>NC_059103.1:58666973-63466973 GCF_020740685.1 Jaculus jaculus | reverse complement strand
AACAGTGAATGAGGGTTCCTGCTTCTCCACATCCTCGCCAGGATTTATTTTCATTTGATTTTTTGACGTTGGCTATCCTTATTGGGGTAAGGTGGAATCTCATAGTTGTTCTAATTTGCATTTTTCTGATGATTAGGGATGATGAACATTTTCTTAAGTGTGTGTTTGCTATTTGTATATCTTCCTCTGTGAATTGCCTGTTCAACTCTGTGCCCCATTTTGTGAGTGGGGTATTTGTCTTCTTATTGTTTAGACTTTTGAGTTCTCTGTAGATTCTAGAGATTAGGCCTCTATCAGTTGGATAACCTGCAAATATTTTCTCCCATTCTGTGGGTATTCTATTGGCTTAGCTTATTATATGCTTGTCTGTAAAGAAACTCTTCAGCTTCATATGATCCCATTGGTTGAGTGACTGTTTAAGAACTTGAGCCACTGGGGTTTTGTTCAGGAAATCTTTTTCCATTCCTATATCATGGAAAGTACTTCCTAAATTTTCTTCCAGTAGTATTCGAGTTTCTGGTCTTATGTTAAGGTCTTTGATCCATTTGGATTTGAGTGTAGTGCATGGTGAAATGTGTGGATCAAGATTTATTTTCCTGAATGTGGTTATCCAGTTTGTCCAGCCCCATTTGTTGAAGATGCTATCTTTTTTCCAGCCTATATTGTTCAGGCCTTTGTCAAATATCAAGTAGCTATAGTTGCTTGACCCAAAATCCGGGTCCTCAAGTCTATTCCATTGGTCTATACTCCTGTTTCTATGCCAGTACCATGCTGTTTTTATTATTATGACTTTGTAGTATAGCTTTAGATCAGGTATGGTGATGCCACCAGAGGTATTTCTTTTGCTGAGGATATGTTTGTATATGCGAGGCCTTCTGTTTTTCCATATGAAATTTGAGATCATTTTTTCTATCTCTGTGAAAAATACTGTAGGGATTTTAATTGGAATTGTGTTAAATCTATATATTGCCTTTGGTAGGATTGTCATCGTCACAATGTTAATTCTGCCTATCCAGGAGCATGGGAGGTCTTTCCATCTTCTCAAGTCCTCCTCAATTACTTTTTTGAGAGTTTTTATATTTTCGTCATATAGATCTTTTACTTCCTTGGTTAACATTATTCCAAGGTATATATATATTTTGTTGCTATTGAAAATGGGACTATGTCCTTTATTTCTTTTTCTGTATCTTTGTCATTTGCATACATAAATGCTACCGATTTTTGTGCATTGATTTTGTATCCTGCTACTTTGCTATAGGAGTTAATCACATTCAGAGGTTTTGGGATGGAGTCTCTTGGGTCTCTTACATATACAATCATGCCATCAGCAAATAGAGCTAAATTAACTTCTTCCTTTCCAAATTGTAACCCTTTTATTTCCTTCTGCTGTCTTATTGTTTGAGCTAGGACTTCCAGAACTACATTGCAAAGCAGAGGTGAGAGAGGACATCCCTGTCTTGTTCCTGATCTCAATGGGAATTCCTCCAGTCTCTCTCCATTAAGTATTATTTGGGCCTTTGGATCTTTGTATATTGCCTTTATTATGTTAAGATGTGAACCGGCCATGCCGATTCTCTCCAAGGTTTTGATCATGAAGTGATGTTGTATCTTGTCAAAGGCCTTTTCTGCATCTATCAAAATGATAATGTGGTTTTTATATTTAAGCTTGTTTATGTGGTTTATTACATTGCCAGATTTTCGTATGTTGCACCACCCTTGTGTTCCTTCGATAAATCCCACTTGGTCAAGTGGATAATGCTTCTGATGTGTTGTTGGATTCGGTTTGCAAGTATTTTGTTTAGGATCTTTGCATCTATGTCCATTAGGGAAATAGGCCGCTAGCTTTCTTTTCTTGTGGCATCTCTGCCTGGTTTTGGGATTAGGGTGATACTAGCTTCATAGAAGGAGTTGGGTAGCTTTCCCTGTTTTTCAGTTGTGTGGCACAGTTTTAGAAAGATTGGTTTGAGTTCTTCCATGAAGGTTTGATAAAATTCAGCTGGAAATCCATCTGGTCCTGGCCTCTTCTTTTTTGGGAGGTTTTTTTTTGTTACTTTTTCAATCTCCATGAGTGTGATGGGTTCATTGAGGTGATTAATCTGCTCTGAGTTTAGCTTTGGTAGATGATATGCGTCCAGGAATTTATCCATCTCCTCCACATTTTCTAGTTTTTTAGAGTAGAGGTTTTTGAAATAAGTCCTGATGATTCTCCCAATTTCACTTATGTCTGTTGTGATCTCTCCTTTTTCATTTTGAATTTTGTTAATTTAGAGTCTCTCCTTTTTTTGCTTAATCAAATTGGCCAGAGGTTTGTCAATCTTGTTTATTTTTTCAACGAACGAGCTCTTTCTTTTGTCAATTGCCTTAATTGTTTCCTTGGTTCCCAATTCATTAATTTCTGCTCTGATTTTAATTATTTCTTTCCTTCTGGAGCTCTTTGGGTTGGATTTTTCTTGTTTTTCCAGTGCCTTTAGGTGGATGGTTAGGCTATTGATTTGGGATATTTCTGTCTTTTTTATGAAGGCATTGAGTGCTATGAATTTTCCCCTGAGGACTGCCTTCATTGTGTCCCATAAGTTTTGGTATGGTGTGTTCTCATTATCATTCAATTCCAGGAATTTTGCAATTTTATTTTTTATTTCATCCACTATCCATTTATTGTTTAAGAGTGTGCTATTCAGTTTCCAGTTGCCGTGGGGATTCTTGGTGGCTTTTTTGTTGTTGATTTCTAGGAATATAGCATTATGATTTGATATCATGCAGGGAATTATGTCAATTTTCCTAAATATGTGGAGGCAATCTTTGTGACCCAGTGTATGGTCTATTTTAGAGAATGTTCCATGGGCTGCTGAGAAGAATATGTAGTCTGTGGATTTGGGATGGAAAGTTCTGTGGATGTCTGTTAGGTCTAAGTGTTCTATGGTTTTGTTGAGCTCTCTTACTTCCCTGTTGAGTTTCTGTTTGGATGATCTGTCTATTACTGATAATGGTGTGTTGAAGTCCCCAGCTATGATGGTGTTGTTGGTTATTTCTGTTTTATTGTCAGGTAGGTTTTGTTTTATGAATGGTGGTGCCCCTGTGTTTGGTGCATATAGATTTATGATTGTAATATCCTCTTGATGGATTGTTCCCTTTATAAGTAGGAAGTAGCCTTCTTTGTCTTTTTTGATTGTTTTTGGTTTGAAGTCAATTTTATCCAATATTAATATAGGTACTCCTGCTTGTTTCTTATTCCCATTTTCATGGAATATTCTTTTCCTCCCTTTCACCCTGAGGAGGTTTCTGTCTCTCCTCGTAAAGTGGGTTTCTTGAAGGCAGCAGAATGAGGGGTCTAATTTTTTGATCCACCCTGTTAGCTTATGTTTCTTGATGGGTGAATTAAGGCCATTAATATTTAGGGTGATGACTGTGAGATCTGATTTTATCCCTGCCTTGTTGTGGTGGTAGAAGTGTGTTGGTGTTTTCATGGAATTTGAAATTTTTTGTGTCTACTCTGGGTTTGTTTGTTGTTATCTGCTTCTTGTAGGCATTTGTGTTTGGTTGTTTATTTCTTCTCTGTGGAGAACTTCCTGGAATACTTTCTGTAGGTTTGGTTTTGTGTTCATATAATTGTAAAGCTGAGTTTTCTCATGGAAACTTTTACTTTCACCATCTATTATAAGAGAGACTTTTGCCAGGTAGAGTAGTTGGGTTGGAAGCCATAGTTTCTTAGCGTTTGGAGAGTTTTATTCCAGGCCCTCTAGCTTTCAGGGTTTCCATTGAGAAGTCTGAAGTAATTCTGATGGGGTTTCCTTTGAAAGTGGTGTGCTGTTTTTCCCTAGCTGCTTTTAGAATTTTCTCTTTGGTGTCAATGTTTAGAGTCTTAATGATAATATGCCTTGGGGAGTTTCTCCTTTGGTCTAGTTGGTTAGAAGTTCTGTTTGCTTCTTGGATCTTGATGGGCCTTTCTTTTAAGAGACGGGGGAAGTTTTCTTCAATTATTGTGTTAAATAAGTCCTCCATGCCTTTGGTCTGAAATTCTTCTCCTTCTGGTATTCCAGTGATTCTGATATTAGGACGTTTAAGTGTATCCCACAATTCTCTCATGTTCTGTTCACAGGAAATTTTGAACTTACTGAAATTTTTGGACTCTCGAACTGTTTCTTCCATCCTGTCTTCCAGATCAGCATTTCTATCCTACACTTCGCTGACTCTATTCTTGAGAGCCTCTAGCGAGTTTTGGGCTTGTTCAATTAAGTTTGCATTTTCTACTACTTTCCTATGTATCACTTCCATTGCTCTGTCCAGCTCCCTTTTCACCTCATTTTCTGATTTTCTTGATGATTCTTGGAAATCATCCTTGCATTTCTTTATGTTTTCATTTAGTGTGCAAGTTCTAGCAGTAGGTTGGTCAGGGTTGCATTGCTCATAGCTTCCACTTGATGTTCTGATCCTAAACATTCTTCTATGTTTTGGTTAGATGTAATCCTTGTTGGACTGGGTGATCTGTCTGGATTTTCTTGCATTTTATTTTTCATGTTATTTCTTTTGCGCTGTGGTCTACCCATGTCAGTGTATGGGCAGGTAGGTGGGTGGAGCAGCCTGGGCTCTAGCTCAATGAGAATCCAAGGCAGCCTGGGGCAGTTGCAAGAAGCCTGGGTTTTGCTCTCTCTTGCCAAAGCCACCTATCTACTGCCTGACAGGGATGCCAAAGTTGCCTGAATTCTCACCCAGTAATGCACCAAAGCTGCCTGCCTTTGAGCTTAGAAAGGGACTGAGGTAGCAAGACCTGAAGCTGTCCAAACTCTGGCTGGGAACACTGGGACCTGCAAACAGTCTGCGCTCTCCTGCCTCAGGGGAGTGGGGGATGGGCGGTGACAGACAGGTAGGGGGTGGCACCTGAGCTGGTGCTAGTGACTCAGTGTGGGCTTGTGTGGCCCTTACAGTGGGACTGGGCCTGCTGCACGTGCAGTTGTAGTGCAGAGGCAGCTGATGCAGGCATGGGATCGGGACACAGCAGAGGCTGGCCGGGGGGCAAGCTATCGGAGCACAGCAGCGGGGTGTCTGGCAGCCCCCTAATCACAGCAGAGGTGGCCCCCACAGGTGTGAAAATCAAGCACAGCATGGCAGGCCAGTGCACGCGATCAGAGCACAATGGCAGAGGTCCCCATGTGGTTCACGCAGCGTGCTGGTGGGTGCGCAATGGGCTGGTAGGTACGCGATCGGAGCACAGTTGCTTGGGGCGTGGGGCGTGGCGGCTGTATGGGGGCGTAGACTACCCACCCAAGAGGAGATCCGTGCTTCCCTGTTTTTCCCCACTCTGTGCCCTCCCACTGGCAAGAAAACCCTGATAACCCTTAATTTCTTGCCTTTCTTTCCCTGGTATCTTCAGCGCAGCTAGGCGGACACCATCTTAGCCAGAACTCCGATTAAATAGCCAGCTGGTGATTTTTCACTCTCGTGACCCTTTCCTGAGCATAGAGCAAGGTCTACAGGGGAAACAATGTGCAGATACTCAAAACAACTGAGCTAGTCAGTTACTACAAGACAGCAGCACTGGAGAAACCACTATCGACCCTAGTGTATACAGGGTGGGGAAGCTTAAAGAATGATAGGTTCTCAGCAGGAAAGAAACAGGATAATGACCACTGGACATGGGTCATGAAGTTGGCAAGGTACAGGGTTGGGTGGGAAGGCCCTGGATTGATTTAAAAAAAATTAGATGTCTTTTATAATTATGGTGGTCACAGAGGGAAAACTAATAGCATAGAGATGGAGGTAGGGATTGTGAGAGACATGTGATTTACACATCCTGCTCAGGAGCTCAAACACATCCCAAAGACAAGTGAGAAGCAAGGAGTGACTCTGTGCTTCATGAAGTATAGTTCTGGTGTGGTATGGAAGGATTTAAGAAGCGTGTACATTTGTTAGTAAGTGAAAATCTCAGCAACCTAAAAACACAAACATAAAAACAGACTTTTCTCATAGCTGTAGGGGAAATGAAGTTATAGAGCAAACCACTGTCCATGTAATCAGAGATGTTGGCAGGCAAATACATAATCACCAGAGAAAACTGAGCAGAAACATTTGAAGGAATCAGAGAGCTTAGGAAAGTAGGTCATAACTGAGGAATTGCTAGACTCAGCATGGGCAAAGGTGATAGACAGTCAAAAACTCCAGTGGGTTATACTCATGGCATGTCCCCATACCTTTATGAGTCTTATCTTCAGAATTCCCAGTAAATAGGAGACAAATGTCCCCACACATTCAGCAGAGGTGAGGGAAAGTAGTCATTTTAGTATATGTGAGAGCAGGTTTTATTTTTATTTTCCAAAAGGTCTTCCACAGGAGAAATTGGTAGGGTTGTGTTATAGCATAACTGACCTAAAAGGAGAGAACTTCCCAACTTCAGCAGCTGTTCCTTTCCACATGAGAAAGGAAACACCTAGCTCCAGCCTTGCCAGCTACCCTTGACCATGTAGAGGATGAGAGGAAGAAAAATGAACCTCAGAAGCACCTGTAGAGGCTGCAGAGCTTAAGCTCACCAAGGCTAAAAATCAACCACTGGACATGGAAAATGCCCCCTTGCTGTAAGGTAGACTTACAACAGCTTCTTTCACTTAGTACATCCTGTACTAGCCGATGTCCTAAGACACACTAAAAGACAGAAGACATGGTTTGAAAAAGACAAGTATGGAAGCCAGACTGAGGTGGAGCAAGGACATGGACATTATCAGATGGGGATTGAAAGCAATTAAATTAACATGATACCGGATTTAATGGGCAAAGTAGATATCATGCATGAACAGTTGGGTTCTGTGAACACAGAGAGGCACACAATAAAAAGGCACCAAAAAGAAATGCTAGAGGTGAAAACATTGCCAAAGAGATAAGGAATGACTCTGATAGGCTTCTCAATCCCTTGTACATGAAGAAAAGTTTCTGAACTTGAAGATGTGATAACAGAAACTCCTCAATAGGAAAACCAAAAAGTAAAAAGTCTGCAAGACGTGGTGGCACATGCCTTTAATCTCAGCATTTGGGAGGCAGAAGTAGGAGGATTGCCATGAGTTCAAGGCCACCCTGAAGCTATCTAGGGAATTCCATGTCAGCCTGACCTATAGCAAGACCCTACCTTGGAAAACTAAAACTAAAAAAAAAAAAGAATATCCAAAGTTAGTGACAACTGTGAAAATTTAACACTTTCATAAAAAGAATACAATAAGGAGAGGGAAGTGAGAAAGTGAGAAGGCATAGAAATATTTGAAGCAGAAATGACTGTATTCACAAAATTCATGTCAGACCCAGGCCACTGATTTTTGGCAGCTCTACAACACACAAAAAAAGCAGAGCTCAATGGCTCACATATATAATCAAAGCAACATAAATTTTATTAAGAGGACATAGACATTTTATATCCTAATTTCATAAAATCAAAGACAAACAAAATATCATGAAAGATCTAATGAAGGAAAACATCAACTGAACTCTACAGGAGAAAGGATAAATGTCTCAATTCTTTCTCACAAGACATGAGAGCAGGAAGATGGTGGAGTAAATAAAATATTCACAGAAAAGAGCTCTTGAGTGTGTTATATACCCTGCTACTTTATCTTTCAATGCTGAAAGATAAGCAAAGCCTTTCTCACACAGCCGAGATTGGAGGAGCTTTGTTGCCAGTAGATCCTGCATGGAAGAAGTGCTGTAAAGAGCTCTTTACAGACAAAGGAGAGAATTTGGGTCATGGGCTTAGGTCTATACTGGAAAATGGAAGAACATCAATGAAGTAAGAGAAGTTAAATAAGAACTTCTACTTTCCTTATTCTTTTTTCTCCCTTCTTATCCTTAAAAATTTATCCAAAACTATAATAGCAACAAGCTATGTGGTTATGTATATATGAATATCTCTTTGTTTATGTGTGCTTTAGTCTACACAACATGCACTAAACATAGCCATGATAATGTGGGAAGGAGGGAGAGCAAGAATATTTGATTATTATGTTACTTTCACTAACCCTGAAGGCCATGAAATGGCATACTATGTTAGTCTTTGAAAATACCAATGCAGTCTATAAATACATGGGCATTCACAGAAAAAAAAATGAAAGAAAAGAAAGAAGCATAATAGATATTCCAAAAAAGGAGAAAAATAAATTCATTTAAAATACCAAATAAAAAACACAATGGCAAAAATATTTGAAAGAAAAAAATAGTAGAAAAGAAGCAAAAGCACCAAAAAACCCCACATTATGAATATGGTTGATATCAATTTAATTTTGTCAGTAACTACCATAAATATCAGTAGTTTTAAGTCATAAATTCAAAGACAGATTCTGTCAAGTGTAGATTAAAAAAAAGCCTCAACTAACTGTATGCTATCTACAAGATGTCTACTTTAAATAGAAATATATATGTAAATTAAAAGTAAGTTACATGGGACAATATGTCACACTAACACTAATCAAAATGAAGCAGGAGTTATGCTAACTTCAGATATATAAAAGTTATCAGAAATATACATCCATTATATTAGAAAAATAAATTGCCTATAACAATCCTGAATATGTATGGACTTAACAAGCAATAGTTTCAAGGTATATGAGATAAAACCTAACACAATACAAAAAAAGGAACTGTCTACCATAAAAGAATACATAAAAGCCATCAGAAAAACAGAAAGAAGATGTTGAATTCAACACTACCGTAAAACAAAATGAATATAATTTACATTTACATTTCATTACTTTATTCAATAACAAAAGACTACATTTTCTTCCCAAGATCATGTGGAATATTCATGAAAACACACAATGTGCTGGCTTTTAAAGTTTACCTATCCACTTTAAAACAATAAAAATCACATAATACCTGCTCTTAAAATACAATGGAAGTAAGTTAAAATTAATAAACAAATGTATTGGTAAAAATCCCAAAATATTTGGAGCTTAGGCAAGTAACTTCTAGAAAAGACAGAGATCAAAGAAGAAAATCTATACAGATAATTGCCATTATTTATTTTTCAAGGGGATAGAATGTATAGACTTGGAGTAACAATGACATTTTTACTATAAGCTCCACCATTATAAAAAATGAATTATTATGTTAGAAGATGTGATGTGTGTGGTCACAGGAAATGTGACCTTTCATTCACTTTCTTTGTGAACCTAAATCAGCTCTGAAAAAATAAAGTTTATTTTGAAAACTCACAGACAAACTAGGAAGAAATGGATGGCAGTGAGGTTATACAAGATAACAGAATGGAGGACCTGAAACTGGACTGCAGGACTGGCATGGTATGGCTAACCCTAAGTGACATTATGTATAGAGTGGAGAAAGGAATACAGAAACCAAATGGTTCCTGGGAATCTAAGACTTTTGCTTGGGAACATTTAGCTACCATTAGCATAGAGGGGCAAAGAGGGTGAGGTCAGTTGATGAGAGAGATGCAAGTGAGCATTGTTAATCGCTGAATATCACCTGTGGAAGAAGACAAAACACATATTATTTAGTATAGTAATTATTACAATGAGTAAATTTCAGTTTTAAAAGAAATGAAGGAGCTGGGGCCATGGCTCATGGTTAAAGGCACTGGCCTGCAAATCCTACCAGGTTGGGTTAAATACCCCAGCACCCACATAAAGCCAGATATACAAAGTGGTACATACATCTGGAGTTCATTTTCAGTGGTAAGATGCCAGGTATTCTCATTTCTTTCTCCCTCTCTCCCTCTCTCTCTCTCTCTCTCTCTCTCTCTCTCTCTCTCTCTCTCTCTCTGTCTCCTTGAAAATAAATAAAAAATATTTTTTAAAAGAAGCAATTTTATACGAATTTCTCTCTGAGGGTCTGAGCCAATGAGAAGCCCTCAGCCAGGTTTTCTGGTGGGTGGGAGCACATTCTTTCTTTTCTGCCAGAAAGCAGGAGAAAAAAAGGAGCACTAGAGCAATATGGAACCTTTGTTTACTAATAAAAGCAGATCCCCAAGCACTGAGGGTTGAGTTGTGAGCAACTGAGGTCAGTACTACTAGAGCAACACCCATGACATCTGCCTGGAGATTACCAGCTACTCTTCCCAGTTACTCCCTCTAGGCAGAAAGGATTTCATGTTCTGTCATGGTGTGGAAAAATGCCACCCATTTCCAGCTCTTCTCTTCCTGGGAATCCTGGGTTGTATTGTTTTTGTTTAGTGTTTTATTTATCAGTTGTCTGTTATTTTGCAGTGGAAAACATGATCTATTCACTACCTCTTATCCCAGTACTAAAAAGCCTGAACTATGGTAACTGTCCTGTTAATTAATTCTGCATAGAATTACGGACTCTGCAGTTACTCCTGTGAAAGTGTGTACGCCCCCCCCCCCAAGGAACCCACAGAAAAATGGCTGGGTTGATGAGTGCAGACTTGAACTCAGGCCTGAAACTGACAAGATTCTTTTATTTCTTACTAAGAACTCTTTGAGGACTCTAGTAGAAGTGATCTCAGTATAGCTTTTGGTAGTAGAGAAACAGAAATCTAAACAAATGTGGGTGAACAAGCCAATCACCCATGCCAGTAGCATTTGCTTATGATAGAATAATTAAGTCTGATTAATCTTTGCTCTTAAATATTTGCATTTTACAGCCATCAAAATAACATATTTTGGGCTTGAGAGATGGCCCAGTGATTAAAGGCACTTCCTTGCTAAGCCTGATGGTCCAGGTTCAATTCTTCAGTACCCATGTAAAGCCAGATGCACAAAGTGGCACATATGTCTATAGTTTATTTATGGTGGCAGGAATCCCTGGTGCCCCCATATTCTCTCTTTCACAGTTTGCCTCTTTCTCTTTCTCAAATAAAATAAAAATATTTTTTTAAAATAACATTTTATGACTCTAGAAATTATGAAACCCTTTCTATACATTCTCTCAAATGTAAACATCCATGCCTTCATTTGATACTACTATGTCTGCTTTAAAGTTTTACTGAATTAACAAAGTTAGTGAAGCAATGTCTTACTTCTTCACTGGGGAGTTCCTGTGGCCTTTCCCTTGGATATTACATTATAAGGAGGTGGGTGTTGAACACAGTGTTCAATATCAGAATTACATACTTTACATCACTACATGTGTTGTTTTCAGTAGGCCCTGACCCTTTGTCTGGAACACAGTGTCCTAACACAGATGAAGGAACCAGCACAAGCTGATATTATCAGAAATTCTCAGTGAGTCTAAAATATGATATGTCTCAAATTGCAGGAAATACTAGTAAATCTGGGATGTCGGGTGCATACTAAATGGACTCCAGGACCAACACCTTGCATCAGTGTGGGCACCCAGTTCAGCCACTCCATGTTATGCAGTGGTTGCACTTGAGGTGGTCAGGCCTTTCAGCTTCCTGAGCCTCTATTTCTCAGCTGACTGCAGGAGATAAGATGGTTTCCCTGGAATGCCTGTTGAGTGGAGTGAGTGAGATAATGTGTGTAAATCCACTGCACAGCAGTTAGCCCCTAGCACAAGCTCATAAAATGGAAAGTATTCCATCCAGGTCCCAGGGGGTTAGAAAGCAATAAAGCATAACAATAAAGGAAGGTAGGGGGAGCAAAGATGGATTGCCATTCTTTAAATAAAACCAGGGAGTGAAGTGTGAGAAAACTAGAGAAATGCAGAGAGTCAGGGAGAGTGGAATAGCTACAAGCACTTGGAATAGTGCTGAAAGATCCTCATAAGTAAAAGCTTCATTTAAAATATTGGAGTTTCTCCATATGGGAAGCATGGGGAGAGAAGAGAAAAAAAATTAAATTAAAACGTTTGAAAGTATATTATAGTTTTATCTCTTTGGCTCTGAGATTTCAGAAATAATATAATTCTATGGAGTACATGCTGCCAGAGGATTTTGTAGAGTGGTGCCCCAACAGAATGGGACTGAATGATGTCAAAAAAGCTTATATAACAGTTTTGTTTTATTCATTTCCATAAATCACATTTACCGTAGGTGTTTTATTCAAAATAAAGTTTGGGAAAAATAAATTGAACAGATGAACCTAGGCAAACCTGGTGATTTTTTCACGAGTAGTGTTTGATGATAAAGGCATAAAAGCATAATGTGGTATCGTTTCACCAAGGCACAATATGGATCACCCATATGGAGCAGAAGTTGATAATGCTGCAGAGAAGCAAAAATAAACAGAACAGATGTACTTGGAAAAGCAAGTCTGCACCCACCCCAGAGTACCTGCTTGTGCTGGAGAACTTGCTACAAAACTCAAAACTGGCTCCAAGTCACCTTCCCACAGGGACTTGCAGAAGCCAGAGATGAAACAAACGTGCTCAGATTCAGGGAAAGGTTCCTCAAGCAGCATGTGCTCCCAGGGTAGGGAGAGCCAGAATGTGCTGGCTCCCACCGCAAAGCCGCGCAACAATCTAAGCAGTCAGTCAGTTCAGAAGCACAGGGTCCTACGCCCAGTTCCTCCCTTTGCCAGGCAAGTCCAATCCCAGAAACTGTACATGTTCTTCCAAGATAAAGTAGTAGAGCTGGGATCAGTTCATGGCAACAATAACAGGCTCCAGTGAGACTACAGATTGAAGCAGGTCAGGCAGGACACCAAACAAAGTGACTTGTTCAGGACTTTTTCCAGGGTCCTGGAAATGTAGAAGGAAGGTGACAGAAAGTGGGCTCATGCCCATAAGGATGGAAGGCATTTGGGGAGCCTTCTCCATTGCTAGGACAAAATAACCTGACAAAAATCAGCTTAAGATAGGAAGGGTTTGTTTTGGTTCACAGTTCCAGCTTCCAGTACCTAAGTGGCATGGTGGCAGGAGCTTGAGGCAGCTGGTCACATTCAGTCCACAGTGAGGAAGCAGAGTGTTGAATGCTACTGCTCAGCTAGCTTTCTAACAACATATATATTTCTAATATATATATATATTTCTCTCTCTCTCTCTCTCTCTCTCTCTCTCTCTCTCTCTCTCTCTATATATATATATATATATATATATATATATATGTGTGTGTGTGTGTGTGTGTGTGTGTGTGTGTGTGTGTGTGTATCACTCCCTCTCTCTCTATCTATGTATATATTTTTTTCAGGTTTCCAGCACTTACAATGGTGCCACCCACAGTTCAGGTAGTTCAGGTGGGTCTTTCCACCTCTATTAACCTAATTAAGATCATCCCTCACAGGCTAGCTTAGACATGTCCTCAAGGCATGTCCAGAGGCCCTAGGTGACGGTAGGTCCTGTCAGTTAGACAATCAATGCAAATCATCACAGAATCCTTGGTGTATTATTTAATAAAGATCCCATAGAGAATCTTGGCATGCCTGAAGGAATGGCAGCCTTATAACACTAGCAAGAACAAATGATATGCATATGAAACTTGACATGTTCCTGACATTCAATTCTTTCTGATTGAAGAAAACCTTGTAAGTAGATAAAGAGGAAAAGCAGATCCATGCACCAGATAGGCATACTAGGGTAGGCTTGGGTATGGGACTTGGCTAGCCAGCAAAAGGACTCACAGGCTTCTGGACACCTCACCACTGCTTGTCACTTCCAAACACAGAAACATCTTTGTCAGAACAAATTTTCTATCTCCTTAGCTATGAAACATGGAGTCTCAGCCTGATGACAAGGCTATCTTGTGAATCCAGAGGCAATGTTTAACAAAGCATATGTGACCATTCATAGTAGGTAAAGTATAAAGCTCTGCAAACTATGCCAAGCTAATATGCATATGAAGTGCTTTCTTTTGGTCACCAGTTTCTGTCTGACAGCCAAAAAGTAGTGACTCCTCCCAGCATAAGGGCCCAGGCCTCCCCTGGGATTTCAACAGCAGTTTTCTCAGCCTCTGCTTCGGGAGGGCCTCTTCTGACATGACCCACTGAGCCAGCCCATGTGAGAAACTACTGTGAGAAAATACTACATGGGAGAAAATACTGTATAGCTCCATGTATACAGCCCACCATCTGCTCCCGTTACCTAAGAGCTTCAGTGTCCCTCTGTATATCCCACAAAGCATGTGTGGGAATTCTGTTCACTGGACAGACTCTGTGTCTGACTATTTCTGAGAGAAGGAGGCAAATGAGATTTCAGCAGCCCACAAAAACAATTTCTAAAAGCTGGAAACAAGGAGTAATGAGAACACACAGTAAATTCTCTGCCTTGTCCCATAGTAAACGTGGTCACATGACCCACAGCTGGAAGACACCATCCATGGCCCCTGATGTCATCAAGTAGATACCCATCTGCTCAGTTCCCAAAGCAGTGAGCAAAAAATAGCACCCCACTTCCTACACACTCCAGCTGTCCTAAGCATCCAGTGCTCAGGGATTTTTTCTTTCCTAAAAATAAAATAAAATAAAATCATCACTTTTCCAATCAACATGAGTACTCGTTTAAGGCATAATGACATGGGACAGGAGTCATTGCTCTAAAGCTATCTGTGGGATTTTTGAGGCAAGAGCAGAAGTCAACGCTTCCTTCAAGCCCAGTGTTCTCAGAACAGGGAGCTATAAGCCTATAGTATAGAAAATACCTGTAAAGGTTCACCTAGAAGAAAGCATGATTTTGATATCTGAGTCCCTTGGAGCCACTGTGATTAGAGTTAGATAACTCCTCATTCTTGGGGTTTAGTACATCTTGGGTCACACTCTGGGTGCTGTTACTTTTAATGCAATCCCTATGCATCCCTCTAAAATGTGGACATATGTCAATTTTCAAGAATAAACCTGGCAGCTATTTGCAGAATGCAGCCTTTGGGTATGCCAGCATTATCTTCAGTCAGCTTAAATTTTAAAGGAAGCACACATGAAGCAAACACTTCCCCTAAGACTTCAAGTTGGAGAGCAGAAATGACAAGAGAAGGTCTGTCACTGACAAGGAAGGAGTGTGCTTGTCCACTCTGGCTTGAAGAGCCCTCCCACTCTCCCTCCTCTATTAACATTTTCTCTGCACTGTAGAAAATTCCCTAGATATGACCTGCTATGTATGGGTACCCCAGGTGAATAAGACGGAGAGGCCTTGACACTAATCATTCTAGTCAATTTATCCTTGCTTGATGAGATTGATCCTACACAAGATGCTGTTTCCTCCACCAGAACATCCATGTTGATTCATTTAAGAAGCACTCACTTAACATCTATCCTGTCCAAGTCACTTTTCAAAGTGGCTGTCACACACAAGCTCATTTCTCCAGACAGCCCTGTAGCATTCTATAGAAGAGTTATACTGAGACAAACAGAAATATTTTAACCATAGTCATCTAGAGAGTAGGTGGTTTTAATGAACACCCAAGCCAAGGCAGCTTAACTACAGAGTTCCAATTCTCCATGGCTGCTGAGACAAACAGGGCAGGGGAGCATCCCACATCTTCTCATTCATCCATCTGCTATGTCTCTTCAATTCAGTAAACTCCTCCTGGTCAACTTGTATGTAGCAGGCAAAGCTCTGCAGGCACAGGCTGATACATGTGCAGTTTTGCACAAGAGGTCACCCTGAGGCCAGTTCTAAGAAGAAATTTCATGGAAATGTATAATAGAGGCAGAGCAGTCTTATGACTCAGAAATGCTGTAGAATAGGTTAGGCAGCCATCACAGAACCTGATTTTGCACATAAGCAAGCTGACTATTAAATAGTTGGTGTGTAAAAGCACCTGCCAACAGGTTGACTGTCCGAAATTGCATTTTAGGAAGACAAAATTTCAACTGTAAATCTCTTGATACAAAATAAATCAAGTATATTACAAAAGTAGTCAGCAGCTGATTCACTTCTGGAGGATTTGAATAGACTTTAAAAGTTCTGTTCAGCAATCTCCTGAGAATAGATAGCCATGAAGAAATGCTTGTTAAACTGATATTCTGAAATAATGAAGATGACTGCTTCCCTGTCTGATGCGGACAAGTAGCAGAGACCGCATCTAGAGACGCAGATGTGACTGGAGGAGTGTGCAAACACAGGCCTGTGAACAGAGGCATACACGTAGCCACAGACCTGAGGACAGAAGCACGCACAGAGGGCCACAGCCTGGGGAGTATTTTACAGAGGCAGCAGGGTAAATGTTCACTGGATAGAACAAAATGATAGCCAATGGTCAGCAAAGCTACACAATGAGCCACTGTCTACCAGTCAAGTGGAAATGTAGCTCCTGCCTTGTTGCCTCATATACTTTTCCAGTCCAGACTGAGCCAGAGAAGGAGCACAGAGCACAGCATGTTCAGTTTCCTGGGCCACGAGGCTATGCACAGTCTCTATCTGACTCTGAATGCTTGGGATTCCCCTTGTGGTGGCAATGAGGATACTAAACCTTAGGAAGAAAATGATCATCTGTAAAAATGATCTAACAGGTAAGTCTGGAGCTCACCCCTGAGGAGTCATGAGACACTCTGTACTAATAAAGCAGGGAATGGACAGAGTTCTTGAAAATCTTAGGAGGTAACTTGATCAAGCTAAGTGTTGGCCCATGTTTTCTGGCACTTTGCAAAGTAGGAAGTGAGAGGACTGACTGAGGTGGGCTTGACCCATTTCTCTTAGATGTTTTCTCTGTATATTTATGAATTATGGAAGTGGCACTAAATACTGATAATCTAGAAGCATCTTCAAGGTACTAAGCTGAAAAGAAAGAAATATTCCTTCAACAACCCAGAAAATAAGGCATGCATGGAACCTTAGTGATATGCTTAACACCTGGCTCTAATTGAGAGTGAGAGACACAGTAGACTGAAGTCCTGACAGCTCCATTCTTAGACCCTGAGACAGGTGCAAAGCACACATATAAAGGCTAGCAAGCTAGTAGTATTATGGCTGCTTTTTGATTTCCAGAGGGTTTACCTGAAATAATCATTCTATATCCTTCACCCTGTTTTGAAGTCCTCAAAAACATTTGTGGATGTCACAGCCATTAGAATATGAACTGTAGTGGCAATCAGTGTGTTTGTATCTGAGTAACCCTGAATATTTTTAACCAAGTATGCCTGAGGCAAGCAAGTATAGGCAAATAGTTTAGCAATCAAGGACATGGCTTGTCTTGGACAGTAAACACATCCCTTTCCTTAAAAATGCATTTGAGCAACTCGTTGGCA
Source organism: Jaculus jaculus (assembly GCF_020740685.1). Taxonomy (NCBI): domain Eukaryota; kingdom Metazoa; phylum Chordata; class Mammalia; order Rodentia; family Dipodidae; genus Jaculus; species Jaculus jaculus. Next base: position 63,449,949 of record NC_059103.1, on the reverse strand, counting down.
ACCTGGGACCGCCCCTGCACCAAGCTGTATTAACACCCATTTCTAACAGTGAACTAGGTTTCTTCATCTCTGGAAGCCATATTTATGATCAGATTCGCTTCAAGAATGTGCTTAGATATATCTAGGATTTGAATAGCAGGAGCCATCCAGCCTGAACTGGTTTATGCACAATAAGGCAAACTGTAACCTCCAAGTGAACTATTAGGGAGAAACTACTATTATTTTATGTCCATACCTGTGCATACCTGGAAGTACATATGATAAAAATGAGATATACCATGGGAAAGGACATGCAAAATAGAGAAAAGTTTATATAACACAAACCTGTAAACCAAAGCAGAGGATCACCCGAAATTTGCACATAGCACTTGGCTCCTCCTCCCCTAAAAATCTTAGAATGCTTCAGACCACTTCCTGGGGCCCTTGAGTCCTCTTCTGAGATGGGCCACTGTCCCTCTTGGCACAGTACTATCATTTTGCTCTTGATAAAGTTTCTCAATACTGTGGGTGTGTGTCTTTTCTAATTCTTTGAAAGAGTCAAGGACTCAGAAATACCCAGGGAACACTAGTAACATGCCAATAGAAACTCCCAGAAATAGAAGTTGCAGAAGGGATGCTATCAGCCCTACAGGTCAGCCTGAGGCCTGGGAGTCACCTACCTTTGGATGGCCTCAGTGACCTGTGAGGATGTATATGGCCTTGGTCAGTTTCTCCCCATGAGCCTCCTGCTTCCAGTTATGATGTTGGTTTAGTTAGAATTACTCTAGTCTCCTGAATCAGGTGAGAGATGAAGGTAGAATACGTGAGAAAATACATCACCTTCAGAGGTTTCCTGAGATGAGCATGTGCTGCAGAGACAGGAAAGATTATACATGTCCCTTGGCAGTTGATGCTCTGCCATCCTTAGAAACACGTGTGCCCGTGTGGGAAGAGCAGCTGACTCGTGACATAGTGGAAGATGGTGACTTCCAGGGACAGCTTCCTTGTTACCAACACCCTCTGTTCAGCTTTCTCCTTACCTCAATATTTCCCTGTCCATTCAGTGTAACTTTTTACTTAAAAATATTTTTTGAGAGAGAGAGAAAGACAGAGAGAAAAAACGAACAGGTCAGGGCCTCTTGCTGCTATAAACCAACTCTAGATACATGTGGACACTTTGTGCATCTAGCTTTACATGGGTACTGGTGTTTCAAACCCAGGCAAGCAGGCTTTGCAAGCAAGTACCTTTAAACTTTGAGTCATTTCTCCAGCCTCACATGCAGCTGTTTAAATCTTGGGACATTTGATAAGGATTATTTGACAGGGCCCTATTCATTTAAATAGCTCCTACACATCCAATATAAACTTATTCCTTTGAAAGTATGTTAACAAACATTAAAATCTGAAATTAATTAAATCTCAATTATCATAATATTATTTAAAAGCCCACTGGGGGCAATCAAAATACTTTCTTTTTTATTTATTTGAGGTGGGGCAAGGAATGGTTGTCAGGGAAAGTCCAATTTCTTCAGTTGTTTAATTTCTTTTAATTTTAATTTTCTTTTAATTTCTTCACCACATCCATTGCAAGTTTGCAGACAATGATAAAAATGCCATGGGACAGAACAATGACATCAGGCTGTTGAGTAGATTGCAACAGCAAGATTGCTCGAGGCAGTCTGTGGGTGGAAGTGGCAAATGAGCTTCTTTGGTATAGGCAAGTACAAGGATGGATATTGTGGGAAAGCCAGCTCCAGTGCAAGTTTCTCCAGGACATTGGAGGAATGTCACCAGAGAGACAATCCACATCATTGGGAGCTACCGTGTGAATTCATGTTTCATAGTGTATGGAAAGGTGTGCTAAGTAATCCCACAGGACCTTTAGTCTCCATATCTGCTACACAGGAGTGGAGTGAATAGTTTTGGTTAGAGTTCCATGGCTACTCAATGATGAAAGAGTTCGATTCTTGAGTCAATTATATTGGAATCTGGAAGGAAAGTCACCCATATGATTCAAGTCATCTAGTCTTTCCCTGTGCTGTTTTCAGCAAAATTGCTGACTTCTATGTAGCTTCAGAAATCTTTGGGCAAGAACAGACAAGAAAGATTATGTGAAATGGGCTGTGAAGTTCAACATCACAGCTGCTATACAAATGCTGTAGGAAATATTCACCATCCCTGTGCACGATGTCCTCTTCAGGATCTCAGCACCATATATAGATTTGCTTCTCTTGGAGAGAAAAAAGAGAACATTTTGCTTTATTTATTTCATAGATCTGTTAATTTTATAACTGTTTTTGTTCCATTCTCTGTTAATTTCTAGGAAGTAAAGAGTCAGTTTTCCAACTCTTATGTAGCCAGCATAGGGATCTTTGAGAACCTAAGTAAGGGAAGTAAGCCATCAACTCTATTCACTTAGAACAGTTGAAGCCAAATGTACATCACCCAGCCAAGAGCTGATGCAAAAGCCACTGTGAATGCAGATGCAGGGTTCTGCAGACCCAGACCCTCAGATCCTCCTGATGCTGCATGGAACATCTTAAGCAGTTCAGCGTGGGCCATTCTGGTTCTGATTGTCAGTCGTGCTTCTCTACCAATGAGAACATCCATCTAGGTCACCTGATATTTTGTCTATAGCACTGCTGACATGCCCAGTCTCTCAGGGTAGGAGCATCTCCTACTCTAAGCTAATGGGTCTGGCCTAGTCACATTCCAGGCCATCTTCCCAGGCAAGAGAAGGCAGTGTCTTTCTCAAGTTGTTCTGGTAAATTGAATTATATAACATGATCCTATATGCCATAGAAGGCCAATTTAAATTCATAATTAATGATGGACAAAATTTTAATATAATTTTAATTTTTTCTATGGGTTACAGAGAAAAATAATATTGGGAATATTTATTTCCTGAATGTTTTTACATGGTTATTTATACTAGTCAAAGGAATCATGAGGATTTCCTGGAACCTTGAGTATGTTTACTACAGAGGCTGTGTCCATGCAAAAAAAAGAAAAGAAAAGAAATGACAGATTCCAGATTACAACAGGAGTAAACTTTCCTATAACTCCTCTGTTATGTTCATTATTCTAAAGAATGACAGATTTCTGTCAGAGTACTTGATGACCCACCAAAGGTTAGTGGTAAGACCCTACTGCTGAAGATACCATATGCAGTTGACACATAACATGGAGTGACATGGCTGGAAACTGGAAGAGCCAGTCCCCAGACAGTCATCGTGTCTAGTGCTAGAAGGTACTATGTGGGTGACTGGGGGAAATAATATCTATCCAAGAAACTCATGGTCTAACCTACTTAGCAGCAAATAACCTGTCATGATGCCCACACAAGTGCAATAGTGGCACACAGCAATGGTGAGAAACCAACTGCTCTTGATTTGGCTAACTGATCCCCTCAGTGGTATGGGACCCATAGCTGGAGCTGGGAAACAAGTCATGACCATATCCAAAAATGAGCCTGCTCTTCATCATCAAGCTACAATCATGGGCTACAAGAGGGCCTACACCTATTAAATTATCTCTAAAAAAATAAGGGTTGGGCTGGAGAGATGGCTTAGTGGTTAAGGCACATGCCTACAAAGGCTAAGGACCCAGGTTCACATCTCCAGGTCCCATGTAAACCAGATGTACATGGTGGCGCATGTGTCTGGAGTTCGTTTGCAGTGGCTAGAAGCCCTGGTGTGCCCATTCTCTCTCTCCCCTTCCCTCTCTGTCTCTAATAAATAAAAACAAATCTTAAAAAAAATTTAAAAAATAAGGGTTATCCTATTTATCTGGTGCAGACTTTACTCTCCATTGTAGAATCTGATTCTCTTTTTCAGACTGACACAGATCCTAAGGATAGAACCACCCCATTATACCTCAAAAGGGCCCCAGCTGAAACTAAGAATAATTGGTGAAATAAGCAAGGGTGCTGTTTTCTTGGTGAACCAGGTACCAGCACAAGGGTGAAGGAGATTGACACAGAGAACAATAAGCTCCTACCAAGTCAGATATCCAGAGACACAGAGGCTTCCAAGTCCTTATCAGTGAAGCAGACCTAAAATGAATCCAACGTGGCTCAGGGAAATTTGCGGAAGAGGGGGCAGAACAAATGACAGAGCCACACATTGGGTCATGATACACACAGACATTTCTCCTACCTATAACTGAGGGCTAACCCCAAAATGCAGAACCCATATACCTCAACAAGGAGGGGTCAGGGGGAGGAGAGAGGACAGGGAAGAGGCTAACAATGGTATCAACTTGACTGTATTCACTGAGTATAAAACTAATTAATAAAAAAAGAAAGAGGAGGAGGCTGAGGAGATGGCTCAGCTGGTAAATTGCTTACCGAGTAAGCATGTGGACCTTAGTTCAGGTGCACAGAACCCATGTAGAAGCCAAATGAAGTGCATATAACCCCAGTGCTGGGAAAGATAAGATGGGAGGATCCCTGGTGTTTTCTGGCTAGATAGGCAGACTGAATTAATGAGCTGAAGATTGAGCAGTACATCCTGTCTCAAAATTTAAGGTGCAAAATCAGTGAAGAGAACACTCTGATGTCAACATCTGGCCTTTACATGCATACAGTTATACACAAACATAAACCCACATACATCTAAACATGAAAACACATATTCATATACACACCATACACACACAAAATAAATGAATACATAGTTATATAAATAAAAGAATGAATGAGGAGTCGTTGTTCCTATGCTGTTTTCTATTCTAAAGCAAAGGGAAAGAGATTCTAGAAATTTTATGAGGGTCTCAAACCAACTGGGACCTCAATCAAAGGGGAGATTTACCTACAGGACATCAGATTCAAGTTATTGACAGAGGGACTGTTCGCTTCCCAAGAAAGACACTATTTTCTTGGTTGAAGAAGCAAGTGGCTATGTTCCTCAGCCACGTGAACAGGAATTCTGTGCCTAGCTTGAGGTGGCAGATGGCACATCTTCTCCCAAAAAGCCTCTGAAGAGAAGGCGTCTCGGTACTACCATTTAAACAGCTTTATGAAATCTGAGCTTATGGCTCTGCTAAGCTATATCTGGATGCCCAATGCACAGAAATCATGACATCAAAACTATTAATTACTAAGTTTTTGAAAAGTTCTCATGCAGCAAAGGACTCACATGCAGCCACCATTATACAAGGTTCCTCAGTTACACCTGGCAACTGTCCCAGAGTTGTCTTTTACAAGCTCCCATCCCCTGAATATTCCTTGTGAGTTCTGGGCTATGTGGATGCAGGGATGAATTAAGCCAGTCACATCCTGCAGAGAGTAAATCATGTCTGCTGGTATATGAGAAGAATGCTTACCCAGATATGATGAGACACAACAGATTAACCAACGTACTTGAGAACCACAAGCTTACTCTCCTCTCTCGCTGGAAGGACCAGCCAAGTTCCCAGTCTAATGTCTTTCAATTTGCCTGCAGGGATCCCAGTGACACAGCTGGCTCCCAGGGAAGCTGAGGTTGGAGCCCACATTGTTTGATCCCTCCTTGAGGCCAATGCTTCCGATACTCTCTACCATCATTCAAGGCCAGATCAAACCTGATTGGCATGTTATCATAGTATCTGCTCCATGTTCTCCTAACGTTCAAAGGAACAGGACGAGAAACCATGCAGTTTCCCTGCTTACATCACACGGATTTTTTGTTGTTGTTGCTAGATGATCAATTTGTTCTAACTCTCAAGCACAAAGCTGGAGAAAAAAAAATGGATTTTTCACAATACATTGAATACGCATTATCTTTTGGTTGAATATCTCCCATACTCCACAGACTTTCATACAGTGCTTTACTGATGGGATATGCTGCAAGCTCTGTCTGAGTGATTGCTTCATCTATTATGCTTATTATGCTAGGCTACATTTCCTCCAATCCTGGCTGCTTTCATAGCCCAAAGACTTATTGGAATCAGTTGTTTCAGACTCATAAAATATACATGACTTAGAAAAGAAAGATTATTGTACAAAGAATTCCACCAGCCTTTTGAATCTGCTTCCTTGATTATTGGCTGAAATTCATTTCGTTTTTTCATCATTACCCTAGTGTGTGTTGTGTGCTACCATAAAGCAGAAATGTACAATCTGCTCAGTGAAGCAGTTTGTAATAAGCTAGCGTGAAACAATGTCTCAGTGTGGTTTTTTGACTGCTTATTGTTTTTTTTTTTTCCTTAAGAAATTAGCAGCCATAAAGCAGAAAGTTTGTTTGGAAGTATGAATTCTAAAATGAGCTTTTTCTAGACCAATCCCTTCCAAAACTTAAACTGTCCTATCCTTATCAATAAACCATCCACATGTCACACATTAGACATGCTTAATGAGAAGATTTATGAGACTTGAAATTACATGGTTGGGGAAAAACTATACAATCAGAGGCTGGACTTGGAATGTCATCCTTTGTCCTGTAGGTTAGCCATCCGTCCTCCATGCCAGAACCTATGTGAAGAATGCACACCTTTATCCCTATAAAGGATCATATAAGGGGGAGGTGTACTCTCCTCACAGGTGACTTTACATCCTTCTTCACAGGCAATAGCTCTTATCAGGGCACCCTTTCTACCTGGACTCACCTCTAGGAACTGATATTCATACATGTCAGTAACAGCTCCAGCAAGTATAAAACAATGTTTTCAGTGTTTTGTTTATTGATTGCTTTTCTTTCTTATCCTGTGGCACCCCTACACACTACCACAACACTGCTCACAATCCCATTTGACACAAACTCTCCTCCAGACCTAGCTTTGTTTTGTCGTCTTTTTTATCTTTGTTTTCATTTTGTTTGTTTTTGTAAAAACCCATGTATGGCACTCAAGTGGGTCATTTCCATTCCTTGTATATGTATCTTCTCTTTCTTTGAATGCTACAAGGGAAATATCCCTACTCAAATTGCCTTATGAGCCTGTTAGTGCATTAAATATGAAAATAAGTGGTTAAATGCTTTTAACAATTTCACATTTTCATTCAAGGCTGATTCTTCAAATGCAAAAATAGCTCAGGCATGATCTCTTCAACTGATAACTATAATAGGATGCTGTGAAAAAATGACTCTGAGAGCAGGAGGTATTAGTTGGGCACACCCCAAAATGCTGGGTAGTGGTAAAGTGGAAGTTTCCAGTAGAAGGTGCTATTTGAGTTGGAGCTCAAAAGAAGCATGGGGACTGATGCAGATATGAACTACTCATCCAAGATGAATGTCCTGTGTAGAGCAGGGTAAGAAGTAAAATTTGGCATTCTCCTAACAGGCTCCATGTGTTCAGGGCACACACATGCCAAGTTTCTGTGTGTGTAATCCTTCCTCAACTAGCCTTCAGTGGGCCTCTGGCTCAGCCACTTTTACAAATGAGGTCCTAAGTCAGGTAGCAGTGGCCTCACTTAGAAACTTGTTAGAAACACAAACCCATTACCTACCATAACAACTCTGGGCTCTGAGGGTGGGGCTCACAATTACTACAGTAACAATGGGTCAGGTTGAAGTTGGAGAACAGGTGCTGTGGTTGGGTAAAGATGGCCTACATGTGGGGAAAAATGGAGCAGGGCTCAGTATAAGACATCCTGGGCCATGTACTGTCATGGTACTAAAGCAGTAACCCCACCTGCCTCTGCTGGACCCCACCTGTGCCCACCTAAGTCCACTTATCTTGAATCTCTGCCTTGATGGTAAATGCAACACTAAGAACTTGAATGCGCTTTTCCCTAAAAGCTGTTGTGGGTTGGACTTTTCATATGCACACTAATAAAGAGGTGCCAAGTTGAGAAACCTGTATTCACAGAAGGCCAGACTGAGTTCAGCTACTTCCAGGTACTAAGACTCTAGATTCTAGTCTCAGCATCTTGAGTAACTTTGGGTTCTTTCCTAGAGTTAGGCATTGCAATCCCCCCCCACCTTGCATGGTCACTGAACAAAGGGGAAAAGACAGTATCACTGACATGGGAAAGCAAGGATGGTTTCTCTCCAGAAAGGTCAAACTTATTATGGAAGTCACAGTGTTGGGCCCACATTTCATAGACATCACCTCAGTCACCTAGGTGGCCTTAATTTCCATTATACACTACAGGAGTGCCTCCTACTACTCTTATGAGTTTGGGGGTTAGTTTGTCAATGTCTATCTTGCTTATTAATAGGTCTGAAATAGGAGGCTCCATGCTTGCTTTTCTTATTTTATTTTCCCTATAACATATTGGATATCTAGTGAACAAATACTTATTAAAAAGAATGCATGAAAAATCCTTCCTAAAGATTCACGTGGATAGGAATTGAACTACTGTGACAAAATAGTTCCTAATTCCTTAAACAGTTCCCAGCACCTAAAATGAATGCAGCAATGTGCAAAGCTTCTTTCCTTCTGGAATTTTCACCAATAAAACATGTGGTGAGATCTTAGCCTAAACCAGCAAGCTTTACCTTCTCTGCATCTTCAGCCACCTAGGGCACCTGCAGCTCTGACGTTAACACTGGCATCCTCACTCCTGTTCTGCCACCTGCCCTGCTGCCAGTCTTTTGCCCACATTTCTGTCATTGGAAATCCCAAGGCTACCTGCTTCAGATCTTTCTGTTTTATCTACAGCTGTTGTGGAGCATTCTCTTTCACTCTTGGGTCTTTCTATCTCTGTCTCTATCTCTGGTTTGTTGTTTTGTAAATATAAACCAATGGGGTGTGTGTGTGTGTGTGTGTGTGTGTGTGTGTGTGTGTGTGTGTGTGTATTTAAGTATATAGGATGTTTATCTCATATACTAAGTTCACATAATATGTATGTAGATATGGATACTTCAACCTGAATGGGCTGTGTCCATGCCTCCCTTTTGGCTCCCCAATGTCACTTGCACATGTCTAAAGACCCTACTCATCAAACTGCAGCAGCACTGTTGTAGACAGTTTCATGTTGCTGGGATGAACACACAAACCAGGCACAGTTTAGTGGGAGAAAAGATTTATTTCTGCAGGGAAGGTCCATCAGTGGCAGAAGAAGCTGCTTCCATACATTCAAGCAGAGAGAAATAAACAAACAGCCAGCAAACAACGAAAGCAGCAAAAACAAACCTGCAGCAAGCAAGACATCTAGAGTTCACACTGCTCTTGTATCTTTGGGCTAGAATTCAGATGAGCCCCCAGTGACACTTTAGGGCTGGATCTAGGATCTGCCCCTGTTGATACCTCCTCCAGTAAGGCTGCTGGAGATTCAACTTCTAAGCTTTAGTGAAACACCTGTGTCTATGGAGGGACATACATTCAAACTATCATAAGTACCTATTCACAATTCTTTAAGGCATCTGTGTTATTTGACTGTAAACAACTTTGGAAGGTTATACATTTTACCATCTCCCTTCCCAAGGCTGGAGACATGGAATGTCACTGGAATGACATGAGACAACCAGACTGTTCATACGGACTGTTTAATGACAGTCAGATTCTGGTACTTCCCCAAACATCAGTAGATGTGGAGACTGTGGTGGTAAAATGTCCAGAGGAGTAAATGCCTAACATCATAGTCCCCAAGTGTGATCCCTGAACAGGCAACTTCAGTCTCCTCTGGAATCCTGGCAGAAAGGCAACCCTCAGGTCCCTCCAAATCCACTAACCCAGAAGTTCGCCACAATCCAGCACTTTAAGGGTGGACAGTAACTCCAGATGGTCCTGATCTTACTCATCTATAGGAGCCAGTGGTAGAGGACAATACTCAGCACCAACTATGCTTCTTTGGCATTATCATAAAGGACAAACTGACATTCAGACGCCTCCCACCCAATTCATCCTTTCATCTCCCCTCAAATCCTGGCATCCTTTCATCCCCCTCTGTACATAGATATTTAGATCTCCAAGGAAAGTACAAGTTATCATAAGCTGTCTACTTATTTTTGAGACAAGGTTTCATTCAGTAGTCTAGACTGGCCTGGTACTCACAGAAATCCGCCTTTCTTTGCCTCCCAGGTGTTGGAATTACAGGCAATTACACACTGCAGTAATCTACATTTAAGGTATTTATTGAGTACTTCCTCCCCTGTGTATATAGAAATTTCCAACCTCCCTCCATCTCTACCTTCCCCCTCCTTGTCTCCTTCAGCATCTAGTTCAGTGCTCTGGATTTAGTAGGCTTGTAGTTTCCGTTCTTATAAAGTTGATTTAGAAACAATCTCCTCTCCTCCTAGCCAAGTACACTGGTATCTTGTCTGAAAACATCTAACCACGAACACTCACAAGCCAACAGTTCCTCTTTTCTAAGAAGATATTTTTTTTGTTTTTTTTTTTTTTTTTTTTTTTTTAATATTGCCTACAAAGACAACACAGGCTGCCAATACAGAACATTGAGAGATCTAGCTGGAATCTGGAAGGAAGCCAGTTCCCAGAAGATTAACCTGTTTAGTGCTGGAAAGCACTGTATGAGCTCCTGGGAGAAAATAGCCAACAACATCGCTATCAAGCAGCAGACACTGCAATCCGAGGTTGACAAGATGTATATACCTGTGCAATAGTGACACCCAGCATAGGCGCATAATCAGTGGTTCTCTGATTGGCTATGTGATCTACTCAGTGGAAAGGAACTCATAGCTGGAACAGGGAACTGAGTCCAAATCCTAAGGAGACCATGATTATGGACTCAAACCAGAAGCTCCCACTAGTTTGGCCAAAAGAGAGGCTAAGCCTATCAAAATTTCTCAGAATTAACAGTGCTTATCACCTTTAACCCATGCAGACCTCACTCAAGAATGAAGAATCTGCTCTTTTTTTTTTTCAGAAGGCAGAACTGAGGACAACCAAAATCTGTCCAGAAAGATAGCTGATTGCAAGGCAGGAGATAAGGCCTCACGTATCAGCTAAGGCCCAGGTGAAACTACATAGGAATTGATGAGCAAGTGTTGCTTCCACGATGAACCTGGTAACATGCACCAGGGTGATGGAAACAGACACTGAGGACGCTCAAAATGCACCAAAGCAGAAATCCAGAAGCTGCCAAGAGCTCAACACTAATGGAGACTAAAAACATATCCACCAAGGCTTAAGGAGTTTTGTGAGAGAGGGGGCAGAAAGATTATTAGAGCTGGAGGGTAGGAGGGAATATCCTGAGGTATTGCCCCCATGCACACAAATTCTGACTGCTGCTCTCACAACACATAACCCATAACCTCATGGTGAATAGCAGCAATCCTACTGAGGAGGACTCTCAGTGGAATGGAGACGGGGAGGAGGGAAATGATGGTACCAACACATGATGTATCCATACAAAGTTTCTACTTAATAAAAGGAAAAAAAATACTTGCCTAAAATCTATTAGAAATTCTTTCCTACTTATTGTATAAAGCTTTACTTTCACCTGATATATTAGTCAGCTTCTTGTTTGGGGACCCAACACCTCACAAAAATCAGTTTAAAGGAAGAAGGATTTCTTTCAGCTTGCTGTTCCAGTTTCCAGTCCATTATGGCAGAAAAGACAAGGTCACAGGAGTTTGAGGCAGCTGATCACTTCTGGTTCACAGTGTGGAGCAAAGAAAAATGAATTCTAATGTTCACCAAGCTTTCTTCTGTCTTATACAGTCCCAGGAGCGCAAGCTATGAAGCTATGCCACCCACAGTTAACATGAGCTTTCCCACCTTTAGTTACCCTAATCAAGATAATCCTTCCAGGCAATTCTAGGTCTTGACAAATTGTCAGTCAGTACAAACCATTGCAGTTGGTATGTTGCTTAGTCTCTTAAAAAGCATTTGTATTTTAAATCCAATGCAGAGATGATCCGAAGTTGAAAGATGACTTCCACCCAATCTTAAATATGGGGAAGTTTCTAGACCTGTTGTGTTCATGGTAGTCCTGAATTAAAGCAGCCACACTAGTTGGTGATTTTAGATAAGCACTTATTCAACCAGGAAATGAAAGTGATAATAACAATGCGGGGAGTAGTAGATTTTTTCTTTTTCTTTTTCTTTTTCTTTTTTTTTTTTTTGTTTTCGAGGTAGGGTCTCACTCTAGCCCAGGCTAACCTGGAATTCACTATGGAGTCTCAGGCTGGCCTCGAACTCACGGCGATCCTCTTACCTCTGCCTCCCGAGTGCTGGGATTAAAGGCGTGCGCCACCACGCCTGGCAGTAGTAGATTTTTTCATCGAAACCAGAAAATGTAAACCATTGTGGGATGGAGGCAGAATTAATTATTGTGCCTTTTGGGACAAAATTTCTGCTGGGAAACTTTGGGCAAGAGCCACATTGCAGCTTTGTCTGCTGTAAATGGTCACCGTATGTTACAAGGGATTTTTTTTTCCTCTTAAGGTTGGGCAACAGATGCTAGATAAATCAAGACAGACCCCACATTTGACGTCCCTCAACTCCTACCCAGCACATTAGCCCAGCAGAGAGAGGTCTGTAGTTTCTGAAGAGCTCCCTGAATGTGCACATATGGGTTTGGCTTGCTGTCCTAAAATATCTTTGTCTCTTTTATTTGACTATTTCTTACTTGGTTTTTAAGATATTGTGGAGGTGTCCTTCCCTTTAGGGAACTTTCTGGCACCCACCCTCCCACCCCAGCCTGTCCTTAGGATCCCTGGCATCTTTCATCACACTCCACCATGTCCACGTTTAAATTTATTTCCTACCAACTGGACCGTGAACTCTATACAGCTGGAATGCAACTCTCTCATTTCTCTATCCCTGACAAATCTTTATTATTTTTAAATTTTGATTGTGTAAAATATAAACATAAAAATTATAACATAAAATTTGTCATCTTATCCATTTTCAAATGTACAGTAAGTAGGCTTACATAGTTGTATAACCAGCCCCCCAAAACATTTTATCTTGCAATACTAAAGCTTAGTAGCCATTAAGCCAAAATTTTCCATTCCCTTCTCCTAGAAACTCCTGAGGCGATCACTGTTCTTATTCTCTATAGATTGGGCTATTTTAATAACTCCACACCTATTTGTGAGTGGCTTATATCTCTTAGCATAATGAGCAGAATGTCAATCCATGCTGTAGCATGCATCAGAACTGTTTTTGTCCCATTTAGGGCTAATGTTTATTGTGTGGATACACACACTATGCTTTGCTTATATGCTTATCCATCAATGGACACACACACACACACACACACACACACACACACACACACACACACACAGTGTGTGTGTATTCAACCATGGCAGTCATTTTGTTGGCTATAGACTGTTGAAGTACTGTGGTGGAAAGGTTTAGAATTTCCCCATGCACCAGTATTGCTGTTCTGACCCCAGTCTGCTCTTGTGACCATCTGGGGAAAATCCAAGGGACCACTTGACTTCTCACAGTTTCCATTTGCTTTTGTGAAGTGCTGGGTTTACTTCTCCTGAAGGATTTTTACACAGACAGAGTACTCTATACATGACATAGAACCTGAGGATGGAGACTTCTTGCTCCTGGACAGCTTCTGCACATGCAGCACCTTCCACCAGCTGTGGTCCTGTTACAGCAGCCCAAGTTTATTAAGTCAGTAACTTCCTTTGGAATGAGATGTAACCAATATAAAAGGCTATGTATTGCTCCATGAAAGACCCTACAACTCCCAAGAATGGGAACTTTTCATAGCATGGTTACAGTCTCAGAAACTCAAGTGCATGCTGTTCTCAGCCACTGTGGTCAGAAGCAGAGAGAGGAGCTTGTAGCCCAGAGCCCTGCCTCCTGAGAGTTAGTGGAGGCCAGAGCTGGATGTCCATACTGAGAGCAAGAATATGATATGCTGAATGCCAGGCCTATCCACTGTGGTAAGTAAGGCCTATCGTCCTCAGTAACTTTCCTTGATTGAGTAACAATCTAGAACACCTGCAGAAAATGTTATTTAAAGAGTTTCAGATAGGAGAAAGGGGGCACAGTACCCTAAGATTTCCATCTCCTATGACACCAACTTTAAGATTGTGGAAGTTTTGATAATTTCTTGTAGGACATTACGGTGCAGAATTTGAAGGACTGTCAAAAATTTATCCATACTAATAAAAGCCAGCTAATATTATTAATCTTGATTGTTTGGGATTAAGAAATATCTCAAGCATTAGTGAGTTACACATTTGGAGAGGTCTGTGGGAGATTTCCAGAGAGGACACATTGAGGAAGGAAGACCTGCTCTGAGAGTGGGCAGAACCAGGTGGGTCCTGGACAGAATAAATGGGAAAGGGAGGAAGTAAGCAGGATGCCAGTATTCTGTGCTCCCTACTTCCTCAGCTGCTCAGACATAAGCAAGCAGCCTTACTGACCCACCACCATGCTTTCCCACCATAATAGATGACATCCTCAAACCATGGGTGAAAATAAGTAAGTCCTTCCTCCCTAAAGTTGCTCTTTTTTGTCACAGTGATGAGAAAAGTAACCAAAACACCAGCCAAGGGAGCAGGTGCATAGGGCAGAATTCAAGGACATAGAACACAAAGCTTACCGTATTCTCTTCTCATGGAGTTAGTTCATTTTTTTTTCTGTCTCTCCATATAACACTAGACAGAGAAGGTTGGTGAACTGGGAGGGTCCACTGGACTTCACTGTGCAAAGATTTGTATAGGATTCTGTACATAGGAATGACTGATTGTCACATAGTTGATTTCATCCTCCAGGTGGAAAGAAACTGCCCATACTAAGTCACAGGTGTCTTATTTTGTCCTGTGTGATGAGTTGACCCACTTTCACCCAGCAGAAACTCTCCCATATGACATAGACTGCTTCCAAGAAGTCAAAGGAAAAGCCAGACTGGAGCTGGAGAGACAGCTTAGAAATTAAGGCATTTGCCTGAAAAGCTAAAGGACCCAGATTTAATTCCCTAGGGCCCATATAAACAAGTACATAAGGTGGAGAATGCGCCTTGTGTTTGTGTGCAGTGGCTTAAAGCTCTAGCATGTTCCTCTTTCTCTCTCAAAAAATAACTAATTTTTTTTTTTAATATGGAACATTCAAAGCCAGGCATAGTAGTGCATGCCTTTCATCTCAGCCCTTGTGAGTCAGGGGTAGGAGGATTTCCATGAGTTTGAGGCACCCTGAGACTACATAGCCAATTCCAGGTCAGCCTAGAGCAAGACCTTACTTCAAAAAAATTATGGGACATTCAATAGTTATATGGAATAGCTATAAGCAATGAGAATTAAAGTCAGAATCCTCCTTTTAAAAAAGCCAAACCTATCTTTGGGTCAAGCTAAATTTTTTACTCCAAGGGGAAAATGCAAAAACCCAGAGTTTAAGAACTTGGGTTTAGTCTTGCACCTCATAGGAAAAATGTAAATCAGGAGCAATTGCCACACTCAGTGAGAGAGAGATGGGGCCTGCCACGTATTAGCTGTGACATTCTAGATTTAGCTTCTCTGAATTCCAGTTTCCTCATCCACAAAATGGGAGAAATGTTCATCTACCAAATTAAGGATTAAATAACACCACTACCTAGCACCAAGCAGGAGATTAATGCATGACTTTTCCTGGCATTTCTTTCTGTCTTCTGTTCCCTTGAACAAGGGATTTCTGGAGCTGCAGATATTACCCCTTAAAACATCCAATATGTTGGGCTAGAGAGATGGCTTAGCAGTTAAGCAAGCCTAAGAACCCTGGAAGCCTAAGGAGCCTCATTTCCCCAGGACCCACGTTAGCCAGATGCATAAGGGGCACATGCATCTGGAGTTCATTTGCAGTGGCTGGAGGTCCAGGTGTGCACATTCTCTCTATCTGCCTCTATCTCTGTCTGTTTCTGTCAAATAAATAAATAAATAAAATATTTTATCTCCAGCAGAATAACTACAGCAGGCAACACACTTATACACATTCATAAGTTATAGCAAGTTAGTGGTTTCAACAGCTCTCAGCCAGAATGAGCAAGGGTATGATTTCCATGGCAGCTGCTGGGATCCCAGAGGCAGGAAAAAATGCACAGTGAGACTGTCTTCTTGTCCACTATCCTCCCCTCCTATTATACACACATACAGTTTTTTTGTTGTTGATTTATTTTCCCTTCAGAATGGTGACCTACTGACTTACAGAATGATTTTCTTTTTAACCAATGAGCTGGAGCCCCAGGTTGGGAACTAGGGCTCCGGGATCTGGAAGATGAAAAATGCTACCAGTGATGGTGAGGTTGTGGCTCAGTTGATAGCATGCTTGTCTGGCATGCATAAAGCCCTGAGTTCAATTTCCTGCAGTGCATAAACCAAGTGAGGTGACACACACCAGTATTTAGAATGTTGAGGCAGGATGATCAGTAGTCATGGTCATCCTTTGCCACATAGTTCATTGGAGGTCACGATAAGCTACGTGAGACCCTGTCTCAAAGTAATATTCTGAAGGGGCATTATGGGGCTGGAGTCTCTTTGATGAGCTGGAGATAGGATTAAGCTGTCTTTTCAGGCAATCTATGCTGTTGAGTCATCAAAATTGTTTTGGGGTATGAATTTATACCAGTAGGGAGGTGACTTCTGTAGATGAAGAAAGAAGAGTTTTCTGAAGTTGATTATTTATGACTGGGAAGAAAAGAAAACTTAATTGCATGCCTTGGATATTATAGGAGTTACTTTCTCATTGCTGCAACAAAACACCTGAAAAAAGTAACTTAAGGGGGGAAGAGGTTATGTGAGCTCACAGCACAAGGGAATATAGTGCACCATGGTAGGGAAGACATGGTGGCAGGAGCATGACGTAGCTGGAAACACTGCATTTTCAGTCAAAGGCAAAGAGATGAGTAATTGTGTTTAGCTCACGTTTTCTTTCTTATTGACTCTGGAAAACCAACCCATGGGATGATGCTGTCCACAGTTAGTGTGGGTCTTCCTACATTTAATCTAGTCTAGCAACTCTTTCACAGACATATTACAGATTTATATACTAGATGATTCTAGGTCCAATTGAGTTGATTTTCAAGATTACCCATCACAGATGCTTAGTTGAAAATAAGTATACAGATATTCTAAATCTAAGAAAGAAGTCAGCATATTACATGACTGTCATAGAGAAGATCCTTCTGAATTGGAATCTCTCAACAAAAGGAGGCGGGAAACTCAGGAGCTCAAGTCATAGACAGCTAAAATGTAAATATGGAAAGGGGACTCTTCAACCAGCTGAGCTGCATGCAGGTTGTGTAATGTGCCTGAAAGATGCAGCTTTTGTGAATCATCCCTGATGTCAGGATGAGCCATTTTTGGTCATCCATGCTCCTAGAAGCAACCCCTCACCCTGCTCTGTCAGTAATCTCAATAAACTCATTGACTCACCCAAACTTGAATTTGTGCAATCATACTTTGCCCTGCTGTCTTATCCCCAGTTGGGGTCAATAGATGTAAGATTATGCCTTCCCAGGGGAAAAAACAAATTTTTTTCTCACAACAGCAACTTACATGACTATCTACCTTTGGCAGCAGCTACTCAAGCACCCATTGTGTGGAGACAGGCTCACCACCTGCTCCAAGAAGGTTCAGTGAGACCTTTAATATACCAGATACCTGCCACTGTAGTCTTGTGTTGAAATCTTTATTCAGCAGCCTAATGTTCCATTAGAAGGCCTGTGTCACTTACACCATTCCATCTCTTCCCATGGTTAGTGTACCATCTCACATGACTATGATGAAGGGGCCAGTAATGTACAATAGGGCAGAGAGAGAAAGAAAAAGTGAGAGAGAGGGAAGGGCGACTTTATTACACATACGTAAGTATGGAACAAATGCACACTGTACAATAAGGGTCATTCACAGCACAGTTTCAGCCATCAGTGGAGTTTTGGCACTCCTAGTGGACAAGGGGTTCATTTTCCCTTGTTGTGCCTGTCTCCTGGGGATGCTATTACAAAGCACTATTGACAACAGAAATCTCTTCTCCCATGGTGTAGGCTGAGGCCAGGTGCTTTCAGGACCCAGTCTCTCCAAAACCCTCAGGGAATCCATCTCTTTTCTCTTCAACTCCTGGCAGCCCTGGGCTTTCGTTGTCTTGTGGGAGCATCACTCAAGCTACATGGCCTGGACCCTTCACATCCCACTGAGCATTTCTATGTCCCTTTACTGAAGGATATCAGGGGTCCTACTACACCAACATGGTCTTTATTTTACTTAAATTAATTACATCTGAAATATGAAACACTTACCAAGAATGACACACTCTGATGTGCTGGTATGAGTACTCCCATGGCACTAATTCCTCTCCTTAGAAGATGAGGTTATTTGTACTTACTTTCAGTATTTATGTGACTTGAACTTAATCCATCAGCCTCAACATAAGTCTGTCACTCTCTTTTCATCCACTCCTTTTTCCTTTTTTGTTCAAAATCATATTGTTCATTTGAAGCTTCAGCCAGAGCCATGGACAGTGCTCAGTTACCATGGCTCTTCAGAAGGGCAGCTCCCTCAGGGACTGTGCCAAGAAGCCAGGCAGCTGCATGTGCGTGCACACACACACACACACACACACACGCCACATGGCTGTGGCACATGCATGATAGCAGCAGGAATATCTCCAAAGCATATGGGAGGCGGAGAGATAGAGAGGTACACT
This sequence comes from Jaculus jaculus, assembly GCF_020740685.1. Lineage (NCBI taxonomy): Eukaryota > Metazoa > Chordata > Mammalia > Rodentia > Dipodidae > Jaculus > Jaculus jaculus. Next base: position 63,431,499 of record NC_059103.1, on the reverse strand, counting down.
GGGAGCCAGGATGCAGGAAAGGGCTCAGCTTGCAGGGGAGGGGACAAAAATAACTAGCAAATCCCTCCTCTGAGAAACACCAGTGATGAAGCTCGACAGACAAGTGACAGGACATGGATCTGGGCTTGCGAACTGGACAGGTTGTGGCTCCAGATGGCAAAGAAAAAAAAAAGTGAACAAGAAGAAAGGGAGCCATGGACAACAGTTTTATTCAGTTGAACATTTACAAAGTTTTCTTTAATTATTGCTCCCTTATGGGACTCCAGCTGAACAAAGAATGGCAGGGCAGACTCCCCAAGGAGGCTTTCTATGCCAAGAGCTGGTGGCAGAATGTGTGCTCAGCCTGGCCAGCTCTGGGTGGAAGAAGGTTCTGTGAGCCCCACACAGCAGGCTGTCAGAACATGTGGCTTGCACTTTTCTCCCTTAAGGTGTGAGTGCTTGCTTTGAGCCAGAGTGAACAGACAGCTGGGCTGGGAGAGGCGAGTCTCATTCTGCAGCCATTCACATCTCTCACCTTGGAGATGCCACATGGAGGGCAGCCTGGCAGGATTTCTCAGGCCACTGGTGAAGAGCCAGTAGGCATGTGGCACAGAAGCAGCCAGCCATGGTGGCTGGGAAAGCAGGTAAGGAAAGCAAAAATGGACACTTTGAAAATGTTCTTCTGCAAAACAGAAACTCCCAGAGCATGTCTGTGCTCCCATCTAGAACTTCTGTTTTTGTAGATGTAGCTCATAGGACATGTGCAGGGCAGGAAGCACAGAGGTAGAGACTTTGAGGTCTTGTCTGAGCCCTACAGAGGATTCTAAAAGACCATGAACAGTGCTACAGGCTTGTTTCTTAACCCATGACACTCCTTCTTCTGGAAAAGAGAGGTCAGGCCATAAGTTCAGAAGACATACTTGCTGCCCACCCCCCCGCCCATGGAAAGCACATTTATACCCCCACTGCACTGACTCTCTTTCCAGCTTGGATCTGTCACCACTGAGAAGGCCAAAGCCTTATTCAGTAGCTTGGAGGACAAGAAACCCCAAACAATCCCTGCTCTCCGATTTCGCGGCACAGTTTGAGAAAGATTGGTTGCAATTTTTCCATGAAGGATTTCCAAAGGAACCATGCTTGTGTCTTCAGAGGAAGGCACCACCAAGCCACCATTTATGACTGGCAAATGCACTGCCTCCTGCATTTTGTTTTCTTTGAGTTACAGCACTGAAGTAAGCCATGGTCTTCCAAAACTGCTTCAACTTATATAATAAAATATTAGTGTGTCTCCTGCGTCTGAGAGGAGCTGAGAGTGGCAGGGCTAGTGTAACCCTGCAGAAGGATAACTGAGCTGGTGGCCCACAGGAAATAGAACCCATAAGGTAACTGTGTGACCTTGCTGAAAAGCTTGTTATCTCTGGGCTTTTGTCTCTACATCCTTATGGACTAGTCTCTCATGCAATGTCACTGTTCTGGCCAGGTGCACACATAGGTGGTATAGGCTTCAAGTTGATCAAAATTCTGTCAGTGTAGACTATAATTGTGTAGGTGTATACATTCATCAGCAGAAGTGCTATATTCCATGCAACTAAACTTTCTTCAGTGGCATTAAAACATTTCAGACTTATGATATCTAGATGGAATGACATGTTCTTATTTGACAGGACAAAGATTCCCTTGCTCAAGAGTATTACTGCTTAGGTTCCTCTATAACATTATCCTTTGTCTTCCACATGCCAGATGGCATGTTGTGGTCACTCACATGAGTTCCCTGTAGAGAAGCCAATCATCCAGCGATGTGTCCACATTCACCTCTAAACAGTGACTATCTGTTGAATAGACCAGTGAGGCCAGAACATGGAGTAGAGATGCCTTTGGAAGGAAAGTTGATTATCCCAGGCAGGGATCAGTGTGGTCAACCACAGGACAGGGCCTGAGTTACCTAAATCTCGAAAAGAACAATGTCATGGTGACCAGCTGCTGGATGGTAGAGTGTGAGCACAAAGGAGATGTGGCTTCTAACTACTTTATCTGGAGCCCACAGATTCTATGGATGCACTGACAGTTTGGGGTGTGTCTCTTGGTATTTCAGAAAATCATTCTAAAAGAGAACATGCAGAGAAAATTCCATAATTATACTTTTTGATTAGGAGATAAAGTGGCCAACTTGAAAGAGTAGAAAGCACTTGGGAAGAAGTGTTGGATCTCCAGCAGTTTCTGCTCTACAAGCCAGGGCAGACCATTCAAGGTGTGGCCCATGTGACAGCACAGGTGGACAGAGGTCAGTGTTCCTTCCCAGGCAGTTATGAACAAAACATTACCTTAGCAAGGACTTACTTCCACATTCAGCTGAAAGAAAAATAGTGAGATTTCAAGAAAGGCATTTAAAATGGCAAAAAAATTGGATGTTATCCCACCAAAGGACACAGCAGCCTCTGGGAATGAAGGGAGTTTCAGGTGCAAAGAACTAAGTCTCATACTCTCTGGACTTTTAGAGGAAAAGAAGTGTTGACTCCAGGAAACAACACTGGACAGGACAAAAGTACTAGCCTTTTGTGTGGTAGGAATGCTATCCATTTGAAGATCACATGGATATGGTCTCAAAGTCCAAGTGCTTCTGGCTCTCATGTGCTCAAGGGACCTCAGTGAAGGGCTCCCTACCACACGTCAACAGGGCTATGGGTATTCAGCTGTGCTACTTAGACGCCCTCTGAAGAGAATTTCAAATGACACGAAATGACACCAAGTTAACATTCCCAGAATTAGTGAATGTGTCCTGTAGGTCTTAGATGGGTGATATGAATACAATAGAAACAATAGATGTGTGGGAGGTTAGAAAACGCAGCCTTATCCCACACAGAGGAGACATGGGTCTCAAAGGGTGGCCATCCCACCCAGAGACACACAGTGATCAGAATCTAGTCAGCATCTTGAACTCAGTTGTCAGCCTCCCACACCATGACTTTGGCATGCCTATTACCTGACCCTGAGCCTGCTGTTCTCACAGCAAAGTCCCAGATCGCCTGAAAAGATGCCCCAACCCCCCAGCTAATTAAAGGTTCACATGAGGTTGAAGGGCTGACATTGAGCTGCTAAAGCTATTGACATTTGTCCAGATTTAAAATAATCCACCATTCATTGTATCAGAGATTTTCCTGGCACCCATTGTGTGTGACAGCAATTTGGGATTTGCTAGAAAGGCAGGGTTTGGATCCAAAGCAAAACTCAGCAAACAAAACAAGTGGAACAGATTGGAAGTGAGAGGCAGCTTTGAGCATTTAGATTCCTTCTTCCCTTCCTTTCTTCTGTTCTTTCTTCATCCTTCAGGTTGTTGTCATCAGGACAGCACAGGTTTGGCTGAGCCTGAGTGCTATCCAGTGAGAATCCAGGTCTGAGCATGGGTCTTTCCAAGCGACTGAGCCTTCACATCTCATTACCCCTGTAGTACTTTGCTAGGCACTGGGAATGTAGAAGGAAGGGGAGCTACTCAGGCTGGGAACACTTGCCTGTGGTCCAGAGGAGCCAGAATGCAGAAACTGGGAATCAAAAAGAAGAAGGGTAAATGCAAGGCTAGTACCATCAAGCAAATTTGTGTGTTCCAAAGAGACATATGGGTCTGGAAGTCCACTGAGTATCTCCAAGCCTAGAACCTTGTACCTGGGAGGTGGCTACAGAAGAATGGATATTGTTACCTCTATCCTTGTGACCAAATAGCTGACAAAAACAACTTAAGGGAGAAAGGATTTACTTTGACCATAGTTTGAGAGTAGAATCCATTATTCTAGGGAAGGCATGACAGAGTAGAGTTGCTAGTGCTATGGTGCAGAAGCATGAAGCTGCCTGCTCACATCCTAGTGGATCATGAAGCAGAGAAAAAAGACTCCTAGTGCTCAGATGGCTTTCTCCTTTTGTTATGCTTTATATGCAGTCCAGGACTTCAGCCCAGGGGATGGTGCCATCCACATCCATGTTGAGTATCTCCTCCTTAGAGAATCCTTTCTGAAAATGCCTTCACAGAAACACACAAAGGTTCATCTCACTCATAACCTATGCATTTCTAGTCCACTCAAGCTGAAGATCAAAGTAAATTATCTCAATCAAGCCCATGCCTTGCCAACTTGTCATGCAAATACATCACTTTAAACATAATAAAAGGTGCCTGTCATGGTCCCCTCTAAAACTCATGTTGCTATCTAGTTTCCACTGAAAGGTTGAAAATAGAACTAGTTTGGTTATGGTGCTTACATGGAGGCCTTTGGAAGCTGATTAGTATCAAATATTATCTAGATGGCTCTCTTGGTGACTTTTAAAAAGAGGCTAGCTTCTGGGTAAGATGGCAGCATAGGAGCCATGCCAAAGCAGCCTAGGGAGGGATTTAAGCAAAACCCCAGCAAAATACACTCTTATTCTGAAAGTGAGGGAGTATAGGTTATTCTTAAACACAGAGGAGAAGCTGGAAAGACAAGATCCACCAGAAAGGAGGAAGATGGCCTGGTCTGCATGATTGTTGCATCCACCTGGCACCACCCTGCCAGGTGCACCAAGAGGTGGCATCAGCAGAGACTAAACAAGGGGATGTTTTAACTTCATCAGCCTCCTTACAAAATTAAGCAAACAGAAGTTAAGACAGCTGACATCAACCAAAGAGCTACTGATAGGGACACATGTGGAACTGCATGAGCAACTGCAGAAGTCTGAACTCCCCCACCCCACCATCAGAACTGAGAACCTCCGGCACTCAGCCCCCAGTGGCAGCATAGCTGATAAGAGGTCCAGTTCCACAGCACAACACGGTGGGATAGAGGTGGTAACTCAGCAATGGTGAGATTGGAGCCACCCCAAAAGGTAACAAGACTAACAGGAAAGAAAGAAAGAAAGAAAGAAAGAAAGAAAGAAAGAAAGAAAGAAAGAAAGAAAGAAAGAAAGAAAGGGTACATAGGCCTGCATTGGAAGAGCTAATCTCTCTTTCCTTGTCAGGGCAGATTTTGGCTTTACCATTTTCAAATAACCTGAATTTGGGGGTTGAATACTGTTGCCTTTAATACATTCATATTTATAGGTCCTTTGCCTTTTGCTTCAGTCATTATTGGGAGCAGGGTATGATCCTGATCCAGGTTGACCTGGAACACAATTCAGAACAGAAATCTCTACCTCCCAGCTGAGAAGATTAAGGGTGTAGAATAACACACACCCTTAGGAAATTTGGCTTTATAAGACTATCTGTTTCTTTTTATCCCCACAATTGCATACTATGTGCTGTTTTTTATTGATTGTGTATGTTGCTCAGTTGAAGTTTAGAATTTGCCAGTAAATTTATGAAATTTGCAGGAAAATGGATGGATCTGAAAAGGATTATACTAAGTGGGGTAACCCATGCCCAGAAAACCAAACACCACGAGTTTTCTCTCATCTGTGGATCCTAGCTACAAATAACTGGTTGTGTAAGTATGGAGTAAAACTCAGTAGCATAATCCAGCAATCCCAAAAGGAAATAGAAAGGGAGGGAGGGGAGCTTGGTAGGATTGTACTGTATATATGTAAGTAGAAGAACAGATTAATGTGGGTGAAAAGGTCTAGGTGAGGTCAGGGGAAGAGACTGAGTAAGGAAAGCTGGAGGGAGGGCTAATCAAAATCTAAGAGGATATAAATAAGTCATATGGAAACCTACTTTATTGGACAATGAAACACACAGAAACCATAGATTGTTACTAGAAAATTTTCAGTTCCAGGGAAGGGATACCTTCCAGTGAATTTTTGGCCAGGGAAGTCCTGATGCTTCCCAAAGATTACAGGCCATTGTTGAGGCTCTTTGCTTCCCACCAGGAATAGATGGTAAGACCCTATTGCTGGCGACACCACATTCTTGGGCTGCAAGGTCACTGAGAAACCCTGCTGGAACTGAGCTGAAAACCTCCTCCCTATAGATCAGCTGACAGGAAGCTGGAAAAAGCCATGCTGTGCACTGTTCAATGGAAGAGAGAGCAATCACCAGTTAAGATACTCAACAGTGGACACTTTAAGCCTTATATTTGGCCAGCAAGGCCAAATGAGCCAATGGGTGCAATAGTGGCACATGTGTTATGGGTGAAACCAACCACTATCTAATTTGACTGGAGGACCACTCCATGGGAGGCAATATATCCTTGATACTGAAAACATACAACAGGGGCAGTCATGAGCCCTAGGAGCATAACATCTGCTGCTGTCTGGCTAAAAGTACATACTGTGCCCACCAAACTGCCCAGGAAGCAGTTTTCTTAATGTTCATACCCATATATTAATGTTATTCTCACTTTTGGCTAGAGAACTTTCTCTTTTCAGATGGAAGTAACCTTGTGATAACTCAGGAGGCACAATGGTGCTAAGAAGAAGTGATAGAGGAGTGCTCAGCACTGAAATATCTCAATCACATGTTCCATGGCTCAGGGTCCATTGCAGAAGAAGTGGTGGAAAGAATGTAAGAGACAAAGGAAGGCTAGGACTCCTTACAATGGGCTCCTCCAGACACAAAATGGCCTGGATATCCATTATATCACAGTGCCTGACACTACCTACACAAAAGCATCATAATAGGAAGAAAAGATCAAAATAAAAGACAGACTGATTGAGAATGGGAGGGGATATAATGGAGAGTGGAGTTTCAAAGGAGAAAGTGGGGGGGGAAGGGAGGGAATTACCATGGGATATTGTTTATAATTATGGAAATTGTCAATAAAAATATTTTTTTAAAAAAGCAGCCAAAAGCCATGGTGGGTTTTAGTAATCCCAGCAGACTGGCACTGAGCGTGAGACAGGAGGAGGAGACAGAAGTTCCTAAAACACTCGCTATGAGCACAGCCAAGACACAGACAGCATGCAGGGAGACAAACACGACCTCAAATGAGGTAGAAGTCAGAGGACTGAATAAAATGGTGTTCCTTGATCTCCACATGTGCACGCCATGACATGTGGCCCTGCATGTACACATGTGTACACACACATAAATGCTTATTCGCACAAGCACATACACGCAAAGTAAAATAAAGCACAAGAATTCAGCTTTTGGATCACCAGCACCCATTCACATTCCTTGAGTTTATACCTACCTGCCTGCCTGTAGTTCCAAGTCTTGGGAGACAGGATCCTATGGCAAGCTGGCTAGCTAGACTATTTGATGTGTAAGCTATGTGTTCAACTTTAAGACTATGGGCTAGAAAGATGATTTAGTGGTTAAGGTGCTTGCCTGTGAAGCCTAAGGACTGATGTTCTACTCTCCAGATCCCACATTAGCTAGACACACAAAGGTGAGGCAAACAGAAGGTTACACATGCCCACTAAGTGGCACAAACATCTGGAGCTCAATTGCGGTGGCTGAAGCCCTGGCGTGTCAATTCTTTAACTCTTCTCTCTCTCTGTCTCTAAAAATAGTTTGACTAAATATTAGTAAATAAAGTGGAGAATGATGGAGGAAGATATCTGACACCAAGCTCAGGCCATCATAAATACTCGCAGACATAAATACACTTGCAATCATCAATAAGCAAAAGTCTTTTGGGTTCTAAGGAACAAATCAAGCCCATAAATTGAGCCCTAAGTATGGGGGCATTTTGGTAAGATCTTTGTTTTGAGAAATTTCAACTTGGACCTGTGGTTTGGTCTTGACTTAATTCATTTGTTCCTTGTATGTTGCAGTTCTCTAATCAAATGAAAGTTTTATCAGAGATAAAAGCAATGACAATAGAATTAACATGAGGAAAGATTTCACCCAAAACTATAATGTTGCAGAAAACAAGCTTCCAATTTCTCTAAACTTAAAGGATATTAATAATGTTAGAACAATATCCAGAGGGATCTTAAGGCCTAACTTCTTCTGTCCTTATGTATCAGAAATGCCAACTAAGTGTCATATATGAACAGTTTGCACATTTGAGTCCCAAATGAAAGCTTTTGATTTCTTATACAATTAATATAAATGAAGTCCTAAATCCACGCCAAATTTCCAAGGATATAATTCAAAATAATTTCTTAATCATTTGGGGGAGGGATTAACACATTACTGAGAAGCTTAAGGACTCAAGTTAGATTCTCCAGCACCTATGTAACCCACATGCACAAGATGGTGAATGCATCTGGAGTTTGTTTGCAGTGACTAGAGGCCCAGGTGTTGTCTTTCTTTTTCTTTCTTTGTTCCTTTCTTTCTTATCTCTCTCTAATAAAAAAAAATAAGCAAATAAAAATTTAAAACTACTCTGGTGATGAAAAAATTTAATAAAATATTTACCTGTAAATTGTTCCACCCAGACCACTAGAATACATGCTTAGCAAGCAAACTCAACACCTAGGATTACTTATGTGGCTGGATTGGGGAACAAGAGGTACACCTGGCACCTTGGCTCATATTCTGAGGGTATATAGAGGTGGATTACCACTTCTAGGAACACTGCAGATAAGTAGAAAACCCGAACATTATTATTCAATCAATTCAAGATGCAAAAGTCACTACATTCTAATACAATAAACTCAAAGAATCAAGACAATACAGACCCATCAAAAATTATAAAGCCATTAGAAATGATCAACAATTTGACTGTTTTAGATGAAATGCTTGACAAAGATTTCAAGAAAATGATGGTATCTATGCTCAGAGAAATCAGAGAAGAGATGCGGGGAATCAAAGAAGGAAAGAAAAGAATCAAATAAGAAAACAAACTTCTGAAAGAGAACACAAGAAACCAGCCTAATGAAATAAGGAGATCATTATAAGACATGAGCAAGGAAATAGAAATACTAAAGAAAAACCAGGCTGAAATCCTAGCTCTGAAGAATACAGTCAGTGAAATAAAAAAAACTCTGTGGAAAGTCTCACCAGTAGAATGGATGAAGGAAAGAACAGAATATCTAAACTAGAAGATCAGGTGTCAGACCTAATACAGTCCAACAAAGAGAAAGACAAGTTAATAGAAAGGTATGAATGGGAACATCAAGATATACGGGACACTATGAAAAGATCAAACATAAGAATTCAGGGCATAATGGAAGGAGAAGAATTTCAATCTATAGGCTGACTAGATATTTTCAACAAATTTATAAAAGAAAATTTTCCCCAAATAGGGAAAGAAATGCCAATTCAGTTACAAGAAGCTTTTATAATATCAAATAGACAAAACCTGGAAAGAAACTCTTCTTGTCATATTACAATGAAACTACTAAACACACAAACCAAAGAAAATATATTGAAAGCAGTTAGTGAGAAAAAGCAAATCACCTACAAAGGTAAGCCCATCAGGATCACAGCAGATTACTCAACACAAATTTAAAAAGCCAGAAGGACTTGGAATGATGTATTCCATGTTCCAAAAACTAACAATTGTCAACCAAGATTACTTTACCCTGCAAAGCTATCTATCCAAATTTATGGAGAAATAAGGATTTTCCACAACAAAAACAGGCTAAAGGAATTTATGACAACGTAACCTGCTGTACAGAAAATGCTTGAAGGAATAATTAATGATGAAGAGAAAGTAAAACACACACAGGAGGAAATAGAAAACATAAACCCCACTCAAATAATATTTAAAACAATTGAGTAAAGGGAAAACAGGAAACACTACAAAATGAGAAGAATGGCAAGAATAACTGCACACCTTTCAATAATAACAATATCAATGCCCTCCATGGACCACCCCAAAACACAGGCTTGCCAACTGGATTAAAAGGCAGGATCCTGCCATTTGTTGCCTTCAGGAAACTCATTTCTCAATAAATATAGATACTGTCTAAGAGTGAAAGGATAGAAAACAGTATTTCATGCAAATGGGCCTAGGAAACAAGCAGGGGTTGCTATCCTAATATCTGACAGGATAGACTTCAAACCAACATTAGTGAGGAAAGATAAAGAAGATCATTTATACTGACTAAAGGATCACTCCAATAGGAGGACATTACAATCCTAAACATATATGCACCTAACATGGGAGCTCCCTGTTTCATCAAACAAACACTTTTAGACACAAATAACAGTTGTAGTGGGTAACTTCAATACTCCACTCTCATTAATTGACAGGTCATCCCTGCAAAAATAGACAAAGAGACTTCTGAATTAAATGATGTCATGGAATCAATGGATCTAATAGATATCGAAAGAACATTCCATCCAAATGCTGCAAATTATACATTTTTTTCTCAGCAGCACATGGAACATTCTGTAAAATAGGTCAAATATTAGGACACAAAGCAAATCTCAACACATACAGGAAAATTGAAATAATCCCTTATAACTTATCTGACCACAATGGGGTTAAACTACAAATCAGTAACAAGAAGAGTTACAGAACATACAGAAACTCATGGAAACTAAAGAATACACTATTGAGTGAGCAATGGTTCATTGAACAAATCAAAAAGTAAATTGATAAATTCATAGAATCAATTGATGATGGTAATACAACAAACCAAAACTTTTGGGACACAATGAAGACAGTCCTAAAAGGGACATTTATATCTCTAAGTGCCTATATTATGAAATTGGGGAGTTTACAAATAAATAACTTAATGATTCACCTTAAGGCCTTGGAAAAAGAAGAACAAGGTGAGCCAAAAATGAGTAGATGAGAAGAAATAATAAAGATTAGGGCAGAAATTAAATAGAAAAGCAAAAAAAAAAAAAAACTCCAAAAAATGAATAAAACAAAGAGTTGGTTCTTTGAAAGAATAAACAAAATTGATAAATGCTTAGCAAATCTGACCAGAAGAAAGAGAGAATAGACAAAAAATATGATTAGAGATGAAAAGTCACCATTACATCACATACCAAAGAAATTCAAAAAATTATAAAGACATACTTTAAGAATATGTATTCTGCTAAGTTTGAAAATCTGAAATAAATGGATGATTTCTTTGTTTCATATGACCTACAAAAATTAAATTAAGATGAGATAAACCATTTCAGTAGACCTATAAAAAGTATGGAGATCCAAGCAGTTATAAAGTCTCACAACTGAAAATCGCCAGGTCCAATGGATTCACTGGTGAATTTTACCAGACCTTCATGGAAGAATGAACACCAGTGCTCCTCAAACTTTTCCATAAAATAGGAAAGGAAGGAATTCTACCAAACTCCTTCTATGAAGCCAGCATCACCTTCTTACCAAAATCAGACAAAGACAGAACAACAACAACAACAAAAATACAGACCAATCTCCCTCATGAAAATAGATGCAAAATTCTGAACAAAATTTTGGCAAACAGAATACAAGAATATATCAAAAAGATTATTCACTCTCACCAAGTTGGCTTTATCCCAGGAATGGAGGGATGGACCAAATATGCAAATCTATAAATACATCATATATATTTTATGGAGGACAAAAATCACATGATCATATCAATCGATGCAGAAAAGGAATTTGACAAAATTCCTTTCCAACATCCTTTCATGGTAAAAGAAACTGGGAGTAGAAAGAACATATCTCAACATAATAAAAGCTATTTATGACAATCCTGCAGCCAAGATAATATTAAATGGAGAAAAACTTGAAGCCATTCCATTAAATTCAGTAACAAAACAAGGATGTCCACTGTCCCCACTTTTTTTTAAATATAGTACTGAAGTCTTGCCAAAGCAATAAGACAAGAGACACTCATAAAACTGATACAAATTGGAAAGGAAGAGATCAAATTATCACTATTTGAAGATGATATGATACTATAGAAGACTCTAAAAACTCTACCAGAAACTGTTAGAGCAGATAAATACTTTTAATAACATAGCAGGATACAAAATAAATACACAGAAATCAGTAGCTTTCTTATATACTAACAACAAACATGGGAAGGATGAAATCAGGGAATCTCTCCCATTCACCAGTGCCTCAAAAAAAAGTACCTTGGAATAGCCTTAACCAAGGAAGTGAAGGTTCTCTACAATAAGAACTTTAATACACTCAATCAAGAAATTACAGAAGACACAATAAAATGGAAAGACATTCCATGTTCTTGGATTGGAAGAATCAATATTGTTAAAATATCAATCTTACCAACAGCAATCTACACATTTAATGCAATCCCCAATAAAATTCCAATGGAATTCTTCACAGTAATAGAAAAAAAAACAATCCTAAAATTCATGTGGAAGCATAAAAAACCCTCAAATAGCCAAAATAATTTTGACCAAGAAAAATAAGGCTGGTGGTATCACCATACCTGATTTTAAGCTATATTACAAAGCCATAGTAACCAAAACAACATGATATAGGCACAAAGACAGATATGTAGATCATGGAACAGAATAGAGGACCCAGATGTTAATACAGCCATCTGAATTTCGACAAAAATGACAAAAATATTCATTTGCAAAAAGACATCCTCTTCAACAAGTGGTGCTGGGAAAACTGGATATCTATATGTAGAAGGATGAAAATAGATCCTTGTCTTTCTCCATGTACAAGAATCAAATCCAAGTGGATCAGGGACCTTAATATCAGACCTGAAACTGAAATTGTTTGAGGAAAAGTAGGGGAAATCCTTCAACATACTGGCAGAGGTAATGACTTTATAAATATAACCCCAATTGCTCAGAAAATAAAACCACTAATCAACCACTGGGATCTCATGAAATTACAAAGCTTTTGTACAGCAAAGGATACTGTGAATAGAACAAAGGGACAACCTACAGAATTGGAGAAAATCATTCCCAGCTACACATCTGACAAGGGATTAATATCCAGAATATAAATACTCAAAAAACCAGAATAATAAGAAATCAAACAACCTAATTAAAAATGGGCTATGGAACTAAATAGAGTGTTCTCATCAGAAGAAATACAGATGGTAAATAAACATCTAAAAAAGTGTTCTACATCCTTGGCCATCAGGGAAATGCAAAATAAAACCATCTTGATATTCCATCTCTCTCCTGTTAGAATGGCCACCATTAAGAAAATAAATGACAATAAATGTTGGTGAGGACATGGTAAAAGGGGAACCCTTCTACATGTTTTGTGGGAATGTAATCTGGTACAGCCATTGTGGAAATTAGTGTGGAGGTTCTTGAGACAGCTAGAAATAGATTTATCATGTAATCCAGCTATAGCACTCCTATATATATATCCTAATGATTCTTCTCACTACCATAGAGATAATTGTACAACCATGTTTATTTCTGCTCTTTTCACAATAGCTAGCTAGGAAATTGAACCAGTCTAGATGTCCATACATAGATGAATGGGTAATAAATATGTGGTACAATTACACAATGGAGTTTTATTCAGTGGTAAAGAAAAATGAAATTATTAAATTAGCAGGGATATGGATGGATCTGTAAAGGGTTAAACTAAATGATATAACTCAGTTATAACTCTAGAAAACCAAGCATCACATGTTCTCTCTCGTTTGTGGATATTAGCTACAAATATGTAGACTTTTGTGTGGGCTTGAACAAAAAACCAGTAGCAAAGTCCCATAATCTAGAAGAAGGCTAGAAGGGAGGAAGGAGAGGGAAGGACTTTAGGAGATGATATTGTGTATATGTAAGTAGAATAACAGATTTCAGGGAGTAGAAAGGTTTAAGCTAGGTCAGGAGAAGAGATTGTATAAGGGGGAGATCAAATTTCAAGATATTCTGAATAAGACATATGAAAATCTACTTTCTTGAGTAATGGCACATTCAGAAGCCATAGATTGTTACTAGAAAAATTTTAGTGCCATGGATGGGATACCTTCCAGTGAATTGTTGACCAGGGAGGACCCTGTTGCCTCCAAAACATTATAGGATATTGTCAAGGCCCTTGGTTTCCCATGAGAAAGAGATAGTGAAACCCTATTGCTGAAGACTTCACATGCCTGAGTGGCAAAGTCACTGAGAATTCAAGCTGGTGCTGAGCAGAAAACCTTCTCCCTGTAGACCAGCCAACTGAAAGCTGGAAAAACCTACACTGTATGTAGCCTCATGTGAGACATAAGTCATCAGCTGTGAAAACAGTGGACACTGGAAACCTGAAGTTTGGCCAGACTGGCCAAATGACTGAACGAGTGCAACAGTGGCATGTCTGCTCTGGGAGAAACCAACTGCTCTCTAATTGGACTGAAGCCCCACTCTATGAGAGGGAATACGTGACTGATACTGAGAACCTAACCAAAAGCCTATGGCTCCGGAGGTCCTGAGCCTTAGGTTTATAAAGCCTGGTCTTGTCTGGATAAAGGCATATATATATTACTCTCATCAAATTGCCCTGAAAGCACTACACTTAATGTTCATATTCATATATATTAATGCTTCTCTTTTCAGATGGCAGTGACCACTGGGATGACCCAAAAGGCAAGAGAGCTGAGAAGAAGGGATGGAGGAGTGTCCAGAACTGAAACATCTCACCCCTCCAAGGCTCATGGTCCATTGTGGAAGAGGTGTAGGAAAGAATGTAAGAGCCAAAGGAAGGGTACCACTCCTTACACACAACTGTCCAGACAGAAATTGGCCTCAATATCCATGAGTGCCTAGCAACACCCACACAAGACCATCATAATAGGAGAAAAAGATGATGACATCAAATTAAAAGAGACTAATGGAGAGAGGGAGGGCATATGACAGAGAACAGAGTAATGAAAGGAAAGCTGAGGAGGGGAGGGAAATACCATAGTTTGTTGTCTGTAAGTATAGAATTTACTATATATATATATATATATATAGATAGATAGATAGATAGATAGATAGATAGATAGATAGATGATATAGATATAGATATAGATGATATAGATGATATAGATATAGATATAGATATAGATATAGATATAGATATAGATATAGATATAGATATAGATATAGATATAGATATAGATATATAGATATTTAAGATGCTAGAGTAGACACACACTTCATGTCTCTGGTATGTGATAACCCATATGGCCTCAGGACTCTGTCAGCAAGAACACCATCACAGCATATAAGTCCTTGGCCTTCAAACAGAACTGTGAGCTCCTAGAATCTAGAAAATGGACCAAGGTAGTGTGCCTATACACTAGTCCAAAATCACCATGTGAACACCTGTTGCCATTCTCATTGCTGAGATACAGCACTCAATGAAGTGCAACTGATGGGAGAAAAGTTTTTTATTTTGGTTTATAGTCTTAAGGGGAAGCTTCCTGATGGCAGGGGAAAGCATGGCTCGAGCAGAGGTTGGACATCACCTTCTTGCCACAACAGAGTGTAAATAGTGGCAAGAGATTGAGTTGAAATCTATCAAGGGGGGGGGGTTGCTTATAATACCCTAAAGGCTAACCCAACATCACATCTCCTCTAGCAAGCCCCCACCTTCCAAATTGCCATTAACTGGAAACCAAGCATTCAAAACACGTGAGTTTATGGGGACATCTGATTCAAACTACCACAGCATGCATTGTCAGTGGGAGTCTCCTGTGTTAATGTATTTTCAAAGTATCCTGGCCTTTATTTTCAGCTAAAATTTAATGGTGCAACCTGATCATAACCAGAGGCATTTCTGTCCTTCACTATAATCTTTTGCATATGTCTTCCATGAATTTGAGATAACACACATGAAAAATATATTTACTACCTTTTCTTTTCAAATTGTGATTTTAACCTAAGCATGCTTAGGAATGTCTTAATCTCTGTGTGAATAACTAAATCTTCTTGAGAAAAAAGCTCCCTGACTTTCCTTGTGCACGATGGCATTGATCCATAAATAACTCTTTGTTTTCCTTGCCTGCTGCAGGTAATAAGTTCATCATTACTTTTTGTACATCTTGGATATGCCTAGGATGACTTTGCACTCACCAAGATGAAAACTCTTTGTGTCATATGTGATAGTAGCCCCCATAATGCTGAGTTGGGTCACAAAACTCTTGTGCAGCTACCAAGAAGGTAGGATTTCATGCTTAGAGTTTGTGGCATTTTTCTGAATTCAGGACCCAGAATATAGTTGAGACATGGAAGCCAGGGAGAATGGGGGCTATATAAATGTCCACACTGGTCCTCATAGAGATCATAATCAGTCTGAGTGATGGAGAAATAATAATAATAGTATCCTAACATGTGTGGAAGAAGACTGCATGTCAGCCATGCAATAAATACAAAGATAAAAAATAAGTGGTCTTCAAGATTTTCAGACTGGGGTATCCCAGGACATGATGCTAATATTTTACCTAATATATTTATCTACTGGCAATAATGCTGATAGACACTTTTATTTTGGGTATTTTGTTTTTGAGGCTTCCACAAGGCAGAGGAGTACTGCCCTAAAGTCTCCAGCTACCTTTGGGGACTAATCTGCAGGCTGTTGTGAGAGCAATAAGGTAGGTTTATTTGGCAGCCCTCCTGAGCTATAGATTTCTCAGGCTTGCCTAGTCTTTCAATAGCCCCTAACACTCTGGGTCCCTTCTCCAGACTTACTCTGATAAAGTACAGTGGCCAGATGTGTGATAAAAGAGATAAAACTACTACTATGGACTTGGGCTCTATAAATGACATACTTAGAGCAAGACAAAGTATGACATAGTTAACTTGGTGTTACTTCTAAGGGATTCTAAGGAGATGTGACATTTTCTTCACCAGCATTCAGAAGAGGTGAAAAGCAAAATAAGGAATGGCAGGGAGAAGCCAAGAACAGCTATGGGTCACTGTGATACCTAGTGATAGGCAGTGAGGGCAAGATTTTCTACAAGAGAGATGCTACACCCACCATGATTCATGGAGGTGGCCCCCATGTCCTCCCTGATGCCTCCTGAAGAAGCATCCTTGTTGCATCCAAGGCCATGGAAGAGAAACCAGGGAGTTGAGAGCTTAGGAAGTGTTCCCTTGGAAACCAATCCTGCAAGAGAATAAGCCACTCCCCACTAAAGGGACCATGGTGCCCCCATCTCATATGTTACTGACATGCACACAGCCTAAAGAAAATAAATCTGTGAAAGAAGAGTCCCAGGGTGAATGGAACCACTTAACACCAGCTACAGAGTCCCTTGACTCATAGGCATTGCAGATGGTGATCATCTGTTGCCAGGACCTAGTATCATTGAGCCTCCATATATGTTAAATGGTCCCATCTAAGTTAAGTCTTCCTGTCAGTGCCAGAATGTGGGGAATATTGTGTTCCAGGTGATTAATTAGTCATGGCAGAGCTTACCAAGGTCTTGTTTGCTCTCTGGTGATTTATCTCTGAAGATGTGCTTCCGGGCTGGGTTTGAATATAAAAACACTTTTCTACGTTCTTTTGGCAGTCATCATGGTGTGAACACTGACTGCTGGCTTCATGGATTCTTCAAATGCTTAGTGCTTGGTACTACAACAAGGCCTGGAAAGGTAGTTAGATACTTGGTGAATGAATTTATAGAACATCAACACAGGGCTTTTGAAAAACAGAGAAGAAAATGCAAGTTCATCTTAAAAACTGTCAGGAGGATCAACATTTCACTCTAACTTGTGCCATTTTGGGTGGAAAAATTAACCACAGTGCAGAAGAATTATGGGATGCTACATTATGGGATACATACATAGAAGTTCTATGAATTCCTCCAGCTTCATTTAATTAACTTTTCTGCTATTCTTATGTGGGACACATTAATCATTCCTTTCTGTGAGCTGTGTCTCTTATCATCTTTATGAAACAGTGTCTATCTCTTAATTTCTTGGAACCCACAGATATGTGTTGTTTTCACCTGTAGTTGGCTGCTTGACTTCACTTGTATGTATCATTCATTAATCACCTGGGCTGTTGACTCCACCAAAATCATCAGACCTTATTTTAGCTATTGGATCCAAAGCAAAAACAGTTTGAGGTTCCTGTAGGTTAGTGAATCAAAACAGTTTTACAGAATAAAAGGTATCCCAGAGGGGGCTAACAAGAAGATATCTTGTATTAATACAACCCACCCACCTTGGCTGTTCTGTTATTATTGTTGATAATGGGCTTTTAAAGGGTCCAAAGTCATGACTAGGACTTCTGCCAGTCAAGCTCCTTTAGCTTTACCAATATTCCCTTGAGTCTCCCCATTGCTAGGAATGGGGTTCCTTTGGCAATGGAAGGTACATTGGTTACTTTTCTCCTCACTGTGACAGATTCCTGTAAGAAATGACTTAGGAGAGGAAGGGTTCATTCTGGTTCATGGTATGAAGTTGTGCAGTTTATTGTCATGGGAACGGCATGGAGGCAGGACCAGTTCCTGGCCAAGTGTGAGGTGGCTTGCTCATACCTCAGGAGATTGAAAAGCACAGAGGACAAAGCTGGGATCAGAGCGGGTCTAGAACCCTCAAGGCCGGCACCCAATGTCTCACTTCCTCTAGCTAGAC
Organism: Jaculus jaculus; assembly: GCF_020740685.1. Taxonomy (NCBI): domain Eukaryota; kingdom Metazoa; phylum Chordata; class Mammalia; order Rodentia; family Dipodidae; genus Jaculus; species Jaculus jaculus. Next base: position 63,413,246 of record NC_059103.1, on the reverse strand, counting down.
TCTAACTCCTAAAAGTCTCACAACTGGCCAAAAGAGTACTACTATCTGATGACCAAGTATTCAAATGCATGAGCTTGGGAAGTGGGAGACATTTCACATCCAAACACTAAAAAGAGAGGGAGAGGCTGTTGCTCACATATTATAGGAGTAACTTCTTGGTAGATATGTCTGTTCTATATGTGTAAGTCACCATATTCTAATACTAGATAAGAAATAGACAATTCTAAGTCCAAGGCACAGAGAGAAGGAAGCCCAGTTGATTGAAGGACCATGGAAGACTCAGGCAGTGTTTGAAAGCAGATCTTCCCAGCACCTACTTGAGCCAGTTCCTTCAAAGTCTTTTCAGGCTTCAAAACTGATGCAAACCCCAATCTTACTCTGACTTTGCTCTTGCATCTCCCCGCCAGCTATTTACTGTACTAGAGAGGAAACCCACAGTCTTGTGCATGTTAGGCAAGCACGCAACTGGGCTAAATCCTCCACTTTGTAAACCTCTTATCTTGATTGCTCACTTTTGGAGAATAGTATCTTTAAATTTATTTATTTATTTATTTATTTGAGAAATAGAGAGAGCATGTGCACGTCTCTTGCTGCTGAAAGAGGTGCATGTGCTACTTTTTGCATCCGACCTTACATGAGTACTCGGTAATGGAACATGGGACTAGTTGGAGTTGCAAGAAAGCACCTGTAACTGCTGAGCTCTCTCCCCAGCCCAGAGGATATTATATGTGAGAGCTATCTCTTAACCTAAAGTTCAAAACACCTAAAGTTTAGCATATTTCAAATTTATATCTAAGCCAAATGCGATTAGCTTTTCTGTAGAGTATAAGGTGGAAAATTACTTTTACATTTTCATACTGTTAAACATTTTTCTTGTAAAACCTTATTTATTTTTCTTACCATTGGTTTGTTTCTGGATTTGTTTTATTTTCTTTTTCAATCATTATTTGTATATTCTTTATTTTTCAAGCTAACATTTTATTTCAAATGTAACAAGAAATGGCTCCTGAAAATGCTGGTGATTAAGCAAAGAATACAGTGCTCTATGTTTATGCAAGTACAGTAGGTAACACTGATAGAGTTCACAGGTTAGTGTTGTAAGGTCATCTGTACATTATGAAGAGCTTTTCAATGTGTGGTGTTTAGCTCTGGGTTGACACCTTTACTGAGCATGTACAAGGCCTCCTGCACCTTGACGTAGCCAAATACAAATAGCAAATCCCTTGGGCCCAAAGTTCTTTGCATAGCATCCTTTACAATAAATTTCACCATCCTTCTCAGTCAGAGTTGTTGACTCAAGACTCTTCCCACACTTGGCACATCGGAAACAGTTTTTGTGCCAGGGCTTTCCAGCTCCAATTATCTTCTCGGCAGCATACATAGAACCCCCACATCTGGAACATTTCTCAGCACCTCCATATTTCTGAGCAAACTTCGAAGTTTTTGGATTTGTTGTTGACCTGTGAGGTTGAGCACTCTTTGGCTTGATGCCTAGCCTCTCTCTCTCCATGATCCATATTGAGCGTGCCAGCACCTTGGCCATAAGCATAACCTTTTGGTCCATACTTTTTTCCATAGCAGGATTTGCAATAGATCTCCTCATCATGAGTTGCTACTGTTGTGCTGCCTAAATTTTTCCTGTAAACCATGCACAGTAAGCAGCGGCGGTGGAAGTTCCTCCCATCACACTGCACCTCCTCGGCGTGGTACACGGTCCTGCCACAGGTTCCACACTTGTTTCCACCACCCCCGACAGGCATTTTGAGTCAGAGGTGGGAGTACGCACCTCGGGCGGGCCGAGCAGCAAGGCCAGGCTGCAGGGAAGCACGCACAGGCAGAGAGATATTTATATATTCTTACATAATCATCATTACCATGCAATAGTCCTATGTATGGGACTATACACATGCTCCAATGATTTTACCTTTTAGTATTTTAATGTATTAGTGATTTTTAAATAACAAAATTGATTTATTTGTATTATATTTATTTCTAGGTATTTTACCTTCTTACTTCCCAAGATGTATTGCTGTGGTGTAGATGTGAAATTGGCTGCTACATAATTGTTTCATTCCATCAATTTTGCTAAGCTCTACTAATGATTTATATATAAACAATCTGGGTAGTCTCTGTAGAATATTATCAATGGAAATTTTATTTTTTTATCAAGTCCTTGAATATTTTTCCCTATCTTGTTTGTCTGTATAGAATACTTCACTTGATGTTGAATGGAAACCTGTTATTAATAATAACAATAATTACTACTAATAATAATGCACTAGCTTCTCTTAAATATGGGTTTAGGATGGACTTATAACATGTGAGATGTAGAATAACTGATATTGCAATCTGGCTTTGGAGCAATACCTTGCTAATGCAAACTGTATCTTCCGAGGATACAATCAATAACTCTCATTTTGTCGTACTCAGTGGAAACATAATACTGCTCATTTGATGTTATACACACCACTGCCTTTTATAGCAGTTACCTTCTTGTTACTTGGAAAGTGGATACTGCCTAAGTTTCTGTATGCCAGCTAAAAATATCTTAAAAGAATACTTTCAACCATAAGCCACTTATGTATGGAAAGGCTTTATTTTGACTTACAGTTACAAGGGGAAGTTTCATCACAATGTAGAAGGCATAGCATGAGCAGAATACCAGGTGTCATATCTTGTTACATCATCAGGAAGGAAGCAACAAGAATGAACCTACTAGCACTGACAAAGTGGGCTCAACTATAGAAGCCCAAGACATGACCTCAATGACACACCTCCTCCAGCAAAGTTTCATTTCTCAAAGACTGCACCACCTCAGGATTAAATATGAGTCTTAATTATAAACACCTGAGGCTGTGGGGGAACGTTCACATTCAAACCACCACATTCCATTGCTGGTTCTCATAGATTCATGGTCATATCAAGATGAAAAATACATTCAGTTAAACTCTAAAAGCCACCATAGTCTTTAAAAGTCCAAACACTGAAAGTCAAAAGTATCATCTGAGACTCAAGGTAATTTCTTATCCATGAGTCCTGTAAAATCAAAACACAAGTTATATAATGTGAAAGCATAATAACACAGACTAAGCATTCTAATTTCAAAATGAGGAATGGGGCATAATAAGACCTATGCAGGATCAAAAAATAGCAGGGAAAACATCAAGTCCTGCAGCTGCATGTCTAGCATCTAAAATGTGTGATGAAATCCTTGGGACTCCAGAAGTCTTGGGCAACTGCATCCTTCCAGCTTTGTGGCTTGCTACATAGGCAGAATTAACCATGAACCAGAAACTTCCTTAGGTTACTATCCCATAGTCCTGGCATCTCCAACATCCTGGGGTTTCCAGAGAAAATTCTGATTCATCTTCAGAGTGTTACACAATGACCTTACAGGACCTCCTTGTAGGAACTTAGACCATACTTTCACATGACGTAGCCTCAGTGGCCATCTTAAGGACCATGTTTTAACCCATGACCCCCTATTACCTGCATTTGTTTTAATCCCCAAACCAGCACCAGATGGGCAATGTTACCAAATTTGCTTATCCATGGGGGGATGAAGCCTCATTTTGAGGAGAGGGAAACTCTTTCACCATACTTCCTTCAAGTCCCTTCCTTTCAAAAGAATGAGCACTCTTCCTATTGCCCCAATGAAGAACAGCTGGCCTATCCACAATGGTGGTAATTCTTTCCCAAATGCTGCAGATGTGGCTGTAGTCTCTGTAGGCTGAAGCTTGTTATTCTCTTTATTTCCTTCTGTGGCACACTTTATATCCTTTATAACCTTCTGATCTATATTTTCCTTCACCAAACACACCAGCCTATTACTTTTAAATTCAATTTTATTTTGCTCAAGTTCTCAGGACGCAGACAGAATGCAAGCAGCCTCTCTTCCAGAACATCATATGAACTGCTTGTAGCCAAATTCTTGACAAAATCCTCTTTCCCCTATGAAATCTCATAATCTAAGCTGCTACACTCCACATTTCTCTATGCATTTTGGTCTTTCAAAGTGTCAAGAGAATGTCCAATTATATTCTACTTACAGTATTGTAAGTTGTATCTAGTCCATAGTTCCAAATCCTTCCATGTTCTTCCAGCTTTGTTACTGTTAAAGCTCCACTTCTTGTTTCCAATATCCTGTGGCAGTAACTTCCTCATTGCTGAGACAAAACACCTGAGCAGAAGCAGCTTATAGAAGGCAAAGGTCTATTTGGTTTATAGTTCCAGGTTTCATTATGGTGGGGAAAGCATGGCATGATGAGAAAGCTAGGTATCATATATTTTCACATCAGCAGGAAGAGTGACTTCACTAGCATTGACAAGCCAAGCTGTCTGATAAAATCTCAAGCTCCACCCGTAGTGACATACCTCCTCCAGCAAAGCTCCATTTTCCAAAGAATGACTCACCAGGAGATTCAGTATGAGATTTAATCACAAACACATGAGGCTATAGAGAAGGGCACCTTTCAGTCCCAGTTTTAGATCACATTGCCGAAATGGTTTATTTTCTTTATGTAACTAATCACTTCTGTAATGCAACTTCAGTGGCTCTAGAATGTTAACTATACAATGACTGGAATGTACAGAATCTGTATAAAACCTTGGACTGGTGGCATAATGAGGCTTCTAGCTCTTTGTCACTTCTCATAGTCAACATTCCATGATACCAGGCTGGTACACATACAGAAACGAGCCACTGTTCTGCACACATAGCTCTAAGGAAGACCCTTCACTCCTGTGTGGGTTACACCCAGACATCAATATCACACACCTGGCTGTTTTTTAGATGGTTATATTCAACCCTTTCTATTTTCACTTTGAGTATCTTTAATGTCATTAGTAAAGATGGATACTTTTGTAGGATTTGCATCGGTATGCACTGCTTTTTAATCTATTTCTAGCTTGTTATCTGATATATAGCTTCCGACAGCCCACATGCAATTCTTCCTATTTGTGTGCAAAAACACAGTTGAATGTCACTTTTTCATACGGAGATGCGGAACTACTTCATTAGGGTTCCTTTATTCCTACCAGAAGTGAACCTTACCACTATAGAGGCCCAATTAAGTGCACAATAAGTAAATAAGAATAGCATTACCATTCAAAACGCCCTGATTTGTATAGATTGAGTCAAATTCCCTTGGATGCTTCTAGTAAAGTCTGCTGTGAACCTTCAGGAGCATTTATCTAAGGAACTCTTGAGCCTGCCTTTGGAAGCTACCCTGCTAGAAATTCCTCTGTATGTCACCAAACTTTCCTAACATCCACAAATACCATTGTAATACAATCATTTCATCCAATGGCCCCATTTTATATCTTAATTTGTTTGATGTTAACACTCACATTTACCAATATTCATTTATTATTCCAAGACAAAACCCAGGAAGACAGTGTCCAGAAACAAAACAAAAAGTCGAATGTGTGCACTGCAAATCAGCTTTTGAGTTAATTCAAATCCTTCAGGGCATGCCCACAACATAGGGTACACATAGGATGAACCCAGGTGCACCATATGAAGTCTGGGTAGTCTTAAGATACATCTGTTGAATTATATAAATTATTCCTTCAAGACTGATTCACTGTCCTAGAATCATTGTGAGGATTAAATAAAACAATTCTAAACAATGTTCAGTGTACATAGTAATGTTCAACAAATACTTACTGAATGAATAAAACATACACTCTTGTAATGATTCTTTTTATTCACATGACAAAATTCTGATGTTTTTAGGAGCCTGCACAGGTATGCTGTGAGGTATATTAGGTTATCATTGGAAAAATAATAGCAATAAGAACCTATAAAATACCACCTTGGATAGAAATATTGACTTTAATTCATATGCTTTATATTCAGGTAAAAGTTTAAATGGAGTTGATCTTGTGACTTATAAACTTAGTGCAATAAATTTATCATAAAGTCTGGGGGTGGGAAATAGAATCTCTGTTGTGAATAGATATGTGAATATATCTTTAAGTTATATTATTGGTCAATAGATCATTTACTTGTAATTATTTTCATAACTAAATTTCTTGCACTATGGATTCTGTTCTTTATATATGGGTAATTTAAGATCCAATTATTGCCCATATACATCAAAATAACACATGTGATATTTATATTTATCACAGATCTGCCATTTAACACATCTGCTTTCCTATGCTCTGTTTTCTTATCATGATTGCCTTCCAAAATATAGTCTACAGTACAATTTTTTTCTTTTTATTGTGGTATTTTGATCATAATGGAAAACAAATATTTTTGACAGAACATTATTTATCTGTTCCTTGTGACTTCCTATAAATGGTATAGACTATAAAACATTCCTAACATATATTCTTGAAACTCTTCTTATTATTTTATATCAGTATTTATAACACTGATCACCAAGGAACTGAACAGTTAATTCTAATACATTGAGTGATATCACCTAAGTATTCTTTGACCAGGGATATCAAGAAAAAGGACAGATTAAGAGGGATGATGCTGTCTCTGGACCTCTCTGTAGTAGCTATTGAGGATTTTGACCAAGAAAGCAGATAACCAGGAGGTCCTTTTGTGAATGAAGCCCATTTACTAAGGAGGAGGTACAGAGGCCACAGCTCTCGATCTCCAAGAACTTCTAGTTGATTTAATCAACTAATCTTTTGAATGTGTTGATTTGATTCTATAAAAAAGTGAAAAAATACTCTTACAACAAAAACTGAACTACAAAATAATTTTTTTCTGCTATGGGTTTAATACTATTCTATTATTTAGAGTTATTCAATTTCTGGTCAATTCCAGATACTTGGTTTGTTTGGGATGGAGTATTCTACACAAAGGTATGTCAAGAAATCATAAGGCCACACATTTCAGGTAGGCATGGCTAGGACTCTGTGTTAACTGTGCTTCACAAAGATCAAAATGCTATTCACAACAATGAGAGGAATATTCTCTGTCTAGTTCTTACACTCCCATCATCTCCTCAAAGTATTTGTTTTAACTAGAGATGAAGGTTTGTTCTGTTGTTTAATTGTAACATGGGCTGGCACTAAGTAGCTAGTGATCTTTATCTACAGTGGTCAGAACAGAAGAATATTTTTTTTTAAAAGGCTTATAAAGAAACACAAGTCAAAATGATGATAAATAAATGCTTTTCACACTACCAAAGAGCTATCATGTAAAAATTCTAAAAAGAGAAAATATATGTAATTATAAAAGAGTATCATTGTGAGAAAAGATAACTCCTAATATGCATTTTTATTCCTTCCTAAATAGGCTTTGAGCCCATTGTGCATTAACTGGCTGCACCACTCACAAGTCTAGCTACTTTTTTGTTGTTGTTTTTTCAAGTCAGGGTTTCACTGTAGCCCAGGCTGACCTGTAATTCACTATGTAGTCTCAAGCTGGTCTCAATCTCATAGTGATCCTCCGACCTCTGCCTCCCAAGTGCTGACATTAAAGGCATGCGCCACCACATCTAGTTTAAGGCTACATATTTTTTTTGCACGTGTGTGTGTGTGTGTGTGTGTGTGTGTGTGAGTGTTTCATTCCTGTGGGTGGCACACATGTGTGGGGCTGCATGTGTATGTAGAAGAAGGTCAGAGGTGGATATCTGTGTCTTCATCTGCTGACTTCCTCAAATGCTCTCCTCTTTATTTTTACTGAAGCAGTGTCTCTTACTTGAACCCACAGTTTGCCAATTTGGCTAGTCTAGCTAAAAAGCTTGCCCCAGGTATCCACTGTCTATGCCTCATAAGTTCTAGGCTCATTACACCCACCCTAGCAATTACATGGGTGCTAGGTATTTTACCTCAGGACCTCATGCTCATGGGGCAAGCACTTTATTCACTTAGCCATTGCGCTATTCAAATGATACCATTTAAAGTAACCTATGGTTAGGGACCTCATATGTGTCTGAAAAATTCCCAGAGACTCTGCAATTTCTGAGACTGTTCTGAGGCTGAGTCATACAGACAAAACAGGATCCAGACACAGAGAACTTTGAACTTTGCAGTCTTTTCAGAGTTCTCATCTGAAACCCATTATGGAAGTTCTCTGACCCTGACTCCTGCACATGTATGGTGGGAATTATGGTGCTTCCTATGGTGACTTTACATCTTTGAGATCCCTGTTCATCATAATCAGTGATCCCTTTGGTCTTTCTTCCTGTGGTTCCAGGAGAATGAAATTGTCAAAACCTGACTTATAAACAGGAAGTAAATGTATGTGTAAGATGCAATCTCTATTTATATATTCTACACACATATATCTATACAGACACAAGTACATTCTTCAAAATTAATTTTCCAAAATACTTTATAAATCTCTGCCCTTTCTTTTGTTGCATCTTTTAATTTTGACAGGACCTTGGTCCCTCTATAACTGATAAGCCATTCACATTCATCTGTCTTCCACCTCCATCCTGCAGTTTCTTTCCTCAGCCACAATACGAGCTGAATGTATGCCTATGCACATGGCATCTGAAATTATAACCTCCCAACTCTCAGGATTGTTTGCAAAGGGCTAAAAATTGCCACACTCATCAAAACAAAACAAAACAAAAATGGCAACCTTGTTTGCCTTGCCAGTCTGTCAGAGCTTGAAAAACAAACTTCATACCCGAAAGACAAACACACACTACAAGCAAGGAGCAGGAGCTTCTTGGATCTGAGAACCTCCAGGCCAGAGAACAATGGCATAGAGCACAACCAGATGGGCCTGGGTAAGACAGCAGGCTATGAATACCATGGAAAGTAAAGAAGGTGACCCTAGTAGTGGGGATTGAACAGTCAGAATAAAAACATCACCCTTGAGCAAGCCATTCTTCATGCCAGGACACCCTGTGGCCATGAGCATTGAAGCAACTTATGAATTTTATCTTGCTCAAGCCCCCAACATTGTATCACTACCAATGGAAGGGCATTAGCATCCTTGGCCTAAAAGGATTCTTGTGCCTAACCCAAGTCCTTCTTATGTAGTATGTCAGGTACCTAGACGTACACATACAAAAGATACTGAAATCCCAACTTCACAAATCATTGTTGGAATGAATCAAGAACGATCAACTGCACATTCCCTGGAAGGCTTCATTTTACAACCTCTGATGAGATACAACATAAAAAGATGACTTTGGCGGGGATTGAGAACAACAGTTTATATTAATATTCCACAGGAATCCTTTCTTCCAAGGAGTCTAAGATGCTTGAAATGAGATTGGATGCTGCCCCAGGGCTGGTTCCAGCAGGAATAAATGGCAGTGCTTGGCAGCCATGGTGCCAACCTTAGCTCTGTCTCCAGTGAATAAGAACACCAAACTTCACAATTCGCAAATTTGGGTCTTTGTGTACACATGCTCTGCTCTTTCAGAGTTTACCAGCTGCTGGCCCAGGAAGGATTCAGGGAGGTCTTGTTAACTGAAAGCTTAAATGTCAGTCACCACTCAAAGTTTATATTGTGGCCACTGAGCTCAGAAGAGCAGTATGTGCCCCTTGACTGAAAATGTTCAGTTTCATCTGAGCTATACTGGCATCTTACCCTGCATGATTCTCCATGTGACCATCTGAGGTTGATATTATTGCATCCATTGGCCAATAGCATAGGCAGTTAGTTTTCAGGATTTGAATTGAACCCATCCTGCCCACATCTTTCTCTTGTTACACTACCGTGTTGGTTTATTAGGTGGGGTTGACAGAAGGAAGTGGAATCCACAGTGCACTTACATGTGTGCTACTTTTCACTTCATTGTGCCAGAGGGATTCAAAAGTATTAAGATTTGCTTCTTTCAAGTACACCCTTCAGTGCATTCCAAATCCCACATGGTTCTTGGCTCAACTCTGCCCTCCATGATGGAGCCCTGGAGTACCAAGATGTCCTACCACATGGGCTCTGTGGCATTTCCTACATCTCTGGGTCCTTTCCACTGCTCTTTTGGGTGGCCTGGAGGACACGGTAACAACCTAGATTTCTCAGATGGCGAACAAACATGGGCACTGCTGTCTCCTTTGATTCTCTGTTTAATTCTCTAATGAAGCAAGGTTTTTGATTACTTATTCCATGCTAAGCAAAGGTAAAGATAGACTGACCAAAGGTTGCATTTCCTCTGCTACAAAATTTAAAGTTTTGCTAGGCATTGCAATCATAAATAATACTAATTCATTTGCAACAAATAAGAAATAAACTTATTGTAAAAATTAAAAATATAGAAAAATAAAAGGATGGTCTCAATATCAGTAAATATTTTACTTCAGGCTCCAGTGTCAGCTCTGTGCCAACAACAGGAATACAGAAACTGATATGACCCCTGAAGTAAGGAGATTTTTAATATCATACAAGTTCTTCCTCCTTAAAGTGGGAAATACAGGGTTAGGGAGATAGCCTAGCAAGTAAGAACATTTACCATAACCATTGGGGCCTGAGACCCCTACATTGGATTCCCCAGAACCCATGTAAATAGCTGGGTATGGTCATTCATGCCTGTAATTCCAGTCTTGTTGGAAGCAGAGACTACAGAAAAATTAAGTCTTGTGAAAACTATAACTCTGCATTCAGAGAAAGACTATATCTCAAGGAAATACATGGATGAGTAATAGAAGAAGAACACCTGACATTTTTCTCTCACTTCCACACACCTGTAAGCACATCTGCGCACACACACACACACACACACACACACACACACACACACACACACCACATCACACATAGTACACATGCAAAAAACAAAAATGAATTAAAAATGAAATTTTAAATTGGAGCCAGGCTTGGTGGTATGCACCTTTGAATCCCAGCACTTAGGAGGCTGAGGTAGGAGGATTGCATGAGTTCAAGAGAATACATAGTGAACTCCAGGTCAGCCTGGGATAAAGTGAGACTCTACCTCAAAAAACTAAACTAAAATATAATAAAATTGAGTAATATAGTCTGTACTTCAAAAGAAAAGTACTGGAAAGTTATTGGACTGAATTTGGCAAATTGGACCAACTTGATAAGCTGCTGTTGATTTGGAGTGGGACTTCAATGTGTTTTGAGCTGAGTGCCCCTCCTGCCAAAAATTTTAAGTTCGTACTCTCAGAATTTGAGAAGGTGATGATATTAGGAGAGAAGACTTTCAAATAGGGGACTAAGGTGAAATTCAATGGGACTACTATCCATCTGAAGAGAGAGAGTACAAGCACACGCACACTCACGCAAACACACACACGCACACACACACACACATATGCTCAGGAACTCAACCACATGTAAGCTACAAAGAGAAGCTTCATAAGTGTTCCAAACAGTCAGTACCTTGATATTGGACTTCAGCCTCCAGAACTGTGAGAAAGCATTAGATGTTCCCAGCCTGGGGTATTTTGTTTTGACAGTCTAATATATAGACATGAACTGCCATAACTTATATATGTGTGTTAGATAGCATCATGGGAAACATGCACTGATTTAATTTCTTTGAAATTTATTGTTTAAACTTCTTCAACCCATATTTCCCTATAATTTGATGGGCCTGCTGCTGACCCTTGGGAGACAAGATGGAGATAGTACCATCCCATCTCTAACAAGATGCTATTAGGTCATGGGCGGGTCATGTGGACTGGCAAGGAGGCTTTCCTGGGGAAGGATTAGGCAGTTGGGAAGCACACCCTGTCTGGTCAATAAGGTGTAAAAGCAATGAATAAAGACATTTGACATCCTCCCCTGACCTCCCCATGTGTATGCACATAGAACATGCTTCTATATACATACATGAATTCAATACACACACACACTCATCACACACACATACTATACAAACACCAAACAATGTACTTTTTGCATGAAATTCAAAGTTAACTTGATATCTTCTATTCTATTTGCCTGATAGACAAGCTAAGAAAATTGAACGGCTGACTTATTTAGTTGTATAAACCACTTGTCATTTGTCTTTAACAAGTCTATCATTGGAACCATTCTTGTTTTGAGATAGGCTAGACAAAGGCATGGCGATCCCCTTCCCCATGATCTCAATTTTGTAACCAGCATTAGAGGTGGATGGTGTTTAGTCCTCAAGGACCTAGGAAGGTTTGCACAATGGACTCCTAAATGCTATATAACTTGGAAGAAAGAAAGAAACTGGTGGGGAAGACTTTAACAAAAAAGAAAAAAAAGAAGAAAAAAAAAAAGCAGCCAATATGGTCTTGGCCTTCATCAGAGATTCACACAGCTTTTGGGATGTATTTCGAAAGCTGAAACTTGAAGGGAAATCACACGAATATTATGCCATCCTTCCCGGAATTTTAAGCAGGGGCCAAATGAATGTTTCCCCAGAATCCCCTATCAATTGCAACTACTGACATTCACGTCGGTCCCGTGGCACCTGCTTCCACCAAATGCTAGTGTTTAACATTTCTCACAGTGTTTCTAAACTCGAACTTGTTCACTGCTACCAGCTAGGAACAGATGCACCAGAGAGAACCTAGCTCAAAGTGGGTGGCTTATTATGAACAGCTTACGGTCTATAAAAAATCCCAACAAGAGCTGGAAGAAAAAAATAAAAACTGCCAGAAGCTCTGAAAAATCTTTTAGTAAGAAAACAGAATAGTTATCTGGAAATTCTGCAAATATGTAAAGGAACCTCGTTTTAGCACTGCTTTGCTCTTTGGTAAAATCTCCTAAAAGTAAGTTACCTCTAACTTGAGTTATTGAGTTATTGTCCTACCAAAAGCACTTCTTCGGGCTGATAGAATGACCTCAGCACCAACCTTCAGAGAGTGCTGCCAGGTAGAGTAAATACAGAGGTCCTTTTCAAGCTCTGACCTTCTAGTGTCATTGCATGGCAATACTAGAGGAACTTCAAGGTCAATTGATTTAGTAAAATCACACCAATTCCCTGTGGTGGGGAGTTGAGCTTGTGTGGTCCAAGATGGAAGCCATTAGGCATAAGGAGCTATTGAACTTTAAAATATAGCTTATTTGAGGGCTAAAGTAATGGCTTAGCAGTTAAGGTACTTGTTATGAAGTTTAAGGACCCAGAATTGATTCTCTAGTACCGACATAAGGCAAATGCACAAGGTGGTGCATGCATCTGGAGGTTGTTTGCAGTGGCTGAAGACCCTGGCACACCCATTCTCTCTCTCCATTTCTCTGTCTCTCCCTCTAATAAATAAATAAAATATTTAAAAAAAACATTTGAATTATAAAGGCACAGCAAGTTTTGAAAACATAATTGGAAAAATATACAAAAGATGGTTAATAGCTTTTAGTTATCAGTTTCATGATAAAATTTACTCACATTTTTAATTTTCTTTTAAATTTTGATTTATTTATTTGAGGCAGAGAGAGAGGGACAATGGGTGTTCCAGGGCCTCCAGCCACTGCAAACAAACTCCAGATGCATGTGCTCCCTTGTGCATCTGGCTTATGTGGGTCCTGGGGAATCAAACCCGGATCTCTTGGTTTTGTAAGCAAATGCCTTAAACACTAAGCTATCTCTCCAGCCCCCCCCCTTTTTTTTTTGGTTTTTGGAAGTGGGGTCTCACTCTAGCCCAGGCTGACTTGGAATTCACTATGGAGTTTCAGGGTGGACTCAAACTCACTGTAATTCTCCTACCTCTGCCTCCCAAGTGCTTGGATTAAAGGTGTATGCCACCACACCCAACTTTCCAGCCCACAGTTTTAAATGAAAATATGTTATTGCAGTTAATTTCAGATATTTAATTTGTATTGTGACTACAAAATACCTTTAACTAACCTGTAGCTACCATTGACATTTGAATCAAAGAGCCAGTTTAACTTAATGAAAAATTCTTTGGCGTTTAGAATGTTCTTCCTTGACATGAACCCCGGAAGTCATCAAACACAGGAGTCACAAAAGCAGAGTAGCTTTGGAGGAGGGGACTCTTATGAGACTCTGATGAGCAGTTTTGTCAGCACACACAAACACACACACAAGTGGGGACATGAATATGTAGTAGCCAGAAGATACACTCAAAAATACTCTCTCCCTCATTTGAGACTGGGTCTCTCACTGGCCTAGAGATAACCAATAGGCTACACTAGATGGCCAGAAAGCCTCAGAGATCTTCCTGTCCCTATCTACCTGGCATTCAGATTACAGATGTACACCATCATGCCCAGCATTTTGATGTGGAAAGTGGGGATCTAACTCAGATCCTCATGCTTATAAGGCAAAAAATTTACTGGCTTATCCATTTCCATAGTTCTTATTCTTTTTATGCAGAGACTGTCATTGAAGGCAATATTTAAACATATGCTGTGGCACAGTTTTAGCAATCTCTGGTCACTGACTTGTTTATCAATAGAATATTTCTCTAGCCTTCTCTAAGTGCCAGGAACTGGGCTCTAATTATAGAAGAAATGAGAAAAGGGTGGTGACAAGTGAAAACTGCAACCCGGTATGATAGTTCAGTGTGGGTGATGGTACACAGGGTTCTTCTGAGAACAGAATGCTAACTGTCACCTTCTACAGAACGAACATCTTATAGGTTCCAATGATAAATCATTGGTAAGTGCTACAATGGCTGGAAATGCCATGTAGAACGAGCTTGATGATCTCTGGGAGATAGAGACACTGCCTACTGAGTACATGGCCAGAAGAAGCTCTGGATGTGCTCATTGAAGGGAAAAGGACTTGTGAGAATGATATCACACAATAGTCAAGTATAAGCCATTCTTTAGGCTGTGGTGTAAAAAATGCCATACGAAGGACCCAGCTCACTGACCTCAGCTTTTAGTGAGGTGAAGCTCTTCTGATGCCATTTTTAGGCATTTAGAGAAAAGAGGGAGAATGCTATGTCTATCTTTTCTGCATTTGGGAGAGATGCTAGAAAACAGCTACAAACTGAGGCTGAAGGTAATCAGTGATTGAGGTGACCAGGTAAAGGCTCTATGAGGACACTGAAAATAGTTCTGAATTACGGAGTACATAACTCAGGCAATTCAAGTTTTCTACTCTGTGATCCAGAGACATCCCTCAAACTTTTTAAAAGATGATTTATTTTATTTATAGCACTTTCAAATGCAATTTGTGTTTGTTCACATCCCTTCTCCTACCCCCTCCTGCTCTTTCCTCCAATTTCTCCCCCCATATTCACTTCTGTTTACAAGTCAGAAGTATCACTCCCTCCTCTTCCATCTCTTTGCTTTATATTTACTTCTGGTCACAGTTCTACGTTTATAGGCTTTACCCAAACTTGCCTCCCCTATGCATACATACTTGCAGATACCACAAGCTAAGACCTCCTAGTCAAAATGACTATGATCAAGGACACAAACAACAAAACCTGGTGAGGATGCAAGGAAAGAGGAACTCTCATGCACTGTTGGTAGGAATGTAAAGTAATACAGCCATTATAGAAGTAAGAATGGAGGTTTCACATCTCTAAGGTTTTTACTTGTAATGTGCACAGTGTGTGTACAGCCATGTTGGTACTATTTTTAGCCTCCTCCCTGCCCTCCCCCCTCAGAAGGAGCCCGCCTCATTGGGGAATGCGGGTCATGCATTGTGGGAGTAGTGATAAGTCATGGGGAAGAGGCAATGTCTCTGTGTGTAATGTCCCAACTTATGGCTCTAAAAATCTTTCTGCCCCCTCTTCTGCAAATTTCCCTGAGCCAAGTTGGGTTTGTTTTAGGTCTACTTCAGTGATAAGGTCTTGGGAGCCTCTGTGTCTCTGTATATCTGGTTTGATAGCAGCTGAGTGGTCTGTGTCTATCTCCTTCACCCTTGTGCTGATACCAGGCTCACCAAGACAGCAGCACTCTTGCTCATTTCCCCAATTACTGTATGGTTTCAGCTGGGGCCATAGTGAGGTGTGATGAGTTGATTCTTTCCTCAGGATCTGCATCCATCTGAAAAAGAGAAGCAAATTATCCAATGGAAAGTAAAGTCAGCACCAGAAAACTGGGATAACCATTATTATTTTAAAGAGAATTTAATAGGGGTAGGCCTTCTTGTAGCCCACTATTGGTAGGAGCTTTATAGTGGAGAGCAGGCTTGGTTTTTGGATATGGTTCTGACTTGTGTGTCAGTTCCAGCTATGGGCTCCATTCCACTGAGCAGATCTGTTATCCAATTCAAGAGCAGTTGGTTACCCACCATGGCTATGTGCCACTATTTCACTTGTGTGAGCATCATGTCAGATTGTTTGCTGCTGAGTAGCTTAGACCATGAGTTGCTTGGACAGATGTTGGTCTTTTTCCCCCAGTTGCTAGATGAGCTAACTCTGTCGGAACTGACTCTCTTCCAGATTCCAGTCATGTCACCACATGTTTCATACAAACAGCATTTAGTGTCTTCAGCAGAAGGGTCTTACCATTAACCTTTGGTGGGTCATCAAGTGCTCTGGTAGAAATCTATCTTCTTTTGGGAAACCTTATAGTTCTTTCTGATCAACAGCTCATTGTGGATTTTAACCACATCCTGGTATTGGAAGTTACAGTCCAGTACCAAGGGAAAAGAGGAAGAAAAAGATAGGTAAGATAAAAGAGAAAGAGAGAAGAGAGAAATAGAGGGAGAGAGATAGGAGAAGATTAAGGTTAGTATTCATCATACCTTGTCCAGGGCCCTGAGGTTCAAATGTTCCCTCTAAGGACCTGATGAAGGTTTAACATTTTAGTCTGTCTTTCAGGATGTAGGAATTTATGATACTATTTCCACTTGGGTCTAGTTTTGTGTGCCCCCCACCCTTAGCCTCCCCTCCCACACCACCCTCACTATTTTCCAGTCCTTGAGATGCTTATTAGGTATGTTAGGATCTTGGGCAGATTTGGGCTATCTCACAGATAAGTGAGACCATGTGACAATTATCTTTCTGTGGTTGGGTGAGTTTTCTGAGAATGATCTCTTCCAAGATTGACGAGTTTTCTTCAAATTTCATTCTGTCATTTTTCTTACTGCTATATAAAATTCTAATATATATATATATTACAACAACTTTTTACTTTTTTACTGTTGCAGTCCGGTTCTGACTGCTGGTAGAAATCACCCAACAAGAGTAGCTTCTGGGAAAAAGAGATTTATTTTGGCTTACAGGCTCGAGGGGAAGCTTCACAATGGCAGGGAAAACGATGGCATGAGCAGAAGGGGGACATCACCCTCTGGCCAGCATAAGATGGACCACAGCAACAGGAGGGTGTGCCAAACACTGGCATGGGGAAACTGGCTCTAAAGCCCATAAGCCCGCCCCCAATGATACACTCCCTCCAGGAGGCATTAATTCCCAAATATCCATCAGCTGGGAACCTAGCATTCAGAACACCTAAGTTTATGGGGGACACCTGAATCAAACCACAACAGTTGTATTGCTCATAGCTTCAAATTGATTTTCTGATCCTAGTGAATCTTCTAAGTTTTGGTTAGATGTACTCATTTTAGGACTGGGTAATATGACTGGATTTTCTTGCATTTGATTTTTCATGTTATTTCTTTTGCGCTGTGGTCTGCCCACGATAGTGTATGGCCACGTAGGTGGGTGGATCAGCCTTGGCTCTAGCACAGTGGGAATCTGAGGCAGCCTTGGGCAGTTGCCAAGCTGCCTGGGATTTGGCTCCCACTTGCCAAAACCACCTATCTACTGCCTTGCAGGGGCACCAAAGTTGCCTGAACTCTCAAGCAGTAATGCGCCAAAGCTGCCTTTGTTCCAGCTTGTAGGGGGCCTGAGATGCCAAGCCCTGAATCAGCCCAAACTCTGGCTAGGAACACTGAGACCCGGAAACAGTCTGCGCTTCCCCACCACAGGATAATAGAGGATGGCTGGTGTGTCAGACAGGTAGGGGATGGCACCTGAGCTAGCACAAGTGAGAGACACAGTCTGGGCTTGTGTGGCGGTTGCTGTTGGACTGGGCTCTCTGAACGTGCATGGGCAGGAGCAGTAATGTGAGTGTGTGTGCAGAGCAGTCTAAGCTTCTGCACAAAGGGATGGATCTGTGCATGATCGGCGTGCTACTGTAGTGCGGCGGCAGCGGTGGCAGGTGAGACAGCAGTGGCACCAGGTGCGGTGGCTATTTGGTGGTATGGGTGGGCTACCCACCTGACAGGGGATTCATGATTCCCTGTGTGCCCCCCCCCCACCATCCCCTCTCACTGACAAAAAGACCCAGTAAACCCTTAATGTCTCGCCTTTCTTTCCGCTGGGTTTGCAGCACTGCTAGGTGGCCGCCATCTTGGCCAGAAGTCCTATTTGTTTATTTAAGAGAGAGAAAGAATGGGCATACCAGGGCTTCAACCACTGAAAATGAACTCCAGATGCATGTTCCACCTTATGCATCTGGCCTACATTGGTAATGAGGATTCAAACCTGGGTCCTTAGACTTCACAGGCAAGCTCCTTAACAACGAAGCCATTTCTCCAGCCCTCATACTAAACTCTGTACTCTTCTTTTTCTTCTCAGATCCTTAGTTCCTATGGTTTCCATTGCAAGGGCATATCACACATATCTTACGTCTGGTCTGAAAAACCTTTTGAAGCTGGCAACCACTATCCCATAGGAACCCAGTTTTCTCTTACACTCTCAAGGTCCATTGTAATTCCCACTTCTGCCTCTCACCATCCCCTCTGCCCCAGGACCTCTTCTATATCTCTCTCCATAAGGCTAGTCTCAGGCTTGACAGAGAAAAGGAAAGCTATGTGTACTTCTTCATATTGCCATGGTAAAAAACAAAGGGCAAAAATGTCCCTATCCTTGTTCCTATGCTAGAAGGGATAGATATAATTTCCACACTATTGTCTTGGATTTATTTCCACAGGCCTGACTTGATACTTAAACTACCTATTTCTGTGATATTAAATTTCATCCTCATTTGGGATAGGTGGCCCATGTCTATTGTCCCAGTTACTTGGGAGGCTGATGTGGAAGGATCACTTGAACTCCTAAGTATGAAACCAGTCTAGGCAATATGGGATATCTTGACTCAAAAAAAAAAAAAAAAAAAAAAAAAAACCTTCATCCTTTCTACTGAAATCTTCCCATTGAGTTTTGTCCATATGTAAATTTGTTCATTCAAGAAAAGGTAAGCCATCAGTTGACCCTTTCTTTCTACCAGCTACCTTCTCTTCAAAGCCAAGTTTTGGAGCACTGGTGATTATCTCTGTTCATCTCTTTCCTTTTTTTAAAAAAAATATTTTATTTCCTTTATTACTTTATTTGAGACGGAGACAGAAAAGGCAGAGAAAGATGGGATAGCTGTGCCAGGTCCTCCAGCCATTGCAAACAATGTCCAGATGCATGTGCCATCTTGTGCATCTGGCTTACATGGGTACTAGGGAATTGAATCTGGGTCCTTAACTTCATAGGCAAGTGTCTTAACTGCTAAGTCATCTCTCCAGCCCAACTTTTTCCTTTTTAGAACACATACTACTGTGGCTTTGAGGACCATATGGTATCTCTCAAAATCACTTAATTTGATTTTGAGGGTTATTGAGGGTTGAATGGTGTCCCCTGAAAAGTTGTTGAAGAACTAACCTTTCGTACCTATGACTGAGACATTTTTTTGGAAACAGGAGATTTGTAGATAAGCAAGTAAAGATGGAGGTCTTTTGGGTGGACCCTAAATCCAGTGTGACTGGTAAAGCACTTAAAAAAAATTTTTTTTGTTCATTTTTATTTATTTATTTGAGAATGAGAGAGAGAGAGAGAAAGAGGCAGATAGGGAGAGAGAGTGAGAATGGGCGTGCCAGGGCTTCCAGCCACTGCAAACCAACTCCAGACGCGTGTGCCCCCTTGTACATCTGGCCTATGTGGGTTCTGGAGAATTGAGCCTTGAACCAGGATCCTTAGGCTTCATAGGCAAGCACTTAACCACTAAGCCATCTCTCCAGCCCTGGTAAAGCACTTTTAAAAATACAGAATGAAAATGATTCTTACAATGATTTTTATTTCTCATTGAACCCTAAAATGCATAATACTTAAATGTCATGTCATGATTTTATGTTTCAGTTTAACGGAATGTAAGAATTCTAGTTGAAGCATCTTATTTTCACTGATGAAATCCATGTCCATTGGTGTGCTGGGACCTGATATGAGTACTGCAGCCTCGCAGATGATTAAAATCTCAGCTTTCCAATGCCTGCAGTCAGTCAGTGTCCTCTGTCACCCTGTCCTCAGTGACCAAGTCGGGAGGCATGATGATGAGGGCTTGGGATGACTGATTATGTACACAAGTTTCTCTTTATACACTCATAAAGGCCATGTTTGTAAGATTTGTAGCACCAGCTTGTATCAGTCCACTGAGCTGTGATGAATAAATAAATAATTCCTTGATAATGTTAAGCAGGCTTGTATGATGTTCATTTGTAACATCTGCTATTTACAATGTAAACAAAAAGGAATGTACGCTGACTGTATTGTACTCAGCTGTCAAGTGCAATGCAGTGTGCCTGAGATTGTCAGCCTTCGCAGGTATCAAGTAGAATGTCTTGTTCTGCATATCACATGAGTAAACAGATGAATGTCAGTGTGTTTAAAACAAGATTGTGATTTTATTTAAAATGCCAGCAATGGGGACTGGGTAAGGGATGGCTCCATATATTTAGTATTTGCTATACAAGCATGAGGACTTGAGTTCAGATCCTTAGCACTGGGCTGTGGCAGCATGCACCTGCAATCACAGAACTGGGAGGTGAAGATGGAAGATCCTTAAGGCTTGCTGATTAGCTTGTCTAGCTAATTACTGAGCTCCAGGTTCAGTGAGAGGCCCTGTCTCAAAAGTAAGGTGGAAAGTGGCCAAGGAAATCACTTGATACTGACAACTTCACACTCACTGCACACATGTGTGCCTGCACAATTCAAATATATGTACATACCATATAAAAACACATATGCACATGCAAAATTGATGAATGGATAAATAAATAATTCCTGCTGTGTTTCCTGACCTCTAAGATTTTAGTTAAACACATCTCCAGGGCAAGGAAGGAAAAGCAGGACTGTCTTAGCAACCCAGAAGCTGTTACCATATGTAACCAGCTTCAACAGCCATTAGACCCACCATAGCTCTTACTGTGACAGCCTCCCATGCAGAGCTTGGACCTCTCAGGACCCTACCAGATCAATGAGAGAGAACGCTTTGGTATTTCTAATGATGAGTGACTGACTTCCTTGAAGTCCGTCTGCCACAACTTTGCATTTGCACTTGCAATTGGATAGTTTTTACTGATGCATGATATCAGAGTTTGGTGGACACCTGCTAAAATTTTAGATTGCCATGTCCTAGAACAAGGAATTGCACAGGGATATATGAATAGCAGTAGTAGAGACAGCTTATTAAGAATGGGACTGTCACTTCTGTGATGTTCTTGCACAGCAGAGAACATGAACCACTAATTACTACAACTCTTTTAGGGAGTGTGGTAGTTTGAACGTGATAGTTTGAGCATTTGGCCCCAGAAACTCTGGTGTTTTATTAAAATGAGTTACAAGGTGAGCCTCTAGCACTCAGATTTCTGCTATAGAAGGGCATGTCACTGGAGGTAAATCCCAAGATCCAGCACTAAGGCGTGCTTACAGTTGGATATTCAGTCTAGCCCTACGAGGTGTGTAGATAGCCGTTTGAGCTCTGGTGGTTTGTGCTTGTGTGTGATGTCTACTGTTGGTAATGTCTTTCTGCTTGGAACTATGAAAGAGAGCCAGCTTCTTCTACCATTATTGCATTCCCCTAGACTCTGTAAGCCTGAAAGAAACCCCTTTCCTCCCACAAGCTGTGTCTGGTTGAAAATTTGTCTCAGCAATGTGGGCTATCACAGGGAGCAAAATCTATTTGTCCCTAGTGTTCATTTTGTTCTACTGGTTAGGACCATCCACATGAAGTCATCTTCAGTATGCTTCCTTTTGGCTAATGGAAGATAGCGATTGCTGTGAACTGAACTTTGCTGCTCACCTTAAATAAAATTTATGTGTTATAATCATAATCTCAACATGATGTATCAGGAGCTGGGACATTGGGAGGAAATTAGGAGATAGGGATGTAGCCCTCCTGAGTGAGATTAGTAAAAATATGTGAAAGCTTGCTCTTTCACTGCTCCTCCATGTGAGGCCTTAACAAAAACTAGGCTGTTGACAAGCAAGGAAGTGGCCATCTCAATCTGTACCTTGATATTGGGCTTCTAGTCTCCAGACCCATAAGAAACAAATGTTCATTGTTCAAGCCACCCAGGAAAATGCAATTTGTTATGACATGCTGAGCTTAGTTGATACAGAGATGGCATGTTATTCTTCAACTAAACTTCTCATCTCTCCAGCCCATGTGGATAGCTGATAGTTCTTTGCCAGGGATGCTATAATATGCACATGTTTTTCCTGACAAGAGTAACTGAGTTATCAGTTTCTATTATCTAAATATGATCCAAGCTATTCTTTTTCTTCCAGCAGAGTTTGGAGAATGTACTGGAAGCACCTGATATTCTATTAATTTTTTAATTTTATTTATAGTTTAAAAGATTTTATTAGTTTGTATAGAGTGTATATACAGCCATGATGGTACCATCATTAGCCTTCTCCCTGTCATCCCTCCCCTGCAGATTGTGGATATTGAATTGTGGGCGTAGCCTTCAGTTATGGGGGAGAAGCAATGTCTCTGTGCATAATGACCCAACTTATGGCTCTAACAATCTTTGTGCCCCCTCTTCTGTGAATTTCCCTGAGCCATGTTGGGTTCATTTTAGGTCTATTTCAGTGATGGGAGGTCTTGGGAGTCTCTGTATCTCTGGGCATCTGATTTGGTAGGAGTTGAGTGTTCTCTGTGTCTGTCTCCTTTACCCTTTGTTGGTACCAGGTTCACCGAGAAAGCATCTCTTGATCATTACCCCACTAACTCTATGGCTTCATCTGGTGCCCAGGTGGGATGCAATGGGCTGATTCTCTCCTCAGGTTCTGCATCCATCTGAAAAAGGGAAGCAGATTCTCTGACATTGAGTTCAGTCAGTGCAAGATACATGGATACCCATTCATGTTTTAGAGAGAATTTAATAGGTGTAGGACCTCTAGTAGCCCACTACTGGTTGTAGCTTAATACTGGGGAGCAGGCTCATTTTTGGATATGGTTCTGACTTGTTTCCCCATTCCAAGTATGGGTTCTGTTACACTGAGCAGACTAGTTAGCTAAATCAAGAGCAGTTGGTAACCCATCATGGCTATGTGCCCATGTTACACTTGTGTGGCCATCACATCAGGTTGATTGCTGTATCTATTAACAATTGTGCAGATAATATAAAATAATGAATCAAGCATACTATGTATGTAGCCTTTCTATGTATCATAGGGTTTGAGCTGCTTGAACATGAGCCTGCTCTATAAACGCTACTATGAAATTTTTCTTGCTGGGTATGGTGATGCACACATTAAATTCTGTCACTTAGGAGGCTGAGGTAGGAGGTTCACTGTGAGTGCAAGGCCAGCCTGAAACTACATAGTGAATTCCAGGTCTTCCTGACCTGGAGTGAGACCCTACCTCAAAAAATACTTTTTCTCTATCGTTCTCCTTGATCATGGAACTCTCCCAACAGGCTGTTATTTTATTTTCCCTTTCTGGTGTTTATAGACAGGCTAAGGATAAAGATAGTTCTCTTGGGTCTCTGAGATGCCTGCCAACTTAGAAAGGGTAGTGAAGGCAACTTCTCTGCAAAATACCTAACCAAGCTGAGAGTTATGGCAGCTCTATTCCTTCAAAGAACCAGAACCTTCCAGAAGCTTTGACCATTTGCCTTTTGATGACTGATTTTTTTTGTCCAGGTATTTATGTGTGTTGTGTATACATGTGGGTATTCATGTGTGTGTGTGTGTGTGTGTGTGTGTGTGTGTGTGTGTGTGTGTAGGAATGTGTGTGAACAGAATGTGTGAGCATACACATGCGGAGGCCAGACTCAACCTCAAATAATTTCTCCTACTCTCCACCTTATTTTTGAGACAGGGTCTCACACTGAACCCAGAACAACTCACTGATTTAGCTCATTGTCTAAAACTCTCTAGCCTGTGGGCCCTTGAAATCCTCTATTTCTGCTTTGCCAGGGCTAACACAGCAGATGCATGCTCCCTGCTAGGTTTTCACTTGGGTTCTGGAGATCTGGGCTCATCTTTTCATGCCTGCATAGTGCTGTTAGAACATAGCTTCCTCATATTATTTATTACATCCTTTGTATAATAATGATAGCACTGAATGGCAACACAAAGACAGGTTCTCTCACAAAGTGCCAAGTGTTCATTGCCTAGTTTTCCACTGAAGGGTTGCTTGATACCTGCCCCAAGGCCTTTTCATGGTCCACACAGTGGAAGCCAGGGTACTGCTGTTTTGAATCTCAATTTGAAATGAGGGAAAAAGAATGAGGGAAAAGTATTCCCCTGAGGGCCAGGCCTGAAAATGACACTTATCACTTCTGTTCATGTTGGTTGAGAGGGAACTTACTCACTGCCCTTGCTAACTTTGCATTCATGTTAGCTGCACATGAATCTGAGGCTGTGGTAAGAGGAGACAGGGCCTGTTGGGGAGCTAGCATGTTCTGCTTTCTGTATAGCAGAAGTGTGTGTGTTTCCAGCTTAGGACATACACACACTTCAAGCATTTATAGACAAGATGAATTCCATCCACAATACTAAATCCCTATACTTATTGTTTAAAAATACCAAAATATTTCTGTATCACTTCTATATCTTCTCCGCAGCTACTGGGCCTTCACAGTACCCTGGTAGAAGAGGAGAGAAGATTGGTGCCATGGCTCACTAAAGAAAATGCATTCACTTTGTCCCCCAGTGAGGACACTGAGTGGACAGACAGATGGAAGGAAATCTTTGAAGTTCATATTCTTTGATTGACTGGTGCAGAGGCTAAAATACCATAGCTAGATTCCTATCCCTGACCCTTGGAAAGTCTCTGATCCTTGTCTTTCTCCAAGCATTGAATTTTACCATATTCTGGGTGTGTTGTGATTGCTAATATCCTTCCAATACATTTCCTTCCTGATTAAAACACTTGTCAGGAAAATCTAATGGTGTGACTACCAGGTTCATGTAGGAATTATTTAAAAGTATTAGTTACTGTTACCAGCACAAGGGTGAAGGAGATAGACACAGAGAACAATGAACTCCTATCAAACCAGAGATCAAGAGACACAGAGCCTCCCAAAACCTCATCCTGAAGTAGACCTAAAACAAATCCAACATGGCTCAGGGAAATTCACAGAAGAAGGGACAGAAAGATTGTTAGAGCCACAAGCTGGGACACTGTACACAGAGACATTGCCTATTCCCCATAAATGATTGCTATCCCCACAATGCATGATCTGCAATCTCCATGGGGATAAGGGGAAACTCCAACAAAGAGGGTCCCTTCAGAGTGGGAAGGATAGGGAGGAGGCTAAAGATGGTACCAACATGTGCTGTTTATACAGTGAGTATGTACATAACGAATAAAAAAAGTATTGGTGACTGACATTAGAAAGATGGCTCAGTCAGTAAGGCTCTTGTAATGCAAGTATGAAGACCAAAATTCAGGTTCTCAGCACTCACATAAAAGCCAGGTACACTGACATGTGCCTGTAATCCCAGAGTAAGGGAGGTGGAGACAGAAAGGTCTCCAGGGCCTGCTGACTAGTTAGTCCAGCCAAATAAGCTAGGTCTGGTTTCAGTGAGTGACTGTTGCCATCAGGTACAAATTGCTGGCCAAAATCACCCAACCAAGAGCAGCTTGTGGGAAAAAGAGATTTTTCTTGGCTTAAAGTCTTGAGGAGAATCTACACAATGGCAGGGTGAAACAATGGCATGACCAAAGGGTGGACATCACCTCCTGGCCCACATAAGGTGGATAACATGAACAGGAAAGTGTGCCAAACACTGGCAAGGGGAAACTGGCTATAACACGTATAAGCTTTCCCCCAACAATACACTGCCTCCAGGAGACATTAATTCCCAAATCTCCATCAGCTGGGAACCTAGCATTCAGAAGACCTAAGTTTATGGGAGACACCTGAATCAAACCACCACATTCCACCCCTGGTCCCCATAAACTGATAACCATCCATCATGTAAAATGCAATGCATTCCATCCAACTTTAAACGTCCCCATAGTTTTTATCAATCCCAATGATGATCAAACATTCCCATAGTCCAAGACCTTTTAACTGAGCCATAATACCAAAAACTCCCAATAAACCCATAATGGCACAGAATAAACACTCACACTGCTAAAGATGGCATTGGGCATAACAAACAAATATTCAACCAATACAAGATTTAAACAGGACAAACATCAAATTCTGTAGCTCCAAGTCCAACAACTCTAATCAGTGACAAGTCTTCAAGTCCGATAATTCTAATCAGCAACAGGTCTGCAGAGTTCCAATTCCTTTTCATTGGTGCTAGCAGCTTTTCCTAGCAGTCATCTCATGGTCCTGGAATCTTCACTGGGTCTTCACTGCAAGCCACAGTTTATCCTCTTGGCTCGATCAGGTCTCCAGGCAGGCGTCCAGCAAACCTGCTTTACACTTCCCATCGCCTTTTCCAAAACACAAGACTGTGTTGCAAATTCAATGACCCTCTCTTTCCTACATTTCTTATATTCCATAATATCAGGTGGGGTGACAATTTGTTAATTCAGGGGAGAATAAAGCAGACTTTGAAGAACAGGACACTCCTTGAGCATTCAGACCTCTTCAAAAGACTCTACATTCTGTTGTCCCATTGCAGGTCAGTTGGCCCAATCTCAATCATTGTAATCTCTCAATTGCAACTGAACAGTGTAGGCCCAACGATTTCATTTCTGTGCCATATCCCTCAACTCACACCAGTTCATTTCTACACAATGCAACCCTAAAAAAGTTGTGAGGACATGGGCATAATACCCACTCACACAAACTTCTTCTAGCCCAGTCCGAGCAAAGCTCTTTATCACCCACATAAGCCAACCCTCACAGTCCATAGTTCTTATTACATTCAGGTCTTTAACTCTGACCAGAATAGTCCATCAAGCTGTATTTACAACACTGCACAACATCTCTTAGGCCAAGGTTTCAAATCCTCCCATATTCATCTTGAAAATTAGCTCCAAAAGGCCAAAGCCACATAATCAGGTGTCTAGAGAAAATGACCCCATTCTCAGTACCAACCTTACTGTTGGAGTCAGGTTCACATTGCTGTCAGAAATCACTTGACCAAGATAAGCCTTTGGGAAAGAAGGGTTTATTTTGGCTTACAGGATCATGGGGAAGCCTCATGATGGCAGGGGGAAACAATGCCCCTGGCAATATACCGCCTTCACGAGGCTATAATTTCCAATTGCCATCAGCTGGGGAATCTAGCATTCAGAATATGTAAGTTTATGGGGCTCACCTGAATCAAACCCCCACAATGACCCTGTTTCAAACAGTAAGAGTAATTGAGGAAGACACCTCATGTCAACTTCTGGCCTCCATACAAATGCACACACATACAGACTTTCCTGCACACACATGTACACACACACACACACACACACATACACACACACACAAACATGCATACATGCACAAGAAAAATGAAAAGTGTACTTGTGACTAATATTATGGAGCACCAAATATATCACATTCTTTTACTGAATTCATCTTGAGTATACTGCTTAGCATTAGATACTATCATTTTGCTTTACTAGTGAGGGAATACAATTACAGAGAAGTTACAGGAGTAATCCTCTGTCATGGATAGAACTGAATTCTAAGAACTGATCTCCATGTGGATTTAGCTGGTATGTAGCAGAGCAGTGGACTTGGACAATGACCAGAGAAGACATTGAGACAGGAATGTACAGATGCTGGCAGACTGTGCAGGCCATTCCAAAGAATTAAGACTTCCTCAATCCAGGGAACAGGAGAGGGAGCAAAGGATTTCTGCAATACACAATCAGTACTTAAGCCTTGTATCAGCACAGACAAGTTTTTGTATAATGTTCTCTGGGAAGGCTTAGCTAGAGGGACAATGCACCTCAATCTGCCTATGGATTAGTTGAGATTTAGAGGAAAATCCAAGAATTCACCAATTATGTCTAAAATCACTCTGCTGAGAAATAATGGCCACAGCTGACTTACAGGTGGTCTTTATAACCCATACTTCTTGAGATAGGTGCCTGCCTCCATATGTACATTTGTATACTTGCACAAGTTCCTTCCCTTAGATCTGTAGGTATAAAATCAGCAATTCTGGAGCCCCAAGCACTAGCAGAACCATTGCTTCTAGAAGAGGTTTGTGCAAACTTCTAACTGTGTTTCTTGAAGGCAGAGGAGCAGCATGACCCTTCACTTCCCATGATTCCTAACTGGGCAATGATCACTGAGCATGCTTTCCCTGCAGTGGGGCTTCCAGAAAGTGCAGCCAGGTCTGCCTTTTCCATTGGATATTTACATAACGTGGAAGAGAATCCATCTTGTTTCTGGGCTGAGATCACACAGCAGTACTAAGGGCATTGTTATAGGTGAGCCAGACTAATCCTCTTAGGCTCTGTAAAGAGCTATATCCACCTGTTATAAGAGGCTCTTTTTATGGACTGAAGACAGACATTAAAATCCCATGAGGTTCAGTTTCTACAGGGAGGGCAAATGTGGCCCTGGTCTAGTGTTAGTGCAGTCTGCAAGCTAAGGATGGTTCTTTCACTTGTAGATAGCTGAAAACATTGAAAGACTGATATTACTTACATGTGAAATGATATAAAATGCAAATTTTTCTGTCCATATGTAAAGTTTTAGTTTTCAGGTTGGCACTATTGGTAGTTGGGACTGGAAAAGTTTCTGCTGTAACATCATTGGCCTGCACCTCTAGGTGCCCGCAGTATACCCTTCTTTCTCTCTGGCAATCAGAAATGTCTTATTTTACACCTCACTGAGAGCTGCCACCTTTTCAGTGAAACACCAAACTCATTCTTTTTGCTGTTGTCTCACTTTGGAACAGCAGCAGCTGAGTAAAGGAAGGGACTTGCAGACAGACCCGAGAGGGAAACGGACTGAGAAGCCATGTGTGCAGAAGCAGGCAGTCTAAAGAGAGATTTGCAATTTGTTCTGAAAAATTGACAGTGAGGGGCTGGAGAGATGGCTTAGCGGTTAAGCGCTTGCCTGTGAAGCCTAAGGACCCCGGTTCGAGGCTCGGTTCCCCAGGTCCCACGTTAGCCAGATGCACAAGGGGGCGCACGCGTCTGGAGTTCGTTTGCAGAGGCTGGAAGCGCCCATTCTCTCTCTTTCTCTCTTCCTCTAACTGCCTCTTTCTCTCTCTGTCACTCTCAAATAAGTAAAAATAAACAAAATGTTAAAAAAAATTGACAGTGAGACTAAAAAGCTTAATTATTTCTCCATAAATTTTGAGAGGCTTCTTCTCCTACTAAACATGAAAATGTTTCAGAGCATTTTGCAGCAATACAATATGTGTGACCAAATTTACACAAAACAGAATAAAACCAAGAGTCAGTTGTTATCATAGCAAAGAGCACCAAGACAGTTGTGAAGTATAGTTTCATATACCATCAGCAAGAGAGCTCTGTGGAAGCTGCAGGCCATGGGAAAGGTCTGAGTACATTTGAGTATGTGGGGAGCTGGAGATGGGTGGTCCTAGGATTTGAGATTCCCCACACCCAGAAGAGTGTGTAAAGGTAATTGGCAGATCAAAAGCACTGAGAAGCTACTATTAAGAATATTGGCCTTCAGGGAGCTGTTGAGAAATACAAAATACAAAAAGCATGTATCACAAAGACCTTATCTGGAAACACTGAATTATAACCCACTCAACTGACTTCTTTCATCCCCTTTCTTGTGCTGCTAATAGAGATAGGAGGTCACACAGTCTGAAGCATTCAGTGGTTTGTTTGGGTCACTAGACTCTTCACAGCAGAATCATAATGAATCTTGCACTACACTAAAGACAATAGGACCTTTTGAAGAAAAGTAAGATCTAATTCACATACCCATTCTATGTTTATGATTCTTGAGTGTTGTGGAAATTATTTCAAGCTCAAATAAAACCTGGCAAAAATCTATTGTAAACAACATATAGGGTTGGAGATATGGTTCAGAAGATAAAGTGGTTGCCTGGCACCCATGTAAAAGCTAGGTGTGGTGGCATGTACCTGCAATCCTAGCATTGGGAAGATAGAGACTGGGTAATCCCTAGGTCTTCTTGATTCTGTGAACTCCAAACAAAGTTGGGAGGCCCTGCCAAAAAAAAAAAAAAAAAAAAAAAAGTAAAAAAAAGAGGTACAACCAGGAGCTGGGGAAATGACTCAGAGGTTAAAGGCTCTTGCATGCACAGCCTATCAGCCTGGGATTAAGTTCTCTAGATCTAACATAAAGCTGGATACCAATTGGCCCATGTATCTGTTATTCCAACACTCATATGACAATGCAAGGCAGACTGAGAAGAAGCCAAAGTTCCTGGACCAGCTAGTCTGATATTCCTTTTGCAGTATGGCATTTTGTTTTCAACAAGAGACCCTGTCTCAAACAAGCTCAAATATAAATACCTCAAAGTTTTCCTCTGATCTACACACACACAGACACACACACACACACACACACAAAGAAAAAACTAATAAAACAAGGTGAAGAGACTAAGGAAGAAGATATCTAACATTGACCTCTGGCTTCCCATGCATACACACACACACACACACACACACGAACATTCATACACACAGGCATGCATACCATTCATACAAACATATCCAAAAAGAAAGGATAGAGTATTGGTACATGGTACTTTATTGATTAGAGAAAGCTAAACAATACTTATTTTTATAAAACATGAAATTTCAATTGTACAAAGATTAGAATAAATTGATGCCAAAAATACTTGAACATTGTGGCTTTACCATTCTTTATGTTTGGCAATTTTCATAGGAGATTTTTGCCTAACCTATGGTCTGAGCCAACAAAAGGATAATTGTTTACAGGTACCTTTTAAATTAACATTTTATGTACATTCCAAGTTATTATACACTAAAGCAATGATTCTTAAAGGGAAGAATCCCTTTTAGGCTATGGGATAGGAAGCATCATATCTTAGGAACTTTACAAAACACAGCATTACCCAAAACCCCCCACACCTCCAGCCCTTTGAAGTAAATTCTAGCATGCATCTTAAAAGTGGCAATGCCTGCGACTGATATCCCTTTCTTAAAAAAATCAGAGCCTCATTGAGCCACTGTTTCTTGGGAGAATGAGTCATTGTTTTCAAGTGTGTTTGGAAGGTGGAGCTACACACAAAAGTAATGCTCTATTCAACACAGTCCATACGGAGGCCTCCATTCAACCAGCAAAGAGAGCTGTGTATGTGGCTAGCAACAGACAGAGAGTAGACACAAAGTCATTTTAACTCAGTGTCACGAAGACCTTTTTCCAATTAGTGCATGGAAAAGTGACAATCCAAGGATAGCCCAAAGCACAAGTGGTCTCACTTTCTTAGAAGGAAGTTGGCCAACATGAAGTGATCTTCATGATGTTTACAGAGGTGTGTGTCATGAGCAAGGTGGCTGTGTCTGGTAGTAGAAATGGAGAAGTGCAGTGGACGTTGAGAAGACAGAGGCCTGCCAATCAGTCCACCACACAATCAGAGATTGCCTTATGAACACTGGAATCCAGTGAAGCACATGTCTCGTATCATAAGCATGGCTGAAAACCTGTATTTAATGCAAACTCTCTGAGTTTTCTTTCATTTATGGCAACTAACTTTTCAACAACAGTATAAGATTTGGTGCTGTAAGTAATCCTGATCCATGCTTGGATGTGGCTCTTAAGTTCACAGTTTGCCACCTCTCCCCCAGGTTACCTGAAACCCATGACAGCTCACCCAGGGACACAGTTAGTAACTTGGGCCATGTCCTCTTTGCCTCCTCTGATGTCCTGATGATTTCCTTTTCTGGGTCCTTTTTTGTTTTTAGTTCAATGAGTATATGGGGACATCATTAAAGGTTGGGTGTGTCGTTCAGAGAGCAGAGTGCTTTCATTACATTCATGAGACCATAAGCTCTACATATTTTCAACTGGGTATGGTAGTTCATGCATTTAAGCACAGCAGGAGGGAGGATGCGGCAGAAGGATTGCTACAAGTTAAAGACCAGCCTGGGCTACACAGTGAATTCCAAGAGGCAAGCTAGGCTACATAGAGACATATCCTCATGTTTCTTGGCAGGATGATACACATTGCTAATTATGGGACCCAGCATGCTCCAGAAGAACCACAGAAAACTTCCACTTTGAGTTTACTTAACAAGAATAACTGTGCTTTAGGAGACTTGTCTGTGCCTCTTCCTCATATCCTATAAGACTTATTTCAACTTTTGCTGCATCATGACTTTGAATTTGTTTCAGAGCACTTCTGAATCCATCTGCTCTGGCCATTCACTTTCCTTTTGCCTGAAAACAGATCACATTTTACTCATTTTGATTTGATGTTTCTTGTATCTATGAGGTTCTTGATAGAATGAGTCATATCCATTTTAGAAGAGAAGAGAAACAGAATCTGTGATAGGTTTTTTTTTCTATTTAAAAACTACCCCCATCTAAGGAGCAATCCTACTTTTAAAAAATATTTTATTTATTTATTTGAGAGAGAGAGAGAGAGAGAGAGAAAGACAGAGAGAGAGAGAGAGGCAGAGAGAGAAAATGGGTATACCAGGGACTCCAGCCATATGTGCCACCTTGTGCATCTGCCTTTACATGAGTACTGGGGAATCAAACCTGGATCCATAGGCTTTGAAGGCAAACACTTTAACTGTAAGCCATCTCTCCAGTCCTTTAAAAATACAGTCCTATTTTTTATGTTAAATAAAGAGTAGACGTACTGAGTAGGGTCTTTGTGATTGCATAGGCACAATCTAAAATCCCTATAGAGGACAAGACCAGAAATGTAGAGAAGGAGGGGAGAGAGAAGGCGAAGAGGAGAGGGAGGGAGAGGAAGCTAGAGTAAGAGAAA
Source organism: Jaculus jaculus (assembly GCF_020740685.1). Lineage (NCBI taxonomy): Eukaryota > Metazoa > Chordata > Mammalia > Rodentia > Dipodidae > Jaculus > Jaculus jaculus. The sequence goes on along the minus strand of NC_059103.1, from coordinate 63,380,360 downwards.
GAGAGAAAAGGAGAGAGAAAGAGAAAGAGAGAGAAGGGGAGAGAGAGAGAGAGAGAGAGAGAGAGAGAGAGAAGACTATCAACTCTGAATCCACATGGGAAACTAATGTTGAAGACATCATGTTAAAAAAATCAATATTTAAAGTAAACTTATTTCAGATCAAGTAGTTAACCAAGAAAGAAATGTAAATTTTCAAAATCACATAAATGATGTCCAAAAGGTAAAATAAAAAAATAGAATCCATAAAAATGGGATAAGCAAAGCATTTGAGGGCTGAGACGATGACTAAGTGGTAGTGTGCTAACCATGGAAGCATGATGGCCTGAGTTCAATCACCTGTCCCCACAAAAGGTCAAGCAAGGTGACACATGCTTGTTATCCCAGTACTTGGGAGGCAGACATAGGAGGATCAGTGGAGTTTACTAGCTAGCTAGGATAGAATAATTTATCAATTCCAGGCCAATGAGAGGAGAATTCTGGTCTCAAAAAGAGGTGGACAGTGTTTCTAAGATTATTACATTTAGTTATCCTCTTACATCACGCATTTATTCACACATGCACATGGACCCCCACACTTATGTGCATGCACACATTGGTCCACACGTACCTACATGCAGGCATGCATATAGCCAACAAAGCATATATGCATGCAAGCACCCACAAAAAAATAGAGTAAAAATGTTTGAAGCCAAAAGACAGTAAAAGTTGGGTATGTGGCTCCCATTTGTAATCCTAGTACTTGTGAGGCTGGGACAGGAGGACGGTGCCAAGTTTGAGCTGGCACAGGCTGCATAGCAAGACCCAGGAGAACCCGGTCTATAGAATGAGACTTTGTCTCAAAAACAGGACAGGAGATTTCTTTAATGAATGGAAAAATACTCAACAAATAAGATACGATTGAGATTGAACATATTTAAAATATAATTAGTAAATAGAAGGAGGGTGAGAAATGAGCCATAGTAACATATGTCTATTGTGAGAATATGAAGTGCAGGCTTCTTTTAAGGCAAAAGACATATTTGAAAAGTCTACACAGGCAAGAGTTCAGGAGCAATTGGTGAAAAACCAATTCAAACATAAGTAAAAATGACATACATGGTCCAATAAAATATATCTAGTGCTTATCAAAGGAATCCATACCTAGACACATTATATTGAAGCTTTTATCCATTTTGAAACCAAGTGAAATGTTATTAAGAAAAAGTTTTAGTGCAGATGTGAGCATATCATAGAGAGGGTTTTATAAAAGGACACATTGCATTCCCTATAGTGATTGTGGGCTTCTCAAGAGATTTTCATTAATTATTCTGAAAACAAAAATAAAGACACAATCTTAATATATGACATAGGAAATTAACACATATCCTTAACAGATAAAAACTGAATTAACATCAAACTTCTTGTCAAGAAGAATAAATTCCAGAAGACAACATAACACTATATTTTGATGGCAGAATTTATTATCAAATGAAAGTATTCTAGAGTGGGAAAGTACATGGGAAAAGTGAAAATTTCTAAGAGATACCCACACAATAATCTTAAGATGATGGGGAAAAACTAACCTCACAATGAGCATAGACATTGGTAAAATAGGGAAGCACAGGGTAGCTATATAATTTTTAATGAATGATAGCCATAAAAGGTTGGAAAACTTTTACAATGAAAGAAAGATGACAATATTGATTGTGGAGATAGTCAATCATTAACAAAAGTAAGCTGAAGTTCTTATATATTTGATAGAAGAATCTACATATTAAGTAATTTAGGTCCAAGAGAAAAAGTGGAATTTATATTTGTTAAGTACTCAAAAATAAATATCATAATAATAGAAATGCAGGGGTAACCCACCAAAATGAAACAGTAAGGCCCTATTGCTAAAGATAGCACAGGCTCCAGTTGTAGGGCAGTGAAAAGTTAAGATGGAACTGAGATGGAAACTATCTCATATAGCTATAAGGTACTATGTGGACCACTGGTAGGGAATAGTCAGCTACAACTCCCACAGGTAATGCCTTCTGTAAGTCACAAAATCAGCCAGTCAAGCAAGATATGCTCTCAGTTGTGCACATGCAATAGTGGCACTTAAGTTATAGGGTTAATCAACTACCCGGTGATTGAATAAGATGCTTCACTCAGTGGGAGGGAATCCATGCCTGGTATTGAGAAATGGCTTCAGAGACCATAAACCACAGAAAGAAGTTTCCACCATCCTTTGACTAAGCAAATACTTTAAGCATATCAAAAATCCCTAGAAGTAACATGTTTTGAGCCTTTTGATTAATTCTGTACTCATTTTGGTTAGAGAACCTTATTTTTATAGATGGCAGCAAATACTAGGGAGACCCAAGATGCGTCAAAATGAAAACAAGAAGAGAAATCTCAGGGCTTATCACCAGATGAATCATCTTTATCACTTCCACCAGTGCTCAGGGAACACTGCAGAGAAAGTTATAAAAAGAATATGAATGCTGCTCTCACTGATAACCAGAGAACTTTCCCTATGGAGATGGTGGTAGACTAAGTGAATGTCTACACCAATCTCACTAGTTGTAATGAGAAATTGGAGCTGGAAGAAATTACCTGAAGGACCTGAAGAATGTGCACAAGCACTTGCTTAGGTAGTAATGACAGCCACAGGAGCAGCAGCCATTGAAAAAGCTATACTTCTCTTGAGCTTCCTATTTCGTGGATATTGAAAGCAAAAGACCACAGGCTCAGCCACTATCAACAGTCTCAGTGAAAGGTGATGGGTACCACTACACTTTGATATAAAAGGACACAAACTTGAATATTACATCTTGGTCTAATAAAAAGTTTAAGAAATGATTACTTTGAGTGTCATGTTGACCTCAATGTTCAATCATCATATCTTCATTTTTCTACATTTTTTTCTGATGTCTTTTAATTATACTTAACTTTCTTCCTAAAAAATAAAATAAAATAAATGCTGTGAAAGATTGGGAAGATATGGTGTTTGGGCCCTGACTGAGACCAGTGTATAAGTTGCAGCAACCAGATTCCCTTTTGGCATCTTTTTCCCTTTTCCCTATGGGCACAGATGAACCTGCCACTGGCCTAGCACTTGGATTTCCTTCAGCAATCCTTCTCTCTTTAGGGGCACCAATGGTCTCCCATTTGAGCTGGGCCTCAAATGTAAATTTTTTCACAACTGCGACCAAATTGAGACCACTTCACCTACCCCACTAATGAAGCAGTGCTCTGTACCTCCAAAACTGAGAAATCAAGCTAGACCTGAACTGAAAGCTGGTGATACAAAATGGAAAAGAAACAAGAGAACATTATTATGTGGTAAGATGTCTAGGCTTATGTCCAGAAAAGATAATGAAAAATGAAATACAAAGTTAATGATAAGACTGGATTCACGCTGGCATGGGCCAGCCATATTGGGACTGTGCATTGCCCATGTAGTATCCTGTCATATCAAAATGAGAATGCCAGTCCTTTCCTCAATGCAGCTTGGATTCTCAGTCTCTTTCCTTGTGCCTCGCAACTAAGAATGACTCCTAACTGTAGACATTAATACATTTTCACATTCTCATTATTTTACATGCTCAGTGCATAGTAAACTATGGTCCCAGAAACAAATAGGAGACTGCTTTTGTAAGTTCAACAGTCGATTTATAAATGTGTCATTATGAAAATGGGTCAGCTATTTATACAGTTTTTAATGTTTTTAAATTTTATTTATTTATTTATTTAGAAAGAGAGAGAGAGAAAGAGGCAGATATGAGGGGTGTGCCGAGGCCTCCAGACATTGCAAATGAACTGCAGATGTATGCCCCCCACCCCTTGTGGATCGGGCTTACACGGGTACTAAAGAATTGAACCTGGGTCCTTGGGCTTCTCAGGAAAATATCATAACCACTAAGCAATCTCTCTAGCCCTCAAAATCCTTTCATTTGTCTGGCAACTAACAGTTTACAAGTAAGTTATTTTTAAAATATTAGACCTTCCCCAAAACTACACATGACACGTGACAACCTATGAGCCAATAATAGGCTTTTAAATATAGCTCCCAGGATTTTTGCCGCAGGGTCACTGAGACTCTAAGCTATTCAAATATTATCATTCCTGGGAACCCTGGAGCCTTGGAGGGACCTTTCTAGAAATCTTCCTGTTGCTAATGATGTCACCTCTGCTCTGGTCATGGAGGAAAAATGTTTGGTTACAGCATCATCAGCTGTTGCTTCCTGTTCTGCTGCTATCACACGTGTCCCTGTTCTTGGCTTTGGCTCTCCTTGCCTTTTCTTGTGGTAGGGTCTCACTTTACCTTGGGTTTACCTGAGATTCACAATATAGTCTCAGTCTGGCCTTAAATTAACAGCAATCCTCCTACCTCAGGCCACTGAGTGCTAGGATTAGAGGCATGCACAACTCCTTTCTTTCTCATAGTGAGCAAATCCTGGGAAAATGGAGATGAAGCTGTAGGAAAGCCATTTCTTCCAGCCAACGCAATGGCAGAGTTGCAGAGTTGTCCAAGCACCCACATGGCTTCTGAATTTTCAATATACTCTTTGATTCTGTTTAACATCACATCCACACAGCTTCTCAGGACATTACACATTATTCTCACCATCCTGCGGAAGAGTATGAGTTCAAGGGTTTGAATTCATATACTGATCAGGGCATATTTAAAAGTAACAGGAATGAAACTTGAACCTGAAAGCAAGGAAAACATAGAAGAACTAACTGTTAAATGGTTGAAATCCATATTTATTAGCGTTTGATCTCACATTATTAAATAAATAGCCTTAGTTTGTACAAAATACTCTGAGAATAGTCACTATAACAAAGTATTATGCCTAAACTCTAACTATTCCTATTCATATTTATATATAATTGTCAGTTCATATATAATTATGCATGTCATTATTATGAATGATATATGTAAGGAATTAATTGTTGAATCATTTCAATATTCCATTCACAGGAGAGCCTGATGGGGAGTTGGTAGAGAGGAATGAATCCTCCACTTGCAAACATGGAAGGTTTGGCTGGGGGATACCACTGCAGGTCATCTGCATAGAGTTACGTAGAACCGCAGGACAGAGAACTGAACCAATTTGGAGTATTTTGAGCACAGGTAATCAATGCTTCAAGGTGATTACTTGACTATTCTTACTCCATAACTTGTTGAAAGTTCAAGATGAATGGCTTACCTACAAAGACTTATGTAGACCACATTACTAAAAAGCCATCAGTATCAACAGTAGTACTAAACTATTTTTGATACCTTCTTTGAAACATTCATATATGTTCTACTTGTATATGTGGGCCTTAGCCTTTCCCTCTGTGTCCTAGGTTTGTATAAAATAACAATTGCCTTGAGTGTCAAATCACAGGAAGATAAGCAAAAAAATAAATTATGTAATTAATCTATAATTACATTAATACATCTATTAATGTAAAGCATTATGTAAGACAATGTAGGCGGCACACTTCTAGCCTCCAAGAAACCCTATGGACAGTAGGAAATATACAATATAATTGAAATAGGGCTGGATAGATGACTCAGAAGTTAAGGCACTTGCCTGTAAAGCCTAGTGGCCTGGGTTTGATTCCCTAGCACCCATGTAAAGCCAAATGCACAAAGAAGCACATAAGTCTGGAGTTCGTTTGCAGCAGCTGGAGACTATGGCATGCCCGTTCTCCTCTTTTCTCTCCCTCCCTCTCTCTCTCTCTCTCCCTCCCTCCCTCTTTCCCTCCATCTCTTTGTCTCCCTCTTTCTCTGTCAAATACATAAATAAATAAAAATAAAATTTTAAAATAAGTTGTGAATTTTGTAGCATCTAAGATAAATTGAGTTTGAGATGATCTGTCTGTTTGATGAGGAGTCTGGTGACACATCTTTCAGCACAACACACCACTTCTCACAGTGAAATGCCATTAGGATAGCAGGGAAATGGTATGTTCTCCTGAGGTAATTGCAAATTTCCCTCCCAAGCTGAAATTTAGGCATAACCAAGCTGGTCTAAAATCAAAAGCACCAGTTGGCTCTGCATCCTTTAGCAAATTTTTCTCCAGAAGTAAATAATTGTTACTGGCTGAAATGACATTCAGCCGAGACAGAATGGTTCTTTTGAGACCCAATGGTGTGCTAATGGTTAGATGGTATGTCCTTAGATTGCTGGGATGAGGAGCAGTGCATCTTGCCCATTCTATCTGAAACACTTAGCTTTTCATTAGGGAGTGTTCAGGAGATGGAAATTGCACAGGCACCAGAATGAACACAAAGAGGGGGAAATGGAAACACAATTGGTGAACACAAGGGTTATTTTCTTCATCATTGTTATATTTGTGGGAATTTATTTTTGAAAATGTCTATAGTAGAGTACCAGGCTTAATCAAGAACAATAGTGTATTTAGTGGCTGTTAATCAACAGCTAAGCTGATAATCCATGGGTTTCCAAATGAGGAGAAAACAATAGGAAAGAAGGGGAAAAAGAATATAAAAGAAAAGGGAAAAATGCCTACCCAAAGCATATTAATAGAACGAGTCCAAAAGTCATTCCTTTGATTCATCAGAATTGGTGAGGGGACAGGTTTTATTAGTATCACAGGCTTGAGGCTGACACACTACAAACTCTTCAGGGTTTTTTGTTTGTTTGTTGTTTTCTAGTTACACTACAAATCCTTGGACCAGGAATCTCCACATAAGCAATCATTTTCCTCATGATACTAGGAAAAGCAGGTAAAGGAAACATGCTGCAAATGAAGAAATGGCCCCTCAACTTCTCAACTGTGGCTCTCTGCTGTGTTGGTTGACCCAGCAGCTGATGAACTGCCAGGAAGGGCATATTGCCCACCATGGATGGGGTTTGGTTTCAGCAGAGCCCTCTTTGGATGTCATAGTGCTATTTCTGTTATCTTTCAGAATCTGAGCTACCTAACATGACATGCATTTGTTATCATCTAGGAGAGTATTCTTGCATTAAAGGATTTTTGTGGGATGCTACAAAGATGCATTAAGTACCCATAAGTAGCCAGACACTGAGCTACACCTTTATGCCAATATCATCCTATTCTATATGACTTATTCTTACAAAAAAGATCTGTAAGACAAGGACTCACACATTTTGTAATTTAGAAAAATGAAACTGAGACTTAGGACAATATCTTTGTCCCTGGCTGCATAAGCTCAGAGCCTGAGTCTGAGTCCAGACCTTCCTGCAGTGGGAAGCATGGCAGTTGGAAGGATGGCTGTATTCTCACTGAATTCTTGGGATGCCAGCACTCACCTGGTGCTGCCAGCTTTCTTAAGCTGGTATTCTGACATCATTTGAGCCATCATTCAATTTAATTTGAACCTTGAAATACATTTCTTTGTTACTTCAAACATCTATTTTTGCTTCTGATGCTTAGCAGTGTGCCTACTACTTCATGTAAGATTGTGATTGGTGGACCTACAAGGGAATAATTACAAAGGAAGAAGAAGAAAGCAGTCAGAGAGATAGGAAAGTGTTTAAGGAGATCGTCATGAATAAGGCCAGATTTGTGGTGACTGGTATGCCAGGCCCAGAAATTGGACACAGGCTGAGACAAAGGTAAAGAGGCAGGTGGGGGTAGGATGAGCTCTAGAATATTAGCCCAGTTTTGGAGCCCTTCTGCCAATTCTCCTGATTTCTCATTGTCTTTTTCTTTAACAAAAAAAAAAAATACCTTTCTTATTAAGAGAGAGATTGGGAAAGGCAGATAGAGGAAAAGCTAATGGGTGTGATGGGACCTCCAGCCACTGAAAATGATCTCCAGACACATGTGCCACCTTGTGTGTCTGGCTTATGTGGGTCCTGGGAAATCGAATGTGGTTCCTTTGGCTTTGCAGTCAAGCCCCTTAATTGCTATGCCATCTCTCCACCCATCATATCTTCTTTTTAATCAAACCTCTCTGACAAAAGTTAGAATAAGTGTCCCAATTTTTCATATTTATTTTCTATGGGGTTGGATTAACTGAAATTGTGTGTGCAGCTTAATAATTATAGAAAGATTTTTCTGTGCAGATTTCAGTATATGTTGTTGATGTGACCACATAACCTTAAATATATGAACTTTTGGAGTACAAATACTTTTAATATTCAGTTCAATGAAGTTGGTGAGAAGTTATCAAAAATAGTATACTGAAGAGAGAGGATGAGAGAGAGGGATAAAGGGAGACAGAGAACAGAAGGAGAAACAGTAGCATGCTGTTTTTATTTAGAGAAATAAATGGGTCAAAATACATGCATTACACATGTATGGAAATGTCATAATGAAATTTATTATTTTGAATTAATATATGCTAATTAAAATGCATGAATTAGTATTTCAAGCTGTACATCCTAGTATATTAAGCAGTTCTTACATGTTTTCTACACCAAAGGCTTTTAAAGTGCTAAGATGCATTCCCAAGAACTTGGGCAGAGGGTGACTGAATTGTTTACCAGGACATGATTCACTCAAAATAACATCCTGCACTATTTCTTTTCAGTTAAAAAATAATAAAATTTTAGAAGATCCACTTAACCAAAAATTACTTTCTTTTTTTTAACTTTTTCTGTGTTGTTCTGGAAAGAAGGTAGGGAAAAATGAAGCCTGTTGTATAATGTTAGACAAAACAATTGGGGGCACCATTAAAGGCCTAGTATTTGTGCCCAATAATGGCCTTACCATCTTCTGAAAGGCCTTTTTCTACTGAGATAGGTGTTGGGTATGTAAAATGAAGTATCAAATCTTGCTTGGATAAGTTTGCAGAACAGCATCAGTGAAAAACATGCACAAATGCAGAAACCTCAGCTCAGCTTTGTTTGCTTTCCCACAGCTATGATTTTTGTTTAGGCTGACTCCAGGAATATATCATACCAAGATACTGTGAGTTTTAGGGCCATATAGTCATCACTCCAAATGTCCCAACATCAGGTTGATCCAGTAGGCTATGTGGGATATTTTGATAAGAAAAGGAAAGTCCTATGTAAGGGATATAAAGAGAAACCACTTGAATGAGCTACATTAGTCAGGATGGTATAGCAACATAAACTCTGGATAAGGCACTTGCATGGGATAGTTATCAATGAAGGTTTCTATGCACATAACATGACAGGAAAAGCTACATGGGCCTCTCCTGGGCTCCCATGCACACAAGTCAGAAGTTCATTTCAATTCAGCTAATTATTATCTGGATGAATTTTGTCCCTAATATTGTATTTCCTGACATAACACAGAGATAGTATATTAGTGTTCTTCAAAAAACATAACTAAAAAACATAACTGGATAGATAGATGATAGATTGATAGATAGATAGATAGATAGATATATAGAGAAACACATACATACATACATGCATGCATGCATACATACATACATACATACATACATACATACATACATACATAGTAGGCAGATATAAGGTGATAGATGATAGATAATATACAGAATATAGAAATTGAAAGTCACAGAGGCAGAGATATTAGGAGAATTGGCTCATCCAATTGTGGGGGCTAAGAAGTATCATTTTGAAGATGTATACCTGTCATTACAGCAAAGTTCAATTTGCCCATCAAACCCTTATCAAATACCATATAATTTTATCAATATTTAACCAAGATTTCTCATACTTATTTGCTATGCATCTCTTTGGGTCTTTTTTTTTTTAATTTATTTATTTGAGAGCAATAGACACAGAGAGAAAGACAGATAGAGGGAGAGAGAGAGAATGGGTGCGCCAGGGCTTCCAGCCTCTGCAAACGAACTCCAGATGCATGCGCCCCCTTGTGCATCTGGCTAACGTGGGACCTGGGGAACCGAGCCTCGAACCGGGGTCCTTAGGCTTCACAGGCAAGCACTTAACCACTAAGCCATCTCTCCAGCCCACTTTGGGTCTTTTTGAGAATATTCCTATGTTCAATCCATGCTTTCCCTTGCCATCATGGAGCTTCCTGTTATGATTGTAAGCCAAAATAATAAATTTCTTCACATGAGCTGCCTTTGGTTGGGTGCTTTTTCCCCAGCAATGATAAGGTAACTACCACACATGGAAAGGAAACAAATGTAAAGAAACTGAAAGAGACACCCCCAGAAATTTATGGGCTATAATGATAAGGTAATTCCTGTCATGATTTGAGAACCAAACATTCAGAAAGTGAACTAGAGCTGTATCTTACAGTCAAGCACATGTGATGGGAGTTGGCAGAATCTCCAGATCCCAGAGAAAACTGACACCAGGTACACATAAAGGAGACAAAGGACATTCAGAAAGAGGACTTAGGAAGAGGAGGAAAGGCACAGAGAAGCCAGGTTCACAGGAGGCCATGTCATCCTTTATCTCCTCTACTGGGCTTCCCTGTAATACCCCATTTCAGCCTCATTTTTTATTTGACATGCTCTATAATCTGACTAGGTTTATAACTTATTGAAGAAGGGGAACAAAAGAGGTCTCGCCTTTAAAAAGTGGCCTTAGAGACCACTTTACAGATTGTATAGCAAATAATTGAATGGTACAGTGTGAAAGAACATTGGACAAAGAAGGCACGAGACTCAGACGTTAACCTTTAAGTATATAGCCATACCGCTTTGTCATGATAGCATGACATTTCTCACTGAGGGCAGAAGAGTTCTACAGAAATGTTGGGCTGGAGGGATAGCTTAGCAATTAAGGCATTTGCCTGCAAAGCCAAAGGACCCAGGTTCAATTCCCCAGGACCCAGGTTATCCAGATGCACAAGGGGGTGCACAAGTCTGGAGTTTATTTCCAGTGGCTAGAGGCCCTGGTGCACCCATTCTCTCCATTTCTCTCTCTCCCTCCCCCCCTCTTTCTCTGTCAAATAAGTTAATAAATTAAAAAAAAAGAACAATGTTGAGGAAACTGGACAATCATATGCATATGAGTGTGATTAGTTAGAAGATTACCTTACACCATATGTAAACATTAACTCAAAATGGATCAAAAGCCAACATAAGAAGCAAAGCTTCAGGGAAAACCATAACCAACATGTTCTATGGTATTGACTTTGGCAATGATTTTCCTGATACAAAACAAAAGTCATAACTGAAAATTTTGTTCATTAATAAACACTAAGCTGAAGAGACAGCTCAGTGGTACTTCTGGTGCAAGTATGAGGGCCTGAGATTACAGAGTTTCATTCACCTGATCCCAGGTAAATAGCTGAGTGTGTTCACATATACCTGTAATCACAATCCTGGCAGGGAACAAAACCCAAAAATCATTGGAGCCCCACAAATTCTATAATCAGTAACTAGACTCCATCTCAAAACAAGACCTTGTGGAAGAGCAATGGAGCAGGACACCCAATGTTCCAATCAGGCCATCATAAGCAAATGACCCCTGTCACAAGCAAGCATATAGGGCACCACATCATAACACCACACACACACACACACAATTTTTAAAAAGAAATATCGTCAACCAAGTGAAAAGGCAAAAATGTAGTGGGGAGAAAATATTTATCTATCATTTATATGATAAAAGGAATTAAAATAAAGAATAACCCAATAGCAACAAACTAGTTGCTATTTTCCAGAGGAAAATAGTGTTTCTCTGGAGGAAATATGTGAACTGTAAATAAGCACATTAAAAGACACCTGGTATTACTGGTCATTAGAGAGATGCAAACCTGCCAATCAAAACTGCCAGATGGAGGTACCACTTCATATTTTAGGTGGATTAACAAAGAAGGAAATAGAAAGACAGAAGAAAAGAGAAATAAGTGCTGGCAAACATACAGAAAACCCAGGATTCCTCTTCATTGCTGGTAGAAATGTTAACTATGTGGCTGGGGAGAATTTTCAGTGGGTAGTGTTTACCACATAAAATGCCTGGCATGGTAGTACATGCCTATAATTTCAGCACTGTGGATACCAAGTCAGGAAAACCTCTGGGGTCTACTGGCTACCTAGGCTGGCTGAATCAGTGAGCTCCAGGTTCAGTGAGAGACCTAGTCTCAAATGAAAGTGTCTAGGCAGACATCACAGTCAACTTCCAGATTATAATCATATGTATCCTCCCACATAGAAACACACATATATTATACTATAGTCAGTTCCAGATTGCTGGAATTAACATCCAAACCAGACACAGATTATGGGAGGAAGGGATTTATTTCAAACTTACAGATCAAAGAGAAGTTTCATTAATAGCAGAAAGAGTGGCTCCCTTTCACAGATCCAAGCAGAGAAAAATGAACAAAGAGCCAGAAAACACCAAAAAGCAGCAAGCATGAACCTGTAGCAAGCAGGACCTCCCAGAGCTCAGAGTGCTCTCCACAACTTTGGACTGGAATCAAATCTGACCTCAAACACACCTTTGGGCTGGACCCCAGGATCCGTCCCCAGTGACACTTCCTCCAGTTAGGAGGCTGGAGACCCAAGTTACATGCTTAATAAAACACCTGAGGCTATGGGGGACAAACATTCACATTCAGGCCAACACACATGCACACACAAACACCAAACACATACACACAAAACCATACACAAATGTGAAATGTGCAACCAATTTGAAAAACATTCACTTTGCTAATATCTGAAAATAATAAGCAAATATTTACAATATAGTCAAGCAACTATATGTGTGGATATATAAATATATATAAATGTATATATATTTTCAAAAGTACTGAATATCGATATCTTTATATATAAGTAAAGACCTATTCAAAAGAATGGAAAATAGGGATGCTGACAAATATTTGAATACTAATATTTCTAATACTAATACTAATTGTTTCCAATAGCTAAAAGTTGAAAAAAATTAAATATCTATCAACTATAAATGGATAATAAAATGTGGTAAATAAATGCATTGTAATGTTATTTAGCCCTGTAAAAAGAAAATTGTGACACATGGTATAGCATAGGTCAACCTTGAGGACTATCTACTAAATGAAATATGTAAGTACAGAAGACAATGCAATGAATTATTCCACTTCAATCATGTTCCTAGGACTATGAAATTCATTTCTTGAGATTAGGAGGAAGGAAAAACCAATATTTAATGAGTAATGCTGGTGTTTAGGAAGACAGACAAGTTTTATTGATGGTGATAGTTATTTGACAATGTGAATATGGGTAATGGCATTGGATTGTACACTTAAAAATTACTGGGCTGGAGAGATGGCACTTGCCTGCAAAGCCTAAGGACCCAGGTTTGAATCCTCAGACCCCATGTAAGTCAGATACACATGGTGGTGCTTGCTTCTGGATTTCATATGCAATGGCTGAAGGTATTTGTGAACCCATATTCATCCTCTCTGCATATATCAAATAATAAAAGTTTTTAAGTGGACAAGGCAGATAGAGAAAGATGTTATTTGTAAGGGCACCATGGGTGGGGTGGGATCCACATGGCAAGAGTCTAAGGTGCTCATGCAGATTGGAAAATGTTGAAAAAGGTTATCTATAATCTAAAAGCTAAGATTTTCCTATTGAAACTAGAAAGCACTTGAGATTATTAGAGTAGAATCTGAGTCAATTTTCTGTTTTGTATAAATTAGTATTTATGAAGTAAAAAGTTAAAGTATGAGATGAAAACAGCAAGAGGGTCAGTAATGAGTCCCTTTCAATAGCCAAAGCCAGATTGGAGACTTGTGTCAGGGTGCTAACATTAGGGGCTGGGAGAAAAGGGACAGATGGAAAAGAAGCATTAAGGAGGTAGAATTGGCAGAACCCAGACAACCCATGGTAGGATTTTGAGAATTTCCCCCAAGACACTCCCAAGTTTAATCCTCTGATTGCTAGTTGCACACGTGCCAGTTGACATGTGTATCATTATCTTATCATGGCTCTCCTGAGAGGGGAACAAAATTCAAGATCAATATCAACAGCACCAAGGTTAAGAAGGTGGAACAGATTTGCAGTGATCTGATAGTCACAAGCTGAGCTTTCTTCTTGCTCATTACTTCTAGTAAAGGCCCATGGGTTGGCACAGAAAACATGAGTAATATAACTAGTCCCCTGGGGATAACCTTATGGGCTGCCCATAGAAAACCAAATGGTTCTGGCTTTGATATTTTCTTCACTTGGATACAGCTAGGGCCAAGGCAATCTGCTCACAGGCTTTGTGAGGACTCCCAAATCTCAGCTGCTGCTCTACCTGCGTCCCTCATTACAGGACAGGTCAGAGCTTCCCTGTCGGTTTATCTTGACATTTGTTGTCAGCTGCTGCAGTCCGATTTGCATTGCTGGTAGAAATCACCCAACCAAGAGCAGCCTCTGGGAAAAAGAGATTTATTTTGGCTTACAGGCTCGAGGGGAAGCTCCACGATGGCAGAGGAAAACGATGGCATGAGCAGAGGGTGGACATCACCCCCTGGCCAACATAAGGTGGGACACAGCAACAGGAGGGTATGCCAAACACTGGCAAGGGGAAACTGGCTTTAATACCCATAAGTCAGCCCCTAACAATACACTTCCTCCAGGAGGCATTAATTCCCAAATCTTCATCAGCTGGGAACTAGCATTCAGAACACCTAAGTTTATGGGGGACACCTGAATCAAACCACCACACCAGGGATTATGTGAAGCTCCGTGAGATGGACCTATTATGCCCTGGAATCATTCCTGCTTTGCAAAAAAGAGTCAATCATTCCATTGCTGTCTCACTTTTGGCCCAATATCAAGTTCTCTAATCTTGCTTCAAATACTCAGGCCACTGTCTTATCTACTCACAACCCTGACTCACTGTACATCCTGTCAGATCTGTCACTTTCCCCCATAGAACTCTCTGCCTAAAGGTTTCTACTGATGTTCAGGGAGTTTCCACCAGCCATACAAAGTTATTTGACTCAGACTTCATGTTTTCTACATTTTGTACAGTGGGCCTGTCAGACATAGGATACATCCCACTTTAACAATTCAGCAGTACTTATTCTACTGTATTCACTTCAGCAAGCACTAATAGAGGGTCCACTATGTACCAATCCCTCTTTTGGGGACTATAGATATGACAATAAATGGCACTCTAAGTGTCCTCAAGATGATTATCTTAAAAAGGCTACATGAATAAAATCAACCAATAATGGGCATGCAAACTACTTTTAAATAAAATACAAATACTACTGCTAGGGCAGCATTGAGGAAAAAGTAAATACTTTTTATCAGTGGGTATGGGAGAAGAGTAGATGATGGAATTTTCTTTGAATTAGTCATTGCAACAATAAAACATATTTCAGGTATATAGCTCAATAAGTACTGGCAGCTGTGCAGACTCTTGAATCAGTCTCCACACTCCACATAGATTTGGCTTCCCACTTTGGACTGTTTTCTTTGTACTGTTCCCAATCAGTCCTCAAACAAACTCTATCCTATCTCCAGTATCAACATTCCAATATGATATACTAGTCTTTCCCAGATTTTGCATGAAGAGAAATGACATATATACCATGACTGACTTCTTTGTTCAACACACATATGAGATTCACTCGTGTTCCCTTAAGAGGATTTCATTGAACTTTATTGTTGAATGTCATTCCATTGTATAAAGGTATCACATCTTGTGTTTCTACTCACAGGTTAATAAGCATTTGTGTTTTTTCTGGTTGTAAACAATGTTATGCTTACATGAAAATGTTATGAGCACATGTGTGCATATGTTTACATGGGCATTTTCATTTCTCTGGTAAATATTTAGTGGAATTGGTGGGCAAGTTTCTGATTAACTTTGTAAGAAATTCCTAAATTAGTTTACAAATAAATCACACTAGGTTTATATTCTTATGAGCAGAATTGGATATCACTTGCCATTGTCAGTATTACTTGCATTTTAGTCATTCAAATCAAGTTATAGCCATATCTCATGGTGGTTTTAATTTAAATTTTCTTGATTAATGCTATTGAATAGCTATGCATATGTTCATTGACAATTCATAAATCTTTTGCTGGATTAGGGTCTGGTAAAATTATTTCATTGTGTTATTTATGCACTAGTTAAATTACATATGTGTATATGGCTAATATTTTTGTCAACATGTAGCTTTCATTTTCTTAAGGAGTCTTAAAATTATATTGTCCTTCTATTCACTAATATTTCAAAAAATTATGGTTCTATCACTTTTCTAAGAGATTACTTAGAATTACAATTTTGGTAATCATGTCACTGCAAGAAAGCTGGCATTACTCTGTGTTCTCTGCCTATATCCATTGAAATACTTTTCTTCACTTATTTAACTGGGTAGATATAACTTTAGTAGATAGGCAGACAGTTACATACTTGCATAAATACATGCATACATACATATATACATAATACATACACACTCAATAGACCTTCTAAGAAGAACCACAAAATCTATGGACCAGAGGAGAGAGCATGCCTCAGAAAGTGTTCAACATAGTCTCTAAACACAAACTTCCTCTCCAGCCCTGGCTATGGCATTGGGATGTGGGTCTAGGTATGCCTGGGTTTGAAGAAGGACTGTTCCACTAGAGTATACTGCAAGATTATAGAGTCCAGGAGTTTACAGGATGGCCAGAACATGTGGCTATCTTCTGTAGAGACAGATTCCACTGTGTAATGTAAAGCAATGTTCTCCAGACAGGGGCAAGATATACTGTGCAAGGGAGTAAGCAAATGTTTCCAAGGGACACAAAACTAAACCTCTCCAACTTAAGCAAAGATGTAATCATCCTGAAGACCATATATTCTGGTGCTGTTGACTCAGAAAGCTGTGCAATTCAAAAGCATTGCAATATGTGTGGTGCCATGGTGCAAGGCTGAATGGATATGACAAAAGGATGAGCATCTCATTCCTTATCATGAGGGGAAAACAGTACATCTTTAACACATTCAGGAACAACTGTACTGACCCATAGATCAAATCCAGTTATTTAAATGCATTCACACTGATTTTGGTATTACTATATAAAGGAACATACCAAGTGTGAGAGCAGGTAGGGTGGAGGTATTGGAGCAAGATGATTAAAGATCCAAGTAAATAGTAATGCTGGAGAAGGTTGAGTGCCTGAGGAGATGGGACAGAGACAATCAGAGGCAGCAAAACCAATGGCTTTACTGAAGTACAGAAATGAGTTTCTAGATATGGTGGACAAAAATACAATGGAATTTAGTTTAGAGAAAGACCTGCACATTTGTAGTATGTGTGCAGGGATCTATGAGCATTCACATGCATGACTTTTCTCTGTGACAAAAGAGATAAAGTCAGTTGGTGATGAATGAGAAGGGGAAGGAAGGCATTTGCCATAGCCCCATTTGGCAGTAGGAAGAGCCTGGACTATGGAAAATATGTTTGGACTGAGCCCCTGGACGACAGTCCAGAAACTTTCTGTAGGCATTCATAATGCCTACTATAATCAGGGAGACATCCAGTTATATAAAGCCTGGCTTCATATTTTTACAGAAATATATAGTAGGACAAATAGCCACATACAGATTATTATAATACAGGAAAATCTTTAGCAATAAGCCAAGAAATTAAATAGAAGGAAAAAAAAGAACAATATGAGATGAAACTCATGTGGGAAGGCCTGGAGTTTCAGGTACATATGGAACTCTGTATTTGATAGAACCAGATGAAAATAAGAAGTAGAGGAGAATGCAGTAACCAGTGGGTTTGATGATTTGCTATTCCAGAGTCCTGGCTGCAGGGAAATGTGAGACTCAGTGGATGACAGAACATCACTATGACAGGTAGTAGGTCTATCCAACAGACTAGCGTGGTCATCAGGGTGGGCCCTAAAGGAATGTGCGAGTTTACCAAGTATAAAGAGGAGGGTTGGGAGTCAGGTCCCCAGCCCATCAGTGTGTAAATGGGTAGAAGTGATGTGAGTATAGCACTCTGAGTACAGGAAAAAGGATTCCAGAGAATGGAAAGCAGGACTCCAGATTCATGAAGGTCAAGTCAAAGTCAAAATCTTGTGTGTGGCAGTAAATCATTTCAGTGTTCTTAGCATAAAGTTACTTGGCTATGATGTACCACCCTCATTTGTTGATCATATTTTAACGTTTTCTTTAGAACTTTGGCGTCTACTTTTCTGAGACAGATTGGACTGTGAATTTCTTCCTTATAATACCATTGTAAGGTTTTGCTACGAAGATTAAACTGGCCTCATAAAATTAGTAGGGAAATGTTTTATTTGTCTTACCCTCCGTAACAATTTGTGTCAGATTTCTTCCTAAATGTTTGTAAGAAATCTTTCAGGAAATTATATAAGCTTGGTATTTTCTTTATAAGAAGAACTTAAGAATGAATCCATTTTGGTTAACCATTGATCCTTTTATTCTTTTCTTCAACCTGTATGGTATATAATATCTTATAAGTGTGAACTTGGCCTCTTGATTGAGAAATTTGTCTTTGAGTATACTTTCTGAGATTTGAGATTATCTAATTACTATCTTCCAATTCAGTTCTATTTAATCTAATCGATTTAAAGTATTTTTTCTTTTAAAATATCTTTTATAATTGATCATATAGTTGTCATTTGATTTCTTAAACACTAGCCTCATTTTAAATGATTTACCATGCCCTACTTGAATATAACACTATTACTTTGAACAACTGTTTTCTAATGTGTTAGCCATGAAGTACTGCTTAAATTATTTTACAACTCCTGTTTTGCTTCAATAATTGTCATGAGTTTTAATACTGCACACATGTCCAACTCCATATGGTACAGGTTTACCATTTTGTGTGCTCAACACTCATTTACAATTGTCCACTTATGTTTCTGTTACTATTCAGAACTTTGTGTATTTTGGGATTATTTTTCTGTGAGCAGTCCTTTAACTTTTCATATTTATGCTGGAAAACACATTTCTCAATTTTTATGGCAAGGCATTTTTGATCGTGATCTTATAAAGTACTTTCTAGTCCAAACATGACATTTTAATGAAATTAGCTAATGACATATCACTACTGAGCAGCAGTTGTATGACACTCAGTTTAACTAATGTGTGGCCCATCCCTACCATAAACCAGTGCAAATTTTGAGCTCAGACCTTCCTGAGGAAACTCTTCTGTGGGTCTTCAACTCTAACTTGTGTTTTCAGTGCAGATAAAGTACAAAGGTTCTTTTTGTCATTGATGAAGGAGACTCAAAACTCATCAGAGTACTGAGAGTAAGTAAGTGAGGGGTGCTGAGTGCTAAGTGAGATATCTATATCACCCCCTCCAAAGCTCAGGAACCACTACATTAAAAGGGTTTGAAAGAATGTAAGAAACAGGGGATGGGGAGAATGGCTGTGGAATGTTGTCTTCTGGACATGGTATAGTTATTTCATCTATGACCTCACAGCCATTGCCATTACATGTATAAGATATTCCCATCAACCTTCTATCGTGGGTGGTAGAAGAGGGCCAAAAAAAGACATCAAAGTAGAAGAAGGTCTAATTAAAAAGTAGAAAAGGGCCTGTAAAAAGGGGATGGGAGAGAAGGGGTAAGAGAAGATAATAGGAAGGATTATAATCAAAATGCATTTTATACATTTATGAAAATGCTAAGAAAAAGAGTTAAGACAAAGTAAGAGAAATCACATTCTACTTTTCAAAGACTTCTTGCTTAGGACTTTTTATTCTCTTGCCTTATTTATCTTTCTTATTAGGAAATAGATATACTATATGGGTATCTGTTCTTTATTTCCAACTCTATAAGCTTGCCAACATTTCTATTATTATTCTTGACCCTAAACATCAGGCCTCTGTCTGGGCAAATCCATGATTTTTAGCCTTAACCTCCATGAACACATTTGGCAAAAGCTGCACCGGAAAAATAGCTACAAAGCCTCCACTTTGCCCCTGAAGATCTCATGTTCCAAAAATCTTGGCCCTTTTAATAGCAGTGCCTAAGCAGTTCTCTAATTGCAATTACTTGTATGGCCGCAATGACTGTATATTGTTCAGAACCACTAATCTACCACAGATAATTCCATCTCACCAAGAGCTGTCCTTGTAATTTATGACATGAGGTAGAATTTGAAAACCACTGATAGAAGACAACATCCTTTTCTTCAACCTCACCCAAACACTTAACCATTCTGGATACTATCTAAGGTAACCATTGAAGCTTACAATGACAAAACATACAAAACAGGTTATATTCTCATGTGTCTGCTCCAGCCCCAAATATCTGAGCACTCTTCTGTTAAGTTCTCACCTTTGAAATTACAATTTTTATTGGCAGAATGAAAAAAGATGTGTTAATGTCAGGAAAGATGGAAGAATCTGGCTCATGCCTAGTTGACACAGACTTCTTCTGCTCCTTCCCTCAGGTCAGGGTTACATGTATGATCACCTCGGATAGCTCTGCACATCTCAAACCTGGCTGGGCATTACTATTATGGGGACCTGAAAGTTCAGACTGACACAAAAAAATCAAATAGTTTTTCCAGAGAAGGTGATTATATTATGGTACCATTCCAGAACAAGTCATCTCTTGCTAAAGTTTCCAATATTACTCATTTTAATTTATCTTGAATTTTCAGCCTTTTCTCTAAACCCCACATTATATAACACAAACATTAAAGTTCTACTTTTCCCTTTCTTTTCTTTCCTTTGGTCACATAATATCCTACCTTGAGTAGAGCTCTATAGAACGCCCTTCTTAGACATTCCTGCTGAGTATACAGAATAGGCCACCAGCCCATCTCTGCCTTTACCCTCTGTACCCTCTGTTGCTCAACATCCATGGGAAAAGTGCTGTGAGAAGTAGCCTCAATCTGCTTCTGGCAATTGATACCCACCCCATCCCCATTTTTGTAATTGAAGAATTGATTCTCTTCAGGAATTATAAAACAAAATGTATGAACAATGTGAAATACAAAGGCATCTATAAATCTTAGTGCCCCTAACTGCAACTGTATTATATCCAATCATACTGGCTTCTAAAATGAAAACCTTGCTATGTTTTCTTTCCTACTTTTTTCCTTTTTCATAATTAGTATAACACAGGTCCACTATGCCTACATGTATGCACAGTAATATAATAGACAAAAACTGGGAAGTAATCAAGACATCAAATAGTAAATTCATAAACAAATTGTGTTATCAAATGGAATATTAGTCATTATTAAAAAGAGGTGAGCTATCAGACCATGAAAAGAGACTTTAAAACTTAAATGTTTGTTTTGAAGTGAAAGTAGTATACCTGGAAAAGGCTAACACACAGTATGATTTCAGTTATATGATTTTTTTAGGAGCAAGCAAAAGTATATACATACATACATATAAGATCAATGTTTGCCAGGAGTTGGAAGACAAGAGTGAAAAGACAGACAAACAACAAAAGAATTTTAGAGTATTCTGTCATGGTAAATCTTACCACTGTGAATTTGTCAGAATTCACAGGATATATTCAAAAGTAAACTGATATTAATGGCAGCATTTGGTATATAGTAATATGTCAATATGGGCTGATCAGTAGTTAATATGTACCACACTATAACAACTAGGGGAAGGAGAATAAAGGGGGATGTTCATTTGACCTGTTTGTACTTTCTATGAAGTGTTTTAGAATATCTAAAATGGTCTTAGGAATAAAGTTTAGCAATTTAAAAACAAATAATTATAAAACATAGAATTTGCCTTTAAAAATCTTGCAATCTATGGCTAAGAGATTTGCACAGTGGAATGGAGCCCATAGCTGGAACTGGGAACAGAGACAGAATTCTACAGAGAGCAAGATTATGGACTCCAATCAGAAGCTCCCACTAGCCTTTGGACAAAGGAGAGGCTACAACCCACCAAATTCTCTCTAAATTAAAAATGCCTATCCCCTTTAACCTATGCTGATCTCACTCTGTTGGAGATGTTTTTTTTCCCTTTCTCAGAAGATCACAAGAACTGAAGACAACCAATTTCTACCAACAAGACATGAAAAGATAGCTGACTTCCTGTCAGGAGTTGAACCACCCCTCGCACATCAGCCAGGGCTCCAGTGAAACACTAGAGGAACTGATGAGATGAGAAAGAGTGTTGCTTCCATGGTGAGCCTGAAAACCTGCTCCAGAGTCATGGAGACAAACACTGTGGATACTCAAAACATAACAAAGCAGAAATTGAGAAGCTACTAAGAGCTTAACACTAAAGTAGACTTAAAACATTCCCACCATAGATGAGGGAATTTTGTGGAAAAGGGGATAGAAAGAATGTAAGAGACACAGGGTGGGAGTGACTATCCAGAGATAATGCCCCCCACCACAATGATTGACTGCTAATTTTACAACTGATAACCGACAACCCCATGGTGAATATCATCAATGCCATTAAGGAGGACCATTAGTGGAATGGGGGCAATGAGGAAGGAAATAATGGTACCAATACACCATATGTCCATACAAAGTTTCTACATAATAAAAAGAAAATCTTGCAGTCTAGTTGACAAGGTTTCTGTACAGGCATGTAATACTGCCATCTAACATGACTATGTTCAAGAACAGACTTTAATAACTCAAGTTGTTCGACATTTTTGGTCTGGCTTCTCATTGGCATTAATAGATCAGTACTAATACTTTCATTTCAAGGGTATTTTCTATTTTTACTTCTTAAAATATTGTGTAACTTAGACATTCAGCCTCTCATGGGGACTTAATTTAAAGCTTTGGATATTGTTCACATAAAGTTCTATACATTTTCTGTGGTGTGATACTTTAAGGACTTGATTATCCATTCTCTGAATGTCAAGCATGTCCAGGAAAGCTTTCCTTGGTTTACTCCTGCTGAGACACCTGTTCTTAGCACCTATATTTCCTTCAGACAATGCCAATTACTTTTCTAATAATTTAACTATCAGAGCTCATGTACGTTACCAATGAACTGAACTCTTTCCTGAAAACATGAGCTCTATCTCCATTTCTGTCACCCATAACAGATTATTCCCATTTGTGAGAAATAATATCACTAATAATTGCTTAAACATATGCTGTTCATCCATTTATCAAGAATTTTACTTCCATATTTCCAAATCATGTTATTGTTATTCTGGCATCTTGTGTATTGGCTTTACTCAAACTACTCTTTGGTATCAGACTACTGATCCATTTAGGAAGGAATTAAAATATTTCTTTGGAAGCTGGGTGTGGTGGTGAAAGCCTTTAATCCCAGCACTTGGGAGACAGTGGTAGGAGGATCACTGTGAGTTCGGGGCCACCCTGAGACTACCAAGAGCATGCCAGGTCAGCTAGACTTAGAGTGAGACCCTAGCTTGTAAAACAAACAAAAAACAATTCTTTGGGCTGGAGAGAGGGCTCATCAGTTAAGGCAATTGCCTGTGAAGCCTAACGACCCACATTCCACACTACAGATCCCATGTAAGCCAGACACATAAGGGTGAGGCGAGTGTAAGGACACAAATACCCACCAGGTGGCACAAGCATATGGAGTTCAATTGCAGTGGCTGAGACATTGGTAAATTGATTCTCTATCTATCTTTTTCGTTCTCTCTGAAATAATAACATTTTTTTAATTTTTTTTTTCTGAGCCAAAATAAATTCTTCCTGCTTTGATTTTAATTTTTTTAATTTGATTTATTAGTTTTCTTTTCATCAAATACAGGCAGTTTGGTACCATTGTTTAGGCTCATCTATGATCTACCCCCTCCCATTAGACTCTCCTTGTTGATGTAAATGGGTCGTGCACTGTGGGGTTAGTCCCCAGTTATTGGTATGCTAAATGTCTCTGCAAATCATGACCCAACATGTGACTCTGACATTATTTCCACCCCCTCTTCTGCAAAATTTCCCTGAACCATGTTGGGTTCATTTTTGGTCTGCTTCAGTGCTGAGGTGTTGGGGGCCTCTGAGGCTCTGGCTCTATGATTTGGTAGGAGTTGATTTTTCTCTGCATTGGTCTCCTTCCCCTTTGTGCTGGTATCCGGTTCACAGGAAAACATCACCCTTGCTTGTTTCACCAATTGTCCTTAGTTTCAGTTGGGCCCCTTTTGAGGTATGTTGGGGCAGCTCTCTCCATAGGATCTGCATCTATCTGAAAAAGAGAAGCAGATTCTCCAACGGAGAGTAAGTTAGCACCAAGAAAATTGAAACAACACTTACTTTTTTGATAGACATATTGATAGGTGTAGGCCCTCTTGTTCCCCATGATTGATGATAGCTTAATATTGTAGAGTGGGCTTGTGTTTGGGTATGGTTATGACTTGTTTCCCAGCTCCAGCTATGGGTCTAGTACCACTGAGTGGATCAGTTAGCCAAATCAAGAGTAGTTGGTTCCTCACCATGGCTGTGTGCCACTATTGCACTTGTGTGGGCATCAAGTCAGGTTATTTGTTGCTAATTAGATTAGACAATGAGTTGCTTGGACAGATATTGGTTGTTTCCCCCAGTCGCCCATGTAGCGCCTTCTGGCACTAGACACGCTGATTGTCTGGGGACTGACTCTCTCCTGGCTTCCAGCCATGCCATTCGATTTTGCGTATCAGCTGCATATGGAGTCTTCAGCAATAGGGTCTTAACACTGGCCTTTGGTGGGTCATCAAGTACTCTGACAGAAGTCTGTCATTGTGGAATCAACCCAGATGTCCATCATTAGAAGAATGGATAACAAAGATGTGGTATATCTAACAATGGAATTCTATACAGCAGTAAGGAAAAATGACACAAAGAAATTTGAGGAAAAATGGTTGAACCTGGAACAGATCATTCTCAGTGAACTTATCCAATCACAGAAAAAATATCGACACATAGTCTCACTCATCTACAACACCTAACCTGAATCTACCCAAGACACCTTACATACTCAGCAAGCACCTCATGGACTAGACAATAGGATGGAAGGGAGGGCATCGAAGGGTGGAAAACAGTAATCTGGACCCAAACGGCATTGGTACCATAAAATTCTACTTCCTAAAAGTCAGACCAAATGGCTGAACCTTCACTAGACCTTTACAGGAAACACCTGAACCACAAGACACTGGAGAGGGTAGGATCAAGACTAACCTAAATCTTCTACATCTTCCCTCCCTCCCTCTCCCCCTCTCCCCTCTATCTCTCTCCTCTCTAACTCTTGTATATTAGTTATGTTTTTCCTCAATTTATTAGTGGGCACTGGCCTGTAACCCCCACTTCCAGCTTGGGGCTACCATCCACAATGAGCTTTTTTCAATTTTTAAATAAAAATATTTCTCCATTGTTAGTGTCTGGTGTTTATAGTGGAGAGTTCTCAGGAATGAAGAATTGTGTTTAACTTATGGCAAATCAGAGAAATAATTTTCATGGTGTAAACTAATGCACTTCTTGTGAAAAAAATGTATTTTATCCACATTCTCAAATTTTAGTAAGCAACTATTCTCTCACTAAGTAGATACAAACAATATTTCTAGCACATTCCTAGTAATTAAATAAGTATGGCATATGTACATGCTGAACTATGAATTTGCTGTCAGTATTTTATTCCTGCCTTAACTTGTGGATATATTGTGTTTTAAAGACATATTTACTCTTGTGATTTACTTTCACATATTTTTGCAAGTAATGGAGAATGTCATGAACATAATTATCTTTATGAGTTAGTCAAATAGATACTTTTCTTTATATCTGTTTTAAACAATGCCGTGGAAGTAACCTTGCTTCTGGTTCTTAATTAGCAAGGTCAGAACTCACACCAGTGTTATTTCTCTGTATGTTATTGTACTTTATAGTGGTGATACTATATGAAATGCAAAGTAAAATATACTGGACAGTTGCAGGCCCCAGAATCAAAGAACCTGGTAGCTGCTCAGTACAGTAGGCCAGATCCCTCAGAAGTCCTGATCAGGCACTGCAGAATGCACTAGAAGGCCTGGAGGCTTCCAGACGAGCTACTGGGTTTCAATCCATGTGGGTCTTCAGTTGATGTTGGTCTTCAGTCTGCACTGGTCTTCAATCCACTCTGAAAGGCAGCAAGCAGCTCTGGCAATCAAGTGGGAAGAAGAAAGGGCTCTATTCACCCAGAGCTTCCTCATATAAAGTCCGTGTCTGAGAGGGGCTGCCCACTCTGGGAGAAGGGCTCACTCTGGGGGAAGGGCTCACTCTGGGGGAAGGACTCCCTCCTTTAGTTGATACTTCCTGGAAGCAACCTCCAAGACCCACAGGAAAGGGATTTCTGTGGATTACTAAACAGATCAAGTTGACAACACCTTAACTATCACAAGTTCACCCCTTATCAACTTGGCACCAAACCATATCTCCTTACATCATACTTAATTTCCAAATGAAAACAGTAAAAATTTCATAATTCCACCTAACATGGTATAATTATCCCACATACAACCAGAACCACAAAATCTTCCCCCCACACAAGCAAAATTCTCTGAGGAATGCTTAGACTGTAACATAATAGGTATAATATAAATTCAACAGTTAGCTAATGATATCTTATTATTTATGTAAATATGTACAAACACTCTATATCAAGATAGGACAGAAACATTGCAATTACAGTCCTCATTTCTGTAACTGGTCATGTGGCCTTAGCTGGTGTTTCTAAGTGCCTTCTTCTACTACCCATTCTTTAGTTCCTCCACCTTCAGCAAGCACCTCAGCAGCTCTTGATTCTTTACCTGGAGGGGTGACTCTACCTTCATTCCTGAAGGATGTGGGCCATTTATCACACTCCCTCAATTGGGTTGTTGCAGTTGTCCATTGACTTTAATAACAAGGCATTGTAACGCTAAGACACCCTAAAGGATCTCCTGGACTCCAGACATACTCTTCCTTACTTCCATTGTAGAGAAGCAGTCCAATTTCCCCTTGGTAGTCTGGATCAACCTCCCCTGCTATCATGGTAACTCTTTTCTCAGCCTGTTCACTCAAGGGCCACTTTGGGCTCCTGATGCCCTTGAGCCCATTGCCATACTTCCTTGGTGGTGAAGTGAGTTCCTTGGTCAGAAGCAATGCTGTGTAGAATGCCATGATGGTGGATAAGGTATTCTTTAAACCCACAGATGGTAGTTTTGGCAGAAGCACTATGTGCAGGAAAGGCAAATGCATACCCAGAGTAAGTGTCTCTATTCCAGTAAGGATAAAACACTGCCCTTTTCATGATGAAAGTGGTATAATGTATGACTGCCACCATGTAACTGGCTGGTCACCATGAGGAATACAACCATATCAGGGGCTCAAAGTTGGTCTCTGCTGCTGGCAAATTTGGCACTCAGCAGCAGCTGTATCCAGGTCAGCCTTAGTTAGTCCATGTTGTTGGGCCCATACATAGCCTTTACCTCTGCCACCATGACCACTTTGTTCATGGACCCATTGGGCAATGACATGGGTGGGTGAGGAAAGAGGTTGACCCCTATCCACAGAACAGGTCAGCTTATGTATGTTCAGTTTCCACTAAGGCCCAATAGCAGGCCAAGAACTGTCTCTCAAGTGGAGAATAATTGTCTGCAGATGATGGCAGGGCCTTGTTACAAAATCCCAAGGGCCTCCACTGTGATTCAGCTATGGGGGCCTGCCAAAGGCCCCAGACAGCATCCCTATCTACCACTGACACCTCAAGTACCATTGGATCTGCTGGATCATATGGCCCAAGGGTCAGAGCAGCCTGCACAGCAGCCTGGACCTGTTAAAGAGCCTTCTCATTCTGGGTCCCACTAAAAACTAGTAGCCTTCCAAGTCACTTAGTATATGGCATGGAGGAATAACCCAAGTGAGGAATGTGCTGTCTCCAAAATCCAAATAGGCCCACTAGACATTGTGCTTCTTTATTAGTGGTAAGAGTGGCCAGGTACAACAACTTATCCTTTACCTTAGAAGGAATATCTCTACATGTCCCACACCACTGAACCCATAGAAATTTCACTGAGGTGGATCCTGGAATTTTGGATGGATTTATTTCCCATCCACTAATGCACATATGCTGTTCCAGAAACTCCAGAGTAGCTGCAACCTCCTGCTCATTTGTTCCAATCAGCATCAGGCCATCAATATAATGGATCAACGTGACACCCTGTGGAAGGGACAAGACATCAAGATCCCTGCAAACTAAGCTATGACACAGGGCTGGAGAGTTTATATAACCTTGAGGTAAAACAATAAATGTGTACTGCTGACCCTGCCAGCTGAAGGCAAATTGCTTCTGGTGGTCCTTATTGACAGGTATGGAGAAGAAAGCATTTACAAGATCAATAGCTGCATACCAGGTACCAGGAGATGTGTTAATCTGCTCAAGTAAAGAAACCATATCTGGTACAGCAGCTGCAATTGGAGTCACCACCTGATTAAGTTTCTGATAAACCACTGTCATTCTCCATGATCCATCTGTCTTCTGAACAGGCCAAATAGGAGAGTTAAAGGAAAATGTAGTGGGAATCACCCACCACCCCTGCATCCTTCAAGTCCTTTATAGTGGCACTAATTTCTGAAATCACTCCAGGGATGTGATACTGTTTTTTATTCCCTATTATCCCCAGTGCTGGGAGCCTCAGTGGCTTCCATTTGGCCTTTCCAACCATAATAGCCCTCCCTCCACAAGTCAAGGAACCAATACATGGGGTTCTGCCAACTCCTAAGTATATCTATCCCAATTATGAATTCTGGGACTAGTGAAAAAACCACAGGGTGAGTTCAGGGACCCACTGGACCGACTCACAGTCTAAAATTTGCCAAAACCCCATTTATCACCTAACCTCCACAAACACCTACTTTAACTGGAGGGCCATGGTGCTTGTTGGGGTCTCCTGGAATCAATGCCAATTCAGATCCAGTGTCCAGTATGCTCCGAAAGTTCTGATTATTTCCTTTCCACCAGTATACAGTTACCATAGCAAAAGGCCAAAGGTCCCTCTGAGGAAAGATAGGTATAAGCTTAATATTGAAAGTTTTGGGGGTTGTAGGAGGGTACTTCCTTGAGGGGACTTGGAAACCACGACACTCAAGGGGCTCAGGATCTGTAAACTGGCTCAAGTCTGGAAAATGATTAAGAGATCTTGATTCTCTGACAATAACTTAACTATCACATGGACAATTGGTGGAAAATTGGCAGAGTCAAGACTTTGAAGAAATATGTTCCAGAACAAAGTTACCAAGCATATCAATCTATCAAAGCACAGACACTAAACCACACAGCAACAACAACCCAGAGATAATGTTTTAAAGAAAGCCTTCAAGAAGGGAATGGGAGACTGCTCAACAGATAAAGTGATCATCACTCATGCTGGAATATCATTTGATGTCCCCTGCAGCCCCATACACAAAAATAGCTGGAAGCCATAGTGGGCTTCTGTTATTACAGCATGCTGAAACTAATAGCAAGTTGAGAGGTAAAGATAGAAGAATTTCCCAAATGCCCATGACAAGCATGCAAAAAATAAATAAATAAAAAATCAGAGCAAGAAACCAAAATGAGAAATTCTCTCTCATATGACATAGGTAGACAAGGATGGACCCAAGTTTTCCTCTGACTTCCACACAAGCCCTAACATGCATACATCTGTACACACACATGAGCACAAGCACGTGCATGCATGTGTGCACACACATGCATACACACAGAGAAATAAATACTTAAAAATTGTTATCCAGTACAATTAAATGTGTAGAAAAATGGATAGGCTTGGAACAGGTCATTCTCATTGACCTCACACAATCGCAGAAAGGCAAATGCTGCAAGGTCTCACTCATCTGTGGTTCCTAACCTGGACCAGCTTACATAGCTGATAGGCAACTCAAGGTCCACACAATAGGGATGGAAAGATTTGGGGAAGGGGAGAGTGAGGGGAAAAAACACAAAACTAAATCCAAAGTGAACTGGTACTATAGAAACCTTGAGTAAGGGGAGCACTTGAAAAGAAGGACCCTTGGGAGGGTAGGATGAAGCCTAACCTTAAATTGCTACCCATAATGAGATTTCTATCAGAGATACCTTTAAGCTCCCAAACAAGATAGGCTTCTGTCAAAGCACTTGACTACCTGACTGAGGCAAAAGGCAAACCCTGTTTCTCAAGACACCATATGTTGTCAACACAGAACACTGAAAGACCTGGCTAGAATCCAGAAGAAAGCCAGTCCCCAGTCATTTAGCCTTTGTATTGCTGGAAAACACTGCATGAGCTACCTGGGGAAAGTGACCAACAATGGTCTCAGCAATCAGAGGTCTAAGCTCCTCAGAAGCAAATACCCTGACAGGATGTACACACCATGCAATAGTGGCACACAGCCCTTCTGAGTAACCAATAGCTTTCTAATTGGCTCACATATCCACTCATTGAAAAGGGACCCATATCTGGAATTGGGGACCAGGTCAGAATCCTAAGGAGACAAAGATTACGATCTCCAGTGTCAAGCTCTTACTAGTCCTTGGCTAAAAGAGGGGTGACATACATCAAATTCTCCCTAACTTAATAATGCTTACACCATTTAAACTATAATGACTTCACTTTCCTTTGGAAAAATCTGTTTTTCTTTTTCAGAAGTTAGTGAACTCTGAGGCAATAAACCTACTCCTCCCACTTCCAAAAAGCCCCAGCTGAAACCACAGAAGAATTGAGGAGATGAGCAAGAGTACTGCTTTCATGGCGAACGTAACAATCAGCACCAGGGTGAAGGAGACAGACCCTGAGGGCACTTAGCACATACCAAAGCAGAGATCCAGAGGCTCCTAAGGGCTCATCACTGAAGTAGACTTAAAACTCACCCACCATGGCTCAGTGAATATTGTGGAAGAGGGGTGGAATGATTGTTAGAGCCACAGGTTGGGACATCATGCCCAGAAGCACTCACTGCCTGCCCCCACAACTGACTTCTGCTCCCACAATGCATAACACACAATCCCATGGGGAATACTTGAAACCCCACTTAGGAGGATTCTCAGTGGAATGGTAGCCAAGATGAGGGAAAAGAGAGTACCAATATATACAAAATCTATAAAAACATTACTAATAATAATAAATGAAAAAAACACAAAATACAACAACAAAAAATACAAGTTTTCAAGAAGTGATTTAAGTATCAATAAACAAGATTGTTTAATTTACTATAAGACTATTTAAATACACTTTAAAAACTACTGCTTTGAGTAACAAGTTTTAAGTCCATGTTTTTGCCTCATCATACTTAATTTTCTCTATATAGACATCTGTGGTGATTTCATTGAAAAGTTCTCTGAAATTATATAAATTGATTCAGGATGAGATGGAACAAGTTACAAAAGCTAATGGAATCACAACTTATTTTTTCTCCTAGAAGAGTTCATCAGGGAAAGAAACTACTTTCTTCTCAAATAGAAGTGTTTAGTTAACATTGCCATTCACATGTTACTCTCTTAAACATTTCATGTGTGTATTTGGCAGGTGGCTCTTCCTAAAGCTCCCCTGTGTGTTGACTTTGCATGCCTAGGGGCCTGACAGGCAAAGGAAGAAGAATGGCATCCCATTTGGTGATTTATCAAGGCTGAAGTAACCACATTTCTTACATTATGGCCCTTTGGTCTGGGTTTCAGAGACTGCAAAGAAATTTCAGAAAAGTAGTCCTCAGCCTGAAGGTCTTCCCAGAAATAACTAACACTCTACAATAGGAGTTTGAAGTTTTTATGATGGTACAATTCTACTACAGCAAAAGCATAAAGAAGAAAGTGACTTGGTGAGCACATGGAAAGCAGATACAAACAAAGAGAGAAGGAATGTGCGATATTATTTTATTTTTCAAAGGGGATAAATGTCATAGAGGTAATATGGAAATCATGATTTCATTTCCTAGCAACTTTAAGATGCCCATGAATCTAATGCAAATAAAGAAATGGAGGCTGAGGACATGGCTCAGTGAATAAGAGTGCTTACTACACAAACATGAAGATCTTAGTTCAATCACCAGTAGTCATGTGAAAGCAGAGATCAGAGAATCCCTGGGGTTCACTGATCAGTCAGCCTGACTATAACCAGCAGCTCCAGGTTCAGTGAAGGACTCTGTCTTTCTTATTTTTTTCTTGATCAAAGTTCTTTTTTAATTAGATATGGACATATTTAGTATGTAAACAACACATGTTGGTACCATCCTTTCCCTCTTCCTTGCCCCTTTTCTGAAGAGGCCTTCCTCATTAGGGATGCAAGTCAATCACATGGGGATTATGGGGGCAGCAGCCAGGTATGGGGGGAGAGTCGATATCTCTGTGCAAAATGTCCCAACTTGTGATGCTAAAAACTTTCTGCCCCCTCTTCCACAAAATTTCCTGAGCCATGTTGGGAGCATTTTAATTCTACTTCAGTGATCACACTTAGGAGCATCTGGATCTCTGGTTTGGTAGGTGTTGAGTGTCCTCAGTATCTTTCTCCATCACCTTGGTGCTGATATCAGGTTCACTAAGAAAGCAGCAATCTTGCACATTTCCCCAATTCCTCTGTGGTTTCAGCTGGGGCCAGGATGGAGAACACTGGTTTGTTTATCTCCTCAGGTCCAGTGCCCATCTAACAAAGAGAAGCAGATTCTCCTACAGAGAATAAAGTCAGCACCAGTTAAATGGGAAACCATTATTAATTTAGAGAGAATTAAAAGGGTATAGACCTTCTTATAGCCTATGGTTAGTGGGAGTTTCACAGTGGAAAGCAGAATCACTATCTGGATGTGATTCTGACTTGTTTCCCAGATCCAGATATGTTTCCTTTCCACTGAATGGACCTGTTAGCCAATCCAAGAGCACACACCATGGCTGTGTGCCACTATTGCACTTGTGTGAGCATCATGTCAGGTTCTTTGCTTCTGATTCGCTTAGACTTTGATTTGCTTGGACAGATGTTGGCCACTTTCCCCCAGCAGCTCATGTAGCATCTTCTAGTGCTAGATGTGCTAATTCTGGGAATTGGCTCTCCTCCAGATTCCTACCAGGTCTCTCAATGGTCCGGGCCAACAGTATATGAAGTCTTCAGCAAAAGGGTCTTACCATTAATCTCTGATTGGTAATAAAGTCTGCCTTTTTTGTGTTGGGTGATCTAGTCGGTCTCTCTGAAAGACTCTTTCTTTTTTTTTTAGGACACTTTCTTAAATAAATACAAATATGAGCAATAAGAGGGTACCTGATGTACTCCTCTGGCCTCTGCAGGTGTGCACATCTGCACACAGACAAATATACAATACACACACATGTACACAGTATACATAAACAGAACACACATACTATATACACACAAAAGGAAGGAAAATAGTGGCATGATGTAACAATACAATGCTTTCTAATAGCGTTGTTATAAATATGCCAATTTAATAAATATTAAGACGCAAATAAATGTACCCATCTTTGCACAGATGAAATATATCTGGCAGAAGAAATCTTGAGAAGCTCAATCTTTCATCTCCTGAAATATGCAGCCTGGTTAACTAAGGGTTTCCTTGTGAGGAGTCTAAGGGAGGGTGACATCTTCATCTCATCTGGTCCCATGATCCCTTTTAGAGTCTTTGTTTTTTTTAAATGCATTTGTTAGCTTTCATCTATAAACACACAGCGTATTTATGTTTTAAACCCATGAACTTCAACTTTTAAAGCTTTCTATCCCCTTTCTTAAATCATTGAATGTAGGAATTTTTAACGTACCCAGTCAAATTTTGTCTCTTTTAAAAGCAAGGAATATTTGGCCTCTTATTTTAAATACAGTCTACAATTTAGCTTCCTGTATTTAAATCTTCTACAATAGGAAGCAAATGTCAATAATTTTATATATGAATCATTTTATATGTTAATGTCTTGAATTTTTAATATTGAGAACTTAGACTTGAATTTAGTTTAACTTTCAGATAGATAAGAGAATGAAGAATGTACAAAGTTTCCTGTTATGATGACTTTGCAGCACTGAGAATAAAGGACATTGTTGTTATTCTAGCTACATTTAAAATCAAAATACCTGAGCTATCCATCACTAAATATATTTTTCTGAACATATATATAATAAATACAAACTCATTATAACCACATGGGTCAAAATCATAATTCTCTGTCCATAGGAAATAAAAATTTCTTGGTGATATGACAAATGCTTAGAAATCCCGAATTCTCATTTTGTTGCCAAAATATGCTATTTTTACTCAGATTAATCAGATCTTAACACATTATAACAGCATTAGTCATCACCCAAGTACTTTATCATGATAAAGGCATGGCTATATAAATCTTCCAGGATGTGTTTCTAGTGTCAGATGTTCAGGGCTGAAAGGACCCTTAGAAACATCTACCCAAGCACATGGCATCCAGTATTTTAATCACACCCATCTGTCTATGCTCTGAATTTATTTAGCCACTATTTGCATCATCCCAGAAATGGAAACTCACTGTTTGTGAGGGTAGCTCTTTGTGGGCAAATACTTTGAATTAGGAATTTCTATCTCCTTCCATTCATTTTCCATGATGATCTTAAATGAGGATTAAATAAGAAAGCATACCAAAGTGTTTGAATACCTGGGACATAATAAAGTTCAGATAATCACCTTTTATTACTTTTGTTTTCATTTCTCTGAGGTTTTTTTATTAGTTATGGATATACTCAGTATGTAAACAGTACTTGTTAGTACCATCCTTATCTTCATCCTTGGCCCCCTCCAAAGGGAGCCTCCTTGTTGGTGATGCCAATTATCCCCATGGGGACTGTGGGTTGTGCATTGTGGGGGTTGCCATCAGTTATGGGGAAGAGGCAATGTCTTTGTGTATAAACGCCCAACTTGTGTCTCTGACAATCTTTTCTCCACCTCTTCCAGAAGATTCCCTGAGCCATGTTGAGTTCATTTTAGGTCTACTTCAATGATGAGCTCTTAGGAGCCTCTGGATCTCTGGGTTGGTAGGAGGTGAGTGTCTTCAGTGTCTCCTCCTTCACCCTTGTGCTGATATCAAGTTCACAGAGAAATTAGAACTCTTGCTTATTTCCCCAGCTCCTCTCTTGTTTCAGCTCAGGCCAGGATGAAGTGCAATGGGTTGTTTTCTCCTAAAGTCTTGTTTCCATCTGAAAAAGATAAGCCTATTATCCAACAGAGAGTGAGGTCAGCACAGGTTAAATGTTAGTTTGAAGAGAATTGAATGGGTGTAGACCCTGTTGTAGCCCAAGATTGGTGGGAGCTTGATATTAGAGAGTAAACATGTTATCTGGATATGATGCTGACTTGTTTCCCAGTTCTAGTTATGGGTTCCTTTCCACTGAGTGGATCTGTTAGCTAATCAAAGAGCAGTTGGTTACCCACCTTGGATGTGTGCCACTATTGCACTTGGGTGAGCATAACCTCAGGTTGTTTGCTTCTGAGTAGCTTAGACCTTGAGTTGCTTAGGCAGATGTTGGCCACTTTCCCCCAGTTGATCATGTAGCATCTTCTAGTACTATATGGGCTAACTGTCTGGGGACTGGCTTTCTTACAGATTCTATCCAGATCTCTCCATGTTCTGTACCGACAGTATATAGTGTCTTCAGCAGTAGGGTCTTACCAATAACTTCTTGTGGTCAATCAAGTGTTTCAAATCAAGCAGCTGCAATTACTGGACCTAAAGTCTAGATACTCAATTATGTTCCACTGGTCTATATTCATGTTTTGTGCCAGTACCATGCTGTTTTGGTTACTGTGGCTTTGTGATACAGCTTTAGATCAGGTATCAGGTATGGTGTAACCCCAGAGGCACTTCTTTTGCTGAAAATATGGCTGAATATCTGAGGCCTGCTGCCATTCCATATGAACTTTGAGATCACTTTTTTCTATCTCTGTGAAGAATATGCTGGCCTTTCTTTATTGGTATTGCATTAAATATGTATATTGTTTTTGGTATGATTGTCATTTTCACAATGTTATTTCTGCCTCTCCAGGAGCATGGGAGATCTTTCCTTTTTCTGAAGTCTTCCTCACTTTATTTCTTGAGTGTCTTCATGTTTTCATTATATAAGTCTTTCACATCATAGGTTAGTGTTATTCCAAGGTATTTTTGTTGTTGCTATTCAAAATGGGACATTGTGACTAATTTCTTTCTCTGTATATTTATCCTTGCATGTAGAAAGGCTACTGATATATTTGTGCATTGACTTTGTATTCTGCTACTTTGCTGAAGGAATTAATCATCTTTTAGAATTCTTATATGGAAGCTCTCAGATCACTTATGTACAGAATCATGTAATCTGAAAATAGGACTAACTTAACTTCTTCCTTTCCAATTTGTATCACTTTTATTTCATTCTCTTGCCTTATTGCTTGGGTTAGGACTTCTAGCACTATGTTGAAGCACAGATGTGATAGTGGGCACCCTTGTTTTCTTCCTGATCTCAGTGGGACTTCTTTGAGTTTTTCCCCATTAATGAAATAAGGAGGTCATTATAAGACATGAGTAAGGAAATAGAAATACTGAAGAAAAAACAGGCTGAAATACTGACTCTGAAGAATACAGTCAATGAAATAAACTCTGTGTAAAGTCTGTGGATGAAGGAAAGAACAGAATATCTTAACTAGAAGACTAGGTGGCAGATCTAATAAAGTTCAACAAAGAGAAAGGCAAGCTCATAGCAAAGTATGAATGGGAAATTCAAGATATCTGGGACACTCTGAAAAGATCAAACATAACGATTCAGGTTATAACAGAAGGACAAGAATTTCAATCCAGAGGCTTAGTAGGTGTTTTCAATAAAAGAATATAAAATAATAATAGTCTAAAATAAAATTGAGGAAAATTTTCCTTAGATTGGGAAAGAAATGCCAATGCAGATACAAGAAGCTTTTAGAATACCAAACAGACAAAATCTGGAAAGAACTTCTCCTTGCCATGCTATAATTAAACTAAAAAACACACAAACCAAAGAAAATATACTGAAAGCAGTTAGAGAGAAGAAGCAAGTCACCTACAAAGACAAGCCCATCTAAATAACTGCAGACTACTCAACACAAACTTTAAAAGCCATAAGGGCTTGGAGTAATGTATTTCAAGTTCTGAAAGATAAGAACTGTCAACCAAGGATATCTATCCAAATTGATAGAGAAATAAGGACATTCCACAAGTAAAATGGGGTAAAGGAATTTATGACCAGTAAACCAGCTCTGCAGATAATATTTGAAGGAATTCTTATTGACGGAGAGAAAGCTAAACACACACAGGAGGAAATAGGAAAAAAATAAACCACATTCAAATAACAGACTAATCAAATGAGTAAAGGGAAAACAGGAAACACTACAAAATAAGAAAAATGGCTAGAATAAATAAATGCATACCTTTCAATAATAACTCTTAATATCAATGGCCTCGATACACCATCCAAAAGACACAGGCTTGCAGACTGGATTAAAAGACAGGATCCTGTCATTTGTTGCCTCCAGGAAACTGATCTCTCAATAAAAGACAGACAACATATTGGGGTGAAAGGATGAAAATCAG
This sequence comes from Jaculus jaculus, assembly GCF_020740685.1. Classification (NCBI taxonomy): domain Eukaryota; kingdom Metazoa; phylum Chordata; class Mammalia; order Rodentia; family Dipodidae; genus Jaculus; species Jaculus jaculus. The sequence goes on along the minus strand of NC_059103.1, from coordinate 63,343,097 downwards.
TATTTCAAGCAAACGGGCCTAGTATAAAAGCAAGGGCTGCTATCCTAATATCTGAAAGGATAAAATTCACATCAACATTAGTGAGGAAAGATAAAGAAGGTCATTTTATATTGATTAAAGGATCACTCAAGAAGGAGGACATTACAATCCTAAACATATATGTACCTAACATGGGGGCTCCCATTCATCAAATAAACACTATTAGACTTAAGGTCACAGGTAACATCAAATGCAATTGTAGTAGGAGACTACAGTACCCCACACTCATCAATTGACAGGTCATCCTGGCAAAAAATCAACACAGAGACATCTGAATTAAATGATGTCAAAGAACAATTGGACCTAATAGATATCCACAGAATATTCCATTCAGATGCTACAGAATATACATTTTTCTCAGCAGCACATGGAACATTCTCTAAAATACACCATATGGTAGGGCACAAAACAAATCTCCACAATTATAGGAAAATTGAAATAATCCCTTGTACTCTATCTGACCAAAATGGGATAAAACTGCTAATCGGCAACAATTACAGCACATACAGAAATTTATGGAGACTAAAAAGTATATGATTTAATGATCAGTGAGTCATTGGAGAAATAAAAAAGGAATTCAATAAATTCATAGAATCAAATGATGATGATAAAACAACATATGAAAACCTTTGGGACACAAAGAAGGCAGTCCTAAGAGGGAAATTTAAAGCTCTAAGTGCCTATATTAAGAAATTAGAGAGTTTACAAGTAAGTAATTTAATGGTCCACCTTAAGGATTTTGGAAAAGAAGAACAAAGCAAACCAAAAAGCAGTAGACGAGAAGAAGTCATAAAGATTATGGTAGAAAGTGATGAAATAGAAACCAAAAAAGAATCCAAAGAATCAATGAAACAAAGAGTTGGTTCTTTGAAAGGATAAACAAGATTGATAAACCCTTAGAAAATTTGAACAGAAGAAAGAGAAGAGACAAAACTTAATAAAATGAGAGATGTAAAAGACACCATTACAACAGATACCAAAGAAATTCAGGCAATTATAAGGACATATATTAAGACTATATATTCCTCTAAGTTTGAAAATCTGAAAGAAATGGATGATTTCCTTGATTCATATGACCTACCAAAATTAAATCAAGATGAGATAAACCATTTAAATAGACCTATAAAAAGTACAGAGATCCCAAGAAGTTATAAAAAGTCTCCCAACTAAAAAAAAGCCTCGGTCCAAATGGATTCACTGTTGAATTTTACCAGACCTTCATAGAAGAATTAACACTCAAACGTTTACATAAAATAGAAAAGGAAGTAATTCTATCAAACTCCTTCTATGAAACCAGCATCACCCTCAAACCAAAACCAGGGCAAGACAAAACAAAAAAAAAAAAAAAAAAAAAAAGAAAATTGCAGACCAATTTCCCTCATGAATATAGATGTAAAAATTCTGAACAAAATACTGGCAAACAGAATACAAGAATATATCACAAAGATTATTCACCCAAACCAAGTTGGCTTTATCCCAGGGATGCAGGGATGGTTCAACATATGCAAGTCAATAAATATAAAACATCATATAAATGGTCTGAAGGACCAAAATCACATGATCATCTCAGTAGATGGCAAAAAGGCATTTGACAAAGTCCATATCCTTTCATGGTAAAAGTATTACAGAAACTGAAACTAGAATGACAATATCTCAACATAAAGAAAGCTATTTATGACAAACCTACAGCCAACCCAACATTTTTCTAAGTGGTTAAAAACTCAAAGATTTTCCACTAAATCAGGAATAAAACAAGGGTGCCCACTGTCCCCACTTTTATTTAATATAGTACTGGAAGTCTTAGTTATAGAAATAAGGCAAGAGACACTGATAAAAGGGACAGAAATTGGAAAGGAAGAGATCAAATTATCACTATTTGCAGATGATTTGATTCTATACATAAAAGATCCTAAAAATTCTACCAGAAAACTGTTAGAGCTGATAAACACTTTTAGCAATATAGCAGGTTACAAAATAAATACATATAAATAAGTAGCTTTCCTATATACTAACAACAAATGTGAGATTACATAGTAAATTCCAGGTCAGACTGGACTAGAGTGAGATCCTACCACAAAAATGCAAAAATAAATAAATAAATAAATATAAATATAGCTGATAATTCAGTTTCTAAATACAAATATGTATGATTATTGTGTTTTTCTGTTATAAATATTAGTTTTAGAAATGAAGAACTCCATTAGTTTACATAAATATACATTTCAGAATGGAGATATATGAGTTTCAAATGAGATTCCAAGAATCAGATACATTTGCATTTGTCTGCATTTTAAGTGACTTGTGTAAGCATCTTAGCAAATAAGTTTGTCTAATACATGTTTCATACTTGCAAAAATACTGGTAACAATCTTATATCAAATATCATTGTGAGTTAGCAAGGACAAATGGAAGATAACTTGTTTCACATGTGCATAAAATTCCTGGTTTGAAGACTACAGATTTTAAAAATTAACTAAGTTATTTAAAAATATTTCCACTGACTGGAGTACTGAGTAACATCTCGATCACACCTTCCAAGGTTCAGGGTCTAATGTGGAAGAGGTGGCGGAAAGAATGTAAGAGCCAAAGGAAGGGTTTACCCATTGTATGTTATAGTTAGCTTCTATATCATAAAACAACTTTCTGTGATTTCTTTACATTCTATGAGGACCTTTTTCCCAATTATTCTCCAAGACATTGGCTCTGTCTCACACAATAAGTGTGTAATCTCTGTTCAGGTTCTGCTTAACTAGGTGTGATAATCATGTTGTCAACTTGTCAGGATCTAGAATCACTGAGGATACAAATCCATGGGCCTGTCTGGGGTAGGAAGATTTATCCTAATTTTAGGCAAAACTATGTGATGGGATTTGTGGACAGAATAAAAAGGAGAAAGGGGGCTGGAGGTATTTCTCTGTGATTAAAGGCAATTGCTTGCAAAACCTGATGGACTGAGTTTGATTTCCCAGTATCCACATAAGGCCACATGCACAAAGTGGCACATGGATGTGGAGTTCCTTTACAGTGGCAAGAGGCTTTGTGTACTTTTCTCTCTCCTCTTTTCTTTCTTTCTTTCTTTCTTTCTTTCTTTCTTTCTTTCTTTCTTTCTTTCTTTCTTTCTTTCTTTCTTTTTCTCCCCTTCACAATATTTTTACAAAGAAAGCTTGCCTGGTAGTCCATACTTTTTTAAATTAATTTTTTATTAATTAGTTTTGTATTCAGCAAATACAGTCAGTTTGGTACCATTATAAGGCTCATCCATGACTTACCCCTCCCCATTGGCCTCTCCTTGTTGAGGTATATGGGTCATGTGTTGTGGAGTTAGCGCACGGTTATGGGTAAGATAAATGTCTCTGCATATCATGACCCAACATGTGGCTCTGACATTCTTTCTGCCCCCTCTTCCACAAAATTTCCCTGGCTTCATTTTTGGTCTGCTTCAGTGATGAGGTGTTGGGGGCCTCTGAGGCTCTGGCTCTCTGATATGGTAGGAGTTGATTTTTCTCTGTGTTGTTCTCCCTCCCCCTTGTGCTGGTATCCGGTTCATCAGGAAAACAGCACCCTTGCTTGTTTTGCCAATTTTTCTTAGTTTCAGCCAGGGCCCTTTTGAGGTATGATGGGGTGGCTCTCTTCTTAGGATCTACATCTATCTGAAAAAGAGAAGCAGATTCTCCAACGGGGAGTAAGTTAGCACCAGGACAAATAAGATAACACTTACTTTTTTTATAGAGAATTTGATAGGAGTAGGCCCTCTTGTAGCCCATGATCGATGGTAGCTTGATATTGGAGAGTGGGCTTATGTTTGGATATGGTTCTGACTTGTTTCCCAGCTCCAGCTATGGGTCCCATACCACTGAGGGGATCAGCTAGCCAAATCAAGAGCAGTTGGTTCCCCACCATGGCTGTGTGCCACTATTGCACTTGTGTGGTCATCACAACAGGTTATTTACTGCTAAGTAGGTTAGACCTGGTAATATTTCCCCAGTTGCCCACATAGCACCTTCTGGCACTAGATGTGCTGACTGTCTGGGGACTGACTCACTTTTAGCTTCCAGCCATGCCATTCCATTTTACATGTCAAATGCATATGGTGTCTTCAGCAGTAGGGTCTTACCACTAACCTTTGGTGGTCATCAAGTACTCTGATAGAAATCTGTCTGTTTTTTAGGAAACCTTGTAGGTCTCTCTGATCCAGTGCTCATTGTGGATGATAGACCCATGCTGGTACTGGGAGTTACAGGTCAGTGCCCACTAAGAAAATGAGGAAAAAGATAACTAATATATAAGAGTTAGAGAGAAGGGGGGTAGAGAGGAAGGGAGGGAAGATGTAGAAGACTAAGGTTAGCCTTGATCCTACTCTCTCCAGTGTCTTGTGGTTCAGGTGTTCCCTGTAAGGGCCTGGTGAAGGTTCAGCCATTTGGCCTGCCTTTTAGGAAGTAGAATTTTATAGTACCATTGCTGTTTGAGTCTAGAGTTTTGTTTCCCACCCCTTCAATGCTCTCCCCTCCTCCCTCTTTGCTTCTTCTCTCTCCACGTCTCATTTTAACTTCCTTACCAGTTCTTCTGATGCATATTACAACTTATAAACAAATCAAAGTATTCCATGTTGGGATCTACATGTAATAGAGAACATGTGGTGTTTGTCTTTCTAAGCCTGTGTCACCACACTTAGCAAAATATTTTTTTAAGTTCAATGCATTTTACTACAAATTTTATGTCATTTTCCCTTATCACTGAGTCAAATTCCATTGTCATTTTTATCCATTCTCATTTGATGGCCATCAGAGCTGGTTCAATTTCCTAACTATTGCTAGCCTGAGCGCTTTTCCCAAGTAGATGGTGGTACACACTGAGGACACTCAAGTCAAATAAAGCAGAAATTCAGAGGCTGCTGAGAGGCCAACACTAAAGGACACTTACAACACACTTTACAAGGTTCAGTGAACATTGTGGGGGGAGGACAGAAAGAATGTAGGATCCACGGGGCAGCAAGATATTCTCTGAGGCATTGACCCCATCCCATCACTTTACTGACGAGTACATTCATGACAGCACAGTAATTACCAATAACCACACTTAGGAGAGCTACCAATGAAATGGGGTTAGGAGAGAAGGGATATAATACTATTACCCAAGAGATATATAGCCAATTTGCAATATATTGATATCTTAAAATTCTCAGTACAAATTTTTTAAAGTAGAAATCTCACCAAGCTTCAGCATTCACCTGGCTTTGCTGTCTGACCAGCCGCTACACACTCCTACTCCACGCCTTCACTGCTGTGATGCACTACATCCCTTTGAACCAGGAACCTTTTTCCCAATGTATGTATGATGATAATACTTAAAGGAAACAAAATTTTGTCTGAAACAAAAACTCCATATTAATAAAAATATTCCAAACATGAGAGTAAGATATGTTCAGATGAGAATGTTTCTTCTTTCTCATCCATTCTCCATTATTCAAAATTAATACATGTCACTTATTTTTTACAATACCTCCTCAGATTATTTATGAACATGACTGTACAAATGTCTACTTCCAAAAAACAACTTACGTCTCAGGAACCCTCATCACAAAATTTGAATGCTGAGGGACTGTATTTTGTTAGTTGCTGGTTCAACACAAATATGAAAAGACAAAGAAAATGTTTTTGTCAGGTAGATGGGATCAGATGAGCTTTAGACATTCCAGGATATTTGTTACAGTTAGGATTAATTCATCTTGTTCAATTTACCTTCCTTTTCCTATATACCAAAAGAACCAATGGGTACTTTTGATGAATCTTTCCCCAGCTATTTTAAGAGTTTATAATACCTAGAAAGACCAGATTAATTTGTTTCTATTTTCTTCCAACACACATTAGCTTGTAACAGTATATTGTGCTAGAATTCAGGGAAAAAGACATGTTCTGAAGTCAGAGAGGTCACAGACTACTGGGTTAAAAACAGATCAGTATTTATCTGCACTCTATAGACAATGACACACACAAAAACAGAGGTCTGTCTACCCATGTAGAGAGGGCATGAGGGCTTCATCCTCAAGGACATGAAGACTATCTTGAGCACTGTGGGGAAGAAGCTGAACAGCCGAGGCAACCGGATATGACATATAAAGAGATAGACCACATATCTCCCAGATGTGAATGGCTAATGTGTTCAACAAGATAATGGAAATGAGGCATGATGAGTTAAATCATATTACTCAACAACAATGCTAAAGATCTAATGTGCAAAGCTCAGAATGGGACCTTACCTGCACTTGAGGTCTTCACAAAGTGAAATGAATCTTTATTTAGAGTGTCTTTAATCCAGTAGAGTTTGTGTCCTTAGGAAATGGGAAAATTTGAAGAAATACACAAAGAATACAATGGAATGAGGTCAGCAATAGATCATTCCTCACAGTCCTCTATGGGTAGCAGCCTTGTGAACCTTGACCTCACTTTTGGCTTCAGAATTTTAAGATAATAAATTCCTGTTGTTTAAGCTGCCCAGTCTGTGGTATGTTATTATGGCCACCAAAAGAAATTCACATGCCAGATGAAAGGCAGAAATGTTGCCATGTCACACTATGAGGTGTTTCACCTGTTAAAAGGGAAGGTCCCTCATCAAGTTGTGTTTTCAGAAATTCCCTGGAATGACCAGTGCCCTGGTACAGCTTCACGGGCCTTTCCTGATAGTCTGCATCCCAGCAATCTATACATGGTGCTGCCTACCACAAACTCATAGACTTGCCGGCCAAGAAAATTGCAACTATAATAGTGGAAGGATAGAGATTCTTGAATTAGAGTGACTATAAAAAGCTACCAGATTACAGAAGCTGAGAATATCTCCTGATATGTTTAGGAAAATTAAGACCTATTTATAAGGAAAAGACACAGTAATTGTTGAGTGAATAGTCTATCCTTTAAAATATTCTCACTATTATAATTGAAATATTGTGACATGGCAATGTGATATCAATTGTGCCATGATTAACTGTGGATGGAGTGGTTGATGGAGGAGTCCCATATGCATCTATCCACATATCCAAGTGTCCTGCTTGGGGTGGGGACCTTACAGCCCTACTCAGAGGCTCTTAGCATTGCACTCTGAGTACCAAGTTACACAGCATTGGTGCCTTGGTCCCCAGCAAGGCAGAGATTCTTGGGCCTCCAAGCTCTTCTGAATATTGCTTAGATGGCTGGTTGGCCCTGATAACCCTCACTTCTTTCACTTGGCAGCAAAGTCTCTCCTGACAGCCTTAAAAGATGATGTCCTGCATGGGAATCACTGAAAGTTTCCTGAAATAGTGAATTGCAGATCAGCCAAAACAACTAAGTTAATGAAAAGATAGATCAAGATTATCTCAAAAGGACAAAACATTTCTGTCAGTATCAGGCTTTAGTTCAGTCACCATCCCAGGTTCTCAATGTGTATCCTAGGGAACCAGGTATCCTGTCCTCCGGCCTGAATAACGATGGTAAGTCCCCTTGTTGCTGATTCACAAAGAAAACGGCAAACTTCACAGTCAAGTTCCACATGAAGAAGGTCTTGCTACTGGTCATGTAGAGATGGCAATTAACTTGACTGCTGGGATACAACCCCCACCTAGCCATCACATTCTGGTGTTATGGCTCAAGAAGAATTTTCAGACTGTTGGCACTTTGTACAGAAGTCTAGAAAAACACACAAGCCCCAAAGCACCCCAGGGTGCAAATGTGAAGGAGCAACCTCTCTGGCACCTTTCATCTGCTTCTATGGGCTTTGCCAATTCTTCCTTCCTTCCTTCCTTTCTTCCTTCCTTCCTTCCTTTCTTTCTTTTTCTTTCTTTCTTTTTTTGGCCCTGTCTCCACCTTGCCATCAAACATCAAATTTCTGCAGGGAAAGTTTAGCAGTGGCTTACATTATAAAGGAACATGTGGTTTCCAATGATTCTTTTTGTATACTGTTAAACTCTAACAGCTTGTAGCATGGACAGAGAGGTGTGTGACTGTGGGTAGCTGCTGACTGGTCAGGTTAGCTCGTGCTTCATGTGCCTTCTTTTCTTGTTTTTGGCATGAGTATGTGTGTGCTGTGTATGGAAATGTGTATGCATGTTTGTGTGTATGTTGTTCCTGTGTGTACAAGTATGCTGCACATGTGGGCATACACATACGGAGGACAAAGCTCAGTGTTGGGTATTGAATCTGGAGCTCACTGATCCACCTCAACTAGGGAGTAAGGAAGTCCTTGAGATCTTATCTCCAATTCCCCAACACTGAAATGGCAGTCATGCCACCATGCCCTGGCTTTTTATGTGGATGCTGGGAGTCTGAACTTTAACATTTTTCCCACTGATCCATCTCACCCACTCCTTCCTCTATCAAACCAATGATGAGGTGTGGCCTCAACATCTGTGAATTTTTCTGTTTATTAATAAAAAATGTCTTTTTTTCCTTTGTTAAAGAAAACTTGTTTACTTATTACCCCAAGGGAAAAGGCCATTGTAGTTTCTCCAAAGGCTATTGACAGCCACTACTCCAATTTAGCAGTGAAAGGATTATGTATGGAGAACAGTAGGAAGAGATTGTAAATGCTGACCCACATCACAGGAAAAATTCTGAGAAGTACTAAGATATGGAAATGAGACCTTATGAGTCCCTTTCTACTTAAGTGACACTGTGATATGCAAAACTGCAGGACTATCCTCTTAAAAAACAATAATTGCTCCTGGAAAGCCTTGGGGCAGAACATATGGGTTCAATTTCTTGGCTAGCCCCTGGCTGGCCTGGGTTTGACAGTTCTGTATGCATGTGAAAGTCATCTTCAAAAATCCTTGGTTCCTATGCAGCACCCCAACATAAGCAGCTAAAAATCTACAACAAGCACTCTTGAAAGCAATACCTTTTAATGTTCTTCAGGTGAATACAATATATACCCAAGCTTAAAAGTGGAGTTAACCTTGTGTCCTGAAAAGGCATTGTACCTAGCCTCACTTGCTCTGTTTTATCTAAAAAAATATAATAATAAAATTGGGGGACTGCTTAGGTGTTCCAGTCTCTTCTAACTCAAGGCAAGTTTGCTTCAAGGAGAAGAACTTGGTGGCATTTTGTCAAAAGGGTTTTCTCTTAGGTTAAATGGCCTATGCTTGTCACTCAGTGAGATGCACAGACAAGGATCACTTCCAGGGAAATGTGCTGGAGCACCTGGACATCTTCAGATGTTCTAGCATTTCAGATCTTCAACTAAGGCAGTGCTATGGTTTGAGTATAAAATGTCCTCCATTTGACCCTGTGTTGAATGTTTGGCCTCTATGTGGTGGCACTGTTTTGGAAGTTTCTGGAAGCTTTAGAAGGTGGAACCTAACAGGAGAAAGTAAATCACTGGGTATATGCCGTTGGTAGCGACCTATCTGTTCCTAGCCCAACCCTTGCTTCCTGTCTACCATCAGGTGTAGAGAATACCACAAACTCCTGCTGCTAAGATTGTCTATCAAAGCACATGGGGCCAAGCAACTATGAACTGAACACTCTGAAACCATGAGAGCCCAAATAAATATTTCCTCCCTTAAGTTGTTAATGTCAGTCATTTGGTCACACCAATGCAGAAATAACTGACATAAAAATAGAGCTTGGTCTCACACTGAAGCTCATGTTTCTTTAGCAAAGTATCTGCCGTGGAAGGATCAGTAATTCACAATTTCACCACTCAGTGTCCTTCTGTCATGCCAAACTCCACCTGAGGTGTTTGAATAACCAGTCCCGATAACTTAGACTGGGAGCTTTTGCTCCAAATCATAACTGTGTTGTCTGGGAAAGCTGATGAGTTCCACTCACCTCTACCCACCTCTGCACAATGATGCCACTGACTGTATGATGGGGAGTATAGCAGGAGGGAAATCAACCATCTCTATGACAGTAGATGTCAACATCCAAAGAAAATACTTCAGTGCAGGAGGACGCACCCTGACCATGATCTTGGATTTCAGACTCTCATTCAATGTGAATCCAATATTTGTTCCTCTCAAAGGAAGAAAAAAAAAGATGCAAAGGACCTTGAACTTGACTTACCAGACAAGATCAGGTGTGTTCAGAATGGTGAGCTATAGACAGGACTGAATACTTTTCAAAGGGAGAAATAACTAAACCTAAACTAAGGATCTGAAATATTGGACTTGATGAGTGAAAGTCCTGTGTAAGGAGAAACTGAGGTCAAAAGTCTCACTGTTCATGAGGTACTTCATTGGGTTATAGAGAGGTAAATTTCATGTCCATGCTCTTGAGTTTTTGTGATACCATTATGAGATGTCATAATCAGTAGCATTTTGCAGTACTAGGCTTTGGATGAGAATCCTAGTTGATAATCCTCAAAACCAAAGTGTTCACTAGAAACATTATTTGCATTCCTTGGCATCTGAAGTGGTTTGATTCAGGTGTCTCCCATAAACATAGGTGTTCTGAATGCTAGGTTCTCAGCTGATAGTGATTTGGAAATTAACACCTGCTGGAAGCAGTGTATTGTTGGGGGTGGGCTTATGGGTATTATAGCCAGTTTCTCCTTGCCAGTGTTTGGCACACTCTTCTGTTGCTGTTGTCCACTTTATGTTGTCCAGGAAGTGATGCCCATCCTCTCTTCATGCCATCATTTTTCCCTCAAGTCTATAAGCCAAAACAAACTTGTTTCCCACAAGCTGATCTCCACTGGGTGTTTTTGCCAGCAGTGTGAAACTGACTCAGCAGTATCTGAGTTGTAAGGGTGGCAGACACAGACTCGAGTGTTATAAAGTCAGAAGCCTCATAAGGAATGAAGTGGGCCAGAGTGAAACAAAGGATTCTGATGGACAGCAGAACAAGAAGATGACAATAGAAGTGCTCAGGTGACCTTCCTGCAGAACACCACTTATACTGAGATGTGATGGAGTCAGTCTAAAGGGAAAGAGAAGAAGGGCTGGGCTAAGGGAATCCCCGAGATTTCAGCTCTGCATATTGTAATTCAGAGGATCCTCATAAAGAGAATCCAAAATCCAGAATCCAAGTGTGTGACAAGGGAATAACAAATAACATTAAAATTCAAAGTCATTACTATATCTAATACTAGCATTTAGTATATGAAACTTGACTAAGCACATAAATAGCTATATAGGGCTGGAGAGATGGATCAGCAATTAAGGTGCTTCCCCGCAAAGCCTAAAATGACCCAGGTTTTATTCCCCAGGACCCACATAAAGCCAGATGTACAAAGTGGTGCATGCATCTACAGTTTGTTTGCAGTGACCAGAAGCCCTGGTATGCCCATTCTCCCTCTTCCTCTTTCTCCCTCTCTCTCTCAATAAATAAATAAATAGTTTTTGGGTTTTTCCAAGTAGGATCTCATTCTATTCCAGGCTGATCTGGAATTCACTATGTAGGCTCAGAATGGCCTCAAACTCATTTTAATCCTCCTACCTCTGCCTTCCAAGTGCTGGGATTAAAAACTTGCACCACCACATCTGGCCAATAATTTTTTTATTTTTATTTTTATTTATTTATTTGAGAGAGGGAAGATGGGAGAGAGAAGGAGAGAGAGAGAGAGAGAGAGAGAGAGAGAGAGAGAGAGAGAGAGAGAATGTGCACACCAGTACTTCAAGCCACTGCAAACAAACTCCAGATGCATGTGCCACCTTGTGCAGCTGGCTTACATGGGTCCTGAGGAATCGAACCAAGGCCCTTTGGCTTTACAGGCAAATGCCCTAACTGCAAAGCTATCCCTCCAGCACTAAAATATTTCTTATTTATTTATTAGTTTTTGGTTTATTTTATTTATTTATTTGAAAGCCACAGAGAGAGAAAGTGGGAGACAGAGAGAGAGAATAGGAGCACCAGGGCCTCCAGCCACTGCCAATGAACTCCAGACACATGCGCCCCCTTGTGCATCTGGCTAATGTGTGTTTGTGGGCCATCAGTTCTGGGTCACAACTATATAATTCTGCATGCCAGCATGAAACCAGCCACAGACAACACATGAAAGAATGAGCATAGACCATAATTCATCATAATAGGTGGCAGTGAGTGAGATTAGGCTCTTGACATAGCTCGCAAATGCCTGCTATACATAGTAAAGTTCTATGGGGCTAACTGGAGATCAGAGGACTTTGATGGTAGAGTGTTTATCTTGCATTGGAGAATTACTTAGCCACATGCTATAGGTATTGGTAAGGGGTGGTATCAATGGCTGTAATAAGAAATGTCTTCACCCTGGCTAGTCCTGGGTAGACAGGCCCAGAACAAGAGATGCTGACAAGAGGCAGGCTCAATGTCATTTAGTTATGACACTGGATGCTGCAAACTTCAACAGGAAAACTTGTGTCTCTCTCAAGCTTCTTGCCCATCTTGCTTCTACTCTGGGCTACTCACCACTGATAAATTCTCTCTGGAATCCAGAGTGACACAACAGCAAGTATCCAAACTTGCCGGTTACCTTGGCAAACATACTACAGGTCCTGTTCCTCCACTATTAACATGCACTCTTGTGCCTCGCATTCCATTCGTGGGCCACAGCAAGTGGCAAGGCTATGCTGCTTTGTTTGTTTTATTCAAGGTAGGGTCTTGCTCTAGCACAGGTTGACTGGAATTCACTATGTAGTCTCAGGCTGGCCTCAAACTCACAGCAAACCTCTTACCTCAGCCTCCTGAGTGCTGGGATTAAAGGTGTGTGCCACCACGCCCAACTATTTTAAGCTTGACTACACAGAAAATGAAAACATCCTAAACCACAGGGGAGGGGAAGCATCCTTCTAAGCAACCTCGGAGTCACTTCTTGGACTTTTGGCTAAGATCAAGTGTAGTATCTAAACAATCTCAGAGCAGCTGTCCTATAAGGCTGGTACAGGAGTCCAGAGAAGCCAAGAGAAGGGCTCAGTGGCGTGTATAGAGAAGCAAAGAGGCTTAGTAAATAAGGAACTCCTGACTTAGGAGACAGTGGCCATCACTGCAAAGAGGTATCAGTAAGGACTTCTGAAGACCACAGCAAAGCCAATGAATGAAGATTCCACAAATTCCTATCTGGACAAAATCCTACATCTTCTAGTAATGCTTACTCCTGTCTGTCTCAGAATACTCAGTGTACATGTGGGTCACTGCACACCTGCCAGGAAATATGCCATTGTTTCCTAGTCACCACTAGGAAGAAGGAAGGAAGGAAGGAAGGAAGGAAGGAAGGAAGGAAGGAAGGAAGGAAGGAAGGAAGGAAGGAAGGAAGGAAAGAACTAGAATTTCTCATGAGATTGTGCAAAAGTGAAAATGAAATGTTAACCATACACCTGCATCCTGAGAAGGTTTACAATTCTTTACACCTTTTTAAAAAGCATACCCATATTTCTAGCATTTTCTGGACTTGCTCAAAATGAGGCCCTGGGTGTCACGACCTTTCTTTTGGTGGGCAGGTGGCATGGCCGCTGTCAAGTGGATAGCTGGCTCCAAGTTTACCTACAAAGGCTGGGATCCCCAAGCTTCCCTGCTTGCCTCATGCTTCAGTAACTAATCCAGAGTAAGCACCACTGTTACAAACACCAGTTGTTAAGGATGAAGCAGAGATTGAAGCAGGTGGGCTGTGTGGGCCGCGATGTTACACCTCCAAATTCCACAGCGAGAAAGAACTTCACCGAACAGTTCAGTGCACTTTAGAACACACACATACGGGTGGGCATCTCGTAGGAGCCAAAAACAAAGCTTGTGCAAGCCAGAAAGCAAACACTGCCAAGAAAAGAGCAGAACACTCCCTGGCTCTGCCTTGAGGAATGCCAAGATGAAAAATTCAGAAACATGTCTTCCTGGTTTCTTTGCTCCTTCTCTGGGAGCTCTGGGAGGGTAGAAACCTTGACTTTCATTCTCAAGCTCTTAGGCTCAGATCATTGCCTTTGGATACACAAAGTATGTTGAATAAAGAAAGAAGAGACAAAAACAAAAACAAAAAATCAAGAGGGAAGGAAGGAGACATCTTTCTTCCTTTCACAAAAGAATTCACCCTGATTTCCCTGGAAATAGTGTGTTTTGGGGACCACCTGGATGGCTGTTGAGAGGCCACTAATTACCTAACACATGGGCAAAAATCATCAGAGAAATTATATAAATAGCTTCTATTTTTATAACACTTCCCCCCTGCCTTATCATTTGCTTTAGAGCTCTCCCTTGATTCCAGCTATGCTTATGGGATTAGTTTGGTTTATTATGTTTTCTTAGCTGACATTGGTAATATAAAAAGAGCAGGCAATAAGATACTTCATGATTTATTCCAATACTGGATTGAAGAGTATAAATCCATTTACAAAGTATCACTCTTTTTTATTCATCTTTTCAAATTTTATTATTATCAAGTGCCTATCATGTGCTAGATTTTGTGAGAACAGCCTATATTAGTTTTATAATTGGCAACATGCGATTGAAAACACTGGTTTTTAGATTAATAAATACATAAGCTGAATTGAGGTCTTTATTCCTTATCTTGGTAATCACATGGAAATTATCTCTGTAGATAGCCTTATCATAGGTCAAGTAGGTAATAATATATACCTAAAGCCTACAAGAAGGACAAAAAGGGAATATACCACTGCGGGGCAAGAGGTAGATATCAAATGCACAATGTTTTACATTCTTCACTTTGGGCCAGGTTAGATGTCCTGACTGGTGAGTATATTGACTCTTATTCAACCAAAGTGGAACAGCTGAAGAAGCAGGCTACCTGCCTTATGATGTTCCTAACTTTGAACTGGAAAAAAAAATAGTGTAGGAAGTGTAAGCTTTGAAATACACCTGAATTCAGGAAGGTTCAGGAAAACCAACAAGAAGATATAAGGTCCACTGAGGAAGAACTGGATAAAAGGAGAGAGGAGATTGCCCCTGCCAGATACTAGCCAGCACCACTTATCACAGGGGTTGCCTTCCCCTTACTCATTCTCATAGTCAAGCAAGGGGCATTTTCTGAGGACCTGGTGTGTAATCAGTCAGTGTAGGAGAAGGAGAAAACCTAGCCATACTCCATAATCCCAAAGCATATGCCAGGTTTAGCAATGAATGAATGTCAGTGTTGCCTCATTTAGGAAGCAGTTTGATAAAGACATGTCTTGCTAGCCACCATCCAAACTCGATTTTATTGTAGTATTTATTCTGTAAAGTATTTAATTGAACATGACAGACAGGTTATAGCAGGTAAAAAAAAATTGATAACTTTTTTCACGACAGCCTTTCAAACTGACTTTTTAAATATATTTTTTCTTCATTTTGATATTTATTTTTCCATCTCATGCCATCATACTTGAGGCTCTCCTATTGGAGAATTCCAGAGAAGCAAGTCAATCAATAGGATAGATGATAAATTATGTAGTTGTAGAATATAAAACAAATAGATGACAGATAATAGATGTATCAATAAAGTTGTGAAAATGGGCTCATACTGCTACAGAGGCTGAGAAACACCACAGTCTGCCATCTACCATCTGTAGAACAAAGAAGTCAGAGGTGGTGCTCAGTCCACATTGGATGCTAGAAAATAAGGACTATAGATAGTCAAGGGCAGGAAAGGTGGATGTTCCAGCTCAAACAGAGACCAAACTACCCTGTCCTCTTCTTTTACTTCCATGTGGAATCTCAACAGTTTGAGTGATGCCATTTACATTCGTAAGACTGGGTCTTCATCATTTACTCCATCTATTGACTCACATCATCATCTCTGTGGATTGCCTATGCATATCCATGAATCATGTTCCACCAAACATTTGAGTATCTCATAGTATCCACCAAATACTCCATGAAGTATTTGAACCCACTTGAGACCCCATAAAATTGACCACCACATTTATTTGATCACTTGCACATACTAAAAAATAAACCAGTTCCTAGGGGGTACTGAATGCCTGCAGTAACATACATATGTCTGTTTTCAGGCATAAACATCATTTATATTAATGTCTATAGTGCTACTCAAGATGCCTCATTACAACAAAAAATATAAATAATACTAAATAAAGCATGGAGATATAACATATTCCAAGACACAAAGTGATCCACCAAATTAGACTTAGTTGTGATGCAGTCATGGGAACTGTGGAACTGTCACTCAGGGAATTAACAACAGCTACTGTTAGATTGCTGTAGGTTTAATAAAATTTGGGACAAAATTCAAGAATATTTTGGTAACATCAGTTTAAAGATGAAACCCATATCAAGGTAGGAAACAGAAACATTAGACTTGAAAAGTACAGAAAGAAATGAAATATACTGCATATACATCAATTGGGTCGAGCAGTAGTGCCCCCAAATCTATGTCTACTTGGTGCCTTAGAATGTGACCTTATTTGGAATAGGGACTTTTCAGATATAATTAGTTAAAATGAAGTCACATTGGCTGAGAGTCTGCCAAAAATCCTGTGTCTGGTGTCCTTAAAAGGGGAGAGAGAAGAGGCTACATAAAAATACAGGCAAAGACTGGACTTGTGCTACGATAAATCCTGAATTTAGCAGTCCCAATGTCTGGTGGCCGAGGCTAGCAATAACTGGAATAAACAATGAAGAGTCTTCACCCAAGCCTTCAGGGGATCGTAGCCGCCCTGGCACTTTGATTTCAGGCTTCCAATATCTGAAAAGTATGATGTTAATCTGTTATTTTAATGCACTTAATTTGGGACATTTTGTTAGAGCACCCTTAAAGAACTCACCCAAAGACACCTCAGTATTCTTACATAACCAAAAATGGAATCTGTGAATAAACATATTGAGAGAAATTACTAAAATGATAACCCAAGAAACCTAAACAAATTTTATGTAGAATGGATCACATAACAGTGATAAGATTATATTAAACATTATAACCAATATGTATTCATAATCCCAGAGGCAACAGAGGGAGAGAAGAATAATGAAATACTGAAGGATTTTCCAAAATTAAGGACAGACCCCAATTCAGAGCACTAAAACTCTTAGTGAACACTTGGCAGAATACTTGCCAATACCCACACACAAACCACAACGGAATAAATCCTATGCAAATGGAAGAAAACCCAATATAGACAGGAAATATTTAGGAACGGTGGAGAACAAAAGCAATGGATCCCATACAGAGAAAGAAGACTATAAGAAATGCTCTTTAAAACCAATGACTTCTAGAAAATAATGGAATGACACATAAATGATCCAAGGAAAAGTACTATTAACCCAGAAAAATGTCCACAGTGAACACTTTCACATAAGTAAAGAACTAAAACCTTCCTCAGTTAAGAACAAGGCATTGCATTGTTAGCAAAGCCAGATATTTAGAAAGGATACAGCACCAGACAGAAACATGGGTGTAAAGGGAGAAATTACCAGCAATAGGAACAGAAACAAATGAAGACAATGTTTTCCTTATGTTTAAATTTCTTTTTTGGGGTGTGTACATGCAATATTGTGGTGTATGGTGTATGCATGTGTGTGTATGTGTGTGTGGATGCACATGAGCCAGTACCACAGGTGCAGCGGCCAAAAGAGAATGCCAGGTGTGCATCTCTATTGTCCTTCTGCTTACAAAAGACAGGGTCTCTCACTGAAATTGGAGCTCCTCATTTACTGGTTATGCTGGCTGACTAGGACTCCCTAGCTACCCCCTGTCTCTGCTCCCCTCAGCACTGGGGCTACAGGTTGGCTGCCATCATTCTAGGTGCTGATGTGTAGCAAGTGCTTTTGCCTGTGAGCCATCTCACCACTCCCATAATTCCTTTACTGGATTCCTGGAACTAGGCAATGAGTTTTCTAAAATAATAGGAGAGCATGGGGGCTAGAGAGATGTCTTAGCAGTTAAGCCATTTGCCTGTGAAACTTAAGGATCCGGGTTTGATTTTCCAAGTGCCACATAAGCCAGATGCACATGGTGGTGCATGCATCTGGAGTTCATTTGCAGTGGCTGGAGGCCCTAGTGTACCCACTCTCACCCGCTCTATTTCTCTCCCTCTGTCTCAAATAAATAAAATAGATAAATAAAATATTTAATAAAAGAGAACACCATAAATCATCGCAAGAGCACAAAGTAAAATCTCAGTGAGATACTACTCCTCAAATTCTAGGTGTTTGTAATGTATATGTAATGAGTAAGTGGATGGGTCAGTGGGTAGATACTTAAAGTGTTTTCCCTATATAGTACATTAAGGTTCTATTATAAGAAGGTGATGTTCCACCTACCTGAAGATATTGCTGCTGGACTCAGCTCACCATCTCAACTAATGAATGAGATCTTATTCTTCCACTTGTCAAACTTGGGAAGATGTGTGAGCAACAGTGTTAGGAGCAAATGTCTACTCCCCGCAAATCTTGATTCTTCTAAATATTATCTTTTAATTACATGACATTGTGGATTTTAAAAAGGTGTAATACTTGATACAACTTTGATATCTGTTCCTAAACTATATCTTGCACTTAACAAGATCATAAGTAACTTCCTTAACCTCTCTCAGCCTTTAACTGCTTATTATTATCACAAGGACATAGTACCTACATTATAGGGCCAGATATAATAAGAATCTGGTTAAAGACAGATAGTTCAGGTCAGGGGCTGGTACACTGAAGAATATCAGCAAATATGTTCTCATATTTCATTTTCTTGCTCAACCGTCTCTGATTTCCTTGTTGCTCTCTGTAACTACACATGCAGGTGACTAGTATACAAGATAAGCATGTAAGCTATAGAATAAATGCCCATTGCAATGTGACAGTATGTACTCCAGGAAGCAAAGGTGCTTGCATTAGTTAGTTTTCTTGAGGCTATTCCGATTCCACCCAAATAGTAGTAGTTTATTCAAATAAGAACTTTGGTAATAATTGGTCACCTCTAGGTTTTATTATGAAGTGACAATCACGTCTTTGTGTGGGTGTTTCCATAGGGACTTTCCCTGGCTAACAAAGGTACCCATCTGACCTGGCATCATCCCATGCCCACACCTGCATGTTCCTGACTGCTTCACAGCACTTACACATTACTACCCCAGATGTGTGAGGTGGGAAGAGGGCACTGGGCATATTTTGCTTGTAAGTCCCTCCCCTCCAGACACTAAAGGTATCACTTTCCCAGAGTTGTTTCAAAGAGTTGATTGGTACTAGTGGGACTTGTCCTCTTAACATATACAATGGGAGCCTCAGTTAAAGTCTGAACCAAGTGAGCTTACAGAGTTACCCTTTCAGGCCAGCAGCCACCTGGTTCACTACATATGACAGGCAAATGCCTCCTGAGGACCTCAGCACCAGCAGCTACTCCTGTGAGGGTCATCTGGGCTAGGGAACCAGATTATCAGTCTCCATATGTAACAGGCATGGGCCTTCAAACACTGGCCCACTTATACATATATATGCTGAAGTATACAGGCATGCATCCACATGTGAATATTCTCTCACACATTCCTACATGTTCACTGAACCCCCCACATACACATTACAGCCACATACCTTCACCCACACTCACACAAATGCATGCATAGTTTTGCACACACATGAACATATATGTACACACATACACACACACTCACAACCATCTATCACTGTTTCTCTTACTCCTCTTCCACAAATCTCTCATCAAATCATCACCTCGGCCCTGACCTCTTCCTGACCAGCTCTGTGTTCAGCTCCCCAATTGCTACTTTCATATAAACCATTTTCCTCCAAAAGGACTATGAGAAAATAAATGCTGCTCATTTCTGCCCCCTTATAAGCATTTTTTTTTTTCTGGGAAGAAGCTACTAGAAAGGAATAGAGTTAAAATGTGCACATAATATAAGAAACTTAAACACCATTCCTAAACTGCCAGGTTTCTCCAGCAGGAAGAATGCTTTCTCACTGCCAGGAGGATCAGTTGAAGTCTTCCCCTGAAATTAAGGCTCATGGCCTGGCTCTGGGCAGATAAATGCTTCCTTCAGATGCCTTCTCACATCATCCCACACAGCCCCTGGAGTCACATGGGCCTGCCTTTCCGTGCGCATGTGTGCGTGCATGCGCTTACCACTAAGGCAGTAGAGGTAGAGAATGAGCACTGGAGAACAGCATGTGTGCATTTCCTTATGCGTGGGTCTGGGTCTGGGTCTGTTGCTGAGGATCACTCAGAAGTCTCTCTCTGTATGATTCAGAGATAAACCAGGCTGGGTCTAAAAACAGTGGCACACTGCATTTGTGGGAAGCAAACAACTGCTTTTCTCAAAATACTACAGGGCCCGCTAAGCGAATCAGCACTCAAAAGAGAGAATTCTTCCTCAACTGTCTCTCAGGAGTGCAAAGGAACCAGGCAGTTGCAGCCCAGTTCCCAAGTGGTCAGAGACCCCAAGGGAGCACAAGACAATGCACAGGTGACTCTAAGAGATATATTCAATGACAGCCAAAGTTGTGTCTGCTCCAAGCAGGGTGAACAAGGAGAGATGTGCCCTTCCCATAATGGCTCCTGGCTGTCTGTAGCCTGTGATGGCCGGAGAGTCAAGCCTTCCTCACAACTGCAGAACTTTCCCCCTGGTCTATTCCTCATTACTACCAAACATTCAGGTAACCTTGGGGAAATAAAGAAAGGGTCAAATCAGACCTGTTTGGCCTGGGCTTCCATATTTTGTGCTCAGTCTGGCTGTTCCATCTCTTTAATGTGGTGCTAATCATGAGGAGGACAAGGCAGCTGTAAGGAACCAAACACTGGCTTTATCTTAGCCCACAGTATGTAGCAGACAGCCTCTCCATCTCCCACCCAGAAAAAAGGCTCTAACCCTTAGGATACCATACATCTCTTGAGATGTCATGAAAGCAAACACAAACATTTTTCTCCACGGTCTTAAAACGATCTTTAAAAAGGTTTTTTAAAAAGATAAAAATAAATACTGCATTTATGCAATTCTATGCCCTCTTTTTGCTAGTGTATGAAAAAGGAACCTTTTGAATACAAGCCACGAGCAACAAGTTATTTGAAAAATTCTAAGGGGATTTCTGTTTGATAATAATAATCCTTGCTTCATAAGATCTCAGAAGAAGCCCTTACAGCTTGGGTATCAATATGTCAGAGAGAAATTAAAAGTTCCCTATACAGGGGCTTACAAAAGTAGACCTTGATGGCTTTGGGTTTTCCTATATTCAAAATTACAGTAATTGGATGGAGAGATAGCTTAGTGTTTAGGGTACTTGCTTACAAAGCCAAACTACCTAGGTTCAATTCCCCAGAACCCACATAAAGCCAGATGCACAAAGTGGCACATGTGTCTAGAGTTTGTTTGCAGTGGCTGGAGGCTCTTACACACCCATTCTGTCTCTTACCCTTTCTCTATATCCCTATATGTTTCCTTCTCTCTCCCTGTCCCAAATAAATAAAACAATACAGTGAGCACAAATGAACCATGGGCTTGTTCATAGGCTTAACTCAGGGGCCACTACAGAAAGTGACCAAATCATCTTGTGAATGAGTGTATGTAATATCTCAGTGGTACACAGCCAATGCTATCAGCCTACATGTTGTTAATGACTCCTTCTTTGCTGGGAAAGCAGAGATGAGGGGTATGACAGAGAAGGAGCATCCCATAAAGAGAAAAGTAATTTATACATGGCCCTCTGCTGAGAATGAGACAACATCTACAATACGCCAAACAGTGCTCTACGTCAGTGACCAATACTTCCAGATACTCCCTGTGACAGTAAGATAATAAGGCTGTTTCCTGAAGTGGAAAGTCTGTATGTCTTGGTGGTCATCAGTCTCAAACACTAAGCCAGGAAGCCCACATATGTGCAGAAGCTCTGAGTACCTAAGTAGAAGGTCTCATGTCCTCAGCTTCTTGGCCATGCTGTTCTCAAGAACTTTCTCCTCTCATCCACAACTGACTTAATATTTAAGACTAATTTAAGACTTAAAACTCAAGAGGTGCCGGGCGTGGTGGCGTACGCCTTTAATCCCAGCACTAGGGAGGCAGAGGTAGGAGGATCGCTGTGAGTTCAAGGCCACCCTGAGTCTAAAGAGTTAATTCCAGGTCAGCCTGGACCAGAGTGAGACCCTACCTCGAAAAAAAACTCAAGAGGCTGAAGCTGTAGCTCAGCTGCTACAGTGCTTGTCTGATAGGCACACAGCACAGTATTGTGGGCTTGACTCCCAGCCCTGCATACACTGACAGAGGAGTATGCACCTGAAACCCTTGCACTCAGGAGATAGAGGCAGAAGGATAAGAAGTTCAAGGTCATCTTTGACTACATGGCAAACTCAAGGCCATCCTGGAATCTGTGAGACCCTGTCTCAAAAGGAAAGAAGATTTGGGGCTGGAGAGATGACTCAGCAGCTATGTCGTTTGCCTGCAAAGCCTAACGACTTGAGTTTGATTCCCCAGTACTCACTTAAATCCAGATGCACAGGAGTACATGCACCTAGAGTTCATTAGCAGTAGCTGGAGGCCCTGACATGCCAATTGTATCTTCGCTCTCTCTCTATTTGCAAATAAATAAATAAAATGTTTTCTTTAAAAAAAAGAACTTGAGGCTCGGAAAAGAATGATCACAGCATGATTTATATATGCATGTGATAAATTAATGTCACGTAGAACACTTCATTCTCCTAACTTAATATATAACTTATTTCATGTTAAAATATATTAATTTATTTATTTCAAAGACGGATGATTAGGAGATAATAGTTAAACAGGTAGATAGATAATAGGCATGCCAGGGTTATAAACAAACTTTGGATGTATGTGCTACTTTGTGCATCTAACCTTACATGGTACTGGAGAATCAAACTCAGGTCTGCTGTCTTTTTTTTTAATTTAAAATAATATTTTATTTATCTGCAAGGAGAAAGAGAGAATGTTTAACCACAGAGCCATCTCTCCATCAGTGGTGGTTTGATTCAGGTGTCCCCCATAAATTTAGGTGGTCTGAATACTAGGTCCCCAGCTGAAGGCAATTTGGAAATTAAAGCCTCCTGGGCGCAGTGCATTCTTGGGGGTGGGCCTATGGGTGCTATAACCAGCTTCCTCTTTCCAGTATTTGTTACATCCTTCTATTGCTCATCTGACGTTGGTCAGGAGGTGATGTCCACCTTCTGCTCATACCATTATTTTCCCTGCCATCATGGAGTTTCCCCTTGAGTCTGTAAGCCAAAATAAATCTTTTTGTTTTTTGTCTTCCCACAAGCTTCAAGCATGTTACCACTGAGCTATCTCCTCAGCCCTAGAATTTATTTCATACTATAAATCCTCTGCTATTAATAAACCTGGACTTAGAGGAAGCCAGCATGTCCTGAGTTAGGAGCCAAGCCTCAGCTGTTTCATAAAGTTTTCCATTATCCATATATAAAACACTATCCTTTTCATTGCAGGAAAAATTGAGGCTAAAAGACTTGGTAACATCCTCAGAGTTGGCCAGAAAGGAAAGGCATAGGGGGAGTCAGGTCTGTGGTGTCTGGAGCCTGTGATTATGCCAGGTGTTCCAGGCCAGTACCTTGTGGTGTTGCTCTGAGCTGACTCCTGTGCTGCATCCAGCTCATTTTATGCACAATACCCCAGTGCTTCCCAGGCACAAAGACGAAACACTTGAAGGACATGCACATTAATCAAGAGTCTCTTTCCTTCTCCCCCTGACACTGAGCAAGGGACCCCTGCAGCAGACTGTCAGACTGAGTGGCTCAATGGAAAACCCATACCACATCTAGCCCCACGGGCTCTGCCAAGCACAGCCACCAGTCCTGCTCTGCTAAGAATGGTGGCTTTCAAAGAACCTTGTATGAAGAGGAACAAAGGGCACTTAGCAGCCTGCTTTCTAATCCCAATCTAATTGCAAAGAATGCACATTATAAAGACATTAACAGACAACCAGTTCATGAGCAATTACTGAGAGGATAGTGGATATAACATGGGTGACTTGTCAGACACCACACACATCTGAACACTGTTCCATCATCCCAGATCTCTCCAAGACTCCTCACTGCGAAGGCCCAGAGCCTGGAACCTCTGTACACATGAGCCATATGATGCTAGGGTGAGTCGCAGGCCTGGCTCAGGCATGGAAGAGGGCCTCAAGTTTTCTTCCAAAGTGAGCAGATGGCACAACTATGTTCCATGTGTGAGAGAGATCACGCCCAGCTAACAGGAGCATTTTGACAGAGCACCAGAAACGCTTTTTATCAATCCTGACTTGGTAACTGACAGGCGCTGCCTGCTGGCCTCAGCTTCTCACAGCATGGAGAAATCTTCCATTATCGAGGTCACAGATGTCAAAGCCTTGTAACACATATACTAAAATGTCAAAATCACATTCTTCATCTCTCTCTCTCTCTCTCTCTCTCTCTCAGATAATTCCTAAACCTCTCACGATATACCAAAGTCTACGCTAGAAAGTTGGACCTTTAGGAAAATTAGAAACATGCCTCTTATCTCCAGTCCTGAGAAAGACACTGATTCTTTCTGATAGGACACAATGCGCCCCATTACCTGGCTTCTTCCTGGTGAATGAGTGCCCATCCAAGAAAAGGTAACAACCCCAGCTTTGAACACCCCAAACTTGTTATTCACTGTCCTACCCACGTTGTAAGTCCGGGTTTTTCAAGCTTTGAAATGAAAATAATTGGCTGGAGATTAGTATTAGCACACTTGCTTAGCATATACAAGAATGTAGGTTCAATCGCCAGTACTGTAATAATAATGATAAATACAAAACACCATTCCTATTATTATTGCCTCACTAATCCACAGCAAACTTTGCAAAGCATGAAACAATATTAATTGTGAGAAAATTAAATTAATTACTAATAAATGTGTATGGCTGTTCCTTGTAGCCATGTGAAATAAACTATCTTCTCCAACCATGAGCTTTCCTGAGGTGGGTCAGGGAATGGCCAAAATGCAGTTTAGATGAAGGCTGGGTTCATCCAAGAGCAGCTAACCTTAAGCACCTGGTATGTGTGTTGAGGAAAAGAGATGAAAACATAGGAAGGAGGGAAGCCAAAAGTAAACCAGATTAGGGAAACATGGGTGTAGCGGTTTGATTGAGGTGTCCCCTATGAATTTATGTGTTCTGAATGCTACATCCTTAGCTGGTGGCAATTTGGGAATTAGAACCTCCTGGAGGCAGTGTATTGTTGGGGGTGGGCTTATGGGTGTCATAGCCAGCTTCCTCTTGCCAGTATTTGGCACACTTTCTTGTTGCTGTTGTCTATCTGATGTTGGCCAGAAGGTGGTGTCCACCCTCTGCTCCTATCATTGTTTTCCTGTGCCATCATGGAGCTTCCACTCAAGTCTGTAAGCCAAAGCAAACATTTCCTCCCAATAGCTCTTTTGGTTGGGTACTTTCTGCCAACAACTTGAATTTGACTACAACAATGGGTCTGCTTGAAGGTGACTAATGGAAACTGTCTGAGAGGAAATGTGTCTAAGTTACTGTTTTCATTGCTGTGACCAGAAGCAAATGAATGAATGAAGGGTTTATTTTGCCACACAATTCAGAGAAATGCAGGCCCTCCTGGCAGGGAAAGCACGTGAACCTCTTGGCCCAGGGTGCCAACCAGGAAGTAGTTGCTCGAGGCTTTCTCCCTTTTTCTTTTCCCCCCCCCCCCCATGTAAGACGCTAGCCCCAAACATGGTGCTCTTCCCTCCTCTGCTAATACTTTCTGCAAATACCCTCACAGATAAACCCAAGAAGTTCCCTGGATATTTTTTTTAACCCCTATCAAGCTGACAATCAAAAGTTAAGCATAACACAATGTGTGTGAATGAAGGCATGGGGAGTACAAGGAGAGGCTCGAGAGAAAGGACTAAAAACAAGTGTTCTGGGTCCAGGGCAGGAAGTGTCTACACATGGGGCCAGACTGTGCTGGAGATTGGAAGCTCTGTTCCAGACCAGGCACTGCAGAGCTTGTATCATACTAGCTTGCTGTTGACATAAAAATAAGTGCATCATTTCTATGCCCTCATTGAGTTCATGTTTCAACTTCTTTCCCAAGGGGTTTCTTAAAAAAAAAAAAAAAAAAAAAAGGCTAAAGCTGGAGAGATTGCTCAGTGTGGTTAAAGCAATTGTCTGCAAGTTCTGACGACGTGAGTCCAATTCCCCAATTCACCAGTACTCACCTTAAGCCCAATGCAGAGTGGTGCATGCATCTGGAGTTCATTTGCAGTGGCCGGAGGCCCTGGTGAGCCCTTCCTCTCTGTATCTCTTCTCTTTCTCTCTCTGCTTACAAATAAATAAAATAAATAAAAATATTCAAAAGATGAGACTACATTTGAGTCCATTCCTAATGCTCCCTCAGTGTCACTGTGACAAAGTATGCCAGTCATCTCCTAGAACCATGAGGAATTGTAGACTGCTGCCCTAATCATGGATATATGTTTAACCACTTACACAAAGATGAAGTCAACTGCAGTACCCAATGTACACCAGAGGTGATGGTAGTTATCCAAATTGATTAATAAAATAAGTAAATGATGCACAAAAGTAGTATCTATCCTGAAGAAAACATGTGTAAATGAAAAATAATAATACAATGAGTAATGAATATCTGGCCTCCAGATTACACCAACTATTGCAGATAACTTGAGAAAAGTCTTTCTTGGATCGGCTTGCTACAAAGTATATGCTACTTTTCTCATGTCATGAGAAAATAATTAAAAGGGATTATGAAGAACTCATCAGCACTGACATTTATAGTCTAGTTATATTTATAGTCTCAATCCATCATGGAGAAAAGGTCTGGCTATGGTAGTAGATCAATGTTATATAGCTATTTCCTCTGAATTGAAACTGCCTTCTAGAGGTGAGTAGGCTACTTAAGACTCAGCATGTAAACAAAGTTTACCAGACTCAGGAAGCTCCTGAAATCTACAAGATTCACAGGGCTGCTTTCCATGGTTCTACAGGCTGTAACCTAGATGCCTACATGTCACGCAGGGAACACCAAAGATACAGTTGTCATGAGTTACCATCCTGACTTTTCAGTGATGCAACTGTCTTCCATCATCCATGCTCCTGTAACTTCAATAAGTTCACTGGTTCATTAAGCTAGCCTTAGGTAGATTGCTTCTTTGGATAATTTTGGGGATTCTAATTGAAGTGAATAGATTTTTGTTCACTTCTCTGTCCAAGGAAAAGTCACACCACTGGGAGCTAGTAGTAGCGACTTCTTATATGCTGTGAACCAGAAAGCAAAGACATAGGTCAGAACCTGTCCTTGGGTGCCTACTTCCTCCAGTCAGACTCTACCTGGACAACTCAGCCAGACCTATATCAACACACACACACACACACACACACACACACACACACACACACACATGCTAGAAAAATACTCAGTAGTAGAGTGCTTGTCCAACACACACAAGATGCTGTTCATCTCCTCAGATCTGGCTACTTTATGAAAATTACAAGTAGATTATCCAATGGAGAGTGAAATCAGCACAGGTTAAATGGGATAAGTATTATTAATTTAGGAAGAATTTCATGGATATAGTCCCTCTATTTATCAAATGTTAGTGGGAGCTTGACATTGGCAAATATAATCTTTGTCTCCATAGGATTCTGATCTGGTTCGAATATGGGTTTCTTTCCACTGAGTAGATCTCTTAGCCAATTAGAAGGCTCTATGTTACTCACCAAGGCCATGTGCCACTTTTGCACTTACATGTATATCCTGTCAGGGTATTTTGAGAACACTGGCTTCTTGGGCTATTGTTGGCTATTTCTCCCCAGCAGTTCATGTAACACTTCCCAGAAGTAGATGAGCTAACTATCTGGGGTCTGTCTCTCTTCCAGACTCCAGCCAGGACTCTCCATGCTCTGTGCTGGTAGCATATGGTGTCTTCAGCAAGATGGTCTTATCTTTCAGCTCAGGCAGATAATCTGACTTTGGGAAACTTGTAGTTCTCCCTGATCAACAGCTCACTGTGAGTAGAAACTGCTTTCTGGTACTGGGAGTTACAGGCCAGAACCAACCAAATATTTAAGGTTAGGCTTCATCCCATCCTCTTCAGGGCCCTTCTTTTCAGATGTTCCCCCAATGCTCCTATTGAGGGTTCAATATTTTAGTCTATCTTCAAGGATAAAGGATTCTATGGTACCAATTCATTTTGGGATTCGTTTTGTGTTTTAATCCTCCACCTTCTTTTTCCCCTCCCTCCAAGCGCTTCCATCCCTATTGTCCGGCCCTCAAGTATCCTATCAGATATGTCAGCATCTTAAGCTGAGCAAGGTTAGGAACCACAGATGAGTGACACCATGTGGCAATTGTCTTTCTGTGATTGTGTGAGTTTCCTGAGTAAAATCTGTTCTAAGTATGTCCATTTTTCTACAAATTTTATTGTATCATTTTTTCTTACTGTTGAGTATAATTCCATCATGTAAATGTACCACAACTTCATTATCCATTCATCGAAAGATGTGCACCTGCGTTTATTTCAGTTCTTAACTATTATGAGTTGAGCAGCTATAAACATGGTGGAGAAAATATCTCTTTAGTGAATCATGGAACAGTTAGGGCAAATGCCCAGTAACGGAATAACTGTGTCTGTTGGCAGCTCTATATTCATCCTTTTCAGGAATCTCCATATTGATTTTCATAGTAGTTGTACAAAGTTATAATCCCACCAACAGCGAATGAGGGTTCCTCGGTCTCCAAATGCTCACCAACACTTGTTGTCATTTGATTTTTTAATGATTTCTATCTTTACTGGAATAAATTGAAATCACATAGTTGTATTAATTTGCATTTCCCTGATGGTTTGAGACGCTGAACATTTTTTAAGTGCATGTCAGCCATTTGTATTTCTTCCTCTGAGAACTCCGTATTCAGTTCTGTGCCCCATTTTTTGAGAAGGTTGCTTGAAGTTTTTGTTTAGTTTATTGAGTTCTTTATAGATTCTAGATATTTGTCCTTTGTCAGTGGTATAGCTGGTGAAAATTTTCTCCTATTCTGTAGGTAATCTGTTGGCTCTGATTATGGTATGTTGGTCTGTGTAAAAACTTCTTAGCTTCATGAGATCCCATTGGTTGACTGATTGTTGAATTTTCTGTGCTACTGGAGTTTTGTTCAGGAAGTCTTTCACCACTCCTATATTATGGAAAGATCCTCCTTTGTTTTTCTTCCAGTAAAAGAAGACTTTCATGTTGTATGTTGAGGTTTTTAATCCATTTGAACTTGACTTTTGTGTATGGTGATATGTGTGGGTATAGTTTCAATTTTCCAAATGTGGTTATCCAATTTGCGCAACAGCATTTGTTGAAGATGCTGTCTTTTCTCCAATCTATGTTATTGGCACCTTTGTCAAAGATCAAGTAGCTGTAGTTACTTGACCTATAAAGTCTGGATCTTCAATTCTGTTCCCTTGGTCTATATTTCTGTTTTTATGCCAATACCATGCTGTTTTTGTTACTATGGCTTTGTAATATAGCTTTAGCTCTGGTATAGTGATACCTCCACAGGTGTTTCTTTTGCTGAAGATATGTCTGGGTATTTGAGGCCTGCTACCATTACATATGAATTCTGAGATCATTTATTAAATCTCTATAAAAAGATGATGCTGGAATTTTTATTGGTATTGCATTAAATCTGTATATTGCTTTTGTTAAAATTGTCATTTTCACAATATTAATTCTACCTACCCAGGAGAATGGGAGGTCTTTCCATCTCCTCAACTCCACCTCAATTTCTTTCTTGAGTGTTTTTATGTTTTTATTATATATGTCTTTCACATCCTTGGTTAGTGTTATTCCAAAGTATTTAAGTTTTTGTTGCTATTGAAAATGGGACAGCCTTACTGATTTCTGTCTCTGTATATTTGTCCTTTACATATAGAAAGGATATTGATTTTTTGTATGTTGATTTTATATCCTGCCACTTTACTGAAGGAATGAATCACCTTTAGAAGTTTGGACATGGAGACTTTCAGGTCACTTATGCATAGGACAATGTCATCTACAAATACTTGACTTCTTCCTTTCCAAAATATATCCCTTTTATATATTTCTTCTGTCTTATTGCCTGGTCTAGAACTTCTAATGCTATGTTGAAGAGCAGTGATGAAAATAGACACCCCTGTTATGTTCCCAATCTAAATGCGAACCCCTTACATCTTTTCCCATTAAGTATCATTTGGGCTTTAGGTGCTTTATATATTGCCTGTATTGTACTGAAATATAAACCCTCCATGCCTACTCTCTCTAGAATTTTGATGATGAAGTGATGTATTTTGTCAAAGGCTTTCTCTGCATCTATTGAAATGATAATGTGGCTCTTGTGATAAAGTTTATTTATGTGGTGTATTACATTGACTGATTTCCATTTGTTGAACCATCCCTGCATCCCAAGGATGATCAAAGTAAATGATGCTTTTTTAAAATTTTTTGTTCATTTTTATTTATTTATTTGAGACTGACAGACAAAGGGAGAAAGAGACAGATAGAGAGAGAGAGAGAGAGAGAGAGAGAGAGAGAGAGAGAGAGAGAGAGAGAACGGGCACACCAGTGCAAACGAACTCCAGACACATGTGCCCCCTTGTGCATCTGGCTAATGTGGGTCCTGGGGAATCGAGCCTTGAACCAGGGTCCTTAGGCTTCACAGGCAAGTGCTTAACTACTAAGCCATCTCTCCAGCCCAAGGTGAATAATGCTTTTGATGTATTATTGAATTCAGTTTGCAAGGATTTTGTTCAGGATCTTTTCATATAAGTTCATCAGGAATAAAGGCTTATATTTTCTTTCTTTATTTCTTTTGTGTTTGTTTGTTTGAACTCTGACTGGTTTTGGTATTAGAGTGATGCTAGTTTCATAAAAAGGAGGTGTAAAGCATTACCTGTTCTCCGATTATGTGAAACATTTTGAGGAAAAATTGGTTTCATTTCCTCAAAGAAGGTTAAATAGAATTTGGCTAAGAAGCCATATGGTCCTGGACTTTTCTTTTTCATGAGGTTTTTCATTATTTTTTCAATCTCCAGGGACATGATATATTTGTTAAGGTGATTAATGTGCTCTGAGTTTAGTTTTGGTAAGTGGTATATGTCTAGGAATTTATCCATTTCTTCCAGATTATCCACTTTTGTGGAATAGAGATTTTGGAAGTAAGTCCTGATGATTCTTCCAAATTCGTTTATGTCTGCTGTCATCTCTCCTTTTTCATTTCTAATTTTATTAACTTGAAACATCTCTTTTTTTTCACTTGATCATATTGGCAAGGGGTTTACCATCTTGATTATTTTTTTCAAAGAACCAGCTCTTTGTTTTATTAATTTTCTTGTTTTATTAGTTTACAATTCATTGATTTCTGCTCTAATTTTGGTTATTTCTTTCCATCTGTAGCTCTTTGGGTTGGATTCTTCTTGTTTTTCCAGTACTTTTACATGGATGGTCAGGTTATTAATTTGGGATCTCTCTGTGTTTGTTGTGAAGACATTTAGTGCTATGATTTTTCCCCTTAGGACTGGCTTCATTGTGTCCCATAAGTTTTGGTAAATTGTGTTCTTATTTTTATTCTCTCCTAGAAATGTTACAATTTTTATTATTATTTTATTTTTAATTGTTTAATTTATTTATTAGAGGCAGAGGAAGAGAGGGGGAAGGAAGGAGAGAAGAAATGGTTTCCAGAGCCCCCAGGCACTGCAAACCAACTGCAGACACATTTGCCACCATGTGCGCCTGGCTTATGTGGGACCTTAAGAGTCAAACCTGGGTTCTTAGACTATGCAGGCAAGTGCCCTAACCACTAACTCACCTCTCCAGCCCCCATAACTTCTTTTTTAATCTCTTCTAGTACCCATTCATTGTTGTTCACTTCTAGGAACTCGTGGGATTCCTGAGACATCTTTTGTTTTAATTTTGAGGTTAACCACATTGTGATCTGATATGATGCAGAAAATTACATCAATTTTCCTAAATTTTTGGAAGCAGGATTTATGTTCTCATCTATGATCTATTTTAGAGAAGGTTCCATGGGCTGCTGAGAAGAATGTGTATTCTGTATAACTGGTGTGGAATCTTCTGTAGATGTATGCTGGGTCTAGCTGATCTATGATGTTTTTGAACTCTCTTACTTCCTTGTTGATTTACTGTTTGGAGGATCTGTCTATTGATAGTTGAGTATTGAAGTCCCCTACTATGATAGTGTTTATTTATGTTTTGTTGTCAAGTAGGTTTTCTTTTATAAAACATGGTGCCTCTGTGTTTGGTGCATATAGATTTATGATAGTGATGTGCTCATGCCGGAGCATTCCTTGATGAGTAAGAAGTTGCCTTCTTTGACCGTTTTGATTACTTTTGGCTTGAAGTCTATTTTAGCAGATATTAATATATAAATACCTGATTATTTCTTATTTCCATTTGCTTGGAATATCATTTTCCATCCTTTCACCCCGAGGTATCTGTCTTTCATGCCAAGTGGTATTTCTTGAAGACAGCAAGTCAAAGAATCCATTTTGCTGATCCACCCTATTAACTTGTGCCTTTTGTGGGTGAGTTAAGACCACTACTATTTAAGATTATAACTGTGAGGTTTGATTTGGTCCCTGCCACTTTGGGGTGCTTTATGAAGTTTGGTATTTTCTTGGACTTTGTCAGTTTTTGAGCCTGCTCTAGATTTGGTTACATGACTCAGGACTGAGTACTGATAGTTCTCTGTGTTTTTGAGTTCTAAATGCATTTTGATCTCTCCTACAGCCAGACTTTATTCAATAGTATTAATCAGTTCTTTCCTCCCCACTTACATAGTGGCAATACTGAGGGATGAGGTACCATTCTTTTCTGCATTCTTATTTCCATCAGATAATGTGGAGTAATTAGCCTTCCCTTGTGGAAACAGGGCCAATGTGAAGTCCAGGCACTCACTGTTCACCTCAACCTCCCCCAGGTATAACAAGAACAGTATACATGCATTTATAATACTGCTTTATCAAGAAACCTCAGCATGACAGAAATGAAGTAGCCTTGTGATTCATATTGGTGAATTATAATATGAATTCTATTTGAAAATAGGGTGGGAATTACAATGAGATAATTATAATCATATTGATTAAAATCATGACTTTGAAAAGCAATTTTTAAAACATTCATTTTTCTGTTAAAAATAGCATTTTCAAGGGTTGAATTTGATTTCTCCTTTCAAATAATCCAGATACAATTAGGCATTGCAAAAAATACCCCATTGCATGGGATTGTCAGTTGCCAAGCCAAATATCTTTGCTCTTCTTCTGAAGAAAGTGTGGGCTCATGGAAGCATCCAATCTCTGCAAACCTTCACAGCTTTCCACATTTCTGGTTTCCTGTGGCAAATTTCAGTGGATTGTACACATGTGGTGTCACTATATATAAAAGTTTATGCTGAACATTTTGCTCAGTTGGAAAATATCAGGAGCCTGAGGATGCACTGCATTTATCATCTGCTCAACCATGACCCTGACCCTGTAATGTGCTCCCAGATGATAAAAACAATGCAACACTTTTCCATCCTCCCCACCAAAAATGAGCCAAAGTACCTCTGTGAGTGGCAATTTCTCTCTATATTGTATTATTTCTTTATAATATTCAAGCTGCCCACACAAACAAGCAGAAACCTCTTTTGTTTCATCTCTGAAGAGGGAAGTCTCCTGCCTTTCAAAACAATAGGTTCTCTGAGGGAAACAGTGCTTGAATGTGTATAACATCGCACAGCAACTTGAAAAGCAGAGTGGAATCAGACAAGTCAACTAGCTGCTTTATCTTCTTGACAAACTATTGGTTCAACTGTTTTTTTTTTTTTTTTTCCACTGAATTGAAATGTGTTTTTCTCAGTTTCAGTGAATATTCAACAGCTGGTTCAAGATGAATGTTCCCTCTTCAAGCAGCTGTGGCATGAAATTGCTAGTGTCCTCACCCTCCGTTCTACCTGATCTCTCTCTCTCTCTCTCTCTCTCTCTCTCTCTCTCACACACACACACACACACACACACTAACTAGCTAAAACAGGGCAGGAGAAGTACCTCAGTACGCGAAGTACTTGTTGCAAGCATGAGGACCTGAGTTTGATCCTAAGTACACGTGTAAATGCTGGGCATGGTAACATTACAGTTACTGAACTATCAGGAACATTGTGCAGGTACAAAATGCTGAAAAGGAAGATTTAAAAAATTGTGGCATTAACCACAGTACCTTTAGTCTCCTCTGAGAGGAAATTGTTGAGGATTGTTTTCGCTGGTATTCATCTCACAGGGCAGGAATAAGGGAGTTCAAGAGGACAGTGAAGGAAGAGGCCTGCAGACATGTATGTAAAGGAAATCACAAGAGGATGAATTCCCTGTCTGGGAACTGACCCCTGGGCCCACCATACAGACCCTGCCATGACAGAGAAACCTATGAAGCTAAAGTAGGGGTGGTTTATGCATGTCATAGTAAAATACTAATTGTGGAGCAAGGAAATCCAGGCAGATAGGAGGGCTGTGGGGGAGACAGACAGCTCCTTGGTGGCTGAGGCTTGGAGGAGTGTGCAAACTTAAGAGCTCTTCCTAGCTGGGAGTGAGGTGAGGTGTCATAACACATTACCTACAAAGCTTCTTGAGGTGCCTGTGTGCTTGGGTTTCCCTGAGACATGGCTCTATGTCCTCTATCATGTATGGCCTCTAGCACTGTTTCTCCCTTATGTGGAGATGACAGATTCCCTCTTTGGGTCCAGAGAACACAGTCAGCCATGGTAGCTGCCGCATGGCTAGTGCAGGGATGGCTGCCCACATGCATTCCCTATTGCCCTGCAAGCTAAATTGCAAATTTGATGTCAAGAAGAAAAGACCATATTATCCATGTCACTTCCTTCTGCTTTCATCAAATTCCAGACATCATATGCCCTCCTATAAAATCTTCTACAACACAGACAAGGTGACTCTGCATCTCTGAAGATGCTGACAGCAGGATATTTAATGACCTTGATTTACAGCTCTGCTTACAGTCCCTTTACTGTGAGGATTCTACTCTAGTTTATTTTGTTTTATATTTATTTAGTTTTCATTTGTTTCACTGTTTCCCAGGCTGGTCTCAAACTCCTGGGTTCACACAATCCTCCCATTTAGGCCTCCTAAACATCTGTGACAATGGTGTGGACCAAGTGTACAGTTTGTGAATCTCTGATAATTTTTTTAAACTATGGGGTGAAATCTAACAGAGTTATATATTTTTCTTGTATATTCCATGGCATATTAGAAATACCTTACTTTTGGCTGGAGAGATGGCTCAGTGATTAAGGCACTTGTCTACAAAGCCTACTGACCTGGGTTTGATTTCCCAGACCCACGTAAAGCCAGATACAGAAAGTGGTGCATGCATCTGGTGTTATTTTGCATGGTTAGAGGTCCTGGTGTGCCCATTCTCTCACTGTATGTGTTTCTTCTTTGTCTCTCTCTGCTTTCAAACAAACAAACAAATTAATATTTTAAAAACACCTTATAACTTTATGTATTATCACTGTTTAGAGTAATCCCATTAAATTTTGCAATGTCTTTAGATTAAAGTAAAATCAAGGCTTGCCACTGTACCCAAGGACCTTAATCTGTCCTCAGAGCTCAGCCCATCTGAGCTGCCATGCCAGGACAGGCTCTATTCAAGCATGCTTCCCCCCTGCCTCTCAACTCTGCCACCCCCTCTCCTTTGCATACACAATCACATGCACATATGTAAATACACACAAACACACACACAATCATGCACACAGGCACATATACACATAGACACACATATTCACAAACTTTATACAAATGTACACACATACATGCACTAACATCCTGGTTAATACATCTGGGTTACCAAGTAGGGGTGGTCCTCATAAAATATGTGAAAAGTCTGTAAGCTGAGGCTAAGGCTCCACAAGTCCTTGAGAGTCTGTGGTATCATAACATGCATTGGCTTCAGGAATATCCCTGCTCTCTTCCTGTGCAAATACAATAAAATCCTATGTAGCAGAGTCTTGGGACAAAGGGATGATGTCATCCAAGGTAAGCCTTGGGTTTTCAACACCCTAGACTGATAGGCAGCTCTAGCCCACCAAGATCCAGCCAGTCAGTGGTTCTTAGAAAATCTTTATGGATTCTCCATGGTAGGGCCATTAAAAGCTCACTCTCAATCACTCTCTCTCTCTCTTGCTCCTGCTTTTTCTTCCCCTCTCTCAGTCATCTCCTAGTTTTTAAGCTTAGACTCAACTGCCACATAAAAATATGCCTGCATGTCACATTCTCTTTGCCAGTTGGAGTGAGTGTCACTGAGTGTCACAGAATCCTCCTTGGCTGCAGCTTGTGGGTTGATGGCAGAGAGAAATTGGGTCAAAGTGGAGCAGAACAAGACGAAGCCTGTTGGAGTGCCTCGGGTGACATCACTCAGACCTCTGCCAAGGGAGAAACCATTGATTTTCCTTGTCATTGTCTCCTTCCCCATCAGTTTCTTTCCATAACTGCTTTAAAAAAATCACCATCTGGTTTCTTCTTGGAAATTTAACTTCAGCATCATTTTCTGATTTTTACCCCCAATCATAGATAAGCCATATGTGGGAGTTTGGGTTAAATGCCAGGTATTTAAAATGAGGTAAAAGAAGTTATGCAAATTAACTGTCAGTCTCTGGAAGGCTATTCATCTGTTGCTATGTGTTCATCCAGCAAACAAACACCAGCTATTTGCAAGGTTTTCTGTTAAGCCCTGGTGTCAGACAGGAATGGGGCCTATACAGTCCCTAAAGTTTATAATAAGGAGTTTACAATAAGAGCAGGCAGACAGATAAAACAGACATTGTAATAGGTGGGTAAGGTCTGTATTGTAATTTGAATGTGAAAAGTCCCCCAAAGGCTTTTGTGTTTAAACACGTTGTCTCCAGCTGGTGGTGCTGTTTGGAGAAATTGTGGAATCTTTAGGAAGTAAAGCTTTGATGAAAGAAACTAAGTCTTGAGGTTTATAACTTAGCCCCACTTTGTTTTCCCTCTGCTTCCTGACTGTGGTCCCAGTGTGACTAGCCCGCCTCCTGCTCCTGCCACCATGCCTTCCCTGCTACAGTGGTCTGACTAGACCCCTGGAACTGTTAGAATGAATACTGTACTTTATTTTGGTTGTTTTTGAATCCTGGGTAATATAAATTAGTAAAGTAACTAAAACAGCTGTAGTCATTGTCACTTGGCTCATGCTGCTTCTTTCACCCCAGCCTCCCTAGAAAATTCCTAATTTCTGGAATTTACACCCAGGAAACACCCTAATTGACTAGAATACTCACTCTGAGAGATAGGTGTTTCTTCTTACTTTGAGCTATTACAACAGGGCCTGTCAGAGTCACATCCTTCCATAATTTTTGCCTTTCTTGCTTCATTATTTTGTATCCGTATGTGTGTGGTGTGAAAGCCCTATGCATATTAATGTGTATGAACATATATGCATGTACATGTGTGTTCATGTGAGTGCAGGCCAGAGATCAACATCAAATGTCTTCCTCCCACCACTTTCCACGTTCTTCTTTGAGATAGGGTCTCTGGCTGAACCCAGAGCTTACCCATGCAGTTATTCTACCTAGACTAGTTAGACTGGAGAGTGCCTGCCTCTGCCTCTGCCTCTGCCTCTGCCTCTGTAGGGCTCAGAATAGAAGGAATAGAGGAATGTTAAAACATGCCTGGCCTTTCACACAGGTGCTGGGGATCTAAACTCAGGTCGTCATGCTTGGGTAGTAAGCTATTTACCCATTGCCTCAGTCCCCCACTGTGTATAGATAAAATTCCACAGAGGAATAAGTTCTCTGGCACAGTATGGTGACTCTACTTAACATTGTGCTGTATATTCTGAAGAAACATCTTCATAATTGTCAAGAGACTGGGCAATCCACTCCATCTAACAATATATTGAAGTCCTGTAGAGTTCCAGTCACTATGTCAGTCAATAAGGGGTTGGGAGGCCCATACACTGTGTAGGACATGGGGAATTGAGGAAGCTGTATAACTGAGAGCTCCTGGTTTCATGGAGCTCAGTCTGTAAGAGATATAAGTAATAGATATTATTCAAGAATATATTTTAACTCCCTACAGAAAATCTTTAGAAATCACTTGATACAGCTATAAATATAAAAATGAAATGTCTGTGTTTTGTTTCAAGATCCATTTTTAGTACTCCCTCAAATCCTTTATGTTAGACTGTTAATTTTGTCTCTGTTATGAAAATAATATTTGACACATGAATATTCTTAGATCTTTGGTCCCATCTGTGGCTTTTTTTGTGAGGAATCAGAATTGCTTTTGTTAGGGTATTTGTCTCTGATAAACAGTTTATTGCATCTCCCTATTTCCCTGACTTGAGACTTATTCCACCTACATGCTCTATATGTTTCCTTGTCCTCTAGGAAAAGATCCCAGTCTTGAAGTAGGGAAGTCAATACATATTATCTCCAAGAACTTATTATTACTGATATGCAGTATATCTATATTAAGTTCAATGTGATCAACATTTTCTGACCACCAGGTGCTTATGTATAACATTGACCTTTCTGGGACGCATCACAAGATAAACAGAATGATCACACCAACTCGGTATTGAAAAATACATTGTTTGCACGACATTACAGTTCCAGAGAAACCTGTATGATGTAAGAGTAGAAGAAAGTGAGTTGTTTCTAACCTGGGGCTTAGAGGAATAAGGGAGGGCAGGGATGAGCAAAATCATAGTCATTTGTAACTTAACACATGTGCTCCTGGATGTGCCTTTGAGCCATCTGGGTGGGATGTGGGAGATGGCTCAGTCACTATTTTCTGCCCAAACATGAGGATCTGAGTTCAAATCCCCAGCATCCATGTAAAAGCTGACCATGACAGCAAATTCTTGCAATCCAAATTGGGATAGACATGTTCCAAGATCCCCGGGGCTTGCTGATTTGGTGAGTTCCAGGTTCAATGAGACATGCTGTCTCAAAAGAATTAAACTAGATAGCAATTGAAGAAGAAATCCTATGCTGACTTCAGACTTCCACATACATTCACACATATGTCCACATAAAAAATATGAAAGTACGCACACATATGCAAAAAAAAAAAAAGAAAAGAAAGAGGAGACGATGTCCTTTCTCTTAAAGCTCTTGGAGATTTTCAGGGAAACAGAGTATTTCTTTCCCCTCTTTTATTCTTACTTCCCTTTGGAGCACCTAAAA
Organism: Jaculus jaculus; assembly: GCF_020740685.1. Lineage (NCBI taxonomy): Eukaryota > Metazoa > Chordata > Mammalia > Rodentia > Dipodidae > Jaculus > Jaculus jaculus. Next base: position 63,304,007 of record NC_059103.1, on the reverse strand, counting down.
GTCTTCCGTGGCCCAGTATCTACTGGTACTTCTCTGAGCACTTAGAAAAGATGCCCTTCTACACCTGTGCAGCAGTTACACAGTTTTATCCATTGATACCAACCTCACCAAAAGTCCAGGTGAACAATCTCAAATCTCAGGCCACACTCCTGAGTCAAGTAGCATCCCTTTTCCATGCCCATCTGCAAACCTTTGATAACACTGCTCCTTGCTCTTCTGCAAGTCCTTTGTTCACAGAGGAAGCTAGGTGGCAGCATGCCACTCTCGAGGCAACCAGCATCTTAGCCATTTTCAGTGTGTGCAAGCTAATTAAGCCCTTAGCCATCACAGGTCTCAGCAGCACAAGTGAAATCACAAAGCACTTGATCTCAAAGACAGTCAATTGGACAAAGGCTATCAGCAAGTTCTTGTATAACAATAGTCCCCAGAAAGTGGGTTAAAATCCTAACAGTTTACACTGCATGCAAAAGACATGAAAAAGCATTTGCAGAGTAAGTTTTAGACACAAGTTCAGGGAGTATATAATAAGTAGGCTTAACAATAAATGGTGGGAATAGGATGTCTGCTTTGGGGTAAGGCAGGTTCATGATGAAGCAGCCAACAGTACCTGTGGGTATATGAAAAGAGAACATAGATGGAGGGGAATGAATATAAACTAAAGGTTTAGGTGAAAGACATCAAGTAAGGCTCTCCTGCAGGCTGGACAAAAGGGCATGTGCTGTCCATGGTTCTGAACTCTACACAGAAGGTAAATGATGGAAGTTAACACTAGGTATTTATTGAGCAAAAAGTGTGAAACCTGGATATTCTCTGTTAGATGGGTAGAAACATTACAGAAAAATAAAGGAGAGCTGTAGAGATAGATGACTCAGTAGTTAGGGCACTTGCCTACAAGGCCTAAAAATCCAAGTCCAATTCCCCAATACCCACATAAAATCAGAGGCACAAAGTGGCTCATGCATCTGGACTTCATTTGTAGCAGCTGGAATCTCTGACTCAACCATTCTCTCTTCTCAGAATTTCTGACTCTCTCTCTGTGTCACTTTAAAAATAAAGAACACATTTAAAATGCCATATTTATACATTTTCTTAGACCTACTTTAATTTAAATACTTTATCCTTTTAGTTTGGATTAAATTAAACCAGTGATCTTATGATTCCAAAATTCATATGAATCTTTTGATCCTTTTTTCCATGAGTTTTGGCAAGTTAACACCATCTCTTTTTACATATGAGTTTTCTATGTCTCTTTAGAAGGAGGTAGTGAGTGGATACAGTGGTTGGAAATTCAGGTGTCATTGCAGGCAGACTTTGCTTCACATTCCTGCTCAATAATCAAGTTGACTATTAACAGATAAGTCAAGGTTCCTTTGTAAGCCTCAGCTACACATTGAGGATAATAATACAAAATAATACAAATAATTATACAAAAATACAAATTAACTATGTCTTCACATCATTGCTATGTCTTTCATTATTTACTTCTACCCCATATCACAATACCATGTCATTAATATATTTAAATAGTGTCCTCATTCCTACAAAGCAAATCCCGATGTTATCATACTTTATCTCATATCCATGTTCCTTTAGCTAAAACCTTCAATTAGGTTACCATAAATATCTGCTGGTTTAACAAATTTTTGTAACTAGTGAGAGTATAGGAAATGGAAGCAATTCAAAACTTCCTTGGATGTTCAAGACAGTTGCTCTTGAACTAGTGCCATTTCATAAAGCAGATAGAGACTAGGAAGATAGCTATGATGGTAGAGTGATGGCCTAGCACACACAAAACTGGATTCAATCCTCAAAACTGCATAAACAGGGTATGGTAGCACTGGGAGTTTCAGCCCTGGGAAAGTAGAGTCAGGAGAAGCAAACGTTCACACTTATCCTTGGCTTCATAGTAAAAAATCCAGGCAACATGGGACACATGAAATCCTATTTAACATAGACAGATAGAGTAAATGGAGGTGTTTCCATAAAACAATATAAAAGTTGAAAAGAAAATATTATTTTGCATATTTTGATACACTATAAAACTGAGTGATAGAATTATTTGATTCCATTTTCTGTATTCTCAAGTACATATAAATTATTATTTTGTATGCATTGAGTAATTAAATTTAAATATTCTAAAATTGAAGAGATTAGCAATTTCAAATTGTGACCCAAGGACTATTCCCTGAATATTTCTTTACAAAGATTAATTTGGGTTTATACATATTTTTTTAAATTAATATATTCACTTATATATGTAAAATAGTAAAATAAAAAACTGAGGGTTTTTAAATGTCTCTTATGAGAAAATCCCAATGAATAAAGAACCAAAGTCACCATCTTTGTAAAGGTGAGAAGTGGGTATAAGTGGATACTTCTTGGAAAAAGGCAGACTAGAGTGACAACATATTGAAAAGCTCTGTAAGATTTAATGTTCATGCCCTCACAAATTCGTATGTTAAAATCTGAAATTCTAAGTTTATGGAGGTAAGAGGTGAAGTCTTGGGAGATTATTAGAGAGGTGAATAAAACAGTGTGTTATTTTCCTCAAAAGTGATAACCCAATAAAATCTCTTACTCTTTCTACTATGTGAGGGCTCTGCAAGAGTTCATTCTCTAATAAAGGTAAAATAAAACATAAAGGTTGAAGTGGGACTACATCAGATGTCAAATTGAGTGTTGCTTTGAACTTGAAACCCATCCTGCAGAGCTGTGAAACATTTCTGTTGTTTATAATCATCTAGCATAACGGATTTTGCTATTTCAGTTGGAACACACTAAGGCAAATCTCTTTGGGAATTCTTTACTACTTCTGGTCAAAAATTTTAACATATCAGATGGTATTTTTGCATTTACAAAGATTAAAGTACCTACTCACTATATCTTAACTCAATTGATAAAAGTTTGTGGTGGTTTGATTCAGGTGTTCCCCATAAACTAAGGTGTGTTGAATGCTAGGTTCCCAGCTGATGGAAATTTGGGAATTAATGCCTCCACAAAGTTGCTCTTGGTCAGGTGATTTCTGCGAACCTGACTGCAACAAAGTTCAAAATAAAGTAAACAAAATTCCAAAGCAGATGTATTTGAAGAATTCAATTCTCTACTTAGCTGTTTAGAAATGAAGCAAAGGAACAAAATTCTAAACCAAAACTAGCAAGTGTGAAGAATGGACTAAACTGAAGAAATGCCAAGTTCAAGTTTCCTTGTATCAGAGATTTCTACCGTTCCAAAGCCTTTCCCCAGCACAGCAGGGCTGAGAGCAGCTATGGAAGAGCACACGTCCTGCACACACTCTGGATTTTGCTTTGGTTCTGACATTTGCAATTTAGTATGGCTTCTTGGTCCCCAACCAGTTCTGAAAATCCAGGCCATGGTGGAAGCCAAGAACACCTTCTGCCCTCTGATTTGGTCTCAGCAGTGGCCACTTCACTGAGATGCATACATCTCAGCAGTCAGTCTTGCCTCAGGGCCCACAGACTGGCATGCTGCAATATGTTCTACCTGGGGCTACACCTGAGACCATATGGGCCTTCAGCTGCTGTACCATCCAGGGTCTGCCTGCAATAAATGGGGGACCAGATGGAGCAGACAATACCTGTATGAGCCTGTCTGACTTGGCTGCTGGGGACTTAGTGTGCAGAAAATGGCAGACTATAAACATTTAAATAATAATACTTCAACACATGCTGATGCTTTTCCACTAGGAAAGGTAAGAGAAAATACCTCCTGGAGAAGATAAACTTACTGTGGAGTAGAACTGAACTCTCTTTCTTTCACAAAACATGAGTTAGGTAATTGAAACCAGACATGATTCTGAAATTTGGTGTCTACAGAAAGAATATGGGGATAGAGCCAGATTTAAGTGTAGAGTGTTATGCTATGACTTGATGTAAGTTAGATTACCCTGACTGTGCTTAAGTGTCTCCACTAAAAAAGCAAGTCTTGTATGTTGCTACCTAGTAAAGGAGTTTGAGCCAGGAGGGAAGTCAACTCAGAAAGAATCATGGAGTATCCTCACACCCACACAAAAGAATAAAAAGATGAACTTTGCACCAACCACTCCTTATATCAAAACACATGAGAAAGATATCATTCATAGTCCAACAATGCCTCAAGGATGTATATCCAGCAGTTGACATTTGGAGAAGAAGAGTGAACTGGGTTTCCTCTTTAAACTTGCATTCTTACATTGTTCAGAAATAACTGAAATATTATCACATGCTGCTTTATTTCTTACTTGCCTTCAATATAAAACAAATTTTCACTAAAAGGTAGGTGTGGGCCTGGAAGAATGGCCTAGGTTCCATTCCTCAGTATCTACTAAAGCCACAAAGTAGACCATGCATCTGCATCTGGAGTTTGTTGGCAACCACTAGAGGTCCTATTATTCATATTCTTTCTCCACCCTTTCCTTGCAAATAAATAAAAAATAAATTTAAAAGGGAGGTGTGGCTAAATGGTTAGTTTGATATATGTAGTAATCTCCACAAAAGTGTAAAAAGAATTTTAGCATGTAATAATTCCTGTATTCTATAATAAGTATGCATTGCTGGGAAGTTTCTGTTTTATAGCAAAGTTCTCTTAATTGATATAGTCCCTCTTGAATTGGGTAGGGAAGCTCAGAAGACTCATAATGTCAAGTCTAAGAGAGCTAAAATTTAAAAGGTCATAAGACCACTTCCCAAGTCTATAGGAGAAGTAACCAAGTGTTAAGGGGTAGACTCTGACCAGTGTTGTGTAGTAATTTTCTGTGAATTGAAAAATTCCATCCTTGAGAGGAGGGAAGTTTATGAGATTCAGAAGGCCAACACACCTGGAAAAGAGGCTACAAAACCCCTCCCTATGTTTAGATAAAGGTTGAAAAAAAGGTTGAAAAGGTTTGTTTGGAAAGAGGGACCCTGCCCAGCAAAGCTACCTATAATTTTGCAGTTTGCTCCAGAGATAGAGCTTCCATGAGTTGACATCTGTGTTGGGGTGGGATGTTCTGTGGTCAGCTGCCTTTTAGTCACCCATGCTCCTGTAAGCAACCCCTCACCCTGCTCTGTAAGTAAACTCATTGGTTCATCAAGGCTGGTTTTGGTATAATCTTTCCTTGGTCTGTCACCTGTGCCCTATATGAAGTGAATAGGCATGTATTCTTGTCTCCCCAGGGAAAAAAAGTTTCACAAAACACTTCATAGAAAAATTATGCTCATTCTAGCTTTGAGGATTTCCTATAATATATGGTCCTTGAGTGAAGACTATACCACATAAGTATTTAGATAAGAATGGGGGCACAATAATAAGGAGGGAGAGGCAGTCCAAGCCTAGATAAAATGTGTGAAAACATCCACATGCAGAAATGGCATAAGTAGTTTCTATTGCTGAACTTAACATGCAAGAATAGAATATGAGAAAGCATGAAGTTTTTATGTCATAGAAAGCTTTGGTTTCTAGGTAGAGTACCTCAGACAGACAGGTAACGGAAACTGTTGTAAAGGGCCTGAGTGATAGCATTAAAGCTTCATTTTAGCGTGGGGATGGGTCTATACAGGGTCACAGTCCACATGTACATGTGTTTAATGTACAACTTTAAAATGTCTGCCCTCATCTTCTACCTGGTTGAGACATGGCCTCATGGTTAATACTGCACACACAAGGCTGACTGGCCTGAAAGCTTCTGAATTTCCCTGACTCTGCCTTGTACCTTGCCTATTAGCACACACAGGGGTTACAGATAGGTTTGCTCCTGTGTACAGAGTTACATGTGTTCTGGGGGTCCAAGATTGGTCATCAATCTTGTGCAGTATTTTTTTTTTAAGAGCCAAGCCATATATCCAACACTTAGAGTGACACTTTCAGTTTAACCTCAGTAGCTACTTCATGAATGCACAATGGAAGAGCTGAATTCCTTTAAGACTAGAGATAAGAGGCAGTGACTCGAGGTAATGGCAAAACCTTGAAAAGAAAAGCATACTTGTGGTAGAATTGAATGAATAAATTTATCTTTCCTACTTAGGTCTCATTTCTTGAAGATCTCCACTTCTGATCTACCCCCACTCTCTGAATACTAAACTCAGTATAGACAGATGCTTCTGGCTAAACTCTGGCCTCTGAGTTCCTTGATGGCTTGCCATCTTATGACCCTGTTCTCCATGGAATCCCAGTTATCGAACCTTATAGTTACACTCAACACTATGCCATTGGCAACAGTTCCCTCCAGTTTTCACCACCATCACTCATTCTTTGACCATCACTTCATCATTCTAGGTCACTTTCCATTGTCCCTCATCCCCTTAGAGTTCTATATACCTTCCATTTTAAATTCCATTATTAATTATAACAGTTCTCTTACATTCCATTTGAAGTCCCTCACTCCTCACGATCTCATCCACATTTCATGCTTACTTGGAAAAATTACCTGTCTAAATCCAACTCTGAATCTCTCCTACTATGGTCAAACATATAATCATTTCTGGTGAAAGCCTATAGCTGTCAAAATTCTTACCCAAAAGTTTATTCATTTCTATCCTTCTTTTTTTTTTTTTTTCATGTACTCTCCTTTCCCCTCAAATCCAGGGATTTTGTTTGTGCTTAATCATGTTACTGTTTCACCTCCTGTCTTAGCTTGGATACATTCTAAGTAGCATTTACTTTTGTTACTCCATAGGAATCTCTCTTGTAAAGAAAACCATTGGTCTCGGCATCACTAAATCCAAAGATGAGATTTCAGTCTTGACCCAACAACTGCACCTGGCACAGATGAACATAACCTCCCCTGGCATTTTCATCTTGTTTCGGGACACCATACTGATTTGAGTTTGTTGCTGCCAAATATTAGGCTGCATCCATACTTACATTACCAGCTGATGTTTATCTAGGCAAAAAATCTAGAAGTTATCTTGACCTCTTTATTTCTTTTGGAATATGAATTCAATCTGTGGGAATGCCCTCCAAAATACACACAGAGTCCAACAATACCATGCCACCTCCATCACCAATACTGTGCCTCAAGGAGCTGTTCTTTATTGCCTGGGTTATTTCCTCAAAAATAAACTCCTTTGCTGGAAATTTGTCTAAATACAGTGACAGTGAAAGATTTTCTTAAAACTTGCATCAGATCTTGTCATATTTCTACTTACATCCCCTCATAGCTTCTCATCTTAGCCAGAATAAAGTCAGAGTCTCTGTGACCTTACCTGCAAGTAAGCCCTATATCTCCATCCTGTGAAGTACCCTGGATCCTTTGCTACTTTTCAAATACAAGGCCTCTTTCAGTGTTCATGGAATGATCTCAGAAAATTTTTCAGGCTTTAATATCTTCCTGCAGCCATGGATTACCTGTGCCCTGTCTTAAAAATGTCTTCAGTTCATTTAATTAGTGGTTGAAATTGCAATATAAACTAAAGACCTCTATTAACAAAAGCAAAGAAGAACTGGGAAGATTCTCAGTGGTTGAAAGCAGTAGCTTGGAAAGCCTGGCTGCCTGAGTTTGGCTTCCCAGTATCTATGTAAAGCCATATGCACAAAGTGGCGTATGTGTATGTGGAGTATTTGCAGTGGCACTGGGCCCTGGTGTGCCCAGCTCCCTCTCTCTTTCTCCCTCCCCCCTCTTTATCTCTCTCTTTCTCTATCTCCAAATAAATATTTTTTTAAAAAGTAAGTAACGGTCTTGGAAGAGGTCTCTGTGGTTAAAGGTACTTGCTTGCAAAGGCTGTTGGCTTGGGTTCAATTCCCAAATGCCCCATAGAGCCAGATGAAGAACATGACACATGCACTTGGAGTTTGTTTGCAGTGGCAAAAAGTCCTGGTGTGCCCATTCTTCCTCTCACTCTCCCCCGCCTCTCTCTACTTGCAAATAATAATAATAATAATAATAATTAATAGTGAAAAAAAGAAAATGCCATCCCAAGTTTAAAAGTAAAGAAGAGGAATCTCCAGAGTGGGGATCCAAAGTTCTGGATTCATTCCACTGATATTCGGTGATTTAGTTATCATAGCCTCACACAAAGCAGAGGCAAGGCATCAGGATAATAAGAGATGGAGGACTGAAAATGAAATCCTGAAGTATACCAGAACTCCCAGGGAAATGAAGAGGTAGAAAGATCTGTCCACCAAAGGAGAAAATAAAATAAAAGAGAAGTGTGTATTTGTTCCATAAACAAAGCAATGTACTGCTAGAAATTTCCACTTGAAACTAAAGTATGGGCTTATAGAGTTTGGACTTACAATCTCATTTACCTCATAGGAATATTCCTGTAAGAATCAAGTCAAATGGCAACCACCCATCCAGCCCTCCCTTGTGAAGTTCCCATGGGAGAGGAAGGAAAGGAAATCAAATCTTGTTCCGTGAGTTGAGGTGCAGAATAACAGAACTAGAAGGTTCCCATCTGCAGCCAAATGAATGATACTGGAGGACATTAAGTTAAGTGAGATAAGCTAGACACAGATAAATACTGCATATTCTCTCTCATATGGGGAAGTTAAAAAAGAAAAAAGAAAACATTGGGTGTAGAACACTGAGTGGAGGTTGGAAAATGGAAAGGGTAAAAGTTGAACAAAGGGAGGCTGGATTTTATGTGTGCACAGTGAACACATTGAAATATCACATTAGTATGTACAATTAATATATGCTAATTAAATTATGATGTATGTAGTAAGTGTCTATTTCAGAAAATACCAAAAAAGGAAACTTGAGCCCCTCATATACTGGAAATAACAAAATATGAATCTAGACATCACAAACCAAGTAAATGGCTTTAAAAATATTTTTCCCAAAACTTCCAGAAAAATAAACCAACTGTATATAATATCATGTAAGAGAATCAGAGTGAGCACTTCTAATCAATTTCTCAGATTGGATTTGGGGCCTGCTCCATGGGAGGGTGCTGTGAGAAACCTTTTCCCCTGGAGAGATGCAAACACACATCTTTACTCCAAGGAAGGCACAGAAGACAGACCAAAGGACAATTACACCAAAACCAGTTTGGGTGAACTGATAAATTCATTGGGGTTACTAACAGAGCAGGGTGAGGGCTGCTTACAGGTGCATGGACAACTCACAGGCAGCTGTATTGTCCACAAGCTCCCCACAGCACAGGTGCAGACTCATGGGAGGTGTTTCTCTGGAGCTCCCCGTACAACCTGCAGGCAGCTCAGCTGGTGAGAGTCTCCAAACTGTTACATGACTTGTAGAGAGTCCAAGGCACTCTCCCAGTGCCTACAAGCAGCTCTGCCAGAGAGTCTTTGAGTAGTCACCACCATCTGCTTTTCTGACTAAAAGTTAGAGCAGCGCTAATCTATTGACAAGCCCAAAAATATTTAGAGCAATTTAATGAGCACAGTATATCTATTTAGCCAAACAACAGTAGTAGCTTCTCCCTCGGGCCCATGGCCTTCCCAAAAATTGGTTTTTTACTAGGCTTTCAGTACTTGACATGAATTACATCCTGTGGAGCAGTTGGTTACCCTCATGACAGTCATGCCACTATTGCACCAGGTGTACATCTTGTTTAGTCAGCCAATTACATAGTTCACAGAGTCCACTGCTGGGTAAGACTGTTGATGAGTATTCTCCTCCAGAAACATTTATAGTAGCACTCTGATAGCAAGCAGGAAGAAGGCTACCAGGTATGTCCAAGTTTGATTTCTTAATATTCTGTAGCTGATATACTTAGTGTTTCCAGCAATGGTACCTTACTGTGTACTTCTGACGAGCAAGCAAAACATTGGTAATAATTTTTATTGTCTGGTGGCCTCGTGAGCTTCCCTGACTAACAATCCCCAACCTTGACACAGGTATTTTCCTATAACAAGCTATTAGTATTTTACTAATGTAGTGACAATATCCAAGGCAGGATAATAGCTTACTTCTTTTGCTCAAAACTTATATGACTCTCAGAAGAAAATTAAATACACTGATAATCAAACACACCCTACCACCACATCCTTATGACAAGTCACTTTAGGTGAAAAAAAAAAAAAAGACATTGTCAGCCCTAGTAACTCTGATTTTCCACATCAAGATTTGTTAACGTTTCTCTTTGGTCCTTTTGTCCTTTTTCCTAAGTGTCAATACTGGCCCTATACAATCCGCTCTTCCACTTCCATATAATCTTCCTAAGGGGGCACTGACTTGAGTCTTGTAGACACCTGTCTCGGCACTGGCAAATAGGGAGTTATTGAAAGCTGCTTGATAATCTCACTATGGTGAATTATACACAGAACATAGGTATTTTCTGTTCCAAGTCTAAATTTCAGAACAACTGTAAATTTGCATCAAATAAGAAAGCACACAAAGTAAACTTGGGAAAATGTAGGAATGTATTCATTTAAATTTGTGAAGCTTTCAGTTTCAAGATGCATGCTCAAATTCAAACAGACTTAAGTGAGAAAGTAAAGTCTTTGCTCTGGACTATCACATGCTCCACTCAGAAACTTCCAGCATGGATCTGGATAAATAGCTCATATAGCTTACTTTGTAAAATGCTTGTCTTGAAAACATGAATTCTTGAGTTCAATGCCCAACACCCATGTGGTAGAGACACTGGAATCCTAAGCAATGGCCACACAGAGATAGAAGCCTCCCTGGGCAGTTTCTCGCCTAGAAGCTGAGGCCAAAAAGAGAACAGCAAACCTGAAATCATACTTAAGCATGTTCTCTGTTCTACACACACACACACACACACACACACACACACACACACACATGTGTATTCAGGCGCCAGCATATTACCCATGTGCCCACACACACCTGCACACCTACATACAAATACACACCACAGAAACACATACAAGGAAGCAAACAAGGGATGTTAGGATGAAGAACCTCCTTTACTTTTAAAGTTGTCAACATGAGCTGGTTTTGAGGGTCAGAGGATCATAGCAGTGCCTGGCCTTGTCACTGTGGAGGATTTCTCCTGCTCACCTCTGGGAGGGGAAGAGAAAGGCCATCTGGAAGCATCCTAAAATGCTTGAGAATTAGCATGGGGCATCAACAAAAGTAAAAGGTTAAAATAACAATGCTGAGAATTTAGGGGAATTGGTTTCTAAAACACTGAGCATTCACAGCGTGGCTTCAGACTCTTCTTTCCTTCTGTTTGCTGATTAGTTTACTGCCCAGCAAGCAACTGTCAGACTGTCCTGCACAGCAACAATGGCAACATCACATTCACTTTCTATTCAGTAAGTACAAAGTTCTTTCAGGTAAGGAAAATGATGCAAATTTTCTTAGGCTGACAAGATCCTTTGAGATAATGGAATTACTCTATCTTAATCTTTTGAAATACACAGGGAGTCATGAAGACTTTCTATTTAGCAGCAGTCTCTTGGTGATATGAGCCACTCACACCATGTCGATTTTCTGTATCTTATTCCAAAAGACAGAGACCTTGCTGTACTTTATTTGATTCATCTCTAATCAGTAAATAATTAGAAACATAATTGAGGTCCACAAATTAATTGTGTTTAATACATAATAAAATATATTTTTCAAGGAGAACTGCTCCTTAATTGTCAAGGGTAAGAAAATGTTTGTTGGTGACCTCAACAAAGTTGCAGTAGAGTCATATTATATGGCCATTTCCTTTTACATTTATCGAATCTTGAGCCACATTGTCACACTCCAAACAGCATATTCTAGAAATAGAACTTCAGATCAAACTCAAATGAGTTTCATATGTTAAAAGCATTTTAGTTTCTTATAAAAGAAGTGAATTTCTTCCAAAATCCCAATTCTCTTTTATCAACAACAAATATGATTCCTCTTGAAGTAATTATCCCCAAATAGTTGATTTATACAGCCTCATAAATTACATTTTCTGTCAAATAAATCACTTTGCATTTGACTTCAACAGGATGAAGGATTTTTTAAAAGGTGCTGACTAAGAGTGTTGTAGAATCGACTTAAATACTTTATACTTTAATTAAAATATATAGATGTGTTTCATTTCCCTGAAAGCAGAAGTATAAGTTCTTAACAACTTGGATATGTGCCTTCTTGGGGTGCATCCTAGTCTTTTCCTTTCTCTAATCAGTAATCAGTACTTTTTGAAGTTTATGTGTACAGTGAGTAATTTGATTTTCTTCTCTGGTACTATTACATAGACTGAATACAGAGATTAAAGGTGCATATATTTAGCAGCTAGAGAAGCATAATACATGTTTTCACTGTTCCCCAGCAACAAGCCCTATACACTAATCAAGGTAGAGGACTCTCAGGAAAGCATTTCAGCTTCTCCTTGTCAGAGAAAATAGCAGTTCTTTAATATTCTGTTAGGAACAGAACCAGGGAGAGTCAGGAGCCAGGGAGCTCCTGCTTTAATCTTAAAGTCAGTCCTTTGTAGCTCAGGTTAACGATGGGACCATAAATTGTATTCCATATTGTCATATTATTGTATTCCATATTGTCATATTATTGTATTCCATATTGTCATATTATTCTTCATTCCTACCTGGATAGTTCTGGGAAAAAAGATTACCTTTTCCCTTTGAATAAAATTGTAACTTTAAATGACAAATCTAGTATCTATATTAGCAAAAACCCACCTGTTGTGTTGATGCCCTGATTGTCAGGCAGGGCATTCTGTGCTCTCTGGTAGCAGATCACCAAGTGCACTTAGTTACTATGGCCTTTGAACACACTGTTATATGATGGGAAACTGGAAATCAGTACTAGGTTTCACAGGATCAGAGAATTTTATATCAAAGAGTCTGGCTGAAACCCCATAGCTATTTATCACCAATTTCCTTGATTTGTAGATGAAGAAACTCAAACCTACGAAGTTAAGAGAATAGAGCAAGTTTTAAGTGATGGATGAATGAATGACGAAAATATGAAATCATACGTGTACAAATCACTAAAATTCAATTACTCCTAAAGTGACATAACGTCAGGTAATTGTGGCTTTAGGCATATTTTGGAAATTGTTCCTGAAATGTTAATGTCCGATTTTGAATTCATAGAAGAAATCATTTTTTTTTTACTTTCTAATAGAAATATGTTTTTAAAGAAATAAAAGCAACGATGTGACTATTTTCTCAAGCAATAGAAACAGAGGAACTGTTTAGTCATCCTACTGGTTCCTGTTGGTCAGTTGCTTATGACAAACCAGCCTTAGGGCACTGTCAGCAAGTTCTACAATCCAGGAGCAAGAATTTCACAATCCCAATCCAGAAAGAGAAACAGTGCTATTTAATGTCTGAGAAGGACATTAAACAGAGAGTATTTGAGTATGTCTAATCAGGAGCTGTCTGTCACATCAGAATGGCTGTTTCTGACCCACAAAATGGATTTTAAGTCATTCCCCCCATGCTTGCTCTGACAATGATGGTGGTGATGAAGATGAACATATTGGGTGCCATACTTATTTTCTTTGTAATTTTACTGGAATTTTGCTTACTTAACATTATAATAAGTATCTCTACTTTATAGTGGTAATTGCCACAAATTCTATGATTTTTCTATTACAACACAAAAACTGTACAAGGCAGTCATATTCTTTGTGTCATGTGTGATGACATTAAATATTGGAAGGTGCAGGAATAAAGGAGAACCTTACACTTCTTACACTCCTTCACATTTGTACAAGGTAGAGCCTCCTTTTCTCTAGAAATTGCCTAATCATGACTTCTCTTTCCATCTTTTCTCAGTCTCTTTCTCTAGAAGTTTGAAAATCCTTGAAATCCAACCCATGTTATAGTGTGTTCTGACTTATTTGGGGCCCATTGCACAGTTAAAACAATGTAGGTGTCTTTTTCTTTATTCTCCAGGACACTATATTCAAACACAACTGGCCTTCACTTCCAGTTTTGAAAGATAGAAGCGTATACTGGCTGTTATTTGGGTTCTGTCTTTACAGTCTTATTTCTACCTGTATGGCTTTGAACAACTGCTCAGAGCCTCAGTATTTCTAGTTATATGAATATGAAATTAACAGAAAAAAAACTACCCTATAGATTTGTTATCAGGTTTACAAAAACCAGTACCTTGAAATACTTGGGAACAGTAAATGAAATCTAGAATATATTATTCACCAATATCATTGTTTTCATAGCTCATGTTAGGTTGTGTCTCCTCAGGTCACAGGCCTTCAATCACGTGGTTCTTTTCTAAAGAAGAACCAGAGAGATATGCACTGCTTCACTGACTCAGTCTGAGGAGCAAACAGGCTCTGCAGGCTGTGCCTTGCCCATTACAGAACTTTGAATCTATATGAACACTTAATCATCACTGAGACCTGAGTAAATACTTAGAATAGTGAGGACTTACCATTACTCCAAATCTCATAACATTATAACGAAAGAATAACATCTTTCATGCTCCTGAGCTATAATAGATACAGCTGCGATTCATTCTCTGTTGTCCACTTGCTGGGAAGGTCAGATGTAAATTAGAAATCTCCTTTTATAAAATGTAAGTAGTTCTTCCCAGTGTTAACTCTATAATAATCCATGCTTCACAGTGAAGTCACTAGTTTGTTTTCTCATGTTTGTCCTCCTGCTGCCATTTTGAATCTTGGTGTGCAGAGGGTTAATCTGGCCACTGGAGTTATTTGGAGAATAGTCTGAGTGCCCAGAGCAGAGCCATCAGTGGGTAAGGAACATGAAAACTCACCAGAAATTGTCACAGATACATGTAACTCAGTGCTAGGGAGACAGGTGTGGAAATGACCTCCAACAAGCTCCCAGGTAAAGCTTGTGCCTCCATAAAGCAAGGTCTTGGTGGACATTAAATATGGCACAATGGGCAAGGATGGCAAGCCTCCTTCGGCTTAAACCCCTTGGATCTATTCAAATCAGTATCTATTACCCACTCATGGAAGCAGATGTGGTAGAAATGGAGTCTAAATAACAACAAAAATAACCAAAGTACTAATTCCTTACTAAATGATGGTTGGTTTGGGGTCATGTCAGCTACAAAGAAGAAAGCATTCCTGTGTCTAATCAAATTGCATTTGACGTATTGAAGACAACGTCCCTGACCCAGCCCCTAGGTCAGAAACAAACATAATGACCTTGACTTTGAAAACTTAGTCATCACCAGACCACCTTCCAAAGTGCTATCTCTTGAGAAGGTATCTGTACAAATATATTAGAAAATCTCTTTATCTAAGGTTATGAATATGTTTTTATAACAACTATGATTTTCAATCAATCAAACCTCATTTTTGTTTCACAGTTAACTAGAAGCACAGAAAAGATGTGTATATGGCCCAGGGTCCAACAAATCAGGAATCTAGGCACATACCCATTTCTGTGGGCTTCTGTTTAATTTCTGTCTATGTCACTATGATGTGTGGCTTTTAAGTACAATTAGCAATGGCATCGTGTCAATTCTCCTGCTTTCTCAAACGTATTTATAGTTGAAAATCATTTTTTATTGAACTCTCCTGGTCATTTACTGACATGCAAAATATGAATCATAGATCACCCCCCCCAATTCCCACCTAAGGCCACACTGCCTTCAGAGTTCATCATGTTTGAAACAAGTATCCATTTGAGGCATAAGCAATGACACACTTTGTTTCTTTTTGTTGGTGATTTTACTGCTCAAAATGAACTTTAAGGGGCTGGAGGGATGGTTTAGCAGTTAAGACACTTGCCCACAAAGCCAAAGACCCAGGTTCAATTCCCCAGGACCCACATTAGCCAGATTCACAAGGGGACTCACACGTCTGGAGTTCGTTTGCAGTGATTGGAGGCCCTGACATGCCCATTCTCTCTCTCTCTCTAGCTCATGTGAATGCATGTGTTCTCTTTCTCTGTCGAATAAATAAATAATTTTTTTAACGAACTCTAAGTGCATGAGTGAAGCTGTTCTAGCATTGCTGAGTGTGAGAAAACTGGGCACCCTTAAGGTGAAAATATCTATGCTGTGGGCTATGAGTCATTGTCAGTTAACAATATTGATTATATAAAGCACGATTCTGTTCATACAAGATTCCATATTGATTACTTGGTAAACATGTTACCAGAGGTTCACAGAAACCAAATCCTGTTTTATCTAGTCACAATCATTCAATTGTCACTATTTCCACATTCCCAGCTGTTTTATATGACATAACTAGAACTAATTTTACAAAACAATCTCCCCAAACTATAATGGTCATTTTTAGGGGTTTTGGGTGTTACAAGTGCACTTATATACCAAACTTCTTAATTTAAGCATGACTTTCCAACATTAGAGCTATAACACAAGTTCTTACTATCTCTCTCTCTGTTTGCTTATTTTATTTGCTATATATTTTTTGGTTCCCCACACATGAAAAATGAAAATATATTTTTGATGATTCCCTGTCTCTGTTTGCTTCACATTTCTGAGACTTCTGTGCTAGAAAGCAGTCCATTTTATAGTATTCTGTCCTTTGCTAACATAGACAATATCCTGTTATCAAATTCTATGTGATAACTTCTCTTCATATACTTAAAACAGGTACTATCTACCCATTACCTAAAGTTTTGAAGTTAACATCATTTTCTCTAGACTTGCTTCTATTTTCTTCGCATGAATTCTTTCTTAACAATTTAAGGATATGTTTTACTCCTTATTTCAATGACTTCATATCACACTTGGAAGGATAGGGAAGATAATTGTCTCTGATTTTTTTTCAAAGAGAATGAAAAGTAGATTTTTATAGTCACCTTCTCATTGCTGGGACAACACCAGATGACCCAAAGCAGCAAATTGGAGGAAAGAGTTTATTTTGGTTTATAGTCTCAAGTAAAAGCTTCAGAATGGCAAGGGGAAAACATGACATGAGCAGAGGCTAGACATCATCTCCTGCTACAGCAAATAGGAACCCACAGCAGTATAGTGATCTCAACTCTAGCAAGGAGGAGCTGGTTATAACACACCAAAGCCTGTCTCCAGAGACATACCACTTCCAGCAGGGCTTCACCTCCCAAAATGATACCAGCTTGGGACCAAGCATTCAAATAATAGAATATATAGGGACATCTGATTCAAACAACATAATTTCAGCCCTGGCACTATAGACCCAAGATGTAAAAATGTATTCAATCCAACTTTAAAAGTCACTATAGATTTTACTAAGCCAAACACTCTTCAGATGCCCAAGGTCTTGTCTGAGGACTCAAGACAGTTCTTAACTATAAGCTTTGAAAATCTGCAACACAAGTTGGATACACATAATGTCATGTAGTAATCCAACTGCAAAAGAAAGTATTGCAATGAAATATTGAATTGATGCAACATCTAATAAGCAGAGCAATTAATCACCTTCTGCAGTTTTTTACTGGCAACTGTGACCAATGACATGGTCTCTGGGTTCCAGTTCTGTCCCGTCAGCTGGGCTGCCCTCACACTTGGGAAAAGCTCTATCCCAAGTCAGCAACTCTCCTTGGCAGCCAAGCAAGAGCTCTGATATCTCCAAAATTCTGGGGTTTCCACAAAAAATCATGATTGATCCTTGTGGCTGCATCATGACT
Source organism: Jaculus jaculus (assembly GCF_020740685.1). Taxonomy (NCBI): domain Eukaryota; kingdom Metazoa; phylum Chordata; class Mammalia; order Rodentia; family Dipodidae; genus Jaculus; species Jaculus jaculus. Next base: position 63,286,580 of record NC_059103.1, on the reverse strand, counting down.
CCATTCATGGACTCCAACATCCTTGACTCACATTTTCCAGTGGTATTTTCCAAATAGATGTATTGCAAAGCTAATGACTCCCCTATTTATTGCAGTTGTTATACTTCCATAATACCAGGTAGGCTACCAATTTTTTTTTTTAATTTAAAAGAAAATAAAGCTGGCTTTGAAATCAAGGAAACGCCTTTAGCATTCTACCCAACGCAGAACAGATGACCTAATCTCAATGGTGGTAATCTCTCAAACAGTTGAAGCTGAACCAGGCTGAGTCTCCTATAAAAAATTTTAATTCTTTCTGTGCCATTTCCATCTGCTCTTTGTTCCATCATCACTTTTAAATTTATCTTTGCTTAAGTTCTCAAGACAGGAGAAGAAGAACACAGCAAGGTTTTTACACAAACTGCCTCTAGCCCAGTCTAGACAGAGCTCCTTTCCCCTTCATAAGCCAAGCCTCACTGTACACAGTTCTTTCTGCATTTATGTCTTTTAACTCTCAACAGAGTGACCTATCGTACCCTGCTTACAGCACAGAATGGTATCTCTTAATCATTCCTCTTGCAAACCAGTTTCAAAAGATTAAAGCTACACGGTCAGGTTTCTAGCAGTAATGCTAATGGTACCAATTTTCTGTGGTAGTCACCATATCACTGCTAAAACAAAACACCCAACCAAAAGCAGTTAATGGGAGTAAAGGCCTTATTTTTGCCTTGCAGTTTTGAGTATTTGGTGGTTTGAATTAGGTGTCACCCCATAAACTCATGTGTTTTGAATGGTAGATCTCTGGCTGTTGGAAATTTTGGCCTGAAGTTTCCAGAGGGCATGTATCATTGAGGACAGACAGGATTGTTATAACCAGCTTCCACTTGCCAGTGTTTGTCACACTCCCTGATTCTGTTGTCCAGGTGTTAGCCAGGTGATAATGTCCAACCTCTGCTCATGCTGTGGTTTTCCCTGCCATCATGGAGCTTCCCCTTAAGTATAGAAGCCAAAATAAATCCTTTCCTTAAAGATGCTTTTGGTCAGGTGCTTTCTGTCAGCAGCAAGAAGTTAATCTCAACAGAGTAGAAGTTTAATGATGGCAGTGAAAATTAAGAAACAACATAATTCGGACATTAATCCTTGCTACAGCAGATGTAATAACTCAGAAAGAGAGTGAGTTGACATTTGGCGAAGGGGAAACTGGCTATAACACCTCAGAGGCCTCACCCAGCAAAACACCTCTTCCAGCAAGGTTTTACCTCCCATACTGCCACCAACTGGGGGCCAATCATTTGGAACACATGAGTTTATGAGGCACATCTGATTTAAATCACCACATAGATATCCTGAAGTAAACAAACTTATCAAGAACTTGAGAAAATTTCTTAACTAGGTAGCAGAAGCAATGTAATCCTTGTGAAAGTGACTCTGAAAGCAATAGTCAGTACCACAACCTTAATCTTCACCTTCATGAAAGACTAGCTGTCTACCATGTTTCAAGCAACCTAATGGTAAGAAACAAACCAATGTGTGTCCGGATCCATTCCATCGTCTGTATGTCTGAGGTCTAAAAATTTCTAGTTAAATAACTGTTGATAACATATACCATAAATGCAAAGTAGTACTCCCTAAAAATGTAAGACTTCCACCTCAGAAACTGATTTCAGCTTTGTTGGTTTGGATTCACCGTGTGGCAGTCATTGAAGGGTGTGAGTGTGTGTGTGTGTGTGTGTCTGTGTGCACACACACTACCAATTGTTTAAGCTGACTACTTTGCATAGGAGTATAAATAGATTGAAATATTTGACATAGTAATAACCATTTTAAAATCTTTCTGGGATTTAGTCTTGATTACTTTCTGGGAACCATTTGCCCTCAGTAAATTTTCACAGTATTAGGGTATTGTTGATGTTTGAAATTTTCATTTATAAACTCCAATCCCTGCTTCCATGGTGGTGTCTTATCTACTACTAGGGATAGATTCTGGATCCTCAGTGGTGAAATGGGAGAAAGGGAAGGAATTATAACAGTAATGGCTGATAAGAAGGATTGTTCATGGGCTGTAGCAATGCTACATTATTTAATGATGCTTAAAACCTATGGAAGAAGCTGAAATTATAATTTTGCAGAAGATGAAACTTAAAAAGGTAAGTAAATTCTTCAAATTCATAGTCATGATGAGACAGAGGTGAAACCGGGAATTGTTTTTGTCTTCAGACTAAAGCATTTACCAAGACAGGCACTAAGAATGAAGTCAAAATGGCAAACACACTTTTACTGATACTCTTATCATAAAGATAAATGTTTGTAGCATTTAAAATAAAAGAGACCTTAGAACTTCTGGAGTTTTGCAACCTTGGGCTTGTCCAATGCTATGTTCCAAATCTCAGGTGTTGAAAGCATAAACAGAAAGATATTTGTTAGTTATAAACTTTATCAGAAAATATGAGAACACATGCTACTAAGTTCTAGGAATAAAACATGTATTTCTTTGAAGCATGATAAAAGTAAGTAAGTGTTATAAAGAATAAAACAAAAGAAGAGAAACACATTTACAGGAAAAATACTATCTCTTGCCATTCCTTTTACACTACTGATAAGATGTAGGAGAAAGTTCTTTCAGGACAGACACCCAGCACTTCCTTAGGGAAATGCAAAAAAAATGTTCATCCTTAATACCCTAATACTGTGAAAACTTACTGAGGGCAATTGGTTCCCAGAAAGTAATCAATACTAAATTCCAGAAAGAATTTAAAAGTTATTACTATGTCAAATATTTTAATCTATTTATACTTCCATGCAAAGTAGTCAGCTTAAACAATTGGTAGCATGTGTGCACACAGACACACACACACATGCACATATACACACACGCACACCCTTCAATGACTGCCACACGGTGAATCCAAACCAACAAAGCTGAAATCAGTTTCTGAGGTGGAAGTCTTACATTTTTAGGGAGTACTACTTTGCATTTATGGTATATTTGTGATTTTGAACCCTTTTCTTTTTTATACCTCCTTTGCATTCCTCAACTACAGTGCATGTGTCAGTATATGAAGGAGAAGGGGTTGACCTCCTCCAGGCTCTGCCTGTACAATTTATCACAACTAGATAAATATGACTTCCACATCTCTTAAGCCAATGTCTTGCTTTGTAAACCTGAATGTAGATCTCTGAGTGGTTCTGCTTCCCTGGTTGAAGCCTGGCTGGCTCAAAACTCTAAGCCCATGTATAAAAGGGATCTTTCCCAGGGATCCCCACTCCATGGAGGAATCTACAGCCTTATATACATTTTCTTGTTTACAAATAAAGAAGCTGTGGTTATTGAAATCAGTTCTGCAGGCATTTGTGCATGAAAAGTGACTTTGAAAAGTTAGCAATATATTATCTAGGTTAAAGTTTGCTTCCATGTACCAGAAAACCTAAAATAATGCGAACTTGAACCTTAAAATTTAATATTCCCATGAAGAGATTCCAGAGTTAGGATGACAGTTCTTGGCATCTCCAGGGACCACTACTCTGCCCTTCCTCAGATATTCTCCTCATCTTCTTGGTCAAAGTGTCACATTCATATGTGGGGACAGGGTAAAGGATGAAGAGAAGAGCTTGCTCCTTCCCTGAGGGTGTAACTGTGAAAGCACATTTCACATACACTTCTACCTCATTCGTTAGAGATCAGGAACATGACCTTCCAGGTCTGGAAGAAAAACTGAGAAATGGAATGCTCTAGCAGCCAAGTAACCAAATCATTTTTGTCACGAAGGAACAGGGAGCAGCCGGTGTCAGACAGCATGGTTTCCTGCCACAGGAAGTACTTGTTGCGCCAGTAACTTGGCGACTCTTTCCTATAAGTCTACAATACAAAAGGATTTCTAGAGTCTTAAAACCAGCACAAGTCTCAACTGCAAAGCCACAAAAAGCAAAACAAAGTAAAAAATTTAAAAAAAAAATGAAAAGAGCTCAACAAACAACAGAATGGAGAATAACAACCTGACATACAGACATACAAAAATAGCACATGTTTTCCTGCAGAGTCTCCAGTCACCCACAAACACACCTCCTTTGAATTTAGTAGCATTAAACAAAAACAAAGTTGTGCTTTGCTAAGACTCCTAAGTCAACAAGCAGCTTGCCTGCCAGGATGCCAAAGAGGAATAGGAAGTTGATAAATGGTATTGCAGAGTCCACTCAGAACATATGAAATGAAAATATTGTTATGCTGGGGAGAAATGCTTGCTGAAGTACTGCCTCGGAGAGTACGAAAGCAGGTCACTGAGGCAACCAAGTGTTTCTCTGTTGCCTGTGACTCTGCTCCAACGGGACAGGCAGCTGGACTGGTTGAGTTCTATCATACATTAATAGGGATGGATGATAGACTGTCAGCAATGTGGGTGTCACATGTGTGGTACTGCTAGGGCCAGAGGTCTGGGAGATGGAGTGTGATGGGGCCATCTGTCACCGGAGGCAAAGATGTTCTCCAACCTGAGGCTGTGCAAGTCACCTAGGTCTCCACCTGATGTCAGACAGCCTGTTTCTTTATTTAAAAGAAAAATAACCAGGGCTGGATGCCAGAGAGGAAGCCTGAGCCCCCCACCATCAGCAGCAGGCAAGCTCATTAGCTTAATCTTCCAGCACTTGCAACCTACAACAAGGCAGCTCCAGAGAGGACCACAAAAGAAAGCCAGGGCTTGTCATATCCAGTGACTGAGACTCAGGAAAGCAGAGACTACTGTTTCTGCCTCCCCACCCCCCTCACCAAACTGCTCCTTCTTCTAGATATTCCTGACTTTCCCTGAGGACTCCACCCTTAAAACCTCTGCCCACTGGAGTCAAAAGACCTAAAGACTACTCCCTCCTCAGACATCTGTGAGCAATGGTGTGAACCAGACTCTTAATATTAAAACTTCCTACTTCACACTGCTTTAATGACTGTCTATGCATATTCCAACTATATTATTCACACTAAAGTTTTATAGTGCTTTAAAATCCTTATAATGAGCAGGTGTTTGATAATGAAACAAGTGTTTGCTTCAGAAAATTGTGTGGGAGGCTGAATAAGCCACTGTATTTTATACCTATTTTCTTCAGCCCAAGTCAATAGGAGCCTTTTAGGGCTATTCCTCCAGCTCTAGGTAGCTCAGTCTCTGGTCACCTAAGGTGACCTGAGGGCTGAAGGCCTGGACTCAAATCCAGGTACAGCCTCAGATTTGCAACTCGCCCAGTGAGGACTTCAGCTGGAATAATGAACTCTGGACACTGAGTGAAGGTCCTCTTATGCTCCTCTTTTCCCCACTATAGTGGAATGTGCCACAACAAGTTCAGTCTGCTTTTGGTGCTGCCTGAACTCACCTGTGGTCTTCTAACCCCACGCCCTCTGCTCTCACTGAGAAGGGACGTTTCTGTTAAAGTCATCAGTAGCCTTGGCAGCCAGCATGTGCATGAAAAGGTCCTATAGGATGGCTATAAGTCTAGATTGGAGGAAGCTGAGGAGAGGGTAGCTGCCATCCAAAATAATAGAAAATATTGGTTTGAAAACTTGTGGCACCTTCAAAGAATTTCTTGGGAAGTTGCTTCTCTGTGGTGTGCTTGCTCAGGTTTAAGCTCACACCCAAAAGGCCAGGTAAAATCCAGGCAGCACACTAGCAGGTGCTCCTCTCCCCACCCAGCTCACAGAGATTGCACTGCTGTGTGCGCAGGGAGCTACTGGATTCCTGCCTGCATCTACCTCCCCAGATCAGGCTTCTCTGGGGAGCTTCAAGGGCACCAACACAGTAGGCTTCTGAGATCACTGATGCATGGTACTTGGGACTGTCAGTGTGTCCTTGGCTAGTGTTGCTTGGCTCCTGGAGTTAATTTTGAGCAAAGGTGGCAGGGACGGAGAGCAGCTACCTGGAGCCTTCTCAGCTGTCAGCAAGTAAGATGGCCTGATAGATGTGGAACCCAAGGAGCAGAGGGGACCCACCTCAAATTACAAAGTCAAAGTTCATGTTAGTTTTGTTTGGTTTTCAAGCTTAACAAGGTCAGCTTTCTGTCAAAATAATGACAACAAAATCCATGAAATTCCCCATTATACCATTTATAGAGGGAACATTTTGATATAACTACAGCTTGTACTATGATAGAGATAATTCCATTGTTCTCTGAAGATTCTTGCAATAAAAATGAACCTTCCAAAGTGAAGATTTGCTGTGAGATATTACCAGCACTCTGCAGCAAAGAGGCCCAGGAGTGTCTAGCAGGGGTCAACAGATGTGGGGTCCTATCTGCACAGTCCCCTGGAGAGGGAGGCTTGTGTGAGGGAAATGGAAGGCTGAACTCAAAATCCAATGTAGTCTCTGTAGACCTGTGTACTGCTGTGGTTGGCTGGGTAGTGAATAAAAACCAGGCCTCAGGAACTCAAGGTACTCTGGATGGCGCTCGGAAGAGAGACCATCCACGTAGCTCTGTTGCTAATGATGCTGACTGTATTAGTTACTTGCTTGTGGCTGTGACAAGATATCTAACAAAAGAAACGTGTAGAAGGAAGGGTTCATTTGGCTCATGATTTGAAAGTACTGTGCATCATGGTGGGGAAGGCATGGCAACAGAAGGAGCTGGCATGCTGTATCAGCAGTCAGAAAGCAGAGAGCAATGACTGCTCATACTCAGCTCACAGTCTCCTTTCTCTTCACTCCTCCACCCCAGCCTATGGAATGGGGCCTCCCAAAATTAGAACTGGTCTCCCCATCTCAGTTATTCAATCTAGAAAATTCCTAATAGGCATGCCCAGAGATTTTTCTCCTAGGTGATTCTAGATCATGTCATGTTGACAAACAAATTTAACCACTATACTGACCAATAAGGAAAGTTCAACAGAAACAGCCATCATTCACAGACCATTGCCCTAGGCTGCTCACTGTGCTCAGCACTTAAAACATCATGACATAGTCTTTGAAACTGTGGCTCATCTTCCATGCTAAAAGTCACTTAATAGTAAGTCAAGGAAATCAGGCTTGACTGCAGATTTTATTACCCAAAAACTTGACTTAGAGTTTCTTCCTCAGCCCAACAGAAGAATCCTGTGGCCATGGCCCTGGCACTCTCCTCTAAAGCTGTCTTTTATATAAACTGAGGCAATACACTCAGAAGTCATTTTTATGGGTAATTAAGTGTTTTCTCAAGGCAGGGTCTTGCTATAGCCCAGGCTGACCTAGAATTCACTATGTAGTCTCAGGGTGGTCTCAAACTCATAGCAATCCTCCTACCTTTACCACCCTAGTGCTAGAATTAAAGGTGTACATCACCAAGCCCTGCTGTAGCAACTCATTTCTGATAGCTGACTACATATTAGCCTATGCTCCTGCCTGTCACCTCCCACCAACGTAGGTGGTCACTTCCCTGTCCCTGACTCACCCCTCTGCCTTCCTTGCTAGCAGGCTGCAAGCAAGTTACATCATAAGCTTTTATTTTGCCATGAAGAGCCACAGTGTCTCTTGGATGACTCTCAAGTCTCTCCTTAGCAAGATGATCCAGTATTGTGCTTGCGTCTTCACAGCCACAAGGAAGTTACTTAGTTGAATAACACAAGAATGAAAACACACCAATAGGGATCAGAGAGGCTTTCAATCCACAAAAGCCTCACTTGAAGTAGGAACTTGTTCGGACATGGAGTGTCCATGGATGTCAGAACTGAGGCTCTAGGGGTTGGGGACAGAGCACAGGAACTGCTGGTGAGAGAGTTTCAGCTAGTATAGGTCTAGTGTGCTATGCAAATGATCCTGGGATCCTGAGAAGTGTGGGCAGGTAGTGAAAATCAAAATGTTTACTGTAAGAAAGGAGCACACAGAAGGGAACTATCACTCCCCTTCCCTTTGTAAAATGGAACTGATGTTGGGCACCTCCATGGGTTGCCTGGGTAACTGAGTGGCTATTGGTAAAACTGCACAGAGCAGGTGGAGCAACTCCACACGTGGCAGAGTTTGCTGGCATTCCATGGAAACCCACTGTCTTTGAGAGGCTGGTCTTATTTAATCCTTCCATCTAGGTAAGGAGGTCTTCTAGTTTCACTTTGTCAATAAGGAAATGGATGATTATACACACAAGGGCATGTTGATTTCATCCAAGCTACATACCTGTAACTCCATCTCCATGAAAAAAGTGTAAATGCTGCAAGATAAAAAGACCACATTTTCATGTTTCCACACTTCCTCATAGCCACAGAATGATTAGATCTGGGAGTTACATCAATGACCACCTAATTTAAAAAAAAAAAAATCTCAATAAGGAGTGTTTCATGAACTCTTTATGCTTTTTGTTTGTTTGTTTGTTTGTTTGTTTTGTGAGGTAGGGTCTCACTCTATCCCAGGCTGACCTGGAATTCACTATGGAGTCTCAGGGTGGCCTCGAACTCATGGTGATCCTCCTACCTCTGCCTCCTAAGTGCTGGAATTAAAGGCGTGCGCCACCACCCCCAGCTCATGAACTCTATGTATCTTAGCTTCTGTGCCTGGCAAGAGAAATATAAAATTTAATGTTCCTAGTAGATAAGCTTAAATTTAGAGATTTGTATTGCTACTCCCTGCTTTGTGTCTCAGGTTTAAATACATTTTTGCCTTTCTACAACTTATATATACATATACATATGTATATACATATCTGTACAACATGACCATCTAATCAAAGTTTGTATATGTATATGTATCTATGTGTGTGTCTGACAGCAAGCCCAGCACAGAGTAAGATTTTAAGCTTTAGCTTTCATTTTGAGTTTTGCATTTGAGAAGATGGTTTAAAAAATAATAACAAAACAAGCTACAATAGCTTGATTCCATCTTATCACTCGATGTGTGTTCCCTGCCAGCAGCCGTTGCTGGGCACACTGACACATAAAAGGGATGGTCTGGTCACACCTTGCAAGGACATTTTCAGTGCACTGATCTCCACCAATTTTATTTAAGGATAAATTAAAATCAATTTTGCCTTCTGTGTCTACCTTTCTAAGGCCACAGAGAGATAAGCTTAAAAGCTTATTTTATTCCGAGTCTTTCTTAGAACATTAATCAATAGCACTAAGATGTCTGTGTAAACATAACCTTGTGTGAATCCTGGTTAAGTTCCCCAAACATCCACCCTCATTCAAATAAGTCTTTTGTCAAGAATAACTTCAACCAACAATAGCTCTAACAGTTAGTCCCAACTCAGAATCAGTCATTTTTAAAATAACATCTGACTTTTAAGGGTTGAGGGCTTTCTTTAGGTGCTAGTTATCTTGGAATTCCAATTTAATTAAAATCATTAGCATTAAAGGTCCTGTCTGTTCTTATATAGTGGCAAGCCCCTTTTGTAATAGTAAACACTTTGCTAAGAAGTATATGTGATTCTCAAATGGGAATGCTTTGACTACAGACAGACCCTGTATATCACAGAACAAAGAAGAAAAAAAAATACAATCTTAAGCAGTAGTATTTTCTACAGAGAATTCTATATTTTCATATTATTTATTCATCAAGGAACGGTTTATTTTAAGATAAATTCACTCTTCCCCTACATTGGGAATTGATATCATAAAATGTCGTTAAATACAAACCAGCTGGCAAATAATTCTTAAGAATATCGCAGTCCCCAAACTTGCTCTCTCCGCCCCAGGCAGAAAAACAGTGCTTACATTATTGCTGTGCATCTATCTTAACTTCAGAGGAAGGTTAAATGATTCTGAAAGCTATGAACCATCTACATTTATTCTTTTTAAAGGTTCTGTGGTGTGCTAGCATCTGTATTGCCAGAAAACAACATTTTCTTCAAAGTTATTCTTGGACAGGCCTGGGACGCAACCCATATGTCCCACAGTTAGTCGCAGCTCCAGGCTTTAATTTATGTAACTTGTTCCAAACTTGTCATTGGTGCTGCTGGGTTTGGTGAATGTGTGGCGCCACCTATTGGTGCGATCTCAGAAGTTCACGTTCCTTTATCAGAAGATGAAGCTGCAACTTTTTCATAAAAATGATATTTTTGGGAGGGGTCTTTAAGATGTCAGAGTGTATGAGTGAACATTAATTTTTTTTTAATTTTTTATTTATTTATTTGAGAGCGACAGACACAGAGAGAAAGACAGATAGAGAGAAAGAGAGAGAATGGGCGCGCCAGGGCTTCCAGCCTCTGCAAACGAACTCCAGACGCGTGCGCCCCCTTGTGCATCTGGCTAACGTGGGACCTGGGGAACCGAGCCTCGAACCGGGGTCCTTAGGCTTCACAGGCAAGCGCTTAACCGCTAAGCCATCTCTCCAGCCCTGAACATTAATTTTATGAATATATTTCCCTATAATAATCGAAAAGAAATTATTCTATCTTGGTCATTGATTGAGTGAATTAAAACAGAAATATTTTCCCGTCTGCTTTAACCACCCTTAATGTTTGTTCCCTGGTTATTCATCTCTGAGCAGTGTTTGAGGAGATCAAATAGAAAAAAAGAGCATCATGGCTGTCTGGGAAGAACAGTCATCTAGATACAAGTAAAGATGGAGGAGTCCTATGGATAGAAGCCGAGGGAGAATTTACAGGACTCCATTGTTACATAATACATACCTTTCAGAAAACAGCCACAGTCCCTAGAACTTTGATCTTTTCTCTATACCTTGGTCTTGTGTGTGCTTGCTCTTCTGTCCCAATCATTGAGCCTCACACTGCACAAAATCTTATGGCGTCTCCTTCCATGACTATAAAGGAGAAATCAATGGAAGCAAGAACACAGTTCCCATTGATACTAACCTCCTGATCCATACCTTCCTTTGCATCTTTACAACAAATACCACGGCATACGCCTTTGCCAAAACTCCTCAAAATACATACCTCAAAATGAACCATTTGTTATTTATCAGTCATATACCAATGGAACTTTAAAAAGAAGAGTTGGATAGAAAAGAGAAATTAGTGTTAATGTTTCTGCTAATTCATCTGCCCAAATGATGACTATTTTTCCCCCTTTTTAATCTTCAATCTAACAAAGAGCAGTTGGGCAGCTACCGTTAAAATTCAGCAGTCAGCTACCTTGTAAATTAGAAGCTGTGGTTGTAAAAACGGATTTGTATATCACCAGGAGTGGAGTATGTGTCTGCCTTGTAAATTTAATTAAACAGCAGGTGCAAAAATCAGGTCATATGGCTTTGATGTGCCCTGTGTGAGGATGACAACTAGACAATGATTCTAATATGAGGAAATTTGCATACATTTGCATTGGATCACAGAGAGCACTGGAGCTCTTGCCACTTGAGTATTTTATTTCTAGGAAGTTGAATAAGATTTGAATGAATGATTTCTATTTAGATACTGCGGAAAAATACCAAGAAGATTTTAGCAGTAATGCAGAAGGCCATGTGGACTGAAGCTAGGACCTTCTGATGCACACTTTGAAAAGGCAACCGCCCTCCTGAAAAATGGTGAATGCCTCAAAATGGAAGGAAACAGAGAGTGAGGTGGGAAGAGAGGGGAATGTACTGTACTTTGGGATTTTTACTCTTTCACAGAAAGTGTGGCGTTGACTCAGCTCTTCTTTTGTAGGATCCATCCTGGGTGAATAACATACCATTCTCTTTGCTACCAGTCAGTGCTTGAAATAAATATTAGTGAAATTTCAGATAAAGCCATTAGCATCCTCTATACATTCCTGCTGATTTAAAAATGTAATATATTTCCTGCCTTATTGCAAATCCCTTATCTAGGAAGTTGTGTGTGATTAGTGTCCTCCCCCTTTGTGCATCCTTGCTCAGGTATGGGAACAGTGCGCATACACAAGCACTGAGAGCAGCCAGCACTCTCCCTAAGGTGCTCTTGGTGAAGAGCTTCAGGAAACTCACCTGGCTGTTCTGTCACTCACTGTTCTGTCTATGACAGGTGTCCAGCTCCTCATCAGGAATTCTTTTGTTGCCTTTGTCCACACCCTCTGCCTCCCAAGAACTGGAGTCTGGGATTATAAGACTAACAGAGATAGGTTCATCACCTCTCCTGAATGGAGTTTACGCTGCCCCAACACAGCACAACTGTGTGTCTATGTTAATTCTTATGTTCATAATTCTTATGGTCAAGAATGACTGCTATGTTTTGAAACCAAATCCCATCCATTCGTCTATCTATCTATCTATCTATCTATCTATCTATCTATCTATCTATCATATATCTATCTAGTGTGTGAGAGATACTTTAGGAAAATCAGCTTTGAAATTCCCATTTCTTTAAGTGTAATGTCATGAAATTACTATTCATTTAAATTAACCTTTTAACAGTAAATGTGGTAAGATGTATTAAAATATTATATTCAGAAAACAGGAAAATATTTATTTTATCCTTAAATGCAATTTTCACACACTTGGCCCACTGTTTTATCTGCATATATATGTGTGTATAGTGTGAGACAATGTGTGTATACATGTTCATATGCATGTGGGTGCATGTATGTGTGCAGGTGCATGTAAATATGTGTGTGCACATGTGTGGAAGCCAGAGATCAACATCCAGTGTCTTCCTCAGTTAGTTTGCACTTTATTTTTGAGACAGTATCTCTCAAAGAATCCAAATCTCACTGATTCAGCTAAACTGGCTTTTCATTAGCCCTGTGATTCCTCCCATCTCTGTCTCTAGTCAGCAGGCCCTGAGATCCCATCTCTGCCTCTCCAGCACTTGTATTACAAGAGTGCATCCCCACACTAGGCATGTAGTGGGTATTCCCCAGCCCATGGAATGCTACTGCCCATAGCTAATTTTGGCTTTTCCCACCTCAATTAACCTAATCTAGAAAATCCCTCACAAGTCGACAACCAAGATAAACCATCATGCCTTGTTGGTGATCATCCTGGTGAGTGACCTCGACCAAAGCATGCCCCCCACCCCACAGAGAACTGTGCAGAGAGTAGTAACCATGTCTGCTCTGGTCATGAGCAAGGCTGAAAGCTCTGGAGGCTTTTACTCTCAGAAGGCCAGCTGCAATGAAGTGATGTGAACTTTCTATGGCTTCTTCCTGGGTAGAACTCTTCCTGGTGGATGACAGCCTTTGCACTATGCAAAGGATTGCGTCTGTGAAGTCCGAGGTCTTCTGTAGGAACACATGGTCCTCTCTAATCAAGCAGCTTCAGTCTATAGAAATAATTCATATCTTCAGCTCCAGAAGAGGCAATATTGCAAAATTTTTTAGCCTAGAAAGTGGTAGCTCAGGACACAAAGCCCGATATTCTGAATTTGAAGCAATTCCTGAGGTGGATATAACCGTCACCATTATAGAATATGGTGTGTGTGTGTGTGTGTGTGTGTGTGTGTGTGTGTGTGTGTAAGTGCACACATGCCGCAGTGTGCACATGGCAAAACACAGCCATGGGTGTGGGACCTTGCCATACACTTTTTAAAAACAGTCTCTTGCTTGCCACAGGCTGGCCAGCCAGAACACTTCCAGGATTCTCTGTGTCCATCTTTTTAGGACAATGTAGGAGGGCTGGGATTACCGGTGCTCATCAATACATCTGTTTTTCATAGGTTCTGGGGATCTGAATTTGGGTTATTCGGCTTACCCAGCAAACACTTGTACTCACTGAACCATCTCCCCAGTCCTAGTTTAATTATCATTTTACTCAACTTTCCTTTAACTTGAAAACAACAGACTTAATACAAAGTCAAATAATGTTTTATTTCTCAGAGTGGCCCAAATGCTGGGTCTTATATACCAAATACATGATGCCTTAGCAATGGTAAGAAAACATCCAAGTATGGATGATGCAGTCTTTCCCTAAAAGATCCTTAAACAGGCAGCATAGTGCTCAGTGGGTACTCAGTGACGATTTTGTGTCCTCTAACTCCAAGTGAGTCTCTTGACATGTTCTATCTGGAGGGCTTCTACTCCTGACCTTCCTTTCAGGTTGTGGAATTGAGTCCACTCTAAGTTGAGCTCTCCCTCAGCACTCAGCTATCTCATTTTCAGAGCTGGCTTGCTCACAACAGCAGGTCACCTGATGTTTCCCAGGCTCTCTGGAGGGTGAAGTAGCATCTAGACCACACTTGAAAGTGTATCATCCAGGTCCTCTTCACTGTGATGGTAGAGGAAATATGTACTGTGAAGCATACATATTGATGAGAAATTTCTTAGTGGAGGCTCAAACAATTATGAGTCTTTAATTGAAGTGATTGGAATGAGCTGAGGAGCCCATGCACTTTTGACTCTCTGAAGAATACTCCTCTGGTGATACTCTCATACTCCATTACCAAATACTTATTTTGACAGCTGTATGTGTGAAGATAAGCCCTGTCCTATAATAACTGTGTTTGACTCCGACACTTCTTTTCTTCTTCCATGTTTAACTGTCCCTTATGAAAGCATTGTCATTATGTAGCCTTGGTGCATTTTTACTGAAGGTGACTAATGCCAATCATAAAATCTTGGTTTTAATGGTATTTTTCTCTTCTCTTGATGACATTAACGAATCACTTCCATGTGAATGTTGAGACACACAGATGAGCTATCTCCCCCTCACTTTCGCTGTGGCAGATGCTTAATACTCCAACTCTGCTTGTTGTTTTAGGACATCTAAATTGAAAATTGCATGACTATAATGTTGTCTTCCATACCTTTGTACATAATTACCATTACACAATGATCCAGAAACAAACATCATTTTTAAAGCCTCAACTTAGTTTACAATCAATGGGGCTATTCATCATGGTGGAAAGGTAAGTGAGGTAAGTGAATAGGGTATAACCAAACATGGACTAGGGATGTGTGAGCAGGGACAGAGAGACAGACGTTGACAATTTTAAGCACTGTGAACAAAACAATAAAGATACAAGGCAGGCCCCATGGGGAATGATGGCTTCTGTTCTCCCTCTTCCACCTGCTGCCCTCCTTCCCTTCTAATGTGCGCTTAACAAAAGTCTGAGCAGAATAGTTTTCTATATCGGGTTCCATCATGATTTGAGCTTGCTAACAAAGTGAGATTTGTTTTCACTACAAATGGGTATTCTGCCCCAGCTCATAAGCCAGCAGCTCTGTTTCTAATCATCAGATAAATGGAAATTTAAACCACAATGAGATATTACCTCCATCCTGTCATACTGTCATGACCACAAAGACAAATGATAACACATATCAGCAAGGATATGTAGAAAAAGAAAGCCTCTTGTGCTGTTGGAAAAATGTAAGTTGATGTAGCCATTGTAGAAAATAGTATAAAGCTTCCTGAAAAATTTTTAATTAAATTAATTACTATACTATTCTGCAATCCAATTACTGATTCGAGATACACACACACACACACACACACACACACGTGTGTGTATATGTGTATATAAACATATATACGTATGTACATGAAATTGGTATGCTGAAGAGACGTCTGCACTCCATGCTTATTACATCATTACTTAAAATATCCAAGATATAGAATCAAGTGTCCATCAAGAGTTGGATGGATAATGAGCGACATATAGATCACATTGATATCATGTCCAGTTTTAAGAAAGCAGGCAACCTGGCTAAACATGAACCAGGACATAGGTTAATCAGACCTGTCCAACTACAGCCTGGGGTTACATGTGGCCAAGAATTGCTAAGAACACAGCTAAACAGAAAATAGTAAGCTTACTTAAAACTTTATAAGATTTCCTTATAATATGTTTTTGTAACACAATTTCATGTTCTTTGAGAATGAATGTGTTCAATGACAGTGTCTCACCCTGTTGAGCCTTGAGAGTCCTGGGCGTGAGGCCTAGTGGAACTTCCTGAGCCTAGCTAAAGGTTGGTGATCTGCCTCGGGCCAGCTAAGCCTAATGGCTTCTAGCCTGCTACTTCCACGTAGGACCAATCATTTCAAAGGTCGCGGTTTACTATTAGCCCTTACCTCTACGCCCCCCCTCCCCCCCCCCCCCCCCCCGTCCTAGAATCCCTGCCTTCATTCCCAACATTATATGGGCAACTGCTTGTAACAATAAAGCAAGTTCCTGCTTCAACAAGACTCCTGACTCAGTGTGGTTTTTCTCCAGTGACTAGGAGAGGTTCTGAGTCATTCAACGTTCACCCTTCTTCCTCAACACCTTGGGAGGAACCAGCGGGCCTGGTACCTCCTCAGCACTACTTACCCGCCTTGGAGGAGCTGGGCATCACCCAATGTCAGAAGCTGTACACTACTGACCAGAATGAAAGAGACCAGTTGTAGAATCATGGATATTGTTTGATGTTCATTCACATACCTACAAAATCTAAAAATACTAAGCAAGAAGAAATGAGAAGCTAAGGCAATAAAGGATTGAGGACAGAGTTCCTGTGAGCACAAGAGGACTCTACTCACAGTCTCTCTTCTTCCCAAACCACTCTGATTCCCAGTGCTGTGGTTTGGATCTACTGTGTTCCTCACAGGGCCACGTGATGGAGGCTTGTTCCCAGCATTGAGAGGCAAGACCTAATAGAGTGCCTCTAAGTCACTAAAGGAATACCCTTGAAAGGGACAAGGGGTCCCTTGCTCTTCTTTCTCTCTTTGGTGTCTGACTATAAGATTGTGTTCTGAAATGTGTGCTACCAACCATGATATGTGGCCTTACCTCAGGACCAAAAAATGGGGTGGGGGGGGGCTTGGTACGGCCAAAATCTACTAAAAGAGTCAACCACAATTCACCTTGTTTATTTATAAATAGATTACCTCAGGTGTTTGTTATGGTAATCACAAGCTAACATACCAGCACTCTGTCACTGTCAATCATCATGATTTGTTGTAGATTTAAAATCTTTCAACAATGTAGCATTGATTTGCAGGTACCAAGTAACTTCAAGCATTTAAACTTGCTGAATCCTGCATAAGCTTGTTGGTTTTGGTTCCTTTGCCCCATTTCCTCTTGCTGAGAATATATAAATGGGCATCTGCTTTATGGGCTATTGATTAAGAAGAGGCTCTGGAATAGGGTTTTGTGTTCAACCAATAATCACAAATTGGTTTCTCCAAATGGAACACAAATGGTATGTGAATCAACTGTTGGCAGATTCTCTAGACATTGTCAACTTTCATGTTCATTTCTAGTCATGTCTGACATCTGAAGAAGTTTCTCAATGGCAGAGAGAATGGAATGTCTCAAAATAGAATTCATGCAAAGTTAATTTGAGAAGAGATCCAAATTTAATGACAATATAAAACTCAGGAAATCTGTCTCAGTAGAAAATACACTACACCAGATCAGGATGTTCTCCTCACTCATTATGGCAACTACAGTGCTTAGGCTAAGGCCCTCATTGTATTAAGTGTTTTACTTTATCACATTAGATTTATAGGGAATTTGTAAAAATAGGACTGGGGAGATGGCTCATTCAGAAAGGCACTTAACATGCAAATATGAGGACACACGTATGGGTCTCCAGCACCCATGTAAAAGCAGGTGTGGAGGCATGTTCCTGTAACCCCAGCACTGGGGAAGTGGAGACATGAGGGTCTCTAGAGCTTACCAGCTAGCTAATCTAGCCAAATTGGTGAGCTCCATGTTCAATGTGAGACTCTGTCTCAAATATTAAGGTGGATACTTGACTGAGAAAGACATTTGATATAAGCCTCTGGCCTCTACACAGATGCATGAACACATGCACCCCCACCCACCACACACATGCACACACACGTACCAATATACAAATATGCATAGTCATTTGCATATACCACACACACATACATTCAAAACTATGAAAATAGCACAAACAATTTCCATCCACCTCACTCTCTCTTTCCTCTACTACTGACATCTTACCTTAGGATGGTATATTTGTTACAATTAGTAAGCCCAAACCCATGCATAAGTATTAATGAAGGTATATTGTTTATTCAGGTATACTCAGAATTTACCTAAGATCTTTTCCAATCCCAGGATTCTGTTAGGGATATCAGATAGCATTCAGTTGTGTCTTCTTAGTCTTTATTGACCTTGGAATTTCTTAGTCTTTCCTCTTTCTTTCTTTATTTATTTGAGAGAGACAGAGACTGAGGAAATGGGTGTCCCTGGACCTTCAGCCACTGAAAACGAACTCCAGATGTGTGTGCCACCTTGTACATCTAGCTTACGTAGGTTCTGATGAATCAAACCTGGGTCCTTTGGGTTTACATGCAAGCACCTTACCTGCTAAGCCATCTCTCCAGGCCCAGTTTCCTTTTTCTGATGACAATCACAGGGTTGAAATCTTATCAAGTATTCTGCAGAAGGTTTCTCAGGCAAGATTTTACTGATTTTGTTTCATGAATGCACTTTGTGCTTTTGGGAGAAGGAGAAAGACAATAGAGAGAGCACACCATTTTCATCTCAGCATAGACACCAGCTCCATTGGACTTAGTATCATTGATGTTAACCTGGTTCACCTGGCCACCATCATGGTCATCGGGTTTCTGATCTAGAAAATTTGTCTCTTCTCCTTTTCCAAATTCTGGTGTTTGATGGAGGTCACTAGCCAAGGCCCTGTAGAAACAATGGAGAGCTGAACCTCACCTTCTGGAAGAGACTATATGTATATAAGGAGTGGGGAATTCTGTATAGATCAGTCTTTTCTCTTTTTATTTGTTTATATCAATAAGGATCGATGGATATGCATTCTACACTCTCATTTATAACATACTATTGCATTATTTTGTGGCACAAACATGTGTAGAAGACTCTTTCACTTGTTTCTCAGAACCACTTAAAACATCATTTTAGGTTTATTTTTTTAAATCTCCTTTCAGTCTTTTCTTATTGTCTAGCACTGATCCAGACTCATCATCCATACTTTCTGCTCAGTTCTCAAATTGGACATATTTGTATGAAGCCCTGGTTTCTTTCTTTAGAGTGGGATGAAAAATCAGGATACTTTTTGTGCTTGCATACCAGGGGAGCTTCTGCTTCCAGACCATGCTAGCTAACAGAATAAGAGGAAATCTGTAAATGTGAACCTGTGTACTGATCTGCAAACCTTTGTATATCTTACCTGGCTTATATTTTTAGTAATAAAGTAAGACTATAAGCCAGTTAGATTAAGAAATGAGATTTTTTAAATTGTGTCATTTTTCAAGGAAGGGTCTTGCTCTAGCCCAGGCTGATGTGGAATTCCCTAGGTAGTATCAGGGTGGCCTTGAACTCAAGGTGATCCTCCTACCTCTGCTTCCCAAGTTCTGGGGCTAAAGGGGAAAAATTCTAATAGTGTTCCCAATAGCCCCAGCCAAAAGTAAAGTGAAGCACAGAGGATGCTTAGCACTAGAAACCAAGATCTGTATTAAAAACAGGTTGTGAGGAAATATCCAGAGTCATTGACCCACACCAATGACTGACTTATACTTTCACAACTCATAATCCACAACCCCACGGTGAATACCAGCAACCCCACTGAGGAGGGCCCTCAGTGGAATGGAGGAAGGGAGGAGGGAAATGATGGTTCCAACACATGATGTGTCCATACAAAGTGCACACTTAAAGAAAAACAAAACTGGCATGAACTGTGGCTTCTTGCAGGGCCAGGCTATACCAGACCGTGAAGTAATGGCTTGGCTTAGCTCTATGGGATGAATTCCTTAATGTGTGAGAGGGGCCTTGGCAACATAGGTGTGCAGAACAAAGAACATGCCAAAAGCATCTGCTTACAGGGCAAAGCATGGTGCATGGAGCATGGAGGGATAGTCACATGGTAGACAACTCACACTGGAGTGGAAAAACTCAGAGAAATCAAGTCATGAGACATGGAGAACAAGGGCCTGGCTAGCCATGGAACCCCACACCAGTGGATCTCTCTTCATTAGGGACAAAAGATGCCCTGGGAATGTGTCATGCACAAGATGGCAAGCCTGTGAGGGTGATTTTATCCAGTAAGAAACTAAGATGGATTTGCAACCATGGATGTGGAGGAGACAGGAAGGACAGCCTGGAGGAAGGCAAGTCATGTTGGTGTTCAGCAAGTGCAGAAAGGATGCAAAGTAATCTCACAGGCAGCCTCTCTGGCCACAGGATGGGCCAGAGTCCCAGTGCACAGCCTGAGAGTTGACTAGCAGCTGAAGAGAGCAGATGATATAGAAACAGGCAAGTAGAAGAGAAGAAGAAAACTCTAGCTCTTAAAAAGATAACAGGGATAACCACGGGATATATTTTTATAATCCTAGAAAATGTTAATAAAAATTTAAAAATTAAAAAAAAACACCCCAAAATTAAAAAAACTAAAAATAAACAAAAAGAAAAAGAAAAGGAAAACAACATAATTAAAAAAAAAAGATAACAGGTATCTTTAGGGCCTTTTTCTCTCTACAAATTAGATGCATAGACATAATTTCATCTTTGCATAGAGAAAATTGGGAGAAAATTTTCATGTGAGGAGACAGAATTCTAGGTAGCAAGGTGTGTATACCTTCTTGTTTTGAGGGTGGTTATCATGTACATCCTTGAAATAACAAGCAACAGAGATAACCTGTGACTACATTTCCTTTTTTTTTAAAGTTTTTGCACAGATTTATTTATTTTATTTTATTTTTTAATTTTTCTTCTATTTTTTTCATTTTTCAATTAGTTTTCTATTCAGCAAATACAGGCAGTCTATTATTATTAGGCTCATCCATGACCTACCCCTCTTTGTTGAGGTATACGGGTCATGCATTGTGGAGTTAGCCCACAGTTATTTGGTATGATAAATGTCTTTGCATATCCTGACCCAACATGTGGCTCTGACATTCTTCCCACCCCCTCTTCCACAAAATTTACCTGAGCCATGATGGGTTCTTTTTTGGTCTGCTTCAGTGATCAGGTGTTGGGGGCCTCTGAGGCTCTGCCTTTCTGATTTGGTAGGAGTTGATTTTTCTCTGTGTTGATCTCCTTCCCCCTTGTGCTGGCATCCGGTTCACCAGGAAAACAGCACCCTTGCTTGTTTCACCAATTTTTCTTAGTTTCAACCGGGGCCCTTTTGAGGTATGATGGGGTGGCTCTCTCCTTAGGATCTACGTCTATCTGAAAAAGAGAAGCAGATTCTCCAACGAAGAGTAAGTTAGCACTAGGGAAAATAAGATAACCCTTACTTTTTTTTATAGAGAGTTTAATAGGTGTAGGCCCTCTTGTAGCCCATGATTGATGGTAGCTTGATATTGGAGAGAGGGCTTATGTTTGGATATGGTTCTGACTTGTTTCCCAGGTCCAGCCATGGGTGTCATACCACTGAGGGGATCAGTTAGCCAAATCAAGAGCAGTTGGTTCCCCACCATGGCTATGTGACACTATTGCATTTGTGTGGGCATCACAACAGGTTATTTGTTGCTAAGTAGGTTAGACCATGAGTTGCTTAGACAGATATTGGTCATTTCCCCCAGTTGCCCATGTAGCACCTTCTGGCAATAGACACACTGACTGTCTGGGGACTGACTCTCTCCTGGCTTCCAGCCATGCCATTCCATTTTACGTGTCAGCTGCATAAGGTGCTGTGACTACATTTCTTAACAGGCCTGTGGCCCACAACACGTCCTGAGAAGCAGTTGGATTAAAGGCTTTTACAGGAGTAAGCCGCCCTCACTTCCACTAACCCATAGGACTCGGAAATCACAATCATAGTACAGAAACTATGATGTAAAGGGATGATAGAATAAACACCTAGTTTTGATACAAGTAGAAAAACACCTCATCTCATCCCTCCTCTATACTTTCAAAGTCCCTTTGTGATTTTCCAGCTTCAGCATCAGGTCCATCAAGACTGCTTGTTGAACTCCAAAGTGGCAAGTGCTTTCATACACGGGTTATTTTCAAATGTAGAACATAATCCATTTCAAAACCAAACACTTCCAGAAGCAAGCAGAAATATGTTTGCTATCATTTCCACCCAAATCAGGCTACAAGGACACATATGATTACTACAATAGCAGGAGCCCAGACTGGATGTCTAATCCCAGCAGTGTGCCTGGAACAGGCCCCACATGCAATCAGAGCTCTTCATTCTAGATGGTGTCACACAGAGAGGCATTTCCATTTGTCAGCAGCCAAGAGAAAGCTGGTCCAAGCACCCTCCCCTCCTGCAAAGGCATGAACTTACACCACTGAGCCTTGGGGGGTGGGGTACACTTGTTGACCACCAGCTAAATCCTACTATGTGTGACCTGCATGTCATTTCCGTGGTCTGCACTACAATCCTGTAAGGGAGATGTTATTTTAAACCCCTGTGGTTCAGGGGAGACTGGAAAAGTAGAAATAGTGGAGTGGAAATTCAATTCTGAGTTCATCTCACACTTGGAATTCTAGGATTTTGCATACTGTGGCATGTTTATAGGCCACTGTGTTGTCTCCTAGGTGTTTCCTTATCTTATTTTTTCATTACTTTGCATTAAGGAAAAGAAATTCCCAAGCCAAAGGTACATTGGGCAGTGAAGAGAAACATCTGGGACTCAGAGTTCCAGCTGTGACTCTACTCGGACAGTTGCATGCAATCCCAAGTGTAGTGGTTTGAATATAAGTGCTTCCCACCTATGATTATGTGTATGAACAATTGATCCCCAGAAAAGTTACACTATTTGGGAAGACTGTGGACTCTTCAGAAGGTAGAGCCTTGCTGGAAGAAAATGTCACTAGGGGCAAATCTTGAAGTATTACAGCTCAGCCCTGCTTGCTATTTCTTCCTCTCTTCTTCATTCTTATTGCTGTAAAGCTATGGCTCTGGCTTCCTGCTCCAGCCATGTCTTTCCCACTATGATAAGCTCTTTCCTCTGGAGCTCTAAGTCAAAATAAACTTTCCTTCTCTCATCTGTTTCTTGTCAGGTATTGTTCCCAGCACTGAAAGAGCAATAGACCAAGTTCCCATCTTCAGTTCCTGGTTTGTCAGATAATGAGAGAAAGAGAGAGAGAGAGAACCTCTTTTCCCAGTTCAATATTCTAGATTACCTGAAGAGTCTGCACACTAACAGAGGGATGAGGAACAATCCCCTAAAACTACAGTAACAGACCTTCTATACAGCTTAGAGCCCAAGAAAAAACTCTTTACATACCTGGATTTCTACAGAATTATGGAATGTAAAATGTGCCCATTCTGGTACTTTAAGGTTCTGACGTAACCATACTATATTTTCAACCCACCATCAACGCAATCTATTTTGATAGCCAGAAAGAGCTGTTAACTTGGGGACAGAGCTACTGTCAGCAGACCATCTCAAAATTCTAGATCAAATCTGCTGAGCTCTTTTTAAGACTGAAGAAGCTTCTGACAGTAAAGTGATTGACAGCTGAGGGTCAGTGTCCCTGCATGGTACAAGTGACCTTCTTACAAAGCCCCATTTTCAAAGCCAGGCCAGGGAAAGGCCCTCACAGCCAGCCCTGCCATTGCTGTAAACCTCTAAGAATATAGTTCTCTAGATTTTCCCTTCCCCAGCTCTTGTTTCTGGTGTCTCATCCTTTATTTCACTTTGGATTGACACTAAAATTACCACAGCTCATCATCTAGTCTGCTCATGTTAGTCACATTCACAATCACACACATATACTCAGTTCATAACTCTGGCTGGCTCACAAACACCATCACACAGACCTTCACACACCTCATGCCTTTACACGTACACAATGATAGTTAACTACTGGTTGTCAAATTTATGAGATTTAGAATGAGCAAGAAAATAAATATCTGGGAAGAGTTTTCTAGAATGAACTAAGTAAGGTAGGAAGAAGGCCTACTCTGAGTTGGCACTATTCCATGAGCTAGGGTATGAATAAGATGGAGAAAGCGAGACGAGACCAGTGTCAATCCCTTTCTGTTTCCTTATTGTGACCAACTACTTCATGCTCCTGCTGCCATGCCTTTCTTATAACCTCAAAATGTAAGCCAAAATAAACTCTTCCTTTCTAATGTTGCTTATAGTTAGGTGTTTGGTCTCAACAGTGAGAAAGGAACTCCTACACATTCCCTCACACATGCATACACACGTTCTTACACATAGGCTCCAGTTGCTTTTTTATGAGATTTCAGTTAAGATTAGGGGTCATGGAAGGTATTCACATAGCCTCAATCATTTATTCTCAGAATCTGACTCTCTTTCATGTCTGTTTCCTTATTATTTATAGCTCACTCTCCTTCCCCCGGAGCAGCAAGTTCTCAATCTTATCTATACTCTCATCCCTCACTGCTCAGTCCTACTGACTAGTACTCTTCTCTTCCTCTATGGTTCACCCCTGCTCCTATATTTGCCCAGGCAACCTAAAAGCACTGGTGATTTGCCGAGATTTTTAACACAATGACAATGTACAAATTTGCGAGAAGGGTTTAAGGCTTTCTAAGAGCTGTGCAGTAGCTCAGGACTAACTGAAGCTGGGGTTGTTAGTACCCTGTACTTGAAGGCAAGTTGATGGGCTTCTGGAAGCCCAAAAAGGAGCAGTTGAAAGGAAGTTTAGGCATGGGATGAGGCCAACCCACAGCACATGAGTGGCAGCAGAGACGAAGGAGCAAACAGTTAACAATACTATCCTCCCACCTACCCCATGTCCTGGCAGAATCTCACTCTAGAGATTCAACGTGGAAGTCAGGGCCACCTGAAAAGAGGAAAACGAAGATAGCCTATGTAAGAAAAAGACAGTTCCTGAATTCAGGGAAGTTTCTTAGTTCTTTCCCCCACTGCCAACAGTTCTGACACCCTCCTATTCAAGTCAATGCTAAGTGTCTGCCCAAAGGCTCATATGATAAAGCCTGGGTCACCAAATTGTGGTAGCATTAAGAACTGATTAGGTCATAAGGACACGACCCTTATTAGCAGGTTAATCCATTAGTAGGTTCATGAGACATTGGCTGTTGTTCATTTGGCTGTCTCATCTGCCAGACTCACTATCTAGTAGTGAAAATTTTAAATGCCACAGACTGTCTCAATTATTACATTGTTAAATATTTTTCTATTTTTATTAATTATAAACTTTATTGTATGGACAAATCTTGCCATCATTACATTTTTAAAGGAGATGAATGGAGACATTCCTTTGGGGTGAAGGTTAATTTATTTTATATATATATATATATATATATATATATATATATATATATATATATATATGTATGTATGTATATGTATATGTATATATATATATATATTGCATCCTAAAGAGACAGATTTAGTCCTTTTCCCAAGTCAACAAGGTGTCCTTCCTGAAGTTCACATGGGAAACCATGGTATTCTTTGCTTCCTTTCCTAACCTTTGTGAAGATGTTTGCTACTGGAGGAAAGTTTCTGTGTTTGAAATGCTCAAGAGAGAAAGAAAAAGAAAGAGATGGATGTTGAAAGAAGGCTATCTCTGTATATTTTGTGTCAAGATTCTTTATTCTCTGAGATTTAAAGAAAAATATTTAGAATTCTCAGGTGTGTATATAAAATCATGCAGTCTCAGTAGGTTGAATAGAAAATGTCTAACTCCTTATCCATAGAATATTTCAGGTAATTTTGCTTCACACTCTGATCCTAAGTTCAGACAGATTTATTTTTTGACTTATAAAATTCTGCTCCTGCCAGGCATGGTAGTACACACCTTTGATCCCAGCACGTGGGAGGCAGAGGTAGGAGGACCACTGTGAGCTCGAAGCCACCCTGAGACTACAGAGTGAATTCCAGGTCAGCCTGGGCTACAACGAGACCCTACCTTGAAAAACAAAAAATGCAACTACTGTGGCAGCAAAAGTTGAAGTGACTCCTGCACAATGTATGGCATGCTTTCAAGGAGGGATTAGCAAATGTTGCCCAGTCACCAGTGGCCTAAAGGACTCTGGAAACTCAGGTATGGAGACAGAAATACTTTCACTGGTTCAACTAACAAGACACTCACCTAGAAGCTCTTGCTTTCCTTCCTAGAACTCTACTGTGCCAACTAAAGCTTTCACCATCCAATGTGTGAACACTTTCACTCAGATGCCTTTGAGCTGAAGTTAATGTCATTAGGGCATGGACACAGCAGGCCAAAGAGGGTCACTGTCAACCCATGTGATTGCTGCTGATTGTGAGGGGGATGGGAAGCATTGCTTCTGGACACCAGAAAGGACATGAATCCTGCAATTGCCCTGAGCTTACTCCAGGAACCCCAAATCTATCTGTGCATTTAATAGGTGATTCTAGAAGCCTATGGTATACAGGACTACAGAGGGCTCAACTGTGAGAAAGGATGGCGTCACCTAAATCCACGGGTGTAAAATCTTGACAATTTAAGCTACAGAAATGGTAATGAATAAATAGTATGGTGAATAATGCAACAATATAGCAAAGGGCACTATAAATGCCATGTACGTCTCTACAAAGAGTTACAGAACTAGGAACTTCCCCTAAGTTTTTCTCTATTCTTTAATGTGTATATGTTAATAATTATTAAAGTTTATGTCCTTATATCTCCTTCCTTTTTTAATATCCTATTCATTTGTTTAGTTATTTATTTATGAGAAAAACAGATGCAGTGGACATACCAGTGCCTCCAGCCACTGCAAATGACCTTCTGATGCATGTGCCACCTTGTACATTTGGCTTATGTGGTTACTGGGGAATCAAACTTGGGTCCTTAGGCATTTCAGGCAAGTACCTTAACCACTAAGTAATCTCTCCAGCCCCTGTTCTTGTTTTCTGTTTTTGTTTTTGTTTTTTTTTTAATAAGGCATGCTGTAATGGTAACATTGATTTAGGCTTTGGCATGTGAGATATCAAGATATCTGCAAGCCCTGTGTCATTGGATGAACGCTATGATGGATGGAGCTACACACCTCCCTTCTGGTGACAGGTAAGCATAGTTTACCCTGAGTGAGGAGGGATAGCTGTGTTGTGTTAGGTTGGATATTATCTTAGGGATACTTTCATTGTATGGCCACTTGAATTAAGTAGAAAGAGATGTCAGAAGTGGAGATGTGTGGATGATGGGTGTGTAGAAGCATACTGGATTGCTGCTTGCTTTCCCTCTTACTCGCCTACTCATGTGTCTTCCTATATTTCACAAACTGATACATCTGATTTCTCTGACAAGAGCCTAGGCTTCAAGATCATTGGGGATCAAGAACCATTTCTTTCTAGTGGAATTGAAAAAAATAAATAAATAGCATGTTATAAACAAGCCCTAGGATGAGCTGGGAAGAGAAAATTCATTAGGATTTGGGTGACAGACTGGTCTACCTTGAACTGCTGTCTGTGTTCTTTGGTCTACAGAAGATATACAGTGTGCTAATGGTAATCTCAGGCTTTTGCCTCAATGTGTTGACTCATCTACAGCAGTCCAATAAGTTCCTGGATATTTAAAAGGTGTTATGGCCTTTTATGGGCTTGAGAGATGGCTTAGTGGTTAAGTGCTTGTCTGTGAAGCCTGAGGAACCAGGTTCGAAACTCAATTCCCCAAGACCCATGTTAGCCAGATGAACAAGGGGGCGCAGGTGTCTGGAGTTCGTTTGCAGTGGCTGAAGGCCCTGGTATGCCCATTCTTTCTCTCTATCTGCCTCTTCCTCTCTCTGTCTGTCATTCTCAAATAAATAAATAAAATTAAACAAAAACTTTTTAAAATGTAGATGGCATTTTTGAAAATGATGCCTGGGATAGTCCCATGGCTTCCACTTTCTAGCACAACGCATACATGTGCTCCTGTGCACACACACACATATAACACACATATATTAAAGAGATAGGGACAGAGAGACTGAAAGAAAGATAGGAGCTGCAAAAGTCTGTACCCTACAAGCTAGGGAAAGACAGAGTTTGGAGTATAAAGGAGTTGCAGGGCAGCTTAGTGGGGATTCAGGAAGAGCCAGCAATGGTAAACATGCACAGCAGGAGTAGGAGGTGTGTCCCATCAAAGCCAGTGTGCATAGATTATAGGACATGAGGGAATTCTATGCAGAAACAGAGAAGCCTCCTTCTTTGGGGACAGCTCTAGCTCATCCACCTCATCCATACAACAGATCTCCAGTGCCACTGTGGTTGTCACATATGTCCAGCCTACTTTACCTGAGCAGTGGTTCCTACTCTCCTGCTTCCTAGGAATCCTGAGATGATATTGGGTTACTCATGCAAAGTTTAGTCAGAATGGTGGCACCAAGCTCTGGCATATAAAGTAGATATTATTCCCAGGGGGCAGGGAGGAATGTGGGGAGGACCTGTTCACCAACCATTACATGTAACCTAGTACACTTTTGAAATGTCCCTGGAATTGTAAACCGAGATGCCAAGATGGCTCAGTAGGCTAATTATTTGTTGTGAGAGCCTGAGTTCAGATCCCCAGCACTCCCATAAAAGTGAAAAAGTGTTTCTCATTCCTGTAATCCTAGTGCTGGGGAGGTGCAGACAGCTAGATCCGTAAGGCTTATTAACTAGCTAGTCTAGCCCAATCAGTGAGGTCTGGGTTCAGTGAGAGACTCTGAAGACGTAAGGTGTAGAGTGACTGAGGAGAACACCTGATGTCAACCTGTGGCCTCTACATGCAAACTCACACATGTGCATAAGCACTTAGCCCACACACATATGCCCCCCACACACAACACTTGTCAAAAAAAAAAAGTGAAAATTAAACTGAGTAGGGCAAAGGATGAGCTAGCATTGTGGCTTTGAGGACCTCTTTTGGCAGTCACTGTGGTGTGCAGTGAACAGTGAAGAAGGAACTGGACTTGCACACTATGCTGCATTCATGCAGCCACAATACAGGGGTGGAGGGCTGTCTGAGGATCAGCATCAAACCCTCAGCATCTCTAACTAGTGACACAGAAATAGTAAACCTGACTAACCACAATTTTAGTTTCCTAGAGTCCAGAATAGAACAAAAGGCTTTGAGGTGAAAGTTGTGTTACACTACTTATTTAAATTCAAGTGTTCTCATGCTGCAAAATCGTCCGCAGTGTTGGGGAAAGGATGTTACATCACATCTAAACACTGTGCTTATGGGGAATCCCCCGATGGTTGCACTGTATGATAGTGCACAGTCTTGCATGACTGATAGCTGCCAGCACCCAATGCCTGCAAAGGCGAAAGCACAAGGCCATACGTTGTGCACCAGGCCTTTGGTAATGAACGTGACCGTCAGTAAAGTAGGGTGCACACAGGGTTAACAGTCAAGCTTTCTATGCTCCTCACAGTGCAAAGAGAACTGCAGTTTTTGACAAGGAACTTGAAAATGTGTTTGCTCCAGAAGCTGATGCCACTCTGGAATAAATCTTTTCAGTCAAAGATGGCAAAGGTGGGTGGTCTGGGGACATAGTTGGCCTCTCTGCAGAGTCCTCTGAGCCAGGAGCACTTCCTGTACTCACAGATGCTCCTGAGCGGCCAGGGAGCACTCACTGACTTTGAAAACTATCTCCACATTAGGCAGGCAACTGTCTCTCCATTTGTGCTCAAGGATGTTACATGAGAAAACAACATCTCTACCACCACAGATAGGGACACATATAGCTCATTGTTTTTACTAGAGAGCACCTATCTGAACCCACGTTAACCCAGAATAAGACCAGGTCTCACCAACAGTCTAAATGCTTACTTTCCCCCTTTATCTAACACTTTAAAATGTCAGATTTATATTTTATAGGTACTTGGACATCCTATGTCCTCTCAACCCTCCTTAATAGGCCATTCTCCTGCCCTCCCCCTTCCCCAGGGTCTTGGCATCACACTGCCACCACCATCAAGCTCTAGAGAGTACTGTGTGCTCTACTGTGTGTTCTCTGCCAAGTGGAATGAAGGCATAACTCAAATCCTATTTCTTCCAGGTTCCTTTTATGGCTCAGAATGTACTAACTCTCTTAAAACCATTTTTTGTCTTCTTTGTGTTGGTAAGGAATTTTTTTTTCCCAGCATAGCATCCCTTCCCTGCTTTAAGGAAACAACCGGCTAGGTATGGTGACACACACCTTTAATGTCAGCACTCAGGAGGCAGAGGTAGGAGGATCACCATGAGTTCGAGGCCACCCTGAGACTACGTAGTTAACTCAAGGTCAGCCTGGGTTAGAGACACTACCTCGAGTAAAAAGAAAGAAAGAAAGAAAGAGAGAGAGAGAAAGAAACAAAGAAAGAAAGAAAAAAGAAAGAAGGAAAGAAAGAGAGGGGGAGAATGAAAGGCAGGAAGGAAGGAAAGAAAGAAATATCTTGACTTGGGGATGTAGTTCAGGTCCTGAAAGAGAAAGAGGAGGAGAAATATTTTTAAAACTAGGAAGAGAAAAAAGAGGAGGAGGAAGAAGGAGAAGAAAAAGAAAGGGAGGAGGAAGACATGAAAAAGGAAAGGAAGGAGGGAGGGAGGGGAGAAAGTAATGAAGAAAGAGACTCTTGAATGGCAATGGTAAAGATAGAGAGGAAATTAGGATGAAATGAAGCCCAGAGCATATTTCTGG
The DNA here is from genome assembly GCF_020740685.1 of Jaculus jaculus. Lineage (NCBI taxonomy): Eukaryota > Metazoa > Chordata > Mammalia > Rodentia > Dipodidae > Jaculus > Jaculus jaculus. The sequence goes on along the minus strand of NC_059103.1, from coordinate 63,256,336 downwards.
CCTCACCAGAGGTGTGAAGATTACAACTATAATGGCTCCCTTCTTGCCCTCAGCACCTTTGGTTGGGTCTTGTCACATTTCAGTTTCACCACCAGGGTCCAGTGTGCCACCATGTTCCTCCCCGACATCACCCTCTTCATCACTGGGTGTGCAGATGCCCTGTGGAGCCCAAAGAAAGTCCTGTCCTAAGGTGGCAGAGGAGGGATGGGGACAGAGTTGGTCTCTGTGCAGAGTCCTCTGAACCAGAGCCCAAGAAAGTCTTAAGAAAAGGGATCCTCACTATCAGGTGAAGCACAGAAAGCAGAAATGCCTTGAAAATATACAAGTTGAGCCATGTTCAAACCTGTGCTGAAAATCAATTATAAAACATTACAAAGCACTCGCAATTAAAGGGAAAAGACTGAAACTAGTACACTCCATATGTCCTTAAGTTAGTAATGAACTCAAGCTGAGCTCAGAATTCTTCTAGAAGCCTGTTAACCCACAGTCTTGACCTTTGGGCTAGGGTTCATGGCTGCCCTTTCTTCTCATTCTCCGTGGCTTTTGCACACAGTATCAGGTGGCATGTCCATTCCTGCATGTTCACTTTACTTTTTCCACTTATTACTGTGATACCCGGTTATAACTGAACACCTCCTTCTTTTTTACCATTTCTGTTTCAGTCTCATAGAAAGGTAGGAAGGGAAAAGAAAATGGATGTCTTCCAATAATCAATGGGTCACACCAGTCAACATCCCTGATAAGACTGGTGCACTACACTTTGCTTAGCATCACACTAAGGGAGCATCACACAGTGGAACCAAGGAGGCAGCTGCCCCAAGGGCCTCACCTGCAGGGCAGGAGAGGGCCTACATCTCCCAGCTTCAATCACCACAACTTTGACCATTCTCCCCATGTTTCACAATGCCACAATGGCTCTCTCCGCCTGTCTCTCTTGCAGCATGGCAAACATGTAAATACATTATTAAAAAATTTTTCAAGGAAGCTCAACACATGAAGTGAATGCTGTTCCCCTCTGATTGATATTTTCAAAAGCTCCCTAGACTTTCTGTACAGATGTTTGCAAGATGATTGGATGCAAAGAGGGCTTAATTCATAAAAGCAATAAAATGATGCTTATTGACTGAACAGATGAACTAGCTGAGGGGGATAATTTGAAGTGTTCTTACTGGAAATGCTATGAAGAGATGTAATAACAGTGGAGAGACTGAGTCTTATTAACTGTGGTAAATATATTTTCTTTCAGAATGCCTAGCTTTTGAAATAACTGGAAAATCATTCTCAGAGTTTCAGTTCTGCTGACTTTGGGGCTAAATATGTAGAACTCTCAGTCTCATAAACCCAAGTATACCTTGATGTGCAAAACTTGAAGTCTATGGATAAATTTGGGGTAAGATGGAAAAGGTCAAATAACTAGATATCAGCAGGGAGTCAACAGTAAGGCTTCCCCTCACCTAGGATAGTGGCAACAGCGGTAGGTTCTCAGCTACAAATGCAAGCTGGGCAGATGCAGGTGGATCAGCAGCATGTCTTGGTTGTGGCATTTAGGGGTTAAGTTCCTCAGAAGGTCCAGTTATCTTGTGAAGGAGCATAGGGACAGAAGAACATGAGGGAAATAGGGTTCCTTCCTATCCTCTGGGAAATAGCTCTGCTTTTCCCTGCCTTGGACCTTTAGAGAAAGATGGTCAAGAATAGATAGCTTTTAGAACTTCTGAGATATCATGCTTGCATTAAAAAGATCTGCCCTACCTTATATAGAAATAGATCTTAAAAAGTAAAATCAGGAGAAGGGGGATGTCTCAGTTGGCAGATGCTTGCCATGCAAGCATGAATACTTGAATTCGGATCTCCAGAAACCATGTAAAATTCAAACGTGGTAGCAAGCACCTGAACTTGCAGAATTGGGCAGGCAGAGAAGGGAAGTCTCTGGGGCTAAGCTAGCTAGCCTAGCATAATCAGCGAGTATTTCAATGAAAGATCCTGTCTCAAAGAATAACATGGAAAATGGCTGAGAAATATAGTCAATATCACCTCTAGCATCCATATTCATGCATGCACATCTGCAAATCCATGTGCACTTACACACATACACATCCAAATGCTCATATGTTGTACGTGCACACATAATACATACACATACACATGCTAAACAAAATAAGTGGTGGGTGTGCAGTTAACACGATCACATGTTGACTTTTTTTCTACTACCATCATTTTGCCCCAGTTCTATGATCTTCTTGGATCTAGTCAGTACTCTTCATGTGTATGTAAATTAGTAAGACTGAGTGCTTACAGTGAATGCTACTGAGCAACATATTGTGATAGATATTTATAAAAGGATGGACAGATGGCTTAGCTGTTAAGGTATTTGCCTGCAAAACCTAAGGACCCAGGTTTGATTCCTCAGTACCCACATAAGCTAGATGCACAAGGCGGCACATGTCTGGACTTCATTTCCAATGGCTGGAAGCCCTGGTGTGCTCATTCTAATTCTTTCAATATTGACCTCACTCTCTCTTTCATAAATAAATTAAATTAAAAATAAAGAATGGCAGGCTGGAGAGATGGCTTAGTGGTTAAGCGCTTGCCTGTGAAGCCTAAGGACCCTGGTTTGAGGCTCGATTCCCCAAGACCCACGTTAGCCAGATGCACAAGGGGGAGCATGCATCTGGAGTTCGTTTGCAGTGGCTGGAGGCCCTGGTGCACCCATTCTCTCTATCTCTGCCTCTTTCTCTCTGTCTGTCACTCTAAAATAAATAAAATAACAACAATTTTTTTTAAAAAAATAAAGAATGGTAGTTAGGCAAGTATGAGTGAAGCTTGCCTGCAGAAATAAGTTCTGTAGGGTAAACATGATTCTCTACTTGGATGAACCTGGCCCAGGATGCACTCTAGTCTGAGTGGCATACTTCTCATACATTCCAGGATATCTATGTCTACTTCATTTGCAAGCCACATGTGGATCATTAAGTGGATTGGGCAACTGTTGGTATCTCTAAAGAACACATCATCTGTTGGCAACTGCATGCACTCTGCTAGGGGACACAACCCATCACAGCCTCTGGTTGTCTTTGGCTGTCATTGCATGCAGTACCTATGACCAAGATGTGTAATCCCACAGAAGTAAGTTGAATCAGTCCAAACACTACTTCAGTGTTGGGTTCTAGACTTTGTTCTTCTTGTTAGCTTTGTTAGTAACAGTACAACTTTGCATTAAATGGAAGTAATGTATCAATATATCAATTATATTAATTATCAATGGCATTAGAACTATCACAGTCATGATAAGTAATCCCCTATATCTTTCAAAATATTTTATATTTATTTATTTAAAAGAAAGGGAGAGAGAACAAGCATGTCAGGGCCTCTAGCTACTGCAAACAAAGTCCAGACACATACACCACCCTGTGCATCTGGTTTAAGTGGGTACTGGGAAATTGAACCTAGGTCTTTAGGCTTCATAGGCAGGTGCCATGACAGTTAAGCCATCTCTCCAGCCCAAGTCCCTGTATTTTATTGTATATTTATATTAGCTCTGAGTTTCTAGTTTCTGACATGATGGTTACATTAAAATGTATCTGTGATGAGCCCAATATTGTCTATACATAACCAAGTATTTTCTTTAAAATATTTATTTATTTATGAGAGAGAGAGAATGGGTATGTCAGAGCCTCCAGCCACTACAAATGAACTCCAGATGCATGCACCACCTTGTGCACCTGTCTTACATGGGTCCTGGGGAATTTAACCAGGTTCCTTAGGCTTTGAAGGCAAACACCTTAACTGCTTAGCCATCTATCCAGCTGCATAACCAAGCTTTTTTATTTTAAACTTCATGCTTATGGTCTGACAAGACTTGAAGTCATCCTCCTGTATCTCCTCCCACCTTGATTCTTAGAAGAGAACATGGTCCTGGATAGTCATAATGATACCTGCAGGTCACTGAGGTTTGCCCATGCAGTTACTACTGAGGTGCCCACAGGCCCAGCTATCTGGCCCAGGAAGAGGCCAGCAGGCTCGTCAAGATATTTTTGGAAGCCTCTGAACCTCTACAGACCTCATCCTACCTCTTTATAGTCTGAGAATCCACTGCACAATCCCAAAGCCACCAGAGAATGGCTTTGAAACCCATCCCCAGTGAGACGGAAAGGCACTGTTCTGTTCCAGTTGAAAGAACACATCTATCAGTCTTTTTCCCTTACTCCTTTTTTTCTCCCTCTTGTCACTCTTCTCTTCTTCCTTTCCTCTCTTCTGTCCTTCCTTCTTTCCTATCATCTGCCTATCACCTATCCATCTATCTATCTATCTATCTGTCTGTCTGTCTGTCTGTCTGTCTGTCTGTCTAGCTGTCTATCTATCTATCATCTGTCTATATATTTTGTATCATCTATCTACTTATCATCTATCTACCCTATATCTTTCTATTACCTATCTTCTATCTAGCAATCCTCTATCAGGATAACTACAATCTATCTATGGTCTGATAAATATCTTCTAGCTATTTATCATTGGTCTATCTACATTTATAGTCTACTATCCAACTATTATCTATCCAGCTATCATTTACATAGCCTAGAAAAATCCTTCTCTCTTCTGCTCTAAATCCATTGTTTGCTTGTTTTTTTTCTGCATGCCCAGTCTTCCTCAGAGATCTTAATTAGTTGGGAACATAATTCCAGGATAACTGGCAGGTTAGTTCTGATTTCATATATCCACTGATAACTTTATTATTTCCAAATGAAAAACTATAAAATGCAAAGCAAATGGGAAGAAACATTATCTGTTGTGTGGCTATATCTCTATTGAACAGAGAAATAAAGGAACAGTGCCCCCAGTTTAACATTCCACCTGGTTTCACATTACCTGACTTAGTGAGGGAGCTGGCTTTCAAACTCAAAGGTGCTCACCCATTTAGTTTTTTTTTTTTTTTTTCATTTTACCACAGACATGTAGCATAATGTTTGAGAAGTGATTTTTTTTTAATTTTTATTATTATTACTTAAAAACTTTGTTGTGTGGACAAATTATATGCTGGTATCATTCCCTTTATATTATACTACTATATCCCTACCTCCCTGCCTCCATTCCACTGAGGGCCTTTCTCTGTGGGTTTATCGGTATTCACTGTGGAGTTATGAATGCAGTAGTCAGTCACTGTGTGGGGTGGGTAGAATGCTTGTGGATCCTTCTTTCCGTGCTGTGGCTTTTACAATCTTTCTGTCCCCTGTTCCACAATGTTCCCTGAGTCTTGGCAGCTGTGTTATAAGTCTCCTTTAGTGTTGAGCTCTCTGTAACTTCTGGATTTCTGCTTTGATATGTTTTGAGTGTCTTCAGTGTCTATCATCATGTCTGTGGCACAAGTGGTCAGATTTTAATGCTTAACTTGCCATTTCCTCTGTGGTGTGACTGATACTCAATCTTTTTCTTTTAATGTTGATGGATTTTGCTTATCCCTGGTTTTCACTGCCTTCTGTAAAAAGGAAAACAAGCTCTCAAACACAGAGTGAGAACAGCATGATTTAAAGGGAGTGAGCATAATTGAGAGAGAGTTTGAGGGGTGTAGTCACTCTTTTCAGCCAAAAACTAGTGGAAACTTCTCACTTATGTTTTGAAATTCAGATCCTGTCTGTATCATTCATAAGGAGTATGGAGAAGACTCATATAGTCTTTGGATCTCTACTTTTTCTTTTGTGAATGATGTTTTGATGCCTTATTTCTCAAAGGCTCTAGATAAAATAAAAGGCTCAGTTTCATAGTACTTAAACTAGGTTAAATGAAATAGTACCCATAGACCAAAGTGTTTCAATAATGTCCAGCTGATGACACTGTACATGAAAGTTGAGGAACCTTCAAGAAATGGAGTCCTGCTAGAGAAAGTGGGCCACTGGGGAAAGTCCTTAAGGTTCTGTAGTCCAGATTCTCTTGCTATTCTCTCACTCCTTCTACTTTCTCCATGCTGACTAATGAAGTGATACTGGCATTCTGCACCTGCCATGCTTTCCCCACCATAAAGGACTGTATTCTTCGCAACATTTAGTCAAAATAAATAATTTCCTTCACTAACCTACTGCAGTGGTTGGGCATTTTGTCCCAGCAGTTACTGTATCAGTAAGTGATACAGTACCTATCATACTTAGTGTCTTAATAAATATTAGCTCTTAGTACTGCATTACAGCTTCCTAATATAACAGAGCATTCATACCTTTCACTGCACAAACACCTATTTCTGCATACATGTTGTGTTAATGTTTCCCAGGGAGATGTTGTTGTTGCATTTACTTTCTCATTGCTGGGATAAAGCATCCGACAAAAAGCATCAAATGGCAGGACAGTTCTCTTGTATTTTATTTTGGCTTACAGGCTCAAGGAGAAGCTCTCTGATAGCAGAGGAAAGCTGGACATCACCTCTAGCACAGCAGATTGAAAACAGCAGCAGGAGTGTGAGCCCACCTAACAATGGCAACCTAGGAGTTCACAAATCTCAAGGTTCACCCCCAGCAACACATCTCTTCTAGCAAGGGCCCACCTCCCAAATTGCCACTGGATGGGTACAAAGCATTCGCAACACATGCATGTATGGGGGTATATCTCATTTCAACCACCACAGATGTGAGTAGATGTTGATTTACCCAAGATGCTGCACCAATGAAAGAACAAAGAAATATGTGTACCCAAGCCTAACTTTGTGAACCAATGAGTTTAACGCAGTAATTTACAGGAGCACGAGCACCTTATGGGCAACTACACTACCTAGCTGCTTTTATACCCTCAGGGTGTACAGGGGCTTCTAATGCCCCATGACTTTCTCCTGTGCCATCTTGTAGCTTCATGAGCTATGAACCATTCCACACTGAATGTAGAGGCCCAATGTGGTAAGAATCTTGTGCAAGTACTCATAGTTACTCAAATGTTGAGACAAGAACAGCCATGTTATGCTTGAAGGACAGTTCTAGAACAACACAGTAGGCTGGAAGGGGACAGCATGAACTTGAAGTTACTTAAATGACCAAGCTGCTCAAGTTCTTGGGCATGGGAATTATGAAAAGGGTAAAGGTACTCATGTACCTTGAGAACATCTCTCAGAAAACATGTAATGTTCAGGTCTGTTTTACATTGAACCACATATAGATATCAGCTCATGGGATAGGACACTACTTGATAAATAAGAGAGAATGCCCCCGGCATTAAGTCTGTAGATATAATATAAGAAAATGAGCTCTACAATAAAAATGTAAAACCAAATATTAGGATGGATGAACAGAAGATGGAATGCAGTTAGACTAGAAAAGAAAAATAGGGGAATATTGAGTTTTTTCTTGGTATTATCATATTGAACTTTCTAGGATGCTGGTCCTACAGTAACTTTCAATAAGTGGTAGAGTATCCTGGTACATGAAGCACAGGTCCTTCTGGTCCAGCTCTGGAGGTACATTAGCCAAATGTGCTTGACCATTCCCAATATTTCACTGTCAGCTCTCCATTGGAATGTACAGACACAATACTGGGAAAATGAGCTGTGGAGTAGCTTATTCTATCCAGGAAAGCCCCGTGTGGTGAAGCTGCTGTCATTCACAGCTTATGAGAAACATAAATTGTCACATATGGCATTTCATCTTCTTTCATTCCAAGTCACTTAGGATCCTAAGGATATAATAAGGCCATCCACAAGAATATATAGCAGAAACTGATGAACTGACTAGGAATCATTGACTTCTAAGCATATTTTGGCTACCAACTATAGTAGCAATATACACAAGGTCTTGGTTCCCTTAGGTGTGAGTTGCCAGGATGGGATAACCCTGGTTAGGTGCTGCGAGACACATAGAAAGGCACTGCATGATACACGGGTCCTCTCCTGTTGTTGCAGGTCATGCAGACTGCCCAAGAGCTAGGAAGAAGTGTGCCTCACAAACCTGCAGGGCAAGACAAGGAGTGCCAGGATGAGCTGCCAGGAGAGACTACTATTTGCCTCCATCTCCTCAGAAGTTGAAGAGAGGGAGTTCTGCAAGGGGACATTAGTGACAGCCAGAAAGTAAATGACAGCTCCCTTCCTTACTCTTCACTAATTTTAAATGAGTAAAATGAAGAGAGTTGTCAAAGCCTCTTTTGAAAGTGTTTGTTTTTTGTGTTTGTTTTGTTTTTTGTTCCATCTTTTCTCCCTCAGGTCAAGAGCCCTTGTGTTAAATTTTGCATAGCTATTCTATTGGACTATGAATATTCATCTGATTAATATTTCTGGAACCATGAATTTTTTAAAAAAATCTATTCAAACACAATGGAGTAATTACTTTATGAGATGAAATTGTGGGGCTTGATTGGTCTACCAATGGGGCTACAGTCATATCTGTTCACTTAAAAGAGACAAAAAGAAAGAAAATGAGAATCAGAGGTCACCTTTTCAAAAATGCATCCACCAGCATTTTAAGCACTGCACCCAGCAGGATAACAAAGCACAGAGTGTAATACACTTTCTATGCATAAATATATTGAGGACAAATTTAAGAAGATCCTTGTCTCTGAAAGAGTAAGTTGCTCTCAATGATGTGGAATAGGACAACGTATCTTAGTTGTCACTTCTAAATGCTGTTGGAGAAGTAGGTTCAGAGAAAGGAACCTACTTTTTGGAGGAGTTTACGATGATAGGAGGGGAGGGACAGACAACATATGACTTAAAAAAGTATGTATCCTTTGTGGAAATAATTCTCCTTTTTCTGAAAGCACAGTTTAAGATTAATGTCTCTATATCACTGTCACATGCATAGTCATACAAAGGTATGCATGCATCATTGTTAAAAATAGGAATGTATATATAGCTTATGCACAAATACATAGAGTATAAAAATGCATTAAATGTATATATGTTTAATTTATATTCATACATGTTTAAATTTCAAGTAATGGATTATCCTAAGTGTGATAGAAAACTTAAATTGGAATTGTGAAATTATTTTTAATTCAGTGTGGACTGCCTTGATAGCTAAAATCTTCAATGGGTCTGGACTTCAAGAAGGATCTCAGACACAAGAGTTTTACCACTGGTACCCTACCACATTAGCAAGATATAAATTCTCTGAGAGAAAAATAAACCCTCTCATGTGCAAGCAAAGTGAGGGTAAAAGATTATTTTTAAATACACCCAGACAAATGAGATGGCTGCCATTAAAAAACTATTTTTTTCAGGCTCTAACTCCTATGGATTTTATCATAGCCAAACTAACCTAACTGAAGGAAACACAAGTTGTAGAATGTTGTTACAGATAGACTTCCCTTGAAATAAACATCAAAAGAGTTTAAAGTCTTCATGTTAAAAAGGAAGAACACTTGAGTAAGTTAAAACAAAACATGTCTTTTTTCTCATCATCAGTGTTTCTAAAAGATAAAAAGAGGACTAGAGGGTGACTCAGCGGCTAAGAGAGCTTGCTACATAAGCATAAGGGCTTAAAATTCCCCAGAATTAATTCACTAGCATCCACATAAACAGCTAGGCATGACCATGCAAGCTATTCATGTCTGTAAACACAGTCCTGTGAGGGCAGAGATGGCAAAATCACTGGGGCTTCATACCAGAAAAAATCGCAAACACTGTGTATCTGGGTGGAGTGACAGACTCCACTTCAAGGAAACAGGGATGAGTGATAAAGGGATATGACATTCTCCTCTGGCCTCTGCACACAGATGCACACTGTATACGCACATCATACCATACACACACACACACACACAAATTCATTCAAAATAATAGGAACAACGCTTTTTGTGAGCATAGCATATTGAAGCAAATAATAGTAATGTTACAAGGGGAAGAAACTGGAAACACTCTGCCTCATGGTATGCATACTTGCCATGAAGCAATGTAATATTATTTGAAAGTAGACTTGAGTGTGTTGTATTGAGAGTTCCAGGACAACCATACAAACTTAAAACAGAGTCTGAAAGTCCATAATTCCCCCCTTTGGGGCATTTATATATGGTACCAATGTTAATAAATATCGAATCTATTAATTTCTCAAAACCCATAGATTGTATCATGAAAGAATGAGCTTGGATGCATACAGTCTAAAGAATAAAATTCTAGACAACCCAAAGGTAGAATATCAATTCCAAATTAATCTATCACTGTGGGTGTGTGTGTGTGGGTGTGTGTGTGTGTGTGTGTGTGTGTGTGTGTGTGTGTGTGTGTGTCACATACAAATGAACAAAGACAGATGCAGCAGAAACTAGGAAGGCTTCAATATCTAAGTATAAATCAGCATGACAGCCATTTAGAATTTTTTTCCAGGTACTGGTCTCCTATTAAAGGCACCAGAACTCCTTGGAGGAACATCTGACTGGGACAGAGACATGGAATATACAATCAGAGCCTAGTGAATAGCACAGTTTGTGGAAAGTAAGAGTGTTTATTTAAATAAGTGAGAGACTTGGGGAATAGAAAATAATGAACACATGAGCACCCAAAGCCAAGGGTAGAACCATTAAGCACCATGAATAATACAGCATTGAGATATAGTTGATATATAACATCCATGCTGTAGATGGTCAAGTCAGTGAAAGCGAGGCACCAAGACTTCCTCAAACAAGAACTCAAACAGCAACAGGCAGGTTCTTCACTAACAAGATAGCTTGGTCCACCTGTCAGCCCTTGGGAGCAATATGAGCCCAGTGACTTTTGCCCATGAATGGAGTAGTGAGTGGAAGTATGGCTTCACTCTGAAAAGGCCTTCAAGAAAACTCCTGTACAAAGATGAACTGAGCCTCACTTTATGCATACCAAGTACTCCTAATAAGATCAAGTCCATCCAAGAGAAATACAACGGCATTCTGCAAAATACCTGAACAGAGCTCCTCTAACCATTAAGGTCATCACAATAAGGACATCCTAAAAATGGTCCCTGAGTGAAGCATTATAATTATCCTTTAACCAAATGTAACAAGTCAAGGAATCAGAAAGCTCAATTTAAAGTCCAGCATTATACATCTGAAACCTGAATTTCTAGAAACATGAATGACGGGCATGATGGTTGAAAGCATGTCTTACCTTCTTTCCAACATTTTTCTGCAGATGAGACCACTGTACACAGAGCATCCGAGTTAGAGTCTTATTTCTTAGCCTCAGTACAATTTCACAGAACATGGAAATGAGAGACAGAAAAGAACTATTAAATCATCATGCACTCCCTGCCAGCATGCAATTGCTCCCTGCAGTGCATTTTCCAGTGCTTTGTCGATTTTGAAATGGCTCAAGCAAGGAGGCTCCCATCACTTCCCTCGGGAGACTTTTCAGTGGTTTAATAGCCTTCACTGTTGAGATGGCTTTAATTTCCCTTTGCTTCATTTTATTCTGTGTCTCCCAGTTTTACTCTTTTGGCTGTGTTCCCCACACACAGGCACACTTGGGTACTTGCAGGCTATCATCTGCTAGTCAGCAAAAGGATGGGTTCAGTTCCTTCAATCTTGACTCCAAAACCTAACACCCAGAGAGTCCTTGATTTGTTCTCATGGACTGTCCTAAGAAAGAAAGTGATTTGTAGTCAGTTAAACACCAGTGCAATTTAAGCAAAATTTTACAAAATTATTAGGCCTATTTATGCCAAGATTCTGTCCCACATGCTTAAAGCATTCTTTGATAAGAGCAGGCTCTTTTGTGATCAGTTTCAGCACTTTAATGCATCCAAGAAATGTGCTGAAAATCTTGTGCAAAGGAGAATTATTTGTTTTCACTAAATTTAACCCCCAAACCCACTGTGGTCAGAAGAAATAGACAACCTACAGACAGCAAGTTGGCCTTATGCAAGGTTGGCCACCATTTTAGTCAACTATATGTTGCCATGTTTCCCCAGAGGATATATACAGCTATGGCAAAGTATATTGTGATCTGTTTTAAATAAAGTACATGCAGTCAGCTAGTGCATATTTAAAGATATGCCCAATGATTATAAGGTTGTCATTTGATATTAGAAACTTAGTTGTGGAGGCTGGGGAGATTTCTTATTGGTAAAGGTACTTGCTTACAAGCCTGCATACCCAAGTTTAATTCCCCAGAACCCACATGTGGTAGTCTGAATGTATGTCCCCCATAGACTGACTGTCTGTCCTTGGGTTACCCAAGGAATGTTAGCAGTAGCACTAAAGCCCATTGCTCCTCAATGCCCCCTTTGTCCTTTTGGTGTTGAAAGGGGAAACAATTTGCAATGGATGGAGGTTTTTGCATAAGTATTGCATAAGCATACCAATATCCTAGATACAGCTCTGATAAGCTTGGGACCTAAATTTCTCATTCTCAAGACATTTGCTATTTATATTTTTATTCCTAATAAAGAACCCACCCTTTCTCATCTTGGTTTTTGTTTTGCTTTGGTTTGCTTGTTTTGAATTTTGGTACAGAGTTTTATTATGTAGCCATGGATGGCTTGGATGTCATGGATGATGATCTTCCACCTCCACATTGTGAGGGTGAGATAAAAAGAGTATAACTGCACCTGGTTCTCTTATCTTTCATTTACAATTTAGAAAGTGGCTTTATTTTTTTTTTCCTATAGTCCAGCTAGGCCTTGTGCTTATGAAGCTTCTACCTCAACCTTCCAGGTAGTTGAGATATCGTCCCTGCACACCAAGCCTGGTAGTATTTTTTTTCTCAAAGAAATTGACTGAAATTGTCTGTGCTTCAGGAAACCTCTTTGAAATCCCATGTTTGTTGTGTTGTCATGATAAGGAAGGCCCTGAATCACAGAGGAGTCAGCCAGGCTGGAATTCCCAGCCATTGACTAGTGTCATAGGAGTTGCATTTTGCTGTTCCTGTCCCTCTACCATGTGACCAAATACAGAATCCCAGATATGCACAAAATTCAACAGGCCAAAAAAAAAAAAAAAAAAAAATCAGTGCCCTCTGGTTTGGATAGACAGTTAACTCTGATATACCATGCAATTTAATTTTAAGAAGTCAAACCCTAACTAGCCTTTCTTAGACAGTATTTCCTGATCTACTCCCACCCCCTTTTTGAAACAAAAACAAAGACTCACTGATAGAATTAGTGTTTTATGTTAACAGACTGAGAAATATCCCATCTTATGAATCTAGAATAGTTTTCTTTCTATAGTGTTGCATAAAGCATACACTTATTTTATTATAGACATATAAGAAGGTTAAACAATTCAGATAGAAGCCTAATGAAGTTTAATTAATGCTTCTCCTTTATTTATTTATTTTTGTTGTTACCAAACAACAAACACTCCATGACAGAAACAAGATGGTTTAGAGCGGAAGGCTGCTTCATTCCTGACTGATTTCATGGGTTTACCATCTGCTTGGCCTTGAATCTTCTGTCCTTGGATGTTCTTTTCCACCTGAAGTGTAGTGGGCTAAGCTTCCTATGCCCCACCTGGGCAATAAATCATGCAGAATTACTGTCAGCCTCCAGCCTCACCAGAGGTTCCACAAAATGCCATCTGGGCTTACTTACTTATCCAGATGTATTTCTGGAATCTTTAATTAGCAACAGGTTTTGTGTGAGGGCAGAATGCAATTCCTAGGCTGGTCCTCATGCCTGTGAACCTCATATACTTCTGGGGAGGCTTGGATCCAGAGGTGCTTTCCTTGTTCTCCCCTCCATAAATGCACTTTGTCGGAGTCAGAAAAGGAAACAAATTGTTTTGGTGCATGTTGAAACCTATTCAGTGAAAGTAAACACTAGCAGATATGTATGTGATTTCTTCCAAAAAGTGGCATTTAGGAAAAAGAATGTATTCCAAATTCTACCATGTCTACATCTGTCAACTTTTTAAGCCTTGAGAATTGAAATATCCAACTATGATTATTACTCTATTTCCTCTGGCATTCCCTCCACTTATTTAGTCCCTTATTATTAGATAAGTAAATTAATACTTGTGATCATTACATTCTCTTGGAGAAATTTTTCCATCATTGTTATAAAAGATCTTTACTCTCCCTAGTCATATTCATTCCTCTGGAATATAATTTAAAGGATGATATAATACTCTGGTTTTCTTTTATAACTTTTTGCAATTTTGTCATCCTTATCTATTTGTCTTTGTGTATCAAATGCTTGGAAATACTGACACCAGTACAGGGTATGTTTGGTTCTTATTTTTTTAATCCCGTTTGTCAGTCTCTGTCTTTTACCTGGGTGTTTGGACCATTTACACTTAATGGGTGTTAACTACCTTTTGGTGTAAGTTCATAGGGTTGCTACTTGTTTTACTATTTTTGCCTGTCCTTTGTTCTTCTTCTGCTTTCTTTTGAATGAATTGTAGTTGTACATGGTTTCCTTCAGTCTACTTGAATCATATAACTTTTGGTAGTTTTTTTTTTTTTATTTTTATTAAATGGAAACTTTGTACAGATCCATCATATGTTGGTACCATCATTTCCTTCCTCCTTGTCCCCACTTCACTGAGGGCCCTTCTTAGTACAATTGCTGGTATTTACCACAGAGTTGCAGGTTATGAGTTGTGAGAGCAGCAGTCAGTCATTGGGAGTGTGGGGCAATGTCTCCAGATAGTCCCTCCTACCCTGTGGCTCTTATGTTCATTCCACCCCCTCTTCCACAAAATTCCCTGAGCTGTAGTAGGTGTGCTTTAAGACTACAATAGTGTTGAGCACTCAGCAGCTTCTGGATTTCTTCTTTGGTGCACTGTGAATATCTTTAATGTCTGTCTCTATCTCACTGGCCCAGGTTATCAGGCTCACCTTGGAAGCTTGTTCATCTCACCAGTTCTTCTCTGTAGTTTCACCTAGATCCTAGCTGCTATGAAAGGTGTGGTTCATATCCAGCCAGGGAGTCAGCTACCTTGCCTTCTTGATAAATTTTGGCTTTCCTCGGTTCTGGCTACATTCTGAAAAAGAAAAAAAAAAAAAAAAAAAGGCTCTCCAACAGAAAGTGAGATCATTGTAGGTTAAAGGGGATAAACATTGTTAATCTAGACAGATCTTAATAGGTGTAGCTGAAAGGCCCAAGAATTCAGAAGCCCAGAAATACTATCATGCTCCGAAGGGAGCTTAAGCAGGCCCCTGCATACCTCAAACTCCAGGCTTTACTCTCTGTTGGAAGCAAGTAAAGAATCCCTCTTATTATATCAGAGCCCGCTCCTAATATAAAACTAGGTAAAAAGGGCATGAGATAGCCCTCAAGGATGGGAAATGAATAATAAAGTGAACCACTTATTTGGTTTCTGTAAATAGCCTGCACCATAAGCCCTAATAGCCTGCACCGTAAGCCTTAGTAGCCCGCACCATAAGCCGTAGCAGCCTGCCTCAGACCACCAAGGTCATAGAGACTGATACCACACTCTGCTACTCCCACCCAAGGACCTGCGCAAATGCTGACCACCAAGGTCATAGGAGACTGATTGGTCCACAAGGGGCTTGAACAAATTAAACTAATTGGCTTAGAAACTATGGAGTAGCACAAACTGACTGCCACGAGCTCCTGATGTTAAAAAAAATGATTGGTCTAATGTACAGGCTTTGTTAGAAACCCTATAAAAACTGTTCCGTTCCTGCATTTGGGGCTCTGCTGTCCTCTACCCCTGCGTGGTGTACAACTGTGGGTCCCAGCGCACTTGGAATAAAAATCCTCTTGCTGTTTGCATCAAGACCGTTTCTCGTGAGTGATTTGGGGTGTCGCCATTTCCGGGCAGAGGGTGGGGTCCTGGTTCTGGGTGTCTTACATAGCCTCCCATTTAGACAAAGACTGGTGGGAGTTTCTCATTGGGATCTATAATCTTGGTAGGATGCTGACTTGGTTCCCAATTACAGTTATGGTTTCCTTTCCACTGAGAGGAGGATCTCTTAGCCAGTTAGAGAGTCATTGGTTACCTACCTATTGCCATAGGACACAGATATGTATACCTTGTCAGACTTATTGCTTTCCTGTAGTAGTGCCCAGTGCTTGCTCACAACATTGTTGGCCATTTTCCCTCAGAAATTCAGGTCATGCTTTCCAGCACTATACAGACAGACCATCTGGGAATTGGCTTCCTTCCAGATTCAGCAGGATCTCTTGATGTTCTGTATCTGTAGCATGTGGTGTCTTCAGCTACAGGGTCTTACCTTGTACCTCAGGCAGGTAATCAAGTGCTTTGATAGAAGTCTGTCTTGTTTTGAGGACCTCATAAGTCTTTCTGATCAACAGCTCAACATGAATTGTAAACAATTTCTGGTACTAGGCATTATAACCCAGAGCCAAGTGTTTTAGGGTTAGGTTTCATCCCACCCTCTCCAGGGCCCTTCTTACCAGATAATCCCTCTATACTCCTATTGAGGGTTGTATCTTTTAGTCTGCTATCCAGGAGGAAGGTTCTTATGCGTTGATTCACTTTGTATAATATAGTTACTCAGTGGTTCCTTTCATGTTTTAAATTCATATATTTCACTCTACTTTGAGTTAATCTATACAACTTCAATGTAGCAAAGTGTACAACGGTGACCGTACATTTATTACTTGTTAGCCTATTTGTTATAGTATATTTCATCCATGTTTGTCATGGGCCCTATGGCATGAGCCTGAAAGCATTGCCTGGTCTGGTCAAGCATTCTGATGAGCATTCAGCCTGGACAATAGTTTGGACAAGCCTATGACACCCCAAGCAAAGGCTCTTGGTAAGCCATGCCCTGGTGCCGAACCACATATGTGATGTGTGTGGGTGTCTGTGTGTGTGATATAATAAAAGTGGGTGTGTTCAATCCACTACAGTTGTGGGTATTTGCTATACAGAATATATAATAGTCTGAGTTTTGCATAGCTATCACTAACTGAGGAAATCAACTTAGATGAGGAAAGGATTATCCTGGTTCATAGTTTCAGAAGTATCATTACATAGTAGTGGGGAATGCTTAGCCAAGCAGAGCAACTTATACATACACCAGCTCTAGCTCCAGTGTATTATCCACTCCAGAGTCAAGTTGTGAATAATGGGAGCCTGTTCCAACAAGCTATATCTGGGGATGTTAGTTTAATAAGTTAAAAATATTATAGAAGATGAGAAAACAAAATTAAATTTACAGCCAGGATTTAGGAAATGAGAATTAACATTTGGCAAGTGAAAACTCCAATACATTGTCTCTATGCTGACTCCAAGGCATTGTCTATAGCAGCATTAAATCTTAGTTATCTTGAACTTAGCATAGCACTGGCACCAACTCTGGTTTTAAACAAGGACATATTAATCCTAGTTCCCTCTACTACCTCAGAATATTAATGACCCATCACTCACACCAGTTCAAAACTATACTATACAGACCTCTCTCCCTCAAATAGGAGACAGAATATTATTCAATTCTTGAAAACAAAGTCACCTAGTAGTGAGTCCCACTGATAGAGTACAGTCATTGCTTCAAATCACTACTGACTCATTTCAACATCCTGGAGAAAATCATGCAGGCAGCTCCAAGTCCTTCCCCTGCTAATCACATGCCTGTACACCCCAGGGGATGAGTTTCTAAGGGCTGACTAACTACCCTCACAATCCATTACTTAACCAGACAAACATCACCCTTCCCAGTCTCCAAGGTCATAACTCCCATGGATCCACCCTTGAAGGTTATGCACAAATGACTAAATCCAGCACAAGGTATTTAAAAGTTTGTGCTTCTCTATCGAGGCTTGCCTAGGAAAAGCAGTCTCCTGGATGCCATGTCTCCATGGGTTCACCTCTCTTCTCCAATGTTCACTTTCCATCCCTGTTTCCCTTCCCTATGGAGCTCATTTGATTTCTTCCAACCAACAAAAAGTGAGAATAGAAATGGATATTGATCTCCCTGGTGAGAACTCTGAGAGCCACTATATACCACTGCATTTGCCTCTGTTCATGCCCAGAGCTGTCAAATCATAGCAAATAGAGGGTGATCTTTCAGCTTCATGGTGGGAAGTCAGGCTCTCAGATGCACACCTGTTTCAGAGAAGAAAGAAGCCATTGGTGTTTGATCTCCAGGAATTGTTGCTCCTTGGCTCCTATGTTGTGATGGCTATTCTCAGTTGTCAACTTGAGAGGATTTAGAGTAAGCCTAGAAAAAAAATCTCTGGGACTGTCTGTGAGAAGTTTTCTAGATGGCGTTAATTGAGGTGAGAAGACTAATGCTAGATGGTGGCATTCCATGAGATGAGTTCCTGGACTTGATACAAAGGTGAGTGAAAACTCAGCCCTAGCACCCATCTCCATGCTTTCTGATTGAAGGGCAATGTGGCCAGCCACCTCCCACTTCTGCTGCCATGCCTTCCCCACCACGATGATCCCCTCAAACTGTAACCCAGCATAACTTATTCCTTCCTTAGCTTTCTTTGTCTCAGGAGTCTACCACAACAATTTGAAATATACTTAACACACTTTTACTTAACCTATCCTGGCTGATAACCTTGACTTCCAAAGTTTGTATGAACCCTACAAGTCTGCAGCATCTTTCTTGCTACTTTACCTCTTCAATTGTCCCTTCATCAAGATGACTGTCCACATTGCTTCCAGTGTCAGTTTTATGGAATACAAATTTGGTTGTGCCATATTCAAATTCCTGCTAAGGTATCATAAGGTCAAGACTCATAGATTGGGAAAAGTGAACCACAATCTGCCACCTACTGTCAGACTGCTTTCCCCTCAGCTCCCTATGCCTTTGTTTCTCTCATGAAGCACTGTCAATTTGGATCTTTGCCCATCCTTTATATCATTTCAACTGGCTTAAAAAATATCCTTCACCCAGAAGACAGATCTCCACCAGTTCATTCATAAAACTCTTCAAAACTTAGTTCAAATATCTTTAATTCTGAGAAATCCCTTGCATGACCCCTAAGACCACCACGGATACCATTATAGTATCATAACTGTAATTCTAGCATCACAGTTATCTTTTCCTTTTGCAATTATGTACTTACCAGCTTCAATTTTGTTTGGGGGTGCTACAGATTGAACCTAGGGCACAGATCATTCCAAGCAAACTGAGTACCATCCAAACTGCATTTTTTTTCACTTTTTATTTTTAGACCGGGTTTAAGTAAATTGCCCAGTCCAGCCTTGAACTTTCAACTCTATATGCTTCAGCCTCCTCAGTAGCTAGGATAATAAGCCTGAGTCATAAAGCCCTGCTGAATGTGTGTGTTCAAAGGTATTTCTGCTTCCATTGACACAGCACAAATCAAAAACTAAGACCCTTTCATAATGTGAAGCAGTAGCATTGTAGTAGTACAAGCTGGCTTGATCTCCTTGCAGGCTTTCTGTAATCTGATGCCTGTTCCAAGGGTAAAGAGAGCCCTGTACTTGTCTTGCCCAGCTGGTTCTGCAGGCAGTGACACCCTGTGATACGGAGGATGTGACATGCTTTAGGGCCCTGACTTATCAGTTTCCCAGGTGTGCTTTCTTTATTCCCAGATGATCTATGAACACAGTCCATGTGCAACCAAGTCGGAGGCTGAAGAGGACAAGTTCTAGAAACAATCTGTATGGCTTTCCAGGTGCTCTTGAGCAAGGCTGTCATGGATTTATATTCTCATTTTGTTATGAATTAAAGACTGGTGGGGGCTGTAATTTGGGTTTTTATGCCTACTGTGACAAGGTAGAGTGAACAATGGACCTTTTTCTGAAGTTCTCTAACCCAATTCCATACCAGGTTGTGGACTGCTGGGCTCATGGGACATACAGATGTGACTGGATTAAAAAATAAAAGCAAATTTTACTTTGCTGGTTTGTATGGTCTCTTGTAGCACTAACACTAAGCATGTGGCAGTGTGGTTCATTGAATCATAGGAAAAGCTTCCTAAAGACCTACTATGCCCAAGACCTCAGGTCAAGCACAGGGGCTTATCCATGGACATTCTCAACTAAAGTTCTTACACAAAGGCTGAGGGTACTGGTAACAAAAAGCACTTTCTTTCTGTCCCACAACTCCCCTCTCTGTATTTCAGGCTGGTAATTCCAAGGCTCTACGGCTCGCATTTTCTTGTTTATTGTCAATGGCACCCTCCATGGGCCTGTGGAATGACTATGGGAAAATTAAATGTTTTCATGCTGAGGACAATCTTTCAAAGAAGGTTCTTCCCTGAGACAAATTTTCTCCAAAGGTCGCGGTTAGTAATTTGCTTCCTATTAATAATTGTCACACATTGATCTCACAACAGCTGGGGATTATTGGGCTCAAAATCCTCTAGATTTATTTTAAATTTAGAAAAAACAAAATGCTGCTCCAGTACCTGCTTCCCACTTGGGCATTTCTTTGGAGGACAAGAATATTCTGAATAGCTTGATGAAAATGACCAGTGTTCTCGACAACAACAAAGCGTCAAACTCTTCACCCAGCTGTCCATAGGAACAAGGGGAAAAAAATCTATTGAACTGAATTCCTTCAAGCAGTTTCAAGAATAAAGCCATTTATAGCTTCATCCCAGCTCACTGAGGCATAAACTGCTCAAAACAAGGCATTTGCTTTCCAAGACTAGCTTCTCTGTTATACTCTTCCCACATGCTCCCCCACCCAAAATAATAGTTTGTCACGAAGTGCCCAGTGTTTGAATTGGAAGCAGTCATCTATAAAGCAAGGCTGAATCAGGCACTGTGGTACCTGGAATGCTAGGTGTATACAGTCAGTACTCAAAAAGTGCTGTGTGTAGGAAGTCAGCACTCAAATGTCACTTGATTTAATTTATCAAGCAGACCAAAACATGTTTTTGAACATTCTTATGTCTTGTCAAATATCAAAGAGGAGCTGAGCATGGTGTCATACATCTTTAATCCCAGCACTTGGGAGGCAGAGGTAGGAGGATCACCATGAGTTCGAGGCTACCCTGAGACTACATAGTGAATTCCAGGTCAGCCTGGGTTAGAGTGAGATCCTACCCTAAAAAACAAAAAAACAAAAACAATCAAAGAGTGTTTATATTGCCTTGATAAACATAACCACTGCTTCTCTAATGACAGTTTTAATACCTGTGTGGTACATGGGTACATTTGGGATTCACTAGGAAAAAGATCACACTTTAATGTATGCAGACTTCCTGTCCAGTTATGTTGCTCTCAAAAACCCGTATTTTTCACAGTAAACATCACCTCCAATTTGGGATCACTTGATACACAACATCCATCATTTTTTTTCTTGTTCTAAAGCCATTAATAGACTCCTGGTTTCACATGAACTTAAACTCTCTTTATTTTTTTTATTTTTTTTATTTTATTTATTTGAGAGCGACAGACACAAAGAGAAAGACAGATAGAGGAGAGAGAGAGAATGGACACGCCAGGGCTTCCAGCCTCTGCAAACGAACTCTAGACGCATGCGCCCCCTTGTGCATCTGGCTAACGTGGGACCTGGGGAACCGAGCCTCGAACCGGGGTCCTTAGGCTTCACAGGCAGGCACTTAACCGCTAAGCCATCTCTCCAGCCCTAACATGAACTTAAACTCTAACAAGTACTCAGAGCTTTCTAAAATGATCTCTGGCTAGAAACTCTGTCCTTGTCCCTGCCTTTGTATAATGGCTCTCACTTTTACCTCATGGGTCAGCTATTGTCTGTTTTTCCAAGGATAACTCCAGTAATGGACTGTCTGCAAAACCCTGGCCAACCACCAGAAGGAAAGCAAACACTATCCTATCAGAAACCCACATAGAAGTCACTTTCCTCCTGCACTGTGGTAAAAGGCATAATTAGCTGGAGAAGGAAATTACATAGTGCTGGGAGTAGGATGGCCAAAATTAATTTCCTAATTATGAATGCTGGATGATAATGGTGGCACCTTCAAAGAGCCCCCTATGTGTCTGTATGCCAGTTTCTTCATTTGTGCAGTGGTGAAAATCATATCACTGCATCACACCTCATAACAATGCAGGGAATTAAGTCTTGTGACTGGCAAAGTGCTAGCAAAGGGTTGTGTTTATTCTGTACAAAATCCATGTCCAATTATATGTGAAGGGTCAGTTTGAAAATTAGCGTCACAGACTCCCATGTACAGTGGATGGGGCACGCACACTCTGGTGCGTGGGTGGGCAAGGGGTGGACAGCACGAGAACACTGAGGGGTCTGCACTGTGAGGCTGGATGTGCAGGCGGGGAAAGAACCTCTGCTTTTGAAGAGGAAACCCTGTGTATTCTAATATAAGGGGATATTGTGTCCTTCAATGACAGAAAACAGAGAAAAAAGAAACATGTATGAGAAATTGGAAGTAGAAATAGCATGCTTTGAAGCTAAGGAAACAGTGCATTCATGTCAAGAAAGTAAGATGTTCAGGAGATCAGAGAAGATTCTTTGGCACACAATGAATAGTATGGCCATATGGGGAAAAACAGAAAGGAAGTCATAGTAGAAAAACCTAGGAAACCTCACAACAATCCCAATTATATTAAACTCTCCTTGATCACCATTATGGTCTTTTTTCACCAGGTAAACTCCCGTTGCCTGGCCATCTTCATCCCCCAGGTGTGGCTTGCTTTTCCACCCTTGTATTTGGCATCATCTTCTAGTCCCTGCAGCTTAACCTTGTTGCCTAGTAGTCCCTGCATATATTAGATCTCCCAGATCTACCTTTCCTTATTGAACTTAGAATATTCTTACAGAATACCACCTACCTAGAACAATGACCACCAGAAAGAAGCAGTCCCATGAGCCCTCAAAGTCTGAAGTTGACTGCTGTTTCCATACCAGTCCAGAGAGTGAACATTTTAGAGTTTGTACACCACACCTGCCTGTTGTCAATTTGAAGAGCATTTTAAAAAGACTTGGAACATTCTCAACTCCTGGGCCTTAAGAAACAGTCCCTAGGCTACATTTGTTCCCTGATATGGAGGATTCTGGCTTTGTTAGGACAATATTTAGCAATATCTTTCCAGCAAATAGTTGGCACAGTCAGAAGTAACACCTTATGAGTTCAAATCTGAAAAAGAAATTCCAGCTGGAGACACTGAGCTTCCATTCTGAACTATGGAACTGCTTCTCCAAGAGAGACACATACAGGAGGCATACTGATGTCTAAAAGTAGTGCTATTGAACCTCCGTGATGCAGGGAGCATGGCTGGAGAAAAGCCACTTGGTTCTAAGAAACCAAGTGGGGTTAAGGAGACATCATCTTTAACTACATCAGTAGTTAAAGGCACTTGCTTGCAAAGCCTTCCTGGCTGGGTTCAGTTCTCCAGTCACCCACATAAAGTCAGAAAGATGTCTGATTGCAACAGCAAGATATCCTGGCATGTACATACACACATACACATGTACACATTCACATGCATGCATGCCTGCATACAGATAAATAAGTAAATACAATTTTTAAAAAAAGAAATCAAGTGATGTACTATGTGAAGTAAAGAGGAGGCACCATCAGCAGACATAGGACAAGTGGGCTCCAAAGATTGAAGAGAAATCATTCTGGTCACAGGGTTATTAAAACAGGGTACAGGAAAGTCGGGCTTGGTGGATGGAAGGAAAATCAGTAAGATCACAAGATTTGTAAACAGTCATTCCAAACTTGCCATAGAAAGGCACAAGGGGGCCTGGGGAAAATGGCTTAGAGGTTAAGGTATTTGCCTGTGTAGACTAAGGACCCTGGTTTGATTCCCCAGGACCCATGTAAGCCAGATGCATAAGGGGACACAGGTACCTGGAGTTCATTTGCAATGGCCAGAGGCCTTGGTGGGCCCATTCTGTTTCTCCCTGCCCCTTCCTCCCTCCCTCCCTCTCTCTCTCTCTCTCTCTCTCTCTCAAATAAACAGATAAACTATTTTTTTAAAAGGCACAAGGAAGAGTAGTGACAGTCTGTCCGTAATCTTCTAAGTCTAAAGGTTCTATATCATTTCAGAAATATGCAGTGGAGCCTGGGGAAATGGCTCAAAAGGTAAGAGCACATGCTGGCAAGCATGAAGACCTGAGTTTGATCCCAGCATCCCTGTGAAAAACAAACCATGCCTGGCTACATATGACCATGACTCCAGTGCTAAAGGAGGTGGAAACATGAGGTTTGCTTGGGCTCCCTGCTCAGCCAGGCTAACTGAAGAATGGGAAGCTACAGGTGCAGCAAGAAACTGTTCCAGGGAGTTAAGGTACATCAGCAATAGAGAAGGACAAAACCCACTTTCCTCTGGCTTCGACACACAGGCATGCTCAATGGTGCATATATGCACATACACCAGACACACACACACACACACATACACACACAATAAATGAAACTAACCCTAGTCTAAGCATATGACACAATGCATTTTTACTAATAGGTGTAGGAGGTGCTCACCCTCAGCTCTTCCACTGCCAGAATATAATTATTGTGCTATTTAGAAAAGCTGGGTTTTGCTTGAATTTAGCATGTGATGAAAGTCCTTTTCAAGTTCAACTGGAACAGTTTTAAGGCCAGGGACAGCTGCCTTTATGATATTCCTTCCAAACATATCAGCCTCTCCTAGCTTCAAAATCAACATGTTCTTTTCTAGATTTTTTACCAATATTTATTACCCATTTCTGGGTTGTCTGGTGCTTCCATAGAACTGGGAAACTTGGCATCTCTTGTGTGCAAATATCTTTATTTTCACTGATGCATCATAATATCTTTTTAAAGCGATACTTCATAGGGCACATAGAGACACAGGTTTAAATCAGTTCAGCTGCAGGTTGCAGTTCCTATTCGTGTCATTTATTTTAAGAGGACAGTCCAAAGTCCACATGCTGTTTACACAAGGCTAAGTTTGTCTATATAAAGGCAATTATAATTACATGAAAATGGTATACTTTGCAAAGCAGCTGACAGCAACAATGTTGGCATCAGTTTAACACACAATACAACTATATATATTCACAAACTATACAAGTAAAGAGGGCCTAAATTCTACATCAATCAATGAAAGAGGAAAAGAGCAAAGAAAAATGAAGAGACAGTGGCTTGATTTCCAACCTCTTGAGGGAATAGACTCATACATTTAGTAACTTAAGCAAATTAAAATAATGAAAAATGTGCAGAAAATTACAACTAATAAAACTGTGTACATATTGTAATGTTGCCAAAAAGCAAACCCAAACAGAATTTTTTACGAACAGCTAGAGGAAAGTATTCAAGAAAGAATTCCGAGGCTTTGCCAGCTGGAAGTCAAAGCAAACAACAGTGTGCCTTGAAAGTGCATACAAAGAAAATACTCAAAATATCATCCTGTCCCCCATCCAAACAGACCTCAACAACTAATTCAAAGAAAAATCAGAGATTAAGTCACCTTCAGATAAACATGAAGAGGAAAGATGCCTCTATCAGAATGGTTCTGCAGCAAGAATTTCTTACAGAAATTCTTCTTAAAGGAAGACAAATGCAGAGCTACTGAGAGAACACAAGCCACTGGGGAAGGACACATGGGGCTGGTTGTCACTGGTGTTTCCTTATGGATTTCCCAAATTCATTGTTACTCCTAAAATACAGTTCTAGATACACAAAGGTTGGGGCTTTATGTGAGAAAAATTACATTAAGCTTACCCCTCAGCAACTTGCTATTTGCTTAACTTTTTGATGTTGAGATTCATTAACTCTTGAGTAGAGCTGAAATTAATTTCAATCACTCACTGTCCCCACTTTCGTCAATAAACCAAGCAGTATCTATCTGGTCCTTGGTATGATATTTGGGTTCTTAGGTATTTTGTAAAGGGTGACAATTGCTGAATCGTCTTCACCAAAGATATATAATGTTGTCCTCTAAGAAGTTTTGCCAATTTAGAGTACCAAGAACAGGGAACAAGTGATTCATTGATTTCACATTCCCACAGGTATTCAATATGTATGTAGGATAGTATTCATAATCCTAATGTACCTACAATAGTGGGAAGTGAAGTTGGGATAATCCCAAAGCTCTTGGAACAGCAACTCTGATATTCACAGTGGCCAACCAACAAGAGAGACCCTGTCACAAATAAGATTTCTTCTAATTTGCCTCATTCATTGTCTCTTTTTTTTTTAATTTTATTTATTAGAGAGAGGGAAGGGAGGAATTCACAGACAGAATGGGTGCACCAAGACCTCCAGTCACTGCAAACAAACTCCAGACACATGTGACACTTTGTGCATATGGCTTATGTGGGTACTGGGGAATCAAACCTGAGTCCTTAGGCTTTATAGGCAAGCACCTCAACCACTGAGCCATCTTTCCAGCAATGATTATCTCTTTTTAAAAGTATATTTGGATATTTGTTAAAAGGTTCTTCATTTTAGTCCGGTTCCAGTTAAGATGGCGGCATAGGAACCACGTCAAAGCAGCCTATGGTAGAAAAAGCCAAATAAAACCCATCAAAATACACACTTTTACTAAAAAGTGAGGTGTATAACAAATTAAAAAGGCAGCAGAGAAGTAGGACAGATCCAGAGAATCTAGAGCCCACACAGGCAGGCCAAAGCAGCTCTGTCAGTGGTGGCCCTGGCTCCGGCAGTGGAAGCAGGGGTGGAAGCCGCAGCTGTGGCTCCAGCAGCAACAGCAGTGGCTCCAGCACCAGCAATAGTGGCTCCAGCAGCAGCAGCTTCAGCAGCAGCAGCAGCAGGCCCAGCAGCAGCAGTGGCGGCATCAGCCGCGGCAGCATCAGCAGTGGGAGCGGCGGTTCCAGCAGCAGTGATGCCAAACTGCAGGGCCACAGTTTCCAGGGTCGGTATGCCCCACAGGAAAAGCCAGTGCCCAGTTCCAGAAAACAGAACAGCAGTCCAGAAACCCAGCCAGCCTACTTGACTGAGAACAAAATCAACCATAAAGGTAATTGGGATTGCACTAGGTCACAAGCTGACTTGGAACCTTCAACAGACCAGAAATCTTAACCTCTTTGTTGATAGAGTATCTGATTGTTATAATACCTACTCTTGAATAAATACTCAGTGCTGTTTTTGATTGAATGTGTACAGTGTTTAGTTAAATTTTAGAATCTATCTGTATTTTGTACCACTCAGCCTACTTAAATACTCAGAGAGCAGGCAAATTCAACCCATAGGAACACTTTTCTAGGTACTCTGAGAGTATTAAGAGCCACACATAACAACTTAATCTCCTACACTGAAGATATATAACATCTGATCAATTGATACAGCTAAGAATACCCAGAAAACTATAAAATGCAAGAATTAACTTAATCTAAGATGCAAAAATATATACGTAATAACACAAGAAACACCAAAAAACAAAACAATATAAATCCACCAAAAAGTACTAATGCATCAGAAATGACCTCCAGTGAAGAAAACTTAGAAGAAATTCCTGAGAAAGATTTCAAAAGAATGATTGTAAATATGTTCAAAGAAGTCAAAGAACAAATCAAAGGAATCAAAGACAAACCAAAGGAATAAAAGACGAAATCAAAGGAATAAAAGAAGATGCAGGACACCAATTTAACAAAATAAAGAAGTCAATACAAGGCATAAATAAGGAAATAGAAATAATAAAGAAAAACCAGTCAGAATTACTAGCAATGAAGAACATAGTTAATGAAATTTAAAAAAAAAAAACTCAGTAGAAAACATCACCAGTAGAATGCATGAAGGAGAGGAGAGAATATCTAACCTAGAAGACCAGATGTCAGATCTAATACAGTCCAACAAAAAGAAAGACAAACTAATAGAAAAGTATGAATGGGAATTTCAAGAGATTTGGGACACTATGAAAAGATCAAACATAAGAATTCAGGGCAAAGTAGAAGGAGAAGAATTTCACTCCAAAGGCATAGTAGGCATTCTCAACAAAATGATAGAAAAAAATTTCCCCCAAATTGGGAAAGAGGTGCCAATGCAGATAAAGGAAGTCTTTAGAGCACCAGCCAGACAAACCCTGGAAAGAACCTCTCCTCGCCTTATTATACTCAAACTACCAAACACACAATCCAAAGAAAAAATATTGAAAGCAGTTAGAGAGAAAAATCAAGTTACCTACAAAGACAAGCCCATCAGGATTACAGCAGATTACTCAACACAAACTTTAAAAGCCAGAAGGGCTTGGAGTGATGTATTCCAAATTCTGAAAGATAACAACTGTCAACCAAGGTTACTTTATCCTGCAAAGCTATCCATTCAAATAGATGGAGAAATAAGGACATTCCATGACAAAAGCAGGCTAAAGGAGTATTTGAGGACAAAACCAGCTCTACAGAAATTACTTGAAAGAATCCTCCATGCCAAAGAGGAGAAGCCCATGTATAAGGAACCTGGGGGGGGGGGGAAAAAGCAATACTCAAATACTAGTTAACACAAGAGAGCAAAGGTAGAATCAGAACCACGAAAACATAGCAAACATAAACACACACCTTTCAATAATATCATTTAATGTCAATGGTATCAATGCCCCAAACAAAAGACATAGGTTTGCAGACTGGGTTAAAAAAGCAGGATCCTACAATTTGTTGTCTCCAAGAAACTCACCCTTCCACAAAGGATGGACATTATCTTAGGATCAAAGGTTGGAAAACAGTGTTTCAAGCAAATGGGCCTAGAAAACAAGCAGGGGTTGCTATCCTAATATCTGACAAGGTAGACTTCAGTCCAACATTAGTCAAGAAAGATAAGGAAGGTCACATTATATTGATTAAAGGCACACTCCAACAGGAGGACATTATAATCCTAAACATATATGCACCGAACATGGGAGCTCCCAAGTTCATCAAACACTATTAGAACTAAGGTCACAGATAAAACAAAACACAGTGGTAGTGGGTGACTTCAACACCCCACTCTCATCAATTGACAGTTCATCCCGGGAAAAAATAAACAGAGAGACATCTGGACTAAATAAGTCATAGAAGGAATGGACCTAACAGATATATACAGGATATTTCATCCAAAGGCTGCAGAATATACATTCTTTTCAGCAGCACATGGAACATTCTCTAAAATAGACCATATATTAGGACACAAAGCAAATCTTAGCAAATGCAGGAAAATTGAAATAATTCCTTGCATTCATCTGATCACAATGGGATCAAACTACAAATCAATAGCAAGAAAGGCCATAGAGCATACACAAAGTCATGGAAACTAAACAATACACTACTAAATGATGAATGGGTCAATGAAGAAATCAAGAAGGAAATCAAAAACTTTATAGAGTCAAATGATAATGAGAACACAACATACCAAAATCTCTGGGACACAAAGAAGGCAGTCCTAAAAGGTAAAATTATAGCTTTAAGTGCCTATATTAAGAAATTAGAAAGGTCACAAGTAAAAGACCTAATGCTTCACCTTAAAGCCTTGGAAAAAGAAGAACAAGTCAAAAATGAAAACAGCAGGCAGGAAGAAATAATAAAGACTGGGCAGAAATTAATGAAATAGAAATTTAAAAAACAATACAAAGAATCAATGAAACAAAGAGTTGGTTCTTTGAAAGGATAAACAAGATCAATAAACCCTTAGAAAATCTGACCAAAATAAAGAGAGAAGAGATACAAACTAATAAAATTAGAGCTGAAAAAGGTAACATCACAACTGATGCCAGAGAAATTCAAAAAATCATAGGGACATACTATAAAAACATACACTCCACAAAGCATGAAAATCTGGAAGAAATTGATGGTTTCCACTTAAATAGACCCATAACAAGCATGGAGATCTGAACAGTTATCAGAAATCTCCCAACTAAAAAAGCCCAGGCCCAGATGGATTCACTGCTGAATCTTATCAGACCTTGAAGGAAGAGCTAACAATATTGCTTCTTAAGCTTTTTCAGGAAATAGAAAAAGAAGGAATTCTACCAAACTCCTTCTATGAAGCCAGCAGCAGCCTGATACCAAAACCAGGCAAAGATAGAAGACAAAAAGAAAATTACAGACCAATCTCCCTCATGAACATAGATGCAAAAATTCTCAACAAAATATTGGCAACCAGAATACAAAAATATATCAGAAAGATCATTCACCCTGACCAAGTAGGCTTTATCCAAGAGATGCAGGGTTCGTTCAATATACTCAAATCTATAAATGTAATAAATTATATAAATGGATTGAAGGACAAAAATCAAATGATCATCTCTTTAGACACAGAGAAAGCATTTGACCAAATCCAACATCCCTTAATGATAAAAGTCCTACAGAGACTGGGAATAGAAGGAACATATCTCAATATAATAAGGGCTATTTATGACAAGCCAACATATTATTAAATGGGGAAAAACTGGAAGCTTTTCCACTAAAATCAGTAACAAGACAAGGGTGTCCACTGTCCCCACTTTTATTTAATATAGTACTGGAAGTCTTAGCCATAGCAATAAGGCAAGAGACACACATAAAAGGGATACAAATTGGAAAAGAAGAAATTAAGTTATCATTATTTGCAGATGACATGATTCTATATATAAAGGACCCTAAAGACTCTAGTAGCAAACTGTTAGAGCTGATAAAAACCTACAGCAATGTAGCAGGATACAAAATAAATATACAGAAATCAGTAGCCTTCATATATGCTAACAACAAACACACAGAGGATGACATCAGAGAATCACTCCCATTCACAATTGCATCAAAGAAAATAAAGTACCTTGGAATAAGCCTAACCAAGGAAGTAAAGAATCTCCACAATGAAAACTTTAAAACACTCAAGCAAGAAATTGCAGAAAACACTAGGAAGTGAAAAACATCCCTTGTTCCTGGATTGGAAGAATCAATATTGTGAAAATGGCAATCTTACCAAAAGCAATCTACACATTTAATACAATCCCCATCAAAGTTCCAAAAGCATTCTTCACAGAAATAGAAAAAACAATCCAGAAATTCATTTGGAATCACAAAAGACCTTGAATATCTAAAATAGTACTGAGCAACAAAAACAAGGCTGGTGGTATCACCATACCTGATTTTAACCTATACTACAGAGCCATAGTAGCAAAAACAGTGTGGTACTGGCACAAAAGCAGACATGTACATCAATGGAACAGAATATAGGACCCAGATGTAAGTCCAGGTAGCTATAGCCACCTGATATTCGATTAAAATGCCAAAAGACAGGCTCTTCAGCAAATGGTGTTGGGAAAATTGGATATGTATCTGTAGAAGTACAAAAATAGATCCTTCTCTCTCTCCATGCACAGGAATTAAGTCCAAATGAATTAAAGACCTTAACATGAGACCTGAAACTCTGAAACTGCTAGAGGATAAAGTAGGGGAAACCTTTCAACATATTGGTCTTAGCAAAGACTTTCTGAATACAACCCCAATTGCTCAGGCAATAAAACCACAGATTAACCACTGGGAACTCATGAAATTACAAAGATTTTGTACTGCAAAGGACACAGTGAGTAAAGCAAAGAGGCAGACTATAGAATGGGAAAAAATCTTTGCCAGCTATATATCTGATAGAGGATTAATATCTAGGATATATAAAGAACTCAAAAAGTTAAATAATAAGAAATCAAACAAGTCAATTAAAAAATGGGCTATGGAGCTAAAGAGTTTTCAAAGGAAGAAATACAGATGGCATATAAGCATCTAAAAAGATGTTCTACTTCCCTAGTCATTAGAGAAATGCAGATTAAAACTACATTGAGATTCCATCTCACTCCTGTCAGATTGGCCACCATCATGAAAACAAATGATCATAAATGTTGGCAGGGATGTGGAAAAAGAGGAACTCTTCTACACTGTTGGTGGGAATGCAATCTGGTCCAGCCATTGTGGAAATCAGTGTGGAGGTTCCTAAAACAGCTAAAGATTGATCTGCCATATGACCCAGCTTTAGCGGTCCTAGACATATATCCTAAGTACTCATCTCATTTCCTTAAAAGTACATGCTCAGCCATGTTTATTGCTGCTCAATTTATATAGCTGGGAAATGGAACCAGCCTAGATGTCCCTCAACTGATGAGTGGATAATGAAGATGTGGCACATTTATACAATGGAGTTCTACTCAGCAGTAAAGAAAAATGAAGTTATTAAATTTGCAGAAAAATTGATGAATCTGGAAAGGATTATACTAAGTGAGGTAACCCAGGCCCAGAAAGCCATGCTCCACATATTCTCCCTCATATGTGGATCCTAGCTACAGATGATTGGGCTTCTGCGTGAGAAGGAAAAAACTGAGTAGCAGAAGCCAGTAAGTTAAAAAGGAGATATAAAGGAAAGAGAAAGAAAGGGAGGAGGGTACTTAATAGGTTGGTATTGTATATATGTAAGTAGAATGATTGAGATGGGGAAGGAATATGATGGATTATGGAATTTCAAAGGGCAAAGTGGAGGTTGGTGGGAGAGTAATCCCATGGGATATTTTTTATAATCTATAAAAATTGAGAAAAAAAGGTTCTTCATTTTAACAGAAGTTCATTTGTTTTAATTTTCTTTATTTATTTAAGAGAGAGAAAAAGAAAAAGACAGAGAGAGAATGGATGTTCCAGGGCTTCCAGCCAATGCAACTTCTATATTTATAAACAATAAACCATGATAATTCCCTGCCCTCCCACACTTTCCCCTTCACAATTCCACTCTCCATCATATTCCCCTCTCTTTCTATATCTATTAGATTCTCTTTATTTTTATGTCATCATATTTTTCTTCTATTATGTGGGTCTTGTGAAGGTATTGCTAAGCACTGTGAGGTCGTGGATATCAAGGCCAATTTCTGTCTGGACAGTTGCATTGTAAGGTGTGGTACCATTCCATAGGCTCTTACATCCTTTCTGCCACCTCTTCTGCAATGGACCCTGAGCCTTGGAGGGTGTGATAGAGATGTTTCAGTGCTGGACACTTCTCTGTCATTTCTTCTCAGCTCCATGGTGCCTTGGGTTATTGCAGCGGTCACCCCCTCCTGAAAAGAGAAGCTTCTCTAACCAGAAGTGAGAGTAGCATTAATGTATGAATATGAACATAAATTGTAGTGCTCTCAGGGAAGTTTGGTGAGAATAATATACATATTTAGCCAGACAAAAGCAGGCGTTGTACCCTAAGGCTAATGACTTCTCCTGCCATGGGATTTTGATTAGGTTTTCAGTATCAGGCATGTATTCCCTCCCATAGAGTGGGCTTCCAGTCAAATTAGAGAGAGCATTTGGATTGGTCATTTGGCCTGTATGGCCAAACTTAAGGCTTCCAGTGTCCATTGTATTCACCACTGCTGACTTCTGTCTTCCATAGAGATGCATGTAGTAGAGTTTTTTCCAGCTTTCAGTTGGATAGTGTACAGGGAGAAGGTTTTCAGCTAAGCACCACCTTGATACTCAGAGGTCTTGACACCCAGACATGTGAAGTTTTCAGCAACAGGGTGTTCCCATCTCTTACTCATGGGAAACCAAGGGCCTTGGAAATAGCCTGTAATATTTTGGGGACAACATGGACCTCCCTGGTTTTATTAGTCAGGGTTCTCTAGAGGAACAGAACTGCTAGAATGAATTATTTTAAAAGGGGGATTTATTGGATAAGGTTACAGTAGTCCAATAGCAGTTGCAGGCCCGAGAATCACCGAATCTGATAGCTGCTCAGTACTCGTGTCCAGATGCCTCAGCAGTCCCGACCCAGCACTGCAGATGGTGCTGGAAAGCCTGGAGGCTACCTAAGGAGCAGCTGGGTTTCAATCCATGCAGGTCTTTAGTTGATGCTGGTCCTCAGTCCACACTGGTCTTCAATCCAGGCTGGAAGGCAGAGAGCAGCTCCAGCAGCCAAGTGGAAGGGAGGAAGGAAGGAAGGAAATAAGGAAGGAAGGAAGGAGCTCTTTTTACCCAGAACTTCCTTATATCAAGTCTGCTTCTGAGCTTGGCCGCCCACTCTGGGGGAAGGGCTCACCCTGGGGGAAAGATTACTCCTTCCTAGAAGCAACCTGTGGATTACTAAACAGATCAAGTTGACAACACCTTAACTGTCACACTGGTCAACAACTCACTGGAAGGTATCCCATCTCAGATACTGATAATATTCTAGTACCAATCTATGGCTTCTGGATATGCTATTATCCAAAAAAGTAGGTTTTTATATGTTTTATTCAGAATATCTTGAACTTTGATTGACCCTCCCCCCACCCTCTTCCCCTGTCTTTACTTAGGCCATTCCACTCCCTATACTCTGTTATTCTACCTACAAGAATACAATATTACCCCCTAAAGGCATTCCTTCTCCTCCCTCCCTTGCAGCCTTTTTCTAGATTAGAGGTCTCTGCTACCAATTTTTGGTTCCAGCTCACACAGAAGTCTAAACATTTGTAGGTAGAATAAGAGAGAACATGCAATGTTTGGCTTTCTGGGCCTAGGTTACCTCACTTAGTATAACCCTTTCCAGATCCATCCTTTTCCTTACAAGTTTCATAATTTCATTTTTCTTTACCAATGAGTAGAACTCTGTTGAGTAAATGTACCACATCTTTATTATCCATTCACCTGTTGAGGGACATCTAGGCTGGTTCTATTTCCTAGATATTGTGAACACAGTAGAAATAAATATGGTCATGCATGTATCTCTAAGATAGTGAGAAGAGTCATTAGGATATATGTCTAGGAGTTCTATAGCTAGATTATATGGTACATTTACTTTTAGTTGTCTCAAGAACGTCCACACTGATTCCACTGTGGCTGTACCAGACTACATTCCCAGAAATGGTATAGAAGGGTTCCCATTTCTGCATCCTCACCAAGATTTATTATGTGTTTCCTTGATGATAACCATTCTGACAAGAGTGAGATGGACTCTCAAAGTAGTTTTAATTTGCAATTCCCTGATGGATAAGGATGTAGAAAACTTTTTTAGATGTTTACATATCATCTCTATTTCTTCCTTTGATAATTCCCTATTTAGTTCTATAGCCCTTTTAAATTTTTTTATTGACAACTTCCATAATTGTAAACAATATCCCATGGTAATTCCCTCCCTCCCCCCCCCACTTTCCCCTTTGAAACTGCATTCTCCATCATATCCTCTCCCCCTCTCAATCAGTCTCTTTTTTTTTATTTTGATGTCATGATCTTTTCCTCCTATTATGATGCTCTTGTGTAGGTAGTGTCAGGCACTGTGAGATCATGGATATCAAGGCCATTTTGTGTCTGTAGGAGCACGTTGTAAGGAGTCCTCCCCTTCCTTTGGCTTTTATATTCTTTTTGCCACCTTTCCACAATACACCCTAAGCCTTGGAAGGTGTGATTGAGATATTTCAGTGCTGAGATGAGCACTCCTGTCACTTCTTTCCAGCACCATGATACCTTCTGAGTCATCACAACATTGCCATCTGAAAAGAGAAGATTCTCTAACCAAAAGTGAGAGTAGCATTAATATATGGTATAAATAAGAATATGTTTACTGGGCAGTTTGGTGAACATAGTTTATACTTTTAGCCAGACAGCAGCAGATCTTACATTTCTAGGGCTCATGACTACCCCTGTTGTAGGTTTTCAGTATCAGGGATATATTCCCTCTCATGGAGCAGGGCTCCAGTCAAATTGGAGGGCAACTGGTTTTTCCCATAACAGACATGCCACTGTTGCCCCCGTTGGCTCATTTGGCCTGGCTGGCCAAATAGAAGATGGGTATCTACATTGGTGTCTCTCTCTCCCATTGAACTCCATGCAGCATGGCTTTTCCAGCTATCTGTCAGCTGGTCTACATGGAGGAGGTTTTCAGCTCAGTTTCAGCAGTTTCTCAGTGACCTTGATCTGAAAATATAAATACAATTAAGGCATTACACATTTTAATATTGCTTCTCTCATTTAATCTATTGCCTCCTTCATGAATTCTGACAAAATTTCATGATTTTGATCTGTTCTGTCAGTGTTTCTGCCTCACTCTCTTGTATAACATCATCCATGTCCCTCTGTTCCATGTCATTTTTAATTCTCTCATTCACAATGTTCAAATCTGTACTTACTTTCTCTAATCACATAAGAATAAGGAGGGTTGATTAGAACTATATTTTATTGTTTAACTCATATGTATAATGAACCTTCTTCATTATTTTTACTCTTATCTTGTAGATATTATCAGTCTTCTCTAATTTCTCTTAATATCAAAAACATTCCCAGAACAAAAGTTGCTCAGGCCCTAGAATCTGAATATTTTACATAAAACAGCAAAAGGGTCTTTGCAGGTGAAATTAACATTACAGATAGAGATATATCCACATGGATCCATCCATTCTAACCAAATGAGGCCTTAAAAGGTAAAAAAAAATGCCCTGTAGAAAATGGGAGATAAATGCCACAGAAAGGGAAGAAATTATTATGACCCAGGTAAGAAGAATTAAATTTGACATTATTGGCTTAGAAATGCTGGAGGCCCATACAGTGACTGCAAAGAGACATCTTGGAGTGAACAATGGTCCCTCAGATGTCAGCCAACATAGAGATGTGACCTTAACTACAAGGAACCAGATTGGACCTGCCTGAATGAGCTTGGAAGTAGATTTTTCCACAGCTTCACCTAAAAATCTAGTTAACTAATGGGTAGACTGAATTTATGGAGCTGGAACAGAGCTCTCTGCTCAGCCAGTTTGGACTTCTAACCTATAGTGCCATACAGCAGCATGGCTTGTATTTGTTACTCATTGCTGTGGCCAGTACCTGACATCCTTAAGGAAGGAAAGGTTTATTTTGGCTTACCATCTTGAAATGATATGTTAATCATGGCTGGGGGAGAGACATGGGAACAGGAGCAGAAGGCTTGATGGTTACACTGCATACAGAATCATGAAGAGAGGCTGCATAGGAAGTGAGGCCAGGCTATGAAGCCTCAAGGGCAGTCCCCAGTGATCCACTTCCTCTAGCAAGGCTCCACCTCCTAACCAGTCCACAAACTTCCTCAACAGCACCACCAATTGGGGACCAACTGTTCAAACATAGGGGTACATGGGAGATATTTTACACTCAACCCACAACACATCTGTAGGTTGCAAGACTCTAAACTATGCTACTGTACACAGCCACAATGAAGAAAATGACTAAAACATATTGAATACAGTATTACAACTTTACTGTTTGGTCCACAGATCAGCCTCAACTGCAACAACTTGGTGTTTGTCAGGAATGCACATTTCACATTAAAACTACAATAGATTTCTTTTTTGAAACCTGGAAAAATAACTTCAAGAAAAAGGAATGGAGATTAGACCCAACCTGTGGATTTCCTGGCTTAGAATTTAATGCTATAAAATGAATATAACTAGGTGATTTGTAAACTTTCAGAAGCAGGACAGTTGGTATTTGACATCTGTGCATGGTGATTACATGGTGTCTTCATTCTGCTTCCTCTGCTTCATGGCACCTTTATTCCTCCTGCATCCTAAGTCATGCCACCTGGCTTGACATGTTGCATACACAAGGAGTGTTACCTGGATGGCCAAGCCAATGTGAGGCTCTATTTTAAATTGTGCATCCTCAAGGAAGATTTATTTCTTTTACCTTTACCTTTCAATAAACATTTAAGACAGGTGTTCTTCTTTGTACTCACGTCAGAAGTTCAGAAGTGTGTTTCAGCTTCCCTTCATACTAAAAGTTTACTATTGCATCAGTGGGCACACTTGCCTGGCTAGCCAGTTCTGTAGTCCACAGGATCCACTGCTAGTTAAGACTGTTAATGACTAGTCTCCACAGCATACTGCATAGCACTTTCTAGCATCATGACAGGCAACAGCGGAGAGGAGGGTATCCAGTTCAGTTCTAGCTTTATCTCTCAGTGTTCTGAAGCCAAAGCATGTGATGTCTACAGCAAAAGGGCCTTACTGCCGCGGACTGACTCTCGGGGAGATCAGGACCGAGGGAGAACAAGGGCGAAGGCTCAAGGAGAACTCGGGATTCGGCGAGGAAATGACAGACAGACACACTCTAAGTTGAATATGCTGCTGCAATTTACTGAAGGTTTCATGAAGGTTTTATATAGATTGAACAAGTGATCTTAAGAATTATTAATCTAAACAATCTTAAGTATTGTTCTACTCTAAGCATACATGTAGTGTTTATCAGGCAGGAAATGTACCCATTTTCTGAGAAGCATGTCTCGCACCATTGACCACAACATTATACAAACAGAAACTAGGGTAAAAGGTGTAAGGTGAATAACAGGTTACTTATTTCTTATACCCCAAGGACTGTATAAACACCAAGGCTTACGCTTCCTTGCTAAGCGTTCCCATAAATGGAAGAGAATGCCATAGCCTCCTTTTTTCTTCATAATTCACCCATCTATTACCGAATCTATCATATCCTCCCTCATAGGGGAGTGGAACTAAGTAGATTCCAGCTCTAGGAGTCCACCATCTGCCCTTGATCAAGTACTGAACATATCCCCCAGGAAGTTTCCTGGTGGGACTGTCTAAGTTTTGTAACTCCTTTTCTGCAGAACTGTCATGCTTCTTATGAACACTACCGATCAACATTTCTACTTTCATTTTCTCAGGATCAGTATCGTTCTAAAACATCATAAGCTGTTTCTACTTTACACCATCTAAAAACTGTTCTAGAGTTAATTTTTTATTCCTAGTAGAGTTATACATTTCCTCCATTGCCCTAATCATAGGAGGGGCACATTCAATGCTTAGATTGTTTCTTGTACTCTGATTGCGTGCATGATTACTAATAAGTATTGAATTAGCTGTTCTTAGACAAACAGCTAGAAGAAAGCAGGAAAGAAACAGAGTGCAGAAAACAGCACATTGGCGCCAGCAATCGGGTCTTTGTGACTTCTTGGGCAGCAGGAACCATTACAGTAACTGACTGCCAAGGGGTCACCGGGGGCATCCCTCCGAGGAGTGCTGGCCCTCTGTCTTCAGCTCTCTTCCAGTGCAGAAGCATCTCTGCTTGCTACACAGGCGAGGTCGCCGTGGACGTAGCACCTTACCATTAACTGATGATTGCTATATATTTCTAAAACATGTCCTTTCAAGACAGAGCATGATGATATATTAGTTCAACCACTGTGATTAATTAGACAACATATTTTCAACACAATACTGGAATCAAATCTCAGGCAGCAGATCACTCTTGAGTGTGAGACAGGAGAGACAAAAAGTAATGGTACAACTTATTCTTCTATCAAAGATTAGGCAACATGTCACATTGTTACTTGTTTCTGAACTGATGAATTAAACCATGCTTATTGTGCTTATTCTGTTTGAAAACTATCTTTTTTCAATGCAATTTCCAAGTCTGATAAATTGTTATGCCAAATAAGATATTCCAGGATGAAGATTGGTGTCACTCAATAAAATAAACAAACTTGAAGAGAAAAGACTTTAGTGTTGACACTTAAGATGATTTTCTTTGCAATACCCAAATGCAGATGTCAACATGCCTAAGAGCCTGGGCTCATAATGGAAATCCAGGCCAGAAGCAAATGTACAATGAATGTACAATGATGGAAAGACAAATATTTCATACTGTCTGCTAAAGGGAGCTTGGGTTCTTAGAGCAAACTGCTGAAATTCATCAGGAAACCTTCTCAGAGGAGATGAGTTGCAAGATCCACTGAAATTTGAAACCAGTATCTGTATATGAAACATATATGTGTACTCAGTCGCAAGGCAGTTAGAACAGGAGAATTCTGACAGCAGGCACACCTGAGAGGTGGGCAGAAGGCAGAGGTGTTTATTTACCTCATTATCTCTTTGAAAAAAAAAAAAAAAACTCAAGCTTCATTTTATTTTCAAGTGGTATGAAGTTGTGTGGGGTTATTTAATCGTCCTTTAAACAAACAAACAAAACAAGAGGAACAGGAGGTAAATACCATAAACAGACACTGGAGAAAGCTACAGACAGGTAGTCTGTTGTGCTGTTCTTGTTATATGTCTGTCTTCCTCAGCTGAGCTCTGCTTCAGGTGCTGCCTGGTGCACCTGCAGCATTGCAGCTTCTAAGGGGAGAACTGCTGGAGCAGACTCTGCCATACTATGAGGCAGGTCAGGACAGGGCAGTGCGGTGCTTTTCCAGACATGGTCTATGAGATCAAGGAGCCCTTGCCTGACCCTGTGCACCTGACTGAGTTCTCTGAGTGCTTAGCTGGTGCTGACACTGGCTCTTTCCCCTCACATTGGTATTACTAGCTTGCTTAGCACCACCCAGCTCCTCTGGTCTTCTAGTCTCCAGCCACACTCATTCTTCTGCTCCAAAAAGAATGGAATTTTAACATCTATTTCCACAGCAATGTTATCTCCTGCATCACAACATTTATACTGGGTCACCATGGAAAGTGCAGGAGAGCACTTTCACCCGAGAAGGAGTATGCATCACTTGGCCTTAGCTGGGGATCAAACAAAAATTACTTAACAGCCTTAACCCCCAGAACCACTGTGGGTATATGGAAATGTTATCTAGGCTTCTGGTTTTTATGATCTGAAATTGACCTAGCAGCTGGGTCTTATCTGCTCCCAACTTCCGTCCCTTACTACTCTGATCATGTGCTGGTCATACCTGTGTCTTTGCTCTAAGCTCTGGAAGGGAGGGAAGAAGCTAATGTATGCCTGGTAGGAGAGTGGGAATGCAAGGAGAGCTCCTAGACAGGGCTCCAGCTTAACAAAGGTAAGGCACCAGGAAGTGAGGAAAGCTAGCAGAAGCCAACATGGCTTACAGAGCAACAGAGTCTGGATGGGGTCCAGTGACAAGAGATGGTTTGTATCAGAGGCAAGGAGACCCAAGCTGATTCCTACACAAAGTGTGCCTTTTGAGCTTTAGGTCAGAAATGTGCCATGTTACTTCAACCACAGAGAAAACTCAGATGAGGAGAGAAAGATGACATGATCCAAGGAAGGAACAGAGGAGGCTTTGGTCAGGATGGCTGCTGGAAAAAGAGAGGGCTTCAAATTGTGTATGTATTCTGAAGTCAGATCTGGTTGGATTCTCCTGTGAGTGATGAAAATG
Organism: Jaculus jaculus; assembly: GCF_020740685.1. Taxonomy (NCBI): domain Eukaryota; kingdom Metazoa; phylum Chordata; class Mammalia; order Rodentia; family Dipodidae; genus Jaculus; species Jaculus jaculus. Next base: position 63,215,618 of record NC_059103.1, on the reverse strand, counting down.
AGAAATCTCACATGATCAAATGCCTCTGTGTCTTGCCTGGGATAGAATCGACTATGGTTATTTATTAAGAATGGGAAGGCTGTTCTGTGGAGGGGTAAGGAGTTGGTTTGCGCATGTTACAGGGTGATGACTTATAAATGTCCAACAAGAGCTATCCAGTAGGCAGATATGAAGTCTAGCATTCAGGACTAGGGATGTAGCTCTGTTCATAGTGTTTACCTAGCATACATGAAGCCCTGGGTTCAATCCCCAACATGCATTAGAAAGAAAGAAGAAAGAATGAAGAAAGGAAGGAAGGAAGGAAGGAGGGCCGGAAGGAAGGCAGGACGGACGGAAGGCACGACGGAAGGAAGGAAGGCAGGAAGCAAGCAAGGAAGGAAGAAAGGAAGGGAGAAAAGAAGAAAGAAAAAAGCACCCTAGCATTGCAGTGCAGAAATAGGAGAAAGCTAGCTTCTTTCAGGCAGCTAGTTAGGGACAGAAACTCAAAGAAGGAACAAGGGGATGTCATTATGTCCATCTTGCCAAAACTGAAATTTGAGTCTGATACTATCTCCCCAAAATGGCTGTCAGTGCTATGACCAGCAAAAACTTCCTGCTTCTTCAGGTCTGCCTCTCTAAGTCAGCCCTCTGAGCCCAAGAACCAATGAGATCCTGGCTCCACCTGGCCTCCAGAGTCCACTTACACATCTGAGCCTGGTAACCTGTAAATGAGGTTACCCACATGACTCAGTCTCTCCCTTCTGCTCTTATCTTCCTTTTGCCCTGTGCCCTGGCATAAACTGCCACCTGAGTCTGTCTGTCTTTCCTAGCCTAGCTGGGGAGTAAAGAATATTTAGAGTTGTATATTTTTCGTCTTGCCTTCTACCTATCTATAGCTTCAAGGGTACCTCCCTACTTTGATTACATTTATGATTTATCTTTGATCTCTAAGTCATTCAGTATTTCTCAGTCCTATGGTCTGTTACTTGAAGGGGCTTTTATGTCAACTCTCTTTCTCTCTCTCTCTCTCTCTCTCTCTCTCTCTCTCTCTCTCTCTCTCTCTCGTGTGTGTGTGTGTGTGTGTGTGTGTGTGTGTGTGTGTGTGTGTGTGTGTTGGGGGAAGTTGTGTGTGGGTGTAACTGCTCCATTCTTTTCCTGGATATCAGTTTTCCCTAAGTAACCCTCATAAATTATAATTTCTCCCTAAATAAACTCAATTCATGATTTATCCTCAGATCTGTTTTACCCATTCATTGTTAAATAGGATAAGGATCCAAAATTGGGGTTCACAAGATTGGGAGACCCTTTCTGAATTCAGAAATACTGCATCAATAGTACATGCTTATAATCCTAGCAATGGAGAGGTAGAGGCAAGAGAAGCAGAACTTGGCTATATAGTGAGTTAGAAGCCAGCTTGCATTCACATGTAGTTGAGACCCTATCATAAAGAAAAAGAAAGAATGGTGGAGGGAATGGACACGCCAGGGCCTCTTACCACTGCAAGCTTCAGATGTATGTGCAACGTTGTGCACCTGGCTTTACATGGGTAATGGGGAATCAAATCTGGGACCATCAGGCTTTGAAAGCAAATGCCTTTAACCACTGTGCCATCTCTGAAGCCCCTTTGCTTCTTTTATAAGGAAGCACATTTGAATTTTTTCAGGAATGTTCTGAGGATATTGAATAGCTATAAGTCTCTCTAAATATTTTTAATGCACAAAAAGTAGGAATCAAGGAGAAGATTTTGACCTGAGACATTTTCCCCTTTCCAGTCATATTTCCTTAACAACTAGCTATAGGAAAAATTGGGCCTATGGAGATGGTTCAGTAGTTAAAGGTGTTTGCTTACAAGCCTGTCAGCCCAAGTTCAAGTTAAACAGGACCCAAGTAAAGCCAGACACAAAGTGACATCTGCATATATAATCCCAACACTCTACTGCAATGGGAGGCAGAGCCATAAGCATAACACACACACACAAAAAAAAAAAAAAAAAAAAAAAAAAAACATTTTAAAAGTTTATGTCTTGTTTCAAGAACATCACATATTTCACCTCTACCAACCTTCTAAGGCAGAAAAAACATTACTCCCATTTCTCTTGTGTGGCCCATGGCCCCTACTAAGTTTGGACTTTGAAATGGAATTTAGGACAGCCTAAAACACTGATTCTTTCAACACATCAGATGATCTGTAAAAGAACCCTATAAGGAAATACCAAAGGCTCCTAAAAACCTCCTGAAAAAGCCTCATGATGGATTTACCTATGATGAGTTTATCTTGAAGATGAAGTTGGAAAATGTTGAACAAGATTCAAATACACATTTATATTTGAATAAGTTTCTATTGACCCAGTCCAAAACAAGAGCATTTTACCACATTGTGTGGAATAAAAATCACTGTTCAAAGTGGAAAGTACAAGTCCACCTTTAGGAGTCCTCTGCGGAACAAGCAGGAACCCATGCAAATCCAAAGCAGAGCTAACAAAAGCAGCACACTTTCACAAAACTGCAGAGGCTCGATTTAGGCAGTGAGAATTTTTCTTTCACACAATTTTTTGTCATCTCTCTCAGATCCAGGGGCCCCTTAATGACAAATTAGTAAGGCGCTACTGTCTTGAAACTAGGAGACATGTTAGCACATTGACATTCACAATGTGACCTGCTTCTCACTAGACTGCTAATTAATATTTCCACTAGCTACAGAATTAGCTTATTTTGTCGACTTTTGCATTCAAAGACTGCCTCTAAGATTTCTGTCTAAAAGCAAACTCCAACTTTGTTTTAATATTTATAACAGGAACTTCTACAAAGTGTCTATTTTTGCTAGTCCAACAGGCATCTTTTAGGCCTCATATTGTCTGCAGGGAACATTTGTATTGATCCTAAATTCTTCTTCCACAGTCACCAGAATGGTGGCAAACTGTCAACCCCACATAAGTGTGCCCATGTTGAAGACAATGGCCATGAGCATCTCCAGAAGACGGAAGTCTGTGAAGGGGCTTCCATTGGAGGCTCTGAGCTCTGGGCCCAGCTTCCTCCTGTCACAGTTCCTGCTGGGAAATCACTGGGGAGAGAGCAATGGAAGATGGAAAGTGAGTAGATGGATCTCAAGGATGCCTCTGCCCTGGGGTGCATACAGGAGAAGGCAAGTGCACCATACATTCTGAACTTCACAAAGCCAGAGACCTTTGCAGTTGTATCCATTAAGTAAAATACACACACCCCAGCACAGGGAGGGGCTCAACAGACTTGGGATATCAACAGGTAAAAACTGACGCTTGAAATGGAGGCATAATAGTTATTTTGTTGTTGCTACAACAAAATATCAGACAAAAGCAACTGAAGGAATGAAGGGTTTATTTCAGTTTACAGATCAATGTTACTTCCCATTTTGGTGGGAAAGGCATGATGGAAGGAGCTTGAGGCTGAAAGGCCCAAGAATTCAGAAGCTCAGAAATACTATCACGCTCTAAGGGGAGCTTAAGCGGGCTCCCTGCATACCTCAAAGTCCAGGCTTTACTCTCTGTTGGAAGCAAGTAAAGAATCCCTCTTCTCATTATATCAGAGCCAGCTCCTAATATAAAACTAGGTAAAAGGGCATGAGATAGCCCTCGAGGATGGGAAATAAGTAATGAAGTGAACCACTTATTTGGTTTCTGTAAATAGCCTGCACTATAAGCCTTACACTATAAGCCTTAATAGCCCACACTGTTAGCCTTAGTAGCTCGCACCATAAGCTATAACAGCCTGCCTCAGACCACCAAGGTCACAGGAGACTGGTACCACACTCTGCTACTCCCACCCAAGGACCTGCGCAAATGCTGACCACCAAGGTCATAAACTAATTGGCTTAGAAACTATGGGGTGGCACAAACTGACTGGCTAACACCCTGCGGGGCTCCTAATATTAGAAAATGATTGGTCTAATGCACAGGCTTTGTTAGAAACCCTATAAAAACTGTCCTGTTCCTGCATTCGGGGCTCAGCAGTCCTCTACCCCTGTGAGGTGTACGACTGTGGGCCCCAGCACGCTTGGAATAAAATCCTCTTGCAGTTTGCATCAAGACCGCTTCTCGTGAGTGATTTGGGGTGTCGCCTTATCCGGGAAGAGCGTGGGGGCCCCCTGCGGGGTTTTTTTTTCCTACAAGGCAACTGGTCACATTGATTCTACAGAGAGGAAGCAGGGAATAATAAATGTGCATGGTTACCTTCTCCTTTAAATTCAGTCTAGGATTCCAGCATGGGGAGTGATGCTGCGCACCTCAACTAGCCAATCAAGATAATACCTCAGAGGCACGCCCAGACTCAGTTCCTACTGATTTTTGGACTGTTCGAATGGACAATTAAACCATCAGAGAATGGCACATCAAACAAATACTGGTACCTTTGAGATCCCCAAAATATCTCCCAGGAAGAGTCATCTGCTTTTCGCTTTGATCATATAACCCTAACTCTATTAATTCTCCTCTATGTGTTCTCTAAGCAGAATTTTACTTTGATTTAGGTCAATGCTTGAACAGATGCAACTGGCATTTCCAAACTGTAGGTTGGAGGAAATTAGGAGACGATTCAAAAGGCCCTAAGTTGGAAAACCTTAAAATTAGTTTTAAAAATCACTTTTACAATGTCGATCAAATAAGCGTTGTTTTCTTGTTTTAAGGAAAATATGTTCGAGTTCAAGGTGACTTTTTTTTTTTTTTTTTTTTTTTTTTTTTTACTTTTAAAGACAAGGGATAATGTTAACACATGCTTATTTGGAAAAGTAGGATGCAGAGAAAAGGTAAGGAAGGGAGATAAAGTTTAGCTCCCTCCTAGATAATGCAGTATTAACATAAACTGGCTCTTACTTATGTCAGACCAGTTGGATTTTATTTCTATTTTTAAATTTTTAGAGCTTTAAAAAATTTCCTAATGATTGCCAATATTCATGTGTGTGCTATATGATGAATCCACATTGTGTTTACAATCTATCATTTATCTGGTTTTTATACATTAGAAATAAAATGCACAGAATTATTACAGTGGCCACATCCTTTACCATGCACTCATTGATCCATTGCCTGCTGCCAATCCTGCAGTTAGCAAGATTACAGCTGAGTAACTTTTGTTTTTAACTTAGAAAAAACACTGTGGGAGGATCCTCTACATCCGGAGTTTGGCACCTGATTAATTTCCTTATGATGAATCCTCAGAAGCAGGTCAACACAGTGAGCATTGTTAGAGCTGTCCCTGCATCCTGTGAAAGTTTATGACCACAGATTTCCACAAAGGCCATAATTATGATCGTGTGACATTGTTGCCTTATAAAACCTGCTTTCAAGCTATGGCCAATCACATGCAAACCTTAGCACACAGCTTTAACTTGTTTAGATTCAATGCTGTCTTTTTATTTCATAATTTTTCAATTTTTTCCTCACAAATTTTGTTTCTACTTTCAGTCCCTCATTCCCATATGAGTGCCTAACATCTCCTTAAAAAGATTCCAAACAAGATGCCTCAAGACCTGCCTGTTTCCTGACTGCCTCTCTAACTCTGAGGCACAGGAAATGCGGTAGGGTGAAGAGTGTTATCCTCTTGGGAACTCCTTGGAAAACGCGCTCAAGCCTCTTGTCATGTATGGTTCTTAAGCTGACAACACATAGGCCAGTGTAGTGACCAAAGAAACCTGATGTCCTCCAGTCTGAAACTTGCTTCTCTGTATTCACTGTGAGTGACTACTTTTTCAGAATTGACTCGTTGTGGTTTTGAAAATATTCACTCATTTCTAGAAGATAAAGGACTAGGTCTGGTGGAGAGACGTGGCCCCTCACGTGGATGAGGCACTATCTCCCAGGAAGGAAGTTACTGAGTTAGACAAACGTGAGGAAAGCTTGACAACCTGGGATGCTGCTGGTCGCAGGCAGTACACACACTCCTTTGCCTTACAGTTTACCTAGCAACCAGTTAGCACCCGGGACTCTCATCTGCATGGAGCTGCCCTCTCCATGTACATGTCTTCAAGCATTTGGGTGAGATACAAGAACCTGAAAACACCCAGCAACAGTAGTAAGAGGCTCACACAAAGACGTTCACTCTCATGGGTGACAGGGAATGGTAGTTGGCACTTATACAGCTGTGCTTGCTAGAAGCTGCCATCAGTGAATCTTATAAGACAGGTAAGAGTCCGGAACATCTGTCTCTGTCTCTGCAAGGCAGCCAACTGGCAGACAGTGAGACTGCATGTAGGACACGGGGGTCACGAGTATGTTGTTCCTAGTGGGGTGCTCGAAACACGGGAGACATTCCATCATGCCTAGGTGGTTTATGAACATTAGCCTGTCAAATGCTGAACCTAGGATACTTAACCAAGGAAGAGCATTAATATCCAAAGACAACAGCGTGAATGTCCACTGCTGTAGAACGATTTTTACTGCTGCCTGCTTGACCTGCTAGCTCCGGGAAGAGGAACATAAAATGTTGTTGATGGAAGTGAGGTATTTAAGAAATGACATAAAATGTCAGGAATTTTATTAAAAAAATTATCTGTGTGTGTGTGTGTGTGTGTGTGTGTGAGAGAGAGAGAGAGAGAGAGAGAGAGAGAGAGAGAGAGAGAGAGAGAGAGAATGTAGATGTGCAGGAACCCAGCACTCAAATAGAGGTCAAGGGACAATGCCAACTCTCAGTTCTCACCTTCCACCTTGTTTGAGGCAAGGCCTCTCGTTGTTTACTGTTGCATTTGTCAGGCTGCTGACCTGCAATCTCTGGTAGATTCTCCACTCTCTACCTCACACCTCCCATCTCACTGAGGGAGAGCTGGGATTCAATGTTCATTGTTTAGTCTGTCTTAACATGCTTTCTGGGGATCCAAAGTGAATTCACCACTTTTGCACAGCAAGCACCTTTATCCACTGAACCATCTCCTCAGCCCTTATGAATAATTTTAAAGATAATATAATAAAGTATGTGTCTAATACATGGGTTCAATAAGAGTACCTCCTGCAGAATTCAGCTAAAAGAACAAGAGAGATGCAGAAAGACCATTACCTTGGTCACACTGGATTGTGGAAATCAGCCTGACCCCCAGCATGGAGGCAGAGCCATGGTTGTACATGACGAGGTCAGCAGAGAGATGGCTTAGCAATTAAGATGTTTGCCTGTAAAGCCAAAAGATCCTGGTTCAATTCTCCAGGACCCACATAAGCCAGATGCACAAGAGGGTGCATGTGTCCAGAGTTCATTTGCAGTGGCTGGATGCCCTGATGCACCCATTCTCTCCCTCTCTCTACCTGCCTATTTCTGTATCACTCTCTCTTTCTCAAATAAGTACATAAATAAAAAAAAATATTTTTTAAAAAAGAGTGTTAGGAATTTAGGTCATTAGTTGTGCTCTTTCCTTGCATGTGGAAGGCCTGAGTTCAATTTCTAGAGTTAAAAATAAAAGTTGATATTTAATCTGCTAGAAACTGAATTTTGGACCACTGCTATTAAAGTCTAAGAAGAAAAGGCAGGCAGATTAAGTAAGTAGATGTCATACAGAATATTTCCAAACTAAGGTGTTTAGCCCACACATGATTTCTTCATACAATAAAGTTTATAATTGATAAAAAAAAAAAAAGGGAAAGAATTTCCTCTGTTAAAAGAAAAAAAAAAGGCATGTTGGAGCTTGGTGTTATCTCATTCATTTGTTGGATTATGTCCTCTGGGCTCTTGAGTCCTCTTGTTCACTTTGCCATTCTCACAGGGCTGCCATATCCTGGGACATTTTGCTTCATCAGACAATATGTAACATGATGTTATCTGTGGTGGTTTGAATGTATGTCCCCCATAGATGCAGGTGTTTTATTAGTGCATATAACTTGGGTCTCCAGCCACCTTGCTGGAAGAGGTATCACTGTGGGTGAATACTGGAGTCCAGCCACAAGGTATGTTTGGCAGTGGATCTGATTTCCAGTTCAGAGATATTCAGACAAGTCTGATCTCTGGCTGAGCTCCTGCTGTTTGCTGTTGGTTTTGTGCTTGTTGCTCTTCATGTTTGCTGGCTGATGATGGCTTCTCTCTGCTTGGCTGTAAGGAAGCAGCTTCTTTCACCACTTACGAACCTTCTCCCTGGATCTGTAAGCTTGAAATAAGCCCTTTCCTCCCATCGACTGTGTCTTGTTTGGAAGTTCATTCCAGCAACACAAGCTGACATCAATATCCAGCACAGGCCAGCCTCCTGGCAGCTCCCGAGCCCACAGCGGGGTCCAGTAATACAACAGCTCGGCCTGTCTGAGACAAGAATGACAGGGACTCCTTCCACCCATGTACCAACATTGGTCTGGCTCTCTCAAAAGTAACTTCCATTTGGATAAATGAGTCTGTCTAACTTATTAAGAAGGAGTGCTTCTCCCAACTACTAAGGGTCATCTTTAGCTCTTTCCACTACAGTTTTAGTATTGCTCCCCTGTGGTGTTCACTGTAAATATGGTGGCTTGCCCCAAGACAAGGCTCAGGCTTGTCTTCCATCTGCTATAGGTTAGCATTTGAGGACCACACAGGATCAAACAGTCACTTCTGTTGGGTCTGTGTAAGTCTCTACAGGGATTATACCCAACTATGCGTCTTTCTAATGGGTAAAGGGTAACAGCAAAAATCTCATCTTGTACATAGAAAGTAAGTTGATTATCCCAGTCAAAATTTGGACAAATTAGTTTAAGATGTTCTAACATCATCCTTTTATCTGCTGGTTCCTCTCCAGTGGAGGTGATGCCTTCCTACAAGGCTAAAGGGCCAAATTTGATAGGAAACAGTCTGAGAAGAAACCTAGAGACTGAGATTTAGACTGAGATTTATCACAAAACCATCACATTGCACAAGGAAGCTCTCAACCACATCTTACTTGTCCAAAAATGAGGTTGTTGCACTCAATTGTGCATGGCATAGGCACATAGTTCTTGTGGGCGAATTTCTCCTTCCTTTCTCCTAACAAGCACTAATAAATAAGATTGGATTCTTCCCTGTGTATGTGTGATTAGAAACCAAGATCCTATGGAAAATGCCCTCCATACCCACACCATTCTTAATGTGGCCTGAAGTGCCTCAAGAGATGATGCAACCTCGTTGTAAGGACCTGAGCCATGTAGCTCTATGCATCTGGAAATGGGGCCAAGGATCAATTCATGTATCTATAATTAACAAGTACCTAGTTAATATGTAGCCAATGTTGCTCTGTGTGAAGCCTTATTCCCTTAAACTCTATACCAAGCCCATCAAATAGAGAGTTAGAAATTCTCTTCCACAGCTGGGAAATTAGCACTTAGAAAAAAACAGATGATTAGCCTCAAGTCACACATATACATAGGTACAAACTGACTGGCCAGACCCCATCTTTGGGAGTTTAGCACCTTGGGAACTCACACAACATTGTAACCATCTCCTAGGAAAAGCATATTTGTTTTGGCTGAAGGACCAAGGACCTAGCACTTCTTAGTGAATAGTGTGATTCTTCTTCCTTTGATAAAAATGGTCCCTCTGTTTTAGTGTGTTGAATGGCACAACCTGAGAAAGTTTGTGTTAAAAGTAATCTACCCAATAGTAATAGCAGTTCTCCAACCCACACCTCACAGCTGGCCTGGATGGGGATCAGAGATGCCTCCTAATGAAATAATGCATCACACTCTTTGGTTACCTGTTCTTTGTCTTCATTTACTCATAGAATTCTTTTAAAATGTATTTTGTGCTCTTTATAATCTACCTTAACAGACTTATACTCTGTGGCCTTGTTAAGCTATGTGTCAACATGTCAAAGTGCTGTTCACTCTTGTGCCTAAATGTATGCAAACTCTGAGTTCCTGTTTACATTTCGTGTTTGACCTTACTACAACGGGGGGAAAAAAAAATCATCGTAGAGTAAGGGCAGGGCAGAATTACATAACCATCTCCATGCTTTTCTTAAGTCCCATGTGGCCAACCCAATGCCCCAATCACATGTGTCTGAGCTGCATTTATTTGAAGATTCAATGGAGAAGCCACCACCACCCTTGCATAGATCCTGTACTTCCCACCATACCTGACTGAGCTGGGCAAGGAAAAGTAGACAGCTATGCCTCTTGCTGCCTTTGTTCACATCTAACTGTCCCTGAGGCAAACACATAAGTGTGAGTTCCAGAACACAAGCTTCTGGAGTTAGCTGTCTTCAGGAGATCCGAGTCAGCAGTGGTGGACAGAAAATCACCCCTTGTTTCCCTAAGACCTGTGGTCTAAGAGGACACCTGGTCCCAGCTCCTTCACATCCTTCAGGGTGGGAACAGCATCCCAGGTCTGGAGTCTAGAATGGTACTGCCAGGGATTCTTAGGGTCCATCAGCCTTTCTGGGGGGTGCCCATGACCACAGCCTCTTCCCAAGGGGTGAGCCCACAAAGCTGGGGCTTAGCCCTTAAAGTTGTGCTGATAATTTGCAGCCTTTCATGAGGTTTCACATTCATCTCAGAATTTATTTTTCCAAGTTTCTGTCTCATGTTGGGCCTTGAATCCTTAGGGTAAAAACAGCTAAGGGTTGGCCCAGAACTTGGAAGCCATTGGGTTTTCTGCTGCAACAGCGACACCTGCTGTTTAGATTAAAGTTGGTAATTCTTTCTAGAAAAATCCTCCGTGGAGTCCTCGCGGCTTTCACATTTCCAACCTCGAAGAGAAATTGATTTCATGGGGAAACACATGGGGGAAGAGGTGCTGCACTGAACAGGCAAAGCCTAGTGAGAGGCCATGGGTAGGCAGGGCAACAAAGAAAGAAAACTCCTAAAACGGGTTGCCATGAGCACAGCAGCTCCCATGGACCTGCCGGATTAGAAAGGCTAAACAAGAGACCGTTCTAGAGAGTGGAGAGAAGGGAATCCTCTTCTCTATGTCCTCTGCAGGAAGCCAAGGTCAAGCTGCTTGGGTCAAACCTGCTTCACAGAGATGCTGGCTGCTCACAGTGGTGCTGGGTTTCTCTGGCCTGGCCACAGAGAAGTGATGCCAATCTTATTGCCCTTCTGTCTTCACACTGTGAGACAGCACTAGGGGCTACAGGGTTACCAGGGTTTACTTACATTGCCAACAAGTTCAAAGATATACTTCACTATCTTCCTTAAAAACCTAGAAATGCTAACAAGAAGCATTTAGCCTGGAGGCCCATGTTACACTTGTTTTCTATCTTAGGAAAGAATTCTATCATGACTATTTTATTTCACCTCAATTTTTAATTAAGGCCAGATCTGAAATACTGATATTACTGATCAAATTTGTGCCTTGTAGAATAGAAAGCAAGGCAAACTTTAAAATGACCTGCTTTCTGACCATTATTGTGTTCTTTTCTGTTTCTTCTATGTGGTCATAAAGTCCACCTTTTACTTAGAATTCCATCTGGAATCCATACAGAAAAGGTCACTGATCCCTAAAAGCAAGACTGAGAACAGTAGTCTCCTGGCTGGAGAGAGTTGACATTCATCAATATGCATGTGACAGTGAAGAAATCCTAGTTGAAATCAGAGATTTTCAAACTTGGAAAGGAAAATGTTGAATACTTTTTGCATATACAAAGCCTGCAAGGGGGCTGAGGAAATGGCTCAGCTGTTAAGGCACTTGCCTGCAAAGCTGGACAACCCAGGATCGAGTTCTCAGAATCTATGTAAAGCCAGATGTGCCAAATGGTGCATACATCTGGAGTTTGTGTTGGCAGCTGCTAAAGGCTCTGGCACATCTGTTCATTTCATCCTTCTCTGTAATTTTCTCCATCTCTCTCCCCTTGCAAATAAATAAAGAAATGGATGTATATGTCAAAAATGAGTAGGCAACCAGTGTTGGGGAAGAAGGGAGCTTGTAGAGCTTGTGTGGAGTTATGGACACCTAGAGCAGCCACTGTCAAAGACCAGTGGAAAAGTGTGGGGCATCCACTGAGATAGCTGTAGAAGAAGGGAAACACGTTGAGAAACTGAAAGATGTATGAAAAAAGCCTTAGTAACGGGTCTATTTTAGAGTGTCTGGACAAGTGGGAAAGTCTCACAGTAGCTAACACTTTGGAACAAGTGCAGTTTGAAGATAGGCAGAAGATTGTGCAGAGAGAACCGGGGGATGAATTCTTCACTATTTTAGAGGGAACAGCTACCATGCTGCAACACCGGGAGATTGAAGCTTTCTGGTTATTTTGGTGAAATTACACTGTTCATGAACCATCCTCATGCTGCCGTGGTGGTTGCACATGGCTCTTTGAAGTGTGCTAAGCTGGACTAACCTCGATTTGAATGTGTCCTTGGCCCATGCTCAGATATCCTCAAAACAAACATCCAGCAGTACAACAGTTTGTCCTCTCCTGTACGCTCCTCTCCTCTCCTTTCCCCTCACCTTCCCTCCTCTTCCTCCACTCCACTCCCCTCTGTGGGTTCCTGTGTCCTTCACAGCCCAGCCGCAGTCCCTCCGCCCCCCACCAAAGACACCCCAGGCCTCCTGGAGTCCAAGGTTGTGGGTGCATGACAAGAGAAAGAGTCAATCCCAGGAGACAGTTTCAGTGAACAGCTCTTGGTTTATTGCCAGTGAAATGGGTTTATATGCAGGTGGGGATGGGAAGAGATTCGTAAGGGGATTGGATGTACAAGGATATTGCTGATGCATAATTAGGATATGGGGACATTCATTCTAGCACTTAGACAATGGTGCAGGGGGATGGGCTTGCAAGGTGCTGGTAGATACTATATAAGGAATGTCCTAGGCAAGTGGCCACATGGTTATGGGCAAAGCCTAAGTCTTATTTGAATGTAAATGTATCCCTGTGTTACTTCCTGCTGATGTTAGGGTCTGAGATTTTTGTCCAGGGGCTCAGGCTCACTGTGACCCCCAAGAATAGGGGGAGGACCCAGGCTCACTGCAACCCCCGAGAAGTGGGGGAGGAACTCCCCTGCCGATCTGGTGCCTGAGATATTACCAGCAGTTCAGACTGCTGAAATCCCTCCATAGCCTGGGGTCTTAGTGTCAGACAGCTTAGGTTTGTTTAACCCAGGGACCTGCCTATGTCCAACACCCCTCCTCTTCTGTCCCCTGCCCTCCCCTTCCCTCCTCCCCTTTCCTCTCCTCTCCTGTCCCAAGTAGAGCTTCAGTGCTGCACATGCTCTTCCCTGTGTGCGGCACCAAGTGTCACTGGCTTCTCAGCTTCCTGACTCTTTATATGAAAGTTGTTTTTATTGCACCATTTTTCATTTGTAGCATTAGCTGAGTGCTCCTTCACAAATAGAATTCTGTAGAAAAATAAATAAATAACCAAAGTCAGATGCACAAAGTGTTGCATGCATCTGGCATTCCTTTGCAGTGACTAGAGGCCCTGATGCACCCATTCTCTCCCTCTCTCCCTCCCTTCCTCCCTCCCTCCCTCCCCCCCCCGGCAAATAAATAAATAAAAATATATTTAAAAGTAAGTAATCCTGCAAGGGAGTCCAGTTTTAAAATTTGGAAAGATAAGTGTCCCACTTTGCCATGTTAAGATGCCTCATAGGTAATTTGTTCACTGCAGGGCACATCCATGCACAGGACACGGACATCCATAGGAACCCATCCTTCTCCTGCTAACTCCACCGCTCCATTCTCCTCTGATGTTGTAACTCCACATGCCACAGTGCTTCATGGATACAGTGAGAGTTCAGGATGATCACTGTAATATTTATATATATATATATATATATATATATATATATATATATATATATATATTATATATATATGTATATATATTATATATATGCGTATATATAATATATATATATTACAGTGAAAAAATATATATATATCAGTGAATGCAGAATGCTGAATAATGACAACCCAGAAAGAACAGTGTCATGTTACCTTCTTAGACCTGCTCTTCCACAACTACAGGAGATTTCCATCAGGTCTACGGTTGGTGGTCAGAGTGTGGAATGTCCCCCATAGCCTCGTGTGTCTGTGATAGAGCCTCATACTCAATTCCAAGCTGATACTGCTGTGAGAGATTGAGCCTTGCTGGAGGAGGTTTGTCACTAGAAGGACTCTGAGGTTCATTAGTCCAGCCTACTGCAGTCTCAGAGTTCACTCCCTTTTTGCCACTAATGTGAGTAGATAGGATGTTCAGCCTTTGCCCGGCCATGTGTCTGTCCCCTGCCATGCTGAAACTTCCCCATATGACTGTAAACTGAAATAAACCTCTTCCTCCCATCAAGGGCTTTTGGTGAGGTGTTTTACAGCAATGGAGAGAAGGTAACTCCTTGAGGATGGAAGATCAGCCCTGGCAGGCTTCAAGCTCCTGTAACTCTGCATTTGTCCTCATGTTCCTGTATGGGACAGCTATGGGCTTCTTTTGCCCATAGATCAGGTAGCAGTAATCTTCAGGTTCTGATGTACTTGTGCTATGGCAGTTTCTGTTCTCAGGCTAGCATGCATAGGAGAGGAGCACCAGGACTCAGTAGTAGTCCCATGGAGCGGGCTGCATCTTCAGGAAGGTTCCTTCCAAGGTGACCTGGAAATCCTTGTTTTGACCCACAACCCCAGACATGGGAACCAGATATGTTGGAGTCTCTCAAGCACACACATTTCCCCATCATACCTGGACTTGGTAATTACATAGACTTTTCATTCCCCCTTTCCACTTTCCTCCTGTGGTCCTGTTAATTTCACTGATTTCCCCCCTTATTGATTAATGTATTTCCGCATTATTGGCATCTGGGCCAAAGGCTGCAACACAGACACTGAAAGACCAAATCAAGATTAAAAAAAAAAAAGAGCAAAATATTCCCATTTCAGATGGAGAAGCAGATGGGGCTCTTGGCACTTGTGAGGATTTAAAGTGACCCTGGGCACCAAGCTGGGGAAGACAGACTGTCACAGCTGAGGAGAGTCACTAAAGAGGCTTGCAGTGGCATCCTGGAGCTCTGTTCTCTATGCCTTGTGCAACAGGAAGGGGCCAGAAGAGCTTTTCTGAATCTCTTGGAATGGAAAATGCAGCTGTGATACCCAGACAACCCCAAGTGCAGAGTCTGTTCCCCTGCCTGGGGTCCTTCCAGCTTTGGCAGCAGAATTCTCTACTTCTGAGTCAGTTTCTGTTCTTCCATTTGAAGATGGGGAATAAAGCCACCTGCCTCTCATGACTACTTCATGGCATAAGATAAATGCATAGAAAGTGCCCTGCTCAGCGCCTTGCACATAATAGATACTCAATAAATTTGGCTGCCTTTCCTTTCTCAATGTTCGGCCAAAACCATGAATCTTTTGAAAACTCTCTCTTCACAACTGTGTCTTTTCACAGCTGGTGAAGATAAGGACCAGGTGGGCAGCTCTGACCTTCCCTTGGATGACATTTATAAAATAAACTCTGTCTATACATAGGACAAGTACAATCTGTACTTGAGACAGGAGTGCCTTATTTTAAACAGGTTTTTGAGCTTCCTACAAATCTTTGAAATATGGAAATCTTGGACAACCTTTAGTCACATATCTTGAAATTGTCCTCCTGCTCAGTTATCAGAATGTGATCCAGCTATCTCTGTCTATCCATTTCAGCTATTCCTAGCACTGAATTTTTTTGTGATTAGTGTATAAGGTTCATTTTAATAACTGAGAAAAAAAAACCTGTGTCAAACAAATCAAATTCTTTGTGCCTGTTACTAAAAATGCCATGAATCAAGAGTAGCTAAATGAACCGAGTGACTATTAGAAATACTGTAAGGTCTGAGAATTAAAATCCATGGAGAGACTGATTGATAATTTATCATCAGGAAGACTATGGCAGAATGGGAAGAAAAGAGGTACAGAAACAAAATGACAACAATAGTAGATAGAGGAGATGTGAGATTCCCTGTGAGCTTTTCTAGATGCTTCTCCTCCCTCTTATAGCTATCTCATTACCCTCAAGACCCTCAAAGTCAAGAATGTACTTGCTTTTGGGGGGAGGGGTTCCATTAATTATTGATAAACCCTAGGTGCTGCTCCTGAGATTCAGACTCACCAACTACACCTTCCCCACCATGGTGGAGCTTATTCCCTCCAAATGTAAACCAAAATCAATCCTTCCTTTGCAGAAGCAGACAGAATGGGGATGGTGGGCCCTTTGCAGACTCATTCCAACCTTCCATCTGTCAGACTGGCCTGGAGCTCACCAGGCCAATGCTGACCAAGACAATCAAACTCAGAGTTACCCAGGTCTCATCAGGAACTCGAGCCAGGTCAATCCCTTCCCAGTAGTTCATTTAGGTGAAGAGGCCACATGTGCATGTCTACCCTACCACATATACAAGATACACCACCTGCTGTCTTTGTCCCCAGGTTATCTAAAGGACATAATAAAGATCCCTCAAGAAAATGCAAAGAGAAAAATTAAAATATTGGAACCCAATATTTTGGTTGATCCATCAGAAGACTTCATGGAGAGAGTAACACTTAGCTTGAGCCTGAATGACTAAGTGACATCTGTCACACTTCTGCATTCTCACTGTGGAATGCCTGAGTCCTTTTCTAATCTCCTCCCCACTCCCCATCCTCCTTCAGACTCATGGTTTCCCTGCAAATATTCATCATAATGGCTGTAGCATAGCATATTTCTTCATATTCTCTGGAAGCTCTCATCATTTCTGGGCTTGGGACCTCTCTAGACCAAAGACTCAAGAGCATTTATTAGTACTTGCTGGGAAGACTTCCAAGAGTAGTCAAATGCATGTATGCATTGGCTCCACTGCCCAGCTCTTACCAGATTCTCTGTACTGGTGAACTGAGGTTTGGGGCTCAAAGCCTACAAGGGCATTCCATTCTCTGGCTTGCTGTCTGTGCACCTGAATCAGGACTAGATAAATAGTCACAGACTCTCAGTCTCTTCAACCACTGCCCCCTGGTCCAATAAAGTGCAGCCCATCTGTCATTTCTAACAGTGGTTCTCACACTGAGGTCTGTAGTCAATGAAAACAAAGGTGTTCTTTTATACAAACCCAGCCCTTTCCCTTGGGACTCCTACCTCCCTTAGAGGTCACCAACATGAGTGCCATTCTAACCTGGCTGTGTCACAGGGTCAGTCTGCTCCAGAAGTGAAGATCAGAAGCCAAGGTAAGGGGCTCCCAGCATAAGCCTGCAGTCGCCACCCTCCACAGAGCAGGCAAGGCAAGTGCTTGTTTGTTTGTCTTTGAGAGCACTTTTCCTGATGTTGGGGAAGACCAGAGTTTATTTTTCCACTCCCATTCACATCAGCTGCCATAAGGCAGCAGTAAAGGCTGCAGGCACAGTGCTCTGGCCATAGATCACTGAGAGGCCCAGCTCCAGATGGATACAGCAGCTGGTCCAGAGTTGTGCAGAGACCGCCTCGCCTACCCCCAGCCTATGCCCAGGCCCAGGACATGGGGAGCAGCTCACAGACTCCCCTACCTCCCTTCCCAGATTTATGAAGCAGGATATAGTCAGCCAAAACAGAAAAACAGAAAAGGATCAACTGCTCCTGTATTTTTTTTTTTAATTCTTAGCCATTAGACAAGAACAAATATCTCCTATAGCCATTGGGAAGCTGGCTTTTCCAACTCAGAGGGCATCATTGTGGAAATGGCCTTACAGATGTGCAATGCTGAGAGTCTCCCACCACTGTATTAGCTCAGCTCCAAGCCCAGTACTTAGACTACTTCCATCCAGATATTTAGCAAGATTTGAGCCAGCTTCCTGATCATGCCATGCTTCACCTTGAAACATTAATCCTGAAATAAACCCTTTCCTCTCATAAGCTGCTCTGGTCAGGTGTTTTGTCCCAATAACAAGAAAGTAACTGACATCAATGCTATCAGTGTATAGATCACAGAATCTTCAATTATGTTTGGAATTCCCCTCCTGACATGGTTTACAGGCTAGAAAACTAAAAGAGCCAATGTTCAAACATCTGTGTGAGGAAGCTGAAATCAGAACTGACTCATACTTTGTGTAAATGTTTCCCTTTCAGGCAGTCCAGTAAACATCTTCCAAAAAAGGTGGACATGATGTGTCAAACATGCTGCCTCAGTTTTGAGCTCCTGCTATAGTTCTATGTCCAAAAACTATATGAACTACCTTGGTTAACTGGCCATTGGTTGTAACAGGGAAGACTTGATGGGGGAAATATGCTAACTTTAATTTTCTTTAATTATATTTAATTATAAAGGAATTTCACAGAATTTGACTGAAGCTTTAAAAATACTACATAAATATCTGAAATTGGTATTTGGGGAAGAAAAAAATGGAGTGTCACAAAGAAATAAGGATGATTGGTATGTAGTCTATACTCAGTATCTATGAGATCCAACCAATCTCATATGGAAAATACTAGAAAAATTTGTACCTGTGCTGAAGAGATACAAGACTTCTTGTTGTCACTCTTCCCCAAACCACAGTTACCTACCTAGAATTTACATTATATGAGGCATCATCCGTCATCAAGAGAGGGCTTATAGCTCAAGTGAGGAAATGATGCAGACAAGGCTGGGGAGTGGCTCAGTAGATTAAGTGATTGCTGTGAAAGCATGAAGCCCTGAGTTCAGATCCCCAAAGCTGACATAAAGTCAGATGTGGTAGCATAATTCCAAAGGTCCCACAACAAGATGGGAAGTCAGGTGGGAGAATCCCTGAAGCTCACAGGCCAGCTACCCTGGTGAATACAGAACAAATAAGAAGAGACCCTGCCTCAAAAAAGGTGGAAGGCAAGTTTTCCTCTGACCTTCACATATGCACCATAGAATGTGCCCACCCACACTCACAAGAGCAAGCACACACACACACACCATACATACACACCCTCAGATTTTCAAAGGATGTTTCAAAATATATGACATTTCTGTGAGGGACTCAGACATCCTCACTTTTAGTAACCACAGGAGGTCCTGGACCCAATCCTCTGTAGATGTTGAGCTCTGCTGCACTTTGGTAAGATGGCTAGTGGCACTTCCTCATTGTCTGCAGTCTCAGCAGAATGGTAGGCCGTCTTCATCCACTTCTGCACTCAGGTGTGCTATGTTCAAGTCAGGAGAAGCACTCTTTTGAACAGATCTTAATGTGTTTCCATACATGATCTCGTCATGCAAATAAGAAGGATGCCACAGTGGACTGTGGGCCATAGTATTCCGCACTGTAAGAGATCCCCTTTCCCAAAGCAAAGCCATGTGGAAGGCTGATACATTGGAAGATTAGCTGACAAAACAACATTCTAGCTTACAAAATAGATGTATGAGAGTATCTACACATCAAGCTAGATAGACTTTCAATAAATACTAAAGTATTAGTGCTAGACCAGATACATGCCCGTTCACATGGAATTCCCGGGACACATCTGAGGGCCAAAGCTCAGAAACAGAGGAAAGTCAAGTGGGAGAATCCCTGAAGCTGGAGTGGTCATCCCCATCACCTGAAGCAGAGATCATCATCGGAAATTGGAGTTCCATATGCATCTGCTAGGGAGGATACTGCTCTACAATGGGTTTCTCTTTGTTTCTACTGGATATGAATCAAGTGTTCACTTACTTCACTCATTGGATAAAGGGCTTTCCTTTGAAGAAGTCAGTTGTCTCACACTGGCATATCCCTCAGTCCCACACAATCCCTATCCAAAAAGTGAGCCCTTGCCAATGGTTATAGAAACAATTACCCATGAATCGATATTTAAACTTGCACATGTGCTCTCTATAGCCCTCAAGTTCAAGAAGTTTTATGTTGTTAGATGCTGAAGATCTAAAAATAACATTTACAGATAAACTAAGCTTTTTAAAATATATTTTGTTCATTTTTTATTTATTTATTTGGGAGCAACAGACAGAGAGAAAGACAGATATAGGGAGAGAGAGAGAATGGATGCGCCAGGGCTTCCAGCCACTGCAAACGAACTCCAGACGCATGCGCCCCCTTGTGCATCTGGCTAACGTGGGACCTGGGGAACCGAGCCTCGAACCGGGGTCCTTAGCTTCACAGGCAAGCGCTTAACCGCTAAGCCATTTCTCCAGCCCAAACTAAGCTTTTTGAAAATTAAATAACTTCATGGCTTCTGAATGGCATGAATGGTTCCTATAAGGGGACACACCTGTTGTTTTCTCTAAGCTACAGCAACCATTCCTAATAGTGGCTGCATGTGGACACCACCAGAAGCTGAGAAACAAACTCCATGGCCTACGGCTTAGCCCCAACATCTCTGATTCACTCTCTGGGCCACAGCTGTGGCCATGTGTGCCAAAGGCTTCATAGGTGCTAATGCATGATGGAGAGATAGCTACACAGCCTTTCTTTGAAGAAGGAACAAACTCCTTCCACCCATCCCCTTAGGAGCAACAAGTTGAACTTTCTGCTTATGATACATACTGTAGTGAAAAGAATATGATGGTTAAAGTCATGCACTTAAGAACCCTATTTCTGTTAAGATCTAAAGTTTTGAAATTTTTAAGCTTAAAATACATTTTATCTGCATATGTGTGTGGTGTGCATATATGTGTGTATGTTCCTATGTATGGTCACATGTTTTTATGCAGGTGTGCATGCATATGTGTATGTGTGCATGTTGAGGCCACAGCACAACCTCAGGTATTGTGCCTAACATATGCCATCTGCCTTTTTTTTTTTGAGACAGGGTTTCACTGGCTAGACTAGCCAGCTCCACAGACCTTGTTTCTGTCTTCCTAGTGATGAAAATATAGGCACATGCCACCAGACATAGCATTTTACATGGGTACTGAGGATCAGTCTCAGCTCCTCATGCTTGAAATGCAAGAACTTTACTTGCTGAACCATCCCCTGACTACCACAAATGTTTTAAACCTGACTTTCTATCACATGTCACTCTGGACATTGGGAGGAATTCATTAAATATTTCTAGACTTGACATGAAGCAGGGTGTGAGAATCCTAACAGCTGAAATGTATATTGTTGGCATATTGTTGGTAATAGTGATGCACTAGAGATCGGGCCATGAGCCTCATACATGCTAGACATTTGCATTGCCATTGAGCCACACTCCCAGCCCATGAGTTCTGAAGATTTGTCTCAGACTTCCAGTAAAATTGCTGCAATTAATCTCAACATGGGGGCCATTACAGCTATGGTTGTAGCATCCCAGGACAGCATCATAGGTATTGCACAGCTTGGTGAAGGGAAGCCTGTCTCCAGTCCTGTGGCTTGCTGTTGTGCACAGTGGCTGTCCCTTGCCGCAGGCTCTTCCCAAAGCTGACCCATGGAGTAAGAGTTTGCTGCTCCAGAGCAAATAGAGAGCAGCTAGCACCAGAACAGGTGATCATTTGTACTGGTATAGAGGGAACAGACCACTGGCCTAACTGTGTCCATATAGGGCATGCCAGGGTGCTGAATGTAAGCACATGCTCTGCTCTGCAAAGTGCACACCTAAGACAAACAATAGTGATCTTGAGTAGACAAGACTGATGCAAAAATAGGACACGGCAAGGGCATTTCAGCTGGATGCTCGGCTGCCTTGGTGCTCTGTGGCTTCCTTGGGGGCACCCAGACTTTGTGTTCAGACTCATTTATTCTCCCAGTAGCCCTAGACACCAGCTTTAAGTGCATAGAAGAGCACCTGCTTTTAAAGGCAAATGATTTTGTCTTCATTAACAAATACCTAATAAAGTGAAACCTTCAAACGGACTGCAGAGAACAGATGTTTCCAGGGCTTAATAAAAAAGAATTATGCACCATCACACCACAAAGCTGACCTGCCTTATCACATGCACCACAGCACTGCCAGACACCTGTTTGGATACAATCAATGGGAATGGCTGTTTGTCAAATCAGATGCATCCACAGGTGAATATCACACACTCACAAATGCACCCCTGTTTCTCCATGTCAGTACATACACAATCACAGTGACAAGGTATCTGAAGGCAGTACTTGAACATACATGACCACCATAATGTTCTTCAGAAAGAAACTACCCCTTTCTGACCTTCAGGAGCCTGGATACAATTAGGATACTTACATCATGAGATGGAGAGAGAAAATAGAGAAAACAATTTTCAAGGCCATTCCCACCTAAGCTCCACTTCTGATGAACAGTGTAAATCCAAGAAACTTGCATATTTTAGGGTTCTATTTCCTGTTCTGTGACATCTAAATGGGGTGGTGCTTTCAATGCTTAGGCAAATGTTTAATGAGCAGCATGTGGGCTTGGAAGATGGCTAAGGGAATAAAGAGCTTGCTGTACAAACATAAGTTCCTGAGTTCGGATCCCCAGCACACACATAAGCTGAACACTGCAGCCCAAGCATGTGTAATCTCAGCATGCCTATCAGCAAGGAAGGAGGTGGAGACAGGAGAGTCCTCAAGAAACTCATAGACCAGCTAGCCTCATGAATGTAGCAATGAACAAGAAACCCTACCTCAAACAAGGTGGGTGGAAGGTGAAGAGGGACTCTAAAGATGGCACATGAGCACCCACATTTATACATATACACAAACATTATACACACACACAACAAAAAGAATAAAATGTAAATTGTAGATTGGTGTATAGTAATAATATACCATTTTTAAAGAAGATGAGCCATGAGGTTTTTTTTTAAAGACCAGGATCATGTCCTTTCCTGTGGCCACCCCTTGACCCACACATTGCATTTGACCCCACTCATCTCCTCACCTGTAGCCACTGCTTGATCCACACATTCTGTGTGATCCCACCTCCCCAGGGTCTTTACTATACTAGCATCTGCTTTGAGCTAGTTATCCAGACACAATCTTCCCATGCTTGGCTTCACCTGCCCTGGGACCAAGGTACACAGATCCAACCCTTTCTGAGATTCTCATCTTCCTGTGCGTACAGTAGCACCCAAGTAGTAGCTTGGGTGGCTAGGTTGTTCTGCCCCTAGCTGAGCAAGGTTTTCCCTCCTCTGAGAAATTTAAATTCCTCCCCTTCTCTGTCCATATGGCCTCCTAGCTTCTGTCCCACAGTGGTCATGAGGCAGCACCTGGCCAGAAGCCCCTCCAGGACAGCTCCGTGTTCCCTGAGTTAGCTGTGCATACCTAGATTTAGGCAATGCCTCCCATTTGCCCTGCCCACTGACTGTTCACCTTGCTTTGCACACCACTACATTCTGCTGCTTGGCCCAGCCCGCCTGGCTAGCTAAGATAGTGTTATAGCTGCCCGACTTATCTCTGTGACCAAATCACTGTTATAAGAAGCAACTCAAAGGCTTAAGGGTTTATTGTGACTCATGATTGGGAGCAGCACAGTCCATTATGGCAGGGAAGGCAGGGCAGCAGGGGATCTGTTTGGCTGGAGCATATGGTGTCTGGTTACACAGAGCAAGATCATCTGGAAGAGGGCCCAGACTATAACTTTCAAGGCCCATCCCAACCCAGTGACCCACTTAAAGGTTCCACTTCGCAAAGATTCCAAACCTCAGAAAGCAGGGTCACCAGATGAGGACCAGCTGTTCAACCCTATTAGCCTATGGGATACGTTTCACATTTGAACTACATATACATGTGCACACCCCCCACACAAAAGACATAGACATGTGCACACACTCCACACAAACAAGGGCATGTACATGTGCATACACCAAACACACTCAAGGGCATAGACATGTGCATACACCTCACAAACACAAACAAGAGCATATACATGTGCATATACCACACACACACAGGAAATATACATGTGCATACACCCTACACACACAAAGGCAAATACATGTGCATACACTGCACACACAAGGGCATATGCATGTGCATATATCCCCACATACAAGGGAATATACATGTGTATATACCCAACACAAACAAGGGCATATACATGCGCATAAATCCCCCACACAAGGGAATATACATGTGCATACAACCCCCACACAGGGCATATACAGGGGCATATAACCCAAACACAAAGGCATGTACATGTGCATACAAACCATACACTCAAGGACACATATATTTGCATACATCCCAGACACACAAGGGTATATACCTGTGCATATACCAACCATACACAAGGGGGTATACATGTGCATACACCCCACACACAAAAAGGAATATACATGTGCATACACTCCACTAACACAATGACATATACATCTGCATACACACCAGACATCCAAGGCTATATACATGTACATACACCCCACACACACAAGGACATATATATGTGCATACACCCCAGCACACAATGGTATATATGTGTGCATACACCAACCACACACAGGCATATTCATGTGCATACACCCACACATGCAAGGGCATGTACATGTGCATAAGCACCCCACACACAAGGAATATACATGTGCATACAAACCCCCCCACACAAGGAAATATACATGTGCATACACCATCCCACACACAAGGGCATCTACATTTGCATACACTCTGCACACACACAAGGTCATGTACATGTGCATACACCCCTCACACAAGGTCATATACATGTGTTTACATTCCACCCCTCCCCACCCACACAAGGCTATATACAAGTGTCTTTCACTTGGTGCACCAATCTCTAAGTTTACTTTTCCAGCAAAAATTGATGTTAGTGGGCTGGAGAGATGGCTTGGCAGTTAAGCGCTTGCCTGTGAAGCCTAAGGACCCCGGGTCAAGGCTCGGTTCCCCAGGTCCCACGTTAGCCAGATGCACAAGGGGGCGCACGCATCTGGAGTTCGTTTGCAGAGGCTGGAAGCCCTGGCGCGCCCATTCTCTCTCTCTACCTCTCCCTGTCTTTCTCTCTGCGTCTGTCACTCTCAAATAAATAAATAAAACATAAAAATAAAAAATAAATTGATGTTAGTGAAGTGTTGGTCTGTGTATCTGAAAGAAGCTCTGGCATAAAACTGGAAAAACAAGAAAATGGTTCAGAAATAATTGTTTTCCTTAAAGACCTTAAAGAAAGTTAGGCATGGAGTACAGTACACTGAGGAGGAAACAATGAACCTTCTGGAGCAATGTAAAAGTTGTCCTATGAGTAATTTTTCTGAGTGGTGGCAATTGCAGCAACCCATGACTCTTTACCAAGAATCCTTACAGGAAAATCAACTGAGGTCAGAAGAGTTCAATAGGGGGACCAAAGTCTAAGTATTGGAGAGACATGAAAAGGAAAATTCAAAATAAATAGTTGGAGGACAAATGGGTTTATTGGATCAGTGATTAATGGTGGGAACACCCATTTTGTGGTTGTTTTGTCTCTCACCTTTAAGATAGTAATTGAAAGTAGTTGCTCAGGAAATCGCAAGTGCTTGACCTCACATACATAGGGAAAATGTGAAAATAGTTAGCCATTATAGAGGCCTGACAACTTTACTTGAAGTAAATAATTATGGGATTGTTTGGTGTAAAGAAATAACAAAATGTTTCTATGAATTCTGTGGAACTGTACCTTTCTTGAAGGTTGCTCTTGCATGACATGATCAGCAAATAAAAGACTGAGGCTAAGAGCTGTGGCAACAAGCAGAGAAAAAGAAAAAGAAAAACGAGAAAAAAGAAAACAAGAGAAACAGAGAAGCAGAAAGAGAAAGAGAGAGAGAGAGAGAGAGAGAGAGAGAGAGAGAGAGAGGGAGAAACTCAGCTGCCTTCAGCATTAGCTTGTCAGCTTGCACCAGAACTTGACTTCGAATCATTATTGCACAGCTTCCTTTCACACCTCTCTTCAGGGACCCTCCTTCAAGCCAGGGCTGGACTCTCCCCCCACACAAGGGCATATACATATGAATACACTCCCACACACATAAGGGTATATAAATGTGCATACACACCCCTCCTACACCAGGGTATATAATTGTGCATATAGTGCCCTAACACACACACAACAGTATATAACTGTGCATACATTCCCCCACATCAGAGGGAATATACATGTGCATAAATTTCCCCTCCACACGTACAAAGGCATATACATGTGAATTAGCCCCCATATAGAAGGATATACATGCGCATACACCCCCTACACACAACTATATATACATGTTCATACAATTCGCCACACACAGGTTGAAACACATGTGCATACACTACGCCCCCACACAAATACAAGGGTATATACATGTGCATACACTCTCCACCCACACACATACAAGGGTATATACATGTGCATACACTCCACCCACACACATACAAGGGTATATACATGTGCATACACTCCCCACCCACACACATTCAAGGGTATATACATGTGCATACACTAACCCCCCACTCACATTCAAGGGTACATACATGTGCATACACTACCCCCCACACACATACAAGGGTACATACATGTGCATACACTCCCCACCCACACACATACAAGGGTATATACATGTGCATACACTCCCCACCCACACACATTCAAGGGTACATACATGTGCATACACTACCCCCCACACACATACAAGGGTATATACATGTGCATACACTCCCCACCCACACACATACAAGGGCATATACATGCACATACACACCCCACCCACACACATACAAGGCTACATACATGTGCATACATTACCCACCCACACACATACAAGGGTACATACATGTGCATACACTCCCCACCCTCACACATACAAGGGCACATACATGCACATACACTCCCCACCCACACACATACAAGGGCATATACATGCACATACACACCCCACCCACACACATACAAGAGTTCATACATGTGCATACAATCCCCACCCACACACATACAAGGGCATATACATGTTCATACACTCCCCCCACACACATACAAGGCTATTTACATGTGCATACACTAACCCCACACACATTCAAGGGTACATACATGTGCATACACTCCCCACCCACACACATACAAGGGGATATACATGTGCATACACTAACTCCCCACTCACATAAGGGTATATACAAGGGCATATACATGTGCATACACTCCCCCCCACACACACATACAAGGGTATACACACATGCATACACTCCCCAATCACACACATACAAAGGCAAATACATGTGCATACACTAACCCCCCACACACATACAAGGGTACATACATGTGCATACACTCACCACCCACACACATACAAGGACATATACATGTGCATACACTAACCCCCCCCACACACATACAGTGGTATATAGATGTGCATACACTAACCCCACACACACATACAAGGGTACATACATGTGCATATACTTCCCACTCACACACATACAAGGGTATATACAAGCGCATACACTACCCCCCCACACACAAGGGCATTTACTTGTGCATATGCTGCCCTAACACACACACAAGGGCATATACTTGTGCATACACCCTCCACACACTGAATAGCATATAAATGTGCACACAATCTACCATACATAAGGGTTTACACATGTGCATATAGCCCCCCAAATATACTCCCCACCTACACACACGGGCATGTAAATGTGCGTACACTTGCCACACCATGGTATATACATGTGCATAACCCCCATACACAAGGTCATATAAATTTGCATAGACCACCCACACTCAAGAGCTTATACATGTACATACAGTCCCCCACATACACAAGGGTATATACTGTGCATACACTCCACAACACCCGAGGGTTTATACATGTACATACACTTCCCCCACAGACATACAAGGGCATATGCATGTGCATACACCCCACCACAAACAAGGGTAGTACAAGTGCATATGCCCCCCCACACACACAAGGGTATATAGATGTTCATACAATTCCCCCCACACAGGGGGAAAAACATGTGCATACACCTTCCCCACACACATACAAAGGCCCATACATGTGCATACACCCCACGCACCCCACACATAGAAGGGTATATACATGTGCATACACTCTCCACCCCCACACCAGGGCATATACTTGTGCATAAGCTGCCCTAACACACACAGAAGGTCATATACCTGTGCATACACTCCCACATACAAGTGTTCACACATGTGCATACACCCCCACACACACACAAGGACATATGCATATGCATACACTCCCCACATACAAGGGCATATACATGTGCACACACCCCCTCCACACAAGGGTATGTACATGTGCATATGCCCCCACACACAAGAGTATATACTTGTTGATACAATTCCCTCCACACAGGGGGAAAACATGTGCATACACTACTCCCAAACACATACAAGGACCTATACATGTGCATGCACCCCACACATAGATCAGTATATACATGTGCATACACTCCCCACCTCCACACAAGGGCATATATTTGTGCATATACTGCCCTAACACACACAACACAAGGGCATATACATATGCATACACCCCACACACAGAAGGTCATATGCCTGTGCATACAGTCCCAAATACAAGTGTTCACACATGTGCATACACCCCCCATACACAAGGGCATATACATGTGCATACACCCCCTACACAAAAGTATATATACATGTTCATACAATTCCCCACAAACAGGTTGAAAAACATGTGCATACACTCCCCACCTCCACACAAGGGCATATACTTGTGCATATATGGCCATAACACACACACAAGGGCATATACATGTGCATACACACCCACATACAAGCATTCACACATGTACATACACCCCCCACACACAAGGGCAAATACATGTGCATACACCCCCCCCACACACAAGGGCATATACATGTGCATAAACCCTCCCACCCACACAAGGGTATATACTTGTGCATACATTCCACCATACCTGAGAGCATATACATGTTCACACACGCCCCCCCACACAAAGGCATGTACATGTGCATACACCCCCCACACACTCAAGGGCATATATATGTCCACACACCCACCACACACTTAAGGGCATATGCATGTGCATACCTTTCATATTACACAAGGGCTTATACATGTGCATATAGCCCCCCACATAAAAGGGTATATGTGTGTGAATACACTCCACACCCATAAACAAGGGCATAAAGATGTGCATACACCCCCACACAAGGGCATATAAATGTGCCTACACTGCCCACACAATATGTTATATACTTGTGCATCCCTTCCCCACATATACAAGGGCATTTAAATGTGAAGAGACCACGCACAAACACAAGGGCATATATATATATGTGCATACATTCCCTTGCACACAAGGGCATATAAATGTGCATACATGGCTCCCACACAAGGGCAGATACATGTGCATACACTTCTCCACACCCGAGGGCAGATACATGTGCATACACCACCAGCAAGGGTACAATATGTGCATACACCCCCCACATACAAGGGTATATACATGTGCACATAGTCCCCACCTACACACAAGGACATATACATGGGCATACACATGTGCATACACCCCCACACAATCAAGGGCATATACATGTGCATACACTCTCCCAAACACAAAGGCTTTAACATGTGCATATAGCCCCCCACATACAAGGGTATATACATGTAAATACACTCCCCCCACACACAATGGCATACATATGTGCATACACCCACCACACAAAGTTATATACATGTGCATATATCCCCCACACAAAAAGGCATATACAGGTGCATAAAAACCCCAAAGAAGGTCATATACACGTGCTTAACTTCTGCTCACCCCACACACAGGGCATATGCATTTACATACACCCCACACACAAGGGCATATACTTGTGCATACACCCCCCACACAAGAGCATATACATGTGCATGCACTCACACACAAGAGCATATACATGTGCATGCACCCCCACACAAGAGCATATACATGTGCATACCCCCCACAAGAGTATATACATGTGCATGCACCCCACACACAAGAGCATATATATGTGCATACACCCCCCCAAACAAGGGCATATAAATGTGCATGCACCCCAACACAATAGCATATACATGTGCATACACCCCCACACACAAGAGCATATACATGTGCATACACCCCACACACAAGAGCATATGCATGTGCATACACCACCCCACAAGAGCATATGAATGTTCATATACCCAACACACAAGAACATATGCAGGTGCATGCACCCCACACACAAGAGCATATACATGTGCATACACCCCCCCAAACAAGGGCATATACATGTGCATACACCCCCCCACACAAGGGCATATACATGTGCATACACCCCCCCACACAAGAGCATATACATGTGCATGCACCCCACACACACAAGAGCATATACATGTGCATGCACCTCACACACAAGAGCATATACATGTGCATGCACCCCACACACACAAGAGCATATACATGTGCATGCACCCCACACACAAGAGCATATACATGTGCATACACCCCCCAAATAAGGGCATATACATGTGCATACACCCCCACACACAAGAGCATATACATGTGCATGCACCCCCCACACACAAGAGCATATACATGTGCATGCACCCCACACACAAGAGCATATACATTGCATAAACCCCCACTCACAAGGGCATATACATGTGCATACACCCCCCCCAAGAGCATATATATGTGCATGCAACCCACACACAAGGGCATATACATGTGCATACACCCCCCACACAAGGGCATATACATGTGCATACAATCCCCCCACAAGAGCATATACATATGCATATACCCCCACACAAGAGCATATACATGTACATACACCCCACACACAAGAGCATATACATTGCATACACCCCCACATACAAGGGAATATACATGTGCATACACCCCCACACACAAGAGCATATACATGTGCATACACCCCCACACAAGAGCATATACATGTACATCCACCCACACACACAAGAGCATATACATGTGCATGCACCCCCCACACAAGGGCATATACATGTGCATACACCCCCCACACAAGGGCATATACATGTGCATACACCCCCCACACAAGGGTATATATATGTGCACACCCCCCTAACCACACAAGGGTATATGCCTGTGCATACACCCCCCCCACAAGTGTAGATGTATATGTTCATACACTCCTGTACACACAAGGTCATATACATGTGTATACACCCCCCAACTCACAAGGGCATATACATGTGCATGCACCCCTCACACCGAAGGGCATATACTTGTGTATATATTGCCCAAACACACACACAAGGGCACAAATATATGCATACACCACCCCCACACATAAGGACATTTACATGTGCATACACTCCTCCCACACACTCAAGGGCAATACATGTGCATATACCCACATGTACAACGTTATATACATGTGCATACACTCCCCACCTACACAGAAGGGCATATGCTTGTGCATAACCCCCCACAAGGTCATATACATGTGCATACACCCCTCACACACAATTGCATACACATGTGAATACATCCCTGACGCACAAGGGCTTATACATTGTTGGGCCCTGAAAGGCGCAGGCATGAGGCCTAGTGGAGCTAAAGTTTGGCGACCTGTCTCTGGCCAGCTATGACTCAGCAAGATGCCTAATGGCTTCTGGCCTGCTACCTCTGCATGGCAATTGTAATTACCATTTCAATAGTTACAGTTTACTATTGGCCCTTACCTCTTCCCCCATCCTAAAATCCCCACCTTTGTCCCCAACATGATATAGGCAACTGCTCAGAGTAATAAAGCGAGTTGTTTCTATGAGTTCCTGCATCGAAGAGACTCCCGACTCAGTGTGGCCAGGAGAGGTTTCTGAGTCATCCGATGCTCATCTTCCTCCTCAACCCCTAGGGAGGAACCAGCAGGCCTGGTCCTTCCCTCAGCACTACCTGACCGGGAAGGAGCCCCGCATCTGGTGCCCAACGTGGGGCTCTGGGACCCCGACAGACTACTGCACCCCGTGAGAGGCAGTCGTTGAGGAGGTAATTGGTGTGTGTGGGTGAGTGTACCCTCATGAGCTATGAGGCACTCTTCATATTTAGTGCACTAAACTTTGCTTCTATAACCTGTACTTACTTGTCGACATCTCTTCGTTTCCTTTCTCTTCCCCTTCACCTTCGGTTCGCGGCGGCTTTTGTATTTCTAAAGGCTTGTGCTTCTCTCTCTCTCTGCTTGGGCCTGTGAAGGCAGGCCAGCTTTTTCTGCCATTATGGAACATCCCCTGGATCTGTAAGCTTCAGTAAATATTCCTTCCTCCATAAGTGTACCTGGTCTGGAAGTTTATCTCAGCAAACCTAAAGCTGTCTAATGAGCTGAGATGAACCTGACCATGTGGATGTTAATCTTTTGGAATCTTTGCTCTAAAACAATAGACATGGACTTGATACTTACAACGAAAGGTGTCTTCTGGAGTAGTAAACCAAATTTTATAGACTATTCAGATAAAAATTTAAAAATTCTAAGTACAGACAGCATTAAACTTCAAGGCTTAGCTTATAAGCTTTCCAAGAGGAAAGAAAGACTACAGGGAACTTCGTTGGAACTGGGCTACTGACATAAGGGCTGGCTACATACTGCTACCCAGGCCCAAAAAGTTTAATCAGGGTTAAATTTGTAATAGACTGATATGCTTAGCTAGAGATATTAAATTTAAAAATTTAAGATTTTTTTCTTTGTTTTGGTTTTTCGAGGTAGGATTTCACTCTAGCCCAGGCTGACCTGGAATTCCCTATGGAGCCTCAGGGTGACCTAAAACTCATAGTAATCCTCCTACCTCCGCCTCCCGAGTGCTGGGATTAAAGGCGTACACCACCACGCCTGGCTAAGACTTAAGATTTTAAGCTAAAAAACCTCAAGCAAATTAAAATTACATGCACTAAGACAAATTTTAGGTTATGATGGTTCAATTTACATTGTTTTAGTCTCTCCTTACTATGCCTTATACCAGTTAAATGTTTACTCTATGCCCTTATATGTTAAGTGTTTAACTTATTTAATTTTACAAATCTCAATATCTTAAATTGGTCAAGACTGTGAAGACCTTTAAATTAAACTAAGTACAGTTTATAATATATGATAGTTATAAATCTATTGGGAGCCAGGGACGAAATTTGGTAATGTAAATAGATGGCCCCCTCCTGGCAGCTTGTGCCCGACCCTCCCCTACTGGAAAATGGCGGGCAATCCACCTTCTGGGAGACTGCCACATGGCCCCCTTGAACTGACCCAGGTGGGGATAAGGGAGACGTCTGCCATCTCGTGGTGACTGGGCTCACTGACCTTTTCCTGTGCCTACTGGGCATTGGCACATGCCGGGGGGGGGGGGGAATCTAAACATGCCATTAGTTATAAGCTTCAATGTTTCACCACTCTTGGGCCCTACTTCGTAAGCAAGGCCTTTGTAGATTTTCTCCAGACCTGGAAAATCTCACATTCCACAGGCATCCCATACAACCCCCGGGGCCAGGCTATTATTAAAAGATATAATCATGGGCTGGAGAGATGGCTTAACAGTTAAGCACTTACCTGTGAAGCCCAAGGACCCAGGTTTGAGTCTTGACTCCCCAGGACCCACGTTAGCCAGATGCACAAGGGGCACACGCATCTGGAATTCATTTGCAGGGGCTAAAGGCCCTAACACGCCCATTCTCTCTCCCTCTCTCTATCTGCCTCTTTCTCTGTCACTCTCAAATAAGTAAATAAAAATATTTAAAAAAAAAAACATATAATCAAACACTCAAGTCTCAATTACAAAACAAAAGGGGGATCCCTTACCCCCACACGACCAACTAAAAAGGGCAGTTGGCCACATGTAGTCCTCAGAAGCAAGTGCTTCTGCTCAGCCA
Source organism: Jaculus jaculus (assembly GCF_020740685.1). Lineage (NCBI taxonomy): Eukaryota > Metazoa > Chordata > Mammalia > Rodentia > Dipodidae > Jaculus > Jaculus jaculus. Next base: position 63,182,123 of record NC_059103.1, on the reverse strand, counting down.
GCTCTCCTCTTGGATCCACTCCCGATGCCAGCCCAGGGAATGGTGTGGGCCACCGTTAAAGTTGGTCTCCCCACTTTAGTTAAACAAAGGCCAATTTACACTCAAATTCCTCATAGATGATTCTATATCCTGTCAAGTTGACAATCACTGTAAACCAGAACAGACAGTATCACTGTGAATCTTTCTGCAACACTATGACTGTTACAACATGATAATCACCCTGTCCTGCAGTCATAGTGTTGCAGAAAGATTCACAGTAATACTAAAGTGGGGAGACCAACTTTAACGGTGGCCTACACCATTCCCTGGGCTGGCATCGGGAGTGGATCCAAGAGGAGAGCTGGCTGAGCAGAAGCACTTGCTTCTGAGGACTACATGTGGCCAACTGCCTCAAGCTCCTGCCACCAGGCCTTCCCTGCCCTGACGGACTGTGAGCTGGGACTGTAAACTGAAAGAAATCCTTCTCCCTTAGACTGATTTTTGCTGGGCATCTTGCTGGAGCAATGAGAAATTGAATAATGTCCACAGCAATAAAGGAACCATGAGAAAGGTGTACTCTTCATGCGCCACACCTGCAGGTGAAGCTAACTAGGCATTTCTGAGCAGCTTGCACTTACCCAGGCAATGCCACCAGCTGTGGAAGGCAGCAGCACACACTGGCATATTCTGTGGACCTGAGACTCTACAGTTATCATTCCTAAGCTGCATCTACTCTACCTCAAGCAACATCAGCTCACTTTCCAGAAGAGGTGATGGAAGCTCGGCCAGAGACAGCTTTCATAGAGCCAGGCTTTCAGGTCAATACTGCCATATCCATGCCTATTGTTTCACATGCCTTGAAGACCACAAGTATAAACAAGAATTAAAGGTAGCATGTGGGTAAGTAAAAATACACCAAAAGATTAAAACAGACAAGATAATATCACAATATAGAAGCTCTAAATAGCATCATGGACAAAGGAACTATAACTGATATAAGCCTATTTTTATGCCATTGAAACAGAACATGGAACTGCTTTCAAATACCCATGTGAGTCCTTAAAATATAACAGGCTTTACCCATAGAAAACTTCACTAAATGCTCAAAGTAAAATCGGTACCTGTAGAACTATGAAGCACAATTTTAAAGTGAAAGCAATGTTAAAAAGCCTTCCAGAAGGAAATTAAGGATCTTCCGCTGAGGTTTGGTGGATAAAGCGCTTGTTCTATGAGTGTGAGTACCTCAGTTTGGATCCCCAGAAGCTACAACTATAATACCAGCATGCTTAAGACATGAGTGCAGGTGAACCCAGGGGAACCTGCTGGAAGCTCACAGGCCAGCTAGCCTGGTGAACAAGCAGGAAAAATGAGAGCCCTGCCTCACACAAGCTGGAATGCAGGGACTGATTTCAGTTGGCCCCTGATCTCCACATGTGTGCCATGGTACAGATAGACCCACATTCAAACACACACACATAAAAACACACATGATACATACCAAAAAATGTAAAGACTGTTCCATTGTACAACAATGGCCAGAGATTATATTAAAATCACAATACTGGAACTACTCAAATTGTTTAACTGGACAGAATGTACTAAAACTAATGAAGCAGTGTAGGAATTGGTTTTAAAGATTAGATATTAATAATGACAATAAATACTTTCAACTACTCTTTCTTTAAATTATTTATTTATTTATTTGCAAACAGAAATAGAAGACAGGGAGAGAGAATGGGGACACCAGGGCCTCTAGCCTCTGCAAACTAACTCCAGATATATGCACTACTTGGTGCATCTGGCTTTATTTGGGTACTGGGGCATTGAAGCTGGATTATTAGGCTTTGCAGTCACACACCTTAACCATTGAGCCAGTTCTCCATCCCACTTTAAACTAATCTTAATAAAGAAGTGACTCTTGACCTGAGGGGAAAGTAAAGAAAAGTAAGGGCAGGCTTGTCTGAAGTTCTTGAAGATAGATTTCAAACTCTGAAGAATTTTTTTTTTTTTTTTTTGGTTTTTCGAGGTAGGGTCTTACTCTGGTCCAGGCTGACCTGGAATTAACTCTATAGTCTCAGGGTGGCCTTGAACTCACGGCGATCCTCCTACCTCTGCCTCCCGAGTGCTGGGATTAAAGGCGTGCGCCACCACGCCCGGCTAGATTTCAAACTCTGGAAGAAAAGAGATCACACATCATCTAACCCAACCCTAGCAAGGTAAGTTTGTTCAAAATAGAGCCAGGAATGTGGGTCAAAGGAAATCCTCAGAGAACTATACTCATATAAAGCCCAACAATTTTTACAGATGTTTTCTAACAAATCTTTGAGAAGTATATTGGAATTCCTGAACAAAAGAAGAAATAGGAGGAGAAAGAGAAAAGGGTCCATGCCATTTTATAAAGCCTGTAAAACTTGAACCCAAATGTGAAACAAAGATGAAATAATCTGTAGGTCAACTACACTTAGAAATTATTGTTCTTGAAAATGTCAGAATGAATAACACCTAAATTTCTGTATTCCAACTTAAAAAATTAAAATTAAAAAGCACCCTTGGGCTAGAGATATGGTTCAGTTGGCAACACTGCTTGGGCATGGGAATGACTCTGCATTCCATTCATGGCTCTGCACTCCACAGCTTGGTAGCACGTGCCTGTGATCCAGCACCAGGAAGTAGGATCAGGAAGCTCAAGGACATCCCTGAATACATTGGATATCATGGTCAGCCTAGACTATGTAAAAAAAAAAAAAAAGTCTGGTTGAACTGCATCTAGGAAACAGCCTCAATCAAAGGGCCTCCAACTTTACAAACTAAGAAAGGAAAATTCTGTGCTCCTACTCACAGGCTTGTGCTGGGCCCCCTAGGCCAGGGATAGCCTAGCACCAGGGCAGAGCAGGGCTGTGTAAACCAGTGTGAGCACTGGGTGGCACCACTCACAGCTGAGGTGACTGCAATCTCTGCTCCAGAACAGTTTCCCACCTAGGTCTGGTGCACACACCATGGCCCTGATCCTAGGGGAGTGTGTGGAAGGGTGGCAGTCTGCTCTAGAGATAAAAGCTTGGCCTGAGACTTCCATTACCTTACCCCAGACCACCAGATGGATAATGGGTGAGAACTTCTATCTCTATCTGGCAGAATGCCAATGAGCTGCCCCTCTGTCCCACTCAGGGGTCAAGCCAGCAACTCATGTGTGAGGATTCTAGGAGTACTCAAGAATTGCTCTCATTTTTCAATATTTTTAACACATTTTTTCGAGAGACCGAGAAGCAGAGAATTGGTGCTCCATTGCAATGAATGCCAGATGCTTGTGCCCCGTAGTGGACGTGTGCCACCCGGCTCTTGCCTCACCTTTGTGCGACTGGCTTACGTGGGATCTGCAGAGTTGAACATTTGTCCTTCAGCCTCACAGGCAAGCGCTTTAACCACTAAGCCATCTCTCAATCTCTCATTCTTTTTGTTGTGTATTTTTGTTTTTGTAATAGGAGTACTTTGTAACTCAAACATCTTACCATCAAATCTGATGAAAAAATAATTTTTATCTCTTTACTGAATAGAAAACAGTAACCTGGACCATGCAAAATATTAAATTAAAATATTAAATTCCTCCACTTAAGTTTAAAATACGTTTTGTTATCCATACATGGGTTAGAAATCAGATTAGATGCTAAGACACTGGATTGATACTGGACACTGAATGGATTTATATTGAATTTATATTGGAAATTTATATTGGATTGATATATTTATATTTATATTGATTATATTGAAATGAGTTGCTAGGGGTTCAGGAAAGTCCTTGAATCCCAAACTCTAGTTTTGTGTCTATTTTTAACCAAATAATTGAATAAAATAAACCTGAGGAGGATAAGTATTAAGTTATTTTATTTATTCAGGGCTCTACAGGACCAAAGGGAGGAAAATGAATACACCCATGTGGCCTGAGAGCCCATGTGTTGGGCCTGGAAAAATCAAAAGATGACAGAAAAGAATGTCCAAAGAGCTCCTGCCATGTGGAGGGCAGGAGAGGGTAAAAAGCCTATGTGCAAAGTAGGGTTAGGGGCTACTCCCCTTGTCTCGGCTCAGCTGGAAACTCACCAGAAGCTCGAGGTTCAGAGTGATGAGGTAGCATAGACAGCTTGCCCTCCCCCACAACCATATTTATAACCTTAGGACCGTGGGCACTATCTCCCACCTCTGGTGAGCCAGAGGGACAGTGGTCCGGGCTAGGGGCTGTCTCAGAAAAAGGCACCAGTCCCAAGTCCACCGCAGGATCAAATGGTGTGTATTGGAACTGTGTGACCCGGCCAGGAGCTCTCATCCTCACCACCTGCAGAGAGGGCGGAGCAGGTAAACCAGTTTGTGTTTTTCTGGGGAGATAACTGAATGCTTGAGTGACTGACTGCCCAAGTTGTCTGGGAGGTGAAGGCATGGGGGGGGGGGCAGGCATTCCCAGCGGGGACACGCGCCAGCCTTGTCTTTCCCTTGTGAAGAAAGGGGTCTGCAGAGTCAGTGCAGCCAGTTAGGTGACACAGCACTGGAGGATTTCCAAGGTGAAGGTCAGTCTCTGAAAGGGCCTTCTTCACGCGGGCGGGCTGGTCAGCCTGCCTGCTAGTCCAGAGCACAAGTTGAGGGGCCTCTGCTGGCTGCATCCTCAGCATTGCGCGTCCAGCCTGGGCAGGACCACACGGCTTGCTTCCTTCGGTCTAGAGAGCAAGGTGCAGAGCAGGGCCCGCCGGACTCCCGCCTTCTAGAAAGAACCGGGCCTTTTCTTCCTCTGCAGGGCTTTCATATTCAGATTAATCAAGGAAATATATCCTAAAAAACATTGGGAGGGAGCTGGGTGGGCATGCCCAGGGAAAACACAAAGACCACAATTCAGATAATACAAAAATGGAAAGAAAAAGAGAAAAAGGACTGAAACTAATAGAAACAATAAACCAAAACAGCAGCGAGGCAAAACACAGACGCCTCAAAACTGTTGAAATGAAGTACTTGCTTGCCACCTGCTGGCCATCCTTTGTCACTGCATCCTGGCTTGCCACCCCTTTCTGCATTCCATGTTCTTTAACCTAAAGTCGGTCCCACTAACTTCAATATTCCCAGAAATTCAAGCTGCTGAAATTCCAGTGCAATTGCCAGAAATTATGTCTAAAGCAAAGTTACACACCTTAACCTTCTGAGACAACCTACTCTTTTCATTTGTCAATTGCTGATCATAGTTTAAAACCATCCAGGAGTCTCCATGTCAGATGGCACCAGCTAAGAGGACTCCTTTCCAGGCCATTGGGGTCAGTGGGCGACATCACAAAGTGATTACTCTGTAGTTCTAGAATAATCCCTAAGACATTAATTACCTACTTACTTATTTTTAAATTTTTAATGTTTTAAAATAATTGTTTATTTTCGTATATGTTGAGTGTGTCCCCATGCCCACCATTTTCTCACTTTCCTCATTCCCTTTGTTTTTATGAAACCAAATTTGAAATTGTTCCGTAGACAATTTCACTGCTGTTTTCATTTAACATATACTTATGTGATTTCATATAACTTTTGGAAACACAAATGAGGGACACCACGATATTTATCTTTCTGGAACTGACTTAATTTACTTAATATGATTTTTCTGTATTGTATCTATTTTCCTACAAACAGCATAATTTCATTCTTCTTTATTGCTGAAAAAGTCCACTGTGTATGTACAGCACATTTTCCTTATATAGTCTTCTGTTGTTGCACACCTAGGTTGGCTCCATTACGTAGCTATTATGAATAGTGCAGCAATAAAGATTGACCTGCAAAGTTTCTCTGCAATATGTTGACTTAGAATCTTTCCTCTTGCTGGACCTAGTTCAAGTTGCCCTCTGCTGCCCTTTGAATAGAGCTTACTCACCCTTTACATAGCTTTGCTTAGATATGTGCCCTCTCAGCTCATGCCTAATGTATAACATTTTACCTATATCCTCACCCTTCTAAACCTAGAAAGAAGTGCATGAATTAGCCCCCAGAGACAGGAGTAGAGGACCTGATACATCTGAAGGCCCCCAGTGATGTCTGCTGAATTAACCTCCCTCTACTCAATAAATGACAGCAAATGCTGGTCCTTTTCATAAAGCCCAGTGACAACCAGCTTAAGGTAAAAAGTCAAAGGTGGAGTTCTCAGGAGAAAAGAAAGCCCCACTGGGTTGAAAATTATACAAGGCTGATTGGCTGATTAGAACTTCGTGAATATGGAGAGTTGGAGTGTTGCAGACCTGGATGGAACAAAATTATCTTGGGCTATTTTTAGTCCCCTTTATAAGTATTCATTGCCCACCATTGTTTGATCTGACACCTCATAACTATTAGGTAATACCTTTGGGGTTGTATTACCTTAACAGACTATTACCTTCCACCATCCCAAAATCTAGGATCATCATAGCTCCTGAGACCTTTTGCTAAAATTCCCCCATTTTTTTCTAACCTACCTCCCTGATGTCTCCACCAATATATTTGAAAGGGTCTTGATTTATGACTTTCTTTTGCTCTATGACTATCAAAACTTCTTGAGACCATTTCCATATTGGAACTTGCTATCCAGGACAAAATTAATCCATGCTCAGAGGCCATGGCCACTCACGTTTGGCTCAAGAATAAGCTTTTCTTACCTTTGAGGTGAGAGCTATGTTTTTTATCAAAGCGTTTTGTATCAGTCAACTTTTTGTTGCTGAGACAAAATGCCTGTGAATAATCAGTTTAAGGGAGGAAGTGATTATTTAATATTTATAGTTCCAGATTGCAATTGCCATGGTGGGGAAGACACAGCAGCAGAAGCTTGAGGCAGCTGGTCGCATTAGGTTCAACCCATGTTGAGGAAGTAAGAGACATGAATGCTACTCCTCAGCCAGCTCTCCCCTTTTTAGATAGTCCAGGTCCCCGGCCCATGGAATGGTGCCACCCTCAGTTTAAGTGGGTCTTCACATTTTATCTAATCTAATCAATGTAATTCTTCACTGGCATGTACAAAGACTGATCTATACTACATGATTCCTCACTAGGTCCTGTCAGGGTGAAAATCAATATAAACTCTTAGAGATGGTATGTCCTTTTGCCATTTTCATATTGAGATCTGCCCCTCAGTAAGATTCAGAAAATTTTAAAGTAGAAACAAATATTGCCAAGTAGACATTGCAGGCTCATGGGCTGCTCAAAATCTGAGTCACAGGGTCTTTTCTTCTAGTATGCCCTATAGCATCTTCACATTCATTAGGTAACTAGCAACTCCCCAGCTTCTTGGGTCTTTTAAGCCTGCCCTTCCTCCATGGCAGCAGGCACACAGGAGTGAGCACACACATGCACACTTCACACTAAAACCTTCTGTATGGTAATTAATGGCTGACAAATAGCACATTAAAGAAGAAACAGTCCTCTTCTACTTCCTGGTTCCATTCCCCCACCTCCGTCCTCACATCCAGCTTCCTTAGGAGTCAGCAATCCTTCTCTGGAACTCCTGGTGAGGTACCTACCTCTACTTTCAATGCAACTAGCAAGGAAAATATTTCTGAGAAGTCTCACAATGCTCCCCAAAGATGTCCTTGGGAAGACATCATCAGGAAGATGCTGCATCCTTTGGCCTGAGAACGACAAAGGAAACACAGGACCTGAGAGGGGGAACCCATAGGAACCTGATGTCATTATAAATGCCCATTCATGCAAAGCGTGGTTCCCTGGGAAGAGACTAGATTACTGGCCATGGCCATTCAGTAAGGGAGAACAGAACTGGTGTCAGATGAAGTTGGCCAGAACTCCCACCATCCTTCATTCTGCTGAAGGCTATTACGGTCTGTGCTTTGAATTCTGGGGAGTGGGGCATTGACAGTATTTTTTTCTTTTTGCCTTATGAGGTTATTTATTTCTTGAGCCAAACAAGGCAAGCTTGCCAAGTCTCTATTTTTATTGTTATTTAGTGTGTGTGTATGTGTGTGTGTGTGTGTGTGTTTGTATGTGCATGCAAAATCAAGTATGTATGGTACATACCTGTGTAGGGGGTGGGTGTGTGAGGATATGGCATTCACAGTCAGGTATATGTGGGCACATGTGTGTGTATGTGGTATGTGTGGCTATGTGCATGATCAGGTATGTGTGGGCACATGTATGCATGAGGCATGTGTGGGTATGTGCATACACAATCAGGTATGTTGCTGTGTGAGTGTGTGTGTATAAGGAGGACAGATGATAGTCCTGTGTGTCATCCTCAGGAGCACTGTCCACATCATTTTGAGACAAGATCTTTTATTAGCCTGGAGCTCACAAATTAGTTTAGACTGGCTTGCCAGCAAGCTCCAGGGAGGCTCTTGTCTCTGCTTCCACGCCTCTTGGATTACAAATGTGAACTACCATGCCCAGCATTCATGTGGGCATTAGAGATTAAACCCAAGTCCACATGCTTGTGAGGCAGTGCTCTACCCACTAAGCACATGTTTATCAGTGACACTAGCTGGGCCCGTGGTTTTCAAAACTGCTTTGGGTCTACTGAAAATCATCAGGAAGGCTTGATGCCTATTGTATATGGAAAGATGAATGCTTAACACTCATACACATCCTCACTCAAAACAAATGCAGTGGTATTAATGAACCGTTGATGCAATAGGACAGAGACTGTTAGCTTCTCTAAAGGGCTAGAGGCTAGATATTTTAGTCATTGAAGGCCATGAGATCTCCATTTCAGCTTTTCAAATCCATTGTTATAATGGGAAGAGCCATAAACAATACTTAAGCAAAAGTTCCCAATGGAACTTTATTTATAAAAAATATTTGTTTTTTATTTATTTTTAAAATATATATAAACATTTACTGTTTGGTTGGGGTAAGTTTTTTTTGTTGTTTTAGAGGGATTTTGATTATTATTGTGATTCAGTTTTTATTTTCACTCTAGGTTTCCTATTCTTTGTCCCTCCTAATTAACTATGCTTGCAAGAAGTTAGTCTATTTGTTTTTTGGTTTTTTGTTGTTGTTGTTTTTTTTTTTTTTTTTTTTTGTCAGTCATAGAATGTTTTATTTTGAACTTGCTGTTCAAGCTTTCTTTTTTTTCTCAATACTTATTAACATTTTTCATGATTATGAAAAATATCCCATGGTAATATCTTCCCTTGCCCCACTTTCCCCTTTGAGATTCCATTCTCTATCATATCCCCTCCCCATCTCAATCAGTCTCTCTTTTATTTTGATGTCATGATCTTTTCCTACTCTTATGATGGTCTTATGTAGGTAGTGTCAGGCACTATGAGGTCATGGATATCCAGGCCATTTTATTTCTGGAGAGAACACATTGTTAGGAGTCCTACCCTTCCTTTGGCTCTTACATTCTTTCTGCCACCTCTTCTGCATTAGACCTTGAGCTTTGGAAGGTGTGATTGAGATGTTACTCAGTACTCCAGTCACTTCTTTCCAGGACTATGATAACTTCTGAATAATCCCAAGGTTACTGCCATCTGAAAAGAGAAGATTCTCTTCCCAAAGTGAGAGTAGGGTTAATATAAGGGTATAAATATTAAGAGAAGTGCTTACTGGGCAGTTTGATAAGCATAGTATATACACATATCCAGACATCAGTAGATGTTACATGCCGAGGGCTCATGACTACCCCTGTTTTAAGTTTCAGTATCAGGGATGTATCCCCCCCCCCACCCCATGGAGCAGGCCTCCAGTCCAATTGGAGGGCAGTTGGTTTCCACCATGACAGATGTGCCACTATTGCACCTGTTGGTTCATTTGGCATGGCTGGCCAATTATAATGCTTGCAGTGTCCACTGTTGAGTATCTTCACTGGTGGTATCTCTTTCTCCCATTGAACTACATGTAGAATGGCTTCTTCCAGCTTTCTGTCAGCTGGTCTACATGGAGGAGGTTATCAGCTCATTTCCAGCAGGATTTCTCAGTGGACTTGCAGCCCAAGTATGTGAAGTCTTCAGCAATAGGGTCTTACCATAGATTCCTGATGGGAAACCAAGGGCCTCGTCAATGGCCTATAATGTTTTGGGGGCATCAGGGACCTCTCTGGCCAACAACTCACTGGAGGCATCCCATCCCTGGCACTGAAAATTTTCAAACAATGATCTATGGCTCCCGAGTGTTCCATTGTCCGAAACTAGAGGATTCCATATGATTTATTTACATCCTCTTAGATTTTGATTAGGCCTCCCTCCACATTTCCTTTACTCAATCTTTTCCCCTGACCTCACTTTGGGCCTTTTCATCCCCATTAATCTATTCTTCCACTTACATATATACAACACCAACCTATTAAGTAACCTTCTCCCTTCCTTTCTCTTCCCTTTATATCTCCTTTTTAACTTACTGGCCTCTGCTACAAGTGCCTATCTTAAGAAATTAGAAAGGACACAAGTAAATGACCTAATACTTTACCTTAAAGCTTTGGAGAAAGAAGAACAAATTGTATCCCTTTTATTTCCTTCTCCTGTCTTATTGCTTGAGTTAGGACCTCCAGTACTATATTGAAAAGCAGAGATAAGAGTGGACAACCTGTCTTGTTCCTGATCTTAATGGGAATTCCTGCAGTCTCTCTCCATTAAGTATTATTTGGGCCTTCGGAGCTTTGTATATTGCCTTTATTATGTTAAGATATGCAACAACTAGGCCAATTCTCTCCAATGTTTTGATCATGAAGTGATGTATCTTGTCAAATGCCTTCTCTGCATCTATCGAAATGATCACGTGGTTTTTATGTTTAACCTTGTTTATGGGGTGTATTACATTGACAGATTTCCTATGTTGAACCACCCCTGTATTCCTGGGATGAATCTCACTTGGTCAAGGTGGATAATGCTTTTTTTTTTAATTATTTATTTATTTATTTATTTGAGAGCAACAGACACAGAGAGAAAGACAGATAGAGGGAGAGAGAGAGAATGGGTGTGCCAGGGCTTCCAGCCTCTGCATACGAACTCCAGACGCATGCGCCCCCTTGTGCATATGGCTAACGTGGGATTTGGGGAACTGAGCCTCGAACCGGGGTCCTTAGGCTTCACAGGCAAGTGCTTAACCCCTAAGCCATCTCTCCAGCCCGGATAATGCTTTTGATGTGTTGTTGGATTCGGTTTGCGAGGATTTTGTTCAGGATCTTTGCATCTAAGTTCATCAGGGAAATAGGCCAGTAGTTTTCTTTTCTTTTTGCATCTCTGCCTGGTTTTGGAATTAGGGTGATACTAGCTTCATAAAAGGAGTTGGGTAACTTTCCCTTTTCTCCAATATTGTGGAAGATTGGTTTGAGTTCTTCCACAAAGGTTTGATAGAATTCATCTGAGGAGCCATCTGGTCCTGGACTCTTATTTTTGGGGAGGTTTTTTTTTTTTATTACTTTTTCAATCTCCATGAGTGTGATGTGTTCATTGAGGTGATTAATCTGCTCTGAGTTTAGCTTTGATAGATAGTATGTGTCTAGGAATTTATCCATCTCCTCCACATTATCCAGTTTTGTGGAGTAGAGGTTTGTGAAATAAGTCCTGATGATTCTCCCAATTTCACTTATGTTTGTTGTGATGTCTCCTTTTTCATTTTGAATTTTGTTAATTTGAAGCTTCTCCCTTTTTTTTGCTTGATTAAATTGGCCAGGGATTTGTCAATGTTGTTTATTTTTTCAAAGAACCAGCTCTTTGTTTTGTCAATTATCTTAATTGTTGCCTTGGTTTCCAATTCATTAATTTCTGCTCTGATTTTAATTATTTCTTTCCTTCTGGAGCTCTTTGGGTTGGATTTTTCTTGTTTTTCTAGTGCCTTTAGGTGGATGGTTAGGTTATTGATTTTGGATCTTCCTGTCTTTTTTATGAAGGCATTGAATGCTATGAATTTTCCCCTGAGGACCGCCTTCATTGTGTCCCATAAGTTTTGGTACAATGTGTTCTCATTGTCATTCAATTCCAGAAATTTTGCAATTTCAGTTTTTATTTCACCCACTATCCATTTATTGTTTAAAAGTGTGCTGTTCAGTTTCCAGGTGCCATTGGGATTCTTGGTGGGTCTTTTGTTGTTGATTTCTAGCAATATAGCATTGTGATCTGGTATCATGCAGGGAATTATCAATCTTCCTAAATATGTGGAGGCAGTCTTTGTGACCCAGTATGTGGTCTATTTTAGAGAATGTTCCATGGGCTGCTGAAAAGAATGTGTAGTCTGTGGATTTGGGATGGAAAGTTCTGTAGATGTCCGTTAGGTCTAAGTGATCTATGGTTTTGTTGAGCTCTGTTACTTTGCTGTTGAGTTTCTGTTTGGACGGGGTTGGCATTCTGAGTTCATAGACAGCCAGTTTTCCCCATTCAATACAAGAGCAACAGCAAACTCACCTGTTGGTAGTCATGGGTCCTTGTTTGTTACTGTGTGTTTTATTAAGAAAGCGCTGGCTGAGGAGATGGTTCCATGGTTAAAGGCACTTGCTTGCAAGGCCTTACAGCCTGGGTTTGATTGCCCAGTATTCACATAAAGCCAGATGTACAAAGTGGTGTATGAGTCTGGAGTTCATTTGGCAGTGGCACTAGGCCCTGCCATACCCATTCTCATTATCTTAACTCTGGACCAGTTGTGAGATTCACTTTGGTAAATAAATAAATAAATAAATGACACCATCCACAATAAAAATATGCAGCAGAACTAAAATTGAAGATTCAGGCCCAGGACTGGAGGTACCATATCTGCTTCTGACTTTGGTGGAACCTTAGCCTAAGCTGCCAGGAGGTGGAGGGCAGAGCCCAGGCCCAGCTGAGTCTCTGTGGCAGGATCGGGGCCCAGCCAGTACAGAGTCATTGCTAATGAATCTGTTGTCTTTACCAAAACCAGAGCTTTCCAAGGAACCATGCAACTACTAGCAATGAGAGATACTCATTGTTTAAACCACTGAATTTTGAAGTAATTAGTCACTTATTCTTTTGAAGTATTTTTGACAAAGACAGATGGTGGGCACACCAAGGCCTCCTGCTGCTACAAAAACATGAACCACCTTGTGCATCTGGCTTATGTGGGTACTAGGAAATCAAATCTACAAAATCAAGTGCTTTAAACCACTGATCCATTGCTCCAGCCCATGATCAGTCACTTAATAATAGCTGAACTATTATTTCCTACCTCTTTTCTCTCCGTCAGAGTAAGATGGGAAGCAAGGACTATTGTATATATATAATATGTATGATATTTGATAGGCATGCAGTGGACACTCTGCTGAGTGTTAATTCCTCCTTCCTAATAGCCACTGAAATTCTAACTGTGCTCTTCATCTTCAAGTAATTATATGAGCAGAAATATTCTTATCAAAGAAAATGTAAGCGCCAGTTTTAGTCCTCAGCATTTGGTTAAAGCATGAACTACACAGAGTGTGTCTACTAAGAATGAGGAGATCCTGATGGCAAGAGAGCCATGCCCTAACTGTGCTCATAAACTGGCTGCTTAGTCATGGAGTTCTCCTCTGACCATGGAAATGTGTGCTGATTGTTGCAGGAGATAAGCAGATCTTCAGCAAAGGTTTGGCTGAGGCTTTTATGTTGCTCATCTTGGACGAAAAAGCCATCATAACCCTTGCCTCCACCCTTCCTCAGAAAATGATTAATTGCTCCCCAAGTAATACAAGTTTTCCAGGAACAAAAGAAAGCAACTACTCCAGGCTATTTATACATATTGAGTTGAAGCCAGGAGGGAGGGTAAACTCCCATCAGGGTTCTGTGCTGACTTTGGAAGTCAGAAGCCATCTCAACTTCGAGGCATGAAATGAGGCAGAAGGATGTCTGCACTAACAAGCTTGGGAAGAGTGGTCAGAGCACTATGGTCTGCCTTGGGCGTGGAGGCCAGGAGTTCCGTTAAGCCTGAAGTGAAGCAGCCTGGGTCTGAAATGATAGCAGGCTCTTTACATTTCATCTGTGACCTTGAGGGGGTCAACATCAGGGGTGACTAGAATATGATTGCCTTGGTCATCAAAACACAGCTTTGTGGCTAGGACAATATAACTCAGTGGTAAAGTGCTTGCCTGACAAACATAAGGACTTAAATTAGATTCCTGATTCCCATGTAAAAGTGTCAGGTGTGGTAGCCAGTATCTGTAATCCTAGCACTTGGGAGGTACAGTCAGAGAATCCTGGGAGCTCCAAGACAAAAGAGGTGAACAAAGTTTCTGAATAGAACTCCTAAGGCTGTGCTCTGCCCTCTCCATGCACATACATGCTAACTCACACACAAACACATATGTAGGCACCCAGCAAACACACAGAAAAATTTTAAAACACTGCATTGTGTCACTGTTAATGCCGTAGGTTCCACCCACTCTTCATGCAGTTATAAAAGTGTTAGAAAGAAAACAAGGATTCCACTCAGGGCCCTTCTGCTCTCAAGACAACTGTGGTCCAGGAGGAAGATGGACACATAAAGAACCCATTGCAGCTGGTCAGAGATGGTGAGATGGATGGATAAGCAGATAGGAGAAACTCTGTATGGAATGGGGCATCTGAGTTAGGTCTCTGAGTCTTTTGAAGTTTAGAAGTTCTTTCAGGTAAGAAAAGAGAGGGAGAAGGAGAGGAAGAGAGAGGGGAAGAGGAGTTTTACCCATATACACTGTGGTCTAGGCAAAAGTGTAGGAGAAAAACGTGGGTAGTGAGAACTCCAAAAGTCAGATCTAAATGCAGAATGGTAATTTGGGCTCTAGAAAATTTCAGTGACCTTTCCTGCCACTTCATTTTGGGTTTATTCTGGGAAGTTTTGCATGAGGGAAAGAATACAGTGAATACTAGGATGTTAGTCTGGGTCCTTTGGGATTTGAGGGAGAAGGAAACATCTAGCCCATAAGTCACCACAACACCTGGCTGCACAGACACTCTATCCACCTGGGACAGCCCCAGGCTGCCTCTGCTCTAGACATCCTTATGGAAAAACAGAATGCCAGCATAATCCATATGGAAACTTTAGTGCTAGGAAATATTACAGTCATGGTTTATTTCAAAAGCTTAGAAGAAACTTCCAAGAGAAGAGTTGGCAAATGAGAGAAAGGCAGAGGAAAAAGTAGCCAGAGAGAAACAAAGGGGACACAGCTGCAGACGCCAGCCTTCCCAGATGTCAATCTGAGGGCGTCTTATCTTCAGTCTTATTCTGAGGGCTGGCACTCCCAGAAAGGGACAGTCCTTCCAGATGCTCAGGTCATAGGAAACAATACTTTGAATATGCCAATTTCTGGTGACAGTCATTCGAGGTCATACACATAGCAACAATGATACAAATCCTTCCATGATATGTCCCCCAGAATATACAGTGCCTGCTTTTGAACACTGACCTCTGTCTTTCAAGATCCAGAAGTGGGTTTTAAGTACTTAATGGTGTATACTCCTTTGATGTGACCTTCTCACTGCTGGAACAAAACTCTGACCAGAAGTGGCTTTATGGGGGAAAAAAAAAAAAGTACACATATCATTTTTCCTAGCTGGGCCCTCACCTCAACTGACTTTTCAACATCCATCCCAAATTCCTCAGTGCTCCCTTGAATGAGCCACTATGCAGACACACAGGAAACTGCCATTGTCCTCAGGAAAGCATGCTGGAGGAGAAGGGGAGTTGCTCCGCCTGCCACATGGATACAGATGGCAATATAGGGTATTCTGCAGAAAAACAACTCTGTCTTCAATGAAACAGTACAAAAAAAATGAGAGGGGGCAAAGAGGCAGGCATGTCACCAATTTTTGTACATGTATCTTACTGTCAATCTGATTTGGACCAACTGGTATAAACTCTATAGAATAATAGAAGAAATTTAGATACTATTCAGAGCCTTGTGGAAGGAAGAAACAATTGTTAAATATTTACTTGGGTCAATAGGATTAGAATTCACTTAACAATTTATTTAAAGATAACATTTTAAAAATATAATGGTTATAATGCCAAGGCTATGATAATGGAGAGTGGTGGCTGGATGAGGAGTGATGGTAGCCCAGGGCTGAGTGTGATTCTGGGATGGAGGATGGTGGCTGGATAAGGAGGGATTGTAGCAGGGGGAATCATAAGAGATTTATCTGACAGTTCATTGTATCAATTGCCTAGGGCTACCTTGGCAAACTAACACAGAGTGGGTGGCTCAAATAACAGAAATGGGTTTTGTTATTTAAATTCAAACTCAAGATCTCTGGTCTGTTCAGAGGCCTGTCTCCTGAGTTTACAGATGGGCCTGTGGTTTCATCATATAGTCCTGCCCAATATCGTGGGCCTCCATGATGTCACCCTGAGTGTCCTAATGCCATTTTCTTTAGACTTGATTTAGATTGGATCAGGGTCACCTCTCAGATTTACATTACCATCCTTTTCTATGTAAAGTCGTTCTGTCTAAATGCTGTTCATAAGTTATGCAAGAGAGGGCAGATATGTCCTGAGATATGGCTGAGTGACAATTTGCCTGAGACATTGGTTATCAAAGGTACACAGAGGAGGCACAATCACAAGAGGTGCACAGGCTTGGGGCAGCAGGACCCATGCTTTTTTGGCACAGAGATTCTCTCAAAGGAACACCAACACAATGAGATCAGAACAGTTACCATGATCCCCCTCCTTTACCTAGTAAATGGGTTTTGTGGGTGTCTGACATTTGAAGAGACTAGAAACAAACCAAAAAGAAATTAATCCCCTGATCTTAATGTAGAAATAAATTTGTAGGGTGGAGCCTCTTGTGGAACATGAGACTCGCCTGGGGTGAACACAAAGATGGCACACAGTGTCCTGGCTGATACAAAATACACATTATGTTGTAAAGGCCTCACTGGACTTCAGGTTATAGAAAGTAACAGTGCTGAGCAGGGAGGCACTGATCACAAAAGCAAGCATGTGACAAATGTCTGGAGGAAAGTTCCAGAAGTATATACCAGGACAGCTAGATTTAGTGAACTCCATCTGCTACTGGTGAGGATGAACCTGGGATTTCTGGTTTGGTTCTTGAGAATCAACTTAGAATAAAGGAATGAGTAGAATTTGGAACTGGGAATCTAAGTGTGGCAAAAGGGAAGATCCAGAAGTGGGACCTGCACTGGTCTCACTGTGTGGCGTTCTAGGCAGGGGTGGGGACTAGGTGGTGCTCTAGGCAGGTATGGGGACTCTAGTGCTCAACACAGGGGTGGAACTGGCTTTTCTCAAATCATTAGTGGGTCAGATGGGGCTTAGGGTGTAGTTCTGTGATCCTCCACAATGCACTAAAGCATAAAGCTATAAGGAAAACAGAAGATATGACTACATC
The DNA here is from genome assembly GCF_020740685.1 of Jaculus jaculus. Taxonomy (NCBI): domain Eukaryota; kingdom Metazoa; phylum Chordata; class Mammalia; order Rodentia; family Dipodidae; genus Jaculus; species Jaculus jaculus. The sequence continues at coordinate 63,164,911 of NC_059103.1, read as the reverse complement.
AGGTAGATTCCTGAGAGCTGGGTGATAATAAACATGTTTTAACATGCTAAGTTTTACTCATTTGTTATGCAGCAATAGAATGGTAATATGATGTGACCACCCTTGTCAGGGATCCCTGGCAGTCTTCATTTCCAACAACTTCTGAGGCAATGTTTCCAGGCTAAATCCCCATATGATCTTTAGTACATCCTAGATCCCTGTGTACAGATATGTCTTCCAACCATGTGATAATATATTAAAGAAGCTAAGACTCTCTCTGTGTCCGTTGCTCTCAAATAAATAAAAACAACAAAAAAGGGGGCTGGAGAGATGGCTTAGCGATTAAGTGCTTGCCTGTGAAGCCTAAGGACCCCAGTTGGAGGCTCGATTCCCCAGGGCCCACGTTAGCCAGATGCACAAGGGGGCACATGTGTCTGGAGTCCGTTTGCAGTGGCTGGAGGCCCTGGGGCACCCATTCTCTCTCTGTGTCTCTTTCTCTCTCTGTCTGTTGCTCTCAAATTAATAAAAATAAAAACAAAAAAATTTTTAAAAAGCAGAGTCAAAGGAAAGGTTTTTCCAGTGGTTTCAAAACAGCTCAATTGTGGGGGGGGGGTTGCAATTTCTTTAAGAATAAAAAAGTATGTTGAATAAATTTAAATGCACGTGGAAGAATTTCACAGAAGTCACTTTCAACAGATACTTAATGCTACACATGAGAAGAGACTTCAGATACAATATATGCTAGAAGGAGAAAACAGCTTCCCACTTTGCCTTGTTTTCTGGGCAAGTGGCCTGTGGTGGTGTGGGACTCCCCTGCAGGAGTCATCCTGTTTCACTGTTCCACCGTGAGCATTCTGGAGAGAGAGGACAGTGTTCAGTAAATGAGTCACCCTTCATTGTCATAAACTTAAAGTAGACACTCCCTTTCAGCACATGTTCAAACCTTCTAAAATGTAAGTGGGCAGGTGAGAGATAAGAAGACCTGAGGAGAACTCTCTAGGGGACTTTCCATGTGAACCAAGCCCCAGTCTGAAGAGCAAGATTTCTAAAATGAGAATAAACCCCATTTCTAAGATGAGAATAAACCCCATTCTGTATTTGTAGGACAAGGGTACAGCCAGCACACAGAAGACATAAGCGTGTGCTCCAGAGACATGGCCTCCACACTGGAATCTGCAACCTGTTCTGTCCTCTTCTGGGGAGGCAGACGGCATCCTACTCCATGTGGTCCCCTGTTGCTAGCAGTGAGGCCCTCTTCTTAGAGCTTCAGGTAACAATTTTAGAGAAAGTGAATGGATTTGAGGGTCTCTTTAGAGGAAAACCTCTATGAGTGGGTTGGGTTAGAAAATGGAGGATCATACTGGTAATAGGTTCAGTCATGCAAATGACTGGAGGTCTTCAATGATTTTTACCCAAAGAACACCACAGGTAAAGAGGGCATACCAGAAATGACAAGAGAAGGAGAAGAATGACAGGCCAGGAGGATGAAGACACATCCACAAGAAATTGAAGAGGTTGAGGCTGATGAGGATGGCTTGCTACACAAGCCTGACTACTAATGCTGGTTATGCTGGGATGAATGGACATGAAACCCCAGTGAGCCTAGAGCAAGGGGAGGCAGGCAGGAGAATCCAAAAACTCACCCTCCAGCTAGTCTGGCCTTCATCACTATCAGAAAAAAAGGTGGGAAATGAAACAAGAGAGGAGACCTGGCTCAACAGCTGAGATAGGCTTTATTTGGGGAAAGCCTGAGAAGGGCTCTGACCATCAGAAGCCACTTCCCCTACAGACTAGGGGACAGTTATGGGACAGTGAAGGTCACTGGAATTCTTTGGTTGCAGGGTGATCCACCTTGCCTCAGGGCATGGGTCACTTCAGGGAAATGATAATTAGGTTTTTTGTGCCATTCCAGGAAATTGATAATTGGGATGGGCAGTCTGGGTCCCTCTTGGGAAACACAATGAAACAGTAATCACAGTCAAAATGGGGACATCCTGGTTCTAATATTCCCAACTCTGTCATCATGTAGAAAATCGAGGTTAGGGATGTTATTGGGAGCTGGTTCCCTCACATGGTTCTGGATATGGGGGTCAAGGTGGATGTACTGCTCAGCTGGACTGTAGCACAGCATGGAGCTAGCTCTGGAAGTAAAAAAAAAATAAATAAATACTGGGAGGCAGCCTCAGAATCCCAAGCAGTAAAAGACATTTCTGAAACCATTTTGAACTGGAGCTGCCGAGACAAACTGTATAAATAGGCAAATAGAAGATTGACTCATGTAGAAAAACAGTAAATGTAAGGGAGTGCTGCCACACCAAAGAATGAGTTTTATACCTCAGAGGAAACAAGGTTTCATGTATAGGTCTAGCTTATGTCCATAAGAACTAAAACCCAGAGCAGCAGGTATCTCAGCTGGTCACAGAGATGCCAAGTCATATAAAGGAAAAGATAATAAGCTGGATAGTTAAAAAGCCTACTTATAAGCCCAAAATGATTTTGGCTCTGGACTGGTAACATTTAATTCTCCACAATTGCTTCAGTTGACTGTTGAAGTTCTAGTAATACAGGCATGGCTTTTAGGAACCTCAAGTTTTTAGTTCCACATTTCCCAAACTTCATTTTGTACTTTGTGGACCTGGAAGTCTATTGTTCTATCCAGATGAGGCTGAATAGGCAAAGAGACAGCTGATTAGAAGAGAGAAAGAGAGATTTATCAGAGTTTACAAAAGAAACTGCTACATATTAAATCTGTGAGGCAGCTCATTAAGAGAGAGATTTATCACAGTTTACAAAGGAACTGTTACATCATATTAAATCTGTTAACCATTATGGTCTGGTCATTATATATCTATATATGAATTTTCATGTATGTCACATGACATTTACAGGTTATACATAAAAATAGTAACAAGCTCTAGGAAAGGATAAATGGAGTGCTTTCCGTAAAAGTAAGGAAGCAGGAATTGTTAAGTTGGATAGAGAATTAATTGAAATTTCTGGAAATATGAGGCTATGGCATAGGTAAGGTAGGCAGAATAAAAAACTAGTAATGAAGCAATATTTGAAATATCTTGAACAATTCTAAACATGGGTTTCACAATCAAGGACCAAAACATAGAGCTTCTTGAACCTAAGACTTAAGATTGGCCAGGAGACAGTTCAGCAGAAAGGCCACTGGAGTTTTGTAAATTTGGGAAAGTCTGTCTGAGGATCAGGCATTCCTGACCTGATGCCTGAGGCCAGAAACCTTCTCCTGGAGGACAGGGGGTTCAGAAGAAAAGCAGGCATCCCTGAGGAATAGCTTCAACTGGAAGTCCCCAGGGTAATCTACCAGGGACAAGACAAGGGAGCCAAATCTCTCTCACACAGGTACCTTAGGAAGACAGGAGGCTGACTCACTACCTCATTGGGCTAAAGATGGTCAGGTGTTGGATGATCAAGTGGATACTGCAACTAGCCTCTCTAGGGCTGGAGCCAAGAAGAGGGGAGAAGGAAAAGGGAAGGGAAGGGAGGGGAAGGGAGGAGAGGGGAGGGGAAGGGAGGGAAAGGAAGGGGAGGGGAAAGGAAGGGAGGGGAAGGGAAAGGAAGGGAAGGGAAGGGAAAGGAAGGGAAGGGAAGGGAAGGGAAGGGAAGGGAAGGGAAGGGAAGGGAAGGGAAGGGAAGGGAAGGGAAGGGAAGGGAAGGGAAGGGAAGGGAAGGGAAGGGAAGGGAAGGGAAGGGAAGGGAAGGGAAGGGAAGAGACAGGGTACAGAACAAGAGCAAGTCACTGAGCATGGCTCCCTGGATTGAAAGAGTGTCTTGGCTATGAGTTCCTGTCCCGGGTTCAGCACCATATGTTTGAAAAAGTGGGAAAGAAATGAGAGGAGACCTGGCTCAACGGTTGAGACAGGCTTTATTTGGGGAAAGTCTGAGAAGAGCTCTGACCAGGAGGTCAGAAAGCCACTTCCCTTACAGACTACGGGATACTTATGGGACAGTGGAGGTCCTTGGAATTCTTTGGTTGCAGGGCAGTTCACTTTGTCTTGGGGCCTGGGCCACTTCAGGGAAGTGATAATTGGGATGGATGGTCTGCTTCACTCTTTGGGAAAGAGATCCACTGAAATGGATCAACCAGAGTCCAAATATGGAGACATTCTGGTTCTATCAATGGAAGCGAGAGAGAGAGAGGGGGGGGGAGAGAGAGAGAGAGAGAGAGAGAGAGCGAGCGAGCGAGCGAGCGAGAGAGAGAGAGAGAGAGAGAGAGAGAGAGAGAGAGAGAGAGGGAAACATGGTCTTAATGTGAAAGAAGGGGACCAACATCCCAAGATTGTCCACTGTCCTCATTCCCAGTTTAGTCTCACACATTCTGTGGAAGGCAATATACATACTCTCTCACACATCAAACATGCATACACACATTAACTAATTAATGAAAATAATAATAAAGAGGTTGTGGTTCCAGACCTGAAAAAGTTCAGTCACGTCTGACTTCCAAAGCATAACCCAAATCAGACAGCTTGGTGCTGAATGCACCTTTACCGGGAATAAAGGTGACATCCTGTTTGATAAGTACAGTCTGCACCATCATGCTGGTCTGGGCCATCGCAATCCCCATCTGGGGGCTGTCTTCCCTTGAAGTCTGCCTTCTTGCCTCCAGGGCTGCCTTATGTGCACTTCCCGCAGGTGCATTAGGGGTAATTTGCAAAACAAACTTGCTATGTTGTAACTTTCCCATTTTCTTTTTGGTCCCTTTTCATTGTCTGCATCTTAATTGACATGGGTAATAACTTCCAGCTTAGTCTCATCCACAAGATTTCATTACTTCATTACCATATGATTGCTCCTTTGTTGTTAATAAAAACATCAAATTATTACTTACCATCATTGTGCACTAACAATGTATTCAGAGCTCTGCACAATAGAGAAACAGATTTTAACTGTAACCTCATTTCCTTGTCACTGAAAAGTTTTCAAGTAGCTGAGCATAGTTGGTTTTTGTCCTTTCTACCTCTGTGGACTCCAACTGAGTCATAACTGAGAATCTTGTGTGCTGGGTGGTGTTGTCAAGCCAACCCACCAGAGGTTCGTCCTCCTGAGACAGGAACTGGTTGCTTGACCAGTCATTCCTTACCTGGTGCTCTTCGCACTGGTCAAGCATAACTCATCAATTTCATCTGATACCTGGACTTAAACTTTACAAGTGAGCTTTTCTCTGTGTATGCACATTCATGTGTATAAAGGCAGGTGCACATGGGCCATAGCCATGTGTGGAGGTCACAAGGCAATCTCAGCCCTCAGCCACTGCCTTCCACCTCGTTTGAAGTTCTGCTGCAATTGACAGATTAGCTGGTCAACAAATTTCCAAAGGATGCTCCTGTCTCCACCTCCCCCCACCACCTGTTTTTTTACAAACCCAACAGACTGGTCTATTTTTTATGCCAGAGAGCAAGAGCAAGAGAGAGAGAAAGAGAGACAGAGAGGGAGACAGAGAGAGAATTGGTATGCCAGGGCCTCCAGCCACTGAATTCAAACTCTAGATGCATGTGCTACTTTGTGTGCATGTGTGACCTTGTCACCTTGGGTATCTTGCTATCGTGAGATCTAAAGAGTTGAACATGGGTCCTTAGGCTTCACAGGCAAGCACCTTAAAACCACTAAGCCATCTCTCCAGCCCTCTACCTCCCTTCTTAATTTACATTCACTGGAATTACAGATGCGTGTGTGAAAGCATCTGGCTGTTTATGTGGGTTCTGAAGATCTAAAATGAAGGCCTCACTTTGCACAGCAAACATTTTATCCACTGAGCCAGCTCTTCAGTCCCAAGAGCAATTTGTTATTAGTCACTCAAGCAACATTGACCATGCTCAGGCACAGGTAAGTTCTTCTGAGAAGGGCTTTTCACAGCTGTTTCTTATCTCTTCTCTCCACAGCCCACCTGAGCCAGTACTCTGCCCTCAACACACCTTTACCTTGCTCTTGAAGCCATTCTGGCCCATCTTCACTCACTCCTTTAGTCCCAAGGGGTCTCCTATGTTTCTCATACAGGAATGAGATCATCTCCTCAGTAAGTGGCAGTAGACCTTGAACTCCACAAGCATAGGGCTAGCAATCTCTGCACCTCATTGTTGTCTAACTTGTCACAGAACTTGGCAAAGAAGTGTCTACTGCGGAGCCAGCAGCATCCCGTACAACAGTATTTTTGCATCACCTTACATTAAAATGTGGCCTTGAGGTTAAAAGCAATCTCTTCAATGAGCTTAATATTTTGCCAACAATTGCTTCTGTTGTCTCCAGTTTCATTTGCATTCACTTTTACTTTCCTTCACGATGTAGGGACTATCCACTTCCAAGGTGATCCTTTCCACGGCATTGCTTTGCTACCATAGAAAAGCAGGAAAGGTGCTCATGGTGGTCAGTCAATCCCTCTGCACCCAGCAAGGCTATCTGTACTCCAGCTTCTCCAGCTCCCATTCTGAAGGAGGCCTCTCTGGGCACTGTTAACTACCCTTGATTTCAACTGCCCTGGGAAACTTGTTCTGCTCATATTTATGAGCTACAGGATTGGGTAGCAACTCTATGGTCTGTCAGTCACTTTTTCCTGGGTAAGACGTAGTGACTCTGAGTCTTCCATTTCCTTATATATGAACATCTGTGACAAGACCACTGTCTTCAGGGTGGTTGAGAATGAGTTCCTTCTTCAGGCAGTATTCAGCTAGTCCTAGAAGAGCTGGATCAGTCCTGCCGTGGATACCATCTGCAGCCTTATACTGGTCCCAACACCCGAATTCTGTGTGACCATTTTGGTGTGAGGGTAGTGTTTGGCCCACGGTGTTTGAGCACTCAATGGTCTACATGCTGAGTAGCCCCTTCTTCCTCAAGATTCCCTGCACCATCATTCTTATTCCTTCAGCTGGTTCAAAAATAGTGACTCTTTTCCCTCTTCAAATGAGATACTATTCCAGAGATAGAAAGCTAGCCACTTATACCATTACTGAAGGATGTCTCCATAGTCAACAAGGGTGAATGAGCCAAGAAGGATCAGGGAAACAGTAATGGGAAAATTACTGGTTCAGCCAGGTAGACTTGGGTTCTAACTTCACCTTGCCACCAGCTGTTGCCATCACTGTGGAACAGTCAGGAGAGCATTAGCTAGGATCAGAGACCATTATCCAAGTGAGTTCCCTGGAAACAGGACTGTTCTTGCTTTCTGGAAGGTCTTGGGCTGTGGGCAACACCTGACCCTTAAAGTGACCACATATGAAGCCTAATGAAAGGATGTTCTGAAAACTAATAGACAGAAATCACTCAGGGGAGAACCTAAATCCTTAGATGGATATACCTGGAGACAGAGTTACACATTTCTCAGCCACCCAGCAATAGGACGTGACTGTAATCACTGCTCTTGCCAGCATACAGCTTGCTTTTCCCTTTCTAAAACTCCTTTGGGTCTGTATTGAAGGAAGAAGCCTGCACTGAACAGGAGGCAGGTAGCCTGGCAGAGTACAGCCACCTCCACCATGGACCTTGAGAGCTGGATTTCTACTCAGGTGGGTGACTTGCAGGGGAATCAGCCTGATGGCACTCGTTTTCTCACTTGAAAATGAGGATAAAAAATATTTCAAAGGACTGCTCTAAGGATCTATGATAAAATGACAAATAAAATATGGAAAATGGTATAAAATCTCTTTATGGAATGTCAATTAGCAATCTACAAAAGCAGTTATTCACTTGTCTGGCAAGTGTTTGAATATATATATACATACACACACATGTATGTATAAATATACTATATATATATATATATATATATATACACACACACACACACACACACACACACACACACACACACACATACATACTTTATCTTAGTTGTTCTTATTGATAGATAATTCATTCAAGATATATGTGAACATGGTACCTGTATCACTGTGCATGAAGTATTCAGCAATGATCCTTCTTTTCTACTTGGAATTTCACTACCTACTGCAACATTTGTCAAGGGCTTGAAATGAAAAAGTGGATGATGGGCTGGAGAGATGGCGTAGCGGTTAAGCGCTTGCCTGTGAAGCCTAAGGACCCCAGTTCGAGGCTCGGTTCCCCAGGTCCCACGTTAGCCAGATGCACAAGGGGGCGCACGCATCTGGAGTTCGTTTGCAGAGGCCGGAAGCCCTGGCGCGCCCATTCTCTCTCTCTCCCTCTACCTGTCTTTCTCTCTGTGTCTGTCGCTCTCAAATAAATAAAATAAAATAATTAAAAAAAAAAAGTGGATGATATGTTAAAACCTTCTAACAGTTGGATTGTGTAGTTAGTTTTATCCAGGAGTAGGAAATTAACATTGTAAATATGAATGTCTTATGTTTGTCACCATGTTCTTGCTGGACACATCACGTGGACTTACTGAATTCTTGTAAAATGAGTAAAGCAAACTGTTGCACTGAACAGCAACATTCAACCCTCTCCATGTCTTAACTGTGGACACCATGTGACCAGCTGCTTCCCACTCCTGATACCATGCTATGATGGACTGGACCCTCAAACTAAGCCAAAGCAATCTCCTCCCCGCTTAAGTTGCTTTGACAAGCATTTGGTCACAGCAATGAGAAAGAAAAGCAATGGATCCTGCCGTGGACAGGAGAAAGCTGTGCTTGCTCACTGGCTGAGGTGAGGAGTTCCTTGCCACGCAGCCCCTGCTATGAATTCTGCCATGTCTGCTTCACCGTGATGGACTGCACCATCTCAAACCAAGAGCCAAAGCCAAGCCTCATCTCAAGTTGCTTCTGTTGGGCATTTTGTCATGTTAAACGTAGCACTAATGAGCCTATCTCCGAAGATAGACTCTGTGTTCTTGATGGCACAGCCACTTCCCTTTCTGCCCCTTCCTCTATCCCTCCCACTTCCACACCCCTCATATTTATAGTCTCCAGACCAGTAGCCAACTAAGAAGCTACAAAATACCAAGACAGAGCCAAGCAGGATTTACAAAAGTCACCTGTATTCCAGCCAAAATATATTTTAAAAGAAATCCCTTTGAAAGGGGAGACAAACTACATAAGATACATTTAAAATACGTATTGAAATTACAAATCAAACCTTTCCATATGATTCTGAAGTACAAAACACAACATGTAAAGGCATTCAGACAGCTCTTTATACATCACAGTGTTAGTGGCACAAAATGTACTGATGTTTCAAAAACACAAACCAAATGTGTTTTGTTTTTGTTTTACCACCACTTGTCAGATACAGAATGTACATGTGCATGACTCATCCATGCATATTTTACATGATTAAAATACACTCATGGCAAAGTGGGCAAAGAACAGAAGAGAGGTCAGGCACGTGGCACACACAGCTCCCCTAGCTGAAGGGTCCTGGAATCATGGAAGACGGGATTACATAAATCAGAAGGACTGGAGACCATGGGATTTAAATACCAAACGAGCATGCTCTCCCAGCAAGCAGCATTAGCAGTGATGTTGAATGTCACTCCCTTTACTCCAACTTTTTTGGGCAATGGCCAGTCATAATCTCTTCATTTTGTTTATTTTTGTAAAGGATTGGGTTTATCATAAGGAATAAACAAGCTTTGGTATTTTTTAAGGAGACCATCATGAAGCTTTATACATGCAGAATGTTTTTCCCTTGATAATTTCACTGTGATTTACATATATGTACACAGGTATATTTATTGATAAGTGGAATCTGGGGAATATACAAAAAGCCCACCCTGGTTCTTTCCAATCTCCTATTTTTAAAGACTACCAAGGGGACATTTTTATTAATTTCTGAAATAACTTTACCTTTTGTAATGTCAGTGAAAAAGATACATTCATCTTTAAGTCATTTTATCCTGACAATCCTCCCTGTGGGCTTTATGTTCTATCAGGAATTGGCCAGGGCCTCACTTATGTTGTATGAAGTACTATGCCAAAAAGATAATTTGTCCCTTTCAAGAAGAATGCCAGAGCTGGAGAGTGCTGGTTCTGCAGTGAGGAGGGGAATAGAGTTAGAGGGAACTATGCAACCCAAGGCTTTGCTCCTGTCAGGTGTGAACACCCTCTCTGCCATAATCATCTACAGTGATTTCTGTCCCTGGGTGAGGATATGAAGCCCCACCAACTGGGCCACACAAATCCATGACACAGCTGCCCAGTGACCTCAGACAACCTAAAGATCAGCCAGTCTCTAGTGGATGTCTCCGTGGCCACCCCCTGCCAGTGTGGTCTGTCACTAAGGGCCCAGGATTGAAAGCCCTCTGAATGAATGAATGAACATCCTGTGCTTCCAGGCATCAGATAGAAAACATCTGTCTCAGATAATGCCACTTAGTTTAGATGAACCTTGCTGAGCAATAAGAATGAGTCTTTCTACTAAACGTAGAAACCCCATTTTACTGGGCAGGGACAGCAAGACCAAAGTACTCTACTCAGAGAAATCTTCCCTGTTCTGCTTTTGTATAAAGCATGGTTAAAGTAAAACCCCTACAATCAATTGGTATGGCACTCTCTACAAAAAAGGCGCCCCCAAGCTGGGGAAATGCAAGTTCGTATACCTCAGTGTGATCTTGCTGGTGTTTCTGTAGGGAATAGACAATTTTATGACTACATCAAACTGAGCCAATGTAGGGTGCTTGACACAAAAGCTAAGAGCAGGTAGGCATACACTCACTGCTCTTAGCTGATCCCAGCGTTACTATGGCACCTGCCTTAGTTAAGCCATATGCTTGAGAAGCCTGCTGCAGGGAAGCCATGAGCACGGGTGGGGTTCCAGAGGCGTATGATGGTCCCACGTCTACTCCCAGACACAAGGACAGTCCACCCAACTCAGGATAATAGACCTTGAGCTCCAGTGTGGGGATACAGCTGCCCAAGTGCTCTCCAAGGGTGGGCACCACTGGACAGATTGCCATGACAGCTGTTGGAAGAGGGAAGAACTGTGGCATCTTAAAGTTCTGCCACATGTGCTACTGGGAACAGGGCACAGTCCTGCTGTTGCCACTGACAGGCATTTTAAAGGGTGGTAGCCAGACATACCCACCTACAGAGAGCAGGATGAGATCTCCAGTCCCAGTCAGCAACTCACGTAGGGATTGTCCCGCTCTCCAGAAAAGCTAGGCCATGATTCCTAATGTCTTCTACCACAGAGACTCAAGGCTACTCAAGCCTTTGCTCAGAAGGGTGGGCTTAGACAAGCTCATATAGAATTACTGAATGTTTAAACTGTGATGATGAGGATGACTGTTGGAACATGATGTTGACGGACTCAACTCCTACATAGCTTTAGTATCATAAAGAAAAGCAGAGTTGGGTTTTGAATGTTGGCCTCTGTCTGGTTATATTTTTAAATTCTTTCTTTTTTTGGCTATACAAGGCTGTGATGTGCCTTTCAAAGCCTGGTATAGATATACGCACATAATAAAATTCAATAAATATTTGTAGACTGATTTCACTTAAAAAAAAAAAAAAAAGAAAAGAAAAGCAATACCAGAGGTGAAGAGAAACAGGGATTCTGTTTTTCCTCAGCTGTTCTTTGTCAAGAAAAAAGAATTCTAAAGAGATTTGTGAATAGGGAATGTCTGCTAGGATGTGATACTGACCCACAAATGTGTAGTCAACCTACAAGATATCCTCATTAGAAAGAAGTTCATGTGGTGAACCAATGGCTGAGAAGAAAGGATTTTGTCTTACTTCTTTATAGAATGGTTAATACACCTTAAGAAATCCCTCTGTAATAAATCTACACTTGTTTTTTGCCCCTGGCATGCACATTTGGCTTTGAAAGTCAATTCTCTTTAAAGAAAACACTGTCTACATTTTTCAGAGTTAACTGTTGTAACTGGAGTAAACTGTTATCTTCATATTGTTCTATGCAGTATGTTGCCATGGAAACAGTCCCATATAGTCCTAAGGAAGATCAAGTGATAAAATCTCCACATCAAAATAACTACATAAAATGGAAGACCCCCCCCCCCCAAGCAAGGGCAAACTGGTCAACTACAGTGTTTGGGGCTGTATGAAGCAAACTAGTGTTCAAATTAACTAAAGCACTTAATGTAAAAAATCAGAAAGCTCCAACCCAAACCTCAAGAGAGAGTCTGGCAGGATACCCTGCTTCCAAGGATCAATGATGAAATTTCTTCTTAGTGTCTAACTTAAAGTGGGTAGGTAGCTGACCCCGAGTCATTTAGAATACAACTATGTCTGAATAAAACATGTGGTTTAAAAACACTCAAAGCAATTTGCTGCTACCTAGGAGAGAAGGGACATAGAAAGAAGCCCTGTGAGCTGAGTAGAATCACCAGAGAAGAGAAAGCGAGGCAAGTCTACTGGAGATACTCTTCTACCATGCCACTGTTTTCAAGGAAGTGCTAAAGAGGACCTCCGTGGGTAACAGTACACAGCTTACAGCATTCAAAGAGCGAGTACTGCAAGTTTCAAGAACAACACTGAGTGTGTATAAGGCTTTCTACATCTCCTGAAAAGTGGTCGAGCCAAAAGTCACTAAACCATAACTTCTTAAAATGCACATTTCAAAAAAAGGCATAGGATGGTTTATACGCACCTTGTTGATTTTCACTACTCAGTTGACCAAAAAGATTTTAAAAAATAACAACAAAAAAAACCCCATGCCTTCTAAAAAAGATTTTACTAAATGCCTTTAGGAATAAACAGTTGTCATAAATGGATTGCTTCAGTCAAGTTGGATAATCAGGTTCTGTCTGAAAAGAGACATAATCCTTAGAAGACTTTCTGCAACATGGTGTCATCTTGAAGCCAAGGAGGAGACTGATGAACATCATTTTGTCTGAGAGGGGGTCTCTTAAGTCCTCACCAGACGTTCTTAGTTTACAGCCTGGGGTACCATTTACACCACCATTGGCCAGGCCTGCAGATACAGGATCTGTGGGATGTATCCCACCTACTTCTGCCTTGCCTGTCCCACACCCAGGTGACCACTCCTGGGGCCTCCACAACAAGCTGACATTATCCCTGAAATCAGAGCATCCAGCCTAACACTGTGAAGCTCAATGGGGCACATAAGGCAAGAAACATATTGAGTAAGGGGGCCTGGGGGACAGGGAAGTCACACGTCCTGAGGCATCTGGTCCAGCATCACACCACCTTCTCGATGGCCATCTTCTAGGTAGGCAATGGGTCATCGTCACCTTTACCGCACTTGCACTTGCAGCACAGGACAAATGGAGTGGCCAGGAGCAGGAAAGGGGAGGCCACCAAGAGCAGGAGCCCAAATCCAGCAAAAATGCCCACGACCTGGCAGAAGGAAACCAGTGGAGAGGTTAAGAGGACTGCTCTATGGTTCCACAGGTGAACGTTAAATCACACTATCATCCACCCAAGCAAGCATGCTCCCACCATACCATTCATTCAGCAACGCCTCTGTCCACTCATTGAACCACCTTCACATGCTCCTGCCCATGGAGTCACTGAAAACCCACCTATCCATCCACCCACTCATGCATGCATGCATGCATCCATCCATCCATCCATCCATCCATCCATCTCTTCTTCTAATAATCATCTACCCAACCCATCCATCCATCCTCTTACTGTCCAATCATTTGCCAGTATCTCATTCTTTCTACATCCCCCCCTGCCACTTTCCTTCCTTTTCCTTCATCCAACCATTTATGCATCCAATGACTTAATGACTTCACCCTGTGCAGCCATTCTAAGCCACTGTGCTAGGTCATGCACATACAAGGTGCCCGAGACATTGACTCTCCAGGAGAAGACTGCCTGTTGGAGATCCAAGATTCCATCAATGGCTAATAGCTCACCTGACAGAATCTGGGTTCTGTTTCAGGTACAAAGGGCACCCAAGTGGTAGAAGGTCTAAATTTGTTACATGGCTGAGATGACAGAGACTCACAGACAGCTACTATACAAGGAGGCTGAGGACAAGACACTCTGAACACTGGGGTGACAGAGACGTCCTCGCTTGTCATTCTGCAGTTTAAACCCAATACTGGCTACTGACCATGTCTGAGGAAGAGCCTCACACACCCATTGGTTCACTGATGTGTTCACCAGGGTGGGTGATCTGCAAGCTTCCTGGAAATTCTTCTATCTCTGTCTCCCATCTCACTATCAGTGTGCTGAGATCACACCTGCCATAGCTTTTGGCTTTTACATGGGTTCTGGGATCTGAACTTGGTAACCAGATTTGAGTGGCAAACATTTAATCCACTGGCCCATCTCCCCAGTCCCTTGCTTTTATATTTTACATATTTATTTGCAAGCACAGAGAGAGATGGAGAGATGAGAGACAGACAGAATAGGCACATCTGGGCTTCCAGCCATTGCAAACAAATTCCAGATGCATGTGCCACTTGGTGCATCTGTCTTTATGTGGGTACTTGCAAATCAAATTTGGGTCATTAAGCTTTGCATGCAAGTATCTTAACCACCCAATATATTTTTATTTTTAAAACACATTTATTCATAGTTATGGGTAAATGTTGAAAGGTATAAGCCTCACATGTAGGAACTGTTGCCATGTGCACTAGGCAGTGGGGGCTATTCACAGGGGCATGGCCTTGTTTTGGACGAACCAGCCATGCCCAGCAGCCATGCCCAGCAGCTGCATCCCTCGTAGGCATGGTGCACACACCAACTGAAAACCAAAGTCAGTGTTCAATAGCCATCTACTGCTCACGGCAATAAGTACACAAGTGCCTTGGACATGTGTTGCTGGTTATAACTATATTTCTTGGGTCTGTTTCCTCAATTATAGAATAAACACACCAGTCAAAAGTTCTGTAAGGGCCACTATCAACTTAAAAACAAGTCACTATGCCAAGGCAATGAACATGGGGAAAAAAGGCTACCTTTCCTGAAAACCAGCCAAACACACACACACATTTTATGCATATACTCACATTTACAAATAAGGCTGAATAATAGAGGATGGTGCACTGAATTCATAAATGGGATGGTGCTGATGCTGAGCTCATCTTTGTGCCCAGCTGCTGGTGGTTCATTTGCTAAACATACATAACATGGGTGGTAGAATCACACAGTGCAAACTGCCTTATGCTACATTAAATTCACACTTACATTGATACCTGAGAACCCAAAGGAATCCTGGTTGAGAGAGGACTTTCAGTCTTGAAGGAGCCACACATCCTCTGCAGTCAATGCTCACTAGAAGACACCATCTCAGTCAGCTTCTCACCCTACAGGCTCTTGCAAAGGTCACTCCATAACAGTCACTTCAGCATTGGCAAATGCCAAGATCTACAGGACAGCCAACCCTTCTGAGTTCTTTTGTCATGTGTGTGTGTGGTGTGCATCCACGTGTGCACACACATTCATATGTATAGGTACACATATGTGTGCATACATGTGAAAGCTGGCAGGTATCATCATCTTCCCGAATTGCTCTACAACTTGTTTGAGACAGGAAACTTTGCTGAACTCAGAACTCACCAGTTCAGCTCAACTGTCTTTACCTCCTCAGGGGCACACCACCATGCTCAGCATTCTGTGGGGTCCTGGGGTCTAAAGTCAGGCTTTCATGCTTGTATGGTGAACACTATACCTGCTGAGAATCTCCTAAGCCTCTGTCTGGCTTCTTAAGCTGATGCCGTATTAGAACCTAACTCACTCTTCGTGATTGTTTCAAGCCCCCACTGCCCAGGCCTTCCTCATAATAGACAACCCAGGATGAACCTGTTGAATAAAACAAGCATGTGGTAAATGATTATCCCAGATCGGCCAAACACCATCAGTAGGCTTGGGAACACTAAGTCAAGACCAAAACTACAATAACGTGAATAAAGCACACCTTCCACTCACAGAAACAGGTTCCACTGGGTCCCTGTATAATAATTTTCTACAATTGTCTCATTTTATTGATGCAAAATCGTAGGACCAATATGCCATTCTAGAAGTCCAATACTGCTTCTGCATCAAAACCTGGCATTCTAGTAACCACCTCATCACCTTCCAACAGCTCCTGTGAGTCCTCCAGGTCGGAGCAGCTCTGCAGAAACTCTTGTCCTCCAGCCTGGCCAGACAGACAACCTTGTGCAGACCCCCACACAAGAGGCTATGGTTTGAACCTGGGTGGCTGTCCTCAGTGGCCTAAAATGACTTCTGCCTTTGGCCAAACTGAACCTGGAGATAAGCTGCTCTTCATTGCTCAGAAAAGGCCAGGCCGAGAAGATTTCCCTGGCAGATGCTGACATCCTAAATGAGGTTTACTCTGATCAAAAGAAGGAGTTTGCATTCAGTAAGTCAGCTTGTTTCTGGGATGGAGCCAGAGCATAGCAGGTGAACTTGGCCCAACAGGCAGTGGGATTTAAGCTGAATGTGCAGGGGCAGATGCTCAGGCACAGCCATGATGTACTAGGATTCTCTTATGAGAACCTCACAATAACCAATGGCACAGGCATGGTTGCATGCCTAGCACCACAGACATCCCAGACATCCTGTTGTCATGCACTGTTTGTTCCAGTGAAACACCCTGTTGTATAGAATAAAACAAGTATGTATTATTTATGACAAGACAAACTGCACAAAACCTGGACACAACAAAGATAAAGACAAAGACATAACTTTTGTCTATAGCATGTTGTCTTAGAGAGGTCCACTCGACAAGGGGGTGATAAAAGATATTTGGTGCATAACTTTACACTCAGATAAAACTAATAAAAAGCAAGCTGCAATAATCTCCATGCAAAATCCTCCAAATATACCAAAGGCATACACAGCATCCCAGGATGCTATGCAATACAGCCTTACATATTTGTAGATGACATTCTGTCATGTCACAATGCCCAAAGGTTTGGCACCTCTACCAGCTAAAACAGTGTGAATAAATGTCACATCAAAGTCAGGAAGAGTTAAGAAGCAGAGACCCACAAAACTGACATATTGTATACTAAGGGCCACCACCTCAAGAACTGGACTAAGATATATTTTTACTTCATAGAGGTCTGAGGTGGGCAAGGCTCTGAGTTGCAGCCAGATGCATTTCTGGCAGTGTAAAAACCCCAACTCTGGTGGAAAGTTCACAGCCATAGTCCCATCTACGCCAAGAGACAGGGCACCTGGCCTGCTCAAGGAGTTGGTAGGCCACTAATAGGATGTCAGTTATTAAACAAAAGAAACAGAATAGAAGGCTGAAGAGATGGCTTAGCAGTTAAGGCACTTGCC
Organism: Jaculus jaculus; assembly: GCF_020740685.1. NCBI lineage: Eukaryota > Metazoa > Chordata > Mammalia > Rodentia > Dipodidae > Jaculus > Jaculus jaculus. The sequence continues at coordinate 63,147,770 of NC_059103.1, read as the reverse complement.
AGCAAAGTCTAAAGATCCATGTTTGACTCTTCAGATCCCATGTTAGCCAGTCACACAAAGGTGAGGCAAGTGCAAGGTCTCACATGCCCACTAGGTGGCAGAAACATCTGGAGTTTGATTATAGTGGCTGTGGCCCTGGTGAACCATTTTTCTGTCTCAGTCTCTCTAAAAAACCAACAAACAAACAAAAAATAGAAAATGTTTAAGCAGAGAGTAGATAGGTCACATGTAGGAATGTGCTAGAATAACAAGGTCTTGCCTATGTTTACATTTGAGTGCTGTCAATTCAAATTCAAAAGCCCTGGCTTAATCTGTGCTATTGTCTACGGGGGAGGGGAAAGTCATCAATGCAGCAAGGAGGTGGATTCAAGGTGACAGGTAAGAACCAGTTAAAGCAAGCTTTGACAGAAGAAGCCATGTTTTTGCTGGACATATTTTTCAGAGGGAAAAGGAGTCTGAAGAGGCCAGGTGTCTCTCCAGCCGCTGGCTACTGCATGCATCACACTGTGTTGGTCACTGCTGTTCTGCTTCTCTTCACAACTGCTTCAGATCCAATTCCACTGTCCTCCTTTGGAGATTGCCTCCCCTTGAAATCGAACAGGTAATGTCACCTCTGAACCACATTCAGCTGCTCAGTCTTCCTCTGAGATGGAAGCCCACAGACTCAGGACTCCCACCTCCATCACCATACTAGGAGTAGATCCAGAAGGGCCACAGCATGGAGCAGTGGGGGACACCACCTCCCTGGCCCGGCCCTGCCCTGCCCATGTAAAGGCAAAAGCTGAAGGCTCAGCTGCTCCTTCATCCAACCATTACTCCTGAAGTGTCCCTCTGTTCCAGGAATGAGATCCAACCTCAAGGTTACACTGAGTGAAGCAAGTTGGCCTCCAAGAGGCAAGATGCAGAGCCCAGAGGACAGGAGTGAGAGTGATGGGCTTGACAGGAGTGGTGGGCACCTTCCTGGGTGATGGAGGGGACACTCCACTTTGTCAGGTACGACATAAGGCCTGAGTGGGCAGTATAAGGGTAGAAGTGGCTTTGCAGAGTTGGGTATGACTGGAAAGTGCAGAGTAAAAGGGAGTCAAGAAGAAGCAAGGCCAATGACAGAGAGGTGGGCATGAGGACATTAGCCTTGAGCCACCAAACATGAGAAGGAAAGATATAGCTTGAGAACCACCATCAGGGGGATAAAGATTCCTGAGTTTCCTTGTTAGTGCTGGGTGCTCTGTAGACACTCAATAAAAATGTCATGAAGACAATGACAAGAGATCATACAACCCATTTCTCTCCCTAAAAGGCTCTGTGGTTACAGAAAGTGAAGCTGTCTCCTGGGATCATTAACATTCTGTGGAGAATAAAGCTAGGCAGAAAGCTTATCCCAATAGAACACAGGAGAGGCACAGTTGGATCCAGGACCAGGAAGCTGTCATGCAATGAGTTCTTTTTAGAGAAGCCACTATGCAAAGCTTCAATTCCAAAACAAACCATAATCAAGAGAACTCAGAGTCATAAGTATTTTATCTTGTGTCTTGTGTTGGGTTGTAAAAGTGAAAATACATACTTGTTTGTAAATGTACAGCTACCTGGAGTGAAGCCTGCCCCGGACAACTAGGGCCACAGCCACATGTCTGTCTTCCACCACTGCTGCTTAACCCTTCACACCGACCTCACTTCTGTGACCACATTCCCTGTGTTTTTGGATGCTCTCTCTTTTTTATGGACATTTCAAGTACTCATGATCTATCTTTTGTTTGTTTGTTTGTTTGTTTTGAGGTAGGGTTTCACTCTAGCTCAGGCTGAACTGGAATTCACTATGTAGTCTCAGGGTGGCCTCGAACTCATGGTGATCCTCCTACCTCTGCTTCCCGAGTGCTGGGATAAAAGGCATGTGCCACCATGCCCAGCTCATGATCTATCTGAAATCCAAGAGGAATTAATAGACATCCTGTGTACTCTCTGTATGGCTTGCACACCTCTGGGATGCTGGGCACCAAACAGAGAAGTAAAAGTCCTCATGAAGACCCTGTAGTACTTGTAGGTGACATTCTTAGAACTGAGAGCTCCCTCATATAGACACTTCAGTAAAGGTACTTGATAGTACTTGAACAACAAAAAAAGCCATGCATACCCCGTATATCCTCCACTGTTTGGGGATGAGTGGGGGTATCAGCCCTGGTCAGCAGCTTGGAGGACTGTCCATCCCTGTACAGCTTTTGGGGTAAATCAGGTTTCAGCCTGCAGACAGTGGCTGGCCTTATCCTATGACAAAAGTGAAGGGTATGAGTAGGTAAGATGGCTTTTGTGTGTGCCATTCAAAAGCTTCCTTTACTAAGTGTCTGTGACCAAGAACTCACTGTTGTTAAGGACCTCAAGGGACTGGCTCATTTCTAGTAAATAAGAGGGCAAGTAGTGCTATGTGGCAGCCTAAGCAACGCAAAAAGGGTGAATGCCACGCTGCCTTCTCTCCATACCACCTACCCCCAGGATGCTTGACTTGGAACCTGGCATCACATTGGGAGGAAGCTCAGGGTTCATTAAGAGACATGGGAGGGTGTCAGCAGCCAAGAGTGAGCACCACCTTCATGGTGAATGATAGAGCTTTCAGAGAATTTCTACCGCAGCCTTACCACTGCCCAGTCAATGTCACAGAGGGTAGAAATGGATTGTTTGTTTTTCTCCCTCTGTCCACACCACTAATTTGAGAGCACATGAAAGCGGGAGTGTAAAGCCAATCTTTATTCTGGGAAGTTTATTTATTACCCAATAGTACATATCTAAAATCCTTGGGCAAACCACCTTCTCTCACCAAAAGTCAATTTCTCTGCATGTAAATTGATAGTGGGCACTGGATTTCCAAGTTCTCGCCCTGCTCTGCTCCTATGTGACTATATGAAGACATATGTTTCTAACTGTTACCAGTGATCCCCAGTATGTAAAGCCAATGGGAAAACAAGCCCAGGAAAAAAGCTTACCTCCCCCGTCCAGCAAAATGTGACCTTTGATTTTTGGAAACTGGGTCTTTACAGATGTAGTCAAGTTTCAACGAAGTTATGGGGATGGACTTTAATCCCATGTACTGACACAAGGGTGATGTGAACACAGACACAGCACATAAAAGGAAGAGATGTGAAGTCACACAGGGAGAACAGCTGCACGCAGGGGGCGAGGGCGCCTCGCAAGCCAAGCAGTGCCATAGCACTGGCAAACCCCCACGTCTAGAGGAGGAAGGAGGTTGGTTCTAGCACAGGTTTCAGAGGCAGCCTGCTCCTGTTGACAGCTAGATTCCAGACGTGGGGCTTCCAGAGCTGATGGAGAACCACTGCTGCTCTGAGATAGGCCATGCGAGCTGCTTTGTCACAGGGACTCACCCCGACTAGATGATATGCACTAAGCTGAGCTCCAGGTGTGTGTGTAGGGGGATGCCAATAGAGATGGCAGGCTTCTCAGCAGGGGTTAACAACTGTGGCCTTGGGCCATGTGAGATCACAGTCTGATCTGGTATGTGTATGTATGAGCACACACGCATGCATGTATATGTGTATGTCCTATGTTTTGTCACAACCAGAAACAGGACTTATTGGCGGGCATGACTTACGGGAGATGGCTGCCTTCATGAGGCCAGGGACAAGGCTTGTGCACAGAATAACTAGAGGTATATTTGGCCACCTTGACTTCATAGCTTAGACCCAAAAATGTACTATGAGGGAAAGGTGTGATCCAAGACCCAGTCAGCCCAGAGCACGTCCATCCCTTTCCCTCCCACATTGATTAAGGTGGACCTTCTGACAGTCAGGAACCTTGAACTTGGCCCTGCCATTAATGTGTCTGTGACATGCTCTTGCTCTACAGCTTGGTTAGGATATCTGATAGCTCAGGGAAGTGAGTGCCTGAACACCTGTCTGGAGCCATAACTGGGAAGACCAGGAGCCCAGAGTCTGCACAGTGCTTTGAACAAGGCTGTCTCTGAGGCTCCTTGAAAGACACACTCCTAGTCACATGTGCTCGGATTTTGTGATCTCTACCACACTGGATTCCATAACTGTAGTATAGACACTTGCTAAGCTCACACCCCCTGATTGTAGCCAGGCTTTTATGCTACCAGGAGATGACAGTTTCAAGGGAGACCTCATGGTCTGTGAGGCTCAGGACATTTTCCTAAGTGGTCCTATATGGAAATGACATTGGCCTTGCTGTAGACATTCACAGGCTCCCTTCCCTCTGATGTAGCTAACAGTGTAAGTGTGAATACAGGGGAACCTGCTCCTAGCTCCAGACCATAGTACTGAGAATGGGTATCCATCTCCAGGTGGAATGACATACTGGTCTCAGGGGGCTCCTCAGAAAAGCTGTGACTATAGCCTATTCCACTAACAACCAGGAAGTCTTGCAGACTTCACTATCCAACATAACCCTGTCCACTTCCTAATTCAGCCTGAATAAGATTTATGTCTTTTAGCATCTGCAAATCCCCATGGGCTGTGGCCCTGTCTTTGTCTCTGACTATCCCACTTCTCACTGCCTCTCCTATTCTATCCATATGAACCTTCTTTCCACGGTTCAAACCCCTCACCTGTTCCCATCCTCTTTCCCTGCCCAGTACACAAACAAAACCACCACTCATCTCAGAGGGAGTACCACCACAAACACTCCTCCCCTCCCCATCAGTCCGCCACTCCACAGCAAATATGTATTAGGGGTGAGTCGTTATCACCTCTACATTCTATCACCTAATAGAAAGCACATTCCACAGAAGTGTGTGTCTGTCTTATACTATGTCACCAACTCCTAAAATTATGCCTGACACACAGTTGGCAATAAATGCTATTGAAAATATAAATACTTTTGAAATATCATCAACACACATGAGTCCTTTACAAATGCCCAAGATATTATGACATGGGGATTTTTCTCATTCCTTCCCTAACATCTGTTCTTGTTATCAACTAGGTTCCTTAACTAGGCCCTCTTCTTCAAGGATCACATCAGGATTAATGTAATGTAGTCAGAAGAGAGATCATGATTAAGATTATGAATAACTTGCACATGACAAGTCTGACAGACACCATTTGCTAACCACAGTGCACACTTTGACTCTAGGCTCAGACCACCACAGGCATTGCTGAGCCCAGCGAGAAGCCCCCAAGACTACTTTCCAGCTCAGTCTTTCTATATCACAAAGCCCTCAAACAGGTGGTGAGTCTTCTAGAGCAGGTGTCCATGTACACACACACACACATTCACAAGGGCACAACCACACTCTTTCTTTCTTTTTGAAATGAAAGTTCCAGGTGAGCTTCTTGTTACCTGCGTCCTATGCCAGATCACAGATGCCCGGGAGTGGCCCAGCTTGTTGCGGCAGGGCCCCTTGTCATAATGGATCAGGAGGAAGTCATCCTGGGAAGGGCAGAGAAAGGACAGCTGTGAATGGGAGCCTCGGGCTCCTGGAGCCCTCCACGGCTTCCTCACCATTCATATTATGTGTGGACTGGACAGCATAGATGATGGCAGGGAGCACACATGCCACACACGCTGGCCACCATCCCTCCAAGCCATCTTCCTTTTTTCACAGAGCAGCCAGAAGCCTCACATGCTAGAAGGAGTCTTGGACAAGATTTCATCTCCAGCTCAGAGAAGGGCCTTGGAGTCTCTGGAGCTTAGGAAGAGTGAATCTTGTACCAACACAGGAAAATGAACAACACCTGGCTTTAGTCCTCCAGAGCTTCCGTGGGCCTAGCTGTGCTAGATCTGTCCAGCTCCTCCCTGGACAGTTTTCTGTCAGCCCAGACAACAGCAGTATCTCTGTTTACTTAGAACCAGCCAGAAAGCACCTTCTACCCAAGATATCTCGGGATGTCCAGCGAGCTGCGCCCTCCCTTCGCAGTGTTCATAGAGCCGCTGGTCCACACATCCCCTCAAGTATCTTTTTCCCTCACCCACAGCTCAGGACTTTCCTTTCCAGACCAGTTTCCTGAGCAAGGCAGTGTTGTGCTACCTCATCTGATGATGCTCCTCGCAGGGTGAGCCATCCAAACCCACACCAGCACAACCAAATGCCAGGGGACAGGCGTTCTCTGCTCCTCCACCAACAGGAGGCTCTGCATGACCTTCACTGACACAAGAAACAGGTAGGAAACAGTATCTAGCAGGGCAATGCTATTGATTCATTTAACTCAGACCATTAGCAGAAAGCTACCTTTTGAGAAATGAGCAAATAAACACAGGGCCCAACATGGTTGAGTACTCAGGAAGTAACTCTTCTGGACCCAGAGGAAGCTGGACATGCACCACTACTTTGGACCCTCAGATCAACTCTGCTACAGCCAGCCTTCCTCCCTTGATGAGAAGGGAACTGCCCTCAATTTGGTTTTGCTGACTTAAGGGAGGATCTGAATGCATGGTCATGTGGCATTAAAGCCAGGCTTTTATGACACAAAAAATGATCACTGTAGGCTGGAAGCCCAGTGGCCACTACCTGCCTCACCTTCCCTCAAGTGTAGATAGAAGGGCAGAACAGGTGAGCTCACAGCCTTCTCTGGCCACATGTGTCTCTTTGTTGAAGCAGTACTTGGCCACTTCAGTCCACTATGGGCTCTCCTCCTGGAACTCCTGACTAGTCAGTCCCTCACACTGATATTAATGTACACTCATTAGAGAATCGCTCCCATGCATTTGTACATCTCATTATCCTAGCCTGCCTATCACAGTGTCTTTTTAGTCCTTTTTATAAACCACACAACACACCATGTGGCACCAGCTACTTTTACATCAGTTGCTATCTATTTCTACCTGTAGAAGTAGGTTCAGGATGGCTTATGGAAAAAAAAAAAAAAAAAAAAAAAAAGACTTCACAGCCCACAATAACTGTAACTGTCTTGACAGAAATAAAGGCATTCTAAAGAGAAATGTTTATGCCCCTCCATTCAGCCATCAGGCTATTATAAAAATAAACCTGGGCTGGAAAGATGGATCAGTGTAAGTGTGCTTCTTAGACAAGCATGAGGGCATGAAGGTGCTTGAAACTGCCTGAGTTCTAATCTCCAGATCCCACTACACAGTAGGCATGGCTATGCATGCCTATAATCAATCCCAGTGCCACAGAGGGAACCAGAGACCAGGTAACTGCCCAGGCTCTCCAACAGCCAGATCTTTCTAAATTTTTTTTTTATATATTCATTTATTAATGAGAGAAGAAGATCTGAGAAAGGGCACCACAGGGTTTCTAACCACTGTAAATGACTCCGAATGCATGAACCACCTTGTACATTTGGCTTTGCATGGGTACTGAGGAATAGAACCTAGGTCCTTTGGCTTTGAAGACAAGCAGCTTAACTACTAAGCCACTGCTCCAGTTTGCAAGCTTTTAAAAAAATATTTTATTTATGAGAAAGAGGCAGATGAGTGTGTATGTGTGTGTGTGTGTGTGTGTGTGAGAGAGAGAGAGAGAGAGAGAGAGAGAAGGAGAGAGAATGAGCATGTCAAGACTTCAAAGAACTCCAGACACATGTGCTGGGAATTAAACCTGGATCCTTAGGGTTTTCAGGCAAGTGCCTTAACAACTGAGCAATCTCTCTAGCCCTCCAGTAGGAGACTCCAGCTTAAAATAATAAAGGGCAGAAAAAGAGATGGAGTAGGGCACCTGAAAGACATCTCTGGTCACTGCAGGCAAGCACCCCACACACCTCCCCCAACTGTCAGTGAGCACATTGGGTCCATACATGTATACACACCACATTAAATATCAAAAAGAAATAATGAGCCTCAAGGAATTGAAGTTTTTCCAGAAATTTCATGCTGGGAGAAGGAAAAGGCTGAAACCCTGGTGCTAGCCAGAGGAGGAACCTGTCATCTGGAAAGAGACTTCACACAGTTCTGACAACTTGTCAGACCACTTTGCAGGAGAGATTGGAGCCAAGACAATAATATGCTGGTGATGGGAAGGAACATACTTTGACCAGGACTGCCTAGTTATGCACACCTCTTACCCACTGTTTAAACCTAAACCTCAGGTCAGGACTCAGAAGATGAATTTGGAGGAGGAAAGGGGTCACAAGACTTGTTTGTTTCCTCTTCCTAGTGTGATCACCCTTTCTCTGCTTTTCACTATGACTTTTTTGGGAGGGTTGAGGTAGGGTCTCAGTCTAGCTAAGGCTGACCTGGAATTACTCTGTATTCTGCATTCTCAGGTTACCCTTGAACTCATGGCTATCCTCCTATTTCTGCCTCCCAAGTGCCGGCATTAAACGCGTGCGCCACCATGCCCAGCAGACTTGTCTCTATGGGTGAGCCTAGGTGCTGGGTAGCCAGGGCCTAGGCTTTTACCCTAACTTCCTGAATTTCCTCATGATAACTGGAAATGAAGATTGCAACTCACAAAAACACTACAGGAAGTAAATAAAGCAGATTATGTAGGGCACCCTGTATGAAGCTGGCAAGAAATGACTCTCAGTAAATATTAACTCTGTACGTCTGTCTGTTCACTAAAGATGAAGGAAATGTAGGACATTCACTCTGAGACCTCATACACAGCTGGGAGCCCTTGTGGACTCAAGGAGGATGTCATAAACAGGTGCAGAGGGAAGGAAAGAAGGAAGCTTTCCAGAGCCATTTCTAACCCTGGGAGCCTCTCATGTGTACAGAGCTGTGCCTAATACGAGACTCCTGGAAGTAAGAAGGCCCCACTGTGTCCTCTGGCCAACGTTCCTGGTTGGTGTCCAGCTGTGTGTCTATGAGCTTGTCTGAAGTCACTGTGAATATACTGGTGAGTGGCCCTCTTAGTGGGCTTCCCTTCAGAATCAGGCAGCAGGGGGACAGGGCCACTCTTCAGCAGCTTTTTGTCCACAAAGAACAACAGAAAGTACAGGCCTGTGAACAAGATTTGATGGAGGAAATGTGTAGCATGGGAGGGCTGGCTGTTAAGAAACACTCCTAGAAGCAGAGGAGGCTTGGCGTAGAGGACAGCTGGGAGAAGGCTGCCATGTTAGGCTAGATAAACATTTCCATTATGGCAGACAACAAAGGACATGAGTGCATGTTTTCTGTCCCTGTAGATGACAGATGGGTGTCAATGAAGTCTGGACGCTTCCTCATGCCCAGGATGCCCACTGCCTATGCCTCTGTTCTCTGTCACGGAAATTGTGGAATTTATTGATGCCCTTGACCCCCAGTGTAGGCATGTTAGGAGTCAGGGACTTCAGGTGATTATGTAAGGATGGAGCCACATGATGGGATTGGTGTCTTTGGAACAGAAGGAAGAGACTAGAGTGCTCTCTCATGTCCTCTCCCCGGCCCTTCTCTCTCTGCAACATGGCCAGGTGAGGAGTAAGCCATGGAAGGAGCCCAGATCAGCCTACCCTCTAGCATCCTGCAGCCAATGTTGTGAGAAATAGATGTCTATTTATTAAGTCACCAGTCACCAAGGCTATGATGTACCGAAGCAGGGCCAGGTCCTGAGAAGCTCAGCATCATTTTAATCCTGGATGACCCTTAGCTTGTCCAAGCTTCCAGATGCAGCACTCCTGACTGAATTCCCCTGATGATTTCACTCAGGGCACCAAGATGCCCACAGACATGAAGAAACCTTACTTGCCACCTCCCCTTCGTCTCACAGGGTAACCTCCAAGCTCCTCAGGAAATGGCTGGTCCTTTCTCTCACCCCATTTCTGAACCAACAGCCCATGACTACTGTGTGCATGGAAGTGGAACTCACATCCAGGTACTCGGTCCCACACTTGACCCCTTGGCAGCTATGGATGTGCTTAAATGGTACTCACAACCAGGGACTGCAGGCAATCGCTGCATCTGAAACTTGTAGCCTGAAGCTGCTACATGCGTGTGCAAGCAGTACTCACATCCAGGGACTCCAGGCAGTACCAGCAGAAGGCGTGCTTGCAGTTCTTACACATCATCTGAGCGCAGCCCTCATCCCGCTCAATATAGACCTTGCACTTGGGGCAGCGTTTGATGGGTGCGTCATCTTCTTCCATCTTGAAAGCAGAACTGTGGAAGACATGCCAAGAGGGTCTGCACAGAGGAGCCTACCAAGGGAGCACAAGTATGCCTGGAGCACTGCTCTTCCACAGAGTCCATGAAAGGACCTCTCAAGAATAAGGAGATAAAATTCATGGAGATTAACAAGTATATTAGTAAATGATGAATGGATCATCAAAGAAATAAGAAGGAATTCAAAAAATTACCAGAATCAAATGAAAATGAAAACATAACATACTAAAATGAATGGGATACAATGAAAGCAGTCCTAAGAGGGAAGTTTGTAGCACTAAGTGCTACATTGAGAAATCTGGGAGTCTAGGAAGCTGGGAGAGATCTCAGTACTCAGTGGTTAAAGGTTCTTGCTCCACAAGCCTATCAATACAAGTTTGACCCACAGCATCCATATAAAGTTGGAGTCAAGTGGCATTTGGGTCTATCTATAATTTCAACATGCCTTTGACAATGATAAGCAGAGCCAGGATAATCCCATAACTGCGAACCAGCTATTTGGCCTTTCTGGTAGCAAAGAGACAAGACAGACCCATTCTCAAAAACAGGGTGAGCAGAGAGGAGCAACACACTGAGATTGCCCTCTGACTTCCACATACATGCTGTGGCATGTATGCGCACGCACACACACAGACACACACACATGCACACTCACACAATCAGGTCCCAAATAAGTAATTTAATGATACACCTTAGGACCCTAGAAAAATAAGAACAGTCAAACTCAATATGAGCAGAGCAATGCACAAATTATTAAAATCAAAAGTAAAAAAAATAGAAAAGTCATTGAAACAGAGATGGTTGTTTGAAAAGATAAAAAAGATTACAAACCCTTAGCCAAACCAACCAAAAAACACAGACCTGAATTAATAAATAGCCAAAACAGCATGAATAAGCCAGATTAAGGCAAAAAAGGAAAAAATATCAGCACATATTTAAATTCGGTTTCTATGCAAAAAAGGAAAATGGCCAAAGGCATATGATGGAGTTGCTTAAGGAATGCTGTTGGGTTACACACAATGTCCTTATTTGTGTGCTTATATATGTTCCAAAGGGTGGATAGTAAATTTTATGCACTCTTATACTGTCAGAAAAAAAGTTACACATGCACACACACACACACAATACAAGACTTACTACTTGCTTCCAAAGATCAGCCTGAGGACTCTAGTTTGCAGTGGTTATTAGTTTTTATCTTGGGGGCCGATGCTGGCTGTTCCACAAACCAACTATCTGTGTGACAGCTCTCCAACATGCAGTCTTTCTTGTGTGAGCCCAAGAGTATTATGTGTAACAGGGACACAAGACAATGCCCTGCTTATATAAAGCAGCTGATAAAGGACAGCAATATTTCAATACTACTAATAAAAAATAGCAGTACATATGCTCAGGCATGGCTAGGGAAGGGTGCCTATCTCATGCTTTTTATATATTTTTTCACATGTATTTTAAGTGTGGTATGGTATATATGAAATGTGTGGTGTATGCATGTATTTACACCCCACAAAGCAGCCAGAGAAGAATATGTGGGGCCCTCCCTTCATTACTTATCAGCATATTTCCTTGAAGTGAAGTCTCATTGAATGTGGGGCTTAAAGTTTTCATGAGCCCCAGCGACTCTGGTCTCTGCCTTCCACAGGACTGGCGTGGCATGTTTCTCCCTCTCTCTCTCTCTCTCTCTCTCTCTCTCTCTCTCTCTCTTTCTTTCTCTCTGTGTATGTATGTCCCCATGTGTCCATGTCTAGCTGTTTACATGGGTCCTGGGGAATTGAACTCAGGTAGCTTCATGCTCTTTCAGGCCCCGATGCTTGTGTGGAAAGCAATGTTACCTGGTGAGCAACCTCTTTAGCTCCCTTATGTTTTTAGCTTTTAAAACATGTGTAAGGGACTATAGAGATGTCTCAGTGGTTAAAGTATGTGCCTACAAAGCCTAATGACTTGGGTTTGGTTTCCAAGTACCCATGTAAAAGCCAGATGCTCAAAGTGGTGCATGCATCTTGAGTTCATCTGCAGTGGCTGGAGACCCTTGATATTTCCAATCTGTCTGTCTCCTCTCTCTATCTCTCTGTGTGCCAATAATCAAATAAATAAAAAAATATATTTTTAAAAGATGAGTAAAACATATTCATGAAAACCTCTGGAGGAATAAATGGTAAAGGCTAAGAGACACTACCACTGATTAAAGGGTACATACATTATTGTGTGTGAACCTACAGCATGAATCCAGGAAGATGTTTTCAGAATTCAATATGTATATGTGTGCATAGTCACTGCAGTCTGGAAGTTCTGGCTCAAGGATATGACAACAAATGCAAAAATTAAATGGTTTCACACAGCTTTTCTAATGACTAGCAGTGAATGTGCCTTATGAACCTGCACACAGATCTACGTGTACCTATAAGGGCTGTGTGACCTAGCTCAGAGGGTTGATTCTCTTTTGTCCATTGCTGAAGTTGACAGGTTAAGAATTTCTGGAGAAAAGTAGGGCACCCTTGTAACTAGGAGCATAATCTTGAGAACCACCCAATCCTATCTATAGTACTCTGCCTTTTCCATCGCAGCCTGCTCTTGCGCAGAACAGACTAGCCAGGATGAGAGCAGTGACCTCTCAGGAGGATCATAAGGGCTAGATTTTACAGATATTAGGTGCATATGTGTAAGAGCTGCCATATACCCTGCCAGCAGTCAGCAAGCTCTGGTCACTTTTAGCACTATTACTGGAAGACAGGAGAAAACTGTCACCAGCTTAGGTTAAAAGCACACTACGCAGGGGGCTGAAGAGAATGGTTCTATAGGTAGAGTGCTTGCTGTGTGAGCACGAGGTCCTGGTTCAAATCCCCAGCGCCTACATAAAAGCCAGGCGTGGCAGTGCACGCCTGCAATCCCAGCACTGGGCAGGCGAGTGAAGGAGGACCGCTGGGGCTTGCTCACCAGCTTATAGAGCCCAATCAATGAGCTCTGGATTCAGTGTGAGACTGTCTCAAACAATAAAGTAGAAAGTGCCTGAGGAAAATACCCAGTGTCGACCTCTATTCTCCACACATACTCACACTTATGTGCATGCGCACTGACACCCACTTGTTTGCCCACACACATGCCCACAAACAGCATACTACAGACCATCAGAGTAATTCAGAATGAACCAAGGCTGTCAGATGGGGAAGGTGGGAGAATACGTCAGCAAGTCCTCCCACAGGACCCAGTACTGGTTAACAACAAATAGCATCCACCTTATGCCGATGATGTGGCAATGAGCTACAAGTCACAATCACAAGGCACCCAGTCTCATGCCTGAGGGTCCATCAAGTTAGATAACAGTGTGTTGGTGTGTAAAACTCACATATGACCTTAAAGCAATGAACCCAGTATTTTCATGTAACCCCCCAGCTATTTCTGAAAGAACCACTGTGCCTAGATGCCAGGAGCACTGGAGTGTAGAGCCAGTCTCAGGAGATTTTCAAGTCAGAAAGAGTTGAACTATGTAGGGCTAATGCACCGTGTTGTACATAAAAATCTGCAGGGATTAGACAGTGGCCTTCAAAAATTTCCTGGTATGTGTAAGACATGGAAAGTTATTATTACTAACAAGTCTTACCATAGGCTAAATTAAGATAGGAGTCATAAGATGCAGGTTAGCATCTATAAAGCCTGAAGTTTTCAAGGGATGGGCAGGCATGCCGGAGTCAAGCTGCTCAGTGCTGGACAGGAGCACAAGCAAAACAAGGACTTGACCATACAAATGCCTTGCAGCTTCTAGGCTTCTAACCAGCCTCGTGGCTAGGAAGACAAGAGGGAGGGTGAGAACTATGGGTTTCCTCACAGCATCATTCCAGAGAGGTGTTGCGGCCCACTCCCCATGGGTACACACATCCCCTTTGGTGTGGCATGAGGAGATAAAAACTCTAAGTTTTACGAGAAATCTCTTAATTTTTGAAATTTCCACAAAATAAGGCTAGTGATTTTATTTAAATCACCCTGTAGGATGATATAAGTAGGTCTAGAATATCACAGAGGATGAAAAATAGGTCATCAAGCTCTCAACACGAACTATTTCTATCCTGAGGAAGTTTTAGACTAAGGAAATGCTAGGGATGGGAGCCTCCTTCATTCCACCAGGGGCTCTTCCTCACTCCTGCTCTTTCCACTGAACAGAATTAGGATTCACTCACCTAAAGTGGAATTTCTCTTTGAAACAGGTAGCTGAATTCCTTCCCTGGGCAGATGCCTCTAATTACTTCTCTGGACTCTGGAAACCAAGCTCTGCCTTTATTTTATTTTATTTTATTTTATTTTATTTTATTTTATTTTATTTTATTTTTCCTTTTTCTTTTCCTTTTCTTTACGAGGTAGGGTTTCACTCTGGCCCAGGCTGACCTGGAATTCACTATGTAGTCTCAGAGTGGCCTTGAACTCATGGCAATCCTCCTACTTCTGCCTCCCAAGTGCTGGGATTAAAGGCATGCACCACCATGCCCGGCTTGTGCTCATTATTTTAAATCCAGCCACACGGGAAGTATATTACTTCTTGAAAAGTTTAGAAGCATCAGAAACCCCATGCCAACACTCCATCATGGATGGTGGAAGAAGCCATGAGATCCTTAGAACTTATTGGCAGTTAGTGGAAGCTGGACATATTTTCTGCAATGGTATAGTCACTGGTAAATTTCATGTGTGCCCATAAATAATCCCACACTCAAGCTCATCAGGCAATCCTAATTAAACTCCATGGGTCATCCAAATACACAAGACTAAAAAGATATCAAAGTAGAAGATGGATTAGTTGGGAAGAAGAATGGGTTTAGTAGAAAGGGGACAAGGAGAGAGACCAAGAGAAGGTAATAGGAGGGCATTATGATCAAAATACATTATATACATGTATACAATTATCAACAAAAATGAAATAAAATAAGTAAGACCCTAGGTCTAAATTCAGTGGTCTTTGCGAGTGTTCAAGCAGTAGACACACATATGTATGTACACATAGCCGCTGACTGCAGATGGTCAGCCACAGAGAGCCTGGTGAGCTCCAACACAGACTGTCCAGGATGGTCAAGGCACCCCACATGCAGCAGGAAAGTGGGGGCTACAGTCACCAGCCCTGCCCTGGGAACTGGGGAACTGACAGCATGGGAGTCTAGTCCAAATGGCAGCCAAGTGTCCCAGGGAAAGGGTCAGTGTGACAAAGGAATTAACAGAGGACTTGTGACTGGAATATGGCCCTAGGGTTTCTGTCCTTGGAGTTGGGGACAAAAAAGCAAGTGTGGTAAACAAACAAGTGGTAAGGACACCTTTGAATGGGCAGTAGGTAATCATGATAGTCCCTCTGTCAACAACATGGCCACTTTGCCTAGCCCAATTATGTGATAGTGGTTTTTTGGGGGGGTGGAGGGGAGAAAACTACCCAGGATATAACCAGTTTCTTACAGTTAACTCTGAAATTCCAAGGTTCACAGAATGAGCCTACAAAGTCAACCTGGGCACACCACTGGTCCACCTGGCTGTAGAGGGAGAAACACAGCAATGTTTTGCCACATTATTCTAATAGACTAGGAAATTTAGGCAGCTGTGTGAATCTATTTCTGGTGATGCTTCTAGAACTGATACTTCTTAGTTTTAGATTTCCAGGGTCCTGCAAAGTACCCGGCTCATAGTTCTAATAAATAACTACAGGTCAAAATGAGACTTGGGTATATGTTGAAGCTGGTGTGTTTACAGCCATATCCTCCCAAATGGCATGCTCATTTGTTGTTTTAAATTTGCATGTGTATGTGTAAGGTGCATGCAAGTATATGTGTTCAGATATGTGTGGTTTCCTCCCACACGCTGGGACTATGGGCATGTGCCATCATACCTGGCATTTTTATGTGGGTTCTGGGGATCTGACCTCGGGCCCTCATGCTTGCACAACAAGCACATTACCAACTTAGCTATCTCCCAGCTCCCAGTTGGTACCTTCAGGAAGGAAGCACCCTCCCCGTCCCAGGCATAGCTCCAGCCCCCAGCCTGACTGAGAGGGGGTCAGGTGGCTTTGTTCCATTAGGATGACTGGGCCCCTGAAAGCAAGAAGGCAGGAAGGTCTGCACTTGCTAGAGATCAAAAGATGATCTGACTTCTTATAGCTTTCCTAGTTCCCTAGACCTATTTTTCCATACCTGAGTCCCTTCCTGGGAGGGAGTTCTTTTTCTACACTCCTGACATTATGGTTGGTCGCTTAGGCCCTAGAACTTGGCATCACAGCTAACCTCTTCCTGAGACAGCCCCTAACCCAAATCTATCAGCTTTCCCGCAGCTTATCTGAGTCAGAAAGAAGGGCCCACCACCATAGGTTGTAAGTATGTTTGCAAGGGAAGGGCGAGCTCTCTGGGCTACCTGATCTCTGGTGGATCTCTAGTTTCCAGTGAGTGTCACCTGTGCTCGGTCCAGCTGGGCCGGGTTACTGGAAGAACCCCCAAGTGCTTACTTTCCATGTGGGCTCTTTACAGTTCCTGCTCGCCACATGTGGGAGCTCTCTGCACTTTCTTTTCTGTCTTCCCCATGGTTTTTCCAGGCCATCCATGTGGCTTGACAGCCCTCATGTCTGTTTTTAGTTCTGTACTTCCCTAAATAAATAAATAATTATACTTCTCACTCTTATTTTATTCAATTCTTTGATTAAAATTAGACACGAGCCTAGGGTATGGGATTCAGGGACTTTCATGAACCATTAGCACCCCATTGTGTGACTTTTGTAGCACTCCATGCAGTGGAGGTACCTGGTATCCCCTGGAAGGAAGGTGACGGGCATGGTCTCTTGGCAGCCTTGACCAGGGTGCCAGCGGGCTTTGCAGGCAGAGCAGAATTCCATGTCACAGGCTTGGCACTGCACCAGCTGAGGGGTCTGCAGCCCGATGTCCTGGACTTGGCACACAGCCTGGCAGGTGGATGCTGGGCACCATGTCCTGCAGGGATCGAAGAGCACCTCTGACACAAGGAGACAAAAGAGGCAAATCAAACTCAGGTGGTCATGGGGCCAGGATAGGGTGAGTGTGGGAGGCTCTAGGGCACTGCCAGTGAGGGGTTCAGGTAATGAGTAGCCAGGAAAGGCTGATCCTTTGCCTAGTGTTCCTCCACATCTGTCCCAGCCCCTTCCAGCTTCTTACCCTTGCATCCAGTATGCCCATGGCTTCCTGAGATGCCCTATTGCCCTTCAGGTTCTCTACATGCTGAAGGGGCACTTGCCCACCTGGGTTCTCTGAATGCTAGCATCATGGCTGCTTGAGGGGCCACTCCCCAGAAACACCTCCCAAAGGCAGCCCCAGGCTCACACATAGCTAGCACTCAGAAATGTTTGTTAAATGGTAGAAAGGAAAGAGGGAAGGAAGATGGTTGGATTAGATTTTTCTCTGCATTTTTAATTTTTTTAAGTCAGCTCATGGAGTACTGGGTTTCACTACACTTTGTTCTGCGGCAGTCTTCTAATTGTGTGGCACGCATACCCAAGACGATCTTCCCTTCCAAGTCTGAGGTTAAGCCACCAGCTAACTGCTAGGTGAAAGTAATCCTTCACCAGGCTGGCTCTAACTTCAAATGGGAGCCCACACTACTAAGAAACTGTGGTAGTCAGGTTCTCATTGCTGGCAGAAATCACCCAATCAAGAGCAGCTTGTGGGAAAAATAAGGTTTGTTTTGGCTAACAGACTAAGAGGGGAAGCTCCATGATGGCAGGGGAAAACGACGGCATGAGCAGAGGGTGGACATCACCCCCTGGCCAACATAAGGTCGACAACAGGAACAGGAGAGTGTGCCAAACACTGGCATGGGGAAACTGGCTATAAAGCCCATAAGCCTGCCCCCAAAAATACACTCCCTGCAGGAGGCATTAATTCCCAAATTTCCTTTAGCTGGGAATCTAGCGTTCAAAACACCTAAGTTTATGGGGGACACTTGACTCAAACCATCACATTTCACCCCCATAAACTGATAACCATCTATGATGTAAAATGCAATGCATTCAGTCCCACTTTCAAAAGTCACCACATTTTTTAAAATCAATCCTACTGATGTTCAAACATTCCCATAATCCAAGGTCTTTTAACTGAGCTGTAATACCAAAAAAGAAAATCCCTCAAAAACTTATAGTGGCACAGAATAAACATTCATACTGCTAAAGATGGCACTGGGCACAGCAAAAAATATTCAACCAATACAAGATTTAAAACAGCCAGGACAAACATCAAACTCTGTAGCTTCAAGTCCAACAACTCTAGTCAGTGACAAATCTCCAAGTCTGATAATTCAAACCAGCTACAAGTCTCTGGAGTTACAATTCTGCCCCTTCAGCTAGGCTACTCACAGTCCTGAAAACTTCATCTGGGCTGGCAGCTTTCCTTAGCAGCCATTTCGTGGTCCAGGTATCTCCACTGGGTCTCCACTGCAACCCATGATTCATCCTTATGGCCCTATGGGGTCTCCATGTAGGAATCCAGCAAAACTGCTTCACACTGCTCATGGCCATTTCCAAAACACAAGACTGTGTTGCAAACTCAATGACTCTCTCTCTTCTGCATTTCTTATACCCCACAATGCTAGGCAGAGTGCTAATCTGTTAATCCAGGAGGTAATAAGCAGACTTTGAAGAACGGGACACTCCTTGAGCACTCAGCCCCCTTCAAAACACTGCATTCTAAGCCAGATGTGATGTAACATACCTTTAATCCCAGTACTCAGGAGGCAAAGGTAGGAGGATCACTGTGAGTTCAAGACTACCCTAAAACAACATATTGAATTCCAGGTCAGCCTGGACTAGAGTGAAAACTTACCTCCCAGAACAAAAACAAAAACAAAAACAAAAAAAAAAAAAAAACTTTCAATGGCAGCTGAACAGACAGCAGTTTCAGCCTAAAGATTTCTTTCTGTGCCATAACCCTCTGCTCACACCAGTCCATTTCTATGCTATACGAATTCTCAGGACATGGGCATAATAGCAGGCCTCTCACACAAACTGTTTCTAGCCCAGTCCAGGCAACTCTCTTTCTCATAAGCCAAAACTCTTAGTCCATAGTTCTTACTGCATTCAGGTCTTTCAACTTGGACCAGAATAGTCCATCGAGCTGTACTTACAGCACTACAAGTTGTCTCTTAGGCCAAGGTTTCAAATCCTTCCACATTCCTCTAGAAAATCAGCTCCAAAAGGTCAAAGCCACACAATCAAGAGTCTAGCAGCAAATGATACCACTCCTGGGTACCAACATTACTATTGCAGTCAGGTTCGCATTGCTGGCAGAAATCACCTGATTAAGAGCAGCTTGTGGGAAAAATAAGGTTTATCTTGGCTTACAGACTTGAGGGGAAGCTCCGTGATGGCAGGGGAAAATGACAGCATGAGCACAGAGCGATCATCACCCCTTGGCCATCATCAGGTGATCAACAACAGGAACAGGAGAGTGTGCCAAACACTAGCAAGGGGGAGCTGGCTATAACACCCATAAACCCGCCCCCAACACTGCACTGCCTCCAGGAGGTGATCATTCCCAAATCTCCTTCAGCTGGGAACCTAGCATTCAGAACACCTAAGTTCATGGGGGGTACCTGAATCAAACCACCATAGAAACGTAGCTTGATAAAGATATTTTTCCCTTTCCTGTGTGTTCCTGTGTGACAATGGGGTTGCATGAATGCAAATATCACAACTTTCAGTTTGCCCTTGCCTTCCATGTCATCTCAAGTATTTTGTTCACTCCTCCATTCTCAAGCAAGCTGGGCAGTTAGCTTCCAGAAAATTCATGTATCTCTATTTCTTCATAGATGTACTGGATTACAGAAGCCTACCACAGCTTTTGACCTTTACTTGGGGTTTACGGATCTCAACTCAAGGCTATTCAAACTTGTGCAGCAAGTGTTTTATCCAGTGAGCCATCAACCAAGCCCAGGAAGTTTAGTTTCAAAAATAGCAAGTACAGTGACACTACTATTCCTTCATATCCTTATATAAAAACTACATGCATTTTAATAACTAGTCGTGAGCTGCCCTTCACAGTGAGCCAGTTGTGTATCTCCCTTTCCATCTTGTCCAGCAGACATCTAGTCTTCCCTGGGTGTGGTAGGCTAGCTATGGTAGAATAGGAACACATGGGATAGTGGCGCTCTCCAGAGAGCTATCACAGGCCAAATGCTGATGGAGCTTCTCGTAAAGGGCTACAGGAGGCACTTGGTATTAAGAAAGAAATCTAGAGCACACTGAATTTTGCTGTGAGCACTTAAGAAGGCCAAAAGAAATGCTTGCTTACAAACTTCCTAGCCCTGTGCTAGACAGTCAGACCTCTGGCTGGCTCACCGCTCTCAAAGGTGGGAGTTCTAACTCATTGCAGACCCACAGCGGGCTAGGGCTGTAGGGGTATAAACCTTACTGAAACAAATCAGCACTGGCCTGGAGGTAGCAAGTAACTGGCTGCAGCATGCTGACTTCACACATGGCCCATGTGTGTACCCTTATGAGGGATCCATGTTCCTTTAATAAGCAGGGAAGTCATATGTGATGAAGCTGGTATGAGGCATAACCTTGAGGTTGATCTAACCACCTACTGCAGAGGCTGGCAAACTTCTTTAAAGGGCCAGATGGTGACTGTGTAGATCGCACAGTCTCTGCATGTCTGTGACATCTATACTTGGCCTTTGTTGTTGGGGTTAAAAGCAGACTAGCAATCTATAAATGAAGAATCTGGAAAAACCTGGGGCTGGGACTGGGGACAAGATGAACTTGGCCCAGTGTCCATGGCTGGCTGCCAACTAATCCAACATAACTACCCCTGCCTCTTTCATTAAAAAGCTGAGTTGGGGGCTGGGGAAATATCTCAGTAGGTAAAGTGCCTGTTGCACAAGCCAAAGGACCTGAGTTTAGGTCCATAGCAAGGCAAATAAAAGTTGGGTGTGGCAGCGTGTGTCTGCAATCTCAGCGCTGGGGAAGATGAAACTGGGAATCCCTAGGGCTTACTGGTGAGCTAGTCTACACTAATCTGTGTGTTCTAAGTTCAGTAAGGATAACTGACAGAAGAAGACATTCTGACCTCTGGCTTACACACACACACACACACACACACACGCTCACAGATGCAACAAATAAAAATAAAGTAAAATAAAAACATAATAGTAAACAAAACAGGTTGAGTTAATCAAAAGCACAAAAGGACCGTGTTGGTACCAACAGCAGGACAGTGAAAGAATTCCAGAGTTAGGAATCTACATTCCACATTGCCTGAGCTGCTGTATGATACTGTACGACCCTCAAGATGTTCCTCACACTGAAGGAATAAGGAATGGTAGCTCTTGTCTTATTCATGGATGGTTTCCATGTTTGCTGTTCTAAGGAGGTTCCTGGTTGTTGGATGTTCAGACAGGCATGTGGAGCCGGACAGCTGAGAGGACACAGCATGTGGAGGAGGGGGTGCCCCTGTAGGATTCAGCTGCCAAGAGATCCCAGAAATCCCAAGCTGTAATCTCTACCTAGCAGCCCTGCAAGACAACTGTGGTAGTTTGATTCACATGACCCCATAAACTTAGGTGTTCTGGATGTTAGATTCCCCAGCTAATGACAACTAGAAATTAAAGCCTCCTGGAGGCAGTGTATTGTTGGGGGTAGGCTTATGGGTGTTATAGCCAGTTTCCCTATGCCAGTGTTTGACACACTTTCCTGTTGCTATGGCCCACCTTATGTTGGCCAGGGATCCACCCTCTGCTCATGCTGTCATTTCCCCTGCCATCATGGAGCATCCCCCTAGAGCCAATAAGCCAAAATAATCCTCTTTTTCCCAAAAGCTGCTCTTGGTTGGGTGATTTCTGCCAGCAATGAGAACCTGACTGCAACCACACCTGTGTCTTTGACGCACTCACCGTTCCTCCGCCTCCTCCTGTGCAACATGCAGGTCAGAGCAACATCAGCCCAGCGATCTGCATACACTGACACAGGCTCTGTGGGGCTTGGGACTCAGTGTGCTTCATATGTGATGTGGATGATGAGATGCCCTCATGTAATCCTGGCTTCTTGTCCCATGTGATGCTATGGTTAAATCTAGCTAGGAGTGGGTGGCTTCCTTTAGACCATGGGTCCTAATGTTCTACCTGCCTCTCCCTCTGCTCTGGGAGCATTTGGTGTCAGGAGAGCAGATTTCCCATAGTTAGCTATCCCTCCATGTGGCTCATGACATGGACTACCCCCTTCTGACAACAGGGAGAACAAGTCCCCATTCTGCTATGGCTGGAGGAGTTGAGAGCACCTAGGGAAGGTTCTAGGGTAGCAACCTCAATTCTGTGGAGGTCCTCCCACAGCTGTCCTGAGGCACTGCCTATCCCCTTATGGAGATTCTTCCCAGGTGAGGCAATGTGATTCTCACTCTGCTGACTAGAAACAGAGCTCCCGGTGCTACAGGTGGACACCGTCCTGGGCTCTGGAAATAGTCTCACCATCCTTTCCAGTATACTCCAGCCATGTGTGAACAGGACAAGAAATCAATAACAATGCCTACAGCAGGAGACATTCACTCGTTTCTCTCAGATTGGTATGTATGTCTTCCTGCTTCCACATCATCTGTCTAACCTACAGTCCATGATGCATCTTATATAGTGTATCATATATGCTAAGTAAATTTTGGATGTGGATGAGGGGGTGGCACATGTCTGTGTGTGCACATGTAGAAGCCAGAGTAAAACCTTGGAAGTCTTTCCTCAGGTGATATTTGCCCTTTTTTTGAGATAGGATCTGTCATTGGATGGGAGTTCACCAAGTAAGCTAGATTGGCTGGCTAGTAAGAATCAGGGATCCACATACCTCCATCTTCCTACCAGGCTGATTTTGTTTGTTTGTTTGTTTGTTATATGGATTCTGGGGATTAAACCCATGTACTCATGCTTGCAAGACGAACACTTTACCGACTAATCTATATCCCCTGCTCATAAGTACTATAATATACACACACAAAAATATGTATACACACGTTATACACAGAATATTTTACATTTTCTTTTTTAAATTTTTTTGTTCATTTTTATTTATTTATTTGAGAGTGACAGAGAGAGAAATAGGCAAATAGAGAGAGAGAGAGAAAGAGAGAGAGAGAGAGAGAGAGAGAGAGAGAGAGAGAGAGAGGGAGGGAGAGAATTGGCACGCCAGGGCTTCCAGCCACTGCAAAAAAAACTCCAGACGTGTGTGCCCCCTGGTGCATCTGGCTAACGTGGGTCCTGGGGAATTGAGCCTCGAACCAGGGTCCTTAGGCTTCACAGGCAAGCGCTTAACCACTAAGCCATCTCTCCAGCCCATATTTTACATTTTCAAATAAGCCAAAAAATTTATTTTCTGGAACAACAAATGTAATTAGTCACACTTCCAAGCTCAAAGACCTATTAAACCTATAATAATCTATCTGTCAGAGACTGGAGTTAATTTGAAATTCTTAATGACCCATAGTAAAACAAGTCCCCCAAAGAGCTGTACTTATAAAAAAAAGTCAACCACTTTTCAAAAGGGGGTTTACTTTTGTAAAAACAGACTGTACTTCCAAAAGCATGTTGAGGGACAAGTCCCCAGCAGTCTCATTACTCGCTGCTATGTAATGCCGGGCCTGTCCAGAGCCCTGGGCCCAGACTGCAGATGAGTGGGACCCTCTTGGGAGAGGAGACAGGGCAATCTCAGGATTCCTTGTCTGTCATGAGGGTTTTTTTTTCCCCTTGCTTTTAAGCAGATAGAGATAAAGAGATACATACCAAGAAAATGAGCGTCAGGGCCTCCAGCTGCGGCAAATGAAGTCCAGATGCATTCACCACTTTGTACATCTGGCTCCATGTGGGCAATAGAGGATTGAAAGCCTCATGTGTTAGGCTTTGCAGGCAACCACCTTACCCAATGATCCAGCTCTCCAGCCCTCTGAGATTTACTGATATGCCCTAACATGTTGCTTAATTACTTTGAACTTTGCCTTCTTATAAAAAGCAAAAACGGGGGACAGGTGCTGGCAAGGTGACTTAGCAGTTAAGACGTTTGCCTGCAGAGCCAAGGGACCCAGGATCAATTCCCCAGGCCCCACATAAGCCAGATGCACATGGTGGCACATGCATCTGGAATTTTTTACATGGACTGAAGGCCCTGGTATACTCATTCCCTTTCTCAATTTGCCTCTTTCTCTCTCACTCTCTTTAATAAATAAACTAAATAAAACAATATTAAAAATAATAACAAAAAATAAGACAAGACCAACACTTTCAGCATAGCTTTGGTCAGTCCCTCCCTTGTCTGTGGCTAGAGAAATCAGGAAGCCACATATCTATCTGGGATGTCATGAGTTTCTGCATACACAAATATGGAGATAAAGTGAAAATTTGCACAGCCAACAGACACTGCACAGTGGGGACACACAGAGAAACATGGCCAATGGACCTCTCTGGAATTCCTGGCCCCCCCACACACACTGGAGTGACCAGGATGAGAAAGCAGACATTCATGGGAAGAAATGCAGCTCCGACAAGCCTTGTCTGGCTTCCTGATTGCCAAAGGCTTCAGGTGGAGAAACAGAGAAGCTGAAATGAAAACCCAGACTGTTGGGTCAGGCAAGACCAACAGGGTAAAATAAAGACCCACTGGCAACTTAAACTCACTATAGGATTTTTTTTTGGGGGGGGGAGCAGTAACTAATTTCTTATTAAAAAATCACTGAGGGCTGGAGAGATGGCTTAGCGGTTAAGCGCTTGCCTGTGAAGCCTAAGGACCCCGGTTCGAGGCTCGGTTCCCCAGGTCCCACGTTAGCCAGATGCACAAGGGGGCGCACGCGTCTGGAGTTCATTTGCAGAGGCTGGAGGCCCTGGAGTGCCCATTCTGTCCCTCTATCTCTCTTTCTCTCTGTGTCTGTCGCTCTCAAATAAATAAATAAAAATTAAAAAAAAAATCACTGAGCTGAGTTTCCTCACATGTATGAAAGCTGAAAGGAGACTATGTTGGGGGAAGAACAGATGGTAGGAGCGGAATTGGAAAAGAGAGGGGAAGAGAAACAAACCAAAAAGCCTACCACAATGAAAAAACCATAACAAAACCTAATTCTTTGCATACCAGTAAAAATAATAATTTTGTTTCCTCCTAAGACATTCTCCCATTGACCAAATTTTGAAGGAATAGATCCAATCAACATTTGCTTTATAATCACATCTCCAGGTGTGTTCAAGGGGCTGGCTAGAATGCACAGCTATATTTTAGCTCTAACGCCTCAGATTTCATCAGGGCAGCATTTCAATGGTACTAAGGCTGAATTTTTTTAAAAACAAACAGTCCACATGTTGGTAAAATGTATTCTAGTAATAGGTTTCATTGGTTTTCAGAAGTATTTTTCTGACCTAAGTCAAGTTGGCTTCATTTTTATTCAAGAGGAAAAAACTATTTTGACCAAGCCAAAGCACAGAAGAAGAAGAAAAAAAAAAGTTAAAATTATTAGTTTGGAAAATTTACCCAGTTGCACTTTTAAATTAAATTCAATGTCATAGAAAGTTCATAGTCTCATGACCCAAACAGCTCCCAGTTTCTGTCAAGAGTCCCTCTGGAAAATACTTTAAAAGGAAAGATCTAAAAATCCCAAAATTCTACATTAATCAATTTTATAACTCTCCATTCTGTCTTTAGTACTACATGACATTATCTTTGAGAGGTAAGATGTTCCAAAGTGAATGATTTATTGCAGCTTAAGAAACAAGCTCTAGAAAACACATTTCTAAGCCATCAAAGGTCCTGATTAATTTTTTGAAGTTGGAGATAAGTCAGGATTATCTTTAGCACTTCTTTTAACTTTTTCACATTTCAGCTCCTCAAATACAAGGAGACCCTTTCCTTTCAGTGTCTCCATGTAAGTGGGTCATGCTGGGCTCTTGCTCAGCAGTGATCTCTGACAGCCACAAGAAGGAAGTAAAAAGGGTGCATGGATCAAGTGTTTCCAACCACAATGACAGTCTGAGTAACCACTCCACATCTCCATAGGCTGCTCTGCAAAAGGACCGTGACCTGTGCTTCACCTGTCTCTAACTCTGCTCTTTACAGGTAACCCCAATTCCCAGAAGGCCTATGAACACAGACTAAATGGTATCTGAAGGCTCTTCTTTCAAATAGCATTTTATGATTGTGGAGTGCAGCAGAAAGGCCTTGCCCAGGCAGTCACCAAGTTTCAGCACTTGGCAATATGGTCCCCAAATAGAGTCACTCTATGTGGCTCTTCTGTAGGAGCCAGCCAATGTCCAGCGAGAGGGGAGGAGTCACACAAAAGCCTTGAAGACTTGTCCCTAACCCCACCAAAATCAGAAACCAGGAAGTAATCAGTGCTCTGTGTACCAGGCTCAATGGATCCTGGCATATTAGCCCTGCAGGGTTCTGGCACTTACTGAGACCTAGGCTCAGTTACTCATCAGCTCCTCTCAGCTTGCAATGGGAAGTGAATCAGACCAGCAAGGCTATAGCTCCTTACTCTGTTAAGGTTGATGGATACTGCAAGAGAACTGTGCTTAGAGACTTGCTTCCAGGCCTTTGTGCATTTAAATGAAGAAAAGGCCTAAGAGTTTAGCCCCAAGACATCAGACCCTAATTTGGCCCAAGAATAATGTGCTACAGGGGCTGAAGAGATGGCTCATCAGTTAAAGGCATTTGTTTTCAAGCCTGCCAAACCAGGGTTCAATTTCCCAGTACCTACATAAAGCCAGTTGAAAACTGGCACATACATTTGTACTCAAAGCACCTACAATAATGGGGCAATGAGCCAGGAGGATCCGAAGCTCCTGGGCCACCTAGTCTGATGTTCATTTTCAATGCAGTAGTCTATTTACAGCAAGAACAGGTCCCAAAGAAAGTGGAAGAACAAACAGCTGGAAGTTGTCCTCTAGAGGACACACATGCGTGAAATCATGCCCACCTGGACACACACATACACAAACATAAATAAACATTTTAATAAAGAGTAGTGTGGTATTTGGGTCATATCTCTTTAATCTATCCTGCAAACAAAGTATCTCCTGAATTCTTCCTGCCGTCAAATGGGTCACTAGCCCAGACCTCCAAGTTGTGAGCAGCATAGAGAATTCAACATCAGCTAAATTTCAGAAGTTCCAAAGTACACAGACATTTTATTCTTACTGTTGCTTTTTCACTTCTATCAAGTGACGTATGTTCATAGCTCCCAAAAGAAATCCCCTACATGTTATCCACATGCTGTTGTGGTAATCGAAACTGGCTAATATCCCAGGCCACTTACCTCTTTCAAATTGCAGCTTTTTATATCTCTGCATCATTTCAGCTGCAACCATGCACTCAATCTGAAAGAAAAAAACACACACACAAGGAGTGTAACAAGCTGTGCACTAGCAGAACCCACAGTCCTGATAAGCCAGGCTAGGCACACAGCACATAGGCAACAAGCCCACATGTTCCCTGCACGTGCCTCGTTCTCCTGCAGGTGGCCCTGTTTAGGGCAGGCAGCATCTGGACAGCTAATGGCAGTTTCTAGGCCTTCTTTGATCAAGAGCTCCACATACTGTTTCAGGCACTGAAAGAAAAACAGAGAACTGTCTATAAACATACTCCCTGTTACTCAAGACAGTGATACAGTAAGAAAATAGTCTGCCAATTGTTCTATTGGAGTTTTCCACCTGCACTGGGGAGCTCATAATAACCACTAAGTTAGGGATTTTGAGATTTTGTTCATTTAGCAAAATCATCTTGCCCCCCACCCCAGTCTGCACCAAGGCTCAGTTTCTAATTCACACTGCTGATGCTACACAACACCAAAGCTCAATATTCTAGCAGCAAAGGGGGCTGGGGAGGGATTTTCCTGCAGTGCACAGGAGATGGCAAGTACTATGCTAAGTTCTTCACCTTAGCTGTTTCATGTAATCCTTGCCATATGCTTACAGGAAAGGTATGACTGTTCTATCTTCCAAGAAGGAACCTGCCAGCTTACACAATATGGTGCAGCCTAGGTTTAGAGCCAGATTTATTCAGTTTATAGGCCCATATCCTCCCTACTGAAAATGACAGTGCTCTATAGTCCTCAATTACTACCAGCCTCACATTCTGAGTAGTACTGTTTAAAATCTGAAACAAATCCAAAAAAAGTAAGTAGAAGACATGAGACCTAACTAGTACAAATGATTATTGGCCTTCATCCATAGCAATTTACTCTTGCCTTAACAAGTATATTAGTTTTAGAAATCCAGTGTTTGTAGGAAAAGAATATTATAAACAAAGAACACAATATGGTTTACCCTTGGTAGACTCACTACCAAGATGAGCCTTGCAAACAGCACCCTGAATTCACCTGTAATCAAAATCCCAGGATAGCAAGGTCATAACAACAACCCTAGAATAATACTGTACAGCAGGTCATAACAGAAACATTAGCAGAATACTATAGCAGCACCATCAACATGCCCTGGCAGCAATTCTCCAGGGAAAACTATCAGTGGAGTTTGCTATATACCTTCTACAAATGTGACTCTGAATCTTCATAAGAGTGTGTGGCTATATTCATGAATAGGCCTCAACTGAAAGCCAAGTGCATTTCCTGTTCCTCCGCATTTGGAACAACTGTTCTCTGTCAGCCTCGGTGTTTTACTCTGGGGTGGTATGATGATCTACCACACAGTGGAGTCATAAAAGGGCCTTGGAGAATACATGGACAAGAGCAGATGCTCAAAGCAGAAAGAACAATTTTATCTACATGCATTATTCTTCTCATTCTAGAAAAGCAGAATATTATCCAACAAAAAACTGAGTTTATATTGTGGGAAAGGTGATGAAAAGAATGACAACACCAAAGGAAGAGGAGGGGTTCTTTGGAATACTGTCTTTCAGACATTAACATGCCTGTTGCTTCCATAATGTCACAGTGACTGACATTATCTACACAAGACCTGTATAATATGAGGGGGAAATGATGACATGAAAATAGAAGAGGAATTACTTGGAAAGAAGAGGGCCAGTGGAGGAGCATAACAGAGAAGGAATAAAGGAAAGAAAATTACGGTCAGGATACACTGTGCATATGAATGAAGGTTGTCAATAAAATGCTAACAAGAGGGTGGCTTCAGAGATGTGTTATAGTTAAGGTACTTCCCTGTAAGGCCTAACCACAGGCTCATTTCCCCAGTGCCCATGCAAAGCCAAATGCAGAAAGTGGCACATGTATCTGGAGTTCGTCACGGTGGCTTGAAGGCCCTGGTATGCACGTTCCCTCTTTCTTGCTCTCTGTCTCTCTCCCTACAAATAAATCAATAATTAAACAAAATAATCAAACAAACAAACAAAAAACACCTAACAGAAAGACTCAGTCTCAACAGAAATACCTTTAAAAAATCTAACCAGCTCTTCCGGTTAAGATGGCGGCGTAGGTACCACGCCAAAGCAGCCTAGGGGGGAAAAAGACCAAAAAAACTCAGCTAAATACACACTTTTACTAAAAAGTGAGGTGTATAGGAAATTGAGGCGGCAGCGGAGAAGTAGAAGAGTTCCAGAGCATCCAGAGCCTGCACAGGCGGGAACAGCGGCTCTGGGGCGGCTCGGCCACCCGCCGCAGCCGCGAAGCGGCAGAAAGCCGCCGGACTCTCGGCGCGAGCCGCAGGACAAGCCAGGTGCGGGATTTTCCCCTCACACCGCGCTCTCCGCAACTCGGGAAACGTGAGGGGAGAGCGGCAGCGAGCAACGGAGGGAAGAGCAGACCGCGAGGTAGAAGCACACGTGGAGCAGCGATACAACCAGAGCAGCCGCGGCTCCCTCCCCTCCCCCACCACCTGAACCCAGCTCCAGCGAACACAGCAGCGGCCCGGGACCCGGCCACGCCAACTTGGGCTGACAGCAGGACCCAAGCAGGAGCAGACTTCGGCAGCAACTTCAGCGGCTCCAGCACCGGTACCAGTGGCCCCAGCAGCAGCGGACCCAGGAGCGGCAGCGGCGGCAGATCCCGCAGCAGCGGCTTCGGGGGGAGCAGCAGCGGTGGACACGGCAGCGGCAGCTTCAGCAGCGGTGGTGGCTCTGGTGGTGGCAGCTACAACAGCAGCAGAGGCAGCAGCAGCGGCTCAGTTTGCCCCGTAGGAAAAGCAAGTGCCCAGCTCCAGAAATCAGAACAGCAGCCCGACGACCCAGGCAGCAACTTGACTGAGACCACAATCACCCAAGGTAACTGGGATTGCACCAGGGAAGGGTCTCACTTGGTCACAAGCTGACTGGGATCCCTCAACAGATCAGAAATCTAAACCTCTTTGTTGATAGAGGATCTGGTCATTATAATAACTACTCTTGCATACATACTCGGGGCTGTTTTTGATTGAATGTGTACAGTGTTTAGTTACATTTTAGAATCTACCTGTATTTTATTCCACTCAGCCTGCTTGAATACTCCTTTAGCAGGGAAACTCAACCCCTAAGAACATCTTTGTAGATACTCTGAGAGTCTTAAGAGCCACACCTAATACCTTAAGGTCCTACCCTGAAAATATATTACATCAAATCAATTGATACAGCTAAGAATACACAGCTAGCTAGAAAATCCAAGCATTAACTTAATCCAAGATGCAAAAATATATACATTATAACACAAGAAACACTAAAAAGCAAGACGATATAAATCCACCTAAAAGTATTAATGCATCAGAAATGTCCTCCAGTGAGAAAGAGTTAGAGGAAATGCCTGAGAAAGAGTTCAACAGAATAATTATAAATATGTTCAAAGAGGTCAAAGAACACATGAAAACAATCAAAGAAGAAATCAAAGAGGAAATCAAAGAGGAAATCAAAGGAATCAAAGAAGAGGCAGGACACCAATTTAATGAAATAAAGAAGGCAATACAAGACATAAATAGGGAAATAGAAATAATAAAGAAAAACCAGTCAGAATTACTAGCAATGAAGAACACAGTTAATGAAATAAAAAACTCTGTAGAAAATCTCACCAGTAGGATGGATGAGGGAGAGGACAGAATATCTAAGCTAGAAGATCAGGTGGCAGACCTAATGCAGTCCAACAAAGAGAAAGACAAACTTATAGAAAAGTATGAGTGGGAATTTCAAGATATTCGGGACACTATGAAAAGATCCAATATAAGAATTCAGGGCATAGTAGAAGGAGAAGAACTCCACTCCAGAGGCATAGTAGGCATCTTCAACAAAATCATAGAGGAAAATTTTCCCCAAATTGGGAAAGAGGTGCCAATACAGATACAGGAAGCCTTTAGAACCCCAGCCAGACAAAACCCAGAAAGAAACTCTCCTCGCCACATTATACTCAAACTTCCAAACACACAAACCAAAGAAAAAATATTGAAAGCAGTTAGAGAGAAAAATCAAGTTACCTACAAAAGCAAGCCCATCAGGATTACAGCAGATTATTCAACACAAACTTTTAAAGCCAGAAGGGCTTGGAGTGATATATTCCAAGTTCTGAAAGATAACAACTGTCAACCAAGGTTACTTTATCCTGCAAAGTTATCCATCCAAATAGATGGAGAAATAAAGACATTCCATGACAAAAGCAGGTTAAAGGAGTATCTGAAGACAAAACCAGCTCTACAGAAAATACTTGATAGAATCCTCCATGCTGAACAAAAGGAAAAGCACACATATAAGGAACCTAGAAAAAACCAGCTATACTCAAATACCAGTTAACAGAAGAGAGCACAGGTAGAACAAGTAACACACACACACACACACAAATGGCAAACATAAATACACACCTTTCAATAATATCTCTTAATATCAACGGTCTCAATGCCCCAACGAAAAGACATAGATTTGCAGACTGGGTTAAAAAGCAGGATCCTACAATTTGTTGTCTCCAAGAAACTCACCTTTCTACAAAGGATAGACATTATCTTAGGGTGAAAGGTTGGAAGACGGTGTTTCAAGCAAATGGGCCTAGAAAACAAGCAGGGGTTGCTATCCTAATATCAGACAGGGTAGACTTTAGTCCGACGTTAGTCAAAAAAGATAAGGAAGGTCACTTTATATTGATTAAGGGCACACTCCAACAGGAGGACATTACAATCCTAAACATATATGCACCTAACATGGGGGCTCCCAAATTCGTCAAACAAACACTATTAGAACTAAGGTCACAGATAACACCAAACACAGTGGTGGTGGGTGACTTTAACACCCCACTCTCATCAATTGACAGGTCATCCAGGGAAAGAATAAACAGAGAGGCATCTGGACTAAATGAGGTCATAGAAGGAATGGACCTAACAGATATATACAGGACATTTCATCCAAAGGCTGCAGAATATACATTCTTTTCAGCAGCACATGGAACATTCTCTAAAATAGACCATATATTAGGACACAAAGCAAATCTTAACAAATTCAGGAAAATTGAAATAATTCCTTGCATTCTATCTGACCACAATGGAATTAAACTACAAATCAGTAGCAAGAAAGGCTATAGAGCATACACAAAATCATGGAAACTAAACAATACACTACTAAATGATGAGTGGGTCAATGAAGAAATCAAAAAGGAAATCAAAAAATTTATAGAGTCAAATGATAATGAGAACACAACATACCAAAATCTCTGGGACACAATGAAGGCAGTTCTAAGAGGTAAATTTATAGACTTAAGTGCCTATATTAAGAAATTAGAAAGGTCGCAAGTAAACGACCTAATGCTTCGCCTTAAAGCCTTGGAAAAAGAAGAACAAGGCAAACCAAAAAGTAGTAGACGGGAAGAAATAATAAAGATTAGGGCAGAAATTAATGAAATAGAAACAAAAAGAACAATCCAAAGAATTAATGAAACAAAGAGTTGGTTCTTTGAAAGGATAAACAAGATTGATAAACCCTTAGCAAATCTGACCAAAAGAAAGAGAGAAGAGACACAAATTAATAAAATCAGAGATGAACAAGGTAACATCACAACAGATTCCAGAGAAATTCAAAAAATTATAGGGACATACTATAAAAGCATATACTCCACAAAGTATGAAAATCTGAAAGAAATGGATGATTTCCTTGATCTATATGACCTACCTAAATTAAATCAAAATGAGATTAATCACTTAAATAGACCTATAACAAACATGGAGATCTGAGCAGATATCAATAATCTCCCAACTAAAAAAAGCCCAGGCCCGGATGGATTCACTGCTGAATTTTACCAGACTTTTAAGGAAGAGCTAACACCATTGCTTCTTAAGCTTTTCCAGGAAATAGAAAAAGAAGGAATCCTACCAAACTCCTTCTATGAGGCCAGCATCACCCTGATACCAAAACCAGGCAAAGATAGAACAAAAAAAGAAAATTACAGACCAATCTCCCTCATGAACATAGATGCAAAAATTCTCAACAAAATATTGGCAAACAGAATACAAGAGTATATCAAAAAGATCATTCACCCTGACCATGTAGGCTTTATCCCAGAGATGCAGGGATGGTTCAACATACGCAAATCTATAAATGTAATACATTACATAAATGGGTTGAAGGACAAAAATCACATGATCATCTCATAAGATGCAGAGAAAGCATTTGACAAAATCCAACATCCCTTCATGATAAAAGTCCTACAGAGACTGGGAATAGAAGGAACATATCTCAATATAATAAAGGCTATTTATGACAAGCCTACAGCCAACATATTACTAAATGGGGAAAAACTGGAAGCTTTTCCACTAAAATCAGGAACAAGACAAGGGTGTCCACTGTCTCCACTTCTATTTAATATAGTTTTGGAAGTCTTAGCCATAGCAATAAGGCAAGAGACACACATAAAAGGGATACAAATTGGAAAGGAAGAAATCAAGTTATCATTATTTGCAGATGACATGATTCTATACATAAAGGACCCTAAAGACTCTACTAGCAAGCTGTTAGAGCTGATCAAAACCTACAGCAATGTAGCAGGATACAAAATAAATACACAGAAATCAGTAGCCTTCGTATATGCTAACAACAAACACACAGAGGATGAAATCAGAGAATCACTCCCATTCACAATTGCATCAAAAAAAATAAAATACCTTGGAATAAACCTAACCAAGGAAGTAAAGAATCTATACAATGAGAACTTTAAAACACTCAAGCGAGAAATTGCAGAAGACACTAGAAAGTGGAGAAACATCCCTTGTTCCTGGCTTGGAAGAATCAATATCGTGAAAATGGCAATCTTACCTAAAGCAATCTACACATTTAATGCAATCCCTATCAAAATTCCAAAGGCTTTCTTCATGGAAATAGAAAAAACAATCCAAAAATTCATTTGGAATCACAAAAACCTCGAATATCTAAAATAATACTGAGCAACAAAAAAGAGGCTGGTGGTATCACCATACCTGATTTTAACCTATACTACAGAGCCATAGTAACAAAAACAGCATGGTACTGGCACAAAAACAGACATGTAGATCAGTGGAACAGAATAGAGGACCCAGATGTAAGCCCAAGTAGCTATAGCCACCTGATATTCGATAAAAATGCCAAAAATACTCATTGGAGAAGAGACAGCCTCTTCAGCAAATGGTGTTTTGAAATCTGGATAAATATCTGCAGAAGGATGAAAATAGATTCTTCTCTCTCGCCATGCACAAGAATTAAGTCCAAATGGATTAAAGACCTTAACATCAGACCAGAAACTTTGAAACTGCTAGAGGAAAAAGTAGGGGAAACCCTTCAACATATTGGTCTTGGCAAAGACTTTCTGAATACAACCCCAATTGCTCAGGCAATAAAACCACAGATTAACCACTGGGACCTAATGAAATTACAAAGATTTTGCACCGCAAAGGACACAGTGAAAAAAGCAAAGAGGCAACCTACAGAATGGGAAAAAATCTTCGCCAGCTATAAATCTGATAGAGGATTAATATCTAGGATATACAAAGAACTCAAAAAGTTAACCAATAAGGAATCAAACAAGCCAATCAAAAAATGGGCTAAGGAGCTAAATAGAGAGTTCTCAAAGGAAGAAATACGAATGGCATATAAGCATCTAAAAAAATGTTCTACGTCACTAGTCATCAGGGAAATGCAGATTAAAACTACATTGAGATTCCATCTCACTCCTGTCAGATTGGCCACCATCATGAAAACAAATGATCATAAATGTTGGCGGGGATGTGGAAAAAAAGGAACCCTTCTGCACTGCTGGTGGGAATGCAATCTGGTCCAGCCATTGTGGAAAACAGTGTGGAGGTTCCTAAAGCAGCTAGAGATTGATCTACCATATGACCCAGCTATAGCACTCCTAGGCATATATCCAAAGGACTCATCTCATTTCCTTAGAAGTACATGCTCAACCATGTTTATTGCTGCTCAATTTATAATAGCTGGGAAATGGAACCAGCCTAGATGTCCCTCAACAGATGAGTGGATAATGAAGATGTGGTACATTTATACAATGGAGTTCTACTCAGCGGTAAAGAAAAATGAAGTTATGAAATTTACAGAAAAATGGATGGACCTGGAAAGTATTACACTAAGTCAGGTAACCCAGGCCCAGAAAGCCAAGCGCCACATGTTCTCTCTCATATGGGGATCCTAGCTACAGATGACTGGGCTTCTGTGTGAGAATGAAAATACTTAGTAGCAGAGGCCAGTAAGTTAAAAAGGAGACATAAAGGGTGGAGAAAGGAAGGGAGGAGGATACTTAATAGGTTGATATTGTATATATGTAATTACAATGATTGTAATGGGGAGGTAATATGATTGAGAATGGAATTTCAAACGGGAAAGTGTGGGGGTGGGGAGGGAGGGAATTACCATGGGATATATTTTATAATCATGGAAACTGTTAATAAAAATTAAAAAAAATAAAATAAAATAAAATAAAATAAAATAAAAAAAAAATAAAAATCTAACCAGTGAGTACATTCATGTTATTCCAGCACTTGGAAGGCTGAAGCACAAAAACTAACTCAAGCAACTCAGTGAGACACTGTGGAATCAAAGGGAGGAAGGGAAGGAGGGAGGGCAGATCAAGTAAGGACTATGCATAATCCCAAACCCAACCCAAAGCTGCTCTCCATGTGCACCCTGAGACTGTGGTGACTCTTAGCGGAGGCCCCTGAGGCCCAGCATCAATGTGCTTCATCATGGTGTTGTGTGATGCTGCCTTCCAAGCTCAACAGGAACTGCATCTTTCTTAGAGGTTGTGACCACCCAGAAGAGACCCTTAAGATTGAACCAGTGGTGCCTCCCCCTACAAGGGAGTAGCAAGTGTTGTCACAGCCTCACCCGAGGGCTGAGCCATCCCCTGTGCCAGCTGTGCAATGATACACCAGGTCTAGTGGCCTTAGGGCAGCTAGAGTATATACAGGATGGAAGATCAAGGGATGGGGAATCCATGCTGGAATAAAACCGTTTGATGATACTGGCTGCTCTGCAGTTGCCTTTGCATTTTTAAGTAACCCCTCTGTCTATAAGGAAGCCCACTGGTTCACCAGGTAGAACACTGGTAGAATGAACACGGACTGTTCACAGATGTTTGTACTATCACCCTGGCACCTGTGAAGAGAGCACAGGATAGTGTATGTGGGTATGTCAACAAGTCCTGCCTTGGAATAGTGTTGCAGTCACAAGACGGCAGGGTTCTCAGAAACAAACGTCCATGCATGTGAGCCTGTCCACAGGCAAGAGAATGTAAGTGATTAGGAGAAGACAGGAGTGTTCCCAAGTCTCCACTGGCAGCAATGCTGACTTCCTATCTTGGCGAGTGGCGAAGGGTCTCAAGGCCCTATGTGCAGCTGGCACAGGACCAGAGTGTGCTCGTCATGGGTGGAGCAGTGCAAGAAGGGCCAAGACCCTGGTAAGCTCTGAAGCCACACAGATGCCAGGAATCATGGTTCCTCCACATAGAGGCTGTGAAGCAATTTCTTAATTCATCTGGGCAACACCTCCCTGGATAGTGAAATAGGGTGCCTTCTTTTGTAAGAAATAAAGGATATCATGGCTCCTGGCACAGTTCCTGGTAGACCAACCAAGTAAGCAGGGGCTGTTGATTCGTTTGTCCATCTGTGTGGTACACATCTTACAGTTACAAGCATGAAAAACCAAAACCCTTAGCAACTAGATAAATGCATTACTGTCTATAATTAAATCTGTCTGGAAGTGGGGGTAATAGAATGTCTTAAACCAACAGAATGTCCTAAACTCTAAAAATGCCAGGCAGAGCTCCATATGACATACCTTTATTTTCTCTGTGAAGCAAAATAAAATTAAACCAGGTATGTGATGTACACCCTGGGAAAGTCTGAACCAATATTCAAGAGCTCACATATGGCAACAAGCAGTGAGTCACGTCTGGGGGAAGGCTCCCAAGACACAGCCCCACAGGCCACTGGAATGCATGTCGATGCAAAGCACACAG
The DNA here is from genome assembly GCF_020740685.1 of Jaculus jaculus. Taxonomy (NCBI): domain Eukaryota; kingdom Metazoa; phylum Chordata; class Mammalia; order Rodentia; family Dipodidae; genus Jaculus; species Jaculus jaculus. The sequence goes on along the minus strand of NC_059103.1, from coordinate 63,110,430 downwards.
TGATTATGGCCTGGGACTATTGATTTGTTTACTACCCCGAGACAGATGAGGGTCTGAGTGCCTGATCCTGCATCCATCCAAACCGCTCAGTCTTCTTCCAGATGTAAAGTAGGTCATGACTCACAAGCAATGTTTTCCAACCTAATAGCAAAAAGATGTTTTGAAATAAGTACACACAGGAAAAAAAAAAAAGGCAATCAAAGAAACTTCTGTAACAATAAATACGCAACTCTCAAGCAAAAACTGACACATTTCTGGTGATATCCATTGTGACTTTTCTGTAATCAAATGCCTTCTAAGGACTGGACTTCAGGTCGTGTGTGTGTGTGGGGGGGTGTGCGAGACAGAGAGGGAGAGGTGTTGTGCATATGTCTGTGTGAAGTGTGTATGTATTCCTGTGTGTGAGTAAAGTCATACATGTATGTGCAGTCATGTGTGAATCCAAGCATACATTTCTGTTCACTCATGTATGTGAATACAGGTATGCATGTGTGTGTATTAATGTGTGTGAGTCCAGGCATACATGTGTGTGTATTTATGTGTGTGAGTACAGGCATGCATATGTGTGCACTCATGTATGTGCGTACAGGTATACATGTGCGTATTCCTGTGTGTGAGTACAGGCATTCACATGTGTGAGTATAGTCATGCATGTGTGTGCATTCATGTGTGTGAGTACAGAAATACATTGTGTGTGTATTACTGTGTGTGAGTTCTGGCATCTGTGTGTGTATTAATGTGTGGAAGTACAGGTATTCATGAGGGTGTGTATCCATGTGTGGGAGTATAGGCATACATTGTGTGCATGTATACTCATGTATGTGAGTACAGCATACATGTGTATATTTGTGTGTGTGTGAGTACAGGCATGCACATGTGTATGTATTCCTGTGTGTGAGTACAGGCATGTATTCATTAATGTGAGTACTAGCATACATATGTGTGTATTCAGGTGTGTGAGTACAGGCAATTTACCTGCTGAGCTATCTCTCTAGCACATTATTGCTTATTTCTTTCTCAATAAAGATGTTTTAGTTGTATGTGGCGACGCAGGCCTGTAATCCCAGCACTTGGAGGCTGAAGCAAGAGAGTGAGTGAGTTCAAGGCCAACTTGGGCTACAAAGTAGGTCAGCTTGGGCAGTGTTATCAAACCATAATTGTGAAAAACAAAAATACCACAAAACAAAAAGAAATCATAAGAACCCATTTGTGAGTTTGTTACCTCATAAGCTTTTTCACAGGCCAAGGAATTATATGAACTTTAAACTGACAAGGTCTGAGTCAATGAAGAGTACGTGATGCCACAAGTACAGTTGATCCCAGACAATGAGACCTCCTGGCATAGCATGGGAGAAGATGCAAGTCTTATGCTGTGCTCTGTGTTCTGAGGGACCCCACATCAAGATAGTGAGGATATAATAATCTCAGCATATGGAGGGGGTGTCCCAGGGAAGGCTTGAGAAAGGAAGGTTGGCTCCAGAAAGCCAGAAATTTCAAGGAAAAAAAAGGTATCAGCTATGTTATGGGAGGAAGGGGGAGGGGCAGAGAGCCACAGAATGTTCCAGGCATTTTTCTTTCCACTGTGGCTTCCAACTCTTTGAAACTCGATGAGGGGGACAGCATTGCTGATTTGCCAGGAAACCTCCATTGCATCCCAAGTTTCCTACCAAAGAGCAGCGGGCCACAGAGATGCATCTGTCTGCTTGAAAGCAGGGTAAATCTGAATTGTGGCTACTTTCTTCTCAAAGGTCTATTGGTTAGTAGCCACCCTATCAAGAGAACCTTAAAAACTATAGCTCGCAGTTACCTGTATGATTTGGTCTTTATCACCAACCACAATTTACAACCATCATCCATAGGCAGATGGAAACAAAAGCAAGAGGACTCCAAGAAGAGTGTCTAAACTGGAATCAGAGAGATGGATTTGAATCCCAGATCACCCATGAAACAGTCTTGGCACAATGGTGAAAGCCTTTAATCTCAGAACTCCTGCCCTCCGGGTGTGGGGTACACTGGGCAGACATAGGAGGATAACTGACCAGCTCCAGTTCTATAGGTACAGTGGTCCAGGATGATGCTAGGGTGCCCACATGTTCTCCAGCATTTCAGAACCACAGATAATGGAGAACTCTTGCTCTTCCTCCATTAGATGCAAGTTCTTTGGAAGAGCAGCCTGTTTGTCCTTCTGTTCTCCATGCCTGACAGTGATGATGTCTAGTGTGTGATGAAACAAACCTGCACAGATAAGTGGGATACTTGCCGAGTAAACAGCTACCTGGCCACAGACTTGCTCTGTGTCTCAGCAGAACTGCAGACCTGGTACAGAGGCAAGCTGCCCACATACATTATTGTAAAGCAGCTGAGCTGGCCAGCTGAGCCTGGCTCTCTGCACAAGCAGGATCCTGGGCCAGACCCTGAAGAGCCCTCAAAAGGACTGGGGCTCTCACAGTAAGGACAACTTCATAGGGATCCCATGATGACTCTTCCTTGGGTGGTCTTGGGAACCCAGAGCAAACTGCCCACAGTCTCCATAGTGTCTCTGTGGGCTAAGAGTACTTTGCTCAAGGCAACAGGGTTTGAATTTACCCAAGTCCACAATATAAAGATTGCATCTATAAAATTATTGGAATAAAAACAAAATGCAGACTTTATATTATTTTATTGACATTATTCCTGACAACCCAGGAAGCCTTTGTCTGTCTCCTGCACAAACCCTGTGTTCTTTGATAACCAGCTCTTCATAATCATCATTGACTGTGCTTAGGTTAGGATCAGGGCTGAGCTGTGCTAGGCTGACATCCTTCCCATTCTATGGTAAGTTCCCTTAATTGTAGAACAAGGATAATGATGATGGAGCATGTCTGCAGCCAGGGTCTTGTTATTCTGGGGGTGTTTTTCTCATTTGCTAATCCTTGCTGATAACAAACATCCCTGAAGGAAGGACTGGTTTTTCTTCACACCAAGGACAAATACTGGCTTTTCTACCTCTTACAATACTCCACCTACCATTCTTACTGGGCCCACTAATCCAAAATGGAGTAGACACAGTTTCTGGTCAAGACACTCATATGCTCTCCAATGAGAGGCCCTGCAGCCTAGCATCCCCATCAAGGGTCTAAGTAATTCTCACCCCCACTCTGGGGTTGAGGTAAGTGCTAGTAAATTTTGCATATCTCGGTGACCCTTCCAGATACCATACAGGGGCCCAAGACTAGGGATGCACAGTGCCAACATGAGCTGAGATTCAGTGTGTTTCAAGAATAAGCAGGAAGCTGTAAGTTACAGGCTTACCCTTTCCTGAGGTATTACATCAATTCTGCAGGAGCACTGAGCACAGTTCTCACATAGGAATGTGGGATGGGGTATGGAGGATGGAGCACCCTCACCCAGGAGCAACAAACAACAGCAGGGCTAAGGAATATTAGGACTGGGTATGCATGTGTTTATTCAAGATAGCTGCACAGGGAAAAAAGGGAAGAAACCATTTGCTTCAGTGTTGAGTCCGTCTAAGACTGAGACCCTCTGAGTAAGGGATGTGGTATGTGTTGCAGACAGCATGTGATAAGGAATGGGGATTCATCCAGTACCCTGGGAATAGTCTACAGTGTGTAGATGGGCCACAGCTATGTCTCCAAACAGCCATTCTGCATGGGAAGGCACAGCTCAAGGCTCAGACCAACAGTTCTCAATCAGAGCACTGTGTACCAGACTGTGGGAAGTGGTCATAAGATGGCAGCTCACTCAAGGGGAACAAAGCCTGTCCTGTGACCTATGAAAAAAACCATCACAGTGTGGCTGTCCCCAGGGAAGCTGGCACACACAGCCACACACCCACTTAGGAGTATAGCTCCGTAGTAGATGCCCTGGGTTCTATCCTCAGGACTGTAAAAATAATAAAAATAAAATAGCAGGCATAAATAAGTAGATATACATTTCCTGCCATCCTGGTCCCATGGCCAGGAGACATTATGAATCTGGGTTGTGACTATTTGTGGTAGAAACTGTTGTCAGATGCACCAAGGGTAATTATGATAAATAATCTTCCTTGTCAACTTGATTGGATTGAGTAGTGCCTAGGAGATTTTAAAAGCACATTTATGTGGGTCTCTGATTAATGTCTCCCAACAACGACACCAGGATGGCAGGAAATGTATTCATACCTATAGACTGGTTTATGGCATGAAGGGCCAAAAACCTAAGTGAGTGAACATCCCGTGTCCCTGACAAGCATTGGTCATATGCTGCTCACCCAAGGCAAAGTGAACAATGACATAAAGTCCTATCAGGTAAAGTCATCATCCCTGTTAGCATTATTTCTAGCAGGGAAATAATAGCAAATTAAGCCAGTTTAGGGTCCTAGCAGCAACTCCAAAGGCAAACATGTCAGAGACAGGTGGCACTGTACAAGAAGAACAGGAAGCAGCATTTGTGTTACTTATCACAGGCCTTCTCTGTTCAACACTTCAAAATCCAAATCCCCACGACACAAGCAAGTGGCTCAGAATCACACCATCAGCAGAAGCCAAAGACCTGGACTTGGATCTCATAGCCAGGTCACACCACATACTCAGTACCAACTGGTCATAACTTTAGCGGGGATGGGGGGGGGGAAATGGTTTAGTGGTTAAGATATTTGCCTGAGAAGCCTAAGGACACCAGTTCAATTCCCCACATTAGCCAGATGCACAAGGGGGTGCATGCATATGGAGTTCGTTTGCAATGGCTGGAGGCCCTGGAATGCCCATTCCATCTTTCTCTCTGCCTCTCTTCCCCGCTCCCAAATAAATAAATAAAATATATTTTTTTAATTCGTGTGTATATGTGGTGGGGGGGAGGGCGAATGCATGTGCCATAGTACACATGTGAAATTCAGAGGACAACCTTAGGTGTTGAACCTTGACTTTCATCTTGTTTGAGGCAGGGTCTCTTTGTTGTTCTTCCCATGCACACCAGGCTAGAGGTCTGCCTGCATCTGGGGACTTTCCTGTCTCCAGCTCCCATCTGGCCGCAAGAGTGCTGGGATTACGGACTCATCCTATGGCACCCACAGCTTTACTGCGGGTGCTAAGGTCTGAACTCTGGCCTTCACACATGAACAGCAAATGTTTTACCCCCGAGCGATCTCCTCAGACGCGGTCCTAACTGTGAAAGCCAGAATACTTTTATTACAGCCCTTCATTCTGTGGGCTTTCCATACTAAACAGCTTTGATATGTCCTACTTTAGATTGTGGTCCCTAACCATTCTTCTACATGGGTTGTGCCACTGAGTGACAAAATGAACATGGGACTGGCTTTCTCAGGGAAGGATCAGGAATGCCTTATTGGACATGTAGTGTCAATGACCCTTTCTATCATCACAGGATTTCAGCACTAAGAGAAACTTGGTTAAACTTTTAAAAAATTATTTATATTTTATTTAGTTATTAGAGAGAGAGGGACAGAGAGAAAGAAGCAGACAGAGAGAGTGAGTGTGAGCACACCAGCACCTCTTGTCACTACATATGATGTCCAGGAGCGTATGCCATTTTGAGTCTGGCTTTCTGTGTGTACTGGAATAAAACCCGGGCTGCCAGGCTATGCACATAAGTACCTTTTAACCACTGAGCCACCTCTCCAGCCCCCTAACCTTTTTTTTTCTTTCTTCACTTAAATATTCAGAGCCACTTTTGGCTATTTTAGTTATTTATCTGCAAGTTCTCCATTTGTCTTCTTGCCGTATCCATCCCAGAGCCTGACATTGCACCTAGAAGGTACACAGAGCCCAGCAAGTCCCACAGCCACCCAGATTCTTTGCCAATGTATCACAGCCCTACCAAGTTCAATTTGACAGACATAGGTTCACTGTGACTTTGCCAAAATCAAAAGGACCTTGCCACTCACCCTACAGCTACCAGAACCCACCCACATGGGACATACCCAGGAAGCCATCTTCAGTGCATCACAGGTCAGTGCCAGAAGGCAAAGGTTTTTCTGCTCGAATATAAATATAAAAATAAATATATAAATATAAAAATGGAGGCTTGGCAGGAAGACATTGTGTCTAGTTGGTGAATTTCTGGCCTTTCCTTCATGTGCTTGAATACCTGGAAGATCTTGGGTTGAAGAGACGGGAATTCAACCTGCAGTACATGAAATATGTGCTGAGACACAAAAACAATTTTGGAGTATATCTACCAGGAAAACTGTGTCCGGAGCTCTTCTTTAGAGATAACTCTCCCCCACCACACACACATAGTTTCACTCCTACAGTTCTCATTTCAAAATTGGAAGCTGAGTTAGGGGCTGGGGAGATGGCTCAGTGGGTGAGTATTTACCACACAAACATGAGGACCAGAGTTTAGATCCACAGTCCACACTTAAAAGCCAGGCATGGTATTATATAATCTTAGCGTTGGAGAGAAAGAAACAGGAGGAACCCTGGAACTTCCTGGCCAGCCAGCCTAACCTATTTCGCTGGGTACAGGTTCAGTGAGAGACCCTGTCTCAAAAATCAAGGTGATGAGCAACAAGGAGCACACCCAATATCTACCCGTGTGCACCCAAACAGAGGAGTAGCTCTGCACATGCGTGCATGCGTGCGTGCACAAACACACACACAAATTAAGTGAGGCAGAAAACACACCATACCATACCACAGCATACCATAGGGTTTTACATGTGTCCTTCCCTTTGAAGATCAGCTATGCCTGTCTCCATTATACAGGGAGTCATTGTCTCAGGACAGAAAAAGAACTGGATTTCAATGCAGAAATGCCCAGAACCAAATCTCATAGTTTTTCTCCAGTCCTTTCTTGAGATAAAGTTAATTCAAAACTTGACAGCAATTGTGAAGTCACTGTTTATCTGCATTTAAGAATGCCTCCTTCCAGTGTGATACCGAGAGGTACTGAGGTAGCTTTGTTAGGCAATGAGGGTGACTAGACCCCGAAAGTAAGCAGCAGGAAAGTCTCTGGGCCTATCCTTGCAGTCTCAACTCTGCTAGAAGTTAAAGGATGACCTCTTCTTATCTTTTCCCTAGATTTGTTTTTCCATAAACAACCTGGGCCCCTCCTGGGAGGAAGGTCTTTCCTAGGATTTAAGCATTGTGGTTGGTCAAATTCAGCCCCCAGAAATGGGTGTCATGGCTAGATTCTTCCAGAGACATCCCAGACCAATAACTGAACCTCTGGCCCACCTGAGGCAGAAGGTAGGACCCACCACCATAAGGTTATAAATACATTTGTAAGGGGAAGACAAGGGCTCTGGGCTACCTGACTACCCGTGAACTGCTAGCGAGTTTCTCCTTGGTTTGGCCCAATTGAGTCTAGATGAGGGGAGAAACCTCTCACCCCAGTCCTTTCTCTCCACATGGGCTCTTTGCCCTCTCCTGCTCTCCACATGGCAGCGGCTCTTTGAACTTTCTTTTCTGTTCTCTTCATGGTTTTTCCAGGTCCAACACATGGGCTCTCAAGCCACATGGGTGTGTTCATTTTCCTTCCCTCAGTTCTGTACTTACCTAAATATAATAATTTAGTAATTATCCTTCTCCTTCTTAGTCTTATCTTATTCAATATCTTTGGTTAAAAGTAGACACGATCCCAGTGGGATTCAAGGACTTCGCTGAACCCCTAACACTCAGTTTTCAATCCACTTGTCTCTCTTTTCTGGCTGTCCATGCCTGCCCATGGTGGGTGACCTGAAGACCAAGCAGAGGGCAAGCTGTGTGACTGACATGACACACGGACACTTCCTGCCTTTGCAGGTGCTTCACACTCCTTGACAGCTACAGACACTCTGACTATTTTCAGCACCTTCCGTATACAAAAATAAGCCATGAAGAAAAATCACAACTGCCACAAAAATATGCCATTCCTTGGCATTCCTAGCAAAGCTTCTTTGTGGAAACTGACCACTTCTGTCTTTCCCATTCCTTGAGTTAAATGAAGCCTTTGGTTTCAATTAGAATGAGTGGCTTATTTATTTTACATTAATTCTCCAGACATGAAAAATCAAATCAACAACAATGAAATTAAAGGCTTGGTGCCTTCGTAGGGAGGATGGAATATTTCAAGAACATTGGGGATGAGGTTCTGACAGCTCCAGGTAACAGGAGAGGAGGCAGATGTTCCCAAAGGCATTTGCAGATGACAAGGACTGGGGAGCTGAGGGAGGCTGTGGAAATGTCCCTTCAGGCAAGTGGGAGACAGCTTGGTAAAGAGCTAATTATTTACTATTCTCAACTCCTTAGTTGAGAGGGTGTCCTGAATCACCCTCTAGCATGAGATGACCCCTCCCATATTGCATTAATTGGACTTAGGAGGGTCTTTTTACATTTCTCCAGTCCCTACCCCTTGCATTCTTTCCTATACTGTCTCAGGAAAATGACACCAGCAATTTCCTTTCCAGCAAGTTGACACATTATCCTGGGCTTTAATGAGGTCCCTTTCTTGGATGTCTGCTGCAGGAGTGAGATCGATTCACTTCAGCTCATTATGTGTGTCTTTATTGATCAGCTATTATGAGCCCTGCACAACGATAGGTTAGGGGTGGAAAAGGAGCCAGAAAGTCTTGGCCTTTCACAGCCTGAGCCAAGCACCAACAGGAAATGAGAAGACACAGACTTAACTGGTTGTCAGGTTCCTCTTTTATAAAGCCAAGACAATGACATGTTCTGGCCCACCTCTTAAGGCATGAATGGCAGGTCCACAAGACAGGAAAAGAAGCAGATAAGACTACACTCTCATTCTCATCCCATCTCCACATCTAAAAACATCCATAGCAACTGCCCACACTCTCCAGCTATGATGGAGTCAAACTCAAACACAAGGGGGTTTTAAAAATAGTGTGAAGAAAGATTTTTCCCCTTTTCTGCACTTTTAATTATGGCATTTCATTATGCCTTTCAGCTGAACTGACATGTAACTGGAAAATGGTATCCTTAAGATGAACGAATTAATGTTTTGATGTACATACTTTCATTACCACAATGGAGCTGATTAAACATGCAAAATCACTTAAAAATTTGTTTTTCCTTGTTTCTCATGTTGGTGAAAACATTTAAGCTAATGCTCAATCTCCAGCACAGAGCACAGTATCACTAACTCACCCTCGTGCTGCTCCTGGTCTCAAGGCTGTATTTACACGTTAGAACTGAAAGGCTGTACTCTGTGACCACCTCCCTGACCCTCTGCGTTCTATGCCTTTTATTTTCCCTATTCTTTGAGTGGCAAGAGAAACCAAGAAAAATTAGAAGAAAACAATTATAAGCAAATAATTTACTTTTCTCATATTTCCTTTGAGATACATAAAAATTCTGGGTCTACATCATAATAAGAAAAGATCATGACATCAAAATAAAAGAGAGACTGATTAAGAGGGGGAGGGGAAACGATGGAGAATGGAGTTTTCAAAGGGGAAAGTGAGGGGGAGGGAGGGCATTACCATGGGATATTGTTTACAATCATGGAAGTTGTTAATAAAAGCCACACCTACTCGAACCATGGAACTCAAGCAGCAGCAGCATAACTGAGAAAAAAATCATCCCAAAAGGTAACTGGGATTACACCTGGGAAGGGCCTCAACAGACCAGAAAACTTAACCTTCTTGTCAGGATTAAGGGAGTGGGTGGGACACCACACAGCCTAAGGGACAGACAGAGGATCAGGTTGTCATAATACCTACTCTTAGATAAATACTCTGTACTGTTTCTCATTCAAAGTGTACATCGTTTAGGTAAATTTTAGAAACTATCTGTATTTAGTCCCACTCAGCCTACTTGAATACTCTAATAACAGGCAAACCCAACACCTAGGGTCACTTTTGTAGATACTCTGAGAATCTGGAGAGCCAAACCTAGCGCCTTAAGCTCCTACCCTGAAGATATATAATACGAGATTGATTTATACATCTAATAATACCCAGCTAACTAGAAAATCCAATCATTAAATAATCCAGGATGCAAAAATATAAACATTATAACACAAGAAACACCAAAAATCAAGACAATATAAATTCACCAAAAACTATTAATGCATTAGAAATGACCTCCAGTGAGAATGAGTTAGATGAAATGCCTGGGAAAGATTTCAAAAGAATGATTATGAATAATTATTATTATATTATATGATTATAAAGAATGATTATATTATATATATTCAAAGAAGTCAAAGAAGAAATCAAAGGAATGAAAGAGGAAATCAAAGGAATCAAAGAAAACACAGGACACCAATTTAATGAAATAAAGAGGTCAATACTAGGAAATAAAAATAATAAGAAATAAGGAAATAGAAATAATAAAGAAAAACCAGGCAGAATTACTAGCAATGAAGAACACAGTTAACAAAATAAAAAGCTCTTTAGAAAATCTCAACAGTAGAATGTATGAACTAATAGAAAATTATGAGTGGGAATTTCAAGATATTTGGGACATTATGAAAAGATAAAACATAAGAATTCAGGGCATAGTAGAAGGAGAAGAATTTCACTCCAAAGGCATAGTAGGTATCTTCAACAAAATCATACAAGAAAACTTCCCCCAAGTTGGGAAAGAGGTGCCAGTGCAGATACAGGAATCCTTTAGAACACAGCCAGACAAAATCTGGAAAGAACCTCTCCTCGCAATATTATAATCAAACTACCAAACAAACAAACCAAAGAAAAAATGTTGAAAGCAGTCAGAGAGAAAAATAAGGTTACCTACAAATGCAAGCCTATCAGGATTACAGCAGACTACTCAACATAAACTTTAAAAGCCAGAAGAGCTTGGAATTAAAGATAACAACTGTCATCCACGGTTATTTTATCCTGCAAAGCTATCCATTTAAATAAACAGAGAAATAAGGACATTCCACAATAAAAGCAAGCTAAAGAAGTATTTGAAGACAAAATAAGCTCTACAGAAAATGCTTGAAAGAATCCTCCATGCTGAAGAAAAAGAAAAGCACACATATAAGAAACCAGGAAAAAACAAACAATACTCAAACACTAGTTAACACAAGACAGCAAAGGTAAAACCAGAAGAACTACAAAAAAATGGCAAAAATGAATACACACCTTTCAATAATATCTCTTAATATTAATGGCCTCAATACCCCAACCAAAACACATAGGTTTGCAGACTAGGTTAAAAAGCAGGATCCTACAATCTGTTGCCTCCAAGAAAACCACCTTTCTACAAAGGATGGACATTATCTTAGGGTGAAAGGTTGGAAAACAGTGTTTCAAGCAAATGGACCTAGAAAACAAGCAGAGGTTGCTATCCTAACATCTGACAAGGTAGACTTCAGTCCAACATTAGTTTAAAAAGATAAGGAAGGTAACTTTATATTGATCAGCAGTACCCTCCAACAGGAGGACATTACAATACTAAACATATATGCACCTAACATGAGGGCCCCCAAATTCATCAAACACTATTAAAACTAAGGTCAAAGATAACACCATACACAGTGGTAGTGGGTGACTTCAACACAGCACTTTCATCATTTGACTGGTCATCCTGGGAAAAAATAAACAGAGAGGCATCTGGACTAAATGAAGTCACAGAAGGAATGGACCTAAAAAATATCTACAGGACATTTCATCCAAATGCTGCAGAATATACATTCTTTTCAGCAGCGCATGGAACATTCTCTAAAATAAACCATATGTTAGGACACAAAGCAAATCTTAACAAATACAGGAAAACTGAAATAATCCCTTGCATTCTATCTGACCACAATGGAATCAAACTGCAAATCAATAGCAAGAAAGGCTAGACAGCATACACAAAATTATGGAAATAAAACAACACACTGTTAAATAATGAATAGGTCAATGAAGCTTTAAGTGACTATATTAAGAAATTAGAAATGTCACAAGTAAATGAATTAATACTTCACCTTAAAGCCCTGGAAAAAGAAGAACAAGAGAAACCAAAAATCAGTAGACAGGAAGAAATAATAAAGATTAGGGCAGAAATTAATGAAATAGAAACAAACAAAAACAATTCAAAGAATTAATGAAACAAAGAGTTGGTTCTTTGAAAGGATAAACAAGATTGATAAACCCTTAGCAAATCTGACCAAAAGAAAGAGAGAAAAAGACACAAATTAATAAAATTAGAGATGAAAAAGGTAACATACCAACAGATGACAGAGAAATTCAAAAAAATCACAGGAACATACTATAAAAGAATATACTCCACAAAGTATGAAAATCTGAAAGAAATGGATGATTTCCTTGATTTATATGACCTACCTAAATTCAATCAAGATGAGATTAATCACTTAAATAGACCTATAACAAGCATGGCAATCAGAGTAGTTACAAAAAATCTCCCAACTAAAAAAAGTCCAGGCCCACATGGATTCACTGATGAATTTTACCAGACTTTCAGGGAAGAACTAACACCATTGCTTCTTAAGCTTTTCCATAAAATAGAAAAAGATGGGATCGTACCAAACTCCTTCTATGAAGCCAGCATCAGCCTGATACCAAAACCAGGCAAAGATAGAACAAAAAAAAAAAGAAAATTACAGACCAATCTCCCTCATGAACATAGATGCAAAAATTCTCAACAAAATATTGGTGAACAGAATACAAGTCCAGGTAGCTATAGCCACCTGATATGCAATAAAAATGCCAAAAGACAGGTTCTTCAGCAAATGGTGCTGGGAAAACTGGATATGTATCCCTAGAAGGATGAAAATAGATTCTTCTCTCTCTCCATGCACAAGAATTAAGTCCAAATGGATTAAAGACCTTAACATCAGACCTGAAACTCTGAAACTGCTAGGGGAAAAGTAGGGGAAGCCCTTCAACATGTTGGTCTTGGCAAAGACTTTCTGAATATAATCCCAATTGCTCAGGCAATAAAACCACAGATTAACCACTGGGACCTCATGAAATTACAAAGATTTTATACTACAAAGGACACTGAGAATAAAACAAAGAGGCAAGCTACAGGATGGGAAAAAAATCTTTGCTAGGTATATATCTGATAGAGGATTAATATCCAGGATATACAAAGAACTCAAAAAGTTAAATAATAAGAAATGAAACAAGCCAATTGAAAAATGGGTTATGGTGTTAAATAGAGAGTTCTCAAAGGAAGACAGAAGGATGACATAGAAGCATCTAAAAAATGTTCCTCATCCCTAGTCATCAGGGAAATGCAGATTAAAACTATGTTGAGATTCTACCTCACTCCTGTCAGATTGGCTACCATCATGAAAACAAATGATCATAAATGCTGGCGGGGATGTGGAAAAAGAGGAACCCTTCTACACTGTTGGTGGGAATGCAATCTGGTCCAGCCATTGTGGAAATCAGTGTGGAGGTTCCTAAAACAGCTAAAGATTGATCTACCATATGACCCAGCTATAGCACTCCTAGGCATATCCTAAGGAGTCATCTCGTTTCCTTAGAAGTACATGATCAACCATGTTTATTGCTGCTCAATTCATAATAGCTGGGAAATGGAACCAGCCTAGATGTCCCTCAACTGATGAGTAGATAATGAAGATATGGCACATTTATACAACGGAGTTCTACTCGCAGTAAAGAAAAATGTTTATATGAAATTTGCAGAAAAATGGATGGATCTGGAAAGGATTATACTAAGTGAGGTAACCAAGGCCCAGAAAGCCAAGCACCACATGTTCTCTTTCATATGTGGATCCTAGCTACAGATCATTGGGCTTCTGTGTGAGAAGGAAAAAAAACTCAGTAGCAGAGTCCAGTAAGTTAAAAAAGAGACATAAAGGGAAGAGAAAGGAAGGGAGGAGGGTACTTAATAGGTTGGTATTATATATATGTAAATAGAAGAATAGATTAATGGGAGTGAAAAGGCCTAAAGTGAGATCAGGGAAAGAGAATGAGTAAAGCAAAGGTGGAGGGAGGGCTATTCAAAATCTAAGAGGATATAAATAAATCATATCGAATCTTCTAGTTTTGGACAATGGAACACTCAGGAGCCCATAGATTGTTGCTAGAAAATTTTCAGTGCCAGGGAAGGGATATGTTCCAGTGAGTTGTTGGCCATGGAGGTCCCTGATGCCCCCAAAACATTATAGGCCATTGCCGAGGCCCTTGTTTTTTCACCAGAAATAGATGGCAAGACCCTATTGCTGAAGACTCCACATACTTGGGCTGCAAGGCCACTGAGAAATCCTGCTGGAAATGAGCTGATAACCTCCTCCATGTAGACCAGCTGACAGAAAGCTGGAAGAAGCCATTCCACATGTAGTTCAATGGGAGAAAGAGATACCAGCAGTGAAGATACTCAAGAGTGGGCCCTGAAAACTTTATAATTTGCCAGCCAGGCCAAATGAGCCAACAGGTGCAATAGTGGCACGTCTATTATGGTGGAAACCAACTGCCCTCCAATTGGACTGGAGGCCCGCTCCATGGGAGGGAATATATCACTGAAAATGAAAACTTAAAACAGGGGAAGTCATGAGCCCTAGGGGTGTAACATCTGCTCATGTCTGGAAAAATGTATATACTATGCTTATCAAACTGCCCAGTAAGCACTTCTCTTAATATTCATACCCTTATATTAATGCTACTCTGACTTTGGGTATAGAATCTTTTCTTTTCAGATAGCAGTGACCTTGGGACCACTCAGAAGGTATTATAGTGCTGGAAAGAAGTGACTGGAATACTGAGTAACATTTCGATCACACCTTCCAAGGCTCAGGGTCTAATGTGGAAGAGGTGGTGGAAACAGTGTAAGAGCCAAAGGAAGGGTAGGACTCCAAACAACGCACTCCATCCAGACATAAAATGACCTGGATATCCATGACCTCACAGTGTCTGACACTACCTACATAAGATCATCGTAAGAGGAGGAAAAGATCATGATATCAAAATAAAAGTGAGACTGATTGAGATAAGGAGGGTATATGATGAAGAATGAAATTTTAAAAGGGAAAGTGGGGGGAGGGAGGGTGTTACCATGGTATAGTTTTTATAATCATGGAAAATGTTAATAAAAATTGAGAAAAATAAAATAGTTTTAAAAAGAAAGGATAAATTCTGTGTCTGAGTTAGATCTAAATCCACACCTCTTGAGTAGAAGTTTCTATAGTCATAATAAGAATAGATCATTTGGACCTCAAAGGATGTTGGCTGCATTAAAAGTAAATTTAAACATGGTCTCAGTCTATAGACATTCTTTTCTAGCACCTCAAGGAATGGTGACCCTAAGAGCTGCATTTTATAGCTCTAAGCAGTCCTCAGGCTAGGCCAGCCCAGTATATAGTTATCATCAGACTTATGGTGTCAGGAAACTCTTCCTGTCTGGCAAAGAGGTGTGCTATGACATGTTTCTCAATAGTGTCCCCAACTTCTACAGTTTGCATCCCAGGCAAACACTGTGGAAACTTTCTGCTCTGGCCTCCTTTCTGATTTACAGAATTCTTCCCATAACTAGAAGAACTTCAGCAGGGAGACTTATCATCCAAAACAAGTTAGTCTAAAGTTTCATTTGCTATGATGTCTTGTATGAGTTCATCCTGAACTCCTTGTACATGATTTTTAGTCTTGAGACCTACCAGGGTACAGAAGATGCACTGGCACTGGGCAATGGTGGTCATCTGCTCCACTGGATACTCCCCGAGGCACAGCTTGCAGGACACTAGGGGGTCGAGGGCCAGATCCCAGGTGGGCTGGTACCTTGCTGTGGTCATGGCAGAACAGTCTGAAACAGAGATGTGCAATGTCAGACTTGGGTGGGGGGCTCA
The DNA here is from genome assembly GCF_020740685.1 of Jaculus jaculus. Classification (NCBI taxonomy): domain Eukaryota; kingdom Metazoa; phylum Chordata; class Mammalia; order Rodentia; family Dipodidae; genus Jaculus; species Jaculus jaculus. Next base: position 63,094,725 of record NC_059103.1, on the reverse strand, counting down.
GGTAGCTCTTTTAGGCAGTTAGGGTAAATGGATCCCTGAAAGTAAGAAACAGGAATGTTTTGGGGCCTATTCTTGCAGTCTTCACTTGCTAGAACTCAAAGATCTAGATTCTTATCTCTTGCCTAAAGGAGATCTGTTTTTCCACAAAAAAACCTGGGATCCTCCTGGGAGGTCTCTCCTAGGATTTAAATCTAGCCCTAAAATTGTGGTGGGTCAAGTTCAGTCCATAGAACTATGTGTCATGGCTAGCCTCTTCCTGACCTAGCCCTTAGCCCAGACCAATCAGATATCCCTTGGCTCACCTGAGCCTGAAGGCAGGACCTACCACCATAAGGTTATAAATATGTCTGTGAGAGGAGAACAGGGTCTCTGAGCTGCCTGACCACTTGGAAATCCTCCAGTTGCTGGTGAATTGGCCCTTGGCTTTTAGTTAGCTGGCCCTAACTCCACATGGTCAGAGCTCTTTGTGCTTTCTTTTCTGCCCCCTGTATGATTTTTCCAGGCCCACCATGTGGGCTCTCAAGTAATGTGGTGAATTCATTCTCCTTTCCTTTGTTCTAGATTTCCCTCAATAAACATAATTTAATAATTATCCTTCTTAGTCTTATTTTATTCGATTCTAGGTTTAAAATTAGGCACAAATCTAGGATTTGGGGTTCAAGGACTTTCCTAAACACCTAGCACCCCATTACAAGGCCCCCCTCCTGTGGCCTTCTCAGACCTACAGTTGGAATCACATCTGCTTGCAGTGGAGTTCAAACATGGTCCAAAGATATAGATTGCCCAGGGTTTTCAACAAAACTACTCTGGTTCCACTGTGAGGTCTATCCATGGGTCCCTGCATCATGTCCATAAATGGCACTCTTCCACTTCTCGTGGTAAACTCTGTGTCTAGCTTCAAAATAAGAAAGGGTCAACCACACCCATCCCTTCATTCTTCCAAACTGCATTTAGCGCCTTCTAGAAGAACGATACCTTAGCAAGCAGAGAAGAGTGGCACTGGCTAAAGTACTTATGGTTGGGTTTGACTCCTCCCCAGTTTGTCTCAGGGAAATATCCCAGGGAGACCTGCTAGCAAAGCCCACTTCTGTGGCCCTTTTGGACCCTCCCAGGCATACACCTTCCCCTGCTGCCAGCAAGCATTCAGGCTCCAGACAGCTGGCCCCTTCCCTGATGTGAGCCAGTAGCTTTCCTAGGATGTCAATTTTCAGGAAGACATGTTCACTCACAGAAGTCAATTGGATCCTCACTTCCCCATCTTGCCAGAACTTTCTCTGGCATACTGCAAACCACGCATGACTGGTGTTCCCTGCCTGCTGCACACTGGCCCTGCTGCATCACTACTTGCTTCATGATCTCCTCCACCAGGCAGCCAGGAGCCGTGGGACACAGAAGGGCTGGACCTCTAGCCATCAGCTCAGCACTTGCCTGAGGGGGAGGGGGGGGTCTCTCTGTGGTTGTTTGTTGACTGCATGTACAAATTCCTGTGTCTGGGTTTCTTAATTATCACCCTGAGCCCCTGCCACTTGATTTAAGTTGCATACACTTATTGGGCACCTGAAATAGGTAACTATGTGTCCTGCTCTCCAAACTCATCCTGTCCAAGTTCTGAAGCGAACACAATTCCATTCAATTATCAGATAAAATTGCCGATCATATGAACACTTCCCACTTCCTAGCCAAATTTCAAGAACTACAGTGATAGAGTATATCCTCCCCTACCTAAATCCCAACCTGAATAGAGGTGTGAAACCAACAAGAGTATTTGCATAGCCTACTAGTTAGGACAGGCAACAAGAACTTATCTTCTCGGTTAGAGCACAGGGTGGTGGTACAGATAATAATCAAGGCTTAGCACAAGAAAGAAAATTAAAAAAAAACAAAAACATAATACCCAATATCACTTTCAAGAATCCTGAAAACGTGTAAAGATATATGAAAGAGCTTCCTACTCACAGATCTTTGGATTTCTTCAGGAAAGGTGTTTACTCAATAAAAATCTCTCTGGAAATGTCCTCACAGGCACACTCAAAGATGTGTGCCCTAGCTGATTTTGAACCCAATCAAGCAGACTATGAAGAGGAACCATCACACTATCTAATGGGAAGGAAGAAATATCTCAGCCCCTTTCACCAGGCATAGGGTACAGAGTAACAGGGGAGGGGCAGAACCAACTCTGAGCATTGTGACCAGACAGAATTACAATTCCAAATTTTCCCACTGAAAACTAGCACTGTGCGACAACTTCACCACTGCCAGCCCCAATCTGCACGTGTGCTGAAAGGCCCAAGAATTCAGAAGCAACTCCAGGAGGCTTACTCAGGAGAAAGAGACGTACAGGTTCCACATCGCTTCCAGGTGGGAGATTCGGTCTATGTCAGACGCCACCGCGCAGGAAACCTTGAGACTCGGTGGAAGGGCCCCTACCTCATCCTACTGACCACTCCAATGGCTGTGAAAGTTAAAGGAATACCCGCCTGGATCCATGCATCTCACGTCAAGCCCGCTCCGCCACCGGGCCCCGAATGGCAAGCCGAGAGGACAGACAATCCCCTTAAACTTAGGCTTCGCCGTGTGGCTTCTCCTTCTCCAGCTAGGTGATGCCTCCAATCCCCATGCCCCCCAAAAGTTGACTTGGCAAGTGCTTTCTCAAACGGGGGATATAATATGGACTGCAACTAGGGAAACGCCCCCCTGGACTTGGTGGCCTGTCCTGACCCCAGACATATGTGCCCTGGTAGCCGGGGTAGAATTTTGGGATATCCCAGAGCTCACCCCGGAGGAGGTCCCTAGAGAAGTCCACTCTCATGTGGCTAAGCGGGCACTCACGCAAGGGGTCATCTCCCAAGGCCAATACATGGCAGACAACCCGGGGTGCAGCTCTGGGCCAGCCCAACGTAAGATGCAGCATACTCCATTTTATGTCTGCCCCCGAACTTCTAAACGAAGTTGTGGAGGGATAAAACAGTTCTACTGTAAATACTGGGGTTGTGAAACTACAGGCAATACCTACTGGTACCCAGTTTCTTCCTGGGACCTGATTACTGTGCAGGAAGGATTAGATGGGAAAAAATCAGTTCCTCTCAGCATCTCTTTCACCCCCCAAGGTCGAGAGTGCCGAGACTGGATAAAAGGAAAAACTTGGAGACTCAGGTTTTATATGACAGGATGGGATAAGGGCCTAACCTTTACTATACGACTTAAGATAGAGCCTCCCACCCCAAGACCAGTAGGACCTAATAAAGTTCTAGTAGAACAGGGACACCCTAAAGTGGCATTACCCAAGCTCCCACCCACAGTGGCAGCCAAGACCCATCACATAACGACTGCTAGAACCCCTTTGACTAGCCCACTCTCGGAAGCCCCACACGGGACAGGACAGAGGCTCTTTAGCCTAATCCAAGGGGCCTTCCTCGCCATAAACGCCACCAACCCCAACATCACCTCTGCCTGCTGGCTTTGTTTATCCTCAGGACCACCCTACTATGAGGGGATGGCAACTATGGGAGAGTTTAATATGACTAAAGAACATAATAGCCGGTGTTCATGGGGGACCAAAAACAAGTTGACTCTCCCGGAGGTCTCAGGAAGGGGGGCATGTATAGGAAAGGCCCCCCGTCCCACCAACATCTTTGTAATGTTACTCTGACCTATAGTCAAGACTTCAGACAACCAATATCAGGGTATAACAGGTGCCAGGGTATAACAGGTGGTGGGCATGTGTTTCTACTTCAGTTTTTAACCCATCCAAAAATTTCTGTATAATGGTCCAACTTGTCCCCCGGGTTTACTACCATCCTGAGGAAGTAGTCATCGATGAATATGACTATCATCCCACCTGATCCAAAAGGGAGCCTGTAACCCTTACCCTAGCAGTCATACTTGGCTTAGGGATAGCCGCCGGTGTGGGGACGGGGACCACAGCCCTGGTCACGGGACCACAACAATTAGAAAGAGGGCTTGGTGAACTACATGCTGTCATAAATGAGGATCTCCAAGCTTTAGAGAAATCTGTTAGTAATCTAGAGGAGTCCCTGACCTCCTTATCTGAAGTGGTCTTACAAAACCGGAGGGGATTAGACCTACTGTTCCTAAAAGAAGGCGGATTATGTGCAGCCTTAAAGGAAGAATGTTGCTTTTATGTAGATTACTCAGGAGCCATCAGAGACTCCTTGAGCAAACTCAGGAAAAGACTAGAAAAGTGTCGAAGGGAGAGGGAAACTGACCAAGGATGGTTTGAGGGATGGTTCAACAAGTCCCCCTGGATGACTTCTCTGCTTTCCACCCTGATGGAACCCTTAATGGTTTTGCTCCTGATGCTTTCAGTTGGGCCTTGCATACTTAATAAGATTTTTACTTTTGTTAGAGAACGAGTGAGCGCGGTCCAGATCATGAAACTTAGACAACAATATAAGGGCCTTCAGGGCACAGAAGAAGATTACATTTAGTCCTTCCAAGTTCTAGGATTAGAACTATTAACAAGAGAAAAAGTTGGAAATGAAAGGCCCAAGAATTCAGAAGCCCAGAAATACTATCACGCTCCAAAGGGAGCTTAAGCAGGCCCCTGCATACTTCAAACTCCAGGCTTTACTCTCTGTTGGAAGCAAGTAAAGAATCCCTCTTCTCATTATATCAGAGCCCGCTCCTAATATAAAACTAGGTAAAAAGGGCATGAGATAGCCCTCAAGGATGGGAAATGAGTAATGAAGTGAACCACTTATTTGGTTTCTGTAAATAGCCTGCACCATAAGCCTTAATAGCCCACACTGTAAGCCTTAGTAGCTCGCACCATAAGCTGTAGCAGCCTGCCTCAGACCACCAAGGTCATAGGAGGCTGATACCACACTTGCTACCCCCACCTAAGGACCTGCGCAAATGCTGACCTCCAAGGTCATAGTAGACTGATACCACACTCTGCTACTCCCACCCAAGGACCTGCGCAAATGCTGACCACCAAGGTCATAAGAGAATGATTGGTTCACGAGGGGCTTGAACAAATTAAACTAATTGGCTTAGAAACTATGGAGTGGCACAAACTGACTGGCTCGCATCCCGTGGGCTCCTGATATTAAAAAAATGATTGGTCTAATGCACAAGCTTTGTTAGAAACCCTATAAAAACTGTCCCGTTCCTGCATTCGGGGCTCTGCAGTCCTCTACCCCTGTGCGGTGTACGACTGTGGGCCCCAGCGCGCTTGGAATAAAATCCTCTTGCAGTTTGCATCAAGACCGCTTCTCGTGAGTGATTTGGGGTGTCGCCATATCCGGGCAGAACATGGGGTCCCCATCCTGGGGTTCCTTCAGTGCAAAGTGGTTGATAATCCCATCTCAGGGAGGTGTTGTAGGATGAGGAATGCGCATAGAGAGCCCTTCACTAATACTGTGTGATAAAACCCTCCTCCTGCCCAGACTTTTCATTCAGCCACTCTGCAGCTAAGGTGTTGGATCCCATGGACAAAAGTTTACTTCCTTTCTCTAAAAGCATTCAGTTAAAACAGTTTTTAGTGGATTTCTTTTTCTTTCTTTCTTTCTTTTCTTTTCTTTTTTTTTTTTTTTTTTTTTTTTTTTTTGAAGTAGGGTCTCACTCTAGCCCACGCTGACCTGTAATTTACTAAGTAGTCTAGGGGCGACCTCAAAGTCACAGTGATCCTCCTACTTCTGCCTCCAGAGTGCTGGGATTAAAGGTGTGCACCACCAAGCCAGCAAGGCCTGAAAATGCACAGGAGACTAATGAAGAGGAGTACAGGGTGGACATGTGAGAGACATGCAGGGAGTCCTGACCACAGAAGCAGAGCACAGATGACTAGATTCAGTGCTCTGAAATCCCGTGGGAATAAAGGCTGGCAATTACTGCTCATGGCATGGGATGGGTGCAGCAAGCGGCAAGGATGGATCAGACTCTTCCAAGGACAGTTACTGGCCATGACTTCCTCTGTAATATGTCATTGCTATAAAAGGAGTCTAACAAAAACTCAAGTGATTTCTGGATGTAGTGGAGCCTTTAAGATAATTTAAACAAGCATTCTAATATGCCTAAAGGCATTAGGCCACTAACAGTAAGGAAAGTTTCAAGGTCAGTCTCTCAGCCCTCCAGTGTATAGGAGCTGCATGATCACAGTTTCTAATCTCTCCCACCCCAAAGTCATGGTCACATGCATTATTTCTCCACACCCCGAATTTGTTACTATCACTCCTTTGAATGCCCATATGGATTTTCTGGGCTCTGGGACCATGCTTGTTTTTTTTGTTTGTTAGTTTGTTCGTTTGTTTTTCATTTATAGTTCTTGGCGTCTCTGCTTGATTATAATCTTAATAATCTTTTCTTCCCAAGTCTCAACTGTTAATAACTACTGTAAAAAGTGTGACTGCATTTTGATTAAGAACAGACACTAGCCCTAAAGGGTCTACCCACCTTAACAAGACAGGCAAGACAAGCAGCCAGGCTCCAGAAGTCACCAAGGCTGGGAAAGTCCCCAAGGGACAGACTTTGCTAACTGATTTCTCAGTTCTGCAGAGCAGGGCCACATTGTTAGTGACAATGTTGAACAGGCACAGGTTCCAGATTCTATGGGGCCATTGTGGCAGTCATTTTAAGAAGAAATAGTAAAGAAGACCTGGGTACAAATTGTTCTGCCATGTGGCTAAGAGATTTTGGAGGAATGATTAAACCCATTCTCCTTTTGTAAAATCTCTATCTAGTCATTGCATAGGTAGACTTACTTCCAGAGTGAGAAATAGAAATCTGTTAAGTTCATGGACATATCATCAATTTGATAAATTAAAGTCACTACCTCTTGTCAGTTTAAAGAACTTGACAATAATCTGTATAGATTAAGAGGAGAAAAAAGTTACACATTCGAGAAGTAATATAACAAAATTAGTCTTCCTGGGCTGGAGAGATGGCTCAGGTTAAAGGGTGCTTGATTGCATAGCTTGCTTTCTGGACCAGGTTCAATTTCCCAGCACCTACATAAAGGTGGATGCAAAATGGTACTTGCATCTGTGATCCCAACTTGCCTATGACAATGTGAGATGGAGTCAGGAAAATCTGAAGCTTGAGGACTAGCTAGCCTGACTTTTTCTTGGAGTTTGGTAGTTCACTTGCAGTGGTAAGAGACTACATTTCAAAGAGAGTAGAACACAGACAACTTACATTTGCCCTATTAACTCCACATGTGTGCTGTGGAAAGCATACATGCACACACACTTTAAAGTAGTCATTCAGGACATTCAATCCAATGGCTGAGATCTTTGGAAAAAGCAAAACCCTATCAGGCCTCCTGCTTGGTCATCAACAATCTAGGATGACCCACGCCAAGGCATTAGCCACACTGAGCTTCAGAATAGCAGGAACCCAGAGCTTAACAGGTTCCACGGGGTTCTCTGTCCTTTGCCTCACTTGCACCAAGGATCCTTGCTCTGGAAAGGCAGTTTCCTGCTCTATAAACTCCTGTAGCCTCTGTTGCATGCTTCTGCCTAAGTATTCCATCTTGCTTGTTCCCAAGATTAATCCCCCTCCAGCTTCACAGCTCTATCCCTCTTCCTGTTTACAGTCTCTCTGACTAGCCCTTGGTGTGACTGGATGGGAAAACTTGACCTTTCTTCCCTGACCACAATTTCCACTTGACCTCCAGACAATGTGTTCTCTCTGCTCTGGACTCAGACAAGGTAGCTCTTAGCCCTCACCCCTGCTTCTGCTTCAGCCCCCAAGAGACATAGCTTAAACAGGTCAAACTTCTATTCTGTTGCTACATCTGTATTCTCGCCCCTCTGTAGTACATTGTCTCTGAGCTATGCTCAGAAACCATGTCTCAAATGGTGACAAGAATAATGTACAAAAATATCTATGCTGTGTAAGACCCTCAGGGACCTTCCAAACACACAGGATGGCTTTAATACGATTTTGCAAACATTGAACAGCTGCAAATTTGCAATAGGAATTTGCTTAGGGAAAAACAATGCACAATGAAAGAAAAAATAGTCTTTGTTTTCCTAATGTGAATGTTAAGTCAAAGGAAACAACAAACTATTTTAAGAACATCTGGTCAATTAGAAGTATTATTCAATTCAAGCAATTCCAAATGGTTGAAAGATAAGACTGAGGTTTTGAAAATGTTTTGCACTATGATGGAAGAGGTATGAATGGACAATAAACTGTCAACACAGAAATTAAGAATGTGAATACAAATAATGTGTTTATCACCAGAATCATCTCATCTCCAGGTTCTTCCACTCCTACCATGCAACAGTTGCCAGCCAACCTTATTCATCTCTTACCTCATCACTTCTTCCAACTGAGCATGGGGGCATCTGCCTACAATTCAAGCACTTGGAAAACTGAGACAAGAGGATCAAGAGACCCTGGCTGACATAGACCACATGACAAGACCATTTATGGAAACAACCACAACAAAAATGCACTGTTTCCATGTAAACAAAGGTACCTGCTAAGATGTGGATTCTACAGGTAAAAGTAATATCAATGCCTTTCTAAGACAACTCTAAAAATCTGAGGAAAATCAGAGTAAACACATTTGAACAGGTCTCCTGGTTAATTTTTAACCACTATGCTCCTGAGGGCTTTGAAATACTTTATAATGAATGATCACTCCAAGAAGGGTGGACAGTAAGTAGGACTCAACTAGATTACAAGGCTCTGTCTCCAGGAAGGCAGCTCACCATCATGGTTTACTAAGAGAAAAACCACAACAGTGCTGTCAGTCACCACGGCAGGAAGCCCATCCCTAGATTCCAGTGCTACCGGAGAGGAGATATGTGAACAAGGGAGGCCCGTGGACCAGAGAGGGTGCTGGCACACCTGTCTGGACTGCTATGTTGCTAAGGTCTGAATAGTGACAGATTCACTAGAGGGACAACCACCATAATGTAATTAAGCAGAAGCTATGGATGTTTTATACCTTTAGCATAACCAGCCCAGGTGGGGAAGCAGGTTGGTGATCAGCAGTTTCCCAAGGTAAAGAACAGCCTCCCTTACTGCACTGGACCACATAGGGTAGCCTGACAGAACATGTGCTTACAAGGAGGCATAAGTAAGTGGCTTTTCATAGACCACAGCCCATACTTTCCCTCTGTTTCACCCAGGTGCATGGGAGTCTGCATAAGTCACAGAAGGTCCATGGGAAGAGAAGCCCTGTTGCTCCCATAGCTCCTGCTACTAAGCAGGATATGATCTCCAAGGGACACCCATGTACAGGAAGAAATCCTGCTGAAAACACCTTTGGAGAAAAGTCCAACATCACTCCAAGACACTTCCTGGCCTCCATAGATCTGCACACAATTTTGTGGGAGCCACTGGGTGATAACCTTGACTATCAACTTGATTAGGTTGAGAATGAGAGCTGCCTGGGACGTTAGGAAGGCCTCTCCCTGGGTGTGCATTGGGAGGGCTTTCCAGTGATGACTAGACCAAATGAGTGGTTTGACATAGCACAGAACCCCATCCTCTTAACAAAGATCTAGGCTACAGGAGACTGGACTTCAAAGAATCCCTAAGTATTAGGTCTTGCCACTTGCCCCAGAAACTAAATGAAAAGTAGCGATGAAAAACCAGTAGAGAAATTTAACCAGCATAGCCTTGGTGGAAAGATGAGGGAGACCAAGCATCCTAGTCCTGACTCAAGCTTTAGGATTAATAAGCAACAAACATTATGTGTTCTCAGGACATACTAAGGTCTAGTTGACCAGGGTCTTAGTTCTCTTCACACTTACTGTGACAAGGAAACCAGCTACTGTAGCGGCAGGGGGCAATTTCCGTTTGGTGCCACTGCTTCAAAGCCAACCTCCACTGCTTTACAGATTGTGATCCAGGAAGAGGGTGTTCTAGTCAGTTTATGCATTGCTGTGACCAAACACCTAAGGTGAAGCAGCTTAAGGAAGGAAGGTTTATTTTCTCTCACCATTCCAGGGGTGCGGTCCATACATGGCAAAGCAAGGCATACACAGTCAGGAAGCAGAAGGAGAACAGGAAGTGGGGCTATAAAACCTCAGAGCCCCTCCCCAACACTTCCTCCAGCAAGGCTCCACCTCCAAAAGGTTCCACAACCTTCCCAAGCAGCACCACCAGCTGGAGATTCAAGTATCCAAACACAAGAGCATATAAGGGACATTCCACACTCAAACCACAACAAGGGGCATGACAGCTACTCTTCCTTGTCACCTTGACTGGATTTACAACCACCACAGGAGTATACCTTGGCACATCTATGAAGGTGTTTTAAGAAAGGCTTAACTGACATAGGAAGATCCACCTTAACTGTAGGCAATACCATTCCACAGGATGGACTCCTAACAGAACAAAAAGGAGAAAGAAAGCTGAGCTTTTTGTTTTCCTGACTGCAGCTATGCTGTGACAAGCTCCTTCAAACTCCTGCCATCAAGCCTACCTTGCCATAATGGACTATGCTCTCAAACCATGGTGAGAAGAAACCCTACGTTCATTAAGTTGCTTTTGTCAAGTATTTTATCACAACAGTGAGAAAAATAACTAATTCAGGGACGAGTGGGGGATTTGAGTTTCTGAGATGATTGCTCTTTACGGAGAGGCAGCCCTATCCTGGGTGAACTACCTACAAAGATCTCTGTTCTTGAAAGGTAAGAATAAGAAAAAAAAGAAAGGTAAGGATAATGACTGAAGACTTCCAGGCATGACAGCAGGCATCAGGAACAGGATGTGGTAAAAACTGGCAGCTGGCAATCTGATACAAATACTCTGACCTTGACATCTTCAGCCTGGAAGGAGCTCAAGGGGATCAGCCTAGTGACTACTAAGTGCAGACTTGAGCAGGAATCCGACAGAGGTGAATGAGAAAGACACAAAATGATGGCCAAGATGCTTCACTGTGCCTTGTTTTCAGTGACCCATCACACCACAAAGTATTTGCATGTGTCTGTGCTCCTATTTTTCCGGCATATATAAATGTTTTTTTTAAACATCTTTAAAGATTACAACACTTAAGTAAGCAAAGAAATCAAAGACATGAATGCCCCAAACAGTCACACTCTGGCCCCTGGCAAAACAATCTGCCACCCTGTTTCCTGGGTCTGCCCTCCTTGGTCCTGGGTGCAGGCGGCAGGGGAGAAGTTGAGGATTCCTGAATAAAGCTTACACATGTCAGGAGATTCCAAACTCAAGTCTGCCAAAGAAGGGGGTGAGAGGCCAGAAAAAAGAAAAGGACATGGACTATCCTATTGGAACTCTGGGGCCTGCCTTTAATGTGTGCACGCACTGTGAAGATCCTGGAAAGAGAAGGAAGCATATCACGAAATTTAGGATCCTCTTCACCCTCCAACCTGGCTACTTAGCATGGCCCAAGGGTGACTATGAGCTCAGTGTCCAGCTGTGTTCCCCTGGCTGCTGTACATGCTTAACCTGTAACCCCCCCTTGTAACCAACCAATCCTGGTAGGGGGAACACATCAGAAACAACTATGTCCCTCTCTTAAGCTATCACATAATTGAAACTGTGAACCCAGGGAATTAAGAATTTCTTCAGGAATCTCTTCCTGAAAAAAGGGAAAGACTAATGCTCAGGTGCCAGCCAAAGGAGGAAAGTGTCATACTGCTCTGACAATTTGTCAGGCCTGTCACACTGCAGTAGACACTGGAGCCAAGCTGTTATGGGTCTACCACATATTGACCAGGACTGCTTAGCTATCATTACCTCTTGCCCTTGAGTTAAACCTGAGCCTCATGCCAAGGAGTGGTCACTGGATCTCCTTATTGGCTCTTCTTAATGTGTAATTTTTCTTTTCACTATTACTTGTCTTTTCAATTGACATACTGGGGATGGTGTCCAAGCTTAGCTTGTTAGGGCTACCAAGGCTCAGGATATGACCCTACCAACTTCAGTAACACCCAGGAAGATTTGTTTGGGGTGATCACTGGACCTCTTTTCTTATCTTCCCAATGTGGCCACACTGAACAAATCTCATTTCTCTGCTTTTTTACCACCTATTACTTGTCTTTTTATTTGGTATACTGAGGCCAGTGGCCAAGCTTGCCTTGTTAGGGCTGCACAGCCAGGCTTTTGACAGTGACGAGAAGCCAGTAGCTTTGTTTTGAAGGTAGTCAGTTGTAAACAGGCTCAAAAGCACATAAGTGCCAACCCTCCCTGGTGACACCAGAAGAAAACGCCAATCTGATGCAAAGTGGCCATCAGGAACAGTTTCTTGGTTCTTCACACTAGTAAGTTTGCTGGCTCTTTCCAGGCCTTTGCTCTCCTCCCTGGCCCTCATAACCAATGAAGGTCTTTCATATATATTGAAACCTGACAATGAGGGTCACCCCAACTGGATGGCTAACTTACATCCCCAAGGCTGTAAGGAAACCTAAGCAGCCATTTAGCTACCTGTTTAAGACCTGTCTCAGCCTCTCAGCTTGAGAATTTTCTGCTTCATTTCTACTAAAATAATTTTTTGATAATTTATCCATCTCATGTGTACATTTAGCAATACTTTGCTAATTGTAAGAAAAGTGCTCAACAGCCATTGGCCTGGGGAGTTTAGGTACTTTTAAGCACCTGGCACTTTAACCCATAAACTAAGCCAAATCATAGCTTAGAAATGCTCCATCGCTCCCAACCTGGCAACACCTTGACTCCAAAAACTCATGCAGTACCCCAAGCACCCAGGTCCCTAAGGTAGTGTTCTAAAATAAGCGCACCCTGGACATGCACTGGCTCTCAAGAGACTTTTGGACAAAAGAAACTGACAGCCTTGAATTCTCTGCAGCTGTGAACGTAGTAAGGGCCTTGCCTTGGCCAGAAATGCAAACACCAGGATACCTGGTCACCTGAGACTGCTGGTCTCAATTATCAGGACTGGAATTAGAAACATCTGGCATGTGTCAGCATAAGCAGCCCTGTTCTCACTGACCTGGGATCATGGCACCTTCAGGACAACTGCATCCCCACACCAGCTGGCTCCTTTCTGTTGCTCTGAGTCCTGCCACAGGGACCCAGCTCCATTTTGACATAGCTCTAATCTTCGTTCTTTGAGAGAGGATACCTATAAACTAGAATGTTCCTCTTCAGGTGGACAGCCATTATAGAACAATATAAAACCTCTATTATTATAATCCATCTGCACTCTGCCCAATGCCATGACAGTGGATACTGAAAGAAATATAGAAAAGGAGCAAAATTTTGGCCAGAATTCCTGAAAATTCTCTACCTATTCCCAGGTGACATGAATATTCCTCCCCTTTATTAGCCGATCTATCCCTGCATAGCTCCTAAGTCTGCAACCTCTGGACTTCCAAAAGGTGACAAGCTGATTGGCAAGTTTCTCTCCCACTTCCATTCTTGGCTAAGAGTAAGTCTGCCTCAGTGAGTTGGGACTTGGTGTGTTAGTGTGTCTACAAATTGAGAGGGGGAGAAGGACACACTTTGGGAATTAAAACAGGTAATATTTCCACATTTATTTAGTACTTGTGCTGGCTTTTAACCACTAATAATTATAACCCAGACACAGGGCAGACATTATGACATTCTTTTCCATATTTCCTCAACTCTCTCCAATGGAATAAAAGAGCTAAGAACTGTTAAAAGCTCCTTTTAGTAGAAAGCAAATGAAATAAGCTTAAAGAACCAGTTACTTCCGCACTGCAATGGCTGTGATGTCAACAGTCCTTATATTTTCTAAAGCATGTTGCACCAATAAACTGTCCATTTTCTTAAAAATTTGTCCCCTTTTTAAAATAGCTCTTACTTCACCATTATCTGTCCCTTTCTCGTTTTTTTTTTTTATTTGTGACTCCCTCTGACATACAAGATGAGATTATTTGCTTACTTATATACTTAAGAGTCTGATTACCTCTTAAAAATGTAATATTCAGCCAGGCATAATAGTCCATGCCTTTAAGCACAGCACTTGAGAAGCTGAGGTAGGAGGATCACTGTATTAGAGGCCACCCTGAGAATAAAGTGAATTCCTAGGTCAGCCTAGGCTAGAGTGAGATCCTACCTAAGACAATCCCCCCCCCCAAAAAAAAGATGTAATATCCATCAGGAAACTGGTATTAACATCATCTATTTAATTTTTTTAAGAAACAAGTTGCATTCATTCTTTCCTTCACTGCCCACTTAGCTAGGTTGAGATCAATCTTAGCCTCCCCTGGGCAACACAGCTTCCCTAGTAAAGAAAATGAATCCTTTCTGCAAGCAGATGCTACCTGCAATTGATGAAAGAGAGGGTCTCTTCACACACAGCAGGTAGTCACTCCATTTCCCATAGAACGGCTGGCCCCGAGTTACCCTATTCTGTGCACAATCTTAAAGTGGGTTGATCTGCCACTTTATATATGCAAGCAGATACCCAGAAAATGTTAGGTGCACCAAACAAGCTTACCACATAAACAGGAGAAATGGCACCTCAGGCTACAGAAGGCACACTGACCTTTCACATCATCAGTGACTACGTCCTTGTACTAGTCATGGCCTCCCTTGAGATTGATGGGCTAGAATTCCTGGCTGTCTTCAGACTTACCTCAGCTGAGCTCATATGATCCTCTCTGCTGCCAATGTAGCCCACCTTGACGATGTGTGAATCCCTGACCCACACATCTCTGTGAGAAGTTTTCTTAGGAAAGATCTGACCACCTGCATTGATTTATTACATTGTCCATTTAAGTCCTATGACTTCTGCACCCTTTTCAGCTTTTCTGTAATCAATGAGTAATTGTGTAGTGTGTGATATGTGAATTGAGTAATATAGGTCCTAGTTAGCAATGCTGGAACTGAACAAAAAACATGCAGCTGCCACAGTCATGACACTGAGTGGAACCAGGAAAATTCAGTGAAGCAACATTAACAAATTGGATGTAGCTTGCAAATGCACTGATATTCAATAAGTTCTGACATTGGGGAGAAGACACAAATGTGACACAGCTTGCTCTCAACATCCATGCACCTATTTTCTGATCAGTAATCTGGAAGGCATTTTGTAATATGCTCAAAGTTATTTTCCTTTTATATTTTGCAATTCATAGTCAACAACAAAATTCAAATCAATTATCTTCATTTAATAGGTAAGAATCTCTTTAAAAATGATACAAACCTAGTAGGCCCAAGAGCTTCCCAAGGCAACTAGTGGCAAACTCAGCATATGAAGCCAACTTTTCCTTCTTCATTCACTCAACTGTCTGCTAAATGAAGGCAAGCTTAACCCTTGCCCTGGGGCTTTCCAAGTTCTTTCAGGAAAGATGTCTCTTGTTCCCCACACAAAGGTTCAACTGCCTTTTGTCTATTTCCTCTGGAGACATACTGAAGAGGGTGCCTTCTGAGAAAGCAAGTTTACTTAACTTCTCATACCTGAGAAGAATACTTTTCATCACTCCTCTGGGTATCAAATATGGCTTTGGGCTTAATGGTGTCAATGACAGAGCACTCCACTGGCCAATATCTCTGCCTGTACTTCAAACTGAAATCCTCTGCCTTCCCTCACATTCGATGCCAACAGCATGTCTGTCTCATGTATACCCACATCTCTCTGAGAGAAAGACTGGGAGATCAGTATGTTCCTGGCCAGGACTGACCAAGGGTTAGGGTTAGTATTTCTGAGCTCCAGTCCAAACTAGCTCAAAAGATGCTTCTTTCCAGCACTCCCGAGTCCTCCATCCCTACTTTACAGCCATGCTGAGGGAACACTCATGGCTGTTCCAATCCCTCTATCTGGCTGAATAAGCCTCAAAGTGCAGATGAGCTGAAGAGTATACAACAAAAGTCCAACAGAAACATGGTCACAGCAACACCCCAAGCCCTTTCATGTCCCTTCTCCCATCCAGTAGCCAAGACTCCCCTTCTTTTGGAGGACAAACCAGTAAAACTTCATTAGAGAGAAAAAGAAAAAAAGCAACCATCACACATAGTGGGGAATCTCAGAGCTAGATCTCAGGGCTAGAGCAAAGCTTTACCTTGAAAATCAAACAAACAAAATATAAATATATATAAATAAATATATATATATATATATATATCATACACACACACATATATATATACATATATATATATATCATACACACACACACACACACACACACACACACAAATAAATAAACTTTCTCAGAATGAGGGTTAGAGAGATGGCTCAGCAGTTAAAACACTTTCTTGTAATGCCTAATGGCCTGGATTCAACACCCCAGTACAGTACCCACATGTACATGTGTCTAGAGTTCCTTTGCAGTGGTTAAAGGCCCTGGCACACTCACTCTCCCTCTGTCTCGCTCCCTCTTTTTCTCTCTGTTTGCAAATAAACAAACAAATAAATATTAAAAACTTACTCAGAATGAGTTCTGACATGGTTACAGCAATCCTCAACAGTGCAGAAACAGAGCTTAACTTAAAGGGAATATTCACGAAGTGAGAGCAGAGCCTCGTAGCAACAGTAGTGGCTTTACAGACCGCAGAGCTAGCTGTGTCCTGCACAGGAGCAGACACCAACCTTGGGAGTCACTTAATCAAATGAACTGATGCAACTTTTCCTGAAGTGAAATGGAGATGCAAACCTCCAATTATTCCCAAGAAAACCCCAAAGGCAAACTGGGAGCTATCTCCAAGTCCGGATGTGTGCCAGTTGGGAACAACCATAATAACTCATGTCTAGAAAGTGCATTAATTTGCAACCTCACTTCAATCTGGGGTTCTTACTCCTAGACCGGTGCCAAGATGTCCCTGTGCCGTGAGGCTCCATGTGGAGAGAGGACACAGTTGTGGAAATGGTAATGGGTCTAGTGGGACCAGCTGCTCCTAGAAACCCACAACTCCTTGTTCACTTGGGAAATCATTAAGACAAGTGACAGCCCCCAACACAAGCCAACTCTGCTCAACCAGTATCTTCGTCACTCATAAGCTATCACAGGGCCTCTGCTATAGTTTCCTGACATTCCTGAAAGAAGTGGGTTCCTGTGCCCAGGCCGCAGCACAGCACAGGTCTCTTGTCCCCTACTAGCCTATTGAGCCCTGTGTGAAGCTGAAGAGGGAAGGGAAGCAGGGAGATGGTCTCCAGGGCTTCCCCAGCGAGCAAGCCACGCACCTGACACGACACTGTTTCATCAGTCTCTGAGATTCCCCACTATGTGTGATGGTGACAGCAAGTGCAAACTCACTCCCGACCCTACCTCCATGGTAGCTCCTGTTTATGATGTCTCCTGTCGTCTTGTTTCTCTTCCAGAATTAGACCTGCCAGGAGGGCAATGCTTTCGATAGTTGTTCACTGCTGTAGCCCAAGAAGTTACACAGCACAAACCTCACATACATGCCCAGAAGAACTGGTCTGTAAAGTTCCACACTCCAGAACTCACCACCTAGGAAGAAGCTCTTACTATAACACTATCAACCTCTGTTAAGTAACAGACACAACGATGGCTTCACAGTGCCGGCTATTTGATATAACAGTCTTCAAGAGTAAGTTAATATGCTTGACAGCTGCTGGCAATAAGATGTGATTTTCTTTGCAGAAATGAAAACACTCATTCAGCAAGGCGTATGGAGGTTCAGTGGCAGTAAGGATCCATAAATATATGTTCAGATTTTTTAAGTGACTGTGTCCAGTCACGTGCACTTTGGTGTGGTGAGCCTGCATGGAGAAGAGCCAGCGTCAGCTTCCTGAAAACACACAGCCTGGCTCCTGTTCTGGGCCTGACTTTGGCCAGCTCTGCACAGTTGGCACAGGTCCTGAGCTTTCAGCCCTGTCCTTGTCTTGGGGGCAGAATCCCAGGATACTTTTGCTCCTACAACATCAGTGAACTTGAGGTTGTGATTATCTGCTTATAGCCTTTGAGAAACTAACAAGCAAACAGGGCTAATGGTAACATACAATGAAATAACACCTGAGAGTGACAATGAACAATACTGATCGCTGGATTTAGAAATGGTTCAATGTGGTGACTAAGTAGTCTGTGGTCTTTGGTCACTCCTGAACCTTACATGTGGTGCCTGACTCGGATAGGAAGGCCACTGATTTCCCTCTTGGATGGCCAGACCTCCTTTTCCCCTGAGCAGACCACCAAGCTGCCATTTGACCCTCTGAAGGCCTCAGACCATCTCTGTCTGAACCTGGTTCTCACACCAGCACAAACCGGACTTGGGCCTCACTGTTCTTCCCTTCCTCCCTTCTCATTAAGTGTGTCTCTCTCTTGGGTTGGCCTGTCTGGGGTTTCACCCATCCTCGTGGAAGCCATGCGGGCATGCCAGGCTACACCCCTTGGCTGCTAGGCCCCAACCCCTGGTCTCTAGAAAGACCCACTCTGGACACATCAGCTCTCTCTCTCTCTCTCTTCCCCTCTCTGGTCTACCATACCCTAAGGTGCACCTTTTGGCTCGGTTGCACCATCTCAGGACATCCCCTCTCCCTTCTGAGCTCTCATCTTCCACTGCCGGCTGCTTTCGCCATTGGGAGCACAGTCGCCCTCCTTGCCCACTAACAGACTAAACAGCCAACAGTTGTGAACTGTACAGCCTCTGCACACGTGGGAGGTGCAGGCCCTGTTCCCTCTAATGGGCCGGGGAGGTCATATTGGTGTTCTGTGTAAACCCAGCTTAAGCTCTAGTTTATTTTTCCTCTCATCCTTGTTTTCCTCTTTCCCTGTCTCCTTAAGAACTAAAACCTCTACAACTCTTGGACTACATCTTGTCTTTCTCTGCAACTCTGCCTGGCCACATCCATAATGTGGACAATGGGTCCAAATGGCCTGAGAATGATACTTTTGAATCCCAAATTCTCTTCTGCCAATGAGCAGGCAAATGGTCTGCAGTACCCGTTTTCCACTCTGTATGCAAGGCCTTCTCTCTGCTCTACCTGCCAGTCTCACCAGGTCCCAGCCAAGGTCTCAGAAATGCGCTCTCACTCAACCCCTCCCCCATACTAGTCCTCACCCTCTGCTTTTGACCCTGACACCATAGAGGATTACGCCCCAACAGCTTCTCCAGCTCTTCCAGCTCCCTCGGCCTCTCCTGACACCCTGCCTGGTTAACAAGGTTTGATGTTAGTCTCCGGAGTTATAAATACAATAGAAATATAAAATTTAAAATTCTGAATAATGAATGGATAAATGAATGTGTGAAGGGGAAATGGCTGTCTAGAGTCTTTATGAAAAGTGCACTTAAAATGAATGTGTGTGTGTGAGTATGTATGTGGCTCACAGCCCTAAGGTTGCAGAAGGATTTCTGTTCTGAGCAGTGCCATTTCATTGTGGGGATGTTTTCCACTAAGCCCACTGTATGACATGGCATAGCCAATTTTTACTGTTGAGTGTCCCCCAGAAGGAACACTAAAAGTAATTAAGATCACAGGCAAAAAAACAACAACAAAAAAAAACAAAAAAAAAAAAAACAAGATTCTCCTACTCTTTTTTTAATTTTTATTTTTTTATTTTTTCTCAATTTTTATTAACATTTTCCATGATTATAAAAAATATCCCATGGTAATACCCTCCCTCCTCCCCCACTTTCCCCTTTGAAATTCCAATCTCCGTCATATCCCCACCCCATCTCCTACTCTTCAAGAATGGTAAAATGACAGGTTCAAGAAGATACCTTATAGCCCTGAAGGAATCAAAGCTCTCCCTGGAATTTAAGGGTGGGGTGGGGGCAAAGGCTCATTCTTAGCTTCCGTGCCTTGCAGAACCAGGGAACTGTAAGCACAGGGAATCTCAGGATGTTGGCAACAGCATGATGATGAATGAATGTCAAGTCACTATGAAGACTTATAAGAAACTTGTAACATTTATTTTATCTTTCTATGCTTCTATGGAACTAACAGCCTCAAGATCTATGTTTAAATTTAAAGTACTCAATACTAAGTTTGTAAAAAAAAAAATTCTAAAATTTATAATAATGTTTAAATCTGCTTTCATATTTTTAAAAATTTGTTTCAGGAAAGTTATAATAAACAAAGTTCCAAAATCTATGTTTATTCTGGGGTAAATATCATAAGTCAAATATGATCTTTAAAAAAATCTTTCTTTAAAGAAGTTATTTCAAAAGGCCTTTTAAGGGGAAAAATGGTCATATTAAAAGTCTTATGGTAAGGACAATAAAAGTTTTTGTTGATAGTTATGAGGTGAACGTGACTAAAGAAGATAAGCTGGAGAGAAAACTTTAAATGTTGAATGTTAAATATATGATGAAAAGGACTGTTACAGAATGGTTACATGGATTGTAAAGTATGTACATGAAGGTATGAGTAAAGGATATAGATGAAGAAGTGAGTAAGCTTAAACAAGTTAAAGACAAAGTACTTAATCTGATTACAGATTTCTTTTATTTTTAGTTTATTTTTTTTTTTTTGGGGGGGGGGTAGGGTTTCACTCTGGTCCAGGCTGACCTGGAATTCACTATGGAGTCTCAGGGTGGCCTCGAACTCACGGCAATCCTCCTACCTCTGCCTCCCAAGTGCTGGGATTAAAGGCGTGCCATGCCTGGCTCCGATTACAAATTTCTTGAGATATAAAATGATTTTGCCTAAGGCTTAAAATAGACTAACAAAATATGGCCCCGGCTGGTAGCAGAATGTTAATGGAATTCAGGTTGTAAACTTAACTTTAACTCATTGATGTTAATCTGATCATAATAATGGTTATGGAAGACTGAATTTAAAGTACCCAACCAAGCTAACTAGGTTCCTCTATTTGTCAACTTTTTAAGTAAATCTTAAGGTTAAAATTGACTTAATATTTGATTCTCTCCTAAGGTTATTATATCTAAAATCCTGCTTTAAAAAAAAATCTCACAGAGGACTTTAATTTTAACTTACATCATTACTGAACAAGTTTACCAAATTAGGCAGAATTATAGAGTTGATTAAGCTTTAAATAGTTAAAGATTGTGTCATAAAATTTTGTGTATATTTAAAATTCAATATACTTCTATAAAATTGATTTAGAAGAGATTAAAACTAATTCTTTTTGACTCAGCAATTAAAGGTGCTTATTTGCAAAGCCAGATGCACATAATGAAACATACATTTGAAAATTGTTTTAAAAATCATTTACAGTGACAAGGGGCCCTGACATGCTCATTCCCTTTCTTTTTCATGAGACTTGTTTCCTTTTTTTATTAGATCATGGCAGTTTAATCCAGTTCTTCTATTCTTTGGGTATGTTAAATGTAACTAAAGCAATTTCAAAAACTGACTTAGAGAATGAATGAACATCTTATTTAGCTTTTAAAATTTTTTTTATTTATTTTAGTTTTTTTTTATTTTCACAATTTTTATTAACATTTTCCAAAATTATAAAAAATATCCCATGGTAATACCTCCCCACCACACTTTTTTTTATTTTTTCAATTAGCTTTTAAGAGTGCTAAATCTTCTCAAAAATGTACCCAAATTCTGATAAGCTTAAAAATTATAAAAATTTTCATGTCTTCATATTTAAGCCAAAAATGTAACTACATAATATAGATTTCTTGTTTAGTTTAAATTCTGCCAACAAATTTTTTGTTCATAGTTTACTCTCTGTAGCTTCATGCGCTTTAAATATGTCAAGTCTATTTTTGTTAATATCAGACTTTTCCAGATATTAGAATATTGTAATTTGATTTATACAAAGTCCATGATGGTTAGCTATCAATAAGCATACATCATCATGCTTGGCTAAAACTCTGTAATTTTAAGATTGTTCTTGTCTTGTTCATACTGGTTTTGCTAGATGATTACTGAAGAGTCATTGGCCTTCCCTGGAAACTAAGAAGGAACTAAAAAGTTAATGGCTATCCCCAAGGCTCAGGGCAATAAAAGAAACAACAGAGACATTCAGCCCCATTATGTTTGACACCTTTCCTGATTGATGTACTCCCCATCAGCCTAGATGGCCTTGAAGGACCAGGGACCATGTGAGTATCCTCCATTAGACATTCCTGCCTGACAAGTCTATCCTGAACAAGGACATAAACAGCTGTAATTTTTTCTTTATCAAATAACCTGGTACAGCCTGGCTTTTCCTTCAGGTTCTCCTTATAAACTCACACCCTAGCCTGGCTCAGTGCTTCATCCTTCATCCCGCGGGAAAGCTGAGGTCCCTCGCTGTTTTCTCTCAATAAGACAGTCTTGTCTGTAGGGATCAACTCTGAAGTTCTCTATTGCTTTTCTCGTACACTTTCCTTACAGTTATCACTGAGGTTATAATATAAATAGTATAAAAAGTGACTAACTGTATTGCTTCTCAGCCTTTTGGCTAAGGTCAAATGAAAAACTGACTTATTATGGTTTTGTTCTTGTAAAAACTATAAAAAGCTCCCCATGTCTTATTAAAAAAATCTACTGTATATAAACAATGTTAATATAGTTTGTCTAAGCTTCATGTAACAGTCACAAATATTTCTTTAGTTAAGTCTTAAAATTGTTCAATGGTAAGAAATTGCTTTGTGCTGTAATATTGTCTCTAATTCATGTTAAAATCAGGCTTGCTTAATTCAACAATAATCAGGTTTTATTTTATTCTTGAGCTATATATAATCAGTCTCAAAGTTTCATTTAATTGTCTCATTTTTAATATCTTAAGTTCATTACATATAGATATATGTTTCCTGCCCTAAAAAACTAATCTTTTAAATTGCTGTTCTACTTCCAGTTTGGGGGGTAATTCGTACTTGCATTGTTATACAGACTAGCCAAAATTGTTTTCAAACACAGAGGCTAAGTTTTTATACTCTCTTGTCTTCTTCTTGGCATATAATTTCTAGATTAAATCAATTGCCTTAAAGTTATTGATAAAATAATCAATAAAAATATTGTTATTAGGGCTACTAAAATATTCTGCCTATACTTATAACTGACAGATACTTAAAATATAAAATGTGTATGCTTTCTATGTCTCAGATACAGCTTACATTATCACCTGACAACTAAACTGAAATATTAATCAAAATGATTTAAAACTATTGTCTCATTCTCTAACCAGATCTACTTTGCTAACCAAGTATGTTTTGCACCCTTTTTAAGCAATCTGTTTTGCCAATTAGATATGTACAGTCTCTCTGAGTGAGTAATAACCATATGTAGAAGACAAAATTAATTGGAAACACTTAAGTTAAAAGGATACCTAATATTTAGGTTCCTGTTCCCAGGTCAAAAGGCCACAGGAGATGATGGGACACTTGAGCTTCTAGCCTCTGGTAAATTACCTGTCTTCTTGGTCAGACAGGATGTGGAGACCTACAAATGAGTTCCAAGTCAGTGTGTCTGCAACAGGAGAGGAGAGTCACAATGGAAGAAAATCTGTCCTCTAGGCTTCCCAAAAGAGGGAGGGCCACCTGGTCAGTACGACCTTGACAACACTGAGAGTCATAAAACTCCTCACAGGTCCCTAAAACTCTCTCCTACAGAGCCATTATAGACCTCCAAAGTATGTAGTTAATTCTGAAAGCCTACATGGTCTTAATCAACCAACAAGAGAAATATAACTACAATATAAATGAGTCAGACTAATAGGCTTCCTTGTCTGATGCTGATTTACAATACTAGACTCTAACATTAACTCAAGTCTTCTGCCTCTGCCTGTCCCTGATTCACTTCATGTACCCTTACCCCAGCTTCTCCCACTTGCCTTAGCCAGAATCAAAGCTATTTCTTGGACCCCCTCCTTCTTTAGCCCTTACCCTATCTCATCCAGGGATAATAAGTACACTGCCACCTCAATGGGCCCTCTTCAAATAAAACTCTCTCGTGTTCCCACTTTTCCCCCAATCCCATAATGTTCTTCTGACACTAATGGCCCTCTGCTTTCTTTCTCTGTTGCCCCAAGCCCTCTATCTCTCATCTCTGAATACTCATCCTCCCTTTACACCTGGCATTTTGACAAGAGTAACAAGCTCCTGTCTTCTCATGGGATGCACAGGGCACATCTCCCTCACCATCTCTGTAATAGGTGTCTGCCAGAGATGGTCCTGATTATGAAAGAAATCTCTGCTTCACTCAGGACCAAGTCATAACAACATGCTACATTGGTGCTGCTGATCTCACCACTCTGCCACCTCTAGCCACCATGGCCTCCTCATCACCTGCCCTGAAGAGATATCCATTGACTGCCTCCCCCATAACAACTCATCGCCCTTATGGTCAGCATGAACCTTCATCGCTTATCATTAGCAAAAGGCTGGAATATTAGGTCAGGTCAAAATGGAGTTATAGCAAGAGAACGACATGAATTATCCACACTCCTGAAGAAATTGTCCAGCCATTATCCCTCCCCTACCAAACAAGTCTCCAGGTCTAGATTTACTGCCCCCTTATCTCTCACTGGGTCACTTCTGGTCTCACTCTATGGCTAACATAAAGAACAGATTTACTGCCTCAACAAAGAAATTCCTTCCCTTCCTCACCTTCCCCCAACCGAAGAGCCTATAAAGCCCACTATCTGTAACCTCAAGTTGACTGCTCTGATCTCAAGTCAGTCCTGGCAGCTTGTGTTTTTCCCTGAATAAAAACTTCCATCTTCACCTCAGAGTGGTCTCCATGGTTCCTGGTCACTCCTGAACCTTACACCCAATCAGTTTATGCTTAAACAGCTGGTGGTTCTGAGACAAGACAGCAAGTTTCTTTATACAAGGGGCCTGGCCCTATCTGAATGTAGCACTGCACATCTGTACCAGAAGCCCCAATACCCCTATTACAAAGTAACTCCTCAGGAGCAGAGGCCTCTTGGTGGGAGTCCTAGGTCATCGGCACTAACAGGCGCTCAGTTACTAAGGCACTTCTCTCGACACACTCAGTTTTCCCTGAGCCACTAAACAAACAGCAGTGGGCACAGTAAGATCAGAAAACGGACACCGAAGCTCCATGAAGAGCACAGCGCTACTAAGTGTGTCAATGCCAGAGCATGGTTTGAAGCAGAGACAAGCTGGCTCAGGATTCCACTCTTCCCAGGTCACTCTAGGGCTCTGGAGCTCAGGTGAGGGCATAACTGTGGCTATGATGACCACACTGCCACCATGACAGAGCATGCACTTGTCTAGCCAGTGGCTGAGCACATCACGGCTCTCCTGTCACACTGCTTTGCCTGACACCTGCATCTGCAGGATGACTTCCTCTGGGAGGCAAGATCTGGAAGCAAGCCCAGTCCTCATCAGCACATTCAGTGCTCTCCCCTCCCCCGCTTTACAACCTGTGATCTTAGGAACATGTGCAAGAGACTGCAATGGCTCATGTAAGCCTGCCCATATGCTAGAGGCCAGGAAAGGAGGGAGCCAGAAAGGATAAGACACTGTCAAGGGAAATCTCCCAACCACAATCATGCCTGCCCCAAGAAGCAATTAACTAGGGCACAGAACCACCCAGCTGGGGCTTTTCCCATAAGCCCTGGTAGTTTGAATAGATTTTTGCCCCCAATATATTCAGTGTTTTATTAGTTTGTAGTTTGCATCTGCAGCCACCTGGCTGGAGGAGGTGTCACTGGGCAGATCTTAAGGTGTGGTGGCGGGTTTGACATTCCAATCTAAAGATATGCAAAGTGTGCCTAGCTGGAGTTCCTGAAGTGTGCTGTGCTGTGTGGCTTTTGGCTTGTGCTTCTCTCTCTGCTTGGACCTGTGAAGACAGGCCAGCTTCTTCTGCCGTTTATGGAACTTCTCCTGGATCTGTAAGCTTCAACAAATCCCTTCCTACATAACTGTGCCCGGCCTGGAAGTTCATCTCAGTGCACCTGAGGCTTTCTGCTACAACTACCCACCTGGAAAGTCATTCCAAAAAGGAAGAATACATTACTAACTTTCGAAATCATGTGCAGTTTAAAAGGTAAATGAGGGGTGAGCACAGGAAATTATATAAACTCACTTTGGTAGCTGGAGGAAACATTACCTACCAGACTTTGGCAGATGAACAAAGAAAGGCCCCAGCATTTCAAACCACCGGTCTTGAAATTTACAGACGCACAAGGAGGCGGCAGAAGAGGAGGTGAGCCCGTCACTACCGGACTCCACTCTGCTCTTCACTTTGGCTGGGGCCTCACAGGCAGTGGGTGGGCATGAGGGGGGCAGTTTGATCTACAGTTAATTGTATAGAGCAGGAGGCCCAATCTGGCCCTACAGAAGGAGCAACCCCTCCCAAGGAACCAGTGCAGAAGCAAAACTCTTATTCCAGGCCCCTCTGCTCATAAATTAATCATAAATACCTGCTCTTTGCAAGAAAAGACCAGGGTTGGGCCGGAGAGATGGCTTAGCAGTTAAGCACTTGCCTATGAAGCCTAAGGACCCCGATTCGAGGCTTGATACTCCAAGACCTGCATTAGCCACATGCACAAGGAGGCACACACGTCTGGAGTTCGTTTGCAGTGGCTGGAATCCCTGGCACGCCCATTCTCTCCCTCCCTCCCTCCCTCCCTGCCTCCCTCCCTCCCTCCCTCCATCCCTCTCTCTCTCTTCTCTCTCTTTCTCTCGGCCTCTTTCTGCCTCTGTCACTCTCAAATAAATTAATTAATTAAAAAAATTAAAAAATGAACAACAAAATTTTTTTAAAAGGCCAGGGTGGATACCAGGAATATGAAAAATGGGACAAAGCTGAAGCACAGCGTGAGTTACCTGGTGACAGCTAGTCACCAGTGAGGGACAACTGGACTCCTAGGTACTGTCTACTGAATACAAGTTTGTTTCTGGATGAAAGAGTTTCCCTAGCACTCCCTGCTTATCCAAGTCTTGCTATCCATCAACCCTCTCAGCAGTCCACAGAAGCTTGGTAACTGAGTGGTGGGTGGACCCAGACATAGACAGCCCAAATATCTCCATGTGGAAGGGGTCACTCCTGACCTGGGAAATGGATAGACTCCTGTCTCTTAATTTACTTCTAGCCTGGGTTTTGTGCCTCTGGGCAATATTAAAGGAAAGTTGAACAGTGGGATGCCCAAGGAGTTCCCCAGCTGGGACTTTATTTTGGCATGGACTCAATTCTTTCTACTCCACTTCTCTGCCTTTCCATGGAGCCTGGCCTGAACAAAATGGGAGTCAACTGTCAGGTCAGGCAGAATGGCCAATCACTGAAGCCAGACGCTTGCCCATCCTTACCATCCTGGCCAAGCCCCATAATGCCAAAGACACCAGGCAATCTCAAGAAACCAGACGCCTGGAGCAATATTAAATTAGGCAAGAGTTCATAGCCTTGGAAGTGGGGAGGCAGGAGTTAAGGGGAAATTGCATACTGCATGCCTGTCCCCAGAGGCCCCTGTGTAACTTCCTGATGTGGAGCTAAGTCCAGCCAGCTGGAGCGTCTGCAACAAGGACAAGAAGGAAGACAGTGGGGGAGGTCCAGGGAACATAACAAAAAGTGTTGAGAAAATGCCAACAGTAGGTTTTTTTTAATACTTGACAGATATTCTGCAATGCCACATTTTGTATTAAGAGAAATGAGAATAATATGGCCCCAAAGTGTATAGGAATGCAAGATAGAGCCAAAAGTAATCTCCATGCACCAAGTTCATATCCTCGAAGCCTGGTATTTTCTTATTGTTTAAATATTTTCTTGCAAATAATTTTGTGAGGCAGACGCTGCCACTCAGTGGTAGTGCTTGCTTAGTGTGCAGGAGGCCCTAGGTTCAATCTCTAATACTGTAAAACAAACAAACAACAAATAAAAACAGTTTTAATTCAAAGAAAGGTGTTGGGGAGAGGGCTAGTGAGTGAAGTATCTGAGTTTGGATCCTCCGCATCCACAGAAAATCCAATGTGATGTGTGTGCCTGTGACCCCAGGACTGGGAGGATGCCCAGGGCTTGCTGGCTAGCTAATCCAGATGAATCAGTGAAGTCTGGGTTCAGGAAGAAGTCCTGCCCAGAAAATAAAATGGACGGTGACTGAGGAGGGCATTTGACATCAACTTCTGGCCTGCAAATGCACATGTGTGAGGTGAACAGGCACACATAAACACATAAGCATGTATACCCCCCCCACACACACAACAGAAAAAAAGATGCTATGCACTAAATTATGTGCAGGTTGTTATCCTGTGGCAATAAACAAGAGACAAAATTTGTGGGCAGCTGGACAGAGAGCACTCTGTCACCTGAGGAGCAGAGAAGATGTGGGTCATGGTGCCCGGGAGCTGGGGCAGAAAAGGGAAAGCCACAGATGTTGGGCACAGGACCTCACCCCAGCCTCTCCCCCCTGTAGACCTTGGGCAATCTCCTGCCCTCTCCAGGCCTTGACATGTAGAATGAGGAAAATGGTACTTCTGTGCATTTGTTTCTTGGGGCTGCTGGAACCACACTGTAGATGGTGGCTCAAAGGAGTTGTCCCACACTTCTGGAACCTGGGAGGGACACAGAGGTGTATGCAGTTAGGCTTGTAAGCACTGTGAGGAGGCTATTTCCTTGGTCTCTGTACATAGTGTTCCATTCTCATGTCTGTTTCACTATAAGGACACCACCTATACTGAGTGATCTCTTTTCAACCTCACTACCTACTTTAGCAGAAGATCCATCCTCCAAATTAAGTCCCCCCCCCCCCCACCGAAGTGTTGGGCCCAGGCAAGGACTGCAACATGAATTCATCCCACACTAGCAATGAAGATTAGCAAATGAGCATAAGTGGCTGACAAGCCTGGGTCCAACCAGGAAGCTATGGGAGTGGCAGTCCTCATCCCCACTGCCCTCACTAAATGGGCTTCACCCCTGAGACAGAGTTCTCTGAGATAGACAGCAATGGGAGTTTTGGCACGAGAAATAGCAAGCTCTGAGCATGCCTGTGTCCGTGTCCTGCTATTGCTGTGGCCCTGTACATGCCCAAAGCTTCCTGAGCCTGGCCCATGCTCATCACTAAATGTCACCCACACTCCACCAGCCTACCAAATCCACTGCAGACATGAAAGCACACAGAGGAAAATGCCAATGCTGCCATCATTCTACTTGAAATTTGTCCTCAGTCATGCTGGTGGCAGCTGTGCCACGCTCAGACCGTCTACTTTGTCCTGAAGAAGAGTCCATTTGCTTTTCCCACTCCTGTGGCTCACTTTTAGTTTATTTTTAAAAAAAAAGATCAGATAATTCCAGGTGCTATATTGTAAGCTGGAGAAAATGAATGTTTTGTCAAGTGCTGGTTTCTTATGCTGAAGACAGACTCACTGGCCCTGGTCAGGGACACAGAGCTCTGTTTTCAGCACCGGACATCTTTCTTAAAGGCTGAGCCTTATTACTGCCACAGCCACAGGAGCACATTCAATTACAGAAGTCTCTATTCTGTTTCCAGAATAAGTCACTGGTGTGTCACAGCCAAGAAGTGTGGAGCCGTTGACTGAGCTAACTACACCAGCCAGGAGCCTGTTTGGGGGTTCATTCTGACCCATGTACTGAGTCCTACACATTACCTTCCCCCTCCAGTAACCAAAATCTCCCAGAAAGGGCTCTCTCCCACATATTCTAACACCTGAGTCATCTCCTCTTGTGTTTCTAATGCAAATAAAGACAGCTAGAAGGTTCTGGAACACAACTCCTCTAGCCTTTACAAAGGTAGCTCAGAGAGGAGAGAGAACTTGAAGAATTGGCTAGCCAGGATGGCTATGAAATGTGCCCTGTGCTTGACCATTCCTGGTCTCTTTGTACAATACTGTGTTAGGCAGTTGCATCGTCTTTACCTATAATCTCATTTTTCTCTAGCCATAGTTATAATACCCTTGGGAGGAACAAATGCAAGACAGAGGTGCAGTTTAAAAGCAAGGGCCTCAGGCTAGGGAGAAAGCTCAGTGGATAAGAGGTCTTGCTGCCCATGAATGATGACCCAGGTTCAGATTCCCAGAGCCCAAATGTAGTAGTACCAGTAGCTGCAATGTCAGGGCACACAGCAAGATGGTAGGCAAAGACTGAAGAATCTCTGGACACTTATAAGCCAGCTAGCCTGTTGTACATGGCAGCATTCAGCAGGAGTTGGTCTCAAACAAGGAGGGAGGTGAGGAGCAACACCTGAGTTTGTCCTCTGACCTCCATGTATGTAGAATGGTATACATGCACCATCACTCACACACAAAGATGGGTGAAAGAAAGGAAGGGAGGGACAGAGGGAGGAGGGAGGATCTCACAAATACCCTGACAGCAAGTGCCCTTTGGAGAGGGATCACTTCCTCCCATTTCATGACAGTCAACTACACATAGCATACAGAGTAATTTTGGAAAAACTATGTGTTCCTTGAAAAGAGAGGAGTCTACCTAAAATGAAGCCTCAAGTAAAGAAAGTTAGTGCTTCAGGCTTAGGGGTACTCACACCTATATTTGTTTGCTTTTCCCAGCAAGCTCTTGGTCATACTCACATCACACATGAGAAGTCTGCAGAAACATCAGAATCTACCTTCCCCCAGAAGCTGACCTGGTGTAGGCTGATATACTGGAAAATGAGTTTCCTAGGGACTTGGTTATAGATGTCAGTGCCTAGTGAAGGATTCATAGTCACTGGCTACTGGATGCTTAGTACCACTGGGGAACATAGGAGGCTGCTGGCATATCCTGCTCCATGGTCATCCCCTTTAAGAGGCAAGGAGCTGGCAATGACCTGCCAGATCTTCTATCAGCTGAGGACCACAGCTAGTTACCAAGCTTCCCCCTGACCACAAGCCTGGGGTCCTGAGAGCCTTCTCATGCAAACAAATAAGCTTTCCCATAGTGGGCCACTGGGTACAGAGGGAAAGGACATGTAGGAGTGTCCCCAGGATGACCTGATAACAAGCCAGGTGGGCTCTCTTCATACTTGTCCTCCTTCCCTGACACTGGGGTGCTGCAGAGCACCTAAGGAAGGTGGAAAAGCTGCTATGTCTCTCTTCACGCAGAATCACATATCACATAACATTCTTGGAGCTGGATTTAGGGCTGTGGTTGACAGCTCACTAAGTAAAGTGCTTGTCTTGTGAGCAAGAGGATCATAGTTCAATCCCAAAATCCATGTTAAATAAACTGGGTGTGGTGGCTCATGGGTTTAATCCCAGCACTCAGGAGGCTGGGGTAGGAGGATTCCCATCAGTTTGGGGTTCCTCTGGGCTACAGGCCAATGTCCAGGTTAGCTTGGGCTAAAGTGTGACCCTGCCTCAAAAAAAAAAAAAAATTTAAAAAAAAAGCCAGGCATAGCGGTATGTTCCTATAATCCCAGCATTGGGGAGGCTGAAAAGGGCAGATTCCTAGGGCTCCGTGACTAGCTAGTCTAGCCTAATTAGTGAGCTCCAGTCCAACGAGATAACCTGTCTCAAAAAGGGTGGATGTCATTACTTAGGAATGACACCTGTGTTCATCCTCTGGCTTCCACATATGCTGGAACACACACACATACAAACACAGGGACAAACACAAACTGGATGTGTGGATATGTGTCAAATAAACTAGACTGTCACTGGAGGCAGAACACCTGCCAGGGTGTGGTTTGAAACACAAAAGCCTGTGCATCCCATCGTCCTGTTCCCCACCTACCTATCCTGAGCTCAGTGGCCTCTGTGCATCATGGCCTAGTCCTCAGAACCCCTTGAGGTGAGGTCCACATCGTGACTTCTCTCATACAAGCTTTTCTCCCTCTTTAGAAACATAAGGGTGGGCAGGCTTGCCACAGAAATGTGGTGAGCTCCAGGCAGCTGCCACCTGAAACTGCTCCTTACAGTGGCTGCCTTGCACATGCCAATGATTAGGTTTCTCCACTGGCAATTTATCCTCCTCCAAAAATAAACCTCAGGGCACTGCCAACCCAGGTTCTGGGAAGACACAGCAGTTATGCCAACTGCAGATGGGTTGGGTCTTTGTGATCATTTGTTCCTGAGTCCCAGCTGGAGGGTAGAGAAAATACCCAACACTGGAAGAATAACTCCAACTTAAAAACATCTCAGAGGTTCTCTGGCTAATGTTGACATGATTATACTCACATAGCCAATTTCAACCACCACTTTTTCTTACCATAAATATGAGGGTTTTCTCTGTGAAAGACCAGTGAAGAAAATGGGTTCTCAAATACCTCACATGGAAAGAGGCCTGTCAGGAAGGAAGCTGTACCTCCTAACATGGCTTGACTCTAGCCCAGGTACAATCCTCCTCTGTCTTCTCAATGCTGAGGCCACCCCAGTCCCATTCATCTTTTGAAATCACTACAAGGGCTGGACACAGTTCAGTCAGCAACATGGTTGTCACACAGCATGAGTGCCTGCACTTGGATTCCTAGCACGCATGTAAAAGCGTACATAGTGATGTATGCTTGTTCAGTAATAGACTCAAAAAATGTGGTGGGAAAGAATTGAGCAAGACATCAGACATCCACCTATCACCTCCACACATGTGCATGCAAACACACACACACACACACACACACACATACACGTATGTATACCATACACAAACATAAACAAAAAAAAAAACATTAAAAGATAAACAGTTATAGTCATGTCAATCCCTTTAGTGACCAATTCCTGGAATGATCTTCCATGGTTCAACAAGTCACCTCATTGTCTCAATGTGGAGACCAGAAGGGCTTCCAATCATTACTTGATGCCTTCCCTATGGGAAGCCCTGAGCCACCGATAAGCTTGCAATACCTAGCCTTAGGGTGATAGGATAGAGAAGTCAGGGCCCACACAAGCAAGCAGAAGGGAAATCACTAATGTCTTACTAATGGCTAGTAAGCATCAAGGGCTTCAAGTTAACCAGCACCATGTCCCAATGAGATGCCTGTTTATAAACAATGAGCTCTGCAATAGTTTATATAAACATTTAAGAGTATTCAGTCAAGAATAAAGAGATACTGCAGGGGCTAGGGATGAAGTTCAGTTGGAGCAGAGCTTGCCTAGCATGCATAAAGTGCTGGTGGACTCAATCCTCAGCAGCACATGAACTGGTGTTGATGCATCCTCTAATTCCAACACTCTGGAGATGGAGGCGGATCAAGAGTTCAAAGCCAGCCTCAACTAGGTAGGGAAGTTGAAGGCAGGATGGGCTGGAAACCCTGTTTTAAAAATGGGAGAGGAGGGTGGTATGCCATCTACTGTAGATAAGATGTCCCTGGTGCCCCACATTACCAAGGGGCTCCTAAAAGAAAGGCAGAGCACATGCAGTTGTTGACATCAGCAAAGCCTTATGGGGGACGTGCTGTTGGTGCTGGGTTTTGGGTGCAGCTTGTTGCATGAGCCCAAGAGCCAGAGATGGGTGGAAAATGACACACCTGGCTTCACAGAGCCATCACCTGCCCATACAGCCCGTAATTGGAAGTCTCACTCTCTTAGTGTCATTGACTTTGGAAATAAAATATAAATTATATCCTCATCTCATGTCTTCAAACACATTTAAAGCTCCAGAGGTGGGCTCTACATTACATTTCTCTGGATCCCAGGAGCTGCCCTCCCTGCCCAGAAGCCCATTAAGCCCTTGATGAGGGTCTGAGCACTTCACAGGCTGAAAATGTATTTACGCAGGGATCCCACCTCAGACAAAAGACCTCCAGCCCTCAGAAGAGTTTGATGTGTTCTGGCCACATCAGGGAGGCAATGTGACAGTTATCGTCATCACAGCTAAGTGCAGTAAAAAACAAAAGATAACCTGAGCAGAAATCTAACAATCATGAAGTAACAGGCCTTCCTGGGAGACAACAGGAGGCAGAGAGGCCTGTGGGCTGATCTAACGTCCATGTGAGGAAAGAAAAGCATGTCTCATTTCTTTCCGAACTGCAAAAGTATCACATTCTGTTTTCAAAAGAAATTCCAGAAATAAAGAAGATAAAAACCATAATCCCACAAACCAAGGAAGACATCCAAAGGATCTGACACTTATCCAAATACTAAGGCAGTTTTCACAAAAGCTCCGTTTAGTACTATACGTGTGAGCACACACATAGCATCTAAGCTTACATAACAATGACCAGTGACTTCGCACGATCTTTCACTGCCTATTTTAAAGTTAAGGCAGATGAGGATATCAGTTTTTTTCTTTCTTCAGTTCTCCCTTCATGCTAAAGGGTGTAACTAAGCTGCCTGTAAGTAGGAAACTACTCCGCAGTGGGGCAAATGCTCTCACATCTCACACCGGGGCCTCTCATTTGCCATGGACCTTCTGGACATGAAGGACCTGACAGTTACAAGGCATGGCCTCTTCCCTTTATAAGAGGGGACATTGAGGGCCATCAAGGTGAAATAAATGCTTTATCCAGGCAAAGAACAGATAGTGGCTCTCCTAACTTCCATCAACTTCTGCCCAAACTTCAGCTCTTCCAAACTGTTGCTTTCTCCTTCGGACACAATAGTAACCCACAGAGCTGGGGGTGCAGCTCAGTTCATGCAATACTTGCCGAGCACGCATGAAGCCCCGGGTTTGAGCCCCAGCCCCACATGTAGGCATGATGGTAAATGTCTATAAAGTCAGAATTTCAAAGGTAGAAATGGAAAGAACAGAAGTTCAGATTTGGCAGGTAGAGACAGGAAGATCAGAAGTTCAAAGTCATCCTCAGCTACACAGTGACTTTGCAGCCAGCCTGGATACATAAAACTGTAAAACTGTATCTTTTAAGGAAGGGTAGGGTGCTGGAGAGATGGCTTTGTAGTTAAAATGCTCACCTGTGAAGCCTAAGGACCCAGATTTTATTTCCCAAAACCCATATAAGCCAAATGCACAAGGTGGCAAATGCATCTAGAGTTCATTTGCAGTGGCTGGAGGTCCTGGCACGCCCAATCTCATTCTCCGCCCCCCCCTTCTCTGTCTCTCCTTTCTCTCTCTCTCATCTCCTTGCAAAGATAGAAAGAAGGAAGGGAGGGAGGGAGAGGAAAGAAGAGGAAAGGAGAAGAGAGGAGAGAAGAGAAGAAAAAAAGTAAGGAAGAAAGAAGTTGGGAATGTAGCTCAGCATGTTTATAGTCTTGCTTCTCAAGCATGTGGACCTGAGCTCAAGCCCCAATACCCATGTAAAAATTCCAGGTATGGTGGCACACACCTGTCATCCCAGCTCTGGGTAGGGAGACAGGTGGTTTGCTGGAGCTTGTTGGCTGGCTAGCCTAAATAATGAGCTCCAGGCCAACACAAATCCTGTCTCAAAAAGCAGGGGACAGGATACTTGAGGAATGACACCCACAATTGCCTTTGGCCTCTACATGCACACACATGTAAGCACAGTTGTCTTGCCCACACATATATGAACATTCATGCACACATGATTTCACCCCACACATGTGTGTGCAAAAAAAAAGTAATCCATTCTACATGCTGTGGTCCTTACTTATCACTGCACCCACAGCCCTCCTGACTTGATCAGAGAACAGCACCTGGGGGTCCTGACGGACTCAACAATTCAGGTCCCCTTCCAAGGGTCAGAAGCAAACCTTATGGAGGCTGACTTTTAGAAAGGAAGAAAAGACTAGCTCATTCTGAGTTGATCTGTAAACCTCAAAAGAGTTGGCTTGGCAGCAAAAATTTCACTGCAAAAGCACAGATGTCCACAGTGCACATCTTCTGAGCCTCCTCTGGGGAAAAAGATTTAAAGGCTTCCTTGAGCAAAAAGCAAAGCAACACAGTTTATTTTGGCACCTCCCACGTTTCCACTGCATTTCCCAATTGTTTCAAGGCCATAAAACACACAGCCCATCTCGACAGACAAACTAGCACTTGTCTCTCGGAATGGAGCTGCCGAGCTAGCTCACCGGACAAAGCACCTGCCACAGAAGCATGACTACCTGGCTTCGGATCCCCAGAACTCCTGTGAAAAAAGCCGACAGCACCTGCAATCCCAGCACAGCAAAGCAAGGAGAGGGGCAGGCACTGGAGAATCTCCTGGAAGCTTGCAGGACGACTCCATCCTGGCTGTGTACCTCAAACTGAGCCATGGTCCCTGGTTTTCTACCTAGCTCTTCACAACTGCTGCAGACCAGTGCTGTGTCCATCCTGCCTCTTGACTCTTGTTTTCTTTCTCCAGTTCCCAATTCCTGAGAACACACACTGGAAGAGCATGTTGTGGAAGTTCTAACTGGGGTCAAAGCTTCATGGAGTTGCACATGGACTGGGATACTTCTAAGGTGACAAATGGTCCGCCTCACCCATAGCTTCAGAGGCCCTGTCCCTTTGTGGAGGAAATGCATCCCTCATGGATCAGCAGCAGGCTCTGGTGAGAGAACACCATGCTTTCTGCTTCAAGGGCAGTAAGAAAAATCAGAGAACAAACGCTGTGAGCAATAACCTAGTGCTCACTGCACACACAGGAGCTTCCAAAGTGTGACTCAGGAGCCTGGCCACTGGGCACAATGCAGGTCCAGTTGCCAGCTCCTGACCTTGTCCCAGCTCCACATTACCCATGGCACATAAGTCCAAAAACCTAGATCCCTACATGGCACTATTCTGGCCTTTCAGGTTGGTGAGAAAATGTGCCATTCATCATGGCTAGCATCTGTCCACTGCAAAGCAGGGAGAAGAGAGAGGAGGAAGAAAAGCCATCTGGTGGAGACATCCATCTCTCTCAGCCCTTCCTGGGGGGAAAGAAGTAGGCAAGAGAAAACAGGAGGGATCCTAGACTCCAGACAGACCTGATCTACAGCAAGGGCCAGGCTCATGATAGTCAAATACCGTTGAACCTGACTGGGCTCCTCCCATCAAGATTATGGTGGTAGATACAAGAAAAAGGATTCTAACAAAGACTAGATCAGGGAACCTGTGTCAGATTCCCATTATTTCTGGACAAAGGAGACCCTTAACAAGCAACCATGAAATCTACAAGACTGAAAGCAAAGCTTCTTTAAAACTTTCCTTAAAGAAAATAATAAATCCAGATCTGGTGATATGAGGCCTATAATTCCTAGCTACTCTGGAAGCCGAGATAAGAGGGCCCCAAGTTCAAATCCTGCCTGAGCTACAGTGTGAAATCAAGGCTAGCTTAAGGACCTTAGTGAGACCCTGTCTGAAAATAAAAAGTGATAAGAAGGCTGAAGATGACACTTCAGTAATAGGCTGCATCCTAGTACACGTGAGGCCCTGGGTTCAATCCCACTCTCCAAATAAATAAGTAAATGGTTGCAATAAGTATGAAGATCCTAATATTTAATAGAAACATATCCCATCCTAAAGGGAAATGTTCTTAAGATGTGGCTAGGTAGCCATAAGTTAATCTTTTCAGCTTGACTGAATTTGGAGTCACTTTGGTAAAGTATCTCTGGGTGCGTCTTTAATAGTATTTCCTGGAAGGTTTACCTGAAGAGACAAAACCAAATCTAACTGTACACAATACCATTCCATGGCCGAAAGAAGAAAGTGAGCTGAGCATTAGTACTCCTCTCTCTCTGCTTCCTGACTGCAGATGTGACCTCATCAGCTGCCTCCCCATCATGACAGAATGCAACCTCAAGTTGTGAGAAGAAATAAATCTTTCCTGCCTTAAGTTGCCTTTGTGCAAGTATTTTTGGAATGCCAGTGAACAAAGTAAGATAGTAACCTTCAGGCTTATGTGGTAAGATTAGTCCCTCTGACATCTACATGATAGCTACAATGAGAAGGTGGGATGCTGAGAATTCATTATGGGCAGAGAATGCAGGACTCCAGGACAGCTGAGTGAATTCCAGGAAACCACGCAAGACTGTGAAAGTCAATATTCACAGCCAGCTCTGCATAGCACCTGAGGGTGAGCAACATGGGAACCTGACCCTGCAGCTCAGACAGAACTGCAAACCAGGATGGGTCACTGGTCTCCACAGATTCTGGCCCTGTTTGTGACAGCAGACAGTGATGTAAGACTGGGAAGGTGCCTGGGTGTCTCAGGACCAAGTGGAGTGGAAGAGGGTCCCAGTTCCTCTACCCAGCTCTGTCAAATGTATTTGATTCTCCCAAAACTTTCTCTGCCCAAGGGATCTACACAGCTGGCCTCTGTTAGGAAAACTGGAAGAACACCTGGTCTATATTAGTTGCCCAGGAGGGCCTTAAAATATTGTGATTTCTACCTCCCACTGAAGGTCTGGAATCCTGTAAACAGTGATGCCACCTAACCTGATAACCAGAACAACATGGGAACAAGAATAGGCACCTGGTCACTCTAAGCTCTGTGTTCCAGCAAATTACAAGTGAAGGTGGGGAGCCACCACTCCAGCCCAGACCCCAGACCTCCTCTTGCAGAATCTATACTGGAAACAGTGGTACTGAGAAGAAGCAGCCAGCAGATGCCTTCTGGGAAATCAATTATGATCACATGACTTTCCCAAAATAGTGACAAAGACCTGGCACAAAATAAGTCACATGAAAGTTCTAAGAACTGACCACTAAACTCAGGAACATGGACTATCACATAAGCAGCTTGAACTGCGAGTGCAGACCAGAGCCACTAACTTGCAGAGGAAGAGTGGTCTACCTAGAGTCACAGTGGGTTCTAAAAGTTGTCTGCCCAAGATAAACGCTGAGAGGGAACAGATCCCTATATCTGGATCTGGAACTTTCTTGTGAGTATGCTGTTCAGCCAGACATGTGATATTCCTTTTTTCTCCAAAAGTCAGTAGCAACCTAAGAGAAGGAAAGGGGGAGGGAAAGAAGGAGGGAGGGAAGGAGAAGGAAGGAAGGAAGGAAGGAAGGAAGGAAGGAAGGAAGGAAGGAAGGAAGGAAAGAAGGAAGGAAAGAAGGAAAGAAGGAAGGAAGGAAGGAAAGAAGGAAGGAAAAAAGGAAGGCAGGCTGGCTCATCCTGGTTTGTTGGTGGAGCCTGTGCCTGTTTGGGCAGTCAGCTTGAGTTAGCTGGGAGGTGTCTTGACATTATGCAGCTTTTTGCCTTTCCCTAGCTTTTTGCTCCTTCCTCAGGAGCATCAGTCCAGCATAGTGGCATCGGAGGGTCTGCACAGGTCAGGCTGAGAGGTGATCTGTTCCACCTAGCCACATGGTAGCTGCAGAAGTCCACCTGTCAGCACACTGCCATGAGCTTCCATCTGTCACCATCACAAGCAACATGACAGAAGCCATCCAGCAATCCATGTGCATCCCTTTAAATCGGTCCTGACACCCCCAACTCAGTGTGGGCACAGCCAATGCTGGAAGCCTCTGCTGCAGCCTCAGAACAAAAGCTTCAAGAACGTGACATGGAGCTGCTGAAAACAGACACACTGGGATCCAGTGGTAGAAGGGGAGAGAGAGCAATGGCCCTCACAACCTACAAGACAGTCTGCAGTAAAAGACTGGAAACAAGGTGGAAGGAAGTGAGGAATTTCTTTGACTTAAAAGAGCAGCATTTGCAAAACGGTGGTTCTCAGGGTATGCCTTCATGTGTTACCTGGAATGTCAGGAAAGGCCCTGAATTGAAGGCTCACAGTTCTGAGAGATCACTGTACAACCTAATCCCACAAACACTCCCTAGTAGCCAGTTCTGTGGTGGATGAGGATACAGCTCAGTCAGTAAAGTGCTTGCCTGGCAAGCATGAGGACCTGAGTTTGATCCGTATAACCCTTACTAAAAAAAAAACACAAAAAAAACTGGATGTAGTGGTGCATACCTGTAATCTTAGTGCTGGGGAGGCAGAGACAGTTGGATCCCTGGAGTTCAACTGACCAGCTAATCTATCCTTATTAGTGAGGGGCAGGCCAGTGAGAGATCTTATCTCAGAAAATATGGATGGCATCCCTTAGCAACTATGCCCAAAGTTGTTCTCTGGCTTCTAAGGACACAGGCACAAAAAAACACAGAAACAGGCAGCTCTGCAAAGACATTCAGTATTACTTAGGGATGGGCACAGGATGAGCAACAGTGGGAGCTCACTCACTCTCCCATCACTGTCTGTGTGCTGAGTCCTTTGAGTTTAGCACGCCAAGAGGGACCTCAGGGTGACCACTTTCCCACTGTTAAGTCCACCTGTGCCTAACAATGTCTTTCTAAACAGCCACACTTTGTACACAGATAAGGGAATTCAAACAGGATTTTGAAAAGTGCAGTTACTTCATTCAGCCAGTATTTGCTGAGTGTCTTCTAAACTGCCAGCACTCTCAATGCCTGAGCAGATATATGAAGAGCTGAGAGCTGGTCCCAGCAAGGTTGTCGCTGAAGACAAGGCTAAAGGATGCAGCTTTCAACAGAGGCAATAGCACAGGACTAAAAGGAGCTTCTCTATCACACTGGCCTCAGTATCAGCTTCCGGCAAAGGGAAAGCATGTCTTGGGAGAGAGGAGGCCAGCGAACTGAGGAGTGGCTGGGCCCTCCCTGTACTGCACTCCAGAACTGCTGGTAACCCAAGTGAAGCTGTTTCATGGGTTCACAAAGAATCCACATTCAACTCTGTGGCCCTGTAAGACACTAGGAAATTTCCAAGAAAGTGCCTGGAGAGGTTTAAGAAAGAGTCTGTGCAGATTCAGGGGCAAATCATGAGACCCTTGGGCAGCTAAGAAAGAATCTAAAAGAACCCTGCATGTTTCCCATAACACATGGTCTTGCTGAACGACTACTGATTGATGTGTGGGGGAACGTTATACCTGGGCAAATCTTAGAAAGCATAAGGGACAGCTGAGCATTAAAATGGGATAGAACTACAATAGAAAGAGCATCTTTAAACAGAATCAGTGCGGCTGAGGATGTGACTCAGTTGGTAAAGAATTTGCCTTACAAGCCTGATAACCTGAGTTTAATCCTCAAAATCCATGCAAAAGTGTCAGGTATCATAGCGTAATCCCAGTGCTGGGGATGCAGAGACAGGAAGATCCCCTGGGACTTGAGGAAGGCAAATGAGCTCCAAAACACTGAGAGCTCTTGTCTACACAAGAGGTGGATGGCATTCCTGAGGAAGCACTCCTGAGGTTGTGTCAGGATCCAGATACATGTACACACGAACATGTGCATCAAGCCCAACACAAGCATGCAAGCACAAACACATGACTACCCCACACAAACATAAACATGCATAGACACACATGAATATACCATACATGTGCATCACAGCCCACACATGAGCAGGCATGCACACACACATGTGCATCCCTACCTACAAACGAGCATTCACACACACATATACATCCCCACACATGTGCATCACTCCCCACACATGAGCATGCACAAATACATATACCTCAGACACATGTGCATCTCTCCACACACACAAGCATGCACACACACATATACCCCACACACATGAGCATCACTCCCCACACACAAGCATGCACAAACATATATACCCCACACACATGTGCATCAGTCCCCACAATCATGCATGCACACATATACCCCATACAAGTGCATCACTCACTCCCCACACACGAGAATGCACACAAACATATACCCACACACATGTGCATCGCTCCCCACACATGAACATGCACACACACACATATACCCCCCACACATGTGCATCTCTCCCCACACACGAGCATGCACACACACACATATACCACACACACATGTGCATCACTCCCCACACAAGCATGCACGCACACACACACACATACCCCACACACATGTACATCACTCCCCCCACACGAGCATTCACACACACACATATAACATACTCACATGTGCATCACTCCCAACACATGAGCATGCAAACACACATACCCCACACACATGTGCATCACTCCCCACACACAAGCATTCACACACACACATATAACATGCACACATGTGCATCACTCCCAACAAACGAGCATGCACACACACTTATACCCCACACACATGTGCATCTCTCTCCACACATGAGCATGCACACACACACATATACCACACACACATGTGCATATCTCCCCACACACGAGCATGCATACACACATATACCACACACACATGTGCATCACTTCCCACACACAAGAATGCACGCACACACACATACCCCACACACATGTACATCACTCCCCACACACAAGCATTCACACACACACATATAACATACACACATGTGCATCACTCCAAACACATGCGCATGCAAACACACACATACCCCACACACATGTACATCACTACCCACACATGAGCATTCACACACACATATAACATACACACATGTGCATCACTCCCAACACACGAGCATGCAAACACACACATACCCCACACACATGTACATCACTCCCCACACACGAGCAGACACACACACACACATAACTACCCCCCACACGTGCATACACACACACACACACCAGATTCATGGTTCACATGAATCTGGGTCTCAGAGAATCACCCACTCAAAACTCAATTGCAAATCACACTACTGAGGCCTTGGCTCATTCTCGAAGCCCTTGCCTTCTCTCCACTGTCACCTGGGCCTTGCCAGCCTTCCACGGTTTGAGCGAGGGGACTTCTAGACTGAAAGGCAAACCCACAGCAGTGACATATGAGAGCACTCTGGCAAGAAGATGCAGTTCTGCCTCTTGAGTTCACTGTTGATACCTTTCCAGGTATAGACTCAGCTCAGAATGCTGAGGACACAGGCTGGACTATCCTCAAGGATGTTACCGAAACATGAAAACAGCCCAGTGCATCTCACACAGGAGAAAGAATAAGCAAGCAAGAATGTGCCAGTGGGCAGCCAGGCCTCCTCACTTGTCAGCCGCAGCCCCTGTGAATCAGACAACCCCTTTCACATGTGGTCTGGGTTATTTTGGAACCCCCAATAAGCTCTCACAAGTATAGACGGGATCAGCATATTTTTAAAGGCCCCAAAGGGCTAGCATCTATGTCATATTTTTATAGCTTCATTCAGGTTCGGATTTGTGTGCTCACTCTAAATTTAACCAGTATTTAAGTGTGCTGATTATAGCTGCAAACACACTTCTCATCCCAGTGTGTGGTCAGAGAGGTGGACAAAGAAGCAGCTTTGGAAATTTACAGCCCAGAAATAGTGTGTGGTCTGTCTGCTCAAGAAGAACCAACTCCTCTGTGGCAAACACTGAGAAGAGCAGCAAACGCCAGCAAACAAAAGACAGCAAAAAAGCAGGGTTTTCTATTCACATGTCTGTTACCAGATACCAGGCAGGCTCCTCCAGTGAAAGACATACCAGAGACCAACACACCGTCAGAGCAGGTGACTCACACAAACACAACTAAGCGGCTGAAATAAGTGGAGGGTATTTGAGCAAAATGTTCAGACATGATGCTGAATGTAAAGGAGATGATGAAAGTGAAAGTGCTTCCACCATTTCCTAATGGCTTTGCATGAAGTCTCAACCCATCTAGTTGTGGAAATGAGCTAGTAACAGCAAGACTGACTGTCTAGAAAGGCACTATGGAGAGAGAAACCTTAGTGAAGACACTGACCTCCTGCTTCCAGTCTACTAAAATGGTGAACCACTGGGAGTTTCACAGGTTCCCTGGCTCTGCCCGGAGGCCCTCAGAAACACGATCGTGGTGGGTGTGGGCCACAGAGGCTCCAAGTTGGTTCCAATTTGGGCTTGGGTAGAATCCTGTTTTTACTTCATTCTAGGGCATAGTCTTCTTTAAGACCTGTGAAGAAAGGAACAGCACAACACAATGCCCAAAATAATTGGTGGAAACCCCTGTACTGCACGATCTCCACGAATTCCTCTATGCTGAAGTTTTATGAGTCTACATTTAGACACAATGCACTGCTTCACAGTAAGACCTGCAGAAGAAAGAGGCCTGCCACTGTGTCACACACACCT
The DNA here is from genome assembly GCF_020740685.1 of Jaculus jaculus. NCBI lineage: Eukaryota > Metazoa > Chordata > Mammalia > Rodentia > Dipodidae > Jaculus > Jaculus jaculus. Next base: position 63,051,251 of record NC_059103.1, on the reverse strand, counting down.
CATAAATGTGCTTGATAATGAAATCTTGATGTGTCCCCAGAATTCCCAGCCACTTAAAGAAAATGAGAAAAGGAGGTTCTGTAATTTCAAATACATTGTTTACTTTTCAGCAGAGCAAAGTCACAGGTTGCTTTATGAATGCCAATATATGCTTACTAGAGAAAATAAGAGTAATATAAAACCATGAAATAAACAAATGTAGATTTCCACTTGACAGTTACTAAGTTTAACATAGCTGTGTTCCTTCTCTATGTCTGCATGATGTGTAAAGAAGCCCCTGCTCTCTCATAAGGGTGAGACCTGAACTATCCACTTAGCTCAATTTATTTTTTAAAAAATACATTTTCTACCCTGGCAATTAGCTATGCCTTCTTCACTGCCCTACATAAAGGTTGAAAGGAGCCTCAGAGCAGGGAAGAGCTCAAGCCCTATGACACATCTGAGTACTAAGTCAATTTGCAAGCACAGGAACACTCCTACCTCCAGGACCAACCAAGATCAACTGGAGACAATTGCTTTCCCCACACCATGCCTTACACTCTATAAAGGCTATTTCCACTGGGAAATATTCAAATAGATAAAACCAGAAAGAGATCAGTCAATCTTACAAGCCTACAGGTCAAGTAGAGAATTTAAGGCTTCTGTGATTCAGGGAAAAAAGGCAATTAAGAAAAATCAATTATTTTTCTTCATGTACACATTAAAATCCCAGTGTTTCAAAGTGCTTCCTATGCAAGCCTGATGACTATAGTTCAGATCCCCAGAACCCAAATAAAGCTCGATGCAAGTACCTTCTGTCATTCCAGGTCACCTATGACAAAAGGAGGTGAAGTCAGGAGAATCCTAAAGCTCACAGGCCAACTAGTCTGGACTTCACAGTGGCAAAAAAACAAGAGAGTTAAGAGAGATCTCTCACACATGGTGGAAGGTGAGGACCTATATCCAGAGGTTGTCTTCTGACCTCCACATGTGTATTATGGCACACATGCACCCATAAAGACAATACACACACACAAACACACACACACACACACACACACACATCTCAACAAAAGAAAAAATTTCCAGGGAGCTCAGGACTTAATGTACTTGCTGACAAAGCCTAAGAACCTGGGTTAGAATCTCCAGTTGCCATGTAAGCCAGATATGCAAGGTGGTACATACATCTGGAGTCTGTTTGCAGCAGCTGGAGGCTCTAGCATGCCATTATCTCTGTCCCTCTATCTGCTTACAAATAAATAAATTTAAAAACATATTTTAAAAAGTTCTCACTGTAAAAGAAAAAATACCAAATACAATTATAAAAAACAAAGTATGGGCTGGAGAGATGCTTAGAAGTTAAGGCACTTGCCTGAAAAGACAAAGGACCCAAGTTTGGTTTCCCAGTTCAAACTGGAGTTCATTTACAGTGGCTGGAGGCCCTGGTGTGTCCATTCTCTCTCTCTCCTCTCTCTGCCTGTTTCTTTAATAATAAATAAAATATTTTTAGGGCTGGAGAGATGGCTTAGCCGTTAAGGAACTTGCCTGCAAAGCCTAAGGACCTAGGTTTGATTCTTCAGTACCCACATAAACCAGATGTAGAAGGTGGCACATGCATCTGAATTTTGTTTACAGTGGCTAGGGGCCCTAGCGTACCCATTCTCTCTTTCTCTCTGTATGTGCCTCTTTATCTCTCTCTCTCTCTCTCTCAAATTAATTAATTAATCTTTTAAAATTAAAAAAAGAAACAAGAAAATGTTGAGCCTGGGGGCACAAGCTCATCATTCCAGCTACTAGGGAGGCTTTATGCAAGAGGATCCCATATTCAATACCTGTACGGGCTACAGAGTGACAGCCATGCTAGTTTGGACAGCTTATTGAGACCCTGCCTCCAAATATAAAGTAAAAACAGGGCTGTGGATATAGTTCATTGGTAATAGTGGTATAGAATGTGTAAAGCCCTGAGTTCAATCCCCAGTACTACAATAAAGGGGAAAAAAAAGAGAGAGAGAGAGAGAGAGAGAGAGAGAGATTGTAGGATTGTAATTGGAGTAAAAGAAGGTGATACATTTTTGGAGGTTCACTTTATTACCTCATTAAAAATCATCATTCTAAATTTGAATACACCAAGTAGCTTCAAAATAAACAAAGCAAAATAATAGAACTAGTTTTTTTAAAAGGCCAACACAACATCAGAGAAAGAAATATATATTGCTTCATACAGCAAATATATAAGCTAGTAAAAATATAGAAGGCATAAAGTTCACTGTAATTAATCTTGATTTAATAGACATTTAAAAGCCACAGCGAGCTGCAGAGATGGCTTAGAGGTTAAGTCATTTTCCTGCAAAGCCAAATGACCTTGGTCCAATTCCTCAGCACCCATACAAGCCAGATGCATAAGGTAGCACTTACATGTAAAGTTCCTTTTCAGTGGCTGGAGGCCCTGACACACCCATTCTCTCCCTCCCTCTCCCTCTTCCTCTCTCAAATAAATAAATAAAATATTTTTTAAAAAAAAATACAGGCAATTAATTGAGAACTCAGTCCTTTAAGTACACTCATACACACACGTATATGTATATAACATTTCCAATATCTGATACTATACTGGTTCACAGAAAAAAAAAAAACTTAGCAAATTTCAAAACACTCTCATATGAGCCATGCACCCCCAACTTCAGTGCAATTAAGATGGACATTTATAATGAGAGAATTCCTCACACTGGAAAATTTGGAAAGACATTTCCATGACTTATGGAATATAAAAGAAATTTAAACCAAAGGTAGAGGTAAATAATATGTAACCAACTTACCAGAACCAAGTCCACTGCAGACTGAGAGATGCGGTAAAACAGCACTGGGGAAAATCCACAACCTCAAAACCTATACTTGAAAAAAGGAGTTAAACATGACTTAGCTATTTCCAGCTTATGTTGAAGAAAAAGTTACTATAGACCAAAGAAACAGAATGAAAGGCTTCAACATAAAAAAACACAAAATGCATTTATAATTTTTAAAAGTTAAATATATATATGTATTTATGTACATGTATACATACATATATATATATACATATATATATATATATATGGAGAGATAGATAGATAGATAAAATACACACTTCAGGCTCACTGGTAAAGGAAGAAAAGAGTGTGAGCAGGAGTGGTGATGCACTAAAACAGGCAGAGCCAGAAGACTGTCATAAGCTCAAGTCTAGTAATGCACACAGAGTAAAACCCTGTCTGAAAAAACCAGGAACAGATGAAAGAGAAGGACAAAAGGGAAAGGAAGGTGGTGGAAGGAAGAAAGAGGGTAGGAGGAGGAGAGAAGTGGAGGACAGAGGAAGCAGGCACAAGGAGAAGGAAGGAAGAAGAGGGAATGAGGAAATGCGTTGCAAGAAGGAGGAAGGAAGGAGATGGCTTACATTGTATTTGTAATTAAAAACAAAAGACGCAAAGCTCTATGAATACTTTTATGCTTTATTAACTTGAAAAGTAGAGCACTATGGACATATTCTTAGTAACCTAACTTAAAAAAAATGACTGAAGAAACACTAGGTGTTTGAATAACTATTTAAGCTTTGACAATAACTGACTAGTTACAAATCTTCCCAAATGAGCCACTAGTTCCCCTTTCCAGTTGAGCACCACCAGCTTACCAAGAGCAGATAATACGCCTTATGCACAAAGCCTTCTGGGACATGGGGTGGGCTGGGTTAAGAGAATTTTTTAAAAATATCTCTTTCATCAGATAAAAGCAGTTAAAGAAAGGATATAGGCCAAACTCTCTCATTAGTAAAGAAGGAAAAACTTAAAATCAGATCAAATAAAAACCAGAGGCATATCAGATGTGTGTTTAAACAGGCTACTTTTTTCAAGTACAAGAGAGTTTGACATTGGAATAAACAATAAGTGTATCATAACACAGGAAGAAGAAAATGGTGGGAAGTGTGTTTGATCCAGGTATACATAGAACATGCCTGTGATAAATCTGAACATGCATTTGTGCTAAAAACAGAAAATAGAACTCTAAGGAACAGAAACATGGGGGGTTTCCTTAGCCTAACACAGGGCAGTTAGAGGAAAAGGAGCAGCAAATATCCTCAAAATCAGGCACAAGGGAAAAAAAGTCTTCTATTGCTTCTACTCTTCACTACACTACAGACACTAATGCATGAAGGGGATGTAGGCAGACTGAAAAGGGATACACAATTTTTCATTATTCACAAATGACATTTTATATACAGGAGGTTCTGTAGTTAAAATATCAATACTGAAGGTTTAGCAAAGTAAGTATGTGTACAGCACTCAGAGAGTCTATTATATCTGTATACCTGAACACTACCATTTCCAAAGATATTAAAAGATAACTAGGAACAAAGTCTATAAAAATGACTCATCTAGAGAAAAGTGTAAAACTATAACAAAATGCATAGATAGTGATAAAATATTTACAAATGAGAATAAGTACAAAATAGACTATTCTTCCTAATTATCCTATGTTTCATGTAAGTCAGTTATTTGCTGGATATGTGCATTTTTGTCTGTTGTATTGTATGTTCTGTTGTTGGTTTTGCTGATGCTCTTAAGTTACATGAATTAACTCTATAATAATCTTAATTTTAAGATTTTCCTTCTTTGCTCATGAGAGAGTTTGGTCCATGTCCTTTTAAGTGCTTTTATCTGATTTATGAACACTTTTTTTTTTTCATTCTTTTTAGCTCTCGCAATCTTATAGAGCTACAAAGGCCCAAATCCAGTCAAGTCCACTGCATAAAAAGCTGAAAATTCTCTGGGGACCACATATGAAGCCTTCCTCGAGAGCTGCATTACTCAGAGAAGTGCATGAGATATGGAGGAAAGCCTAAAATGTGGAATCATGACACACGGTGGAATGGACAGGACCACTTACAGCACGACAGTGCTAATGACCCAAGTGATACAGACAGCCACAAGTAGCAAAGAAAGGAAAGACAGGACAACAGGACCACAAAATCTTACAGGCAAAGACCTGCCCGCTGACAGGACAGTATGCACGTTGCCCTTGTTGGGAATGGAGGGCATTTGGATGGTCACTGATTACATTTTACAACTTACATGAAGTTCCCTGTGTGTCAAATCCCACCACAACCAAGGCATTAATTTATATTAAAAGTGGCATTTTATGTACCCTTAATTTTTCTAGACAGCTGGATAAACAACAAGACTTGCAATGGTTTTCTCTGGGGAGCATAAAGAATGAGCACTTTAACGTTTTATATAATACCCTGTCTGTAGTTTTATGCTCATAATTTTGCTATCTAGTTTATTAAGTAAGTAGTGATTCTGGAACTCAAGACCAAGGTTAAAAGAAGCAATAAAGACAGATCATGAATGGATTCAGAAATCATCAATAAATTTAAAGAGAATATGGCAGGTCTGTTGAAGGTCAGGTCTCTGGAAGAGAGGCCATGGACATATCCATCGCCTCCCATGTGACCCCACCCTATTCCACCGCCACACACAGCAGGATGTTTAAGGAAGCCCAAAGCTCCCTCCACAGTTTTCTGGTATTGAAGTCATGTCTAATTGTGATTTTTTTCAATTTAACCTGTATTCTACTGGAAGTTTTTGGACTTCCTAAGAAAAAGTAAAGCTACCCCTTCATGTCTATAAGGGTTTTAGCTCCAGTATTCTAGGAGATACCAAAACCTGCAATGTTCAAGTCCCATTTATGTTGTGGTACGGTGACTGTACAGAACCCGGCCATGTCCGCCTATAAACTTTAAAATGTCTCTGCTTTACTACATGCCTAAAACAACTCCTTGTAAATTGTTTTTAGGTTATTATCTACAGAATAATGACAAGAAATCAGCTGTATACATATAATATGGATGCAATTTTTTTCAAATATTTTCAACTTGCTGTTAGTAGATGTTGCAGTCAGGTTCGCATTGCTGGTAGAAATCACCCAACCAAGAGTAGCTTCTGGGAAAAAGAGGTTTATTTTGGCTTACAGGCTTGAGGGGAAGCTTCACGATGGCAGGGGGAAACGATGATATGAGCAGAGGGTGGACATCACCCCCTGGCCAACATAAGGTCGACAACAGGAACAGGAGAGTGTGCCAAACACTGGCATGGGGAAACTGGCTTTAATACCCATAAACCCGCCCCCAACAATACACTCCCTCCAGGAGGCATTAATTCCCAAATATCCATCAGCTGGGGAGCTAGCATTCACAACACCTAAGTTTATGGGGGACACCTGAATCAAACCACCACAGTAGAGTTTGGGGATATAGAACCCATTCACAAGAAGATATATAGTGTAAAATCCCGTCCCTAGACCAATCCTTCCTCAAAGATCTAGAAATAGTATTTTCCCCTTCCTGTGAAACACAACACCTCCTATTTCTAGCTAATCCTCACATTGGGTCTTACACTGTAGAGAAAGTATAATGGTAGGATCTTTGTCTAGATGTTCAAAACCTCCAATTGCACATTATTTTCTCTCTGTGTATGTTGGTAAAAAGGTAACTCTCTCAGTTGACTTCCAACTGCACTACCACAGTCCACGTAAAGTGGTCCCAGGAAAGACTTCCACCAGCAGTCATTTTGCAGTCAGCATCTCCAGAGACCAACAACTCCTAGTTCCTAGTCATCCCTCTTCAAATCTTACCATCTACGTCTATTACTGAACTCAATAATAATGTTCAAAATGCTGCAGTCATTTATCTGAATTCAGTACTTCTGTCTACTCCCACAGCAGGGCACTCTTACTGCTGGGGCTCAAGATCTCAAGAGGCCCACAAAACACTGCTGGAATCCCAGTATCCAGAAAGGACCCCTCCACTCCCACACCGTCATGTCCACCTGGATCCTGTAGGGCCCTGCAATCCTAAATTGCTTTTGTTCCAAATTCACACATTTTCTAAGTTTTCCTAATTATTCCTTTTCTCCTGTGGTTAAGAACAGAACCTCAAGGGTCCCTACAAAACTAATTATATATAATCCGATAAAAATGACATAAAGTTTTAATAAGACCCCTTTCAGGATAATATTGTTCAAATTTTTCATTTTTTAGATATAGTAACTGTCTATGCCCTATTCACATAAGCATATAGATGGGAAAAGATGTGTGATAAAAATGAAATTCATTGAACATTTTGCAAATACAAGCCCAAAACCACAGAGTAATAAAATCAAGCTAATTTTAGTGATCATCTGACAATCAATAGATCTTCCAACAAAAGAAAAGCTTTGGTAACCACCAGAACTGCTCAAGAATTTAACACAAAGACATTAGTGATCTGGTCCCAATTTCTGGCAAGGCCAGTACAAGGCTGTATGAGGGCTCTGTAAATACTTCATTGTCCTCACAACTTGTTCCTCTCTTTATGTCCATGGGCCATGTGGAGCCTTCAGCATGTGGTCTTATTACAAAAAGGCATCACTTCCCTACTTTAATATTTCCAGTAATTTAAGAGGGAGAACACATAACTCATATTAAAATCATCAGTCAATTAGACACACATTCTTCCACAAAAGAATTCACCTAAGTTTTAAACTCAAACGTTTCAATTTATATATATATAGTTTATGTCTATAATATGTCTATCATCTACAGACAGATAATTCTAAAACACAGACAGACATATTACAAAGAAAAACTCACACAATGGACTTTTATAATCAATAGTCAGGATTAAAATTAGATTGTGGTCAATGAATTATGTGATCTGTTTTAAAACAAATTGCACAGACAAAATACTAATGGCTTTCTCATTATTATTTAATAATGCCATAGTAAATGGAACTGAGCTGTGGGGCTATTTATGAAACTCTATGTATGGGAGAAGGTTACATGGGCCTTTGCCACTAAATGTCAGTGCACATCTATGACACTATTGTCAACCTTTTGGGGAATAACAAAAACCATTGTAGCTTACAGATCAGAGAAAGGCATGAGTGCTTGGTGATGGGTTAGGCTGTTAAACTGACAAGAGGTGGACTTGTGGTGGATAGTTTTGATTGCCAACTTGATTACAGTAAGAAATACTTAAAACATGAATCAGTCCTTTGGGTGTAACTGTGAAGGTGTTTTCAAAGGATGACCTGTTCTGAATAAGGGGGACACCATCCCACGGACTTTAGTCTCAGCCTAAATAAACCAGGAAAAAGCTAGCTGGGCACCAGCATTTGTCTTTCTCTCCTTTTTCCACTGAGATGTGAACAAGTTGGCTTCATACTACCACACCCACAGCCCAAAGCCCCTGCCACTACCCAGCCATCCCTACCCTGAAGAACTTTACTCTTAAACCCAGAGCCAAGAAAAATCCTTCTTCCCATAAGTTTCTTCTTTCAGTTATTTTATCACAGCAATGAGAAAAGCAATTAATACTATATGCATTATAATGGTCTGAAGAACTCAAAAGCTAAAGGTAAACAAAACAAATCCTGTAACTGAGATGCATGTGTAAAATGTGGTTATGTGATTTAGCTTAATAATGATTCTGGACACTGCACCACAAAAAGATTGTGTCCAACCATTTCTCTTCCTAAAATCAGGGATATTTTCCCCCACTTCAGTGTAACTCTAAGCCCATGCTCAATTGCAGCAAGGTGCTGATAGCTGCTCGAAGTTTGCCATGGCCTTTGCCCTACAGAATGACCAGCCCAAAACTCACAACAACCAGCAAGGAGCAAACAGCTGTGGTTCTCTGAATCCCAGATATTCCCAAAGACAATGATGGTCAAGGCCAAGCCAAAGTTTCTCAGCCACATTCCCTTTTTGTAACTTAATGATGCTGTGCATGTAGAGGGTGGAAGGAAAACAACAGCAGAAGGCTATCTTTCAGACTTAGCTACCTAATGTCAAAATGTGTGAATGGGGGTGGCCTAGAGGCATCAAAACCAGCACACTTCATCCCAAACATTTATGATATCTTTGCTTGAATTATAATTCTTTCTTTTTGGTATGTTTGCATCTTCAACCTTAATTTCATGCATATGAAGCCATTTCATATTTCTTTTTTGTTTGTTTGTTTTTAGTTTTAGTTTTTTTTGGTAGGGTCTCACTGTAGCCCAGGCTGACCTGGAATGTACTATGTAGTCTCAGGGTGGCCTTGAACTCATGTTGATCCTCCTACCTCTGCCTCCCGAGTGCTGAGATTAAAGGAGTATGCGACCAAGCCTGGTTCATTTCCTACTTCTTTGAATGTGTTAGAGACAGATTTCCAAACAGAATATTCTAGGAGGTGAGTACAGGCAGATGCTGCACAGAGTGCAGACTCCACTCAGTCTTAGCGAACATTCTTCACAGCATCCTAAAAGTCGCCTTCTTATCTGGAAGAGTGTGTTTCTCTGGACCAGTAAGTGCTTCATAACCCTGTAACATTAATGTTAGGATTAAAAAAGATAGAAGCTTGGCTGAAGAAATGGCTTAGTGGTTAAGGTGTTTGCCTGCAAAGCCAAAGGTACCCAGGTTCAATTCCCTATAACCCACGTAAGCCAGAAGTGCAAGGGGCATAAGTATCTGGAGTTCATTTGCAGTGGTTAGAGGCCCTGGTGGGCCCATTCCCTCTCTCTCTCTCTCTCTCTCTCTCTCTCTCTCTCTCTCTGTCTTTCTTCTGTTCTATCTTTCTATGCTTGAAAATAAATAATTTTTTTTAAAAAGATAAAAGCTTTTGCCGGGCGTAGTGGCGCACGCCTTTAATCCCAGCACTCGGGAGGCAGAGGTAGGAGGATTGCCATGAGTTCGAGGCCACCCTGAGACTCTGTAGTGAATTGCAGGTCAGCCTGGGCTAGAGTAAGACCCTACCTCAAAAAGCAAAAAAAAAAGATGAAAGCTTTTGAGGCCCTAGCATTCCATGGAAGGGGTGAGCAGATTGGAGTATAGCTTCCAACATCATTTTTCAGTAACCTTCCACATCACAGCACAGTGACTCAGCAAAGAAATGGGGACATATCAGCCATTATTGCTTATGTGCATAAATGAAGAGTCCAGGAAGATTTCCTAAAAAGCCCTCTGAAAGGGCAGGAAATGATAATAAATGCCAGAAGGGAAATCTAGGAGCTAGAGTGTGGAAAAAGAGATATGAAGACTACATTTCTATCAATACCCAAAACCTCAGTTCCATCACTCAGAACAGGACCTCCTGCCTCTGCTACTTCCTGCAGAGCCTCAGGCTCCAAGCTGCTGACTCCCTGTACCACTCACCTCCCAGCCAAGGTCCTCCCTATCACAGCATAGCTTCAGTCCCTATCATGAAGCACACCTCTCCTGCACATTATGGGCACCAACCTCTCACTTTGTCCCTAATTAATTGGCCAAAGAGTGGCTCAACTCTTCTATCTGTGAAATGTGTGCAAGTGTATGTGTGTGTGTGTGTGTGTGTGTGTGTGTGTTCACATATATGTGCATGTGGAGGCCAGCAAACAACCTTTTAGTATCATCCCTAGGAACACTACCTCCTTCCAGGGCCTGGAGCTCACCAATTAGACTAGACTGGCTGGTCAGGGAGCCTCAGGGAACTTCCGGTCTCCATCTCCATACTGCAGGGATTATAGACAGGCAACACCACATCTGGCATGTGTACAACTTCTGGGGGGTGGAACTCAGGTCCTCAGGCTTTGAAGGTCAGGGCTCTAGCAACCCAGCACCAGTGTTAATTATTAACTGAAGGTGTTTCCAACTTTCCAGCTAGGTCATCCCAACCACAGACTCCCTCCCTGAGGTTATAATGTGCTCCCTCCCTCATATCTTCCTCCACCAGGGTGCTCTCCACTGGTAACTTGGTTTCCTATCTCACAAAGAAAGGCAACAGCAGGCCCACAGAGTTCCTCCACCCCGTGAGAATGCATTATCAGTACCTCAGTCTCTAAGTCCCTTAATACAGTATCTAAGCCCTTGGGCATCTTCTGAAACCACCAGCTCTCTTCCACTGCCTACATCTCTCCTGTGCAAGAGATGTCTTCAACAGCCTCAGTCCAGCATCCTCAAGATGTCAATCTACTCAGTCACTGCAACTGGTACACAGACAGGCCAAGAACACTTCCAACTAAGACATGATTATTCTGACCTTTCCACTGTGCTCCTTCTCAGCAAAGATACTCAAAACAATTACCAATCATGTAGTTCACTCCTGCCCACACTACCACTGCCCCAAGACCAGACGGACCCCACTAAAGCCACCAATGCCCCTGATGGCTCAGATCCCCAGCACTTATTTGTCCTCCTCTCATGCAGCTCATGAGCTCCTGGACACAGATCTTCCTGAACAAATGGGAATGACTTCAAGTGGCCTCCCCTTGTATCCTCTATGCTTCTGGCTGTCCCTTCTTTGTCTCCTTTGGGAGTGTGCCCTCCATTTCTACTCCTCATGAAGCTGGAATCTCTTACAGCCCAGTCTTTGAATGACTCTCTCACCAGGCATCTCTTCAGATTTTACTCCTTCAAGCACCAGCTAGTGGCCAGAGGCCCCCTCATTGCATTGCACAGCAGACTGCCCTCTCAAAAGGAGAAGGAGCTCTGGATACAGTGGTCCACACAGAATCCCCTTGGAGTGTACTGTAATCCCAAACTCAACATGTCCAGAAAGCAATTTCTAACCCCTTTTTGACACCCAAATCTTCTCTAAATAATCTTTCCCCTTTCTAGCTGCTTAAGCTGAAGTGTTTGGCATCATTAAAGAATTTTCTCACACCTACAAACCATCAGGACATCTTACAAGTTCTGTCTTCAAAATATACCCAGCAGCGCACACTTCTCTCTACTTCCCTGCTACTTGCACAGCATGCTGCCTTCGTGTCCAGTGTGGACCACAGAGTTTTCTCTAGTGGCCCCTGGGATATCCTCCTGGATTCTGCATCTACTCCTAATAGACTGAAAAGTGAACCCTTTAAGGTATAATGCAAGTCCCTTCCTTTTCTGCTTAATAAAACACTGCATTTCCCATGAGGCAACCTGAAATCCCCTATTGAATACCACGCCAGACACTTCCGGGCTCTTTTTCTGACCTAACCTGCCTCTTGCTCTCACAGGCTAGATGCTAGGCATCCTCAACTCTAAATCATAAATACAACCCCCCCAACGTGTCAAGCCTTCAGACTTAAGCCCCTCTGCAGTGTTCCTGCCCACATACTAAATGGCTAGCTCCTGAAGTTCTTTAAAGTACATGTTCAAAATCCTCCTGCTTAGTCAGACCTCGCTGGCCACCACCACTATGCACCTGCAAAACGTGGCTGACTTTTTCTTTTCTCCCCAACATCGGTGCCTTGTGAAGTGCCATACTGATTTCTTCACACACCACCTGTTCGCATCATCCCCGTGCCTGCTCCTGCACCGCTCTCACGCGCACCTCCAGCAGAGGCACCGGAAGCGCAGACCCCTGTACTGCGCTCACGGCATTCATGTGCTGCCTGAGAACAGCGCTGACACAGGTGGAAGATAAGTCTTTACATGCTCACTGAAGGAAGGAGTTCAGGAGACCCCGGGTTTGTCAGTGACTGTCTGAACATGCTTCCTATCTCTAACATAAGGCCAGCAACATCGGCCTTACCTGGTGGACTCAATCATTAACCAAGAACTATTGTAAACCTCTACATATGATAAATTGTTCAACAGCGCAGCACAACACATGGAGAGTCTTCCTTAAAAGTCATTCAGTAAATAAAAATAATTTTTTTAAAAAAAGGGCTGGAGGGATGGCTTAGTGGTTAAGCCATTTGCATGCAAAGCCAAAGGACCCTGGTTCAATTCTTCAGAACCCATGTTAGCCAGACGCACAAGGGGGCACATGTGTCTGGAGTTCATTTGCAGTGGCTGGAGGCCCTGACATGCCCATCCTCCCTCCCTCCCTCTTTCTCTCCCTATTTCTCTGTCAAATAAATAAGAATAAAATATTTTTTTTTTTTAAGTCATGCAGGGGAGCTGGTAAAGAAATTCCCTTTAAATTGTGGCTTAAGAGGGATGGAAAATTCCATTCAGACACACCAACCACTGGACAGCTGACCTGAGACTCCACTACAGAAAGACAGGGGAATAATTCTAAGCCTTACCTTTCCACATTCAAAGTCACCTGTGAGAACTTCAGAGGGAAGAGAAATGGTGTCCTCCAGCCAAGTTTCCAGGTCCTACTGAGTTTATGTGCATTCACCTGGCTTTCCCCTCAGGTCTGGTGTCCACATGGGAAGGTGGGAAGGAGGCTGAGGGGCTCAGGTACTGACTCCAAACCAAGAAGGGAGGCCCTGTGGGCGTCAGACTTAGCAGAGTATGAGGTACCTGGGGAGTGAGAGAAGGGTGCTAGACCACCCTAGGTGTTGACCCTGATGTTCCTATTGCCCAGACCCAGGGAAAACTATTGAAATAGCTATGTGGAAGCTCATCACCATAAACATGAGTATGACATGACAGCAAACTGGAGCAGCTGAGATATACTAGATAAAAGAAGGGATTCCAACAAGAAGTTAACAGATAAATGCCTTCCTTTTTTTAACCACCCAGCACTTTCCCAACAAGACTCCTGCAGCCGAAGTCTAGAAGCTTAAAGGAAAGTTGTTCTTTTTTCCAATCTGCAGGTCAAGGTTGAAAAAATTAATTCAAAAGTTTATATCGACCAAAAATAGAATTAAAGTGATACAACAGAAACTATTTAAGGTCACCTCCAAAAGCACCAAAAGAAAAGCACATGAAAGACTACAGGACACAGAAGATAAGCAGCCAAGGGAAACAGTACATGGTCATGATCCCACCACACTAGTATTTACATTCAATGGCTTCAACATGCCAAGCAAAAAGAGGAGATTGGAAGGACAGAAAAACTATAGGCTTTTATATATAGCACACTTAGAAAAGTGCCAAAACCATACTAGAAACAAATTTAACAAAAGCTATGTAAGACTTGTACATTGAGAACTACCAAAGCATTATTCAAAGAAATCAAAGAAGACCTACCTAGATTGAAAGACATCCCATGTTCACAGCCTGGAAGGTAGCATTATTAAGACAGAAATGTTTCCAAGACTGGTTAAAAGATATCTATTAACAGACTCAATGAAATCTCTAATAAAAATCCAATTGTCATGTTGGATTTTTTTTCCAAAATTTGACTGGCTGATTCTAAAATTCACTGCAAAATCCAAGAGCCAAAAGAACTGTGCAAAGAAATATAGAAAATATACTTCCCACATCCTCCCTCCGAACCTCACTACAAAGTTAATTGTGATGGTATAGCAGGAGCACAAAGATGGGCGTAAGGGGACACCTGCCTCGCTGAGTTTTGATAGGTGTGCCCTGACGTTCCAATGGGCAAATGTGAGCTGCTTTTGGTTTGTTGTTATTATTATTATTTTTTTTTTTGCAATAAATGGTGCTGAAAACCGAACTTCGATATAGGCTATACTTTTTACAAAGTTAAATCCATATAATTTTAGACCCAAATGTAAGAGTTAAACTTGTAAAACTCCCAAAAGGTAACATGAAATTTAGGCTGGGGATAGTGGCACACACATAATTTCAGCTCTTGGAAGGTAGAGGCAGGAGAATCAGGAATTCTAGGCCATTCTTACCTACATAGCAAGTTTGAGGACAGCCTGGGCTACATGAGACCCTATCTCAAAAAAAAGAAAGAAAATATAAATCTGATCTTGGATTAAGCAACAGTTTCTTAGATAAAGCACCAAAAGCAAAAACAACAGAACACAAATTATATGTACTAGATACCATCAATGTGGGTCAAAGGACACTATCCAGCGAGTGAAAGGGCAAGATTAGATTACATCAGAATTCCTCCATTTTTTTTTTTCAAGTAGTTTTGTTCATTAGGACCACAACAGCCATATCTAAGCTCTGCTTGTTTCTATACTTCTGGTCACAGAGAAAATCAACAGTCATTTCCCCTCCAGCCCAACAGAAAGCCCCAGCTCCTTCAACACAGGCCATAAGAGCAGTCATGTTAGGACTGATGATGCTTCTCTCTTCTTTTTTAAGTGTGTACATATATGGTGTGCGAGTGTGAGTGTGCATGTTCACATGTAGGCATAGATGTGCACGCAGGTGCACATGGAGGCAAGAGGACAACCTCAGGTGTCATCCTCAAAACAAAGTCCATCCCTTTTGAGACAGGGTCTCTCACTGGCCTAGAGATCACCAATTATGGTAAACATGCTGTCCACTGATTTCTAGTAATCTATCTCCACCTCCCCAGCATTGTGATTATATGGGCTTATAGATGCACACCACCATGCCATCTGTTACATGGCTTTGCTTTATGTGGCTTTAACATGGGTTCTGTGGATCAAACTCAAGTCCCTGTGTACTGGTTGAATAATCTTCCAAGGCCCAGACCCACATACTTCTTTAGTGATATCTCTTCCTCTTTGTTCACAGGCAACCTGTAACTGCTGACATTCTTGCAATACTTGTGAGCAGACTGCTCAGGGCCGAGGCTTCAAGGCTCACTCTGCCTCCCCAGAAGAGCCCTAATCCTCCCTTCAGAAATACCATATTCTACAATGAGCAACCCTGTTCCCTACGTATGGCTAGTTTTGCACTGTCCTAAATAGCTCCATAACACCTATTCCACAAGAAGGCCTACACTAGGCCCTAAATATACTCTCTGCTTTCATTTAGCAAAAGACAACAAAATCCACAATCTTTTTGTTCCAAGTGTCTGCTAGTTTTCCCAGGTAAGAAAGCTTGTAAAGAGAATTGTGACCTCCAGCAGGAAGGAAGGGCCTGTGCCGCTGACACCCTGATGCTTTTCATGCTTGTTTTTTCAAAAACATATTTTCTTACAGTTTTTCTTCAGAGAGATAGTGACCATGGGTTTGCTAGGATCTCTTGCCACTGTAAATGAATTCCAGACACATGCACTACTTTAAGTAAATGACTTTATATGGGAACAGAGGAATTGAACCCAGGCCATTAGGTTTTGCAACCAGTGCCTTTAACCAATGAACCCAAACACCCAGATCTACTTTTACAGAACACTAAGGGTGAAAGGGGAATGGTATCTTCTGGCCCTTAATGTGCTCTTATACTCCTGCCTCTGCAGGACCCAAGCAGGAAGATCAAGCTGGATAAGTCAGTCCCTATTCTTTTGTTTTTAATTATTTTTGTTCATTTTTATTTATTTGAGAGTGGCAGACAGAGAGAGAAAGATGGGGAGAGAGAGAATGGGCACTCCAGGGAGCCCTGGCTAAGGGACCCTGAGAAGCTCTTGTCAATAGTGCATTCAGACACACGGGTGAAGGTGTCTCCCCAGCCACTTAGATGCAAGGCTAGGAGGAACCTGGAGAGACCTAGGGAGAAACTGAGGTTTCACAGTGTTAGAATGCTATGGAGAAACAGAAGCAGAAATAGCTATGGTAAGAACAGAAAGGAAAAGTGATTCAGCAGCTAACCTCTTCCACAAACATGCAGGAGGGAGGGCCTGAAGGTTATACAGACGACTCCCAAAGAGGAGGAGGATAAAGCATGATGTCTCAGCTCAGTGGCCTTTGCAAGAGCAAAAGCTTGAAGGAGACTTAAATGCTCACCAACACAGGACAAGTTAAATCAATAATGTGGTACCATACATCCAAGTGACAGTGAGCTGGCCATATACACACCTGCAAATACAAGAGCAGTGTGTACAATAATTTATATTATGTGACTGTATTTGCAAACATAACTGAACACAATTTCTCTAGAAGACAGCAAAGGAAAAAAAAATTGTGGGTGATTGTTTTACCTGCTTTTCTCATTGCTGTGACAACCATTATGACAAAAGCACCCTAGAAAAAGATCAGCATGTTCTGGCTCATGGTTTAAGATTGCAGTCCATCATGATTGGTAAGGCACAGCGGCAGGATCATGAGGCAGGTGGTCACATTATATATCTAGTCAGGAGGTGGAAAGAAATGAATGCTGTCTTCAACTTACTTTTTCCTTTTTATTCAGTCTGGGACCAGAGCCCATGAAATGGTGCTGACTACAGGTAGACTGGGTCATCCCACTTCAATTAACCTAATCTAGAAACTACCTCACACACTTTCCTGGAAGCTGGTCTCCTATGTGATTCTGTCAGTTGATAATATCATCACAGTGATGATTAAAAACCAAAGAAATTTCACTCTTCATTTTATTCCTTCCAAACTTTATTTCACTTTCTGCATTTACAACTATAAATATTTACAGGCTAAAGATCTTTGACAGTAAATTTTACCCATGAGTTTGTTCACACAGAAGAATTGGTATTTTTCATTTGCTTGATAAAAAGGATGACATGTCCTAAATATAACACATTGCAAACTGAGTTAAACACCCACAAAAGAAGGGCTCCACTCCTTCACATTCCAGGCCCTGAAGCAGAGCTGCCAGCCCACACAGGAATCAGAGTTAGTGAGCCTCTTCCTTCCCCTCACTCTCTACCTTCCTTTCTGCTCCATGGCATAAGAACTTTTAACCTCTGCTCTGAAGCATATGATTATCGATGCAAAACACATGCGAAAGGAGGGACCTCTGACTTCTTACACACAGAGGGGCCAAAGGGACTCCCTGATTCACCCCCAAACTTTCCATTTCTAAGCCTTGGCCTTCCTTCCAGCTGCTGCTGCTGATCCTGCATGCCAGGATTTCAAAATACAGCCCCACTCTAGGCAGTGTAGCTCACAGCAGCAGAGTGGCGGCGTTCACATGTGCAGCCTGCTTGGCTGTAATATGAATAGGGGCTTGTCCAGCTTCAATCAAGCACCTCTCTGTGTGCACAGTAGACAGAGTCTTGTGCACTGAGAGCCCTGGCCCCACAGCCACCCTTTTAGGATTGTCTTGAAGCAACTTACTTCATATTTGCCTTCTCTGGGGGAAAATAAATACACTCTCAAGCAATGAAGAACTTATCAAATTACAGCTGGGGACAACTCATCAGCTCATGGGTGATCAAGTAATTAAATGTTTTTTTGTTTTTTTTTTTAATTCTCTTGTCTTGAAAGGCATTTGGATAATTCTACCATCATTCCTAATTCTAAAAAGTCACTCACAAAAATGAAGCTGTTTCTTGAGCTTAGAGCTGCTCATAAAGAACCAATTGATTTACCCTACTGGGTACTGAATGAAGCACAAAATAAAAAGTATGCTGCAGTAGAGACACTATACCAGAAAGAAATAATTTGCTTAGAATGGTGAGATAATATAATACATTAACTTTAAGGAACACAGAAAGCAATTTCCTTGACTACGTAATTTTGAAAAGAATAAGGTAAATTTATATATGTTGATAAAGGGAAAAATACTCCCAATAACAATATGCATGTGTGTGGCGGGAGATGGTGGTTGGGAAACCTATTAACAGAAAGACTCACAAGCAGTGAGGGTCCAAAGACTGAAGTGCTAGGCAAGAGACAGAAGGCCTTACACTGTATCATTTTATACTGTTAAATATTTTGAATCTTTACTGTATTATATGCATTTTATTCATCAAGGTAAGACTCAGAGTGTAGGATGAACTATCTTAGCAGTAGTAGTGCCTTCACCACATTGCAGTTAGCAGCACTACAATCTAACTCAAAATCCCTTGACATCATCTCAAAACAGGAGCTTTTAAAACCCAGTAGCATGTCATTCTCCATGCCCTCTTTCCAGTGCCAGACCCCTGGCAAGCTACATTGCACCAATGGTCTTACTTCTAGACAGTTCATCAAAATGGAATTATATAATACCTAACCTTTAATGTCTGCCTTTTTCTGCAGTTCATTTTTAAAACCCTAAATTTTAAATAACGTACTTCTTAGAAAATTCCACCGAAGTCATTAATTACATTTCTTCATGAGTATTTGGACATCTAATAGCTACATATCAATTACACTATATCCCACAAATTACAGATAAAGGTATCTGTTCAAAAAGTATCCAGATAATGACTTACTACTTAATGGACAATAAGTTTCCAGTCAATAAAACATATGCAAAAGTACCCTGAACAATTGAAAAGAGACAGATGGTTACATTTGAAGGTGGAAGGAAGAGCAGAAGGGTTCACTAAAGTTAACTATAGATTAGAAGGCCAAGTCTCAGAACCATAAAACTGTCCAACCTCACAGGGTAATTCACAGCCCTTTGTGAAGTAAGCCTTGTCCACAACCACAGTTAGGGAACACAGGAGGCTCACACAGGAGAGAAACAGACAGGTACGGGTAAAACTCAAGATATTAGAACCAATACATAAAATTTCCCAAAAGTCATTACTTTCATATTTACAGGAAAGGTTAGACAAAGCAAAAACCAGTGACTTCTTAGACCCACAAGAAAACTGAGGTCTCAGGACAAACCCATACTTCAAAATCTACAGAGGGGTTGTTAGACTCATGGTTACAAGCTGTCAATGTTATAAGGAGTGGGGGAGAGAAAGAGGGGATACTGTGTCCCACAAAGATTGTACTACAAAATCTGCCATCAAGATGCCTTTTGAAAGCAGGGTTAGGTTTTAAAAATGTATACTGCAAATGCTAGGACAACCACTGGAAAAAAATGTTATAAACAATGGATAGGCTAACAGAGGTTATAACATGGGATTGCATAAACTTTTAACCACAGATGTCAGAGAAAAAAAAAAGCATAACAATAGGGCTGGAGAAATGACTTAGCGGTTAAGGTGCATGCCTGTGAGGCCTAAGGATCCTGGTTTGATTCTCCAGATCCCATGTAAGCCAGATGCATATGGTGGCGCATGCATCTGGAGTTCGTTTCCAGGGGCTAGAGGCCCTGGCATGCCCATTCTCTCCCCTCCCCTCTCTCCGTCATAAATAAATAAAAATAAATATTTTTAAAAGCATAACAATAAATAGAAAATAGCTACAAACATGGTAGATATTAGTTCAACTATATCAAAAATCACTTGAAACATAAATGATGAAACAGTCAGGTTCACAGTGTTGACAAAAAACTCCCAACCAAGAGCAGCTTGTGGGAAAATGGGGTTTATTTTGGCTTATGGGCTCAAGGGGAAGCTCTGTGATGGCAGGGGAAAACAATGCCATGAGCAAAGGGAGGACATCCCCTCCTGGTCAACCTCAGATGGATAACAGCAACAGGAAAGTATGCCAAACACTGGCAAAAGGGAGCTGGCTATAACACCCATAAACCTGCTCCCAACAATACACTGCATCCAGGATACTTTAATTCCCAAATTGTCATCAGCTGGGGACTTAGCATTCCGAACATCTAAGTTTATGGGGGACACCTGAATCATACCACCAAAAGTGGTCTAAATACATCAGTTAAAATAGATGGATTTTCAAAGTGGATTTAAAAAAGCAAGATTCAGGCTGGAGAGAGGGTTCAATGGTTAAGGTGCTTGCCTGCAAAGCTTAACAACCCTGATTTGATTCCCAGTAGCCACATAAAAAACCAGATGCACAAAGTGGCACAGGCACCTGGAATTTGCTTGTAGCAGGCCTTGGCACCTCCATTATCTCTGTCTCTCTTCTCTACCTCTCTCTCTTCTTGCAAATAAATAAACAAACAAATACTTTTAAAAAAAGAAGCAAGACTCAGTTGTATGCCTCATTGACACAGGAAACTCACTGTAAATACACAAGAAGAATGGAGAAAGATACACCATGGTAACAGTAATCAAAAGAGAGCCTGACTACCTACGTCAATGCCAAAAAGGCAGAGTTCAAAATAAGAAGAATCACCAGGAACACAGAGGCACTGACAAGTAACAAAGTGGTCAGATTTCCTAAACTTGTAAGCACCCAACAACAGCGTGTCCAAACATGTCAGGCAACACCAAAAGAACTATAAGGAAAAGCAGACAGATCGACTATTAGATAACTAGAGATTTAACAAACAAACCCATGTAAGGCAGAAAACCAGTGCTGACAGAGATGACCTCAGCAGCACCCATAATCAACTTGACCAGCTTATGTATTGCAGCCAAGAAGACTCCAATGAAACACACTGGTCTGTGAAAGACACTTCATGCAAGCACAAATGAACAAAGTGAGAGGGAGTAAGACAGTTAGGGTGACTGGGCCCCTAAAAGTAAAAAAGGCAGGATGGTCTGCACTTGCTAGAATTCTTATCTCTTACCTAGACCTGTTTTTCCACAAGCAACCTGGGCCTCTCCTGGGAGGGGGTCTTTGATTTAAACATTGTGACTGTTCAACTTTGGCCACCAGAACCTAGCCCTAACCAATCAACTGTCCCTCTGATTCACCTGAGCCAGAGGACAAACCTACCACCATAAGATTATAAATGCCTTTGTGAGGGGAGGGCACACTCTCTGAGCTGCCTGACCACTTAGGAACTTCCAGCTGTGGATGAATTTTCCTTTGGAGGGCCTGGGCTGGCAGGGACTGAGCCCAGGGTAGATGCCCCTAGCCCTCACTCTCCACAAGAGCTCCTTATCCCTTCCAGCTCCCCACAAGGCAGGAGCTCTTTGAACTTTTTTATTTCCTTTGCTCTTTTCTTTTCACAGTTTTCCCAGGCCCTCCACATGGGATCTCTAGCCACATGGGTGTCTTTCCTTGGCTCTGCACTTCCCTCAATAAATATAATAATTTAATAATTCTCTTTCTCAATCTTTTGTTATTCAATTCTTTAATTAAAATTAGAAATGAACCTAGGGTTCAGGGCTCAAGGACTTTCCTGGCCACTGAGCACCCGGTCACAAAAGCTTAGGAGGTCACATGCGGTGTGCTCCTGATTCACAAAATCCGCAGAAGTTGAACTGCTAAACTCTAGGCATCTGTGGTTTGCGTGTTTGCTTGGCATAGTGCCAGGGGTAGAACCAGCACATTTGACCACCGAATTGTCTCCGGTGTTCTGAACAGTCTTCTGCACGGCCAAGAATGTGCTCTCAAGATGGAAAGTCAGTATTTTTGGAGATGCCTGTCCCTCCCAGTCCCCACAGCCCAGCTTCTTAAGGTCTCATCCCTAACATCCTGTGGTTTTCTCCCAGAGTTATCTGTGGATTCACCTTTTGTTTGGGCTCCCAATAGTTTTAACTTTGTGTGGGCATAACCTCTTTTCTTGTTTGTTTTGAGGTAGGGTCTTGCTCTAGCCCAAGCTGACCAGAACCCACTCTGTCATCTCAGGGTGGCCTGGAACTCAGTGATACTCCTAACTTTGCCTTCTGAGTACTGGAATTAAAGGCGTGCACCACCACACCTGACATTTTCAATCATCGGAGGGGCCTCACAGAAATAACTCTAATACTTCTCTTGCTTTGTTGGTGAATAAATGGGCGATATTTACAGAGCTAAAGATATTTGTACAGTGTCACTGGGACTGAGATCTTGGGCAGGATTTCTCCTCTGTGTTCTCACAGTCTGGCTTAATCTTGCCCAATCCCTGACCACAGTGGCCACACTGGGAAGGTGGGACGCATGCTGATGCTGACTTCATAGGTTCACGCCTCCCTTTTAAATCCCCCGGCCCCTACCCCAGCACAGCTCTGCAGGGGCCTGACACACCCAGGAGCCTAACAGGCAACTCCTGGGGAGCAGTGCTGAGGTTTACATTGTTTGGTTTAATGGCAGGACACTTCCTTGACTGGTACTTATTTCTCTTCAAGCCATTAAAGCTAAATGTCATCTCAGATATGAGTCTAACTTGTTGAAACATAGTATGTAGCCAGTGGTTTTACTTTATGTTTAAAAGTTAAAACTATTTTACTATGGAATGAAATAGTCACTTAGGATCAAGCCAGTGACCATACTTTTTTAAAATTAATTAATTATTTATTTATTTGAGAGCAACAGAGAGAGAAAGAGGCAGAGAGAGAGACACAGAGAATGGGCGCACCAGGGCCTCCAGCCACTGCAAACGAACTCCAGATGCATGCGCCCCTTGTGTATCTGGCTAATGTGGGTCCTGGGAGTTCAAGCCTTGAACAGGGGTCCTTGGGCTTCACAGGCAAGCGCTTAACCGCTAAGCCATCTCTCCAGCTCCCAGTGACCATTTTGTTTGTGCCTCCCATGAATTCCAAAATCCACAGAAGCTCAGCTCCCATATCTAAGGTTGCACATGGGCTAGGGATGTAGCTCAGCTGGGAGGCTTGCCTAGCATTCATGAAGGCCTTGGTTCCATCCCAGCACCAGACAAAATGGGCACGGGGGTGTATGCCTGCAACCCCAGCACTGGAGAGGTAGGGCAGAGGACCGGGAATTCAAGGTCATCTTCAACTACACTAGGAGCTGAGGCAAGCCTGGACTACATGAGACCTTGTCTCAAAATAAAGAACAGCATTTATAAATAACCTGTGCCCAAACTTCCATGTACATGAAGTCATCTCTGTGATACTTAACACAAGGTGCATGCTACGTAAGCAGCTGTCATACTATCAGGGGATATATTACAAACAACCAAGAAGTATGCACATGTTTGAGAGAAAAAAGGGTTTTCCTCCCTTGAATATTTTCAATCTATGGTTGGAGACTTGAGTCCATAGAAGACCAACTACAAAATTATGAAAGAAAAAAAAGTCAAAACAAGGGGAAAAAAGAAAAAAATCTTTCATGATCCCTGTGAGTTCTTTCCCTTAGATTATCTTCCAATGTAGATAAATCATATTGTGCATACAGTTCTGTCTCATAACATTATTTACACAACTGTTTTCCCATGGTCACCATTACCCAAAATCTTATCTTATTAGAGCACGATGTTTATTTAACCATATTTAGATGTTTTCCATCTGAGGCTATCATCTTTGAAAAACAAAAATATGAAGCACTTGTGTGTGAGCATTTATTTTCTTTCCACATTTAGCATCAATTCCTTGAGTGGGACGACCAAGAAAAAAATGTATTCCCCCTTAACCTGTGCCTTCCCCTTGGAGGTTCATTCCTCCCACTGAGCCAGCAGGACACACAGCATCCTTCTCTTGGCAGAAGCAGCTTTACTCTTCCAGAAGTATGTTCTCTGGGTTAATTTCTCTTTAAAAATTCTTTCCTGCACATTAATGATTTTAAGTTTGCCAAGAATACTTTTATCTCCCAAGGCCATGTGATGGCTGAGCCCTGCAGTACTAGGCCAGCTTCTACATAACAGCATGGTGTAGAAGCTCGTTTGCAGTCAACACACGGAAGGACGCAAACATAACTGAGTCATGCAGGCTATGATGTGTGAACTTGCAAGTGGCCATATTAGTAGCTTGTTAGGGGTCAGTTTATAGAGAGCTTTTGAAAATCACCCCTAGGGCAGTGTGTGAGGAAAGAAGAAACACAAACCTTCACAGAGTATATTAATGGGCTGGCTACCCTCCCTTCCTTCCTGCCTGCTTTTCTCCCTCCATACCTTCCTTTCTTTTCTTTACTATTTTTTGAAGATGGGGCAGGCTACCATGAAACTCATTCTATTAATCCAGGCTGGCCTAAATTCTCAGCCTCCTCAACACTGAGATGATGGGAATGCTCCACAAAGTTCCACTAAAAAGCTCAGCACACAGGCTGAGGAGATGGCTCAGTGAGCAAAGCACTTGTTGAGCAAGCAGAGACCCGAGTTAAGATGGCCAGCACCCATGTAAAAGCTAGGCATTGCGCTGTACACTTGTAATTCCAGCACTGGGAAAGCAGACAAGAGGCTTGCAAGTTAGCTCGTCTAGACTAATCAATGAGCTCTGGGTTGAGTGAGAGACCCTGCCTCAAAACATAAGGTAAAGGCAAGGAAGAGTGAAGGAAGACAAGAGGAGAAACTGAGGAAGTCACCCAATGCCAACCTCTGGTCTCTACATACATACAAACATACATGCACAGGCATGTGCCCCACATGTATGAATACACATACACACACAAACAAAAAGAAGTTCAGCACAGTGAAGTTTATTGTACAGGGTAGAATGCTGGAAACACAAAGTGAGCCAGACACATGCCTATGTCTTGACTCACTGGCTGCTCTCTTGCCAAAGGAAATCTGGGCTAGCTGATCTCCCACTGCATGGAGAGGGACGAGACAGTGCCCAGTGTGGGATGCTGCCAGGCTTCACCTTACTCTGAGAAAAATCATGAACCCCCCTCAGGGTGGATGTAATTTTGATCTCACCAAGCATGAGTCTGTGGGCTCAATGACAGTCATATTTTGTTGATGTAATAAAACATATGTGTTGACATCAATCCTGGGTCTGTGCTTTTTAGTACTTCAGAGCTAATACTTATCTCCAGGCCTTAAAAATGTTCCTGTTGGCAAAGCTCAGCTGCCTTGGCGCCATGCCCTTCCAGGGAATAAAGGATTACCAACTTCCTTCCCTGTCATTTGCACTATGCCAGAGCCACCTGGGGAAGCCACACACAGCCTCCTGTGAGGGGCAGGAGGAGAATAAGTCTGTGTGTGTGTCTGTCTGTCTGTCTCTCTCTCTCTCTCTCTCTCTCTTTCGTTCTTTCCTATCAGTAGAGCAGGATGAGGAGTGATGAAAGGAAGGCTGAAACCAGTACTGGGGGAGGGAGTTGCCAGGAAGCTCAGAGCCACAGCTTACTGAGTGGAGGCAGGCAAAAGCATGGGCCAGGAAAAGCCACAGGCTTTGGAGATGTAGGAAAAAAAAATGTGGGGCAGCTATGAAAGCGCACACACAAACAACGCAGGCTTTCCAGAAAGGAGGTCAGCAGTACAGAGGAAGTCCAGGGAGGATGGGAGGATTCAGGTGAGGGACCAGCTGGCAAGGCAAGGGCTTAGTGTTAAGGACCTGCAGAGTTGGGCTAGGCACAGATGCAAGAGTTACAGGAGACAAAGAGGTACCCATATGGTCCAAGCAGGGCTAGAATCCACAGGAACACGGAGAGTCAGGACACAATTAAACTCCTTAAAACACAACACAAGCCAGGACCAGAGAGAAGCCAGTATTGGCTTCACAGTACCAGCCTCAGGACAGAGAACCCTGCAGAGGTGCCCCCAACAACCTGCTTCTCCAAGATAGCAGCTCAGCAGACCAAAAAAACAATACCAACTGAATATGTGGATCTGAATTTTCTGGTAACCATATTAAAAAAGAAAGAAAACTGTTAATTGACTGTAGTAATAAGTTTTGTTTAACCCAATATAACTAAAATAGGATCATTTCAACATGTAATGCATATGAAAGTATTGTTGGTGCTATGCATTCTGTTTATATATTGGTCACCCACATTCTCCACAGTTCAACTGAGACCAGACGATCACAAGGATCCAAAGTCACATGGGCTGCCCACCCCTTCCACCTGCAGGCCTGCATTCCAAGCACACAAGGTAGGACCAGCCACTAAGAACACAGCCCCTATCTGTCAGGCAGGCAGTGCCCACTCAAGGACTCCACCCCTGGCCTGCAGGCATAGTTGAGCCACTACTGCTGACAAGACTGGATACACTGCCTGATACAGGAACAGAGAGGAAACAAGGTCACTGCCAAGGAAGCAGGCAGCTGAGGGCCAAAGGGAAGGAGGCTCCTGTGTGATTAAAGCATTAACAGATGAAGAGGTTTCTCCTTGGCCAATCTGCCTGCAGGAATGGCAAGACTGCCTCAGGAGGAAGGGGAAGCTGGGTCTCTCTGAGGGGGGACACGCCTCTGCAATCCCACACTGGCACTGGCAGAATCAGGAGGAAGGGGAAGCTGGGTCTTTCTGAGGGGACGCACGCCTCTGCAAACCCACACAGGCACTGGCAGCATCAGGCAGTCCTGCAGTAAGCAGAGAGGAACAGGCGGCAGCACTGGAGTAAAGGACTTCTGTGGGTTCTAGCTGAGTGAATTTCTAGAAGGGAAGTGGAATGCATGAAATTCCAACAGCTTAGGAATCCTTACCCTGCTGTCCACAGAACTCCAACCTATCTATTCCAGAAAGGCCTCACTAGCCTCTTATTTCGTATCTACAAGTCCTCACACTCACTATACAGTCCTCACTTTGTCTTCGATTTCCCAGAACCAAGTTGATTTTGTCAAAAGAATAAAAGCCAAACTAATAGTAACAATACAAGTGAATAACAATAATAATATAAGTGAATAGTACAGTGCTAGATAGATAGCTCAGTTGTAAAGCACTGGCTGCCTCGTAAGTATGATTCCCGGTACCCTGATAAAAGGCCAGATGTGGCGGCAAGTGCCTGACATCCTAGTGCTGCGGAGGTGGAGACAGAAAGATCCCTGGGGCTTTCTGACCAGCTAGTCTAGCCTAACTGGTGATGTCCAGATCGAAGACAGACCCCGTCTCACAAAAGATGAATGGCATTCCTGGGGAGAACACCTGAGGTTGTCCACTGGCCTCCACTGGCATGTACATATGTGCGCACCTACACACACATACATACAGCGAAAAATTAGCAATCACCTTGACATGGTGACACATGCCTTTAATCCCAGCACTCAGGTGGCAGAGGATGGCCATGAGTTCAAGGCCACTCTGAGACTACATAGTGAATTCCAGGTCAGCC
Source organism: Jaculus jaculus (assembly GCF_020740685.1). Lineage (NCBI taxonomy): Eukaryota > Metazoa > Chordata > Mammalia > Rodentia > Dipodidae > Jaculus > Jaculus jaculus. Next base: position 63,023,915 of record NC_059103.1, on the reverse strand, counting down.
TGGGTTAGAGCAAGGCCTTACCTCAAAAAAAAAAAAAAAAAAAAAAAGCCATCAATGAATGAACAGTTTGGTACTCTAGATTCTAATGAATGGACACAGTTGTTTCTTTTGATGGGAGATAATACAAATTGAGACCCACTGAGCAGTACTGTGGGGGACTTCGTGTGGGTGCTACAAGCACAATGAAGCAGACAACAAGACATTAAGGCCCTCACTGCAGTTCACACTGGGTCTGGGGGACCAAGGAACAGGGGCTTCTACCACACCAAGAATCCCAGAGCCACGTGCCTATCCATCAGGACCTTCTTCCACAAGGAGTCCTGTTTTTCCAAGAACACAGGCAAGGGAAGGACAGCTCATCAAAGCCCAGCACAGCCAACAAGGCCCTTGGTGGGTTTTATAGGCAAGAGTCTGGGCCCCTAGGACAGACTTGATGTTTGTAGTCACTTTCCCACCTTCTGCCCCTCCTGAAATTGCCCTGCCACTCAGCTCTAACCCCTGACTCCTGAGCACAGTCAGCTGTAGCAGTTTAGGGAAGGTTTGTCCCTTCCTGATGAAAAGGGGCTTCCTGAAACACAGACCTAAGTCTACAGCCATGTGCAGCCATGTAAGAGCACGGCTGGCTGGGGTGGGGCCAAAGGTAGTTAGGACCCTGAGGACTAAGGGTGTTCACCAGAGAGGAGAGCCTGGTTCTCAGGCATATCAGCATAGCCACATCAGACTGCAACCTCCTACCTCCACTGCCTTGTCACTGAGCAAACCGATGCCTGCAGGTTCAAGTACTTGTTAATACATGTTCTGATGCTAACCAACTACACAGAAATACAAATACTAACAGTTACTGAGGTGTATGTGTGGGTGTATGTGTGCTAGTGTGTGTTTGCTATCCATCGAATTGTGTCACCCAGAAGATCAGCTGAACTCTTAACTCACGTATATATAAATGTGCCCTCCTTAGTCTTCTGCACATGTGGTCATGGTAAGATGCCATCAGTAGAGTAGGCCTTCATCTAGTGGGACTGGTCCTTACAAGTTAGAAGTGACACAGAGGCAGGAAAGGGAAGGCTACAGGGCCCAGTGCAATGCTTTACCCTTTTACCTGTGGTTGGTTCCCATCACAGTGTAAATACCCTGCTTACTCTTAACCTAGGACAAAATGGAACCCTTCCCTTCTATCTGTTCCTTATGTGCTGGGCTCGAAGACAGGGTAGCCACGGAAAGCCAAGAGCAAGGGCAAGGTCTTAAGCCCACAAACTGACAGAATAGCAGATGCTTTTCTTTGTTTGCTTTTTCTTACCACGTCTGGCCCTCTACCAACCTGACTGGCTTAGTTTTCAGGGCCTGGGGTGACTGCTTCACTGAGGCACAAAGAAGGAACTGCATACTACCCAGGGCACAGAGACCCATGCAACCCTGCCAAGAAACATACACTTTTAACCAACAAATTCTCCCATCTTGAGGTATCAACATTGACAGCCTTCTGGAAGATCTTTCTATGCCCCAGACTGTTATGCCCCCAGGCTCAAGAGGTGAAGTGGAGCCATCAGGATAGTCGAGAAGAATTAACCTTTAAGCTCTTAATATAAGAAAGAACAGGTCCATGGTCTCTGCAAGATTTCACACTCCCTAATGCACAGGTTCCCCGGGCACACCTACCCCAGGATCCTGAGTGTGTAAGTGGATGGACTTCTCAGAGGTCAAGAGCATACAGATCCTACAAACGGCTGTCACACACAGCATTGTGCAATTATAGTGGCAGGCCCTCCTGCCTTACCTGGCTAGAACCCCCGAGAGCAGCTCTACCCACTGCCCTGGAGAGAACACGCCAGTCTTTCATCAGAAAGACCCCTATGTATATGAGTCAAGATCTACCCTTCCCTGTATCTCCAAGGTTCACAGGCCAGCTTGTCTCCCTGGAGCCCTCAAAAGCAAACACATATCTCTTGAGCTGACCCCTCTGAAGTAGAAAGTGCCTCCTCTTGGTGGAGCACACCATTTCCCAGGGCAAGGACCAAGCCTCCTGCCTAGTGTGTATCACAATAGCCTCAGGCTACAGGTGCCAGTATTAGCCCATCAGATACTTACATCTGATACACTAGGGCTGGTTTCCTATTATGTACACAACCAGGATACTAAACCTGGTACATGACTTCCCTCCATATTCTGGGCCATCATTACATGCTATCCCTCTCCCTCTGGAGCCAGTGCCCTGCCTGGCTGGTCTGGTTTCTGAGGTGCATTTTGCTATGACCTGACTTTCCAAACAGAGAGGCAGCAGTGCAAGGTGTGCTCTGAGCACGGTGGGGAGTAACAGTTCAGCTCTCTCTCTGTCCTCACCGATGATCTGCCCATGGAATCCCTGTGGAACCAGGTGCTCCGAGGTGCAGTCAATCATCTCACAGACATGCCTCTAGGATGAGCATGATGTGTGATAGGGGATGCCTAAATGAATAAGTCTGCCTTTGTAGAGCTTACAATTTGGTAGAGGAAATAAGATTTGCACAAATCACTACACTTAGATTAGATAAATGCAATTATGGTTTCTGAAAAAAAATCCTATAGAAACACCTGGTGGGAAAATATTCTGCCTTAAAGGCGGAGGGAGCTTGAAGTCATGGGCAACCTGAGCAGCAGTTCTGCAGTCCCGCCTCCCACGCTGCTCTCAGTGCTTCCCATTTAATCCTTTGCAAACTGTTTTGTGCCAGAAGCTGAGGACATAGTTCAGTTGGTTAAGTGCTTGTCTTGCAAGCACAGGGACCTCAGTTCAATACTCAGAGTGCTCATAAATGTGGGATGTACTTAAATACGTACAATACCAGCAACAAGGAAGCGGAGACAGGAGAATCCCTGTGACCCAATGGCTAGCCAGCCTAACCTAACCAAGGAGCTCCAGGTCAGTGAGAGATCCTCTTGCAAATGGTATACCTGAAGATGACACTGAAGTTTTCTTCTGGCTTTCAAACACACAAACACATACAGACATATAAAGCAGTATGTTCAAAAGAAAGACTGGGAGCTGGAGAAACAGCTTAGTGGTTAACGTGCTTGCCTGCAAAGCCTAACAACTTACATAACCCTTGTTCAATTCTCTATTACCCACAAAAAGTCAGATGCACAAAAAGGATGCAAGCATCTGGAGTTTGTTTGCAGCAACTAGAGGCTCTGGCATGTCCATTTCCTTTCTCTCAAGGCTGACCTTGAAAATGGTGGGCCAATAGTCCAGTGTGAGGATACTGAGAAAGAGAGCTTGGACCCACTGATGAGCAAGCCCAGGGATCAACTGAGGCACACAATGGCTCTCATCAGACCATAGCGAAGCTGTAGGCGTCTATGAAGGGAGCAACTACAACTAAGCAGACAAAATGTTCAGGAACAACATCGGGACCAACAGAAAGTGCCCCCCCCCCCACCAAGAAAGTGTAACATTTGCAGTGATGCTGGCTTTGCACACACCTATTTAAGAGAAAGTGTGAACCTGAGCAGAGGTTACCCCTCCCAAGTTCTGCTGGTCTCTGTGAAAGGAAATGCCTCTTTCCAACTACAGCCTAATGGAGACGCAGGCTTCCCTCCTTAGTGGGATGTTGTAGACTCACAGGAGAGAGGGATGGGCCACAGTGTACTCTGGATGGGAGTTACCTGCAAACTAGTGTGCAAGTAGGCAGAGCTGAGGGTGAGTAAGGAGGACTAGTGAGCCACATGGGCCACTGGCCAAGGGACAGATCCACACTCTGAGAGAGGCTATAAAAGGTCAGCTGTCTGCTTGGTTCACAGGGGAGTCAGGGGCCTAAAGAGGCATTCTAGTTTGATAAGACTGTATATTTCCATCAACAAAGGTGATGGTCACGTGCAACCACACCATAGCAAGTGTGCCCTGACCCAAGGGCTATTTGAAAACCAATTCTTTGAAAGCCTAAAACATTATCCCAGATACACAACATTGTAAGAAATGTGTACAGTCCTAGGCTACACATCAATAGCCCTACTGAGAGAGCAGACCCCATCCACTTTCAGAGTCTGGGATCCCCTTCGTTGTCCCACAGGCCTATGTTGTACGGCTGTCCAACCCAAGCAGAAGACCCCAAAGCCTGAGCCACAATAGCCTGTCAGATCTGGAGTTACTAAGGGGGTTCTCAATACTGGGCCAAAGCTGCTGAGACCTGGGGAAGTCCAACGCTTGTCAGGCCACTTTGTACAGGACAATGCCACTCCTGGACAGTGAGAACAAACATCGCTGCACAGCTTCCACTGCTCCTCCCTGAACACTCCTCCGAGCAAGTTCAGCTGAGGGGCAGAAGGTTAAGACTGGTAAGGAAAAGGGTCCAGGGCTGGAGAGATGGCTTAGCGGTTAAGCGTTTGCCTGTGAAGCCTAAGGACCCCGGTTCGAGGCTCGGTTCCCCAGGTCCCACGTTAGCCAGATGCACAAGGGGGCGCACGCGTCTGGAGTTTGTTTGCAGAGGCTGGAAGCCCTGGCGCGCCCATTCTGTCTCTCTCCCTCTATCTGTCTTTCTCTCTGTGTCTGTCGCTCTCAAATAAATAAAAAATAAAATTAAAAAAAAAAAAGGGTCCAAAACAAAGGCAAGGAGAACACAATGAAGAACCTCCCAGAAGACACCAGAAATGAAAGCACCATGTGACAAGGGGAAACCTGATGGGAAGAGCTCTCAAATGCCTTTCAGCAACACACCGACGTCCAACAAGAGGAGCTCAGGCCCTTTGTACTGGTTAAGTCCCTGTCTATCCCAGGTTGCTTCTTGCTGTTTTAGATCCTGATTTTGACCTTGACCTTCTCCCTAATTTCCCTGACATCCTCCAGGTCCAAGCAACAGGTAAACAGGGTCCACTCACAGGACCCACTGTACTGTGCATATGACCTTTTCTGCTAGACCCCACCACCACAGCAACCTGCCAATGGCTTTGCTTCCCCTCCCCAGACTGCAGCCTCCTCAAGGTCATGGCAGGCCTCTGAAGGCAAAGCCAGGCTTTCTCCTACATCCCATATGAAACCTTGAACTCAAGGCTTCTCTCCCCGTAAGGTGGGAGTAGAAACAACCACTCCTGTGGTTGAGAGAGCTACACCCCATGCATGGCACCGATGCACAGGCCTGGCACATGACCAAGGCTTAAGGAACTTCTGACATCTCTAAATCCAGGGTCAGACAGAGAGGAGACCCTCAACTAGGCTAACACATGTCCTCAGGCTAGCACGTAACTGGGTTTTCTCTGAGGACTTGCTCCCTAGAGTTAGCCTCTTCCTTCACAGCAGGAAGGGAGATGAGGAGTCCCCTGATGAGGAGTCCCCTTGGACTTCCCAAGACATCCTTTCTCACCAGACAACTGTGGAGAAAAGCCACCCTTCCAGGAGTGAAAAATGCCTTGCTTTGCAAAAGTCCACACAGCTGGCTGCATCTGAAAAGTGTCCTGTGGTGCTGATTCTCCAGAAAAACAAGATTAAAGCATCACCATGACAGGACCTAGGAAAACATACAGGCCAACACCTCAAGGCTATCCTGAAGGAACCTGGAGCCATCCAAGGAGACAAACACTTGCTCAAGGCCAGACAGCTGAGGGGGAGCCCTACTGGGCATAGTGCCCTGCAGGTATGTTAACAGTGACTTCAATTAATTCTTCCAGCTAATTAAGAAAAGGTATCCTTGTGCATCAGCAAAGAGGAAACCAAGGAGGAAGCACAGCCTGGCCTCAATTGACTTCTCCAGCAACAAGGGAAAGAAGGCTACCTTCCACTTTTTCTTAGATGGCAAAGGTGGAAAAGGATCCTTGGAAACAGAGACACCTCACCTTCCTGAGAAGACCCCACTCTACACAAGCCTCTGGGCTAACTCTGATGTTGCAACATCCCAAGGAAGCCAGGGAGACTGCTGGGTCAAATGCCCTGGCCAGACTCAGGGCTCAGTATTTTCCCCTCCAAGTGGGTGCAATCCACAAGAGCCCCAGAGTTCAAACACAGAGCTGTCCTGTTGCAAGAACAGAAGCGGGAAAATGACTGGGAAAGAGCTGATGACAGAACAACCTGCCATATTCCCATGGGACAAGGGCATCTGATCTCCACTCCCCAGCCACAGTGTCCTCATGTTCAGAGTGGTCTGAGGATCCATCTACTTCTGTAACTCTCAGTGGCCCAGGCCAGGTTTCGTCTCCATCTCTACCACCATAGAGAAAGGCTCCAGGAGGAGAAATCTGAATAAAAGGAGGCAGCAAGGCTGAGTGAGGCACATGTGGAATAAACAGTATCCTTAGAGTCAGGCAATGTGGCTCCTGGCTTCCAGCAAAACTTCGCTCTTGACACTGTCAGCATGGGGGAACAGTATGTGATGTCTTTTCCACATCCCAAGCCATACTAAAGCCCCAAGAGTCTAGGAACAGTTTGAAAACAGGTATTACAAGCTTGCAATCTGAGGGAGTTGGAATATGCTTATGAAATATATATGTTTCAAGAACCAGGGCCCGTGGGTGCCTGTATCATTCATGTGGGTTTGCCCTTCACTGGTTCCCCTTCTGGAGATACTGAGGTGAGACCTGGACCAACTGTAAGAGTCAGTGCCAAAGCTCAAACGCTGCTGGGTGTGGATATTTCCCATCCCATTAAAACTGGGTTATGTGCACCCACTTCCTCAGCAGTGCAATCTATCCAACTGGATCCTTGACATAAGTGCAAATGAAAACCCGTCTCTGTGAAGCTGCTCTGACCCTAAAGCCCACAACAGGTACAGCTGCACCAGGCCTAAGCCTCCCCCTTCAATACTGCCGTGGCCACTCTGAAGAGCGTTCAGTCTACCCATTCTCCTCCAATGCCATCCATGACTCCACAGTCAATCCCAATGTCTTGGCCTACGATTTAAAGATTTATTATCAACTGACCTCTCTAACCATACTTCCTTTGCCAATTTTTAAAATGTGATGTAAACAACAGTATGGGGAGTGTTGTAGGACTGTATTACAGACTGGGCCCCTAATCACAGCCCAGGAGAACAAGACAATAAGCACACTTTAGGTCTCTTTAGAAGGCCCTGAGCAATGGCTTGGGAAAGGCCATTCACACCAACATTCCTAGCTGGAGTGCCTTCCCAACATGTTGGTCCCATCCCACCAGTCTTAAGACTTTAAGGTCCCCTCCTTTAGAAAGGCTCTGGCCTTCCCCTGTCCTGAGGGCACCGGGACCACCTTCCCTTCTGTGCAGTATTTTATTTATGCAAACCCTTATGAGTGGACTGAACTCTCACACTGGCCTGATTCACTGAAGTCTTTACTGGACTCCTGGACTATTCCTGGAAGTCCCTTCCTTTTCCAAATGCGAGATGTAGGTGGTCATCCCACCAGGTCATTCCACCAAGGTACACAGGGGCTTCTGGGAAGGGTTAGGGGAGGGGGTGCCAGGCTAGCCCTCCTATGACTACCCCCAAAGCGGGTAAAAGATCGCTTTTTAAAAAAATTCTCTGGAAAAGACAAAACAAGTGGTCATGCAAACTTTGGGAGCGACCATCCTAAAGCACTCCTATGAAACACTTAAGGATAAAGACATGTCCCCAACCACCTTGCAGCCCTTGGGGAGCCTCCAGATCGCAGGGGAGACAAAATCACTGGGCGCCACGTGGGTAGTGGGATGGGGCTGACTGTTAGGAGCGCTGCAGAGGGCTGGATGCGCGAGACCTGCGGGGACCTTTCAGGAGAGCCAGGCGTCCTTTCCACAGGGACCGGCCGCTGGAGGCGGAGAGGAGGCGAACCGCCGAGGACTGGCGAAGGCGCCCACTGCGGCGGCCACGCGGCATCCACCGATTTGGCCCTACCGGATCGGAGCGTCTCCGCTGCGGCCGCGGCTGGAGCGCAACCCCAGGCCTGCGTGCGGGTCTCCACGGAGGCGACCGTGGCCCGGTGCACGCGACCCCAGCCGGGAGGCGGCAAGCGAAGCGCTCCGGGAACTGGGGTCGCGGACGGATCCCCGCGGGCCACCCAGCAGGGCCCCACCGCAGGCGCACCGATCCGAGCGCCCGGCTGCCCCGGCCCGGCCTGGCCAAGGTGGGCCGGCGCCGCGCGGACCCCGAGGCCGGCCGCGTCCCCCGACGCCCGCCAGCGCCGCGGATGCCGACACAAAGGGGACGCGCGTCACCTACCTGGTCCCGCGGGTTGGGGCTCCGGCTCGGCTGCGGCGCGCTGCGCCCGGTGCCCTGCGCGGGTGCGGTGCGCGCCGCCCGCCTCCAGCACGAGCAGACGGGCGGGACCGGCCCCGCAGCGCCCTTTCTGTCCGGCCCGCCCCGGCTGAGAGCAGCCTGCGCGGGGAGCGGGAGCGGGAGCGGGAGCCGGGCGCGCTCTGGGCGCGGGCACGCGAGGTTCGGCCGGCGCAGCCCGCGCGCCAGCGCCCCCTGCCGCACGCCCGGGCTTGAGCGAGCTCCCAGCCCACCCCTACTGGTGATCGTGCTGGCGAGGGCTGGAAGAATGAGAGGCACCCCCCACCGCCCCTAGTGCAGTACCAGAAGGACAAGCAGCGGCTGGAGAGAAGTTGGTGACCCAGCATAGCCCTCCCAAACAGAGGCCAGGATGAGCCCACCATTGGCGTAATAGTTGGATGGGTCTGACACCAGACAGACATAGGCAAGCCACTGGCTCCCCAAAACCTCAGTTTGAGGATGTTTCCTTTCAGGATTTTTCCATGAAGACTGAGAGCTGTCTATGAACGAGAACCTAATTTTCATACTACCTAGCACAGCGGACAGATGGAGAAGAAAGAGCAACCTGGCATGTCGATGCATATTAGGGGTGCAGACAGAAACTCGTTTGCTTTTATTAGAGTCTAAGATGAATGATTGTATATGGGACTCCCATAACCTGTTTTTTGGTACTCCCTATGGTAGCTAGAGGTTCACTGTTAAATTGCATGTCAGTCATGCATATATGAATAAAACCTACAGATGAATATTGTTTTAGATTAGCACTGTTATACTTTAAATATGAGATGAAAAACACACCCTTGGGCTCCTGTTTTGAATGTTTGCTACTCAGATGGAGGCGCTGTTTGAGGAAGCTCTGGGAACTTTAGGAATGACAACTGGAAACAGGTTCTGGAGGGATTTTTTTGTTGTTGTTGTTTCTGTTTTTGTTTTTGTTTTGTGAGGTAGGCTCTCACTCTAGCCCAGGCTGACCTGGAATTCACTATGGAGTCTCAGGGTGGCCTCGAGCTCATGGCAATCCTCCTATCTCTGTCTCCCGAGTGCTGGAATTAAAGGCATGAGCCACTACGCCCGGCAATTATTTTTTTAAGTAGAATCTTTGTATGGACACATCATGTGTTTCGTGCCATCATTTTCCTCCTCCTTCCCCCGCTCCCCGCTCCACTGAGGGCTGTCCTTGGTGGGATTGCTGATGTTCACCATGAACTTGTTTGTGGGTTATGAATTGTGAAAGCAGCAGCAGTCAGTCCTTGGGGGGGAGTGCAGACAAGCAAATGCCTCTGGATATTTCCTCCCACCCTGTGGGTCTTACAATCTTTTTGCCCCCTCTTCCACAAAATTCTTGGTGGGTGTGCTTTAAGTGTACTTTAGTGTTGAGCTCTCAGCAGCTTCTGGGTTTCTGCTTTGGTGCATTTGAGTGTCTTCAGTGTCTCCATCACCCTTGCACAGGTTGTCAGGCTTACCTTGGAAGCAGCATTCTTGCTCATCTCTGCAATTCCTCTGTGGTTTCACTTGGACCCTCGCTAATGTGGGAGGGTGGCTCAACTCTTGCCAGGGAGTCAGCTATCTTTTCTTGCCTGGTTGATAGATTTGTGGTTATCCTCAGTTCTCCCTGCCTTCTGAAAAAGAAAAGCAGATTCTCCAAAGGATAGTATATTCTTTCTCTCCTCTCTGTATTCTGTCAGCAATGAGGGAACAAGCTCCTCCCACACACTCACCCCAGCGACAATGTTCTGTTCAATCAGTTAGGGCCAAGCAAAATGAGTCCTTCCTCCTTGAAGTCCTGTCCATCAGGGATTTGGTCCCAGCCACTATTGTATAGCTAACACTCCCACACTGCACTCAAGTGAAACATTCCTTCCTGGAGGGAGGAGGGATACTTATAGAATTGGAGAAGCCAAGGAAATTCTGACAGCTCAAGAAGTTGCAAGATTCAGAAGACCCCTGCCTAGGTTATAAAAGCAGCATCATGCACAGGAGAGAGGAGAGCTGCCTGCAAGTTGTACATGGATGCAGCTTTCACAGGTTGTCACCTATGTTGTGACGACCATATGCTGAGATGCCTGCAAGTTTTAGTGGTGCAGTCCCCCCTGCTTATATCCCTCTCTGGCAAGTAGCCCCAATCTCTCCTGAGATGATCTGACCAAGCCCATTTAAAGATCCCACCATCAGTGTCTTTGCCACCCACTATCATTTGTTGAGCAGATGTCTGCCTGTCTTTGTGATCACACTCAATTGGCAGTGGTTGCCAAGGAGAAAGGGGTCCAGAGAACAGGTGATGATGTATGTGTCCTAGGGACAGAAAAAAATGGTATTTTAGAATTTTTCTACCAGAAACAATTAAAGTAAGCTCAAAATATATCCATGGCTTAAAATTGTATGTATAAAAATTAGATGATAGAGTTTGAGTGAACTTGTAATCATACAGTCTGCAAGAACAGGATTCAGAACAGGTTCACTAAGACTTGGATAGACTACATTCTTTGGTCTGCCTTCTGTACTGTAACTGGGGTGAAGAGATCTTCATTCACATCTCCCCAGTAATAGTCACACAATAGCTATACAAAAGGAAATGTACAACAAAACTCTGAGAAAACTGTAACAGCATCTTCCCTCCATATCATACTGCCACACCTTGTTGTCTGAATTGGACCGGGTGGTCTTAAGCAACCACTTACCTACTGTTTCCATTTTCTTGTGTGCAAAATATAGGTATCAATAGTCTGTCACAATGGCACAGAGCTTCTGCAAGGCTGGAATAAGCCAAATATCACTGCAGACTAGAGAGTCTCCACTAATTTTAGCTACTACTTCTCTCAGTTCTCCAAAGAATAAAATTGAAAATTTTTACCTACCTAGAACTCTGCATAACTTGTCCTTCCTCTGTACAATCACATCTGGGCCAAAGAAACCGCTGGTCACCTTCATTGAGAAGCTGTGTCTAATATGTTGGAGGTGGTGGATTGAACCTATAATTCCAGCAATCACAGGAAGATCGAAAATTTGAGGCCACCCTGGGCCACAAGTGGAGGCCCTGTCTCAAATAACAAAAAATCAAATTAAAGCAAAAGCATGTCCTTGCCTTCTGGTGCATTGGTTTCCATCCAACACTCTCTAGAAATGTCATTATTCAAGAAAAATGCAGTCTGAATAACCCTAACAACAGCACTTTGTTACTCCAGCCTCTTATTAGAAGGTGGAAATAGTTCTGCCAAAAAGTCTATGCTTTGAGAGAAATGCATTCACACCTTACCAGCCTGCTGGGGTGTAGGGAAGTTAGGAATGAATGATTTAAAAATTGCATGGGAGGCGGGCTAGAGAGATAGCTTAGTAGTTAAGGTGTTTGCCTGTGAAGCCTAAGAACCCAGTACCTACATAATCCAGATGAACAAGGTTGCACATGTGTCTGGAGTTTATTTGCAGTAACTAAAGGCCCTGGTGCTCGCTCGCTCGCTTGCTCACTCACTCTCTCTCTCTCTCTCTCTCTCTCTCTCTCACGCTCACTCTATCTGCCTCTTTCTTGCTGTCTCTTAAATAAATAAATCAATAAAATATTTAAAAAATAAAAAATTGCATGGAAGAGGATGGCTGGAAGTTTGACAAGGAATGCAAATATCTGTATTTCAGTGTTGGGTGCTTTTCTGTAGCACAAGATGCTGCCAACAGGCATCTGAGCCTTGGTGCAATACCAGTGGCACAAATGAGACCTATGAGCATGGATGTGGTAATGTGTGTGACTTCACTCCCGGGTCCTGTTGCCTTTGCTAATGTGACCAGTATTGGTGAGATGGGGGAGAAACACCACACAAGAATCAAAAGCACAGTTTGTAGCAGGCCAAAAAATGCACACCCATTAACTTTTTCCCATAATACCTTCCCACTCTTCCATCCCCTTCCTGTTCTCAGATCTTTAACTATAATAGTTTGTTGGTATGTGGATTGCAGCAGTGCCATGCTTCATGCTTTGAGTATTTACTGAGATGTTCACATCTTAAGCACCTATAGAACATCCTTCCATGTGATCCCAGTAGGATCTGAGCATAGTAAATGCTCATTTTCTTTTGTTGTTTTTTATTTTTATTTATTTATTTGAGAACTATAGAGAGAGAGGGAGAGAATGGGCACACCAGGGCCTCCAGCCACTATAAACCAACTCCAGATGTGTGTGTCCCCTTGTGCATCTGGCTAACATGGGTCCTGGGGAATCAAGCCTCGAACCAGGGTCCTTAGGCTTCACAGGCAAGCACTTAACCACTAAGCCATCTCTCCAGCCCAGTAAGTGCTCAGTGCTCAATTATAAATGGCATTTGCTCTGCCATGCTATGCATATGAGGAACTAGCACAGTTCTTTCCAACAAGCTGTCTGGCTCTTAAGGACATTCCATTTATCATCACATATTTTCACTCTGACCCCTATAGAGCTCATGACTGACCCCTCTCACCTGAGGTGATCTCATCAAGCCCACTTAAAGATCCCACCATTAGTGTCTGTTTCACCTACTATCATTTGTTGAGCAGGTGTCTGTCTGTCTCTCTTTGTGATCACACCCAATGGGCTGTGGTTACCAAAGAGCAAGGGGGCCAGAGAACAAGTGATGACATATATGTCTCAGGGGCAGAAAAAAATGGTATTCTAAGATTTTTCTACCAGAAACAATTGAAGTAAGCTCAAAATACATCCATGGCTTAAATTTTTATATATAAAAAATAGACAATAGAGTTTGAGTGAACTTGTAATCATACAGTCTGCAAGAACAGTATTCAGATAGCCCAGGCTATCCTCAAACTGACTCAGTAGCTTAGCCTGGCCACAAACAAATGGCATTTCTCCTACCTTAGCTTCCTCAGTGATAGGAATAAAAGCCTGAGTCACCACACCCAGAGAATTCCCATTCTTCTAACTTTTTAAGTATAACTTTTTCATACATCTATTGCATTGATCGCATGTACCCCATGTTGTCCTTGCTTGTGTCCTCACTCCCACTGTACTGCCTCTTCTCACCCCTATCATCAGCTCATTAGAGGGGAAGGCAGGGAATGAGCTCTTAACCCCCCTCACTGTCCATAACTGAATATATTGCTGGTCCCGCCCTGTGTACGTCCTGTGCAGACACCCACAGCTGCTGTAAGTTCATGACTGGAATGGCCTGTCATGTTCAGGTGACAGATCTCCACAGTGCTCCTCCGCATCCTCCAGCTCTTACATGCTTTCTGTCCCCTCTTTCACAATGCTCCCTGAGCCCTGGAGAGGGTTACATAGATATCCTGTGTAAGACCAAACACTCGTCAGTTCCTTACTTTCAGCATTTGGCCAGTTAGAATTCTCTACATTAACTGCTGAGAAAAGAAATAGCTTTTCTGACAGGGCCTGAGAATAGAGCTTATCTGTACATACAAAAATAAATACTTAAGGGGAAATTCAACATGATATCTGCTTAGAAATACAACAATAATAGATTCCCTAGGTTGATAGTCTCTCTTGCTGTGGTTTTGATCTGGTTTTCAGTACTAGATATCAGTTCCCTCTTGTGGAGCAGACCTCAAATTTAATCTTTAATTTAAGCTGTTAATTACCATCATAATAGTTATGCCACTATTGCATCACAGGACACACTCTGCCTGTTTTTGTTCTTTTGTTTCTAAGACAGTCTCATCTTGGAGCCCAGAATGGTCTGGAACTCATGGTTTAGCCCAGATTCTTCTGACATTTGTGATCTTTTCACCTCAGCCTTCTGAGTGGTGGGTAACAGGTATGTTACCGCCCACTACACCTGGCTTAAATTTGTAATTTTTATTTAAGTTCCTATTTCTACAGATAAGCAAAACATTGAATTTTGGTTCTCCTTCTGCCACTCCTGAGGCACACACAGGAACATAGGATACTTCATGGTGCAAGGGACATGGGATATAACCTCTCACCTCAGCCCATCTGTGCCCATCAACTCACTCATTCTGGAAGCTGTTCTGAAGTAGGTTCATGGTGCTTTTTTGCAATATGCAAGGCTCTGGTGTGCCTCACGTCCTCCCAGAACACAGCCAAAGAAACAGGAAAGTTCTCTTCACTATCTCCACTTTGTGGGCAATCTTTCCTGGCCACACCTGCCTCCCTCCACCAGAAAGCCTCCTTTCATTCTCAGCCTCTTAGGGAATCCCACCAATGGTGTTTGATTAATCTTGTAACTGGGATCTCCAGCCTCCTGGCTGGAGAAGATGTAACTAGCGGTGGATTCTGGAGTCTAGCCTAAAGGTGTATTTGGGAGAGGGTATCTGATTTCAGCACGAAGGTGCAGAGAGCAGTCTGAGCTGTGAGGTCTTGTGTATGCAGGTGCTCTCCTCTGTGTTTGCATGTATGGAAGCAGCTTCTTCCACATTGATGGGATTTCCCCTAGATTTATAAATTGAAATAAACTCATTCCTCACATATACTATGTCTGGTTTGGATGTTCATCCCAGAAATCTGGAGCTGTTTACAACGTGTAGAACATACATAAATATTTTTCTATGACTCTATTTCTCTGAGAACTATCATGTCTAGCTGAAGAACTCACCTCCAGAATGTTGAGACAATTAATTTTGTGGTTAAACCACCAATTAACAAATGTACCAAGCAGCTGTCAAGTGCCCATGCATAAGTACAGATTACAGAACAAGAGAAAGAAGAAAAGAATTAAAAATATACCTCTAAAAGATGATATTAAATGCAAACAGTGAGATGTTAATAAAACAAAGATTTTTTTTTTTCCCAGCAAGTGGATACATGCCCTAACTTATTCACTACCATACAGCTGATGGAAAACACAGCTCTCACCTCAAAGGGAATAAGGGACAGTTTACTACAGAGCTGAATCTGAGGGACAAGGCCCAAGACACAGATTCAGGTTCCCCTAAATGCCATGTTCCAGCATACTGATGGATTCATGTTATTCTTTTGTGACAGGAAAAAGAAAATCATAAATCAATAATTTAAAAACAAACTACTGGAAACATCAGCAGGCTGGTTTTAGCAAAGGTACCAAGTCTGTGCCATAGGTTTCAGATGCTATCTGATGTTTTAAACTTTGGGTTGATGGTTGCTAGAAGCCTGTTTATGCATTCCATAAAGGAATTTCCTAACAGTCATAAGGTTGTTAGGTCACACACAGAGAGGGGGCTAAAATTAGTACAAGACCATTTGTCTCTGGACCTGCAAACAGCCCAACTCTGCAAGCAAGGAAGTTTGACCATTTGATCAGATTGGCTTTGCTTCGTGTTTAATGTAGGTGTAGTTTTTATTCTCTGGAAATTTCAGGTCACAACACTCAGCATCCAAGCATTCTATACATACTTGTTAGGGAAACAAGTGAATCCTGCCTGCCACAGCTCTCTGTGAAGCTCAAAAATAAATACCAGGAAATCTAAAGAAACATTTACAGCTAAAGTGGACCAGAGTAAAAGTTCTACCCAATCTTTTCATTTAACACATGAAATCTCCGGAGGCTTGAGGAGGCTGTGCCAGTTCCCAGCTTACTATGAACCCTCGGCGCTACGTTCTGTTCCTGAAGGCTCTTGACTGATTCAACCACCTTTGCACTCCTTAGTACACTGCTTTTCTGTATCCATCAGCCGAGTATGACCCTTGTGATCAGACAAATGTCAAGGCTTTCTCAACTTGGAAGGAAGGATTAAATTACTTCCAAAATGGAATGAACTTGAGCAGAGAATTACTGCTCACTAAATATCTACTTTCCAGCCCTGCTCCTTTTGCCCTAAGTCAGAGCACATGATTCCTTGCTTGATGGAGTGTGTGCAGCAGCCACACTTCTGGCTAAGGCAGAGTAAAGAACTTCACCCCTCTGAGCCACCTGGATCTATTGCAGTGCTCATCCTGAGGTCGTGGGAGGATCAGGCCCAATCAGTTCAAGTATCTCACTGCCTTTTGTAAAGAAAAGCCCAGGAAAACATAAACTTGTGAGTCATAAGCTATAGGTATCTTAGGGCTTGTTTATATAGTTTGAACTAATACATTTTTCAGATGACTTTTGAGTAGTAATAATCATTATTAATCAAGTGTTTACAGAGTTAAAGTGCATCAAACAATCAAAGACTTAAAAACAGGGTGCCAGGAGCCAGTTAAAGATTGGAAGTAGAAGCCATCCAGGCATGAGATAGGCAGACAGGGACCTCAGTAAGGAACCTGATCTGTGTTCCCAAGAAGTCATTCACAATGAATGCTGTCCTGTGGCATGCTGCCCTAGTAGGCATGTTGAACAACCTTTTGACATTGTATCATGACACTGTCATCTACAATGTTGACATTCATGAACAACACAATCCAATTACAAAAGGACTTACAAAAATATTCCCAATATTTTATGTAAGTTTGTTATTTTGTGTTGGGTCACATGTATCGCTATCCTGGGGAATATGGGGGCCTGTGGGCTGCAGTTTAAAATAGAGCACAGGAAGGCAGTCTTGGTATTTCACTGGTGTGGTTTGATGAGGTTTCTGTCATGTACTGAACGCTTCCATGCCCATGCACATGCCATAGAAAGCACGCAGGCACTCCAGATCCCAACTGCTGGGGTCTAGGTTTTAAGCACACCCTCCTGGAATCACACTGACCCAGCAAAGCTGCCTCAACCAATGCTACTTCCAGTATTTTGTCTCTGCTTCCCTTTGTTCCCCTCACCAGCCTGTGCATCACAGAACAGTAGACCTGACCAATTCTCACATGAATGTGGTAAGATTCGTGTTTGACCCTTCTGCAAGCTGTGGGCTTTGTAGGAAATCAGGGGAATTCAGAAGTGCCATTAACAATGAGGGTGTTTCAGGCTCCTCTGAGGTTGATAAGGGTAATATTGTAAGCTTTGGGACCTTCTGGGAGTCACCAACTAATCCTACTCATATTCTGCTCAACTGGCTTTATTGAGGTAGCATCATATAGACAAATGGGTATGTTCTACCACATTGCTTCAATGCTGTGTACTGAACTACCTACCCCCAAATTCACATGCTGAAGCCCTGACCCACAGGTTTTTATATCTCTCTGGACATGAGGTCTTCAGCAGGTAGTAAGATCAAATGCAGTCATAGTGAGGAGCCCTAATCAGACCATGACTATGTAAGTAGAAAGTGAGTGGACCTAGTGAGAAGTGCCACTCCATTTGGAGATGTGGTCCCAGTCTGATAAGATTCTGGCTATATAAGAAGAGTAGAAGAGAAGGGAAAAGTTGAACTATGGAGAGGCGTCAGTCATCCTAGTGCTAGGAAACAAATGGGCTGCCACTGTGAGCATGAATCACACCTCCAGAGAAATAAGTTTCTGGTTTTAAAATTTATTTATTTATTTTTTTATTTTGTTTTATTTATTTATTTATTTATTTAATTTTATTTTTTTTTTTGGTTTTCGAGGTAGGGTCTCACTCTGGCTCAGGCTGACCTGGAATTCACTATGTAGTCTCAGGGTGGCCTTGAACTCTCGGCGATCCTCCTACCTCTGCCTCCCGAGTGCTGGGATTAAAGGCGTGCGCCACCACGCCCGGCTTATTTATTTATTTTAGGGAGAGTGGGGAAAAAGAAGGAAAAGGAGAAAAAGATAGAGAATAGTCAATCAAGTGACTCTTGATTTTGCAAAGGAACTGCAGACACATTTGTCACTTTGTGAGTCTCGCTTGATATGGGTCCTGGGTGCTCAAATCAAGGCCAGTAAGGTTTTTAAGCAAGTAGCTTTACCCGTTGGGTCATCTTCACAGCCAATACATTTCTGTTTTTTAAGGCATCCATGTCCTTGCATTTTGGTAGGACAGTCTTGGATGACTAATACAGGTCTATAGAACTCCATTAGCATTTGCATGCTACCATGTTAGACATCTCAAGACCTGAGATAGTTTGAAGAACTTGGAGATATTGTCATAAAAACCAGAAACCACTGAAACCTCCTGAGCTTTCTGAACTCAGTAACTATTTCCATGTAAGGAGGATTTTCTCTGAAAGTAGACTCTACCCTCAACACCAAGAAAGAATCCAGACATATATTAGGAAGATGCTGTAGATCTCAGAAGTAACAAAGTCTGACCTAAGGTGGACACTGGATCTCTTTGTCCTGCTAGGGAGAGGCAGGCCAGGAGAGAAAATGTAGTCCAGTCACCAGATAGTGTCATGGATTCCAGAGCCAACAGAGTTCCCTGAAGGAGCCTGTGACTGAATGCACAGCAAGTAATCCCACTGCTGAGGCCTGCTTTCCCAACACACGCAGAATGCTATATGACACAAGATGCTGTCCCTCTGGGGATATCTGTCTTTAAGTGTGGGTTCTTACCTGAGCCCCTCTCTCACTCCACCTTCTTACCCACCACTGACTCAGAACAGATCAATACTGATAACTTTATTGACTTTTAAAGTAAAAAGGACACAATAACTGTAAAAACACACCAAAGAGACTCTGTAACATGGAATCAGTGAGAGAAGCTCATGTTCAAAACTATTTGCATGTGCTGACTATATCACAATACGTTAGAACAAAGCCTGAAAACACTGTATAATTGCACAGGGAAAGACAATACATACATACATATATATATATATATACATACTAATCTTATTTGTCCACTTGAATGAATTTTGCAACATTGGACTCTGCCTAATCATAACTTATTCAACATAGGATTTTCATTCAGATGATAGGATGTATAGGGAATTATTGCAGAAAGAACCAATAGTTACTAAGTTCAAATGTTTACATGTCTATCTACACAGAATTTAGCTTCCAAACTCAAATGCAAATAAAACATGAGTCTATGTTAGAGATGATTTAGACAAATCACCTCACTCGCCTTCCTACTTGAAAAGAAACAGGCAGTGGTCATCATATCACTTATGCAAAACACCTGTGGTGATGAACGCTTGTAAACCAGAACAGGGCTGCTTGTGTCTTAGCCCTTCCAGCTCCTTAGCTAAAGTCCAACTCAGTGTTACCATTATGATGTAAGCAATAACTGGGTTCAAAACATTTGCCTGTAACACTCAGAAAACATCAATCACATTGGTCTTCATTTTCCTATAAAACAGGAATACATTTCACAAAATGCACACTCATATATACAACTGAAGAAGTAAAGTGTAACACTGTCAAATCTAAATTTGAATTTTACTCTGAGGCTAAAAGGTTCTATTTCTATTCTTTGAGGAAACAAGACTTTTGAATATTTCAAACATAAAGACCTCCCACATCCTGACAGTACATGAGGAAAGTTAGTAGTAGATAAAATAGATGGGAATTTTATTTAGAATGGCTCACTTCTCAATGAATTTTGTAAATTTGTATTGTGCTTTCCATAGAGAAAATGGAAATACATTTCTGTCAGCTAGCGAGCAATATACTCCAATTCAGAAGGCTGGAGCTGCAGACCCAGTTTGCTTTCAAGTCACGTGATTGAGCTCCTCCTGTGTATCAGCCAGGGTCTTTGGGGCTTTCATAGGTGAAACATGTGCACTCAACTTGACTAAAAGATTTATTTTATGCCTAAGCTCAGGTAATGATAAAATGCACAGGGGAACATTTCTCATCATTCTCTTAAACAAACAAACAAAAACCCACAAAAGTATATAAAAGTTGGTTGTGGTGACACACACCTGTAATCCCAGCACTCATGAAGCTGAGGTGTAAGGATCACCAGTTCTAGGTGATCTAAATAGACTGTCTTACACAAACAAAAACAAGCAGTACTATTTTGCATGGGACACAAACATACTTCAGTTAAATTATAACTTAATTGCAATAAAATAGCTTTTCTGAAAATAAAAACACAAAACTAACTCCTATGAAACTCTCTAGATTGGATTCTCAGCACAAGGAAACAGCAACAATAAAAAAAAAAAACCTCACCAATTCCTGGAAATAGCAGATTTTTTTTATGAAGGTACTTCATAAAATCAGACATTTAAGTGCCTTCTACTGGGAGGCACTGGAATTGCAGCTCAATTAACTTAGGCAAAACAAAATTGTTCCTGGTTTTGCTCTTTTGAAGCAATGATAGGAATTTTTTTTTTTTCCTGGTGGTGAGAGGCTGTCTAGGCTACATAGTTAAATTGCATACAATATTTCCACAGGGAGAAGATTTTGGTTAAGTAGTATGCTTTCCTGCTTCTTTTAAAACTAGAAAAGGGCCAGGTTCTTCTCATCTGGACCTATGCTGAATTTCATTTCACCCAATTCAGAGTTAATTGAGAAAGATTATTTGGAACCACAGCTGTATTTCTCTGAAAACCATCCACACTCTGCATTATGCTCCTTATCGTCCAAGGCCTTCAGGTCTTTTATGGATTATGTCAAATCAGTAGCTGTCACTTTTTATAGATCAGAGGAAACCTTCTACTCAAACTCATGTTTTCAGTTCGCAGCTTGTGCCCTAATAACTGGTGGCTATAGTGACCCAAGCATGCTGTCATTCTCACATCATGATTTGTAAAGTGCATGTTGGTTTTGTCAAGAATCGTGGAAGCACCGAGCACTGGTGGCTCACACCTATCGTCCCAGCACTCCGGAAGCTAAAGTGGGAGGATCACCATGAGGTCAAGGCCAGCCTGGCTACAGAGTGAGTTCCAGGTCAGCATCACTAAAATGTGATTGGGCCTCAAAAGAATAAGCAAACAACAATATTGCAGAATCTTGGAAGTGAAGCTGACACAGCAAATGTAGCCATTATTGATCCAAGGTCAGAGTGTGCTGAGGCCATGCCTCCCCATCTCTCTGTTACCTCCTTCTAGATTCTCACTGTTGGTTCCTGTATATGTGTTTGCTCTTTCTTTGCTTCCGAACAAAATGTCTAAGAGTCCAAGGAAGGAAAGAAAAGTTATAGCAAGCAGCAATAGCTGGAGGATGTATTGGATTTAGCAGGCAAGAACTAACTCTGGAATGAAGACAAAGGCTTCAAAATAAAAGCACAAGCAATTCAGTCTAAAACTGAACACAAATTAAATATTGTCCCACAGGGGATCACTGGAGCTTGCTTCTCTCAGACATCCGTGGAATATATTACAGGCCTGCAAGCAAGGAATGTATCTGTACTTTCGACTATCATTCCATCGCTTCACCCCTTTCTTAGTTGAAGCAAAGTAAAAAGTCACTGGTGCCTTTTCAATGAATCCTCAGAGAATCACGTGGTGAGCTGTCCTTACGCGATTTCCAGACACAGAGAAAGACCGGAAGCCGGCGAGGCAGCAGCGGCAGCACGTTTGCAGGTCCCTTGCCAGAAAGGCTGAGTCTTCTTGAGTCTTCTTTACCAGTCCAGCTTCAGGTTAGCTTTGCTCCACACGTACTTCCCTCCGCGCATTAGAAACATCTTTTCATCAAACCCACTGAATTTTATTGCTTCTTCCACTCCAACATCCAGGATGGATCTGGAAGGATCCTTACGCCCATCTCTGCAGTTCAGAAAACGCATCTAGGAAATGCAAGGCAGAAATTGGTGAATTTCCATGTGTTTCACCCCATATGACTCAACCAAGTGCATCATCCAGAACCGGCTTTGATTCTGTGATCATGTTAACAAGCATGTACTAAGGACCTGTGAGCAGACTCAGAGGTCCTAGACCTCCATGGATGGACTCCTATACCCCAGAACCTAGGGAAAGGCTAGGGTATGTATGTCAATGTAGGGAGCACATCCTGTCCACTTGAGCAAGTCTTTCTCTATAGGAGTGGGGAGTGGTAGTAAGGACAGAGATCTCGTAAAAACTGACACCTGAATTTTGTTTAGAAATAATGCACTGAAGGGAAATTTACTACAAAAACAGAGAAGCACTGGGTGTCAATGTGCAATCGAAGGCACAACTGAAAGACATGGCCTAAGTGACAGCTATGCCTGCCCCTGTGAATCCTCCAAAGGCTTCTTTGAGAAAGGGAGGAGGGCAGCCAGAAAGCTACTGCCTAGATGGGCGTGGGCTGCATCTGGAAGTCAGGTGTGCCCTGTACACGTCTGACCCCCCTTCTCCCTTTCCTGCTATCCTTTCCATCATCAGAAGCAGGGATCAGGTCTTTACTCTTCTTGGGGTTGGAAATGAGTATGTAGTAGGAGATAATTCATGCTGAATCAAAGTTACTCAATTGTCAAAATCAAATTTTGTTTCAGCCATGTTTGTTTCAACTAGGTTTGTTAAGGAACTTTGGTTGAAGTCCTAGCCAATCAACATTTCAATTCAGACTCCAAAATATGTCCTCACCACCCACCTTGTCTGAGGCAGGGATTCTCATTGTGTTTAGGCAAGCTGGCAGGTTCTTCTGTTTACACCTCCCATCTTGTCCATAGGTATATTGAGATTACAGATACCCACTATGGAATCTGGCTTTATAGGGGATCTAGGTATCTAAGCTTATGTTCTCATGATTGTGTAGCAAGCACTTTTTTTCAGTAAGCCATCTCCTCAGCCCCCTAAGCACATCTTTCAATGGAAATTTTTGTCCTCGGGTAGAAATATCAGCAGAAGTTATAAGTCCAAAGGTTATAAATAGCAAAACAAAGACAAAGGAAAACAAATGTGATTTCCTCTCATTTTAAGAAAGGTGGATTTTCCTTTTCCTTTGAAAGTAATGGTAATGGAGACATATCAGTGGTGTCTGAAAAAAACAATAGGGCTTTCCTCCTGTTGTCAACGTTCATCAGCCAGTGAAGTGTCTGGAAGCCTCTGGGTTATTCAGTATAACATGAAATGTAAGGTGACCCTGTCCTATCATAGCAGAAACTATAACTCAAACCAAAACCACATGGTGAAAAGTGTACTGGGTATGACATCTATGTAACATCCACAGATGTATGACTACCTGGGAGACATCATCACATGGTTACTAATAAAAATCAAGGTGATGTGCTGGAAAGTGCTGACTAGAGAACTTGGAGATTAGGCCAGGGTTCTGCCATGTTAATTATAACACCACAAAACACATGTTGAAAGGAGTAAATGCATTCTCAATATTGCATTCATTTTAGCAAGATACTGGCATTTCTGTTTCATTGTCTTTCAGTGATCATTCATGAAAAATACTCACATATTCATCAAGAATAAGATAGGAGTCTTTCATCTGCAAAGGAGAAGTCAAATAGAACTTTAGTTTTCTTTCCATGTGTATTTTCCAGTGTTTATTCCCAACTGTCTTTCCTACAGTGTGTGTGTCCATTTCATTATTCTGTATCTAACATTTCTTATGCTATTTGAGTGTCTTTTGGCCAGTCCCTTGTCAGGGGAGAATTTTTTATGTCTCTACAAGTTCTAGCCAGTCCTGCAGACCTAGATGCTCTGCCTCGGATTCCATTATATATTTATCACTTATGCTGAGATCGAATATATGTATATGATACATATATGATATATACATCATATATAATGTCAGGATTATACATATAATTATACTTCAAATCATATCAGCTGAGAGGTATCCTCCTAAGCATTCTTAGAAACAGAAACTGGAGGTCACTGACATCCTTGGTGGCAGAAGTCCATAGTGGGCCTCCGTTAGGGGGCCCTGGGTCTACACTCTTCCCACATCTCCATACTAAATCCTCTAAAATGAAAAGCTATTAATGTGCACAGCTCTTGGGCTGAAGATGCCCTCCAAAATCAGTTTACTCTTGTGGTAGTGAACAAACAACTTTTGCTGCATACAAACCTTCTGGTTTGATTCAGGCACCATACAGGACACTCCCTTGTGGCGCTCTAAGAATGCTTCAAACTCCTTATCACTTATAACAAATCTTTCTGCTTCTCTCAGAGCATCTTCACCACAGTTCTCACCCTCAATTAGGAGGCACTGGAAGACCTGAAAGATGAGCAAGCATATGCTGGGTGAAAGCCTTTCCCTACCAGTCACCTCAAGACTTCATGTGACAGCAAACCTTCTTGAGTGGTGACTGCCGCCCAGACTCAGACAGTTGCTGGTAACTGCCAAGGCTGTTGTCTCTCAAGGAGGAGACAGCTGTAGGGAGCAGGCTTGGAGCCACAGGAGTGACCAAAATAAGCATTGCTGGCTGACCCACATCATTGTATACCTCAGCTAACAGCCCGCAGGCATCAATAATCACCGAAGACAGGAACTGACCCCTCTTACAGATAGCTAGCATTTCGAGAAAGCAAACATTCAGGTTTTCAGGTAAATGTAAGTCTGAGTAGGAGTCAAGTGTTCTGAAAAAACAGTGGAAAATGAACAAACCAAATCAGTGAGAAACAGTTTATATATGTAAATCTGAAAGGAAAAAGTGGATGCAGAAGGGAATAATGAGTAAGGCACTAAAAGAAAAAGAAACACAAGTGTGTAAGGGAGAAAAGAGGGGCAGGTAGCTGTAGGATACATTGTTAGGTCTCAGGGCCCCGCTGGCCAAGGTCTCTGCATCACCACTGTCTAGTCCCTGCTTTGTTTAGCATCCATCTTTTTTCATCTGTTTTCTATTTCTTCCAGGCCTGGGGACATGGCTGACATCACACACACACATACTTAGAGAAGGACTTAATTTTTAAAAGAACTCTAAAGAAGAAATGTGGTTTTCAGAACATCTTCATGCTCTTAGCATGTTCTTGACCTTCATCCTCACATATTACCACAAATCAGTTCAAGTTCTCAGGAGAAAATAAAGCAAAGAAAAGTGTGGTGGAAAGCTTAACAGCTAAAAGAGACACCAAGGGTCTGGCTGGAAAGGTCCAGCATTCTTAGTACTAGGATTGGTTTCAATGCCATTAAACCTAATTTCTTCTAAATGCTTTCTGGGTTAGAATAAAAAAAGGCAGCTGGTCATAGTGGCACATGCTTTTAATCCCAGAGCTCGGGAGGCAGAGGTAGGAGGACTGTCATGAGTTCAAGACTACCCTGAGACTACACAGTGAATTCCAGGTCAGCCTGAGCTAGAGTGAAACCCCACCTTAAAACAAACAAAAAAAAATCAAGAAAATCATCCTTGTACACTTACTTTCCAGCGAACAGGGTTTAGTACTTTAATCTGTTCATTCATGTCCTCCTCCACATTAAATCGATTGATGACAGAATTAATTTTGAAAGCCACTCTGTAATCCCTACACCACGCCCTCAGTTTCTGGAGATTTTCCACATGGTTCTTCTTCCCTTGACCACGGCCAATAAGAACGTTGATGTGCTCATCAAAGCTATCACAGGAGATGGCGAGAATGTCCAAGTATTCACCTGAATGAAAATGGTCATTGAAAAATTTCTATCCAAGAACCAAGCACTTCAAGTCATTTTAATCTCTACAATAAAACCTATCTAGAGGGGAGATGATGACAGCATCTTAAAGGTGCTTACTTGCCAGCCTGCTGATGTAAATTCAGTCCTTCTCAGTGCCCATATAAATTCAGACATTGAGTGTCATGTGTCTGTAATCCAAATGTGCCTACAGCAATAGGAGGTGGAGTCAAGAGAATCCAGAAGCTTGCAAGCTACAGCCACAAAACAATGAAAGAGCCCCTAACTCAAAAGATGATTGAGGGAGAACAAAAGCACCCTGAGGGTGTCCTCTGGCCTCCACATGTGTGCCATAGCATGCACAAACCCATACATACATCATGCACATACACTGTATGTATATACACTAATAAGTAAACATTATTTTGCTTGCATCTCTGATTCAGGTTTTTTAGTACCCATCCTACACACATACAAGTCAGTAAGATGTGGGCTATACTTTGTACTCATAAAATGTGTATAATAAGTTGATGGAGCTACTTATACACAATCATTTTTAATATTTCATTTTTATTTATGAGAGAGAGGCAGATAGGAAGAGAAAATGGATGTGCCAAAGCCTTCAGCCACTGCAAATGAACTCCCGACAGATGTGCCACCTTGTGCATCTGGCTTACTTGGGTACTGAAGGGTTGAACCTGGGCCCTTAGGCTTTGCAAGCCAGCGCCTGAACCTGCTAAGCCATCTCTCCAGGCCTCATTTTAAAACTGCATATGTATTTACATGAATACTTATTTATATGGCTGAGGTTTTTCCACTTATTTCTGCACAGAAGTCATAAAGTAATGAATGAGGTAGGCATTTTGAGGATCCCAGACTTATAAGGAATTATAGATTTTCTTTCTTTTTTTCTGTCACAGGGACAAAATTGCTTGTTAGAAGATACTCAGTATTTTACCCACATTCATTAGTTTCTTCTTGACATGCCTCATTCATTTGACTTACCATCTCAGTTATTTACAGAGCTCCTGTTCTATGTCAGATACAAATGCACTGGGGAACTCCAGTATGAGTTATTCCTTATAGGTGGCCAAGGATTCCTAGTTATCACTTTCTCTTGAAATTACTTTCAACTTGTAGAAGTTAAGGGTTCTAATAATTCTTTAAGCTACTACTCTCTAGTATTTTTTAAAGAGCATTTTCTGCTTCAACTTTAGGTCTACTTTTATTTCCTAAATGTAACAAACATCTAATGCAGAATAAGGCAATGGTCAGTATCTGAAACAACTCACAATGTTCTAAAACTTGTTCTCAAATAAATTCTTAATGTGACATGATATTGGGATGACAGAACTAATTGAACATATAGCATCTAACTAACCCAAAGGGAATGTGAACAAAAATAGACACATAAAGACCCATGCTCTCCTCAGAAACATTGTCTGCTTGGTTTACAAGTCTGCGGAGCATATTTAAGTCACTGGCTATGCTCTGACTCTTTTCTACCATTTGCTATACTTCTGTAGTATCTCTGCCTGTTGTTTTAAGCTTCGTTGATCACAACTCCTGGGAAGAATGATTTGAAAGACAGGATATACTTGTGTTTTCAAGAAGCACAGGGGTCCTTCTTTCTACTTGCATGCCCCACCATGGGATGTGATTGAGACTCTGCATATATAAATGCTGTATTGCTGTTCTATGCTATATAACACTCACAGGAGATGTCTATCTATGCCTGTATATAGGATCAACCTGTCAAGACTTGCCAGAATATGTGTTTGGTATGCATGTCTATGTGGTCATGTGTGTGCTACGAGTATATGCATGCTTGTGTGTATTGGTATACATGTATGTGGGTTCATGTTCATGTGTATGTCAATGTCAGGTATCTTCTCCATTCAGGGTCTCTCACTGAAACTGTGGCTCTGTAACTCCCCTAGACAGGAAGCCACCTGGCAGACTCCTATCTCAGCTTCCCGAGTGCTGGGACTACAGATGCACACTGTCACACCTGACTTATATGTAGGTGACGAGGATTCAAACTTGTGTCCTCATGCTGTAAACATTTCAAGCACTGAGCCATCACCTCAGCCAGCTGCCAGGATTATTTAGAAAGATTTATAATGTGTTTGGTGGAATTGTTGTGGGTCTGATTGGCTCTACCTTGCCACTTAGCAGTTTGTGCTAAAGTGACCAGCCTTGTGTGAAACTGTTGGATATAAAAGTCACGGGTTGGTGGCACACGCCTTTAGTCCCAGAACTTGGGATGCAGAGGTAGGAGGATTGCCATGAGTTCAAGGCCACCCTGAGACTACACAGTGAAATTCAGGTAAGCCTGAGCTAGAGTGAGACCTTGCCTTGAAAAACCAAAAAATAAAAATAAAAAAGGGCTGGAGAGATGGCTTAGCGGTTAAGGCATTTGCCTGCAAAGCCAAAGGACCCAGTTCAACTCTCCAGGACCCACATAAGCCAGATGCACAGGGGGGTGCATACATCTGGAGTTGGTTTGCAGTGGCTGGAGGCCCTGGCATGCCCATTATCTCCCTCTCTCTCTGTCTCAAATAAATAAATAAAATATATGTAAGGAAAAAAAAGTCACAGGAACCTTCTGTACAGACATTCCAACCATGTCTCTGCAGTTTGCTGCTCTATAGAATGCACAGCCTGTGTGCACTGCACAGACAGGGCTCAGCCATGGGCTTTGGACCCTGGAGGCCTCAGTGAGGTGTACTTCTGCTCTGCGGTTTGTGCTTTGTATCTTGGCTCTCAGAGTGAGCTGTGGAACTTCAACTTGCAAATTGCTGAACTTGGTAAACTTGCAGGAGTCTGACCGAGTTCTCCTCATGCCCAAACACACACAGATATCCATCCCTGGCCCTTGAAGCTTGGATGAAGAATTTATAGGGAAACAGGGAGGCATAAATATACATCTTGCTTGTCCCCAAACATCTAAAATATTTCTAACTATTTGCATATATTTTAATTGGCAGATTTAATATAGAATGTAATTTTATGTCTCCTAAATACTTTGAGCATTTAACAATTTCCATGTGGCACAAAAGTCAAAAGCTTGTAATGGCTGGATGTGGTAGTTCACAACTTTAATCCCAGTACTTGGGAGGCAGAGGCTGGAGGATTGCCATGAGTTCAAGGCCACCCTGAGACTACATAGTGAATTCTAGGTTAGCTTGTACTAGAGTGAGAACCTACCTCAAAAAAAAAAAAAATCAAAAAGGTTTCTAATGAGATGTCCATTGACTACTGTGAAGAGGGATGATGTTCCCATCCCCCAGTCCTCATAGTGTGGTCTTGTCTCTCTGCCACCGATGCTGGCTTTCCACCTATCCCGTGTGCCCACGAGTCATCTAGGTCTGCAGCACAGGGGTCCTTCTTTCTACTTGCATGCCCCACAGAGATCCACATGTCAAGCCCATCTCGGAGAGGGGTGCTTGGCCAGGTTCACAACCCAAACCCCTGGCCACTGCTGTCTGGTTACATTGCTTTGTGCACTTCATGCCTCAGTATCTGGTTCTTAAAGCTCACTTTGAACTTTCCAGTGTTTTCCATCGAGTGGCCCCTTCCCTACTATCTCAGCCTCTTCCTTGATCACGTTCTCTGGCTCTGAATCTTCTCTCCATGCTCTATAGGCAGAATATATCCACATGTATAGCTTCTGCCCTCATCTGGGCAGATGAATACCATTGACATCCCTAGTTAATGTCCCCAAGAGCTTGAAAGTGCCAGCTTTCTTTGAATAAACTGATTTGCCTGGAGTTTGCAATCAGGCTTGACTTGAAGGTCAGTAAGCCCCAAGGATTCTCTTTTTTCCACCTCCCCAACACCTGCATGCCACCATATCTGGATGTTTTCTATATAGGCTTGTTGGAATTGAACACAGTTCCTCATGGTTGTGAGGCAAGGACTTAACCAACTGAGTCATTTCCCCAACCAGAATCCAGTGGCTATTAATATTGGTTACACAGAAAATCTTGTTAGAGCCCCTAAGTCAGCCACTCCATACACCATGAGCTTCTAATGTAGATGACCTGGCATATATCACAGTCCCAACAGAGCTATAAAAGTCACTCATTTTCTTAGTAGTGGCTACACTTGGGTACTATGTGGCCCAGTGAGCTAAATGGTGAGGCCTGGGAGATCCGTCCTACTTGCCAACATTTTCTGTGTAGTGCCCTGACACCACACAAAAATTAAAAGAAGATTAAGCTAGATTTGCTTTTCTTCCCTTCCAGTTCTCTCGAAGGTCTGGCCTGGGGCCTAGCAGGCAAGAAGATAAAGGTGCCAACACTTTTAGCTCCGATGGGCAAATGTCACGAGTGAAGCTTACCATAGTCTCTGAACCATCTCTCTCGGATCAGGCTTCCATTGCTCACAATGCTCACACTGGGCAGGCCCAGCTCCTCTTTGCAGAACCTCACAAGCTTGCCCAAGTATTCACCACGGTCCTGTAGAAAGGGCTCTCCACCTGAAAAGTTGATCTTCTCCATACCTACGAGAGGCAAAAACATAGTTGTGGACTTCCAACATAATCTTTTTCTATTTTATTTTATTTTTGAGTATGTGTGATGCTGAGGATAGGAGACAGGCTGGTCAAGTGCTCGACTGCTGAGCTGTAGCCATACCAATCGCATGGAAAATGGTAATTTTTTTAATATAAAAATAATGAAGGGCTGGTAATATGGCTCAGTTTGAAAAGCACTTGCTGTGCAAACATGAACACCTGAGTTTGAATCCCTCGGACTCACAAAAAGCACTGTAATTACATGTGTGTAATCTCAGTACACGTATGGTGAAATAGGAGGTGGAGACAGGAGACCATCTGGAAATGCATAGGCCAGATACCTAGCATATAGTGATAAACAAATAAGGTAGAAGGTGAAGATCAAAATTCAAGGGTCTCCTCTGACCTCCACAAATATGCCATGGCACAAATGTCTGAACACACACACACACACCCCACAAGGTTCAAGTCAATCATTATTTTGTTTTCCTAGTCCTCTTTCTCAATATCAATGCCATTGCATAGGAATAACCATGTGTTTATTTCACTGTTTATCCAGGAAAAGAAAAATCATTCGAATATTTTGACATCATTCTATGTTCCCCCCACCCCCTGTTTGCTTTAGGGATAGACACATTTAACTGGAAATTGGTCAGATATTTGAAGAGAACCTTAGAAGTCAAAGGTCACAGTGATGTGACTCAAAGATGTTCCATGCAAAAATATTAAAATAATGTTTTAAAATATTTTATTTATTTGCTTGAGAGCAACAGGCAGAGAGAGAAAGAGACAGAGAGAGAGAGGGAGAGAGAGAGAGAATGGGCGTGCCAGGGCCTCCAGCCATTGCAAACAAACTCCAGACGTGTACACCCCCTTATGCATATGGCTAACGTTGGTGCTGGGGAATCAAGCCTTGAACCGGGGTCCTTAGGCTTCACAGGCAAGCGCTTAATCGCTAAGCCATCTCTCTAGCCCAATTAAAATAATTTTTAAAAACCTTCCAGAGGCTTCTGGGAGAAGATACAGATGGGACAGCAAGCTTGTCATAGTTGTGACATCAGGGCTAGCTCACAAATGTGGCTTGGTAAGACAGTAAGATTTGATTAGGAAGCAGATTTCAGAAGCTTCATTATAGTGATGGGCCATACTGTCCTGTGAGAAGTAGGAGATGAGAGGAATTACAAAATTCCTATTGAGAAATGGCAAGAATTTGGTCTAGAACACAGAGATGATGACAAGGCAGAAAATCTTTCCTTGGAAGATTAGCCAATGAACAAGCAGTGGAGTCAAATTTTTCAGAGCCCAGAAAGCAGCACAGCGGTTTCCTCACACAGCACGCGGGTCCCTGTTCTGATGCGCGGCTGTGCTGTGTGGAGGCGGCACGGAGGCTGGGGGCTGGGAGAGCTACGAGCGCGGGCGCCCGTTCTGTCTGTCGGAGAGCTGCACACCTGGGGGCTCTCAGAAACCATCCAGGTGCACAGGTAGCAGGTGTTGGTACGTGTCTGCTGCTCTTCAGTGCAGTAGTTGAGCAGGGAGAGAAGGAAGTGGCTGGGTAAAGGAGCGGCTCAGCTAAGGGGGAATGGTGGAACTGGAGGAAGAACAGACTTGGAGAAGATGTTAAATTTGAACTTCATTGCTGAGTTCACTCTGAGCTGCCTGTAAATGATAACTGTGATGATAAGCAAGTCTCAAGAAAAAAAGTTTCTGGAGCTCTTGTCAACATTAGTTTTGAAAATTTCCTATGATGAGCACAACCATGAACAAAGTAAAA
This sequence comes from Jaculus jaculus, assembly GCF_020740685.1. Lineage (NCBI taxonomy): Eukaryota > Metazoa > Chordata > Mammalia > Rodentia > Dipodidae > Jaculus > Jaculus jaculus. Next base: position 62,992,284 of record NC_059103.1, on the reverse strand, counting down.
AGCTCTACTATTGTTTTATGATAAAGGCTTACCTTTTCATTTTACCTACCCTCATTCAATGTTTCTAGAAAACACAAACTCCTCTGTGTTTTGGGCAAATTCTGAGAGTGATAGAACTTTCTCAAATTGCCCATTTCCAACACCTGTATAGTACAAGGATGATTGTCCACGTGTTAACTCTACTGATAGGAGATGGGGAACTTTTGCTCCATGGCCAGGCCAGCTACCTGATTTAGCAGGGTCTTACTCTTTCTTGCAGTACTACCTTTTCCATCCCCAGTGATGCTTGCCTGGATTCTCTGACCTCTCCTAGCCTGTGCCCCTACACACTGCTCTCTGGGATACAGCATCCTGCCTTCTTCTGGAGACAAGGACTCACCAGCCTCCTTAAGCAGAAGCAGTCCACGCTTGGCTTCCTCGAGGGGCAGCACAAAGGATGTCTTGGCTGTGTGGAAGCAGAAGCCACACTTGTAGTTGCACTGGCGAGTGAAGTGATAGTTAATGCTGATTGGAGTTGTGTGCAGAACACTTTTCTCTCCTGCTTCCTTCTGGGTCTCTTCAGTGTCTCCTCTGACCTGCCTCTGTACCCTGTCAGCACCTGGCCACCAGAACGCTGCTTTTAGCCAGAAGAGCAGGGCAGCCAACCTCCCCCAGAGGGAGCCCAGCTGCTGCTCCACTAAGCTCAGTAGCCATGCAGACGGTGCAATGGGCACCAGCATCCCCATGGTGAGCAGTAGACACCTGAAGCTTCCTTGCAGGTTTTATGAGGCTGGAGCCCAGCCACACCACCAACATCCTGTCACAGGGAGGAAGGACACACCTCTGTTGACTAAGACTCAGCTGACGGAGTTTCGATTTTCCTCTTTCTGAAAATGAAACTTGAAACAGAGCCAATACTGAAGACACAGGACTAGGGCCATCACATGGTTTTTCTCTGCCTAATGTTTTCCCTTCTTCTACCTGTCCCTGTTGCATCTTATAGACCTCACAGGCAAAGGTAAAAGTGGATCTTTACATGTTCTGTTATTCTCAGTCCAGGTCCCCTGTTCATTATCTGAATGGCTGGGGATGAGACCTTTCCAATTTTGCAACTTTTTTGTAGTTGCTGATGTCTGTATGACATATAATCTTGGGTATGTAACTCGAATCTAATGAGTTTCACACATACCTTATATACAAACCATTAAGTTGTTGCTAAATATTTTATTTACATTCACATGTACATTTCTCCCCTGTGCCATCATGCTGGTGCTCAAAGTTTAAAATGTGGTACGTTTCAAAATTTGGATTTCCAGATGCTCAGCCGATAAAGGCATATGAGAGCCTCACAGGAGCACCAGGCAAAGCTGGCTGTACAAGCCTGACAAAAAGAAGTGCTATAGGATCCAGCTGTCCACTCCTGGTTATTTACAAAAATGTAAAAAAAAAATCAGTATGTCAGGAACAGCTGCATCTTCATGCTCATCACGGTGCTGGTCACAATAGCCAAGATATGGCAGCATCTACAGATTGATGGATAAGAAAATGTAATTTAGGGGCTAGAGAGATAGCTCAGTTTATAAAGTATTTACCTTACAAACAGAAAAACCTAAGTCTGATCCCTAGAGCCTAGGTAAATAAGCTGGACATAGTGGTATATGCTTGTAATTCAAGTGCTAGGAAATAGGTAAGTTCCTGGGGCAACCAGATTCAGTCCAGTGAGAGACCTTTTCTCAATTCTCTGTCCCTGTAGTTATGGATGGGTTGAGGATGGGTGTGGTTATGCCCATAGATTTACATGGGTGCAGGGGAATAGGACTCACATAGTCTCGGGTGCTCATGTTTACATAACAAGCACCCATTGAGCCATTTACCAGCCACCAAGAGGACCATGTTTGAGTTGGTTCTTGCCTTCCCTTTGGTGGGTCTCTGCTACTCACCACTCCATTTGCAAGCTTCTGGGAATTGCTTCTCTCTCCTCCCCTCCTTCTCACCATAATCCCAGTGTAACCATAATTACACTGGGATTCCAGAAGCCCACCACAGCCTCACACTTTTATCTGGGGTTTGGGGATTCAAACTCATGTACTCAGACTTGCTTTGTAGGCACTTTATCCACTAAGCCTTCTCTCTAGCCCCCATCTCCATTTTATTAGAGTAATACTTGCATGTATCCTGAGAAATGTGAGAAAAATTTGGTGGCTCAGCCCTGATTACCAAGAGACCTGGCTCATGATCAGGAGCTGTGTGATTCTGGGCAAGTTCTGTGCCTCTGTGAACCTGTTTCCTTATCAGCCAACATGTCCTGAGATTGTGATGAAGAGTGAGAGCCCAACTTTTCCTGAGTCAGTCCAGAAATCCCTGACACCATGCAGTGCTCATCCCATGGACTATCGTTTTTTTCTGAATAGAAACAGAAACAACCTACCTCCTGAACTGGGAATCTGAAAATAAATCCTACAGATACGATGATCCAAGTCCTCAAAATTTTGAACTCTAGTTCAATGAAAATACCTTTTGCTAAATCACATGTGTATGAGGTCACATACCAGATATAGCACAGAAGGGAACAACACAGTTCTTGTTGAGCAAACCATTTTAAGGGATAGATCCTAGAGCAGCCAGTATTGTACAGTGAGGGGTAAATTTATTTACCTGAAGTTTTCTTTCTTTTTCTCTTTTGCAGGTTCTCTACCACTGAGCTATAGTTCCAGCCCTTTATCTACCTGGGTTTATGAATACACTTGAGATGCAGGGGTATCAATGTCTAACTCATACACGATAATGCAAGATTAAAGGACATGGCACAGATTAAACTCCAAGTGCATTCTGCACTGGAATTACAGAAGCCCACCACAGCCTCATGCTTTTATCTAGGGTCTGAATAAAGAAAAGTACCTAGCATGTCTCTGGGGAGTGGGCCAGGCTTTGTGCTGTACTTTGTGTGCCTACTCATGTTCCAGCGCAGGAAACTTATGTCACAAAGGGAGGAAACATTTGGATTAAAGGTTAAACACTGCTAGGATGGATAGATGGCTTTGCCGTTAACACAGTTGCCTATAAAGCCCAAGGACCCAGGTTCAATTCCCCAGTACCCCCATAAGACAGATGTACAGGGTGGCACATGCATCTGGAGTTTGCATTGACTGGAGGCCCTGGTATGCCCATTTTCTCTATATCATCTATCTATCTATCTATCTATCTATCATTTATCTATCTAAGCTGCCTCTCTCTCCAATAAATAAATAAAAAAGTTTAAATGCTGCTTAATAATTGATAATTATTATCATGTTACTTTATCTTCTTAAGACTTCTTTATTCAGGCTAGTTCCTTTTATTCATTCATCATTTCATTTATTCATGTGTTCAGGCATGCATTTATCTTTCCTTTCCTCTTTCCATCTTTCTTTCCTTCAGTAAGTGCTTATTGAGAGTCCCTTACAAATGTACCAGGTAAAAATGTCAGCAAAGATGAATGTTGATGTAACTGTGGGATAGGATAGTTCAACTTCATTGTCAACCTGACTGGATTTAGAATCACCATGGAAACCCTCTTCTAAGCATTTCTATGAAGGTGTTTCCAGAAAAGTTAAAATGAGGAGGGAAGGCACTCTAAATGTGGATGGTGTCACCCCATAGCCTGTGTACAAACTGAATAAACAGAAATCAAGGAGGAAGACCTGATTCTTACCAGCCTTCATCTCTCTGACTCCAATGAGACTATCTATATCATACTTTGGTTATCTGCTCTCCTGACCATGATGGGCTACATACTCTTCAACTGTGAACCAAAACAAATCTGCCCTCCTTTAAGTGGCTTCTTATCAGGTAATAAAATAAATAATATAGAACATATATGTCAAAGTTCCCATTGTAAAGAAAGTTACCATCACTTTGATAGTCTTTGAAATTGTTTTCCCCCACCTCTCTTTCCCCATCCCCACAAAAGTAGAGCTCTGAGCTGTAGGCTTTTTTTCAGAACTTACTGATTTATCTACAGCAGTTGTCTTAAGGTATAGGGCAGCGCAGGGTCCAAAAGACCACCAGAGATACCTAAAACATGTGGAACTGACTTTTTGGCAATTTTACAGGCCTTCTATTCTCCAAACCTTAAGGTCTGCCTTGACCATAATAGCTTCTGATACAATCTCCACATTACCTTTTTACAACTTCCCATCTGCATAGTCTGGTGGTTGATAGAGTCCTATGACTGGGAGAAGATGGCAACCTTTTGGGGAACAGGAACCTCTAAGTCATGGCTTTCAAAGGCTGGTGATGAAAATTTCCCAACTGCTCAAGAAAGATAAGGGCCTAGGTGGAGGTTAAGGCCACCCCTACTTGACATCTACTCCTGGGAAGTTTCATGTTTAATGGACTACAATACAATAAGATAGTGGGAAAGTCACCATCATTTTTTTTTTTTTTTTGAAACCAGGAACTTTTCCTTAGGACCTGGACATTCCTGGCATACTCCATGTATTTCAATGGACATTGCCCACCTGCAGAGCTGTGTTGCATTGTGGGATTACTTAGTCACAACCACCATGTTCTTTTTATTTTTAAAAAATATTTATTTATTTATTTGAGAGAGGCAGATAGAGAGAGAAAGAATGGGTGCAACAGGGTCTTTAGCCACTGCAAATGAACTCCAGAGGCATGCGCCACTTTGTGCATCTGGCTTACGTGAGTACTGGGGAAAATCCTGGGTCCTTAGGTTTAGCAGGCAAGCACCTTAACAACCAAACTGTCTCTCCAGCCATTTACTTTATTTTAAAATTTTATATGCATGTAGTGTGCATCTGTGAGTATATGCATGTTCACACGTGTAGGCATACATATGTGTACATGCATGTGGAGACCAGAGGTGGACATTTGATGTTTTCTTCAGTTGCTGTCCACATAACTTTTTGAGACAGAGTCTCACACTGAACTTAAAGCTCACTGATCTGGCTAGACTAGCACTTCCCCAGTGCTGGGACGACAGACACATGTTGCTATGCCTGCCTTTTACATGGAGGCTGGGGCTCTGAACTCAGGTCCTCACCCTTATGCAGCAAGCTCTTTATCCACTGAGCCATCTCCCCGCCAGCCTGATGATGGGTGTCATTAACATCTTTTTATATGCTTCATAGCCATTTGAATACACAATCCTTGCCCAATTTTAAACATTTTATTATTGAGTTTGTGGAATCCATTGTGCATTGCAAACTTTGTTGGTTGTATTAGAAACATATTTAAACCTTTGGCTTCTTTTGCCATCATTCTGGGTCCAGAGTTAAAACTGTATGTTATTTTAAAATAAGTAAAAGGATTATCAGAGTGCTTCCAGATGAGAGCGGCTGTAGTTTCTTGAAATGTTTCGGTTTCCTTTCCCCAACCCGTGTGTGTGTGTGTGTGTGTGTGTATGTGTGTGTTAGTCAGGGTTCTCTACAGGAACAGAACACGTAGGATGAATATACATTAAAATATGTTATGTCAGGGGATTTATTAGATTGGCTTACAGAGTACAGGCTTAGTAGTCCTAAAATGACCGAGTGCTGAAGAAGCTTAAAACTGCAGTAGCTATTTCAGATTAGGAGGCTGGATGCCTCAGTAGTCCCAATCAGGTGCTGAAGGGTTCCTGAAGCTGCTGCTCTTTGGTCCAGGTGGGAAGTCTGAAGAAGCTGGGCCCTGTAGGATACTGACAGCAGCAACAAAGGACAGATGAACTGAAAGGAAGGCAGGCAAGCAAGCGTTCTCGTTGGACCTCATTCTGCCTAGAGCTAGGATGCCTGTCTATTCTTGGGGAAGGTCTAATCACTTCAGTTAATCCTTCCTGGACATGACTTCACAGAACTGTCTCTTAGTTTCTTCACGAACCAATCAAGATTATTGTTATCTGTGACACCAGGCCTGGCTTTCTGGGGATCCTTTAAGTACATTAGTAACTAAATAAAATGCCTGTGTGACTAGAGGTCCCAATACTGGGGTTGTGGTGGACATAAGCCATTATGCTGCAGGACGAATGAATGCAGGGAACATTTTTTTAAAATATAAAAGCAGTTTAAAAAATTATTTATGAGAGAAAGAAAGAGGGAAAGAATGGGTCCACCAGGGCCTACAGTCACTACAAACTCCAGGTTCATGTGCCACCATGCATTTGGCTTACATGGGTTCTGGGGAAATTGAACCTGGGTCTTTAGGCTTCACAGGCAAGTGCCTTAAAGGCTAAGTGTTGCAGTCCGGTTCGCATTGCTGGTAGAAATCACCCAACCAAGAGCAGCTTCTGGGAAAAAGAGATTTATTTTGGCTTACAGGCTCGAGGGGAAGCTCCACGATGGCAGGGAAAAACGATGGCATGAGCAGAGGGTGGACATCACCCCCTGGCCAAGGTAAGGTGGAACACAGCAACAGGAGGGTGTGCCAAACACTGGCATGGGGAAACTGGCTATAAAGCCCATAAGCCCGCCCCCAACAATACACTCCCTCCAGGAGGCATTAATTCCCAAATCTCCATCAGCTGGGGAGCTAGCATTCAGAACACCTAAGTTTATGGGGGACACCTGAATCAAACCACCACACTAAGCCATCTCTCCAGCCCCCTCTCCCCGTTTTTCTTGTGGGGGGGTTTAAGTTAGGGTCTCACACTAGCCCAGGCTGACCTGGAATTCACTATGTTGTCTTAGGCTTTCGAATTCACAATAATAATCCTCCTGCCTCTGGCTGGAATCAAAGGCAGAGGTAGGATGATCAGCAATTTTTCCAGATAGTGATCTGGGACACACATCTCGGTTGGAAGTAGATTCCCACGTGACTGACTGGAACAAGTGAAGCGTGCTTCCTTAAATTAGTCTAATGTTTATTGTTCTCAGAACTGGACTTTTTTCTCAAAATTGAAACTTTTTTTTTCTTTTGCGTTTGGTGAAGTATTGCTAGCTTAAGCCAGTTTTACATGGTGAGAGATGTCAGACTGATGAAAGGTGTGCAGCCTGATTTCAAACCAAACCCTGAACCATTTTAAAGAACAAGAAAACATACTTTACATGCAAAAGAAAAAGCTGAAAGGAAGCCCAGATAAGTGAATGGTCTGTGGACAGTTGAAGCCATGGAACTGGTTGGCCAGGCATCTGCAAGATCTCCAAGTCAGGAGTGGGCGAGAAGTGTAGTGAGGGATTTCTCAGGGACGAGACCTTTTGGTCCCTCGATCATCACCGTCCTCATGCTGCTTGCACCCTCGAGAGTCAGGCTTAAGCAACCAGGGAAATCAAAGCTTTGTCTTGGGTCACATGCCCCTGCAGACAGCCTGCCTGCGGGCGGGCTGACTCCTGCCGCACCCCCGCCTCTGGCACAGGCCTGGAGCCGCAGCGCTGGTGGGGCGGCGGGCCTGGACGAGCCTTTCCTCGCGCACCGAGTTTCTGGCGCGGCTCTGGCGACCCGCGAGAAGCCTCAGCCGCCCGCGGCCTTCACTTTCGTTTCCCGTAGCCTCCTCTGTCCCGCGGATCCGCGCCAGTTTCGCTTCCGAGTCGTAACCGAGGGCGAGGCCTTCGCCACGCCGATGGCCTTGGCGGGCGGCCCGTGCGCCCGGCTGCTGCTCCCGCGACTCTCGAGACAGCTGTGCGCGCGGCGCGGGGCTGTCCACCGGGCCATGGCCGGGCTGCGCCGCTTCGCAGTAGAGATGCCCGACCACACCCTGACTCACTTTGCCCTGGGCTCCCAGAGCCCCGGCGACCAGGACCCGCGGCTGGGCGCGCTGCTCGGGCCCCCGGGGCGCAGCTACTCGCTCTGCGTGCCAGTGGCCTCGGGGGGCGGCTGCGGGCCGAGGGTCCGGGCGGCCCGGCTGCACCAGCGCTTGCTGCACCAGCTGCGCCGGGACCCTTTCCAGCGGTGCCAGATGCGCAGGCTGCTGGGCTACGCTCCTGGCAGCCAGGCTGGCTGTGTGCAGCACGGCTTTCTGCTGCGCGACCCCCACGACGACCCGGACACTCGGCGCGCTCTGCTGGGCCTTCTGGGCACCTGCCCGGAGACCCTGCGCCTGCACCTGGGTGAGTTCGAGGTAGACTCGCAAGGAACCCTGAGGCAGCGCCTCTGGGGGCTGCAGGAGGGCGCGCAGGTGCAGGTGGACTGCGCGTGCGTCGAGCCCACTCGGGAGCCCCTGCTGCACCCTATGCTACCCGACCTGCCCAACTCCGTGGTCTTCCCAGACCGAGATTCTGCCCGGGCTGTATTGGAGGTGGTAAGAGTTCTTTATCTCTTCTACTTAGATGTCTTTTAAGATTCTTCCTTTGTATGTGAGTTGGGAAGAAGAAAGGAGTTCAGTGGGAGGTGGCTGAGAAGAGAAAGTAATGAACGGGAGGGGATTATGATCAAAATATATTTTATACATGTATAAAAACTGTTCATAAATAAATTAAAAACTAAACATTAGCAAAATGAGTTCTGTCCAGCCGGCCTTGGTGGCGCACGCCTTTAATTCCAGCACTCACTCGGGAGGCAGAGGTATCAGGATCACTGTGAGTTCAAGGCTACTCTAAGACTACATATTGAATTCCAGGTCAGCCTGGGCTAGAGTGAGACTCTACCTCACGCCCCCCGCCCCCCATAAAAGGGTTCTTCCCTCAACACCAAGCCTCCACTAAACAGTTTGCTCTGGGGAAGGCTGACCTGTAAGAGCTTTTTATTCTTTGTAAGTTTTTCATTCTCATTCTCTCTCTCTCCCTTTCTCTCTCTCTCTGTGTGTGTTCGTTCGATGAGGCAGGGTAGGGTGGGTGGTGGAGGTCGGAGGACATCCTCAAGGTGTCTTTGCTCTTCTGTCTTCTTTGAGACAGGGTCTCTTGCTGCAAACAAACAGCAGACTAGCTGGCCCTCGAGGTTCTCCTGGCTCTGCCTCCCATTGTCATGGGTGCCTTGAGATCACAGATGCCTGAGCTACTAGGTGTATGGTTTACATTGGACACCAGAGAACTGACTTGACTTTTAAGGCATAAGCCTTTTAACAACTGTGGCATCTCCCTATGCCTTTGGAGACCTCAACTTTTAAAAATGTATTTTATTTTTTATTAATAATTATTTTTAACATAGGTTGTTTCCCTGTTCCCATTTCCCTGAAGGCCTTCCTCAATAGTGTTATTTCTGTTCATTGTGGGGTAATTAGGGTCTCTGTGTCTGGGAGGAGTTGTGTCTCAGGGTGATTCTTCCCACCTTGTGACTTACAGGCTCCCTCCTCTTCTTCCACAAACAGTCCTTGAGCCTTTGCAGATGTGTTACCGGTTTGTCTTGACTTCTCTGCAGTCTCTGTTTATTCTTATTTACAAGTCACTTCATGAAGGCAAACTTCAGGCTCTATATTACAACACTGCAATATAGTGTTGAACATTTTGTGTGCAAGGGACACAGAATGTTCAGCCTGATGGGGAGTGCATCCCAACACTGACTACCATAAATACATTCTGGAAGTCCTGCAGGAGAAGTGATGAGGCCACTGGGAATGGTCATGTTGCTAGGCAACAGTCATTATTCAGGCATCTTGGGGTGCAGAGGAAATCACATGAGCTTCGGGGTATAAGAAAGTTAGAGTTCAGTAGTGTCCCTCTGACTGGCTTGTGGACCTTGTACAGTGCCTCAACCACTCAAGTGTTTGTGTTGTGTCCTTTATCTGTAAATGCACCACTGATCAAGGACATATGGTTCTAATAGACTCTCAAGGAAAAGGCTTGCAGGTTGTTTTTGGCAATTGGCCATGTCTGAGGCAGCCAAGTAGGGCAGTTGCCCTGTGGATCTTACATTATTTTTCCAGTGATGGGATAGTGCTGCACAACCTCTTGGAACAAATCCAGTCCCTGACATTTATTAATTGTACACTTCAGGTAAATTTCTCCAACAAACTTCCTCAGTTTCCTTAATTCATAAAATGGGGGTAATAACAAAAGATCCATTTTCCCAAAGTTATCATGGAGATTAGACAACATAATACTTACAAGGCACTTGGAATCTTGCCTTGCTCGTAAAGAGCATATGCATGAGTGAGAGGAGGCCTCACATGGAGTTGCTGGGGTGTGGGATGAGGTGGTACGTAGCCACAGCCAGACCTCCTGGGTTTCCTGTGATGTGGTGATGCTTCTTGGCCAGCTTCGGGCCTTTTCTCAGCTCCCTGAGCTATTGGGAGAGGGCATGGAGCAGATACAGAATTCTCTGGTCAGAGCCTGCAGGGCATGGGCTGGGGAGATGGCTCAGTGGATTAAGTGTTTGCCACTCAATCCTGAGTTCAATCCTCCCCAGACTCTATGGAAAGGGCTGTTAGTCAGGTGCCACACTGACAGCAAGATGGGAGGCAGAGACAAGAGAATTTCCTGGGAGAAAGAACAACAGCAGAGGAAGACTCAGAGTGAGAAGCCCTGCCTCAAATGAGGAGTAAGTTTTCTTCTGACCTCCTCATGTGTACCTACCCCTTCACACACACACATGCATGCACACATGCAATGCACATGTGAGCACACACACAAGAACCTGCAAGGTAGCTTACTTCTCACAGGAGTATCCTGCTCCAAATTCCAAACTCCACTGTAGCTGTTGCACTGGGATGCAATCCTCTGTTTTGTCTTGGGAAGTTGGACTGGGCAGTGTTGTCTTTGGCAAGTTTGAGATAGTTCTAAGAAGCCTCAGTTTCTTTGCTCATGTGTAGATGTTGTTTTGTAGTGTACATCCTTTATTCCGGAAGCCCAGAAGGTGCTTGACCTGATCGACCAGTGTCCAAAGCAGGTCCAAAAAGGAAAGTTCAAAGTAGTTGCCATCGAAGGACTGGATGCCACTGGTAAGAGTATATTACCGCATAGTTATAGGCAATGCCACTAACTGATGGCAGATATAGTCACTGCAATACAATACTTTATGCAGAGCCTGTGTCTGCCTCTACCATGTTAAGGTACTGTATGTGGCACGTCCTGGGACTCAAGGAGGGGTAAGTGCATCCTGCAGTGGGCTCTGCTCTAGTGGGACAGGGGAAGGATAGTAAGCCTGACCACTGAAGGAGGCATGGAGTATAAAGTGCAAGGCGGAGCTGATCCCAAGCTGTGTTGTAACAACAGGCTGGTTGATGAAACCGGCCTGGGCAGCGGTGTGAGATTTGGACCACCCATGTATGCCCATGAGTCATAGGCAGGGCAGAGGCTCTTTGGGAGTAAAATGTGAAAGAATAAGGAAATGGAGGAATTCCTTCTGAGCTGCTTGAGGTGACAGAGAACCTGGATGTGTCCATGCAACAACAACAGAGCATGCAAGCCGAGGGATGATGCTGGGGGACATTAGCTCAGGGGCCACATAAGTTACTTTTCCTGTGTTACTCCAAGAAGTGCAGACTGCTGTGATTTTTAAAAAATGGTTCTAGTGATGAATCCAGGGCTTCTTACATGCTAGGTAAACACTATATCATTGAACTATATTCCCAGCCCCAGACTGTTACCTTAATACTGTAAGAAAGTTCCTTTCCACACAGGGGCCCTTTTCTCACAACTAGAACTGTTGAACTGGCAAAGATGGGTAGTGTCCACTCTCTTGCTTCCATCTGAGTGGCTCATTGAGAAAGGATGTGTCCTTGGACTTCAGGTGACCAGGACTCAATACTGAGCCAAGGGCTAGTTAGAGTGGTTTCTCACCCCAGAGAATTTTAATAGCACTGATCCTTTAAAGTGAATTTTACTCATTTTTTGTACTTAGAACTACTTCAAATTCTTTAGGATAATAAATCATACAAACATTTAATTTCAACATGCATATGCATGTGTGCAAAATTCATAAAAATATCATGGAGCAGGGAAAGGAACAATTCCTTTTGTCATATTTAGATTTTGCTCCAGGCCCATTGACAAGGTAAGTTTGGGTGAATTTGTTACTTTCACTGGTGATCAGTGACTAAATTAAATACTGCCGTATGTTGTCTGTATGCTCACAACATACATTGAGACATAGCAGTATTTCTCAGTACTGTTAGGATCCATCTCAGTGTATTAATCCATCTGGGCAGTCCAAGACAAACTAAGTGAACAGTGGTAATACAGACTTGGTACTTTAAGTGATGAATATGACTGGGAAAAATGACATTAAATGTAAACAGATGAACTCAGAGAAGCTGGAGCACAGTGTCTGCCTAGAGTAGATAGCATTTTATCAATACCCAGCTTGGGCTACAGGCAGTAGCCTGGGAGTGGCTCTGGTTGGTGCAACATCCAAGACTATGGAAAGAAAGGGTCAAAAGATGAGGCAAAGCTGAACTATACCCTTGAAGAGGAATTTGAACTCTAAAGCCAAACATAGGCGCTCAGAAGGCCATATCCAGAGTGGCACAAACAGGAGTGGGGATGGGGAGATGGACTTTGCAGAGGAGTTGAGTGGGTGTGGAAATAGGGTGGAAGGAGCAGGACAACCTTGAATAGAAATGAAGAAGGATGTGATGGTGTCTGGAAGGGAGGTGGGGTGAAGAGAACTACAGGGAAACCAGGGTTGCCTTGGTCCTCAAGATCTATCAGGTACAGGTGGAGTAGGAAGGGACTGTCCAAAATGTGGGAGGCATGGTGAGGGTGAGCAGAAGTTGCCCAGAAACAAAGGCAGAACATAAAAGGAGCCCTGAGTCAGAGTCTACCTTTACTTCATAAACCAGAGGACTGAGTTCTTTTCCCTTAGCAGACAGAGGAATCATATATCCCCTTGGGTCTGCAGCTTTCTATAAAGAATCACATTATGTAATCACTTCCTTTTCATTACTGAATGAAAAACATGTTTTACTCATTCTAGGTTAACGCTAACCTTTGGAGATGCTCTGTTGGCTGTGGCTAAGTTATGCTTTGTTTTGTATGTGACCTGCAGGGAAAACCACAGTGACCCAGTCAGTGTCGGAGTCTCTCCAGGCTGCGCTTTTACAGTCACCACCCTCTTGCATTGGCCAGTGGAGGAAAATTTTTGACGCTGAACCAACTATCATTCGAAGAGCTTTCTATTCTTTGGGCAATTACCTGGTAGCTTCTGAAATAGCTAGAGAATCAGCCAAGTCTCCTGTGATTGTTGACAGGTGGGTAGTGAGATGCTTTTTCCCTAATACATAAGCATGTGTCTCTTTGTGTGTATATACACACATGTAAGTACACAGTTGTGTTTATTAAGTGGAACTGTTTTATGATTATGATAGGAATACTGTCTATGGTTTACTAAGTACCTGTGTCATTTTGTTGAGATTGTTACAATGTTACATAAGTTATACTAATACCTGGAGTAGTAACTTGGGTAGATGGATATTAATTTTATCTCCAATTTATTGTTAAGAAACATAGATCTTAAGATGATGTGAAGGCTCATGTCTTTAATCTCAGCACTTGGGAAGCTGAAGTAGGAGATCACAAGGTTTAAGTCCAGCCTGAGCTATAGAATTCCATATCCACCTCGGCTGAAGTGAGCCCCTGTTTTGAAAAAATAAGAAATAAAAAGAGAGACATCTTAGAAAGGGCAAGTGACATGCAAAGGTGATTGAGCATGAAGAGACAAATTGGGGGCATTAATGAAAAGGCCTATTTCATGACTCTGTACTTTCAGTGGTTCATTTGTTGTTGTTTGAGCATTTTGTGGGCAGCTAATGTATGCCAAAGACCATCCTCAAGAGAGGGGTGTCAACAACAACTGAGGTAGAAAATGCCTTGCTTGAAGAGAGCAAGCTGACCACTGTGAAAGGAGACAAGTGAAAAAATATGCAAAATAATATCAGAGAAGGAAAACTCTCTGAATAGGATATGCCAAGGGCATGTGCTAAAATGGCTAAACTCCCAGCAGATATGACTCAGAGAGCTGTCGAAAACGTCACCACTCACCTGAACTCCAGTCAAAAGAGCCAAGATGAGAATTCCAAGGATTATGAAAGCCTTGTGGAGTGAAGGATCATTCTCATAAGCAAAGCCTGAGGCAGAAAGAATATTTACAGGGAGGCCAGTGTGCCAGAAGTCCAGTGGATGAAGATTGTGTTCTAGATGAATGACAAGAAAGGGACAAGGGCGAGGCAGTAAGACTCATAGGTCTTGAGAAGGAGGGCAGTGTAGAACTATTGAGACATTGTAGATAAGAAGTGGCACAAAATTCTGCACATACAAATAGCTTTAAAATACAACAGAAAAAAAAAAAAAAGAACAAGTCATATGGCAAGCAAGATACCTGAGCTTAAAATGGTCATGACCCAGCGATCTGGACATTACCACAGTGAATGTCCATTTTGCTGACACCAGGCTGGTGAAAACTAAGTAGAATTCCCTGGGCCTAATGAGGACAGATGCTGGCAGTACTTGCAGAACAGGTTCAGATGTAGGGATGGAGAAGCTTTCTCTCTCCCACTGCAGAAACATTCACCCATTCATCCCACTTTTGTTCATGGTGTTGAGAAACTCAATAACCAAAAGCCATCTACAGGGAAAGGGCTAAATCCTGACATATACATATACATGTACATATACATATATGGTATGGGTATATGCATATGCATGCTCATATGTGCATGGGAGCATGTGAGTGTCAACTTGAAAGATGTCTTCTATCACTTCTCCTTATCTTTTTAAAACAGGGTCTCTCATTGAACTCAGAACTCACCAACTGAGCTACACTAGATAGCCATAAAGCTCTGGGGATCCTCTTGTCTCTGACTCTCCGGGGCTGTCATTAGGCCTGCACTGCTATGCCCAGCATTTTACACTGATGCTGGGGATTGAAACTCATGCCTTCATGTTTCTGTGGCAAGCACCTTCTACACTGAATCATCGTCCTTGCTTCACTGGCATATTTGTGTCATCACACGGCACAGGGCAATATATGCAACAGTAATGCATTAATGTGCATATTACAAATAATCATGATTTGTGGTGGTTTGATTCAGGTGTCCCCCATAAAATAAGCTGTGTTGAATGCTAGATTCCCAGCTGATGGAAATTTGGGAATTAATGCCTCCTGGAGGCAGTGTATTGTTGGGGATGGGCTTATGGGTATTATAGCCAGTGTACCCTTGCCAGTGTTTGGCACACTCTCCTTGTTCCTGTTTTCCATTTGATGTTGGCCAGGAGGTGATGTCCACCCTCTGCTCATGCCATTGTTTTCTCTTGCCATTATGGAGCTTCCCCTCGAGTCTGTAAGACAAAATACCCCCCCCTTTTTTTCCCAAAAGCTGCTCTTGGTCGGGTGATTTCTGCCAGCAATGCAAACCTGACTGCAACACGATTGAACAAAGGAAGTTGCAGAAAGGCTATCAGTAGAATACATGTGCAACAATGACACTATCATGTGTGGGGAGATGAAGGGGTGCTAAGGACCAGCTTCAAGCGAGCTGTCTTCTGGTACAGAGGACAAGGGACAGGCTGTCAGGAGGGTCTGTAGGTGCAGTGAGGTTGTATTGCGCATCACTCCAGGGATGATCTGATAGTTCTCTTTGCAACTTTCCCTGCTTATGGGGATTGCATAGAAACATGACATATTTAGATGAGCATTAACCAGAAATATCAATCTCAAGGAATTTTAAGAAAATACATCTATGTGTACCCTGGTCAAGAATGGGAGCCTTGCTGCACCTCATATATCCCAGCTCATTCTCTACTCAGTCACTGCCCCTTCTCCTCTTCAGTGGAAGCTACTGCCCCATCTGTCATTTGCCATGGGTAGTTTTGCTCATTCTTGAACTATCAATAAACCCAACTCCATGTTAAGTGTTACTTGCACCTGACACTGCTTTTCTGAGAGTCATCAGGTTCATTCATGTAACCTTGACACACCTTTGGTACACATTCTATGGCATAGATTCCCAGTATAGAATGCCAGGGTCATCGGGGTCCAAATACAGTCAGCTTTCATTGATGTGGCCAAAAGTTTCTGCATTGATCAAAACATTGTACTGACTCCTTCCTTCTTTACAGAAAGAGGGTGGAGTTTTGTGACTCTTAGCCTTGGACTATGTGGATTCCTGGGCTGCTCGTAGTGGAAAACTGTGTCATTAAAGGATTCCTTGTCAAGTCTTGAAACAGAATTTTTATTCATTTATTGAAATAATACTTTTTTCATATACTTTTATGCATATCTGAACAATCCCATGAGATTATTTTGGTGCTAGTCTGTGGAGAATAAAGCATTGTGATGGTGGTGAGGATAAGAACGAGACAGTAAGACTTGGCCTGCAGGCTGTTGCTGTGATCCAGGCTGCAATGGAAAGCAGATAGCTTTAATGTGGGGCATGATAAGACAGTGCTTCAGCATTGTAAGGAATCCTGAAATGCACAGGGAAGGATAGGAATTCAGTTTTGTTGGATAATGTGCTTGTGTTTGTGTGTTTTTCATTTGTGTGTATGCATGTTTGTTTGTATATGGGCACATTATGTGTAGGTACACATGCACGTATATGTGTAGGATAGACGTTTACATTGACTATCTTCCAAAGTCACTCTCTACCTTACTTTGAGACTGGATCTCACACTAAACTTAGAGCTCACCAGTTGGGCTAGACTAGCTAACCAGTAAACTTAAAGATCCACCTGCCCAGCACTGGAATTACAAGCTCACACCACCACAACTTGCTTTCATGTGGGTTCAGGGAATCAAACTCAGGTTTTCATGCATGCACAAAAGTATTCACTCACTAAGCCATCTCCCAGATATTTGCTGGGTATTTTTTTTGCCAATTGTTAAAGTGCCCCATATTGCTATATTTGATACAATTTTTGATGCAATGACCTGGGCTCAAGGGGAAGGAAAACATTCCCTGCTGGTGCATGGTTCCTTGGTTATTCCCAAGTCCTGAAGTTACACTCTGAGTGGAGGCAAGTACTTCCGTTGTCTCTTGGCTTCCTATCTACCAAGTACTGGATATTTATGAGCCTTTCTCTGCCTGATAATAACACACCCAAGACAAGGGGGCACTGTATCCAATGAGTCTTTGCAGATGAAAGTGGTCTGAAATTAGCAAATCACTTAAACATGGAAAGCATTGTTATAAAAGCTACGTGTAATGAGTGGGCAGAGCCTACTGGATTTAATAGAATGCAGTTTCTCTGATGGCAGGATTGAGATACTAAATAGTGGGAAGAGTCTGTAATTGATGGCCAAAGGCTATGATTATTTCAGAGCAGGAGGATTGCCAA
Organism: Jaculus jaculus; assembly: GCF_020740685.1. NCBI lineage: Eukaryota > Metazoa > Chordata > Mammalia > Rodentia > Dipodidae > Jaculus > Jaculus jaculus. The sequence continues at coordinate 62,975,185 of NC_059103.1, read as the reverse complement.
CAACAAGTTGTGTAGAAAATGGGCCACTAATTCTTCCCTTGAATTTTCCTCTTTGTGCCTATGGATTACCTGCAATTTAGTTCTGTAAAGACATAGTAGCTGCTTGTCAGAGGAAAAGAAATGAGCAGTCATTAATGTGTTGCCTGGGTGGGTTTGTTCATGTCTAAAGATATTAATGATATCCATTTTAGGCAACAACCTCATGAAGCTGAAATATGCAATGTGAGAGACAGTGTCCTTTGTGACCATGACTCTGGTGGAGGTGAGGGCTTCCTCTATTATTTTAAAATGTCTGTTCTTATCAATGGTCATGTTACAATAAACAAGACAGTAATTTAAGATATCATATTCATAATGAGTGTTCAAGGCATAGAATATGGGTGCTAAGAAAAGCAAAACAGGGTCCCTGATGGATTTCTTAGAATTGGGAGATGCATTGCCTTTAGTAGGGAAGGTGAAAGGACCTGAGTCAGGGAAGATGTCCATGCAGAATCCAGGCAGCTGACAGACTCCCATGGCCTGAAGTTCTCAGAAGACACTGTCAGGGACAAATGGCTATGAAAGCCATGAGGGTTGGTGAAGTCCCAAACAGATTTTAAGACTTTGTTCTTTTCAGTATTGTGTGCATTGAGTTACCATACTTTGCAATAATGTTACATCAGGGAGGAGCCAGAATTAGGTGTTGCCCTATGATAACAATGTGATCCAGACTTTTTAAGCCTTTACAGATGAGGGATTTGAGATGATGTTATTGAAATGACCTTTATATTTCTCTGAAGAGATGAAATAAATGAAGCTTAGATAGCTGAGTGAGCTGGTGAGCTGAATGCCACTGTGATGGTAGCTCAAGCCTCAGCCTATGAAAATTGAGGATTTGGAAACAGCTAGCTTGAAAATACAAAGGAGGGACGTGAGTGTTTCTGTATATGTTTATACCATTGTGGACCCAAACAAGCTTTCACTCCCAAAAGAATAAGAGATAGTTTATTCTGAACCAACTAGGAGTGACCATGGCCAGGAGCACAGATTCAGGTTTCTTTTATGACATGTTCCACTGTGGAAGTGGTTGCATGAACTCTTCAAATATTTTTTTTAATTTTTTAATTTTATTTTTATTTTTTAATTTTTATTAACATTTTCCATGATTATAAAATATATCCCATGGTAATTCCTTCCCTCCCCAACCCCACACTTTCCCATTTGAAATTCCATTCTCCATCATATTACCTCCCCATTACAATCATTGTAATTACATATATACAATATCAACCTATTAAGTATCCTCCTCCCTTCCTTTCTCTTCCCTTTATGTCTCCTTTTTAACTTACTGGCCTCTGCTACTAAGTATTTTCATTGTCACGCAGAAGCCCAATCATCTGTAGCTAGGATCCACATATGAGAGAGAACATGTGGCGCTTGGCTTTCTGTGCCTGGGTTACCTCACTTAGTATAATCCTTTCCAGGTCTAGCCATTTTTCTGCAAATTTCATAACTTCATTTTTCTTTACCGCTGAGTAGAACTACATTGTACAAATGTGTCCCATCTTCATTATCCACTCATTAGTTGTGGGACATCTAGGCTGGTTCCATTTCCCAGCTATTATACATTGAGCAGCAATAAACATGGTTGAGCACGTACTTCTAAGGAAATGAGATGAGTCCTTAGGATATATGCCTAGGAGTGCTATAGCTGGGTCATATGGTAGATCAATCTTTAGCTATTTTAGGAACCTCCACACTGTTTTCCACAATGGCTGGACCAGATTGCATTCCCACCAGCAGTGTAGAAGGGTTCCTTTTTTTCCACATCCCCACCAACATTTATGATCATTTGTTTTCATGATGTCTTCACATATTTTTTTAAAAAGTCATAAACCAAGGCATTTCCCCAAATACGTTGGTGGGAAAATCAGATAGGCAGCTTACAGAAATTCAGAGAAATCTCTGCTATAAGTCTTAGGTGCTGTCTAATTGCATTGCCAACTTTCAGGTTGGGGAAACTAAGAGTCTGCTAAGTTCATGGATTCCAAAGTTTTTACCAAAAAGTTTAAAAGATGTTAGGTCAGACACAGAACTTCATACCATACTCAGGAACCATATGTCTGATGTATAAACAACTTCTGACTTTTAGCTCATTTCTCATGGGACCAGATACCCACAGACCAGACTAAGAAAACAGTCAGATAGGCCACACTTTGACCAAGACTGACTAGCTATGCATCTCTTGTATCCTCACACTTTTATCCCTTCCATATTTAATCTTGGAGTTTTGGTAAATACTCACAAAGCAGAGCTAAAGGACAGTGGTCTCCTTATCTTCCTGGTATGGCAATGCTTATTAGAGTCACTTTTGATTCTCTTTGGTGCCAGTGCTTGAATTTTATTTGGCCCAATCCTCAGAGTTGGGCCTCTGTCCTAGGACTCTAGTAACAGAATAAGCTAAGTCAATCAATGTCATGCACATACTTTTTCAGAGATTTAAGGAACACTTATTTATTGCATACCTATTATGTACCAGATGTAATTTTCAGGTTTGGTATTACAAAGATAACTGAAAAGTATTTCCCCTGGAGGAATGCATTGTCTATGAAGGAAACAGAAGAGACACAGCTGCAATTATTTGGAGTTCCCAAGGAGAAGCTCCTCCAGGGTATGCAAGCCAAAGAAGGAAGTCTGGGTTCCACATAGGAGTTTGATTGAACTTGACAACAGAGGAGGGGCTTGGACTGCTAGGGAATTTTGTTCTTGCTGCAGAGCAAGGTGTGGGGTCAGTACCAGGTCCAGGTTTGTAGGGTATTCGCAGTCTCAGAAGGAGACAGAACATTGTCATGAAGTCAGTGAAAGCTGGTGGGCCTCAAGAAATAGAGGAGTGGCTTGAGTTTTGATTGTGTTTATGATACCCCTCCCACCACAGAACTGTGAAGGATGGTTCCCACTGACTGTTTACCAGAGTCGTCAGATGACTAGACACTCAGGAAGGGCCAAGGGCGGTTTTAGCCTACAGTTCCCTGAATATGGATTTCATAGACAGTGTCACTTTTGTGAGTGTACGAAATGGCATGCATTTGCCAGAGTTGATTTGTCGAGGAAACAGTATAAAATATAAAGACACTTTTTTTTTTTTTTTTTTGCAAGGGCAAGAAGCTTTAATTTGGCCTTAAGCTTGGTCTCTTGACTTCACCAACACAGTGGATCTGTGCAAGAGCCCCGAGTAGTGGCAGGGTAGGGATTTTATAGGGATTTGAACATAGAAGAAGGGGATGGGTACATGATTGGTTGATTTAAACAGAAACTGCACTTGTACTCTTCTGGTTGGCTTAGGATTTTGACGGGCAAAGTTGGCAGGCTGGGTCTAGGGGAATTGAACTTATCTATGACTACAGGAATGTATGGCATAGTCAGTTTCCAGTAACTGTTAAACCCACCCTTACCAGAAGATAAAAAACTTAGATCTTGCTGGGAAACAGAAACTTAGGCCTACTGAGGACTCTGAAGCCTGTCATGGCGTCCATCTGGTTCCTGAGTCCTTAATTCCCCCCTCTCTTTGTACCATGAGGAGCCAATCTTGGCTCCCAATTGAATTATACTGTGATTTTAAAACCATAAGCTGTACTGTATTAATGTGTTCCCTAACAAAAACATCTATTAATAATGCAAGGTCCTATTGTGATTAGCAACAAAAATAAAAGTAATGGCCCTGCTAAAGCAGACAGCAGAGTTAACCATGGGGAATGACTGAACCATGACTTAAACCATCCTCTATCATCTTTTTTTTTCTTTTCTAAATTCTCTCATACCTTCACCATTGAGTTTCTAATTATACCTGAATGGTTGATATAAAAACAACATTCTTCCCTTAAGGCCACACATAGTCCCCCTTGCTGGAGGAATAATAAGTCTAACCCCTGTCTATTCCGTAATATAACCTTAGCTAAGGAATCTACATTTTTGTCTAAGTGAGTAATTCAGCCTCTGAATGTCTAAGTCTATACTTGATGTTTTCCTTGAAGGGTGAGTGCTGCAATGCCTGTTCTTGCCCCTACCAGGCCTGCATAGGGAAATGTCACAAATGGGACAGTAAATAAGGCACCTGGATCATACCCAGTAACATACAGTCTTATTCCCCAGGTCTTTTCATTATCCCAGAACACCTGTCTCCCTTTTTTTAAATATACACTTCAGAGAAACGAAATCACATGTCTCATTTCTTTTCAAGGGAGGGAGGTAACATGGTCCATTTTGGTGCTTGGTCTGGTTCAGTGTCATGGTGATAAGGTCCCCCTTAGTAGGTGGGTTTCAATATACCCTTCCGGTAGACACACATTGCCAGCCAGCACAGTAGAAGGCTTCAGATCCCCCACAGCCCCCTTTGATTCTTGCTTTCCCTAAGTGCTCAGCGCATACATAGAAATAAGAAATTTCCTGATTCACCATAGAGTCCCATGAGTCACCCACTAGTTGATGGAGGTCGAAGATCAAATCAGGAAGCCAGGTTCCCTGTGGGGCAAGAATTTCTCCCATGGCAGTGTTGGTTATTATCCAGGTCAGATGATAAACTTGGTGGGGAGTAACTGCCACAATACATACAGTTAGGAGCACAGTCAGGATCAGGAGCATTTGAGTTGAAGCTTGAGTGGGGTGCTGCGTTTCCATTGTGGTTGATAGTCCTCAGGTTCAGCCAGTGGATCTGCCTGTTGGATGTGAGTGTGATGAATCCAAGTGGCAATTCCGTCCATCTTCACAGCAGTAGGTGTGTCAGGATGAAGACGTAGGGTCCCTTCCGGCGGGGTTCCAGTGCAAAGACACTTTCTTTCAAGCAGATCTGTCACCCCTACCTCATTGCCACATTGAAGAAAGCATGTAGATTTATTTATTTTTTTTTTATGTGTGTGAGAGAGAGAGAGAGAGAGAGAGAGAGAGAGAGAGAGAGAGAGAGGGAGGGAGAGAGAATTGGCCCACTAGGGCCTCTAACCACTGAAATCTTACTCCAGATGCGTGCATCATCTTGTGCGCATGTGTGATCTTGCTTGCTTGCCTCACTGTGTGTCAGGCTTATGTGGGACCTGGAGAGTCAAACATGAGTCCTTAGGTTTTTCAGGCAAGTGCCTTATCTGCTAAGCCATCTCTCTTGCCCTTATTTATTTATTTTATCTAAAACTCATCTTGTTAAGTGGTGTAACATGAGGCCAGTTTCTTGCATGTAGATTGTATATTTTAAGCTTATTATTCCTCACTTCCCATTATCCTCCCTTTTCTCATTCCTTTACCTGTTAGTTACTGCCCCTTTTCTCTAGATAGTTTGTTTCTACTTTCATGTTATCCATATATATTTAATTTCATGTAGTTATATAAAATATAGGAACCACAAATGAGAGAAAACATGGAATTATTTTCCTATAGACTGACTTAATTTGTTTAATGTGATTATCTCTAGTTGCATCCTTTTTCCTACAAAATCTATAACTTTGTTCTTATGGCTAAAAAAATTACATTGTGTGTGTATATCACTCCTCTGTTGCTAGGTTGGATCCATTACTTAGCTGTTATAAATAGTGCTGCAATAAATATGGATGTGCACATATCTCTGTGTTTTGTTAACTTGGAGACTTTAGGGTAAATACAGATGGGAGTTTTATTTGAGTAAGTGTGGCTTAATAAATAATCCACCTGGGCTGGAGAGATAGCTTAGCGGTTAAGGTGTTTGCCTGCAAAGCCAAATGATCCTGGTTCGATTCCCCAGGACCCATGTAAACCATAGGCACAAGGGGCACTTGCATTTGGAGTTCGTTTGCAATGGCTGGAGGAGCCTGGCACACCCATTCTCTCTCTCTCTCTCTCTCTCTCTCTCTCTCTCTCTCCCTCTCTCTCTCTCTCTTTCTCTCTCTCTCTCTCTCTGTCACTGTCTGCCTCTTTCTCTCTCTCAAATAAATTAATAAATAAAATCTACCTCAAAAATTTTCCACCCATTAATTATGTTGTTAATTCTAATTTTCTAAACATTAAAAACTTCAAATGTATTTTTGTTTGTGAGATGCTGGGAAGCCTTTGGCAGAGTCAGCCTGGTTTCTTGGCTTTAGGTGCTGCCTTGAACTCTTCCCAAGACAAGAGCTAACCAACTGTCACCTTCCTTTTCAGGTACTGGCACAGCACAGCTGCCTATGCCATTGCCACCGAGGTGAGTGGGGGCCTGCAGTACCTGCCCCCTGCCCATCACCCTGTGTACCAGTGGCCAGGAGATCTGCTCAAGCCTGATCAGGTCCTGCTGCTCACAGTGGATCCTGAGGAGAGAGCACAGAGGCTACAGGGCCGTGGCCTAGAGAAGACCAAGGAGGAGGCTGAGTTGGAGGCCAACAATGTCTTCCGTCAGAAGTAGGTGTCCCCAAGGTGATGTGAGTGAGTGGTGGGCATCTCTGCACAGAGGTGAGCGAGGTTCAGCACTGGCTTTAGGATTGTGGAGGGAAGGATGCAGTCCCCTTGTTTCAAGTGCAACAAGCAATGTCTCCTAAGCCACTCCAGCCCTGTCTATGGGCTTGTTGTCATGTCATTTCAATGCAATAAGACTTCCAATGCCAGCTGTACCAGCAACAGTGGGAACCTGAGTGAGAAACAGTGTCTCTGCCTCAGTTTCACCAGTCATGATATAGTGGGCACAGAGCACTAGATGAAACCAGAGTAAGTTGCTTCGTGTGTGTGTGTGTGTGTGTGTGTGTGTGTGTGTGTGTGTGTACATGTTTGCATGTATATGAGTGCATGCATATGGGTGAGAAGGCCAGAGGAAAACCTCAGATGTTATCTTCAGGAACACTATCTACCACCTTTGAGACAGTCTCGTTAGCCTGGAGCTCACCAATTAGGCTAGTCCATCTGGGTAGTGAATCTAGGGATACACCTGTCTGTACTTCCCCAGCACTGGAATTATAGGCATGACATTTATGTGGTTGCTGAGGATTGAACTCAGGTCCTTATATTTGTGAAGCAAGTACTTTACCAACTGAACCATCTCGTTAGCCACCAGAGTAAATTTTGCCCATTAGATGTTCACGATGTGTCAGGCATTTTCCTTATGGTGCTAATGTAAGCCTATGGCATCCGTGCAAGGCAAATGTTACCCCAATTTTTACCCCAACAGTTTACAAAACAGAGGCTCAAAGGATTTTGTGCTTTGCTACATTTCCATCACTGTTAAGTAGTCAAATTGGGAATAAAGCCAAGATCTTATTGAAGCTGAAGAGAGAAGTGTTCATTTTAATTAGAATTGATGCCTAATGACAGAAGCCTTTGTGGTCTTCGTGCCTTGTGATGAGTTGACTCACCCTAGCACAGCTTTCTCTATGACTTGTGTAAACCAAAGCACTGGCATGTTCAGACATAGGGAATAAGATAGTAACTTTGTGTATGTAAACATACCATGCTACACAAGCCACTTGTTTTGCTTCATTTAAACCTCACTATGGACAGAAAATGGAGGTATGATTTAGTAATACAAAACCAAGGTACAGGGCCTGGAGCGATGGCTTCATCAATAAAGCTTGCCAAGCAAGCATGGAGACATAAGTTCAACTAAGTGGTAGTTGTCTGGTTAGGAGGCACGTGCTTTTAATCTTAGCACTTGGGAGGCAGAGGTACTAAGAGTGCCGTGAGGTCAAGACCATCCTGAGAATACGTAGTGAACTCCAGGTCAGCATGGGTTAGTGCAAGACCCTACCTCAAAACAACAACAACAAAACCAGGCCCACCCGTGCCTCTTCCTTCTCTCCTTCTCTCTTCCAGTTGGTCACTTCTCAGGTTAAGCCAAGTGGGAGTGGAGTCCCTCCTGTAATCCCAGCACTTGGGAGGTGCCGTCAGGATATGCTGGGTAATCAGGCTAGCTAGACTAGCCAAATTAGTGAGGTTTGGATACAAGCAAGAGATTATGTCTCAATAATTAAAGTGAAAAGCTGTTAAAGAAGACACCTGAAGTCAACCTCTGGCCTCCATACACATATATGCACACACAGATACATATATGTGCCCATATGCATGCAAACATATATACACATACACATGCATATCACACACACACAGGGAAAAAGGAAAAGCAAAGTGAAAGAAAAAAAAAAAACAAGGCACAGAGTGAATGGGCACTGTGCCATGCTGTGATGGCCAAGCAGGGCGAAACAGGTGACCCCACTGCCAGCACATATGGCAGCGCTTCCACAGAGAGCAGCACATGGCGTGTGTGCATCTGGAGAGCTGACAGGGAAGGGGACAGTGGCTTACTGACAGCGAAGGTATGTGTTCATCTGCGGAAGGATTAGAGTAGTCTTCAGTGGAAGCAGGTCTGTGCATAGGACTTTGCTCTGAGGAAGATGTTCTGGGTGCAGATTGGGAAGCCTGCGTGTTTACCTTTCAGCCTCAGCTGGCTTCTCAGCAAACTGTGGGTGAGGTTGAGGATAGCCCCCACCCCAACTAAAACTGGGCAGAATGATTGGTAGATAATAGGTCATCAGTAGAAGCTAGATAGAACATTGTTACTGACTCACCATTTATTAAGCCAAACACTACCCCTGTTCTGTGGGCAGTGCCTGCTGCTGAGGGTGCAGCATGGCATAAACAAGACAGGACTTGCTTCAAGCTGTCAGTATCAAGGTAGGAAAATCACTGTTTCAGGAAAAGGCGAGTAGACAAGTAGTCAGATTCTTTCCTTCTATCTATTCCCAGGGTGGAAATGACCTACCTGCGCATGGAGAACCCAGGCTGCCACCTTGTTGATGCCAGCCCCTCACAGGAGACAGTTCTGCAGACAGTTTTGAAACTGATCAAAGATGCTGGAATCTAATTGTATTTCCTATGGTTGGTGCCATATCTCACCAGAATAGCCAGTGTGTGTGACACATCTAAGCCCACCACCCCCGACCAAAAACACCGGAAACTAACTGCAGTTCCTATGGCCAGGTGTCAAATCACACTAGAACAGCCATTGTGTTCTTAAGGACAAGAGCCAGATCTCACCAGAATAGCAATTGTGTGACAGGCAAGGCCAGCATTTGCTGTGCAGCTTTCCAGATTCAGTGATTTAGGCACATTGAGGGGAGAAAATTGGAGACTGGACATTTTTGCTTTATTTCCAAGCAAATTGGAGGACCCAGAAAGCACCCGGTGATTGCTTTTGTCTGGCACATGAGTCATCTTCTTGGAATATATTTTTGTCTCCGTGACCACCACATCTTCCCAAGGCTTGTTTTATCCAGAAAGCAGCATTTGTACAGAAGTAACCAGAGAGATTTAAGCCAGTGATGAGCCCTGAAACCTCGCCTCACCTCCTCCACCTGATGTTCTGAAGGAATCAGATGTGGGCTGCATTGACTCCTCCCAAATGTTGTTGCTTTTTATTGTGATGGGTTGCAGGCAAGCATTTGCACAGAGCCTGGCTGTCCAAGGACTTTGCTACCCACAGGTGGCCATGGTATCCTTCTTGCATCAGATGCACAAATCACCTGGGACAGTGCCCTGGGTGAGCGACTCAGGACTGAGTAAAAGCATTCCCTGTAACCTGCCAACACACCAACCTTCTTTCATTATATTTTGCTTGTTTATATTCCATTCCTTTACTCAGAAATATGGTTCTGAAAGAAATAAGCATTTTACACTGAGCTGGATGCATTTCTTTTGCTCAACACAGCCATTTATTTATATTGATGTTTACATCATGTGTTGCCACAGTCTAGGAGCTATGAGTCACTAATTAAAGTTGAAGCCAAGAAGCTACATGTAATGTTTTGCTCTGTATTTTTATTTCATAAATTTAATTTACCTTAATAAGCACACAGTGCATTCTGGAATGAGATATCATTGTAAATTATCTTGCACTTGAATATCTTTTGATTAAGCATGATGTCAGCTTTGATATCTGTTTGGGTAGAGGAAAAGTGGCTGAGGGAGGGGGGTGACCTTGAAAGCCATATGGCCTTGGCTGAGTCATTTAATATTCATAGTCTCTATTACTTGATGTCAAAGAGGACAAGTGCTGGGCTTAGTGGCACAGGCCTGTCATCTCAGCATCTCTGGAGGCTGAGGCAGGAAGAACACAAGTTCAAGGTCTGCCTGGACTACAGAGTGAGTTCAGGGTCAGACTGGATAACAGTAAGATCTTGTCTCAAAGTAAAAGGTGACAAGAGAACTGAGGATAGAATTGAGTGTTGGAACACTTAATCATCATGTACAAGGTCCAGGGCTCAATCTCCCATACCACAAAAAATAAAATGTATCAATAAATGAGTTTAATTTTAAAAAAATCAAAGGAGAGAGTTGAGGAGATGGTGCATAAAGTTCCAGCTGTTCATTTGTGATTACCTGAGTTTGGACTCCCTGAATGCATGTAAAGCCAACATGGTAGCATGCATTTATAATTCAACTGAGAACCTAAAGCAAAATAGGAGGTGGAGACAGGAGAATCCTCAGCTCATAGGGCCAGCTAGCTTGGTGAATGTAGCAGTGAACAAGAAACCCTTCCCCAAACAAGGTAGAAGGAGAGGACCAACCCCAGGATTGTCCTTTGACCTCCACAATGCAACACACATGTCTGGACTCACACTTACACATAATATACACATACCAAGATAAAATAATAAAATAAATAAAAGGGAATACAAATTCTTTATCTTCAGGAGATTGTTGAGCCAGATTGTTAGTTAATAGTCTCCGCAGTTCTGATGTGGATGAATCTATAAATTACTTTAATCCTGCCAATCATTTAAGAAGATGTTATGCCCAAATAATTAAATTTAGGGTCTTATCAGGTTTACCTTATGGAGTCTTAAATTATAATAAAGTTTAGCAGTGGAATCCTAGTTTTCAAAAGAACTATAGGAATGGAATGTATACTTATATAGAATATATCTAAGTATGTAAACATGTCATTGGTTTCAGCTGAAAATATGTTATAAAACTGAAAAATATCATTAGGGTTTTTTGCAGTATGGTGTTTAGTCTATAATGTTTTATTTACTTTAACATGTTTTTACAAACTACATTTATATCAGTTATATTTCTACCACCTTACTTCTTAAATAGTTTTAACAAATTTCATGCGTATACATAATCTATTTTAATAATTCCTTCTCATTGCTTTCTTTTGTTCCCCTTCCAACTTATATAGAAATCTAAAAAATCAATGCTAGGATTGACATATGAGAGGGATTATTTAGTGTTTTACTTCTAACCCAAATTGCTTCACTTACTATAATATTTTCCAGGTTCATCCGTTTTTTAAAAAAATATTTAGTTTTACTCATTTATTTATCTATTTATGAGAGAAAGAGAGAGAGAGAGAGAGAGAGAGAGAGAGAGAGAGATAGAGAGAGAGAGGGAGAGGGAGGGAGAGAGAGAAAACGGGCATGCTAGATCCTCTGGTCAGTGCAAATAACCTCCAGATGCATGAGCTACCTTCAATTTCATCCATTATAGTGTGAAGTTCATAATTTCATTTTTCTTTAGAGCTGAATAAAATTCCTCTGTGTATATGTACCACATCTTCATTATCTATTAATCAGTTGATGGGTACCTAGTCTGGTTCCATTTCTTAGCTATTGTGAATAGAGAAACAATAAATATAGATAAATAAGTTTTTCTACAATAAAATGTGTAGTCCTTAGGAGCCCAGGAGTGTGATGGCTGGGTCATTTGATACATCTATTTTTAGGTATTTGAGAAATCTCCACACTGAGTTTATATTCTCACCCACAATGAATTAGGGGTACCACTTTCTACACATCCTCACCAGCATTTGTTGTTATTTGAGTTTCTGTTGATACCCATTTTAACTAGAGAGAGAAAGAATCTTAAAGCAATATTAACTTGCATTTCTCTGATGGCTAAATATGTTGAAAATTTAAGAAATATTTATTGGCCATTTGTATTTCATCTTTTGAAAATTCTCTATTTGGTTATAAGGGCCATTTTTTATTGGATTGCTTCATTTAAAAAAAATTACTTATTTTATGAGAGAGAGAAGGAGAATGGGTGCACCAGGGCCTCTAGCCACTGCAAATGAACTCCAGATGTGTGTACCACCTTGTGTATCTACTGGCTGATATGGGACCTGGAGAATCAAACCTGTGTCCTTAAGCTTTCCAGGCAATTAACTGCTAAGCCATCTCTCCAGAACAATTTCTTTATTGCTTAGGCTTTTTTTGTTTGTTTGTTTTGTTTTGTTTTGTATAGTCTAGAACTCAATCTTCTATAGCTGGCAAACATTTTCTCCTATTCTGTAGGTTGTATCTTCAGATGAGGGTTTCCTTACCTGTACAATAGCTTTTTAGCTTCATGAGGTCTCATTTGCGAAGCTATTTCCTGGAGTACTGGGGTCTTAAATGAAAAGATCTTTCCTGCACCTATATCTCAAAGTGTTTTCCCTCTAGTTTCAGAGTTTCACACCTTGACCCCATTTAGATTTGGTGTTTTTTACATGGGAGATACAAGATTCATTCTACTGTTGCCCTATTTGGGTGGCACAGCCCTAAATTTAGAAGACTAAACTCCTAGAATTTTCCTGTCCAAAAGTGGGAAAACTTCTTCTAGGAGCAGAGACTGAGAAATAAAACTAACTCTTGGGATACTAAGCCCAGGAATGAGGTAGCTGCCTCTAGCAGCAGCCTGAGGAACAAAGAAGGTGAAGAGAAGTTTAAACCACTAGTAAACCCACTGGATCGGCTATAGCTGCCTCTCTGATTTTACTGTGATTATAACTTCCTTCAAATACAGGTACTCATTGGCATGATACTGAACAATGAAAAATCAGTAATATGTGAGCAAGGAGCACATTGTATGAGCAAAGGGTAAGAAACTTTTGACTTCAGATGATCCTTAAAAATTTGTTAGAGGGGGCTGGAGAGATGGCTTAGCGGTTAAGCGCTTGCCTGTGAAGCCTAAGGACCCCGGTTCGAGGCTCGGTTCCCCAGGTCCCACGTTAGCCAGATGCACAAGGGGGCGCACGCGTCTGGAGTTCGTTTGCAGAGGCTGGAAGCCCTGGCGCGCCCATTCTCTCTCTCTCTCTCTCTATCTGTCTTTCTCTCTGTGTCTGTCGCTCTCAAATAAATTAAAAAAAAAAATTTGTTAGAGGAAGGGATTTAGGGGTATGACCTGCTATACTTTGCTGATCCAGAACACACATGCACTCTGATCATAATCACAATCACACTGAGCTTGTCTGTTGCCTCAACAGATCTTTGGAACCTTAGTTACTGACCTTGTTGTCTTCAACACTATGGCCAGCAGAAAGTACGCCTGTCCTGAGTTGAAAGTCCAATGACATAGATCACCCTGGAAATGGGGCAAAGAGCACAGCTTAAGATCAGTCAGCATCTCCAACCATTGTTTGTCAATGTTGGTTGTCTGTGCTATTCAGAACAAAGGTACACCAAGGCAGAGGAAACCTAGTCACATTGTTTTAAGAAGATGGATTACATAGTTGGAGATTAACTTTAGGGCAAATTGCAATTTAGAACATTAGCATCTTACAGCGATAATCTCAGAAAAGTTATTTGTAAGATCCATAAGGAATGTTCCCACCAGTTCTTTGCTGTAGTTCATTCCAATAGTTCATTCTTACACTTCATTCCCACAGCTTGTTCTCATAGTTCATTCCCATAATTCATCCCATTCTATGTATGTAGATATCTAGTTTCCCAGCACCATTTGTTAAAAATGCTGTCTTTTCTCCAATATATGTTGTGGCCTCTGTGTCAAATATCAGGTGGCGGGAGTTACACCAACTTATACCTGGATCTCTACTCTAGTCCAGTGATCTACATGTTTATTTTTTGTGAAAGTACTGTTATTACTGTGGCTCTGTACTGTAATTTTAAATCATGTATGGTGATAAATCCAGCAGTGTTCTTTTAGTTGAGGATAGTTTTGGCTTTCAGGGGCCTTCTATACTTCTATATGAATTGTGAGATTATCTTCTCTATTTATGTGAAGAATGGTACTGGACTTTTGATTACGACTGCATTGAATCTATATGTTGCTTTTGGTGGTATGGTCATTTTTATATTAATTCTCTTGATCAATAAACATGAAAAATCTTTCCATCTTCTGATGTCTTCCTCAACTTCTTCAATGTTTTAAACTTTTCATTGTTTAGCTCTTCCACTTCCTGGTTAGGGATGTCCTAATATTTAATTTTTGTGGCTATAGATAATGTGCTTATTTCCTGATTTCTTTCTTAGTATGTCTGTATTTATATATACGAAGGCCACTGCTTGTTTTTGTGTGTTGATTTTTGTATCCTGCCACATTACTGAATATATTTATCAGCTCTAGCAGTTTTGAAGTGGGGGTCTTTAGTACATTTTTCTATATAGAAATCATATCATCTACACATAAGGATAGTTTTACTTCTTCCTTTCCAATTTGTATGTTTTTTTTTTATTTCTTTCTCTTGTCTAATAGCTTTAGCTAAGACTTCAAACAATGTATTAAATATCCCTGGAGAGAAAAGATACTCATGTCTTATTCCAGATCTTAGTGGAAATGCTTTAAGTTTTTCTCCATTTAGAATGATGTTAGCTGTAAGTTTGTTGTATATAGCCCTTATTATGTTGAGATATATTCTTTCTATCTATTGTCTCTCCAATGTTTTTATCATGAAGGCATCTTGGATTTTATAAAAGGCCTTTTCTGCATCTTTGGAGATGACCTTGAGATTTTTGTCCTTAAGTCTATTTGTGTGATGTATTACACTTATTGATTTATGTGTATTAAACCTTCCTTATGCCTCAGGAATAAAGTCTATTTGATCAAAATGGATGATCTTTTTGATATGCCCTTGAATTTGGTTTGCATTTATATGTGTATATATATTTGATAATTTTGTGTTAAAATTCATCAGCGATTTTCCTTTTTGCTGTGTCTCTATCTGGGTTTGCTATTAGTATAATGAGTGCCAGCTTCATATATGAAGTTAAGGAATACTCTCTCCTATTCTATTTTGTGGAAAATTTTGAGAATCAGTGGTTTCATGTTTTCAATAAAGGTCTTAAACTCTGCAGTGAGCCCATCTAGACCTAGACCTTTTTTGATTGGGACATTTTAATTACTGCTTGAATCACGTTGATTATTATGTATATGCTTAAATTATCTCATTTCAGTTTAACTATGGTAAGTCATATGTGCTCAGAAGTGCATCCATTTCTTTCAGATTTTTCAGTTTGGTGGAATATAGGTTTTTGAAGTATATTCTTATAGGTCTCTCACTTTCATTTGTATCTGTTGTAATATCCCCCTTTCATCTTTAATGTTATTGATTAGGGTTTTCTCCCTCATTCTTTTGGTTAGTTTGACTAATGGTTTGTCATTTTGTTTATCTTTTCAAAGAACAAACTCTTGTTTCATTAATTCTTCTAGCTGATTTTTTTTTTTCATTTCTAGTTAGTGATTTCTTCCCTGATATATTTTTTTTTCCATCTGGTACTTTGGGGTTTGGTTTATTCTTATTTTCCCAAGGGCTTCAGGTGTATCATTAAGTTACTTATTTGAGATCTCTTTTTTTTTTTTTAAGTCTAGGCATTTAGAGCTATAAACTTCTCTTTCAGGACTGCTTTCATTTGTCCAATAGGTTTTGGTGTGTTATGTTTTCATTTTCACTTAATTTTAGGAATTTTTGTTTCCTTCTTAATGTCTACAATGACACATTCACTGTTCAATGGTATGTTATTCAATTTCCAAGCATTTGTGCATTATTATAGTTTCTCTTATTAACTTCTAGCTTTATTACATAATAGTTGGATAATACCTAAGAAGTTGTTTTTATTTTGGTAAGTTAATTAAGACTTGTTTTGTGTTCTAAGATGTGACCCTACTATCTCTGATATTTCTCCCTTGACTTTAATATCACTTAATCTTTGCTGCCTTTCCTACCCTTCTCCCTTGAAGCCTTATTTCTCCTCCTCTTGTGGGCTCCTTTCTAGCTCGCTGGCACCTACATACTGTCTCACAGTCACATAGCTATATAAAGGCTCTAAGCTATGATCCACAAATGAGAGACAACATGTGTCTACGTTTCTGTACCTGATTCACCCAACCTAATATAATATTTTCCATTTTCATCCATTTCCAACAAATTGCATAATTTGATATTTCTTTATGACTGAATACAATTCCATTGTATATATGGACCACATTTTCATTGTCTTTTCCTCAGTTGATGGATATCTAGACTGGTTCCACTTCCTAGCTATTAGGAAGGGTGCAGTGATAAACACTGATAAACTTCTATCTCTGGAGTGGTTTAGAGTTATTTGGGAACATGCTGAGGAATGGGAAAGCTAGATCATACGGTAGATCTAATTTTAGCTTTTTTAGAAGCCTCAACACTCCTTTTTATAATGGCTGTACCAGCTTACACCACCACTAACAGTGAATAAGGGCTCCTCATTCCCCACAGCCTCACCAGTATTCATTATTCTGTGGTTTCTTGATGATAGCCACTATGACTGAAGAGAGATGACATCTAGACACAGTTTTTTTTTAAAGTCCATCATCATTTTTAATGTTTTTGTTTGTTTATTTTTATTTATTTGACGGTGACAGAGAGAGAAAGAAAGAGGCAGAGAGCAAGAGAGAGAATGGTCGTGCCAGGGCTTCCAGCCACTGCAAACAAACTCCAGACACGTGTGCCCCCTTGTGCATCTGGCTAATGTGGATCCTGGGGAATCGAGCCTTAAACCTAGGTCCTTAGGCTTCACAGGCAAGCACTTAACCACTGTTCTCTGGGCCTTGGAGGGGCTAGTATGGATGTCTCATTTAAAGCAGAGCAACAACAGTCACTTATGAGCACTCTCAGCAGTTCTGCATCTCTGCATTAACTACTGCTACTGACAAAGAGACTTCTGTGATTGAGACTGAGAGTAGTGTTCACCTATCCATTTAGCATATACAATAGTACATATCCCTCAAGACCTGTGATCTTTCTAGCCAAAAGCTTTTGACCAGACTTACAGTATCTCTGGAGTGGGCTTCAAATTGAATCAGAGAGCAATTGTTATCCCCCTTATCATTCATGCCCCTGTTGTACCAGTAGGCACATCTTGCCTAGCAGGTTAGTTGTGAAGCACACGATGTTCAGAGCTGAGCTTACCCTTGAACTTTATGAGAGAGAGGCATGCATTTATCTTTCAATATTGTTCTTTTTTTAAATTTTTATTTATTTATTTATTTGAGAGCGACAGACACAGAGAGAAAGACAGATAGAAGGAGAGAGAGAGAATGGGCGTGCCAGGGCTTCCAGCCTCTGCAAACGAACTCCAGACGCGTGCGCCCCCTTGTGCATCTGGCTAACGTGGGACCTGGGGAACCAAGCCTCGAACCGGGGTCCTTAGGCTTCACAGGCAAGCGCTTAACCGCTAAGCCATCTCTCCAGCCCTCAATATTGTTCTTAAATTCTGTTGTACAGCAATTTGTCTTAGATCTCTAATATATATAGAATCTACTCATTTAATGGTGGGCCAGGGGCTCACTGGATAAAGCATCTGATTACAGATCAGAATATACTCATTTAGCTGTAATGTAAGTTTGTATAACTGCTCTTTCAGGTCCTTCCTAACCTTACAGTTCTCAGATGTAAAAGTAAATATGTAAGGAGGACTATTTGCCATGGCCTAGGCATCTGTAAAAAGAGGTGGTAGAAGCACAGATTAACAAGACAGTTTTGAAGTAAATTCCTCAGATTTACTTTTGTCCTGTACATCAGGACTTGTATAATGACTCAGTAGGTAAAACACTTGCTGCCCAAGTGTGAAGAATGGTGATAGGATCACAGGCACCTATGTAAATGCCAGGTGGGCATAGTGACCACAGGAAGTAACTCTCAGCAAAGGAAGTAAAGACAGGGGAGCCCCAGGCAAGCTGACTATCTAGTTTGCCAAATAAGAAATCTCTTGATTCATGTGAGAGACCCTGTCTCAGTAAATAAGGTGAAGAAAGGCACCCAACGTAAACCTCTGGTCACCACATGCCTGCAGATGTGCACACACACATGTAAACATGCATCCCCATCCACATATGCTCCTCCAAATACATGCAGGGATACTACATGCACATGGAAAATGAATGTGCCACCTGGTGCATCTAGCTTTATGTGAGTACTGGGTAATGGAACTAGGATCCTTAGTGTTTGCAGACAAGTGCCTTAACTGCTAAGCAATTTCTCTAGCCCTGTCCTTGTTATTGTAGCACACTCTGTAAATGTTCACCACAATACTTAAAAATATCATCCTAAATCAGTTAGAGCCAAATGACTGATTATAAGTCTATATAGAACAGGATGGGAAATATCACTGATTTTTTCATTTAAAACTGGAACTTCAGTCAGGTGTGGTGGCGCACACCTTTAATCCCAGCACTCGGGAGGCAGAGGTAGGGGGATCATTGTGAGTTAAAAGCAACCTGAGACTGTATAGTGAATTCTAGGTCAGCCTGGGCTAGAGTAAGACCCAACCTAAAAACAAAAAACAAAAAAACAAAAAACAAAAAAACAAAAAAAAACCACCATGGAACTTTAAAGTTCTAAGAAAAAAATGTCAAAGTATAATTCTATGTATAGTAAAAGATACCCATAAGAATTGGAGATATGACACATGTATATGCATGAAAATTGGTCTGATTCAAAAGAAAAGAAGTTTAAGTTATTGAAACACATGTTTGTTATGGACTGAATGTCTGTGTCTTCCCCAAATTTATACACTGAAGAGCACAATGTAACTGCTATAGACAGCTTCACATTGCTGGAATGAACTTCCAAACCAGACCAGTTGAAAGGAGGAAGGGATTTATTTCAAGCTTACAGATCCAGGGGAAGTTCCATCAATGATGGAAGAAGCTGGCTCCATTCACAGATGCAAGCAAAAAAAACAACCAAACAGCTAGTAAACACCAAGAAGTAGCAAGCACAGGCAGCAAACAGGACCCCCAGAGGTCAAAGTACTCTCTATACCTTTGGGCTGGAATCCAGATCCTCCTTAAGGCTTGACTCCAGGATCTGCTCCCTGTCACACTTCCTCCAGCCATATGGATGGAAATTCAAGTTACAGAATTAATTTTAATAAAACACCTGAGTCTATTGGGCTATACATCTTTGAACTACCACAGTAACTGTTTCTTGAGATTGGGTCTTTCTGAGGAAATTAAGGTTAAAGGAAGTCTTCAGGATCTATCATTGCTCCCTTAAGCTCAGTGCCCTCTAACAGCAGACATCAATGGGCCACTCCTTCTCCCTCCTTACCCCTCTCTCTCCTTCCCTCTCTCCATCTCTACCATCAGTACAGATGGAGAATGAATGCTATGTTTCCTTCACAAATGTCTGTGGGTCTTTTCACACTGCCTTCATCCCTCCTTAGTTTCTGTAATTCCTAGACAACCCAGGAATGGCTTCATAGCTTGTGTTTTCTAGAATTTTATATGAATAGAGAATTACACAGAGTGTGCTGTCTTTAAGATTGACTTCATCTAATTTTCAGCATAATTATTTTAAGTTCATCTCTGTTGGCTTGTGAATCAATAATTCATTACTTTCTGCTGAGTAATATTACATCCTCTGGACATATCTCTATTAATGTTTCAGTGGACATTTGAGTGGATTTTAGGTTTTAACTATTGTTAATAAAGCTGTTTCAACACTGCACAATTCTTTCTGTTGATCATAAACCTTTTCGTAAATTCATATATCCATCGAATTTTTGTCTCTGAATAACCTTTTTGTTTGAGGTAAGGTCTCTCTCTAGTCCAGGCTGATTTGCAGCTCACTCTGTAGTCCCAGACTGGCCTTGAACTCACACGTATCTTCCATCTTCTTACCTGTTCCTCCAGAGTTCTAGGATTAAAGGCATATATCAGCATGCCCAGCTCTGAATAACCTTTTAACATTTTTTGTCTAGCATGTTTCCTATGGTTGAATTATTTCAGTTCTTTAATATGTGCAAAAGTCTGTAATTGCAATTCCTTTGTTTTTGAGAGATGTCTTGATTGGTTTAACATCCTAGGTTTCGGGGATTTTGTTGGTCTAATTATTGCGGTGGTTCTTGGCTTTGTTTGTTTCCTTATTTTGAAGATGTACCAGTTTTCTCAATTCTATTGCTTTGGAAAGGAAATCTGTAATCCTACTTCTCTTGGTTACTCTGCTTATAACCTCTGTTATGTCTCCTGTGGCTTTTGCTCTTTCTCATTGATCTGAATAACTTGATTATACTATGTGAATTTACTTAAGTGTTTTTGTCTTAAGATTTATAGTTGCTATTATAAAAATTTGAAAAAAAATTTCTAAATAGTTTTTCCATTCCTTTTGTCTCTTCCCTTGGTACACCTTTCTAATTACATAGTATTAGATTGCTTGAGGTTGTCCCACAACTCACTAATAATCTTTTCATTTATAAAAATCCCTTTTTATTCACTCCATTTCCTTTCAGGTGTTTCCTATCACTATATCTGGAAAAGCGCTAATGTCTGGCAGTGTTTCTTCTGCAGCTAACCACTCCAACATGTCTTCCTCTCAGACACTTAGAGGCCCAATTTTTAGATAAAATGCAAGTGAGAAGAATTTGGAGTAAAATCTTTATGTTGCTATAGAGACAAAACCCTTCAAATTGGAATAAAATTTGTTATCCATCAGTTTCTAGAAAGAATATGTGTGTGTGTGATATACAAATATGTCACTGTTTATTTTTTTTAACTTTAGAACACTGATAGAATGACTGCTTTAACTTCAGTGTTAGTTCTGATCTGGTTTTCATTGCATTTTCCTCATATTTCTAGGTCATATTTTCCCACTTTTCTGATAAGCTTAAGATTGGGTATAATAACTTTTGAATTTTACTTTGGTAGGCAACAGATATTTATTTTATCTATAAAAATTTATCAGCCTGATTTGAGGTTGTACTTTAGATTAATGGAAAGAGAGTCATTCTTTTGAGATTCCATGTAAGCTTTGTTAGACAAAACTGTTTCATTTACAAGTACTTATCCCTAACTGTTGATGTAAAATTCTTATTTTTTTAATTGAGAACTTTAATACATGAACATACTTTAATTTGATCATATTCCTGTCCAATTACACTCTTTTGTTCCCCCTACCAATCCCTATTCCACTGAGGACCCTCCTCTTTCCAAGTAGTCCTTACTCTGTGTTGATGTCTCATTCCTTTTGTCCTCTTTCTTCCATTGCAAAATGTTGATGGGCTAAGAACAGTACAGGTCTTGTGGGAATACCAAGAGATTCTCACTGTAAGGTCACGAATGGATCAGTTAGTTCATGTCAGGAGGACAGTGCCCCAAAGCACTTCCCACTCTGTGCCTCTTATTCTGTTTCTGGCCCTCTTCATTGTAAAGGTTCCCTGAGGCTTGAGGCATGACAGAGATGTCTCATTTAGTGTTGAGCTTTTGGTGGCCTTTTACTTTCAGCTTTGATGAGTTTTGAGTCTCCTCAGTGTCTACTGCCATTTCCATAGGGAAGTTTCTCTAACTAGTGGTGAGAATATCATTTTATTTCAAGCCATTGTCTTTGCAGTGTTCCCTGAGCCTTGGTGGGTGTTAGACATGTCTCATTCATTCAAAAGCACAAGGATTTATCCTCTTCTTGTCATCTTGATGAGTCATGGGTCTTTCTAGTATGTGCTACCTCTGTCAAAAAAATTTCTCTAGCCAAAATTGAGAAAAACATTAATAAAAGTGTATGAATGGCCACATCTTAATTTATCCATATAACAGCTTTCCCTAGGGTCTGCTCCTTCTAAACTGTGGGCTTTTGACTCAGTTCTCAGGTCCAGCCATGTTTTCTATCTCTATGAGCAGATATGAAACCCAACTGGAGAATAATGGGTTACCTCCATAACTTATGTGCCACTATTGCACTTATGGGCACATAGGTGGCAAGACTCTTGTGAGTACTCTACCAAATACTGAATGGGTTCTGAAGTATTCTGGTCTGGGAAGTTGAACTGGGCATTTTTTTTCTAGTCCAGTGTAAGTGCTGGGTTCTGTCCACTCTAATCTTTGGCTCTTTACCTGGCAATCATGGAAGAGCCCTTAAAAAGGACTCTGAAGAACAGTCATGTTTTTTCTTTGTACATCCCTTTCCAGCTCCAATTGCCTTGACTTAACAACCCTCTTAGCTCTATCTTCTCAATTCCAGCAGCCTGCTGAGTTTTTACTGGGCTCCTTTTCAATATACAACTCTCAGGTGTCAGTAAGCGAGGCCATTGTGATGCTCACCCCATTAGTCTGGTCACAGGGTCATTGTTATATGCTGCAGCTGTTTCATGATTACGTCTTTTTTTTTTTTTTTTTCATTGCCTGAGTTAGAAGAGTAGCTCCAGTCCTTTCTATTCCCTCTTGCCAGAAACAGAAGTCCCCAGTGTGCTGTTTAGTAACAAGTCAAAACAGCTTTGTAGATACCACTAGCACTGTGTATGCCAAATATTTATACAACTAGGCAGACATCAGCGGATGGCAAGGGAAGCTCTGGGGCAGGCATGTAGAGCCCAAACAAAGTCCACTTCTACAATAATGCTCAATAAGCTACTTCAAGTCTTTCAGTCTCTATCTGTTGAGTTATCAAGTGAGAATAAAATTTATTTTTAGAAGATTTTGAGATATATGTTACTATATTCCCAGTGTACAATGGAGATTTAAAAATGATAACTTCTCTGTTTTAATTCTTGTCTTAGCATTCTGAGGCACTTATTCATCACTTCTCATTAGGGTAAGTAGTGAGAGGGATAAGTCATTGCAGCAGCAAAGACTCCATTAAATTCAACTAAAAGTCAGATCATAGAATTCACTATTTACCAACAAGGCTGCATGCTCACAGGTATGTTTGAATTTCAACAAAAAATGGAGGCGTATCTAAAACCATTTAATAACTAGACTAGGGTAGTTGGTCCAGAATGGAAACTATGACATGGGACCTCAACCCTACTGCACCAATGGGATACAGATGTGCTGGAGATGAATGAGGGTTTTGCTTTTTGCTTTCCTCATATTACAAAGCTTTCCATTCAGTTGTGAACCCAAGTGTCAAAATTAAGCTGTGTTTTACACTGGCACACATATCCACTAGGAAGTGAATTTTAATATTTAAGCTATCAGCACAAGCTTGTTCATTTCACTTCATTCTAAGCAGTTGATAGGGGACATAAATGCTGTTTGGTTTTTTGTTTTGTTTTGTTTTCCCAGAAGTCACCATTCACCTTCTTCAAAAGAGCAATCCATTAGTTTCTCCTTATTCTTGGGAACATATCCCAAGAGTAGCACTGATGACTGAGCCCATGGATCTACTGAACCCTATGAATACCATGTAGTGTGTTTTTCTCTATACCAAGATATCCATGAGAAGTTGTTACCTTTTCACATATATGAAGCACTTTCTGACTTTTGTTGTCATATTCAATAGGCCAGCACCACTACTCTTGCACTTTGAGACACTTCTACTTTAAGTAAAAATAAAGGTTATGGGCTGAAAAGATGGCTTAGGGGTTAAGACATTTGCCTGCAAAGCCAAAGGACCCAGGTTCGATTCCCCAGGGCCCATATTAGCCAGATGCACAAGGTGGCGCACACATCTGGAGTTTGTTTACAGTAGCTACAGGCCCTAGAGTGCCCCCCTCTCTTTCTCTCTCTTCCTTTTTCTCTCTGTTAAATGAATAAATAAATATTGCTTAAGTGCCAACCATGTGATATTATGATCCAGACAGCTAACACAGGGCAGCATATGCAAAGTGGATACTCTGGACAAAGGGGATATTCAGAGCTTGGTGGGATATACTAGTGGGATGGATTCATGGCTTGGGAAGATAAAGTATGATGCTGAGAGATTTTGTTACAGTACTCTGAACAATGACTTTTTTTCTGGAATTTTCCACCTAACATTTTCTTACTGAGATTTGACCACACATAAGTGAAATCTTGAAAAATGAAACTGTAGATTAGAGGTGAGTGCTGTAGTTTCATGTAATTCATTCACTGCACACCTACAGTCTGAAACTATGTATTGCACATAAGTAATCTAGTGTTTCTCATGAGCAATCCAGGTTTTTTTAGTGGAGGAAAACAAGCTTAGTCTTCTGCTTTATATCTAAATCCATCTGAGTTTCAAGCATCCAATACATAGTGTACACTCTAAGAGTAGTAGGGAGTTCTTATTCTTTAAAGATGGTGTGGTGGTTTGATTCAGGTGTCCCCCATAAACTTAGGTGTTCTGAATGCTAGCTCCCCAGCTGATGGATATTTGGAAATTAATGCCTCCTGAAGGGAGTGTATTGTTGGGGGTGGGCTTATGGGCTTTATAGCCAGTTTCCCCATGCCAGTGTTTGGCACACCCTCCTGTTGCTGTGTTCCACCTTAAGTTGGCCAGGGGGTGATGTCCACCCTCTGTTCATGCCATCGTTTTTCCCTGCCATCGTGGAGCTTCCCCTCAAGCCTGTAAGCCAAATAAATCTCTTTTTCCCAGAAGCTGCTCTTGGTTGGGTGATTTCTACCAGCAATGCGAACCGGACTGCAACAGTAAAGTGGTACCGAGGAGTGGGATTGCTGCTAGACACCTGACTATGTGGCTTCGGCCTTTTGGAGCTAATTTTCAAGAGGAATATGGGAGGATTTGAAACCTTGGCCTAAGAGATGCTTTGCAGTGCTGTAAGTACAGCTTGATGGACTATTCTGGTCAGAGCTGAAAGACCTGAAGGCAGTAAGAACTATGGACTGTGAGATTTGGTTTATGAGGGTGAGAAAGAGCTTTGCCTGGACTGGGCTAGCAGTGTGTGAGAAACTTGCTCTTGTGCCCATGTCCTGAGAAGTTGTGCAGGGTTGCTTTGCGTAGAAATGAACTGGTGTGTGCAGAGGGATATGGCACAGAAAGGAAAATCTTTGGGTGAACTGCTGCCCATTTAGCTGCAACTGAGAGATTACAATTTTTGAGACTGGGCTAGCTGACCTGCGCTAGGGCAACAAGAAGAATGTCAACTCTTTTGAAGGGTCTGAGTGCTCAAGGAGTGTCCTGTTCTTCAAAGTCTGCTTTAATCCCCCCTGGATTAACAAATTGGCACCCTACCTGGTATTGTGGAGTATAAGAAATGCTGGAAAGAGGGTCATTGAGTTTGCAACACGGTCTTGTGTTTTGGAAATGGCCATGGGCAGTGTGAAGCAGGTTTGCTGGTTGCCTGCATAGAGACCCCATGGGGCCATGAAGATGAACCGTGGCTTGCAGTGGAGACCCAGTGGAGATGCCGGGACCATGAGATGGCTGCCGAGGAGCTGCCGGCCCCGATGAAGTTTTCCAGGACTGTGAGTAGCCTAGCTGGAGGGATGGAATTGGAATGCCAGAGACTTGTTGCTGGTTAGAATAATCAGACATGAAGATTTGTCACTGGTTTGAGTTGCTGGACTTGAAGCTACAGAGTTTGATGTTTGCCCTGGTTGTTTTAAATCTTGTATTGGTTGAATGTTTCTTTGCTATGCCCAATGCCATCTTTTGCAGTGTGAATATTTATTCTGTGCCATTATGGGTTTTTTGAGGTTATTTTTTGGTATTATGGCTCAGTTAAAAGATCTTGGACTATGGGGATGTATGAACATCATTGAGATTGATAAAAACTATGGGGACTTTAAAAGTCAAACTGAATGCATTGTATTTTACATCATGTATGGATATCAGTTTATGGGGGCCAGGGGCGGAATGTGGTGGTTTGATTCAGGTGTCCCCCATAAACTTAGGTGTTCTGAATGCTAGCTCCCCAGCTGATGGATATTTGGAAATTAATGCCTCCTGAAGGGAGTGTATTGTTGGGGGTGGGCTTATGGGCTTTATAGCCAGTTTCCCCATGCCAGTGTTTGGCACACCCTCCTGTTGCTGTGTTCCACCTTAAGTTGGCCAGGGGGTGATGTCCACCCTCTGTTCATGCCATCGTTTTTCCCTGCCATCGTGGAGCTTCCCCTCAAGCCTGTAAGCCAAATAAACCTCTTTTTCCCAGAAGCTGCTCTTGGTTGGGTGATTTCTACCAGCAATGCGAACCGGACTGCAACAGATGGCAACTGGTTGAGGTCCAGGAGTGGCATTTGGGTAAAATCAGGTGAGGA
This sequence comes from Jaculus jaculus, assembly GCF_020740685.1. Classification (NCBI taxonomy): domain Eukaryota; kingdom Metazoa; phylum Chordata; class Mammalia; order Rodentia; family Dipodidae; genus Jaculus; species Jaculus jaculus. The sequence continues at coordinate 62,949,088 of NC_059103.1, read as the reverse complement.
GAACATGGGCCATGTGATTGTATTTTACTTTTGGTTAATAAATTTCCCATCTGTAATTTCAGAAAACTGAATGTGAATACCTTCAGAGGCTAATTCCTTCCGATTGTGTCCAACTCCTTGCAGCTTCCTCCCTCTCTCCTAGAATGACAGGTAAGAGCTCTCTCAGTGAGAAGGCAGCTGTGGTCCTGTGGTGGGCACAGATGTATGAGACAAACCAAGGAGTGGCTGGCTTTGCCGGGTATCAACTTAGGTTCCAAACAGTGGACTCAGAAGAGTCTCACAGAGGATGGGAACCATGCAGGGTAAACTATGTGGAAACAAACGTCTCCCAGCACCATACTCTGCTCTGGAGCATGCTTTTGTTTCCCAGAGCATCAGTGTGCCTCACAGCCTTACTGGTCGTCTCCAGTCACGTGCTTTGCTCAGCAATTTTCATAAAGGAACTGATTTTAAAATGCTTCTGGGATTAAATTGAATATAAATTATCTCCTTGGGCTTATGCATTTTATTTGAAGATCATGCAGTACTCTAAATCTACCTTGCAGCTTTTCATTGTTAGTCTTGAATTTCTTTACAAAAGGAGACCATGTAACACATTTCTGTGGAAGTCTACACTAATCTGCATTTGGCTCAGTCCCTGTGTGTGACTTAGCTCTTAGCTCTGCTTGATTTTCCCCTTTTTGTTTGATGAATGCTTAAACCAATTCCACTTAGAGAAAATCCATTCCATTTCCACTAGAGGGAGGAAAAGTGTTAATTTTCCACATTTCCAAGGGAGTTGTTCTTTTGCCTAGATAATCATTTCCCTCATTACACACAAACTGTGCTTGGAAAAACAACAGTAGCTCCTTTCATTTTTATTTAAATGTCTACCCTAATGGGAAAACAACGGACAAACCATGGGACATTTCTAGGTCAAAGTAGCAAATCTTTAAAAGTGGCTAATTTCTTGCTTCAAAAATTCTAAATACAGCCCTGAGGACAGAAAAATATTCAAAGAAAGACCTTAGTGGTCACAGGAGCCCATCTCTTTCTTTAATAGTTGTGGAAAATGAGGCCTAGAGAGGGACCTACCCTTCTCTGGGCCATATAATGTGTTAGCAGCAGATGCATGCCAAGACGAGGGATAAATTCTGCACTTCTTGTTTTAGTACTTTTTATAATACAGTGCATTGTGTCAGCATATTGGGCCCAGTAAATATGACCCAATTATATTTATACACATGCATATATGTATATAGTTTCTTCCTGGTGACGTTTATGATTTGGGACATTGGCTTTTATGGACCCTTGTTCACATGCTCTGAAAGCTTTCTTCCCCTAAGTCACCTCATTCAATATCCCCCTGCCATAGAACCGCTGGTACTGGGTTTTGCTAATGGTATCCTTAAGGTCCAAGCACTTGCAGTTACTGGGTAGCCATCAACATGCCATGGTTTAGAAAACATATTGTAAACTGTTTCCGATGGAGTGTCTAGCATTTTTATTAACATGTATGATATTAAGGTTGCTCTTATTTTGACATAAATGAGGGTTTATTCCATGGCGATAAAATAAGAATCAAAGTTCACTTTTGGCTGAGCTGGTCTGTTAGCTATTCTAAACTTAACTCATTCTTAGCTTGTCCCTGAGGTGGGAAAGATCATACTCTGAGTTAGAAATGAAATCTAAACCAAACCAAAAAGTGACAAACAATGCCCCTACCCATTGCTGTGAAGTTGTACATGCAAATGTACTTGAAGCCATTCATGACTATTTCTTTCCTCATTTTCTGTAGCAAGAAGGCTCCTGGAAGTTTTCCTACTAGATGTAAATGGCTATTTTTACTTGAAAAAAAATGTAACAAAAATAGAGTGCAGGCTAGGGAATTTGGAGGTTTATGTTTATAAGGTGAAATTTGGGCAGAGTTAGGGATGTTCCTTTAATTAAGATAGTTAATGTGTATGAATAAAAAGTGATGAATGAATGGACTCCTGGTTGCAACACACTTAGTATCACTCACAACTAAGTGGATGTGTGATCTAAAATAAGCCATTCTCTATTTCTGGGTTTCAGTTTTTCTATTTGCAAAGAAAAAGAGGAATGTGATACTAATCTCTTGTCAATTTGATCAGATCAGAGATCAAGAGATTGTCCTCTTGGGCAGGTTTGTTAGGGCATTTCCAGGAAGAATTAACCGAGGGAGTCAGACATTCTTTTCCCAGAGTCGGCATCCCTTCTGGGGGCAGACTTCATGTAAGGAGGTTCCAGGAAAAGGCAGTGCCTGTTGCCCTGGTTACCTACTGGTGCATTCATCTACCCCATTGTTGCCATTCTGTGTGGACATCAGAGCTCAGCTTCTTCAACAATTATCTACTAATGTAGACGGAAGACCAGTGGCTCTCCAGGAATTCTCCAGGCATTCAGCACCAGGTGAGACTGCTTAGGTGTCCAGCCATGTGCACTGAGAAGCCACCCAGTTCTCAGGCTGCAGACAGCCACTGTTGGACTGCCCAGTCTATATCCCATAAACCGATCTATTAAGTCCTGTTTATAATATGTATTTATTCTATCAGTCTGGTTCCTCTAGTAACCCTGACTAGTACAAGGACCAAATCCCCCATTTCTACTTGGCTATGGCTTCATTACTGAAAACTGAAATTTACTTGTACTTCTAAATGTTTAACCTGATGCTTAATGTTTAACACAGAACATGCTTGTTATTTTTGTGCTATTTTCTAATAATTTGGGAAAACATTTCTTTTTCTTTTTCTTGCATGTGTGTAGTGATGGTGGTGGTAGTGGTGTGTATTTGTGTGTACATGTTCGTATGTGTGTAGGTGCACATATGTGCACGTGTGGATGGATGTCAGAGGTTGATGTTAGGTGTCTTTCTTGATCACACTTTTCCTTATTTATTGAGGCAGTCTCTCACTCAGACCCAGAGCTCACTAATTTGTGATTCATATTGTCTAGTAGCTAGGTTGCTGTAGGTACCTTTCTCTATAGAACTGGTATTACAGGTGGGCAGTCATATATGCCTGGTACTTATGTGGGTGCTGGAGATCAGAACATGAATATTTACACTTGTGCAATAAGCACTTTACCCAGTGAGCATTGCCCTAGCCCCAAAGCATGCTTTTTGTATACTGTATATTCCTTAATACAGTATTTTCCACAAAACTTTCAAACAAGTCAGACATTTGTAAAAATAATTCCCTTTAAATTCTCTAGGGGAATAAAAGGGACTAATGATGAGTGACCACTTGTATCACTCCCTCTCAGTCCAGCACCCTTGATCTCCCCAGAGGACTAACTGTGAGGATCTTTCTTATTGACATGGCACTCCACTGCCCTCTACAGTCTGTTTGTTGGACTGCACCCAAATGGGAGCCCCATAAATTTTACTTCAAATCAATTCGCCCACCCATTCATCTCACTTCACTCAGGCTTCATTTGAATCTCTTTTTAGCCTTACTTTGAAGAGTGACCTCCATTATAACTCAGTCTAGATTCATACCTCCTATCAGCCTCAGCTTGGCTTTTAAAAAAAATATTTTTTATTCATGTATTTATTTGTGAGAAAGGTGGGGGGAGAGAGTGGGAGGGCTCCAGGGCCTCCAGCTACTGTAAAGGAACTCCAGATGCATGTGCCCCCTTGTGCATCTGGCTTACATGGGTCCTGGAGAATTGAACCTGGGTCCTTTGGCTTTGCAGGCAAATGTCTTAACCTCTAAGCCATCTCTCCAGCCCTGAGGCTTGGCCTTTAACTGTTGTTCTTTATTTAGGTCTGTATCCACACTTAACTGTAACTGTCATAACCACATCTACACCCATGTACACATATTCACATAGGCCCATATCCGTGTGTATGTCAGTACCTCAACTGTCTCTTCCTGTATCTACTGCCACATCTCTATGTCTACAGCTTTGTTTATATCATGTGTTGGTTAGTTGTACTCCTGCCCTCCAGCAGTCACTGAGTGACTATGGTAGTTTAAATGTTCTCCATAAACTCATGTGTGTTAAATGTTGGTTCCCAGCTAGTAGAAATTTGAGAGGTGGAACCTTCTAAAGGAGGCGTGTTGTTGGGGACAGGCTTAGGGTTATTATAGCCAGCTCCCTTGCCAGAGTTTGGCTCACTCTTCTGATACTGTTTGCCATCTGCTGTTGCAGAGGTGATGTTCAGCATTTACTCATGCCATGCTTTCCCCTGCCATCATGAAGCTTCCTCTTGAGACTGTAAGCTAAAGTAAAACATTTCCTCCTATCAGCTGCTTGTGGTTGAGTGTTTTCTCCCAGCAACATAAAGGTAACTGCAATAGTGACTGTGCTTCAGTTTCCAGAATAGGATCTAGCAAACTAAAGAGCTCAATAAATATTTGTCAGTGGAATGAACAAGTTTTCCCTCAGATGTGTCAAGAGCTTAAATTTGGAGTTTGGCTCTTAGAAGATCTATGGTTGTGGACAAGTTACTTACCTTCAAAAAGATGGTATTTCCTAATTTATAAGTTACAAATATCATCCTTTCCTCCCAAATCTGTGGGGATGATGACATTAGATACTGTAGTGGAAAGGCGCTATTCCAAGACTGGCTGAACAGACTCCAAGGTCCATTCTCTTCCCTCTTCTGTGAGTCCAGATGCCAGAGTATCTAGTTTCATTGGAAAACATACTTGGTAACATTCTCCATGCTGTGTTCTGAGAGCTGGCATAGTGAGACTTGCCACCTGCAAAGATCACATAATGTCAGATAAACAGAAGCGTTAGTTTTCATGGGAAAGTCATGATAGAGTTTATCTGTGGTCATGATGTTTGCCCCAAAGTAAAAAAACAAGGGTGATTTATTATTTAATTGAATCAACAGACAACTGTTGTATTCAGAGGAACACTTTTTCCATCTATATCACAGGAACTAAACCACTTATGTCGTCACTCAACAGAAATAGCATTATTTTATAAATTAAAGAAACCTTTCAAGGAGACCATTTTCCATAGTTAAAAACCAAACACTCTTCCAAAACAGAACCAGACATTCTAGTGAACAAGAGGCTTTACATTTATCACTTACCAAGAATACCCAGGAACCTGCAAGCTCTTATGTCTGAAATTACATTATTGGACCATATTTGGTTGGTGATGGATCCTGCAAACCACTGACTGTGTGTCTGGTTCCAGAACCAGTGAAGCAAGGCTCTAGCTGTGGTATAAGGGTTTCAGAAGTGATGGGCAGAGCCAGCACCAACTGTCTGTCTTATCAAAACAGCAAAACAAAATTGAAACTGAACCCTAGGGTATAGTGTACAGTGGTGATGTCTCCTACTCCATACTGTCAACTTTGGGCTTTGGCACAAACAACAGACCGCAGAATCAGCTCAGCTGTTTGTTTGTTTGTTTTTTTCTCTTCAGATGAAGCAAGAGAAGTCTCACAACAATTGTCCTGAAGGTTCCAAACCCATGAGGAGTAGGGTACACTTGGTTGCAGATCCTTGCCATTTCTTCATTGTCAACAATCTTTTAGGCTGATGATAGGAATGTGTTATTCGTAGACAAAGGTGGGCCACTTTCTGTCCTCTCTCAGCTTTCCTCCTAGGGCACAGAGACAGATGAGAAATGGGATACAGAAGATACAATGACGAAAATGCTATGGACAACATATACCTATGTGAAGAATAGAGGCATGTGAAACTGAAGGCGGAGCTGAGAGTGGTGTGGGAATTCTGTTGGGCTCAAAGGAAGTCTGAGAATTTGACAGAGGTGAAGAAGTCAGGCAGGCAACCATCAAGGCCATGGGGTGATAAGAAAATACTTGCTGTGTACAAGGAACTACCAGTGGGCCCAAGGTAGCTCACCCAGTGGGCTATGACATTATGTGACTCTGGGGTTGAGTATTCTACCATGTATGTGGGAGGGAGATGCTCACTAAGTACTGGAAGCTTAGCTTCAGTGTCACATAAACACATTTTAAAAATTAAACCAACATACACTATTCAGGAACACATTACTTACAGCCTCAAAAACATTTTCTTGGAAAAGCCAATTCCATTTTCTGAAGCAAGGAGCTCCAGGCTGCAGAGGGAGTTGCATTTGCTGAGAAGAGTAGGGGCCAGGCTAGTGGTCATCAATCACATATGTTGGAAGCTGGGCTCATTGGAGCTTCAGGAAATAGCCTGTGTTATCAGCAAAAGGACTCTGCATTTTGGCTCTCCTCAGAGGTGTGGCTATTGAGTCCTTTTCAACCAACAAAAGTCTTCCAGGAAGGTATATATATTTTCATCACAGGTCTCCAAAGATGGCAGAGTCTTGGGTCCATATATGAGAATTATCTACAGTGCAGTGAAATGTCATGAAGCCAAAGAAGCCTTTGTAATTAATGGGGACTCACAGGCACACAGCGGGAATCAGTATGAGCACATCCATTGCTTCTCCTACTTGACATTTATACAGCTCTCGTTAACATTTAAATATATGATCTCATTTTATTGCCACAACAACCCTGTGAATTAGTTAAGCAGAAGGGATATCCTTTCTCTCTTCTTCCTCTCTCCCTCCTTTCTTTGAAAATGGAAAGTTAAATGATATCTGATATGATTGAAACTCCTAGAATTCTGGTAACCTGTTTATAAAACTAATAAGGTACATTTTCTATTCATCAAAATTAACAAGTAGTTAAAGAAAACATACTGTTTACTTGCTGGAAAATGTATAGAAGATAACAATTGTGTTCATGGGAGCACTGATGCAAACTTGCAGAAAACTGCTCGAGAAAATATATCAAGATTTTTAGATGTATTTACCTTTTGACTTAAATATTAGTTTAAATTTTCCCTGAAGCCATAATTAGAACTGCAATAAAAATTTAATAAACCTGGACGGAGGGATGACTTAGCAGTTAAAGCACTTGCCTGTGAAGCCTAAGGACCCATGTTCAACTCTTCAGATGCCAAATAAGCCAGTTGCACAAAAGTGACACAAGTGTGCAAGATTGCACATGCAAACAAGGTGGTGCATGTGTTTGGAAATTGAATACAGTGGCTAGAGGCCTTGGTGCACCAATTCTCTTTTGCTCTCTTTCTCTCTTTTGCACATGTTTGCTCTTTTGCATACAAAAGGCCAGTTTGGGGCTGGAGAGATGGCTTAGTGGTTAAAGGCTCTTGCCTGTGAAGTCAAAGGTCTCAGGTTCAATTCTCCAGGTCCCACGTAAGCCAGATGCACATGGCGGCACACGTGTCTGGAGTTTGTTTGCATTGGCTAGAGGCCCTGGTGTGCCCATTCCCTCTCTCTCATAAATAAAATCTATTTTTTTTAAGGCCAGTTTGTTGAATTTGCCTCAAAAAGTTTAATAAACTGAAAGTACTTATGCAAGAATATTTATGACAAATGTTTTCAATAAGGTAAAAATGCTGGAGCACAGGGAGATAGTTAAGTGAGCTCTGGCATATGCTTTGGGTCATGGAAACCTATGGAGGAGGTTGCTGTGCTTTGGTATTGAGTAGCAGTAACATGGCCTCCTGGCCCTTGGGGGGGATGTACAGATATGCACACACTTCCTGCACATATGTGTGGAGGCTGGAAAATGTCAGGTGTACCACCTTCTCCTCTATTACTCTTCCACATTGTTGCCTTGAGACAGAGTCTCTTTCTGAACTTGGAGCTACTGTTTTTGGTCAGACTGGATGACCAGCAACTCTAATGATCCTCTTTTCTCTGTCTACCACAGGACTAAGTTTATAGACATGCTTTTTATGTGGATTATGGGAGATTGAAATGAGGGAGTCATTGGCCTTCATGCTTGAGTGACAAGTGCTCATACCAACTGAGCTGTCTCCTTAGCTCATAGCATGGCCTCTAACTTTTTATCAAAGCCATCTTAAAATTCAGATAGTGGTAGGTGGTCACTGCAGTGAGGTTATGGTGTCAGGAGGAGTCAGGGGCTGCCACAGGCAGGGCTGGGGACCTGCATCTTGCTCTGTTTGGGCTCCATTCATTCCTCTAGAGGATGTGTCTGGTCAGGCAGTGGTGGGGTGGGTGGAGTAGAACTTAGAGGTTCTTGTGAGTATTCTAGATGCCATGGTTCAATAGATATCTAAACATTGGAGAATGTCTTTTTTTTTTTTTTAATTTATTTATTTGAGAGCGACAGACACAGAGAGAAAGGCAGATAGAAGGAGAGAGAGAGAGAATGGGCGCGCCAGGGCTTCCAGCCTCTGCAAACGAACTCCAGACGCGTGCGCCCCCTTGTGCATCTGGCTAACGTAGGAACCGAGCCTCGAACCGGGGTCCTTAGGCTTCACAGGCAAGCGCTTAACCGCTAATCCATCTCTCCAGCCCTGGAGAATGTCTTTTATAGTCTTTTTTCTTTCCTTGTATATGGTGTGTGTTGCTGTGTGTGTACAATAGATATCTAAATATTGGAGAAAGTCTTTTATAGTATTTTTTTCTTTCTTTATATTTGGTGTGTGTTGCTGTGTGTGGATATGTTCATAGTGTCTGTGGTCTTATATACCTATTTTTCCAGTCTTGCTTTACATTTTTCTTTCTTTTGATAACATGTTAGCCTTTTGTGTGCTGAAATATACTTTAAAAGCTTTGACTTTTATTCTTTACTTAGAAAGTTCCCCCAAGTTTACAGGGGACTTGTTTTATAGTGATTCTCAGAATTGAACCTGGGGTCTTTTTCACATGCCAGGCAAGCACTTTACCAATGGGCTATATTCTTGGTAGATAAAGACATAAACCTTATTTTTCTTCTCTTTTGTGTTTTCATGCTTTTACTTCTATCTTTTCATTCAATTGCAATGATTTCAATGTTACAAGACAGGCTGTTTGGCTCTTCAGCTGTCTTGTGAACTATTTTGGTGGCAGTGGCTGCGTTTTGCACTGATGACTACTGAGCATGCAGAGAAAGGTTTGTTGCGTGATGACACGAAATACCTACTGGTGGCTGCAGGGATTTGGCTTTCATAATGCTGAGCAGGAATACTGCAATGAAGGTAGCCACTGATCAGTGAGCAGTTTCTTGTTTCTTTGTGTGTATGTGTGTTGATGTGTGTGTGGACACACATGTGTGTGCATATGTATGTGGTAGCCAAAGGTTGACATCGGGTGCTTTGGTAGTCTTTTTTTTTTTTTTTAATCTCTTGTTTTTTCAAGGTATCATTTCACTCTAGTCCAGGCTGATCTGGAATTCGCTCTGCAGTTTCATGGTGGCTTCAAACTCATAGTGACCTTTGCCTCCTGAGTGCTGGAAATAAAGGCATGCTATACCAAACTCAGCTTAGAATCCTTATTTTTTGAGATAGAGTCTCTCACTAACTTTGGAGCTCACCAACTAGGCTAGACTAGCTAGTCAGTGAGCACTAGGAAATTTTCCTGTCTCTTCCTTCCCATTGGTGGGATTACAGGCCTGTAACATTATGCTTGGCTTGGACATGTGTGCTGGCAATCCAATCCTAGGGTCTGGGCACTTTATAAACTTCACTATCCTCCCAGTCCCTTCCCCGGGCAGTTTCTATGTGCTGGAAAAGTCTCCAAATACTACACACTGAAGTCTAGAAACCCTTCGGGTTATGCATTACTGCCTGCACTATTCCATATGATAATGGAGACTGAATAATTTTGGGATCACACATTTTGGTAGGGAAAAACTAGGATTTGAGTTCAAGTTAGTATGTTTTCAGAATGCCGGGGTTTCCTGTGTCCCTTCCTGGCAGCAAGAATGGGGAGACATGTGGAGTGGCACATAAGAATCTGTTTCACTAATCAGAATTTTTTTTGTTCGATGTAGGGTTTCACTCTAGTCCAGGCTGACCTGGAATCCACTATGTAGTCTAAGGGTGGTCTTGAACTCACGGTGATCCTCCTACCTCTGCCTCCCGAGTACTGGGATCAAAGGTGTATGCTACCACACCCAGCCACTAATCAGAATTTATAGTCCAAAAGTTTCAGGCTTTCCATTAAATATTTTGTTAAAGTGGGTTTTAGACCTTTTTGTCATCCACTGAATTCGATGAGTTAAGATTCATAAATGCTCTGTGTTGGCTCCTGTCCCAGGGCAGGAGACATGGACAAAAGACTAATAGTATCCTACTAATTGGTTATAATTTATGCACTGCCATTATGGAATTCCTCATTTGCTAAAATGTATCTTAGCAAATGGCCCATAATCTCAATATAAATGTAAATTTACACACACTAAACATGGCTTGCTCTGAGGCAATGGGATTAGGAAGAAAAGGTGACAGGAAGGCTGAGTCTGAGTGAACAGCTGTGACTCTTGGAGCTGGTGGCCTTCTGGCCTGTCTGTTTCAGGTGAGGGAAGATGGCAGAAAGTTTGTATGTGTCTGTTGGTAGCTCAGCCTCTTGGTAAATCTCTTAGCTCATGAGCAATGTGAAGAACCTGGGATGTACCCATGTTTCTCTCCCTGTCTCTGGGAGGGACCCCTAGACTATGGTGAAGAGACAGTCCTGAGCTGGTGGAGATCTAATTCTTCTCACACAGCCTCAGAACTCCCTACCTTACCCATTTCACACTAAACATCACCATATTTCCAACAATGCTTTAACTCTCTAAGTCCTTCCTGCCCTCACATTCTGAGATTCTGTTTCCTTGACCATTTCAGTGGGTGGCCTTCAAGGGCATGCTTAAGTAAGACAGGAAGGCAGGAGACCCCTTCTGTTCCCTTGTGCAATGAATGACAAAACAGGACAAAGCTAGGGTCCACTGTGCCTTATGGTCCCAGGCTCTTCTCACTAGACAGAGACAATGCAGAGGGGGAGGAGCAATGTCAAAGGAAGGTCTAGGCATCCTGTATATCCCACAGGACCAAGATAGCATACCTCAGAGGGCAGTCACCCCTTCCCTGAAAGGAGAACTGAAGAAGCAGAGGGTGACATTGTTCCATGTCTCATGTGAAACTTGCAGGGCCAGCAGAGGCTGGGCAAGTGCATGGTGCCTATTTATCTCAGATAAGCAGAGTGGCCAGCTGCACTGGGTCAAGAAGTATCCCCTGAACAGGGGCAGGAAAGTAGCCTCAAGGGGCAGATGAAAAACACAAGGAGACATTGAGGTGAATCTGAAACTTTCAGATGAGAGAGAGAGATCCTTGTTTCCATTTTGTTAAAGAAACATAATATTGATTAATTCCCCAAACTCTCTCTCTCTCAACCTTTCATCTGTATTCTTATGTACTGGAATTCTATGTGTGCAAGTGTGCATGCATGTGTGGGTATTAAAGGCCAGAAGACAATCTCAGATGTACGTTCTCAGGTGTCCTTACTCAGGCAATGACCATTTTTTTAAAAAGTTAAGCAACATTTTTTGTTAGATATGGACATAGTTTGGATGTAAACAACACATGTTGGTAACAGGCTTTCCCTCCTCCCTGCCCCTTTTCTGAAGAGGCCTTCCTCAGTGAGGTACAGGTAAACCCCATGAGGATTGTGGGTCTTGCATTATTGGGGGGGTGGGGGGAGGAGAGAGGCAATATCTCTGCAAAATGTCCCAACTTGTGGCTCTAACAATCTTTCTATCCCTCTTCTACAAAATTCCCTGAGCCACACTGGGAATATTTTCAGTCTGCTTCAGTGATGGGCACTTCGGAGCCTCTGGATCTCTGGCTTGGTAGGTATTGAGTGTTCTCAGTGTCTATCTCTATCACCCTTGTGCTGATATAAGATTGACTAAGAAAGCAGCACTCTTGCTCATTTCCCCAGTTTCTCTGTGGTTTCAGCTGGGGCTGGGGTGGAGTGCACTGGGTTGTTTATCTCCTTAGGTCCAGCTCTCATTTGAAAAAGAGAAGCAGGTTCTCCAATGGAAAATGAAGTAAGAACCAGTTAAATAGGAAAACCATTATTAATTTAGAGAGAATTAAAAGGGTGTAGACCTTCTCATAGTCAAGGTTAGTGAGAGCTTGACAATGGAAAGCAGAATCATTATGTGGATATGATTCTGACTTGTTTCCCAGTTCCAGATATGGCTTTCTTTCCACTGAGTGGATCTGTTAGCCAACCCAAAAGTACTAGGTTAACCACCATGGTGGTGTGCCACTATTGCACTTGTTTGAACATCATATCATGTTGCTTGCTTTTGAGTCGCTTAGACTTTGAGTTGTTTGGACAGATGTTGGCCACTTTCCCCGAGTAGCTCATGTAGCACCTTCCAGCACTAGATGGGCTAATTGTCTGGGGGCTGCATCTCCATTGGATTCCAACCAGGTCTCTCCATGGTCAGTGCTGACAGCAATTGGTGCCTTCAGCAGTAGGGTCTCACCATTAACCTCTGATGGGTGATCAAGTGCTCTGACGGAAGTCTGTCTTGTTTGTTTTGGGAGATCCAGTAGGTATCTTTGATCAACAGCTCATTGTGGATGTAGACCACATCCTGGTACATGGAATTATAGGCCAGAACAAAGGAAAAGAAAAAAGAAACGACAGGAAAGAGAAAAGGGAGAAATTTGAGATTAGGTTTTGTCTCACTCTTTCCAGGACCCTTTGATTTAGGTGCTCCACCGAAGGTCCTTTTGAGGGTTCCACCTTTTAGTCGGATTTCCAGGACATAGGATTCTATGGTACCAGTTCAATTTGGGTTCAGTTTTGTGATCCCAAGCCTTTTCCTTTTCCCCAAGCCCTACCATCCCTATTGTGCAAACCTCAAGATGCTATACAGTTATGTCATCAACTTGGGTTGATCCAGGTTAGGAATTGCAGATGGGTGAGATCATGCAATGGTTGTCTTTCTGTGATCATGTGAGTTCACTTATAAGGATCTGTTTCACCTTTTTCCTACAAATTTCAATGTGTCTTTTTTTCTTCTTGCTGAGTAGAATTCCATCATGTAGATATACTACAACTTGGTTATCCATTCATACAGTGTTACACACCTGGGTTGATTCCAGTTTTTACCTATTATAAATTGGGCAGCTATAAACATGATTGAGCAAATATCTTTGAACTGAGATGTGGAACTTTTAGGGTGAATGCCCAGTAAGGGAATAAAAGAGACTGTTGGTGACTATACATTCATCCTTTTCAGGAGTTTCCATATTGATTTCCACAGTGGTTGTACCTGCTTACATTCCCACCAACAGTTAATGAGGGTTCCTATTTCTCTACAGCCTCACCAGCATTTGCTACCATTTGATTTTTTTTAATGTTTGCTATCTCTACTAAGGTAAGGTGGAATCTCATAGTTGTTTTAATTTGCATTTCCCTAATGGTTAGGGATGTTGAACATTTTCTTAAGTGTGTGTTTGTAATTCTTCCTCTGAGAACTCCTTCTTGGTATCTCTGCCCCACTTATGGAATGGATTGTTTGGTTTTTTATTATTTAGGCTTTGAGTTCTTTGTAGATTCTTCTGTCAGTGGTATAGCTGGCAAAGATTTTCTCCCATTCAGTGGGTAATCTATTGGCTCTGCTTATGGTATCTTTGTATGTGCAAAAGCTTTTTAGCTTCATGAGATCCCATTGGTTGAGTGCTTGTTTAATTTCCTTGGCTACTAGTATATTGCTCAGTAAGTCATTTCCCGAGCCTTATATTGTGGAGAGATTCTCCTATTTTTTCTTCCAGTAGTTGAAGAGTTTCAAGTATTATATTGAGGTCTTTAGTACATTTAGACTTGATTTTTGTGTATGGTGAAAAGAGTGGGTCTAATATCATTTATCTACATTTGGTCATCCAATTTGTCCAACACCATTTATTGAAGATGCTGTCTTTTCTCCAGTCTATACTATTGGCACCTTTGTCAAAGATCAAGTAGCTGTAGTTTCTTGCCCTATTGTCTGGGTCTTCAATCCTGTTCCATTGGTCTCTGTTTCTGTTTTTATCAAGTACCATGCTGTTTTTGTCACTATGGCTTTATAATATAGCTTTAGATCAGGTATGGTGATAACACCAGAGGAATTTTTTTTTTTTTTTTTGCTGAGGATATATTTGGTTATCCAAGGCCTCCTGCTTTTCCATATGAATTTTGAGATACTTTTTAATCTCTGTGAAAATTAAACTGGTATTTTTATTGGTATTATATTAAATCTGTATATTGCTCTTGGTAGAATTGCCATTTTCACAATATTAATTCTACCTATCCAGGATTATGGGAGGTCTTTCCATCTTCTCAAGTCCTCCTCTAATTCTTTCTTGTGTGTTTTTATGTTGTCATTATATAGGCCATTCACAACCTTGGTTAGTGTTATTCCAAGGTATTTAATTAATTTTTAGTTGCTATTGAAAATGAGACCATATCACTGATTTCTTTCTCCGTATATTTGTACCTTGTATATAGAAAAGCTACTGATTTTATGCTTTAATTTTGTATCCTGCCACTTTGATGAAGGAATTTATCACCTTTAGAAGTTTGAGATGGAGAATTTGGGGCACTTACTTATAGGATCATGTCATCTGCAAATAGGGCTAAGTTGATTACTTCCTTTCCAATTCGAATCCCTTTTATTTCTTCTCCTGGCTTATTGCTTGATCTAGTACTTCTAGTACTATGTTGAAGAGCAGTGGTGAGAGTGGACACCCCTGTCTTGTTCCTAATCTCAGTGGGAACTCCTTGAGTTTTTCTCCAAGTATTATTTGGGCATTAGCTTCATATATAGCCTTTACTGTGCTGAGACATAAACCCTTCATGCCTATTCTTTTCAGTATTTTCATCATAAAGTGGTATTGTATTTTGTAAAGGCCTTCTCTGCATCAATAGAGATGATCATGTGGTTTTTATGTTTTAGTTTGTTAATGTGGTGTAATAAATTGACTTATTTCCATATGTTAAACTATCCCTCCATCCCTGGGATGAAGCTTATTTGATCAGTTTGGGTAATGCTTTTGATGTGTTGCTGAATTTGGCTTGCAAGAATTTTTTTCAGGATTTTTGCATCTAAGTTTATTAGGTATATAGGCCTATAATTTTCTTTCCTTGTTGCATCTCTGTCTGGTTTTGGTATTAGGGTGATGCTAGCTTCATAAAAGAATTTGGGGAGGATTCCATGGTCTCTGATTATGTGTAAAGTTTGAGAAAAATTGGTTCCAGTTCATCTATGAATATTTGATAGAATTCAGGTGAGAAACCATCTGGTCCTGGACTTTTCCTTTTGGGGAAGTTTTTGATTACCTTTTCAATCTCTCTCTCTCTTTCTCTTTTTAAAATTATGCTTATTTTTATTATTTATTTGTGAGAAAGAGGCAGCTAGATAGAGAATGGGCTCTCCATGGCCTCCAGCTACTGTAAACAAACTCCACATGCATGTGCCACCTGTGCATCTGGCTAATATGGGTCCTGGAGAATTGAGCCTGGGATTCTTAGGGTTCATAGGCAAGTGCTTAACCACTAAGCCATCTCTCCATCCCTACCTTTTCAATATCTATGGATGTGATCAGCTTGTTTAGGAGATTAATCTGCTATGAGTTTAGTGTTAAATAGGTGGTATATGTCTAGGAATTCCTTACAGATTATTCATTTTTGTGGACTAGAGGTTTTGGAAGTCTGCCCTGACAATTATTCCAATCTTGCTGATGTCTGTTGTGATCTCTCTTTTTTCATTTCTGATTTTGTTAATTTGAGACTTCTCTTTTTTATGCTTGATCAATTTGGCTAACGGTTTGTCAATCTTGTTTATTTTTCAAAGAACAAGCTCTTCACTTCATTGATTTTTAAAAATTGTTTTCTTAGTTTTCAATTTATTAATTTGTGCTCTAATCTTGATTATTTCTTTCTGTCTGGGCCTCTTTTGGTTGGATTCTTCATGTTTTTCCAGATACTTTAGGTGGACAGTCAGGTTATTTAGGATTTAGGATCTCTCTCTCTCTTTGTAATGAAGGCATTTAGGGCTATGAATGTCCCCCTTATGACTGCCTTCATTGTGTCCCATAAGGTTTTGTAGGTTTTGTTTTCATTACTCAATTCTAAGAATTTTACAATTTCTTTTTTGATTTCTTCCATGACCCATTCATTGTTTAAAAATTTGCTGTTTAGTCTCCAGAAGCTGATGGAGGTCTTGATGTGTCTCTTGTTAATTTCTAGCATTAAAGCATTGCAATCTGACATAATGGAGGAAGTTACTTCAATTTTCCCGACTTTATGAAGGCATACTTTATGGCTTAATATATGGTCAATTTGGAGAAGGTTCTGTGGGCTGCTGAAAAGAGTGTGTATTCTATGGAGTTGGGGTGGAAAGTTATGGCATACTTCCTGCTGCACCCTCCAGCACACCTTCCAGGGCAGGAAACCCAGACTAGGGAGGTGGGAGGAACTGGGAAACGGGTATGGCTTGCTCACTCCAGACTACCATGCCTGCCCACACACTGTCTGATCCAGGAACTCAGATGGCGAAGGTTGAAGGAGTCTAGATATAGTGCTAGCTTATTCACTCAGATCTCTGAGCCCACCCACACACTGTCTGTACAAGGAACTCCACTGACCACCTTTTTGTAACACAGGGTCTCTCTTGGCCCACGGCTTGCCAAATAAGCTAGGGTGTCTGTCCCGAAAGCTTCTGAGACCCATCTGTCTCTGCCTCCCCAGCATGTGCCACCTCACCAAGTTTTTATATGGATTCTAGGGGTATATAATTCAGATCTTTATATAGCAAGCACTTTGCTGAGTGAGCCATCTCCCCAGCCTCCTGACCTGTAATTTTTAAAAATATATTTATTTATTTGACAGACAAAGAGGAGGAGGAAGGGAAAGAGAGAGAGAGGGAGAATGGGCACACATGTGCCCCCTTGTGCATCTGGCTAATATGGGTCCTGGGGAATCGGGCCTCAAACTGGAGTCCTTAGGCTTCACAGGAAAGCTCTTAACCACTAAGTCATCTCTACAGCCCTGTAATTTTTTTAAAGAACTCCAATGATATTAAAATTTCTACACCTAAGTGAGGTAACCCAGGCCCAGAAAGCCAAGCACCACATGTCCTCTCTTATATGTGGATCCTAGCTACAGATGATTGGGCTTCTGCATGAGAATGAAAATACTTAGTAGCAGAGGCCAGTAAGTTAAAAAGGAGATATAAAGGGAAGAGAAATGAAGGGAGGAGGATACTTAATAGGTTGATATTTCATATATGTAATTACAATGATTGTAATGGGGAGGTAATATGATGGAGAATGGAATTTCAAATGGGAAAGTGTGGGGGTGGGGAGGGAGGGAATTACCATGGGATATATTTAATAATCATGGAAAATGTTAATAAAAATTAAAAAATAAAAAAATTAAAAAAAAATTTCTACACCAATGTAATGTAATCAAATCACGTAAATAGTATTGAGGCCAGATGAGTTCTGGCTGCCTTGGGGCCAAGATGAAACCACTTCTAGAAAGAACTGGACTCTATAGGAGATGCATATTCGGAAGAGAAAGACCAAGAGCCAAAAGTGGATTGAGAAGGATCTTCTGAGATGCTCATTTCTGCTTTTCATGTGCTGCTGGAGAATTAAAAAATGACCCAACATACCAATTTACCTTTTCTACTTCTTCAAACAGGGAGTTTCATTAGCTTTAGACTCCTTACCTAATCCTATTGTCTACCTCTGAAATTTGTTGTAAAATCATTGGAGAAATGGCTGTGTAAAATATCTGTTCAATAGAGGGCAGCCAATCCTTCATATAGGTTACCCTAACCCTAACCACTTTGCATGTGTGCTCTGGCATTGCTCTCAGTATTTGATTTTGCATTCTTTTCCCTCTTGGCAGACAGAACTCATCATATACACATTGTGTTTCATCCACCAAGAATTTTCCAGCATGTGTGGAAAAGCCAAGAATACAATTCTGGAGAAAAACTTAAATATTTAAATCTCAAAGGGCAGTTTTCTACCTTCATATTTTTTCCCATTCCTTGCTTATCTTCCATCACATTTCAGTTTTTCAAAGGATTCTTTCCAAATCAAACAGAAGTCAGACATTTGTACTGGCCCCAGAAGCAGGCTTGGGTGCCCTCACCCATTTCCTGCCTGTTTTGTGATGTCATTTCCTGCTGAAAATTTCCTTTCCTTTCCTGAAAAGCCAGTGGTGTGATGTAATGATTCCCACATGCATTTAGCATATCAGGAGTTCTGTGATTTTCTACCTCTGCATCCTGACAACATGGTTTTCACACTAAAATTCAGAGACACAGACCAAACTTATGATGGAAAAATAGAAAGTGATGTTTGATGCTATGGTAGTCCACAGCTGGGCCTCTGACATGATTGACCTTGTGCTGCCATTATGACATTCCTGACTTTATAGTACTCTTTCTGTGGCTTGTATGTATACCATGTTTTAAGTGTATAGGTAATAGTATTGAGCACATTCACAGTGCTGTTCTTTCATTTCATTTCCCATAGTTGTTTTCATTTTGAAAAGCTAAAGTGACATGTTCATTAAACATCTCCCTTTCTCTCCTGGCCCCAGATATTGGCAACTATGACTGTATTTTCTGTATGAATTCAACTGGTGGGCACATGATATATGTGGCATCATGCAATGTTACTGTTTCTGTGCCTGGCTTATTTATTCAGTGCAATGGCCTCAAGTTCTGTCCACATTATAGTAAGTGTCAGAATTTCATTCCACTTAAGATTGTATAATGGCTATATCTATTTTATTTATCCATTAATTTTTTGATGAACAATTGGGTGCCTCCCAACTTTTGACTTGTCTACATAAACTAATACTGCTACTTCAAAGAAATAAGAAAACTGTTAGTTCTGATCCTGGGCAAGATCACAGCTTTAAGTTACCCTGGATGATTATTATACTGTGAAAGAGGTCACATGCACTATTATAGTCACAGAGGAAAGAAAGACATGAATTAATCAGTGGAGATGATAAGCACATTGATGGGTCATGGGTAGGTATAATACAGCAAAGCAAGGAGTTTTGTTGTTGTTGTTGTTGTCATATGAATTTTTTAAAATTTTTATTAGCATTTTCCATGATTATAAAAAATATCCCATGGTAATTCCCTCCCTCCCCCCCTACACTTTCCCCTTTGAAATTCCATTCTCCATAATATTACCTCCCCATCTCAATCATTCTACTTACATATATACAATATCAACCTATTAAGTATCCTCCTCCCTTCCTTACTGGAGCTTACTATTTGTTGTTCATCCATTTAGGCAAGTTGTCCATGAAAAGATTTTTGGGAAATATTGTCATACTACTGGTGGTGCGTCAACTTACTGATCATTTTTTAAAAAATATTTTTATTTATTTGGTACAGAGAGATAGAGAAAATGGTGCTCCAGGGCTTCCATCCACTGCAAATAACTCCAGTCACATGTGCCATCTTGTGCATGGATCCTGGGGAATAGAACCTGGGTCCTTTGGCTTTGTAAGCAAGCACCTTAACCATAAAGCAATCCTTCTAGCCCCAGATTTCTTACTGCAGGGAAATATGAGAAACACTGATGTTCACTTTAAAAAAAATTAGTGACAACTTCTATACTTATAGATAATAAACCATGATAATTCCCTCCCCTTGCCCACCTTCCCCTTCACAACTCCACTCTCACATCCCCTCTCTCTCTCTCCATTAGTCTCTTTTATTTTGATGTTGCCATCTTCTTCTCCTATTATGAGGGTCTTGTGTAGGTATTGTTAGGCACTGCAAGGTCATGGACATCGAGGCCAATTTATGTCAGGACAGTTGCATTGTAAGGCATGGTACTCTTCTTTGGCTCTTACATTCGTTCTGCCACCACTTCCACAATGGACCCCAAGCCTTGGAGGGTGTTATACAGTTGTTTCAGTGCTGGACACTCCTCTATCAGTTCTTCTCAGCACTATGTTGCCTTTTGGGACAGTGGTCACAGCCATCTGAAAAGAGAAACTTCCCTAACCAAAAGTGAGAGTAGCATTAATATATGAATATGAACATTATGTGTACTGCTTCCAGGGAAGTTGGTGAGAATAATATATGCACTTAGTTACACAAGAGATTTATACCCCTAAGGCTCATGTCCTCCCCTTCCATAGGTTTTTGATTAGATTTTTGGTACCAGGCATGTATTCCCTCCCATACAGCAGGCCTCCAGTCCAATTAGAGAGCAGTTGGTTTCCCCCAGAGCAGATATGCCACTATTGAACCTGTTTTATCATTTAGCCTGTCTGGCCAAACTTGAGGCTTCCAGTGTCCAATATTTTCACCTCTGATGACTTCTGTCTCCCATAGGGCTGCAAGCAGTGCAGCTTTTCCCAGTATTCAGATGGTTGGTCTACAGGGAGAAGCTCAGCACCAGCTTGATTTCTCAGTCACCTTGCCACCTAGGCATGTGAACTCTTCAGCAATAGGGTCTTACCTCATGGGAAACCAAGACAATAGCCTGTAATGTTTTTGAGGCAACAGGGACCTCCCTAGCCAACAACTCACTGGGTGGTGTCCCATCCCTGGTACTGAAATTTTTCTAGTAGCAATCTATGGCTCCTGGATGTGTCATTGTCCAAAAAAGTAGGCTTTGATTATGTCTTATTGAGAATATTTTGAATTTTCATTGACCCTCTCCCACTCTTCTCTTACTCAATTTCTTCCCCTGGCCTTACTTAGGCCATTCTGCTCCTTGTAATCTGTTCTTCTACTTACATATATACAATACCATTCACTTAATTCCTACCCTCTCCTACCTCCCTTATAGCCTTTTGTATCTTACTGGCCTCTGCTAATGATTTTTGGTTCCAACTCACACACAATTCTATACATTTGTAGCTTGGATCTGCATATGAGAGAGAACATGAGACGTTTGCCTTTATGGGCCTAGGTTACCTCACTTAGTATAATCCTTTGCAGACCCATCTATTTTCCTGCAAATTTCATTTTTTCTTTAACACCAAGTAGTACTCTGTTGTGTAAATGTACCACATCTTTATTATCCATTTATCTATTGAGGGTCATCTAGGCTGGTTCCATTTCCTAGCTATGGTGATTAGAGCAGCAATAACCATCTTGCAAGTGTCTCTAAGGTAGTGAGAAGAGTCATTAGAATGTATGCCTAGAAGTGCTATAGGTAGATCATATGGTAAATCTGTTCTTAGCTGTCTGAAGAACTTCCACACTGATTTCAACAGTGGCTGTACTGGACTACATTACCACCAACAGTGTAGAATGGTTCCCCTTTTTCTGCATCCTTGCCAACATTTGTTGTCATATTTTTCTTTTTTTTAAATTTTAAATTTTTATTTTTATTTATTTATTTGAGAGCGACAGACACAGAGAGAAAGACAGATAGAGGGAGAGAGAGAGAATGGGCGCGCCAGGGCTTCCAGCCTCTGCAAAGGAACTCCAGACGCGTGCGCCCCCTTGTGCATCTGGCTAATGTGGGATCTGGGGAACCAAGCCTCAAACCAGGGTCCTTAGGCTTCACAGGCAAGCGCTTAACTGCTAAGCCATCTCTCCAGCCCGTCATTTGTTTTCTTGATGATAGCCATTCTTATAGGAGTGAGATGGAATCTCAAAGTATTTTGAGTTTGCATTTCCCTGATGGCTAGGTATGTAGGACACTATTTTTTTTAGATGTTTACAAGCCAACTGTATTTCTTCCTTTGAGAACTCTCTAGTTCCATAGCCCATTTTTAATTGGGTTGTCTGATGTCTTATTTAGTTTTTTGAATTCTTTGTATATTCTGGATATTAATACTCTGTTAGATATATAACTGGCAAACATTTTCTCCCATTCTGTAGGTTTTCTCCTTGCTCTATTCAGTGTCCTTTGCTGTACAAAAGCATTGTAATTTCATGAGATGTCAGTGGTTGACTCGTGGTTTTATTTCCTGAGCAACCAGGGTTATATTCAGAAAGTCATTGCCTATGCCAATATGTTGAAGGGATTCTCCTACCTTTTCCTCTAGCAGTTTCAGAGTTTCAGGTCTTATATTCATGTCCCTGAACCATTTGGACTTGATTCTTGTACATGGAGGAAGACTTGGATCTCTTTTCATCCTTCTACATATAGATATCCAATTTTCCCAGCACAACTTGTTGAAGAGGCCATCTTATCTCTAATGAATGTTTTTGGAATTTTTGTCAAAAATCAGATGGCCATAGATGGATGAGTTAACATCTGGGTCCTCTATTCTGTTCCATTGATCTATGTGTCAGTTTTTGTGCCAGTACCATGCTGTTTTTGGTTACTGTATTCGTGTAATATAGCTTAAATTGGGTATGGTGGTACCACTAGCCTTATTTTTGTTGCTCAAAATTGTTTTTGCTATTTGAGGTTTTTTGTGCTTACAAATGAATTTTAGGATTGCTTTTCTATTTTTGTGAAGAATGCCATTGGAATTTTAATGGGGATTGTATTAAATGTGTATATTGCTTTTGGTAAGATTGACATTTTCATAATATTGATACTTCCAATCCAAGATCATGGGATGTCTTTCCATTTCCTAGTGTCTTCTGCAATTTCTCATTCTAGTGTTTTAAAGTTCTCATTGTAGAGATCCTTCATTCCCTTGATTAGGTTTATTCCAGGGTATTTAATGTTTTTATTTTTGAGGTAATTGTAATTGGGGGAAATTACCTGATTTCATACTCTGCATATTTGTTGCTAGTATGTAGGAAAGCCACTGATTTCTGTGTATTCTGCTACATTGCTAAAAGTGTTTATCTGCTCTGACAGTTTGTTGGTAGAGTCTTTGGGGTGCTTTATGTATAGAATCATAGCATCTGCAAATAATGATAATTTGATATCTTCCTTCCAATTTGTGTCTTTTATTAGTGCCTCTGGCCTTATTATTATAGCTAAGACTTTCAGTACTATGTTAAATAAAAGAGGGGACAGTGGGCACCCTTGTTTTTTCCTGAATTTAGTGGAAAAGCTTCAAGTTTTTCCCCATTTAGTATTATGTTGGCTGTAGCTTGGTCAAAATAGCATTTATTATGTTGAAATATGTTCCTTCTATTCCCAGTTTCTGTACGACTTTTGTCATGAAGTGATGTTGGATTTTGTCAAATGCCTTTTCTGCATTTATTTGAGAGTGACAGAGAAGAGGGAGAAAGAGAGAGAGAGAGAGAGAGAGAGAGACAGAGTAGGCACACCAGAGCTTCTAGACTCTGTAAACGAACTCCAGATGCGTGCGCCTCCTTGTGCATCTGGCTAACGTGGGTCCAAAGGAATTGAGCCTCAAACCGGGGTCCTTGGGCTTCACAGGCAAGCGCTTAACTGCCAAGCCATCTCTCCAGTCCCAGAGACTTTTTATAACTACTTGGATCACTGTACTTATAGGTCTATTTAAATGGTTTTTCTCATGTTGATTTAATTTTAGTAGGTCATATAAATCAAGGTAATAATCCATTTCTTTCAGATTTTCAGACTTAGAGAGGCATACAATCTTAAAGTATGTCCTTATAATTTTCTGAATTTCTTTGGCATCTGTTGTAATGGTGCCCTTTTCATTTCTTAATTTCATCAGTTCTTTGGATTGTTTTTGGGTTTCTATCTCATTAGTTTCTACCTTGATCTTTATTATTTCTTCCCATCTACTGATTTTGATTTGCCCTGTTCTTCTGTTTTCCAAGGCCTTAAGGTGAAGCATTAAATTGTTTACCTGTAGACTTTCTCATTTCTTTTTTTAATATTTTATTTTTTATTTGTTTATTAGAGACAGAAAGAGGAGAGAGAGATAGAGAAAGTGAGAATGGGCACACCAGGGCCTCTAGCCACTGCAACTGAACTCCAGATACATGAGCCACTATGTGCATCTGGCTTACGAGGGACCTGGAGAATTGAACCTGGTCCTTAGGCTTCATAGTCTTAGGCCTTAACCATTAAGCCATCTCTCCAGACCCTAATTTCTTAATATAGGTACTTAGAGCTATAAATTTCCCTCTTAGGACTGCCTTCTTTGTGTCCAAAGGGTTTTGGTATATTGTATTCTTATCTTCATTTGTTTCTATGAATTTATTGATTTCCTTTTTGATTTCTTCAATGACCCATTTGTTATTCAATAGTGTACTGTTTAGTCTCCATGAATTTGTGTATGCTCTATAATTTTCCTTGTTGCTGATTTGTAATTCAATTTCATTGTGGTCAGATAGAGTACAAGGGATTATTTCAGTCTTCCTGTATTTGTTAAGATTTGCTTTGTGTCCTGATATATGGTCTGTTTTGAAGATTGTTCCATATGCTGCTGAGAAAAATGTATATTCTGCAGAATTTGGATGGAATGTTCTTTAGATATCTGTTAGGTTCATTTGTCCCATGGCATCATTTAATCCAGATGTCTCTGTTTATTTTTTTGCCACGATGACCTATCAATTGATGAGAGTGTGGTATTGAAGTCACCCACTACAATTGTGTTTGATGTGACCTTAAGTGTAATAGTGTATGTTTGATGAAATTGGGAGCCCCCATGTTAGGTGCATACTCATTTCAGATTGTAATGTCTTCCTGTAGGAGTGTTCCTTTAATCAGTATAAAGTGACCTTCTTTTTTTTTCCTCACTAATGTTGGTTTGAAGTCTATCTTGTCAGATATTAGGATAGCAACCCTTGATTTTTTCTTAGTCCTGTTTGCTTGAAAAGCCATTTTCCATCCTTTTACCCTAAGACAGTGTCTATCTTTTATTGAGAGATGAGTTTCCTGGAGGCAACAAACAGCAGGATCCTGACTTTTAATCCAGTCTTCAAGCCTGTGTCTTTTGGTTAGTTCACTGAGGCCATTGATATTAAGAGTTATTATTGAAAGCTATGTGTTTATTCTCACCATTCTTCTTGTTTTGTAGTGTTTCCTGTTTTCTTTTTACATGCTTGTTTTAACTATTATATGAGTATGGTTTATTTTTTCCTGTTTCCTCATGTGTGTGCTCTGCTATCTTTTCAGTGAGAAGGATTCCTTCAAGTAAATTCCTTCTCTTGTTTTTGTTGTGGAATGTCCTTATTTCTCCTTCAATTTGGATAGATAGCTTTGCAGAATAATGTAATCTTGTTTGACAGTTGTTATCTTTTCATAACTTGGAAAACATCATTCCAACCCTTTCTGGCTTTTAAAGTTTGTGTTGTGTAATCTGCTACTATGCTAATGGCCTTGCCTTTATAGGTGACTTGCTTTTTTTCTCTAACTGGTTTAACATATTTACTTTGGTTTGCATGTTTAGGAGTTTAATTATTACATGGAAAGGAGAGGTTCTTTCCAGGTTTTGTCTGGTGTTTTAAAAGCTTCCTGCATCTGCATTGCCACTTCTTTCCCAACTTGGGGAAATTTTTCTTCTATGATTTTGGTGGAAATACCTGCTATGCCTCTGGAGTAAAATTCTTCTCCTTCTATTATACACTGAATTCTATGTTTGATCTTTTCACTGTCCTGGATATCTTAAAATTCCCATGCATACCTTCCTATTAGCTGTCTTTCTTTCTGTTTGACTGTATTAGATCTGCCACCTGGTTTCTAGTTTAGATATTCTGTTCTCTCCTTCATCTGTTCTACTGGTGAGACTTTCCACAGAGTTTTTTTTTTTTTTTTTTTAATTTGACTGTGCTTTGCAGAGCTAAATTTTATGCCTGTTTTTTCTTCAGTATTTCTGTTTCCTTACTCATGTCTTGTAATGACCTCCTTATTTCACTAAGGTGGTTCTCTGTGTTCTCTTGAATTCCTTCAGGAGTTTGTTTTCTTCTTTGATTCCTTTGAGTATAGATAAAAGTAATTTATTTTGAAATCTTTATCAGGTATTTCATCTAAAATAGTCTCATTGGGGGCCATTTCTGCTGAATTTATAATTTTTGGTGGGATTGTATTTTCTATATTCTTTGTGTTTCTTGTATTATAATGTAGGCTTTTCTCATCCTGAGTTGATTTGACGCTTTGGTTTTCTAATTATCTGTGGTTCTTTTAGACTTGGAAATCCAACTTTATGTACCTTCAGAATAGGAGTTTAAGGACCAAATATAGATCTTCTGCTGCAATTCAACTGCAGTAATCCTAGGTATTGAGTTTGTCTGCTATTCAAGTATTCTACTGGGCTGGGTGGGGCAATTTACTGGCAAATTCTAAAATTCAACTGAGCAATGTACACATTCAATAAAAACCAGCACAGAGCATGTAAGTGTGGAGATTTAAACAAACAGATAACCTTATAAACCCAAAATCCCTAAGGGTGTGTGTTGCTCTACACCCTAATCCTGTCAGCTGGGAGGTTGAAATTTTCATTCTTAAATGAGTTTCAGGTCAGCCTGGGACTCAATCAGACCCTGCCCCCAATAATGGTAGAAGAAAAAGACAAAGGCCCTATGATTTTGAAAGCATCAAAGGCAACTATAGTTAACCCCCAAGTACAGCTTAATTGAGAATGGTAAATCCAATCAAGAATATGTAACCCATAACCTGCCCTGACATGGAAAGAGAGATTAGCCCTTCCAGTGCAGGCCTATGTACCTGTTTTTTGTCAGGTGGCCTTGTTACCTTTTGGGGTGACTTCAAATCTCACCAATGCTGAGTGCCCACCTCGATCCTTCCATGTTGTGCTGTGAATCTGGTGTTCTGATCAGCTGTGCTGGATGCCCTGCTGCTGGGAGCTGAATTTGTTCTCCAGAGGGTCATGGTGATATCAGTTGGGGGAAGAGAGAGTGCAGGAAGCCTGGAGTTGTACTGGAACTTCTCAGCTGGTCTCTTGTGTGTCCCCTTCAGCAGCTCCTCAGCTAATCTCTGCTGTCTTCTGTTAAGGTTTTTTGACTTTGAAAAGAGGCTGGTGAGGTTGGAAAATCCCCTTGTTTGGTCTCTGCTCCTGCAGCTGGCTGACAGGGGGGCATGGATCCATGTGGATCTGGTCTAGGTCCACAAGCACCTCAGTGAGATTTTAGCAGGTTTCCTCCTTTCTGATAGATCTTAGTTTCTCCTGCTTCTCCACTGTGGTAGATAAAAACCTATACACCTTCCCTTTTCAGATGAATTTTGCTGTGGTTTTGCTTAAATCTCTCTCTAGGCTGGATTGGTATGACTCCTATGCAGCCATCTTACTGGGAAGTCCCACCTTCCAAGGAGTTCTTTTATGTAGATCTCATGTTATCTTGCAACAATCTTAGCTTTGGGCTAGATGCATGCTAAGCTTAAGATGGTGTTAGGTCTGACTCAGAGGTTGAAAGCAAATGGTTATTAAAGAAACTAAGAGAGGGCTGAAGAGATTGTTTAGTGGTTACGTCACTTGCCTGCAAAGCCTAAGAACCCAGGTTCAATTCCCCAGAAGTCATGTACGCCAAATGCACAAGGTGGTGCATGCATCTGCATCTGGAGTTTTTTTTTTTTTCTTTCAGTGGCTGGAGATGTCCTGGCATGCCCAATCTCTCTATCTGCCTCTTCTTTTCTCTCTCTCCCCTTCTCTCTTAAATAAATAAATAATATGTATGAGAAAATAAACTATGAGCACAAGATGACTTGGACTCTTTGTTCTCTCCATAATCACAATGTTCTATTCAATAAGGTCAAGAAGACTGCAGGGTTCCTTAAATACATATACAGCTTCTTCAGAGAATTTGTGCTCACATGCTACAGTGACTCATATTGGATACAGATACACCCTGTGGTACTGTATCTGGATGCTTCTAGGTTCTTTGCTCATTATTCAAATTTTTGGAAAAGACAAAAAGTAAAGCAGCAGGAAACTATTAAGAGCAAACTTTTCCTAGAAGGGCAGCAGGTCTCCTAAGTGGAAGAGTACTCAAGGCCTCCAGGTTATTGCAGGGGTTCTTTTTCTCCCAAACATTGTATTGTTTATTTAAGAGAGAATGAGAGAGAGAGAGAGAGAGAGAGAGAGAGAGAGAGAGAGAGAGAGAGAGAGAGAGAGAGAGGGAGGAAGGAGAGAATAAGCATGCCAGGGCCTCCAGCCACTGCAAATGAACTCCAAATGCATGTGCCCCCTTTGGCATCTGGCTTACATTGGTTCTAGGGAATTGAACCTGGGTCCTTTGGGTTCCTTTGGGTTCAGGCAAGTGCCTTAACCACTAAGTGATCTCTCCAGCCCACTGGGGGTTCTTTTAAAGGACTCCATGAGAAGGAGGGGTTTATGGCTAAGGGGTCATAGTTTGGGTGGATCTCTATTTTAATTGACAAACTTGCATTATAAAGCTTTTCTCTACTGTCCCTTCACATGATTCGCCTTTAGTCACATGTACATCTAGTTATGCATAGGCATACATTAGTAAATAGGATGTTTTCCCATAAAAGTTCACTTTTGTTAACCAGTTTGTCCTATTATGCTTGCATCTAAATTGGAGAGCTTCCTGCTGTTCTGATCCCAGACATATGTAAGAACAAGGTTGAATAGAAATTCATCACAACTGGAAGAGAGGTTAGTTCTTTATTTGGAGCAGGGGTGTGCAGGCAGCTCAGTGCAGGTGGGGGTCCCAGGTTGTCACAGCTGCTCAAGTTCATTGTGAAGAAAGATGTGTGTTTACTGCCCAAGCCAAGCAGTGTTCAGAACTACTCAACTATTTTCTATGCTTGCTGCTTCACCTGCCCAGCTCTCTGTTTTAAGTGATAGAGGCTGTACTACAGTTATCTTTCTGTTGCTGGCACAAAGCACCCAATCAAAAGCAGATTGTGGGGAAAAAAGTGTTTAATATGGCTCATAGACTCAAAGGGAAACTCGTAATGGCAGGCGAAAACATGAGCAGAGGCTGGACATTGACTCCTAGCCAACATCAGGTGGTCAACAGCAGCAGGAGAATATACAAAATTCAGACAGACGAGAACTGGCTGTCACACCCATAAACCCACCACCAGCAGCACACCTCCTCCAGTAAATCTCTAATTCCCAAATCGCCACCAGCTGGGGATCAAGCAATCACAACACATGAATTTATGGGGGACGCCTGACTCAAACCACCACACAAAGCATCTTCTATTTTTTAAAAAAATCTCATTTATCAGAAGACATTGATTCCATTTCTTACTTTCAGAAAGTTTTCTCCTGGGCTGGAGAGATGGATTAGCAGTTAAGTGCTTGCTTGTGAAGCTTAAGGACACTGGTTCGAGGCTTGATTGCCCAGGATCCACGTTAGCCAGCTGCACAAGGGGGCACACGCGTCTGGAGTTCGTTTGCCGTGGCTGGAAGCCCTGGCGTGCCCATTCTGTCTCTCTTTCTCTGCCTCCTCTCTGTCTGTCACTCTCAAGTAAATAAATAAAACATAAACAAAAAAAAAAGTTTTCTCCTTTTCTTCACTCTTTCTAAGGTTAAAGATTGTATTTTTTGTTCTTTCTTTCTTCCCTTCCAGTGGTGGGTTGAGTAATATGGGACACAAACATGTCTGTGTCATAATCTTAGAAAAAGTCTGTTGATTAGACAAAATCTGCAGATATAAAGTCAGAGATCGGAAGTGAAGATCATCCCAGATAGCCAGGGTGGTTTAAGTCTAATCACAATGACTGCAAAGACAGAGGTCCTAGGGAAGACACCAGCAAAGAGTGGGGTCATGAAGCATGGAGTCATCAGAGATGTAGCTCCCTTCTGGGACTGTGGGAAAAGTATGGCCCTATCAGCACCTTGGCTTCAGAATCTAAGTGAAAGAATATGTTTCTATTTTTTAGGTCACCAAGTTTGTAGTCATTTGTTGCAGTATGCCTAGTACTTCTTCCTTTCCCCTTCTTCCTCTCTACTTTTTCTCCTTTCCTCCTTCCCTTCCTTCCTTCCTTCCCTTCCTCCCTCCCTCCCTCCCTCCTTCCTTCCTTTCTCCCTCCCTCCCTCCTTCCTTCCTTCCTTCCTTCCTTTTCTCTTTCTCCACCTTCTCTCCTTCTCCCCTTTCATCTCCTCCCTTTCTCTTTTCATTTCTTCCCTCTCCCTTCATACCAGAGGATTTCTTCTAAAGATAAGAGCTGTTTGTACATCTAACCATATGTGCCAGGCAAAGTGAGCTGTTGGACAGCCCTAAGGATGTCTGGGAGTGTGGGTGGGTGGGTGGGGGCTATATCCTGTGAGGTTGTTTCTTTTGTTATGTAGACCAATCTGCCATCTGTTGTCTGGTCCCCACAGTCAGAGAATTGGATTTGTAAGGCCTCCTTGTTCTGAAGAAAAACTGTCCCAGAATTCCCTGACTTTTGTTATGGCCCCTCCACACTATGTGGCTGGTGTCCTGAATCCAAAATCCTTCCATCCATCTTTTCCACATCATAAACATTCTTCTATGACAGTTGGATAGGTGAGCATTCCAATAGCTAAGAAAGGAGGGAGGAATTAAGTGACTTAAACTTAGAAAAATATCACAGCCACTAGCTCCTAGCACATATCCTCTGCTAGGGAAGACAGAAATTCTCAGTATTTATTGGAATAGTGTAGCATTGTGATACCCCCCCCCAAAAAAAAAAATCAGCTAACAGAACCAACTCTTGGAGTAATAGGGAGATGGAACAGATGTGGGTTGACCCTGAGTAGGAAAGACTCAGGATGGATGGGGAAGAAGGAGGGGTCAGCAGAGCAGGAAGACACAAGGAGGGTTTTAGAGGGTTTATACAAAGGGAAACTTAGCTGAAGAGGTTCATGAGAGAGGCAGGTAAACCTTGCTAGAGAGTGTGTCCTTTGCTCCTGATGAAAGACTACTTCACAGGCTGATAAGAATGGCTGTGCCTGTCCATGGAACTCTCTGGTTGGAATGTGGACAGGCTGGTCTGGGTGCAACAGTTCACACACTGCCTGTGGTGGTTTGATTCAGGTGTTCCCCATAAACTTAGGTATTCTGAATGCTAGGTTCCCAGCTGATGGAGATTTGGGAATTAATGCCTCCTGGAGAGAGTGTATTGTTGGGGATGGGCTTCCGGGTGTTAAAGCCAGTTTCCCCATGCCACTGTTCGGCACACTCTCCTGTTACTATTGTCCACCTTATGTTAGCCAGGAGGTGATGTCCACCCTCTGCTCATGCCCTTGTTTCCCCCTGCCATCATGGAGCTTCCCCTCGAGCTTGTAAGACAAAATAAATCTCTTTTCCCCAGAAGCTGCTCTTGGTGGGGTGATTTCTACCGGCAATGTGAACCGGACTGCAGCACTACCCAAAGGTGGTATGGAGGAGAAAAAGTTAGGCTTTCTAAAAATATCACACCTAAAAAACAGCATACACACTGATTCTCTGCTTTGTTCTTAGCTTTGAAATTAGGATATAGAGACTGACCATTTTACCAAAAAGAAAGAATATTGTATTCTTCTGGTTCAAAGCTTCTGGCTCTGAGCACATAGGAAGGAAACGAAGGAGAAACATTAAGATGTTACCCTGTTACATGGCATGAAAGTCTTATTAATTTTATAACACAAGGGGCCTGACAAAATAGATTTTGAGTTAATTAGGTTTGTAATATATGAAAGAGTTGCATCTTTGGCTAAGGAGTTCCTATCCACACTATTAGTGGATGCTGTCTTTAAGAACATTGATCATGCCAATGAGGGTTCCTGGATTTGGGAAAAGTGGTTCGGGACACATATTATTCAGCTTTTTTTGCCTGTATTAATGAAATTTATTGTATTCTTGCCCGTTTTCATAGGCTGCCATTGTGTTCATCAGTGATCAATTTCTCTACTTTAAAATGTTTTTCATGTTTGAACCCTGATCAAGCTGATGGTCCACCAGATAGCCTATATGTTGCCTATAATTTCATATTTTTTAAAAATATTTTTTTGTTTATTTTTATTTATTTGAGAGTGACACAGAGAGAGAGAAAGAAAGAGGCAGAGAGAGAGAGAGAGAGAGAGGGAGAGAGAGGGAGAATGGGTGTGCCAGGGCCTCCAGCCACTGCAAACGAACTGCAGATGCGTGCACGCCCTTGTGCATCTGGGTAACGTGGGTCCTGGGGAATCGAGCCTTGAACTGGGGTCCTTAGGCTTCATAGGCAAGCGCTTAACCGCTAAGCCATTATTCCAGCCCCTATAATTTTATATTTTATTTATTTATTTGAGAGAGACAGTGGTGGGGGGGAGAGAATAGGTGCATCAGGGCTTTTAGCCACTGCAAAAAAACCTCCAGATGCATGTACCACTTTGTTCATCTGGCTTACATGAGTAGTTCGGAATTGAACCTGTGTCCTTAGACTTTGCTTCCCAGCCCCTTAACCACTTAGCCATCTCTCCAGCCCCATATATTACCTTTAGATTTATTGATTTCTACAGATGCAATATTCTTGTGTTTTGCACATGCATACACGCATAATGTCCATGCATATATGTGTACCTGTGGGCATAGGTGTGTATACCAGAAACTGTCAGATATCTTCCTTGATTTCTCTCCACTTTATTTGCTGACATAGTATCTCTTATTTGAACCCAGAACTCACTGATTCTAGTAGTTTTGCTAGGTAGCTTGCCCTGTGGAGGCCATGTCTCCAGCTCCCAAGCACTGAGGTCATAAGCATGTACCTTTACACTTGGACCTATTTCTACTGAGCAATTTCTTCTTTTTAAAATTTTTATTTATTTTATTTAATTTTTATATTAGTTTTGTACTCAGTGTATACAGTCAAGCTGGTCCATTGTTGGCTTCCTCCCTATAACCCCCTCCATAGGGACCTTCCTTCATGGGGAATATGGGTCATGCATTGTAGGTTTAGACATCAGTTATGGGTAAGAGGCAATGTCTCTGTGTATCATGACCCAACATGTGGCTCTAACATTCTTTTTATCCCCTCTTTCACAAATTTCTGTGAGCCAGGTTGGGTTCATTTTAGATCTGCTTCAGTGATGAGGTCTTGGGAGTCTCTGTGTCTCTGAATATCTGGTTTGAGAGCAGTTGAGTGTTCTCTGTGTCAATCTCCTTCACCCTTGTGTTGGTACCAGGTTAACCAAGAAAACAGTACTCTTGCTTGTTTCCCTAATTATTCTTAGTTTCAGCTGGGGCACATTTAAGGTGTGATGGGCTGGTTCTGTCTTTAGAATCTGTGTCCATTTGAAAAAGAGAAGCAAATACTCCAACAGAGAGTGAAGTTAGTGCCAGATAAATGAGATAACCTTTGTTTTTTAGAAAAAAAATTAATAGGCTTAGACCCTCTTATAGCCCACAATTGGTAGAAGCCTTGGTAATGGAAAGCAGGCTCATTTTGTATATGGTTCTGACTTGATTCCCAGCTCCAGCTTTGTGATCCATTCCACTGAGCAGATCAGTTAGCCAAACCAAGAGCAGTTGGTAACCCACCATGGCTGTGTGCCACTATTGCACTTGTGTGAGCATCACATCAGGTTATTGCTGCTGAGTTGCTTTGACCACAAGTTGCTTAGACAGATGTTGGTCATTTTCCCCTAGTCGCTCATGTAACACCTTCTGGCTCTAGATAACAGAACTCTCTGCGATTGACTCTTCCAGTTTCTAGCCAGGTTGCTCCATTATCTGTCCCAACAGCATATGGTGTCTTCAGCAGTAGGGTCTCACCATTAACCTTTGGTGGGTCATCAAGTACTCTGACAGAATTCTGTCTTTTGGGAAATCTTATAGGTCTCACTGATCAACAGCTTGTTATGGATGTTAGCCACATGCTGGTACTGGGAGGTAAGGTCAGTGCTGAGGGAGAAGAAGGAAGAACAATGTAAGTAGTATAAAAGAGAAAGAGAGAAACAGAAGAATACTGAGGGTAGCCTTTATCATATCCTCTCCAGAACCCTGTGAATCAGGTATTCTCTATAAGCACCTGATGAGGGTTTGACTTTTCAGTATGTCTTTCAGGATGTAGGATTTTATGGTACCATTTCCATTTGGGTCCAGTTTTTGTCCCCTACTGACACCGTTACCCTTCCCTCCTGCCCCATCATCCCTATTGTCCAGTCTCCGAGATGTTTATAAGGTAAGTCAGCAGCATGGGAAGATTCAGGTTTGTAGCCACGGATGAGTGAGACCATGTGACAATTAACACTCTGTTATTGGGTGAGTTCACTGAGACTTATCTGTTCCAAGTTTGACCATTTTTCTTTAAATTTCATTGTGTCATTTCTCCTTACTGCTGCATATAATTCCATTGTGTAGATATCCATTCAGGTCATAATGGACATCTGGGTTGATTCCAGCTGTTAGCTGTTATGAATTGAGCAGCTATAAACATGGCTGAGCAAATATCTCTGAGCTGAGGTTTTGAGCTTTTAGGGTAAATGTCTAGTAAGGGAATAACTGGGTCTGTTGATATCTCTATAGTCATCCTTTTTTAGGAGTCTCTATATTGCTTTCCATAGTGGTTGTACCATCTCACATTCCCATCAACAGTGAATGAGGGTTCCTATTTCCCCACAACCTTGCCAGCATTTGTTGTCATTAGAATTTTTTAATGTTTCCTATTCTTACTGGGGTAAGGTGGAATCATATAGTTGTTTTAATTTGCATTTCCCTGATGATTAGGTATATTGAACATTTTCTTAAGTGTGTGCTTGCCATTTGTATTTCTTCCTCTGAGAACTTCCTTTGCAGTTTGCTTTTCTGTTTTGTGAGATGGTGAGTGGGTTGTTTGACTTTTTATTGTTTAGGTTTTTGAGTTCTTTGTAGATTCTAGAAATTAGGCCTCTCTCCAATCTGTATCCTGCAAAAATTTTCTCCCTTTCTGTGGCTATTGGCTATTGGTTTTGATTATTGTATGTTTGTCTGTGAAAAAGCTTTTCAGCTTCCTGAGATCACAGTGGTTGAGTGATTGTTTAATTTCCTGAGCTACTGGGGTTTTATTCAGGAAGTCTTTCCTCTATCATGGAAAGTTCCTCCTACTTTTTCTTCCAGTAGTAGCAAAGTTTCTGGTCTTATATTGAGGTCTTTGGTGCATTTTGACTTGATTTTTGTGCATGGTGAAATGTGTGGATCGAGTTTCATTTTGCTGCATATGGTTATCCAGTTTGTCCAATACCATTTGTTGAAGAGGCTATCTTTTTTTTTTTTTAATTTAATTTATTAGTTTTCTTTTCAGTAAATACAGGCAGTTTGGTACCATTATTTAGGCTCATCTGTGATCTACCCCCTCCCATTAGACCCTCCTTATTATTGAAAATGGGTCGTGCATTGTGGAGTTAGCCCCCAGTTATTAGTATGATAAATGTCTCTGAAAATCATGACCCAACATGTAACTCTGACATTCTTTCTGCCCTCTCTTCCGCAAGATTTCCCTGAGCCATGTTGGGTTCATTTTTGGTCTGCTTCAGTGCTGAGGTGTTGGGGGCCTCTGAGGCTCTGGCTCTCTGATTTGGTAGGAGTTGATTTTTCTCTGCATTGATCTCCTTCCCCTTTGTGCTGGTATCCAGTTCACAGGAAAACATCACCCTTGCTTATTTCGCCAGTTGTCCTTAGTTTCAGTTGGGCCCCTTCTGAGATATGTTGGGGCAGCTCTCTTCTTAGGATCTGCATCTATCTGGAAAACAGAAGCAGATTCTCCAACGGAGAGTAAGTTAGCACCCAGAAAATTGAGATAACACTTACTTTTTTGATAGCCAGTTTGATAGGTGTAGGCCCTCTTATACCCCGTGATTGATGGTAGCTTGATATTGTAGAGTGGGCTTGTGTTTGGGTATGGTTCTGACTTGTTTCCCAGCTCCAGCTAAGGGTCTAGTACCACTGAGTGGATCAGTTAGCCAAATCAAGAGCAATTGATTCCTCACCATGGCTGTGTACCACTATTGCACTTGTGTGGGTATCACATCCGGTTAATTGTTGCTACTTAGGTTAAACAATGTGTTGCTTGGACAGATCTTGGTCACTTCCCCCAGTCGCCTATGTAGTGCCTTCTGGCACTAGACATGCTGACTGTCCTGGGACTGACTCTCTCCTGGCTTCCAGCCATGCCATTCCATTTTACGTGTCAGCTGCGTATGGAGTCTTCAGCAATAGGGTCTTACCACTGGCCTTTGGTGGGTCATCAATTACTCTGACAGAAGTCTGTCATTGTTTTGGGAAACCTTGTAGGTTTCTCTGATCAAAAGCTCATTGTGGATTGTAGGCCCAAGCTGGAAGTGGGGGTTACAGGTCAGTGTCCACTAAGAAATTGAGGAAAAAGATAACTAATATACAAGAGTTAGAGAGGAGAGAGATAGAGGGGAGAGGGGGAGAGGGAGGGAAGGAAGATGTAGGAGATTTAGGTCAGTCTTGATCCTACCCTCTCCAGTGTCTTGTGGTTCAGGTGTTTCCTGTAAGGGACTAGTGAAGGTTCAGTCATTTGGTCTGTTTTTAGGAAGTAGAATTTTATGGTACCATTGCCGTTTGGGTCCGGATTACTATTTTCCACCCTTTGAATCCCTCCCCGCCCACCCATCCATCTTATTGTCTAGTCCATGAGGTACTTGCTGGGTATGTAAGGCATCTTGGGCAAATTCAGGTTAGGTGTTGCAGATGAGTGAGACTATGTGTCGATTTTTTTTCTGTGATTGGGTAAGTTCGCTGAGAATGATCTGTTCCAGGTTCAACCATTTTTCCTCAAATTTCTTTATGTCGTTTTTTCTTACTGCTGTATAGAATTCCATTGTGTAGATATACCACATCTTTGTTATCCATTCTTCTAATGATGGACATCTGGGTTGATTCCAGCTTTTAGCTATTACGAATTGAGCTGCTACAAACATGGTTGAGCAAATCTCTCTGGCTTTTGGTTTGAAGGTTTTAGGGTACATGCCCAGTAATGGTATAACTGGGTCTGTTGGTATTTCTATAGTCAGCTTTTTTAGGAGTCTCCATATTGCTTTCCAAAGTGGTTGTACCATCCTGCATTCCCACCAACAGTGAATGAGTGTCCCTGCTTCTCCACATCCTCGCCAGCATTTATTTTCATTTGACCTTTTGATGTTGGCTATCCTTATTGGGGTAAGGTGGAATCTCATAGTTGTTTTAATTTGCATTTCTCTGATGATTAGGGATGATGAACATTTTCTTAGGTGTGTGTTTGCCATTTGTATCTCTTCCTCTGTGAATTGCCTGTTTAACTCTGTGCCTCATTTTGTGAGTGGGGTATTTGTCTTCTTATTGTTTAGACTTTTGAGTTCTTTGTAAATTCTAGAGATAAGGCCTCTATCAGTTGGATAACCTGCAAATATTTTCTCCCACTCTGTGGGTATTCTATTGGCTTTGTTTATTATATGCTTATCTGTAAAGAAACTCTTCAGCTTCATATGATCCCAATGGTTGAGTGACTGTTTAAGAACTTGAGCCACTGGGGTTTTATTCAGGAAGTCTTTTTCCATTCCTATATCATGGAAAGTACTTCCTAAATTTTCTTCCAGAAGTTTTCGAGTTTCTGGTCTTATGTTGAGGTCTTTGATCCATTTGGATTTGAGTGTTGTGCATGGTGAAATGTGTGGATCAAGTTTTAGTTTCCTGCATGTGGTTATCCAGTTTGTCCAGCACCATTTGTTGAAGATGCTATCTTTTTTCCAGTCTATATTGTTTGGGCCTTTGTCGAATATCAAGTAGCTATAGTTGCTTGGCCCAAAATCCGGGTCCTCAAGTCTATTCCATTGGTCTATACTCCTGTTTTTATGCCAGTACCATGCTGTTTTTATTACTATGGCTTTGTAGTATAACTTTATATCGGGTATGGTGATGCCACCAGAGGTATTTCTTTTGCTGAGGATATGTTTGGATATGCGAGGCCTTCTGCCTTTCCATATGAAATTTGAGATCATTTTTTCTATGTCTGTGAAGAACATTGTAGGGATTTTAATTGGAATTGCGTTAAATCTATATATTGCCTTTGGTAGGATTGTCATCTTCACAATGTTAATTCTGCCTATCCAGGAGCATGGGAGGTCTTTCCATCGTTTCAAGTCCTCCTCAATTTCTTTTTTGAGAGTTTTTATATTTTCGTTGTATAGATCTTTTACTTCCTTGGTTAACGTTATTCCAAGGTATTTTATTTTATTTTTTGCTATTGAAAATGGGACTATGTCCTTTATTTCTTTTTCTGTGTCTTTGTCATTTGCATATAGAAATGCTTCCGATTTTTGTGTGTTGATTTTGTATCCTGCTACTTTGCTATAGGAGTTAATCACCTTCAGGAGTTTTGGGATGGAGTCTCTCGGGTCTCTTACATATACAATCATGTCATCAGCGAATAGAGCTAACTTAACTTCTTCCTTTCCAAATTGTATCCCTTTTATTTCCTTCTCCTGACTTATTGCTTGTGCTAGGACTTCCAGAACTATATTGAAAAGCAGAGGTGAGAGAGGACATCCCTGTCTTGTTCCTGATCTCAATGGGAATTCCTCCAGTCTCTCTCCATTAAGAATTATTTGGGCCTTTGGAGCTTTGTATATTGCCTTTATTATATTAAGATGTGAACCGGCCATGCCGATTCTCTCCAATGTTTTGATCATGAAGTGATGTTGTATCTTGTCAAAGGCCTTCTCTGCATCTATTGAAATGATCATGTGATTTTTATGTTTAAGCTTGTTTATGTGGTGTATTACATTGACAGATTTTCGTATGTTGAACCACCCTTGTGTTCCTGGGATAAATCCCACTTGGTCAAGGTGGATAATGCTTTTGATGTGTTGTTGGATACTGTTTGCAAGAATTTTGTTGAGGATCTTTGCGTCTATATTCATTAGGGAAATAGGCCGATAGTTTTCTTTTCTTGTGGCGTCTCTGCCTGGTTTTGGGATTAGGGTGATACTAGCTTCATAGAAGGAGTTGGGTAGTTTTCCCTGTTCTTCAATTGTGTGGCACAGTTTTAGGAAGATTGGTTTGAGTTCTTCCATGAAGGTTTGATAAAATTCGGCTGGGAATCCATCTGGTCCTGGACTCTTCTTTTTTGGGAGGTTTTTTATTACTTTTTCAATCTCCATGAGCGTGATGGGTTCATTGAGGTGGTTGATCTGCTCTGAGTTTAGCTTTGGTAGATGATATGCATCCAGGAATTTATCCATCTCCTCCACATTTTCCAGTTTTGTGGAGTAGAGGTTTTTGAAATAAGTCCTGATGATTCTGCCGATTTCACTGATGTCTGTTGTAATCTCTCCTTTTTCATTTTGAATTTTGTTAATTTGGAGTCTCTCCTTTTTTTGCTTGATCAAATTGGCCAGAGGTTTGTCAATCTTGTTTATTTTTTCAAAGAACCAGCTCTTTGTTTTATCAATTGCCTTAATTGTTTCCTTGGTTTCCAATTCATTAATTTCTGCTCTGATTTTAATTATTTCCTTCCTTCTGGAGCTCTTTGGGTTGGATTTTTCTTGTTTTTCCAATGCCTTTAGGTGGATGGTTAAGCTATTGATTTGGGATTTTTCTGTCTTTTTTATGAAGGCATTGAGTGCTATGAATTTTCCCCTGAGGACTGCCTTCATTGTGTCCCACAAGTTTTGGTATGATGTGTTCTCATTGTCATTCAATTCCAGGAATTTTGCAATTTCATTTTTTATTTCATCCACTATCCATTTATTGTTTAAGAGTGTGCTATTCAGTTTCCAGTTGCCGTTGGGGCTCTTGTTGGTTTTTTTGTTGTTGATTTCTAGGAATATAGCATTATGATCTGATATCATGCAGGGAATTATGTCGATTTTCCTAAATATGTGGAGGCTATCTTTGTGACCCAGTATATGGTCTATTTTAGAGAATGTTCCATGGGCTGCTGAGAAGAATGTGTAGTCTGTGGATTTGGGGTGGAAAGTTCTGTAGATGTCTGTTAGGTCTAAGTGCTCTATGGTTTTGTTGAGCTCTCTTACTTCCCTGTTGAGCTTCTGTTTGGAAGATCTGTCTATTACTGATAATGGTGTGTTAAAGTCCCCAGCTATGATGGTCTTGGTGGTTATTTCTGTTTTATTGTCAAGTAGGTTTTGTTTTATGAACTGCGGTGCCCCTGTGTTTGGTGCATACAGATTTATGATTGTAATATCCTCTTGATGGATTGTTCCCTTTACAAGTAGGAAGTAGCCTTCTTTGTCTTTTTTGATTGTTTTTGTTTTGAAGTCAACTTTATCTGATATTAATATAGCTACACCTGCTTATTTCTTATTCCCATTTGCTTGGAATATTGTTTTCCACCCTTTCACCCTGAGGAGGTTTCTGTCTTTAGTGGTAAGGTGGGTTTCTTGAAGGTAGCAGATTGAGGGGTCTAATTTTTTGATCCACCCTGTTAGCCTGTGTCTCTTGATGGGTGAATTAAGGCCATTAATGTTTAGGGTGATGACTGTGAGATTTGATTTGATCCCTGTCATTTTGTGGTGGTAGAGGTGTGTTGGCATTTCCATGGAATTTTTTTTTTTTTGTATCTACTCTGGGTTTGATTGCTGTGATCTTCTTCTTGTAGGCATTTGTGTTTGGTTATTTGTTTCTTCTCTGTGGAGAATTTCCTGGAGTACTTTCTGTAGGTTTGGTTTTGTGTTCATATAATTGTAAAGCTGAGTTTTATCATGGAAAGTTTTCCTTTCACCATCTATTATAAGGGAGACTTTTGCTGGGTAGAGTAGTTTTGGTTGAAAGCCATAGTTTCTTAGCGTTTGGAGAGTATCATTCCAGGCCCTTCTAGCTTTCAGGGTTTCCATTGAGAAGTCTGAAGTAATTCTGATGGGGTTTCCTTTGAAAGTGGTGTGCTGTTTTTCCCTAGCTGCTTTTAGGATTTTTTCCTTGGTGTCAATGTTTAGAGTCTTAATGATAATATGCCTTGGGGAGTTTCTCCTTTGGTCTAGTCGGTTAGGAGTTCTGTTTGCTTCTTGAATCTTGATGGGCCTTTCTTTTAAGAGACGGGGGAAGTTTTCTTCAATTATTGTGTTAAATAAGTTCTCCATGCCTTTGGTCTGAAATTCTTCTCCTTCTGGTATTCCAATGATTCTGATATTAGGACGTTTAAGTGTATCCCACAATTCTCTCATGTTCTGTTCACAGGAACTTTTGAACTTACTGAAATTTTTGGACTCTCGAACTGTTTCTTCCATCCTGTCTTCCAGATCAGAATTTCTATCTTCCACTTCGCTGACTCTATTCTTGAGAGCCTCTAGTGAGTTTTGGACTTGTTCAATTAAGTTTGCATTTTCTACTACTTTCCTATGTATCACTTCCATCGCTTTGTCCAGCTCCCTTTTTGTCTCATTTTCTGATTTTCTTGCTGATTCTTGGAAGTCATCCTTGCATTTCTTTATGTTTTCATTTAGTGTGGCCAGCTGATTTTTAAGGTCCTCTTTTTTTTTCATTCTCCCTCAACTCTCTTAGCTCTCTTTGAATTCCTTCCAGTGTCTTATCATATTGCTCTAGCTTAGTGATGGTAGCATCCATACGATTATCTATCCTTTGTAGCTTTCCTGTCAGATCTAGCAGTAGTTTGGTCAGGGTTGCATTGTTCATTGCTTCCACTTGATGTTCTGATCCTAAACACTCTTCTATGTTTTGGTTTGTTGGGATCCTTGTTGGACTGGGTGATCTGTCTGGATTTTCTTCCATTTTATTTTTTGTGTTATTTCTTTTGCGCTGTGGTCTACCCATGTCAGTGTATGGGCAGGTAGGTGGGTGGAGCAGCCTGGGATCTAGCTTAATGCAAATCCAAGGCAGCCTGGGGCAGTTGTAAGCAGCCTGGGTTTTTGCTCACTCTTGCCAAAGCCGCCTACCTATAGCCTGACAGGGGCACCAAAGTTGCCTGAATTCTCACCCAGTAATGCACCTAAGCTGCCTGCCTTTGAGCTTGAAAAGGGACTGAGGTAGCAAGCCTTGAAGGTGCCTAGATTCTGGCTGGGTACACTGGGGTCTATAAACAGTCTGTGCTCTTCCGCCTCAGGGGAGTGGGGGATGGGTGGCGATGTACAGGTAGGGGATGGCACCTGCGCTGGCGCTAGTGACTCAGTGTGGACTTATGTGGCTCTTGCTGCGGGACTGGGCCCACTGCACGTGCAATTGTAGTGCAGATGCAGATGATGTGGGTACGGAATCAGGACACAGCAGTAACTGACCGGCGGCAAGTGATGTGAGAACAGCAGGGCGTGAGGGGAGGGGGGGGCAGCTAGGAGCGTGGGGCACTGTGGGATACCGTGGGGTGCTCTGGACTCGCAGGGGGGTTGGGGGCGGATCGCGCGGGGGAGGGGGGTGAGGGGTCCAGGGGGTTGCGGGTAGCGCAGGGGGCGTGAAGCACGCTGAGGTAAGATGGAGTGCTGGATGCTGTGGGATGCTGGGGGGCAGTCTGGATGTGCGGCGGGGGTGGGGTGACCGGGGGGGGCTCGAGGAGCGCCGGGGTGGGGCGCGGGGTGTCTCGGGGCACGCGGGGGGATCGGGGCACACCTGGGCGCCCGGGCGCTGGATGCTGCGGGGCGCTTTGAGCGCCCTGTCGCGTGTGGGTAGGGAGCGTTGGGCATGCTGAGGGGGAGGCGGGGGCGGGGCGCACAGGGGAGGGCTCGAGGCACGTAGGGG
This sequence comes from Jaculus jaculus, assembly GCF_020740685.1. Taxonomy (NCBI): domain Eukaryota; kingdom Metazoa; phylum Chordata; class Mammalia; order Rodentia; family Dipodidae; genus Jaculus; species Jaculus jaculus. The sequence continues at coordinate 62,906,898 of NC_059103.1, read as the reverse complement.
TGGGGCGTGGGGGTCTCAGGGCGCGCGGGGGGCGCGGGGGTGTGGGGCACGCCTGGGCGCCCGGGGCGCGGGGCGCTTGGGGCGTGCCTGCTGTGTGTGGATAGAGAGCACGGAACGTGCGGGGGGTGGGGTGCACGGGAGGGTGGGGTGGGCATGGGGTGGTCTTGAGGCACGTGGGGGTGGGGCGCAGGGGTCTTGGGCGCATGGGGGCGCGGGGCAGGCCTGGGTGCCCGGGGCGCGGGAAGCCTTGGTTCGCTTGGGCCGCGTCTGCCGTGTGTGGATAGGGAGCGTGGGGCGTGCTGGGGGGGAGGGGCGTGCTGGGGGGGTGCGGGGGGTGTGGCAGGTGTGGGGCACGGGGGTTGTGGGGTGCACTGGGCCGCCGGGGCGCGTGGGGTTGGTGTGCACGGGGCGCCGGGCCGCTGGGCGCGGGGCCGCGCCCGATGCAGTTATTCGCGGCGGGCGGGGTGGCGGGGCGTGGGTCGCGGGGGTGTGTGCTTCCCTCTTTTACCCCGATCTGTGCCCTCCCTCTTCAGAAAGTTCCTAATTTCCCTTGAATACTTGCCTTTTTTCCCCTCGTTGTTTGTAGTGCAGCTAGGCGGTCGCCATCTTGACCGGAAGCCTTTTGAAGAGGCTATCTTTTTTTCAAGTCCACATTGTTAGAGCCTTTGACACAAATAAAGTAGCTGGGCTGGAGAGATGGCTTAGCGGTTAAGCACTTGCCTGTGAAGCCTAAGGACCCCGGTTCGAGGCTCGGTTCCCCAGGCCCCACGTTAGCCAGATGCACAAGGGGGCACACGTGTCTGGAGTTCGTTTGCAGAGGCTGGAAGCCCTGGCACGCCCATTCTCTCTCTCTCCCTCTATCTGCCTTTCTCTCTGTGTCTGTCGCTCTCAAATAAGTAAATAAAAATTAAAAAAAAATAAAGTAGCTGTAATTACTTGACCCAATGTCCAGGTCCTCAATTCTGGTCCATTGCTCTATGTTCCTGTTTTTATGCCAGTATCATGTTGTTTTTTAATATTTTTTTTGTTCATTTATTATTTATTTATTTGAGAGCGACAGACACAGAGAGAAAGACAGATAGAGGAAGAGAGAGAGAATGGGTGCGCCAGGGCTTCCAGCCACTGCAAACGAACTCCAGACACGTGCGCCCCCTTGTGCATCTGGCTAATGTGGGGCCTGGGGAACTGAGCCTCGAACCGGGGTCCTTAGGCTTCACAGGCAAGTGCTTAACCGCTAAGCCATCTCTCCAGCCCATCATGTTGTTTTTATTACTATGGCTTTGTAGTATAGCTTTAGATCAGGTATGGTGATGCCTCCAGACGTGTTTCTTTTACTGATGATATGCTTGGATATCTGACACTCTTCTACCATTCCATATGAATTTCGAGATCATTTTTTCTATCTATGTGAAGAAAGATGTTGGGATTTTTATTGGTATTGCATTAAATCTATACATTGCCTTTGGTAAGATTGCCATTTTCACAATGTTAATTCTGTCTATCCAGGAGTATGGGAGGTCTTTCCATTTTCTCAAGTCCTCCTCAATTTCTTTGTTGGATGTTTTCATTGTGTAGGTCTTCCACCCCCTTGGTTAATGTTGTTCTGAGGAATTTCATTTATTTATTTATTTTTAATGCTATTGAAAATGGGACAATATCACTTATTTCTTTTTTTGTATCTTTGTCTTTTGCATATAGAAAAGCTTCTGATTTTTGTGTATTGATTTTGTATCTACTTTACCTAAGGAGTTAACCACTTTTAAGAGTTTGGGGATGGAGGTTCTCAGGTCACTTATGCATAGAATCATGTCTTCTGCAAATAGAGCTAACTTAGCATCTTCCTTTCCAATTTGTATCCCTTTTATTTCTTTCTCCTGTCTTATTGCTTGAGCTAGGACTTCCAGTACTATGTTGAAGAACAGAGGTGAGAGTGGACACCCCTGTCTTATTCCTGATCTCAATGGGAATTTGCATCAGGAAAATAGGCCTGTGGTTTTCTTTCCTTGTCACACCTGTGCCTGGTTTTGTTTTTAGGGTGATACTGGCTTCTTAAAAGGAGTTGGGGATCTTTCCCTATTCTCCAATTGTGTGGCTCAATTTGAGAAAAATTGATTTCAGTTCTGCCATCAAGGTTTTATAGAATTCAGCTGAGAAGCCATCTGGTCCTGGACTCTTCTTTTTAGGGAGATTTTGAATTACGCTTTCAATCTTAGTGGTTGTGATAGGCTTGTTTAGGAGGTTAATCTGCTCTGAGTTTAGCTTTGGTAGGTGGTATGTGTCCAGGAATTCATCCATTTCCTCCATATTATCCAATTTTGTGGAATAGAGGTTTTTGAAGTAAGTGCTGATGATTGTCCCAATATTTCATTTCTAGTTTGGTCTCTCTGTCTTTTATCTTGGTCAAATTGGCCATGGGTTTATCAATCTTCTTTACTTTTTTCAAAGAATCAGCTCTTTGTTTCATCAATTTTCTTGTTTTCTTAGTTTCCAATTCATTAATTTCTGCCCTGATCTTAATTATTTCTGTCCATTCGGAGCTTTTTGGGTTGCTTACTTCTTGTTTTTCCAGTGCCTTTAGGTGGATGGTTAGGTTATTGATTTGTCTTTGATCTGAAGCCATTTAGTGCAATGAATTTTCCCCTGAGGACCAACTTCATTGTGTTCCATAATATTTGGTAAATTATATTCTCATTGTCATTGATTTCTATAAATATTGCGACTTCATTTTTTTTTATTTCATCCTTTACGCATTTGTTGTTTAACAGTGTGTTGTTCAGTTTCCAGGAGTTGGTTGGGTTCCTGGTGCATCTTTTGTTGTTAATTTCTAACAATATAGCATTATGATCTGATATCATGCAGGAAATTATGTCAATCCTCCTAAACATATGGAGGCAGGCTTTATTACCCAGTATATGATCTATTTTAGTGAAGGTTCCATGGGCTGCTGAGAAGAATGTATTATCTGTGGATTTTGGGTAGAATCTTCTGTAGATGTCCATTATGCCTAATTGACCTATGGTGTTGTTGAGCTCTCTTACTTCCCTGTTAAGGTCCTGTTTTTTTTTTTTTTTTTGTTGTTGTTGTTGTTTGTCTCTCTCTCCTTCATATCCTTTAACTTTCTTTGGACCCATTCCATTTTCTTATATATTAGGTCTAGTCTAGCATGGAAAGCATTCATGTGATTATTGGTCCTTTGTGGCTTTTCTGCAAGTTTTGCTATTTGCTTGGTCAGGGTTGCATAGCTTATAACTTCACTTTGGGGTTCTGACCCTAATGTCTCTTCTATGTTTTGATTAGAGACATCCATTGTAGGACTGGACAATCTTTTTGGATTTACTTGCATTTGACTTTTCCTCATGTTATTCCTTTTGTGCTGTGGTCTGCCCATCACAGTGGTGGGGAAAGTGGGACTGGGGTCGTGAGGGGAGAGCAGGCCTAAAGTCATGGGATGGGTGGAAGGAGTGGGACTGAGGGTGCAGGAGCCTGGCGGGTAGGACTGAGGTTGGGGAGCATGGAGAGTAGGACTGAGGTCACGGGGGTTGAGGAGAGCATGCGTGAGGTTGTGGGGGGAGGGGGAGTGGTACTGATGTCATGGGAGGTGAGGGGAGTGGGACTGTAGTCATATGGGATGTGTCACCAGGGGGAGGGAGAGCAGGGCATCTTTCTGATGGGGTGGGGGACTGGGGCGATTGCCTGTGTGCAGAGGCTCTGGTGGAGCTATGCTGGCCTGTGTCCCCTTGCCTGCAGTTAGTACAGGAGGGACCCGAGGCTGGAACTATGGCTAGGATGGCTGCTTGAGGGGATTGTGGGACTGTTGGGCTGCCTGGGAATCATCCAATTCCCTTTTTTGCCCCTTGGCACCCTCCCACTGGAGGTATTTTAGAGTCTTCTCCCCTCTACAAGACCCAATGAACTCTTAATGTTTTGCCTTTCCTTGCCCAGGAGATGTGGTGCAGTTAGGAGGATGTCATCTTGACCCTACTGAGCCATTTCTATAAACTTATATGTGTGTGTGTATGACTTGTATTGATAAGTTCTAAACTTACAGACAACAAACCATGGTATTTCCCTTCCTTCCCCTTCATCCCCTCCCCTACTTTCTCCTTCATAACTCTGCTATCTGTCATATCCCCTCCCTCTCCATTCGTCTCTCTTTTAATTTGGTGTCATCATCCTTTTATTCTCTTATGAGGATCTTGTGTGGGTATTGCTAGGGACTGTGAGGTCTTGGATATTGAGGCCAAATTCTGTCTGGACAGTTGTATGTGAGGAGTGGTACCCTTCCTTTGGCTCTTACATTCTTTCCACACCTCTTCTGCAATGGACCCAGAGCCTTGGAGGGTGTGAGGTGTTTCAGTGATGGACATTCCTCTGACCCTTCTCAGCACTATGTTGCTCTTTGGGTCATCCTAGTGGTCATCACCATCTGAAAAGAGAAGCTTCTCTAACCAGAAGTGAGAGTAGCATTAATATATGAGAATGAACATTAAGTGTAGTCATTTCAGGGCAATCTGGTGAGAGTAATATATGCATTGATCCTGACAAGAGCAGGGATTATACTCCTAAGGCTCATGACCTTCTCTTCCATAGACTTTTGATTAGATTTTCAGTACTAGGTATGTATTCCTTCCCATAGAGTTGGTCTTCAGTCCAATTAGAGAGCAGATGGTTTCCGCCAGAGCAGACATGCCACTATTACACTCGTTCAGTCATTTGGCCTGTCTGGCCAAACTTGAGGTTTCCAGTGTCCACTGTTTTCACCACGGATGACTTCTGATTCCCATTAAGATTATATACAGTGCAGCTTTTTCCAGATTTCAGTTGCCTGGGCTACAAGGAGAAGGTTTTCTGCTCAGCACCAACTTGATTTTGCAGTGACTTTGCTGCTCAGGCATGTGAAGTCTTTAGCAATAGGGTCTTACCATCTCTTTCTTATGGGGAACCAAGGGCCTTGGCAATAGCCTGTAATGTTTTGGAGGCAACAAGGACCTCCCTGGCCAATGATTCACCAGAAGGTATCCCATCCCAGGCACTGAAAATTTTCTAGTAACAATCTATGGCTTCTGGATGTGCCATTATTTAAGAAAGTAGATTTTCATATGTCTTATTCAAAATAACTTGAATTTTGATTGACCCTCCCCTCTGCCCTTCTTTTATACAATCTCTTCCCTTGACCTCGCTTTGGCCTTTCTCCTCCCTGTAAGCTGTTCTTCTACTTACTTATACAATGCCATCCCCTTAAGACCTTCCTACTCCTCCCTCCCTTAAAGCATTTTTCTAGTTTATGAGCCTCTGCTACTGATTATTGGTTCCAGATCACACGGAAGTCTATACATTTGTAGCTAGGATCCACATATAAGAGAGAACATATGACATTTGGCTAATATCCACCTATTTCCTTGCCAATTTCATAATTTTATTTTTCTTTATCACTGAATTGAACTCCATTGTATAGATATACCACATCCTTATTATCTATTCTTCTGTGGATGGACATCTATGCTGGTTCCATTTCCTAGGTATTGTGAATAGAGCAGCAGTAAACATGATTGTGCAAGTATCTCTAAGGTAGTTGAGAAGAGTCATTAGGATATATGCCTAGGAGTGCTCTAGCTGGATCATATGGAAAATCTATTTTTAGCTGTCTCCTAAACATCCACATTAATTTCTAAAATGGCTGTACCAGACTCCATTCCCATCAACAGTGTAGAAGGGTTTCCCTTTGATAACATCCTTGCCAACATTTATTGTCATTTGTTTTCTTGATTTGTTTTCTTGTTTTCTTGTAGCCATTCTGATGGGAGAAAGATGGAATATCAAGGAAGCTTTAATTTGTATTTTCCTGATTACTAAGGATGTAGAACACATTTTTAGATGTTTATATGTCATTTGTATTCCTTCTGGTGTGAACCCTCTGTTTAGTTCCATAATCATTTTTTTTATTGGGTTTTTGATTTATTTTTCTGTTTTTTGAGTTCTTTGTATATTCTGGATATTAATCCTCTGTCAGATGTGTAGCTGGCAAAGATTTTCTCCCATTCTGTAAGTTGTCTGTTTGCTATATATATATATATTTATTTATTTATTTATTTGAGAGCGACAGACACAGAGAGAAAGACAGATAGAGGGAGAGAGAAAGAATGGGCACGCCAGGGCTTCCAGCCTCTGCAAACGAACTCCAGATGCGTGCGCCCCCTTGTGTATCTGGCTAACGTGGGACCTGGGGAACCGAGCCTCGAACTGGGGTCCTTAGGCTTCACAGGCAAGCGCTTAACCACTAAGCCATCTCTCCAGCCCTGTTTGCTATATTTATAGTGTCCTTTGCTGTACAAAAGCTTTATAATTTCATGATATCCCAGTAGTTGATTAGTGGTTTTATTTTCTGAGCAATTGGGGTTATATTCAGAAATTTATTACCTATGCTGATATGTAGAAAGGTTTCCCGTGCCTTTTCCTCTAGCAATGTCAAGAGTTTCAGATCTCATATTAACATCTCTGATCTCCTTGGATTTGATTATTGTGCATGGAGAGACAAAAATCTATTTTCATTTTTCTACATATAGATATCTAGTTTTCCCAGCACCTCTTGTTGAAGAGGTGATCTTTTCTCCAGTGAATAATTTTGGCATTTTTTTGGTCAAAAATCAGATGGCTGTATCTGCCTGGATTAACATCTGTGTCCTCTATTCTGTTTCATTGATCTACATGTCTGTCTTTGTGCCAATACCATGCTGTTTTTGTTGATATGGCTTTTTCTTTTAATATAGCTTAAAATCTGGTATGGTGATACCACCAGACTTAATTTTTGCTCAAAATCGTTTTGGCTATTCAACGTTTTTTGCCCTTCCAAATGAAATTCAGGATCTTTTGTCTATTCCCATGAAGAATGCCATTGGAATTTTAATGGGAATTGCATTAAATGTGTAGATTGCTTTTGGTAAGATTGACATTTTTATAATGTTGATTCTTCCAACTCAAGAACGTGGGATATCTTTCCATTTCCTTATGTCTTCTGCAATTTTTCGCTTGAGTGTTTTAAAACTCCCATTGTAGAGCTCCTTATCTTCTTTAGTTAAGTTTTTTCCAAGGTTCTTTCTTTCTTTCTTTCTTTCTTCTTTCTTTCTTTCTTTCTTTCTTTCTTTCTTTCTTTATTTATTTATTTCTTTATTTATTTATTGAGGCAATTGTGAATGGGAGAGATTCCCTGATTTCATTCTCTGTATGTTTGTTGTTAGTATATTAGAAAGATACTGATTTTTGTGTACTTATTTTGTATTCTGCTATGTTGCTAAAAGTGTTTATTAGCTCTAACAGTTTGCTGATAGAGTTTTTGGGGTCTTTTATGCATAGAATAACATCATCTGCAAATAGCGATAATTTGATCTCTTCCTTTCCAATTTGTATCTTTTATGAGTGTCTCTTGCCTTCTTGCTATAGGTAAGACTTCTAGTACTATATTAAATAAAAGGGGGGACAGTGTACACCCTTGTTTTGTTCCTGAATTTAGTGGAAAAGCTTCGAGTTTCTCACCATTAAGTATTATGGTGGCTGTAGGTTTGTCATAAATAGCTTTTATTATGTTGAGTTATGTTCCTTCTAGTCCCAGTTTCTGTAATACTTTTACCATGAAAGGATGTTGGATTTTGTAAAATGCCTTTTCTGCATCTATTGAGATGATCATGTGAATTTTGTCCTTTAGATCATTTATATGACAGAACAGAAAAGAAAATTACAGGCCAATCTCCCTTATAAACATAGATGCAAAACTTCTGATCAAAATACTGGCAAACAGAATACAAGTATATATCAAAAATATTATTCACCCCGACCAAGTTGGCTTTATCCCAGGGATGCAGGGATAGGTTAACATATGCAAATCAGTAAATGTAATACATCATATAAATGGACTTGGGTTTTGCTCATAGCCTGTGACCTTTTGTCCATTGCCTAGGAAACTCTTTATATAGTCTCAGCCAGCGGCCTTCACACAGTCCATCCCCCTGTGACTAATATCCCATACCTTTTCCTGCAAGTACATAGATCATCTGACTCTCTCCCTAAGTGCTAAAATGAATGTCCCTAGGCATGGGCAGGCAACCTTTGAACCCACCGACCCCCTTAGGACACTCTTCCTGCTTCTCTCAACTGCTTATAAAAACTCAGTCCTCTGAGGGCTGGAGAGATGGCTTAGTGGTTAAGCGCTTGCCTGTGAAGCCTGAGGACCCCGGTTCGAGGCTCAATTCCCCAGGACCCACGTTAGCCAGATGCACAAGGGGGCGCACGCGTCTGGAGTTCGTTTGCAGTGGCTGGAGGCCCTGGCGCGCCCATTCTCTCTGTCTCTGTCTATTTGCCTCTCTGTCACTCTCAAATAAATAAATAAAAATAAACAACAACAACAAAAAAAAACTCAGTCCTCTGACAAATAAATGAGCTGTTCTCTGAAGCTGTCTCTTGGGTCTTTCTTCCTGTCACACTCAGGGCTGCTCAAGACCCTGCTCCATAGCCTCCTGGACACCTTCGGGGAGCCAGTGCTTAATGGCACCCTGAGGAACCAGGGTAGGTGAGTGCTCCCCTGGAGTGACATCATCCTCTTGAGGGACATTGGCCCCCTGTGGCCTTGCTCACACTTCTGAGGGCTGGCAGGTTCCTCTCTTTCCTCCCTTACTTTCAGTTCACACTATCGTGAGGAACCATATACGGTGCCCTCTAGTCTTGGTGCTTTCACTCTTTTTCTATCATGGGCAATATTGCCTCCCATCAAAAGGAATCACAGATTTGTAGATTAAGGGTTCTCCTCAAAGTTAGGGGAATTAAGCTCTCCCAGAGAGAGGCTATCTCCTTCTGGGAGGAAGTCCTCCAGATTGCCCCTTGGATGACCCAGACATGTGGACCCACATAACTTATATGGCTAGGAGATGAGAACTTCAGGAAGGTACTTCCCCTTTACTCCCTTTTCATCTCCTTTCAAGATTCTCCACTAGGGCAGCAGTGAAACTCAAAGCCAGTTCTGCAAGTGCTCTAAGGTGGCTCATGCCTAGTCGTGGGCTCATGGCGCTGAGAGAGTGGCACCTCAGCCTATGCAGGCAAAGTGTATGCGAGCTCCCTCCTTGCCTAGCCACCACCACCTCTCTGATTCCATTTGTCCAAGATGGCAGTGCCAGGGGTGCTGCTTCCTGGGCCACTGCTCCTGCCACTTTGAAGAGCCCGTGGCACCCTGCCCTGTGGGCCAGCTGCCTGGCCCTCACCCACTGTGCTGGCACCATGAAGCAACAGAAAAAAAAAAGTTAGATTTAACTAAAGGCTATGATGAGCTGAAATTTTACATAAGCAATGCCATACTTTGTTACATGATATCATAAATATAATTACTGAGTTCATGTTGTAAGTTAACTTCAACTTACACAGAGGATTATTGAAAACAACAAAATTTTCTCTGAGGTGGTAACTCATAATTTGTCAAGTGTTTTATAAAGACTGTAATGTCCTGTTACTTAAAAGGAGGAGGCGACTGGGCTGAGTTCTAGGTCAGCATGCCTCAAGACAGAAGCAAAAACTTGCCTTTGTTATACCTAATAATAACATTTCCAACATTCTCTTCCAAGATTATCTTCCTGCATTCCATCAATACACTTCCAGGGACCTTTAGAATAGTTCCCCTCTTTGGGAGAGATTCTCTAACTGCCACAACTTTGTGCCCCATTCAGCAGGAAATAGTTAACGAACTGACTTCATCACTCTATTGCCCTCTAACAGCAGTTAGAGTGTCTCCTAATGAGAGGGAGAAATGAAGGGGGCTAGAGTTAGGGCTCCTGGACAGGAAAGGGCAGGAAAGGTTTCCTTATCTCTTGCCCAGTTCCAAAGAACTATTTTTCCACAAACAGCTATGACCCCTCCTGGGAGGGAGGTCAATAGCCAGAGGAAACCCTCTCTGACTTTATATTAAAAACAAACCAAGTCTAGAGAAAAAAAATTCCCGACCCCCTGGAGGGGCGAGATCACCATCAGCCTGCATTGCTGCCATCATGTGTGCTGTGTCCCTCAATATTTCCATAACCAGGACCACTTGTGTCAAGACACCCGCTCTTCCTTCAGTGCAAAGGGGTAACCATCCCATGCATAAGTGTTTCCTCTGCCACTTATTATTCCCCAGTCTCGATTGTTCCACAGGCGTGTCTCGACAAGGAAGAAGAAGCATCCTACAAACTCTGCAAACATCAAGTGAGAGCAATTTTTAATCCCGGGCTGGTGGGCCTCAGCATGATGCTGTCCCTGGGTGCTTCTGGTGCTACAGGAACCACTCTTGTCCAAACCAACCACCTCATGTGGGACTTCCAAATCAAGATGACCAGGCTGTGATACCTACCGCCAACAGCCTTGAATCTCTCCAGAGACAATTGAACTCTCTTGCGGGTGTGCTACTTCAAACCATATATCCTTAGACCTCATTACTGGTGAACATGGGGGGACATGTTAGGTCTTGGGAGAAGAATGTTGTTGTTTTTTTTTACTGAATTAAATATTGTTGAGCAAAATGTTAAAACTCTCAAAAAAAACTCTGCAAGGAGCTGATTAACCACTACAAGCCCAGGGACCCCACCATCGGGTTCTCGAACACATTAGTCACTTAGCTTTCCCCCGTTGTTAGCCCTCTTCTTGATACAGGAACCCCATTACCTGTAGCCTCCTGCCTCATCAAATTTCTCAGACAACAAATAACTAATATTGCTAAGGTGCTACAAATCGGGTCCTCATGTACTATTTAGCCCTATCTGAGCCTATGATAGACTGTAAGAATTTCACTCAATATGATGATACCTCCACATTATAAAAACAAAGGGAGAGCTGTTGGACACAGGCAAGGCCCCAGGTTAAAGAAAGTCTAAGCTGTCAGACACAACTAAGGGCCCCAGGCTGTGGAGAGTTTGCAGCAGCCTAAACCACCAGACACAAGTGTCATAGGCCAGCAGGGAGGCTACCCCCATTTTTAGGTGTTGCAGTGAGCCTGGACCCCCTAGACAAAAATCTCAGGCACTAAGATTGGCAGGAAGTAGGGCCACTCCCTCTCCAGCCCGGGACACCTGGATGTCCAGATAAGACAGGTTTCTCTCATGGCCCTGTGACCTTTGGCCAGTTGCCTAGAAAGCTCCTTACGTGATATCAGCCAGCAACCTTCACACAGCCCATCCCCCTGCAACTCATACTTCATACCTTTTCCTGCCACTGCATAGATCACCTGACTCTCTTCCTACATGCTGGAATGAATGTTCCTAGGCCTTGGAAAACAACTTTTGAATCCACCAATCCCCTTAGGAGCTTCTTCCCACTCTCCCTCATCTGCTTATAAAAACTCAATTCTCTGACAAATAAACAAGCTGTTCTCTGAAGCTGGCTCCCAGGTGTTTCTTCCTATTGTACTCACAGTTGATCAAGACCATGTTTCACAGTCAGCTGGAGGCCTTCAGCAAGCCAGCTTGCAGTGGCACCCTGAGGAACAAGGGACCCACATAGAAAGCTCCTCCCTTCCTTTCATCTGGGTCTTTCTTCTCAGGGCCATCTTCCCTCTATGGCCTTGGTGGCTGAGCAAGTATAAACTTTCCTCCATTGTTTCCCCTCAACCAAAGGATACCATCCAACCCAGGGTCTCCACCAGGTTGCACTTGGATTAACTGGACTAGCTCTCTGCCATGAACATGAGTTCCTTTACCAGATAAGCTATGGTCCTGATGTCTATGTTTTTAGCCCACCAAATCAGGTTTGTTTCACAGACATTGGCCAGATTGCATGTGATGCAGCAGAAGGCACAGAGCTATCTTGGAAAGACCTGGGACTATAGAAGAATCCTTTTGTCTGCCACAGGACTTGTTGGCTCTACTAGTCTCTACACTGGCTCTCCTTCAAACATAACTCAAAATGTGGTAAATTTTTGGAAAGCACATCTTGCTGCAAAGTTTCCTCTTACTGTTTAGCTTAGACCAGTGAGGGAGAGATTTATTTTAATTCTAAGTATTCACTAAAATCCTTGTACACTGATAGATTCAGAAAGGAGAAAACAGCTAACATTGTTGTCTGAAAGAGCAGGACTTTTGCTGCTGGAAAACATTCTATAATTAAGTGAAAATTCCCCATGATTTTCCACAGCCCAGAAATAATGTCTTCTGAGTTAAGACAAAGAAAATCTATTAATTTTTACTGAACAGTATTGATCAAATGTTTACTTGCTCAAGTCTTCCCTAGGGATGCATAGTGGTCCACCAAAGTAAAAGATGGGATTTTACTTTGTATATAATTAGGCACATACTTGGCTGGGTTTGCCTCAGTTTTCCTTATTTATCTTTTATATATACACACACACACACATATATATATTCTTTCTTTATTTATTTGAGAGTGAAAGACGGAGAGAGAAAGAAGGAGAGAGAGAGAAAGAATGGGAGCACCAGGGCTTCCAGCTACTGCAAATGAACTCCAGACGTGTGCACCCCCTTGTGCATCTGGCTAACGTGGGTCCTGGGGAATCGAACCTTGAACCGGGTTCCTTAGGCTTCATAGGCAAGCGCTTAATTGCTAAGCCATCTCTACAGCCATTATTTATTTTTTAAATGTATGTTTATTTATTTATTCAAAAGAGAGAGGGAAAGGAGAGAGAGAGAGAGAGAGAGAGAGAGAGAGAGAGAGAGAGAGAGAGAGGGAGAGAGAGAGAGAGAGAGAGAATGGGTGGGCCAGAGCCTCCAGCCTCAGCAAATGAACTCTAGATGCATGTGCCACCTTGTGCATCTGATTTATCCTTACCTTACTGTGATCTGAGGATGCACTTGCCTTCTATGGTCTAATTCTCTGGGCAGCTTCTGGCTTGCCCCAGAGGCCTCTGGATCCTCTTGTCCAAGCTCTGAGTCTAATGAACCCAGTCTGTTATTGTACATATTATCTTCAAGCCCCCTCCATTCTCTCCATGTGAGAATGCTGCAGTCTCTGGAGACAAAGGGTGTGAGCTCAATTTCACCCAGAAACATGTACAAGAAGGAGAAAGTGCCAATAGCAGCTGAAGCTGAGCTTGAGTGTCCTGTGGCCAAGGAGGGAAGGAGAAGACATAATCTTCTGGCTGCATCCCATGCTGCCGTAGCAGGCAGATAGTGAGGTACCACAGTTATTGGGAAACAGTCAGAGCCATCTCTGTCTTTATTAGCAGCTTGACCTTCTATCCCACTGAGTGGCTCTGACCTAGATACCCTTGCTATGCTCTTTTGGGCAACTGTCCCAGAGTTGCCTGTCAAATTGTGAATGACTTATGCTGAATTTGACCTCTTAAATGCTGACTTCCAGTGTCTGTAATTTGCTTAATAGAAGCAGAGAGAACCAGCTCTTTTTGAATATGCCAATAAAATTGCTCATGGGCTGAAAGAACTGCAGGTCATTTTGATTCACATTACCACACTGCTGTTTGTCAAATGCATGGTCAGGGTCTCTGCCTGAAATCTCAAGCTGTAAATAAAATGAGCATATTTGCCTAAGGCGTACCTGCCTCCAAACACCCATTGTGATAATTAGTACTGTGAAATCAATATGTAGAAACTGAGGGCCTGACAGGATGAGGAATGTCATGGCTGGGGCTTGGATTTAACCCTGATATATGATGGCAAGGAGGCCTGGGGATGGCTAAGTGGTGGTGATTTTCATAGCTGCTTGCAAACAGAGGATAGATTATTATTTTAAAAACAGTACAGGGACTCCAGTAAAAAGAACCAAATTGTATTTTTAATGTTATTTATTTGTAACAGAGGAAGAAAGTGTGTGTGTATGTGTGTGTGAGAAAGAGAGAGAAAGGGAGGGAGGGAGAGAGAAAGAGAGAGAGAAAGAGAGAAAGAGAGAGAGAGAGAATGGTTGTGCCAGGGCCTCTTGACTGCAAATGAAATCTAAATATATTTGCCACATTGTGTATATGGCTTTACATGGGTACTGGGAAATTGAACCCAGGCCAGCAGGCTTTGCAAGCAAGCACCTTTAATTGCTGAGTCCTCTTGACATCCCCCAAACTATTTTTGCCAAGAGTTGAAGGTGAAATCTCAGACTAATACAAGTGCATTTCATAGTGGAGAGTTCTGTATGGAAACAAGTTATATGCCAATACTGATGTGCAAACTGAAGGTTTATAGACTCAGTATGTTATAAGCTTTTGCTTTTGCATGCTATGGCCTCAAATGTCAATTTGAACTTTGAGGTATATGGGATTTTTTTTACACTCATGCTCAATAGGTTAAAGATAAGATATGAGGATATGGGCTATGTTTTGTTCTTCCATTAAATTTATCCAGGAAACAGTGTCATTCTAAAGAGGAAATATATTTTATACACAAAATATATGTTTAATAAATTTATACGGCTATGGAAGACTTAAAAGAAATCCATTTTATCACATAAAATCTACAACATTTTAATATTCATATTAAAGTTATAGTTTTCAGGTGTCTGAAGTTTAAAACCTTCTAATTTTGTACATGTTGATAATGTATTTTGATCAAATATGGTGTGTTACCTGTTACTATCTCTTGTCCTTCCACTGATCACCTTCTCCTTTCTGCCTAGTCCCTCTTCTTTCTTTTTTTTTATATTAAGAATATACTTTGGGGTTGGAGAGATGGCTTAGTGGTTAAAGCACTTGCCTGCAAAGCTAAAGGGCCCAGGACCAACACAAGCCAGGTGAACAAGGTGGCACATGCATCCGGAGTTTGGTTTCAGTGGCCTGGCATGACCATTCTCTCTCTGCCTGTTTCTATCTCTCTCAAAATACATAAGTAAAAATAAAATATTTTACAAAAGAATATACTTTGTTTGACCAAATCATATGTTGCCTCCTCCCTGACCCCATTCCACTGAGACTGAACCTCAAGTGGGATTGTTGGTATTCCCCATGTGGTTGTGTGAGCATCAGTCAGTCATTGGTGGGGGGATAAAGCCCCTGGATATGCCCTCCTAGCCTGTGGATTTTACAATTTTTCCACCCCTCTTCTGCAAAATTCGTTGAGCCATGCTGTGTGTGTTTAGTTTAATTTTTTATCAACAACTTCTATAATTATAGACAATAACCTATGGCAATTTTCTCCCTCCACCAACTTTCCCCTTTTGCAACTGCACTCTCCACCATACCCCTTCCCCTCTCAATCATTCTCTCTTTGGTTTTGATGTCATTAACTTTTCCTCCTATTCTGATGGCCATATGTCGGTAGTGTCAGTAACTGTAAGGTCATGGATATCCAGACCATTTTATGCCTGGAGGAGCATATGTAAGGAGTCCTACCCTTCCTTTGTCTCTTACATTATTTCTGCCACCTCTTGCACAATGAACCCTGAGCCTTGGAAGGTACAGAGCTATTTCAGGGCTCAGTACTCCTCTCTCATTCTTCTCAGCACCACATTGCCTTCTGAGTCATCTCAAGGTCACCACCACCTGAAGAGAAGCTTCTCTAGCCAAAAATGAGAGTAGCATTAATATATGGGTATTAACGTTAGGAGAACTTCTTACCAGGCAGTTTTAGTGAGCATAGTATATACATTTAGCCAGACACAAGCAGATGTTATGCCCCTAGGGCTCATGACAACCCCTGTCATAGGTTTTCAGCACCCCTCCCATGGAGTGGGCCTCCATTCCTACTAGAGAGTGGTTGGTTTCCCCCATATCATACATGCCATTAATGCACTCATTGGCTATTTGGCCTGGCTGGCCAAATTTAAGGCTTGTAGTGTCCACTGTTGTTATCTGTACTTGTGATTTCTCTCTCTCCCTTTGAGTGGCATGCAGCATAGCTTTTTTCAGCTTTCTGTCATTTGTTCTACACAGAGGAGGCTTTCAGCTTAGCTCCAACAGGATTTCTGAATGACCTTTCAGTCCAAGTATGTAGAATCTTATCATATATTCCTGGAAGAAAACCAAGAGCCTCAGCAACGGGGCATCAGGGAACAGCCTGGCCAACAACTCACTGGAAGGTATTCCATCCCTGAAACTGAAAATATTCTAGTGACAATCTATGGATTCTGGGTGTTCCATTGTCCAGAAAGGTAGGTTTCCATATGACTTTATGACATCAATATCCTCTTATATTTTTATTAGCCCTTCCCCTACATTTCCTTTACTTAATCTCTTCCCCTGACCTCACTTAGGCCTTTGCATTCCCATTAATCTGTTCTTCTACTTACATACGCACAATACATCCTATTAGATCCCACTCCTTCCTTTCTATTCCCTTTATATCCCCTTTCTAGATTACTGACTTCGCTACTGAGTTTTGTTCCAACTCACATAGAAGTCCAGTCATTTGTAGCTAGGATCTGCAATGGGAGAGATCATATGGTGTTTGTCTTTATAAGCTTGAGTTAACTCACTAAGTATGATCCTTTCTAGATCCATCTATTTTCCTGCAAACTTCATAATTTAATTTTTCTTTAACACTGAGCAGAACTCTATTGTGTAAATGTGCCACATCTTCATTATTCACTCATCAGTTGAGGGACAATTTAGGCTTGTTCCATTTCCTAGCTGTGACTATATTGTGACTATAGTAGCAAGTAGCAAGCAACTTGGGTGAGCAAGTATTTCTAAGGTAGTGAGATGAGTCCTTAGGATATATGTCTAGGAGTGGTATAGCTGGGTCATGTTGTAAATCTATTTTTTGCTATCTTAGGAAACTCCACACTAATTTCCACAGTGGCTGTGCCAGATTGCACTCCCACAAATAGTATAGAAGGATTTCTCTTATTCCACAATTATTGCCACCATTTATTGTTTTTCTTTTCATGATGGTAGCCATTCTGACAGGAGATGGAGTCTCAAAGTTGTTTTAATTTGCATCTCCCTGATGGCTAGTGATGTGGAACATTTTTGGATGTTCATATGCCATCTGTATTTCTTCTTTTGAGAACTCTCTATTTAGTTCTACAGTCCATTTTTAATTCAGTTGTTTGATTTCTTATTATTTCTTTTGCTTGAGTTCTTTGTATATCCTGGATATTAATTCTCTGTCAGATGTATAGCTGGCAAATATTTTCTCCCATTCTGTAGGTTGCCTTTTTGCTTTTTTCACAGTGTCCTTTGCTGTATAAAGGCTTCATAATTTCATGAGGTTACAGTGGATCAGTGGTTTCATTTTTTGAGCAACTGGGGTTATATTCAGAAAATCTTTGCCAATACCAATATGTTAAAGGATTTCCCCTACTTTTTCCTTTAGCAATTTTAGAATTTCAGGTATGATATTAATATCCTTGATCCATTTGATCTTAATTCTTGTGCAAGGAGAGAGATAAGGATCTATTTTCATCATTCTACAGATACATATCCAATTTTCCTGGCATCATCTGATGAAGAGACTGTCTTTTCTCCAGTGAATACTTTTTGCATTTTTGTAGAATATCAGGTGGTTGTAGCTACATAGACTTCTATCTGGGTCCTCTCTTCTGTTCCATTGTTCTACATGTCTGTTTTTGTGCCCATACCATGCTGCTTTTTTTACTATAGCTCTGTAATGTAGGTTAAAATCAGGTATGGTGATACCTCCGACCTTATTTTTGTTAATCAAAATTCTTTTAGATATTTGAAGTTTTTTTGTGCTTCCAAATGAATTTTAGGATTTTTTTCTATTTCCATGAAGAATTCCATTGGATGTTTTATGATTGCATTAAATGTGCAGATTACTTTTGGTAAGATTGCCATTTTCACAATCTTGATTCTTCCAATCCAAGAACAAGGGATGTCTTTCCATTTCCTAGTGTGTTCTGCAATTTCTGTATACAATCATGCTGGTACCATCTTTAGCCTCCTCCCTGCCCTCCCCCCTCCACAGGGACCCTCCTCATTTGGAAATATGGTTTGTGTGTTGTGGGGTTAGCCAATAGTTATGGGTAAGAGGCAATGACCCTGTGCATAATGACCTAATGTGTGGCTCTAACATCCTTTCTGGCCTCTCTTCCACAAATTTCCCTGAGCCATGTTGGGTTCATTTTAGGTCTGCTTCAGTGATGAGTTCTTGGGAGCCTCTTTGTCTCTGGACTCTGGATATCTGGTTTGGTAGGAGTTGAGTGTACTCTGTGTCTATCTCTTTCACCCTTGTGCTGGTACCAGGTTCACCAAGTAAGCAGCACTCTTGCTTATTTCCCCAATTACTCTTAGTTAAATCTGGTGCCCTTATGAGTTATGATGGGCTGGTTCTTTCCTTAGGATCTGTGTCTATCTGAAAAAGAGAAGCATAGTCTCTAATGGAGATTAAAGTTAATGCTAGATAAATGGGATAGCTATTGTTTATTTAGAGAGAATAGAATAGGTGTAGACCCTCTTGTAGCCTATGATTGGTGGGCACTTGACAATGGAGAGGGGGCTCATTTTTGGATATGATTCTGACTTGTTTCTTAGTTCCATCTATGGGTTCCATCCCACTGAGCAGATCAGTTAGCCAAATCAAGAGCTGTTGCTGCACACAAATGTCTTCCTACTCACCTCTGTGAGGGGTGCCAACACTGTCCCACTTGGGGCCGCACATGTCAATGCCCCCCGACTGGCTATCACCCCCTACCCTGTACCCAGACCCAAGCAAGTGGGCCAGTATATCTCCACCTGTGCATTCGGGCAGGGAACACATCCCACTCCCTATTGCCCCCCATTCCAGTGTGTGGATCCAAGCCAGCAAGCCAGTGTAGGTCCACCCACTCCTCCAGGCTCAGGATCACCATCCCAATGCCTGCTGCTTCCCACCCCTGTGCAAGGACACAGACAGGCCAGAGTATCTCCACTGGTGTCTCCAGGCTAAGGAACAGTCATCTCACTGCCACCCCTCCCCCTTGCATGGACCCAGGCAGGCCAGATTAGCTCCACCCAGACTCCAGATTTATTAACACTATTCCACTTGCCACTGACCCCGCCTCCCCCCACCCCCTAGCACAGGGCCAGAGAGATCTGAGTATCTCCACAAGGGCTTCCAGGCTCAGAACACCATCCCACTGGCCACCGATCCCCATTCTCCTCTCCACACACTCCTATACCCCAAGTCATGGAATACCAAGCCTTTACATCAGGTCCCCACCAGAGCTGCCTGAGCTCTTTCCCTCTGAGCAGGCAGGCCCAATTGCCACCAGAAGCCTAGGAAAAGCAAACATAAGAGGGAATAACCACTGAACACAATTTAAGGGTGGACTATAGTTTCCTCCTAAATAAGCAGACTACAGTACAAAAGGAATAACATAAAAAATCAAATGCAAGTAAATCCAATACGATTGCCTGGTCCCACAATGGATGTCTCAAATCAAAACATAGAAGAGATACTAGGATCAGAACCCCAAAATGAAGATGTAAGCTATGCAACCCTGACCAAGCAAATAGCAGAACTTGCAGAAAAGAAACAGAGGTCCTACATCTAATAGATAAGAACCTGGAAGGGGTCCAGTAACAGTTAAAAGATCTGAAGGAGAGTGAAAAAAAAAAAAAAAAGAAGACCTCAATAACCAGCTGTCTTGAGTGTTTTAAAGTTTTCATTGTAGATATCCTTCACTTCCTTGGTTAGGCTTATTCCAAAGTACTTTATTATTGTTTTTCATGCAATTGTGAATGGGAGTGATTCTCTGATTTCATCCTCTGCATGTTTGTTGCTAGTGTATAGGAAGGCTACTGATTTCTGTGTGTTTGTTTTGTATCCTGCTACATTGCTATAAGTGTTTATCAGCTCTAACTATTTACTGGTAGAATCTTTAGGCTTCTTTACATGCAGAATAATATCATCTGAAAATAATGATAACTTGACCTCTTTCTCTCCAATTTGTATCCCTTTTATGTGTGTCTCTTGCCTTATTGCTATGGCTAAGACTTCCACTACTACATATCTTCTTTGGTTTGTGTGTTTTGTAGTTTAATTATAATATGATGGTGGTGAGAGATTATTTCCTGATTTTGTCTGTTTGGCATTCTATAGGCTTCCTGTATCTATATTGTCATCACTTTCCCTCCTTGGGGACGTTTTCTTCTATGATTTTGTTGAAAATACCTGTTATGCCTTTGGAGTGAAATTTTTCTCTTTCTACTACACCATGAATTCTTATGTTTGATCTTTACATAGTGTCCTGAATGTCTAGAAATTCCCATTCATGCCTTTCTATTAGTTAGTCTTTCTCTTTGTTGGACGTTATTAGATATGCCACCTGGTCTTCTAGTTTAGATAATCTGTCCTCTCTTTGATCTTGATTCTACTTGTGAGGGTATGTGTTGCTCCACACCCTTAATCCTGTCATCTAGGAGATTGAGATTTCTAGTCTGAAACAAGTTCCAAGTCAGTGTGGGGACAGTCAGTTCCTGTACCCTGTAATGACAGAAGAAAAAGAAAAAAGACCCTAAAACCCAGGAATATCAAAGGCAACAGTATTCAACACCAAAATACAGCTTATTTGAGAAGGGTAAAGCCAATCAAGGGTATACTTTCAAATGTAGTACATAACCTTTCCTGACATGGGAAGAGAGATTAGCACTTCCAGTGCAGGCATATGTATCTGGCTTTGTGTAAGTAGGCCCCGTTACCTTTTTGGTTGGCTTTCAATCTCACCAATTCTGAATGCCCACCTTGATCTCTCTAGGGGCTGGGCAGCTGGGTGAGAATGTGTTTTCCAAATATTCATGGCCCTGATGGTTGGGGGATGGGAGGTTTGCAGGGTTCTGTACTGGAACTGCTTGGCTGGTCCCATTTTTATCTTCATCAGCAGCTGCTCAGCTGGTTTCTGCTCACTTCTCCTTCATGATTTCTGATTTTATGAAGAGGCTGATATGTGTGGAAAATCCCCTCTCTTAGTTTCTGCTCCTGCCTCTCTGGGCGGCCAGCCAGGCAGGCTTGCAGATCATAACTGCTGGCACCTTAGTGGGATTTTGGTCAGGTTCCTCCTTTCTGGAAGATCCTGATCATTCCCGCTTCTCTGCTGTGGTTGGTAATAACTTATATACCTTTACTTTTCAGCAGAAGAGTGTATTTTGCTGTGTTTGTGTTCATTTCTATACCTAGGCTGCTTTGGTGTGGCTAATATTCAGCTATCTTACCTGGTCCATAATAGGTGTGTTTTAAGTGTACTTCAATGTTAAGCTTCATGAGCTTTGATATGTGTTGAGTATCCTCAACGTCTGACTCCTTCACCCTAGCACAGATTGTCAGTCTCCCTTCCTTCCTTCCTTCCTTCCTTCCTTCCTTCCTTCCTTCCTTCCCTCCCTCCCTCCCTCCCTCCCTCCCTCCTTCCTTCCTTTCTTCCTTCCTTCCTACCTTTCTTTCTTTTTCTTTGAGGCCTTTTTATGTGAAAGAGCAAGAGAGAGAGAGAGAGAGAGGGAGGGAGAGGGAGGGAGAGGGAGGGAGAGGGGGAATGAATCGGTGCAGCAGGGCCTGCCGCTGTAACAGAAATTCAGACACATGCGCCACCTTGTGCACTTGTGTCACCTTGTGTGTCTGGCTTATGTTGGGTCTGGAGAGTTGAACATGGGTCTTTAGGCTTTGCAGACAAGCACCTAACCTCTAAGGCATCACTCCAGCCCTATTCCTTCTTCTTTCTAACTTGTTTTACCCTCTTCCATCATCCATGATGAAATGTTGCTGGGTATAATATTCTTTAGGTTATGGCAACCTTTGTGAAGACATTTATGCAACAGTCACTTGGTGTCTGGAGACAGCTTTCCAAAGCACTCCTTCTCCTCTGGCTCTTATATTCTGTCTGCTCCCTCATCCTCAATGTTCCCTAAGCCAGGAAGAGTGTGATAGAGATGCCTCAGTTAGCATTGAACATTTTCAGCTCTATGAATAATTTTGAGTCCCTCCCAGTTGTCCTTGATATCTGCAAAGAGCAGTTTCCCCATAGGGGCCTGATTTGGGGCAAATGTAATCATTGCATATAAACATTGAGTAAGAGGGTTTTGAATTTGGATTCAGATATTTAGGAATAGACTCATTCCTTAGAGTGTACTTTCTGTGAGAAGTAACAATGACAGATCTCATCTGTAGATGAATAATGGAATTTTGCATTTAACACAGTTATGAATTAATAATGTTCATCTGTAGATATGTCAGATTTCAGCTGGCAATCTTTCTTGCATCACACCATCTGCAGTTGCATTTGTGAAACTTTTAAATTGGTATATAAATGTTTGCAAGAATGCCCATATGCTATTTCCTCACCTTTGAGGTAAAGATCAGAGCATGTGAATTGTTACTGAAAAGTGCCTATGGTCTATAATCTTTCAGGTATCATGGCATCCAGACCAAAGTCCTAAATTTTTGGTAGCTTTTCATCTTCACACATGTGCACACATTTGTGGGATTTTTGTTCACCCACTTTTCATTTCTATGTTTTACCTTTTGGCACATTTGTCTTAAGTTTTCTCAGTATACTCACTCAGGCCCTTTAACACATCATTCTCTAGCTTAGTGTGACTGCTTTCTCTTCCCAGCTATATTGTTTCACTGAAGATTTCTCCTACAGTACAGTTTTATTTCAGTAACTACCTCACTGTTGTGTAGACTACAGTTGCACTTGAAGGAGAGAGAAAAATGTGCAAAGTAGGTGGTCAAGATCTCCATAGTATAAGAGTTTATATTGAAATGCACATCTCATTGCCTGCCAATTAGGACACAAAGTAAGCACTATTGCTGTAGTTTAGGTCTGGGATGTCATCCAGGGTCCATGTACAAAGGGACAATCCTCAGCTTGGAATTATCAGGCTGGAGAACTTTTAAAAAGTGGAGTCTAGGCAAAAATCTTTAATATGATGGGTATGTGTGCTCTTTTTCTCTTGGATATGCTAGGCAAATGTTCCACCATTGTGCCATATCCCCAGCCACCTTCAGTTTTTAAATTTGAGTTTGTGATAGGGTCTAACTTGGAATTTGCTAGATCACCTAGGCAGGCTTTGACTTTGCAATGATCCTTCTTCATACTCCTGAGTAGCTGGGACCACAGACCTGTGGTGCCACATCTAGCCAGAAACATGCTCTTAAAGAGGATTGTGGTAGCTCAGTATGTCTTTCTTTTGTTTCTTGACCATGAGGTAAAGTAAGCAGGTTTGTTCTGCCACACTTTCCAATCATGATGTGTAACCTCACAGTAGACTCAAAAGCAACCAATCTTAGAAGGGAACTTCCAAAACTATGTTCCAAAAATAAAATTTTCTTTTATAAGTTGTTTGCCTCAAATATTTATTACAGTAATGGAAAACTGGCTAACATAGTAAGTCGCCTTCCTGTGTCTATGTAGAGTGATGAGGACAATATGAATTACTTCTTAGTTTGGATTATGTGTGTATGTGTGTATGCCTGTGTGTACAAGTGCATGTCCCCATATGTGTGCATGCCAGGTGAGCACTGATGTATGTCAACATCTGCATGGAAGCCAGATAACAATTTTAGGCATCATTCCTCAGGAAGACTGTCTACCTTTTGTGAGATATTTTCCCAGAGCTCTCCTTTCAGGTTAAACTGGCTTGCCAACACCCACTAGGATTCCTCTTGTCTGTACCTCCCCAGTGCTGAGATCATAGGTGTATACCCCCACACCCATTATTCTTACATGGATTCTCACTCAGGGTTGAACTCAGGTTCTTATGCTTGGGAGGCCAACATTTGAGCCATCTTCCCAGCCCAGCTTTTCGTTTTTGAATGTCTAAGCCACAATCTTTTTTTTCCCATAACACCACACACCACATTGTTATTTTTCCTTCCCTCTTTGGCTTCCTCCCTTCTTTCTTTCTCTCTTTCTTCCTTCCTTCATTTTTTTCTCTCTCTCTTTCTTTCTTTTTCTTCTTCCTTTCCCTTCCTTCCTTCCTTTCTCTCTCTTTCTTTCTGTTTAACTTTTGGAATGTTAGAACTTGAACCCAGCACCTTGCACATGCTGGGCAAGTGTTATACTACTGTGCTGCATCCCAGGTCCTTGAACATTACTGTTTATAAGTTTCAGAAAGAGTTTTTACTTAATCATGTAATCAATTGCTGTGTATTCCCCATGATGTTTCAAACCCATAATCTGCTTTCTATTATTATGCACAAAAATAGAATCTATTGATTGGTAGGCAGTATTGAAAGCTGTCTTCATACATTTTTGGGAGGATGTGATATAACTGAACCATCACGCCTTGGCAGGGGGCCAGCTTGATGCCATTTATTTGTTTGGGGGCTACATCCAGGCTTTGTTATTTACAGAACAGTCCCACTTTTAAAAGAATCTGGCAGAAACGACACATATTCTGCATGTACTCTTGACCTGAGCCTGCCAGCATTCCCTGTGAAGTGGGTTTAAAAAAGAAAAACAGCTTCACGGTGGGGATTGTATTGCACATGGCTGGCCTGCAAACTACCATCTTAGAGAAAGGAGTGAGACCCAGGGCACAAGACAGACCCAAATATAAAATAGGTAAACTGGTTACTGTACAGTGTGTCATGTAGTTTACGAGCTGGTGTGCATTTGTGATTATAGCTATGAATTATTGTGCCATTATCTGCATGCATGGGCACTCATGGCAGTGTTGTGTGGAAGAGGACAGGGTCACTCAGAGCAACAGTGTTTATGAGAAAGATGTGACTATGGGTCTGATTCTGTTCAGTCAATAACAACCAGCAGTTTCTGTGACATATACAAGAGTGTGTGTGTAGAATGCTCATTTGATTGGACAGATTGAACAGAACTAACCGCTTGTAGAGGAGAGGCTAAAATCCAAGAATCTCACCCAGCAAAGCAGACAATGAGAACTCACTCAGTGGGCAGCTGTGCATCTATCCTCTCTTGACTCTTGTTTCTACATCAGTGTAAAAACTGCATCCTAGGAACCTAGTCTTTATCTTCCTAAACTAAAGTGATTAAATGCTGATATTTGCTGACTATTTGGATTCTTCATTGCAACAAAGAGTCCAGCCTCACTATGTGCCTGGTAATGTTTGAGGTGACTCCCCTCTGGGTACCCACTTGGAACTTTCCCACAGCTTCCTGATACTCATCTCATCAAGCCCCTTCCTTATGCCTGTCCTTTCTTTCTCTGGTATATTAGTTGCTGTAACGAGATACATGACAGGGCACCTTACAGAAATAATGGTTTATTTCAGCCTCCAGTTCTAGTCCTCACTCCGTCATGGCAAGGATAGTATGGCTGCAGGAGCCTGAAGCAATGAATCATATCCAATCCACTGAGAAGAAACAAGGAGTAATGAATGCTCATTTAGCAGCTGTCTCCTTTTTATACAGCTCAGGATCCTAGCCCTTGGACTGGTGCCACCACAGTTAGGGTCTTTCTACCTCAATAAATCTAATCTAGACACCCACCACCAAGATATTCTTAGGAATTTGTTTCTATGGTGTTTGTAAATCCTGTCAAGTTGATCACCATAGATGAGTCATCACACTTGGAAAGTAAAAACAGATAGGGAACTCATCCTAAGGTCTTTCACTCTTAACACTCTTATTATAATCCTGTGAGACAGGAGATGTGTTACTCAATTTTTCCCGCCTCTCAACCATGTGAAAATAATTGAGGATCAACACAGTGCATAAGGTAGTGGGTTTTACAGTGAAACTGGGCAGGAAGGAGCAGTGAAATTGAGCTCTTCTTCCCACGAAGGTGAAAAGTGTTCATTTCAGAATTCTGGACCAATTAGGTCCATGAATTTCTGGAGAAAGACTCCCCCCCTCCCACAACACACAGCATTTATGTAGCTCAGAGCCCTCTTTGAGGGATATGCTCTTCCTACAGAAAGAAGACCCTGCTCCCCAGGCCTCTAGTTGCTCACTGGGCCACACGGCCCACTCTGTCCCAGGCTGATTCTGACTTGTACCCATGCTTGTTCCCTTCCCTTAGCCCTTTGCTTGTGGCTCTGCCTAGCCTAAGCCATACCTTAATCCCACCTTTTGTGTTCAGTTTTAGTACTTCTGTTCACTGTGTGCCACTATTGGGAGAGTTAAAGGAGATTTTAGGTAAAGCAGTTCATGGAATGTTTGGTGATAGATTACAAATAATTTTCATTGCTAAGATTCCCATTTTTCTAGTTCAAGTCTTTAACATTTAACATTCCACTGAGGTGTTTAACTCTGATTTCTTGGTGTGCTATGTCTTTTAAAGGTCATTTGTTGGATTTTGTACTTTTTTAACCCTGCTCTAGTTTTGGTTATTATGATCTTCTCATTGTCTCTTCTGTGTGGAGTATTCCCTGAAAGTATTCTCTATAGGTTTGGCTTTGTGTTCATATAATCATAGAGTTGACTTTTTTCATGGAAAGTTTTCCTTTTACCATCATCATAAGGGATATTTTCACTGAGTACAGTAGTTTGAGTAAGAAGCCATAATTTTTTAAACTTTGAAGTGTTCAATTCCAGGCCCTTCTGGCTCTTAGGGTTTCCATTGAGAAATCTGAGGTAATTCTGATGGAATTGCTTTTGTATGTAATGAGTTGTTTCTTTTTTGCTGCTTTTAGCACTCTCTTTGTTTTCATTGTTAAGGGTTTTAACTGTGATGTGCCTTGGAGAGTTTCTTCTTTGGGCCTGTCTATTTGATGTTCTTTGGGTTTCTTGTATCTGGATGGGCCTCTTTTTTGCAAGATTGGAAATTTTTCTTCAATAATTTGGTTGAATATGTTCTCTATGCCCTGGGCCTGGATTTCTACCCCTTTGGTATATCCATGATTTGGAGTTTTGGTCTTTGTAAGGTATCCCACAGTTCCCTTATATGCTGTTCACATGTTTTTTGAACTTAGAAAAATTTTATGGACTTCTGATCAATTTCTTCTGTCTTGTCTTCCAGCTCAGCGGTTCTGTCCTTCACATGAGTGACTCTGTTATTGTGAGGTCTTCAAGAGAGGTTTTTAAAAGCTCTAAGTTGTTTTTGTTGTTTCTTTTTTTTTTGAGTCATGTTTGTCTCTTTTTTTGGGGTATGATTTCAGTTCGAGGTCGTATTTTCTGATGTTTTCTGGAATTCATTCTTGCATTTGATCATGTTTTCATTAAGCTTAATCATCTGGTTAGTGAGATCCTCAATTTGATAACTCACCTTCAATTATTTCAATTTATTTATCTCTCTGTTGAGGCCTCTCTGGTTTTCTTTAATTAAGTTAAGCCTAGTGACAAAAGCTGAGGATTCTAAGAGAAGATTCTGCTCAATTTAATTTCTGTGATTATTATTATTTTTTTTAAAGGCTTGATTCCAGATCAACAATTCTCTTGATCACATAGCTAGCTGTGGTTTTATTTTTTGATTTATTTTCTGTTGTTTTCATTGGAGGCTCCCATTTTGTCCACTGTGGGACTAAGCTTCCTTGATAGCAATCTCTCAATTTTCTGACTTTATTTCTTTTTTCTTTTGCATCATGGTCTACCCATCTTGGGGCAAGTTCACATTTTATTGAAGAGGAAGCAAGCATTTGCAATTGTAAGATCTTCAGCAAGTGTTCTGTTTTAAATGTGGACCAGATTGGAGTAAGATGGTGTTATAATTACAGATGTTCAGATTGTGGAGGTTGCAAGTTCATCAGTGGTACCTGGGGAACTGGGAGGTGGAGAACTATGATCTCAGGCCTACTCACTCCACTTGCATGCACTCTTCAACACAGGGGAGCTGGGGGTTGGGGAACCAAGATCTGGGAAGTTGGGGAGCCAGGAGCAAGAGCCAGTTCTCACAGTGGCCAGTGTACTCTCTGGCTCAGGAGAACATGGACTTGGGGACCCAGGGATCAGTCAATTTGGAAGCCAGGGTAAAAGTCCTGCTTCTGCAGCAGACAGGCATGGTACATATAGGCCACCCCAAGCCAGCAGCAGTGGTACCTACGAGGACTAGGGAACTGGGAGGTGGGGAATGAACCAGGAGCTATGGCCTACTCAGTCTGCATGCACACCCTACAGAGAAGGAAATCCTGGAGTTGGGGACCTGGGGCAGGTTAATCATAAAGGCAGAGCAAAAGGCCTGTTTCCACAGCATGCAAACCAAAATACTTGGAATTACTCGTGAAATACACATGCAATACTGAAAGTACTTAATAAACAACTGTGGTTAATTGTTGAGACAAGGGAGCCAGTTTGGTTGTAGAACTTGCTATAGGACCATGACTACATGAACAGAAAATCACTAAGGATCAGGGATCTCTGCTGTCTCTATTAGGCCTTCCCAGTATATTGAAATCTAGTTAGTAAAAATGCATGAAGAATAGGATTTCCTGAGAAAACTGTAGCTACACATACAAATATTATGCACCAAGCCCTGGGTTCCTTCCTGGAGGCAGTGAAATGAGTCAGGCATGGATGATGATCACCATCAAGGGCTCCTAGGCAATGCTATAGCTCTCTGTTCACGTCCCACGGAAACATGACACAGAGAAAGTACATGGCTGGAGGAAACCTTTTAAATTAGTCTTGTGCTCTTCTTTCAAACACATGTCAGGGATGTGTTTCCTGCCATGTGGTTTCATGGTACATCAGTGAGCATGACTGTGTAGTGCTGGCATAAAACATGCTTGGCCTACCTAATACATTGTGGCGTCAGAACTATGTAGATCAATCCAAAGTAGACAAGCAAAGCATGCAGCCCTCCAAGAGGGGATCATGGAGGTCTGTTGGAAGAACTGGCTGAGTTTGCACAGAGTTTTAGGACAGACAGACATTCTTGGTCTCTCCAGAGCTCTTTTGTTGCAGTTTCATCTGATGGGAAGGAATGACTAACAGACAGTTCCTGCATGACCCCACTGGCATCATTTATAGTCATGCGTCCATGAAGCCTGCCTTAGCACTTGCTAATTCTCTTACCAAGGAAAAAGACATTAACATTAGGAGTTACTGGAACATGTGCATAATTTTTTTGGTTAATATACATGCTTCTTAGGTGTTGGTATCATTCCTAATATTTATTATTTTACCAATTTGAGAAACTAAAGTTCAGAAAGTTAATTTACTTAATTTTGAGCCACAGATGAGCAAGTTGCAATCAGAGCCCTTTTAAATGCTATGAAATGTTCTTTCATGCTCCACCAGTGGGTGAATTTTAATAATGGAGAATATTTATGAAGTTCTTATACTCTGTGGTGGTTAAATTCTAATGTCAACTTGATTTGATCAGGAATCAAATAAAAGACATACATCTTAGATGGGTCTGTGAGGGCATTTCCAGGAAGGAGTGATAGAGAAGGAAAACATTCCAACAGGGTGTGTGGCCTTTCTGGTGATGGACTTTATGTAAAGAGACTCTGAGGGAACACAGGGACTTTTGCCAGGCTGCCTGTGCTATTTGCTGGTGCATGCATTTACCCTCTTGCTGTTATCCTCCGTGGACGTGGGAACCCAGCTTCACAAGCTTCCCATTGTGTACTGAAGACAGTAGCTCTCTAGGACTCCTCAGACTTTTAGCATTATACTGGGACTGCTGAGGCATCCAGCCTCATGGACTGAGCAGCCACTGGGTTCTCTGACTCTCCACCCTGAAGACAGCTATTGTTATATAACCCAGCCTGTATCCTGTAAGCTAATTAACAAATTTCATTTATAATACATGTTCATATAATCAGTGATGTTCACCTATAGATGTGTCACTTAGAGAGTGATGGAGTTCACAGTTGAAGTAAGTGACCCAGTCCATCTTTTAAAATACTATACTGTATAATCTCCCTTTCTTTTGCATTTTAAAATCAAATCTTCTTGGTCTGGTCACAAGTGGTATCTTTGTTGATAAAGTGAAGCAATTTTCCAGCGCTTTTTTTTGTTTTTGCTTCAGATTCTAAATAATTCATTCATGCAGCAATTCCCCACAATCTGCTACTGAGGATAAAACATTTGCTATGTGGAAAATGAAGTAGGAGTCCATTCTCTAAAAATATGAGCACCAATGAACAAATCCTAAATCCTTTCTTCTTGCATTCATATATGCAAGACCTGGGACCAGTGAGGCCCTATATATAAAATTTGTTTATAGCTCCCTGTCTCTCATTTCTGTTGGCATTCTCTGGTTGAATAAAACAAATAAAATTCTCAGATGGACTTAACTTTCTTTCTTTGCTATTCCTCCAGTGATGGAGTGACAGCACAAATTGGCTGTGTGCTGTGATTGGAAGGATCCTCTCTTCGTGTAAATTAGAGGCTGAGACAGTCTGAATGGCTCACTGATTTAATTACGGGATGTAACAGTGGGAGACACACGGCATGCTAGTGACAGCTGACGGAGGCCTCCACTGCATCTCCTTGTTTGTATCTCCTGGAATTGTTCAGACAAATCTCAGGGGGAAATTCTGATGTGACAATAGAAAACAGACACTTTTCTTTAGCTGCCAGGGTAAATTACCAGGCAATATTGGTGGAAACTTGTATCAGAATAACATGATCTGTCTTCCTGTCTGTCTTTCCTTATTTTTTTCTTTTTACTCCTTACGTCTTTTCAGACCACCTATTTATAGGGACATTGAAAGGAACAGAAACTCTTTTATAAGGTATGTTCTGAGGATGCCATGTTTTTTCATTTTCAGACATGTCATATTTCCAAGTAACATGTTGGAGTCCAGTGTGGTTGTTTGTACAAATTGACTGACAAGCGAGAATGGGCAATGGGCTTCAAGGATCCACACCAGTGATGCTCATAGCCACATCTTCCTAAGGAAACTATTCTCTATCCTTTGTTTTGTCTTCTACCTGGATGGTTCAAAGAACAAAAGAATCCCATTCTATCCTGGAAACCATAGCAACCTCTCCTTCCATCTATATCATTGCCCACTCCCACTAACCTTGTAAATCTCTTTAGGGCCACTCTGGGACCTGGAGTTTCCAGCCAGTCTTCTATCACACTAGGTCAGTGACCTAGGCTAAGGCATTTTTCAATAGCAACTCAACATGACTCCTTAATAGTTAGAGCTCTTATGTAGCAAGGAGGACATAGCTCTGTAGAAAATCTGTGGATCAATGACTGCATGGGCAATAGATCTCAGGGATCATGAGTCATAGTGACACCAATGCACCCAAGTGAAAGGAACAGCAGATTAGTTACAGAGGCAGTTGCCTTTACTTCATCTTGCCCTTCAGTGCTGGATCCAGAGCACAGCCATCCTACTCTCTTTGCTTCTCCTGCTGCCCTTTCTTCTTTGACCAACTAAAGGGCATGAGCTGTCACAAGGTCACTCAAACTGCCTCCTGAGGATGGATCAGGTCCTCAGCAGTATTGCTGCATCTCCTTGTTCCTAAGAGGGTGAGCACCCATATCTCCCATATTTTTTCCATACCCTTGCTAGAACCTCCCTTCTGTTTCCCATAGTGATGATATCCAGTGATGGGCTGTATTGAAAGTATGCTTCCTGAGGCTGGCTATCCTGCTTGATAAAGCCATTATCCTTCCCATGCCTTAAGCTCATCTCCTTCCAGAAGCTTGTCCTAAACTTTCAACCCACAGTTCCTAACATGGCAACCACCACCATCATCACCTTCACAAAGATGCTTAAACAGATTATTGATTACCCAATCCATTCATGGAATCTAGAAACAGAAAGTAACAAGCATTGACTACCTATCAAGGATACATATAAGGAGCCAAATTCTTTATATGTAATCTCATTTCTTTTACAACTCCATGCAGGACACACTGTTTCAGACCTATATCATAGCTGAGACAGTTGACAGATTGTTGCTTGACTTTTTCCTCCCATTGGGCATGGCCTTTGCTGCTTGAATTAGAATAGCTGTGATGATCCCCACAAGACTCCTAAGTGATGGTGCTCTATTAACATAATCTCCTGGAGTGAGACTGGCAAGGTTCACTGGGCATACAAGGTAGGTCCCTCTTCTCCCTAAAGTTGAATCAGGAGCAAGCAATTTACTGGGGGTCTTCAGTCATGTAGTTACCAGTAAGGTGTTCGGGGACTTCCATGCCTCTGTAAGTAATCTCAATAAAGTCACTGGTTCACCTTGCTGTGCCCTGAGGAAGCTGTGCCCTTTCAATCTGGAATGAATGGACATTCCTTAATGTCTCCCCAGGAAAAGTCCCGTGACAGGTACTGAGTTGATGCCTAGCTCCATAACTTATTTTTTTTTTAACACTGTGTCCAAATAGTTCAGTAGCTGGCAGGTATTGTTGTGGTGTGAATATAACATACTCCCCATAAACTCTTGTGTTTGAATACATAATTCCCCAGTGGGTTATTAGGGAAGGCTATGGAACTTTTAGGAAGTAGAGCCTTGCTGGAGGCAATGAGTTACTGGGAATGGGTCTTGGAATGTTACAGCTCAGCCTCTCTCTATGTCTTCCATATTGATGTGAAGCTATGATACTGGCTGTTGTTCCTGCTATGCTTTCCCTACATAATAGACTCCCCTTGAAATTGTAAGCTGAAAGTAGAATCTTTCCTTCCTTAATCTGCTTCTGCTCAGTATTTTGTTCCATCAATGAGAAAGTAGTTGATATGGGTGTGATGCTTGCCATTTAGAACTAGTGTGAGAGGGCTGCAGGCCAGGAGCAGCTCATGAGGCTCCACTCATTCCTGAGGATTTATTGGCATTAATGGCTTCTGGGAGATGGAGAGATATTTTCTTCTGTACTATAGCTACTGCTAAGTTGCCTATGCTTCTGTAAATAACTACTCACCTTGTTACTGTAAGCAAACCTAGTGAAACTCATTGGATCTTTCTTTCTCTTTCTCTCTTTCTTTCTCTCTCTCTCTCTCTCTTTCTGTCTCTTTCCCACATACACACAAAGACATGAACATAGAAAGGAACTAATTGGGAAGAGGAAAGGGATTAGTGGGCATGGGGTTATAGAGTGTAATGGAGGGTGAACATGATCAAAGTACATTATATGCATATATGAAAATGTCACAAACACATTATCATCTGTAGTTAAGATTATATAATAATAACAGTAATGTTAGAAACATTTGTGAACAACTCAGCCTTCTTCCTGACCTGGCCTTTAAGGCCTGTCCTCAGTTGTGAGGAATCTTTCTAGATATTTAGGAGGTAATCAGACTTCCTCACCTCTCTTAGGATAGGATCACTGCCATGCTGACTTCCTATAGGTTACCCACATCCCAACTTGTTCATATAGTAATAAAAATTAAAACAAATAAAGCAACCCCTTGTCTCATGTCATGTCTGTGTAATTCTACTAGTTGACAAATAAATGTATCTCTAAAAACACAGCTATTCTTCACTCATATTGTACTCTGTGATTCTCTAGTTCAGCTTTTCTGCCCCTAAGTAACTCTTACATACTTCAGTGTTTTAGAAATATCCTTATCCAAGCTAATGGTATGAAAATAAGGAGTAATGCATACTCAATTGTACATAACAGGGCTGTAATTCCTTTTGGGATGCCTGAGTGCTCTGCTAATGCCATGAGAAATTCAACATGGAGTTCCAGGCTCTGTTTA
This sequence comes from Jaculus jaculus, assembly GCF_020740685.1. Lineage (NCBI taxonomy): Eukaryota > Metazoa > Chordata > Mammalia > Rodentia > Dipodidae > Jaculus > Jaculus jaculus. Next base: position 62,873,542 of record NC_059103.1, on the reverse strand, counting down.
GCTAACGGGTGGGAGGACTGTGCTACTTGTGTGTAGTGTGAAAAGCGTTGGCCTTTGAAGTGGGTGCTGACAAACTGAGTCTAGCCTTTGGTAGAAAGGGAGGCTACAAGAAGGTTGTGAGAACATCCTGTTTCTTACACAGCCCTTCATTGCTTTCCTGTCACCTATAAAGAGTAAGACTCTAGTGACCTTCCTCGGGGTTAAGTATGTTCAGTGGAGATTAAACTTTCTAACTTCTCATTGTAGAGTGTTATTTTCTTGCAAAGATTTTTATGAATGATGAGAAGTTATGGGTGGTAAGCACACCCCCAAAACATCCCAATAGTACATCCTGTTCTAATTATCAAGTGCTTACATTGTTCTGCAAAAGTTGCATCATTCTAAGTCCAAATGGCTACTTGGTGAAAGCCACCATGCTTATCTGGAAGCTCATGTGAAAGTTCTGAGGACAGATCAGCCTAAGTCTGTGCATTTGAGGGTTAGGATAGTATCACTGGATGAGAGAGTCAGAGTCCTTTTCAAGAGAAGCCAAAATGCCAGCCAGAGCTACAGGTGGCATCTGGTGGAGGGTCAGGGATAGAGATAATGGAAAAGCAGCACAAACTGAAGAAGAAATGGTTAAAAATTGGGGTGTGCTGGGAATGCTGGGCACTCAAGGGACTGGAGATGCCAACAGTGAGTGAACCCCATGGCTGCTCTGGGGAGTTGTCAGTGGAAACTTGTCTCACAAAAGGTCCAACCAGGAGGGACAAGCAGTGATAAGTAACAGAAACAATTAATTTTTTAGTTTTAAAAGTGTTTTGTCCTTCACGATTTAATATGTTTCTTACCAAAATCCATGTTTTTTTTTTTTTTTTAATAACAGTGCATTAGGTCATAGGATGGACTAATGATTCTTAACTTGGAATCCAAAATCTTTTTAGCCTCTAGATGGGTTTTGTGGTAATGCCTTGCTAAAGTTGAGGGCTTGAAGCCTGAGGCTGGGCTGTGTGTGTCCTCATGCTGGATAAGCCTTGTGGCCACTCGGTCTTGAATAAGTTCTTCAACCTCTCATGCTCACAGTCCTGCTCTTCCCATTATGTACTTTGCTGACAGTGCTGTCTAGAGAATAAGATGAGTCAGTGCTGAGGCATGCAGTCCTTACCACATAAGTTGACCATAACTGGGCACTTTTTTTTCTGGACAGATTTTAGCTTTCATTTAGTTCTTAAAGCTGCCTGCTATGATTTGAATGAGAAATGTCCTATAGACTGATGTGTTTGAACACTTAGTCCACAATGGATTGTGCTGTTTGGGAAAGCTTAGGAGGTGGAGCTTTGCAGGAGGAAGTGGGTTACTAGGGGCAGGCTTTGAGCTTTTATAGCCTGACCCCACTTCCTGTCACCTTCTATTCCTGATTGTTGATGTATTGTGACTAAATGGTTTCTGCGCCTGCTGCCATACCTTTCCTGCTAGTATGGATATGACCACTAGAATCATAGCCAAACTGAGCCTTTAAGTGGCTTCTTCTCTGATGTTTGGTCACAGTAATAGTAAAGTAACTGACATACAGCATAAACCTTTCTTCCCCTGCTTTCAAGAAAGGGATGATGGAGCCCGGTGTGGTGATGCATGTCACCCACCCAGCATTTGGGAGGCAGAGGTAGGAGGATCACTGTGAGTTCGAGGCCACCCTGAGACTCCATAGTGAATTCCAGGTCAGCCTGGGCTGGAGTGAGACCCTACCTTGAAAAAAAAGAAAAGAAAGAAAGGGATGATGGGCCGGGCGTGGTGGCACATGCCTTTAATCCCAGCTCTTGGGAGGCACTTGGATCGCCGAGAGTTTGAGGCCACCCTGAGACTACATAGTGAGTGACAGGTCAGCCTGGGCTAGAGTGAGGCCTTCCTTAGAAAAAAAAAAAAAAAAAAGGGATGATGGACATGGAGGAAGGGACTGGATAATGTGATGAGCTTCTCCAGAACATCAGGTGATGCACAATTTTTTTCTCAAGAGGAGTGGTGTCCCTCCTGTCTATGGCTATTGCAGCTGATTTGTCTTGATGTTTACAGTCTGTCCCATGAGATTTTATAGGGAGACCTTTCTTCTTTATCTCTTCCCTGGTCATGTTTTTGACAGTCTGTGAGGTGAGATTTCTTCCTCCTGCAGAATAATAATATTTCCAAGATGTTTCAGCAAGTCATCTTTGGAAGAAGTGTGTGGAGATGGAGAACAAAGAATGGGGGGATGTGATAAGGGGTATCAAGCTCACTAATGAGGTAGAGGGCTGCGGGTCTCAGCTTATCCCTCACCATTTCTACCTGGTGACTTTTCCTTGGTGATTTAAACTCAGTTTTTTCATACAGAAAATTAATGTATTCAAATGTTTCTGTCCTGAGTTGCAGTCCAGATCAAAGGAGACTGTATGTAAGGAAGGCCAAGCCGAGAGGCAGATGTCTGTTGTGGTAGCTCCCTTAGTCTGCTAAGTCATCTCATTGGGACTTCTCAGTCTATGTCCCTATTCAGTGTCCTTCTTTCTCTGGAATTTATCTGTCTGTTTCTGTGTAGTTTAAATCAGAATTCTCCAGTCAGTTATAAAACCAGAAACTAGAGTAATTAAGCTAACATGCTGATTTCTTACATTTAACTTTTTTTTAAGGATGTGCTCCCTTTGTTCACTCATTTATTTGTTTAATAGATGGCTACTCTGTGTCTGGCTCCCTTCCCCCTGGTAATTTATGGAGCAACATCATCTCTTGGTGTGACCCTGTGGGACTTTTCTTTTGCCAATATGGGTGCTGAGGTGAAGGGCGTGCTCAAGGTCAAGCAGTAAAGAAGGTTGGGTCTTCTGACCCTTGGCTTGGTGCTCTTCCCCCCTCCTGCAGATTTCCTGAATCTCTGTGAGCAGCAGGACCTGGTGGGTCAGAAAACATAGAAGCTAAGTGCTCCATAAAAAGCCCTGTGCTGCCTAAGGAGGTTTCTTCCATTTGAATGATTTACAATAGGGTTTTCATTCTCAAAGGCTGCCAACTACTGAATGATATTTGTAAAATGCTTAACCCCATGTGGATTCCTTCTTATATGCAGAGAAAAGCACCACAAATCATTTTTGTTTTCTTGTCTAAATGGGAAGGCATGAATTGTGCTCTTATGAGGTATGGCAAATTAAGTGCGTGGGGAAAAAGCATTTCTCCTAAAAATTTTTTTGACTGAAGAATGCAATAGCCTGGCAAGATGACAAAGTCTGTGTCCAGAGTGGCTAGAGAGGGAGCTGAGTCCTTGGCCCTGGTAGTAAATTCTACAAAGTCTCTAAGCAGAACACGTCAGTGGTTGGGTGAATGGAGAAGCTTTTGTTGGGGTGTGTAGGAGTTGGGGAAGGGTATCCAGGTGCATTGCTGTCAAACCAGACAGGCCACATTAGCTGTACCAAGGAACAATCTTAGCCTTATGACAATGGACCAGATATAAATTAAGAGTCGGCTCCATGCTATGAGAGATAAAGAATAAGAAAGAAATAGCCACAAATGGCTTCTTGCTGGGATCTGAGCCCAAACGTGTGACTGACTGTAGTGGATCTGGTTTCTCCTAGTTGGACATCACTATCTACTCTTGAATCAAAGCAGCGGTAAGGATCCACATGAGAGTCTAAGGAAGTTAGAGCTATTAACACTCCTGATGGAGGAAGAAGGGCGAATCACAAGGCTCATGAGGTCCTCTTTTCTCCTTGAGATTGTTCAAGAGGTAAGCAACTGACTCACGTGGGACTCTTCAGTGGTGCAGCTGTTTATAAGCTGCCTAGAAGACTTCTGAGTGCTGTCCAAAATGAAGGCGCACTGAGCCAAGGGTCCAAAGAACCATCCTTACTTACTACATGACCTTAAAATGTCACTTACTACCTGATCTTGAGTCACCTATGCTTCTATAAGTAACCTCAATAAACTTATTAGTCCATCAAGTTGGAGTTGGCTGGAATTCTTTTTTTTTTTTTTTTTTTTTTTTGTCTGCCATTGTCCTCTGTCTGAGGTAGCTAGTTGCTTCTTACATTTCCCTAGGAAATGTCAAAGTAACATGATCTATTTTGTATATACTTTGCCCAGTGATCATCTTAGAATTGGACAATTGCCCATGAATACAGTAATTGGAGCAATCTGTACCAGTGAAGTAGACTCTACTCATGTGCCACATTGATTGAAGAAAGCTAGAAAGTACCCAGAACAAAGTGTACATTCTCCCCTGGAGTATCCAGAAATGCTTTGCCAGTATTCACCATGGAAGCTGCCCTATCCTGGAGCTGGGAGTATCTTCTAGAACAAACAATCTCCAAATTTTTTATGTGTTGCTGGTACCTTTATCCCAGGGAAGGAGGCCCTGGCGAGGTGCCACATCTATCTCCTGATCCCCTTGCCACATGAAGTCTTATACTTTCATAAAGAAAAAATAAGAACAGAAACTGGTAAGAGTGCTTACCCGCTCCAGCCTTATAGACAGCATAGTCAGGCCCTGCTAAACATTCTATATGGCAGCCCTGGACTTAGTACCACATTGGCACATTATAACTTACTTAGTTGTGACCTTAGCCATGCAAATCAGAAGTCCTGTTGTTTTGTGCTCTTGGCCAACAGGAGATAGGACTTGTGCCAAAGTATATACAGCACATGCTTGAGACTACCCTTACTGAGGACTGCACAAAGCAAGAACTAGGGGAAAGGGATGACACTGTTCTAGTCCCTCCAGAGACCCACCTCTCAGATAGAAGTGTCAAGCCAGGATTCTGCTGGATGTGATATAGGTGGGGATTTGTGTATATTATGTGTGTGTGGTCATGTGCGCATTATGTCTTGCATATCACATATATTACATATTTGTGTGATATGTGTGGATGTATTGTGTTGATGTGTTCTGTAGGTCTGTATGCTATGTATCTGTGTGTGCTTATACATGGGCTATGTGCATGTGTGTGTTGTGTACATGCGTATGTGTGTGTGCCTGTGCTTGTCAAAGGTGGGGCTATTCTCCCTCGCTACTTTATCTTCTGCAGGAGCACGGTTAAAGGAAGGCTGTATTGCTAAAGGGTAATCAGGTCAGGCCCAGGAGGTCCATGAATGAAGACCAGCGTGGGGAGCCTTTTCTGATAACTCACAACATTTAGTGCCATGAATCTCAGGATGCTTAGAACTTGTCCTTCCATGGTCCTCCCATTTTGGAGGTGGTGGAGCTCTGGTCAGCTGTTACTAAGCAACCTTAGCCCCCAGGCTATCCACTAGCTCATCAGCTAGTCTCTGTCCAGCAGGCTAGAAAAGGCATCGGGGCTTTTATAGGCTGATGGCTGACATCACACAGCTGGTAAACAACCTGCGAGAATATACACTGCACATTCCACTTATTAGATTCCAGTTCTCTGCTCCTTTCATCACACCTGATTGCCAAAACTAATGGGCTAGACTGAGCAGGAGACATCTTCCCTGTGTTTCTGTTTTCTTCCTTATAATATGCCTCTCCAAGCACACTTCAAACCTCAATTCTAAAAGTGGTGATTACTGAATAAGCTGCCTCAGAGCAGTTCATTGAGCTGGAACCTTCCTATGCACTATTACTATTGCCTTTTATAGGTAAGCCTTCTCTGTATCTTGTCACAACCCTTATGCCACTGTGGAGAGGCATCTGTTCATTCTGTTCTGTTCTGTTCTTTTCATGTATGAGGAAAAGCAAACTAGGAGACTCAGACTTCCCCAAGTCAAGGCCTGCTGCCGCGTGGGAAGGTGATGTCAATTTGGCCAGCAGCCAGAGAGAACATCTGCTTCACCAGAGGGAAAATGAGGGTGCTGGGAGAGGCCTCATCATGGCAGGTGCTGGAAGCAGCTGTTTCCAGGTGTTGTTGCTTCTTTTTTGAGCAATCCAGGGGATCTGCCACTAATGGACGCCAGCCATGACAGTGGACAGCAGGCCAGTTGTGGCAGCAAGAGTGGGTGCCAGGAGTGCTGTCGGTGAAGCCATGCAGCCAGTTCCACCTTTTATGATGGTGGATAAAAGTACCCAGGAAAGCCCTGGCTGGTGACAGACAGCAGGGAAGAGTAGTGAGGGTAGGTCTGATGGACCAGAGGCATGTACTTCATCTCATTTAGACTTACTGGTGGATGGCTCTCTGAGGAACTGACAGCTCAGTGGTCTTTTCCAAGCTTCTTTCTGAGGAGTGTAGAAAGCAGTTTATTTTATTTTATTTTTTAATTTTTTTTTTTGCTTGGCTCTCTGGGAGGCAGCCACAGGACACTGGTGATGATCCCAGCCTGCCAGTAGACAAGCTGTGAGTGAAGGCACCTCAAAAGCTGCATGGCCTTGTGTAAAGTTCTTGACAACTCAGGGCCTTTGTTTCCCATGTACAAAATGAGGATACAGATGTTTTGCTCGTGGACTGATGGGAAGATTAGTTGAAACAATTCCTATAAAGCACCTGAGACCACAGGGACAGATTTTCTGTTTTCTTGGCACAGAGCCCTCTCCCTTCCCATCCTTCTGCCCTCGTTTGGATCCCACCATCTCTAATAATCTTTCCCTGGCTTCCCATGTGTAGATTATGTTCTGGAATAAGTGATGTATGCTTTTGGCTGCATGTGATAGAAGAAATACGAAAGTGCAAGCTACATCATCCATTGACAAAACACAGTACAACGTGGCACTCTGGGCAGCAAATTCACAGTGTTAGGGGGGAATTGGATGAGGAGCACATTGATCTGAGTCTTTATCAGTGACATAAAATAGCATGCAGTGCATACATTGCAAGTGATTAAGTGATACATAACTGCTACAGTCATCATAGCCCTTAACCCCTAGAAAGGCTTGGATTTTGCTTAAGAAAGTGGCTGTTGATGGTGAGCAGTGGTAATGTGGGAAGAAGGTGTTATGATTTGAAAGTTTTTCTTCTCTCAAAGTTCAGATATTGAACCCTAATCCTCAGTGTGGTAGTATTAGGAGGTAAGGCCCTAAGGAGGTGATTTGGTTATGAAGGTTCCACCCTCAGAAGAGGGATTAGTTCCTCTTATTAAAAGAGGTCTCAGGGATCTTATTTCCATGTGAGGACACATAGAAGGCACCATCTATGAAGGATGGAGCATCACCAGACCCTGAGGCTTCTTGAATTTCCCAGCATCTTGAGCTGTGAACAATAAACAGCTATATTTCTAAGTGTCTAATCTAAGGTATTTTGTTATAGCTATGTGAGCAAGATCCAGCTGATGTGGAATGGGAGGAAGTTCTAGCAGTAGTTGTGGGTGTCTTCTGACACGTGAAGGAAGTTGGGAAATGCTGGCATGTGTTTGTGCGTGGGCACTGGCATAGCTGGTGTGAGTGTTTGTGTGTACTCACACTTGAGTGTTTTAGGCTTGAATCAGCTCAGTGCTCTTCTGTACATTCACCTGGTTTTCTTACAAATGAATTCATATATATGTAAGTCCCAAATTTGAATTATTCTCAACTGAAACAAAAGTAGATGTTAGAATACGCTTCAAGCAGAGCTGCTGCACCAACACCTGGCACTGTGCCTCCTATTGGCACCAACTGGATGTGCCAATTGGAAAGAAAGGCACAGGGTCCATAGGGCAGCACATTGTGGAAATGCCACACACTTCTGCTTCTGCAATGTCCCAAGCTATTACAGCTCACTTGTGTTTGTTAAAGTAAATTTGCCTATTAATTCATGGAATTTTAATTTTTCCAGTTCCTCAAAATGGATAAGCAACTTCCTAGCACTCCTGGAAAAAAAGCTATGGGTGGATGTTGATAGAAATATTATGAACACAAGTGAACAGAAAGGAAATAGCAGAATTGGACCACATCTTCATCCTGGTGTGAGTTCTATGTTATCTATGGCTGGGTAAAAAATGATGATTATCTTTAAAATCTGATGATAGCACTTCATCTCAACATGTGAAAAGTCTTTGACATGTAGCTTCGTGTTTGTTCTTGCTAATGGGGAAGCTCATTCTGTTTGGGTAGTGCCCTGATGCATTCACTAGTGAAAATTCACATCCAACAAAGTGAGTCATTCAACTCATGACATCTAGACATGGTGATTAGTACATATAACATCTTTGGTAGTTTATCCCACAACATACAAGATTCCTGTGAACTCAGTAGCAGTTATCCAGAAGGTTTTTTTTTTTTTAATTTATGAACACATTTTTCTTTTATTAATTAGTTTTGTATTCAGCAAATACAGTCAGTTTGGTACCATTATTAGGCTCATCCGTGACCTACCCCCTCCCCATTGGCCCCGCCTTGTTGAGGTATATTGTGGAGTTAGCCCACAGTTATGGGTAAGATAAATGTCTCTGCATATCATGACCCAACCTGTGACTCTGACATTCTTTTCGCCCCCTCTTCCGCAAAATATTCCTGAGCCATGTTGGGTTCAGCTTTGGTCTACTTCAGTGATGAGGTGTTGGGGGCCTCTGAGGCTCTGGCTCTCTGATTTGGTAGGAGTTGATTTTTCTCTGGGTTGGTCTCCTTCCCCCTTGTGCTGGTATCTGGTTCATCAGGAAAACAGCACCCTTGCTTGTTTTACCAATTTTTCTTAGTTTCATCCGGGACCCTTTTGAGGTATGATGGGGTGGCTCTCTCCTTAGGATCTACCTCTATCTGAAAAAGAGAAGCAGATTCTCCAACGGAGAGTAAGTTAGCACCAGGACAAATGAGATAACCCTTACTTTTTATTCTAGAGAATTTAATAGGTATAGTCCCTCTTGTATCCCATGATTGATGGTAGCTTGATATTGGAGAGTGGGCTTATGTTTGGATATGGTTATGACTTGTTTCCCAGCTCCAGCTATGGGTCCCATACCACTGAGGGGATCAGTTAGCCAAATCAAGAGCAGCTGGTTTCCCACCAAGGCTGTGTGCCACTATTGCACTTATGTGGGCATCACAAAAGGTTATTTGCTGATAAGAAGGTTAGACCATGAGTTGCTTGGACAGATATTGGTCATTTCCCCCCATTCGCCCATGTAGCATCTTCTGGCACTAGATGCGCTGACTGTCTAGGGACTGACTCTTCTAGCTTCCAGCCATGTTTTTTGATGCTAGAGATTGAATCCAGGTCCACATGCAAGCTAGGTAAGTACTCTGTCACTGAATTATACCTTCAGCCCTTTCTTAGCAGAAAAAGACAAAATGCTCATGTGAGTACAATATATTTTCTTCTTAGTTCAATGAAAATGGCTAATGCAGTAATTTAGCCCAGGGAAGATGATATGCACCTAATAATATCACACACACACACACACACACACACACACACACACACAGAGCCATTGGGCTTCAGCTGTCTCTTACAAGATAAAAAAGTATAATTAAACATTGTAAGAAGCAAATATATGAGCATATGTCACACTCCTGGGATTTTCTGTACAGGTGGGGAAAAACAACAATGTTTCTAACTTGCCTAACCTCTGGTGCTTACTTGCTCAGTTGGTTTCAATCATACAATACACAAAGAATCATCTGTCTGATTTACAAAAGTAATATGGATCAGAGAAGCTCTGTCATAAACATCAAGAAATTCATGTAACAAGTGATTCATTTAAAATATAATAATATCTTAGGAGAATAAGCATGGAGGTAGAGCTTAGTGATGTTATCATTAGCAACAGCAGAGGTGTGTACTAGGGAATCGAGCCCAGGTCATTAGGCTTGAGTTTATTGCCACTGCAAATGAATTCCAGATATGTACACCCCTGTGAACCTTGCTTTATATGACTAATGGGGAATTGAATCCTGGGCCAGTAGTTTTGTAAGGAAGCACCTTAGCCACTGAGTTTTCTCCCCACTCAGTAACAAGACTCTTGAATGTTATGTTATCTGTATGTTATAAAAATGTGCAAAATTTTATTATGTTTTAAGTTTTCTAAAATAAGATATATTAATTTGAAACATTTTCATAAAACTTCAACATTATAATTTTTTAGATTTTGAGAAAGTAAAAAGAACTTGAAAGGAGTGTGTGAACAAATGGCTGCAAAGGCAGGGTTTTCTCATAGGTTCTGAACTACATTTCTGCCATCATGTTAGACCGAAGTGTGGACATAAAGGAAGGAAAAAGCCATGGCATGTGCTGGGATTTGGGTAGTTGACTTTTTCAATATACTTTTTAAAATTTATTTTTATTTTATTTTATTCTTTTTTAAATTATTTTCTGTTCAGCAAATACAGGCAGTTTGGTACCATTATTAGGCTCATCCACTGTTGTTGAGGTATATAGATTGTGCATTGTGGAATTAGCCCACAGTTATTGGTACGATAAATGTCTCTGCATATCATGGGTAGTTGACTTTTAAAAAGAAAAAACAACAATGACAATAGTGGATCCTTCACAAATAGAATGAGACTGAAGCATGACACTAAAATTTAGAAAGTATAGCTGACGAATCATTTCTTTTTGGAAGCATATGCTTTTGAAAACTATGTGTATTTGTCATCAATAAAAGTGATTTAGAGGCTGGAGGGATGTCACAGAAGATATAGAGCTTATTAAGCAAACCTGAAACACAGAGCCCAAGTAAAAGCTGGAAGCCTTTGGGATGGGATTTTCTTTTTTTTTTTTAATTTTTAAATTTTTATTAGCATTTTCCATGATTATAAAAACATATCCATGGTAATTCCCTCCCTCCCCACCCCCACACTTTCCCCTTTGAAATTCCATTCTCCATCATATTATGGGCTGGGATTTTCTTAATTCCAGCATGCTGAAGGTAAGAAGGGAGGAGCAGGCAGAAACATTTCCCTGAAGCAGGCAGACCTGCTGGCCCAGCAAACACAGCAGTGGACATCGAGAAACTGACTCGAAGGACGTGGAAAGCGAAGACCGACTCTTCTATTGTACCTGTTTTGTTTGCTTGTTTCCTCGAGGCAGGGTTTCTTATGCATCCAGGCAGGCCTGGAACTTCTTGTGCAGCTCAGGCTGGTATTAAACTTTTACTGATCCTCTTTCCCCATGCCTAGGGTACTGGGATTATATGTGTATGCCATCTTGCCTTATCTGTCTTATCATTCCATCTGGTCATCTTATCATACTATCTTCTCTTATGTCCTCTTGCTTTCCCAAATCTTTCCTTTCTCTCTCTTCAATGACACTGCAGGTCCTCTCCTGGCTTTCCAGGACCTAGAGACAGCCTCCCTCAGTCAGGATCTGTGTGTGTGAACAAATGGCTGCAAAGGCAGGGTTTTCTCATAGGTTCTAAACTACATTTCTGCCGTCATGTTAGACCAAAGTGTGGACATAAAGGAAGGCAAAAGCCATGGCATGTGCTGGGATTTGGAGCGCAGACTATAACCCCAATCTTCAATGTAACAGTACAGGGATTTTTAGTACATTTCTTAAACCACTTTTAAGTTTCACTTTTCTTTTTTTTTTTATTTAAAATTTTTTTTTGTTATTTTTTATTTATTTATTTGAGAGTGACAGACAGAGAAAGAGGCAGATGAGAGAGAAAGAGAGGATGGGTGCGCCAGGGCCTCCAGCCACTGCAAACGAACTCCAGACTCATGCGTCCCCTTGTGCATCTGGCTAACGTGGGCCCTGGGGAGTCGAGCCTTGAACCGGGGTCCTTAGGCTTCACAGGCAAGCGCTTAACTGCTAAGCCATGTCTCCAGCCCAAGTTTCACTTTTCACATCTACAAAATAGGTAAGAGAATCCGAAAGATGCTTGTGTTACAGTGCTACGCAAGGACCGGTGAAGGCAGGCTAAAGGCCCATCCGAGGAAGCCCGTTTCTGTCTACAAAGCGTGGGGGCATTCATATGGGTTCTGAGGACCCAAACTTTGGTCCTCATGCATTTTATCCACTGAGTCATCCCCTAGACCCATTCATGTGAAGATTTTACACTGCTTAACCTAGCACAATATCCACCAAACAAACTCATCTACAGTAGCACTGAGGTTTACAAAGGCTTCAGTTTTTAAGGCTTTGTTAAGATCTAGTAAGAAAACTTCAGCCAACTTTCCCTACTAAATATGCAATTTTATGTATGTGAAAGACATTCATGCTAGAAGTGATCACTTGAGCTGGCTCTGATCAGGGATCATATTAGATTCTAAGTTCAAGGCTTGATACAGTATTTTCTGCTTCCAAATCCAGACATTTTTAATTTAGAAAGCAATGATTTCACCTGTTTTCAAAGTTGTGTAACATGGTCATCAACAACCATGAGGAAGCATGTGGAGAGAAGGCTCCCCACAGAGGAAGACAAGTTAGTTTTGCATGGGCACGGAAAGGGTCAGTTAGGGAGAAGAGGCACAGCATGCATCACTTGTCAGGAATGCCAGTGAGAGTTCAGGGTGGAGCTACGTCGTGTGGTGACTGCCCTCTGCCCCAGCGGCTTCATTCCATGGGTGATGGCCCTCACTACAGATGGGCAAACTGGCAACTCCAACAGGTAATGTGACTTTCTCACAGTCGTCAGCCAGGTAACGTAGATATAGAAGCAAGGTTTTGCCTTCCTCTGTCCCACTCCAAATCTAATGACATGTGCCATGTTTTTCCATTTGGGGGTGATTAGAGCACCCCACCAATAAAATTTCTGTAGTTTCCATGTTTGAATTAGTTATTCAGATCTACAACTGCATACACATATATTTATATAAATATGTATAGTCATGTAAATTAATTTCTCAACTAAGTGAATGTATTTAATTTTATTTTCCCTTGAAGATTAATCCACAGTGTAACTGGAGGGAGGAACCCTCAAAAAAACAAAACAAAAAAATCCTCAGTGTTCTGTGTGCACTGTCTTTTATGGGCATTCCCAAATTTCCCCTCCAAGGTGGTTTGAATAAGCCGCAGGCCTTCTTTCATGGGATAACTGGTTAAAGATGTGAGGTTCAGGGCTAGCAGTTTTCAAACAACTCTTTTTCTCAGTCCTAGGCAGCTGAGGCAGCCCCGGGAGGGGACAGAGTTGTTAGCGATGACCACTCGGTGGCACTGTTGCTCCATTGCAGTGCCACCAGGATGTTACCCCAAGGACAAGGCCTGCTGGAGCACAAAGGTAGGATTCCAAGGTGTGTACAGTGATGGGCTGGGTTGCTTGATGAATTTACCTCTCCTGTGCAATTGTCCTTTTGCACTTTTCCCCAGCTTAAGGTCCATTCTGACTGTGGGACTCAGGGCCAAGCACTGGGCTGGGCTCATGTGGCAGGACGCAGCACAATGACTTCAAGTACGCACGGGCGGCAGTCCTGAGGACATCACTTAGAAGATTAAAAATAAATTAAAGCACATGCCACTTCAAAGGGGGCACAAAAAGGACATTTGCGTGTTTTGGTGAATTAATAGGGAAGAGCTGTTGGCCCTTGGTTTGAACTATACGGGAAGAGGTAGGATTTTAATGCTTACAAACCGATAGTATTTCCACAAGGAGGCTTTAAGAAAAATTAAGACGCCATTACCTTCCCCCTCCATTTCTACATTGGAACCTTTAGCTTTGATTTGTGCTGTGCCAAGGCTCAGGGAGCTGGCTGTTCCACTCGGGGGTCTCCCCTAAGAGCCAGACGGTAAGGCGAGAGAGTCAGGCCAGGGAATGTGTGGCAGAGGCTCTGGAGCTCAAGGTCCCAAACCCTGGGTTTTGCAGAATCAATGGCCAGTAGAGACCAGGCGGGCATTGTTGCCCATCCACCCATACACAGCCTCCTTCTGCACACACACCTCAAACCCACCCATTCTGCATGGTCTTTTGTTTCAAGGCCCCTTTCTCGCAGCCTTGCAGCTCCCAGCCTGGGGTCCACACTCACATCTTGGCCATCATTCACTTCCTGGCTAATGGCGACTGAGGACCCAGTCACTCTCATTTTTTTCAGGCCTTGTCAGGAGACCTGAATGCAGGGAAGGGGTGGGACATTTCAGGGGGAGGGGAACATGGGCAGATGTTCTCATGAAAAATTTACAAGGAATAATCAGAGGCCTGTCTCACCCGTCTGGCCCGAGGCCCCTCAGGCTTGTTGCCCAGGCCACTGGGGGAACAGGGGAAGAGCTCCTCCTCATTCTGCAGCAAGCTGGCCCTGGTAGGCTAATGCAGGGCTCTGGATGCACTTGGCCATCCTCCTGAGACTGGGTCGCAAATGCAGTTCAGGCGAAATTGATGAAGTATCAGTTAATCTGAGGCTGACAGTTGAGAGAGGTCACAGCTGTTAGGGGCTGTGGGGTCTCCCAGAGACAGGCTGAAGAAGAGTTAAAGAGGGAGCATGCCCAGAGAAAAGGAAGCATTTGTCTTCTTTGGACGGCATTCTTCGGACACTTCTGGGCTGCTGGCATCTCTGACCCTCTGGGCGGTAAGAGTCAGGAGGAGGTTACACACAATTATACCTCTGCTAGAACAAATCCAGGCCCACCTCCTTGATGTTCCCCCAGCTTAGGAAGGAAGGGGAGGAGGAGGAACTGCTGCTCTTAATTGAAACAAGCAGTTAGATTCCTAATGCAAATTTCCCCTTTTAATTGGCTCTCTGAGTCACGTCTGCTGGGTACTGCACTTCCTGTTCCAGGAAGGTTTGTCTAGGTGAGCGGCTTCTCTGCAGATGGTGGGCTGGAAGCGATGCAGTAGAAATTTTCTGAGAGTGACAGCAACTCTGGAAAGTGAGGATATGCAAATAACAGAGAAAATATCTTGAGATATTTCCCGAGAGGGACTCTAAGACCCTTGTATGTTACCACCTGGAAAATGGCCATGGTTGGCTTGGTTATCTGTACCCTTCTAAGTCATGTAGCCTTGGGCTGGGGAGATAACTCAGTCAATAAAGTGTTTGCCTTGCAAGCATGAGGATCTGGGCTTGATATCTTTAGTACTCAAGTGAGGATGCTGGATGTAGGTCACATGCCTGTAACTCCAACATTGGGGAAACAGGTAGGCAGATCCATAGTTTTTGTTGGCCACCAGTATACCCCAAGTGGAGAGGTCCAAGCAAATCAGAGACTATTTCAAAAAGATGTGGTGATATGCATACCTGATGTTGTCTTCTGGCCTTCATGCACATGGGCACACATGAGAACGTGTACCACATGAGAACGTGTACCACACACAGTTGTGCACCCATATAGATACCAATATGCAAATATATATATCCATGATAAAAATATGTAGCTTTAAGGTCAGACTCACAAGTAATTGGTTTGTGTGGGATTCATGGCAGCAAGTCCTGGCTTTGTTACACTTCAAGACAGATTTTATCTTTGCCACCTTGTTCTTATGGGAAAGCAGAGCAAGAAGCAGTAAGAGACCCTGTACGGTACTGGGCTGGTAGACATCAGAGCTGGCCCTCAACTCTGTCCTTTATGTGTCATCTCTCCCTTTCTATTATAATAGTAAAACTGGGTATGGGGATGTTTCATTCCCAAGTTGATCAGATCAGGAGTCAAGTAAAAGGTATTCCTCATGGGCAGGTCTGTGAGGGTGCTTCCAGGAAGGACTTATGGAGGGAGTAAGACAGGCAGTCCTTCTGGTGTGGTGAAGATCCAGAAGAACACATGGCCTTTTACCTGGCTGCTAATGCCTGCCTCTACCTTGTTGTTGCTATCCTTTGGGGGCACTGGAACCCAGCTTCATCAGTCTTCCAATGTGGACTGAAGACTTACGAATTCTTCTGCCTTCACTGACAGAATAAACCAAACTGCTAAACCATCCATCCTGTGGACTGCCCATTCTCCAGTTTTGCTTTCCAGGTTGCAGACAGCTACTGTTGGACTGCTCAGTTTATATTCTATATTCAAATCTCAGCAGTTATCTTCAGGATATATATTCATGCTATCAGCTCAGTGCCTGTAGAGAACTCTGACTAGTACAGTGGGGCTGGATTGTGGTTCAGCAGTAGAGCACTTGCTTTGTCATAGAAGAACTGGCTTGCATTCCACACACTGAGAATAGAAAGTAATGCTAATCATGATGATAATAAGATCACCAAAGTAGCTGTGAATGTACTTACCCTGACATACTTTTGAGGGAGGTATTGCCATTATTAATTAGTATGATGTTTGCCATGTTATCTTGAAGTTGAAAGGAAGGGAAGTGGAATTTTGGTAAGGATATTTGTAAACCCAACCCTCTGTCCTGGGAGGTGGATCCTTTTCCTATTCCTGAGTGGGATGGGGCTGTTCAATGCAAAGCAGCTGATTTTTACATTAAGAAAATGTGTGAATGTAATTGCAGCCAGATTGAAACCACCATCAATTTCAGTAGGAGAAAGGATCACCATTAACAGAAAGCACATCACGCTCTTCTCTTTCCAATCACCTGGGAAGGTGTAAAACTGCATGATGGTCTGCTGGAAAAGGCATGTTCTCTCTGGTACATAGAGTCCATCATTCAGACATTCAGGAGTGTGCACGTGTGCACGTGTGTGTGTGTGTGTGCGCATGTAGGCACAACCTCAGGTGTCATCCTCAGGGATACTGTCCATCTTTTCTAAGGCAGTGTCCCTCATTGGTTTGGAGCTTACCAAGTAGGCTCGACTGTATGGCTAGCAATTGTCGCATATTTGCCTCTCTGGTGCTGGTACTACAGGTTCATGTCACCATGCCTGATAGCTTTATGTGGGTTCTTGGGATGGATCTCAGATCCTCATGCTTATGAGGCCTGTGCTATCTCCTAACCCTCAGAAGCAGGCTTTAAGGTGAAGTTGGCAATGGGAGTGTGGCACACTCCATCTTCATGACTAGGCCTGGCATCTCACTTGCAAAGGGAGTTGCCTTGAGAAAGAATATTCAGAGAGCTTTCATGTCTACTCTGAAGCAGGATACCTACTGTGAGAGGTCTGGATGCCATGTCTCACCTTTGCTCTTGGAAGATGTCACAAAGATCCCCACTGCTTCCTGTATAGTCCCTGTCTCTGCAACTCTAGCAGGAAGACTGGGCCAGTCACTGAACCTGTGTGGCCAGAAGCAGAGGTGTCTTGATGATAAGTCTGATCAGTGACTGCTGGAGCCCCTGTTGCCATTTACAGACCTGTGTGATATACATTCCCCCACACAAGCTACACATATGAAAGCATTTGTACATGGCATACACATTATAACACACATAGACACTGCACTCCTGAATCATACACAATCATCCTTACTCAAATTCATGTATACCACCCACCACATACATACCACTTGCCTACATCATACACAAACACACATACATATAGATACCACACTCACAATGACCCCACATATATGCACACCACCTATCCACAATAAACTTACACACAAAACAACACACCATATATATGAATATCACCTGCCCACAAGACACATGCACACCATACCAACACATCAAGAAACATCAGATCCAAGCTGATGCATATGTTCATACACAACTTACCCACAACACACATATATGCCACAGCCTCCACAGCAGATGCAGAGCAGGTGCATGTACAAGACACACACAGCACATATGTACACATTCACAAACACACCATTTACCTTCTTGCCATGGGTAATTTTTTTATAAGCAAAATGCCTCTTTTGTCTATTGGGATATCATTTCTTACAGGATAGCTTCAGTGACTCTGACCTGGGGACATTTCTCCTTATAAGGTGTTTCCATTCCCTTCCTGCATCCGACACAGAGGTGGCTACAGTTCATCCATGGACAATGTTCCATAGCTCACAATGTGCCACCCTCCAACACCCCAACTCAGGGCTGACTCTGAATCACACCAACAGTGCAGATGTAAAGTCACAGTGAGAGAAATGAAGAGAAAGTTAAAATGGAGACCCCCCCGCCCCATCCTGTGCCTTCATCTTCTGTACATCAGTCTACATGTCTACGGAGATACGGAATCCAGATTGGGTTTTTGAATAAACATTCCATTGATATTTGGGAAGTCATTTGACTTTCTATGGTCTCCATTTCCTTGTTTGTAAAATAAAAGTGTTTTGACTAGGTCAATATGAAAAGCCAGATGGCTGTGGCCGTCGACACAATAAAGAAGGGGGAAGAAGGGACATTTATGAAGAACTGCATGGATTGGTTTTGCAGGTCATGAATGATGAGACTTCATTGTTCGTCCTCTATGCACAGACCAATCTCATGGAGAGGTCTGGCCAACTGGAAAACAGAGGCTAAATGAGACAGTTCATGCTCACAGGGAAGTGTGTGTATCTTCCCAGCTCATACACCTACCTACAACCACAACTGCTTCAAGAAATCCTTGTGTCCTTGAAACATTCATATGCTTTCTTGGTAGCAAGAAAGCCACCAGGTACCTCTATACAAACCTGAATCAAGTTTTTATTTGTCAGACAGCATAGCTGTCTGTTAGCTTGTTGAGTACTTATTTCTGATCCTGTAACAAATTGTATGGGAAGCTTTGAGGAGTTTGACCTGCTTCTGTGTCCAGGGAACTCAGGGAACTGAAGCCCACACTGGTTGTGAGAAGCCAGTCTTTGTCCCTGGCTGAGGAGAAGCTGCACACAAAATAAATAACTAAATAACTAAATAAATAAATAAATAAATAAATAATAAATTGTTCCATAGCTCACAAAATAAATAAATAAAACAGTAGCATCTCCACCAGCATCACATGTGATTCCACCCTGAGAGTTTCACCAGCAGCCTAATGGCTGAGCCAACTCCCCAGCCCCAGAGGCTAATCTTGATTGTCAACTTTATTGGGATTAGGAACCAACTAAGAGACGTGAATTTGGGTAGGCCAGGAAGGTCACTTCCAGGAAGAGTTCACTGAGGCAGGAACCCTCCCAAAGAGCAGGCACTACCTTCCTCTCAGGAAAAGCAGCACTGATTGCTGGGGTGCCTTTCTTGCTGGGATGCATCTATTTCTGTTGCTGCTATTCTTGCCATCCTTTGGTGATATCACACTCCATCTTCTCTAGTCTCCTAACATGACCCTCTAGGAATCTTCCAGGCCTTCAACAACAGATTGGGACTACTGAGGCATCTAGCTTCATGGAGAAGCGAATGTGTCCTTAGCTTCTATAGCTCATACCACACTACAGTATATTCCATTCATCCTGTTCTTGTAGTAAACTCCAACTAAGAAACCCCAAATTAAGCCCCAGTGCTTGTAAATTAGAATGACACACAGTGTCAGGGACTTTCAGAGCATCAAATCCCTAGCCTAGCATCAGCTCCACCTAGGAGCATGTACAAGTACAAATATTTATCCATGCCCTGGAGCTCCCTTAATAGTATAACCCCTCCCACCCTGCTGTGCCATGACACATCCAGTTCTTAGGGTTTTTTGTTGTTGTTGTTAATTTCTGTGAGCATATCGTTGAGAGTTCAATGAGATACAGAGAAGTAAGGCAGGGACCCCAGTTTCCTAGGATCCTGCCTGTCAACAACCTAGCTCCACTCTGCTTCTTCCTAAATGGATACAATAATCAGTTAACACAATGGAAGATTTAAAACTACCTAGTGGCTGGGTATGGTGGCACATGCCTTTAATCCTAGCACTTGGGAAGCAGAGGTAGGAGGTTTGCCATGAATTCAAGGCCACCCTGAGACTAAATAGTGAATTCTAGATCAGCCTGGGCTAGTGCAAAACCCTACCTCAAACAATAAGAACAACAATGCAAAGTGTCCTAACCTTATACGTTATGTATATGGGGAGCAGGAGGGCTGGTCCTCTGGGTTGACCTATGGGTGCTCACCAGACAAGAACCTACGCCTGTTTTTCACTTACAAATATTTTTATTTATTTATTTGCAAGGGGAGAGAGAGAGAGAGAGACAGAGAGAGAGAGAGAGAGGGAGAGAGGGAGAACCAGGTCCTCTAGCCACTTCAAGCAAACTCCAGGTGCAATGTGACACTTTGTGCATCTGGCTTTATATGGGTACTGGGGAATGGATCCCTGGTCTTTAGGCTTTTCAGGCAAGTGCTATAACTGCTGAGCCATCTCTCCAGCCCCCAGTTAAAAATATTTATTTTCTAGGGGAGAGAGAGCACGTGTACACACAAGAGAGAGTGCAAGTCTGGCTTTTTGTACTAATGAAAATTTAACTTAGGTCCTCTGGCTTCCAAGGAAAACAATCCCCAGGCCTTCTGCTTATTTGTTTAAAATTTATTTTCAGACATTCTCCCAAAGTTGCCTTGGTTGATCTTGAACTCACTCTGTAGCCTAAAGGGACTTGAACTTGATACCTTCTTGCCTCAGCCTCCAGAGTGAGTAGGATTATAGACCTGAGCTGCCAGGTAGAGGGAATCTCTTTTGCTCATTCCCATAACAGACTGTGTTCTCATTGCAGAATCTTTACCCTCTTCCCATGGAAGTTATCAAAAAAGACATTAGATAGAATGGGGGGGGGGGGAAGCAAAATAAATAAATAAAACAGTAGCATCATAAAGCATTTTCAAAGCTTCAAAGGACCTGACTTTCACTGTCCACTTATTTTCAGTTGACAGAGACAAATTCATTTTGTGTATTCATTATGTTCCATACTATATGGTAGATCTTACAGAAAAAGGTTCTAAAATAATTTGTCCAAGCTGGGTTCTTGTCTGCCTAGTCTTTACAGATGTTTGAAACTGGCTCAGACAAGAAATAAATATCATAAAGGAGTTACAGGAAGTCTGAAAGTACAGGTCTGCCCGATGACCACTACGCTGGGCAGAAAAGGAACCCCAGTGGGCAAACTCATTAGCCTGAAGGCATCATCGGAGCAGATTCTACTCTAACTGCCCCAGGCCCTGGGAGGTAGTTTGGCCAAGGTCCCGGCAGCTGGCCTTTCTGAAGTGAGAAGGTTTGTGTTGGACATACTCAGATGAATGTCATGGGACTGAATTTGTTATAATAAGTGATCAAAATATGAGCCTTAAGGGAAACCATCAAGTATCAGCAGTCTCAGAAGGCAATGAGGGGTACTGCAACATCCCAGAGTGGAAAGTCTACCCAGCTGGGTACAATTGCCCACCCTGCTTACCGGCTTGATGGATTCTGCTCCCACATATGTGGCCTGGACCTTTGAATGCAGCAACCAGGGATCCTCACTCTGGAGTTATCTCTAAGGCTATGATTTCCTTTCAAAGAAGATGAATAGTTTCAAAATATAGTTTGCATGTGAATCAACTTGGAAAGTGCATTAGTATATATTACAAAGTTGGGTTTGAGCACACCCATTTCAGGGAGTAAATTTTAGACATGTGTTCAGGGGTGATAAGAAGGGTATCTATTCTCTGACTCTTCTGTGTACACAAATGACAAAACAGTCAGATATTGACATGGAGATGAGGCACTGAGCAAGTGGCTTTCATGTGGGTTCATTTACACCTCAATGCAGGCCTAGGCTGATTCATGACTTTGCTCTTGTCTAAGCTCTCAGAGAAACAAAAACAGACTTGTGGGTCTGGAAATCCTTTTTTTTTTAAATACATATGTAGGGGCAGGTGTGTGTGTGTGTGTGTGTGTGCATGTATGCATATGTATCATGCATAAGGAGACCAGAGAACAACCTTGGGATTCATTCCTTGAGTATGCCATCCACACTTTATGTGACAGTGTTCTCATTGGCCTGGAACTTGCCAAGAAGTCTCAAGTGGCTAGTCAGTGAGCCCCAGGGATCACCTATCTCTGTCTCCCCATCACTGCAATTACAAATGTGTGATCATCATGCCTGAATTTTTAAAAATGTAGGATCTGGAGTTAAACTCAGATCCTTATATTGTAAAGGTAAGCACTTTACCTACTTAACCATCTCCCAGTCCCAGATATGTCTCTTTAAAAATTGTTCTGGAATGTGTGCAGTATGTGTGGTGTTGGTATATGTGTGTGTGTGTATGTAGATGTGTGTCACACTATGAACATGTGTGTGTAGGCAAGAGGACAAAATCAGGAATCACTCCTCCATCACTCATTAACTCTCTGAGTTTGGATCTTGCTGTGTTTTGTGAGCCTAAGTGATTATCCTGTCTTTGTAACCCACAGGACATGAGTTACAGATGTACAATACCATACCCACCTCAGTAAGTGGGTTTTGGAGAATTAGACAAGGGAGGTCTTAGGTCTGCTCAGGTCCTAATGTTCTTATTTGCTGAGCTATTTCTCCAGTACCCCTAAATATGTATTAACAAAGGATGATGAGCCTATAAGAGCACTGGAGTCCTGATCCCATTTTATAGGTCACTTCATGGAGTAGTGAATATAGTCATAGTTCACCATTTCTGTAGTGTTATGAAATTATTAACAATTTGTCATTACAACTTTGGTGGCATGCCTTACATTTTATTTAATAATCCAGAAGGAATATAATCTAAACTGTGACTGTACTGGCCCGTTTCAGGACAAATCTTGAAAGTCCTTATTGTTTCTACCCAGCTGAACTGTTGCAAGACACAATGGCAATGGGACACTGCCTTCTCTAAGCATGCTCCTAGAATAGTTGTCACTACTGGAATTTACTTGGTAACAAGTAAGAGCACAGGTTTGTCCTTTAACTTGTGGACAGGATCATGCATGTTTTCTAGCTCTCTGAGTCCCCCTATTTTCCGAGGACAATATCTTTTCAATATCTCTTTCAATCCATGGGTCAGAATTGACCACATTCTTCTCTAGACCTGTGGCCAGAATAGTAAATTAAGTCCAGCCTTGAAGGACAACCCTCAAAATTATATTCTGGGGGAAAAATCTCTGGATTCTGTGTTCATGAAGCTCATGTAGAGGTGCAAATCAGTACCTCTCTGCCATTATACATCACCTTCCCCTGGCATTTTCAGGCAGACAACTGATAATGTGAGAAATACCAACCCAATGAAAGGTTCAATGCTGAGAGATACAGAGAATGAATTTGGATGGTGTCATTAGAGTCCCTGGATTCTACCAAGACAATGCCAAACCTTAATCACTGCATCTGAATAATGTCTTCTTTGTGTTTAAGCTAGTTAGGATTGCTGTGGGGTATTTTCTACTTCTCTACAAGAACTCAAATGACACATTATCTTAGAATATCACATATTTTCTCCATACCACATTGATGATAGCAATTGTGCAAATGATTAAGTAAATATGAGAAATCTCTGGAAATCTCCAGAAGTAAGTAACAGCAACTTTTCTGTACTCTTTCTCCCCATTTCCTCCTTGTTCTTGCAAAGAGCATCAGAATATTGTCCGTTGACACAAGCTACAGTCACTCAATATGTTCGTTTTTGAAAACTCCTGTTCACAGCCAAGTAGCAACTCAACTGGCATTATGAAACCAACCATAGTCTATTGAACCCTTCACGTATTGATTGTTCAGATGTACTGAGTAAAACTTACTGTGAGATCTGAGGGTTATTATGTGTGCTGTGTTATGGTGTTCCTAGAATATCTGAGGTTTGCTGTGGCCCAGACCCTGTATCCACTCATACCTGTAAATTGCAGCAATGAGGTGGTGGTTGCAATATGAGAAGTCCCTTAGAGCCAAACTCTGGAGAGCACAGCATAGGAAGCAAGACTTTAAAGCGACTTCCAGGTAGGCTGGCCTGTGCTGAGTGGGTAGCTCTGTACACCCTGGGTAATGAAACCACAGCAATCACATTTCTGCTTAAGTAGAGCGCCTCCTAGTACACTTGCATTTGCCATGTCTGCAGTCATTAATGAACATGACTAGGCTGCTTCCTAGGTCATGTGTTTGCTACACTGTACAAAGTGTGTTAAGCCTCTTTATGTTTATTGTACATGACCCACATCTCAGCTAGAAACGAGACCAAGACTGGGCTGAGTATATATGAGCCTCCTTACAGTGAAGCATGTTCATAAGTCCTTCAGAGATATCGTCCAGAGTCACGCCCCAGTTTCCATGTCTAGACAAGTGAGCTTCCATGTCTCTTAGGCCTTGTTGCAGACCATGGTCTTTGGAGGTTCATTTAACCATTGGTTCACAAGGCCCCTGCAGTATTTATCACACATATTTGTACCTTAGTAAGATTCCAAGACAGTAGTTAGTATACACAGGTGATATCCAATGTACAATGGTGACATTTATGAATTTTCAAGTTTGCACTGGTACAAAAGTGACACACTTAAGTACACATGGTACTACTGCAAGTTGAATGCTCATCTTTTCCCAGGCTGGAGATAATGCATACTGCTTCTGTTTCTTGACACCGGGCCACAGCAGCAGCAAAGGCCACCAACAGTCTTTACAACATGCTGGGTGCTGAGCTAGGGCATTCCACGTGTTTTGTTTACTGCATATAGTTTTGCATATGCATGTGGCGTGTGTGTGTATGCAATATTTATAATTGTGTGAGTGAGTGTGTGTGCACATGCATGTATGTGAACATGTGTGGAGGCTAGAGATTAACATCAGGTCTTTTTAATTGCTTTACATCTTATATTTTGAGCCAAGGTCTCATTCTGAATCTGGAACTCACTATCTAGCCAGCAAATCTGAGGGATTCTCCTGACTCTCTCACCACAAATAGGATTATAGGTGCATACCACTATGCTCAGCCTTTTTTCTTTCATTTTAGTTGATTCCAGCCGACGTTGACCTGGAATTTACTATGCAGTCTTGGCGTGGCTTTGAACTCAGCAGTCCTACTACCTCTGCCTCCCAAATGCTAGAAGTAAAGGCATGTACCACCAAACCCAGCTTTCTCAGCTTTCTAGGTGGTGCTGGAGATCCAAAATTCAGGTATTGTGTTTGTGTTCCTTGCTAGGGGAGAATTTAGGAGGTGGAGCCCTGCTGAAGGAGATGTGTCACTAGGGTGAACTTTGAAGATGATCAGTCCAGCCCATGTTGTGCTCAGAGACAGCTTGGGTTTGCTCATCTTTCTTTCTCTGCTGTGCATATTTGATGAAGTGAGCTTTCTCTAGTGTGATGAAGCTTCTTCTCAAAACTGTAAGCCTGAATTAAATCTCTTCCTCCCACAAGCTGCTTCTGGTTGTGTGCTTTGTCTCAGCACCTAGAAGCTCACTTCACCTGCAGCAAGCACTGTGCCACCCAACCTAGTCCTGAATGCATGGGTTTTTGACTTTATAGTATTTTTAAATTCATGTTGGGTGTATCAAGACATAAACCATCCCGAGTGTCTGTATAGGAGAGTTTTAAAAAGTAAAACTAAGTAAAGTGGGAGAATTAAAAATGAAGCTTTTGTTTGGCCTCCTAAACCTTACTTTAATATGTGCTTTGTGGCATTTGGAGCCCTCTTCCAACATCAGGTAGGTCAGGCTACTTGGTATCACTTATATCTTTTATAGTCTTGAGAGATATTTTCTTCCTTTTGCTTTATGGGTTCTCTACTAACCTACAATGCTACTGTGGGCCTAAGGAGGGGTTATTGTAGCACCCCAGTCTACAGAAGCTAAGAGTTGCTATGCTTGTGGGCAGATGCTAATGTCTGGTGTTCAAATGCACATGGTGGAGTACAGACAGGACTTTGGGGTACTAGCCCTTGGAAATGGGCCTCCAAGCATAGAGTTCCTTTGATGCAAATGTGGAAAGGCTCTGAGGCTGGGGGGAATACTAATATGTGTTCTTCAGGGAAAAGACTCTTGGCTGCTGTCAATGTTTTGCACAAAGATGCCCACCTCTGAGAGAGGCATGACCTCAAACTGCTCTTGAGATGTGGGATGAGAATATTGTGAACATCTGAACCAGACTGGGAGTGCCACACAACTTGCCCTACAGCCTAGATGCTATGAATGTAGCACAGGGCAGTGTACATAACACAATCCAAGCCATGGACACTACAGCTGTGAACACCAAGCCCACACACATACCTGCTGCACACCTTACATACATATACTCACCCTACATCAATACCTGCGTGTGTGTGTATGTGTATACAAGTCTCCCCACATAGGGACATGGACCCACAGCTGTCATTTTATCACTGAGCAGGAAAGCTGTGTTTACATTTTGCAGTTTCCCTTTTACACTGCTATGGCACATATCCCACTTTCAGACAGCAGAACCTGGATACCAGAAGTCTGTCAACAGACCAGAGGAGGCTTAGAGAGATGGGGGGCCAAAGATATTGAACTTTCAGCCAAATTAAACATGCTAAATCTGCTCAGCTTGCTTTGAAAACTGAGAAGCCAAAGCAGAAGATACTGTACAACTTGGGAAATGTACAGTTAGGAAAACCACGTGTGTTAGCTGTGTGTATAAGAAGAGTTGTGTGATGAAGGCTGAGTGAAGCTTTGAGGAAAGTGAGCCTGGGGAAGTGCCTCACTAGAACCCATGGCAGTACTTTTCTTAGAAAACTATTTCATTTATTTATACTCTAGATCTGAGGACCTCCTCTTTCAGTCACTAAGAACAAATATACACCCAGACTAATTTCATTGTAGCGCTATTTGCTCAGGACTTGGCATAGGTTACCTCAGTTTGTCCCATTCACTCACAGTATATGAAACACAAATGGATAGTGGGGTAGTTATCACCAGACAGTAGGCAAGAAAGGCAGCTTTAAACAGAAGTATATTTTGAAGAAATATTTTATGCAGAAAGCAGAAAATATTTTATGACTTATAATAAAAATATGCATGTGGGGTCCAAGTTCATGGTTGCAAAATCAGCTGAGCCCATACCACCTGGATCCTTGATACAAACTGCCTGAGAGCATAGTACTTTTCTGTGAAGGCACTCTGGAAGCCCTGTCTGCTTCACAGGAAAAACCAAGGAAACAGAATGCTGTGTCACTCTCATCTTCTTTCTCTCATCTGCCATATCCATCCAAGACCAAGGCTAACCCAGGATGGAGCAAGGTGGACACATGACAGGAACAGAAGGACGTATGAAAAGCATCTGACACACTTACTTCAGTTAAAGAAACTGGGGCAGAAAGGCAAATCGGTTGCTGGTGTTGAACAGCTAGTAAATGAAAAGACTGGGAAGGGAACCTAGGAGGCTGTTTTACAGTTTTATTCACTGTTGTTACCCTTGGATCTGGTATGGCCTCTAAAGGCCACTGTGCTAAGCAGAGGTATCCAACCCAAAGCCCAGAATAGTAATGAATTTGTCCCAATGCAAAACAATCAATTTACTTAACACCTGACGAGATTATTTTTATAATGTGAAATTGTGATTCTCCAGAATGTACTATGTAGCTGACAACACTGTGTTGCAAAGTCATGCAAAATGAACATTCAGATGTACTTATAACGCACTAAGTGAAGAGAGGGTGGGCACCCTGGAAGGTTTAGCTTCTAGCTTGAGGTGCTATTGGTGATGGGATATTTAGGCGGTGGTGCCTTGTGAAAGGAAGTTATGTGTGAAATCCTGAATGCTTTCCTCTGCTTCCCATCAGTCATGAGACGAGCATACCTCCTCTACCACATGCTTCTGATCTACTGCCCTGTGCCAGCAGGGGCCCAAAGAAACAGGGCCACGTGGCTATGGTCTAAGTCCTCTGAAACACAGAACCCACATAAACCTGTCTTCCTTAGTAGATGATTTACCCCAGGCATTTGTCATGGTGACAGAACACTGACCAAACTATCTTAACAGCTATAAGAAGTATGCTCCTTTGGCAAACATCATGGAAGTAAATGGAAGGAGCTGAGGGGAGACATGAAAAGCTACTTTCTTTTTTTTTGGGGGGGGGTGGAAGGTTTGAGCTAGGGTCTTGTTTTACTCAGGCTGACCTGGAATTTATTACGTAGTCTCAGGGTGGCTTCAAACTCACAGAGACCTCTCACCTCTGCTTCCAAATGCTGGCATTAAGAGAGAATGTCCTCCACCCAACTAAGAAGAGCTACTTTCTGAGACAAACAGAAAGATATCAAAAGAGACATAGAAGCAGAGGTAAAGGAAGAACATTTAGTTTGCAAGAAAGATAACTGAGTAAAATTGTGGTATTTAATACATAAAATGTTTGTGTTCCTAATATAGGGAGTCTGAAAATAATAAAGTTTTACGAAAAGAAATAGGTTGTGTTTTTTTGTGTGGTGCCTTGGTGGTAATGGTTGTGTTCAATTGCTATGAGCCAGTGCTCACATTAAAGCAAAGAGCATGGGAGTGAGAACAGTTGGATTATGTTGAATGGGATCTGAGACAGGAACTTCTTTTCCTAAAAAAATCCCAATAGTGTCTCTATGAGACCTGGAATGATCAAGTACATGACTATAGAGGGTAGTGACTTAGAATTGTTTATGATATGAGCTTCTAACCTTTTAACATTTTTGTGTGTGCAGTTTGTGTGCTGTATTGTGTGTATAGTATATGCACATGTGTATGTATAGCTGCATGCACCCTGTGCACACACGCAGATGGCAAAGATGAATATCCTTGTGCATGTTGTTGCATTGAAATGGTCTCGTACTGAACCTGGAGTTGCCATCTCCAGCCATACTGGCTGGCCAGAGAGCCTCTGGATCACTGGTCTCCACCCTATGTGGGATGGACTGGGGTTGTGGGCTTGCATGGCCACACTCAACTTTTTTGCACATATGCTGGGGATCAAACTCAAACTGTCTCAGGTACTCATGCTTATTAGGCTTAGCCATATCCCCAGTCTCTTGAAACCTCCCACCACACATAAGAGGAATGCAATTTTATCCTCACCAAAAGGATTGGATGTGACTAAAGATTTCTAAGTAGCTCCTCACAATACACTGATGTTTTGTGGAATGATTAGCTGGGATGTTCCTAGGTGAACATCACCTCTGACTTTTAAGTCAAGGCTTGAAGGTTGGAGAGATTGCTCAAAGATTAATGCGCTTACTTGCAGTCTAATGACCTGGGTTTGATTCCTCAGTACCTACATAAAGCCAATTGCATAAACTCTATACATCTGTAGTTCATTTTCAGTCGTTAGAGGCCTTAACATGCACATTCCTCCCCCTGCTTGCAAATAAATAAAAATATTTTTAAAAAATTGAGGCTCTAATTCTATTTTAAGAAAACTTGCACTTCAGTGATCATGGACATCCTATAAATTTTCAACATTACAAATTTGCAAGGAAGCATTACACCTTTGTGAAGGTGCTTTCTTTGTCCAACTATTTTGAGCATAGATTCCCTGAATGAAAAGGCAATGCTATGCTCCCTGTAACAACAATGGTTTTTGTACATATTTTTATTTCTTCTGGATAGTGTTTAGCTTGAAGGTATTTCTAATGAGCTGTGCTTGATGGGAATACTGGGAGAGATCATCCAGCTTATCTTCTGCATTACAGTTCTATATCTGTGTTCCCGCTTGCATTGCATAAAGCAATTTAGGCCTTTTCCTGGAGTAATCAATACAAGCATCTAAAAAGAGAAAAGAATTACTAAGAAGTCTTTGTTCAGCTTCTGTGGGAAGAAGGCTTGTCTTATATAAAGAAAACATTCCTGGAAACAGATTTCATTAATTTCAGACACCTAATGGGTATATTTTTTAAAAGGAAAAAAAATTACACACCCTATCTAACATCTCTACCACAGTAGGTTATTTATAAGATCATAAATCAGGTTATCCTAAGAAACAGGGCAAATATCATCCAAGGTATTATTGCTTTGTAGGTGATGCAAGGGTGCATATGCAGCATGCATGGGGTTGCCCGAGATCAAGATGCATGGCTTCTTGTTTCCCTTCATAGAAAACAAATGCAGTATATTTCAAAATTTCAAAAAGAGAAATGCAAAGTGGCTCATATTTCCAGGTGGAAGCCTTCTGCTGACTAAATAGATGCTTCCGTTTTTTACTACAATTGTGATTCTTGCTCTTTTTTAAAATTTTTGTAAACTGTTTTTTTTATCATAAATGGATGCTTGGATATATTTATAGTTTAGTTTCATTTAATGGTGATCATTTGTACTGATCGGTGACAGATTTATATGGTCCTAGATTCCTGGTGTCACTATTGTATTATTTATATTTCTATAAATTAAAGCCATTATTATTGAAGATGGCCCTTGACAATAGGATGCAGTAGTTGGAAATAGCATTTAATATTTTCTTATTGCTGATGAATTCTCTATGGATTGCATCCTAGTGTAGGCTAAGAAATCATTGTCTTTGCTGAAAAAGAAAAGGAGATCTGCAGTAATAATAATAATAAGTCACTAATGAAAGACAAAAAAATTCAGGACTATTTGTAGACACTGGTTTTTAATCTTCCTAACGATAGCCCTGACAGTAAGTAGATGAGGGGCGACTTCAGGGCTGACAACAGCAGCCAACTGCTCCTCCTTCCCTTCCTTCCTCCCCCTCTCTTTCCCTTCCTCCCTCCACATGCGATTAGCCTCCGGAACAGACTGACATCATGAGTCGTCAATCTCCCTTTTATCTCTGTGTTGGAGTAGGATGTCTCCACCAAGCGATTTTTAAGCAAAGGCTTTATGACTGATAGGGTATGGGAGAGCCTTTTTCTCCTCAGAACCAATAAAACAATCAAACTTAATTGGTGACTTCAGCATAAAACAGTTTATTTGTGACTCTAGGATACTGCAAATTAATAATCATAATTCAAGGATGAGTACAGAGAGGATGCAGGGAAAATAGTTGTCTCAGGCTGCTTTTAAAAACTCTCTTACCAGACCCAATCCAGCTGTAAAAGCTTGACAGCTGAGAGCTGAGCTTGCTTTCATATCCTGGCTGTGTCATCTTGGTCAAGCTGTAAAGTTTCAGTCTCATTTTTTAATTCTGTAAAGTTGGTATGCTTTTGTCACAAATTGTAATTAAATTAGTCAAGATTAAATGAAGATGGCTGAAATATTTAAATCTGCAGTTGTCCATCGAGGCTACCCTAACCCAATGAGCACTTGCTTGGTGAATGTTGGACCTCTTGGCCCTGAGACAATGTGGCCTGCCAGCAGGAAATGTGTTTGCTCTGTCACTATGAAGCCTCATCCAGAATTTGATTGTCTATGTTGGAAGCCTTCCTATTCAGGTTAAGCTATGGTAGCATTGTCTCAGTCACTTTCTCTGGTATAAATGCCAAAAATGTATCAGTTCCATAAATAAGGACACCATCTCATTTTATGCTTCACATAATTGTTTAATCTATGTGTGTGAGAGTGGTGTGTGTGTGTGTGTGTGTGTGTGTTTATGACCTTAGTGCCAGTTCCTGACTTCTACATTGTTTGAAAGAAAGTCTTTTTTGTGTTCCTACATATGCCAGGCTAGCGGTCCTATGGGCTTCTGGGGGATACTTTCATTTCTCCCTCCCATCCCCCCTGAGGGAAGGCTGGGATAACAGACTCTCATGGACTATACTTGGGTTCTGAGGATCTGAACTTGGTTCCT
The DNA here is from genome assembly GCF_020740685.1 of Jaculus jaculus. Taxonomy (NCBI): domain Eukaryota; kingdom Metazoa; phylum Chordata; class Mammalia; order Rodentia; family Dipodidae; genus Jaculus; species Jaculus jaculus. Next base: position 62,842,429 of record NC_059103.1, on the reverse strand, counting down.
CAGGTCTTCATACTTGACTGGTAAGCACTTTATCCAGTGAATCATCTGCCTAGACCATGGTGTTTTTGCAAGGGTCATTTATTTATAATGGGCTTCAGGCATAAAGAGACCCATGTACCTCACAGTTGATCTGATCAATTAGCAGACACTGATGTTGGTGGATGCACTGTGCTGTGGAGACTGAGGGGGAGGACAGAACCTGAGGCATGGGAATAGATATGATTCCCATCAAACTCAGGTCACCATCTTGGTGCTTTGAGTAGAGCTGTGTCTTTGCTTTTCTAAACTGTTTTCCTCATGTACAGAAGAAGGAGCCATGATAGTTGCTGCCTTCAGGACTTGATGGCACAGTACCAGGCTGGGTAAGGATCTATTCTCTTGGGACACCTTTGTTCACTCTGGAATGCTGTACCTTGAGTTGGCCTTCAGAGTTACACAATACTGCAAAGGAATTCTGAACAATGGGAACTTTGAGAAGGGCAAGGAGACGCAGGGCCACCAAAGCACCATCTATGAGTGTCTACCCAGCCCCCATCAGAGACATGGTCCCACACTACCATCTATGGGCTGGTATACAGAGTGGAGAAGAAGAGCTTAGATCATCACAGGGAAGTAAGAAAAATTGAATTTGTGTTGTAGTCCTTCTTTTCCCCCTACTTATGTATGTGTGCATGCACATGTGTACATGCGTGCATGTGTGCGTATGGATGCATGTGCCATGGCTCACATGTGAAGGTCAGAGGACAAATTTGAGGTGTCTGTATTCTGCCTTCTTTGCAACAGGGTCTCTTGCCTCTGCAAAGGAACCACCATGTTACAAATGAATGTAAGACTAGTCGGTCCATGACCTTCAGAGTCTCCTGGCACCATCTTCCATTGTTGTAGGCATGTTGGGATAACACAGATGCTACTTTGCACCTGGCTTTACATGGGGGCTAGGAAGTTGAACCTAGGGCAGCAGGCTTTTTCAAGAAAGTGTCTTTAATCACTGAATAATCTCCAAGGCCTGAAGTATTCTTATTATAGAAGTTTAGATTCATCTATGGGGCTGCAAACTGTTCACTTCAAAGCAATAGTAGATGTGGAGGGATACCTAGGCATCCTGGGGCATCATTACCCTCTGCAGGTCTCTTCTGATGAGCTTCAAGAATCTGTTGAGACTTACCTTCTCTTGAACCACAGCATTAACTATATCATTCAGTCAAACCTTTCTGTGGCATGTAAAGATGTCTTGAGAAAATTTCCTAGGATTCTTGTTATTAATTTTTAAGGATAAAGTTTAATTTCATGTTATGTTATTTGCAATCTAAGATCTCCGTTCATATTATGGGTCAACATCTGATAGACTTATCTCTTCAGGGTACACAGTGGTGTTTAGACAATGAGCTTAGCAGAGATGTATGAAAAGGAGCACAAGTTTCAGGAGGATGGACATATCAGAAACAATGAGGAATTATGTGTATATGTTTATAATCCCATTCTGCTGTGATGGTAAGCCTATGAATAGACACAGGGCCTCACACATGCTACATAAATATTCTACCACTGAGCTTCATCTCCATCCCATTGTGCAATTTCGTGTTTATGGTATGCATGTATGAGTATGTACATTTACATGTGTGTGAGTGTGTGACACTGCAAAAAGATGCATATCAGGGTGCTGAAGAAATAAAAACCTTATATACAGCATATGGAGCTAGGATGATATTAAGGACTAAATTTGTTTGCCCACTGCACTCCTTATACAATCTCAGCAGGTCAGTATTTTTGTCAGTACCTAACCTGGTTCTCATCAGCACCCTCTGTCCACCATAGAGTTTGGGCTTCTTAGGGCTATCTGTTAGAAACACAATGGGCCACTCCCTCTTACTTCTTTCCACTTTGTTTCCAGGCTATCCCTGTCTCTATCAGGACTCAGGTGTCCAAAGCTAACTCTTAGACTGAATCTTGAACTTCGTTTCTGTACGTACTGAATCTTGCTGGAGTATGAAGCTTGGCTAGCCTGCGAGCCCATTTCTGTTACTACCACCAAATACTTGAGAGTGAGTATGTTTAAGAACAGAAACTTACTGCTGCCATGTTTGGGGACTGGGTGTCCAAAGTCAGAGTGCGGGCAGGTTCAGAATATGGTAAGGGTTCTATTTCTGCTTCAAAGATGGAGATGTCAACACTTGCCCTGTCATAAGAAGCCTCTCTTATTAGGCTCTTAATCCAATCATGAAGGAAGAGTCCTTATGATATAGTCATTTTGTAAAAGCCCCAACTCTTAAATCTATGGTATTAGATGTTAAATTTCTACATGAATTGAGGAGAGAGGATGCTGATGTCCAAACCAGGAAATCAGCCAACCAATCTCAGGCTCTGTGCCACTCCTAGACTTAAGAGTATCTTGTACATGCCTGCAAATCCTAATCTCCTGATCCCTGACCTGGGCCTAACCCTCACATGAAGATATACTACTGAAGCAGGGTTGACTCTACTCCTGAGTCTTCCTTCACTGGAGATGGTTGACTGATCCTGAGATGACTTTGTTTTTTAATATATACATATTTTATTGACAACTTCTATACTTACAGACAACAAACCATGGTATTTCCCTCCCCTTCCCTCCTTTCCTTCACTTTCCCCTTCATAACTTTGCTCTTCATCATATACCCTTACTCTCTCCATTAGTCTCTCTTTTAATTTGATGTCATCATCTTTTTCTCCTATTATGATGGTCTTGTGTGGGTATTGTTAGGCACTGAAAGGTCTTGGATATTGAGGCCAAATCCTGTCCGGACAGTTGTATGTAAGGAGTGGTACCCTTCCTTTGGCTCTTATGTTCTTTCCACCACCTCTTCCACAATGGACTGTGAGCCTTGGAGAGTGTGAGATGTTTCAGTGCTGGATACTCCTCTGTCCCTTCTTCTTAGCATTATGTTGCCTTTTGGGTCATACCATGGTAATCACCATCTGAAAAGAGAAGCTTCTCTAACCAGAAGTGAGAGTAGCATTGATATATGAGTATGAACATTAAGTATAGTGCTTTCAGGGCAATTTAGTGAGAGTAATATATGCATTTATCCAGACAAGAGCAGGCTTTATAAACCTAAGGCTCATGACCACCCCTGCCATAGGCTTTTGATTAAGTTTTCAGTAACAGAAACGTATTTCCTCCCATAAAGTGTGCTTTCAGTCCAATTAGAGAGCAGTTGGTTTCCCCCAGAGCAGACATGCCATTATTGCACTCATTCAGCCATTTGGCCTGTCTGGCCAAATTTGAGGTTTCCAGTGTCCACTGTTTACAGAGTTGATGACTTCTGTCTCATATAAGACTGCATAACATGCAGCTTTTTTCCAGCATTCAGTTTTCTGGGCTACAGAGAGAAGGTTTTCTGCTAAGAAACAACTTGATTTCTAAGTGACTTTGCTGTTCAGGCTTGTGAAGACTTCATCAATAGGGTCTTACTATCTCTTTCTTATGGGGGACCAAGGGCCTTGGCAATAGCCTAAAAAGTTTTCAAGGCAATAGGGAACTCCATGGCCAATAAGTCACTAGTAGGTATCCCATCCATGGTATTGAAAATTTTCAAGTAACAATCTATGGTTTCTGGATGTGTCATTATTTAAGAAAGTAGATTTTCATATGTTTTATTAAGAATATATTGAATTTCAAATATTTTTAATTTTTTTTATTAATTAGTTTTTTATTCATCAAATACAGTCAGTTTGATACCATTATTAGGCTCATCCATGACCTACCCCTCCCCATTGGCCCCTCCTTGTTGAGGTGTATGGGCCATGCATTGTTTAGTTAGCCCACAGTTATGGGTAGGATAAATGTCTCTGCATATCATGGCCCAACTGAGGGGATCAGTTAGGTGAATCAAGAGCAGTTGTTCCCCACCATGGCTGTGTGCCACTATTGCACTTGTGTGGGCATCACAACAGGTTATTTGCTGCTAAGTAGGTTAGACCATGAGTTTCTTGGACAGATATTGGTCATTTTCCCCCATTTGCCCATGTAGCACTTTCTGGCACTAGACACGCTGACTGTCTGGGGACCGACTTTCTTCTAGCTTCCAGCCATGCCATTCCATTTTATGTGTCAACTGAATATGGTGTCTTCAGCACTAGGGTCTTATCACTAACCTTTGGTGGGTCATCAAGTACTCTGAGGGAAATCTGTCATGCTTTTAAGAAAACTTAGGTCTCTCTGATCAAATGCTCATTGTGGATGATAGCCCCATGATGGTACTGGGAGTTACAGGTCAGTGCCCACTAAGAAAATGAGGAAACAGATAACTAATATACAAGAGTTAGAGAGAAGCAAGAGAGAGAGAGAGAGGGAGAGTGAAGGAGGGAAGATGTAGAAGATTCAGGTTAGCCTTGATCCTACCCTCTCCAGTGTCTTGTGGTTCAGGTGTTCCCTGTAAGGGCCTGGTGAAGATTCAGCCATTTGGTATGCCTTTTAGGAAGTAGAATTTTATGGTACCATTGCTGTTTGGGTCTAGATTTGTGTTTCCCACCCCTTCAATGCCCTCCCCTCCTTCCCCATCCATCCTAGTGTCTAGTCCATGATATGCTTGCTGGATATGTAAGGTATCTTGGATAGAATCAGGTTAGGTGCTGTAGATGAGCAAGACTATGTGGTGATTTTGTTTCTGTGATTGGATAAGTTCACTGAGAATGATCTGCTCCATGTCCAACCATTTTTCCTCCAATTCCATTGTGTCATTTTTTTCTTACTGCTGTATAGAATTCCATTGTGTAGATATACCACATCTTAGTTATCCAGTATTCTAGTGATAGACAACTGGGTTGATTCAGCTATTAGCTGTTACAAATTGAGCCACTACAAATATGGTTGAGCAAATCTCTCTGGCCTATGGTTTGAAGGTTTTAGGGTAGATGCCCAGTAAGGTAATAAGTGGTTCTGTTGGTATCTCTATAGTCAGCTTTTTCAGGAGTTTCCATATTGCTTTCCAAAGTGGTTGTACCATCTAACATTCCCACCAACAGTGGATGATTGTTCCTACATCTTCACACCCTCGCCAGCATTTATTTTCATTTGATTTTTTGATGTTTGCTATCCTTATTGGGGTAAGGTGGAATCTTATACTTGTTTTAATTTGCATTTCCTTTATGATTAGGGATGATGAACATATTCTTAAGTGTGTGTTTGCCATTTGTATTTCTTCCTCTGTGAACTGCCTGTTCAGCTCTTTGCCCCATATTGTGATTGGGGTGTTTGACTTTTTACTGTTTAGATTTTTGAGTTCTTTGAAGATTCTAGAGAGTAGGCCTCTGTCAGTTGGATAACCCACGAATATTTTCTCCCATTCTGTGGGTAATCTATTGGCTTTGCTTATTGTATCCTTGTCTATAAAGAAACTCTTCAGCTTCATGTGATCCCATTGGTTGAGTGAATGTTTAAGATTGTGAGCTACTGGGGTTTTGTTCAGGAAGTCTTTTTCCATTCCTATGGAAAGTACTTCCTAAAATTTCTTCCAGTAGTCGTCGAGTTTCTGGTGTTATGTTGAGGTCTTTGATCCATTTGGACTTGAGAGTAGTGCATGGTAAAATGTGTGGATCAAGTTTCAGTTTCCTGCATATGGTTATCCAGTTTGTAGAGCACCAGTTGTTGAAGATCCTGTCTTTCTTCCAGCCTATATTGTTGAATATCAAGTAGCTATAGTTGCTTGACCCAAATCTGGGTCCTCAAGTCTATTCCATTGGTCTATACTCCTTTTTCTTATGCCTGTACCATGCTGTTTTTAATACTATGGCTTTGTAATATAGCTTTAGATCAGGTATGGTGATGCCTCCAGTGGTATTTTTTTTTTTGCTGAGGATATGTTTGGATATGCAAGGCCTTTACCCTTTTCATATGAAATTTGAAATCATTTTTTTCTATCTCTGTGATGAACACTGTGGGGATTTTAATTGGAATTGCATTAAATCTATATATTGCCTTTTGTAGGATTGTCATCTTCACAATGTTAATTCTGCCTATCCAGGAGCATGGGAGGTCTTTCCATTTTCTCAAGTCCTCCTCAATTTCTTTTTTGAGTGTTTTTATGTTTTTGTTGTATAGATCTTTCACTTCCTTGGTTAACGTTATCCCAAGGTATTTTATTTATTTATTTTTTTTGTTGCTATTGAAAATGGGGCCATGTCCCTTATTTCTTTCTCTGTATCTTTGTCCATTGCATATAGAAAGACTACTGATTTTTTGCATTGATTTTGTGTACTGCTACTTTTCTATAGGTGTTAATCATGTTCAGGAGTTTGGGGATGGAGTCTCTCCAATGTTTTGATCATGAAGTGATGTTGTATCTTGTCAAAGGCCTTTCCTGCATTTATCGAACTGATCATGTGGTTTTTATGTTTAACCTCGTTTATGAGGTGTATTACATTGACAGATTTCCATATGTTGTACCACCCCTGTGTTCCTGGGATGAATCCCACTTGGTCAAGGTGGATAATGCTTTTGATGTGTTATTGGATTTGGTTTGGAGGATTTTCTTGATTTTCCAGTGCGTTTAGGAGGATTGGTTAGGTTATTGATTTGGGATCTCTCTGTCTTTTTTATGAAGGCATTGTGTGCTATGAATTTTCCCCTGAGGACTGCCTTCATTGTGTCCCATAAGTTTTGGTATGATGTGTTCTTATTGTCATTCAATTCTAGAAATTTTGCAATTTCAGTTTTTTTCATCCACTATCCATTTATTGTTTAAAAGTGTGCTGTTCAGTTTCCAGATGCCATTGGGATTCTTGGTGGGTCTTTTGTTGTTGATTTCTATCAATATAGCATTGTGATCTGATATCATGCAGGGAATTATGTCAATTTTCCTAAATATGGGAAGGCAGTCTTTGTGACCCAGTATATGGTCTATTTTAGAGAATGTTCCATGGGCTGCTGAGAAGAATGTGTCATCTGTGGATTTGGAATGGAAAGTTCTGTAGATGTCCATTAGGTCTAAGTGATCTGTGGTTTTGTTGAGCTCCCTTACTTCCCTGTTGAGTTTCTGTTTGGATTATCTGTCTATTACTGATAATGGTATATTGAAGTTCCCAGCTATGTTGGTGTTGGTGGTTATTTCTGTTTTATCATCAAGTAGGTTTTGTTTTATGAATTGTGGTTCCCCTGTGTTTGGTGCATATAGATTTCTGATTGTAATATCCTCTTGATGGATCATTCCCTTGATAAGTAGGAAGTGGCCTTCTTTGTCTTTTTTGATTATTTTTGGTTTGTAGTCTATTTAATCCAATATTAATATAGCTACACCTGCATGTTTCTTACTCCCATTAGCTTGGAATATTGTTTTCCAACCTTTAACTCTGAGGAGGTGTCTGTCTTTAGTGGTGAGGTGAGTTTTTTGAAGACAACAGATGAAGGGGTCTAAGTTTTTGATCTGTCCTGTCAGCTTGTGTCTCTTGATGGGTGAATTAAGGCCATTAATATTTAGGGTAATGACTGTTAGATTTGAATTGATCCCTGCCATATTGGGATGGTATATGTGGGTTGGTGTTTTCATGGACTTTGAAGTTTTTTGTGCCTACTCTGAGTTTGGTTATTGTGATCTGCTTCTTGTAGGCATTTGAGTTTGATTATTTGTTTCTTCTCTATGGAGAATTCCCTGAAATACTCTCTGGAGGTGTGGTTGATCAATCAGTATGCAGGTGGTGCTGTGGATATGGCAGCTACTTGGGGGGAGAATTGGGCTACCGGCCCGTGAGGGAATCAGTGATTCCCTGTTTTTCCCCCCATCTGTGCCTTACCACTGGCAATCTATTAGAGATTGCTCTCCCCTAAAAGACCCAGTGAATCTTAATGTCTTGCCTTTATTTTCCCCAGGATCTGCAGTGCAGTTAGGCAGTCGCCATCGTGGCCTGAAGTCCCTATCTTGAATTTTTATTGACCCTCCCCCCACCTTACAATCTGTTCTCCTGACCTTGTTTAGGCCTTTCTCTGCCCTGTAATCAGTTCTTCTACTTACATATATACAACACCATCTTCTTAAGACCTTCCCACTCCTCCCTCCCTTATGGGCCTCTGCTACTGATTTTTGGTTCCAGATCACACACAAGTCTATACATTTGTAGCTAGGGTCTACATATAAGTAAGAACATGCAATGTTTGGCTTTCTGGGCCTGGGTTGCCTCACTTAGTAAAATCCTTTCCAGATACATCCATTTTCCCTGCAAATTTTATAATTTCATTTTTCTTTACCATTGAATAGAACTCCATTGTATAGATGTGCCACATCTTTATTATCCATTCATCTATGGATTGACATCTAGGCTGGTTCCATTTTCTCACTATTGTGAATAGAGCAACAATAAACATGGTTGTGCAGGTATCTCTAAGGTAGTGAGAAGAGTCATTAGGATATATGCCTAGGAGTGCTATTGGTGGATCATATGGCAAATCTATTTTTAGCTGTCTCAAGAACCTCCACACTGATTTCCACAATGTCTGTACCAGATTACATTCCCACCAACAGTGCAGAAGGGTTACCCTTTTACCACATCCTCACCAACATGTATTGTCATTTGTTTTCTTGATGGTAGCCATTCTGACAGGAGAGAGATGGAATCTCAAGGTAGCTTTAATTTGCATTTCCCTGATGACTAAGGATGTAGAACACTTTTTTAGATGTTTATATGTCATCTGTATTTTATCCAGTGAGACCTCTCTATTTAGTTCCATAGCCCATTTTTTGATTGGGTTGTTTGATCTCTTACTGTTCTGTGTTTTGAGTTCTTGGTATATTCTGGATATTAATCCTCTGTCAGATGTGTAGCTGACAAAGATTTTCTCCCATTCTGTAGGTTGTCTCTTTGCTCTATTCACAATGTCCTTTCCTGTACAAAAGCATTGTAATTTCATGAGATCCCAGAAGTTGATTAGTAGTTTTATTTTCTGAGCAATTGGGGTTATATTCAGAAAGTCATTACCTATGCCAATATGTTGAAAGGCTTCTCTTAACTTTTCCTCTAGCAATTTCAGGGTTTCAGGTCTGATATTAAGGTCCCTGATCCACTTGGATTTGATTGTTGTGCATGGAGAATGAAAAGGATCTATTTTCATCTTTCTACATATAGATATCCAGTTTTCCCAGCACAACTTGTTGAAGAGGCTGTCTTCTTCAATGAATATTTTTGGCATCATTTTCAAAAATCAGGTGACTATAGCTGCCTGGATTAACATCTGGGTCCTCTATTCTGTTCCACTGATCTACATGTCTTTTTGTGCCAGTATCATGCTGTATTTGTTACTATGGCTTTGTAATATAGCTTACAATTGGGTATACCACCAGCCTTATTTTTGGTAAGATTGACATTTTCACAATATTGTTTCTTCCAATCCAAGAACATGGAATGCCTTGACCAAGTTTATTTCAAGGTACTTTATTTATTTATTTATTTATTTATTTATTTATTTATTTATTTATTTATTTTTGAGGCAATTGTGAATAGGAGAGATTCCCTGATTTCATTCTCTGCATGTTTTTTGTTAGCATATTGGGAAGCTACTGATTTCTGTGTATTTATTTCATATCTTGCTAAAAGTGTTTATCAGGTCTGTTTGCTGGTAGAGTCTCTAGGGTGTTTTATGTATATACTCATACCATCTGTAAATAGTGATAATTTGATTTCTTCCTTTCCAATTTGTATCCCTTTTATGAGTGTTTCTTGCCTTATTGCTATGGCTGAGACTTCTATTACTATATTAAATAAAACTGGGGACAGTGGACATCCTTGTTTTGTTCCTGAATTTAGTGAAAAAGCTTCAGGTTTTTCACCATTTAGTATTATGTTGGCCATAGGTTTGTCATAAATAGCTTTTGTTGTGTTGAGATATGTTCCTTCTATTCCCAGTTTCTGTAATACTTTTACCATGAAAGGATGTTGGATTTTGTTAAATGCCTTTTTGCATCTATTGAGATGATCATGTAATTTTTGTCCTTCTCACCGTTTATATGATGTATAACATTTATTGATTTACATATCGTCAACCATCCCTGCATCAGTGAGATAAAGCCAACTTGGTCAGGTGAATAATCTTTTTGATATAGTTTTGCATTCTCTTTGCCAATATTTTGTTCAGAATTTTTTCATGTATGTTCATGAGGGAGTTTGGTCTCTAATTTTCTTTTTGTGTTCTGTCTTTGCCTGGTTTTGGTATGAGGGTGATGCCGACTTCATAGAAGGCATTCGGTGGAATCCTTTCCTTTTCTATTTTATAGAACAGTTTGAGAAGCATTGGTGTTATTTCTTCCATGAATGTGTGATAAAATTCACCAGTGAATGCCTCTGGGCCTGGGCTTTTTTTGGGTTGGGAAGACTTTTTATAATGCTTGGATCTCTGTACTTGTTATAGGCCTATCTAAATGTTTTTTTCTCATCTTGATTTAATTTTGGTAGGTCATATGAATCAAAGATATCATCCATTTATTTCAGATTTTCAATCTTAGAGGCATCTATATTCTTAAAGTATATCCTTATAATTGTCTGAATTTCTTTGTTATCAATTGTAATGGTGTCTTTTTCATCTCTAATTTTATTAATTTTTGTCTCTTCTCTCTTCTGGTCAAATTTGCTAAGGGTTTATCAATCTTGTTTATCCTTTCAAAGAACCAACTCTTTGTTTCATTGATTCTTTGGATTGTTTTCTTTTTGTTCCTTTTTCATTTATTTCTGTCCTATTCTTTTTGATTTCTTCTCATCTACTGATTTTTGGTTTGCCTTGTTGTTCTGGTAGAGCATTAAATTGTTTTTTTGTGAACTCTCTAATTTCTTTACATATGCACTTAGAGTTATAAATTTCCCTCTTAAGACAACTGCTTTCACGGTAACCCAAAGGTTTTGGGATATTGTTGTATTGGGATTTTTTGTATTATCATAATCATTTGATCCTATGAATTTATTGATATATTTTTGTTTTTTTTCAGTGACCCATTGATCATTCAATAGTGCACTGTTTAGTCTGCATAAATTTCTTATTTATTTATTTACTTACTTATTTATTTTTGCATAAATTTCTATATGTTCTGTAGCTTTTCTTGTTGCTGATTTGCAGTTTAATCCCATTGTGGTCAGATAAAGTACAAGGGATTACTTCAATGTTCCTATATTTCTGGAGATTTGCTTTTTGTACTAATACATTGTCTATTTTAGAGAATGTTCCGTGTTCTGCTGAGAAAAATGTAGATTCTGCAGCATTTGGATGTAATGTTCTGTAGATATTTGTTAGGTCCATTTGTTCATGATATCATTTAATCCAGATGTCTCTCTGTTTATTTTTTGCCAGGGATGATCTGTTAATTGATGAGAGTGGGGTATTGAAGTCTCCCACTACAATTGCATTTGTATTATCTGTGACCTTAAGTCTAATAGTGTTTGGTGAAACTGAGAGCCCCATGTTAGGTACCTATATGTTTAGGGTTGTAATGTCCTCCTGCTGGAATGTTCCTTTAATCAGTATAAAATGACCTTATTATCTTTCCTCACTAATGTTGGTTTGAAGTCCATCCTGTCAGATATTAGGATAGCAACCCCTGCTTGTTTCCTAAGCCTGTTTGCTTGAAATACCATTTTTCATCCTTTCACCCTAAGGCTGTGTTTATCTTTTATTGAGAGATAAGTTTCCCAGAGACAGCAAATGTCAGGATCCTGCCTTTTAATCCAATCTGCAAGCCTGTGTCTTTTGGATGATGCATTGAGTCTATTGATATTAAAAGTTATTATTAAAAGGTATGCATTTATTCTTACCATTCTTCTTATTTTGGAGTGTTCCCTGTTTTCCCTTTTCTCCTTTGTTTTTACTGTTACTTGAGTGTGGTTTATTGTTTCCTATTTCCTTCTGTGTTTGTTTTGCTTTCTCTTTGGCATTAAGAATTCCTTTAAGTATTTTCAGGAGAACTGATTTAGTTGTCATAAAGTCTTTTAGCCTGTTTTTGTTGTGGAATGTCCTTATTTCTCCATCAATTTGGATAGATAGCTTTGCAGGATAAAGTAATCTTGGTTGACAGTATACATCATTCCATGCCCTTCTGGCTTTTAAAGTTTGTGTTGAGTAATATGTAGTTATTCTGATGGGCTTGCCTATGTAGGTGACTTGCTTCTTCTTTCTAATTGCTTTCAATATATTTTCTTTGGGTTGTGTGTTTAGTAGCTTAATTATAACATGCCAAGGAAAGGTTCTTTCCAGATTTTGTCTGTTTGGTGTTCTAAAAGCTTCTTGTATCTGAGTTGGCATTTCTTTCCCAATTGGGTGACAATTTTCTTCTATGATTTTGTTGAAAACACCTACTAAGCAAGCCTCTGGATTGAAATTCTTTTCCTTCTGTTATACCCTGAATTCTTATTGTTTGATCCTTTCATAGTGTTCCTGATATCCTGAAATTCCCATTCATATCTTCCTATTAGCTTGTCTTTCTCTTTGTTGGACTGTATTAGATCTGCTACCTGGTCTTCTAGTTTAGATATTCTTTTCTCTCCTTCATCCATTCTACTGGAGAGACTTTTCAGAGTTTTTTTTTTTTTTTTTAATTTCATTGACTATATTCTTCAGAGGCAGGATTTCAGCATGTTTTTTTTTTGTTGTTGTTGTTTTTTGTTTTTTGTTTTCAGTTTTCTGTTTCCTTACTTGTGTCTTGTAATGACCTCTTTATTTCTTTAAGCTGGTTTCTAGTGTTCTCTTTCAGAAGTTTGTTTTCTTCTTTAATTCCTTTGTTTACTTCTTTGATTCACTGCATTTCTTCTTTGATTTCTTTGAGCATAGATACCATCATTTTATTGAAATTATTGTCAGACATTTCATCTAAAACAGTCTCATTGGTGATAATTTCTGATGGATTTATGGTTTTGGAAGGGACTGTATTGTCTTGATTCTTTGAGTTTCTTGTATTATAGTGTAGTGACTTCTGCATCCTGATTGATTTGATGCTTGGGTTTTCTCTTTTTCTGCAGTGTCCCAGATGTGCCAATCCACCTCTATATACCCTCAGGATATGAGTTAAATGTGCTAGGTATACCTCTTGTCCCCCAGTCAAGCCACAGAAGTAATACTACGTGTAGAGTTTGCTTGCTAAGCAAGAATTCTAGTGGACTAAATGGAATAATTTACTAGCAAATTCTAAACGTGAAATAAGTAAATACATAATCAATAAAAACCAGCACAAAGTATGCAAGTGTGGGAATTAAAACAAATAGATAGTCATAAAAGCCAAAATCCCTAAGGGTGTGTGTTGTTCTACACCCTTTATCTTGTCAGCTGGGTGGTAGAGATTTCTGTTCTGAATTGAGTTCCAGGTCAACATGGATCTGGATCAGTCAGACCCTGCCTCCAATAATGACAGAAGCAAAAAAAAAAAAAAAAAAAAAAAAACAACAACAAAGGCTCTCATTATATGAAAGCACCAAAGGCAACAATATTCAACACACTACAGGTTATTTGAAACCCCAAATACAGGTTATTTGAAAATGGTAAAGCCAACCAAGTATATATACCCTGTAACCTGCCCTGACAAGGAAAGAGAGATTAGCTCTTACAGGACTGTGGACCTTTATTTTTTTGTCAGTCAGCCTCATTACCTTTTAGGGTGGTTTCCAATATCATCAATGCTGAGGGCCCGTCTCCATCCCTCCGTGTTGTGCTGTGCAGCTGAACCTCTGATCCACTATGCTGGCTGTGCTGCCACTGGGGGCTGAATGTTGGAGGTTCGTGGTTCTGATGGTGGGGGATGGGAGAGTTCAGACTTCTGGAGTTGCTCACACTTTCAGTAGCTCCTTAGTTAATCTCAGCTGTCTTTCCTTCAGATTTCTGAACATTGCAACAAGGCTGATGGAGTTGAAAAATCTGTTGCTTTGTCTCTGCTGCTCTGCCACCTGGTGTGCCCGGCGGGACTGTGTTGGGCAGGTGTGTGAACACCTCAGTAGTACTCTGGCCATTTTCCTCCTTTCTGGTGGATCTTGGTCTCTTCATCTTCTCTGAGGTGTCTAAGAATAACCTATACTCCATGTGGAAGCATGTGTGCAAGGGTGTATGTGTATTCATATGTGTATGGGTACGTGCGTGTGCTTACAGTTACATGTGTATACCTATGTATGTGGAGTTCATAGACCAATCTTCAGTGTCCTTCCTCAGTGATACCATTTCCCTCTTTCTGAGACATGATCCTTGACTAGGGGCTTGTCAATCACATTAGCCTGGCTGGTCAGAGTCTCAGAGATTTGCTTGTCGCCAACACCCCCTCCACGGCTGGGTTACAGGTGTGTGCCACCACACTGGACACTTATGTGGGTACCGAGGATTGAATCAGATCCTCATGATGCAAGGCAAGCACATTACCCACTGAGCCATTTCCCCAGCCCCTCATGGCCTTCATAGGAATATCAGAACAATATCTTAGCCTCAAGATTTATGAGGAATTTAACTCCTTGGCCTAGCTGGTGATGTCTCTGAATCCACAAAGATCAACACCAAAAAATGTGTTAGTGCTACACTGACTGTAGGACTCAGGCACCCTCCCATGGCTTGTCACAGGCCACCTCCCCTCAAGGACATGTGCTCTACTACAAGACATGTGGTTTTGGAAACAGGAGCAGGAGGAAAACTGCTTCTCCATGTTAGCAGGGAGAAAGGAGCAAACTCAGTTAAAATTCTCCGTTCTTATACTTGTCAAGGACAAGCAAGATAATACCTCCATTAAATATTTCAGACACAGACATTACCAGTCTTGAGTTGAGCTTGGAAACCATTTTGTTGGTTTGTAGTCCAGCAAGGGGAAGCTGAGGCTGGAGGTGAACTTGAGCTTGTCAGCTCAAGGTCTCTGCAGCCAGTGGTGGTTTTCCTGTTTATGTAGCTTACTTAAGTTTCTGTAGCACTGGTCCTGCTCAATTCATTAAGAAGAGAGGGGAAAGGAATCTGGCATGCAACCACTCTTTAACATGTGTTTTTTGTCCTTATCTTATTGACACAACATGCAGATATCTCTGCCAGAAATGTCCAATTGCACCTTTGTCTAAAGAAGATTTTATATTGATCTTAATCTAATTAGCTTGGTTGAACCATGGTCTGTGTCAGGATTCCTGTCTTGATTTAATTAGCCAGTGTAATGGAAGTAGCATGGATCCAAAATCATAATTGCAGTTGTGCAGCAGCCAGCCACCTCCTGTCAGGGTCTGTATGCTCAGTGGAGACATATCACAACATTATTAACCATCAACAACTTAAACTATGTCTGCAAAACCAGCTCTAAATTCTTGTAGAAATGCAATGTCCATGAGCTCAACCTTCAGCTCAGTCATGTCTGAGTCCACAGGCAACTGCCTTCCTCTTGGTAAACCTGCTTTCCTTACCTGCAGGAAAGACCAGGATTACAGGGGAGACAGCTAGCTGGGCATCTGCCCTCTACTCACACACAGCATGCTAGCTCACTGCCTGGTACAAGGCAGACAAACTTGCCATTGCTTCGCTCCCTGTGAGCTCTCTTGCCAGAGTGGCTGTGAAGGCAGAGTCTCACCTCTGCCTCATCTCCCAATAGGACCACAGGTTTCTCTCTTCTTCCCTCCCTCCCTTCCTTCATTTCTTTTCTCTTTGCTGTTCTTCCTGTTTCTTTTGTGTATGTGTGTGTTTGTGTAGTGCATGTACATGTATGTGTGCAGATGTGCATGCTTTGCCCTCACATAAACGTGTGTGGAGATCAGAGGTGAACTTTGGGTTACCTCTGCTCATCTGCATGTTATCTTGAAATAAGTCTCTCACCAAACCCAAAACTGTTCTATTCACAGTGGTTGTAGAGCAAGCCTGATCCTGTACCCCATGAGGCTAGGGTTATAGTGTGTGTGGCTGCAGCCAGCTGTTCACATGGATGCTATGGGATCAAACTCTGAGAGAATTGGGTAGAATCAGGCCCTCAAGTTTTGGAGCAAATACTCTTAAGCTGCTCAGCTATCTCCTTGGCAAATTTTCCTCTTTTTGTTTTTTTAGATTTCACATGGGATCATCACCAAACAAAATCAATGTAAGGCTAATTGGTTCTGAGGAAAGAAGTGATGATACGCTAGTCTAAGCTGAGTAAAAGTTAAGATAAAGGATTTTCCATCACCTGAATTTGAAGAAGGAGAAGAAGAAGAATATGTAGGGAAAAGTCCAGCTGTGCAGGCCCAGCTTTGTCAGGGGGCCTGAGCAGGACTCCATGGCTGAACCAGGTAGGTCAAGGCAACTGTATCTCCTCAGCTCCTTCCCCAAGGCCTAGACCACCCTGTGGAGAGTTCCATGCTGACTGGAAAGCTATTTCCTATCAGTTATTCTCCATGAACAAGTCCATGCTGCATAGCCTTAGAGCCCAGTGGTTAGTTAACAGTTAGTATGTCCCTTGAATTTCCTCCAACCTCCAGGCAGGTTGCATCTGAAGAAAGAGCTTTCTCCTTTCCTTTTTTCCCTCCCATTCTTTCTATACTGGTCCATTTTCAGGTCTGGATAGTATCAAATGAGCATTTATTTTCTACATTTTAGGCTGAGTTTACTTTTCCATGGATGCCCAAAGATATTACATACAAGTAAAACCATGTGGCTGCAGAGGTGTTTATTCTGAATTTAGCAAGTTCCCTTTCCAGAACACCTGACTTGGAATCGGCCAGGAAAATGCCCATACAGAGGCAGCCATTCGTCTGCTCTATGGATGCTCCTCCGTGGGGCCCATGGGGTTCTCGTGGCCTCTCCTGGGAAGCCTTATTATTATAAAGTGAGGGGAGAGGAACTTTGAGTGCAAGGTGGGGATTTTGGTCACAATACTTTCAACACACCAGAAAGTGTCCTGTGTATGTTTTCTTTTGTGTTTATACACTGCCTTCAAGAGGTAATAGCCTTATTAACACATGACAGATATGACATCAATCAGAGAGATGCCACCAAGATGGCAGAAAGGGCTGTTAGTGTTCCACTTCAAATATTTGGCAATAAAAGACAAATTTGGCATTTAAAATGAACAGATTGGGCTAGGAAGCAAGAAAGAATGGTCATTCACTGTGAGTTTCTTGAAAGCCCAAAGAATGCTAGAAGCTAGATAGCAGCAGGGATTGGGCTTGCTGAGTAGCAGGGTGACAGTGACCTGCAGCCACAGTGTCTTCACTCAGCATGCCTCATATTTTTAATTGAAAGATTTAATACATGAACTTTTATAATATGATCATATCCCCTCTCCTTCCCCTCTTTTGCGCTTCTCCCCCACTCCATGCCACTGTGGTCCCTCCTCTTGCTAGGTAGTCATTCTGTTTTGATGTCTCATTCTTTTTGTCCTCCTCTGTCTTCTACATTGAAATGCCAATCAGCCCAATGCTATGCAGATCTTATAGAGATAGCAACATATACTGTTAAATCATGAATGCACCCGTTAGTTCATGTGCAGAGGATGGTGCCTTACAGTATTCCTTCCTACTCTATGGCTCTTACATTCTTTCTGCCCCTCTTCTATGATGTTCCCTGAGCTTTGGAGTGTTTGACAAAGGTGTCTCACTTTGTGCTGAGCTCTCAAAAGTCTGCTATTCTCAGCCATCTGATGAGTTTTGAGTTTCCTCAGTATCTACTGTCATTCCCACACCCTAGCTAGCCTTGAGAGCAGTACCAATATTCTGCCACCTCCTCCCAGGTTTTCCCGAGTTTTGGTGAGTTTGAAAGAGATGACTAATCCAATGTTTAGCAGCAGACTTTCTCTTCTTGTCATCTTGATAAGTCTTGGGTCTCCATGGTATCTGCCAAAAGGAGCCTCTCTAATCCAAAGCGAGAAAGAATATCCCTAATCTATGGATTTAAATATAACCATTTAGAAGGTAATTTAATAGGGGTGACAATGTATCCATTTAGGCAAAGAACTGTGTTAACTTCCCCTTTGGCATGTGATCTTCCAAACCATAGGCTCTTGACTTGGTTATCAATACTAGGTATGGATTCCCCAAACCCTCCTACCTCACCATGAAGTAGGCTTCAAGTCCAACCGTGGAGCAATCGGTTACCCCCGTAACTCGCCTGCCACTATTGCACTAGTGGGAACATTTGCCCAACTGACCTGTAGTGTGGGTGCACTGCTGTTTAAGACTGTTATGACTTTGCTCCCCCACAGTCTGTATAGCACCTTCATTCATGGTGTCAACCAGCCAACAGGAAGGAAGTTTCCATCTCAGTTCTAGCTTTATTTGTGAGTATTCCTGGCACTGAATCGTGTAATAGGCAACCAAGAGCATTAGGACTAGGCTGTGTTTTCTTTGGGGGCTAATGGGTCTTCCTGAATAACAACTCACTGGGGGTAGGTGATCCATCCCTGGCACTGAGATATACCTGGCTTCTGGGCACTGTATTCTTCACCCCAGCAGGGTACTTCTGCTCAAATTCTCTCCTTTTAAATTATAACTTTTAATTTCTTTCCACGTATTAGAGAGAACAAGAGATAAAGAAGGAGAGAGAGAGAGAAAGAGAAGGGTTGCACCAGGGCCTCCAGCCACTGCAAAAGAACTCCAGACGCATGTGCTACCTTGTG
Source organism: Jaculus jaculus (assembly GCF_020740685.1). Lineage (NCBI taxonomy): Eukaryota > Metazoa > Chordata > Mammalia > Rodentia > Dipodidae > Jaculus > Jaculus jaculus. The sequence goes on along the minus strand of NC_059103.1, from coordinate 62,823,899 downwards.
CATCTGGCTTACATGGGCCCAGGGAGATTGAACCGAAGTCCTTTGGCTTTGCAGGCCAATGCCTTAACCACAAAACCATCACTCCATCCCTTAAATATATTTTTAATCAGCTTCAATGTGCCTTCTGTGAAGAGCCCTCTCCTTATAAATGTAAATGCCTCAACACTGCTGTGAGCTCCTGGGCAAGGGTGTGTTCTCCCCATCCCGTATTTTCCCTCATCTGACCCTCATCTCATGCCTCACCAGAGACAGTGCACCACAGTATTTGAGATAGTGAAGTAATTAAAAACTTCTTCAAAATCTGGTAAGAGCCACTCTCAATGCATTCTTCCCTCCATTTTTCCTGGGTGCTGACTCAAGAGTGAGTTCCTTCCATGTTCAGCAAAGGTCTAGTCCTTCCACTGACTTTTGAAACTTTGGGTAGGGTATGCTATTTAAATTCAAAAGCTAACCAGGAAGTGAAGTGTATTTTGCTTATGATAGTGGAGTTCAAGTTCCCTTGAACAGAAATCAGTAATTTTGCTTTGCAAAGTTATCTAACACAGGCCTCAATTCCATGCATTTTATCAATTTGTTTTTTGCCCGTGTGTGTGTGTGTGTGTGTGTGTGTGTGTGGTGTGTGTGTGTATTTGTGCGAGGCTGCACGTGAATGTGTGTGCACCTGTGGAGAGACTACAACCTAGGGTGTTGTTCCTTGGGAAAGCTGTTGTAGCAGACAGCTTCAGGTTCACTGAGATGAACTTCCAGACCAGGCACATTTATGGAGGAAGGGATATTTATTGAAGCCTACAGATCCAGGGGAAGTTCCATAAATGGCAGAAGAATCTGGCCTGGCTTCACAGGACCAAGAAGACAGAGAGAAGTACAAGCCTAAAGCCACAAAGCACAGTACACTTCAGGAGGTCTAGCTAGGCACATTTTGCATATATTTAGATTGAAATTTGCAATCCACTGCCACCCATTAAGATTCACCCAGTGATACTGCCTCCAGCCAGGTGGCTGCAGATGCAAACTAAAAACAAATAAAAAACTGAATTTATTGGGGACTATCTATTTAAACCACTACATTCTGCCCTTGGCCACCAATAGATTTATAACCATCACACATTGTAAATTGTACTCCATTCAATTTCAAAGGTCCCCACAGTCTTGACCAATTTAAGATATTAAGGCCTGTAAAATCAAACAAGTTAAACATTTCTAACATATAAAAGCACAGAGTAAACATTTTCAACTGGTAAAAGGCATAGCAAGGAGAGACTAAAATAATGCAAACTCAAACACCATCAAACAAACATCAAACTTCGGCAGCTCAAGTTCAATAGAACCAGAGACTGACAGTCTCCAGATTTTCCAATTCTGCTCCTCCAGCTGGGCAGAGTAGCCAAGGAACACCTCCATCTTAGGCCAACAGTGCACTCTATGGTAGCCCTTACATTGTCTTGGTATATACAAAACATCTTCAGGTCTTCATGCAAACCACAGTCCATTTTCCAAAGGCTCTTTCAGCATATCAGGACTTTAGGCCCTGCCTCATGCCACATCTCAGCAGCAGCTCCTGGAACTGTGTGCAATTCATGACCACTCCATGCATTTTTCATGCTTCTGAAACCAATACCAGTAGTGTAGGACAAAGCCATATTCTTAATTCAGGGACAAACAAATCATATCCTTGAAAAGCAGGTTCCTTCTCCAGTCAACTCTTTCCAAAAGTGTTTACATTTCTATGATAGACTTTTCTCAGGCATCCTTTCCATGGCAAAGCAATTGGACCATCTTCCTTGAGATTGCTAATGTGTTGACAATAGCAGCTTTAGTAAGCAAAATCCAGTCACTGTGCCAGTAAATTTAACTTGCTTAAAGTTTTCCAGCTTAAAAATCTTAAAACTCTCAGTCCAGTATCTCTAGCCAGGCACATCAGTCCATAACAAATGTAACCTTGATCAAACTCTCTGGGCCTCAGTAGCAGAATGCAGCCAGTCCTTATGCTAGTAGCCCAGTTCCAACAATGTCCTCTGTAGTCTTTCCTCCCCCCTAGAAAGCTCATAAGCCAAGCCTCGAAGTTCAGTACTGTATGCACTTAGCATTCTCACACTCTGATCAGGATAGTCCATAAAACTTGGCTTACCAGTCAGGTGTCTTCAGTTGCAAGCACCAAATCCATGCCTATTCCTCCAAAACAAGCAGACAGAGAAGTACAAGCCTAAAGCCACATAGCACAGCACACTTCAGCAGGTCCAGCTAGGCATACTTTGCATATCTTTAGATTGAAATCTGAAACCCAGCACCACACCTTAAGATCCACCCAGTGACACTGCCTCTAGCCAGGTGGCTGCAGATGCAAACTACAAACAAATAAAACACTGAATTTATTGGGGGCCATCTATTCAAACCACTACAGTTGTCCACCTCTTTAAAAAAATATTGATTATTATATAAAAAGGTTGTACTCTTAGAGCCCCTCACTCGCACCCCAAATCTGCTGAAGGTCTTCTTTGGTGAATACCAATAGGTATTCACTGGGGGAGAGGGATGTGGTTTTGGCTATTCACACCACCCTGAGGCTCTTAACAACTTTCTACCTCCTCTTCCAAAATGTTTTCTGTGCCTTGGCCAGGAAAAATATGGATCTGATTTAGTGTTGTGTTCTCTGTAGCCTCTGGATCTCTGTGTTGATGAGGTTTGAGTGGCTACAATGTATGTCGCCATCTCCCTGGAGCTGGTTTTGAGGCTAACCATGAAAGCAGTATTGTGCCACTGCTTCCTCTGGGTCTAGGTAGGTGAGGTGAAGGTGACGTTAATTTGTATGTCCACTCATCTTAGTTAAAGAGCAGTGTATGTTCTCTCTAGAATGTACTGGTTTCCTGTCCTAGGGAATCTGGCTTTCTTTCTTTCTTTCTCCCTCTCTTTCTTTCTTTCTGTCTTTCTTCTTCTGAACATCCCTTTCTCCTCTTTCTCCCTTTCTCTCTTCCCTCCATATTTCCCCCTTTTCCTATATTTATTCTAGTACCTTGTCTTCCTTCTTCCTTCTTAATCCCCCAGATACATCCCTGTCCCTGAAATGATAATGGGACTTAAAACTGTATAGTACTTTCCGTTGCCCTTAAATCAAGACCCTTACTTCATCCCCATCCCCTGTGGTAACTCTTCTTGATATTTATACTTTAGTTAATGCTGAATTATCTTTACAAACACAGAGAAAAAGACAGACTTAGACACAGACCTACACAGCCATGGAAATAGGCACACATGCACACACACACACACACACACACACACACACACACATACTTCCATAGCTTTGTTCTTTGTTCAAGTGTTTCACATCAACTTCCATTTTGCTAGTATTGTGAGTTCTGCCTCTTATTTTGGGATCAAATTACTGACTCTCTTCTTCAGGAATCATTCCTTGGCACAAGAGGAATGAGGGCTCTTCTACATCTTCACAGAAAGTTGTTTATTTGTTAACTGAACTGTTATTTCATAGCTGAATAGTTCCATTCTCATACTTCCCTTCTCCATCATCATCCTTCCATTCTTCCCTCTTTCCATTTTCCTTCTTCTTTCTTTTATTTTCCTTAGATTGCTACTTGATGCCTTATATACTGCATGATGAGGTGAAATCACAGGTCTTGCCATGTCTCACAAATCCATAATTTCCACAATCCATTACATTCCCTGGATGGAAGTGCCCTGAATATTTTGCTGAACCAAAGTCAATTGACTTGCACTAAAGATGTGTTATGGGTATGTCCTATGCTGTTGTGTAGGTTTGAGTAGTGAAACGTTTTGCATACACATCATGTAACCTTCAAACAGTTCTGTAATGTGGAAGGACCTGTTTCCTGATTTGAGTTAAGATAAGAAGATATTGAGAATCTAGGATCAAATGTAGGATTTTAAAAACAAATATATGCCACATCCAAGGCTAAGACTAAGGCTATCATTTGTAATCTTGAGATTGATTTTGAGAAGTTACTTTCCTGAACAGGTTAGGAAATAGACTCAGTTTTTCCTAAATCACCCTGCCAATCTATGCCAAAGCTGGATGCCTAACACAAGCTGGCAGACTCCGGCACATGCACTTCCTTTCATCCATAGCCACCTGTTCCTACTTAATTCTGGAGAGTGGAAGGAACTTTACCAAGTTCATCCATGAGACCAAAATTAGTAAGTTTGTATTATTTTGTGAGTAATAAATCAAATAAAACACATGTACCAGCAAGTAAGATGCTACCCACCAAGGGGCACATGCATTCTTCAGTTGCCCACACTTGGGCTGTATCACAAGGAATGCAGAAGCCATGCTGTTGGCCCTTCTGGCAGATGAACTCCTCCAATAAGCAGCACATAACCTTTCCAGAATTGCCATTTCTAAAGATTGTGCAGGAAAGTGATATGTAAATTCACCATTGGGTTGGATGTGATTTGGTGCCTTTTTTTTTATTTGGATAGGGATAGAACTAAGGAGAAGAAATCTTTCTTATATTCAAATGCATGTATTGAAGGCCAAGATTCATATAATTAAAACAGGCACTCTTGGGGTTTGAATCTGAAGTGTATCCTGTTGCTCATGTTAACACTTGGTCGTTGGCTGGTGGCAGTGGTTGGGATCCTTACTGGAGGAAGTGGGTCACTGGTGGTGGGCCTTGAGGTTTTCTTGTAGGCTTTATGTCGTAGTTTTGCTTTTTGCCTGCCTGATGATGTGATAACCGGCTTCCTGCTCCCACCATGCCTTCCCTAGTATAGGACTCTTCCCTTTGGAAAGTAAGCCAAAAGAAATTTGTGCCTACCCCAAATTGCTCTGGTCAGGCATTTTGTCCCAGCAATAAGAAAATGACTGGCAGAGCAACTGAGCACAATAATTGATTGACATAATACTTATTGTCTTTAGTTTACAAAGTACAGGGCTGGAATCATTAATCCAGCTGACCATATAAAAGATTTATCATTAAAAGTGCATTTCTTAATATGTTAGCATTATATGTCTACATATTGATATGTCAGCATTAGTTAAGCTTCTAGTTTGTTACATACTTTTGGAAGTTCTGTATCTGAGAGACTTTGTTGAACTACGGGGCTTGACCACCAAAGGAGACTGAGTACAACTCCCTATGTGGCCTCTGCAGCCCTTAGCTAAGTTCCTCCATACCTGCTCTTTCACTGGACTCACAGAGACAGAGAGAGATCACCATCACCTTTTAGGTAAGAAAATAAAGCCCCATAAATGGTAATTAGCCAAAATCCCCGAGAGTTCTGTAAGCCATGTTGAGTAACAGGTTGTGAGCCTGTTCAGACACCTTTTATACCTCCCAGGGGCTTCTCTCACAGTAGAAGATTGCTATGAATTCAAAACAGTTTAAGCTACAGAGTGAGTTATAGACCAACCTGGGCTATAGAGTGAGGCCATGTCTCAAGCAAATAAACTTATAAGTAAACAGACAAATAAGACTGGGGGAATAATAAATGAAAACAATAGAGGAAATACCTGGCAAAGTTGGGAAATGCATGGGAAATCTGAGAAGGCCTTCTCTCAGCCTCCACTGGGAGCCAGCTATTCAGCACCATCACTAAGAATGGCCATCTTCAACATCAGGAAAGGCTACCTTTCTCTTGAGGTTCAGGCAATGAGCACCCCTGAGATTATCTGAGGAGAGAGTGTGGCCCTTTTAAAGAGAACTGGAATCCCACAGACATCAAGTCAAGGGCAATGAATTAAATAAAATAACATGACAGATATATCTGAGGTAATGGTGCAGAGAAAAGATCAAGATCTCTAGGTTATGATTTTATTGTGTTTTGAAAAGTTTCATCCTGAAAAATGTTCAGTGTGGAAAGTCCTGCCCATCAGTAGGTGGAAGACTGCTGTATCTCATTTTGAAATCTGTGGATTTCTTGCTTATGCATGGATGCTCCCCATCCATACTTTCTATAAATTACTTTTCCCAGGGGGAAAGAAGTAACCAGATTCAGAAAATCAATTTGAAAGGAAAAAAATGACAATATCTAATATGTAAACTGATTAAGTATACATTTGAAAGTGGTGGGATTCAAATTGTTTGTTCATAAAAACTAAGAGCAATGTGGTATCAAAGGGCCATATGGGCTCCAGGAGCAAGCTAGTCAGGTTTTGAGAAGTCAGTTTAATGTTTAGGTTTTAGATATGTCACAAGAAGTTATTGACTCAGAAAAAGTTCATTTTCTGATCAGTGACTATTGGTAATAGATAAGTATTTTAATGTTTTGAAAATATTTAATTAATTAATTTATTTGAGAGAAAAAGAGAGGAAGAGGCAGATATATAGAGAGAATGGGTTCACCAGAGCCTCCAGCCATTTCAAATAAACTCCAGATGCATGTATCACCATGTACATCTGTCTTATGTGGGTTCTGAGGAATCAAATCTGGGTCCTTAGCCTTTGCTGGCAAGCATCTTAACTGCTAAATCATCTCTCTCCAGGCCAAGTTGTTTTTTTTTTTTTTTTTGTAAATTTTGTTTTAAGCACCTCTGTAGGACTCTATAAAGTTCAAACTCTACAAGGATACTTTAGGAAACCTTTGTGCCTATGGGGCAACAACATAAACTTTGACTGGACATTGTTCACATGGTTACTTTTAAAAATATTTTATTGATTTATTTACTTGAGAGAGAGAAGAAAAACAGGCAGACACAGAGAGAGAGAATGGGGATGCCAGGACCTCCAGCCACTGCAAACCAATCACATGATTACTTTTATAACAACATGATAGTAACATTTTACATAAACACATATAAAACATAGAGGTGCACATATGTGTGTATGTATATATGCATACATTAATTTATACACACAAACATATTTTCCTTTGTGCATGCATGTATATGCACATGGTTTTATTTTATAAATATGGGTATTATGCTTCTGAACTTGATATTACCAACATGTATTTCCCTAACATCATTAAAAAATTTTAAAACATTTTAATAACTTCATAGTATCTCATGGAATACTCATATTTTATTACTCCTGTCACCTGTTTCAGGCTGGTTTGTATATATTCACATTATTTCTTTTATTTTATATTTTACTCTCTGAACTTTATCTTAATTGCTATGATCATATTTTGTGACAGAGAAGATTTAAACATTATTTGACAAACTAATTGTACCTATATTTAAATATCTCTCTAAATTTAAAGCCACATTGCCATTTTTAGCATACTTTACAATTAAATTTTATCTTAAATTCTGTAAAAATGAGAAGAATTTGGGAACCTAAATGAGTGAGTTTGGACTTGATAGCTTATAAGCAATAGGGCTCTGTTTACCATCTTTCTGAAAAGTCTAAGATTAAGGTAGACCTGGTGTCTGGTGAGGGATTACTTTATGGTTCACACATGGCATCTTCTCACTGTATCCTTCCTGATGGAAAGAGCAAGAGAGGTGGCAGCCCTGTTTTATAAGGGGTTGATCCCATCAGGGGCACACTCTTATCTACTCACTTCTCAGACCTTGCCTCCTAATTCTTTTTTTTAAAGCAACATGTTTTATTAGATATGGACATATTTTGTATGAAAACAACACATATTGGCACCATCCTTTCCCTTCTCCCTGCCCCTTTTCTGAAGAGGCCTTCCTCTTTGGGGATGCAGGTTAACTCCATGGGGTCATGGGCCATGCATTATTGGTGGGGAAGAGGCAATGTCTCTGTGCAAAATGTCCCTACTTGTGGCCCTAACGATCTTTCCATCCCATCTTCCACAAAATTCCCTGAGCTATGCTGGGAACATTTTTAGTCTGCTTCATTGATGTGCACTTAGGAGCCTCAGGATCTCTGGTTTAGTAGGAGTTGACCTCCTAATTCTATCAACATGGTGAGGAAGGCACAAGACTACAGACCATAGCCATATCTGTCCACTTCCTCCTTTTACTGCATGCATGTATGTGTGTGTGCATGCATGCATGTGTGTGTGTGTGTGTATGTGCATGTGCGCACACATGAGTGCATGATTGCTGATTACAGGTGTGTGCATACTCAAGTAAAAGTCAGAGGACAACTTTTAGGTGAGCCACTGACTGTCTCTTTCACTTGAGGCAGAGTTTCTTGCTCTGGGTCCTCACTCTGCTGTTCTTTGCTGGGCTTACCAAGCCATGAACTTCTGGGAAATTCAATGTCTTCCTCTCATCCTGTCATTAGCATCATCTTTAGTGTATTCTGATTATAGAAGCTCAAAATGCTGCCATCATTTTATACAGGGTTTAGGGATTGAACTCAGATACTCTTGCCTGCAAAGCAAATGCTTTATCCACTGAGCCATCCCTACAGCCCCAGAAATTTCCAATTTTTGGTTGAAAGTTTAATGGTTTCTGAAAAAGGTAATAAAAATTATGTAATAAAGCATTAACACTACAAAAACCACTTAGCATGACCAGAATGTTTAGGAGAGAATAAAAATATCAAAAATTGATAAATACCCCAAATAGAAGAAAATATATTCAACCACTGTTAGTTATTTCCTCTAAAATGATAAAATGCTGAGCATTTTTTGATTACTGTTGGTATAAATTTCAATGTCAAAATTTATTTGCTAGGAATAATGACAGATGAATTAAGTGACAACTCCACCCAGCTCTAGAACTGAGCTCAGATAGCAGTGTGTTGTATGTTTAATTCCATCCAATTCAATTCACTCCCATCACTGGTACACATGGCTTGGACTGAATTCAGAGTTAGGACATGTGGTCTCCATGTGGGCTCACAAGACCATCTAGGGATATGGGAAACTGGCTATGGAAGCAAGTTACCTAACTGCAAGGCTGTTTGGAAAAGACATGTTAAACAGAGAAGGCACCATATGCTGGGGTCTTGTAGCAGAGGAGGGGTGAGCCAGAGGATCTGGGTGTGGTGTTCTTGCCTATCATTTTCAGTACTTATAAGGCTGAGACAGGAGGATTGTCATGAGCTCCAGGCCATACTGGGCTACATAATGAGCTCCAGGATGGTTTGGGCTTCAGAATGAGAAGGTGGGGGATTTAGGCATTGGAATATTGTAAGGTGAAATTTCAGAGACAAAGAAATAAATTCAAACATCACCAGTTATTTCCTTTCAGTAACAATAAGCTTATTATTTGTTTGACTTTTGTTGGTCTGTGTTACATATGACATCTTTAATGCCACAGTTTTTCCCTAGCAATAATAATGACTGGGCTGGAGAGATGGCTTAGCGGTTAAGCGCTTGCCTGTGAAGCCTAAGGACCCCGGTTCGAGGCTTGGTTCCCCAGGTCCCACGTTAACCAGATGCACAAGGGGGTGCACGCGTCTGGAGTTCGTTTGCAGAGGCTGGAAGCCCTGGCGTGCCCATTCTCTCTCTCTCCCTCTATCTGTCTTTCTCTCTGTGTCTGTCGCTCTCAAATAAATAAATAAATAAAAATTTATAAAAAAAAATAATGACTGTACTGAGTTCCAACTCCATGCAGCTCTGGGTATGAACTTAACACCCCCTTATCATTATATAAGCAATGTTCTGAAATAACATACTATCTTCTAATGGAGAGCAGATATCTGGTTTTCTATAGCCTCCTCCAAATAGTGATGCTCTCCTTTCATAGTGTTTGTTTCATACTCTGGCAAATAATTGGCTAACACATTGAGCTGCCTGTGTCATTACCAACTTCCCAAAGCATGGGACAGTGTTTGTTAAGAGGTTGGATGCCCTAAGCATCTCAGTCAAGTTTAGTGAACAACTTAATACAACTGCTGTGGCTTGAATGTAAAATGCCTCCCATGGGCTTAGGAGTTGAACACTTGCTCCTCAGCAGGGTGGCACTTGAAGGTCCTGGAACCTGCAGTAGGTGGAGCCTTGCTGGAATAACCATGTCACTGGAACTGAACTTCAAGGATTTAGTCCAGCTCCACTTACTTTTTTCTCTTTCTGCTTTCTGACTGACATGGTGGCTGCGGCATGCCTCCCCACCATTATGGACTCTACTCTGTAACTGTGGACCAAATTAAGCCATTTTCCTTCCATTGTCCCAGTAATTAGGATGTAACTGATACAACAACCAAACAATATTCAGTTTCAGCTTAGAACTGGGACATCCTCAGAACATTTCTGAATACTATTCTCCTCATCTGTACCACATGGAAAGCAGTTATATATTTGTTTAATTATTTTTAATGTCAGGTTAATTATTATCCTTGAGAGTATTTTCTAGAGTGTTGGGAGCTATGAACCAAACCTCAGCCATGTTAACAGAGACTGCCATATAGCAAGTTAAGTTTTTACTTCCTCACCTAGTACACAACTACCCGAAACAAAGACTGCCATATAGCAAGTTAACTTTCTACTTCCTCACCTAATATTCAACTACCAGAAACAATGGGATCGTACACCTGCCTAAACACTCCCCCATCCTGCCGGTAGCTGATGAAGAAACAAAGACATTGCGGTTTAACCAATAACTCTGTGATCTCTGCCATAACTACATCTCCTTCCCCCTACAACTCCTTGCCCTGACCACATACCCTTCCCCCTACAACTCTACATAAACCTACATGTAAGAATAAACTCTTGAGGCTGTGACAAACACCTAGCATGGTCTCCTTCTTGTGTCTGTTTGCCTCCTTTCACCCAGGTTAGCTTCTCCTTGAGTCCTTGTTCAACTCCCCACTGGCTGGGGCACTAGAGGATATTTGTAATCATGCAGTCATGCCATTAATGTTTTTAAGCTTGATTTGATTTTCAGAAAATGAGGCATTCTGAGCCCATAGATGCTCATTTTTAAATGAATTTTTGGGCTATATACATGAGAACCTGTCAATAGCATTGAAGGTCATCTTGTACCCTTGGAAAGATTAATAACATATTCCTCATGAAGAGGCCTTTTCTGAGATAAGGTAGCAAGTGGTGTTTGAAAAAGAAATATCGAGAAAATGTCATGATCCACCAGCAATTATGGTGTCTCTGCCCTATCAGGGGACAGATTTCAAGATGTACCAATCTTCTGAAAGCCCATGGCCTACTCCAATGTCTAAATCCTGTGCTCTTTGAAAGATGTATTTTTTTTAAGTGCAAAACTGTCAAAATGTGTACCAGAAATAGCCAGAAAGCCATATAAAAGCATGCAATTTTTGTGGTATCTCACTCTTGACCAACAGGGCAAACCCTGGTCTCTCAGAAAAGCCCCATGACTGTGATCACTGTTGGTACAGAGGCTTAATTCAAAGAGTTTGGGGCAGATGTGTATCTTCCACCAAGTAATTGTGCCTGAAAGACAAACCTGAAAAGGGTATCTGAGTTAAATTTGGCAACAAGTTCTCAATCACAGTGGTATGTTTTATTTGCTGAATTTGAAAAATAGAGCATTAAACTAGGTAATGAAAGTTTTATTTAGAAAAGCTCAGAGTTGAGCATGGCAGATTTGTTAAAGGAAATATGCTACCCCAATCTATATGTTAGATTGAAAAATGGTCATTACTTAAAAGATTTTTGATACAACAGATTCCGATGTGAAATTTATTAATGCAAAATTGTTTTTTGCTGAAGTTTTATGCACCGTCTTAGACCATTATTTGACCAGCTATCTTCGGCAATCTATTCCACACAGATGTAAGCTCTAGTTTCTGGATGCTGGAAGGAGACAATTCTAATCATTGCAATACATTCATGGGAAATGTATCATCCCCTGAGCCTGAGAACTGGGTTCTACAATTTGGAGTGAGTTTCAGTATCAATTGCCATGGCAACCTAATTTCTTATGCATTATCTGGAAATACCTGGGATTCCAATTTAATGTGAATTGTAGGTTGAAACCATCACATCATATTAACCTAAAAATAAAATGCTAGCTATTGTGGAAAGAGTTTTGCCCTTTAATTTTGAGGCTTGTGGTAGTGAGGACCCTTGGCTGGTTTTAGGCATGGTAATAACACTCACCACAGAAGGCTGAGTTTCCAGTCCCTGGGTTTCTGAATACAAGCTGTACATTTGCCTCCCTGAATCACTGTTTTCTGCAGTTGGCCTAGAGCATGCACATCTGTGCCTACCCAACAATGCCCATCACTTAACAAGCCCTGTTCAGTGGCCTGGCAACATACCATGCATCTCTTAGCAAACCAAAGTAGCAGGTATTTACCCAAGGAAATCAGTCTAGAATTGAATCAACTTGCCCACAGGGATCAAACACAACTTTTGTTTTTCATGACATCTAGACACTAGAATCTGCTATCCCTGAGGGTTCTGGTTAAATTCATATGAGGGAGCACATTTATGCCATGATATGTGGAATGTGGCTAACCACACTTACTGCATTTTTGGAGATCCTTCCCCAGAGTTCTTCTTTCCACCATCTATACTGCAGGTTTTGTTTTGGATAGAAGCTTGAATATCACTTCCATTCACCTGAGTCTAAGTAGTGCCCTCTGCTCAGGACACCCCAGGGACTCTGGAAGGAAGGAAGGATGTGCTTCTGCACTATCCAGTCATGGCCATCATCCATCCCCATTCTGCATGAGGAAAGAGAAGCTTCAGCAATAACAAGAATCCTTATCGTAGTTGGCATAAAACATTTGTGTGCATGCATGTGTGTGTGTGTTTGTTTAAAAGTGTGTGTGCAGGTACACATAAAAGTGCATGTATATATGGAGGATGTTGAGTGGACTTCTTCAATCATTCTCTCCCTTATTCTTTGAGACAGAGTCTCTCACTAAACCTAGACCTCACCAGTTGGGGTAGATTAGCTAGGCGGTGAGCCCCAAGTAGTCCCTGTTTCCATTTCCCCAGAACTGGGATTATAAGGCATGTTACCACACCCAGCATTTTCCATGGGTACAGGGGATCTAAACTCAGCTCTTCATGCTTGTATGACAAGCATTTTACCCACTGGGTCAGGTCCCCAGCCAATTTAGTTGACATACTTTATTTTAAACAAAAAGTTATAAAGTCTGTGGACCATACTTGTTCCTTGGGGACTGAGGTTCTTTGGAGGCTGGCCCATTATTTTCAACTGTTTTTTCTCTCTGTTTTGCTTGTTTCCAAATTCCAGGTTGCTTACACATACATCTTCACTTAGATCTACTCAGAAACAGGAAAATTATTTCAGATGTTATCTGAGCACAATATATGGTGAAAAACCATGATCCAGTCCCTTTCCTCAGTTTAAAAACAGACAAACATTCATTGTTCCTGGAAGCTAAGCTAAATCAAGGTAATACAGGGCTGCTGTCTATAGAGGTTGTGAGGAGAGGATTTGTACTAGGTTTTCTCTAGCTCCTGAAAGAGGCAGCCATATTTCTTTTCTCCTTCCATTGCTTTCTATAGATATCAAAGCTGAACACTGCTAGTTTGACTGTTCCTTCTGTCAGTCAGTGGACTGTGGAGGCAAGGGCTGGAGTCTCAACTCACACACAGGAGATCTGAAGCCCAGCAATGTTAAAGACTATCTCCAAGGTCACATTGTAGGTAACATGATCTATCTAGGTTCTATAGCCATTTTCTTCTGACTTCTATTCTTCCAATGAAGTATGAAATTCTTAGCTTGAGACAGTCAGTTGCCAGAAATATTTTAGATGGTAATTTCTTGCAGAGCCGATGGACTGATTCCAGGTGTTATAGACATTTGGAAGTCAATGAATCCCTATACCAGAGAGCTTCCTTCTCACCTTCAGTAGTGTTTGTGAACCAGAAGCAGCCTGAACATTATCTGTTTTGGGCAGGTGTAATATCTCGGTTGTTTTGCACAGACAAGATTCTGGAGGACAGCCCTAGGTAGGAAGCCAGTATGTTGTTTTCTCTCCAAGGACATTCATGAGTTTGGCTCTGCTGGAGCACAATGAGATTGCACAAAACAGACATACTCAGAACTTCTTAGATGAGGAGCTTTTTCACCAAGATGTGGGGAAACACTGAGGGTTTTTCTTTACTCCACTAGTCATTTTTTACCTTTTCAGTTCAGTGTGTGGATGAAAAAATTCAGATATGAAGCCTGACTCAGTTGTTACTTATGAGAGATGGGTTTGTGTTCTGGTATATCCATATTTGCTGACATCTTTATGGACAATTGAACTGGTGCCTATCCATGTTCTAGAATGGAAAATTATGGAGAATGTAACAGTTAAAGTAGTAGCTACTAATGAGGGCACATATGTAATTCAGCATTTTAGAATAAGCCTTTCCTGAGGTAGCAGCTCTGAACATAATAACTGCCCTAAGGAAGTGTGGTGGTTGGATTCGGGTGTCTCACTTAAACTTAGGTGTTCAGAATGCTAGGTTCCCAGCTTATGGAATTTGGGAATTAACACCTCCTGGAGGCAGTGTATTGCTGGGATGGGCATATGGGTGTTTTAGCGAGTTTCCCCTTGCCACTGTTGGGCATACTCTCCTGTTGCTGTTGTTCTTCTGATGTTGGTGAGGAGGTTATGTCTACCCTCTGCTCATTTTCCCTGCTATCATGTAGCTTCTCCTCGAGTCTAGAAGCTCAAATAACCCCCTTTTCCCCACAAGCTGCTCTTGGTCAGGTATTTTCTGGCAGCAATGCAAACTTAACTGCAACAGGAAGCAACACAAATGTCTCATCTACATATTAGCATGTATGCTGAAGTAGTAAGTGACAACTGACTTGGTGACCGAGCATGCCATAGAGATAGAGGAAAACTATCCACTATTTGAAATGAGTTTCCAATACTTACAGAATATGACTACTAAAGCCAGGCCTATTGGTGCAGGCCTGTCATTCCAGTTACTTTGGAGCAACAGTACCTTGAGTTTCAGGTCTGCATGGGTTACAGAGTGAGTTCAAGGACAGCTTGGACATCTTAGTAAAGATCTGCCTCAAAGTGTGAAGATAGGGCTGAGTATATAGTTTAGTGGTAGAGTGCTTGCTTACCTAGCTTATACAAGGCCATGATTTTTATTCCCAGCAACACACACACACACACACACACACACACACACACACACACACACACATACACACACACACACACACACACACACCCCTTCTGAACTAAATAAACTGCCATGGTCCTTCCAAATTAACACTGGTGACTGGTTAACTGATGCTCCATCTGTGTTGTTTGCTAGAGACATTCCTGGTCACATTACTCTCCTGAGTAAATAACTAACTCTTAGTATTGGGTCCAAAGTTAGATTTACTAAATGCCCAACCACCAGTACTTCTGCACAAGCAATATTTACTCATATTCTATAAAAGCTATGCCTGGTTCCACATAAAATGCTTGTGGGAAAAAGGGGGTAATTTGAGCTTATAGAGAATGCATGTACTCTGAGGCACCGTCCCCCTGCCACCGTGGCTGACTGATGCTTTCATGAGCCCATGGTAACTACCAATAATCCAATGAAGAGGGCCTCAGTGGAATGGGGGTAGAAGAGAGGGATATGAGTATAACTCAATGGTAATATTATCAACATGTGATATGTTTATACAGTAATGTTAATAAATAACAAAAAATCTTGGCAGCAGGTCCACGTCTCAGACTGTGGGGGCAGAGCTCGGCTTGAGCAGCATGAAAAGCCAGGCAAGGGGATTTTCCACTCACACCGGAGCTCTCTGCAAACTCAATAAACATGGAAAACCACAGAGGAGCAGATCATGAGGTAGAAGAACACATGGAACAGTGGGCAAAATGAGCAGCATCAGCTCCCTCCCCTCCCCACCACCAGTGCCCAGCCCATGGGAACAGCACAGTGGTCCAGGGACCTGGCCATGCCTACTGAACTGACAGAGCACCAAAAAGGGACCCAATCAAGAGCGCAGCTGAGACCAAAATCATACCAAAAGGTAACTGGGATTACACCAGGTCAGTAACCACCTAATAAACCTGGTATATATGCCTGAACCAGAAGTGCTAATTGCACCTTCCATATCAGGATAAATTATATGTTAAATCAGATGGATGGTCAAATTTGCCATTCTTAAATAAGTTGTAGATTGGGCTTGTAATTTGTTGCTTCTTGAATTATAGTGGCTTTGTTTACTCTTCTGTTATACATTAGGGAAGGGTCTTACCTGGTCACAAGCTGACTTGGAACCCTGTACAGACCAGAAATCTTAACCATCTTGTTGTCAGGATTAAGGGAGTGTGTGAGGAACCACACAGCCTAAGAGACAGACAGAGGATCTGGTTGTCATAATACCTATTCTTGGATAAATACTCTGAGCTGTCTTTCTTTGACAGTGTACATTGTTGAGTTAAATTTTAGAATCTACCTTTATTTTGCTCCTCTTAGCCTACTTGAATACTCTCATAGCAGGCACACCCAACACATAGAGTCACTTTTGTACATATTCTGAGAGTTTTCATAGCCACACCTAGTGTCTTAAGCTCCTACCCTGAAGATATATAACAACATATTGATTGATACATCTCATAATACCCAGCTAAATGAAAAAATCCAATTATTAAATAATGTAAGATTCAAAAATATGTACATTATAACACAAGAAACACTAAAAATCATGACAATATAAATCCACCAAAAATTAGTAAGGCAACAGAAATGACCTCTACTGAGAACAAGTTAGAGGAAATGCCTGAGAAAGATTTCAAAAGAATGATTATAAATATGCTCAAAGAACTCAAAGAATTCAAAGAAAACACAGAATGCCAATTTAATGAAATAAAGAGGCCAATACTAGACATAAATAAGGAAATAGAAATAATAAAGAAAAACCAGTTAGAATTACTAGCAATAAAGAACACAGTTAATGAAATATAAAAACTCTGTAGAAAATCTCTAAGTAGAATGGGTGAAGGAGAGGACAGAATATCTAAGCTAGAAGACCAGGTGGCAGATCTAATACAGTCCAACAAAGAGAAAAACAAACTTATAGAAAAGTATGAGTGGGAATTTCAAATATTCAGGACACTATGAAAAGATCAAACACAAGAATTCAGGACATAGCAGAGTGAGAAGAATTCTACTCCAAAGGCATAGTAGGTGTCTTCAACAAAATCATAGAAGAAAACTTCCCCCAAATTGTGAAAGAGGTGCCAATACAGATACAGATACTTTAGAACACCAGCCAGACAAAACATGGAAAGAACCTCTCCTCGCCATATTATAATCAAATTACCAGAAATACAATCCAAAGAAAAAATATTGAAAGCAGTCAGAGAGAAAAATCAAGTTACCTACAAAGGCAAGCCTATCAGGATTACAGCAGATTACTCAACACAAACTTTAAAAGCCAGAAGGGCGTGGAGTGATGTATTCCAAGTTCTGAAAGACAACAACTGTCAACCAAGATTACTTTAACCTGCAAAGCTATCCATTCAAATAGATGGAGAAATAAGGAAATTCCATGACAAAAGCAGGCTAAAAGCATACTTGAAGACAAAACCAGCTCTACAGAAAATACTTGAAAGAATCCTCCATGCAGAAGAAAAAGAAAAGCACACATATAAGGAACCAGGAGAAAAGCAAACAATACTCAAATACTTGTTAACACAAGGAAGCAAAGGTAAAACCAGAATAGCTACAAAAAAATGGCAAAAATGAATACACACCTTTCAGTAATATCTCTTAATATCAATAGCCTCAATGCCCCAAACAAAAGACATAGGTTTGCAGACTGGGTTAAAAAGCAGGATCCTTTAATTTGTTGCCTCCAAGAAACCCACATTTCTACAAAGGATGGACACTATCTTAGGCTGAAAGGCTGGAAAACTGTGTTTCAAGCAAATGGACCTAGAAAAGAAGCAGGAGTTGCTATCCTAATATCTGACAAGGTAGACTTCAGTCCAACATTAGTTAAGAAAGATAAGGCAGGCCACTTTATATTGATTAAAGGCACCCTCCAAGAGGAGGACATTACAATCCTAAATATATATGCACCTAACATGGGGGCCCCCAAATTCATCAAACAAATGCTATTAGAACTAAGGTTACAGATAACACAAAATACACTGGTAGTGGGGGACTTCAATAACCCACTCTCATCAATTGACAGGTCATCCAGGAAAAGATAAACAAAGAGGCATCTGGACTAAATGAGGTCATAGAAGGAATGGACCTAACAGATATATACAGAACATTTCATCTAAATGCTGCAAAGTACACATTCTTTTCAGCAGGGCATGGAACTTTCTCTAAAATAGACCATATATTAGGACACAAAGCAAATCTTAACAAATACAGGAAAATTGAAATAATTCCTTGCATTCTATCTGACCACAATGGAATTAAACTACAAATCAGTAGCAAGAAGAACCCTGACCCAGGTGGAGACAAGGGAAAAGTCCACCCTCTCATGGTGACTGGGCTCATTGCTAACTTACTAAGACAAGACCTCCTTGGAAATGCCAAGGCTTTCATCACTACTGACCATAAGGCCTTTTATAATTATTTGTTAAATAAAAAAAATATATATATATATATATATCTACAACAGTTTAAGGAAGGTAGGGAATGTCATCCCAATTACTCCAATGAACACCCCCAATTCTAAGGGGCACTGCTCAGCGCCCCCCCCCATTTAAAATCCAGTGGAGACCAGGGGACCCTATATGGGTTGAGCAGTGGCCTCTCCCTTCTTCTAAGTTACACCAACTCCACATACTTATTGATCAACAGTTGGAGGCCGGACATATCCGTCGCTCCACTAGTCCCTGGAACTCTCCTGTCTTTGTCATAATAAAAGCCTAATGGGTCCTAGAGATTTTTACATGATTTAAGAAAGATCAATGAACACATGATCCCCTTCGGAACCCCCCAGAGGAAACTCCCATGGATCCCAACTATTCCCAATATATACCATATTACTATCATTGACATTAAAGATTGCTTCTTCTCTATCCCTCTCCATCCAGGAGACATGGAAAAATTTACATTCTCTATACCCACTATTAATTTTTGTGGCCCAGATAGGAGATTTAAATAGACTGTCTTACCTCAGGGCATGGCTAATAGCCTACCCATTTGTCAATATTACCTGTCATCCATTTTCTCTTCTCTTATCAATCTCCCCAATACCCTGTTTTATATCTACATGGATGATATTATTCTTGGGTCCCTCGGTTCCTCCACACTCCAAGACCTTACCCACCAATGTCTAACTATCCTTCATACTCACAGCTTTAAAGTAGCTCCTGAGAAAGTTCAAACTGTGCCTCCCTTTAAGATCTTGGGCTCGACCCTTACCCTAGATAGAGTTTCACCTCTTAAACCACAACTTTATATTCAGGATTCTTACACCTTGGCTCAACTCCAGAAGCGCTTGGGAGAAATTAACTGGATGAGGCCTTGGATACCCATAACTACTGAAGAGCTGTCCCCATTGTTTGACTTCCTAAAGGATATTAACTTCTTCTCTCAGGTAATTTTGTCCCATTGTCATCAACAAATTTTTCATAAGGTACAACAGGCTATAAATACTATGACCTTAAAGAGGTTCAATCCTAATTTGCCCATCTCCCTCTACATTTTCCCTGGGGAAACATTATACACTGAATGTTGGCCCAAGAAGGTAAGCCCATCCGATGGATCCACCTCTCAATCGGTGGGATCCCCAGAGTTTATTCTATAACCAACCAGGTTGCTGATTGCATTATCAAGGGCAGAGACACCTCTGTCTGGTTGTTTGGCACATAAACTCACCTTATTGTCACTCCCTTTAAGATAACTGATTTCTTCTGGCTTGAGAGAAATAATAACAGAGTTACTGTGGCTCTGGAGGGGTTCCTAGGTAAAATTGATTGCCATTATGGCCCCCACAAATGGATGAGTTCTTTCTCCAGGTTAGAATGGAAGCCCCCCAGGCTTTTCCTGTCTCAACCTAACCCTGACTTTCTTACCGTGTTTACCAATGAAGGGCACCTGGGGGCTTCCCTAGTCATTTACCCTCCTTTAAAACAGGAAAAAGAGCCTATCCCCATAAAGTCAGTATCCCATGAGGTTGAGAGGTCAACACAATTCAAAGAACTATTTACTGTCATTGTAGCTTTGGACACTACTCAAGAGCCATTTAACTTATTTTCTGACAGCCTTTATGTTGTTAATTTATTACCCAACCTGGCTGAAGCCCATATTAGACTGGATTCCAACCCTATATCTCCTTTGATGATTCAAGCTCATTCCCTACTCAAACAAAGAATTAATCCCATTTTTCTTCAACATCTCAGGGGTCATCAAAACTTACCGGGATTTCTCTCTCAAGGAAACAATTTGGATAATAAAATGGCTTCTATGCCTCAATGTAATACGATTACAGAAGCTACACACTTCCACCTATTGACCCATGTCAACTGGAGAGGTCTCAAGCACAGGTTTCTACAGGTACCAGTCAAGAACCTTAAAAAAATTGTCCGGACTTGTAAGTTCTGTCAGCCTTTCCTCCAAGTACCTCTCCCTTCAAAGTACAGGAAACAATCCTCGAGGGCTCCGCCCTAATCATTTTTGGCAAATTGATGTCACACACTATTCTCCATTTGGAAAACTTAAATATATCTTTCTTTCAGTCGATACCTTCTCCCATGCCTGCTGGGCATCAGCACATGCTGGAGAAAAATCTAAACATACCATTAATCATATGCTTCAATGTTTTGCCACTCTTGGGTTGCCTGATGAAATTAAAACAGATAATGGCCCCTGCTTCATAAGCAAGGCCTTTATAGATTTTCTCCAGTCCTGGAAAATCTCACATTCCACAGGCATCCCATACAACCCCCCTGGGCCAAACTATAGTTAAAAGATGTAATCAAACTCTCAAATCTCAATTACAAAAACAAAAGGGGAATCCTTACCCCCACATGACCAACTAAAAAAGACATTATTTACCCTAAACATTTTAAACTTTTCTAAAGAAAATAAACAATTATCCCCTTTTCAGAAACATTGGTCCTCATCTGTTACCTACAGTTCTATCTGGGTAAGATGGAGGGACCCATTGACTGGGGCTTGGAGAGGGCCTGATCTGCTCCTCACAGCAGGGAGAGGGTTTGGATGTGTCTTCCCTCAAGATAACAAAAGACCCATTTGGATACCAGCAGGAGACCTAAAATATTTGTCCCAACAAGGGGACACTGACAGTCACTTCCCCAGGGAGTGTTCTACCCCTGAAGACTATTCCTAAAATGGTCCTTTACCCTGCTAAATTAAATACCCTCCATTGCAGAGGATTGCTGGCTTTGACTCCAATCTGGGCCTCTCCAGCTACCTGTAGTACAGTTGTGCTTACAACCTTAAAAAGCTGCTCAGCCACCTTCCCCATCCCCGTCCAGCTTTTTCCAATGTTTCCTCTGGGCATTTGGGCCCCACCTTCCCTTAATAATTCTGGTATAGATGCAAGATATATTCATCCTTCCTTCAAAACCAAGGCCAATGCTCAACACTGCCTGCCTTCTAAAATGGCTTATGTTTGTAGAGGTGGGATGGCCTATGACTTTCTGCCCACTAATTGGACGGGCCTTTGTGCCCCAGCCACCTTAATCCCAGATGTAGATATCATTTCTGGAAGCTAGATTCCCTGACTAAGGTAGTCCTACAAAACAGGAAAAGACTAGACATACTAATGGCCGAAAAGGGAGGCGTATGTTTGTTTTTACAGGAAAAATGCCACTTTTACACCAATAAATCGGGAATCATCCAAGACAAGATTAAGAAGCTCCAGAAAGACTTGGAGAAGAGGCAACGGAACCCCCAGGACAACCTTCTGCAGACAGGCTTACATGACTTCTTACCCTACTTTCTCCCTCTACCTGAACCCCTCCCCCTCCTTCTCCTTATTCTCACTGTTGGGCCTTATGTAATTAACAAAATTACAAAATTTATTCACCAGTGTCTAGAGACAATAAAACTTCATCAGGCCAAAATACATTATCATGGGCTGGCAACTCAGGAATTAAGTTCCTCAGACGACCCACTACCAACTTCTCTGCCCTCCATGTGACCAATGACAGGTAAGATCCCTAGAGGGGGACAACCTAAGACAGGGGCCATGGTGACTAATGCTCTTACAAAAACAAAAGGGAGAGATGTTGGGCCTTGAGAGGCCCAGACGTGAGGCCTAGTGGAACTTCCTGAGCCTAACTGCCTTCGCCCAGCTATGACTCAGCAGGCAGCCAAATGGCCTCTGGCCTGCCACTTCTGCACAGGAAGTTAGAGTCCACCTGCTCGTACATGCTTAGAACCAATCATCTCAGAGGTCGCGGTATGCTATTGGCCCTTACATCTCACCCCACCCTAAAGTCTCCGCCTTCATTCTCAACATTATATAAACACCCACCTGTAACAATAAAGTGAGTTCCTGCTTCAAAAGGACTCTTGACTCAGTGTGGTTTTTCTCTGGCGGCCAGGAGAGGTTTCTGGGTCATCCGACGCTCATCATCCCCTCAACCCCTAGGGAGGACCAGCAGGCCTGGTTCTTCCCTCAGAACTACCTGAGCGGGAAGGAGCCCAACAGAAGGGAAGGGAGGAGGGTACTTAATAGGTTGGTATTGTATATATGTAAGTAGAAGAATAGATTAATGGGGGTGTAAAGGCCCAAAGTGAGGTCAGGGGAGGAGATTTAGTAAAGTAAAGGTCGAGGGAGGGTTAATCAAAATCTGAGAGCATATAAATAAATCAAATGGAATCCTTCAGTTTTGGGCAATCGAACACTCAGGAGCCATAGATCGTTGCTAGAAAATTTTCAGTGCCAGGGATGTAATACCTTCCAGTGAGTTGTTGGCCAGGGAGGTCCCTGTTGCCCCAAAACATTATAGGTCATTGCTGAGGCCCTTGGCTTCCCACCAGGAATAGATGATAAGACCCTATTGCTGAAGACTCCACATACTTGGGCTGCAAGGCCACTGAGAAATCCTGCTGGAACTGAGCTGATAACCTCCTCCATGTAGACCAGCTGATAGAAAGCTGGAAGAAGCCATTCTACATGTAGTTCAATGGGAGAAAGAGATACCGCCAGTGAAGATACTCATCAGTGGACACTGCAAGCATTATAATTGGCCAGCCAGGCCAAATGAGCCAATGGGTGCAATAGTGGCATGTCTGTCATGGTAGAAATCAGCTGCCCTCCAATTGGACTGGAGGCCCACTCCAACGGAGGGAATATATCTCTGATACTGAAAACTTAAAACAGGGGTAGTCATGAGCCCTCGGGTTATAACATCTGCTGATTAGTGTATATACTATGCTTATCCAACTGCACAATAAGTATTTCTCTTAATATTCATACCCTTAAATTAGTGCTACTCTCACTTTGGATACAGAATCTTCTCTTTTCAAATGGCAGTGACCTTGGGACAACTTAGAAGGTATCATGGTGCTGGAAAGAAGTAACTAGATTACTGAGTAACATCTTGATCACACCTTCCAAGGCTCAGGTTCTAATGTGGAAGAGGTGGTGGAAAGAATGTAAGAGCCAAAGGAAGGGTTGGACTCCTTACAATGTGCTCCCTCCAGACAAAAAATTGGCCTCGATATCCATGACCTCATAATGCCTGGCACTACCTACATAAGACCATCATAAGAGCTAGAAGGATCATGGCATTCAAATAGAGGAGAGACTTATTGAGATGGGGAGTGGATGTGATGGAGAAGGCAATTTCAAAGGGGAAAAGGGGGAGGGGGGTATTACCTTGGGATTTTTTATAATCATGGAAAATGTTTAATAAAATTAAGAAAAAAAAGAAAATCAGAACTCAAATTGAAATCATACCTCAAAAAGCTACAAAAAGGAGATGGACAGACATGATGCAAAATAACACAAGAGAACACAAAAATCAAATAGAAATTTTAAATACCTCGAGGACCCCCTCACCAACAGAGTTACTCATGTGGAAGACAACCTCTGACTTTGAAGAATAGACAGAAGAAATTGATTGGGAGGAAAAAAAAAACTTTGCTAAGTTCAAAGAAATGAAGTGAACAGAATAAATGGGAATTGTGGGATACCCTAAAATGGCCAAACATCTGGAACATGGGTATGCAAAGAGAGAAAATCCAGCCCAGAATCTTAGAGAACATATTCAAGGAAATTACTGAAGAAAATTTTCCAAATGTCTCAAAAGAGAGGCCCATCCAGATACAAGAAGCTCACAGAACACCAAACAGGACTTCTGGTCAAGATCGCATCTGTCTAATCTCACCTCACCTCATGGAGAAGAAAAGGCAAGACCCTTAAGGTTCAGGGATATTTTGTTTGTTTGCTTTGTTTATGTGTTTGCTGATTCTAGTAGGCTTCTAGTGGGAAGGTGTGGAGGAGCAGAATAGAGAATCTGCTGACTCCCACACTCTCGGGTAGCCCACCAGACCCCAATCCCCTCAAGCAGCTGTACTAGCCACAATCCCAGTAGGAAGTCCCACCTGCACTAATTGCAGGCCAAATGGACCCAAGCTAGCAGACTAGGTCCTCTGTTCTGTGCTTTCCCACCATGGGGCATATCTCCATGGGTGTGATCATCGTCCCTGTTGCCATTCCCTCCCAGCATTGCTGGCCCCTGCACAGGTGATGGCCATTTCAGCCCAGTCTTGGGGAACCCCATGTGAAATTGCTGTTCCCACCCAGCCTTGTGGACACCCATGCAGGTGATCACCATTCCCCCCCAGCTTGTGGATCCCCATGTGTGTGATCACCATTCCACTCGCTGCTGCCCCCTACAACCCCTGAACAGGGACCCTGGCTAGTGTCTCCACTCTAGTCTTTGTGAAACCTGTGGGCAATTGCCATCCTATGTACCACTGCCCCTCCCCAGTCCCTGTCCAGCAGGCTAATGTCCCACACTCTAGGCTTTCTGAACATTGTGATGGACATACCACAGCAAAAAAATTGAATAGCATGAAAAATAAAATGCAAGTAAATCTATCTAGATTGCCCAGTCCTACAATGGATCTCTCTAATCAAAATGTAGAAGAGACAATAGGATCAGAACCCCAAAATGAAGAAACAAACTGCAACTCTGGCCAAGCAAATAGCAGAACTTGCAGAAACTCAACAAAGAACCAATAATTTAGAAAAGAACCAAGAAGGGTTCCTAAGACAGTTGAATTATCTGACAGAGAGCAAACAAAAAAGGACGTCAGTAACCAGCTGGCTAAGCTCAAGGAAGACACGAAAAAATACAAGGATGAACTCCAAGAAGCAGCATTAAGAAAATCAGAAATGGGGCGGCTCGTGCTTACAGAGGAAGCTCTGGCTATTCCCTGGCCCGAGGATGGCTGAGATGGACGGAGCTGTGGCCAGCGCCAAGTCCTCACCACCGCCCCGCTGCCTCCCTCAGTGGCCCAAGGAGCGCTGGTAAAGGTCGGATTGCCCATGAACCAGCAATTAAGGCCACTGGGACGACGGGGCGTAGGGTAGAGGTTTAGTCTGCTGGCAGCCATGAGTGAGAGGATGACAAAAAGCCCTTTGGAATGGCAAGATTATGTTTATAAAGAAGTCAAAGTAATAGCCAGTGAGAAGTATAAGGGATGGCTGTTAACTACCAACCCATTCTCTGCCAATATTGTTCTTGTGAATTTCCTTGAATATAGCAGTTTGTCTGTGACTGGCATCATGGGACATTGTGTGCAGACTGTTGAAACTGTGAATCAAAGTGATCCTAGGGTGAGAGAGAAGCTGATGCATCTCTTTACATCTGGAGATTACAATGGATTCAGTCCTGAGGATTTGGACAAGAGAAAGAACAGCCTCAAGAAATGGCTTGAAGCCAGGCGTGGTGGCACACGCCTTTAATCCCAGCACTTGGGAGGCAGAGGTAGGAGGATCACCGTGAGTTCAAGGCCACCCTGAGACTACAGAGTTAATTCCAGGTCAGCCTGGACCAGAGTGAGACCCTACCTCAAAAAACTAAAACCAAAAACAAAACAAAAAAAGAAAGAAAGAAAGAAAGAAAGAAAGAAAGAAAGAAAGAAAGAAAGAAAGAAAGAAAGAAAGAAATGGCTTGAGAAGAACCACATCCCCATCACTGAGCAGGGAGAGGCACAAAGGACTGTGTGTGGCTGGGGCTGTGACCTTACACCCACCATATGCTCCAGAAAATTGCAGCAGTGCTAATGAAGTTATTCTGTCCCGTATACCAGATCTTATTTGAGGACACCTTCAGTAAAAGGTTTAGAACTAAATACTTTGGTAGTTACACAAATATAGGACTTCAAAGGAAAATGTGGTGGGTGGGTGTTCTCACATGCACATATGACTAGTGCACATGCACTAGTGATGTGTGTCCACTGGTTTCCATGCAAAATGAATGACTGCAAAGATAGCATCACATCCAATGAGATTAGCATCGGGAAGTCAGAATTGTAAGGTTGGGTTTTTTTTGTTGTTGTTTGTTTGTTTTAGGTAGGGTAGAGTCTAGCTCTACAATAGGCTGACCTGGAATTCATAATGTAGTCTCAGAGTGGCTTTGATCTCACAGCGTTCCTCCTACTTCTGCCTCCCAAACCCTGGGAGTAAAGATTTGTGCTACCATGCTCGGCTTGTTTTGTTAGGGCTTTTTTTTTTTTTTTTGTGGCCAGGTCTCACTCTAGCCTAGGCTGACCTGGATCTCACTCTGTAGCCCATGCTGGCCTTGAACCAATAGTGATCCTTCCACCTCAGCCTCCTGAGTGCTGGGATTAAAGGTGTGAACTATATCATATTTTGTCTAGTATACATACATACATACATGGCTTTGTAAGGGTCTTTTTTGTTTGTTCTTTGGTTTTGTTTGTTTGTTTGTTTGTTTTTCGAGGCAGGGTCTCACTCTGGTCCAGGCTGACCTGAAATTGACTATGTACTCTCAGGGTGGCCTCGAACTCCAGTGGACACTGGAAGCTTCAAGTTTGGCCAGATAGGGCAGATGATTTAACAAGTGCAATAGTGGCATGTCTGCTTTGGGGGAAACCAACTGCTTTCTAATTGGACTGAAGGCCCTCTCTATGGGAGGGAATACATGCCTGGTACTGAAAACTTAATCAAAAGCCTATGGCAGGGGTGCTCATGAGCCTTAGTTGTATAAAGCCTGCTCTTGTCTAGATAAACACATATATTACTCTCACCAAATTGCTCTGAAAGCACTGCACTTAATATTCATATTCATACATTACTGCTAATCTCACTTCTGGTTAGAGAAGCTTATCTTTTCAGATGTTGATGACCATTGGGATAATTCAAAAGGCAACATATTGCTGAGAATAAGGGATGGAGAAGTTTCCAGCACTGAGACATCTCTATCACACCCTCCAGAGCTCAGGGTCCATTGTGGAAGAGATGGCAGAAAGAATATAATAGCTAAAGGAAGGGTACCACTCCATTCATACAACTGTCCAGACAGAAATTTAACTCAATATCCATGACCTTGCAGTGCCAAGTAATACCTACACAAGAGCTTCATAATAGGAGAAAAATATGATGACATCAAATTAAAATAGGGTTTAATGGGAAGAGGGAGGGGATAGGATGGAAAGCAGAGTTATAAAGGGGAAAGTAGGGGAGGGGAGAGAAATACCATGGTTGTTGTCTGTAAGTATAGAAGTTGTTAATAAACACACACACACACGCACACATATATTTTTAAAAGAATCATCTATGCAAAGTGTTGCAGTCCAGTTCGCATTGCTGGTAGAAATCACCCAACCAAGAGCAGCTTCTGGGAAAAAGAGATTTATTTTGGCTTACAGGCTTGAGGGGGAAGCTCCACGATGGCAGGGGAAAACGATGGCATGAGCAGAAGGTGGACATCACCCCCTGGCCAACATAAGATGGACCACAGCAACAGCAGGGTGTGCTAAACACTGGCATGGGGAAACTGGCTATAAAGCCCTTAAGCCCGCCCCCAACAATACACTCCCTCCAGGAGGCATTAATTCCCAAATATCCATCAGCTGGGGAGCTAGCATTCACAACACCTAGGATTATGGGGGACACCTGAATCAAACCACCACATTCCGCCCCTGGCCCCCATAAACTGATATCCATACATGATGTAAAATACAATGCATTCAGCCTGACTATAAAAGTCCCCATAGTTTTTAATCAATCTCAATGATGTTCATACATCCCCATAGTCCAAGATCTTTTAACTGAGCCATAATACCAAAAAAATTACCTCAAAAAACCCATGATGGCACAGAATAAATATTCACACTGCAATAGATGGCATTGGGCATAGCAAAGAAACATTCAACCAATACAAGTTTAAAAACAACCAGGGCAAATATCAAACTGTAGCTTCAAGTCCAGCAACTCTAGCCAGTGACAAATCTCCAAGTCCGATAATTATAACCAGCAACAAGTCTCTGGCATTCCAATTCCGCCCCTCCAGCTAGGCTACTCACAGTCCTGGGAAACTTCATTGGGGCCGGCAGCTCCCCAGCAGCCATCTCATGGTCCTGGCATCTCCACTGGGTCTCCACTGCAATCCACGGTTCATCCTCATGGCCCCATGGGGTCTCTATGCAGACAACTAGCAAACCAGCTTCACACTGCTCATGGCCATTTCCAAAACACAAGACCGTATTGCAAACTTAATGACCCTCTTTCCAGCATTTCTTATATTCCACAATACCAGGTAGGGTGCCAATTTGTTAATCCAGGGGGGAATAAAGCAGACTTTGAAGAACAGGACACTCCTTGAGCACTCAGGCCCCTTCAAAAGAGTCGACATTCTTCTTGTTGCCCCAGCGCAGGTCAGCTGGCCCAGTCTCAAAGGTTGTAATCTCTCAGTTGTAGCTGAACAGGCAACAGTTCACCCAAAGTTTTTTCTTTCTGTGCCATATCCTTCTGCACATGCCAGTTCATTTCTACGCAAAGCAACCCTTCACAACTTCTCAGGACACGGCATAAGAGCAAGCTTCTCACACAAACTGCTAGCCCAGTCCAGGCAAATGTCTTTCTCACCCTCATAAGCCAAAATCTCACAGTCGATAGTTCTTACTGCATTCAGGTCTTGCACCTCAGTCCAGAACAGTCCATCAAGCTGTACTTACAGCACTGCAAGGCATCTCTTAGGCCAAGGTTTCAACTCCTTCCACTTTCCTCTTGAAAATCAGCTCCAAAAGGCCAAAGCCACACAGTCAGGTGTCTAGCAGCAATCCCACTCCTCGGTACCACTTTACTGTTGCACTCCGGTTCGCATTGCTGGTAGAAATC
The DNA here is from genome assembly GCF_020740685.1 of Jaculus jaculus. Lineage (NCBI taxonomy): Eukaryota > Metazoa > Chordata > Mammalia > Rodentia > Dipodidae > Jaculus > Jaculus jaculus. Next base: position 62,794,831 of record NC_059103.1, on the reverse strand, counting down.
ACCCAACCAAGAGCAGCTTCTGGGAAAAAGAGATTTATTTTGGCTTACAGGCTCAATGGGGAAGCTCCACGATGGCAGGGGAAAACGATGGCATGAGCAGAAGGTTGACATCACCCCCTGGCCAACATAAGATGGACCACAGCAACAGGAGGGTGTGCCAAACACTGGCATGGGGAAACTGGCTATAAAGCCCTTAAGCCCGCGCCCAACAATACACTCCCTCCAGGAGGCATTAATTCCCAAATATCCATCAGCTGGAGAGCTAGCATTCACAGCACCTAGGTTTATGGGGGACACCTGAATCAAACCACCACACAAAGTCATTTTCCTTTTGTCTTTTTAGTGCATGTATGTATGCGTACATATGTTCATGTGCCATGGTGTACATGTGGAGGTCAAAGGACAACTTTGGGTCTTTGCCCTCTACCCTGCTTGAGGCCATTTTGTTTTGCCATTGTAAATTCCATAGTATATGGCCAGTGAACTTCAGGACCCTCTTAGTTCTGCCTACCATTGCACTGGGATTCCAGATATGTGTCCAACTTTACTGATGTGTGGCTTTACATAGGCTCTGGGGACCCTAACTCCAGTCATCAAGCTTGTACAATAAATGTTTTAAACCAGTGAATCATTTACCCTGCCCTGTTTGCCTTTTTTTAAAGGATCAAAATATGCAACATTTCCATCTGATACTGAATTTGTGTTTCTGACATCTTGACCATGGAATACTATGCTACACACACCTTTGACAAAACAAACAGCAGGGGTTCCGGGCCTCCAATTAGGAACCACACATTATGAGATACAATGCTCTCTGATTAACCTTTCCCAACATCATCACCAGTAACTCAGAATCTATGTATAGCCTCCTTCAAATTCTGATCTTACCTTTCTGAGGAGGAGAAGATGAACATCATTGAACCAAGAGCAAAATTTTAGACAATAAGTTCCTCAACATTCAAATACTATTTGCATGATAAACATCCAGCACAGCCACTCATCCACTTTCTTGGAGGACAGAAAAGAGATGCAGGTGACTTGCTACAGGTGGACTTTGAGAGCAATCCAGACAAAGAGTAAATCAGATTTTCCTAACAATAATCTAATAAAGTAAATCCTTGCTCATTCTCTGAATGTTTAAAAGAGGAAAATATCCTTGTGAAATATCACATGACTTGGCAGTATAAGTGCAGTCTGATTTCTAAGCTCCCTAGGGCTCAGAGCCCAAGAAGCCATAGTACCCAGGAGCTGCTCCAGACATGGCCCTCAGTCATCACTGTGACTGATATGCCAACCCTGCTGCAGGAGTACACTGGGTTCTCCTCTGTAAGCCTCTTCACTTTCTATGATTGTTTTAATTGAACCTATCCATAGCTTTGCAAAAGGCTCTTCAGTTCAATGTTAGTCATCCTGTGGGCTCAGTTATGTCAACGGTCATGAAGATGCTGGTGACTTACCATGCTAAGTTTCCATATTTACTGGAAGATCCAGGGAAGTCCTGCTCATATCCAGCAGTAAGCTGCTTGTCTTTCCAGGCAAAACCTCAGGATATGAAGGGCTTTTAGTTAAGTGGTTAGGACCATTGACAGCTCGGAAGTCCTTAGGAATCTACTATCTGTGTCACTCCTCCTCAGAAAGAGAATTGTCAAGACAGTGTCACAACCATCACCGTCACTTGTCTAGACCAGGCATCAGAGTCAAGCACGTGTTTGGGAGGATAATTATAACACAGCATTTAGCTTGTACAGACAAGTCAATGGAGCTGCCATGAAATGATTATATTGCTAATGGAAGACAATGCACTCAAGTCCTCTTGGTCTAACACTCACTTATCTGGCAGCCTTACCTATCTAACTCTATGGAGAAGTATAAACCAAGCTGAACAACTTTGTCAGAGTATGAATGTGAGCAGTCTGAAAGCATATAGCAACACTTATGTAATTTAGTAATTAAAAAAATAACAACAACCTATTGTGCCCTGCACATTGTGGAACACACTTATAATCCTAGCACTTAGGAGGCTGAGACAGGAAGATTGAAAGCTCCAGACCAGCATAGTCTCCATAATAAATATATATGAGGTACACAGCAAGATCTTGTCTCAAAAAAAAAAAAAAAAAATCTCAGCACAAAACAATTGAAACAGGGTGACTGAGGATATAGTACTGTGACAGAGTGATTGCCTAGCTGGGTTCATTTCCCAGGATCCAAACCCCAAAAAATGAAAAGAAGAAAAAGAAAAGAAAAAAACTCCATAAGCTGATTACTCTTTTAACTACTTACTCCTCCATCAGGAGCCACATTGAGTTGTTGGGGAGATGACTCAGCTGTTAAAGGCACTTGCTTGCAAGCCTGCCAACCTGAGGTAAGTCTTCAGCACTCATGTAAAGCTGGATGCAAAGTAGTGCACACATCTGTACAGCCAATGGGTCAACAACAATGGTAGGCAGAGCCAGGAGAACCCCAGGACTCACACACAGCAGCAGAAAAACAATAGAAACTCTGTCTCAAAAGAAGGTGCAAGGAGAGAAGAAACTCCCTGAGGTTGTCTGCTAACCTCCACACATGTGCCTTGGCACATACACACTCATATGCACAAATACACACATCATAATTATTCACACATCCGTCTACATACAAATAATTAAGTACATAATAAATAATTATATGGGCCACATTTGTATTGAGCTGCTGGTTACTTTGTCAGTTTCCCTCCCAAAGAAGACTTGGATGAATGTGATGATTTGATAACTGACAAGCAAGAATCAATAGTGGACAGCATTATTTTAAGAGGAAGATCCACACCTGAAAGCAAAGCGAAAGTCTGAGTGTCCACTTGCTATTGTGCTTTCCTCACAGGGCTGGAGAAAAGCTAGGTGATCACAGAATTGACCACTGCCTTCCTCTTTCAAGATCATTCAGCCATCAGGCAAATAGATAACAGAAGGAACATGTACATACTACAACGGTTTGTGCAAGATATGTTTCAATTTTAAAAGCAGGTCTGGGAATATAAAATGGAAATTTAAATTATTTGACTATATCATTTCAGCATTTCACTATTACAATGCAGAATAAACGAGTCCATTTACTAAAAAGTAGATGAATTCTCTTGGTATCACATTCATGGAAAAATTGTATCATTAGTGATACCATTAGTGAAATTATGATCTCTGATGAAAAGGTATGGAAGTGTTTGCAACTGGGACTAACAATGAAATAAAGTTAAGACTCGATCCTGTAATGTTTTTGGACCTCTTACCTTTGTGGAATATCACACATGGTGTTTTTACATCATTTCTATGTTGCACACTGTTCTAACCCATTCCTAATGAAACAGATGAAGATATCAGGGAGGGGCTTGAGGGAGAACAGCGCAAACTGGCCCAGCTGAGTGTGGGGCAGTGTGCAGAGACTTTCTCCTGTTAGACACTGAGGAGGTTGGGTGTGTGGAGTTTAGGCTCACACTGTCTTAATGTGATCCTTGCCTCACCCACTGCTGAGGTAAAATTTGGGCAATTTACATTAGTTCCCTGCATTTGACTGCACATTTGTGAAGTTAGTGGCAGTGTTAACTCATCTCACAGGTTCACTGTAAGCAGCTTCAAGGAGTGAATTCTTTTCATCACACACACTGGAGGGCCTGAAGGATGACAAACACCCAGCTAGCATTTGTTCTTTCATTCCTGGCTGACCATACCAGTTAGGCATAACTCTTCCTCTTTGTTAGACTCCAAGATACAAAGAAGTTCAAAAACTTGTGATGTTTCAATATGGGAGAGTGGATTTTTAGAGAGTGCTTGTGTCGTGCATGTGTGAGGAAGACTGTCTCCACCTTTGTAAGTGCATGTGTGAAAGATTTGTTTTAATCCCTTAGGCAAATGGTTCTAAAAGGATCACAAGTCATGTAAGAGAAAAAAAAGTCAGAAAACAATAGTCTATTTTCTCAAATGCTTGTAAGTCCATATAAAAGTTTGCAAGCATTTCTCATATCATTTATGTGCCTGATAGTCATGTTTATTCCTTGGCAGTGACATGTAGTGCAAACCACCGGACACTTGTCTGAGATGTACATTGTATTTTCCTAAATGTACTTTAAAAGCTCTCACATAATGAAGTCTTCATTCAGAAGCATGTGCTATCTAATTGTTTCTTAGATTTGGAGTTACAACTCAAAGCATTTTAGATGTGAGGTTGGTAATCTTAGTCAGCATGTGAGCAAAGCACCCCAGTAGGGATGGGTGAGGGCTATGAGTAACTGCAGAGGGTGTCACCTCTGTGTCCTGTCCATGGTCAATGCTGCTCTGGGCTACCCTTATTCATCAAATTTTCTTTTAGCAGCTACTGATCTAAACCAACAACCCATATCTCTCCTTGCCTGAGCACTCCTTAGACAGTGGGTCTCTTGCTCCTAGTCCTGAAGTTGAATCAAGTAGAGAAGGAGACTGCTCAACTAGCAGGGGGATCATGGGACTGATGCATGAACCTTGCTTTGCCCCTTGCCTCCCTCTTCATCTGTTTAGCAGTGGACTCAGATTCCATGGGCATTTATTCTTCACCTAGCTAGATCTGAGAGGCTCTGGATGAGATCCAGATGGAATTGCAAAGATTAATTACACAACAAAAACTGACAAATGAAAAACAGTCCCAGCCCTTACAATTTGGTTGTACACTGAGCCAAGTTCACAGATGACTAAAATGCTGTGTGATAAGTATTATAATGACATCAAATGGCAGTGAGGGAATTTATGCAGAACATAAGTGCACTTTGAACCAAGAGCACTCAATTCATAGCTGCAGCAATCGACTTCAGGCAAAGTGAGCTGGAGAGGCCCATGAGGACTCCGCTGAATTGCACGGAGGAGTCACAACTGCATCTTCTGCTGGATTGCAAATGGCCACGTGCTTCTCAAGCTCTTCTCCTGATGCAATGTTCTTTCATCTGTGGTGACCAGCTCAGGCACCACCCATACCAGAAAAGCCTTCTCACCTCTGACGGATACCAGAGGAACTTGGAGACTGTTCCATTTGAGGGCTGTGAGGCCCAGAGCTCCACTGAGTGTAGGTGGTGATGTTAAACTTTGAACACATCTGTTATGTTTGAATCCTTTTTTCCTTTACCCATCATCTCACATTCTAAAACTTGTGTATGTGTAGGTAGAGTTTTTCAAAGGAACAGAGCCAAGAGAATGTATGCATATATTAAAAACAGGGATTACTGTGTGTGCATTTGTGTATGCTTGTGAGTGTGTGGTTGGATGTGCACAGGCATGCATGTGGAGGACAAAGGACATCCTTGAGTGTGGTTATTAGACATTGTCCACATTTTTTTTTTGACATAGGGTATTTGACTGGCTTGGAGTCTTCTACGTAGGCTAGATTGGCTGACCATTGAGCCCCAGGGATCCTCTTGTCTCTGCCTCTCCACTGTTGGGATTACAATTTCATGCCACCACACATAGTTTATTTTGTGTGGGCTCAAGCTCAGGTATTCAATCCTTATAAGACTGGCACTTTACCAACTGAACTATTCCCTAGCCCTCAGAAAGGATTTATTAAATTGGCTTACATGACTGGGGCTGGTTATTCCAACAATGGCCATCCCTGCATGCAAGAGAGGCAGAGACAACCCGATAGCTACTCCATCCACAAAACCGAATGTCTCCGCAGTCCCATCCTGACATTAAGGACCTGCAGAGCTGCAGAGTCAATGATATTGAGTACTCATTGAAAGGCTGAAGAAATAGTCTGTTGTCAGTAGCAGTTGAGATGGATGAACTCCTTTAGCCAGAAGTGAAAAAGGCAGGAGGTCCACAATGCATTATTCCTTATGCTTTATTTTTGCGATGCTTATTGCAAGGTGTTTCCCACTTTGAATGTGAGTTTTCTACCCTCTGTGGAAACATCTCCATAGACACAGCCAAAGGTGTATCACTTAGGTGACTCTAAGTCCAATCAAGGGAAAAGAAGATGAAACATCACATATTTTAGTGTGGCTGTGCCTGTTGACCATTTTGCCACTTACCTGGTGATGATCTTCCATAACCAAGCCTACTTTAACCACTATTAAATTACATATATTAATGTTAATTATAGGAGTATGTGTAAATGTTCTTTGTAACTTGCAGCTTATTGGGTCATTGTAATAGGTGTAATAGGTGTTGGGTGAACTCTTTTCTGGAGAGAAGCTGATGAGCCCTTGCTCTTCCAGGCAGGACACGATGGACAAAGTGAAGCTGATTCCACCAAAGTTTACTTGGTGAACCAGTGAGTTTACTGGGTGAGAAGTTACTTGAAGCATGGAGATGACAAAGTAGCTTCATTGATGGGTCTTATCCCAGTATGGATAATAACCTCCCCATGGCTGGATAGATGGTACTCACTAGATCTTTTTCCCTATGTGTTCTCTATTTCCCCCAGAGACAGAAGACCTTGTGTATCTTTGCATATAGCTGGAAGACATCTACATCTGAGATCTCATGTAAGGGCTTTTCCTGCCCCTCTCTGCTAATAATTGATGGCCATAGTTGTATTTTTTCAAATGATCATATCACACAACAATAGGAGGAGAGGAGATTATGATGTTTTAAAATGAATAGCAATTTTCAGTGTCTTCTGGTTTAACATGAGGAGGGGAATGATGGGGCTGTCAGCTTCTACTTAAAGACTGTCCTCTAAAGGCAGTTACACAGAAGACAAGTGTAGAGGTGAATGTCTCTGTGGCTCAGTGATTTATAATGCCACTTGCAAACAGAAGTGTGCCTTCTTACAACTGTATCTGTGCTTGAAAACGTGAACTTGATGGACAGAACATTCTGCATTATGGAATTGAACACATTATCTGACTTTGAAGTTTATAAGGCAAAGACATTTTAAATATTCCAGAATTGAAAATTTTACCTTTTTTGGGGGGTGGGGGCGAGATAGGGTCTCACTCTGGCCCAGGCTGACCTGGACTTAACTATGTAGTCTCAGGGTGGCCTCAAAGTCATGGAAATCTTCCTATCTCTGCCAACTGAGTGCAGGGATTAAAGGTGTTCACCACCACGCTTGACCCCAAAATTTTCATTTTTGAAGTTTAATTCATTTTGATTTTAGTAAAATCTGGCTTATAAATGAAATATTAACTTTCTTGTTTCCTTTCAAAATGCAATATGCTCAAAAACATTAATTGAGTCCTGTTTATAGCTTTTTTTTTCTGTTTGCCAAAACACAAACCATAACTGCAAAACTTTTGAGTCTTGGGTGAAATGAAAGGGAAGGACTGAGGATTCATTGCCACACTGAAAACAGCTTGGGACATGCTGGGTTGTCAGAGGCAACTGATTGCTACTTTCCATCACTGACAAAACCATGGTCTGTGGTCATGGTACAGAGGAAGTGCAGGCTGGCACAGAGAGACCTTCAGTCTCCTCCCTGCTTGTCCCTGGAACCTCACTCCTGCTCCTACTAATGTCTACTAAAGGGTCACACTTTTTTAAGAGGAGTTCTTGTTTACTTGTCAACAGAAGAAAGTGGGAGCAAACCTTCTTTTCAATATAAATACTATTATTACAAGACAAAAATAGCTATTAGTTTCCAAATTCCAATTCACAGTGTGCTATGGTTGCCTGAAGAGAGTCCAGAGTTTGTGTGAGTGTGTGTGTGTGTGTGTGTATTGCAGTATATGCAAGTGTGTGAGTGTGTGTGTGTGTGCAGATGCACACACACTGTGCACACCTACATGGAATAGAGCATTGGGCATCCTCTTCTATCACTCTTCTATAGTTTCCTCAAGGTGGAGACTCTCGTTGAGCCTGGAGCTGCTGATGTCAGTCAGAATGGCTGACTAGTGACCCTTAGTAATTCTCTTGTCTCTTCTGCCCCGAGCACAGAAGTTACAGCAATGCTTGACCATGTATTTTATGTAGGTGCTAGGGATTGCACTCAGACCTTCATGCTTGTGCAGAAAGTGATCTCACCCACTCATTCTAAAGGGAAACCAAGGTCAAGAACTTCTGCCCTAAAGACTAACATTTCCTACTCATGCAAATAGCCTGTGTTTATTCATATTCAGTACACCAGGCAGGTTGTTAGCTTATACTAGTGCTGATGGTTGTAGCTCCCCACAAGAAGCAGCAAGAATCAGAGCTCCACTTCAGGATCCACCACCCCCATGCTGACCCAAAGCTCCAGTAACTGTTGCCTCAAACATGCCCTGCTTCCTGACAACATGCACACTTCTGAATAACATCCTTCTATTTAACCACTAGGAAAGCATTGTCTGTCCTTAGAGTAATTATTTCAGTGCAGTTAAGTTGATACACTGCTATGGTTAGGGTTCTCTAATTGGACTTTTCTGATCATGGGAATCACCTGGGAAGCTTTCCAAAAGGAGTGGAGGCAGGTCTCCCCAGGGAGGATGGAGAAAGAAAAGCTTAAAACTTAATCTTGTAGGCACTCCTTATATACTTACTGGCTTAACAGCTGCTGATCTAAATAAGGGTGTTGGCAGTATTTCACTAGAGATTTATCAGCATTTACCAGAGATAATGGAGCAGTAAAAACCATAATAAATTCCACTTTTGGCGTATGCTCCATTGCAGTGGACTGCAGCTTGGGTGCTGAAGCCCATGGACATACTGTTTTGGCATAAATAATGAAATAAATTTAATTTGACTGAAACTATGAACACATCTGTACACTGCCAAATCCCATCACTTGAAAATTCTTTTAACTTCTGATTGATAGAATCCTTAATTAAACTCAGTGGATCATATCCACATACAAGAAAAAAAGGGATTGAACTAGAAGAGGAACTAGCTTGGAAGAAGATGAGGCTCAGTGACAGGAGGATGGGAGGGACCAAGAGAAGATAATAGGAGGGGATTATGATAAGTATACATTATATGATGTACAAAAATTGTCCTTAAAACATAAAAATCAGGTTGAGAAGAATGGGTGTAGTGGAAAAGGGATGGGGAGGGGACAAGAGGTGGAAATGGAAAGGGACTATAATTAGAATCCACCATATACATGCATAAAAATTATCAATTAAAATAAACTTTAGAGCTGGAGAGATTGCTAAGTAGTTAAAGGAACTTGCTTTCAAAACCTGGAGGGTCCATTCCCTAGAACCCATGTAAAGTGTGCATGTAAGTGTGCATGATGTTCAAAGTGGCACGTGTGTCTGGAGTTTGTTTATAGTGGCAAAAGGTCTTGTTGCACCCATTCTCTCTCTTTCTCTCATCTAAATATCTATCTTCCAACTTCATCAAGAGAGCCTGGTAGTTTAGAGTTTGCAGTAAGCACAGGAAGTTCATTTAAATTATCCTTGACATAGACATGGCATGGGGCCTTCAGTCAAATGTTAAAAATCATTTAAGCTACTTTTGTGAAAGATTAAAATTCAAATAACAAAAAATACAAATAAAATTTAAAATTACAGTGCTACTTTTGAACACCCCAAGGTTTATTAAACTCAGTATTTGCTGTCTTTTATTCTATGCTGGTCACAAATATGAATGTAAACTTTTCATGAAAACCAATAACTGATTCAACCATGTTCTTTGGGGGATTAGTGCCAATTTACCTTCACTAGCTTTTATCTTATTCCTTTAAGAGTGAAGTAACATACTCCAGGAGAAGGCATCTTAAGGCATGTTTCTGAGGTTCAATATGCTAGTATTTGGGCTAATTTTCAATGAATCAACTTGAGGCTTCAGAAAGAAAATGTGTTAATATGCTGAGATAACCTCAGAAGAGGATTTTGAAGATTTGTTTGTGTTAAGAGGCAGACTCTAGAAAAGTACTTCTGTCTAGCCTCTATTAACTAAGCAACGTTTTCATAGCATGAATCTGGTTCTCCACTTACTTTTGTTTTGTTGACATTGTTTTCCAGGCTTGGTATTGTTTCTGTGGAGTGTTCTGATGTGAGCAGGTCATGAAGTATTCAGGGAAGCTATGACTCTGTGACTTCATATCCTTAGGGAAGCAGCTCAGATGGTTTTGGCTGAGGCTCAGAATATGCATGAAAGGAAAGCCTGCAATACAGGTCCCTGGAGAGAATAGTGGGCTCTTTAAGCTTTAAGTTTGGGAGTACAATAAAATGATTAGACATGAATGGTTTGACTCACCTTACAGCATTGTAAGCTCCACATTGCTGTTGTGTATAGTAGCTCATTGCTTTGAGGTACAAAGCTGGGCAACTTTTAGTCTTCAGGACATGTGGGTCATTCTATCATTTGATGATGGAGGTCCTGGTTTTCTTCTTTTTCCCTGGGCTCCATCTCTCCTGTGAAAAGGACACATTCTAATTCAACCTACATATGAACTTGTACTACTACCTCAATAAGAAAAAAAAAAAAAAATCAACACCACAGCAGGGTCCTCTGAAATCCCATGGGCCAGCCTCCAGGACACGTGGACAGCCTTATAGGAAGGTCTATCCATGCTGGGAGCTGGGGTTCATCTCGACATCAAGAGGGCAGAGACCCAAATATTCTGTGTTCAGGGATGTCTGAATGGTGGGGTCAGGTGCTCAGTGCTTCAGTGGTGCTCTTGAGAAGGAGAGAGTATACTCTACAGAGCTTGCAGTAGCTCCATGGTATGCTCTCTGACTTTTTGATCCCAGAGACCTATTATCCTTATGCCATGTCCCAGGGGCAGGGTCCCTGTGAAGTAGAATTGGGAAAGAAGAAGGTGTGGGCCTTGCTAATGGCCATGTACTATACCCAGAACAGTTGTCCCTACTCTTAGAGTGACCATCAGGTACCTTCCTTGGGTGAGTTTTATGTGGAGTTCTGTTTTAACTCTATAATTATGCAAAAGTGATAAAAAAAATCCCCTAAATGTGGAAAATTTCAGGCACACTTCCCCCTGCATTGAATAATTCTCTGGTTTCTGTGACTTATTTAAAATTTAGTTTTATTTTATTTTAATTTTCTCTTAGATATGGACATATTTTGTACGTGAGCAACACATGTTGGCACCATCCTTTCCCTCCTCTCTGCCCCTTTTCTGAAGAGGCTTTACTCACTGGGGGATGCAGGTCAACTCCATGGGGATTGTGGGTCATGCATTATGGTGGGGCTCAGAGGCAATATCTCTGTGCAAAATGTCCCAACTTGTGGCTCTAATAATCTTTCTGCCCCCCTCCTCCACAAAATTCCCTGAGCCATGCTGGGAGCATTTTAAGTCAACTTTAGTGATGGGAACTCAGGATCCTCTGGATCTTTGATTTGGTAGGTGTTGAGTGTCCTCAATATCTTTCTCAATCACCTTGTACTGATATCAGATTCACTAAAACAGCAGCATCTTGCTCATTTCCCCAATTCCTCTGTGGTTTCACCTGGGGCCAGGGTGGAGTGCACTGGGTCATTTATCTCCTCAGGCCCAGTTCCCATCTGAAAAAGAGAAGCAGATTCTCCAATGGAGAGTTAAGTCAGCACTGGCTAGATGGGATAATAATTTAGAGAGAATTAAAAGGGTTTACTCTTATCATCTAAGGTTAGTGGGAGACTGACAATGGAAAGCAGAATCATTATCTGGATATGATTGTGACTTTTTTCCCAGTTCCAGATATGGTTTCATTTCCACTAAACAGTTCTGTTAGCCTATCCAAGAGCAGTTGATTACCACCATGGCTGTGTGCAACTATTGCACTTGTGTGAGCATCATGTCAGGTTATTTGCTTCTGAGTCCTTTAGACATTGAGTTGCTTAGACAGATAGATGTTGGCCCCTTTCCCCCAGTAGCTCAGGTAGCACTTTCCAGCACTAGATAGGCTAATTGTCTGGAGACTGGCTCTCCTCTAGATTTCAAGAATGTTTCTCCATGATCAGTGACAACAGCATTTGGTGTCTTCAGCAGTAGGGTCTTACTATTAACCTCTGGTGAGTAATCAAGTGCTCTGACAGAAGTCTGTCTTGTTTGTTTTGGGAGATCTAGTAGGTCTCTCTGATCAACCGCTCATTGTGGATGTAGAGAACATCCTGGTACAGGTATTTATAGTCCATCACCAAGGGAAGAGGAAAAAAAAAAAAAAAAGCCAAAGAAGAAAGAGACAAAGGAGAAATTTGAGGTTAGGTTTCATCTCATTCTCTCCAGAGCCCTTCTATTCAGGTGCTCCCTCTAAGGTCCTCTTGAGGGTTTCACCTTTTATTCTGAATACCAGGATATATCATTCTATAGTACTAGTTCAATTTGGGCTCAGTTTTGTGTCCCCCACCCTTTCCCTTATCCCAAGCCCTACCCTTCCTATTGTCCAAGCCTTTAGATGTTATTCAGTTATGCCAGCAACTTGGGCTGATCCAGGTTAGGAACAGAAGATAAGTGGGATCTTGCTATGGATGAATTTATAATGATCTGTTCCAAGTTTGCTCATTTTTTAAAATAAATTTCAGTGTGTCATTTTTCTTACTACTGAGTAGAATTCCATTGTGTATATATACCACATCTCGGTTATATATTCATCCAATGATGGACACCAGGGTTGATTCCAGTTCTTAGCTCTTATGAAATGAACAGCTATAAACATATTTGAGCAAATATCTCTGAACTGAGATGCGGAGCTTTTAGGGTAAATGCTCAGTAAAGGAATAAGAGTATCTGTTGGTAACTCTGTATTCATCCTTTTCAGGAATCTCTATATTGATTACCACAGTGGTTGTACCAGCTTACATTCCCACCAACAGTGACTGAGTGTTCCTATTTCTCCACAGCCTCACCAACATTTGTTTTCATTTGATTTTTTTTATCCTTACTTGGTTAAGGTGGAATCTAATGGTTGTTTCTATTTGCATTTCCCTAATGATTAGGGATGTTGAACATTTTCTTAAGTGTGTTTGTAATTCTTCCTCTGAGAACTTCCTATTTAGTTTTTCTGCCCCACTTTTGGAGTGGGTTGTTTGATTTTTTTTTTTTTTTTAATGTTTAGTTTTTTGAGTTCTTTGTAGATTCAGATTCTAGATATTAGGATTCTGTCAGTGGTATAGCTGGAAAACACTTGCTCCCATTCAGTGGGTAATCTTTTGGCTCTGCTTATGGTGTCAGTGCAAAAGTTTTTTAGCTTCGTGAGATCCCATTGGTTGAGTCCTTGTTCAGTTTCCTTGGCTACTGGGGTTTTGTTCAGGAAGTCTTTTCCCAGTCCTATGTCGTGGATAGTGACTCCTATTTTTTCTTCCAGTGGTTGAAGAGTTTCAAGTCTTAAATTGAGGTCTTTAATCCATTTGGACTTGAATTTTGTGTATGGTGAAATTAGTGGGTCTAGTTTAATTTTGCTATATATGGTTATCCAAATTGCCCAACATCATTTGTTGAAGATGCTGTCTTTTCTCCAGTTTACATTATTGGCATCTTTATCAAAGGTCAATCAGCTGTAGTTGCTTGCCCTATGGTCTGGGTCTTCAATTCTGTTCCATTGGTCTATGTTTCTGTTTTCATTCCAGTACCATTTTTTTTTTTGTCACTATGGCTTTGTAATATAGCTTTATATCAGGTATGGTGATGCCACCAGAGGTGTTTCTTTTGCTGATGATATGTCTAGATATCTGAGGCCTTCTGCCATTCCATATGAATTTTGAGATCATTTTTCAATCTCTGTGAAGAACGATGCTGGTATTTTTATTGATATTGCATTAATCTATATATTACTTTTGGTAGGATTGCCATTTTCACAATATTATTTCTATCTATCCAGGAGCATGGGAGGTCTTTCCATTTTCTCAAGCCCTCCTCTATTTCTTTCTTGGGTGTTTTTTTAAATTTTCATTAAATGGGTGCTTCACATGCTTTGGTAGTGTTATTTCAAGGTATTTAATTCCAAGGTATTTAATTTTTTGTTGCTATTGAAAATGGGAAAGCCTCACTGATTTCTTTCTCTATATATTTGTCCTAAGCATTTAGAAAAGCTACTGATATTTTGCTTTGATTTTGTATCCTGCCACTTTGCTGAAGGAATTTTGTATTAGTCAGGGTTCTCTAGAGGAACAGAACCCATAGAATGAATTGTATTAAAAAGAAATTATTGGATTAGTTTATGACAGTCCAACAATAGCAGATTAAAGGCCTGAGAGTCAAGGAACTTGAGAGCTGCTCAGTCCACAAGGATGGAAGCCTCAGCAATTCCTATCTGGCACTGAAGGCCTGAAAGTGTCTAGGAGAGATGCTGCTCTTCAGTCCATGCTGGTCTTGGGTCACACTGGAATGCAGCAAAGAGCAAGCAACACTGGCAGCCAGGTGGGGAGGGGAGGAGAATACCTTTCTTTCCAGAGCTTCTTCTGTAAAGCCTCCCCTTCAAGAGGGGCCACCCATTCTGGGGGAAGGGCTCACCCTGGGGGAAGGATTCCTCCTTTAGTTAATCCTTCCTGGAAGCAACCTCAGAGACCCATTTATGAGGAATGTAGGTAGATTCCTAAACAGATGAAGTTGACACAAACCTAACTATTACAAGTACACCCCTTATCAACTTGACACCAAACAATATCTCCTTACATCATACTTAATTTCCAAATGAAGACAGTACAAGGTCATAACTCTGCCTAACATGATATTACTATCCTTCATACAACCAGAAACACACAATCTACTTCCCCACTCATACAAAGCAACGTTCCACGAGGAATGCTAAGTCTCTAATATAATAAGTAAAATATAAATTCAACAGTGTCTAACTAGTGATATGATCTTAATCAGCATTAATTATCTAATACAGAAATAGTGGCCTTAGCTGGTATTTGTAACTGCCGTCTTCTACTACCCATTCTGTATTTCCTCCACCTTCAGCAAGCAGGTCTTGGTTCTTTACCTGGAGGAGTGACCCATACCTTCATTCCAGAAGAATCTGGGCCGTTTATCACACTGTTTTGATTGGGTTGTTGCAGTTGTCCACTGAGTTTGATAACAGGGCATGGTAACCCCAAGAGATGCCCTAAAGGATCTTCCTTACTTCCAATGGGTAGGAAAAGTCCAATTTCCTCTTGGTAGTCAGGATCAATCACCCCTGCTACCACTGTAACTCTTTTCTTAGCCTGTTCACTCAAGGGCATCAGGATCCCAAAGTGGCTAGGGGGAAGTCTTAGCTTCCAGTTCAATGGAATATTCTTCTTGCCTCCTGGCAAAAGTACTCTGTCCTCTGGAACCAAGACCTGTAGGCCAGCAGAGCATAAGGTTGCAGGAACAGGAAGCAAAATTTTGGCTAATGGGTCAGTTGGGGTGATGGTTATTGGGATCATTTTCATTTCCACTCCTTGATTCCTGGACTCATGAATCCAGGCTATAGGAGAAACAGCACCATATATAGGATGCTGATTCAAAGCAGATTTGGCAGTCAGCAGCAGCCTTATCCAGGTCAGCCTTAGTTAGTAGAAATCCATGTTGTTGGGCCCATGCATAGCCTGCATCTCTGCCACAATGGCCACTTTAGTCATGGGCCCATTGGTCAATGACAGGGGTGGCTGAGGAAAGAGGTTGACCACTATCCACAGAATGGGTCAGCTTATCTACTTAATTATTAAAGTCATCCTCTGATGAGGTCACCTTCTCATGAGTATTAATATGGGACACAAGTATCTTTATATCCTTTGACCATTCAGAGAGTTATATCCACATGAACCTTCCCCAAATGTCCTTCTCACCAGTTTTCCAATTGTGCTCCTTCCAAGTCCCAGACCATCCAGCCAAACCATTTGGCCACAGACCATGAATAAGTGTATAACCCCACATCTAGTCATTTTTCTTTCCAAGCAAAATGCACAACCATGTGCATTGCTCATAGTTCTGCCCATTGTGAAGACTTCCTTCCACCACAGTCCTTCAGAGTTGTCCTAGAAAGTGGCTGTAGTGCTGCAGCTGTCCACAACTGAGAGGTGCCCACATAACATGCTGAACCATCTATAAATCATGCCCTTGTCTTCTGTTCTTCAGTCAGTTGATCACAGAGCACACCCCATGATGCCATAGGTACATGCTTAGTGGCAGAAGGCATTGTAACAGGAGTAGCGACCATAGGCATTTTGGCAACTTCTTCATGTAACTTATTTCTACCTTCAGGGCCTGCTGAAGCCTGATCATGGGTATACCACTTCCACTTGATGATAGATTGCTCTTGTGCATGTCCAACTTTATGGCCTGCAGGTCAAATAACACCCAGCTCATAATGGTGAGCTCAGGT
Source organism: Jaculus jaculus (assembly GCF_020740685.1). Classification (NCBI taxonomy): domain Eukaryota; kingdom Metazoa; phylum Chordata; class Mammalia; order Rodentia; family Dipodidae; genus Jaculus; species Jaculus jaculus. The sequence goes on along the minus strand of NC_059103.1, from coordinate 62,778,681 downwards.
CACATAGTAACTTGATGGCCCATTGTCAAACGTTCAGTTTCTACTGAGGCCCAATAGCAGGCCAAGAGCTGTCTCTCAAAGGAAGAATGGTTGTCTGAAGATCATGGCAGAATCCCAAGTGCCTCTGCTATGATTCACCTGTCAGGGCCTGCCAAAGGCTCCAAACATCATCCCTGTCCATCACTGACACCTCAAGTACTATCAGATGTGCTTGATAATGTGGCCCAAGGGGCAGAGCAGCCTGCATAGCAGCCTGGACTTGTTGAAGAGCCTTCTTTTGTTCTGAGCCCCACTGAAAACTATATAATTTTTTGAGTCACTTGGTATATGGGATCAAGTAAGACACCCAAATGAGGAATGTTCTGTCTCCAAAATCCAAATAGGCCCACTAGATGTTGTATTTCTTTCTTAATGCTAGAAGAGGGTCAGATGCAACAACTTATCCTTCACCCTAGAAGGAATATCCCTGCATGCCCTATAGCAATGAACTCCTAGAAATTTCACAGAGGTGGAAAGTCCTTGGATTTTGGATGGATTTATTTCCCATCCCCTGATGTGTGAATGCTATGCCAGCAACTCCATTGTGGCTGCCACCTCCTGCTCATTTGATTCAATCAGCATAATGTCATCAATATAATGGACTAATTTGACACCTTGCAGAAAGGGCAGACAATCAAGATTCCTGAGAACTAAGCTATGACATAGGGCTGGAGAGTTAATATAACCTTGAGATAAAACAGTAAAGGTAGATTGCTGACCTTGCCAGCTGAAAGCAAATTGCTTCTGGTGATCCTTATGGACAGGTTTGGAGAAGAAAGCATTCACAAGATCAATAGCTGCATACCAGGTACCAGGAGATGTGTTAATTTGCTCAAGTCAAGAAACCACAACAGCTGGAATTGGAGTCACAACCTGATTAAGTTTCTGATAATCCACTGTCATTCTCCAGGATCCATCTGTCTTCTGAACAGGCCAAATAGGAGAGTTAAAGGGAGACATGTTGGGAACCACCACCCCCGCCTCCTTCAACTCCTTTATAGTGGCAATAATTTCTGAAATCCCTCCATGGATGCGATACTGTTTTTGATTCACTCTTTTCCGTGGTGGAGAGAGTTCCACTGGCTTCCATTTGGCCTTTCCAACCATAATAGCCCCCACTCCACAAGTCAGGGAACCAATGTGGGGGTTCTGCTAACTCCTAAGTATATCTATCCCAATTATGCATTCTGGGACTGGGGAAATAACCACTGGGTGAGTTCTGGGGCCCACTGGACCCAGTGTCAGTCTAACATTTGCCAAAACTCAATTTATCTCCTGACCTACATAAGCTTGTACTTTAACTGAAGGGCCACGATGCTGTTTGGGGTCTTCTGGAATCAATGTCAGTTCAGAACCAGTGTCCAGTGAGCTCTGATAAGGTCTGAGTATTTCCTTTTTCCCAGTGTACAGTTACCCTAGCAAAAGGCCACAGGCTCCTCTCAGGAAGGATAGGACTAAGCTTAACATTGAAACTTTTGGGGATCATGGGAGGGTCCTTCCTCAAGGGGATCCAGCCACCTCTTCAATCAAGGGGCTCAGGATCTGTAAACTGGCTCAAGTCTAGAAACTGATTAAGAGGTCTTAATGCTCTTTTGCTATAATTCAAAGTGGACTTTTGTTCCTTTGCTCTAGAACTTTTCTGCTTATATAGATAAAGCAGGAACTTACTAGGCTTTTTATCTTTTCATCTATTTTACTTTGGGAAACACCATGATTAATTAGCCAGTACCAAAGGTCTACATGAGTCATACTGCTATGAGCATTGTTTTGCCTATGCTGTCCACTACAGTAAACACACTCACCTTGCCTTTGGAGATTCAGCACTGGCACATGGCCCTTGTTATTCTGAGATCAAGTTATACCCTTTGCATCTGAGTCACCTAATGCAGCAACTGAAGCTCCCACTGTGATAACCTCTTTATGTAAAAGACCAATGATGGGTGACTTTATGTATGCTGGTGCTCCCCTCACAAACATGTTTTTTATAGCCTTAGTGAAGGGCACATCTTCTGGAAACTCCCCATTGGAGGTGCAAAGATGAGTTTACATGGCAAATCCACTCCAGTATTCAAAAGTTTCTGAGCTTTTTAATCCTTTCATCAACAGTAAGCCAAGGGATATCAGGCAGCTTGAGCTCATTCACTGTACAACATCTTTGGATCCATATTTCAGCCAACCAGTCAAATGAACTACTGGCACCATTGCCAGCTGCATGAGCAGCAGATTTAAATCTAAAATCTGCTCACTGGGCCCATTTCAATAAATTCAGCCTGATCTAATCTTATATTCCTTCCACTGTCATCCCACACCCTTAAAATCCATTCCTGTACATATTCCCCATGCTTCTATGTGCACAAGTTAGAAAGCTCCTGAAGTTCTTTAGGGGTGTACCTCACCTCCTCTTGTGTCATGCTTTATAGCTCACTTTTAGGGTAATGCCTAGCCTTCCACCTTGTTATAGGCCTAAAGGGGAAAGATGAGTGGACTGAGAAATATCAGCACTTCCTGCAGGGAGGATCATTGCTGGTTCCTCAGACAAAGAAGGATTAATTCTCCCAGGCAAGGGTGGAAAGGGGAAAATTTCAGGGTGTGGGGGCAGGGATGCAACTTTCCCTAAAGGAGGGGAGACTCTTCTCATGCAAAAAAAAAAAACCTTCAGTATCTGAGAGTTCAGTATCCCCAGATTCTTCAGGGTCTTCCCACACATCCCCATCCCAAGTCATAGGGTCCCACTGTTTTCCAATCTGTGCCCTCACTTTAACTTCTGATAGCCTGTGAGGGTGGAAATTGAGCTTACTTTGCAAGTCAGCCAATCTTACAATGAGAGCTTGGGTTTGGTTTTCTGCAATTTGAGCCATGTTCTAGCTAGAAAGGAAACTCTCTCCAGGGCTCCCTTAGAAACCTTCAGATAATGTTTGTGGGTCTTAAACTTGGAAATTTCCTTTCTGAGCTTCTGCTTTTCTTTCAAGATTTTATCTAGAGATGCTAGAAGGAACCATCCAGCTTTATCATTTGCCTTACTTTTCCACAAATATTCAAAAGTTCTAGATACAGAGTCACTAAATTCCTTGCTCTTCACAAGATATGACTCAGGATCATCAAATACATCTATTCCATGAAGTTCTTTTTTTTGTTGTTGTTTGTTTGTTTGTTTGCTTGCTTTTCAAGGTAGGGTCTCATTCTGGCTCAGGCTGATCTGGAATTCACTATATAGTCTCAGGGTAGCCTCGAACTCACGGCACTCTTCCTACCTCTGCCTCCCAAGTAATGGGATTAAAGGCGTGCATCACCACACCCGGCTCATGAAGTTCTTTAAATAGTTCACAGCATAGATTATTAGTGGTCTCCTTATTACCAGTAAAAGCACTCTCCTTATTTTAAGTAGAGCCAGTAGTGGCATCAAAGGTGAAGAACCAACTTCAGAGAGCACCAAGTCCCCTAGGGAAATTCATCCTTACCATTCTGTTTCTCTAGAACCACTTATGGTACCAAAGTTTGTATTAGTCAGGGTTCCCTAGAGGAATAAAACTGATATAACTGATAGAGTGAACCGTATTAAAAGGGAATTTATTGGATTAGATTAGGACAATCCAACAACAGCAGATTACAGGCCTAGAGTCAAGGAACCTGGTAGCTGCTCAGTCCATGAGGCTGGATGCCTCAGCAGTCCCAATCTGGCTCTGAAGGCCTGGAGATGTCCAGGTGAGACACTGCTCTTCAGACCATGCTGGTTTTCGGTCCACACTGGAATGCAGCATATAGCAAGCAGCACCAGCTGGTGGAGTTCCTGATATGTCTCTTGTTATTAATTTCTAGCTTTATAGCCTCATGTTCTGACATGGACATGATGCAGGAAATACTTCCATTTTCATGACTTTATGAAGGCATGCTTTATGTTCAATTTTTGAGAAGGATCCATGGTCTGCTAAGAAGAATGTGTAATCTGTAGAGTTGAGGTGAACGTTCTGTAGATACCAGTTAGGTCTAGTTGATCCATGATGTTGTTGAGCTTTTATTTCCCTGTTGATTTTCTGCTTGGATGATCTGTCTATTGATGATAGTGGAGTATTAAAGTCTCCGACTATGATGGTGTTGGTGTTTAATTCTGTTTTATTTTCAAGTAGATTTTATTTTATATACCATGATGCCACTGTATTTAGCACATATACATTGATGACTATGATATGTTTATGTTGGTTTATTCCCTTGATGAGTAAGAAGTGGCCTTCTTTTTTCTTTTTGATTACTTTTGGTTTGAAGTCTATTTTATCAGATATTAATATAGCAATGCCTGCTTATTTATTATTTCCATTTGCTTGGAATATTATTATCCAACCTTTTACCCTGATGAGGTGCCTATCTTTAGTGGTGCAGTGGTTTCTTGAAAACAGCAGATAGAAGGTTTCATTTTCTTTTTTTTTTTTTTTTTATTTTTTTAAATTTTTTTTTTATTTATTTATTTGAGAGCGACAGACACAGAGAGAAAGACAGATAGAGGGAGAGAGAGAGAATGGGCGCGCCAGGGCTTCCAGCCTCTGCAAACGAACTCCAGACGCATGCACCCCCTTGTGCATCTGGCTAACGTGGGACCTGGGGAACCAAGCCTCGAACCGGGGTCCTTAGGCTTCACAGGCAAGCGCTTAACAGCTAAGCCATCTCTCCAGCCCTTCATTTTCTTTTTATTCATCCTGATAACCTGTGTCTTTTGATATGTGAGTTAAAACCATTGATATTTAAGTTTAATACTGTTAGGTTTGAATTAATTCCTGCCATGATGGGGTGATTTATGGAGTTTGGTGATTCCTTGTGTTTTGTACTATGTTAAGCCTGGTCTACTTTGGTCATTGTGATCTTCTTCTTGTTGGTTCTTGAGATTAGTTGTTTGACTGTTCTATGTGGAGTATTTCCTCAAGTATTCTCTATAAGTTTGGCTTTGTGTTCATTTAATCATAGAGTTGAATTTTTTCATGGAAAGCTTTTCTCTCATCATCTATCATGAAGGATACTTTTGCTGGGTAAAGTAGCTTGGGTTGGAAGGCATAGTTTTTGAGACTTTGAAGTGTTCCATTATAGGCCCTTCTGGCTTTCAGGGTTTCCATTGAGAAATATGCTATAATTCTGATGGGATAGTCTTTGTATGTGGTGAATTGATTCTCTCTTGTGGCTTTTAACACTCTTTCTTTGTTTTCATTGTTAAGAGTTTTAACTATGAAGTGTCTTGGAGAGCTTTTTCTTTGGTCCTGTCTGTTTGGTATTCTGTGTGCTTCTTGTACCTGGATGGGCATCTCTTTTGCAAGATTCAGAAAATTTTCTTTAATAATTTTGTTGAATACATTCTTTATGCCTCTGGTCTGGATTTCCTCTCCTTCTGGTACACCCATTATCCAGTTATTTGGCCATTTTAGGGTGTCCCACAGTGGCCTTGTATTCAGTTCACTTGTGTTTTGAACTTAGAAAAGTTTTTGTCCTCCCAGTCAATATCTTCTACATTATCTGCCAGGTCAGATGTTCTGTCTTCTACATGAGTAACTCTATTGGTGAGTGGTTCTAGAAAGGTTTTTATAATTTCTATTTGATTTTTGTTTTCGATTGTGTTATTTTGTATCATGTCTATCTCTTTTTTGAGGTATGATTTCATTTTGAATTCTGGTTTTCTTGATGGTTCCTATAGGTCAGTCTTGCATTTGATGAAGTCTTCAAGAAGCTTAATCAACTGGTTGTTGAGATATTCCATTTCTTGACTTACCTTCAAAGTATTTGTATCTCTTTGGAGGATTCTAACATATTCTTCAATCAAGATAAGCAGACTTTCAAAAGCTGAAAGCTCTAGGAGATGATTCTGTTCAAATTCATTGATACAGTTGTTGGTTCTTTGATAGTTAGCTTCAAGTTCAGCGATTATTATTATTATTATTATTATTATTATTATTATTATTTTAATCAGGGTCTTGTTGGTTGGTGTGCTTTCATTTTGAGAATCAATTTCTGTTGATTTCTCTAAGGTTTCATTGGATGCTTCTGTAGTAGGACTAGGGATCCTTGGTGGGGATCTCTCAGTTTTCTGACTTTCATTAGCTTTTTTGCATTATCTAACCATTTAAGGAAGATACTTTATTTTACTGAGAAGGAGGCAAGTTATTGTCCTTTGCCCTATGTACCCTCTGTGGTGGTTTGATCCAGGTGTCCCCCTTAAACTTAGGTGTTCTGAAAGGTAGGATCCCAGCTGATGGTGATTTGGGAACTAATGCCTTCTGGAGGCAGTGTATTTTGGGGGACAGGCTTATGGGTGTTATAGCCAGTTTCCCCTTGCCAGAGTTTGGTACACTGTCCTGTTCCTATTGTCCATCTGGTCTTGGCCAGGGGGTGATGTCCACCCTCATGTCATCATTTTCCCTGCCATCATGGAGCTTCCTTCTTGAGCATGTAAGCCAAAATAAACCTCTTTTTCACAGAAGCCACTCTTGGTTGGGTGATTTCTAATAGCAATATGAACCTGACTGCAATACCCTGAGACTTAGGTGAACAGGGATGTTTGTGTCTAGTGGCCAATCAGGTTACCAGAGCAAAAAGCCTGATTCCACAGCTCATACAGGGACTAGGCCTCTCCAAGCAAGGCACAGTGGGACCTACCAGGACCAGGGGACTGGGAGGAGCAAAGGAATAGGGATCTGGCCTACTTTGTGCCATGCCCTCCAGGACACAGACCAGTAGAGGCATACTGGGGAGGTGGGAAGAGCCCAGATACAAGGGTCTGACTTACTAACTCCAGACTGCTGTGCCCATCCACATGCTGTCAGAAATAGGCAGAGCCCTGGGTTTAAGGAAATCTTAACTACCTGACAACTGTCCATGCAAGGAATTCAAACCAGGGTGGTGGGAGGAGCCCAGACACTGGTCCAGCCTGCTCACTCCAGACCATCAGGCCCACCCACACTGTCCGTGCAAAAAACTCAGGCCCTGGGGTTATTATTATTATTATTTATTTTTTAATTTTAGAGAGAGAAAGAGTGAGAATTGGTGCACCAGGGCCTTAGCCACTCTAATGTAATAACTTGAAGATGCTTTTGCCATCTAGTGGGAATATGAAACCTTGAGCTTGACTCACTTTTGTGTGCCTGGCTAATGTGGGATTTTGAGAGTTGAACATGTGTCCTTAGGCTTTGCAGGCAAGAGCCTAAACTGCTAAGCAATATCTGCAGCCCTTCCTGTGACATTTTTATACCTTGTAAATACATTACTAGGCATTTTGTAGTGGATATCACTAGACATATTGGAGCTATTCAGCTATCATATCTTTCTGCAGAGCCAGGACTAATTCTAGAATTCTATGGAAAGAGGAAAATTTATTTGCCAGTCTTAAAGGGGGAATGATTTCCAGAAAGTCTGCTTTGTAATGAGTAATTCCTGTTTCTCTTGTTATACATGAATGAAGAAGTTGGAAGCTATTAAATGGAAGTCTATTACCTTTCAAAATTCACAAAAAAGTAACAAAAGTTTAATATAACTCAGCACTTGTTTAAAATAAGTAAATACAAATGCAATAATCCATGATGGGACATTTTTACCCTGAGTCAAGCTGGTCCTGTAGGCAGTGATCTCCCCAGTTGTGATATCATACCCCAGCAAGTTCAGCAGAGACTGCTCTGAGGCAGTTACAATTGACAGACTCCCCTTTCTGGGTGTAGGAGCTATATGAGTAGCTCTGTTGCTAATCAGCTGACAGACTCCTTTGGCTGTACTTGGATAGAAATGGCATGAAGACAAAGAAAATTTCTTCTATGGATGCAACTCCTAGGCTGTTGAGTGCCTATGGCCTGGAAGTTAAACTGGTAGACCCATTGGTTTACAGCTCCATTTTCTGACAGCTAGGGACCCATGCTCCAGATGTTAGAAGCCAGAGGTAGGCTGTGGAAATGGCTGTGTCACTAAAGTGTTTGCTTTGCAAGTGTAAGTACCTGACTTCTGATCCCAGCATCCACATGAGAGCTAGGACATGTGACATGCACCTGTGATTCTGGCTCTGGGTAAGTCGACATAGGAACATCCTATGGGGCTTGCTGGATAGCTAGTCTAGATGAATTAATAAGCTGTAGGTTCAGTAAGAGACCATGTCTCAAAAATAAGGTGGAGACAGATTGGGGAAGACATCTGACATCAACCTCTGGCTTCTATGCACATGTGCATATGTGCATGAACATCTCTTCCTCCCACATGGATATTCACCACACATATGTGGAGAAAAAAAACAAAACAAAACATAAAACGCCAGAGGCTTATAGGTATGAGATTTACCGAACAACACTTGGCAGTTATTGCAACCCTTGGATTTAAGCACCAGGTAGTGGCAGCAGCAGATGGTGGCAGGGAGTCACCACCTGCTGGTATTATACCTCCTGAGAGGACAAGGGGTGGTGTGAACCACTGCTGATAGAGTATTTAATTTTAAAGGACTAAGGCCCTTATGGTTTAGTGGCTTTCTGGGGCTCTTACAGAGACTGAGGCTTGTAGTGTGTTTTCTCTGCTTTGCTGCCTCACCTCCCCATTCTTTCTGTGCCTGGCTACTCTGAGAAGCTCTTCAGCCTTCCTCTCAGTACTACACTGCTGCTCTTAGAGTAGTGGCTCCTGCCACCTTCTGGTACTTCTGACAATCTGTCATCTCTTCTATATGATACCAGCTCAATTCCACCTACTAATGATGAAGATCAGAAGTAGGCATGAAAATATTCATTACAGGAGTGTCTCATTGGAACAAATGTTACAACATTAGAGGACAGCAGAGCAGTCTTCAAGTTGGCTCAAAAAGTGATCTGAACATCCTGCTTGTATAACCATAAGTGTGTGTGTGTATGAGTATTTGTACCAACTGTGACACAGCTCTTCATTCAGAAGGAGGATCATCCTTATCCCACTTACAAGGGAAGTGCTTCCCTTCTAGGCTGGGTAAAAATGGCTTCTAGGATTTACTGAACCTGAAGATGATGAAGGCAACAAGTCTGGTATAAGCTTTGGAAATAGTTGTGGCTGGGAGAGTGTCTTTTGGAACTGGAGATGCATGTCAGCAGAAAGCAGCTAGCACTGTAGTGTTGCTTCCTAATGTGTCTTTAGAGTGCTCAAAACATCAGGGCTGCCATGAGGGTAATGTAGCTGGATGCCTAGAGGGTTTCCTGGACGACTGTCTGCTCAATGTAGCTGGGTCCCTTTGAAAGGTCTAGCAAATGTTAATCAGGAAGTCGCCCTTTTCCCCAATGTATGATTATATAATATTAAATTATTATAATATATTATATAATATTAAAGAGAAAATAAGCATTAAAGGGATGCTTGCAACAAAGGAACACCATTACTTCTGGCAGTGATTTAATGGGATGTAACAGTGGTCTACTCTTAGCCAAATATCTATGGGGAATGTTGGGCCATTTTGTCTGTCTGGAATTCTCTTGCATTACATATGGCCATTACTAAGCACTGGCCAAAAGTGTGTGGGAAGGGAGGTTGACTATTTATGTTCTTATTAACAAAAGCTTTCTTATGAATGACCCACTTCAGGACTCTGGAAGCCTTCCAGGATGACAGTCATACCAAATAGAAGGGTCTTGGGTTCATGGCATGACTGTGTCAAAGACTACCAGACTATTACTTCATACTGGCTTGGTGTGAATGACACACAGGTCTTTATTATCTCAAGCACTTAGGGTAACAACCGTTTTAAAGAGTTAATACTGCTTTTACTTTCATAGTTTTTAATTGGTATGTAGTAAACAGAGTGATTTTGGCCTTTCCTTCTTTGTGTGCATGTGTGTGTGTTGTGTATGTGGTCCAGACCCTCCACAACTTTTTAAAGCCATGATTTAAAAAGGATACCAGTCATCTACTATATTTAAAGTATATTTATACTTAAAGTGTAATATTCATTAGTTTGGTTTACATAGAGACCTAAAGATACTTTGGATATACTAGGACTGCACAAGGGCTACCATGAAGTCTATTGCCTTGGAATAAAAGTTTTCCCAGAAAAAAAAAAAAAAAAAAAAATTAAAAGGGCTGGAGAGATGGCTTAGCGGTTAAGTGCTTGCCTGTGAAGTCTAAGGACCTCGGTTTGAGGCTGGATTCCCCAGTACCCACGTTAGCCAGATGCACAAGGGGGCGCACGCGTCTGGAGTTCGTTTGCAGTGGCTGGAAGCCCCGGCGTGCCCATTCTGTGTCTCTATCTGCCTCTTTCTCTCTGTCTGTCGCTCTTAAATAAATAAATAAACAAACAAAATTAAAAAAAAAAAAAGTTTTCCCTGGTTATTCAGCCCAGCTGGAGGAAGAGAATGAAAAAATCCTGAGTTTGTAAGTCAGTGAGAAAGGGGTACGGTTAGGGTTACTGGACCCTACCTGGAAGTAAGAAAAAGGCAGTGAAGTCTGAACCTGCTGGAAATCAAAGATGATCTGGCTTCTTATCTCTTTCCTAGTTCCCTAGACCTGGTTTTCCACAAATAACCAAGACAAGACTCCTCCTGGGAGGGAGGTCTTTTATGGGATTTAAACATTGTAGTTGGTCAGGTTCAGTCCCTAGAACATGGTGCCAGGGCTAACCTCTTTCTGACATAGCCCCTATCTCTAACCAACCAGCTGTCCCTTGATTCACCTGAGCCAGAAGACAGCACCCACAACTATAAGCTTATAAATACCTTTGCAAGGGGAGGGCAGGCTCTCTGACCACTTGGGAACTTCTAGCTGTGGTTTTTTCCCTGGGCTGGGCAAGACCCATCTGGGGTGAGCCATTGAGCCAGGGCAAGGCCCCCCCAGCCCTTACTCTCCACATGTGCTCTTTATTCTCTCCAGCAACCCACATGGCAGGAGCTCCTTGAGCTTTCTTTTGTCTCTTTTCCATGTGGGATCTCTAGCCTCGTGGGTGCCTTTCCTTGGCTTTGTACTTCCCTCAATAAACATAATATTAATAAATATCCTCAATTTTTAAAAAAATCAATTCTTTGATTAAAATTAGAAACAAATGTAGTGTTTGGAGTTCAAGGACTTTCCTGGACCCCTAACACCCTGTTACAACTGGGTATAGATATTGGACTTAAACTAAAGATGTTTGATGTTTTCTAAAATGTTATTAAGTATATTGTTCCAGTCTCTCCTTACTATGCCTTGTAGCAGTTAAAATGTTTACTCTATGCATTTATATGTTAAAATCATATAACTTGTTTGATTTTACAGGACTCACAGCTAAAAGACAATCTTAAATCTCAAGAGACTTAGGACTTTGGGACTATCTTAAGTTGGTAAAGACTACGGGGACCTTTAATTTGGACTAAAACAATATACAAGGTCAATGGATGTCTCCCAGTAGATTCAGGAGTTTTAGTAAAGCATCTTGGATTTCCAGCTACCTGGCTAGAGGAGGTGTCACTGGGGGCAGATCTGAATTACAGCCTAAGATATGAAAAGTGCCCAAGTTCTGCTGGGCTCTCTTGTAGTTTGGCTCTTGGTTTTTGCTCTTACATTTTGCTGGTGTATTTTCTCTTTTTTGCCATTATGGAATGTCCCCTGGACCTATAAGCGTCAAGTAAGTGCCATTCCTCCCATAAACTGGATGGCTTGGAAGTTCACCATGGCAACATGAGGCTGTCTACTATGCGATAATTTTAAAAGTATACAAGTCACCTACCATTTTTTAAAGTGTATTTGTATTTAAAGTGCAGTATTCATTAGTTTTCAGGATATTCCTAGACAACTGCAACTTTTATCAAGACCAATGGTAAAAACATTTTTATCACCTCAAAGAGAAATCACCTACACTTCAACTCTGATGCATAGATTTTTGTATTACCACCACTGAACTTCTATCACTATTAATTTACTTTATAGCTCCATATATTTGCTTATTCTAGACACCACATAATCATAAGACCTATGATTTGGTGAATACGTTCTTTCATGTCATTCAGTGTTTAAAAGGCTCATTCATACTGTAGCATCTATCAGATTTTAAAAATATATATATATTTTATTTGTATTTATTTGGAGATATATATATATATATATATTATATAACTTATATATATATATCTCCAAATAAATACATATATATGTATAAATATTTATTTGTATAGATATATATATATTTATATATGTATATATATGTATAAATATAAATATATATATATATGTATATATATACATATACAAATATACATATACAAATATATATGTATTATATATACATATATAAATTCATATATATGTATATATATATACATACATATATATATATATATATATATAAATACATATATATATATATATAGAGAGAGAGATTGAGAGAGAGAGAGAGAGAGAGAGAGAGAGAGGGAGAATGGGCATGCCAGGGCCTCTAGCCACTAGGAATGAACTCCAGAGGCATGCACCACCATGTACATCTGGCTTACATGAGTTCTGGGATGTGAGGCAATTGCCTCAACTTAGAAGCCATCTCTCTAGCCCCATATTTTTGTTCACTGAAGGGCTGGATGGTACTACTTTCCATGGATATATTCTTTGCTTGTCCATTTCATTTGGTGGACCTGTGGGTTGCTTGTTCATTTTGGTTGTTGTGAATAATACTGCTACAAACATCTGAGTACAAGTCATAATGAAGTACATTTCAATTGCATTTGTGGTTTCTGATTCATTAAGTAATTTTATATGTTAAAGCTCTCAAGGAAGGAGTTGCTAAATTGTTTTCTATAGTGACACACCCACTTATATTTCTACCAGCAGTGTGCAGCACAGCCTCCTCATCATGTTATCTGCTTTTATGGTTCTGGCCTCCCTAGTGGGTATGAAGTGTTAGCTCATTGAGGATTTAATTTTACTGTTTTTTTTTTTTTACAAGGTATATTTCTTTTTCTATTATTTATCATTCAGACATTTGGGTTTCCTTATGCCATTTTCAAGCACAATCTGTTTTAGTTGATTGTCTTCCCTCCTGAACTCCCCAATACCCCTGTCATGAGATTATTGAGTACTTACGTATTTTCCTTGGAGAATATCTGTTGAAGCTCTTTACTTAAGGTTTGTGTTATTGTTATTGGTTGTAGTAGTTTTTAATAATATAGTCTAGTTATTAGTTCTTCAATAAACATGATTTTTAAATATTATCTCCCACACTGTTTATATTAGTTGCTTTTTCATTTCTGTAAACAAGTAAACCTGACTAGAAGCAACTTGTGGGAGGAAAGGGGTTTAATTTAACTTATATCTATAGAGGGTAGAGTCCAACATGGTGGGGCAAACATGGCTGACCTTAGCAGGAAGCCAGGGTCATCTCTCACTAAAGTCAGAAAGCAGAGAGAGAACTAACAAGTGGGGCTGGGTTATAGCACCTCAAGACTCGCACTAATTAACACAGATCCTCCAATAAGGCTCCACCTGCTAAAGGTTCTACAACTTTCCCTAATCCTGCTACCAATCGAGAGGTCCAAGTATGAAACACATGAGCCTATGGGGAATGATTTTCATTCACACCACTGGACTGTGGGTTGTCTTTTAATTCTCACATGCCCTTTTACCAACTTATTTATCTTTTTCTTTTTGTCTTGAGTTGAAGACTTTACTATAAGAATGAGAGAGAGAAGGAGAGAGGAAAAGAGAGAGAGAAGAGGGAGGGATAGAGAGAAGAAAGAAGAGAGAGAGAAAAATGGTGAAAAAGAGAGGGAATACAAGTCAGAGAAAAGAGCAAAAGGACCCAAGGAGACAGCAGGAGAAAGAGATGGACGGAGGAGGGGAAAGAGGAGTGGTGCACACATTAGGGAGCAGGAGAGCAAAGAGAGCAATTTCCCCTCTTCTTGAGCATGCTATTTGTATTGTATTAATGAATATAATGTCAAATGCAGGCCATAGAAGCTTTTCCCTGTTTTCTTTTACTTTTTTGGTTCTTCAAGGTAGGGTCTCTCTGTAGCTCAGGCTGACCTGAAATTCTCTATGTATTCTCAGCATGGCCTTGAACTCATGGCAATCCTCCTAGCTCTGCCTCCCAAGTGCTGGGATTAAAGGCATGCACCACCATGCTTGGCTTCCCTGTTTTCTTTTTAATAGTTTCATAATTCTAAATCTCATGCTAAGGTATAGATACAATTGATGTATTTTTAATAGAGTGTTATGTAAGGGTCCACCCTCATTATATGTTTGTTGAAGAGACAATTCTTCCCCTATTGAATGGCTTTGACAACTTTTTGAAAAAAATCAGTTGGTCATAGACACACCCGATTATTTCTGGATAGTCCTTTCCTTTCTGTCCATATTGGTGTTTGTCAGTTCTACACTGTCTTTGCTATGTTGTTTCATAGTCAGTTCTCACGAAGGAAACATGAGGCTTGTAACTTCCCCCCTTTTTATTGTTGTGTGTATGTGTGCACCCGAGAATTCTGTCTCTCTTTTACTTCTGTATGAATTTCGTATCTGCTCATAAATTCATACACAGACGCTGGCCAGTCATTTAGGAGTTGTGTTGGGAGATACTGTCTGCTGCATATTAGATCTTAGGCTGAATTTTCTCCATGTATTCATCCAGACTTGTACTTTCTTTTAGCAGTGTTTTACACCTTTAACTTTTCCACAGCTTTTCAAATGTATTTCTAAGCATTTTATTCCTTTTGATGCTATTTCAAATAGAGTTGTATTCTTGGTTAGCTTTTTGACTTTTCATCTCAATGGTATAGAAGTATAATTGATTTTGTGTGTTTATCAGGTATCCTGCAGCCATGTCATGCTAATTTATCCATGCTGATGTTTTTATACAAGCATGCCATTTCTGAATAAATATGGCTCGACTTTTTTTCTTTCCAATGTTGGGTCCCTTTTGTGTCCTTCATTTTTCTAAGTACCTTACATATGTTGTATGTTCATTATTGAGTTGTAGCAGTCAAGGCCTTGTTTCTTCTCTTGAACAACACCCAGCTTTTCAATGTCAAGGCTGATGATAGTTTTGAGCTTTTCTTCGAACGGGCCCTTCAACAAATCTAAGGAGTTTCTTTTTAGCCTTAGTCTGTCAAATGTGGTGTGTTTTGTTTTGTCATTAGAGTATATTGAATTTTGTCAGATTACTTTTTTTTCTGAATTCACTACAGTAACCAGGTGGCTATTTTCTACTTCACTGACATGATGTATATCCTTAATTATCTTATGAATTGATTTGGGATATTATTCCAGCCTTGCTTCCTTGGGATTAACCTCAGTTGGTCACTATGTTTAATTATTTCCCCATGGTTGTTGATTTGCTATTACTATTTTGTGGAAGAGGTCTTAATCCATATTCATAAATATAGTGTATACAGCATATTTTTCTTTTCTTTTTTTAAAAGTTTAGATAGCAGGGAACCTCTCATCTCATAGAATGAGTTGTGAAACATTTTCCTTTGGCTGCTTTCTGAAGAGTTTGTAAAAGATTGGTATGAATTCTACTTTAAACATTTGGTAGAATTTAGCATGCTGCCATCTGGGCCTGGGTTTTCTTTGTGGGTAGGTCTTGGATTACTAATTCAGCCTGTTCACTTGTTATAAATCTATCCAGATGGCTTAGTTCTTTTTGATCCAGTTTTGGTAATTTGTTTCTTTCTAGGAATTTGTCCACTTGTTCTACTTTACCTTCTTTATTTTTATGAAATGTTCATAATATTATTTCTCATTTCTTTTAATTTCAGGAATATCCCCTTTTCATTTCTGATTTTATAATTTGAGTCTTCTGACTTTGTTCCTTTGTAAATCTCACTAATCTTTCCCAGTCTGGTTGACCGTTTCAAAGAATAAGTTTTGGTTCCATTTTTTAAAATTGTATTTCTTATAAATTAATTACTTATAAGCCTATATATTTAGGGGATATATAGTGATGTATGATTTATGAATTCAATGTAGAGTGATTAAGTAAATCAAGATAAAATATTCTTCACCTCAAATTCATAAGATTTTTGTGGTGAGACTATTTGAAATTTATAATCTCAATATCTTGTGATGCACAATTAACTATGTTAAAAGTATGTGCAGTGGATCTAATAAACAATCCTCATATATAGCTGAGATTTTATACTTTTAGTTGTCACCTCCCCATTTTTTAAAAAATATTTTCATTTTTAAAAACGTTTAATTATTTTCAAGGAGTGAGAGAGAGAGAGAGCAAGAGTGAGCAAGCGAGCATTCAGGGCCTCTAGTTGTTGCAAACAAACTGCAGACACATGTGCCTCTTTGTGCATCTGTCTTTACATAGGTACTGGGGAATTGAACCCAGGTCACTGGCAAGTAAGTGCTTTAACTGTTGAGCAATCTCTTCAGCCCTCACCTTCCCCATTTTCATCTTGTCTCTTCTTTCTTATTAGAGACACAGTTTTATTTTTTCCTTTAAGCAGTGCTTTAGCTGCATATTATTAGAACTGGCATATTGTTTCTTCATTTATATTCATCCCAAAGTACTTAACAACTCTCTTTGTTATTCATGTTTGGACACATGAGTTGCTTAGAAGTTGTTTTATTTAATTTAAACATACTCATGAGTTCTCCAAACTGTTTTCCTGGTGTTCTCTTGCACTCATTCCACCACTGTCAGTGAACAGACAGTATTATTTCTGTTTGTTTTCAGTTACTTGTTTGACTGCCTGCTCTGGACAGTGCCTCTGCATTTTAGACAAGTTCGTATTCTGCTGGTGTTGGGTGGATAAAAGCGTAGCTCTTTTCTAGGCTTCACTGGCTGATAATACTGCTGAAGCTGCATCTTTATTCACCTGCCCAGTTCACTTACCCATCACTGAGATTGGGACGCCAGTCCTTCCAGCCATCAGTGTTGAATGGTGCAGTCAACCTTTCATGTGAGCTTTTGGCCGATGTATTTTGGTGCTTTGTTTCTCATGAATACAGTGATTATGGCTATATTGTATTTATATAATAACCCTTTAATTACTGTACAATATCCATACTTAGTTGTAACATTTTGATGTTTTTTTTTAAATTTTTTCACTGTAATTTTAAGTTTCCTTCCTTCATGAACACCTTCAATTTATGTGACCATAATACCAGTGTGACATGCTAAGATTACATGTATATAGTTCCATTTTATTTTACTTTCTGGGCAATACTATTGTTACATACATGGCATCTATAAACTCAACAATGTGTTATTATAATACTTTGTTCTTTATATGACACAGAAGAAGAAAGGACAATAAGCACATGTTTATAGCTTTCATTATAATAGCTGTCTGCTTTATCATGTCTGAAATGTTCTAATTTTTCCTGTGAATTCTGGTTTTCATTTGGGTTTTCTTAGCTCAGTATGACTGAGGTTGTTATTTTGGCACACCTTTATTGTACATTGACTTTTGAAAGATAAAGGCTGATTATAGGATTCTTTTTTTGTTTGTTTGTTTTTTGTCTTTTGAACATGTTCTTTTACTTCCTTCTCATCTTGACTGTTTCTTACAAAAAGTCAATGGTTAATCTTGTTGGGCTTGTTTACTTTTATGTGATGAGTGTTTTTTTTCCCCCTCACACTTTTGAAAAAAAAAATTGATTTTCTAATATATTCTTTTGCAATTTTCTTTATATATTTTAAACTTGCAGTTATTTGCAAGATTAGTCAGTGGTATTGCTAATGTAATACATTTGAAAAACTTCTAGCCATTATTTGTTTGAAGATTTTTCCATTGCTTCATCTTTTCTACTTTAAATAGTCATGCTACATGCATGTTGGCATACTTGTGGGGTTCCAAATTTCCCTGAGACTAATTTTCCATTCTTTTTCCCTCTCTTCTTTTGATTGGATAACCTCTATTGATATTTTATAAGCTTACTAATAATATCTTTGGACAGTTCAAGTTATCAGTTAATTTCCTTTAGCTAGTTTTTCAAAAGTTGTTTTAGGTACTAGACTTTCAACTCTAGAACTCCCATGCTCTTCTTTAAGGTTTGCCTCCTAACATTCACTGTGATATGACGTTGTCATTGGTCTATTTTTTACTTTTTAAGCCACTTTTAATAGTAGCTTCCTGAACATGTCATGCTACTTTGAAGTTTCTGTCTTCTAATTCTGACAGCTAGTCACTCTTGTAATCTGTTTTGCCCGTCTTTAAAATTTTCTGATTTCTGGGCAATGGCTTTTGTTTCTTTGCCTGTCATGCGACTTAGACAATGCACGTAGCAACTCGGGGTGTTGGTCTCCTTCCAGGGCTTACTATTATTCTTTGATTTTCATTGTGAGAAACTACATGTGTTATTTACTTTCTGGGCAATACTATTGTTACGTACACCTTCCTTTTGCAGTGCGAGGCTGTGACAGTGCTTCTCAGGGGGCACTAGGCTGGATGTGCCCACACTGCCGGGCAAAGCCGCCGCCCTGTGGACAGGGCTGTCTGTGACCTTCCCTTTCCCTGACCACCGCCACAAGCTGCTTACCCTCCAGTTGCTGGCTGAAAGACCCTCTTCTCCGTCATGTTCACCACAGATAGACGCAAACCAAAGTGGTCTCCTTGAAGAGATGTGGCTTTTCAGGTCTTGTTTGAGTTTTGTTTTGATCCTTGAAAGATTCCTTTGAGCTCTTTCTTTCACTTCCAAAACAGTATAAAGCTCATAGTTTAGTTTATGCCTTTGGTGAACTGTCAATCTCCTTGTGGCAATTGGGCAGTGCCCTGCTCTGGTACTGTGTGCTTCATAGAGCATTTGCCTTTGGGCTGTGCCTTGTCCTGAGCAACTCCATTTTTTTTTAAAGCAGCAGTTGGCTTCATTTTTTGTTGCAAATGCTGAGGCAGAATGACTCTGCATCTTGTTTGCACAGTAAACAACCACCATCTGTCCCACATAAACCATGAGACACAGACTGACAAGCCACCTATTTATGGAAATAAAATATCACCACTTATAAATTTATCAAATTAAATCAGGAACACAACAGGACTTATGAGTATGTCAGAATCATATCGGAAAATTAGGTTAACTTATTGGACACACAAGACCAGGGAGTGATGCAAGTCCTTCAGTGGAACCACAAAATGAGGGGTAGCACTGGGTTTAAGGCCATTGTCATTAGATCTTACAATGTGTGTTTCACAGGATTCACAGATGAGGAACTCCCATGTTTGTCTCTCTTTAACTGCCTTTCATCCTCAAACTACTGAGTACACTTTGAGTCAGCCTTGCATGTCATCTGTTCTGTGACTGGGGTTCCTTATATTAATATCTTATCAAACAAGCTGATGTGACTCTGCTTCTGTATCTAAGCTCTGCCTTTGCCTTCACCATGACCCCTGCCACATTAAACCTCTCTTAGCCTTTTGTAACCTATATACCAGTATGTAATCTGAGATCTGAGATTTATCAATTTTATTAAGATTTGACTAAAAGAATCTGTTTGTCAATTACCATGAGTACCAAGTGAACTCAGAAATACTTTGGTAACTAAATCAAATGAAATCTGTAAATTTATTGTTATTCATTAAATTATGACATTATTGAAAGACCCAAATGTATCCATTTATGTTTTGTGAATGTTATGGAGGGGTCATTCACGAAAACCTCTTGTCTTTCATCATAACCTCCATTGTTCATGCAAGTATATTAAGGTTTAGACTTCTCTACACTCTCTTATTTCTTTTGGGAAGGGATTTTTGACCTTGTAGTTTTATGCCTACTTCTCCTAATGCAACCTAATCCAGAATCCATGATCCTGAGCTTGGGAGCTTTGGGCAGGGAAAATACCAAGGTTTTTGTGAGTAATCCTCCTATAGGAATAGCACATGGTGTGTATGATGTGGGTGTCACCAGTAATCTAGACCATCTCAGTTTACCTTTGCTCACATGGGCCTCCACTTCCTGAGCCATCAGGGATCAAATATTCTCCACAAGACGTTGCCCAGTGTATACTTCTGTTTCACACTGGAGGCAGGGGAGAAGAATACATCCTACACATTCTGTTTTTGCTTAATAATAATCTTTTTAGTTTAACATATTTTTGCAGTACTGGAGATTGAACCTGGAGCCTTACAAGTTGGGTAACTTGTTATAACACTGAGCTATCTTTCCAGTCCCTTTACATATCGATAATATATCAGTGGAGGTGGGAGAAGAAATGTTGTCTTCTGAATGTTTTGTTAAGATATGTCTCTGAGTGCAATTAAAGAGGCCCTGTGCTCTTGGCTGTAGTTCTCTAGAGTAAAGGCATAATCACAGTGAGCCACAGAAGCAGGAATGGAGGGAGAGAAAGACTGAAGGAAGGAGCAGGATCTTGGTAGAAATATCATAGACTCTCGCTATGTTTATTGGATTGTTTTTTTTTTTTTTTTTTTTGGTTTTTCGAGGTAGGGTCTTACTCTAGCCCAGGCTGACCTGGAATTAACTATGTAGTCTCAGGGTGGCCTCGAACTCACGGCGATCCTCCTACCTCTGCCTCCCGAGTGCTGGGATTAAAGGCGTGCACCACCACGCCCGGCTGGATTTTTGTATAATTTAAAATAATTGTGTCTTCATTTTATGGATGTCTTTTTAACCATTCTGGAGATGTTGTTGTTTTCAGTGAGTGTTTTTCAGCAGTTTCACCGAGGACAAAGTACAGATTTCCTCACATTGTCAGTAGAAAATGGGACTCTCTAACAAGATTTAAAATTATTCTTCTTGTTTATGAGCTGTAGGAATTTTTGAAACATGCTAAACTTGCTGTATGCTAGTCTCCACATTTGTTCAGGGTTTAAATAAGACAATGCATGGAAAATTCCAAATTATAGAAAATTCTGCATTACAAGTACATGGATGTTAAATTTTGTAGTTACAGTAAACTAAGTATTTTTTAATGTCAAAGATAATGAAATTCTTGACCTGCTCTGCCCACTGGAAACAATCTGGAACTAGTGATGTCTCCTCAGGGTCATGGGGAACAGGTGGCAAAAGCACAGCGATAGTACCTCATTTCCTCACCTGGATGCTGCCTGGCACGATGGGTAGGTCAGAGTTTACGAATTCTGTCCACACTGTCATCTTTTCCCAAGGGAAAAGAGGTAAAGGTGGAGCCCGCTTACCTGGCCTGATCTGAATGGAAGCAGGTAAGGAGAGTGGAAAACTGTGGAGACCGAGGGAGCGCCCATCACCTTTGTCTCCTTCTCCCCTCAGTGAGCCACTGTTTTACACGTTCCGTTCCCTCCGGATCTGCTCTGCTCTAGGAGCTTTGTTAGCTTTAGATTAACCAGGCCGAGGAAAGCCAGACTACCAGGACTCGGGAAACCCTTCATTCAGCGTGGCCTGGCAACCTCTGTTTCATTGGCAAGAACCCACTTGGGGGCTGAAATGGGTGTGTAGGACTTGAGTCGTCAGGCCAGGGAGGCTGTATATTATTCCTGGGCAAGTAGGCAGTCATAAAGGTGTTAAGGAAAGTTGGGACCATTGTATCATTATTTTTAAAATAATGAAGCCTATTTTATTACACCAATTGTCAATGATTAAGAAAATGATATTTTTATTTATTTATTTGCAAGCAGAGAGGGATAGAGAGGAGAAAGACAGACATGGCTGTGTCAGGGTCTCCAGCTGCTGCAAATGAACTCCTCAAGAAGCATGGGCCACTGTGTGGCTTTATGTGGGTACTGGGGAATCAAATCCAGGTTGCTAGGCTTTGAAGGTAAGTGCTTTAACCACTGATCCATGTCTTCAGCCCCCATTGGGTCCTTTTTACACCCCAGGTAATTGTGGGAGGGTAGAGAGAAACAGAACAAAAGATAAAAATGTCTAACTTGTTACTAATTGGCTGATGGTATCTTGCCCCTGTGTAAAGCAAAATTTCATTACGACTGAAGTAACTGACACCAAAGGTCTTTTCATTTGAAAATAGTCCTTCTTAATGCTGCTGCTCTGGTTGCCCAGCTTCTCTGACTGATGTGATGTGATGCCTCTCTTCCTTGTAACTCTGGTGTTGAACACATTCCTTCCATATGTTAAGTATTTTAAATGCTGTGTTTAGTGACATTGCCAAACACATTTTTGTGTGTTTCTAAGAGGTTTCTCATATAGTTACAATGTTGACATTTTATGGTAAATATTTAAATGGGATACTTTTTGTTTTGAATGTTCTGCTACATCTTAACCATTATTATATTCCACTGAGCTCCACGAGGGCTTCAACAAGCTTGTAGGAAGACAATGTTGGGACTCATCATGACCTGTTGGTATTGTAGATTCCAGTGGATCAGGGAATGGAAATGATCATTCCTTAGTATGGCACCTGGACAGAACTCCTGACTGAGAAGAAGCTTATCAGAAGCAGCCAGCTCCGCTGCCTGACAGAGGTGTCAGAGACGTTGCCAACCTTCGAGGAAAGGGTCTGTAATGGTGAAGGAACCAGACAGGCTACTCCAAGCACATTTTTGCTATGAGGTTGGCAGTAAGAGCATGACATTGAAAAAGTGGCTAAAATGGATAGCTCAGTTACCCTAACATGTACAGTGTGGGGATGTCACCAACAATTTCAGTTTTGCTGCCCTTAAATGTAAATAGGCATGATATATAATTATGAAGATGAATACTGTGAAAAAGGATTGTCCACTGGAGATCAAGTTATGATTACTTTTATACCAGTGATGAATCTAGGTTTCAGAGTATAAAGGATCATTTCCATTACCAATGTTCTTATAACCTGCCTAACTGAATTTGTGCTTGTCAATGTTCTGATGTCCTGAACGACATAGCAGGCATGACGGGTTACAGAAAGTGTTGAACAAAGAGGGAACAAAATGGATAAAAGCAATGGGTAATGGCCTTTAGATAATCAAATAATGTTAAAACCAGAATGTAAAGTTTGAGGTACAGGATTAAAGACATTCAAGGCATGTATTATGAGGAAGAAGGTAAAGCAGAGAGGCAGGTGTTTCTACAAAGATAAGCTGTATTACACACTCTCTCACCCACTTTGCATTCTTAGAAAAATAGGAACAAAGTCAGCTTAAACAGGAAATGCAGAGAGAGAGCATGCCAACAGGAGTCTTTAGAGCACTGTCGGGATTAATGAATATTCATGGATTTTAGGCTTTCTCTGTTCTTATGGTTAAAGGCACTTATAATGTCCCTCTACCAGCATAGCCACTTAAGGGATAATAGGCGTCATACTGTCTCATTTCTTTCCATATTTTGTATACTTTAATTTTTTTTTCTTTTTGTCAATTTCATATATATATATATATATATATATATATATATATATATGATGCATTTTAATAATATTCACCCCATTACCTTTATTTCTTGTTTTAAAAAAAAAATTTATTTTATTTTATTTATTTGAGAGCGACAGACACAGAGAGAAAGACAGATAGAGGGAGAGACAGAATGGGTGCGCCAGGGCTTCCAGCCTCTGCAAACGAACTCCAGACGTGTGCGCCCCCTTGTGCATCTGGCTAACGTGGGACCTGGGGAACCGATCCTCGAACCGGAGTCCGTAGGCTTCACAGGCAAGCGCTTAACCGCTAAGCCATCTCTCCAGCCCACCTTTTATTTCTTACAGTACTCCTGCTACATTCCTTCTTCCCAACTAGTGCCTTTCCTATGTTTATGTCATTTTCTCTCTGACCTACTCAGTTAAATTAGGGTTACTTGCATGAGCATGGGTGGCAAGTTACTTTTTGGACTATGGGCAACTTACCAGTGGCTAAACCCATGAAGAACATAACTCCCCCGCCCCCGCCCCCCACACACACACTAAGTAACCATTAACTGCCTCTTCTGGTAGGACTGGGTAGGATGAATCTCTCCCCATTCATGGTGCAATGTTGAAGGGAACAATATTATGCAGGAATCCACAGCTGCTGTGAATTCATGAGTGTGACAGCTATGTGATGTCCAAAGGACAGCATTGCACAGCACTCTTCCCCACCCTCTGGCTCTTACATTTCTGTGTCTCCTCTTCTGAATGCTTGCTGAGCTTAGGAGGGGAAAAATATGTGTCCCATTTAGAACAGAGTACATAATCTCTTGTTCTTAGCGCTTTGACCAGATATGCTTCTCTGCATTAACCTCTGCCCACTGCAGAAAGAAGGAAGTTTCTTAAATTGAAGCTGAGTGCTGGCTGTTATGGGGACAACCAACCACTTTCTGATTGGATTTGAGGTCCACTAACAGGAAGGAATTCCTGTTTATTACTGTCAATCAGGTGAAAAGTCCATGAGGGGAGATCATAGATCCTAGAATAAACCTACCACTGTTGGCATGCTAAATGGTCAGGTTATCAAACTGCTTTCTAAATATTATGCTGAAACTCATAGATTAGCACTGCTCTCATATAATTTTTTTCTTAGAATCTGGCCATTTTACTTGATAAATTTTAACAGTGATGAATACTGAATGCTGCTCTTCTCCTATGGAGTCTTTTGTTTTCTTATTGTTTTGTGTGGTGACCATGACAGACTATTTTAGTGAAGTGTGAAACCTTGGAAATCATTCCGACATCACTCCTCTGTGGACTCAATCTTGGGTTTGTGTGACCTTTGCCCTTTCTTCTTGGTCTTTCTGTTATGTGTTTACACTTTGAGTATCACATCTAACTGTGAGACACTGAGAACTGTTATTTTCAGCAATTCTCAAGAGCATGATTGCTTTAATTGTTTAATTAAGCCTGTCTCCCTTAGCATGACTACTTACTTCAAGTTTGTTCTGACATGAGTAGAGGCCCTTCTAGTTTTGCCTGAATCTTTCTGGTGAACTGTCAAGCCTGACATTTAGCAAATTCACCCTCAGAGTTGATAGCCTGTTTGTATTTTACCACCCAGGTCTCCATGGTTGTGTGAGTGTGTTCACAATTGTGAGTACAGGTATATGGATGGAGGTCAGAGTACCATCTTGGATGTTGGTCCTCAGCTTCTACCTTATTTGAGAGAGGCTTCTTCATTGTTCTACCCTGTGTATACCAGATTAACTTTCCCCACAAACTTTTGGAGATTTTCCTGTCTCTACTTCCCATGTGACTTTGGGGACACTGGGATCACAGCTGTGTATAAACATGTCCAAACTCAGGTGTTCATGCCATTTTGCCCATTGAGTCACCTCTCCAGTCCCATCTACACAATTTCTTTTTGAGGGAATTTGAATTTCACTGATTCTCTTCTGATTTATATCATTCTCTTGGAGATAGATTCTCAATTTCCCATTCGCCTGACTTGCCTCACCTGGGGTGGGGACTCTGAACCAACATCTGGAGCTGATGGTGAATACAGAAGTTTCTCATGATGTGGCATCCACTTTAAGAGCATGCTCTGTCTGGTGGAGCCGAGTGCCTAGCCTTCCTTCTTTGCCTGCTCTTCTACTCTACAATGGGCTATGGAACTCTCAGCATCACGAGGGTGGGAGAAGAGAGCCTCGGCCTGTTGCCCCACCTCACACGGAACTACAGAAGGAGCCTCTGCTCTCAGTGAAACAGTCTCTCCTGACTGGAAACTGGTAGGAAGGCACTCATTGACCAGAATAGATCTTCCATCATAAACTGGTGAAGGTGGGGAAGAAGATCATATATATTGCTAATAGAGTTATTTCATTTTGATTTTTAATTAGTTATTAAATATTTGCCTATATTTGAAACATTGAATACACTTACATTGTGTGTAATGAGTTTCTGATTTATTATGATTTCATTTCTAGCTCAACTTCCTGATGGGTCTATTAGCATATTACCACATCACAAACTGCTGATTTGGGCACATTGACATGTGCTTTTTAAA
Source organism: Jaculus jaculus (assembly GCF_020740685.1). Taxonomy (NCBI): domain Eukaryota; kingdom Metazoa; phylum Chordata; class Mammalia; order Rodentia; family Dipodidae; genus Jaculus; species Jaculus jaculus. Next base: position 62,752,945 of record NC_059103.1, on the reverse strand, counting down.
CTGACAGTGAGTTTATGAGAATATGAATATTTTTAAAATTAAGTTAAATTTTATTTTTTTGAGATAGGGAAAGAGGGAGAGAGAGGGGTGTGGGGCGCACGCATTAGCAAGCTAGGGACTTCAGCCACTGTAAACGAACTTCAGATGCATGTGCCACCTTGTGCTTCTGGCTTACGTGGGGAATAGAACCTGGATCCTTTGGCTTTTCAGGCAAATTCTTTAACTGCTATGCCATCTCTCTAGTCTAGGATATAACTGTTACTGATTGGGCTGTATTTAAGTCTGACATTTTTTTCTAATTACTTTCTATTTGTCATATTTATATTTTTTCTTTCTTTCTTCATGTTTTATTTTTAATTCATTGTTTTAAAAAGTATTGCTAAACAATTTGCTCTTTCATTATCCTTGTAGTAACTGAATGTGACTAAGTTGCTATTTCTTTCTTGCCTAAACATATTCCTGGTAAAATTATTTTTCTTAATTCTAAATGTTTCCTTTAATATTTTTTATTTCTCAGTTTGCTTGCACCAAACGTATCTTATTTTCATTTTCTGAAACTTTTTTATTAATTTAAAAGATATTTTTGAGATTACTGTGGATTTACATGTAGTTGTACTATTTCCCATTTCCCCCCAATGGCCTCAGTTTGCAAAACTAAAGCATGCCACAGGATATTGATGCCAACATTTCCTTTCATTTGTGAAAGTTGTTTTAAAATCATCCCCACATCTCTTATTTCATTGTCTTTAGGATTTCATATTTTCTTTTATAAAATTCATCACAATTCTTAGTGCTTTTATATGCTACCTCTAATCTGAGGCTCATCTTAACACTGTTCAGACATAGTCATTACACTTGGCATACAGGCTTTACTTTTTCATCCTTTCCCTTTTGTGGTCTCAACTGAAAACTTAGGTTATTTGCTAAAAATGTTTTTGTCGTGGTTATAATGTGCATAAGTATGTGTGTTCATGAGTGTGAGTGTTGGCACATGCATGCCATGGTGTACATGTGGAGGTCAGGAGATAGCTGTAGGTGTTGGCCCTTGCCTTCTACTTTGTGGCAGGGTTCCTCATTATTTATTTCTGTGTCTGCCAGACTAGCTGGTATGTCAGCTTCTGAGGGTTTCTTCTGTCTCTGCCCCACTTTTCAACATAGGTACACTGGGATTATAGACACCTATAGCATCTGGATTTACATGGGTTCTAGAGATCTGAACTCAGTACTTACGGTTGTGCAGCAAGCACTTGGTCCCCTGAGCCATCTCTTCAGCCTTAAGACTGGCTGAGGCTTGACAGAGTGATTTGGGAGCCTGTTTCCCAGGTCTTCTCTACCTTGCTCAATACGTATGGAGGGTACAACTTTTCCAAGGGTGGGAAGTCTACTTTATGCAGATTTTGTGGGATGCTCTCTTGTGACCTGCTCTCTTTTAACCAGCCTTCGACACTCAAAAGTGTTACTCCAAGATTTGAAGCATGAGTGTACCAGGAGACTACTATTCTCTGTTTAGGCTCTTTCCCTGCATAACTAATTGGAAAATGCTCCAGGGAGAAAGAACAGGGAACACATGCTCAATTCATTTAATTCTTTTCTTGTAAGAAGCATAGTGTAACATTTTGGTTGTCTGATGTGTGTAAATCATTGTTTCCTATACCTTGTGCAGATACTTTTCATCGTGTGTGTCACATCATTGAATCTGATAGGTGCTACTTATGAAGGCCATATGACTAGCATTTCAAGGCCTGAAAGTGGAAGCCATTTCCAGCAGTTAGTTGTAATAGAGAGGTGAACCAGTTAGTTACCTACCCGTTGCTGAGACAATACAATGAGCCAAAGGTAGATTATGGAAGGAAAGGGTTTATGTCATGTTAAAGTTACAAAGAACACTTCATCATAGCATGGACAGCAAAGCACAGGCAGGACACCGACTCGCATCATCGTGAATTAAAGGCAGGAAACAGGAAGAGCAGGCTGGCTAGCACTGACAAGGGGGGACTAGACTACAAAACCCTTAAGCCCACCCCCAGTTACACCTCCTCCAGCAAGGATCCACTGCCTAAAGGATCCATCAGGTATGGGTTACACATGAGACGTCATCACAAGCACAAGAGGCCATGGGGCATATTTTACATTCAAAGCACCACAAAGTGGAAGAATGCTTAGGATTGAGCTTTATTGTGTTTCTGTTTTAAAGAGTTTTAGCATAAGAGAAGGGCTCAGCCACAGAAAGTAAGCAGGAAGTATCAGAGAGATAAATGTAAACAAAGGTGGGGGGATGTTCTGAGAGGCAAGAGTAAAGTCTTTTCAGGCAGAGACATGACTTGCAGTTTCAGATATCATTGTTGAAACAGTGAACTATGAGAACTGAGAATTAAAATTTGATTAGCAACCATGCCCATAAAAGCTGTCCTCAGTCTAATTTTATAAATAGTAGAATGTTAATTTATTAATAAAGGGTTCTTTTTAATTTCTTGTCTGTATTAGTTTCCTTGTTACTGTGAAAAAATATCTGACAAGAAGAAACTTTCAAGAGAAGAAAGTCTGAGAAGAGTGCTCCTCATGTTAGGGAGTCATGGGTGCAGAAGGGTGAGCAGCTGCTCACCTTGAATCATAGTCAGAAAGCAGGAGATGAATGCTAGTGGTCCCACCATCTTTCTGCTTTTATTAAAACGTCTTTAAATTTTTAAAAAATATCTTATTTTTATTTAAGAGACAAAGAGAGAGAGAGAGAGAGAGAGAGAGAGAGAGAGAGAGAGAGAGAAATACAGAGAGAGAGAGAGAGAGAGAAAGAGAGAATGGGTGTGCCAGGGCCTTTAGCCACTGAAAATTAACTCCAGACACATGTGCCACCTTGAGCATCTGGCTTACATGGGTCCTAGAGAATAGAACCATGGTTCTTTGGCATTGCAAGCAAGTGCCTCAACTGCTAAACCATCTTTCTGCTTTTTATTTGGTGTGAGACTGCAGCCCATGGGATGGTGCCACCCACAATTACGGTGGATCTTCCCAACTCACTTAATCCAATCTAGAAAATCTAGAAGTTCCCTCAGAATTTCAATTGGGTCCAATCCAATTGACAGTGGAGATTATCACACTGTCTTATCTAATCTGCAGGATAGGGAATGGCTTGATGCTTATGGTGCCTCTAAGGGATTATATAGTTTTGACTGTCATGGTTTCTGGGAAAATCATACACAAATTACCTCTTTTGGAAATTGTGTGGGTAACTTCCTGCCCTCTCACCCCCATTTTTCCTTAGCATCCATTTACTTAAGATCCTTAAGGCAGAGCTATAATGAGCATGTGTGATGACAGAGACATTGTGCAGTTATGGAAGGCACAAAGTCCTTCTCACTTTCCTGTTTTGTTCACTGATGCATCCCTATCACCTTTCGTGGTGCCTGGCCCATAGGATGAAAGAAGTACTAACTGGAATGTGTCATGATATGGTGATTATCATCGTTTTTCCTCAGAAGGGTCAGTTTGGCTAAACTGTTTAATAATGATCTGTCTGTATTCTTTCTTCAAAACTAGTGAATCTTCTACTCCTGGACTCAGAAATGAATGTGGTCTTTCCCTCCAAAGATCACAGGTTTTCAGAAATGGAAGAAGTACTCATTTTATTTTAATGAGCAAGCCTTCCCCATCCTTCTAAAAATTCAGTGTTTAAAGAGATAATTCCTTCTTGCTGTCAAGCAGGTGAACAAAAATATAAGGCATAATTATGCTCACAGCTCCAGTGCCGGCTTTCAAGTTAATCTAAGCTCCACTCATTTTTGACATCCTGGGTAATGTTATGCAACCAGGACTTGCATTCAGCCCCAGCTTGCTGGTGGTTTTGTTTAAGCTGAGCTTCAGCAAGGTGCTGCTTGACAATTGTAAGCATGTTGTCTTGCCCTGTGACTTCAAGGGAGATTTTAAAGAACCTAGGGCTTGTAAACTGGAACTGTTATCAGACAACACCATTTTATGTGCTCATTCATAACTCCATAGTTCAGTTTCCAGATGTTGCTGCTAATATTCCACTTCCTGTTTCAACAGAGAAGAGTTAGAGAATGATATCCTGGAACAGGTGAAACTAATGCACACTATGGATAGATCTAGGGGTATAAACAACAGCAACTCGCTCTGTCATTCACTTAACACTAAGTTATTGTGTCTTTCCCCTGGGAAAGCCCTTGTGCACTCGTGGGGAGACAGTAGTGAGCGAAGCCCAAGCATGACAAGCTCTCTGATGGTATGTACAGTCGAGAGGGCTAACCAGATATTCAAAAAAGGCATCACATAAAAATAAGTCCTGGAAGCAGATATCTTGCCAGCTTAAGGGCTTCAAGTTCTACGGGAGATTTATAAGCTTCATTTCTTCTATAATAGCTTAAAACACTTTTCAATTATTGATCTTGGTTGCTGGATTTAAATTAAAGAATTGTATTAAATTACATATGGTGGTGTATGTTATAGACCTTCAAAGTACCTGGTCTTGAGGAAGTGAGTTATGGGTACCTGCTTTTGCCATAGCCCCTTTCCTTTCTCAGTGGAAAATGTAGGCAAACCCCAAACCCAGTGAAGCCTCCTATTATACAAGACCACTCTTATTTGGCTCTGTCTAAAATTCTGCTGATGTGAAATTTAAATTTAGTCTGCTTTAGCTTGATTGCCAACAAGTCACTTGGTAAGTTGTCACCATGTCATTAAAAACAGACCCCACTGCTTCATATTAATGAAACTGAGGCAGACATTTTTTTTTTTTTATTTACGTTTGAGAACATTTTGGGAAGCAGTGGTCCTAAAAGTAGTATCTAATTTGGAGGTTAATGGACATACTTTGTGAGGAGTCAAAATTCCTTATAAGAATTTATCAATATTTGTTGATATTCTATCTTTTATCTATCTGTCTGTCTGTCTATCTCTCTATCTGTGTGTCTGTTTGGGAACAAATGTTCTGCTTCTTGGTATGAACATCTTACTTTCATCTTCACAGTGTCCTGGGAAGTATAGTTTGGTGAATTACACTGTCGATTACGTTATGTAACTCTGGGCAGCCCAGACATTGGGACATAAACTACTGAGACTGCCTTGTGAAGTTTACAGAGCAAAAAATAAATAGCTTTGTTTTCTTTTGAAAATAACAAATGGTCTGTGCTATGGTGGCTTATTATCAGACAGGTGTTAGTTTTGAAGTTGCTCTCCTGCAGAGCAGGGGCTAAGGGTGCATGAGGCAATATGCTGTCAGGGGAGCGGTTTTCTTTCTCTTTTGGGCAGGTGGGTGGTAACTAGAGAATTCTGCCATAGTGCTGCTTGAGGCATGCTTAAGCCCCGGGAATCACTGCTGTTTGGATAAAATGAAGGACCCCGCATGGGCGTCACAGGTTCTAAGGAAGAGCCACTTGCCACAGAGTCGCTAGAGTAACTTCTGGCATGGCTTCTGTCACACATGCAATGATTGATGTGATTGCTTTGTCTCAGAGGAAAAGAAGAAAGACTTATTTTTATGCAAGATATAAGCCAATCAACATCAGTCACATGGGCACCTGTGACATCTGTTGGAGCACTCCTTGCACAGTGGGTGGCAAGGTGTCAAGGGCAATGCATCATGAAATGAGCTGGAAATACTTGACATTTTGTGCTGCAGAACACTTGAGGAGTCCTCTAAATCTTTAAGGTGTAGCAGAACTATTTATGTTCTTTAGGAGAACAGGTTGGGACTCAGAGTCCTAGAGACCTTCCAGGTACAGTCAGTCCAGCTCTTAATAGCTCTTTGATCTAAGTGATCTGAACACCAACTTCCTCATGAACAAACACACCTTTGCGTGTGTCCCTGCTATCTCTGCATCCTCTTTATAGTGTCTACAACTGAGACATTTGTCCTCTCCCTTGTCTTTAAATGCCACTGCTTTAATGATATATCCAATTCCACCAGTAACACTATCCCCTTGCTCTCCTTTCAGTTGTTATTAAGTTATTGCTGGGATGAACTATAATGGATGATGGAGAAAGACTGGAAGCGGGGTAGGTCACATCCACCAAAGATGCATGCTACCCAGCTTACCATGTCCTTATGGCCTCGTCTGGTGCCCAGGCAGGTAGTCATTCCACCTGCATAAGTACCTATGCCATAAAAGTTCTCCTGTGAAGTCCTCTGAGTACTGAGTTCCTGGCTCATGTTGAGGTGAACAGACCCCTTGGGATCTGCAAGTGTAAACTCAAGAGATGGTCCCTTCCCCAGGAGTATAATACACACATGTGTACATGTGTGCACACTTCATTTTAATGAAGTGTCTCAACCAAAAAATACCAGTTTTAGAAATAAAAGGTCTGTTTGTGGTAATAAATCCTAATGAAATAATACCTCCCTACAATAAGGTTGGCTTTATATGTCTGTGGATTCAGACTCTGAAGAGATTTTTTTTTTTCTTAAAAATGGATCATTACACTATTTAAATTGTGGAGACACTGCCACACATCTGGGACAATGTATTTCATAGCACAAATTAAGAAAACACATTTTGAATCATTATTTACTTATGCATTTTTATCTTATGTCATATTCCAAGTCTTTCTCCCCTAAGCATCAATCATAAATCACAACCTTCCCCTATGAAAGTTCAGAATGTTATATCCTTTAACTTGTTAATTTCTTCATGAACTATGAAGCACCCCACAAATATTTGCTAAGGATATGACAAATCAGTTATTGTAGTCATGGCTCTGTCACTAATCTAAAATTTTACTGAGCAGCACTGGGAATAGGCTTGGGTCATCAAGTAGGTGGTGCAAGTAATGCCATGTTATGCTGTGTTCTTTCAATCTAATTAAACCAGACTCTAAATCTCCACAATACTAAGATGATGGGAACATAAAACTCAGAAATACTAGGCTCTTTTTTCCATTAGTGAAAAGGTGTCAGGGTCCGCATAATGAAAATCTTCTCTAGCACACTTCACCCACAGGCACCAAGAGCCCCAGCCCCGTGAACATGAGAGCACTTACACAATTGTGCCAGTTGCTATTTCACTGAAGTCTGCTCGGAGTTCGTGGATCACTGGCCTGGGACTGACCTGCCTGTCTGCCACAAGCAGTCATGTACTTTGGAGGTCCATGTGTCCTTGGAGAAAGCCCAGCTGTTTGCTACTAATGGAATGGGAAAATATAGCAACAGTAAACAAAAATCAACATTTAAGGAGACTCTTTATTTATATAATTTTAAACAGAGTGCTAGAGATTAAAAGATTTTCTCTGTCAATCACTTTGGAAAGCAATATGGAGACTCCTAAGAAGGTTGAATATAGAGTTACCAACAGACCCAGTTATTCCCTTACTGGGCATTTATCTTAAAGGCTCCATGCCTCAGTTCAGAGAGATTTGCTCAACTATATTTATATTTATAATATATATATATATATATATATATATATTTATAATATAATATAATATAATATAATATAATATAATATAATATAATATAATATAATATAATAATATAATATAATTCATAATAGCCAAGAGCTGGAATCAACCCAGATGCCCATCATTAGATGAATGGATAACCAAGATATGGTATAGCTACATAATGGAATTCTACACAGCAGTAAGGAAAAATGGCACAATGAAATTTGAAGAAAAATGGCCGAGCTTGAAAGAGATCATTCTCAGCAAACTCACCCAATCACAGAAAGATAATGGTCACATAGTCTCACTCATCTGTGGCTCCTAACCTGAATCTACCCGCGATGCTGACATACCTAATAAGCATCTTGAACACCAGACATTAGAGGGTGGAGTGGGAGGGGAGGGTAAGGGTGGGGGTGGGGAACACAAAACTTGACCCAAATGGGAATGGTACCATAAAATTCTACATCCTAAAAGACAGATGAAATGGTTGAACCTTCATCAGGTCCTTAGAGGGAACACCTGAATCACAAGGCCCTGGAGAGGGTATGATGAAGACAGACCTTAATCTTCTCCTGCTTTTTTTTTTTTCTTCTTCTTCTGTTTTTCTCTCTCCCTCTTCTGTCTCTTCTCTCTATCTCTTTCATATTACCAATCTTTTTCTTCCTTCTTTTCTTTGGTGCTGACCTGTAACTCCCAGTACCAACATGTGGCTAACAATGAGCTGTTGATCAGAGAGACCTATAAGATTTCCCCAAAGTAGACATATTTCTGTGAGAGTACTTGATGACCAACCAAAGGTTAGTGGTAAGACCCCACTGCTGAAGACACCATATGATGATGGTATGGAACATGGAATGACCAGGCTGGCACCTGGAAGAGAGTCAGTCCCTAGACATTTAGCTTGTCTAGTGCCAGCAGGTGCTACATGAGTGACAGCGGGGGAGGGGAGTGACCTACATCTGTCCAAGCAATTAGTGGTCTAAGCTACTCAGCAGCAAACAACCTGACATGATGCTCACACAAGTGCAGTAGTGGCACACAGCCATGGTAGGAAACCAGTTGCTCTTGATTTTGCTAACTGATCTGCTCAGTGGAATAGAACCCAGAGCTGTGGCTGGGAAACAAGTCAGAACCATATCCAAAAATAAGCCCACTCTCCATTATCAAGCTCCCACCAATTGTGGGCTAAAGGAGGGACTATACTTATTAAATTTCCTCTCTAGAAAAAAAAAAAACAAAACACCAATGGTTATCTCATTTATCTGGCACTAGTCTTACTCTGTTGGAGAATTTGCTTCTCTTTTTCAGGTAGATGCAGATCCTAAGGATAGAACCAGCCCATCACACCTCAAAAGGGCCCCAGCTAAAAGTAAGTGTAATTCAGAAAATGAGCAAGAGGGCTGGAGAGATGGCTTAGCGGTTAAGCACTTGCATGTGAAGCCTAAGGACCCTGGTTCGAGGCTCAACTCCCCAGGACCCACATTAGCCAGATGCATAAGGGGCACACACATCTGGAGTTTGTCTGCAGTGGCTGGAGGCCCTGGCATGCCCATTATCTCTCTCTCTCTCTCTCTCTACCTGCCTCTTTTTCTGTCTGTCACTCTCAAATAAATAAATAAAATTAATAAACAAAAAATTTAAAAGAAAAGAAAATGAGCAAGAGTGCTGCTTTCTTGGTGAACATGGGACTAGCACAGGGGTGAAGGAGATAGACACAGAGAACACTCAACAACTACCACACCAGATATCCAGAGACACAGAGGCTCCCAAGACCTCATCACTGAAACATACCTAAAATGAGCCCAACATGGCTCAGGGATATTAGTTATGTTTTTCCTCATTTTCTTAGTGGGCACTGACCTGTAACCCCCACTACCAGCTTGGGGCTACCATCCACAATGAGCTTTTGATCAGAGAAACCTACAAGGTTTCCCAAAACAATGACAGACTTCTGTCAGAGTACTTGATGACCCACCAAAGGTCAGTGGTAAGACCCTATTGCTGAAGACTCCATACACAGCTGACACGTAAAATGGAATGGCATGGCTGGAAGCCAGGAGAGAGTCAGTCCCCAGACAGTCAGCATGTCTAGTGCCAGAAGGTGCTACATGGGCGACTGGGGGAAATAACCAATATCTGTCCAAGCAACTCATGGTCTAACCTAATTAGCAACAAATAACCTGATGTGATGCCCACACAAGTGCAATAGTGGCACACAGCCATGGTGGGGAACCAACTGCTCTTGATTTGGCTAACTGATCCCCTCAGTGGTACGAGACCCATAGCTGGAGCTGGGAAACAAGTCAGAACCATACTCAACCATAAGCCCACTCTCCAATATCAAGCTACCAACAATCATGGGATACAAGAGGGCCTACACCTATTAAACTCTCTATCAAAAAAGTAAGTGTTATCTCAATTTTCTGGGTGCTAACTTACTCTCCGTTGGAGAATCTGCTTCTTTTTTTCAGATAGATGCAGATCCTAAGGAGAGAGCTGCCCCAACATACTTCAAAAGGGGCCCCACTGAAACTAAGGATAATTGGCAAAACAAGCAAGGGTGCTGTTTTCCTGATGAACCGGATATCAGCACAAAGGGGAAGGAGACCAACCCAGAGAAAAATCAACTCCTACCAAATCAGAGAGCCAGAGCCTCAGAGGCCCTCAACACCTCATCACTGAAGCAGACCAAAATGAACCCAACATGGCTCAAGGAAATTTTGCGGAAGAGGGGGTGGAAAGAATGTCAGAGTCACAGGTTGGGTCATGATATGCAGAGACATTTATCGTACCAATAACTGTGGGCTAACTCCACAATGCACAACCCATTTACATCAACAAGGAGGGTCCATTGGGAGGGGGTAGATCATGGATGAGCCTAATCAGTGGTACCAAACTGCCTGTATTTGCTGAAAAGAAAACTAATAAATTAAATTTAAAAATATATGTTATATATATATATATATAATATCATATAATTATATAATATATAATAATATAATATATAATATATAACATATACACATTATATTATATATATTTATATTATATAATGTATATAATATACAAATAATATATTATATAATTTATTATATATAATATATTATGTAATATTTTATATATATATATATATATATTTAGTATTTAGTGTATATTTAGAACATGTAACATCACATACTGCTGCTCCTTTAGCCAAATCTATTCTGTTTTGTTACTCCATCAGAGGGTGATTTTCTGCTTCATCTATTTCATGTCATTCCTGTTGAGCAACTCTTGACAAAGTTTACTTTCTGAAAATGTGTAAAAGAATACTCAGGAAACATTTAAAACTTCCAGATGCCTGCTGTGATGTTACTTCAGACCTTTGCCCACTGGGTACATTCCCTGGCCGCATATATATTTCCTGTTTGGTGTGTGGGTGTATGCATGTGTACTCATATGAGTAGGAGTTACCATCATATTGCTGAGATAAAACACCTGATCAGAAGCAACTTATGGGAAGAAAGGGCTTAGTTTAACTTGTAATTTGAAGGGAAAGTTGAATTATGGTGGGAAAAGCATAACTGGCCTCAATAGGAAGCCTGGGTCACAACTCCACATTAATGGGAAGGAAGTCTTTATTTACTGGGCTGTATTACCCCAAAGCACACCCTCCAGTGAGACATTCTCCAACAAGTCTCCAGTTTTCAAAGGCTCAAAACTTTCCCCTATTTAACACCAGCTGAGGACAAATCACTCAATATACATAAGTCCATGAGGGAGAGTTCATTCAAACTATCACTGTATGTGGGTAGGCACATTTAGGGTAAGTGCCTAGTAAGGGAATAACTGGGTCTGTTGGTAGTTCTATATTCATCTTTTTCAGGAATCTCCATATTGATTTCTGCTGTGGTTGTACAAGTTTACATCCTCACCAACAGTTAATGAGGGTTCCTCTTTCCTCATATCCTTACCAATATTTGTTATTGGTTGAGTTTTTAATGATTGCCATCCTTGTTGGAGTGAAGTGGAATCTCATAGATTTTTAATTTGCCTATCCCTGGTGATTAGGGATGCTGAACATCTTTTTAAGTGTATATTAGCCATTTGTATTTCTTCCTCTGAGAATTAACTATTTAGCCCTCTACCCCGTTTTGTGAATGGATTGTTTGATTATTTTATTGTTTAATTTTATTCATTTATTTATTTATTTTATAGATTCTAGATATCCAGCCTCTGTGAGTGGTATAGCTGGTGAATTTTTTTTCCTATTCTGTGGGTAATCTGTTGGCTCTGCTATGGTAGGTTTGTTGGTGTAAAAGCTTCTCAGCTTCATGGGATCCCATGAGTTGAATGATTATTTAATTTCCTGGGCTACTGGGGCTTTGTTCAGCAAGTCTTTCCACTTCTTGAAGCATTCCTCTTATTTTTGTTCCAGTAGTAGAAGAGTTTCATGTTTCATACTGAGGTTTTCAATCCATGTGGAATTGATGTTTTTTTGTATGGTAAGACAAGTGGGTCTAGTTTCATTTTTCACATGTTGCTATCCAATTTATGCAGCACTGTTTGTTGAGGATGTTGATTTTTCTCCATTGTATATTGTTGGCACCTTTGTCAAAGATGAAGTACCTGGAATTACTTGACCTAAACTCAAAGTTTCCAGTTCTGTTTGATTAGTCTACATTTCTGTTGTGATGCCAGTACCATGCTGTTTTTGTTGCTATGGCTTCATTATATCTCACTAGATCAAGTATGGTAATATCTCCAGTGGGGTTTCTTTTGCTGAGGATATGTTTGGTTATCCAGGGTCTTCTGCTATTCCATATGAATTTTGAGATTATTTTTCAATCTCTGTGAAGAATGATGCTGAAATATTTATTGATATGGCATTAAGTCTGTATATTGATCTTGGTAGAATTTCCATTTTCACAATATTCATTCTACTTATCCAGGAAAATTGAAGATATTTCCATCTACTCAAATCCTCCTCAATTTCTTTCTTGAGTGTTTTTTATGTTTTCATTATATAGGTCTTTCATATCCTTGGTTAGTGTTACTCCAAGGTATTTAATTTTTTGTTGCTATTAAAAATTGGAAAACCTTGATGATTCCTTTCTCTGTATATTTGTCCTTTGTATCTAGAAAGGCTACTGATTTTTGTTTGTTGATTTTATATCCTGCCACTTTGATAAAGGAATTAATCACTTTTAGAAATTTTGAGATGGAGACTTTCAGGTCACTTATGTACAGAATCATGTCATGTGCAAATAGGGCTAATTTGACTTCTTTCTTTCAGTTTGAATCCCTTTTGTTTCTTTCTCCTGTCTTATTGCTTGGGGTAGGACTTCTAGAGCTATGTTGAAGAGCAGCAGTGTGAGTGGGAACCCCTTGTCTTATTCTTGATATAAATGGGAAGTAATTGAGTCTTTTTCCATCATGCAAGTTGGTTGAGTTTTTGGGAGGGGACCCAAGGGTCTTAGAGGGCTACCTCACAATGTGGGAATCAGTAGATTCCCAACTGTGCCCCTCTGTGCCTCCCCACTAGAAGTCTGCTAAGACCTACTCAAACTGGAGCCCCACATATCTTGCCTGATGCTACCCAGGGAGTTGAAGTGTGGTAAAAAGGTCACAATTTTGACAAGAAGTCCTAAAATTCTCTTTTTACTGTTTACTAAGAGAGCAACTATCACTTAACCCAGAGCCTGTTTCTTTGGCTAAACTACTCAGTCAGCTTGCCTTGGGAATCTTCTATCTGTGCTTCCTCAGCACTTTAATTACAGGTACACACCAACATGCCGACCTGCCTCGCATTTATGTTCATCCTGGGTATCTTGGGATCAGAACTCAGGTTTCCATGTTTGTATGGCAAGTACTTTACTAACTGAGCCATGTTCTCAAATACGTTTTTGGCACCATTAGACAGGTGTAGGCTGAGCCTTCAACCTGGGCATGTGAAGTCCTAGTGCTGTGGCCCATGTTGCCAATTTAGGAGCAGCTCACTTCTTTGAAATCTCTAGGACTGGCATTATCCATTCTCCTGCTTTCCTCACATGTCTCCTTATGTTTGTGTTAGGCCCTTACACGTACATGTTGTTATTATTTTGTTTTTTTCTTTATTGTGCTCAAGTCTGATTGATCACTCTTCAGGATTCTGAGATCTCTTTGCAAGTGGCACCATTAATGCTACCTTCTATGATTTCTCAGCCCATCAGTTACTCTATGCTCATTTTCTCAAACTTTATTCATAGCCTCCACACATATAGACAACATACAATGATCATAATCCTTTCTCACCACTTTCCATTTTGCCTGTTCCCTTTAGCCCAATCTACTGAATCTGTTCGTTATAACTATTCTATCTTCTATTTTGATATCATCCTTTTTTCTCTTCTTACTATGAAGGTCTGTATAGGTAGTGTCAGCTACTCTGATATCATAAATACTGTGACCCCTTAGTGTCTGGAACAAAGCACTTCTCCATGTTTTTTGACTCTCACTTTCTTTCCACCACATCCTGAGCAATGGTCCCTAAGCCTTGGCAGGCATGATAAAGATATCTCCGTGTGAGCACTGTACTGTAATTTCTTATCAGCACGTTGGTGAATTTTGAGTCACCCTAGTGCTCACCACCATCTGCAAAGAGAAACTTCTCTAACCAAAAGTAGAGTATCATTAATGTGTTGGCATGGATTTAAGTATTTAGAGGGCAGTTTAGTGGCATAATATATCCACTTAATCAGACAATAATGAATTCCCTTGTAGGGTTTATGACCTCTATAGCCAAAGGCTTTTGATTAGGCTTCCTATATCTGGCAGGAATTCCCTCCTGTGGAATAGGCCTAAAGCCTAAACAAAAAGCAATTGGTTTCCCCCATCACAGACATGCCACCATTGAACAAGTTGTTATATTTAGCCTGCCTGTCCTGTTGTAAAGCTCACAGGGTCCCCTGGTGGTTAAGACTACTGATGACTTTGTTCCCCCAGCACACTACAAATGTCTTTCCAGCATCCTGATAGCTAGTGAACTGGAAGGAGGTTTCCCTTTCAGCTCCAGCTTGATTTCTCAGTGACCTGCAGATCAAGCATGTGCTATCTTCAGTAGTAGGGTCTTATCATCTAGTTCTGGTGGGTGACCATGTGCTTGGCAATAATTTGTAATGTTTTGGGGGTACCAAGGGCCTCTCTAACTAAGAACTCACTTGAAGGTATCCCACACCTGGCACTGTAATTTGATTGTAACAATCTATAGCTTCTGGCCACATCATTATCCACCTCCACAGGGTACTACTGACCAAACTATCTTTTTAGCATATTAATATTATTTATCTACAGAAGTAGGTTTTCATATGACTTATTTATAACATATTTAGTATTGATTAACCCTGATTCCACCCCCTCCTTTCTGCCATTCTCTCTCTGATTTTGGTATGTTGTGCTTCTTCCATCTCCAATATTTTCCCTCCTATGTGAATTCATGTTATAATAACAACTCAGTTATAATAACAACTATCTTTGAAGGAGAAAGCATACTCCAGTTTGCTCAGCATTTGCATTTCCTTCTATTCCCCCTTTCTTCATATAAACAATGCTTAATAATTGGTTATGAAAGAGTAAAATAAATTTTTGGCTCTTGTGGGTCACAGGAGAAAGACTATACATCTGATTCAGGTCACCAAGAACTAAATTCCAGATCTACCACTTATATCTTGAAGTCATAGGATTCACAAGGTCTTAAAAACATAGGGAATCCAGTGAGATCCTTTAGCTGCTGAACGACCAAGCCTCAGGCACAGGAGAGTCCTACACAGGGGCCTTTGTTCCCAGGGGCACGCTGGGCTCTCTCCTTTTTCCTCTTCCCTATCATAATGATGTCTTTGACTTTTACTACTTAAGAAATTGTTTCCTCCTTTTAATTAGTTAGCGCCTTGTTCACAGTAAGGATTTAGTAAATACACAATTGTAGAAAGATTAATCTAAAAAGCAAACAGAGAATCATGTACCCTTTCAAATGTTCCCAGTGCAGGTGTATAGCTATCAAAGGACTAGGTAAGGCTAGGAGCTCTTTTTAAAAAATCTTATTGTCCTCTCTACAAAAGAGCTTTTCTCTTAGACATATATATTACCAAAAGTGTTTTTGTAGAAGCATTAATTGTATTTTGGACTTTAGGAAGGAGAAGGAGGAAGGGTAGAAAAGGAGGAGGAAAGAGAGGAATGAGAAGGAAGAAGGGGAGGGTAAAAGTGAAAATACAAATGGTTATTTTACCAGGAAACATATTTTCTGGGTATATCTCTATGTTGAGCATTTCCTGTTAAGTTAAATTATTTTCATTTGAGCCATTCTTATCTTAAAGTATTCCCTCAAACATAGTAAATTAAATGAGCAATTCTAGCTGTAAGAACGTTGGAACTCTTCTTCTCTGATGACTGGGTGGCTTCCCATGTAATGATGAGGCACCACCAGCAGTGTGGCTGAGGACTGCAGTGGACAAACCCTTCCTCCTGGATGCCTGGGCATGATGAGATGCCAGCAACAGTGGCTGAGGACTCCAGGAAGGATTCCATTACGTGGTCAGCTCTTCCCACCTCTTTTTTAGGACTGCACAAATGAAGTATCGAAAGGTACCTTGAGCTATGTAATGGAACTAGTGACTTTTCCCAAAGATACTCTTTAGGATATCTTTAAGTCCTGCAAGAAATAATAAATGGGAGAGTAATAAAGAACATTTATTTCTCAGTGTGTGAATATAACATTCCCTCTCTACACTCACAATTTATGACCAGTAAGGAATTTTTTGTGAGTGGAATGCATTATGTTAAGAAAGAAATTAATGGCCATCTGTAAATGTGAGGATGGCTGGCAAATATGTTATGCATGTTGTAATAAAAATGGTTTATTGGGCTATTGAAATTAGAGGCACAGGAGCCAAAAGTTACAGGCTGCAGTGGGCAGCATGCTTGGACTCAATCCTGTATTCACATGCAGGAGTCTACCCGTGCCTCTGGTCTTCTGAACCATCTGAAGGATTTTGTTTTTGGTATGAATGCACATGTGCATGTGTGAATATGTACATGTTCATGTGGGAGGTATGCAAACACACACATGTGGAAGTCAGATAGCAACACTGGGTGTCAGATAAGATGATCTGAGGGTCAAGCCATCAACCAGTAATATCAGCCATAGCCAGTAAAACCAAGTGATAAAGTGAGGATTGGCATATCTATGCTGATAACAGCAAGTCAGGAGAACACAGTGAAGTTGCCATGATCCATTGTTTAACGGGGTTTCGTTAGGGTGACCAGTTGAGTAAGGGTGTCTGCTGGGATGAGTACATGGAAAAGAAGATGGGTTTTGGGTTTCTCAAAACACATTAACTATTTTATTCCTTTCCTACTATATTGGTTACCTTCCTATTCCTGGACACAACGGCTAACCTGAAGCAGGTTTCTGGAGGAAAAGGTTCATTTCAGGCTTTTATTTTATTTTTTTTAAAAAATCTTTATATGTTATTTATTAGAGAGGGAAGTAGAGAGAGAGAGAAAATGTGTATACCAGGGCCTCTAGCTATTGTAGGCAAACTCCAGATGCATGCACAACCCTATGCATATGGATTACATGGGTACTGGGGAATCAAACCTGTATTCTCAGTCTTTTCAGACAAGTGCCTTAACCACTGACAAATCTCTCTGGCCCTTTCTTTCTTTTGAGAGGAAGTTTTCTCATAGTGGGGAAAGCATGGCCCAAGCACAAAGCTAGGTTTCATCTTGTCACATATCTAGGTAGAAGTGGTCAAAATACTGCACTTGGAGCTGGGCTAATAAACCACAAGGCCTACTCCCAGGGACACACCTCCTCCCACATGACCACATTGCAAGGCTTTATAAACTGAGGGTTGAATATGAGGTTTAATCATAAACACATGATGCTGTGGGGGGCATATTACATTTAATCTAACCACATTCCAGCTTTGGCCCTCATAGATTTACAACCATCTCATTATACAAAATGCATTCACTTCAACTTTAAAAATTCCCCATAGAGTTTACCAGTCCCAACACTGTTCAAAAGTCCAAATACCTAAGTCACTTCTGAAACTCAAGTTAGTCAAGTGAGCCCTATAAAACCAAAACACAAGTTAAATACTTCCAACATATCATGTCACAGAGCAAGCATTCTTACTGTAAAAGGAAGGTGTAGTAAGGAGATACTGGACCAATGCAAGACAGAAATAAAAATCTGGGGAAACATCAGATCCTGCATTGCTTGTCTGGCATCTAGAACAAATGATGAGATCTTTGGTCTCCAAATTCTTCCCGTCTGGCCTTGGCTGCTTGCCTTCTTTAAAGTTTCACCTGAGCCAGCTTTCCATAATACTGGCATCTCAAAAATCCTGGGTTCTCCAGTGCAACACAGAGGTCATCTTCACAAGTTCCTGTCATGGCCTCACAGGACCCTCATGCAGGGAATATAATTCTGCCTCAATATCTTCAGAACCTTGTGAACTTCATGGCCCTATATTTCTTCCATTTGCCATATTTTCAAAACAAGAATAAGGTAGGTGGCATCAGAAAAATTTTAAATACATGGGGTTTTTCAAGATAGGATCTTGCTCTAGCCCAGGCTGACCTGTAATTCACTCTGCAGTCTCAGGGTGGCCTTGGACTCATGGTGATCCTCCTACCTCTCCCTCCCTAGTGCTAGGATTAAAGATGTGTGCCACCACACCAGGTTTAAGGCAGAGCTCTCTGATGCAAAGAATCTTTATGCATTGTATGAATGTCAACATGAACTTAGACTCTGGTGAAGACTGTACAGAGAAGTATTATCCTAGTATTTCTAGTAGTTTATATGTCTGGAATTATTCTAAAACAAAATGTCTATAAAAATTGCACATCTTCCCATCAGCAAACTTCATACATGCTTGGCATCAGATGGTTGACTGACCCATATAGTTACAGGCTACCATTGCTGTTTCTATTACACCCAAGGCACAAAGTCTCCTCAATACTCACAATACAGAGTACAAACTGGTCCAACAGATTATAACACTTCTTAACCATAGCTACCAAGTGTGTGATTGTCAAAAAAATGAAACAAACAAAAATCAGACCTCCTTGCAGTCTTTGGTCAAGGAGTCCCCAGAGGGATTTCGTATGAGCCCTCTCCTCTTCCATAGCATACAGAGCAAAGAGCCACTTTACATTTCAGTGTTTTCTAAGGTTCAGCATTGATGTCATACTGAGTCTTTGCTCCTGGGGTTGGGCATATTCTTTGCTCCAGTAAGTACCATTCATCTGCTTAGGATCAAAGTCATAACCTTGATGGTCCCTTGTGTCTCTTTTGATACATAAGCATAACATAGGCCATCTCATACCCTATTTTCTAGATGTTAGTTTCTACTCTCTTAAGTAAGGTGATGATATTGGGAGGTGATTAGCTCATAAAGAAAGATTCTTTCTGAAAGGAATTAATGTTCTTAAAAAGAGGCTCCAGAGAAATGCCAATTCCTCTACCTTCTGTGGATATAGCAGGAAGGCACCATTTACAAACCATGAATCCCTCTTCAGATTCCAAATATAATGACACATTCAATTTCAGTGTCTCTTCTAAAGTATGAACAATTAGTTTCTGATGTTTACAGATCATTTTAAAGTATCTCAGTGCATTTTAAAGTATCTCAGTGGTCCACACTCTCTTCTTCCAATTCTATAGGAACCTTAGATCCAGTGTGTATACTAAGACTCTTATTACCTGAAGTTCTCAGTATTTTCAACTTTTAAGTTTCTGGGAAACATGACACAGCTTTTCCCTAAACTAGAATTCACAGGACTCTTAATTCTGATATTTTTTTGAGAAAAGTGATAGCTTAATACTGTTGTCTTATTAATATTAATTTTGCTCACAGAAAATTCTCTGCTTAAATGATATATTTATGTTTTAGTCAATCTATTCAGAGGAAACATTTGGGTTCAATAATACACCCTTGACTATTCTTGTTTCTGTACAAACTCGAGGACATCTGGCTGGAAGACTGAGATTTAAGACCACCACTAGGTCTGGTGTGTGTGTTTGAGAAGGGGAGTCCTATCTCTAGAAATTTTCCATTGTTATACTTGAAGAAAAAATAATAGATAAATGTGGATGGAAAGGAGAAGAAGAAGAAAGCTTAATGAGCAATATGTATTGCCAGGTTTCCTATGGCTATCGGGGCCTCAGACAAATAACCCAAGGAGTGGTGAGATAGTATGTGTTCAACAAAATCTCTGCAGTGTCTCCCATCATGAAATCCCACACACAGGCCAGAAAACACCACGTTGTGTTTGTAACTGAGAGAAGAGATGAGAAATTCCAGGTACCTACACAGAAAATTCTAATGTCATAGAGAACGTGATATATGGCAGAGTTTGGGAGAAAACATATCTGTGGAAGCAGGCAAGCAGGAGCTATTAAAACAGCCAGTGACCAGTGACTCCTAGGCTGTCTGTCACTCAGGGGCAGCTCAACTATGCCTGTGCTCACATTCGAAGGAGTATAATGTAGGAGTCAGTTTGGTCCAAAACTGGCCTCCAAAAGCCAAAGACAGAGTTGTATGGAGAATGAGTATGTACATGAAATGTACAGTATTGTCCCTGGAAGGTTGATGAGTGAATTACAAAAAGGCAGGTAGGCAGTCTTGACTTGTGCCTGTGTTCACATGTTCATACTTGCTATGAGGGACTTCTTGCTCCTTGTGGGCTAGGATGTGACTGACAGGCATGCTATCACCTATGCTAGTGTACACCTGGAATAGATTAGCTCCACAGAGGTGGTGGATTTACCCCCAGGGTTATTTCTGGTGTTGGGTGGAGTTGGAGCAAGGAAACATTGCCTTGAGTGTTTCTCTTTTTCGTCTCAGTGGAGTGGAGACAGAGCTCAGGTTTTGGGGAGTACAGCCTCTCCCGTTAGTGCAGCTCTGGTTTGTTCCTGTGCTGACCCTCCCTCCTCTTCCATCCCACATCATGCAGATTGGGGGGGGGGGTCTGCTTTAGATTGTGATCACATTGACTTAGAGCTGTCATTTACAAGAAAGGAAACACACACTTTTGGAGGGCTTACTATATATGTCAGTTGGTACTTCCTATCCAAAGATTCATCTCACATGCATTTACTAACCTTCATTATGTACCAGGTACTAAACTGGTTCCTGACTAAATGGAGGTCACAGAGACATGAGTGAGGCCCTTAATTCCCACTACCCCCATGCAGGGTTGGTATTTGTCAAGTGAGATGACTGAGGTACAAAGAGTAAATATTTCTCACCCATCACGAAGGAACATAGTAGAACGGGGATTTATATACTGATGGCTTTATTATAAAGCATCAAATTTTCTGCACTTGGAAAAATGTGATAATTGGACTGAAGTGTTTTTAATGGTCCCTATCTCTAAAATTCCACGGAGCAGTTTAAAATCTCCCATGCAACAGCACCATATAAATCTCCACTGTTGGCTAGCCTTTCTACACCTAGCTTCTTGGAAGCGATGGCTTGATGATTGGCTATAAATTGCCCTGTTCTTTCTATTACATGATGTAGCACTAGCAGGCAGAACCACAGGGGCATCATAACTTCCATGCAATTAACCTGCTGAAGATATTTTGAGGATATATCTCATCCCTGTAAGATTGTGGGATGGAAGGTTTTCATTGTTTGTTGAAAGGCTGGCTGGTAGGGAGTTGGTAAAGAAATTCCAAGGGTGAGTAACACAGGATTTCCTAATATGTAAGAGAAATGGAAGTAGGTTTGTCTGGATACAGACTTGAGATGCCGAGTATAATGACTAGGGGAAATCCAGCTAACCAGTGAAAAGGGTCTCAGCAAGTCTTTGCCTATTCCAGCAGGCCCTTATCCTGGTCTCTGGAGGACTGTGAGCCAACCTCAGTTGGCCTGAATGGAATGGGACTCAAGTGCTGAGAAAGGCTGTCTTAGGAAAGGCTCAGATCACAAAGTGCTGGCTTGTCAGCATGATCTGCAACAATGATCTTATGACACTGGCTGTTCTTCCATGGGCGCAGTGTTGGAGACAAGAAGGAGAAATCTGCCTCTGTAATTTACAGTAATAAGCACTCATCTATACCCTGGGGTCTTACTCCTTCCTGGGCCAAGCAGGGTTATCTGTGAGTATGAACAGTCCCTGGTGTAGTGGGACATCCTGAGAAATGGTGGACTGGGGTTGAGCACTGGAGACAAAGTACAGAGTATAGAGAAAACATGGTGGTGTTGGCAGCAGGTGCTGGGGCCTCTCTGGCTTGTGCCCTTGACTCATCTGGTTAACCCTCCCAACTTCAGTTCCACATGAAAACACAGAGAAACAGCCTTTCAAGGTTTTAATTATTAAGATTAGAACTAAGAAATGATGAGAAAGGTTCTAGTTTGTGATGAGCATATAGCTGTTACTCTTTGTTTTTTTTTAAATTATTTATTTATTTATTTGAGAGTGACAGACACAGAGAGAAAGACAGGTAGAGGGAGAGAGAGAGAATGGGCACTCCAGGGCTTCCAGCCTCTGCAAACGAACTCCAGACACGTGCGCCCCCTTGTGCATCTGGCTAACGTGGGACCTGGGGAACCGAGCCTCGAACCGGGGTCCTTCAGCTTCACAGGCAAGCGCTTAACTGCTAAGCCATCTCTCCAGCCCTAGCTGTTACTCTTTAAATGACAGCTTATTAGGTCTGTTATGTCTTGGTTTCTTCAGGCTTCTATAAGTAAACACCACAGAGTTTGCAGTTTAAAAACAGACTTATTTCTCATAGTTCTGGAGTCAGGAAGTTCAAGACACTTGTGGTGTCTGCAGAGGCTCTGCTTCCTTAAAAGGTGCCTTTTGGCTATGTATGTCCTCACGTTGTAGAAGGCTAACTGAGCTTCCTTGGATCTATTTTTGTCAGGGTGCTTATCCCACCTTTGTGACCTAATCATTTCCCCAAAGATCCATCTCCTTGAGGGTCAGGCTTCCGACAGAGGAATTTTGGGAGACACAGCTTCAGACCTCAGCACATTGCCATTACTGCCTGTTCACCTCAGTACCACTAAGCACTTGCCATGTATTTGTCACTGTGCCACGATCAGCTACTTCAACGAGGTTCAGCTTTATTTGCAAGAAACAAGTTTCTCCTCTCACTCTCGTGAATAGGGACAGAAAAGTGGATGACAAGACTCCTATGATATGCTCACATTCTTGAGAAGGAAGAGCAGCTGTCCCTATAATGAAGATGCATCCTGGTTTACAACCTACTTGTGTCTGGACAGCATGTGCAGTTAGCTCATTGAATTCTCCCGCTTTGAGTTAAGAGGATTAGGTAGATGGCTAATTCAGTTGCTTCTGTGTTAACTCTCATCATACAATCAATTATGGAAGTCTTTGAACAGCATGACTGGAAATGTGCTTGGCTTAATCATTTCTGACAGCAGTGGGGTCAAGCCCGAGAACCAGTGCAAGATACATAGGAATGCCATTAGCAGACTGGCCTCAGGGTACAAATTGGACCTTCTTGTGTTATCAGGGTGACTGCACTGGTAAGTTTCACCTTTCTGTGAACTGGTCTACCACCTCCACCAGTACATTAAAAACGAATTGGCCACTGGAAACATGGACAGGGGAGTATCCTTCATCTGTGAACAGCAGCAGCAGCAGTAGCGATGGCCAGATAAAGTGATGATCAACTAGTGAGGGCAAGGGCCAGACTCTGAAGCCAGGGGCATGGCCCAACACTCCTGACACCTGCTAGCCACGTGACCTGAGCAAGAGGCTTCCCCACCCTTGGGTCTTCATGTACCTATCTCTAGAGCAGCATCTATGGAAGAACACACCTTGTGGGGGGAGAAAGTATTATGTGTTAGGCACATGGCCCAGCGCCTGGTGCACAGTAAGGACAGAGTAAACACGGAGAAGTAAAACTGTCACTCCCTGAGCCAGGCAGGGTGAGCACTGCTTAATCTCAGTAACATGGGTGTTAAAAGTACTAAGAGTTAATTTCATGCCAGCATTTTCTCTAAGTACTTTACTAATGTAATTGGACCTTAAGAACAATTGGATGAAGGAAAATGTTTTTCTTTTTCCTTTCGCTTTTGATTTTCAAAATAGGGTCGTGCTCTCTAGCCAAAGCTGACCTGGAATTCACTATGTAGTCTCAAGATGGCCTTGAATTTATGACAATCCTCCTACCTCTGCCTTCCAAGTGCTGGGATTAAGGGCGTGCACCACCATGCCTTGTGGAAAATGTTTTTCTTTTTGATAGAGCAGGAATCTAAAGTACTGGTAAAGCCAGAAACTCAATGCTTATCTTAGTCCTAAGTCTAAGCATGTGAGAACAGCTCAGGTCACAAAGTGCTGGCCTGTCAGCATAACCTGGATCAGCAACCTCTGAACACTGCCTGTTTTTCCACTGATACAGTTGTAAAGACAGAAAGAAGCTGGAGCTACTCTGAAATCTCCAGCACAGACTAGTGTAGAATTTTGTGATTCTGAATAACAATTTAACATGTATGTAAAATTCCAAGTACATGTAAGCTGAGACATGGGAATGTTTGCTCCTGGGCAGACAGGGCATGCAGATGTTCCCCCCCACACACACACACACCTGACCATTTTCCTCTTCCTCTAAATAAAAGTCAGTGTTTTCTCTGCCTAGGTAGTGTGCTTGATAGATGTTCTGTAACCTCATGAATGCTCCATGGACTGGCAGTGTTGATGCCCATAGGAAGTAACTAGAACTGTAGAATGTCAGGCTCCACCCTAATTCTCTGAATCAGAATCTGAATTTTAACCCCATTCTCAGATGATTTATGTGCATGGTAAAGATAAAGGAATGTTGGATAAGGAGTAACATGGGCTCTGGCATCTGAAATAAATAGATTTGACACCCATATCTTCCATTTATTATCTGTACTGCCATAGAAAAATTGCATAACCTTTCTGAAATTGTTTTCTAATCTATAAATTGAACTTAATACTATCATGCAAGATTGTTGTAAGAACTTGTGATAATAAAGTTGACTACATTTATTTCTCTGCACCTGGCTGGGTCTGAAATGTTTAACATCTACGTTGTTTCTCATTTCAGCTTCACAATAAAGATATTAAGTAGGTGCTAGGTTCTCTATGGATGCAAATACAGATTCTTGTTGTGACTGTGGAAATACCTATGCTCAGGGTTGTAGGCTGGTTGGTGATAATATCAGCACTTCTCAGAGCCTTGATTCTCTAAAGAGTAGAGGGAGTTTTTATCACAATTATTGCAGCCAGAGCCACCCATGTATTCACTTTTGTTAAAATTATTTCTGCAATTACTTTTTGTCTGGTCTTATTTAACATGCTTTACTTCCTCCAATTGATGCCTGGTAGGTATGGAGCAGCATTACTGTGAGACAAATGCTTTATAATGGGCAAATCACACTTCCTCAAGCTCCACTGGGTCATGAGCCATGTGGATTCTGGGATTGAAAGTAAGAGAAATAGCCGTGTGTCCTCTCTGAGTAGCGGATGCGCTTTTGCCCTTGATGCAGGTCCCTTCCTCTTCTCCAGGACAGTTGAAGGAACTCCCCTTGCCCTTAGATCACACTCCTATATCTGGTCAAGACCAGGGTAACTTCCTCTTCCAGATGATCATGAGACACAACCTTGACAGCCACCTTTCCTTTGGCTCTACTCTATCATACTATCCCTGAAACCTTGCAAAGCATCATGCCTATTTCCTCAGCAGCAGCTAAGAGGAATCCTGAGAGGGTTACTAACATGGCTTTGCTAGCAATGTCATTAGAAGGAGCTTTGACATGTTGCCTGACATAGTGCACTTTGGGAGCTTTTAAAACTGAAGGGTCTTGGTTGATTTCTCAGTGGTTAAAGGCACTTTCATACAAAGTCAGCAGACCTGGGTTTGTGTCCCAACATAAAGCCAGATGCACAAAGTGGCACATGCATCTGGAGCTTGTTTGCAGTGGCACCAGGTCCTGGGGTGTCCATTCTGTCCCTTCTCTTTCCTAGCAAATAAATAAAAATATTTAAAATACTGAAGAGGCTACAAACCCTTGCAAGGAAGAACAGACACCAACTTCTTGCAATTTCTCTGTGGAAGAAAATGCACACACAATTACTTATCTTTCTTTGTCCACTCTTTTGTTCATGTTTTTGTGGGTGTGTGTGCATGCATGTGCCAAGTGAGATGTGCATATTTGTGTGCACATGTGTATGTAGATATGTGGGGGTCTTGTGCACATGCATGTGGAGCTACCCTCTCTATTTTTCTTCCGTGTTAGTTCTTTGAGACGGAGCCTCTCACCGATGGCTGGACTACAGCGGTCAACTACTCCCGCTCTCCTCGGCACGCACTGGGCCATGCATGGTATCTTTATCCACCAAGCCACCTCCTCCCCAACACACTGAACCACAATAAGTTTCCTACTAGGGATATGCTGACTGTGCTGCGGTGTGTGTAGCCACCTGGAGACAGTAGTGCTGAGAGGGTGGCAGTGCAAGAGCCCCTCCTCAGAAAGCCACTCTATGCCAGGAGAGCAGAGCCAGGGACCACTACCCTTCCCCAGAAAGGACTGAGGGACAGAAGATGGGATCTCACTTTAATCTTGCCTTCCCAGTGGAGCTCACTTCTCCCAAGTCCATCTCTTGGGCTTTGTGAAGTCCTCCATATGATGGCCAGAAGTAGGAGATGAGATAAGTTATGTCTGTGATTTGTGTAGTTTGTGAGAAAAATGGAAGAACAGAGGAAGAGGCTGAGAGGGGAGAGACTGTTGGTGACATGGAAATGGGTGCTCACACTGTACCTAGTCTCTGAAATGGTTCTGAGAGGCATGTGCTATGAGATGCTGCATGTCACTGGAGGGTCCCTTGCATTCAGGGTTCCTTGCTCTAAACATGCATGTTTGTCTGTGATTTTTCAAACTGCTCCAGGTCTAATTGAATTTCAGATCTTAATGGTGGGAAAAAAAGAGAGAAGGATAAATATGTCAGGCATTCATGCATTGCTAGTATTCAACAAAGACCTCCTTAATTGAGACAATGAGGAGCTTTCAGATATGGCTCTGTGGGCCTCACACAGCAGCTTTTATGAGGTTTCTTTAATGCCTCAATACCCAACCCAGCAGAGAACACGGTTGCACTGCTGAATGTGAGAGATGACTCCTTCCCTCTGGGAGCCCTACTACAGCACTTGGAGAGGGGAAGAGCATTTCTGTCTTGCTATGATGTTTAAGTATGTTCAGAAGTATGTTCTTAGTCATATTTTCCCAAATTAGTAGGGGAAAGCCATTTTAGATATTTTTGTATTTTTTTTGGTGGAACATGATGTCATATTACTCTAGGGATTTGAAGAACCATAATGGCTCACAGTGGATGAAGGGACCACCTTACTTCAGTATGACATCATCCCTCAGCAGAGAGCTTGCATCCATATAAGGTCACTTTTGGAGAGCCTGGGATTCTTCAACATATGAGTAGAATTTCAACATGTAGATTTCTGGGGTGCACAATTTAACTCAAACCAAATACATGCACTACCCTTTATCATCTACACTTTAATGTTTGTGTGTGTGTGTGTGTGTGTGTGTGTGTATGTGTGTAATATGTGAGTGAGTGTAGTGTGTGTGGAGGCCAGAGGACAACATCTGGTGTTTCTTGGGTATTGTCCACCTTTTATGAAACAGGGTCTCTTGTCACCTTGAGGCTGCCCAATTAGGCTAGGTTTGCTGGCCAGGGAGCCCCTAGAACCCTCCCTAGTGAAGGAATTATAAAAGTGTGTCACCACGCCTAACTTTTTCAGTGTGAGCCTGGGGATCACATTCATTCTCATGTTTGCAAAGCAAGGATTTTACTGACTTAGCTTTCTCCCTCACCCTACTATCCACAATTTTCAGATGACCACAAGGAGGTTTTGAGGACACTGACATTGTCAATGCCTCCAGCTCGTAAGTCTGACCACAAACCTGCACTCTGTCTGCTAGTCGTGGTTCTTGTGAAGAGCATGCATGCATCCTCTGTGGTGCTGGTCTTTGGAGCTAGCTTTGAAGGATGGAGTAGATACATCCAAAGTGGCTAAAGAGCTGATCACAATTCCTCACCCATCAGCTGATCACTCATCTGTGTGGGTACAGTGGCTTATGAGGTGCATTTTCCCCCCAGTAAAGAGAGGATGAAAATTTGTATGAGGAATATCCAATTCCCAGGGTATTTAGCTTTCTGCAAAATTAAATTCTGTTGAGATCTCTCTAAATTTTCTTGTGCTTTTGAGCAGGTAAGGGGCCCACTGAGACACTTCTTGTGGGCTTCATTCTTAAATGTATGCAGCTGGGTATTTTGATTAAATGCATATTGAAATCCGCTTATAACCAGTTAACCAAGACCATGGAAGGGCCTTGCTACACCATTAAATTGTTTTCTGAAATTGTTCAAGTTAAACAGTTTTGTGACATATTGCTCTACTCTATTGTCTCTTATAAAGGAGGGCAAGGCTAGTGTCCTGTAAATCAGTGACACAAACCAACATGTAGGAGAGAACCCTGTACAATGTAGGAGATCCAGGACAACAGAACTGCCTCAGCCTGTGTGGAAATGTGCTTTGGAGCCAGTGTCATACGTTGATGCATGGCAGATGCTGAGTGAGTTATAATAGAATCACCAGAATGGCTCCACACACATGGGGTGAGGCTTCTCAGCTAACCTGCCAGTAGATGTGGAATGGCCATGTGCTTAAACACCTGGGGATTCTCAGAGCTGTCTTTTTCCTTGGGAATCATGTCACTGTGATGCTCCAAATGACATTATTAGGGATACAAATTAGTACCTACATTCCTGACAGTCAGAGTTGTAAGCCACCAGAAAGCATGGGCAGGGGCAGAGCCACTCAGATGACTCACACTTATAAGTGTCTAACATGGGGTAGAGACCAAAGGGCCCACTATCTCCCTTTTTATGAGAGAGAGAGAGAATTGGTATTCCAGGGCCTCCTTGTGTGCATGGGCAACCTTGTGAGCTTGTGTCACCTTGTGTGTTTGTCTCACATGGGATCTGGAGAGTTGAACATGGGTCTCTAGGCTTCTTGGGGAAGTGCCTTAATCAGTAAGCCATTTATTCAGCCCCACTATCTCCATATTAATGCTCAGCCTCAACAAGCCTACACAGAAGTAAAGCTAGCATGGCAGCTGTCCCAAGAACAGTGGTCAAGGTGTAATTGAAGACTAGGAGAACTGTGTGATGTGTATGTATGATATGATGTGTGTGCACGTGTGCCAGAGTGTGTGTGTGGAGGTTAATGGACAACCTTGGAGTGCTGGCCTTCATCTTTCATCTTGTTTGAAATAACTTCTTTCTTGTTTTGGCCACTGTGAAGAGCAGACTAGCTGGCCTGTTAGCTTTGGGGCTCTACTGATTCTGCTTTCCATCACCACAGGCAATGATGACATGTGTGCCACTTGCTTCCAGCTTTACATGGTGATATAAATTCTGGTGATGAGGCTTTCTCAAGAAATACTTTTCTACACTGAGCCACTCCCAAGCCCCTTATTATTGATTTGTGATATGGAAATTCCTAGATTCTCTGGAGGTTCAGGTCTTTCCACACTTGATTATCTGAGAATCACATGTAGACTAAGTCAATCTTTTAAAATTGATCCTTCCCCTGAATGCCTCTTAATTTAAGCATTCGTATAGCCTTTTTAGCATTTCATTTTTAATCCACACAGGAGAATATCTTCTTGGGGTTCATGCAAATTTCATGAGGCTATCTGCAGTGTTTAGTTTGTGCACCACTGTTATGCACCAGCAAAGCCAGCCTGGAGCTCTTCAGAGGCTTCCAAATGAGCAAATGAATGAGTCATATACTACAAATAGGTTGTGGTTTCTTTTTGAACTTTCTACAATCCATCCTGTTTAGAAGTAGTGGCTACTTTTATTTAAAAAGAAAATCAATTGAATAGGGAGATAACTGGGATGGTAAAGTGCTTGTCTCTACAGTCGGAGGACCTGGGTTGGGTCTCCAGAATTCAGTTAAATGCCACGAGTGATGGCATGTCTTATAATCCCAGCCCTGGAGGTGGAGACAGTCAGATCCTTGAAGCTCTGGAGTCACCTTGCCAGTCTAGCATAATTGGTAAATTCAAAGCCAGTGAGAGAACTTGTTTCAAAAAGAGGTAAATGATATACATATGGATGACAGCAGAAGTTTTCCTATAGTCTCTGCATATGTGTGCACATACACTTGTGTACCCACACATACGAACATGCACACACAAACAACACACACACACACACAATTAAAAGGATAACTAAATACACTAATCACTCTGCTGAGCACTGTTCATTTATTATCTTGTTCATTTTTGTGACTTGTCCAGCCAAGTGGCTGAAAGACTAATAAGCTCAGAATCCCCATTCTGGGGCACTGTGCTATGAGATCTCAGATTATACTAAAGGCAGAAGATTTCTCTGAGGTTGGGAGTAAACACATCTCCTAAAACGCTCAGCAGATACATTTTGGGAGATTATAAAACCCATCTCTTCCCTGCATGGGCCAACAAAAGTGTGAAGACAGCTTCTGTGTTCCCCTAAGTTTCCAATGATAAGGCCCTTTCAAATTCCTTCACACATTGCAGTCCATATTATGTCCAGAATCTGAAGATTCTCATTGGCAATACCCTGTTTTGATGCTGCTCATCCCCTCACTGTGACATTATGAGTGTAGAGGTGAGGTCTTACTTATGTTCTCTACAGTGTTGATATCCTAGGAGTCTGTCTGGCTGGCCCACCTGGTCATGTCCTTCTTAGCAACATCTTTCAAGTAATGGGTGCACTCTGAGTCTCATTTTCTCACCAAAGATGTGGTCAAAGAGGTTGTCACTTTATGAGTGGGGATTGAGGCTGCAGATAACTCCCTAAGCTCCCCTTCATTGTGGCCATCCATTCTACACCCTGTTAACAGCATGATGTGGAGTTCTTTAAGGGCAGCAGGGCAGGCCTTGAGCCATGACAAGTACACGGTGCTAAGGGATTTGCAAGGGCAGATGGGTGCTCTACACTCCCATGACATGCTTCCAAGCCTACACACAATTCTGGGAACTTGAGCAAAGCCTATCTGGAAATTCCTCTGTATAGCTGTGCTTTGAGGATCCATGAGGACTGGGTTCCTGTGTATAGCTGTGCCTTGAGCCATGAGGACCGGGTTCCTGTGGGTAGCTGTGCCTTAAGGACCTATGAGGACTGAGTTCCTGTGTGTAGCTGTGCCTTGAGAAACCACGAGGACTGGGTTCTTGTGCATAGCTGCGCCATGAGGAGCAATGAGGCCAGGTTTCCTGTGTATAGCTATGCCTTGAGGAGCCGGGATGACATGGATCCTGTGTATAGCTGTACCTTGAGGAGCCATGAAGCCTGGGTTCCCGGGTATAGCTATGTTTTGAAGAGTCATGAGGACTGGGTTCCTGTGTATAGCTGTCCCTTGAGGAGCCATGAAAACTGAGTTCCTTAGGTAGCTGTGACTTAAGGAGATATGAAAACTGGGTTTCAGTGTATACCTGTTTCTAGAGGAGCCATGATGACTGGGTTCTTGTGTGTAGCTGTGCATTGAGGAGCTATGAGGACTGGGTTTCTGTGTAGAGCTGATTCTGGAGGAGCCATGATGACTGGGATCTTGTGCGTAGCTGTGCATTGAGGAGTTATGAGGACTGGGTTCCAGTGTGTGGCTGTGCAATGAGAAAACATGAGACTGGGTTCTTGTGTATAGCTGTGTGTTGAGTAGCTATGACAACTCGGTTCCTCTGTATACCTGGGCCTTGAAGAGCCATAAGGGCTCAGTTCCTGTGTATAGCTGTGCCTTCAAAACCCATGAGGACTGGGATCCTGTGTACAACTTTGCATTGAGGAGCCATGAGGACTCAGTTCCTTGTATAGCTGTGCCTTGAGGAGCCATGAGACTGGGTTTCTGTGTATAGGTGGGCCATGAAGAGCCATAAGGACTGGGTTCCTATATATAACTGTGCCTTTAGGAGATATGAAGATTGGGTTCCTGTGTATAGCTGTTTCTGGAGGAGCCATGAGAACTGGGTTCCTGTGTGTAGCAGTACATATAGGAGCTATGAGGACTGGGTTCCGGTGTATGGCTGTGCCATGAAGAGCCATGAGGACTGGTTTCAGGTGTATAGTTGTGCCTTGAAAACTTGGTTCCTGTGTATAGCTGTGCCTTGAGTAGTTGGTTCCTGTGTATAGCTGTGCCTTCAGGACCCATGAGGACTGGGATCCTGTGTATAGCTGTCCATTGAGGACTCGGTTTCTGTGCCTAGAAGAGCCATGAGGACTGGGTTCCTGTGTAAAGCTCTGCCTTGAGAACTGGGTTCCTGTGTATAGCTGTGGCTAAAGGAATCATTAGGACCGGGTTCCTCTGTATAGCTGTGCTTGAGGAGACATGAGGACTGGGTTCCTGTGTATAGCTGTGCCTTGAAGAGCTGTAATGACTGGGTTCCTGAGTATAGCTGTTTAAGGAGGAGCCATGAGTACTGGGTTCTTATGTACAGCTGTGTGGTCAAGAGCCATGAGGACTGGGTTTTGGTGTATGGCTGTGACTTGAGGAGACATGAAGACTCAGTTCCTTTGTGTAGCTGTTCCTTCAGGAGCCATGAGGACAGGTTTTCTGTGTATAGATGTGCCATAAGGAGCTATAAAGACTGGGTTCATGGGAATAGCTGTTTCTGGAGGTGCCATGAGGACTGAGTTCCTGTGCATAACTGGGCCTTGATCTGCAATGAGGACTGGGTTCCTGTGTATACCTGTGCCTTGAGTTGTCATGAAGACTGGGTTTCTGTGTATAGCTGTGCCTTGAGGAACCATGAGAACTGGGTTCGTCTGTGTATCTGTGCCTTAAGCTGCCATGAGGACTGGGTTCCTGTGAGAGCTGTGCCTTGAGGAGCCATGAAAACTGTGTTCCTTTTGTAGCTGTGCCTTAAGGAGCTATGAGGACTGGGTTTTGGTGTGTAGCTGTGCCACGAACAGCCATGAGAACTGGTTTCCGGTGTATAGCTATGCCTTGAAAACTTGGTTCCTGTGTATAGCTGTGCATTGAGGAGCCATGATGACTCGGTTCCTCTGTATACCTGGGCCTTGAATAGCCATAAGGGCTCCATTCCTGTGTATAGCTGTGCCTTCAGGACCCATGAGGACTGCGCTCATGTGTACAACTTTGCATTGAAGAGCCATGAGGACTCGGTTCCTTGTATAGCTGTGCCTTGAGGAACCATGAGGGCTGGGTTCCGGTATGTAGCTGTGCCTTCAGGTGCCATGTACACTGAGGTCCTGTGTATAGATGTGTCTTGAGGAGCCATGAGACTGGGTTCCTATATATAGCTGTGCCTTAGGAGCTATGAAGACTGGGTTCCTGTATATAGCTGTGCATTAATGAGCAATGAGACTGAGTTCCTGTGTACAGCTGCCCCTTGAGGACTCGGTTCCTGTGTATAGCTGTGCCTAGAAAAGCCATGAGGACTGGGTTCCTGTGTATAGCTATGCCTTAAGGAGTCATTAGGACTGGTTCCTCTGTATAGCTGAGTCTTGAGGAGCCATGAGGACTCAGTTCCTGTGTATAGCAGTTCCTGTGTATAGTCCTTGAGGAGACATGAGGACTGGGTTACTGTGTATAGCTGTGTCTTGAGGAGCCATGAGGGCTGGGTTCCTGTGTACAACTGTGCCTTGAGGAACCATGAGGACTAGGTTCCTGTGTATATCTGTGCCTTGAGGAGGCATGATGATTGGGCTTCTGTGTATAGTGGTGCCATGAGGAGCTATGAGGACTGGGTTCCTTGTTATACCTGTTTCTGGCAGAGCCATGAGGCCAGGGTTCCTATGCATAGCTGGGCCTTTATGAGCCATGAGGACTGGTTCCTGTGTACAGCTGTGCCTTGAGGACTGGGTTCCTGTGTATAGCTCTACCTTAAGAAGTCGTTAGGACTGGGTTCCTCTGTATAACTGAGTCTTGAGGAGTCATGAGGACTCAGTTCCGGTCTATAGCTGTTCCTTTAGGATCCATGAGGCCTGGGTTCCTGTGTATAGCGGTGCCTTGAGGAGCCATAAGGACTCAGATCCTGTGTATAATTGTGCCTTGAGTAGTTATGAGCACTGGGGTCCTGTGTATGGCTGTGTCTGGATGAGCCATGAGGACTCAATTCCTTTGTATAATTGTGCCTTGAGGAGCCATTACTACTGGGTTCCTGTGTATAGCTGTGCCTTGAGGAGCCATGAGGACTCAGTTCCTATGTATGTCTGTGCATGAGGAACCATGAGGACTGGGTTCATGTGTATAGCTGTGTATTGAGATACATGAGACTGGGTTCCTGTGGATAGCTGTGCCTCAAAGTGATATGAGGACTGGGTTCTGGTGTATAGCTGTGCCTTGAGGACTTGTGTCGTTGTATAGCTGTGCCTTGAATTGTAGGTTCCTCTGTATAGCTGTACCTTAAGGTAACATGAGGACTAGGTTCCTGTGTATAGCTGTGCCTTGACGAGCCATGAAGACTGGGTTCCTTTTTATAGCTGTTCATTGAGGAGCAATGTGTACTGGATTCCTGTGTATAGTTGTTCCTTGAGGAGGTATGAGGATGGGGGTTCCTGTGTATAGCTGTGCCTTGAGGAGCTATGAGGATTTGGATGCTGTGTATATTTGTCCCTTGAGGAAGTATGAGGACAGGGTTGCTGTGTATAGCTGTGCCTTGACGAGCCATGAGGACTGGGTTCCTGTGTATAGTTGTGCCTTGAGGAACCATGACAACTGGGTTCCTATGTACAGCTGTGATTGTGTAGGTATGAGGACTGAATTCCTGTGTATAGCTGAGGGATGAGGAGCTATGAGGCCTGGGTTCCTGTGTATAGCTGTGACTTGAGGTTGTATGACATCTGGATTCCTGCGTATAGCTGTGCCTTGAGTACCTATGAGGACTCGGTTCCTGTTCATAGTTGTCCATTGAGGCAGTATGAGGACTTGGTTCCTGTGTGTAGCTGTGCCTAGAGGAGATATGAGATCCGGGTTCCTGTGTATAACAGTGTCTTGAGGATCCATAAGAACTCAGTTCCTGAGTATAGTTGTGCCTTGAGGAGGTATGAGGACTGGGTTCCTTTGTATAGATGTGCATTGAGGAGCCAAGAGTACTGGGTTCCTTTGTGTAGATGTGCATTGAGGAGGTATGAGGTCTCGATTGCTGTGTATAGCTGTGCCTTAAGGTGGTTTGAGGTGTGGGCTTCACTGTATAGCTGTGCCTTGCAGAGCCATAAGGACACAGTTCCTTTATACAATGGACCCTTGAACAGGTATGAGGATGGGATCCTGTGAATAGCTGTGCCTTGAGGAGCCATGAGGACTGGGTTACTGTGTATAGCTGGGTCTTGAGGAGCAATGAGGACTTGATCCTGTGTATAGCTGTGCCTTGAGGAGACATGAGGACTGGGTTCCTGTGTATAGCTATTTCTGGAGGAGCTATGAGTACAGGGTTCCTGGGTGGAGCTGTGCCTTGAGGAGACATGAGGACTGGGTTCCTGTGTATAGCTATTTCTGGAGGAGCCATTAGAACTGGCTTCTAGTGTATAGCTGTGCCTTGAGGAGCTATGAGGATTCAGATACTGTGTATATCTGTGCCTTGAGGAGCCATGAAGACTGGGTTTCTGTGTATAACTGTGTATTCAGGAGCTATGAAGACTGAGTACCAGTGTATAGCTCTGCCCTGAGAAGCCATGTGACTTGGTTCCTGTGCACAGTAGTCTCTTGAGGATTAGGTTCCTGTGTATAGCTGTGTCTTGAATAGCCATGAGGACTGGGTTCCGGTGTATAGCTGAGCCTTCAAGACTTAGTTCATGTGTATAGCTGTGCCTTGTGGAGTCGGTTCCTGTGTGTAGCTGTGCCTTGAGGAGCCATGAATACTGGGTTTGTGTTTATAGCTGTGCCTGGAGGAGCCATGAGAACTGGGTTCTTGTGTATAGCTGTACCTTGTAGAGCCATGAGGGCTCAGTTCCTGTGTATAGCTGTGCCTTGAGGAGCCATGAGGACTCAGTTCCTGTCCATAGCTGTACCATGAGGACCTAGAGGACTGGGTTCCTGTGTTTAGCTGTTCCTTGAGGTGCCAGTAAGATAGGGTTACTGTGAGTAGATGTGCCTTGGGGAGCCATGAGACTGGCTTCCTGTGTACAGCTCCCCTTGTAGAGCTATGAGGATTTGGTTACTGTGTATAGCTATGCCTTGATGAGCCACGAGGACTAGGTTCCTGTGTATAACTGTGCCTTTATGACTCAGTTCCTGTGTATAGCTGTGACTTGAACAGCCATGAGGACTGGTTTCATTTGGGTAGCTCTGCCTTGAAAAGCCATGTCGACTGGGATCCTGTGTATAGCTGTGCCTTGAGGTGCTATGAGCACAGGGTTCCAGTGTATTGCTGTCCCTTGAGGACTGTTTCCTGTGTATAGGTGTGCCTTGAAGAGCCATGAGCACTGGATTCCTGTGTACAGCTGTGCCTTTAGGAGCTATGAGGAGTGGGTTCCCATGTATGGCTGTCCCTTGAGGACCTGTTCCTGTGTATAGCTGTGCCTTGAAGACACATGAGGACTGGGTTCCTGTATAGGGCTGTGCCATGAGGTGCCATGAGGACTGGGTTCCTGTGTATAGCTGGGTCTTGAGGAGACATGAGGACAGGGATTCTGTGTATAGCTCTGCCTTGAAGATGTATGCGGACTGGGTGCTTTGTATTTCTGTGACTTGAGTAGCCATGAAGACTCAGTTCCTGTGTATATCTGTGCATTGAGGATCCATGAGCACTGGGTTTCTGTTTACAGCTGTGCCTTGAGTAGGTATGAGGACTGAATTCCTGTGTATAGCTCTGCCATAAAGAACAATGAAGAGTGGGTTCCTGTGTATAGCTATTTCTGGAGGAGCCATGAGAACTGGCTTCTAGTGTATAGTTGTGCCTTGAGGAGATTTGTGGACTGGGTTTCTGTATATAGCTGTCCCCCAAGTAGCTATGAGGACTGAATTTCTGTGTATAGCTGTGCCTTCAGGGGCAATGAGGACTGGGGTGCATTGTGTAGCTTTGCCTTGTGGAGCCATGAGGAGCCATGAGGATTACTGTGCCCTCAGGAGCTATGAGGGCTGGGCACATGTGTACAGCTATGCGTTGAGAAGCCATGTGACTGGGTTCCTGTGCATAGCTGTCCCTTGTGGATTAGGTTCCTGTGTCTAGCTGTTTCTTGAAGAGCCAGGAGGACTGGGTTCTGGTGTATAGCTGTGCCTTGAGCAGTTGGTTACTGTGTATAGCTGTGCCTTGAGGAGCCATGAGGACTGGGTTCCTGTGTAGAGCAGTGTCTTGAGGAGGTATGGGACTATCTTCCTGTGTATAGCTGTTCCTTAAGAAGCCATACGGACTGGGATCCTGGGAGTAGCTGTGACTTGAGGAGCTATGAGGACTGTGTTCCTGTGTATAGGTGTTTCTGGAGGAACCATGAGGCCTTGGTAATGGGTATATCTGTGCTTTAAAGAGCTATTAAGACTTGGTTCCTGTGTATAGCGGTGCATTGAGGAGGTATAAGGGTTCAGTTCCTATGTATAGTTGTGCCTGAGGAGGTATGAGGACTGGGTTCCTGTGTACAGCTGTGCCTTGAGTAGCCATGAGTACTCATCCTATGTATAACTGTGCCTTCAGGAGCCATGAGGACATTGTTCCTGTGTACAGCTGTGCCATGAGGCTGGGTAATGTGTATAGCTGTGCTTTGAAGAGCTATTATGACTTTGTTCCTGTGTATAGCAGTGCATTGAGGATTGGGTTATTGTGTCTAGCTGGGTCTTGAGGAGCTATGAGGACTGAGTTTCTGTGTTAGCTGTGTCTTGAAGATGTATGAGGATTGGGGCCTTTGTATATCTGTGACTTGATGAGCCATGAGTACTTGATCCTGTGTATAGCTGTGCCTTGAGGAGACATGAGGACTCGATCCTGTGTTATCTATGCCATGAGGAGCCATGAGGACTGCTTTTCTGTGTATCACTGTGCCCTCAGGAGCTATGACGACTGGGTACATGTGTACAGCTGTGAATTGGAAGCCATGAGACTGGCTTTCTGTGTATAGCTTTCCCTTGAGGATTAGGTTCCTGTATCTAGCTGTGTCTTGAAGAACCAAGAGGACTGGGTTCCGGTGCGTAGCTATGCCTATAGGACTTAGTTCCTGTGCATAGCTGAGCCTTGAGTAGTTGGTTCCTGTGTATACCTGTGCCTTGAGGAGACATGGGGACTGGGTTCCTGTGCATAGCTATTTCTGGAGGACCTATGAGTACTGGGTTCCTGGGTAGAGCTGTGCTTTGGGACCCATGAAGATTGGTTTCCATTGTATAGCTGTGCCTTGAGGAGACATGAGGACTGGGTTTCTGTGTCTCACTGTGCCCTCAGGAGCTATGAGGACTGGGTACATGTGTACAGCTGTGCATTGTAAGCCATGAGACTGGTTTCCTGTGTATAACTGTCCATTGAGGATTAGGTTCCTGGGTTTAGCTGTGTCTTGAAGAGCCATGAGGACTGGGTTACGGTGTATAGCTGAGCCTTGAGTAGTTGATTCCTGTGTATAGCCATGCCTTGAGGAGCCATGAGGAGTGGTATTCTGTGTATCGCTGTTCCCACAGGAGCTATGAGGACTGGGTACATGTGTACAGTTGTGCATTGAGAAGCCATGAGACTGGGTTCCTGTGTATAGCTGTCCCTTGAGGTTTAGGTTCCTGTGTCTATCAGTGTCTTGAAGAGCCATGAGGACTGGGGTCTGGTGTATAGTTGTGCCTTGAGGACTTAGTTCCTGTGTATAGCTGAGCATTGAGTAGTTGGTTCCTGTGTATAGCTGTGCCTTGAGAACACATGAGGACCGGGTTTCTTCGTATAGATGTGCCTTGAGGAGCCATGATGACTCAGTTCCTGTGCATATCTGTGCCTTGAGGGGCCATGAGGTCTGGGTCTTGAGGAGCTATGAGGAGTAAATTCCTGTGCATAGTTGTGCCATAAGGATCAATGAGGACTGGGTTTCTGTGTATAGCTGTGCCTTGAGGAGCCATGAGGACTAGCTTCCTGTGAATAGCTGTGACTTGAAGAACTATAAGGACTCTGTTCCTGTGTATAGCTATTTCCGGAGGATCCAGGAGGCCTGGGTAATGTGTATAGCTGTGCTTTAAAGAGCTATTAGGATTTGGTGCCTGTGTATAGTGGTGCATTGAGGAGCTATAAGGGCTCAGTTCCTATTTATAGTTGTGCTTGATGAGGTATAAGGACTGGATTTCTCTGTATAGTGGAGCCTTGAGGAGCCATGAGGACTGGGTTCCTGTGTACAGCTGTGCCTTGAGTAGCCATGACTACTCGTTTCCTATGTATAGCTGCGCCTTGAGGAGCCATATGGACTGGGTTCCTGTGTATATCTGTGCCTTGAGGACCAATGAGGACTGGGTTTCTGTGTATAACTGTGCATTCAGGTGCTATGAGGACTGGGTACCTGTGTATAGCTGTGTGCAGAGAAGCCATGTGATTGGGTTCCTGTGTATAGCAGTTTCTTGTGGACTAGTTTCCTGTATATAGCAGTGCCTTGAATAGCCATGGGGACTGGGTTCTGGTGTATAGCTGTGCCTTCAAGACTTAGTTCCTGTGTGTAGCTGTGCTGGTGGAGTCGGTTCCTGTGTACAGCTGTGCCTTGAGGAGCCATGAGTACTGGGTTTCTGTTTATAGCTGTGCCTTGAGTAGCTATGAGTTCTGAAATCCTGTGTATAGTCGGCCATAAGGAGCCATGATTACTGGGTTCCTGTGAATATCCATGCCTTGAGGAGCTATGAGGACTGTGTTCCTGTGTATAGCTGTTTCTGGAGGAGCCATGAGGACTGGGTAATCTGTGTAGCTGTGCTTTGAGGACTCAGTTATTAGGACTCGGTTCCTGTGTATAGCAGTGCATTGAGGAGCCCTAAGGGCTCAGTTCCTATGTATAGTTGTGCCTGAGGAGGTATGAGGACTGGGTTTCTGTGTATAGCTGTGCCTTGAGGAGCCATGAGGACTGGGTTTCTAGATATAGTGGTGTCTTGAGGAGGTATGGAACCATCTTTCTGTGTATAGCTATGCCTTAAAGAGCCATGAGGGCTGGGTTCCTGTGTATAGCTGTTCCTTGAGAAGCCATAAGGACTGGGTACCTGTGAATAGCTGTGCCTTGAGGAGCTATGAGGACTGTGTTCCTGTGTATAGCTATGTCTGGAGGACCCATGGGGCCTGGGTAATGTGTATAGCTGTGCTTTGAAGAGCTATTAGGACTTGGTTCCTGTGTATAGTGGTGCATTGAGGAGGTATAAGGGCTCAGTTGCTATGTATGGTTGTGCCTGAGGAGCCATGAGGACTGGATTCCTGTGTAAATCTCTGCCTTGAATAGCCATGAGGACTCAGTTCTTATGTATAGCTGGGCCTTGAGGAGCCATGAGGACTGGGTTCCTGTGTATAGCAATGCCTTGTGGAGCCATGAGGATTTGGATACTGTGTATATCTGTGCCTTAAGGAGCCATGAGGAATCGGTTTCTGTGTATAACTGTGCATTCAGGAGCTATGAGTACTGGGTACCTGTGTATAGCTGTGTGCTTAGAAGCCATGTGGCTAGATTCCTGTGTATAGCAGTCTCTTGAGGACTAGGTTCCTGTATATAGCTGTGCCTTGAAAAGCCGTGAGGATTGGGTTCCAGTGCATAGCTGTGCCTTCAAGACTTAGTTCCTGTGTGTAGCTGTGCCTTGTGGAACAGGTTCCTGTGTATAGCTGTGCCTTGAGGAGACATGAGTACTGGGTTTGTGTTTATAGCTATGCCTGGAGGACCCATGAGAACTGGGTTCCTGTGTATAGCTGTACCTTGTAGAGCCATGAGGACTCAGTTCCTGTGCAAAGCTGTGCCTTGAGAAGCCCTGAGGACTGAGTACCTGTGTATAGCTGTTCTTTGAGGAGCTATTATTACTTGGTTCCTGTGTATATTGGTGCATTGAATAGCCATAAGGGGTCAGTTCCTATGTAGAATTGTGCCTGAGGAGATATGGGGACTGGGTTCCTGTATATAGCTGTGCATTGAGGTGCCAGCTATGAGGACTGTGTTCCTGTGTACAGCTGTTTCTGGAGGAGCCATGTGTACTGGGTAATGTGTATAGCTGTGCCTTGAGTAGCCATGAGTACTCAGGTTCTATGTATTACTGTGCCTTGAGGAGCCATGGGGACTGAGTTCCTGTGTATAGCTATGCCTTGTGGAGCCATGAGGATACAGATACTGTGCATATCTGTGCCTTGAGGAGCCATGAGGACTGGGTTTCTGTGTATAATTGTGGATTCAGGAGCTATGAGGAGTGGGTACCTGTGTATAGCTGTGCACTCAGAAGCCATGGGACTGGGTTCCTGTGTAATGCAGTTTCTTGAGGACTAGGTTCCTGTGCCTTGAACATCCATGAGGACTGGGTTCCTGTGAATAGCTGTGCCTTGATGAGACATGAGGACTTGGTTCCTGTGTATAGCAGTTCCCTGAAGAGCCATGAGGACTGGGTTCCTGTGGATAGATTTGCCTTGAGGGGCAATGAGGACTGGGTTTCTGTTTATACCTGTGTCTTGAGGTGTCATGAGTACTGGGTTCCTGTGTATCACTGTGCCTCAAGGAGGAATGGAGTCTGGGTTCCTGTGTATAGCTGTGCTTTGAGGAGCTATTAGGACTCAGTTCCTGTGCACATTGGTTCATTGAGGAGCCATAAGGGCTCAGTTCCTGTGTATTGTTGTACCTGAGGAGGTATGAGGACTGGCTTCCTGCATATAGCTGTGCCTTGATTAGCTATGAGGACTGAATTGCTGTGTATAACTGAGCCATGAGGGGCTATTGGGATTGGATTCCTATGTATAGCTGTGCCTTAAGTAGCTAAGAAGACTGAATTCCGGTGTATTGCTGAGCCACGAGGAGCTATGAGGATTGGGTTCCTGTGTATAGCTGTGCCTTCAGGAGGTATAATGTCTGTGTATAGCTGGGTCTTGAGTAGACATGAGGACTGGGTTCCTGTGAAGAGCTGTGCATTGAGGAGCTATGAGGACTAGGTTTCTGTGTATAGCTTTGCCTTGTGGTGACAGGAAGACTGGGTTCCTGTGAGTAGATGTTCCATGAGGAGCCATGAGGCTGTATTCCTGTGTGTAGCTGGGCCTTGAGCTATGAGGACTGGGTTTCTGTGTATAGCTGTGCCTTGATGAAGCACGAGGATTGGGTTCCTGTGTATAGCTCTGCCTTGAGGACTCAGTTCCTGTGTATAGCTGTGCCTTGAAGAACCATGAGGACAGTGTTCATTTGTATAGCTGTGCCTTGAAGAGCCAGGAAGACTGGGATCCTGTGTAGAGCTGTGTCTTGAGGAGCCATGAGGACTGGGTTCCTGTGTATTGCTGTCCCTTGTGGACAGGTTCCTGGGTATAGCTGTGCCTTGAAGAGGCATGAGCACTGTGTTCCTGTGTATAGCTGTGCCTTTAGGAGCTATGGGGACTGGGTTCCTGTGTATTGCTGTCACTTGAGGACCAGTTCCTGTGTATGGCTATGACTTGAGTAGCTATGATGACTCGGTTCCTGTGTATAGGTGGGCCTTGAAGAGCCATGAGTATGGGATTCCAGTGTATAACTGTGCCTTGAGGAGCAATGAGGACTGGCTTCCTGTGTATAGTTGAGCCATGAGGAGCTATGTAGATTGGGTTCCCGTGCATAGCTGTGCCTTCAGGAACTATAAGTCTGGGTTCCTGTGCATACCTGTGCCTTGAGGAGTCATGAGGACTGGGTTCCTGTATATAGCTGTGCCTTGAGTAGCCATGAGGACTGCATTCCTGTGTATAGATGTACCTTGAAGAGCAATGAGAAGTGGGTTCTTGTGTATAGCTGTTGCTTGTGGAGCCATGAGACTTGGTTCCTGTGTATAGCTGGGCCTTGAAGAGCCATGAGGACTTTGTTCTTCTATAAATAGCTGTGCATTGTGGATCCATGATGACTCTGTTTCTGTGTCTAGCTGTGCCTTGAGTTCTGAGGACTGAATTCCTATGTATGGCTGTGCCATAAGGGGCAATGAGGACTGGGTTCCTGC
Organism: Jaculus jaculus; assembly: GCF_020740685.1. Lineage (NCBI taxonomy): Eukaryota > Metazoa > Chordata > Mammalia > Rodentia > Dipodidae > Jaculus > Jaculus jaculus. Next base: position 62,710,449 of record NC_059103.1, on the reverse strand, counting down.
GTATAGCTGTGCCTAGAGGAGCCATGAGGACTGGGTTCCAGTGAATAGCTGTGACTTGAGGAGCTATGAGGACTGGGTTCCAGTGTATAGCTGTGCCTTGAGGTTTTAGTTCCTGTCTGTAGCTTTGCCTTGAGGTGTCGGTTCCTGTGTATAGCTGGGCCTGGATGATCCATGAGTACTGGGTTTCTGTGTATAGCTGCACCTTGAGCATCCATGAGGACCTGGTTCCTGTGTATAGCTTTGCCTTGAGGAGCCATGAGGACTGGGTTCCTGTGTGTAGCCGTGTCTTGGGGAGCCATGTGGACTCGGTTCCTGTGTATATCTGCCCCTTGAATAGCCATGAGGACTGAGTTTCTGTGTATAGCTGTGCCTTGAGGAGCTATGAAGACTGAATTCCTGTGTATAGCTCTTCCATAAGAAGCAATGTGGACTGGGTTTCTGTGTATAGTTGTTTCTGGAGGAGCCATGAGGACTGGGTAATGTGTATAGCTGTGCTTTGAGGAGTTATTGGGATTCGGCTCCTACTTATAGTGGTGCTTTTAGGAGCCATAAGGGCTCAGTTCCTATGTATACTTGTGCCTGAGGAGGTATGAAGTCTGTATTTCTGTGCATAGCTGTGACTTCAGGAGCCACGAGGACTGGGTTTTTGTGTATAGCTGTGCCTTGAGGTGCCAGGAAAACTGGGTTCCTGTGAGTAGATGTGCCTTTAGGAGCCATTAGGCTGGGTTCCTGTGTATAGATGGGCCTAGAAGAGCTATGAGGACTCAGTTATTGTGTATAGATGTGCCTTGAAGAACCCTGAGCACGGTACTCATTTGTATAGCTGTGCCTTGAAGAACCAGGAAGATTTTGATCCTGTGTATAGCTGTGCCTTCAGGAACCTTGAGGACTGGGTTCCTGCATATTGCTCTCCCTTTTGGACAGGTTCCTGTGTACAGCTGTGCCTTGAGGGGCTATGAGGACTGGGTTCCTGTGTTTAGCTGTGCCTTGAGGAGGTATGAGGACTAGGTTCCTGTGTTTAGCTGTATCTTCAGGAGCCATGAGGACTGGGTTCTTTGTGTAGCTGTGCCTTGTGGAGCCATGAGGACTGGGTTCCTGTGTTTAGCTGTGCCTTGAGGAGGTATGAGGTCTGGTTTCCTGTGTATACCTGTGCCTTGAGGAGCTATGAGGCAAGGGTTCATGTGTATTGCTGTGCCTTGAGGAGCCATGAGGACTGGGTTTCTGTGTATATCTGTGCCCTCAGGAGCTATGAGGACTGATTGCGAGGGTACAGCTGTGCATTGAGAAGCAATGAGACTCAGTTACTGTGTATAGCAGTCCCTTGAGGACTAGGTTCCTGTGTATAGCTGTGTCTTGAAGAGCCATGAGGACTGGGTTCCGATGTATAGCTGTGCCTTTAGAGCTTAGCTCCTGTGTATAGCTGGACCTTGAGGAGACATGAGTACTGGGTTTCTGTGTATACCTGTGCCTTGATGAGCCAAGAAGTCTGTGTGCCTGTGTATAGCTGTGCCTTGAGGACTTGGTTCCTGTGTATAGCTGTGCCTTGAAGGGCCATGACTACTGGGTTCATTTGTATAGCTGTATCTAGAAGAGCCATGAGACTGGGACCCTATTTATAGCTGTGCCTTGATGAGCTCTGAGGATGTGTTCCAGTGTATAGCTGTGCCTAAAGGAGACATGAAGATTTGGTTACTGTGTATTTCTGTGCCATGAGGAGCCATGAGGACTGGGTATCTGTGTATAGCTGTGCACTCAGGAGCTATGAGGACTGGGTACGAGGGTACAGCTGTGCATTGGGAAGCCATGAGACTGGGTTGCTATGTATAGAAGTCCCTTGAGGACTAGGTTCCTGTGTATTGCTGTGTCTTGAAGAGCTATAGCTGTGCCTTTAGGAGTTAGTACCTATGTATAGCTGTGTCTAGAGGAGTCAGGAGGAGTGAGGTCCTGTGAATAGCTGTGACTTGAGGAGCTATGAGGACTGGGGTCCTGTGTATCCCTGTGGCTTTAGGAGGTATGATGTCTGGGTTCCTGTGTATAGCTCTGCTGTGAAGATCTATTAGGACTCAGTTCTTGTGTATAGTTGTGCATCGAGGAGCCATAAAGGCTCATTTCCTATGTATAGTTGTGCCTGAGGATGTATGAGGACTGGGCTCCTGTGCATAGCTGTGCCTTGATGAGCCATAAGGGCTGAGTTCCTGTGTATAGCTGCGCCTTGACATGCCAGGATGACTGGGTTCCTGTGAGTAGATGTGCCTTGAGGAGCCAAGTGTCTGGGTTCCTGTGTATAACTGGGCCTTGAGGAGCCATGAGTACTGGATTTCTGTGTATACCTGTGCCTTGATGAGCCATGAGGACTGTGTTCCTGTGTATAGCTGTTCCTTGAAGGGCCATGACTACTGGGTTCATTTGTATAGTTGTGTCTAGGAGAGCCATGAGACTGGGATCCTGTTTATAGCTGTGCCTTGATGAGCTCTGAGGACTGTGTTCCTGTGTATTGCTGTCTCTTGAGGACTGGTTCCTGTGTGTAGCTGTGCCTTCAAGAGCCATGAGCACTGAGCTCCTGTGTATAGCTGTGCCCACAGGAGCTATGAGGACTGGGTACCTGTGTGGCTGTGCACTGAAAAGCCATGAGACTGGGTTCCTGTGTATAGCTGTTCCTTGAGGACTAGGTTCCTTTGTCTAGCTGTGTCTTGAAAAGCATGAGGACTGGGTTCCAGTGTATAGCTGTTCCTTGAGTACTTTGTTCCTGTATATAGCTGATCCTTGAGTAGTTGGTTCCTGTGTTTAGCTGGGCCTTGAGGAGCCATGAGAACTGTGTTTCTGTGTATAGCTGTGCCTTGAGGAGCCATGAGGACTGGGTTCATATGTATAGCTGTGCGTTGAGGAGCCATAAGGACTGGGTTTCTGTGTATAACGGTGCCTTGAGGAACTATGAGGACTAAATTCCTGTGTACAGCTGTGCCATAAGGAGCAATGAGGACTGGGTTCCTGTGTATAGCTGTTCCTTGTGGAGCCATGAGGGCTGGATTCCTGAGAATAACTGTGGCTTGAGGAGCTATGAGGACTGTGTTCCTGTGTACAGCTCTTTCTGGAGGAGCCATGAGGACTGGATAATCTGTATAGCTGTGCTTTGAGGAGCTAGTATGACTCGGTTCCTGTGTATAGCAGTGCATTGAGGAACCATAAGGGCTCAGTTCCTATGTATAGTTGTGCCTGAGGAGGTATGAGGACTGGGTTCCTGTGTATCGCTGTGCCTTGAGGAGCCATGAGGACTGGGTTTCTTTGTACAACTGTGCATTCAGGAGCTATGAGGACTGGGTACCTGTGTTTAGCTATGCATTGAGAAACCATGATACTGGGTTCCTATGTATAGGAGTCCCTTGAGGACTAGGTTCCTGAGTAGAGCTGTTCCTTGAAGAGCCATGAGGACTGGGTTCCAGTGAATAGCTGTGCCTTCAAGACTTAGTTCCTGTGCATAGCAGTGCCTAGCGGATTTGGTTCCTGTGTATAGCTGTGCCTTGAGGAGCCATGAGTACTGGGTTTCTGTGTATAGCTTTGCCTGCAGGAGCCATGAGGACTGGATTCCTGTGTATAGCTGCGCCTTGTGGAGTTGGTTTCTGTGTATAGCTGTGCTTGGAGAAGCCATGAGGACTGGGTTATTGTGTTTAGCTGTACCTTGTAGAGCCATGAGGACTCCGTTCCTGTGTATAGCTATGCCTTGAAGGTGTATGAGGACATGGTGCCTTTGAATATCTGTGACTTGAGGAGCCATGATTACTCTGTGCCTTGAGGTGACATGAGGACTGGATTCCTCTGTACAGCTACGGAGATGGAGGAGATGGAGGAGCTATGAGTACTGGGTTCCTAGGTAGAGCTGTGCTTTGAGGAGCCATGAGGACTGGCTTCCAGTGTATAGCTGTACCTTGAGGAGACATGAGGACTGGGTTCCTGTTAATGGCTGTGCCTTGAGGAAGTATGGGGTCTGGGTTCCTGTGAATAGCTGTGATTTGAGGAGCCATTAGGATTGGTTCCTATGTATAGTGGTGCATTAAGGAGCCATAATGGCTCAGTTCCTATGTATAGTTGTGCCTGAGGAGGTATGAGGTCTGTGTTCCTCTGTATAGCTGTGCCTTGAGAAACCATGTGGCCTGGGTTCCTGTGCAGGGCTGTGCCTTGAGGAGCCATGAGGACTGGGTTCCTGTGTGTAGCCATGACTTGAGGTGCCAGGAAGACTGGGTTCCTTTGGGTAGATTTTTGGGTAGATTTTCTTTGAGGAGCCATGAGACTGGGTTCCTGTGTATAGCTGTCCCTTGAGGACCAGTTCCTTTGTATACCTGTGCCTTGAGTAGCTATGCCAACTCAGTTCCAGTGTATAGCTGAGCCTTGGGGAGCCATGAGTACAGGGTTCCAGTGTATAGCTGTGCCTTGAGGAGCCAGGAGGAATGAATTCCTGTGTATAGCTGAGCTATGAGGAGCTATGAGACCAGGTTCCTGTGTTTAGCTGTGCCTTGAGGAGGTATGAGGCCTGGGTTCCTCGGTATAGCTGTCCCTTGAGGAGCTATAAGGAGTAGGTTCCTGTGTATAGCTGTGCCTTCGTGAGCAATGAGGACTGGGGTCCCTTGTGTAGCTGTGCCTTGTGGAGCCATTAGGACTGGGTTCCTGTGTATACTTGTGCCTTCAGGAGCTTTGAGGCCTGGGTTCATGTGTATAGCTGTGCCTTGAAGAGCCATGAAGACTGAGTTCCGGTGTATACCTGTGCCTTGAGTAGCCATGGGGACTCTGTTCTTTTGTGTAGTTGTGCCCTGAGGAGCCATGAGGACTGAGTTCCTGTGTATAGCTGTGCTTTGTGGAGCCATGAGGATTTGGCTATGGTTTATTTCTGTGCCTTGAGGAGCCATGAGGACTGGCTTTCTGTGTATAGCTGTGACCTCATGAGCTATGAGGACTGGGTACGTGTGTACACCTTTGCATTGAGATGCCATGAGATGGTATTCCTATGTATAGCAGTGCAATGAGGAACATAAGGACTCGATTCCTATTTATAGTTGTGCCTGAGGAGGTACAAGGACTGGGTTCCTGTGTATAGCTGTGCCTCGAGGAGCCATGAGCACTGGGTTTCTATGTATAGCTGTGTCTTCAAGAGTTATGAGTATTGGGAACCTGTGTATAGCTGTGCATTGAGAAGCCATGAGAGGGGTTTCCTTTGTATAGCTGTCCCTTGAGGACTATGTTCTTGTGTATAGCTGTGCCTTGAAGAGCCAGGTGGATAGGTTTCTGGTGTACAGTTGTGACTTGAGGACTTAGTTCCTGTGTATAACCGTGCCTTAAAGAGTCGATTCCTATGTATATCTGGGCCTTGAGGAGCCATGAGGACTGGGTTTCTGTGTATAGCTGTGACTTGAGGTGCCAGGAATACTGGGTTCCTTTGAGTAGATGTGCTGTGAGGAGCCATGAGACTGGGTTCTTTTGTATAGCTGAGCCTTGAAGAGCTATGAGGTTTCGGTTACTGTGTATAGCTGTGCCTTGAGGAGCCAGGAGGACAGGGTCCTATGTAGAGCTGTGCCTTGAAGAGCCATGAGGACTGTGTTTCTGTGTATATCTGTGCCTTGATGAGCCACAAGGACTGGGTTCCTGTGTATAGCTGTGCCTTGAAGAACCATGAGGTCTGTGTTCATTTGTATAGCTGTGCCTTGAAGAGCCATGAGGACTGGGATCCTGTGTGTAGCTGTACCTTGAGAAGCTATGAGGACTGGATCCTGCATATTGGTGTCCCTTGCAGACAGGTTCTTGTTCATAGGTGTGCCTTGAGTAGCTTTGCCAACTCAGTTCCTGTGTATAGCTGAGCCTTTATGAGCCATGAGGACTGGGTTCCTGTGTATTGCTGTCCCTTGAGGACCGGTTCTTGTGTATGGCTGTGCCTTGAGTAGCTATGCAGACTCATTTCCTGTGTATAGCTGAGCCTTGTATAGCCATGAGTATAGGGTTCCAGTGTATAGCTGTGCCTTGAGGAGCCATAAGGACTGGATTCCTGTGTATAGCTGAGCTATGAGGAGCTATGAGACCGGGTTCCTGTGTTTAGCTGTGCCTTGAGGAGGTATAAAGAGTAGGTTCTTGTGTATCGCTGTGCCTTGAGGAGCCACTAGGACTTGGTTCCTGTGTATATCTGTGCCTTGAGTAGGTATGAGGCCTGGGTTCCTCTGTATAGATGTCCCTTGAGGAGGTAAAAGGAGAAGGGTCCTGTGTATAGCTGTGCCTTCATGAGCCATGAGTACTGGGTTCATTTGTGTAGCTGTGCCTTGTGTAGGCATGATTACTGGGTTCCTGTGTGTCGTTGTGTCTTGAGGAGGTATGAGGTCTGGGTTCCTGTGTGTACCAGTGCCTAAGGAGCTTTGAGGCCTGGGTTCATGTGTATAGCTGTGTCTTGAAGAGCCATGATGACTGGGTTCCAGTGTATAGCTGTGCCTTGTGGAGCCATGAGGATTAGGTTACTGTGTATTTCTGTGCCTTGAGGAGCCATGAGGACTGGACTGGCTTTTTGTGTATAGCTGTGACCTCACGAGCTATGAGGACTGGGTACATGTGTACACCTGTGCATTGAGAAGCCAAGAGATGGGTTTCCTGTGTACAGAGTGCATTGAGGTGACATAATGGCTCCATTCCTATGTATAGTTGTGCCTGAGGAGGTATGAGGACTGGGTTGCTGTGTATAGCTGTGCCTTGAGGAGCCATGAGGACTGGGTTTCTTTGTATAGCTGTGCCTTCAGGAGTTATGAGTACTGGGAACCTGTGTATATCTGTGCATTGAGAAGCCATGAGATGGGTTTCCTATGTATAGCTGTCCCTTGTGGACTATGTTCTTGTGTATAGCTGTGCCTTGAAGAGCCATGAGGATAGGGTTCTGGTGTATAGTTGTGACTTGAGGACTTAGTTCCTGTGTATAACCGTGCCTTAAGGAGTCGATTCCTATGTATATCTGAGCCTTGAGGAGCCATGAGGACTGGGTTTCTCTGTAGAGCTGTGCCTTGAGGAGCCATGAGGATTGGGTTCCTGTGTATAACTGTGCCTTGTGGAGTAGGTTTTTTGTGTATAGCTGTTCCTGGAGGAGGCATAAGGACTGAGTTACTGTGTATAGCTGTACCTTGTAGAGATATGAGGACTCAGTTCCTGTGTATAGCTGTGCCTTGAGGAGCCATGAACCCTGGCTTCCTGTGTGTAGCTATGCTTTGAGGAGCTATTAGGACTTGGTTCCTATGTATATCGGTGCACTGAGGAGCCATAGGGGCTCAGTTTCTATGTATAATTGTGCCTGAGGAGGTATGGGGACTGGGTTCCTCTGCTTAGCTGTGCCATGCGGAGCCATGAGGACTGGGTTCCTCTGCTTAGCTGTGCCATGAGGAGCCATGAGGACTGGGATCCTGTGCATAGCTGTGCCTTGAGGTACCAGGAAGATAGTGTTCCTTTGAGTAGATGTTCCTTGAGGAGCCAAGTGACTGGGTTCCTGTGTATAGCTCGACTTGAAGAGCTATGAGGACTCAGTTACTGTGTATAGCTGTGCATTGAAGAGCCATGAGGACTGTGTTCCTGTGTATTGCTGTGCCTTGAGAACCGGTTCCTGTGTATGGCTGTGCCTTGTAGAGCAATGAGGACTGGGTTCCTGTGTATAGCTGAGCCTTGAGGTGGTATGAAGACAGGGTTCCTTTGTATTGCTGTACCTTGAGGACTGGTTCCTGTGTATAGCTGTGCCTTGAAGAGCCATAAGCACAGGGTTCCTGTGTATAGCTGTGCCTTGAGGAGCTATGATGCCTAGGTTCCTGTGTATAGCTGTGCCTTGAAGAACCATGAGGTCTGGGTTCATTTGTACAGCTGTGCCTTGAAGAGCCATTAGGACTGGTTTCCTGTGTACTGCTGTCCCTTGTGGCCATAATCACTGTGTTCCTGTGTATAGCTGTGCCTTGAGGAGCTATGAGGACTGTGTTCCTGTGTATTGCTGTGCCTTGAGAACTGGTTCCTGTGTATGGCTGTGCCTTGTAGAGCAATGAGGACTGGGTTCCTGTGTATAGCTGAGCCTTGAGGAGCCATGAGTACAGGGTTACTGTGTATATCTGTGCCTTGAGGAACCATGAGGACTGGGTTCCTGTGGATAGCTGTGCATTCAGGAGCCATGAGGACTGGGTTCCTTTGTATAGCTGTGCCTTGTGGAGCCATGAGCACTGAGTTTCTGTGTATAGCTGTGCCTTGTGGAATCGGTTCCTGTGTATAGCTGGGCCTTGAGGAGCCATGAGGACTTGTTTCCTGTGTATAGCTGTGATTTGTGGAGCTGTTAGGACTTGATTCCTGTTTATATCGGTGCATTGGGGAGCCATAGGGGCTCAGTTCCTATTTATAATTGTGCCTGAGGAGGTAAGGGGACTGGGATTCTGTGTAAAGCTGTGCCATGAGGAGCCATGAGGATTGGGTTCCTGTGTATAGCTGTGCCTTGAGGTGTCGAGAAGATAGGGTTCCTGTGAGTAGATGTGCCTTGAGGAGCCACGAGACTGGGGTCCTTAGTGTAGCTCGCCTTGAAGAGCTATGAGGACTCAGTTACTGTGTATAGCTGTGCCTTGATGAGCTTTGAGGACTAGGTTCCTTGCATAAGTGTGCCTTGAAATGCCATGAGGACTGGGTTCATTTTCATAGCTGTGCCTTGAAAAGCCATGTCAACTGGGATGCTGTGTACAGCTATGCTTTTTGGTGCTATGAGATCAGGGTTCCTGTGTATTTCTGTGCCTTGAGGACTGGTTCCTGTGTATAGCTGTGCCTTGAAGAGCCATGAGGACTGGGTTCCTGTGTATAGCGGTGCCTTGAGAAGCCATGATGACTCAGTTACTGTGTATATCTGTGTGTTGAGGAGCCATGAGGACTGGGTTTCTGTGTATAGTTGTGCCTTGAATAGGTATGAGGACTGAATTCCTGTGTATAGTGCTGCTATAAAGAACAATGAGGACTGGGTTCCTGTGTATAGATGTGGCTTGAGGCAGCCTGAGGCATGGGTTCCTTTGAATAGCCATGACTTAAAGAGATACGAGGACTAGGTACCAGTGTATAGCTGTTTTTGGAGAAGCCATGAGGACTGGGTTCCTGTGTATTGTTGTGGCTTGAGGAGGCATGAGGTTTCTGTTCCTGTGTATAGCTGGTTTTGGAAGAGCCATAAGTACTGGGTTCATGTGTTTAGCTGCTCCTTGAGGAGCCATGAGGACAGGGTTCCTGTATCCAGCTGTGCCTTGAGGAGCCATAAGGACTGAGTTACTGTGTATAGCTGAGTCTTGAGGAGCTATGAGGACTAGGTTTCTGTGTATAGCTGTGCCTTGAACATGTATGAGGACTCGGTGCCTTTGTACATCTGTTACTTGAGTAGCCATGAGGACTAGATCCTGTTTATATCTGTGTCTTGTGGAGCCATGAGGACTGGGTTACTGTGTGTATCTGAGTCTTGAGGAGCTATGAGGACTCGGATTCTGTGTATAGCTGTGCCTTGACGATGTATGAGGACTGGTGCCTTTGTATATCTGTGACTTAAGGAGCCATGAGGACTTGATCCTGTGTATAGCTGTGTTTTGAGGAGACATGAAGACTGGTTTCCTGTGTATAGCTATTTCTGGAGGAGCTATGAGTACTGGGTTCCCATGTAGAGCTGTGCATTGAGGAAGTATGAGGTCTGGGTTCCTGTGTATAGTTGTGATTTGAGGAGCTATTGCGACCCTGTTCCTATGTATAGTGGTGCATGGAGGAGTTATAAGGGCTCACTTCCCATGTATAGTGGTGCCTGAGTAGGTATGAGGTCTGTGTTCCTGTGTATAGCTGTGCCTTGAGGTGGCAGGAAGACTGGGTTCCTGAGTATGTGTCTTGAGGAAGACTGGGTTCCTGTGTATAGCTCGGCCTTGAATAGCAATGAAGATTTGGTTACTGTGTATAGCTGTGCCTTGATGAGCCACGAGGACTGGATTCCTGTGTATAGCTCTGCCTTGTGAACATGGTTCCTGTGTATAGCTGTGCCTTGAGGGGCTATGAGGACTGGGTTCCTGTGTAGAGCTGTGCCTTTAGTAGCTATGATGACTTGGTTCCTGTGTATTGCTGGATGTTGAGGAGCCATGAGTACAGGGTTCCAGTGTATATCTGTGCCTTGAAGAGCAATGAGGACTGGGATCCTGTGTTTAGCTCCCCCCCGAGTAGCTATGAGTACTGAATTTCTGTGTATAGCTGAGCCATGAAGAGCTATGAGTCCGGGTTCTTGAGTTTAGCTGTACCTTGTGGAGGTATGAGACCTGGGTTCCTGTGTATAGCTGTGCCTTGAGGAGCCTTGAAGACTGGGTTCCAGTGTATAGCTGTTCCTTGAGGAGCCATGAGGACTAGATTCCTGTGCATTTCTGTGCCATATGGAGCCATGAGGATTTGGTTACTGTGTATATCTGTGCCTAGAGGAGCCATGAGGACTGGGTTTCTGTGCATAGCTGTGCCCTCAGAAGCTATGAGGACTGGGTAAGTGTATACAACTGTGTATTGAGAAGCCATGAAATTGGGTTCCTGTGTGTAGCTGTCCCTTGAGGACTAGGTTCCTGTGTCTAGCTGTGTCTTCAATATCCATGAGGACTTGTTTCCGGTGTATAGCTGAGCTATCAAGACTTAATTCCTGTGTATAGCTTTGCTTTGCCTTGTGGAGTCGGTTCCTGTGTATAGCTGGGCCTTGAGGAGCTATTAGGACTTGGTTCCTGTGTATATCGGTGTGTTGAGGAGCAACTGGGTCTCAGTTCCTATGTATCTATCCTGAGGAGGTATGGGGACTGGGATCCTGTGTAAATTTGTGCCATGAGGAGCCATGAGGACTGGGTTATTGTGCATAGCTGTGCCATGAGGAGCCATGAGGACTGGGGTCTTATGTTTAGCTGTGCCTTGAGGTGCCAGGAAGATAGGTTTCCTTTGAGTAGATGTGCCTTAAGGAGGCATAAAACTGGGTTCCTGTGTGTAGCTCACCTTGAAGCGCTATGAGGACTCAGTTACTGTGTATAGCTGTGCCTTGATGAGCCACGAGGACTAGGTTCCTGTGTATAGCTGTGCATTGATGACTAGGTTCCTGTTTATAGCTGTGCCTTAAAGAGCCATAAGACTGGGTTCCTGTGTGTAGTGGTGCCTTGAGGAGCCATGATGACTCAGTTGCTGTGTATATCTGTGCATTGAGGAGCCATGTTGACTGGGCTTTTGTGTATAGCTGTGACTTGAGTAGGTATGAGGACTGAATTCCTGTGTAGCTCTGCCATAAAGAGCAATGAAGACTGGGTTCCTGTGTATAACTGAGTCTTGAGCTATGAGGAGTAGGTTTCTGTGTATAGCTGTTTCTTGAAGATGTATGAGGACTCGGTGCTTTTGCATATCTGTGACTTGAGGAGCCATGAGGACTCGATACTGTGTATATGAGTGCCTTTAGGAACCATGAGGACTGGGTTTCTGTATATAGCTGAGTGCTCAGGACCTATGAGGACTGGGTACGTGTGTACAGCTGTGCTTTGAGTAGCCATGAGACCTGGTTCCTCTGTATAGCTGTCCCTTGAGGACTAGGTTCCTGTGTCTAGCTGTGTCTTGAAGAGCCATGAGGACTGATTTCCGGTGTATAGCTGCACTTTCAAGACTTATTTCCTGTGTATAGCTGTGCCTTGTGCAGTTGGTTCCTGTGTATAGCTGGGCCTTGAGGAGCCATAGACTGGGTTCCTGAGTGTAGCTCGCCTTGAAGAACAATGAGGACTCGGTTACTGTGTATAGCTGTGCCTTGATGAGTTATGAGGACTGGGTACCTGTGTATAGTAGTGCCTTGAGGAGCCATGATAATTCAGTTCCTGTGTATATCTGGGCATTGAGGAGCCATGAGGACTGGGTTCCTGTCTATAGGTGTCCTTCTTGTAGCAATGAGGACTGAATTCCTGTGTATAGCTGAGGCATGAGTAGCTATGAGGAGCCATGAGTACTGTATTCCTGTGTATAGCTGTGCCTTGAGGTACCATGAGGACTGGGTTCATGGGTATAGCTGTTCTTTGAGGATCCAGGTGGACTGGGTTCCTGTGTATACCTGAACCTTTAGGAACCATGAGGACTGGGTTCCTGTGTATAGTTGTGCTTTGAGGTGCCATGAAGAGTGGGTTTGCGTGTATAGCTATGCCTTGAGGAGCCATGAGGACTTATTTCCTGTGTATAGTTGTGCCATGAGGCTCTATGAGCACTGGGTTCATCTTTATAGCTGTGCCTTGAGGATCCAGGAGGACTAGGTTCCTGTGTATAGCTGTGTCTGGAGGAGCCATGAGTACTGGGCTCCTGTGTATAGCTATGCCTTGAGGCGCTATGAGGACTGAGTTCCTGTGTATAGCTGTGCCCTGTGTAGCTATGACAACTCGGTCCCTGTGTACAGCTGTGCCTTGAAGAGGTGTGAGGACTGGTTTCCTGTAATTAACTGTGCCTTAAAGAGCTATGGGGACTCAGTTAATATGTATAGATGTGCCTTGAGGAGCCATGAGAATTGAGTTTCTGTGTTTATAGCTGTGCCTTGAGGAGCTGTGAGGACTGAATTCCTTTGTATACCTGTGCCATAAGGAACTATTAGGTCTGGGTTCCTGTGTATAGCTATGCCTTGAGGAACCATGAGGTTTGCGTTCCTGTGTATTGTGCCTTGAGGAGGTATGAGCACTGGGTTCCTGTGTATAGCTGTGGCTTGAGGAGCCTTGAGGACTGTCTTTCTGTGTATAGCTGTGCCTTGAGGAGCTATGAAGACTGGCTCCTGTGTATAGATGTGCCTTGTGGACTATAATGACAGTCTTCCTGTGTATAGATGTGCCATGAGGAACTATGAAGACTGAGTTCCTTTGTATAGCTGTGCCTTAAGCAGCCATTAGGACGTAGTTCCTGTGTATAGCTGTGCCTTATGGAGCCATGAGGAGTTGGTTCCTGTGTATATCTGTGTCTTGTGGAGCCATGAGGAATGTGCCTTGAAGAGCTATGAGGACTGGGTTCCTGTGTATAGCTGTGCCTTGAGGGGTTATGAGGACTAGGTTCCTGTGTATAGCTGTGCCTGCAGGAGGTATGAGGCTTGGGTTCCTGTTTATAGTTGTGCTTTGTTGAGCCATGAGGACTGGTTCCTGTGTATAGCTGTGCCTTAAGGAGCCAAAAGAACTGGGTTACTTGTATAGCTGTGCATTAAGAGCTATGAGAGCTCTGTTTCTGTGTATAGCTGTGCCTTGAGGAGCCATGAGGTCTGGGTTCCTGTGTATAGCTGTGACTTGAGGTACCATGAAGCCAAGAGTCCTGAGAACCCATGAGGATTGGATTCCTGTGCAAAGTGGTGCATTGAGGATCCATCAGGACACAGCTCCTGTGTATAGCTGTGCCTTGAAGAGGTATGAGGTCTGACTTCCTGTGTATAGCTGTGCTTGATGTGCCATGTGGACTGGGTTCTTGTGTATAGCTGAGCCTTGAGGAGCCATGAGGACTGGGTTGCTGTGTATAGCTGGGCCTTGAGGAGCTATGTGGACTGGGTTTCTGTATATAGCTGTTCCTTGATGGGCCACGAGAACTAGGTTCCTGTGTATAGCTGTGCCTTAAGGAGACATGAGGACTAGAATCCTTTGTGTAGCTGTGCATGTGGAGCCATGAGGACTGAGTTCCTGTGTACAGCTATCCCTTGAGGAGCTATGAGGACTAGGTTCCTGTGTATAGCTGTGCCTTCAGAAGCCATGAGGACTGCAGTCCTTTGTGTAGCTGTGCCTTGAGGAGCCATGAGTACTCAGTTCTTTTGTATACCTATGCCTTGGGGAGCCTTGTGGACTGGGTTCCTGTGAATAGCTATGCCTTGAGGAGCCATAAGGACTGGGTTCCTGTGTATAGCTTTTTCTGGAGTAACCATGAGTACTGGGTTCCAGTGTACAGCTGGGCCTTGAGGACCTATGTGGACTGTGTTTCTGTGTATAGCTGTGCCTTGAGGAAGTATGAGGACTCGGTTCCTGTGTATATCTGTGAATTGAGGTGCTATTATGCCAGGGTTCCTGTATATTGTTCTGCCTTTTGGAGCCATGAGGACTTGGTTCCTGTGTATAGCTGTGCTTGAGGAGCCATGAGTCCTGGCTTCCTGTGTATAGCTGTGCCTTGAGGAGCCATATGGACTGGGTTCCTGTGTACAGTTATGCATTGAGGAGGTATGAGGACTGGGTTGCTGTTTATAGCTGTGCCTTGAGGAGCCATGAGGACTGGGTTCCTGGGTATGACTGTTCCTTGAGGATCCAAGTGGACTGGATTCTTGTGTATAGCTGTGCCTGTAAGATCCATGAGGACTACTGTGTTCCTTCATATAGCTGTGCCTTAAGGAGCCATGAGGACTGGGTTCCTGTGTATAGCTGTGCCTTGAGGACTCGGTTCCTGTGTATAGCTGTGCCTGGATTAGCAATGATGATTCAGTTCCTGTCCATGGCTGGACCTTAGAGCCATGAGTACTAGGTTCCTGTGAAGAGCTGTGCCTTGAACAACCATGAGGACTGGGTTCCTGGGTATATCTGTTCCGGGAGGATCTAAGTGGACTGGGTTCCAGTGTATAGCTGTGCCTTGAAGTGCCATGAAGACTGGGTTCCCTAGTATAGCTGAACCTTGAGGAGCCATGAGGACTGAGTTCCTGTGTATAGTTGTGCCATAAAGCCCTATGAGCACTGGGTTCCCATGTATAGCTGTGCATTAAGGAGCCAGTAGGACTGGGTTCCTCTGTATAGCTGTGCCTTGAGGAGCCATGAGGACTTGGTTCCTTTGTATAGCTGTGCCTGGAGGAACTATAAGGATTGGGTTCCTGTGTATAGCTGGGCCTTGAAGAGCCATGAGCACTGGTTTCTTGTATATAACTGTGCCTTGAGGAGCTATGGAGACTATGTTAATGTGTACAGCTGTGCCTTGAGAAGCCATGAGAACTGGGTTTCTGTGTTTACAGCTGTGCCTTGAGGAGCTGTGAGTACTGAATTCCCTTGTATACTTGTGCCATGAGCTATGAGGTCTGGTTTCCTGTGTATAGCTGTGCCTTGAGGAGCCATGAGAACTGGCTTCCTGTGTATAGGTGTGCCATGAGGCTCTATGAAAACTGGGTTTCCGTGTATAGCTATGCCTTAAGGAGCCAGTAGGACTGGACTCCTCTGTATAGCTGTGCTTTGATGAGGCATGAGGACTGGTTTCATGTGTATAGCTATGCATTGAGGAACCATGAGGTCTGCATTCCTGTGTATTCTGTGACCTCGGGGTTTATGAGGACTCATTTCCTGTGTATAGTTGTGCCTTGAGGAGGTATGAGCACTGGGTTCCTATGTATAGTTGTGCCTTTTGAAGCTATGAGGACTGGCTTCCTGTGTATAGCTGTGCATTGAGGAACCATGAGGTTTGCATTCCTGTGTATTCTGTGACCTCGGGGTTTATGAGGACTCATTTCCTGTGTATAGTTGTGCCTTGAGGAGGTATGAGCACTGGGTTCCTATGTATATTTGTGCTTTTTGAAGCTATGAGGACTGGGTTCCTGTGTGTAGCTGTGCCTTGAGGAACCATGAGGACTGTGTTCCTGTGTATAGCTATCCCTTGAGGAGCTATGAGGACTGGTTCCTGTGTATAGCTGTGTCTTGAGGAGCCATTAAGACTGGGTATCTGTATATAGCTGTGCCTTGAGGAGCCATGAGTCCTGGGTTTCTGTGTGTATCTGGGCCTTCAGGAGCTATGAGGACTGCCTTCCTGTGTATAGCTGTGCCTGGATGTACCACAAAGACTGGGTTCCTGTGTTTAGTTGTGCCATGTTGAGCTACAAGGACTGGGTTCCTGTGTAGAGCTGTGCCATGATGAGTTATGAGGACTGGGTTCCTTTGTATAGCTGTGCCTTAAGGAGCCATTAGGACTGAGTTCCTGTGTATAGCTGTGCCTTATGGATCCATGAGGACTTGGTTCCTGTGTATATCTGTGCCTTGAGGGGCTGTGAGGCCTGGGTTTCTGTGTATAGGTGGGCATTGAGGAGGTATGAGTTCTCGGTTTCTGTGCATAGTTTTGCCTTGAGGACCTATCAGGACTGGATTCCTGTGTATAGATGTGCCTTGAGGAGCCAATAGGACTGGGTTCCTGTGCATATTTGTGCCTTGCAAAGCCATGAGGTCTGGGTTCCTGTGTGTAGCTGTGCCTTGAGGAGCTATGTGGACTGGGTTCCTGTATATAGCTGTGGTTTGAGGAGCCATGAGAACTGGGTTCTTGTGTATAGCTCAGCCTTGAGGATCTATGAGGCTTGAATTCCTGTGTATAGCTGTGTATTGTGGATCAATGTGACTGGGTTCCTCTATATAGCTGTGCTTGAAGGAGCCATGGCGACTGGGTTCCTGTTTATAGCTGTGCCTTGAGGACTCAGTTCCTGTGTATAGCTGTGCCTATAAAACACAAGAGGGTTGGCTTCCTGTGTCTAGCTGTTCCTAGATTAGCAATGACTACTCGGATCCTGTCCATAGCTGGGCCTTGAGGAGCCATGAGTACTGGGTTCCTGGGTGTAGCTGTGCCTTGAGGAACCATGAGGACTGTGTTCCTGGGTATAGCTGTTCCTTGAGAATCCAAGTGGACTGGGTTCCTGTGTATAGCTGAGCCGTGTGGTATCATCAGGACTGGTATCCTGTGTATAGCTGGACCTTGAGGTGGCATGAAGACTGATTTCCCATATATAGCTGTGCAATGAGCAGCCATGAGGACTGACTTCCTGGGTATAGGTGTGCCAAGAGGCTCTATGAGCACTAGCTTCCTGTGTATAGCTGCCTTAAGGAGCCAGTAGGACTGTGTTCCTCTGTATAGATGTGCCTTGAGGAGCTATTTGGAATTGGTTCCTGTGTATAGCTGTGCCTTGTGGAGTTATGAGGACTGGGTTCCTGTGTATAGCTGTGCCTAGTGTAGCTACGACAACTTGGTTCCTGTGTATAGCTGTGCTTGAAGAGACATGAGCACTGGGTTCTTGTGTATAACTGTGCCATGAGGAGCTATGGGGACTTGGTTAATGTGTATAGCTATGCCTTGAGAAGCCATGAGAACTGTGTTCCTGTGTATATCTGTGCCTTGAGGAGGCATGAGGACTGGGTTCCTGTGCATAGCTGTGCATTGTGGATCCATGTGACTGGGTTCCTCTGTGTAGCTAGGCCTTGAAGAGCTATGAGGACTTGGTTTCTGTGTATAGCTGTGCATTGAGGAGCCATGAGGACTGGGTTCCTGTGTATATCTGTGCCTTGAGGAGCTTTGAGGTCTGGTATTCTGTGTATAGGTGTGGACTAAGGAGGTATGAGATGTCTGTTCCTGTGTACAGCTTTGCCTTGAGGACCCATATGGACTGGATTCCTGTGTATAGATGTGCCTTGAGGAGCCAATAGGACTGGGTTTCTGTGTATGTGTGCCTTGTGAAACCATGAGGTCTGGGTTGCTATGTGTAGCTGTGCCTTGAGGAGCTATGGGGACTGGGTTCCTGTGTATAGCTGTGCCTTGAGGTGCCATGAAGACTGGGTTCCCATATATGGCTGAGACTTGAGGAGCCATGAGGACTGAGTTCCTGTGTATAGCTGTGCCATGAGGCTGTATAAGCACTGGCTTCCCGTGTATAGCTATGCCCTAAAGAGCCATTAGGACTGGGTTCCTCTGTATAGCTGTGCCTTGAGGAGCCATGAGGACTCGGTTCCTGTGTACAGCTGTACCTTGAGGAGGCATGAGGACTGGCCTCCTGTGTATAGCTGTTCCTTGAGCAACCATGAGATCTGTGTTCCGGTGTATTCTGTGTCTTCACGGGTTATGAGGACTCAGTTCCTGTGTATAGTTGTGCCTTGAGGAGGTATGAGCACTGGGTTCTTATGTACAGTTGTGCCTTTTGAAGCTATGAGGACTGGGTTCCTGTGTATAGCTGTGCCTTGAGGAGCCTTGAGTGCTGTGTTCCTGTGTATAGCTGTCCCTTGAGGAGCCATTAGGACTGGTTTCTGTGTATAGCTATGCCTTGGGGAGCCATGAGTCATGGGTTTCTGTGTGTATCTGTGCCTTCAAGACACATGAGGACTGCCTTTCTGTGGATAGCTGTGCCTGGATGTGCCATGAAGACTGGGTTCCTGTGTTTAGATGTGCCTTGTGGAGCTATGAGAACTGGATTCCTGTGTATAGCTGTGCCATGTGGAGCTATGTGGACTGGGTTCCTTTGTATAGCTGTGCCTTAAGGAGCCATTAAGACTGAGTTCCTGTGTATAGCTCTGCCTTATGGAGCATGAGGACTTGGTGCCTTTGTATACCTGTGTCTTGAGGTGATATGCGGACTCGGTTCCTGTGTATATCTGTGCCTTGAGGAGCTATGAGGCCTGGGTTCCCTTGTATTGCTGTGCCTTGAGAACTTGGTTCCTGTGTATAGCTGTACCTGGATTAGCAGTGACGATTCAGTTCCTGTCCATTGCTGGGCCTTGAGGAGCCATGAGTACTAGGTTCCTATGTATAGCTGTGCCTTGAGGAACCATGAGGACTGGGTTTCTGGGTATAGCTGTTCCTTAAGAATCCAAGTGGACTGTGTTATTGTGTATAGCTGAGCCATGAGGAATCATCAGGACTAGTTTCCTATGTATAGCTGTGCATTGAGGTGCCATGAAGACTGGGTTCCCTTATATAGCTGAGCCTTGAGGAGCCATGAGGACTGTGTTCCTGTGCATAGCTGTGCCTTGAGGAGCCATGACGACTGGGTTCCTGTGTATAGTTAGGCCTTGATGACCTATGTGGACTGTGTATCTGTGTATAGCTGTGCATTGAGGAAGTATGAGGACTCAGTTCCTGTGTATAACTGTGACATGAGGAGCCATGAGGCCAGGGTTCCTGGGTATAGCGGTGCCTTGAGGAGCCATGAGACCTGGGTTCCTGTGTATAGTTGTTTCTTGAGGAGAAAGGAGTACTGGCTTCCTGTGTATAGCTGTGCCTTGAGGATCCATGAGTCCTGGGTTCCTGTGGATAGCTGTGCCTTGAAGAGCTATGTGGACTGGGTTTCTGTGTATTGCTGTGTCTTGAGGAAGAATGAGGAATCGGTTCCTGTGTATATCTGTGAATTCAGGAGCCATCAGGTCTGGGTTCCTGTGTATAGGTGTGCCCTGAGGAGCCATGAGGACTTGTTTCCTGTGTTTAGCTGTGCCTTGTGGAGCCACCAGTACTGGATTCCTGTGCATAATTGTGCCTTGAGGAGGTATGAGGACTGGGTTCCTGTGTATATCTGTGCATTTAGACATGAGACTGGGTTCCTGTGTATAGCAGTCCCTTGAGGACTAGTTTCTTGTGTATAGCTGTCCCTTGAAGAGCCATGAGGACTGGGTACCCATGTATAGGTGTGTCTTGAGAACATGGTTCCTGTGTATAGCTGTGCCTTGAGGAGCCATGAGGCATGGGTTCCTGTGAATAGCTGTTTCTGGAGGAGCCATGATTAGTAGTTTCCTGTCTATAGCTGTGCATTGAGGAGCCATGAGGCATGGGTTCCTGTGTATAGTTGTGCCTTGAGGAGCCATGAGGACTGGGTTTCTGTGTATAGCTGACCCCTGAGGAGCTATGTGGACTGGATTTCTTTGTATTTCTCTGCCTTGAGGAATTATGAGAACTCAATTCTAGTGTATCTCTGTGTCTTGAGGAGCCATGTGGCTTGGTTCCTGTGTTTAGCTGTGCCTTCAGGAGCCATGAAGATGGGAATCCTGTGTATAGTTGTGCCTTAAGGTGGTATGAGGACTGGCTTGCTTTGTATAGCTCTTCCCTGAGGAGCCAGGAGGACTGGTCTCCTGTGTATAGCTGTGTCTTTGGGAGCCATGAGGACTTGGTTCCTGTGTAGAGCTCTGCCTTGAGGAGCCATGAGGACTGGGTTCCTGTGTATATCTGTGCCTTGAGGAGGCATGAGGACTGTGTTGCTCTGTATAGTTGTGCATTGAAGAGCCATGAGGTCTGGGTTCCTGTGTATAGCTGTGCCTTGAGGAGCCAAGAGGACTCGGTTCCTGTGTGTATCTGTGCCTTGAGGAGGTATGAAGACTGGGTTTCTGTGTAAGCTATGCCTTGAGTAGCTGTGAGGTCTGGGTTCCTGTGTATAGCTGTGCATTGAGGAGCCATGAGGACTTGTTTTCTGTGTTTAGCTGTGTCTTGAGGAGCTATGAGGACTGAGTTCCTGTGTATAGTTGTGCCTTGAGGAGCCATGAGGACTGTTCTTGTGTGTTTAGATGTGCCATGAAGAGCCATGAGAACTGGTTTCCTGTGCATAACTATGCCTTCAGGAGCCATGAGTACTGTGTTCCTTTGTATAGCCATGCCTTGAGGAGCCATGAGGACTGGATTCCTCTCAATAGCTGTGTAATGCGGAGGCATGAGCAAGCACCTTATTCCTGTGAATAACTGTGCCTTGAGGATCCATGAGGACTGTGGTCTTGTTTATACTTGTGCCTTGAGGAGCTATGGGAACTGGATTCCTGTGTATAGTTGTGCCTTGAGGAGCTAGTATGACTCGGTCACTTGTATAGTGGTGCCTTGCGGAGCCAAAAGGGTTCAGTTCATATGTACAGTTGTGCTTGAAGGGGTATGTTGGACTGGTTTCCTGTGTATAGCTGTGCCTTCAGGAGCCATGAGGACTGGGTTCCTATGTATAGCTGTGCCTTGAGGAGCCATGAGTACTGCGTTCCTTTGTATAGCCATGCCTTGAGGAGCCATAGGGACTGGATTCCTATGGATAGCTGTGTAATGCAGAGCCATGAGCAGTGGATTCCTGTGAAGATCTTTGCCTTGAGGATCCATAGGTCTGGGTTCCTGTGTATAGCTGTGCCTCGAGGAGGTATGAGGTCTGTGTTCCTGTGTATAATTATGTCTTGAGGAGTTATTAGAACTTGGTTCCTGTGTATAGCTGTGCCTTGAGGAGTCTGTTTTTGTGTATAGCTGGGCCTTGATGAGCCATGCCTACTGGCTTTCTTTGTATAGCTGTGCCCTGAGTAGCCATGAGAACTTGTTTCCTGTGTATAGCTGTGCTTTGAGGAGCCATGAGGACTGGGTTCCTGTGTATAGCTGTTTCTGGATTAGCCATGAGTACTAGATTCCTGTCTGTAGCTGTGCCTTGAGGAGCCATGAGGCCTGGGTTCCTGTGTATAGGTTGGCCTTGAGGAGCTAAGTGGCCTGGGTTTCTTTTTATAGCTGGGCCTTGAGGAATTATGAGGACTCAGTTCCTGTATATATCTTTGACTTCAGGAGCCATGAGGAGTGGGTTCCATTGTATAGCTGTGCCTTCAGTAGGCAGAGGACTTGGTTCCTCTGTTTAGCTGTGCCTTGAGGAGCCATGAGGACTGGTTTCCTGTGTATAGTTGTTCCTTGAGGATCCATGAGGACTGGGTTCCTGTGTGTTGTTGTGCCTTGAGTAGGCAGAGGACTTGGTTCCTTTTTTAGCTGTGCCTTGATGAGCCATGAGGACTAGTTTCGGTGTATAGCTGTGACTTGGAGAGCCATGAGGACTGGGTTCTTGTGTGTAGCTGTGCCTTGAAGATCCATGAGGACTGGGTTACTGTGTGTAGCTGTGCCTTGAGAAGGCAGAGGACTTGGTTCCTCTGTTTAGCTGTGCCTTGAGTAGCCATGAGGACTGGTTCCTGTGTATAGCTGTGTCTTGAGGAGCTATGAGGACTGGTTCCTGTGTATAGCCCTGCCTTGAGGAGCTATGAGGACTGGTTCTTCTGTATAGCTGGGCCTTGAGGAGCTATGGGAGCTAGTTTTTGAACATGTATTCTCTCCTAGGTGGGGAGAGAAGTATGCTGGATATGATTGCACATTAGAGTTAGATAAATGTGGTTTAAAATGCCTAAACTTTTGCCAATTATGTGAAGGAGAAGAAATTGCTGAACCTTTCTGTGTCTAAACTACAAATCCACAAGAACTGTTTCTGAAGTGAAGAGTAGAACTAGATTTATGTACATGGAGATAGTAAGGCAAGGTCTGATATTCTGAGATCCCAAGATTCACAGAGGGTGTATTTATAGCAGAGTGGCTAATGTTGGACATCACAGAATCGTAGGCAAGAAGGGTCCACAGGTCAGACACCAAGACATTTTTTTTTTAATTTTTTATTTATTTATTTGAGGGCAACAGACACAGAGAGAAAGACAGATAGAGGGAGAGAGAGAATCGGCGCGCCAGGGCTTCCAGCCTCTGCAAACGAACTCCAGACGTGTGTGCCCCCTTGTGCATCTGGCTAACGTGGGACCTGGGGAACTGAGCCTTGAACTGGGGTCCTTAGGCTTCACAGGCAAGCGCTTAACCGCTAAGCCATCTCTCCAGCCCAAGACATTTTGAGTTTTGAATGTCAGCATTAAATATTTGGACTTTTTTTTCTTATATTTCAGTTTCCAAATATTTATTGTGACACTAGGTCAAAGCCATTGTGACAAAAAGGTAAGGAATAAACAGGCTCTAGAGCAATTTTGACATCATTGGGGAGAATGTGTGTATGTGTGTGTGTGTGTAAGATCTCGTGACAAGATCTCACTATGTTGTCCAGACTGACTTTAACTTGTAATCCTCCTGTTTCAACCTACTGAGATGACTGACTTTTAAAAAATTATATTTATTTATTTGCAAGCAGGGAGATAAGGACAGATTGAGACAGACACACACACACGCGCGCACACACACACACACACACACACACTGAAAGTATTTGCATGCTAGGGCCTCTTGCCCCTGCAAATGAACTCCAAATGCATGTACCTCATTGTGCACCTGGCTTTACATGGGTACTAGGGAATTGAACCTGGGTTGTTAGATTTTGCATGCAAAGGCCTTAACCACTGAGCAATCTCTCCAGCCCTGATGTTTTTTCATAGAACACATTATACACCTGGTAACCATTGTTTCTGCCAAAGACTTTCAGGAACTCTGAGCTGCAGCATTAAGTAAAGCCTAGATCTGCTTTCCTGGCAAAAATGCTATCGGTTCTCCCTCTGCTCTGTGAAGCTACCAAGAACAAATCCCCCATCTTCCTTTTCTACTGGGAAATCCTTGGGATTCACGAAGACACATGTAATTTCTTCCTCCTGCCTTATTGTTTGTCTCTGAACATCTCAGACTTTCTAAGCTTTCTCATCTGTCAGCCTGTTTACTTCTCATACCATCTGGTGATCAGAAGTGAGTCTCGATTCTAGATTCACTTTGGCCTAGACAGAAGAGAATGGGCCCAGCCTTTTCATGGAGACTCAGAATAGGGTGGGTTGTTGCTTATTATTTTCTTCTTTTTAAGTTTTAATTATGTAACTAATTTATGGAAAACTTAGATGTTTTCCAAATATAGCCATAATAAAAACTGGACCTTTTTTTCCCTTAGGGGGACAAAAAACACACTGATTTACTTTCTTAAGAGAACAAGAGTCTGGAATATTTTAGGCACAAGGACATTGAGGGGTGGAAGGCAGACACATGTATGTGTGCATTACACCAAAGCTTGGCTTTTTTTCTGGTTTTACTAATGGAAGGTGATTATAGAACATTTTAATGTCAGAAGGTTTGAAAGCCATTATGCTCATTGGCAGATCTTAAAGCTCTCCTACTTAATGACTAGTACCTTTGAAAAGTGCTCTCTCTCTGTATGTGTGTGTGGCGCTCTCTCTCTCTCTCTCTCTCTCTCTCTCACACACACACACACACACACACACACACACACACACACACACCCCTGTGACTTCAATAGTAAAGGTTGAATCTGTGATTTTCTGTCACTCCTCCAGGAATACCCATGCTCCTATCATGAGTCCCTGAGCATAGGGTATATCATTAGGTATATGAAACATGAAGATAACCCAGTTACACTTTCTGTAACTGCATCTCATTTGCTGACATATACAGATTAAGGTGTCTCTCAGTGCTTCTAGGAGACCCTAAGAAAGGATCCCCCAGCTCAATTTCAGAATATGCATCCTTCTGTGCAGAGACCAGACCAATGTCAAGGAGTTACACTCAGAAGAATGTGAAGTCCAGCTAACACACCCATTCATTCAAGCACAGTTCCATTCTCAGGGCTGCCTTTTTGTGTATTTCTGATACTCACAAGCTTTCAGTATCCAATAAGAGGAGAACAGATGTTGCATTCATCTTTAGAAAACCCAAATCCTTTCACTGTGGCCCATAGGGTATTTTGCTTCCAATCCTCAATTTGTGACATAAGCTTATATAAATCACAGAGCTAACTCTAATCACCCACCTGGTTAGTTTTATTTTTTCATTTACAATTTTTTACCACCTGCTTATTTTAAAGTAACATCCATTAAAGCTAGTTACTCTGCCTTTGTGAAACTGCATGCATGTAGCCTAGTACACATAATTATGGCTTCCCCAATGCAGAACTATTGTCATCATGTCTTACCTGCTCATACCCTTCAAAATGTGATGGTTGAGTGCCCGTGCACTTAAGTTCCTCCTATTGCAGTGTGCCCACTTCTGATATGCCACCCTTCTGCTAATGTCTAAGAAACACATAAGCTTTTACAGGTCTTAGTAAGTGATGCATGACCCTACAAAGTAGACTCTGATTTTTCACTGATTATATATGCACTAAGAAGATAGTACATCTTTACTTTTGCTATTAAAGACAGAGAATTGCACCAAGATGGCAACCGCCAAGCTGTGCTGCAAATCCCGGGAACAAGGCAAGACATTATGGGTTCACTGGTTCTTTAAGGGGAGAGCAATCTCCAATAGATTGCCAGTGGGAGGGCACAGAGGGGAGAAAAACAGGGAATCGCGGATCCCCTCGCAGGTGGGTAGCCCACCCCTCCCCCCAAGTAGCCACCTTATCCCAATTGATCCCTGACTGTGGAAGCTTAGACTGCTCTGCCTACGCCCCCAACTACTGCTCCGGCCACCAAATGTTCAGAGAGTCCAGGCCCACAGTAACTTCCACACAAGCTCAGACTGTGTCTGTTGCTTGCGCAGCTCAGGTGCCATCCCCTGCATATCTGCCATTCCAGCCATCCATCATTGTCCTATGGCAGGGGAGTGCAGACAGCTTCTGGTCCCAGTGTTACTGTGCCAGAGTTTGGGATGCTTCAGTGCTTGGTGCCTCAGTGTCCCTCTTAGCTAAAATGCAGGCAGGTTTGGCACATTATCAGGCAACTTTGGTGCAAAAGAAATAACATCAAAAACTTCTGGTTAAGATGGTGGCGTAGGTACCATGCCAAAGCAGCCTAGGGGGGAAAAGACCAAAAAATCTCAGCAAAATACACACTTTTACTAAAAAGTGAGGTGTATGGGAAATTGAAGCAGCAGCGGAGAAGTAGAAGAAATCCAGAGCATCCAGAGCCAGCACAGGCCAGCAAAAGTGGCCCTGGCAGCTCCGCCAATTGCAGCAGCGGCATACCAGAAAGCTGCCATTCTCAGCTTGAGCCTCAGGAAAAGCCAGGTGCAGGGATCTTCCACTCACACCAGAGCTCTCTGCAACTCAAGAAACGTGAAGGGAGAGTGGCAGTGAGCAATGGAGGAGCAGACCACAAGGTAGAAGAACATGTGGACCAGCGAGAGAACCAGAGCAGCTGCGGCTCCCTCCCCTTCCCCACTGCCTGAGCCCAGCTCCAGCAAACAGAGCAGCAGTCCCAGGACCCAGCCACTCCAACTTGAGCTGACAGCGGGAACCAAGCAGGAGCAGAGTCCAGCAGCAACATCAGCGGCTCCGGCACCGGTAACAGCGGCCCCAGCAGCGGCAAATCCAGTAGTGGCAGCAGCAGCAGACCCAGCAGCAGCAGCAGACCCAGCAGCAGCAGCTTCTGAGGCAGCAGTGGCAGACCCAAGAGCAGCAGATTCAATGGCAGCAGCAGCGGTGGACCCAGCAGCAGCAGCTTCAGCAGTAGTGGTGGCTCCAGCAGTGGCAGCTTTAACAGCAGCAGTTCCAGCAGATGCTCATCTGCAGGGCCACAGTTACCAGGCTTGGTTTGCCCTGCAGGAAAAGCCAGTGCCCAGATCCAGAAATCAGAGCAGCAGCCCAACGACCCAGGCAGCAACTTGACTGAGACCAATATCATCCAAGGTAACTGGGATTGCACGAGGGAAGAGTCTCACTTGGACACAAGCTGACTTGGATCCCTCAACAGACCAGAAATCTTAACCTCTTTGTTGACAGAGGATCTGGTTGTTATAGTAACTACTCTTGCATACATACTTGGGGCTGTTTTGACTGAATGGGTACAGTGTTTAGTTAAATTTAAAATCCACCTGTATTTTATTCCACTCAGCCTACTTGAATACTCCCATAGCAGGAAAACTAAACCCCTAGGAACACCTTTGTAGACACTCTGAGAGTCCTAAGAGCCACACCTAACACCTTAAGCTCCTAAGCTGAAAATATATAACATCAAATCAATTGATACAGCTAAGAACACCCAGCTAGCTAGAAACTCCAAGCATTAACTTAATCCAAGATGCAAAAATATGTACATTATAACACAGCAAACACTGAAAAGCAAGACAATATAAAGCCACCTAAAAGTATTAATGCATCAGAAATGACTTCCAGTGAGAACTAGTTAGAGGAAATGCCTGAGAAAGATTTGAAAAGAATGATAGTAAAAATGTTCAAAGAAGTCAGAGAACAAATCAAAGGAGTCAAAGAGGAACTCAAAGAGGAAATCAAAGTAATCAAAGAAGATGCAGGACACCAATTTCATGAAATAAAGAAGGCAATACAAGACATACATAAGGAAATTGAAATAATAAAGAAAAACCAGTTAGAATTACTAGCAATGAAGAACACAGTTAATGAACTAAAAAACTCTGTAGAAAAATCTCACCAGTAGAATGGATGAAGAAGAGGACAGAATATCTAAGCTAGAAGACCAGGTAGCAGATCAATACAGGGCAACAAAGAGAAAGACAAACTTATAGAAAAGTATGAGTGGGAATTTCAAGATATTCAGGACACTATGAAAAGATTAAATATAAGAATTCAGGGCATAGTAGAAGGAGAAGAATTCCACTCCAAAGGCATAGTAGGTGTCTTCAACAAAATCATAGAAGAAAATTTCCCCCAAATTGGGAAAGAGGTGCCAATGCAGACACAGGAATCCTTTAGAACCCCAGCCAGACAAAACCTGGAAAGAACCTCTCTTCGCCATATTATAATCAAACTTCCAAACACACAATCCAAAGAAAAAATATTGAAAGCAGTTAGAGAGAAAAATCAAGTTACCTACAAAAGTAAGCCCATCAGGATTACAGCAGATTATTCAGCACAAACTTTAAAAGCCAGAAAGGCTTGGAGTGATATATTACTCAATAATATAATACTCAAATACTAGTTAACACAAGAGAGCACAGGTAGAACCAGAACCACACACACACACACACACACACACACACACACACACACACACAAATGGCAAACATAAATACACACCTTTCATTATCTTAGGGTGAAAGGTAGGAAGACAGTGTTTTAAGGAAATGGGCCTAGAAAACAAGCAGGGTTGCTATCCTAATATCTGACAAGGTAGACTTTAGTCCAATGTTAGTCAAGAAAGATAAGGAAGGTCACTTTATGTTGATTAAGAGCACACTCCAACAGAAGGACATTACAATCCTAAACATATATGCACCTACCATGGGGGCTCCCGAATTCATCAAACAAACACTATTAGAACTAAGGTCACAGATAACCCCAAACACAGTGGTGGTAGGTGACTTTAACACCCCACTCACATCAATTGACAGGTCATTCCGGGAAAAAAATAAGCAGAGAGGCATCTGGACTAAATAAGGTCATAGAAGGAATGGACCTAACAGATATATACAGGACATTTCATCCAAAGGCTGCAGAATATACATTCTTTTCAGCAGCACATGGAACATTCTCTAAAATAGAGCATATATTAGGACACAAAGCAAATCTTAACAAATTCAGGAAAATTTAAATAATTCCTTGCATTCTATCTGACCACAATGGAATTAAACTACAAATCAGTAGCAAGAAAGGCTATAGAGCATATACAAAATCATGGCAACTAAAAACTATTGAAAGCAGTTAGAGAGAAAATTCAAGTTACCTACAAAGACAAGCCCATCAGGATTACAGCAGATTATTCAACACAAACTTTAAAAGCCAGAAAGGCTTGGAGTGATATATTCCAAGTTCTGAAAGATAACAATTATCAACCAAGGTTACTTTATCTTGCAAAGCTATCCATTGAAATAGATGGAGAAATAAGGACATTCCATGGCAGAAGCAGCTTAAAGGAGTACTTGAAGACAAAACCAGCTGTACAGAAAATACTTGAAAGAATCCTACATGCTGAAGAAAAGGAAAAGCACACATATAAGGAACCTGGAAAAAACAAGCAATACTCAAATACTAGTTAACACAAGAAAGCAAAGGTAGAATTGGAACCACACACACACAAAAAAGTGGCAAACATAAATACACACCTTTCAATAATATCTCTTAATGTCAATGGCCTCAATGACCCAACCAAAAGACATAGGTTTGCAGACTGGTTTAAAAAGCAGGATCCTACAATTTGTTGTCTCCAAGAAACTCATCTTTCTACAAAGGATAGACATTATCTTAGGGTGAAAGGTTGGAAAATGCTGTTTCAAGCAAATGGGCCTAGAAAACAAGCAGGGGTTGCTATCCTAATATCTGACAAGGTAGACTTCAGTCCAAAGTTAGTCAAGAAACATAAGGAAGGTCACTTTATGTTGATTAAGGGCACACTCCAACAGGAGGACATTACAATCCTAAACATATATGCACCTAACATGGCTCCCAAATTCATCAAACAAACACTATTAGAACTAAGGTCACAGTTAACACCAAACACGGTGGTGGTGGGTGACTTTGACACCCCACTCTCATCAATTGACAGGCCATCCTGGCAAAAAAATAAACAGAGAGGCATCTGGACTAAATGAGGTCATACAAGGAATGGACCTAACAGATATATACAGGACAATTCATAAAATAAAACCTACTTGACAATGAAACAGAAATAACCACCAACACCATCATAGCTGTGGACTTCAATATACCATTATCAGTAAGACAGATCATCCAAACAGAAACTCAACAGGGAAGTAAGAGGGATCAACAAAACCATAGATCACTTAGAACTAACAGACATCTACAGAACTTTCCACCCCAAATCCATAGACTACACATTCTTCTCAGCAGCCCATGGAACATTCTCTAAAATAAAGTCACAAAGACTGCCTCCACATATTTAGGAAGATTGACATAATTCCCTGCCTGATAACAGATCACAATAGTATATTGCTAGAAATCAACCACAAAAGACCCACCAAGAATCCCAACGGCACCTGGAAACTGAACAGCACACTTTTAAACAATAAATGAATATTGGATTAAATAAAAAATGAAATCACAAAATTTCTAGAAATGAGTGACAAATGAAGGTGGTCTTCAGAGGAAAATTCATAGCACTCAATTACTTCATAAAAAAGACAAAGAGATTGCAAATCAGTAACCTAAGAATCCATCTAAAGGCACTGGAAAGCAAGAAAAATCCAACCCAAAGAGCTCCAGAAGGAAAGAAATAATTAAAATCAGAGCAGAAATTAATGAATTGGAAACCAAGGAATAATTAAGATAAATGACAAAACAAAGAGCTTGCTCTTTGAAAAAATAAACAAGATTGACAAACTCCTGGCCAATTTGATCAAGAAAAAAAAAAAAAAAAAAAGAGGGAGAAGACTCAAATTAACAAAATTCAAAATGAAAAAGGAGAGATCATAACAGACATAAGTGAAATTGAGAGATTCATCAGGACTTATTTCAAAAACCTCTACTCCACAAAACTGGATAATGTGGAGGAGATGGATAAATTCCTGGATGCATACCATCTATCAAAGCTAAACTCAGAGCAGATTAATCACCTCAATGATCCCATCACACTCACAGTGATTGAAAAAGTAATAAAAAACCTCCTCAAAAAGAAAAGTCCAGGACCAGATGGCTTCTCAGCTGAATTCTATCAAGCCCTCATGGAAGAACTGAAAGCAATCTTACTCAAACTGTCTACACAACAAATTTAGGAAGTACTTAACATGATATAGGAATGGAAAAAGACTTCTTGATCAAAACGCCAGAACAGGGAAAGCTATCCACCTCCTTTTATGATGCTAGTATCACCCTAATTCCAAAACCAGGCAGAGATGCCACAAGAAAAGAAAACTACCAGCCTATTTCCCTGATGAACTTAGATGAAAAGATCTTGAACAAAATCCTCCAAACTGAATCCAACAACACATCCAAAGCATTATCCTCCTTGGCCAAGTGGGATTCATCCCAGGAACACAAGAGTGGTTCAACACAAGGAAATCTGTCAATGTAATACACCACATAAACAAGGTTAAACATAAAAACTACATGATAAGTTCCATAGATGCAGAAAAGGCCTTTGACAAGATAGAACATCACTTCATGATCAAAACATTGGAGAGAATTGGCATGGTTTGTTCATATCTTAACATAATAAAGGCAATATACAAAGCTCTGAAGGCCCAAATAATACTTAATGGAGAGAGACTGGAGGAATTCCCATGACGACCAGGAACAAGACAGTGTTGTCCTCTCTCACCTCTGCTTTTCAATATAGTACTGGAAGTCCTAGCCCAAGCAAGAAGAAAGGAGAAGGAAATAAAAGGGATACAATTTGGAAAGGAAGATGTTAAGTTAGCCCTATTCACTGATGACATGATTGTATATGTAAGAGACCCAAGAGACTCCATCCCAAAACTCCTGAAGGTGATTAACTCCTATAGCAAAGTAGCAGGATACTAAATCAATGTACAAAATTCAGTAGCCTTTCTATATGCAAATGACAAAGATACAGAGAAAGAAATAAGGGACATAGTCCCATTTTCAATAGCAACAACAACAACAAAATGAAATACCTTGGAATAACATTAACCAAGGAAGTGAAAGATCTATACAATGAAAACATAAAAACACTGAAAAAAGAAATTGAGGAAGACTTGAGAAAATGGAAACAGCTCCCATGTTCCTGGATAGGCAGAATTAAAATTGTGATGATGGCAATCCTACAAAAGGCAATATATAGAGTTAACACAATTCCAATTAAAACTTCTACAGTGTTCTTCACAGAGATAGAAAAATGATCTAAAATTTCATATGGAAAGGCAGAAGGCCTCATATATCCAACATATCCTCAGCAAAAGAAATACCTCTGGAGGCATCACCACACATGATGTAAAGATATATTACAAAGCCATAGTAATAAAAACAGCATGGTACTGGCATAAAGAAAGGTGTATAGACCAATGGAATTAACTTGAGGACCCAGACTTTGGGTCAAGCAACTATAGCTACTTGATATTCTACAAAGGCCCTAACAATATAGGCTGGAGAAGTCATGGCATATTCAACAAATGGTGCTGGACAAACTGGATAACCATATGCAGGAAATTGAAACTTGATCCACACATTTTTCCATGTACTACACTCAAGTTTAAATGTATCAAAGACCTCAACGTAAGACCAGAAACTAGACTACTACTGGAAGAAAATTTAGGAAGTCTTTTCATGATATAGGAATGGAAAAGACTTCCTGAACAAAACCCCAGTAGCTCACGATCTTAAACAGTCACCCAACCAATGTGATCACATGAAGCTGAAGAGTTTCTTTATAGACAAGCATACAATAAGCCAAGCCAATAGATTGCCCACAAAATGGGAGAAAATATTTGTGGGTTATCCAACTCACAGAGGCCTAATCTCTAGAATCTACAAAGAACTCAAAAATGTAAATAGTGAAAAGTCACACACTTCACTCACAATATGGGGTGAATAGAGCTGAATAGGCAGTTTACAGAGGAAGAACAACAAATGGTGAACACACAATTAAGAAAATGTTCATCATCCCTAATCATCAGGAAAATGGAAAATAAAACAACTATGAGATTCCACTTTACCCCAATAAGGATTACAAACAGCAAAAAATCACATGAAAAGCAATGCTGGCAAGGATGTGGAGAAGTAGGAACACTCATACACTGTTGGTGGGAATGTAAGATGGTACAACAACTTTGGAAAGCAATATTAAGACTCCTAAAAAAGCTGACTATAGAGATACCAAAACACCCAGTTATGCCCTTACTGGGCATCTACCCTAAAACCTTCAAACCACAAGCCAGAGAGATTTGCTCAACTATGTTTGTAGCGGCTCAATTTGTAATAGCTAAGAGCTGGAATCAACCCAGATGTCCATCACTAGAAGAATGGATAACTAAGATATGGTATATCTACACAATGGAATTCTATACAGCAGTAAGAACAAATGACAAAATGAAATTTGAGGAAAAGTGGTTGAACCTGGAACAGATCATTCTCAGTGAATTTACCCAATCACAGAAAAAAAAAAAAAAAATTGCCACATAGTCTTACTCATCTACAGCACTTAACCTGAATCTACCCAAAATGCTTTACACATCCAGCAATCATCTCCTGGGCTAGACAAAAGAATGGGTGGGGATGGAGGGCAGGGCAATGGAAGGGTGGGAAATACAAATCTAGACCCAAACAGCAATGGTACCATAAAATTCTACTTCCTAAAAGGCAGACCAAATGGCTGAACCTTCACCAGGCCCTTAGAGGGAACACCTGACCCACAAGACATTGGAGAGTATATGATAAAGACTAACCTTAATCTTCTATAGCTTCTCTCCCTCCCTCTCCCTCCCTCTCTCTCTCTCTCTCTCTCTCTCTCTCTCTCTCTCTCTCTCTCTTCTCTATAACTCTTGTATATTAGTTATCTTTTTCCTCCTTTTCTTAGTGGGCACTGACCTGTAATTCCCAGTACCAGCATGGGGCTATCATCCACAATGAGCTTTTGATCAAAGAGACCTAAAAGGTTTCCTAAAAGAAAAACAGATTTCCGTCTGAGTCCTTGATGACCCACCAATGGTTAGTGGTACGACCCTACTGCTGAAGACACCTAATATGGTCACCACATAAAATGGAATGGCATGGCTGGAAGCTGGAAGAGAGTCAGTCCCCAGACAGTCAGTGCATCTAGTGCCAGAAGGTGCTACATGGGCGACTGGGGAAAAATGACCAATATATGTCCAAGAAACTCATCATCTAACCTACTTAGCAGCAAATAACCTGTTGTGGTGCCCACACAAGTGCAATAGTGGCACACAGCCATGGTGGGGAATCAACTGCTCTTGATTTACCTAACTGATCCCCTCAGTGGTACGCGACCCATTGCTGAAGCTCGAAACAAGTGAGAACCATATCCAAACATAAACCACTCTCTATTATCAAGGTACCATCAATCGTGGGGTACAAGAGGGCCTACACCTATTAAATTCTCTATTAAAAAGTAAGGGTTATCTCATTTGTCCTTGTGCTAACTTACTCTCCATCGGAGAATCTGCTTCTCTTTTTCAGATAAATGTATATCCTAAGGAGAGAGCCACCCCATCATACCTCAAAAGGGTCCCAGCTGAAACTAAGAACAATTGGTGAAACAAGCAAGGGTGCTGTTTTCCTGGGGGACTGGGTACCAGCACAAGGGGGAAGGAGATCAACACAGAGAAAAATCAACTCCTTCCAAAGCAGAGATCCAGAGACTCAGAGGCCCCCAACACCTCATCACCGAAGCAGAACAAATATGAACCCAACATGGCTCAGGGAAGTTTTGTGGAAGAGGGGGCAGCAAAAAGTCAGAGCCACATGTTGGGTCACGATATGCAGAGACATTTATCCTACCCATAACTGTGGGCTAACTTCACAATGCATGACCCATATACCTCAACAAAGAGGGGCAAAACGGAGGGGTA
Source organism: Jaculus jaculus (assembly GCF_020740685.1). NCBI lineage: Eukaryota > Metazoa > Chordata > Mammalia > Rodentia > Dipodidae > Jaculus > Jaculus jaculus. The sequence continues at coordinate 62,676,585 of NC_059103.1, read as the reverse complement.
GATCATGGATGAGCCTAATAATGGTACCAAACTGACTGTATTTGGTGAATACAAAACAAATTAATAATTTTTTTAAAAGATAGCAGAAATGAGAATAAATTAAAGTCCTTTAGTCATAGAACTGATTTGTCCTCAGCCTTCCACACCTAGCTACCAAGATCAGAAGGTTGTAGTTTGGCATGTCAGTTATTTACATCTTTCATCCTTATGTAGGTGCATGTGTGTGTGCATATGTGTGTGTGTGTGTGTGTGTGTGTGTGTGTGTGTGTGTGTGTGTGCATATGTATGTGTGTCTCTAACACCTTTCTGAGTCATTGGGAAATTAGAAGCACACTCTTAAGATATGTAAGTGTCAGAAATTACATTTAGGCACTCATCCTCAGGTCCCTTTATTCTCTTGGGGTGCAAGGTTAGGTGTTGTGATGCTTGTAGGGAATCTCTGTCTTTCTAATTATTATGTTTATGCTGGCTTCTCCACTGTGGGCCCTCTGGGACAGGGACATTCATATAAACTTTAAGCTTAGCAGAGGACTGTCCCCCTTGAGTCATCTCTCTAAGACTGTGGACATATGGGTTGGTCTCTCAGTCTTGGGCTTGTCTTTTACATGTGAGAGTAGTGGTTAAGTGAGAGATGCTAATACCAGTTCCCTGACATAATGTTCTCTCTCTCTTTCTCTCTTCTTTCTTGTCTGTACAACTGTGTGTGGAGGCCAGAGTTCAATGTTGAGTGTCTTCCTTCATCTCTCACAACTTATTTTTTGAGACAAGGTATCTTGCTGAACCTAGAACTCACAAATTAGGTTAGTCTAGCTAACCAGTGAGCCCCAGAGATTCCCTGTTTCTGCCTCTCCAGTGCTGTGCTGGGATTATAGGCATGAACCACAAGGCCTGGCATGTGACATTGGTAATTAGGGATCTGAACTCAGGTCCTCATGCTTGCATGGCAAGCACTTTACCCAGTGAACCGTGTCCCCAGCCCTTGCCTTCTGTTCTTATACATTTTTCTGTGATCATAATGGTCTGTATCCATGAGTTCAGGTAGGCCTTCAGAATCCCACTCAATGCAGAGCTTCACGGAGAAGGTCATGTCAATGCCAATAATTTGGAGTTGGTGTTAGATATGAAATAGGCCATTTTTTTCACTACATGATGTCCAAAAATTCTTTCCAAGTTCTAACATTTCCTGCTTGGTATATTTTTACACTGCATAGGTACCACAAGAAACAAATTATGCCTGTAGCTCTCTAACTTCTTAAGCATTTAGTTACAGCTTTCTTCAACTCCCAGTCTGTAGTTTGCAGTGCAATATGTTTAGGTTTTACTTTGTGGAGATGGTAATAAGAAGGAAAACCCAGCCCCTATTTTTGCCAATATTCCACCCAAAAAGGCACTAATGCTCTGTCAGTCAGTCAGCCTGAGAAGAAACCTATATTCTGTGAAGATTTCTGTTCAGACTGAGGCAGGTAGAAGGAGATGGGATAATGAAGACGAGCAGTAGGGGAGGGAGAAGCAAAATGACAGCAATGAAACCCCATGCTACCACAGAGCCAGGCTTCAGAATGGTACCATGCTTGTGTTCCTAAAGGTGCACAACCCCAGACTCTTTACTGCCGTACCATACCAGCTCTGCTAAAGCCGGATAGAGCTGCAATCAGCTCTTTGTATGAATTAGTCTTTTCAAACTGGCCATAGAGATTTGATAAAAGTTGTGAGTTTTAATTGAATTTCTGCTTAATGGCTTCCCTGGGATGGGAGTGTGACTGATGCCAGCAGACTCTCCCTTAGCCCTTGGCAAAGCCATATTGCTTTACACCAAATAGGCTATTCTTTATGCCCTAACTGGGCTATTCTCAGCTCCACTGGAGGGATGCACAAACTGTAGGCATAGCAAAGACTTATTTACTCAATCTGGATACTTCTATACCTTGCCTTCCATGAGTCTGATTTGTCCAGTGTATTTCTAGACAAAAGATTGCCTCCAGTGTCCGTTCAGCTTGCTTAGCTGGTAATGTCATAGAAAAACACAGTTGAAAAACAACATCAGTGTTTTTTATTGCAGTGATAGCCTGATAGGGCAAGTAGACTACTTTCCAGATCTAACAATCCAATTGACCACTTGTCCTCAGTGATCTTTCTGTCTTGATCTGCCATTCTGGACCTTGGCAATAGTCCCTAAATATGGGCTCAAGACCTTCCTTCTTCATATCACCTGTACCATCTTCATCCTTGGCTTGCTGTTCTGCCATTTCCTTGAATACTCATCTATTGTGCATGCTTTATAGCTTAGCACTTTGGTTTCTCTGTCTTTCAGGGGAAGCTGGTGGAGGGGTACGTGAGGCATTTCTGGGGCATTGCTGAGTATAGACACACATTCTTACTTTTTGAGCCTCTTCAGTTCACAGTAAATACTGAGCCACTGGTAGGCATCTGTTGAGATGGACCATGACTAAGGTAGGAGCAAGCAGCATTATAAACGTAGAGGAACCTACCATATTGGCATCTCTGCTGACCTGCACATATCTCTGCACCTCTTTGAGCCATGATTTTTATCTCTTGTTTCAAAGGAAGGTCACACTCTACTCTGGGATATTTAAGGGATGTTCTGGTTCTGTTCTAGTTCAGTTTTTGGAAAGAGAATGATATTGTTAGAGTCCATCCACAGTCTTTTTTTTTTTTTTTTTTTTTGCGAAATCTCCATTCTCACCGGTTCTCTATGATCTTAACTTCTACAAAACACGGATGAGCAATATGCCCTCTATGCCCTTCATCTTTGTACACAAACCCACATGTGCTCATGGGTCCACACATACCTCAGGACTGGGATAATGGTGTGGAGGTTGGTTATGTCCCTCATGGGTTCTGACCTTCCCTGCATTGCTTTGCATGTGTGGAAGTCATGCTTCTTGTTTCATGTGATGTCTTCCTTCCCTTTGTTAAGCACCAATGAAATGAGGGTCAAAGGACACAAGTGTGGCCATTGAAGATGTGCTGCTTTATGAGTCAGCACCCTAAGTCAGTCATGGCCACATTACAGACCAATGCTAAGATCCAGGCAGCCTGGAAACATGAAGGGCCAAACTAGAGCTTTGTGAACTCCAGATCCCAGGTAGAAGCTGTGATGCCCACGCTGCTTTTACACCTGCATTGCTGACCTGTTTGAAGACAGGCATGAGAGTCAAGAGGCTGCCTAGTTAGCCATTCCAAAAATAGCCCTAGTGCCCAGGGTCTTCCTTCCCCATTCTGTGGCTTCCAGCAGAGCTATCCCTCTGTGTCCTGTTGTTGAGCTTCTGCAGCTACCACCTTTTATGAGATATTCTTATTCTGGCCATACAGAGTGGACTTATGGGGCTGGCAGAAGTACATCGTTGGTCATGTTCCCAGTGTTGTCATTATGAGGTGCATAGGGCCAGCCAACAATGGGGTTTTATGATCAATTACTACCATGATGAATTGCTAATAGACATGTCATTAGAAACAAGAGGGAGATGTTTCATAATAACTGTTTCTTCTCTTTGCTTTTTTTTACTGTTTTTGAACTTGACACAGGCCACCTGAGATCTGGTTTGGGCTAAATGCCAAGAGTGTCTCTTGGCCAGAATGTCACAGGCCAGCCTCTATGAAGTGGACCACAGAGGATTAGGAGTCAATGATAATCTGCCAGGGACACTGGTCACTGGAAAAGTACCTGGTGTTTCTACACCTTGCCTCCGCTGGCCGAGCACCATCTGGGGAATATGTGGTTCAAACTCTACTTTTTCTCTTTACCAGTGGTGACCATGGGTGAGTTCCTAGTCTTTCAAAGTCAACAGTTTTCACATCTCTGACAGAAATACACCTGCAATATCAATAATAGCCCTGAGGAGATTTTTACCATGCATCATGAAGGCTGAGGTCTAAGTGCAGCTCTGAAAAGAGACAGGCATCATGTTACCTGGGGCACTCTGTAGAACTGACTGTGTTCAGTTGGCAGTCTACAGCTGAATGGGAGGATTAGGGGAATGAATTTGTCAGGCCCAACACTAGGAGACCAAGTCCCCAAGTCCCAAGTCCTAGTAGGAGCCTGAGGAAGCAAGGAACGAGAGTCCTTTTAAGAACAAGAGTTCTGATGGGGTCAGGGGCTTATTCCCCAATAGGCTGATACTGCTCAAACAGCTGCCTGGTGAACTAAACACTCCAGCACCTGGGGAACCCTGGGGACTGTGTATCCCTGCTGTGATTGCAGACAGATTATAATAGTGGTGGCTGCCAGCTGCTGAGCTGGAGTCAGGGCAGATTGTTGCACTGTGCTTTGCATGATTCCACTATCTGGTGAAAATATGCATGGTCACCTCCTTTTAAAAAATGTAAATATGTATTTGCAAGCAGAGAGAGATATAAGAGAGACGGACCAAGAGAATGGGAATGCCAAGGCCTCAAGCCACTGAAAACAGACTTCAAATACATGCACCACTTTGTGCATCTGGCTTAATGTGGGTACAGGGGATTTGAGCCTTATATTTTAGATTTTGCAGGTAACATCTTAACTACTGTGACATTTCTATAGCTGTATCACTTCCTTTTATAGGTGATAAAGCTAGAGCTCAGTCAGGTTCCTTAATACATGTGGGTTCGTGTTGGTCAGCACCTTACACTATAGTGGTGACCATTCATGATGTTGGTTCCCAACAAACAGGCATGCAGCTGGGTAGGGAAGCATGCTCTTTCCAGAAAAGGTGGGGTGGCACAGCCATACCCTCCTTGAGAACTTAGAGTGAGTATTCCTGTATTTTCCTGTGCCTCACTCTGTAGTGAACAGTCCCAGAAATGTTAATGCCAGGGTCAGGTGATCTTCGATATATCTTGCTGCAGCCTCTCGTTATTGTAACTATCCCCTCTAGTCTATGAAAATTCGGTTGTTTTAATAAATCCTACTAAAAGTATTGCAATGCATGTGCGTGTGGGTACACATCTCTGTTTAGGACTAAGGACACAGGTGTACATGTGTGGGAATGTGTGTGCAGACTGGAGGACAACCCTGGGTGTCACTTTTCAGGAATACCATCCACTTTTGTTTTTTTGAAACAAAGTCTCTTATTGGCCTGGAGTGGACTAAGTTGGCTAGACTGGCTAGCCAATGAGTCCTAGGGACTCTCTTGTACCTGCTTCCCAGTACTGGGATGACAAGTGACAACTATAACACTTGACATTTTCACACAGGTTCTGAGGATTCAATTCAGGTGCTCATGTTTTCATAGCAAGCCTTTTAATGAATGAGCTATCTCTCTAGTCCTGAGCCCTGGTTGTTAGAACAGCATTAGGTTCACAACATAATTAAGTAAAGGCACAGAACTGACTTGTAACTCCTGTTTCACAGTGATTTATTTGCTGTTGCCAGTGAGGTGAGCCTACATTGAAAGAAAACTATCATCCACAGTCCACAGTCTTGCATATTACTCATTTTTCTTATAAAATATGTCCATGCTTTGCAGATCACTTCTCCAATGTGCAGCTTATCTTCCTATTCTGCTGACATTTCCATGGGTTCGATGTTTGCAAATCTACTGAAGGCCTTTGCATCAGTTTTTCTTTCATGAACAAAACTGTGTACCTTCAGTGATATATCTACAAAGTGACTGCCTTTCCAAATACCATTTCAAATTTCTCCTATTTTATCTTCTAAGAACTTTGCAGGTTGTTTTTTCTTTACACTTAGGCCTATGATTCATTTTGAGTTAGTCTTTTTGAAAAAAACAAGTGAAGTCTGTGTCTAAATATTTTTGCATGGGGATGCAAAAATGTTTTTGGCTTATGTGTTAAAGAGTATCTTTGCTTCATTGTACTGCCTTTATTGCCAAAAAATTACTGGACTATATGTGTGTGCTCTATTTCTGGGCTTACTACTCTATTCCATTGATTTTTTTTTTATTCTTTTTTTTTTCAACAGTGCCATACTGTTTTTATTACTATATCTTTACAATAAGTTTTTAGGTAATGTGGTATCATTATTCTTTTACAGCATTGGGCTATCTATTCTGAATATTTCCCATTGCTCTGTTTCTAACCTTTGGGGTCATTGTGTTATCAATAGAATAACTTTCTGGGGTTTTGATTTTTATAGACCCACTTATGAAAGTTTGATATGATAATACTGAGCCTTCTTATCCATGGGATACCTTCTTAAAATATCACTTTGGTTCATCAGAACTTTCTGGTTTTTCTCACATATACATCCGTGAACTAAATTTTTGTGTCTCTCTAACATTCACGTACTTATATCCAAATCCCTGATTTATGGCCTTATAAAAGTGGCCTAGAGAATTCTCTTAGCCACTTCTACCATGTCAAAATAGAATAGAGTTTCATGAGAAACTGTCTGTTGGTACCTGGATATTGGACCTGCCAGCCACTAGAATTGTAAGATAGAAGCCATCTTGAAGGTATTTTAATGTATAAAAAAGTATTATTCTTTGTTGCTATGGTTCCTGTTTTCACTTTTTTTTAAATTGAGATATAGGACATTTACTGACTTTGCCTATTAACTTGTACTCCAAAACTGTGCTATGGTTACTTACCAATTCTAGGAGTGTTTTGTTGATTCTTTGAGGTTTTCTCATGTCATCTGCAAACAAAGATAGTTTTACTACTTCCTTTCCTGTAAATAAGCCTTTTCTTTTCTTTCCTTTTATTTTCTTATCTTATTACATTAGCTGGGATTTCCAGAACTATGCTAAAATGCAATGTTAAGAAGGGGTGTTCTTGGGCTGGAAATATGGCTTAGCAGCTAAGGCTCATGACTGAAAAGCCTAAGGACCCGGGTTCTATTCTCCAGGTCCCACATAAGCCAGATGCACATGGTGGCACATGTTTTGGAGTTCCTTAACAGGCCCTGGCATGCCAATTCTCACTCTTTCTCTCTACCTCTTTCTGTCTCTAATAAATAAATACAAATAAACTTTAAAAATCAAGGAGATTCTCATCTTCATCATTTTCTTAGAAGACATTCTAATTTCTCATGAATAATTGATTTTAGCTTTGGGTTTTTTGTAGGTGTTAGAATTCAGTTTTGTAAAATATTTTTATTTATTTATTTGCAAGGAGAGATATAGAAAGACTGATTGAGAATGGGTACACCAGGGCCTGCAGCCACTATAAATGAATGCCAGATGCATGCACAATTTTGTATATCTGGCTTTACATGGGTACTGGGGAATCAAACCTAGGTCATTAGGCTTTGCAGGCAAGCACCATTTATCCAATTCAGAATTCAGGTGTTATTCTTCCTTGCCACTTCTCTTTTATGACCCTGTCTCTATAAAGAAATATGTCTAAGTATTTCTGCTTTCTGAGTCATTCCTCACATCATTGCAATCAAATGACTGTTCTTCAGGTAGAAGTTGCTGGCCTGACTGTCTCTGAATGGATAAGCCCAGTGTCTATTCTGAGCCACACTGTGAAGGGTGAGACTGTGTTCTGTTTATAAACCCATTCACAGTGCATTTGGGTTGCACATTTCATTTACAAATGTGAAATCATTGTGGGTAAACAGAGCCTCACTACTTACCAGAATATTTACCTAATTCAATCATCCCATTTCTGATCTATGAGAAATCAATGGAAGTTTTCCCTATAGTTCCATCAAGCACTTTATTTATATAGCCATATAGCCATCCTATCCAATGAAAAAGTGCCCTGTGGACCCTACACAGTGTTGGTCATTCTGCTTGTTCTGCTTTTTTTTTTCCCCCAAAGCATGAACAGGTATGCACATACATGTGTTTGCGTGGTTCTGGAGGCTAGAGGACAACCTTAGGTGTCAACCTGAGAATTGCCATTTACTTTTTCTTTTGGACAAAGTTCTCTCATTGGCATGGAACTCACTAACTATGCTCTACATACTGGCCAGTGAGCTCCAGGGATCCTCAGGTCTCTGTGTCCCCAGTGCTGGGATAATAGACATGGCATGTGTCATCACATCCAACATTTATGTGAATTCTAGGTATTAAACTCATTTCCTCATTGCTTATAAAGCAAGCCTTTTACCAATGGAGCCATCTCTCCAGCCCCAAACAGTTTACCATCTCTTGTTTTAATTCATACATGAAGTGAGTCCATTTCTCCAAATGTCTTCTTCCTACCCTGAAGTTCACAGGGCACTTGGGCCTAGTTCAGTCTCACACAATCAATCCAATCATGCTCTACTTTCTCCCCTCCTGTATCTATCTTTTTTGTCACCCTCTGTGTCTCTGATTCTCTCCCACATACCCCACCACAGTTGTGGACCAGTATAAAAGCCTCTTACTCAAATAGGTGTATTTTCTTGATATAATGAAAAAAAACAAGTCATGATTTATAGTTCATCTAACCCTAAGCATACACAGTTCTTGGGAGATCTGTGGCCTACAAAATTGGTTTGGTTAGTAGCACAACAATTTTCTTGAATAGCTCCCATGAAAAGCCCTAGAAAAGGTCAAAATTTTTCTGATCAACACTTCAAAACAACCCAATTAATTGACTCAAAGTGCCTCAGGGAGGAGATTCTTTGGCCCAATTATCACAAACTCTGTTTTGAATAGAAATTTAAATTCTACTTTGCAGGAAAGCTTGAAGGTGAGATGGCTCTCTTGTAAATTCTATGTTTCTTTCACAAAGCTATAAATAGAAAGGAACTCAGTGAACATGTGTGCACAAACCAGAGCCTGCTGATTTAGGGCCACTGGAAACTAACCCAGGGAAGAGTCAGAGAAGGTGAAGGGGGAGGAGGGAGAGAGCGTGTGTTGGGGTAGCCCACCATCTGCTGCCCAAGCTTCCACCAATGCTTCGAACACTGCATACTATGCTCTGCTTAATTGTAAACTGATAACTGTGACATATGGATTTGAGGCCCTCTGAAAGACGTTCAGGGACCAACAGAAGGGGTACCCCTTGCATATATCACACAGCCTCCTGTTAGCAAGAGTGAATCCCCACCTAGAAAAGCTAGCTAGGAGAAGAGAGGGAGAAAGCCTCACACTGATTTTCTCAACAGCAAAATTTTCCCTGTTCTCATTTCTGTTGTAAATCAGGGAACTCCATGGGGTAAGCAACCCCCATTCCATGCTGGTCTTTTGTGCTCAAAGATTGGCTGAGCCAACATGCCTGTCAAAATCACATTGTGTCTAGGCATAGCTGGCTGTTAACCCCATGAATGCTAGGGCACTTGGCTATAGTGCAGGACATGAATCTTGTAACTTTTTAAAGCTACAGATAAAAGGGGAGAGAGTCCTGGGAAGGACATGTATGTGCTATCCACAATCATTTCCAATATTAATATTAATACAATTTCTGTCTTCAAAAGCAGTATTTTATTGCTCTAAAAGACTCTAGGGACAATACAAAACAGAACAAAATGATATTAAAAAAAAGAAAGTTTCAGCATCCATTCACAACTGCTAGTTGTGATGTTTAATAGAAGTATCAATGGTTATTTTTAGTAGTTTAGATAACTGGGTAAGAATTATGCTATGCATTTATATGATGTCCTACAACTGTTATAGATACAGGTATGATTTTCTCCTGTTAATACATGAGCAAGCACGTTGTACTTTTATTTCTAGCTTTCTCTTTCTGTGAATTATTTTCTTTTACTTAGAATATCTTTTGTTCCTACTTATAGCAATGACTGTAACTCCATAGCTACTCAAATCACATTTTCAATGTGGGCATGAACAATTCTCTATTTTGGGTATTAATGCATTTGCAAATGCTTTCTCTTACAAATAAGAGCCTTTGGGCTAATTTTTGTACAGATAGCTAATTATTCCCTTAGGCCAGGTTGCCAGAAGCTTCCAGGTGCTGAGTAATTGTGAGGCTCTTAATCCATGTGCTAAATAATAATGGGGAAAAATTGTAGCAGGCTTTTCATGTGAGGATGACCCAGGCCCTTTACAGAGGTGATGGCTGCACATTTGACAATATTTCGCTGCTGGTTTTACTCCAACCACCCAAGCATTCAGGAATCACCCTTAGTCAACCTTTAAAATATTGGGGTTCAGTTCTCCTTTCCTAGTGAATGTTCTGCAAACAAACTGTGCATATTTCTATAACTTCATATATTTAAAGGTATAATAAGATATTTAAATTCTGTACAAATTTGCATTCCCACCAACAGTGATGAGGCTTACTCATTCTCCACACCCTCGCCAACATTGGTTGTAGTTTGACTTTTAATGATTGCCATTCTTATTGGAGTAAGGTGGACTCTCATAGTTGTTTCAATTTGCATTTCCCTGATGGTTAGGGATGCTGAACATTTTCTTAAATGTGTATTATCCATTTCTATTTCTTCCTCTTGGAACTCCATATTCAGTTCTCTGCCCCATTTTTGAGTGAGTTGTTTGATTTTTGTTGTTGTTGAGATTATAGATTCTAGACATTAGGCTTTTTTCAGTGTTATAGCTGGCAAAAATTTGCTCCCATTTTTATAAATTATCTATTGGCTATGATTATGGTATGCTTGTCTGTAGAAATCAATATGGAGATTCCTAAAAAAAAACAAAACAAAACATGAATATAGACCTTAGTGGTAATTTGTCCCAATTGCTCCATGTTTCTCTGCAGAGATATTTGCTGAACCATGTTTATAACTGCTTAATTCATAATAGCTAAGAACTGGAATCAACCTAGGTGCCCATCATTGAATGAACGGATAATAAAGTTATGGTACATTCACACAATGGAATTCTATTCAGGAGTAAGAAAAAACAATACATAAAATGTATAGGAAAATAAACTTGGAGCAGAGTATCTCAGGCAACACACAATCACAGAAAGACACCACAAGTTCTCACTGATCTGCTGTACCTAATCTGGATCAGCTCAAGTTGCTGGCATACCTGATAGGCAACTTGAAGCCCAGATAATAGGGATGGAAGAGTTTAAGGAGAGGGAAAGGGAAGGTTGGGTTAAACAAACACAGAACTAAGCCCAAAATGAGCTGGTACCATAGAAACCTCTTTTTATTATTTTTTTTTGTGAGGCCAATTTAAAAAAAAAAATGTTTTTTGAGAGTGACAGGCAGAGAGAGAAAAAAGGAGAGAGAGAGATAGAGAGAGAGAGAAATAGGCATGCCAGGGCCTTTAGCCACTGCAAATGAACTCCAGACAAGAGTGCCCCTTTGTGTGTCTGGCTAATGTGGGTCCTGGGGAATCAAGCCTCAAACTGGGGTCCTTAGGCTTCACAGGCAAGTGCTCAACTGCTAAGCCATAACTCCAGCCCAAAACCTCTATCTTTGAAGACACACTAAAAGATTTATCCCTCAATAAGAATATGGGGGGGGGAGCACCTGAAAAGAAGGGACCTGGAGAAGGTGGAATGAAACCTAACCTTAGTTATTTTTGTTTCTGGCCTTTAACTTCCAGTACCAGAAATAAGTTGATACCCATAATGAGCTGTTAATCAGAGAGACCTAAGAGGTCCCCAAAACAAGACAGTTTTCTATAAAATCATTTGATTACCCACCTGAGGTAAAAGCTAAAACCCTATTGCTGAGGACACCATATGCAGCCAACACAGAACACTGAGAGACCCAGCTGGAACCCAGTAGAGAGCCAGTCCCCAGGCAGCCCATCTAGTGCTAGAAAGCACTACATGAGCTACTGGGGGAAAGTGGCTAACAGGGATGTGAACCAACAGGTATCTAAGCTACTCAGAAGCAAGATGTACACACCAGTGCAATGGTGGCACAGTCTTGGTGGGTAACCAGTGGCCTTCTGATTGGTTAAGAGATTCACTTGGTGGAAAGGAACCTATATCTGAAACTGGGAACCATGTCAGAATCCTATGGAGGCAAAGACTGTGCTTTCTAATGATAAGCTCTCACTAGTTTTTGGCTAAGAGAGAGGTTACATCCATCGAATTCTCTCTAAACTAATGCTTATCCCATTTAACCTATGCTCACTTCACTCTCCATTGGAACATTTTTTTTTTCAGAAGGTAGTGAAGTCTGAAAAGATAAACCACCCCTCACATCTCAGCTGAGGTCTAGCTGCAGCCACAGAGGAATTGAGGAGATGAGCAAGTGTGCTGCTTCCATGATAAGCCTGACAGTCAGTGCCAGAGTGAAGGAGACAGATACTGAGGATACTCAACACCTACCAAAGCAGAGATCCAAAGGCTCCTAAGAGCCCATCATTGAAGTAGACTTAAAATACACCCACCATGGCTCAGGGAATTTTGTGGAAGAGGGGTTGGAAAGATTGTAAGAGCTGCATGTTAGGATGGCATACCCAGAGACATTGCCCCCCTCCCATATCTGACTGCTGCTCTCACAACACAAACCCACAAATCCATGGAGAATTTCAGCAGCCCCATGGAAGAGGACTATCAGTAGAATGGAGGCAGAGATGAGGAGGAGGATGATATCAACACATGATATATCCATACAAAGTATGTCTGTAATAAAATATTACATTTAAAAATTTTTGTCCTTTATTGTAAGTAGTAAATGTGTTTTCCATCCTCCAAGAGACATAGAGGCATAATTATTCCCCTTTACCTGAAGAGTCTTCATTATAAGGCCTCAGAGAGTACCTGGAACTATAGATAGTACCAAACCCCACAGTTACAGTTATCCTATACACTCCTCTGCTGATTTAATTTATAAGTTAGGCACAGGATGAGATCAGTAACAATAACTAACAGAATAATTATAATGATATATGATAATGAAATACCACCTGTGACATCAGCTGATATTGGGGTTCAGAGGGCTCCTCCAAAAGGGTTTCATATTCTTCTTTTCTAGCACAGAATATGCAGACAGAGATGTGTAGAGCAGCAAGCAAAGAGAAAGGACTTATTAAGTAAGACACATGCCTAGGGAAGGAGGACAGAGGAGGAGCCCTAATCAAGGTCTATAGCGTTAATGGCCACACTGTGTAAACAATTTCAGCTTTCATGCTGCATAGTTTGGGCTTTTCTTGGTTCACTTGTCTGGCATAGACTTTCACATATATTCTCTATCTGTAAATCTGCATATAACTTCATGGCTCTTGTGTCTCAATGACATCCTACACAGTGCCATAACTTTTTAGTATTTTAATGAGACAAGACCCTTTCAGACACTGTGCCTCTGGGCCTGCACCAGCACCTCAGCTAGTTTTAGGAGGTCTCAGATGGGCTTTTCTAGCCTTCCTCTTTGCCAATTTACCTTTTTCATATGCTAACTTTGTGAAGCTTTGTGTGGGGCATCTCAACCTCATTGTGCAACCTATTCTCCTGCCTGGCCTGTACCTGTTCCTCTTGGAATGGTGTATAATGGATAAATACAAAATGCCTAAGCATGAGATATAGTGAGATGGATGACATGCTTATCATGAGGTGCTGTTTAGCTTCTTAGAGCTTTGGACAATTAGTTCATCAGGAGGACCTCATACTAAGTGTGTGCACTAATGTTTAGGAGTTTAAAGCTGATTCATAAATTTCAAAGATTCATGTACCTCTATATGGTTGATATCTTATTATTGAGGGAAATAAATCTTAACAATAGCTTGTCTAAAAGAATAGTGAAAGACAGGTTCTCAAATTGTCTTCCTTTTGGTATATTCCAGGTTGGAAAAATTGATGCTTTGGTGGGCTCAAGGGGAACTGGAAGCCACTGGTGGGGTAAGCATAGATTGGTTTGTGCTGAGAAAATGGAGAGCTTTACTAAGTCAAGATGGACCTAATAAGTGACAAGGCACCTCCCTTCTGTAGGATACAACTTCACAACTGAGTCACAGGCATGGGAACTAGTTAAATTGGTAAAGTGTTTGCCACACCACTGTGAGGACCTGAGTTTGGATTTTCAGCCCCCACTTCAAATGCTAGGCATTGTTGGTGCCTGCCTACAATCTTAGTGCTGGAGAGGTGGAGACAAGAGGCTTGTTGGGGCTGGCTGACTAGCTAGACTAGCTGAATTTGTGAGTTCTGGTTTAATGAGAGATCCTGTCTCCAACAAAAGGTGGAGAAGCGATATGGGAAAACACATGATGTCAACCTCTACTATCCACACATGCACACACACACACATGCATTCACACATACACAACAACCCATATACACACCACCACACATCTACATGAAAATAAGTAATACAGTCTTTGCTGTGTTTATGTTCTCATAGGGCCAATGAAGAGAAGGTGTGCTTTCCCCATCTTGGCTACACTCCCACTGGATAGCACACTGCTCAGGTTTTTCCTGCTAAAGCTAGCTTCCTGGCAGCTCAGTGGGGCACTTTCTGTCCTAGATCCTGGTTGATGATATGTTTCCCTACCTCTACATGATCCATATCCACCAGATAATCTGCATTATTCTCAGGCCCCCTTCTGATTGCTTCATTTCCATCAAGGTTAGTTGAGTCACAAAACATTTATTGAAGAATCTGTGATCAAATCTCAGCTTCTGGAATTTTCATTTCCTGTGGGGTCTGCTTCCTCAACTTGGCCATGCTGTGTGTTGCCTGTGATCATCAGGCCTTTTCCAAGGCAACCTGATGTGTCATTCTTGAGGGATCCTCTAGATCAGTCTGTGGTCTGGGCTTGGCCTGAGAGCTGTCATGTGAGGCCCCTCAGTCCCACCAAAGACAGATTTCTTCTTCATCAAAAGCCCCAGGTCAAGTATAGGACACAGGACACTAAACTACTCTGGGCTTGGTGATATCTAAGGCTTGTTTTGAGGCTCAAAACAGGCATACCAGAGGTCTTGCATATTTTTCAATGCACTTGCCAGTTCTCTCCTGTGCTCCTCTTCCCCTGATATGTTGAGAAAAAAGATTCCTTGGGTATGAAGTGCACATTTGCTATGAATTTCTGTTATCTCTGCATGTAGACGGGATGTTGGGACTCAGAGGGTTAAATGCAAAACACATTATCATAGGACAGCTGCAGAGAGGCACCACATTCTGAAATCTGATAAATGAAAAATGGGCATGGTAACAAATTTAATCACATTTGTATTCAGATGTTGTTGAGAGCAGACACTGATTTATGAACTAGCTACAGACACCAGATTTCCTGCCTGGGTTATATACATATGAATGGCTGGACGGATGGAAAGATAAACAGACAGTGAGATTATGCTGCAAATCATATGGCACCAGACTTTTTTATAATCCAGATCTCATCAAACTGGTATTAAAAAATACCACAGATATCATTTTTTTCCTGGCCAATTGCCGGGTCACTTTTACAACAGAGAAGGCTTCTTTCAAAGGGTTCTTTCGGTTATCTGTGCACTGCTAGACATGCCCTGCTTTGGTTCTGTAAGGTTTTCTCTGTAGGCAATATTCCTTGTGGGAGATGCAGAGACATATGGTCAGGCAATGGCTGTATATACTTAGTTATCTCCCCATAGCTTCCTTAAAATGTCAAAGAGGGGCTGGAGACATGGCTCAGTAATTAAAGCACTCACCTGCAAAGCCTAAGGACTGGGTTCAGTTCCCCAGCAAACCATGTAAAGCATGTGTCTGAAGTTCATTTACAGTGGGTAGAGGCCCTGGCATGCCTCTGTCTTTCTCCAATCTGTGCTTGCAAATAAATGAATAAATAAAAATTTATGTCAACAGTGCACAGTGCTGCTCCATAGACTGAGGACTTACCACAAGCTAGACTTTCCGCTACAACGTGGGGTGCAGAGGCAGCAGACCGCTTGTGGATTCATAGTGCTGACAAGTGGCTCAATTCATGGTCTGGCAAAGCAGAGACAACATCTAGAGTTTCCATTTCATAGATCTTAATTCATTAAGTAGTTTATTGAGACTGAGTCCCACTATGTTGCCTGGTCTTATCTCAAACTGCTGGGCTCAAGTGGTCCTCCACCTGAGATTCCAGAGTAATAGGACTATAGATGTATTTTGAAGGTAAACCACTTGGTAAGTGGGGTTCTTTGCTTTCATACAGGTCCCCAGAAACCTCAATATGTATCTGCAATATGCTCTTGTCACCATACCTTCTGTCTAAGCACTTACTTTATGATAAGTTCTCAAATTTAACAAACTATTCATCTTTAAGAGTCATCTAGATTTACAGATGCTTTCTTCTTCCTCCTTCTCCTCTTCTTCTCTTCCTCCTTCCTTTTCCTCCTTCTTTTGTTTTAAGAGATAAATCATGCGATCTAATCTGGCCTCAAACCTCTGATCCTCCTACTCCCACCTACTGAGGGCTGAAATTATAGGTGTGTACTAACATTCCTGGTTTTATGCAATGCTAGAGATGGATCCCAGTGCCTCCTGCATGCTAGGCAAACATTTCACCAGTGTGCCACATTCCAGCCTATTCTTTCACTTTTATTTTTATTTTTTTAATGTATATATAAAGAGAGACAGCTGGAGAGATGGCTCAGTGTTTAAAGACATCTACTTGAAAAAGCCTGATAACATAGGTTCAGTTCCCCAGTGCCTAAGTAAAGCCAGATGCACAATGTGCTGAATACATCTGCCATTTGTTCACTAGAGGTTCTGGAGTGCCTGTACTCAGTCTTTCTCTTTGACTCTTTCTCAGTCTGTTTCTCTCAAATAAATTAAAAAAACCCACAAATTTAAAGAAAGGAAGGAGAAAATGAGCACACTAGGGCCTCTTGCCATTATAAATGAACTCCAGATGTCCCATTTTGTGCATCTGTTTTTACATGGGTACTGGGGAATCCAAAATGGGCCATCAGGCTTTGCAAGCAAGCGCCTTTAACCACTGAACATTCTCTCTAGGCCTATTTTTCACTTTCAATAAAAGGTATTTTAGTTTCATTTATTTATTTTATTTATCTGCCATATGTGGGTGTGGTGGTGTGTACATGTGGAAGTGAGGACATATACTCAGAGTTTCAATTCTCTCCTTGCCTTCCACATTTGGGACAAGGTTTCTCAGTGTATTCACTGCAGTATATATTAGGCTAGCTGGCCCTCCAGTTTCTGGGATTCTCCTGGCCACTCCTCCCATCTTGCTATGGTGAACTGGGATTATAGATGACTGAGTCTTGAGTTTCTGTGGTGTAAAGGTTAAATTCTGTTGTAAACTTAATCAAATCAGGAGTCAAATGACAGACATATCTCTTAGATTCTTCGTTGGCTCTGTGAGGGCATTTCCAAGAAGACTGATGGATGGGGGGAAGACCTTCCCCCAGGGTGGAAAGCCCTTCCAGTAGTGGACTATATATAACAAATTTCCAGGAGAACAGAGTGCCTTTTGTTGGGCTGTCCCTCCTTCTCTCTGGTGTGTGCACCTAACCTGTTGCCATTATCCTTCATAAACATCAGGACACAGTTTCATCAGCCTTTCAACATGGACATCAGCCAAGCAGTTCTCCATGGATCCTTCAGGTCCTCTGTTTCAGATTGGGGCTGCTAAGGCATCCAGCCTTGTGGACTTAGCTGCTACCAGGTTCTCTGACTCTGCAACCTGCAGTCAGCCATTGTTGTACTGCACTTTCCATCTTTTTAAGTTGGTCTAATACACCCTGTCTATTATACAGATTGAGTCTACTGGCCCTGTTCCTCTACACAAACAAACAAACAAACAAACATGGTTTTGGGAATCTGAACTCTTTTTTTAAAAAAATTTAATTTATTAGTTTTCTTTTCAGCAAATTCAGGCAGTTTGGTACCATTGTTTAGGCTCATCTATGATCTACCCCCTCCCACTGGACCCTCCTTGTTGATGTAAATGGGTCATGCATTGTGGTGTTAGCCCACAGTTATTGGTATGATAAATGTCTCTGCATATCATGACCCAACATGTGACTGACATTCTTTCCGCCCCCTCTTCCGCAAAATTTCCCTGAGCCATGTTGGGTTCATTTTTGGTCTGCTCCAGTGCTGAGATGTTGGGGGCCTCTGAGGCTCTGGCTCTCTGATTTGGTAGGAGTTGATTTTTCTCTGTGTTAGTCTCCTTCCCCTTTGTGCTGGTATCTGGTTCACAGGAAAACATCACCCTTGCTTGTTTCGCCAATTGTCCTTAGTTTCAGTTGGGCCCCTTTTGAGGTATGTTGGGGCAGCTCTCTTCTTAGGATCTGCATCTATCTTTCTTTCCCTGGTATCTGGAGTGCAGCTAGGCGGTTGCCATCTTGGCCAGAAGTCTGCCGAATCTGAACTCTTAATCACTAAGCTATATCCTCACTCTCACATTATTTCATTTATAACAGACATTTAGTGAGACCCCATGTTGGACTGTGTACAGTACAGTCAGAAATGGATGGCTCATCCCCCCCAACTTATACAAGCAGCTCACTATGTAGTATCAAGTCAGATAACTGTGTACAAACTCAACACAATTAGAAGAAATAATTGAGTTCAGCCATGGAAGCTGCAATGGTGCAGGAGGAAGCCTCCAAACCAGACTGGATGATCCCAAGTGGAATTCTTGAGACTGAAACATCTTCTGTCTGCCCTTCATCATCCAGAAAGTGGGTTGTTTGGATGTAGAAGTGAGTGGGTTAGGGGAAAAACTATGAGGGAACCATAGAGATGGGGAATGCATGGCAACCAGGAAACAGCATGAAGCTCCATAGTGTCTGGGATATGACTTCCCTGGATGCCAGGAGATGGGGACTCAAGATGGGCAAAGCACTCATCATTATTGAGGAATTTTTCCTGGTGGCTGTCATTGAAACTGATGGACTGGGGAAAAGAATAGCAAGGAGCAAGGAGGTCCATGGATAGTGGAGGAGGCTTTGACTGGAGCTGGGTACCAGGAGGGGGACCCAGATGTGAGCAGATCCAAGCCTTATACTAGTTGCCAGCCTCTAGAGACGAAGATTTGGATAGAGATCCTACAGTTTACTGAGAAAGGATGTCAAGAGAGCTTGCTTTGATTTGGTGGAGGAGATGGTGGTTAATGTTGCGAGGGAGTGGGGTAGTACCAGCCAGGGAGCCCCCAACAACATGAGCTGGAGAGACACGCCCACAGCTACCCCACCACGCTCCTTCAGTCAACAGAACTGACATTATTCCTGTCAAAGCCCACAATCACTACATTTCTAGTTTTTCATGGTTTGCTTTATCTTTTTAATTAAATGATCTCCTCGAGGGGGTGGATGCTGTCATATTCTTGTTGAAACGTTCACAGCCCCTGAAGCATCCTGCTGTGTGTGTAGAAAGCATTGATGTATATTCGTTAATTGATTTATTGAATTTATTTTTTTATTCACTTAACACATTCCCAAGAAACAGCCAAAGCCCGAGTTAGAAAGCCATCTGGTAAACCGGCTCTAGAGAATCCGTCTTGGCTCTCCCATCTTAAAGTTCTCAAAATAGCTAACATTTATTGAACATTTCCTCATGTGTAAGGTACTATGCCAATATTATCATATCTGTAATCTCATGTAATCTTCAAAAAAATCTTGTGCCATGATTACTTTAAATAGCCCCCTCTTAAAACCAAGGGCAGTGAGGCATAGTGGGATTGTCATTGTTTTGAGGTCAGTATAATATAGGCATAAAACTGTAACCCAGATGTTGTGTCTATAGACCTCAATGTTTGTGAAATTTGCCCACATATGGGTACTATCTAACGTAACATAATTGTCTATACCACTCCCTTCTCCATGACTTACATCACTGACCCACACAGACTGGAAAAATGTGTCACTTACCATGGCTGCCTGTCCAATATGTCAAAATTGGAGCCTAGATATTTCTACAATGCACCCCCTCAACCAGTCTACTGTGCTGGTTTTAAGGCAAATATATAGAACCATGCTTTCTGCTGAGCAGTGTTACCTATCTCTCTATCATGCAATCCATTATCTATCATTCATCTTCTATCATTATCAATCTATCTAATACCTATCTAATATCTAACTGATGTCTCTGCCATCCTGCATGTATTATCTATCATATAGGATAGATGATATCCTATGGTAATATTATATAGATAATATAATAATATTATGATAGAGAATCTATCTATCTATTTATCTACTTATGTACTTATTTATCTACCATGTAAATGAAAGGTTTCTTATTTTCCTCTAGCAGACCTACAAACTAGTTCAGGATGCATGCCAGAAGCATGTCCAAAGTTAGTTAGCTAAGTGGATCAGCCCTGGTAAGATTCTTAAAGTATACCACTACAGTAATAGTTATTTGACAAAGAGGATAGTTATTCTTTAGCAAACACAGGAACGAGTGTGGACATGGTGGCATGTCTGGAATCCCAGTACTTGGAAGATTGAGACAGGAGTCTTGCAAGTCTGAGGTTAGCCTGCACTACAGAGTAGTGAGTTCAAGACCAGCCTGAACAGCTTGATAAGGATTCCCTATCTTTCAAAATATAATAGAGGAACATCTGATTCTCCAGATGTGAATACCAGAAGGGGCTTAGGGAGTTCTAATAGAGCCAGGTTATAGCCAATATCACCTATCAACAAGTAGCTGTTGATGGATAAATATTCCAACAATTAAAGTTGTCAAAAATGTTGGTAGCCATATGAAGTAGTATATAACTCTTTGCTGTCAGCTTTCAAGCTGAGACTGGATGACAATATTTTGAAGACTCAGAAGAAATGACTGAACTTGGTGAAGAAGCAAGATTAGATTGGATAGTTTCTCTAGAGTTTCTTATTGTTTTTAGGGATTTAGTTTGTGGCTAGAAAGTTTATCCACCTGATACTGCTCCTGTGTTGATTAGCACTTTTTTCTCTGGCATGGTGCTGACATCCATAAGCCTAAATCTTCAAGGAGGCAGACCTGACCAATCTTGTCTCTGTTTACTCTTGCCCTGGATATGAACCTACCATGGATTGAAGACTTTCTGTCTCATGATCAACAATCTTGTCTGTTCAAAAGATCTCTGCAACTATGTGTAACTAGCCAACTAGGATTAAAATATGTGATATACTAATGTAGTTCCTAAATGTACCATGAGGATTATGTAAGAAAGTGTTAGAAGCTCTTCAGACAGAGTCTTTGTAAAGTAAGCCCTTAGCAAAGGGAAGGGTCTACTATCCTAGACATGACCATGACTGGTTCTTAGAGGAGAACTAAGAGGAAGTCATCAGAAGACACCCACAGGATGAGGGACAAGAGAGGTTTCAAGAAATACAGAGGGCATTTGGTGATATTTTAAAATATTTAGGTAGCCTGTCTTTTATGCTGCTTGTTGTTGGTGCCCATTTCATGATAACACAAGGAAGATAGAGAGAAGGCCTGGGACTAGTTGAGGAACTCATGACTACAGCTGAAATAAAGATCATCACGTGGGCTGGAGAGATGGCTTAGTGGTTAAGTGCTTGCCTGTGAAGCCTAAGGACCCTGGTTTGAGGCTCGATTCCCCAGGACCCATGTTAGCCAGATGCACAAGGGGGTGCACACATCTGGAGTTCGTTTGCAGAAGCTGGAAGCCCGGGCGTGCTCATTCTTTCTCTCTGTGTGTATCTGTCTTTCTCTCTGTGTCTGTCGCTCTAAAATAAATAAATAAATAAGTGAACAAAAAAAATTAAAAAAAAAAAGATCATCACCTGCTTATATCTAAGGGTGATAAGGTGGTGTGGACTGCTGATGTCCACATGAAGGCTCTTAGTTTCACACATGTCTCTATACGCAGCAATTCTGTGTTCATAAATATTCATACCAGGGCATCAGTGGCTCAGCTTCAGCTTATGAGATAATATGGCCGAGACAAAACACCTCCAAAATCAGTTTATGGGAAGAATTTGTTTATTTTGGCTTACAGCCTCTATGTAAAGCTCTCTGATGGCAGGGGAAATGGCATGAACCAACCTCAAGAGGATAATAGCAGCAGGAGAGATATTCAAACTAACACTGGCAAGATAGGACTAATAAACCTCAAGGCACATCCTAAGCAACACACCTCCCCCAGACTTACCTTACCAAATTACAAATAGCTGAGGACTGAGAATTCAGAATACTTATATTTATGAGGAGCATCTGGTTCAAACCACCATAGTGTGCTCCAGGCCTCTATAAACTCACAGTAATCAATGATATAGAATACATTGCATTCAGTACAACTTTAAAATCCCCATAATTTTTTCAATCCTAGTATTGTTCAAACATCCTCATAGACCAAGTTCTCTTAACTATAAATTGTAAACCCAAAAATACATAGTGGCAAAGAATAAACATTAACAATGCAAAAAATGACATTGGGCATGAGAAGGAAGGATCAAACCAATTCAGGAACTAAAACTGACATAGCAAACAACAAATGCTGAAGCTCCTTATCTAACATCTCTAACCAGTGATGAAGTCCCTGGAGCTCAAGCTCCTCTCCTCCAATTCAGGGAACAACCCATCCTGAGCTGGAAGCTCTCATTGGACCCTATCACATAGTCCTGGCATTTCCTGAGGTCTCCACTACAACCCATGGTTCATCCTCATAGCTCCAACAGACCTCCATGCAGGCATTAAAAAAAAATGCTGCCTCACATTGCCTAGTGGCCATTTTGTAGAAAATAAAACACATTGAAAAATCCAATGGCCCTCCCCCCAGCTGCATTTGCTATACTTCGTAGTAACAGGTAGGCTACCAAATTTATTAATCTTGGGGAATAAAGCTGACTTTAATGAGCAAGACAGTATCATGATTTTGGCCCTTTTCTTTCAAAAGAGTCAGCATTCTTTCTGCTGTCCCAATGCAGAACAATTGGCTCAATCTCAATGATTGTAATCTCTCAAACAATTGCAGCTGAATGTTTTCTGTCTTCTGCCTTTAATTTCTGTCTGTACTGTATCCTTTTTCTTTTTCTCATACTAGTTCATTTCTTCTAAACTCAACCTTGCACAAATCCTCAGGATACAGACAGAAGGCAACAAGCCTCTCACACAAGGTGCTTCTAGTTCAGTCTGAACATAGCTCTTTATCTTCATAAGTAAAACCTACGTAGTCCATGCTTTTTTTCTGTATCTAATTCTCTCAACTCTGACTGGAATGGTTTATGAAACTGTGTCTATCACACTACAAAACATCTCTTAGGCCAAGGTTTTAAATACTTTCACGTTTCTCCCACAAATCAGGTCTAAAAAGCCAAAACCCACACAGTCAATTTTCTATCACCAATGACCCCATTCTCTGTACCAGTTTTTGGTTGGAGGTAGCTTCTCATTGCTGGAATGAAACACCAAACCAAAAATAGCTTACAAAATTATTTTGGCTTACAGTATTAAGGGGAGGCTCCATGATGGCAGGGAAAAGATAGCATGAACAGAGGCTGAGCATCATATTCCTGTTAATATCAGGTAGATAACAGCAGGAGGAGAACTAGTCAAACTAACCGTGACAAGATAGGGCTAGTAAACTGTAAGACCCACTCCCAGCAACATACTTTCTCCAGCAAGGCCCTACCTCCCAAATTGCCATCAGCTGGACTCAAGCATTCAGAACTCACCAGTTTAAGGGAGCATTTGTTTCATGAGACTACACACACCATATAAGTCCATTGGATTTCTGATCACCTGCACCCACCCAAAATGCTGTCCATGATATTTTTAAGGACCATTTTCTGAAACACTAGGGGAATTCTTTTATACAACTCTATGGTGCTAAAATATGCTATCTGTGTTCCATGTCAAACCTTGTTTATTCTAGGTTTGATAGTGAGAAGGAAGATTCTAGGAATAATTGGTTTTTAAAATTATTTATAGTTTTTCTCAGTATCACTATGCAATCCTGAAAATACATGAAGAAATGAGGAAAGCACATGATAGGATACTGCAAACAACAGGGTGGTAAACCTTCCTCATAGAATCTCACATGAAAGTGAAGGCTTTGAATGTTCCAACTCTACTCAAATTGGATGGCTCCTCTCCATAGAGTAAAACAGCCCCTGACTCCAGCCCTTCTCACCCACTGTGAAGACCCAGATCAAGTTCTTCCCTCTTTCATCTCTGATTGCCCAGTACCAGGTAGAGTCACTGGTCTACTAGAGCACAGCAAGTCTCAGGAAAATGGAAAGCTGAAATGACAGCCACATGACAGAGGAAGGCGGGCAAGACTACAGCTCCACAGCCACTCTCCCAGAGGTCCAGCAGTCACGTTGATATTTTCATGCTTTCTTGAATATGTGTCTTGCTGCACTTTCCCTCTCAGTGACCATGCACAAAGATTTATTTATACTGAATACGTAAATTCCTTAATAAAGTAAACCAACCATCATCTTTCCCTTTTCTACAACACCAAGTCATTATTTCCATTGGATGAAGCCCTTTTGACCCATAGAAATAAAACCATGGGGCACAAAAGTGCACAAAAACATTACTTGTTATCACTCTCATTTCCTTTATTGTGTTCTCAAGTTAGAAAACACATCCGAGTTAGCAGAGTTTACTAGAATATATTGTGAACACTTTGCTTATTGGTGTGATTCACATTATAAAAAGAAATGGGTTTATAAATCTATAGACTTCTCAAGGAAGCTTGTTCATATCCCCATCTGTCTATGCTTAAGACCTTTGGGATATCTCTATATACCTGATGTTGTGTCCAATACCTGTATCTCACCTGCTGCTAAACTAGTTTATTACTGGCTACAAGACATTAATACCATGAATCTCAAAATTGGTATACAATCATCTTTTTAAAGTTTTTAAAAATTATTTTATTTCTTTATGTATTTGAGAGAGAGAGAGAGAGAGAGAGAGAGAGAGAGAGAGAGAGAGAGAGAGGAAGAGGCAGATAGAAAGGGAGAATGAGCATGCCAGGGCCTCCATTCCCTGCAAACAAACTCCAGACTCATGCTCCCTATGCATCTGGCTTACATGGGTCCTGGGGAATTGAACCAGTGTCCTTAGGCTCTGCAGGCCAATGCCTTAACCACTAAGCCATTTCCTCAGCCCTACAATCATCTTTATAATGATACCTTGCTTCCTTGGTTTCTAGCTACAGTATTCTTTTCTCCAAGTTAATGTCCTTTGGAGTCATTGTTCTGGGCTGTAAAGAATGGGGAATTCATTAGATGAGGACTAAGTTCTGTAAAGGTTTTTCTATAATATTTAAATGTGTTTTTTTTTTTTTTCAAAACAGGGCCTCACTATGTACTGTAGGTCAGAAAGAAACTAACTTCAACACTTCTGTCTGAAGTGCTGAGATTACAGGCATGAGCCACCATGCCTTGCTCTATAATGCCTTTAGTCTTTTTATATTGACATATATTGGATTTTTGTGTTCTTCTTGGCAATAAACTTAGTAGAATATTTACTAGACATGTTCTTTCTAATCTAAAGGAATTCGTCTGTATTTTATTTTTATTACTAAGAACATATTTTGTATGGATATAACATGAGTTGGTACCATCTCTTCCCTCCTCCCTGTGCCCATTCCACTGGGATCCCTCATCAGTGGATTGCTGGCATTCCCCATGGGGTTGTGGGTTATGCATTGTGGGAGCAGCATTCAGTTATTGGAGGAAGGTAGCGCCTCTGTACATGAAATCCCAACTTGTGACTCTTATCTTTTCACCCCCTCTTCTGCAAAATTCCCTGAGCCTTGTTGGGTGTGTTTTAATTCTACTTCAGTGATAAGCTCTTAGGAGCCTCGGGCTCTCTGCTTTGATAGGTGTTTAGTATGCTCAGCCTTTGTCTCCTTCACCCTGGTGCTGATTGTCAAGTTCAGCATGGAAGCAACACTCTTGGTCACCTCTTCCATTCCTCTGTGGTTTCGCCTGGACTTTGACTGAGATGCAAGGGGTGGTTTATCTTCTCAGGTCTCACTACCTTCTGAAAAACAAAAACAGATTCTCCAACAGAGTAAAATCAGCATAGGTTAAATTGGGTAAGCATTATTAATTTAAGGAGATTATGATAGATGTAGCCCCTCTTTTAGCTAAAGACTAGGGGGAGCTTGACATTGGAGAGCAAATTTTTTCTCTCCATAAGATTTAGACCTTGTTCTCAGTTCTTTCCACTGAGAAGACCTCTTAGCCAATCAGAAAGCCATTGGTTACTTACCATGGCTGGGTATCACCATTGCATTGGTGTGCACTTCTTGTCAGGCTGGTTGATTTTGAATAGTTTATATTCCTGCTTGTTCACTCTGTTGTTGGCCACTTTTCCCCAGTAGTTCATGGAGCACTTTCCAGTACTAGACAGGCTGTCTGGTGACTGGCTTGCTTCCAGATTCCAGCCAGGTCTCTCCATGTTCTGTGCTGGCACCATATGGTGTGTTCAGCAACAGGGTCTTAACCTTTTACTTCAGGCAGGTGCTTTGACAGAAGCCTGTCTTGTTTGGGGGACCTCATATATTTTTACAACTAACAGCTCAACGTGAGTAGTGCTTATTTCTGGTTCTGCAAGTTACAAGTCAGAGCCAAATTTTTTAAAGGTTAAGCTGCATCCCACCTTCTCTAGGGTCCTTGTTTTTGGGCACTATCCCTATATTCCTGTTGAGGGTTATACCTTTTAGCCTACCTTCAAAAAGAAAGTTTCCTATGGTAGCAGTTCATTTTGGGGTTAATTTTGTGTCTATTCCAAACCTGTGTCCTCCCTTCCCCACCCCTCCCCCCAGTCCTTCCATCCCTACTATCTGTGCCTACAGTTGCCTATCTGGTATTCCAACAACTCAAGCTGATCCATGGTAGGAACCACAGACTAGTGAGAACATGCATTGTTTGTCTTTCTGTGACTGTGTATGTTCACTGAGTATAATCTGTTTGAAACCCACCCATTTTCCTACAAGTTTTGCTGTTTCATTTTTCTTACTGCTGAGTAGAATTCCATTGTATAAATGACCACAACTTTCTTATCCATTAATCCAGTGATGGGCACTTGGGTTGATTCCAGTTCTTAGCCATGATGAATTGAGCAGATATAAACCTGGTTGAGCAATTATGTCTGTAGTGAAGCATCAAACATTTAGGGTAAATGCGCAGTAAGGGAATAACTGGGTCTCTTGGTAGTGCTATATCCATCTTTTTCAGGAAACACCATATTGATTTCCGCCCTGTTTATATAAGTTTGCATTCCCATCAAGAGTGAATGAAAGTTCCTCTTTCTCCACACCCTCACCAATGTATGTTGTTGTATGACTTTATTATGATTGCCATCCTAATTGGAGTAAGGCCAATCTCAATGTTGTTTTAATTTGCATTTTACTGATATTTAGGGACTTTGAACATTTTCTTAATTGTGTGTTAGCCATTTTTATTTCTTTCTCTAAGAACTCCATATTCAGTTTTCTACTCCATTTTTTGAGTGGGTTTTTTTGATTTTTGATTTCTTTATAGATGCTAGATGTTAGGTCTCCATCATTGGTATAGCTGGTAAATTTTTTCTCACATTCTGTGGGTAATATATTGGCTCTTCTATAGTAGGTTTGTCTGTACAAATGCTTTTTAGCTTCATGAGATCCCATTGGTAGAGAGATTGTTTAATTTTGTATGCTAATGGCATGTTGCTCAGGAAGTCTTTTCCCACTCCTATATTGGAGAATTCCTCCTATTTTTTTTTTCTTCCAGTAGTTGAAGAGTTTAAGGTCCTATATTGAAGTTGTTATTCCATTTTGAGTTAATTTTTATATTTGGTAAGATGACTGGATTTAGTTTCATTTTTCTACATGTTGCTATCCAATTTGTCCAACACCATTTGTTGAAGACACTGTCTTTTCTCCAGTCTACATTGTTGGTACCTTTGTCAAAGATCAAGTAGCTATAGCTACTTGACCTAAGGTCTTCAGTTCTGTTCTATTTATATATATTTCTGTTTTTATGAAAGTACCATGCTGTTTTTGTTATTATGGCTTTGTAGTATAGCTTTAGCTCAGGTATGATGATCCCTCCAGAGGTGTTTATTTAGCTGAGGATTTCTTTGGATAGCTGAGGTCTGTTGCTATTCCATAGGAATTTTGAGATCTTTTTTTTTTTCTTTTTTTTTTCTGTCTCTGTGAAGAATGATGCTGGGATGTCTATTGGTATTGCATTAAATAATATTGCTTTTGGTAGAATTGCCATTTTCACAATATTAATTCTACCTTTCTGGGAACATGGGCGGACTTTCTTCGTCTGAAGTCTTCCTCAATTTCTTTCTTAAGTGTTTTTATTCAATATATATGTCTTTCACATCCTTGGTTAATATTATTCCAAAGTATTTAATTTTTTGTGGCCATTAAAATGGAAAAAGCTTGCTGATTTCTTTTTCTGAATATTCATCCTTTTCATATGGAATGACTACTGAGTTTTGTGTGCTGATTTTGTATCCTGTCACTTTGCTGCAGGAATTAATCACCCTTAGAATTCTGAGGTGGAGACTTTTGGGTCATTATGTATAGGATCATGTTGTTTGAAAATAAGGCTAACTAGACTTCTTTCTTTCTTATTTTTATCTCTTTTATTTCTTTCTCCTGTATTATTACTTGGGCTAGGAATTCTAGTACTATGTTGAAGATCAGTGGTGAGTTCAGACACCCTTATCTTGTCCTAATATTAATGGGAACTCTGTCTTTCCCCACTAAGTGTTATTTGGTCTTTTATTGTGTTGAAATATTAACTAGCCATGCCCATTTTCTCCAGTGTTTTGATCATGAAATGATGTATTTTGTTGAAGTCCTTCTCTGTATCTATTGAAATGATCATGTGGTTCTTGTGATTAAGTTTAAGTGGCATATTATATTGATCAATTTCCATATGTTGAAGCAACCTTGCATCCTGAGATAAATCCTATTTGATCAAGGTGGATAATGCTTTTGATGTGTTGTTGAATTTGGTTTGCAAGGATTTTTTTCAGGATCTTTGCATTAAGTTCATCAGGGATATAGGCCTATAGTTTTCTTTTCTTGTTGGATCTCTGTCTGGTTTTGGTATTAGGGAGATGCTACCTTCAATAAAATAGTTGGGTGGAATTAATTTCCTGTTCCCCAATTATGTGAAATAGTTTGAGAAAAATTTGTCTCAATCCTTTAATGAAGGTTTAATAGAAATTGGCCAAGAAGCCATCTGGTCCTAGACTTTTCTTTCTGAAGTGGTTTATGATTACCTTTTCAATCTGTATGAATGTTATAGGTTTCTTTAGGAGACTAATCTACTCTGAATTTAGTTTTGGTAAATGGGATGTGACTAGGAGTTCATCCATTTCTTACAGACTATCCAGTTCTGTGGAATAGAAGTTTTGGAAGTATGTCTTGATGATTCTTCTGATTTTATTGATGTCTGTTGTGACCTTCCCCTTTTCATTGCTGATTTTGCTAATTTAATACTTCTTTTTTTTTTTTTTTTTTTTTTTTTGTTAACCAATTGGCCAAGGATTTATCAATATTCTTAGTTTTTCAAATAACCAGGTTTTTGATTCATTGCTTTTCTTTATTGTTCCATTTAGTTTCCATTTCATTAATTTTTGCTCTTATCTGGATTTTTATTTTTTTTTATTTTTACCTTTTTGGTTTTTCAAGATAGGGTCTTACTGTAGCCAAGGCTGACCTGGAATTCCCTATGTAGCCTCAGGGTGGTCTCAAACTCATGGTAATCCTCTTATCTCTGCCTCCCAAGTGCTAAGATTAAAGGTGTGCACCACCATGTCTGGCTTGGATTATTGCTTTCCATTTGAGCTCTTAGGGCTGGATTGTTCTTGTTTGTCCAAAGCCTTTATGATTATATTATTAATTTGGAATCTCTCTGTCTTTGTTATGAAGGCATTTAGTGCTATGAATTATCCTTTTAGGACTGCCTTCATTGTGTCCTATAAGTTTTGGTAAGATTTGTTTTCATTATCATTCAATTCTATAAATTTTACAATTTATTTTTTGATTTCTTCCACAACCCATTTATTGTGTAAAATTGTGTTGTTCAGTCTCCAGGAATTGTTCTAATTCTTTTATTTTTATTTTTATTTTTTGGTTTATTTTTATTTCTTTATTTGAGAGTGACAGACAGAGAAACAGGGAGAGGGAGGGAGGGGGAGAGAGAGAGAGAGAATGGGCATGCCAGGGCTTCCAGCCACTGCAGATGAATTCCAGATGCATGTGCCCCCTGTCCCTTGTGCATCTGGCTAACGTGGGTCCTGGGGAATCGTGCCTCGAACTGGGGTCCTTTGTCTTCACAGACAAGTGCTTAACTGCTAAGCCATCTCTCCAGCCCGAGTTGGTCTAATTCTTGATGTTGAGTAGGCATCTTTGCTGGAGATCCCTCAGTTTTCTGACCTTCATTTTTTTCCCTGCATTGTAGTCTACCCATCGGGGGGAGAAGTCTTATTTTATTGAGGAGGAAGCAAGCATTTGTCTTTGTGGGATCTTCAGTACGTTTTCTGTTTTAAAAGCATACCAAATTGATGTAGAGTGGGGTGATAACCACAGATCCGCAGGTTGTGGTGACAGCAAGTAGATGAAAAGTATCTGAAGAAACTGGATGCGGGGAACTGGGAGCTCTGGCCTACTCACTCCATTTGCGTACTTGTCAGCAACCAGCAATTGTGGAACCTAGAGCTGGAAAGCTGTATAACCCGAGGCAAAAGGCTATGGGAATAGGAATTTGGGGACTCAGTGGCAGGTTAATCAGGAAGGAGGAGCAAAAGGCCTGCTTTAGCAGGGTTCTGGAAGCTCCAAACCAGCAGCAGGGGGTACATGCTAGAACCAGGGAACTGGGAAGTAGGAAGGAACTGGGATCTCTGGATTACTCATTCCATGTGCTGCAACCTCCAGAGCAACTCTTTTGTATCTTAATAAAGGGAAGTAAAAATATAAATCTGGATATTCCTTGAAAATATTTTGATGTGCAAAGGCTTATCTACAAATTTTAAAGAAGCAGAACATTCAACTTTTTTCTTTTTCTTTTTTTGGCCTCCTCCCTGCCCTCTTCCCCTCTGCAGGGACCCTCCTCATTAGGGAATATGGGTTGTGATTTGTGGGGTTAGCCATCAGTTATGGGTAGAAGTCAATGTCTCTGTGTATCATGACCCAACATGTGGCTCTGACATTCTTTCTGCCCCTGTTCTGCAAATTTCCCTGAGCCATGTTGGGTTCAAAAACATTCAATTTTAATGTGATATTATGTCAAGGACATAATTATTTTCTCTTATTTTAAAGTTATAATCCTAGAGACAATGCAGGCTCAAATAGAATTTTGTAGAATAAGAGACCCTTGAAAACAACTCAATATATTTATATGAACTTTTTGAAATAATCAAAGCTAGATTTATGCCTGTACATAAGCATTCTAAATATCTTTCTATTTTAGAAGGTTAACAATTTTTGTGGTTGGGACTTTGTGGAGAATTAAGAATAGAATCTGTCTTCTGCTTCTACTGGCTATCTCTGTTATTGATAATTGAGGCTATGAAGAATTAGAAGGCAGGAAGACTGAAGTGATAATTAATGGACAGAAAGGCTCTCTTGGACTTACAGAGGAGTCTCAACCACAATATTCCCAACTGCCTGCTGAAGGGGAATGGAGGAGTTTTTTATTACCTTGCATGGTCCTTTCTGTTTCCCCTCTGATCTGTAGCTGTCAGGGTTAAAGACTCCATACCTGTACTGTTTCTGATCTTGAGACTGGATCCCTTGCTTTGGTCTATGCCCTGGTCTGGTCCAAGTGGCAGTTGCAGGCCTGATGTTATTTTGGGGAGATAGAAACCTCCAGCCTGGGAGCTGCAGCTCTGTGTCATGTTGTCCTCCCAAGGTATTAGTCATCCTGGAATATCCAAGGCTCTGGGAACATGGGTCTCCCTGTCATGGATAAATGATTCTCCTGTGTGGTTTGATGTTGTCACAGATCCTTTTGTTAAAGGCACTATTCAGTGTAACTTCTTTCCCCTTTCTGACTGCAGATTTCCATTTCTCTATTATTTAAACTAAAATCCCCTGTGATTAGAGACATTCCCTAAATAATAAACAAGAAACTACACAAATCCCCCAAATCATCCTCGGCTTCTTACCAGCATGCCTCACTGTCAATCTCACCCAGGTACAGAGTAATTGTGTCATGACTCAGTAACGCGAGCCAACTACGAGCTAGTAAGGTGCTTAACAAACTCACTATGAGGATATGGCTCATTGGAAACTTAGCAATGCACCAGCAGGAATTGCAATGACACAAAAATAGAAACTAACATGCTTATCTGGATTTATTTTTTTCTGTGAACTGGATGTAATAAATTTTGCACCTTTCTGGGAATCAGGAAGTATCTAATTCAGTGATGCACTTCAGGGTCCTTTGCTTCAAGACTCCTGTGAGTCTTAACATGCCAGATCTGTGCTGAAAATAAAAGTCCTAGGATGGGGAAGCTCTAGGCTCACAGGTCCTATAATTGAAGTTGAAGAGTCTTAGTTTTAAAAGGCTTTGCATGAGCCAAATGTATATAGTTGCAACTTTATTCAACTCAATTGGCGATCGTCTGAGAAGAAGCCAACACATTTTTTCTGTGTGACCTTGGCTGGTCTTGAATGGCCCCATGTGGTTCTTCAGCCTTCTACAGGAAGAGAGCCACTGGAGACAGGAAAGCCACCAGCATATTCTCCTAAACAATGAGCACTCACATTTTCTCAGTTTTACAGTAAACAGCAGGATTCTTGAGATACAATTTATATGCTCACTTTTAAGGGCATTTTCTTTTAAGCAACAATCCCTTCCTTTGTTCAAGTTAAAACCAATCAAATCACAAGGGAGACGAGATGGAGAAATTCCGGTTATTCGTTTGGTTACTTAGCCATTCTACTATGTTCTGATACTGTGGTATTCATCCTGGTAACATAAAATAATATATAGTTTTAAAAAATTGAGTAGACCCCAGACAATTATTAGCAAGTTCAAAACAATAAGAAAAGTTTATAATATCTGTTCCCACTCAAGTATCCCATAATCCCATAATCATTTACATTAGTCAGGGGGTGGAAAACATTTTGGAAGGAGGATACATGTGCCTGGATTCAAAATAGGAGCAAGTACTATAAACCTAGTAAAGAAGAGAAGCATTCTGGGATCAGCCTGCATGTAGGCATCAAGAACCTTGTATTCGGCTTGTATTATGCAAGCATGATACATATATGTATATATGATAAAATGCAAGCCAGATCTATAAATCCACAGGATAGGTCTTATGCATATTTTTTAAATGTCCCTACCTATGAGTTCATGGATCATCTAAAATACACCTTAGTATACAAAGAGGAGTTGGAGTGATGCTGCAAGAAACCTGCACAAATGCCCTGGCCTAGGCCCCAGCCATGCTGCTCTGGGCAAGCCACCTTGCAAGGTGTCAGGACCAGTGAAGGTAGCAATGGTGAAGGAGGTTAAACCTCTCTGAGTCTGAACATAATTTTCTGAAAGTTATGGTATATGAAGTCCTGAGTGGATAAAGACATGTCTCTAAGCAATGCTTGTAGAACAAATGCTTCTGATATCTTTCTAGGATATAACTTCTTAGATCTACAAATTAAATGTGAACTACATCCAGGGTCAAAACACCAGAATTCTGTGGTGTTTTTAATCCAGTTGTGTGACCTTGAGAAAAATCATATAACCTCTCCTGGACTTTTAAAGCCGTGCTAACAGAGTAGATAGGATCAATGTCTTTGAACTTCTAGAGTTTATATGGCCCCATTAAAGGTGTGAAGAACTTTTTTGGTTTATTTATATTTTAAATTACTTATGTATTTGAGAGAGAGAGAGAGAGAGAGAGAGAGAGAGAGAGAGAGAGAGAGAGAGAGAGAGGGAGAGAGAGAATGGGCATGCCAGGGCCTCTAGCCACTGCAAACAAATTCCAGATGCATGTGCCATCTTGTGCATCTGGGTCACACACGTCCTGGGGAATTGAACCTTGGTACTTAGGCTTTCCAGGAAAGTGCCTTAACTGCTAAGCCATCTCTCCAGCCCTGTTTTATTTTTTTAAAAATAATTGCTAAAAGGAATGTGGGATGCTGGGGGAAAGAAATAATATTTCATGAAAAGCATTGAGGACAAATTTTCAGGGAGCCCATAGTTGCCAATAAATTTTATCTGTAAGTGGCAATTTGAATAAAATCCTTCTCATTTTCCTGCTTTATTAAAGTTGTGGATGGATTCAATGAAGAGAAACAATGTAAATGTAAAGAAAATTTGCTATTTCTTCTTTTCCTTTATCTTTCCCTTATTTTTGAAATAGGCAAGTGGTCTACCACTGACCTATATCTCCAGCTGTTGGTTTAAATAAGGTCTGAGACATGGTCTTACTATATAGCCCAGGTTGGACTGAAACTTTTTATCTGCCTGCCTTAGCCTCTCAAATGCTAGGACTATAGGTGTGCAACACCATACTGGCTTATACTTTTAGAGGAACCTGTGGACTTTTATTAGCAAATTAATGACACAAACATGGTTTAAATTTTTTTTAATGTTTTGTAAACAAGATTGGGTGTTGGGCTTAGTACAGTAATATAATTTTTTCTTATGAGTATTAGAGTCAAAAAGAATTTTGACCAATTAGTTTTGAAAGAAACTCATGGAAAAAGACTCAAATCTGATGTGCTGCTGACATTTAAACTATTTCTCTATGGAAATGTGGTTACTGTGAAGTTATCATAGGCTGAATAACACACCTCCCATGAATGGGCAGAGGTTTGAAAAAGAGCTCCTCCCACTATGCTTTAAGGCTGGGCAACTTCTTCCTAAGGTTTTCTAACCTATTCAGTTGGTATCCTGCCAGAGGGGGTCATTGTCACAGCCAAAATATGTAAAAAACTTGGAGAAAAGGGTTTAGCTGGAGAACCAGAAGCAAAGAGCTCATCATATTTCTTCATGGAGATTAGATGGTAAACACGCATGAAGAAGCAAGGGTGGGTTTTAAAAAGACCTGAAAGAAGAAACTCAGTTCTGATGAGATATACTTCCAATTCCTCTTGGTATGGTAATCCACCCACTAAGCTAAGAAATTCCTGAACTGTTATCCTAGTTCTAAAACAGGCTGTAAAAAGCAGCCTTGGTGACTTCAGTGTGATAATCTCAAAGGCCATTCCTTAGAACTTTGCACAGAGATGTTGAATGGATTTCTCTGTACTTTTAGGTACATTACTGCCTTAGACTCAATCACATATTTTGGTAAACCTCTAAATAGATCATTACTCTCTTGTTGATTCATGCTAAAATTGTAGCCTTACTGGTTTATTATTTTTTAGCCTTTCTTTGAATTAATGAAAGTATTATCCTATGAAATCCTCTAAAATTGTTCTTTTGTGATGATCTGTTCATTGTATTCCTTGTCTTGTGGGGATTTGAAGTTGAAAACCAGTCAGGGAAGGTGGTTGCCTTAGTTAAGAAGAGTGCAGATCACTGAGGCAAGTGCTCTAAGGGACCTAAGGCAGACCATCCATTGAGAAGAGAGAAAGCAGGCAAAGGAAAGTCAAGCAAGTGGGAAATTAAGGACTTTTGATATGTCAATATTTAATTAAGACATGACTTCTAATCACAGCAGAGAAAAAAATTAGCGTTCTACAAGATATAACCACCAATAAGTGGGGAGAGAGGACAGTCCAGACAGAAAAAGGAAATAGGTTAACCTTAAAACCATGGACTTCGGCTGGTAAATTCCCGGTCCAGGGTTGGGTTGCCCCTCACAGTAAGCTGTTGGCTAGGGAGGTCTCTAAAACAATGTAGGCCATTGTCAAAACAATTACTTGTCAGAGCTAAAAGGTAAGGTCCTATTACTGAAGAAACCACAATCTGAAGTCACAGGACATTGAAATACTATGTTGGAATCAAAAGGGAAATTATCTCCCTTCTGGCTAGCCCTTGTACTGCTGGAGAGCCCTGTTAGAGCTTCCAGAGGACAAGTTACCAACAACACGAATAAGCAGGGGACCCTGCAGACTATGAAATCAACCAGCCAGACAGGAAGTATGCACATGTGCAATAGTGGCACACAGCAGGTAATCAACTGTCCTCTGATTAGAAATGAGGACCACTCAGTGGGCTAGAACTCCTATCTGGTACTGATAACAAAGTCATAGTCCCATGGTCAGGAAAACCAGACTTCAGAGAGAAGCTCCCTCTGCTCTCTGGAGAAGAGTGGGTGTGCATCCATAAATCTCTCAAATAACTTTGCAAGCCTTTTTTAACCCAATCTGCTCTCACTTTTGGTTAGAAAATCTGTTTTATTTTACAGGTGGTAGAGAAAATGGAGGACAGCCAAGATCCACTGATAAGACGAGAAGATAGCTGAATTTCCACTGTGGGACTAACAATCTCTACCTCATCTGCCAGGGCTCAGGAGAAATTGCAGAGGAAGTGGTAACATGAATACTGCTCTCATTGCTAGCCTGACAGCCAGCTCCAGGGTGATGGTGATAGACATGGTGATCAATCAAAGCCTATCAAAGCAGAAATCCAGAAGCTACAAAAAACTCAACACTAAATCAGGCTGCCAACAGGCCTTCCATAGCTCAGGGAACATTGAGGAAGAGGGGCAGAAATATTGTAAAGGCCACAGAGTGGCTAGGAATATTCTGAGGCATAGTCCTCCTGCTACTTCACAGGTACTGACTTATGCCTTCATGACCCCACAGTGAATACCATAACCCTACAGAGGATTGTCCCCAAGGTAATGGGAATCAGGGTAAAGGGATAAAATGAGTATAACCTGTTTCTTTCTCTTTCTATACACTCTATCTATCTATCTATCTATCTATCTATCTATCTATCTATCTAATGTGAATACAACAACAACAAAACCAAGTTTTTAGTAGTGATGTCAAAAAAATGAACAAATGTATACAGGACATTCCCTGCCAACCTATTCCAGAATGATTGATACAAAACAGCAAAGGAGGACATACACAATACTGGCTTTTCTGACTTGAGGTCATACACCATTGTTTGAACCATATTCTATTGGTCATGGAGGCCAACTGTATATACAGTGTAAATAGCAACTATACAAAAAATTGAAATAAAGATAGGAATCATTGGGAACCATACTGAAGGTTATGCATCACTTCCTTTGGTTTTGTTGAGATAGTCTCAACACATTGCCCAGGCTAGCCTCAAGATGTTGGACTTGGGCTGGAGAGAAAGTTAATCAGTTAAAGGCTCTTGATTTCAAAGCCTGATGATGAGGGCTCAATTTCCCAATAACCACTTAGAGCCAGATGCATAAGGTATGTGTCTGGAATTTGTTTGTAGTGCCAAGAGGCCCTGGCAGACCCATTTCCACTCTCACTGTCTTTCTCTCTCTCTGTTAAATAAACAAATAAAATATTTTTAAAATAGAAAAAGTATACTAGGTTAATGAAATAAAAATATTCATTTTTTGACAATATATATTTAAAAATCTCAGTAAACCTTTAGCTACTCTAAGAAAAAGAAATGCTTTAGTCAGCTAAGGTAGCTAAAACACTGTGACTTATTCATAGCAGATATTTCTTTATCACAGTTTTGACACTGAAATTCCAAAGTGAGAATATCAGCATAGTCAGGCTGTGGCCTTCTGTTGGTCACAGACTGTGTCTGTCTCAAGGTGTCCTCACATATTTGAAGGAAGCACTTACTGTACTCAGAAAGCTTCCTTCCTCAACATCTAATTATTAAGGCACACATACAGATAGCATTGAAGTTTGGATTAGACTCCAATATATGAATTGGGAGTGGGAAGGAGTACAAACAAGTGAGTGTTTAGCAGACAAAATTTGCAATTTACCAAAATTAGAGATGAAAGAAAGGTCATTATTTTATATAAATCAAAAACATAAGAACACATTGAAATTCTTTTTTGATTATAATTAGACAAAGTATGGGAAACAATCCTAAAATGTCATATTATGGGAAATGACTCAAGAAAAATTAAAAAATATCAATTGACTTATGAGAAATGAAATCTTTAATTTTTTAAAAACTGAGCAAACTAATTTCAGCAATTCTTAAAAACAATTAGATGTGCAGAACAAGCTGGATGTATTTTAGGCCTATCAAGTTTGTTTACATGAAATTTATTCACAAATATACTTAGTAATAGATTAAGATGGTTATGATTATGCTAAATATCCCTAATGGTCCATTTACAAATAGTTAAAAGGTTTGACCCCCCTCCCTCCCCCATTTGTGGTGTTACAGAGAAGTTATCTGGTCTTGAGAGTGCTCACCTCTTTAGTATGTTAATCCATCAGTGAATTCAGTTAGGTAGGGCCTCACTGGAGGATGCATGTCTTAGAAGGGTATATATTGTCCTAGACCTATTTCTCTCTGACTCTGGGCTTCCTGGGTGCCATGAAGTGAGCAACCTTGTCCACCACACATTCCTTACATGAGGATGTCCTGCCTTGCCTCAAGCCCACAGCAACAGAGGCAGCTGACCTGGAATAAATCTGAAAAGTGTGAGCCAAAATAAAAATTTTCTCCTTCAAGTTGATTTTTCTCATGTCTTTCTCTTATAGTAGCAGGAAGTTAACCATCACAAGAACAGTCACAGTGGATGTAAAGAGCACTTGACAAAGTGCTTCACACATTTATGCTAAAAACTTCCTTTAAAATATGTTATTTAGGGCTGGAGAAATGGCTTAACGATTAAGTGCTTGCCTGTGAAGCCTAAGGACCCTGTTCAAGACTTGATTCCCCAGGACCCACGTTAGCCAGATGCACAAGGGGTCTATGAGTCTGGAGTTCGTTTGCAGTGATGGAAGCCCTGACGTGTCCATTCTCTCTCTCTCTGCCTTTTTTTCTCTCTGCCTGTCACTCTTAAGTATATAAATAAAATGAACAAAAAGTATGTTATTTAAACACAAAACTAAACCCAAAATGAGCTTGTACCATAGAAACATTCTCCTTGATAGAAGACTAAAAGATATAACCTTCAGCAATAGTATCAGGGGGATCACTTGGTAAGCAGGGCCTGGAGATAGGGGATGAAACCTAACCTTAAAATGTTTGACTCTGGCCTGTAACCCCCTGTATTAGTCAGGGTTCTCTAGAGGAACAGAACTGCTAGAATAAATTATTTATTTATTTTTTTGGTTTATTTATTTGAAAGCAACAGGCAGAGAAAGAGGCAGAGAGAGAGAGAGAGAGAGAGAGAGAGAGAGAGAGAGAGAGAGAGAGAGAATGGGTGCGCCAGGGCTTCCAGCCACTGCAGATGAATTCCAGATGCATGTGCCCCCTTTTATGCATCTGGCTAATGTGGGTCCTGGGGAATCGAGCCTCGAACCGGGGTCCTTAGGCTTCACAGGCAAGCGCTTAACCACTAAGCCATCTCTCCAGCCCGAATAAATTATTTTAAAAAGGAAATTTATTGGATTAGCTTACAGTAGTCCAATAGCAGTTGCATGCCCAAGAATTAAGGAACCTGGTAGCTGCTCAGTCCACGTGGCCAGATGCCTCAGCAGTCCTGACCCCGCACTGCAGATGGTGCGGGAAGGCCTGGAGGCTTCCAGGAGAGCCGATGGGTTTCGATCCATGCTGGTTTTCAGTCCATGCTGGGTTCAATCCACCCTGGAAGGCAGCAAGCAGCTACAGCAGCCAAGTGGGAAGGAGGGAGGGGCTCTCTTCACCCAGAGCTTCCTTGTATGAAGTCCCCCTCTGAGCAGGGCTTCTAGCTCTGGGGGAAGGACTTCTTCATTCAGTTAATCCTTCCTGGAAGCAACCTCAAGGATCCACCTAGCAGGGATTTCTGTGGATTACTAAACAGATCATGTTGACAACACCTTAACTATCACACCCCCATATCAGAAATTAGTTGTTACTCACATTGAGGTATTGATCAGAGAGACACACAACATACCCCAAATCAGATGGCTACTGTCAAAGTACTTGATTACTCACTGAGGTAAAAGTTAAGACCCTATTCCTAAAGACACCACATGCTGCCAACACAGAACAGCAAGTGACCCAGCTGGAATCTGGAAGGGAACCAGTCCCGAGATGGTTAGCCTAGTTAGTGCCAGAAAACATTACATGGACTACTAAGGAAAAGTGGCCAACAATGTTGTGAGCAAGCAGGGGTCACAGCTACTCAAATACAACCAGCCTGACAAGATGTATGCATCAGTGCAATGGTGGCCCTCAGCCTTGGTGGGTAACCAGTCGCTTTCTGATTGGCTAAGAGATCTGCTCAGTAGAAAGGAACCTGTCATTGGAAATGGGAAGCAGGTCAAAAGCCCATGGAAATAAAGATTATGGTCTCCAGTAGTAAGCTTTCTCTAGTCTTTGGCCAAAAGAGGGGCTACATCCATCAAAACCTCTCTAAATTAACAATGCCATCTAACTTTGCTTACTTCATTCTCTGTTGGAGAATCTGTTCTTTTACAGAAGGTATTGAGACTTGAGGAGATAAACCACCCCTTTCACTTTAGTCAAGGGCCAGGTGAAATCACAAAGGACTTGGTGAGATGAACAAGAGTCCTCCTTCCATGGAGAGCCTGACAATCTGCACCAAGGTGACAGAGATAGACACTGACGATACTCAAAACTTACCAAAGCAGAAATACAGAAACTCCTGAGAGCTGAACACTGAAGTAGACTTAAAACACATCCAACCATAGCTCAGAGAATTTTGTAGAAGATGGAGGAAAAGATTATAAGAGCCACAGGTTGGGAGGGCATACCCAAACCCTGCCTTAATGACTGTCTTCTGCTCTCATAATGCATAAGCCACAACCCCACGGGGAATAACAGCAACTCCACTGAGGTGGGTCCTCAATGGATTGGGGGCAGAGGGTAGGGAAAATGATGGTACCAACACATAATGTGGCCATACAATTCACTTTCTTTATTTGAAAGCACAGACAGAGAGAGGGAGAGAGATAAACAAACTCCAGATGCATGTACCACTTTAGTGCTTTTGGCTTTACATGGGTTCTGGAGAATTGAACCCAGGTCATTAAGCTTTAAGGGCAAGCCAACTCTGCAGCCTAAGAACCTCTTTCTTTTTTAATTTTTATTAACATTTTCCATGATTATAAAATATATCCCATGGTAATTCCCTCCCTCCCCACCCCCACACTTTCCCATTTGAAATTCCATTCTCCATCATATTACCTCCCCATTACAATCATTGTAATTACATATATACAATATCAACCTATTAAGTATCCTCCTCCCTTCCTTTCTCTTCCCTTTACTAAGAACCTCTTTTAAATGAAGTCAGGAAGAGAGTATCTTGTAAACAACACAGGGGTTTTTGAAGAACCTGAGGCTAATATCTTCTTTAACTGAGTAAGATTGAATGTTTCCCCTCAACATAAAGCCTGAAATAAAGATTGCTTTTCTCACTACTTCTATTCAAGATTTTGCCAGAATTCTATCAAATTTAATAAGGCTAAAAGCTAAAGAAATCCAGAAGAAAGAAATGGTATTTATTTAGAGACTATGTGATAACACGTATAGAAAATACTAAAAAAATTATTTTAAAAAGCTACTAGAACCAATACATGTCTTGAGTAACATTATAAGAAGCACTAGCAAAATATTGTTTGTATTGTATTTGCATGAAATATTTGCATAAAATCCTAAGGAGATGCCCAAAATTCTACAAAAAGATGAATCTGTCAATTTCATAGTATATAGAAATCAAGACACAAAATAAATTGTGACTATATACTAGCAATGAAAAAAAGTAAATAAATCCTATTCACAATAAAGCCTAAGGAATAAATACCAAGAGCAATTTAAACAAGGAAAATTACACATTGTGAGGTTTCTACACTGAAAGCCACAAAACACTGCTGAGCAAAGGTTAGAGGATATCAAGGAAAACCAGCCGAGACGGGCTCCGCTGCTTTCCAAAGAGCCGTCCTCCCTCTTGCTGGGTCAGCTCAGCCATCTCATACCTGGTTGTATGCTTCTTTCCCAGTGTTTTTGACTTTAACCTTTCAGCCCTAACTTTCACCTTAACCATTGTATTTCTAAGGCAAGGACAAAAGGCAAAAGGTTATTTAAAAGGTTATTTGGCTTACAGACTTGAGGGGAAGTTCCATGATGGCAGGGGACAACGATGGCATGAGCAGAGGGTGGACAACACTGACAGGAGAGTGGGGCACACACTGGCAAGGGGACACTGGCTAGAATGCCCCTTAGCCCGCCCCCAACAATACACTCCCTCAAAGAGGCATCCATTCTCAAATCTCCATCAGCTGAGAAGCTAGCATTCAGAACACCTAAATTTATGGGGGACACCTGAATCAAACCACCACATTACCTCACAACTTTCATCTTACCCTCTATCAACACCATTCTCAAAAATTCTCACAACACCAGA
Source organism: Jaculus jaculus (assembly GCF_020740685.1). NCBI lineage: Eukaryota > Metazoa > Chordata > Mammalia > Rodentia > Dipodidae > Jaculus > Jaculus jaculus. The sequence goes on along the minus strand of NC_059103.1, from coordinate 62,634,509 downwards.
GGTGAAAGGATCATAAAGAATGGGATTTTAATTAAAACCTAAATAAGGATCAGAGGTATAACTAAAGGTTTCCTTACAGATATCATGAGATGACACTTTATGTGTGTTGCTGACCTATAGCATAATGCAGCAATTAAGATGTAGTGACTATTTATACTGTATCTTGAAGTGTGAAGTGAATTAAACCTATGGCTTAACTCTTACTTTAAAAAAAAAAAAGGAGGAAAGAAAGAATGAGATATTCAAACATACCAGGACCAGAGAAAATGGTCAACAGCTCTGGCAGGTTATTTTGTGTCCCTTGAGTATATGACAGTATAATATATGACTCAGCAATGCAAGTCTGAGATATCTGCCAAAGAGCAATAATTTCTTGGTTCCAGATAATGACATGTGAATGTTCATTGTAATATAACTATGGCTAACCAAAAATTGGTGACAAACAACATGTCCATTAATTGGCAAAAGGATGAACAAAACATGGGCATATGGAATGTAGAATTCTGCTCAGGAAAAATCTATCCATACAGGCTGCAACACAAGTTGTTTCCCCCAAAACACTATGTGAGTGTGGATGAAGCTAAGTGTCCATGTGATTTCATCATAGCAAATTTCTAGAAAAGCATATCCTGTCTTTACCCCACTATCATGTACTTGACACCTGCCCTTCAGGCAGAGGGTTTGAGGATGTTTTCCAGAAGCTGAGGGCAACAGAAGCTTTCCTGAAGCTCATTCAGTAAGACAGGAAAGGCTGAGGCCAGGAAGACACAAAAACCCCAAACATAGTCTTTTCTCCTTTCTACCTACTTCAGAGCAAACAGAAGTTTGAAATGGTTTTATGCAAAGCTTTATAGAAGACCAGTATCCAGTAATCAGTAGCCTGTTAGGGACAAATTGAAGTTCAAACTGCAGTGCTGGGAGCCTGCAGGCTTCTTCCATATATGCTAGAAGGCACTGCCCTTCCTGCCTGAAAAAGGGAAATGCACTGTGCTGGTGTAGAGCTTGGGATATGATAGATATCCTTAATTATATCATAATCAGGGATAAAAGAATGATATACCACCTGATACCTAATCAGTTGCAACATTTATGAAACTAGTTTTCACTTCCCTCCCATATCAGTTTGCCAGATGGTGTTGGCATTTGAAGGGCAGGGCAGGATAGGACTTGGAGGTTGGGTAGGAAGTATAATTGTGGCTGAAGGATCAAATAGTTGGTGTACTAGGGAACCAAGAAGACTGTGATGCTGGGAAAAACAACAACAACAACAACAAAACAAATGATTTACTCTAGGATTTAATGGACTTGGAAAAATATCAAGGAAAAGTAAAAAGTCATCAGCACACACCTGAAATTCCTCAGCACCATCTGTCTGGAACATTAAACAAAACCCAGGAGGCTCTGGGAGAAAGAAAATGGGAAATTCAATGATGAACTCAACCTGGGTAACTTAATAAATGTTACTGCTGTGGCTTCTCATTAAGCCAGCAAGTCCCACCCAGCCCCAGAAGCCTGCAAGGTCTCCCCTTGGAAGCATTGCTCTGTGGGATAGCTCCCCAACAAGTGCTCCACTTGGCCCTTAGCTGAGTTGCTTGGAAAACTAGTCATTATCTAAGCTCCCACCCTCCCCTACTTCTTGGTCCAGACATTTTCGGGCATTGTAACATTATTAGCCACTTAGATCTAATTATAGGTTTATCTACTTAGAAATTATGTCCCACAAATAATGCCTGACTCCTGCAGAATTCTCACCATCCACTGGTTATGCAACATAAAAAATGATATTAATTTTTACAGAGCCTATGATTTTATGAATCAGTAAGGCTAAGGGAAAAAGGTTCCTAAGGATAATTATGAATTACCATTTCCAGTAAGTTGCCTTCAGATGCAGATGTTCTAGCTGTTAATATGTGAAAAGAGCACAGGGATTAGGGTAAATGCCACTTATGTGATTTATGTTAGTGGAATTTGCTTTTGGTATGGCCAAGTTAATGAAATACAAGCTTTCTAAGAAGGTAAAGTGCCATCCTGATGCCTTGAAGTCTATTTCATCACTGGGTTTTCAAAGATTTGTCAACTGTAGCTCTCACCAGCAAATAGACATGGTACTTTGGAAAAAGTGGATACAGACTGACCAATCTGTTTCCAATTTATTTTTCTAGAATGCATCAGCCTTTTATTCATCTGGATAAAGGCCAATAAAGTGATATAAAATGCAAGTTTTAATCACCTCTACTTATTTCATCATTAGAAGGGTTTTTTAAAATATATAAAGTGATTTAGAAATAAATATGTACTTCTTCAAAACAGATGAAATATCTCTCCAGTCTCTGTTTCATAACATAAGGGCATCTTTGAGCACAGAGGATTTATTTGTTATCCAAAAATGGGGCCTGTGAAGATAGCTCAGTGGGTAAAGTTCTTGCCTCCCAATAAGGAGGACTTGAGTTCAATCCAGCACTTACCTAAAAATGCTGACTGTGACTGCATGAGCCAGTTCTGGGGAAGCAGAGACAGTAGAACTTGTAGGCTCACTACCCATCTAGTCAGGCCTAATTGGTGAGCTTCAGATCAGTGGGGGAGTCAAAAAAGGTGTATGGTGTCCCTAAGAATAAATTCCAAGTTGTCCTATGGCCTCCACACATATACGCACACAACTTCATGCACAACACACACACACACGCACATGGAGAGGGGAGAGAAAGAGAGAGAGCAAGCTCTTGGCCTTTATACTATTTGCAGAGTGAGGGCCTTGTGTTCAGGAAAACTTGAAAAGACCATATGAATTTGGCACTCGGATTGATATGAAGTATTTGAATGTTTGGTGTACTGGGAAATTTGTATTAATCAAGCTAATTATTAATAAATATCACATCAATGTCATCATTGGGATTCCTTAGTGGGTTCTACACACAGTAAAAAATACTTCCTAGTAATAAGAAGTTTGGAGAGATGCATGCTTCATTAGGCTGTGAGGAAACTGATCTGTGCAGGTCTCAGTTCTCATTTCCAGGACAAAGAACTTGATTCTAGACTAAGTAACCCATAAGATCCTTCATAGTAGTTTAAACTTTAATATTTTGGGTAAATGATCAATTCATTACTTCCTAACTTCAAACTCTCAGTAATTCTATAATGTGTGAGGCATGAGGGAAGGAACTCAAAGCTCGAGAGAGGTCATGACTATATAGAAAAGTAGAAGTAAGCAGACAAATACGCCCACTGTTTAAAACATGTTTCCTCATCTGGAGGCAATTGTCTAGTATCTGAGAAAAAAGAAATGTGTTCTTTTTGACATGTCTGCTGAATTATTAAAACTTTTGCTTTCTTCATAGATTTCTGCATTTTTAAAAGTTCATCTTAACTGTTGTTTTGTATGTGTGTGTTTATAACCTGGGACTGATAAAGCAATTTTGCTTTTCTCCTTTAAAAAAAAAAAGTATTAAAGGGCTGAGAGATGGCTTAGCAGTTAAGCACTTGCCCGTAAAGCCTAAGGACCCTGGTTCGAGGCTCGATTCCTCAGGACCCACGTTAGCCAGATGCACAAGGGGGTGCATGCCTTTGGAGTTTGTTTGCAGTGGCTGGAGGCCCTGGTGCTCCCATTCTCTCTCTCTATATATATATGCCTTTCTCTCCGTGTCTGTCACTCTCAAATAACTAAATAAAAACAAAAAAAAAAACCTTTAAAAAAAGTATTAAAATATTTTTATTTATATGTTTGTGGACAGAAAGGGAGAAAAAGAGAGAGAATGGGCCAACCAGGGCCCCTTGATGCTATAAATGAATTCTATGTGCATGCACCACTTTGTGCATCTGGCTTTTTATGGGTATTGGAGAATTAAAACTTGACCAGTAGCTTTTGCAAGCAAGTACCTTTAACTGCTAATCCATCTCCTCAGCCTACTTTGTTGGTTTTTACCTCAAAATGACCTCTTAAATACAGTTTTCTCTGGTTCTCTGGACCCATGCATTATGCAGTTTCTCAGGGAAGTCAGCCTTCCTGGGGTTCCCAGCATCACACCCTCCCTATTCTCAGTGTTGTGGTGGCCCCTCCTTTAGAGGTGGTCTTTCCTTTGGAGTCCCTGCATATGTAACAGGTGGATGACTGGAAGGCATTTGCCTTTGGGGTTGCTATGATGATCTTTTAGTTATTTATAGAGTCAGGCTCTCCTCCATTTTTGATACTGACATTTGATTTTTGTTCATTTGTTTGACATTGAAAACCTCACAGGAAAATTATGGGAAGTCAATCATATCTGCTGGTATAATTGTAATGCATTAAAGACACATGATAAGTGTAGCAATGTATTATGGGGTGGCTTCTTAGAAAAGAAGATTTTAATCTAAGGAATAAGTTCTGAACAAAAGAAATAAAAGCTTGGCTCTATAGTCACTCAGCAAATTTCTCTCTCTCTCTACATATATATAATATACATGTAAACATTTTCTTTTCCTGAACAAATGAATAAGGATATAAAGGCTAAAGTTTAAACAGTTCCCTCCAGCTTTAAAATCATTTAAAGTATCTTTTGATTCCCTGAAAATTAAAATGCAAGATTATATTTCAAATCCCAAACAAAAGCTACATATACTTTTTGCATATATCAACATTATGAAAAAACCTCCTAAAACTTGGCTGATAAGTGTTTGAGGTGAATATTGACTAATCACACCACATTATTAGATTGATCCATGTTGGGCAATGTGAGGGTTTTGATCACTTGGTTAACTTCCCATTACTTTTCTGTCATTCATCTCAGGCAAAGCCGGAACTTTATTTTGGAGGCTTTGCTCTGCTTTCTGCTCTTCTGGACAAGACTGAGCACTTTGAAGCCTCCACAGATAAAATATCTTTGATGGAAGAAGTGCAAATCAGCCTCCAGATCACTGTCAGAAAATCCATGATAATCCCTTTTGGGTTATCCTGATTAGGTTAATTGAGTTGGGAAGTACCATCCTAACTTCAGATGGCACCATTTCATGGCTGGAGTCCTGGACTGTAAAAGAAGAGGAGAGCTGGGTGAGCCCCACATTCCTCACTCTGCTTCCTCACTGTGGGCAGAATGTGTCCAGTTTTCATGCACCCTCCTTCTGTCATGCTTTCCCCACCATAATGGACTATAACCTGAAGCTATAAACTTAAATAAACATTTCCTCCATTAAACTGTTTTTTTTTGGGGGGAGGGGTCAGGTATTTTGTACCAGGAACAAGAAAGTAATAAATACAATGCCACTTGACAGTGGTATTAATATATATATATATATATATATATATATATATATATATATATATATATATATGGAAAGAGGAGAGAGAGAGTGGGGGGGGGAGAATGGGTGCAAGAGGGCCTTTCAGCTACTGCAAACAAACTCCAGATCCATGTGCCACCTTGACCTTCTTCTGGTTCACATTGTTCCCGGGAAAATGAAGTTGGGTTCTTTGGCTTTGCAGGGAAGCATCTTAACCACTAAGCCATCTCTCCAGCCTGATAGCTGGCATTTTATTATCTCTGGCTCTAGCAAATAAGCATAAGAAACCAGGAATGACTACATAAATAGAATAAAAAGAAAACTGCCAAGTAGGAAATATACCAGAGACATCCAATGATCATGTGATCAGCCCATCAGGGAGACAGTGGTGGTCTCTGGGGTGTACATGGTACTTTAAAGTGTAGAAAGCATACTGATACAAAGAAAAGAAGCAAAGAGAATTCACATCACTCTTTGGGACCTGATGCTCCTGTCTTAGAAACTGACAGAATAGTAACAAAAATAAGCAAGTGTATTGATGTGAACAATGGCACGATGTGGTAGAATAAAATTAGAATTTAATACTACAAGACAGAAGGCCTCCATATGTTTTACCATGAAGTGATGTACAACATGAGACAAGAAAGATACTGCGAGGAGAATGAGCATGTATTTTTAAATCAATTATCAAGAAGAATATAACATATCAAAATTTGTGGAATGCAGCTTGGGGAGATTTATATGTTTATACTTGAAACAAACAATTTCATAACCTAAAGGTGCTAGAGAAATAAGAAAAATAAGAACAGTTTAACCATCTCCAAAAAACCCATGAGGAAGAAAGTAAAGATGCAAAAGTTAATGGAATAGAAAAGAAAGAATAAAAACAAAAGTAAAAAAAAAAATCCAAAGTTATTTTATAAAAACTGACTTAGAAAGAAAACTCAAGAGGAAGGAAGATGAGGAAGAGGAAAGAACAAAAATTACAATTCCAAGAGTAAAAGAAAATTTCTTAACATATCCTACTGAAACTTGAAACATAATTGTGCTGTATTGAATGAAGAGGGCAGGAAATCTTGCTCTAGATCATTCTATTGAGACAGCATGATTCATGATAGAAACCTTGCAATAGCCTTGTAAGAACGTACATGTAGTTATTGGTATCTAGCATAGACATAGATATAACAGTCCTTGACAGGGGTGGGGGTGCATGCTTTTAATTCCAGTACTCATGAAGCTGAGGTAGAAGGTAATAGGCAGTACCTGCTCTTTTTTTTCACCCCCCAGAGAATGCATTCAGGAATTAAGTATCTGGAAGCAAAGAGAAGAGGAGAAGACAGATCACAAGTAAGCTGGCTGTAATGCTTATATTGATTTCAGTTAATAGGACCTAGGATCCTATATGAGGAGGCATTACCTAGATTATGTAATTAAGGTGGGAAGACCCACTTTAACTGTGGTGGCACCATTCCATGGACTGGGGGTCCAGAACTGAATAAAAAGGCCAGAGCTGGCTGAGTACAGGTATTCATCACTCTCTGCTTTATGACCTTGGACTGAATGTAACCATCTCCCTTGATTTCCTGCTACCATGCCTTTCCCATCATAATGGTCTATAACCTGGAACTGTGGGCTAAAATAAGCCTTTCTTTACATAAACTGATTTTTGTCAGATATTTTGTCCCAGCATATGGTTCACCAGCACACTTAGACAGACTGCAGCAATGGCCCTATGAGGTTTGCACTGACCAGGTTTTTGCATACTTGGGGAGCAGAGATCCACAGGGACAATCATCCCATCCTGATCAGCACTTGGCTCCCATTGTCCATTTTGTTTGAGGAGGAGCAGAGTCATTACAAAGGGAAGGCTGTCTCGGGACCTGCAGTTGCAGCCTATGTTTTCACTCAGCAGAAATTTTATGTTCAAGTTTTAGGAGCAGATGGGGACCTACTGAGTTGCAGGCAAATGACAGGCAAAAACAGGCCCTAAGATAAAGACAACCATGAGGCGATATGTTACAGCACCTAGTGGCCTACCATATTGCTCTCCAGACCCGTGGAAGAGTGCAAGCCAGGGCCATGATAGAACCAAAGGTCTCCTTCCCAAGGAACCGACCTTTCCATCTGTTTTGTCTCAGAAAAGCAACCTTGGCAACAAAGAAATCTTTCAGGCTGTCCTCACTTTGGAGCCAAGGAGGTTTTCTCCTGAGTTAGACTGTGTGAAGGTGATTGTGCAGTTGGGCACCTGGCTTGATTCAGCATAACATCCATGACTCTGTGAGGACTTTGGGTGCAAGTGCACTGTGTGGGTAATTAGCACCCGGGGCCCCAGGCAGTTGGATGCACCAGCTCATTAACTCTTACAGCTTTGTTTTCTGAAGGCTGTGGTGGCACTCTTTATATTCATATATTCCTCCTCCTGCTATTCTGAGAATGCCCAAGCTGCACATCTTTGCAAGGGATGCTTTTATTAAAGCATTATTTTTGTTTCTACTCCCTTGAGCTTCCTTTATGACTTGAGGTATGGGGCCCTTGTTGCTTCTGCTCAAAAGGAGCTGTGTTCAGAGGATGCCCCAGAAAAAACACAATACTGTGAGTCCTATGTCTTCATCTGCTGCAGAATGTGACAGAAATAAGGGAAGTATGGCTTGTTTGTAAAGATGTCAACTGATTGAGAGCTTTTGCCCTGGACACAGATGTTCCCACACAAGTGGGAAGCCTAACTACAGCACAGACATCAGGGACCAGGCCACAGAGATGCAGCCGAAGACTGCCTGCTGTCTGCGGGACACCAGATGCACTGGTCCTTCCTCAGCTGCTTCATGAGTGCCCCGACCTGGGCTTGGTGCTGATGAAAAGTGGACAACACCCTGATCTCCAAGGCTGAGTCTTTTCATTTTTTTGGATTCTATTGTCTATGGATTGGTTTTTCTCCATTTCCTGTGACCTTGAACCATCCTTTTGAATGGATACAGAACCAAAAGGTTTGTTAAAATAAACTTGGTAACATTTCTAGGAGATATGAGACTGTTAATCTTAGGGCTTTGGGCACCACATAGGGACTCTACAATCCAGTAACTTACCCAGTTGGGTTTCCTTGGTGTTGGAGAAGCTGGAAGCCTGGGGACACTGATCTGCATAGATGAGCAAAGTAGATTAGCCAAAGGGACCAAAGGAAGGTCACCATATAACACAGAGGACATTTGGACAGAATCTGCTTAGCTATAGGGAGATACCACACCATGTATAGCAGTGAAGCTGAGGGATATCCTAGAGCTCCAACACCAAGTTGGTGTCATAGAAGACTGAGTCAGGAGCTTGCATTTTCATGTACCAAACAATGAGTTTTCCTCTGTGATGGAGGGTATCCGTGAAGATTTCCACTCCCACCCATCAGCAATGAGGTCCTCTCTCATCCCTCAGGGATAGTGTTGTAGAAAGTTAGTTGAAAGCCACCATCTGTAATGAGATCAGACCCACAGGCACAGGCAGAAGTTACGAGGGAATCTTATGGAGCATCCTTCTCTTACTAACTTGGAAATACCAACAAAAACATAGTGAGCCATTAGGATACCCATATAAATTGAGCCCTGGGTGTGGATGGAGGTCAAAGGCATAATCTGGAATATTTTGGATTATTTTGTGTGTATGTATGTGCATGTGGGGTGTGCACATGTGTGTATGATGTTTGAATGTATGTGGGTATACATGGGTGGCGGTGGATGTGCACATGAGTATAGATACCAGAGGTTGACATCATGTGGTTTTCTCAATTGCCTTGCACTTTATTTACTGAGATACGGCTGTCATTTAATCTGGAACTCACCCATTCAGCTTGACTACCTGACCAGAAAGCCCTTGGGATCCTCATGTCTATGCCCCCTCCCATCACTAGGGTTACAGGTGTGTTCTGTCACTCCTAACTTGCTGCTGGCTCTACGAACTCAGGTCCTCATGCTTATGGAGCAAGCACTTTATTGACTGAACAATCTCTCAAATCCCTAGATATCGAATATTCTACCTCAGTAGTAGCCATGAAACTTCATCTCATTCTTAACCCTGATCAGAATCTCTGACAAGGCTGACTTGGGAAATTTTAAGACCCAGTCTCAATAATGGACCCCCCCAAAATCTAGGTCTTGATAAAAATTTACTTAGCAGGGCTGGAGAGATGGCTTAGTGGTTAAGTGCTTGTCTGTGAAGCCTAAGGGGCCAGGTTCAAGGCTCAATTCCCCAAGACCCATGTTAGCCAGATGCACAAGGGGTACACACATCTGGAGTTCATTTGCAGTGGCTAGAAATCCTGGCGTGCCCTCCCTCCCTCCCTCTCTCTCTCTCTCTCTCTCTCTCTCTCTCTCTCTCTCTCTCTCTCCCTCTCAAATAAATAAATTAAAAAAATGGACATCTTATCAGACCAGAATATTTAATGATTTAAATATCATCCCAAATCAGATAGAAGAGCCAGTAGATGCTAGGATGAGCTGATAAGCACTTTAAAACCTTGGCAATTAAAATGCCGCAATGAAAATCCTTGGACATGCTTAAAATAAATGAAGAAAGAAAAATCTTGGTCTATCTATCTATCATCTGCATACATATATAAACATATATATGCACATGTATTTATTCTCAAGCAGAACTTCTAGAAATGAAAATATTAAAAATTTCTCAATACATGAGTTCAAAAGTATAATAGTCAGAGAAACAATCAGTGAACTTATATATGTAACAAAAGGAATTCCTTAATCTGATCATCAACAACAAAAATGAGCTTAAAAACTAAACAAAATGCCCTCAGAATCCTGAAAGGGAAGGAGAAAAGAGGAAGGGTCTTAAAAAGTGCTTGAAATAAGCAAGGGTGATGTTTTCCTGTGAACCAGATACCAGCACAAAGGGGAAGGAGATCAACGCAGAGAAAAATCAACTCCTACCAAATCAGAGAGCCAAAGCCTCAGAGGCCCCCAACACCTCAGCACTGAAGCAGACCAAAAATGAACCCAACATGGCTCAGGGAGATCTTGCGGAAGAGGGGGTGGAAAGAATGTCAGAGTTACATGTTGGGTCATGATTTGCAGAGACATTTATCATACTAATAACTGGGGGCTAACTCCACAATGCACGACCCATTTTCATTAACAAGGAGGGTCTAATGGGAGGGGGTAGATCACAGATGAGCCTAAATAATGGTACCAAACTGCCTGTATTCACTGAAATGAAAACTAATAAATTAAATTTAAAATAAATAAATAAATAAATGAAGTATTTAAAAAAATAAAAAATAAAGGGGGACAGCTATTACTTATTACACAATATCTATCACAATAATAAATAAGAAAGTTTTTATGTTAAAAAAAACAGTGCTTGAAAAAAATGTATAGAAAGATCCCAAATTTGTCAGAGGACAAAACTACAGGCTTCAGAAGCTGAATAAAAACTAAAGGTAATCCACTTGAAAATAGATCATGGTTAAAACAAAGTCAAAGAAAAAAAATTGAGAGCGAGAGAAGCAGACAACTCCCCTTGAAGGAGAAATGAGTTTAAGTGACAACAGATTTCTTATCAAATTCACGGAGGCCAGAAGGAAAAGGCATAGGGTTTTGAAGTGTTAAAATATAACAACTATCAAACTAGAATTCTATAATCAACATAAACAGACTTCAGTAACACAGGAGGAATCAAGATATTGTAGAAGCAGGCACTTAAAGAGTTTATCACTAGATCTTTCATGAGAACTGCTAATAGATGCTCTCTACATAGAGATAAATTACATTTCATGCTCAGGACAAAAAGTCTAACAGTAGCATGGATTTCAATGCCTGGAGAGAATAGCTGTCTCTGTGTCCTGTCATTTGAGATCAGGAACTGTGATATCTTCCACTTTGCTTTTTCCCAAGAGTGCTTTGACTCTTAGCATCTTTTATGGTGCCATACGATTTTTTGTGTTTTTGTGACCAGAACATTTGGGTACTAGCAAGCACTGTTTTCAATTGGTGTGTTCTTTTGGACAATATGATCATTTTGACAAAAATTGATTCTTCCAACCAGAACTACAAGTATCTATATTCTTGCTTGCATCATCAACTTGTTTCATGGTGCTTTATAGTCTTCAGTTTAAAGATTGCTTTTGCTTTTTTGGTTAAATTTATTCCTATGTACTTTATTATTTTGATACCATCGTAAGCATGAACGCTTTCAAGACTTAAGACTTCCTTTTCATGTTGTCTGTTGTTAGTACACACAAGTAATACTGATTTTATAAGTCAGTTTTGAATCCTGTACCTTTATTTAATCTCCTAGTTCTATTAGTATTTTGAAACTTTTCCTACTTTTTACATACAAGGTATCACTTGCAGTAGCGATATGCCCCCTCTCCCGCCCTGCATAATTGCTTTGCTTCCTGTGTTGAATAGGAATGGCAGAGTGAGTGTGCTTGTCTTATGCAGCTGCACAGAGGACAAGCTTGAGGTTTTCTACACTGACTGGGACATTAGATATGGTCTTTATTATGCTTAGGAAATTCCCTTCAATATCAATTTATTGAGATTTTATTTCATGGTGGGGTCTCACTGTAGCTCAGGCTGACCTAGAACTCACTTTGTAGTTCTAAAATGGCCTTGAAATCAAAGAAATTCCCCTACCTCTGCCTCATGAGTACTGTGATTTAAAGACAGGCAGGCCTTACCATGCCTAGCTTAATGTAAATTTTGTCATGTTTTTGAAATCTTCAGTAGATGCTGAAATTTTTTCTTCTTTTTTTATTGATAACTTCCATGATTATAAACAATATCCCATGGTAATTCCTTCTCTCCCCCCACTTTCCCTTTTGAAATTCCATGCTCCATCATATCCCCTCCACCTCTCAATCAGTCTCTCTTTAATTTTGATGTCATGATCTTTTCCTCCTATTGTGATGTTCTTGTGTAGGTGGTATCAGGCACTGTGAGTTCATGTACCAGGCCATTTTGTGTCTGGAGGACTGCACTTTAAGGAGTCTTACCCTTCCTGTGGCTCTTACATTCTTTCCATCACCTCTTCCACAATGGACCCTGAGCCTTGGAAGATGTGATAGAGATAGCTCAGTGCTGAACACTCCTCTTCCACTTCTGCTCAGCTCCATGGTGTGTTATGAGTCATCCCAAGGTCACACCCATCTGAAAAGAGAATGTTCTCTAAGCGATAGTGAGAGTAGCATTAATATATGGGTACAAACATTAAGTGCTTACTGGGCAGTTTGGTGAGCATAGTATATACATTGAACCAGACAGAAGCAGACGTTATACCCATAGGGCTCATGACTACCTCTGTTTTAAGTTTTTAGTATCAGGGATGTATTCCTACCCATGGAGTGGGCCTCCAGTCCTGTCACCTGGTCTACATGGAGGAGGTTTTTAGCTCAGCTCCAGTTGGATTTCTCAGTGACCTTGCAGCTCAAGGATGTGGAGTCTTCAGCAATAGGGTCTTACCATCTATTTCTGGTGGGAAACCAAGGGCCTCGGCAATAGCCTGAAATGTTTTGGGGGCATCAGGGATCTGCCTGACCATTAACTCACTGAAAGGTATCCCAACCCTGGCACTGACAATTTGTAACAATCTCTGTCTTCTGTGTGTTCCATTGTCCATAAAAGTAGGTTTCCATATGATTTATTTATATCCTCTTATATTTTGATTAGCCCTCCCTCCACCTTTCCTTACTCAATCTCTTCCCCTGACCTCACTTAGGCCGTTTACCCCCATTAATCTATTCTTCTACTCACATATATACAATACCAACCTATTAAGTCCCCTCCCCCTCCCTTTATATCTCCTTTTTGGCTTATTGGCTTCTGCTATTGAATTTTCTCCCTACTCACACATAAGTCCAATAATTTGTAGCTAGGATCCACATATGAGAGAGAACATGCAGTGTTTGATCTTTTGCTGGCTGTACTGAAAGTTGACTATATGCCCTCTTTGTATTTTATTTCATTACATTTTTGGGTCACATTGTTTCATCCCATGAAACACCCATGAGAACATCTCATATAGTCAGCAGATCTATCTCTAAAATGTGTTGTTGAACTAGTTTGCTAGCATTTTATTGGGCATTTTTGAATCTGTGTTCATCAGAGATACTGGTCTGCAGTTTTTATTAGTGTAAGGTATCCTTGGCTTTGACCATGAAGTCATAGCAGCCTTGTAAACTGAGTGTGGAAGTCCTTCTACTTCCACTTCTTGGAAGAACATTAGAAGGATTGGTATTGGTTTTTCTTTGAATATTTGCTAGAATTCAGCCTTCAGACCATCTGGTCCTGAACTTTTCTTTGTTGTTAGATTTTGCATTGCTTCAATGTCCTTACTTGTCATTTGGTCTGTTTGGGCTTTCTAAGTCTTCTTAATTCAGTCTGGGTAGAGTGCATGTTTCTAAGAATGTATCCATGTCTTCAGCCATATTATTGTTCATAGCAATTTCTTATCATCCTTTTCATCTCTGAGGCAACTATATGAATTGCCTCTTTTCAGTTTTACTTTATCTGAGAGTTGTTCTATTTTCCTCAGTTTAGCAAAAGATTAATTTATTTGGTTATGTTCTCAACAATGCCTCTTCACTTAATTTATTTATTTTTTTCCTGTTTTTATTCTCTGATGTTCAGGGATATTAAATAATTCAACAAAGTGATTAGTGTGGGACGCCTGGCTTTCCATGTACTACTTCCAAGTATCCTGGGTTTGCCCCAGTTTCCTCTCCTCTTCAATATAACACTGGGTACTACAAGAAAAAGACATGTCAACACATATAGAGCACTAGTGGTAGTGAGGCAAAGAAGAAATTATAGAAGTGAAAAGATTTTCTGGAATTGATTTTATAGTTCACAAAATTTAGTAACATAGAAAGTCACACAAGAAATGTCACTTTCCTTCAACACACACCCTCAAGCATTCACACAGATGAACAACGAAACATCCGTGTTTCCATGGCAACAGAAGAAAAACCTCCCCTCCCTCTCTCTCCCTCTATCTATCTGTTCTTTCATCCTGTCAGCTCTATCTTTTCTTCCTTCCTTCTTTCCTCTTTTTCTTTATTTCTCTCTCTCTTTCTCCCTCTCTCTCTCTCTTTTTGATTTTTTGAGGTAGGATCTCCCTCTAGCCCAGGCTGACCTGGAATTCATTATATAGTCAGTTTCGGGCTGGTCTCAAACTCACAATAATCCTCCTACCTTGGCCTCCCTTGTGCTGGGATTAATGGTGTATGCCACCATGCCTGGCTTCCTTCTTTCTTTTGTTCCTTCTTGCCTTAGTTCCAGTTTTCATAGCTCTTTGAATTACTTCCTTTTCACTTTACAATGCATATAGTTAGTATTTTCTAAATGAAGGTTGGTAAGTAAATGCTGCATGCTTGCATGCAGCTCTGAAGTTAGAATTAGCCACAGGTGAGATCTGTAAGGTTGGCTGTTTGCCACTAGGGAAACTGCATGGAGAAACCCACTTCTACATGGCTCCATGGCTGCCGGACCCAGTTTGACTGTCTGCAGACATCATTTTTGTCCTGGGGCTGGGTGACCAGGGTACACGTTCTCCTTGTCTTGTCCTTGAGAGCTGGTCCAATCACCAGGTGGCCCTGGGATGGCAGGGTGCCAGTATTTTGACATTATTTTTGGCACAAAATTAATGACAAAGAAACTTTTCCAAATCCTAAAGGTTCAAAAACATAAAATTAAAATGATGCTATAACACTAGTGGGAAAGCAAGCTTTTCTTTCTGTCCTTTCTATTTCTATTTCTTTGTTTGGGATTATGGAATAATTATGGATTCTTCTCTCTTTGGTTTGTTATGCTTTCTTTCAGTTGTAACAACACACAGCAAGATTTCATTATGAAAGTATTCATGAAAAAGTAGAATACACACACATATATATTCTTATCAAATGCAGAGTGCAAGGCCAGTCCACCTCAAGCATAACTCAGCTATAATTCAAACTAAAGCGTAAGTTGAATCTCTGGGATGATAAAAGCTGTAAAATCTAGTAGACTAGAAAGACAACAAAATTACAAAGTTAATTTTCTTTTATCTTTCATAAGAGACCAAAGGGCTGTGTCATTAGGATAAGCTAATCATGAAATTTGTACTGAAACAGTTCTGCACAAATTGAATATTTTAAACTTGCCTTCTTCTGTGCATGGTGGTGGTAGAATTGTGATGAGGCATATATCTGGCGTGGGAAACGAGTCAGCATCAATGTGCTGAATTTTCAGTAGTTTGTGATATGGAACCCAGTAAGCTTTCCTGAGACTGAGCCAGCACACATCAAAGGAGGGAAGAGAGTCCCAGGGCATCAGGCTCCTGTCTGTGATTACAGGATGTTGTGTACAGCTTCAGCCACCAGTTCTGAAACAGAGTGTTTTTATATGGGCTCCTGATTTCCTTCCTTGATGGTTTGGTGGGCATGCGCAAGTCCAATGTCAGCTTAATGAGCAAGCTCTGAATTCTCCACTAGCTACACCTATAACATTTAATCCAAGGTTTCAAATTTGAAATATTTTTACCTACTCAACTGCATCTTAAAAGTAATAACACTCTTATTATCTCATGTTTTATTCATTAAATACTGTATAGCTGTCAATCATGGCCTCTGATCAACATGAAAATCCCTGATGCTGTCAACTAAGGTTGTACAGCAGTAAGACAAGGAAGGACTTGCCAGGGATTGACAGACTTGGGTTTAATGCCAGTCACTAGTTTTATGCGGCTGACAAGCTGTTTATTCTGTGCCTCCCTGCTTGTGAATCTCTGGATCAGTCTTTCTCTCCTTCATCTCTCATCATATGTGAGTATTGCTATGCTGACCTTGAAAGATTGCTAAAATGATCTACATATGAGAGAGAACAGAAGAACAACAAAAACAAAGCAAATTTTGTTTGAAAAATATCACAATGAAGCTTAATTCTTTGTATGTAAATAACAAATTAATTAAATACATTATTACAAGAGTGCAGCAGCCTCAGGGTACAGCCATTTTGAGAGCCTCATACCCCATCATTCATTGGTGAGTTGAGGGGAGTGAGGGCCAGGCACTAGAAGTCAAGATTGAGACAAACTTACATGTTGTAGATGTATATTATGCAGTCATATAGGAAATACATTACAAACTTACATGTTCTAGACATATATTATGTAGTAATACAGAAAATACATGACAAAAGACATTGTAGCATGTTTATATATAGTTCTGAATTAGAAAAATTATAGCCATTACATCATATTCCTATCATTTACTCAGCCCCCTTGTGAGTGCTGTGGGTGTTGTACAATATTACACACATTCGACTCACAATCTTCTTTGCAAATGAGAGCTGGAGGCTCATCAAGGTTAAGTGACTTGCTGACATAGGTAGTAAGAAGTGTCCAGCTGGGGATAAGCATCTCTCCTGGTACAGCTTCCCATCATCCTGCTCTATATGTTAGAAGTGACACAGAACCTCATGATATCAGTATCTCCCTACAGTTTCGCAGTGCATCCCGTACAAACAAATCTTCACATCTATGATCTCTTATCTCCTGTTTACTAGGAAACCACTAACATTCACATAATTAAATGATACTGTCAAATGGTTCCCGTAATAGTATTAGTCAATTTCTTGTAGCTGTGACAAAAGACTTGTCAAGAATCAGTTTAAGGGAGGAAGGGCTTATTTCAGGAAGCAGTTTTCCAGAGGGTAGAGTACATTATTGCAGGAGGCTTGGAGACAGGATCTGGTCCCATTCAGTCCACAGTGGGGAAGTAGAGTGCAGTGGTGAATGCTGCTGCTTATCTAGTTCTCTCCTTTTTACACAGTCCAGGACTCCAGCCGAGAGAATGATGCTACCTATAGTTAGGTGTATTTTCCAACCTTAATTAACCTAGTCAAGATAATCCCTGTCAGTCAGCAGAGGCTAACCTAGTCTATATAATCCTTTATAGGTAATCATGTTGAGATGACAATCAATATAAACTGTCACAGTGCTGAAAAAGGGAACTGAACTCAAAGTTTCTGAATCTATTTTCCCCATGGTACATAGCTGCCAAAGTAAAAAGAGGAACCCCATATGATACATAGAAAAACCATGTCTGCACTTATGCTACAGGATTGTGTATAGCTTGGTATTCTCAAAATGAGACTTTTGCTATTGAAGTATAAGCACTTTGAATATCTCATAAATGTCCCTGATATGTATTTCTGCCACATCAGTGTACAAGATCAGGGCCTCAGTGTGAACAAGTCTCAGTTGGGTCTTCCTTTACCTCTTCCTCATTCTAATACTGTCTCTTTCAGGCAGTTCGTCAGTTTCTGTGGAAGATGTGAAAGATCCGCTTAGAAGGGAAGGGAGCATTCCACCCTGGCTCCTTCCTGTGCCATCCTGAGTACAGTCGAAACAGATATGGCAGTGGCCATAGCTCCAATATTTCAGAGAACTGATATTCTATAGAATCTCATTAAAAATGTGCATGACCTGGCTCCAAGTAGATAGCTCAAAGTGAAAATACTGGTCCTGCAAGCATGCAGACCTGTGTTCAGATCGTCAGTTCATGTGGAAAATGCTGGGCGAAGTAGTGCATCTCTGTAACCCCAGTGCTAGCGAGGCAGAGTCAGGAGGCTACATGGGGTTTACTGGCTAGTCAGTCTTGCTGATTCAGTAAGCTCCCGGTTCTGTGAGAGACCGGAGCTTAAAGAATCAGATGGAGAGTAACTGAAGCAGATCCCTAGCATTGACATCTAACCTCTACACATGTATGTGCCCACATACTCATGCATGTGCATACACACATGTATGAGCATCTCACATACGTGTACACACAAAGTTTAAAAAACTGTACATCATTCCATAATATACTTATTTTTTCTTGAATATAAAATCTGTCTGCAATGATTGGACATTCCAAAGGTCACTGTCTCTCCTAGTGGTCATGGTGGGACAAAGAGTGGCCCAGCTGGAGAATTCCTGTGTGCTCCTGTTACTATGCAGCCCACATTTTCTACCTCTCCTCCACCCACTTCAGGCTCAGCTCTGTGGTGGCATGGCTCCTTGGTGCTTGGATAGAAAGTAAAATTAGTAGTTTTCTTGTGCAGACACAAAATCTTAGTATGAAAAATGGAATCCTTAAATGAAAATGTCAACAAAACTTAGTTCTGAGTAGAGTTTTTATTTTAAAATTCAGTAGAAGGCACGCAGCAGATGCCTTCTCAAGAGCTTTTCCATGTATTGCTCTAAGCATACTGCCACTAATTAGTTGCTATCTGGAATAATGTATGACCAGTTTGCTATGATGTGTTGCCTCATTCCTCACAGTTAGCTTGTTACCATTGTTCAGCCCTGGAAATTGGTTCTGAAAAGGAATTTTAATGGACTTAGACAGGAGAAGTCCACCTTAAAAAGTTCCTGTACCTCGAAATGCAGACTCACTGGGAGCCATCCTTAGCTCATGTTGTTTATCTGCAGGCCATCTGGCTTGTACAGAGATTTGAAGATCATGCTACATGCCCAGACAGTCCCCTGAGATGGCATGCAAGGCACAGCTCTCTACAGATGACTGTAAGCTCCATGAAGGATTCTGGGCACACCCTGAGAACCTCCCTGATCTAAGGATGCCCACTGTAATGGAAATTACAATTGCCAACCTCAGGAAACTGTTAATCAGTTGGCTGCTTTGTGGCTCTTCACCAAATACACCATAGACATAAGCTAAAAACTATCAGCACCACCATTATCAGTGATGCTTTACTTCTACCACCCACTCTATCCCTGCACCCACACCACCCTGTACCTGCTCTAGTCCTGTACCCCCTCTGTCCTTTGTGCCCACCTTATGCTGTGCCTGCTATAGCCCTGTATTCCCTACATCTTTGTACCTGCTCCACCCCTGCACCTACTCCAGCCCTGCATCCCTGTATTCCTGCACACACCCTACCTTGTCCCTGCTCTAGCCCTGCACTTGCAGCTTCAGTTTTGACCAAACTTTTGCTTGGAAGCTGGTGGTTCTGTATTTTCTCTCTCCTCTTTTTATCATTTAGCTAAACAGAATCATTAATAACCTAAACATATGTTGGTATTTACTTCTTTACATCTTTCCCTAGAGCTATGAGCTCATCCTCTTCTCCTTGAATATTTCTACTTCTTTGGAAGTTACGTCTTTGCATAACAGGAATCTCCCATATTCTGGTTTCTAGAATTATGTCCTCATTGCTTGTCTGCTTACTGATAAGCTAGAGTCATATGTTTCAACTTCTTTTAAAGAATATTTCATTTATTTATTTGCAGACACACACACACACACACAGAGAGAGAGAGAGAGAGAGAGAGAGAGAGAGAGAGAGAGAGAGAGGGAGGGAAAGAGAGAGAAACAGAATGGGCATGCTACAGCCTCTAACTGCTGCAAATGAACTGCAGATACATGCATCACTTTGTGCATATGGCTTTATGTGGGTATTGAGGAATCAAACCCAGGTCTTTAGGAATTGCAGGCAAGTGCCTTAACCACTGAGAAATCTCTCCAGCCCCAATGACACTTTTTTTTTTTTGTATGTGCGTTTGTGTGATGTCTGTGTATGTGTGGGTTTTTATGTAGATGGGCACCCACACATGTCAGTATATGTGAAAGCCAGAGGACAACTTTAGATGTTTACCTTGGGTGTTAGTCTCAAAAGTCTTGTCCATTTCTTTTGGAACAGGATCTCACTTTGGCCTGCAACTTATCAAGTAGGCTAGGCTCACAGGCCACTGAGCCTTGGGAATTAATTCTCCTGTCTCCACCTCCGCAGTATTAGGATTATTGACACATGTAGCCACCCCTGGCACTTTACATGGATACTAGAGATCAAACCCATGCCCCATACATACAAGGAAAACACTTTACCAACGGTTCTAGCTCTTGCCTGTCCAACCCAAGGGGTACTTAAGAGACAAGGGATTTGCATCGTACCAGAGTGTGCCATACAACAGCATGTCCATGAAGGGTTTCTCTGGGAATCCGCACAACTACATGTGCAGTCCAGGTGTCATCCCATGCAGATCCTGTTCTGAGATCTGTTCCAGGTACTTTGCTTCACCTTATTCCTCAGAATGAAGCTAGGTGGTAGGCTCTATCCTTTCTCTGCTTCCTAGTTGAAGCTGAGGGTTTCAGAGTGCTGGGATGGCCTAAGCCCTGACTCTCAGTTTGTTCTGTTCAGAAATGTTCCCTGTTCTCCTGTCTTGTAGAAGACATAAGATACCTCTATCTCTGTGGTGAGTTCAGCAGAGCTCATTCTGTATGACTGTAAAGGTGCCGATACATTCTTCTTCCCGCTTTGCCCCACACATGCAGGTGAGAACTCTCCCACTGAGATAAATCTTCAGCTCCTTTTTGATTTTGATACAGGATCTTACTGAGTTATCCAGGCTTGGTCTTGAACTCACTGTATAGCCCAGGTAGGCCTTGAACTTGCAATCTTCCTGCATCAGCCTCCAAGTAGCTGGGAGAGCAGCCTTGTTTTACCAGGCCCTGCTCACACAATTTTCTGACTTGATAGTATCTCATGTATATAAAATTTTTCATGACTTAATTTTGTACTCTATCCTATAAGTTTGGGAAGGCTCAATTGCATATTTACTTCTTTTTGGATGTGCCATGTCAGTCCGTTAGGCTCAGGCATCTGTTCAGTTTTGCAACTGTCCTTCAAATTATACAAGCTATGCATCATCTTCTATAGATAATGCCTCTCACTTTCTCAGGTTGCACTTTGATGTGTTAGTGACTTGGAAATGTGCCAGACACTCTTATAAAACTTCCTAGTCTGACTCTTGGCTTGACCTTTCTCTTGGACAGGGCAACCACTTTTCTCCAGGCTAGATCTCATTTGAAAAAAAAAAAAATGCAAGGATTTATCTAGGTGTTTTTGAAATACCCTTTTGAAAAAAGAAGTTTCTAAAGTATAGTGGTGAAGGTTACTTATTTAAAGATAACCACTTTCTACTTAACTCTTTGGAAATGTTGACCTCTTAGAATAATATTGAGGATAAAAAGCAATCATTACTGCATCCAGCCTGAGATAGGCACACCACAAATGTGATTTTGCTTTTTAAATCTATCATTTATTTGTGAGTGATGGTTAGAGAGGGATAGGCAGAGAGACATGGGTGGGATGTGCATGTGAAGGCCAGAGGACAGCTTTAAGGTTAGTCCTTGTCTGTTCACATTTGAGTTAGGATTTCTTGCTTGGATCCTCATTCTGATATTCAGAGTGTTGGGATTACAGAAGCCTGCAAGAGCCTCCAGTTTTCCATTATGTGGGGTATAGGGATCAGACTCCAGCATTCTAATTTGGGAGGAAAGCACTTATCTTCTTATGCCATCACCTCCACACATACATATAAATAGGGTTCGTTTCTTTCCCTCTCTTTGACTTGTGTCTCTCACTCCCCTTCCCTTCCCTCCCACTTTCTTCCCTCCCTTCCTCCTCTCTTCTGGCCTGGCCTCCAGGCCTGGCCTGTTCCTGCCCCTCCTTCCTTCCTTTTTATTTATCTTTATCCTTTTTCTTTTCTTATCTTCCAATCCTTCATTTATCTTTTTCTGAGATAGGTTTTCATGTACTTCAAACTGGCATCTTATTTACTATGCAACGGATCCTCTTTGCCTCTGCCTCCTAATGTGGGATTATAGACTCACATCATCATTTCCCACTTCACCCCTTCTTTCACAGCTGGCCATACACTGCTTAGTTCACAAGTCTTAGTGGGACTTCTTTCCTCTTCCCTGTCTTCCATTCTCACCTCTCTCACCTACTCTCAAGCCTTGGGATTTCTCCCCTCTTCCCTGACCTCCCCTTCTCACCTCCATCATCTACTTTCATGCAGATACAAAGATAGATACAAAGACCATGGATAATATACATTATTTAAGAACATATACTTTGGATTTTTATGCTACTTTTAACCAAAAGCATTATGTAAGACTCCCTGTAAAAGTTTTTCTGTTTGTAAATTTTCTTTCAAATGTTTCGTTTTTGTTGTTTTGTTCCTGCTATAGTGCATTGCACCAAGTTCACCTGGATTCTCAAGGCGTGAAGTGAGAATGTGAGCTTGGAAATCTTATGGTGATGGGTAACTTAGTAGGCAGAAGACACCTATATATATACAGGTATGTAGAAATGGATATATTTATGCTCAGCTGCATAAAGGCATGCATTAGTACAGACTGCTGATAAACAACACTGGCTTGAAACCTCTTGGCTCTGCCATTATTGATTTCCGTGATTTTGGAAAATTGACTTATAGTTCAACATGACAAATTCACTGTAGGTTAAATGAAAGCTTATTAACATGTCTACAACCCATCATCTCAAGAACCCATACCAGCTATCTAATTTAACACTCAAATAGTTCCATAAGATAAGAAACTCACTTGCTAACAATGCACATGCCCTGGCAGGACTCCAAGACAGTGAAGTTACATTAGGCTTAGGCTGAGGGATGTGTGTCTGTCACAGACATTTCTGCATAGTAATATTATTCAGTTAAGCTTGACATGATGCCACTTCCTCTGAATGGCTCTTGGAAAAGCTCTGTGGCCTTTGCAGCTCTTGAAGCATATAGCTACCCTTTGACAAGTGTGTTTATGCAATTATGTCATCTTTCTCTAGGCTAGACACAGTTGAACCTGTGATACATGAAGTACTAGTGAGCACATATCTTCTTATTTTATTTATTTATTTGTTGACTTTTGCTTAATTGGTTTGCATTGTAGGCAGCTGAATATATCTGGCACTTACTACAGCAAATGTGCTCTAGTATTGGCACACTTCTGTGCAAGTCCTCCCAGAAATCTGGAGAAGTGTTGTAAGATTTTCCATTTCATACTTGAAGAACTTCTCCCAATTCTTCTCTGGTTCTCCTATTTATAGCTAAAACATGCATGTGTGCACTACTCCACCTCCTTTGAGGTAGCCCATTAGATATGTGAACACACTGTGATGATTTCTCTGTCTTTTTTTTTTCAGACTAAAATTTGTCAATATTTTCAAAATCAACAGTGATATATGTTTATGTGTTTAAATCATCCTATGTGTACATCCAATAATTTGAGTTGTCTGATAAGACAAACCAATTTCTTTTTATTCACTTTTCTCTAAGGCATGTCAACATTTCACCCTTACTCCCTAGCAAAGACATTTCTCCTGCCTGAGACATGAAGTTCACAAGTTATAAAAGTTCTATAGTAAGAAATCATTGATTTGTTTGGGCAGCTGTGCTGTGGCAAAATTCTTCTGAGCCTTTTGTGTTCATGGACTTGCTCAGAAACAGCAGCATCAGATCACAACAAAAGAGATGTACTATATTTCCTACTCCTTCAGGGATATTTGAGATTTCTGTTGAAGATAATTAATATAAAATAATCTACTTACCCCCAGGTTACCTACAATGGCATGTCCCATGGCTTTACTGACTTAGGGAAATGTACCACATACAATGTGCAATGTCCTTTATAGCTGATGTGTATTTGTATGGAGACCTCTGCATCTTTATTCAGAATAAACTAATGGCAAACATGATGGCAACAATTAAAAATCAATCTTATGAGAACAAGGACATGGCATGTTGTGGGACACATGCCAAATGTATTATAGACATTTCTGACTTAATAAGTTTACTATCCTCATGGGAAATGAGTAGCCTCAGTGTGCAGAGGAGGGCAGAGAAGAACCTAGGCATCATATCATGTAATCATAGTTTATAGTTATAAATTCAATTGAGTTGGGACTGGAAGTATCCATCCATTTTCTATTCTAATTTAAAGGATATCTTTTAAAATATATCAATAGTCATTTGAAATGACCACTCCCTCCTCCCTTCTACCCATCCATCCTTTTTCTCTTCTCTTCTCTTCTTTTCTCTTCTCTTCCTCTTTCCCTCCCTTCCCTTTTCCTCCTTCCCCCCCCCCATCTCATCTCTCCTCTCCCTTCCACTTCTCTTTTCTTCTCAACAGGATCTTATATAGCTGGGAAATGGAACCAACCTACATGACCCTCTACCAATGAGCAGATAATGAAGATATGGGACATTTATACAATGGAGTTCTACTCAGTGGTAAAGAAAAATGAAGTTATGAAACATGCAGGAAAATGGGTGGATCTGGAAATAATCCTACTAAGTGAGGTAACCCAGGCCCAGAAAGCCAAGCATTGCATGCTCTCTCCCATATGTGGATCCTAGCTACAGATGATTGGCCTTCTGTGTGAGTAGGAAGAAAACTTAGTAGCAAAGGCCACTAAGCTAGAAAAAAAAAAAAAAAAAAAAAATATATATATATATATATATATATATATATATATATATATGGAAGAGAAAGGAAGGGAGGGGTTACTTAATAGGGTAGTATTGTATATATGTAAGTAGAAGAATAGATTAATGGGGGTGAAAAGGCCCAAAGTGAAGTCAGGGGAAGAAAGGAGAGGAAAAGAAAAGGAAAGGTGGAGAGAGGGCTAATCAAAGTCTAAGAGGATATAAATAAATCATATGTAAACCCAGTTTTTTAAACAATGGAACACTCAGGAGCCATAGATTGTTGCTAGAATATTTTCAGTGCCAGGAAAGGGATACCTTCAAGTGAGTTATTGGTCAGGGAGGCCCTGATGCCCCCAAAATATTATAGGACATTGCCAAGGCCCTTGGTTTCCCACCAAGAATAGATGGTAAGACCCTGTTGCTGAAGACTCTACATACTTGGGCTGCGAGGCCACTTAGAAATCCTGCTGGAACTGTGCTGATAACCTCCTCCATGAAGACCAGCTGACAGAAAGGTGTAAGAAGCCATTCTGCATGCAGTTCAATGGGAGGAAGAGAAATCATCAGTGAAGATACTCAACAGTGGACCCTTCAAGCCTTATATTTGGTCATCCAAGCCAAATGAGCCAATGGGTGCAATAGTGGCTTGTCTGTCATGGTGGAAACCAACTGCCCACTATTCGGGCTAGAGGCTTGCTTCATGGGAGGGAATACATCCCTGATGCTGAAAACTTAAAATTTGGGTAGTCATGAGACCTGGAGGTGTAACTTCTGCTGCAGTCTGGCTAAATGAATATACTATGCTTATTAGACTGCCCAGTAAGCACTTCTCTTAATGTTTGTACCCTTACGTTAATGATACTCTCACTTTTGATAGAGAATCTTCTCTTTTCAGATGGCAGAGACCTTTGGATGCTCAGAAGGCATCATGGTGCTGGAAAGAAGTGACAAGAGTGCTCAGCACTGCAATATCTCTATCACACCTTCCAAGGCTCAGGGTCTAATGCACAAGAGGTGGCAGAAAGAATGTAAGAGCCAAAGGAAAGGTAGGACTCCTTACAACATGCTCCCTCCAGACAAAAAATAGTCTGGATATCCATGACCTCACATTGTATGTCACTACCTACACAAGACCATCATAATAGGAGGAAGAGATCATGATATCAAAATAAAAGAGAAAGTGACTGAGAGGGGGGTGATATATGATGGAGAATGCAGTTTCATAGGGGAAAGTGGGGGGAAGGAGGGCATAAACATGGGATATTGTTTATAATCATGGAACTTAATAAAAAAACACATTTTTCGAAAGTTCAGTGGCTGGAAACAAGATAAATTTATTATTACTGCGTTTGAGAGATAGAAGACAAAATCCAGGTGTTAGTAAGATACACTTACTGTGAGGTCATGGAAGAATGTGAGTATTGCCTTTTCTTGTTTTAAATATGCATCTCTTACCTGATTTTTGGCTAATGACCATGTGTATGTATCTCAAAACTCTTTTTTCTCCCTCTGGTAGATATATGATGGTGCTTGAGCACACACAGATGATCCAGGACAGGCACCTCTTCTTAATACCATGAACTAACCATAGCTCTTTCTCAGAAAACAACATTCAGAGGTTGTAGGGATTGGCTGTTGGAACACTTACTTGGGGGTAGAGAGAATCATGTGACCCAACAATAGGTTTCTGTCTTTAGTTGTGTTTCCCTCTCTTCATATGTTTTCATAATATCCACAGCCTCAACTTTTTCCTCTGTCTTAAAAGTTCTCACATTTATAATTTTTATACTTGTTGTGAGCTTAAAATGATTCTTTATCATTCTCATATGTTTAGACTCAAATAGGTTTAGAGTGAGAAAATTGTTCTTGGCAATCTATGGTTGCCCTTCTTCCTCAGAATCAAATTTCCACATTAATTTATTAAGTGCTGTGTTAGCCTTTCCATCACAATGACAGAATGCCAGAGAGGGGACCCTTACATGAGATATTTTTAATATTTTATTTATTTATTAAAGAAAGAAAGAGAGAGAGAGAGAGAGAGAGAGAGAGAGAATGGGCATGCCAGGACTTCCAGCCATTGCAAATGAACTCCAGATGCTTGGGCCCCCTTGTTTTTCTGTCTAATGTGTGTCCTGTGGAATTGAACCTAGGTCCTTTGGCTTTGCAGGCAAATACCTTAACCACTAAACCATCCCTCCAGCCCCATGAGAATTTTTTTTAATCACAGCTTTGGAAGTTCCAGTCTGTCCTATGGTTCTTCCTCTTGTCTGACCTGGGGTGAAGATGCACCATGGGGGAAATATGGTGAAAAAACACTTAATGTGCAGGCAAACAGAAAGGATGGGGCTGTGTCTCCATACCCCCTTCAAGGACAAGCCCCCAATGCCCTGAAGTGCATTGTTGAAGTTACCTTCTTGTTTCTGGGATTAAGCACCCAACCAAAAGCAGCTGATGGGAAGAATTTTTTCTATTTTGGCTTATAGTCTCAAAGGGAAGCCTCATAATGGTAGGAAAAGGATGGCAGAACAGAGGCTAGATATCACTTACTTACCAATATCAGGTGGACAACAGCTGCAGGAGAGGGACTTGGACTAACAAAGGGGAGCCAGCTATGATACCTTAAATGTCACCCTCACAGCATACCTTTTTCAGGAGTGTACGAGGGCATATGATTCATACCACAACAACCTCCCTCTAGTCTTCATTTCTTAAATATCCTACCATTTCCCAGTGGTGCTTCCCTAGTGACCAAGCCCTTAGGCAAAACCGTGACCCAAGGAGAGCAGCTTCTGTGCAGCAGCTGAGTATTTTATACTTTCTCCATGTCCCATATTCTAACCTAAAAAAAAAAAAAAAAAAACATAAGTTTTTGTTAAATAGTGATTTTTCTATTTTATCCAGAGGAACACCATTGATGGCTTCTGTACTAAAACATTATTAGCTTTCTTCAAGTCAGTAATAGCTTTATTATTGAGTTAGATCTCTTGCTTACATTTTTTGGTCATTGTTTAATTTATCTACAAATCAGTGCCAAAGGCATTCTTCTCTTGCTATGCAAATATATTAATAATGCAATTGGTTTCTCTTGGACCCAGCTCTCCATAGTTCTGCTAACCAGTTGCATAACTTGAACATCCCTTCACTCTCATTCCAGGATTTTTGTACTCACCATAATGTTGCACCTATATTTCCATCACAATGACAACCATTATCTGACAAACCAGTATCTCGTGACATTTTTGGTTCACTTTTACATTTGGGTGTGCTATACTTTCTTTTTATCACAAAGCATACTATTATTGAGAAACTATGCAAGTCTATGTTCTAGTTTTAATGCTTGTGTGGGTGGATAACAAATGCAAGTGACTTGTTACTTTATATACCTTTGTAAACACTACCTGGTCCCAGGGTTGGTATTGTGGATATCTGAAGGCACAATATTAGTGGGAGCTTGACATTGGAAAGCAAAGTTATTCTCTGGCTATG
This sequence comes from Jaculus jaculus, assembly GCF_020740685.1. Lineage (NCBI taxonomy): Eukaryota > Metazoa > Chordata > Mammalia > Rodentia > Dipodidae > Jaculus > Jaculus jaculus. Next base: position 62,606,504 of record NC_059103.1, on the reverse strand, counting down.
ATTCTGACTTGTTTCACAATTCCAGATATGGATTCTGTTCCACTGAGCAGATGTTAGCCAATCCAAGAATAGCTGGTTACCCACCATGGCTGTGCGCCACTATTGCACTGTGTCAGCGTCATATCAGGTTGTGTGCTTCTGAGTAGCTTAGACCTCGAAGTGCTTGGGTAGATGTTGGCCACTATCCTCCAGTAGCTCATGTAGAGCCTTCTAGCACTAGATGAGCTAACTGTCTGGGGATTGGCTTTCTTGCAGATTCCAGCCCTGTCTCTCCATGTTCCTTACTGACAGTATATGATGTCTTCAGTAGTAGGGTCTTACCATTAACCTCTGGTGGATAGTCAAGTGCTAGGATGGGAGTCTGTCTTGTTTTGGGAAACCTTGTAGGTCTCTCTGATCAACAGTTCATTGTGGGTGTTAACCACTGGTACTGGGAGTTACAGGCTACCACCAAGGGAAAATAAAGAAGAAAAAGAAAGAAAATAGAAAAAAAAAAACACAGGAGAAATTTAAGGTTATGTTTCAATTCTCCCTCTCCAGGGAACTTTCTCTGAAGCTATAAGATGGTATGCCCTGTTTGGTGTGAGTTCCTCTCCTTCTACTGTAATGGACTATAAGGGGAGATATCTTTGTGGACAGCTGTGCTGCTTAGTTCTAGGAAATATTCTTATACTTTTTCTTTTATTTCTTCCCCTTTATCTTTTTAATTTAGTTTTGAAATCCTTCTTTCTTCCTTATTTGCATGTACGTGTGTGGTATACATATGTTTATGCATGTTCATACATGTGTGGAGTACACTACTGCTACCAATGCCTCACATTCTTGCAAAGAGTGTTTCCTCTGTTCATAACCACATCCTTGATAAAATGATTGGTATGAAATCAGTGACCAATAAATGCTAAGAAGATGAAGAGGTAAATCATTGTTGTGCCACCAAATATACTTCCTGTTAACTTGAATGCATTTAATTAAGCACTGATTAAACATTAATTAAAATATTAAAATATAGAAAATATTAAAATAGTCTTGTTACTATTTGCACATTTAATACAGATGTTCAGATTGCAGGCTTTGCTTCATGTTACTGACTATAAGTGAGGAAAGGTACGCCCACTACAAACAAGTGTGAATGTTATTATTGTCATGAGAAATGAACATCTGTGTTCTGCTCCACCTCTTTTTGGTATTGTTTCAGCAAAATCCTCTGATATTAGTGCCACTGAAGTGGATCCTCACTAGACTGGATCTGGTTATTCTTATAGTCTCTGGTATCCATGAGAAAAAAAAATCTATGCTTCTTAATATATGATCTTTTAAGTGTGCACTCACTCTGACCCATTGTCATGCAGGGGAGAATTTTATACCATTGACTTTCTTTTACACACTCGTGTATTCTTCCATCTCACAAAATATGTACTATTTAAGAGGTGATGGCTTTAAATGATATGTGCAGCATGCACACACATACGTCTGTCTGTATGTATTGCATTAATAAGTAGAAATCTTGATTGTACCAGCCAAGTAAAAAAAGGGCCCATGACAAAGAGACATGGGGCCACAGAGGGGTGCCTATGCACCCTAACCTAGTTTGTTCTTGGATATATTGAATAGCCTCAATTTTGTATTAGTCATTCCTTATTAGTTAAAACAATCATGTCATATTTTATTCAACAATATCATGTGCTTCTTTTCTCTGAATGCTATATATTATTTTTTGTGTTTTTTCATTCAATATTAGGATTCATGAATTAATATTATTATGATATATGTCTTTAGTAGTTATTTTCAGCTTTGCATAATACTTCGCTTTATACCGTATTTGGTTCATTGCTTATATTTTTATTAGGTATAGAGTATTAGGTCTTTTCAATTAAAAACACTGTTTTTTCAGATATGCAAGGTAACCACCACATTTTCAGAGAACTATGATTATCTTTAAATTTATTGTCACTAAATTTCAGAATTTCAGTAATATTACTATCAGTGATGCTGCTTTCCCATTTTCTTCTGGCAGATCAAGTCTAGTTGATATAAGTTAAGTTTACACTGATCCACTATTACTTATTCTAGGGACCAGATGCTCAGAAGCCATGTTTACCAGTATGCCTTGCCTGGTTTAGAGTACATGAAAGTGAGCCAGCATCAATTATCTCTCACAGAAAGAATTCCTACCTGGTATTGAAAGCCTAATCAAAAGCCCTAATAGGGAAGCTACTACTTTTGTGTGGCAAAATGGACCATTATGCCCAGTAAATTGCCCTCTACATACTTACGTTTGTGCACATATATCAATGCTACTCCCACATTTGGTTAGAAAAGCTTCTCTTTTCAGATGGTGGTAACTACTTGGGTGACTCAAAACTCATAAACATGCTGAGAAGACGGGACAGGGGAGTGTTCAGCACTAAGTGGGAAATCTTTATTACACCCTATAAGACTCAGGGACAATTGAGAAATAGATTGCAGAAAGAATATGAGCCAAAGGAAGGAGAAGAGTGCTTACAGTAATCTCTTCCATACACAAATTGGTTTTGATCATAGTCTCACAGTGGCTGATACTACCCTATAACTAGACCTGCATAATAAGCGGGGGTGGGGAGGTTGGTGGCATCAACATAGAAAAGAGACTAGCTAGAAAGAAGAAGGGATTCGGTGGAGTGGTATTGACAAGGGGAAAATTGAGGTGGTGGGATGGAATTACGTTTGTGCTATATTCTCTATAGTTATGGAAGTTCTCAATAAAAAGTTAAAGCAAAACAGTATTTCCCACAGAAGAGGCTGGCAGACTCATAGACTTCATTTCTCAGAAAATTCACTTGTCTTGATGCCTTCATGTACTTAAATCCATCAGTATCTCTTTTTAGGCTTGTAGAAGCAACATCATTACCTGGGTCCTCAGCCATTTCAGTGTCTTTGGAAACCATTGTGTCAGTTATACAATGTTCTTTGAATGATACCATGAAGCATTAACCTCTCATGACTGTGAATTGAGCTCACTTGGAAACTAGGTCTTTTCAGGGATTCAAGATGAGATGTGACTCCGGTAAAAATATTTTGATGTAATGTAATTAGTGTCCACAGAAGCAGCACAGAAATTTAGAGACAGGCAGGCAGCCAGCAAGGTCAGAGTGATGCCTCCACAATCAAGGAACACAAGGGACTGATGGGCACCCTAGGACATTGTGTCCAGCATGATGCACTTCTGTGGATGCATCAGAGAGAACCAGGCTCTGTGGGTGACCTGAATGTAGACTCGGAGTCCCAGAACTTCCAAATGGTATTTTAATTGATTTAAAACATCATACTTATCAATATTTTATAGTAGTTACTATAAACCAATAGTCTCTTAGTTCTCAAGTTATGCCATTTTCAGAGAATTCGCTTTTTTGTTGGTTGGATCCTGACTGATATATACTGAATTCATAACTTCCAACTTAGAAAATTTTCATTAAGCTCACTATTTCATCCACATTGTCATTTTTTTCTTTTAAGAGTAGTGTACTTGTTCTAGTATTTTCACCCTGCTTCCTCATTTTCTCTATTGGAGAGGAGTGCAGCTTAGTGAGGTGGCAGAGTCCTAGACTCGGCCCTTCTTTCTCCATTTTGGGCTAGCCCTCATATTTCAGCATGAGTGAGGATGTTATTCATACTCAATAGCCTACACCTTGCTACATTAAAGATAGTGAATAATAGATTTGTTAAGCTATACAATGTATATAAACAACTATTCAATTTTATCAGTTTCTAGGGCTGTAATCCAAGAAATGACCAACATTCCTTTCTGTTCTTCAACTTTGATGATTTACATTCATTGATGCTCATTGGTACCACATCACACATTCACATTTAGGGACTAACCTTGGGTTTTATGACATCACCTTCTCCCATCATGTTTTCTCTTACCAGGTAACTGTGCTCTTTATGCAAGGCACGGACTCCAGAGCCAGTCGTATCCCACATGCCAGGTCCAGGCTACTTATTTCTAGCTTTCCATATTCACCATATTTATTATATTTTTAATATCACAGCCTCAATTTCCTAGAATAATTCTGGTTATTAAATGAGTTTACATGCTTCAAAACTTCAAAGCATGTCCTGTTGCAAAGTGTGTAACCATTATACACCATATCATTAGCTAATGGTAGTTGAAGTAGTTCCACTGTAATGATTTTTTTTTTTTTTTTGGCTTTACAAGGTAGGGTTTCATTCTAGCCCAGGCTGACCTGGAATTCATTATGGAGTCTCTGGGTGGCCTTGAACTTACAGTGATACTTCTACATCTGCCTCCTGAGTGCTGAGATTAAAGATTAAAGGTGTGCCCCACGATGCCCGGCTGTAATGGTCATTTTACAGAGACCGTGGGAGCAGATAGCACACAATGACACTTGGATATAAGGTGATCTTTGAGGACATCCCAACATGTCTCTTATGTTTCCACATGCTGTTAACGCAAAATCATCAAATTATTAAAATTTATTTTCTTAATCCAGTTGTGCTGACACACACCTGTTTTGCCCATATTCCAGAGAGTGAGGCAGGTGAATCACAAGTTTCAGGCCATCTTGCACTACACAGCAGGATCCGTTTTCAAAGAACACAGAAAGAGTATATTTTCTTGCAAACCTATTAGGTGGCTGAGAATGTATGTATGAGTTCCTAGGACCAAAAGCACCATTTGGAAAGACATGAGCTTAGAATTTAGGGACTACCAGCTATGTTTCAAACACATCCAGAGACCATGGATGTACTGATAAGGCATAGCTGGAGTGGGGGGATGTGCTGGAACCTAACTTGTACCTCAAGTGCTTCTTTAGTTGGCAAAGAAGTGTTTCTCTTTAACACCATTGAATTCCTTGTATGTGTTTTTGTTAATTCTCAGTGATTTTTGTTGATTTTGAGGACCTGTACAGTGAGACATTTAAAAGAAAAATGTGATTGAACACAGTCTTTAAAATAGTAAATTCATGTTATATATTTCAATATAGAATATATATTTTAGTATTTTTATTTATTTATTTGCAAGGAGAGAGAGAAAGAGAGAGAGAGAGAGAATTGGGTACACCAGGGCCTCTAGTCATGCAAAACAAATTCCAGATGCCTCTGCCACTTTATGCATCTTAATCCACATGGGTATTGGGCAATCAAACTCAGTTATTAGGCTTTTCAGGCAAGTACTTTAACTACTGCACTATGTCTCCAGCCTCAGAATATACTTTTTTGAAATTGATATTTTGTTTAGGGACACTGTATGAGGATGATAGATAGCTCCTAGTTCATAAGTTGGTAAATACATATACAGTTTATTTTCTTCCCAAATTCAGGACCTTGAGGACCAACTTTCTCTCATGGTAGTAAGAAGAATGTTCTGGGTGCTGAATGGTGCTTGGTGCATAGTGGGCCTTTGCAAGATGCTCAGAAGTTGTGATACATGATGCAGTTTAATGTAGACTTTATCTACTTGGAAACTAAGTCATTTAGAGCTACTGTATGATTCCAACCCAGGAGCCACTTATAAGCAATTTATCCTCATGCAAGTCTCCTCATGAAGCTTCTAAGTCACACTTTCTCATTCTAATATTTGGGGGACATTGATTGAAGTGACATACATTACAACCACTTTCATTTTATTACTCTATTTGCCTATTGAAAGTAATTAGTGATTGATGCATATACATTTCTTCCTTAATCTCTCCCATTATTGCTGTGAATTAAATTTTTTCCTCCTCTCTCTATTTCTCTGGTTCTATGTTGTTTCACTAAAACTGTGCCTTACTTTTCAATCAGGTAAATAACAATCATTCTAGTAAGAGTTAAATATTAAGTATGGCTGAGATTTTTTATTCCAAATCAATTTGGTTCTGGTAAGTCCAAATAGATTTATATCCTTAGTACTTCTGAGGCACACCATCACAAGTAAAAGAAAATATTTGGGTTGCTGTCAGCAGGCCTCACACAGCATACCATAAGGGATACAGAAGGAGGAAAGAAGGAGTTGGCCCCTGTGATTTGCAAATTTAAACTGATGTTAACAAAATTCCTAGCAATAGAACCTTGGGATGTATGTACTAGATTTATGGTAATATGATTCCATTCTCATTTGTATCACCCTGCAAGCATTTTTGTTTTGCTTTATTTGTTTTCTAGACTAAATATATAATTAGAATAAATTAGATGAAGTAATCTAATGGTTACATTTCCCATTTGTATTTTAATTTTGGAAACACATTGTAAAAGATTTAAGAAATCATTGCATTTTGTCAGAAAAAATAGTAAATATATGTCATAAATGTCCAATTCCCTTCCTGGCTACTTTGTTCACCAAAGTCTGAATATCCAAAAGAAAATAAAGCATGAAGAAAAAAGTACACATTATTTACAAAGGAGCATGAGCTCAGGTAAGACAACACTGAATGTTTTCTTAGGTTCTGAGATTATATATATATATATATATATATATATATATATATATATATATATATATGATATATATTAATTGACAACTTCTATACCTACAGACAACAAACCATGGTATTTCCCTCCCCTCCCCTAAGACTCCCTTCATAACTGTTGAATAATTTTCCTGTCCAAATCAAGTTCCTTGCATTTCCCAGGCATCAGCTGTTTGTTCTTCATTGCTGAGAACAACCAAGATAAAACTATCCTAAACCTTTCACCAAGAAAACCCAGAGTGTTCCTATATTGGAGGTCAGAGGTGAGCACTTAATCTGGGATTTTGCTAACAGATCTACGACACAGAACACAGAAACGGTTCCAAGCAGGAATGTCATATCAGCAAGCCATGCTTCCTGGAAACCACCAGACTGGCTCCCAGTACTGCTAGACATGGTTCTTATTGCTGCACATGCATTTATTTGCATGTGAGAGGACTAGTCACATGGTTTTCAAATCACAGGTTTCAGTCTCGGAAGTGTACTTAGTAGATTATATTTCTAAATTAGTATGAAAAGCAATGCTCTGTGAACAGAGCAGATGAAAGATTCAGAAATCCCTGATTTGTTCATCTATACTGCTACTTCTTATATTCTGTGCATGCCTCATGGATGGCAGTCCACTTTGTCAGGGAGTTCTCAGAAGAATGTAATAATATATCATACCAGCAAAGGAAAAAAAAAAAAAAGAAACATTTGAATGTTCCTTTCAGTGGTTGAAGCTCATTATCTTATATTTTTACTCACTGCACGTGCTTAAAATGGTTTTAAACTCCAGAAAATAAAATTACTTAAAAAAAAAACAAAACATAAAAACAAGAGGCATACAGGAGCTAGTGAGGTGGCTCAGTGAGTAAAGTGCTTGCCAGTCAAGCATGAGGACCCATGTGCAGATGCCTAGCATCATGTAAAAGCTGGAATGGGCAGCATGCTCTTATAATTTTAGCCCTGGGGAGGTGAAGACAGAAGGATTCCTGGGGATTGCTCTAGCCTAATTGGTGAGCTCCAAGCCCATGAAAGACCCTGTCTGTAAAACCTAAGGTTGAAAGTGATAGAGGAGAATGTCAACTTCTGGCCTCCGCCCTCATATACAAATGTGTGCATGAAAATCCACCACAGGTGTATGCCCACACATAGACACAAACATGCACAGAAACTATGCACATACACACAAGAGACAAAAGAGGCACCCAGCAGACAATTGCATGCAAAGTAGATTACTGAGGGAAATGGCAAAGTGACTGGGATGAGCAGTGGGAAGGCAGCTCTGCTCACTCACCAGGGCCCAGCCTGAGCTTGCTCTTGAACTCACCTGATGAGACAGGACTCAGGAAGAGAAGTCATGTGTACCCAAGGGTTACCAACTTCCCTGAAGCTTAGACTGGCATATGCTTTGGAAACTCCATACTAAAGAGCTGCATTCACATAGAAAGAGAATATAGAGGAGCAGAAAGCTATAAAGGTCTAAGGAGCAACGTTTACATATTTAAGCAGTTATGCATCAGTTCTGTTTGTCTAGGCTTTATTGAACTTATCATGGGCTCAATGTGGAAACATGGATGGAGAATATGTCAGTGTGTGGAGGCTAGACCCAGAACAGATGGTAGGCTAGGTTACCACCCTTGTCCTCTGCAGGTGGGAAGCACTGTCACGCGAAGGGATGAAGTTGTCAACCCTCACATCAATGCACTGCTGATGTATGACAGCATGGTTGAATACTGCAGAAGCCACTGAAGAGAAAAGCTGTCATATAACTAGTAAGTGGCAAGGCTAGTCTTCCCTCAATGTCCCTTCTTCTCCACTGCACTTGCAAAAGGTCTGAGCTCTCAGCAGTGCTGGACTTGACAGAAGGTGTCACATCTGCTGGGTGGGCTGGGAGCTTGCAGGACAGCCATGGTGCCTGCCTGTGAAGGGCCCATTGTTGGCAACAGTGAGTCAGCAAGATCAAATTGAGTAAGAAAGGCTCTGAGATTAGAGAAAAAAAGTTGGAGTTTGGGGCAAAGATTTGGTTAAAATGTCCATGAGCAAAAGCAAAACTTATGCCTCAGACATCCCCTGAAGATATTTGATAGTCCCCAACTCTCAGGTATGGAATGGAAGAGAACATAGGTCCACCAGCAAGATGATTTATCAAATGTCTAGCCTTTTCCCTAGTTTTAATGTCCTACCCAGTGTCCTCTTTGCAGTGTCTCTGATAGGTGTCTTTATTCTTTTCCCCTGAGGTTGACCACTGGATCCACACATGAGAATAAGAGAATAATTACAAGTGTGAATTGCTTCCCTGAAGAATTTGAAAGTCCCAAAGGACAAAGAACCAGGAAGTCCTTCACAAATGACTTTGTTTTACAAAAGAAACAAAAAGAGGATCACAATGAAACCTTATGTGTGGGTTTATCAGGGCTGAGCCAGGGTAACAATTAGAATTTTTTATTTCGTGACTTCTTTCTCTCACCACCTGCACCTGCTGCTCAGATCACAAAGGTGGGACTGAGAATCACCCAGACTTGCTCTCATGTCACTCTGGACTGATGAGAACAAATCCTACTTGAATACAGGTCCCATCCCAATGTGGAGCACACCATAAACACAACCACCCCAAACAATAACAATAACAAGCATTTGCTTACTCCTCTTGAGTGCTGCACAATGTTTCCTTATCTGCAAAATGACTGGCAATTGTTCTGCACACAAAGCCTTCAGACACTGAACCAAATAGTCACCTCACTAGTGCACTGTTCCTCTCAAAGATATTGTCGAATACACTTGCTTGTGACATTCTCATCACATCTCCCTTGCTGTAGTAACAATAGTAATTAGGCTTGTGTGGCATGTCTTTCTAAGATATGAACTGTACTTTGGATGTTGATGCCTTCTAAAAACAGGTTTACAAATATCTTCCTGTCTATTCATTTAAATAAATGGTTTTGTCCCATGTAATTATAATATATGTTTTTAAATATAGACAGCTGCATCTCTTCAGCTATAATGTAGTCTTAACTGGACAAAATTAGAAGTTTTTTCTGTCCTTTCCACATTATTATTCAACCTCATTTGGTCTTAATTGTTTGCATAAGAGGAGAGGTTAGCAGGGAATTCTATAAGGATATAGGTGTATATATATGTATATATGTATGTATATATATATATATATATATATATATATATATATATACATATATATATGTATATGTATATATAAATATAAATGTATGTATAGTGTAACCTGTACAATATGCATACACATATACGGTAATCTATATAAAAATACATATAATGTAATAGGAACAATTATATGTAAAATATAACCTATATAAAATTCTCAATTAATCAATAGTTTTATTTAGTGCTATTTAAATAGTAGAATAATTTAAAGAAGAGGTGCAACTGTTTTAAGTAACTTATAAAGCATTTCTCTTGTTCACTCATGCCCTACCCTGCCTGTCTCCATCACAAGGCTGTTGTCACCTCCAGCACATGAGTATGCACTGGCTAAACAACAAAAAAATAGCAAGGTGTGGGTGAAAAAGGAGTGAGCCAAAAGGAAAGGCTGACTAGTTCTACATTTGTATTTGATACCTGTTATATGTTGGTTATGGAAGGGAGTCATTATATGTCTACCATGCATTATCAGGTGACATTTGATTCAAGGCAAAACAATAAGCGATTATAGGAAAAATAAGATGGGCAATTTTGAATTTCAGATAAGCAAGAAATAAATAATATGTAAATATTTCTCAACTATTGTGTGATGCATATAGAAATTTAGCATGATCTATATAATATGTGAAAACATTAATTTGAACAAAATTGCAGCTGAATCATGATTTACTTTTATTGGCTATATTTAATAAGCTTAAAATGTCTTAAATACCAGAGAGTTAAAAAAAATGTAGAAATATTCCTCTAAACAAAATGGTCCCTGGAATTTCTCTATTATTTGGTACTATAACTTAACAACTCATGACTTTTAAAATGTTTCATAACTTTTACTTGTAAATTATGTAAACTTAACCAGTTCTTTTCTTTTTTTCCTTATGGATGAGAAAACTAATGCTTGTGAAGAGACTGATCCAAAGTAAAATCAGAGCTAGCAGAGAGCCAAAAATAAGATCTATCTCTTCCTCAATCCATATTTCCTTTCTGACATGAAAATAATTAATTGGATTATAAATATTCTAATGCATCTAGTCACCTTAGACAAAATCATCAGCCCTGGGCAGTAATTACATTTCTTGGCAATGGCTACTCTGTTCTGAATTGAAAAATGGCTGGGGAAGGGTTCCAACCCAACTGTGTCCAGGAAGCCACGTGCCCCATGTTGCAGGCCTTGCATTGATATGTAAAAGCGTGAACAAGCTGTTGGTTGGTGATGCTTTCCCACTATTTCTAGGAAAACCTGCCACTGTTCATCGAGTTTACGTAATTCCATTTTCATATAAATGGCAGTACGATGTGGTGTCAGCTGGGAATAATTCACAGGCGCTATCAGCTTTCCAGCCAGGGAGGATGAGAGTGGTTTCCTGACGCTGCGATGCACACATCTGAAGAGCGACGGAGCAGGGTCTTGCATGTGACTCTACTTGCAACGTGGCATTCACAGGAGCATAGATTTTTTTCTACTTAAAATTCAGTCCTTCTGAGATATGCTGGGAGATGTTCTGGAACTAGACAGAATTGACCAACATTTGTGAAAAGGTAATCAACTTTTCCTTGCCTGCTGGAAGCATGTACTGTGTGTACACTCTGCTTAGCGAGTCTGTTCTTTTTGTTACAGAACAGATGTCTGCAAGGGGTTTGGCAGGCCCCACTCTGTCAAACAGTCCGGTTTTGACAGATACTTACTTGAAGGATGGCTGAAATGCAAAGTATTTCTGATCAGAATATCATATTCATCTGGATTTTAATTACTGTGTCTGCCTGGATATAAATAATTAATTATGCAAAATCCACACAGCTGCTGCTGGACAGAGTTAAGTGACTTGCTGTCAGTCTCACAATTCTGGAAAGGAGTGGAGGATATAGAAAAAGCACACTTGTTCTGCAACTGGGGGAAGGGACATCTATCTCTGTCCCTCTGTGGTCAGAGGAAAAAGCTTATAATAGCATGGTATGTGTGAAAGAGAAAGGAAGGGTGGAGAGTGGAGGGAGATAAGGACAGAAAGATCCAGATAAAGAGTTATCTCAGAATTTATACAAATGGGTCCTGAAAGCAATTCTTTTGAGTCATTGGTAGCTCTGTAAGAACCAAAACATCATATTGCACAAGCATCACAACCTGTATTCCTCAACTTCTCACTTGCCATCACACCATGAGTCTCAATAGTCCAGACAGTTCTGTGAAATAGGTGGGTCACAGTGGGTTAGGTGAACTGCTTTGTTTGTTTCAGCTTGTTTTATTTATTTTTCAGATTTATATGAGATTGTCACTCTGGTCAATAATGAATACATGGATGAGAAATGCTAGCACTTTCATTTAAAATTTTTTATCTCTGCCATAATTGATCCAGAAGCAAATGACTCTTTCATGTCTAAACATAATTCAATACTATAAGTTCCAATTCCATGCAATGCTTCTTTGGATAAATACTATTTCATAGCATTAATATACAAACACAGAGCCTCATAAATAGAGGCTGTAGTAGATTTTCCAGATGGTTTGCAAAAAATTGAAAAATCTTTAAATGGAGCAAACTATAAGTTATTTCTCTCATTGCTGTGATAAAATACCTGACAGGTGGAACTTAAGGAAAGAAGGGCGTTTTCTGACTCATACTTTTAATCCACATGCAGGGAAAGGACAACAGAGTTTAGGGAGGCAGGAGTCTGTGGCTCAGACTCTACAAGTCTTGGTGGGTCGGCAACAGACAGCTCATGCTGGAACCACAAGGATATTATCACAGTGCCTTATTTCTGTCGCCTAAGCCTCACTTCTTAAAGGTGCCACAGCTTTTCAAACAGTGCCACTAGCCACAGACCAAAAGCCCCAAGCATAAGCGCATTCAGGGCATTTCAGATTCAAGCTTCATTTATAGATTTCATTTATATATTTTTTTATATTTATATTTATATTTTCATTTATAGATTCAAGATTCATTTATAGAGCTTGCAAGGAATTTTGATACAAACAAGGAGCAAATGTCCCTTGGAGAAGGCAGCTGTGGTGCTTTGGATGTGAAATGTGACCCTGAGTCTCATGTTTTGGGGAGTAAACCTCATAATTAGATCCCAGAGCTAGTGGGCCCTTTCGTAGGTGAAATTTTGCTAGAGGAGGTATGTCACCAGTGGTGGGGCACAGGGTTTATTAGTCTAGCCCTACTGAGTGTTCATTAGCTAGCTTACTCTTCTTGACTTCCCAGGTTATATGACAGCATATGATGCCCAGCTTCTGCTGTCCAATGCTTTCCCTGCTATGATGAAACTTCTCCTCAATATTGTAAGCTGAAATAAACCCTTTCCTCCCAGCAGCCACTGCTGAGCAGGTGTTTTGTCACATCAATGACAAGGTAACTCTAAGAACAGCTCTAGTAAGGTAAATAAGCGCTGCTGGTTGGGCCATGGCCCAAGAGGTCCTGGCTCTGACACCTCTTAGTAGAAACCATAGCAGGCCCAATAATGTTTCTAAGCCTCTTTCGTTGGCTCTTACCTAGTGGTTTTCGATGGAATGAAACAAAATAGCTAATAAGCAAGCACTTTCAAGATGGGGTTCTATTTAAAAATATAATGCATCATTCTATATGCAGCAATTGGTTGAGCATTTAGTTCTGCTATGATCTGTCTACTATTCCATATTCTCCTTTGAACTATACCTCTTCCTTGGTTCACCCAGCAAACTTTCCAGACACTTTGACTTAGGCCTGGGGTCTCCCTGTGTATAAAGACAAATATCATTTCTACCTTAGTGGATATCATATTCCAGTGAGGAAAATAAACACATGGGAAAATGAATGAATAAAGTAAGAACCACTAATACGATGCAATAAAAATAAAAGAAAATGAGATTGTGGGGCATAAAGGGAATAACTGCTTAATTTTAGAAGTCAATTTTACAGGGTGAATTTCTCAGGTTGGGGAAATATTCTCTATCACTTAAGCAGACACTGAGATATAAAGATGTCCAGATGTGTTAAAAGCTGGAAGAAAGATGCCCAAGTGGGAATAATCATTGCATAGTTGATGGCTGGGGGAAGAGGAATACATCAGTACAAGCTGCTGGTAAGGATGTAGCATCAGATGAAGCTTGTCTCTGTGTGCCTGATGCCCCAGCAGAACTCCAGGGTGCAGCATTTCCTGAGTCAAGTTTTTATAGAGAACATGCCATGTGGTAGCAATCAGTGTGATTTTCTTAGAAGAACAATTGGAAGACGGAGGAGGTGCATCAGCAGTTCAGAGTACTTGCTGTGCAACTATGAGGTTCTGAGAGGGCCTGAAAATGTCTGTGTTGGATTCTCCAACACCAACATAAATAGCTGTGCATGGCCACATTTGCCTGTAACCTAATCTTGTAGGGAGCAAGACTGGAGAATTGTTGGAACTTGTGAAAATGGAAGCTATGGGTTTAAAGAGAAACTTTCTCTCAAGGAAATATACAGATGAGCAACACAGGAAGACACTGGACATTCTCCCTTGGCCTCCATGTGCACAGAAGGGGTGCATTCACTTGTTCACAACCTGCATACACCACACCACACATACTACACATGCATATGCCACAAACCAATAAATGAATTGTCTTTTGTTTGAAAAAAGGAGGTTTGTCACAAATATCCAAACACATGTGCTCTAAAGAAACACAAGTATGTGATATCTATTGATTTAGATTCTTTTCCATGTTGAACCTACATTTCCAATGTCTTGTCACACATTATAAAACAGCCCATGAAAGAGACACCAAAGGAAAAGATAATGAGAGTGCATTCTTTAAATCTTCATGACCTTCAATAAGATATCAAACGAAATGTTAGCACATTTTCATTCAGACAGGCATTAAGATATTGATGGGCTGGAGAGGGCTTATCATGAAATGTGCTTGCCTGTGAAGCCTAAGGACCCAGGTTTGATTCCACAGTACCCATGTAAAACATATGTGCATGGTGGTGCATACATCTGGAGTTCATTTGCAGTGGCTGGAAGCTCTGGCATGCATATTCTCGCATGTGTACTTTGTCATTTTCCCTCTATCCCTCTATGTGCCTCTTTCTGTCTCTTTCTCAAATAAGTAAATAAATAAAATTTAAAACATATAATTAAATAAAAGTCTGTTAGGAACTGCACATGAGAAGGTAATGCAGCATTTTTCTTTCTGTGCTTATGTGAGTTAATTTAGTATGATTTTTCAAAGTCCATCCATTTTCCTGCAAATTTCATTATTTCATTTTTCCTTAGTGCTGAATACAATTCCATTATTATATGTACCACATTTTCATTATCCATTCAGCACTTAATCAGCATCTGGGCTAATTCAAGTTCCTAGCTGTTGTGAATAGAGCAATGCAAACATACCTCAGCAAATAGCCCTGTAGTAAAGAGTAGGCTCTTTAGTGGGTATGTCCAGGAGTGGGATAGCTAGATCTGTCTATTTTCAACTTTTTGAGGAGTCTCCATATTTCATAGTTTACATGTTTGAATTCCCACCAGCAATGGATAAGGGTTCCCCTTTTCCCACATTCCTGCCAGCATTTATTGACATTTGATTTTTTATTTTTGTGATTGCCATTCTGACTGGAATGAGATGACATCTCAAAGGCACTAAGAATCTGGGCTATTGACAGTGAAGTAGAATGAAAGTAGGAGAAAGTAAAATAAGGAAGGAGGAGAGGAGGGGTTATTTGACAGGCAACTTGAGGGGCAGAGAACACAGAGAATAGAAGGGCCATGGGTGGAGGGAGGAAGGAGTGGGAGAATATTAATGCACACCTAATAATAACATAAATTAGCACCATAGAAATCTTTCTACTGGATAGCAAACAAAAGATATAACCCTTAACAGAATGGGGGCAGGGGAGACAGTCACCCAGCAGAAAAGCCCTGGAGAGGGTAGAGAAAGCCAAATCATAAAGTCATGGGCTCTGACTTGTAATTCCCAGTGCTAGACCTGGATTGCACCCCACAGTGAACTGTTTATTGGACCTTATGAGGTCCCCAAAACAATGAAGAGTTAAATGGTAAGACCCCATTGCAGAAGACAAGACAGACACAGGACATTGAGATATCATGTTAGAACTTAGCTCCATACTGGGTAGTCCTCATAGTGCTAGAAAGTGCTATGCAAGCTGATGGGGAATAATGCTGCCCATACACCTGCAAATTGCTTGAGAGATTACAACTTTGAGACTGGACCAGCTGACCTGCACTGGGGCAACAGGAAGATTTTAGACTCTTTTGAAGGGGCCTGAATGCTCAAGGAGTGTCCTGTTCTTCAGAGTCTGCTTTATTCCCCCACAGATTAACAAATTGGCACCCAACCTTGTATTGTGGGGTGTAGAATGCAAGATAGAGAGGGTCATTGTGTTTGCAATGCAGTCTCATGTTTTGGAAATGGCCATGGGCAGTGTGTAGCAGGTTTGCTGGATGCCTGCATGGACACCCAATTGGGCCATGAGAATGAATTGTGGATTGCAGTGGTGACCCAGTGGAGATGCCAGTGGAGACCACAAGATGGCTGCCAGTGAAAGCTGCCAGGCCCAAAGTTTTCCAGGACTGTGGGAAGCCTAGCTGGAAGGGTTGAATTGAAATTCCAGAGAATTGTTGCTGGTTAGAATTATCAGACTTGGAGATTTGTCATTGGCTAGAGTTATTGGACTTGGTGCTACAGATTTTGGTGTTTGCCCTGTTTAAATATGCATTGCTTGAGTATTTCTTTACTATTCCCAATGCCATCTTTTTCAGTGTGAATGTTTATTCTGTACCAGTATGGTTTTTTGAGGTTATATTGGTATTATGGCTCAGCTAAAAGATCTTGGACTATGGAGATGTTTGAACATCATTGGGATTGATAAAAACTATGTGGACTTTTAAAGTTGGACTGAATACATTGTATTTTACATCATGTATGGATATCAGTTTATGGAGGAGAGGGGAGGAATGTGGTAGTTTGACTCAGGTGTCCTCCATAAACTTAGGTATTCTGAATGCTAGGTTCCCAGAATTAACACCTCCTGGAGAAAGTGTATTGTTGGGGTGGGTTTGTGGGTGTTATAGCCAGTTTCCACATGCCAGTGTTTGGCAAAATCTCCTGTTCCTGTTGCCCACCTTATGTGGGCCAAGTGGTGATGTCCAACCTCTGTTCATGCCACTGTTTTCTCCTGCCATCATGGAGCTTCTCCTCAAGCCTGCAAGCCAAAATACTACCCCCCCCCCCACAAGCTGCTCTTGGTTGTGTGGTTTCTATGAGCAATGCGAATCTGACTGCAACAGGAACCAAGCAGCTAGGCAAGACGTACACACCTGTGCATTAGTGGAATGTAGCCTATGTGGGTAATGTAATCAAGAGCTTTCTGATTGGATATGAGGCCTGCTCAGTGGGAGAGAACTTATACTTGCTACTGAGAAGCAAGTCAGAATCCTATTGATATGATGGTCATAGGTCCCAGAGAGTAGCTCCCACAAGTCTTTGCCCAAAGAGTGGATACAGCCACCAAAATGTACCTCAATTAACTATGATTATCCCCTTTAATCCGTGCTACTATCACTCTTGATTACAAAGTACTCTCCTTTTTATAGATGATAGTGAAAACTGAGGAGAACCAAGATCCATCAATACAAGAAAAAGGATAGGTGACTGTTTAGTATGAGATGAGACACCTCTAGCACATCTCTTAGGACCCAGGAGATATAAGAGAGGAAGTAGTGATTTAAACACAAATGCTGCCCTTACTGTTATCCTGACAACATTTTTTTTTTCTGTTTTTAGTTTTCTGCAGTAGGGTCTTATTCTAGCTCAGGCTGACCTGAAATTCACTAGGTAGTCTGAGGCTGGCCTCGAAATCACAGCAATCCTCCTACCTCTGCCTCCCAAGTGCTGGGATTAAAGGAGTACCATCATGCCTGGCCCTGACAACATATTCTAAGGGAGATGGTAATAGACACCAAGTGCTCTCAACACTTATCAAAGCAGAAATGGAATATTTTCAGAGAGCTCAACATGAAAGTAGACTTATAACACACCTTTCAAGGCTCAGGGCACATTTGGAAGAGGGGTGGAAAGATTATAAAAGTCCCAAGATGGGAAGGAGTATCCTTAGGCATTGTCCCCACCTTCACAAAGACTGGCTGCTGCATTTATAATCCCCTGGTGAATACCAATAACCCCAATGGGGAGGGCTTCCAGTGGTATAGGGGTGGAAAGAGTAATATAAGAAGCTAAAATAAGGGGAATGGAATCAACAAGCTAGTTAATAGAAGAAGTAAAAGAAATAGAAGTCTAACGTGAAGGGCAAGAACACCTGGAGAGTTCTGGACTAAAGCTTCTTTTCTGAGGACACCCCTATCTTCTTTGCATAGTGTTACTGAGATGATTTCTTTTTGCATTCTTGTATATTGGTAACTGTGTTCTGTATTCAAGCCAGAAATTTTGAGCTGCCTGTAGGCTGCAGTGTATGGTTGGACAGATCGGGGGAACTTTGGAACACCACACATTCATTTTATTCTGCCTTGAAGACTTCACTTACTGTGGTACCTCAACTGCTCCTCCAGGACCATCTTGGGAAGGCTCCACCATTACTTACAACATGACTCATAAGAGATTTTGCCTAGTGCTTAGTCCAGTCATACTGGAATATCAAGGATCAGTGCAGCCCTATCACTGATTCAATATGTAAATGCCTCTAGCAAGAATAGCTATCCAGCCAAGAACAGCAGATTGGTGAGGAAAGAGGATAATTTAGAGGATAATAATGTAACATAGGCTGCAGTTCTCATATTTCTGACTTCCTACTTTTTTATGTTTCAAAACTAATAACATATAAAGATAGCTGGTTTAGCAATAAATAGTAATGATAAGTAAGACTCACTTACCTCAGCAGGCCCAACTCCCAGCTCCTCTATAAAATTAGCAGGCTTGTTTCAGTGCATATTGTTTTAGTTCTAGTAGTTCCCATAGAATCTAAATAATGTGCTTATGATATTAGTTAGAAATAGAATATTATTAGAAATAGAAGTTAATAGAAACCAAACCTGCCAGAGGGGAGTATGGCAGTCAGTAGCCACCTCTTCAAATGGATTCAATGTTTACAGGGAAATTATAGAGACAAGTGAAATAATTTTCCTTATTTATTGAACTTATAAATGCATGGGCCTGTGTCTACATTGTTAGGATATAACTCACTAGATGTTCATGGAGTGGATGGTACCAGACTCATTTCATGTAATACAGACACACACACACACACACACACACACACACACACACACACACACATCTTATTTGCAATGAAAAGTATAGATAGAGAGTGTAAGAGAGAGAGAGAGAATGGGTGTGCTAGGGCCTTCAGCCATTGCAAATGAATTCCAGATGCATGTGCCACTATGTGCATCTGGCTTACGTGGGTACTGGAGAATCGAACCTGGGTCACTAAGCTTCACAGACAAGTGCCTTAACTACTAAGCCATCTCTCTAGCCCCATTTAATATTTTATTTATGTACTCGCAGGCAGAGAGACAAAGAATGGCTGCACCAGGGCCTTCAGCTTCTGCGAATGAACTCTAGTAAATATGGCTTTACATAGGTACTAGGGAAACAAACTCAGGTCATTAGGCTTTGCAGCAAGCATCTTAACTGCTGAGCCATCACTGCAGTCCCTGATTCATATGTTTACAATGAAGAATCACATATGTTCTCTTGGCTGCATCCTTTTCACTACCCACCTCCTCCACAAAGATAACCACAGTCTTTATGTCTGCAAAATAGATGCTCTTGAACTTTATTTAAAAGAGATCACTCAGGGGCTGGAGAGATGGCTTAGAGGTTAAGGTGCTTGCTTGTGAAGCCTAAGGGCCCATGATGGACTCTCCAGGTCCCATATAAGCCAGATGCACAAGGTGGCAGAAATGTGTAAGATCACACATTTGCGCAAACTGGCACATGCATGTGGAGTTTGATTGCAGTGTCTGTAGGTACTGGTGTGGCAATTTTCTCTCTCACACATAAAAATAAATTAACAAAAAGAGACCACTCAGTATGTTTGTCTTGTGTCTGACGTCTTGTATTGGGCATGAGTTTTCTCAATGCCACCTGTGTTGGTGCACATAGCAGAAGCATATCAGTTCATAGTGAGCAGTCTGTTAAAATCCCCATGCTAGTACTGGGGTGATGGCTTGGTGGGCAGGAGCATTTCGCACACAAGCATGAAGATTGGAGTTCAGCTCCCCAGTCCTCATGTAAACAATCAGGCATGGCTGCCCAGGATTGTAAATCTGGTGCTGGGAGATGGGAGACAAGACAATTGCTGGGGCTTTCTGGTCAGCCAGTCTAACTGAAATATACGGCACAAGTTCTAGGTTCAGTTAGGGACTCTGTTTCAAGGAAATAAGGCAAGAAGAGTGCTAGAGGAAGACTCCTAATGTCCTCTACTCTCTGCATATGTGTGCATGCAATGAGAATATCTGCACACATATGTGCATATAATACAGACACTACATACTACATACATAGTAAACACCAGCAAAAAAAAGATCTCCATGCTTGAGTATGCCTGTGTTCATGTCTTATTATTACTTTATATGCAGTGTGTCCTGGATATAAACCAGGTCAGTATGCACGTTGCACTTCCACTTTGCTGTGTCTTGCTGTTGATCTGATGTACCATGCATGACGACTCTCCTCATGTACCAGCAGTGGTCTGTGCAGTAAAGTGTGCTTAGAAGAGATGTTCCCAGGCTTTTTACTTTCCAGTATCTTTTTACTCTATTTTGATTTTAGCATTTTTCTTCCCTTATGTAAATGCTGCTTTTAGGTAGCATATGATCGTCTTTTCCAAGTGTAGATAGTGTGTGTGGCATGTTGCATGTGTGCTTTATGTACATGTATGTGCTGACATGCCTAGAGGTGGGTGGAGGCCATAGAAGAAAATCTGGTGTCCTTTTTGCTCATCAATGCATTTCTCTCTCTGAATGAGGAACTGTAGTTTTTGTTTTTCAAGGTAGAGTCTCACTCTAGCTCAGGCTGACCTGGAATTCACTGTATAGTCTCAGGGTGGCCTCAAACTCATGGCAATCCTCTTACATTTGCCTCCCAAGTGCTGGGATTAAAGGTGGTTAACACCATACCCAGCCTAACTGTAGTTTTTTAAGCCTTGGTGATTCTGTGGTCTCCAACCTCCACACAAGACTAAAGTTACAGATTTGTATGGCTATGCTTAGCTATTTACATGAGTCCTGGGGAATTGAACTCAGGCAGCCTTGAGCCCTGTCAGGTCCTCATGCTTGTAGCAAGTACTCTCACCTACTGAGCCATCTCCTCAGCCCCAACATATGAGTCTAACATCCAATTCATTGTGTTTTATTAAATTTAATTATAATTTGGATTGATATACTTCTCCACCCACTCAATGCTTTGGTGATTTCAACTAAAAGAGTATTATTGTTAGGGAATGATCACCAGCTAGATGGTCCTCCACTGCCACCTTCCCATGGTACTAACTGGCCTCAGCGACATCAAATATGGAAACAATCAGGATCTTAGCTTCTCTTACCACCATAAGGTAACACCAATGATCCACGTGCTTAAATACTGCTGTGCTTATTAAACTAGAGGATCAAGTTAGTATTTTAAGGCAAATTGTAGTTATTGTGCTAAGATGGAGTGAAAGCAGGATTTATTTCCCTTGTTTCTATTAAATTTAACTCATAACATCTCCTCTACATAGCATATCATTGTCCTGTGACTTTGACAGCAAATACAAATTGATGTCACTATATCTGGAGAAAAACAAAAATGAAAACTTTATTTAAGAGTAAAATTATCCTATAAGGATGGAGCAATTTTAGCAAAATGGTGTAAAATGAAAGATCTATGTTCTAATGACATAGAAAATGTCTATTATTTGCTCTTATGAGGCAAAATAAGAAAATGGGCACATATTCATTTAGTGTCATACTAAGCAAAGCCTCATAGGATTTGTAACCATCTGTAATGATGATCCCAATGAATACAATAGAATGAGGATCAACAAACTTATGTTACAAAATAATCAATAAACCAAGTAAGATGCCATTAGTATGGATTAGATATTCAAGTGTTGTTACTTATTTATCTTGGCATATGGCTTGAATACAAGCATGCATATTCATATGTGTGTAGGCACACAGGTGTGTGCAGGTATATGCATAGACATTGAAGCCGGATGTTCTCAGTAACTCTCCATTTTGTTCTTTGATGCATGGTCTCTCTTTGAACCTACAGCTCATGGATGAGGCTAGAATTGCTAGCTTGCAAGCCCCAGGGATCCTCTTGTCTTGGTCTCCCCAGTGCTGGTACTACAGATGCATGCCACTACACCTGGCACTTACTAAGAATCTGAACTCATGACTTCGTGATTGCATGGCAAGCCCTTTATCCAATTTGACATCTTCCCAGCTGCTAGGATACATTTTAAACCACAAAAACTAATTTTAGAAATACCAGCAAGGGAGGAGATCTGTCTTATCATGTCATGCAAACAAGCTTCAGGAGAATCAGTTGACTGCATAAAACAACAGCTTAAACACTGTCAAGAAAATCAAAGTGATCTGAGGACCAGTCTATGTGGTGTGGAGGGAGAACACTACGGGTCCTCACAGATTGGATCATCTGAGCCTTTCAAGAAGCTGACAGGATGCTGAGAGCATTAAAATCATTCCACACAAGATGTTTGCAAAGGCCATCTCAGTCTTGTTCTTGAAGGTACATGCACACAAAAGAAAATCTAAAACAGAAATCAAAATAAAAAACAGAGGATGCATGTGTCAGGCAAAATACAGTAGTTTTTCAGGGTCAGATGTGTGAGATAAGGATATAAAAATTTATTCTCAGTTAGTAATTAAAGCACAGCTCAGAATAATGTATAAACATTGAGTCTCTTTAAGACCTTGTGAATGTAGCTGCCTGGAACTTAGTTAAAAACACTTAGGCTATAGCTTGGAATATAGCTCAGTGAAAAAGAACTTGCTTAGCACATCCATGGATCTGGGCTCGATCCTTAACCCTTCAAAAATGTGGCTTTGTGGGATTTTATTAGCTGTTTTTTATTCCTAAACCTGCTTTGTTACTTTATGACTTTATTTATTGTCTGTGAAATTCAGACTTTTCCTCTATAAAAAAGAGGGTAATATTCCTCTCACAGTGAAGTTTTTGTAAGAAGTAAATGAGCTAGGCATGTGTAATGGAGTCATATAGTTGCCCTCCCCGAAGCTTAGCCATGAGAGACTTGGGAGATGGCTTAGTGGGTAAAGTTCTTGCTGTGCAAGCATGAGCATTCAAATTCAGAGCCCCTGAAGTCACATAAAATCTGGGTTTGGTGATGTATCACATCAATCCATGAAACTGGGTAGGTGGAGAGAGGAGGATACCTGGTGCTCACTGGCTATATAGTCTAGCAGAATTGGTTCAGCAAAAGACCTCACTTCAAAAAAACTTGAGATTGATAGCAGTGGAGGAACTTCTGGCCTCCATGAATGCACACACATGTGCACCTGCACACACAATTGGCCACATCGATACGAGTATGCTTGCATGCCAACTTCATATACACACAACAAAAAAGGGAAAACAGGGTGAAGGACAAGATTTGGGGAAAGCGGTCAGATGTGCATGGCTGGCAGGAGTTAAAGGCAACAAAGGTGGTTTTATTGAATTAATTGCAAGTAAGAGAAGACTTCAGTGTTAAACTAGCTAAGGTATGTGGACATTTGCGGACAGAGCAGGGAATAGGAAAGGAAATTTCTGGGAACTGGAGCAGAGCCAGAAGAAATGGAAATTTCCATTATTCTGTTGCATAAATAATGTTGGATAATGGTGTTAGTCAGCATGACTGGTGTCTATGGTAGTTGTGTTACTACCCAACACAGATATTAGGAAACAAAGGCCATCTTTGCATGTTGTGGAAATAAACACTAAACTCTTAAGTTGCCTTGAGGCTTCCTTGGGCATGAACTCAGGAAGATTGGAGTCATTGGTTTAGGGACATGGCTTTGTGCTGTTAGATTCTTATATCTGCCCAAGTTTTGTGGTGTGGTGTGGTAGATGAACTGTATTGCTGTCCAGTGTGTGATCTTCTTAGGCCAGATTAGGAGCTGAGTTTTGAAGAGGTCTCAGGGGATGCTTTGCTGAGGAGTCTGTTGGCCGTATTTATCCAGTTCAGACCCTTTCAATGGAAGAAAAACCTGAAAGAGACAGGGGAGGAAAATATGCCAGTGCTTTGAAGGTCCTGGCAGGGTGAGGGAGGAGCACCAGACCAGGCAAGAAAAGGTGAAGGGCCACCTTGGTTGGCTAACATCAACAAAGTATCATTTTAATCTCAGTGTGGTAGTGGCATGCGTACTCAGAAGTGGACCTACACTTTTAGTCCCTGAGTCTGTAACCCAAGGTGGCAACATTACCCCCCCCCCCCAAGGTCCTACTGTGAAGAAGGTGATGAGATGAAATAAACAGTGCACCAAAGGACAATTTCAGGTATAGTGGAATTGTACATTTGCCTGGCCCCCTGCCAGGCATTCCTACTCTTGCATTCTGGCAACTGAAGTTCTTTCACAACTTGAGAGAACAAGATAGGTATAGTGGTGAGAGCAAATCCTCAAGAAATGCATAAACATTTCGTGTAGGTAGGAGGACAGGTGAAGAGCTTGCAACATAGCTGGAATCCACTGGAACAAGGTTTGTTTCTAGTGGCCTGATGAAAGAAACCTGTTCCCAGAGCTGCTACCTCTGTCCCCTCTTTGCATTTGCATTGCCCCATTCTGGACCTGTGTAGTCTTTATCTTATAACAACATTATGAGAGTCACCACATGCTGTTCTTGGAGCAGCCCATCTTTGTTCCAGGGACATAGAGTTTCTCATCCCTCTCCTCTTCCTTTAGCTTGTTCCATTTCCTTAATTTAGTGTTAATATTTCAGCCATGCAAGAAATTGTGAGTATGAGACTATTGTAGATATAATGTAAGATGCAAAATGACATGAAATTATAAAATATGCTATCTATAAGCATCCTCACATCTCTCATAGGCCATCCCTCAGTTTATTATTTAACCTTACATCAAGTTATATATGTATGTATGTATGTATAGGCGCAGGTACATTTGTACCTATATAAATATATGACATTGATTTAACATAAAAATATGGAAAATTTTGCAGAAATTGACATCTATGTACTATAATTTATAAATAAAATTGCACATTTTATTTATATGTACAGAGTCATTCTGTCCACTATATTATTAATTATTTTCTTAAATTAGTATGTAGCATGTGCTGTGATAAATATATAAGCTATCTCATATTTTTAAAAACTCTTATATATTAGTAATTGTTTAAGCTATCCAACTGCTTTCACAATTACAAACAGTACCACACATGTCTTCACCCACATTATAAGTATATAACAAGGTGGCACTGTGGGCATCCAATATTTTGAAAGATTATTGAACTGTGACTTTGTAAGCACTGTGCCAATTGTGCACTCTCTGCTCATTTATCAACAAGCCTTGGGTACATAATTTCCAAATAATCTTCTGACTTAAGCATTCATCAGAAATGCTATGGTGTTATATAAGTCTGGCTTTACCATCACAGGGACCTCAGGGAACAATGGGCACACATAGCTGAGTGATCATTTACTCCTTTCTCACAGCTTCATCTCATCAGATCTCCATATTCTGAGCAATAAAGGCATAGAGTTTCCTATTTGCAGGAATTCCAGTATGTCACTGTCCTACACATTAGCATCAAGTCATGAGTATATGCCCATCTGGGTCCTGATTATCTGTTACTTTCCACGTGGTGCTCAAAGCTCCTGTAAAAAGCCCCTCCTATCTTGTTTCACCTTGTTCTCCTGGGAAGTTGAGCCAATGGTCTTGAGAGCAGAGCCATTCTTGGTAGATTTAATAAGGAGGTACGTGCTTCTGCATGACTGACAGAAATAATAAGTTAACATTTATGAGAGAGCGCTCCATCCTAGAGCTGTAGTAGGCAGACAGCCAACAGAAATTGTTTTGTGGATGAAATATTTCCTAAAAATAGCTCTCCCAGTTCAGCCTAATGCAATTAAAGTTAGTGATGTACATAATATGAAAACTGGGAGCGCTTCCTGCTAATAACCACTGTGGAACCAAGGCAATCCATTTCATTAATTTAATATACACTTTCGTAGTCCCCTGGTAATAGAAGTATAATTAAAATGATATGCTTTGATAGGCTTTTCTTTCTAAAATGAAATTTTGCAAGTACAGGTTTTGAAATATATCTAGATATATTTTTCCTGTAATTATTACTTATTGTACATTTGTTTTGAATTCTCCCTCTTCCACTCCCTGTTTCTAAATCCTGTCTTTGGAGTTGGATCCTCTGATATGGAGTGATAAGTTTCCTGGTGCAGGAAGATGATTAAGGGAGACATACTAGAGAACATGAGCACCAATGGCTAAGAAAGGAAGGAAAGGAAAATTTTTGATTGGATTCAAATTTATTTAAGATTTTTTCACTCTATTTACTTACAAAGACACTCATGTCAGTTACCAGTGAAAGATTCCAAGCTAAAAACTCAAAAGGACCCAAATCAGTCACAATAGGAATAAGTAGTGATTCAATGAAAAAATTTTTGGATAAGTCCTCCTTTTCTATAATTTCCTGACTTATTTTCCAGAAAGTTGTTAGAACAGATGCTGTAACTTTTTCATAAAAGTTGCCTTCTTTGACTGGATTTGCTAGAAATAAACCGATCCTTATTAAGCATATTACTCCATTTTAAGGCACTCGAGGTTGGTCTTCCTCTGTCATACTGCTCTTGGTTGAGCAATAGGTGAGACTTCCTAGGTGAGACAGAGAGGGAAGGGCTCTTCCGCTCTCTCCCGCTGATCCTCACTCTCCTTCCCAGCATCAAGCAGATTCCACAAGCCTCTGCTAAACTCAGTCCTGCAGCTGGAAGGGCGCCCTGATGGGATGATGAAGAAACACACCTATGGGAAGATGCGGCTTCACTGATTTAGCTGCAGCCAACCGTGGTGTCTGCTGACCCACAATTCCTCTCTTCTTCTGGTCCTCCCCTTGCTGCTCCCTGTTTCTTCCCCCATCTTTACCCTCCCCTTGTTTTTCCTTTCTCTGGTTTTTAATATTGCTTGTCAATTTGACAGGATTTAGAACCCCCTAGGAGACAAATATCTGGACACCTTTGTGAAGGCGTTTCTAGATTGGGTTATTGAGGTGGGAAGACCCATCCTAACTGTGGGAAGTACCAGGCTATGGGCTGGGGTCCTGAACTGAAAAAAAATAAATAAGTAAAAGGAAAGGAAAGGAAAACGTGAGCCAAGCACCAGCATTCTTTACCCGTTTCTTCTTGCGGGTGGATGCGATAGAGAAGCTGACGCAAACCCTGCTGGTAATTTTCCTGCCACGATGAACTACACTCTCAAACTGCTAGCCAGAATAAACCCCGAGTTCCTTAAGCTCCTTGTTTTTTTTTTTTTTTTTTAGGTATTTTGTCAGGATAACAAGATTTTCTTTTTCCAGTCAGATGTTTCCACATTTATTTTTCTAAGGAATGTCAAAATATCTGATGTAGTTCATCACCTCCAAAATTATTGCTTCCTGAGCTGATGACTAACAGAATATTTCACCTGGACCCCAGCTTCCACTCTTGCTTCCTTCCAGCTTCCTAGGAAGAAGATACAAAACAACATTATGGTCCTTTATGTTCACTTGCATGGCTTCTCTTCAACTCAAGGAAATTGCCTGTAAGCAGGAGAGGACCACTGCCCTCTCACTGTCTCTCCATCCTCAACTGTTTCATCCTGGCCCCAGCTCTACTCATGTAGATCAGGCTATAATACTTTCCTTGAAATTCATCAAGAAATGGTCCCTATAGGATCTCAGTGGATCCAGATTTCTCTGCATAAGAAAAATGCCAACATGAAACACCTTCCAGATAGCAACCATACTACATCACTTTCCATTTCCTTTATCCCTTAGAAAGTTGTGCATATCTCATATATGTTTATTTATTGACTGTCTTTCCCTATGCAAACATGTGCTTCCAGAGAAAAGGATTTTTCACTTCTCCTCCTCTTCCTTCATCTTTTGAATTTTTTGTGGTAGGTTCTCACTCTAGCCCAGGCTGACCTGAAATTCACTATGCAGTTTTAGGCTGGCCTCCAACTCACAGTGATCCTCCTACCTCTGCTTCCTGAGTGCTGGGGTTAAAGGTATGTCTCACCATGTCTGGAATATTTTCTTCTTTGTCACAGTCTTATTCCAAAAACATGACCAGCACATCTCAGTAGATACTGAAAAAGTCACTAGCCATAAGTATTAATTTCATTTCAGTGTTTTTGATAGTAAAATTCAATGATTTCTAAAATTTCAAAATGCTATATCCCATAGTGAAAACTTATAACCCAGTTGACACATTTTTTTTGAGATATACTCTCTTCCCATCTCTGTGAGTTAATTAGCAAGCTCAGAGACTGATCACGTTCAGACTATACCTTCTTTACTCTGTTTTTTGTCTTTAAAAATGTATAATTAAATTGGCTGATTATACCTGTCAAGTTCTATAAAATCAGTCATTATGGACACAACGTAGTACATAATCTTTATACATGTCAAATAAGCTAACTTTCAAAACATGATTTGAAAGATGATTAATATAGATTGACACAGAATTTAGCATGGGGCTGATTATATCTTTCATTTGAATACTAATCTTAAATTAGCATGGATCTATTTTCTGATTGGTAATTTAGCAAAGCTTTCTCAGTGTTAGAGGTATATTTTCTCTTGATTGAAAATAGTTCCAGACTTTTTGAATTAATTTGTAAAATGTCATTTACAGTATTAGAATTTTAAATATATATTTGCACTGCATGACAGATGTATGCTCGTGTAGCATTATTTCTTTGGTGTGTAACATATCTTAAGACTGGATCACATAACAAGGGGATATGAACAGGACCTGGACCCAGGAACTATCTTGCAGACAGGAATGTGGATGAATCCATTTGTAAATGAAACACTGTTGCATTGCACTGGTTGCCTGAAATTCTCATTTAGTAATTAATTAAACTTAACTTTGGTCATCTCAGTATTTCTTCTTGAAATGATGCTTTATCTGAAAAAGTTGGTTGCAGGTTTCCCCATCAATGGAACCATATCGTATTGTGATGAATGATTGTTAACTTGGCAGGACTTGGAATGACCTATCATAAACACCTCTGGTCATGTCTTCAAGTGTGTTTCCAGAGATAATGAACTGAAGGGGTAAGATTCTCCCTCTAAGAGGTTAGCAACAAGAGGATGGCACCTTCCAACATGTGACCCAGCTATAGAAAGGTTCCAGGGCAAGACTATGCCATCTGCCTGTTTTTGCTTTTACCTGGGCAAGTATGCCTGTCTCTGCTGCTGTTTTTTTCTGCTGACACTGGGTTCCAGCTTCTGCTTTCTTCCAACATGGATTTGAAACCAGTGACTCTCCAGGGATCTGCAGGCCTTCAACACTGGATTGGAATTTCTGAGTTCTCAGCCTCTTCAGCATGCAGCCCCACGTACTACAAGCCAATATACTAAATATAAAATTTTGTATTGGTTATACCTCCCTAGAGAGGCCTGCCAACTGTGTGCATGCACGTGTTCA
The DNA here is from genome assembly GCF_020740685.1 of Jaculus jaculus. Classification (NCBI taxonomy): domain Eukaryota; kingdom Metazoa; phylum Chordata; class Mammalia; order Rodentia; family Dipodidae; genus Jaculus; species Jaculus jaculus. The sequence continues at coordinate 62,577,241 of NC_059103.1, read as the reverse complement.
CATGCACACACACACACACACACACACACACACACACACACACTCATACCTACTTTGTGCATTTGTTGATTTCCAGCATAGAATGCTATGTATAGCTGATACACACAAAAAATATATATGCTACGGTCTGTTCATTGGTTTAAAGGATAAAAATTAAAGACAAGATAATCAACCTACATCTAGATTAAAAGCTTTGCTGGTCCAGAAACCTATACCAAAACTGTCTATCTGTTCACTTCTTGAGGCCCACTTCTTAGGACAATTCTTAGTTGACAGCAGACATTCTAAAATGAGTGATAGCATTTCAAGATCGAAAAGTCCTAACTGAACATATTTATTGATATAAACATTGATATTTGTGCAGTTATCACAGTGGAAACCTTGACTGTGTTTTGTGAAATGCTATGATTCAGCTGATTTGTTCTTTTGGGTTTTATTTGTTATTTATTTGGTCATTTATTTAAATGAATATTGTTGGAGTAGTCTATATTATGCTTTACTTTTAACAATTTTTGCAATCATAAATTGTGTTATTTAAATTTTTTAAAATATTTATTTAATTATTTGACAGAAAAAAAGGGAGAGAGAGAGTGAGAGAATGGCCATACTAGGGCCTCTAGCCACTGCAAACAAACTCCAGATGTGTGCACCCCCTTGTGCATCTGGTTAACGTGGGTCCTGGTGAATTGAACCTGGGTCCTTTGGCCTTGCAGGCAAATGTCTTAACCACTAAGCAATCCCACCAGCCCCATAAATTGTTTTTCTATTGCTATGAATTATTTATGCATTTATCTAGCTGATTAGTTATCTCTGTGCTTTATGAGACAGGGTCTTATTCTGTACCCCTGTCAGGCTTCAGATTTGTGATCCTTCTGCCACAGCTTCTCCAGGCCTGCGATTACAGGAGTTTGTCACCATGTTCAGCCTATTGCTCTGTGTTAATACCTGCTGTAAGGACTATAAGAATTTATACTGCAGCTTTCCAACAAGCCATGCATAAGCAAAACATATGAAGGATTAGGAAAAAATAGGTAAGCACATGAGGAAGATTGGCAGATAGAGAAGAATGGAAAAGAGAGGAAAGGAAAGCAGACATCGTGATGGCAAGGGGAGAGAATCAAGTAGTTCTGCCTTTAGCAAAAGTCTCAAACAGGTCAGTTCATAGTTTCTGACAAGCTCTGCATTTATATTTAATACTCTACAGTAAGACTGGTCTTTTCCAGTTCAGCACAGTCTTGACATTCTCTGTCACCTTACACTTTGATGCTGCAAACAATTGGATTATCTACCTAAGTCTTGAGGGATTCTGCCAAGTGTCCAAGTCAGATTTTTAAAGCAAGTCTCAGGCTTTCACTTCAATCCAATCCAGCTGTCCTGCCCAGCCTGTTCTGTTCTGTGTAATCTCCACATCTTCACTTTGAAAATATTTTCCCTCAGCTCTTTTGAAGGGCCTTTTTTTTCTATGTCCTTCACAACTCCACAGTCATATCTATTTGCATACAAGAATTTCTTTTACTTTGTCATTGTATCTAACCTTACTGATAAAATTAATCACTCAAAAAGTGTGTCATTAGTTGTACACTGAACAGAAGAAAGCAAACAGGGAAAGACTGAAGACAGTGTGAGAGAGACAAAGATACAGAGAAATAAGAAATGGGGATAATCTACCACTACCTCTATGGAACTGAGAAGTCCTGCTTAGAAGTCCTAATGAGAAGTCTTAATGATACTATAATAAATATTATATGAAAATACATATTACAGAAATATGGCATATTTAAGAGATTGGGGAATTGGGCTTCCCTATTTTGCTTATCATTATTATGTCTTCTTAGGGTAGATTTCAACATTCAGTTAGCTTTTTCTTGTCTGTTCATTTTTTTCTACTCTGTCATCTGAAAATGAAGATATCATACACTTAAAGCTTTCCATTCACACTTTCAGACATTTTTAGGAAATCTGAAATCTGCCTTTAAAATCTAGAATCCTAAGAAAGATATTCACAGAAATGAAACCAGTCTAGCTTAAAGTCTTTATGCACTTCTGTGTGAAAGAATAGAACCAATTGCCCAGGCGTTAGTGGCAGGAATTCTGTGATTGTTGCATGGAGGGAGCATAGAATGGACAGAGAAAGGCAAAGAGGCCTGAAGTGGAAAAGAATCAACTGGTGGCTGATACTGGAGGTCACTGCAAATGTAATTTGGTCAACAACAAACATGGCAAGTGGGGCTTATAGATTGATTTCATAATATAAATGCAGATATATGTATAAATTTATATTATGTTTAAATGTATATGATATTTTCTTACAGCTTTATTTGGTCTCTGTGGTGTACTGATTCAGGTGGCCTCCATAAATTTAGATGTTCTGAAGGCTAGGTTCCCAGCTGATGGAAAGTTAGGAATTAACACCTCTTACAGTCAGTGTATTGTTGGGGCCAGGCATATGTGTTTTATAGACACTTTGCCTTGCCACTGTTTGCCACACTCTCCTGTTGCTTTTGGCCACCATATGTTGGCCAGAGAATGATGTCTACCCTCTGCTCATGCCATCATTTCCCCCTGCCATCATGGAACTTTCCCTCAAATATATAAGCCAAAATAAACTTTTTTTCCCCAAAACTTCTCTTGATTGGGTAATGTCTTCTAGCAATGCAAACTTGACTGCAACAGTATAGTTGGTACGAAGTGTGGGGTTGCTCTAGGCACCTGACTGTGTGGCTTTGGCCTTTTGTAGCTGATTTTCAAGAAGGATGTGGAGGATTTGAAACCTTGGCTTAGGAGATGCTTTGCAGTGTTTTACATACAGTTTGATGGACTATTCTGATCAAAGTTGTAAGAACTGAATGCAGTAAGAGCTATGGACTGTGAGGTTTGACTTGTGAGGGTGAAAAAAAAATCTTTGTCTGGACTTGACTACAAGCGGATTGTGTGAGAAACTTTCTGGGGGTCCTGAGAATTTGTGTAGGGTTCCATTATGGAGAAATGGACTCGTGTGAGCAGAAGGATATGGCACAAAAAAAAAAAATCTTTGGGCTGAAAATTCTGTACATTCAGCTACAATTACATGATGAAATGCCTGACAAATATTGCAATAAAATGATGGCATCTACGCTCCAAGAAATCAGAGGGGAAATGAAGGGAATCAAAGAAGAAAACAAGTGAATTAAAGAAGAAAACAAATACCTGAAAGAGAAAACAGGAAACCAGCTTAATGAAATAAGGAGGTCATTACAAGACATGAGTAAGGAAAAAGAAATTCTGAGGAAAAACCAGGATGAAATCCTAGTTCTGAAGAATACAGTCAGTGAAATAAAAACCTCCGTGGAAAGTCTCACCAGATGAATGGATGAAGGAGATATATATATATAATATATAAATATAGTTTATATATATATAAATATATAAACTAGAATACCAGGTGGCAGACCTTCTAGAGTCCAACAAAGACAAAGTCAAGCTAATAGCAAGATATGAGTGGGGATTTCAAGACATCTGGGACACTATAAAAAGATCAAACATAAAAATTCAGGGTATAATAGAAGGAGAAGAATTTCAATCCAGAGGCTTAGTAAGTATTTTAAACAAAATCATAGAAGAAAATTTTCACCAAATTGGGAAAGAAATGCTAATGCCGATACAAGAAGCTTTTAGAACACCAGACAAAACCTGGAAAGCAGTTCTCCTTGGCATGTTATAACTAAACTACTAAACACACAAACCAAATATATTGGAATCAGAAAACACACAGAAAATATATTGGAATCAGTTAGAGAGAAAAAGCAAATCACCTACAAAGGTAAGTCTATCAGAATAACTTCACATTACTCAACACAAACTTTAAACGTCTTGGAATGATGTATTCCATGTTCTGAAAGATAACAACTGTCAACCAAGATTACTTTATCCTGCAAAACTATCTATCCAAATTGATGAAGAAATAAGGACATTCCACAACAAAAACAGGCTAAAATAATTTATGATAATGAAACCAGATCTACAGAGAATAAGTTAAGGAATTATTAATGCTGAAGAGAAAGCAAAAGGCACACAGGAGGAAATATGAAAAATAATAACCACACTCAAATAACAGTTAAAACAAATGAGTAAAGGGAAAATAGGAAGCATTATAAAATAAGAATAGTGAGAATAAATGCATACCTTTCAAAATAACTCTTTTTTGTTGTTTCTTAAATTTTTTGTTTATTTTTACTTATTTATTTGAGAGTGACAGAGAGGAGGAGGAAGAAGAGGAGAGAGAGAGAGAGAGAGAGAGAGAGAGAGAGAGAGAGAGAGAGAGAATAGGCACTCCAGGGCTTCCAGCCACTGCAAATGAACTCCAGACATGTGTGCCCCCTTGTGCATCTGGCTAACGTGGGTCCTGGGTAATCGAGCCTCGAACTGGGGTCCTTAGGCTTCACAGGCAAGTGCTTAGCTGCTAAGCCATCTCTCCAGCTCTCAATAGTAACTCTTAACATCAGTGGACTCAATGCACCCACCAAAAGACACAGGGTTACAGATTGGATTAAGAGGCAGGATCCTGCCATTTGTTGCCTCCAGGAAAGTTCTCTCTCAATAAAAGATAGACCCTGTCTTAGGGTGAAAGGATGGAAATCAGTATTTCAAGCAAATGGACCTAGCAAATAAGCAGGGGTTGCTATTCTAATGTCAGACAGGATAGACTTAAACCCAACCCTAAAGAAGAAGGATAAAGAAGGTCATTTTATCTTGATTAAAGGAACACTCAAACAGAATGACATTATAATCATAAGCATATATGCACCTAACATGGGGGCTCCCACTTTCATCAAACAATCACTATTAGATTTAAGGTCACAGATAACATCAAACTCAATTGTAGTGGGTAACTTCAATATCTCACTCTCATCAGTTGACAGGTAATTTCAAAAAAAATAAACAGACAGATGTCTGAATTAAATGATGTCATGGAACAAATGGTCCTAACAGATATTTTAAAAACATTTCATCCAAATGCTGCAGAATATACATTTTTCTCAGCAGCACATGGAACATTCTCTAAAATAGACCATATATTAGGACACAAAGCAAATATTAACAAATACAGGAAAATTGAAATAATCTCTTGTACTCTATCTGAACACAATAGGACTAAACTTCAAATTACTGACAAGAAAATCTACAAAGCATACAGAAATTCATGGAGACTAAACAGTAGACTATTGAATGATCAATAGGTCACTGGTAAATCAAAATCAACACAATCATAGAATCATAGAATCAAATGATAATACAATATACCAAAGCCTTTGGGACACAATTAAGGCAGTGCAATGAAGTAAATGTATAGCTCTAAGTGCCCATATTAAGAAATTAGGAATATGAGCTGGGTGTCCCACACGCCTTTAATCCCAACACTCAGAAGGCAGAGGTAGGAGGATCACTGTGAGTTTGAGGCCACCCTGAGACTCCATAGTGAATTCCAGCAGGTCAACCAGGGCTACAGTGAGACCCTATCTCAAAAAGCCAAAAGAGGGCTGGAGAGATGGCTTAGCGGTTAAGTGCTTGCCTGTGAAGCTTAAGAACCCCGGTTCAAGGCTCGGTTCCCCAGGTCCCACGTTAGCCAGATGCACAAGGGGGCACACGCATCTGGAGTTCGTTTGCAGAGGCTGGAAGCCCTGGCGCGCCCATTCTCTCTCTCTCCCTCTAACTGTCTTTCTCTCTGTGTCTGTCGCTCTCAAATAAATAAATAAAAAATTTAAAAAAAAAGCCAAAAGAAAGAAAGAAATTAGAGAAGGCTGGAGGGATGGCTTTGTGGTTAAGGCATTTGCTACAAAGCCAAAGTGCCCTGGTTCAATTCCACAGGACCCATGTTAGCCAGATGCACAAGGGGGGGCCATGCATCTGGAGTTCATTTTGCAGGGGCTAGAGGCCCTGGTGTGCCCATTCTCTTACTCTCTCTTTTTCTCTGTCAAATAAATTAATTAATTAAATTAAATTATTTAAAAAAACACAATAGAATAAAAGAAATTAGAGATATCACAAATAAAAAAAAATTAATGGTTTACATATGGCCTTGGAAAAAGAAGAACAAGGCAAACCAAAATCAGTAGACAAGAAGAAATAATAAAGAATATAGCAGACATTAATCAAATAGAAACAAAAAAAATCCAAATAATCAATGAATGAAAGAGTTGGTTCTTAGAAAAGATAAACAAGATTGATAAACTCTTAACAAATTGCACCAGAAGAAAAAGAGAAGAGACAAAAATTAATAAAATTAGAGATGAAAAAGGCACCATTACAACAGATACCACAGAAATTCAGAAAAATTTACGGACATACTTTAAGAATACATATGCCTCTACGTTTGAAAATCTGAAAGAAATCGATGATTTCCTTGATTCATATGACCTACCAAAATTAAAATAAACCATTCAAATGGTCCTATAACAAGTATGGAGTTACAAGCAGTTATAAACAGTTGCACAATTACAAAAAAGCCCAGGCCCAGATGGATTCACTGGTGAATTTTACCAGACCTTCATTGAAGAACTAACACCATTGCTTCTCAAACTTTTCCATAAAATAGAAAAAGAAGGAATTCTACTTAACTCCTTCTATAAAGACAGAATCACCCTCATACCAAAGCCAGACAAAGACAGAACAAAAAAAGAAAATTATAGACCGATTATCCCACATGAACATAGATGTAACAATTCTGAACAAAATATTTGCAAACAGAATACAAGGATATATCAAAAAGATTATTCATGATGACCTAGTTGGCTTTATCCCCAGGATGCAGGGATGGTTCAACATATGCAAATTGATAAATGTAATACATCATGAAACTGGACTGAAGGACAAAAATCACATGATCATCTCAGTGGATGCAGAAAAGGCCACTGTAAAAATCCAACATCCTTTCATGGTGAAAGTATTATAGAACTGGGAATAGAAGGAACATATCTCAACATAATAAAATCTATTTATGACAAACCTACAGCCAGCCTAATACTAAATGGAGAAAAACTTGAGGCTTTCCAATTAAAATCAGGAACAAAGCAAGGGTGTCCGCTATTCCCACTTTCATTTAATATGGTACTGGCTGTGTCATGAGAAGTTGTGCAGGGTTGCTTTGTGTAGAAATGAACTTGTGTGAGCAGAGAGATATGGCACAGAAAGAAAAATATTTGGGTGAACTGCTGCCCATTCAGCTGCAATTGAGAGATTACAACTTTTGAAATAGATTAGGCCAGCTGATCTTCACTGGGGCAACAGGAAGAATATAGACACTTTTGAAGGTGCCTGAGTGCCCAAGGAGTTCCCTGTTTTTCAAAGTCTGCTTTTTTCCCCCACCCCCAGATTAACAAATTGGCACTCTACCTGGTATTGTGGAGTATAAGAAATGCAGAAAAGAGAGGGTCATTGAGTTTGCAACACAGTCTTGTGTTTTGAAAATGGCCATGGGCAGTGTGAAGCAGGATTGCCTTCATGGAGACCCCATGGAGCCATGAGGATGAACCATAGATTGCAGTAGAGACCCAGTGGAGATGCCAAGATCAGAAGATGGATGCCAAAGAGAGCTTCCAGCACTGAATGAAGTTTTCTAGGACTGAGTAGCCTAGCTGGAGGGGTGGAATTGGAACTCCAGAGACTTGTTGCTGGTTAGAGTTTTCAGACTTCAGATTTGTCATTGACCAGGGTTGCTAGACTTGAAGCTACAGAGTTTGATGTTGTTCCTTGTTGTTTTAAATCTTGTATTGGCTGAATGTCTCTTTGCTATGCCCAATGCCATCTTTTTCAGTGTGAATGTTTATTCTGTGCCATTATGGAGTTTTTTTTGAGGTTATTTTTTGGCATTATGACTTAGGTAAAAGACCTTGGATTATGGGGATGTATGAACATCATTGGAATTGATAAAAACTATGGGGACTTTTAAAGTTGAATGAATGTATTGCATCTTACATCATTTATGGATATCAGTTTATCGGGGCCAGGGGTGTAATGTGGTGGTTTGATTCAGGTATCCCCCACAAACTTAGGTGTTCTGAGAGTGAGGTTCCTAACTGATGGAGATTTGGGAATTAGCACCTCCTGGAGGGGGTGTTTTGTAGGGTGCAGACTTATGGGTGTTATAGCCAGTGGGCCTTACCAGTGTTTGGCACACTATCCTGTTACTATGTTTACCTTATGTGGGCCAGGAGGTGATGTCCACCCTCTACTCATGCCATCATTTTTCCTGCCATCATGGAGCTTCCCCTCAAGCCTGTAAGCCAAAAAAAAAACCTCTTTTTCCCCACAAGGAACTCTTGGTTGGGTGATTTGTAACAGTCATTGGACCTGACTACAACGGAACCTTTGTATGCACCTCTGACTACAGATTTTCCATTCTCAGGTAAGTCACTATGGATACTATGTTAGATCACTAAGAAACCTAGAGAAGCTGACCATTGAAAAGCATGAGCACTCTTAACTTAAAGGTGAAGTCAGCTAGGAACATGAGTGGCTCAGACAAAACATGCAAAGACAGTGAAGCCAAACATCTGCCTGTTAGATTTTCATCAAAAGCAGCCAACTACAGCTCTTTGGAAATATTTTTCTTGCAGTCCCCTCCACACCAACTGTGTGGTTGTCACATTTGGATGGTGACATGTTTGGTGGAATGAGGCCAACAGACACAGTTGGAGGATGTTTTATTTTCTTGAATGGCAGAGGAAATGGAAACTTCAGATAGAATTACAGAAGTCAGGATTTGTATTACTTTTCTCACTGCTGTGGCAAATGTCTGACAAAATCAACTTAAAGGAAGAAGGGTTTATTTTGTCTTACAGTTTGAGGTAATTTAGTCAATCGTGATGGCAGGTCACATTGCATCTACAGTCAAACAGAATACCAGGAAGTGGGGCTGGGCTATAAAGCCTCAGACCCATGTCCAGTGACCCACCTGCTCCAGCAAGCCTCCACCTCCTAAAGGTCCTACTACCTTCCTGAACAGTGCCACCAGCTGCACACCAACTGATCAAACTCATGATTCTATGGGGACCATTTCACATTCAAACCAGAGTAGGAGATGATTATATTTTCTCTTAAGATAGACAGATCCACACTTCTCAACATTCACTGTGAATAACTGAGTGTTAAGGACTACATTCCAGGCACAGGACCCCATGAGAAGTGAGGATTTTGCCAGGGAAAGAATTTGTTGTTATTCTTAATGTTTCTCTTCCTTCCCCTGTGGATATTCAGTCCCTCCTGAGGAGCTGTGCACAAGTACTGATAAATCTCTACAGTGTTGCCTTCAGCCATATCAGGGGCCAAGTGCCAGTTTCTCAGGATGGTCCTCAGCAGCATCCCTCTTGAGGGACAGTTTGGGAGCAGCATATTAAACTCTGTCAAGGTGGTTAGTCTATAGAGAAAATCAATTTGTATCTTAATTTGTTGCTATAATTGAATACACTTTGAGATCTTGATGTTATCTGAATCTTGTGTGAAGCAGGAAAAAAGAAGTACTAATGAGAGACAAAGTTCCTACTGCGTGGATGGGATAACTGGCCATGTGAATCTGCTGTGCTGCTGAGAGGGGCATGGTTTTGGCTTGGCCTCAAAGTATAACTAGGGGTACTTGAATCCTATATCTAAAACTGGTGACTACTGATTATCAGATACAAAGTGTTTCCTTACTGGAGCTATGAAGGTGGTACTGACTTAGCCTGTAGGACAGAGATCCTGAGGAAGGGCTCTCCACTGACACATGCTAGATGAATTCTGCCACTTACCAATTACAGAGACACTTCAATAGTCTATCAGTCCTGTCTTCTAGCCTACACCTCTCCAGCACCATCAGGTAGGCTGTGAGTGGGGCTGAGTGAGGCCTTGACAAGGCACAGTAGCCCTCACTCAAGCAGCTCAGCACTGGGTCGATTGCCTTCTCAGTGTCTTTTCATTTTTAGGATTAAACTCTTGTGAGGTATTAGATCAAAGTAATTTGAATAGTACCTAATATAAGTCTATTGACTTAAATGCTTAATTACCTCTAAAAAAGGATAGTTTCATAGCAACTTCTAGGTTAAGTGTATGACCAAACAATTTGGCACCATAGCCTCCACAAATTGATATGTAAAACTTATTGCAAAGTGTAAACAAAGCTTACTTCCTGTCATTTCATTTAGTGTGCATGTGTGCAGGTATGTAGATGCATGTTCCTTTGTATGTGGGTATTTATGTGTGTGAAGGTACATGTGGATGTGAAAACTGAAGTTAATTTCAAATATCTTACACAATTGCTCTCCCCCTTATGTTTTTTGAGACAGAATCTTGCTGAACTCAGAATTCAGCAGTTGGGCTAAATAAGCTAGCTAGTGAGCCCCAAGATTCCTGTTCTCTCCCCCTTCCTAGCTCTGGGATTAAAAGCATCCGTTGCCATATCTGGCATTTTACACAAGTGCTGAGCAGCCAAAATCAGTTCCTCATGCTTATGTTTCAAGCACTTTACCAATATCAACCAGCTTAAAATTAATAAATTCTTAACATGGTATAATAATTAAAGTCTACAAAGTTTCAGCAATAAAACTGATAATAGACACATGACATTCTTTCCCTCATGTGAATGGAAGTAGCAAGTCCCAGACCCTGGATCTCATGAACTGTTCTCTATGGAAACTTAATATTCCTACTTGAGAAACTGGGGAATATTCTGGAAAATAGCTTATTCTACAGTCTTGGCTGTTCTACCAGAGTGGACAGTGAACTCATGATTAAGAGTCTAGGCACAGATATCTGATTATGATTCTATCCAGAAGTGTGTCTTATCCTTGAGCTCATATACTCACACAGAGAAGTCAGAGGATGAGCCCAAGTAAGCATCAGGCAAGATTTTGTATGAATTTCCCAGTGCCCGTCTTTCCTTCTTTCTCCTCCTCCCCTTCCTCTTTCTTCCATTTCTTCCTTCCCAAATTCATTCCCATGGAAGTGCCACACCCTGAGTTCTGATTCCTGGGGCTGTGGCATGTGCCGGTGCAGGGGAGTTACTATCGAGGAATGAGTTGCTTGGCTCATACTGGCTGTCCCAGGAAATAAGGGAGTAAGAGAATGTGGTAATATGGTGTAAGGGATAGCTTGTATAATATATGGCTATATCTTTTGAAATAGGAAGTAAGGAAAAAAGTAAAGGGAAGGATGGAGGGAAGGAGAAGGGAGGTAAGATGGAAAAGTAGAAAACAGGAAGAAGAAAAGATGAAGAAAGAGGTAGACATTGAAAAGGAAAGGCAGAAATATTGATAATAAAGAGTGCCTTGAAGAGAGCATCTAAAGCCAAGCTGAAAGACTTTGTGGCTTTCTCCTGTAGCCCAAAGAAAATGGTTTCAGGAAGTCTGCACATGGCAAGAGTGAAGACTATCAAAGAATGCTCTCTTCAGAAGCCTTCTGAGTGGGGATCTCCTAGAATGAGGAGAGAAATTCTTTCCAGACTTGATGTCTTCCATGGCTGTTTTTTTTTTTTTTTTTTTTTTTTTTATGTTATGGAGTTGTAAGGACTACAAGTACTTTTTATTTTTATTTTTTAATTTTTTATTAGTTTTCTATTCCACAAATACAGGCAGTTTGGTACCATTATTAGGCTCATCCGTGACCTACCTTCTCCCCAGTGGTCCCTCCTTGTTGATGTATATGGGTCGTGCATTGTGGAGTTAGCCCACAGTTATTGGTACGATAAATGTCTCTGCATATCATAACCCAACATGTGGCTCCCTGACATACTTTCCACCCTCTCTTCCACTAAAGTTCCCTGAGCTATGTTGGGTTCACTTTTGGTCTGCTTCAGTGATGAGGTGTTGAGGGCCACTGAGGCTCTGGCTCTCTGATTTGGTAGGAGTTGTTCTTTCTCTGTGTTGGTATCCTTCCCAATTGTGCTGATATCTGGTTCATCAGGAAAACAGCGCCTTTGCTTGTTTCACCAATTGTTCCTAGGTTCAGCCACGGCCTTTTTGAGGTATTATGGGGTGGCTCTCTCCTTAGGATCTGCATCTATATGAAAAAGAGAAGCAGAATCTCCAACAGACAATAAGTTAGCAACAGGACAAATGAGATAGCCCTTACTTTTTTAATACAGAGTTTAATAGGTGTAGGTCCTCTTGTACCCCATGATTGATGGTAGCTTGATATTGTAGAGTGGGCTTATGTTTGGATATGGTTCTGACTTGTTTCCCAGCTCCAGCTATGGGTCCGGCACCACTGAGGGGATCAGTTAGCCAAATCAAGGGCAGTTGGTTCCCCACCATGGCTGTGTGCCACTATTGCACTTGTGTAGGCATCACAACAGGTTATTTGTTGCCAAGTAGGTTAGACCATGAGTTGCTTGGACAGATATTGGTCATTTCCCCCAGTCACCCATGTAGCACCTTCTGGCACTAGACATGCTGACTGTCTGGGGACTGACTCTCTCCTGGCCTCCAGCCATGCCGTTCCATTTTACGTGTCAGCTGCATATGGGGTCTTCAGCAATAGGGTCTTACCACTGAACTTTGGTGGGTCATCAAGTACTCTGACAGAAATCTGTCATTCTTTTAGGAAACCTTATAGGTTTCTCTGATCAAAAGCTCATTGTGGATGATAGCCCCATGCTGGTACTGGGAATTACAGGTCAGTGCCCACTAAGAAAATGAGAAAACAAATAACTAATATACAAGAGTTAGGGATAAGAGGGTGTGGGGAGAGAGAGGGAGGGAGGGAATATATAGAAGATTTAGAATAGGCATGATCCTAAACTCTCCAGCGTCTTGTGGTTGAGGTGTTTGCTGTAAGGGCCTGGTGAAGGTTCAGCCATTTGGTTTGCCTTTTAAGAAGTAGAATTTTATGGTACCATTGCCATTTGAGTCTAGATTAGTGTTTCCCACCCCTTCAATGCCCCCTCCCCCCCCTCCATCCTAGTGTCTAGTCCATGAGATGTTTGCTGGGTATGTAAGGTATCTTGGGTAGATTCAGGTTAGCAGCTATAGATGAGTGAGACTATGTGGCATTTTTTTTTTTTTCCCTGTGGTTGGGTCTGGCATGTGGTTTGAAGGTTTTAGGGTAGATGCCCAGTATGGGAATAATGGGGTCTGTTGTTATCTCTATAGTCAGCTTTTTCAGGAGTCCCCAGATTGCTTCCCAAAGTGGTTGTACCATCCTACATACCCAGCAACAGTGGATGAGTGTTCCTACTTTTCCACATCCTCGCCAGCATTTATTTTCATTTGATTTTTTGATGTTTGTTGTCCTTATTGGGATAAGGTAAAATCTCATAGTTGTTTTATTTTGCATTTCTCTGATGATTCAGGATGATGAACATATTCTTAAGTGTGTGTTTTCCATTTGTGTTTCTTCCTTTGTGAACTGCCTGTTCATCACTTTGCCCCATTTTGTGAATAGGGTGTTTGACTTCTTACTGATTAGACTTTTTAGTTCTTTGTAGATTCCAGAGATTAGGTCTCTATCAGTTGAATAACCTGCAAATATTTTCTCCCATTCTGTGGGTAATCTATTGGCTTTGCTTATTTTATGCTTGTCTGTAAAGATACTCCTCAGCTTCATGTGATCCCATTGGTTGAGTGACTCTTTAAGATAGTGAGCTACTGGGGTTTTGTTCAGGAAGTCTTTTTCCATTCCTATATCATGGAAAATACTTCCTAAATTTTCTTGCAGTAGTGTTCGAGTTTCTGGTCTTATATTGAAGTCTTTGATCCATTTGGATTTGAGTGTAGTGTATGGGGAAATGTGTGGATCAAGTTTCAGTTTCCTGCATGTGGTTATCCAGTGTGTCCAGCACCATTTGTTGAAGATGCTGTCTTTTTTCCAGCCTATATTTTTCAGGCCTTTGTTGAATATCAAGTAGCTATCGTTGCTTGACCCAAAGTCTGGGTTTTCAAATCTATTCCATTGGTCTACACTCCTGTTTTTATGCCAGTACCGTGCTGTTTTTATTACTATGGCTTTGTAATATAGCTTTAGATCAGGTATGGTGATGCCACCAGAGGTATTTCTTTTGCTGAGAATATGTCTGGATACGCGAGGTCTTCTGCCTTTCCATATGAAATTTGAGATCATTTTTTTCTATCTCTGTGAAGAACACTGTAGGGATTTTAATTGGAATTGCGTTAAATCTATATATTGCCTTTTGTAGGATTGTCATCTTCACAATGTTAATTCTGCCTATCCAGGAGCATGGGAGGTCTTTCCATTTTCTCGAGTCCTCCTCAATTTCTTTTATGAGAGTTTTTATGTTTTTGTTGTATAGATCTTTCACTTCCTTGGTTACTGTTATCCCAAGGTATTTTTGTTGTTGTTGTTGCTATTGCAAATGGTATTATGTGTCTCATTTCTTTCTCTGTATTTTTGTCATTTGCATATAGAAATGCTACCGATTTTGTGCATTGATTTTTTATCCTGCTACTTTGCTATAGGAGTTAATCACCTTCAGGAGTTTTGGGATGGAGTCTCTTGGGTCTCTTACATATACAATCATGTCATCAGCGAATAGAGCTAACTTAACTTCTTCCTTTCCAAATTTTATCCCTTTTATTTCCTTCTCCTGTCTTATTGCTTGAGCTAGGACTTCCAGTACTATATTGAAAAGCAGAGGTGAGAGAGGACATCCCTGTCTTGTTCCTGATCTTAATGGGAATTCCTACAGTCTCTCTCCATTAAGTATTATTTGGGCCTTTGGAGGTTTGTATATTGCCTTTATTATGTTAAGATATGTACCAACTATGCCAATTCTCTCCAATGTTTTGATCATGAAGTGATGTTGTATCTTGTCAAAGGCCTTTTCTGCATCTGATCATGTGGTTTTTATACTTAAGCTTGTTTATGTGTGTATTACATTGACAGATTTCCTTGTGTTGAACCACCCATGTGTTCCTGGGGAGAATCCCACTTGGTCAAGCTGGATAATGCTCGAGATATGTTGTTGGATTCAGTTTGTAAGTATTTTGTTCAGAATCTTTGCCTCTAAAGTTCATTAGGGAAATTGGCTGGTAATTTTCTTTTCTTGTGGCATCTCGGCCTGGTTTTGGGATTAGGGTGATACTAGCTTCATAAAAGGAGTTGAGAAGCTGTCCCTGTTCTTCAATCGTGTAGAACAGTTTGAGAAAAATTGGTTTGAGTTCCTCCATGAAGGTTTGATAGAAAATCGGCTGAGAAGCCATCTTGTCCTGGACTTTTCTTTTTGGGGAATTTTTGTTATTACTTTTTCAATCTCCATGAGTTCATTGAGGTGATTAATCTGCTCTGAGTTTTGCTTTGATAGATGGTATGCATCCACAAACTCTTAATGTGGTCACCTGATGGCCACAGTGGATACCTAAGTTACAAGTGAACTTCAGGTGTCTTGATGACTGGCTGATGCATCAAAGATGAATCTTTTAATCTTAGGGTTCTTTCTTCTTGCCACAACCATGATGAGCACCTACTATGTGCTAGGTGTATTTGAGCAGCTGTGGAGATGAAGGAATCCAGGATGGGTAACCCCTGTTCTCAGACACAAAGCAGATGAGTAGTGACAGCTCTAGTATCTTGGGTGGGCTTGTGTTAGTGCTTCAAGTGGGTGGAATGGATAGAGTAGTATTATGTTATCTGTGTAATAACTTTCAGTCTGGAGAACCCTGAGGTTTTTCAGAAACTTGACATGAGGTGTGACACTAAAATAGTGGCTGGCTGCCTATCAGGAAGATCAGTAAGAGCAAAGGTATATTTTGTAACAGAACTGTGACTATATGAGAATTAAATAATAAACCAATTGCTACATATTTGTAAGATAAAGAAAGATTGGGGAACTGGGGAGATTGCTAAGTGGACAAAGTTCTTGCTATGTAAGTATAAGAACCTGATCTTGGATCCCTAGCATCCTTATAAAAGCCTGGCATGTTGGCATTGAGGATGTAGAGACAGGAGGACTCCTGAGGCTTGTTGTGTAGCTGCTATGTGGAACACTATCCCAAAAGCAAAGGTGAAGAGGGGCTGAAGATGATACGCCACACTCGCCCCTTACCTTCATAAGTACATCCACATGTGTGCAGCACCATCTCACACACACACACACACACACACACACACACACACACACACACACAGAGAGAGAGAGAGAGAGAGAGAGAGAGAGAGAGAGAGATACTTCCACACATACAACAGAAACAAGAGAATGGTAATAAGTAAAACTATAGATAGTAAAACTATAGATATTCTAAGGTCTCCTCTGATAATTCTTGGAGGCTTCTATACTTTCAATATATGTGAACACCACTACTCCCCAAAACCAATTGCTTTGTCAAAGTTCTTTTTCTCTGAGTGAGCTGCAGCCTTTGGGAGATTAGTTATAAGAAGAATGCTCATGAATAGGATTCATGCTATAATAAAAGGGATTTAAAAAGTTTTCTTTCTGTTTTTTCTCACAATCCCGGTGACACAGTGAGATGTGGCTGCAGCCAAAAGGGAACCCTGGCATGCTGTCTCAATCCAGAGGGACAACCAGATATCACGGGCTGCAAATAAAACAAATTCACTCCTTGCATTCTTAGAGGCTCGGAAGTAAAGGATGAAGGCAGCATCACTGTGTAGTGCTGGCACTCTTTCTGCTTTCTGGACAATGCCTTTGGCCTGTGGCCTCACATGATAGAAGGAACAAAAGCAGCTTCTGGGGCCTTTTTAATATATAGGCTGTCATTCTGCTTGGAAGACTGCTTCCTTATGACCATATCACCTCCCCTAGGCCTCATCTCCTAGTGCCATCACATTAAGGGTTATTATTTCACACACAAATTTTGAATGGACACCATCATATAACTCACAAAAGCCATAATAAGAATTATGTGTCCTGCCTACAAAAATGTAAGCAACAACTACTTCAAACAATAGCACAAGGTCAAGGTTTTGCATTAGAAACAACTTTGTATTGAATAAGCAGGTCTGAGGCAAGTCTTGACACAGAAGGGCTGTATAAGAGAAATGGCTAAGTCATTCAGGTAGACAAAAAAGGTGCACTTATACAGGACACATACATGAAAAATGAAAATACATCAGTTGGTTTTGGAAGGGAAGAGTCATGAAACTTTAAAGTGTTGCTGTCTTCCCAGATAGCACATATAAGCACATACTAGTATGCTTCCATTGGTAAAGCCATTTTCACTTTTTAAGACAAATACTTTCTTATTTTTCAAGTGGATAAAGATTTGCTGTCACCTCGATTTTATGTTGCTATATTTGTTTATTTAAACAGAGTTTTGCTGTATCCATCCACACTGTTAAGGAAATATGTACGTATTTACTTATTCCAGCTAAATGACAACAGTCTTACCACCTGTAGCCAATAACTGTTCTCAGAGAGAGTGGCTGGCATAACACACAGTGTTTATTTATTTATTTTTTTTGCAGTATCCTTTCACTGGGAAAGCCAGAGATACAATTTTTTTCTTCTTGCTGCTTCAGCAAATCAAGGGCCATATTTCTATTTTTTTTTCAAAAAAAAAATAACCATAATGTCCTTATGTTGTTAGGAGAATATTGTTTCCATTGAGGTATCTAGAGTTCTCTCAAGTTGCTGTCTTCTCAGGCAAGTAGCACACACTTGTGCAATCGTGGCACACAACTCATGGGGCTAACCAACTGTACTCCAACTGGACATGAAGCCTATTCATTAAAATGCAGCTCATATCAGATACTAGGAACCATGTCAGCACCCCACAGACAGTAAACCAGACCCCAGAGAGACACACTGATTGTTCTCTGGGCAAGCTGTATGTGTATCTTCACCAAAGTGTCTCAAAATTATATGAATATCCCTTTTAATCAAATATGCTCTCACCCTTGGTTGGAGAATCTGATTTATTTTATAGATGGCAGAGGATCCTGGGGAGATCCAAGACTCACCAATTCAACAAGAAAAGATAGGTGGCTGCTCACCTCTACCACATTTATCCTGGTCCAGGAGAAATTACAGAGAAAGCAGAAACATCAGTAATGCTCCCATTTCTAGCCTGAAAACTGCCTCCAAGGACATAGCAACAGACATAAGTGAACTTAAATACATCAAAAGAGAAATACAGAGGATACAGAGAACTCAACACTACAAACTGCTAACAAACCTAAGGCTCAGGGACTACTATGGAAGATGGCCTGGAATGATTGTAAAAGCCACAATATGGGTAGGAATATATACATCCCCCCAGAAGTTAACTGATGCCCTAATTACCCAACAGTAAACACTAAGGACTCTACTGAGGAGGACCCTCAGGGAAACCGAGACTGGAGTGAGACTATAACCTATGTAAAAAAAAAAAAAATTAAAGAAAAAAAAATATATATATAAAATAAAAGGTAAAAAAGAAGCTATCTTCTGAAATTTCAGTTCCCATACAAAGTGTTAGCACCTTATGACACATACCTCACCTGCATCTACCTTGTTCCGTGTGACACATTATGATATATACCTCACCTGTATTTATTTAGTTCCATGAGGTCCTCTCAAAGTATAAAAATTATTGTTTATTCCTATTTTGTACCTTCAAAATTTAGTTCTCTGGGTATATACAACAGTTTTGTTGAGCCACTTGGAGATTAAGTAGCAAAATCCCCATTCAAATCAAATTCATACATAACTTTTTTGCTGCATGCTAAAACCTCTTCCTGGATTATCTCTCCCTAATTCACTAGGGTTTAGGGGATAAGGAAGTTGAAAACTTAGTGAGAAATATCTGTGAATTCAACTAACACTTTGGTCTATACAGTGGCAAGAAACAAGACTTGCAATGAAACTAAAGGGGAAGCCATTGTCCTTGTGCCCAGCAGAGAGGACAGGCACGTGGCCTGGACACTATCTATTTAGGCAATGGATTGATCATTATCTACAACCATTATGTTTTGGCAGCCTCTGCTCTCTTTTCCCTTTCTTCTTTTTTTAATAATTAGTTTTGTATACAGCAAATACAGTCAGTATGGTACCATTATTAGGCTCATACCCTCCCCATGGCTCCTCCTTGTTGAGGTATATGGGTCATATATTGTGGAGTTAGCTCACAGGTATGGGTAAGATAAATGTCTCTGCATATCATGACCCAACATTTGGCTCTGACATTCTTTCTGCCCATTCTGCAAAATTTCCCTTAGCCACATTGGATTCATTTTTGGTCTGCTTCAGTGATGAGGTGTTGGGAGCCTCTGGGGCTCTGGTTCTCTGATTTGGTAGGAGTTTATTTTTCTTTGTGTTGATCTCCTTCCCCCTTGTGCTGGTATCCAGTTCATCAGGAAAACAGTACCCTTGCTTGTTTTGCCAATTTTTCTTAGTTTCAGCCAGGGTCCTTTTGAGGTATGATGGGGTGGCTCTCTCCTTAGGATCTACATCTATCTGAAAAAGAGATGCAAATTCTCCAATGGAGAGTAAGTTAGCACCAGGACAAACGAGACGACACTTACTTTTTTTTTTTTTTTTTTTTTTTTACAGAGAATTTAATAGGAATAGGCCCTTTTGTAGCCCATGATTGATGGTAGCTTGATATTGGAGAGTGGGCTTATATTTGGATATGGTTCTGACTTTTTTCCCAACTCCAGCTCTGGGTCCTCTACCACTGAGGGGATAAGTTGGCCAAATCAAGAGCACCATGGCTGTGTGCCACTATTGCACTTGTGTGGGCATCACAACAGGTTATTTGCTGCTAAGTAGGTTAGACCATGAGTTGCTTGGACAGATATTGCTCGTTTTCCCCCAGTCATCCATGTAGCACCTTCTGGCACTAGACACACTGACTGTCTGGGGACTGACTTTCTTCCAACTTCCAGCCATGCCATTCCATTTTACATTTCAACCACATAAGGTGTCTTCAGCAGTAGGGTCTTACCACTAACATTTGGAGGGTCATCAAGTACTCTGGCAGAAACCTGCCTGTCTTTAAGGTAAGCCTGTAGGTCTCTCTGATCAAAAGCTCATTGTGCATGATGGCCACATGCTGGTACTGGGAGTGACAGGTCAGTACCCACTAAGAGAAGGAGGAAAAAGATAACTAATATACTAGAGTTAGAGATGAGAGAGAGAGAGAGAGAGAGAGAGGGAGAAAGAGGGAGCGAGGGAAGATGTAGAAAATTAAGGTTAGTCTTCATCATGCTCTCTCTGGTGTCTTGTGGTTCAGGTATTCCCTGTAAGGGCCTGGTGAAGGTTCAACCATTTGGTCTGCCTTTTAGGAAGTAGAATTTTATGGTACCATTGCTGTTTGGGTCTAGATTTGTGTTTCCCGCCCCTTCGGTTTCCTACCCTCCCTTCCTATCCATCCTAGTGTCTAGTCCATGAGATGCTTGCTGGGTATGTAAGGTATCTTGGGTAGATTCAGGTTAGCTGCTATAGATGAGTGAGACTATGTGGCAATTTTTTTTCTGTGATTGGGTAAGTTCACTGAGAATTATCTGTTCCAGGTTCAACCATTTTTCCTCAAATTTCACTGTGTAATTTTTTTTCTTATAGCTGTATAGAATTCCATTGTGTAGATATCCCACACCTTCGTTATCAATTCTTCTAGTGATGGACATCTGGGTTGAGCTAATCTCTCTGGCCTGTGGTTTGAAGGTTTTAGGGTAGATGCCCAGTATGGGAATAACTGGGTCTGTTGGTATCTCTATAATCAGCTTTTTCAGGAGTCTCCATATTGCTTTCCAAAGTGGTTGTACCATCCTACATACCCAGCAACAGTGGATGAATGTTCCTACTTCTCCACATCCTCGCCAGCATTTATTTTCATTTGATTTTTTGATGTTTGTTGTCCTTATTGGCGTAAGGTGGAATCTCATAGTTGTTTTAATTTGCATTCTCTGGTGATTAGGGATGATGAACATTTTCTTATGTGTGTGTTTGCAATTTGTCATTCTTCCTCTAGGAACTGCCTGTTCAGCTCTTTGCCCCATTTTGTGTTTGGGGTGTTTGACTTTGTACTGTTTGGAATTTTGATCAGTTGGATAACCCGCAAATATTTTCTCCCATTCTGTGGGTAATCTATTGGCTTTGCTTATTTTATGCTTGTCTGTAAAGATACTCCTCAGCTTCATGTGATCCCATTGGTTGAGTGACTTTTTAAGATCGTGAGCTACTGGGGTTTGTTCAGGAAGTCTGTTTCCATTCCTATATCATGGAAAGTACTTCCTAAATTTTCTTGCAGTAGTCATAGAGTTCTGGTCTTATCTTGAGGTCTTAGATCCATTTGGACTTCAGTGTAGTGTATGGGGAAATGTGTGGATCAAGTTTCAGTTTCCTGCATGTGGTTATCCAGTTTGTCCAGCACCATTTGTTGAAGATGCTGTCTTTTTTCCAGCCTATATTTTTCAGGCCTTTGTTGAATATCAAGTAGCTATCGTTGCTTGACCCAAAGTCTGGGTTTTCAAATCTATTCCATTGGTCTACACTCCTGTTTTTATGCCAGTACTGTGCTGTTTTTATTACTATGGCTTTGTAATATAGCTTTAGATCAGGTATGGTGATGCCACCAGAGGTATTTCTTTTGCTGAGAATATGTCTGGATACACAAGGCCTTCTGCATTTCCATATGAAATTTGAGATCATTTTTTCTATCTCTGTGAAGAACACTGTAGGGATTTTAATTGGAATTGTGTTAAATCTATATATTGCCTTTTGTAGGATTGTCATCTTCACAATGTTAATTCTGCCTATCCAGGATAATGGGTGGTCTTTCCATTTTCTCAAGTCCTCCTCAATTTCTTTTATGAGAGTTTTTATGTTTTTGTTGTATAGATCTTTCACTTCCTTGGTTAACGTTATTCCAAAGTATTTTGTTTTTGTATGTTGTTGTTGCTATTGAAAATGGGACCATGTCCCTTATTACTTTCTGTGTTTCCATGTGCCTTAGGAACTCTTGGTGGGTCTTTTATTGTTAAATTTTATCAATATAGTATTGTGATCTGATATCATGCAGGGAATTATGTCAATCTTCCAATATATATGGAGCCAGTCTTTGTGACCCAGTATATGGTCTATTTCAGAGAATGTGCAATGGGCTGTTGACAAGAAGGTGTAGTCTGTTGGTTTGGGATGGAAAGTTCTGTAGATGTCCATTAGGTCTAAGTGATCTGTGGTTTTGTTGTGCTCTCTTACTTCCCTGTTGAGTTTCTGTTTGGATGATATGTCTATTACTGATATTACTGATATTGGTGTATTGAAGCATTGGTGGTTATTTCTGTTTCATTTTTGAGTAGGTTTTGTTTTGTGAACGTGGTGCCCCTGTGTTTGGTGCATACAGATTTATTGTTGTAATATCCTCTTGATGGATCATTCTCTTGATATGTAGTAAGTGGCCTTCCTTATCTTTTTTTTTATTATTATTTCTTATTTGAAGTCTGTTTTATCCACTGTTAATATAGCTACCCCTGCTTGTTTCTTATTTCCATTTTCTTGGAATATTGTTTTCCACCCTTTCATCCCAATGAGGTGTCTTTCTTTAGTGGTGAGGTCAGTTTCTTGAAGGCAACAGACTAATTTATTGAACCATCTGTTAGCTTGTGTCTCTTGATGGGTGAATTAATGCTATTAATATTTAGGGTAATGATTGTGAGATTTGATTTGATTTCTGCCGTGTTGTGATGGTAAATGTGGGTTGGTGTTTTCATGGACTTTGAAGTTTTTTGTGCCTACTCTGAGTTAGGTTATTGTGATCTGCTTCTTTCTGGCATTTGAGTTTGGTTACTTGTTTCTTCTCTGTGGAGAATTTCTTGAAATACTCTCTGTAGGTTTGGTTTTGTGTTCATATAATTGTAAAGCTGAGTTTTGTCATGAAAAGTTTTTCTTTCACCATCTATTATGAGGGATACATTTGCTGGGTAGAGTAGTTTGGGTTGGAAGCCATAGGTTCTTAGACTTTGCAGTGTTTCATTACAGGTCCTTTTAGCTTTCAGGGTTGCCATTGAGAAGTGTGAAGTAATTCTGATGGGGTTACCTTTGAAAGTGGTGTGCTGTTTTTCCCTAGCTGCTTTTAGGATTTTCTCTTTGGTGTCAATGTTTAGAGTCTTAATGACAAATATGACTTGGAGTTTCTCTTTTGGTCCAGTCTATTTGGAGTTCTGTTTGACTTTTGTATCTTGATGGGCCTTTCTTTTAAGAGAATGGGGAAGTTTTCTTCAATTATTTTGTTAAATGAGTTCTCCATGCTTTTGGTCTGAATTTCTTCTCCTTCTGGTATTCCAATGATCCTGATATTAAGATGTTTGAGTGTATCCCACAATTCCCCTATGTTCTGTTCACAGGAACTTTTGAACTTACTAAAATTTTTGAACTCTCGAACTGTTTCTTACATCTTGTCTTCCAGATCAGAGGTTCTGTCCTCCACTTGGCTGACTCTTTTCTTGAGAGCATCTAGAGCATTTTGGACTTGTTCAAGTAAGTTTGAATTTTCTACTACCTTTCTATGTATAATTTCCATCCGTCTGTCAAGCTCCCTTTTCTCATCATTTTCTGATTTTCTTGATGATTCTTGGAATTCTTCCTTGCATTTCTTTATGTCTTCATTTAGCATGGCCAGCTGATTTTTGAGGTCTTTTTTTTTTTTTTCACTCTCCTTCAAATCTCTTAACTCTCTTTGAACTCCTTCTTATTTTTATCTGATAGTTCCAGTTTAGTGATGGCAGCATCCACACTGTTATTGGTCCTTTCTTGCCTTTCCACAAATTCTACCAGTAGGTTGTTCAGGGATGCATTGCTCATAGCTTCAATTTGATGCTCTGGTCTTAATGACTCTTCTATGTTTTGGTTAGATGTATTCATTGTAGGACTTGGTGCTCTAACTGGATTTTCTTGCATTTGATTTTTTCGTTTTATTTCTTTTTCACTTTAGTGCCCATGACAGCGTATGGACACATAGATGGGTGAATCAGCCTGGGCTCAAGCACAATGGGAATCAGAGGCAGCTTGGGACAGTTGCCAAGCAGCCTGGGCTTTGGCTCTTACTTGCCAAAGCCGCCAGTTTTACTGTCTGGCAGGGGTGCCAAAGTTGCCAGAATTCTGAAGTGGTAATGCGCCAAAGCTGCCTGAGTTCAAGCCAGGAGGATGCTGAGGCACCAAGTTCTGAAGCAGTCCAAACTCTGGTTGAGAACAGTGGGACCTGGAAGCAGCCTTCCCTCCCCCACCACAGGACAATGGCGACTGGCTGCATGGCAGACAGGGAGGGGATAGCACCTGAGCTGGCCAAGTGAGCGACACAGTGTGAGCTAGTGTGGCGGTTGCTGTGGGACTGGGCTCGCCACAGCAGGAGCAGTAAGTGGGCAAGTGGGCGGAGCAGTCTAAGCTTCCACATGCAGGGATCGATCTGTGTGCAGCTGCGCTGTTGATAGGTGGTTACTTGGGGGGGAGGAATGGGCTTCCTGCTCCTGAGGTAATCAGGGATTCCCTGTTATTGCCAGGACTCACTGAATTTGTCGTGGCTGGAGCAATAAGAGGGCGAGTGGGCAGAACAGTCTAATCTTATCCATGCAGAGTGCATCACGTGGTGGCTCTTTGCTCTGTGCCTATGAGGCTATTAGGGGAGAGGGGTGGGCTACCCACCCACAAGGGAATTCGAGATTTCCTGTTATTGCCAGGACTTGCTGAACATGTGTGGTGGCCGGAGCAGTAAGAGGGTGAGTGGGAGGAGCAGTCTAAGCTTCCACACAGAGGGATCTAAAGGTGTTTGTCAGCGCCTTGGATATGGCAGCTATTTGGGGGGAGGGGATCAGTGATTCCCTACTTTCCTTTTCTCTGTGCCCTCCCATGGACAATCTATTGGAGATTGCTCTCCCCTAAAAGACCCAGTGAACCCTTAATGTCTTGCCTTTCTTTCCCTGGGATTTGAAGCACCATCTTGGCTGGAAGTCTTTTTGCTTTCTTCTTAGCTCAGGTCATGGCTAGAGGCCAGGAAATTTGAGCCACAGCCTGGAAGCAGCACTCATCCATGAGCTGGAATGTGGAAACACATAGAATCCCCCCAGATGTACTGACTGGAAGCGCAGCATGTCTCTGTTGTAATAATTCAACAAATATCTGAGAATTATTTGTTACAGCATCTAATCAGCATACACCCTTTCAAACACGTTATAGTTTTCTATTGGCATTGAGTCTTTAGTATCATGACTCATCATTTGGTCTGCTATAGGTATCTGGAAATGGAACTTATAATTTCAGTCTTGAAACCTATTTTAATTTGCATCAGAGATTTTACAGTGTGTGCGTGTGTGTGAGTGTGTGTGTGTGTGTGTGTGTGTGTGTGTGTGTGTGTGTTTGCATTTGGATGGGTACATATGTGTGGCACATATGCAGATGTCAGAGGTTGATATCAGGCATCTTCTTTGATTGCTCCACTTCATTTACTGAGGTAAGGCCTCTCATTTTATCCCAGGCTTCCCTGTTTAAACTATTCTAGCTAGGTGTAATGCTTTGGGGATACCTTCTCTGCCTTCGAAGTGCTGGCATTTCAGGGACACATTCTCATCATTATGTGCCTGCTGGGTATCTGTCCTAAGGCCTTCATGCTTGTATAGCAAGTACTTTATCCACTAATACAACTCCTCTGCTTTCTCCATGCAGAGATACTTTAAAGACAAAAATGTGAAGCATACTCATTTTCACTGTTTAATTTTTCTTCTGGTTTTCCAAAGTTCTTAGTGTCAGTCCTCTCTACAGAGCCTGGGTCTCTGTATAATCTTCATTCTCTCCCTTGCTTTCTCAGCATATCTTTCCCAGTATTTGTCTTTTGTTCCATCATAACATATTTTTTCTACCCAATTATGTGTTTAATTATTTTTATGGAAAATGTATATGCATATGTTTGTATATTTATTTAAAATTTTACAATTTACAGATTATAAAATGTGTAAAATCTTCTTTTATAAGTCTCCATTTGGCAATTGATTCTTACACAGGCTTTCACTGGATTTGGCAAACTTTTTGTCACTAAATTATAAGGCATTCAAATGAAGACTTGGCCAAACAAGACCACATGTATATGATTACCACTCTACTCAGCAAAGGAGTTAAAGTACCAACTAATTAATGTGCTTTCAAACTGTTATTGGAATTTTCATTTACTGAACAAGGGAGATGAGAGCATATAATAAAGATGTGTATTGGAACTTCCCCACCTTGTTAAGGATATGTGTTTTCTTTGTTGAATCAGATGAGACTTCAAGTGCTAGAGAAGTATTGATGTGTGTGGGGGGTGGGGATGCAGCACGTGCACATGTTCCCAAAACTCCATATGACTGCTACAGATTTACATAGCATCATATGTGATAAGCATAATTAAAATTTTGATTAATCCCTTGATGTAAATGCCAAAAATTATAAAACAAACTCTCATTTGTGAAATTTACCTATATGCATGGTGTGAAACCTCTCACTGTGGCTTATTTCAAACTGCACATGTGACACTGCTGAATTGGGAAAAGAAATATAAGAAAGGGGAGTACAGTCTGGGGTATTCTCATCATAAGTACAGCAGACATGATATAAAGATCATAGACAGAAGCAAATTTTAGAAATTAAGTTGGAAGTGATTCACAAGTAATTATTTATTGATTTTATTCTTATTTTAAAAAATTGTTCATTTTTACTTATTTGAGAGAGAGAGAGAGAGAGAGAGAGAGAGAGAGGTGGAGAGAGAATGGGTGCACCAGGGCCTCCAACCACTGCAAATAAACTCCAGACGTACGCGACCCCTTGTGCATCTGGCTAACATGGGTCCTGGGGAATAGAGCCTCAAACAGAGGTCTTTAGGCTTCACAGGCAAGCACATTAACATCTAAGTCATCTCTCCAGCCCATCACTTTTATCCTTAATGTAATTATTTAATTGAAACTTAACATGTTGTTAACTTTATTGTAAATGTATCTAGTTATGGTCATTTTTAAAAATGACAGTGTTAAACATCTGGCTTACAAAATTACTGAAAATTTAATCATCACCTCTTGTATGCCACTCATAAGTAAGTAAGTACTGCACACTAACCAATTGGTACACTGGAGCTCAATACCACTCATAATTGATGTCAAACACCATTGCTTCTGTCCAGGACTTCACCTAGATTTCCTTCTTTCATCTGGCCAATTGTGCTTTGTATTTTATTTCAGAGTTTGGTTATCCAGGGAAGGCATCCTGTATTCCCTGAGCCACACCATTTGCTTCATCCTGTTTTAGATTATTCTAATTCTTTTCTTGTGAGTGATAATACAAACCTTTATTTTAATACAATTCAGCAAGTATAATAATTTTTAGATTTATTTCCACCACTGTGATTAACTTTTGTGCTATATAGAGATATATAATGTTGAAGTCAAGAAAATATGCAGGTATGTTCTTGTACTTTAAGCAATCTACACAAATACAGACACAGAGATGAAACTAGAATTCAAAATTTTCAGGTTCCAACACCAGGCTTATTATTATTATTATTATTATTATTATTATTATGTACACAGTGTATACAGTCATGTTGGAACCATTTTTCCCTTCTAGTTGCCCTCCACAGAGACCCTCATTGTTGGGAAATATGAGTTGTGCATTGTGGGGTTTGCCATCAGCTATGGTTAAGAGGCAATGTCTCTGTGCATAATAGCCCAACTTGTAGCTCTAACAGTCTTTTTGCCCCTTCTGCCACAAAGTTCCCTGAGCTATGTTGGGTTTGTTATAGGTCTGCTTCAGTGATGAGGTTTTGGAAGCCTCTGTGTCTTTGGATATCTGGCTTGGTAGGAGTTGAGTGTTCTCTGTGTTTATCTCCTTAACCCTTGTGCTGGTACCAGGTTCACCAAGAAAGCAGCACTCTTGCTTATTTCTCTAATTACTCTCAGTTTTAGCTGGGGCACTTTGGAGGTGTGATGGGCTGGTTCCTTAGGATCTGCATCTATCTGAGAAAGAGAAGCAAATTCTCTAAGTGAGAGTAAAATTAGAACCAGATAAATGGGATAAGCATGTTTTTTAGAGAGAATTTAATAGGTATAATACATGATTGGTGGGAATTTGATAATGGAGAGTGGGCTCATGTTTGGGCTTATGACTCTGAATGGTTTCCTAGCTCCAGCCATGGGTTCTGTTCCACTGAGCAGATCATTTAGCCAAATCAAGAGCAGTTGGTTTCCTACCACGGCTGCCACTATTGCACTTGTGTGAACATCATGTCAGGTTGTTGCTGCTGAGTAGTTTAGACCATGAGTTGCTTGTACAGATGTTGGTCACTTTCCTCCCAGTCACTCACATAGTACCTTCAAGCACTAGATGAACTTCTAACTGTCTGGGGACTGACTGTTCCAGGTTTCAGCCAGATCACTCCACTACCATCAGCATATGTTGTCTTTAGCAGTAGGGTCTTACCACTAACCTTTGGTGGGTCATCAAGTACTCTGACAGAAATCTGTCTTCTTTTGGGAAACCTTATAGGATTCTCTGATTAACAGTTCATTGTGTATGTTAGCCACATGCTGGTACTGGGAGTTGTAGGTCAGTGCCAAAGAAAAGAAGGAAGAAAAATACAGGTAATATGGAAGAGATAGAAAGAAGAGAAAGAAGAGGGAGAGAGAGAGGAAAGAGAGAGAGAGAGACAGATAAACAGAAGAAGATTATGGTCAGTTTTCATCATGCCCTCCCCAGAGCCTTGTGATTCAGGTGTTTCCTCTAAGGGCCTAATGAAGACTCATCCTGTTAGTCTGTTTTTTAGGATGTAGAATTTTATGGTACCATTGCCATTTGGGTCTAGTTTTGTGTCCCACACCCCTCCCTTATCCTCCCCTCCTGCCCCACCAATTTTAACACAAAAGCTTAGAGCTGTGTTAGCATTGAGAAATTATTCTGTGACAAGTTCTATAAGAAAGAACATCATTTTAAAAATGCATGATGATTTAAGTACTAATTAGCAATTATTACTACTATATAAACATTGAGTATAAAACATAAAAGTGTTGATTTGTGATGTTTTACTTAATTTTTAAATTACCAAAAGTATTTACAGTACAGGTGAGAATTACCTGTGAGTGGGATTAAGAACTGGATAATCTAATTTTAATCAGCCTAGGAATTTCCTTCTGCCTCTGGATTTTCTCTTTTCACAGTGTCATTGCTTGCCAGCTTGATACTCCTTTTCTTTTCTTGAGAATTAGTAAAGCTCTTCTGTGTTCTCAGGACATGTTCCAGAAACTTCATGGACTTTACTGTTAACTGTAACACATTGGAAGTGAGGCCTGCTATTAGCCTGAAGCTGGACACCCAGAGGTTGGGCCTCCAAAATGGTACCTTTAAAATATACCTGCCACTGCTTCTACTACCAGGAAGCTGTGATGGGAAAGTTTAGACATCCTGGTTTGGGAAATAACTAAAGACCTTGAGTAGTGTAAGCTTCAATTTGTGCTGCCTGACTTCAGAGCTATGGGATGATCTCAGAATGACTTGATATTTTTGCTTGGAAAGAATTGATCTTAGTTTCCCTTTTTACATTTTACTAACTGTAGACACATACAAAGCATTTATAATTTTTACATTTTGATTTATCTAATTGGAGATAAAGGGCAGAGGAGTTCAACATACTTGTCCTACATAATTGTTATAATGAAATGTCTTCATCCCCTACTTCAGCACAGGGTACCTACTAGGGACTCAAAAATGTCTATAACTTGTTATAGATAATAACCTCCTTGGGCGACCTTATTTACATAGTTAAAGAGGATTTTATGAGTGACACTGGGAATAGTTAAACAAACAAACCAAGAAAGTTAAGTGGCTTAAAAGTGTAATTTTTATTTCCTGAGAATGAAATTCATTATTCTGGGATTTCTCTTGGTGCTACTTCAAGGTAAAGTCTACCTATAGTCACAGAACACTTTAGGTGGGTGGGGTAGGGAACTAGCTAAGAGCTCACACCTTGGATCCAGATTCCTGGGTTTGAATTTTGGCTCTGACACTGATTTGCTGGTTGAAACATTGCAAATCATTTGGCCCTTCTGTAGCTCCATTTTCTCATCATTAAGCATGGTCATGAATAATGGCCACCTTACAGATTGGGATTTGTAGGCAGTTTCATATTGCTAGAATGAGTATCCGAACAACCAAACATAGTTTATGGGAGGAAGAGGCTTATTTTAAGCTTACAAATCCAGGGGAAGTTCCATCAATGGTGGAAGAATCTGTTTCCACACATCCAAGCCGAGGGACAACCAAACGGCCAGCAGGGGAAAAAAAAAAAAAAAAAAAAAAAGCACAGTCTATAGGCAAGCAAGACCCAGTGCTCAGACTGCTTTCCATACTTTTGGGCTGGCATTCAGATCTGCCCCCAGTGACAGGCCTCCCTTCCAGAAGACTGCTGGTGGCATAAGTTTAACCTTAATAAAAGATACCTGAGGTTATTTGGGATATATATTCAAACTACCACAGGAGTATAAAATGTTGAAAGTGTAAAATACCTGGAAAGGTAGCTAGCTACATTGTAGTCACTATATCATTACTTCTCCACCATGCAGGTTTTGTGGAGGGAGATCAAATTGTACTGTGGGCCAGAGGACACAGGATATCATTGCGAAGTGTTTCTTGAGTGTTTTAAAGTACATAAAACAAAATGAAGTCCCTCTAAGAATTTTCATAACAGCCCCAATGTCGAGATGAATATGTCCCATATGGCGATGAGGAATTAAATGGCAGTCGCTCTCTGTGACAATGTAGGTTGTATCTATAAGATACTTGCCCACAATCTAAAACTATCCCTGCCTCCCTGGATAAAATGGGAGTCCAGACAAACCAGTTACAAATGGCTGGAAAACATGTCTGTGGACAAAGCCTCCTAGTCCCTCTTGCCTTGTGGCATGTCTACAAATGCTTTCCTTTTGTACTTGTCCCCAGGTCCACATGTGATAGAAGGCCATTTCTCTAAGAGGACAATCAGCTTTGTGGTTCCATGCTGTGCTGTTTGAAATGATATAGTGAAGTATGAAACTGTGAGAGCAGCATGAAGGGAACACTGACAATGCCTAGAGAATATTCAAGATAAGAACAAAACTCATTGCTCTTATCAACATTGCAAGTAGTGACAATTATGAAATATGGCTTTCTGAAAAGCAGCATTTTATTGGACTAAGGTTTGTTCTAAGTTGTTCTGGTTTTGTTTAGTTGCAACTATTAACTTGTACACTGTTATGTCACCCCTGTGTTACTGATCTTTGTGTAGCTGTGAGCAAATAGCCGACAAAAGCAATGTAAGGAAGAATTTAATTTGTCTCATGAGCACAGAGGATCCATTTGTTGGTGGCTTCTCAGCCCCATATTCTTGGACAGGGAACATCATGATGGCAGAAACATGGTAGGGGTAGGGGAGACTCCTCAGCTTCACCTCCTGAGGAAAGAAGTAGAGTGGTAAATAGTTCGCACCACTGAGATGGTCCATTCTTCACCCAGGTTCTTGTGACTTCACTTGAAGAATGGAACCGACAAACCATGAAGGGTGCACAGATGAAGATTTATTTACATGGATTTCAACAACAAATAAAACAAACCCTGGCCTCTTGAGGGCAGCAGGTTGCAAATCTAAATGACACAGAGTTTTGCAGCTGTGAATCTTTGACAGGCTTTGGCATATTCATCAAGAAAGGCTGTCATGACCAGATAGAAATTGGCCTTGATATCCATGACCTTGCAGTGCCTAGCAATACCTTCAGAAGACCCTAATAATAGGATAAAAAGACAATGACATCAAAATAAAAGAGAGACTAACAGAGAGAGAGAGGGAATATGATGGAGAGCAGAGTTGTGAAGGGGAAAGTGGGAGAGGGGAGGGAAATAGCATCATTTATTTTCTGTAAGTAGTCAAAAAATAAATAAATTCTTCCTTCTTTAAAAAAAAAGAAAAGAAAGGCTGTCATGAAGCATTACTGCTCTGCACTTTGCTAGGCCTCAGGATTCTGGCCAAGAGGGTTCCACTTCAAGCAGAAGCCAGGCCAACCAGAGTAGAAGCAGGGTTGGGATGTCTCATTGAAGTAGGATTTCCTGAAGCAGAGGATCCTATTGGGAAAGGAGTCCAGAGCTATGGGTCTCTTTCTAAGGCATGTCCAGGAAAGAAAAGAATAAAGATCTGACGGTGCCTAAAGGAGACACAGGTCTGGGATGAGAGCAGCTCTGACCCTACAGAAGCAGAAACATATCTAGCTGTCCAAGCACAACTAGGTCCCTGGCCCAGTGGGCAAGAGCAGTCCACCAGCGTCAGAGCAAGCGATTCCAGAGGCCTTGGGTCTAGATCGCCAGCACAAGAATCCTGGGGCTAAAATGTCATTTCGTCAATGCCCAATGAGTCTAACTTATGATATATAAACCCAGGTTTGATCCCTAAATGGTGCATGCAAAAATGGCTCATAAAAATAAGATGAAAATCATGGGGATCAATCAGGAGAGCTGGCAAATTAGGGAAGATAAAGTGGGGGACATCAAGAAGGTACTGTCAGTTTTCTTGTTGCCATGGAAAAGCAGAGCTGGGCTTTCAGAAAAATTGCACAGCATGGGACTGTAAAGAGTGGTAAGATGGAAGCACGCAGCTGTTAGAGGTGCACACACAACCACTTCGCCTCTGTGCCTTGTTATTTTACACTGTCTATGCTTGTCACCAAGCTTCACTCACTATAAGGAGCTCCATGCTCTCTCACCGTGGTAGACCTCATGTAGAATGGAGCTGTAGCAGGAAGGGTCTAGAGCAAGATAAAGTTCCCTCGGGTGCGACCCCCTGTGCTTCAACCAGCCTCCAACTTCCACAGCTACACCTCCTCTCAAATTCTATTTAAAATTTGAATCGGTCAGTGTGTTGAGCCATTGGTTAAGTCAGAACCTGGATGGTATAATTATCCCAAGATATGTCTCCTCTACAAACCCAGACGTGTGCTTTTTTGATCTCCTAGGTAAGAGTTTCTTCATTTGGTCAATTGAGAATAAAGATTAACAACCACAGTACCTTTTTTTTTTTGCATTCTCTGTGGAATCTAATCAGGAGAAGGCTCAGTCATTATCAGAGAGAGTCAGCCTCTCAGGCTTGTCAGGGGGAGTGAATCCTCAATGAAATGGCATTGCCAGCATTCAGAGCCCAACAGCTCCTGTCACCCACCCCTGTCGTCCAACATATTTCAATGTTTAAATGTTTCCTGGAATCTGAGATGATAATGTAGTGGTATAGCTATGAAAAATCAAGCTTGCCTCCATCCTAGCTAACTTGGGTAACCATGATGTCTAAAATGCTGATGTACTGTAAACTTCAAGGTGAGATGTTTCCATTAACAAAGGCAAACATTTGACCACACAATTCCTTGATTGAATATGAAGGATATATTTAACAGTGAAAAATTTTCCTTATTTTCAATTGTTTTAAGCAACTAGTATTGTTATAAATTGTTATGTATATTGGAATAGCACATTATACTCCAGAAATAGGTATGCATACTTTGTGTAAACTTAAAAAAAAAGTAAGTAAAGCACTTTCTGTACAAACATGAGGACCTGAGTTCAGATCCCTAGTATGCACATAAAATGTCATGTGTCTGATATCCCAGCACTGGAGAAGTAAAGATAGGGAATACCTGGAGCTCATTGGGTAACTGGGAGATACCTGGTCTCAAGGGATAAAGTGAAGAGCAACTGAGGAAGACGCTCTCCAATCTCCAAAGTCAGTCTCTGTCCTCTACACACTTGCCCCCACATAGGCATTATACATGTACACATGAAAATAGTAACAAATCTCAATGCGAAAATTAAGAAAGTTGTGATTGCAACTGATTATAACTGACATGTAACATGGCTGTGAAGGGAAGAGGATGTTATGGAACTGTCAGCCTCTGGGATACACAGCGTCAGTGTGCTAGGCTTACCTGTGCAGCCTCTAAGCAATACAGTTAAGGAAAGTGAAGGCCATATTCTAGGGACATAGTGCTGAAAAATGTGTTTGAAAGTGAGTGATTATGTATTTCCCTTATGATTCAATAAATTAGTGATCTACTTACAATTTATTCAGCTGGTGTAATGAGTTTATTCAGTTTCTGTGGAACTAAGAAGGAAAGAAAAGGAGAAAGGAAAGAGAAAAGTATAAAGAAAGCCCAGATAGGAAATAACCATTATTCTGACATGTCTCAATCCTGTTTGTAAGTTTAATACTATTATCTGGACCCTAGAATGTCTAGGTTGGATCCTGGTTCTTTAAGCACTCTGGTTAAAAAAAAAAAAAAAAAAAAGATCATTAATTATAACTGGGATTGACCTGGTCTCACAAGTATTGCAAAGTTTGTACAAAATACTCTTTTGCCATGTACCCTAGGAAAATATCAGACATTCTCTAGCCTTAAAAAACTAACACCTTAATGTGCAAATAACCCAAGCACTTTCTTAATAAATTCTGTTTGTGAACAAATTAATTTATGCATACAGTATAATGTGCAGAAGATGTAGAGCATATATTTTACCTTTATTAAACAAAATATTTACTTTTAAATAGCAACTAACCAACCTCTTTTTAGTTTCCTTTTTAATTCTGGAGTGTGCATACTCTACTAATTAACTAAAAAGAGCTTAATTTCCAATAGACTGTAGCAAATTCACACAGAGCCTCTGTGAGCTGAGCTTCCTTTGTAATTATTAATATATATGATTCAAACATTGAAAGAGTATGCACATACTAAAATTAGACTACACATTCATATGAAACAGTACTTGGGAACCCATGTATGTGTGTGTATGTATGTATGTATGTATGTATGTATGTATGTATGTATGTGTTTCAGAGCTGGGAAGATGGCTAAAGTGTAAAGGCACTTGCTGACTGGATTCTACTGTCCAGCTCCCTCATAAAGCCAGACAGTGTAAGATGTCTTCGATTGCAGTGGGAGGAAGAGCCAGGAGACACTGAAAGCTCACTGGCAAGCTAACTGATGCACATGCAGTGGATAAACAACAGGAGAGATTATCTTTATTGAGGTGAAAGGACAGGACAGACAACCTGAATTTGTCCTCTGACTTCCACTATGTTCCATGGTGCACACACCCATATACACACGAATAAAAGAAAATTTCAATAATATTATATTCTGAAAAGTGATTCTGTGAGTATGTACTGTGCATGTGGTGGGATGGTTTTGTGTGTGCATGTAGTGTGTAGTGTATGTGGTAGATGTGTATGGGGCTTATGCGGGGGTGTATTTGTAGTGTCTCTGTGTGTGGTGTGACAGATCAGGGC
Organism: Jaculus jaculus; assembly: GCF_020740685.1. NCBI lineage: Eukaryota > Metazoa > Chordata > Mammalia > Rodentia > Dipodidae > Jaculus > Jaculus jaculus. The sequence continues at coordinate 62,542,040 of NC_059103.1, read as the reverse complement.
TAAAATTTTACTGTCATCTCATATATACTATGCTGTGCTCAACACTCAGCTTAATTCATTTTATGCAGTCCTGATTTTGAAAGGGACTGATACCAGGTGTTATTTCAGAAGCCTTCAATCATAAAAAGCAGATTTGCTGGCAGAGCAGGGATACTTCAGGGTCAGAATGGACCTGGGGGAAGGGCCTTGCCCACAGTGGGGGAAGGACTTGGTAGCCTCAGTGCCTAAGTGTCTGCTGGTGTTTGGGAGCAAGCAGGAAGAAGGACAGCGAACTCACATCAGCCCCGTTCCCTTTATGGGGCTTCAGCTCCGAACATGCATGGAGGAGATGGGTCCCCTGACATTGGAATGTGATTGGTGGACTGTATAAATGAGTGGAAATGCTAATCTTTGCCTCCAAGAAGCCAGGCTGCATCAATAATGTATCCTCCACAACTCCATAGGGAGATTCTGCTGCTATATTCCGTTGCATTTTTAAAGCCTTTTAACTCCACAGTTTTACAAGGAAAAAATTGACTTTAGTTAAAAGACTCTTGTTTAATATTCCTTTAAAAATCATGAGTTCTCAGATGGGTCCTTTAAATATATCAACATATTTAACTATTTTAGTGATAGATAAAACAAGAGATACATCTGCAAGAATTATGTGGGGGTGGGTTGTGTGTGAAGTATGTGGTTTATGTGTTATGTATGGGGTTTATGTGGAGCAAAGAGTAGTGTATATGAGGTGGAAATAAAATTTCAGAACTATCTTTAAGAGTCACCTTGACACATACAGAAGGGATGACTTTCAGCTGTGGGTTTGTTAATGAAAAACACATATACAATACAAATAAACCAAATATGACCACTTCAATACTACACATGACAATGCACACACCTCAACAGCAATAATAAAATAGCTTCTGGGGTGTTTTGTTATGTCATGGGTACTGGAGATACCTGGGATGGGTCAATTTCCACCTGCACAGAAAACTACTGTGGTATGTAACCCTGCAGCATGAGTCAGAATGCTCTGCTCTTACTCCATGCTTGTTACAAGCTACTGTGGTCTCTAACCCAGCAGCAAGAGTCAGAAAGCTCCTACTCCGTCCTTGTTACAAGCTTTTTGAACTTGCTGTGACGAGGCCCAAAGTTCCCTGGAAGCAGAAGCACTCCTTCACCAGGAGTTTTCTGCAACTAGAGTCACAGCAGTGTCCTTCTCCATCCTAGCTTCTGGTCCTTATACATTTCCAGGGTAGGGATGACCAGGCCCGTTGCTGCCTGCACTGATCTGAGCAGGAAGAACACTGCACCTCTGCTCATCAACAGAAGCCACTGAAAGTTGTTGGCTTAGAATGAGCTGCTGCAAGATACTCCCCGTTAGGTAGGAGTCAGCAACTGCTACGAAACAGTGGACAGCCACAATTTGTACCATGAGAGAGGAGGCTGCTAATTGCTTTGTGCTGTATTGACAGTCACAAAGGACCAAGTGCTCTGGGTATCTCCATTCACCCTAATTTCTTCTCTCTCCACCTCTCTCCTTTTTCCTATTCCCCCTTCTTCCTTCCTTTATAGTTGAATATTTCATTTTTAATTTTTTTGTGTGTGTTTTTCTTGTGTTTGTTTTGTTTTAAAGGTAGAGTATTACTCTAACTTAGTCTGACCAGGAATTCACTATGTAGTCTCAGGCTGGCTTTGAACTCACAGCGATGCTCCTGCTTCTGCCTCCCAAGTGCTAGCATTAAAGACACATTCCACTGTGCACAACCTTAAGTTTAAAGTTTTATTTTAATTATTAGGCTCATCCAAACTGACTGTATTTGATGAATACAAAACTAATTAATAAAAAAAATTAGGGGCTGGAGAGATGGCTTAGTGGTTAAGCACTTGGCCTGTGAAGCCTAAGGACCTGGGTTCAAGGCTCGATTCCCCAGGACCCACATTAGCCAGATGCACAAGGGGGTGCATGCGTCTGGAGTTCGTTTGCAGTGGCTGGAGGCCCTGGTGTGCCAATTCTCTCTCTCTTTGTGTCTGTTTGCCTCTTTCTCTCTCTGTCTGTTGCTCCCAAATAAATAAATAAATAATAAAAAATTTTTAAAAAGTTTAAAAAATGAAGTTTTATTTTAACTAATAGAGATGACAAGTTGTCGGCGTTCATGGGGTGCCTTAGAATGCTTCTATACATTTGTACAGTGTATACATCTGGTTAAGCTTATACTGCAGTATGAAGCTAACCTAGATTGCCAATTTATTGAGTCAGGAATCAAACAAGAGACATGCCTCTTGGGTGGGTCTATGAGGGCATTTCCAGAGAAAATGTGGTGAAGGAGGAAGTCCTTCCCACAGAGTGGGTAGCCCTTCCAGCAGCAGCTAACAAGTATTTGTCATCCTGTGATAGTCAAAGCTTTCATTGCCTTTCTTCTCAACTTCTGAAAAATGCTACACATTGTTTATATGTATGGTTACCAACTGTGCGGCACGATTATTCATGTTTATCTGTAACAACACCTATAATGATTACCTTTACCTAATTGCTGTAACTAAATACTTGTCAAGAAGCAGGGAAGGGTTTGGCTCACAGTGTGAGGGCATAGTCTATCATGGTAGAAAAAGCATGGTGACAGGAGTATGAGGCTGTGTGCTCACATCTTGACTATTCAAGAAGCAGAGAGACATGGATACTGGTGTTAAGTTAGCTTCCTCTTTGATCCCTTTGTGTTCAATCTAATACCCCAACAAATATGATGGTGCTACCCCCATTCAAGGAAAGACTTCCCTTTTAGCTAAAACTGTCCACAAACACCCTCACAGGAAAATCCAAGGTGCTATTTCTAGGCAATTTTAGATTCAGTCAAGTTGGCAATGAAGACTAACCATGGTACTCATTATCCAGTGTTCACTCCTCCTTCCCTGCCCCCTCCCCTCCAAGCCCCCGCTAACCTGCACTCATTTCCTAAACTTTCCTCTAGGAAAATCTTTAGACTCTAGATTCTTCCTTGAACAGAAAGCATTAACTGTGAAAACAGAAAGGCAGAAAGGTAGGAAGGGAGACAACCTATGTGTTTGATATGGGAATAAATTGTTTCAGGTGGGTGTATACACAAGTGCATATTTATTTAATCATGAGGTATCTAGAAAAATGGTACCAGTACAAACCGTCCTCTTTCTCTGGCAGGAATGAGATTAGAACTGGAGAAATAGAGAAGGAGGATTGCATATTTCCATGTGCGCAGTAAGCCTGTGGTTTCAATTATCAGCAACTCTGCCTCTCCTGCTTAGCAGCCTCAGTTTGGAAGGTAATATAGGTATGGACATGTGGTATGAAGACAGAAGAGACTGAATTCATATTGTGGCAGGTGTCTATTTTCTTGCAGTTATGTTTGAAATATTTTGTCCCAGAGAATGAAATTCATATTTCATACTGATTCAAAAAGCATGGTGATTTCAATTTTGAGGATCTTTAACTCAAAAGCATTTTCAGGCCCTCTTGCAAGGTAAGTTCCCTAAATTTAGAAGTCTTAGGTTTGTAGGTTTTTTTTTTTTTTAATGATAAAAAGGTTGTTTCTAAATCATTAATCATGCGATAAGTACAGCTCGAGCACATTTAAGCAAGCAGGGCTATCTGTCTTTATACATTCATCTCTTGAAATTCAACATGAAGGACAGTTACATAATTTATTGGCTATTAAAATTTTCAAATGAAAAATTAATTCCCTTTTCACTTTTAGATTCTTATGTACATTTGAGGGCTGTTTCCAGAGCATTTCCTGATCTAGGATCACCCAGGAGCCAGAATAAAGGAAGGCATACTTTTCTTTCTGGCTGTATCCCCTCCTTCTGTAAGAAGCAGCCTGGATAGTGGGCAGTCCTTCATATGGTCACACTCCCTACTACTTCTCACTGAGGTGAGCTGGCCTTTCTCTGTTTTAGAATTTTATTAATGTTTTAACAGAAATAAAAATAAATAAAAATAATAAGATTTCTTATCAAAATTTAATTCCCTGATTTATACTTTTATATTCAAATTACATTATTGCATGCAAAATGGAAGTTAAGCATCTGCATTTTTGAATTCCTTATACTCTTGTCAGGTAGGACCTTGCTCCAATCCTCATGCTGAATCTGGAGTCTGGAATGGAGACCAAATTGCAGCAGGAGGAACACCATCACAGAAGCATCTCAAAGGATGTTTTTGATCATTTTTATGCTCTATAGGACAGGGTAATAATATCAATTCCACCACACCAAATCGATATCTTGTTTTATGGTTACATCATTCCATTTTGTTTGAGGATGCACTCTGGTGGAGTAAACACTGTTGGCCAGCTTTAAAAAAAAACAAAAAACAAAAAACAAACAAACAAAAAAAACAAGTGGATCCATTCCCTCTTCTTGCTCCTGGCAAAGGTCCTCAATGAGTTTTCCACTGTCCTTCTATCCTTTTCCATCAGAGTGAAGATGATAATGATGGTTCCTTCTTTCTTTATGTTTACATAGCTAAATAAATCTTAAATTTTTAAAGCTATAGTAACCATACCATAAATTTATACATATATAATAAATCATTTTGCCTAAAAATGGCATATATACTGGAAATAGGAGAAGTTGTTTTAAAACCCAAATATTCTGGAATCTGATAGGAATCAATTCCAGATCTAAAGAAGGTTGTCATTTATAATTTCCTTTCATGAAAGTGTATTCATTCTACATGAGTCTGATCATTTTTGAAGGTAATATTTGCAACACAATCATTACTGAACTTCTAAGTATGCATAAATTTCACAGATAACTGATGCTGCTCTATAGTTTTTGAATAAGGTTATAATTCTGGGGTTGTGATTTCGGGTCATTTTCCTTTTATTTATTTCAATAAAGGGAGCTTTCATGTCTATGGAGAACTATCATCTTGACTAGTCTTCAATGCCAATTCAGGGCTTTTTACTTAGCAAGTGCCTTAAAAATGAGGGGCTGACCCAGCCCAGTGAAGTCCCAGCAATGGAAACAGGCAAATTCTTATCTTTGAAAAAGCCTTCCTCTGGGGCCCTAGAAAAGGCTCTCAGTGGTTAAAATGTTTGCTGTAGAAGCATGAGGATGAGATTAGCTCTAGAAAGCAGGTAAAAAGCCATGCTTAGGGCTGGAATGATCGCTCAGTGCTTAGAAAGCATTTGCTTGCAAAACCTAATGGCCCAGGTTTAATTCCCCATTATCCACGTAAAGCCAGATGAACAAAGTGGTTCATAGGTCTGGGGTTCATTTACAATGGCAAGATGCCCTGGTATGTTCTATCTCTCTCTCTCTTTCTCTCTCTCTCTCTTTCGCTCTGCAAATAAACAAAATAAATAGAGTCAAGCAAGGAAACACAGTCCTGTAATCCCACCACTGGAGAGGTGGAGGTAAGAGGCTCCCTAGAACTTGCTGGCTAGCTAGTCTGACCAAATGGGTTCAACAAAAGGCCCTACATTAAAAAAAAAAAAATAATGTGAACAATGATGGAGGAACACACAGAATGTTAACTTTTGCCTTCTACACACATGTCCAGACACTGCACGCGCAAGCACACATACACTTTCCCTCACACACAAGAATATGCATATGCACATGGATACTACACACATGCAAAATATTCTTTGTCTTGTATTCTTTGTATGTCTTCACTCTATTGAGCGTATTGCTTCCTGTCGTTTTCTAATTAATTGTCTGTCCTTCATAGGTGCAGTTAAACATTTTAAAGTAGAAACAAGGAGTATGTAATTACACTATATCCATTTATCTGGCTGATTGTAGAGGTAAGTCTGTACCCTGCTCTACATCACTCAATGGTGTTCAAAATGGTGGCTTTCTGGATGTACTTTGGTCTAAGTGATTCTTTTATAGAACAGCAGTTTGCCTATTTTGAATACAATTTCTGAGGCATGACTCTGTATCTTGTTTATGCAATTAAACAGTTATCAGCTGTCTAGCATGAACCAGGACTGAAGAATGACTTATTCTCAAAATTGCAATACTACCACATATGGACATATCAGAACATATCAGAAACACAACACACGGGACTATCAGAACTTCATCAGAAAAAATAAAAATAAAAAAGTTGAATTGCAAAACACAAAAAATCAATGAAATATATGAAAGGAAGGATACTTAACATTGAGGTTCAGTGGCACTGACCTACCCACCGTCAGGCATCCTGTGCATGTGGCACAGGCCATCAGTCCCAGTGGCCCTTGAGCCTTGTGGTGAGCTTTATGGGCCTTGAACTGGCTCTGCTTGCCTGAGAGTATTTCATGATGGGTTCCACTGTCTTAGCTAACTGCCCACAGTGCCTCTCTTTGCAGCTGTGTCAACTTCTTTGAAGTCTGCAGCCTCTTAAATCCTTTTCACCATTCTGTAACCATCCCTTGTGTGACGTGCCATCTGAGAGCGAATATCAGTAAAGATTGGGATGAAAGAGCTGTGATGGCCAACTGGCACACTATCTAGTGAAATAGGAGTGAGTATTGGGTGAACTGCAGCCAACCGAACTTTTGCAGCTTGTGAATTTACTGTTACTCAATAAATTCTAACAGAGAAAGACACAAATGTGCTCAACTATATTTTTGTCATAGGGCTCATATAAAACCTGGTATGTTTTGAGTACGCAGATTATGATCTCTTACTGCTATATATACTACAAAGATCCATGGAACAGTTTTGACTGAAATGGCCTGAGGAGTCAAGCTGGATTTATGTTCTCCTCAACCATGTGAGTACATGTGTCCAGAACTTACAAAGTCTAAAGCAGAGATTTGAACTTCAGTGATTGAGCACTGTTGGCTGTCTCATTTGTAATCTCACCACTATCCTACTGGTTATCCTCTCCTGCTAAGGGATTCTAGCATTTTAGAGAACAGTTTTCCCTTTTGTGGTTAAAAGTTCCTTCTTCCTTTACTAATACAGAACAATGGTGATAGGCCAGGTTTGCTCTGGAAGTCATTCGGGGATCCAAATATCTCATATGTGAGCACTTTCCTTCTGTACCAAAGATGTGAATAATGTATGTCTAACAGTGATATTTAGCACTAATACCACCTTGAAAGAAATTAAGCAGGCATTTCAAGTAACCCTTCCCATGTATGTTTTGGCTTCAACAATGCAAGGTGAACAAGGCGGGGTCTGGTACTCATTCGGGCCTTGGGGATGGGATGTGCTTGAAGGCACACTGAGCAGGCAGATGTCTCTGAAAGTGCTTTATATAATGCATCTAGTCCAGAACCATCGCGCTTCATGTGGTAACTGACAGTAAACTATTTTTGGGACATAGGCCAAGGTTTGTGGTACTCCTAAATCAACCACAAATGAACTTGAGGAGGGAGGAATGGTGGTAACCCTCCCAGGCCATCTACTCACTCTCTACTCCTGCCTCCAAAGGTGGCAAGTGAAGAACTGAAATAATTCAAAAGAAAGAACTGGAAGACACCTAGGAGGAGATTTTCTAAAATATTGAGTAAAAACATGTAGGGAATAAAATTTGAGGCTCAACCCATAAGATATACCATATAACTCTGAGCGTTCACAGGCAAAGAAATCAAAGGAAAGGGCGATAAGATCTTTCCAGAAGAGAACACTTCACAAAAACACAGGCCATAGGCTTTGAAATTGAAGGAGAAAACACCCATATTGATACATATTATCAGGTTTAGTCTCTAAGATAACAATTCTGAAACTTCCCTGAAAAGAAAGAAAAAAAAAAAACTGTTTTACTGTCACTGGATTCAAAACATCACTAGAGTTTACATAAGTATAAGCAAGTATAAGAACACTGAATAATTCTTTCGCCATTCCCCCAAAAATTGAGATTTGATTCATATTCAACACCCAGCAAAACATCTGTCAAGTATGTTGGCAGAATAAATACATCTTCAGACATGTAAGAAGTTAACAGTTTACCACTATGGCATAAGCTCTGCATGGTATATGTGTGGGCTGTGAAAGTTGGGTTGCAACTGTCCCTGGAATGAAAAGATTCGTGAGCTTGGAAGGCCATGTCTAGAATATGGTGATAGGTGATGAGTAATCCCAGGGCCACACCTGGGTAGAGGATCTGGAAAAAGCTTAGCCCAGATGTTAGTGGGAGGAGAAAAAATGACAGAGGACCCAGACTGTTTGTGTGGGCTAAGGGGGTGGAGGGACTCCGACTTGTACAATGATCTCATTGCTATGCAAAATCATGAAAGGTGATATTAGGGAGAAGCAACTATTTCTTTTTCCCTTCTAAATCCTTTTCAGTCAGTGTTGCCATGCCTTCATTCTGTTCTCTCCTCAGGCAGGGTAGCTTGATCTTTCTTTGTGACAGAGCACACTCTACTTCCCATCCTATTGTGGCAGAACACACTGCGCAGATAAGAAGTGAACTGCATCTAGTCATACTGCCACGGGGCACATTGCAAAGATAAGAACTGAATTGGGCCAGTGTCCTTAGCTTTTAGTTTGTTGTTTTTCAGTTATGAATTTAGTCTATTTATTTTTTCCCTTTACAGTTCTTAGGAAGATTTTTTGTACAGAATCTGGAAGGCTCAGTTTTTAGGGCTTATGAGATCTCAAGGACCTGGCAATGACAAGAATATTAATGTAAAATAAATTTGAAAAAATATAGAATAATTACATTGGTGAAAGATCTCATTTCCACCCTATTTTGTATTGTAAAAGCCATACCCTTACATATAGATATTTTTATTGTTTTTTTGTATGTGCATGTGTAGAGGGTGTGAGATGTGGGATTTATGAACATTTGTGTGCAGATGCATAGATGCATGCCCTGTATGCACAGAAAGGACAGAAGAGAAGAAAATATCAGTAGATATAGAATATCTGTCTGTCATGCATGTGCTCTCTCCGGAGGTGAGTCTCTCTCAGAACCTGAGCTGCCATTGAACCTGAGCTGCTATTTTTTTTTCAGTCAGACTGGCAGATCAATGATCCCCAGCCTTTCTCTGGTCTCCCTTCCCTAAACAAGTGGAGTTACAGGCATGTGTGGCCACTTTTAGCTGTTTATATAGGTGCTGTGGATCAAACTCAGGGTGACTCACAACCTCTCACGGCACTCATGCTTGGGCAATGGGCACTCTTTACCTGCTCAGCCATCCCTGCAGGCCCTTACCCATGCACCATGAAAGGGGATATAAGCCACTCCTTCCTGAACTTTTGCCTGTCATCTCTCATTGAAGAAAATAAGTAGAGTCCAACACAGTGAACTAGAGGGACAGATTTCAAATATTGGGATATGTTCTTCCCATCATTTACCGAGGTACTTCTGCTTCAGTAAGCACCTTCTATGTATGTAACTCCATGCACTGTTTGTTCTGCTAACACATATAAAATGTGCCCATGTCATCAAAGCCATTCTATAATGTCCATTGTGTATATGCCATTCCAATCTATTCTGCTCCATGCTTTATCTAACTCCTGGGGAATGAATGTCTTTCTGTTTTCTCATAATATTGAGGCAGAAATAGCTGTTCAAAGTCAGGATGACACTTTTATATATTTCCTCATGAAAAGATTCAGGAAGGAAGAATTTCTGGGTTTTCTGATTACCAACTTTAAAAGATTCCCGTGGATGGCCTTGCAAGCTTTGTCAGAGCAGATGTGTTCCATTGTTCTCAAAGTCACGTCTAGGACTGGATGCTCACATTCACTCCTAAGACTGGGAGAAAGGGTAGAAGGAGACACTGGAAGGGAAGGGGTAGTAGAAGAGAGAAGGCAAAGACAAGGAAGAGGAAGGGGGAGGAAAGAATGTGCCAGAGGGAGAGGCAGAAATATAGAGCTTCTGAAGTACACTCTTTCCTTCTGACTAAAACTTTTGCCATGACAGCCATGCAACTGGATGTTATTTCATGTCAACATAATTAGTAATGCTAATGTTACAGGACTGAGAGTGACAAAGCTCTCTGCTTCTGCATGGATGTAAAAATCCCTAAGCCAGTCGTTCTCAAGTTCTTGTCTTACAGCTAGAAAAAGCAAAACAAAACAAAACAAAACTGACCAACCTAGACAAAACAAGAGATGGTAGGTTGTAAAAGTTTTGCTTTAAAACAGTAGAAGTAAAGTAGAAACTTCCCCAACCTGGGAAGCTTGAGAGAGGTTCTGAGCAGGTTGCTCTGTGGTGACTTGTACTGGGTTTCCTTAGAGCCCTGGAGGTATAAATAGGCATCCTGTTGGGATGAGCCTCACTGCCAGGTTGAATGTGTATAGAGGATCTTAACTGGCTGGTAGGCCAGGGAAGAGAATAGACTCAGAAAGAGCTCATGGGAGGGGGAGCAGGGAGAAAAGCCTCAGAAAAATTAAGGAAGAAGAACTGGGAAGCTGTTCCTGACTGTGCCTTGAATTAAACCGAAGTTCTTCTAGTGTTGCGAGGGCAAGGCAGGGAGGCATCTATGTTCTTTTGGGCCTGTGTTCTTAACTCACTATCTGTAAAAGAAGAAGACTGTACTGCTAACCTGCCACTAATTATACTATTATCAAACTGTGCTTCTCTGTCCTTCATATTTTATTCTTATTATTATTTTGTGTAGTTTCCAATATACTCTACACAATTGAGTTTGTGCAAATGTATATTAAATAAGCAATGAACACTCCCCCTCCTTCATGGTACTCTCAAATAACACATATTTCATCCCACTTTGGCATTTACATACACATACATATAAACACAGATGCAAACACATTTCATAACACTAATATGATTATATTAAACACTTTAAAATTTGCTTTCCACTTAGCAATGTGAACATGCATGAATGCCGGGAAGCTGACAGAGGCTACGTCAGGACTGCACTTGCTCCATAATTCATTCTCCCACTGTACTATGGTGGACACTGCACTTATGCTTTCCATTACACTACGTTTGGCAATGAATAGCATCATACATAAAACCAATTTTATTACTTTCCCTAGAAATAAAACAAGTAGGAAAGGGGAATTAAAAATTTAATGGTTACTGAAATTAGCACTCAAAAATACTTTACTGGGCTGGGGAGATGGCTCAGCAGTTAAAGATGCTTCATAGTAAAGTCTGCTCACCTGTATTCAATTCCCCTGTACCCATGTAAAGCTAGACACACACACTGGTGCATGTGTCTGGAGTTCATTTACAGTGGCAAGAGGCCCTGGCATTCTCTGTCTCACAAATAAATAAGCAAATAAATGTTTTTAATATTCTACTGACTCACAGTCTTACCAATGTTATATGACATGTTCAATGGTCTTCAGAGATTTGTCATCTGGTAAAAAATAATATGTGATCGTTGTTGTCATTCATTTTCCTTGACTACCAATAATCTTAGCATTTTATTTTATTTTATTTTTAATTATTTATTTATTTATTTATTTGAGAGTGACAGACACAGAGAGAAGACAGATAGAGGGAGAGAGAGAGAATGGGCGCGCCAGGGCTTCCAGCCTCTGCAAACAAACTCCAGACACATGCGGCCCCTTGTGCATCTGGCTAACGTGGGACCTGGGGAACTGAGCCTCGAACCGGGGTCCTTAGGAATGATTCACAGGCAAGCGCTTAACCGCTAAGCCATCTCTCCAGCCCAATCTCAGCATTTTAAACAATGTGTCTTTGCTACTAAAATTTCTTCACTGCATATTGCCTGTTAATTTGCTTCTATTTTCTATCAGCTAGCAAAGGTTTTTTTTTTATTGATTTATAGACATTCTTTTTATATTCTTTTAAAAATAATTACTTATATATTTGAAAGCATAGAAGGAGGAAGCAAAAGAGAATGAGTATGAATGGGTGCACCAGAGCCTTTTGTCACTGTGAATAAACTCCAGATGAATGTGACACTTTGCATATCTGGATTTATATAGGTACTGGGTGAATGAACCCAGGCTGTCAGGCTTTGAAAGCAAGTGTCTTTCACCCCTGAGCAATCTCTTCAGGCCCTCTTTATATATTCATGGTATAAATACCTTTCTGTCTTAATATGTTTTACCAATACACAGGTTTTTAATTATTCAAATAGCATGTTATATACAGTATGTCTCATAACATATGTAGCTAAGTATTTAAAATATTTCATGTAAATCAATTTTTTGTCAGCCTTAGGTAATCTGCTCATTGAGGGAAAGGTGACTCTGGTGACAGTTAAACAGATATTAAATTCTGTGCCATGTGACCTGTCTATGAAAGCAGGACACCTGAGAAAAAGATTATAACAGGATTGAACCAGTTACATTGAGCCACAAGGGGGAGGTGTCTGGCTTTAACTGTGAGAACATAAATTTAATTTCTGGACCTTTTATTGCATGACAATTAAAGACAAAATACATGTACCTGGGTGCTTGCCTCAGTTAACAGTCAACATTCTGTCTTCACTGGAGTCTCAGGCACAAATTCCATGACATACTTTAACACACTAGGGTAATTGGAGGACTTTGTTTTGAAATGCAAACCACATCATCTGTCTCTTCCATTATGATAGCTGCCAATCCAAGGACATCTGAGGAAGACAGGAGAGTATGTTAGGGAGAGGCCATTTTATACCTTTAAAACTGTGATTTAGTTATTCTCCAGATCCCTGGGCAACTGGAAAGAACACAGCTCACTGAGCCAAACATGTAGAATTATTAATCTGTGCCTGCATACAGTGGGCTGTTGGGCTCCTTTGGTGGGTTGAGGGCTCACAGTTGCAGCTGTGAAGAATGGTTACTGTGCAGGACAGTGCTTGTTTCTTGTGTGACTGAGTTTATCCCAGTGTCATATGTGTCTCTCATTACATCCGAGCAAGGGCAGATGCCTGAAAGGGTGCATCGGCCATATCACACACTGTTCTCTTAGCTGTCAACTCATTAATCAGAAGCAGGGATCAGGCTTGGCTGGCTCACTGGGGACAGAGCAGGTTTGGGTCCACCTAGTTTAGTATGCTAATGATAACTGCCTTTCTTCATATGCCAGTCAAAAGTGACTCTCCCTAATCTATCCTACACTGTATGACAATCTGAGCATATGGCAACAGCTGTGAAGACAGAATGCTGCATCCCACATGGAGGGGCTGGGGATTTCAGTTTGTGTCTCAGGTCTCAGGGGGTGCAGGGGATACAGGAGGGCCAGAGCCTGAGAGAGCTGAACAAGGGCAGCTCTCACATTCTGGTCAGAAATGACAAGGTACACAGTCCCCTTGGAGATGTTCATGAATTGAGAAAACAAGGTGCTCCTTTTTTAGTCTCTGTGTCAGAAACTGTTAGGAGTCCCACCCCAGGTTTTAAAGAAAGGACTTCAATAAATAATCAGCATGTGAACTGGTCCCATGTCGCAGCCAGCACTCTGTGTTCCCCCAGGAAGGAACTGTTTGATCCAGTGGTTCATACCAGAGTGTCCGCTGACTTGAACTGCACTTGGACTTACTTTTCTAAACTATCTAGCACCAATAGGCATGGACATCTCTGCTGATAGTTCCTCTGAGAGTAGCCATGGTTCATGGAAGATCAACTATCTGTTAAGGAAACAAGGCGCATGATCCTCTGATTATAAGGTACTTAGCATTCCACACTTATCCTGATTTTGTTTGCCCATTTGTTTCCCACCCCCCACCTTTGAGGCAAATCTTTCTTTCCCTCCACCTTCTAATGAAAACATTGCAAATCCCTGTTTGGGAGAAGTGAGGAATTGCAGAGTGACCCATGGCATATGTTGGTGCAGAATGCAGCACATGCAACATTTTTAAGTGGAATGGACACTGTAGAGGTCCTGACAGGCTGGTGATGATTTGTTTGTGTTGGACTGAGACGGGATCTGGCTTTGAGTAATTGCTTCTGTCAGCTTGTTAAACACTGAAAACAAATCCACTGGAGGAAAGCTGTGGCTCTTTTCTCAGGTAAGGCATCACGGAGAGGTGCTCTTGCCTGATGGTCTTGAGATGGAGGGATGCTGTGTGATGCTCTGTCTCAAGCCCTAAGAACACCTTCCCAGGACATAGCAGGGACAGAGGGACTGGACTTTTGACCTGTGAGCCAAGTGCAGCCCTCAGCTGACTCTCCAGCCACTTAGATTTCTGGCATTATAGCCCAGAAAACAATTTTCTTCCTGTGGCTGCTGTGGTTTGCTAGCCATAAACTTCTCCAAAGGTTAGAAGGCCAGGAAGCTGATGGACAGTGATCAGGGCTGGATTGAATGACTCTTCTCAGAGCCCTCGCAACTTGGTGGCACTAATCAGAAACGGGCCGCATTGAAAAGTTCATGCTATTGAGTTTTACCCTCTGCTTCTTTTCCCCATGTTTCCTCCTTCATCTCATTGCAAATTATTCCTTCATCGATTCTTTTGTACTTTTCTTCTTTCTATCTTGAAGATTGGATCTCTTTGTAGCTGCCTGGTGAGTTGTACATATATTCAGGTCTTAATGTTTGTTAGGTCTAAGCACTGTTTCTCTTACTTAAACTCTTCTGGGAGTCTCTGACAAAGAGGTGGTTTAGAAAATGTCCTGTTCATTCTATTTAGGGAAATATCTGATAAATACATTTGAGGTAATCCTCAAATTATTGAAATAATAATCAAATATATCTCCTCAAATTACTGAAAGTAACTATGTGTGCATGTGTATGTTATATGCTTGTGTGTATGTATGCAGACTCATGTGCCCCATAAGCACCCTGCTAAGGACTGAGGAAGATGCAGGTGTCATCCTGTACCACTCTTCTGCCCTCCTCTCTTACAACGTGGTCTCGTCTTGAACCTATTACTCATGATAGTTTTGGTTAGATTGGCTGACCAGAGACTCTGAGCAATTCTCCTGTCTCTGCCTCGAACCAGTGTGCCATGCACGGCCTGCCAGGCCTTTATGCGGATGCAGAGGATCAGCCTTAGTTCCTCCTACTCGCACAGCAAGTGTGCTTACCCACTGAGCCCAATATGTATTTTGAAAAGTATTTCTGAAGATATTCTATATAAGCAAGGCCATGTTCTCAAAGCCATTTTCTCTGAAAAGTGGCATCCTTCTGTAATGTGAATGTTTCCTTTTAGAGTTGAGTTTCTTAGCTGTGGGTCTGCTTTTGGGTAATTATTCCTGTGATGCTGTGTGGTTCACACAGGAAGGTTGTGCATCCACAGGGACAGTCCTCACAGATTTATCCACAATTCAAATTGAGTCCCTGGATTAAGTCACATCATTTTTCTCTCTCTCCCACTTAGAGAGAGGAATCTGGGAGCAGAGTTCTGTCTGACCCCAGGGCGACACTGTTCCCAACCACACTGGACAAAGTCATGGTGGCTGGTGGTGGGAACCTCCATGACAGCCAACCTGGGAGGGCTTACTTCTAGGAGTTTACTGAATATATACATTCTAAAAGCTGTTCTTCTTTGTTGAAGTGACTTTTAACCAAAATGTCACTTTTAAAAGCTAGCTTCAATTATCAATCCGTCATCAAGTTGAAACTGCTGATCCCAGAGTGCCTTTTTAGACAAACAAAGATAAATACATTCATTACCCAGCCATGCTAGGCACAAGGAAAACTCAAACCAAAGGATCAAAAGGTCTCACAACAGAATCTGTAAAATAAATTTCCAGGAGAAATTGATGGGCTCTACTATAAGCCATTCAGGCTTGCACACTGGAGATTGTTCAGGGTTCTAAATATTCATGCTCCAACAGGAGACTTCTAAAAGCTGGAGAAGGAAGATAAAATTCAAGTGAAATATGTCAGATATGTTAAATAAAATTTAAAATGGTCACACAGTAAACATCATAGAAAGGGGTAGATATGCAGAAGATTTTGTTGTCAAGCCCTTAATCTGATCCTATGATATATCTGTGGCAATCTAAATCAAAAAATATAAGGTCAGTTTTAGAACAAATGCATAGATCAAGATCCCAACATCTATAAACAAGAAGGGAGACATTCGTTTTGGGAACTGGGAAACCATTCTTTAAAATAATAAACTCTAGAAACTTCTAGTGTTTACCTTCTCTTCCCTTTGAATCTCTCTGCCTACTAGTGAATATTTGTGATAGAAAATAAGAGTTTTTTGTTTGTTTGTTTGTTTTAAATCTGTTTCAAACAAGTAGCCATTTCAGTTACCATTAGGGAAAATAACTTTTTAGGCAATGCATGACATGCTCTATCAGGGACTCTATGATGGAACCTCATTTGGCTTCTGAAGAAGGCTCTCAATTCCTGACACCTTTGTGTTTAGTGTTCCAAAATCTATTTCTTGGAGCACTGCCTTCACTAGGCATTTGGTGAAGGAAGTATGCGTATTACCTGTTGAAAAAGTATTTTAGTTACTTATTTGAGAGAGGGGAGACAGAGAGAGAGAGAGAGAGAGAGAGAGAGAGAGAGAGAGAGAGAGAGAGCGGGGGAGGGAGGGAGGGAGGGAGGGAGGGAGGGAGGGAGGGAGGGAGGGAGGGAGGGAGGGAGGGAGAGAATGGCTGTGCCATGGCCTCCAGACACTGCAAATGAACTCCAGACTATTGCACCACCTTGTGCCTCTGGCTTATATGGGAAATGAGGAAATCAAACCTAGGTCCTTAGGCTTCATAAGCAAACACCTTAATGGCTAAGCCAGCTCTTCAGCCCCTGACATTTTTTTCCTTAAATGCAATAGCATTTGATTCTTAGAAATGAGATGTTTCATCTATCTTAAAATTGGGCAGATTCTAAAGAGAAGAATGGAGGGGAAGGGGCAAAAATCTACCATTCAGCATTGGGTTATTGGTGAATTTTATTATTCTAGAGCAAGATGTTTTCATGAAGTCTACTCTGTAATGACCAACTTGACAAGACTGACTATGAAAAGACAGAAAAAATAATAAGACATTAAACTATATTGTTTTCCTCATGCAGTTATCAGTGGGGTCCTATGCAAAGAGGAAAGTTTGGTGAGAAGAGAAAAAGTCTAGATTTCCATCATTGGCACTGAGGAAGCATTCAAAGCCTAAAGTTTGTATTGAGGAACATGAAATATGTATACATACATACATCTAGTCTCCCATCCCTATATACATTATGTATATTTGCTACACGTATACATATATATTCAAGAGTGCATACAAAATAGAATTTTTAGTTAATGTCAGCAAGTTGCTTTACATTTGTGTCTTCAAGTGAAGAACTTACTTCAGTATCTTTTCCAATGTCATATTTCTTTGCCCTTTATCAAGGAAAGGAGAGTATTAAGTATCTTATGCAATGTAGATTTGCATTAGAAACCTTAAGAGGCTGTTAGAAAAAAAAAAAAGAGCTGAGTTGGAAGAATCAGCACCATCATAGATTTGTGATAATTTACCTAATTTAATTAGTTTCAGATCATAAACACATGGATTCACATAAGTAACTATTTAAGGAAATCTTCAATGTGTCAGCTGAATGTTTCTTTATTGCCCTTTCTTCCACAACCCTTAATGCATTGGCTTGGAAGAACCTTTTTCTCCATCATTTCCCCTGCAACTTATTCCTTGAATCCCAATATTAATCTCTTATCAATAAAACCTTCATTTAAAATGCAAGCTTTTCGCTGTTAAGGCACTTATTTTCAAAGCCAAAGGATCCAGTTTTGATTCACCAGGACCCATGTAAGCCAGATGCACAAGGTAACACATGAGTCTGGAATTAATTTGCAGTGGCTGGAGGCTCTGGCGTGCTCATTCTCTACCTCACCACTCCCACCCTCTCTCTCCTCCTCTTTCTTTCTCTCAAATAAATAAAAGTTGAATTAAATTAAAATGTAAGCTTTTTTATTAGGCACCTGGACATGGAATTTTCTTTGGCTTTTAATAGAAATAGACAAACAACTACAACAACAACAACAACAACAACAAAAAAGCAGATCATCTTGATTCATAATCATGAAAACTCCAAGTAAGGACTATTCTTTGATTAAACAGGCTCAGATATTGATATCAAATGAGGAGCAGAGTGGCAGTAGGTTCTTCAAGCTTTCAGGACTATGAATGTTGGAATTATTGATAAAGAATCATGTTCAAGGAGCTGGGTGATAGCTCAGTTGGGAAAGTGCTTGTCTTGCAAGCATGAATTCCAGAGTTGGAGCCCAGGATACATAAAACAAAGTCAGGCATGGTGGGTTGTGCTTGGAATCCCAGTATTCAGGGAGGCAAATACAGGATCCCTAGGAGTCTTTGGCCAACTATTCTAGCCTACTTGAAGACATTCAGTCTAGTAACAGATCATGTCTCATAAAAGGTGGATCAGTGCCTGAAGAATGAGTTGTTGCCATGGTTGTTGTCTGACCTACACATACACAAGCAAGCACACACCCATATATACACTCATGCCCATATACCTGTACACAAGGGCTTGTACACACACAAATATCTGTGCATATGCACATGAATTCACACCCGAATAGTTGTTCATAGGCCTTTTCATGGCTCCTTGGTATCTAAAGCAGAGTTCACCCTGTTCTGTGATGACTTAGCTCTGCTGAGGATAGTGATTCCTAAATCACAGTGTATGGCACCTTTGCCTGAAGAGCTCCCAACACCTGGCTCTCAACATATCCCAAGTGATAGAGTCTGAGATCTGAGGGTCAGGTGGTAAAACATGCACTGGAGAGCTTCTGATGTGGTGCTGAGCTGAGCACAGGGCTCTGCAGGTAATAATTCTGACTCAGCCTTGGTGATTCCAGTGGGCTCATTTTTGATGCATAGCATCTACCATCTTCAAAGACTCAGGGCCTTTTGTATACAGGTATACTGCTCATAGACATCTTCAGCTCATTTATGGGACTTTTTTATTTAAAGAGTTGTTCCAATTGCACACATTAATTTGTGGTAGGCTATTGGAACCAACTGGAATAGAGGTAAAAGAGACCATCAGTGAGTATAACCACTAAGAAACCAGTAAAGCCTTTCCTGATCAATATCAGTATTACTTACTTTACTTATTGATATGACAAAATTTGTGATGAAATCTACTTAAGATACAGTTTATTGTGTTTATTTTTGACTTACAGTTTGAGGAGCTACAGTCTACCATGGTGGGGAAGGCATCATGGTAGGAATATTAGGTAGCTGGTCACATTCTATCTGTAGTCAGGAAGCACAAAGAGAAAAATGCTGGTGCTCAAATCGCTTTATCCTTTTGATATGATCCCCAGCCTTTGAGATGCTGCTGCCCACATCTAGGGTCTATTTACCCACCTCAGTTAACTTAATCTAGAAAGTACTTCACAGACATGCCTAGAGTTTTGGTTCCAAGATAATTCTAGATCTTGTCAAGTTGACAATTAATATAAACCATCATGGTATCTAGATATCTAAGTTGCTTGATTTCTGTAGATTTTAAACAGAAAATAATGATAAAATAATGTTAATTATAATCTAAAATAATTAAACAATGCATAATGCACTTGCTGGAGTTAATGATTTCTGTAAATAATGTGATCACTATAATGTCTCTCTGTAGGAGATAGTCATACTGTACTGGGGAATTTGAGCAGGATAACTCAGAGGAGCATGGCATGAGGTTATTATAAATTTCCTTAAAGGGACTGCACATCCAAGAGTAGCCATTGCCATGAGAAAGAGGAGAATTGTACATCCAGTAATGCTTAGGGGCAACTTCACAGGAAAGAGTTGATCTGAAGACTTGGTTGAGGAGTTGAAGTGGAGCACTAATTAAAATGGGGTTAATCTCAGCATTAGAGAGCCTGCGATTGAATCCTGGCTCGAGCACACACACCTGTATCATCCTAGGGACATCAGCCAATCCCAGTAAACTGTTTTATTCCTCTATAAAATGGTGATGATGATACTTGAACTTGAATTTGTCTTGGGTATTGCCAACAGATGAAAATTTTGAATCCTTTGTCAGCAAAGTTAACTGTAGTGTAATGTCAACTTAATTTTGATTATATATAGGTTTACCTTTATATAATTTGATTGAATTCTGTTTATGTGCTTATATTAAGCAAGGTATTGAAAAAATTTATCAATATTATAACTCATGAAGCAACTTTAATTTTAAATTTAAATTTCATAGCAGAACCAAACTGTTTGTTACTGTTCAATACAGTCTTAGATATTTTAGCCAGTTAATAAGACAAGCAGAATAAAAAAGAATGAAAGAATTGAACATGAAGGGAAAATAGTTTTTGTATATGATGCAATCATTTACACAAAACTTCAAGACAATAAGTAGAAATGTTTTTAGAAACTTGAACAATGATTAGTATTTTTTCCTGATAAAATATCAGAATATAGAATGCAAAATCTTTCTTCTCTACTAGTAATAACTGAACAGAAAATATAATATCAAACAGTGTATGACTTGTATTAGTAAAACACCTGAAATGTATAATAATTGTCAAATTACAAGATTGAGGACTGACTGATTGATTTAGTGTATGTGTGGTGGTTTAAATGTAAAGTGTCCCCCACAGGTTCATGTGTTTTGAATATTTAGTTTGCAGCTAGTGGTTTGAGAAAGTTGTAGAGTCTTTGGAAGTCAGAGCCTTGCTGGAGGAGGTATGTTGTTGAAGACAGATCTTGAGGTTTATAAGTTCAGTCCACTGGGTGCTCAGAGCCAGCTTGCTCAAATTACTTACTTCCCCTGACAGTGACAAGATGTGTCAACTCTGCCACACTTTCCCAGACATGATGAAACTATGCCTTGAGACTGTAAACTGAGATAAAACCTTTTCTCCTGCAACTGCTCTGGCCCAGCAAGGAGAAGGTAGCGTTGTGCTGTATGTGGTGTGCATGTGTGTGCATGTAGATGTGCATTCCATGTGCATGCATGTGCAGTTCAGAGGACATTGGGTATCTTCCTCAATCACTATCCACGTTATTCAACTTTGGAGACAATATCTCTCAGTGAACCCGAAGATCAACCTGTTACACAAAGGTACTGATCCTTTTGAGATCCATTCTATGACCTCTGGAAGGCCCTACCTGCTCACATCATCACATTAGGCATTTGGATACATGAATTTGAGGAAGAGAAAAACAGGTTGCCATACTGAATGTATATAGCAGTAAACCAGCGATTTTCCCAGCCCTGAGGTTATAGGAGCATGCTGCTGTGCTTTTATGTAGGTGCTGGGGATCTGAATATAGATCCTCATGTTTGGGTGGAAGGCATTTTACCAATGGAGACATTTCTCCAACCTAGAAATTATTTTTAAATTATAAGAGTATATGACATTACAATTTTTTTTTAATTTAAAAAATATATCATTGATTTATCTATTTGAAAGGGAGGGAGAGAGTGGAGAGGGGGTGGGAGAATGGGTATGCCAGGGCCTCCAGCCACTACAAACAAACTGAGATACATACACTACCCTGGGCATTTGGCTTACGTGGGTACTGGGGAATCAAACCTGAGTCTGAGTCCTTAGCCTTCACAGAAAAGCACCCCAGTGACTAAGGAATCTCTCCAGTCCCATTTTTTTTTTTTTTTTGAAATAGGATTCCACTTCATCCCAGACTGACCTAGAATTTACTATGTAGTCTCAGGGTGGCCTCATGGCAATCCTCCTACTTCTGCCTCCTGAGTATTGAGATTAAAGGCTGCACCACCATGCCAAGTTTATAAAATAGATTTTTACCAAATTAGATTTGATAATCTGTTTCTAAAATGGAAAATAAAGAGTTTGAAAATTTAGGGAAATCATTCTACTCATTATCAAAGCACACTGCAAAGATACAGATCAATACAAATAAACAAATAGGTGCATAATCTGCAGTATGATTATTGTGAAAGAAGAAACAAATATAATACAATGTTCCTCAAACCAGAAGATGGTAATGTGATACCACAAACCACTGGCAAGCAATCTATTACTTAGTAAACTGATAATAAAGAAATCAGCTCACTACATCGGGAGAATAGTTTGATTCCTTCTTCACATTTTTATTAAAATCAACTCTAAAGAGATTACATTGTTAAACTGAAAGATACAATTATAAAGCAAATAAGATAAAATACAATGGATTATTTTTATGGTTTAATGCTTAAAAGAATTTCTTAAACTAGACTTTAAATATATTAACATTTGGGAAAAATGCATGGTTATGGAAACATTAAAAAATAATGATTTTTGTTCAATAAAAGCTAAGACAAAATTAAC
This sequence comes from Jaculus jaculus, assembly GCF_020740685.1. NCBI lineage: Eukaryota > Metazoa > Chordata > Mammalia > Rodentia > Dipodidae > Jaculus > Jaculus jaculus. Next base: position 62,519,991 of record NC_059103.1, on the reverse strand, counting down.
TGCCTGGGACCAAGTACAGTTGTGTTTCTTGGGTGTCAGTTATGTCTTCAACAAGGACTAGTGGTCCAAGTGCCTTAACCACTAAGCAATTTCTCTGGCCTTAGATGGACTTCTTCAAATCACACATAGAGTGCTCCGTGTCCAATGGACACTGAACAAAGCACATAGAGGAACAGAGCAGAGCTGACAAGTTTGCCAAGGTCTGTATGTCAGGCAGTCTTTCCTAACTTTCAGTTGGTTGTCTTCTTGTATCTGTGTCTGCTGCATCTTTGTATGGGCCAAACACAGACAGAAAGCTTTTTTTGTGTGTGTGTGTGTGGGGGGGGGTGGTGCTGATCCCATTGCCGGTTGACACTCATGGCCTTTGGAAGGCTGTATCTGTTAACATCATTACATTAGAGATTTTGATACATGAATCTAAGGGAGATATAAACATGTTGCCCATAGCAGACAGACAGGATTCAAAAGGAACAATACAATGCACACTCTTCAGGAGGATTATTTGTTGTCAAGTCAATCAGATTAGGAACCAAGAGACACAAGTCAAAAGAAATGCTTCTTGCTCAGATCTCTGAGGTTTGTTTCTTGGGAGAATTAACTCAGGAAGGAAGTCCTTTCTCTCAAGTGGAAGGCTCTTCCAGTGGTGGAATGTTTATAAGAAGCTCCAAGAAAACACAGCCCCTTTTTCCTAGCTGTGGGTGCTACTTGCTGGTGAGTGCTTTGTACCTGTCTGCCCTCACGATTCATGCACCTACTCTATTTCAACTATCCTTTATGGCCATTATAACCGAATTTCATCAGCTTTCAGTAGACTGAAGACTACTGGCTCTCCAGGAATATTTCAGGCCTTCAGTGCCAGAGGAGGACATCCAGCCTTGTGGACTGGGTTCCTGAATGCTGAAGCCTGCAAATAGCCATTGGACTCCTCAGCACATGTCCTGTAAGCTAATCTAAAATAAATACCCTTTATGACATAAATTTAATTTACCAGCTCTGTTCTTCTACAGAACCCTGACTAATGCAGCACCACAAAGAAAGCACTGATCATGGAACCCAGCACATAGTAGGAGCTTCTAAGCATTTTTAATTGTTCTTCAGTTTAGAACAGGCACCCTATTGAGAAAGCAACACAGTACATTTTTAAGTGAGGATCTTTTATGTTTCCATCACATGATTCACATGCTAACTAACACTTTAAGAGGACATCCAACTTGAAGCTTTAATGTATACAACTTCTCTGCCACTCGTAGCAGGAAGGTCAGCAAAGACAGAGAGGGTCAGCCCAGGGACTCAGGTTCATTCTGATCACTGGCCTCTTGTTCTCCCTTCATAGTGTATGTTTTTCTCTCCTGCAGAAACAATTCAGAAGCTTGGATCCTCCACTGAAGGCACATTTGAGGAAATAAATTCTGGCACATGGTATTGTATTGGACTGGCCAGGATGAGATTATGTGCACATTACAGAGAATCCTGATATTCTGAAGATTTCTATCTATGTCAGGGAATTCCTATCCCTGCAATATTGTCTAGAAAGAAGTGATGCTAACAACCAGGTCAACTTTGACCAGTAACAACAAAGCTACTGCTGGTCATGCCCCAGCTACATGCTGCAACATCTTAGGGGATGAAAAAGTCCACAGAATTTACAATTCACAGGAAGCACTCAAGGAAAAAGCAAATACTTTTGTAGCTACCTCTAAGGTTGAGAAGGGACTTCATGAACTTGAAGCTCTAATCTCAAAAAATATTACTATATATTCACCACAAAGGAAGGAGGGTCTCAGTATATAGGACCCTGAACAAAGTATACATTTAAGGGTAAAGATACAGGATGGAGATAGACCCTTGGATAAACATTCGTCTTAGGAGACAATGACAAGAAAAAAAAGGGCCTGAAGGATGGCTTAGCAGTTAAGGCATTTGCCTGCAAAGTTAAAGGACCCAGGTTTGATTCCCTAGGACCCACTAAAGGCAGATGCACAAGGAGATCCGTGCATCAGGAGTTTGTTTGCAGTGCCCGCAGGCCCTGGCAGGTCCATTTTCTCTCTCTGACTCCCTCAAATAAATAGATAAATAAAACTTTAAAAAATTTAAAAAAACACAATGTGTTCTTAAGTCATTGCCTAAAGACTTGCAACAGAATTACCTGAGTGGATAATGCTGCTCCCAGAAACCATGGGTTATTAACCTAAAATTCCAGTGCCAGTTGTGACTGATATTCTGAAGATTTCTATGTCTAAATATCTAAATTTTTGCTCAAAGAAGCTACAGAGCCCTTCTCCCACTAAGACACGCCCACTAGTGTCATAGTGGCATGACTGTTATGGGGTAACCAATCACTTTCTGATTGGAGTTTACATCTGCTCCATAGGAGGTACCAGGTTTAGAATGTCACAGGTAGGGTATTCATAGGTTCTATGAGAGAATCTATTACTGCTCTTTTGCTAAATGGACATGCCAAAATACTTTTCAAATATTTATATTTATACCTTTATACCCATAAATTAGTATGGTTCTCAGCCACAGTCAGCAAAGTTTCTCTTTGCTGTTGGTGGCTGTAGATATACAGTCTTGTAAGTGGTCAAAGTGCTAAGAACAAGTGAAAGTTGAGTGCTCAGCTACAAATGAGACATATATGCCACCCTTTCAAGGCTCAGGGAAAACTATGGGAAAGGCAGAGGAAATAGTGTAAGAGCCAGAGTATGGAGGTGAGTGCTATTAAATGTTGTTTTCAAGTTGTGACACTCTCAAATTCATGGACTGGGGAGTGAAGTCTGCTGGGGAGACCACACCCTCCTTGAGATGCTATTGATAGCAAATGAGTTGCTACTGAAGGGAGAGTCTTTTTTTTTTTTTTTTTTAGTGGCGTAACCACTAGTAAGATTTTCAAACTCCAATAAATAATTCTCCCTACCCATGCTCAGGCATGCAGCCATAGTTAAACTCAATAAGTCATAAAAGGCATGAACAATGGTGGGTATCTAGTTAGAAAGAAGGGGAACAATAGGAATGGCATAAGAGGGGTGAATGTGATCAGAATACATTAGTGGTCATCAAATATTTTGTTCTTAAGATTCCTTCATATTTTGTTTATGTGGACTGTAGTTCTCACACTAGTAACTAAAATTAAAAGGGGAAGGGTTCAGGAGATGATAATGCGGGTGAATATCATCATGATGCATTGTATAAATGTATGAAATTATCAAAAATAAAACAAAATCAGATCCCTGCTGAGCTGGGCCAAGCCCCTAAAGGAATATGTATTTCCAATATAGTTTTTCTTATTGAATAATGAATGTAGCACTGGTACATTTCTCTTCAGGCCCCAGATTTTTTGAAAATGGGCAAATTGATGTCTTACTACAGGAAGAGCACACATAGAAATGGTTATATGACTTCTTTGACATCAAAGACTTTTTTTAAAATTTTTATTAACATTTTCCATGATTATAAAAAAATATCCCATGGTAATTCCCTCACTCCCCCCCACACACTTTCCCCTTTGAAATTCCATTCTCCATCATATTACCTCCCCATCTCAATCATTGTACTTACATATACACAATACCAACCTATTAAATATCCCTCCTTCCTTCCTCTTCCCTTTGTATCTCCTTTTTAACTTACTGGCCTCTGCTACTAAGTATTTTCCTTCTCATGCAGAAGCCCAATCATCTGTAGCGAGAATACATATATGAGAAAGAACATGTGGCACTTGGCTTTCTGGACCTGGGTTACCTCACTTAGTATAATCCTTTACAGATCCATCCATTTTTCTGCAAATTTCATAACTTCATTTTTCTTTACCGCTGAGTAGAACTCCATTGTATAAATGTACCACATCTTCAATATCCACTCATAAGTTGAGGGACATCTAGACTGGTTCCATTTCCCAGCTATTATAAATTGAGCAGCAATAAACATGGTTGAGCATGTACTTTTGTGGAAATAAGATGAGTCCTTAGGATATATGCCTAGGAGTGCTAGAGCTGGGTCATATGGTAGATCAGTCTCTAGCTGTCTTAGGAACCTCCACACTGATTTCCACAATGGCTGGACCAGATTGCATTCCCACCAGCAGTTTAGAAGGGTTCCTCTTTTTCCACATCCCTGCCAACATTTATGATCATTTGTTTTCATGATGGTAGCCAATCTGACAGGAGTGAGATGGAATCTCAATGTAGATTTAATCTGCATTTCCCTCATGACTAGTGTTGTAGAACACTGTTTTAGATGCTTATATGCCATTCGTATTTCCTCCTTTGAGAATGCTCTATTTCGCTCCATAGCCCATTATTTGATTGGCTTGTTTGCTTCCTTATTATTTAACTTTTTGAGTTCTTTGTATATCCTAGATATTAATCCTCTATCATATATATAGCTGGCGAAGATTTTTTCCCATTCTCTAGGTTGCCTCTTTCCTTTTTTCACGGTGTCCTTTGCAGTGCAAAATCTTTGTAATTTCATGATGTCCCAGTGATTAATCTGTGGTTTTATTGCATGAGCAATTGGGGTTGTATTCAGAAAGCCTTTGCCAAGACCAATATGTTGAAGGGTTTCCCCTACTTTTTCCTCTAGCAGTTTCAGAGTTTCAGGTCTGATGTTAAGGTCTTTAATCCATTTGGACTTAATTCTTGTGCATGGCAAGAGAGAGAGAAGAATCTATTTTCATCCTTCTACAGATATATATCCAGTTTTCCCAACACTATTTGCTGAAGAGGCTGTCTTTTCTCCAATGAGTATTTTTGGCATTTTTATCGAATATCAGGTGGCTATAGCTACTTGGGCTTACATTTGGGTCCTCTATTCTGTTCCAATGATCTACATGTCTGTTTTTGTGCCAGTACCATGCTGTTTTTGTTACTATGGCTCTGCAGTACAGGTTAAAATCTGGTATGGTGATACCACCAGCCTTATTTTTGTTGCTCAGTATTATTTTAGATATTCGAGGTTTTTTGTGATTCCAAATGAATTTTTGGATTGTTTTTTCTATTTCCATTAAGAATGCCTTTGGAAGTTTGATAGGGATTGCATTAAATCTGTAGATTACTTCAGGTAAGATTTTCATTTTCACAATATTGATTCTTCCAATCCAGGAACAAGGGCTGTTTCTCCACTTTCTAGTGTCTTCTGCAATTTCTTGCTTGAGTGCTTTAAAGTTCTCATTGTAGGGATTCTTTATTTCCTTCGTTAGGTTTATTCCAAAGTACTTTTTTTTTGATGCAATTGTGAATTGGAGTGATTTTCTGATTTCATCCTCTGTGGGTTTGTTGTTAGCATATATGAAGGCCACAGATTTCTGTGTGTTTATTTTGTATCCTGCTACATGGATGTAGGCTCTAACAGTTTACTAGCAGAGTCTTTAGGGTCCTTTATGTATAGAAACATGTAATCTGCAAATAATGATAACTTGATATCTTCCTTTCCAATTGGTATCCATTTTATGTGTGTCTCTTGCGTTATTGCTATGGATAAGACTTCCAAAACTATATTAAATAAAAGTTGGGACAGTGGACACCCTTGTCTTGTTCCTGATATTAGTGGAATAGCTTCCAGTTTTTCCCCATTTAGTAATATGTTGGCTGTAGGCTTTTCCTAAATAGCTTTTATTATATTGAGATATGTACCTTCTATTCCCAGTATCTGTAGGACGTTTATCATGAAGGGATGTTGGATTTTGTCAAATGCTTTCTCTACATCTAATGTGATTTTTGTCCTTCAACCCATTTATATAATGTATTACATTTATAGATTTGCGTATATTGAACCATCTCTGCATCTCTGGGATAAAGCCTACTTGGTCAGGGTGAATGATCTTTTTGATATACTCTTGTATTCTGTTTGCCAATATTTTGTTGAGCATTTTTGCATCTATGTTCATGAGGGAGAATGGTCTATAATTTTCTTTTTTATTTCTATCTTTGCCTAGTTTTGGTATCAGGGTGATGCTGGCCTCATAGAAGGAGTTTGGTAGAATTTCTTCTGTTTCTATTTCCTGGAAAAGCATAAGAAGCAATGGTGTTAGCTCTCCCTTATAGGTCTGGTAAAATTCAGCAGTGAATCCATCTTAGCCTGGGCTTTTTTTAGTTGGGAGATTATTGATAACTGTTCAGATCTCCAAGTTTGTTATAGTTCTATTTAAGTAATTAATCTCATCTTGATTTAATTTAGGTAGGTCATATAAATCAAGGAAATCATCCATTTCTTTCAGATTTTCATATTTTGTGGAGTATATGCTTTTATAGTATGTCCCTATGATTTTTTGAATTTCCCTGGAATCTGTTCTGATGTTGCCTTTTTCATCTCGGATTTTATTAATTTGTGTCTCTTCTCTCTTTCTTTTGGTCAGATTTGCTAAGGGTTTATCAATCTTGTTTATCCTTTCAAAGAACCAACTCTTTGTTTCATTAATTCTTTGGATTGTTTTTTTGTTGTTGTTGTTGTTTCTATTTCATTAATTTATGCCTAATCTTTATTATTTCTTCCCATCTACTGATTTTTCGTTTGCCTTGTTCTTCTTTTTCCAAGGCTTTAAGGTGAAGCATTAGGTCGTTTACTTGAGACCTTTCTAATTTCTTAATATAGGCACTTAAGGCTATAAATTTACCTCTTAGAACTGCCTTCATTGTGTCCCAGAGATTTTGGTATGTTGTGTTCTCATTATCATTTGACTCTATAAATTTTTTGATTTCCTTCTTGACTTCTTCATTGACCCACTCATCATTTAGTAGTGTATTGTTTAGTTTCCATGATTTTGTGTATGCTCTATAGCCTTTCTTGCTACTGATTTGTAGTTTAATTCCATTGTGGTCAGATAGAATGCAAGGAATTATTTCAATTTTCCTGAATTTGTTAAGATTTGCTTTGTGTCCTAATATATGCTCTATTGTAGAGAATGTTCCATGTGCTGGTGAAAAGAATGTATATTCTGCAGCCTTTGGATGAAATGTCCTGTATATATCTGTTAGGTCCATTCCTTCTATGACCTCATTTAGTCCAGATGCCTCTCTCTTTATTTTTTCCCGGGATGACCTGTCAACTGATGAGAGTGAGGTGTTAAAGTCACCCACCACCACTGTGTTTGGTGTTATCTGTGATCATAGTTGTAATAGTGTTTGCTTGATGAATTTGGGAGCCCCCATGTTAGGTGCGTATGTGTTTAGGATTGTAATGTCCTCCTGTTGGAGTGTGCCCTTAATCAATATAAAGTGACCTTCCTTATCTTTCTTGAGCAAGGTTGGACTGAAGTCTACCTTGTCAGATATAAGGATAGCAACCCCTGCTTGTTTTCTAGGCCCATTTGCTTGAAACACCATTTTCCAACCTTTCACCATAAGATAATGTCTATTCTTTGCACAAAGATGAGTTTCTTGGAGACAACAAATTGTAGGATCCTGCTTTGTAACCCAGTCTGCAAACCTGTGTCTTTTCGTTGGGGCATTGAGGCCGTTGATATTGAGAGATATTATTGAAAGGTGTGTATTTTTCCTTTTTTTTTTTTTTTTTTTTGGTGGTTCCGGTTCAACCTTTGCTTTCTTGTGTTAACTAGTATTTGACTATTGCTCGTTTTTTCCAGGTTCCTTATATGTATGCTTTTCCTTTGCTTCAGCATGGAGGATCCTATCAAGTATTTTCTGTAGAGCTGGTTTTGTCTTCAAATACTCCTTTAGCGTGCTTTTTCATGGAATGTTCTTATTTCTCCGTCTGGTTGAATGGATAGATTTGCAGGATAAAGTAACCTTGGTTGACAGTTATTATCTTTTAGAACTTGGAATACATCACTCCAAGCCCTTCTGGATTTTAAAGTTTATGTTGAATAATCTGCTGTAATCCTGATGTGCTTGCCTTTGTAGGTAACTTGATTTTTCTCTCTAACTGCTTTCAATATTTTTTCCTTGGTTTGTGTGTTTGGTAGTTTGCTTATAATATGGCGAGGAGAGGTTATTTTCAGGTTTTATCTGGCTGGGGTTCTAGAGGATTCCTGTATCTGCATTGGCACCTCTTTCCCAATTTGGGGGAAGTTTTCTTCTATGATTTTGTGGAAGACGCTATGCCTTTGGAGTGGAATTCTTCTCCTTCTACTATGCCCTGAATTCTTATGTTTGGTCTTTCTTTTTTTTTAAATTTAATTTATTAGTTTTCTTTTCAGTAAATACAGGCAGTTTGGTACCATTATTTAGGTTCATATGTGATCTACCCCCTCCCATTAGACCTTCCTTGTTAATGAAAATGGGTCGTGCATTGTGGAGTTAGCCCCCAGTTATTGGTATGGTAAATGTCTCTGCAAATCATGACCCAACATGTGACTCTGACATTCTTTCCGCCCCCTCTTCCGCAAAATTTCCCTGAGCCATGTTGGGTTCATTTTTGGTCTGCTTCAGTGCTGAGGAGTTGGGGGCCTCTGAGGCTCTGGCTCTCTTCTTTGGTAGGAGTTGATTTTTCTCTGCGTTGATCTCCTTCCCCTTTGTGCTGGTATCCAGTTCACAGGAAAACATCACCCTTGCTTATTTCGCCAGTTGTCCTTAGTTTCAGTTGAGCCCCTTTTGAGGTATGTTGGGGCAGCTCTCTTCTTAGGATCTGAATCTATCTGGAAAAGAGAAGCAGATTCTCCAACGGAGAGTAAGTTAGCACCCTGAAAATTGAGATAAGACTTATTTTTTGATAGACAGTATGGTAGGTTTAGGCCCTCTTATACCCCATGATTGATGGTAGCTCGATATTGTAGAGTGGGCTTGTGTTTGGGTATGGTTCTGACTTGTTTCCCAGCTCCAGATATGGGTCTAGTACCACTGAGTGGATCAGTTAGCCAAATCAAGAGCAATTGATTCCTCACCATGGCTGTGTACCACTATTGCACTTGTGTGGGTATCACATCCGGTTATTTGTTGCTAATTAGGTTAAACAATGTGTTGCTTGGACATATCTTGGTCATTTCCCCCAGTCACCTATGCAGCGCCTTCTGGCACTAGACATGCTGACTCTCTGGGGACTGACTGTCTCCTGGCTTCCAGCCATGCCATTCCATTTTATGTGTCAGCTGCATATGGAGTCTTCAGCAATAGGGTTTTACCACTGGCCTTTGGTGGGTCATCAAGTACTCTGACAGAAGTCTGTCATTGTTTTGGGAAACCTTGTAGGTTTCTCTGATCAAAAGCTCATTGTGGATGGTAGCCCCAAGCTAGTAGTGGGGGTTACAGGTCAGTGTCCACTAAGAAATTGAGGAAAAAATAACTAATATACAAGAGTTAGAGAGCATAGAGATAGAGGGGAGAGGGGGAGAGGGAGAGAGGGAAGATGTAGAAGATTTAGGTCAGTTTTGATCCTACCCTCTCCAGTGTCTTGTAGTTCAGGTTTTTCCTGTAAGGGTCTAGTGAAGGTTCAGCCATTTGGTCTGTCTTTTATGAAGTAGAATTTTATGGTACCATTGCCGTTTGTGTCCGGATTACTGTTTTCCACCCTTTGATTCCCTCCCCGCCCTCCCATCCATCTTATTGTCTAGTCCATGAGGTGCTTGCTGGGTATGTAAGGCATCTTGGGCAGATTCAGGTTAGGTGTTGCAGATGAGTGAGACTATGTGTCTTTTTTTTTTTTTTTTTTTTTCTCTGATTGGGTAAGTTCACTGAGAATGATCTGTTCCATGTTCAACCATTTTTCCTCAAATTTCTTTATGTCGTTTTTTCTTACTGCTGTATAGAATTCCATTGTGTAGATATACCACATCTTTGTTATCCATTCTTCTAATGATGGACATCTGGGTTGGTTCCAGCTTTTAGCTATTACGAATTGAGCCACTACAAACATGGTTGAGCAAATCTCTCTGGCTTTTGGATTGAAGTTTTTAGGGTAGATGCCCAGTAATGGTATAACTGGGTCTGTTGGTATTTCTATTATCAGCTTTTTCAGGAGTCTCCATATTGCTTTCCAAAGTGGTTGTACCATCCTGCATTCCCACCAACAGTGAATGAGTTTCCCTGCTTCTCCACATCCTTGCCAGCATTTATTTTCATTTGACCTTTTGATGTTGGCTATCCTTATTGGGGTAAGGTGGAATCTCATAGTTGTTTTAATTTGCATTTCTCTGATGATTAGGGATGATGAACATTTTCTTAGGTGTGTGTTTGCCATTTGTATCTCTTCCTCTGTGAATTGCCTGTTTAAGTCTGTGCCCCATTTTGTGAGTTGGGTATTTGTCTTCTTATTGTTTATTCTTTTGAGTTCTTTGTAAATTCTAGAGATAAGGCCTCTATCAGTTGGATAACCTGCAAAAATTTTCACCCATTCTGTGGGTATTCTATTGGCTTTGCTTATTATGTGCTTGTCTGTAAAGAAACTTTTTTTTTTATTAAAATTATTTATTTATTTATTTGAGAGCGACAGACACAGAGAGAAAGACAGATAGAGGGAGAGAGAGAGAATGGGCGTGCCAGGGCTTCCAGCCTGTGCAAACGAACTCCAGATGCGTGCACCCCTTGTGCATCTGGCTAACGTGGGACCTGGGGAACTGAGCCTCGAACCGGGGTCCTTAGGCTTCACAGAAAAGCGCTTAACCACTAAGCCATCTCTCCAGCCCTGTAAAGAAACTCTTCAGCTTCATATGATCCCAATGGTTGAGTGACTGTTTAAGAACTTGAGCTACTGGGGTTTTATTCAGGAAGTCTTTTTCCATTCCTATATCATGGAAAGTACTTCCTAAATTTTCTTCCAGTAGTTTTCGAGTTTCTGGTCTTATGTTGAGGTCTTTGATCCATTTGGATTTGAGTGTTGTGCATGGTGAAATGTGTGGATCAAGTTTTAGTTTCCTGCATGTGGTTATCCAGTTTGTCCAGCACCATTTGTTGAAGATGCTATCTTTTTTCCAGTTTATATTGTTTGGGCCTTTGTCGAATATCAAGCAGCTATAGTTGCTTGAACCAAAATCCGGGTCCTCAAGTCTATTCCATTGGTCTATACTCCTGTTTTTATGCCAGTACCATGCTGTTTTTATTACTATGGCTTTGTAATATAGCTTTATATCGGGTATGGTGATGCCACCAGAGGTATTTCTTTTGCTGAAGATATGTTTGGATATGCGAGGCCTTCTACCTTTCCATATGAAATTTGAGATCATTTTTTCTATCTCTGTGAAGAACACTGTAGTGATTTTAATTGGAATTGCATTAAATCTATATATTGCCTTTGGTAGGATTGTCATCTTCATGATGTTAATTCTGCCTATCCAGGAGCATGGGAGGTCTTTCCATCTTTTCAAGTCCTCCTCAATTTCTTTTTTGAGAGTTTTTATATTTTCGTTGTATAGATCTTTTACTTCCTTGGTTAACGTTATTCCAAGGTATTTTATTTTTTTTTGTTGCTATTGAAAATTGGACTATGTCCTTTATTTCTTTTTCTGTGTCTTTGTCATTTGCATACAGAAATGCTACCGATTTTTGTGCATTGATTTTGTATCCTGCTACTTTGCTGTAGGAGTTAATCACCTTCAGTAGTTTTGGGATGGAGTCTCTTGGGTCTCTTACATATACAATCATGTCATCAGCGAATAGAGCTAACTTAACTTCTTCCTTTCCAAATTGTATCCCTTTTATTTCCTTCTCCTGCCTTATTGCTTGGTTTAGGACTTCCAGAACTATATTGAAAAGCAGAGGTGAGAGAGGACATCCCTGTCTTGTTCCTGATCTCAATGGGAATTCCTCCAATCTCTCTCCATTAAGTATTATTTGGGCCTTTGGAGCTTTGTATATTGCCTTTATTATGGTAAGATGTGAACCTGTCATGCCGATTCTCTCCAATGTTTTGATCATGAAGTGATGTTGTATCTTGTCAAAGGCCTTTTCTGCATCTATCGAAATGATCATGTGATTTTTATGTTTAAGCTTGTTTATATGGTGTATTACATTGACAGATTTTCATATGTTGAACCACCCTTGTGTTCCTGGGATAAATCCCACTTGGTCAAGGTGGATAATGGTTTTGATGTGTTGTTGGATTCGGTTTGCGAGTATTTTGTTGAGGATCTTTGCGTCTATGTTCATTAGGGAAATAGGCCGATAGTTTTCTTTTCTTGTGGCATCTCTGCCTGGTTTTGGGATTAGGGTCATACTAGCTTCATAGAAGGAGTTGGGTAGCTTTCCCTGTTCTTCAATTGTGTGGCATAGTTTTAGGAAGATTGGTTTGAGCTCTTCAATGAAGGTTTGATAAAATTCGGCTGGGAATCCATCTGGTCCTGGACTCTTCTTTTGGGGAGGTTTTTATTACTTTTTCAATCTCCATGAGTGTGATGGGTTGATTGAGGTGATTAATCTGCTCTGAGTTTAGCTTTGGTAGGTGATATGCATCCAGGAATTTATCCATCTCCTCCACATTTTCCAGTTTTGTGGAGTAGAGGTTTTTGAAATAAGTCCTGATGATTCTGCCGATTTCACTGATGTCTGTTGTGATCTCTCCTTTTTCATTTTGCATTTTGTTAATTTGGAATCTCTCCATTTTTTGCTTGATCAAATTGGCCAGAGGTTTGTCAATCTTGTTTATTTTTTCAAAGAACCAGCTCTTTGTTTTGTCAATTGCCTTAATTGTTTCCTTGGTTTCCAATTCATTAATTTCTGCTCTGATTTTACTTATTTCTTTCCTTCTGGAGCTCTTTGGATTGGATTTTTCTTGTTTTTCCAATGGCTTTAGGTGGATGGTTAGGCTATTGATTTGGGATCTTTCTGTCTTTTTTATGAAGGCATTGAGTGCTATGAATTTTCCCCTGAGGACTGCCTTCATTGTGCCCCATAAGTTTTGGTATGACGTGTTCTCATTGTCATTCAATTCCAGGAATTTTGTAATTTCATTTTTTATTTCATCTACTATCCATTTATTGTTTAAGAGTGTGCTATTCAGTTTCCAGTTGCCGTTGGGGTTCTTGTTGGTTTTTTTATGTTGTTGATTTCTAGAAATATAGCATTATGACTAATATCATGCAGGGAATTAGGTCGATTTTCCTAAATATGTGGAGGCAGTCTTTGTGACCCAGTATATGGTATATTTTAGAGAATATTCCATGGGCTGCTGAGAAGAATGTGTAATCTGTGGATTTGGGATGGAAAGTTCTGTAGATGTCTGTTAGGTCTACATGCTCTATGGTTTTGTTGAGCTCTCTTACTTCCCTGTTGAGCTTCTGTTTGGATGATCTGTCTATTACTGATAATGGTGTGTTGAAGTCCCCTGCTATGATGGTGTTGGTGGTTATTTCTGTTTTGTTGTCATGTAGGTTTTGTTTTATGAACTGTGGTGCCCCTGTGTTTGTTGCATACAGATTTATGATTGTGATGTCCTCTTGATGGATTGTTCCCTTTATAAGTAGGAAGTATCCGTCTTTGTCTTTTTCGATTGTTTTTGGTTTGAGGTCAACTTTATCTGATATTAATATAGCTACACCTGCTTGTTTCTTATTCCCATTTGCCTGGAATATTTTTTTCCACACTTTCACCCTGAGGAGGTTTCTGTCTTTAGTGGTAAGGTGGGTTTCTTGAAGGCAGCAGATTGAGGGGTCTAATTTTTTGATCCACCCTGTTAGCCTGTGTCTCTTGATGGGTGAATTAAGGCCATTAATGTTTAGGGTGATGACTGTGAGATTTGATTTGATCCCTGTCATGTTGTGGTGGTAGAGGTGTGTTGGCATTTCCATGGAATTTAATTTTTTTTTTTTTTCTATCTACTCTGGGTTTGGTTGCTGTGATCTGCTTCTTGTAGGCATTTGTGTTTGGTTATTTGTTTCTTCTCTGTGGAGAATTTCCTGGAGTACTTTCTGTAGGTTTGGTTTTGTGTTCATATAATTATAAAGCTGAGTTTTGTCATGGAAAGTTTTCCTTTCACCATCTATTATAAGGGAGACTTTTGCCGGGTAGAGTAGTTTGGGGTGGAAGTGATAGTTTCTTAGAGTTTGGAGAGTTTCATATAATTGTAAAGCTGAGTTTTGTCATGGAAAATTTTTATTTCACCATCTATTATGAGGTATATTTTCCCGGGTAGAGTAGTTTGGGTTGGAAGTTATAGGTTCTTAAACATTGGAGGGTTTCATTCCAGGCCCTTCTAGCATTCAGGGTTTCCATTGAGATGTCTGAAGTAATTCTGATGGGGTTTCTTTTGAAAGTGTTGTGCTGTTTTTCCCTAGCTGCTTTTAGGATTTTTTCCTTGGTGTCAATGTTTAGAGTCTTAATGATAATATGTCTTGGGGAGTTTCTCCTTTGGTCTAGTTGGTTAGGCGTTCTGTTTGCTTCTTGAATCTTGATGGGCCTTTCTTTTAAGAGACGGGGGAACTTTTCTTCCATTATTGTGTTAAATAGGTTCTCCATGCCTTTGGTCTGAAATTCTTCTCCTTCTGGTATTCCAATGATCCTGAGATTAGGACTTTTAAGTGTATCCCACAATTCTCTCATGTTCTGTTCACAGGAACTTTTGAACTTACTGAAATTTTTGGACTCTCGAACTGTTTCTTCCATCCTGTCTTCCAAATCAGAATTTCTATCTTCCACTTCGCTGACTCTATTCTTGAGAGCCTCTAGTGAGTTTTGGACTTGTTCAATTAAGTTTGCATTTTGTACTACTTTCCTATGTATCACTTCCATCGCTTGGTCCAGATCCCTTTTTGTCTCATTTTCTGATTTTCTTGATGATTCTTGGAAATCATCCTTGCATTTCTTTATATTTTCATTTAGTATGGCCAGCTGATTTTTAAGGTCCTCTTATTTTTCGCTCTCCCTCAACTCTCTTAGCTCTCTTTGAATTCCTTCCAGTGTCTTATCATATTGCTCTAGCTTAGTGATTGTAGCATCCAAACAATTATCTATCCTTTGTAGCTTTCCTGTCAGTTCTAGCAGTAGTTTGGTTAGGGTTGCATTGTTCATTGTTTCCACTTGATGTTCTGATCCTAAGCACTCTTCTTTGTTTTGGTTAGTTGTGATCCTTGTTGGACTGGGTGATCTCTCTGGGTTTTCTTCCATTTTATTTTTCGTGTTATTTCTTTTTGTGCTGTGGTCTACCCATGTCAGTGTTTGGCAGGTAGGTGGGTGGAGCAGCCTGGGATCTAGCTTAATGAGAATCCAAGGCAGCCTGGTGCAGTTGCAAGCAGCCTGGGTTTTTGCTAACTCTTGCCAAAGCTGCCTATCTGACAGGGGCACCAAAGTTGCCTAAATTCTCACCCAGTAATGCACCTAAGCTGCTTGCCTTTGAGCTTGAAAGGGGACTGAGGTAGTAAGCCCTGAAGGTGCCCAGACTCTGGCTGGGTACACTGGGGTCTGTAAACAGTCTGTGCTCTCCCGTCTCAGGGGAGTGGGGAATGGGTGGCGATGTACAGGTAAAGGATGGTACCTGCGCTGGCACTAGTGACTCAGTGTGAACTTGTGTGGCTCTTGCTGTGGGAGTGGGCCAGCTGCACGTGCAATTGTAGTGGAGAGGCAGATGATGTGGGTACGGAATCAGGACACAGCAGAGGCTGGCCGGCGGCAAGTGATGTGACCACAGCAGCAGGGGATCTGGCAGCCAAATATTCACTGCAGGGGTGGCCCCCACAGGCCTGCGAACCTAGCACCATGTGGCTGATCTACTCGCAGGATCAGAGAACAAGGGCGAGGTAGGAGGTCTCAGCTTCAGTGCAGCAGGCTGGCAGGTGTGACTGGTGGGTGCCTGATCAGAGCACAGCCACACAGGACGTGTGGAGGGTGCATGGGCGGGTGAGCGGACGGTGTTGCGGGGTGCGACGGGGTGTATGGAGCGAGTGGGGCACACAGCGGGGGGGCGCAGGGCGCGCCGGAGCACCGGGCAATCAGAGTGGGGCGTGCGGGAGGCGGCAGGGCTCAGGGGGGGCGGGGTAGGGTGCCCTGGAGGGGCGGGGGGCGTGGGGCCCTCTGGTCGGTCTGGGGGGGTGAGAGGCGTGCCGTGGTTGCAGGGGGGGCACGCGCACAGGGGGAGTGTGCGGGGTGCGGGGGGGCGCGGGGCTCCTGGGGGGTGCGGGGGAGCATGCGGGAGGCGCGGGTCGTGTGGGACGCCGCAGTGCGCAGGTGGCTAGGGGCGCGTGGCGCGTGGGAGTGTGTGGGGGTCACAGGGCGTGGAGGGGCCGGGGCACACTGAGGCACACTGGGGCTCAAGACGTGCGGGGGGGGGTTCGGGGTGCTGGGAGGGGCGGGGGGGGTCGCGGGCCATGCCAGGGCACACAGGACGCGCGGGGGCGCATGGGCTGTGTGCAGCAGGGGGACAAGGGACGTGCAGAGTGGGGGGGCGGGAGGCCGGGGCGGGGCGTGGGGGGGCAGTGTGCGCCACGGGACGCACGGGGTTCTGGGCATGCTGGATGCCCTGGGGCGTGTGGGGGTGGGGGCGCCGGGCCCGCAGGGGGAGGCACACAGTGGGGCAGCTAGGAGCATGGATTGGGGGGGATACGGGGCCCTCGGGTGGGCGCAGTGGGTGCGGGACGCTGTGGGACGCCACGGGTGTTCTGGACTCACGGGGAGGGGTGGAGGCGGTTCGTGCAGGGGAGGGGGTCACGGGTCATGCGGGGGGCATGGAGCAAGCTGACATAAGAAGGGGCGCGGGACGCCGGGATGCCCCGGGGCGCTCTGGATGCGCAGGGGTGCGAAGTGGGGCACGCAGGTTGGGGGTCTGGAGGAGCGCAGGGGTGGGGTGCGCTGGGGCCATGGGGGCATAGGGCACGCCTGGGCGCCCGGGGCTTGGGACGCCGCGGGTCGCTCGGGGCGCACCTGCTGTGTGTGGATAGGGAGGGTGGGGGGCGCGGCGGGGGGGGCGCAGAGCGTGGGGAGTGGGGCACAGGGGTCTCAGGGCGCGCAGGGGTGCAGGGGCACGGGGTACTCCTGGGCGCCTGGGGCGTGGGAAGCCACGGGGCACTCGGGGCGCGCCTGCTGTGTGTGGATTAGGAGCATGGGGCACGGGGCGGGGTGCGGCGCGCGAAGGTGGGGCGCAGGGGTCTCCGGGCGTGCGGGGGGCGTGGGGGCGCTGGGCACGCCTGTGCGCCCGGATCGCGGGATGCCGTGGGGCGCTCGGGGCGAGCCTGCTGTGTGTGGATAGGGAGGGTGGGGCGCGCGGGGGTTTTGGGGCCCGCAGGGCCGCTGGGGCGCATGGGGCTTGGTGTGCGCAGGGCCGCAGGGGCGCCAGGGCGCCGTGCTGCGCCTGATGCGGCAGGTCGCGGCGGGCGGGGTGGCGGGGCATGTGTCGCGGGGGTGTGTGGTTCCCTCTTTTACCCCAATCTGTGCCCTCCCTCTTGCAAACAATTTCTAATTTCCCTTGAATACTTGCCTTTTTTTCACTTGTTGTCTGTAGTGCAGCTAGGCAGTCACCATCTTGACCGGAAGTCTGTTTGGTCTCTTCTTAGTCCCAAATATCTTGAAATTCCCACTCATACTCTTCTATAACTTTGTCTTTCTCTTTTTTGGACTGTATTATATATGCTACCTGGTCTTCTAGCTTAGATATTCTGTCCTCTTCTTCATCCATTTTACTGGTGAGATTTTCTACAGAGTTTTTTATTTCATTAACTGTGTTCTTCATTGCTAGTAATTCTTACTGGTTTTTCTTTATTATTCCTATTTCCTTATTTATGTCTTGTATTGCCTTCTTTATTTCATTATATTGGTGTCCTACATCTTCTTTGATTTCCTCTTTGATTTCTTCTTTGATTCCTTTGATTTGTTCTTTGACTTCTTTGAACATGTTTACTAACATTCTTTTGATATCTTTCTCAGGCATTTCCTCTAACTCGTTCTCACTGGAGGCCTTTTCTCATGCATTAATACTTTTTGCTGGATTCATATTGTCTTGGTTTTTAGTGTTTCTTGTGTTATAATGTATATACTTTTGCATCTTGGATTAAGTTAATGCTTAGATTTTCTAGCTAGCTGGGTATTCTTAGTTTTATCAATTGATTTGATGTTATATATCTTCAGGGTAGGAGCTTAAGGTGTTAGGTGTGGCTCGTAAGACTCTCAGAGTATCTACAAAGGTGTTCCTAAGGGTTGAGTTTCCCTGCTATAGGAGTACTAAAGTAGGTTGAATGGAATAAAATACAGGTAGATTATAAAATTTAACTAAACACTGTACACATTCAATCAAAAACAGCACCAAGTATTTATGCCAAAGTAGTTATTATAACGACCAGATCCTCTAATAACAAAGAGGTTAAGATTTCTGGTCTGTTGAGGGATCCAAGTCAGCGTGTGACCAAGTAAGAACCTTCCCTGGTGCAATCCCAGTTACCTTTTTGGATTATATTGGTCTCAGTCAAGTTGCTGGCTGAGTCATTGGGTTGCTGTTATGATTTCTGGAACTGGGCACTGGCTTTCTCTGCAGGGCAAACCGAGCCTGGCACCTGTGGCCCTGATGATGGCACCTCCTCCCCCACTGCTGGAACTGCCACTGCTGCTCCTGAAGCTGCCACTGCTGGATATGTCGACACTTCTGCTAAAGCTGTCGCTGCTGGGTGTGTCGCCTCTGCTGGGTCCACCGCTTCTGCTGCCACTGGTGCTGCTGCTTTAGCTGCTACCGCTGGATCCTCTGCTGCTGCTGTTGGATCTGTGACTGCTACCTCTGAAGGTGCTGCTGCTGGATCTGCTGCTGCTGCCACTACTGAATCTGCCGCTGCTGGGGCCACTGCTGCTGGTGCTGGAGCTGCTGATGTTGCTGCTCCACCTTGCTCCTTCCTGGGTCCTGCTGTTGGCTCATGTTGGCGTGGGCTGCTCCTGGGACTGCTGCTCTGTTCACTGGAGCTGGACACAGGCAGTGGGAGAGGGGAGGAAGCCACAGCCGCTCTAGTTCTCTCGCTATTCCACGTGTTCTTCTACCCTGTGATCTGCTCCTCCGTTGCTCACTGATGCTCTCCCTTCACATTTCTTGAGTTGTGGAGAGCTCCGGTGTGAGTGGAAGCTCCCCTCACCTGTTTTTTCCAGCAGCTTGAGCTGAGCCTGGCAGCTTTCTGGTGCGCTGCTGCCACTGCATTTGGCCTACCTTCTGGGGCCACTTTCGCCAGCCTGTGCAGGCTCTTGTTCTCTTCTACTTCTCCACTGCCATTTCAATTTCCTATACACCTCACTTTTTAGTAAAAGTGTGTATTTTGCTGAGTGTTTTCGGTCTTTTTCCCCCCTATGCTGCTTTGGCATGGCACCTAAGCCACCATCTTAATGGGAAGTCCTCAAATAGTTTTTAACAGACAGTTTTGATAAATTGAGTGCCTCCAAATCAGAGCATTCTGGAAGATTCTGGAGAGAAGGGAGAAGAGCAGAGGTACCTGTCCACAGCTCAAGCAGCAGAGTGACTCTGACAGGCAGAGGCCAGACCTGAAAGAGCTGGTGGACCTTCAGCTGCTTCCATGAGGCACCACTGTGCTGGCTGCTAAATGCTAATTAGTCTTAATGAGCATAATGATACTTACAGGAAGATTCTAGAAAGAGAATTGCAGGCATTTATAGTGAATATCTATTAGGATGCTTTCAGCAAAAATAGGAACTTAATAGTTTAATGGAAAATTGGGAAAGTCTTTTCCATCGTAGCCTCTGTGAGTGTGTGTGTGTGAGCTGTGGAGTAGGTGTAATTAGCAGTGAGGTAGTAGTGCATGATCAAAGCAAGGCATCCTTTCAGCAATAACAGAAGGGCTTCTTTCACTGAAACCCAAATTTTTACCAGCTTGCAAAGATTGGACTTTAAAAGCATGTTGATGGGGGGTGGCTGGGAAGATATCTCAGTGAGTATGAAACCTTGCTGTGAAAACATGAAGACCTGAATTTGATCCTCAGCAACTACTACACAAGTTGGGTGTGGTCATGCATACCTGTTAACCCAGTGCTGAGGCAGGAAGATTGTTGCTTGCTATTCCACATTCAGTGAAAAACCTTGTTTCAAAGGAGGAAGAAAAGCAATAGTCAACACCCAGTGTTTTCTGCTGGCCTCCTTATACATGTACACATACATGCATACACCACACACACTCAAGAATGTGGTGCACATACACAGTAGGAAGGTCAGATCACATGCTGCCTATGCTTAGTGTACTCTGCAGTGTTGGCTCTATTGCATGGTTCAAGTTCTATTGTTCCCTGCATTATTTTTCTTGTTATTAGCAGTTGTATTTTACTTGGTAACATTACTAGACTTTTTACTTAAAATTTTCATCTAAAAATGAGGTAGTAATATGTACCTCATAAAGGTTGACTTTCAAGTTCCATATAAATCATACAAATCACTTATATTTAGTAAGCCATCAACAGAGGCTAGATAAGATTTCTAGTAAAATAAGGAATGGTGTATATGCTGGCAAAATATTTTACATGGTTATTATTTATGAGGATTTTTATAATTTTTATTAAAAAGTTATTTTCAAACTTATATTAATATCAGTAGAAGTCACTTTCATCATCGGATTCGCCCACATATGCAAACAACTAGAAACTTCACCAGCTTTGAAACTTACATATTTACAATTTTTCTCTCATTAAAACTTATCTTGGTGGTTCACAAATTTTTTGGTCTCAGGAGTCCCTCATATTTTATTTATGTGAATTATATCTCCCACTATTTACCACACTAGTAATTGAAATCCATTAAAAATTATTTAAACTTATATCCTAGATGCAATATATGGTGAGATGTTTTATGAAAAATAAGTGCTTCTCAGAACAAAGCAAAAAGAATGGTATTGTTCTTTGTATTATAGGTCCCTTTTTTGTTCTTCACAGAAGAGAGCAGGATGCTCCCATTTCCCATCGGTGCTATTTTTTTTTTTTTTTACATGCATAGATCTCGAAAATGTTAACCCATTTTATCATACATTGTAAAAATAATGAATTCACTGGTATCACTTCAGATTATGAGGAAAAGTCTTTACTAGTTGGGAAGTTGTTTGGAGCACAGTGGCAGATCTGACTCTTCTGAGATTCTAATTTTACATTGAGAGTGTGAATTTTATAATTGGCAATAAAAGCTTCCAGTTGGTTTTCTGAGAGGGATGGGCCAATGATGTTCATTTATAAAGCTATGACTGCCACTCCAGCCTGCTTGATCAAAGATTACAGAGAGCCTTTCGAATAAAGGTGATGTTCCATGAACAGGGTAGCTAGCTCAGGCTGGAGCACAACACTGAAGTAATTTCCATGAGGAAACAGTTCTATCTCAATACAGGTTGAGATAGAAAATAATTAGTAATTGTACAGATCAACCTATATATTCATAAATTAATGTGGCTTTTTCTTTAGATGTTTCATTTATTTAATTTTTTGTTGTATGTGTATATGCACATACACTCAGATGTTCAAAGATAGCATCCTTGCCTGGATTTGAACTCTGGTGCCCAGGTTGTTGAGGCAGCTACTTTCTCAACTGAGCTAACTTCCAAGCCTGTTTTTTTTTTTTAGTTTATCATGTTATTTTTTATGTTATTAAATGCTAATGTTTGGATTCGGATGTGAGTGCCAAGAGTTGTGGCTACCACTGCTTAGAAATCACAGGTATAAACATTGATAGTATGAAAGAGACAAAAGATTAACTCATGCATTCTAAGGTCAAGTCTATTGTGAAAGTCCCTGAATATACCTCAGGGATGCACTGGAGTGTGCCCATCCCTCTTGGTGAATATGTACCCTACAGGAACCATCTGCAGCCAGTCTGGTTTGCCACCTTCTACTCAGAAAAGAAAACCACACCATCTCAGCCACCCCAGAGATTTTTCTCATTTCATCTTGACATTTAAGGACTCAGTTCTTTGTGATATTGTGAACCACATCATGAGGCTACTCAAGACCAGGCTAATAGTGCATATGGCTGTGTCCTGAGCTCCTAGTATAAGGCCCAGTGAGGAAGTAATGAATGAGAAAATGAGCTCCTGGAGGAGCTTGGTTCATCATAACAGCTTGTTGTCCATTTCTCAAGCAGATAAGGCTTGTTCCACTTGATGAGTACTGGCTATCACTGTTCATGACTAGAAGCACTCCATGTGATGTTCCAGTGCCTTCTTATTCATTCAGCTAAAATGTTCCTCAAACTAAGGTACCCAGTCACAACCTCCCTCATCTTCTGTGTTCCCTTTCTTTATAATTAATGTGCCCTCATCAAGTGTATGTTAAGCTTAGGACCTAGCACATGGTAGCAACTTAGTGAATAAATGAGTCAAAGAGACCATCAACAGACATTAGACTTCTACTGTGTGCAATGCACGATTGACTTAAAGTCTTTGCTCTACATAGGCATATGGGGGAAGCAGAGAGAAAGCAAAGAAATGCCTGGGAATAACAATAGTGTCATTCATTTAAGAAGTCTGTGTATCAAGAGGAAAGCACAATAGATGGGATGGAACCTTGTAAGATTTTCCAGTTGTGTCCTATGGAGGTGGTGCCTGAGGCCATCAAGGATACATGCACCAGAGAGAGAGGCAGGCTGCTCCCAACGAGGACTATTCCCTGGGCTAGATAGCTCTGCATCTTGCAGCTCCAGCCACATTGTCCATCTTTGTCCCTCACAGGAATTTGAATCATGATATTTAATTTCTGATGCCAGCTTGGTTGGATCAGGAAACAAGTAAGAGACACAGCAGTCTACTTGGTCACATTTGTGAAGGTATTTCCAGGAAGAGCTAATAAAATGTGGAGGACCTTCCCCCAGAGTGGGCAGCCCTTTCAGCAGAAGCTTGTATGTAATGGGGTTTCTAGAAAAAGCACTCCTTTGGCCTAGCTGTCCTTGCTGGTAAATTCATTTACCCTGTTGCTGCCATCCTTCGTGGACATAACTACCATCTTCTTCAGCCTTCTATGTGGACTGTAGACCAGTGGCTCTCCAGGAATCTTCCAGACCTTTAATGCCTCATGGATTATGCAGCTAACAGGTTATCAAACTCTCTAGTCTGCAGACAGCCAATACTGTACTGCCCAGCCAATTTAATAAATCCCTACAGAATATACCAGTTCTACCAGTTTTGTTTCTTGACAGAACCGTAACTAATACATAGCCCCAAAAGAGCTTTCTCTCTCTCTTCCCCAGGTGGTATGGGACACAGAGCTCCACAATGACAAGAGCTCAGCAAAGGAGAACAGAGAAGGCCAGAGCTTAAACTTAGCACAGTCTTGTGTGCTACTCTCTGGAGTGTGAGCATCCCACTGCTTGTGGCTTTTGTCCATCCCCACATGACTGTTTCTTGTAAAATTGTGGACTGTCCAGGATTTAGTCTCCTTGTTTCTATGTCAGTCTTATGTGTGTGCCTTCATAGAAGCTTTCTTTGAGAAGTTGCCATCTCCCTCCCTCTCTTCTCTTCAAATGTGCTCTAGTGCAAATCAATCTTTATTTCTTTGCCATTAGCGGCCTGTCCATAAATCAGTCTTGCCCATTCAGTAGTTAGTGTGGCAGGGCCTCCAGCTGTCTGTTGCCTGCAAGTGGTGCCTTTTTCGTAGCTTATCATCACCAGCTGTTCCTGGAGCATATAGCCCCCACATTTTCGACAAGTGTCTCATCTGTAAAATCATTTCTTTCTTGGCCTCCTTTCCTCTTCCTTGTTCCTGGCAGCCACCCACAGAGCTGCACCCCAGGCATATAACCACAGTGAGCCTAGCACATGTCTGTAGCTGGCTTTTAGGTAATAAAATCTAGCTTTCAGTAAATCATAGCAGTAAGGAGATCCATAAATCTCTTGCCTCCCTCACATCAATTCTCATTGTCTTGAATACCATAGGCATGAGCTACTTGGCCTGTGCACTGATTTTGGACCCAGTCACTCCTGACCATAATCCAGTGTGTGTTGATGGGTGAGAGGTTTTGGAGGCATTCCTCTAGCAAATTTGTGTCTTTGGACCACAGGGCATTTTAGTGTCATTGCAAATAGCACTGAGTCTACCTATGGCATTGGCTTTCTGCACTTGCATGGAGGGGCACACTTGTTTCTTTGTTGAGATCAGGAGGTTACATGAAATCTGGAGGCCAGACCAGTTCTAAACACTGCCTTCAGGGCTGGGGTACAGCTTCATGGTAGAGCATCTGATTAGCATGTGTGAGGCCCTGGATGTGGCCACAAAACAGAAATTACATTTACTGTCTCTATAATATTTAGGATTTCCTTTTGGTCACTGTGACAATTACGGGCCATTCTTTCACTGTATTCACATAAAGGACACATGGGGCAGGGCCTGTGAGTCCTGGCATCCTCACAGGTAACCCTCAGTGAGAGCACCTGGGAAGTGGACTAGAAGCCAGCCTCGCAGGCACTCTCAAGGGCAGATGCACTCATGCGCTGATTCATGTTCCCTCTACGACTTCCACTATGTAAGCACTCTAGCTCCTTTGGACAGATAGATCAATCAATGCTGTCTCTTCATGTGGTATTTACACAAGTCTTCCAAGCAGGAAGAATGGGGGGCTTAAGTGAGGAATGGTTGAATGGAGGAATGTCGTAGAATCCATTCCTTTGGTCATTCACACTTACCAAAGATGGGGCTGTGGGCAGTAGAAATAGATTGGAAATATCAGAACTTGAAACAATGAGGTGACCTGACATCCTGGTGGTTCCCTGTATGTCATCCTGCTAGATAGTGTCTTCATTCTTGCATCCATGTAGCTGGCATAGGGCTTGGGATTAAGTGGCCCCTAACCAGGGCTGAGTGGAAGAGTGAGGGTAGGGCAATAGAAATGAAGATCCATTTCTCACAGGAGACACCAGCTGGTCTTCTGTCAGTACTTCATTCGGACCCGTGGTACATGTGCCCATAGGCAAGAGAACAATAGCCAATGTCTCTCTCTTCTCTTTAGCATCCATTTTAAATATGGCAGGGAAATGTGAATGGGTTAACCCTGTGTTCCAGGACTTTTAGGAACATAGATTTGAACATATAAATTTTACAATAAGAATAGGAGCTGGATGGGCTGGGCATGGTGGCACATGCCTTTAATTCCATCACTCAAGAGGAAGAGGTAGAAGGATTGTTGAGAGTTCGAGGCCATCATGAGACTACATAGTGAATTCCAGGAGACCCTGGGCTAGAGTTAGACCCCACCTTGAAAAACCAACTAACCAAACAAACAAACAAAATGGAGGTGGAAGACTTGGTCTATCATACTTTAGTTCTATGCTTCTTCATTGAGTGATATCTTCCATTCCTCTCTCTGCCGCTCACAACCATCACTGGCAGAACAAGATGGAGAATAGTCTTCCAGCAGTTTTGAACTTTATATGAGTAATCACAAACCTCTGTCTCCACATTAAGATATATGATTTATCTGCTGTTCCAGCACAGCCGCATTATCCTAGCTAATATACCTCAGTGATGAAATAAAGCTATTTTTGATCTATAAAATGAAATTCCAGTCATACATGCTGATCAGAGGTATCAAATAATGATATTTATGCTTACTAAGGGTTTAAGATCATTACCTTTAGGAAAGCAGACCATTAAAATTCACTGGGGGCTGAGGAGATGGCTCACTGTGTAAATAAAGCACTTAGTGTGTAAAAAGGAGGACTTGAAGTCATATCCGTCACATTCACATAAGATGCTGAGCATGTTGGGTACATACCTATGATCACAGCAACAGGGAGGCAGAGACAAGATTCCTGGGGTTTGCTTATAAGCTAGTCTAGCCAAATTGATGAGTTTCAGGTTCAGTGAGAGACTTTGTCCCATAAAAACAAAGTAGAGAAGTGATATAGGAAGACATTTAACCTCAATCTCTGGCCTCCACATTCATGCTCCCACACATGCAAGTACAGATGTATGCCCATACACTTGAACAGGTGTACATGCATGCAGATATGCATATACACATGCTATGCATACAACACACATGTATAAAAACATAATTCATCAGTTTTCCTTGTGCTCATATGGAAAGTAAAGCATAGATTAATGCACATGAAGTCTCAGCATTTCCTGGCTCACTGCTATCCTGCCTCTACCATCTATTGTTTTATTCTCTAAGTCTGTGTTTGAATTACTTTTATTTTCCACACACAATTTACACCATGCAATATTTACTTTCTGTACTGTGGCAGGTACTTTTCATAAAGACTCGTAATGACTCAGAGAACATGCAGCAAGGAGTGGTTGAAAAGATGCGTTGTTCCACTTCTCAGGCTTTTGCCCAGTTTCTAGTGGCAGAGAAACTGTGTCTGAGAAAGATCATGCATGAATGAAAGAATAATTTTTTTAAGCAGAAACATGATGGTATTGTCCTATTATGAAAAATTGATATATTATATTTCAGTTATGACCAAAAATATGGTGCTAGATTTTTATTATTACTATTAAAATTAGTAAATAGTTACTTGCATTTAGAGTCAATAAATCAGATGTGATATTTTTTCTTCAAACTGACTTTTGTTTCAGGATGAGACAGTTTGAGACTTGGGAGCATGAGGCATTGTGCAAGTGAAGAATGTTTAAGTGATGTCTCCAGGAATCTCATTGCAAGGGATAAATATAGCAGACTATGATGGGAAACCTTCAATAGCAACTGCCAACTTCCTTCTCTTTATGTTTCTTTGCTATTAGCTGGATCACTTTCCTATTCCTTTTATTTGACTACATCTACAAATGGCCACACATTTCCTTCACCATTATACTTTCAGGGCACCTTTTTGAGTCCAATATCAGGGAATTTGCAGTGGCTAACAGTGTTACTAACAATGTGGCAGCACTATCATATGTAATTCTATCACATTCTACTGCAGAAGCTCGAAAAATTTCCTTTCACTGACATAAATATCATATAATTTTCCTAAGACCTAAATAGCTAAAATTCAGGAAAGGATGACTAGCTAAGCACACAGAGCTCACATTACTCACACTTTTGCTCATTTGCAAAACCTGCTGCTTTATGTGGACTTACTTACACACAGTGGAGCACAGGCAAGGCTAAGGGCAGGTAAGTGACACTCAAAGAAAAAAAAAAAAACATTTTCCTACACTATTGCTAGGAAAGGGTATTCATTAATTTGTGGGTCCAAGAAAATTACACCAGGGTTACTTTCCATAATTGAAATTAGCAATTGTCACATGTGAAATAAATGATAGCACCATTCGTGTTCCTAATTCTGACTCAAAAATACATATGTGCTAATAGAAAATTTCAGTGAATGTATGAGGAGACTTTGACAACAATGACTTCAGCCAAATGACAAAGAAGGAGTAGATTGTGTTGTGGATATCAATTATTATGAAGTGACTAAGTGTCCAGTACATTTAAAGCATATGAGATATGAATATAGAAAAATATGAGACTCACTAGAGGTACTTATGTGTGGTTAATGATTTCTTTTTTTAAAATTTGTTTTGTAATTTTTAATTATTTATTTGTTTATTTGAGAGTGACAGACAGAGAAAGAAATATGCAGAGAGAAAAAAAAAATGGGTGTGCTAGGGCTTCCAGCCACTGCAAACAAACTCCGGACACATGCACCCCCTTGTGCATCTGGCTAACGTGGGTCCTGGGGAATCGAGCCTTGAACCAGGGTCTTTGGGCTTCACAGGCAAGTGCTTAACTGCTAAGCCATTTCTCCAGCTGTGTTAATGATTTCTTAAAATAATTTTGCATAGAAATTAGGACTATAGGAGCTAGATGTTGTCCAGAGACAGTACATGTTCATGTGTGTATGGCTACAATATATCAAATAAGTTTTCCAGTTTTGTTCAAACATCTCTAAACATTTCTTTCTGTCTCCCACACAGAGGTGACCAGTAATAAAGTGCCAATGATATGGCTAGAGTAGGGAATAGAATGGGACAATAACACAATTCTATGTTCACTATGTGCCACATATGTTATTAGATTATATAAGTTAGTTTTCAGCCATTCAATGAATCATTTTTGTATGTTAGTTTCATGTGTCAAATTGAATAGGCTATAATGCTTAAATACCAGACTAGCTTTTGCTGTGAAGATACATTGTAAACCAGTAGATGCATTGGCCAATTTCATTGTCAACTTAACTGGATTTATAATCACCATAGAAACATATTTCTGGGTATGTCTAGTCTATGAGGGTGTTTACAGAAAGGCTTATCTGAGGAGCAATGACCTACCTTTAATGTAGGAATTAACATCCCCTGTGTTGGAATTCTTGACTCAATACAAAGGAGAAAACAGCTGAACACCCATATTCACTGCTCTCTGCTTCTTGCATAACTATTTAATGAGAACTGGTGTCTCCTGATACTACTTCAATGACTTCAATACCATGAGCAACTGTATTCCCTAAAACTGCATGCCAAACTAAACCCTTTCTCCCTTAAGTTTCTTCTTTCCAGATATTTGGTCAAAGCAAGAAGAAAAGATTTTTAGAAAAGTAATAGAGAAAATTTCTACCCAGGAGTGGGGTGTGGCCATGATAAACACAACCATGTGGTTTGTGGGCTTTGGGAATTTGCTTGTGGGGGGAATGTGGGAGAGTTTGGAGCTCTAGGCTAGAAAAGCCCTAGAATGCTACAAACAGAGGTCAATGGACCATTCTGGTGGGAGTGTGCATAAACTCAGAATACTGAGAAAAAAGTGTACCTTACTTATGAGGTTTCAAAAAGGTACAAGGATTCTTCTAGGATTATGTCAGGGGCATTCATGATTTAATATGAAAAGGAATCTGTCTGTATTCTGTCCATATCCCAAGAATTTGAGAGATACTATATCAAAAAGGAATAAATTAATTTGTTTAGTAGAGGAAGTTTCAAGACAATGTACCATTCAGGATCTGGCGTATTTACTCCTTAATCCCCTATGTAGGCCTACAAGGACCAAGAACAACAAATGGAGAAGAAATATATAAAAAGTAGAGAGATTGGTGAAGAAAGGAGGGTGAGTTTAAAGTTGTAGGGAGGAGAGGTTTTGTGGAAAGTAGCTGCAATTGTTAGAGAGTAGTATCATTGTAAAGAAACATTATGTTAGGAATGTCAGCATCTTGGGCAGATTCAGGTTAGGAGCCACAGATGAGTGAGACCATGCAATGATTATCTTTCTGTGGTTGGGTGAGTTCACTTAGAATGATCTGCTCCAGGTTTGAACATTTTTCTTTACATCTTGAGGATTAGACAATAGGGAGGGTGGGGCAGGAGAGGATGGCAAGGTGGGGTGGGAAACAAAAAAAAAAAAAAAAAAACTGGACCCCAATGGCAATGTTACCATAAAATTCTACATCCTAAAAAACAGACAAAATAGTTGAACCTTCATCAGGTCCTTAGAGGGAACATCTGAATCATAGGGTCCTGGAGAGGGTATGATGAAGACTAACCTTAATCTTCTTCTATTTCTCTCTATCTCTCTATCTCTCTCTCTTCTCTCTATGCCTTTTATATAACCTATCTTTCTCTTCCTTCTTTCCTTGGTGCTGTACTGTAACTCCCTTTACCAGCATATGGTTAACATCCACAATGAGCCGTTGCTCAGAGAGACCTACAAGGTTTCCCAAAAGAAGACAGATTTCTGTTGAGTAGTTGATGACCCACCAAAGGTTATTGGTAAGACCCTACTGCCAAAGATGCCATATGTTGTTGGTATAGAAGATGGAGTGACCTGTCTGAAATCTGGAAGACAGTCAGTCCCCAGACAGTTAGCTTGTTTAGTGCCAGAAGGTGCTACATGAGTGACTAGGAAAAAATGATCAACATCTGTCCAAGCAACTCATGGTGTAAACTACTCAGTAGCAACAACCTGACATGATGCTCACATGAATGAAATAGTGGTGCACAGCAATGATGGGAGACCAATTGCTCTTGATTTGGTTAACTGATCTGCTCAGTAGAGTGTAACCCATAGCTGGAGCTGGGAAATAAGTCAGAATCATATCCCAAAACTGAGCCCACTCTCCATTATCAAGGTCCCACCAATAGTGGGCTACAAAATTCTCTCTAAAATAATAATGGTTATCCCAGTTATCTGGTACTGACTTAACTCTCTGTTGGAGAATTTGCTTCTTTTTTTCAGATAGGCACAGAATCTGAGGAGATAATCAGCCCATCACATGTCACCAGGGCTCCAACTGAAACCAAGAATAATTGGAGAAATGAGCAAGAGTGCTGCTTTCTTGGTGAACCTGGTACCAGCAAACGGGTGAAGGAGATAGACACAGAGAACACTCAACTCTTACCAAACAAGATATCCAGAGACATAGAGGCTCCCAAGACCTAATCACTGAAGTAGACCTAAATGAACCGATCATGGCTCAGGGAAATTTGTGGAAGAGGGGGTAAAAAGATTGTTAGAGCCACAAGTTGGGACTTTATGCACCAGGACATTGCTCCTTACCCATAACTGATGACTAACCCCACAATCCATGACCCACATGCCCCACTGAGGAGGGTTCCTACAGAAGGGGAAGGATGAAGAAGGCTAATGATGATATTAAAATGGATGTATACAACCTGTGTTCATAACTAATAAAAAGAAGAAAAAAGAAACATTATACTGTTCAGTGGGATAATAGGAAAGGTGAGCCTTAGGCAACACCCCACCCACTGAAAGCTCAATCTTGTGAAAATTCAAAGTCATTTAAAATGATAGACTCTAAACTGAATAGGCCATCAGGAAGCTACTCCTCTTGAAAACAGCCATCCTGGTAATTACTTTTTCAGGATCTGAGTGGAAGGCACATAGAGGCCACTGCATCGGTGGTCCAAGGGGTTTAGGCTACATCTTATGCTGATATCAGAACTTGGCAGAATCATACACATGGTACTAGTTTTGTAGACATTAAACATACATGGAAATATATTATGGTAATGCACCTCTGAGTGTGTCTATGAATTTGTTTTCAGTAAGATTTAATTGGCCAGAGAAGAGCTACACTGAATCTGAGTGTCAGGGTTCCATGGGATGGAGCCAAGTATACGCATTCATCTCTCTTGCTCTCTCTGCTTTCTGACTACTATGCAATGTGAACAGCTGCCTCACATTCTTGCTATTATTACCTTCCTCACCGAGGTGGGCTATATCCCCTCAAACTGTAAGCCAAGATAAACCCTTCCTCCTACAGGTCTCTTTTTTCTAGGTTTTTGGTCACACAATTAGAAAAGTAACTGATACAGTAGATTATGAGTAGAGCTGGTGAACTTTCAGGATATAGGTGGTTTTCATCCAATCAGTTGAAAATCTGAACAGAAAAATACTATGAGAAAGAAGAGATTCAAATTTCAGATGCTTTCATACTCAGGCACAAGCTAATGTCTGCCCTGGTTCTTCATCATGCTCTCCTTCTGTGAAGATTTCAGGTGTTCTTGCCTCCTCAATATGAGCCAATTCCTTAAAACAAATCTCTCTGAGTTATATTTTATACCCACTCACCCTGTTGGTTCAATTTATCTGGAGAACTTTGGATAATACAGGTATCTGATATTTTTATCCCTGACTGACAATGAAGGGAACTAGAGCTCAGATACATGACCTGACTTTACCAACATGAAAAAGTAGAATTTTGAGTCAATTTAGGACATGAATCCCAGTTGCCTTCCTCCTGGAGCATAATCCCAGAAAACTTAGTGCTAATTTGTGAGAAGACATCTAGGCTGCTGAGGTGTCAGAGTGACCGAGTCAGGTAAGACAGCATGACTTAAAAGGTGAAAATTGGGCTGGATAGATGGCTTAGCGGTTAAGTGCTTGCCATGAAACCTAAGAACCCCGCTTCAAGGCTTGATTCCCCAGGACCCACGTTAGTCAGTTGCACAAGGGGGTACACACATCTGGAGTTAGTCTGTAGCGGCTGGAAGCCCTGGCGTGCCCATTCTCTCTCTCTCTCTCTCTCTCTCTCTCTCTCTCTCTCTCTCTCTGTAACTCTCAAATAAATCTCAAATAAATAAATAAAAATGAACAAAAAAATAAAAATAGAAAGGTGAACCTGCTATTTACATATAGTGGTGAATACTGAGAAGATCCAAGACCCATCAAAATTACATGAAGAGTAAGCTAAGGGCTTATCACAGGAAGTTTCCTCTCTCTGTTGCATGCACCAGGGCCTAAAGACACTGCAGAGTACATGGCAGACTAATAAGAGTGCTACTCTTGGTGCACACCTTAAATCCCAGCACTGTGGAGGCAGAGGTAGGAGGATAACTTTGTGTTTGAAGCCACCCTGAGACTACATAGTGAATTCCATCAGCCTGACCTAGAATGAGACCCTACCTCAAAAAATCAAAATTACAACAACAAAAAAATTGCTACTCTCACTGCTAGTCAGAGAAAAAGTGGTTATACAATTAGGAGATACAAAACTCATCTAAGCAGAAAATACAAAGTTGCTGAGAGCCCAACACTAAAGGAGACTAAGAATGCACCCCCAAGACTAGGAGAACATTGTGGAAATGGGGGAGGAAGAATCTCATAACCACAGGTGCAAAGTTATATTGTGAAGACTTGTCCTTTCATGGGAACTGACTGATGCATTCATCACTGAAGGGTTAATGCAGCCCTAAAGTTGCTTGAAGAGTTAATAAAGTTCTACATTTAGTTGTTGTGAAAGCTGGCCCTAAAACAGAGGCTTGAATTAAGGTCAAATTTCTTGGCAATAACAGTTTTCTCAGACCTTGGACCTGAAAAGAAACAAACACCAATGTGAATCCATTGTTCTATACAATGACATTAATATCTTGAAGACAGTACTGTTTAATCTTAAATGTTGAAACTGTCTTATCACCAAAGGAAATGGAGTTTTTCTTATCCACATCCTTGCTTATGCTCCTCTTTCTCTGTATTTTTGTATAAAAGTCTGCTCAGCTGTAAATATGCCACTGCAGCCTCAAGCCCAAAAGGAGGTTTGCAGTCATTGCACTGCTTGACCCCAATAAAGCAGTCTATAGCCACTGAGGTCTGATTTCATTTCTCATCCATGTCACCCAGGTTAGCTGTGATCCCTACTCAAATCTATCAATGACCCCACAGTGATTACCAGCACTCCCACTGAAGAGGGTCCTCCGTTGAAAGGGGGCAATAGAGGGAGGACAGCACAGGACAGCCTGATAAGAATATGATCAATTTGCAGTATGTTCATATATTAAAACTGCAAACAAAAAATTTATAACAAAGAAAGAAAGAAGGCTCTACTCACTGAGTGTAGTCA
Organism: Jaculus jaculus; assembly: GCF_020740685.1. Classification (NCBI taxonomy): domain Eukaryota; kingdom Metazoa; phylum Chordata; class Mammalia; order Rodentia; family Dipodidae; genus Jaculus; species Jaculus jaculus. The sequence goes on along the minus strand of NC_059103.1, from coordinate 62,486,948 downwards.
TCACAGAGGACTGTGGGGCTCGTGGTGACAGTTCAGATGTCAGGTCAGTGTGTGGGGTTCATTAGAGGTGAATTAGTACAGAGGGAATTCTTGATGAAATTCATGAAGATGGAGAAAAGTGACATAATTAGGTAACTATGTGTGATTATATGAAAATTAGAGGTCAAATAAAAAAGACAACACTTGATTTGTTTAATTGTAAAGTTGTACTGAATATTTGAATATAATGTGCTCTTTGAATAAAAGAATAAGCAAGAAATATCATTCATATTCTTGTGGGGAAGAGAAACAAAGAAATTATTGCAGGGGTTCCTTGACTTACCAAGACATTATGTTCTGAAAGCCCTTATGAGTTTAAACTATTGTTAAATCAGAAAGAGCTACATTTAATACACATAACCAACTAAATACCATAGTTTCACCTAACCTACTTTAATTGCTTAGAAAACTCATATTGGCCTATAGAGAGGCCAAAACATTCATTGCAAAATCTATTTTATAAGACATTTGAATAGGGAGAAGGGAGATGGAGGAAAAGAGGCTGAGAGGAGATTAATCAAACCTAACTATGTGAATTCATGTAGAATAAAAAATCTAAACAAAAATTATTTTTAAATGCATATAACAATTATGCCCCCAATGTCTGAGTTCAAAATTATGAACAGAAGATTGTTTAATGAATCCCACCAAGAAAACTTGATCTTTAAGTAGAATTCAATGTTTTAAGTTAGTTTCTAGCACTTAAACTCTGGCTTGTTTTCACTGAAAGATTCAATTGGTGCTATAATTAAAAATCAAAAGACTTGGGCCAGAGTAATGGCTTAGTAGTTAAGGTACTTGCATGAGAAGCCTAAAGACACAGGTTCGTTTCTGCAGTACCTATGTAAGCCAGATGGACAAGGTGGCACATGCATCTGGAGTTTGTTAGCAGTGGCTTGAGGCCCTGGTTTACCCATACTTTCTCTTTCTCTACCTCTCCTCTTGCCTCTCAAATAAATAAATAAAATATATTTTTCAAAAACCAGAACACTTAATAAGAGAAGGTCCATTCTTCTATGTCAAATGTGAGCTGGAGATTACTAAAATAAACATATAAATAATATAAATAAAGTTTGAAGCTGGGCATGATGGCACATGCTTTTAATCCCAGCACTCAGGATGGAGAGGAAGGATGGTCATTGTGAGTTCAAGGCCACCCTGGGACTAGATAGCTAATTCCAGGCCAGCCTGGGCCAGAATGAGACACTACCTTGGAAAACCAAAAAGAAAAAAAAAATGTTTGAATATCACATATAATTTATTGACTACTGTACTGTACTGAAGATATAAAATAGAATGGTTGCATGGGTACATATTTATGAAATCATAACTTCAAAAAAATTCACAAGTCAAAGCATATTATACTGGAGACACTGTGCACAATTCTGTTGGATGATTAGAGGTGCTGTAAGTACTATGAAGAGAGAGAGCCACATATAGTAAGAACAGAACTACCCAGCAGGGCTTTTGTTGGACCAGTTGGTGTTTTATGAAGGGTGGCCATGGTTGTTATTCTGTCTCTTAGCTTGAGCCACTTAGAGATGTTATTCTTCTTAAACAGAGTAATGTTTTTCTTCCAAATGGAAAACATAAATTTAATGAATGGAAAGAATTTTCTCACTTTCAGTTTTTCTTTTAATAATATGTTTTTTAATCATGACACCTGCTACTATCTTTCAGTGGTAGCAGATGACAAATGAACAAGTTTCAAGTCAATATCAATGCAAACTACAAATTATGCTTCATAATGTTATGTTTTGTTTAGTAGAACCATGTGCTTTATTTTTTGGCTTATGTGTGTATGCATGTCATGAAGTGTTTGTGTAGCATGTGTATATGTGGTATATGCATACGTACACATACATGCATCATTTCTGAATGTCAGGTGTTCTACTCCTTCGCTCTTCACCTTATATTTGTTTTGGAGACAATCTCTTACTTATCCTGGAGCATGTTGTTTTTCCTTTTTAAAAAAATATTTTATTTATTTATTTATTTATTTGAGAGCGACAGACACAGAGAGAAAGACAGACAGAGGGAGAGAGAGAGAATGGGTGCGCCAGGGCTTCCAGCCTCTTCAAATGAACACCAGACGCGTGCGCCCCCTTGTGCATCTGGATAACGTGGGACCTGGGGAACCGAGCCTCGAACCGGGGTCCTCAGGCTTCACAGGCAAGCACTTAACTGCTAAGCCATCTCTCCAGCCCTAAAAAAAAAAAAATTTATATATTTATATAACAGAGAGAAAGAGAGGGAGAAAGAGAGAGAGTGAAAGGATGAGAGAGAGAGAGAGAGAGAGAGAGAGAGAGAGAGAGAGAGAGAGAGAGAGAATGGGAGCACCAGGGTCTCTAGCCACAGCAAATGAACTTCAGAAGTGTGTGCTCCCTTGTACATCTGGCTAACAGGAGTCCTGGGGAATTAGACCTGAGTCCTTTAGCTTTGCAGGTAAATGCCTTAACTGCTCAGCTATCCCTCCAGTGCCAAGCATGCCACTTTTTCTGCATGCTCTGACAATCCTCAGGTCTGTCATCTCCAATAGGACTGGGGTTACGGATTGTGTGGCTACACCCAACTGTTTATGTGTGCCCTCTGATAAAGCAGAAGCAGCCTCTCAGGCTTCCTCAGGCTCTCGTGTTTGCATAGGAAGTGTTCTTAACCACTGAGCAACCTCTTCAGCCCCCAGGATTTGGGGGCACCTTTGTGCATTCATGTGTTCATGCATGCACATATGTGTGAGTAAGATGTGGTGCACATGTGCAGGCCCTTTCAGTGCCTCAAACACTTTCCTGCAGTGGCCAAAGCCAAAAGTTGGGTGCCTGGCTCCTTTATTTTTCTACCCCTTCTTATTTGTGCAGAAGTTTCTTACTGATAGTACAGCTTGCTTTTGTAAGCCTGGAGCTTATTCTTCTTAGTCTCTTCTTTCCTTTGTGGAACTGGGGTTACAGATATTTGTGGCCACACCCATATATATATATATATATATATATATATATATATATATATATATATATAAGCTCTGAAAATTCTAATTCAGGAGGTTTCGAGCTCCTTCAGGCCCTCATGCTTTCACAGGAAGTGCACTTCACTTGGGTGGCTTCACTAGCAAGTTAATAAGGACTCTTTCTTTGGAGAGCATAGACTGTTTTGCAGAGCACTGCTCATTGTGTCTCCTTGTCTTGTCATCTTAATTACCTGTGAATTGGGTGAGTCACTTTACTTCTTAAGGTCTCCACTTCAGAGATGCTACAATTTCTTGGGGAAAATTTGCAAATCTTAAACCAAGGATATCCTAATTTCTGACCTGAATTTAACTAACAATTCCATCATCATTTTGGGATCCCTCTTCCTCTCCCTTTCCTCCTCTACTCTGCCCTCCTTTCCCTTCCTTACCCTTTCCTTTCCATCCTTTCCATCCCCTCCCTTCTCCTCTCCACCCTGCTCTTCTCAGAAGCAGAGACAGAGGAGAAGCCTGCATCCCATCATCCTCTTCAAGGACACATCACTACTAACATAACTTCCTCCCACTGAACCCCACATCTTCAAGGTTCTACTGATAGTTCCCACTAGTGCCTCAGAGTGAAGACCAGGTCTTTAAAAACACATGGACCTTTTACATTACAGATCCAAACTAGAACTAATCCTTAGCTGTGTGGTTAAAGTTATCAAAATGATCTATACATCCTTATGCCTGACACTATTTCATCTTTGTAAATATAAAAACAATTATGGGGTCTGGAGAGATGGCTCCGTGGTTAAGGAGCTTGCCTTCAAAAGCCTAATGATTCAGGTTAAATTCCCCAGTACCCACATAAAGCCAGATGTACAGTGGCACATGCATCTAGATTTTGTTTGCAGTGGCTGGAGGCCCTGGTGGGCCCATTCTCTATATTTCTCTTCTCTCTATTTCCCTCTGCTTGCAAATCAGTAAATAAACCAATTATGGGCAAATACTATAACTAAACTTTCACTTGGAGGGATAATTGTGGTGAGATTTATTTCATGAAGACCCCTCATTTTGGGAAGGCATTTCTAAACAAAATAATTCCCTCTGGGCTCTTTGCCCAGACACATGGAATATTATTTTATAGATTCCACTAATATTTGGTATTCACTGTGGCATGAATTTAATCATCTGGTTGAGCAGCTTCAAAACAGAATCTGTTCTTGGATCACTATCTGTCCCGTTAAATGGGTAGGATTTTATTGTTAAAAGATGTAAAGGGGGCTGGAGAGATGGCTTAGCAGTTAAGTGCTTGCTTGTGAAGCCTAAGGACCCTGGTTTGAGGCATGATTCCCCAGGACCCATGTAAGCCAGATGTACAAGGGGGAGCATGCATCTGGAGTTCCTTTACAGTGCCTGGAGGCCCTAGCAGACTCTCTCTCTCTCTCTCTCTCTCTCTCTCTCTCTCTCTCTCTCTCTCTCTCTCTCTCTGTTGCTCGCAAATAAATAAATAAAACTAAACAAAAAAAGAAGATGTAAGGGAGAGCTAGCCCATGAAGAATATTACATCTCCCTGCGATGGGCTAGGAGCAATGATTCAGTGGATATAGTACCAGCTGTGAAGATGAGGACCTGACTTCAGATTCCCAGAAATCACATAAAAATTTCAGGCATGCTAGTATGCAACTATGATCCCAGCACATGAGGATACAGAGGCAGGAGGATCCCTGTTGCTTCTGGGTCAGTGAACAATGGGACCCTGGCTTAAAAAGTAAGGCAGATAACTATCGAGTAAGATAGCCAACATTAATTTCTGACTTTCATGCACACATCTGCATATATTTATGCAAATATGCACATACATGTACATGGACACATGAGACTTCAGAGAGAGAGAGAGAGAGAAACACACGGATCTCTACTGTGACCAAGGAGAATGAGTCAGCCTTCTTGGAAATGGAAAAGTAATGTGAGAGAGTCCTGTGTGGCTGGCCTTCTAAGGGGAACAAGGAGCTATGGGGTCTACAGCATCTTCTCAATGCTGGACCTTGCTCACCTGCTGTAGCAGTGCCATGTGGAGACTACAACTACATAACTATTTTCTCTCAGCTCTGGAAGTTGCAATCTGAAGTGAAGTTTCATCTCTGAAGTGAAGACTAAGCAGAGCTGAATATTTCACAGGAACTTTGTTCCTGGCTTGAAAGTCAGCTTTGTTCTGTGCTTTCACACAGTGGACAGAGGGCTCTCCCTATCTTCATGAGGACATTAATTCCTCCAGAGGCCCTACTATAGGACCCCATCTAAACCTAATCACCCCAGACCTACATTCCAAATACTGACCCACTGGGAATTTTAGGACACAGACAAGCACTCCATGACACTTGACCTTATATGAAGCGAATTTTCACTGTGAGATAACATGTGTTTGTGTCTCGTGCTACAGCAGTGTACTCTACATTCCACATTTTACTTGTGCACAGCAGACACATATTTAGGGCATGGTGCACTCATTTAGTGCAGAACAGGAGATTCCTGCCAGAGTTGTAGCATGTTGCCTGCTATTTTGGTGTGTTAATACTGCATTAACTGTGGAGGGGGCTATATCACACTTTTCGTCCTTACTAAACTTGTCACTGACATATCTGTTAAGATTTTCTCTAGCACAATATTACAATATTGTATTTTTGGATCTCTGTAATTTAGCAATATTTAATTCTCATGCTAGTCTCATGTCTAAAATGTTTGTCTATTTGGAGGAGTTTAGTCTTTGTTGTCTTCTATAGATATATGAAAAAATGTACTTTATCTAATAGAGCATGAACATATCTCTGGAGCTATCATCAGGTGAGAGAGAAAGAGAGACCCCTGATGTGTGAATGAGGGGGTGAGAGAGCTGGAGAGAGAAAAGGGGAGGGATGTTGAGGAGAAAAGAAGGTACTAAAAGGAAATGAGAAGGGGAAAAGAAGGGAAAGGTAGAGGTGATCCACTACTAACTGATGTTGTTTGAATTACGGTCTCTCCAAAAATATGTATTTAAATGTTAATTCTGGCACCTGTGGATGTGACCATGCTTGGCAATAGGTCCCTTGGAGATGTGAACAAATGGATCATGCTAATGTGAGGCCATACTTGATTACGGAGGCCACCAATCCAATGCCTGGAATCCTTACAAGAAGAACTATACATACACACATAGGGAGCAGTACCCATAGCAATAGAAGCAGAGACTGGAACACTGTATATTTGCTGCAGGAAGCACCAACAATTGTAGTAACACTGGAAGAGGGAAGTGGCAGAGAAGGATCTGCCTCCACAGGCTTCAGAGGGAGTGAGACATTGCTGATATCCTAATATCAGACTTGGGGACTCCAGGATCCTAAGTTGCTACACTATAACACAAGAAACTCAAAGAATCAAGACAATACAGTCCCTCCAAAAGCTATAAATCCATCAGCAATGATCACCAATGACACTGATTTAGATGAAATGCCTGACAAAGATTTCAAGAAAATAATGCTGTCTATGTTCAAAGAAATAAGAGAAAAAATGAAACGGATCAAAAAAGAAAACAAAGGAGTTAAAGAAGAGAACAAACTTCTGAAAGAGAACATAGGAAACCAGCTTAATGAAATAGAGTTCATTACAAGACATGAGTAAGGAAAGAGAAATACTGAAGAAAAACCAGGCTGAAATCCCAGCTCTAAAGAAGACACTTAATAAAATAAAATAAAATAAAATAAAATAAAATAAAATAAAATAAAAACCCCTGTGGAAATTCTCACCAGTAAAATGGATGAAGGAGAGAACAGAATATCTAAACTAGAAGACCAGGTGGCAGATCTAATACACTCCAAATAAGAAAAAGACAAACTAATAGAAAGATGTGAATGGAAATTTCAAGATATCCAGGATACTATGAAAAGATCAAACATAAGAATTTGGGGTACAACAGAAGGAGAATTTCAATCCAGAGGCTTAGTAGATATTTTCAACAAAATCATAGAAGAAAATTTTTTTCAAACAGGGAAAGAAATGCCAATGCAGATACAAGAATCTTTTTGAAAACCAAACAGACAAAATCTGGAGGAAAAAAAAAAAAGTCTCCTCTCCATGTTATAATTAAACTATTGTACACACAAACCAAAGAAAATATATTGAAAGCAGTTAGAGAGAAAAAGCAAGTCACCTACAAAGGCAAGCCCATCATAATAACTGCAGATTACTCAAGACAAACTTTAAAAGCAAGAAAGGCTTGGAAAGATGTATCCCAAGTTCTGAAAGATAAATGTCAACCAAGATTACTTTATCCTGCAAAGCTATATATCCAAATTGATGGAGAGTTAAGAACATTCCACAACAAAAACAGGCCAAAGGAATTTATGACAACTAAACCAGATCTACAGAAAATACCTGAAGGAATTCTTAATGCTGAAGAGAAAGCAAAACACAAACAAGAGGAAATAAGAAGCAATAAACCACACTCAAATAATAGTTAAAACAAATGAATACAGGGAAAAGAGAAAACACTACAAAATAAGAAGAATGGTGAGAAGAAATGCATACCTTTCAATAATAAATCCTAATATCAATGGTCTCAATGCACCATCCAAAAGACACAGGCTTGCAGACTGGATTAAAAGGTATGATCCTGCCATTTGTTGCCTCAAGGAAACTCATCTGTCAATAAAGGATAGACACTGCCTTAGGGTGAAGGGATGGAAAGTGGTATTTCAAGGAAATGGGCCAGGAAACAAGCAGGGATTGCTATCCTAATATCTGACAGGGTAGACTTCAAACCAACATTAATGAGGAAAGATGAAAAAGGTCATTTTATACTGACAGGGGCTCTCAGCTTCATTAACAAACACTATTAAACTTAAGGTCACAGATAACATCAAACACAATTGTAGTAGGAGACTTCAATACACCACTCTCATCAATTGACAGGTCATCCCAGAAAAACAAAAACAAAAACAAAAAACAGAAAGACATCTGAATTAAATGATGTCATAGAACAAATGGACCTAACATATATCTACAGAACATTCCATCCAAATGCTACAGAATATACATTTTTTTTTTCTCAGCAGCACATTGAACATTCTGTAAAATAGACCATATATTAGGACACAAAGCAAATCTCCACAAATATAAGAACATTGAAATAATCCCTTGTACCCTATCTGACCACTAAGGTATTAAACTGCAAATTAGCAACCAGAAAAGCTGCAGGGCATACAGAAATTCATGGGGACTGAACAGAACACTATTGAATGATGAATGGGTCATTGAAGAAACCAAAAAGGGATTCAATATAATGATAATACGACATACCAAAGTCTTTGGGACCCAATGAAGGCAGTCCTAAGACAGAAATTTACAGTTAAAACTGCCTATATTAAGACATTAGAGAGTTCACAAATAAACAATTTAATGTTTCACCTTAAGGCCTTGGAAATGAAAAACAAGGCTAACCAAAAATCAGTAGACAAGAAATATAATAAATGTTAGGGCTGAAATTAATGAAATAGAAACAAAAAAATCCAAAGAAACAATGAAACAAAGAGTTGGTTCTTTGAAAGGATAAACAAAATTGATAAACCCTTATCAAATTTGACCAGATGAAAGAGAGAAGAGACAAAAATTAATAAAATTAAAGATGAAAAAGTCATCATTACAACAGACATCAAAGAAATTCAGACAATCATACGGACCTATTTAAGAATATATGTGCCTCTAAGTTTGAAAATCTAAAAGAAATGGATGATTTCCTTGATTTATATGACCTACCAAAATTAAATGAAGATGGGATAAACCATTTAAATAGACCTATAATAGGTACATAGATCCAAGCACTTATAAAAAAAAAAAAAAAAATCACAGGCCCAGATAGATTCACTGGTGAATTTTACCAGACCTTCATGAAAGAACTAACACCAATGTTTCTCAAATTTTTACATAAAAATAGAAACAGAAGATATTCCACCAAACTCCTTTTATGAAGCTAGCACCACCCTCATACCAGAACCATAAAAAGGCAGAAAAAAATAGAAAATTAAAGACCAATTATCCCTCATGAACATAGATGCAAAATTCTGAACAAAATATTGGCAAACAGAATACAAGAATATATTAAAAACATTATTCACCCCAACCAAGTTGTCTTTATCCCAGGGATGCAGGGATGGTTCAACATATGCAAATTGATAAATGTAATACATCATATAAATGGTCTGAAGGACAAAAATCACATGATCATCTCAATAGTTGCAGAAAAGTCATTCGACAAAATCCAACATCCTTTCATGGTAAAAGTATTACAGAAACTGGGAATAGAAAGAACATATCACAACATAATAAAAGCTATTTATGACAAACCTACAGCCAACATGATAATAAATGGGGAAAATCTCAAAACTTTTCCATTAAATTCAGGAACAAAACAAGGGTGTCCACTATCCCCACTTTTATTTAATATAGTACTGGAAGTCTCAGCCATAGCAATAAGGCAAGAGGCACTCTGAAAAATGATACAGCTTGGAAAGGAAGAGATCAAATTATCACTATTCGCAGATGTTATGATTGTATACATAAAAGACACTAAAAACTCTACCAGCAAACTGTGAGAGCTGATAAACACTTTTAGCAACTTAGCAGGATACAAAATAAATACATAGAAATCAGCAGCTTTCCTATATATCAACAACACATGTGATCAGAATGAAATCAGAGAATCTCTCCCATTCACAATTGCCTCAAAAAAAAAATAAAATTAAGTACCTTGAAGTAAACTTAACTAAGGAAGTGAAGGAGCTCTACAATTAGAACCTTAAAACACTCAAGCAAGAAATTGCAGAAGACAAAGGAAATGGAAAGACATCCCATGTTCTTGGATTGGAAGAATCAATATTGTGAAAATGTAAATCTTACCAAAAGCAATCTACACATTTAATGCAATCTCCATTAAAATTCCAATGGCATTCTTCACAGGAATAGAAAAAACAACCCTAAAATTCATTAGGAAGCACAAAAATCTTTGAATAGTGAAAACGACTTGAGTAACAAAATAACATCTGGTGGTATTACTATACCTGATTTTAAGCTATATTAGAAAGCCATACTACCAAAATCAGCATTGTATTGACATGAAGACAGACATGTAGATCAATGGAACAGAACATTTGATTTTTGACAAAAAAAAAAATGGCAAAAATATTCATTGGAGAAAAGACAGTATAGTCAGCAAGTGGTGCTGGGGAAACAGGATATCTATATGTAGAAAGATGAAAGTAGATCCTTTTATTCTCCATGCAAGAATCAAATCCAAGTGGATTAGGGACCTTAATATCAGACCCAAAACTCTGAAATTGCTACAGGAAGTGGTAGCAGAAACCCTTCAACATATTGGCATAGGTAATGACTTCCTGTTCTATTCACAATAGCTAGGAAATGGAACCAGCCTAGATGTCCATCCACAGAAGACTGGATAACAAAAATGTGCTACATCTACATAATGAAGTTATATTCAGCAGTAAAGAAAAATGAAATTATGAAAGTTGCGGGGAAATGGATGGTTTTGGAAAGGATTATACTAAGTGAGGTAACCCAGTCCCAGAACTCCAAACGTTGTGTGTTCTCTCGTATATGTGGATCCTAGCTACAAATGCATAGACTTGAGTATGATTTGGAACCAAAATTTAGTAGCAGAGGCTCTTAAGCTAGAAAAAGGTTACAAGGGAGGGAGGAGTGGGAAGGTCTTAAGAGGATGGTATTGTACATATGTAAGTAGAAGAACAGATTACAAGGAGTGGAAAGGACTGAGTGGGGTCAGGGGAAGAAATTGTATAAAGAAAGGTGGAGGGAATTATCAATCAAAATTCAAGATATTCCGAATAAGACATTTGAAATCTACTTTCTTAAATAATGGCACATCCAGGAGCCATAGATTGTTACTAGAAAACTTTCGGTACCTGGGATGGGATACCTTCCAGTGAGTTGTTGAACAGGGAGGTCCCTGTTGCCTCCAAAGCATTATATGCTATTGCCAAGGTACTTGGTTCTCCATGAGAAAGAGACAGTAAGACACTATTGCTGAAGATTGAGTGGCAAAGTCACCGAGAAATCAAGTTGGTTCTGAGCAGAAATCCTTCTCCTTGTAGCCCAGCCAACTGAAAGCTGGAAAAAGATTCACTGTATGCAGTCTTATGGGAGACAAGTAATAAGTAGTGAAAACCATGGACACTGGAAACCTCAAGTTTGGCCAGACAAGCCAAATGACTGAACGAGTGCAATAGTGGCATGTCTTCCCTAGGGGAAACCAACTGCTCTCTAATTGGACTGAAGGCCCACTCTATGGGAGGGAACACATGCCTGGCACTGAAATCCTAATCAAAAGCCTATGGCAGGGGATGTTATGGTCCTTAGGGCTATAAAGTCTGCTCTTGTCTGGATAAATGCATATATTACTCTCACAAAATTGCCGTGAAAGCAGTTCACTTAATGTTCATATTCATATATTAATACTACCCTCACTTCTGGTTAGAGAAACTTCTCTTTTGAGAAGTTGATGACCACTGGGATAAACCAAAAGCCAACATAGTGCTGAGAAAGGATGGAGGAGTGTCCACCACTGAAACATCTCACACCCTTCAAGGCTCAGGGTCCATTGTGGAAGAGGTGGTGGAAAGAATGTAAGAGCCAACTGAAGGGCACCACTCCTTACATTCAACTATCTGGACAGATTTTGGCCTCAATATCCAAGACCTCGCAGTGTCTAGCAATACACACACAAGACCCTCATAATAGGAGAAAAAGATGATGGCATCAAATTAAAAGAGAGACTAATGGAGAAAGGGAGGGGATATGATGGAGAGCAGAGTTATGAAGGGAAAATTGGGTGGGAAGGGGAGGGAAATGACATGGTTTGTTGTCTGTCAGTATATAAGTTTCAATAAAACTATATTTATTAAAAAATAAAAAGGAATATATTTTACTGAATTTATACTAACTACTTTTGTTACACATCACATGATAAAGACAACATACTACTTGAGATACTGACTGTAACATACACAACCAGGAAATTTTGTTGTCAAGATTTATATTTAATATACCTATGTTCCAGCCAAGATCACTGTGCCCCACATTCCTAGGAAAGAAAGGCAAGACATTAAGGGTTCACTGGGTCTTCTAATGGTTCACTGGATCTTTTAGGGGAGAGCAATCTCCAATAGATTGCCAGTGGTAGGACACAGACGGGAAAAAACAGGGAATTGTTGATTCCCTTGTGGGCTAGCAGGTAGCTCATCCCTCTGCCCAAGCAGCTGCCATACCTACAACGTTTCCTAAAAGAAAGACAGACTTCTGTCAGAGTACTTGATGACCCACTAAAGTTTAGTGGTAAGACCCTACTGCTGAAGACACCCTATGCAGTTGACACATAAAATGGAATGGCATGGCTGGAAGCTGGAAGAGAGTCAGTCCCCAGACTGTCAGCGTGTCTAGTGCCAGAATGTGCTACATGGGCGACTTGGGGAAAATGACCAATATCTATACAACCAACTCATAGTCTAACCTACTTAGCAGCAAATGACATGTTGTGATGCTCACTCAAGTGCCATAGTGGTGCACAGCTATGGTGGGAAACCAACTGCTCTCGATTCAGCTAACTGATCCCCTCAGTAGTATGAAACCCATAGCTGGAGCTGGAAAACAATTCAGAACCATATCCAAACATAAGCCCACTCCCCATTATGAAGCTACCATCAGTAATGGGCTACAAGAGGGCTTACACCTATTAAATTCTCTATAAAAAAGTAAGGGTTATCTCATTTATCCTGGTGCTAACTACATCTCCATTGGAGAATGTGCTTCTCTTTTTCAGATAGATGTAGATCCTAAGGAGAGAGCCACCTCATCATACCTCAATAGGCTGAAACTGAGAACAATTGGTGAAACAAGCAAGTGTGCTGTTTTCTTGGTGAACTGGGTACCAGCACAAGGGAGAATGAGATTAAGACAGAGAAAAATCAACTCATATCAAATTAGAGATCCAGAGACCCAGAGGCCACCAACACCTCATCACTGAAGCAGACCAAAAATGAGCCCAACATAGCTCTGGGAAATTTTGTGGAAGAAGGGGTGGAAAGACAGAGCCACATGTTGCGTCATGATATGCAGACATTTATCCTACCCATAACTGTGGGCTAACTCTAGAATGCATGACCCATATACTTCAACAAGGAAGGGGGAAGTGAAGGGAGAAGGTAATAGATGAGCCTAATAATGGTACCAAATTGACTGTGTTCACTGAGTACAAAACTAATTAATAAAAAAAAATAAAAAATATATCTATGAGTCAACAAGAAAAAGACACACCAATCAGGCAAAAGACAGTCATTCCACAAAACATTAATTACAAATTGCAAACAAATATGACAATTTGTACAGTCATTAGAAATCATTAAAATATTTCTAAGATTCAAATATGTTATGATCTAACACCCAAGAGAATTGAAGAAAATTATAGGTTGCCAGTGTTGAACGTTGAGGAGGCATGAGACATTGGGGACTTAAGTTCCTTCCTGTGGACACTATCTCCAGTACAGACAAGGCTGAAGGTTTGTATATCTAATATCCAGAAATTCTGCTAGTACTTATGTGCTAACTTTAGCTCATCAGAATAAAGAATATATGAAACAATATTCAAGGCATTATTTCTTGTGACAAAAATGTATCCACACAAATATCTGTTAACTAAGGACTATAGGCATAGATTGCTGAGACTTTTTATGATAGAGACAATTATTAACTATTCTATATAAAGAAATAGAAATGAAGTGTGAAAATGTAACATTAGGCAAAATCACCATGAAAAGATCAATACATATACTATAATTCAATTTGCATAAAGAACCAACACCTGGGCTGGATAGATGGCTTAGTGGTAAAGCGCTTGCCTGTGAAGCCTAAGGACCCCAGTTAGAGGCTCGATTCCCCAGGACCCACGTTAGCCAGATGCACAAGGGGGCGCACTTGTCTGGAGTTCGTTTGCACTGGCTGGAAGCCCTGGCGTGCCCATTCTCTCTCTCTCTTTCTCTCTCTCTCTCATCCTTCCTCTGTCTGTCACTCTTAAATAAATAAATAATAAACAAAAAAAATTAAAAAAAAGAACCAAGACCAGAAATTTTACATGTGAAGAAATGTTTAAGGAAAGTTAGGGAATGATTACCACAAAATGGAAGCTGGAGAACAGGAAATATCATGAATAAGGGATCAAAAATAGACTGACAAATTTCTATTTCTAAATATTGAGCATAAGCTTGTCAATACTAATTTTATCATTATGATTTAAACATTATGCATTCATTTCTGTGTGCATATAGTTTTCTAATTCATCTCAAGTCTTTAAAAACCTACATAAGGGACCTAGCCATCCTGACACCTTGATTTTAACTTCTGATTTTTTTAAACTTTAGAAATATTCATATGCTGTCTCATGCAATCTCGTTTATAGGGATGTATGTTATAGCAGCCAGAGAAAAGTATAGCCATATATATTCTGGGTTCCTTTAGCTACACTGTGCATAGGCAGGTGGTTTTCACTCCAAGAACCCATGTAGAATTCTGGGTGTGGTTTCATGTGTCTGTAATCCCAGCACTAGGGCAACAGAGAGGAGGATACTTATAGCTCACTAGACAGCTAGTGTAGCTGAATTGAAGATTTTCAGGTTATGGTGAGAGACCCTGTCTCAAAGAATAATATTGAGATTGGCTGAGGAAGACCTCTGATGTCTACCTCTGGTCTTCACAGGCATGTGCACATGTATGCACCAACATGTATTCTAACACACATGCATGTAGGCACACACCACATACAAATATATAGGCCTTTCTTTAAAAAATGGCCCATCAGTGGATTACAGTGCGGAAAGGGAGGCTTGGGGGATGGGAACAGAGAAGAAGGGAAGGAGAAAGATTTTAACATGACTACACAGAATGTCATTTCTAACCCTGGGACTTTACAGATTTTCCCCTCCACCTGAGATGCCCTTCCTTTAGTCCTTTACCCTGCAGTCTTCTGCTCATCCATCAGGGCAGGTGATAACATCACACCCTCTGTCAGAAAGTTTCTTGACTTTCCATGTCAGTATGCTAGTGTCTCCCACCCTGAAGAACCAACATGAATATTTTCCCTCCTTACCTCCTGTTTTTTTGTCTTCTACAGCATGGAGGTAAATTACAATTATGTAAATATAGAGAAGTGAAAGTAAGAGAGAGAGAGAGATCAGATTCATTTCAGTGGGAAGAACTGGTAGGTAGCTTCAAAAGAGAGTCCAGTGCAGTGGTGAAAGATGACATGCTGTCTTTTGATGGTATCCTTTTACCACATGGCTTACTGAGGCAAGAAGGGTTTTCAGGTTAAACTTTTAAGTGGTGACATCTCTAGCTGGCTTTGTCCTTGTATGACAAGTACTCCAAGAAATAGCTAATTTAGAGAAGCAGGTTCTCTATAAAGACAGCATTAATGCGTTCAAACCCCAGTGAACATGCAATGGAGGAGGATCATGTTATATGATGTAAGGAGCACTTATGGAGGCATTCGGGTTTCAGTCCACCTTCCCTGTCCTTTTTGCTTTGTGAGAGCCTTTGGAACATAATAGGGTGTTTCAGAGACATGTCATTTGATGCTCTGCTTTTTCTTGGGGATCCTACAAGGTAGACGATGCATCCTATCTGTTTCATTGCTATTTGGCCTTGAGTGTGATGTTGCTCCATAGGTCCATGAATGGTAAGCAAGCCAATACACAAATCTCAATTGAATCACTCTGGACCACAGTCAGCACTTCTTCATCCAATGATCCAATCCCCAGTATTTTTTGAAGAGGCTATGTTTGACTAAGATTTGCTTGCTATCACCATGGCCTTGACTCTGCTTCATTTAGAGGAATCTATGATCTTTTGCAAGGAACAGAGTGCTCTTGTGGGTACAACACCTCTGCCCTCTGTGTGACTCTGCATGGTGGGACTCAGAGTGCTGTTACTCCCAGCCCTATTTCTCTTATCTACAGGCAGCCCAATGCAAAGAGCTTTTACACAAATCCTGCAGTTTACGTACAGCCTGTGGCCCCAGTCAGTGCCCTGGCAAAGCTATAAATTCAGAATGGCTATTGTCTCTTTCAGAGTAGTTTGCGTAGGGTTCCTTCCTCCTTCAGGACTTCTCCCTAAGACCATTTGAATCCTTAGGGAAATGGGCCTTTGGAGCCAGCTCCTCAGATCCCTGCCTTCCATGTCATGCCAGCTTCCTGCTTGCTTCAGGGTAGGATTTAGACTCACTACAGGTAGCATACTGAGACAGAGAAATTGACCTTCTCACAGGGGGAGGTTTCTGCAAAATTTAGGCAAACATGCTGAGTGGGGTGGTCATGCTTGTTAAGGGAACTGCTTGTATGGGGGGGGGAGGGAAGGGAGCCTCAGAAGCATCCACAGCCTGTCCTAGACACAGCACAGATGGCATCTGGACAGATGCCAAGGAAACCAGTCAGGCCAGAGTCAGCCTGGGTACCATCACTCCATCCTAACTGTACTTCTGTCCCTTATACTCAAGGGATGTTTTCTTAGTTTTAATATGAACAATGAACAGAGAAAAGAGAATGTGTGGCCTACTATAGGGCAAAATGTCACTTCAATACAAGGCTGGTTGTCTGGGAGACACAATGTGGGTAGGTGTGTCTTTGTAGTGGGTCAGGATATAAATGTGGAAGAAACATCACCTGTGAGAGAAAGGTGTTGAAGTCTGCTTAAGGTACAGTCTTCCTGACCACTGCAAGTAAAGCAAGAAATATGTGCTGTGGATTGTGTGCTGAAGGTGGATGGAGTGACAGACTAATGTGGAGGTTCTATGCCAAGTGGAAGCAGATTTCCCCAGAAAGTAATCCAGTGTTTTCAGGGTGGAGTGCTCAAGCCAGGCAAGCAAACTTCCCCTCCTGGAGAAGGGGAAAACAGAGGGCCCAACTTCCACCTTACCAGGAACACTGTTACTAGTCTCACCTTTATTTGTGGACACACATTAAGGAAATGGTAGAGGAACATTTAAGATTTATGTGTTTTATTTAACATGAAATGTAGGGTTGGTTTTCCTAACAGAATGCTCCTTCACATCACATCACCATTATTGACTAATTCTTTGGAGAAATATTGTATCTCTGTACTTACTAATTGGCTTTTTCAAAATGAAAATTAGGTAGACATGCTTGTGAAAATATTTTTATATACAGTTAGGCATGGCATTTAGGTTTAGCCTGAAAATTCTTTCCTACATACACACATCAGTCCATTATGAATTTAACCCTGATTAAACTCTCTGGGCCTGGGCAACAGGATGTAGCCAGCCCTTATACCAGTAGCCCAGTTCCAACAAACTCCTCTGTAGTCTTTCCTTTTCCTTAGAAAGCACATAAGCTAAGCCTCAAAGTTCAATGTTGTCTGCACTTTGTAGTCTCAGATTCTCCTCAGAATAGTACATAAAATTTGGCTTACCACTCCAGAAGGCACCTTCAGTTGCAAGCACCATGTCCATTACTATTCCTCCAAAACAAATGTTTCAAAAGATTAACATCCACATGGTCAGGTTCATCTCAGTCCACTCCTTGGTACCAAGTTCTGTATCAGACAGCTTCAGGTTTACTGAGATGAACTTCCAGACCAGGTACACTTATGGAAGAAGGGATATTTATTGAAGTTTACAGATGCAGGGAAAGTTCCATAATGGCAGAAAAAGCTGGCCTGCCTTCACAGGCCCAAGGAGAGAGGGAAAGAGAGAGAGAGAGAGAGAGAGAGAGAGAGAGAGAGAGAGAGAGAGAGAGAGAGAAAGAGAGAGAGAGAGACAGAGAGAGAGAGAGGGAGAGAGAGAGAGAAGCACAAATCTAAAGGTCAAAAGCTACACAGTGTGTCCACCAGGGACATATGACCCACTCAGAAATACAAAAGTCTCAGATGCAGCTTGCTGGGACCAAAAGTGAAAAGAAAGATAAAAAGAATGAAGAGACATTGACAAGCAAGTACAGGTTATAGAAGCAAAGTTTAGTGCATTAAATATGAAGACTGCCTCATAACTTATGAGGGTATGCTCACCCACACATGTATACCAATTGACCTCCTCAACGAGAATGCCTCTCATGGGTCACTAGTCTGCTGGGTTCCCAGAGCCCCACATTGGGCGCCAAATGCTGGGCTCCTCCCTGGTGGGTAGGTAGTGCTGAGGATGGACCAGGCTTGCTGGTTCCTCCCAATGGGTTGAGGAAGAAGGGTGAATGTCAGATGACTCAGAACCTCTCCTAGTCGCTGGAGAATAACCACACTGAGTTGAGAGTCTTGTCAAAGCAGGAACTCGCTTTATTGTTACCAGCAGTTGCCTATATAATGTTAAGAATGAAGGCAAGGATTTTAGGATGGTGGTGGTGGGGGGGGGAGGCTTTGAGATGATTGGCCCCAAGCGCATGTGCGGGAATTCCAGCTCCTACGCAGATGTAGCAGGCCAGAAGCCATTAGGTGTAGCTGGCCTGAGCAGATCACCAAACTTTAGCTAGGCTCAGGAAGTTCCACTAGGCCTCACACCAGGGCCTCTCAAGGCCCAACATATAGTAAGCATTTAGGATGAAAATTTTCATTCTTCAGCTTCTAACAATATAGTGTACTTCGCAACGTGAATTAATTTTAGCCTTGTGGTTTGCCCCAAGAGTACTCAAGTAGCCCTCTCAATAAAATAAATACTTCAAGAAATTTCTAGCTATTTTCTAATAAGCTAAAACATGACAATATTCTAGGTCTCATTTTGGAGTGACTGGTTTTTAAGGCCTTAGTGGAGGAGAACTGAACCTTGCAAATTTTGAGTCCGGTGGTCATGTGTGTTTCCCGAGGCCCATCTGTGACCATATCCTCAGAGTGCACAGGAGGTCTTATGTCTGCACCAGCTCTCTGACTTCTGGGAAGAATGTTGGTTTAGGTGCTATTTGCCACCTCTAAATTGTACAACTTCCCATTAACTGTTCCCATCATGGTCACCTGAGTGCTCTGTTGAAAAAAAAAAAAAATACCACAGATTCCAGTTTCCCACCTGCAGCACAGCCCAGAGGAGTTAACTGTACCAAAAATGTGGGTAGTGTGCATATGTGTATGCATGTTAATAAATGTCAGTTGTGTACATGTGTGTATGCATAGAGGCCAGAAGTCAAATTTGGGGAGAGTTCCTTAGTTCTCCTCCACATTAATATTTGAGATAGCTTCTTTCTCTGAACCTCAAGATTACAGATTATAAATGAGACTAGCTACCCAGCCAGCTAAGAGATCCCTGTCACCACATCCTCAGTATGGGATTACAGATGTGCACCATCACACCCACATTTTACATGGATCCTGGGGATCCAAATTGGGTCTTCATACTTGTGTGATAAGAATTTACCCACTAAGCCATCTTCAAAGCTCACTTTTTAACTAAAAATAAAGCTAATTTGTTACAAGAGCTGGACTTGTTATGATATATAGCCACACATTGTCAATGCAGAGGCACAAGCATTCTGACACCAGGCCAAGCTGTCAGGAGTCTGTGTGTGATCCTGCACGAGACAGAGAAGTGCTGATATTTCACAGTGCACCCATTTTACTTCCTATGGACTATGTGGAAGCCATGCTGATGCTGTCAGCTCTCCTGCAGGAAGAACTGCTATAGGGAACAGAACTGACCATGCACTTCCAACCATTGTACCCAGAATATGGTGCTAAGCTTTCTTCAGGCACTGAACAGGAAAAGCAAGATTTCTCCACAAAGCAAATGTTTGGGACCACATGCGGCTTGGTTGAGCAACACTCTCAGAATGCCATTGTGCTTGGAGACTCATACACAATATCCTATCTCCCCCACTGGTGACAGCACTGAATGAAGCTGCCCTTCCAGCTGCTCCCCCACCTCATTCCACATCAGTCTCCAACAAGTCTCTTGCATATGTGATTCCTCTGCAATACTGCTCCTTACAGGACTCACCCTGGTGACATGGCCTTCTTGGCTGTGAAAACAGGCTGCTCTCTTGGTGCAGGAAGGATTTTGTTGCAGATGTGCTTGTACCAGGTGTTAAACTGGTGCAGTATATGGAGCTAGAGAGGTTTATAGTCTGTGCCCTATTTGTGGAGAAGTAATGTTTGAGACACCCCAAGAAGAAGGTTTTCTGTGACAAGGGCATAGCTAATAAAATCAAAGAATCCAAGTAAGAAGTAAGCACAGACTGTTGTCTCTTAGTCTTCACTATGTATGGATCTTTAAATTTTTTTTTTTTTTGGTGTTTATTTTTATTTGAGAGCGACAGAGAGAGAAAGATGCAGAGAAAAGAGAAAGAGAGGATGGGCACTCCAGGGCCTCTAGCCACTGCAAATGAACTCCAGACACATGTGCCCCCTTGTGTATCTGGCTAATGTGGGTCCTGGGGAAGAGAGCCTCCAAATGGGGTCCTTGGGCTTCACAGGCAAACGCTTAACCACTAAGCCATCTCTCCAGCCCCTATGTATGGATCTTTAGTAAACCTTCATGAGTCTTCTGTCTCCTACAAGGAAGATAAGGAAAGGTTACATACAAGATGTTAGTGAAAGGGAGGGAAAGTATTTTGATTCCCTGAGGCCAGTGTGGAGATTAGGTAACACATGAGAACACTGAGAAGGTCAAGCTTATCAGCAGGAAAATGGCATGGTGAATCAGAGAATATGGGGACATAAAGCAAAATATGGGTATCCGTCACCATTTTGGAGAGGACTATGGGGAGAAGGAGGTCAGTGGTCTAACAGAAACTGCTTGAATCTAAGGAACTACCATAGAAATATGTAAAAGATACTTACTAAGATTTAAAGTATAATGAAACTGATCTAAACTTATCATTTCTTTTTTTTAAAATTATTTATTTATTTATTTGAGAGTGACAGACACAGAGAGAAAGACAGATAGAGGGAGAGAGAGATTGGGCATGCCAGGGCTTCCAGCCTCTGCAAACGAACTCCAGACGCGTGCGCCCCCTTGTGCATCTGGCTAACGTGGGACCTGGGGAACCGAGCCTCGAACCGGGGTCCTTAGGCTTCACAGGCAAGCACTTAACCGCTAAGCCATCTCTCCAGCCCTAAACTTATCATTTCTTCATGCTACTCATTAGAATAGGAACATGCAAGGAACATGACAAGTTATAAAGAAATAAAGTTATATTCTCTTGACACACAGGACAGCTGAGAAAATGTGTAATATCTCCACAGGTCCTTGTCTTAGTCGGCCTAATGTTTTAACAGAATGACACAGACTCAGGGCAGACTGTGAGACTTATAAAGAAAAGAAATCTGGGATGGAGAGATGGCTTAGCAGTTAAGCACTTGCCTGTGAAGCCAGAGGACCCCGGTTGGAGAGTCGATTCCCCAGGACCCATGTTAACCAGATGCACAAGGGGGAACACTTGTCCAGAGTTCATTTGCATTCTCTCTTTCTATCTGTCTCTTTCCCTCTCTGTCTGTTGCTCTCAAATAAGTAAATAAGAATAAACAACAAAATTTATTTTTTAAAAAAGAAATCCATTTGATTTACAGTTTTGGAGGCAGATAATCTAGAAAGTAAGGAGCCAGCATGTGATGAGGGCCATTATGCTTGCGGAAGGCAGAAGTTAACAAGAGAAGGGAGGAGTGCCTTCCATAACAAGCCCCTACTGACAGTGCAGATGCTCTTGCACAGAAGACAGTAGCATGGACCCACTGAAGCCAGAGCCCAGATGACCCAGTCACCCTGTAACTTGGGCTTCTGATTAGTTACTTGTCTCACTGCTATGACAAAATACCTGACAAAAGGAACTTGATGGGTTTATCTTGGCTAAATGTGAGGGTAAATCTCATGGTGGGGAAGGCCTGGTGGGTAACAGGAGCATAGACATTACTGCTCCTTTCCAAGAAAATGTTACAGTAACTCCCCTGGCTTGCCTCCTTCTTCTCTTAGTCCTAAATTAACTAATTTTGTTGTTGTTCCTCCTGCTAAGATAATGTTGTCCATTCTGATCCAACTGCAAAGCCAATATTGAGTATGATCGTCAAGACTGCTCTTCTTTGCTTTGTTTGATACTGACAGCTTTGTTGTGGGACAGGAGTTGAAAGGATAGAACCTTATTTTCCTGCCAAACAGTGAGGGAAGGTATCCAGGAACCCTGATGACGATCAGTAATGGCATGAAAACATCAGTGGGCAATTTGCCAATGTCTTGATTTCAATCAGTGATGCTAACCTCACAAACTAGTACTGCATTCTACACTGCCACATGGTCACAAAAGGAGCAGATTTTATCAGGATGTCTTTGACAAAAATTAAGAAAATTATTTGTCCTTTAATAATTTTGTGCATATATATTGCATTTTTACCCTCCATTTTCTCCTCTTATCCTTGTCTCCCTTCCTATGAACTCTTTCCTCTTCCTAACTCTTCTTGTTGCTGGAATTTCCTGAACGAGACTCAGAGCCATTTGACAGAGGAGAGAAAGATTTATTCATGCTAGCAGACTGAAACCCAGATCACTGTGTAATGGCGTCTGTCCTGAGCTTAGGCAAGAGGCACTTTTTATATCTTCATTTTTAGGACCAAGCAAGGTAATTCTTGTTCCAGTCATCCCAAAACTATCAGTAACTTATCTTTATTTCCAGTTTGTTCCTGTGGGCAAGAAACTTATCTCAGTGTTCCCTGGTCTTTCCTTATGGGTAGCTCAAGAGCCACTCAGGGCTTATCTCTTTTCTCTGTGGGTAGCCTCCAGCCTGTTGGGTGGTTCTGCAGCCCAGTACAAGTTTTGTTAGTATTGCTATTTTCTTCTAGATTCTCAGTGGGCACATCAATGAAGACAATAACTTCTTGTGGTAGTTTGAGTCAGATGTCTCCCATAAAATCATGTATTTTGAATGCTTGGTCTGTATTTGCTGGCAATATGGGAAGTGGAGCCTTTCCTTGGGGATATTATAGTCAACTGCCCCATGCCAAAGCACAAGGATGAAGGAAACAGACACAGAAAACACTTGACTCCTACCAAATAAGATATCCAGAGACACAGAGACCCCCATCACTGAAATAGACCTCAAATGAACCCAGCATAGCTCAGGGAAATTTTCATAAGAGGGGGCAGAAAGACTGTTAGAGCCATAAGTTGGGTCATTATGCACAGAGACATTGTCTCTTCCCCACAACTGAAGTTCACCCCCACAATGCAAAATCCACAATCTGTGGAGTGGAGGAGTAACAGGGAGAAAGCTCAAGATGGTACCATCATGGCTGTGTACACAATATATACATAACTAATATAAAAAAGTCCATGACAGAGAAGCCATAGGCCTTGGTCGTGGACTGGAAAGGTGGCTTAGCGGTGAAGTCGCTTGCCTGCAAAGCCTAACAACCAAAGTTCCATTCCTCAGTATCCATTTAAAGCCATATACAGAGTGGGGCAATGCTTCTGGAGCTCATTTGTAGTAGCTGGAGGCTCTGGTGCACCTATTCTCTCTCTCTCTCTCTCTCTCTCTCTCTGCTAGGCATGGTGTTGTACACCTTTAATCTCAGTACTTGGGAGGCAGGGGTAGGAGGTTCACTATGAGTTCGAGGCCACTCTGAGACTACATAGTGAATTCCAGGTAATCCTGGCCTTAAGAGAGACCCTATCACAAAAAATAAACCAAAATTTTGATCTTGTAGACATAATTTAAAAATTCTATATAGTGAAATCAAAAGATGCAAGAAAGATCTTCATTCCTTGGGGACATTGTCATTGCACAAAATTCATGAAGATGCTAGAAGCTGTTGAAATGGCTAACAGCGTACCATTCAGTGAGACATTGTAGCATTAGCTTGTGTGTCAGCCTCTATGAAGTGTGTAATCTCCAGAACCCTGGTGAGTGGAATCTGTCTCTCATAGCTGTGCGCAGGAACCATACTTTTGAGCGACTATATGATTTTTGTGGTTTGCCTTCCTGTCTTTTGTAATGTTTCTGCATACTTGTTTTGATTATCCAGTGTTGAGTTGGTCTTGATAACACTTCTGGAGGGCAAGTGGGACTTGCATTTCTGGAAATAAGGACTTCATCAGCAAGCCCTTTGCTAAGTGTGGCAGGATGTGTGTGAGAAAGGGTCATAAGAATCCATGCGGAATAGCAAAGGACAGAAGCCTATGGCACACGCAAGATTACTGGGCCCATGGTACTCCCCCCACCCGGTGCTATAAGAAGGTCATGTGTGCATTGTGTTATAGAGGTTTGAAGTATTGTGATGAGAAGAGGTTCTATGACACATAATTTGTACACTGATATAATCTGGTTTGACTCAGCAAAGCTATAAGAAAACCTGCTTTTGACAGTGACCAAATAATAGAACACAATTATCACAATGCTACATACCCTCCATAGCAAATAATACATCAGTATTATCACAGTGCCACATGCCCTTCATAGCAAATAATAGAATATTGATTTAATAAAGGAAACTTCAGCCATATGCAAATGGTAAATTTTAGCTCATATCTATAAAACATGTTAATACAGCTTATCATGATTAAATTTATCATTATGGTGCCTGAGTGAATACTTAAAATGAGCTACTTGATTTGGATAACATGATTTAGAGTAAATTCAATCCATTACCTCTTACCACCCAGGATCTTACTTATTTCCACATCTCATTAAATTAAAAAATTGGCTAAATATATCTACTAGTAAACTATATTAGAGAAAAACTTGGAAGTTTTGAATACATTTTTAGCTTCAACATTTTTATATGTATGTGTGTATGGGGTGTATATGTGTATAAGCATGTTCATATGTATGTGAACTCACATGTATGGGAGTGTGTGGAGGTGCATGTTCACATGTGTGTGGAGTACAGAAATTGATGCAGATTGTCTTCCTCAATCACTTTCAACTTATTTGTTAAGACAGCTTCTCCAACTTATAACGTTTTGCTATTCTAGCCAGCTTGCTTCAGGGATCCCCTGTCTCTGTCTGCTAGGTGCTGAGATAGCAGGTAGATGTGACCCTACACACACACACACACACACACACACACACACACACACACATATACACACACACACACAGGCATGCATGTGCACGCACGCACACGTATGCATACACATGTGCACGAGTGAGCGCACAACTAAACAGTTACATGGTGATGGAAATTGGACTCAAGTTTTCAGGCTAGCATGACTAACAATTAACCCACTGAGCCATCGTCTCGGTGAATTAAATTTACCAAAAGTTTTTTTTATTTCTTTTGTTTTTTAATTAAAACTGAAATAAAGACATATTTCTTAAAAGAAATGACAGGTGTAGTAATTTATTGGAATGAAATATATAAAAACGATGTGTATGAGCACTGAATTTGACTGGATGATTTCAGAACCACTGGTCTATGTCTGTTGACCAGGAACACAGTTATGTAGCATGTTGTGAGGTTTCTGTCAATGACAGGCCACACATACAACAGCGGTGAGAAAGAATTTGAAGCTGAGGATTGATGTCACGGCCATCACAAGGTTGTGAGCTAGTTCATTCCTTACATGTTTGAGATGATGCATAGCCTCAGTGTGCTATGTGCAGCATCTGAAACTAGAAAGTGGCAATAATTATGCTTATGCACAACTCCTGATCTTTATTTTAGAGTGTAATGCTTCCACTTACAATTTCATATTTATTCTAACAATGTGCTTGGTGAAAAGCAGCCTAATGCAATTCATGTTTAGTGCATCTAATTTTGATCTTTGAGTGTGCATATGATGTATGTGTATGTGTTCCAGTGTAGGTATGTATGTGCTGTAGTTGTGGAGGTCAGAGGACAACCTCGGGTGTTCATCCAGGCCTCCAATCTTGTTTGAGGCAAAGTCTCTTGTTTGCTACTGTGTAACCCTAGGTTAGCTGGCCAACACATTTCCAAGATTGTTTCTACTACCCATCTTGCCAAAGGAAGACTTAGATTATAAATGATAGTCACTGTGTCTGGTTTTAGATAGTTCCTGGAGATGTGAACTTATTTGAACAACAAGCACTTGACCCACATGGCCATCTCCGCAACCTAGTGCAACTCAACAGCCTCGTGAGGCCATGGCAGCTGTCTGTGTCTTCTCTGTGTTCACTCTCTCTTTGATATGCATACGTGACATTACTTCTGTCCTTTCTGTGTGTATAAGCTCTCTCTGATATGCACACGTGACATTACTTGTGTCCTCTCTCTGTGTTTAAACTTTCTGTAATATGTACATGTGACATTACCTAGCTATGCTCCTGTCAATAAGCAATGCTTCGCTATAAATTTATTTGCTGCTGTTTCCACTAAATGGATGTAATTTGAAATAATAATATCTGTTTGATACTGTCATAAAATATGGAACATAAGGAAGTACAGGCTTATATTTTCTGAAAATGCTAATGAATGGAATGTGGTCATTGTGTTAAAATGAAAGAATCCAGATTCAACATTCTTATTGAGGATACTCTATGCCTCTTCCATTGCAACAGGTCCATTTCTCATTGGCCATGTTTACTTGAATAGTGAGTGAGTCTCTGTCATTCACTATTCATAGACTTTTTGGTATACAAAATGAGAACAAGGTCACAGGACAAATTGATGGATGGAGGCCCTTATCTGTCCATTTAGAGAGCAGCATTCCTTTTGACCATGGCTAGTGTCTTGTTTCCTGAAACCATGGCTGGTACTCCAGGTCACTTCCTAGTGGATGTTCAGTTGTGTTCGGATATGTCCTCTCTTGGACCCACAGTGACCTCCCCAGAGCCATTCTTACCACCCTGCTTTCTCTCTCATGCTTTCTATGATCTTCCTGCTTCCACTCAGTTTCACTGGGTGAAACTCACTTCTGTTTGGCATCACCTCCCCAGGGTATAGACTCTCAGCCTCCCATGTTTATCCAGCCGCTGTCTAGTCCTTTACCAACAAGCTCCTCTGGGAGAAAAGGCAGAAGCATTTGGCTGGTATGCGTCCCATTGGGCTTCTGACTTTGACTTTGGGTTTGTTCTTGCTCCGGTACATTCTCCTCCCCTAATAACTTGCACCTGCTACATCTTCAACCCATAGCCAATCCAGCCTAGTCTTTTCTGATGATTTTGCCCCTGGTCCCTGGCTATTGAGCAGCCAAAACCATGATGCCTTGGAAGTCAAAGTGTTTTCTCTTGCCATTGTCTTGTGTTATTGGTGGTCCTGCCCACCCTGACTCTCATAATTTCACACCATATGTATGGATGACACCTTCATCCTACAGGAGGTAGGATGAGAGTTCACGTGTGATGAGATGGCACTCCAACTCTGGGCATACCCTGTGGCCACAGCTCTAACACTGAGTATCAATACTGTGATATCTAGATCTTCTTGGCAGTGCTGCCATCCATACTAGCCTTCTGGTTTCTCAACAGGCTCAAAATTCAATGACCCTCTCTCAGTCCTGATTCTTATCTCTGGTCAATGAACTTGGAATTCACACTTAGCCTCTTTGATAGTTGAACCTCTGTCCCATTTTCCTGACTGTACCCTTCTCAGTTTCCACCAGGGTTTTCATCATCCTACACCTACTAACTCCATCCCCAAAGTATAGAATAAACATTCTTCTTAGCAGTGCATGGGACTTACTCTAAAATGAATGACATACAAGGACACAAGGAATGTCTCAAAAATTATGAAAACTGAAATACCTCCTTGTTTGATTTTAATCTTACTACAATGCAATAAACAAGAAATTAACAATAAGAGCTGGCATATTAGGGCACACCTTTAATCCCAGCACTTGGGAAGCAGAGATAGGAGGATCACCATGAGTTCAAGACCAACCTCAGACTTCATAGTGAATTCCAGGTCAGCCTAGTCTAGAGTGAGACCCTACCTTGAAAAAGAAAACAGTAATAAATGGGTATATAAAACACACAAACTCTTGAAGATTTAATAACACAATATTGAGTGATGATGGTGTCACTGAAGAAATCAAGAACTAAGAACAGCTGGAGAGATGGTTTTGCTTGCTTGCAAAGCCTAACAACCAGAGTTTGATTTAAAGATGTAAAGCCAGATGCACAAGGTGGTACTTGCATCTGGATTGTATTTGCAGTGGTTGGAGGCCCTGGGGCACCTATTCTGTGTGCCTGTCTTCTCACCCTGCTTGCAAATAAAATAAAATAAAATAAAATAAAATAAAATAAAATAAAATAAAATAAAATAAAATAAAGATTTTAAAAAAGAAATCAAGAAGAAGGACATTAAAAAGTTTCGAGAACCAGATGAAAATAAGAACACAACACATGAAAATCTATGGGGTACAGTAAAAGCAGTCTTAAGAGGGAAGTTTATAGCTCTAATTGCCTGATGACCTTGGAAAAAAAATAAGAACAAACCAAAAGTTACTAGAATGAACCTTTAGTACATGGGCCTATGCTGAACATTATTAGTCCAAACCATAGCAGTTCCTAATTCTATTATCAACAGCTGGGAATATAGTCTCAGCCAGTCTGGGTGTTATCAGGCTTTGTGGAAGTTAGGGTTAGGGCTTGGTGATGGTAAATACTTTGGAACTCTTCTGATCCCCAAATGATGGTGACACAGGGTTCTTTCCATTCAGAGACACTCAGAGGCAACTTCTGCAACTCCCAGTCCACTTGGTTTGAGTCAATCTTTTCAGCTTTGATTCAATTGAGCAAATGAAATCTCAGTAATTTCAATAATACAATACTGGTAGGGCCAGCTTGATTGCAGGATGGAGCAAACATATACCCATATGGTGTAATTCTAGATCCCCTGCAGTGACCACATGCCTTTCCTTGCCTCACCTCTACCCACATGTCCATTGCCAGCTTGTGTGCTCTGGTTCTGTTTGAATTCTCACTGTAGGAGCTCAATCCTGCAGGGTCCATGACCAGGGAAGATGAAGGCATCACCAAAATGTCAGAGTACTAGGGTTTTGTCACCTAGACCTCGTGGATGCTTCATTTCCACATCTTTCCATTTTTGCCTGGATTTGATGAAGTTGCCAGAAATGTTGATAACAAGGCAAAATAAGTGCATTCAGAATGTGGAAAGTGAAAGTAATGACAAAAATAGGAAAAAGTGAGCTTGTGGTCCTCTACAAGCACCTGTTCTATTTCTCCTGTTTTTGTTTGTTTGTTTGCTTGTTTGTTTTAAAGCAGGGTCTAACTCTTTCCCAAGATGGCTTTGAAGTCAGGCAATTGTCCTACCTGAGCCTCCCAAGTACTGGGACTAAAGGCTTGTGTCACCATGTCCAGCTTATCAGATCTACTTGCAGTCATTGTCTGCCTGGTCAGTGGGGGAAGAGGATTTAGGGTTTATCTACTCGAGTATTGATATAATTATTTCCATATCATAGAAGAAGGAATAGAGGCAATTAGAGCTGAAAAGACTTTTACCTTTAATCATCTACTAATATTCAAGAACGCAAATTCCTTTCCATATACTAAACCATTTGATTTCAAAAGAGTACTTCCAGACACACATCTGTAATCTTAGCACTGAGAGGCTGTGGCAGCAGGATTATGAGTCTGAGGTCAGCCTGGGTTACATAACAAACAAACAGATAAAAAGAAAAGCACTGGAACACAATTTTGTCTTCTTCACAATTTTGCCATAGCCAGCCCTATTTATTGGAATTAAAAATGGAGTGGGGTGTTGGCTCTGTTTGGGAGATAATCCTAATTAATATTCTTAAAAGGAAATGTAATCTTCTCTACACACATAATGTTGAGGAATTAATCTTACTTCACTAAAAGAACCAGCATGAGACCAGCATGGAAAGCACAGGTACATTGAATGCCTACCAGAGCACGGTTTGTAGTGTGGTGGCATAACTCACATTTACACTGTCTCTGACTTTTGTTTTTTCTCAAAATGTCTCATTTAAATGCTGACAGATTGCTTGGCATTGTGGATATCTTTGATATGTAATGATAAAATGGTGTGACTTGTGAAAACGTGTTATATAAAACTGCTGTTACTTGGATTAATTTCAAGGAAGCATTTGATAGACAAGAAAAACTTGTGCAAAAAGTGCTGTCTGTTCAGAATGGGGCACACATGGCTGGTGTTAGTTAGACAGTATCTAAACCCCTTTCCCTCACTACACTCCTAAAACCTAGACAGCAGCCTATGGGAAGGGAGTAACAGCCTGTGTCCTGGCCAAATGCTTCCTTTCCCAGTATGTTTTTTTCTTTTCCCCTTCAATTTCCAAATTAATTTCCATGTTTTAGCAAAAATAAAAATGCCAAATTTTATGCACTAGGAAAGGAAAAGAAAAAAATATTCCAAAAACCGTGCTTGCTTTGTTTTGATGCTTAAGCACTGAGATGCAAATGAGGACTTGTAGCAGAGCACTGGGGAAATGAATCCTTGCATTTTCTTAGTGTCCTTTAGGGCTCCCATTTTTGAAATTTGTTTTGTTATTTTTATTTATTTATTTGAGAGTGACAGGCAGAGAGAATGAGGCAGAGAGAGAGAGAGAGAGAGAGAGAGAGAGAGAGAGAGAGAGAGAGAGAATGGGCGCGCCAGGGCTTCCAGCCACTGCAAACGAACTCCAGATGCATGCACCCCCCTTGTGCATCTGGCTAACGTGGGTCCTGGGGAATCAAGCCTCAAACTGGGGTCCTTAGGCTTCACAGGCAAGTGCTTAAGCGTTAAGTCATCTCTCCAGCCCAAGGGCTCCCATTTTTGGAAGTCCTAGGATGTGAATAGGTACATGGTCATGGTTTCATCAGACTATTTCCCTTCAGTTGAAAGATGCCAGTAAACTGCTTTGTGTGCTAGAGAGCTTTCTTCCAAAACAGAAGGTCAAGTTTTGAATTTGGTGTCCTGAATTCAGCCTCTTTCAGTACCTGCTGACAATGGCCTCCCTAGGAATCTGAATCTCAGCAGCCTGTCCATAGCCACAACCTGCCTACTACTTGTCACACAAGAAAACTGTCATGCACAAGATATACATGATTAGTGGCTTCTTTGTTTGTTTTGCTTGTGTGTATGTAATGTGTTGTGTGTGTGTGGTGTATGCATGCATATGTGCCCTTATGGCACCTCATATGCTCACCTACTGTGCAACTGGGGGTGTCTGTGCTGTGCTGCAGGCTCTTCTGCAAGTCCTGGTTCTAATTTAAGTCTCTTATTGATACTGAGTTTTTTCTCTTTTTTGTGAGCCCAGGCAATTCCCAGATGTCAGTGTCCTTTTGTAGGACTGGGTTACAAGCATGTGTGGACAGGCTATTTACATGGGATCTGGAGATTAGAACTCCAGCAGTTTCAGACCACTTCAGGGCTTCATACTTGTGCAGAAAGTGCATTTAACCACTCACTACCCGAGGCTGGCCTGGAAATCACTATGTAGTACCAGACTAGCCTTGAACTCACAGAGATCCTCCTACCTCTGCCTCCCAAGTACTGGGATTCAAAGTGTGTGCCACCATGACCCATACGTGCTGTCTTTTCTCCAGTGTGCCCTGTTCGCTCCTGTATTAAAGATTGGGTAACTGTAGTTTCTTAAAATTTGACCTGGATCTTCTATTCTGTTTCATTGATCTGTGTCTGTTTTGTGCGAGTACCATGCTGTACTTATTACTACGGTTTTGTAGTATAATTGAAAAATCATGTATGGTAATACCTCCTGAGGTGTGTCTTTTGCTAAGGATAGTTTTGACTATCTGAGGATTTCTGTACTTCCATATAAGTTTTGGGAGTTTTTTTTTTTTTTTCTATCTGAGGAAAGTTGCTGGAATTTTAATAGATAGTGCATTGAATCTGCAAATTGCTTTTGGTAGAATGGACATTTTTACAATGTTCATTCTTCCAATCCATGAGCCTCTTCTCATATCTCATATCTTCCTCAGTTTATTTCTTTATTATGTTTATATTTGCATCAATAAGTCTTTCACTTGCTTGGTTAGTGAAATCCCAAGATACTTAAATTTCGTGGGTGTTGAAACAGTAAAACCTTGCTAATCTCTTTCTTCATACGTTGCCTTTAGGATATAGGAAGGCTGCTGATTTTTATGTGTTGAATTTGTATCTTGCCACTCTGCTGAAGGAGTTAATCACCTCTTGAAGTTTTTTGGTGTAGCCTCTTAGATCACTTACATATAAAATCATGTCATTTGAAATTAGCACTACTTTGACTTTTTACTTTCCAATTTTCATCACTTTCATTTCTTTCTCTTATTACTTGGGCTAGGACTCCATGTGGAAGGGCAATGATAAGAGTAGGCTTTCTTATCTTATTCCTGATTGTTTTCATTATGAGTTAAGTACATACTTGGTGTGTAAATATGCATTCTGATACCATCTTTAGCATCCTCCCTGACCTCCCCACTCTAAAGGGACCCTCCTCATTGGTGACTGTGGGTCGTGCATTGTGGGGGTAGCCATCAGTTATGTGTAAGAGGCAATGTCTGTATGCATAATGTCCCAGTTTGTGGCTCTAACAATCTTTTTGCCCCCTCCTCCATGAATTTCCCGGAGCCATGTTGGGTTCGTTTTAGGTCTATTTCAATGATGAAGTCTTGGGGACCTCTGCCTCTGGAGTTTTGGTTTGGTAGGAGTTAAGTGTTCTCTGTGTCTGTCTCCTCCACCCTTGTGCTGGCACCAGATTCACCAAGAAAGCAGCACTCTTGCTCATTTCCCTGATTACTCTGTGGTTTTAGCTAGGGCCCTGGTGAGGTGCAATGGGCTGTATCCATATGAAAAAAGAGAAGCACATTCTCCAATGGAGGGTGAAGTCAATATCGGATAACTGAGATAAACATTATTTTAGGGAGAATTTAATAGGTGTAGGCCCTCTTGTAGCCCAAGATTGATTGGAGCTTGATATTGGAGAGAGGATTCGATTTTTGGATACAGTTCTGACTTGCTTCCCAGTTCCAGCTATGGGTTCCATTCTACTAGGTGGACATGTTAGCCAATCCAAGAGCAGTTGTTACCCACTGTGGTTCTGTGCCACTATTACACTTGGATGAGCATTACATCAGGTTTTTTGCTGCTCAGTAGCTTAGACCATGAGTTGTGTGAATGGATGTTGGTCATTTTCCCCAGTTGCTCATGTAGCACCTTCTGGCACTAGACAAGCTAACTGTCTGGGGACTGACACTTTTCCAGAGTCCAGCCAGGTCTCTCCATGTTCTATACCAACAGCACATAGTGTCTTCAGCAGTATGGTCTTACCATTAACCATTGGTGGTTAATCAAGTGCTCTGACAGAAATCTGTCTTCTTTTGGAAAACCATGTTGGACTCTCTGATAACGATGTTAACTGCATCCTGGCACTGAGAGTTACAGGCAAGTGCCAAGAGAAGAGAAGGAAGAAAAAGATAGATGACATAAAAGAGACAGAAAGAAGAGAGAGAGTAAAACAGGAAGAGATGAAAGTTAGTCTTCATCATATGCCCTCCAAGGTCCTTTGATTCAGGTGTTCCCTTGAAGGACCCAGTGAAGATTCAACCTTTTAGTCTGTCTTTCAGGATATAGGATTTTATGGTACCATTTCCATTTGGGTACAGGATTATGTCCCCCTTTCCCTTACCCTCCCCTCCAGCCCTGCCCTCCCTATTGTACAGGCCTCAAGAAGCCTATTAGGTGTGTCATCATCTCAAGCAGATTCAGTTTAGGAGCCATAGATGAGAGACCATGCAACAATGATTGTCTTTCTGTGATTGGGTGTGCTCACTGAAAAGGATTTGTTTCAAGTTCAACCATTTTTCTTCAAATTTCATTGTGTCATTTTTCCCTACTGCTGTGTAGATTCCATTGTGTAGATATACCACATCTTGGTTGCACATTTGTCTACTGGTGGGCATCTGAGTTGACTCCAGTTCTTAGCTTTTAGGAATTTAGTAGGTATAAAATAGTTGAGCAAATCTTTCTGAATTGAGGCATGGAGCTTTTAGGGAAGGGAATAACTGGGTCTGTTGGTAATACTAAAGTCAACCTTTTTTTAGGTGTTTTAATAATGCTTTCCACATTGATAGCACCATCTTACATTCCCATCAACAGTGAATGAGGGTTGTTATTTCTCCACATCCTCACCAACATTTGTTTTCATTTGATTTTTTAACATTAACTATCTGGGGTAAGGTAATTTCATAGTTGTATTAACTTGTATTTCCCCGATGATTAGGGATATTAAACATTTTCTTAAGTGTATGTTAGCCACCTGTAATTCTTCCTCTGCAAACTTCCTATTTTGTTCTCTGTCCCACTTTTGGAGTGGGATGTTTGATATTTTATTATTTAGTCTCTTGAGTTCTTTGTAAATTCTAGATATTGGGTTCCTGTCAGTTCTATAGCTGGTAAAGATTTCTCCCATTCAGTGAGTAATCCATTGGTTCTGCTTATAGTATGTTTGTGCAAAAGTTTTTCATCTTTATGAGATACCATTGGTTGAATGCTTGTTTAAGTTCTTTGGCTACTGGGGTTTTGTTCAGGAAGTCTTTTCCCAGACCTATATCATGGACAGATCCTCCTATTCTTTTCTTACAGTACTTGAAGAGTTTCAAGTCTTACATTGAAGTCTTTAATCCATTTGGACTTGATATTTGTGTATGGTGAAATGAGTGAGTCTACTTTCATTTTTCTATATATTGTCATCCAATTTGTCCAACCCCATTTGTTGAAGATGCTGGCTTTTCTCAAGTCTAAATTGTTGGCACATTTGTCAAAGATCAAGTAGCTATAGTTGCTTTCCATTAGGTTTGGGCCTTCAATTCTGCTACCTTTAAATAATTTTTATTCCAATACAATGCTGTTTTTATCATTACAGCTTTGTAATATAGCTTTAGATCATGTATTGTGATACCACCAGAGGTGTTTACTTCTTCCTGAGGATATGTTTGGATATCTGAGGCCTTCTGCCATTCCACATGAATTTGGAGATCATTATTTCAGTCTCTGTGAAGAATAATGGTGGTATTTTTATTGGTTTGTATTAAGTCTTCATATTGCTTTTGGTAGAATTACATTTTCACAATATTAATTCTACCTATCCAGGAGCATGGACAGTCTTTACATCTTCTCAAGTCCTTTTCTATTTCTTTCATGAGTATTTTTATGTTTTATTTATATATGTCTTTCATATCCTTCTTTAGTGTTATTCTAAGGTATTTAATTTTTGTGTTGCTATTAAAAATGGGACAGCCTCACTGATTTTGTTCCTTATATACTTATTCTTTGCATATAGAAAAACTACTGATTTTTTGTGCATTGATTTTGTATCCTGCCACTTTGCTGAAGAAATTTATCACCTTTAGAAGTTTTGAGAGGGAGATTTTGGGTCATTTATATATAGGACCATGTGATCTGCAAGTAGGGCTAACTTGACTACTTCCTTTCCAATTTGAATCCCTTTTATTTCTTTCTCCTGTTTGTTGCTTGGTCAAGTACTTCTTGTACTATGTTGAACAACAGTGGTCAGAGTTGGCACCCCTGAGCCTTAATTGTGTTGAGATATAAATATTCCATGCCTATTCTTGCCAGTGTTTTGATCATAAGTGGTGTTGTATTTTGTCAAAGGCCTTCTCTACATCAATTATGATCATGTGATTCTTATGGTTCAGTTTATTTATGTGTTGTCTTACACTGATTGATTTCCTTATGTTAAACTATACCTGCATCCCAGGGATGAAGCCTAGTTGATCAAGGAGGATAATGCTCTTGATGTATTGTTGAATTTTGTTTGCAAGGGTTTTGTTCAGGATCTTTGCATCTAAGTTTATTACAGATTTGGCCTATAATTTTCTTTCTGTATTGCTTCTCTGCCTGGATTTGGTATTAGGCTGATGCTAGCTTCATAGAAGGAGTCACGGAGGATTATGTATAACTGTTTGAGAAAAATTGGCTTTAGTTCTTCTATGGTGGCTTGATATAAGACAGCTAAGAAGTCATCCAGTCATGGACTTTTCTTTTGGGGGAGGCTTTTGATTACCTTTTCAATCTGAGTTTAGTTTTGGTAGGTGGCATGGGTCTAGGAATTCATCCATTTCTTTCAGATTATTTATTTTTGTAGAGTAGAGATTTTGGAAGTATTCCCTGGTGATTCTTCCAATTTCATTGATGTCTGTTGTGATCTCTCCTTTTTCATTTCATTTCTTTTTTCTTTTTTTCCTTGATCAATTTGACCAGGGGTTTGTCAATCTTGTTTATTTTTTTCAAAGAACCTGCTCTTTATTTCACTGATGTTTTAAATTGTTTTCTTAGTACCAGTTCATTAATTTCTGCTCTAATCTTGATTATTTCTTTCCATCTGGAGCCTTTTGGGCTAGATTCTTCTTCCTATTCCAGTGCCTTTGGTGGACAGTCAGGTTATTGACTTGGGATCACTCTTTCTTTATAATTCAGGCATTTGTGGCTATGAATTCTCTTTCTATAACTGCCTTCATTGTGTCCCATATGTTTTGGTAATTTGTATTTTCATTATAATTCAATTCCAGGAATTTTACAATTTCTTTTTTGATTTCTTCCAAGAAGAAATTATTATTCATTATTTAAAAGTGTGTTGTTTAGTCTCTAGGAATTGGTGGAGTTTTTGATGTGTCTCTTGTTGCTAATTTATAGCTTCAAAGTGTTGTGATCCTACCTGATGCAGAAAGTTACTTCAGTTATCCTGACTTTATGAAGGCACACTTTATGGCCTAATATATGGTAAATTTTGAAGAAGGTTCCATGGGCTTCTGAGAAGAATGTATATTCTGCAGAGTTGGTGTGGAAAGTTTTGTAGATTCTGTTAGGTCTAATTGATCTATGATATTGTTGAGTTCTATTATTTTCCTGTTGATTTTCTGCTTGGATGATCTCTGAAAATAAAATATTAATTAGAAATAATATTCCAGAATTCTTTGTAGAGTTGTACAATAGGAAAAACTTGGAGATTTGGCTAAATCTCAAATAGCTTCAAAGCATAGTTCTAGTGAAACTGGAACTGGACTCCAGAAGTTATATAACTGGTCACAAAATTGTAAAAGGGACATGGGACAAGCTATTAGTTATTTTGGAAAGAAAATAAGTAACATACTTCAGAAAATTTCAGTCAATATCTTATAACATCTAAGTTCATATAGAAGGTGTGTCTTGCTTTTTTTACTGAAATAGAATGGAATATTTTAAACATTTCAATCTATTCTGTGTATGCATATATTTGCATATATATCTGAAGAAATAATGATACCATGGCATCCATCTTTGCATGCTGGAAAAGAACAGAAACACAGTGACTAACTTTGTTTGAATCTGCAGGGCCATTTGGATCTGAGTGTGTAACTGGGATCAATCCACAGTGGCCAGGAATGCAACTACAGAAGGTCTGTGGATGTCTCAAGTGCATTGTGTGTGTCTTCCACTCTGATTGGATGGGTGGTGAAT
Organism: Jaculus jaculus; assembly: GCF_020740685.1. Taxonomy (NCBI): domain Eukaryota; kingdom Metazoa; phylum Chordata; class Mammalia; order Rodentia; family Dipodidae; genus Jaculus; species Jaculus jaculus. The sequence continues at coordinate 62,449,543 of NC_059103.1, read as the reverse complement.
ATACCTTCTTTCTTCTGGCAGAGAGATGCTTGCTTGGTGTGGAGGAAGGATGGCAAGGCTTCACCCATTGCCCAGCTGGACTCTCATTTGGGTACCTGAGCTATATATTGCATACAGATAGTAGCTACAAACTGCCTATGAAATTAAGTTCTACCCTAGGAACACCACTATGAAACTTGAGAGTTCATGGGAGGAAGCTGAACTGAGAGTTAGAGGGAGATGGACACATACTCAAAATACTCATTTGAATAAAATTCCAACAAAGGGAAAGATGCAGAAAGGGAGGGAGGGAGGACACTACCAATTAAATGGGCAAATTTAATTCACTGAAAATGAGAATAATAATTAAAAAAAAAAACTCTGGGGGCTGGAGAGATGACTTAGCAGTTAAGGTGTTTACCTGCAAAGCCAAAGTATGTCAATTTGATTCTCCAGGACCCATTTAAGCCAGATGCACAAAGGAGCGCATGCATCTGGAGTTCATTTTCAGTGGCTGGAGGCCCTGGTGTGCCCATTCTCGCCATTCCTTGCCCCCCCCCTCTCTCTCTTCCACTTTCTCTCAATTACTTATTTATAGTAACATATATCAAAAAAAGGCAACCTCTGAAATGGCTTTAAAGTAAGGGTGCTAAAGTCTCCAAATTAGTATTGGAGAGACAGATTCCACGTGCAATAAGCACCTGCAGACAGGAAACAAGAATGGATGGCATTAATAGATCCTTAGTGCAAATACAGGCCCAAACCTCCTTCAATGTACTACTAATTACTGAGAGTCAGGACAGTGAAGCAGGAAAACATAGGGAATGGCTTAGCAACTCAAACACTGCTTGCCTTAGAAATTTACGATGCTCTTTTCCTTCAAAATGTACCCAGCCACCTGTTGGGAACCTGGGTCCTCTCCATCCATACCAAGCTGAAAAGACACCCTTCTCCACACAATGAATTAATAATCCTGATTAACATCTATTATTCAATAGATCCAAGATCATAACAGGGCGTCATCCAGCCTGGACTAACTTTGGGTACATGTGCAGTAAGTCCTCTCAGTGAACTTTTAGGGGAGAACCCCCTATTTCCCATCTTATGATCATGTATAATTGGGCATACAAATAGTTAAAATCAGATGCATCATAGGAACATGTACAATAGAGAACATGTTATATAACAAAACCTTCTATTAAAGTAGATGCCCACCTCACTGTACTGCTTGCAGCCCATATACCTCTGAAGAAACCTCAGACATGGAGCTTTGAAAACTCCCTACAGGATTGGCTTGCAGCCTCTTTGGCAGATAATTCAAACCTTTACTTTAGCTGTGCTGTTAATAAAGTTTTTTGAAAGAGAGAGGGAGAGAGAGAAAATGGGTCTGCCAGGGCATTTCAGCCACTGTAAATGGTCTCCAGACACGTCACATGGGCCCACTTTAGGGTATGTGTGGCATTGCATACTTGCATCACTGTTGCATTTGGCTGTGCATGGAATCTGGACAGGCAAGCACCTTAACCACTAAGCCCGAACATTTCCTTTTGTTTGAGTAACTGTGTGCACCTTTATTCAGTTTTTGTGAGTAAGATGTCAAAATTTGGAAATGAGAGGGAAGGAGAGGGGCTGGGGTGGGGGAGAGAGACAGAGATAGAGAGAGATACCATTGGTAACAATACTAATGATATTAACATCAAATTGTCCTGTCTAGTTTCAACATACTTCTAGGATAAGTGAAACAGATGTAAGGAACAGAAAAAACATGCTTTCTGATCATTCATGTAAGCTATCAGATCATTTAAATGCATGTCAAGAGACCAATACACATATTGCTATAAGAAAAGCTACCTCCATGGACCTAATGGTCCAAAAGACTTAAACAAGTCTTACAGGAAACTTGTATGTGAAATAAATAAATAAAAAGGAAGGAAGGAAGGAAGGAAGGAAGGAAGGAAGGAAGGAAGGAAGGAAGGTGGAAAGGAAGAAAGAAAGAAAGAAGAGAAACAAAAAGAAATCTCATCTGTGATTTTGCTACTTGATAGTTTTAGATGACAATACGACTACACCTCTGAAATTAGTTGTTTATTGTTGATTCTCTGGTGCCATTACCACAGTCACTGGAAAACAAGGGACAAATTAAGCTTGACATCTAGATATATGTAGACACATCTGAGTTGTCTCAGGTTAACATAGCAGTAACATAGCACAGAGCTACTCATGGCAACACTGATCCCGGATCCAAATACATCTCATGATCAAGCCAAAGGGAATCACTACGGACATGATATAAATTCCATATTGGCTCTGCATTCCATTAAAGTTAAATCCACAGGAGATGCTCAGAACTCTATGTCTTTTTTATGCTTTAAATATTTCTGTATTGGTGCTGGTGCATAACTCCATTTGAGAACTACCAGATAGGCACTGTTAATTGACATTTTTATGAGAGTTTACCTGTCAATGACTCAAACAACTCCTAAATATTTGATCTATATCTTCTTCATATCTTAAATTTGTTCCATTGGCCCCTAGAAGAACTTAAGACACCCTCAGAGGAAAGCAGACCCAAAATTGCCTTCACAACGCCACAACATAACTGCTTTTCTTTCTCATCATGTTGACATTTTCATGGTACAGTAGCCATAGTGAGCAATTTGCCAGAGCTTGTACTAATGAAGGGTGCTCTGGCAGCTGCTATCAGGCATTATAGTGCTACACAATCACAGAATATCAGAGCTGATTTTATAAACACATATTTGGTAAAATTTACAATTATTAATAGTTTAAAATCTTGATTCTTGGGCTGGAGAGGTGCCTTAGCAGTTAAGGTGCTTGCCTGCAAAGCCTAAGGACCAAGGTTTAATTCTCTAGTACCCATGTGAGCCATGCTCATGTTGACACATCCATGTGGAGTTTGTTTGCATTGGTTGGAGACCCTGGCATGCCCATTCTCTCTCTATCTGCTTCTTTCTCTCTGAAATAAATAAATAAAATATTTTTGAAATCCTGATTCTGTGGATATATTTTTAACATTGTACACAATGAAACTATGCATGAAGTACTTCTGTGATATACTGAACTATAATAGGAGGTTTTAGAAAGTTATATAGTTATTTGATTTACAAGTTGTACTACTTGATTTTCTAATTGAAAGAAGATTTGGGACAGAAAGGTATATTATGGCCTGTGGTTTGATGGAATGGTACATCATGGTGGTGAAGCCATTGAGGTGAGTTTGACTCTCCTGTAGCAGAAGTGTGATGCAGCTGGCACACTGCATCCGCAATGAAGAAACAGAAAGAGATGAAGGCAGGTGATCAGCTGGCCTCCTTAGTTTCCCTTTTTGTTCAGTCAGGGACCCTTGTACCTGGAATGGAGATACCCACCTTGAGGATGATTTTCTCTAGAAATGCTCTCACTGGTATGTCTAGGGGAGTGTCTTTTTAGCAGTTCCAAATCCATTGAAGTTGTCAATGAAGTCTGACCACATGCAAACTGACATACATTTTATACAGAATGTATTTCCTACTTTAGGAAGCAGCTGACAATTGAAAATATGTACTATTATAACTATAGCATTTGGGAGACATGTTATCAAAAATGAAAGTGAAGCCTGGTATTGCAGGAAAAAATAAACAGAGTATGTGTCATAGATGATAACATTTGAGCAGTGAGAGGAAAATTAAGAGTTTTCAGGTACTTAGTGGGTCTGCCACCACTACCTTATATCATGGCAAAATCACACATTCAATGAATGTAAGTGTAAAATAGCATGAAATGTTCAGTGATTGTGGTGGTGCAGTTCTGAAAGTTTGTGATACCTTTCGACTTCAGAGCCTTGCTAGAGGAAGGCAGGGGCATGCTATTCGCTCTCTCTCCAGTCCTTGCTGATTTGACAATGTGATGCCAGCTTCCTGAAATTGCCATGATTTCTCTTCTATGATAGACTCTAATCATCTCCTCTAGCTGAAGGGATTTCCCTAAGAAGCCAGGTCTTTTCATCATTTTCACCATCTTTTCTACTCTCTTTTCTTTCCACTTGTACCTTATTTCACATTTGTTTCATGAGCGTGTTGACTGGACCTGTAAGTCAAATAAACTTGTTTCTTCCCTAAATTGCTTCTAGTTGAATATTTTCTACAGTGATAAAAAAGTAACTGATTCATATAGCCTCCGGCTTGCAGCAAGAGAGTGTGGTCAAGAGCTCACTGGCTGTGGCTTTACCCTCAGAGTCCTCTAGGAGGGTTGTAATAAAACATGAAAGGTCAATTCTATGGTGTACATAATACAGGAATATAGGGGAGTAGGTTGAAGGTCAGAATGGTTATGGGAAATGGCTATAAAAATAGGGCTCAAGAAAGTATAAGTTATATGGTGCACAGATATGAGAAGGTGCATATTAAAGTTAAATCTTGATGATTAGGGAAGTAGCAATGAATCTTTGTATATAAAGTTAAAATTAAACCCCAACTTTGAGAGCAGGGAGATAGCATGGAAAGAAACAAAATATGATTTTCTTGGTGATTGTTTCTGGCCCCACCTCTCAGCAGTTGCAGACTTATAAGTACCCAGCAGAAGAACTTTCTTCCATCCTCAGAAAATGATTCCTTCTGCAGCCGCTGGGTAATAAAAGGAATAGAATTGACTTTGAAGTGGCAAATCTTGTTATAAATTGAATTCTTCTGATCAAGTAGCTTTAAGTCATTTAGAATTCACTTTGAAAGTGTGCCATTGCAAGTTCCTGTAAAACGCTGAAATCTGGGTATCACTGTAACCTCGGGATAAAAATGTGCACTGAATAAAATTGCAGATTAAGCAATTTTGCTCATTGTTCCACAATCACAGGCACATTAGATAGAGACAGGCGGCAGAGGTCAGACCAGCCTACTTCTGCCTTTGGTTTCCCAATCAGTTGGGCATTTTGGAAAACATCAGTTTTCTAGGAGGGTTCTTTAAGACTCATTCTGTTCCCAAGATGCATCCCCAGTGGACGTGCAGTCAACACGTTCATGAAACAAGTGTGAAATAAGGTACAAGTGGAAAGAAAAGAGAGTAGAAAAGATGGTGAAAATGATGAAAAGACCTGGCTTCTTAGGGAAATCCTTTCAGTTAGAGGAGATGATTAGAATTATATTTGTTTTACCCTTGACCTACCAAAGGCACCAAGTTTGAAAAGTTGATAATTATCTTTAAGGTACTCATGAAATTCACAGTCTAAAATTCAGGTATAAGGGCTGGAGTGATGGCTTAGTGGTTAAGGCATTTGCCTGTGAAGGCTAAGGACCCAGGCTCACTTCCCCAGTACCCATGTAAAGCCAGATGCACAAAGTGGCACATGTATCTGGAGTTCATTTGCAGTGGCTGGAGGCCCTGGTGCACACACACTCTCTCTCTCTTCCTCTCTCTCTTCCCCTGTCTCTTGCTGTACTCTCTCTCTCTCTCTGTATAAAAATAAACAAGTTACATATTTAAAAATCATGTATAAAAGACATGTTATACATTATACTGTATTCTTCTAGTCTATCTATCATCTGACATCTATTGTTCATTTATCACCTATCTACCTATCATCTCCCCATCTCTTTATCTCTGTATCATTCATCTATTACATATATTTTTTTTCCTGTAATTTGTCATTTATGTTCTTATGATGGCTTGCATCAGATATATAGCCCAAAAATCATGTGCTCTGAATGCTTGGTCCCCAGATGGTGGCAATTTAGGAGGTGGAAACTTGTTGGAGGAGGGTGTGTTCCTGAGAGCAGGCTGTGTGGTGCTATAACCAGCTATCCCTTGCAAAAGGTCAGCTCACTGTCTTGCTGGTGTCTTCCACCTTCTGTGGCACAGGTAATATCCAGTTTCTACTCATGCCATGCTTTTCTTGCCATCATGAAGTCTTCTCTCAAGACTATAAGCTTAATTAAAATGCTTCCTCCCATCAGCTGCTTTGGGCCATGTGTTTTGTCCCAGCAATGCAGAGGTAACTGCAACAGTTCTATCACTGATCATTTATATACTAGTGTATATGCCTCATGTCTATCATCTATCTATCTATCTATCTATCTATCTATCTATCTATCTATCTATCTATCTATCTATCATCTACCTAATCTAACCTATTATTTTTTGCTACAAAAGAAGCTCCAGGAAATTGAAAGGCTTGAATTGCACGATGTAGGATAGCCCATGGTAGGTTAGTTGGAGAATACCTGATGGAGACTAGACATAGCTTGGTGTCCCTGACAAGGCCTTGCCCTACTAGATGCTTGAATCAGGCTTCTGAGATGAGCAGACCAGCTCAGGTGTGTTGATCCCAGTGATAGCAGAAGTGAGTAAGTGACCACACACAACCTTAAAGTCTCAGTGTGGAACTCACTCTCCATAACTCCCTCTCTTTCTACTTATCAAAGCAAGTCAGAAAGCAAAGCACAATCAAAGGGTAGAGAAACACTCCACTTCCACAGTAAGAAGTCCAAGTTACACTTCAAAGGCTCAGATTTAGGAAGAGGAGAGGATCCAGAGATAATAATGAAATCTAGGAAGTTCTTATATGTGAAATTGTGCATATGCATCAAAAAGGAACTCTATAAATTCCCATCTCCCTACTTACATTTTGGAGAACATATGATAACAAAATTGAAACAGCCACACAGAAGTGAATGACTGAGTATACCAAGAAAAAAGTGTGACCCTGATATATATGCAGAAAAGTTGGGAGGAAAGGGTTTGAAATTTTGGAGACTGTGACTTTCCAAAGGATAATATTGTCTGTCCTGTGATGGCAGATAAAGGTTAACAAAAGAGGTATCTGAAAATGTGGACAGCTGCAAAGGGAACCTTACCTGAAAATGATTGAAGGAGGCCACACAGCTATGAACTGAAAGGGAGAAAGGAAGGAGGCCGGGGAGTTGGGGGGGGGATGGAGGGCATTAGAGTGTCAAAAACGGCTGTTATATTTGAAGTGTACAGGGAGACGTATGTGAAATCACAGGCAGGCAAATAGTGTGAAGATGGTTAATTAGCTCTGTAGCACTCTCTTGTGTATTATTTTCTAGGTACTTCAAGAATACTTTGAGTAGGTATTTTCATTCAGTTTTAGGAATTAGAGAACAGATCCCATAGTTGCTAGATTATAATCTATGATCTCATATGGTGATCCCAAATGTCATGGCTGGATCTACTATTGACCTAAAAACTCAACAACAGTTGTCATGAGGGTCACCGTTGCTAATCACTCCGAGCAACAGTGAAATCAGATACACTTGCAGCTCTGGGCCTTGGTTTTAGCAACAAGCTCTGCTGATTAAAGCTTATGTCCTACATTGAAAACTGATCAGGACCCCCAGTATTGGGTACTTAGTGTGCTGAACTGGAAGCCTCCAGTGCCATGGAGAGCAGATGAAATCAGTCAGAAGTAGGATAAAGTCTAGAGAGATGTATCCACCTGATGTGGGCAAACAGACGCTAGGCTTCAGGAAGATTGCTTTCTATTTCACAGTGGCTGTTCCAGGGGGCAGCGAATGAAATGTCTGTTGGATGTCAGTACAGTAATTGTGTGTGGGTCTTGCCTCTCTGGATGATGTCTTAGCCTCATCCATCCCAAAGGAAGAAGGGAGCAATGGGTGAAGATTATAAAGCATATGCAATTTCTTCTGCTTTTCTTGTCTTTACATCATTCTGGATCTGGTTCAAGATCTCTCCAGGAAGCATTCTGTATTGATGGCAGGTATATTGCCTCTCTGCTATGAATTCAATGAATGTGATTTAATGGGCACAAATGGTGACAGGTGCTCTGGCAAGCATTTCAAATCCTTTTAATTCTCATCCTGACCTTGAAGTAGGTGGTGTCATACCATTCACCATTCCTGACAATGAGGACATGTAAACCCAAATAGTTGCCTGAGACCACAACAATTTGTTAATCCAGAGCTCAAAGTGTTAGTTTGATTAGAAGTACATGGAGTTTTTTTTCTCATCTGTGAAAAAACTGACGACATGTAGTTTATAGATTTTTAAATTTCTTATAACCATAATGGCCTTCAATGTGGTACACACAACACTTATACATCCTTTTTCCTATAGAGTATCATTTCTTGTAGCACCACTCAGAGTTGTTTTTGTCTTTCATTTCAATCTCATGCTTACCCATATAGTTATGTAAGCTATCAATTTCTGTTATTAAATTAGCACCAAATCATTTTCCAAGTTATTAAAGAGGAGCTTCTTTTTTTAAACACTTGAAAAAATGTATTTGTATCAGTTATAGACATACTTAGTATGTAAGCAGCACGTGTTAATACCATCCTTCTTTTGTCCCTGACCCTTTTCTGAAGAGACCCTCCTTGTTGGGGGATACAGGTCAACCTCATGGGAATTGTGGGTCACACATTGTGGGGCAGCAGTCAGTTATGGGGTAGAGAAAAAGTTTCTGTGCATGTCCAAACTTGTGGCTCTAACAATCTTTCCACCCCCTCTTTCACAAAATTGCCTGAGCCATGTTGGGTACATTTTAAGAGGAAGTTTTTATAGGGTTTTCTCATGGTCAAGAATACTTTAATGGGACTGGGGAAGGGAGATGGGTCAATGGTTAAAAGTATTTGTTGTGCAAGCCTGATGATCAGAGTTCAGATTTTCAGGACACGTGTACAGGTGGATGCAAGTAATGCACATGCATGTAATCATAACATGCCCAAGGCAATAACAGACAGAGTCAGGGTAATCATGACGCTCACAGACCAGCCACTCTCCCAATCAAGGTGGAAGGTGAGGACTGATGCCTCAAGCTTGTCTTCTGACTGCTGCATGGCACATGTACACACACACACACACACACACACACACACAGAGAGAGAGAGAGAGAGAGAGAGAGAGAGAGAGGGAAAGAGAGAGAGATAGAGAGGCAGAGAGAAAGAGAGACACAGAGAGAGAGACAGAGAGAATCCTATTATGCTATGAAAGCATAAGCAAAAACAGGAGGATATAAACATCCCAGAACAAAAGAAAGCAGTGTTTAAATATGGATATGATCTGGTACTATAAACAGGATTTTATTCATTGCTGATCATGCAAATTATCTTGATATCATCCTTTAGAAACAATGCAAATAATGGTGTCAGCTAAGCATCAACTAATGGGTCTGTTCATTGTTCTTCATATGGTTAGGTGGAGTACTTTAAAACTGACTATCTGTGTTACAAAAAAAACCATGGCTGGAGATATGGTTTAACAATTAAGGTGCTGGTTTCCAAAGCACCACCACGCCTGGTTTATTCTCAGATTTTGAAGAACTTCCATATTTATTTCCACTGTGGCTGTACAAGTTGGCACTCCCACCATCCGAGGCCAAAGGTTCCTCCTGAACCACCGCTCACAGCATTTGTTGTCATTTATTTTATGATAGCCATAAAGTGATATAGAATCTAAAATTAGTTTTAACTTCCATTTTCCTGATGGCTAAAGATATTGAATATCTTTTTAGATATTTACTTGCCATGCATATTTCTTCCTTTGAGAACTCTCTTCAGTTGCCTACAATTTGGTAAGTTTTTTTTTTTTTTTATTGCATAGTTTTTGAGTTCTTCGTATATTTCAGATATTAAATTTCTGTCACATGTAAAGCTGGTGAACTCTCTCATTATGTAGGTTGTCTATTGTCTCTATTAATGGTGTACTTAGCTGTGCAATCATATTTTAATTTTATCAGATTCCAATTTTTGTCATATTCCCTGGGCTATTGGGGATTTATCCAGAAAGTCTTTCTCTATGCCTATATCTTGGGGTGTTCCCCTAGTTTTTCTTCTGCTCATTTCCTAGATTCAGGTCTTATGTTGAGGTCATTGATCCATTCAGAGTTGATTTTTGTGCACAATGAGCAAACAGATCTAGACTCATACTTTCACATATGGTTATCTTGTTTCTCCAGCACTATTTGTTGAAAATATATCCCCACCACTGTATATTTTTGGCCACTTATTCAAAGGATCAGGTGGCTTTAGTTGCTACATGTTATACCAAGATTGTCATCTGCTCTATTCCATTGACCTATTTATTTGTTTTCTGCCATTTTCATATTGTTTTTATTACTATGGTTGTGTTGCCTGTTTTTGACAACAGGTATGGTGATACCACTAATAGTATTCTCTTTTTTTTTTTTATCAATTATGGACATACTCAGTGTGTAAACAACATACGTTTACCATACCTACCCTCTTTCTGTTCCTCCCCCTCTGTAGGGACCTTCCTTGTTGGTAATGCCAGTTATTCCCATATGGATTGTGGGTCATGCATTGTGGGGTTATCCATCAGTTATGGGGAAGAGGAAAGGTCTGGATGCATAATGTCACAACTCATGCCTTTAACAATTTTTCTGCCCCTCTTCCATGAATTTCTCTGAGCCACGTGGGTTCATTTTAGGTCTTCAGGGACAGGCTCTTGGGGTCCTCTGTGTCTCTCGATCTCTGATTTTGTAGGGGTTGAGTGTCCTCTGTGTCTATCACCTTCACCCTTGTGCTAATACCAGGTTCACAAAGAAAGCAATATTTTTGCTTATTTCCCCAATTACTCTATTGTTTCATCTGGGGCCCTGGTGAGATGTGATGGGCTGATTGTCTCTTCACATTCTGTGTCCATGTGAAAAAGAGAAACAGATTCTCCAATGGACAGTGAAGTCAGTACATGATAAATGGGATAACCATTATTATTGTAGAAAGTATTTAATAGGTGTAGGCCCTCTTCTATCCCAAGATTGGTGAGAGCTTGATATTGGAGAGTGAACTCATTTTTTGAATATGATTCCGACTTGTTTCCCAGTTTCAGCTATGGGTTCCATTCCACTAAGCAAATATGTTACAAATCCAAGAGCAGTTGGTTATCCACCATGGTTGTGCACCACTATTGTGTTTGGGTGAGCATCAGGTTATTTGCTGCTGAGCAGCTTAGACCTCTAGTTGATTTGGCAGACGTTGGCCATTTTCCCCTAGTAGCTCATGTTGCACATTCTGGCACTAGATAAGCTAACTGTCTGGGGACTAGTTCTTTTTTAGATTTCCACCAGATCTCTTCATGTTCCAAACCTGCAGCATAGGCTGTCTTAGGCAGTGGGGCTTACCACTAACATTTGGTCATCAAGTACTTTGACAGAAGTGTGTCTTCTTTTGGGAAAATTTGTAGGTCTTTCTGATCAAAAGCTCATTGTGGATATTAACCACATCCTGATACTTGGAGTTACAGGCCAGTGCCAAGGGAAAAGAAGGAATAAAACGATAGGTAATATAAAAGAGAAAGAAGAGAGAGAGAGAGAGAGAGAGAGAGAGAGAAGCATGAGAAAAGGTACCCAATGAAGGTTCAACATTTTAGTCTGTCTTTCAGGATATAAGATTTTATGGTGTCAGTTCCATTTGGGTCCAGTTTTGTGTCCCCCCACTCTTACCCTCCCCTCCAGCTCCACACTCCCTATTGTTCAGTCTTCAAGATGCCTATCAGTTATGTCAGCATCTTGGGAAGATCCAGGTTAGGAGCCACAGATGAGACAATATGATGATTGTCTTTCTGTGATTGGGTGAGTTTGCTAACAATGATCTGTTCCAAGTTTGACCATTTTTCTTCAAATTTCATTGTATCATTTTTCCTCACTGCTGTGCACAATTCCATTGTTTAGATATACCACATCTTGGTTATCCATTCGTCTAATGATGGGCATCTGGGTTGATTCCAGTTCTTAGATATTATGAATTGAGCAGCTATAAACATGTTTGAGCAAATATCTCTGAACTGAGACAAGGGGCTTTTAGGGTAAATGCCCATTAAGGGAATAACTGGGACTGTTGTTAACTATATAGTCAACCTTTTTAGGAGCCTCCATATTTCTTTCCATAATGGTTGTACCGTCTTACATTCCCACCAACAGTGAATGAGTGTTCCTCTTCTCCACATGCCCATCAACATTTGCTTTTATTTGATTTTTTAATATTTGCTATCCTTACTGGGGTAAGGTGGAATCTCATAGTTGGTTTTGTTTGGCTAGGGATGTTGGACATTTCCTTAAGTGTGCTTTTGCCATTTGTATTTCTTCCTCTGAGAACTCTCTGAGGATTTCTCTGCCCTACTTTGTGAATAGGGTGCTTGATCTTGTTTTTATGTTTTTTTTTTTTTCCCAACTATTTTGTTAACTTTTATTTATGTATTTGAGAGCAACAGACAGAGAGAGAAAGAGGCAAATAGAGAGAAAGAATGGATGCACCAGGGCTTCCAGCCACTGAAAATGAACTCCAGATGTGTGTGCCCCCTTCTGCAACTGGCTAACATGGGTCATGGAGAATTGAGCCTTGAACTGGGGTCCTTAGGCTACACAGGCAAGCATTTAACTGCTAAGCCATCTGTCCAGCCCTGATCTTGCTTTTTGATTGTATAGGTGTTTGAGTTCTTAGTAGATTCTAGCAAATAGGCCTCAGTAAGTTATATATATAGTCGACAGAAATTTTCTCCCATTCTGTCTGTAGTGTATTGTCTCTGCTTGTTGTATATTTTTCTGTGAAAAAACTTTCCAGCTTCCTGAGATCCCAATGGTTGAATGATTGATTACACTCCTGAGATACTGGGGTTTTGCTCAGTCAGTCTTTTCCCACTTCTATATCATGAAAAGTTCCTCTGATGTTTTTCTTCTACTAGTAACAGAATTTCCAGCCTTATATTAAGATCTTTGATCCATTTTGACAACATTTTTGTGCATGGCCAGATGTATGTGCCTAGTTTCAGTTTCCTTCAGATGGTTATCTAGTTTGTCCATCACAATTTTTTGAAGATACTATTTTTTTTCCAGTCTATATTGTTAGGGTTTTTGTCAAATATCAAGTAGCTGCAGTTACTTGACCCAAAGTCTGGATCCTGTGTTCTGTTCCACTGGTCTATAATCCAGTTTTTTAGGCAGTACCATGCTGTTTTGTTACTATGGCTTTGTAATATAGCTTCTTTTTTTAGGTATGGTGAAGCCTCCAGAGGTCTTTATTTTGCTGAAGATATGCTTGGATATCCTAGGCCTGTTGCAGTTCCATATGAATTTTGAAATCATGTTTTTTTTCTATCTCTGTGAAGAATGCTGCTGGAATTTTTATTGATACTGCATTAAATCCATGTATTGCTTTTGGTAAGGTTGGCATTTTCACAATGTTAATTCTGCCTATCTAGGAATATGGGAAGACTTTCCATTTTCTCAAGTCCTCCTCAATTTCTTTCTTGAGTGCTTCTTATGTTGTCATTATATAAGTCTTTCACATCATTGGTTAATGTTATTCCAAGGTATTTTTTGTTGTTGTTCCTATTGAAAAGGGGACATTCCCACTCATTTCTTTCTCTGTATCTTTGTCTTTTGCATATAGAAAGGCTACTTATTTCCATGCAATGATTTTTGTATCTTGCTACTTTGCTGAAGGAATTAATCAGCTTTAATGGTTTTGAGATGGAGATACTCTGGTCACTTATGCATAGAATCATGTCGTCTGCGAATAGAGCTAACTTAACTCCTTTCTTTCCAATTTGTATCAGTTTTATTTATTTCTCCTGCCTTATGTTTGAGCTAGGACTTTTAGTACTATGTTGAAGAGAGGAAATAAGAGTGAAAACCCCTGTCTTGTTCATGATCTCAATAGGAATTCCTTCAGTCTCTCCCCACTAAGTATTATTTGGGCTTTAGGTGCTTTATATGTAGCCTTTATTGGGTTAAACCATCCATGTCTATTCTATCCAAAGTTTTGATCATGAAGTTATGTATTTTGTCAAAGGCCTTTTCTTCATCTATTGAAATGATCATCTGGTTTTTGTGTTTAAGCTTATTTATGTGGTGTATTACATTGACAGGTTTCTGTATGTTGAACATCCCCTGCATTCCTGGGATGAATCCCAGTTGATCAAAGCGTACAATGTTTTTGATGTGCTGTTGATTTCAGTTTGCAAGGATTTTGTTAAGGATCTTTGCATCTAAGTTCATCAGGGAAATAGCCCTACAGCTTTCTTTTCTGTGGCATCTCTGCCTGGTTTTGGTATTAGGGTGATACTAGCTTCATAAGAGGAATTGGGGAGCTTTCCCTGTTCTTTGATTGTGTGGCACAGTTTGAGAAAAATTGGTGTCAGTTATTTCATGAAGGTTTGATAAAATTCAGCTGAGAAGCCATCGGATCTTGGAATCTTCTTTTGGGGGAGGTTTTTGATTAACTGTTCAACCTCAATCAGTGTAATAGGTTTGTTTAGGAGATTAATCTGCTCTGAGTATAGCTTTGGTGGGTTTTATGTGTCCATAAATTCATCTATTTCCTCCACATTATCCAATTTTGTGGAATAGGTTTTTGAAATAAGTCCTTTGATTCTTCCCGTTTCATTTGTGTTTGTTGTGATCTTACTTTTTCTTTTCTAATTTTGTTAATTTGCAGTGTCTTTCTTTTTTTCACTTGATCAAATTGGCCAGGGGTTTATCAATAGTGTTTATTTTTTTCAAATAAACTGCTCTTTGTTTCATCAATTTTCTTGTTGACTTAGTTTCAACCTCATTAATTCTTGATTATTTATTTTCAACTGGAGGTTTTTGGATTGGAATCTTCTTGTTTACCAACACCTTTAGATGGATGGTTAAGTTATTGATTTTTGGTCTCTCTGTCTTTGTTATGAAGGCATTAATGCTATGAATTTTCCCCTAAAAACTGTATTCATTGTGTCCTATACGTTTTGGTAAGTTGTTGTGGTGGTTTGATTCAGGTGTCCCCCCATAAACTTAGGTGTTCTGGATGCTAGTTTCCTCAGCTGACGGCAATTGGAAATTAATGCCTCCTGGAAGGAGTATAATGTTGAGGGTGGGATTATGGGTATTATCACCAGTTTTCCCATGGCAGCACCTTCTCCTGTTACTATTGTCTACTTTATGTGGGCCAGGAGGTGATGTTCACCCTTTTCTCATGCCATCATCTCCACCTGCCATCATGGAGCTTCCCCCTCAAGCCCGTAAGCCAAAATAAACCTCTTTTTCCCACAAGCTGCTCTTGGTTGAGTGATTTCTACCAGCAATGTGAACCTGACTGAAACAGTTGTGTTCTCATTGTCATTCAATTCTAGAAAATTTGCAATTTCATTTTATAATTCCTCCACTACCCACTTATTGTTTAAAGGTATGTTGTTAGTCTTGAGGAGCTGGTGGGATTCCTGGCACATCTCTTGTTAATTTCTAGCAGTACAGCTTTGTGATATGATATCATACAGGAAATTATGTTGATTTCCCTAAATATATGGAGGCAAGCTTTAAGGCCCAGTATATGGTCTATTTTAGAGAAGGTTCCATGGGCTGAGAAGAATGTGTATTCTGTAGATTTGGGGTAGACTGTTCTGTAGATATCTGTGAGGTCTACTTGATGTATGATGTTGTTGAGCTTTTCTACTTCCCTGGTGATTTTCTGTTTGGATGATCTATCTATTGCTGATAGTAGAGTATTGGAGCCACAACTATGATGCTATTGGTGTTTATTTCTGATTTGCTGCCAAGTGGTTTTGTTTTATGAATTGCAGAGGATCTGTGTTTGATGTATAAAGATGGATGATTGTGGGCTGGAGAGATGGCTTAGCAGTTAAGCGCTTGCCTGTGAAGCCTAAGGACCCCGGTTCAAGGCTCAATTCCCCAGGACCCACGTTAGCCAGATGCACAAGGGGGCGCATGCGTCTGGAGTTTGTTTGCAGTGGCTGGAAGCCCTGGCGTGCTCATTCTCTCTCTATCTGTGTCTCTCCCTCTCTCTCTCTGTCACTCTCAAATAAATAAATAAATAATGAACAAAAAATATTAAAAAAAAATAAAGATGGATGATTGTATCATTCCTTTGATAAATAAGAAGTGGTCTTCTTTGTCTTTTTTGATTACTTTTGGTGTGAAGTCTATTTTATCTGATATTAGTATAGCAACACCTGCTTCTTCTTATTTTCTTTGTTTTCAATATTATTTTCCACCATTTCACCCAGAAGAGGTGTCTGTCTTTAGTGGTGAGGTGAGTTTCTTGAAGACAACAGATTAAGGGGCCTAATTTTCTGATCTTGTCTGTTAGCTTATGTCTCTTGATGGATGAAATAAGGCCATTAAAGTTTATGGTAATAACTGTGAGATTTGATTTAATTTCTGCAGTATTATGGTGTTTATGTGGTTTGGTGTTTTCTTGCACTTTCTCTGTGTTTGGTTGTTTTCTTGACTCTTCTGTGTGGAGAATTCCCTAAAGTACACTCTGTAGGTTTCCCTTTGTTTTTATACAGTTGTAGAGCTTACTTCTACTGTGGAAATTTTTTTCTTTCACCAGCTATCATGAGGGATAATTTTGCTGGATAGAGCAGTTTGGGTTGGAAGCCATAGACTCTTAGACTTTGAAATTTTTCATTCCAGGCCCTTCTAGTTTTCAGGGTTTCCATTGAGATGTTTTCATTGTATAGATCTTTCACTTCCTTGGTGGTGGTGCACACCTTTAATCCCAGCACTTGGGAGGCAGAGGTAGGAGGATTGCCATGAGTTTGAGGCCACCCTAAGACTACATAGTGAATTCCAGGTCAGCCTGGGCCAGAGTAAAACCCTACCTCAAAAAACAAACAACAAAAAAAAAAAAAAAACAAAAAAAATTAATAAAACTAAAACAAACAAAAAACCACAAAACTTAAAAAGAAATATATATATATATATATATAAAACCAGTACAAAGTCCCCATAGTTTTTAGCCAATCCCCACTGTTCAAAAGTCTAAAGTTCATCTATGACTCAAGGAAGTCTCTGTAACTATCTGCCTAATAAAATCAAAGCGACATGGTAGTGCAGTGCATGGGAGATTGAGGTAGAAGGATAGATGTGAGTTTGAGGCCAGCCTGGGCTTAGAGGAAGTTTCAGGTTAACCTAGACTTTTGTGAGACTGTGCCTCAAAAAAAAAAAAATAAATAAAAAAATAAAACAGATTACATACTTACATAATGATGCACAATAAACACTCCCATTCCAAAAGGGAGGAATGAAGCATAACAAGGCAGGATTGTTCATACTGACAACCAGCAGGGCTAAGGTCAAATCCTCTAGTTCCATGTCTGGTATTGGACTCGTGATGAAATCTCAGTTCCCAAAGGCTTAGATATCTAGGAATGGTAATAAGCATGCCTTTAATCCCAGCACTTGGGAGGGAAGGAGGATCCAATGAATTAGAGGCCAGCCTGGGGCTACAGAGTGATGAGTTCTAAGTAAACTTGGGCCAAAGTGAGACCATATCTCAATAAACACACAATAAGGTGGGGACTCTGGGGTAGTTCTGCCCTCCAGCTGTGTTGCCTGTAGTGTCTCCTGGCTAGGAACCTTTGTGAGCCTGAGGTTTTCCATGGCAGTTTTCCCATAGTCCTGGCATCTTCAAAATCCTGGAGTCTCCATTGTACCTTCACCTCACAGCTTCATACATTGGCTTCACAGGGCCTCCTTGAGGGGTCCCTCACCCTGCTTAGCCCCAGCAGCTCTCAGGAACCATGGTACAATATTCCATCACCTCCATCTTGCATTCTTCCATTTTTCCAAAGCTGATACCATGTGGACTATGCTGCCATATTCTTTTATCAGCTCAGGATAAAACCTGGCTGGCTTTGGACTACAGCTATAGCAACCTCTGTATGTTGATCTTGGGAAGCAGAGAGTCCATTACTTTTAAATTCAGTTTCGCTCAGGTTTTCAGGACACGGGCAGAGATGCAGCCACTTTCTTAGCCAGAATATCACAAAAACTACCTCTAGCCCAGTGCCCCATACAGTGTTTGTTCCTCCCTAATACCTCATAAGCTGAATTTTCACAGTCCACATTTCTCTTGGCCTTCTGGTTTTTTAAACTTCTCCTGGAATGGCCCATAAAGCTCTGCTTAACACATAGTAAGGCTTCTGCAGTCTAAAGTTCTAAATCGCCATCCCTCCCACAAAGCAGTTCCAAACTCTTAGGAGCCTCAAGGTCAGGTTTATTACTGCAATAACCCCTCTCCTGGTACCAGTTTTCTGTATCAGTTCCTTTCTCATTGCTGGAACCAAAATGCCTGACCAGAAGCAGCTTAAGGAAGATGTTTATTTTTGGCTTACAGTTTTTTAGGGGGAAGTCTTATCACAGTAGGAAAAGCATTGCAAGGATAGAAAGCCAGCATCCTGTCAACAGGGAGGAAGCAAGGCAAGCAGAGCTAGGCTGTAACAGGTGCTTGTCCTGCCCCAGTAACACACTTCCTCCAGCAAGGCTCTACTTCCTAAAGGTTATGTAGCCTCCAGGAGCAGCACATGTAACTGGAGTGTAAGTACGCAAGCACATGAGTCTATAGGAGGCATTCTGCATTCAAACCATCATACTCTTCAGTGTTAGATAAGTGTTCTGGTGCTGAGCCACACACCCAGCCTCAACCCTTCTTTATGAAGGAAAACTTACAGGATCCAGTAATGATAGCCTTAGGGGCCACTGTTCAGCTTAGCACACTTTTTCCCAGAGACAGATTAATATTAAATCAGATATGACCTACTGATGCCTCAAAGAAATTTTGTTAATTAGGTTAAAATTTATCAGCCTCAGCACTATTTTTAAATTTAATCTAAATCAGTAATATTTTCTCCATTGCTTTCTTAAATCTAGACATGTGCTAGCCAGTATGAAGTAACTGAACTATGACATTTGAACCCTTGAAGTGGAGCTAGTTTGAGTTGATACTTGATATATACGAGAATCTGAAGTTAGTATGAAAAAGGAATGTAAAATAGATCATTGATAACTTTATACTGCTTACATATTGAAATACTATTTTGGACAAAGTGGGTTAAATAAAATACACAATTTAAATTAAAAAAAAAATAAAGGCTACTGATTTTGTGCATTGATTTTGTAACCTGCTACTTTGCTATAGGAGTTAATCACCTTCAGGAGTTTTGGGATGGAGTCCCTCGCATCTCTTACATATACAATCAATCACCAGAAAATAGAGCTAACTTAACTTCTTCCTTTCCAAATTGTATCCCTTTTATTTCCTTTTCCTGTCTTATTGCTTGAGCTAGGACTTCCAGTACTATATTGAAAAGCAGAGCTGAGGGGCTGGAGAGATGGCTTAGCGGTTAAGCGCTTGCCTATGAAGCCTAAGGACCCTGGTTCGAGGCTCGGTTCCCCAGGTCCCACGTTAGCCGGATGCACAAGGGGGCACACGCGTCTGGAGTTCGTTTGCAGAGGCTGGAAGCCCTGGCGCGCTCATTCTCTCTCTCTCTCTCCCTCTATCTGTCTTTCTCCCTGTGTCTGTTGCTCTCAAATAAATTAATTAAAAAAGAAAAGAAAAGCAGAGCTGAGAGTGGACAACCATGTCTTGTTCCTGATCTTAATGGGAATTCCTCCAGTCTCTCTCCATTAAGTGTTATTTGGGCCTTCGTAGCTTTGTATATTGGGATTCTTGGTGGGTCTTTTGTTGTTTATTTCTAGAAATGTTACATTGTGATCTGATACATGGCAGGGAATTATGTCAATCTTCCTAAATATGTGGAGGCAGTCTTTGTGACCCAGTATATGGTCTATTTTAGAGAATGTTCCATAGGCTGCTGAGAAGAATGTGTAGTCTGTGGATTTGGGATGGAAAGTTCTGTAGATTTCCATTAGGTCTAAGTGATCTGTGGTTTTGCTGCACTCTCTTACTTCCCTGTTGAGTTTCTGTTTGGATGACCTGTCTATTCCCATTAATGGTGTATTGAAGTCCCAAACTTGATGGTGTTTGTGGTTATTTCTGCTTTATTGTCAAGTAGGTTGTGTTTTATGAACTGTGGTGCCCCTGTATTTGATGTATACAGATTTATGATTGTAATATCCTCTTGATGGATCATTCCCTTGATAAGCAGGAAGTGGCCTTCTTTGTCTTTTTGGATTATTTTTGGTTTGAAGTCTATTTTATCTGATAATAATATAGCTAGGCCTGCTTGTTTCTTATTCCCATTTGCTTGGAATACTGTTTTGTACCCTTTCACCCTGAGGAGGTATGTGTCTTTAGTGGTGAGGTGGGTTTCTTGAAAGCAACAGATCAAGGGCTCTAATTTTTGGATCCATCCTGTTAGCTTGTATCTCTTGATGGGTGAATTAAGGCCATTAATATTTAGGGTAATGACTGAGATTTGAATTCATTCCTGTCATATTCTGATAGTATATGTGGGTTGGTGTTTTCATGGACTTTGAAGTTTTTTGTTCCTACTCTTTGTTCGGTTATTGTGATCTGCTACTTGTAGGCATTTGAGTTTGGTTATTTGTTTCTTCTCTGTGGAGAATTTCCTGAAATGCTCTATGTAGGTTTGGTTGTGTGTTCATATAATTGTAAAGCTGAGTTTTGTCATGGAAAGTTTTTATTTCACCATCTATGATGAGGGATTCTTTTGCTGGGTAGAGTAGTTTGGGTTGGAAGCCATAGGTTCTTAAACTTTGCAATGTTTCATTCTAGGCCCTTCTAACTTTCAGGGTTTACATTGAGAAATCTGAAATAATTCTGATGGGGTTAGCTTTGTGGTGTACTGTTTTTCCCTAGCTGCTTTTAGGATTTACTCTTTGGTGTCAATGTTTAGATTCTTAATGACATTATGTTTTGGAGAGTTTCTCCTTTGGTCCAGTCTGTTTGGAGTTCTGTTGGCTTCTTGTATCTTGATGGGCCTTTCTTTAAGAGACTAGGGAAATTTTCTTCAATTATTTTGTTAAAGAAGTTCTTCATGCCTTTGGTCTGAATTTCCTTGTAGGTCTCTCTTACCAAAAGCTCATTGTGGTTGATAGCTACCTGCTGGTACTGGGAATTACAGGTCAGTCCCCACTAAGAAAAGGAAGAAAAAGATAACTAATATAAAAGAGTTAGGGATGAGAGAGAGAGAGAGAGAGAGAGAGAGAGAGAGAGAGAGAGAGAGACAGACAGAGAGAGAGAAAGAAGCTGTAAAAGAGTAAGGTCAGTCTTCATCATACCCTCTCCAGTGCCTTATGGCTCAGGTGTTCCCTCTAAGGGCCTGGTGAAGGTTCAGCCATTTGGTCTGCCTTTTAGGATATAAACCTTTATGGTACCATTGCCATTTGGGTCTATATTTGTGGCCCCCATCACCTACCTTGCTTCCCCTCCCTCCAAACACACCCTATTGCCTAGTCCTCAAGATGCTTGCTTGGTATGTAGGCATCTTGGGTAGATTCAAGTTAGATGGCTATAGATGAGTGAGACTATGAGGTGATTATTGTTTTGTGATTGTGTAAGTTCACTGAGAAATATCTGTTCCAGTTTCAACCATTTTTCTTCAAGTTTACACTGCTGTTTATCCATTCATCTAGTGATGGACATCTGGGTTGATTCAAGATCTTAACTATTATGAATTGAGCTGCAATAAACATGGTTGAGCAAATCTCTCTAGACTGAGGTTTAAAGGTTCTAGGGTACATGTCAAGTAGAGGAACAACTGGGTCTGTTGGTAGCTCTATAGTCAGTTTTTTTTAGGAGTTCCCATATTGCTTTCCAAAGTGATTGGACCATCTCACATTCCCAGCAACATTGGATGAGGGTTCCTATTTCTCCACAACCTTGCCAGCATTTATTTTCATTTGATTTTTTGATGTTTGCTAGCCTTACTGGGGGGAAGGTGGAATCTCATATTTGTTTTAATTTACATTTCTTGATGATTAGGGATGCTAAACATTTTCTTATGTGTTTGTTTGCCATTTGTATTTCTTTCTCTGTGATCTATCTGTCTACCTGTTTGCCCCATTTTGTGAGTGGGTTGTTTGAATTTTTATTGTTTAGGTTTTATTTTCATCTACTAAACAAACGTATCACTCTCATTGAGATTGAAAAAGTAATAAAAAAAAAACCCAAAAGAGGAGTCTTGAATCAGATGGCTTCTCAGATGGATTCTATCAAACCTTCATGGGAGAATTCAAACCAATCTTTCTCAAACTGTGCCACACAACTGGAGAACAGGGAAAGCTACCCAACTCCTTCTATGAAGCTAATATCACCCTAATTTCAAATCCAGGCAGAGATGCCACAAGAAAATAAAACTACCAGCCTGTTTCCATGATAAACAAAGAGGCAAAGATCCTAAACAAAATCCTCACACACTGAATCCAACAACACATCAAAAGCATTATCCACTTTGATCATGTGGGATTCATCCCAGGAATACAGAGATGGCTCCACATACAGAAACATGTCACACCACATAAACAAGGTTAAACACAAAAACCACATGTTCATTTTGATAGATACAGAAAGGGCCTTTGACAAAATACAACATCACTTCATGATCAAAACATTGGAGAGAATTGGTATGGTTGGTCCATATCTTAACATAATAAAGGCAATATACAAAGCTCCTAAGGCCCAAATAATACTTAATGGAGAGAGACTGGAGGAATTCCCATTGAGATCAGGAACAAGACAGGGGTGTCCACTTTCACCTCTGCTCTTCAATATAGTACTGAAAGTCCTAGCTCAAGCAATAGACAGGAGAAAGAGGGATACAATTTTTAAAGAAGGAAGTTAAGTTAGCTCTATTCACTGATGAAATGATTGTATACGTAACAGACCTGAGACACTCCATCCCAAAACTCTTGAAGGTGATTAAATCCTATAGAAAAGTATCAGGATACAAAATTAGTGCACAAAAATCTGTAATAGTTCAATATGCAAATGACAAAGATACAGAGTAAGAAATAAAGGGAAACAAGGGAAATGGACCCATTTTCAATAGCAACAACAACAAAAATAAGAAAAAATTACTTTTGGATAATGCTAACAAAGGAATTGAAAGATCTATACAATGAAAACATAAAAACACTCAAAAAAGAAATTGAGGAGGACTTGATAAAATGGAAAAGACCTCCCATGTTCCTGGATAGGCAGCATTAACCTTATGAAGATGGCAATCCTACCAAAGGCAATATACAGATTTAATGAAATTCCAATTAATATCCCATTTTTCTTCACAGAAATAGAAAAAAAAATGATCACAAACTTCATATGGAAAAGCAGAAGGCCCCAGATATCTGAACATATCCTCAGCAAAAGAAATTCCTCTGGAGGCATCACCACACCAGATCTAAAGCTATAATACAAAGCCATAATAATAAAAACAGCATGGAACTGGCATAAAAACAGGAGTATAGACCAATAAAATAGAATTGAGGACCCAGACTTTGGGTCAAGCAAGTACAGCTACTTGATATTTGACAAAGGCCTTAACAATATAGGCTGGAAAAATGACAGCATCTTCAACAAATGGTGCTGGACAAACTGGATAACCATATGCAGGAAATTGAAATGTGATCCACATATCTCGCCATGGACAACACTCAAGTTCAATGGATTAAAGACCTCAATGTAAGACCAAAAACTTGGCTACTACTGGGAGAAAATATAGGAGGAACTTTCCATGATATAAGAATGAAGACTTCCTGAACAAAACCCCAGTAGCACAGGATCTTAAACAGTCACTCAAGTGATGTGATCACATGAAGCTGAAGAGTTTCTTTACAAACAATCATACAAAAGCAAAGCCAATAGATTACCCACAGAATGGGAGAAAATATTTGCTGAATATCCAACTGACAGAGGCCTAATAACTAGAATCTACAAAGAAATCCCCACTTTTATTTAGTATAATATTGGATGTCTTGGCTATAGCAATAAGGCAAGAGGCAATCATAATCCTCACACAAATTGGAAAGAAGAGATCAAATTGTCATTATTTGCAGATGACATGAGTCTATACATAAAGGACTATAAAGCCTCTACCAGCAAACTGTTAGCAATGATAAACAGTTTTAGCAACATAGCAGGATACAAAATAAACACAGAAATCAGTAGCTTAACTACATATTAACAACAAATATGTGGAGGATGCAATCAGGGAATCTCTCCGATTCACAATTGCCTCAAAAATAAATAAATAAATAAATAAATAAACAAACAAACAAATAAATAAATGTACCTTGAAATAAAGTTAAACAAGGAAGTGGAGGATCTCTACAATGAGAACTCTAAAATGCTCAAGCAAGAAATTTCAGAAAACACAAGGAAATGGAAAGACATCCCATTTTTTGGATTGGAGGAACCAAAATTGTGAAAATGTCAATCTTACCAAAAGAAATCTATACATTTAATGCAATCCCTGTTGAAATTCCAACACCATTCTTCACAGAAATATAAATCACAACCAAAAATTCATTTTGAAGCAGAAAAAAAACCTCAAATAGCTAAAAAACAAAATTGTGGAACAAAAATAAGGCTGGTTGTATCACCATACCAATTTTAAGCTATATTACAAAGCCATAGGAACAAAAACACCATGGTACTAGCACAAAGGCAGACATGTAGACAAATGGAACAGAATATAGGATCCAGATGTTAATCCAGAAAGCTACAGCCAACTGATATTTGAAAATGATGCCAACCATATTCATTGGAGAAAAGATAACATCTTCAACAAGTGATACAGGGAAAACTGGGCATTTATATATCGAAGGATGAAAATAGATCCTTGTCTTTCTCCATGCACAAGAATCAAATCCAAGTGGATCAGGGACCTTAATATCAGACCTAAAACTCTGAAATTGCTAGAGGAAAAGAAGGAGAAACACTTAAACAATTTGGCATAGGAAATGACTTTCTGAATATAACCCAAATTGCACAGGAAATAAAACCACTAATCAGCCATTGGGATCTAAGGAAATTACAAAGATTTTGTACAGCAAAGGACACTGAGAATAGAGCAAAGAAATAACCTACAGAATGTGAGAAAATCTTTGCCAGCTACACATCTGACAGGATTAATATCTAGAATATACACAGAACTCATAAAACAGAACAATAAGAAATCAAACAACCCAATTAAAAAATAGCCTATGGAGCTAAATAGAGTTCTCATCAGAAGAAATAGTGATGGCAAATAAACTTCTAAAAAATGGTAATGAGATGAGTCCTTAGGATATATACCTAGGAGTGCTATAGCTGGGTCATATTGTAGATCAATTTTTAGCTGTTTTAGGAACCTCCACACTGATTTCCATAATGGCTGGACCAGATTGCATTCCCACCAACAGTGTAAAAGGGTTCATCTTCTTTTACATCCCTGCCAGCATTTATTACCATTTGTTTTCATGATGGTAGCCAATCTGACAGGAGTGAGATGGAATCTCAACAAAGCTTTAATCTGCATTTCCCTGATGACTAGGGATGTAGAACATTTTTCAGATGCTTATATGTCATCCATATTTCTTTTTTTGGGAACTCTATATTTAGCTCCATAGACCATTTTTAATTGTCATGTTTGATTTCTTATTATTTAACCTTTTTGAGTACTTTGTATATCCTAGATATTAATCCTCTATCAGATATATAGCTGGCAAAGATTTTTTCCCATTCTGTAGGTTGCCTCTTTGCTTTATTCACAGTGTCCTTTGCAGTACAGAATCTTTGTAGTTTCATGAGGTCCCAGAGGTTAATCTGTGGTTTTATTGCCTAAGCAATTGGGGTTATATTCAGAAAGTCTTTGCCAACACCAATAGGTTGAATGGTTTTCCCTACGTTTTCCTCTAGCAGTTTCAGTTTCAGGTCTGATGTTAAGGTCTTTAATCCATTTGGGCTTAATTATTGTGCATGGAGAGAGAGAAGAATCTATTTTCATCTTTCTACAGATATATATCCAGTTTTCCCAGCACCATTTGCTGAAGGCTGTCTTTTCTCCAATGAGTATTTTTTGCATTTTTATAGAATATCAGGAATATATAGCTATCTGGACTAACACCTAGGTCCTCTATTCTGTTACACTGACCTACATGTCTGCTTTTGTGTCGGTACCATGTTGTTTTTGTTACTATGGCTCTGTAGTATAGGTTTAAATCAGGTATGGTGATACAACCAGCCTTATTTTTGTTGCTCAGGATTATTTTGGATATTTGAAGGTTTTTGTGTTTCAAAATGAATTTTTGGATTTTTTTTTCCATTTCCTGAAGAATGCCATTGGAATTTTGATAGGAATTGCATTAAATGTGTAGATTGCTTTTAGTAAGATTTTTAGTAATAATTTTCACAATATTGATTCTCCTGATCCAGGAACAAGGGATGTATTTCCATTTCCTAGTGCCTTATGCAACTTCTCACTTCAGTATTTTATAGTTTTCATTGTAGAGTTCCTTTACTTCCTTGGTTAGGTTTATTCCAAGGTACTTTATTTTCTTTGATACAATTGTGAATGGAGCCATGGATTGTTGCTAGAAACTTTTCAGATCCAGGGATGGGATACCTTCCAGTGAGTTTCTGACCATGGAGCTCCCTGATGCCCCCAAAACATTATAGGCCATTGCCAAGGCGCTTGGTTTCCCACCAGAAATAGATGTTAAGACCCTATTGCTGAAGACTTCACATACTAGGGCTGCAAGGCCACTGAGAAATCCTGCTCCAGCTGAGCTGATAACCTCCTCCATGTAGACCAGCTGACAGAAAGCTGGAAGAAGCCATTCTACATGCAGTTCAATGGGAGATAGAGATATCACCAGTGAAGATAGTCAACAGTAGACACTGAAAGCCTTATAATTGGCCAGCCAGGTCAAATGAGCCAACAGTTGCAATAGTGGCACGTCTATCATGGTGAAAACCAAATACCCTCCAATTGGACCGGAGGCCCGCTCCAAGGGAGAAAATACATCCCTGATACTGAAAACTTAAGACAGGATTGGTCATGAGCCCTAGGGGTGTAACCTCTGCTGATGTCTGTATAAATCTTATACTGAAAACTTAAGACAGGATTGGTCATGAGCCCTAGGGGTGTAACCTCTGCTGATGTCTGTATAAATGTATATACTATGCTTATCAAACTGCCCAGTAAGAACTTCTCTTAATATTCATACCCTTATATTAATGCTACTCTCACTTTGGGCACAGAATCTTTCTTTTCAGATGGCAGTGACCTTGGGAAGATCATGGTGCTGGAAAGAAGTGACTGGAGTACTGAGTAATAACTCAATCACACGTTCCAAGTCTCAGGGTCTAATGCAGAAGAGGTAGCAGAAAGAATGTAAAAGCCAAAAGAAGGGAAGAAGGGTAGGACTCCTTACAGTGTGCTCCCTCTAGACATAAAATGTCCTGGATATCCATGACCACACAGTGCCTGACACTACCTATACAAGACCATCATAAGAGGAGGAAAAGATCATGACATCAAAATAAAAGGGAGACTAGCCGGGCGTGATGGCTCACCCCTTTAAACCCAGCACTCAGGAGGCAGAGGTGGGAGGATTGCTGTGAGTTTGAAGCCACCCTGTGATGCCACAGTGAATTCCAGGTCAGCCTGGGCTAGAGTGAGACCCTACCTCGAAAAACCAAAATAAAATAAAATAAAATAAATGAGAGACTGATTGAGATGGGGAGGGCATATTATGGAGAATGGAATTTCAAAGGGGAAAGTGGGGGGAGGTAGAGTATTACCATGGGATATTTTTAATAATCATGGAAGATGTTAATAAAAACTGAGACAAAAACAAAAAATAAAAATAAAATAAATAAAAAAGAGTTCTATGTCCTTAGCCATTAGGGAAATACAAATTAAACATGCTTTGATATTCCACCTCACTTCTGTCAGAATATCTACCATCAAGAAAACAAATGACAAGGAATGTTGGCGAGGATGTGGAAAAAGGGGAACCCCTCTAGACTGTTGGTAGGAATGTAATCTGGTACAGCCACTGTGAAAATCAGTGTGGGAGTTCTTCAGACCGCCAAAAGTAAATTTACCATATGAACTAGCCACAGCACTCCTAGGCATATATCCCAGTGCCTCTTCTACTCCCTTAGAGATGCTTGCACAACCATATTTATTGCTATTGTATTCACAATAGCTAGGAAATGGAACCAGACTAGATGCCCCTCCACAGATGAATGGATAATAATGATGTGGTACATTTATACATTGGAGTTCTATTCAGAGGTAAAGAAAAGTGAAAATTGCAGGTAAATTGATGGATCTGGTAAGGATTATACTAAGTGAGGTTAATCAGGCCTACAAATCCAAAAGTCTCTCTTTCATATGTGGATCCTAGCTACAAATATATAGGCTTGTGTGTGAGCTGAAACCAAAGCAGCAGAGGCCAGCAAGCTATGAAAAGGCTATAAGGGAGTGAGGAGAGAGAATGACTTAAGGGGATGGTATTGTATATATGTAACTAGAAGTTCAGATTACAGGGAGGGGAAAGGCCTAAGAAAGGCCAGGGGAAGAGATTGTGTAAAAGAAGGAGGAAGGGGAGGGGCAAGCAAAATTCAAGATATTCTGAATAAGACATATGAAAGCCAACTTTTCTTAATAATGACACATCCAGAAGCTATAGATTGTTACTAGAAAATTTTCAGTGCCTCCACAGGCTATTGCTAAGGCCATTGGTTTCCCGTTCAAAACAGAGCCCCTTGTACATCTGGTTTACATGGGTCCTGGGGGGTTGAACATGGGTCCTTTGGCTTTGCAGGCAAATGCCTTAATGGCTAAGCCATCTCACCAGCCCAGGTTCGTGTTTTTAATCAATCCTGATAACCTGTGTCTTTTGAAGGGTGAGTTAAGACCATTAATATTTAAGGTTATTTCTGTGAGGTTTGAAATAATCCCTGTCATGGTGAGGTGTTTTATGGGGTTTGGTGCTTTCTTGTGTTTTAAACTATTTGAGCCTGGTCTGTATTGGTTATTGTGATGTTTATGTTGGCTCTTTGAGTGTTCTCTGTGGAGTATTCCCTCAAGTATTCTCTGTATATTATTCTTTGTGTTCATATAATCATAGAGTTTTTTTATGGGCAATTTTTCTTTCACCCTCTATTATGAGGGATACTTTTGTTGGGTATAGAAGTATGGGTTGGAAGCCATAGATGTTTAGACTTTTAAATGTTCTATTCCAGGCCCTTATGGCTTTCATGGTTTCTATTTAGAAATCTGATGTAATTCTGATGGGATTTCCTTTGCATGTTGTGAGTTGTTTCTTCCTTGCTGCTTTTAACATTCTGTATTTGTTTTCTTTGTTGACACTTTTCACTATGATGTGTCTTGGAGAGTTTCTTCTTTGGCCCTGTCTGTTTGGTATTCTGTGGGCTTCTTGTATCTGGATGGGCCTCTCTTTTGAGAGATTCAGAAATTTTTCTTCAATAATTTTGTTGAATATGTTCTTTATGCCTCTGGCCTGGATTTCCTTTCCTTCTGATATACCTATGATCCAGATGTTTGGTCATTTTAGGGTATCCCACAGTTCCCTCATATTCTATTAACTTGATTTTTTGAACTTAGCAAAGTTTGTGGCCTCCCCATCAATTTCTTCTGTCTTATCTTCCAGGTCAGAGGTTCTTCCACATGAGTGCATCTGTTCTTTAGGGGTTATAGAGAGGTTTTCACTTTTAATTTCTACTTGACTTTTGATTTCTCTTGTGTTATTCTGCATCATGTTCATCTCTTTTTTGAGGTATGATTTAAATTTGGGTTCTGATGTTCTTGATGCTTTTGATCAAGTCTTCATTAAACTTAATAAATGGTAGTTGAGATCTTCCATTTCTTGCCTTACCTTCAATTTACTCATATATCTTTGGAGGGTTCCAATGTTTTCTTCACTCATGTTAAGCCTGCCATTAAAAGGTGAATTCTCTAGGAGAAGATTATGTTCAATTTCATTGATATGATTGTTGGTTCTTTGATAACTTGGTTCTAGTTCAGTGATTTTTTTTTATCAGCCTCCCATTGGTTGTTATGTTTTTATTTTAAGAATGGCTATCTGTTTATTTACCTGTGATTTCATTGGAGGCTTCCATTGTAGGGCTAGGCATCCTTGGTGGAGACCTCTCAGTTTTCTGACTTTTGTTGTCTATACATTTTAGGAAGACTCTTTATTTTATTGAGGAGGAAACAAGTTTTTGTCTCTTTGCCCATGCACTCTCTAACACAGGTGAACAGAGATGTTGGTACCCAGTGGCAAGTCCGGATACCAGAGAAAAAGCCCTGATTTCACAGCTCACATAGGAACCAGGCCTCACCAAGCATGGCACAATGTGACCTACCAGGACCATGGGACTAAGAGAAGCAAGAGAACAAGGATCTGGCTTACTTTGTGCTGTGCCCTTCATAGCACAAACCAGCCCAGGAAGCCCAGGCCAGGAAGGTGAGGGGAACCTGGAAACAGGCGTCTGACTTACACACTCCAGACCACTATGCCCACCCAGGCACTGTCTGTGCAGGCAACCCAGATGGAAGTGGTGTGAGGAGCCTGGAAATCAAGGTCTGGCTTACTTACTCCAGCCTGCTACTTCTGCCCACACAGTCTGCACAGGAAACACGGATGGGTATAAGTCTATATCTTATATCTGTGTATAGATTAGTGCTTTATACCAAATTTGGGATGTGAGGCTATTGTTTATTTTCATCATTTTTTTCTTTTCTTTTGTTTTCATATCTCTCCTTTCCTGGGATTAACCTTATGTGTGCAGCTGGTAATAATGCACACATGTCTGTGGTGATGTTCATTATTCTTTATTCATAGTTTTATTTTTCATATTCAAAATAGATAATTTTAACTGAACTGAATTCAGGTTCACTGATTCTTGTTACATCAACTCTGCTATTAAGTTTTTCTTTGAAATTTTCCTTTTTACTATATTTTTCTCCTCTAAAATGACTTTGTGGTTCAGGAATAGTTTCAGTTCTCCCTCTCTCTCTCTCTCTTACTTCTTCCTCCTTCATCTCTTTATATCTCTAGACAGAGGAAAGTAGAATAGGGCAAGTTGAAATGCCACAGGGCTCATTCTTAATGAGATTTTGTATCTTTGGGGATATTCTCCTTGTGTCATTGTGTTTTGTTACTGTCAGAGATATGAAATGGTTGGTATTACCAATTTTTCTGAGAGTGATTGTTACTTTTATATAGTAATGGACTTTTAAAAGTCGTTATTCTGCTATTCCAAAGTAAGTACCACTCACACAATGAAATTCACTGAAATCTTTAGTTTTTAAGGTAATTCCAAAGAAAATATAAAGGGCTTGTAATATTTGAAGAATATAATGTTTTATATAATTTGTTGTTTTCTTTCTTCTATAATCTGCTAACATCCTCTCCTCTTTAATACTTTATGGTAATTATGCTGTTACATATATGAACATGGCTGCAGAGTTTTGGTTTCTAAAATATGGTCCTCAGCTAAGACTGCTAGTTTTCCAGTCTCTAAAAGTTACATTGAGGAAAATAAAGCAAAGAGGACAGAGAGGCTTTTTATATTTAGTCATGAAGACAACATAACCACAGAGAGTTTGGTAATGAGAACAGAGGATTTATTAGATGATGTGTGACATTGTCTCAAAACCATATATTTTCAGGCCCACTGATGGCCTATTTTCTACTGATAGGAAAAAGCAAGAATCTTCCCAAGTGGGACTGCACATTTTCTTCCCCCCGTTTCTTATCCTTTGTCCTTTCTTCTTTCTGCCCTCCTTCCATCCTTTCTTTCCTTCTCCTTTGCATTCCTTCTCTTCTTCCTCCTCTCTTTCTTTCAAATTCAGAATCATTTCTCATCTTTAACAACTTAGTTTTGGTAAAATGAATTTCATACTATAAACAAGCTTCAAACCATTCCTTTCAACTAATCCTTTGAATGCCTGACAACCTGGTTCATTATTATTTTATTTTTCCAGTAGGAATTATTGTTCAATCAGTACCACATTATCTTCTCATTGGCTGAAGTACAGGGTTTTTCAAAAAATGTCTTAGTTCTGAGTAACCAGATAATACATCTTCTACAAATTTACCTGTAATCAAGATTACTATATTCAGGGACTGGAGAGATGGCTCAGTAGTTAAAGATTACTATATTTTTGCCAGGCATGGTGGTACCGGCCTTTAATCCCAGCTCTCAGGAGGCAGAGGTAGGAGGATCACCATGAGTTCAAGGCCACGCTCAGACTACAAAGTGAATTCTAAGTCATTCTGGACTAGAGTGAAAGCCTACCTTGAAAAAAACAAACAACAAAAAAAGCTTCCTATATTTTAAAAATAATAACTGAAAAGATGGCTGAATGCTTAATATATCCCTAGTAGGTTTCTGGGCATTGAAAATACCCAAGTGAGCAAGACAAGCAAGTTCCTTACAGAAGACTTACACCTGACAGGGAACACTGGTACCTGGGCAATTCAAGTATATTTCACAGAGGAGTCTGGGCAACTAGCTTGGAAGTGAGATGGAAAAGTATATCAGGTTGTACAAATATATAGGCCCTTGACATTTTTTTTGTCTTTCTTTTGTTTTCTTATTTATTCTTGAAGATCACCTTACAACAATGTTCCCCTTGTTGTCTCCTTAATCTTTTCATTGAATGGAAAACTTCCATAGAGTCAGAACTGAGACTGGGAATGGCCTTGGAAATCCTAAAATTAGACTTCTTCACTCTACAGTTGGAGAAGCACCAAAGGAGGGGCGTGACTTGCAGTGATCTCAGCTAACCAGGAGGACCCCCCCCCCCACTTCAATCAGCTCCCACCTTGTATCCATGCTCTGAGTTCTGGTATAGTGAAATGGGATCGGTTGTTCATTTAGCATAGCTGTCCTGCCCTTGGGGTGGTCACCCATCATGAGGACATTCTGAAGACATGTCTGAAACTTCTGAAACCTAGATACAACCCCTTTCTCCGTCTCTGCACAATATCATTCCACAGGAGAGCTTCCCTTGGCTCCTGGATTTGCTGGCTTTAGGACTTAGCTTTGCCTCTAGTCTTAGTATTTTCCTGGGCAAACCATGTGTCCTTTTAGTCCTAGTTTCTTACCCTGTAACATGCACAAAGTACAGATACATTATAGCTATTTGTTGTGAATAAGATCACATGTGTAGGTCAGTGGGTCACTTTCTGAAGGGCATACTTTGTTGATATTTTGTAGGATGATCAGTAACCTCAAGAGAATCTGCTGCAATTATTCTCAGGTAATTCCTTTACTCATATAAGTTCTTTCATATGGGATGCCCAATACTTTCCCATGTTTTCTTGCCACTGAAATCCCACTTATTATTCTCAGTTCCAATTTATTATGTCTTTGTTGCCACTCACACAGCATTTTTAAATTTATTGATTCAAACACTTCAAATTTTTTTTTATCTGTCCTAGCTTTCCAGACCAAATTGTCAGTTTAAGTCTAGAAATTACCAATAGCTATTTTAGTATTACCTACATGTCTGCTTCCTATTTTACACAGAGTAGTTGGCAAATGGCTGTGTAGGAAGAACATTATAATTCATCTGTTAGTCATATGAAATAGTGACTGAACACCAACATGTCACTGTCTATACCACTGCTTAGCACAGAATGAGTCACATCAAAGAATTTGGGTGAATCATTTCTAGATAAATCAATAAAAGAATTAATAAGAAAGTCATATTGTGTTTGCTTTATTTAACAGCTAATTATTAATCTGAAATCTGGGTCAAAAAACAGGTGGATAATCAAGGTCACAAAGGCATCTGACCTTGACCTCCCATATCTACTATCAACAGAACTGCAGGTAATAACAAGAAAGTCTGCCTTGCCCTCGAAGAAGAGATATAATAATCTTGAAATAAGGCCTTTTGAGATCACTCAGGCACTGCAAAGATTGTAGGGACAACTTGTTAACAGCCTTATAAGGTTACTGCCTCTCTTTGACCATAGTGGAGCACCTGGTTGCCTGGGCTTGTCTCTTCAGGACTTTTTATGAACATTCTATTGTTGTCCTCCCATAAATGCCCACTCTTCCTGGGTGGAAAAGGAAACTAGAAAGCACCCTCTCTTAACATCATCCAGCACCTTTTTGCATTTCTGCCTTGCAGTCTGTTACAGATTTGTGTTCTTCTTTGGTTATAGGCCTCTGAGTATTGATTTTATAGTTTTACTAAGGTGCTAAGTCAACTTTTCTTCATGCCGTCTGCATGAAGGAAGCAGAGAATCAGTTTGGGAAGTTTATATCCCATTTAGACAAGAAAATAAGCATGGGGGGAAGTAGCCTTGTTGGGGGGGGGTGAGGGGCACATCCCACCTCAGAGCCTAGGACTTCTGTGTAGGAGATGATTCCAGACACTAGCTGTGCAGGAATTTTTCATCTGTCTCTGTTACTTCTGCTTTTGTTGCTGTTGTTTGTTTTATTTTGTTATATGGCTCTCACAGCTTTTCATGATGGGTCCATATTTAAAAGGTCCTAATGCATCATGTGTTACACTGCACTACATATCCAGAGCTTCTTTAAAATGATGACAAAAGGCTAGCTACTGAAAGTCTCCCAAGTTTCAAAATTAGTCCCAGGCCAAGTGCATTCTTTTGGGGAGAAGTAGGTAAGATATCTTTCCAGAAAAGATTAATGCTTGTGGGATCTGTCCAAGGCCACACTTGCCTCTTGTCTTTGTTCTGATGACATACAGGTGCTGAAAATGAAGGACACATTCCAGGGCGTAAAATTGATAGCAGCACCTATGATGAGGCTTTGCTGAAGAAAATCTCTCTCAGGATGAAGGTAGCATCACATTCTCCTCTTGTGCGGGTCAATTTGGCTTTCTCAAATAGCAGTGGCAAGCACATTGTTAGGCTGACCTTGGTCTTCCTTTGTCTTTGGATTCTTGTCATTCATTTGAAACTTCATTCCCAGTGGTTGAGATGAGGTCTCCCAGCCTGAGAGGAAGAGCTTTTGTCTGTTTTTGTTAGGAACTGGCAGGGAAGAAGTCAGCTTCCTCACTGGTTGAGTGTGGAGAGGACAATGATGATGGCTCACATGAGAGTGTTGCTTCAAGAATATGTAGGAGAGGACTGTCAATTCAGTGAGAAATGTTTATTAATTAAATGATAGCAAATGTTGCCTAGGAACTGGCTTTTTTTTTTTTTTTTTTTTGTTTAGTAGGACAATTGGAGTCATTTTTCCCTCCTTTTGGTTTTGCAAGGGTAACTGTCATTGAGGAAATACATTTGCTTTTTCCTTTTGTCAATTTATATTTCTAGCCTTGTAAAATATGGCTTTCAATGGCAGGGGCCATCCACAGAGTTAGACTCATCATATATGAAAGGAAGACCTTCAGTGTCAAGGTCAAGCACACAAAGCTCCAGGGAAACCCAGAGGCTTCCAGAGGGCAGAGGACCTGCCCCTGTCATGATTGACAGTGGCTTCCATCATTGATGAATGATCTGCTCAGAGTAGGCAACAGGAAAGTGCCAGCCTGCCTTGACTTATGGCTAGGAAGTAGAAGATAACAGCTTATAAAACTTCACAGTTATGCGGTAGACCTGGACACATTTAATGCAAAAGTGCTTGGAGGTATTTAAACACTGTGGGACCTTCATTTATGAAGAAAATACAGACTCAGCTCTAACCTGAGGTTTCCAAAGTGCATCACATCCAGAAACCAGCCTCTCCAGGTTTTCAACAGTAGTGTTTTAGAGGTAGAGTCCCATCCAGCTATGGTGTTCTTTAGGCCATTATTTTGCTCTCTCAGGCATCAGCTTTTTTTTTTTTTTTCTTCCCCAAGTTGGCTTTACTACCATTGTCTGTACTTCTCTTGATCAGATAGTCTCTACTGCTTCCTGTGAATGGGGTCTGCCCTATCTTCTGGCTACTCCTTTTGTTGGTGTCAGCCACTTGCTTCTTTCTTTCTTCCTTCCTTTTCTCCCTTCCTTCCTTCCTTCCTTCCTTCCTTCCTTCCTTCCTTCCTTCCTTTCTCTTTCTTTTTTCTTTCTTTCCCTTCTTCTCTTCCCTCCTCTCTTTCCTCTTATTCCTCTTATGCATGGAATCTATTCTGTTCTGGGCCACTGACAATTATTTTCTGGCTTGATGTGGACATGACGAATCACCAGGAGCTGAACAAGAGCAGCCCAGACAGCCAAGACCAGGATGGAAGTCAGCATGTCTGATTCACAGATCCCTAGGAAGGGGAAGGCTGTAGGCAGTTTCAGGACACCCACACCTGAAAATTTCTGAAAGTTTGCTTTAAATCAGCTCAGCTGGTTTTCAGACAATACTACATTTTCAGCCTAGTTTCCTAAAATATTTAGAGATTTTTGCTAGACGCAGATATTAGTACAAACCTAGACAGCCACATGGATGTGGCTTCATTAAAATACAGACAGGACTTGTAGAGGCAGACAGAGAGTGGGAATGTTGGCTTGATGATGAAATTATAGAAAGAAAAATTGTAACATCACTATGAAGTAACTGTGCTCTTTTCCATAGAATTGAGTGACAGCTGGGCTCACTGGGAGTGCAGAGTAGAGTATTGGACCTGTGTCTGAACAAGAATTGGTCTTGTGGTTCTCTGAGTCAAAAGTTCTTTCCTTTGATGTTATGAGATGTGTATGTGCTCTGTGATTCCATGATATAAGGTTGAAAATTTGCACTTATTCCATTGAAAATGCTTAGCAGGACTTACTCTTTTCTCCTCTTTTGCATTCTAATATGATTACATTTCTTTAGAATGTTTATACATTGGGATCTGTGTTTACTATATGCTGTGTTTTATTTTGCCTGCATTTGAAGCCAAAAATTTCTCTCTCTCTCTCCCTCTCTCTCTCTCTCTTTCTCCCTTGCTTTTTGTTATTTTTTCCTGCCTCAAACAAACACATCACTAAAGAAAAATTACTCAGTTGTAAGTGTGATTATTAATAAAAATAAAATATTCCCATAGGCATTGATAGGGATTAGCATGCAATGCTGATCCACACTTGATTACCTATTATGCTTTCACACCAAAGATAAAGAGTACCCAGGGAAAGCCTTGCGCTCCCTATGAATGTTTATTAAAATGATAAATGAAGTCTGTCTGGCCCTAGAGCTAGTGTGAAGTGCTATTTTGAGGACATACTACCTCTCATTCTACATATAGAGAGTCCTGATTTGGGGGCTGTGGCCAGATTTGCCTGGCTTGGTCAAGGTTACTGAAACTGCAGGATTCCTGGACACACATTATTCCAAAGATTGCAACTGGATATGTCAAAGCCATTAGACATTCTGATTTCCCCCTCTGTATGGATCATTTTCTTGTGATTCATCTCTAGAGAAATAGTCGATATATTAATTTTCCTAATGGAAGTGAACACTGACAAGGAATAATGAGGCAGCTTCATAATGGCCCTATTTTCCATCTGTCCCACTACACTCACGCAGACACAGGCCCAGGCATGACTGGGAGGTGGCATGGCTTCAAACCTGGAGTGTCAGCTCCCCACACAGCAAGGAGGCTGCATGGAGCTCACTGTTGCCACACTTTACCAGGTGCATATTCACATTCAGGAGAATCCCTGGGCCCAAGATTTCAGATAATTCAAAAAAACATGGAGGCATCCTCTTTTCAATTCTATAAAATTTTGCTGATCTCCATGCATTGGAATCAGGGCAAACATCTCATGAATTTATATGTAGTGGTGCATGGGTGCTTTGTCAAACTTCACACTAAACTTCCAATGTGTGTCCCCTCAAAGAAGGTTCAGGATGTATATATGAATTTATTTTGCTTCTTTGCTAAATCATCTCTCTAATACTATCTTATATCCCAAAGCAGAAAATAATATATTTGCCTTAGCTATTATTAGAGGAATTCAAGCAAGCCAATGTGAAGAATCTGGCACAACACCAGGCAGGAGACACCATGTAAACTCTGTTTCCATTCTGAAATCTTCACTCCCCTGTTTATGTGTCTGGACTGAAAGAGCTGCAAGCAGAGTGGGTCTTAGAAGTGGTGTTTTGATCCAGGAACTACATGCTCAGCTCTAGCAGAAGAGAAGTGGTAGAAGTCAGGCAATGATGGAGTCAAAAGGGTTGAGAGCAGCAGAAAGCAGTCACAGGACACCCTGAAGACTTGGCAGATTCAGCAATTGTGCTGTTGTTTCCAGTCCAAAGTTCTTCCAATCACATACATATCTTCTCTTCATTTGAAACCATTAAGTGGATTTCAAACAGCAATATTGTACCTCTATGAAGTTCTTTTGGTTGCAATTGACTCCTCTGTGCAACCATACAAACACTACCCTGAATTATAGCCAAAAGTTTTTCTGCTCTACACTTGTCCCTGTTTCCATGACTAGAAATCAAAATTCTTGTGTGGATGGAAGTAGTGTTGGTGACGGAAGTGTGTGTTTAGGAGGGGCTGTCCCTATAAGGTCTAGTAACTTACCCAAATAATCTTCTCTAACAAAAGGCAACCTCTTAAATTTGTGTCATTTACACACTCGATCAATCATTAGAAAGACATGATATGTGGAAAAATCAAGAAGTTGGCATCTTGGACAGATAGAATTCTGACGGTGTAAACTGACATATTTTGGGGAAGTGAAAGTAACCCAAAGTCATGTGCAGTCTCTGCACTGCCTTGTACTATATCAGAAGTCCTCCTGTGGATGGCCCCTCATTTATAAGCTGGTCTCCAGTCTTGTTCCATCCTCCTTATATCTATTCTTTGTTCCACTGTGTCCCTTGTAAGGAGTATCATGAAAGCTATTTTTAATGGTGTCAGTTACTGGGCCTGTATTGTCCATCTCTGTGAGGTTGCAATGCTTCCTGCTCTAGATTCTTCACAAATCCACACACCAAAATTAGCCATGAAATGTGAATAAACTGTGCTCTTTGGCGGAATTCAAAGTTTAGCTACATGCTTCTCTATGTGTGTTTGTATGTGTGTGTTTCTGGAATTCTATTGTGGAAATTCTTTTCATGGGAAGCAAAGTTAATGGAAACTTAAAATGTATGAATTCTAAGCTGAGCAGAAGGCTTTGTGAGCTACGTCATCTAAGAACAAAGCAGCCAGCATCCTCCCTCTGGAGACAAAGCACATTACTTCTTTGACATGCTTAGTCTCCATCTGCTCAGAGAGGAGCAGTGGAGCTCCCATATGCCTTCCCATTGGCCCATGCCTGCCTGGGAGAGGAGCTGCCCCACAATGCAGAACTGAGCATTAAGTAACTTTAGGCTGTTCTAATGGAAATAGCATATGGACACTAAATGACTAAAAACAAATGGATACCTTGATTATTTTGCTTTATTTTTGTGTTAATAAAAGTGACTTCTGCTAATCCCTGATATGTTTCTAATGATTTTGGTAAATCTGTTTTTCATTTTTCAGAAGAATTTTCAAGCAATACCCATCATACCCATTGTTGAAATTATATATTCATGAAAAAATTTAAATATCTTCAATTATGCTATATGGTCATATTTTCCACATAAACATTGGCATTTATATCCTCTAGCAGTACCCAGAGCCAAGGCAATTTGGCAACTAAGAATGATTAAGATCCTGCTGTTTTCAGTTAATACGGTGCATAACTTCAGTTTAGGGCTAGAAAAGGAAGTTGGGCTGATATTGGAATGTCCCTTTGTTTTTGAAAGTGAAACTCTTGTGTGATGTCATGCCTGGTTTGGTGGGAGATTGCTATGGAAATGATAGATAAAAAAGAAGAATGATTATTCAGGTGAATGTTTGCACATTCTATTCAAAATTTTCATATTTATTGCAAAGTTATCACCGAAAGGGGAATCCTTAAGTTTAACTGACCAGAATGCTGAGGTGAGCATGAGGTGGCCCCCACATCTGCTGCATAGTCATGAGCTTACCATGATCACAGGTCTATCCTATATAGGATATCACCAGTGCCTGTTCTGTGGACACAAGAAGTAAGATGTACCAGTTATCCATCAATGCCAACATGCTAAGCAAGATGTACTACAAGCAAATTGAGCATGTAAAGCACTTGTAGAATTAATAAGTAGTTGCTGTTTTTCTTCTTTATGGAAGAGAGGTAACATAGTCCTTCCAATTTAAAAAAAAAATCAAAATAGGGGCAAGTTGTGTGCATGTGGGTGTGGTGTATGTGTGATATGCATTTATACTTATGTATGTTCATATATATGTGTGTGAATGTGGAGGCCAGAGGCAAACCTTGTGTGTCTTCCTCAGGAACATGGCCAGCCTTCTTTGAGATAGGGTCTTTCATCAGCCAGGAGCTCACTAAGTAAGCTAGACTAGCTGATCAGTGAACTTAGGGATCTAATCATCTCCCTGTCCCAAGAGCTGAGGTAATAGGAGCATGCCACCATACCCAGCTTTTTAAAGAGTGGATACTGGGGATCAAACTCAGGTCCTCATGCTTGTGAGGAAAACATTTTACTGACCGAGCTATTCCCTCAACCCAAAGGGCTTTTTTTTTTTTTTTTTTTTTTGAAAACCTCTGTAGGTCTTGGTCTACAGAGCATTGTTTACTGTCCCCAGTAGTGTCCCAGAATGTAGGAATGCTGCCAAACTGACTACAGAGGAAGGACAGGTCAGAGAAGTGCTTTGATAGGTCATGCACAGCTTTGTAGGCAGAAAGCAGCACTGGCTAGGAAGGCAATGGCTAGCAGCAATCACAGTTTGGGCAGAGGGAGCTGGCTCTGAGAATTAGAACTCATGTGAGCACACAACTGGAATCTAAGTGATTCCAGAATGTGTCAGTTATGAGCATGATGGTCACAGTGCTGCCACTGAAAGTAAGTCAGCAGTAGTGCAATGCCATTTTTCTGTCACAAAGTACCTGATAGAAAAATTTAACAGGAGACAGGACTTCCTTTGATTCACAGGTTCAGAGGCTTTAATCCATTATTTCAGGAGGGAGCACAGCTTATAATACCATGGCAGCCAGGAGAAAGAGAGAGAACACAGAGAAACAGGGGACATCAAGAAGTAAGACATCATCCTCCAGGACCTTCCTTCAGTTACCTTCTAAAGTTTCCAGAACCTCCAAATACTGGGAATACAAGTTTTCAGTTGTACATTTTTGGGGATACTCAATATTTAAACTGTATCAAATGTTTAGCTCTCTCTCTCTGTGTGTGAGTGTACGCATACCCACATGCTAATGATTGACTGTAGGACTTTATGTGAGCTACCACTGAATTATACCTCAGGCCTCCTCCTTCAGCCTTTAAGTGGCAGAGATTACAGGCATGCAGCACCAGTCCTGACTTGCTTGATACTTCTCCATCCTTTCATCCTCCCTTTTTTTGACATATTCTTTTAATTCCCAGATCTACTCGCTAAATACTTTTCTTAACAGTGCCACTGCTCTGCTGTGCTTCTAATTGATTAGACTAACATCAGGCAGACCTTAACTACAAGAGTCTTTCCTTCACTCATATGTAAATTTTAGTACAAGAGTAACCAGATGACACAAATAATAAATAGCATTTCTTTGGTACAAAGGAAATAGTCACCACATTCTAATTCTGATATAAAAGGATGTGGTGACCAGATGACTCATGTCAAAGAGGGAGAAGCAGATGAAAAGGATAGAAACACATCTTTGGACACATGGAAACTCTTGTTGGCCCATGTTTTCATGTATTCAGAGGAACTTGCTTAATAGCTATTCAACATACTATTTCCTTGTGAAGGCTGGCTGCCACTCAGGGCACTACTTGTGCATAAAGGCCTAAGTTTTTTCTCCTTGTGGATCCCATGGGTGTCCTGTCAGGACCATGTTTCACAGCTATGTGAAGGCTCGCTCTTTCCTTCCACCATTTTTTTTTTTCTATTTGTTCCATATTCCTTTCCTCCCACTCCCTCCCTATTAAGGGCTAGGATTTGCAGTCCTAAGGCTGATGTGTTTTTGCCTGGGTGACTACTATGACAGATACTTATGATTTGTTTGTGACCCTCCACATTTTTATATTAAATCCTAGCCCCTCAGATTGTAATCTTCGCAGTAGGGTCTGTGTAGATGTTCAAATACACATGAGGATACTTGGGTGGGCCCTCATCCAGTGATTGGTATCTAGAAGAAGAGAAAATGTGAGGACAGGCATGGGAAGAAAGACTGATGGAAGATACATTCACAAGACAAGTAGAAGAGCAGACCCTTCCTCATAATCAGAGAACAAGCATAATGGCACTTCATCTGAAACTCTCCAGTGTCCATAACTTGGAGAACACTTGTTATTTAGGCAATGCAGCATTTGGTGTATTGTAGCTGTTCTAGGGG
Organism: Jaculus jaculus; assembly: GCF_020740685.1. NCBI lineage: Eukaryota > Metazoa > Chordata > Mammalia > Rodentia > Dipodidae > Jaculus > Jaculus jaculus. Next base: position 62,407,554 of record NC_059103.1, on the reverse strand, counting down.
ATGACACTACCCAGAGTGCTGGTGAGCAGTAGACAATGCCAGACAACAGATGGCTGAAAGACTCAGTTCTTATCTGAAGGTAGAATTTTTTCCAGGGTACACAGTTGTAACTATTCTGTCCCTGAAAATAGAAAAGAAAATTCAAAATAATATGAATCAGCTGAATGGGGAGGCTTGATGTGTGTATGGTGGAGTCATGAGGACTGGCATGTTTCCACTCTCAGGACTATAAAGATTCATAAGTATGTGTGGTCTGTTGATGCTATTATCATGTGTGGTAACCTGGCATATCAAAGGAAGAAGGTCTACAGGACTGCCACTATTTTAAATAAAAAACACCTCTTCTCCTCACACGTGGCATCATAATGTGGCACAGGTGGAAACTTTTGGCTTTTCTGTTTCACTGTTTCTGTATATTACACAGGCAATAAATACCAGCCAAATCAAGCTGTAATTTCTAAGGTTCCTTGTAACCTATTTTACCAGGATCAGCTGCTGCAATTTATGGGTCCCTTGGAGAAAGCTGTCCAGGTTCCCCAGCTTTATAGGCCATCTGAAGGAGACCTCACAAATGAACTGGATGGGAAGCATGGCCCATGTTTTAACCCTGGTATGGCCAATGCTATGTTTGTATGTCAGTCAGTTTTCTTCCTTTAGAAATCATCTTTCAGATCTCATGAGGTTTTTGGCTGTTGTGTAGGATGGGTATGCTATGGGCAGGAGTTACAAGATAATGCTACAGTTGTAGACAGGTTGCTTGGTCCGAAGATCCTAATAAGGTGGGTTCTGAGGGTAGACAAAATGGGCTCTGTAGCAAACATGAAGATTGACTGCATTCAATGCTAACTTGGCTCCATCTCAGAAGGATGAATGTGCGCCCACTGCTGAGATCACAGATGTGGATCACTACATCTCTTTATGTGTAACTAGTGACAAAGCTCAGAGCTTCATGCATGCCAGACAACCATTCAGCTCACAGAGATACATCCCCAGCTCCCCCCTCCAATGTTATTATTTTCAGCTTGTGACCTGCACAATACACGTGGGGCTGTGCAAAGCTGGAAGTGTTAATAATTCAGTACAAATGGTTCGTGTTCATACCCCCTAGACCTGTTGCATGGTTTGGTTGGCTGGATGACTGTTTTTGTCCACATCAGCTTGAGATGCTTGTTTAACATGGTGTTCCTGATGGTTTGGGAAGTTCTAGAAATGCATAGGGCTAAAAATAAGCACTGTGATTTGAGCAAAGGGAGCAGACTCTGATGCAGGAAGAATTCTGGTACAAAAAGAGGTGGCAGGAAGTGAGTAGTCTACAAATCAATAGCTCTAAGATCCCTTGTGGACTTAGACCATATCTGCAATGACTTGCTGAGTGAAGTTCTCACAACTTCAACCTGATTCTCTACACATCACATTAGCAGTTCCCATGTGGGTATCAGCATACAGTTCAATTGTAATGAGATTTCAGAATTATCGAAGAATAGACTTGGAATTTCTTAAAATAAAGATCTCTGGCTTTTCTTTTTAACTATTTAAAATATTTATTTATAGTGTTAGGGATGAAAACCAGGGCCTTGTACATGCCAGGCAGGTGTGCTATCACTCGGATGCACTTATAGCCCTCTAAGTTTTCTTGTGACTCTCAGCCCATGTATGAGAAGAGCTTGAGTATTCCATGTGAAATCTATAATTTCAGGTAAGAGTTATTGATGGACAACTTTGCTGGGCAGCTCTGTCTTTTCTGAATATCACTTCAAAGAAGCTAATTGTAAATGTATGGGTAATCTTACGCATTTTCATTTTTATTTTTTAAGGTAGAGTTTCACTGTAGCCCATACTGACCTGGAATTCACTGTGGAGTCTCAGGCCTCAAACTCACAGCAATTCTTCAACCTCTGATCCCGAAGGCCTGAATTAAAGGTGTGCACCACCACACCCGGGTCTTAAGCAATTTTCCAAAGTATAAATTCTATGCTGGCATGTGTAGCATTTAAAAAGGTAGCCTCTATTCCCTTCCCTTTCAAAGTACAGTTTTTTGTTTTTAATGAGAATTTTTGTGTCTGTGGGTATGTGTCCATGTGTGTATATGGGTTCATGTACATATGTATGCATGTGGAAATTACAGGATGGCCTTGTGTCAATCTCAGGAATGTTGCCCATCTCCTGTCTCTGGTTTCTCAAAGGGAAGTTCTTGTTGCATGACAAAGACTATCTCCTTGGTCAAACTTCAACTAGGGCCCTCTGGAGCCTCTTGTCCACTATACTTTCTTTATTATTATTATTAATTAATTATGTATTCAGCAAATACAGTCAGTTTGGTACCATTATTAGGCTCATCCATGACCTACCCCCTCCCCAAGCCCCCTCCTTGTTGAGGTATATGGCTCGTGCATTGTGGAGTTAGCCCACAGTTATGGGTAAGATAAATGTCTCTGCATATCATGACCCAATATGTGGCTCTGACATTCTTTCTGTCCCCTCTTCCGCAAAATTTCCCTGAGCCATGTTAGGTTCATTTTTAGTCTACTTCAATGATGAGGTATTGGGGGCTTCTGGGGCTTTGGTTATCTGATATGGTAGGAGTAGATTTTTCTCTGTGTTGATCTCCTTCACCCTTGTGCTGGTATCCGGTTCATCAGGAAAATAGCACCCTTGCTTGTTTCATCAATTTTTCTTAGTTTCAGCCAGGGCCTTTTTGAGGTATGGTGAAGGGGCTCTCTTCTTAGGTTCTACATCTATCTGAAAAAGAGAAGCAGATTCTCCAACAGAGAGTAAGTTAGCACCAGGACAAATGAGATAACCCTTATTTTTTTTATAAAGAATTTAATAGGTGTAGGCCTTCTTGTAGCTCATGATTAATGGTAGCTTGATAATGGAGAGTGGGCTTATGTTTGGATATGGTTCTGACTTGTTTTCCAGCTCCACCTATGGGTCTCGTACCACTGAGGAGATCAGTTAGCCAAATCAAGAGAGATTGGTTCCCCACCATGGCTGTGTGACACTGTTGCACTTGTGTGGGCATTACAACAGGTTATTTGCTGCTAAGTAGGTTAGACCATGAGTTGCTTGGACAGATATTGGTCATTTTCCCCCAGTCGCCTATGTAGCACCTTCTGGCACTAGATGCGCTGACTCTCTGGGGACTGACTCTCTTCCAACTTCCAGACATGCCATTCCATTTTACATGTCAACCACATAAGGTGTCTTCAGCAGTAGGGTCTTACCACTAACCTTTGTTGGGTCATCAAGTACTCTGACAGAAATCTGTCTTTCTTTTAAAAAAAAACTTGTAGGTCTCTCTGAACAAAAGCTCATTGAGGATGATGGCCACATGCTGGTCAGTGCCCACTGAGAGAAGGAGGAAAAAGATAACTAATATACAAGAGTTAGAGAGAAGAGAGGGAGATAGAGAGAAAGGGAGAGGGAGGGAAGGAAACTGTAGAAGATTAAGGTTAGTCTTCAACATACCCTCTCTGGTGTCTTGTGGTTCAGTTGTTCCATGTAAGGGCCTAGTGAAGGTTCAGCCATTTTGTCTGCATTATAGGTAATAGAATTTTATGGTACCATTGCCACTTGGGTCTAGATTTGTGTTTCCCACCCCTTCAATTCCCTCCCCTCATTTTTTTAATTTTCAAAAATATTTTATTGGAACTTTAATATATGATTATACTGAAATTTGATTTTGTTTCCATCTATATTCTTTTGTCTCTTCTCCACTGCCCCATTCCATTGAGGAGCCTCCTCTTTCTTTTTTTAAATTATTTATTAATTTTTAATTAATTAGGTTTGTATTCAGCAAATACAGTCAGTTAGGTACCATTATTAGGCTCATCTGTGACCTACCCCTCCCCTTGACCCATCCTTGTTGAGGTGTATGGGCCATGCATTGTGGAGTTAGCCCACAGTTATGGGTAGGATAAATGTCTCTGCATATCATGATACAACATGTGGCTCTGACATTCTTTCTGCTCCCTCTTCCACAAAATTTTCCTGAGCCATGCTGGGTTCATTTTTGGTCTGCTTCAGTGATGAGGTGTTGGGGGTTTCTGAAGCTCTGGCTCTCTGATTTGGTAGGAGTTGATTTTTCTTTGTTGGTCTCCTTCCCCCTTGTGCTGGTACCTGGTTCACCATGAAAACAGCACCCTTGCTTGTTTCAGAAGGACCATTTTAAGGTATGATGGGGTGGCTCTCTCCTTAGGATTTACATCTATATGAAAAGGAGAAGCAGATTCTCCAACGGAGAGTAGGTTATCACCAGGACAAATGAGATAACACTTACTTTTTTGTAGATAATTTAATAGGTGTAGACCCTCTTGTAGCCCACAATTGATGGTAGCTTGATAATGGAGAGTGGGCTTATGTTTGGATATGGTTCTGACTTGTTTCCCAGCTCTACCTATGGGTCCTGTACCACTGAGGGGATTAGTTAGCCAAATCAAGAGCAGTTGGTTCCCCACCAAAGCTGTGTGCCACTATTGCACTCATGTGGGCATCACAACAGGTTATTTGCTGCTAAGAAGTTTAGATGCATGAACAGATATTGGTAATTTTCCCCCAATTGCCCATGTAGCACCTTCTGGCACTAGATGCACTGACTGTTTGGGGACTGACTATCTTCCAGCTTCCAGCCATGCCATTCCATTTTATGTGTCAACCACATAGAGTGTCTTCATCAGTAGAGTCTTACCACTAACCTTTGGTGGTCATCAAGTACTTTGACAGAAATCTGTCTTTAAAGAAACCTTGTAGGTCTGGGAGTTACAGGTCAGTGCCCACTAATAAAAGGAAGAAAAAGATAACTAATATACAAGAATTATAGAGAAGATAGATAGAGAGAGAGAGAGAGAGAGAGAGAGAGAGAGAGAGAGAGAGAGAGGGAGGGAGGGAGAAAGGGGCGGCAGAGGGAAGGAGGGAAGCTGCAGAAGATTAATAATAGTCTTCATCATACCCTGTCTCATGTCTTGTGGATCAGGTGTTCCCTCTAAGGGCCTGGTGAAGATTCAGCCATTTGTTCTGCCTTTTAGGGAGTAGAATTTTATGGTGCCATTGCAGTTTGGGTCTAGATTTGTGTTTCCCACCCCTCTATTGCCATCCCCTCCCTCCCCACCCATCTTATTGTCTAGTCCAGGAGATGTTTGCTGGGTATGTAAGGCATCTTGAGTAGATTCAGGGTAGGTGCTGTGGATGAGTGAGACTATGTGGTGATTTTTTTTTTTTTTTCCTGTGACTGGGTAAGTTCACTGACCTTTCATGTTGGTCCCTTTCTTGTCTTATGGCTGCCCACCTCAGCTTAGCAACATGTGCTGCTATGCCATCTCCCACCCTAAAGTCTGATTATGTTCTCACCCTTCAGCTCTTCATTCTAAGTCTCATCTGTCTTTAGCAAGAATCCTGTGAGGACAGTGTAGCTAGAACTCTCTGTGCTCTGCCCCTGCTGCACACTCCTAGCTATCTTGACTGTCAGGTTGAGCTCTGTCTTTCTTCTGCCACAACAGTCTTAAGCAAAACCGTCCTTAATGTTTTAACAAGTATTAGATTGTTTGCTTTGCCATTTCCATATCAGAAATTGTGTTTTTATGGATAGCAGAACATTTTTCACTTTTTAAATAAGCCATAGTCTGTGTCTTTGTGTGCGCTACTCTTTCTTCTTTTCTAGATCAGGGAAACTCTAGCTCAGAAGTTGCCACCTTGGAGTCCCAGAGCACTTTGAAGTTACTGCAATAGGTTACTTAGCACTCCATAGTGAGATAGATGCCAGCTTGTCTGTGTCCTGCTTGGTTATGAAATATTAGAGAGTACCTCTCCTCAGCTCTGCTACTCATTTTCCCCACCAGGTCAGTAAAGCACAGGGAGATGTCTAGAAGGAGAGCAGCACAACAGCAAGACCCGCCTCTGAGCAATTACAGTCCCCTATGAAGTAATCCTGTGGTATTTCCATGAACTTGTATTAAATTTGCTAAAAGTACTTTCATTCTTTATTCTTAAAAATAATAATCTAGGAGTGAAGATTTATCACCAAGGCATAATAGTCATTCCAAATGTTTACAACTGTATTTTTCCTTCCTTTGCTGTGATTGTGGAGTGTGCTTCCCATATTCTCTATGGCACACAGACTTCTGCTTTCCTCAGCACATTTCTCCCAAGCCATGGACTGTCTGCTTCCCAGTGGCAGAGATGTCTTATGGCCTCATCAACTTTATAAATGTTCCTTCTTGCACATTTGGTGATAAAATTCTTTGACAGACCCCATTTTAGACATTGTTGAAGGCATATTTCATTGTCACTTTATAATGAGGGCTGAAAACATCAAGTTGATATGGCTCCTCTATCTGCTTGCTCTTTAAAATATAAGGCTGACTGTTCTATACCTGTCATCCTCTTCTATTTTGTCTAGAAACAAGAATAAGCACTAAGAGACCCACTCTTTCCCAATTCACTCAAAGAAAAATAAGTTGCTATAGGCATCATGTTAAGATTCTTTCTTATTTTGTATGTGTGTGTGTGTATGTGCAAGTCTATATTGTGTTCATGTTTTGTGTGTGCATGTATACATTCAGTTGCATTTGTATGGAGGCCAGGGGACAGCATTTGGAGTCATTCCTCAAGTGCTATCCATCTTTCTTGGAAGAGCCTCTCACCAGCTTAGAGCTGTTCTTATTAGGCTAGACTGAATGGTTAGTTAGCCCCAGCCATCTGCCTGTCTCTTTCTCCCCACACTGGGTTTATAAGCAGGCACCATCATTCCTGGACAAGAGTCTTTCTTTGTCTTGATTGTTTACTTAAATTATCTCTTGGGCTGGGAAGATGGTTCAGTAATAAAAGGTACTTGCTTGCAAAGCCTTTCAGACTGGGTTCTATTTCCCAGCACACACACACACACACACACACACACAATGCCAGATATAAAGTGACACATACATCTGTGATTGGAGATGGAGCCAGGAGAATCTGAGGCTCACAAGTCAGCTAGTATGTGTTTGTTTGCAGTCTTGCAGTTACTTTCAGCAGCAAATATGTCCCAGAAGGTGGGGAACCTGCACCTCAAAGTTGTCTTCTGACCTCCACATGCATGCTGTGGCATATGTGCGTACACGAGCGTGCACACACGCACATTGATAAATTATTTTTTATTATCTCTTTATGGACTCAAAAACCCCAACAAGTATTATTAAGGTCTTAATTTTCAGTTATGCAAAACAAAATGGAAATCAATCCAGTAACCCACAGCATGAAGCAACAGAGTGCAGAACCCAAGGTGCTTTGAGATGCCAGTGGTATTAAACCCAGGTCTTTCCCACAGCTCCATGTTTTCTTTCTGTACCTGTTTTCCTCTGGATGCCTTTGTATTGTCTTAAATTGTTAGGCTGGTACATTCTGAGATCACAGGTACATATGTTTGACTGCATTTGAAGTGAATTCACTGAGTATCAGGAGATGTATGGGACTCAACAAACAAGCTTGAGTTTTGTTTGACCTTCCCACTGACCAGTTCTCAGTGAAACTGTGATGACATGAGAATGGGAACCCCAGGTGTCATGCACGTGTCTTCCTTTTTTTCTCATTGATAGCCTCTATTACCTTGAATGAAGTTTGTTAACTTCTCTATGACTGGTTTTCTTCTTATCGAATAACAACATTAATCCCTGTTTTATTTTCACATAGAGGCTTTTTAGAAGGGTCACATGAGACAATAGGCTGAAAGCATTTGGAAAACACCCAAATGTAGTTGCTGTGATTAATGACTCCAAAGGCCATTCCAACTACATGGGGGGAGGGCACTGGGGAAAACAGACAGGCTGGTGCCTCACTGCAGGCTCTGCAGTAATTGTGTGGTGCTTATATTTAGAAAACAGCTTTTCTTTTTTTCAGTAAGTATGATGACAGGGATTTTTGTATAATTTATAATATAGTTAGTCTATTTTTTTCTGTTATACAACTTTGGTAATAAAATGCACAAATCTTACTTTTTAAATGTGTTTCATGATTTTTTTTTTTTTTTACCAAAGTGGACATATGTTTATTTGTACTTTTTACCTTCTGAAGTTGGTGCTATATATTTTGACAGCTAACAAAGAAAATATTAATTTATGGTTTAAATTCATCTTGGCTTATATGATATTATCTGTCTTTAGTTTATGTACATATACACAAATCCCTACAAAATTTTCCCAGCATCCTGTAGCATTTTCTTAGAACTGCAAGCTAATAGGACATTTCAAAGTATAGACACAGATGTCTCTGCTAAAATGAGCTACAGGAATCCTCTGTGGAATGAAAGAGGACCAATTCCCCGAGGAATTTATCCCTATCGCCTGTGGATCATGATTACATCAAAAATAGAAAGTTGAAAGTAGTGTGTGGGAAGAAAAAAAAAAGTCAGAAATACCAAATTATTCAGTCAGCCCAAAATGAAGTCAGATGTAAGTAAGATACCATATGCAGTCCATTTCTTTCTGCCCTACAGTGTCGCCATTCACAAAACACACGTAAATAAGTAAATTCAAAGTCCACAAGTGAAATTCCAAGAACTTTGAAAGGTGATTTTTTAAATTTACGTTTCAATATTTTAACTTTTCTTAAAATGATTATACCACTCAATATTTATATGTATGCCCTTTAACTCATAGCTTTTGAGGAGACCAAAATCCCCACCCCCTTTTTCTCTGGGACCAAAGAACATGTGTTGGTATGTTGAGACCCTATCCAAGCCCCATGGTGTGGCCTTTTCAAATTGAACTTAAACCATTTGGTATGTGAGTTCTTTTGGTCGTGGCCAAACATGACTTCCTGTTTCTGAGGAGAAAGGCTTAAAAAGGCTCATAAAAAGACTCAAAGGGCTTCTTAGATATCAAAGGCTCCTCACAAAACATTGTTTGACGAGTTAAGTGTATGGAATAAGAAACACACGGAATTCATTTCCTTTGAAATGCACGTGGGATTAAGAATTATGGAGAAAGGGGGCTTAGAAAAATATATTTGAGTTTCTAAAAAATTTAAAAATGCATAAAGCATAGTGTGAATTGTGTTAAATATATGAATCATGGTTAAAGTTATCTCCTTAATGTGCAATTCTATGTAGATATTCACAGAGACCTACAAAGCATGTATTTAGAGTTCATTAGAGAACTTTTACATTCAAATAAACATTAGTTTCACTCAGATACCTTTGGCTTTACACACAGTCAAGCTTGCACATGGCTGGACCTCTCATCCTTTGCATCAACACTAAACACAAGACTTACCTTGTCACCAAGTTGTCTTCAGGGCTTGGGAAACATTGGTTGAATGCCTTTGGTCTTCCTTTCATGGATATATTTGGGATGAACACATTTCGGTTAGAGTCAAATCTGATGCAAATCTTGGGAATCTCAGTTTAGCATTTAGGCTCACTAAAATCAGATGTGATTTCTCCAAGGACCTGTTAAACTGGCTTTCTTTCTCTTCTTCCAAGATACGGCAACAAGGGGTGGGAACAATGGGACCCTTCATAGGGAAACATTTTTCATCACCCAGTGGTTATGTAAGTAATAGTGCCTCTTCAGTTCATTACTGTCCAAGGACTCTGCCTTGTGTTTGTGTGTGGGGGGGGTGCGGGGGGAGGTGAAAGAAATAGGACACAGAGAGAAGTCACCAAATCCATACTAGAGAAATCCCCAAGCAGTAGTTGATTTTCTGTTTTATATTTGTGAGTGGTTTTAGATTTATCTACTAAATCGGTGTTGTTCTGGTGTTTAATAACTGTAAATAAATGAACTAACAAACTGATTTTTATACCTGTCCATTCTGGTGATGTCAGCACTTCCCTATGGTGTATTTTCACTTTGTAACTGAATATCAATAAAGATATCATTGAGAAGCGGAGCTCCTGTTAGGGCCATCCCTGGCAATCACTGAACACCTGTTTCCTATACAAACAAGAAAATATTCTTCATACAAAACAAATCAGAAGCTCAAAGGGGGAGAATTATATCTTCATATTGAGTGGGTATCTTAGTGTCATACATGAGTGTTTGAGAGACCTGTGGTGCTGTTTTCCTTGACCTTGTTAGTAGGATTATTTCATAACATCTTATTACCTTAACTCTGACAACTTTGAGGGTAAACAGCTGTGTGATTATTTGTCAGAGAGGCACACTGTAGTAGTTTGAATAGATGACCCCAAATATATTCCGTGCTTTATTAGTTTGTAGTTTGTATTGGCAACCACCTAGCTAGAGGAGGAGGATCCTAGGGTCCAGCCCTCATGTGTAGTGCTAGATTTGAGATTCCAGTTTAAAGATATGCAAAGTGTCAGAGTTCCTCCTGGAGTTCGTGAAGTGTGCTGTATGGCTTTTGGCTTTTGGGATTGTGGCTTCTCTATGCCTCTGCTTGGACCTGTGAAAGCAGGCCAACTTCTACCACTATGGAACTTCCCCTGGATCTGTAAGCTTCAATAAATGTCCCTTCCTCCATAACTGTGCCTGGTCTGGAAGTTCATCTCAGTGAACCTGAAGCTGTCTCCTTTAGAAATTCATACCAAAAATGAGGTGAGATGAATGTGACCATGTGGATTTTAGCCTTTTGGAACTTTTGTTTTGGAGCAATAGGCATGTACTTGGTTCTTGTAACTGAAGACGCTTTCTGGAGCAGTAAGCCAAGTATTATGGACTATTATGATGAGAGTTTGAGAATGCTAAGTGCAGAGAGCATTGAAATTAGAGGTTTTGCTTATTAGCTTTCTAAGGTGAAGCAAAGATTGTAGAGAACTTTGTTGGAGCTGGGCTACTGACATAAGGGCTGGCTGCATTCTGCTACCTAGGCCCAGAAAGTTTGATCAAAGTTAAATTTATAATGGAGTGGCATCTTGGGCAAAATATGTTGGACTGAAAGATTTAATATTTTAAGTTGGAAGAGCTCAAGCAAGTTAAAATTAGAGGTACTGAGACTACTTTTAAGTTGCTGAAGCTGCTACTGTGAAACATATTAGCAATCTTAAGGAAGATGGCCCAACAGCTTTACAGTTAAACAATGGAAGGGATGCCTGAGGAAAGACTCTGATAGAAATGTAAACTCTTTTGGAAAGAGTTGACTGGAGAAGGAACCCCTTTTCAAGGTTAAAATTAATTTTGTCCCTGAATTAAGAATATGATGGTGTACTACAAACCTGATAATAGTTTTTGAAGCATGAAAAGTGCGAGTGGTCATGAAATGTGTACTGTTCCAAGAGCCACTGCTGAGATGCAGCATAAGGCAGGGTGTGATGACCCTGATAGGTTGGCGAAGCCATTGGAAGATGGACCATGGTTTGTATAGAGTCCTAAAGATGCTTTGGATGTACCAGGACTATGCAAGGGCTACCATGGAGTGCACTGTTGGGCTGGGATGAAAATGTTCCCTGGATACTGTGTCTAGCTTGAGGGGCAGAATTGGAAAATCTGAAGACTGTCAATCTCTGGTTGTACTGGACTTAAGCTGAAGAAGTCTGGTGTTTGCTTGATGGTTGCTGAGTTTGCATTGCTCTAGTCTCTCCTTGCTATGCATTATACTAATTGAAAATGTTTATGGTGTGCCTTTATATGTTGAAAGTATATAAAACTGTTTGATTTTATAGGACTCATAGCTAAGAGACAATCTTAAATCTCAGATGAGACTTGGGACTTTGGAAATATCTTAACTTGGTCAAGACTATGAGGACCTTTGAAATTGGACTGAATACAATTTACAATGTGAGTTTTTAAAAAATATTTTTATTAGATATGGACATACATAATATGTAAACCCTACAGGTTGGCACCATCCTTTCCTTCCTTCCAGCCAGTTTTCTGAAGAGGCTTCCTCGTTTGGGATACAGGTCAACCCCAAAGGGATTGTGGGTCATGTACTATGGGGGCAGACGTCAATTATAGAAGAGAGGCAATGTCTCAGTGCAAAATGTCCCAACCTGTGGCTCTAACAATCTTTCAGCCTCATCTTTCACAAAATTCCCTGAGCTATGTTGGGTGCTATTGCAGTCAGATTCACATTGCTGGTAGAAATCATCCAACCAAGAGCAGCTTGTGGGAAAAAGAGGTTTATTTTGGTATAAGCTCAAGGGGAAGCTCTACAATGGCAGGGGAAAATGATGGCATGAGCAGAGGATTGACATCAACCCCTGGCCAACATGAGGTGGACAGCAGCAACAGGAGAGTGTACCAAACACTGGTATGGGGAAACTACTGTAACACCCATAAACCAACCCCCAAGAATACACTGCTTCCAGGAAGTGTTAATTCCCAAATCTCGATTAGCTAGGAACCTAGCACTCAGAACACCTAAGTTTATGGGGGACACCTGAATCATACCACCACAAGTGCATTTTAAGTTTCCGTCAGTGATAGGCACTTAGGATCCTCTGATCTCTAGTTTGGTAGGTGTTGAGTGTCCTCAGTGTCTATCTCCTTCACTCTTGTGCTGATATCAGATTCACTGAGAAAACAGCACTCTTGCTCATTCCAATTCCTCTGGGGTTTCATCTGGGAATGGAGTGGAGTGCACTGGGTCATTTATCTCCTCAGGTCTAGCTCCAGCAGATTCTCCAATGGAAAGTGAAGTCAGCACCAGTTAAATGGGAAACCATTATTAACTAGAGAGAATTTAAATGGTGTAGAATCTCTTATAGCCTTAGATTAGTGGGAGCTTGGGAGCTTGACAATGGAAAGCAGCATCATTATCTGGATGTGATTATTACTTATTTCCTATTTCTAGATATGGTTTTCATTCCACTGAGTGGATCTGTTATTCAATCCAAGAGTACTTGGTTACTCATCATAGCTGTATGCCACTATTGCACTTGTGTGAGTATCACATTAGGTTGTTTCCATCTGAGTTGCTTAGACTTTGAGTTGCTTGGACATATGTTGGCCACTTTACCCCAGTAGCTCATGTAGAACATTCCATCACTTACATGTGCTAATTATATGGGGCCGACTCTCTTCAGGATTCCAACCAGGTCTCTCCATGGTACATGCCAACAGCATATGGTATCTTCAGTAGAAGGATCTTACCATTAACCTCTGGTGGGTAATCAAATGCTCTGACAGAGTCTGTCTTATTTGTTTTGGGAGATCTAGTAGGTCTCTTTCATCAACATCTCATTGTAGATGTAAACTACATCCTGGTACAGGAACTTACAGGCAAGTGCTAAGGGAAAGGAAAAAAAAAAAAAGAAAAAGATACAGAATAAAAATAAATAGGAAAAATTTAAGGTTAGGATTCAGCTCACCCTCTCCAGACCCCTTAAATTCAGGTGCTCCCCCTATGATCTTCTTAAGGGTTCCATCTTTTAGAGTTGATATAGCATTCTATTGTATCAGTTCAATTTGAGTTCAATTTTCCCATACCTCCAAGCCATACTCTCCCTATTGTCCAAGCCTCAAGATGCCATCAAGTATAACAGCAACTCTGGATGATATGGGTTAGGAATTGCAGATGAGTGAGACATTGTGATGATGGTATGATTGTGTGAGTTCACTTAGTATGATCTGTTCCAAGCTCAACCATTTTTCTACAAATTTCTTTATATCACTTTTTCTTACTGCTGAGTAATATTCCATCATGTAGAAAGACCACATCTTGGCTATCCATTCATCCAATGATGGGCACTTGGGATGATTCCAGTTCTTACTTATTATAAATTGAGCAGCTATAAACATAGTTAAGCAAATAACTCTGAACTGAGATGTGGAGATTTTAGGGTAAAAGCCCAGTAAGGGAATGATAGGGCCTGTTGGTAGGTCTGTATTCATCCTTTTCAGTAGTATCCATATTGATTTTCATAGTGTTTTTACTAGCTTTCATTCACACCAACAGAGAATGTATGTTCCTATTTCTCCACATCCTCTACAACATTTGTTTTCATTTGACTTTTTAATGTTTGCTATCCTTACTGGAGTAAGGTGGAAACTCATAATTGTTTTAATTTGCATTTCCCTGATGGTTAGGGATGTTGAACATTTTCTTAAGTGTGTGTTAGCCATTTGTAATTCTTCCTCTGAAAACTTCCTATTTAGTTCTCTGCCCCACTTTTGAAGTTGGTTGTTTGATTTATTATTCCTTAGTTGTTTTGAGTTCTTTGTAGATTCTACATACTAAACTTCTGTCAGTGGTAAGCTGGCAAAGATTTTATCCCATTCAGTGGGTAATCTATTGGCTCTGTTTGTCTGTGCAAATGCTTTCTAGCTTCATGAGATCACATTGTTTGAGTGATTTTGTTAATATCCTTGGCTATTAGGGTTTTGTTCAGGAAGTCTTTTCCCAATCCTATATCATGGAGAGTGCCTCCTATTTTTTTCTCCCAGTAGTTGAAGAGTTTCAGGTTTAAAGAAATGTGATCTGACATGATGCAGGGAGTTATTTCAATTTTCTTTACTTTATGTAGATACACTTTACAGCCAAATGTAATGTAAATTCTGGAGAAGGTTCTGTGGGCTACTGAGAAGAATGTGTATTCTGTAGTGTTGGGCTGAAAAGTACTGTAGTTATCTGTTAGGTCTAGTTGATCTATGATGTTGCCAAGCTCTATTATTTCCCTGTTGATTTTCTGCTTGGATGATCTGTCTATTGATGACAGTGGAGTATTGAAGTCTCTGACTAAGATGATGTTGGAATTTATTTCTGTTTTACTATTGAGTAGATTTTGTTTATCCCAGTCCTATATCATAGAGAGCACCACCTACTTTTCTTCTAATAAGTGAAGAGTTTCAGGTGTTTTATTAAGATATTTAATCCATTTGGACTTAATATTTTTGTATGGCAAAATGAGTGGGTCTAATTTCATTTTTCTACATATGGTCATCTAATTTGTCTAACACCATTTGTTGAAGATGCTGTCTTTTCTCCAGTTAAATTATTGGCATCTTGGTCAAACATCAAGTAGCTGTAGTTACTTGAACTAATGTCTGGGACTTCAATTTTGTTCCATTGGTCTACGTTTCTGTTTTTATTCAAGTATCACGCTGTTTTTGTCACTATGTCTTTGTAATATAGCTTTATATCAGGTATGATGATACTGCCTGAGGTGGGTTTTTGTTTGTTTGTTTTTATTGAGGATATGTTTGTATATTCTAGGCTTTCTACCATTCCATGTGAAATTTGAGATCATTTTTTCAATCTCTGTGAGAATGAAACAGGTATTTTTATTGGTATTGTATTAAATCTGTATACTGCTTTTGGTAGAACTTCCATTTTCGCAATATATTTTTTTTCCCACCCCTTTGATGCCCTCCCCTCCCTCCCCATCCATCCTAGTGTCTAATCCATGAGATTCTTGCTGGATATGTAAGGTATCTTGGGTAGATTAGGTGCTGAGTGAGACTATGAGGCAATTTTTTTTTCTGTGATTGGGTAAGTTCACTGAGAAAGATCTGTTCCAGGTTCTACTAATTAGTTTTGTACTCAGTGAATATAGTCAGTTTGGTACCCCCATTAGGCTCATCTGTGACTTACCCGTTCCCCTTAGCCCTACCTTGTTGAGGTATATGGGTTATACACTCTGGAGTTAGCCCACAGTTATGGTAGGATAAATGTCTCTGCATATCATGACCTAAAATGCGGCTCTGAAATTCTTTCCACCCCCTGTTTCACAAAATTTCACTGACCTATGTTGGGTTCATTTTTGGTCTGCTTCAGTAATGAGGTGTTCGGGGCCTCTGGGTCTCTGAATCTCTGATTTGGAAGGAGTTGATTTTTCTCTGCATTGATCTCCTTCACCCTTGTGCTGGTACCTGGTTCACCAAGAAAAGAGCACCCTTGCTTGTTTCACCAATTGTTCTTAGGTTCCGCCAGGGCCCTTTTGAGGTATGATGTGGTGGCTCTCTCCTTAGGATCTACATCTATCTGAAAAAGAGAAGCAGATTCTCCAACAGAGAGTAAGTTAGCACCAGACAAATGGGATAACCTTTACTTTTTATAGAGAATTTAATAGGTGTAGGCCCTCTTGTATCCCACAATTGATGGTAGCTTGATAATGGAGATCGGGCTTATGTTTGGATATGGTTCTGACTTGTTTCCCAGCTCCAGCTATTGGTTCTGTACCACTGAGGGGATAAGTTAGCCAAATCAAGAATAGTTGGTTTCCCACCATGGCTGTGTACCACTATGGCACTTGTGTCAGCATCACAACAGGTTACTTGCTGCTAAGAAGGTTAGACCATGAGTTGCTTGGACAGATATTGTTCATTTTCTCCAATCACCAATGTAGCACCTTCTGGCAGTGGACATGCTGACTGTCTGGGGACTGACTTTCTTCCAGCTTTCAGCCATGCCATTCCATTTTACATGTCAACGACATAAAGAGTCTTCAGCTGTAGGGACTTACCACTAACCTTTGGTGGGTCATCAAGTACTCTGACAGAAATCTGTCTATCTTTTAGGAAACCTTATATGTCTCTCTGATCAACAGCTCATTATGGATGATGGCCACATCCTGGTACTGGGAATTACAAGTCAGTGCCCATTCAGAAATGGAAGAAAAAGATAACATATATATAAGAGAGAGAGAAGAGTGAGTGAGAGAGAGGGGGGAGGAGGGAGGGAGAAAAGCTGTAGAAGATTGAGGTCCATCTTCATCATACACTCTCCAGTGTTTTATGGCTCAGTTGTTCCCTCTAAGGGCCTGGTGAAGGTTCAGCCATTTGGTCTGCCTCTTAGGATATAGAATTTTATGGTACCATTGCTGTTTCAGTCTACATTTGTGTTTACCAAAACCTCCCTTGCCCTCCCCTCCCAATATTAATTCTACCTATGCAGGAGCATGGGAGGTCCTTCCATTTTCTCAAGTCCTCCTCTATTTCTTTCTTGAGTTTTTCTATGTTTTAATTATATATGTCTCTCACATTCACCATTTTTTGTTACTATTGAAAATTTGACAGCTTTACTGATTTATTTCTCAGCATATTTGTCCTTTGAATATAGCAAATATACTGATTTTGTCCATTGCTTTTTGCATCCTGCCACTTCCCTGAAGGAATTTATCACATTTAAAAGTTTTGAGATGAGACATTTGGTCACATGTATACATATACATATATATATATATATATATATATATATATACATATACATATATATATATATACATATACATATAAATATACATATACATACATATATATATGCACACACACATACATACACAGATATATATATATGTATATGTATATATATATATATATATATATGTATATGTATATGTATGTCTGTGTGTGTGTGTGTGTGTGTGTGTATATATATATATATATATATATATATATATATATATATATAAAATCATGTTATTTCAAATAGGGCTAACTTGACTTCTTCATTTCCAATTTGAATTCCTTTTATTTCTTTCTCCTGTCTATTGCTTGCTCTACTACTTCTTGTTCTATGCTGAAATGCAGTGGTTAGAGTGGGCACCTCTGTCTTATTTTGATCTCAGTGGGAGCTCCTTGAGTTTTTCCCCCTTAAGTATTATTTGGGCTTTAGGAGCTTTATACATAGCTTTTATTGTGCTGAAATATAAACCCTCCATTCCTATTCTTTCCAGTGTTTTGATCATGAAGTGGTGTTGTATTTTGTCTGAGGCCTCTGTATCAATTGAGATGATCATGTGGTTCTTATGATTCAGTTTATTTGTGGGGTGTACTACATTGACTGATTTCTCTATGTTAAACCATCCCTGCATGAAGCCTAGTTGATCAAGGAGGATGATGCTATTGATGTGTTGTTGAATTTAGTTTGCAAGAATTTTGTTCAAGATCTTTGCCACTTTTAAATAGGGATATAGGCCTATATTTTCCTTTCCTTGTTGTATCTCTGTCTGGTTTTGGTATTTGGGTGAGGCTCGCTTCATAAAAGGATTTTAAGAACATTCACTGTCCTCTAGTATGTGAAGCAGCTTGAGAAAAATTGGTTTTAGTTCTTCAATGAAAGTTTGATAGAATTCAGCTGAGAAGCCATCTAGTCATGGACTTTTCTTTTGGGGGAGGTTTTTAATTACATTTTCAATGTCCATGGATATGATAGGTTTGTTTACGAGATTAATCTTCTGTGTGTTTAGTTTTGGTAGATGCTATGTGTCTTGGAACTCATCCATTTCTTCCAGATTGTTCAATATTGTGGAGTAGAGGTTTTAGAAATATATCCTGATGATTCTTTCAATTTTATTGATGTCTGTTGGGATCTTTCCTATTTTTATTTCTGATATTTTAAATCTGAGACTTCTGTCTTTTTTTGATCAAATTGGCCTACAGTTTGTCAATCCTGTTTATTTTTTCAAAGAACCAGCTTTTTATTTCATTGGTTTTTTAAAAAATATTTCTTTAGTTTCCAATTCCTGGTCTAATTTTGATTATTTCTTTCTGTCTGGAATTCTTTCTGTTGGATTTTTTTTGTTTGTTTGTTTGTTTTGTTTTTCTACTGCCTTTGGGTACACAGTCAGATGATTCATTTGGGATCTCTCTGTCTTTACAATAAAGTAATTTAGTGCTATGAATTTTCCCCTTAGGGCTGCTTTTATTGTGTCTGTAAGTTTTGGTAAGTTATGTTTTCATTATCATTCAATTCAAGGAAATGTACAGTTTCCTTTTTGAATTCTTCCAGGACCCATTCATCATTTAAAAGTGTATTGTTTAGTCTTTAGGAGTGGTAGAGTTCATGATGTGTCTCTTGTTAATTTCTAGGGTTAACATCTTGTGATTTGACATGATGCAGGAAGTTACTTCAATTTTCCTGACTTTTTGGAGGCATGCTTTATGGTCTTATATATAGTAAATTTTGGAGAAGTTTCTGTGGGCTGCTGAGAAGAATGTGTATTCTGTAGAGTCATTATGGAAAGTCCTATAGAAATACATTATGAGGACTAGTTAATCTATGATGTTGTTGAGCTCTATTATTTCTCTTCTGATTTTCTGCTTGGATGATCCATCTATTGATAGTGGAGTATTGAAGTCTCCAACTAAGATGATGTTGGTGTTTATTTCTGTTTTATTGTTGAGTAGATTTTGTTTTGTAAACTGTGGTGCCCCTGGGTTTGGCACATATATATTTATGATTGTGATGTTCTCTTGTTGGATCATTCCCTTAATGAGTAAGAAGTGGCCTTCTTTGTCCATTTTGATTACTTTTTGTTTGAAGTCTATTTTATCATCTATTAACATAGCAACACCTGCTTGTTTTCTATTTTCATTTACTTAGAATACCATTTTCCAACTTTTACCTGAGGAGGTGCTTATCTTTAGTGCTGACGTGGATTTCTTTAAGACAGGTTTGTTTTTTTTTTTTCACTTGCTGATAACCTATGTCTTTTGATGGGTGAATTAAAGCCATTAATATTTAAGCTTATTACTGTGAAGTTTGAATTAATCCCTGCCATAATTAGCTGTTTTTTTTGGGGGGGGGTTGGTGTTTTCTTGTGTTTAATACTGTCTTGGTCCTGGTCTATTTTGGTGATTGTGATCCTCTTGTTGGCCCTTGAGATTGGTAGTTTCATTGTTCTCTGTGGAGTAATCCCTTAAGTATTCTCTGGAGATTTGGCTTTGTGTGCATGCAGTCATACAGTTGACTGCTTTCATGGAAAGTTTTTTTTTTTTTTTTCACCATGTATTATGAGGGATACTTTTGTTGGATATAGTATCATGAGTTGAAAGTCATTGTTTTATAGACTTTGAAGTGTTCCATTCCAGGCCCTTCTGGCTTTCATTGTTTCCATTGAGAAGTATGATGTTATTCTAATGGGACTGCCTTTGTATGTTGTGAATTGCTTATCCCCTACTGCTTTTAACACTCTCTCTTTGTTTTCATTGTTAAGAGTTTTAACTATCAAGTGTCTTGGACAGTTTCTCCTTTGGTCCTGTCTGTTTCTTGTTCTGTGGGCTTCTTGTATCTGGATGGGCCTCTCTCCTGAGAGATTCAAAAATTTGTCCTCAATAATTTTGTTGAATATGTTCTTTCTGCTTCTGGCCTGGATTTTCTCTCCTTGTGGTATATCTATGATCCAGTCATTTGCAGGTATCCCACAGTTCCTTCATATTCTGTTCACTTGCTTTTTTGAACTTAGCAAAGGTTTTGGCCTTCCAATCAATTTCTTCTGTTTTGTCTTCAATGTCAGAGGTTCTGTCTTCCACATGAGTAACTCTGTTGATGAGGGTTTGTGAAGAGTTTTTTAATAGTTTCTATTTGATTTTGTTTTGTTTTGTTTTGTTTTCTGCTATGTTCTTTTGCATCATGTCCACCTCTTTTTTGAGGTACAATTTAAATTGGAGTTCTGATTTTCTTGATGCTTCCTGGAATTCATTCTTGCATTTGATCAAGTCTTTATTAAGCTTAATTAATCAGTTTCTGAGATCTTCCATTTCTTGACTCACTTTCAATTTATTCATATCTCTTTGGTGTGTTCTAACATTTTCTTTAAGCCTACTGTCAAAATCTGAATACTCTAGGTGATGATCCTATTCAATTTCATTGACATGATTGTTGGTTCTTTGATGGTTTGGTTCAACTTCAGCATTTTTTTTTTATCAGTGTCTCATTATTATGTTTTCATTTTGGGAATGAATTTATACTGATTTCTCTATGATTTCATTGGTGGCTTCCATTGTAGGAGTAGGCATCTTTGGTGAAGATCTCTCAGTTTTTTGACTTTTGTTTGCATTTTTAGCATTGCTGTCTTCCTATTTTAGGGATACTCTTTATTTTATTGAGTAGGAACAAGTTATTGTCCTTTGGCCCATGACTCAGGTGAACAGGAATTTTGTTATCCAGGGGCTAGTCAGGATAACAGACAAAAGTCTTGATTCCACAACTCATTCAGGGAGCAGGCCTCCCCAAGGAAGGCACAATTTGACCTACCATGACCAGGAAACTGGCAGGAGCTGGAAGACAGGGGTCTGGCCTATTCATTCCACCCCACCATGCCCACCCCCAAACTGTCTGTCCAGGGAACTCAGACTGGGGTGCTGGGAGAGCCAGGAAACAGGGTTCTGTCCTACCCACTCTACAGCTCCACTCCCTTCACACTGTCCACACAGGGCACCCAGACCAGCTGTGATGGTTTTGAAGCTATTGTGGGCCATGGTTAGAATGTGGTAGTTTGAATAGATGGCCTCCAATATATCTAGTGTTCAATTTATTTGTAGTTTGGATCTGCAGCCAGCTGGTGGGAGGAGGGGGCCTTAGGGTTCAGCCCTCAGATGTGGTAATATATTTGAGATTCCAATCTAAAGATATGCAAAGGGCCTGAGTTGCTCCTAGAGTTCCTGTGTGGCTTTTGGCTTTTGGCTTTTGGGCTTGTGGCTTTTCTCTCTCTGCCTGGATCTGTGAAAGTAGGCCAGCTTCTACTACCATTATGGAACTTACCCTGGATCTGTAAGCTTTAATAAATATCCCTTCTGCCATAACTGTTCCTTGTCTAGAAGCTCATCTCAGTCAACCTGCACCTGTCTGCTATACACACATATATTAATACTCTTGACAAAACATCAGGGAGGTTAGTTGTCTTATTTAGCCACCTTAACTAAGCACAACAGCCTGGTGTGTAGGCTAGTGCTGAGGAATGTATATGCCATGGGTATCTGATGCGTCAGTTCTGTCCAGATGTACACTGAATACCCAACATGTGAGAAGCATGGCATTATGGGTTGAAATAGGGGGAACTAGCAAAGTGTTGTACCCTGATGAGTATAGCAACAGATATTCTGTTAGGCACTGAGGGTTTCCTGGAGTCTGTGATCAGAACTGTGGCTAAGACATGGTCTTGTTTTCCTATGCTGCCTTTGGGTAGAAGTCTAATAATCTTCCATTATATGCCTAGTTCACCTTGGGACATGTTGTGAATTCTCTGTAATTTTATAAGAAGAGAGAAAACATTCCAGGTTCCAAGCCTAAAAGTTCACTTCTCTCTGTGTATGTCTTCTCACAGAGAAGACTCCAGGGATTCTGCTTCAATCCCCAGGGAATACATGGGTATTGTCCACATCTCACTCTGTTCTCACACCCTCTGAAGCTTTTACTGTTCCTTCTTCCTCTTTTCTTTTCCCTTCAATGTCTTTCCTTTCTTTCTTTCATTCCTTCATTCTTTATCCCTCTTCCCTCCCTCCTTCCCTCTACCTGCCTCCACTTCCCTCACCTCTGTCTTTTAAGACAAGGTCTTTCTATGTAGGGCAGGCTGTTCTATATTCTTGCTTTAGTATCCAGAGTGCTGGGATAATAGTTATGTACCAAAAAACCTGACTTCTTTTTAGTTTCTTATTTGTGTTTAGCATATACATTCTTCAATGTGTTTAATTTCCTTACATATATTTAATTTCTTCCACTATTCTGAAAATAAAAAAGAAACTTCACATAGCAGTGTTTTTTTTATCTAATATCTTTCTTCCTTGCAAACTGCCTAGGATCATGCTTGTTACACAGTCATAGTTAATTCCATGTCCACTTAAAAAGTATTCTGGCCATCATCTTGGTGTACATGCTATAATAACTGTATAGGATAGTACATACTCAGGACTTATTAATATAATGAAGACATTTAATATTCATAAATTATTTCCTATTCCCTTTTGGTCAAGTGACAGCTCTGATGAGTAGGAAAGAAGGAGGGAATTGTAATGTGGCTGAAAGTGAGTGAGGCCTTGGATTTGTTGTGTCTTCTAAGACATGCACATCACTGAATTTATAACAATATAGTCACAATTTCTTAGTTGTGCTTTGGCATGGGTGCTGTGTCAGTGTAATTTTTATATTAATATTCTGTACTAAAGTGCAGACAGTAAGTTCAGGATAAGGCGTGCTGCACTTCAGAGTCACCCCGTCTGTCACAGTTACTGAATGATCTGTGTCTATATGAGGGTAGCTTGTGGTGAGCTGTGTCCCATAGGATGATGAATGTGACCTTTGCTGGCTGGCTCAGTTCCCTTGGTAACTTGGAAAAGGTAAAATTGTCACTCAGGTTACCAGGCAACACTGAGGATGGAAACTATGGCTGATTAGCACATTGTGTCTGAGCTGAGAGGAAACATGGGGACTACAAACACCTGCTGGAAAGCTAGTTATGTACTTTGCACAGAATGGTGGTTCTTATCACTGGATGTCCTTGTGTCTGTGAAGCTGTGAACTGAAGAATGGTGACTTCTTAGGGCTTCAGTTTTAATCTTGAAACTCTTAAACCAGGTTAGCTCCTGCAGTTGAGTGTGGGTTTCACTCTCTCACTCTGTGGCAATTATGTGCCCATACCTGAGCTGTGACAGAGGCACTTCTTGGCAGGAGAATGTTTAATGCAGCATGCTGTACAAAGCTTCAGTTTTCTTGCCTCCTTCCTGAGCACACGGAGACCATTGTGTCTCCAGGCAGCCTTGTGGTGGTGGGGGTGGTGACAAAGAGCACCAGGGAGCTGGGAGCATAGAGCTTTGGAACTAACATTGCAATTGCAGTTTTAAAGGAGAATTTTCATGAGTCAAAATATGTCACAAATACTTGCACTTCTAAAATGTATAACACATACTTGAACTGCTATTCTTTCAAATGTTTACATAAATTCTAGTTTTTATACACTAAATGAGAGTGCTGATGATAATTGTGGACTTAGTGTCTTGTTATTGGATCAAGGAAATGTAAAATGTTTTGGCATTGAAATAAAATGTTTTTGCACTCATTTCTTACATGTCTCTTGTTCTATTATCAATGCACTTTACAAAGTGCATTATTATTATTGCTGTTGTTGTTGTTAACATTGTGATTATTATTAATATTGACTAAGAATTTTATTTTATTTTATTTTATTTTTTGAAAGTGACAGACACAGGGAGAAAGACAGATAGAGGGAGAGAGAGAGAATGGGCACGCCAGGGCTTCCAGCCTCTGCAAACGTACTCCAGACGCGTGCGCCCCCTTGTGCATCTGGCTAACGTGGGGCCTGGGGAACCGAGCCTCGAACCGGGGTCCTTAGGCTTCACAGGCAAGCGCCTAACCGCTAAGCCATCTCTCCAGCCCAGAATTTTTCACTAGTTTTTAAGCTACTGGAAAATCAATGAATTCTAAGGTTTCTTTGCAAAAATGATTTTTTAAACATTAACTTATAAAAATTAGTTTAAATAAAAGTAGGTTTAATTGTTTTAGGGAGAAGAACTGATTTTCTGTGAATAATCTAATTTTACAAAGTATCTGCATTTTTTACATATAACATAAATCATTTGAGGTAAAATATGCATATGATTTATGAATGTAAATATTTTAAAACTCCAGCACCGAGAAGCTTTATGAAATAAAAAGCTTTCCTTCTCTTTCATTGCTTATGCCTCTGTCTGCAGAGCTAACGAGGTGATCGCTGGTGAATCTCAGGCCCCATGAAGGCGCACCAAGTGATTAAGAAGGTAACTGGATCTCTAAATGCACAGAGTTTGTTGATGAAAATCCTGTAATTGCACCCAGAGCTTGGCTGAGAGGCAGCCCTGGCTGGAGTGGATCAGATTAATCAATACCATGTGACAAATTCTCCTTAGCTGGCCCTCACTGGAACAGACTCTATTCTAGCACTGTAGTAAATAGCAAACCAAACGATTCAAATTTCTCTGCCTCTGCTAGACCTTTAATTAAACAGCCATTTAGGAAAGGGTGAAAGGGCTCATAAGGGGCAAGGAAACCCAATGGCTACAAATAACCAAGTTCTCTGGGTTGCTTCAGGCTGGGTTCAGGCATCTCACAAAGAAAATATGAGATCAGCATAAATTTATGTCCTCAGAAATCATAATGCTATATTCTTTCTTTTGGAAGACAGTCTACTTTTAAAACTAGTCTCAGAACCCAGTCAAGACACGGGAGGAGGAATCTTTCTCCTTTCCATGAGCATGATTTAGAACATGTGTTAGGTTTAACGTCCTACACAGAAACAGCCAGGAGAAAAAGAAGAAAATTTTTTTAAAGTGGCATCAGAAGAAAAGGAAGTTGGGATTATTTGGGTATGAGGCAATATACAAAGGAGATTTTCTTTTGCTTTGTCCCCACTACATATTCCTTTCCTCTAGGTTCCATAGAGAGGGAGATATCTACAAAGACATGTGGGGTTTGTAAGCATCTTGAATAGATCAGAGGAAATTCACATGGTTGAGAGGAAAATGTGGCCCTAATCATTTTAAGGTCAGGGCCTCAAAGAAAGCATTGTCAGACATTCATGAAACAAGAGAAATTACCAAGAAATAAGGGAGGCATAAGACAGGATAAGGGAGGGGAGGGAAGCAGAGAGAAATGAAGTGTAGAGAGGCAAGGAGGAAAAGGAGAAGGAAGTCCATTGAACTAATGAAGGAGACAGAAAAGACTTAGAGATGAGCTGAAAAAGAAAGGAAGGTCAGATGAAGGGATGAGAAAAAAGGGAAGGAAAAGACCCAATGGAAACACACATTTTATTTTAATATTGAACTGTTAAAATATGGCAAAAATATTTAACTGCTGGATTCAAGTCTACGCAAGAATTATTGTTTCATCAAAGACTTGTGATTAGCAGAACCAGAAATCAGAGGTTATACCATTTTTGAAAATAATAGTTTGTTACACATTTGTTCATGCTTTTAGAAAGTTGAATTCAGCTTAATTTCACTTCATAGCATATGCGTTTCTTAGTGGAAGTCCAGGTCAGTGAAAGCATCCCAGGAGAGCACCTGTAACCACAAGCATTTCATAAGTATCCTATTGTTCTTTTTCACAGTGAAGCTAAGCACATGGCCATGGGTCACATGCTTGGAAAGCTTTCTTCACAATGACATGTGGCAGCCTGATTCTATCTTCATTTTTAATAGGTAAAAATCATTTCTTTCTTTTACAGTACAATGTTCCAGTCTGCATATCCTAAAGTCAATATGCAACCTTAGAAAGCTTGGATTTGATATTTCCCCAGGCCCAGGATAGATATGTATAAAAAGAGAAAAACACACAAGATCAGATTCCACAAGGTAAGACTTGTGCATGACACAATCAAAAATTCTTATTCATGATCTTGGGAGATTGGCTCAGACGTTAAAGTGCTTCCCATGTGAGCATGAAGACCTGAGTTTTAGCTCCAGAACCCACATAGAAATTCTGGACATGGTGGTGTGTGTTTGTAATGTTAGCAGTGGGGAGAGTCCCTGACATTTGCTGGTCAGCCACTCTAGTCTACTTGGCTAGCTCCAGTCCAACAAGAGACCCTGTGTCAAAAAGGGGATGGCATTGCTAAAGATGACACTGAATGCTGTCCTTTGACCTCTACACCCATCTGCACTCACATGGACATGCACCTGTACCCATGTGTGAAAATGCACACACATTTTAAAAGTCCACCTTCCTATCACATTTAGCTTTCATGTTTTGGATGCAGGGAATGACAGGGTCTGTCTAGTTTCCCTGGGCAGTGAGGCCCAGATAAGTCTTCAAGACAGGAACACACAGGTTCCAGGAGGATAGGTGTCTCTGTATACTTTGTGCTGTGAAGGAATTTCATCAAACAGCTTCACAATACTGCTCTTCACAGTTCCCAAAAAGAGGAGTATTGTGGAATATTGGTACAATTCTTCACATGAGGAGGCTTCACCATCCAAAACATACACATTATCTGGAGATAATTATGAGTTCAGACCTCTCTCAGTCAGTCATGCTAAAACTGCATGCAAGTCACTTTCTACGGCAATTGGAAATTTCCAGTTGGGGATGTTCAGGAACATCAAGCATCAGGCACTTTGGCATGCAGATCTGCTCTGGAAAGCTCAGGTGCATATCATGTCAAATTCAAATACAAGGATCCATTCATTTCTAATAGTTCTTGCATTTGCATTGAGAATTTCATAGACTTTATCAGCCTCAAGTAAGTGCTCACAAGACAGTGATTAAATATACTTTTTAATACTAGCCATTCATGTGATAGAAATGAACATTTCACATAAACATTGGAAAAGAAAATTCTGGCTTTGGGGTGTGTGTGTGTGTGTGTGTGTGTGTGTGTGTGTGTGTGTGTGTGTGCACTCATGTGTATGAGGATGCCATGACTTGAACTTGGAGGTCAGGCGGTAACTTCTGTTATCTGTACTCATGTTATGTATTTTCTAGGGAAGGATGTCTCATTGTTCACCACTGGGTTCACCAGGCTAACTGCCCTGCAAGCTTCTAGTAGGATCCTGTCTCCTCTCTTCCCATGAGAGGTATGCTGGAATTACAGATAATTGACACAGGGTCCATGTTTTACGACGGTGCTGAAGATCTGAACTCATGCACTCATGCTGCCATAGTAGACAGTTTATCTGCTGAGCCATCTTCCCAGCCTGAAATATAAATTTCTTAAATATGGAAGGGGTGCCAAATAAATTAGGATACCAGCAAGAGAAAATATCCTGAGAACTAAGCACATCCTAGTCTTCAGCTCTTAGAGAACAGAGCATGGCTATTTCATGATGGTTAACCAGATGGCTGGCTGAGAAAATGAGTAGCAGCTGAAATGTGTTTGGGCTGTCCATCCTTGCTGGCTTCCCTTCATCCATGTCTGCCTTCTGCCAAGTGGAACAGTGGCTGCTCCATAGGCCACGCATGGCTCCCTTCTCTGTCCCAGTCCTCCTTCCTTCTGGTTCAGGAAGTGTTGTGACAAATGGATTACCTTCCAGCTCTCCCCACAGCTGATGCCACCATCTGGCATGAAAGCAGAAGGGGCAGTAAGCAGACAGTGTGTGGGCCATGTCCAGCCATTGGCACACAAGTTGTCTCCTTCCTTTTGCTCTCCTTGCTTCTCGTTTCTGACCTGGACATTCATTTCAAGCAGAAACCAAAACCTACACATGCTAAAGCAGTCTGACAGTACCAGTAAAGCCTCTAGAATTTTCCATGTTTAGAAGACATCTCTGATGTCCTCTGGTCAAACTCCACAGTGACATTTACATCCAGTGACAGTCATCCTATGAGAGCAGACATCCCATGCAGGCTCTCTAAGGTGATCTGTCATAGTGCTGAGACATGCCACTTCTGTCTCTTTTGTTCTTCATGACTTGACTCTGAATAGACATTTCCCCAAGCCCATTTTCTCGTTTTTAACCCAAACATTGCATCTTCTTTGCAAATCCTTCACCACATGGAGACCTGTCCTTAATTATATCTCAGTGACTTGACTCTTACAAACATGGCCAAGTGACACAGGGACAATTTTTCTTCCACCTGTGCCTTAATTTCCCTTTTGATGTTCCAGATAATGGGAAAGAGTCCACCAGGAACAGGAGCAGCTCCCATGATTCTGTGATGTGAAATAGAAGTAGCATGATCAGCATCCTGATTTACAAAATCCCCATCTAAGTAGCTCAGTTCTTATAGGCAGGGAGCCTGAAAGACTGATGGATGGCAGGAGAACTCTGCCTCTTGGGGTCTTCTTTACTAGTTTATGTTCCTGTAAAACTACAAAGGCAAAAGTAATAGTTTCTTTATTTGTAAAATGGGAGACAATGCTATTTATCTTAGAGGTTTATATTCAATGCTTAGAATAATATCTGGAACAGAGAAAATTCTTAATATGTTATTGTGGATATTATAATTTTCACTTGATAATTCTATCATGCCTATGATTTCATGGCTCTAGTCTAGCTTTCTCTCCCTTGAAGTTGTTTAATTTCTGTAACTTGCTGATTAGTTTCTTTGAGATAAGGGGTTAATATTCCATGCTTGATGTATGAAAGCACATATTTAAAGGCTTGTACCTAAATGATGCAAAGACTATGTTAAACATTGTATCTCCTAACATAATCTGCAAATCTTACCCCACTGAAACAAAGATTATGAAACCTTCCTTTCCAATTATATATCAAGTGCATATAAATACGTGTGTGTCCTTTTCTAGAAAGTGCTATTGATAGTATCTTCACAATATTCTTCAAGCAAACATTTCTGTCTTCCTATTTGCTAATTGCAATTTTATATTTACTTTCCTTATTTTTGGTTTTGAATAGTTAATAGTGTTTTTGTGAAACTTGACAACTGTTATTAGTTACTTATTTTAATTTTTAACTAACAAGAACATGCCATATATATATATTTGCTTTTAGCAACATTGATTGCTTTGCTTTTGATGCATTTCACTTAGTGGTTTCATCAAGACAACATCTATAGTAGTGTCTCAATGTGGCCAGGATAAGATTAATTTTAACAACAATTTAATCTACAAATAGTATTATTTTGGTGTACTTTCCAACAAGAATGCATCCTTCCTTAGGTCCCCAATATAAGTGTCAGCCAAATATCTAAATATTAATATTATGTTGAAACTATGAGGTGTTGCACTTCATAGTTTCGAATTGAAGCTCATTTTTTCATTGGAAAAGCACACCACATATAGGTGCTGGAGCCAATGATCCTACCACATGTATTAGACCATGAACACAGTTATTACCCAGAACAATAAACTCACACATATATTAATGCTGTTGGATGAAATTGCTGTTTTCCCCCTTATCATTCTAATTTGGCAGGCAGGTACTTCTTTAAATAAGCATATATGTATTGTGTGTGTGTGTGTGTACACCTATACATCACACTGACTGTTACAAAGTTTTCCATTGAAATCAATGTGAGTAGTGTCACTACAGATTTCAGAGAACACACTTGAGATTGTGTGCTCATAGTTCATCACTGAACCAAGTTACACCAGTGTTGAGTGTCCTTCACAAACTACCTCAAGATTGTTTGACTGCAGTAGTGGAATGGTTAGCAAGCAGAAGTTAGCAATGCCTGTGTGGGTTGTGCACTTGCACATGTGGACTGGATGCCATATCTGGATGAAGCTGGAGAAGAGCTGAACACCCCTGCTAGATCTACTCCACATAAATGCATGCTCACTCACCAAGATGCTGTGTAGTCCATATTTAACTTACTTCACACTTCCCAAGAAATATAGAATGTTCATGACAATAACTAGAAAATACCGCTGAGTCAATGAGATGGGTCATGCTCACATTGATCTGTAAGCAAGTTGAAGAGATCAGTCTAGCCTGAGCTTGCTTGATGGTTGGATTTCTTTCCTTCCTTTCCTCCCTCCCCCTTCTTCTCTACCTTTACTTTCCCTCCCTCTTTTCCCCTCTCTTCCTTTCTTCTCTTCTTCTTCCCCTCTCTTATTGTCCTGTCCACTAGGAAAGGGAGACAGAAATATGTGACAAATAATTTAAATGCTTTGTTGTATTTAGAACTCCTGCTTACAAACCTGATTCTTCTGTTGTCTCTGTTTATAAATATTTTTTAAAAAATATTTTTATTTATAGTAGTTCTTATATAACTATTGGCATTTTCTGCTTTAGAATTTTTTGCATTCTTGATACTTTGAAATGTATTACTTTTCCCTAAATTCTCTGACTACACAATTCCATCACTTCATACCCAGAATAGAAGTGTTGCTGGAAGAAATATCTGTTCTATGTATAGAAGTCATTATGACCCACATGGATTTGTTCTACTTCAGGCAAACTAAATAAATCACCAAACCAAGTTCTCACAGATGGATTTCAAAAGTGTCCATGCTCACTTGATTCCACATGATGCTAATGGAAGGGTCAAGGTTAGTCAGAGTGGGAAGTGATATCAGTAATAAGTGAATGTAGTTAACATAGCACATAGTTATACATTTTACAGAATCACAGGAGCATATACACATTGAGAGGATTCCCTCTGAACCTTGACTATGTATGGGCAAATGTAGGCCCTAAACTTCAGTAAAAGTCTTGTTTCTATGACTTCCATAGGGAAATGATAATGTATGGCAATTTATTTTAAAGTCCTGAATTCACGATATCACCTCCTTTTATTTCCACTACAAATAAATGCAGTTAGTTATATATAGCCCTTGGATGTTCTGGGGATTTCTAGTGAACATTACAATCTTTCAGTGTCCTGATGATTACATATTCTTGATTCAACTTGTTGTTTGCTCAGTTGAATTTTTGGACCCTAAATGCTTTCATATAGGTAATCCACTGCATTGCTCCCCATATCACACTGATTGTACATTACACAATTAATTGAAATTTTATATTATTTTTATGAGAGAGAGATAATTGGCATGCCTGAGCCTCCAAACAGTGCAATTGAACTCCTTGTGCACAGGTGTGACCTTGCACTCTTGCATCACCTTGTATGTCTGGCTTATGTGGGATCTGGAGAATTGAGCATGGGTCCTTGGGCTTTGCAGGCAAGCACCTTAACTACTAAGCCATCTCTCTAGCCCTTAATTGGAATTTTATAATACTCAAGACCTAACTCAAAAGTCATTTAAAAACATTTCATAAAATGTGCCAGGTATGGTGGCACACGCCTTTAATCCCAGGACTGGGAGGCAGAGGTGGGAGGAATGCCATGAGTTCAAGGTCACCCTGACACTACGAAGTGAATTTCAGGTCAGTCTGGGGTAGAGTGAGACACTACCTCAAAAAACAAACAAACAAAAGTATCATAAAATGTGCTTATCTTTACAAAGCATATAAAGGTATTTTAAATTAAAGTTTATTTTGTTTTAAAGTTTATACTCTTATACCCTCTCTCCCCCATTCTACTGAGTGACCTCCTCAGTGGGGTTATTGGTATTCACTGTGGAGTCTTGAAGACCTCAATCAGTCTCTGTGAGGGGGGAATGGGCCTCAGGCTAATCCTACCCACCCTGTGGCTCTTATTCAATAAGAATGGCAGCTGTTTGCTAATAGGAATATATATAGTAATGTCGCAAAAATACAGATATTTTCTTTCATTTTTTAAATGGAAGTAAGGAAATACAATGGATTAGCATTTCATGTGCATAAGGTAGCCAACCCTACAAACTATACTATGTCTGTGTTAGAGGCCACATGTCCAAGTATATTTATTAAAAAAATAAAGTTAGATCATTTATAAAAGGAAAGATGTGACCATAAGTTATTCTATCAGAAGAAAATAATGCAGGACCAATATTATATGACATAGTAATTTAAAATATATTGGGCTGTTAAAGAGAAATGATCAAATGTTAATACTACCTGGGACTTTTTCCTTTCATTGTTTTATTATGTTTATAATATTTGTTGTGATACTTTTCACTATCTAAATATCAGTGTTTTGCTTTGATATTCTTCAATAGCATGTCTTAAATTTTATATAGTTCCAGGTCCCAGAAATCCTAGGTCTTAACCCTGAATAGGCAGTAAAGACACAAGGAAAAAGAGTTACTTCCACTTTTCACATTAATATTTCAGGCTGTTTTCTTTTCTGTTCATTGTAGAAATGGCTATCT
Organism: Jaculus jaculus; assembly: GCF_020740685.1. Taxonomy (NCBI): domain Eukaryota; kingdom Metazoa; phylum Chordata; class Mammalia; order Rodentia; family Dipodidae; genus Jaculus; species Jaculus jaculus. The sequence continues at coordinate 62,375,318 of NC_059103.1, read as the reverse complement.
GAAGCCTTTTTCCTTTCAAATGTGTTGTTAGTGAGGAAAATGTAATTAGTAAAATCAAATCAAATGAAAAATAATATTTTTTATTTGAGAAAGATGCAAAGAGAGAAAGAGAAAGAGAGGGAGAGGGAGAGGGAGAGAAGGAGAGAGAGAGAAAGAGAGAGAGAGAAAGCATAGAGTGCCATGTTAGCACATATGCAAACATACACCGTATTTATTAGGTGTATGAGCAAAGGACAGAAAACAATGTAAACAACACTACAGCAAGCTAGCTGTGCTGAGTATGCAGGCACAATGTTTCAGCTACTTTCTAAGCATATACAGTAGTAGCTAAGCATAAGAACAAGAAGCCAATTTCAGTGACCATATGTTATACTATTGTGAATATATGAAATGTCCAAGGCTAGTGTACAGAGACACTGAAACATACTGGTGGTCTCACGAGCTAGGGAGATGGAAGTGAGATGAGGAGCAAGGAGCCTCTTCACTGCATGGTGTGCTGTCATGATTATGTCATGCAATTGCCCTACATTTAGTTCATTTTTATATCCTTGCCAGTATTCACCATATATTCTTATGCTCCCTGTATTTTCAAACACTAAAATGGGGTTCCTTTATGCTACTTTTTTCATATGTCACTTTTTTGTTTATATATGTATACGTATGTATGTCCGGATGTGTGTGTGTGTGTGTGTGTGTGTGTGTGTGTGTGTGTGTGTGTGTGTAGGACAGAGTGTATGAGGAAAATCTTCCTTAGTTGCTCTTTACATTATTAGTGAAACTTGGTATTTCACTGAACCCAGAACTTGTTTAACAAGTTCACCCATTTAGCCCAGGAATTTGCCTGTCTCCTGCCTCTCTCGTGCTGGGATTACAGGCCCGCTATGCCAAACCAAGCATTAAAGTAGGTGCTGTAGACCTGAACTTTGGACCTCATGCTTACATGGTAAATGCTTTACTAACTGCGCTGTCTCCAGCCTTATGTATGTTCTTTCAAAATGAGTGACTACAGATATTTATGTAAATATATGTTATGAACATATTAATTTTATGATTATTTTAGTCTCTTGCCTCTTTATCATCATAAAACTGTGTCTAAATATCCCCTACCAGTTATGTGAACATTTATTTAAGGCATTTATATAAAATTAATCATGTTACTATACCATAAATGCCTTGAGGAGGAGCATATGTGCCTTGTAAATGATTGATGAATGTTACATGAAAGAATGAAGAGAGAAAGAAGGAAAAATTGAAGCAAAGGAAGAGTATTTTAAGCTCCTTCGTACCTGTACTCTCAACTCACGGCCATTTGTCACCTCTAGCAGTGTTTTATAACTCTTACACAGTGACTCGCCCTGCTTTCTGACCTCAACATCCAAGCATGTTGGGAAGTGATAGTAAATGTTTTCCATCACAGTCTATCTTTATTGATGCAGTCAGCACTCATAGTGTTCAAAAACAGATTGGCCATGCATACGCCAAGTGTTTGCTGATAGCTCATTAGTCCCAGACACTCAAACTGCTAGGCATCCTACTTGACACCACCTCCCACAGATCAGTACCAAGGCACATTTGTGTAAACACCAAGCAGAATCAAGGAGCGGGGGTACAGAAATGACAAACATTGTTTTGGTTTGTTGGAGATTTAAAATAAAATAATGGTGTCTGTGAATCCGTTGAGGTCTATGGTTTGACACAAGGTAACATTACTAGGATACCATCTAGGTCAGGTCTGATACTTCTAAATGGAACATTGTATTCAGACTGGAGGTCATGGATGTAGCTGTCTCCATCTTGCTCATAGGGACACATACTAAAAGTGAATGATACAAGAAGTTCAACTTAGATTTTCAGACAAAGAAATAATATAACTTTCTTTGTTCCACTACAGTTCTGTACACTCATCTTCTTTCAAATTAATGTGACTGTTTGAAGGTAAAATGCCTCACATGGGTGCAAGTATTTGTGGTTAAGCTTCCTACTTAGTCCTAAGCTCGGAGGTAGAGTCCTTCTGGAGCAGGTGTGTGACTGGGAATGGTCATTGGTTATTATTAGTCTAGCCCTGCTAGGTGTTGAGAGCTGGCTCACTTAGAGGATTTCTTGTTTCATATGGGCAATTGATGTTGTAGCTGCCGGCTCTTCCATATTGTCTCATGTATGATGAAACTTTCCCTCAAAACTTTAAGCAAAACTAAATCATTTCCACTCATATGCTGCTTCTGGTTGTGTGTTTTTCACTAGCAATGAAAAGGTAACTGCTACAGACAGTTGGTACTGAGGCATGGAGTTGTTGTTGCAACTAACATTATCATGTGGCTTTAGATCTTTTGGGATTAATTTATGGGGGGAATATAGAAGGATTTGGAAATGTGGACTAGAGAAAACTTGCACTGCCATAAGCAGAGCTTGATAGGCGGCTTAGTTACATTCTCATTGCTGGGTTAAGGCATCTAACCAAAAGCAGCTGAGAGGAGGAAAATGATGAAATAAATCATAGCCTTCAAGAGCAGGTTCTGTTCTTCCTGAAGAGATGGCAGTGGTACCATTCAGCCTCTCCACAGGCATTCTCTCCCTTGTTTCAATGCAGAACAGTTGAGCAATCCTTAATTGTGGTAATATCTCCTGCTTCAGCAACCAGTCTCAGTGCCAGTACCTTTAAACTTCTTTGAATTTCTTCAATTTCAAACCTTAAAAACTTTCAGTTCTATATCTTCCACAAAGTACATCATTACTTTAAAATACAACTCTGATCAAACTTTCTGCACATGGGAAGCAGAATACAGCAGATAGTTATGCCAGTAGCCCAGTTCCAATAAAGTTCTCTGCTGTCTATCTTTTCTTTCCCCTTTGAAAATTCCAAAGCCAACAAAATCTCTGAACTAAGCATTTTCAAACACCCACTAGAATAATACATAAAATGTGCCTTACCACTTGGAAAGGCATATTAAATTGCAAGTACCAAGCAATGTCCCATTTGTTCTGCACAAATTTCCAAGAGACCAAAATTCACATTGTCAGATTCATGATGCAGCAAGACACCACTTCTGGTACCAATTTTGGTTGTAAATACCTTTATATTGCTGGGATGAACTTCCAAACTAGACATAGTTTATGTGAGTTAGAGATTTATTTAAGGCCTACAGACCCAGGGGAATTTCCATTGATGACAGAAGAGGCTGGCCATCTTTCACAGATCCACATATAGAGAAAAAGCTATCATCAGCCATCAAGCTACACAATGCAAGAGTAAAGTTTACAAGCAAAGGCTGGGAAGTCAGGCAGGGCTCAAGTGCTTGACATATCTTTAGGCTGGAAATAAGACACTCCCCCAGTGACACCTCCTCCAGCGAGTTGGCTGGTGAAAAGAATTTTAGAAAATACTACCTGAGTCTATCAGAGAACATAATTCAAACTGCCAAAGGTGATAATCTCTCAAAGAATTGCAGTCAGACTAAGCTGCCCTCTACCACCTTGCCCCAACTCTGAGGCTATCACAAAAAGGGAGACTTTTGAGTAAAATATAGCAAATTGAATAAAAACCACTGAAAACTTATGGGCCATACAGATGCTGTGATTCTCATTCATGTGCAAGGACAGAATCACAGCACTATGTTGGGCTCTGAAAGGCCCAGGCGTGAGGCCTAGTGGAACTTCCTGAGCCTAGCTAAAGTTTGGCGACCTGTCTCTGGCCAGCTAGGACTCAGCAAGATGCCTAATGGCTTCTGGCCTGCCACTTCTGCGTGGCAATTGTAATTACCATTTCAATAGTCTCCCTACTCAGTGTCTCTCTGTCTCTCTCCCTCTGTCTCTCCCTCCCTTCCTCTTTCTCTCTTTCTGTGTCATTCTCAAATAAATAAACAAAAAAAGATCTTCTTAAAAAAAAATACATAAGTGCCAAAATGTTTTTCAAGGGGACAGTTTAGAAAGATAACAAAGACATTAATGAAAGAGAGACTATTGAACAGTCCAATGCAATCCAATAATAACAAATAGGCTAAATATGGAATAAAACATTCCAGTAACAAAGAAGGAACAGAATAGTATAAAATACTATAGAATAAATTAAAGCTAATAGAATAAAGCTAATATAGAGCATATGAACAAAGTTGTTATCTTTCTAATATTCTAGATGCAATGCACATGTATTCTATTTAGAAATACGTATGTATTCCAACAAGAAATTTTATTTATATACATAAATATTATATATAAGATGAATATATATGTATACATATGTATATATACATATATTTATATATATGTGTTAATATTGATTATTGATTTGATTGCTCTGGATATGTCTAGGAGACCAGTCTGTGGATATGTGTATGAGAGAGCTTCTATATTACGTTAATTGAGATGGAGAGACCTACCCTGAGGCTAGATGGTGTCCTTGACTGTATAAAAAAGAGAGCTAGTGAACAATACCAACATTCATCTCTCTTGGTTCCTGACTGTAGGCTGAATGTGACCACCTGCTTTGGATACTTCTGTTCCCTTTCATGAGGGTCTGTACCTTCAACTTTTGGTCCAAATAAACATACAAACTCTCCTAATGTTGCTTTTGTCAGAAGTTTTTTGTGCAGCAATAAAACATGTGTTTGTGTTTTCATAGAATTTGGGAGAAAATTATCAACCTAGTAAGCCAGAATTAGCTGTAAAAAATGAAGTAGGTCATATGAATTTTTATCTAAAATAATGCAACTGGATTTATCCAATAGAAACTAAGAATTACACATAATGAACATATAAAGAATTAGTAATTGTATACTATAAAGTTATATATAACCAACTATTATTTATCTAAGATACACATGTTGTTTAAACAGTCACACCTCACAAATTTTATCACATAAATAAAATAAGGAAAAACCTTTCAGCATGCAAAATATACTCAAGGTCTATAACAGTGCAACAAAAAAGCCATGCAAAACTAGAAATGAGACAGTTTCCCTACTTCTACCTGATGTTGTTAAGATTAGCCCAAATGATCATCTTTAGAACTAAAATTATACTTTATCAGACTACAAAATCCAGTTTACTGTATTTCTATGCGAGCAATAAGCAGTTGTAAAATAAAATATGATTTCTACTACTAACAAAGTACATGAAGTACTTAGATAAAATCTTATAAATTTAGTACAAGAGTTATAAACTGAAAATGAAACAACAAACTCAAATCAACTAAGTTGATAAAACTTAAGAAGTAAAATAATATATATCTGGCATACTAAGGAAAGGTCACTATGGAGTTCCAAGATTGATGTGGGGAATAAATGCAATCTAAGTAAAACTCTCAGCAGATTTTGTTTTCTAGAAAATGACAGATTCTAAAATTTGTGTAGTAATGAAACCTATCTATAATCGTCAGATAGGGTTCTGAAGTAGTAAAAACAAAATAGAAAGACATACTTCTTGGTCTCAAAAAGATAGTAATCAGACAATTTGTGCTAGAACATGCCTTTAATTACAGCCCTCGAGATGGCTGAGTTAGACATCACTCTGGAACTACCGCATGAAAACTACCTCAAAGCTACCTCAAAAAAAAAAAAAAAAAAGTAATCAGGACATTAAAACATGAGTTAAGGATCAGAAATGTAAATCAGTGGGAAATACATGGGCTTGAGAGATCGCTTAGTGGTTAAGGTGCTTGCCTGTGATGCCTAAGGACCCAGATGTACAAGGTGGTACACCATCTGGAGTTCATTTGCAGTGGCTAGAGGCCCTATAGCACCCATTTTTTTCTATCTGCCTCTTCCTCTTTCTCTCTCTCTCTCAAGTAAATAACTAAATAACATTTTAAATGGGAAATACAAGTTCAGAAATGCATACACACATTCATATTCAGACAGTTTTCAACAAATCCAAAATGGGACAACATGAATTTTTTGATAAGGGTTGTTGCAAAAACTGGAAATATTGAACATCAATAATTTTTTGCTATGCTTAATATTTTATTTATTTATTAGAGAGAGAGAGAGAAAAAAAGAGGCTGAGAAAGAGGGAGAGAATGGATGTGCTAGGGCCTCTAGCCACTGCAACCGAACTCCAGATAGATGTATCACCTTGTGCATATGGCATATGTGGGTACAGGGGAATCAAATCAAATCTGGGTCCTTAGGTTTCCCAGGTAAGTGCCTTAACCATTAAGCCATCTCTCCAGCTCACATTACTAATTTTATATATCATGCACATAATTAACTATAAATAAATTCATCAATTACAAATTACAATATATTTTCATAAGTATGCATTTGGGAACATTGTGAATTTAAAATAAACCACTGTTTTTTAGGACACATAATATATGAACAATAAAAAAGAATAAGGCTACAAAGTTTTAAAATTTACTTTCAAGAAGTCTTGCTTCATATTACACATACATACCCACATATACACAATAATAATTCTTACAACAATGGAGTGTTCATGAAAACTGCAAAACATTTGAATACATATACATATACTTCACAAAACATAAAAACATATTTAGAGCACCTGGTATTTATAGATATTCAAATCAAAACTGCAATATCATACAATTACATACTTAGAAGAGTTGCAAAATAAAAATACAAAGGTTAGAAAAAATATGGAACAAAAAGAATTCTCCCAGGTAATGTGGGTTAAAAAATGAAATAGCCAACCTGAGTGTGGTAGCACATGCCTTTAATCCCAGCACTAGGGAGGCAGAGGTAGGGGGACTCCATGAGTTTGAGGCCACCCTGAGACTACATAGTGAATTCCAGGTTAGCCTGGGCCAGAGTGAGACCCTACCTCAAATAACCAAAAAAAAAAAAAAAAAAAAAAGAAAGAAAGAAAGAAAGAAAGAGCCACTTAGGAAAATAGTCCATCAGTTTTTACAGAGATAAATAAATGAATGTTACATGACAACACCAAGGTCAATATCTTCAAGAAATGAAAATTTCTCTATGATAAATCTGCACATTAATATTTGCATCGTATATATTTACAATAATACAAAGTTAAAAGAGTCCTAATGCCACAATTACAGAAGTAACACAAGAAAATGTGATAATCCTTATAATGGAATACTATTCAACAACCAAAAGATACAAGTGTCTGTGTTCATAACATAAACCATGAACAACAAACAAGAGATTAGACATCAGAAGGGAGGAAGTAGAGAGTGATGAATGCTGGTTCAGCACCTCTCTCTTTTTCATATAGTCTAGGACCCCAGCTACAATCAGGGTGTGTCTTCCTACCTCAATTAACCTAACCAAGAGAATCTGTCACATGTGATTCTAGGTCCTGTCAAGCTGATCACTAGTATAAACCATGCATACTCTGTATATCATTTGTTTTAGTTACTTTGTTTTATATTTAATTCCTTATATCTTACTTTGTGTTAGTTTAACATTATATTTAATTGCTTGAGTTACAAACCTATAAAATCTTCACTCACTACATGGAAACATTGCAGTTGTTTTATTATTCATTCGTAAATAATCTCATCATTTGCCTTTGGTATATATCCAAAAATTAAGAGAGAATGAAGGAAATGTCTTCTTGCATTATTGTTTGCTTGTGAAAGAGTTTAGTTCATCCAGGGAGAATGGAAGGGTGGACAGGCCAGTGAATATTCAGATCTGGGAACCACTGAGAGCAAGCCAGCAGGTATCCTGAGCACTCACAGCAGCAGGGAGGATTTCCACACACCTAGGCTTATCAGCCAGAAGCAGCTGTATCCAAACAGAAAACCAGTCTTCAGTGGATTTTGATGAGAAGAAACAGATGACCATTTATACATAAATTGATTATGGATCTCTTCTGCAGAATCATAAACCTCATTCTCTACAGGACTGTAGACATTTGATTAGCCAGAATTGAGATACCTGTTCCTGGAAGGATTGAGAACAAAGCTGACACTTGAAATCCATGCATTTAAATGCAATATCTTAAAACACTGATAAAAGGAGAAATAAAGCCTTTGGAAATGATGGTCTGGTTACTGTGAAAGGAGGTTTTTAAGAGGCAGCTATATATTAACATTAATTCATATACCTTCATGTTCAACGTCCTTGGTAGATTCCAACTTGCTGCCCTTTTGGCTGTATATTTCAATAAAAACTCACAGCTTCCCAACAGACACCAAGTAAACACTTCAATCTAGAAAAAAGAAGCATCTTCAAGTGGGAAGAATGAGGATGTTGCCATGACAACAATGGATTGTGTTATTAGATGGCTGAATTCACTGCTGTCCAGAGCTCCTGGGCTCTGTGGTCTTATCTGAAATTCTGGGAAACTGTCTCTTGTCTTATGACTTTAAAATTATAGACAATATGACTGTGACCAAAAAGTATGATCAGATTAGATAAACCATCTTTCATTTTCATCCTGGTGTAAATTTCTAAGCAGATAAACATCAGTATATTAATAGAGACCTCTAAAATATCACCTACCTATTCCTATCATTGTGCTAGAAGGATCTTGCTCACTTGAGTTCCTCTTTCTTCATGCCTTAGTGATGGATATTTGATTCAAAAAGGCCTGTGAAGAGTTTGCCAGCGCCTCGTGTTTCCATGAGCAGAGAGAGACTGAAGCACTAATCTAGATGTATATAGAAGCATCAGATCCAAGGTTTTTTTTTTTTTTTTTGGCAATTTTAAATGACATATCTCCAAGAATGTTTTGTAATTGTTGGTCTAAATGCTTTTCTTCTATTGTTAAGGCCAAGTTTTTAAAAAGTCAGTGATGAAATGTTTTTGTTTTTTTTTAATTACTTCATCATATACCTCTGTTATTTTCAGTTGCATTATACCTTCTTTCTCTGTGGCTGGGGTTAACAACCAAGCAGCATTTCTCCTGCAAGGCTATCCCAGAAAAAATGAAGACATTCCCTCTTTATGACCTGTGGGAAAGGATCAGTAGTTGCCATATATAATGCCAATATAACAGCAACAAGATGGGAGGGTGCTGGAAAACTCAGTTATCATCTGCCACTTGACCAAGTCATTTGAACTTTGCTGGCTATCAGTGATTTTAGGAAAGATAAATTATTTTAAACTTAAAAAATTAACTAATTCAAAAGTCTTACTCCAGGGCTGTAGAGATAGCTTAGCATTTAAGATGCTTGCCTGTGAAGCCAAAGGACCAGGTTTGATTCCCCAGCTAAGCCAGATGCACAGGAGGGCACATGTGTATGGAGTTCCTTTTCAGTGGCTAGGGGCCCTGGCATACCCATTCTCCCTCTTTCTGTCTCCTCTCTCTCTCTCTCTCTCTACTCTCAAATAAATTAAAATAAATTTGAAAAAGTCTTACTCTAATGGCTTGGCCAGTTCCACTTGTTCTAAGAATTTTTAATTTGTTTTTTATTTTGTGCATGTACATGTGCTATGCTGTGTGTGTGTGTGTGTGTGTGTGTGTGTGTGTGTGTGTATCTTCATGTACTTATGGAGGGAAGAGATAAATACTGTCTGTCTGTCTGTCTCAATCCCATTACAAGTTACTCTCTGAGACAATATCTTTCACTAAACCTGGAGCTCACTGATTCATCTAGACAAGCTAGTCAGCATGCTCTGCCCTCCTATCTTCACCTTCCCAGTACTGGGACATTCTTAGCTTATATTTTGATGTCTATTTGCATTATTTCTTTGATGAATATTAAATCTTAAAAATGCCTTAAGTCTAATTTAATTGATAAACAATGAATTTTAGTGAAAAACATTTAAATCACAGGTGTGGATATCCAAAAAGGCCTTGCAGGAGGACTGTAAGAAGCATTGCATTGAAGACCCTTCTCGAAATGATGGCTTGCAGCAACCTGTTATCTCTCAAGAGCTTGGAATAAGGTATGGCATCTGTAAATTCAATCATTTTGTGATAAGTGAAGGCCTGGATCTCACTTTACTTACATTTGTTGCTGAATCACACTCTAATATTTGAGGTCAAACACTTTACTTTAGGGTGGACCTTGGGTCTACTATATTGCTTGGTCTTTAGAGGGTGTTTGCACAGTTTCTATTAAATTCTGTTTAAACTAGAACAACTTGTTAACTTGTTTCTCTCCTCTTATATGCTGAAAACTTTTGTGGAGTAGATAATAACCTGGAAGTGTGTTTTTCTATATTTGCTAACTTTCTACCTGAAGCAGCTACAGCCATATGTCATGACAAATGTATATGAGCCATGGACTCAGGTGAAGCTTTAATTACAGCATGGGCTCTATGATAGCTTAAACTATGTCCTCACCAAATTCACACGCTGAAAGTCTAATACCCAGTATTGAAGAATATGACTACATTTAGAGATAGCTTATGTAAAATTAATTCATTTCCATAGGTCTTCATTCCACATGACTATTGTCCTTATCAAAAAAAAGGAGGCTTGAACACACACAGATACCAGGAATGTATAAACACAGAGCACAGGTCATACAGGGACACAGAAGGAAAGGGACCTTCTCTGGTTTACACTTTCTTCTTGGACTTATGATTACTAGAGCGATATAAGGAAACAAATGCTGATATTCCACTTCCCTGAGGCTGTGTCATAGTATTACGGCAACACCAGCAATTGTAATCTCTGGCTAACACTGTACTCTGAGACTCCTGTGCTGTGTCAGTTTCACAAAAGGAGTTCTGAGGGAGGTGGGAAGTTTCATTGACTCGTGACAAAATGTCTAGCATTGCAATTGTCTCAAGGCAGTACTTGCTGTCCTTGTCCCGCATTGCTATCATTATGAATGGTGTTTCATTTCACTGATAATTGCCATGAGCTGTGCTATGCCTGTGTCCCAGACTCATATATAACGGTCACCAGCTTTCCCTTCCTAGGACCACATGGCAGTTGTTCCCACCTCCTTATGGCTTTTGCACATAAATGATGACAGTGCATTTGACATTGGGAAGAAACCTCACATCTAAATACAAGGTTTTATTCCTAAGCTTCAATTGATGCCAGCTTGTTTGCTAAACCTTAAAGCACATAGTAATGAGTGCCTCACAGTTATCCCAGTCCATGCTTGGAGAACATTCTCTACTGAAGAATCTGAGGACATGGAACTCTCAGATTCTGAAGAAGTTGTTTTGCATGAGAATGTGACCTGCCCTCCCTAAGGGGTAGTTGCATCTCCACACCCTGAAGTCTCTTGGGTTGCTATTTTGTATGAATGGTTGACCCCACATACTGGCTGATTCTACAGAATAAATACTCTTTGCTTTTATATACTATTTGAGTCTGGGGTCTTTCTGCAGTGATTCTCAGACCCTAACATTTGGGGGCTTGTACTTGGTCACTGGAGAACCCCCCCCCCACACACACACACACACTCAATAGTGGAACATTTCTAGGGCAGCAATTGGTTCTCTGCTGATTGGTGAGTTGGGAGCACCCCTCTGTATTGTGAGTTTTTGTTCTGTTCTGTTCCTTGTTTTCCCAGTAGATCTGGTTTCTGGACACAATCTGGAGGCCCACAAAGGTCAGGCAGATGCACCAATTATTACCTCCAAGCCAAGAGGTTCTGAGGATGCTCCAGACCCCCATTTGTTGGAGCCAGAGAGCTCCAGTCTGACTCTGGTTTTGATACATATTGATGAATCATGCCTGTCTGGCAGAGCCCATTTATGGGATAGGCCACCATCAGCATCATTTTGTTTTCTTTTTCACTTACCGGGAGGTTTGTTTCTGTGTCTGTGTGTTTGTGTTCTGTTTGTCTTTTTCTGCTTTCTTGTGAGACACCATGGGACAGGTAGCAAATTCCACCCCACTGGACATAGTCCAGTCACACATCAAGGATTTCTGATGCCTGGAGGACATTCTGGAGTTAACAGTATGGCCAAGAAAACTAACCATCTTTTGCAGGAATGAATGGCTGACTTTCAATGTGGAATACCCAGAGGGAGGCACCTTCAACCTTCCCACCATTTACCAAGTTAAAGGTATTGTGCATGAAAATCCTGGGCATCCTGACTAGGTCCTATACATCACTGTTTGGCAATATCTGGTGGAGAGCCCACCCTCTTGGCTGAGATTTTTTGCCACCAATTCCAACCATTCTGTTGGTTAAGGAGTTGAGGCCACTGAAGGACCATAAGCCAGCAGTCTTACCCCCCCCCCACCACACACACACACTCCATGCTTGTGATGAGGACCCCTACCCACCTCCCAATATACCTACCTCTGTGCTGGAGTCTGTAATGCAAGTGGTTGCTACCAATCTGGGCCCAGTGGATGACAGAGGGAATATGATAATTCCTCCACATACCTACATACCTAATGCCTACAACATGAGACAGGCAGACTCCACCATGATTGTGCTGCTTTTATGAGCAACCAGCCCCTCTGGTCAGGAGGGCCAACAGTATATGGCCCATATCCCTTTTGCCACTAGTGACCTATATAACTGGAAAATGCAAAATCCCAAATTCTCAGAGAAACCCTCTACCCTGCTAGACCTATTAGACTCTGTAATTATTATCCACCAACCCACATGGGACAGTTGCCAACAGATTTTGCAGGTGCTTTTTATAACTGAGGAAAGCCACAGCCCACATGTCAGTTCCAGGAACAACCAGCCAGCCCATGGCAGTCCAGGATGATATTGATAAAGCCTTTCCCTTGATTTGCACAAACTAGGACCCTAACAACCCTGCAGGTAAGGACAGGCTGAAGGTCTACCACCAGATTCTTATGGGTGGTCTCTGGGAGGCCATCAGAAGGACTACAAATTCTTCTAAAGTAGGCTAGGCCATACAAGGTAAGGAAGAAAGCCCAGGGGCCTTCCTAGAGTGACTGTTGAAGGCCTTCCAGACTCACATACTCATTGACTTTGAAGTGAAGCAAAATCAGTCCACTGTGAACGTGGCTTTTGTCAACAAGGTGGTGCTAGACATCTGCAGAAAGCTACAATGACGGGATGGATTCATGGGTAAGCAAATGGCAGAGCTCTTACCTATAGCAAAAAAGGTCTATAACAATAGAGACTTCAGAAGATAGACACAAAAGGACTTGCCAGAATACTACTGGTGGCTACAGGGAGAGAAAGACCTGATTACTGAGAATTAAGAGACATAGCCTATGGAAGGGGGAAAGACAAAAAAAATGCCTCAAAAATAAAAGGAGGGATGACCCTGTCTCCAAAAAGACCAGTGTGCTTACTGCTAAGAAATAAGACACTGGAAGAATAACTGCCCCAAAAAGCAGAAGGAAGAAGGACCAAAAGTTTTGGAGATAATAGAACTGAGTGACTGAGGGCATCAGGGCTCACATTCCCTCAATGAGCCTGGGTAACCCTAAAGGTGGAGGGGAAACTGGTAGATTTCCTACTTGACACAGGGATACAACACTACATCTTAAACAACCTATGGGGTCCCTGTCTAACAAGAAAGCATGCATCCAGGGGGCTACCAGAACTAACCAATATCCATGGACTACCCATAGAAAGGTGGAGTTGGAAATGGGATGGGTAACCCATTCATTTTTGATCATCTCTGGGTGCCCATACTTGCTCCTTGGATGAGACCTCCTGACCAAGATGGGGGCACAAATCCATTTTAGCCCCAAGGGAGTACAGGTCTTTAATGAAAATGGCTCCATACATGTTCTGACTGTGTCTCTAGAGGAAGAATAAAATCCCTATTCCCCGCCCCCTCTAACTGCCAACAAGAAACCATACTTGGAAAAATTATGGGAGGAAATTCCAGGAGTATGGGTAGAAAGTAATCAGGTGGGGATAACTAAACATTGGGTCCCAATTTTGGTACAACTAAAAGCTGATGCTAGTCCTGTACAAGTCTGCTAGTACTCCATGTCTCAGAAAGTGAAAGCAGGGATAAAACTTCACGTAAACTGACTCTGGGAACAAGGGACATTAGTTCCTTGCCAGTCTTCCTGGAACAACCCCCTTCTGTCGGTAAGAAAGCCCCACTCCAATGACTACCGACCTGTGCAGGACTTACAGGAAGTTAATAAGAGAGTACAAGACATTCACTCCACAGTGCCCAATCCATACATCCTGCTGAGCAGCTTGCCACCTTAGCGAGATGTCTATACAGTCTTGGACACTAAAGAAGGATTCTTCAGCCTGCCACTGGTTCCAGGTAGCCAACCCTTGTTTGGTTTTGAATGGAGCAACCCAGAGCATGGTTTCAATGGACTTCTGACCTGGACTAGGCTACCACAGGCATTTAAGAACTCACCCACCATCTTAAACAAGGCATTCCATGAAGACCTGTGTGAGTACTGGCAGGTACACCCCCAAATAACTCTCCTACAATATGTTGATAACCTCATTATAGCTGCCCCAGATGAAGAAATCTGTTGTTTGGCGACAGGCGCCTTGCTCAGAGAATTGGACCAGATGGGATATCGAGTGTCTGCGAAAAGGCACAGCTCTGCCAAAGGGAGGTAACATACCTAGGATACATACTAAAGAGCAGAAGGGAGGTAATGCCTGCTGTCTCAGGCCCCCAAAAGAGACAATCCTTATTATCTCCACTCCCCAAACTCAATGACAAACTCATCAGTTCTCTGGCTCAGCAGAATTCTATAGATTCTGAGTGCCAAGATTCATGGAAATTGCAAAGTCTCTTTATGAGGCCACAAGGGGGCAGAAGAATGCCTTGGACTGGAGTCCAGAGATGGACAGAGCCTTCCACTGGCTCAAGGAAGCACTTTTATGGCCCCAGAACTGGCCCTACAAGATATCTACAAGCCTTTCCACCTGTATGTGGATGAAAACAAATGCATAGATAAGGGGGTGCTGACTCAAACTCTAGGCTTTTGGAAAAGACCAGTAGCCTACCTGTCCAAAACGCTGGACCCAGTAGCACAAGGATGGCCAGCCTGCCTGTGCATCATGGCAGCCACCACATTGCTGGTTAAGGATGCAGATAAAATTACTATGGGACAGGAATTGATCATAATTATCCCACATGCCATCAAAGGGTTTCTCAAGAATCCCACAAATTGATGAATCTCTAATAACTGACTGGTGCATTACCAGTCTCTTGTTCTGAACCCACCCCACATCTGATACCACCCTACCTCAACCCTAAATCCAGCCAATTTACTGCTGGACCCAGACCAGGACATTACACATGACTTCTCATTAGTGTTGAACTAAGTCAAGAACATGAGGCATGACCTGACATACATCTCCTGGCAGAATGCAAAGGTGGACTACTTCACAGATGGGAGCAGTTACATGCAAGACAGTCTCAGGTATGCAGGAGCTATGGTAGTAACTCTTGATTCTGTGGTATGGGCCTCTGCCCTTACCACCTGGGACTTCAGCCCAGAGGGCTGAACTAATTGCCCTGACTCAGGCCCTTAAAATGGCCAAAGACAAAATTGCAAACATCTTCACAGACAGCCAATGTACCTTTTCCATGGCTCATGTCCATGGGTTCATCTATAAGGAAAGAGGGCTGTTCACAGTGGAAGGAAAAAACACCAAAAATAAAGATGAGATCCTAGCCCTATTAGAACTGATATGGCTGCCCCTCAACATAACCATCTTCATTGCCTGGGCCATCAAAAGGGGGGAGATAAAAGAGCAAAATGAAAGAGATTGACTGATGAAACCACAAAAGAGGCTGCACTAGACTCCACAGCCATGGCTTTGGTGGTGATGGTTCCACCAGGGCTCCCTCTGACCCCCCACTACAGTGTGAAAAATAAGAAGGAACCTAACCAAATGCTAAAGACTCTTTCGAAAAGAAGGATGGCTGCATACAGCTGAGGGCCAAATAATTCTCCCTTCAGAATTTGCTAAACAGCTCATTCATCAGGTTCATCAAAATATCCATCTCATCTTAGAAAACTTAAGGAGCTTTTGAGAAATGCTAACTACAAAAGTTTTCACCTATGGCCCTTAGTGAATGAGATCATTTCCCACTGTGCTACCTGTCAGGAAGTAAATCCCTTGATGGTAGGACAAAAGGCCCCAGGAAACTGGCTATGTGGAGAGAGACCAGGAACAAACTAGGCAATAGATTAAACCGAAGTCAAACCTGGTTTATATGGATGCAAGTACCTTTTAGTTCTCGCAGACACCTTTTCAGGATGGGTGGAGGCACTCCCCACAAAGAAAGAGATGACCACCATAGTAGCTAAGAAGCCACTACAAGAAATTATCCCCAGGTATGGAGTGCCTTCATTTTTGGGATCTGATAATGGATCTGCCTTCATATCTCAGGTAACACAGTCGCTTGTTAAGATTGTGGGGACAGATTGAAAACCTCATTGTGCCTATCGTCCCTAAGCCTAGTAATAGATGCTGATTTATCTGAGCTTGAGAAGTCTGGCTCACATCTTGAGACTTCCTTATCTTCACTAACTGAAGTTACCCTTCAGAACAGTTGAGGGCTAGACCTCCTTTTCCTCCAACAAGGTGGACTATGTCTAGCCCTAGGAGAACAATGCTGCGTTTATGCTAACCATTCTGGAATCATCAAAGAACCAATGTCTCTAATACGACAAAGATTACAAGATAGAGAAAAAGAGAGGCAAAAATCTGAAAACTGGTATGAATCTTTTGTTAATTGGTCCCCTTGGGTCACTACCCTCCTTTCAGTGGTGGCAAGCACCTGATGCTGTTACTTACTCGCCCTCATCTGTGGGCCCTATATCCTTAACACTCTCATAAGTTTTGTTGAAGAACACATATCTACCATTCAGCTTATGGTATTAAAATCGCAATATCAACCCCTAGACCACTCTCAAGGATTTGAGATGAAACCTATCTCAAGGGAGGAAAGAGAGGATCAAACTTGCTCCAATTTACAGATAGACTTAAGTTTCAGTTTCCCAGAGAGGCAGGCAAGACTTCAGGGGAAAACCACAAATAAAGGGCTATTAATCAACAACGGCTCTGGCATGTGGCTGGGAAGATAGCCTCCCAGGAGCCTGAATCAGTTCCTGCAATACTTCTGGAGTATGACCAAAAAAAAATAAAATAAAATAAAAAAAAGACTTGCCTGAGATAGTGGGGTCCAGGGCTGAGTCAGTTCCTTCAAAGTCTCTAAAACATGTATAAACATGTCCAAGGATGATAAAATCTGTGCCATAGCCAATTCAATGGTGTATAAATGTGACTGCTGCTTGCTTAACCAATCACATTGGAAGGTGATCTAACCCTCCTAAAATTCCCCCAGCTGAGCTTAAAAGTGGCTTGTGTGCTCCTCTCAGGGTCACCATTTTGTATGAATGGTTGGCTTTAGCATGCTGGCTGATTCTGCAGAATAAACACTCTTGGCTTTTACATATTATTGGAGTCCAGGTTCTTCAGTGATTCTCAGATCCTTACAGCAGAAGTAGTAGGAATATGTGTGGGAATGGGTTTTAAGGGTGTGGGATGATGGCAGAAGGAATATAAGATTAGATTAGGCTGAATTTATTGAAATGGACTCACTGAACAGATATTTTAGATTAACACTGCAGCTCATGCAGTTGGAAGAGGTGCCAAGAGTTTATTTGATTGTGTGGCTAAAGTATAGATCCAAAGATGACCTACTGTGAATGAGCTCGAGCTGCCTGATACCCCTTTGCTCAATGTTGATGAAGGGAATAAAAGGCTCAGAGAACTTGGAATACTGGAGTGGATTTGCCATGTAAACTCATCTTTGCCCCCACAATGGGAGCATACAGAAGATGTGCCCTTCACTAAGACTATAAGAGACAGATTTGTGAGGGGAGTACCATCATAATTAAAGTGCCCTATCCTTGGTCTTTTATGTAAAGAAGACATCACAGTGGGAGCTGCAGTTGCTGCATTAGGTGACTTAGGCTTATTGGGTCTAACTGGATCTCAGGGTAACAAAGGCCAAGTATCAACACTGAATAGCCAAAGGCGAGGTGAACATGTTTATTGTAATAGAGAGCATAGACAAAACAATGCTCACAAGAGTATGACTGTGTACACCTTTGGTACTAGTTGAATAATCATGGTGCTCCCAGAAGCAAAACAGATAAATAGCCCAAGTTCCTGCTTGATCTGTATAAGCAGAAAAGTTCCACAGCAAAGGAACAAAAGATGACTTTGAATTACAGCAAAGGATAATCAAGGCCTCTTAACCAGTTTCCAGACTTGAGCAGATTATAGATGCAATCAGGATAGACATAAGAATAGTGGTTTTAGGTCACACTTATAGCCCATTGTTTTGAGGCAGGGTATTGCTACATAGTCACAGTTAGTCTAGGACTTGTTCTGAAGACAAGGTTTACCTCAAAATCATGATAATCCTCTGCCTCAGCCTCCCACATGCTGGAATTTCAGGGTTACACCACCATGTCATGCTTAGCACTATTCTATTTTTAGAAATATTTATTTGTTTATTTATTTATTTGCAAGGAGAGAGAGCAGGATGGAGGGGGAAAGACAGAGAGAATAAATGAGAATGACTGCACCAGGGTCTAATGCTACTGCAAACAAACTCCAGGTACCACTTTGTGCATCTGGCTTTACTTGTACACTGGGGATGCAAACTCAGTCCTTCAGGCTATGCAAGCAAGTGCCTTGAAATACTGAGCTATCTCTCTAGCCCTGTTCTACTTTTAAAAAGTCTGTGTTGGATATCATTGATACATAAGTATCCTAGCCACTATAAAGGTCAGAATAAAGGGCAAGGAATGGACATGTGAGGCTCTTGAGAAAAGGAGTGCTCAAATGATCCTTAGAGGGAGTGAGCGGACACTTTGAATAGAAGGTCCATAATAAGATTCTGAAGACTGAACAGTCTGACTTTATGGATAAAAAGAGGGGCAGGGGCATTTTTCCAAAGAGTGGCCTGACAGTATTGCACTCTCTCGCTCTCTCTCTCTCGATATCCGAGGAGACCCTTCCATAGTGGTTCTTTTTATTCTGCTAAACTTGAGTAAATCTTCCCTGTCACACAGTGTTGTGCAGATTTTTATAGCTAGCCTCTTATTTCTCTGTGTCCTGTCGTTTCACCATTGCCTTTTCTTGCTATTGCACTTGGAAGCACTCCTGCTACAAAAATCAGAACATCTCCATGTTTACAATAACACATTGAATTGAATTCACCAGGGTAATATAGCTTGGGAGGGACTTTTTTATCACTTACATGATATCTGGTTGTCCCACCATGAAAAGATGCATGGAGGCTTGCTGTCCCGGGAGCCTGAAAGTTATCCCTTCTGCTTTGACTTGAAGGCAGCTGTCTGAGGGGATACCTTTCACAGGAAGAGCTTTGACTATTTCTAAAAGACACATAGATCCATTTTGCCTGACACTGACATCAAAGTCACAGTTCAATCGTGTCAGGGTCTCTGATGTGAAGGCTTTAGCCAGGGAAGGAGACTCAGGAAACTTAGTTAAGTTCTGTCTCAGACTCAGACATGGACTGACCTTTCAAATAGTCAAGTGTTTTTGCATTTTATTGAATTTCTTACTTTTGGAAAAAAAGACTTTGGTATGTATTTTAAGTGGTTTTAGTTTTGCAATGAGTGATTGAGAAAATATCCAGAGATAACTATGAATGAATAATATTTAACTCTCTGTGTGGTTCTGAACTACTATGGATTTCTTCCATTATGCATTTGTACACATTTGGTAAGGTACCCAAGTTGAAGGGCTTTAAAATCTTGCCTGAAAGAGGCAGAGAGTATCCAAAAGAGAGTCTTAAAAGTTTGAATATTTTAGAGGAATATTGTATCTAGATATAAAAAGACACAAGTTACTTTTTCTACTCTTTGGTATTTTTTTTCTACTTTCTTTGGTACTTAGTATTGACTCTCCATGTCTTCTTTGCACACAGTTTCTAAACATTTATTTTCTGTATTGTGGACACCTATTCCCTTCCTCTGGCTTCCAATTATTCTGTATTTTAATTCCCAAATGTCCCTAAACTATACACTTATATAGATTACTCATGGTCTCTTTATTAGTTACTTTAACATTGTTGTGACCAAATGCTCATCAGAAGGAATTAAAGCTCTAGCAGATACACTGTGTCACAATGAGGAAGACATGGCAGCCAGAGGGCTGGTCATACTGCATGCCCAATCAGGAAGAAGAAGGTGAACTGGAAGGGCATCTAGACTATAAAACCTCAAAGCCTGCCTCCACAGGCCTATTTCCAGTGAGTTTTCACATCCTTAAGGCTCTACAACCTTCCAAAATAGTGTCACTCACCTGGGACCAAGTGTTCAAACATATGAGCCTATGGGGGATATTTAAATTCAATCAAAAACAGTTTTGAAATGGATTTTTTTTGATATGGCTGCCACTGCCACCATCAGGTTTAGATGATTGTATGACTTGGGCAACAGTGAGTTTTATGAATGTCATCTTTTGAGATCCACAACCAGTGGGCATTGTCTGTATTTGCCAGACAGTGAAGATGGATAGTCTACCAGTTTTTGTTAGTTCTGTGTCATGTCCTCAACTTCTGCCTTTAAGCAACAATCTTATTTTGATTTAGTTTTTGCTGTAGTGAAAAGTTAGTGCATCTTGGATTTAGCAAGTATTCCTCCACTGAAACACAGCCTTGCTTGATGCCGTTAGTTTCATTTGATGAATGAACCACTCTCTGTATTGAAATTCTCCTTCTCATCAGTTGGCCTATCTTACCAATTGCTTGTGATTTTTTTTTTTTTCATCCAGTGAGTGAGTATGTCCACCTCACAGTCTAGGATAATTATATTCCACAGATGCAAAAACACGGCTGGCACCTCTCTTGCCAAAACATGGCACTGACTGTTTTTGCTGTAGAATTTTAGGAAGTGCTAGCTGGCTTCTTATGTAACCTGAGACCCCCAAATAGTGAAGGAATTACAACAGTAATCCTGGAAAACTCTACAATCCTGAGATATAGAGCCTAATCTTTTCTTTTAGAGTCAGGATAGAAAGAGGACAGCCATAGATGATGTCTATGAACAACTTCTGTTCTGGAACAGCAAGTCCCTCTAAAGTGTTCTTACAAGAATGTAAGGGCTGGGAAGAGCAAAGGGAGATCTTCAGAGATTTGGATCCTGCCTGATATGTTAGCTATTCAGGCAATGTGAAAGAGAAGGATACAATG
Organism: Jaculus jaculus; assembly: GCF_020740685.1. NCBI lineage: Eukaryota > Metazoa > Chordata > Mammalia > Rodentia > Dipodidae > Jaculus > Jaculus jaculus. Next base: position 62,354,310 of record NC_059103.1, on the reverse strand, counting down.
GGAGATGTAGGTATATTATTGAGAAGACTCTACTATCACCAAACACATGGTCAGTGGTCTCTCCTAGACCTGGGGCTTCCCAGATCAAGAGATACATAGGCCTTAGTTTTGAGGCAGACAAGGGGAATCAGATGATCCATAAGTTACATACTGGACTGGTATTGTTTTCTATTTTTAATGATTCTTCTCTATTCTGACCAATTCAAGTTCCTCCTGGAGGCTAATGTATTGTATCACAGATCAAGACTGCCATCTCCAAGATAACTCTACTTCTTAAATAGCAGGGACTGTGATCTTAGGTACATGGGATGGTGACGCTAATGCTTCTAATTTTATGGGCTGTGATTGTGGATTGGCATTATTTCAGGTCCTCATGCTTGCAGGGAAAGTGCTTTATCCACTGAGCCATCTTGCCAGCTATTTCAATTAGCTTCTTGTTTCTGGGAGATACCCCCAACCAGAAGCAGCTTATGGGAGGAAAGGATTGACTTCAGGTTTACAGATTCCAGGGGAAGCCATATCCCCCATATACATGCCTATTCCCCAAGGAGCATCCCTACAGGACGTCACACAAAAAGAACTCTCAGCAAGAAGCCTGCCATGCTGGCCTACAAGCTCACACTTGTTGCTCTAGAATCATGGGATACTGAGAAGAATTGCTTAAACCCTTGTAGTAACTTTTTTACAGCAGCTCTGGTAAGATAGAAAGGATGGAATCTGATTGAACATTAGATAGTTTTGATTCCTACCTAATTGTTAGTCAGTAGAACTTTCCTTTGTGAGAGAACTTGCTGAATGTGGAGCACCATCTCGGTTCTTCTGAGGCTTTGATTTATTTTTGGACTTCCTGAGATTGTTCTCTGTTTGTTGGGAAGTTTTTGGAAGTGAAATGCCATTTATTTAGTAGCATTTCCCCAATTTTTCTTTTTCTTTGCATCTGCTTGTGTGTATACTATACATATGTATTCTTTGGTTAGTAAGCATGCATGAGTGTGTGCATGTGTGTGCATGTATTTGAAAGCCAGAGATCAACATTGGGTATCTTCCTTCATTACTTCCTCCTTTGTTCTCTGAGACAGGGTCTCTCACGGAACCTAGAGCTTGCTGATTGAATAGACTAGCTAGGCAGTGAGCTCCAAGGACTCCCTGTGTTCTCCTCTGCAGAGCAAAACTTACAGGTGCCTATCACATGTGTGTACAAGGAATCTGAAATTAGGTCTTCATGCTTGAAGAACAAGTGCTTTTCCCACTTAGCCCTCTCTCCAGCCGTGTATTTCCCCATTTCTGGCATATCCAAAATGTAATCTAAGAGCAGTATGGATTTACTTTTTTTTTTTTTTTTTTTTTTTTAGAGAGAATGAGAGAGACAGAGAGAGAGAACTGATGCACCAGTGCCTCAGCCACTGAAATTGAACTCCAGATGCTTGTGCCACCTAGTGGGCATATGAAACCTTGTGCTTTCTTCACCTTTGTGATTCTGACTTAGGTGGGGTCTGCAGAATCAAACATGGATACTTAGGCTTCTTAGGCAAGTGCCTTAACTGCTAAGCCTTATGTCTGGCCCTTGATTTACATTTTGAACAAGTTAATTAGTGTGGTAGAAAACTGTGTTTTGGGCCTATATTCAGGTATTTATGAGGTACTCTGTTGGAAGTCCAAGCTCAGATTGAGGTTGAGATCTAGGCATCACAAAGGAAGTAGGAAACTTAAAGTCATGTGAAAGGCCATACCTGAGTGGGGAGTGTTATAGAGACTCACATAGGACCAAAGCTACATCACTGTAAGTCTTTCCTCACCTGTGGAGCAGGCTGAAAGAGGAAGAAAAGGAGTGAAGAGGTGGATGGAGAGATGTGAGGGTAGGGAAGAACTTCTGGGAAGTGGAGAGAGGAGAGAAATTCAAAATGGATTGTCTGATGGAGTGGTCAACAGTCACAGAGATTCAAGACTAAAATTTGACCTCTGTGAGTGAGAAATAAAGTACAAAGGAATCATTTGCTGTTTAAGTATAAGTAAAGAGAAGTACCCTTTTGCACCAAGGACAACTACACACAAGCACAGATGATATGGAAGGAACAGGTACACTACAAGAAAAAAATAAATGCATGTTTCTCAATTGAGGGTGCTGATGAGGGGGCCCCTCCATATGAAAATGGAAAAAAAAATCATGAGACAGTGCAAAAGAGATGAATTCCAATCAGAGTATCTATGATAGCAGAGTTGAGTCAGCCCATAGAGAGGACAGGGGGCGTAGTCATCTGCCTGTCAGTGAGACCAGGCATTGACCCAGCACATGAAATCAGAAATGCAGAAATCAGGCCATGGACTTCAAGAGTAAACTCCACTGTAAGGGTCAAAGATCCAGCAAAGAAGCCGGGCGTGGTGGTGCACACCTTTAATCCCAGCACTTGGGAGGCAGAGATAAGAGGATCACTGTGAGTTTGAGGCCACCCTGAGACTCCATAGTGAATTCCAGGTCAGCCTGAGCTACAGTGAGACCCTACCTTAAAAAGAAGAAAAAAAAACAAAAAACAAAAAAAACAAAGTACAGCAAGGACAGATAAAACATAAAAGCTATAGCTGAGATTGTTGGAGAATGGCCTCAGCACATAGCCAAGATTGGAGTGGGAGCTAACAGCCATCTAGGAAAGAGAAGGTGTTTTCTGTGCTATTGTTTTAGCCTATGATCATTATTTTTTTTGTTAAAAAATGAGTTCCTAGTAATCATGGGAAGCCAGATGCAGAAAATGGCTCATACATCTGGAGTGGCAAGAGTCCCTAGTGCCCCCATAGTCTTCCTCTCTTTTCTCCCTGCTCACAAACAAATAAACAAAAAGATAGGGAAAAATTGATATAAAAGGATTTTAATGAGTTCAACAGGGATTAGATAGCTAGACAGAATGACACCTGTGGTCTTTACATGTGAAAAGGAAAACTAAAGAACAGAAAAGGGTTTAAGGGGCAATTTAAAGGCATGGAAACATTGTGCAAAAATGTGACAACTTAATTCCTTCTTTTTTTTTTGACGGCAAGTACAGATGGCCTTACATGAGGCCAATGCAGAAGGGCCTTCTGGGCTTTGTGCTTGCTACAGGGTATTCACTGTCTCTTCTGCAGGGTGAAAGAACTTGGTGAATAGAATTTAGTAATAACAATGTCAAAAAGGGCATACAGGCAAAATAAGGATAACATAGACTCCTATAGACACTGATTTATCCAAATTTGGAACTTTGGCATGGACAGTTAGGAGGGCCAAATGAAAGCTGGATCACAGGACACAAAGTCCAAGTAATGGTTCCAGTGCTCCAGGGAGAAGTGAGTGAGGTAAATGCGAACCTCTGAGGGCACAGTAGGAGCAGACGTCATGCAAGTCACTAAGGCTCAGCTTGCCCCTCACTCTCTGGATGTTAGTCACTGAGAGACAGGTGAGGCATAAGGCAGGACCACTTGATAGTCATGCATTTGCATGTTCAAGAAACCAACCAGACTTTCAGTGCTCTTTTAATGACCCAGGAAACAAACAAATGCCATTTTCTATCTGATAGATGCCTCAGAGTTCTTGATGCTTAAAAAGGTAGAATTTGGCTACTACTAACGTCTGAAATATGTCTTCTCTTTTCTTTTAAAAGTTGATGCCAGGGCTGGAGAGTTTGCTTAGTGGTTAAGCACTTGCCTGTGAAGCCTAAGAACCCTGGTTCGAGGCTCGATTCCCCAGGACCCACGTTAGCCAGATGCACAAGGAGGCACACGCATTTGGAGTTCCTTTGCAGTGGCTGGAAACCCTGGCACACCCATTCTGTCTCTCTCTATCTGCCTCTTTCTCTCTCCCTCCCTGTCACTCTCATTTAAAAAATAAATAAATAAGTTCATGACAAATTCTACAATGCTCTAGAAAACAGAAACAACATGATGGGAAATAAAAGTGTGACATGACTGTCTGATATTTAAGAATATTGTTTTTAGCCAGGTGTGGTGGCACACACCTTTAATCCCAGCACTTGGGAGGCATTGGTAGGAGGATCACTATGAGTTCAAGGCCATCCTGAGACTACATAGTGAGTTCCAGGTCAGCCTGAGCTAGAGTGAGACCCTACCTCGGAAAAAAAAAAAGGGTATTGTTTTTAATTCTAAAGTATGTGCATTTGCAGTGACTCTCCTTATCAAACACTTAGAAATCCTTATCACCATCAAAACATATGCACAGAATTTTCTAGTCATTCATGGACATTTTCAATAAGCTCAAAGAGCTCAGATATTATTGAATCTGAAATTTTCTAGTCATTCATGGACATTTTCAATAAGCTCAAAGAGCTCAGATATTATTGAATCTGAAACTGCCCTCCTGCTTACCCTTGACTTTTCTCAAATTAGTACTATGAAGATGGCAGCAGCAATGGGAATGCAGAAGCTCCTCAATATATTTTTTGTGTATATGTGTGTTGATATGCTTGCAGGTGTGAAAATATGAGGTCATGTATACATATATGCAGCTATGCTTGTTTGTGTGGTAACATGTGTGTGAGCGTGTCTGTGTGTGTGTGTGTGTTTGTGCGTGCACATGTGAATGCCAAAGATTCACATTACATATCTTTCTTAATTGCTCTCCACTTAAAATAACAAATTATCTTTATTTATTTATTTGAGAGAGAGAGGCAGATAGAGAGAGAGAATGGGCACACCAGGGCCTCCAGCAACTGCAAATGAACTCCAGACACATGAGTCACCTTGTGCATCTAGCTTACATGGGTCCTGAGGAATCAAACCTAGGTCCTTTGGGCTTATCAGGCAAGTGCCTTAACCACTAAGCAATCTCTCCAGCCTTTCACCTTTTTTTTTTTTTTTTTTTTTTTTGAGGCAGAATTTTTCACTGAGCTCAGAGCTCAGAGCTCACAGGATTAGCTTGACTAGCGAGCTAGCAAGTCCTGTGGATCCTCTTGTCTGTGGTTGAATTAAGTGAATTAAGTGACATAGGGGGAGACTGTTTGGGGAGGTAATGTCCTGAGTTGGACAGTGTTTAACCTCCCTGAAATGCAATATGTTCATTATTTTTTTTAATAAACTTGTTTGTTTGTTTTTATTTATTTATTTGAGAGCGACAGACAGAGAAAGAGGCAGATAGAAGGAGAGAGAATGGGTGCACCAGGATCTCCAGCCACTGCAAACGAACTACAGACGCATGTGCCCTCTTGTGCATCTGGCTAACGTGGGTCCTGGGGAAATTGAGCCTCAAACTGGGATCTTCAGGCTTCACAGGCAAGTGCTTAACCGCACAGCCATCTCTCCAGCCCCAATATGTCCTTTATATCGTTATGAAATCTTTCAATTAGGTCTTTGGTTTTTATTTTATTTCTTAGTGTTCCATGTTTTAATTTAAAAATTTATATTTTGCAGTGGCTAGTGGCCCTAGAACACTTATCCTCTCTCACTTTGCCTCTTTCTCTCATTCACTCTCAGATAAATAACAAATAAATAAGTAAAATATTTTAATAACCTTAAAATATTTATGTTTCAAATAGCTATTATTTCAGTCTTCCCTACCAACCATATTTCTTCCTCTAACTTTTGTATTTTTAATGTTCTAAAATCACAGTGGGATATCCTTATGCTGAGAAATATAGTAATAAATACAGTTGTGAAAAATGGAGCAATTCTACACTATACATTGGCACACATGAAGTTGTCACAACCATGTCACCCATGGGGCTGTTTTTGTACACACTCCTTTAGAAACACCACTCTGAAAATATATTGTCAACCCAAGAAGAGAATGTGTACACATGATCACAGATTCACACTGACTAGGACTTTACTTAAAACTTACCACACAATGATGCAGAGACACTGATATGTAAATTTCTACAATGTTGCATCTTGGGTTTAGTTGGCAAAGACCACATTTAGCAACTAAGCATGAGTTTAGTTTTCCATATAGAAAACTGATACACTAAATTGTAAAACAAAGAAAAACGTTTCCTATTGTTTGAAAATACCAGTTTTACTGTAGGATTGTAAAACTGCAAAGATCTTTAATAGAAGAATTGGCCAGATAAGAGTACTCTCCTATCACAATATTCCTTTTTGCGTCACATGCAAGATTATTGGTTATGCTGTAGGATTTAATTGTTACAAACTAAAAGGAAATATGAAGCAAAACAAGGAAAAAGGTAAGTATATAAGGCAATTTACTTTTAGGTACAATAAGCATGATTGTGTTTAGGAAAATGAGAAAAAAATTATTCAAGGCTAGCTTGGTTCTCACAGGATAAAAACAATGGCCTACATACTGAGCTCCTCTCAGCAGGGCTATTGATCAATCCCTTGGTCACCACACTGGTAATCTCTGGGGTAGCCATTGGGGTACTCACCTGGTAATTGGTTTCACTAATTTCAGACCCTTTTGTTCCTGTGCCCTGGTTCCCTGGTGAATGATGGACTCTGGGAGTAGCAGAGTATTTAGGGTCACACACTTGCCTCCTGAGCCCATACCCACTTTGTTGGTATCCTGCAGAGATGGTGGAATTATCCACAAGCTATAATGTTAGCTTCTGATCATAGATATCTCTTCTAGTACCTGGGGCTTACATCCTAGCCTGCCTGGCACCTTTGTTGGGACCCATCTGCAGATTAAAGGTGGTCTGGTCAAAAGGTCTGGCCCTTTGCATTTTGGGGTCATCGTTAAGACGCCTCCTGGTCTCCTAAGCAGTCATACCTGCCTGGCTGGCACAGTCATTGGCTCCCATCTGCAAACCAATTACCCTTTGGCCAGCCTTTAATTTTCCTTCACTTAAATATCTTGTTTCTCTTGACTTCAACATCAATGGTTGTATGGAATCCTTTTGTTTTATCCTGACCTGCTAGAGTCAGTAGTGCTGTCTGAACCTGGGTCCTATTTCCATTCCATTTGCTTCATATCTGTCATGTGGCTTCATGCCATAAGCCTAATAAATTTGCCAACGTTCATCAACTGAAGCCACTTTAGTGAAGACTCATTGACCTTATTCACAGAGCCTGGCTGCAGCTTGTTAAGGAGCTTGGGGAGGATAATACCATCCTTTAGGCCCAGCACAGGTCTTCTTTCGCAAGTGGTCATACTTGGAGGCAACCTTGTTTCTGACTTCAACACAGTGCCAATAGGAAGGGCCTTTGTTGAAATGGGCCATGGTGGGCCAGAGAGGGGAAGAGGTTTGTGCTGGGGCTTGGGGAGTATCTGTTGTACTCAGTTTCCCTGCTCTTGGCCCAGGGAGGTGCAGCAGGATGCTGGGGATGCTTTGGCTTGGGGACTGCATGTGCCTGGGTCTAGCCTGGCCTCCAGCTTCTCAAGAGTGGCATTGGATTGTCCTCAGTCAATACTGGATTTGCAGGCACTGCCCACTTGCCTGGTCCTCACCCCACCTCCACCAGGGGCCTAATTTTTGTGTTTTTATCTTGGGATTTACAGCATGTGTGGTGGTTGGAAAGTAAAATGTCCCCCATGGACCCCTGTGCTTTAGTACTAAGGTACCCTTAGGACTCTTTAGTGGCGCTGTTCCAGAAGGTTGTGGAGCCTTCAGGAAGGAGAGTCTTGCTGGAAGTGTCAGTAGGGATGGGCCTGGAAGGTTTGTTTTTTTGTTTTTTTGTTTTTTTGTTTTTTTTTTTTTAAATCTTCATATATATATATATGGCAATCTTCACTCTCTTCCCCATCTTTCTTGCTGATGTGGTAATGTGAGTTGGCTTCCTGTTCCCATCATGCTGGACTCTGCCCTCTGGAAACATAAACTGGATTTTTCTGGCATTGTATATATTTTTAAAGTATTTTATTTACTTGAGAGCGAGAGAGACAGAGAGAATGGGTGTGCCAGGGCCTCCAGCCACTGAAAACAAATTCCAGATGCCATGTGCTTCCTTGTGCATCTGGCTTATGTGGGTCCTGGGGAGTCGCACCTGAGTCCTTTGGCTTTGCAGGCAAGTGCCATCTCTCCATGCCTGCATTGTATATTTTTCTAGCAAAGTGATAGAGTATGCTTGCCAAATTTACCCTCTGAACTAATGAATTAGTATCCCACATTCTACTTGGAAGAATCTCCAGTGAACATTTTAATACTCATAATTCTTTTATATTTTCCTTAATCACACATTATCTTTGTCTGTTGCACATGACATATGCTTCCCATTCTTTTCTAAAAACTGTGTGACCCTGCTTTATAGAGGAATTCTACTTATATCTCATACCAAGAATGATGAACATACTAACTTTGAACTTCAGAATGGTTCCTGAACCATATTATTTTCATACATATGAACCTTCAGGACAAGGGTACTTTTCTGTTCTCTGTGATTAATTTTTCTCAGATAACACCTTTTCAAAAGGGCAAAAATGTTCAATGAAGCACTACGGAAAATGAAGACATATTTACCAATAAAGGACGTTACATAAATTTAACACAATTAGTGCATTCACATTCATACATTAGTATGAAATCTGCATGCATATGATACATATGAGAAGAATAGAGTGTGGTGAAAATGAAAGGATAAAAATAGAAAACCCCTTATACTTTAAAATGCATAAAATGTAGAGTTCTTTTAGTATGATGGTGAGACAGCATGCTGCAATTGTTTGTTCAGTATTTTCAATTATATCATTTTATTATGTTTCTAATAATTTTAAAAATACATTTCTGAAAACTAAAAATGAACATTTTCAATGGCATAGACAAAATTTCTACTTATTTCATAGGAATGATGGCTAGTGAGAATGCTTCTAGCTTGAATTGTGTGTTTTTAATATTCTATCTTTTAAAATCTAAATTATTTAATTTTTTTCTTGAGCTGCTACAGAGTCATAGGCATCAGTTATTGTGGTATTAAAAAACTTTTGTGGTATTTTTCTTTTAAAAAAAAAATTGTTTCATTCATCTCTATCACACCCTCCAAGGCTTAGGTTCCAGTGCAGAAGGGGTGACAGAAAGAATGTAAAAGCCAAAGGAGTATAGATTGCTTTTGGTAAAATGAACATTTACACAATATTGATTCTTTCAATCCAAGAACATGGGATGTTTTTCCATTTCCTTGTGTTGTCTGCAATTTCTTGCTTGAGTGTTTTAAAGTTCTCATTGTAGAGATCTTTTACTTCCTTGGTTAAGTTTATTCCAAGGTCGTTCTTTCTTTCTTTCTTTCTTTCTTTCTTTCTTTCTTTCTTTCTTTCTTTCTTTCTTTCTTTCTTTCTGTCTGTCTGTCTGTCTGTCTGTCTGTATTTATTTTGAGGCAATTGTGAATGGGAGAGTTTCCCTGATTTCATCCTCTACATGTTTGTTGTTAGTATCTAGGAAAGCTACTGATTTCTATGTGTTTATTTTGTCTCCTGCTACATTGCTAAAAGTGTTTATCAGTGCTAACTTGTTTTCTGGTAGCATTTTTAGGGTCCTGTATGTATAGAATCATATCATTTGGAAGTAATGATAATTTGATATCTTCCTTTCTAATGTGTATCACTTTTAGGAGTATTTCTTGCCTTATTGCTATGGCTAAGACTTCCATTACTATATTAAATAAAATTGGGGACAGTGGACTCCATTGTCTTGTTCCTGAATTTAGTGGAAAAGCTTCAAGTTTTCTCCCATTTAGTAGTATGTTGGCTGTAAGTTTGTCATAAATAGCTTTTATTATGTTGAGAAATGTTCTTTGTGTTCCCAGTTTCTATAACCCTTTTATCATGATGGTATGTTGGATTTTGTCAAATGCCTTTGCTGCATCTATTGAGATAACATATGATGTTTGTCCTTCAAACCATTTGTATGATGTATTACATTTAGTGATTTGCCTATGTTGAACCATCCCTGTCATAATTGCCAATATTTTATTGAGACCTTTTGCATCTATGTTCATGAGGGAGATTGGGTTGGTTTGTAATTTTCTTTCTTTCTTTCTTTCTTTCTTTCTTTCTTTCTTTCTTTCTTTCTTTCTTCCTTTTTGTTCTGTCTTTGTCTGGTGTTGGTATCATAGTGATGCTGGCATCGTAGAAGGAGTTGGATAGAATTCCTTCCTTTTCTATTTTATGAAAAATTTTGAGAAGCAGTGCTTTTAATTCTTTCATGAAGATCTAGTAAAATTCACCAGTAGTTTAACTATAACATGGCAAGGAGAGGTTCTTTCCAGGTTTTGTCTATTTGGTGTTCTAAAAGCTGCTTGTATCTTCATTGGCATTTCTTTCCCAATTTGGGGAAGTTTTTTCTTCTATGATTTTGTTGAAAACTTATTAAACCTCTGTATTTAAATTCTTCTTCTACTATATACCCTGATCTTCTAGTTTATATATTTTGTACTCTCCTCATCCATTCTATTGGTGAGAGTTTGCAGAGTTTTTTATATGACTTACTGTGTTCTTCAAAGCTAAAATTTCAGCCTGGTATTGCTGCAGTATTTCTATTTTCTTACTCATGTCTTATATAATGGCCTCCTTATTTCATTAAGCTGATATCCTGTGTACTCTTTCAGGAGTTTGTCTTATTCTTTAGTTCCTTTGTGTGTGTGTGTGTGTGTGTGTGTGTTTTCTGTGATTTCTATGAATTTAGGTACATTTTTTTTTTTGAAATCTTTGTCAGTTATTTCATCTAAAACAGTCTCATTGGTGATCATTTCTAGTGGATTTATAATTTTTGGTGGGATTGTATTTTCTTGTGTCGTTGTGTTTCTTGTATTATAATGTGTCAGCTTTTGTACCTTGAATTGATTTGACGCTTGGGTATTCTACTTATCTGCAGTGTTATTAGATGTTGTAATACAACTTTATGCACTTTTAGGATATGAGTTTAAGTTAACAAGTGTAGCTCTTGTACCCCAATCCAACCACAGAAGTAATTCCAGGTGTCAAGTTTGTTTGTTAAGCAAATATTAATGTGGGCTGGGTGGAACAACTTACTGGCAAATTCTGAACTTCAACTGAACAATATACATAGTATAAAAACCTGCACAGAGTGTGCAATTGTAGGGATTAAAACAAACAGGTAGTTTTATAAAGCCAAAATCCCTAAGGATATATGTTGCTTTACACCCTTAATCCTGTCAGCTGGGAAGTATAGAATTCTGTTCTGAATTTGGTTCCAGGTCAACCTGGATCTGAATCAGGCCCTACACCCAATAATGACAGAAGGAAATGACAAAGGCCCTATAACTATGAAAGCATACAAAGCAACAATATTCAACCCTGAAATATAGCATATTTGAAAATGGTAAAGCCAGACTTCTGGTTAAGATGGTGGTGTAGATACCATACCAAAGCAGCCTAGGGGGAATAAAGACCAAAAAAACCTCAGCAAAATACACACTTTTACTAAAAGGTGAGGTGTATAGGAAATTGAAGAGGCAGCGGAGAAGTAGAAGAGATCCAGAGCATCCAGAGCCCGCACAGGCCAGCAAAAGTGGCCCCGGCAGGTCTGCTGACTGCGGTGGGCCAGAAAGCCGCCAGGTTCCGCTCGAGCCACAGGGAAGCCAGGTGAGGGGAGCATCGACTCACACCAGAGCTCTCCACAACACAAAAAATGTGAAGGGAGAGCGGCAGTGAACAACAGAGGAGCAGATCACAAGGTAGAAGAACATGTAGAACAGTGATAGAACTAGAGCAGCTGCGGCTCCCTCCCCTCCCCCACCTCCTATGCCCAGAGACAGCAAACAGAGCAGTGGTCCCGGGACCTGGACACACCAACAGTAGCTGACAGTGGGACCTAAGCAGAAGCAGAGTCCAGCAGCAACATCAGCAGCTCTGGCACTGGTAACAGCAGCCCCAGCAGCAGCAGAGGTGGTGGACCCAGCAGCAGCAGCTTCAGCAGCAGCAGTGGCTCCAGCAGTGGCCGCTACAGTAGCAGCAGCAGAGACAGCAGCAGTGGTGGACCCAGCAGCAGCTTCAACAGCAGAGGAAACAGATGCAGCAGTGGCAGCTTTAGCAGCAGCGGCAACAGATCCAGCAGTGGCAGCTTTAGCAGCAGCAGTTCCAGCAGTGGGGGTGCTGATCTGCAGGGCCACAGTTGCCAGGCTCAGTTTGCATACAGGAAAAGCAAGTGCCAAGCTCTTCATCAGAACAGCAGCCCAACGACCCAGGCAGCAACTTGACTGAGAACAAAATCATCCAAAGTAACTGGGATTGCACCAGGGAAGGATCACACTTGGTCACAGGCTGACATGGGTCCCTCAATAGACCAGAAATCTTAACCTCTTTGTGGATAGAGGATCTGGTTGTTATAATAACTACTCTTGCATACAAACTTGGGGCTCTTTTTGATTGAATGTGTACAGTGTTTAGTTAAATTTTAAAATCTACCTGTATTTTATTCCACTCAGCCTACTTGAATACTCCCATAGCAGGGAAACTCAACCCCTAGGAACACCTTTGTAGATACTCTGAGAGTCTTAAGAGCCACACCTAACACCTTAAGCTCCTACCCTGAAAATATATAACATCAAGTCAATTGATACAGCTAAGAATACCCAGCTAACTAGAAAATCAAAGCATTAACTTAATCCAAGATGCAAAAATATATACATTATAACACAAGAAACACTAAAAAACAAGACAATATAAATCCACCTAAATGTATTAATGCATCAGAAACGACCTCCAGTGAGAACAAGTTAGGGGAAATGCCTGAGAAAGATTTCAAAAGAATGATTGTAAATGTGTTCAAAGAGGTCAAAGAACAAATCAAAGGAATCAAAGAAGAAATAAGAGGAAATCAATGGAATCAAAGAGGAAATTAAAGAAAATGCAGGACACCAATTTAATGAAATAAAGAAGGCAATACAAGACATAAATAAGGAAATATAAATAATAAAGAAAAAACAGGCAGAATTACTAGCAATGAAGAACACAGCTAATAAAATAAAAGTCTTTGAAGAAAATCTCACCAGTAGAATGGATGAAGGAGAGGACAGAATATCTAAGCTAGAAGACCAGGTGGCAGATCTAATACAGTTCAACAAAGAGAAAGACAAAGTAATGGAAAAGCACGAGTGGGAATTTGAAGATATTCAGGACACTATGAAAAGGTCAAATATAAGAATTCAGGGCATAGTAGAAGAGAAGAATTCCACACCAAAGGCATAGTAGGTGTCTTCAACAAAATCACAGAAGAAAATTTCCCCCAAATTGGGGAAGAGATGCCAATGAAGATACAGGAAGCCTTAAGAACCCCAGCCAGACAAAACCTGGAAATAACCTCTCCTCGCCACATTATAATCAAACTTCCAAACAAACAAACCAAAGAAAAAATATTGAAATCAGTTAGAGAGAAAAATCAAGTTCCCAACAAAGGCAAGCCCATCAGGATTACAGCAGATTATTCAACACAAATTTTAAAAGCCAGAAGGGTTTGGAGTGATATATTCCAAGTTCTGAAAGATAACAACTGTCAACCAAGTTTACTTTATCCTGCAAAGCTATCCATTCAAATAGACAGAGAAATAAGGACATTCCATGATAAAAGCAGGTTAAAGGAGTATTTGAAGACAAAACCAGCTCTACAGAAAATACTTGATAGGATCCTCCATGCTGAAGCAAAGGAAAAGCACACATACAAGGAACCTGAAATAAACAAGCAATACTCAAATACTATTTAAGGGCTGGAGATATGGGTTAGTGGTTAAGGGCTTGCCTGTGAAGCCTAAGCACCCTGGTTCAAGGCTCAATTCCCCAGGACCTACATTAGCCAGATGCACAAGGCAACACATGCATCTGGATTTTGTTTGCAGTGGCTAGAGGAACTGCCCTGCCCAATCTCTCTCTCTTTCTCTGCCTCTTCCTTTCTCTGTCTGTTGCTCTAAAATAAATAAATAAAGAAAGAAACAAAAATTACCTTCAAATACTAGTTAACACAAGAAAGCAAAGGTAGATCTGGAACAACAACAAAAAAATGGCAAACATAAATACACACCTTTCAATAATATCTCTTAATATCAACGGCCTCAATGCCCCAACCAAAAGACATAGGTTTGCAAACTGGGTTAAAAAGCAGGATCCTACAGTTTGTTGTCTCCAAGAAACTCACCTTTCTACAAAGGATAGACATTATCTTAGGGTGAAAGGTTGGAAAACAGCGTTTCAAGCAAGTGGGCCTAGAAAACAAGCAGGGGTTTCTACCCTAATATCTGACAAGGTAGACTTCAGTCCAACATTGGTCAAGAAAGATAAGGAAGGTCACTTTATGTTGATTAAGGGCACACTCCAATGGGAGGACATTACAATCCTAAACATATGTACACCTAACATGGGGGCTCCCAAATTCATCAAACAAACACTGTTAGGACTAAGCTCACAGATAACACCAAACACAGTGGTGTTGGGTGACTTTAACACCCCACTCTCATCAATTTACAGGTCATCCTGGAAAAAATAAACAGAAAGGCATCTGGACTAAATGAAGTCATAGAAGGAATGGACATAGCAGATATATACAGGACATTTCATCCAAAGGCTGCAGAATATACATTCTTTCAGCAGCACATAAAACATTCTCTAAAATAGACCATATATTAGGACATAAAGCAAATCTTAACAAATTCAGGAAAATTGAAATCATTCCTTGCATTCTATCTGACCACAGTGGAGTTAAACTACAAATCAGTAGCAAGAAATGCTATAGTGCATACACAAAATCATGGAAACTAAACATTACACTACTAAATGATGAATGGGTCAATGAAGAAATCAAGAAGGAAATCAAAAAATTTATAGAGTCAAAGGATAATGATAAAACAACATGCCAAAATCTCTGGGACACAATGAAAGCAGTCCTAACAGGTAAATTTATAGCCTTAAGTGCCTATATTAAGAAATTAGAAAGGTCTCAAATAAACAACCTAATGCTTCATCTTAAGCCTTGGAAAAAGAAGAACAAGGCAAGCCAAAATCAGTAGACAGGAAGAAATAATAAAGATTAGGTCAGAAACTAATGAAATAGAAACAAAGGAAAAACAATCCAAACAACTAATGAAACAAAGAGTTGGTTCTTTGAACTAATAAACAAGACTGATAAACCCTTAGCAAATCTGACCAAAACAAAGAGAGAAGAGACACAAATTAATAAAATCAGAGATGAAAAAGGTAACATCACAACAGATTCCAGAGAAATTCAAAAAATCATAGGAACATACTATAAAAGCATATATTCCACAAAGTATGAAAATCTGAAAGAAATCGATGCTTTCCTTGATTTATATGTCCTACCTAAATTAAATCAAAATGTGATTGATCACTTAAATAGACCTATAACAAACATGGAGATCTGAACAGTTATCAATAATCTCCCAATTAAAAAAAGCCCAGGCCCAGATGGATTCACTGCTAAATTTTGCCAGACCTTTCAGGAAGAGCTAACACCATTGCTTCTTAAGCTTTTCCAGGAAATAGTAAAAGAAGGAATCCTACCACACTTCTTCTATGAGGCCAGCATCACCCTGATACCAAAACCAGGCAAAGATAGGAAAAAAAAAAAGAAAATTATTGACCATTCTCCCTCTTGAAGATAGATGTAAAATTTTCTCAACAAAATATTGGCTAACAGAATACAAGAATATTTCAGAAAGATCATTTACCCTGACCAAGTAGGCTTTATCCCAGAGATGCAGGGATGGTTCAATATTTGCAAATCTATAAATGTAATACACTATATAAATGGGTTGAAGAACAAAAATCACATGATCATATCATTAGATGCAGATAAAGCATTTGACAAAATCCAACATCCCTTCATGATAAAAGTCCTACAGAGACTGGGAATAGAAGGAACATATTTCAATATAATTAAAGCTATTTATGACAAGACTACAGCCAACATATTACTAAATGGGGAAAAACTGGAAGCTTTTCCACTAAAATCAGGAACAAGACAAGGGTGTCCACTGTCCCCACTTTTATTTAACATAGTTTTGGAAGTCTTAGCCTTAGCAATAAGGCAAGAGACACACATAAAATGGATACAAATTGGAAAGGAAGAGAACAAATTATTATTATTTACAGATGACATGATTCTATACATAAAAGACCCTAAAGACTCTACTACCAAACTGTTAGAGCTGATAAAAACCTATAGCTATGTAGCAGGATACAAAATAAATACACAGAAATCAGTAGCCTTCATATATGCTAACAACAAACACACAGAGAATGAAATCAGAGAATCACTCCCATTCACAATTGCATCAAAGAAAATAAAGTATTTTGGAATAAACCTAACCAAACAAGTAAAGGCTCTCTAAAATGAGAATTTAAAGCACTCAAGCAAGAAATTGCAGAAGACATTAGAAAGTGGAGAAACATCCCTTGTTCCTGGATGGAAAGAATCAATATTTTGAAAATGGCAATCTTACCAAAAGCAATCTACATATTTAATGCAATCACTATCAAAATTCCAAAGGCATTCTTCATGGAAATAGAAAAAAAAATCCAAAAATTCATTTGGTATCACAAAACCTCAAATATCTAAAATATTACTGAGCAACAAAAATAAGGCTGGTGGTATCACCATACCTGATTTTAACCTGTACTGTAGAGCCATAGTAACAAAAACAGCATGGTACTGGCTCAAACGCAGACAGGTAGATCAGTGAAACAGAATAGAGGACCCAGATGTAAGCCCGAGTAGCTATAGACAACTGATATTCGATAAAAATGTCAAAAATACTCATTGGAGAAAAAACAGCCTCTTCAGCAAACAGTGTTGGGACAACTGGATATATATCTGCAGAAGGATGAAAATAGATTCTTCACATCTCGCAATGCACAAGAATTAAGACCAAATGGATTAAAGACCTCAACATCAGACCTGAAACCCTGAAACTGCTAGAGGAAAAAGTGGGGGAAACCCTTCAACATATTGGTCTTGGCAAAAACTTTCTGAATACAACCCCAATTTCTCAGGCAATAAAACCACAGATTAATCACTGGGACCTCATGAAATTACAAAGATTTTGCACTGCAAAGGACACAGTGAAAAAAGCAAAGAGGAAACCTACAAAATGGGAAATAAATCTTCACTAGCTATATATGTGATAGAGGATTAATATCTAAGAGATACAAAGAACTCAAAAAGTTAAATAATAAGGAATCAAACAAGCAAATCAAAAAATGGGCTATGGCACTAAATAGAGCATTCTCAAGGAGGAAATTTGAATGGCATATAAGCATCTAAAACAGTATTCTACATCACTAGTCATCGGGGAAATGCAGATTAAAACTACATTGAGATTCCATCTCACTCCTGTCAGATTGGCCACCATCATGAAAACAAATGATCATAAATGTTGGCGGGGATGTGGAAAAAGAGGGACCCTTCTACACTGCTGGTGGGAATGCCATCTGGTCCAGCCATTGTGGAAATCAGTGTGGAGGTTCCTAAAACAGTTAAAGACTGATCTACCATATGACCCAGCTATAGCACTCCTATACATATATCCTAAGGACTCATCTCATTTCCCTCGAAGTACATGCTCAACCATGTTTATTGCTGCTCAATTTATAATAGCTGGGAAATGGAACCAGCCTAGATGTCCCTCAACTGATGAGTGGATAATGAAGATGTGGCACATTTATACAATGGAGTTCTACTCAGCGGTAAAGAAAAATGAAATTATGAAATTTGCAGAAAAATGGATGGATCTGGAAAGGATTATAGTAAGTGAGGTAACCCAGGCCCAGAAAGCCAAGCGCCACATGTTCTCCTCATATGTGGATCCTAGCTACAGATGATTGGGCTTCTGCGTGAGAAGGAAAATACTTAGTAGCAGAGGCCTGTAAGTTAAAAAGGAGACATAAAGGGAAGAGGAAGGAAGGGAGGAGGGTACTTAATAGGTTGATATTGTATATATGTAAGTACAATGATTGTGATGGCGAGGTAATATGATGGAGAATGGAATTTCAAAGGGGAAATTTTGGGGGGAGGGAGGGTATTACCATGGGATATTTTTTATAATCATGGAAAGTGTTAATAAAAATTGTGAAAAAAAAAAAAAAGAAAATGGTTAAAGCAGCCAAGTATATGTAACCCATAACCTGCCCTGACACGGAAAGAGAGATTAGCTATTCCAATGCATGTACCTGTTTATATTTTTAGTCATTCAGCTTCTTTACCTTTTCCGGTGGCTTCCATTTTCACCAATACTGAGTACCCACCTCAATCCCTCCGTGTTGTGGTATGGATCTGGGGTTCTGATCAGCTATGCTGAAAGCACTGCCACTGGAGGTGTGGGCGGGGGCGAATGCCAGAGGTTCATAGTTCTGATGGTTTGGTGATGGAAGAGTGCAGAAAGCCTGAAGTTGCTCATGAAATTCTGCCTGTATCCTTTTCAGTAGCTCCTTAGTTGATCTCAGCTCTCTTTCCTTCATATTTCTTGACTTTACAAGGAGGCTAATGAGGTTGGATAATTCCCTTGTTTGATCGCTGCTGCTGCTGCTGCTTGGTGTAAGATGGGTAGGCAGATCACAGGGATTGGTGGGCCACAAGTGTCTCAGTGGGATTCTGGCTGTTTTCCTCCTTCTGGTGGATCTTGTTCTTTCCTGCCTCTCCACTGTGTCTAAGAATAACTTATAAACCTCCACTTTTCAGATGAAGCTATGCTTTTGCTTAAATTCCTCCCTAGGCTTGTTTTGCATTGCTTCTATGCCACCATCTTACCTGGAAGTCAAGTCCATTTATTTTTTATAAGTCCTTTTTTTGGTATTATTTTCATGTAAAGTCGTCACAAAACTATATATAACCTACGTTCAAATCATAAAATTTGTGGTTAGAGAGATTTATCAGTGGTTAAACTCTGCAAGCCTGCTGATACAAGTTTGATCCCTAGCACTGACTTAAATGCCAAGTGCTACACACACCCATAGTCCCAACATATCTACGGAAATGGAAGACAGAGAAAAGAATTGCATTCAGCTAGAATGGCATCCCCAACAGCAAAACAAGAGTGACCTGGTCTCAGAGAAGGTGAAGAAATCTACACCTTGAGGATGTTCTCTCGTCTACACACATATGCCATTTCATGTGCACACACCCCAGAAATATACCTCAATACCTCAATACACACACATAAATAAAATTTAAAAAATAATTTTTTCCTTTGGTTCCACTTAGAAATTTTCAATTTTTCAGTTTTTTCATAGACCTTTGATCCTTTGAGAGTTCATTTGTAAATGTGGCCAGGTACTAATCAACCATTGTTTTATTACATATTGATACCAGTGGCTCATGATTATTTGGGATTCACCTTGGTTACTCAGATGAAAACAATTTAAGCTTATATCCCTTAATAAATTTCTGGAATCCATAAAGCTCTGAATACTAGTGGCTTTTAGTACCATGCCATCCACCTCCTTCATATCCTTAGTGAACGTTTAATCACAAGGTGTTTGGAGCTAGCCATAGTCTGATAGCACTTCTTTGTATTTTGTTTTTATGTGCATATGCATATAATGTTGTGTGCATGTGCATATGTGTGTGCGTGGGGGGGTAGGGGGTGAATACATGTATGTGCCCTTGCATCAGTGGCCAAAACTGAATGTCTCTTCTATCCATTCTCATTTTAAGCTGGAGTTGTTTGCTATTTTGTTGTTTTTTCTTTATTCTTCTTTGTTTGTTATGAGTCTGGGAGATTGCCTGATGTCTGTTATGCTTTACTGGATTACAGGTGCATATGGCCAAGCCCAACTATATTATGGGGGATGTGAGATTCAAAGTTGGGTGGTTTCAGGCCCCCTCAGGGGTTCCTGCTTGCACAGGAAGTGCCCATATCTGCTGAACCATCTCTCCAGTTAGCATGTGTCTTTTGGATCTATGTGTGTTTATTCTTTTTTAATAGTACTATCTGGAGTGATATGGCCTTATTTTATATCTGTGACCATATATATATATAGTTTTTATTTTTATTTATTTATTAGAGACAAAGAAAGAGGGAGAGATAGAGAGAATGGGCACACCGGGGGGGGGGGACATTTAGCCAATGCAAATGAACTCTAGATACCTGTGCCATCATGTGCACCTGGCTTACATGGTACCTGGAGAATTGAACCTGAGTTGTTATGCTTCAAAGGCATGCACCTTAACTGCTAAGCCATCTCTCCAGCCCTGTGAATCTTACATTTTTATCTCTTTGCAATCTGTTTTTAAATATTTTTATTTATTCATTTGTTTATTTGAGAGAGAGGAAGATTGGGGGGAGAGTGAATGAGAAACATACAGGGAGAAAGAGAATGGGTGCCCCAGGACTTCCAGCCACAGAAAATGAACTCTAGACACTTGCACCATCTTGTGCACCTGGCTTTATGTGAGTACTGTGGAATCACATCTAGTCCTTAGGCTTTGCAGGCAAGCGCCTTGTAGCTGACAGCTTCAGGTTCACTGAGATGAACTTTCAGACCAGGCACAGTTATGGAGGAAGGGATTTATTGAAGCTTACAGATCCAAGGGAAGTTCCATAATGGCAGAAGAAGCTGGCCTGCCTTCACAGGTGCAAGCAGAGAGAGGGAAGTACAAGCCTACAGGACAAAATCCTCAGCACACTTCAGGAACTCCAGCTAGGCACACTTTGCATATCTTTAGATTGAAATAGGAAACCCACCACCACACCTTAAGATCACCCAGTGACATTGCCTCCAACCAGGTAGCCAGCAGATACAAACTGCAAACAACTGAATATACTGGGAGCCATTTATTCTAATCAAACCACCACATGCCTTAACTGCTCAGCAATCTCTCCAGCCTCTCAATCAGTTTTATAGGTTCTTCTTTCTTTCCTTTCTGAAATAGATTTAGAATATACATGTAGAGTTCTAAATAAAATCCTGATACAATTTATTGAAACTGTTTTTCCACTTAATTACATTTTATTTTAATTATCACAACAGTACTTTGTTTTTTTATTGTTGTATGCATATGGGTATTCATGTGTGTGTGTGTGTGTGTGTGTGTGTGTGTGTGTGTGTGTGTATGAGAGAGAAAGATTCATGGTTCTCCAGAGGAACAGAATGAATAGATATTTAAATGGAATTTTTTGGATTAGTTTATATGATAAACTGGACAATCTAATAGTAGCTGTCTCAGGCTAGAGAGGTAGAGAACCAGGTAGCTGCTCAGCCTGAAAGGCTGGATGCAGGTTGCAGAGTCAAGTACCTGGCAACTGCTCAGTCCATGAGGCTAAATACAGGCAGATTGCAACATGTTCAGAAGATAGCAAAATCACAGGCAAACAAATGGGCAAGCAGTAAGGGGAGCCAGGTAAAAAGCACGCACCAGTGAGTAGGACAAGCAGCTGGACAAAAGAAAAAAGCTCCATGTTCTCCTGGAGCTTCCTTATACATAGCCCCCCAACACAGAAAGGGCCTCCACTTTTGAAGGACTTCCTATAATGCTCTCTAAAACATGCCTGGAAAAACCATCACAGACCTGCCTAATAGGCAGGCCTCTCACTTGATTCTTAGCAAGACCAAGAGAACTTAACCCTCACAGTGGTTGTATGAATGGATGTGGGCATTTCTGCACATGGAAGTGTGTGTTTGTGGAGGAGAGAGTACAACCTCAGGTGTCATCTTCAAGAAAAGCATTCACACCTTTCTGAAACAGAGGGTCTTATTGTCCTGGGTCACACTAAGTAGGATAAACTGGTGGCCACCAAGACCCAGGGATCTTCCTGTCTTTACCTCTGCATGGTTGGTTGGGATTACAGGCATGTGCCATCATGCCTGGCATTTTCAAGGTTACTAGAGACCAAACACAGGTCATCATGCTTGTGAGGAAAGCACATTACTGACTGAGCTATTTTTCCAGTTCTCACAATGACATTTAAAAAATAATTTTCAGCATTACGATTTTGGATAAATTCCCCAATTATTTATTTGTTTGTTTATTTTCATTTTAGAGAGAGTAAGAAGAAGAGGGAGGGAGGGAGGGAAAGAGAGAGAGAGAGAGAGGGAGAATGAGAGAGAATTTGTACACCAGGGCCTCAGCTACTACAATAAAACTCCAGATGTTTGAGCCACCTAGTGGGCATGTGCAGCTTTGCACTATCCTTACCTTAGCTTTGTGAATCTGGCTTATGTGTGATGTGGAGAGTTAAGCATGGGTCCTTAGGGTTTTCAGGAAGGTGCCTTAACTATTAAGCCATCTCTCCAGCCCAAATATCCCAAGTTTATAACTATGCATACTTGTGACATTGAATATATATTGAATATATATGTGTGTGTGTGTGTGTGTGTGTGTGTGTGTGTGTGTGTATAATTATATAATTACAGACATAGACATAGTATGGATGCATCATGTGTTGATACCATCCTTTCCTTCATCCCTGTCCCCATTCCACTGAGGACCTTTCTCAGTGTGGTTGCAGTTGTTCCTCATGGGATTGTGGGTTATGCATTATGGGAGCAACACTCAGTAATTGGGGGGAGGTAATGCCTCTGGGCATGATGTCCCTATGTGTGGGTCTACAGTCTTTCTACCTCCTCTTCTGCAAAATTCCCTGATCCAGGGTGGGTGACTTTTAGGTCTACTTCAGTGATGAGCTTTTTAGAGTCTCTGGATCTCAGCTTTGGTAGGTGTTGAGTGTCTCAGAGTCTGTTTCCTTCACTCCGTCACTGATACTCAGGCTCACCATTGAGGCTGCACTCTTGCTCATCTCCCTAGTTCCTCTGTGGTTTCAGCTGGGGCTAAGCTGAAGTGGGAGGAGTAGTTTATCTCCTGAGGTCTTGCTACCTTCTGAAAACAAAAAGCAGATTCCTCAACAAAGAGTAAAGGCAGCACAGATTAAATGGGATAAGTGTTATTAATTTAGGGAGAGTGTGATGGATGTAGCTCTTCTTTTTAGACAAAGACTAGTGAAGCGTGACATTGGAGAGCATAATCTTTGTATCTGTAGGATTCAGACTTGGTTCTCAACTCAAAATATGAGTTCTTTTCCACTAAGTGGATCTTTTAGCCAATCTGAAAGCTATTGGTTAAACATCAAGGCTGTGTGCTTAGTTTCTTAGACCCCTGGCTGCTCAAATTATCGTTTGCCACTTTCCCCCAGTAATTCACATAGTGCATTCTGGCATTGGGCAGGCTGTCTGCTGTCTGGGGTCTAGCTCTCTTCCAGCTTCAAGCCAGGTCACACTGTGTTCTGTGGAAGCAGCATAATGTAGGGTGTCTTCAGCAACAGGATCTTACCTTTTACCTCAGGCAGGTAATCAGGTGGTTTGACAGAAGCCTGTCTTGTTTTGGGAAACTTGTAGGTCTCTCAGATCAACAACTTGTTGTAGGTATTAACCTACTTCTGTTAGTTGGAATTACTGGCCAGAACCAAAATACTTTTTTTAAGGTTAGTCTTCATCCCACACTCCCCAGGGCCCTGTTTTTCAGGTGTTCCCCCTTAATCCTGTTGAGGGTTAAGTGTTTTAGTATATCTTCAAGGATAAAGGTTTTTATGGTACCAATTAATTTTTTATACAGTTTTGTGTTTCCCTCGACTTTCCCCTCTCTTCCAAAATATATCCGTCCTTATTATCTTGGTCTAATGTTGCCAATCAGATATGTCAGCAACTTGATCTGATCCAGGATAGGAACTACAGATGAGCAAGACCATGCAGCATTTGTCTTTCTGTGATTGTGTGAGTTTGCTGAGTATGGATCTGTTCCAAGTCTGTCCGTTTTTCTACAAATTTCATTGCATCGTCTTTTTTCTTGCTGCAGACAGAGTAGAACTACATTGTGCAAATGCACCACAAATTCATTATCCATTCATCCCATAAGGGGCACCTGATTGATTCCAGTTCTTACTTATTATGAGTTGAGCAGCTGTAAACATGTTTGAGCAAATTATCTCTGTTGTGAATTATGGAGCAATGGTAAATGCCTAGTAAGGGAATAAATAACTAGGTCTATTGGTAGTTGTATGCTCATTCTTTTGAGAAATCTCCATATTGATTTCCATAGTGGTTGTACAAGTTTACATTCCCATCAACAGTGAATGAGGGTTCATCTTTCTCCACATCCTCACCAACATTTGTTGTCATTTGATGTTTTAAAGGTTGTCATCTTTAAAGGAATAAGGTGGAAACTCATGGTTGCTTTAATTTGCATTTTTCTGATGGTTTGGGATGTTAAGCATTGTCTTAAGTTGTGTTAGCTATTTGTATTTCTTCCTCTGAGAATACCCTATCCACTTCTCTGACCCATTTTTGAAATGGGTGTTTGAGTTTTTTATTACTTAGTATTTTTGAGTTCTTTGTATTTTCTACATATTAGGTCTCTGTCAGTGGTATACTGCCAATTTTTTTCTCCCATTCTGTGGGTCATCTATTGGCTCTGATTATGGTGTGTGTATCTGTGAAAAAGCTTTTTAGTTTCATGAGATCTCATTGGTTGAGAGATTATTTAATTTTTTGGGCTACTGGGGTTTGTTCAGGAAGATTTTCCCGATGCCTATATTGTGGAGAATTTCTCTATTTTTCTTCTGGCAGGATAAGTGTTTCATGTATATTGTTGAGGTTTTTAATCAATTTAGAATTCATTTTTTTGTGTTTGGTGACATGAGTAGGTCTAGACTCAGTTTTCTACACATGGTTATCCAATTTGTCCAGCCCCATTTGTTGAAGATGCTGTCTTTTTTCTCCAGTGAAAATTACTGGCACCTTTGTCTAAGGTCAAGTAGCTATAGTTACTTGACCCAAATATCAGGTCTTCAATTCTGTTCCATTGGTCTATATTTCTCTTTTTATGCCAGTGCCAATGCAATTTTCTTTTTTTTTGCTATGGCTTTGCCGTGTAGTTGTAGATCAGGCATGGTGATACCTCCAGATGTTTCCTTTGCTGAGGCTATGTTTGGATATTTGAGGCCTGATTTTGAGATCATTTTTTCTATTTCTGTGAAGAATGATGGTGGAATTTTTTATTGATACTGCATTACATATATATATTGCTTTGGGTAGAATTGCCATTTTCACAATAATAAATTCTACCTGTCCAGGAGCATGGGAGGTCTTTCCATCTTCTCAAGTCATCATCAATTTCTTTCATGAGTGCTTTTATGTTTTAATTATATAGGTCTTTCAGATTTAATTTTTTGCTGCTATTGAAAATGGGACACCCTTCCTGATTTCTTTCTCTGTATATTTGTCCTTTGCATACGAAAGGCTGGCTGATTTTTTTGTGTTAATTTTTTGTCCTTCCACTTTAATAGAGAAATTAATCACCTTTAGAAATTTTGATATGGAGAATTTCAGATCCCTTTTATATAGGAACATGTCATGTGAAAATAGGGCCAATTTGAATTTTCCCTTTCCAGATTGTACCCCCTTTATTTATTTATCCTGTCTTATTGTTTGGACTAGGATATCTAGTTCTGTGTTGAAGAGAAGTTGTGAGAATAGGCACCCCTGTCTTGTTCCTGATCTCAGTGTGAATTCCTTGATTCCTTCCTCATTTAGGCTTTAGGTGCTTTATGTATAGCCTTAGTTGTGTTGAGATATAAACCCTACATGTCTATTCTTTGCAGTGTGATCTTGAATGATGATGTATTTTGTCAAAGGCCTTCTCTGCATCAATTGAGATGATCATATGGTTCATGTAATTATGTTTATGTATGCTGCACATTATGTTGACTGATTTTCATATATTGAACTATCCCTGCATCCCTGGGTGAAGCCTACTTGATCACAGTGGATAATGCTCTTGATGTGTTGTTGAATTTGGATTGCAAGGAAAATTTTCAGGATCTTTGCATCAAAATTGATCAGGGATATAGGCCTATAGTTTTCTTGTTGTATGTCTATCTGGCTTAGTACTAGGGTCATACTAGCTTCATAAAAGGAGATGGGAAACATTCCCTATTCTCTGATTATGTGAACAGTTTGAGCAAAATTGGTTTATGTTCTCCATTAAAGGTTAGATAAACTGATAATCCATCCATTTCTGTATTTTTTTCTTTTGGGGGAGGCTTTTGAGTACCTTTTCAACCTCCATGGTTGTGATTGGTTTGTTTAGGAGAATAATCTGCTCTGAGTTTCATGTTCATAGATAGTATGTTTCTAGGAATTCCTCCCTCTCTTCCAGATTATCCAATTTTCTGGAATTGAGGTTTTGGAAATAATTCCAATTTTTCTTTTTTACTTAATCAAATTGGCCAGGAGTGTATTAATCTTGTTTACCTTATTTAAATAATTAATTATTAGTATTGTTATTGTTATTATTGTGTTTCATACGGTAAGGTCTCACTTCATCCCAGGCTGAATTTTTTTTTTTTCTTTTGGTTTTGCAAGGTAAGGTCTCACTCTAGCCCAGGTCGACCTGAAATTCAGTAAGTAGTCTCAGAGTGGCCTCGAACTCATGACAATTTGCCTACCTCTGCTTCCTTTGTTTTAGGATTAAAGGTGTGTTCCATAATGCCTGGCTTGTTTACTTTTTCAGAGAACAACCTCTTCGTTACATTAATTTTCTTATTTGTTTTCTTAGTTTCCAACTCATTAATTTTTGCTCTGATCTTGATTATTTCTTCTGGGTTGGATTCTTCATGTTTTTCCATTGCCTTTAGGCAAGTGGTTAGGTTATTAATTTAAGATCTCTCTGTCTTAGTTAGTAAGTCTTTAGTGCTATGAATTTTCCTCTTAGGACTGCCTTCATTGTGTCCTATAAGTTTGGGTAAGTGATGTCCTCATTGTCACTCAACTCTTGAAATTTTACAACTATTTTTTTTTTTTTTATTTCTTCCACTACCCATACTTTATTTCAAAGTGTGTTATTCAGTCTCCAGGAGTTGGTGTAATTCTTGCCATGTCTCTTACTGTTAATTTCAACATTGCGATCTGATATAATGCAGAAAATTCCATCAGTATAGAAGGATTGTTTATGGCCTAATATATTATCTATTTTGTAGAAGGTTTCATGAGATGCTGAGAAGAATGTGTATTCTGTATAACTGGGGTGGAATGTTCTGTAGATGTCTTTTAGGTCTAGCTGATCTATGGCATTTTTGAGTTCCCTTATTTACTTGTGTATTTTCTGTTTGGATCATCTGTCTATTAATGATAATGGAGGACTGACATCCCCAACTATGATGGTGTTGGTGTTTATATCTGTTTAGTTGTCAATTAGGCTTTGTTTTTATAAACTGTGGTGCACCTGTGTTTGGTGCATATAGAATTGCGATTGTGATGCCCTCTTGTTGGATCATTTCCTTGATTGAGTAAGATGTGGCTTTTTTTTTTCCAGTTTTGATTGCTTTGGATTGAAGTCTATTTTATCATGTATAATGTATATATATAAATCATACCTATTTCTTATTTCCAATTTCTTGTAATATCATTTTCTCTCCTTTCACCCTTAGGAGGTGTTTGTCTTTAGTGATGAGGTGGGTTTCTTGCAGACAGTAAATGAAAGGGTCCATTTCTCTGATCCACCCTATTAAATTTTATCTCTTGATGGGTGAGTTAAGGCCATTGCTATTTAAGGCAATTACTGTGAAGTTTGATTTAATCCTTGATATGTTAGAGAGTTTGGAGTTTTCTTGGGCTTTTTACTATATTGAGCCTGCTCTAGTTTTGATTATTGTGATATACTTATTGTAGGCTCTTGAGATTGGTTGTTTGACTTTTCTAAGTGGAGAATCCCTTGAAGTATTCTCTGTAGGTTTGGCTTTGTGTCCATATACTCATAGAGCTGGGTTTTGTCACAGAAAAT
Source organism: Jaculus jaculus (assembly GCF_020740685.1). Taxonomy (NCBI): domain Eukaryota; kingdom Metazoa; phylum Chordata; class Mammalia; order Rodentia; family Dipodidae; genus Jaculus; species Jaculus jaculus. The sequence continues at coordinate 62,326,648 of NC_059103.1, read as the reverse complement.
TTTCCTTCACCATCTCTTATGAGGCATACTTTTTCTGGGTATAGTAATTTGGTTGGAAGCCTCCTGAATTTCAGGGTTTCTGCTGAGAAATCTGTGGTAATTCTGATGGAGTTGCCTTTGTATGCAATACATTGTTTCTGTCTTGCTGCACTCTGTTTTGTTTTCTTAGAGTTTTACTGATGATATGACTTGGAGGGTATCTTTTGTCCAGTCTGTTTGGAGTTTTGTTAGCTTCTTGAAACTCTGTGTCAGTGGGAGAGTTTTCTTCAATAATTTTGTTGAATAAATTCCCCATGCATTGGTCTGAATTTCTTCCCCTTTTGGTATACCCATGATACCAATGTTAGGTCATTTTAGAGTACCTCACAATTCCCTCATGTTCTGTTCATGAGAATTTTTGAATTTATTAATGTTTTTGAACTCCTGAACTCTTTCTTTTGTTTTGTCTTCCATCTCTGTGGTTCTGCCCTCCAAATGACTAACTCTGTTCTTGAGGAGTTCTAGAGTAATTTTTACTATTTTAATTTTGTGAGTATTTTCCATTTCTTTTTTTCTATATAATAGCCATCCCTTTGTCAAGTTCAATTTCAAGTCATTTTTTGATTTTCTTAATGCTTCTTGGAATCCATTCTTGCATGTACTTATGACTTCATTAACCAGCTGGTTATTGAGATCCTCTATTTTTTGTGGCATTTGCAATACATTTAACTATCTTTTGAAGTCTCTCTTTTTTTGTCTATTAAGTGAAGCCTAGTGAAAACAGCTGTGTTGATTTCATTTATGTGATTGTTGGTTTTTTGTCAACTTGCTACCAGTTCTTCCATTTGCTTGGTCAGGGTTACGTATCTTGTGTCTTCATTTTGGGGTTGTATTCCTGTTTGTCAACTCTATGTTTTCATTGGGGACTTCCATTGTGGGACTAGGCAACCTTAATGGAGCTCCCCAAGTTTGTTGTTTTGTGTTGTTTCTTTTGTGTTGTGATACCCATCACAGTGTGGGGATCTTATTTAATTTTAAGGAGGAAGCAAGAGTTTTCCCTTGCAATATCTTTAGTGAGTGTTCTTTTTTCCGTTTGAATAGAATATGCTAATGATGGGTTTGTATTTTGGGATGTGCAGTCTACAGAGGGCATAGAGAGGGCGCTAATAACTATGGGCTTGTTCTTACAACCAAAGTAGGGATTGGAGGTCTGGGATTCCTTTGACCTGGTCTCAGCTGTGTCTTGTCAGTGGCTATGGGGCTTTGGCAATTGCTCTTTCTCTCCTACTGAACACAGATGGGCAGGTTTAGGAGAACTCACTGGTTCCCTCTGGCATGTGATTTCCTGATTTCCCTGTGTTCCACTTATGCGGCTGATGTAATGCCCCACGGAGTCAATGGGAGTGGGTTGAGGAGTTGGAGAGACAGTGGAGGCTGCTGAGTTCTGCAGCCCAAGATGGATCGGGGAGATGGCTTGTGTGGGGGAGACAGGAGCACTGGCCAAGGGACACCCAAAAGAACACACATAGGCAGCACAGTGTGTTGAAGGTCTGTGATCAAGACAGGAGCACAGCAGAAGATGGGAACGCAAGTGGGCTGTTGGCTCAGTTGGTGTAGCCTGTGAGAGACAGCAGTGGGCCAGATGCAGGGAGTAGGGTCCAGGAGATAGCCTCCAGGAGACAAGGAAGTGCTGTGTGCCACTGACAGATGCAGTGTGCATGGGGCACTGACAGATGCAGTGGGGAGAGCCTCTGGGAGATAGGAAAGGTGCACGGGCCACTGAAAGAAACTGTGCACATGGCACACCACTGATAGAAACAGTGGGATGGGTCCTGAGGAAGACAAGAAAGGAGCAAGGACCACCAACAGATGCAGTATTCTCTGGTCACCATCAAATGTAGTGAGGCAGGGCCTCCAGGAGACAGGAAATTGCATATTTGCCACTGACAGACACAGTGGAGAGAGAGCTCTGGGTGACAGGCAAGGAATGTGGGCCACCTACAGAAGCAATGCATGCAGGTCCCCTGACACAATAGGGCTGCCTCCAGGATATAGGGAAGGTTCACAGTGCACCTACAGATGCAGGGCATGAAGGCTACCAACAGACTCAGTGAGGGGGCCCTCTAAGAGACAGGGAAGTGCCCATGTGCTACAGACAGATGCAGTGGCAAGGACCTCCAAGAGAGGAAGGCATGTGGGCCAAGGTGCCAGAGCCTGCAGGAAGAGCAGCAGAGAACCTGGTTGGGGAGTCAGGAGCAGTGCAACTGGGGCAAGTGGCTGGGGGTTCCAATGGTCTAATGTATTACCTCACTTTGTGGGAATCATATTCCTAACTGTGCTCCTCTGTTCATGCCCACTGGAGTTCTGCTAAGATCTACCCAGACTGACATCTCACAGATCTTGCTAGATGTTGCCTCAGGAGCTGAAGAGTGGTTAGGAGAATGCCACCTTAACCTGAAGTCTCAGTGCAACTTTTGAGGGCTATTGAGTAGTCTCTTAATTAGACTTACATTTTTACTGCCAGCTTATAGAAATCACATTAATTTGATATATTAACACTGTGTCCTTGAGTCTTGGCAAGTTTACTGTTAAGTATGTAGCCTATTTCATGATTATTTTGAATTCTCTTCATGTCAATCATGTCATACTTGAAAAAAATAAGTTTTCTTTTTTTTCAGTATATTAGGACCTATAATATTGTATTTAATAGACATAGTGATATTAGATATAATTGCACTGTTACTGTTTTTAAAGAAAAGTCTCCAATCCTTCATTGTAGTTATTTATTGGATTATTTTAAAAATATTTTATTAATATCTACACAAATAAATATTTATTTATTTATAAGAGATTGAGAGGCGGCATATAGAGACAGAGAGAGAATAGGTGTGCCAGGGCCTCTACCCACTACAAATTAACTCCAGGCACATGTCCTACCTTGTGCATCTGACTTTATATACATACTGAGGAATTGAACCTGGGTCCTGTGGCTTTGCTAGCAAGCATCTTAACAGCTAAGCCATCTATGTGGCCCCTGATTTGTTTATTGATCATCCATATACTTAATCTATTTACTTAATACTTAGTCTACTTATGACTACTTTTGATGATGCCTTCTATTTGGTTGGGAAAGCATTACTTCTAATTTGCTGATTTCTTTACTAAAATGTCACAAATATATTTTGACTTACCAAAGACTGCACATATGGTCTGTATGTATGGGTGTAACCACTTGGGGCTCCTTCTGTTGTTTGCTAATATGGTGAGTTATGCTGAATTTTGAACAATGAAACACCGTCACCCTGCTGAAAGAGCCACTACTTAGTCATGATATACAATCGTTTCTCTGTACTGTTGGATTCAGCATGTAAGCTATATGTTGAGGGATTTTTGTTGCATAGTTTTTCTTTTTTGTGTATGAATTTGGTGTCGATGTAATGTTTACTTCATTAAATAAGTTTGTAAATGACCCTTCCTCTTTCATTTTCTCAAAAGTTTGTATAAATCTCTATGATGTATTCCTGAGAACTTCGTTAGTATTTACAGTGAACAATACAGAATCCATCAGTGTCTTAAGTTTTCTTTTATGTAACATTATTAAAATCTTATTTTTTTTCTTTTTCAAGGTAGGGTCTCACTCTAGGTCAGGCTGACCTGGAAATCACTTTGTAGTCTCAGGGTGATCTCAAAATCATGGCAATCCTCCTACCTCTGCCTCCTGAGTGCTGAGATTAAAGATGTGCACCACCACTCCCTGCTCTTTTAAAATCTATTTTATTTATTTATTTGAGAGAGAGAGAGAGAAAGAGAGAGAGAGAGAGAGAGAGAGAGACAGGGGCAGATAAAGAAAATAGGCACACCAGAATCTTTAACCACCGAAAACCAACTCCAGACACATGTACTATCTGGTGCATCTGGCTTATGAGGGTTCTGGGAAGTCAAACCATAGTCCTCAGGCTTCACAGGCAAGCACCTTAACCATGAACAATCTTACTATCCCCTTTTATGTAACTTTTTAAATTACAAAAATTCAACTAAGCAGCATTGTTGCCATATTTGTGTGTGTGTGTTTCATGTGATTAATAGGTGTTGTGGTAGTTTAAGTGGATGCCCCTCCAATATACTCAGGATTGTATTTAAGTTTGTAATTTAGATCTGTAGCCACTTGGCTGGGGGAGGTGTCGCTGGGCAGATCTTAGGGTCCAGCACTAAGATGTGGTGGTGAATTTGTGGATTTGGAATTACAGTCTAAATATATCAAAGTGTTGGGGTTCAGCCTGGAGTTCTTGTAGTATTCTTGTTTGCTTTTTGGCTGTGGCTTGTGATTTTTCTCTCTCTGCTTGGAACTATGAAAGTGGGCCATCTTCTTCTGCCATTATGGAACTTCCCCTCTCTCTTCTATAAATTCCTTCCTCCATAACTCTGCCTGGTATGGAAATTCTTTTCAGCAACCTCAAGATGTCTGTTACAGGTAAGAAGTGATTTATTTATTTATTTATTTACAAGGAAAGAGAGACAGAGAGAGAGCGAATGGATTTCCAGGGCCTCTAGCTGCTGCAAATGGACTCCATATGCATGTGAAACTTTGTGCATCTGGCTTTAGATGGGTACTGGGAAATGAAACCAGGGTCATTAGGCTTTGCAGGCAAGAGTCTTAACTCTGGAGCCATCTCTTTCAGCGCCAAACTGTGTGTATATGTGTGTGCATATATATATAATTTGCATATGACTAGTAGGTGTGAAGCAGGGAGGTGGGATATGTATTGTACGTGTGGTATATGGACATAAGTATGCAGATGCACAGAGGTCAGATTAGAACCGCAGGTGTTTCCTTCCATTGTTCAACTACTTGCTTCCTTGAGACAGTCTCTTCACTGATTGCAGGAGCTTTACTGTTTTTATGAGCCCCATCTATTCCACAGTCTCTTTTTCCTACAAAGCGGGTGCTACCAATGTTTGTTGTCATACCCAGTTGTTTATGTGGGTCCTTGGGGAATTGAACTTAGGAATCTCGGGCTCTGAGATGCACAGGACGTACTCAATCACTGAGCCATTTCTCCTTGTTATTATTTTTTTAATCTATGACCACTTGTAACCTTCAAATAATAATTTTCCTCATTTTGTGTCATTTTCTCCATGTATAGTTCTGAACATGGGTGGTTATCCACATTTTGACTTCCTTTATCTTAATACCTTAAGTAAACAGTGTGTTCTCAAGAAGACTGGAACTAGCTATCTTATCATTTTATGAGAAAAATATTCTATACTGGGGTTACTCAAAAGTTACCATAGTGCTGAGAAGAAGGGACATTTCAGCACATCTCTGCCACACCTTCCAAAGCTCAGGGTCAAATGTGGAAGAGATGGCAGAAAGAATGTAAGAGCCAAAGGAAGGGAAGGATTGCTTTCAATGCCTCTTTCAGACACAAAATGATCTCACAGTGCCTGACATTACATACACAAGACCTCCATAATATGAGGAAAAGATCATGACATCAGAATAGAAGAGAGACTAATTAGGAAGGATGAATTCAATGGAGGATGAACTTGAGAGGAGAAAATGGGAATGGGGAGGAAACTATATTAACATACTTTATTTTCTATATTTATTAAAACTATCAATAAAAAGTTTAAAATACTGTAATAAAGGACCAAAAAGAATGTCTAAAAATTACTCTATTTATGACATTGATCTTTCTGAAGAATGATCTTATTTTATCAAAATTTCTAAATTGCCAAAGTCCCTGAGAGGAAAGTTCATATAATCCAATAGGATGATGTTTTCCCTCTCTCTTGTACTCAATATTACATGAGAATAGTATCTGGAGTGAAGGCAGAGAGTGCCCAGTGCAAAGTATTTAAGAAGGTACTCATTCTTGGGATTCTACAAACAGAAGGTCACAAACTTAAGAATGAGTGCTTCCTTAAATTGTGCCTTGAGTGATCTACTTGTTTCATATAGTCCTGAAATTTATTTTTAATTAATTCTTTAATTTTTTCTAAAATCTTTGTTCATAAATTTATCACAAACATTTTAGAGATCATTTGGGAAAAAAGTAGACACACTTTCATTAGTACATCACAATGGTAAATCAAACCTTGGGCTTTAACTCAGGCTAACATTATAAACTGGGTGGATTAAATAGCCAACACTTGAACTCATGGTTCCAGAGGCTGGAGTCCAAGAAGAAGCTGCTCTCAGAGGAGATCTGCTGAAGGTTCTGTTTCTAGCTCAAGTTGATAGCATTCTCCTTGATTAGGTTAAAAAAAAAAAAAAAATCATTCCTTTGTGTTTCTTATTATAGTCAGGGGGCTCACACCCATGTTTTACTCACTATAGCCCAAGCCCATCCTTTTCATGCCAACAAATTGGTGATTAGGACTTTAACATTTGAGTTGGGGGAAGAGGACATGCAAACATCCAGTCCACATTCCTTGTACATCACTTGTTTATTCCAACATGAGAGCATTTTTTAAATTATGCAAACCTTGGAACTGAAAATTGTGGCACTTGAAGACATTGCCCTTCATCCTGTCTCTTCAGCATTCAGTAAACATTAGGACACTTTTATTTGTCCCTTTCCTCTGTTTAGGACTGTCCTTAAATATGTGTTTACATACTGCTTCTGAAACCCTTTTTCTTCTATAAAGAAGCATGTGACAATATAAATAATGGGTTGCACTTTATTTACAAATACTTTCTGGTGATTTAACCATTAATAAGAAACTTTAACTATTTTATGAAAATATTTTTCTATGAGTTTGTGAGTGATTATAGCACAAATGTGTGCTGTCTGATCTAATGCATGAATTCCATTAGACATGGCTAGGTAGAAAACATTGCTGAGGATTTAGAATTACTCTTGCAGTTACAGGAAGGCAGGGCTTTCAGCTAAGTGAATGAATCACAGGCAAGGGTCAACCTTTCCTCGTCAGAGATTGGTAACTCAGTGTCAGGGGCATGGGTTTCTATGATCTGACCGCAGAATGACCCCTTTTATGGAGGAACAAGGTATTAAGCAAGGTCATTCTCTCTGGAGCCATAAAGGACTGACTAGGGAAAATTGAACTCCAATTTGTTCTGAGCAGAGCTTCTTTGGGCTTCAGACTTTTTCTCTGACTATGTGGAGTTAGTGGTCATTCTGTGACCAGCGTTTCTATTTGTGATAGCTTCCACTGGGCTGAGTCTTGATGCTTTTGTCTCATGAATTTATAAACATTTATTACATCACTATATCAGTTCAAATTTCAGTAACAAATTATGTCAGCCATGGATTCTAGGATTATCTTGCTGGAGCCTTGATGCTTGCTTGTTTCCTGTAATGAACACTCATGCAAGAAAGCTCTATCTACACTTGCTTTCATTGTGTGCCTATATATCACTTAGCCTTTTTCTGTAAAGAGTATATTCAGTCCTGGTTAAGTTGTATTTTGCATGCAAGTTCACACATTCTTTACCTTAATAGTTTTCCATTTCCTTTTGTCTTCAGAACTAGGACTTAAAGACATTTACATATGTCTACTGGGGAGGTTACAGCATTGTCACAAGTGTATGTTGTATGTTGCAAATTTGTTCTCTTTGCTTGCAGCATCCAAGTAGGCAGCTAACAAAATACACTTTTTTTCCCCCCCTGAGGGCTTCACTCTAGCCCAGGCTTACCTGGAATTTACTATGTACTCTTAGGCTAGCCTCAAATTCACAGTGATCCTCCAACCTCTGCCTCCCGAATGCTGGGATTAAAGACGTGAGCCACCATGCCTAGCTGTTAAAACATTTTTTTAAAAGGTCAAATCCAAGGCTTAGAGAACTATCCAATGTCATTCAACTCAGGAGTGGAAAAAATTGTGTCTAGATGTAAACATGTCTTGAACTAAAATTTGTGCTTGCTTTCCAAAGCTTGCAGCTACTTCCAAAACTGGCTACAGAATATTCTTCCCAATTTTAACTGTCTGTCCCTAAGATAGACAGTATTTATACATGAAACTTGTCTTTGTTCTTTTGTGTGTTTATGTGCTGGGCATACATATGTGTATGCGTGCTTTGTATGTGTGTGGGTACATCTATACCTGCACATATGTGCAAGTGTGTGCACATGTGTTGGGGGGCCAGAACTTGATATCGTGTGTCTTCCTTCGTTACTCTACACCATATTCATTGAGTCTGGAGCAACCTGGTTCAGTTCGACTAGCCAGCAAGCTCTTGGGATCTTCTTATCTCTGCCTCCCTACTTCTGGTATCACAGGCAAGTGACACCATGCCTGCCATTTTACATTTATCCACTGAACTACGTCCCCACCATCATGAACTTCCTACTGTTCAGTGACCGTACAACAAAGAGCATATGACAACAGAGCACAAGAGAGTGGGAACTTTTTTCCTTCTGTTAAAAAAAAAAAAAATTATTTATTTATTTGACAGAGAAAATGGGAGAGAGAGAGAGAGAGAATGAGCACACCAGGGCTTGGAGACACTGCCAATGAACTCTAGACACCTGTACCCCCTTGTGCATCTGGCTCACGTAGGTCCTGAGGAATCGAACCTGGGTCCTTTGGCTTTGCAGGCAAATGCCTTAACACCTAAGCCATACCTCCAGCCCTGAGTGGAAAATTTAAGCAGTGCTAGTGAGATGTTAGTATGGCACATCATCATCATCACCAATTGCTATGTCATTGGTGTTGACTCTTTCTTGGTTAAATGCTGTCCCTAGGCACTTAGGTCTTCCAGAATGCTGAGGGTGGGTTTTTGAAACTCTCCTCTATGGAAACTCCATGTTCAACAATTCATAGACAGATGAACCACTCTTTGTACTTATGTGAGAAAACATATTCTCTCCAAAGTGAGACCTGGGAGACATTGGAGCCCCCTTTGACCATGTCCTCATTACCAAATCCTGCTAATATATTTACAAATTAGTGAGAGAACTTCATTTAGGATTATACTTGCACAATGCAGTTCAGTACACAAAACTTCATATCACTGTGGAGGTATATAAAGGGCACACCCATGAATAGAATGTCCACTCCTCTTCCAGCTGTGATGTCTTATTGAAGATCAGTCAGTGATTTAAATCACAAGTAATCAATGCTTGGAAATAATACAGCTTCACCCAGGTCTTACCACTCAGCCTGTGCTAGAAGGCTTAATTAATTACCAGATGAAACTTGGGGTGGATTTGCTTTGTAATCTGCTAAGCAGTTTAACTGGGTGTTATAAAAGAACTCTATGTGACATTAAATGAACTTCTTAAAATCCTATTTCTACCCCAACTGTTCGCATTGGAATCAATTTCAGGAGTCATTCAGAATGAGCCGTTTATTAGGTTGCTAAATGCATTTACTACATACCATATGTCCATCTTACTCACACCAGTCTGCTGTTGTATTTCACTGACCCTGTCAGGAGATGCTATAGCCCTGGGTCTATCACCAAGGAAATATGTCATAGAATCATCTCTGGTTGTAATGGTGGGTCCTAAGGAGAAAGGAGTCACTGACCAGTTATGAGCAAAGGAGATTGAGATTAAGGGCAAGGTTACCATGAGGACAAATGTAGATCATTCTGGGATGAATTCAGAATTCCTTTTTTTTCCCAGAATGTTCCGTGTTGCTCAAGCAGTTAAAGTTCCTTTGATTAGATGCAAAGTCATTAGAAATGAATGTAGCAAGAATTCCCCTGACAGATGTAGGGATATGCTATAGCTGGCTTGAACAGTTTTTTTCTAAATAGATCTTATTAATGTAAAATATTCTGCATAAAGATCTATAAGTGTTTTGTTTTTACTTACATGATGAGTCAATAAACTGCTAATAGCTCATTTTGAAAAACAAAACATGTGAATTCATTCTAAATTATCTCCTCTTTGAACATGGTGAATTTGGGTAAAAAGCATCATCTATGTGGTACGTCTGACCAACTGAGCATTAAAAAATTAATTCTTTAATTTACACCTATAAAAGTGTATTTCATGAATTTCTGTGGAGAATATGAGTACCATGACACTGCATTCCCTTTTACAGTGCCTCTTTAATAAGCAATAGCTCCATGTTCATTATTCAAGACAGCTCTAAATATTTTGATTGATGGTGTTCTAAAAATCACCCAGGTAATTTCTGAGTAATATGTATATGGCAGTATATATAATACTGGAGCAAGTCAAAATAATTCTGGCTATCAAATATTTCAATATATTTAAAATGGATTTAAAACATTGTATAAAAGTAATATTTGAGTAAAATGACTAAAATTACTTTTGTATATATTCTTATTTTTTGATATTTATTATAAAAAGTCATAAATACTGTGAAAATACATGTAGAAATAGATAGTAAAAGGGGTGAGGAAAGCATCACTAATTCGGAGTAGAAATGAAACTCTCTCAAAGTGTAGAGCAATAATCACAAATATACCATTTCTATCACAAACAGCAATCCCCAATACCTTTCTGATGTTAAGTAGAGACACTTTTTAGATATACTCAGTCTACTAAAATGTAGTAAAGATAGTATTTTCTTAGAAATAAAACTGAGTTGTGCACTTAGTTAACTGCAATGAGTTAGTGTATTTCTAATTTCCGTATATGTAACATACACTGTATCTTTGTATTGATTTTTATTATTCATCTATTTATTTGCAAGCAAAAAGAGAGGAGAGAGAGAGAGAGAGAGAGAGAGCCTCTGTCCACTGCAAACAAACTCCAGATATTTGTGCCAATTTGTTCATCTGGCTTTATGTGAGCACTGAGTAACTGAACCTGAGTTGTCAGACTATTGCCTTAACTGCTTAGCCATATCTCCAACCCTATTTTTTTTTATTAGAATGTCCTTATGTAACACAAGAGCATGTTCATTGACTATATGTAATGAAAATTTAAAATAATATTTTTTAAACTCTTCAGGGAACAGGTAAATATTTTTTATTCATTCACTTTTTCTGTGCAATTGGGATCATTGTCAATATTTCTTAAGAATGATGGTGAAAAACTCAAAAAAAAGTTTAGGTTAATTTGAGTATGTTGATGAATATAGCCCCTTTCAATTCCAATAAGTTAGCCCCAAACTCTAGAAATATTAAACTAAGTGTATAAGTCAAGATACTCTAGCTAGGGCTACCTGCTACCTGTCTGTCTATGCACTGAAATAACTTTTATGTGAACTGGCTCAGGAGTCTGAGAACTTCCACCATGTGCAACCTGGAAACATGAAGACTGATGGCAGGATTCAATCCAAGTTCAAAGGCTTGTAAACTGGAAACCAGATACCCCATTCAAACTGGGAGAGAAATCACCCTCCTCTCCCGTTCTGTTCCATTCAGACCCTCAACAGAGTGATGGTATCACTTTGACATCAAGGATGGCTTCTTGTTTACTCAGTCCACCAATCTAATGTGAATCTTCTCTAGAAATACCCTGGCCACTGCTCACACAGAAATGAGACTTTTCAGCTCATGGGGTTTCTTTTAGCTGAGCCACATTGTCACATACAACTATTGGTCACCTGGTTGAAATAGGTCATGCCTTCGCAGGAGATGATGAAGACAGGAGGGTAATTCTGAGTAGAACGATCTACAGGGAAGGGGCTGGGGAGATGGCTCCATGAAAAGTACCTGCTACACAAGCATGAGGATCCAAAGTTTGATTCTCAGTACCATATAAAAGCTCACTAAGGAGCTTGCACTGTAATACCAGCATCTGGTAGACAGAGACAGGAAGATGCCTGGAGCTCACTGGCTAACAAGACTAGCTGAATGATGAGCTCGAGGTGTAGTGAGACTGTCTCAAAAAATAGTGTGGAAAGCAATGGAGGGAGACATGTGACACTGATTTTCTGGTCTTTGTGGTCTTTGCATGCACACAGTCAGGCACACACAGAGAGATGAAGGAAGAAAGAAAGGGAGGGACCGAGGGAGGGAGGGAGGGATGAAAGAAGGAAGGAAAGAAGGAAGGGTACAAAGGTAAGTGCCATGGATATGAGTGGCCTTGAAACATCATGTCACCTCTATAAGGTTCTATTTACCCACCCCCATGAGGTTAGTGTGAAATCTAGATAAAATATATAACTTACACCTAGTTTGTGTATAGTAACAGGTACTTAATATTGAAAATGAGTTACACTTGACTTGTTAGACATCATTCCTCAGCTTTCCCACAAGTTTGGCCAGTGATGTACACTCACATCCTGAGTTTTATGTTTTTAGCATAGCATGTGTACACAGGTCTCAGGAAAATAGCACGTCTACCCACTGTGCACTTTCCAGTTATCCATAGAGTCTGCATGGAGAGCATGACAACTGTGAGCTCCATAGATTTGGGGGCATAGTTATTGATTGGATGAATACATATGAAATTAAGAATTTATCATAAAAAACCTTTTAGATGGTCTCTGAAAGAACATTTAGCATGAAGATGGGAAAATCTGAGACTAGAGAGCTTAGGAGATGGCTCAGTCAGTAAAGTGTTTACTATGCAAGCAAGAATACTTGAATTCAATTCCTAAAATCTGTGTAAAAGAGCTGGGTTGCTGGTGTGTGCTTGTAAACCCAAAGAAGGTGAGGCAGAGGCAGGAGGATGGCTGGGGCTTGCTGGCCATCCAGTCTAGCTTACTTGGTGAGCTTCAGGCCAAAGAGAGATGCTATCTCAACAAAGACAAATTATATTCTTAAGGAATGACCCTGAGGTTGTCCTCCAGTATAGTTGAGAAGAAAGAGATGTAGACAATGAGCTTATAAATATGTTGTTTAGGTCCAGCTGTATGCGACAGAATCAACTGATGTGTTTCAAAAAGTTCTGAAACATGGTCTTACCTTCAAGATTTAATTTGCCTAACATGTGGCCTGTGCATTAGTATTAGTGCCTGTGACAAAATGTCCAGGGAGTTTCTAGCACAGCTGAGGGTGAAAAGCACTCAATGAATAATTGCTTTGTCTGTTCGTATTGTGCCCTGTGCACATCCTTGACTTTGGAAAAAAAAAAAAAAAAAAAAGCTCTAAATTCATCTAATATTGGCGGCACCCAATTTAGAAAGTGGAATTTTCTGATTGAAATAGCATTACTAAATATCTCGTGCCTGTTACCTTTTCAGCCTATAATAAGTGGAAAATAGCTATCATATAATCGTTAAATTTATATTTCATAGGTTATCATTTGATCCTTATTTAAAGAAATGAAGAAAGTTATTTTACTAGGGTTTCTGAATCTTTAGTATACAAGCAGTTTCATGTCTCATAAGCCCTTGTTAATAAATGTACTGAGTTGTGCTGAATCATAAGAGAAAGAAAAGGTAGGATTAAGTGATTGATAAATTAGAAAAATCTTAATAGTGAGGAATCAATCAAATAGCATAAACTTTATTAGACTCTTATTGCAAATGCAGTTTGTAAAATAGTTAACATTTACAAAACAATAGGAAATTTACTCAATGAGAGGAAATTTGATGCTATTAAAGGAATTATTTTTGTATAGATGAAATAATTGTATTGACACTGTAGTGATTAAAAGAGGCTTGTTCTTTTTATGAGGGATGCATATGAACACATAGATGGCAGCAATGGATATAAATATGAGTGTAGTAGGCACGTCTATATTTCTTTCTTTCTTTCTTTTTTTTTTTTTTTTTTTTTTCGAGGTAGGGTCTCACTCTGGTCCAGGCTGCCCTGGAATTAACTCTGTAGTCTCAGGGTGGCCTTGAACTCACAGCGACCCTCCTACCTCTGCCTCCCAAGTGCTGGGATTAAAGGCGTGCGCCACCACGCCCGGGCTACGTCTATATTTTAAAACTATAAGGAGGAAAGTTCTCTTACAGTCTAACACATTTCCTGTTTCTCGTTTTAGCTTTATAACTTTTACAGAGACATAATTATTAGGATTCTGACAATTTAAAAAAAACTCAAGAACTTTTAAATTTTTATGAGAGAGATTCAGACAGACAGACAGATTTAGAACTTAGCATGCCAGGACCTCTAGCCACTGTAATCTAACTCCAGACACATGTACCATCTTGTGTGTACACACAGCCTTGTGTACATGTGTAATCTTGTGCATCTGGCTTACCTGGATTCTGGGTTGCTGAAGCTAAGTCCTTAGGATTTGCAGGCAAATGCCTTAACTGTTAAGCCATCTCTTCAGCCTCTCAAGAACTTTTAAATAATTCCACCTCCACAGTTAGGAAAGGACCTAGATAAAACTGGATTTGTATTGTTTATAGTGTTTGTGCCCATTTATCTTTCTCATTAGGAAGTTATTTGCAAGAAAATTAATACTGATTTGATTACTTTCCAAAACATATATTTCCTTTTAGAAAATAAAGACATCATATATGGTTTTGGCTCAAATAAGCTATTAGGTCTCAAAGCAATATTCTCATTCCCAGTGGAAATTTTAGACAATAGGGAAGCACAGAGCAAAATGTTGAGTCTGAGATTGAAAGTATTAAGATATTTTGATTTAAACACTTCCTGTGGGTTTTTGCAAAGAACCAGATGAAATATTTGAAAAGAATCATTGGTTCTTTGAGGATCTATCTCCTTTCTGAGTTTTAATAGATTCTTGGGAAGTCAGGTGCTAAAGACAAATCATTAGCACCCAGAAGTTCCTGGCTGGGGGGTAGGGGAAAGAATGGAATCATTGGCCATTATGAAAGCAGAGACAGAAGTTCAGATCACTTTCAGAATACCATTATATAACCTCAGTTTTTTATATGATGAGGACTACAAGAAAAGAATGTGAACAAAATGATTTAGTAGATTAGAAAAAAAATTTTTTTTAAGGAAAATGCTTCCACTCACAAAGAGAAACCCATTGTTCCAGACTGCTATGGAAACTCAGCTTGTCAAACCCTCTTGGGCACACTTTGTGTCTGTGGGGAAATGTAGAGGAAGTACTGTCTTCAAAGTCTAGGCTTGAAGTAATATTAGAATGTTCTGCAAAGTAAAAGAAGATAGATGCCCCATTTGAGTTGCAGAGAAAATGTCTAGCCCACTGCAACCCAGGGGTTAGAGAACCATTCCTAGCAACATCAGAGGGGCTGGATTTTCTCCATCTGAAGTAGTTTGGTCAAGCTCACCTATTTGCTTAAAGTGAATCTGTACAATTTGTCAGCATGAAGGTTTATCTTATCCACATGTATAAGCACACAGTGGCTTGTTTACTCCTGTAGATGGTAGTTACATATTGAATTTTCATTCTATTCCTGGATCCTTCTGGATAGTGGTAATAGAATCAGTGCACACACACAAAAAAAACAATGTTAATTTAATGAAAGAACACAAGTTCTAATGAATCTTGGTAGAAAATCCTTTAAAATAATTGCCTAAAATGAAACAAAGCACATATGAACATTGGTCAGATAATATAAGTGACATAAACATGACCTGCAAATAGTAGCTATATGCGTTACCAAATAACTTTCATGGCACATGTTTTTCATGTGCATGAGCATGTGTGGTTGCTGTATAAATATTTGTTACATTGTGCAAGGCATGTGTATTGTGTGGGTATGTGTGCACATGTATGTGTGCACACATGTGGAGGCCAGAGGTTGACGATGGGTATCTTCTATCTTTCTCTATCATATGTTCTTGAAAGAGCATCTCTCACTAAACCTAGATCTCACCAATTTGGCTAGATAAGTGTTGTAGACAGCTTCACATCCAAACCAGACACAGTTTATAGGGAAAGGAGTTTATTTCAAGCTTACAGATACAGAGGGAAGTTCCACCAGTGGTGGAAAAATCTCCTCCATATATCCAAGGAGAGAGTAACAATCAAGCAGCCTATATGTAAAAACAAAAAGGAACAAGTAAGAATGGGAAGCAAGCAACAGGACCCTGTTTGACCTCAGATTGCTTTGTATATATTTTGTCAGAATCCTTATCTGCTCACAGTGACACCTTCTCCAACCAGGTAGCTGAAGATCAAAATTAAAAGTTTTCATAAAACATTTGAGTCTAGTAGGGCATCCATTCAAACTACCACAACAAGTGGCCACCTTCCCCTAGGTACTGGAGTGTCTCTACCTCCTCAGTTCTGGGATTAGAGTCATAGACCACCATAGAGATCCAAACTCAAGTGTTCATGCTTGCACCATAGCACTGTATCTACTGAGCTGTCATCAAGTCAAACATGACATATTTTGTTAGATTCGAAGGCATGGGAAACACAAAACTAGACCCAAATGGCAATGGTACCATAAAATTCTACTTCCTAAAAGGCAAACCAAATGGCTTAACCTTCACCAGGCCCTTAGAGGGAACACCTGAGCCACAAGACACTGGGGAGGGTATGATAAAGACTGACCTTAATTTTCTACAGCTTCTCTCTCTCCCTCTCCCTCCCTCTCTCTCTCAACATCTCTCTCTCTATTTCTCTCTCTCTCTCTCTCTCTCTTCTATCTAACTCTTGTATATTAGTTATCTTTTTCGTCATTTTTTTTAAGTGGGCACTGACCCGTAACACACAGTACCAGCATGGGGCTGTCATCCACAATGAGCTTTTGATCAGAGAGACATACAAGGTTTCCTAAAAGACAGACAGATTTCTGTTAGAGTACTTCATGACCCACCAAAGGTTAGTGGTAAGACCCTACTGCTGAAGACACCATATGCAGTTGACACGTAAAATGAAATGGCATGGCTGGAAGCTAGAAGAGAGTCAATACCCAGACAGTCAGTATGTCTAGTGCCAGAAGGTGCTACATGGGCGACTGGGGGAAAATGACCAATATTTGTCCAAGCAACTCATGGTCTAACCTACTTAGCAGCAAATAACCTGTTGTGATGCCCACACAAGTGCAATAGTGACATACTGCCATGATGGGTAACCAATGGCTCTTGATTTGGCTAACTGATCCCCTCAGTGGTACAAGACCTATAGCTGGAGCTGGAAAACAAGTAAGAACCATATCCAAACATTAGCCCACTCTCCAATATCAAGCTACCATCAATCATGGGCTATAAGAGGACCTACACTTATTAAATTCTCTATAAAAAAGTAAGGGTTATCTCATTTGTCCTGGTGCTAACTTACTCTCCGTTGGAGAATCTGCTTCTCTTTTCAGATGTAGATCGTAAGGAGAGAGCCACTACATCATGCCTCAAAAGGGCCCTGACTGAAACTAAGAAAAATTGGTGAAACAAGCAAGGGTGCTGTTTCCTGATGAACCAGATACCAGCACAAGGGGGAAGGAGATCAACACAGAGAAAAATCAATTCCTACCATATCATATAACCAGAGCCCCAGAAGCCCTCAACACCTCATCACTGAAGTAGACTAAAAATGAACCCAACATGGCTCAGGGAAATTTTGCAGAAGAGGGGGCAGAAAGAATGTCAGAGCCACATGTTGGGTCATGATATGCAGAGACATTTATCTTACCCATAACTGTGGGCTAACTCCACAATGCACGACCCATATACCTCAACAAGGAGGGGCCAATGGGGAGGGGGTAGGTCACGGATGAGCCTAATAATGGAACCTAACTGACTGTATTTGCTGAATACAAAAATAATTAATATCAAAAATTTCTACTTATTCAATTATTAACTATTTTAGAATACTGGGTTATTTTTCCTTCCAGTTTCAGTCACTGATCCTATGCTGCCTAGACTCAGAATTACGTGGTAAATGAAGCAAGAACAGAGAAAAAATGGTTGTTGCTTTCAAGAAATGCTGTGGACAATGAGATTCGAGGATTCATTTATATAAGAAGAGTAAGTCTGGGAAATTGCCTGTATATCTATGCCTGATGTAAATGTTACTGCACTTTTTACTTAAAATTTTATGAAGTGTAATCTGGTCTGACTTTACCCTCTAAAAGTTCCAATGTCAGAATCTAATCACCAAGGTGAAGACAGCTTAGGAGCTGGGACTTTAGGTAGGAGATCAGTCATGGAAGTGCAGTCTTGTGAATGAGGTTAATGCCCTGAAAAGAGGCCCTGGAGAGGCACTCACCCTCCTCTCAATGTGAGGGCCCAGCTGGAAGGAGCTATCTGTGAACCAGGACATGGCCCTCACCAGGCACTGGGTCTGTTCATGATCTGGACTTTGAGCATCCAGAATGTGTACATTACATTTCAGTTAGTTGTTTATACCCCTCCACACACATACCCACACACAGAGATAGTGTTCAGTGATACCATCCTGAACAGGCTGAGACCATGGTCATACAAAAAGAAGTGGTAGAAATAGAAGGACACGTGGGAAGAGAAGGGTTGGGGGAGTAAGAAAAGGCCAAAGAAGGGAAAAGACAGGAGGAAAGAACACAGTGAAGGGACTCCATGAGTGTGGGAAGGGCTAGTGTATGTGTGTAAGAGAGAGAGAGACAGAGTTGGTGTGGGGAGAGGAGGGGGAATGGGAGAAGGAGAAGGAGAAGTTAAACTCCAGGTAGCTTTTATGGCTATAGTATGAAAATTACCCCCCTCAATTTGTGCCATTATAAACCATCATTGCCCACGGTTTTTTTCTTTTCATTTTTTTCTGCTCGTGTATGATGTGTATGTGTGTGTGTGGTGGGTATATATGCATGTTTTTATGAGTGCAGAGTGTATGTGTATATATGTATGTATTTGTGTCCATGTACATGTGGAGGCTAGAGGACAAGCTTCAGTGTTACTGTCAGAAATGCTGGCCTTGTTTTAGACAGAGTGTCTCATTGGCCTGGAACTCAACAGTTACACTAGATGGGCTGGATAATGGGCTTCAGGGATCCTCTTGTCTCTGTTTCCTAGTGCCAGTATGAGAGACATGCACCAATACACTAGGCAATTACATGGACACTGGGGATTGAACTCAAAACCCCATACTTGTGAAGAAAATACCAAAGGAGCTATTACTCCAGTCCCACAAAAGATGTTTTTTATCACATTTTATCTATTTTCTATTGTTGTGTTAAAAACAGTCTTCCTGTGTATTCCTACAGCATATGGTTGTTGTTTCTTGAAATTTGAGCTCAGGAAGGGAAAGACTGCTACACCCCTATTGTACTGTGCTTCTCAGGGACAGACCACAGAAGCCCAGTAGAGCAGCTCTCTGTGATCAGGAATTTTCACTCTGGAAATCAGATGGAAGTGGATTCCCAGCCTCAAGTGCTCTTGGGCACATTCATCTGAGACATGCCAGTGACATAATTAATAAGTAGCAATGAGAACTCTGAAAGCAAAAGCTCATTCTTATAGCCTTGCACAAAGGCAGGTTGTACTGGGGTGAGATCAAAGTATATATCTCCAGTAGAAAATGATCTCACCAACAGCTGTAGCTGAGAATTGCATCACTGAGAAGAATTTGGTGACACCAGCTTTGTGAGTTTCAAAAAAGCACCAAAAACTAAAGCTATTTTATTGACAGTACTGATTAAGGAACTCAGTAATATTCTGTATGTCAGGAAATGTGGGTGTCTTTTAGTCTCATTAGGATAATATGAGTAATTTTATCACTTTAATAGGTCATAGATATACCAGAGCCAATTGAGGGGCTCTGGATCTCTGATTTGGTAGGAGTAAGTTTTTCAACGTGTTGATCTCTTTCACCTTTGTGCTGGTACCCAGTTCACCGAAAAACAGCACCCTTGCTTGTTTTGCCAATTTTTCTTAGTTTCAGCCAGATATAATGGGATTACTCTCTCCTTAGAATCTACATCTATCTGAAAAAAAGAAGCAGATTCTCCAATGGTGAGTAAGTTAGCACCAGACAAATGAGATAACCTTGCTTTTTTTATAGAGAATTTAATAGATGTAGGCCCACTTGTAGCCTACGATTGGTGGTAGCTTGCTAATGGAGAGCGGGCTTAAGTTTGGATATGGCTCTGACTTGTTTCCCAGTTCCAGCTATGGGTCCCATACCATTGACGGATCAGTTAGCCAAATCAAGAACAGTTGGTTCCCCACCATGGCTGTGTGCCACTATAGCACTTGTGTGAGCATCACCACAGGTTATTTGCTACTAAGTAGGTTAGACCATGAGTTGCTTGGACAGATATTGGTCATTTTCTCACAGTCACCCATGTAGCAGTTTCTGGCACTAGATGCAATGACTGTCTGGGGACTGACTTTCTTCCAGCTTCCAGCCATGCCATTCCATTGTACATGTCAACCACATAATGTGTCTTTGGCAGTATTGTCTTACCACTAAACTTTGGTGGGTCATCAAGTGCTCTGACAGAAATCTGTCTTTTAGGAAACCTTGTAGGTCTCTCTGATCAAAAGCTCATTGTGGATGATAGCCACCTGCTGATACTGGGAGTTATAGGTCAGTGCCCACTAAGAAAAGGAAGAAAAAGATAATTAATATAAAAGAGTTAGAGAAAAGAGAGAGAGAGAGAGCGAGGGAGGGAGAGGGAGAGAGAGAAGCTGTAGAAAATTAAGGTCAATCTTCATCATACCCTCTCCAGTGTCTTGTGGCTCAAGTGTTTCCTCTAAGGGCCTGGTGAAGGTTCAGCCATTTGGTCTGCCTTTTAGTATGTAGAATTGTATGGTACCATTGTTGTCTGGGTCTAGATTTGTGGTTCCCACCCCTTCCTTGGCCCTCCCTTCCCTCCCCAAACATCCTATTGTCTAGTCCACGAGATGATTGCTGCTAATATAAGGCATCTTGGGTAGATTCAGGTTAGGTGCTGTAGATGAGTAAGACTATGTGGCAATATTTTTTTCTGTGATTGGGTAAGTTCACTGAGAATTATCTCTTCCAGGTTCAACCATTTTTCCTCAATTTTCATTGTATCATTTGTTCTTACTTCTGTATAGAATTCCATTGTGTAGATATACCACATCTTAGTTATCAATTTTTCTAGTGATGGACATCTGGGTTGATTCCAGCTCTTAGCTATTACAAATTGAGTCACTACAAACGTGATTGAGCAAATCTCTCTAGCCTGTGGTTTGAAGGTTTTAGGGTAGATGCCCAGTAAGGGAATAAATGGGTCTGTTTGTATCTCTATAGTCAGCTTTTTGAGGAGTCTCCATATTGCTTTCCAAAGTGGTTGTACCATTTTACAGTCCCACCACCAGTGGATGACTGTTCCTTTTTCTCCACATTCTTGCCAGCATTTATTTTCATTTGATTTTTTGATGTTTGCTATCCTTATTGGGGTAAGATGGAATCTCACAGTTGTTTTAATTTACATTTCCCTTATGATTAGGGATGATGAACATTTTCTTAAATGTGTGTTTGCCATTAGTATTTAGTCCACTGTGAATTGCCTGTTGAGCTCTTTGCCCCATTTGTGAGTGGGGTGTTTGACTTTTTACTGTTTATATTTTTGAGTACTTTGTAGATTCTAGAGGTTAGGCCTCTGTCAGCTGAATTCTGTGGGTAATCTATTGGCTTCGCTTATTGTAGGTATGAATCCCACTTGGGCAAGGTGGATAATGCTTTTAATGTGTTGTTGGATTCAGTAGGCAAGGGTTTTGTTCAGGATCTTTGTCTCTAAGTTCATTGGGGAAAAAGGCCAGTAGTTTTCTTTTCTGTGGCATGTCTGCCTGGTTTTGGAATTAGGGTGAAACTAGCTTCATAGAAGGAGTTGGGGAGCTATCTCTGTTCTCTGATTGTGTGGCACAGTTTGAGAAAGATTGGTTTCAATTCTTCCATGAAAGTTTGATAGAATTCAGCTGAAAAATCATCTGGTCCTGGACTCTTCTTTTTGGAAAGGTTTGTGATTACATTCTCAATCTCAGTGCATGTGATAGGTTTGTTTTGAAGATTAATTTGCTCTGAGTTTAGCTTTGATAGATGGTATGCATCCTGGAATTTATCTGTCTCCTCCACATTATCTGGTTTTGTGGAGTAGAGGATTTTGAAATAAGTCCTGAAGATTCTCCCAATTTCAATTATATCTGTTGTGATTTCTCCTTTTTCATTTTGATATTTTGTTAATTTGAAGCATCACTTTTTTTTTTTTGATCAAATTGGCCAGGGTTTTGCCAATCTTGTTTATTTTTTCAAAGAACCAGCTCTTTGTTTTGTCAATTATCTTAATTTTTTTCTTAGTTTCCAATTCATTAATTTCTGCTCTGATTTTAATTATTTCTTTCCTTCTGGAGCTCTTTGGGTTGCATTTTTCTTGCTTTTTCCAGTGCCTTTAGGTGGATGGTTAGGTTATTGCTTTGGGATCTCTCAGTCTTTTTGATGAAGGCATTGAGACTATGAATTTTCCCCTGAGGACTGCCTTCATTGTGTCCCACAAGTTTTGGTGTGATGTGTTCTCATTGTCATTCAATTCTAGAAATTTTGCAATTTCATTTTTTCATTTCATCCACTATCAATTTATTGTTTAAAAGTGTGCTGTTCAGTTTCCAGGTGTTGTTGGGATTCTTGGTGGGTCTTTTGTTGTTGATTTCTAGCAATATAGCATTGTGATCTGGTATCATGCAGGAATTTATGGCAATTTTCCTAAATATGTGGAGGCAGTCTTTATGACCCAGTATATGGTCTATTTTAGAGAATGTTCCATGGGCTGCTGTGAAGAATGTGTAGTCTGTGGATTTGGGATGAATGTTCTGTAGTTGTATGCTAGGTCTAAGTGATCTATGGTTTTGTTGAGCTCTCTTACTTCCCTGATGAGTTTCTGTTTGGATGATCTGTGTATTACTGATAATGGTGTATTGAAGTCCCCAACTATGATGGTGTTGGTGCTTATTTCTATTTTATTGTCAAGTAGGTTTTGTTTTATGAACTGTGCTGCCCCTGTGTTTGGTACATACAGATTTATGATTGTAATATCCTCTTGATGGATCATTCCCTTGATAAGTAGGAAGTGCCTTCTTTGTCTTTTTTGATTATTTTTGTTGAAGTCTATTTTGTCTGATAGTAATTTAGGTAAGCCTGCTTATTTCTTATTCCCTTTTTCTTGGAATATTGTTTTGTACCCTTTAACCCTGAGGAGGTGTGTGTCTTTAGTGGTGAGGTGGGTTTCTTGAAGGCAACAGATTGAGGGGTCTCATTTTTTGATCCATCCTGTTAGTTTATGTCTATTGGTGGGTGAATTAAGGCTGTTAATAGTTAGGGTAATGACTATGCTATTTGATTTGATCCCTGTCATATTGTGATGGTAGATGTGGGTTGGTGTTTTCATGGACTTTGAAGTTTTTTGTGCCTACTCTGAGTTTGGTTATTGTGATCTGCTTCTTATAGGCATTTGAGTTTGATTATGTGTTTCTTCTCTGTGGAGAATTTCCTGAAACACTCTCTGGAGGTGTGGTTTTGTGCTTATATATTTGCAAAGCTGAGTTTTGTCATGTAATGTTTTTCTTTCACCATCTATTATGACAGATACTTTTGCTGGGCAGAGTAGTTTGGGTTGGAAGCCAACGGTTCTTAGATTTTGCAGTGATTCATTCCAGGCCCTTCTAGGTTTCAGGGTTTCCTTTGAGAATTCTGGAGTAATTCTAATGGCGTTACCTTTAAAAGTTATGTGCTGTTTTTCCCTAGCTGCTTTTAGGATTTTCTTTTTGGTGTGAATCTTTAGAGTCTTAATGATAATATATCTTGGAGAGTTTCTTCTTTAGTCCAGTCTGTTTGGTATTCTGTTGGCTTCTTGTATCTTGATGGGCCTTTCTTTTAAGAGACTGGGGATGTTTCCTTCAATTATTTTGTTAAATATGTTCTCTGTCTGAATTCCTTCTCCTTGTGGTATTACAATGATCCTAATATTAAGATGTTTAAGTATATCCCACAATTCTCTCATGTTCTGTTCACAGAAACTTTTGAAGTTACTAAAATTTTTGAACTCTCAAACTGGTTCTTCCATCTTGTCTTCCAGATCAGTGTTTCTATCCTCCACATGGCTCACTCTATTCTTGAGATCTTCTAGAGACTTTTGGACTTGTTCAATTAGGTTTGCATTTTTCTCCTAGTTCTCCTAGTTTTCTATGTATAATTTACATCCCTCTGTCAAGCTTCCTTTTCACATCATTTTTGGATTTTCTTGATGCTTCTTGGAATTCATCTTTTCATTTCTTTATATCTTCATTTAGCATCACCAGCTTATTTTTGAGGTCTTCTTTTTTCACTCTCCCTCATATCTCTTAACTGTCTTTGAACACCTTCTATTTTCTTATCTACTAGGTCTTGTCTAGTGATGGCAGCATCCACACGATTATCGGTCCTTTGTTTTTTGCAAGTTCTACCAGTAGCTTGGTCAGGGTTCCATTGCTCATAGCTTTATTTTTGTGTTCTGATCCTAATGACTCTTCTATGTTTTGATTAGAGATGTTCATTGTAGGACTGGGTGATCTAACTGGATTTTATTGCATTTGATTTTTCATGGTATTTCTTTTGTGCTTTGGTATGCCTATCACAGTGTATGGGCCCATAGTTGGATGGATCAGCCTGGGGTCAAGCACCATGGGAATCAGAAGCAGCCTGAGGCAGTTGCCAAGCAGCCTGTGCTTTGTTTATCACTTGCCAAATCCACGTGTGTTCCTGCCTGGCCTGGGCACCAAAGTTGCCTGAGCTCTCACATGGTACTGTCCCAAACTGCCTGTGCTCACGATAGGAGTGACACTAAGGCACCAAGCACTGAAGCAGCCCAAGCTTTGTCATGGTGGAACACTGGTACCCAGAAGCAGTCTGTGCTCCCCACAACAGGACAATTGTGGTTGACTGGCACGGCAGACAGGGATGGGATGGCACCTAAGCTGGTGCAAGCAACAGACACAGTCTGAGCTTGTGTGTGGGGTTACAATGGGCCTTGGCGCCTGTGAATGTATGGTGGCCAGAGCAGTAAGTGGGCAAGTGGGTGGAGCAGGCTAAACTTCTACAAGTGGGAATCTAAGCGGCAGAGCCATTTTGTGGGCAAATTTATCAAATGAGCCTGAGCTCTAATGGCCCAGTATGTGTAGCCTGGCCAGGGTCACATGTGGGCAGAGGTAGCAGGGTAATCGCCCCTATGCAGTGAGAGAAGTGTAACTAAGTTGGCCTGGGACCCTTTTCCTACAGTGAGTGCAGGAGTTTCCTAAAGCTTGGACTGTGAGTACAGCGGCTGCTTGGGGGAAGGGGTGGGCTCCCCCACTTCGGGAGAATTAGTGATTCCCTGTTTTTTCCCCTCTGTGCCCTCTCACTGGCAATTTATTGGAGATTGCTTTCCCTTAAAAGACCCAGTGAACCCTTAATGTCTTGCTTTTCTTTCCTGGGGATGTTAGGCACAGTTAGGTCATCACCATCTTGGGCAGAAGTCCCTCCAAGGACTTTTGCTGGCCATAATCTGATGGAGCCTGCCTTTGAAATGATAGGAGATGTGAGAAACCGGATTGCATTCTGGATTTTTTTTTTTTCCCCTGTAGAAAGACATGTGTGGGAATGGGAAGCCAACACAGAAAAGTTGCTGTCTGGGATCCTAGGATAGCATGCCCATCTACCTAGTGAGATAGCACCAGACAAAGACCTGATTTCTGTCCCCTAATCATGTTCCAGTATTTTTTACATAACAGACCAGGTGCCATCTCTCAGCTGCCCTAAGTGAACTTCTGTGACAGAACCACACCCAAAAAGTTTTTTGTTTAAACTTATTTCAAGGATATAATGTTCTCTTTACATTGTTTTGAAGAGTGCTCTCCCTTCAGAACTCTCTCCTCCACCTTTTCCTCACTGTCCCAAATCCCCAAATTATCCTCCCTGTAGGCATACTGGCCCACATCCTACACATGAAGTTGAGGATCAGGGGACTTGGGGTCCATCTGTTTTCTTTCTCCACATTCCTCGTGTACTTATTTTCTTTGGGGAATTCATACATTCATTCTTTCTTTCTGTGGCTCAGTTCCTCCAGCTGAAACTTTATAACAACAGAACCACCTACTCTAGGAGATGTTCATGAGGGTTAAGTAAGCTAATATTTTACAAAAAGCAATTTGTGACAGTCTCTGCCACATAGTCAGTTCTACATAATCTTCCTTAAAACAATATTTTAATTGGCATTATATACCTGGTACTGGATTTCATAGGAACATTTCTATGCAAATATCATGTCCCATATAACCTCCTGCCTTCTTCTTTCTCCCCTTCCCCATCTTGTCAGCTTCCTAGACATTTTTGATTCCACTTTCATGTAATATAAGCATACACAGTTTTATATATTTGTATTTGTAGAGCTGACCATGATCTGGGGGATAGATCTGATAATGAGGTGCCCTATAATGCATGTCTCTCTCTATAGTCTCACTACCCCATTCCTCTCCATCATGACATTCAACACAGCTCCTCCAGGTGCTTTCTTTCTACTCCTGTGGCCCAGAGTCCTGGAAAAGCTTTCTGAGAAGACCTTGCTCTCACACTCCCATCCACAGCTGTGTCCTCAGGCACACTGCATAGACCTCTCCTAGGTGCTACTTCCACTCTGGCAGAATACCCAGGCTTGTCCAGGAAGAGGCATTCTGGTCAGACTTACAGCCTAATGGAGGTATGCTGCCTTTTCTTGGTTTGATCTGCCTTTCCTCCCCAAACTAGACCCACTGACAAGAGTGTCCTGTTCATAAAACACTCCAGCACAAACAAGATGATCAATACATCACATACCTCAATATACCTAGTCATATGTAACATTATTAAACAGAAGTTCAAGCAATGTTCAGCTGAATGGAATAATACTGTCAACATAATTTAAGGGAAATTAGATATAAAAATGATCATATAACCTGGTTTTATGTATATTTATTAGGTAAGTAGAAAAAATGAATAATCACGTGGTGGGTCATTGATAGTGTCTTTATAATCTCCTTTTATTTTCCCATTTTTAATAAGCAAGCATAGAAGTATGTGACAATCTGATGGAAAAGCCATAGTGGTGGACTGTTTTATTACCCTGAGCAGGAGGAATTTGGCTAATGCCTACAAAACTTATCAGTACCTTCCTTCCCATTCATAAAATTAAAGTCCTCTAACTCAGATGGTAGGGGACCTTCAAAAACCTACCATGCTAATTTGCATAATTTCTTGGGTCCACTCACATTTCTCTGCATAAAACAAGGGTTTTTGAAACTGCAGTCTTCCCCTCTGCACTCAGTACTATCATCCCCTAAGCATTTAGTGCATGTTCTCAAGTGTAGCCCAATTTATTTATGGTACGGAAACCCTGGAAAACAACATGCTCATTGATTGGCAATATATTCCACCTAGTCTTTTTCCTGCTTCCCACACATAGAGGCTTAATGTGCTCCTCCTGCATTGGCAAGCCTCACTCTGGTTACTGGTTTTCTCTGCTACCAGTTCTCTATGAATTCCAGATCTTTCCATCCTTGTCTATACTCAGTCAGAGCAGGAGAATATGTGCTAACTCCATGTGGTCTGGGGAGTCATGGTAGATGACTTGATGAAAGCACATGGGTAGGAGGACTTTGATAGAATTCAATGGAGCCACAAGTTCACTGAATGCCTAATGAGGTCACATGTTCAAGCCAGGACAAAATCTCAATTTTTTTCAGTGGTGTATAAGAATGCCGTTGTATTTTGAAATAAGCTGTCCTTTAAGTTCTAAAAATGTTACTTCAACAAGTATATGTTGTAGTTTTCCATGGGTGCTTTTCTAGATGGCAAAAATTTATAAAAGTCATCTTTAAGTATCAAGTCATTAAAATTTAATATTTTAGAAAACTAAAACCTGGAAAATTGTTGGAAAAGTGCATATGAGGAATGCTATCCACCCTTTGTGTCCAGAATTCTGGGAAGTTGTGAGTTGGGAGGGACAGGAATACCCATCTGTCTGGTCTTCAGAGCACAAGCTCTCAAACACTTCTGCTCTGACTTCTATGCAGTAACACTTATGACAGATTGCCTTGATATATTTATTGTCTACACATTACCTCATATTGTAACTTTTATTTTTAAGTACGAAATGCTCAGAGTGGATAACTTTTGGGGGGAGGGTGGTAGTAGTACTCAAGGCAGGATTAGAAAGCCTGGCTAAGTTACAGTGGCCAGGTGCTGTCCCAGCCCATGCTGAGATCTAGAAGCCTTGGTTGGAGCTCCTCTAGAATGGGAGGAGACCTCAGTCCTAAGAACCACAGAATGTACTGGTACTATGTCCACTTGGAGCTCATGAACATGTGCCATAGGACACCCTGTCTCCTGGACATATCTCCCTCTTAGCTTCTGTCTTTGGCTTCCTTCTCAGTGCTACACTATAGCACCAAAGGGTGAATGTCTAGAACCAATATGCACACCTCAGGCAAGAAAGATGCAGACTGTAACCCTTTCTACTTTCTTTCTTCTTTTAGAATGTTTGTCCCTGAGAAACCACCACAATGTTCCAGTGCCAACCCCTGAAACTTCACTCAGCACTCAGCCTGTACTCTGGGCTTCAAGGTCATTCATACACTTTGTCCCTGATTTCCCACTTCCCTTGCACTCTGTCCTTCCCTCACGATCTCTCTCCAAGGTTGTTCTGTCCCTCTTCATTCTCTGATTTCTAGGGAATCCCAGCTACACTAACAAAGTATCCCTGGGCTAGGTTCGGACACCTCTGGATTTTACACTAAGAGCATTAGGATCCAGAAATGGAAGCAAAGGTGCTCTTTCATCAGCTACTTTTGGTCTGGTATGTTTTGTCCCAGAACATGAAGGAAACTACAATAGAAAACTGGTACCAGAGGAGAAACTTGACTGTGTGGCTTTTAAACCTTTGAAACTGATTTGTGGGAGGAATGTGGAAAGATTTTTGAAACTTTAGACTGAAAGACACATTGCAGTTCTCTAAGAAGAGCATGATGAAGCAACTATGGAGGAACTATGGAACTATGGAGGCTTGACTTATGCGGGTTAGAATAACTGTCAAGACTGAGAGAGGCAGTTTGTATGACATGCTGATTGAACTCTTCCTGTATTCTGAGAAACTGAGAAAAGTTGAATTTAAAAGTAATGAACTGATGTGTTTGAAAAAAATATAGTACAGAAGAGTATGCACTGAAAGAAATGAAAGTTTGGAGCTGGAAACTGCAGCTGGATTCAGCTGCAATTGTCTGAGACATATCACTATTGAGATTGGCCCAGCCACTCTGCAGTGGGAAAAGAGGAGCATTAATTCTTTTCTGAAAGGAAGGGGCATGAAGAAAGAATGCTGAAGGTGTTTTCCTATTCTTTAAAGTTGAGTTTATTTCTCACTGGATTAATAAATTTGATAGCCAATTTCATACTTTAGAAACATGGCACCTATAGAAAAGAGGGTAATTGGATTTGGAACACAGTCTCTAAGCAACATGGAACAAGACTTGATGCCTAGCCTCTGCTCTGCCAACTTTCTCTGCCATCATGAGAAGCTTCTCCATGAAACAGCAACCCAAAATAAAGTTTTCCCTTCCATTGGTTGCTTTTGATCAGGTGCTTTGTCCCAGCAATGCATCGATAACTACAACACAGTACTTATTCTTTAGAATACATAAACACATGAGGAAAATAATGGACAAATGTATCAGCCAAGTGGTAAAAATGTCCATATTTAAAAGCTGTAAGTGAGAAGCAGAAAGAGCAAAGTGACTTTGTGAATGCCGGCTCCCCCGTACAGCAGTTGTTTGCTCCTGCTCATCAGTGTATGCTTGTCTACAGAGCATGGGTCACACAGACACTGAACCCACTGTTAGTATTTCAAATAGTTTAATTAATTCATTTATTTGAGGAAGAGAGAAAGAAAGAAGCAGATAAAGAGAAAGAATGGGTATGCCAGAGCCTCTAGCCACTGCAAATCAACTCCAGATGCATGTGCCCATTTGTGTATCTGGCTTACATGGATACTAGGGAATTGAATCAGGGTCCTTAGGTCTTACAAGCAAGTACCTTAACCACTAAGCAATCTCTCCAGCCCACTTTTAGCATTTTAAATGAACTAGAATGTCAACATTTATGCACACATAAGACTGTAATCCCTTTATTTGATTCACTTCCCTGTTTAAAGAATATTTTTGATTACTTACTGCCTGCCAGGCATGATTCAAAAGACTGTTGAAGCTGCAGCCAAAGGCTCAAGAGAAGAAAGTGAATGACTATAAATGCCCAGGGGTTTGTCTCTAACATAGTTCTAGAGCTGATCATGTTGAAAACACACACTACCTTCAGAGTGAATTTGTTAAATATCAAAAGCAACTGGCTGGGCTCTGTAAAAACATTAAGGTGGATGAGGTATGTAATGAAAGGGGCCCAAAGTGGGTATGGCAGTTTCAGAAGACCTGACCCTGCTCGGAGAACACCCATCATTGGATTCTCCTGTAAAATGGCTGAATTGTTAAATTCATCTCTGTCCTGATGCTGTCTCAAAATTGGTTATAATATTATAATATATTATCATTTCCCTTGGTGTAGAGATGGTGGCATTGCTGCCAGAAGGACATTTCCAGTGCACTTGCCGCATGCACACCCAGAGATATGACAGCCAGAATCCCCCCTGCTAAGTAGCAGTAGATCCCAGGAGTGAAACCAAGAACCACAAGGCTGTGTTAACATCTGAATAGGAGAACCTCTAAGGCAGAAAGCCTCCACATACTTAAAGTTCAAATGAAAGTAAGTACTGGAGAATTTAAGGAGCAAGAGATCCATTCACATCATCCAGAAGCCCAGAGGACAAGCAATGTATCTATCACCCTTGCTGGACCACAGGCTCCCTCTCTGAAAAATGCTGCTGAGCATAGTGGGGCAGCACAGATATCAGCTACATTGCTAGACCATCCACAGCTCCTCCTTGTCTGTCATCAGCAAGGGGAAGGCTGACCAACCAACTGTGGGGCAAGTTTCTTTGGGATAGGATATTCAAAATTCCAGGAAGGGAAATCTGTAATATTGAATGTGCTCTACTTCAAGTAGATATCATACTCCACAAAAACAAGGGTGAAAATACCCATGCCTACTCTGTCTCATGTTTTCAGTTTTCTGAGCCTTGATTTTTGCAGGGAGGGGAGTCTACAGCTTTCCAGAAGTTGGCTTGCTGCCAGAGCAGCTGCCATGCCTGCTCTGTCCTGGGCTCAGACACTGAGGGAGTACCTGATACATCACCAAGTTTAGTGGAGTCCCCTGACACATCCCAGCTGGCAAGAGGCCACCAGAAAGAATGGAAAACCAGAACCCAGGCCAAATTGGGTCTGGAGAAAGGTGGCCCTCCTTTCTCCAGCTGGGATTTGGGGTGGGTGTGATTCTGACCACCTTAAATCATCAAGACCCTGTTCTTGGCAAGCATTTTACTCCAGCCAGCAGGACTCAGTGCTTGGCCAGTCATTAAGGCAGATGGAGACTGCTGGCCCTGAGCCACCTGACACAACTGGACAGAGGCCCATGTTGCATCACTGTGCCTCCCCCTGGGCCCTCATCCAATCCCTGGGAAATTCAGTGAGTATCCTTGAAGGAATGAATGGCTGGAGGGAAGAGCACATAGTAAATCCCCACCTATTTGGCATGAATATTCTGTGTCCCACCAGGATATGCTGCAGGCTGAATTATCATGGGGAGAGTTAGTCACATCTAAGGAGGTACACTTCCAAGATACAAAGCAATGAACATCAGTGGATTTTTTCATCACAAGAATTTTTGTTTGGTATACATTCTTTTTAAGATTAACATTAACCCCCAGCCCCCCAAAAGACTAAATGTTCCAAATATCTCATTGTCCAGAACCTGATGTCAATGAAGGTGGTAACATCTGTTTATGATAGGCCCCAACTTATATATAGGATAGATGCTGGGAGGTAAAATCATATATAAGTAGTCAACATTAACTACATAGAGTATCTACCATTGTTATGATTAATACTATGCAACTTTATATATTTTATTTTCTTTAATGCTCCCAATGTACCTTAAATTACAATTATTATCCTTGTATCATTTATTTCAGGGAGGCTAAGTAGGTAGGTACATCTGTAATGTCTCAAAGGTAGTAAGTGATGCAGCTGACATCTGACCACATCTGTCTGAATCTGACTGACAAAGAATAGCACTGTGATCAACTCCAGACCTGCCACATGCCATATCCAATTCAATGACGATTTCATTTTTAGACATCCTTCAGTTCTCACCACAAATGTCATTTCCTTTGACAGAATTCCCTTGAACACATTTTTTCTTCATTATATTTAGGGAGTTTGTATTCTTTAGCATAAATACTTTATTTAGCATATGCTGAGAAATAAATCTGCTGTCAAACCTCTTGAGTAATTATTATAACCCAAGTGTCTAGCTCATAATAATGAAGGAATTCTTAAAGTGAATGAGTGAATGCACCACAGCTGTGTTTCATGGATTACCTGTAGAACATACTATGTCTTAATAATGGTACTATACATTTCTAGTTGTGGTTATGACTGACTTTTAGACCAGTCAGGCTCTGACTTCTCTATCTGCTCTGGATAAAGAAAATCCAACATTGCCATTCCCTGGACATCTCCTTGGAATATCTAATATGTATTCCATCCATAAAACATTCACTAGCCTCAAATCCTCATCCATCTTCATTCACTGAGCATCAAGTCATATACTCTCAGTTATTACTAATAAATATTTAAAGTATTAAATATGAAGTTGGACAATCTGTTATTTACATAATAGAATTGTAGTGGGCAGAAATGTTAATAAATAACGATGTGATATTATTAGTGATCACTTATATTTCCAAAATGTTAAATTATTCAGGAGTCTCTTAATTCTTGAATATAATTTTATATTAGATAGAAACTACTGAAGGAATATTTTATTCATAAGATACTCTCCATGTTTATACTTGTGACAGGTCCCGTTCAAGTTACTCTCACTTTATAATGAAAGGCACTTTGTGTTACATATTGGAGTCAACATTGCAACTTGTTGTGCATGCACTGTTTCTCTAAGAATGTTCTAATACCATCATGTTCCTAGAACATTCACTTGAAAAGCATGGGACAGTGATGCCCCGGGATTCTTGGAGGTATTGCAAAGCAGCACATCCTTCCAGGTGGCCAGCGGACCCAGCATAGATTCCAGTTGGTTCCCAGAAAGTTTGCTTGCAGGCCACAGAACAATTTTCAAGACTGTACCTAAAGTAGAAATTGGTGTTTTAGAGACAGAAAACAAACTTTCTCATGTTGAAGCCTTGGAGGAAAAGAGACATAATAGTTTCTTAGGACTTCGTATCTGCCATATATTTTACTTCTGATTTCTTTAATCTTTCCAACAATTCGGAGATACAAGCTTTATTATGTATACTAGGCTTTTGTTAGTTCTACAGCTAAGTCAGAAAGTTGATCATTGTCTAATTTTTCTGGCAATGTGGACTGTCAAACTCAGAGCTACCTTAGATCAGAACTTATGTTTTCCTCATTACATCCCAGGCCCCAAAGAGGCAATTCAAATGATGTCATTGCTGACTTTCCTGTTGTACAGGGTTTCAGCTGTTACTTTCTTTCAAACACAAACATTTTTTAGCATTCTTTTTTATATCTCTGATACCATTTAACACACTTGGGGAAAATATCTGGGCAATCAAGATTCAAACACTTTTGGTGTAGTCATTAAAAATAAGTAAAACAAAAATATTTTCAATGTAAAATACATAGTATTTGCACTCCTTGAAAGACTAAATCTTATTCCATAAATCTCTAAGTCATTAAAAAATTAAAGTCAACTTTAGTTAATCATCTTTAGAGAAGGTCAGAATTAGTAGATTTGGGCCTCATTTCTTCAAAGTCAACATTATACAGAGGAAACCTCTTCCTGCCCACAGCACCTTTGCCAAAGAAAGGTCCATTGGTCCTGAGCATCAAATCCCCACATAAACATTTTGTCATCTCATCTAAACTGAAGTCCTGCTTGATGCAGTAGCAGGATTCCTGCTTTGCTGTTAAGATTATCAACTGCCTTGATTATTTAGGAAACTTCCTTTTTCCTTAGCCAGAGATATTGCCCCAGGAGAGGGTGAGTGAAAAGATGAATTGCCCCCTTGTGCTTGGTGAAGGAACTTTTCCATTTTGCATTATGGGCAGCCTGATTCACTTTTATTTAATGTTTTAAAAAGCTTTTTCCAATTAATTAATTTCCTAATTTTTGACA
This sequence comes from Jaculus jaculus, assembly GCF_020740685.1. NCBI lineage: Eukaryota > Metazoa > Chordata > Mammalia > Rodentia > Dipodidae > Jaculus > Jaculus jaculus. The sequence continues at coordinate 62,292,698 of NC_059103.1, read as the reverse complement.
ATTTCATACATGTATGTAATGTATTTTAATCATATTCACCCCAACTACCCTCTTTAATCTCCTCCATTTCCTGCTAAACCCCTTGTTCTCAACTAGTCTCCTTCTTGATTTCCTGCCTTTTTTTCTACAATTTATTTAATTTTGCTATTTTATTTGCCCTCACTGAGGCAACATTCCTATTTACCTCTCACTTGTAGAAATTCTTGGTGTAACCTTAGAAGGTCATCACTGTTCCATTTCCCTGGCTTTTTGTCAACCACTACAAGTTCATTTTCATGATTGGTCTAGAGGACTGAAGAAATGTGAATTCATCTTTATTATCAAAATTGTTTCTTATTGTGAGGTTTAAAAATGGAACTCATTGAGAGACTAAAAGCAGAAGTGAGGAAGCTTATAATTACCTCAGTTTTCTGTTCAGAGCCCATGAATGTTCATTGTCAAATTCAGGGGGTTTTACGTGTGTATTTCTATTCTGTGTACCTTCCCCTAGTTCCTCGGGCTCAAACATGTTCATGTGTTGCCATTCTGTAATAATTGTAGTGGATAATGAAACCCTAACAGCTACTGTAAATCTAAGCTCAGACTGTATACACCACTTTCTATCTGCTGGGACAAAATACCAAGGCAGAAAACACTTAGGGAAGAAAAAGGGTTTATTTCCCCTTACAGTTTTGAGGGGAAGTTTTGTCCTGGCAGATGCAGAAGGATGGAATCACATCATCAGGAAGGATGTAGAGAACAAGATAGGCTGCCCAATAGCACCTCAAAGCCTGCCCACAGTGGAACACTTCCTCCAGGAAAGCATCACATCTTAAAGGTTGCAGGACTTTTCCAAAAAGCACAAGCAACTGCGGATAGATTATTCAAACACATGAGTCTGTGGGAGACATTTTACATTCAAACTATCACACAGTCAAGGGGAAAGTGGGGGGAGGGAGGGTATTAATATGGGATATTTTTTATAATCACAGAAGATATTAATAAAAATTAAGAAAAATAAATATTAAAAAAGAAGAATATCTAGAGATGCAGTTTTTAAATACAATAAAAGCTAGACTATAAAAATAAATAAGTAAATATAAGTTGAAAACTAAAGGTGACAGTACAAGGCTAAGTTGATGAGTTTAATGACTTTATTGAAAACAAAACTATTGGGCTGGAGAGATGGCTTAGCGGTTAAGCGCTTGCCTGTGAAGCCCAAGGACCCTGGTTCGAGGCTCGGTTCCCCAGGTCCCACGTTAGCCAGATGCACAAGGGGGCGCACGTGTCTGGAGTTCATTTGCAGAGGCTGGAAGCCCTGGCGCGCCCATTCTCTCTCTCTCCTTCTATCTGTCTTTCTCTCTGTGTCTGTCACTCTCAAATAAATAAATAAAAAATTTAAAAAAAAAACTATTAAGTGTAAGCAAGGTATCTAATCCAAGATTGAGAGCTCTAGTTATCCAATTGGTCTTATAATTATTTACAATTATAGAGTCTAACACTAGGAGTTTTGTATTTCTGGAAATATATATGAAAAAATCAAGCAGGTAATGGAAGTGACTTTTAGGTACACTCAAAGTTCTCATAGAAACAGTCTGATGTATGGTGTGTAGCAATAAGAAAAGCGATGAATGACAAGTGCATGCTGGCTTATGGAGTGGGAAGTGTGGTGTCAGGAAGACTTCAGCAGCAATGGAAGGTCCATGGTGTCTTTATGTCTTTTAACATTTTGACATGTTTGTAGGTTCTATATGTATTTGACTTGTCATTTTATTTTCCACTGAACAGAAATATTTAAAAATAGGGTCTGGGTAGATGGTTCAGTGGATAAGGGTACTCTGTGCAAGCATGGGGACCTGGGTTTAATCCATAGCACACATTCAGAAAGCTGGTTTGGCCTTGCACACCTATAACCAGTCCTGAAGTGGGTGGAGGCAAGGGAATTTCTGAAGCTCTGTGGTCAGCCTGTCTGACACAAAATGACAGATCTGGATTTATGAGAGAATCTGTCTCAAGGAAGCAAAGCAAAAAGAGTGGTAGAGGAGGTCATCCAACATTCTACTCTGGTCTCCATGACCATATGCATTGGGTGTACAAATCTCTACACACACACACATACAAATGTACATACAGAACATATATACCACACAAAAATTAAGATTTTACATTGTAATATTATATTAATATTATAAATATAATTATATAATGTAATATTATAATAAGAATGTATACTAGGCCAGGCATGCTAGTGCTCACCTTTAATCCCAACACTTGGGAGGCAGAGGTAGGAGGATTGCTATGAGTTTTAGGACAGCCTGAGACTACATAGTGAATTCCAGGTCAGCCTGGGCTACAGAGAGAACATACCTTGAAAAGCAAAAGCTAAACTAAGTATAGTTATTTTTAGCATTTTTGTAATGGTAAATTGTGTGTATTGATTTAAATGTATTATAGTCTCATTTTCAAGGTACTCAGAGAGTAAAAATACTGTACATAACCTCCTACAACTTAGCCAAAACTATAAATGAGAGCTCGAGAGATGGCTCAGTGACTAAGGCAGTGGTCTCCAAAGCCTAGCCTCCGGGATTCAATTCCCTAGCACCCAAGTAAAGCTAGATGCACAAAGTGGCACATAAGTCTGGAGTTCATTTGCAGTGGCTGAAGGCCCTGGTATGCCCATTCTTTCTGTTTCTCTTTCTCTTTCTTTGTCACTCTTTGCTTGAAAATAAATATTATTATATTTATAAATGAATAAAATTTATAATATATTTATATATTACACACAATATATTTTATATTATAGAACATAATTTACAATTAAAATCTGTAAAAAAATAAAAATATTTTAATTAATTTATTACAGAGACAGGCCTTTAGCCAGTGCCAACCAACTCCAGATGCGTGTACACCATGGACATCAGGCTTACTTGGGTTTTAGAGAATTGAACCTGTGTTCTTTGACTTCATAGCTAAACATCGTAACCACTAAGCAATCTTTCCTGACCAAGATTTTTTTTCTCGATTTTTATTAACATTTTTCATGATTATAAAAAGCATCCCATGGTAATACCTTCCTCCCCCACCCCCACTTTCCCCCTTGAAATTCCATTCTCCATCATATCCCCTCCAAATCTCAATCAGTCTCTCTTTTATTTTGATGCCATGGTCTTTTCCTCCTCTTATGATGGTCTTGTGCAGGTAGTGTCAGGCACTATGAGGTCATGGATATCCAGGCCATTTTATGTCTGGAGGGAGCACATTGTATGGAGTCCTACCCTTCCTTTGGTTGTAACATCCTTTCTGCCACCTTTTCCACATTAGATACTGAGCCTTGGAAGGTGTAACTGAGATGTTACTCAGTAGTCCAGTCACTTCTTTCCAGTACTATGATACTTTCTGAGTCATCCCAAGGTCACTGCCATCTGAAAAGAGAAGATTCTCTGCCCAAAGTGAGAGTAGCATTAATATAAGAGTATAAATATTAAGAGAAGTGCTTTCTGGGCAGTTTGATAAGCATAGTATATACATTTTTCCAGACATCAGAAGATGTTACACTCCTAGGGCTCATGACTCCCCCTGTTTTAAGTTTTCAGTATCAGGGATGTGTTTCCCCCCATGGATTCCAATTGGAGGGCAGTTGGTTTCCACCATGACAGACATGCCACTATTGCACCCATTGGCTCATTTGAGCTGACTGGCCAATTATAAGACTTGCTGTGTCCACTGTTGAGTATCATCACTGGTGGTATCTCTTTCTCCCATTGAAATACATGTAGAGTGGCTTCTTCTAGCTTTCTGTCAGCTAGTCTACATGGAGGACGCTATTAGCTCAGTTCCAGCATGATTTCTCAGTGTCCTTGCAGCCCAAGTATGTGAAGTCTACAGCAATAGGGTCTTACCATCTATTCCTGGTGGGAAACCAAGGGCCTCAGAAATGGCCTATAAAGTTTTTCGGCACCAGGAACCTCCCTCTGCTCAAGATTTTTAAAAATATATATAAATGAAACAAAGCTATTCAGGTGATGTTCAACTAATGAAGAAATTAATGTCTGTGAAACTTACAATAAAGTCTAAGGAGAAATTTTATTTCAAAACCTTAACCTACCAGCCCCTGGGGCCTAGCCACAACATACTTGGAGTAAAATCATTGCTATTTCCCATCCTGGCCACAGAACTGACCTGTAGGTGTGGTTCACTAGTGTTCAACAGGCCAGGAGACAGCCTACTACATAACCAGGAAAGATAACAGCTCAAAATTTAAAGCTTGGTTTGTCCTGAATGTGTATTTCTTTCATAAAGTTAAAAAAAAAAAAACACTGAAATTGAACCATTCTAAGTTAGGGCTATCTGGGTATGTTCACCTGTCTTAAAAAGAGAAGATGATAATTTCTATAATATAGATGAACAAACTGAAGGGTCTTGTAGTTTGACAGGGAAACTACATGGAAGGTACTAGGCAACGTGATCTAAAGTTTCATGGTCAAGACATGACATATACAAGTTAAAATAAATTAAATCAAAACCATATTTAAACATATATTTAAAACAATTTTTAACTAAAATATTGTAGATTTCCTCAGGGTGATATGATACATTTGTGAAAGAGTTCTGTTGAGTTTTTCTTGCTGACCTAAGTGATATGGTGTGATGGTTAAGGTGTTATCAACTTGGTCTGTTTAATAATCCACAGATAGCCCTTTCTGGTAGGTCTCTGAGGTTGCTTCCAGGAAGGATTAACAGAAAGAGGAAGTAATTCCTCTAGTGAGCCCTTCCCCCAGAGCAGATGGGAACTTTATATAAAGAAGCTCTGGGTGAAAAGAGCCCCTTCCTTCTACTTGGCTGCCAGAGCTGCTTGTTGCCTTCCATTCTGGACTGAAAACAAGCATCAACTGAAAACTCACATGGACTGAAAACCAGCAGCTCCTCAGGAAGCCTACAGGCCTTCAGTGTAAGATTGAGACTGCTGAGGCATCTAGCCATGTTGACTGAGCAGCTACTGGGTTCTGTGATTCTTGGGCCTGCAACTGCTATTTTACTACTGTAAGGTAATCTAATAAATTCTCTTTTTAACATAATTCTTTCTAGCAGCTCTGTTCCTCTAGAGAACCCTGACTAATACAGATTTTGGTACCAGAAGTGGGTTCTAGAGAAACAATTTTAAGGATGGATTTCTCTAATGGACTTGGTGCTATCTGGGGTTGGCTCTCTAACTTCCATGCTGTTAAAGGCCCTACTTATAATAAGGACAGCACTTTTACTGGAATAAGGGTAATTCTTTTCTTGGACATAACTATGGTACTAATAATCCATGCTGTGAACTATTTAATGAACTCTTTGAGATATATGTATTTGGTAATCCTGCATCATATCTTGAGAAGAGCATGGGCTTTAGCAACTCTGTATTTAAAACATGAATATATGAGGAAGAGTAAGACAAATGATGCGGTTGGTTGTTTGCTTCTAGCATCTCTGGTAAAATTACTGAGGGAACATCAGAAAAGCTCAGAAAGAAAAATTCCAAGCTTAAGACCCACATACATGATCTGAAGGTTTCTAAGAGTGCCCTGGAGGAGGGTCTCCTCTCTAGTCAGAACAAGACTCAAACTGCAGAAAACCAAACCCAAACTCTAATTGTAAGACTGGCTAACTTTCAATGTAAGCTCAATTCCCAGCCTCACATGCTATCAGAAGCTAAAGTGAGGGCATTGATTAGAAAAGATTGGGATCCTATCACTTGGGATGGTGATGTATGGGAAGACCCTGAAGTATTTGGGGATATCAAACTCTCAGATTCTGAAGAAGTTGTTTTGTATGAAAATGTGACACCCTCCCCCACCCAACCCCCGCTTAGTAGCAGTTGTATCCCCACCTCCATACCCTGAAGTATTGCCCTCCTCACCCTTGCCTGAGGGAATTAATCCCTCTTTGTCTGAGGAATCAGAAGGAGTTGCTGATGCTTCTCAGTGCCCACCCATCTTTGCCCCTAGGCCTATAGCAAGGCATAAGGCTAGGCATGCCCTTAAAGGTGAGATAGAAAGTATGACACAAGAGGAGGTGAGGTACATCCATAAAGAACTTCAGGAGTGCAAGATGGCGACCACCTAGCTGCGCTGCAGATACCGGGTAAAGAAAGGCAAGAAATTAAGGGTTATCAGGGTCTTCGTGCCAGTGGGAGGGCACAGAGTGGGGAAAAACAAGGAAGCATGCATCCCCCCTCCGGTGGGTAGTCTACCCCCATACATACAGCCACCGCACCCCGTGCCCCACACCACGTGGCTGTGCTCTGATCGCGGGCCCGCCAGCCCATCGCGTACCTGCCAGCCTGCTGCACTGATGCGGTGACCTCTGCTTTTGTGCTCTGATCGTGCACATTGGCCAGCCATGCTGTGCTCAGTTCGCATGCCTGTGGGGGCCACGTCTGCCATGATTAGGCGGCTGCCAGACCCCCTGCTGCTGTGCTCCGATCTCTTGCCTGCCAGCCAGCCTCTGCTGTGTCCTGATCCCGTGCCCGCATCAGCTGCCTCTGGACTACAATTGCATGTGCAGTGGGCCCAGCCCCACAGTTAGGGCCACACAAGTCCACACTGACTCACTAGCACCAGCTCAGGTGCCATCCCCTACATGTCAGTTGCCACCCATCCCCCACTCCCCTGAGGTGGGAGAGTGCAGACTGCAGGTCCCAGTGTTCCCAGCCAGAGTTTGGGCAGCTTCAGAGCTTGCAACCTCTGTCCCCTTTCAAACTCGAAGGCAGTCAGCTTTGGTGCATTACTGGGTAAGAATTCACGCAACTTTGGAGCCCTTGTCAGGCAATAGATAGGCTGCTTTGGCAAAAGAGAGCAAAAACCCAGGCTGCTTGCAACTGCCCCAGGCTGCCTTGGATTCTCATTAAGCTAGATCCCAGGCTGCTCCACCCACCTACCTGCCCATGCACTGACATGGGTAGACCATAGTACAAAAGAAATAACATGAAAAATAAAATGCAAGAAAATCCAGACAGATCACCCAGTCCAACAATGATTACATCTAACCAAAACATAGAAGAGTGTTTAGGATCATAACATCAAGTGGAAGCTATGAGCAATGCAACCCTGACAAACCTACTGCTAGAACGTGCAGGAAAGCTACAAAGGACAGATAATCGTGTGGATGCTACTATCACTAAGCTACAGCAATATGATAAGACATTGGAAGGAATTCAAAGAGAGCTAAGAGAATTGAGGGAGAGTGAAAAAAAAGAGGACCTTAAAAATAAGCTGGCCACACTAAATGAAAACTTAAAGTAATGCAAGGATGATTTCCAAGAATCATCAAGAAAATCAGAAAATGAGGTGAAAAAGGAGTTGGACAGAGCAATGGAAGTGATACGTAGGAAAGTAGTAGAAAATGCAAACTTAATTGAACAAGTCCAAAACACACTAGAGGCTTTCAAGAATAGAGTCAGCGAAGTGGAAGATAGAAATTCTGATCTGGAAGACAGGATGGAAGAAACAGTTCGAGAGTCCAAAAATTTCAGCAAGTTCAAAAGTTCCTATGAACAGAACATGAGGGAATTGTGGGATACACTTAAATGTCCTAGTATCAGAATCATTGGAATACCAGAGGGAGAATTTCAGACCAAAGGCATGGAGAACTTATTTAACTCAATAATTGAAGTAAACCTCCCCCATCTCTTAAAAGAAAGGCCCATCAAGATACAAGAAGCAAACATAACTCCTAACCAACTAGACCAAAGGAGAAACTCCCCAAGACATATTATCATTAAGACTCTAAACATTGACACCAAAGAGAAAATCCTAAAAGCAGCTGGGAAAAACAGCACACCACTTTCAAAGGAAACCCTATCAGAATTACTTCAGACTTCTCAATGGAAACACTGAAAGCTAGAAGGGCCTGGAATGAAACTCTCCAAACTCTAAAAAACTATGGCTTCCAACCTAAACTACTCTACCTGGCAAAAGTCTCCCTTATAATAGATGGTGAAAGGAAAACTTTCCATGACAAAACTCAGCTTTACAATTATATGAACACCAAACCAAACCTACAGAAAGTATTCCAGGAAATTCTCCACAGAGAAGAAACAAATAACAAAACACAAATGCCTACAAGAAGGAGATCACAGCAACCAAACCCAGAGTAGACTGAAAAAATTTCAAATTCCATGGAAATGCCAACACAACTCTACCACCACAACATGGCAGGGATCAAATCAAATCTCACAGTCATCACCCTAAATATTAATGGCGTTAATTCACCCATCAAGAGACACAAGCTAACAGGGTGGATCAAAAAATTAGACCCCTCAATCTGCTGCCTTCAAGAAACCCACCTTACCACTAAAGACGAAACCTCCTCAGGGTGAAAGGGTAAAAAAAAATATATATTACAAGCAAATGGGAATAAGAAACAAGCAGGTGTAGCTATATTAATATCAGATAAAATTGACTTCAAACCAAAAACAATCAAAAAAGACAAAGAAGGCTACTTCCTACATATAAAGGGAACAATCCATCAAGAGGATATTACAATCATAAATCTGTATGCACCAAACACAGGGGCACCACAGTTCATAAAACAAAACCTACTTGACAAGAAAACAGGAATAACCACCAACACCATCATACCTGGGGACTTTAACACACCATTATCAGTAATAGACAGATCATCCAAACACAAGCTCAACAGGGAAGTAAGAGAAGTCAACAAAACCGTAGAGCACTTAGACCTAACAGACATCTACAGAAATTTCCATCCCAAATCCACAGACTATACATTCTTCTCAGCAGTCCATGGAACATTCTCTAAAATAGACCATATACTGGGTCACAAAGACTGCCTCCACATATTTAGGAAAATCGACATAATTCCCTGCATGATATCAGATCATAATGCTATATTCCTCGAAATCAACAACAACAACAACAAAAAAAAAAAAAAACAAGAACCCCAATGGCAACTGGAAACTGAATAGCACACTCTTAAACAATAAATGGATAGTGGATAAAATAAAAAATGAAATGGCAAAATTCCTGGAATTGAATGACAATGAGAACACATCATACCAAAACTTATGGGACAGAATGAATGCAGTCCTCAGGGGAAAATTCATAGCACTAAATGCCTTCATAAAAAAGACAGAAAGATCCCAAATCAATAGCCTAACCAACCATCTAAAGGCATTGGAAAAACAAGAAAAATCCAACCCAAAGAGCTCCAGAAAGAAAGAAATAATTAAAATCAGAGCAGAAATTAATGAATTGGAAACCAAGGAAACAATTAAGGCAATTGACGAAACAAAGAGCTGGTTCTTTGAAAAAATAAACAAGATTGACACACCTCTGGCCAATGTGATCAAGCAAAAAAGGAGAGACTCCAAATTAACAAAATTCAAAATGAAAAAGGAGAGATCACAACAGTGAAATCAGCAGAATCATCAGGACTTATTTAAAAAAACCTCTATTCCACAAAACTGGAAAATATGGAGGAGATGGATAAATTCCTGGACGCATATCATGTACCAAAGCTAAACTCAGAGCAGATTAATCACCTCAATGAACCCATCACACTCATGGAGATTGAAAAAGTAATTAAAACCTCCCAAAAAAGAAGAGTCCAAGACCAGATGGATTCCCAGCCAAATTTTATCAAACCTTCATGGAAGAACTCAAACCAATCTTTCTAAAACTGTGCCACACAATTGAAGAACAGGGAAAGCTACCCAACTCCTTCTATGAAGCTAGTATCACCCCAATCCCAAAACCAGGCAGAGATGCCACAAGAAAGGAAAACTACCGGCCTATTTCCCTAATGAACATAGTTGCAAAGATCCTGAACAAAATACTCACAAACTGAATCCAACAACACATCAAAAGCATTATCCACCTTGACCAAGTGGGATTTATCCCAGGAACACAAGGGTGGTTCAACATATGAAAATCTGTCACTGTAACATACCACATAAACAAGCTTAAACATAAAAAACACATGATCATTTCAATAGATGGAGAAAAGGCTTTGAAAAGATACAACATCACTTCATGATCAAAACATTGGAGAAAATTGGTATGTTTGGTTCACATCTTAACATAATAAAGGCAATATACAAAGCACCAAAGGCCCAAATAATACTTAATGGTGAGAAACTGGAGGAATTCCCATTGAGATCAGGAACAAGACAGGGATGTCCTCTCTCACCTCTGCTTTTCAATGTAGTTCTGGAAGTCCTAGCCCAAGCCATACAAAAGGAGAAGGAAACAAAAGGGATACAATTTGGAAAAGAAGAAGTTAAGTTGGCTCTATTCGCTGATGACATGATTGTATATGTAAAAGACCCGAGAGACTCCATCCCAAAACTCCTGAAGATGATTAACTCCTATAGCAAAGTAGCAGGATACAAAATCAATGCACAAAATTCAGTAGCATTTCTGTATGCAAATGACAAAGATACATAAAAAGAAATAAAGGACATAGTCCCATTTTTAATAGCAACAACAACAACAAAAAAATACCTTGGAATAATGTTAACTAAGGAAGTAAAAGATCTACACAACGAAAATATAAAAACTCTCAAAAAAGAAATTGAGGAGGACTTGAGAAGATGGAAAGACCTCCCATGCTCCTGGATAGCCAGAATTAACATTGTGAAGATGACAATCCTACCAAAGGATATATATAGATTTAATGCAATTCCAATTAAAATCCCTACAGTGTTCTTCACAGAGATAGAAAAAATGATCTCAAAGTTCATATGGAAAGGCAAAAGGCCTCGCATATCCAAACATATCCTCAGCAAAAGAAATACCTCTGGTGGCATCACCATACCTGATATAAAGCTATACAACAAAGCCATAGGAATAAAAACAGCATGGTACTGGCATAAAAACAGGAGTATAGACCAATGGAATAGACTTGAGGACCCGGCGTTTGGGTCAAGCAACTATAGCTACTTGATATTCAACCAAGGCCTGAATAACATAGGCTGGAAAAAGATAGCATCTTCAACAAATGGTGCTGGACAAACTGGATAACCACATGCAGGAAACGGAAACTTGATCCAACCATTTCACCATGCACTACACTCAAATCCAAATGGATCAAAGCCCTCAACATAAGACCAGAAACTCGAATACTACTGGAAGAAAAGTTAGGAAGTACTTTCCATGATATAGGAATGGAAAAAGACTTCCTGAACAAAACTCCAGTGGCTCAAGTTCTTAAACAGTCACTTAACCAATGGGGTCATATGAAGCTGAAGAGTTACTTTATAGACAAGCATATAATAAGCAAAGCTAATAGAATACCCAGAGAATGGGAGAAAATATTTGCAGGTTATCCAACTAATATAGGCCTTATCTCTAGAATTTACAAAGAACTCAGATGTCTAAACAATAAGAAGCCAAATACCCCACTCACAAAATGGGGCACAGAGTTGAACAGGCAACTCACAGAGGAAGATATACAAATGGCAAACACACACTTAAGAAAATGTTCATCATCCCTAATTGTCAGAGAAATGCAAATTAAAACAACTATGAAATTCCACCTTACCCCAGTAAGGATAGCCAACATCAAAAAATCAAATGAAAATAAATTCTGGAGAGGATGTGGAGAAGCAGGAACATTCATTCACTGTTGGTGGGAATGCAGGATGGTACAACCACTTTGGAAAGCAATATGGAGACTCCTGAAAAAGCTGATAATAGAAATACCAACAGACACAGTTATACCCTTACTGGGCATCTACCCTAAATCCTTCAAACCACAGGCCAGAGAGATTTGCTCAACCATGTTTGTAGTGGCTCAATTAGTAATAGCTAAAAGCTGGAATCAACCCAGATGTCCATCATTAGAAGAATGGATAACAAAGATGTGGTATATCTACACAATGGAATTCTATACATCAGTAAGAAAAAACGACACAAAGAAATTTGAGGAAAAATGGTTGAACCTGGATCAGATCATTCTCCGAGAATTTACCCAATCACAGAAAAAAAATTGACACAAAGTTTCACTCATCTACAACACCTAACCTGAATCTACCCAAGATACCTTACATACCCAGCAAGCACCTCATGGACTAGACAATAGGATGGATGGGGAGGGCGGGGAGGGCATTGAAGGGTGGAAAACAGTAATCTGGACCCAAATGGCAATGGTACCATAAAATTCTACTTCCTAAAAGACAGACCAAATGGCTGAACCTTCACTAGACATTTACAGGAATCACCTGAACCACAAGACACTGGACAGGGTAGGATCAAGACTAACCTAAATCTTCTACATCTTCCCTCCCTCCCTCTCCTCCTCTCCCCTCTATCTCTCTCCTCTCTAACTGTTGTATATTAGTTATGTCTTTCCTCAATTTCTTAGTGGGCACTGACCTGTAACCCCCACTACTAGCTTGGGGCTACCATCCACAATGAGCTTTTGATCAGAGAAACCTACAAGGTTTCCCAAAACAATGACAGACTTCTGTCAGAGTACTTGATGACCCACCAAAGGCCAGTGGTAAAACCCTATTGCTGAAGACTCCATATGCAGCTGACACATAAAATGGAATGGCATGGCTGGAAGCCAGGAGAGAGTCAGTCCCCAGACAGTCAGCGTGTCTAGTGCCAGAAGGTGCTACATGGTCGAGTGGGGTAAATGACCAACATCTGTCCAAGCAACTCATTGTCTAACCTAATTAGCAACAAATAACATGATGTGATGCCCACACATGTGCAATAGTGGCACACTGCCATGGTGAGGAACCAACTGCTCTTGATTTGGCTAACTGATCCCTTCAGTGGTACTAGACCCATAGCTGGAGCTGGGAAACAAGTCAGAACCATACCCAAACAAAAGCCCACTCTCCAATATCAAGCTACCATCAATCATGGGGTACAAAAGGGCTTACACCTATCAAACTCTCTATCAAAAAATAAGTGTTATCTCAATTTTCCAGGTTCTAACTTACTATCCGTTGGAGAATCTGCTTCTCCTTTTCAGATAGATGCCGATCCTAAGGAGAGAGCTGCCCCAACATACCTCAAAAGGGGCCCAACTGAAACTAAGGACAATTGGCAAAACAAGCAAGGGTGATGTTTTCCTATGAACCGGATACTAGCACAAAGGGGAAGGGGATCAACACAGAGAAAAATCAACTCCTACCAAATCAGAGAGCCAGAACCTCAGAGGCCCCCAACACCTCAGCACTGAAGCAGACCAAAAATGAACCCAACATGGCTCAGGGAAATTTTAAGGAAGAGGGGGCAGAAAGAATGTCAGAGTCACATGTTGGGTCATGATTTGCAGAGACATTTATCATACCAATAACTGTAGGCTAACTCCACAATGCACGACCCATTTACATCAACAAGGAGGGTCCAATGAGAGGGGTAGATCATAGAAGAGCCTAAAGAATGGTACCAAACTGCCTGTATTTGGTGAAAAGAAAACTAATAAATTAAATTAAAAAAAAAAAAAAGAACTTCAGGAGTTCTCTAACCTTTACAGGCAAAAGCATGCGGAATATGTGTGGGAATGAATTTTCAAGAGTGTGGGAGCATGGCAGAAGGAATTTAAGATTATATGCATCTGAATTTACTGAAATAGGCCCATTGAGCAGAGATTTTAGATTAACCCTGCAGCTTATGCAATTGGAAGAAGTGCCAAGAATTTAGTTTATTGGTTGGCTGATGTATGGTTCCAAAGGTGGCCTACTGTGAAGAAGCTGAAACCTCTTTGATCTCCCTTGGCTTAATGTTGATGACAGGATTAAAAAGCGTAGAGAACTTGGAATGCTGTAGTGGATTTGCCATGTAAACTCATCTTTGCCCTCATAATGGGAGCATCCAGAATATGTGCCCTTCACTAAGACTATAAGAGACAGGTTTGTGAGGGGACTACCATCATACTTACAGTGCCCAACCATTGGTGTTTTCTGTAAAGAAGCCATCACTGTAGGAGCAGTCATTGCTCCATTAGGTGACTTAGATGCAATGGATCTCAGGGTAACAAAGACCAAGTGGCAGCACTGAATCACCAAAGGTTAGGTGAGCATGATTTTTATAATAGACAGCATAGGAAAAATTATGCACATAAAGGTATGACTCACATGGATCTCTGGCACTGGCCGATTAATCATATGTGCTCCCAGAAGTCAAATAGATAAGAACATTACTGAGTTCCTGCTTGATCTGTCTAAGCAGAAAAGTAACAGAGCAAAGGAACATAAAGCCACTGCGAATGTTAACAACAGAGAATCAACGGCTTTTAATCAATTTCCAACTTGAGGCAGTTTACAGATACTGAGCCCTTTGATTGAAGGGTTGGCCAGGTCCCCTAGAGGAGGGATCCTCCCACAATCCCCAAAAGATTCAATATTAAGCTTATTCCTATCCTTCCTCAGGGGGACCTGTGGCCTTTTACTTAGGTAACTTTACACTGGGCGAAAGGAAATAATCAGACATTTTGGGCCTACAGGACACTGGCTCTAAATTGACATTGATTCCAGGAGACCCCAAAAAGCGTCATGGCCCTCCAGTTAAAGTAGGTGCTTATGGAAGTCAGGTGATCTGTGGAGTTTTGGCAAATGTTAGACTGACAGTGGGTCCAAACTCACCTTGTGGTTATTTCCCCAGTCCCAGAATGCATAATTGGGATAGATATACTTAGGTATTGGCAGAACCCCCACATTTGTTCCCTGACTTATGGAGTGAGAGCTATTATGTTTGGGAAGGCCACATGAGAGCCATTGAGCCTCCCACCTGCAGGGAAAATATTGAATCAAAAACAGTACCACATCCCTGGAGGGACTGCAGAAATTAATGCCACTATAAAAGACTTGAAGGATGCAGGGGTGATGGTTTATACCACATCTTCCTTTAACTCTCCTATTTGGCCTGTTCAGAAGACAGATGGATCCTGGATAATGACAGTGGATTATCAGAAACTTAACCAGGTTGCAGCTGCTATACCAGATGTGGTGTCTTTACTTGAACAGATTAACACATCTCCTGGTACCTGGTATGCAGCTACTGATCTTGTGAATGCTTTCTTCTCCATACCTGTCCATAAGGACCACATGAAGCATTTTGCCTTCAGCTGGCAAGGTCAGCAGTGCACCTTTACTATTTTACTGTAAGGTTATATTAACTATTCAGATCTGTGGTATAGCTTAGTTCACAGGGATCTTGATCAACTGTCCCTTCCACAATGTGTCACATTGGTCCATTATATTGATGACATCCTGACTGGTTCCAATGAGCAAGATGTGGCAACCACTATAGAATTGCTGGTACAGTATATGCACATCAGGGGATGGGGGATAAATCTATCCAAAATCCAAGGACCTTCCACCTCTGTGAAATTTCTAGGAGTTCAGTGGTATGGGACATGCAAAGATACTCTTTCTAAGGTGAAGGATAAGTTGTTGCACCTGGCCCCTCCTCTCACTAAGGAAGAAGCACAACATCTAGTGCACCTATTTGGATTTTGGAGACAGCACATTCTTCATTTGGTTGTCTTACTCCATCCCATATACCAAGTGACTCAGAAAGGTACTGATTTTCAGTGTGGCCTAGAACAATAGAAGGCTCGGCAACAGGTCCAGGCTGCTCTGCCCCTTGGGCCATATGTTCTAGAAGATCCAATGGTACTTGAGGTGTTGGTGCAGATAGGAATGTACTTTGGAGCCTTTGGCAGGCTCCCATAGGTGAATCACAGTGTAGGCCCTTGGGATTTTGGAGCAAGGCCCTGCTGTCATCTGCAGACAATTATTCTTTATTTGAAAGACAGCTCTTGGCCTGTTATTAGGCCTTAGTGTAAACTGAACATTTGACAATGGGCCATCAATTTACTATGTGCCCTGAACTTCCCATTATAAGCTGATGTTATCTGACCCACCAGGCAATACAGCTGGATATGCACAGCAGCAGTCCATTATTAAGCGCAAGTGGTATAGCCATGATTGGGCTTGAGCAGGGCCTGAAGGCACAAATAGGTTACATGAGGAAATTTCTCAAATGACTATGGTTTCTACTCCTGTTACAATGCCTTCTGTCCCCAAGCATGCATGTATGGCATCATGGGGTGTGCCCTATGATAAAATGAGTAGGAGGGGACAAAGGCATGGTCTATAGATAGTTCAGCACATTATGTAGACACCTCCCAGAAGTGGACAGCTGCAGCATTACAGCCATTTTCTGGGACAACTCTGAAGGAAGGTGGTGAAGGGGAGTATTCACAATGGGCAGAACTTTGGGCAGTAAACATGGTTTTGCATTTTACTTGGAAAGAAAATGGCCAGATGTGTGGTTATATACTGATTCATGGTTTGTGGCCAATGGTTTGACCAGATGATCTGGGACTTGGAGGAAGAACAGTTGGAAAACTGGTGAAAAGAACCTTTGGGGAGGTGCATGTAGATAGAACTCTCTGAATGGGCAAAAGATAATTATGTCCCATGCTCATCAGAAGGTAACCTCATCAAAGGATGATTTTAATAATCAAGTAGATAAGCTAACCCATTATGTGGATAGTTGTCAACTTCTTTCCTTAGCTATCCCTGTTATTGTCCAATGGGCCCATCAACAAAGTGGCCATGGTAGCAGGGATACAGGTTGTGCATGGGCCCAACAACATGGACTTCTGCTAACTAAGGCTGACCTGGATATGGCTGCTGCTGACTGCCAAACCTTCAAGCATTAGATACCATGAGTTCCTAATATGCTAGTATTCCTCAGGGTGACCAGCTAGTATTCTGGTGGCAGGTTGACTACATTGGACCACTTCCATCATGGAAAGCGCAACAAATTGTCTTTACTGGAATAGACACTTGTTCTGGTTATGTATTTGCCTTCCCTGCACATAATGATCCTGCCCAAACTACCATCCATGGGCTTACATAATGCCTTATCCACTGTCATGACATTCCACACAGCATTGCTTCTGACCAAGGAACTCACTTCACAACCAAAGAAGTATGGCAGTGGGCTCATGATCATGGAACTCACCAGTCTTACCATGTGCCCTACCATTCTGAAGCAGCTAGCTTGATAGAACAGTGGAATGGCCTTTTCTTAAATTTTTTTTTTGTTTATTTTTATTTATTTATTTGAGAGCTACAGAGATGGCTTAGCATTTAAGCGCTTGCCTGAGAAGCCTAAGGACCCTGATTCAAGGTTCAATTCCCCAGGACCCACGTTAGCCAGATGCACAAGGGGGCACACACATCAGGAATGGCCTTTTAAAGAAACAGCTACTGAACCAATTAGGTGGCAATATCTTAGAGGGCTGAGGGAGAGTCCTCCATTAGGTGGTATGTTCTCTGAATCAGTGTCCTATATATGGTACTCTTTCTCCTTTATTCCAGATTCATGGGTCCAGGAATCAAGGGGTGGAAATGGGAATGACCCCACTTACCCAAGAGACCCATTAGCTAAATTTTTACTTCCTGTTCCTACAACCTTATGCCCTGCTGGTCTAGAGGTCTTGGTGCCAGAGTAGGGAGTGCTTTTGCCAGGAGGCACAAAGAGCTTTCCATTGAACTGGAAGCTAAAACTTCCTCCTGGCCACTTTGGGCTCCTGATGCCCTTGAGTGAACAGGCTGAGAAAGAAGTTATAGTGGTAGCAGGGGTGATTGATCAAGACTACCAAGAGGAAATTGAACTCCTCCTCCACAATGGATGTAAGAAAGAGTATGTCAGGAGTGCAGGAGGTCCTTTGGGGAGTCTCTTAGTATTACCATGCCCTGTTATTAAAGTCAATGGACAACTGCAATAACCTGATTGAGGTGGTGTGATAAATGGCCTATATTCTTCCAGAATGAAGGCATGGGTCACCCCTCCAGGTAAAGAACCAAGACCTGCTGAGGTGCTTGCTGAAGGTGGAGGAAGTACAGAATTGGTAGTAGAAGAACACAGTTACAAATACCAGCTAAGGCCATGTGACAATAGTGAGTACTGTAATTGCAATGTTTCTGTCCTACCTTGATATGGAGTGTTTGTACACATCTACACCAATATTAAGATTATATCACTAGCTAATTATTATTGAATTTATATAAGACCTATTATAGTAGAAGCTAAACATTCCTCAAGGAACCTTCCTTTGTGTTGGGGGGTGGGATTTGCATTTCTGGTTGTACATGGGATAGTTATGTTAGGTGGAATTATGAGCTTGTTACTGTTTTCATTTGGAAGTTAAGTATGATGTATGGAGAGATGGTTTGGTGTCAAGTTGACAAAGGTGGGGTTGTGATGGTTAAGGTGTTGTCAACTTGATCTGTACACAGAAATCCATTCCTAAGACTGCTTCCAGGAAGGATTAACTGAGGGAGGAAGTCCTTCCCCAGAGTGAGTCCTTCCACCAGAGAGTGTTCAGCCCCTCTCAGATGGGAACTTTGTATAAGAAATCTCTGGGTAAAAAGAGCCCACTTCCTTCCACTTGTCTGCCAGAGCTGCTTGCTGCCTTCTAGCATGGATTGAAGACTAGTTAGGACTGAAGACCAGTGTACACTGAAGGCCCTCATGGATTGAAAACCAGTGGCTGCTCAGTAAGCCTACAGGCCTTTAGTGCTGGATTGGGACTGCTGAGGCATCTGGCCAAGTGTACTGAGCCGCTATTAGGTTCCTTGATTCTCAGGCCTGCAACCGCTATTAGACTACTGTAAGCTAATCCAATAAATTCCCTTTTGAATAATTCTAGCAGTTCAGTTCCTCTAGAGAATCTGACTAATACATATAGTCACAGGTTGAAATAATTTTTAATCCTTTTTTAAGATTCATTTTTATTTATTTATTTATTGGAGAAAGAAAGAGAGAGAGGAATGGGTGTGCCAGAGCCTGTAGCCATTGCAAACAAACTCCTGACACACGCTGCACCATGTGCATCTGGCTTACATGGAACCTGGAGAATCAAATCTGGGTCCTTATGCTTACCAAGCATGCACCTTAACTGCTAAACCATGTGTCCAGCTCAGTTGAAGCATTTTTGAACATCAGTGAATGGTGCTTGTGCTAGGTAGTCAGAGAAAGATACCTTATTGTGAGCCTCTGAGGAATCGTACATTTGCCTGTGCTTTGTTGGTTTTTATTTTTATCTAGCAATGAGAATTTCCTGAAGCTTTGTATTGGTTAATTTTCTCTTTGATGTGATCAAGCACCGGACAAGAAACAACCTAAAGGAGGAAGGGTTTATTTCTGGCTCATTATTTGAAGGTACAGTCCATCCCAACACAGAAGACAAGCAGCAGGAGCTTGTAGCAACTGATTACATGTATCTACATTGAGCAAAGAGTAATGGATATTGGTGCTCAACCAGCTTTCCCCAGTCCAGTAATCCAGCCCATGAACTGGTGTTGTCCACATTCAGAGTGAGCCATCCCACCTCAACAAATCCATTCTATACACTCCCTCCAGACACACTTAACCATTTGTTTACTTTGTGATTCTAGACCCGGTCACCCTGGCAATATTAGTTATCACAGCTTACTAGTTGGTTACTCAAGAGTTGAAAGCCAGGTGTTTGTTCAGAGTCTATGTGCTATTCCTATTAAATCAAACCAGAGAGCTAAAATTTGTATTTCAGTCATATGTGGGAGCACACAAATGGTCTGAAAAGAAACAGAAAATACCTATAAGTCACAGTTCTGAAGATTCAGGCTAATCTGTGCTCCCAGGTCTAGTTGAAGAGAATTGTGTAGAAAAAAAGAAACAAAAATAATCTTACTGAGTATCAGAGATATTGGACTCCATACTAATTTCTTGAGCTTATTTTTATTCTGATTTTAAGTCAATGTTTGGAAGAACACTTTACCATCTTTGTCTCACAGGTGGAAGGACTCTACACTAATTTACAATTTCACAGTCAAAATATTTCAAATATGCAAGTGTGGTGGATCGTGTCTACAATCCCATCACTGTAGAAGCTGAGGCAGGAAGATCATCATGACTATCATGAGTTCAAAGCCATCCTGCACTACATGGTGAGTTCAGGATAGCCTAGGTCTCCTGAGCAAGATCCTGTCTCAATTTTCTAAAAGTTGCCTCATCTGTTATATTTTATATATATTTAAATCAAGTTTACACTGCTTTATGTTAAACTTGAAAATGGAAGAATGTGAGAGTAAAGTAGGTCTCCACTTTGGTCTCTGCTTAGCTCAGATACTGGAAGTTGGAAAGCCCCTCCACACTGGTTGTGTCATGTCTCTGTCTATGGACTAACCTCCTTTCACCTCCTTCCTGGTATGAGGCCATCATTGTTGCTCATCGAATCTAGCTCCACACATCTTCATCAGTGGCCATGCCAAGCACAGCTCAGCAGTCACTGAGAAATACCAGCAGGCTGGCTGTGAGGGTCAACTGCATGTGTCATGGTGGTGCCAATTCTTGAGATGCTTATGCCATGGCATGTGAGTGAAGGAGGAAGTAGTCTAGATCCCTCTACTCCACTGTCATGTTAAAACTTATTGCAGTACTAAATAGAGAGGTCGTAGAGTAAATTAAAGAATGTGACCTTCCTGGTCTTGAAATGACATGGTTGATGCTACCTTAAGTACTTCATATAATTGTTTCTCTGTCCCCAGGTCTTAGTGATGAGAATTACACTTACAGATTTGTTGAGCAGAAGAATGGTGGGGCTGCTCATTATACTTTTCATTGTTAGCAGTAATCAAAATGAAAGACAGTGCTTGAAATCCCCAGACCTAAATGATCAATGAGCAGGTAAAGGGAAGGACTTGTGAAGAGGTGGAAATGACCCAGCTGTGCTGATCTATATCTATGTCTATGTCTATCTCTATGTCTGTCTATATCAATATCTATTTCTGTCTTTGTTTCTTTATCAATATATCATATATATATATATATATATATACATATATATATATACATATATGTATATATATATATGTCTATATCATTTAAATCTATCTATATATGGATAATTCTTACTTTTAGAAGTTACTTCTATTGGAAGGCTTTACCTTGTGGTTGTAGAGATGGCTCAGCAGTTAAAGACACTCTTCCAAAGCCTTATGGTCTAGATTTGATTCCCCAGTATCCATGTAAATCCAGGTGCACAAAATGGTCTATGCATTTTCAGTGGCAACAGGCCCTGGTGTGCCTATTCATTCCCCTTTTCTGTACTTGAAAAAAAATAAACATTTTAAAAAGTATATTTTTGAGAGTGAAATAGACAGACACACACACACACACACAACGAGAGAGAGAGGCATAGGCAGAGAGCACACAAAAGGTCTAACCAGGGTCGTTTAGCCATTCTGAATGAACTCTGGATGCATCTGCCCCCTTGGACACATGTGCAACTTTGCATGCTTGCGTCACTGGCATCTGGCTACATGGGACCTGGAGAGTCTGGAAAAAATTCTTAGGCTTCACAGGCAAGCACCTCAACTGCTAAGCCATCTTCTCTCCAGCCTTTTTAAAGTGTTTATTTATTTATTTTACTTTTGAGAGAGAAAGAGGTGAATAAACTTTTTATTTTTTTTTAAGAAAGATTTGCCTTGTTTGAGGCAGTGGATTCAGATGCTCATGCAGTCCTGACACAACTGGTTGCCACCTACTACTAAGGTCATGTAACTGTAGAGGGAAAACAAGTTGCCTGGTCATCTTCTCCTTTGGCCTGGAAACTGCTTTTATTGATGATGATGATTATGATGATGATAATGATGATGCATGTGTCTGCATGCTACAGTATGTGTATGAAAGTAGCTGGACCTCAGGATCCAGTCCTCTCCTTTTATCTTGTTTGAGACTGTCTGATGTTCACCAATAAGTATTCATGGCTAGTGTGTGGCTAGTGGACCAGAAAGTTGCCAGGAATTCTCCTGTCTCATCCTTCCATCGCACTGGGATGATGTCACTACTGCAACTGGCTTAAGTGGCTCCTGGGGAATTGAACCTGGGTCCTTTGGCTTTGCAGGCAAGCACCTTAACCACTAAACCATCTCTCTAGCCCCTAAATTTGTTTTTTGTACTTTTGACGTAGTTCTCTCTGTAGCCCAGGGTGGCAACAAACTAACAGTGATCCTTTTATCTCTGCCTCCCCAGTGCTGGGATTAAAAGTGTACATGACTATGCCCAGCTTGAAAATGTTTTTGCAAGGATTTCTAATGCCTGCAAATCCTTGGAATGGTGAAAATATTGAACAAAAATTAAAACAAATGTGCAAATAAGAATCACCTTGGGTTTTACTGGAATGGTCACAATTAAACCCAAATTCCATATGAGTGCTGAGAGCAGAAGTTTCCTGAAATCAGCTATACTTGTGTTGGAGATTCTAAAGGACTGATTAGCTGATTAGAACTTTGGTAATTTTGGAGTGTTGGAATGTTTCAGATCAGAGCCAAATTATCCAGGGCTCTTTTTAGTCATCTTAATAGTCATTCATTCCCACTTCTACATCTATCCTTATATCCTTATAACTATCTGGTAAATATTTTTTGGAATATATTAAGAGAACATTGGCTTCCACCAACTTCAAAGCTAAGAATGTCATCAGGTACCATCTGAAGCTTATGGTAGAGACTTCCTCACTTTGCTCAAACCCACCCATCCATTGTTCCCACCAATAATTTGAAAACTGCTTTGATTTATGACTTCCCTTTGTTCTGTCACCATAACAACTTCATGAAACTGCTCCCACATTGGAACATGGTATTTGGGGTAACCTGAATCCTTGGACACTCATATTTAAGCAATCTAAACAATTCCCACTGAGCTCAGAATCATTTGTTTTTTGTTTGTTTCACTGATGGCATTTAAAAGCTATTTTGGAAATTTTTCCACTTTCCCAGGTTAATAACAATAAGTATATGCTCCCTGCTTCCCTATCATTGCTAAGAATCCATGCCATTTTGATTTTAAAGGTCTAACAGTTTATCTCTCAGTGGCTAAGTGAGGCTGTTAGAGTTGATAACCTGTGCTTTAAAACACAAAATCCTTGGTCAAACAAGGAATGGGAGCCAGCTCATGTCTTTACTTTGTCCTTCTTTTGATATGGAGAGTGAAGCTTCACAGAATCAGCTATAGAGAATAACTTGGGTCATGCAGCGTGGAACCTGAGAAATGTGAGTAACAAAGTGGTACAGTGATGGGCACTGAATAAAAACCATTACACCAGGGAGCTGGGGCTAAAGTGCTTATCTTGCAATTCTGAAGACCTGAGTTTGGATTGCCAGTACACATGTAAAAGTTGGGCATGAGGGTATGCACCTCTAATTCTAGCACTAGGGAGACAAGCACAGCGAATCTCTAGGGCTTGCTGATTAGTTAGTCTGTTTTAACTGGTCATGTCTAGATTTGGCAAGAGACCCTGTCTCAAAGAACAAGTTGGAGAACCACGGAAGGAGCACACGATGTTGACCTTGGCCTTCACATAAATGTGGTCACATGTCACATGTATGCCTATATACTTATGAACACACATAAACACATGAACATCACATACACAAGCATAAAAAATACCATTCAAAACTGTCATAAGATTAGGCCACTTTAGAGACTAAGAAAAGAAAGAATTGTTAACAAAAGGAGATTTGTTATACCAGATAAATTTAAATTTATAATTTTTCCTAGTACTTCATTGGAGTTGGTTATCAAGAAAATCCAGGGGTATAAAATAGTGACATCAAGTGAATAGAGAATTAAAATTCATTTTTAGCTGCACTGTCTGCCTAAACTGCCCTTAACAAGATCATCTTTTGTACATGAAATTTTGCACCTCATTACCCCTAATTACATCCTTTAAAAGGAATTCTTTGAAAATACAGAGTGAACAATGTGAAATGGAAAATGCTTATCTTTCTTCTATGCCTGCTAATTGTTGAATCTTATTCTTAAGTCTGACTTCAGCATTTATCTCTTTCTGTCTGAAACAAAACATTTTTTTTTCTCACCTAAATTCAAAGGCCAGAGACACGGCATCATCAAACCTAGAAGAAGCATTTTGCTCCCACTCCAGCACTTTCTCTCCTCTTACCTTCATAACTTAAGACATTTTATGGCATCCTATAATCCAAAGTGCCCATTTTGACAACAAGACTGTAAAGTTCCTAAGGACAGAGACAATATGTTACTAATTTCTTGAATCCTTCTTGCACTTTAGTTAGTGTGCTCAGTGGATATGCATCTGATGAATTTTTATAGAATAGAAAGACAATCATAGGGTTTCTCTTTGGAGACCCATACTGTTTTATCTTGAATATTTCTTTTATTTGAGATTTCTTACTATGTGGAGGTCACCTGCTCTTTTTAGCATGTTCTAGATTGTCTGCCTGATAAAGTCCTCCTGAGTCTTTCTATTACCAGCTTCTCATCCAGGCTAAGAAATATTTGAAGAAAGCTGTTGGCTTCTAATTTTTTAAAATTTTCCCTCAAAATTTCTTAAGTTTTAGGATCAGGGGAGATGGTCCAGTGTGTAAGAATATTTGCCACACAAGCATGCTGCCCAAATTCAATGTCCAGCAGCCACATACAGAACTGGCCATGGTCACACATGTAACTCTAGCCCTGAAGGGAGTGGAGAAAAGAGAATCCCTGGGCTTGGTGGTGGTGGTCAGCCACTCAGAGTAAAAACTGCAGCTCCAGGTTCAGTAAGCAATTTTGTCTCATGAAAATAAGTGGGAGAGTGATAGAGCAGGACACATGACACTGTGATACACATATCAGATATGCATAGTGACACCTATAGTCCAACACATGTAGTGATACCTACACACACACACACACACACTCACACACAGTGTTACATATACACCATACAAACGCAGTGATACCTACATACCACACATACCTGATACCTTCATGTCACATATACATAATGACACCTACATACCACAACCCAGATAATGATAACTACATGTCATGCACACACAGTGATAGTTACACATCTCTCTCTCTCTCTCTCTCTCTCTCTCTCTCTCTCTCTCTCTCTCACACACACACACACACACACACACACACACACAGAGTAATACATAGATATCACACACACCACCACCACACCGCACCACACACCATATGTAGTTAGTTTCATATTATGGGACATAATATCTGACCAAAAATACTTATGGGAGGGAAGGATTTAACTTTGGCTCACAGCTTACAGACAAAGTTTCCTCGTAGCAGGGAAAAGCATGGCAGAACAGGAAGCTTTCTCATAACTGAGTGGAGATGGTTTCATTGTTGGGTTTGAAGTGTAGCTAACAAGCACTTAGGTCTGCCCATGTGGCATACCTTCTCTAGCAAAGCTCCACCTCCCAAATTGTCACTTGCTGGGAATTAAGCATTCAAAACATATGAACATGTGGGAGACATTAAATCCATCACACTATACAACACAATCTACTACTACTGACACACAAATTTCTTTACCTCTTGCTTTTATAATGTCCTGGCTACTCTTCTCATAACACTTGTGTATCATATAAGTTATATATCTTAAACATATATAAGTAAACAGAATTCAATAGTAGATCTAGTGCTCTGAAGTGATCAAAACAAACAGAACCATTGTTACAGCTCCAATATAACTGTGCTAAAGTACTGATACTAACAACACATATTTGATGATTTAGGACACATCAATGCATAAAATAAAAATCGTTTGGTTCAATAAGACATTATCTTCTCTTAGCTAATTTGTACAAGTCAAAGGTTTTTAAGGATTTTACACTTATATTTTGAAAGGGGTCAGAACTCTAACCATAACAATAATTATAACTGGAGCATAAGTATAGAACTTGTATCTTTAATCTACAATATTTTTATACTAGGTGTTAACAGGTTTGCTCTAATTATCATGACCATTTGATAATGTGAAACCCATACTTGTCTTCATTATGAGAAGAGGGTTTGAGGATTTTGCCTTTGAATCTGGTCTCCAACAGGGAAGGGTAGAGGGATGATTTAAAGTAGAGAAAGGGAGAGAGTGAGAGAGTAGTGTTCAAAAAAGGAAATATTAGCTCTTCAAAGGACACAGGCATCTAATATTTGCAAAGTATCTAAGAGTCCTATGGATCAGGCAGGAGCAATCCCATAATAATTATGTCCCATAAGTGAATTTTTCTTGTTGAAAGTAATCAGGCTATAGCCAGAGCTGCACAGTGAGTAATCACCAAGTCATGTTTATGAACTCGCTTGACTTCTATGGAACATGTGGTGAGGATATTTGAGGCATTATCAAACACCTGGAGGTTTTCAATTCCTCATTTCTTGCTCATGTGATTTATTAACAGTTCTGCTAATGTAGAGAGAATACAACCCCAAATTATAGCAGTGGATAGGGCTGAATGCTACACAGCCTTTGCTATTCAGAGAACTGAATATCTGCAACCTACTTGATCATTTTTGAATCATCAGCTCCATCTTTATGTTAAATTAACAATTTAACAGCTGCTTTCATCAAAGTTCTTTTGTGTCTACCAACATTATACTGTAATTTTTTTTTCTTAAATGCAATTTCCAAGATCATTTCTGTGTCTTTTTAGTCCCAGATTACTGATTTGCATGTTTGCTCAATTTGTATACAAATGTTCAGGCATTTATATCCCATCTAGAGGCCTGAAACAGCCCACAGAGCTCTAGAGAATAATTTGATCCATCTTACCACTCACTTACCTAAATCTCTTCTTCATTAAGGACAGGTGAGGAATGTGTGCAGTAAGATATGATAATTCATAGGTACACTGGATCCTTGATGAGAAATATTCCACAGCAGAATAGCCAGGGGCTCCACTTCATCATTATTCCTGTAAGTGGGGATATTGAAAATGGTGTTAGGCTTCTCAGAGAGCACATGTTGTTTCTTTTGCCTGTTGTGTTAGTCTGCTGGGCTGTCATAGCAAGATTCCATAGGCTGGAAGATGCAAAGAGAAGAAACTTATTTCTTTCTACTCCAGGGGAGGGGAAGACCAGCATCAAGTTACTATTAATTTGCTTCTTCATGAAATCTCCCTGTACATGTAGAGAAACCCAGTGAGCACGCTGATTCCATTTCTTGTAAGGCAACAGTGTCATCAGATCAGGGCTTGTTTGACCCAACTTCCTCCCAACTTAGTTATTCCCAAGTGGTCCCTCTAGAAATACTGACTCCCTGGGGATTGAACACACAATCTGGGGAAGAGCATAATGAGGCCCACAGCTCCTTTTACATTTTGACTTATCCATTGCTGTATTAGATAAAATAAATCTTGAGTAGCTCCCTTGAGGGTCAGTATTTTAGTTTAAGATGAAATTTACTGTGCAGGGCTGACAGAAGAACCTAGATGAGAAGTGTGACAGCACAGTTCCACATTGCAAGATGGTCCCCAAGGTCAATGGTCCCCAGGGATGGTTTTACATTAGCAAATCTTACTCTGGCCCTTCAAAATAGCCAAAGATCACTTTGCAAATAATGCAAGAAGGGAACTACTGAGGCGACTGAATTCAATGAAGATAGTCAAGGTCAGGATTAAGGAAGCTGTCCCCAGTGTCTCTTGCCTAGATCCATCACAAGCAAGTCATTTACTTGTTCAGAATTGTACTTTCTTACAAGCAAGGAGGTTGCAACTGCATGAGACTTGATGTGTAGTTTTTATTTTATATCTTGCTACTTTTTTAAAATAATTTTTGTTCATTTTTTATTTATTTATTTGAGAGTGACAGAGAGAGAGAGAAAGAGACAGAGAGAGAGAGATTGAGAACAGGCGTGCCAGGGCTTCCAGCCACTGCAAACGAACTCCAGATGCGTGCACCCACTTGTGCATCTGGCTAACGTGGGTCCTTGGGAACCGAGTCTCGATCCGGGGTCCTTAGGCTTCACAGGCAAGTGCTTAACCGCTAAGCCATCTCTCCAGCCCGTTACTTTTTTTTTACCTGGCAGTTCATACTCCCAAATGGTCAGAGTGCTTTGAACTGGAATTGTGGAAGTGATTAGCAATTCTCTATTTCAATCTGGGTTGAAATCTTCATTAATTAGAATTTGTGATTTTTAGTATTTGTTTTTCCATTATTTAACATTTTGTGGCACTTTACAGGGCCAGTGGTGTTAAATATTTTTTTCCTTTTGTCTTAGAATATTTTTTTCATCTTGAGCATAGCCTTTATTTTTGCATTTTAAAAAATATTTTACATCTGCTGCTGTTTGGCTAAATGTATATACTATGCTTATCAAATTGCCCAGTAAGCACTTAATGTTCATACCCTATACTAATGCTACTCTCACTTTTGATAGAGAATCTTCTCTTTTCAGATGACAGTGACCTTGGGATGACTCAGAAGACATCATGGTGCTGGAAAGAAGTGACAGGAGCGCTCAGCACTGCAATATCTCTATCACACCTTCCAAGGCTCAGAGTCTATTGCTTAAGAGGTGGTGAAAAGAATGTAAGAACCAAAGGAAGGGTAGGACTCCTTACAACTTGCTCCCCTCAAACACAAAATGGCCTGGGTATCCATGACCTCACAGTGCCTGACACTACCTACATAAAACCATCTTAAGAGGAGGAAAAGATCATGGCATCAAAATAAAAGAGATACTGATTGAGAGGGGGAAGGGTATGATGGATAATGGAGTTTCAAAGTGGAAAGTTGGGGGAAGGAGGGCATTACCACGGAATATTTTTTATAATCATGGAAGTTGTTAGTACAAATAATTTGAAAAGAAAAAAATATTTTATTTATTATGAGTGAGTGAGAGAGAGAGAGAGAGAGGGAGAATGGGTGCATCAAGATCTCTAGCCATTGCAAATGAATTCCAGACACATGCTCTACATTGTCCCTCTTAGTTTCTGTGGGTACCCAGGAATTGAACCTGAGTCCTTTGGCTTTTCTGGAAAGTGCCTTAAGTTTTAAGCCAGCTTTCTAGCCCTGCATTTCTTTTTATAAATATTTTTACTTATTTGCAAGGACAGGGAGACAGGGAGAATAATAAATCGAATATACAGAGAGAGAAAGAGAATGGTCATTCCAGGGCTTCTAGATGCTGTAAACAAACTCCAGATGCATATGCCACACTGTTCAGCTGGCTTTATGTGAGACTGGAGAGTCAACCAGGGTCATGAGACTTTGCAGGAAGGAATCTTAACCATTTAGCCATCTTTCTAGCCCTGTCTTAGAATATTTTCATATCACATTAATAGTTGGATCATAGGCATTATTGTATTCCATTTCTCTATTCACTGCTGCTCTGCACCAGGGATAGACCAAGAAACTTCATTGCTGCCACAAAGTCCAGGTCATTCTGGAAAGGATTTTGAGTTAATATGCAAATGGAGAAGAGAAAGAGAGAGAGAGAACAATGGACAAGGTTGAATTAGAAGCTAAGCTCCTAACCCTCTTCTTTTTTAATAATGTCTCTCTGCTTGTTATGACAACCATATGTGATGGCAGTAAGAGGGTTTCAAGGAGGAGGAAACTGGACGAGTTTCTTTGACACGTTGCAATGTGGTCTGAAATGCATGTCACTGGTCTCAGCACAAGCAAGTATAACAATGGGCTAAGATTTTGTGAGGCACCATTTGTTTTCATTTTCCATCCTCTGCTTTGCAATGTCCAAAGATGGGGCCTCTTATAGTGTGCCCAATATGAAGTAACTGTAAAAGTACTCACTTGGCACTGAACAAATCCAAGACACCTGTGAATTGAATATGTACAATACAAAAGAATATAATTTTGTGTTAGAATATGAATTTAGAAGTTCTCAGTAGAAACATCCAACTAAAAAAAAACAAGAGCCTATAGAGATGGCTTACCTGTTAAGGCATTTACCTGCAAAGCCTAAGTATCCAGGTTTGATTACCCAAAGCTATGTAAAGCACATGGTGGTACATGCATATGGAGTTTGCTTAAAGTAGATAAAGGCCCTGGCGTGCCCACTCTCTCACTCTTTTTAAAATAAATACATAAATAAAAGTCTCATAAAAACAGAATACAAGAATATATCAGAAAGATCGTTTACCCTGATCAAGTAGAATTTATCTCAGAGATGCAAGGATGGTTCAACATTAAAAAATCAATAAATGTAATACATTATATAAATAGACTGAAGGACAAAAATAACATGATCATCTCATTAGATACAGAAAAAGCATTTGACAAAACCAACATCACTTCATGGTAAAAGTCCTACAGGAACTGGGAATAGAAGGAACATATCTCAACATAATAATGGTAATTATGACAAACCTACAGCCAACATAATACTAAATGGAGAAAAACTGGAAGCTTTTCCACTAAAATCAGGGACAAGAAAAGAGTGTCCACCGTCCCCACTTTTATTTAATATAGTACTGGAAGTCTTAGTCATAGCAATAAGGCAAGAGACACACATAAAATGGATACAAATTGGAAAGGATGAGATCAAATTCTCATTATTTGCAGACAATAGGATTCTATACATGAAGGACCCTGAAGATTCTACCATCAAACTGTTAGATTTGATAAGCGCTAATAGCAATGTAGAAGGATATAAAATAAACACACAGAAATCAGTAGCTTTCCTATATGCTAAGAATAATCATGCAGAAGATGAAATCATTCACAATTGCATCAAGAAAAAAATGTACCTTGGAATAAACCTAACCAAGGAAGTGAAGGATCTCCACACTGAAAACTTTAAAATACTCAAGATGCAAATTGCAGAAGACACTAGGAAATGGAAAGACATCCCAAGATCTTGGATTAGAAGCATCAATATTGTGAAAATGTCAACCTACCCAAAAGCAATCTACACATTCAATGCAATCCCCATCAAAATTATAATGGCATTCTTCGAGGACATAGAAGAAACATTATTTGGAAGCATAAAAGCCTTTGAATATCTAAAACAATTTTGAGCAACAAAAATAAGGATGGTGGTATCACCATACTTGATTTTAACCTGCATTACAGAACTATAATAACAAAAACAGCATGGTACTGGCACCAAAACACACAGGTAGATCAATGAAACAGAACAGAGGATCCATATGTTAGCCCAGGTAGCTACAGCCACTGGATCTTAGATAATAATACCAAAAATACTCATTGGGGAAAAGGCAGCCTCTTCAGCAAATGATGCTGGGAAAACTGGATATGTTTCTGTAGGAGGATGAACAAACTTCCTTCTCTCACTCCATGCACAAGAATCAAGTCCATATGGATCAAAACCTTAATATCAGACCTGAAACTCTCAAACTAATAGTAGAAAAAGAACAGGAAACCTTTCAACATATTGGTATTGGCAAAGACTTTCTTAATATAACCCCAGTTGCTCAGGAGATAAAACCACTGATTAACTTCTGGGACCTCATGAAATTACAAAGCTTTTGTACAGCAAAGGACACTGTCAATAGAGAAAAGAGGCCACCTACAAAATTGGAGAAAATCTTTTACAGCTATTCATCTGACAGAGGATTAATATCCAGGATATACAAAGAACTAAAAAAAAAATAAGAAATTAAACAACCCAATAAAATGTGGGCTAAGGAACTAAATAGAGTTCTCAAAAGAAGAAATACAGATGGCATATAAACACCTAAAAAATGTTCTGCATAACTAGCCATTAGGGAAATGCAAATTAAAACTACTTTGAGATTCCATCGCATTCCTATCAGAATGGCTACCATTAAGTAAACAAACGACCATAAATGCTGGTGAAGATGCAGTAAAAGAGGAATGTTTCTCCACTGTTGGTGGGAATGCAATGTGGGATAGCCATTGTGGAAATCAGTGTGGTGCTTCTTGAGACAGCTAAAAATAGATTCACCATATGATTCAACTACAACACTCCTAGGCATATATTCTAAGAACTCACCTCACTACCTTAGAGATACTTGCACATTCATCTTTCTTGCCTCTCTATTCACAATAGCTAGGAAGTCAAAGCAGCCGAGATGTCCCTCAACTGATGAGTGGATAATAAAGATCTGGCACACTTATAGAATGGAGCTCTACTCAGCAGTAAAGAAAAATGAAATTTGCAGGGAAATGGATGAATCTGGAAAGGATTATACTTACTGAGCTAACCTAGGCCCAGAAAGCCAAATGTCACATGTCACATGCTCTCTCTCATATGTGAATCCTAGCTAAAAATGATTGGACTTATGTGTGAGTAGGAAGAAAACTCAGTATTGGAGGCCAGTAAGCTGGAGAGCGGATAGAGGGGATATAAAGGATATAAAAAGGGAGGGAGGGGGGACTTAATTGGGTGGTTTTATATATATATATATAGTAATATAGTAATATATATATATATATATATATATATATATATATATATATATGTATATGTATATATAGTAAAAGAACAGAGTGATGTTGGTCGGGTCCTAAGTGAAGTCAGGGGAAGAGATTAAGTAAGGAAAGGTGAGGAGAAGTATAGTGTGAAGTCAGGGGAAGAGATTGCATAAAAGAAAGGTGGGGAGAAGGTTAATCAAAATCTAAGAGGGTATGAATGAGTCATATGGAAACTTACTTCTTTGGACAATGGAGAAACCAGAAGCCATAGATTGTTATTAGAAAATTTTCAGTGCCCGAGGTGAGATACCTTCCAGTGAGTTCTTGGTCAAGGAGGTCCCAGTTAACCCCCCCGCCCCAAATTTTAGGCTATTGCAGAGGTCCTTGGTTTCCCACCAGGAATAAATGGTAAGACCATATTGCTGAAGACTCCACATATTTGGGCTGCAAGGTCACTGAGAAATCCTGCTGGAGCTGAGCTGAAAACCTCCTCTGTGTAGATTATCTGACAGGAAGCTGGAAAAAGCTATGCTGCATGCAGTTCAATGGGACAGAAAGAAATCACTAGTGGGGATACTCCACAGTGGGCACTGCAAGCCTTATATTTGGCCAGTCATGCAGAAGGAGCCAACAAGTACAATACTGGCATGTCTATTATGGGGAAAACCAACTGGTCTTTAATTGGAATGAAGGCCCACTCCATTGGAAGGAATACATGCCTGATACAGGAAACCTATGACAGGGATAGTCATAAGACCTAGGGGTGTAACGTTTGCTGGTGTCTAGCTAAATGTATATATTATGCTCACCAAAATGCCCTGTAAGCATCCTCTTAATGTTCATACCTATATATTAATGATACTCTCACTTTTGGTTAGAGAACCTCTCTTTTCAAATGACAGTGACCCGGAAATTGCTCATAAGGCACAATGGTTCTGAGAAGAAGTGACAAAGGAATACTCAGCACTGAAACATATCTATCACATGTTCCAAGGCTCAGGGTCCATTGAGGAGGAGATAGCAGTACGAGCATAAGAGCCAAAGGAAGAGTAGTATTCCTTATAAAGCGCTGCACTCCTCCAGACACAAATGGCCTGGATATCCATGAGTTTGCTGTGCCTGACAATACACAAGACCATCATATTAGGAGGATAAGATGACGCCATCAAAATAAAATACAGAGTGATTGAGAGGGGAAAATATATGAGTGGAATTGCAAAGGGGGAAGTGGAGATTGTCTATAATTATGGAAGTTATCAATAATTTCTTTAAGTTTAAAAAGTAAAAAAGGAACAAAAATGTTTTACCAGCAGAGAATTAGAGCAACTATAGTCAAATCCCTTTTGAAGGTCATCTGTAAATGTCGTGTGTGTGTGTGTGTGTGTGTGTGTGTGTGTGTGTGTATGTGATGCTAATGCATGCACATACTTGAACACATGCATTTGAAGCATGCACACTTAACCCATGTGTTTATATACCTGTGGATTCCAGAGGTTGACATCTGGTATCTCCCGCTATTGTTATCTGCTCTCCATCTTATTTTTTGAGGCAGGTTCTGTTACTGCACCTAGTGCTCTCAAATTCATCTACTTGAGTCCACCAGCTTGTCTTGGGAATTCATCCATCTCTATCTTCCGAGAGCTGGGAGTACATGTGCGCATCACCACGCATATATGGATCTGTATTTAGGTCCCACAGCAGAGTTGTCTCTCAAGCCCCAAGTTCTTGCCTTTTGAAGACTGTCTCCAGTGTGACTCTCAGTGATCATTGTGCCTTTTGAGGTTTCCTGGATGATTACAAGTATGTATTTGGGTAATTCACTCTATTAACTAGGTCTACAGTTTTTTTTTTTTTTTTTTTTTTTTTTTTTTTTTTTTTTTTTTTTGTTAATTAGGAGAGTTGAAATTCAAGGACTTAGAAGCATAGAAAACTGTTGGAGGATTAGTCCATCAACCATTCGACCTTTGCTCAAAACAGTTATGAGTGCATTCAGTGTTCTTGATTTCTGCTTTCTTTCATATTTGTGTTTTCAATTCCCTTTCTGCTAGAGGAGTGAATTTTCTAATTTATAAATTACCTAAATGTGGCACTTTCCTTAGTCAAGGGGACAAGTGGAAATACAAGTTTTATTCCTGGCACTGGGCAATTTTCATGATAAGTATAGAAGAAATCTCAAACTCATTTTTAATATCTCTTAAGTGGATCTTACTGGGTGCATATTGTTGAGAGATTCTATTCTGTTCTTTATACTGATGGAAAAGCAAGCTGAGTAATGATGGGTAGAAACTTGTCATGCAACTTCAATATACTGTATGTTACAATCTGTGAAAATAACCTTCTAGTTACTGTAATGCATTCTTCATGTGATTTTTTTTTCCTTCCATAGAAAATCACAGTCAGTGACTACTTTGAAGGAAGAGGAAATGTTCTACATATGTGAGGAATGTCAGGAAGCTCCAGACCTTTAAGGATGATTCAACAATGGGTCTTCTCTGTTGGTCTGAAAGACAGAAAACACCTCTTGGGGCTATTACTCTTCAGTTTCTACCACCGAGGCTTGCCTGCTTGCCTGCCTGCCTCCCTTCCTTCCTTCCTTCCTCCTTCCTTCCTTCCTTCCTTCCTTCCTTCCTTCCTTCCTTCCTTCCTTCCTTCCTTCTTTCCTTCCTTCCTTCCTTCCTTCCTTCCTTCCTTCCTTCCTTCCTTCCTTCCTTCCTTCCTTTCTTTCTCTCTTTCTTTCTTTCTGTCTTTCTTTCTTTGGCACATTCATATACTTATTTATGTTTTCAATATAACCAGTATAAATCCTTTTATTTATTTATTTTTATTAGCTTTGTATTAGTAAATACATTCAAGTTGGTACCATCATTAGCCTCCTCCCTGCCCTCCCCCCTCTGCAGGGACCCTCTTCATTGGGGAATATGGGTCATGCATAGTGTGCATAGTGGGATCAGACATCAGTTATGGGTAGGAGGTAATGTATCTGTGTATCATGACCCAACGTAAGGCTCTGACATTCTTTCTGACCCCTCTTTTGCAAATTTCCCTGAACCACGTTGGGTTCATTTTAGGTCTGCTTGAGTGATGAGGTCTTGGGAGCCTCTGTGTTTCTGGATATCTGGTTTGGTAGGAGTTGAGTATTCTCTGTGTCTATTTCCTTCACCCTTGTTCTGGTACTAGGTTCACCAAGAAAGCAGTTCTCTTACTCATTCCCCTAATTAACCCTCATTTCAGCTGGGGCCCTTTTGAGGCATAATGGGCTGTTCTCTCCTTGGAATCTGTGTCCATCTGAAAAAGAGAAGCAATTCTCCAACGTAGAGTAAAGTTAGTGCCAGATAAATGGAGTAACCTTTGTTTTTTAGAGAGAATTTAATAGGTGTAGGCCCTCTTGTAACCTGTGATTGGTGAGAGCTTGGCAATGGGAAGTGGGATCATTTTCCATATGTGTCTGACTTGATTCCAAGCTCCAGCTTTGGGTTCCATTCCACTGAGAAGATCAGTTAGCCAAACCAAGAGCAGTTGGTTTCCCACCATGGCTGTGCACCACTATTGCACTTGTGTGAGCATATCATCAGGTTATTTTCTGCTAAGTAGTTTAGACAATGAGTTGCTTGGACAGATATTGGTCATTTTCCTCCAGTCACTCATGTAGCACCCTCTGACACTAGACGTGATAACGGGGACTGACTATCTTCTAGCTTCCACCTATGTCACTCCATGTTCTGTACCAACAGCATATAGTGTTTTCAGCAGTAGGGTCTTACCACTAACCTCTGGTAGATCATCAAGTACTCTGACAGAAATTTGTCTTCTTTTGGAAAACCTTGTAGGTCTTTCTGATCAACAGGTCATTGCGGATGACAGCCACATGCTGCTACTAGGAGTTACAGGACAGCGCCCAAGAAGAGAATGAAGAAAAAGATAAGTAATAGAAAAGATATAGAAAAAAGAGGGAGGGAGGAAGAGAGAGAAACAAAAACAGGAGAAGATTAAGGTCAGTCTTCATTGTACCCTTTCCAGGGCCTTGTGATTCAGGTGTTCCTTCTACTGGCATGGTGAAGGTTCAGCAATTTAGTCTGTCTTTAGGATGTAGAAATATATGGTATATTGTTGTCTGTGTACAGTTTTGTGTCCCCCACCCCCACTCTTGTCCTTCCCTCCCTCCCTACCTACCCTTTGTCCAATCCTTGAGATGCCTGTTAGGTATGTTGGCATCTTGCATAGGTTTAGGTTAGGAGCCATAGATGAGTGAGACTATGTGGCAATTATCTTTCTGTGATTGGATGAGTTCACTGAGAATGATCTGTTAAATGTTCGAACATTTTTCTTCAAATTTTTTACTGCTGTGTAGAATTCCATCGTGTAGGTTCACCACATCTTAGTTATCTGTTCGCCTAATGGTGGACATCTGGGCTGATTCTAGCTCTTAGCTATTATGAATTGAGCAGCTATAAACATGGTTGAGCAAATCTCTCTGAAGTGAGGCATGGGTCATTTAGGATAAATGCCAGTAAGGGAATAAATGGGTCTGTTGGTAACATTACAGTCAACTTTTATAGGAGTCTCCATATTGCTTTCTAAAGTGATTTTATCATCTTATATTCCCACCAACAGTGGATGGGGGTTCCTATTTCTCCACATCCTCACCAGAATTTATTTTGATTTTTTTAATGTTTGCTATCCTTACTGGGGTAAGGTGGAATATCATATTTCTTTTAATGTGCATTTCCCTGATGATTAGAGTTGATGAACATTTTCTTAAGTGTGTGTTTGCCATTTGTATTTCTTCCTCTGAGAATTGCCTGTCCAGTTTGTTGGCCCATTTTGTGAGTGAGTTGTTTGACTTTAAAAAAAAATTGTTTATTTTTACTTTTTGTTTTTTTGAGAATGACACAGAGAGAAAGGGAGAGAGAGAGAGAGAGAGAGAGAGAGAGAGAGAGAGAGAGAGAGAGAAAGACAGGGAGAGAATGGGCATGCCAGGGCCTCCAACCACTGTAAACAAACTCCAGATGCATGTGCCCCCTTGTGCATCTGGCTAACATGGGTCCTGGGGAATCAAGCCTCAAACTGGGGTCTTTAGTCTTCACAGGCAAGTGCTTAACTGCTAAGCCATCTCTCCAGCCCTTGTTTGACTTTTCATTTTTTTAGGTTTTTGAGTTCTTTGTAGATTCTAGAAACTAGGGCTCTATCAGTCGGATATTCAGCAAATATTTTCTCTCATCTAAGGGTAATGAAATGGCTCTGCTTATTGTATGTTTGTCTATGAGGAAACTTTTCAGCTTCATGTTATTCCATTGGTTGAGTGATTGTTTAAGATCCTGTGCTACTGGGGTTTGTTCAGGAAGATTTTTCCCATTCCTGTATCATGGAAAGTTCCTCCTATTTTTTCTTCCAGTATAACTGAGTTTTGGTCCTATATTGAGGTTTTTGATCCATTTGGGCTTGATTGTTGCACTTGGTGAGATATGTGGGTCAAGTTTCAATTTCCTGCATATGGTATCCAGGTTGTCCAGCACTATTTGTTGAAGATGCTGTCTTTTTTTCCTGCCTATATTGTTAGGGCCTTTGTCAAATATCAAGTAGCTAAAGGCATTTGGCCCAAAGACTGGGTCCTTGATTCTGCTCCATTGCTCTATACTCCTGGTTTTTTTTTTTTTTTTTTTTTTTAATAAAATTATTTGAGAGACAGACACAGAGAGAAAGACAGATAGAGGGAGAGAGAATGGGCATGCCAGGGCTTCCAGCCTCTGCAAACAAACTGTGCGCCCCCTTGTGCATCTGGCTAACGTGGAACCTGGGGAACCGAGCCTCGAACCAGGGTCCTTAGGTTTCACAGGCAAGCGCTTAACCGCTAAGCCATCTCTCCAGCCCTATACTCCTGTTTTTATGCCAGCACCATGCTGTTTATTACTATGGCTTTGTAAAGTAGCTTTAGATCAGGTATGGTGATGCCTCCAGAGGCATTTTTTTTTTTCTGAGGATATGCTTGGATATCCTTTCCCTGTGAATGTTGAGATCAGTTTTTTCTATCTCTCTGAAGAAAAATGTTGGGATTTTGATTGGTATTCCATTAAATCTGTATATTGCCTTTGGTAGGATTGCCATTTTCACAATGTTAATTCTGCCTTTCCAGAAGTACGGGAGATCTTTCTATTTTCTCAATTCCTCCTCAATTTCTTTCTTTCTTTCTTTCTTTCTTTTTTTTTTTTTTTTTGAGTGGTTTTATGTGTTATTCATTGGATAGATCTTTCACTTCCTTGGTTAATGTTATTCCCAGGTATTTTGTCGTTGTTGTTGCTCTTGAAGAAGAAACAATGTCACTTATCTCTTTCTCTGTATCTTTGTCATTTGCATATATAAAGGATTCTGATTTTTGTGTATTGATTTTGTATCCTGCTACTTTGTTGAAGTAGTTAATCACCTTTAAGAGTTTTGAGATGGAGCCTCTTGGGTCTCTTATATATAAAATCATGTCATCTGCACATACAGCTAGCTTAAATTTTTCCTTTCCAATTTGTATCAGTTTTATTTATTTATTTTTGTCCTATCTTGAGGTAGGACTTTCAGTACTATACTATATTGAAGAGCAGAGGTGAGTGTGGACACCCCTGTCTTGTTCCTGATCTCAATGTGAATTACTTCAGTCTCTCTCCATTTAGTATTATTTTGGGCTTTAGAGGATTCATATATAGCCTTTATTATGTTGAGATATAAATGGACCATACCAATTCTCTCCAATTTTTTTTTTTTTTTTCCACAGCAGATTAACCTGCTTGGGTTTTTCTTTCTGCCTTACCTGGCATTTGCTGAGTTTATTTAGAGAAACCTGTTTATTTTACAAATGTCATTTTTTTTCTCAATTTTTATTAACATCAACCATGATTACAATAAACATCCCATGGTAATAACCTACTTATGCCCCCCATGTTCCCCTTTTGAAATTTCATTCTCCATCATATCTCCTCCCCATCTCAATCAGTCTCTCTTTTATTTTGATGCCATGGTCTTTTCCTCCTATTATGATGGTCTTGTGTAGGTAGTGTCAGGCACTATGAGGTCATGGATATCCAGGCCATTTTATGTCTGGAGGGAGCACGTTGTAAGGAGTCCTACCCTTCCTTTGTCTCTTACATTCTTTCCACTACCTCTTCCGCATTAGACCCTGAGCGTTGGAAGGTGTGATTGAGATGTTACTCAATACTCCAATCACTTCTTTCCAGCACTATACCTTCTGAGTCATCCCAAAGTCACTGCCATCTGAAAAGAGAAGATTCTCTACCCAAAGTGAGAGTAGCTGTATTAGTCAGGGTTCTCTAAAACTGCTAGAATGAATTATTTATGAAGGGGACTTATTGGATAAGCTTACAGTAGTCCAATAGCAGTTGCAGGCCCAAGAATCACCAAACTTGGTAGCTGTTGAGTCTTCATGTCCAGATGCCTCAGCAGTCCCGACCCGGCACTGCAGATGGTGCCAGAAAGCCTGGAGGCTTCCTGAGGAGCCACTGGGTTTCGATCCACGTGTGTCTTCAGTTGATGCTAGTCTTCAGAGTCCGCACTGGTCTTCAATCCATGATGGAAGGTAGTGAGCAGCCAAGTGGAAGGGAAGAAGGAACTCTTCTTACCCAGAGCTTCCGTATATCAAGTTCTCCTCTGAGCAGGGCCACCCTATCTGGGGGAAGAGCTCACCCTGGGGGAAAGACTTCTTCCTTTAGTTGATCCTTCCTAGAAGCAAACTGTGGATTACTAAACAGATCAAGTTGATAACACCTTAACTATCACAGTAATGTTAATAAAAGAGAATACATATCAAGAAAAGAGCTTATTGGGCAGTTTGATAAGCATAGTATATACATTTTTCCAGACATTAGTGGATGTTACACCCCTAGGGATCATGACTACCCCTGTTTTAAGTTTTCAGTATCAGGGATGTGTTCCCCCCCATGGAGCGGGCCTCCAATCCAACTGGAGGACAGTTGGTTTCCACCATGTCAGATGTGCCACTATTGTACCCATTGGCTCATTTGGCCTGGCTGGCCAATTATAAAGTTTTCAGTGTCCACTGTTGAGTATCTTCACTGGTGGTATCTCTTTCTCCCATTGAACTACATGTAGAATGGCCTCTTCCAGGTTTCTGTCAGCTGGTCTACAAGGAGGTTATCAGCTCAGTACCAGCAGGATTTCTCACTGGCCTTGCAGCCCAAGTATGTGAAGTCTTCAGCAATAGGGTATTACCATCTATTCCTGGTGGGGAACCAAGGGCCTTGTCATTGGGCATCAGGGACCTCCCTGGCCAACAACTCACTGGAAGTATCCCATCCCTGGCATGAAAATTTTCTGACAATGATCTATGGATCCTTTCAATCTCTTCTCCTGACCTCACTTTGGGCCTTTTCACCCCCATTATCTATTCTTCTACTTACATATATACAATACCAACCTATTAGGTACCCTCCTCCCTTCCTTTCTCTTCCCTTTATATCTCCTTTCTAACTTACTAGCCTCTGCTACTGAGTTTTTTCCTTCTTACACAGAAGCCCAATCATCTGGAGCTAGAATCCACATATGAGGGAGAACATGTGGCACTTGACTTTCTGGGCCTGGGTTACCTCACTTAGTATAATCCTTTCCAGATCCATCCATTTTTCTGCAAATTTCATAACTTCATTTTTCTTTACTGCTGAGTAGAACTCCATTGTGTAAATGTGCCATATCTTCATTATCCACTCATCAGTTGAGGGACATCTAGGCTTGTTCCATTTCCCAGCTATTATGAATTGAGCAGCAATAAACATGGGTGAGCATGTACTTCTAAGGAAATGGGATGAGAACTTAGGATATATGCATAGGAGTACTGTAGCCATATGATATGATAGATATGATAGATCAATTTTTAGCTTTCTTAGGAACCTTCACAATTCCACAATGACTTCCATAATGGCTGGACCAGATTGCATTCCCACCAACAGTGTAAAAGGGTTACTCTTTTTCCACATCCCCATCAGCATTTATGATCATTTGTTTTCATGATGATAGCCAATCTGACTGGAGTGAGATGGAATCTCAATGTAGTTTAATCTGTATTTCCCTGGTGACTAGGGATGCAGAACATTTTTTTTAGGTGCTTATATACCATCTATATATCTTCCTTTGAGAACTCTCTATTTAGCTCCATAGCTCATTTTTTATTTGGGTTGTTTGACTTCTTATTATTCAACTGTTTGAGTTCTTTGTATATCCTAGATATTAATCCTCTATCATATATATAGCTTGCAAAGATTTTTTCCCATTTGGTAGGTTGTCTCTTTGCTTTATTCACAGTGTCCTTTGCTATACAAAATCTTTGTAATTTTATGAGGTCCCAGTGGTTAATCTGTTATTTTATTGCCTGAGCAATCAGGGTTATATTCAGAAAGAATTTGCCAAGACCAATATGTTGAAGGGTTTCCCCTACTTTTTCCTCTAGCAATTTCAGAGTTTCAGGTCTGATGTTAAAGTCTTTAGTCCATTTGGATTTAATTATTTTGCATGGAGAGAGGGAAGAATCTATTTTCATCCTTCTGTAGATACATATCCAGTTTTCCCAGCACCATTTGCTAAAGAGGGTGCCTTTTCTCCAATGAGTATTTGGGGCATTTTTATCAAATATCAGGTGGCTATAGCTACCTGGACTTATATCTGGGTCTTCTCTTCAGTTCCATTGATCTACATATCTGCTTTTGTGCCAGTACCATGCTGTTTTTGTTACTATGGCTCTGTAGAATATGTTAAAATCAGGTATGGTAGGGCTGGAGATGTGGCTTAGTGGTTAAGCACTTGCCTGTGAAGCCTAAAGACCCCGGTTTGAGGCTTTATTCCCCAGGACCCATGTTAGCCAGATGCACAAGGGGGCACACCCATCTGGAGTTCGTTTGCAGAGGCTGGAAGCCCTGGCGCACCTATTC
The DNA here is from genome assembly GCF_020740685.1 of Jaculus jaculus. Taxonomy (NCBI): domain Eukaryota; kingdom Metazoa; phylum Chordata; class Mammalia; order Rodentia; family Dipodidae; genus Jaculus; species Jaculus jaculus. Next base: position 62,250,583 of record NC_059103.1, on the reverse strand, counting down.
CCTCTCTATCTGTCTCTTTCTCTCCCTCTCTCTTTCTGTCACTCTCAAATAAAGATATAAAAATGACCAAAAAAATCAGGTATGGTGATACCTCCTGCTTTATTTTTGTTGCTCAATATTATTTTAGCTATTTGAGGTTTTTTTATGATTCCGAATGAATTTTTGGATTGTTTTTTCTATTTCCATGAAGAATGCCTTTGAAATTTTGATGGGGATTTCATTAAATGTGTAGATTGCTTTTGGTAAGATTGCCATTTTCACAATATTGATTCTTCCAATCCAGGAACAAGGGATGTTTTTCCACTTCCTAGTGTCTTCTGCAATTCCTTGTTTGACTGTTTTATAGTTTTCATTGTAGAGATCCTTTACTTCCTTGGTTAGGTTTATGCCAAGGTACTTTATTTTCTTTGATGCAATTGTGAATGGGAGTGATTCTCTATTTTACCTTCTGTATGTTTGTTGTTAGCATATAGAAATGCTACTGATTTCTTTGTATTTAGTTTGTATCCTGCTTTATCGATTTGCATATGTTGGGCAATCCCTGCAACACTGGGATAAGGCCTACTTGGTCATGGTGAATGATCTTTCTGATATATTTTTGTATTCTGTTTGCCAATTTTTTTTTTTTTGAGAATTTTTGCATCTATGTTCATGAGGGAGAATGGTCTGTAATTTTCTTTTTTTGTTCTATCTTTGCCTGGTTTTGGTATCAGGGTGGATTCATAGAAGGAATTTGATAGGATTACTTCTTTTTCTGTTTTATGAAAAAGCTTGAGATGCAATGGTGTTAGTTCTTCCCTGAAGGTCTGGTAAAATTCAGCAGTGAATCTATATCTGGGCCTGGGCTTTTTTTTGTTGGAAGATTTTTGATAACTGCTTGGATCTCCATGCTTGTTATAAGTCTATTTAAATGATCAATCTCATCTTGATTTAATTTAGGTAGGTCATATAAATCAAGGAATTCATCCATTCCTTTCAGATTTTCATACTTTATTGAGTATATATCTTTATAGTATGTCCCTATGATATTTTGAATTTCTCTGGCATCTGTTGTGATGTTACCTTTTTCATCTCTAATTTTATTAATTTGCGTCTCTTCTCTCTTTCTTTTGGTCAGATTTGCTAAAGGTTTATCAATCTTGTTTATCCTTTCAAAGAACCAACTCTTTGTTTCATTGATTCTTTGGACTGTTTTTTGTTTGATTGTTTTTTTGTATTTCATTAATTTCTGCAATAATCTTTATTATTTCTTCCCATCTACTGATTTTTGCTTTGCCTTGTTCTTTTTCCAAAGGTTTAAGGTGAAGCATTAGGTCATTTACTTGCAACTTTTCTAATTTCTTAATATAGGCACTTAAAGCAATAAATTTACCTCTTAGGACTGCCTTCATTGTGTCCCTCAGATTTGGTATGTTGTGTTCTCAGTATCATTTGACTCTATAAATATTTTTATTTCCTTCTTGATTTCTTCATTGACCCATTCATCATTTAGTAGTATGTTATTATATTTCCATGATTTTGTGTATGCTCTATAGTCTTTCTTCCTATTGACTAATAGTTTGATTTCCTTGTGGTCAGATAGAATGCAAGGAATTATTTCAATTTTCCTGTATTTGTTAAGATTTTCTTTGTGTCCTAATATATGGTCTATTTTAGAGAATGTTCCATGTGCTGCTGAAAATAATGTATATTCTGCAGCCTTTGGATGAAATGTCTTGTATACATCTGTTAAATCCATTCCTTCTATGACCTCATTTAGTCCAGATGACTTTCTGTTTATTTTTTCCCAGGATGACCTGTCAATTGCTGAGAGAGGGGTGTTGAAGTCACCCACTACCACTGTGTTTGGTGTTATCTGTGACCTTAGTTCCAATAGTGTTTTTTTTTTTGATGAATTTGGGGTTCCCCATGTTAGGTTCATATATGTTTAGGATTGTAATGTCCTCCTGTTGGTGGGTGCCTTTAATCAATATATAGTGTCATTCCTTATATTTCTTAACTAATGTTGGACTAAAGTCTACCTTGTCAGATATTAGGATAGCAACCCCTGCTTGTTTTCTAGGTCCATTTGCTTAAAACACCGTTTTCCAACTTTTCACCTTAAGATAGTGTGCATCCTTTGTAGAAAGACGGGTTTCTTGGAGGCAACAAATTTAAGGATCTTGCTTTTTAACCCAGTCTGTGCATTCATTTTTGCCATTTTTTTTTTGTAATTTTTCTGGTTTTACTTTTGCTGTCTTGTGTTAACTATTTGAGTATTGCTTCCCCCCCCCCCCCCCCCACCAGGTTCCTATATGTGTGCTTTTCCTTCTCTTCAACAGCATGGAGGATTCTTTCAAGTATTTTCTGTAGAGATGGTTTTGTCTTCAAATACTCCTTTACCTTGCTTTTGTACTGGAATGTCTTTTTTGATCTTTCTATTTTAATGGACATTTTTGCAGGATAAAGTAACCTTGGTTGACAGTTGTTATCTTTCAGGACTTGGAATACATCACTCCATGCCCTTCTGACTTTTAAAGTTTGTGTTGAGTAATCTGCTGTAATCCTGATAGGTTTGCCTTTTAGGTAACTTGATTTTTCTCTCTGACTGCTTTCAGTATTTTTTTATTTGATTTGTGTGTTTGGTACTTTGATTATAATGTGGCAAGGAGAGGTTCTTTCCAGGTTTTATCTGGCTGGGGTTCTAAAGGATTCCTGTATCTGCATTCACACCTCTTTCCCAATTTGAGGGGAGCTTTCTTCTGTGATTTTGTTGAAGATGCCTACTATGCTATTGGAGTGAAATTCTTTTCCTTCTACTATGCCCTGAATTCTTATGCTTTATCTTTTCATAGTGTCCTGAATATCTTGAAATTCCCACTCATACTTTTCTATTAGTCTGTCCTTCTATTTGTTGCTCTGTATTAGATCTGCCTCCTAGTCTTCTAGCTTAGATATTCTGTCCTCTCCTTCATCCATTCTACTGGTGAGATTTTCTACAGAGTTTTTTTATTTTATTAATTGTGTTCTTCATTGCTAATAATTCTGACTGATTTTTATTTATTCCTATCTTCTTTATTTATGTCTAGTATTGACCTATTTATTTGATTAAATTGGTGTCCTATGTTTTCTTTGATTCCTTTGATTTCCTCTTTCATTCCTTTTATTTCTTCTCTGACTTCTTTGAATATATTTATAATCATTCTTTTGAAATTCTTCTCAGGCATTTCCTCTAACTCATTCTCAGTGGAGGTAATTTTTGATGCATTGATACTTTTGGTGTATTTATATTGTCTTGATTTTTGGTGTTTTTTGTGTTATAGTGTATATATTTTTGCATCCTGGGTTATTTTATAATTGGATTTTCTAGTTAGCTGGGTATTATTAGATGGATCAGAGAATCTGATGTTATATAACTTCAGAGTAGGAGCTTAAGGCATTAGATGAGGCTCTCAAGACTCTCAGTGTATCTACAAAAGTGACTGTAGCTGTTGTGTTTGCCTGCTATGAGAGTATTCAAGTAGGCTGAGTGGAACAAAATACAGGCAAATTCTAAAATGTAACTAAACAATGTACACTTTCAATGAAAAACAGTGCAGAGTATTCATCCAAGAGTAGGTATTATGACAACCAAGACCTATAACTGACCCTTAGGGTGTGTGGTGCCCCTCTACAACCTTAATCCTGACAACAAGGAGGTTAAGTTTTATGATCTGTTGAGAGTTCCAAGTCAGCTTGTAATCAGGTGAGACCCTTCCCTGGTGTAATCCCAGTTACCTCTGTTCCTGCTTGGGTCCTGCTATCAGTTCAAGTTGGTGTGGCCAGGTCCCTGGACTGCTGCTCCATTCGCTGGAGCTGGGCGTTGGTGGTGAGGGATGGAAGGTTGCCAATGCTGCTCTAGCTCTTGCTGTTCCATGTGTTCTTCTACCTTGTGATCTGCTCCTCCATTGTTCACTGCTGCTCTCCCTTCAAGTTTCTTTAGTTTGGGGAAAGCTCCAGTGTGAGTGGAAGCTCCCCTCACCTAGCTTTTTTCTGCAGCTCAAGCCGAGCCTGGCACCATTCTGGTGCACCGCCATCACTATCGCGGTCAGCGGACATGCCAGAACTTCTTCTGCCAGCCTACATGGGCTCTAGATACTCTGGATCTCTCTTACTTCTCCATTGCTTTTTCAATTTCCTATACACCTCACTCACTTTTTAGTAAAAGTGTGTATTTTGCTGAGGTTTTTTTTTTTTTTTTTTTTTTTTTTTGCTTTCCCCCCCCAGGCTGCATTGGCGTGGTACCTACACTGCCATCTTAACCAGATGTGTACTCTTTTGTTTTTAAAATAGGGTCTCACTCTAGCTCAGGTTGAGCTGGAATTTACTCTATTTCAGGGTAGCCTTGAAGTCAAGGCAATCCTCCAACCTTTGTCTCCCGAGTACTGGGATTAAAGTAGTGTGCCCCCACACCTGGCTTCTTCAATATTTTGGTCATGAAGTGATGTTGTATTTTGTTGAAGGCCTTTTCTGCATCTATTAAAATGATCATGTGGTTTTGTGTTTAAGTTTATTTGTGTGGGGTATTACATTGACAAATTTCTGTATCTTGAACCACACCTGTGTTGCTTGGATGAAGCCTACTTAATCAAGGTGGTTAATACGTTTTATGTGTTGTTAGATTTGGTTTGCGAGGATTTTGTTTAGGATCTTTGTGTCTAAGTTCACCAGGGAAATAGGCCTGTAGTTTTCTTTTCTTGTGGCATCTCTGCCTGGTTTTGTAATTAGGGTGATACTAGCTTCATGTAAGGAGTTGGGGAGCTTTCTCTGTTCTCTGATTGTGTGGCACAGTTTTAGAAAGATTGGTTTCACTTCTTCCATGAAGGTTTGATAGAATTCAGCTAAAAAATCATCTGGTCCTGGACTCTTCTTTTTGGAGAGGTTTTTGATTACATTCTCAATCTTAGTGCATGTGATAGGTTTGTTTGGGAGATTAATCTGCTCTGAGGTTAGCTTTGGCAGGTGGCATGTGTCCAGGAATTTGTCCTTTTCTTCCATATTATACAAATTTGTGGAATAGAAGTTTTTGAAATAAGTCCTGATGATTCTCCAAATTTCACTTATGTCTGCTATAATCTCTCCTTTTTCATTTCTAATTTTGTTAATTTGATGCTTCTCTTTTTTATCCCTTGATAAAGTTGGCCAGAGGTTAGACAATCTTGTTTATTTTTTCAAAGAACCAGCTCTTTATTCCATCAATTTTCTTAATTGTTTTCTTAGTTTCCAATTTATTAATTTCTTCTCTGATCTTAATTATTTCTTTTTGTCTGTAGCTTTTTGCTTTGGGTTCTTCTTGCTTTTCCAGTGCCTTTAGGTGGGTGGTTAGGTTATTGATTTGTGATCTCTCTGTCTTTGTTATGAAGGCATTTAATGCCATGAATTTTCCTCTGAGGACTGTCTTTGGTTTGTCCTGTAAATTTTGGTATGATGTGTTCTCATTGCCATTCATTCCTAGAAATTTCACAATTTCATTTTTTATTTCATCGATTACCCATTTATTGTTGAAAAATGTGCTGTTTAATTTCCAGGAGCTGATGGGATTATTGGAGCATTTTTTGTTGTTAACTTCCAGCAATACAGCATTGTGATCTGATATCATGCAGGAGCTTATGTCAATCTTCCTAAATATGTGGAGGCAGTCTTTGTGACCCAGTATATGGTTTATTTTAGAGAAGATTCCATGGGCTGCTGAGAAGAATGTGCAGTCTGTGGATTTGAGGTGGAATGTTCTGTAGATGTCTGTTAGGTCTAATTGTTCTATGGTTCTGTTGAGCTCTCTCTTTTCCCTGTTGATTTTCTGTTTGGATGATCTATATATTCCTGATAATGGAGTATTGAAGTCCTCAATTATGATGGTGTTGGTGGTTATTTCTGTTTTATTGTCAAGTTGGTTTTGTTTTATGAATTGTGGTGTCCTGTATTTGGTGCATAAAGATTTATGGTTGTGATATCATCTCAATGGATCATTCCCTTGATAAATAAAGAGGCCTTCTTTGACTTTCTCAATTACTTTTATTTTGAAGTCTATTTTTTTCTGATATTAGTATAGCTATGGATGTTTGTTTCTTGTTCCCATTTTCATGGAATATAATATAATTTTCCACCCTTTCACCCTGAGTAGGTGTCTGTCTGTGGTGGTAATGTATGTTTGTTGAACTATACAGATTGAAGGGTCTAATTTTCTGATCCACCCTGTTAGCTTGTGTCTCTTAATGGGTGATTTAAGGCCATTAGCATTTAGGGTAATGACTGTGAGGTTTTATTTTATTTCTGCTATGTTGTGTTGGTTTATGTAGTTTGGTGTTTTCATGGACATTGAAGTTTTTGGATCTTCTCTGAGTTTGGTTATTGTGATCTGCTTTTTGTATTTGACTCTTCTTTGTGGAGATTTCCTTGCAGTACTCTTTGTAGGTTTGGTTTTCTGTTCATATATTTGTAAAGCTGAGTTTTCTAATGGAAAATTTTTCTTTCACCATCTATTATGAGGGGTACTTTTGCTGGGTAGAGTAGTTTGGGTTGGAAGCCATAGGTTGTTAGACTTTGCAATGTTCCATTCCAGGCACTTCTGGCTTTCAGATTTTCCATTGAGAAGTCTAAAGTAATTCTGATGGGTTAACTTTAAATGTCATGTGTTGTTTTCCCTAGGTGCTTTTAGGATTTTCTCTTTGGTATCAATGTTTAGAGTCTTTTTTTTTTAATATTATTTATTTATTTATTTGAGAGCCACAGACACAGAGAGAAAGACAGATAGAGGGAGAGAGAGAGAATGGGCATGCCAGGGCTTCCAGCCTCTGCAAACGAACTCCAAAAGTGTGCTCCCCCTTGTGCATCTGGCTAATGTGGGACCTGGGGAACCAAGCCTTGAACCGGGGTCCTTAGGCTTCACAGACAAGCGCTTAACCGCTAAGCCATCTCTCCAGCCCAATGTTTAGAGTCTTAATGATGATAGATATGTCTTGGAGAGTTTCTCCTTTGGTTCAGTCTGTTTGGAGCTCTGCTAGCTTCTTGTAACTTTATGAAACTTTCTTTTGAGAGAGTGTAAGTGTTTTCTTTGATAATTTTGCTGAATAGGTTCTCCATGCCTTTGGTCTGAATTTCTTTCCCTTTTGGTATTGCCATTACCCAAATGTTAGGATGTTTAAGGGTATCCCACAGTTTACTAATGTTCTGTTAACAAAAATTTTTGGAGTTAATTAAACTTTTGGAATCTCAAACTGTTTCTTCTGTTTTGTCTTCCAGGTCTGAATTTCTGTCCTCCACATGGCTGACTCTATTCTTGAGAGCTTATATAGAGTTTTGGGCTTGTTCAAATTGGTTTGCATTTTCTACTACTTTCTTGCTGGTTCCAGAGCTGCTGTTTTGACTGAGTCATCAGAATTTCTCTGTTCTCTGCTCTACACAGAAATGGGTTACAGACATGCCTGGCCACATCCATTTGTTTACATGAATGCTGGGGAATGGACATTGAATAGTCTCAGGTCTGATTCCTCAGGCCCTCATTCTTACACAGAAAATTCTCAACTGCTGAGCCATCACTCCAGTCCCTCATGTCTACATTTTATCATACTGTGCATGTCTCTGATTTCAGAACTATGTGCTGTCCCTTTACAATCTGAATATTGTCTCCATTCACCACTAAATGGGATGGATTCAATAAGACATGTCAGTTGGCTTACCAGAACCTACCTCAGGAAGGGCTTTCACCTTGTAGTGAACAGATCAGCAGACAGTGCCCAGCCCTGTGCTCCTACAGGGGAAGCCTCTGATAAGTGATACTTCTAGTATCTCCTCACAGAGGCCTGCAGTTTCAAGTGAAGGCACAGGCTTTCAAAAATGATAGAGACCTTGGTCTAGAGGCCGGCTCTCTCCAGTGTTTCTCAGGGAATTCTTCAACACTTAGTTTGACCAGACCCACATTGATATTTTTCATCATGAAATTCTACTCATGCTCCTTCATCCAGATATGTCAATCTCTAATAAATATCAGTAGCCCAATTCTTGTATCACAGTTCAGTTCCAGAAAACTTAACAAGGTCATGCATCCCAATTTGAACCTTAGAAATAGGACCTGGCTATCTTCACATTGATATGAAGCTGACAAGGACATTCTCCCTAGCTAGAGTCTCCCTCATCCTGTAGTTCTTCTTTGACCTTTGCAGAGCTATGACAGCCTACACTGGTCATCCTGTAGAAGCAGCCGGCTCACTTTCTCCCAGCTCATATCTGCAACCTCTCCATCAATGCCTACCTATAACAATTTCCCTGCAATACATAGGATATTTCTCCACCTATTTTGCTCTTCACTTCTGTGATGGTAGTATGAACCTCTGATAAATTGCACAATCATGAGCATTCATCTTGCACTCAGAAATAGCTTGGCCTCCTTTCTTGTTAAAACCAGTTTCTGGGTAGGATTTGTCAACATTGGGCTGGAGTCCTCAATGTGACAATTACCATTTGAGGAGCATTATCTTTATTTTATTTTTCTGTGTTTATGCTTGCATATATATGGACCCAGGTGTGGCTAGGTGCACATTCATATGTGTGTACATGTAGAGGCCAGAGGTTGATTGGGTAGCTTCCTTCATTACCCTGCCCTGGATTTACTGAGGAAGGGTTTCTTGAACCCTCAGTTCATTGATTCACCTAATATAGCTAGCTATCTTGCTATTCACTGTCTCCACATCCCATGAATTGGGTTTAGAGGCAGGCCACTCCACCCATCAGCATTTTTATGAATGCTGGAGGTCATAACTCTAGTCCTTGTGCTGGATCAAATATTTTATCCACTGAGTTATATTCTTAGCCTTCCAGGAACATTATTTTTGTCTGTTTCTTCATGTCTATAATTACCGTTACCATCATCTAACTGTCTTTCATCAAGCATAGTCATGATAAATAATTTTGAAACCTAATGAACTGAAACAAACATATGTTACTAAGGAAGGCACCTTACATTTGTGAAGAGTGCAACACTCAGACTTATGACTTTATAGTGTTTGTGGAAGACTGGAAACTGTGAAGCTGTCCAGGAAGCTCGGGTTCCATTTGTGGTGGATGGCTGACATTTACAAGATGCCTATGACAGAGTGCAGCTTTCTGCTGGGGACAGAGCTTTGCTCTAGCCCCAGCTTAAGTGGTTCATCTGGTGATTGACCCTTTGACCTTGATTTTGGTCTCATTAACTTCATCCTTGGAATGGAAGGACTCAGCTATAACAAATCCTTTGTTGGCATGATCATAAGCACTAGTGATCAGCATGTATGCATTTTCTAATGTTCACACCCCTAACCAGACCATTTCCAAAGGTGCAAAAATCTCCCTGTTTTAAATTCCAGCATGGGGAGAGCATGGTAATTTCTGATTTATAGGAGCAAGTAATAAAATTAGAACTATTGTGTTTTAAGCTCCTGCAAGAAGCAAATGAGATGGTCCTGTACCAAAGAGAAGAATGACTCCAACTTCATGACACAGTTAAGCTCATATTATCAGTAGCAATGTTGTCCTCCTTCTTTATTCAGGTGGAACTCCCACCATTTCTGGGTTTAATTTGACAGCATCATCCTACATGTGAGTTTCTTGAGCCATGATGTGTGGAAGCAAAGGAGGAAGATACACTGAGAGAGACTTTATGAAACTTAAAATTTCTTTTCTACACAAATGTAGGTACTACCTGGCCCACACACTCAGCAGAGATGAAAAAATGAAATGTTCCATGTTTCTTCACTTGGCATCTGGTATCAATTTCCAGAGGAAGGTGGAGTGGGTAACAGAAGGTAAGCTGATCTTTTTGTGTACCTTGGGTCGTCAGATCATTTCATGGATTTAGCACAAGGACACAAAGCAGTTGTAGGAAGGTTGGCTGGTTGGCTTCCTTTCTTGAGGAGGTTTCTGAGTTCAGAAGTTGCCAGGCAGAGCACATTTTCTTCCCTTCCACTTCTGTGGCCTTCTTGCAAACATCAGATGGGCAGGAGTAGATTCATCTGTACTAGAGATAGCACTCAATTCAGAGTTCAGAGGACCTGTGGCAAAATAGCAGATGTCTGCATCGTTTATTGTTCTTTATTTTTAATTTCAAATCTATATGGACAGTCTTGCAAAGTAATGTAAGATGAAGCAATCAAGCAAGACATAAGCACACAGTGCAAGTCTCCTAGTCCTTGTCTCCATCAGCATCTTTCTGTGTGTTCTATGTGAGAGGACTTAGTTGCTTCTGTCCTGTGTGTCTCTTTAGGTAATGCACTGAGAGCTAGCTAACATAATGAACCCTGGTCCTAACCACACTGGAGGAACTGCCAACAGGATCCAGGGAGCATGCTGTCATCAGATTACATTGGCCTCTTCTTTGTGGAAAATCCTTAATCTGTAGCTCTGATGAGGATGAGGGAGTGCAAGATCGTAAAGAACTAGGGCTTACTGCACATTCTGGAAGAAATAGCCTAAAAGTCTCAGAGAGTGCTGGAGAGATGGTTTCATGGTTAAGGCACTTGCCTTCCAAGCCTAAGAACCCATGTTCCTCTATCAAGACCCCACATAAGCCAGATACACAAGGTGATGCAAGCACCCAAGGTTGCACATATGCACAAAGTGGTGCACGTGTCTGGAGTTTGATTGCAGTGGCTGGAGGCCTTGGCAGCCAATTTTCTCTCTTTCTCTCTCATTAAAAAATTACAAAGAAAAGTCTCAGAGAGACATGAAATGACATGCCATAAAAGTTTCAAATTTCAGAGTGGCATTCTCTTTCCTATCACCTTAAAAGAACTGGCAAGGTTAAATAGTTGTTTTTTTTTTTTTAACTACAAATGCATTGTGTTTATTATAGCTCATATGGAAGACCAAACACAAGTAAGAGTTCCTAGAATTGTGTTCTTTTAAGCTAGAATCTTGCCTCAAACAAGTGTTCCTCCTGCCTTTCCAACTTAACTGATAGAATTCCAGTTGCTCGCTACCACACCCAGCATCCTATTAAGAGGCAAAGTATTTAAAGATTTTCCTTTAGGTTGTTTAATTTTCCATGATGTTTGAAAATACTTGATATTATACTGAATAGATGTTATTGTCCATCTTCCTCATTTTAAACTAAAACAAATGATACCACAGATTTCTAGTTTGTTATTACAGTCATACTTTTAATAGCTAAATACTGTTTGTTTATCCTTGAATTACAAATTTCTTAGTCTTTGAATTATTTTTATAATATTTCATTATTTCTGACTTGTTTGAAAATAAAAATAGCAGCAAAATTGATTTTGATACATTTAAAGATGTTTATATACTTCATAGTTTATTGGTTATTTGTATTTCTTTCTTGTTAGCAGCTAAAACATGTTTTTAATTTTTATTTGCCTAATGAAAAGCTAGTGTTTTCTATATTACTATATATGAATTGTGTGTATCTTAAAAGTAAAGCACTAATGGTAAGCCATATGACTACCTATGTTTTCTCTTAGACACTACTATTTGCTAAAGTTCTATCAAAGGATTGGGCTGTATTTTGCCTGTATCTAGAAAACTTGCACAAAGCTAAGTTAAAAATAATGGACTAATTTGCTTGGTGAAGGAAATTCAAAGATATGATAGCATTCAGGCTATGTCATAGTTACTGCTCATTGCTTTTATTCAGATTTAAAGTATAAAAGCAAGAATAAGGGAAGAAATTCTATGCATATGCAGTTTAGCAAGGGAAATAGCTTGAATGAGTTTAAAATTACAGACAAAAAATATGGGAAAGCATCTGTTATTGTTAAAGGGGCTCTGTCAGTCATTCTGAAACTTAGTGGTCTGCTCTGGAACAATAAGATAGGTGTCTGAGGCTGAGGGCATGGCCACACACATTGAAGCTCCAATTTGTGAAAGTACAGATACATTTTAAAGGAAAGAGCTTGAACTGAAAATCCTGCTGAAGGCATACTGTGGTTGAAAATAACTACCTAGGAAAAAGTTTTTTTCTTACTGAAATAACAAAGTAGGCAGAAGTTGCTGCAGCTTTGTCCCAAGGAGGCTAGACTACATCTCAGGAAGGCATCCGAACTTGGTAGCATCATCCATGTGGTAGTAATTTTGCAAGTATCAAAGATGCAAAAGAACTTCTGAAGCCAGGCAATGTGGGGTATGCTCAATATCCCTGCAAGGAGTCTCTCATAGGCCATTGCATGAAATCATGAAGGTGAAGCCATAGTGCCATTGGATGCCTCAAATGCTGGAGGCATGCAATGTCTATAAAAGAAAGAGATAGACATGAAGAGGGGGTGAGCCTACTTATTACATTCTCTTCTTCCTAACTGTGGATTCAATATATCAGTCCCTTCAGGTTCCTACAACTAAGCTTTCTCTACTTCCCTAGTCTGTATGCCTGGGAATGGTAAGCCAAAATAAACCTTTCTTCCCTTAAGTTTTTTTTGTCAAGTACTTGATTATAGCAGTGAGAAAAGTAACTAATATATCGTACCCTCCAATTTGAACTCTGTTTTGTTCAGTGTTGATCTGTCAGCCTGCACAGTTCCTTTCTATTCCCTCATTCCATATGACTGCTTCAACATTTCCTAGCAAGAGAGGAAGTGATTTTGAATTTTCATGTATTTCTCCTGTTTTCCTCCTTTAGCCACATGGAAATTGAAAGACCTGTAGATTCTCAAATGGAATTTGTTATTTATCCAGGTGTATATTGGTAAACAATCTAAAGTTTCCTCTAAAGTTGACCCCTTTGTCCACCCAAATCTCTAGCTTTACATTGTACATTCATGTTATCTCTTAAAAGATGACTCAGTGCTGTGGTTATTCCACCTAGATGCATGTCCAGGATCTCTGAGTGGCATGTCTCCTTTGACCTCTGACTTCCATGTGGCTTCTCATAGTAAAGTCATCTACTAATGAAAAAAAAATAGTGATCTATCACGCATGCTCAGTGGCTCTGACAGATGAAGAAACAGGTTGTCACAATAGGTGAGCATATGTAAATTTTGAAACTAGAAATGGGATCATACAAAGGAAAGAAGCAAGATCACAGTAAATGAAAAATGAGAGGAGAATGCAATATATGTGACATCTAGTTGGAGTTAGGATTATTTGGAAGGGAAAGGGAACCAGCCAGAGGTAGGCAGTGTGTTCAAGGAAGGGCAAAATGAGAGGGATGAATCAGAACAGAGCATTAAAATGCAATAATAAAACCCATTACTTTTTATTCTAACTTTTAAAATATGCCATTTAAAATACACACTTAGGAAAAGGTTGATAACCACATACAGTAGCCATTTTCCATGTCATTAATCAAATAATGGTGAGTCACACTTATGAAGCAGCCTCTGACCTGGTCAAGAAGATAGCTCTTGGTGCATTCATAAGCCACAAGCCTAGGCATTCCAGAAAAAAGCTTGTGTACCTTTCTTCCACCTTGTCCAAGATTTGCCCATGTGGAGAAACCCCCTCCTCCAGTTTTCCCTCATTGAGAATAAAGCTCTTTATAGAGCTGCCAAATCTTTCCTGCCAACTACTTTACTATGGCAGCTCTGAAGTGGCCATGGGACCAAATCCTCAAGGCCTTAGGAAGCTGGGCTTGTGACTTATTAGAAATATTATTTCCTAAAAGTCTTAGCATGTGTGTTAATTTTCTTGGTCTGATTCACCACAGTGCCAAAAGCTTGGTGACAAAAAAACATGAGGAAGGACTTGTCTGTCTTTTCTGGCAGCCAAAAAGTCTGAGTACCAGGTATCAGCAGGCCAAAGGTCACTGTGATATTTCAGACTCCTCATAGTCCCTGCTGGTTTCTTAGCTATGGCAGGACAGGTTTTCAACTTAAAAATTGAGGTAGGGTCAAGAATGGTGGCACACATCTTTAAACCCAGCATTCAGGAAGAAGAGAAAGAAGGATCATTGTGAGTTAGAGGCCACCCTAAGACTACATAATGAATTATTCCAGGGTATGCTGGTCTAGAGTGAGAGCCTGCCTCAAAAATAATTGTGGTAGAGACTCACAGACTCACAACTCTAGCCCTTTGAACACTTTCTCTGTTACTCCCCACCTATAGTGATTGTATTTGAAGCACACTCCCACATATAACTGCCACACCTGTGCCAGGTGACCAATTTCTCTTCTCTAACTGTGTGTGAGTTCTGCCAGCAGACTTCTTTCAGATAGCTGCTCATGACCTGGAAACCCCATAAGTATATGTTTCACAGGAAAATTATCCAGCTTTTCTTTTAGTGATCTTGTCTCTTCCTGTAGGCCTGCTAGATTTCACATAATTCCACCTGTTTTACACAGTTTTAATAACATAGGTAGAATTAACCAATCCATGTGATCTGCTGTCTGCCTTCTCCACGAGCATGCCCACCCTTTGATGGAGATGCTTATTCCAGGAGCATTCAGATGAGCAAGGAACTGGAGCCCATACTGATTCCCTTTAAGGGAGTGACCCTGATGGACTTGACTTCCTTCTCCATCTTGGTTACATGATCACATGTAACAACAACACAACTGTCCAGATAAAAATTACATTAGCATGTAATATGAAAGAATGTAATTTTGTACAACAATTAGCAAGCTGTATTATAAGCTGACATTTCAAGATTCAAAAATTGTTTATTATGATTTTGGTTGTACACATTTTGGAGATCAAGAGTGATAAGTTGACATGTTTACAATGTATTCATCAAATCAGGATAGTTAGCATCTTCATCTATTTAAACTATTTAAAGTGAGCAATTAGAAGAGAGAAGCTCAAAGGCTTTGAGCATTAATTAATAAGGGAAAAGGTGCACATTGAAACATATACAATTATTTCATGTTAAAATATTTTGCAGGAGTAAATTAAAGTTTCAAAATATCTTGTTATAAAGAGGACATATGACAGACACATAGTGACACACACCTGCAATCTCAGGACTTTTCAGGAGGCGACAGAATGATCAGGAGTTCAAGGTCATCCTTAGCTACAGAGCATGGCCAGCTTAGGATACATAGGACTGTCTCAAAAATAAAAGAGAACACATGAAAAGAAGGTAGCAATAGATGAGTATCTTTCAGAGTTTTACAAAAAGTCATATAAAGAAAAATAATGATTTTGTGATGAAAATTTCTATAAACTAAATTAGGAACTTATTACCATTATAATTAACTCCTTGAGATCCACATTGTCATAGTGAGAATCCCCCCAACAGTCTTTCTATGAATAACTGCCAGTACACACAAGTCATTTTCTTTAAGGCACAGCATAGGGTATAACTCAATCAGCTATTAATGCATGAACCATTAGTGTGTGAAACACCACGTTAATGGTGTATGGACTTCCTTCCTGCTCTAAGGCTCTATGACACTGAGGTATATCACACAGTTTTCACTACCTCTGCCCTTCCACTGATACTTAATTATTTACTACATATCTTTATAGCCTTCTATTCTTAGAACTGAGTGAAGGGATCTTACAGCAAAGGTCTTTAAATAAAGCTGAATACCAAGAGATACTTTGCCAGAAATGCAAGACTGAATTATGTCTTTAAGAAATTGGCCTGTTAGACTTGATGTCCAGCCCATTAACTTAACTGGTTAAGCTCTAAGGAATAGAATTGGTTGTTAGGAGGACCCATGTCACTGAGGCTTGTCACCTAGGGATGGCCTGGACCAATGGCTGGTTTCTGAGAGTGGGCATAGTGAGATCAGAAGGCCCACACAGGCACCTTGACAGCAAGTGAGGTGGTGCCAGATAGAAGGACAGCTGATTTCCAGGATCCTTGGTAATTTTGCTTAGGGGTGGCTTTATGTGTGTGTAAATCATTCAGATAATTGCTGTAATTCTGCGCCTAGCTTGGCTGCTAAGACCCTTTGTTCATGAATATTCATAAGCTCTATCCACACTCCACTATTACTTAAATTTTCCTAGACAGCTTTCATGCTGAGAATACCAGCATGTTTGTGCTAGGGATGACTTCTTGTTTGGGTTGAAATAGGCTGTTTGACCCAAATGCTTGCTTCCTTATCTGCCTATCCAGGTAATGAGAAGAAAGGACAGTCATGAATCTGAAGGCTTTACTTCTCTGAAGTCTCGATCCTTAGGCCTGGATTCTCCTATAGATCTTTGTTGAGCCTAAGGCCAACACATGGTGTCAAGTGCTGAGTCTCTGGCACAAAGCCCTACCCTGTTAAAAGTCCTATGACCCTCAGCAAATGATGGGATGACCCATCACTGAATAACCATTTTTGCAAGACAGAATGAGCAGTATGTTCTAAGAAGTTTGGTAAAAGTGTCCCAAATCAAGAAATACACAGAAAAACTCAAGAAGGTTGGTTTATTACACATCTTGGAGTTGGGACTTGAAGCAACACCAAATGAGAAATGCGGGGCTGGGGAGTACTGAGGTTCTGAACTCAAGTCCTCATCATTACATTATAATCACTTTATTCATTATACTCACTTTGGTCATTATAGTCCATTTTTTGAGCTACACAAAGTTTTGAACATGAATAATAAATAATTATTTACAGTCAAAGGAGCTCTGGGGAGAGAGATCAGTCTGAGAAAGCATCAGAATAGATCAGAGTTGTGTGTTTCCTCCAAGTTATGGGTCTGAAGGAAGTCTAGGTGATGCTGGCCACAGACAAAAGGAGAAATGAAAGTGTTTGGTATGTGTTTTTGAAGAGGTGGGGACCTTGGGCTTTATCCTCAGGGCAAGTGGAATATGCTGAAAGATAGAAATTAGAGCCCTGGCCACTTGGCATGTCCTTTTGAGGATGGATGGAGGAAGAGAGAAACATAGAGTAGATCTTTAACTGCCAAAACTCTGAGATGCTGACCAAACTAGGCTAGTCTCAGCCTATTATATGTGGAGATCAAGCATGTGTTCATAGTAAGGTTGAGGTTCAGGAATACTTTAAGAATGGCTTTCCCTGCCTCATGAACTGATAGATCTCACAATATAGCTTGGATAATCCATATGGAGCGTGGTACTTGAATGCCAGGACAAAAAGACAAACTGAATAAAAAATTGCTTATCTGGCCAAGATTCTTCGGAACACATGACCTTGATCAAAGAATTTCACTCTGGTTGGATTTCTCTGATGCTGGCATTCATGTGTCTTTTGGGATTCGTACATTCAATTTAAGATATTCTTAGAACAATCTAGTCATGACAGAAATGTTAGCTAGAGTCAACATATTACAAATACATGGGAATGAGAATTTGCATTTCAATGAAGTTTATCAAAACATTACCAAATGGTTATTTCTGAGGAGTCTGTTTTATAAGGGACATGCATAATTTTATAATAAAAGAATGAAGGACTCAAATGATGGCTCAGCAGTTAAGGTGCTTGCCAGCAAAGTCAGATGGACTGGGTTCAATCCCCCAGTACCCACATAAAGCCAGATGCACAAAGGAGTGCATGTGTCTGAAATTTGTGTGCAGTGGCAAGAAGCCCTGGCATGCCCATTCTCTCTCTCTCTCTTGTTCTTTCTCTCTCTCTGTCTCTGTCTATCTCTGCAAATAAATGAATACATATATTTTTTAACAGCAAGACTGACAGTATTTATGTCTGGTAAGACAGCTCAGTCAGTATAGTACTTGCTTTGCAAGCATGACTACCTGAGTTTGAACCCCACAACCCACATTTTATTTTTTGAAATATTTTTTTTGTTCATTTTTTATTTATTTATTTGAGAGCAACCGACACAGAGAGAAAGACAGATAGAGGGAGAGAGAGAATGGGCGCGCCAGGGCTTCCAACCACTGCAAATGAACTCCAGACGCGTGCGCCCCCTTGTGCATCTGGCTAACGTGGGACCTGGGGAACCGAGCCTCAAACTGGGGTCCATAGGCTTCACAGGCGAGCGCTTAACCGCTAAGCCATCTCTCCAGCCCTACAACTCACATTTTAAAAAGCCATGTGTGATGGTGTGATTTTTTAATCCTATCACAGGGGATGCAGAGACAGGAGGATCCCTGGGGCTCTCTGGACAGTAGGTCTAGCCTACTTAGCAAGTTTCAGACTGATGGGAGACCCTGTCTCAATACAAAGGTGTGTCTTCTCTGAGGGTGGTGCCTAAGGGTGTCCTCCAGCCTCTATGTGCAAGTGCACACACACACCTGTGCACTCGTAAACATGGATGCGCACACACAAATAATGGCAGAATATTAAAGATTCCTCCATTTATTATCCAGAAAATAAATGTTTTGCATTGAAAGATATTTAGAAGGAAAAAAAAAAAAACCCTGTGGGGTATTGAGCATGTTTGGGATTAGGGAATGGGACAAAAGCACTTATGTGATCTTTTATCCACATTTCATACAAGGTGCATCTTCTTGGGAGAAAGGATGGATGGATGGGTAAATTGAATCTTGAGGTTTTTTTTTTTTTTATTTTTCCTCATAATGCTAGATCTCCTTGCCTTTGTGTAGAGAGTCTAAGGAGATGTGTGGATGAGAATCCTTCCTTAAATAAATAAGGGTAAGCATGCGACTCTGACGTTGGTAGCAAACATGTAGTCAGGATATGAGAAGATAAAAATGTCTGTAAATACATTTCTTTTGGTTGCAATGCTTGTCTAGGAGAGAGAGAGAAAGAAAGAGATAGAGAGAGATATTACATGGAAATATCCATACACAATTCTGAGCTCCATTGATATCTTCTCTTTTTATTTATTTGGAAGCGACAGACACAGAGAGAAAGAGAAGATAGATAGAGAATGGGCATGCTAGGGCTTCCAGCCATTGAAAATGAACTCCAGATGCATGTGCCACCTTGTGCATCTGGCGTACGTGGGTCCTGGGGAATCGAGCCTTGAACCGAGGTCCTTAGGCTTCACAGGCAAGTGCTTAACTGCTTAGCCATCTCTCCAGTCCTTCTATTGAGATCCTCCAAACTGAGAGAGCCATCCTTTTCACTTTTCCTGAGAACATTGGCATTTCTTCTTCCTGTGGAAGAGCTGTATTTGCACAAACATAGCATTATGACTGAGATACTCAGTGAAGGGAAGATGTGTGCTTGTGGTGATCAGTGTTTGTGAGAGAGTAGATTCCAAGTGAAGAAGAGGAGGCAGCAGAAGAGTGAACCCAGTCCATCTGAAGCAGGGAAAGAGTTAGCAGTGACTGACTATGTGATGCTCAGTGACAGCAGCCTAGACCAGATGGGCTATGAATAGTACAGTGCTTTGGACATGAAAACTTTGGTGGAAATGCTGGGAAAATTGGTAAAGTCCAGGTGGAGAGATAGTTAAGTGGTTAAGGTACTACACTTTGAAGGCTGAAGACACAGGTCCAATTCCCCAGGACCCATGTAAGCCAGATGCTCAAGGTGGTACATGCATCTGGAGTTTGTTTGCAGTGGCTGGTGGTCCTGACATGCCCATTCTCTCTCTATTCCTCTTTCTCTCTCTCTTCCTCTTGCTCAAATAAATGAATAAAATACTTTTAAAATTGGTAAGGTTATATTTGCATAAATACACCTTGTATACATTGACTTAATTTAAATTCAGATACTTCTTTTCATAATTTTTGTTTATTTGGTGGGGGAGAATGGGTACACCAGGGACTCTAGATACTGCAAACAAACTCCAGGCACATGTGTCACCATGTACATCTGGCTTACATGGGTTCTGGGGGATTGAATTTGGGTCCTTTGGCTTCACAGGCAGATACTTTAACTCCATCTCTCTAGCCTGAGTTTGCTTTTAATTCTTTTAATATTTTACTTTTTCATTTGAGAGAAAGAGATGGGGGAAGGAGAGAAAGAGAGAGAGAATGGGCACACCAGGGTCTCCTATATTCAGACACTGATGTTAGTGATTTAGTTTTAGTATTCACTAGTAGAGATGCTTACATAGTCTGACACACTAAGAATGGAAAGTACTTTTAGGAATGTATAGGCTCTCCTTATGACATACATTGACATATAATGACATTTCTTTCTAAGGAAAGTAGTGAGTGACATATACAGAATAATGAGACTCTAAAAAATTATAAGCAGACAACAGTCTGTCAAAAGATACAGACATTCAAGATCAGCCAACTTCAGCCCCTGGTCTAGTAAGCCCAGGAACCAAGTCTGTTTCTGTATTAATTAAACAAATTTATTAGGAAAAAAGCTTCCCCATTAGTTTATGCACAGCCTATTCTGCCTTCAGCTATAATGGTATAGTTGGCACAGACCACAGGGACTATAAAATCCCAAAGACTGGCTGCCTGTCTCTCTATACACTTCGTTATGCTAAGGATAAAAAGTGGTTCCTCTCTGACTTGCTTGCTAGACGCTGTAATGTATCAGCATTTCCGCCTCCACTGGAAGAAGCTTCAGTCACAGTCCAGCTGCTTTCCCCAAGCTGTCCCTGTGCTAGCGCCGCACTGGCACCATTTCTGAGCACAGCTTTTTGCCTGTGATGAAAAGTGCATTTTAGCCCATACCCCCCTTTTCTCCACCCCCATTTTGCATGCTGACGAAGCATGAAAATCCAATGAGTTGTTCCCATTAGAGGCACTCACTGCCAAGGTGAATGTCGATGACTCTTTGGGAAACCTTTCAGTACAATGCACCCGCCGTTGCCCATAATCAACTTCATGTGGTGAGCTTTTCCAAGGCCCATTTCCCTCATGGTGAATAGACTTCCCCACTGAGCATAGAATTTCAAAGTATTTTACCATGAAAGAGTGAGGTGGATGGCTGGAAAACATTTAGGATTTGTGAGAAATGTAGACTTCCCACACCAACCATAGGTCTGCTGGATCTCTGGATAGAGTCAGGAACTCTTGGGGGAGGAGATTGAAGTCCCTGGCAATCCTTGTGTATCTCTCTAATCTACATTTGGAGAATCGCTGGTCTATAGTATTTCTTCCAACTTAAGGCTTCGCAGCTCTGAAAACTTGGCTCGCCTTGCATTTCATTTCTCAAATCGTTCTTTCTACTTCTATTTTTCCGTCTTTAAAGCTGGATAGTATTCAAACAGTGTGAAAGTTGGTGTTGAAAAGGGTTTATACCAGTTGAAATCTGTGTTATTATATTTGTTTCATGCATTTAATTCCTGTTGAGACTTTAAGTGTGGGCAGCTGGATTCCCATTCCAGGTGCGATGCCTCACAAATTGTTGACATCTTTTTTTTCGCTGTAGATGCCAAAGCCCAGCTGCACCAGAGCTAACAAGTACCCACCGACATTTAGCATTCCCCTTGTGGAATCACGGAAGACATGGAGTCCCAAAGCTGGCAGTGGTGGGCAGTGTAGGGCTCTAGGAAGAATTTCTTGCAGCTTGGTTAACTGGGCTCAGTAATGGTTTCTTCAAGATAAGTCATATTTGAATCGCAAAAAATATTTCTTTGGGCTGGAGAAATGGCTTAGTGGTTAAGGTGCTTGCCTGCAAAGCCAAAGTACCTCTGTTTGATCCCCCAGAACCCACATAATCTAAATACACAAAGGGCACATGCATCTGGACTTTGTTTACAGGGCTGAGGGCACTGGCATGCCCATTCTCTCTCTCTCTACCTGCTTATTTCTGTATCCATCTCTCTCTCAAATAAATAAATAAACATAAAATATTAAAAAAATATATTTCTTAGGGGAAAGAAACAGCATCACAAAAATTTAATGATGCACAAATGTTCTTTTTAGTTTTTAAAAATTTTTATTTATTTGTTTATTAGAGACAGAGAGAGGGAGAGAGAGAGAGAAAGTGAGAATGGGTGTATCAGGGCCTCTAGCCACTGCAAACGAACTCCAGATGCATGCACCACCATGTGCATCTGGCTTACATGGGACCTCAAGAATCGAGCCTGGGTCCTTAGGCTTCACAGGCAAGTGCCTTAACTGCTAAGCCAGATCCAGCCCCACAAATATTCTTATCAGGAAATCACTGAGGTTTTACAGGAACGTGGAAATTCCACCCCCATATATCCCTGCCAATTGGGATCTCTTCCATAGTCAAAGCTCAGCTCAAAGGCTCCCAAAGTTTTTTGTTTTGTTTTGTTTTTGTTTTTCGAGGTAGGGTCTCACTCTAGCCCAGCCTGATCTGGAATTCACTATGGAGTCTCAGCATGGCCTTTAACTCATGGTGATCCTCCTACGTCTGCCTCCCAAGTGCTGGGATTAAAGGCATGCGCCACCACGCCCAGCTCCAAAGTTTTTCTATAGTATATGCATTGCCTACCTAATTACCCCAACTCTAAGTCTCATCTCTTTGGTACCTCTAGCATTAATTCAACCAGCAGTGATATCTAGTTTTTCAGGTAGAGGATCTAGCATCTTTACACAGAACTTCATAAGCTCAGACATGGCCCTGCTTCCCAAAGGATTTTGGCAGTACACAGTAGTCAAAGGTTTGTCACACAGTACCCAGCATGGCAAGGGCATGTACTTTCGTTTCCTGTCTGGATTGTAAAAAGAATGAGGGGAACTCCTGTGTCATGGAGGTTTTGTTTCTACCATATCCCTTGTCATCATGCCTAGTTACATACAACTTCCCAGTACATCTTGTACCTATTGAGCTGAACTTTAATTTAACCTTTTCCTATGGGATCAGGTAACAGCCATGGGCACTCAAGTTTTCCTGTCAGAAAATCCATGATTCTTGGTGTCAAAAGTATTTTTAGTGGTTGGGCATCTAGATGGCTCAGTAGGTAAAACATTTTATGTGCAAGCATAAGGACCTGAGTTCAAATGCTTGAAACTCAGATAAATGTCAGGCATAGTGGCATCTGCTAAGAATTCCAGAACTGGGGAAGTGGAGAATAGGGATTTCCAGGAACTTCTGGATAGATAATCAAACTGAATCCAAGAGCTCTTGGTTCAGTGAGAGACCCTGTCTCATAAGTAAGGTGGAGAGCAAAAGAGGATGACCCTGACATGGACCTCCATTCACACACGTCCCCTCACACATAGGGACATGCATACACATACACACATACACATGCAAAAAAAAAGGGTTTTTGTTGTTTGTTTGTTTTTGTTTTGTTTCAGAGTGGAACTTAGGCTTGGCTCTTGGCAGAAATGGAAGAGACTATGGCACAGAATGCCCTAAGCACACACAATCCTGTGTCCAAGTAGCTTATTATTACTGTTCTTTCCCAGGTCGCAGTGGAGTTGCTTAGACTCTGTCCAGTAGTGTAACTGTGGGCTGGTGAGGCAGGAGCAACAAGCTCATGGGATGGAGGACAAAGGAAGAAAGGACTCTGAGCTCTTCTCAGGCCCAAGCAAAGGTCTTTTATCCCACCTCTATCTTTAGTAATCATTTATTCTGGAGCCAATTTTTCCAGAACCTCCTTAGTGAATGTCCAGGAAATGTGACAGAATGGTGATGAGGACATCTAAGGAGACTAGTGTAGTTCTCTCATATGGTCAACCTGCATGTGAATAGGAGCTTTTAAAAGACAAAGGTTCTTTAACATATTGTGAATGAAAAATTAGAAAAAAGGACATATTTCAGGAAACAAAATGCATTTTAACTTGATTTGCAAGATTTGGGCTCACAGTTTGAGAGGGTTCAGCCCAAGGTAGGCTACCTCCTTGCATTGGAATGGGGGAGGGGGAGGGGAGGTAGGCAGAGCATCCTAATGACAGGAATGTACAGTGTAAAAGGCTCTTTGTAACTAGGAACAAGGAAGATCCAGGTATATATTTCCAGGACATAGCACCAGTGACCTGCTTTTTCTAAGTAGGCCTCACACTCCAATAATGCCATCATACTGTGAATACATCAAGGGATTAACCCATTTATTAGGGCAGAACTCTTAGTAACCAATCACAAACCCAAAGCCCATTTGCTGGCCTGAGTCTTCAAAGAGATGGCATGCTGGAGGGGAAGCTGTGTATAGCCAGCAGCTTTCCTAGCTGCCAAGTGTGATGTGCTGTAAGAGCTTTTAGAAATGACCTCACTCATTTCCTCATGCCCTCATTTTCCTTGCCTGTAAAATGGAACTGTTCTATGTTAGCATGTAGATACATAATGCATGCATAGTTGCTCTGGAAGCTATGCAGTGTCTGGC
Source organism: Jaculus jaculus (assembly GCF_020740685.1). Lineage (NCBI taxonomy): Eukaryota > Metazoa > Chordata > Mammalia > Rodentia > Dipodidae > Jaculus > Jaculus jaculus. Next base: position 62,226,610 of record NC_059103.1, on the reverse strand, counting down.
AGCTAGATGAAAGCCACTCCTCTTACTGTTGCTATTCTTATCAGTATTTGATATTAATTTATAGATCGTAGTCCCAGGGGATGCTGCTTGCTTATCCTCTTAGAGCAGGGCAAAGCTCCTAAGAGATACCTTTCCTTTCATCCTCCCACATCCTTTTAGGGGGTGATGGCAGCCAGAGAAAATCAATCTCATTTTACAGATGGAGAAACCTGAGCGATGCCTTTCCACTTGCCCTGCTGACTCATCAGCCCTGGCTCAGTGCCTCCTGCTTTAAATTACACAGGGAGAACAAGAGAAAGCTTCCCAACAGATCCTGCTGGCTTTCATTTTATTTATTTTTTTACAGCCATTGTAGAATTGCTTGTTGATAGAAGTTCTACAGGCAGTATGCGTAATTCAAATAAAACTGACTTTTGGAGGAATGGCAGCCCACTCAAGCCACAAGATCCTCATTAATAAGAATTCAGTGGACTAGGGAATAGTGAATGGCAATTATATAATCTCCTTTAGACTGCAAGTTTGTTCTGGGAGTAAAAGAATGTTTTTATCAATAGCAGCTTGCTTTTGACTACATGCAAGCTCAACCTAAACACTGCATCTCTTCAACTGTGCATAACCATTTTCATATTGAAAAGGGACACTCGTTGTTACTGCTCTTTCTCAGATCTCAGTGCACCTTCTCCTCAAGAACATCCCTGTGAAGCAGAAGTATCAAGTTCTTGGCATTGAAGAGCAGAGGAGGATACTATAAGTTCTTCATGAAGGCCATGAGCTGTTTAGTGCAGGAGTGGGTGCCCTGAGTTCCTGCCAATGGTGAAGACTTAATCAGCTCCCATGTGGTGATCTCAGACAGGCTTTGGAGGGTGAGACGTGCCCTGGATCACTGGAAGCACCCTTTGTGAAGGCTGTTCTGACCTGAACCCATCTCTGTGATGACATCCAGAAGATCCCCTGCTCTGACAGCTCTTGAGTAAGGCAAAGAGGAAGGAGGACACTCCTGTTTGAAGGCTGTAGTTTAAGACATTGGTAATCAGGGTTTGGATGAGGTAGAGGGGCTTGGCCAGTCCCAGATAGATGCTTTTTACATCATAAATCCTCTGTACATCACGGATCAGAGCTGTGGCAGCCAATTCAGGATGACTGCTCCCCCCCCCCCCCACTTCTGAGCTATTCAAGGACTGAAGAATCCCCAGCTCACTAGAGTAGTTGGTCTTCCTCCACCAGAAGTGAGGTTCCAATCTTGCCTCTGAGAGGGTCATGAGTGCTGACTGTTTCATAGCACAGGTGGTCTGGAATGAGCATGTGGCTTGATTTTAGAGCAATCCTTATCTTTCCTGTTACCCAGACCACTGCTGCCCAGCTGGGAGTGTGTCATGCCCCAAAAGGGCCTAAGACCATTCCTTCTTTGGACTCTGGATGTAAGCAGTATTCCTACTTGATACTTGTTGTATACCCTCTCTTCATTTTTATTTATTCCTTTTCTAAAGAATAATCACTTGGAGTCCTCATCAACACAATAAAACCCAAAGAGACAGCCAGAGGCAGATTGAATTCAGGGGGCATATAGAAAAGACCGATTATCATGCAAGCCCTCAATTTGCTTGTAAGTCATAATACCAGGAAGTTAATACAATCCCTTGAAAGGGGCTTTTTATACCTAATGACAAGGCAATATGCCTTCAGGGTGCTTAGATTATATATTTTCATCATCCATCTGAAATGTTTTTTTTTTTTTTTTTCCTCATCTGTGCTTGGCATGCACTATCCCAGAGAGAGAGGTTGCCCATTCTCCCACTCTGCCCAGAAGAGATTGATCATAGTGTTGCTTGGATGAGAGGCTTGCCTCACCTCCTCTCAAGGCTGCAAGCCAGTCAGTGTGAGGGGAGCCTGCCAGAATGTACAGGGAGTCTCCCGAACTGCCTCCTCCCAGGGATAGGAGTCCTGTGTGCTTGAGCAAGTGTGTGCCATGCCTGCTGGAATTTCCTCTTTAACCATTTTGGTATTAAAAGTGGATTCAGAGGAGCACACTGAAAGGGAGGGTGTTGTGTGCCTTGCTGTCGTGCTTTGAAGAGAGTTGTATCATCATTGTATCCAGTCTCTCCATACAGACGAGCCAGCAGGAGGGAGGATGACAACGGCTGCAGCTCTAGACTGGGGCAGACTACCAACAGCTGCACGGTTAATTATGGCTCTCTCCCTTTCTTTAAAATCTCAGCTTTAGAAATAAAAGATAAGAAATTCTTTGGAGTAATTAGAGACTGCTGAGCGCTTATGGTAATCATGAAGGAAAACATTCTGACTGATTTACAGCAGGAAGAGGCAGGGCGAGTTGCGATGTAGCTTGAAAAAAATAATTAAAATCAGATTTGCTACTATCTCAACGGAGCTGTCAGTCAGTCTCAGAGAGAAAAGAATTGCTAATGAAATATTAATATGCTGCCTTAGACTCCATATAACCGCCTTTGTTCCCAGGTACTGTTCCAGTTTGTCAGGCAAAGGAGTCAGGTGTGAAAGGATGCAGAAGCCAGTGTGGGGAAGGGGGAAATGAGAAGTCTGTGGCCTAGAAAACACTTGGTCTCAGAAAGAACTCACTGGAGCGTTACAGCAGCAGCCCCTGAGCTAGGCCGCTAGGCTGCTCGGCCTCACCCCCCAGCTATAGCAGTCTGCATGGGAGCAGTCTTTTCTGCTCTTCCTTTCTTTCTCTGTCCCCAGGCTGACAGACACTAAATGTCAGCAATCATCATGATACAATCAGAGCTGGCTTTATAATTTCTATAAGTGGTTTTGAAGTCTGCAGATACCAGACAGTTTAAAAATCTCAAGAAAATCACATTCTTGCAGGTTGTCTGCAGACAAGACAGTCTCACAGAATTTTTTATTCTGTGAACTCAAGCATTCAGAGCTATATTGCAAAATAGATGATACAATGTGGAAGCTATATATGGAACATATATGCATTATGAGTATTTGTACATGGACTCTGTGAGTTGTGTATGAGTATGTGCGTGTGGCAGTGTCAAAAGGTACCTTGGAATTCAAAACCACACCTACGTGGGATGGCTTTGTGTCAGAGATCTCCCAAAATGCAAATTCTTATGACCCAAATAGAAGCAGTAGTTTTGACATAAAGACATAAGAAACAGTCTCAACACCCAGAGCCAGCAGCTGAACAAGGTCTATAGCATGACTAGGTGCTCCTTTTGGCATAGTTTCAAGGAGAAGCTGAGATCTGGCCAGGAAAGAAGCATAGATGTGACTAAACCCAGGGCCAAGGACAAGATAGGAGAAATAGAGCAAGATAACAAAGAGGAAAGGAACCTGAATAAAGAAGCCAGCCAAGTAAGTTAAGTCCCAGCAGCCATGTCGTCTCATCTGTGACTTTGGGCACATGATCTGTACCCTCCGATATGACTTCCTGTAATTGAGCCATGAGAAGGAACACAGCTCCAAGATGCTACTGAGTCTTGTGACTTGAAGCGAAGGCATGTATTAAGAAGGGCTACAAATCATACCTTTTAAGACAGCTCACTTTTTTTTTTTTAAATTTATTTATTTGAGAGCGACAGACACAGAGAGAAAAACAGATAGAGAGAGAGAGAGAGAATGGGCGCGCCAGGGCTTCCAGCCACTGCAAACGAACTCCAGACGCGTGCGCCCCCTTGTGCACCTGGCTAACGTGGGACCTGGGGAACCGAGCCTCGAACCGGGGTCCTTAGGCTTCACAGGTAAGCACTTAACCGCTAAGCCATCTCTCCAGCCCGACAGCTCACGTTTTAATGCATAAAGCATTTTCAAGAACAAATGTGAGAGGGTAAATCAGCTACCTCTTGTACCAGAAGAAAACATAAACTCCTTTGAACTATCTTAATCTATAGTATAGAGATACATGAGTGGGGGACACAGCAAGAAAGAGCAAAGTTTCCAAGCCAGAAGAGGCTCAGAGCTGGAACCCAACCAGGTCTGAGCCTCTGGAATCTACATTACATTTTCTTTGTTCCATAGCAGGACTTCCCAAGAGAGAAGGATACATGCACTGAAAGACACCATGCAAATGGGCATGAGCTATTATTATTGTTATCACTGTTGTTGCTGTTTTTAGAGAGTCCCAAAATCCACCCTATGGAGGTCAAAGAGTTTTGCAACTCCAAGGTGTACTAAGTGGGTGGCACAGCTTGGACCTCTCTCTCTCAGCTCCTCAGCCCCCCATGAAGAAGGACCTACCTTCCTTATTGTGGCTCCAGATGGGAGAGGCACACCCTCACCTTGAGGTGACAAATATATGTTTAGATCCAATTCCACAGCTTAGAGCCTATGTGACTGCAAATCCTGTGTTCTTTCTGATCCTTGGATTCAGTCTTTGAAATTGGAGAATATTTGTATAACTTTGTGTGAATATTGTCAACAAAATTCTAAAACAGCTGAGTGTTTAGCAGAGGGTTACGTATAGGCACAAGAAACTGGAGTGTTGTTACAGTGGCTGGAGGCCATGGTGGAAAAAATAAAAAAGAAAGAAAAAATTTACCTGAGTTTTAATGATGTGAATCCTAATGCAGTTTCTGTTCTTTCCCACTTTTCTTTATTGTTTAATGTGATGTGCAATGTCTATTCTTCGTGTTAACTGGCTATAAAAACTACACATTGATGCTAATGAGAAAGAGAGAGTCAGAAAATGTAAAGGGGCTTTAAAAAGTAATAACTCTTAATTCCCTCTCAAAAAGTAATTATTGCCAGTAGAATGCTAGTGAGTGATTTGAGCCAAACATAGAACGCAGACTTAGATAAATACCGGAATGTGTTTGCAGCCTTCTGGAGCTGAACTCAACTGTGCTCATATGGTTATTCACTGGAGCCTCATGATTATGTGGGGCAAGCTGCATTACCTTTAAGGTTGGTGCAAGAAGCCTGTTGTACAGAAGAGAACCAAGAAAAGCATGGTTAACTTAATGTGGCTCCACAGTATGAAAGTGGAGGGAATTTTTCTAGATAAATAACATTGCCATTGGCAAAAGCGGAAGCCACTGACAGGTGGACTCACTCTGAATCTCTCTTTTTTTAAAAAAAATTAGTTTTCTATTTAGCATATACAGGCAGTTTGGTACCATTATTAGGCTCATCCATGACCTACCCCTCCCCATTGGCCCCTCCTTGTTGAGGTATATGGGTCATGCCTTGTGGAGTTAGCCCACAGTTATTGGTGTGATAATGTCTCTGTATATCCTGACCCAACATGTGGCTTTGACATTCTTTCCGCCCCCTCTTCCCCAAAATATTCCTGAGCCATGTTGGGTTCATTTTTGGTCTGCTTCAGTGATGAGGTGTTGGGGGGCCTCTGAGGCTCTGGCTCTCTGATTTGGTAGGAGTTGATTTTTCTCTGTGTTGGTCTCCATCCCCCTTGTGCTGGTATCTGGTTCATCAGGTAAGGAGCAACGTTGCTTGTTTTGCTAATTTTCCTTAGTTTCAGCCGGTGCTCTTTTGAGGTATGATGGGGTGGCTCTCTCCTTAGGATCTGCATCTATCTGAAAAAGAGAAGCAGATATTCTAACCGAGAGTAAGTTAGTTCCAGGACAAATGAAATAACCCTTACTTTTTTTTATAGAGAGTTTAATAGGTGTAGGCCCTCTTGTATTCCATGATTGATGGTAGCCTGATATTGGAGAGAGGGTTTATGTTTGGATATGATTCTGACTTGTTTCCCAGCTCCAGCTATGGGTCCCGTACCACTGAGGGGATCAGTTAGCCAAATCAAGAGCCGTTGGTTCCCCACAATAGCGGTGTGACACTATTGCACTTGTGTGGGCATCACAACCGGTTATTTGTTGCTAAGTAAGTTAGAACATGAGTTGCTTGGAGAGATATTGGTTATTTCCCCCAGTCGCCCATGTAGCACCTTCTGGTACTAGATACACTGACTGTCTGGGAACTGACTCTCTCCTGGCTTCCAGCCATGCCATTCCATTTTACATGTCAACTGCATATCATGTCTTCAGCAATAGGTTCTTACCACTAAACTTTGGTGGTCAGCAAGTACTTGGACAGAAATCTGTCATTCTTTTAGGAAACCTTATAAGTTTCTCTGATCAAAAGCTCATTGTGGATGATAGCCTCATGCTGGTACTAGGAGTTACAGGTCAGTGTCCACTAAGAAAATTAGGAAGAATATAACTAATATACAAGAGTTAGGGAGGAGAGAGAGAGGAAGGAAAAGGGAGAGGGAGGGAAGATGTAGAAGGTTTAGGTTAGATTGATCCTACCCTCTCCAGTGTCTTGTGGTTCAGGTGTTTCCTATAAGGGCCTGGTGAGGGTTGAACCATTTGGTCTGCCTTTTAGGAAGTAGAATTTTATGGTACCATTGCCATTTGCTTCTAAATAACTGTTTCCCACCCTTCTATGCCATCCCCTCCCTCCCCATCCATCCTAGTGTCTAGTCCATGAGATGCTTGCTGGGTATGTAAAGTATCTTGGGTAGATTCAGGTTAGGTGCTGTAGATGAGAGAGATTATGTGGCAATTTTTTTCTGTGATCGGGTAAGTTCACTGAGGATGATCTGTTCCAGGTTCACCCATTTTTCTCAAAATTTTTTGTGACATTTTTTCTTACTGCTGTGTAGAATTCCATTGTGTAGATATACCACATCTTAGTTCTCCATTCTTCTAGTGATGGACATCTGGATTGATTCCAGCTCTTAACCATTACAAATTGAGCCTCTACAAACATGGTTGAGCAAATCTCTCTGGCCTGTGGTTTGAAGGTTTTAGGGTAGATGCCCAGTAACAAAATAACTGAGTCTGTTGGTAACTCTACAGTGAGCTTTTTCAGGAGTCCCCATTTTGCTTCCCAAAGTGGTTGTGCCATCCTACATTCACACCAACAGTGGATGAGTGTTCCTACTCCTCCACATCCTCACCAGCATTCATTTTTGTTTGATTTTTTAATGTTTGATATCCTTATTGGGGTAAGGTGGAATCTCATAGTTGTTTTAATTTGCCTTTCTCTGATGATTAGGGATGATGAACATTTTCTTAACTATGTGTTTGCCATTTGTCTTTCTTCCTCTGTTATATGCCTATTCATCTCTTTGCCCCATTTTGTGAGTGGGGTATTTGACTTCTTACTGTTTACATTTTTGAGTTCTTTGTAGATTCTAGAGATTAGTCCTCTATAACTTGAATAACCCGCAAATATTTTCTCCCATTCTCTGGGTAATCTATTGGCTTTGCTTATTGTATGCTTGTCTGTAAAGAAAGTCTTCAGCTTCATGTGATCCCATTGGTTGAGTGACTGTTTAAGATGGTGAGCCACTGGGGTTATGTTCAGGAAGTCTTTTTCCATTTCTATATCATGCAAAGTACTTCCTAACTTTTCTTCCAGTAGTATTTGAGATTCTGGTCTTATATTGAGTTCTTTGATCCATTTGGATTTGAGTGTAGTGCATGGCGAAATGTGTGGATTAAGGTTCAGTTTCCTGCATGTGGTTATCCGGTTTGTCCAGCACCATCTGTTGAAGATGTTGTCTTTTTACCAGCTATATTTTTCGGGCCTTTGTCGAATATCAAGTAGATATAGTTGCTTGACCCAAAGCCCAGGTTGTCAAGTCAATTCCATTGGTCTATACTCCTCCTTTTATGACAATACCATGCTGTTTTTATTACTATGGCTTTGTAATATAGGTTTAGATCAGGTATGGTGATGCCACCACAGGTATTTCTTTTGCTGATGATATGTTTGGATATGCGAGGCCTTCTGCCTTTCCATATGAACTTTGAGATCATTTTTTCTATCTCTGTGAAGAACACTGTAGGGCTTTTAATTGGAATTGCACTAAATCTATATATTACCTTTGGTAGGATTGTCATCTTCACAATGTTAATTCTGCCTATCCAGAAGAATGGGAGGTCTTTCCATTTTCTCAAGTCCTTTCTCAATTTCTTTTTTGAGGGTTTTTTTTTTTATGTTTTCTTTGTATACATCTTTCACTTCCTTGGTTAATGTTATTCCAAAGTATTTTGTTGTTGTTGTTTTTGCTATTGAAAATGGGACTATGTCCCTTATTTCGTTCTCTGTACCGTTGTCATTTGAATATAGAAATGCTACTGATTTTTGTGCATTGATTTTGTATCCTGCTACTTTGCTATAGAAGTTAATTACCTTCAGAAGTTTTGGGATGGAGTCTCTCGGGTCTCTTACATATACAAACAGGTCATCAGTGAATAGGGCTAACTTAACTTCTTTCTTTCCAAATTGTATCCTTTTTATTTCCTTCTCCTGTCTTATTGCTTGAGCTAGGACTTCCAATACTATACTGAAAAGCAGAGGTGAGAGACGACAACCCTGTATTGTTCCTGATCTTAATGGGAATTCCTCCAGTCTCTCTCCATTAAGTATTATTTGGGCCTTCGGATCTTTGTATATTGCCTTAATTATGTTAAGATATGAACCAAACATACCAATTCTCTCCAATGTTTTGATCATGAAGTGATGTTGTGTCTTGTCAAAAGCCTTTTCTGCATCTATCAAAATGATTATGTGGTTTTTATGTTTAACCTTGTTTATGTGGTGTATTACATTGACAGATATCCGTATGTTGAACCACCCTTGTGTTCCTGGGATAAATCTCACTTGGTCAAGGAGGATAATGCTTTTGATGTGTTGTTGGATTTGGTTTGCAAGGATCTTATTCAGGAACTTTGCATCTAAGTTCATTAGGGAAATAGGCTGGTAGTTTTCTTTTATTGTGGCATCTCTGCCTGCTTTTGGAATTAGGGTGATACTAGCTTAATAAAAGGAGTTAGATAGCTTTCCCTGTTCTTCAATTGTGTGGCACGGTTTTAGGAAGATTGGTTTGATTTCTTCCATGAAAGTTTAATAGAATTCAGCTGAGAAGCCATCTAGTCCTGGACTCTGTTTTGGGGAGTTTTTTTCTTACTTTTTGAATCTCCATGAGTGTGATGTGTTCTTTGAGGTTATTAATCTGCTGAGTTTAGCTTTGATAGATGGTATGCATCCAGGAATTTATCCATCTCTTCCACATTATCCAGTTTTGTGGAGTAGAGGTTTTTGAAATAAGTCCTGATGATTCTCCCAATTTCACTTATGTCTGTTGTGATCTCTCCTTTTTCATTTTGAATTTTGTTAATTCGAAGCTTCTCTTTTTTTTTTGCTTGATCAAATTGGCCAGGGGTTTTTCAATCTTGTTTATTTTTTCAAGGAACCATCTCTTTGTTTTGTCAATTGTCTTAATTGTTTCCTTGGTTTCTAATTCATTAATTTCTGCTCTAATCTTAATTATTTCTTTTCTTCTGGAGCTCTTTGGGTTGGATTTTTCTTTTTTTTTTTTTTCCAGTGCCTTTAGGTGGATGGTTAGGTTATTTATTTGGGATATTTCAGTCTTTTTTATAAAGGAATTGAGTGCTATGAATTTTCCCCTGAGGACCGCATTCATTGTGTCCCATAAGTTTTGATATGATGTGTTCTCATTGTCATTCATTCCAAGAATTTTGCAATTCCCTCTTTTATTTCATCCACTATCCATTTATTGTTTAAAAGTGTGCTGTTCAATTTCCAGTTGCCGTTGGGATTCTTGGTGGTCTTTTGTTGTTGATTTCTTGCAATATAGCACTGTGATCTGATATCATGAAGGGAATTATGTCAATTTTCCTAAATATGTGGAGGCAGTCTTTGTGACACAGTATATGGTCTATTTTAGAGAATGTTCCACGGGCTGCTGAGAAGAATGTGTTGTCTGTGGATTTGAGATGGAAAGTTCTGTAGATATCCGTTAGGTCTAAGTGTTCTATGGTTTTGTTGAGCTCTCTTACTTCCTTGGTGAGTTTCTGTTTGATTGATCTGTCTATTAATGATAATGGTGTATTGAAGTCCGCAGCTATGATGGTGTTGGTGGTTATTTCTGTTCTCTTCTTAAGTAGGTTTTGTTTTATGAACTGTGGTGCCCCTATGTTTGGTGTATACAAATTTATGATTATAATATCCTCTTGATGGATTGTTCCCTTGATGAGTAGGAAGTAGCCTTCTTTGTCTTTTTTGATTATCTTTGGTTTGAAGTCAATTTGACCTGATATGAATTTAGCTACACCTGCTTGTTTCTTGTTCCCATTTGCATCTTCCACCCCTTTACCCTGAAGAGGTATCTGTCATTAGTGGTGAGGTGGGTTTCTTGAAGGCAACAGATTGAGGGGTCTAATTTTTTGATACATCTTGCTGGCTTGTGTCTCTTGATGGGTGATTTGAGGCCTTTAATATTTAGGATAATGACTGTGAGATTTGATTTGATCCCTGCCAAATTGTGGTGGTAGATGTGTGTTGGTGTTTTCATGGGCTTTGAATTTTTTTGTGCCTACTCCAGGTTTGGTTGCTGTGATCTGCTTCTTGTAGGCATTTGAGTTTGGTTATTTGTTTCTTCTCTGTGGAGAACTTATTGAAATAATCTCTGTATATTTGGTTTTGTGTTCATATAATTGTAAAGCTGAGTTTTGTCATGGAATATTTTCCTTTCACCATCTGTTATGAGGGATACTTTGGCTGGGTAGAGTAGTTTGGGTTGGAATCCATAGGTTCTTAGACTTAGGAGAGTTTCACTCCAGGCCCTTCTAGCTTTCAGGGTTTCCATTGAGAATTCTGAGGTAATTCTGATGGGTTTACCCTCGAAAGTGGTGTGCTGTTTATCCCTAGCTGCTTTTAGGATTTTCTCTTTGGTGTCAATGTTTACAGGCTTAATGATAATATGTCTTGGAGAGTTTCTCCTTTGGTCCTGTATGTTTGGAGTTTTGTTGGCTTCTTGTATCTTGATGGGCCTTTCTTTAAGAGACTGGGGAAGTTTTCTTCAATTATTTTTTTAAATAAGTTCTCAATACCTTTAGTCTAAAATTCTTCTCCTTCTGGTATTCCAATGATTCTGATATTAGGACCATTAAGTGTATCCCACAATTCCCTCATGTTCTGTTCTCAGGAACTTTTGAACTTACTGAAGTTTTTGAACTCTCGAACTGTTTTGTCCATCTTGTCTTCTAGGTCAGAGTTTCTATCCTCCACTTCACTGACTTTGTTCTTAAGGGCCTCTGGAAAGTTTTGGGCTCATCCAATTAAGTTTGCATTTTTTACTACTTTTCTAAGTATCATTTCCATCACTCTGTCAAGCTCCCTTTTCACATCATTTTCTGAATTTCTTGATGACTCTTGGAATTCATCTCTGCATTTTCTTTATGTCTTTATTTAGTATGGCCAGCTGATTTTTAAGGTCCTCTTTTTTTCACTCTCCCTCAAAGCTGTGAACTCCCTTTGAACTCCTTCCATACTTTTAGCAAATTATTCTGTCTTAGTGATGGTAGTGTCAACAAGATTATCGGTCCTTTGTTGCTTTCCTGCAAGTTCTATCAGTAGGTTGGTCAGGGTTGCATTGCTCATAACTTCAATTTGTTGTTCTGATCCTAATAACTCTTCTATGTTTTTGTTAGATGCATTAATTGTAGGACTGGGTGGTCTAACTGGGTTTTCTTGCACTTGATTTTTCATGTTATTACTTTTGTGCTGTGGTCTGCCCATGACAGTGTATGGGCAGGTAGGTGGGTGGATCAGCCTGGGCTCCAGGGCAATGGGAATCTGAGGCAGCCTGGGGCAGTTGTCAGGCAGCCTGGGCTTTGGCTCTCACTTGCCAAAGCCGCCTATGTACTGCCTGACAGGGGCGCCAAAGTTGCCTGAATTCTGAAGCAGTAATCCGCCAAATCTGCCTGCGTTGGAGCTTGGAGGAGGACTGAGACACCAAGCCCTGAAGCAGCCCAAACTCTGGCTGGGAACCCTGGGACCCAGAAACAGTCTGCGCTCCCTCACCAAAGGAGAATGCAGGATGGTGGGCACGGCAGACAGGTAGGAGAGGGATCTGAGCTGGCACAAGTGCGAGACACTCTGGGCATGTGTGGCAATTGCTGTGGGACTGGGCTCACTGAACATTAGTGTGGGCAAGTGTGCAGGGCAGTTTAAGCTTCCTCACACAGGGATTGATATGTGTGTGCTATCTGGGCCCAGGAGTAGGTGAGGCGGCAGCGGCCTGCAGGACCTTGATGGTGGGTCTCGGGTCTGCTGAGGTGGGTGCGGGTCCCTGTCGGCGGGTGCAGAGCCATGGAGGGGTGTTGTGGGGCCATGGCGATGGGGTGAGACAGCTATTTGGTGTTAGGGGTGGTCTACCCACCCACAAAGGTATCCATGATTCACTGTTGTCCCCCAGATCCCCTGTGCCCTCCAAGTGATAAAAAGCCCCGGAAAACACTTATTGTCTTGCCTTTCTTTCCCCGGGATTTGCAGGGCAGCTAGGTGGTCGCCTTCTTGGCCAGAAGTCCACTCTGAATCTCTTGATAGCATATAATGAGCATCATGTTGCAGTTGGCCTCACATTTCTACACATGACTTTGCATTGAACATTGTTGGGTATGGGTGGCAGGTCATCCAAGGCCTCACACATTTCTACCCATGATTTTGCACTGAAATGTTGTCTGTTGCCGGTTCTAAGTGGCACATCATCTGAGGCCTCACACATTTCTACACATAACCTTACCTTGAATGTTGTCCACTGCTGGATCTGGGTGGCAGGTCATCCAAGCCTCACACTATTCTACACATACCTTTGCACTGAACATTGTCTGCTGCTTGATCTGGGTTGCAGGACACACCACCTCTCAGGGGTCTTACCTTGTACATTCGTATACAGAAATAAAAACATTTCATTTTATTTCAGACACTTGACTTTTAAAATTTAATGCATTGAGGAGTGTTAAATACTCTTCACATCCAAAAGAACACCATTTTAAATTCTGAATGTCCTATAACAGATAATTATTTATTTAGTACTAGATAGTGGCTAGTGATGAGGGCAAGAACAGAATTGAAGAAAAAAATGCATAGTCTTGTGTGTACCTTCTTCAGTTTATTATCTCATTGAGATGAGAAGATTTGAATGTGTGTCATAATTAGAGGTGAGCCCTAATCAAGCTAGCATATCACCATGCTGGGCAAGGATCACCATGGGATCCTGCCCTTGGCCCTCCCCTCTCCCAGCTGGAACAGTCTAGTTTATCTGTGCTTGAAGTTAGATTTGGTACTGGGATCCCCTCTCTTCCTAATATCCATGTCATTTAGGGGCCCAGGGTGGCCTCTGTCAGTTTGCTTCATCACCTCTAATCTGAGTTTGTTATTCGGATGACACTGAGGGATTCTTGTAAGGACTTAAGAAGAAATGAAAAAACAGTGTACAGGGAGGAGGTGATAGTATGCTTCACTCCTGGTCCTGGGCATGAAAAAACCCAGCATGAAGAAGTGGGGAGTCAGAGGCCCAGGTCAGTGGGATAATGGCCCTTAAGGGTACAGCAGATTCTGGAGTGAAAATCAAAAGCTCAGACCAAGTGTGGATAGGAGGCCTGCAACTCTCAGCATGTTTGGCACATTGTCAATGGTTGTCACTCATACCAGAATTTATTAGAAAGATGTGAAAGAGCTCTTCAGGGCCAGGGAGGACCTAACTTCTTTGCTATCCCATATTATCACCTGAGACCCTGAGGAGGCTTGGAGAAAACTTGTTTAAGGAGAAACTCCTGTCACAAAATTTCAATGCAAAGAGATCAAATGTCAGGGCACAGCTCTTCTAAGGAGCTCATCTTTAGAATCCTTACCTCTTATTGCAGTTACTTTCACGTTGCTGGACAAACAACTGATCAGAAGCAGCTTATGGGGGTAAAGAGCTTATTTCAGGCTTACAGAATCCAGGGAAAACTTCATCAGTATGGAAGAAACTGGCTCACATCCATAGATGGATAGCAGAGAGACACCACCAAACAGCCAGCATATACAGCCAGAGCTCAAACTGATAGGAACACACCTTAGAGCTGGACTAAAGGTCTGCCCTTAAAAGTAAATGCAACACCTTACAGGAGGAGACTTAAGCTGCAAGCTTAATCAAAAATACCTCAGGTTTGGGCTGCAAGGCCACTGAGAAATCCTGCTGAAACTGAGCTGATAACATCCTCCATGTAGACCAGCTGACAGAAAGCTGGAAGAAGCCATTCTGCATGTAGTTCAATGGGAGAAAGAGATACCACCAGTGAAGATACTCAACAGTGGACACTGCAAGCCTTATAATTGGCCAGCCAGGCCAAATGAACCAACAAGTGCAATAGTGGCACATCTGTCATAGTGGAATCCAACTGCCCTCCAATTGGACTGGAGGCCTGCTCCATGGGGGAGAGGAATACGTCCCTGATACTGAAAACTTAAAACAGGGGTAGTCATGAGTGCTAGGGGTGTAACATCTGCTGATGTCTGTATAAGCGTGTATACTATGCTTATCAAACTGCCCAGTGAGCACTTTACTTAGTATTTATACCCTTATATTAATGTTACTCTCACTTTGGGTAGAGAATCTTCTCTTTTCAGATGGAAGTGACCTTGGGATGACTTGGAAGGTATTATAGTGCTGAAAAGAAGTAACTGGAGTACTGAGTAACATCTCAATCACACCTTCTAAGGCTCAGGGTCTAATGTGGAAGAGGTGGTGGAAAGAATGTAAGAGACAAAGGAAGGGTAGGATTCCTTACAACATGCTTCTCCAGACACAAAATGGCCTGGATATCCATGACCTCATAGTGCCTGACACTTCCTACATAAGACCATCATAAGAGGAGGAAAAGACTATGACATCAAAATAAAAGAGAGACTGATTGAGATGGGGAGGGGATATGATGGAGAATGTAATTTCAAAGGGGAAAGTGGGGGGGGGAGGGTATTACCATGGGATATTTTTTATAATCGTGGAAAATGTTAATAAAAATTGAGAAAAAAATATACCTCAGGCTGTGGGGGGTATACATTCACATTCAGACAACTACAGCTCCTTTCCTTCCTCAGACCCCATCAGCCCCTGACCATCACCTTAAAATCACATATGAACATGATAATGGGGGATATCTTCCATCCATTTCTCCGCCCCCCCCCCCATGTCTCTACTTCCTCCCATTCATACACTTTGGTTCCAAACCATAGTAACATAAAATATAACTTCATTCAGAGACAGGGCCTTTAGGGGAATATCTGAGTTTAAATGAAGTCATTAGAGTTGACCTTGACCTAAATAGCTATTTTGTCTATACAAAGAAGAAAGTTGATGGTGCTATGGAGATAGCACAGTCAATCCCCAGTATCCCTATGATATGCCAGGCATGGTGGTGTGCTCCTAGCACTGGGGAGATAGAGACAGGGGGATTGTCTCTGGGGTTCCCTGCCCAGGCAAGATGGCCTAATTTGTGAGCTCCAGATCATTGAGAGATTCTGTCTCAAAGGAGGTGAACAGTACTTTTTTATGAGGGGTTTGAGGGAGATTTGGCACCCCAGGGCCTCCAGCCAGTGCAATGAAACCCCAGACACATGTGCTGCCTTGTGTGCATGTGTGACCTTGCTCAACGTGTCACCTTGTGCATCTAGCTTATATGGGATCTGAGGAGTCAAACATGGGTCCTTAGGCTTTGCAGGCAAGCTCATTAACCATTAAGTCATCTCTCCACCCCAACAACATTTTTAAGGATGGCATTTGCAGCTGCCCTCTTCCCTCTTCATATATATGTACATAAGTTTTTATACACTTGTACACTCACAAATACATAAAATATATGTTACAAAGAGAAGAGAAACTTAGATCAGACTCACACTCAGGAAAGACATGTGAGAAGAGTGAGAAGGCAGTCTTCTTGGGAGAGTGGCCTCAGAAGAAGTCATACCTACCAATAACTTGGCCTTGGACTTCTAGCCTCCAAAAACAAGTACCTGGTGTGCAAGCACCCTTGGTGTATGGTGTTATGTTATAGTAGCTGGAGCTAGCATACCATCTCATGCCTGTCTTTCTGTATCTCTCTCTTCGTGCCCCCTTTCATTTCCTTTGGTTTTCTCCCTCCAGTCTCAAACCATCAGCTTAGATAATTTATAGCTCATACCCTTTAGCCCTTTCACTCATGTAGCTCCCACTTGCCTTGCAGATTTGTGGTCTGTCTCACACTCTCCTCAGATCTGTGGTCTGGCTCCCACCTTCCATGTAGCTATAGATCCATGTAGCAAAGCCATGGTGTCATTGTCCCAACAAGCTCACTTCTGCTCTTCCTGTCCATGGGGCCTGGTGTTATCACAGAGGGAAGCCTGTCTCTTTAGTATTTTTGTGGTACAATCAAGTATTTGAAAAAAAAAAAAATGGCCCTGAATGGCTCAATGATAGTGGTACTGTTCTGGCTCTATGATGCCCTTGGCCTTGTTGGCCATTCTGATTTTTCTTTGATACAAGGTTGTCTATGTCAACATTCTGGGTAATCCTCTTAAATAAAGGAGGTGGATAATAGAAGTCTTTTTAAAAAATTTTTTGCATATTTATGTGTATATGTTTTGTGGGTGTGTGGATGCGGGAGGCGCTTGTGTGTGGCTGTGTGTGAAAACATCTGTGCTTGTAGAGGTCAGAGTTTGAGCTCAGGTATCTTCCTCAAATGATTTGCTCTATATTTACTATGACAAAGTCTGTCACTTGAATCTAGAGCTCACCAATTTGACTAGTCTAGCCAGAAGGCTTGCCTAGTGATTCTATGTCTGCTTCACCAACCCCAAGATTTTAGGTAGCTACCACATCCAGCCAAGATTTACCTAGATGCCAGGGATCCAAACTCTGGTCTTCACCTTTGTAAGTTTAGTAAATCTTTGTTAACTGAACCATGTCCTCCACCCCTGACAATCTTTTTAAGGGGAAAAAATAGAGCATAGATTTTTTAGACAGTTAATATTAGATCTAATTATTTTTTAATATTTTATTTTTATTTATTTAGCAGAGAAAGAGAGAGAGAGAAGAATGCACACTCTAGGGCCTACAGCCACTGAAAACAAACTCCAAACATGTTCACCTCCTTGTGCATCTGCCTAACATGTGTCCTGGGGAATTGAACCTTTGTCCTTTGGCTTTGCATGCAAATGCCTTAAAAGAAACTATTTAATCCCCCCAATCCTAATGATTTTCTGTGTAAATGTATCTGGGGTGTGTTGGCTATCTACAATTAGCCTCAGTGTTTTTATCTTGTTTCTGTTGTGTGAGAATAGTGTCTCAGCAGCATCATTATGAAGATGAAAAGGAAGAAGATAAATAAATAAATTACCTAGTACTTTCCCAGCCTTATAGAACTTGATAAGCACTAAAGGATATACTGCTCTGTATCTTAACAGAGGAAGGAAACGGAAGGAAAATGGTCCAAAACACACTGAAGGACCAATGCATGCAAAGGTGAGAATTGGCTAAATGTCAGTGCCATTAGAATGAAATGTCCTCCAGTGTTATTCATATTTTTTGTTCGTTTGTTTTTTCAAGGTAAGGTCTCACTCTAGCCCAGGCTGACCTGGAATTCACTATGTAATCTGAGAATGGCCTCAAACTCACAGTGATTCTCCCAACTCTGCTTCCCAAGGGATGAAATAAAAGGCCTGTGCCACCATGCCAAGCTATGTTTTGATATATTTTTATTTTATTTTATTTTATTATTTTTTATTAGCATTTTCTATGATTATAAAAAAATCCCATGTTAATTCCTACCTCCCCCCCACACAGTTTCTCCTTTGAAATTCCATTCTCCATCATATTACCTCGCCATCACAATCATTGTACTTACATATATACAATATCAACCTATTAAGTACCCTCCTCCCTTCCTTCCTCTTCCCTTTATGTCTCCTTTTTAACTTACAGGCCTCTGCTACTAAGTATTTTCATTCTCAAACAGAAACCCAGTCATCTATAGCTAGGATCCACATATGAGAGAGAACATGTGGTGCTTGGCTTTCTGGGCCTTGAATACCTCACTTAGTATAATGCTTTCCAGGTCATTCCATTTTTCTGCAAATTTCATAACTTCATTTTTCTTTACTGCTGAGTAGAACTCCATTGTATAAATGTGCCACATCTTCATTATCCACTCATCAGTTGAGGGACATCTAGGCTGGTTCCATTTCCAAGCTATTATAAATTGAGCAGCAATAAACATGGTTGAGCACGTACTTCTAAGGAAATGAGATGATTCCTTCGGATATATGCCTAGGAGTGCTAGAGCGGGGTCATATGGAAGATCAATCTTTAGCTGCTTTAGGAACCTCCACACTGATTTACACATGGCTGGACCAGATTGCATTCCCACCAGCAGTGTAGAAGGGTTCCTCTTTTTCTACATCCCTGCCAACATTTATGATCATTTGTTTTCATTATGGTGGCCAATCTGACAAGAGTGAGATGGAATCTCAATGTAGTTTTAATCTGCATTTCCATCATGACTAGTGACAAAGAACAATTTTTTAGATGCTTATATACCATTTGTATTTCTTCAATTGAGAATGCTCTATTTAGCTCCATAGCCCATTTTTTGATTGGCTTGTTTGATTCCTTATTATGTAACTTTTTGAGTTCTTTGTATATCCTAGATATTAATCCTCTATCAGATATATAGCTGGCAAAGATTTTTTCCCATTCTGTAGGTTGCCTCTTTACTTTTTTCACTGTGTCTTTTGCAGTGCAAAATCTGTGTAATTTAGTGAGGTCCCAGTGATTAATCTGTGGCTTTATTGCCTGAGGAATTGGGGTTGTATTCAGAAAGTCTTTGCCAAGACCAATATGTTGGAGGGTTTCCCCTAATTTTCCTCTAGCAGTTTCAGAGTTTCAGGTCTGATGTTAAGGTCTTTAATCCATTTGGACTTAATTCTTGTGCATGGTGAGAGAGAAGAATCTATTTTCATCCTTCTGCAGATATATATCCAGTTTTCCCAACACCATTTGCTGAAGAGGCTGTCTTTTCTCCAATAAGTGTTTTTGGCATTTTTATCGAATATCAGGTGGCTATAGCTACTTGGGCTTACATTTGGGTCCTCTATTCTGTTCCACTGATTGACATATCTGTTTTTGTGCCAGTACCACACTGTTTTTGTTACTATGGCTCTGTAGTATAGGTTAAAATCAGGTATGGTGATACCACCAGCTTTATTTTTGTTGCTCAGTAATATTTTAGATATTTGAGGTTTTTTGTGATTCCAAATGAATTTTTGGATTGGTTTTTCTATTTTCATGAAGAATGCTTTTGTAATTTTGATAGGGATTGCATTAAATGTGTAGATTGCTTTAGGTAAGATTTCCATTTTCACAATATTGATTCTTCCATTCCAGGAACAGGGCATGTTTCTCCACTTTCTAGAGTCGTCTGCAATTTCTTGCTTGAGTGTTTTAAAGTTCTCATTGTAGAGATTCTTTACTTCCTTGGTTAGGTTTATTCCAAGATACTTTATTTTTTTTTTTTTGATGCAATTGTGAATGGGAGTGACTCTCTGATTTCATCCTCTGTGTGTTTGTTGTTAGCATATATGAAGGCTACTGATTTCTGTGTATTTATTTTGTATCCTGCTACATGGCTATAGGTGTTTATCAGCTCTCACAGTTTTCTGGTAGAGTCTTTATGGTCCTTTATATATAGAATCATGTCATCTTCAAATAATCATAACTTGATCTTTTCTTTCCAATTTGTATCCCTTTTATGTGTGTCTCTTGCTTTATTGCTATGGTTAAGACTTCAAGTACTATATTAAATTAAAGTGGGACCCTTGTCTTATTCCTGATTTTAGTGGAAAAGCATTCAGCTTTTCCCCATTTAGTAATATGTTGGCTGTAGGCTTGTCATAAATAGCCTTTACTATATTGAGATATATTCCTTCTATTCCCAGTCTCTGTGGGACTTTTATCATGAAGGGATGTTGGATTTTGTCAAATGCTTTCTCTGAGATGATCATGTGAATTTTGTTCTTCAACCCGTTTATATAATGTATTACATTTATAGATTTGCATATATTGAACCATCTCTGCATCTCTGGGATAAAGCCTACTTGGTCAGGGTGAATGATCTTTTTGATATACTCTTGTATTCTGTTTGCCAATATTTTGTTGAGAATTTTTGCATCTATGTTCATGAGGGATAATGGTCTGTAATTTTCTTTTTTTGTGCTATCTTTGCCTGGTTTTGGTATCAGGGTGATGCTGGCCTCATAGGTCCATTCCTTCTATGACCTCATTTAGTCTAGATGCCTCTCTGTTTATTTTTTCCTGGGAAGACCTGTCAATTGATGAGAGTGGGGTGTTAACGTCACCCACTACCACTGTGGTTGTGTTATCTTTGACCTTAGTTCTAACAGTGTTTGCTTGATAAATTTGGGTTCCCCCATGTTAGGTGCATTATGTTTAGGATTGTAATGTCCTCCTGTTGGAGTGTGCCCTTAATCAATATTAAGTGACCTTCCTTATCTTTCTTGACTAACGTTGGACTGAAGTCTACCTTTTCAGATATTAGGATAGCAACCCCTGCTTGTTTTCTAGGCCCATTTTCTTGAAACACCGTTTTCCAACCTTTCACCCTAAGATAATGTCTATCCTTTGTAGAAAGGTGAGTTTCTTGGAGACAACAAATTGTAGGATCCTGCTTTTTAACCCAGTCTGCAAACCTATGTCTTTTCGTTGGGACACTGAGACCATTGATATTCTGAGATATTATTGAAAGGTGTGTATTTATGTTTGCCTTTGTGTGTGTGTGGTTCCCGTTCTACCTGTGCTCTCTTGTGTTAACTAATATTTGAGTATTGCTTGTTTTTTTCTAGGTTCCTTATATGTGTGCTTTTCCTTTTGTTCAGCATGGAGGATTCTATCAAGTATTTTCTGTAGAGCTGGTTTTTGTCTTCAAATACTCCTTTAACCTGCTTTTGTCATGGAATGTCCTTTTTTTTTCCATCTATTTGAATGGATAGCTTTGCAGGATAAAGTAACCTTGGTTGACAGTTGTTATCTTTCAGAACTTGGAATATATCACTCCAAACCCTTCTGGCTTTAAAAGTTTGTGTTGAATAATCTGCTGTAATCCTGATGGGCTTGCTTTTGTAGGTAACTTGATGTTTCTCTCTAACTGCTTTCAATATTTTTTCTTTGGTGTGTGTGTTTGGAAGTTTGATTATAATATGGCGAGGAGAGTTTAGTTCCAGGTTTTGTCTGGCTGGGTTTCTAAAGGCCTCCTGTATCTTCATTGGCACCTCTTTCCCAATTTGCGGGAAATTTTCTTCTATGATTTTGTTGAAGATGCCTAATATGCCTTTGGAGTGGATTTCTTCTCCTTCTACTATGCCCTGAATTCTTATATTGGATCTTTTCATAGTGTACCGAATATCTTGAAATTCCCACTCATACTTTTCTATAAGTTTGACTTTCTCTTTGTTGGACTGTATTAGATCTGCCACCTGGTCTTCTAGCTTAGATATTCTGTCCTCTCCTTCATCCATTCTACTGGTGAGACTTTCTACAGAGTTTTTATTTCATTAACTGTGTTCTTCATTGCTAGTAATTCTGACTGGTTTTTCTTTATTATTTATATTTCCTTTTTTATGTCTTGTCTTGCCTTCTTTATTTCATGAAATTGATGTCCTGCATCTTCTTTGATTCCTTTGATTTCCTCTTTGAGTTCCTCTTTGACTCCTTTGATTTGTTCTCTGACTTCTTTGAACATATTTACAATCATTCTTTTGAAATCTTCCCCAGGCATTTCCTCTAACTCATTCTCACTGGAGGTCATTTCTGATGCATTAATACTTTTAGGTGGAATTATATCGTCTTGCTTTTTAGTGTTTCTTGTGTTATAATGTATATATTTTTGCATCTTGGATTAAGTTAATGCTTGGATTTTCTAGCTAACTGGGTATTCTTAGCTGTATCAATTGATTTGATGTTATATATTTTCAGCGTAGGCGCTTAAGGTGTTAGGTGTGGCTCTTAGGACTCTCAGAGTATCTACAAAGGTGCTCCTAGGGGTTGTGTTTCCCTGCTATGGGAGTATTCAAGTAGGCTGAGTGGAATAAAATACAGGTAGATTCTAAAAGTTAACTAAACACTGTTCCCATTCAATCAAAAACAGCCTCAAGGGGGGGAGCCACAGCTGTTCTGGTTCTCTTGCTGTTCCACGTGCTCTTCTACCTCGTGGTCTGCTCCTCCATTGCACACTGCCACTATCCCTTCACATTTCCTGAGTTGTGGAGAGCACCATTGTGAGGGGAAGCTCCCCACACCTGGCTTTTCCTGAGGCTGGAGCCAAGTCTGGCGGCTTCTGGTGTGCTGCTGCCATGGTTGGTGGAGTTGCCTGGGCCACTTTTGCTGGCCTGTGCAGGCTCTGGATCTCTTCTACTTCTCTGCTGCTGCTTCAGTTTCCTATATACCTCACTTTTAAGTAAAAGTGTGTTTGAAACCTCAGTGTGAACCCACACCCTACATGGCAAGTGAGGTGATCATTCTCCACTATTTGCTAGTTTCTCCTCTTTCTTATATTCCCTCAGGCTCTGGATGGCTGTCAAGGCACTGAGAATGATGGGGCGTGGGGTTCTGCCTCACTCATTAAGATCTGTCTTTCTACCTCATCCTCTCAGATTGTGGTTCCTGAGAGACAAGTGCTCAATTGCCTTAGGTAAAGTCTAGTTCGGCCCTTTGTTCAGAGGGGAAGGCAACCCCTGTGCTGAGGCACAGCCTCTCAAGGGAAGTCCTTACAGCTGGCCACTGTGTTGGAGGTCCTCCATCTCCCTTCACTGCTGCCCTGGAATAAGGTGGGGCCCTGGTGTTGGGTCTCTGTCCTGTCCTCATGTTTGCAGATTTTCTTCACTGTATGTTCCTTTCCTCTTGACATTTCATCTACTTTCTTTGTACCCAAACATAATCACTGCAGCCAGCCTGGGCTTTCTAGAAACATGGAACATCTATCTCCCTGGCCCCACCCCTCATTCTGCAACCAGGTAGTAAAGGAGACATATGCTGGAGCCAAGGGAAAAAAATCCATACTTATTTCTGGGATATGGGAAGGAAAACTCAGGTAGAAATACAGGAATGTCACAGTGGATTAAACTGTCCCATATGTTGCCTTTTGAGATCACTTATTTCTCATAAGTCTGAGAACAGAAACATCTGTAACTACATTAGCAACAGACTTCTTTTTCCAAAGATTGCAACCAATATTTGTCTGATTTGTGCAAATCCCTTTAAATGGGAGAATGCTCAGGCTTCAAGTTGTATTCTATGATAATTATATTTTAGACTATTAACTATCAACAAAGTTATGATGCCTTTTAGAGATCATAACTATGAAAGCTGGAAAAATAGTGTAGCTCATAAAATCTCTTGCCATATTGTCCAGATGAAAGCATGGAGCTTAAGAAAGGACTGTGACAAGCCCAAGTTTCTGCAGCTAAGTTTAGGCAGGTTCTGTGGTTCTGTATATTGTCTGACTGAATGTGCCAAATGAAGAATCTCTGCACTGAATATCTTTAGTACGTGTTAGCCAACTTCAGTTGGGCTCTTCTCTGCATTTGGAGAACTGCACTGACTGCTGAAGTAGCTAGCCACAGACTCTCATTTGAGCACCTGGCGATGGGTCTCCCCTCCACCTCTCCATAAAATAATTTAGGGTAGAAGTTAAGAAACTCTCCCATTATTCTATAGCTAAGAACCCAGGACCTCACTCAAGTAGGCAACCCCATTCCTGAGCCCAGTCTGAATGCATTGCCATGGCCTTACACTTGCACCTATGCACCAAGGGGCTGTAGACAGGCATGGACAGCTTAGTGTAATGCAGAATGGTTAGCATTTGTTATGTCACTCTACATTAATCACAAAGTAAGAGAGTCATTTGGATTCAGTTTCACAGTAACAATCATTTACCTCCTTGCTGGACTTCCTTGCAGGTGGTGAAATGTAACCACAACCAACTAAACAGACAAACCAACAAGCAACAAAACAGCCAAGAAACCAAAAACAACCCAGCCAACCAACAAACAAGTCAATGATCAATCAATCAGCCAACCAGACAGACATGCAGACAGGGAAACAAAATAAGTGGTCAAATGCTAACAAAATAAAGGAAAGGAGGGAGGTTGGGGAAGTCTCAAAGGTCACTGGTCTCAACTTAAGTATCTCTCATCCCTATTGTTGCTTGAGCATTCTCCAGTTGCACTGTGTGTTGATTTCCCTTCAAAGCCAAATAATACTTATTTTGGTAATTGTGTTCCAAGATGACATGCCCCTTCCTACCATGGCATTCACCCTGCTCTGTGGAAAAAGCTGCTCAATGGCATGGTATGAGAGAAAGCCTTTGAATGGGTCTGTACCCAGTATCTGACCTGCCTTTCTCAGCCCAAACCACACTGTGAATGTAGGAGCACAATAAATGTTGCCCATTTGTGTCCAAACAGAGTTTGTTGCATGCACCTGGCCTTCAGAGTTGACAATATTCAATGAGGCTATGTGAAATATATTTGCAAGTTATGAAGATCTATGCACACCAGGATATCCATCCTACAGGTGAACAACACAAGCTCTTGAAACCATGTCCAGGCGTGTGCACAGGAGATGCACTTATACCACAGAAGAAAGAGAGCTCTGGATACCAGTGGTCTAGGCAGAACACAGCAGCAGAGAAGCACTGGAGATTGCTGGAAATACATATATAATTTCACATCTAAAACCCATCCTATAAGTATGATGAGGGGCTAAGTTAACCTGGGAGGAAAGAGGTCATTCAGAAAACCTCATCCATACTCCCTAATCTCCAAAATTTTATTTGTGTCAATTATTAAAATTGTCTATGCCAAAAGATATACATTATCATTATTTTTAACTTTGGTAACTATAACATAGATATGGGGCAAAGTCAGGTGGTATCTGCTGCCTGTGCCTCTCAGCAGTAACTCTGACCATGCTGGAGTGGAACACGGTATTTTCAAACCCACAGCTATTTCTCACTTTCCCATAGCCCAAGTTTCCTGGAGTCTGACCTCATTCCTTTGAAAGTCCCTGGCCTAGAGGGTTATACTAATTTCCATACATGTCCTATATTCTGTCAGAGAACCATTGTATGCTTTGACTACTAAGCCACACATAAACGTTAAATATTTGAAATCATTTTATAGGTAATTGGAAGGCAGAACTTTGTGAATATTAATATCTTGAAAGTAAGGCTCAACTTCTCCCTTCATGTACCTTTTTGGTTGGATTAATTTTCTGCTATCATTACCACAACTTGTTTTTATAACCTGGAGAAGCTCTGAATTTAAATATACTAATTAAATGAGGGTCTCTGTAGACCAAGGGCCAGCCCATACTCCAGAAGGGCTTAAAAAAAAATCACGTTGGCTTTGATAGTAGAGACATAATACCACAAATGGCAGTCTGGATGCAGCAGAGGAGCTGGTGACAGTGGGTGTCATGCTAGAAGGGTCCTGTTACTTGTGTTTGTAAGATGAGGGTAATTCTAGCATCAGTGGAAACCCAAGTGTGGTGCTATGATCCTGCAAGTGCTGTCCCCGTGTGAGCGCTGCGGTCCTGCAGGACTGACCCTGCGTGAGCAGGAGGGCCAGCGCTGTATGAGCCATTTGTGTTTCTACACGTCCTGTGTGACTCGGGTGTCTGGCTGCTGTTGTTCTTGGTGGCATTCAGAGAGTAGGGTGCATGGGTAAACTACAGAAGATTCTCACCAGCTGGTTACCAGTCAACATGGGCCCTGTCCTAACTGCAGGAGTAGAAGAGCCAATCGTGTGGGCACCTCTTCCTAAACCAAGAGTGATTACCATAGGCATTTTTTCCCAAGATACTACAGTCCTCATTGGGTAGAAATGCCAGGTTGTACATGAGATTGTGTTAAGTGCACAGTGACTGAGGTTTTCTGTCGCCAAACGTCAGTTGCTCTATTTCATAGTGGTGAAAGAAAGGAGGGCTCAGGGTTGGGGAGATGGCTCAGTAGAAAAGTACTTGTTGCACAAGCTTGAGTACCTGAGTTTGGATCCCTGGAACCTACAAGACTCTCTACAGGAAATCAGTAATCTGAGCATGTCTACAGTGAGAAAGGAGGCAGAGACGGGAAACTGCCAGAAGCTCATGGACCAGCTAGCTTGGTGAAAGAGACCCTGCTTCATAGAAATGTGAAATGTGAGACCCAACACCCAAAGTTTCCTATTTTATAAAAGAGAGAGAGAGAGAGAGAGAGAGAGAGAGAATTGGTGTACCAGGGCCTCCAGCCCCTACAATTGAATTCCAGACATGTGCACCACCATGCGTGCATGCACGACTTTGCACATGTGTCACTTTGCGGGTCTGGCTTCTGTGGAATCTGGGAGTGGAACACGGGACCTTAGGTTTCACAAGCTGGTGCCTTAACTGCTAAGCCATCTCTCCAGTCCCCAAAGTTGTCTTTTGATTATACATGCACCATGGCACATGCATGAACAAACACACACATTAACATACACCAACACATACACATAACAAAAACAGTAATACTAAATAAATAGGAAAGAAAGGAGGGCTCAAAAGTGGGGAGTTTGTGAAGGAAAATCACCTGTGTTGAGCACAGCCTCCTTGGCCCCCAGCCAGCAGCCTGTGCTGTTTTCAGATCTCTCTTTCCTCAGACACTGCTGTCCATTCTCTAGCTCAACAGTATGGCAAAGCTGACCTCCCAACCCTTCAGATCACTGCTTTGAATTTTGTTCTATCTGATATATGTGGAATGAGTCGATACAGAAGTTGATTATAAACAAACAGCCCATTAGAAAAAAGGAAAGTCCATTTTCCAGAATACCTACCCTGTGCTCACGCTCTTTGCCAAAGGGGCCAAGAACACCGGGATAGGCTTTCTTCTATGTCCATACTGAAATACACTTCATGACTGCTGACAACTACCCCTAGAAGTGCTAGGGCTCTCTTCTGCTTGTTGAGTGGATGGAGCCAAATGTAAGAAGAAAGCAGGTTCCATGCAGCTTTTCACTGGCAGTGAAACTCTTGTGGACCTGAGGACTGTACAGAAGTTGATCTTCTGCTCAGGATTTGTGAGGTACTGATGTATATCATGAGCATTATTTACAATATAACTCCATAGTTAGTTTCTGTAGATAATTAGATAGATGTCCCATAGATTTCCATATAATTCTCAGAGGAATTCTGAAAAGAAGGAGCCACCCTGTAAAGAAAATACACACAAGCAGAGGAGACTGGGATAGGAGGAAACAAGGTCTCACCTTTCAGGTAGAAATCAGGAGAACATAGATTTGAACCCAGGCAAAGTTAAAATGAGCAATGTCCTCCTGCCTGAAGGTCTTCCAGGCCCTACAAGTGGAAGAAAATGCATTTTCTGTCATTATTCTTGAGATGCAAGTGTTTCTTTGAACAGTGGCTTGTCTTCCTAGAAAGCATCATGTTCTGTAGAACTGTGTGATATAAATCAAGGGGTTATGTCCCTGTTAAAGCTCCAGCACTCAAAAGTCATGCAGCTGAAAACCCAGGAACCATAAATTCAAAACAAAATGGTTTAAAAGCAGGTCCACAATTCTAATCTCACTGGCACCTCAATATCTCCCTGAACCCTGGAACATGTAGAGCATTCCTAGGAACAGAGCCCTAATAACATCCATTCCAATCTGAACTCTGGTTTATTCCATAACCTTCTTCATTAAGTGGTTTCTAAGCTATGTGTGAAATATCTTGCAGACTTTACTAAATAGGTTAATAGTGTGGTTTTAAGGCATTCAACCACATGCTATTTGCATCAACAACAAAATTTCTAGAAGGCAGTTTATTTGTTCATCTTCAGATGTTGCATAAACTTTGCTCTTCATGTTCACCCACATTACCACAAACATTAATGACATAAGAAACAAAGGAAGTTCTAATTTATGCTAATATTTCTTCCTTTAGTGAGCTCATGGGCAAGTCTGAAAGAAATGTTTGTCTCAGTACTGGACACTTATCATGATACTTCATTGTTTGTACATTTTCTTCTCAGACTAGACTAGCAAGTACAAGGACACTTCCATACAGGTAACTAACTTGAAAAACAATGTACATTATTATGTCATTAATATTTTCATATTGTATAATTTTATATTGGATCTTTTGAGTTAAATAAAATGTAACATGAAAAATTATGGAGGTATGAATACAAAATATTCTCTATAGGCTCATGTGTTTGAAGTCCTCATCTCTTGGTACTGCTTGATAACTTTAGGAGTAGAACTTTGCTGAAGGAAATGGGTCATTAGAGGAGGGCCTTGATATTATATATAACTTAGCCCTATGTCTCATTTGCTCTCTGGTTCCTGACTATAATGGTTTGAGTTAGATGTCGTCCATAAACATGTGTTCTGAATGTTTGGTCCCTAGCTCCTGGCAGTTTGAGAGGTGGAGCCTTGCTGCAGGAGGTGTGCCGCTGGGGATGAGCACTGGGATTTATGAACCTAGAGTAGAAGTGTTAGCTAGGGTCTCTCTTGTGCTGCTGTTTTCCACCTGCTGTGACAGAAGTGATGTCCATCCTCATGTCATTTCTGCTTTCCTCTGCTATCATGGAGCTTTCCCTCAAGATTGTAAGCCAAAATAAAAACTTTCCTCCCATCAGCTGCTTTTGGTTTGGTTTGTCCCAACAATGAGAAGGTAGCTGCAACACTGACTGTCCTGCAGTATGAGGATGGTATCCTGCGCTGGCCTGTCACACCTCTTTCACCATAATGGAACTTCTTCTCAAAACTGAAAGCTGAGTTAGATGCTTTCCTTCTATAAGCTGCTAATGGTCATGTATTTTGTTCCATCAAAGTCAAGGTATTTTATACAAAAATGTATAAAACTATTTTATGGTGCTAATACATTTATAATTATAACAGTAGCTTGCTTTCCATTTGCACTAGACATCACTTCCCTAAAACAATACTGATAGGCCCAAAAGAATATTACCTGCCCCATTTACATTGGTGTGTAGCACACTGCTGGTACAATATTGGCCTTTAAATATTTATATATAGCAGGGCAGAAACATCTGATATGTAACCCTTCCAGACATTTTTGGAGAGGGACTTCTCCATCACATGTGTTTCCTGCACCAGTTTATTTGCTGAATATTCATGATAGATATGCCATTATGCTTATATATTTCTCTACATAAAAATTCACTGACAATGTCATAAGCAGCTTGCAGCTAATAAATGTAAAATAAAAGCAACAGTCATGTGACATACTCCTCATGTTTACTGGGGACCATGCCTGTCTGATAGTGGCTTTCTCAACATGGGACTTGGGTCCTGTCTCTTCTTCATGAGGCTGTGCTTTTCCCATCTGAGCATGAAAGGTAAAATGCCATTTTTAGAAAAATTTCCTAGTCCTAGAAAAGAACCATCTGTATGTAAAGTGGTTGGCACAGAAGATGATAAAACTTGACACCAGAGAAGATGTTTACTCCAGAGTGTGGTTAATTAGAGACAGAAGAGACATTTCCTCCTACCCAAAACTGATGGCTAACCTCACATTGCACAACCCACATACACCAACAAGGAGGGTTCTTGTGGAAATGAGAGGACTGGGAGAAGGATAACAATGGTACCAACTTGACTGTATTCACTGAGTACAAATAAAAAAAAAAAAAAAAACCAAATTAGAGACAGAGTGACAAAACTGAAACAAAATGGGTTTTAGTGGTCAAATCCATTTGGCTTCCAGTCCTTCCTAGCCAATGAACAAGCCAATTAATCTTTCTAAACTTTGATTTATTCACCTGTAATGCCACAATAATGCTACTTCTTTATATTTTAAGGATTGAATTAAATAATATATGAGATCTTTGACAGGGGACCTGGGACTAATCAACCATTAGTGAATTCAGACAATGTTTGATCAATTTCCCAACAAGAAACCTGTTTTCTACTTTCAGATTTGTCAGGGGCAGAATATGTTCACTAGGGCAATTAACTGTTAAATAAACTAATTTGGGGGAGTAATTTGAAAGATATTATAAAAAACTGAAATTTGTGATACATGTAGACCATTGGTTTGTAATAGTACTTTAGGTTCTTAGCACCACTCGCAAGAAAAAAAAAATCATAAAGAACTTTGCCTTCAATATGCAATATATTATTTTTTCAAGTCATGTAATCGAACTCAAAGAAAATCTAAAAATTAAGATATAAAATAAATGAATTTAAAGAGGAATTTTGTAGAAAATCTTTCAACGTAGGATGGTTTTGGAGAGAAGAAAGTAAAGACCTATGCTACCAGATGACATGTCTTGCAATTATTATATGCTAAACAACAGATGTGAGGAGGGGATAAAACAAGCAAGAAGGTGGAGGAGAAAGAAAAGAGGAGGGAGATGGAGGAGAAGAACAAGAGCAGTAGTGGTTCTAGTGCTGCTTCCGGTGGTGATGGTGGTAGGGGTGGTGGAGGCATTTGTACACATCATAGCAATAGTGGTGATGGTGGTGGCAGTGTCATTTGTATACATCATAGCAATAGAGGTGGTGGTGGTGGAGGAGGCATTTGTATACATCATAGCAATAGTGGTGGTGGTGGTGGAGGAGGCATTTGTATACATCATAGCAATAGAGGTGGTGGTGGTGACATTTGTATACTTCATAGCAATAGAGGTGGTGGTGGTGACATTTGTATACTTCATAGCAATAGTGGTGGTGGTGGTGGCAGTGGCATTTGTATACATCATAGCAATACTGGTGATGGTGGTGGCGGTGGCATTTGTATACATCATATCAATAGTGGTGGTGGTGGTGGTGGCATTTACATACATCATAGCAACAGTTGTGGTGGTGAGGGTGGTGGAGGCATTTGTGTACATGATAGCAATAGTGGTGGTGGTGGTGGTGGAGGCATTTGTATACATCACAGCAATAGTGGTGGTGGTGGTGGTGGAGGCATTTGTATACATCACAGCAATAGTGGTGGTGGTGGTGGCATTTGTATACATGATAGCAATAGTGGTGGTGGTGGTGGTGGAGGCATTTGTGTACATCATAGCAATAGTGGTGGTGGTGGTGGTGGAGGCATTTGTGTACATCATAGCAATAGTGGTGGTGGTGGTGGTGGAGGCATTTGTGTACATGATAGCAATAGTGGTGGTGGTGGTGGTGGAGGCATTTGTGTACATCACAGCAATAGTGGTGGTGGTGGTGGTGGAGGCATTTGTATACATCACAGCAATAGTGGTGGTGGTGGTGGCATTTGTATACATGATAGCAATAGTGGTGGTGGTGGTGGTGGAGGCATTTGTGTACATCATAGCAATAGTGGTGGTGGTGGTGGAGGCATTTGTATACATCATAGCAATAGTGGTGGTGGTGGTGGTGGAGGCAATTGTATACATCATAGCAATAGTGGTGGTGATGGTGGAGGCATTGTATACATCATAGCAATAGTGGTGGTGATGGTGGAGGCATTTGTATACATCATAGCAATAGTGGTGGTGGTGGTGGTGGAGGCAATTGTATACATCATAGCAATAGTGGTGGTGATGGTGGAGGCATTGTATACATCATAGCAATAGTGGTGGTGATGGTGGAGGCATTTGTATACATCATAGCAATAGTGGTGGTGGTGGTGGTGGTGGCGTTTGT
Organism: Jaculus jaculus; assembly: GCF_020740685.1. NCBI lineage: Eukaryota > Metazoa > Chordata > Mammalia > Rodentia > Dipodidae > Jaculus > Jaculus jaculus. The sequence continues at coordinate 62,195,110 of NC_059103.1, read as the reverse complement.
ATACATCATAGCAATAGTGGTGGTGGTGGTGGAGGCATTTGTATACATCATAGCAATAGTGGTGGTGGTGGTGGTGGAGGCAATTGTATACATCATAGCAATAGTGGTGGTGATGGTGGAGGCATTGTATACATCATAGCAATAGTGGTGGTGATGGTGGAGGCATTTGTATACATCATAGCAATAGTGGTGGTGGTGGTGGTGGAGACTTTGGTATACATCAAAGCAATAGTGGATGTGGTAGTGGTGGAGACATTTTTATACATCAGTGCAATAATGGTGATGGTTGTGGCAGTGGCATTTGTATCCATGATAGCAATAGTGGTGGTGGTGGTGGTGGTGGCGTTTGTATACACCATAGCAATAGTGGTGGTGGTGGTGGCAGTGGCATTTGTAAACATAATAGCAACAGTGGTAGTGGTGATGGTGGAGACATTTGTATACATCATAGCAACAGTGGTGGTGGTGTGTTGGTGGCATTTGTATACATCACAGCAATAGTGGTGGTGGCAGTACAGTGGCTTTTGTACACCTCATAGCAATAGTGGTGGTGGTGGTGGTGGAGGCATTTGTGTACATCAAGGCAATAGTGGTTGTGGTGTTGGAGGACGCAATTGTATACATCAGAGCAATAGTGGTGGTGCGGTAGTGGCATTTGTATACATCATAGCCATAGTGGTGTTGGTGGTGGTGTTGGAGGCATTTGTATACATCAGACCTGGAGTGGTGGTGTGGTGGAGGCATTTGTATACATCACAGCAATCGTGGTGGTGCTGGTCGTGGAGGCATTTGTGTGCATCATAGCAACAGTGGTGGTGGTGGTGGTGTCGTTTGTATACATCATAGCAATATTGGTGGTGGTGGTGGTGGAGGCATTTGTATACATCATAGCAACAGTGGTGGTGGTGGTGGTGGAGGCATTTGTATACATCATAGCAACAGTGGTGGTGGTGGTGGTGTCGTTTGTATACATCACAGCAATATTGGTGGTGGTGGTGGTGGAGGCATTTGTATACATCATAGCAACAGTGGTGGTGGAAGTGGTGGTGGCGTTTGTATACATCTTATCAATAGTGGTGGTTGTGGAAGTGGCATTTGTATACATTCATGGCAATAGTGGTGGTGGTGGTGGCATTTGTATACATCATAGCAATAGTGGTGATGGTGATGGTGGAGGCATTTGTATACATCATAGCAATAATGGTGGTGGTGGTGGCGGTGGCATTTGTATACATCATATCAATAGTGGTGGCGGTAGTGGTGGTGGCATTTATATACATCATAGCAACAGTTGTGGTGGTGAGGGTGGTGGAGGCATTTGTATACATCATAGCAATAGTGGAGGTGGTTGTGGAGGAGGCATTTGTATACATCATAGCAATAGTGGTGGTGGTGGTGGCGGAGTATTTGTATACATCATAGCAATAGTGCTGGTGGTGGTGGCGGAGGCATTTGTGTACATCAGAGCAATAGTGGTGGTGGTGGTGGCGGAGTATTTGTATACATCATAGCAATAGTGCTGGTGGTGTGGTGGTGGCATTTGTATACATCACAGCAATAGTGGTGGTGGCAGTACGGTGGCATTTGTACACATCATAGCAATAGTGGAAGTGACAGTGGCGGAGGCATTTGTATACATCAGAGCAATAGTGGTATTAATGGTTGTGGTATTTTTGCACGTCATAGCATTTGTGGTGGTGGTGGTGGCATTTGTATACATCAAGGCAATAGTGGTGGTGGTGTTGGTGGAGGCAATTGTATACATCATAGCAATAGTGGTGGTGGTGGTGTTGGTGGCATTTGTATACGTCATAGCAATAGTGGTGGTGGTTCAGACAGAGGTATTTGTATACATCAGAGCAATAGTTTGCTAACTTCTGAGAGGTAACAGTCCATTTCTCGGAATACATTTTCCCTATTCCTCTTCCAGTTTGCCCTCTGATGCACAGCAGAGGTGGTTACCCATTCATACATAGGAATGGTGGCTCACCTGGAAGACTATTCAGTATTCATGTACTGCTGAGGTTTTATGCAGTTGCAATCTGTTTTTCCTCTCTGCCTGTTATCAGAGCCTTGAAGATACACACACACACACACACACACACACACACACAAAAGTTGAAGATACATCATTATATATATAAAGGCAGATGGGAATGCACACAGGAGCATTTATGAAGCAGGATGGAGAGAAAGTAAAGAAATTAAGCCAAGCAGAAAGTATAGAGAAAACATAATTGGTGGGATTTGCCACATGAATTGTATACTGCTAGTGCATTCATACACCTGACAGGTTTGCTTTGCTGCCAACTGTTTCCCACATTTTACTAATACATTTTAAATTACTGAGAACTGCGTTTGAGACTTTCAGGATCCCCAAATTATATTTGTTAGTCACAATATCAGATATCCATGCCCAAATGAAATGGTAAGGTATTTCATCAACTCTGTTAATCCTGTCACTTGTGGAAGAGTGATTAACATGAACCAATCTCTTTCTTCATGCACCCACAGTGATTTAAGTAACAGAACGTATGTTTGGAAACATCTGTCCATTTGTTAATCATTTCATTCATTAATCCAATGTATATTAATCAAACATGACTTCTACACAGAGCATTACAATCTGGTCATTAAGTTATTAGGTCTTGAATCAGACTATTACAGGATTTTTTTAAATCCCTTGAACATGGGCAAATTACTAATGTTTCTCTTCATGAAATTGTACCTCTACTGGCTGAAGATTAGGCTGCAAGAACCTTATCACTGGTCCTGTTATGGCTCAAATGAGATTGAAAATTTATATTAAAACAATCCATGGTTAAATCATGCTTTAAAATAGACTGTTGTGATTGTAAGAAGCAAATAATAATTCCGATGATCTCCCTTACCCCAAGGAAAAAATGAACTCCAGATGCATGTACCACCTTGTGCATCTGGCTTATGTGGGTGCTAGGGAATTGAACCAAGGTCTTTTGGCTTTGCAGGTAAGTGTCTTTAACTGCCACTAAGCCATCTCTCCAGCCCCAAAGTGTTAATTTTGTTCAGACATTGATTACCAGTGCCAAAGCTAAAAGGTGGCCGAATGGTAGGATTCCTCAGAGTCTGTACTAGCTAAGATACATAATAAAAAAAAAAAAAAATTGAAGGAAAGGATATATGAGCAGGTAAAATGATTTAAAAATAAAATTTTAAGTATGAATGTAGATAAAATCTTTGAGCTTTAGGTATGTTTAATTGTCAATACACTCAGGTAAAATTCTTAGTACAGTTCATGTATGTACCCTTGTAATAGAGCAAAAAATGGGTTATTATCCTTAGACTAGTTAGACATAGGGGGGAAATAACAACTTACTCATGAAATTCATTCTTTAATGAGGTAAAATATGGAAACAGAGTGGTAAAAATTAAAACTCCATTGAGCTTCTATTTGAGCCATTATGCATTCCCTTACCACACTGAAACTGATAGAGAACATTTGAAATACTTAGGAGACAAAAAAAATATATATTGTTATGTTCCTAGATCAATAGAGGTATGGTTAAATAGCAATAAAACACCATCTTTACACTATCTGGAAATAAAATAAGATAGAAGTGAGTTACTAATAGATGTAGATTCCCACAATGCAGTGACAAAGTGCTCCCCTACAATTATACTCCTATCATGTCTCCACTTGTTAGTACTTGTGGAGCTATTTAAATGACAGCAATAAAACTATAGTAGAAAGTAAATCAAAGTTATTTTACAAAACAGACAAAATATTTCTTGCTGTATTTTTGGATTATTTTAGGGAACTTGTTTGTAACAATAAAAACACTATAATTAAACTATCTACAAATAGGATAGCACAAAAGCAGTTATCTTATAAACCACATTTTAATAATCAGAGAAAATTTATAAGAATTATAATCATACTCTCCAATTAGGCCATTGTGTAGTGATTTAATAGCACTGAACTGAATGGGGAACATCATAGCTATAAGAGGTATAAAAGCTTCTGTGCTGGAAAGTAGGGTCACACTGAAGACCACCCACTTTGGTGGATACTTGTGTGGGGGGACAGGACAGGGCTAAGTGCAGCTGTGTGGTGGGACCAGGGCAAGATGTGTTTCATGGAGTTAGCTTCTCAGTGCAGAGCACTCCCAGGGATGTTGACTAACTTCCTGGACCATTAAAGGAGGATGGAAGCATCTTCTTGGGAGCTGGTCTTCAGTCTCTTCTGGAACATCTGACCAGCAGCACCCTTTTAGGAAGAAGGTTGAGCTGAGAGAAGGCCTTGGGCTTTTGCCACTGAACCAGTGCAAGTGCTTTTGTGCTCTCATGCAAGAGAGGCTGCATCACCATGGGCTGACCTGCTGGGCAAATGTGGGTGGATGGAATGTGGTCCACATGGGAAGTTGGATGTTAGATTTAAACATTAGAAAACTAGTTGTGTCTCTGGCATTTCTGGGCATCTGGCCAATCTGAGGATTCTTGGGTGTTTGCTCAGCTTCTGCTGAATATACTTTTTAAATTTTTTAAAGTATTTTTATTTTGATGCTTTTATACATGTATACAATGTATTTTGATTTTAGCTCCACTCTCTTCCCAATTGCCCTTTCATCCCACTCCCACTAAAACCCACCTTCTTTCCAGTCAATCCCCATCCTACTTTCAAATTTCTTTCTTCATTTCTTTAAATCTACTGAGTTAAATTAGGGTGGCATGCATGTGCATGACAGAGGGATTTACTAGTGTGTGGGAAAACTGTCAGTATCTATATCACTGAAGAATATGAGCACCTCTTCTCCCAGCAACTATGGCTGCTAAGAGAAGTGTGGAAGCTTATAAGCTTCTCTCATCTATGGTGAAATGTTGATAGACTCAATCATTTTTTTAAAAGTATTTGAGAGAGAGGGAGAGAGTATGGAAGCCCCAGATCCTCTTGCCATTGCAAATGAACTCCAGACCCATGTGCCACATTATATATGCAGCTTTACCTGGGTACTGAGGAATTGACCCCAGGCCAAAAGGCTTTGCAAGAAAGCACTTTAACTAGTGAGCCACGGACTCAATCTTGTGCAGGAAAGCACAGCTGCTGTGAGTCTGTGAGCACAGTGGTCATGTCCTGTCCAGAAGACAGCATTCCACAGCACTCATCCTGCAGCTGCTTTCCTTCTGTGTCCTCTTCTGTGAACTTCCCTGAGCCTTGGAGCGGGTGATTCCGCTGCCCTGCTTAGAGCTGAGCACATTGTAGTCACTTATTCTCAGCAGTTTTGCTAGCTGTGCATTTGTACATTATGTCATCCATTTGCATAAAGAAACTTCCATGACTGAGGCTTCAAGCAGTACCAATCTGTGAGAATAATAAGTATTTAGAATTCTGCCAAATATTCTATTAGTAACATTGAGCGTATGGAGACTCTGAAACTCTTACATTGTCTTCAGGATTGTTTCATTTGATATAATTTCTTTATAAGTTCCCTCAAGATGGTTGGAATGGTCTTCAATTAACAGAGCTCATGACTCACTATCATGCTTTCTTTCATGGAGAGAAAACTGGCTTTGAGGCTGCCGGATGGCACTGTAATCTATCTGAAGTAATTTTCATTTCATGGTTAGCATTTTCCAGCTTTTTGATGGCTAGTGCTATTTAAGCTGCTTGTAAAACTTCTTTATCTTTATAGGATAAAATCTAAGGTAGGTATTTGGTGAGAACTCTGTTGTTCCAGTGCATTTGTGAGATGTTTTAACTAATGTACTTGTTTTTCCTTTTCTTACTTTTTTTTTTTTTATTCTAGATACAGTGCAGCTTTCTTAGTTGGGTACTGTACATTGATCTTTTACTGTAGTGACCTTTTTATCCTGTATTAATATTAGTATACACTTGGTTTCTCCCTTCCTCAAAAGTTTAAAATTTTTATTTAATGCAGCCACATCGGTCAGTTTCTTTGAAATGCTTGTTTCTTATTTCTAGGAGTTCTCCACTTTCTTCTAGTGCAGGCATAGTATCTATTTCCAGGTTCTGCATTTTTCATTCTCTGTCCCAAGGCCTCGTGTGATCCACCCAGAGGCTGATTCTAACACTTAAGATTTAGTCCATTTTTTTTCTTTTTTTAATGTATAATTTTTTATTAGAGACTTCTATACTCACATACAATAAACCATACACTGAAAATTTTCTAGTAATACTCTATGGATTCTGGATGTGCCATTATCCATAAAAGTAGGATTTCATATATCTTATCCAGAATATCTTGAATCCTGATTGAACCTCTGCCTACCCTTATTTTACTCAATCTCTTCACCTGGCCTCACTTAGGCCATTCCACTACATTTACTCTTTTTTTCTACTTACATATAAACGGCACTCTTCCCTCCCTTACAGGCTTTTCTAGCTTACTGACCTCTGCTACCAATTTTTGGTTCCAGCTCATATACAAGTCTAAACATTTGTAGCTAGAATCCACATATATGAGAGAACATGCAATGTTTGGCTTTCTGGGCCTGGGTTACCTCACTCAGTATAATCCTTTCCAGATCCATCCATTTCCTTTCAAATTTCATAATTTCACTTTTTAATGCTCAATAGAAATCCATTGTGCAAATGTACCACATTTTGTTATTCATTCATCTGCTGAGAGACATGTACGTTAGTTCCATTTCCTAGATATTATATTATTATATTATATTATATTATATTATATTATATTATATTATATTATATTATATTATATAGAAGCAATAAACATGGTTGTACAAGTATCTATAAGATAGTGAGAAGAGTCCTGAGGATATATGCCTAGGAGTGCTATAGCTGGATCATATGGAAAATCTACTTTTAGCTGTCTCAATAATCTCCACACTGATTTCCACAATGGCTGTACCAGACTACATTCACACCAACAGGATATAAGGGATCTCCTTTTTCTGCTGATGGCTAAGGATGTAGAACAGTGTTTTAGATGTTTATATGCTATCTGTATTTCTTCTTTTGAGACCCCGTTATTTAGTTACCTAGATCAGTTTTAAATGGGTTGTTTGATTTCTTATTGTTTTTGTTTATTGAGTTCTTTGCATATTCTGGATATTAATCCTCTGCCACCTGTAAGCTGGCAAAGATTTTTTTTTCCTCTATGTAGGTTGTCTCTTTGCTCTATTCACAGTGTACTTTACTGTACAAAAGCTTTGTAATTTAATGCAATTTCAGTGGTTGATTAATGGTTCCACTTCCTGAACAATTGCTGTTATATTCAGAAAGGCATTGCCTATGCCAATATGTTGAAGGGTTTCCCCTATCTTATTTCAGAGTTTCAGGTCTGATATTAATGTCCCTGATTTCTTTCGACTTGATTCTTGTGCTTGGAGAAAAAAAAGGATCTATTTTCATCTTTCTACATATAGAGATCCAGTTTTCCCATCACCACTTCTTGAAGAGGCATTTTTGTCAAAAGTCAGATGACTGTAGCTGCCTAAATTAGCATCTGCATCCTCTATTCTGTTCCATTGATCCACATGTTTGTCTTTGTGCCAGCACCTTGCTGTTTCTGTTACTATGGCTTTCTAATATAGCTTAAAATAAGGTATGGTGAAACCACCAGCCTTATATTTTTGCTCAAAATTATTTTGGCTAGTCAAGGTTGTTTGTGTTTTCAAATGCATTTTAGGAATGTTTTTTCTATTTCTGTGAAGAATGCCATTGGAATTTTAATTGGGATTGCAGTAACTGTGTAGATTCTTTTTGGTAAGATTGACATTTTCACAATATTGCTTCTTCCAATCAAAGAAGGTAGGATGTCCTTCCATTTTCTATTTTCCTCTATAATTTCTTGCTTGAGCATTTTAAAGTTTTCATTGTAGGGATCCTTCACTTCCTTAGTTAGGTTTATTCAAAGATATTTTTGAGGCAATTGTGGAAGGAAGAAATTCCCTGATTTTACCTTTTATGCATTTGTTGTTAGTATATCGGAAAGGTACTGATTTCTGTTTGTTTATTTTGAATCTTTCTGTGTTGCTAAACATGTTTATCAGCTCTAACAGTTTACTGATAAAGTTTTTAGGCTTCTTTATGTACAGAATCATATCATCTGCAATAATGATAACTTGATCTCTTTCTTTCCAATTTGTATTCCTTTTATGAGTGTCTCTTGCCTTATTGCTATATCTAAGACTTCAAGTACTGTATTAAATAGAATTAGGGACTGTGGACACCATTGTCTTATTCCCGAACTGAGTGGGTAAACTTCAATTTTTTCTCTATTTAGTATTGTATTGGCTGAAGGTTTGCCACAAAGAGCCTTTACTATGTTGAGATAAGTTCCTGCTGTCCCAGCTTCTGCAGGACTCTTGTCATGAAGAGTTGTTGGATGTTGTCAGATGCCTTTTCTGCCTCTACTGAGATGATCATGTGATTTTGTCCTTCAGTCCATTTATATAGTATATTATGATTATTGATTTGTGTATGTTGAACCATCCATGCATCTCTGGGATAAAGTCTATTTGGTCAGGGTGAATGATCTTTTTGATATATTCTTGTATACTGTTTGCCAGTATTCTGTTCAAAATTTTTGCATCTATATTCATAAGGGAGATTACTATGTAATTTTTTTTCCTTCTGTCTTTCTTTGGTTTGGTATCAGGGTGATGCTGGCTTTGTAGAAGATCAGTAGAATTCTTTCTTTTTATATCATGAAGAAGTTTGAGAAGCATTGGTGTTAGATTTTCCATGAATGTCTGATAATATTGACCAGTGAATCCATCTGGGCTTGGAATTTTTTAGTTGGGGGATTTTTTTTTATAACTGCATGGATCTCTGTACTTGTTATAGGCCTACTTAAATGGTCTATCTCAACTTGGTTTAATTTTGGTAGGTCATATAAAAATGTAGGAAATCATCCATTTCTCTCAGGTTTTTTTTTTTAACTTAGTAGAGTATATGATCTTAAGTATGTCCTTTTCATTTTCTGAATTTCTTTGGTATCTGTTGTAATGGTGCCTTTTTCATCTCTAATGTTATTAATTTGTATTTCTTCTCTCTTTCTTTTGGTCAGACTTGGTAAGGGTTTATCAATCTTGTTTATCCATTCAAAGAAGCAACTCTTTGTTTCATTGATTCTTTGGATTGTTTTATTGGTTTCTATTTCATTACTTTCTGCCCTAATCTTTACTATTTCTTCTCATCTACTGATTTTTAGCTTGCCTTGTTCTTTTTCTAAGGACTTAAGGTGTATCATTAAGTTGTTTACTTGTGACCTTTCTAATTTCTTAATATAGGCACTTAAAGCTATAAATTTTCCTCTAAGGACTGCCTTCATTGCGTCCCGAAAGTTTTGGTGTGTTTTGTTCTCATTATTATTTGATTCTATTAATTTTTTGATTTCTTGGTTGATTTCTTCAATGACTTAATCATCATTCAGTAGTGTACTGTGGAGTCTCCATGATTTTGTATATGCTCTAAGGTTTTTCTTGTTGCTTATTTGTAGTTTAATCCCATTATGATCAGATAAAGTATAAGGAATTATTTCAATTTGTCTGTATTTGTTAAGATTTCCTTTGTGTCCTAATATATGGTCTATTTAGAGAATGTTCCATATGCTGTTGAGGAAAAAAAAAAGTGTTTTCTGTAGCATTTGGATGGAATGTTCTGTAGAGGTCTGTCAGGTCCATTTGTTCTGTGGCACCATTTAATGAAGTTGTCTCTTAATTTTTTCCTGGGATGATCTGTAAGTGGACAAGAGTGGGGTGTTGAAGTCACCCATTATAACCGTGCCTGTTGTTATCTGTGACCTTGAGTCTAATAGAGTTTGTTTGGTAAAATTGGGAGCACCCATGTTAGGTGCATATATGTTTAGAATTGTAATGTTTTCTTCATGATTTTTTCCTGTAATCAATATAAAGAGATCTTTTTATCTCACTAATGTTGGTTTGAAGTCTATCCTGTCAGATACTAGGATAGAAATACTTGCTTGTTTCCCAGGCCCAATTTCTTAGAATATCATTTTCCATCCTTTTACCCTAAGATAGTGTCTGTCTTTTATGGAGAGATGAATTTCTTAGAGGCAACAAACAGAAGGATCCTGCCATTTTAATCCAATCTTCGAGCCTGTATCTTTTGGTTGGGGCATTGAGGCCATTGATATTAATAATTATTGAAAGGTATGTATTTGTGCTTGCCATTCTTCTTGTTTTGTAATGCTTCCTTTTCCCCCCTTTACTCTCTTGTATTAACAGCTTCACTTCATGGAGAGTCCTTTTCCATCCTACAGCTTGTAATAGCAGCCTTGGGTTTTGTAGAATGTGGGACCTTCCTTCAAAGCTTTACTTCATAATGTCTGAAGTTATCATTTCCTCTGGTGGATTCTGAAAGGTGCTTCTACTGCAGACCCTTGAACATAGATGTGTTTTCATGCATCTTGCCATGATGGAAACTTACTTATAATGCTGCTCACCAGCTCAGCTTGCTCTCAGAGCTTAACATGGTTTTTTGTAGTCCCTTTTGGAAAGTGTCCATATTAGTTGTTAGCAAAAAGTTAGGGATTTCTATTTCTATTTCTGTTTTGATTTTTTTTTGTGTTTCTAGTAATTTGCAAAACAGTCTGTTCCCATATTTTCCCCATACAAACGTGGTATCCATTGTTAACATCATGTCATGCACTATATGACCTACAACTGATTAAGCAATACTGGTACATTATTTCCAGGGTAATTTCACAATTCACATAGAGTACATATGTGGGAGTTGTGTATCTTCCAGGTTCTGACAAATGTACTCATCATGGGTTCACTGTCCCCCTCATCCCTCCTTTCTCATAACCCATAGTAACCACTAGAATTTTTCTTTCTCCATAGGTTTGCATTATCTACAATATCATATAGTTGGAATCATGCCAGAAGTAGCCTTTATGACTTTGTCTTGTTTTACTTATAAAAATACATTTAAGGTTCCTCCATGTCTTTTTACAGTTCAATAGATTCTTTTCTTTTAGGGCATGATAATATTCCATTGTCTGGATGCAACACAGTTTATCTATGCTCTTTCAGAAGGACATCTTGATCACATCCAAATTTGAACACAATGATGGATGAAACTGTAACAGTCTCTGTGCACAGAATTTTGCATAAGCATGCATTTTCATACTATTTGGGTGCCAAACAGGTTTTTGATAAACACTGAATTTTTCAGAAAAATAATATGTCCTCTAGGAAAGTGAAAACCTTAGTGGCTAGTTTGCCTTACCTAGTATAAAGTAGTCTACACAATTAAAATATGATTAGAACTATGAATACCACTATTCTTGCCACTACAAAAAAAAAAAATCTCTAAGAATGTGAGCTTGGCTAAGTTGTACAAGCAGCGCTATTTCCAACTGGTCCAGCGTTTCCTGAAAAAGTGCTACCCCATGCCCCTAGCCACTGGCAGGACCCCCAGTGCCTTGGGGATATAGCAAAATCACCTTCTACTACAAAAATCCAGCCATGACAGAATATAAAGAATACAATAAGCAGAACACTCAGAATCTGAGAGACTGGTGGCCTGGGCAGACCATTGCAGAGAGGGAGAATCAAGGCGAGAGCCCTGCAGATGTTGCTGCTTCTTGTAATGGGCCTTATATTTGGGGCCTTCTATGCATCCTTCTGCACAAAATCATCCTGATTGTTAGTCTCTTCTGATCTTACTCTCCTGTAGATCTGGTTAAATGTGTGTATGCAGGAAGAATACAGTAGGATTACAGAAAACCTTATAAATGGTCCAATTTAATTTATTAGTTCACCATTAAACTGACAAAGGACAACCAAATAGAACTGCCAAGAGTCCATGTGGGAACTACTGTGACAGTAAGATTAAAACATAATATGAGATCATAAATAAAAACATAAAATAACAGATAAGTACACATTGATATAAAAAGCTGGTTGAATGCCTGGAGGGAGATGGGACAGCACTTCCTCCCTGAATCCAGTACATATCACATTGAGGTCAGAGAAGTTCCACAGAAGCCTCCAGGCGTGTGCTTAGAAGGTCCATGGCCTTGGTTGAAGCCTGGGCAGCCCTGCCTAACAGTCTTTATAATTCTGATTATGCAGTGGCATGTTTGTACAAGGTTCTACAGTTATGGCAGTTTATAAAACTCTAGATTTCTGGGCACACCCTTTAATGCTGCTCTACTTGGCTGAGTTAGGAAACAAAAGCTGAGTGTCTAACATTGTCTCTAGTAATATGGAAAAGTGGATTCTCAGGTAGGCAGCTGGGGATATAGGAGTTGCTCTAGAGAGACCCTTCTAGAAAGGACACCAACAGAGAAGAGAGGGAAGCAAAAAATAGGGTAGTTTTGAAATTCAGTATAGCATGGGTAGATGTAATATAATAGTAATGATCCTTTCTGCATGTCAGAGTTACTCTCTCACTATTGGGAGAAAACAAGTAGCCAGAAGCAGCTTTAGAAAGGACAGGATTTATTCCCAGCTTATAGTTTAGAGGGAATGTTTCACTGTGTCAGGTAAAGCATGGCAGGAGCAGACAGCTGGGCATCACATCTTTATCAACAAGAAAGAAGTAGAGAGGGCAAGGTCATCCCCAGGTAGACACCTCCTTCAGCAGGCTACAGTCATTAAAGCCCATCGAGTGATACTGAACAAGGAATACCACAAATGGGTCATTATGCAGGCCAAGGAGTTTCCCTGATATTATAAAGTCAAGAGAGGCTGGCTGTGATTTCAGTCATCACCTGTAGGTACTTCCTCACAGTTTTTAACCACAGTGCTCACTAGTGTGACAAAGTTACTGAACTTCAGAGACACTAAGGCTGCCCTCTTCAACCCATCCACTTTGAAATCAAATGGAAGTCATTCATTCTAGATAAAGCAAGATCAGGGAAAGTCTGAAATTAAATTGTAATAAGGAAAAGGCTTTCCTATAATTGGATTTGGAGGTGAGCTTACAGAGAAATGTCTGAGCCCTCACCATGTTAAATGAATGTCACAAAATTTCCACCATATAGTGGTCAAACTGGGTTTCCAGTGGAGTGGAGTTGCAGGGTGGATATAGAAGGAAAAGAAAACACAGGGTACAGCTACTTTGGAAGACAAATTTCATGTTTTAATGTTGGTTTTAACGAGGACACCAAGGCCCCAAGTTTTTGCTTCTGCTGACATGTGGCCAAGGCCTGTGGCCCTCCTGGGACCTTGCAGCAATGGCTGAACCCAGGAAGAAGCAAACTGAGAAGCTTCCTTGCCCTAGCCCTTGCCTTCCCCACAGTCACAGCAGCCAGGCCAACCAAGGCAAACTTCAATAAAGATTTCATGCCTCCAGGTGCTGCATGCATTATTCATGAAGGCTGAAGAGCTGTCATCATGGGAGCCAATGGCTGTGACTGTTTCAGCATATTAACAGCCTCCCATGATCTAGGGAGTAGTGGAAGATGAGGGATGCCACCTGCATTTGTCAGTCAGCAGGCTGGAATCAGCTTTTTCATTTGCAGAACCCTGTTTACTATTTCCAGATAGATGAGCAGGAGGAATATTTACCCAGTGGACTAATATAAGAAAAGGGGAGGCAGCCTTGGTTCTCAAAAAACTCATCCTGGCCCTTTAGATATTCCCTGAAGGGTTGGGTCAGTCTTGGTCACAGCCTCCTCTGTTCATTTACTCATCCCACTGTGGAGCTGCTAGGCCCAGGCTCAGGACATGCTAGACAGGCTGAGGCTAGTAGATCCTGTGTGGAGACCCAGCTGGAGGTAAGAAAGATACCCTAGACAGCTTTTAGCAACAACCCCAGCTGGGTCAGGGAAAACCAGTGGAGATATATGGCCGTGATCCTAGAGTAACACAGGGGAAATTGCAGGGCTCATGAAAACAAGCTCACAGTCCATTGGGAGCACTGGAAACCCATAGCAAATCCTCACAGCCACAACAGAGGCATGACTGTGCTGAGCACAGAGGCAAGGTCTACCTGGAAGGCTGAAGGGTGCTGAGATAGAATTGATTAAAGAAGTAAGATTTAGGCACTTGCAGAAAGAAGTAAGCAGGCATGTTTAGTCAAAGAAAGAATTAGAGGACAGCCAAAAGGTAAAAATTATACCTACAGGAGAGATTGAGGAAGCAATGCACTGTGAGGCCAAGATACAGATATGTCTGCTTTGATTCAGCTGGCGATGGTGGTGATAGTGTAGATTCTGCTTGCCATGAGCAGGTCACAGTGGCAGTTGAAGGTGCAATGATAATGGTTTGCTTTTCAAAAGTAGCACAGCCTGCCCCAAAGATGTAAAAAAAGTTCCTTTCCATTTAGCAAAGGCACTGGCAGTCACTTCCCAGAGTCTGGGTGTGAAGTCGCAACAAGAGAGCAAGTATATGAAGCATCTTAGCCTCTTCAGTCAAGCCAGTCTACATGCTGCAGGGGGCCCAGAGTGCAGGATGACAGCTGTGGCCAGTGTTTAATTAGATAGGTTCAGCATATCTTCAGATCTGAAGAAGAGACAATACTCAGGTAACAACAATGACGCCTAACTTGCTTGGGAACCTTCTGAGCAAGCCTATGCTAAATGTCATGAGTTCCATGAGTTGGTCTTCTGTAAACCTCACAAATGTGTGAGTGTGAAACATAGTAGACCATCTTTCTCCACAATTAAAGATTGTTCTTGAAAGAATGTTTAAATTCTGTAGGGAAAAAAAGCAATGAAATTTTAACAATTGCAAATGGCATAGCTCCACCATTAACTCCTGAAAGGCCAGGCCACTGTGCATCCATAAGAGCCCACCCAAAGGAGCTGCTCATGACATCCCACTCTTCCAGCCACACTCTGTAACTGTACTGAACTAGGTGTTACAGAACCACTTCGGATGGTGGGAGCTTTTGTCATTATTTTAATAAAGCAATTTGGAATGGCTACAGGCATAAAGGCAGTATCGATACAGTAAATATATACATACATAATTAGATGGCTTCAAAATTATTTAGGATGGTGTTTAAAGAAGCAGAGAGTTCAAAACTGAAATGGAAGCCTGGTAAATAACCCATTATGTCCAAAGAAATCCTGATTGCCTATTCATATTTGGAATTTACATGAAGCCCTGTTCATTAAAGAATGAATAGCTGCTAATTTGAAGTATTACCGAAGCAAAGTTCAGATGACAGAATTAAAAGAAAAATAAATTCTCAAATCAGAAATTTTCCAGCTGTCCTACATAAATTAAATGGCACTGCAAATTCTTTAATATACTGAAGATCTATTTTTAAATCCTACTATTGAATTAGGATGCCCAGGAGGGAAAAAAGTACAGATTGCAGAAATTAGAATTTAATAATGAGAAAAAAAAAAACCAGTCAGCATATCACTTCATGCATTTGTTAAATAGCTTTCACTACCTGAGCATCATTATAGGAGACAGGGAGGCTCCTATGCAGAGCTGAAGATTCAACGTCAAAATGGAAAGTAGGGAGGTGAGAGGAATGGTAAAGGCGTGGTTCTTGCCTAAAGGAAACCTGTAGTATGCAGGGAGTGCAAAGAGGGAGGGAAGTGGACCCAGCATGGAGGAAAGACTTGGTGGGGACCAGTGAAGCTCAAAATGCCCATTTCCCAGTGGATCTCACCTTTCTGCTTGAGGTCTGAAGTCTATACATGAGGACTTCACAGAGGAAAAGTACTGAAAATCATACAAATTTACACAATCAAGATGGTTGTAACATAGTCAAGTCCCTGGTCCCTTGGGGTGTGATATGATCTACATCCACAGTAGAAGCACAAACCTTGTATGGTACCAAACCTTATACAATGTGTTATTTATTATCCATCCATACTCAGATGGTTTATATTGTCAGCTTGAACGAACCCAGACTCACGTAGAAAATGAACTCACAGGCATGCCTGTGACAGATTATCTTGATTAGGTTGATGTGAGAAGAGCCACGATCATCATGGACAGCAACATTCTTTGGGCCTCCTATAAACTGGGCCTGGGTTGGATGTTTATTACAGATAAAAACTGACATGAAATTTAAAGGGATTAAAATCATAGAAAATATGTTGTGTGGATATAATGGTGACAAGTTATGTCACTGTTGTGTACCCTAATATGATGTAATGAATACATCTTGTTGTGGTCTTCCCCTTTACAGCCCATAATTCTAATAAAAAAAAATCAGACTAATTTTAATGGAGTGACATTTAACAATACAGCTGAATAGTATGCTTCAAAACTGTTTTAAAACCATTAAAAATGTACAGGAAATTGTCTCAACCAGAAAGAAGTGAAAGGAAAGAAGGAAGAAACAAATGAGGGAAGAAGTAAAGAAAGGAAGGGAGAAACCACATATCATGCATATACAGAATGAAGAAACATCCTAACAAAACAGTAATAGTATAATCATGGTGTGAGGTACAGAAAAATCTGTAACCATAAATTTACCAATTTAGATAAACACACTAATGGATAATTCTCTTCAAGAAGAAATGCACAACCTGGTTTGTTCTACAGTTATTAAAATTGAGTTGATAACTAAATACTTCCCCACAAAAATAAAGTTTTAGTCTGAAATAGATTCTATATCAAGCATTAAACAAAGAATTTTTTCATTTTATAACTTAAGTTATGACACACCTGTATTCTATCTTAGCTAGAAAGTCATTTCTCATTAACTTCAGGTACCAAAATTAATATAATTATTTCATGCCTCTTTCACCCAAAAGATAGCTGAAACATTATTATCATTAATAATACTACCACTATTAGAATGAGTCAATGACTAAAATGCTGCCTTAAATATAAGAGGTCTTGTATGTTTACATAAGTGAAGCCTATACCAAGCAACATGTATATATTCTTTATTTACAGATGCAGAAATTATTAACATGTGATGCCCCAGCACAATTATCCTTGGGAACATTATACAAAAGCTTCATACAGCATAAAATGCTAGGACAGAAATAAGTCACAACTTCAGGTCATCATCAAGTCCATTTTTTCTAGCAGAACTGTGTACATGCTGCACATGTTATTTACAACCTGTTTTTAGGAGATTTTTTTAAACTGATTTCTCATCCATATCAAAAAAGGAGGGATTAGGAGGCAAGATTGCATATTATGATGACTCCAACTGATGATGGTAGTCTCAGCATGACCTTGAACTGACAGAGTAAAACTGTTTTCAGTTTATAACAATGGATTTACCACTTTTATTCTCTCTACATCCCTGAAATTCTTCCAAGAAAACTTTACATCTAAAAATATTTTTATACCACATGTGTCTTTTAACATGTTACTTCAAGTATATTTTCAAAGTTTATTTATTTGCAACAGAGAAAAAGAGAGAAGAGAGAGACAAATGGGAGAGAATGGGCATGCCAGGCCTCCAGCAACTGTAAATGAAATCCAGATACATGCTCCACTTTGTGTATCTGGCTTTATGTACTAGAGAATCAAACCCAGGTTGCTAGGCTTTGCAGGCAGACACCTTAACCATTAGGTCATCTCTCCATCCCCAAACATATTTTTAATTTAGTAAACTTTATTATGGTGGTTTGAATCATATGTTCCCCATAAACTCATGTTTTCTTAGTGTTTGGATCCCAGATAGTGGCAATTTGGGAGGTGACAGCTTGATAGAGAGGAGGTATGTTGTTGGGGGCAGATTTAAGGGGTGTTAGAACCTAGCTTCCCCTTAACGAAAGTCAGCTCACTCTCCTGCTGTTGTTTTTCACCTACTGTGGCAAGGAGATGATATCTACCCACTGCTCATGCCATGCTTTCCCCTGCCATCATAGACATAAGTTTTCTTATTAAAGCAAAATAAGTTTTCTTCCCATCTGCTGCTTTTGGTCAGATGCTTTTTTTCTCATCAATGAGAAGGTAATACATCATTTTTTATTTAATATGTATATATATTCTTATAGATTGATATATAGCATTGTATTTATAAAATTAACATATTTATGAACTAATAGTAGCCAGAGCAATTGCTTTAAAAAGTTTTAAGTATCGCTGGGCGTGGTGGCGCATGCCTTTAATCCCAGCACTCGGGAGGCAGAGGTAGGAGGATCGCCATGAGTTCAAGGCCACCCTGAGATGACAGAGTTAATTCCAGGTCAGCCTGGACCAGAGTGAGACCCTACCTTGAAAAACCATAAACCAAAAAGAAAAAAAAAAAAAGTTTAAGTATCAATCTAAAAATGTGACTGTGTTATTATCTGAGATGTTTTGGTTCTAGATAATTTGAAGATAACTCTCACAAATATAATAGATTACCAATGTAAAGATTTACTATCTGGTAAAAAAATGACCATGTATATTTTATTGCGTACTACAGATCCTTATTTAAAAAAAAAAAAACCCTTTGCGTAAAAATAGCAATTATATTTCTTTTATGCCAGGCAGAACAGGCTACTTAGTTGTCTACCTCAATAATACATCTCTAAGTCCATAAGCAAAAGTGACTTAGTTTTAAGAATCATACCTAGATTTTTCCTTTCCAAAACACTTTTATATCTTTTATAGAATATTTGGCTAAATATCCTGTTCTGTAAGAATGAAATTGCATTATGGTAGAATGTTATCTGGTAAACATGATTGGATTTTAAGTGTTACTTGTTTTTGGCTGCATTCCAAGTCAAACTCACTCCATTGATGCATTATGGGAGTTTGTTGCCCTTCACTATTCTGCAGTAACTTAGCTGGATTTCCTGGGGGTAAGACAGATTTGCAATATTTTTTTCTCTGATTCAGAACCATCATCCTTTAGATGATATCTATATCTGTCTTTTGTAACTCCCACTTTAAGGTAGAAGATGAATAATAATAATAATGGTAGTAATGATTTTTGTAAAGGTCAACTGAAAGGTGAACACAAGGAAGAAAGCATCCAAAACTGTCATTTCATTTTGTAGTGAAACCCATTCATCTTTCAGACTTGCTAGGAGACCCTGCTTTAGCAATTCCCACTGGAATGGTCTCCAAGCCAAAACTTTCCACCACCCACAACCAACCCACTGGAGAAAGATATTCTAGTGTGAGGAAATGGCAAAGCCTGAAGAGCACAGCTATATTTCTTATTGTGGAAATACTGACCACAGACTCCAGATTTCACAGTGAGCGCATTTACATGAGTGCATGGTATTTACATTTTTTATCATGTACCTTAGCCTAAAAATATTAAGTGTTAAGCTTCAGAACTAAATTATTTATAAATCTTAAATTGTTGTTCTATTTTAGCAGTAGTTAATATTAATCTTTCACTGTGCCTTACTTATAAATTGAGGGATGGAGAGATGTCTCAGTGGTTGAGAGTGCTTGCTTTTAAGGCCTAATGACCTGCATTGGATGCCCTAGTCAGTATCTAAGTAAAGCCAGATGCACAGAATTGTTCATGCATCTGGAATTCGTTTGCAGTGGTGGGAGGCCTTGTGCCTCTTTCCACTCCTCTCTCTCTGTCTTCTTTCTCTCTCTCTACTTGAAAATACATAATAATTTTTAAATTGAACTTTATGATAAGTATGTGTATTAGTTACCTTTTTTTTGCTGAGATAATATATCTGACAAAATTAATTCAATGAAGGAGAGGGAAAGATGGCTAAGTGGTTGTTTCTTGCCTATAGAACCTAACTCCCCTGATTTGATTCCCTAGTACCAATATAGAACCAGAAGCACAAAGTGGCACATGTATCTGCAGTCAGTTTGCAGCAGCTAGAGGTCCTGGTGCACACATTCTTTCCCTTTTCACTCTCACTCTTTCCTTGCAAATAAATAAAAATAAAATTATATTTTTTAATTGATAAATTAGATCATGTTATATTCTTCTTTTTATGTCTGGCTTATTTCACTTAGCACAATGTGCAAATTTGATTCATGTTGTGGAAATGGATAATATATCTTAGCACATATATGCACATATATATGTTTATATATCATAATCATTTATTTATCTGTATACAGATACTGTTGTTGTCCACTTCATGTTACTGGTATAAAGCTCCTGACCAAAAGCATCTTGTGGAAAGGAAGAGTTTATTTTGGCTTACAGGTCAAGGCGAGGCTCTAATGGGAGGGGGAAAATATGGCATGAACAGAGGCCAGACATCCCCTCCTGGTTGACACTAGGTGGACAACTACTGCAGAAGTAGTGTGCCCCACACTGGCAAGGGGAAGTTGGCTATAACACTCATAAGCCTACTCGAAACAATACACTGCCTCCAGGAGGCCTCAATTCCCAAATTGCCACCAGCAAAATACATGCATTTTGTGGGATCTCTTGGGTATTGTGAATAACATTATTTAATGATATCTCTTTGAGATAGTGATATTATTTTCTTTAGATAGATATATGCTGAAGTATGATCATTTCACAGTACATAAGTACAGACAAACAACATATTTTCTATCTTTCAAATAACATTTACTGTACTTTACAACTTGTCAATTACAAGTCAAAAAACTTAGATAAGGAAAAAATAAAGATTTTTTTTTATATAATGCACAAAGAGACTGGTGTTCTCTCTCATCCAAATGACAATCTTTCAATAATCATTTATATCATCACAATTGTTTTTATGATTTGACTGAATTCCACTATTTTCCAGCTGTTTTGAATTTGCTAAATTTCATTTTTGTCTCCCCACACACACTTTTGGATGGGTACTTTGTATTATTTTATTTTACTGACTCTGTTTAGCTGGGCCTTCTAAGTCATCCTACTTTTTTCCTCTAGCCATAGTAGGTTTACTTTGCCATAGGCCCAGGATAATCTTCCTATATTCCACACAGTGAATGGAATTGTGCATGTTTTCTTGAGACAGTTCTTCATGTCATTATTATAAAATACTTTTCAAAAATTTGAAGTAGGTATGAAAGCAGGATAGAAAAAATTTGTGATTGAAGTTGTTTAAAATTTATCTTTGGGATTTTCTAGTTATTAAAGCTTAGAATTTTGAGACTGAAAATGAAATTATATTCTTTATAAGTGTTTCCAATTGGGACTCTCTATTCATAAACATTTAGAATCAATGGCTGTGTGATACACAATATCATAGCTAATGAGCTATAACAAAGTACAGAATATCTTTCTCCAATGAGTGAACTTACTATTTATGAACTACAGACACAAAAAATGTAAGAATTCTTTAGTCCAATTCCCTTATGGATGGTCTTCACAACCTGTGTCTACCATACTTGAATCTTATTTGAGAAGTGGGATCACTTCTAAATATATTTAATATAATTCATAAACTTTTTGGTTCTGTGATTGAACATAAAACATTGGCAAAACAATACAATTTCCTGATCTGAGCAGGTATTCAGTAATCTCTCACAGAGTAGAGCAGTTGATTATTTTGTAATGGGCTGTTTTCATGTGTAAAAGTTGCAATTTTATTCTGTCTCCTTTCATCTCAGTGTTTAGAGAATGGCACTAAGAAATGAGAATTGTTGTGTGGAACCAGACAGATAGGTATTGAAAATATCCCCAGCATTTCAATCTATTTACAATGTTCAGTGTCTACAGTGAAACTTCAAAAAGCATTACCTACAATGATCTCTTCTCAAAGACCTAAAGTTAAATAATTCTGCTACACCAGATCCTGAGGTTCCATCAGACACAGCATGCTTCAGAACTCCTCACTTTCCTCAAACTCTTCACCTTTTCTGCTCTGAGCTGGGGGTGACCAATATAAACCAATATAAACACACCTGCTATGTGTTCAACTTTTAGCCTATGTAATTGCAATATAGTGATGCCAATAATTACAGCAGGGGAAGAATAAGTCTTTTGTATGTCTGTTCAGCTAGTTATTATCTTTTTAGAGAAAGGGCTTGTTATCATTGGTGTAAATAAAATTAATGAGTCCAAAATAACCATTAAATTCAGAACTTTTGAATACATGAAAGATCTCTAAGTTGAATGCTAAAAGATTCTACTTTAGTCATGTCCATGAATTTGAATGCTAGGAAAGTGTTTGGGATAGAGACACAAATTTCTATTTTGTCAGCCTATGAATGACGTTTCAAGATATTGACTGAGTTCCACTAGATAAGCACATAAAAATGAGAACAAAAAAATAAAACTCATGATATTCGAAAATCAGAGGCTGTACTTGATATAAAAAAATATAAATAAACAAGGAAAATGAAGAAGAATCCTAGGAAGTAAGAAAGAAAATGAAGAATAGTCATGGAACCAAAAGGCAAAACTGATTAGAAAGAAACTGTAATTAAACATGTCAAAAGTGCTAGAGGAGGACTGGAGAAATGGCTTAGTGGTTAAGGCACTTGCTGTGAAGCCTAAGGAATCAGGTTCAATCCCCCAGTATCCACATAAGCCAACTGTGCACTGTATGCAGTGGCTAGAGGCCCTGGCCCACCCATTCTCTCTCTCTCTCTTTCTCTCTCTTTCTCTCTTTCTCTTTCTCCCTCTCTCTCTCAAATAAATAAGGAAATAAAAAAATTAATGTACTGGGAGACATGGAGCAATGGCTCATTCAGTATAGTGCTTACAATGCAAGCATGAGCCTGAGCGGATCCCTAGTGCCCACATAAAAGCCAAGTGTAGTAATGTGCACCTGTAATCCCAGTATTCCAATACTGATAAGGCAGAGATGGGGGATCCCTAGGCTTGGTAGCTAGCAGTGAAGGAGCCTGTTTCATAAAAGCGTGGTTGAGAGTGACTGAGGAAGACACCTCAGTGCTGACCTATGTCACCCAAACACAAGTGCACACACATGACACAGGGAATTTTGTGGAAGAAGGGATATAAAGATTTTAAGAGCCACAGGTTATGACACCATGCCCAGACGCACTGCCTCCTCCCAACAACTGACTGCTGCTCCTGCAATGCATAACCCAGAACCCCAAGGGGAATACCTGCAACCCCACTGAGGAGAGCTCCCAGAAGACTGGGGCCAGGGACCAGGGAAAGGATGGTACCAACCCATGACATGTCCATAGTAAGTATTTCCATAATTAGTAAATTAAAAAATGGAGAAAAATGAAAAGCTTTGCCTGTCTTACAGATCTAGACTATTTGCACTTCTTGTACACAGGCTCTAACTCTTTCTGATACACTCTTCTAACCCTTTGTTCTTTTCTTGCTTTTGGTAGTCATAAGAGCTTCCATATGGGACTTTATAAACACCAAACATCGTCTGTTGGCACTGTCCTTCTTTCTGAAATGATCCTCTTTCCTCAGTAAAATAGTTTGATTATAAGGCAACTTTTCTTTAAAGCGTGTGTGGATTGATATGGGTATTTTCATATGTTTGTATATGAATGTGTGAGTGCATGTGCTGTGTGTTCTCAGAAGAATGTCTTCCTTAAGAATGCCATAAGCTATTTTTTAAATTAATTATTATTATTTATTTACAAGTATAGAGAAAAGTACAAGGAGAGAAAGATCACAAGTATGGGTGCACCAGGGCCTCCAACCACTGAAAACGACCTTCAGATGCATGTGCAGCTTTATGCATCTGGCTTTATGTGGATACTAGGGAATTGAACACAAGTCATTTGGCTTTTCAGACAAGCACCTCAACCACTGAGCAATCTCTCCAGCCTGCTATCCAGCTTTATTTTTTCAGACAGTCTCTCTCATTGGTCTGGAACTTACCAAATAATACTAGCTGGCCAGCATGACCCAGGGATCTGCCTGTCTCCATCTGACCAACGCCAGGATTGTAGGTACGTGCCATCAACTCCAGTGTTTTACTTTGGTCCAGGGAATAGATCGCTTGTCCTCATGCTGTGGGTCTAGCACTTTACTCATTGCACCATTTCATTCATTTATCTAGAAATCACTTTTGAGGGATTTTTACATGGTAAGCACTAGTCTAAACTTGGAGGAACTTTCCAACAATACTGTCACATGTTACTTCCTCAGGGAGCTCAAGTCTACAGAAAGAACAAATCTATAACTATGAATATCATGAATTTGCTTTGATATGCAAAATGTAGAGGATGAGGAAATGCTGATGAAATTCAAAGGGGTGACCTCAGGACATGAGGGAAGACCTCACAGTAGGTGGAGGTGCAGAAACTCAGTTCAAAGAACTCTGCACTTCTGGTAGCAGACGGCAAAGAGGAATGCCTGAAGGTAGAAGCATCTTGTGAAAACTACAAGTTGGGAGTGGGAAGGTGTCAATGCAGCTTCAGGTGAGCCCAGTGAGGTGTAAATGGACTCAAGGAACCCTGAGACAGCTAGAGAGAAAAATCTGAGAAATCTGGCAAAAAAGTTCCATTACTTAGCACCTAGTATGAACATAATACATTGTAGTGAAATGAAGGAATATTCATAGAAGGCTTACCTATATCTAAAATGCATAGCATGCTGAAGACAAAGTATGATTGTGATGAATGTAGCCTACTCCCCATGCTCTTCATTGTGGGAGGTGTGTACAAATGTTAAATTTGTGCATTTTGGTGGTGACATCCTTTCTCTGAAGGCATACTAAAGCAAAGGCTCCCCTGCATCCCTCTGCAAAAGTGGGGAGAAAATGAAAGAAGAGCCACCTGGTGAATTAGGGGAGATAGTGTAGCAAGCTTGAGGGACAGAATGTAAATGCTGGAGATTGGTTGTGGCTGCCTGTCCATAATCCCTAAACATGGGAGGCAGAGACAGGGCATCCCCAGAACAAGCTTGGCTGGCTGGGTAAACTAGCCAAGTTAGTGAATTCTGGACTCAGGTTGGAGACCCTACTTTAGTAAATAAGGTGAAGAGTGACTAAGGAATACATGCATACATAGATGCAGCTACACCCGAGCATATTCTTGCACCTATATACACACAAACACACACACACATGAAGCTCAGAGTCCCAATACATATTTTATGAACATTATAGATGTAAAATGCCTAAGATGCTATAAAATACCAATCATCATTGGCTTTGCACAAAATGAAACTTTGAAAGTTAGCTGTTCCACTAGTTTTTGCCTGCCAGATGTAAAACAAGACTTACAAAGGATGTCCCTTCAGGTGGAAGCAACACTAACAGACTGTTAGTCAAGATACTTAGGAAATTGTCCCAGTGAACACATGTTTTATATAAAAGTTATTAGACTTCTCAATTCTTTGTGAAAAAATTCAGAAAAAATATTTAGACAGGCTTGGTGGTGCACACCTTTAATCCCAGCACTTGGGAGGCACAGGTAGGAGGATCACTGGGTGTTAGAAGCCATCCTGAGGCTCCATAATGAAGTGCAGGTCAGTCTGGGCTAGACTGAAACCCTACCTCAAAAAAGAGAATATTGGGCTGGAGAGATGGCTTAGCGGTTAAGCGCCTGCCTGTGAAGCCTAAGGACCCCGGTTCGAGGCTCGGTTCCCCAGGTCCCACATTAGCCAGATGCACAAGGGGGCGCACGTGTCTGGAGTTCGTTTGCAGTGGCTGGAAGCCCTGGCGCACCCATTCTCTCTCTCTCCCTCTACCTGTCTTTCTCTCTGTGTCTGCTGCTCTCAAATAAATAAATAAATAATGAACAAAAAAAAATTAAAAAAAAAGAAAGAATATTTAGGAAGAAGAGCATGATAAAAGTGGTTACTTTTTTTTTTAATTAATTTGTTTTGTACTCAGTGAATACAGTCAATTTGGTACCATTATTAGGCTCATCCATTACCTAACCCCTCCATTTGGACCCTCCTTGTTGAAGTATATGGGTCATGAATTCTGGAGTTAGCCCACAGTTATTGGTAGGATAAATGTCTGCATATCATGACCCAACATGTGGCTCTGACATTCTTTCCGCCCGCTTTTCCGCAAAATTTCCCTGAGCCATGTTGGGTTCATTTTTGGTCTGCTTCAGTGAAGAGGTGTTGGGGGCCTCTGGGTCTCTGGCTTTCTGATTTGGTAGGAGTTGATTTGTCTCTGTGTTGATCTCCTTCACCCTTGTGCTGGTACCAGGTTCACCAAGAAAACAGCACCCTTGCTTTTCTCAACAGTTGTTCTTAGTTTCAACCAGGGCCCTTTTGAGGTATGATGGGGTGGCTCTCTCCTTAGGATCTACATCTATCTGAA
The DNA here is from genome assembly GCF_020740685.1 of Jaculus jaculus. NCBI lineage: Eukaryota > Metazoa > Chordata > Mammalia > Rodentia > Dipodidae > Jaculus > Jaculus jaculus. Next base: position 62,169,146 of record NC_059103.1, on the reverse strand, counting down.
AAAGAGAAGCAGATTCTCCAAAGGAGAAGGAGTTAGCACCAGACATATGAGATAATCCTTACTCTTTTATAGAGAATTTAATAGGTGTAGGCCCTCTTGTAGCTCATGATTGATGGTAGCTTGATAATGGAGAGTGGGCTTATGTTTGGATATGGTTCTGACTTGTTTCCCAACTCCAGCTATGGGTTCCGTACCACTGAGGAGATCAGTTAGGCAAATCAAGAGCAGTTGGTTCCCCACCATGGCTGTGTGCCACTACTGCACTTATGTGGGCATCACAACATGTTATTTGCTGCTAAGTAGGTTAGACCATGAGTTGCTTGGACAGATATTTGTCATTTTCCCCCAGTTGCCCATGCAGCACCTTCTGGCACTAGACACACTGACTGTCTGGGGACTTACTCTCTTCCAACTTCCAGCCATGCCATTCCATTTTACATGTCAAGCACATAAGGTGTCTTCAGCAGTAGGGTCTTACCACTAACCTTTGGTGGGCCATCAAGTACTCTGACATAAATCTGTCTGTCTTTTAGGAAACCTTGTAGGTCTCTCTGACCAAAAGCTCATTGTGGATGATAGCCCCATGCTGGTACTGGGAGTTACAGGTCAGTGCCCACAAAGAAAAGGAAGAAAAAGATAACTAATATAAAAGAGACAGAGAGAAGACACACACACACACACACAGAGAGAGAGAGAGAGAGAGAGAGAGAGAGGGAGAGAAGAAGAAGAAGAAGAAGAAGAAGAGGAAGAAGAAGAAGAAGAAGAAGAAGAAGAAGAAGAAGAAGAAGAAGAAGAAGAAGAAGAAGAAGAAGAAGGAGAAGAAGAAGAAGAAGAAGAAGAAGGAGAAGAAGAAGAAGAAGAAGAAGAAAGGGAGGCTGTAGAAGATTAAGGTCAGTCTTCATCATACCCTCTCCAGTGTCTTGTGGCTCAGGTGTTCCCTCTAAGGTCCTAGTGAAGGTTCAGCCATTTGGTCTGCCTTTTAGGATGAAGAAAATTTTTTTGGCACCATTGTTGTTTGGGTCTACATTTGTGTTTCCCACCTCCTTCCTTCCCTGACCCCTCCCTTCCCTTCCCACCCACCTATTGTCTATTCTATGAGAAGCTTGCTGGGTATGTAAGGAATCTTGGGTAGATTCAGATTAGGTGCTGTAGATGAGTGAGACTATGTGGCAATTTTTTTTTTTTTTCTGTGATTGGGTAAGTTCACTGAGAATGATCTCTTCCAGGTTCAACCATTTTTCCTCAAATTTCATTGTGTCATTTTTTCTTACTGCTGTATAGAATTCCATTGTGTAGATATACCACATCTTAGTCATCCATTCTTCTAGTGATGGACATCTGGGTTGATTCTAGCTCTTAGCTATTATGAATTGAGCTGCTACAGACATTGTTGAGCAAATCTCTCTGGCCTGTGGTTAATTTCTTAAATTAAAAGAACTTTTATAAATAATATTAATACTGAGACTAGAATTTGAAAAAAATGTATTTATTTTATTGATGAGAATAAGTTACACTACATATATATTATTTTAAAGATTTAGTTATTTGAGATGGAGAGGGAGAGAGACAGTGAGAGAGAAAATGGGTGTGCCAGGACCTCCAACCACTGCAAACGAACTCCAGATGCATCTGCCACCATGTGCATCTGGCTTAAATGGGACCTGGAGAATCGAACCTGGGTCCTTAAGCTTCACAGTCATGTGCCTTAACCACTAAGCCATCTCTCTAGCCCAAGTTACACTATTGATTGCTTTTCTTGTTGCTAGAACAGAATACTTAATGAAAACAACTTAAAGAAGGATTTTCTTTGACTTACAGTCCAAGAGGTTTTAATCCATCATGGCAGAGAAATAGTGGGGGCAGGAGCATGAGGAAGCTAGTCACTTTGAATCGGTAGTCAGGAAGCAGAAAGAGACTTAAACTGGTGCTTACTTTACTATTCCACCCTTTATTTGGTCTCGGGCCCCAGCCCATGGAATCATGCCACCCATAGTTAGGGTAGGTCTTGCTTGTTCAGTTAAACCTCCCTGGAAACACCGTAATATACATGATGATGCTAAAGCCAGTCAATTGACAATGAAGATGAATCCTCACACAGTGTTTGAAGAAAAGGACTGTAGATCTCAGGAAAAATATATAGGGAGAGTTGTTTTCCTGCAAATCTGCAATACAACAGTGTGTCAAATAAGAAATTATTTTTTTAAAGCAACTAATCCTTCCTTGGCTAAAGTACATTTGGACATCAGCAATCAAAGAAGCTGTTTTCTGTTGCTTACAGTATCTTCTACAGTCCAATCAAGACTCACTCGGTTCTACTTTCATATGTTCACCTCTTTTCACTCCTTCCCCTCTGATCATCAATGTGCATCTGTCAATTGCTGTCTCATTTAATGCTTTCTTCATCTCAAATGTATCATGATGCATCCTCCAACCCTGTGTTTTCTCTTTCTTATTTGCGAGTTACCTCCAAAGCATTCCAATTGTGCTCACTTTCCTGAACTGCTTGTCCTCTGTGCCTGTATGGATAGAGCCCAGACCATTGTTCTTATCAACAAACAGAAGCACAACTGTCCCTCTTGATGCTTTGAGCTTAAGAGTAGTGATTACCATATATTCTTCCTGCTATTCACCCACCCTCTAAGCAGCTATTAAAGTTCATTAATGTCATCTTAATATGTCTTATCATTCCCCTCTATCTCCTACAGTGATGACTTTAAATGTCCCTGTCACAGATTTCTTCTTCTGTTCTGCTTCCATCCCTTCTTCTAGTGTGGCTGTCCTCCAGAGCTACATTATAAAATAGTATGAGCCTTGGACAAGGCTTCAAACAAGACTAACGTTCATGGAACTTGTTCACCTACAAATACCAACAAGTACCTGCTGCAGCTGTATCTTACTTAGTGCTCAAATGTGCAACCCATGCACTTAACTTCCCCAAAACTCTACAATGGGACGTAAAGAAACACAGGCATCAGTTTCTGCCCTTGGTTTTATTTGCTTTGTCATTTCTTTCAAGTTTATGCTTTCTTAAAACTATCCTCATTTATTATTCCTGGTTTTCTGAGGTAGGGTCTCATTCTAGCTCAAAGCTGACCTAGAATTCACTATGTACTCTCAGGGTGGCCTCGAACTCAAGGCAATCCTATTACCTCTGCCTCCCGAGTGCAGTGATTAAAGGCATGCACCACCACGCCTGCTTTATCCTAATTTTTTATGGTAACAAGTGTTTCCATGTTCATTTTCCTAGACTCTTGAACTGAAATCATGTTCCCTTGTTTACTTATATAAAGCTTACTTTTCTATTGTGTATTATTGCCACTTACATATAAGCTTTATTTGTGTTGAGAAATGTATAAAGCAGTGTTTTGTGGGCATTGAGAGGATAATACACAGTTAGAACAAGTGGACAGCTGGCCTTCAATGCCTATTTTGCCACTTAATGTATAAATTACTTTCAATGAGCTGCTTAACCTCTCTATGTTTCATTTTTCTCTACTGTAAAATGGAGATGAGGATGGGACCTTACACACACACATTTATTGTTTCAACAAGTGTGTCCATATAAATTTGTAGTTGTCTTCAAAACTCAATTAAGGCCTGGAGCGATGGCTTAGCAGTTAGGCACTTGCCTGCAAAGCCTAATGACCCAGGTTCAAGTCCCCAGGAACCACATAAGCCAGATGCACAAGGTGGCACATGTATCTGGAATTCGTTTGCAGTGGCTGGAGGCCCTGGCGTTCCCATTCTCTCTCTCCATCTCTCTCTTTTCTCTCTGCCTCATTCTCTGTCTCCAAAATAAATGAATCAATAAAAACACTCAGTTAATATTTGATGAATAGAGCCATTATTTTTGAGGTCTATGATATCCAGAAAGTAGCATATTTCTCCCAGCATGGCCCTCTTACTATTACTAGGTTATAGAAAATAGATTTTGGATAATAAATTCTTCATATAACAAGCACTACATCATCAAAATAAAATTTGTGAAATTTAGTAATGTTTTAGAGTAGAATTCATTCATTCATTTGCCATGCAACATTGTGGATCATGTAATGCAGAAATCTAAGATGAAACATGCACCTGCCCTCCAGGAACTTACGATCTGATGGGGTGGCTATGATTTGAACGTAAAATTTTCCCCACAGTGTCTTATGTTTGAACATTTGCCCCCAGCTGGTGGTATGTTTGGGAAGACTGTGAAAGCTTTAGCAGGTGCAGTCTTACTGGAGGAAGTGTCACTGAGGTGAAACCTCAGGTTCTGTAGCCGGACTCCACTTCGTGTTGGGCCTCTGCTTCCTGGCTGTATATGACGGCCAGCTCGGTGTCATGCTCTTGCCACTACATAGTTACCAACTTGAGGGAAATTATCTTCTGGAACTCTAAACCAAAATAAAGCCTTCCTCCTTATGTTGCATCTGGTTAGGTATTTTGTCTCAGCAATGGGAAGAAAACTAACAAAAGAGACAAGATGTGGAGCAGCTGTTACAGTCACTGTATTCAGGACAAAGATAGCAATGATGACTACACGGTGGAGTCACATCACCCTTCTTGCTGGGGCTGCAGGCTCATGATGAATCTTTGCTGGGGCTTCCAGCTGTGGCCCTGGCATCGCACATGCCTCCTGGGTCCAGTGGACTCTGTTAGCTCTGGAACAGTGTGGATTCTACCTGAGAATTCTATGTCAACAAAAAGTGTAGAATCCAGGATGTTGGGAAATGTTGATGTTCCAAAAACAGAAACCAGAAGTTTGACCTGAGAAAACAAGAATAACAAGGGGTTCTCAAGACAGCAGTAAGTTTATCACTATGGACCCACACAATCAGCTGGCTTAGTGAAGGTGTGTAATGGGTGGGAGAATCAGTAGCAGGTGATGCTGACTAAATAGGGGAAGACAGCCTTGAATTATGACGACCCAGGAAAGGCACCACACTTGCTTAGAATTACTTTTCACTCACAGTTTATTATAATGTTCAGGCTAAAGTGAAAATCAAAGATGAAGCCATTTATTAATCTGAATTAAAGCATTACCCAAATTAATAACCCAAGTTCTCAGAATGGTTCATTTATTTCATTCCCCATTTCTGCATAAAGAAATTCATGGAGAGGTTATTTATTCATTCATTTTATCTAAAATTCACAAACTGTTAATTTTTCAAATTTTTACTAAATCTTTTTAGGCTATGGCTAAATATGGGTAGCAGAAATCATGGAAAACAAAACAATATTAAAGATATACTTTAAAATCCCCAACTCAGCAATCCTGTCCTTTGGTCAAGATTATATCATCTATTATTACTCTCAACATCATTCAGAGAAAAAAGCCCAGACACCATTTTTTATCAGTTTTTACTCAGTGTATGCAGTCAAGTTGGTACCACTGTTAGCCTCCTCCCCCTCCTCCCTCTCCGCAGAGATCCTCCTAGTTGGGGAACACGGGTGGGGCATTGTGGGGTCAGCCATCAGTTATGGGTGGGAGGAAATGTCTCTGTGTATCATGACCCAATGTGTAGCTCTGACATTCTTTCTGCCTCCTCTTCTGCAAATTTCCCTGAGCCATGTTGGGTTCCTTTTAGGTCTGCTTCAGTGATGAGGTCTCAGGAGCCTCTGTGTCTCTGGATATCTGGTTTGGTGGAAGGTGATTGCTCTCTATGTCTATCTCCTTCACCCTTGTGCTGGTACTAGGTTCACCACAAAAAAAGCACTTTTGCTTGTTTCCTCACTTATTCTTAGTTTCAACTGGGACCCTTTTGAGGTATGATGTGGTGGTTTCCTCCTTAGGATCTGTGCCCAGAAACCAATTATATATATTTGATATATATATTTGATAAAGAGAGATCAAGGACATGCCTTTAATCGCAGCACTTAGGAAGCAGAGGTAGGAGGATCACTGTGCATTTGAGGCCACCCTGAGACTACATAGTGAATTCAAGGTCAGCCTGGTCTAGAGCTAGAGTGAGACCTCCCTGAAATGTGTGTGTGTGTGTGTGTATGTGTGTGTGTGTGTGTGTGTGTATAACTTTTTATATATATATATATATATATATATTATATAAACATATAAAGAGAGAGAAAGAGGAAAAGAAAAAGTAGGTATGGGTGTGCCAGGGCACCCTACCACTACAAACTCCAGGTGCATGTTTGTATATCAGACTAGTTTGTGTTTCTAGCTTTATACAGGTACTGGGGAATGGAACCTGGGCTTTCAGGCTTCGCAAGCAAACATCTTTATTCTCAGAATCATATCTACAGTTCCCAGACACTATTATCCCATCTTTAAGACAGATGCTATTAAAAAACAAATACTCATTTTTAGGAAACAAAACCATTGACATGGGATGATAGACTTTCAAAACATAAGCATGCACCAGAAGAAAAGTAATAAATCCCTCAATTCATCAAAGGAAGGAGAAGGGAACCTGGTATAGTGGAAAGGAAAGGGCAATCTAGTTTTTAATTCCTTCTAATGTATTTGCAAGTTAAAAATAATCCCCACATAATAGTTGTGTGTAGTTCCTGAACTTTGTATTTTCTTGGCTGTATGAATTCTCATGCTATTTTAACCTCACTGAGCCTTAGTTCATTGATTAAAATGTAATGACAATGTTTCTTTTATTTTTCACATTATCAAGTGGCAAATGACTCTTAATCACCTAGTGATCTCAAGGTCTCTACTCCTAGCAGTCATCATGACTTGTCTCTTGAGGAAGCCAATCTCAATATGTTAAGATGGGAAGCAGAGGCACATCCTTTTGGTCTTAGGTACACAGGCCTGGGGAAGCCTACACAACAGAGAATACTGTTGATAGGGGCTTATTGATGCAAAGGAGGAGGCTATAGGAAAGGTGTGGAGAGTGATTGTCTGTTGCAGTTACCTTTTCCTTGCTAGAACAAAACACCCAACCAGTTGCATATCATGGAAGAAAAGGGCTTCATTTTAGTTTGTGGTTTCTAGAGAAGGTTTCATCATGGCAGAATAGGCAGCAGGGATAGCACATATTTTTATCAGTAGAGAGGAATGAGAAAGAGTTAGCCCTGAACACAAAGTTATAGCTGGACTAATAAACTGAAAAGTCTACCCAAAGGACACACCACATTCAACAAAGCTCCAACCCCCAAAGGATCCACCAGCTGGAGATTAAAGTTTGAGGCTTAATCACAACCACTTGATGCTATGGGATACACTTTCCATTAAAACCACCACAGGACTCCTGGGGTTGGAGCTGGAGAACTGCGTGTGTGTAGCCTGCTCTGAGAATGCATGAGATCCAAGGATTGCTGCAGCAGGATTCTCTTTCTCTCTCTCTCTCTTTGTGTGTGTGTGTGTGTGTGTGTGTGTGTGTGTGTGTGTGTTCTCATGTGTGCACATGTACGTGTCCACACCAGATCTACTCATGCTCACGTAGTGTGATGTAAGATGAGGCAGAAGGGGCAGCTCAGGTTCACTATCTTGGCTTCTCTTTGGAGCAGATTAAAGATCTTTTCTTGAGTTGTCCACAGAAGTTGATGAGCTTGTTTGTTAAGGGAAGGCTCAGTCTTTGTTAGAACATCAGCTCTGCTTACATTGTGAAAGGTAGTGCAGAAGGGACTTGCAGGCATTACAGTGAGCCACAGTGCCTGGTACCTCTCAGTCTATGAAGTGAAGCGCCTCCAACATGGAAGCATGGATTAAGTTTGGACCTGAAAAATAATATGGAAAGCAAACAGACTTGACTCTATTAGGCTATTTTTACATTTTTATTATTCTTTTTGCATGTGTGTAGTATGCATGCATGAGTGTAAGAATGTTGATATCTATATTGGCACACATGTGTGCATACATGTGGAGGTCAAAGGTAGACATCAGGTATCTTCTTATATGAAGATACCTTCACTATATATTTTGAGACAAGGTCTCTCACTGAATCTAGAGATTATGGATTTGTCTACTCAAGCTAGCCAGCTAGCCTGAAGCATCCATCTGTTTCCATTTCCCAAACTCTGGAATGACACTCACATGCCACCATGTGCATCTGACATTTATGTGAGTTCTAGAAATTTAAACTCAAGCCTTCGTGCTTGTGTAGCAAGCATTTTAATCACTGAACCATTTCCCTGCCCTGGTATTTTTAAAATTAATAAGCACTCTATTAGTTTCCTAGGACTTCCATAATGAAGACCACAAACTGAGAAGCTTAAAAGTATGACATATATTTCCTTACAGTTTGAAAGCCACGTGTTGGCTAGACTTCTTCCACAGAGGCTCCAGAGATAGATCCCTTTGGCTTCTCCAGCTCCTGGTGGACCCAGCAGTGTTCAGTTTGCAGACATGCACCCCATTTTCTCTCTTTGGTTATGTGGTATGCTCCCCTCTTTGTGTGTCTGCCTCTCAATAACCTTCTGGCAAGGAATTCAGTCACTGCCCTAATGAATGGTGTGACTATTGTGGTTTTATGTAAGCAGATAAGTCTGCAGTGACTGAATTTGAATTTTGGAGGGCCTGAATTTTGGGGTAAATATTATTCTCTTCTAAGTACTAAATGTTCATTATTAAAATCAGAATGGAGGGGTTGGGGAGATGCCCCAGTCCATGAAGTTTTGCTGTGTACACATGAGGTCCTGAATCCATGTAAATGACAGATGCAGAAGCATGTGCCTGTATTCCCAGTATTTTGGAGGCTGAAACAGGGGCGCCCTGGGGCTTGGTCGTGGGCTAATTGGCTGAATCTGTGAGCTTTAGGCTCACCAAGAGGCTGACTAAATAAATAAGATAGAGAGTGATAAGAGAAATTGGATATCACCTCTAGATACCACATACTCACACACACCCATGCACACTATACACACACAAAAAAAAACTATAATTATAGAAACTATTAAGTCAGAAAGAAAAATGTTTGAAGTTGAGAGCAAAAAGGAAACAGAATCAAATTAATAAAGATCTAGTCTTCATTATAAGTATGTTCCATCCCAAGTGCTGTGTCTGGATACACGTGTGTGTGTTTGCCTTTTAGTATCCAAGGATGTTTCTGATTCCACTCTTCTAGTTTATGTCATAATCTGTCACTGTAACTCACAGAGTAGATATTCATAGCCAAGTTTTCTCAGGTTTGTGAACACAATTTCTCACAGCTACATTTTATGTCTTTTTCATCATAGCCTCATAAAATGCAGCTGCAATTACGAAGCGTGTTTTATGGAAGCCACATCTGAGCATGCAACGTGTGTGTGCTCTTATATCATTTTGACTGGAAAATCAGGAGATGCAGTTGTGCAAAAAAGGATATGACCAACATGAGCATCTAAAACATTGAACAAAGAAGACTATGCCCTCAGGGAAAGATGAAGAATGTTTAGGAAGCTGTAACTCTTAGTGAGGGAGCTGTTTCAATTTAAGAGGGAACAGTGAAAAAAAATACTGAAACAAAGAACCTTGTGAGTGAGTGCCTGGAGATAGAGGCCTAGTCATTGAGAAAACATGAGTGAAAGAGAAGACAGGAGTCTTAAGCTCTGGGGACTCTGAGAAGGAAACTGCCTTGAGCCCCTGGGACATGCCCAGGCCTTATGGCCATCACTGGAGATCCTGTGATGTGTAGATTACTATATTTCACCCCATACTTTTAGTGTCTGGAAGGTCTGCACAGATCCTGCTTGCTTCTCATTATGTCATGTAACCATATTTCCTTTCTACATCAAAGGCTCTATGTCTCTGTGGATGGTGCTTACCTGGCTTGTGATAGTTCATTGATCTTTTGCTCTCTCCCTTTCTTTCCAAAGCTTACAGTGTCCAGCTGATGGTGTAGCTTTCCTCCTCCCCTATTCCTGCCATGTTGCGTGGTGTGCCTCAGTCTCTGTGGGTTGCTCAGTTCTTCACTTCCTCCTGTAAGATGAATGGACCCTACCTAGGCATGCTCCAGTCCGCCCTACCTATCTTGCCACTTCCAAGCTGAGCCACCATCATATCTCATCTGCATAGTATTTCATCCCTCATGTTTATTTTTCTTATACTAGCATTTAAAAAAACTTGCCAAGATTTTTATCATACATCTATTAATCATAGTGAAGTATTTTTAAAAGTTTAGCAAGTCACAATGTTTTTATTTGAAATGTTTAAATAGGTTATGCAAGTAGAAATGTGAGTGATAATAATGTGTTACACTTTAAAGTTAGCAATCTAATCTACCTGGTAATGATGAGTCATGAGTGAACAGAGGGAAATGATGGAAAGAATTTAGAAAATTGCATGGTTCTTAGAGTCAATATTTTGTTTTATGTGAGTTTAATTAGTTGAATACATGAAAATATTTGAGTTCAAACACATTGAACTGGGACTATTTTCTATAATCTTCTGTTGCCCTTGAGGATACAGAAATAAATGGCAGTTACTTCCTTATGAGGCTCAGGAAGAGAATGATGAAAGCGTTATATACACAAGCAATACGCAAGGTTAATTCACCTTTGTTTTTAAGCTTTAACTCTACTTACGGATGACTACCTGATGGGACGATGGACACCTGTGAATGCCTAAAATGTATGTGAGTATATATGTGTGTATTATTCTCCTCAACAAAATGTAGATGTTACACGAATAAAACATAAATAAAAAAGTGAACTCACAATTTTCAAAAGACACGTAAGTAACATGAATTTTGGTATATGTTTTAAAGCCGAGGCTCGCCACATGATCTGTTCCAAATTTGTTTGTGAAGAGCATTCATTGTAAATAGTGCCATTGACGAAGAAAATGGTCAGCAGATGTTTCCTGTTTGTGTAGCTGTGCCCAGACAATTATTTTTCAACTCTATCAGGTATCATGTGCACCATTTGTAAATTAAGCAAAAGGAAGGTTGGCAAAATAAAGTTAAGTTATTCTCTTCTCCAGCAGATTAAATTTCTTTCACTCTCTGGAATTATGGGAGGTCCCTCATAAGTCTTACCTATTTTTACCCAAAGGCATAAGGAAAAATAAAGTTGTAGAAATATTTTACAATTTTTATTTCATTTTTATTACAAAAATTGTGTCAACAAGTCTTTTGATGAAGGTAACTATTCATACCATTCATGTTAATGAAGGCATTTTCAGTGATAAGTAAGATGTAATGTAACAATCACAATAAGAAAATGACCTCTGTTGCCCTGGATACCTATTCTGCACTCAAATTGCACCACTGTCAACAGTTCCATGCTAGTTACTTTTATAAATTCTAGGTCAGGGGAAGAGATTGAGTACAAGAAAGGTGGAGGGAGGGCTAACCAAAGTCTAAGAGGATATAAAGAAGACATATAGAAACCTATATTTTGGACAATGCAACACTAAGAAGCCATAGATTGTTACTAGCAAATTTTCAGTGTGAGGAATGGGATACTTTCCAGTGAGTTGTTGGTCAGGGAGGTCCTTGATGCCCCCAAAATATTATAGAACATTGCTGAGGCCATTAGTTTCCCACCAGGAATATATGGTAAGACCCTATTGCTGAAAGCTCCACATATTTGGGCTGCAAAGTCACTGAGAAATCCTGCTGGAGCTGAGCTGAAAGGCTCTTCCATGTAGACCAGCTGACAGAAAGCTGGAAAAAGCCATGCTGCATGCAGTTCAATGGGAGAAAGAGAAATCACTAGTGAAGATACTCAACAACGGATACTGCAAGCCTTATATCTGGCCAGCCAGGCCAAATGAGACAAAGGTTGCAATAGTGGCAGGTCTGTTATGGGGAAAAACAACTGCCCTTTAATTTGACTGGAGGCCCACTCCATGGGAGGGAATATATCCCTGATACTGAAAACCTATAACAAGGGTAGTCATGAGCCCTAGGGGTATAATGTCTGCTGTGGTCTGACTAAATGTTTATACTATGCTCACCAAAGAGCCCAGTAAGCACTTCTTTTAATGTTCATACCCATATATTAATGCTATTCTCACTTTTGGTTAGCAACCCTTCTCTTTTCATGAAGGCAGTGACCTTAGGATGACTCAAAAGGCATGATGGTGCTTAGAAAAAGTAACAGAGGAGTGTTCAGCACTGAAATATCTCTGTTACAACTTCCAAGTCTCAGGGTCTACTGCAGAAGAAGTGGCAGAAAAAATGTAAGGGCCAAAGGAAGAGTAGAACTCCTTAGAAAATGTTGGTCCAGACACAAAATTGCCTCGATATCCATGACCTCACAGTACCTGACACTACCTACACAGATCATCATAATAGGAGGAAAAGATCATGACATCAAAACAAAACAGAGATTGATTAAGGGGGGAAGGGATATGATTGAGAGTGAAGTGTCAAAGGGGAAAGTGGGGGAGGAAGGAGGGAATTACCATTAATATTGATTACAATTGTGGAAGTTGTCAATAAAAAAATTCTGTTCAGAATTTACTTCTAGAATGGCTTCTTTAATGTACTCTTGTCCTTACTAGTTACTGCTCACATTTTGATTTTCATTTTCATAAATGTCATATAGACTAGTGTGCTTTTGTCATCTGTGTGTGAACTGGACCAGATGGACATTGACAACATATTGAAAAAAAGGATAATGATATGCATTTGCTGTCTAGATTGTGATTTGTAGCCTAGAGAGATAGTCACAACATATGACTGAACCTATCAATATCTCATTGTACATGAGGTAGGGGACCATGTGTCCCCTCATCTTTCAGAGTAAATAGTGAAAACTGATGATTGCTGGGTGAGAGGAAGTCATAATTTTAAGTGGTGTAGCCACTGGACAATTGCCCATTTTCTAGGAAATAAGCTTTCATCCACTGATACAAGTGATCCTAATTTAAGTCGGTGAATCAAATACTATTATTACTGCTAATTATAATAAATAATAATAATAATAAACAAGATATAGAAGTGTCATGGGGATCTAATGGGAAGACGGGTTTTAGTGAGAAGGAATAAAAGTACATTATCTAAGATATTAAAGTGTCAAAAGTAAAAAAAGAGACAGCAGCAAAAAAGAAAAAGAATATGATCATTCAGAACTCTGGGTTCCATCCCAATATGAAAATAATTAATGATAATAATAATGACATGAAGAGATGGAAAAGTGAACATCTATGATAAAAAGTAAATAAAAAATAGGACTTCTGGCCAAGATGGCGACCACCTAGCTGTGCCACAGGTCCCTGGGAAAGAAAGGCAAGACATTAAGGGTTGACTGGGTCTTTTAGGGGAGGGCAATCTCTAATAGATTGCCAGTGGGAGGGCACAGAGGGGGAAAAGCAGGGAATATCTGATTCCCCCACAGGCAGGTAGCCCACCTCCCCCCAAGCAGCTGCCATTCCCACTCCCAGCTTCAGGAAACTCCCATAATTACTGTAGGAAAAGGGACCCAGGCCAACATAGTTCCACTTGCCTCACTGCACAGTGGCAACCACCCTGCTACCCCTGCCCAGAGTGACTTTAGCCAGGCTATGTCTGCTGATCCATTGGAGCTCAGGCTCCTTTGCTCAATTTGCATGCCAAACAGGGCTCCACTGCACTGATCACTGCACGGATCAATGCCTGCATGTGGAACCTTAGCCTGCTCCGCCCACTCACTTACTTACTGCTCAGGCCTCCATACATTCACACATAAGACCAGGACCATCACAACTGCCAAGCAAGCTCAGACTGTGTCTGTTGCTTGCACTAGTTTAGGTGCCATACTCTCCCTGTCTGCCACACAGCCTTCCACCATTGTCTTGTTGTGGGGGAGTGCAGACTGCTTCCAGGTCCCAGTGTCCCCTCGCCAGAGTTTGGGCTGCTTTAGTGCTTGGTGCCTCACTGTACCTCTTAGTGAGGGTGCAAGAAGCTTTGGTTCTTTACCGTGTGAAAGTTCAGGCAACTTTGGCGCCCAGCAGCTTTGGCAAGTGAGAGCCAAAGCCCAGGCTGCTTGGCAACTGCCTCAGGCTGCTTCAGATTCCCACTGTGCTTGAGCCCAGGCTGATCCACCCACCAGTGTGCCTATACACTGTCATGGGCAGACCATAGCACAAAAGAAATAACATGAAAAATCAAATCTAAGAAAATTCAGTTAGATCACCCAGTCCTACAAAGAACATCTCTAATCAAAACATAGAAGAGTCGTTAGGATAAGAAAACCAAAATGAAGCTATGAGCAATGCAACCCTGACCAAGCTACTGGTAGAACTTGCAGAAAAGCAACAAAGAACCAATAAGTGTGGGGATGCTGCCATCTCCAGACTAGACCTAATAGATAAGAAAAAAGAAGGAGTTCATAGACTGTTAACAGATTTGAGGAAGAGTGAAAAAAAAGAAGACTGAAAATCAGCTGGTGATGCTAAATGAAGATGTAAAGAAATGCAAGGATGAATTCCAAGAAGCATCAAGAAAATCTGAAAATGATGTGAAAAGGGAGCTTGACAGAGGGATGGAAATTATACATAGAAAAGTAGTAGAAAATGCAAACCTAACTGAAAAGGCTAAAAATCTCTAGAAGCTCTCAAGAATAGAGTCAGCCACATGGAGGATAGAAACTCTGATCTGGAAGACAAGATGGAAGAAACAGTTGGAGAGTTCAAAAATTTCAATAAGTTCAAATGTTTCTGTGAACAGAACATGAGGGAACTGTGGGATACACATATATGTCCTAATATCAGGATCACTGGAACACCAGAAAGAGAAGAAATTCAGACCAAAGGCATGGAGATCTTATTTAACAAAATAATTGAAGAAAACTTCCCCAGTCTCTTAAAAGAAAGGCCCATCAAAATACAAGAAACCAACAGAATGCCAAACAGACTGGACCAAAGGAGAAACTCTCCAAGACATATTGTCATTAAGACTCTAAACATTCATACCAAAGAGAAAATCTTAAAAGCAGCTAGGGAAAAACAGCACACCACTTTTAAAGGTAACCCCATCAGAATTACTTAAGACTTCTCAATGGAAACCCTGAAAGCTAGAAGGGCCTGGAATGAAACACTGCAAAGTCTAAGATCCTATGGATTCCAACCCAAACTACTCCACCCAGCAAAAGTATCCCTCATAATAAATAGTAAATGAAAAACTTTCCATGACAAAACTCAGCTTTACAATTACATGGACACAAAACCAAACATACAGAAAGTATTTCAGGAAATTCTCCCCATGGAAGAAACAAATAATCAACCTCAAATGCCTACAAGAAGCAGATCACAACAACCAAACTCAGAGTAGGCACAAAAAACTTCAAAGTCCAGGAAAACACCAACCCACATATACCATCACAATATGGCAGGGATCAAATCAAATATCACAGTCATTATCCTAAATATTAATGGCCTTAATTCACCCATCAAGAAACAGAAGCTAACAGGATTGATCAAAAAATTAGACCCCTCAATGTGTTGTGTTCAAGAAACCCACTTTGGGCTGGAGATATGGCTTAGCGGTTAAGTGCTTGCCTGTGAAGCCTAAGGACTCCGGTTCGAGGCTCGGTTCCCCAGGTCCCACGTTAGCCAGATGCACAAGGTGGCGCATGCATCTGGAGTTCATTTGCAGAGGCTGGAAGCCCTGGCGTGCCCACTTGTGCCCACTAAAGACAGAAATCTCCTCAGGGTGAAAGGGTGGAAAACAATATTCCAAGCAAATGGGAATAAGAAACAAGCAGGTGTAGCTATATTAATATCAGATAAAATAGACTTCAAACCAAATATAATGAAAAAAGACAAAAAAAGGCCACTTCCTACTTACCAAGGGAACGATCCCTCAAGAGGATATTACAATCATAAATCTGTATACACCAAACACAGGGGCACCACAGTTCATAAAACAAAACCTACTTGACAATAAAGCATTAATAAGCACCAACATCATCATAGTTTGGGATTTCAATACACCATTATCAGTAATAGACAGATCATCCAAACAGAAATTCAATAGGGAAGTAAGAGAGCTCAACAAACCCATAGATAACTTAGACCTAACGGACATCTACAGAACTTTCCATCCCAAATCCACAGACTACAAATTCTTCTCAGCATCCCATGGAACATTCTCTAAAATAGACAATATACTGGGTCACAAAACCTGCCTCTACATATTTAGGAAGATTGACATGATTTCCTGCATGATATCAGATCACAATGCTATATTGCTAGAAATTAACAACAAAAGACCCACTAAGAATCCCAATGGCACCTGAAAACTGAACAGCACACTTTTAAACCATAAAAGGATAGTAATAATGACTAATAATAAGCCCCGCCTGGATGGGTATGGCAGGCTTATGATCAGGTAACACATTTGTGGAGGTTTAAATGTAGTGTCCCCATAGCCTCTTACTTAATCCCAGATACTAACACTGTTTTTTAATGCTGTGGAGCCTTTGGAAGGTGGAGTCTTGCTGGAGGAAGTGTGTCACTGGAAGTTGGCCTTAGGGTCTTATATGCCAGCCCTGCTTGCTGAACTTAGCTCACTGTCTCCACTTCTTCCCAGCTGTTATTGAAGTGTGATGCCCAGCTGTCTGTTCTTTCCATGTTTTCCACAAGATGATGAAACTTCCTCCAGTAACTATAAGCAGGAAATAAACCCTTTCCTTTCAAAAACTGCTTCTGGTCAGGTAAAACACAGAAACCAGAAAGTAACTGTTTCACATCTGAAATATCCTTAGTACATTGCAGACATATTTCCCAGAGTAGAAAAGGCAGAGAGCCATGCTATCCTAGGAAAAGCAGAAAACAGAAAATTTTCAAGGAAGATCGCATGAAGTCTCACTGATTTTGGATGTTTGAATGGCTTCTTTTTAAGTAATGTAGAATGGTTGAAAAACTTTAAGTAGCGGGACAGATACTTTCTTTATTCTGAAAAGAATAGTCACTCCACATCATGTTTCTTGGGCTTGACATCATTCAAGTAGGTGTGTTTCCTTTGAGGCTGAGCTAGTAGCAGATATTTAAAAGTGCAGGTGATGCTTTTATTGCTTCAACTTGATTTGTGCTCACGTATGAGGCAATTCTCTGCAAATTAAAAAATCCTGGGGTTTGGGAGATGACTCAGTGGGGAAAGTGTTTCCCCTGCAAGCATAAAAATCTGAGTTAACCCCAGTACTCACATAAAAGCTTGTGTGACATTGAACATTTAAAATTCCAGTGGAAGTAGAGACAGATTGATCCCTGGAGGCTCATGTCTAGCTAGGCTAGCTGAAGCAGTGAGTTTGAGGTCCAGTGACAGAACCTATCTCAAAACACCCCCCACCTTCTCTGTTCCCCTAGCCTGACCCTATCTGCCATTATTGAGTCCAGACAACCCACCCCATGGTCTTTATTCTTCTGGGCTACCACCAAGCCATCATTGGTGAAGTCAAATACCAACTTTTCTATTACATCTTCTGCATTTCTCCAGGCTGTTACAGAACAGCCATTTCTAGGTTTGGGCATAACATCTTACCTGTACCCTCTTCATTCCCTCTTGGCTATGAATATCTCATGACTGAGCCAGGGATTCCCATGTGATTTAGGAAACAGTTGCAACTGAACTGAGACCATCTCTCATACTCTATGAATGAAGCAGTTCCAACCGTTTTCAAGCAGCATGTAGCAGAACAAGAACAAATAAACACACACACACACACACACACACAAAATCAAACACCCTTCCAAATACTTCCTTAACCCAGATGTTCTAGATCATCTTACCAATGGAATATCTTTAGATGGGTCTCAATGAAAATAGGTAACATGAAAAACCAAGCCAATATATCTCCCCAGATAATGACCAGTCCCATAGCAGAGGATCCCTATGTGAGCTTCTTAGATGAATCTACAAAGACCTCAAAAGAACAACTATACATATGTACAAAGAACTCAACAAAGACATGGGAAAACACAGGAAAGAAATCCCAAATAAATTCAAACAGGGTACAAATCAGTGTTTAAATCAACTCAAAGAGAATACAAACAAACAACTAGATAAAGTGAATAAATCCAACCAGGACATGAAAATGGAACTCAATAAAGAAAGAGAAATCATGAAGAAAAACAAGTTTAAATGAAGCTGGACATGAGAAATATCAAGAGTCAAACAATAAGCTTTGTAGAAGCTATTCCAGTTGAATGGATCAAATAGAAGACAGAAATGAGGCTCTGAACACAAGGAAGAGGAGGTGAGTCAATTAGTCATTGTCAACTAAAATGCAATATATATATATATGAATGAATGAAACATTTAAAGCCTAGTGTTTGAGTAATGGGATAAGGATAAAAAATCTCAGGCCAATGGCAATGAAAATACTTTTAATAACATTATAGAAGAAAATTTCCCAAGTCTACGGAAAGAGATGTGCATCCAGGTACAAGAAGCATAAAAAACACCAAATAGTCTGGACCAGAAAAGAAAAGTTCACTCTTGATATTCACAGAATTAATTCACAGAACAAGGAAAATGTATTGAAAATTGTAAGAGAAAAACAAGCAAATTTAGCAGTAGATATTTTCAATGGAATGATATATTTCAAGTAACAAAATATAAAGTTGCCAATCCAAAGCAAATTATACCCAGAAAAATTATCTCTCATAAAGGAGAAAGAAAAATGTTCCATGATAAAAGGAGGCTAAAGTAATTTATGAGCACTAAGCCAGCTCTTCAGAGGACTCTGGACAGAATTCTACATAGAGGTGTAGGATAAACATAGTCAAGTAACTATAGGAAAGTGAAATAATAACCAGTGCTTTAAAGGCCATTAAACCATTAAGCAAATGAAGACTAATAAAACTCCAAACACCACAAAACCTTCAACCCGACAGGGATTAATTCATGCTTTTCAATTATAATTCTGCCTATTAATAGTCTCAAATACCCAATCAAAATACATAGACTAACAGTCTGGAACAGGAAGCAGGATCTTTCCTACAAGAAACTTATCTCACCATCAGTAACAGACTTTAACTTAGAGTGAAATGAAAAAGTTATTCTAAGCAAAATAGGCTTCAAAACAAAATTAATCATATGATAAATAAGGCCATTTCATTTTGATTAAAGGAATAATCCATTTAGAGTTCATTATAATTCCAAATATATATGCCCTAAACACAGATGTACCTAATTTTACAAAACAAACTCCATAACTTATTAAGCCAGGCATGGTGGCACATGCCTTTAAACCCATAATCCCAGCACTAGAGAGAAAGAATTAGGAGGTCACCATGAGTTCAAGGTCACCCTGAGGTGATTACATAGTGAATTCAAGGTCAGTCTTGGCTTCAGTGAAACCATGCCTCAGAAAACAAAACAAAATAAAAAGATATAAAGTCAAAAATAAATCTTAACAAAGTAATAGTGTGTAATTAATTTCAATATAACACTAACATCGGTAGACAAGTCTTCTAGGCAAAAAACAAGGTAGATAAACAATGGAGTTAAATGACAGTATAGGTCAAATGGACCTCACGCACATTTACAGAGTACCCCATGAAAATAATACAGATCAACATTCTCCTCAGCAGTCCACAGGACTTTTCCTAGAGTAGATCACATAGGACACAAAGCAAGTCTCAGGAAATTGAAGAAAATTGAAACAACTCATTTCATTTTATCTAGCCATGATGCACTCAATGCAAAACATGAGAAACTAACACCAAGAAAAGCTTCTGGAAATATATCAAAGCCTAGAGATTAAACAACATAGTACAAATTATAAATGGGTTTTGAAGGAAACATGATTGTAATTAAGATTTGTAGAATTGAATGAAAATAAAATCCCAACATACCAAAATGATGTCATAAGGAAAAGTTTGCATACTGCTAAGTGCCTACATTACAAAATCAAAGAGATCTCAAATCAATAACTTAATCAGATACCTGAAGTCATGTAATAGTATGAAATGGAAGTTAAGATTCTGGTATAAGTCCCTACAACTGCAGCCATCCCAGTTTTGAGATACATACCAAAAACACACATTAGAAAAAAGACAGGATTTTCAAACAATTTGTTGAAAAGGTGCTAGGAAAAATGGATAAATGGATTTTTGCGTTTGGAAGAATGAAACTAAAATAAACTCCAAATGGATAATGAACCTTAATATAATGCCTGAAGCTATTAAATGGCTTTAGTGAAAAATAGGGAGAGCACTTCAAAATATAGCTGTAAGAAAGTACTTTCTGAATAAGACCCTTCTTTCCCAGGAAATAAAGAAAACAATTAACAAGGGGGACCTCATGATATTATGCAGCTAAGGCATCCCTCAACTGAGATAATAGGAAACCTACAGCATGGGATAAAATCTTCATCAGCTATACATATCACAGAGGATTAATATCTAAAATATATAAGAAAACCCAAAAAATTATTAACAACCATAAAAACAAACCACCCAATCAGAATATGGATTATGAAACTGAACAGAAAGTTCTGAAAATAAGAAATACAAAATGTCAATAAGTAGTTTAAAAATATTCATTGTCTTTAGCTATCAGGAATTTCATCCCCCCCCCCAATAAAAATGGCCATTATAAAAAAAATAAAATGAAAACAGACTCTGGCAAGGATGTGGGGAAATTGGAATCCTTATTCACTATTGGTGGAAGTATAAATTGGTGTA
The DNA here is from genome assembly GCF_020740685.1 of Jaculus jaculus. NCBI lineage: Eukaryota > Metazoa > Chordata > Mammalia > Rodentia > Dipodidae > Jaculus > Jaculus jaculus. Next base: position 62,148,652 of record NC_059103.1, on the reverse strand, counting down.
GCCACTAAGGATATCAGTATGGAGATTTTGTAAAAGGCTAAAAAAGCCAGGCATGGTGGAGCACACCTTTAATCCCAGCACTTGGGAGGCAGAGGTAGGAGGATTGCTGTGAGTTTGAGGCCACCCCGAGACTATATAGTTAATTCCAGGTCAGCCTGGACCAGAGTGAGACCATACCTCAAAAAAACTAAAAGAAAAGAAAGAAAAAAAGAAAGTAAGAAAGATAAAAAAGTAGATATACCACATTACTCAGCAATACTACTTCTGGGTATATAACCTGAGAACGTTATACTTTGCTATAGATATACTTGTTCACCCATGTTAATTACTGATCTATTCATAATAGCTAGGAAGTTGGATCTACCTAAATGCCTATCAATGATGAATGGATGATGAAGAAGTGATACCTATACAGAATGTAATTGTATTCAGCTATAAAAGCATATGAAATTATGATGTCTGAAAGAAAATAAATGGATTTTGAAAATATTATATTAAATGAGGTAGTACATTCTCAGAAAGACAAAAGCCTCATGTTCTCTCATATATGTCAATCCTAACTTTGGATTTTTACACTGGTAAGCAAGTCAAAGATAGAAGCCAGAAATCTAAAATGAAACCATGAGGGTGATATATGAGGAGGGCTCAATGAGAGGGATAGTATATTTGCTGGCAAAGGGGAAGAATACAGGTAGTTCATGTGTTCAGATTGCATCAGAGGAGGGGAAGGGAGGAGAAGACAGAACATGGCAAGAGTAACAAAACATAAGACACTATGAAAAAGCCATAAGGAAACACATTTCTTTGTTAACCCATTGAATATTATAATTAAGAAAAGAAATGAGAAAATGGAGCTCTATTTTGAGTAGAAAATTTCTGTGGGGGTGAATAATGCTCCTTGCCTAAGCTATTGGTTGTTATTTTATTAAAAAAAAAAAAAACAGGAGTGAAATACATCCCAGTGAATTATTGATCCAGAATACCTGAGGACCACAAAACAATACAGGCTACTGAAAAGCTCTTAGATGCTCACAAGAACTAGATATTAAGATACTAAACCTGAAGCTACCACATGTGTCAGTTGCAGGAATCTGAAAAATCAATGTGGAACTTAGCCAGAAGCCTCCTCCTCTTTGGCTGGCTAGCTGGCCTATGGCTAGGATATGCTGGATGAGCAAATTTATCAACAGGCTTGCATAACTTTTGAACAACCCTTCATGGTACACAAGAGAGTAACCAAGGAAGAGGAGTCCACTGGTGTAATAGTAGCATGCTTATTATGGACATAACAAATTGCTCTCTGATTGTATATTAGATTGACAGCATTGGAGGAAATTTATACCAGGCATAAAAAACCTAGCTAAAAGCCTATGGTTGGGAAGGACAGCAACCCTGGGGAGGAGTGACTGCTGTTTACTTATATGGATGTGATATGTACATCAAATTGCCATCCAAATAGTCATCTCATAGATTAGTCCTGAAGCTATTAAATGGCTTAGTTGGACAAGTTTCTCTTTGAAGTCGGTGGAAACTACTAGGAAGACTCAAAACTCACCAAAGTGCTGAGAACTACTGAGGGGTGAGTGCTCAGTGCTAAATGAGCATGATAAGTGCCATCTCAGGAAGCATTACAGAAGAGGGGGTAAAAATAATGGAAGAGCTAGAAGATGAGGAGGAGTACTTTGGGACATAATACAGTCCAACAAAGAGAAAGACAAGCTAATAGGAAGGTATTATGGGGATTTCAAGATATTCAGGCGTTATGAAAAGATCAAACATAAGAATTCAGTTTATAGTAGAAGAAGAATTTCAATCCAAATGTTTACTAGGCATTTTCACCAAAATCCAAATCATAGAAGAAAATTTTCCTCAAATTGGGAAAGAAATGCCAATACAGATACAGGAAACTTTTATAACACCAAACAGACAAAACCTGGAAAGAACTTCTCACCATGTTATAATTAAACTAGTACACATGCAAGCCAAAGGAAATATATTGAAAGCACTTAGGGAGAAAAAGCAAGTCACTTACAAAGGCAAGCTCATCAGAATAACAGTAGATTACTTAATACCAAGATGACAACTGTCAACCTAGATTACTTTATCCTGCAAATCTATCTATCCAAATTGATGGAGCAATAAGGACATTCCACAACAAAAACAGGGTAAAGAAATTTATGACAACTCAGGCAGCTCTACGGAAAATACTTGAAGGAATTTTTCATGCTGCAAAGAAGGCAAAACACACCCATGAAGAAACAGGAAAAAATAAAACATACTCAAATAACACTTAAAACTGGCAAGTAAAAAGAAAACAGGAGCACTACAAAAACAAGAAAAATAGAGATAATATGTGCATAACTTTCAATAATAATTCTTAACATCAATGGTCTCAATGCCTCAACAAAAGACACAGGATTGCAGACTGGATTAAAAGGCAGGATCCTACCAATTGTTGCCTCCAGGAAACTCATCTCTCAATAAAAGACAGACACTGTCTTAGGGAGAAAAGATGAAAAACAGTATTTCAAGTAAATGGACCTAGGAAACAAGCAGATGTTGCTATCCTAATATTTGATTGGATAGACTTCAAACCAACATTCATGAGGAAAGATAAAGAAGGTCACTTTATAATGATTAAAGGAACACTCCAACAGGAGGACATTACAATCCTAAATGTATATGCACCTAATATGGGTGCTCCCAATTTTATCAAACAAACACTATTAGACTTAAGATCACAGATAACGCCAAGCACAATTGTGATTTAATACTCCACTCTCATCTATTGATAGATAATTCTGGCAAAAAATAAACAGAGAAGCCGGGCATGGTGGCACATGCCTTTAATTCCAGCACTCAGGGGGCAGGGACAGGAGGATCACCATGAGTTCAAGGCCACCCTGAGACTACACAATGAATTCCAGGTCAGCCTAAGATAGAGTGAGACCCTACCTTGAAAAAAGAAACAAACAAATAAATAAATAGATAGACATGTGGATTAAATGATGTCATGTAACAAATGGACTTAGCAGATATCTACAAAATATTTCATCCAAATGCTGCAGAACATACATTTTACTCAGCAACACATGAAACATTCTCTAAAATGGTCCATATATTAGGACAATAAAGTAAACCTTAAATAATACAGGAAAATTGAAATATTCCATTTTACTCTATTGGAACACAATGGGATTAAATTACAAATAGCAACAAGAAAAACTACAGAGCATACACAAATTCATAGAGACTAAACAGGACACTATTGAATGATGAATGGGTCATTGAAGAAATCAATAAATTCATAGAATCAAATGATTATGAGAATACAACATATAAAAGCCATTGGGACACAGTGAAGGCAGTTCTAAAGGAAAATTTATTGCTTTAAGCACCTATATTAAATAATGAGAGAGTTCACAAGTACATAATTTAATGCTTCACCTTAAGGCCTTGGAAAAAGAACAAGACAAACCAAAAATCAGTACACAGGAAGAAATAATAAAGTTTAAGGCAGAAATTGATGAAATAAAATGTAAAAAAAAAAAAAAATTCACGACAATCAGTGAAACAAAGAGCTGGTTCTTTCAAAGGACAAACAAATTTAATAAACCCTTTGCAAATATAATCCAAAGAAAAGAGAGAAGAGACAAAAACTAATAAAATTAGAGATGAAAAAGGCACCTTTACAGCAGATACCAAAGAAAATTTAAAAAGTCATAAAGACATAATTTAAGAACATATATGCCTCAGCATTTGCAAACCTGAAAGAAATGGATGATTTTCTTGATTTATACAACCAGACAAAATTAAACCAATAAGAGATAAAACATTTAAATAGACATATAACAAGTATGGAGATCCAAGCAGTTATAAAACTCTCCCAACCAAAAATAGTCCAGGCCCTGATGGATTCACTGGTGAATTTTAGCAGACCTTCATGAAAGAACTAATACCACTGCTTCTCAAAATTGTCCATAAAATAGAAAATGAAGGAATTCTACCAAATGCCTCTACAAAGCTAGCATCACCCTGATACCAATACCAGACAAAGACAGAACAAAAAAATGAAAATTACAGACGAATCTGCCTTGTGAACATAGATGCATAAATTCTCAACAAAATATTGTCAAACAGAATAATAGAATATATTAAAGTGATCAGTCATTCCAACCAATTAGGTTTCATCCCAGAGATGCAGCTAGGCTTCAACTTATGCAAGTCAGTAAATGTAATACATTACATAAATAGGCTAGAGGACAAAAATCACATGATGATCTCAATAGATGCAAAAAAAAAAAAAAAAAAAAAAAAAGGCATTTGACAAAATCCAGCATCTGTTCATGGTAAAAGTCCTTCAGAAACTGGGAATACAAGGAACATATCTCAACATAAGAATGGCTATTTTTGACAAACCTACAGCCAACATAATGGGGAAAATCTTGAATGTTTACCACTAAAATCAAGATCAATTAGACCTGACAGACATCTACAGAAAATTCTACCCCAAATGTACAGAAAATAGATTCTTCTCAGCAGCATGTGGAACCTTCTCTAAAATAGAACAGATATTGGGTCATAAAGCCTGCTTCCATGTGTTTAGGAAGATAGACATAATTTCCTGCATGACATCAGATCAAAATTCTGTATTGCTATAAATTAACAACAAAAGATTCTCCAGGAATCCCACCAATTCCTGGAAAGTGATCAACACACTTTTAAACAATAAATGGGTGGTGGATGAAATAAAAGAAAATGAAACTAAAAAATTTCTAGAATTGAATGACAGGGAGAACATATCATACCAAAATTTATGGAACACAATGAAGATGGTCCTTTGGGGAAAATTCATAGCACTAAATGCCTTCATAACAAAGACAGAGAGATCCCAAATCAATAATTTAACCATTCACCTAAAGGCATAGGAAAAACACAAAGAATACAACCCCAAAAGCTCCAGACAGAAAGAAATCATCAAGATCAGAGCAGAAAACAATGAATTGGAAACTAAAAAAAAAACAAAAAACAAAAAACAACTATTAACAAATTGATGAAACAAAATAAACAAGAATGATAAACCCCTGGCCAATTTGATCAAGCAAATAAAAGAGACACTTTAAATTGACAAAATTATAAATGAAAAAGGAGAGATCACAACAGACACAAGTGAAATTTGAAGAATCATCAGGACTTATTTCAAAAACATCTGATCCACAAAATTGGATAATACGTAGGAAATGGATGAATTCCTGGACACATATCACCTATGAAAGCTAAACTCAGAGCAGATAACTTCCCTAAACAAACCTATCACACCCATTGAAAAGTTAATCAAAACCCTCCCCCAAAAGAAGGTTCCAGGACCAGATGGCTTCTCAGCTGAATTCTGTCAAATGTTAATGGAAGAATTGAAACCTATTTTTCTCGCACTAATGGGACATCAACTCCTTTTATAAAGCTAATATCAGCCTAATACCAAAAACCAAACAGATGCCACAAGAAAAGAGAACTACAGGCCTATTTCCCTGATGAACTTAGATTCAAAAATCCTGAACAAAAGTCTCACAAATCAAATTCAACAACGCATCAAAAGCATTATCCGCCTACATCAAGTAGTATTTATCCCAGGTATGTAGGGTTGGTTCAACATATGGAAATCTGTCAATGTAATATACCACATAGATAAGCTTAAACACAAAAACCACATGATTATTTGGATAGATGCAGAAAAGGCCTTCAACAAAATACAACATCACTTCATGATCAAAACATTTGAGAGAAATGGCATGGTCAGTTTATATGTCAATGTAATCAAGGCTATATATAAAACATCTAAAGCCTAAATAATACTTAATGGGGAGAGGCTGAAGGAATTCCCATTGAGATCAGGAACAAACAGGGATGTCCACTCTCATCTCCTCTCTTCAACATAGTACTAGAATTCCTAGCTCAAGCAATAAGACAGGAGTAAGAAATAAAAGGATTACAAATTAGAAAGTAAGAATTTAAGTTAGCTCTATGTTCAGTGATCCTAGAACCTCCATCATAAAACTCTTAAATGTCATTAATTCCTTCAGCAAAGTAGCAGGATACAAAATATGCAAAAGACAAAGTTACAGAGAAACAAATTAGTGACATTGTTGCATTTTCAATAGCAACAACAACAATAACAACAACAACAAAAAAAAAACCTTGGAATAACATTAACCAAGCATGTGAAAGACTTATATAATGAAAACATAAAAACACTTAAGCAAGAAATTGAAGAGTACTTGACAAACATGCAGAGGATGAAATCAGGGAGTCACTCCCATTCACAATTTCCTCAAACTAACTAAATAAATAAAATACTTTGAATAAATCTAACCAAGGAAGTAAAGGATCTCTACAATGAAAACTTTAAAACACTCAAGTGAGGAATTGCAGAAGAAAGTAGGAAATTGAAAGACATTCCATGCTCTTGGATTAGAAGAATCAATACTGTGTAAATGTCAATTTACCAAAAGTAATTTATGCATTTAATGCAATCCTCATAAAAAATACCAATGGAATTCTTCACCAAAACAGAAAAAGAAATCCTAAAATTCATTTGGAAGCACAAAAATGTCAAATAGTCAAAACAATCTTGAGCAACAAAAATAACGCTAGTGGTATCACCATACTCAAGTTTAAGTTATATTACAAAGTCTTAGTAACAAAAACAGCATGGTGCTGGCACAAAGACAGTCAGCTAAATCAATGAAACAGAATAGCAGACCCAGATGTTCATCCAGGCAGCTACAGCCATCCAACAAAAATGGCAAAAAATTTCATTGGAGAAAAGACTGGACATGTATATGTAGAAGGATGAAAATAGATCCTTGCTCTCTCTATGCACAAGAATCAAGTCCAAAATGGATCAAGGACCTGAATATCAGACCTAAAATTCTGAAGCTGCTAGAGGGAAAAGTAGGGGAAAAGCTTCAATATATTGGCTTAGGCCATGACTTTCTGAATATACCCCTAGTTAATCAGGAAATAAACCACTAATCAACCACTGGAACCTTATGAATTTACAATGTGAATAGAGCAAAGAGGCAACCTACACAATGGGAGAAAATCTTTGCCAGCTATACATCTGACAGAGGATTAATATCCAGACTATACTAAGAACTCATAAAACTAAACAATAAGAAATTAAACAACCCATTAAAAAATGGGCTATGGAGCTAAATAGACAATTCTCAAAGGAAGAAATACAGATGTCATATAAACATAAAAATTCTCTATATCCTTATCCATCAAAAATGCAAATTATAACTATTTTGAGATTCCATCTCACTCTTGTCAGAATGGCTATTGAAAGACCCCCAGAGGGAGACCTTCACTCAAGTCTCGAGATAGCTCACACCCAAAGACAAACAGGAGACCAAACTTGATGCAAAAGCATGAGGCTTTATTCGGGAAACCAGAGCTCTGGGGTCGACACGTATCTCATGCAGGAGACAGAGGAGTCGACCCTGATCCCTCTTGGGTGTTTCTTTATATAGGGTTTTTAGCAAGAAAGGGAAAAGGGAGGGGGTTTCACAAGGGTATTTGCCAAGCTTGTACAGTTATGTCTACATATCTTATTTGTGCATAACCAGAGTTTAAGTCCTTGGTCAGGCTGTCTTGGGAAACTATTTTATTATTTTGGTTTTTCTGAAAAATGTATTTTTGTTTTTCCTCTTCCCGGGACATAAAGTTTAGGTTGACCTGACCAACCCATATCTTGGGCCATCGATAGCCTATCTTTTAGCCTATTTTTGATTTACTCCTGAATATACAGTTCAGGCTGTCCCCTACCTGTAGCAACCATCTATTTCTTCACTAAGTTTACTTTAAAATTTTCCATCCTGCCTTTCACTATCATCAAGAAAGCACATAACAATAAATGCTGTTGAGGATGCAAAAAAAGGGGGAACACTTCTACACTGTTGGTGGGAATGTAGTCTGGTAAAGCCATTGTGGAAATCAGTGTGGAGCCTCCTAAGATAGCTAAAAATGGATTTACCATATGACTTTGCTATAGCACTCCTAGGCATATATCCTAAGGACTCTTCTCATTATCTTAGAGATTTGCACAACCATGTTTATTGCTACTCTTTTCACAATAGCTAGGAAATAGAACCAACCTAGATGTCCTTCAACTGATGAATGAATAATAAAGATGTGATGCATTTATGCAATGGAGTTCTAAAGAAAAATGAAATTCTGAAATTTGCAGGGAAATTGATGGATCTGGAAAGGATTATGCTACATGAGGTAATCCAGGCTCAGAAAGCCAAACATCACATATTTTTTGTCATATGTGGATCCTAGTTACAAATATTCAGTCCTGTGTGAGTTAGAGTAAAAACAGGTATCAGAGGCCAACAAGCTAGAAAAGGGCTATACGAGAGGGAGGAGGGGTAGACTGAAGGGGATGGTATTGTATATATGTATGTAGATGGACAGATTACTGTTGGTGGAATGGGAAGAGATTGAGTAAAAGAAATGTGGGGGAGGGGTAATCAAACTTCAGGATATTGCCAATAAGACACATGATAACCTACTTTTTTTGGATAATGGCACACCCGGAAGCCAGACTAGAAAAATGTCAGTGCCAGGGATAACATATCCTCCAGTGAGTTGTTGGCCAGGGAGATTTTTAATGCCCCCAAATTATTATTGGCTGTTACCAAGGCTCTTGGTGTCCCTCCAGGAATAGGTGATAAGACACTATTGCTTAAGACTCCACATGCCTGAGCTGCAGGTCACTGAGAAATTAAACTGGGGCTGAGCTGAAAACCTTGTGGTAGAACAGCTGACAGAAAGATGGAAAAATCTGCACTGCATACAACCTTGTGGGAGACATAATCCATCAGTGGTGAAAGCAGAAGACACTGAAAGCCTCAAGTTTGGCCATCCTGGCCAAATAAACCAACAGGTGTAATAGTGGCATGTCTAGTATGGGGGAAAACCACTGTTCTCTAATTGGACTGGAAACCCACTCTATGAGAGGGAATACATGCCCGGTAATGAAAACCTAATCAAAAGCCTATTGTGGGGGACGTCATGAGCATTAGGAGTGTAATGCCTACTCTTGCCTGGTAAATGTATACATTTTGTTTAGCAAACTGCTCTGTAAGCACTTTACTTAATATTCATACACATATATTAATGCTACTGTCACTTTTGGTTAGAGAAGCTTCTCTTTTCAGATGGTGGTGACTACTGGGATAACCCAAACATACCATAGTGATGAGAAGTCATGTCAGAGGAATGTTCAGCACTAAAACATATATTTTACACTTCCAAGGCTCAGCGTTCATTGATGAAGAGGTTGCAGAAAAAATGTAAGAGCTAAAGGAAGGGTAGGACCACTTACAATCCAATTGACCAGACAGAAATTGGCCTTGATATCCATGACCTCACAGTGTCTAGCACTATCTTCACAAGACCTTCATAATAGGTAGAATAGATGATGACATCAAAATAAAAGAGAGACTAATGGAGAGAGGGAGGGGATATGATGGGGTGTAGATCTGTGAAGGGGAAATGTGGCAGGGGAACAAATTATGGTTTATTTTATGTAAGTATGGAAACTGTCATTAAAAAGGAAAAAAAGACAAAGAAAAAAATAATAGATAATATAAAGCTGAAAAACTTCTGAAGGCTGAAGAGATGTCGTAGCAGTTAAGGTGCTTGTCTGCAAAGCCTAAGAACTCATGTTCAAATCTCCAGGTCCCACACAAACCAGACTCACAGTGATGCAGGTGCACATTGTCACACATGCAAACAAGGGGGCACACACATCTGGAGTTCATTTGAAGAGTCTGAAGGTCATGGTGTTCCCCCCTTTCTCTAACTTTCTCGCTATCTATCTATCTCTATCTTTCTGTTAAATTAAAAAAATATATCCGAGGCTATGGGAACATTTGCTTTCAAACTGCAATAGCACATAATTAGAAAGAGAAAGGAGTTCAATGAAGGGAAGAAGATGAAGGGAAACAAAAGAAAAAAGAAGTTGAAAGATTGTAATCAAAACCAGTTTAAATCAAAGTCAAAATCAGAAAGAAATAAAAATTTAAAATAATAATGAAAGAATAAAATTATGAGACGATTTTATATCATGTTATGTGTCTATATATACATACATACATATATATATATGAAATATATATATATATGAAAAAATATATATATATGAAATATATATATATTTCAAATGTAATTGAACATGTGGTTATTATGACATAAGGTATAAATAATTGAAACTATTTTATAAACTATCCTAGCACACATATTCAATTTTCATTTACTCAAGGATATATTTATTAATGAATTAAAGAAGAAGGTAGATATTCAGTATTCCCAGCACCACTTGTTGAAGAGGCTGTCTTTGCTCCAGTGAATATTTTTGGCATTTGGTCAACAATCAGATGGCTGTGATTGCCTGGATTAGCATCTGGGTCTTCTATTCTGTTCCATGGATCTACATGTCTGTCTTTGTGCCAATACCATGTTCTTTTTGTTACTATGGCTTTGTAATATAGCTTAAAATCAGGTATGGTGATACCACCAGCCTAATTTTTGTTGCTCAAAATTGTTTTGGCTATTCAAGATTTTTTGTGCTTCAAGATGAATTTTAGGATTGTTTTTCTATTCCTATGAAGAATGCCATTGGAATTTTAATGGGGATTGCACTAAATGTGTAGATTGCTTTTGGTAAGATTGACATTTTCACAATATTGATTCTTGTGACTCTTAACAATCCAAGAACATGGGATGTCTTTCCATTTTCTTGTGTCTTCTGCAATTTATCACTTGAGTGTTTTAAAGTTCTCATTGTAGAGCCCCTTCACTTCCTTAGTTAAGTTTATTCCAAGGTACTTTTTTGGAGGTAATTCTAAATAGGAAAGATGAAGGGGATTTATTACCACATTACATTATGCTCCTACATGAAATTTTCAATAAAAAATATTTTTGGGCTGGAGAGATGGCTTAGTGGTTAAGCGCTTGCCTGTGAAGCCTAAGGACCCCGGTTCGAGGCTCGGTTCCCCAGGTCCCACGTTAGCCAGATGCACAAGGGGGCTCACGCGTCTGGAGTTCGTTTGCAGAGGCTGGAAGCCCTGGTGCGCCCATTCTCTCTCTCTCCCTCTATCTGTCTTTCTCTCTGTGTCTGTCGCTCTCAAATAAATAAATAAAAAATAGACAAAAAAAATTAAAAAAAAATATTTTTTAAAAAAGGTGAGGGTGATAGAGGAAGACACCTAGTGTTGACCTCTGGCCCCACATACACACATGCACACACATATGAACAGCATATACAACATATCTACAAATGTTAAAAATCTATAAGCAGAAATATTGCAGTTCCTCCACTGAAGAATGATTTAAGAAACGAGTTTATATTCATCCAACTTCTATTCAGTCTCCTGATTTCTTGCTCCTCTGTGTTTGATTTCTGCATCAGGAAAGTGTGCTATGAGCCCCTTTGTATCAGATGCTGCACTGTGGTGCAAAACCAGCCAACTTCCACATGGCTGTGGTAGGTTCCCAGTCTCCTGGTACCCACTTATCCCCACCCTTGATGAGAGAGCCACAAGCATACCTCTGCCATATAGGACTGTGAGGGTCACATGAACTGCTCTGCTCTTAGATTAGCATCTCTGCACAGAAGACCATACAGGCATCTGCCTACGGCGTAATAACTGTGTCTCTGGGAGAGTGTTGCACAGTGTGGCTCACTCTATTTTTTGTGCTAGAACTGATCTCAAAGCCTATGCTTCTTTAGCACTCTGAGTTCAACAATATGGGAAGTAATGATGAAAGACTTGGACACCACTATGGGGCTTTCTAACAACATAATCAAAGAAGAGTGAACTTGTGACAGGAGAGAGGTTTGTATGAACTTCTGAATATGAGAGATGGTTGCAACCTGATAGTGAAGATGAATGTTAGCTTCCTGCTGGTGGCCTGCACAAGGAAGATGTGTGCCTGTCTATGATTACTATGAGGCAAGAGACTCAGAAAGGGCAGGTCTCCAATCAGGGGAAGTGCAAGAGCAGCATTAGGACACTAAAATCCCCCAGCACAATAAGAAGAAGGAAGCCAGATATAATACTTTAGAAAGATTTTTGAAGAGGAGGTTTAAGAGTATTATTTTTTCTGCATACTGGAAAGAAAACAATAGAAATTGAATAGCTTCTTAAAGGTATAAAATTAATTATTTTCCTTAGAGTAATAATTTTTAAAAGTCTTAAATGTCAAAGAACAAATTGAATATTTGCTACAGCTTTTCCTTGCCCACCTCTTTTACCTCCATCCCAGCACACACATGCATACACACTGAGACCTCGAGTGTACACACAATTGGTAATAAACTCTTAGACTCAAGCACATAATTATCAGCAGTATGCTAATTTTCTCTCTTAATGACTTGAAGGTCAGAAAGCCCAAAATGAATGTAACAAATGTGGGTAAAGACTAAATGTGTTTTGAGTGTTTTGAGTGGCAAAGCCTTGGTATCTGGCTAAATGAACTTCAGGGCTTTATGATGCAGACACAGATAAGGGCTCACTTTTGCCTCAAAGTGAGCATCTTCACATTGAAAGCAGGGTATATTAGGTGTTTCGAAGCTTCTTTGTTCTCTTCTAAGAAAATAATTATGGCACAATTTACCTTAATTCAGATTTTAAGCCTTGATTAGAGATAAGCAATCTTACCTTCGAATAAAATATATAATTTTCTGCAGTGCATGCATTCATTCACTTATTCTTCTTCCTAAATTATAGCAAATTGCTCCAATTTGAGTTCCTAGTAGTGTGAATTTAGGCTACTCAGAAGCCAGCTTGCTCCTTCACCTATGTACATCCAACAATCACTAATAAGGAATGTCATTTTAATCAAGAATGGTGAATTCTGTCATCTGCTCTGGCCATTTGTCACACAAAGATGGCACTGTCACTTGAAGGAAGTAGAAAAGCAGCTGCTTCCTGGGGGCAGTTTTGGAAGGTTACAATTTTTCAGTGACTTTCTGGAGAGTTTTTGTGTTTTTCTCTGCTTTTGATCCAGGAATAATATATTTGCTTGGATTCCTCTTATCAGTGTTTTTGGTGCTTGGGAAGTGGCAGGTTGGTTGAGGCAGATGAGAACAGGGAAGATGTTGTCTGTACCCACGATGTGAGGAGAAGAAGAAGGAGAGGCCATGAGCTGTGCTGCTTGTCTTGAGGGTCCAAAATGTATTTGCTATCTTTTTATTGTAAAAAGTTAGCATGAGAAAACAGTTTAAAGTATGACTCTTTTACAGACAGGCTACTTAATTACTGATGTGTGGCAGATCTAAAATTTGAACTCAGAACCCAGAAGGTAGAACCTTTGTGCAATGTCAGATAAGAAGCCCTGGCTGTGATGATAGAAGCCATTATTTCCAGTTGTGCTGATCTTCTGCAACAGGCTCTGATTTACACTAAAAATCATGATTTCTGTATATTGCCTTTTATATGAAAGAATTCATATGTTTTAGTAATGAAAGCTTTACTGATTATAAGCATATTGTCCAATGGATCCTTTTCAACCTCTATATATCTTTATAGAAGGATCTAACTCTAAAAGCATGACATTGTAGACAATAAAGATTTTCCACTCTCTTTCCTCTCACTTTACAGGCACCAAGTTCTCCTCCTTAGACAACATCCATCTACTGCAACCAGGTCTCATGTCCTGAGGACATATGTGTAGTCAATCCCACATGCTTGAGGAACAGGTTCATCTTTGATAGTATGATGTGTACCTTCTTGTAAAAGCGAGTTTAATTTATGAATTATTATAAATTGTAAATTATTAGTTATAAATTAGTTATAAAATAGATATAGTAAGAGATAAATAATAGCAATCAAATCAAACACATGGTTATAATAATATACTATAAAAAAAGTTATTTCAATCATGTAAATTGGGTACTTCTGGAATTCTCTATTGAGCTTGGGCTTTCTTCCACGTTCTCCAGGGCCAAACTTTTCAGGTGCTACCCCCTTACTCCTTTTGAGCATTATACCTTTTAGGCTATCTCTAAGGATTTTTGAATTTAGTTTTGTGTTTGTTTCCACCCCCCTTCCCTTATTCTCCCCTCAAACTCTTCCATCCTTATTCTGTGATCCTTGAATTGCCTATTAGGTATAGCAGCAACTCAAGCAGGTCCAGGTTAGGAACCACAGATAGGTGACACCATGCTATGTGTTTGTGTTTCTGTGATTGTATGAGTTCATTGAGTATGATATATACTAAGTCTGACCATTTTTCTATAAACTTCATTGTATTTTTTTTTTAACCTCTTGAGTAGAATTCCATTGTGAAAATGTACCACAACTTTGTTATCCACTCAGCCACTGATGGGCACCAGGGTTGATTACAGTTCTTAGCTATAATGAATTGAGCAGCTATCAACATGGTAAATATCTCTGTAGTGATGCATGGAGCATTTAGGATAAATGCTTAGCAAGGGAATAACTGGTTCTGTTGGTTCTATGTTCATCCTTTGCAGGAAAACCCATATTGATTTCCATAGTGGCTGTACAAGTTTACATTACCACCAACAGTGGATTAGGGTTCCTCTTTCCCCATATCCTCATCTTTTGTCATTGTTGATAACCATCGTTACTGGAGTAAGATGTAATCTCACAGTTGTTTTAATTTGCATTTCTTTAATGGTTTGGGATGTTTAACATTTTGTTAAGTGTTTGTTAGCCATTTGTAATTCTTCTGAGCAATCCCTATTCAGTTCTCTGCCCCACTTTTGGAGTGGGTTGTTTGATTTTTTTATTGTTTAGTTTTTTGAGTTTTTATTGATTCTAGATATTCAGTTTCTGTCATTGTATAGCTGGGGATGATTTCTCACATTCAGTGGGAAATCTATTGGCTCTACTTATGGTATGTTTGTCTGTGCTAAAGCTTTTTAGATTCAAGAAATCCCATTAGCTGGGATACTGTTTTTTTTTTTTAATTTTTTTTTTCTTTTTTATTTGAGAGCGACAGACACAGAGAGAAAGACAGATAGAGGGAGAGAAAGAGAATGGGTGCGCCAGGGCTTCCAGCCTCTGCAAACGAACTCCAGACGCGTGCGCCCCCTTGTGCATCTGGCTAACGTGGGACCTGGGGAACCAAGCCTCGAACCGGGGTCCTTAGGCTTCACAGGCAAGCGCTTAACCACTAAGCCATCTCTCCAGCCCGACACTGGGGTTTTGATCAGGTAGTCTTTCCCCACTCCTATGTCCTGGAGAGTGCTTTTTTTTTTTTTTTTTTTTTTTTTTTCTCTCAGGAGGAGAAGAGTTTCAGGTCTTACATTGAGGTCTTTAATCCATTTGGACTTGACTTTTGTGTATGGAGAGATGAGCAGGTCTAGTTTCAGTTTTCTACATATGGTTATCCAATTTGTCCAACTTTTGTTCAAAATGCTGTCTTTTCTCCATTCTACATTATTGACACCTCTGTCAAAGAGCAAGTAGTTGTAGCTCCTTGACCTAAGGTCCAGGTCTCTAATTATGTTCCTTTAGTGTATGTTTCTGTTTATTTTTCCAGTACCATACTGTTTTTGTTACTATGACTTTGTAATATACCTTTAGATCAGGTATGGTGATACCTCAAGAGGTGTTTTTTTGGCTGAGGATATATTTGTATATCTGAGGCCTGCTACCATTCCATATGTATTTTAAGATCATTTTTTCTCTCCCTGTGAAGAATGATGCTAGATTTTTTTTTATTGGTATTGCATTAAATCTGTATATTGTACTTTGTAGAACTGTCATTTTCACAATGTTAATTATACCTATTCAGGAATATGGGAGATCTTTCCATGTTCTCAAGCCCTCCTTTATTTCTTTCTTGAGGATTTTAATGTTTTCATTATTTATGTCTTTCACATATATAATGGAATTTCTAATGTGTCTCTTATTGTTATTTTCTAGTTTTAAAGCATTGTGATCTTATACAATACAAGATATTATGCTAGTTTGCCTGAATTTATGGAAGTATGATTTATGGCCTAATATATGATCTATTTTGGAGAAGGTTCCATGGGCTGCTGAGAAGAATGTGTATTCTGTACAGTTGGAGTGGAAAGTTTTCATTAGATGTACCTTAGCTCTACTTGATCTGTGGTGTGGTTGAGCTCTATTATTTCCCTGTTGATTTTCTGCTAGGGTGATCTGTCTGTTGATGATAGTGAAGTACTGATGTCTCTAATTATGATGGTGTTAGTGTTTATTTCTGTTTTGTTGTCAAGTAGGTTTTGTTTTATCAACTGTGGTGTACCTGTGTTTGGCATATTTAGATTTATGGTTGTGATGTCCTCATGTTAGATCATTCCAGTGATGAATAAGAAGTGACCTTCTTTGTCCTTTTTGACTTCTTTTTGTTTGAAGTCTATTTTATCAGATATTAATATAGCAATAATTGCTTGTTTCTTATTTCCATTGGCTTAGAATATCATTTTCCATCCCTTTACCCTGAGGAGGTACCTGTGTTTAGTGGTGAGATGAGTTTCTTGAAGACAGAAGATTGAAGGTTCTATTTTTTTTTTTTGTTTGACACAGCCTGATAAATTGTACCTTTTGTTGGGTGAGTTAAGACCATTTATATATAAGGTTATAACTGTGAGGTTTGAACTAATTCCTGCCATGATGTGTTATGTTGTCTTGTATTTTGTACAGTTTAGAGCCTTGTCTAGTTTTGGTTATTGTGATCTTCTTGTTGGCTCTTAACATTGGTTGTTTGACTATTATGTGTGTATTGAGTATTCCCTCATGTATTCTCTGTAGGTTTGGCTTTGTGTTCATATAATTATAGAGTTGACTATTTTCATGGAAAGTTTTCCTTTTAGCATCTATTATGAGGGATAGTTTTGCTAGGGACAGGAGCTTGGATTGGAAGCCATAATTTTTAGACTTTGAAGTTTCCATTCCAGGCCCTTCTGATATTCAGGGTTTCCACTGAGAAATATGAGGTAATTATGATAGGATTGCCTTTATATGTTCTGAGTTGTTTCTCTTTTGCTGCTTTTAGCATGCTTTCTCTCTCTCTGTCTCTCTTTGTTTTTTTTTTTTTTTTTTTTTTTTAAAATCTGATGTGCCTTGGAGAGTTTCTTCTTTGGTCCTGTGTGTTTGGTGTTCTGTGGGCTTCTTGTATCTGGATGGGCCTCTCTTTTGAGAGATTGGGAAATTTTTCTTCATTAATTTTATTGAATATGTTCTCTATGCCTGTGGATCTCCTCTCCTTTTGGTATACCCATGATCCAGATGTTTAAGTTGCTTTAGGCTAGCCCACAGTTCTCTCAGATACTGTTCAGTGATTTTTTTTTTTTAACTTAGCAATGCTTTTGGCCTCCTGATCAATTTCTTTTGTCTTCTCTTCCAGCTCAAAGGTTCTGTCTTCCACTTGAGTAACTGTGTTTTGAGGGGTTCTAGAGAAGTTTTTATAAACTCTATTTGATTTTGTTTTCTGTTGTGTGATTTAGCCTTGTGTCCTTCTCTTTTCTGAGGAATGATTTCAGTTCAAGTTCTGATTTTCTTGATGCTTCCTGGTACTCATTCTTGTATTTGATCAAGTCTTCATTGAACTTAATCAATTGGTTATTGAGATCTTCCATCTCTTGACTCACCTTCAATTCATTTATATCTCTTTGAGGCTTCTAATGTTTTCTTCAATTAAGCTAAGCCTATCGAAAAAAGTTGAATGCTCCCAGAGATGATCCTGCTCAATTTCATTAACATGACTGTTGGTATTTTGATGGTGTGCTTCCGGTTTAGAAATTCTTGTGATGAGGGTCTCATTGGTTGTGTGTTCAGTTTGTGATTGAATTTCTGTATGATTTCATCAGAGGCATCCATTGTGGGACTAGGCATCCTTGGTTCAGATCTCTCAGTTTTCTAACATTTGTTGAGTTTTTACATTGTGGTCTACTCAACTTGGGGAAATATTTATTCTATTGAGGGGAAGGCAAGTATTTGTCCTTGTAAGATCTTCATAGGGTGTTCTGTTTCAAATATGAATGGCTTGGTATACTGATGTACAATGAGGTTATAACCATAGATGCATAGATTGTGGTGATTGAAGGTACATCAAAGGTACCTGAGGAACTGGAAGTAGGAAATTGGGAGCTCTGGCCTACTCACTCCACTTGTAAGTACTCTTCAGAACATGAGGATCAGGGCTTGGGAACCAGGATCCAGGAAGCTGGATAGCCAGGAGTAAGAGGCCAGCTCCCACAGTGGCCTGTGCACCCTTTGACTCAGGGGAATAGGGATTTGGTTACCCAGGAGCCAATCCCGAAACCTGAGCAAATGGCCTACTACCACAGCCCACAAACAGGGACGAGGCTTCCCTATGGTAGCAGCATGGGTACCAGGACCAGGGAAATGGGAGGCAATTAACCAACCAGAAACTCTGTCCTACTCATTTTGTGTCTGCATCATCTGGAGTGGGGAATTAAGGAGTTGGGGACACAGAGGCCCACAATCAGGAAGGCAGAGGAAGGGCCCTGCTTCTGTAGCATGGTCCAGGCAGCCCGTAGGTGGGGGTACAGGGAGATCTGGCCTATTCACTCAGCACACACTCTTTGGAAACGATATTTTATTTATTTATTATTTTGTTTTATTAATTAGTTTTGTATTTGCTGAATACAGTCAAGTTGGTACCATTGTTAGGCTCATCCATGTCCTACCCCCATGCCCTGGCCTCCCCTTGTTGAGGTATATGGTTAAAGCATTGTGGAGTTAACCCACAGTTATGGGTAGGAGAAATGTCTCTGTGTATAATGACCCAAATTGTGGCTCTGACATTCTTTCCACCCCCTCTTTCACAAAATTTCCCTGAGACATGTTGGGTTCATTTATTGTCTGCTTCAGTGATGAGGTGTTCGGTGCCTCTGGGTCTCCAGATATCAGATTTGGTAGGAGTTGATTGTTTTATGTGTCTATCTCGTTCACCCTTGTACTGGTACCAAGTTCACCAGGAAAACATCACCCTTGCTTGTTTCACCAATTATCCTTAGTTTCAGCGGGGGCCTTTTTGGGGTATGATGAAGTGTTTCTCTCCTTAGGATCTGCATCTATTTGAAAAAGAGAAGCAGATTCTCCAACAGAGAGGAAAGTTAGCACCAGAAAAATGGATAACCCTTATTTTTTTATAGATAATTTTATAGATGTAGGCCCTCTTGTAGCCCTCAATTGTTGGTAGCTTGATAATGGAGAGCAGACTCATGTTTGTATATGGTTCTGACTTGTTTCCCAGCTCCAGCTATGAGTCTCATTCCACTGAGGGGAACAGTTAGCCAAATCAAGAGCAGCTAGTTTTCCACCATGGCTGTGCACCACTATTGCACATGTGTGAGCATCACAACAGGTTATTTGCTGCTAAGTAGGTTAAACCATGAGTTGCTTGCACAGATATTAATCATTTTCCCCCAGTCACCCATGTAGCACCTTCTGGCACTAGACTCACGGACTCTCTGAGGACTGACTCTCTTCCAGCTTCCAGCCATGTCATTTCATTTTATGTGACAACCACATATGGTGTCTTCAGCAGTAGGGTCTTACCACTAATTTTTGGTGGGTCATTTAGTACTGTGATTGAAATCTGTCTTTCTTTTAGGAAACCTTGTAGGTCACTCTGATCAAAAGCTCATTGTGCATGATAGCCACATGCAGGTACTTGGAGTTACAGGTCAGTGCCCACTAAGAAAAGGAAGAAAAAGATAACTAATATAAAAATGTTGGGGGGGGGGGCTGGAGAAGACTATGGTCTGTCTTCGTCATACCCTCCTCCAGTGTCTTGTGGCACAGGTGTTCCCTCAAGGGACTTTGTGAGATGATTAGGTCTTGTGGACAGAGTCTCATGAGAGATGCTTGAGCACAGAGTAAGAAGGCCTCTTCCAGTAAACCTATAAGTCATCCTTTACCCAAAATCCTTGTCTTAAACTTCTCACGTTCTGTTACCATGAGAAATATGCTTTGGACATGTGCATCTCACTCTGTCTCTTGAATTTTCTTATATAGCCTAAAACACTAATTACCATCTAGTAGGCACAGGAACTGGGGATGGGTGCATTCATTGAGATAGGAGAACTTGCTTTAGAGCTGCCCATCTGTTGCAGTGAGGTTCACATTGCTGCCAGAAAACACTGGACCAAGAGCAGCTTATGGGGGGAAAGGAGTTTATTTTGGCTTATAGACTCTAGAGGAAACTCCATCATGGCAGGGGAAAATGATGATGTGAGGAGAGGGTGGACAGCACCCCCGGCCAACATGATATGGACAACAGCAATAGAGTGTGACAGACACTAGCAAGAAGAAGCTGATTATAACTTCCATAAGCCTGCCCCCAACAATACACTGCCTCCAGGAGGCAATAATTCTTAAGTCACCATCAGCTGGGAACCTAGCATTCATACTATGTAACTTTATGGTGGACACCTGAATCAAACCACCACATCATCTGTGTTTCCAACCCACATTTTTCCTTCATATTCTATAACCATTTGATGATGTGCTGCATGTTGTCAGGACTAAGATTTTCTTTTTAATATTGAATTTGAAACATATATATATAATATATATATATATATATATATATATATATACACACACACACACACACACACCCAGGTAGCAAAACTATCTTTCAAGCCCTCTGTAGTCACATTCTCTATCACCAAAGACCTTAAGGAGGGAAAATAACATTAAACCAGAAGGTCCCTGCCCACTATCTCTGAGGATATGATCACTTGGTTTCACTATAGGGAAGCAAGCTCCCTGTGTACAAAGGAGAATCTTAGGAACCCACACATTCCTCAGAGATCTGAACTCCATGTCCAGAACACTGTGCTACTCTATCCCACTAAGCCATGGTCTGTGTAATGAGATAGCTGATTCCAGAGACCTGTCCCTGGAGGAAATCTTCTGTCCTCAGAGAAAGTGTCTACAGTCTTTCCATTCAGAATTACACAAACCAATAAGAGTACATGTGTTTCTTGTGGCATGCTAATGCTTATATTAGGATCTCTGGGCTGATTTTCACTCTCCATCCTGAGATTTTTGTGTGACTATCATTTTATTAACTTATATCCCATTCTAGAACCATCAGAATGAAATATTTCCTAATAAACTTAAATATACAGTATTGTGTACAAAAACACATAGGGCTAATAACACAAAGAAAAATAGGACTTCCAGCCAAGATAGCAACTGCCTAGCTGCGCTAATCCCAGGGAAAGAAAGGCAAGACATGAATGATTCACTGGGTCTTTTAGGGGAGAGCAATCTCCAATAGGTTGTCACTTGGAGGGCACAGAGGGGGAGAAAACAGAGAATTGCAGATCCCCTCAGAGGCAGGTAGCCCACCTCTCCCCGCAAATAGCCACCATGTCCACTGCTGCTGCCACCATGTGCCAATCAATCCCGGTGTGTGGAAGCTTAGACTGCTCTGCACACTAGCCCACATACTGCTCGGGCCACTGAGCAATCAGCAACTTCTGGCAATAACAGGGAATCTCTGATTTTCTCAGGAGCAGGTAGCCCATCACTCCCCTTAACCACAGCACAGCTGCGCACAGATTGATCCTTGCATGTGGAAGTTTAGACTACTCCGCCCACTCACTCACTCACTGCTCCTGCTGCTAAATGTTCAGTGAGCCCAGTCCCACAGCAACTGCCACACAAGCTCAGACTGTGTCTCTTGTTTGTGCCAGCTCATGTGCCATCCCCTACATGTCTGCTGCACCGGCCATCCACCATTGTCCTGTGGCAGGGCAGTACAGACTGCTTCAAGGTCCCAGTGTTCCCAGCCACAGTTTGGGCTGCTTCAGTACTTGGTACCTCAGTATCCCTGCTAGCTCGAATGCAGGCAGCTTTGGCACATTACTGCTTGAGAATTCAGGCAACTTTGGTGCCCCTGCCAGGCTGTAGATAGGTGGCTTTGTCAAGTAAGAGTCAAAGCCCAGGATGCTTGGCAACTGCCCAGGCTGCATCAGTTTCCAATTGTGCTTGAGCCCAGGCTGATCCACCCACCTATGTGCCCATACACTGTCTTGGGCAAACTACAGTGCAAAAGAAATAACATGAAAAATCAAACGCAAGAAAATCCAGTTAGATCACCCACTCCTACAATGAATACGTCTAACCAAAACATAGAAGAGTCATTAGGATCAGACATCAAATTGAAGCTATGACCAATGCAACCCTGACCAACCTACTGGTAGAACTTGCAAGAAAGCAACAAAGGGCCAATACTCATGTGGATGCTGCCACCATTAAACTAGAACTAATAGATAAGAAATTGGAAGAAATTCAAAGAGAGTTAAGAGCTTTGAGGGAGAGTGAAAAAAAAAAAAAGAAAAGAAAACCTTAAAAATCAGCTGGCCATCCTAAATGAAGACATAAAGAAATACAAGGATGAATTCCAAGAATCATCAAGAAAATCAGAAAATGATGTGATAACAGAGCATAGCAGAGGGATGGAAATTATACATAGAAAAGTAGTAGAAAATGCAAACTTAAATGAACAAGTCCAAAACTCTCTGAAAGCTCTCAAGAATACAGTCAGCCAAGTGGAGGATAGAAACTCTGATCTGGAAGACAAGATGGAAGAAACAGTTTGAGAGTTCAAAACTTTCAGTAAGTTCAAAAGTTCCTGTTAACAGAACATGAGGGAACTGCAAGATACATTTAAACATCCTAATATCAGGATCATTGGAACACCAGAAAGAGAAGAAATTCAGACCAAAGGCATGATGAATATATTTAACAAAATAATTGAAGAAAACTTCCCCAATTTCTTAAAAGAAAGGCCCATCAAGATACAAAAAGCCAACAGAACTCCAAACAGAGTGGACCAAAGGAGAAACTCTCCAAGACATATTGTCATTAAGACTCTAAACATTGACATCAAAGAGGAAATCTTAAAAGCAGCAAGGGA
This sequence comes from Jaculus jaculus, assembly GCF_020740685.1. Classification (NCBI taxonomy): domain Eukaryota; kingdom Metazoa; phylum Chordata; class Mammalia; order Rodentia; family Dipodidae; genus Jaculus; species Jaculus jaculus. The sequence goes on along the minus strand of NC_059103.1, from coordinate 62,125,681 downwards.
AAAACAGCACACCACTTTTAAAGGTAACCCCATCAGAATTACTTAAGACTCCTCAATGGAAACCTTGAAAGCTAGAAGGGCCTAGAATGAAACACAGAAATGCCTAAGAACCTAGGGCTTCCAACCCAAACTACTCTACCCAGCAAAAGTATCCCTCATAATAAATAGTAAATGAAAAACTTTCCATGACAAAACTCAGCTTTAGTATTATATGAACACAAAACCAACCTACAGAGAGTATTTCAAGAAATTCTCCATAGAGAAGAAACAAATAATCAAACTCAAATGCCTACAAGAAGCAGGTCACAATAACCAAACTCAGAGTAGGCACAAAAAACTTCAAGATCCAGGAAAACACCAACCCACATATACCATCACAATATGGCAGGGATCAAATCAAATCTCACAATCATTATCCTAAATATTAATGGCCTTAATTCACCCATCAAGATACAGAAGCTAACAGGATGGATCAAAAAATTAAACCCCTCAATCTGTTGCCTTCAGGTAATCTACCTTACTACTAAAGACAGAAACCTCCTCAGGGTGAAAGTGTAGAAAACAATACTCCAAGCAAATGGGAATAAGAAACAAGCAGGGGTAGCTATATTAATATTGGATAAAATAGACTTCAAACCAAAAATAATCAAAAAAGACAAAGAAGGCCACTTCCGACTTATCAAGGGAACATTCCATCAACAGGATATTACAATCATAAATCTGTATGCACCAAACACAGAGGCACCACAGTCCATAAAACACAACCTACTTGACAATAAAACAGAAATTACCACCAACACCATTATAGCAGGGGACTTCATTACACCATTATCAGTAATAGACAGATCATCCAAACAGAAACTCAACAGGGAAGTAAGAGAGCTCAATAAAAACCATAGATCACTTAGACCTAATGGACATGTACAGAACTTTCCATCCCAAATCCAGACTTCACATTCCTCTCAGCAGCCCAACAAACATTATCTAAAATAGACCAAATACTGGGTCACAAAGACTGCCTCCACATATTTAGGAAGATTGACATAATTCCCTGCATGATATCAGATCACAGTGCTATATTGGTGGTAATCAATAACAAAAGACCCACCAAGAATCCCAACAGCACCTGGAAACTGAAGATCACACTTTTAAATAATAAATGGACAGTGAATGAAATAAATAATGAAATTGCAAAATTTCTGATATTGAATGGCAAAGAGAACACATCGTACCAAAACTTATGGGACACAATGAAGGCGTTCCTCAGGGGAAAATTCATAGCACTCAATGCCTTCATAAAAAAGAGAGAAAGATCCCAACAATAACCTAACCATACACCTAAAGGCAGTGGAAAAACAATAAAAATTTAACCCAAAGAGCTCCAGAAGGAAATAAATAATTAAAATCAGAGCAGAAATTAGTGAATTGGAAACAAAGTAAACAATTAAGACAACTGACAAAACAAAAAGCTGGTTCTTTGAAGAAATTTGAAGACAATTTTATCAAGCAAAAAAAGTAGAAGCTTCAAATTAACAAAATTCAAAATGAAAAAGGAGAGATCACAACAGATATAAGTGAAATAGGGAGAATCATCAGGACTTATTTCAAAAACCTCTACTGCACAAAACTGGATAATGTGGAGGAGATGGATAAATTCCTGGATGCATACCATCTATCAAAGCTAAACTCAGAGCAGATTAATCACCTCAATGAACCCATCGTAGTCATAGAGATTGAAAAAGTAAGAAAAAAACCTCCCCAAAACAAAGAGTCCAGGACCAGGTGGATTCTCAGCTGAATTCTATCAAACCTTCATGGAAGAACTCAAACCAATCTTCTTCAAACTGTGCCATACCATTTGAGAACAGGGAAAGCTACCCAACTCCTTTTATGAAGCCAGTATCACCCTAATTCCAAAACCAGGCGCAGATACCACAGGAAAAGCAAAATACTGGCCTAGTTCCTTGATGAACTTAGATGCAAAGTTCCTGAACAAAATCCTCGCACACCGAATCCAACAACACATCCAAAGCATTATCCACCTTGAACAAATGGGATTCATCCCAGGAACACAGGGATGGTTCAACATACGGAAATCTGTCAGTGTAATACACCACATAATCAAGGTTAAACATAAAAACCACATGATCATTTCGATAGATGCAGTAAAGACCTTTGGCAAGATACAATATCACTTACTGATCAAAACATTGGAGAGAATTTGTATGGTTGGTTTATATCTTAACATAATAAAGGCAATATACAAAGTTCTGAAGACCCAACTGAAACTAAGCAAAATTGGTGAAACCAGCAAGGGTGCTATTTTCCTGATGAACCAGATACCTACCAGCACAAGGGGGAAGGAGACCAACACAGAGAGAAATCAACTCCTACCAAATCAGAAAGCAAGAGCCTCAGTGGCTCCCAAGACCTCATTACTGAAGTAGACCAAAAATGAACCCAACATGGCTCAGGGAAATTTTGGGGAAGAGGGGGCGGAAAGAATGTCAGAGCCACATGTTGGGTCATGATATGCAGAGACATTTATCTTGCCCATAACTGTGGGCTAACTCCACAATGCACGACCCATATACCTCAACAAGGAGGGGCCAATGGGGAAGGGCAGGTCACAGATGAGCCTAATAATGGTACCAAAGTGACTGTATTTGCTGAATACAAAACTAATTAATAAAATAATTAAAAGAAAAAAAGAAAATCCAAATTAAAGAATTGGTAAGAGGAGGAAACTTTGGGCTAAATTATTAAGATTCAAGCATATTTTGAGTCCAGTAGATTTATAAGTTATAGACATGCTTTGAAACTACCTTGAGCTGAATCCAAGAGTATATTTTTTGGTTATATTTGTGTACAGACTGCAGAGGGAGATTAGGAGTGCCATTACTAATACAAGCAATACTTTTGTTGTATTTAAAATTCATTATTTTCAATATAGTATAAACTAAATGCTCACATTTTTAATGGAAAGACTCATCTGAGGGACTTCCATAGATTTTCCCATCCTCGGATTAATTTGTTACAGAAAAGTTCCACTTGCCAGAGACTTGCCATCATGAGCCAGTTGTCATGTCCCCCCTCTAAGATAAAAGAGGAAAACAGTGGGCCACACACCACAATTAGAAGTAAGTTAATGATTCACTTAGCATGTCTCAAATGTGATTTTTAAAATTATTGTTACATACTAAGCAAATTAGTACTATTATCATCCCTAAAATGTCTTCAAATATCCTTGCTTTTACCTTTGTATACATTCATGTGCAATTGTTAATTTTCGTTGACCAGTAACATAAAAACACAGTATATAACCAAATATTCTGCTGCATACAGTTGGCTTGACCATATGTTTATGTACTATTGTTATACTGAAATGTATTGCAAGGGCTGGAGAGATGGTTTAGCAGGTAAGTGCTTGCCTGTGGAGCCTAAGGACCCCAGTTCAAGGCTTGATTCCCCAGGACCCACATTAGCCAGATGCACAAGGTGGCACACGCACCTGGAGTTCGTTTGCAGTGGCTAGAGGCCCTAGTGTGCCCATTCTCCCTCTCTCTCTCTCTATCTGCCTCTTTCTTTCTCTGTCTGTTGCTCTCAAATAAATTAAAAAAAATGTATTGCAAAAATAGGCAGGTTTAAGCACTTACCTGATAAATACAAAAGGAATTAAAGGTATTACCTTCAGGCAATCATTATGTAAAATTCCCAAGAAAAATATAATTAAAATAGGACACTAATTTCTTCATAAATTCATAATTTGCTTTAAAAATTAAATGATTTTCTGGTAAATACAATTCACCATTCTTATGATCAAAATATTAAGATAAAGTCAATTATTGGTTATATATATGACTGTAGGTTACATTTTGAAAGTAAAAGAAAAAAAACAGTAAGACCAGTCCCATATATGTTCTATGTGCCTTAAGTCAACACCTTTGCAACTACATCCTACTTCTTCAAAAAAAAAGAAAGAAAGAAAGAAAGAAAGAAAGAAAGAAAGAAAGAAAGAAAGAAAAAAAGTGGAATCCCTTTTGAAACTGATGCACAGCTTTAGATTGGTATCTTTCACTTTAGCCCTAAGACAGAGTGAGTTAATTCTTTTTATTTAAACAGTAAAGAAACCAATAGCTGACCAATAGATTTTTCCACAACTAGTAAATACTTAGGGAATAATCTAAGGTGCTCAAATATTTGTGGGCTTAGAAATAATTTACTTTGTTTCTTGAAAAAAATAAGACAGTCCATATTAAAAAAATTACTGTTTTCAAAGGATTACCCATTGCATTTGATTACTACTTTCACAACAAAATTCAAAATTTTAATTTAAAAATCAACTATGGGAACTTAAAATATGATGTAGAAATCATGGTGGGCTGATCCAGAAATGGCTGTGGAAAAAATTCCTCACATTTAAAGGCCTTGTTATTTATTAAATTGATATTAGCTTATTAGCACATTGTTTTTTCTCTGAAATATAATAGTAATTAAATGAATGATGGAAGGAAAATAGTCTTTAAGGTAGGTATTCACACCTGAAATTAAAATTGAGCAAAATGTCTTTACTAACATTAATATTTCTAAAGAGTAATAATGGTGATGGGCTGGAGAGATGACTTAGCGGTTAAGTGCTTGCCTGTGAAGTCTAAGGACCTTGGTTCAAGGCTCAATTCCCCAGAACCCATGTTAGCCAGATGCACAAGGGGGCGCATGCCTCTGGAGTTCATTTTCAGTGCCTGGAGGCCCTGGCGTGCCCATTCTCTCTCTCTCTCTCTCTCTCTGTCTGTCACTCTCAAATAAATAAATAAAAAATAAAAACAAACAAAAAAAAGGTGAAATAAAATGTCTCCGCTATTGATAACTATCACTTAAATAGAAGGATCTGCTTGTGTTTTTTTAATATTCTTATTTATTTCTTTGCTAGCAGAGAAAGATAAACAGAAGAGAGACTGAAGAAGAAAATGGGTGCACTATGGTCTCCAGCTACTGCAAATGGAATCCAAATGCATATGTCACTATGTGCATCTGGCTTTAGTGGGTACTGGGAATCAAATTTGTGTTGTTGGGCTGTGAAGTCAAACACCTTAACTGCTGAACCATCTCGCCATCCTGGGTCTTTTGTTTTTGCTTTGCTTGAGTGGTTTAACTCGACAAATTTTCTTCCTTTTATGGATGAAGTAATCTTACTGATAGTCACTTCATGAAACAATAATAGGCTTGATCTTCTACATCTAATTTTGAACTCTTAGAATAATATTTTGTTAGAAACTGTTAGAATATGTATGTAGAGAATTTTCTACACATATAAGTGAAAAACAATGATTGCTGAGAGCAAACCTCACAGCAGGCTTTGACCCATAAGTCACTGTCCATTTTGGAGAAACAAATACTGTCAGAAACTAGCCTTGCTCTTGCCTTCACATCCTGTGGATTGCTGCCTTCCTGCTTGAATGACAGGGAAGTGTATGTGTAACAGTGACTGCACTGTCTATATATTCTAGAGAATTTAACTTCTTACCTTTACTTAAGAAGAAAAGTTGGGCTGGAGAGATATCTCAGTGGTTGAGGAACTTGCCTGCAAATCCTGACAAACTGGGATCAGTTCCCCACTAGCCAGGGAAAGCCAGATGCACAAAGGGAAGCATGCATCTCTAGGGTTGTTTGCAGTGGCTAGAGGCCCTGACACGCCCATTCTCTCTGCCTATCTTTCTTCTCTCTCTCTCTCTCTCTCTCCTTGCACATAAATAAAAATTTATAGAAAAAATTGATAAATAGCTCAAGGAGATTCAGTTAAAAATTCTTAACCAGGTAATTACAACATTTATTCTGTTTTTTGCTGTAGGTGAAACATGAGAAGGGATTTTTGCAAATGTACTGTGCTTCATTGGGTCAGAACTGAGAAAAGCCTTTTGTTTTCTCGATAGGTTATGTCCCACCGGGTGTATGTCCAAAAAGCACCTGATTGAAAACATGTTCATATTTTTAGAGTGAATACTCATGTTGGGTGATTTCTACCATGTTTATAGTCAGTTCTAAACTCCCTCAAACTGCAGAAACAGTACCACCATGAGACCACCTGAAAATGAAATGCACTTAGACACACAAGGTTTCCTGAAGTATTTTACAAATTCCTCTAGAGTACACTTAGGATAAAGTAAGTACCAGTGTTTTTTTTTTGTTTTTTTTTTTCTTCTTCTTCTTCTTTTCCTTTCCCAGTCTTCAGTTTCTTCAAACGAATTACTGCCTCTGATCAGTGGGTTCTGTGATCTTCTGCTTCCTTACCTACTCTACAAAGATCTTGCCACTGTGTTGCAGCCCCTCCATGTCTATTGTTCTTTTCAAGCCTCACCTACTTGGTTATTATAACTAATTTTTATGGGAGGGGAAAATTAGGCTTATGGAATTCATGGAAGGCTAGCTGAAATTTCCAACAAAAAGAATATGAATATGAATCAAATTACTTTTGACTCGAAAATTTCCACTTAGCCGGGCGTGATGGCGCACGCCTTTAATCCCAGCACTCAGGAATCAGAGGTAGGAGGATCGCCATGAGTTCAAGGCCACCCTGAGACTACAGAGTTAATTCCAGGTCAACCTGGACCAGAGTGAGACCCTACCTCGAAAAAAAAGAAAAATTTCATTTAACCACTGTTAGACTCATTTAGCTTTTATGCCTGCTACACTTTCTGTTCCATTCTGCTCTGTGTATTTTTGTCTTATGGGTTTTATGGACTTACTATTCTCATTCAAATAATGCTTATTAATAAATGACCCCTTTGGTATGTCAGGTCACTCCCCATATTGCTGTATTCCTATAATGGGTAAGGTTTGAATTAAGCACAAATAAGGCATTAAAGTCTGTAGAAAATTCTGATAACAATAAAAGAATAAAAATCAGTTTATAGAGATATTTCTACTATGCAGGCCTATGCTAGAGAAAGAACTTTTGGCACTGTGGGTTCTGGCAGATATTAAAATTCAGTATGTGGACATTTTAAGGAATTCTCCTTCAAGCTGATCTGAGTTTATGAACTAACTTGCAATACATAAGTAACATCAGTAATTAGTACATTATATTATATCCTTGACTTCTGTTCTTCAAGAAAAATAGTTACCCTTACAACATTGCCAGCACTGACATAACATTTGGGTTTCTATCTTTATCCACTTAGAATTTATTCTCCCAGACATGGTAGTGTGCTGTTAGAGACACATACTTCCTCATTATCTATAACATGAAATAGTAAATAAAATATTACAAACATTGAGCAAATGCTTGTAGGGCACAAAACAAATGCTTGTTAAGATATCATTGTATTGAGAGTTGTCTATAAATTCTGGTTTCTAAATCCATAATTTTCAAAAAAATACATATTCTGCTTAGCAGCTTGTAAAAACTTCTCCAAAATAGATCACATGATAGGACATAAATAATGTCTCTAAAATATTCAGGAAAATTGTCGTGACTTTTTGCATTATATATGACCACAATGCAACAAAATTAGAAAACAACAAATATATAAAAAGAAACAACAAAAAATAGACAAACTCCTGGAGACTAAACAATACAATGTTAAATAATGAATGGGTAATCACAGAAATCTAAAAGAACATCCATAAATTTCTAGAACTGATTGATAATGAAAACACAACATACCAAAACTTATGGGACACAATGAAGGTAGTCCTTTAAGTTTATAGCACTAATGCCTATATTACAAAGTCTCCCCTCCTCCAGGCATGCCCCCAGTGGGCCTCGGCTGTTCCTCTGGGCGCCACCCCTCCGCACAGCCAACGGAGAACACCCCTGCGCCCCGCCTCTCGACTAGCTGCTGGCCCCCACATCCGGTACCGATTCCAGTCGCCGGACTCTGGCACTATGGTCAGGGCGGAGGGGACGGCACAGGCCAGGCAGGAAGGCACGGGATTTCTATAATTGGCCTGATGAGTCTTTTGAAGAAATGGACAGTACACTTGCCTTTCCGCAGTATATTCAGCAGAACATAAGGGCGGATTGCTCCAATATTGACAAAATTCTTGAACTACCTGAGGGCCAAGATGAAGGTGTGTGGAAGTATGAACATCTAAGGCAATTCTCCCTTGAACTAAATGGACTTGCTGTGAAACTTCAGAGTGAATGCCATCCAGATACATGTACTCAAATGACAGCAACTGAGCAATGGGTTTTTCTTTGTGCAACTCATAAAACTCCAAAAGAGTGTCCTGCTATAGACTATACAAGACATACTCTTGATGGTGCTGCATGCCTTCTGAATAGCAATAAATATTTTCCTAGCAGGGTTAGCATAAAAGAATCATCTGTAGCCAAACTAGGATCAGTATGCCATAGGATTTATAAAATATTCTTACATGCTTATTTTCATCTCTGGCAGATATTGACAAGTATGAAAATGAAACATTTTTATGCCATCGGTTTACTAAATTTGTGATGAAATATAATTTGATGTCCAAGGATAACCTGATTGTACCAATTTTAGAAGAGGAAGTTCAGAATTAAGTTTTGGGGAGAGTGAAGCATGAAAGGAATCATCTAGAGAAATGTGCTGATTATATAATTAACATCATGTACTGTATATATCATTTAGACACATCAATCATGTATCCATATTATAGCTGCTAATAACGCTTGTTAATAAGAGAATTTACAATTTGGTAAAAACAAAACAAAACAAAAAAAGTCAGAGAGATCTCAAGTCAATGACTTAACCATTCCCCTGAAGGCACTGGAAAAATAAGAAAAATTCAAATCCAAAAGAACCACATGCAAAGAAATAATCAAAATCAGAGCAGAAATTAATGTATTGGAAATTAAGAAAACAATTTAAAATTTGATGAAATGAAGAACTGATTCTTCAAAAAATAAAATAAACAAGTTTGATAAGCCCCTGGTCTAACAGATCAAATGAAAAAAACCTAAAATCAACAAGATGAAAATGAAAATGGAGATATTATAATGGATATTAATGTATCAATGAAGTTGGGAGTATCATGACATTTCAAAAAACTTATTTTCCACAAAACTAGAAAATATAGAATAAATAGATCAGTTCCTTGACTCTTAACACCAACAAAAGTTAAACCCAGAAAAAAATTAATTACCTGAACAAAGCTATTTCATTAAATGAGATTGAAAATGTAATTAAAAGCCTCCCAACAACAGCAACAAAAAAGTCCAGGCCAAGATTATTTTACTGCTGAATTTTAGCAAACCTTCACTGAAGAACTGAAATCATTAGTCCTCAAGTTATTCCACACAATTGAAAAGGAGGGAAAGCTCTCTGATTCCCTCTATGAAACCAACATTACACTAATACCTAAACCAGACAGAAACTCAACAAGGAAAGAAAATAACAGACCATTATCCCTGCTGATGTTAGATGTAAAAATTCTCAATAAACTCCTGTAAACCAAACATGAGAACACATCAAAGTATGATCCAGGGCTGAAAAGACCGCTCAGTGGTTAAGGTGCTTGCCTGAAATGCCAATGGACCCAGATTTGTCTACCCAGGACCCATGTAAACCAGATGCACAAGGTGGCACATGTGTCTGTAGTTCATTTGCAGTGGTTTAAGGCCCTGGAGTGCCCATTCTCCCCACCCCCCATCTGCCTCTCTCTCAAACAAATGAATTTAATTTAAAAAAAATAAAATAAAATAAAAGTATCATTCACTTCAATCATGTAGGTTTCATCCCAGGGATGAAACAGAGGGATGGTTCAACATATGGAAATCAACAAACATAATATAGCACATAAACAGACATAAGGACTGGAATCACAAGATTATTTCTATTGGTGCAGAAAAGGCCTTTGGCAAAATATAACATGCCCTCATCATTAAAACACTAGAGATACTAGAAATGGAGGGTCCAAACCTCACCTAATAGGGGATATATATATATATATATATATATATATATATATATATATATATATATATGTTCAATATCAGACCTAAGACCCATATCATTTTAAATGGAGAAAACCTTGATGCTTCCTCACTAAAATCAAGAACAAGATGGGGTGGCTTACTCTCACTACTGCTTTTCAACATAGTACTGGAAGTTTTTACTCAAGCAATAAGGCAAGAGAAAAAAATAAAAGGGATACAAATTGGACAGAAAGATATGAAACTAGCTCTATTTGCAGATGATATGATTCCGTATGTAAGTGGCCTGAAAGACTGCACCAAAAATCTCCTTGAGGGGCTGGAGAGATGGCTTAGCGGTTAAGCGCTTGCCTGTGAAGCCTAAGGACCCCGGTTCGAGACTCAGTTCCCCAGGTCCCACGTTAGCCAGATGCACAAGGGGGCGCAAGCGTCTGGAGTTCGTTTGCAGAGGCTGGAAGCCCTGGCGTGCCCATTCTCTCTCTCTCTCCCTCTATCTGTCTTTCTCTCTGTGTCTGTCGCTCTCAAATAAATAAATAAATAAATAAATAAATAAATAAATCTCCTTGAGGTAACAAACTCTTTCAGCCAACTGGCAGAATATAAAATTAACACACAAAAAAAAATCAGCAGCCATCAAATATAACAATGATCAACATATAGAGAAGAAATCATTGACGCAGTCCAATTTACAATAGCCAAAGAAAATTTAAATATCTTGGAATATCCCTGACCAAGGAAGTGAAACACCTATAAAATGAAAACATAAAATCTCTGAAGATAGAAATGGGAGACTACATGTGGTAGAAAGACTTCCTTGAACTCATGGAATTCACAGGCTTTGGTTGGCTTTGTTCATGCTCTTTTGTTGCATCCTGGCCCCACCACACTCAGGATAGAAATCAACTCTAGAAACACCCTCAGGATGCATACAGACATGAAATTTGCTAATCTTGGTATGTCTCAATTCAACCAAGCTGACAGAGTTGACTGCTGATATCCATGTTCATTTCCCACTTCTCATCTGTTCACGTTCTTTGCATTACTGGGGCCTGCTCCATGGGAGGAATACAAACCTGGTACAGAAAACCAAGTCAAAAGCCAATGATGGGGAACTCATAAGCCCCAGAGGAGTTATGTCTACTATTGTCTATCTAAATGCATATATTATGGTCACCAAACTGCCCTGTAAGCATTTTTATTAATGTTTATAACCATATATCAATGCTATTCTCACTTTAAAAAAATAATTGTTTATTTTTATTTATTTATTTGAAAGTGACAGAGAAAGAGGTGGGGGAGAGAGAGATAGAATGGGTGTACCAGGGTCTCTAGCCACTACAAATGAGCTCCAGAAGTGTGCGCCCCCTTGTACATCTGGCTAACGTGCGCTCTGGGGAATTGAGCCTTGAATGGGGGTCCTTAGGCTTCACAGGCAAGCACTTAACCTCTAAGTCATCTCTCCAGCCCTACTCTCACTTTCAATTAGAAAAACTTATCGTTTTTAGATGGTGGTGACCTCTAGGAAGACTCAAAAAGCAGCACAGTTCCAAGAAGAAGTGACAGAGGAGTGTTCAGCACTGAAACATCCCTATCACACCTTCTAAGGCTCAGGGCCCACTGCAGAAGAGGGGGAGGAAAGAATGAAAGAGCCAAAGGAAAGGTATGATTGCATATAATGCAATCTTCCAGGCACAAAATGGCCTGGATATCCATGACCTCACAGTCCCAGGCACTTCCTACACAAATACATCATTGTAGCAGGAAAAGATGATGACATTGAAATGAAAGAGAGACTAATTGAGAAGAGGAGGGGATATGAGGAGGGTGGATTTATGAGGGGAAGATTGGGGAGAGAATTATGATGGTTTATTGTCTATAATTATGGAAGCTGTTAACAATAAGTTTAAAACATATGTCAAGCCTACATCTAATTCTTACTCTGTTTTCACTCACCACAGTACAGATTTCATTTTGGCTCCAGATGAGCCCAATATGTACATTTAATCCAGATCTCTACATTGCCCACTCACCTGTGAGGTAAATCTGAACATGGCCTTGAAGCCTTGGTTTCGTCCTGGATCCCTTTCCCCTGGTCTCTCACACCAGATCTTCAGTTTCTCCATCTAGGCATACTGAAGATGCTTCCCCTCGGAGAATGAGCATGAATAGTAAACGAACTATACTTGTAATGTGCACACAATGCCTGGCCAGGAGCCACTACTGTGCACTGGAAGACAGCATCAGGAAAAGAACTGCAGGAGGACAATTTGGCTCCTGAAGAATGTTAAAGCTAAAAACATGAAGCGAGCCAGGCGTGGTGGCACACACCTTTAATCCCAGCACTCTGGAGGCAGAGTAGGAGGATCACCATGAGTTCAAGGCCACCCTGAGGCTACATAGTGAATTCTAGGTCAGCCTGAGCTAGAGTAAGACCCTACCTCAAAAAACAAAACAAAACAAAACAAAACAAAAAAAAAAAAAAACAAAAAACCATGAACTGAGAGAAGACCCAAAACATCCTATAAGAAGAAGGAAAGGTGAGACTAGAAAGACTTAGAATAGTGAGCAAGGTTATTAAGGGAATGAAAACTTTCAGGAGAAATTTTTTCTCCTGCACTACCACACTTAGCCTAAGAACTATTTTTGAGTGCCTGTCTTGTGGCAGTGTTTACTCTAGGTACTGGAGATGTATTAGTTTAAAAAAAAAAAAAAGATATTTGTGGCCTTGCCAGAATAAACAATTCCAAAATGCACAAAAGCCCCATTCCAGTGAAGTGATTCATTTTAGAGATTGCACTAAGTGCTGGGTTCTTCAATAGAGGGATTTCCTCTATGAAAAATAAATAAACCTATAAATAAAATTACAGTTGCTTACTTTATTCCCTCCTAGGTAATTTCAAAAGTGACATTGAAAATGATGAAATTATAAAAAACTAAGTGAGGACATTGAGTTACATTTTATAACAATTAAAGAAAGAAAACTTGGGGCTGGGGAGATGGCTCAGTGGTTAAAGGCACTTGCTTGCAAAGGCTGCTGGCCTGGATTTGATTCCCCAGTATCCATTCACATAAAGCCATATACACAAAGTGGTACGTGCACCTGAAGTTCGTTTGCAGTGGCAGGAGGCCCTGGCCTGCCCCTTCTCTTTCTCTTGAATAACAAATAAATAAATAAATAAATACAAAAATTAAAGAAAGTCACAGTCAAACACAAATTCATGGTGAGGGAAAACAGTGGAAAGAGGATGAGGTAAGAATAAATGCTGCATTTTACCCGCTCAGGCTACTTGCTTGTAGTTTTAACCTGGAGCACAAGCGATTGCCTTGGTAGGCAGCATCAGAAGTTTGTATCTGGGGGATTCCCGTCTCACCACCTTAGTGACAGACAGAGATACATGTCCATAATGAGAAGAACTTCTTGGGTTCTTCCTTGTGTCTTACTGCCCAAGGCTATGAGGCACAAGTTGATACTGCTCTAAGCACAGCTGTGGTGACAGATTTGTGATGGAAATTATTGAATTGCAAACATTTCTAGATGCATGTGCTTAGTTCAGGGTGGATGTAGGGCTCTATCACCCCTCCCTCTACTCCCTTCCCTGCCTGAGGTATGATGTAGGGTGTGATTCTCAACTATTATGTTTTTCAGTCTCCTGTTTCCACCCACCTGATAGTTCTGTGATTTCCTGAGAGAGTTTCAATAAACCTGCTCTCTCTCTCTTGCTCAGCTTCTTGCCACAGCTGGTATTGCAGGGGGGAGAAGAAACCTTAAGGGATCTACTTGGATAAATCTTCATCCTCTTTGAGCCACATCTTGTAAAGTGGGATCAAAATACCAGCACCTTTATAATCGGGATCAAAGAGAATCAAGTTACAAAAGACTCTACAGGATCCTAAGAGAAGGGAGGTCTTCTGGTTTCCTGAAGTGTTTTCAGTATTTAGTTTATCTTTTCAGAACTTTTGCCTTCTCTTTGTTCCTCCCTGTCTTCTGTCAGGTTCTGAATCATGGCTGATGAAGTGTATTTGACTTAAATGGGGTCTCAGAAAAGGCATCATCTTTTCTACAGCTGCATCGAGTTGCTCAAGTTTCCCAAGAGAAATTCCACGTTTGGCTGCTCTTCCAAATCTTCTCTGAATAGTTAAAGCTAAGTCTTAGAAATTGGAAACCTTTGTCGTGAGATCCTGGACTGCGTGGAGATCACAGCACTGTAGTGTGTGTGGGAAAGATAGAGAGAAAGGGAACAGGAGTCAGCACTTACTTTGTTCCACGCACCCTGGTGGTATATGTAGTGTTTTTTGAATGCTCTACTGGACTACACAACCCAGAGAAAAACCTTGACCTTTTGCCTGTGAGCTGAATCCTACTGCATAGCATGGTGCTCAAGCACTTGAATGAAAACATTGGTTGAATAGATAAATAAGCAGTGTTTTATGCTTTGGACCTCATCTGCACATTGTAGAGAAAGGAAAGACAATGGAATTCTTTCAGGATGAAACGATAGAAAGCATAGAGATCTACCAGGATGGAAGCCCAGGCTGGCCTAATCAGAAAGGTCTCTATCTATATAGAGGAAGAGCCCATGGGGAGCAAGAAGGTAATGAAAGAGCAAACAATGGCTTTTGAATACTCAGGGCAAAGGTTGTAGGAAGTGCATGCTAACACTCTCCTGTTCTCTAGATGTAAACAAGCTAGAGGTGAGTCCCCACATCCCTCCCTCTCTTTTCTCCCCTCAAGGTCCACTACCAACTCACTTAATTTTGTATTCAATTTAGTATATGCCTCTTCTGCCTTGTTGCAGGACACATCTTATACTTAGGCTTCTCTGCCTGAAAAGTTACTTTCAGCATTTACAATAGGAGTTTGTTCTTTTCTCCTCCCAATAATTTCTGCTTTAGTTATTCTTTCTTGGTAGAGGAGACATGATAAAACAGCCACAACATGTAGTCAGCCCTGTGACATAGTCAATCATCTGCAGCTGTACTCATAGTGTCTAGTATATTGCTCTGATGTCAACAGTCTTCTGCAGCTGTATTCAGAGCATGTAGTCATCCCTGTGGCCCCATCAGTCCTCTGTAGCTGCTCTGATAGTGTTAACCTTCACTTTGAGTGGGTGAAGCACTTGTCAAGCATGAGCTTATGATTGGGTCTCAGAGAGTCCTATGTTTTCTGTTACTTATGAAATTAGTCCCTCAGGTCCAGAATGTCTTGTATCTGCTGACTGGAAGGATGACTTCCAAGATCCCTCAGAATTGCAAAGATGTGACACTGAGAATGTCACTGCTGTATGGGAAGGATGAGGAATCCATTATAACCCTGTGTGGCAGGTGGAAGTACAGGAGAGAGTGATATTCACCCTCCTCATGTTAGCTACTAACATTTTAAGATCCTGAGAACAGTCCTATGAACATCACACTTACTATATAGTTGAAATGAATAGCTATTGCTATGATAATTTTAGACTCATATTTCATGGTAAAATTATAGCTACTATATATAAGTTAAAATATATGGAATAAAAGTAATTATGGAGTTTTGAATGCTCAAAAATTATTTATGCAGGAATAGTCATGTTGATAATTATTTTGCTTTATGATTACTTGATGGCATTAATGGAACTCACATGCAACTTAAACTGGGGATAATGATTCACACCAGTAATCCCAGCAGTCAAGATGCTAAAACAAGAGAGTTGCAGAGGGTCTGAGGCCTTGAGCATAGAGTACATAGTGAATTCCAGGCCAACAAATGCTACATGACAATGCTCTGTCTCAAAAACAAAACAAAACAAAAAATCAAACAAACTCTTAGGGTTTGGATTGTGAGTCCTTGTACACAATCTGAACTTTTCCCCTTTAAAGTTGCATGATAATTTGGAAATTTGAACTCTGCTCTTTGAAGTTCAGTTCCTTTACCCATCAGTTGAGGTAGTAATGTCAATTTTATGGTATGGAATAATGTTTGTAGACTGTGTCTTCATGATGAGTAGTACAGAACAATCACTGAGCCGACTAACCATTGTTCCATGAAATTCATAATGACAGGTGCTTCACATGGGCTTCTTTGGAGAACAATCTGGTCACTAGGTTACTTTGCTGTGTGCACACAGAGGGAACAGCCAATGCCAGTGATGTGAGCTCCTGCTCGGGTGTGTCCTGTATATAAGTTGAAGAATCCAGATCTAATCTTGTCTATATCCCAAAGTAACATTTTTCCACCCAGACATTTGGGTCTGATAGGAGCCCACGGTGGGCAGCTTGTATCTCTTCTATAACAACGAAGAATTCATACTTGGGATGCCGATCAGGTTAGCATCAATTAGTTTTGTGTGTGGAGTACACATGTGTCTATGTGTGCCTATATGAGTGGTACACACTTGTGTGGGGATGTACTTGCAAATGTGTTCAGGTGCATATAGAATGGAGAGAAATCAGAGATGGTGACTTTCTCAATCACTGAACTTAAAGCTCATCAATTCTGCTAGGCTAGCTCACTAGAGCCCTGGGGGATTCCTTGTCTACACCATCCTAGCACTAGGATTACAGGCATATACTGATGCATGGGCTTTCACATGGGTACCTGGGATTGAAGCTCAGGTTCTCAAGCTTGCATGTCCTGTGCTTTATACTCTGAGACATCTCTCCAGCCCCAATTACTGTGTGTATGTGTGTGTGTGTGTGTGTGTGTGTGTGTGTGTATTTGATATTGCTATAAGACTAGTGTAAACATCCATTATTATTCCTTTTTAAAATTCTCTCAAACCCTGGGAACAAATACTGTTTACAACTAGACATTTGCCTGCTTCCATATCATTTTTCACTTCATAAATACTGAGAGATGTTCAACTTTTTATCAAGACTAAAAAAGCAAAAACCCATGAGGCCAGCCACACAATAAATAGGTTGAGGGCATAGTGACCTCAGTCTCTCACCAATTTTTGAACCTTTCTGCAAATGTTATCAGTGGGCTGAGGACCAGTCCTGCCTTAGTGAGAATTACCAGGACATATGGCACAATGTGGAGACCTGGGTAGACAGAGCAGTGCACAGTTGCTGCTCAGTGCTGGCTTCTTTCCACTTGCCAACTTCATATGAAGCTAAATATCATGCTGGGGACATATGCTTATGGGCTCTGCACTTACTGCCTGCAGCTATGAACTCCTGTATTATAATGGTAATGCCACAATCTGTTCTGTGACAGCTCAGGGGGCAGATGACATGCATGCTACTGACAGGGCCATCACTTTCATGAGACATTGACTTCTCTGCACCTGAGCATTCCTGTAATCAGAGACAGAGTCGACGCTCCATGAAATAGAGTTAGACCAAGGATTCAGAGAATAAAATAACAGCCTGCCTTTCAAAGTGGAGCTCATTTTATACCCAGCAGAGCTATGTTAAAGGGCATTTTCCTCAGGGGTAAAGCACTCTAAATTCTAAACTGAGACTCAGGAATGTTTATCCTCTACCTTATGACATCAGTCTTGAAAACCTGATTTTGTGGAAGGCCCATGTTGTACTTTCTCAGCTTATTTTGTTAGCTATGAGTCCAATACTTGGTAGTAGAAATGGAAGAGAACAGACAGCTGAGAAAATCAATTTCTGAT
The DNA here is from genome assembly GCF_020740685.1 of Jaculus jaculus. Classification (NCBI taxonomy): domain Eukaryota; kingdom Metazoa; phylum Chordata; class Mammalia; order Rodentia; family Dipodidae; genus Jaculus; species Jaculus jaculus. The sequence continues at coordinate 62,108,164 of NC_059103.1, read as the reverse complement.
CATCCAATGAAAAAGTCTTAGTGCACTGCCTGCTATGGACATGACCTTTATGTTCAGTTCTTGGCATTGAACTCCTTGTTACTGGATATGCATTCAAGTATTTAAAATACATATCTTAGCTGGGCGTGGTGGCGCACATGCCTTTAATCCCAGCACTCGGGAGGCAGAGGTAGGAGGATCACCGTGAGTTCAAGGCCACCCTGAGACTACAGAGTTAATTCCAGGTCAGCCTGGACCAGAGTGAGACCCTACCTCGAAAAACCAAAAAAAAAAAATAAATAAAATAAAATACATATCTTTATGCTAAATATTACTTTGTAATACACTTGTAGATACAATCACCAACCCCTGCTTCTGGCAAGAAGTAAGGGTACATTAGCATTTCCTGGATAATAGCAAGTTCCAGCATAGAGAGTTTGAGAGAGAATCACTGGATGAAAAGCAGAAACAGAAACAATTAGAAAATTCAAGTGTAGAGCTTTGAAGGGTTGGAAAGCAAAGACATTCTAGACATTATAAAGGAAATGATGTGGCTCAAAACATTGTTGAGTATAACACAAAAAATAAAGTTTAAAACTTCAACTTCCCAGGAAGTCTCAATGTAAGCAAATAAGCCATGGTAGAAAGGCATCTTGCTGTGGAAATCCACCTTTCCTACAGCCCTGGACTACCAGCAATGGAATGGAAGGCATTGATTCAGCCCTTGTTATAAACTTTGAGTTGGGATACTGAAACATAGAACTAGCTAGAACCAAGCTGATTAGAAAAGGTGGCTACCTGTTTCTGAGAAAATTATATCCTCAAAGTAACAATTGCTACAGATTCTTGAATTGACTGTGAGGTTATATAATCACCCTCAAAATCCCACTAGCATGAATCTGAGTCATGCAGACGTGGACAGACATTCATATGCCATGGTGGAGGATGTGGCAAGGTTATTCTCACACAGGAACAGAAAAAATAGTATTATAGGAGCTGCTACAGGAAAGTGGAAAGTGGACCTAATTGAGATTGAGTCCATGCCTTTAAGATGAGGGTGGATATCAAAATTACTGCTCATATTTCCACTTGCTTATCTTATAAACAGAGATCAGAATTTGACCACAGATTTGCTATATCCTCCTCACTCATCATCAATAAGAGAAAGAGACAAACCTGTCTTTAAGTTCCAGGTCAGCAAGTAATGGAGGTTAGTAGGGATAGAAACCTATATTAAAATGGACCTTTCCAATATATCAGTTTTCTAGGACTTCCATTACTATGCACCATAGATTGGATAGCTTAATGAACAGATGTTTATTTCTCTCACATGTCTGGAGGCTGAAAGTCCATGACTCAAGTACCATCAGGTATGGTTTCATCTTAGCTCTCTCTCCTGGGCTTGCAGTTGCCACCTTCTTGCTGTGCACCCCATAGCCTTTCTTCTGTGGGTGTGTCACCACAGAAGACAGACCTCTTCTAAGGACATTGGACCAGGTTGAATTCTTATTCAATCATCTCTTTTGTGGCCCTGCATGCAAATTCTGTACCTACTGGGTAGGATGCTTTAGCATAGAAGATTTGGTGGGTATAGTCCAGCCCACAACTCTTCTTTTCACAAAGGACAACACTCACCAAGAGTTCCTTCTCAGTGAGTAGATACAACACTCATGCTCCTGTCAGCTAAGTACAGTTGTGGGGTTTTCCCCTACCAATCAATGTGAAGTTGGAATTTTGGGATTAAGTAATTTGGAAATAGTTATTTCTTTTCTTTTCTGTTAACTGGACAAAAGCCTCCCTGATATCAGATAGGTCAACAGAGCCACCAGATCAGATGGATAGTAGTGGGCTCCCTAGTCAATGTGGAATGCCAGCCTTAATACTGGCAGGAGAGTGGAATATAAAATTTAATTTGTATTGATATAGTTAATGCACTATAAAACCCACTCTTAAAATACACAATTCTGTTTTTCTGTTTTGTTATTATATCCACAATGTTGTCCAACCATTTTTCTCATTTCAGAATATTTTATTGACATGTAAACAAATTCTATGCCTATCAGGAGTAATGCTCCATCTGTCCTTCCTTCAGTCCCTGGCAAATACCTTTATTCTTTGGATGTAGCTATTCTGGACATTCCAGGTAAATTGAATCATGAATTAGGTGTCCTTTTTAGTCTGAATTCTTCATCTAGTATGTTTTTATCTGTGTTGACCAATGGATCAGAATTTCATTCCTTTTTAATGTCCAGTTCTATGTTCCTACCCTATTTGTTAGTTGGCATGAACATTGCTTCCATCTATTGGGTACTATGAATAATGCCATTTTGAACATCCATGCTCAAGATTTGGAGCAAGCATACTTTCAATTTAATGTGGTCAATGCATAGAAATCGAATTCCTTACTCTGCTGATGAAGTTGAAGTTTTTCTTTATGAGGAGATGAAAAATGGTTTCCAAAGTGGCTACAAAAATAATCTCTCAAACATTGAGCACAGATCCCAGTTTACTTTTCCAGGCCATCCTTGTGTGTGTGAAGTGGAATTCTACCCTGGTTTTAGGTGCATGTTTGTGATGACTGGTGTGTGCATTGCTGATGCTTGTACTTCTGCTTTTTTAAAGAAACATTTTATTTTCTATTTATTTTTTTAAGGAAGAAAGAGGGAGAGAAAGAGGAAGATAGAAAAAGAATGAATTAATGGGTGTGCCAGGGCATCCAGCCACAGTAAACAAACTCCAGATGCACGCACAACCTTGTGCATTTGGCTTATATGCGTCCTGGGGAACTGAACCTGGGTGCTTTGTCTTTGCAAGCAAGTGCCTTAACTGCTAAGTCATTTCTCCAGCTGTGGTGCCTGTGCTTCTATCCTTTCAATTCTGACACAGTGAACTATATTTCTATCTACCTCCAGTACTGCAAAGAAGACAGCCCAGCTTTGTGGTAGGTTTTTTTTTTTTTTTTTTTTTTTTTTTGTAGGTTTGAAGTGGGGTAGTGTGACTTCTTCAGTTCTATTCATTTTAAAGAATATTTTGTCTCTTCATAGCTCTTTGGAATTCCACTGAGTTTGAGGTGTGATTTCTCTATCCTCTCCACATTACCACTTCCATCAACACAGGATCAAGGATAGTAGTCATACAGTTGACAATAACAGCACCTAAACATGTAGGAATTTGAGAGTAGGAAATAAAATTATATCACAGGTGTGGTAATGCATGTCTATAATCCAAACACTCAGGAGGCTGAGGCAGGAGGATTGCTGTGAGTTTGAGATCAGTTTGGGCTACAAAATGAGACTTTCTCTAAAAAATAAAAGTAAAATAAGGACTGGAGAGATTGGTTAAGGTGCTTGCCTGTGAAGCCTAAGGACCCATTTTCAACTCCCCAGATCCCATGTAAGCCAGATGTACAATGTGATGTATGCACAAGGTGGTACATGTGCATAAGGTGTCACAAGCATCTGGAGTTTGATTAGAGTGGCCGGAGGTTCTGGCACACCAATTCTTTCTTACACACAGATGTTCTTACTCTCTCACATAAAGAAAAGGCCAGTCTGTTGGGCTTGTCTCAAGAAATAAATTAAAACCACCTCATTTTGGAGAATTCATAATCATACAACTAGACAAATAAAAACAAATTATTTGGGATATTCTGTTTTTTTTTTTTCAGAATAACGAACCCTCATCTTATGCTTTGTATGAAGACAGACTTCAACTATGAGACAACAACAACAACATCAAATCCCTGCTCATTCAACAGGTTCACAAAACTTCTTGAACTTGATTCATTGTCAAGGTACCAGTGAAGCAACATAAGCTGACTCCTAAGATAAATGTTTCAAAGAGGAGGGAATCAAACATGTTACTATCAAATACATAGGATGGCAACATTGATTAGAAGTCTGTTACAATTTAATACATTAATAAAAATTGAATATGGCAAATGGTGAAAATACAGAGGACTTTGGAATTGTATATGCCAGGAGAGTATATCACTATTATATAGGCTCACTAGACACATACTCATGCACACATCAATAATTATAGGAACCCTGATCTAGCAACTTCTCATGGTGTATGGGTGGAAGCCTAAAAGAGAAAGTGCTACAAATAATAACAAAAGCACATGAAAAACCTGTCTTCTGCCCTGTGGAATACAATTCCTATGTGTGGAATATTTAAAAACAAAAAAAGAACAGTAGTCATAAAGCACTAGAGAAAGCTCATCAAAGCTGGAAAAGGGGGCTATAAAGAAGAACAAGAACAAAAAGAAAGCTAGAAAGCAAAAAAAAATAGGAGCAAACACTAAGGCAAGACCTCTACCAAAGGGGGAAAGAAAGAGCTTGGAACATGAAGAAGAAGAAAGCACCGAAAAATGTCAGGCAATGAATGGTGGCAGCCCACTGTCCAGGGGTGGGTGAGTCCATTGGAGGAGACCTTCTCTAAGGGGGCACTTAGTTAAAGATGTGCATTTGAGGGTGAAGCCTTCAACCCTTGAGAAGCAGCCCATGCTCCCATTAGAAGGACATTAGCACAGTCTGAGCTTTATATGTTGGCAGAGCAAAAGCAAATTAGAAACTTAGCTCAGACTCTGACTTGATTGTATCTAACATACACACACACACACACACACACACACACAGAGAGAGAGAGAGAGAGAGAGAGAGAGAGAGAATGAGAGAGAGAGAGAGAGAGATGTAAAGAATCATGGATCTAGATGAAATCTTGAGTGTTCAAAATAAGTCAGTCTCAGTCACTGCTACAAGGCTTGGCATGAGCAGCAGGAAAAGCCAGGTGAGGAGATTCTCCACTTACACTGGAGCTCCCCACAAACTCAAGAAATGTGAAGGGAGGACTGCAGTGACCAACAGAGGAGCAGCTCGTGAGGTAGAGGATAACATGGACCAGTGGGAGAACTAGAGCCACCACCACAGCCTCCCCTCTCCCACCACGGGTGCAAGCACCAGAGACCTGGGGAAGGGAGTTCACAGGACCCAACACCAGTGACCCGAGCAGCCATCCAGCAACCCACCCAGCCTACTTGAACCCACAGCACAGCAAAGAGGGACCCAAGCAGGAGTGTAGCATAACTAAGACCAAAATTATCCCAAAGGGGAAGGGTCTCACTTGGTCATAAGCTGACTTGGAACAACAGACAAAATACCTTAGCCTCCAAGTTGACAGGATTAAGGATGTAGGGCAACACACATCTTAATGGACTGTGACTGTCTTAGAGGATCTGGTTGTCATAATGCCTACCATTGCATAAATATTCTGTGCTGTTTTTCATTGAATATGCACATTACTTAGTTAAATTTTAAAATCTGCATGTATTTTTTTCTACTCAGCTTGCTTGAATACTCTCATAGCAGGCAAACCCAACATCTAGGGTCACTTTTATAGATACTCTGAGAGAATTAAGAGCCACACATAGCACCTTAAGATCCTACCCTGAAGATATATAATATCAGATTGATTAATATATCTAATAATAATGCAATTAATTAGAAAATCCAAGCATTAAATTAATCCAAGATGCAAAAATATATGCATTATAACACATGAATCATCAAAAATAAAGACAATATAAATCCACCGAAAAGTATTAATGCATCAGAAATGACCTCCAGTGAGAATAATTTAAACAAAACACCTGAGAAAGATTTCAAAAGAATGATTATAAATATACTCCAAGAAGTCAGAGAGGAAATCAAAGGAATCAAAGAAGACCAAGAAAACAATTTAATGAAATAAAGAGGTCAATACAAGACATAAATAAGTAAATAGAAATAATAACAAAATGTAAGAATTACTAGCAATTAAAAACATAATCAATGAAATAACAAACTCTTTAGAAAATTTCACCAGTAGAATGGATGAAGGAGAAGACAGAATATCTAAACTAGAAGACCAGGTGGCATATCTAATATAGTCTGACAAAGAGAAAGACAAACTAATAGGAAAGTATGAATGGGAATTTCAAGATATTCCAGACACTATTAAAAGATCAAAAACAAAAGCCAGGTGTGGTGGTGCATGCTTTAATCCCAGCACTCAAGAAGCAGGGCTAGGAGGATCGCCGTGAGTTTGAGGCCACCCTAAGACTCCATAGTGAATTCCAGGTCAGCCTGGGCTAGAGACCCTACTTCAAAAAAAAAAAAAAAAAAAAAAAAAAAAAACAAATAAAATAAAAATAAATAAAAATCAAACATAAGAATTCAGGGCATAGAGATGAATTTCACTCCAAAGGCATAATAGGCATTTTCAACAAAATAATAGAAAACTTCCCCCAAATTGGAAAAGAGGTGCCAATGAAGATACAGGAATCCTTTAGAACACCAATTGGCAAAACCTGGAAAGAACTTCTCTTTGCCATATTATAATTAAACTACCAAATATACAAACCAAAGAAAATATACTAAAAGTAGTTAGAGAGAAAAATCAAGTTACCTACAAAGGCAAGCCCATTGGGATCACAGCAGATTACTCACCACAAACCTTAAAAGCCAGAAGGGCTTAGAATGATGTATTCCAACTTTTGAAAGATAACAACTGTCAACCAAGGTTACTTTATCCTGCAAAGCTATCCATTCAAATAGACAAAGAAATAAGAACATTTCACAACAAAAGCAGGCTAAAGGAATGTTTGAAGACACAACCAGCTCTACAGAAAAATACTTGAAAGAATCCTCCATGCTGAAGAGAAAGAAAAGCATACATATAAGGAACCTGGAAAAAATAAACCATACTCAAATACTGTTAATATGAGACAGCAAAAGTAAAACCAGAATAACTATAAAATAAGAAAAATGTCAAAATAAACACACACCTTTAATAATATCTCTTAATATCAACAACTTCAATGTCCCAACCAAAAGACATAGGTTTGCAGATTGTGTTAAAAAGAAGGATCCTTCAAATTCTTGCCTCCAAGAAACTTAACTTTCAACAAAGGATGGACACTATCTTAGGGTGAAAGGTTGGAAAATGGTGTTTCAAGCAAATGAGCCTAGAAAACAAGCAAGGGTTGCGACCCTAATATCTGACAAGGTAGACTTCAGACCAACATTAGTTAGGAAAAATAAGGAAGGTCACTTTATATTAATTAAAGGCACACTCCTAAAGGGGGATATTATAATCTTAAGCATATGTGAACCTAACATGGGGGCTCCCAAATTCATCAAAAAAATGCTATTACAACTGAGGTCACAGATACCACCAAACACAATCATAGTAGGTGACTTCAACACCACACTCTCAGCAATTGACAGGTTCATCCAGGGAAAAAATAAACAGAGAGGCATCTGGATTGAATGAGGTCATAGAAGAAATGGACCTAACAGATATATACAGCACATTTCATCCAAATGCTGCAGAATACACATTCTTTTCAGCAGCACATGGAACATTGTCTAAAGTTGACCATATATTAGGACACAAAGCAAATCTTAACAAATATAGGGAAATTGAAATAATCCCTTGCATTCTATCTGACCACAATGGAATCAAACTACAAATCAATAGCAAGAAAAGCTATAGAGCATACATAAAATCAGGGAAACTAAACAATATACTACTAAGTGGTGAATGGGTCAATGAAGAAATCAAGAAGGAAATCAAAAAATTCATAGAGTCAATTGATAATGAAAACACAACATATCAAAACCTTTGGGACACAATGAAGTCATTCCTTAGAGGGAAGTTTTTTTAGCTTGAAGTGCCTATATTAAGAAATTAGAAAGGGTCTCAAGTAAACAACCTAATGCTTCACCTTAAAGCCATGGAAAAAGAACAATAAAAACCAAAAATCAGTAGATGGGAAAAATTAATTAAGATTAGGGCAGAAATTAATGAAATAGAAACCAAAATACAATCCAAAGAATCAATGAGACAAAGAGTTGGTTCTTGGAAAGGATAAACACGATTGATAAACCCTTAGCAAATCTGATGCAAAGATAGAGAAAAGAGGCACAAATTAATAAAATTAGAAATGAAATGGGCAGCATCACAATAGATATCAGAGAAATTCAAAAAATTATAGAGACATACTCTAAGAAAATATACTCCACTAAGTATGTAAATCTGAATGAAATGGATGATTTCCTTGATTCATATGAACTATGTAAATTAAATCAAGATGAAATTAACCACTTAAATCAACCTATAACAAGGATGGAGATCCAAGCACTTATCAAAAATCTCCCAACTAAAAAAAATCTCAGGGCCAAATGGATTCACTAGTGAATTTTACCAGACCTTTAGGGAAGAACTAATACCAATGCTTCTTAACTTTTCCATAAAATAGAAAAAGAAGGTATTCTACCAACCTCCTTCTATTAAGCCAGCATCAGCCTGATACCAAAAGCAGGCAAAGATAGAACAAAAAAGAAAATTACAGACCAATCTCCTTCATGAACATAGATGCAAAAATTCTCAACAAAATATTGGCAGAAAGAATACAAGATTATATCAGAGATATCATTCACCCAGACCAAGTAGGCTTTATCCCAAAAATGGAGGGATGGTTCAACATATGTAAATTGATAAATGTAATACATTATATAAATGGACTAAAGAAAAAATAATCACATGATAATCTCATTAGGTGTGGAGAAAGCATTTGACAAAATCAAACGTCCCTTCATGATTAAAATCCTACAGAGACTGGGAATAGATGGAACATATCTCAACATAATAAAGGCTATTCATGACATGTCTACAGCCAACATATTACTAGGTGGAGAAAAACAGGAAGCGTTTCCACTAAAATCAGAAACAAGACAAGGGTGTCCACTGTCCCCACTTTTACTTAATATAGTACTGGAATTATTAGCCATACCAATAAGGCAAGAGACACACATAAAAGGGATACAAATTGGAAAGGAAGAGATAAAGTTATCATTATTTGAAGATGACATGATTCTATATATAAAGGACCCTAATGACTCTACCAGCAAACTGTTAGAGCTGATAAAAACCTACAGCCATGTAGCAGGATACAAAGTAAATACACATAAATCAATAGCCTTCCTATATGCTAACAACACACACAAAGGATAAAATCAGAGAAGCACTCCCATTCACAATTGCATGAAAAAAATAAAGTACCTTTTAATAAACCTAACTAAGGATGTGAAGGATCTCTACAATGAAAACTTTAAAACACTCAAGTAAGAAATTGTAGAAAACACTAGGAAATATAAAGACATCCTTTGTTCTTGGATGGGAAGAATAAATATTGTGAAAATGGCAATCTTACCAAAAGCAATCTACATATTTAATGCAATCCCCATCAAAATACCAATAGTATTCCTCACTGGAATGTTAAAAAGAAAACAATCCAAAAATTCATTTGAAAACACAAAAATCTAGATTACCTAAAACAATATTGAGCAAGAAAAATAAGGCTGGTGGTATCACCATACCTGATTTTAACCTATACTACAGAGCCATAGTAACAAAAACAGCATGATACTGTCACAAAAGCAGACATGTGGATCAATAGAACAAAAAGAGGAACGAGATGTAAGTCTAGGTAGCTATAGCCACCTAATATTCAACAAAAATGCCAAAAATACTCATTAGAGAAAAGACAGCTTCTTCAGCAAATGGTTCCTGGAAAACTGGATATATATCTATAGACGGATGAAAATAAACCCTCCTCTCTCTCTATGTACATGAATTAAAACTTAATCGCAAATCTGAAACTCTGAAACTGCTAGAGAAAAAAGTAGGGAAAACCCTTCAACATATCGGTCTTGGCAAAGACTTTCTAAATAAAACCCCAATTTCTCAGGCAAGAAAACCACAGATTAACTGCTGAGATCTCATGAAATTACAAAGATTTTGTATGGCAAAGCACACTGTGAATAAAGCAAAAAGCCACCTTACAGAATGTGAAAAAAAAAATCTTTTCCAGCTATACATCTGATAGAGGATTAATATCTAGGATATACAAATAACACAAAATATTAAATAATAAGAAATTAAACAATCCAATTAAAAATGGCCTATGGAACTAAATAGAGATTTCTCAAAAGAAGAAATACAGATGGCACATAATATACGTTCTATATCCCTAGTCATCAGGGAAATACAGAAGAAAACTACGTTGTGATTCCATCTCACTCTTGTCAGATGGGCTTCCATCATGACAACAAACATAGCATAAATGCTGGTGAGGATGCAGAAAAAGAGGAACTCTTCTACCCTGTTGGTAGGTATGCAGTCTGGCCCAGCTGTTGTCAGAACCAGTGTGGAGGTTCCTAAGACAGCTAAAAATACATCTACCATGTGACCCAGCTACATATATCCTATGGCATATATCCTATGGCATATATCCTGTGGACTCATCTCATTACCTTAGAGATACTTGCTCAACCATGTTTATTGCCGCTCTATTCACAATAGCTAGGAAATGGAACCAGCCTTGATGGCCCTAAACTGATGAGTCGATAATGAAGCATTTACACAATGGAGTTCCACTCAGTGGTAAAGAGAAATGAAGTTATGAAATTTGCAGGAAATGAATGGATCTGGAAAGGATTGTACTAAGTGAGGCAACCCAGGCCCAGAAAGCCAAGTATCCTCCATTTAGACCAGCTGACAGAATTCTGGAAAAAGTCATTCTGCATGCAGATCAATGGGAGAGAAATCACCAGTGAAGATACTCCACAGTGGACACTGCAAGCCTTATATTTTTCCAGTCACGCCAAATGTGCCCACGAGTGCAATAGTGGCACTTCTGTCATGGTGGAAACCAACTGCCCTCTAATTTCACTGGAGGCCTGCTTCATAGTAGCAAATACATCCCTGATACTGAAAACCTACAACAAAGTTAGTCCTAGGAGTGTAACATCTACTTCTTTCTGGCAAAATGTATATACTGTGCTCATAAACCAGCCCAGTAAGCACTGTTCTTTTTTTTTTTTTTTTAATTTTTTTTTAACTTTTATTTATTTGAGAGCGACAACACAGAGAGAAAGACATAGAGGGAGAGAGAGAGAATGGGCACGCCAGGGCTTACAGCCTCTGCAAACGAACTCCAGATGCATGTGCCCCCTTGTGCATCTGGCTAACGTGGGACCTGGGGAACTGGGACCGGGGTCCTTAGGCTTCACAGGCAAGCGCTTAACCGCTAAGCCATCTCTCCAGCCCGGCACTGTTCTTAATATTCATACCCATATGTTAATGCTATTCTCACTTTTTGGGGGAGGAAGGCATGACTATAGGATATTGTTTACAATCATTGAAGTTATTAATAAAAAACAAATTAATTTTAAAAAATAAGTCAGTCTCTGAAATTTAAAAACCAAAACTATCAATAAATATGGCTTTTATGATACTTGAAAATAAAAAAAAAAAAATTTGAATATAAGTATTTAAAATGCTAACTATAAATTAATTATCTATTAAACCACAGCTAAAAGTAGTGTTAAATAAATGTTTAAATAATTTAGTAAAGTGGAGCATCAAAACAACAAAAATTAGTAAAGCCAAACCTATTATTTATCATTTCATGAAACTTCCACGTCTATAAAAACAAATCTGCTTGCAGTCAGAAAGACAGTTCTGAAATTTTATTAAAAACTTGAGAAAATCTAGAAAACTAGAATGTAATGCAGTGTTCATAGATCAGAATAATCAATGTATAATATTCCAATCTCCCACAAATTTTGTTGCATTGAATCCATTCGTTGATCAAAATTCAAGCACATGTTTTGATGAAATTAGAAAATTGACACTGATATATGCATGGATCATTTAATACTTATTTATTTATTTATTTTTAATTTTTTTTTTTTAGTTTTTATTTATTTATTTGAGAGTAACAGACAGAGAAAGAGGGAGGGAGAGAGAGAGAGAGAATGGGCATGCCAGGGCCTCCAGCTACTGCAAACGAACTCCAGACGCATGCATCTGACTTTGTGCATCTGGCTAACGTGGGTCCTGGGGAATCAAGCCTCGAACCAGTGTCCTTAGGCTTCATAGGCAAGCGCTTAACCACTAAGCCATCTCTCCAGCCCATTTAATATTTATTTTTATTTATTTGACAGAGAGAGATAGGCAGAGAGGGAGAGAGAGAGAGGGAAAGAATGGGTGTGTTAGGTCCTCCAGCAACTGTAAACAAACTCTCGATGCATGTGTCACTTTGTGCATCTGGCTTATATGGGTCCTGGGGAATTGAACCTGGGTCCTTTGGCTTTGCAAGGAAGTGCTGTAACTGCTAAGACATCTGTCCTGACCAACACTAATCATTTAAGAACTAAATTTAGAATGTTGATGCGGCAAGAGAAAGTAGCAATCATTAAATAACCTTGAATATAAATGATCTTATTTCTCCAATTATAAAAGATGAAAATTGGGATTTAATCCCAGCACTTGGGAGGCAGTGGTAGGAAGATCACTGTGAGCTCGAGGCTAGCCTGGGACTACAGAGTTAGTTTCAGGTCAGCCTGAGATAGAGTGAGAACCTACCTCATAATAACAAACAAACAATTTTTTTTCTAGTTCTGTTATTTCAATGGTGAAATATAAAACATTTAGGTTTCCCTAACAATGAAAAAATGAGTGGGGTAGCATTTACTGAAGAAACTCTCTGTATGCATAAATAACAGCAAACACATTTGCAGCTCCTCATTTCTCTTGTATTTTTATTTGTTAGCTTATCTGCAGGCTTCATCTTCAGCAGTCATGTCACCATGATGTCATACAGGAACTAGCATCTGTACCTTTATCCAAACAAGGAGAATGAAACTTACCAGGTAAACAAACAAACAAAAAAAAGATGAAAATTGGATGATTGAATAAGATAAGACCCAAAAATATGTTGCCTGCAATAAACTCTTATTATTAGCAAAGAATAGACTGAAGGTGAAAAGTTATAGAATGATATTCTAAGCAATTAGAATCTGTAAGAAAGGACTAGCTAGACTCATATGTGACACAATACACTTCATGTCTAAAATTAATTTGGAAGAGACAAAGGTTAGTACATATTCTAAAAGAAAAGCATATGTTTGTATACATAATACTTATACGTAAATATATATGTACCAAATATTGGAACATATTTTAATTCAATTAATTACAAACATCCTTAGTATGCATACATTATGAGTTGGTACCACTCTTTCCCTTGTCCCTGCCTTCCTTCTGCTGGGGGGCCTTCGTCAGTTGGGGTTATGGGTTGTGTGTTGTGGGAGCAGCAGTCAGTTGTTGGGGGAGGCAATGATTCTGGGAATGATGTCTCAATCTGTGGCTCTTACAATCGTTCTGCCCCATCTTCCACAAAATTCCCTGAGCCATCCGGGGTGTGTTTAAAATCTATTTCACTGATGAGCTCTTAGAAAGCACTAGATCATTGCTTTGGTAGGTGTTGAGTATACTCAGCATCTGTCAGCTTCACTGTGGCACTGATTGTCAGTCTCACCATGAAAGCTGCATTGTTGCTCATCTCCACCACTCTTCTGTATGCAGTTTCAGCTGGAACTTGGCTGAAGTGTCAGAGGTGTTTTAATCCCTTTAGTCTCACTACCATCTGAAAAAAGAAAAACAGACTCTCCATGGAGAGTGAAGTCAGTACAGGCTAAGTGGGATAATTCTTGTTAATTTAGGGAGAATTTGATGGATGTAGCCTCTCTTTTAGCCAAAGACTAGTGGGTGGGAGCTTGATATTGGAGAGCGTAATCTTTGTCTCCATAGGATTCTGACCTGTGTCTCACTTTCAGATGTGGGTTCCTTTCCACTGAGTGGATCACTTAGCCAATCAGAAAGCTATTAGTTATCCACAAAGGTTGTGTGCCACTGTTGCACAGGTGTGTACATATTGTCAGGGGTGTTTGCTTCTGACTAGCTTAGATCCCCGGGTTACTCAGGCCTTTGTTGGCCACTTTCCCCCAGTAGCTCCTGTGGCACTTTACAGCACTAGAAGCACTGTCTGATGACTGGCTTCCTTCCAGATTCTATCTAGGTCACACTGTATTCTGTGCTGGCAGCATGTGGTGTCTTCAGCAATAGGGTGTTACCTTTTTCCTCAGGTGGGTAATCAAGTGCCTTGGTAGAAATTTGTCTTGTTTAGGGAAACTCATCAGTCTCTCTCATCAATAGTGCATTGTGGGTAGCAACTGCATTCTGGTATTGAAAGTTACAGGCCAGAGCTAAAAAAATTTTTAAGGTTAGGCTTCATCCCACCCTCTCCAAGGCCCTTGTTTTCAGGTGCTCTTCCCATGCTTCTGCTGAGTTCTAAATAAGTTAGCCTATCTTCAGGGATAAAGGTTTCTCTGGTACCAGTTCATTTTTAATTTAGTTTGGGGAACACATAATTTTTATAATATATATACTAGTGGATATAATGGTATAGAGGTCTAGTACAATGATAGGGAATGACTTTAATACCAAAAGATAGATATCTGAACAAAAATTAACAATCACAAGGAAGATAATTACACTGCAGAGTCAATTATATATTGTAAATTCATATCTTCTTCAATTAATAGCTAATGATGCCTACTATGAGTTTTTTTAGAAAGCCCACAGACCACAGAAAAAAAGACATAATAAACATCATACCAGAAATAAGTAAAACAGAGCTGAACAGAGCAGTACAAAGGTTCATTGAAACAAAGAGCTGGTTATTTGAAAAGAAAACACGAGTGACAAATTCTTAGTTTAAAAGACCCAAGTAAATAGAGATAAGCCTGAAATAAATAAAATCAAAGACAAAAGTGTATATTATAACAGATACTACTGAAATTCTCAGGATCACTAGAAAATATTCTTAGAACAGAGCTCAATAAGTGAGAAATTCTGGAAGAAATGAAAAATTTGCTGGATGCATGACCTACCACAATTCAAACAAAAGAATATCACTATCCTAAAACAATTAAGAATGAGCAATGAGACTGAAAAAGAGAATAGGACCTGTCATAGTCTTAATCTTATCAGAATTTATTTTTGACTATTCACCATTTATTCATTTTTGATTTTGAGACTATGTCTTGCTATGTTGCTCTAGCTGGCCTAGAACTCACTATGTAGATAAGGCTGGCCTCAAACTTGTAGCAATCGCCCTGTCTCTATCTCCTGAGTGCTAGGATTATAGGCATGTGCCACACCTGGCTGAACAGATTTTTTTCTGCATATGTAACTTATATATTGTAAACGCATAGACAAAAATCTACACAGTCAGGTTTCTAGCATGAATGATCCCATTTTTCTGTACTAGTTTTACTGTTGCAGTCAACTTCTTGTTGCTGACAAAAGCACCCAGCAAAAAGCAGCTGATGGGAGGCAAGGATTTATTTTGGCTTACAGACTCAAGGGGAAGCTCTATGGTGGCAGGGAGAATGATGGCATGAGCAGAGGCTGTACATCACCTCATAGCCAACATCCTGTGGGCAACAAAAACAGGAGAATGTGCCAAACACTGGCAAGAGGGAAGCTGCTTATAATACCCATACTCTTGCCCCCAACAATACACTGCCTCCACAGGGCTCCAATTCCCAAACTTCTACCAGCTAGGGACCTACCATTCAGTACACATGAATCAAATCACCATGAGGAACAATAGCATGAAATAGAGGATCTTAAAACAAACCCATATATGTAGTTATCTGATTCTCAAATATAAATTAAAGAAAATGTAGCCTCCTTACAAACAGTGCTGTGATAACTTATCATATACATGTGTAAGAAAGAAGCTGCACTTTCATCTCTCACCCTGTGCAAAAATCAATTCAAAATGGAAGAACCCATGCAGGAAGCAGTGGAAACACTCAAAATAATGGCACAGGCAGTGATTTCCTCCATTGCTAAAGAAACAAAAACAAGAACTGACAAATGAGACTACTTAATTCAAAAGCTTTACATGAAAAGGGAATAGTAAATTCAGGGAATTAAAAACTATAGAATGGGCTTGGAAAGATTGCATAGTGGTTAAGGTACTTGCCTGCAAATCCTAAGAACTCATTTTCAAATCTCCAGGTCCCACATAGCCAGATACACAGTGAAACATGTGTGCAACGTCACACATGTGCACAAGGGGGAGCTCATTTGCAATGGCTCAAGGCCCTGGCCCACCTATTCTCTCTCTGTCTCTTTCTCTCTCCCTCTCTCTGTAAATAAAAGACTACAGAATGAATGAAAATCTTTGACTTCTTTTTGTATGACAGGAGATTAATATCTAGAATATATGAAGAACACCCAAATCCACAAAAACTCAAGTAATCCATTAAAAATGAAAAAGAAAAACATTCTCAAAGAAGTACAATGACTAAAAATTATGTGGAGAAATACAAACCTAAACTGAGATTCTATTTCACAAATGGGTATTTGAATCTAAAATTTCCCCCATAATCTGTCATGTGCTGTAATTCAACCTCACACCTGATCCCCCAGCTATGGATTCTTTGGGGAAGTAGAGCCTTGTTGGAGCTAGTGTGTCACTGGGGGTGGGAATTGCGATTTTATAATTCAGTCCTGCTTGTCAGTGCTAGCATAATTCATTCTCTTTCCTTCCTGCCTGCTGATGAGGAGGTGTAAAATCCAACTGTCTCCTCTCACTATGCTTTGCAAGCCATGATAAAACTTCCCCTTGAAACTTACATCTGAAATTTTAAACTCTTTCCTTCCATAAGCTGCTTCTGGTTGAGTATTTTGTTCTAGCAATAAGAAAGTGATTAATACATAAAATTGGTGCAAAAACGCTTGGCAATTGTTGTGCTAAAACAGATGATATGGTTTTTAGCTTTTGGAACTGATTTGCAGGAGTACTATAGAAGAATTCAGAACTTTGGGTGAGAGAAACTGCACAGTGCTATAAGTACAGCTGAGTGTACAACTATGGGGAGAGTGTGAATGATCAAGATGCACAGAAATATTGACTGTGGAGGCTCTGATTATGAGGTTTCAAAGGGAAAGAGGGCTTTCTCAGGAATTAGGCTAAAGGCAGTTAATGTAATGTTCCTCTTTCTCTCTTTTATTTTATTTTATTTTTTTTGAGGCAGAGTAGCTCTGCCTTTTTACTCTTTCTTTTGAATAAACTTTGCACCACTTTATCTTTAACTTTTATCCTGACTCTTAATTCTTTAGCTGGTTAAAAAAAAAAAAAAAAAAAAAAAAAAAACAAGAGGGCTGGAGAGATGGCTTAGCGGTTAAGTGCTTGCCTGTGAAGCCTAAGGTCCCCGGTTCAAGGCTGGATTCTCCAGGACCCATGTTAGCCAGATGTACAAGGGGGTGCACGCGTCTCGAGTTCATTTGCAGTGGCTGAAGGCCCTGGTGTATCCATTCTCTCTCTCTCTCTCTCTTTCTCTGTCTGTTGCTCATAAATAAATAAATAAATAAAAAATGAAACCAACATCTACATGGTAACAATAGGAGTAATGTGATAATATTCAACATTTGGGGACTTGGAAGAATAATGCTGAAGGTGTTTCCTGTTCCTTGAAGTTGGGCTTTATCCCCAACCCACCCCTGGATAAAAAAAATTTGGCCCCCATGGAAATGGTTTTGGAAGCATTTAACTGAAAATATAATAGATTATAATGGAGTAGCACAGACAGAGCTTTAGAGAATGCTGATAGGTGATGTGAGGCAGGGTTGAAATCCCTGAGGGAGATCATGACATGGAGATGTGAAGATGAGCCAAAGGTTGTAATTGAGACCCAAGGGGATGTTAGAGATGCAAGGACTATGGGGTGGCCACCATGGAAAGCTGCTGCTTCAGGGTGCATTCTGTTCAGGAAGTAAGCAGCACAGCTGGAGTGGCAGAGCTTCCAAAGCCTTTTGGAGCCCAAAGGATTTAATCATGAACACCAGGTAACACACATGGAGTTTCAGGACTCAGTGATTGCTCCACTGATTTTCAGTCTTGCATTGGTTCAGTTTTTCCTTCCTATGCCACATTCCTCCTTTTGGAATGTTTCCTTCCTATGCCCCATTTCTCCTTTTGAAGTGGGAATGTTTACTCTGCACCATTATTGGTTGGAAGTAAGTAGCTTATGTTTTGGTTTTGCAGAGATCACAAATAAGAGGCTGTTTTGACTAGTAAAGACTATAGGGACTTTTGAGTTGTATTGAATACATTTTGCATCATTCAATAGCCATGAGTCTATAGAGGCCGGTGGTGGAATGTGACAGTTTGAATGTGAAATGTCTCCCATAACCTCATGTATTTCTGATTAAGCCTCATACCCACCACCTAGTTATAGGAGCCTTTGGAAAGGAGAGCCTTGCTGAAGCAGGTATGGCACTGGGGGTGGGCAGTCAGTGTTAGCCAGCTCGCTCTTCTTCCTGCATGCTGACAAAGAGATGTGTTCCCCAGCTGTCTGCTTTTGTTATGTGTCCCCTGTAATGATGGAATTTCCCTTCAAAAATAAGCCAAAGTAAACACTTTTCTTCCATTAACCTGCTTCTTACACCAGTAAGAATTGGAATGATCAATAAATTAAACAAATAGTAAGATAAACAAACAAAAAAGCACTGAAATGATGTGGAGAAAAAGGAACCTTTTGTAATGCAGTAGTTGAAAAAGTAAATCAGCCAAGGTGTTTTGAAATAAGTTAGTTTTTCAAGTTAGCCATGTGACTTCTGTGTATATGTCCAAAGGAAGTAAAATCAACATACAAAAGTTAGACATGAATATATGTTTGTTTACTGTGGCATAATTTATAATAGCCATGATATAGAATCCACCCAGTTTCCTATCAGTAGATGAACAATAGAAGAACTACAGTACATACCCACAAAGAAGTACTATTTCAACTAAGAAGAAAACAATTCATGTAAGTTGCTGGAGAATGGAGTAAACTGGAAGACATCATGCTATGCAAATTAGCTAACCACAGAAAAGCAAATCATGATTTTTAAATGTCTTATATGGAAACTGAAACAAAGAAAAAGCAAGTGTAACAAATATAGTCATATTAACAAAGGGAATGAAGCTGATGGGTGGCAAGGAAGGCAGGAAGGGTAGGGTGGAAAGAACATGAATATGATCAAAGTGTGTTATACACATGCATAGAAATTTCAAAGTGACTTCCAGTAATTCATACCAATAATACGTGCTGATGTTATAATAACAAAAATCTGAATCTCACTTGCTAAAAGAAAATATGTTTAATTATTAAATCATGAAACAATTTCCAACTACACATATACACATATAAGATATATGTTTAAATCTTTTTCTTTGTTTGTAAGCAGAGAGATAATGATGAAAAGAGGAAAAGCATGGGCATGCCAGGGCCTCCTGCCACTGCAAAGGAGCTCCAGAGGCATGCGTCTCTCTGCGCATCTGGCTTACGTGGGCTCTAGGAATTGAAGTCAGGTCATTAGGCTGGGCAGGCAAACACTTTAGCCACTAAGCTATCTCTCTAGCCCTCCAACTACATATTTCATATGTGAAGATAAAATGGAATTGAAAGAATATTTCTCTAAATGGCTTTAAGAACTAGTTGAGCAAAAATACATCCCATCAAGTCAATGGGACATCAACACTGTGCCTGCAGTGTTTCTAGCAAGCAGTTGAATTCTGGGAAAACAACCATATTTATTCCACTTGTCCTCAAATAGACTGAGGAAAATATACAGAACCATGAAAAACAAATAGATAATTAAATAATGGTGAATCTCGATTCCTTGCACTTAGAAAATTAATGATTCAATTTATAAGTTTTTCTTTCTTTTATACATGCCTTGCTCTATTAATAAAATACTTTTTGGTGTTTATGTAACCTGATGAAAATTAAGGAAGTAGAAATTTTAACAATGATATGTCAGATCTTTGATTACATTTACTTAAGTTTTAACATACTAATAAACTATTAAACTTAACTCTTGGCTGAATCTCAATGTATTTATTTATTTATTTATTTTTGTTTTTTGGGGTTAGGGTCTCAGTCTGGTGCAGGCTGACCTAGAATTCACTATGTAGTGTCAGGGTGGCCTCAAACTCACAGCAATCCTCCTACCTCTGCCTCCCGAGTGCTGGCATTAAAGGCATGCACCACCATGCCCCGTCCTCACTGTTTTATTTCACTGATGGTGCTGTTGCTATTAGGGTAAAGTTAATGGCGGAAACACAAATCTATTGCTTTTGAGATCCAGAGGTCAGAATGCCAAAATGGGTCTGCCTGGGATTTAAAAAAAAAAAAAATCTATTAGAGGAGACACACATTTTCTTGAGCTCTTGGGAGAACCTGTGTTTTCCTTTCCCATCTTGTAGAGATCCACCCAAGGCCAGGACATATGGAGTCAGTCTCATGTGGCTCTTTCAGTCCCTTCCTCCTGTGAACCAGGCTCCTCTGCCACTGTCTCTCCTGTACCTCTTGTGGGGAAGGAACTTCTAGTGAGTAGGTAACTTCTATGACTCAAGCCCATAGCCAATGGTTGAAGAATCTTAATGATCATGGGAAAAATAAAACTGTGAAAAAGCACCCAGTGACTTCTTGGAAATGAGACAGTTAAATGAACAATGAGCAGCTACTCATTGGTAACATACTACCTGCTTCAACATATGGCCTATTAAAAAGAGGCATTCGGACTTCCGGTTAAGATGGCGGCATAGGTACCACTCCAAAGCAGCATGGGGGGGGGGGAGACCAAAAAACCTCAGCAAAATACACACTTTTACTAAAAAGTGAGGTGTATAGGAAATTGAAGCAGCAGTGGAGAAGTAGGAGAGATCCAGAGCATCCAGAGCTGCACAAGCTGGCAAAAGTGGCTCTGGCAGCTCAGGCAACCACTGGCAGCGCACCAGAAAACCACCAGGCTCGGCTCCAGCTGCAGGAAAAGCCAGGTGCAGGAGCTTCCACTCACACCGCGCTCTCCGCAACTCAGGAAACGTGAAGGAAGAGCGGCAGTGAGCAACGGAGGACCAGACCACAAGGTAGAAGAACACGTGGAACAGCGAGAGAGCCAGAGCAGCTGCGGCTCCCTCCCCTCCCCCACCACCTGAGCCCAGTTCTGGCAAACAGAGCAGCAGTCCCAGGACCTGCCAAAGCCAACCTGAGCTGACAGTGGGACCCAAGCAGGAGCAGAGTTCGGTAGCAACATCAGCGGCTCCAGCACCGGTAACAGTGGCCCAAGCAGCAGCAGACCCAGGAGTAGCAACAACAGCTGACCCAGCAGCAGAAGCTTCAGCTGCTGACAGACCCAGCAGAGGCAGCTTTCACAGCAGCAGTTCCAGCAGCAGGGGTGCTGATCTGCAGGACCATAGTTGCCAGGCTTGGCTTGCCCCACAAGAAAAGCCAGTACCCAGCTCCAGAAATCAGAACAGCAGCCCGACTACCCAGGCAGCAACTTGACTGAGACCAAACTCATCCAAGGTAACTGGGTTTGCACCAGGGAAGGGTCTCACTTGGTCACAAGCTGACTTAGATCCCTCAACAGACCAGAAATCTTAACCTCTATGTTGATAGAGGATCTGGTTGTTATAATAACTACTCTGGCATACATACTTGGGGCTGTTTTTGACTGAATGGGTACAGTGTTTAGTTAACTTTAAGAATCTACCTGTATTTTATTCCACTCAGCCTTCTTGAATACCCCCATAGCAGGGAAACTCAACCCCTAGGAGCACCTTTGTAGATACTCTCAGAGTCTTAAGAGCCACACCTAACACCTTAAGCTCCTACCCTGAAAATATATAACATCAAATCAATTGATACAGCTAAGAATACCCAGCTAGCTAGAAATTCCAAGCATTAACTTAATCCAAGATGCAAAAATATATACATTATAACACAAGAAATGCTAAAGAGCAAGATGATATAAATCCACCTAAAAATATTAGTGCATCAGAAATGACCTCTAGTGAGAAGGAGTTAGAGGAAATGCCTGAGAAAGATTTCAAAAGAATGATTGTAAATATGTTCAAAGAAGTCAGAGAACAAATCAAAGGAGTCAAAGAGGAACTTAAAGAGGAAATCAAAGGAATCAAAGAAGATGTAGGACACCAATTTCATGAAATAAAGAAGGCAAGACAAGACATAAATAAGGAAATATAAATAATAAAGAAAAACCAGTCAGAATTACTAGCAATGAAGAACACAGTTAATGGACTAAAAAACTGTAGAAAATCTCACCAGTAGAATGGATGAAGGAGAGGACAGAATATCTAAACTAGAAGACTAGGTGGCAGATCTAATACAGGCCAAGAAAGAGAAAGACAAACTTATAGAAAAGTATGAGTGGGAATTTCAAGATATTCGGGACACTATGAAAAGATCAAATATTAGAATTCAGGGCATAGTAGAAGGAGAAGAATTTTACTCAAAAGGCATAGTAGGTGTCTTCAACAAAATCATAGAAGAAAATTTCCCCCAAATTGGGAAAGAAGTACCAATACAGATACAGGAATCCTTTAGAACCCCAGCCAGACAAAACCTGGGAAGAAACTCTCCTCGCCATATTATAATCAAACTTCCAAACACACACACCAAAAAAAAATATTGAAAAGGTTAGAGAGAAAAATCAAGTTACATACAAAAGTAAGCCCATCAGGATTACAGCAGATTATTCAACACAAACTTTTAAAGCCAGAAGGGCTTGGAGTGATGTATTCCAAGTTCTGAAAGATAACAACTGTCAACCAAGGTTACTTTATCCTGCAAAGTTATCCATTCAAATAGATGGAGAAATTAGGACATTCCATGACAAAAGCAGGTTAAAGGAGTATCTGAAGACAAAACCAGCTCTACAGAAAATACTTGATAGAATCCTCCATGCTGAAGAAAAGGAAAAGCACACATATAAGGAACCTAGAAAAAACAAGCAATACTCAAATACTAGTTAACACAAGAGAGCACAGGTAGAACCAGAACCACACACAAAAAAAAATGGCAAACATAAATACACACCTTTAAATAGTATCTCTTAATATCAACGCCCTCAATGCCCCAATGAAAAGACATAGGTTTTCAGACTGGGTTAAAAAGCAGGATCCTACAATTTGTTTTCTCCAAGAAACTCACCTTTCTACAAAAGATAGACATTATCTTAGGGTGAAAGGTTGGAAAATAGCGTTTCAAGCAAATGGGCCTAGAAAACAAGCAGGGGTTGCTATCCTAATATCTAACAAGGTAGACTTCAATATGTTAGTCAAGAAAGATAAGGAAGGTCACATTATATTGATTAAGGGAACACTCCAACAGGAGGACATTACAATCCTAAACATATATGCACCTAACATGGGGGCTCCCAAATTCATCAAACAAACACTATTACTAAGGTCACAGATAACACCAAACACAGTGGTGGTGGGTGACTTTAACAACACACTCTCATCAATTGACAGGTCATCCCGGGAAAAAATAAACAGAGAAGCAACTGGACTAAATGAGGTCATAGAAGGAATGGACCTAACAGATCTATACAGGACATTTCATCCAAAGGCTGCAGAATATACATTCTTTTCATCAGCACATGGAACATACTCTAAAATAGACCATATATTAGGACACAAAGCAAATCTTAACAAATTCAGGAAAATTGAAATAATTCCTTGCATTCTACTGACCACAATGGAATTAAACTACAAATCAGTAGCAAGAAAGGCTATAGAGCATACACAAAATCATGGAAACTAAACTAAACAATACACTACTAAATGATGAATGGGTCAATGAAGAATCAAGAAGGAAATCAAAAAATTCATAGAGTCAAATGATAATGAGAACACAACATAGCAAAATCTCTGGGACACTATGTAGGCAGTTCTAAGAGGTAAGCTTATAGCCTTAAATGCCTATATTAAGAAATTAGAAAGGTCACAGGTAAACAACCTAATGCTTCACCTTAAAGCCTTGGAAAAAGAAGAACAAGGCAAACCAAAAATCAGTAGACAGGAAGAAATAAGAAAGATTACGGCAGAAATTAATGAAATAGAAACAAAAAAAAAAAAAAAAACAATCCAAAGAATTAATGAAAGAAAGAGTTGGTTCTTTGAAAGGATAAACAAGATTCATAAACCCTTATCAAATCTGACCAAAAGAAACAGAGAAGAGACACAAATTAATAAAATCAGAGATGAAAAAGGTAACATCACAACAGATTCCAGAGAAAATCAAAAAATCATAGGGACATACTATAAAAGCATATAATCCGCAAAGTATGAAAATCTGAAAGAAATGGATGATTTCCGTGATTTATATGACCTACCTAAATTAAATCAAAATGAGGTTAATCACTTAAATAGACCTATAACAAACATGGAAGTCCGAACAGTTATCAATAATCTCCCAAATAAAAAAAGCCCAGTCCCAGATGGAGTCACTGCTGAATTTTACCAGACCTCATAGGAAGAGCTAACACCATTGCTTCTTAAGCTTTTCCAGGAAATAGAAAAAAAAAAAAGAATTCTACCAAACTCCTTCTATGAGGCCAGCATCACCCTGATACCAAAACCAGGCAAAGATAAAAACAAAAAAAAAGAAAAGAAAATTACAGACCAATCTCCCTCATGAACATAGATGCAAAAATTCTCAATAAACTATTGGCAAACAGAATACAAGAGTATATCAAAAAGATCATTCACCCTGACCAAGTAGGCTTTATCCCAGTGATACAGGGATGGTTCAATATACGCAAATCTATAAATGTAATACATTATATAAACGGGTTGAAGGACAAAAATCACTTGATCATCTCAATGGACGCCGAGAAAGCATTTGACAAAATCATACATCCCTTCATGATAAAAGTCCTACAGAGACTGGGAATAGAAGGAACATATCTCAATATAATAAAAGCTATTTATGACAAGCCTACAGCCAACATATTAGTAAACGGGGAAAAACTGGAAGCTTTTCCACTAAAATCAGGAACAAGACAAGGGTGTCCAGTGTCCCCACTTTTATTTAATATAGTTTTTTAAGTCTTAGCCATAGCAATAAGGCATGAGACACACATAAAAGGGATACAAATCGGAAAGGAAGAGATTAAGTTATTATTATTTGCAGATGACATGATTCTATACATAAAGCACCCTAAAAACTCTACTAGCAAACTGTTAGAGCTGATCAAAACCTACAGCCATGTAGCAGGATACAAAATGAATACACAGAAATCAATAGCCGTCATATATGCTAACAACAAACCCACAGAGGATGAAATCAGAGAATCACTCCCATTCACAATTGCATCAAAAAAAAAAAAAATAAATAAAGTACCTTGGAATAAACCTAACCAAGGAAGTAAAGAATTTCTACAATGAGAACTTTAAAACACTCAAGAGAGAAATTGCAGAAGACACTAGAAAGTGGAAATACATCCCCTGTTCCTAGATTGGAAGAATCAACATTGTGAAAATGGCAATCTTACCAAAAGTAATCTACACATTTAATGCAATCCCTATCAAAATTCCAAAAGCATTCTTCATTAAATAGAAAAAACAATCCAAAAATTCATTTGAAATCACAAAAAAACTCAAATATCTAAAATATTACTGAGCAACAAAAAAGAGGCTGGTGGCATCACCATACCTGATTTTAACCTATACTACAGCGCCATACTAACAAAAACAGCATGGTACTGGCACAAAAACAGACATGTAGATCAGTGGAACAGAATAGAGGACCCAGATGTAAGCCCAAGTAGCTATAGCCACCTGATATTCGATAAAAATACCCAAAATACTCATTGCAGAAAAGACAGCCTCTTCAGCAAATGGTGTTGGGAAAACTCGATATATATATATATATCTGTAGATAGATGAAAATAGATTCTTCTCTCTTTCCATGCACAAGAATTAAGTCCAAATGGATTAAAGACCTTAACATCAGACCTGAAACTCTGAAACTGCTAGAGGAAAAAGTAGGGGAAACCCTTCAACATGTTGGTCTTGTCAAAGACTTTATGAATACAACCCCAATTGCTCAGGCAATAAAACCACAGATTAATCACTGGGACCTCATGAAATTACAAAGATTTTGCTCTGCAAAGGACACAGTGAAAAATGCAAAGAGGCAACCTACAGAATGGGAAAAAATCTTCGCCAGCTATATATCTGATAGAAGATTAATATCTAGGATATACAAAGAACTCAAAAAGTTAAATAATAAGGAATCAAACAAGCCAATCAAAAAATGGGCTATGGAGCTAAATAGAGCATTCTCAAAGGAAGAAATACAAATGGCATATAAGCATCTAAAAAAATGTTCCACGTCACTAGCCATCAGGGAAATGCAGATTAAAACTACATTGAGATTCCATCTCACTCCTGTCAGATTGGCCACCATCAGGAATACAAATGATCATAAATGTTGGCAGGGATGTGGAAAAACAGGAACCCTTCTACACTGCTGGTGGGAATGCAATCTGATCCAGCCATTGTGGAAATCAGTGTGGAGGTTCCTAAAGCAGCTAGAGATTGATCTACCATATGACCCCGCTATAGCACTCCTAGGCATATATCCAAAGGACTCATCTCATTTCCTTAGAAATACGTGCTCAACCATGTTTATTGCTGCTCAATTTATAATACCTGGGAAATGGAACCAGCCTAAATGTCCCTCAACTGATGAGTGGATAATGAATATGTGGCACATTTATACCATGGAGTTCTACTCAGCGGTAAAGAAAAATGAAGTTATGAAATTTTCAGAAAAATGGAATGACCTGGAAAGTATTATACTAAGTGAGGTAACCCAGGCCCAGAAAGGCAAGTGCCACATGTTCTCTCTCATATGTGGATACTAGCTACAGATGACTGGGCTTCTGCATGAGAATGAAAGTACTTAGTAGCAGAGGCCAGTAAGTTAAAAAGGAGACATAAAGGGAAGAGAAAGGAAGGGAAGCAGGTACTTAATAGGTTGATATTGTATCTATGTAAGTACAATGATTGTGATGGGGAGGTAATATAATGGAGAATGGAATTTCAGAGGGGAAAGTGTGGGGGGTGGGGAGGGAGGGAATTACCATGGGATTTTTTTTATAATCATGTAAAATGCTAATAAAACCTTTAAAAAAATAAAATAAAATAAAGTAAAATAAAATGAAAAAGAAAAAGAAAAAAGAAAAGTCTGCCAGCCAGACCCAAAAAGTAGCACAAGTGTCTGCACAGGCATGCTCACAGTTAAATAAATAAAAGCTTTTAGTCTGGAGGGATGGTGTGGTGGTTTGATTCAGGTGTCCCTCATAAACTTAGGTGTTCTGAATGCTAGGTTCCCAGCTGATGGAGATTTGGGAATTAATGCCTCCTGGAGTGAGTGTATTGTTGGGTGCGGGCTTAAGGGCCATGCCAGTGTTTGGCACACCCTCCTGTTGCTGTGGTCCATCTTCTGTTGGCCAGGGATGGGATGATGTCCACCCTCTGCTCATGCCATCGTTTTCCCCTGCCATCGTGGAGCTTCCCCTTGAGCCAGTAAGCCAAAATAAATCTCTTCTTACCAGAAGCTGCTCTTGGTTGGGTGATTTCTACCAGCAATGCGAACTGGACTGCAACAGATGGCTTACCTGTTAAGGTGTTTGCCTACAAAGCCAAAGGACCCAGGTTCGATTCCCCAGGACCCATGTTAGTTCAAGGTGACAAATGCATCTGGAGTTTGTTTGCAGTGGCTATAGACTGTGGTGTGCCCATTCATTCCCTCCCCTACCCCATCTCTTAAATAAATAAATAATAAACTTTTAAAAAGGAGCTACATGTGCTGGAGAGATGGCTTAGCAGTTAAGTGCTTGCCTGTGAAACCTAGGGACCCCAGTTCAAGGCTCCATTCCCCAGGACCCATGTTATCCAGATGCACAAGGGGGCTCATGCATCTGGAGTTTGTTTGCAGTGGCTGGAGGCCCTGGCACACCCATTCTGTCTATCTGCCTTTATCTCTCTGTCACTCTCAAATAAATAAATAAAAATAAATATTTTTTAAAAAACTACATAAGGCTAGAGAGATGGCTTAGCAGTTAAGACGCTTGCCTGCAAAGCCTAAAGACTTACCTTCCACTCTCCAGGTCTCATGTAAGTCAGACGCCCGAGATATTGCACATGTCTGGAGGCCCTGGCACACTAATTTTCTGTCTAATTAAAAAAATATAAAAAAGAAAGAATTGTATATATCCTGGAAAGTGACCACTTGTAGCATTTATTATTGAGATGCACTGTGAGAGAGTGTTTTGAGCATTGTTATAATTTATTTGCTTATATCACGTTCCTTTGAGGCACAGGCAGCTGTCATCCTCCTTTCTGGGAGGAGGAAATGCAGATGTGGAGAGGTTAGACAGTGTGTTGGTATGTCAACAGGCAGGTTGCAAAAAAAAAAAAAAAAAAAAAAAAAAAAAAAAGAGGCATTCCTCTCAGAGGGTCCTGATAAGCTGACTGCTGTTTCCCTAAGCCTTTTGACATGTAGGACCCAATGAGACCATAGGGTGATGGCCAAAACTCTCTAGAAGCAAAAGAAGCTCAGAAAAGAAGGCTGGATGGATAATTTATGAAGGCATGTGTAGGCCACAGTGAAGATGTATAAACCCTGGAGCTACTCATGGGACCCAAGAGGTCACCCTGTTTTTCGTATTAATAAATCAGTCACTTTTCCAAACCCCTTTATCCCTGATGCCCTGAAAAATGTTTTTTCTTTACACATTTTAAAATAAACGAAAGTAATGGACACAATCATTGAAAAAAGAGAAAGATTACATAAATCTATGGCTATATTTGTGTTTCTTTATCTGGCTCCTATTTTTACCAACATTTTCTTCAAACCACCCTTCACAGTGGGATCATTGGAATCCCAAAAATAGTCACTTGAGTTCTCCAGGGGTTGATCATTTTTATACTTTACTGTCATTCACTCAGACTGTCTGTCTCTGCCTTGCTTTCTTTTTTTCAGTAACATAAAAACAAAATGTAAGAATTTATTTTTTAGACAAAAGTAACAACCAAATAGGTGCTGACATAATAACTTAAGGCCTATTGGAAATGGAGGTCAAAAAGCTTTCCAAAGAGAAATGCATGAATGTTGCTCTACAGAGGTTCTAACCCAGTACAAAACCCACTGGCCATTCATAGTGGATTTTTCCTTTTTTTGTTTTTTTCTTTTGATTTGTTCTTCCTCTACAAAGCTATTGAAAATCATGGGGGGGGGGGTGGAGAGATGGCTTAGCAGTTAGGCGCTTACCTGTGAAGCCTAAGGATCCCAAATTCCCCAGGACCCACCTAGGCCAGATTCACAGTGTGGCACATGCATCTCGAGTTCCTTTGCAGTGGCAGGGGGCCCTGGTGTGTCCATTTCTCTCTCTCTTCCTCTTTCTCTCTCTGTCTGTCACTCATCAATCAATCAATAAACAAATAAACAAAAAGTCACTTTGGATGGACATAAATTTGACAATCTTAAGAATCTTACATGTAGATATTTTTCCATCTGAGTTTCTCTCTTCCCTCACCTGTCTTTGACAGCAACTATTGTGCATGTACAGTCTCTAATAAAAGTGTCTTCACCAAAATGTTTCCCAATAAGTTGTATTTTGGTTGTTCTCTAAGGTTTGAACCTCAAATTCAATTCCATTTTTTTATTTCTTTTATATATTTATTAGGCAGAGAGTGAGAGAGAATGGGGGTTCCCAGGGCCTCTATACATTGCAAACAAACTCCAGACACATGCATCACCTTGTGTATCTGGCTTATGTGGATCCTGGGGAATTGAACCTGGATCCTTTGGCTTTGCGGACAAATGTCTTAACCGCTAAGCCATCCCTGCAGCCAATCAGTTCCATTTTCAAAAGCAGCATTGGTAATGCTTTGGTGAGCATCTTCCAGTCCAAGTTTTGGTTCTGTGATTGCTTTATTATCCTGGCAGTATGGAAGGTGCCAGCTCAGCATGCTTTTGTAGCATTATCTCATACATCCTGAAATGATTCAGCACTCCGATAGGCATAACATACTGCATGTCTCTCCATTGTTTCAAATTAGATTTTACTTTGTCGCTGAATATTTTAGGAAATAAGATTGTTAATTTATGAGATATATATGGAAAGGTGGATAAATTATGAAAGTTAACAGGAGAACACAAAACAAGAGCAAGAGGTGTAGAAAAAGTATGGGATGGGCAGAAGGATCCTCATGACATGAGAGTGGAAGTTAGGCTAAGGAAGAAAGAGAGCTTGGAGGGGCATGATGAGATAAAAAGAACATAAGGGAAACAAATCAAATTTTTTGAAAAATGCTATAAAGAAAACTAATCCTGTATAAATTAAATTTTGTTTTATTTTGTTTTTCAAGGTACGGTTTCACTCTAGCTCAGGCTGACCTGGAATTTACTATGTAATCTAAGTGTGGCCTTAAACTCACTACAACCCTCCTACCTCTGCCTCCCAGGTGCTGGGATTAAAGGCATGCACCACCATGCCCAGCTAAGTTAAATTTTAAAAGAAGCAAACTAATTAAAAAAGAAAAATAGATAATCTTGTGATTCCTTTGAGGAAAAGGAAAGAATAGTGTATGTGAGGTTTCTTTTATAACCTTGACAAATAAATCCATCCCCAGGGCCAGCACAACCTGGGTCAACCCTGCTCAGAGTGAATATACTTACATGACTTGCTATAATTGTTCTTGGGCAGGAGTCAGAGATGGGCCCATTGATGACAGCCCCAGTACGACAAGATTTCAAATACATGAAAATCAAAATCAGAATTCTGGGATTCATGGCATAGATGATATGTTTCAGCTGTTTTCAGAAGGCTTCTTTATATTGAGATTATTTTGAAGGGTGCTCTCGACAAAACAATTATCACCATATAGGTGGAAGAGATCTCAGTTAAAAGTGTCTTATAATAAATTCTGACAACCCATACCACTAAAATGCCTGTTAATATGGCTGTCTGATTCTAAGGTTCCCACATTTGCATGGAAAACCTGACTTTTCACATGAACACATTGAACTCATACGTGTATATGATATGTTAGATAGTATTAGATGATAGAGATTTCAAAAGCTATCTACTATTTTGTGTCAGAGAATCTGATAATGACTTTGGCCTCTACTTGCAGTGTGATGAGCCACATTATATGAATGTCTCAAAGAAGACAGATATCTGACACTTAGTCCTGAAATTTTATAATTATTAACATTACCATTTTGAAAACTCTTTAACAGTTTAGTGTATGTGTGTGTGTGTGTGTGTGTGTGTGTGTGTGTGTGTGTTTCTGTGTGAATGCATTATGCATATGTCATGGTTCATGTGTGAAGGTCAGAGGACAACTTTTGGGTGAGTCCTTGCTTCTCATTCTTGTTCTGCTGTTCTATGTTGTACTCCCCATAACTTTCTAGGGAATTCTCCTGTCTCCCCTTCCCATCTCACCATCAAGTATCAGCATGTTGGGATTACAAAAATATGACACAGCTTCTGTGCTTTTATGTGGGGTTTGGGGATCAAACTTTATCACTCCAGATTGAGCTATGAACAATTTATCCATGGAGCCATTTCCCCAGCCCTAATCATTACCATATTTTAAAACCTATTGCAACCAATGATCTGGTTAGTTAAGAAGTCTGCTATTCAGGCCAGGACTCATATCAAGCTGACTCCAGTGAGTGGCTGCTCAAGGGTTTTTGTTTCTGCTAGGCACTGACTTGGCCTGTTAAGAGAAGAATCAGAGCTTAAGGAGAGCAGGGAAGAAGACAGTGGAGTAATGAAGAAAGGCACACTCAGAGAAGACAGGCAAGGACTCAGGGAGACAGTGTCTTCAACTCCATGAGCGACCTTGGCTGTTTTCTCTCTATAACAAATTGCCTTTTACTCCACATTTTGAGTTGTACCAGCTTATATAAACCTAAGCCTCTGATGGGCTCTAACTCTCTTCTTCCCATCATCTTCAATATGTAATCCTGGAAGAAATCAGAACACAGAACACTTGCATCTACATTCTTAGCCTCTCCTACCAGTGT
Organism: Jaculus jaculus; assembly: GCF_020740685.1. NCBI lineage: Eukaryota > Metazoa > Chordata > Mammalia > Rodentia > Dipodidae > Jaculus > Jaculus jaculus. The sequence goes on along the minus strand of NC_059103.1, from coordinate 62,076,314 downwards.
CCTCTTACCAGCTCCACCTCCAAGAGAAATGAGACCATAATTGGGAGCATGGAAGCTATTTGAATACTCCACATAGGCCATTGTTCAGATCAAGAGAGCCTGATATTATCCAGAGTAGAGCTCTCTTGTCTCTAAGACCAGGGCTGCAAGGTCAATGGGCTGTGAATCCTCTTTCCTGACCAGCATAAGAGGCTTAGTCAGTGTTTGACTCCAACATTTAAGCTTCCTTGGACATCTATTAGTTTACTTAGTAGCATCCAATTTCTTTAGATTTAGTGTGTGTGTGTGTGTGTGTGTGTGTGTGTGTGTGTGTGTGTTGAGCATGCCCATGTGCATAGGCCTGTAGAAGCCAGAGGATGCACTGTGGTATCAGTCCTAGCATTCCAGTCCTCATTTGAGGCAGAATCTCTTGCTCACCATTATGTTCACCGGGCTAGCTGGCAAGGGAGTTTCTGCAGGGTTCTCTTATAGGTACGATGAAATTATGGATGCCCCCCACAGCATCTAGCTTCACATGTATTGGGAATCTGAACTTGCATACTTCTGCTTATGCAGGAAGCACTTTATCCCCTGAACTATCTCTCGTCCCCTCCTTAGATTTGTTTAAACCCTCTGGCATGGTTACAGTCATCCTTGATGTTTGTTTCCAGCTCTGCATGACCCTGTTCTGGCTATCGCATCTGAGAATATATTTGCTGTCCCTCATTGTCACCCTTGTGTCCACTTCAGGAGGTTCAGACTTTGAGTCAGTGTGCTGCTCTCTGAGCATGAGAGTTTCACCATTTCTGGGCAATTTGCAGAGGATCTCTCACACTTATGTCCCAGATACGACTCCTATGTTCCACTGGATGACATGACGTATATTCTAGAAAGTTTTTTCCTGTGGCTCCATCTGTGAGTGCTCTGGGAAGTCTCCACTAATTAAACTTATATTTACTGTCATGCTGACTTGGGAGAAGGAAGACATGGAGAAGGACAGCATGGGGACTTGGGAATGGAGGATAAAGGAGGACAGATTGTGTTAGTCTCTAGAGGAACAGAACCAATAGAATGACTTGTATTGAAAAGAGAATTGGGCTCGAGAGGTGGCTTAGCGATTGAGTTGCTTGCTTGCAAAACCTAAGGATCCAAGTTTGGCTCCTCAGAATCCACACAGGCCAGAAGCACAAGGAGACACATGTGCACAAGGTCTCACATGCACACAAGATGGCACATGCATCTGGAGTTAGATTGTAGTGGCTAGAGGCTCTGGCATGCCAATTTTCTCTCTCTCTCTCTCACTCATAAATTAAAAAGGCAATTCATTGGATTAGCTTACTTCAGTACAACAATAGCAGTCTGTAGGCTTGTGAATTAAGAATCCCAGTATCTGACAGCCACTGGTCTTTAGCCCACACTGGAAGACTGTGGAAACTTGGTTCTAATACCACAAAGGATAAGTGAACAGGAAAGATGCATGTGTGAAGGACTCATCAGCAAGCAGCATGGGCAGCCTTCTTTTTTCCCAGAACTTCCTTACATAAGCCTCTGCCCCATAAGTCCCTCAACTCTGGGGGAAATGTTCACTTTATAGGAAGAACTGGCTCCTGCAGTTAATCCTTTGTGGAGGGAATCTCAGAGCCCCAACCCAGAGGAATGTCTTTGGATTCCTAACCAGATCAAGTGGACAGCCCAACTTCACCATCACACAGAGTGTGATCCAATTTTATTCATCGCCTGATCAGACACAGCTCAAGTATGTGGGGCACAGTGGCTATTTTAGAGTCTGGCCACAGTAGACTGAAGGGCCATCTCCTCAGTCTGTGCAGAAGGGGTGAATAATACACAACTCTGGGAATTCTGTCTCTACTGAGTCAGTTTCCCTTGATTCATTATTTATTTGTCCAGCACAGACAGCCCTTCTGTGAAAAAACACTTTTCTCCTCCAGAAACCTGAGAGATGGACTTACCTCTTTTATCAGCATGTTTCATCATCTAAAGAGCGAAAAAATAGTTGGAAGGGGCCATATTTTGCTTGGAACAATCAGGCAAGTTTTAATCTTGACCCCAATTTGTGTAGGAGTTATGGTGGAAGGAAGAATTGTTCTCTCATGTTCCTAGGTTCACAAGACCCTGGAGAAGAATTGAGATTTGTTCTGGTCTGGTATTCAAAAATCCCTCCTTTGTGTTGTTTTCTCTTATTTCTTCCCCTTTATTTTATTTATTTGCAGAGAGACAGCAGGGGGGATGAGAGAGAGAGAATGAGAGAGAAAGAGAGAGTATGACTGTACCAGGACTTCCTGCCACTGCAAACTCCAGATGCACAACCCACTTTGTGGATCTGACTTTACATGGGCACTGTGGAATTGAACCCAGGCTTTTAGACTTTGGAAGCAGGTGCCTTTAACCCCTGACACATCTCTCCAGCCTTCTTTGTGTTGGCTTTTAGTGAAAGTCATTTGTAAGCCTGAGACCAAGCTGATCACAGCTTCGTTATGGGGTCCAGCAACTATCCTAAGCTTTCATGCATCACCCATTAGCCTCTACTTAAGAAGCTAGTTTTATACCATCATGGGTTACATAGGGACACTATCTCAAGAAAAACAAGCAGTGACAACAGGAAGAAGGAAAATCTAACTTCGCAAAGGGATAGTGCAGAGTTGGAAGTTATCCGACTGTAACCAGCTAAACTTTCAAGCTTTATTATACATGTTCAGCTTTCTCAGATTTGCTTTCACATGCCATCAGGTTCTTGTGTGGTTATTTATATGTTTACTAGCCAGTTATCTGTCAGTCAATATCCTCTCCTGCTTTCTCTTTTTTTTTTTTTTTTTTTTTTACCTGAGAGTACAAAGATCATGGAGAGAAACATCACAGCTGTTCCTAGCTATTCCCCTTTAAACTGTTTCATTAACAAGCTTCCTGAATGAATGTTTGTTCAGGAATGAAGAAATAAGTAGAAGGGTAGATGTGTGTCATTGGATGAATATTTCCCTGGCTTTTCCCAGTCATTCTAGGTAATAAAACTTCTATGACATATAGTAGTGTTGATAAGCCAGTAACTTTTGCTTTTAATTCCAGATCAAATGAGGAGATACACTGAGGGACATTACCCAAAAAGTGAAGCATTACTCCTCTTGGCTAACCCATTTTCTCTAAGTATACAATTTAAAACACTCAAGAACATTACCCTCAAGCTATGTCTCAAACTTGCTCTTTCTTTCTCAGATACTTTCACCTGTTTTTGACATGTGAGGATCAAGACTTAAGGCTCTAAATTGCTAAGGTTTAAGATTATCTCCAGTCAGCATAATACCTGACTAGGTGGGTTCTTTGAGAGTGAGGTGCATGTCATGGGCTAAGAATCTGCCCATCAGAATCCCTATGCTGAGCTCCTTCCCTGCTCCAACTGCCTCCCAGCCATGAAGTGAAGGAGTTGCATACCTTCAGGATTTTTTTTATCTGATCTGAAAACCTCAAACACTTTTTTTTTTTTTAATTTAATTTATTAGTTTTCTTTTCAGTAAATACAGGCAGTTTGGTACCATTATTTAGGCTCATCTGTGATCTACCCCCTCCCATTAGACCCTCCTTATTATTGAAAATGGGTCGTGCATTGTGGAGTTAGCCCCCAGTTATTAGTATGATAAATGTCTCTGAAAATCATGACCCAACATGTAACTCTGACATTGTTTCCGCCCCCTCTTCCGCAAGATTTCCCTGAGCCATGTTGGGTTCATTTTTGGTCTGCTTCAGTGCTGAGGTGTTGGGGGCCTCTGAGGCTCTGGCTCTCTGATTTGGTAGGAGTTGATTTTTCTCTGCATTGATCTCCTTCCCCTTTGTGCTGGTATCCAGTTCACAGGAAAACATCACCCTTGCTTATTTCGCCAGTTGTCCTTAGTTTCAGTTGGGCCCCTTCTGAGGTATGTTGGGGCAGCTCTCTTCTTAGGATCTGCATCTATCTGGAAAAGAGAAGCAGATTCTCCAACGGAGAGTAAGTTAGCACCCAGAAAATTGAGATAACACTTACTTTTTTGATAGACAGTTTGATAGGTGTAGGCCCTCTTATACCCCGTGATTGATGGTAGCTTGATATTGTAGAGTGGGCTTGTGTTTGGGTATGGTTCTGACTTGTTTCCCAGCTCCAGCTAAGGGTCTAGTACCACTGAGTGGATCAGTTAGCCAAATCAAGAGCAATTGATTCCTCACCATGGCTGTGTACCACTATTGCACTTGTGTGGGTATCACATCCGGTTAATTGTTGCTACTTAGGTTAAACAATGTGTTGCTTGGACAGATCTTGGTCACTTCCCCCAGTCGCCTATGTAGCGCCTTCTGGCACTAGACACACTGACTGTCTGGGGACTGACTCTCTCCTGGCTTCCAGCCATGTCATTCCTTTTTACGTGTCAGCTGCGTATGGAGTCTTCAGCAATAGGGTCTTACCACTGGCCTTTGGTGGGAGAAGTCTGTCATTGTTTTGGGAAACCTTGTAGGTTTCTCTGATCAAAAGCTCATTGTGGATTGTAGGCCCAAGCTGGAAGTGGGGGTTACAGGTCAGTGTCCACTAAGAAATTGAGGAAAAAGATAACTAATATACAAGAGTTAGAGAGGAGAGAGATAGAGGGGAGAGGGGGAGAGGGAGGGAAGGAAGATGTAGGAGATTTAGGTCAGTCTTGATCCTACCCTCTCCAGTGTCTTGTGGTTCAGGTGTTTCCTGTAAGGGACTAGTGAAGGTTCAGTCATTTGGTCTGTCTTTTAGGAAGTAGAATTTTATGGTACCATTGCCGTTTGGGTCCGGATTACTATTTTCCACCCTTTGAATCCCTCCCCGCCCACCCATCCATCTTATTGTCTAGTCCATGAGGTACTTGCTGGGTATGTAAGGCATCTTGGGCAAATTCAGGTTAGGTGTTGCAGATGAGTGAGACTATGTGTCGATTTTTTTTCTGTGATTGGGTAAGTTCGCTGAGAATGATCTGTTCCAGGTTCAACCATTTTTCCTCAAATTTCTTTATGTCGTTTTTTCTTACTGCTGTATAGAATTCCATTGTGTAGATATACCACATCTTTGTTATCCATTCTTCTAATGATGGACATCTGGGTTGATTCCAGCTTTTAGCTATTACGAATTGAGCTGCTACAAACATGGTTGAGCAAATCTCTCTGGCTTTTGGTTTGAAGGTTTTAGGGTACATGCCCAGTAATGGTATAACTGGGTCTGTTGGTATTTCTATAGTCAGCTTTTTCAGGAGTCTCCATATTGCTTTCCAAAGTGGTTGTACCATCCTGCATTCCCACCAACAGTGAATGAGTGTCCCTGCTTCTCCACATCCTCGCCAGCATTTATTTTCATTTGACCTTTTGATGTTGGCTATCCTTATTGGGGTAAGGTGGAATCTCATAGTTGTTTTAATTTGCATTTCTCTGATGATTAGGGATGATGAACATTTTCTTAGGTGTGTGTTTGCCATTTGTATCTCTTCCTCTGTGAATTGCCTGTTTAACTCTGTGCCCCATTTTGTGAGTGGGGTATTTGTCTTCTTATTGTTTAGACTTTTGAGTTCTTTGTAAATTCTAGAGATAAGGCCTCTATCAGTTGGATAACCTGCAAATATTTTCTCCCACTCTGTGGGTATTCTATTGGCTTTGTTTATTATATGCTTATCTGTAAAGAAACTCTTCAGCTTCATATGATCCCAATGGTTCAGTGACTGTTTAAGAACTTGAGCCACTGGGGTTTTATTCAGGAAGTCTTTTTCCATTCCTATATCATGGAAAGTACTTCCTAAATTTTCTTCCAGTAGTTTTCGAGTTTCTGGTCTTATGTTGAGGTCTTTGATCCATTTGGATTTGAGTGTTGTGCATGGTGAAATGTGTGGATCAAGTTTTAGTTTCCTGCATGTGGTTATCCAGTTTGTCCAGCACCATTTGTTGAAGATGCTATCTTTTTTCCAGTCTATATTGTTTGGGCCTTTGTCGAATATCAAGTAGCTATAGTTGCTTGGCCCAAAATCCGGGTCCTCAAGTCTATTCCATTGGTCTATACTCCTGTTTTTATGCCAGTACCATGCTGTTTTTATTACTATGGCTTTGTAGTATAACTTTATATCGGGTATGGTGATGCCACCAGAGGTATTTCTTTTGCTGAGGATATGTTTGGATATGCGAGGCCTTCTGCCTTTCCATATGAAATTTGAGATCATTTTTTCTATGTCTGTGAAGAACATTGTAGGGATTTTAATTGGAATTGCGTTAAATCTATATATTGCCTTTGGTAGGATTGTCATCTTCACAATGTTAATTCTGTCTATCCAGGAGCATGGGAGGTCTTTCCATCGTTTCAAGTCCTCCTCAATTTCTTTTTTGAGAGTTTTTATATTTTCGTTGTATAGATCTTTTACTTCCTTGGTTAACGTTATTCCAAGGTATTTTATTTTATTTTTTGCTATTGAAAATGGGACTATGTCCTTTATTTCTTTTTCTGTGTCTTTGTCATTTGCATATAGAAATGCTTCCGATTTTTGTGCATTGATTTTGTATCCTGCTACTTTGCTATAGGAGTTAATCACCTTCAGGAGTTTTGGGATGGAGTCTCTCGGGTCTCTTACATATACAATCATGTCATCAGCAAATAGAGCTAACTTAACTTCTTCCTTTCCAAATTGTATCCCTTTTATTTCCTTCTCCTGCCTTATTACTTGGGCTAGGACTTTCAGAACTATATTGAAAAGCAGAGGTGAGAGAGGACATCCCTGTCTTGTTCCTGATCTCAATGGGAATTCCTCCAGTCTCTCTCCATTAAGAATTATTTGGGCCTTTGGAGCTTTGTATATTGCCTTTATTATATTAAGATGTGAACCGGCCATGCCGATTCTCTCCAATGTTTTGATCATGAAGTGATGTTGTATCTTGTCAAAGGCCTTCTCTGCATCTATTGAAATGATCATGTGATTTTTATGTTTAAGCTTGTTTATGTGGTGTATTACATTGACAGATTTTCGTATGTTGAACCACCCTTGTGTTCCTGGGACAAATCCCACTTGGTCAAGGTGGATAATGCTTTTGATGTGTTGTTGGATTCGGTTTGCGAGAATTTTGTTGAGGATCTTTGCGTCTATGTTCATTAGGGAAATAGGCCGATAGTTTTCTTTTCTTGTGGCGTCTCTGCCTGGTTTTGGGATTAGGGTGATAGTAGCTTCATAGAAGGAGTTGGGTAGTTTTCCCTGTTCTTCAATTGTGTGGCACAGTTTTAGGAAGATTGGTTTGAGTTCTTCCATGAAGGTTTGATAAAATTCAGCTGGGAATCCATCTGGTCCTGGACTCTTCTTTTTTGGAAGGTTTTTTATTACTTTTTCAATCTCCATGAGCGTGATGGGTTCATTGAGGTGGTTGATCTGCTCTGAGTTTAGCTTTGGTAGATGATATGCATCCAGGAATTTATCCATCTCCTCCACATTTTCCAGTTTTGTGGAGTAGAGGTTTTTGAAATAAGTCCTGATGATTCTGCCGATTTCACTTATGTTTGTTGTGATCTCTCCTTTTTCATTTTGAATTTTGTTAATTTGGAGTCTCTCCTTTTTTTGCTTGATCAAATTGGCCAGAGGTTGGATCGCGCGGGGGAGGGGGTGAGGGGGTCCAGGGGGTCGCGGGTAGCGCAGGGGGCGTGGAGCACGCTGAGGTAAGATGGAGTGCTGGATGCTGTGGGACGCTGGGGGGCAGTCTGGATGCGTGGCGGGGATGGGGTGCACGGGGGGGGGGGCTCGAGGAGCGCGGGGGGTGGGGCGCGGGGAGTCTCGGGGCACGCGGGGGGATCGGGGCACACCTGGGCGCCCGGGCGCTGGACGCTGTGGGGCGCTTTGAGCGCCCCGTCGCGTGTGGGTAGGGAGTGTTGGGTTCGCTGGGGGGGGAGGCGGGGGCGGGGCACGCGGGGGAGGGCTCGAGGCGCGTGGGGGTGGGGCGTGGGGGTCTCAGGGTGCGCGGGGGGGGGGCGCGGGGGTGCGGGGCACGCCTGGGCGCCCGGGGCGCTGGGCGCTTGGGGCGTGCCTGCTGTGTGTGGATAGAGAGCACGGAACGCGCGGGGGGTGGGGCGCGCGGGAGGGTGGGGCGGGCGTGGGGTGGTCTCGAGGCACGCGGGGGTGGGGCGCAGGGGTCTTGGTCGCGTGGGGGCGCGGGGCAGGCCTGGGTGCCCGGGGCGCGGGAAGCCTTGGTTCGCTTGGGCCGCGTCTGCCGTGTGTGGATAGGGAGCGTGGGGCGCGCTGGGGGGAAGGGGCGTGCTGGGGGGGTGCGGGGGGGGTGTGGCGGGTGTGGGGCACGGGGGTTGTGGGGTGCGCTGGGCCGCCGGGGCGCGTGGGGCTTGGTGTGCACGGGGCGCCGGGCCGCTGGGCGCGGGGCCTTGCCCGATGCAGTTATCTGCGGCGGGCGGGGTGGCGGGGCATGGGTCGCGGGGGTGTGTGCTTCCCTCTTTTACCCCGATCTGTGCCCTCCCTCTTCAGAAAGTTCCTAATTTCTCTTGAATACTTACCTTTTTTCCCTCGTTGTTTGTAGTGCAGCTAGGCGGTCGCCATCTTGACCGGAAGCCCAGAACCTCAAACACTTTTAAAATCTGTAGTTTTAAAAGGAATGTATGATTTTATTTTATTTTATAGTTCTTTATCTGATATAGCATAGACATAACAATCTAAATGAAACTTTTTAATCATATGATCTTCAGTTTTTAGCCTGAGGAAAGGGGAAATCCTGATTGTTATAAATGAATCTTATGTTTCACTCAAGTGTAACGGTTTGAATATTATTTTAACATTGACTTTCTTGGTCTATGGTAGAAACATCAGGGATCAACTGTCTTGGAATAAAAGTAAGGAAATAGAGCTGGAGAGATGGCTCAGTGGTTAAAACACTAACTGAAAAGCCTAAGGACCTGGATTCCATTCCCCAGGATCTATCTAAAGTCAGATGTGCAAGATGGTGCGTGTAACAGCAGTTATTCACGTGGGGAGAAGGCAGCATGCTCCATTCTTTGTCCTGCAATGACTCCCGCAGGTCAGGCAACGCGGAAGCATCATGGAAGCGTCTTGTTTAGTTGGGCCGCAGTAATGACAGGAATGCCAAAAAGTGGAAAAAGGGGAGCGGTGGCCAAAGATAGAGGAAAGCCCAAAACCCAGCCAGAAGCCAAGAAGAGTAAGGCAGGGACAAAGAAAAATGAAAAAGAGGCAGCCGGTGTGGACTCACCAGACCAATCTTCCACACTCAAAATCTGCTCCTGGAATGTGGATGGGCTTTGAGCCTGGATTAAGAAGAAAGGTTTAGATTGGGTAAAGGAAGAAGCTCATGATATTTTCTGCCTCCAAGAGACCAAATGTTCAGAGAACAAACTCCCAGAAGAACTTCAAGCACTGACTGGCCTCTGTCACCATTACTGGTCAGCTCCTTCAGACAAGGAAGGATACAGTGGGGTAGGTCTACTTTTCTGGCAGTGCCCAAAGTTTCTTATGGCGTTTGTAAGACCCTGTTAATTCTCAACTCATGCTCCCAGTGTTTTATTCCTATATTCTCTGCTTTGTATTTTTAATGCTGACTGTTTAAACCATTTCTGTAGGTGAGGAAGAGCATGATCAAGAAGGCCGAGTGATTGTGGCTGAATTTGACTCGTTTGTACTGGTAACAGCCTATGTACCTAACGCAGGCTGCGGTCTGGTAAGACTGGAGTACCGCCAAGGCTGGGATGAAGCCTTTCGCAAGTTTCTGAAGGGTTTGGCGGCTCACAAACCCCTTGTGCTATGTGGGGACCTCAATGTGGCTCATGAAGAAATTGACCTTCGTAACCCCTAGGGGAACAAAACGAAGGCTGGTTTTACTGCCCAGGAGTGCCAGGGCTTTGGGGAACTGCTGCAGAATGTGCCACTGGCTGACAGCTTTAGGCACTAATACTGCCTATGCATACACCTTTTGAGCTTACGTGATGAATGCTCGGTCCAAAAATGTTGGTTGGCTCCTTGATTACTTTTTGTTATCCCATTATCTTTTACCTGCATTGTGTGACAGCAAGATTCTTTCCAAGGCTTGGCAGTGATTACAGTCCTATCACTCTGTGCTTAGCACTACTCCTCTCCTATAAAAATACAAAATCTTCAACCAGATTTCCTTTAAGTTCAAGGTTTCTATTTTACAGATACTCCTCAAACTTTTTGTACAAAACAGGCAAAACTGATGACTTTCTTTGAACAACAAAGTAAAAATAAAAGGCCATAGTTCCAAAAAAAAAGATGGTGTGTGTGTCTGGAGTTAGTTTTCAGTGGCTAGAGGTCCTGGTGTGGGTGTGTTCATTCTCTCCCTCTCTCTTTCCCCTCCCCCCCTTCTCTCTTCTCTCTTTATCTTAAATAATTAAATAAGTGAAATATTGTTCAGAAGATTATGGGGGTTTTCTGAGGTCACATAGCCATGGTTTGAATTGCTCCTCAAATCTAAACCCACCTCTTCTCTCTGTCTTAGGCTTGCACCACAGAAATAAAGAAATTTCCTTGTGGCTGTTGAGGAAAGAGCCAGGCTCTTCCCCATGGAGGCTGGGATACACTACACTGTGGTCTCCTAAGGTATATTCTGCATGGTTGAACTGTTCTAGAGCATTTATCCTGCTTAAGAATCCTGTGCATATGCTGTCATACACAGATATAAAGGAATGAGGTGGAAAACATTCATTTTCTTACCACTAGCATCTACTTTTATGGAGCTGGACATGGGTGCAAATTAGGTTATTGACACCCCTTTAGTAAGAACAAGTGCTCTGGAAGCAGGCATCTGGCTGGTAACCTGTTGTAAAGGCTGGAGCTTTGGTGGGAAAGAAAACTAGAGTATCCTCCAGGAGTGCTCTCTGAAAAGAAATGATAATCAGACAATAATTTGGCTGTTCCCATTACTGTCTTCTTCCTATTCAGGTGTAGGCTTCAGTATGTTAGAGCCTGTTGGTTCCAATCCTGCTCATCTATGGACTCTCTACTTGAGGGTAAATAAGCTCTGAAGTCTCCTGTGTATGGAATGTGAAAAGTGGGAACAAGTGTGACAATCTTTACATCTCATGTGGCCTTGGAGCAGAAAGTATCAAAAATTAGAGGTTTACCGGTTTCCAGGTATATGGCTCAGGGAGCCCAGTAAAATCAACTTCCAAACAAGGACTCCCAGTGGGTAGCCACGGGGTTTCCAGCTTCTGCCACCCTGCACTGAGTAAGGATCAGGAGACCCCCACCCCCAGAAGTCCTGCCTCATTTTCTCAAGCAGAAAGCTAATAGGAGTCACAAATATGATAGGAGGTGGGAAGCAAGATGAGAGGGAAATGATAGAAAATGGAGTATTTTGAGTGGAGAAAGGAAAGCTGTTCCCAACTTTAGCCAACAAGAGGAAAAGTTCCTGGCATGTCTAGAGATGGGGAAGGAGGCATAGTCTAGGGCCTTCAGGCTGATGGTGCCCAGTGAGCAGGATGAGCTGCCTGGGGCTACAGCCCCTGGGCTTGAGAATAGTACCTTTCATGTCACAGTGGAGGCATTTGGTGTCATGGCGGATGAAGTTCCCATTTTAATTTCTGTCTCACTCTTTTAAGAGAGAATCTGGTATTTTACTGTTTTTAAAGTTGAATTTAGGCTACAGGAAAATATTATTGGAAAATCAGAACTGATTTTATTATATGTATATATGTGATATAAATATATGTAAAAATTTTAATCTATGTATAAATATGCATGCTATGTTTCCAAAGGTGCAATGGTCATTGATATAGAAACCTTCTTCTAATCAGTTCTGGAGGTTCTTATCAAATACGGGAAGAGTAGAATTGGATACATAGAAGGTGGCATGATTTTCAGGAGCCTGAGTTGAGGAAAATCTTAGAATTGACCTCTTTACCCCAACATAAGTCAGCAGTCTATTGTACTTGGCCTAAAGTGTGGTTATAAAATGTAATGTGGTCTGTCTACCATGCAATCCATAAAGGGCTGTATTGGAGTCATTTGTGTATGAGAACTTTGAGTAAGTGCAGTTGTCTTCAAGATCAGAAAGGCCATTAAGAATGTGTAGAAGGAACAGGAATCTGTCTAAAGGTGAAACTATGCTGGGAAGAAGAGGTTGGTGAGAATGAGAAGAGATGCTCTCTCCCTTAAGCTGTCGGTGAAGCATGCAGAAATAGTGTGGGTAGACTACAGAGGTGAGTGGTACAGAAAACCAGCAGCATGTATTTGGCAGAAGGCATGTGACCTCATTAGTCCTGAGTGGCAGCAGTTCAGTAGAGGTTCAAAACTGCATTCTTTCATTTATTCATTCATTTAGTGCTTTCTTTAAGTGACTATTTCCAGAGAATCCTAATGCATAAACATGCATTAGCCTTGCATTCTGTGACTGTGAGAATAGACTGCTCATGCCACCACTGCCAGGCATGCTGTCTGACATCTATATTTTCAATGTAAAATTCTCAATGCCCAGGACAGTGCCTGGCATAGAGCAGGATTTTGGTCTGCATTCATTCAAGGAGCAGTATTAGGGTATGAATGTGAAATGGTCCCCACAGGCTTATTTGGTCTTGAGCTAGTGGTGTTGTTTGAAAGGTTGTGTGACCCTTAGGAGGAGAAAGCTAGTTGTAGGAAGTGGGCCAGTGGGGATGGGCCTTGAGATTCTACAGGCTGGTCCTACTTTCTGTTGTCTCTCTGCTTTCTGACTAGTGATGCAATGTGACAAACTAGCCACTTGCTTCTGCTACCATGCCTTTCCCAACATGGAAGAAGAATACCCTCAAATGGTAAACCAAAATAAATCCTTTCCTTTCTTAAATTGCTTCCTGTTAGGTATTTGATCGCAGCAATGAGAAAAGTAACTGATGATATTGACAGATGACCAGTGTACAGTTGGGACCTCAATCTTCCTGGTATAAAGATTAGAGGATAACTGGGATGACAGGAAGATCATGGATTGTGAAGGCAGTGAAAATGAGAATAGGGATGAATCCTTGGTAACAGTAGTTTTTATAAACTGTGGTTGGGTTCTTAAGCCTTGCTTCATGTAAAATGGGGATGATAACTACCTTGCAACATTTTCCTGCTGTCCTATGTATATACACTGTATTTTAAATGGGAGCTAGACCCACTATGCCTAGCACACTACCTACTAGGCATAGTACTTAAAATAAATGTGAATTTCCCTCCATTCCTGGGAACTGAGTCTTCAGCTAAGGAGGATATGACTGGCTACTGGATGGGGTTGTCCCCTATCCAGGGCTTAGGTGGTACAGATGTTTGAGTGGGAGCAAGAGCTTTGTTATGATGAAACCTTTTAGTATACTTTACCTTCATGATTCATTGCACAATAGTGAAAGGGGCTGAAGGAAACTCTGATGAAGTCCCATGTCAGTGAATTAGCAATATTTCACTGAATAGGTGGAGGAAAATCAGATTCCATGAGTAAAGAACAATGCTTGTGAATAACTATTTATTTGTTTATTTGGGGGGTTTCGAGGTAGGGTCTCACTCTAGCCCAGACTGACCTGGTATTCACTATGTAGACTCAGGGTGGCCTAGAACTCACAGTGATCCTCCTACCTCTGCCTCCCAAGTGCTGGGATTAGAGGTGTGTACCACCACGCCCAGCTTGTGAAAAAACTATTAAAGGCAATACAGATAAGGTCCTCTTCTGCCTCTTGGCATTGATCAAACCACTTGATAGAAGAAGCTGAAGATAACTCTCATAAAAGCACTGAAATTTTATCTTACCAATATGCATTTCTGTTCCACAGTTTAATGGTTGGCTGGTCTGACTAAAGCTCTATAGTTATTTGCTCACATTGTTACAGTTTTATTGATCAATCGTGGATACTTAGTTACTTTGCTAACCATGTATTTGCTAACCTTGCACCTGTGCCAGGAGCTGTATTCTACTACAAGTATAAATAAAGAGCCAATCTAGACCCAGTGTTTCTGTGTGGCACACATGACATGGAAATCAGTCATTTTCATTAAACATGCTGAACAACTCATTGGCCAGGCATTCAGGAATCTCCTGGAGAAGTGATGGATGAAATGCCATAACAGCTTTTGAGGGGACAGGGAATGGACATGGCATTGTACTGAGGCTTCATCATCAGGCTGAGAAAGCTGTGCGCCCTAGTATAGGATAGGAAACACAGTTATTACCATCTTGTCAGAAGCAGCTGAAAATGCTCATGAGAGATTTGAAATTGGATCTATTGGTGTTCCTCCATAGAAAGGGGGAATGTGGAGTGTCAACAGAGCCTTACTTGAGATCTCTGGAGCCCTCTGTGCCAGCTGTAAGCAATAATACATAGGGTTTCTTGGCCTCACGGGTAGATAATATATATAAAGGGTGGAAGATCAAAGGATGGGCAGCTCCATCTAAGCAGCTATGGGAAGATCGTCACCCATGTTGAGATGAGACCTTCTCATGCTATGGGTGCTTTGGGGTCTCCTTGCTTTTGTAAGTAACCCCACACTCACACTCTGTAACATATGACATGTAACACCAAGGTGAACACTGGTGGCATTGGCCTATGATTATTTTGTGGGTTCCCTGCCTTGAGAAGCTAGCATGTACTAGTGTCTCTCCAGAAGCGTTCGCTGTAAACCACTAGTGGAACGGCCCTTCTCAGAAGACTTGTGTTGTTTGCTGACTTGTCTGAGATGCTGAGAAAGGGAACAGGTTGCAGGATGCCTTCAGCCATGATTGCTCCTGTTCTCTTATGACTTAGACCAGGTTTCTAGATATCATTAAGTCATACTTTCACATCATGAATGCCCTTCCCATGGCCATTGACTCAGAATATCTGCCTTCTGGAGAAGAGTGTGACTTAGGAAGTCTGCCAGAAATATTTTTTACATACTTGATTCATTGTACATAAATAGGAATACCTTGTGTGAACTCATGAGATTGATAATATTCTAGCTTTATTGATGGCTCTGAGCTCTCAGCCAGTCATGATGCATAGGTACAACATGCTACTCAAAGGTAGGACATCCTTGATGGACCTTTGAAAAACAAATAAGAAATGAGAACTGGGGGGATAGCTCCATCAGTAAAGAGTTTCCCATGCAAGCATGAGGTTCTGAGCTTACCCAAGTAAAAGCATGTGCTGAAAAGGCAGATATAGGGAGGTTCCCTGGGGCTTCCTGGCCAGCTAGTCTAGCCAAATCAGTAAGCTCCAGGTTGAGTGATTCTGTATCAAATATAAGAGGAGGAGCCTGAACATATGGCTCAACTGTTAAAGATGCTTGCTTGCAATGTCTGAGAGTCTGGGTTCAATTCCCTAACCATTCACTTAAGGCTAGATGTTTATTTGCAACAGCAAGGGAAACTGGTGTGCCACTCCCACCTTAAGACACAGAAAGATTTTTAAAAGTCTTTAAACAAAGTGTAGACAGTTACAGAAGGCACTCAACATTGATTATAGGGCTCCACATAAATACTCATATATACATGCCTCCACATACATACATACAAATGCAACCCACACACATATATGAACATGTATGCCTCATACACACACAAAGAAATGACAAAAAATGTTTCAAGCCCAGTGTGGTGGCACACACCTTTAATCCCAGCACTCAGGAGGCAGAGGTAGGAGGATCACTATGACTTTAAGGCCACCGTGATATTACATAATGAATTCTAGGTCAGCCTGAGCTAGAGTGAGACCCTGCCTTGAAAAAACAAAATAATAATAATAATAATAAAATGCTTCAGTATCAGAGCAAGTTAATCAAGGGGAAAGTGTGAGAAGTCTTCAATATGAAGTTACAAATATAAAAGGCTTTTTAAAAAACAAAAAAACATAGACTCTTCCAAAAGCATTTAAAAATGAAGGTGGTTCTCTGTCATCTTGGGGCAGCTGCCTGCCTCTCCTCACTGCATGCTTCAGTGGTCTCTGTGAACTCCATAGTTTATGTGGCCTAGGGAAGAGGCTTCTAAGTCAGTTGCATAAAATGATGATTCCATCATTCTAGAGTTTGGGTTGAGGATAAGGAAAGATAGTGTATTAGGACATGAAGTTGGGAAAGAGGAACTCCAGTTTGATTTTTGGTATTCCCACTGTGTAATTTGGCAGATGGCATTTGCCTTCTTGATGCTCAATGTACTATGCTGCAAATAAAGCTATAAGTCACAATAGTACAAAGTTGAAGGTAAAACTTATGATATAGCACCATGAGGCATGCACATAGCTATGCTTATTAAGTAGCAGATCTTATTTATAGTATAATTAATGTAAAATATCTATATTTCTAATAAGACTATAGACAATATAACATGTAAAGTATTTAAAATAAACTCATCATATATCTATTGTCATAAGACAATTGAGTTTACTAATAAAAAGGAGAATAAAATGAAATTATCTACAACCAGCTGACTTTTGGTTAACTTTCAGCCCAAAACAATATTAGTAATGAATTCACAACCCTTTAGAATCACAGGTATTCTGCTGTACATTTAGGAGGAGACATCACTGAAAATTTACTTGTTTTTCTTCCTTTTTTTTTTTTTTTTTTGTTTTTTCTAGGTAGGGTCTCACTCTGGTCCAGGCTGACCTGGAATTAACTGTGTAGTCATCTCATGGTGGCCTCAAATTTATGGTGATCCTCTTACCTCTGCCTCCCAAGTGCTGGGATTAAAGGCATGCACCACCACGCCCAGCTATCCCTGAAAATTTAGAATGCTGTAGAAGTAGGGAAGAGTTTGAAGTTGAGAGATCACTTCCCTGCATGACCTTGCTGACAATTCACTTAAATACATGATTTGGTGTTTGTCTCTTTTCTATTGTAAAAACATTTTTTATTGTTTTAGAAGAATAGATACCTGTGTAACTTACTGCTCTGGTAGCTCTCTAAGAAGCTCAAGCAAGGGTGCTAACGTGTGGAGAGGCCTTCCTGCCACACAGTAACTGATAGAAAAGGCATGAGCATGGAAAGACAAAGCAGCATGGAGGTTGGGTGTCTCTTCCTCTTATAAATCCACAGATGCTGCCATGGACGCCTGTGTGCATGGACTCACCTAACCTCAATCCCTTCCCAAAGGCCCTTCCTCCAAAATCAACTAAGATATGAATTCAAGTATTAACTGCTAACATGTGGACTTTGGAGGGACACATTCAAACCATAGTAGTTCTGAAACTGCTTTCCTGTAGCCCCATGGTAAGAATGAAAACATTCCCTTGTGCAGTGTGGTGATGCTTTGTAGATGCTGTTGTTACCATTTAAAATATCTGAAGTTACAAGGTAACGGTCTTCCTGTGGAGTCAAATGTGATGTGAGCACAAGAGAGAGGGTTCCCCATCTGATTAGAAGAGCGTCTTGAGTATGATGAAGGCCAGCAGAAAACAAAGGAAATGAAAGGGAAAGGAAATAATAGAGGAGGAGAGGGAAAGGGAAAGGAGCAATGAAGAGTAGAAGAAAAGAAGGGCTTATTCCCCCATAAAGAGAAGTATCTGGTGATCCTTAGAGGATGTCTAGGCTGATACTAGAGGATCAAGCGCAGGGGAACCAGAGTGAGAGCAAAGACATGCATCTCAGGTGATCATGACATGAGACTTCAGGCTTTCAAGATGAATGTTGAGGCAGAAACCCAGGCAGACATGGAGAGAGCCAGGGGCCAGAGTAAAAGCCTGCTGTGGTTACAAGTGTGCCTACAGGGCTGGCACCAGTATTGTTCATTTCTGTCCTAATGCATGCATCTTGTGTGAAGTCCAGCCCTGTAGGCCTAGCCTTCAGAGAGCTCCAAATCTCATTGGAATCTTGGCCTCACTAGACACAGCATAGCTCAGGTTCACCCTGTTGATACCAGAGAGTGATTCCATAAATACAGAACAATACAGAGTATTGTTGGAAAGTTGGCTTTAACCCTCAGAGATGTGCTCTGAGCCTGTATGTGTGGGTGCTTAGAAAAAAACTGAGCCGGTACCCTAGTGTCTGCTGAGTGAACAATGCTTTAACATCATTGGGAATCTGGCCTTGGCAACAGCTGAGGAGCCTTGCTCTTCCGCTGCAGGCTAGGATTACTCCCCTCTCTTCCAGCTGCGAGGCTGGTAAGTCACCTTTCCACCCATGGTCCTGTGATATTGTGAAACTGAGACATTGCTGCTCAAACACTTAAGGCCCACATGGTTCCCTGTCACACTCCATGATAGGATTTCACTTTCCTTCATAAGCTTCACAATATTCTAATACTGTATAAAAGAGCCATTGTTTCACAGAGTTAGAAAACAAAGTCTATGAGGAGGGATGGCTTTGATAAGAAACTCTGCCTGTGAATACAGAAAGACGGGGTTTCTGATGTCTGGGGCTGCTCTAGCTTGCCCAGAATAGCCGACCGCCACACTAGTGAGAAGCAGCTTTTCCATTCTGCTTGTTAAATGGGGTGCTGGTTTGCCAAGTGCTGCTTTAAAGCCTGAGCTCTCTGTTGACAATGGCCCTCATATGTACAGTCAGGACTGCAGCACATGTGCCCTGCCAGGTGGAAATCAAGCCTTTCTTTTGTGAAAAATAAATTGCTAGCACTTTGGGAGGAGTCTAATAAAAGAACTCACTCCAAGGTTACTCAGGAGTAGGTATTCACTGCCTGTTTGTCCTGGCAGTACAGTGACCTCAACTAAGGAAGTAGAGACAATAAAAGAAAAGCTTAAGGCAGAGAAAACCCCAGAAATTTTTATTCAGTGTCTCCTTCAAACTTATGTCTGTCTTAGAACTTGATGCTATGGTAACAAGTCTGTGTCCCATTCCCTAAAAGCCTTTTGTGTTAGGCAGGGGAGATGGCTCTGCTAGTAAAGGGCTTGCTATGCAAGCACGAGGACCTGAGTTCAATCCTCAGAACCCACATAAAATGCTGGATGTGGTGGTGTGAGCCTGTAATCCTAGCACTTAGGAGACAGAGATAGCTAGATCCCTAGTGATCACTGGCTAGCTGATAGAGCAGAGTTGGTGATCACTAGGCCAATAAAGATGCTGTCTTAAAGGAGGTTGAAGTGTTTCTGAGGATGACACCAGAGGTTTTCCTCTGGTCTGCACACACACATGCATACGCATGTATGCACAGCTGACACTCATGTTACACCTGACCACACAAGAACATGAATGCACACATACTAAACAAATAAATAAACAATAGACTTAACCTTAAATTTCTGCTGTTTCTCTTTTTCTTTCTGTCTTTTTCTTTTTTTCTTTCCCTTGGCGTTGGCCTCTAATTCCCTGTACCAGGCCACGGTTAACATCCACAAGCTGTTGATTGGAGAGACCTACTAGAAGCTCCTAAAACAAACAAGACAGACTTCTGTCAGAGTAATTGATTACCCACCAGAGGTTAATGGTAAGACCCTACTGCTGAAGAAACCATACACTGTTGGCACGGACCATGAAGACACCTGGTTGGAATCCAGAAGAGAGTCAGTCCCTAGTTATCCCATCTAGTGCTGGAAGGAACTACATGAGCAACCAAGGGAAAGTAGCCAACATCTATCTGAGCAACTCAAAGTCTAAGCTACTCAGAAGCAAACAACCTGACATGATGCTCACACACGTGCAATAGCGCCACATAGCCATGGTAGGTAACCAACTGCTCTTGGATTCACTAACAGGTCTGCTCAGTGGAAAGGAAACCATATCTGGAACTGGGAAGCAAGTCAGAATCATATCCAGATAGTGATTTTGTTTTCCAATGGCAAGCTCCTACTAAACTTGGGCTAGAAGAGGGTCTACACCCTTTAAATTCTCTCTAAATTAATAATGGTTATCCCATTTATCCTGTGCTAACTTCACTCTCCATTGGAGATTCTGCTTCTTTTCAGATGGGAGAGGGACCTGAGGAGATAAATGACCAGGCACACTTCACCCAGCTGAAACCACAGAGGAACAGGGGAAATAAGCAAGAGTACTGCTTTCTTGGTGAACCTGATATCAGCACAAGGGTGAAGGAAATAGACACTGAGGACAGACTCAACTCCTACCAAAGATCCATAGATCCAGAGGTTCCTAAGAGCCCATCAGTGAAGTAGACTTAAAATACACCCAACATGGCTCAGGGAATTTTGCAGAAGAGGACAGAAAGATTGTTTGAGGTGCAAGTTGGGACATTATGCACAGAGACATTGCCTCTTCCCCATAACTGACTGCTACCCCTACAATGCATGACTCACAATCCCCATGGAGGTGACCTGCATCCCCAATCTGGAGGGCCCCTTTGGAAAAGGGGCAGGGATGAGGGAAAGGATAGCATCAACATGTGTTGTTTATGCATGTCCATATCTAATAAAATATTTTTAAAGTAAAGTAAAAATTACTTACAAATTAAAATCTAGTTCCCAGGTAATGGTTTGAACAGACAGACCTTGGAGAGATGGTTGCATCTTTGGGATGGAACACTGGCACCCTGTGAAAGAGGGTTGAGTGCATTCCTTCCTCTTCCACCCTGTGAGGCCACAGTGAGAAGCTCCCTGTGTGAGGAAATGCACCCTCATCAGACAGCAAATCAGCTAACCTGCTGGAAGCTCACTGTTACACTGTTACACTTTCCATGATTAAAAAATGTATTCTGGCAGGGTGTGGTGGCACACACCTTTAATCCCAGCACTCAGGAAGCAGAGGTAGGAGGATTGCCGTGAGTTCGAGGCCACCCTGAGAATACAGAGTGAATTCCAGATCAGCCTGGGCTAGAGTGAGACCCTATCTCAAAAAAACAAACAAATAACTATGACAAAAAAATCATTCTATTCTTTACAAGGTACCAAGTATGGAGCATTTTCTTCCAGTATCCAGAATGAGCTAAGACATGGGATAGTCTGCTTTGCCTTTTTATTGACCCCTTCTCTGCAGATTGTGGACTGTGTGCTTTAGTTACAATGAATGTCAGGCAAAGTCTCAACTTTGTTTTGTCAAATTCTACTTCTACTTAGTGATTGGGAGCTAATTTGATCAGATCAATGAGCATCACAGTAGCACATCAGCACGTTCTCCCCTAAGCACTCCTGCATCACTTTGTTGAGTCAAGTACCACGATGATAGGAAAAGGAAGTGAACTTAAATGCCACATATGAAATGAAGGGCATGGAGCATAAGGAAAGATAAAAAATTAAGCCAGAATTAGGTGTTTGTCCCTAGAAACATATATGAGGCTCTAGTTTTGCAAATATTAGAAATGAAATACACCAAAGGAAACAGATTCCTTGTATAATTCTCAGTGAGATGAACAAGGCTAATTGAGATGTAAGAGCTTCTTCCTTGATCTTTGGCGCAGTGACTCAAGAGTGCCGTTTGTGAAGGCTTACTGAACCATATTCCTGTGCCCAAGAAGTTTCTCTAAGATATTCTATCTCAAAAAGGTTTCAAGGGATTTGAATTGATTGATGTTAAAGGAAGTAAAGGGGCTGTTCTTTCAAAGACATATCTTCAGACAATGAGTAGGCATAGTGGCAGTGACTGGCAGTGACGTTGGGTTCCTTTGCCCTGTGGAGGATCCTGAAGAAATAACTCTCCAGTACAGTAAATGATATTATATATCAACCTTCTATCTCTGCCTGCATAAAATAACACAACACATGCCATGGAGATGGTTCTTGACATTCTTCAGACCAATAGCATCATGACAATCTTGCTTGTCAAAATTCATTGAAAGCACACTCCAAGCTGCCTTCTGTGTTCCTGTGGGTGACAGATGACCTGTCTCATGAAATGGAGTGTGGCCTTCAGGAGGGCTAAATACATTGCTTCCTTTATTTTTATCTTACCACTGCCTACTGTTCCATGACAGATGAAACTGCAATTCCTACTAGACATACCTACCACGATCTGTCCTTGTCACCTTGCTAACCTCTTTCCTTACCACTGATTCAAGAGCCCTTGATTTCCCTGACCAAATGCTGTTCTCACTGCCTTTGTCTCTATCATCTCCTCTGTCTAGGCATCATGTTGTGACTGTTCTGCTGTGAAATGTTCTCTAAGCATGACATGCATGTTGCCTTCTTGAACTCCTAGCAGCTGTGGCTCCTCATGAGACCTACCCAAGACTGGGCCCATCAACATTCTCTTATTGGACAAGGGACTCATGAGCTCTGCTTCTCCCTGAGGGCAAAGAATCAGTTAACATTTACTGGGAGAGAGATTTTTCCTCAGTAGCATAGCTTCCCAGTAGTTGCCCATGCTCCTGTAAGTAACCCCTCACTCATGCTCTGGTAAGTAACACCAATTAAACTCACTGGTTCATCAAACTACATTTGGGTGAAATCATTTCTTTGTTTTGGTCATTGTAACACTATCTGGGGTAAGAAGCCATCTGTGCCTCTTCAGAAAAATTCTATACAACACAACCTTGCTCCTCCCTCCTTCTCCATACCAAATTGACAGCATCACCTCTTCTAGACCTCCCCAAGTGATATCCTTTCCACTCCCGCCCCATTTTGGGTTATCTACTAAAACTGTTTGGTCAAAGAACTGGAATATCATATAATGTAACTTCATTTGCATGCTATAGATAAATGCTTCTTATTGAAGGTAAAGGCAGTTATAACAAAATCTGGGAATCAAGCAATGGTTTATTCATATGGATATATAATGTAATTCTACTTGTTTTTATCTTTTCCTAGCACAACAAAGCCAATATCTCTTACTTTATATTTTAGGAAGAACCAATTTGGTTTACAGTCTCAACTTCAGAGTTCCTATATATTAAATCAGTGCATAAAAGACTTACTTGTTAGCATTCAACATTGCTTTCTGACTCCATGGAATTGCCTTTGTATCCCTGTATTGCATGAATGTGTTTGGAAATAATACCAATATCCATTTAAAGAAGATTGAACAGAAGGGTTATTGTTTTCTAAATACATGAGTGACTAGCTCTTTAAAATAAATATCCATTAAATAATATTAGTCTGTATATGAATCTTATCAAAGTGCTTGAAGGCAATCACAGTTAATGAGTTGATCACTATTACTTTAAAAAAAAATTCATAGCTTCCCTGGGAATGACTCTGCCTTGGTGTGGAACCATTGTACCCTGACAACACACAGGCACAGATAAGGGTTTCACGGTTTTCACTTTTAAGTCATGATTTTAAAAATCAGGAACTATTCTGATCTCACTCTCCACTGGAGAATCTGGTCATTTGTTTGTTTGGTTTTTGTTTGGTTTTTGGATGGCAGTAAGAACCAAGGACAGCGAACAAACAATAACAACAGCTGAGTCCCAGGAAGGAGATGAACCATCCCTCACACATCAGCTAAGGCCCAGGTGAACCTATAGAGGAATTGGTGAGATGAGCAAGGGTGCTGCTTCCACTGTGAGCCTGACAACCTGTGACAAACACTGAGGATACTCAACACATACCAAAACAGAAATCCAGAAGTGGCTGAGAGCTCAACACTAAAGTAGACTTGAAACACACCCACCATGGCTTATAGAAGTGGATGGAGGAGATAATAAAAACCACAGGGAGGGAGGCAATATCCAAAGACATTGCGTCTCCCTACAATGAGTGACTTCTGTTCTCACTGCTCATAACCCACCACCGGGGAATACCAGAAAACCCAGTGAAGAGGACCCTCACTGAAATGGGGGCAAGGAGGAGAAAAATGATGGTACCAACACATGATGTGTCCATACAAAGTATATAATTAATTTAGAAATATTAAAAATGATATTGAATAAATTTCAGGTTTCTCTAATCTAAAAACAAAAAGGAACTGGAAATCTAACAGATGCAATGATTAAATATGTTTTATTGCATCTTGTCATTGTTTGGCTTCTCTGAGCCTCTGAGTCTGTTTCCAAATTAAACTGAATAATGCTATACACTCTGCATCAACTTAGATGTCACAGTGCTTGTGAAAGTGTTTATACATTATGACTGATTCCAAATTGTAGACACAGTCATCCTTTCTAGTATTGTTAAACAAAATGGGAATTTAGTACATATTTTGGTAATTCCCCCAGGCTGGTGCTCAATGCCTCAGGACCAATGCTGGATCCTGATTACCATCCTAATCTTCTCTGTCCCAGAGGAACCAGAAGAAGGGAAGAGAGAGGTGTGTTATAATTGTTCCTGTGTCTGGTTTTACTTATAGTGCAGTGGATATGGTTGCTCCCTTGTGAGGAGGACAAGATTCCTGACTGAGTACTTCTTCAGAATCTGCATACCACCCCAACCCACAGGGGTTAAGGCTACTAACATGTCATACCCATAGAGTTTATTTCTTGCTCTAAAGCTTCTATCATTTGGCCATTATAATGTCAATGTAACCTTAACCACTTCATTGCAATGTGCCAAACTTATATGAGGGTGCCACTGAAAATAGCTTTTACTTTAACACCTATGCCTGAAGGTTGTATGCAGCCAGGGATAGGTATGGTTACAGCCCAAGAAAAAATTACAAACTTACTAAACATCATGGGATTTTTTTGTGATTGACATGTATCTATATCTACCTACATATATACGTGTGTGTGTGTGTGTGTTTGTGTGTGTGTGTGTGTGTGTGTGTGTGTGTGTGTGTGTGTATGATTTGGTTTTTAGAGGTAGGTTCTCATTCTAGCCCAGGATGACTTGAAATTCACTATGGAGTCTCAGGTTGGCCTTAAACTCACTGTGATCCTCTTACCTCTGCCTCCTGAGTGCTAGGATTAAAGGTGTGCACCACCATGCCCAGCAACATGGTTCTTACATTTTTATTAGATTTTCTTCAGAGAGTGAGAAAGAGAAAGAATCGGTATGCCAGGGATTCTCACCACTACAAATATGATAACATGAACAATTTTGTGCATCTGGCTTTACATTTGTATAATCAAACCTAGGAAAGCAGGCTTTGCAAGCAAGTGCCATTAACCATCAAGCAATCTTTGCAGCCTGACTGTATGGTTCTTGAGTATAAACTTTGCCCATGACAGTGTCATGGCATGATATTCATAGGTTGGAAATGCTTGAGAGCGTACTGAATTTTATTTCAAGTTCAAGACTTCCCATCACCTTGTTGTATCTATTTGTAAGTGTACTCCCTACAGGAGTGATTCTTCCTTATTTTTTGGTTTCCACTTAGTGGTCACTTCCTCTGACAGACCAATCTAGATGTGAGCTACAGCCCAAATCCCCTTTTTTGCAGTAAGCCCAACAGACTGGCCTTTTTTATGTGTGTGTGTTTATGTATGAGAGAGGGAGAGAGATGGAGACAAATATTATTGGTCTTCCAGCCACTGCAATCAAAATCCAGATGTGTGTGTACCCTTGTGCATATGCATGAGACTGTGTGCTTGAATTACTCTGTGTCTGGCTTATGTGTGACCTAGAGAGTCAAACATGAGTCCTTAGGTTTTGCAAGCAAGTGTGTTAACTACTTAACTCTCTAGCCCCAGACAACCTCTTAATTCACTCTCAAATTCATTACCTAACATATTTGCTCATAGCCCACAATGTGAGCCTAAAATGTTTCATAAGGCATATATGTTCACAATGTTATGTTTTCCCAGCTGGAGTACATACTCTATGGGAAGAGATCCATTTTCCTGTTGAGCCTTAGATCCCTAGCATGCAGGATAATGGCATACACATGGAAGAAATCAATACTCTTCAGTGAGTTAGTGACTGAGAACATGGCTTGGTATGTTGAATCAGATTCCCATGTAAGTGTTACACAGGTGGAAATTTATGGTCCTTCAAAAAATGTGGCAGCTGAGTATGGTAGCACATGTCTTTAATCTCAACACTCAGGGGGCAGAGGTTGGAGAATTGTCTTGAGTTTGAGGCCATCCAGAGACTATATAGTGAATTCCATGTCATCCTAGGCTAGAGTAAGACCATACCTTGAAAAATAACAAAAACCAAAGTGGTAAAACCCCACCCAGTGTGGAAATGCTTATGGGAACATGGACCCCACTCTGCCTTTGAAGACTAGGCATAGGTTTCAACTTTGAATTGAAGAAGGTGTAGATGTCTGCTACTGAAGGACTTGTAGGTGGGTCACCTGTTGGGGGCACAGTCAAGGAAGCAGGCTTAATATGTATGGCTCCTCCACCTACTCTGATGTCCCTGGCGTAAAAATTAAGTCTAAACTCACGAAAGGAAGTTATTATAATTACCTTCTTGTTACTGGCACAAGGCACCAGACCAAAATCAGCTTAAAGGAGGAAAGGGTTTGTTCTGACTTGCAGACTTGAGGGGAAGCTTCATGATGGAAGAAGAAAATATGACATGAGCAGAGGGTGGACATCATCTCCTGCTCAACATCAGGTGGACAACAGCAGCAGAAAAGCGTGCCAAATAGTGACAAGGGGAAGCTGGCTATAACACCCATAAACCCACTTCCAACATTACACCACCTACAGGAGGCTCTAATTCCCAAAGTGCCACCAGCTAGGGACCTAACATTCAGACTATATGAATTTATGGTGGACACCTAAGTTAAACCACTGTAGAGGACAACATAAAATGAAACTGGTAGATGAATTCTCATTTACAAAACATTTTTCCGGGTTATAGCCTCCTCTGATCATTTACTTATATAGCTTTTTTATTTTTATCATGTATTTTAAATATGTTATTGAATGTACATGTAATATTATAGATGTAGAATTTGGGTATAATATGCATAAATATATGCATAGATTACACATATATACAGCATATAACATTTTAAGATAGAAGAGTTGGAGAGATGGCTTAGCAGTTAAGGTGCTTGCCTGAGAAAACTAAGCATCAATTTTCAGTCTCTCTCCAGATCCCACATAAGCCAGCTGCACAAAGGTGAGGTAAGCACAAGTTACACATGCCCACTAGGTGGCACAAGCATCTGGAGTTCTATTACAGTGGCTGAGGCCCTGGCATGGTAATCTTTTCTCTCTCTCTAAATAATAATGATAATAATAAGACAGAGTACTACTCTAAATTCATTGTATATTTGGGTATTTTTTTAAGTTTATTTATTTATTTCAGGAAGAGAAAGAGATAAAGAGGCAGATAGAGAGAGAAAGAGACAGAGAATGGGCAATCCAGGGTCTCTAGTCAACGCAAATGAACTTCAGATGCATGTACCACCTTGTGCATCTGGTGTTTTGTGTGTACTGGATGATTGAACCTGTGTCCTTTGGCTTTGCTGCAAGTGCCTTAAATCCTGAGCCATCTCTGCACCCCAAATAGGATATTTTTAAGTCTTTTTAAACTTGGTTTCTTATTTATGAAAAAACTAGGCACAAAGTTCTGTTTTTGCATATGAATATTTATGGGGATATGTATGATTGTGTTCATGAGTATGTGTGGATGCATGTGTGTGTGTTTATTCATATTTGTAGGTCAAAGTTTGGAGGTTATGTTATGGAAGTCAACGTGGGTTGTCTTTATCAGTCACTGTTCACTTTATTTTTGAGATAGAGTCTTTCATTGAACTTGTACCATTCCAATTTAGCTAGACTAACTAACCAGTGAGCCTTAGGGAGCTACCTATCTAACCTCCCAAGCACATTGAGATTGCAATCATGCACCACCACATAAGACATTTTACAAAAAGGGGCTGGGGATGCAAACTCAGGTCTTTGTGTCTATCAATCGATCTCCTCATTCCATGAAATGGTTTGGTCTGCATGCTTGAGCATGCCCTGAGGTCTGGAGGCTCCTGTCATTGCCCCTCTCATATCACAGGCTCTAATGTGGCCAGGGGGTGGTGTACAACCAAAAGAAATCCAACTAAAGTTAACTGGAAGTTTTCTAAAGAGAGTTTTTAAAGTTCAGGGATAAAGACAAAATGGATTATAACACTTGCTTTTTCATAGAAAAACCATCTCAAGAAACTCATGTCTATACTAGGAATGGAAAGTGACCATGACATGTAGCTGTAAACCTAGGTGCCTACACCCTCCCCACCTACAAAGTATGTAGTCACAAAGAAACCTTATTCTTTGATTGATTCTCAAGCAGATGACCTTCATCCTGACCAATGGTTTTCCCAAGGCTCTGTCCTGTAACCAGAGCTTGCTCAATTATACCCATGAAAAAGAACAGCTAGCAGGAAAGCCAGGTTGAGGGAGGCCGGGTAATCTTAGAAGAACTTCCTGTTATTACTCCAACGTTTGATCTCTGATTGTGCAGGTCGGTGAGTTGAAGCCAAGGCATGCATGAGTCACTTTCTCCAGAGATGTGGGATGTGGCATGGACAGACATCTGGGAGGCTCTGCCCTATGATTCCAGGAGATATCTACACAGCCCACTTCCCTATCAGGAACAATTTTAGCAAGATTTATTGGAAATACAGACCCACTTACACAGGACTTTAAGTGCAATACAATAATGCCGTGGAACATTTTCCTACTGAATCAGCCTAGAGTAGCCACTAAACTAAGATAACTTCACCTAAACTTCTCACTTAAAAAATAAAGCAAGGATGTTTCCAATCAATCCATTAATGACTGACAGGGCTGAGATTGGAATATATTCTGTCTGTCCATTTTGTTAGATAATCTGCTGGATCTGACTCTTAATCCTTCAGATATGACTCTAATTCCATCAGACATGATGGGAATTACAACACAAGAGGGTGATGAATGGGGGATATCTCTGCAAAGACTTCTTTTTCAGAATTCAAGTATATGCTTCCATTCAAGTGGCACATGTGAGAATCCATCTTCCTTACATGTGAAGAACAAGCTGACTCAACAACAGTTCCCAAAGACATGCCTTTCTATACTGCCAGCCATGATTAAACTCCACAGCTCTGTGTCCTAAGGAACTCCTGCGTGGAAACCACGGGGATGAGGCCTGGACTGTCTACTAGATTAGAAACACAATCTATTATGTCACCCTCGGCATTCACATTCTGATTCAATATGCAATGATGTTAGGCAATATTTCCCCAAATTTGATCCTACTAGGGGTAAATTTATGATCAAATCTGTATCTGTTGTTTTCTCACTGGTGAAACAAAATATTTTGCAAACATTGGTTTAATGAAGAAAGGGCTTATTTCAGATTACAGTTCCAGGTTACAGACTAACACAGCAAGGAAGGCATGGCCACAGGAGCTTGAGGTACCTGGTCATGTGCAGTCAGCAGTGAAGAGGCAGAGAGGGATGAATGCTCTGTGCTTAGCCAGGACTCTCCTTTTTATACAGCCTAGGAGCCGGGTCCATATCTTCTTTCATGGAGGAGATCTCATTTGTCTTAATGTAACTTTCCTAACTTTTCAAATTAAAAAAAATATATATCATTTATTTATTTGACAGAGAAAGAGGGAGAGAGAGAGAATGGGCATGCCAGCACTTCCAGCCACTGCAGATGAACTCCAGATGCATGTGCCTCCTTGTGCATCTGGCTAACATGGGTCCTGGGGAATCAAATCTGGGTACTTTGGCTTTGCAGGCAAATGCCTAAATCACTAAGCCATCCCTCCAGCCCCAAACATTTTTTTTTTTTGTGTGTACACTTTATATAGCATGGTGTATGGTGGTGCTGTGTGATGTGTATGTGATGTATGAAGAAAATGTTTTATTTGTTTTTTTTTTTTTTTATTTTTGGGGTGGATGGGATCTGATGTAGTCCAAGCTGATTTAAACTCATTTTATAGATGAGGATAATCATAAGCTTCTATTTCACCTGCATCCACTTCCCAAGTGCCAAGATTATAGGCATGTACCAACAAACCTGGTGTTGCAGTCAGGTTCACATTGCTGGCAGAAGTCACCCGACCAAGAGCAGCTTGTCAGAAACAAAGTTTATTTTGGCATACAGGCTTGAGGAGAAGTTCCTTCATGGCAGGAAAAAACGATGGTATGCACAGAGGATGGACATCACGCCCTGGACAACAGCAACAGGAGAGTGTGCCAAACACTAGAAAGGGGAAGCTGACTATAATAGCCACAAGCCTTCCCCCAACAATACACTGCCTCCAGGAGGCATTAATTCCTAAATTTCTATCAGCTGGGAACCTACTATTCAGAACACCTAAGTTTATGGGGGACACTTGAATCAAACCACTATATTCCATCCCTGGCCACCATTAACTGATATCCATTCATGATATAAAATACAATGCATTCATCTAACTTTAAAATCCTCATAGTTTTTATCAATCCTAATGATATTCAAACATCATCATAATGTCACTGGCATTAGGCATAGAAAAGAAATATTCAACCAATCCAAGACTGAAACAGGGCAAACATCAAACTCTGTAGCTCCAGTCCAACAACTCTAGTCAATGACAAATCTCCAAATCTGATAATTCTAATGAGCAACAAGTCTTCAGAGTTCCAATTCCACCCCTACAGCTAGGCTACTCACAGTCCTGGAAAACTTCATCTGGGGTCAGCAGCTTTCCTCAGAAGCTGTCTCATGGTCTCAGCATCTCCACTGGGTCTCCACTGCAACCCATGATTCATCCTCCTGGCTCCCTCAGGTCTCCAGGCAGGCATCCAGCAAACCTGCTTCACACTGCCCATGGTCGTTTTCAAAACACAAGACGGCATTGCAAATTCAATGACCCTTTCTTTCCTGCATTTCTTGTACTCCATTATACCAGGTGGGGTGCCAATTTTTTAATTCATGGGGGAATAAAACAAACTTTGAAGATTAGGACACTCCTTGAGTATTTAGTCCCCTTCAAGAGTCTACATTCTTCCTTTTGCCCCAATACAGGTCAGCTGGCCCAATCTCAAAGGTTGTAATCTCTTGTATAATCACAGCTGAATGGGCAAAAATTTCAGCCAAAAGACTTCATTTCTGTGCCGTATCCCTCTACTCAACACCAGTTCATTTCTGCACAATGAAACTGTGCACAAACTCTCAAGACACGGACATAAGAGCAAGCCTCTCACATAATCTGCTTCTAGTCCAATCCAGGCAAAGCTCTTTCTCACCCTCAAAAGCCAAATCTCAAAGTCCTTAGTTCTTACTGCATTCAGGTCTTTCAACACTGACCAGAATAGGTGATCAAGCTGTACTTACAGTACTGCAATGCATCTCTTAGACCAAGGTTTCAAATCCTTCCATATTCTTCTTGAAATTCAGCTCCAAAAAACCAAAGGCACACAGTCAGGTGTGTAGAAGCAAATGACACCACTCCTTAGTACTAACTGCATTGTTGCAGGGAGGTTTGCATTGTTGGCAGAAATCACCTGACCAAGAGCAGCTTGTAGGTAAAAAAAAAAAAAAAAAAAAAAAAAAAAGGTTTATTTTGGCTTACAGATTTGAGAGGAAATTCCATGATGGCAGGAAAAATGATGACATGGGCAGAGGATGGATATCACCTCATGGCCAACATCAGATAGATCAGATAGGCAACATCAACAGGAGAGTGTGCCAGAAACACTGGCAAGAGAAATTGGCTATTACACCCATGAGCCCACTCCCAACAATACACTGCCTCTAGGAGTTGTTAATTCCAAGTCTCAATAAGGAACCTAGCATTCAGAATACCTAAGTTTATGGGGGACACCCGTATCAAACCGCCGTACCTAGTTTATGCAGTGCTTAAGATCAAACCCTAGGATTTCTCAGGAGGCACTCTGAAAACTGAGTTACATCCTATGTCCCACATCTGTAAATTCTTAAATACTCCTTACATGTCACTGGCTGCCCTGGTGGTGACAGACACAGATGTGAAACACATAAATTGTCATGAAATAGCTGACTACTCAGCTGTTGACTGAGAAAATTTGCCACCAGTTACGAAACCTCATTTTAAAAGCTGAGGCCTAGAGAGTAGGAGGTACCACAGAAACTGAGTTGTGAGAAGGCCTACATACATTTGGATATACATGGGAAGGAAGTAGGGGCTTTGTGGAGAAACTGGCTTCTCATGAGTCCTCAAGAATAACATAGGCCCCATAGACGTAATGCGAAGGAGCTGGACATGGAAGGGTCTCCAATGCAGAGGGCTCCTGCAGAGCTGGAAGTCCGACAGCTTTGCTGAAGGGGAGGAGTCCACAGACTGACTACTGGGAGAGTAGGCCGTCTGTCAGTGAAATGGGGTACATGGTCCAGAAAATGGGGCTCCATCTGTTAGCAACAGGGAGCACACATTTCTAACATTTTAAAACAGTAGGGACAGCCATCATATCACAAAATGGGGTGTGTACATAAAGACATATACTATATAAATGCACCCTTACATCACTGTAAATTTTGTATACATGCATGCCAATGACCATAAGTGAACATATACACTTACACATAATGTTTCTGAACATGGATATTTTCACTAATAATAGATGTGTTTAAAAGAAATATAGGTGCTTCACTTGCAACCAGGGAGTCAGAAGTCTGGAAACAGAAGCAGTCCACATAATGCCATCCTCCTCCTTGTATGCTTTCTGATACACTTACTTGCTTTCCCCATAACCTGAGGCTTTCATCTTAATGCTTGATAATTTTCCATAATTTTGTTTTGCCCCAAGACAAAGTAAACACTTTCTTCACAATATTGATTTTTTTTCATGCTAACTTTCTCAATAACATCTAAACTTAGTTTTGAAACACTGTTTGCTTTTGTTTCTAATTAAGTGAATTTTCTGGTTCAGGGCTTTTGGCAATGCCAGAAAATATAATTAAGATCATGCTGGTCACAAGAAGAAACTTTTGGCAAAAGCATATTTTACTCCCATCATGAAAAGACATGGATGCTGGCCAACATGATTTTATCTAACTGGGTAGAAGGTCCCAAGCGTGCTTTAAATTATCTATGCACCTTGTCACTGCCAACCCTCGAGCTTCAGTAGGCCTTGGCTCCAAAGCTCAGAGACCAACTTCAGACTGTCTGGAAAGCAATTGCTGAGTCTACACAGGGAAGTTCTTGGAAACTAATTCTGTTGCCTCTCTCCAAGTGAGAGGGAAATGGACAGAAGTCTTGCTTCAAATCAGACATGGAGAGAGCCTAGGGCAGATGCCTTTGACACAAAATGGTAACATTCAAACCACTCAAAAGGAGCTAGACAATAATGGGTACTGAGTGGTGGCTGAGACAGACCATTTTGAGGAGAATTTCCAAGAAAGAGGTTGCAAGACCTTTTTCCTTAGAGATTGTGGGGAAGGATTTGGAAGGATTTTGTTATGCTTATTTTGCATAGTAACTTGATGACTTGAGTATGCCCCCTTGACTTATACCCCACCTTTATGATATTTTCCAGGAGTTTTGAAAGGACCACCCAACCAGGAAGTTTTCTTCTAAAACAAGGAAACAGAAAACAAATATAAGCAAAATTTATTAAGTTTTGATTTCTGCTTTTACATTATGTGACCTGGAATTCTGTTTCTAAATGTCCCCTGATTCCTAGGGATGCCTTCCTCCCTTGAACTCACCTTAAAAGGATAGTATGTTGGTAAAAAAGGTCTGATGTAGGATAGAAAGACAGGGAAAATTACCAGGACATGATAAGGAAAAGGGTTCCCAACCAGTTGTCTTATTGAAGCCTCCTACCAGTAGAGAAGCAAGAATTCCAACACAATTAAAAACTGCTTGGGGTTCTTTCTCCCTTCCCAGTGGCAAACCTGAAGTTCTCTAGGAATCATACCAGAAATCCCATTTACAAGGAAACAATATGTACTGACTCCCTTGTATAACTCTAGTGGCTTTTGTTTTTACCTTATCTGATTATAATTTCATTGAAGGTATCTTCCAGAGTCACCTTGCAATCTTACTTATCAAAAGAGAGAAAAGGGGAGAAAGGGTTTCCTAGCAAATATCTTTAATAAAACCTACAACTCTGCTTCATACTAGGTCTTTCTGAAATTGTTTTCAGTCATTGTAGCTAAAAGTTCTGGGTTTCCCTGAGTTAGTCTCAGAAATATTAGGAAACTCCTCAAGCTGCTGGGGTTAACAGCATAAAGCTGTATTGGTATCCTCACTGGTGGAAGTTACCTTAATCTTTCTTGAAATCATTTCCAGTTTCATGGAATTTCCACATAGATGCTATTATTTATCCAACAGACATTTTAAAAACAGTGATTTAAGACTATGTTAATGCTTTCTGGAACTTCAGTGTATGCTTAAATATTGGAACTATAGCACCATTTCCTTTCACTTATAACTATGTAGAGTGGATGAATCTAAAACGTCACAAAGAAGTAAATATTAACAAATTTATTGACTAGGTGTCTGTGCTAGTTTCAATATAAAATGCACGTCATAGCCTCAAGAGCTTGTAATTAAACCTTCTACTTAGTCCCCAGCTGGTGGAGCCTAGTGGAAACTTGCTGGAGGAGGTGTGTCACCAGCCATGGGCTTTGGAGTTGATCAGTCAGTCTGCTGGGTGTTGGAAGCTGGCTTACTCAGATGTCTTCCTTCCCACCTAATGAGGAGATAGGTTTCCTCAGGTGCTGCTCTGCCATGCTTTTCTCCATCAGGATGAAACTTCCCTTCAAAAAAGCTTACCTGGAATGAACTCTTTTCTATCCTAAGCTGCTTTTTCAAAGATACTATTTATTTATTTTCAAGTATGGTGGGGATGGGCTTACAAAAGTCTCCCATCATTAGAAACTCCAGATCCATATGCCACTTTGTGCATCTAGCTTTACTTGGGTAGTAGGGAATTGAACTCTGGTTGTTAGGCATTGCAGGCAAGCAGGTTAACTGCTGAGCCATCTCCTAGCCCAACTTGCTTCTGGTCAGGTGTTTTGTCCCAGCAATGAGAATATAATTGCTATAGGGTCTGATATATTTTTATATTTTTAACTAAGAAGGCCTTTCTATTTGTATGTTGCTATACATTTTTGTATGAGTTCTAATGGTGATATGCACTAAGGTGGAATAGAAGAATGGCTCCAAGTTCACACAGGTGTCCTGCTGATCCAAAACTCCTTGTCTATCCCTCCCTCCAGCTTATGTGCATACACTTATGGACCTGCATGCACTCTCTCAGACAAACACACATGCTTCCTTTATCCCATGAAATCTGTTCTGTGGTTTCTCTGAACCTTATGATCATGGTGCAGGGACATGATGACTCGCTGTAAATAAAAAGTAAATACAATAAAAATAAACAAAACATAAAAGAGCTGGCAATTAGCTCTGCATGGAAAAGCAATTGCTGCAGATGCATGAAGACCTTGGTTCAATTTCTAGCACCCATGTAAAAAGCCAAGCCTTGAGCCAGGCGTGGTGGCTCATGCCTTTAATACCAACACTCGGGAGGCAGACGTAGGAGGATCACCATGAGTTCATGGCCACTCTGAAACTCCACAGTGAATTCCAGCTCAGCCTGGGCTACAGTGAGACCCTACCTTGAAAAAAAAAAACAAAAACAAACACAAACAAACAAACAAAAAAGTCAGGCCTCGCCTCACATGACTGTGTCCCTAGCTAAGAAAAGAGACAATAGGATTACACAGGTTTCCTGGTCAGCCAGTCTATATTTCTTCCAGGAAGTTTTCCCAGACATATGTTCCTATCTATGCTACTACAGTGTGTGACATCGAGTATGCACTGAGTTATGCCATTCACCATCCAAATAGCATTCCTTAAGGGCAAAAATCATGTTACTTCTCTCAGTATCCCCAGTCCTGTGCCTGGGCTTGGACTCTACTCTGCCAACATTCAACTGTTGGATGTTGCATGTTGGAAGTCTTTGGAGCATTTTGAGGGTAAGAGACAGTAATGGAAAACAGAATTAAGTTGGCAAAGGAACTACATATAGCTCTCTAACAGGAGAAGTAGGGGTAAGTGAGGCTCAGGGATTGAATAGAGGAGGCAATGGCTTTCTGCTGAGATTTGGCACTGAGTCAGTAGCTTCTGGACAGAGACACTTTGGGATAGGCAGGAATGGAGAACTGTTGGGCCTGAATCTCTTGGCTTCAGTAGGTTTTGTGGAAAGAAAACCCTGGTAGCCTAAAGGGTTAACTGTGCCTTCCCTCTGTGCATGACTCCTGGGGAGCAACTAGCAAGCAGGCCATAAAGTCAGGCTAAAATCTTGGGTCACAAGGGCAGTGCTATATTAAGTAAGGAAGAATTAGAATTGAGCATAAATTAACGAGGCTATGACCTTGTAAAAGCTTTACCCCAGTGGATGCTCTTGGAAATTGCATTTTGCCTTACTATGTATTTTTGAAAATCAATAAAAATTAATACTAATGCTTCAGGAATGAAAAAGGGCATGGAGGAGACTACCCTGTAGTTTCCAGACATCATGCTGAGTGGGCAGCTGCAGAAGGACAAGGAGAATGATCATAGCTCTGGAGAAGGTTGGAATAGCCCTTACTACTCTTAGTTCATACACTGGCTGCTAATAACCACAAAGAACATCTTATAGAGCATCAAGTCTCTAAGATGGATTTTGGCTGGGCCTGGCTGAACTTAAAAGAAGGATAAGGTCCTGTTTGTTGCTTTAGAAGTTGATGGTTATTTTTAGGCAAGGTTTGGGGTTAGATAGCTTCTTGCTTTGTGGGTTTTAGTTTCTCATGGGTAGTATGGTGTCTGTTCTTTGTATTTTGTGTTGGATTCTGTAAAGGCCCTTTCACACAAGTTTATAATATGCTTTGACCATGCCTACACATCACCCCTTTTCTCAATCTTGCTCCCATTAATCTCATTCATTCCCTCAGACTATATCTCTTTCCTGTTAATATCCTATATACATGTATGGCTGTGTGTATTTACATAACATCCACAAATGAGGCAAAACATGGTATTTGTTTTTCTGAATCTGACTTATTTTGCTTAATATGATGATCTCCAGTTATATTCAATTGCCTGCACATAACATCATTTTATTTTCTTTACGATTGATTGAATTAAATTCCATGTTTTCTATATCTATTCATCAGCTGGTGGACACCTAAGCTGACTCCATAAATCAGCTGTTCTGAAGGTTGCTGCAGTAAACATCTATGCTCAAGTATTTCTGTCCTGTACTTATCCAGGAGTGGATCATATGTTCTATCTTTTTTGAGGGTGTATAACCTCTACGTTGATTTCCATTAGTGACTGGACTTTTATTCCCATTAGGGGTTTCGTTATTCCATACATCCTCATCAGCATTTGCTATTATTCTTTCTCTTTAAAATGGCCATTCTGACTGGAGTAAGATGGAAGTCAAGGTTGCTTTAATCTGCAGGTCCCTGCTGGCTAAGGTTCCTAAGTACGTCATCTCTTATGTCTATGAGTCATCTATATCTCATCTTTTGAGAACTGGTTGCTCTTTTCATTCACCCTTTTATTGATTGGATTCTTTTCTGTTTCTTGGTATTTTATCTAAGTTCCGAATATTCTAATAATTAATCCTCTGATAGATGTATAGCTAGAAAAAATCCCCCCCCCGCCCCAGTTTACAGGCTGCCTCTTCATGCCATCAGTTATTAATATTTACTGTGACAGAGCTTTTTGAGTTCATGCAATCCAATTTGGGAATGCTTAGTTTTATTCCCTGAGCTATGGAAGTCCTTTTCAGAGTATCCTTGCCAATGTCTGTCCCTTGGGGTGTTTTCTCCTTTATCTCCCTCTAGAAGTTTCCAAGCATCACATATTGTACAAGATTTTCTTAGAAATTAAATCTCAAGCCAAAAAAAATAGTTCATTTAAAATTGATTTTTATACAGCGTGGTATATATGGGTCTAGTGTCATTCTTCTATTTGTGAATAACTAAATTTCCTAGCACTATTGGTGGAAAGGGCAGTCTTCAATGTTTGCCTTTCATATCTTTGTCAAAAACCAGGCAGCTGTAGCCATGCAGGATTACTTCTGACCACTCTATTCTAGTCCATCAATCTGCTGATCAGTTTTCTTACCATGACCATGCAGGTTTTGCTATGATGGTTGTATAGTATATCATGAAATTAGGTATACTGATGGCCCTGGCATTGCTCTTTTTGCTAAGGTTTGCTTTAGCTATTTAGAGACTCATATTTTTAAATAAAATTTTGAGTTTTTTCTATTGCTACAGAATGTCACTGAAATTATAATGGAAATTGAATTGAATCTGTAGATTACTTTGATAATACAGATATTTTCACAATATTATTTCTATGGATTCAGGAGCATAAGAAGATTTTCTGGCTTTTATTGTCTTCTTTATTTATTCTGTGTTATAAATTTTCATTATGGAAGCTTTTTGTGTACTTGGTTAGGTTTATAGCAAGGGAGGTATTTTTTGAAGTAACTGTGAGTGGGATTTCCCTGACCTCTTTTTTCAAAATATTTATTATTTGTGCATAAGGAGGCTACTAATTTTGTTTGTTGATTCTGTATCTTTCTATTTTTCTGGAAGTGTTCATAATTTCTGAGTGTTCTGGTGGGATCTATGAAGTCTCTCACATATAATGTCATATTAACTGTAATTAGGGATGTTTTGACTTGCCTGTTTCCTGTTTGTATTCTAATTATTGCTTTCTCTTCTCTTTCTGTTATTGATAAGATTACAAGCATCATATTGCATAAAAGTGGAGAAAGTTGACTCCCTTGCCTGTCCCTTGATTTTAGTGGAAATGCTTTGAAATTCTCTCCAGCTAGGATAATATTGACTATAAATTTGTTATATAGCCTTGATTATGTTGAGATATGTTCCTTACACCTCTTTTTTCTTTAGGGTTTTATGACATGATGTTGGAACTTGTCAAGTCATTTTCTGTATCTATTGAAGTGGTAATATGATTTCTGTCCTTGAGTCTATGTGTTGTATCACATTTATTGATTGGCATATATTGAACCATTCTTGCATCCCTGAAAGCTTGGAGTGTTCCTCAGTGAGGAAGCCCACTTGCTTATTGGGTGACTGGCTAATTGTCAGTGTTATGGAAAGAGTGATTTGCTACTTACTTCCTGCCATATGTGGCTCAAAGCAGGTTCATCTGGAAATGGGGTGCCTCTCTGGAGGGCATGTCAGCTCCTTCAGGAAATAACAGAAAGCATAGAAATGCCTTACATCATGCTTTGTTGCCCTACTCAATTGGGCAAGTCTTCTGTGTGTTTAAAAATGTTATGTTCAGGCTAGAGAGATGGCATAGTGGTTAAGGCATTTTCCTATCAGAGCCCCATGTTCAATGCCAGTGTTTTCATATCATCCTCCCACTTAGATCTAAACATGCCCTCCTCTCATAGTTCCCATGGACTTTGCTTATGGCTGTTCTTGTAAAACTTCACAATGTTGCCCCAGCAGACATATCGGACACTTCTAATTTTTTCAGAGCAATGACTTTCACATCCACAGGCAATAAAGCCTCGCTGGGCCTGCACAGTTAAGCCTTTGTATATGCACAGTTGTTTTCTTATTTCTTTGTTTTGAATTCTGAATATGCATGGAAAATTAAAACCAAACAGGATGAGTGTTAGCTTGGAGTGCAGTTGAACCTGACCAAATTTTCAAGCATCTATAAGAAAGGATCATGATAAGGAAGGGAAGTGCTCATGAGAACAGACTTTCATTGGATAGACATTTTCCCTATAGGCTTCAAGTCTTTGCTCTTTTTAGAAATCCTAGTCTCTCTAAGATAGTGCTAATGAATACCTAACACATCTCAGGACTTTTTTTTTTTTTTTTTTGAGGATGGTGGTTTTTTTTTTGGAGGATCATGGATTTATCAGGAGAGTCAATATTGGCTGATGAATGGAATTCACAGGTATCCTTATTTAGAGTTTATTTATTTATTTATTTATTTATTTATTTATTTATTTGAGGTAGAGCCTCACTCCAGCCCAGGCTGACCTGAAATTCACTATGTAGTCTCAGGGTGGCCTTGAACCCATGGTGATTCTCCTATCTCTGCCTCCCAAGTGCTGGGATTAAAGGTGTGTACCACCACACCCAGTTAAGTTTTAACTTTATTATGATTATACCATATATAAAGCTATATAAGTGCATACAAATACACAAAACTATTTATGTATATTTATATACATTAATGATTTCAAAACTAATAAAATCAATTCTGTGTCCCTAATATCAAAACCTACAGACCTTTGATACTGTAACACTGCTCTCTCATGTGTCTTAATTTATTCCCACAAGAACTAACTAATGAACAGAATTATTTTCACAAATCCTTCAGTTTTCCCATATTCTATATGTATGTATAGACCCATATTTTGAAGATAATTAGGTAATTTATTCCTTTGTTAAATTTATATAAAAAAGTCAGGTGATCTTCATGCCATTTATTTTTCTTTTAAGGTTAATGGCTTTGGAACTGCTTGTGCTTATGGTTATAACAGCAATTGATTCCTTTTCAATTTATATGTGCCATAGTTACTTTCTCTGATGTTGAAACATTTCTTAATTTTTTTTATGTTTTGAGCTATGTCTTAATCCAATCAATCAAAAGCAACTTTAGACTATTTTTGTGTATGGCACCAAAATATATTTTCAATGATTTGTTTACTTACTTTTTATTTGATCTACTTACTAATATTTTGTATTGCCTCCTGCAATTAAGCTTTTCAACCAGATAAAACTCACTTTTTTGTGTTTAAGGTATGGAAATGTGATTCCATTTAATATTTGTAGAGATTTTTCATTTTCTCAGCACTATTTCTTGAATAACAGGTTCATTCTCATCAGTCTTCAGCTAATATTCTCAAGTTTCATTACCTGGCTGAGGGTTCTTTGTTCTTTTACTAAGTATTACTTCTTTGTCTTCCTATGATGTTTTCATTATTATAATTTTTTTAAAAAATTTTTATTTATTTATTTGAGAGCAACAGACACAGAGAGAAAGACAGAGAGAGGGAGAGAGAGAATGGGCGCGCCAGGGCTTCCAGCCTCTGCAAACGAACTCCAGACGCATGCGCCCCCTTGTGCATCTGGCTAACGTGGGACCTGGGGAACCGAGCCTCAAACCGGGGTCCTTAGGCTTCACAGGCAAGCGCTTAACCGCTACGCCATCTCTCCAGCCCGATTATTATAATTTTTAAATATATTTTCCTTGATTAGGAAAATTTTCTAAATGTTTTTATATAGAGAATCTTGGCTGCTATGGCTGTGAGGTTTGTTTTTTGAGAATTTTAGAATCAAATATTTTAATTTATAGGAAAGCCTTACATTATATTTGTAGCATGGAGTATGAAATCATTTTGTTTTGCTATTACAGCAGAAAATTCATCAGATGACTTGAAAATGAGCTGGGATAAAATTTTGACATAATTGACATTTGAATTAAATATCTCAGTGCTGGAAATATAGCTCACTGGTAGAATACATTCCTAACATATACAAGGTACTAGGTTCAATCCTCAGAACTGAAGAAGGGATAAAAGGAAGAAAGAAAGGAAGGAAGGGAGAGATAAGGAGGGAAGAAAGGGAAGGGAGACAAGAAAGAAGGAAAAGAAAGGAGAACAAAAGGTGAAAACAAAGGATATACTGCAATTTGTTGAGAATGAGGAAAAGAAAGCACAATGGTAATTAAACAGAACAAAATAAAGAAACATAAAATAAGAACATCACCCCCAGGATTCTACGTGGTTGTATAGCTATTATAACAAAAAAGCCAGCAGAAGTGGTTCCTAACTGGTCTTTTTAACCAATAATAGTCCTATAATCATGACAGCCAAAGGTGAAAATGGTTTTTAGGCTTACAAAACATTTCACTATGTTGCCACAGACTACTGAAGACATCCCTAAAAGCCAACCAATCAGTGGCAGCCTTCTGTGGCAGCAGACCTAGTCTAGTGACCTCACCCTTCCTTCCCTCTGAAACCAACACAGTCCAAGCAATCTCAATATTTAATCTGAAGCTACCCTGTATCACAAATCAATGCATTCCTGCCTGTGTTGACAAACTGAGATAGTTATTTCCCCACATTACTAAAATTTTCCAGATTTCTTTGCATCATAGAGACTGTTCAGCGTAGTTTGACTTTACTTGAGTAAGCAATAAATTTAACTTGTGTAACTGTTACTTTTGATTGATAATTTGACAGGATCTGAAATCACCTGAGAGACAAACCTTGAGCATACCTTTGAGAATTTCTAGATTGGGTTAATTGAGTAGGGAAGTCAGTGTAACACCATTCCATGAACCAGGGTTTCATATTGAGTAACAGGAGAAAATGAGCTGAGGAGCAGCATTCACCTCCCTCTGCTTCCTGACTGAATAGAATGTAGCCAGCTACCTCCCATAGCTGCTGCCATTACTTCCTCACCATGTTATATTGTATTCCTCAAACCAGCAGCATGAAGCAGAATGAATCCTTCTTTCTTTAAGTTGCTTCTTGTTAGGTGTTTTTGTCGTAGCAACAAGAAAAATAACTAACAGAGCTCAGTGTTTGCTTTAGCTTTTTGAAATAAGAGGCTTACAGTTGATAATAATATATGTACTTTTTAAGTTGCAGTTAGGGAGGTGGCTCAAAGGCACTTGCTTGCAAAAGCCTGTCCACCTAGTTTAAGCCCAGGATCAAACCTCCAGTACTTATGTAAAGCCAGATTTTCAGTGTTGCACATATATATGGATGGTGTTTGAAAGGGAAAGAAGCCCTGACATGCTCATGCCATATTCTCTCTCGTTCTTCTAGCAAATAAAAAGATACATACTTTTAAAAAGTAGGATGTTGGGGATGGAGAAATAGATCAGTGGTGAAGATGCTTGTCTACAAAGCCTAATGACCTGTGGTATACTGTTGGATTCTATCTGCTATTAGTTTGTTGAGAAATCTTGCACCAACGCATGTCAGAAACATTGGTCCTTGGTGTTGTTCTGTTTTTGTCTAGGTTTTGTGTCTAGGTAATACTGACCTCATAAAGCATATTTGAAATAATTCTACTCGTTCTAGATTTGGGGCACAGGTTGATGAGAATCGGTGCCAATTTTTCCTTAAATGTTTCATAGGGTTTAGCAGCAAAGCTATCTAGATCCAGATTATTCTTTGTAGAGAGACTCTTTCACTGATTCTGTCTTGTATTCACTATTGTCTGGGAAGACTGTATTTTTTGTGGGTTAAGTTTAGTACTTTTTTTATCCAAAAATTCAGTCTTTTCTTCCAGGTCTTCCAATTTGTTGACATGCAGTTAGTTACGTTCCTAATGGTCCTTTCTGTTTCTGTGATAGCAATTGTTCATGTCTCCTTCTTCATCTCTGTTTTATTTATTTATTTTATCTGTTCAAAAATTTGGCTTTTTGTTTCATGAGGGGTTGCCCCTGTTTCACTTATTTCTGGGTTGTTGTTTCCCATTTACTTTCTGTTCTTATTTTTGGCATGTTTGCTCTTACTTTTCTAGCCTGTTGAGATCTACAATTGTGATATTTATTTATTTATTTTCCTATGATATAAATACCCATTGCTAAAACCTTTCCTCCTAGTTCTGCTTTTTACCATGAGTTCCAGAATGTTGGATCTGTATTTCTTGTTTTTGAGAAATTTTTGTTTCCTGCTTGATTTCTCTGGTGCACACTTGTTCATTCTGTTGCCTTCTGCCAAGTCTCCATGTATTTGTATAATTTATAACATTTCTTCCTGTGCTAACTTCTGATTTTCTTCTATTGTGGTCAGAAATGACGTGATAAGATTTTGATCATTTGTAATTTCTTGAGGCTTGTGACAATAAGTGGTAGATTATACAGAATATTCAATGTTCTGATGTAGAGGATGTGTAAGAGGAAGTGCTCTGCAAAAGTCTATGTAGTCCATCTTTTTTTGTAGTATTCTTTAGCTCTGATGTTTCCTTGTTGACTTTTTTTTTTTGTCTAGATGATCTACTGGTGAAGGTGGGGTGTTAAAGTCATTCATCACTATTGCTTTGCTGTTGTGTCAAAAAGCATGACCTGTTTTAGGAACCTTACATTTAGAATTTGTTTCCATCCTTATGTTAGTCAATTTTTCAAGACTGTCAAAATTTCCAACAGAAATAAAGGAAGAAAACAATTATTTTCTCATGGTTTCAGAGGCTGAAGCTGGTAGCCTACTGGCCTATTGCTTTGAGCCTTTGGTGAATCTGGACAACATAATGGGAAGACAATTGTGGGTTAGAGCTTCTCACAAGATAACAGTCTGGAAAAGGAAAAGGACAAGGC
This sequence comes from Jaculus jaculus, assembly GCF_020740685.1. NCBI lineage: Eukaryota > Metazoa > Chordata > Mammalia > Rodentia > Dipodidae > Jaculus > Jaculus jaculus. The sequence continues at coordinate 62,032,398 of NC_059103.1, read as the reverse complement.
TCACATCACACCAGGGTCTGTTCCAGATGCCCTAACACAAGGCCCAAACTCACCATATTTTCCCAACTCCCAACAGTTGTATAAATAAGCCTTTTACCATATGAAATTTTAGGAGACATTACAGATTCAAATGATGACAATCTTATTTAATTGGTTCCTTTGTAATTTTATTTCAATTTTCACTGGTTCTTTTTTATTGTTTCTATCTTAAAGCCTATTTGTCTGATGCTAAGTATTGCTTTTCTTGCTTATACTTTTTGGTTTGTGTGGAACAATCTGAGCAAAAACTTTAATTGCTAAATAAAAACAATGAATGGGATAACATGAACTTAAAACAGTGTTTGAACAGCACAAGAAATAGCCAACTGAGTTAAGGTACATATATATAATGAATTCTAACCAGTGGTAATGAAACAAATGAAACATTGAAATTTTCAGGGAAATGGACGGAGTGAGGTAACTCAGACTCAGAAATACAAATACTCCATGTTCTTTCTCATATGTTGATCCTAGCTTAAAATTTCCAGATTAGTGGATATAAGTATAATGCATACCTATAGAGGCAAGGAACTAAGAAAAGAATCATGGGGTTAGGAATTGAGAAAAGAATCATGGGGTTGTTGGTTGCGTAGATAGAGGGACACATGGAATGTGAAAGTAGAGGAGGGTAGTAATGTGAGAAAAAGGCTCAAACAGGTTGTGGGGAATGAAGGAGGGGTGTGGGTAGGGAAAAGGTGAGCCAAAACTAAGGAAATAATAATAAACCATATGAAAACCTTGAACTTATTAAGCCAGGTGAAAATATACATTTTTAAAAATACATTTAAATAAAGGTCTTCTACCTGGATTGATAAAGTTGCTCCCAGAAGCCACAGAGAGCTTATTAAAAATTTTAGAACCAGGGTTAGAGAGATGGTTCAGGGGTTAAGGTACTTGCCTTCAAAGCCTAAGGACCTGGGTTTGATTGTCTAGATCCCACATAAACCAGATGCACTTGATTACATATGCATCTGATGTTCTTTTGCAGTGGCTAGAGGCCCTGGCATGCCATTCTCTCTCTCTCTCTCTTTTTTTTTTTTTTTTTTTTTTTGGTTTTTCGAGGTAGGCTCTCACTGTGGCTCAGGCTGACCTGGAATTCACTATGTAGTCTCAGGGTGGCCTCAAACTCACGGCGATCCTCCTACCTCTGCCTCCCGAGTGCTGGGATTAAAGGCGTGCGCCACCACGCCTGGCAAAGCACACGAGCGCCCCCTTGTGTCTCGGGCTTGCCTACGTTCCGGAGATTCGAACCGGCGTCCTTTGACTTCACAGTCACAGTCAAAGGCTCTGACCTCTAAGCCATCTTACGGTTCTCTCTCTCTTTTTAAAAAATTCTAGTGCCAAAGATAAGATACCCTCCAATAAGTTATTGGTTAGGGAAGCCAGAGAGGCCCCTAAACCAATATTGGTTACTGTCATTGCTCAAAGTTGCCCACTAAAACTAGTTAGCAAGTCTCTACTGCTGAAGACACCACATGCTTTTATTACAGGACGCACAGAAACCAATGTGGAATTGAGCTAAATGCTTCCTCCCTACTGGCCAACTTTCTTCATACTAAAAGGTACTTAGCCAGCTGCTTGGGAGAAAAGTCGTCAAAAATTTGACCAAGCTATGAATACTGTATACTTCACAGGTGCATTGCAAAGCAAGGTCTACTCAGAGGTGCAATAGTGGCCTGAGAGTCATGGAAGTGACCAAGTGGATGTATACCTATTCCATAAGAAGAAGTTATCTCTGGTACTGTAAATCTGGCCAAAAATCTGTGTTTAGGGTCTTACACACTAGGAAGAAACCCATTGCTATGATTATGTTAATCAGACAATATATCAAACAGCATTCTAAATGTCTATATTTCTCCCCATAGATTGGTTCTGCTTGCAGTCTGGAACACAGTTTGTTTTTTTTTTTTCCCCCCCAAAGGATAATGAGTAAAGGCTAAGATGTAAAATTAGTAAGACTAAGTAACTAGTTTGTGGTCAACCCTAAGTATGACATCTAAACCACAACCTTCAAAGCAAAAGAAGAGACAGAAAGATTATAGGAGCAGGAAGATAAGAACTAGGGCTGTTGAGTGCATTCTTCTGGATACATTAAGTCTACTATATTTATGAATTCATAGTAGGTGTGATTCCCTGATGTGATTAAACCTGCTAATGTTTTACCACAGATGTGTGAGGGTCCATGACACCACATACTCCCAGTGTAGATAATGAAACTGATGAATGCTGGGAGGCGGTGAGTCTGAAAGAAATGGATGATTTCCTTGGTTTACCTGACCTACCTAAATTAAGTCAAGATGAGATTAACCACTTAAATAAACCTATAAAAAGTATGGAAATCCAGGCAGTTATTAAAAATCTTCCAACAAAAATAAGTCCAGGCCCACATGGATTCACTGGTGAATTTTACCAGATCTTCATGGCAGAACTAACTTCTTAATTTAAATATTTCCATAAAATAATAAAAGAAGGAATCCTACCAAACTCCTTCTACAAAGCCAGCATCAACCTGATACACAAACCAGACAAAGATAGAACAAAACAGAAAATTACAAACCTATCTCCCTCAACAAAATATTGGCAAACAGAATACAAGAATATATCCAAAAGATCATCCACTCCAACCATGTAGGCTTTGTCCCAGAGATGGTTCAACATATGTAAATTGATAAATGTAGTACATTATATAATTATATAAATGGACTGAAGGACAAAATGCATATGATTCTCTCATTAAATGCCGAGAAAGTATTTGGCAAAATCCAATGTCCCTTCATGGTAAAAGTCATACAGAGACTGGGAATAGAAGGAACTTATATCAACATAATGAAAGTTATTTATGACAAACCTGCAGCCAACATAATACTAAATGGAGAAAATCTTGAAGTTTTTCCACTAAAATCAGGAACAAGACAAGGGTTTCCACTGTCCCCACGTTTATTTAATATACTACTGAAAGTCTTAGCCAAAGCAATAAGGCAATAAACACATATAAAAGGGATACAAATTGGAAAGGAAGGGATCAAGTTATCATTATTTGCAGATGACATGAATCTATACATAAAGGACCCTAAAAACTCGACCAGCAAACTGTTACAGCTGTCAAATACCTATAGCCATGTAGCACGATAAAAAATAAGCACACAGAAATTAGTAGCCTTCTTATATGCTAACAATAAACACACAGAGGTTGAAATCAAAGAATCACTCCCATTAACAACTGCATTAAATAAACAAACAAACAAACAAACAAACAAACAAAGTACATTGGAATAAACCTAACCAAGGAAGTGAAGGAACTGCATCTCTACAATGAAAACTTCAAAACACTCAAGTGAGAAATTGCAGAACACACTAGGAAATGGAAAGACATCCCTTGTTTGTGGATCAGAAGAATCAGTATTGTGAAAATGGCAATCTTACCAAAAGCAATCTACACATTTAATACAATATCCATCAAAATTCTAATGGCATTCTTCACAGAAATAGAAAAGACAAGCAGGAATTTGAACTAAATTGACATATTCACAATCTGTAATTGATAAATAAAACTTTTGAAAATGCTAAAGTAAGACAAACTAGCTCAATTGTCATAAAAGGAATAGAGTGTATGGCACTAGGTGGTGGCATAACAGCTGTCAAAGCCTCAGGGGAAAAACAGAAAATTCTAGAGAGGAACCCACTTACATGGTTACAAAGGGTACATGAAACCTTACTTTTTGTTAAAGAAAAAAACTGAAACTATAATTGTCAGTATATTCTCATAAGTACAGCTCCCATTTTTAATTTTTTCATGCTGCTAGTAATAATGGAAAAGCATATAACAAACCTATTTCAAGACTTCCCTTATGCTTTAGCTTTTCCAATCAGGAGAACAATTGGCCTTTCCCAGGCTAACATCAATGCTGTCAGTGTCATCCCTTGAATTAGCCCTTGACTCTTGTGTGTCTTTAGGAATGGACACAGGGTCCCTACCATATGGCTAGGGAAACAATGGAGACAGAAAAGTATGCTCTCTCAGACTCAAAAAAGGACTGAGGGCAGTCCTGACATAATGCCACCCTTGGACAAACATCCTGCCTCTCAGCTCTGTGGTTCCTACGGTCTACCCAGCAGGACACAGGGCCCAGGCCTCGCCTCTCTTCCTCCCGCTTCTGAATCTGGATATGCAAATGCTCCTTGTGTCTTCCAGAGGAGATAAATGAATACCAGGAAAGAGAATGCATGAACACTCTGAGCACTTGCACAAGCAAATGTGTCTCTTTTAATATAGCATAGGACAGAGAAAAAGAAAACATATTTACATAATGATGTCAGAAATTTTCTCTTAATGTAACCTAGGAGGTTAAAAGCCTTCCCATTCAAGAGTAGATCAAAAGCATTTGAAATGGAGTTCTATGCCAGAAAATAAGAATAGCAAAGGGAATAGACATAAGAGGGGAAAGGACTACAGGTATGGAAGGAGCTACAGCCAGATCCACCCCAGAGGCTTCACTTGGCTTTCTGCCTGGGATAGACCCACTGGTATGTGGTTAGTTGACTTCTCTCCTGTTGGTGTTGGTGCTATTGGAATTGGTCTGGAAATTCTCAGCTCCCTTTACAGACCCATCTCTGTACTAGTCACTGGGTGAGAGTGGGTGAGGCACATAGTAGGAAGAGGGGTTCAAAGCAGCCTCACCACACTAAGTCTTCCTAGAATATGCTTTTCTCACAGATAATATATTCTGAAAAATGGCAATGCTGGGGCTGGACAAATGGCTCAGCAGTAAAGTTCACAAGCATAAGGACATGAGCGGGCCTGGTACTGCCCAAGTTAAATCTCCACAGTTCACTTAAACAACTGGGTGTGGCCATACATATCTGTACCCTAACCCTGTGGCGACTGGAGACTAAAGAAGCACTAGGACTCCTGAAAGGCCAGCTCCAAAATCAGTAGAAGACTCTTAGCAGATGTTTGGCCTGCTCTTTGAGCCATTTCCCATCTTCTGCCCTCACCTGTACATTTCTGCTTCAGGTCGCATCACTGCATTATATGCTTGGTTCATTTGTCTGCTTTGAATTGAAAACCTGGGAATTTTACCTATTTGTGTGTAGAGTTAGCAACACTTTTCAAACATGGGGTCAAAGGAATCAACTGGGAGATGTTAACCACAATATTGTTTGCACTTTAACCCATCCCAGAGGAATATCCATGGGAAGGGCCTGCTGAATTATTGTTTAGTCCTGTGGGCTAGAGAGAGAGCTTCATGGTTAAGGTGCTTGCCTGCAAAGCCAAAGGGCTCAGGCTCAATTCCCTAGGACCCACATTAGCCAGATGCACAAGGTAGTACATGTGTCTGGAGTTCATTTGCAGTGGCATGCCCATTCTCTCTTCCTCTTTCTCTCTCTCTCTCTCATAAATAAACAAAATTAAGAATATTTAAAGAAAATGTCCTCTGGTAATTCTTGAGTTCTTCAAGAATATGGGATACACAGGTGAACAGCATTGTTGGAAATGTATAGCCTCAACATTCACTTCAAATTCAGGGGCCCAGATCTCTTTCTATGACACCATTTAGGTGACAGAAAAGTGTATGGCAAGAGGAATTCTTGAGCCTCCCATCAATACATAGTGTTTGAAGTAAGTATTTGTTGAGTAAATGAAAAAAAAGTCTTATCTGAAATTGCCATTGAGGAAAAAAAAGCTCACTCACTGTGGGTGCTAGTTTGTTTAGTTATTGTTTTTGCTGCCAAGTTCCTGACCCCTGTATGGATCTTCCAGCTCATTGGTAGGTTAACTCCTTACTCCTTCTTTTCCAGGATTCAGTTTTATCTTCACTCATGGACACTTTTATTTCTTACATCATTCAGTCTTCTCCTGTCCCTCCAGATTTTGTCTTTGTAGATGTCATGTTAGACACTCAACTGGGGTGCGGGGTAGTAGGGTAGAGATGTAGGGCCATGTCTTTGTCCCTGGACGCCTAAGACAAATAAATGAGGCACAAATTTACAGGACAGAACTTAGGGAGGAAGTACATGGACAGAAAACTCATTGTGAACAGCATGTGACAGAACTTTCTTGAGAATAGGATGGGGAAGAAGGTTTTGTTTGTCTAACTCTAGCCTTATGATGGTCCTTCTCACCCCAGAGAGAGAGAGAGAGAGAGAGAGAAATTTTTACATCCAATTTGTACACACACACACACACACACACACACACACACACACACCACACTTATCAAGCTTAGCATTATAAACCAGCACACACAACACACACACACACACACACACACACATAAATCATACTTACAAACAACAAGAACAGAGTCATGTGCACTATTTATGGATGGAAATTTCCAAGTGAACAGTAAATTTGCTTTGCCTTATAGCTTGTTTGACAGTGTAACTGATTGGATTCATCTGAAATACACAGCATGACCTTTATGGTTCTGGTATTTGGAAGAGGTATTAGCCTTACTCCATTGCCTTGTGGATTGGTTCTATGCAGTTACCTTTTGTAGAGTATAATTTGCCCTTTAGTACACACACTAACCTGTGTTTTATTGCTTATGTTGTAATGATGTTCCACTGTGTTTATTTGTTAAACATTAAATCACTGCAATTGTTTTCACCCTAAAGTCTTTGAACTACCTTCTTGTTACAGGGTGATCATTCATTTACCTTTTCAAAAATGTTTGTCAAGCCTCTTCTAGGGCAAAGCAAATATGCCTCAGCTCATCCTCATTAAAATACAGGTAAATACATTGTGTCTGCAAGAATCTGAGCCACTAGCATCATTCTGACTCCAGGTGACAGGTGAACAAGGAGAGGCCTGGGCCAGTGAGAAAAGTGTACCTGTCGCCAAGGATAAAACCACAATGCTTTCCCAGGATGGCACTGAGTCAGGATTGGCAACTGCAAAGAGAGTAGTGGAGGTAGAAGACACTGCAGCAGGAGTCAGTGGCATGTTTGTAGCCTTTTCTGCTCACATTTTGCTAGACTCTTCCTTACTTCCTGAAGCTGAGCATTAACCTGGGGAATCCCAGTAAGGTGTGACTAAACCTCATCCTGGACATGTGACTCTGAACAAAGACTTTACTCTCTTTATCTTAGCTTTCTTGTCTATTTACTGAGGATGCTTGAAGTGTTACCTAATCCTCATTCAGGGATGGTGAACACAAGACATTAAAATTCACAAAGTAGCAAGAGTAATGTTGCAGTCAGGTTTGCACTGCTGGCGGGAAACACCCAACCTAGAGCAGCTTGTGGGAAAAAATAAAGGTTTATTTTGGATTACAGACTCAAAGGAAAGTTCCATGATGGCATGGGAAATGATGGTATGATCACAGGGTGGACATCACTTCCTGGCCAACATCAGATGTACAACAGCAACAGAAGAGTGTGCCAAACACTGGCAAGAGGAAGATGGCTACAATACCCATAAGCCTTCTCCCAACAATACATTGCTTCCAGGAGGCTTTAATTCTCAAATAGCCATCAGCTGGGGATCTAGCATTCAGGACATCTAATTTTATGGCTGACACCTTAATCAAACTACCAGCAAATTGCCAAATTGAACCACCAAAAACATCTTTGTTTCTTTGTAATGTATACTAGATTTTTAAGCTTACAGGTTAGTAAGACCCACCACTCTTCCTTTTCTTTGTCCTGAAGATGATTTTTGACATTTGCCAAACTGTCAGATATTGCTCTGGAACCTGGGAGCTCAGAACTAACCTTCTCACCCATCCCTTGGGTTTCTGTCAATGCAGCAGGGGGACTGCTCCACTTAGCCTACACTCAAGAAGAGTGGTGGTGACAACATAGGAATGTATCCCTGTGCAAGACAAACAGAAGGGACAGAATGGAAGAAGCAAAGATTCACAAGGGAGTGATAGGAAACACTGTCTTCCAGAGACCAGCAGAAGTCTCATGGCAGGAACATTGTGGTAGGAGCAGGAAATCAGTGTCCCATGGTCACAGGAGCAGGGAGGCAGTATAACAGAAAGTGGTGCAAGCCAGAACACTTCCAGCCTCAACTCCCAGTGACAAACTCCTTCCAGCAAAGCTCTACCTCTTAAATGTTCCACAAACTTTATGAACAGTGCCACAAACTAAGGACCAAGTATTCAAACATATTAGCCTAAGGGATTCATTTTACATTCAAACAAAAATAAGTGGTTAGTAACCTGAGGACTAGAAGAAAAAAGTCAAGGTATCTGCAGAGATGGCCATTTCTGAGGCTGTGGGGTTGAGGGTGGGCTTCAGTTCTAGGCCTCTCCTTGGCTTCTTGTGGCTTACTGGCCATATTTGGTGTTTCTAGGTTTGTAGAAGCATCACACCCATCTCTTCCTTCAACTCCACATCGTCTTCACCCTCTGTGGATCCAAATTCCTCTTTTGTACAAGAACAGAATAATGCACGTCTAGAGATCAGCCTGGTCACCTAGTCTTCATTAAATACCCTGTTTCTGCTTCCTCAGTACTAAGATTAGTAGTGCATGCCACCATGCTTGGCATTTTATGTGGGCACTCAAGATCCAAACTCAGATCTTCATGTTATTATGGCCAGGACTTTACCAACTAATCCATAATCCCAGCCCATTTAATCAGATATGAGTAACTGAGGTTTCTAGTAATGTCACAATAAGTAAAAAAACGAGTTGGACTTGCAAGGATAGACCCCTGCATTATGTAAAAAAAGGACAACTTGGCACTGGCACAATAACAGACCAAAGAACCTAGACATAAATCCACATACTTTGAACTGAGCTGAAAGCCTCCTCCATGTAGACCAGCTGACAGAAAGCTGGAAAAAGCCATGCTGCATGCAGTTCAATGGGAGAAAGAGAAATCACTATTGAAGATACTCAACAGCAGACACTGCAAACCTTATGAGCCAACAGGTGCAATACTGGCACATATGTTATGGGGGAAAACAACCATTCTCTAATTTGACTGGAGGCCCACTCCATGGGAGGGAATACATCTCTAATACTGAAAACCTACAACAAGGGTAGTCATGAGCCCTAGGGGTATAACGTCTGATGCTCTCTGGCTATATGTATATACTATGTTCACCAATGTGCCCAGTAAGTACTTCTCTTAGTGTTCATGCCCATATATTAATGATCCTCCTACTTTTGGTTAGAGAACCTTCTCTTTTCAGATGGCAGTGACCTTGGGATGACTCAGAAGGCATCGTGGTGCTGGGGAGAAGTGACAGAGGAATGCTCAGCACTGAAATATCTTCATCACACGTTCCAAGGCTCAGGGTACATTGTGGAAGAGGTGGCAGAAAGAATGTAAGAGCCAAAGAAAGAGTAGGACTCCTTACAACATATTTTTCCAGACACAAAATGGCCTGGATATCCATGACCTCACAGTGCCTGACACTACCTACACAAGACCATCATTATAGGAGGAAAAGATCATGATATCAAATAAAAGAGAGACTGATTGAGAGGGGGAGAGGATATGATAGAGAGCAGAGTTTCAAAAGAGAAAGTGGGGGGATGTAGGGAAATTAGCATGGGATATTGTTACAGTCATGGAAGTTGTCAATAAAAATTATTTTTAAAAAGAAAATTAAAAAGAAAGACAAATGGCCAATAAGCAATTAAAATTGTGTTCAACATCCCTAGCCATCAGGCAAATGCAAATAAAAACAACTTTGAGATACCATATTACCTCAGTCAGCATGGCTTTCATCAAGAAAACAAACGCTAACAAGAATGTATGGAAGGAGGCACCCTCATCCACTGTTAATGGGAGTGCAAACTAGTAGAGCCATTATGGGATTCAGTATGGAGACATATACCCTAAGGACTCCACACTCTACTACAGAGAGTTGCACATCCATGTTTATTGCACTTCTATCTACAATAGCTATAAATTCAGAACCAGCCAAGATGCCAATTGATAGATAAATGGATAATTAAAATGTGGTACATATACACAATAGAATTATATTCAACAGTACAGAAAAAATGAAAATTGCAGGGAAATGGATGGACCTGGAAAGAATAATATCAAGTGTATTGACTCAAACTCCTGAAGACCAAGACCAAACTTTACTGCTGCTCTGCATCTCATAGTTTGTCATGCCTTCAAGGATTTATATATCAAGGGCAGATGACAAAACCTATAAAGGTAGAACCACTGGGCTGGAGATATGGCTTAGCCATTAAAGCACTTGCCTGCAAAGCCAAAGGACCCAGATTCAACTCCCCCAGAACCATGAAAGCCATATGCACAAGGGGGCACACACATCTAGAATTTGTGTGCAGTGGCTGGAAGGCCTAGCATGCCCATTCTCTGTCTCTGTCTCTCTGTCTCTCTGTTTCTCTGTGTGTGTGTGCCTATTTTTGTATATCTCTCTTAAATAAATATAAAAAGTAGAACTAATACCAAAATCAAACATAAAGAATCTAAGGAGGGAGATACTAAAATTGGTAGGTATTGAGGGGCAGATGGAGATAGAAAAGGATAGGAATCAACAAAAACTTGTTGCCAGAATGAATTATACCTAAATCTGTGTGTACCAACTAAAAATATATGCATACCAATAAAACATGAAATAATATTTTTAAAAGAATAGCCTCCAGTGGATAGCTACTTATTTCTCACAAACAGACCTGTGTCTATGTCAGATGGATGGATGAGCAGGTGAAAGGAATGACTTTAGCTGGCTGTATTTCTGCACTGGGGGCATGGGAGGCCAGTCACTGCGGCCTCTCACCTAAGACATGCTAACAGCGCTATAGCCAGGGGAAGGACAGGCAGAAAGCACAGAGGTGCTTGCATAATTTAAGCTATATTAACCAGATTTTCCTTAATCCACTTTCCTCACAACTTGTACATATTTCATAAGGAATTCATTATCAGTCTACATGTAAATCTCCAAATAAATACAACTATGCATTAATGTGATGTTTCCAAAGGTGCATGAACTTTGCTGCTGGTTTTAATAAACTAGGATACCTCAGTAAGACTTCCATCCTTGAAGCAAGCTGTCCACTTCTGGGCAGTGGTGCTACTGCTTAAACAGCCAAGAAAGTCAGTTCAAATCACAGTGGTCACTGCCTAAAAAGATGCCTAGGTTTTGTCATATTTAAAGTAGATTTGCATACTCTATGAAAATTAACCTTTAAATAGTTAAATGTGCAAGCATTGCTCAAGTAAACATTGGAAATATTAGCCTTGCTGGAAAAGGTGCAACAACAATCAGTCTCTTAAAAGAATTTCCTATGGAATTGGAAAGTTGACTGAGAAAGATAAATTGAAGAGGTGAACCCTAGAAACAAAGGTACTTGGTCTTTGTTCCCTACAAGCAGAGGCTGCCCCTTTAAATGGGGCATGCTAGCCACTTTTCAGAGTTGTGACAAATACCACAGGAAAATAGGTTCAAAGGAGGCAGGATTTATTTTAGCTCATGATTCAGAGGTTTCTGCTTATGGTCACTTGGTCTGTGGTAAGACAGAACAACCTGGTTGAAGGGTGTGCTGAAGCAGAGCAGCTCGCTTACTGATGGCCAGGAAGCAGAAAGAGAAATAAAGGCCAGGGAGAAGATAGTTGAAGGTATACCCCCAGTGACCTACTTCCTCCAGCTAGGCCCCATCTTGTAGCAGAACACTAAGAAATTCAGTACTTTCACGATCCAAATGCCTGTCAATAGCACCAACAGATCTAGACCAAGCCTTTTGTGAGCCTTTCAATGGCACACTTCATATCCCAATCACTATATTAATATACCTTTCTACTGTTAATCAAAAAATAAAACACCCTTTCAAGTTCTTTAGAAAAAAAGCTATATTGTCTATGCTTATTGTCAACTGTTTGAACAAAAAGTGAGAAAGTTCATGTGAAGGACAGCGTGGCGAGTAATTTCAACTTGCCAAGATGTAAGATTCGTCCTTACCATTTAATGGGCAACAAGTATATTGTTAAGGCATATTTGATCTTTGCTATTATTTTAAACACCAAGAAAGCCATTTTCTATTCGTGAAAACAATTTTCAGGATTTGTTCCCCTCACTTTTCTTTAAAAGAAATATTTGTGAGTAATAAAATCTATGCATTTTCATTGTTTTTAAGTAACAAATTACTGAAGTCCATATATAAATTGGCAAATACACTAAATATTGATTTAAAAGATGATATAAAATAATAATCTAAAATAATAACTTGAGAACATGTATTTTCAATGATAAATGTGATAAAATGCAGTTTGTTAAATTTGAAAATTTAATGAGTTAATCTAAGTTTTTTTCACTGCTTCTTAAAAGCTGAAATGGACACCTTCCAGTGATATGCAGGAAACATTTGTGTTTACTAAATGTTAACAACTTTAAATCCCATATGCAAATTAAGTAAATCTTTGGGTTAAATTTTGTCCTGTAATATTTTTTAATCTTTTATAATGTCAATCAGTTGATCTCCAAACTAATTGGAAGCTATTGCATTTTATATTGTTAGAGATGGGAATGGGGAGATCTCTTAAAGCCCACTTACTACACAGTGTGAGGGCCTGATTCACCCTGAGTTTCATGCTAGCATCCACATGAAAAGAGTTCAGTCATGTATGCTTATAGCCCCAGTCCCGTGAGTGCAGAGACCCAGGAATCCCTGGGACTTGCTGTATCAGTGATGATGAATAGAAGAGGATGCTGATGGTGTCCTTTTACATCCACATATGTGGATGGGGTGCATGTGCCCACACTCACATGCATGTGCATGATCATGAATGTGTATGCATGTGCTTATAATATACATATACCATACATGCAACATAAACACACAAAAATAATGAAAACTTTAAAAACAGGTGCATCATAGTTCCACTGAAACTCTATAATTACATTTTTATTAAATAATTTAAAAGTATGTTTTATAAACCACAATTGAAATATGTTTTTATGGTGTTGGTTAGGCAAGTGAATTAATAGTTTTGGTCAATAAAGTAACTGTGATAGAAATATTTCTGAACACCTGTTCATGAAACATACTTAGCAAGTGGTGATGATTTCTGTTAAAACAACAATTATTTCTGCACTTATCATTAAAATGTCATCTCCCCTGTAGAGTAGAGGACATTGGCTTTTATGTGGCAGCTGCTGAGAGGCATGTCTTTGGTCATAATCATCTCCTTTGTCATGTAGCTCACAAAGAGCTATAAACTGGAGCAAGGATCTCTGAGCTGCATTTCCTTCTTGTTTGCTTATACTTGTGCTAGTGTGGTAAATTCTAAATCTATTATTTTTTGTACAGCGACCTTCTAAAATACTCATTCTATCTATGAGAATATTCTGGTGAAAATAGATGATAAAAATCTATAAATCCATAAATAATAATTCACAAAGCCTAAATTTGTTCTAAGACTGAACAAGAATGGGGTCAGAGCTAACCCATGTAGAATGGTTTTGTACCTTTTTAAATGTACTGTATAACAGGTGTTCATGTAACAGATGAAAGGGTGACAGAGGAGGCCAAGTCATTCTACACAGTAACTGTCTGTAAGGACTAATACTGTCTGATTCTAAAGACAGATAAATGCAGACAACCTCTTCAGTGTTTTACCTCAGAGCCTCAGTCTACCAACTCAAGAAACTTCCCTGATCAGCAATCCATTTTGATGTTCCTGTTCTTCTTAGCAGTCAGGTCATCTTCTCAAATACCTAGAATTCTTTATTTTTATTTTTTATTAACAACTTCCATGATTATAAAATATACCCCCCACTTCCCCCTTTGAAACTCCATTCTCCATCATACCCCCTCCCCATTTCAATCGGTCTCTCTTTTACTTTTGATGTCATGATCTTTTCGTTCTCTTATGATTGGTCTTATGCAGGTAGTGTCAGACACTATGAAGCCATGGATATCCAGGCCATTTTGTGTCTAGAATACTTGATATAGAAATGGGATGAGAAGTTCACTAGCCAGTGAGGACTTCTTGTCCTGATTTAAAATCCTACCAGTGGCCCAAGAGAGGAAAGTGTTCATTGAATCTATTAGGCTGGACTCCTGGAATATCATGATTCTTGGCTGTTTAGTTTTCATTTCTCTCTTTGTTAACATCAGAGTCTTCTGAACATTACATTTTCCATATCAGTATCCACAAAATCCTAGGAAGTATTCTCTGGATGCAGCCTATCTGGCTTTTGTAGCCTCAAGATCATCTCAGCTCCTTAGCTGTCTTGTGTTCAGTCACCTTGACACATGCATAGCCGCTTGTGAGCTTTCTCACCACCATCAGTGGAAGAAGATGCTGGCTTCCTTTCATAGATCCAAGCACAAAGACATCACCAACAGCCAGCCCCACCAGCAAGCACAAACCAGAGCTCAAACTGCTTTGAACACATCTAGTAGGGCTGGAATCAAATCTCCCACCAAACACACCTTAGGGATAGAGAACAAGATCTGCCTCTAGGGACATGCCCCCTCTAGCAGGGATCTACCTACCAGGGGCTCATGGTGTAGCAGAACTTTATTGGTTCTAAACAAGGGAAAGGCAGTGAATTTTAACAAAGCATTATTACCTAATAGAATATGTATTAGTAAATTATGTGAAATGTCTCACTTTCTGGGCTGATTTATATATTGTTAGTTTGCATATATATTGTCAATACTTAAATGAATACTTTGTAAACAAAAATGAGTCATATTGATTTTTATGTACTTAGTACCTGCCTACCTGCATTAAAAAATTCCAAATATGATATATAGACTTAGCTCACTGTGTAAGATTTAAGAAATCTTTTCATGGTGAAGCAATATAAGTGATATTGAATTTGCTTTGAATTTGTGATCTTGAAGGTTGATTTTATGCCCTATGACCTTGACAAAACTTTCATTATATCTCTATATATACACCATTGCTATCTGTTTATTAAGAGATATAAACTAACTCATGGTTGTTTCAGCAACAACATTTCACAGGTTTCACAAGGTTCAGAAACCTACTCTGAGCTCAAGATAAAAACATAGGCCCAAAACCCTTCACCTAAAATTAAATCAGCGCAGGTCAAAGATTCGGCACAGTGACAACTCCAGCTGGCATCCATTCTTCATCTCTGGTCCTCTTTTGCCCTTTCAGGCCAATCATCCTCCTTCTCTCCAAATGGCTTCATCATGTGCTTCGAAAGGTGACTCTTAGCCCATGCCAGGTCCCATGTGTCAAAGCTGTGACACCAGTGACAGTCTGCTTCTCTCATGCTGTTTTTCTGCAACTCAGAAAGGTCCTGGGAAGGGGTCAGATTCCTGGCTTGTGTTCAGCCCTTATATGAATCAACTTTTATGGAACCTGATTATATATGCAATTAACTTAAGCCATTTTACTCATGCTGGGAGAAGATGAAGAAGAAAGGAAGGAAGAGATGAGGGAGAGAAAAATGCTAAGGAATATGTTCCCAAATATTTCACTAAGAGACATCCTAAGGGGCTACATAGCAAGACCTAAATTTTACTTCTGGTTATCTCAGAGTCTATAGCTGCTCTGAGAACAAATGACTCCCCGAGCTGAGTCACTATCTATTAACAATTATTTTTATTGTTGTTGCTATTGTTGTTGTCTTGCAAGGTAGGCAAGTCCAGCCTCAAATTCACTATGTAGTCAGAGTTAGCCTTGAACTCATTAGGGTCCTCCAGATTTAGGCTTCATTGTGCTGGAATTATAGGCATGTACAACCACACCCAGCTTACAATACTTAGTTTTAAGACCATCTTCCTGAAACACCAGTTATCTGTTTACTTAATGGTCAGTTGAAGAAACAAGTATCTCTTCAGGCCCAAGACAGTTCTGCCTATATGAATTAATTGTGGAATGCTATATCTAATATAAGATGAAATATAGGAATTATTTTTAATTATATTTTAAGGACTTTCCTGAAAATTTCAACAATTTTTATTATTATAAGAAAGGTTTAATTCTAAAAATATTTTTAAATCAATTACTTTCCATAAAGTGCACATTCACTTGAAGGAAGCTTTAGTAATGGATAAGTCAACATGGCTGCTGAGTCTGGATGAGTAAGAGGAACATTGCAAGGCTAAGTCACAGGAAACTCAGAACATGGAGCAGGGTAGATTTATTACATTAATGGCCTCAATCCATCACTGCTCCTTTTTCCTCCTCTCTGAGCTATTTGTCTTTGTGTTTCTTCTCATTGTAGAGGTGGCTCTCTTTCCCTGCCCCCTTCACTTTCTGTGGATATTATGACCACTTTTGACAACAGGATACAGCAGAAGTGACCGCACATGGAGTCCTTCACCTTTCCACATGTTTACTCTTGTGGAACAGACCTGAGCTCACCTGCTGGAAATACAGAGCATGAGAAACAGAGTTGAGTTTCTCAGCTGTCCTGATTACTGCCATCAGAGATCAACCATCTCTCACAAAACTACCAGAAAGTAAAGGAGCCTACCCAAGACCTGCATCATATCCTATCAGAGCCTCTCTTAAATATCCGACTTGAAAAATACACAGCTACCTAAATGGATGATTGTGGGTTTTAGTCCATTTTCTTTTGCCATCATAAACTACCTGAAGCTCAGTAATATGTAAAGGAAAGAGGGGCGTGCATCTCAAGTTTGGAGGATTGAGGCCATAACATTTCAGCCTCTATCAGGCAGCAAGTAGGACATGGCCAGAGTGATGATGAGAGGGAGATGCTACATGTAGACAGAAGCCAGAGAGACTCTGGATGCTTGCCATGTGTATGGTAAATTATTCCCTTGGGAACCACCTAAGGTCTATTGAGAACTACACTAACCTTTTGCTAGCATCCCTAGTGACCTAATCAATTTCCAAGAACCCATTCTTAATTTCTACCATTTTGATATGGCTGCACTGAAGACCAGACTTTCAATACATGAGCCATAGTAGAAAAATTACATCTAACCAGTGTTATGCTAAGCCACTGGGTTATTTATTTATTTATTTGTTAAATAATTATTGTAACAAGAACTGATATTTGTGAATATCTGTAATCGTGACTGATGCTGTGTTGTACCCCCTGCCCTAGCATTAATTTAAAACACAAACATTGATTTCTCTGTTTAACAAAGTAAGAATGACCTAGAAGCTAAGTTACTTTTTCCAGGTCACTGAAGGAGAATTTAAAATCCAAAGTAATCTGAACACAAATCCACTGCTTTCACTTTTCGTTCACATTCATCCCCTCCTGTCCTGTCCATGACAATGAGACTTTACCCAAGTGCAAACGGGGATGTGTTGGTATGAATCACAGAAAATTTGCGCATGTCTGAAAAACATTTCAGGACACATAATGAACTAGAACACATCACCAGAAACAATGTGTGAAGGAAATGGCTCAGAGCTCCACAGAGAGTGCCCCAGCTTCTTTGGTCTGAGCATGTTGGCAGTCTGTTGTGGTGTGCAGCTGTGTGGTGTGTATAGTCTGTACATGCAGGCATAGACAAGCAGCTTCAGAGAAGAAGTTGGGTGCTCTCTTTTCACTCCTCTATGTATTTCCTTGAGACAGTCTTTCACTGAACCTGGAGACCAGCCAGTCCCAGCAATTCCACATCCACCCTCTCCCCAAAGGACTGGGGTTATAGGTGTGGGTGGGTGTGTACACATACAGCATTTTATGTGGGTGCTTGTGGAATTGAACTCATGGTCAAACAAACCCTTTCAGGCCCCCATGTTTGTGTGGCAAGCACTCTTCTCTACTGAACTATTTATTTCCCTATGTCTGTGTTGACAAATTTAAACTCCACTTGATCACTACATATATAGCAAAGGTCCTTAAATGAAAGGATTCTCACATATTTCATGTGTACTGTGCAAAGTATATCAGATCTGGGTTAAAATCCAAGTTCTTCCACCAAGGACCTAAGCTGTCACCAAACTTGAGTTCTTGAGTCAACTAAAATTGAACTACATTGAAAACTATATGAGTCCAACACAAGTCTCTTTCACACAGGTGAAAGTTCTGAACATGCTCACTGAAAGATTTGGGTGTCCATCATCTGCATCTGTGATAGCCGACAGAGACAACAGGGGCTTGGGAACCTGTGCAACTTGAATTGTTTATCTTTTTCAGATCTTTGCAATCTCCACTTTGGTGCAGCCATTTCTGTAAATTCTAGCCTTAACAGGAATGATGAGGGTGGGCATGTGTTGTCTTTCCTCTGTGTTTGAAAGTTTCTGCTGCTTTAAAGTCAGTGATTTAACTTCATTTCTTTCTTCTAGAGTTCTATTTAGCTAATGTGATATTCACTGCATTTCTAAAAGTATGGTTTCAAAGTTTCCACAATACATAATTATAGTAGATAAATGGCCCATATAAGTATGCCACATTATTCCTCTTAATATTGTGAAACTCTGGAGAGGAACCCTTCCAGATAAGCTTTTTCAACACTTTTAGTAGTGGAGAAACTGGGAAATAGAATAGAGCATGACCTCTCTAAGGCCTCCAGCTCACATGAAAGCTGTGCAGTACTAATACCCAAACTTCTGGCCCCAAAGTCATTGCATCCTTCCCCAGTGTGCTGTGATCTGACTGGCCCTGCTGCTGGCCTGCTCCTGCCAGGCCTCTACCACAAGTTCTGGATTGGACATCTGATAGATTTCCCCTGCTCTCTTAAATAGCTCTGTTAGAAATAACTGAGGGTATTTTTGTGTATCTACATAGGAACAGACTCATCTCCTTTGGCTCTCCACTGGCCTGCTCATCTGGGCTGGTGATACCCAGGGACTTACAGCCATAGATGTTCATACTTACACTGTTCTATAGTCTAGAGTGACACATGAAGGGTGCCTACATATTTTTGATTGACTCACTGCATGAAGATATTCTTCGGTGACATAATGGATTATCTGATCAAAGAAACCCTGTTCAGTAAACATGCTGATGTTTATGTATCACGTGGCCATATGAGATGGACAGTAGAAGAAATGAAGGAGGTATAGACTGACATGAAAGCCTTCAGTGATTACTCATTGGGATACTAGTCCCAGAGTTTTCTGTCCATTCATGAAGAGGAGGTTTGGTACTTTCTTATAAATACTACCAGGCAATGTAGGGCATGGAGTGCCTCTTTGCCTGACAGATCAAGTGCAAACTGTCTCCTAAGGGATGCAAGCACGATGCAGATCAAACTTCAGATAACATAAACCAAAATTAACAATAAACAACAAATATGTTTAGAAAGAGAGGACCTTTGGAAAGGACACATGATACAATTAGAATAAAGAAATCATATGATATTAGAATCATCATATAAAGAATAAATACATATAACTCATTAAGAAAATAATGCTTAGAGAAATTAATGAAAGAATAAAAGAAATATCAGTATTACTCAAAATTTTTCTAAGAGATGTAAGCAGAATCTGAAAATACAACATTAATTAATTGGCTTTATCTATTTCATGGGATGTTTAAACAAAAGCTTAGAGCCAGCTGAGAAGAGAATCAGGAAACAGGAAGGCAGACATGAAGAGAGTCTAGATCAAAAGCTGGAAGCACTGAAGTGAGAGTAAAAAAGCAAATAAAACACCCTAAGTTTAAGTCACATGGGATTACAATAGGAAAGCCCAAATTAGCTCTAAAAGACCATATACCTAAAATAAGACAGAGAAAGTCATCATGAATAAAATTAATATATCTCAAAAAAGGGAAAAAAAGATACACATCTATATAAATTATAGTGATATTTTAAAATCTGGTAGAAAAGAAATAATGAATATAACTTCATATGAAATATAGATTATCTGCAAAGAAATTACATTATATTTAACGTACACATTATTCTTTAGTTCCACTAAAAATTGGCAACTCATTTAAAGAATATATGGCATGTACACATCTGTATCACGTTAGGAAAAGGGCTTTTCACTTCTTATATATAGAATCAACTCAATGCCTAATATATGAACCAAGTCACTCCCAGGAAGAATTGAAGACATGGCTCTGTAAAGACTAACACAGATGTTTAAGCAGCTCTGTTTGGTCTTCTCAAAACTTTCCCTGTTCTCAGTCATGTGATCTGAACTGCCATCAGCTCATTTTGTGTCACTGTTGTTTTGAGATAAGGCCTTGGATAAACTTGTGGCAATTCTCCTGGCTTAGCCTCCTCAGTGCTGGGATTACTGATGCGAGTCATTATGCTTGGATTTTATGGTCGACTTTGGGATGCAAACCTGAGGCACACATGCATACTCTCAAGCATTTGTAGAGCTGTGAGTATGAAGCCAGGACTCAAAGGGCCACCTGGCTTAGATTATTTCCACAGTCCCTAGGTTATAATAATTCAGGGTTTTGATTTTTGTGTTTGAAATGTAATACAGATTTTTTTTTGTAAACTTTGTAGGAAAACTGAATTTTTTGCCAAAATAAAGAAGATATTTTTAATGTACAGCCTTAACTTCTTAAGTCCTGATCCAATGAGCACAGTTCACATGTTTAAATTTGAACATACTATAAAATGCAAGATGAAATATTTTTGGCATTCTCTGCTTTTCTAATCTCACTGTTCAATATTCTCTACCAAACTCTTGTTCTTTTCTTCTCTTCCTCCCTTTCTTTCTCTTCATCCTTTCCTCTTCCACTTTCTCTCCTTCTCTCTTTCAATTTGCATGCTGATTTTGTCCCTCAATTGATGTTCCATTTGGTGTTCTAAAACAAAAAAATAAATAAATAAAAAGGAGAAAATATCAATTTTAAAACATCAGTGTCAAGATTTTGTCATGCCACTGAGGTGATCAGAGGGATGTTCTCATTGGAACGCAGGCCTCCCCTCCTCCACCTGCCACAGGACATGGGGCCTATGAATGCACAATGCAGATTCTCCACTGAGGAGACATTGGATAGCACAACGACCCACTGGGCTTTTCTTTGCTTGTGACAAAAGTTCTATAGGGCTCATATTTAAAGAAGAAAAGATGATAGGTTTTCCTGAATTTCTAACAGAAGACATTGGACTTCTTAAATATCCCACTGGCCCAGCAGCCTCTTACAGGGAAACCCAGCAATGTCCTGTACCAACAAAGGAAACGTCCACTGGCACTCTTATTATGAAGGCTTTATTTATGTTCACATTCAAGTCACAGAGAATAAAAAATCAATACAGATACGAAGCTGACTGTCATTGTGTGCAAGCCTCAGCATTTCTACATCTGACACAGAAACACACACACAAAAAAAAGCAGCCCCGTGCTGAACTGTGCTGCATAGTGTCCACACAATGCTCACACTTTATTACCAGACACGCACATACATTCGCTCCTTTAATGCCTGCATATTTTGGATACACTAAGCTTTATTGACAGTTCTCTGCTGAATGTGTTAAAGGGATAGTTTTACAATTAGACAGACTTCTGATACTGCTCCTAATGTTTTCAGGTGCCCCTCTGTTCCAGAGGCCTATGGTTTGTGCTGTGTGTGTTTAATGAGACCTACAAATGCGGTGGCTCAGGGATGGATGCCTGTGGCTGTCTAAGCCAACAATAAGTGACACTGCTGCTCTTGCCTTGATGGCAGAGAAGGGCCGGGGCCTCTGCCGGTGCTCAGTGCAATGGCATTCTTCATCTGAAGGTCTGTTAAAAATATTGAAAATGAGACCATATCCCTCAGCTGGATGGAGATCTGAATCTTCTTTCTATGCTTATAATCCTAACCCCCACAGTGAAATTTTACGGACACTGTGGACTATTTTATATGTCTGTTGGTCTGCTGTCTTCTTTTTCTTTCCATAACCTCCAAGTCATGTTATTTATTTAAATTAGATGTGTTCATAGGTAAAGCTCATGTATATGTGGGGAGTGTGTCTCTAAAATATTTTTAGTTTATCCTGAAATTACATTTTAAATTTTATTTATTTTTAATTGAGCAATAATTTTTTTTACATTTATAGTACACGTGATGTTTTGATGCACGAATGCACCATAGAACAGATAAATCAAGCTAATTACCATACACATAGCCTAATACACTTAGCATTCTATATGTGTGGTAAACATAAAATCTATTCTCCCAGCCATTTTCAACTGATTAACTGTAGTTATCACACAGTACTGATCTTTGAAATCACTCTTATTTTCTAACTGGTATTTAGTCTCTGAACAGTATCCCCACAATCTATGCTTCCTTTAGCCCCCTGCCCCTGGGCTGGAATATGTTTAAATTGTTTGGACAGATGTATGTATGCATATATACTTATATGTATGTTATATACAGGTACAAAACAAAAAGCAATGAGGCTTTTCTGTCACAATAGCTGTTCAAAACAAAAACAGCAGTTTCTTTGATTTTTTGGGATCACAATATAAGCAGATGGGTTGTCTCTAAGGTCAATGCCTTGAAGCAGCAGGAAAAAAAAAATGGGAAATTCATTCTATTTCCTCATGAAGATTGGTGGGCTGAACCTAGCCCAGTCCCTCCAGGCTGTCCTCTGCTCAGCTGCAAATAAAGTGCAGAAAACAGAGACCCAAGGAGGAGCTATGACCCTTGCCCTCACATGGCAAGTTCAAAGTTGCCATGCAGATCAACTCAGAGAAAATACTTGGAAACAAGAGTCAAGGTCACTTATCTGTGGTGATGTCTAAAGGGAAATAAGCTAGAATCAGATTTATAGGTAATAAAATAAGGAAAGCCACTTAATCTGCTGCATTTATTGGCACAGAGAGACATCAGAAGCTGCTTTACCGTGTTCTCAGAATCTGTATTTTTCTGTCAGAGGCAAAGTGGAAGGACAAGGGTGCAAGAAATTAATACACACAACAAACTTAAATACTAGCAAGGCCTGTGAGAATATTTAAATCTAATGACGACTAAAACATATTTTAGTGAACTTATGCTGTATGTCATTTTAAAGTAAATTCACCTTTGTCGTAAAATAGAAACTACCAAATATGTAAAGAGAAGCTTTAAAGTTGATAATCTATATTTTCATTTCCTATATTTTGTCTTCCTGGGGACCTTATACATGCTAGGCAAGTGCTGTACCCCTGAGCTTCATGGTCAGATCTTATATTTTCATTTTGTAATTTATAGTAAATGCTTTGATATAGTTATAGCAAATCTGTTTCTTCTCTCTTTCTCATTTCTCATACTAAAATATGCCTTCTTATAATGTGGATCATACTGAACATACAATTTGTACCAAGCTTTTGTCTTATAATACTATTTTGTAAATAAATTCTAGTTTATAAATTTTAACACATTATTTTGTGAGACTATACTTTTTCTACAATTTGGTTAAAGATAAGTTTTAGCTGTTATCTGTAAGCTGAACTTTAAATATTTTTCTGATAACTATAATTATATCTACAGCTCAAGAAATACTAATACATTAGTCCTTCACTTGTGTGAATTCCACTACACTTTCTACAATTTATTTTCCCATCAGCAAGATGCCATATCTTCTCTAATATGATCATATTTATGTATTATTACTGTTTGTTTTTAAGTGGAAAAATACAATTTGTATGTATAGGTAGGTACATGATGTTTTGACATAGACACACACTGTAAAATGGCTGAACTTCACTAATGGGCATGCATTACCTCATATACTTGTCATTCTTTGTGGTGAGAACACTGAAAATTATGTCAGCAATTTTGAGGTATATAATTCACTACACTAATTGTACTTGTAGTGTTAATAGGTACCCAGAAGTCATTCTGCTTGTCCAACTGAATGGTGTATGCTTTATCCAAACTTTCCCTAGCTCCTCCCCACCCACCCCACGGGTCTCCATTCTAGTCTCCTTTATTTCTATTTTAGATTCTCTATTTTTTTATGTAATTTATTATCTGTACAAAGTAATGAGTTTAGTTATGACATTTCTATACATGTACATAATATATTTGATCATATTCACCCCATTTCATTATCTTCCTCCTTTCATTTTCTCCGTCCATACCTCCAACATTCCCCCTTTTACAACCATGTCTTTTTTTTTTTCTTCCTAAATTCCTTACATGAAAGAAAACATGGTAGTTGTGTTTCTGAGTTTGGCTTATTTTGCTTAATATGACAACCTCTATTTACATCTATTTCCCAGGAAACAATATAACTCTATTTTTATTTATGGCTGTGAAAAATCTCTGTTGAGGTTATGTATCACATTTTCAGTATCCATTTATGAGCAATGATTCCAGTTCCAAAACTGGCTTTGATTATTCCTGATGGGTATGAACTGCAAAGTGGCATAGCTGGGCTATATGATGGTTTTATTTTACAAATTTTGAGGTACCTTCCAACAGAGTTCCACAGTGGCTGAACTAATCTAAAATCAAAACAATACTTCATAATGGCCCCTGTCTCCTTTATCCTTACTAGTATTTGTTTTTTATTGCCTTATTGAGAATATTCATTTTACATGGCTTAAGACAGAGTCACAATTACATAATTTATTTGATTTACATTTCCATGATGGCTTCTTTCATGTATTTACTGGCCATTTGTACATCTTCACTAGAGATGAATCTGGTCAGTTCATTGACTCCTTCATGAAATGGATTATTTTTCCACCAATGTTATGTTTTTGATTTCTTTGCATATGGTACAGATTGATACCTGTCCAAGTGAATATCTGGCAAAATTTTTCTCTCATTCTGTAGGCTCTCTCTTCATTAAAAAAAAATTACTTATCTTATTTGCAAGGAGAAAGAGAGAGAGATAACAAGCACTCTGAGACCTCCAGCCACACAAACCAACTCCAGATGCAGGCATTGCTTTGAATATCTGGCTTGCATGGGTACTGGAGAATCCAACCTGGGTTGCTAGGCTTTGAAGGAAAGTGCCTTAACCATTAAGCCTTATGTTCAGCCTCTATATTTTATTGTTTCTTTTGCTGTGTCCACATTTTTAATGCACTCATTTGTGAATTCTTGCTTTTTATTTATTTATTTATTTTTTTCTCAATTGTTATTAACATTTTCCATGATTATAAAATGTATCCCATGGTAATACCCTCCCCCACACTTTCCCCTTTGAAATTCCATTCTCCATCATATCCCCTCCCCATCTCAATCAGTCTCTCTTTTATTTTGATGTCATGGTCTTTTCCTCATCTTATGATGGTCTTATGTAGGTACTATCAGGCATTATGAGGTCATGGATATGCAAGCCATTTTATGTCTGGAGGGAGCACGTTGTAAGGAGTCCTACCCTTCCTTTGGCTCTTACATTCTTTCCACCACCCCTTCCACATTAGACCCTGAGCCTTGGAAGGTGTGATTGAGATGTTACTCAGTACTCCAGCCACTTCTTTCCAGCACTATGATACCTTCTGAGTCATCCCAAAGTCACTGCCATCTGAAAAGAGAAGATTCTCTACTCAAAGTGAGAGTAGCATTAACATAAGGGTATAAATATTAAGAGAAGTGCTTACTGGGCAGTTTGATAAGCATAGTATATACACTTATCCAGACATCAGCAGATGTTACACCCCTAGGGCTCATGACTCCCCCTGTTTTAAGTTTTCATTATCAGTGATGTGTTCCCCCCCATGTAGTGGTCCTCCAGTCCAATTGGAGGGCAGTTGGTTTCCACCATGACAGATGTGCCACTATTGCACCCGTTGGCTCATTTGGGCTGGCTGGCCAATTATAAGGCTTGCAGTGTCCACTGTTGAGTATTTTCGCTGGTAGTATCTCTATCTCCCACTGAACTACATGTAGAATGGCTTCTTCCAGCTTTCTGTCCGCTGATCTACATGGAGAAGGTTATCAGCTCAGTTCCAGCAGGATTTCTCAGTGGCCTTGCAGCCCAAGTATGTGGAGTCTTCAGCAATAGTGCCTTACCGTTGATTCCTGGTGGGAAACCTAGGGCCTTGGCAATGGCCTATAATGTTTTGAGGGCATCAGGGACCTCCCTGGCCAACAACTCACAGGAAGTATCCCATCCCTGGCACTAAATTTTTCTAACAATGATCTACGGCTCCTGAGTGTAATTCTTGCTTTTTGTCAGATAAATTAGAGTCCTATTCTAAAATCCAATCATTGCCTGTGCCTAAATCTTAAAGGTACCTGGTATTTTCCTGTAGGAGTTTTAAGATTCCACATCTTACATTAAAGTATTGTATCCATTTTGAATTGATTTTGTACAAGTGAAAGTTAGTGATCTAGTTTCAGGCACAGATCTACAATTCTAAAGACTATTTTTTATAATGCATGTTTTTGACACCGTTTCGAGTCATGTGGCTGTAGTTGTGTAGCATTATTAATGAGTCTCCATGCAATTACATTAGTCAATGCTTTTGTTTTATACAAATACCATACTGTTTTTTTGCTATGAGTAGGTAGTACATTTTAAAATTACATATTTAACTATTACATGATGTTTCCAGTATTATACTTTTTTCTCATGATTGCTTTAGTGGTTGGATATCTTTTGTGTTTCCATAGAAACACAACTTAGGATGGTTTTCTCTATTTCTGTGAATAATTCTGTGAGAATTTTGATGAGAGATACATGGGAATTGTAGCTTGATTTCAGCAATATGGTCATTTGAAATATGTGAATCTGCACATTAAGTGTATTTCCATCTTGAGTCTATTTATGTGTTGTTTTATATTCATCAACTTGCAATTGTTAAACTGTCCTTACATTCCTTGTATCAACTTGACATTACAGAATAAAATAAAAATTCTTAGGAAAATGTGATCCAGAGGTAGAACACTTTCTGAATACCATTCTGATGTCTTGATTTCATTGCATGAAAGTATATTTTAGAAGAGAACATGGTTTATCTAAGAAGGATTGATCAATGTTAACTCAGATATTTAAAATGTAATGTAAGTCTTAAAATTCCAGTACTTCCTTTATTTTCATCAGCTCACACTGTCCTGTATAAAAGTGTTTTTGCATCACCCCAGATGTCCATCACTAGACAAATGGACGACTAAGATGTGGTATATCTACACAATGAAATTCCACATAGCAATAAGAAAAAACAACACAATTAAATTTGAAAAATAAAAAAAAAAAGGCCAAATCTGGAACAGATCATGCTCAGTGAACTCTCCCAATCACAGAAATATAATAGCTTCATAGTCTCACTCATCTACAGCACCTAACTTGAATCTTCCCAAGATGCCAACATATCTAGCAAGCATCTCTATGACTGGCCATTGGGGGGGGGAGGGGAGGAAAGGACAAGGGAGGGAGTGGGGACCCAAATGGCAATGGTATCATAAAATTCTACATCCTAAAAGATAGAACAAATGGTTGAACTTTCACCAGGCCCATAGAGAGAACACCTGAGTCACAAGACCCTGGAGAGGGTATGATAATGACTGACCTTAATCCTCTTAATCCTCTACGGCCTCTCTCTCTCTCTCTCCCTTTTACTTTACTTATTTTTTTTCTACCTTCTCTTTGTGGGCACTTTCCTGTAACTCCCAGCACCAGCAGGTAGCTATCAGACAGACCTACAAGGTTTCCTAAAAGAATGATAGATTTCTGTCAAGAGTACTTGATGACCCACCAAAGGTTAGTGGTAAAACCCTACTGCTGAAGACACCATATGTGGTTGACACATAACATGGAATGACATGGCTGGAAGATGGAAGAGATTCAGTCCCCAGACAGTTAGTCTAGTGCCAGAAGGTGCTACATGGGCAACTGGGGGAAAATGACCAATATCTGTTCAAGAAACTTGTGGTCTAACCTACTTAGTACCAAATAACCTGTCGTGATGCTCACACAAGTGCAATAGTGGTGCACAGCAATGGTGGGAAACAAACTGCTCTTGATTTGATTAATTGATCTGCTCAGTGAACCAGAACCCATAGGTGGAACTGGGAAATGAGTCAGAACCATATCCAAAAATGAGCCCACTCTCCATTATCAAGCTACCACCAATCGTGGGCTACAAGAGGGCCTACACCTATTAAATTCTCCCTAAAGAAATAATAGTTATCCCATTTGTCTGGTGCTAACTTTACTCTCTGTTGGAGAATCTGGTTCTCTTTTTCAGATAGATGCAGATCCTAAGGAGAGAACCACCCCATCATACCTCTAAAGGGCCCCAGCTGAAACTAAGAATAACTGGTGAAACAAGCAAGGGTGCTGTTTTCTTGGTGAACCTGGTAGCAGCACAAGGGTGAAGGAGATCAACACACAGAATAATTAACTCTTACCAAATCAGATATCCAGGGACACAGAAGCTCCGAACACCCCATCACTGACGCAGACCTCAAATGAACCCAACATGGTTCACTGAAATTTGAGGAAGAGGGGGAAGAAAGAATGTCAGAGCCACACATTGGCTCATGATATGCTGAGACATTCCTTCCTCCCCATAACTGATGGATAACCCCACAATACATGACCCATATGCCTCAACAAGAAGGGTCCCTGTGGAGGGGGAGGACCTGGAGGAGGCTAGCAATGGTACCAACTTGACTGTAGCCACTGAGTGCAAAACTAATTTAAAAAAATCCAGCTGCTCAGATAACTTTGTGGCAGCTTTAATATCTTACTGTTTTCCCAATCAAATAATTCATTAAAAAAATATGTCACTTGTTTTTAAAAAAAAGTGGTTTTGCCTTCTCTGTTGTTTTGCTGCCTGACTGATACTCCTGTTTCCTTTTCCATACACTTAATCAGTCATTTATTTGGAAACAGGAAGTAGACTTACAAATGTGACCCCAAAACTCAAAAATAGTGACTTAGGATATCAAGCATATTACTGAATTTTCTCCTTGCTGTGACAAAATACTTGATGAAGACAATGTTTGGAGAAGAAAGAGTTTGTTTGATCTCCAAGTTGGAGAGAATAGCCATCATCAAAATTATGCATAGTGGCAGAAATACAAGCAACTGGTCATATAGTACCTACATTTAGGAAGCAGAGAGAAATGAATGATAGTGTTCAGCTCACTTTCTCTTTTTATTGTCTAAAACCTCCACTTCATCCAAGATAGGTATTCTCTCCTTAGTTAAACCCTTCTGGAAACATCCTCATAGATATATCCAAAGATTTTTCCATGGTGATTCTAAACCCAGGCAATTTGATAGTAAGATTAGCCATAACACCAAGTAATGTGGAAAAAAGACCTGATCTGCTTTTTTAGTGTTCAGGGCTTTTAACTTATTGATCCTATCAGATACATAATTCCAGCCCAGCAGACCAGAACCCATGATTCAAGGACCCTAATTTATATTCAGGATCTACACATACACACTTTTTAAGACAATCACAAAATCTGCAAAGAGTATAGAAATCAAAAATATTGGGCTGGAGAGATGGCTTAGCGGTTAAGCGCTTGCCTGTGAAGCCTAAGGACCCCGGTTTGAGGCTCAGTTCCCCAGGTCCCACGTTAGCCAGATGCACAAGGGGGCGCACGCGTCTGGAGTTCGTTTGCAGAGGCTGGAGGCCCTGGCACGCCCATTCTCTCTCTCTCCCTCTATCTGTCTTTCTCTCTGTGTCTGTTGCTCTCAAGTAAATAAATAAAAAATTAAAAAAAAAAGATATCAAAAATATTTAGGGTTATAAAGATATGGTTCAGCAGTTAAAGACACGTGCTTGTAAAATCTGATGGCCAGGGTTCAATGTCTTAGTACCCATGTAAATCCAGATGTATAAATCAGAGCATATATCTGGCAGCAGACCCTGGTGCATCCATTCCTTTTCTCTTCCTCTCTCATTCTTTCCCTCTCCAATAAATAAATACATGCTTTAAATTCTCAATTTAAAATATCTTTATAAAACAAGTGAGTTTTATTCAAAAGAGTCTAATTCTGAGTCTTGGGTACTCCACTTACTTGTTTTGTCACAGCAAAATGCCCAAAATCTTGTAGGTTTCCCTTCATCAAAAATGGATGGAGAATTGAAGATGGTAATGATAACAATGGTGACAGCAATATCCCATAATTTGCCATGAAAACCAGATGGCTATGCACTGTGTACAGTTGTCTAGGCCATAGTACCTGCAGCAATGCTTACTCTCTTTCCTTCCTACATCAGACCTGGTTTCTTCCTTTAGAGTCAGAAGCTACTGAACACTGAGGCACCAGCACTCGTGAGCAAAGACAGCAGCATGTTCACAAAACCTCAGGTTCTTTTCTTTATGATGGGAGAGTCATATGACTGTATCTACTATCTCTGAGAGCACACTGAGCCACAGACCACATTCTGACCAAAGAATAGAATTAGAACTGTATATATCGTGTTACAATTACATTTTTGTTGCTGATGCAACCATCTGCCCAGAAGCACCTTACGGAAGAAAGGGTTTATTTCAGGCTTACAGATTCTAGGGAAATCTCCATAATGGCAGAAGAAGCTGGAGCACTTCCATACATTCATAGCAGAGAGGAAAAGGCAGCACCTATAAGTACAAACAGCCAGAGTTCAAGCTGCTCTTAACATACCCACTAGGGCAGGACTCATGATCTGTCCCCAGTGACATCATCAGGTCTCTGCTTGCTATAAAGTAAGTAGGACCTGAGTCTATGGGACATATATTTACATTCAAATCAACACATATACATTCCAATTTACTCAGAACAAAGGTACTTCATGTCTCTGTTCCCAGCATTACTATTAAACATACTCTTTAGTTCTGTGTGCCAGTCTATCTATATGATCACTATTGATATGTAATCATTCCCAAAATATATCTCTCTCTCTCTTTCTCTTTCTCTCTTTGCAATCCAAATGCACTGGGCCCTGTGGATGGTGGGATTAAGCTCTCCTGGGTCCACTAGAGTTCAACAGGAGAAATAAATGAACTGTGTTTTTGGAGCTTCTGAAGTTATTATTTGCCACACTGGCCAGTCTGTTGACTCATGAGATGCTCCTAAATTAAAGGGGCATAGAGGTTATATGAGTAATTGCTGCCAAATAAAATGTTTAAAAGTCAGTAACATGACATGCCCGAAGGAAGAAATACATAAATAATGTACATATACATATAGTTTCATATTTTTAAAATCAAGTTTGGTTTAAAATTCCATACTAATAAATAATCCAGACACACATTCATACAGTAATTTTGTATGATTTAGGGAATCTCCTTTGACCTCAGATTTTAGGATTTCTCTCAATACTATTCTGTGATCTCAGTAATTGTGATTTCAAATTATTCTTTTGATCTCACATACCTTTGCAAAAAACTATATTTATTTTAATTTAATACAAAACAAGGGATGAGTTGATGAACCTTTATTAGTTTACAACATATATTTTGTGGTAAATTTTCCTGAGACCAAAATTGCTTTCAGTGTTTTATTAAGTGAAATAAATAAAAGCTTACACATTTCAAAAAATGAACCTTCTACTTTATGTATACCTTGAATAGAATACTTAAACTGAATGCTGAAATTTCAATCCTGACATTTGTCACTATGGTTTCACAATGTTGCTATGACCATATAGTCAGTGCATAGCAGCCAGAACACCTGTCTGGGGCTCTTCTCTGGCATCTTTTGTCAGTCTAGCTGGCCTTTCTGCTTTATATTATCCCACACTTCTCATTTTGAAGGGCTCATGTTTAAATACTATTTATTTCACTCTCTCGCTCTCTCTGTCTGTCTGTGTGTGTGTATGTGTGTCCACATGCATATGGAGGCCAGAGGAAGCCTCAGTTGTTATTCCTTACATACCAGTCATAGACCAACTTTTGAGTTCAAACTTCTCAATTGCCCTAATCCAAGAAATTACAACATTGCTGAAACCTCTTGGGAGATTTAGGCTCTGGCTGTTTTCTTATGCAAATTGGAGGCAGAGGTTTTTCTTTAAATCAATTAATGATGATTAGGGTCTGCTATTATTGACTGAGCTTCTGATATTGATTGGGGCTGTGAGTGAAACTCCCCCATGTCTTTGTTGATTAGAGGTGGGGGGAAGAAATGTCCTCATATAGCTCTGTCCAACCCTATAAATCGTTAAAATCAATGACAATATGGGGCCGGTGGGTGGTTGACTTCCTGTTTGTGAGGTTTCTAGACAATTTTTTCTTACTGTGCCTGAGAAGGTGAATCCACACTTAAATAATTCATAAAGACATTACAAAAGCAATGTGTATTTATTTCCTTTATCTAGCACAAAGGCAGAAGGGAAGAAGAAATGTTACCAGAACCTTTAAAGTCAAGGGGAAAGCTACTGGTGTTTAGTTTTTGAGGGAAATTTATGTGAGTCACTGAAATAGTAGCAAGTAGCTTACTATTAATTGATATATTGATAAATTTGTTCATGTCAAATAAATAAACAATCCCATTATAGTTATGTAGGAAATTCACTTCCAAGAGTTCAACATGCAAAGCAGCACCCATGAAAGATGAGTCATTGGAAAGCCCGAGGAAGAAGAAAGATTTTATTTGGCGGGTGACACAGATTAAACAAATCTATTAAAAAATTAGGAAAATTGATTCTGTGCTAGCTGTGGAGTAGAGACAGGCAGACTGCACCTGAGACTTACGATGCACTCTCATGCTGGGTCAGTATTAGTCACTGTCTGCAAGGCTCAGCATTTTGAAAAGCTTTCACCATACTCACACTTAACTGACGCACTGAGTCCCAAGGTTACTATCAGAATTCCATGTCATAAACCCGGACTGAGGCACATGGAGGCTAAATAAGCCTTTGCAGATTCAGACAAGGTTGCCAGCAGCCATAGTGCCAGTACATTGTGTTATACTGCATTATTTCTCAGAAAAAAAGCAAGAATGCTGCGGTTCCTAAGGTATTAGTTCCTTCCTAAAGGTACTCAACTAATATCATGGCAGACAACATAATTAAATATGTTTGACTGAAAAATTCACATATTTCTACTTGTAGCACATACTTTTCTTTCACCAAAGAAAAACCAGGTGTAAAGTTAGGGGTTAAGAGATGGTATAGTTTAGAGCACTCCAGAATGTGTGAAATCTTACATGTTTCAACAGCCACTGCCATCAATGCAAGATTTACAGATAAGACTTCAGAGTCTTTCCTCCCAGCTTATGTACCATAGGGTCAAGCTCATGGCCTGCTTTAGCCATGGTGTGACTCTCCCTAGTGCTGCTGGAGCACAACTGACTCATCCAAGGAGTCTGGAGCATTGCTCTGATTTTTTTTTTTTATTACTATTTTTTAACAAAAAATGTTTGTTTTGTTACTTATTTATTTATTTGAGAGAAACAGAAAGAGACAGAAAGAGAGAGAGAGAGAATGGGAGCGCCAGGGCTTCCAGCCACTGCAAATGAACTCTAGACACATGCTCCCCCTTGTGCATCTGGCTAATGTGGGTCCTGAGGAATCGAGCCTCAAACCAGTGTCCTTAGGCTTCAAAGGCAAGTGCTTAACTGCTAAGCCATCTCTCCAGCCCTTTCTCCATTAATGTAATGAAGGTTTCATTGTCCCTAGACATTCTGTATCTCCTGGCGGTGGAAACGAAGGGTCATACCACTGAACCACCTCTTCACCTCAAATCCTGCCCACCTCCCATGGCATTGTCTAGCACCTCTCCAAAAACTCCAGGCTCAGGTCTTCCCATGTCCACCACTTGCCCCTTGGCTACTCAGGGTTCTGTACATGGACACACCTGTTACATAACCAAGGGAGTGCTATATACATACTATGACCAGGGGAGTGCTATATACATACAACCAAGGTCTCCTGTGAGGTCAAGTACAGCTGGGAACATAATTTCAGGGCAAAGAAATCACAACATATTCTAGCTTGGCTCACTCTCCTGCTGCTATTGTACACTTGCATTCGGCAAGGAGGTGGTGTCTGGTTTCTGCTCTTCAACCTTTCCCTTGCCATTATGAAGCTCCCCTTGAGACTGTGAGACAGACTCAACAATGTGCCTCCTGTCAGTTGCCTCTGGCCTAGTGTTTGTCCCAGCAACAGACAGGTAACTGCAATAATGTTAAAAATTGGTGATTTTGGGCTGGAGAGATGGCTTAGTGGTTAAGCGCTTGCCTGTGAAGCCTAAGGACCCCGGTTCGAGGCTCGGTTCCCCAGGTCCCACGTTAGCCAGATGCACAGGGGGGTGCACGCGTCTGGAGTTCGTTTGCAGAGGCTGGAGGCCCTGGCACGCCCATTCTCTCTCTCTCCCTCTATCTGTCTTTCTCTCTGTGTCTGTCGCTCTCAAATAAATAAATAAAAAAAATTTTTTTTTAAAATGGTGATTTTACTGAGAAAGAAAAAGGGGATAAAAAATAAGAGGAATAGGAAAAGAGAGGGCAATGAAAAATGTGGTTAGGAAGTGAGGGAGGGAGGGAAGGAGATACAGAGAGAGGAAGGGAGGATTCCTTTTCAACCCAATTTACACTAAGTTTAAAGAAATGTAGTCTCCTAACATGTCAAGTAATGGTTTATGCATGATCCTGCCAATATCCTTTCAGAAGGTGAAAGTATTGTGTGTGCATGTGGTACAGCATGCTGAGCTCTCAGTTGGAAGGTCTGCCGACATTAGAGTGTGTTGTCCAGTCCTCCTGTAACTTTACCCTCTATTCAGTCCAGTACCCTTTGCCATCAGTGCAGGTGAGGATTTCTGCAGCTTCAGAATGCTGTGATACCTCCTAGGAGGCACACCTGGCCAGGGAAAGACACTGATTGCCAGCATGAGTATTCCATAGAAGAATAGATATTAAAATATTATTTGGGAAAGCAGGGTTCTTGAGATATCTACAAGGATACTGTTTGCATATTCCATTTCTGAAGCTATGGATAACATGTATATAAATTGCATTTTTCAATGATCTACATTCAGCAATTCCTTTCCTTTTAGAAATTGTTCTTAGCCAGGCATGGTGGCACATGCCTTTAGTTCCAGTACTTGTGAGGCAGAGGTAGGAGGATCGCTGTGAGTTTGAGATTACATAGTGAATTCCAGGTCAGCTTCAGCTAGAGTGAGACCCAACCTCAAAAAAAAAAAAAAAAAAAAGTTCTTGCACAACTTTATTTGTAAATTTTAGATTGTCTAAAAAGTTGCTATAATGCTGGTGTCCTCCTCTGAGACCTTGCATTGGTTTGTGTTGTTACAGCATCAATGAAAGCATTCTTGAGCCACTCAGAATGGTTATTATTAACTAAAATCTGTACTGATCTACTGCCCTTAGTTTACCTCATCTCCTTTGCTTTGCAGCACCCAGTATAGATAGGAGACCATAGTACCTTTAACCATTATGTTTTCATAAGGTAGTTTTGTATATCAGAATTTCCTTGTTTCTGATGACCTTGATGGTTTTTGAGGTTAAAGTGCATTGCATGCCTGTATGTTGTCTCTTACTTGGGACTTTTCTGATTTCTTTCTTATAATTACAATGTGATTGTGCCTCGACTTTTTTTGTTGGTTTTAACACATAAAACCAAGTTAGGTGGCATTTTTGTCACATTTTATGAAGGCTACAAGCAATCAACATTGTTTTGCACTGAGATGTTGCCCTCTACTACCAGGCTCAGGTTGTGTTGGTTTCCTCCCTCTCCTACAGTATGTAGTAACCCACACAATAGAAAAACAAGTTTTACTTTATGCACTTAGGGCAGTAATACATAAATTATTTAGAATTAAAGCTGGGCATGGTGATGCACACCTTTAATCCCAACACTCAGGAGGCAGAGGTAGGAGGATCGCCATGAGTTCAAGGCAACTCTGAAATGGGATATATAATTATTTTGCATGGAAGATTATCACCTCACTCATTTAGTAAATGATTTGATATTAATATCTTAGGTGATAAATTAAACATTCTTATTTTTTTGTTGAAATTGTTGCAACTTTCACTATGATTCTTTCAGTTGGGTGTTATGTCTCACTGACATACCTCTACTTAAGAAAGGGTCTTCCTGTGTTTAAGATTGCAGGTGTGTGCACTTTCTGACTTGCTGGTGGTACAAGGTACTCCAAATTCCCATGCATTTCCTGTTACAACCTTGAGATCAGCCTACTCTCAAGAATCTCTTTACTGAGGAATGATAGTAGAAACCAAGATGAAGGTGATAGGAGTACTTGGGGTGCCTTGCTTTTAAGACTTTAGCTGATGGCGCAAGTAAATACCAGGATATACAATTACAGGTTATATTCATAGATCCATAAAGACTTATTGATGTAGTAATCTGTACATATATTAAACTAAGCATGATTTTATACTAATGTTGCCAACTCTAGTCTATCACTCCATGGAGCACTCCCTGTACCTTCCCTGCCTATCTGTAAACTGTGGGACTATCACACAATCACTTCTCGTTTGTATTCCATTTCAGTCCACACTCAAAGCATGCAACTAAATAACTGGTACCTTTGGGAAACAACATGATTGACTAGAATATAATGGTAAGTAAAATTAGTTTGCCCTCAGTTTTACAGACATTCATAAAGTTACATATATCAGCACTCCCCTAACTATCTCTAGTAAAATTTTTCACAACTATGTATAACAGTTAGATGTAGCATTCCATGCTAAGTTCTGGGATTCCTCATTATTTTAATTTGAGCACATAGAGTTTACTTGCCCATCAAAAACTCAATAGATGGGCTGGAGAGACGGATTAGTGGTTAAGTGCTTGCCTGTGAAACCTATGGACCCTGGTTTGAGGCTCAATTCCCCAAGACCCACGTTAGCCAGATGCACAAGGGGGTGCACGCATCTGGAGTTCTTTGTAGTGGCTGAAGACCCTGGCGAGTCCATTTTCTTTCTCTTTCTCTCCCTCTTTCTCTCCCTGTCACTCTCAAATAAGAATAAACAACAACAACAACAAAATTTAAACTCAATAGGATTTGAAAATATTTAGGGTTCAATATTCACCATTATATGCAAATTTTGTATCATGTAATGTGCTATATTTACTTACTATTTTTAAGTGTTATTCTCTCAAATCTTTGAGGCTTTAAGCATAGTCTTTCATGCTGTCAATGGTCAAAGATATATATTTTTACTTCCCACCTGGTATATATTTTATTTTCTTGTCTTAGTGCAATGCCTATTATTTTCAGTGCAAAAAGTCAAGGTAACATCACTTCTCTCAAACTTCAGAGGAAAGCATCATATTTCTCTCCATTTATATACTATGTAGTTGTATGATTTTAAAAACCTATATTTATTATGTTGACCAAGTTTCTACTTATGCTTTTCTCAATATTCTTATGGTAAATAGGTGTAAGATATTATCAAATATATTCTCTGCATTGATATGAAAATTTTAATATGATCTTTTTTTTCATTCTATTGATGTGGTAGATTATATATCCTGATTAAAAAAAATTTTAGGCAGCCTTACATATTGGGAATATGTCCCTCTTGGTTAAGGATGTTTGAATTTGATTTGTTATTTTTCTGAGAATTTTATACATATTTTATATAAATAAATAAATGCTATGTAGTTT
Organism: Jaculus jaculus; assembly: GCF_020740685.1. Lineage (NCBI taxonomy): Eukaryota > Metazoa > Chordata > Mammalia > Rodentia > Dipodidae > Jaculus > Jaculus jaculus. The sequence goes on along the minus strand of NC_059103.1, from coordinate 61,995,090 downwards.
TCCTTTCTTATACTATCTTTACCTAGTTTTGATACAATTGTCCTAATAGTATGAGTTGCAAAATGCTCTGCTTTTGGTTTAAATTGGCACATATAGTGGATGTATATCATAAGTTGGACAATTCTTCCTTAGATATTTGGTTACATTTACCAGTAAAACCATCTTCTCTGGGTGCTGATTTGTCAAGGCTGTTATAATTATTGGTTTCGTTATTCTAATAGATTCAGAGCTGATAGTATTCTGTTTCCCCTTATAAGAATTTTATCAATGTGTCTTTCAAAGAGTGGTATCATTTCTTCAAAGTTATAAAATTGTCTGGCATCCACACTCCTTCTCTACTATAATTCAATACTCATGGGATCAGGAATCATGGCCCTCCTTTATTTCTGATATTGGTATATGTGTGTTCTTCTTTCTCTTTTGGACTATATAGACTTACAGTAAAGCTAACCTTATTGATCTTTTTGAAGACAGATTAGAATTTAATTGATTTTTGCTATTGCTATCATACCATCAATATCACAATTTAAATACCTTCAATGTTGATTTAAGGCCTGAGTTTACTATTTATCAATGGTTGCTTTGGGTTGAAATTGCTATCTTATCCTAGCTTGCTGAGATAGAAGGGTACATTAAGATTTTATGTTTTTTTTCTTTTCCAATGCATGCATTTAGTGACAACAATATCACACGAGATACTACTTTTACTATATCACACATATTTTAGAAGTTGAATTTTCATTTTACTTTATTAAAAAACACTTTGAATCTTCTTTTGTGTTATTTACAAATATATTACTTTCTAAATATTTGGGGATTTTCTTTCATTCATATCTCCCTGTTGTTAGCTTCCAGCTTAGTTTTATTTATTCTGGAAATATACTTTTATTGTTTTTGAAATTTGTTAAGATATGTTTCATGGCCTAGAATTTGATATAATTCAGTGGCTTTTCCATACAAGCTTAAGGAAAATGTGTATATTGTTTTTGTTGCATGAAGTATTTCATAAACACAGATATGATCACATTGGCAATGTTGATCAAGATAATTTATCATTACTTGACATGACAGTTACTAAAGAGGCATTCTTGAAATAGCTGTGCCTGTATGTTCATCTGTTTCTCTATTGTAGTTCTTTCCTTGTGTAGCTTTGCCCTTTCATGTTAGGTACATGTTGTGAAGACTTGGAGACTGAATGCATGCATTCTATAAAGCTTTATTATATTGCTTCATCATTTTCCTTGTTCTGAACACTAAGACTTCTGGTTTATTTTGATTAATTTTATAATTATATACCTTTCTCTATTCCCTAAGTTTTTATGTTTAAAGTAGGTTTCTTGAAGACAATGATGGGTGGGTTTTGTTATGTACCATGAGAATTCTGTCTCACAAATAAGTTTAGGCCATTCATATTTGAAATGATTATCCTGATAGTTGCTTAGTACTTTTCATGTTTGTAACTGTTTCCTTTTTTTAACTTTTTAAAACTTTTATTTCTATTTCTCCTAAATGTACATAATATATTTTGATCATAATCCCTTTTCATTATTTTCTTTTTTTCTGTTTTCCAATTGTTCTTCCACTGATTCCCTTCTTCTTTCCAACTTGTCCTTCTACTTTGATGATTTGTTTTCCTCCTCCTCCAACATCATTTGAAAATTTGTCAAAGTACCCAATATTGTGTAGCTCTTGTGCAGGTAACGGCAGTTGCTATAAGCTCATGAATGAATTAGCTAGATCTTGACCAGAAGACAGCATTCTACAGCACTCCTGCCCCTCCTCTGGCTCTTACATTCCTTCCACTCTCTCTTCTGCAATGTTCTGTGAGCACTGAAGAGTGGGATAAAGATGTGTCATTTAGTGCTAAGCACTCTACAATCACTTATTCTCAGAACTCTGACAAGTTTTGAATCTCCTCAGTAGTCCCCACCATCTGCTAAAAGAATCTTCTCTGACCAAAACAGACAATAATCTATAGCATAAACATAAATAAGTAGCTTCCCCATACAGTCTATGAATTCTCCAACTATAGACACATAAAAATTACTTATTTATTTGCACATGTGTGAGTGTGTATATGTATATATGTGTATGTTTATGAATATGCCAGAGTTTCTTGCCATTGTATATGAAGGCCCATCCAACTTTCCATGGCTGGATGGTAAATTGAACCTAGGCCAGCAGGGTTTACAAGCAAGCATCTTTAATGGCTAAGCCACCTACCCAGCACCAGCCATGGGCTTTTGGCTAAGGTTTCAATAATGGGCATGAATGCACTCACATGGAGCAGGCCTCAAATCCAATCAGACAGCAACTGTTTTCCTAAGTAACAGTCCTGCCACTGTGACACTAGTAGGTAAATCTTGCTTGGATGGTCAGTTGTAAAGTTCAAAGGGTCTGATGCTGGTTAAGATTGTTGATTACTTTTCTCTCCCAGAAGGCTGCAAGCACTTTCCAGCGTTATGACAGCAGCAAGCAGGGAGGAGGCTTTTACTTCGTTCAGTTCCAGCTTGATTTTTCAATGCGCTGCACCAAAAGCCTGTGATGTCTTCAGCAATGGGGTTAATGATGTTGTTATGTTGGGCAACCAAGACCACTTATAGTAGTCAGTATTATTTGGGGGACCTCAGAGGGGGATGAAAAGTCTTCCTGACCAATAATTCACTGGGAGGCATCCCACCTCTGGCATTGGATTTTCCTGTAACCACCAATTGCTTCTGGATTAAACTTTCTCCATCTCTGCAGGGTACTTCTGCCTAAACTCCATTTTTATCATATTTTTTAATTAGCTAATTTTAATTAGCTAAAAGAAGTAGATTTAAAATACATTTTTTTCATAATTTCTTTAGTTTGAGTTGACTCTGCCCCTATACCACCCTTTCCTCCATACCTCTCTTTGGACCTCACTTAGATCTTTCCACCCCAGAATTCTCCCCTCTACTTACATAATTACTCCCCCCCCGCCCACATACACCTTTTGTCTTCTCCCCTCCATGGCCATTTTCAAGCTTCCTAGCCTCTACTGACACTTCCTCCAACTTACATACCAATCTAAAGTACAAAGCTAGGGTGAGACTTGCTTTTCTGTATAATCTTTTCCAGATCCATACATTTTCCTGCAAATTTCATGATTTTGTTTACCATTATATCTGAATAAAACTCCATTGTGTATACGTACCATACCTTCATTATCTGTTCATCAGTTGATGGGCATCTAAGTTGATTCTACTTCCTAAGTATTGTGAATAGAGCAACAGTAAACATGCATCTGTAAATATCTCTATAATACTGTGTAGAGTCCTCAGTATAAATAGCCAGGAGTGGCATAGCTGGGTCATATGGTAGACCTGTTTTTGGTTTCTTAGAAACCACACTGTTTTCTGCAAGATCTACACCAGTTTACATTCCGCAAATAGTGAATACGGGTTGTTGTTTGCCTACAACCTCACCAGCATTTTTATCGTTTGATTTCTTGATAGCCATTCTGATCAGGGTGAGATGGACTCTCAAAGTAGTTTGTAAATTTATTTTTAAATATTTTACTTATTTGCAAGAGAAGAGAGAGAGAGAGAATGACATTGAGAGAAAGAGAGAATGGATAGACCAAGGACTCCTGCCACTGCAAACAAACTGCAGATACATGTGCCACTTTGTGCATTTAACTTTATATGAACACTTGGAAATCAAATTCAGACAAGTAGGTTTTGTAAGCAAGTACTTTTAACCACTGAATCATCTACCTCAAAGTAATTTTAATTTATATATTCCTTATATCTAAACATTGTGAAAACTTTAAAAAATATTTATTGGCCACTAGTATTTCTTCTTTTGAGAATTCTCTATAAAGTTCTGTTTTTATTGTGTTGATGTATTTCTTTTTTTTTTTTTCTGTGTATCTGTGTGTGGATGGGGTATGTGTGGTATATACATGTGCATGTGAACATGCAGCACCCCACTCATTTGTGAGGTACTTTTGCCTGTGGTGGCCAGAGTAGAATATCTCTTGCCCTAGTGCCATCACTCTGCTGCCCATTCTTATTTTGAGCCTGAGTCTCTTTCTGCTGTAGGAACATACTGTTTTTTGGGAGCCCCAACAAGTACCTTGTCTCTGTTCCTAATGGCAGGACTGGGGTAAGAGGAACACACTGCCAAACTCAAGTATTTATATAAATCTGGAGATTTGAACTGAGGTGGTTTCAGGTCCTCTCACTCTCGCATACTTGACCACTGATCCATGTCTCCAGTTACTGTTTAATTTCTTATTGTACAGGTTTGTCTTATTCCTTTATTTTTTCACATTTTTCTGGCTTCTGTGATTTTACTAGGCCATTTTATGTTGTATTTTAATTAATTTCTTAATATAGCAACCCCCATGTTGAAAATACTTGTGGTAATTATCTAGAGTTTGCAAGTTACACTATCAAATAATCTACATCAATTTTATACAATACTGTTAATTCTGAAGATGGATGATGAACAGCCATACACTGTTAGATTCTCCAGGGTGTATCTGGAGATAACCGGAGAGCTTCTGTTATATGCATGAGTAAAATCATGGTTTCAATAGCAAAGAAAGAAAGAAAATTTAGAAAGCTAAATAGAAGACAAGAGTCCAAAATACATTCTGGATAAGCAGGATTATGGGGCAAGGGGATTTCTTTTCCATCTGCATAATAAGTGAAATGCAGAGTGTTGGAACCAAATTTGAAATAAAGAGCCTCCAAATGTCTGTACTGTGCTTTCAGTAGCAGATTATTTAAAGTGGGGTTTGAGATGCAGAGAGGAGAAAAGAATAAGAGGGACAGTGAAAGAGAAAGAAGGAGAAGAGGCACAGCAGCTGCATTTGCACAGAATGGGGCAGAGACCAATGAGGGAGGAGAAACAGTCTCACAGAACATTCTACATTGTATGAATCCCTGATCATATCTGCAGTCCAACCAGGCAGGAATCTTGTAGGCACATACTACATACCGTTCACGGGCCTGTACTGTGAGACCTGCCCTGCAACACACCTCTAGCTAAAGAGAATGATCTTTGAATCAAAATCATGCAGTATCCCACACAGTGGAAATTTGTTCTGAGCCACAGAATTGAGAAAAATTAATTAGCTCTCCAGAGAAGGGTCCAGAAGAAGGAAGTTCCTAAAGGGATCAGGGTTTAAGCTAAATCAGTAAAAACCATGCTGACATTCCTACCTAGCATCTAGAGTTTGAAAGACACCTAGAGTAATAAGAACCAATGCACAGTCCACTTACCACCCCCTGTGGTTGCAAGTGTTCAATGTAGGTAGAAAAATCCCACAATCATTTTGCTGTCATCAAAAACCAACTGAAATGCCCAGAGAGAGAGATATTCAAGATGTCACAGAACAGATTCTGTCCTTTCTCAGGCGAGTGACAGCGTATTATGAACTCTGCGCCTGTGAGTGACTGCAGAGACAGACTGCGCTTGCACCTCATAGAAGGGACAGCACAGGGCAGAATCTGAAGCTGCAAAATCTCCTTCCTTCTCTTTTACCTTTATCTTATGGATTAATTTTAATTGTGTGAAAGAGTTTTGTTTTGCTCTGTCCCCTTCTTTTCTTTTCCAAAGCACACAGGTTAATCTGGATCTGGAGGTCTGGATTCAGAAGCCTCCTACATGCTGGAAATGTTTCAGGTTGTCTGATTTCATGTCACAATTTATTTCTCTTTTCATTCCACCTCTAGCTGGAGCTGCCTTGTGCCCTCCCTTCTTTATTGTACTTCCCTTCCATTTACTTTTCTCTGTTTTATTTCTCTATATTGCTGGAATAGAAAACATTAGGCTTACTCAGTACATTTTCTTTCCATTCACAAACTTAGTAAATAAAATTCCAGTACCCACTATACTACCCATGTTCTGCTATCCATCATAAATTACTGCAGTTACTGGAGTCAAATGTGTTGTTCTTCGGGTTGTCTTCTGTTGTATTGCATCGTGGGCCTGCTGCTGCCCATTGCCATGTGTATGCCTGGCAGAAGCACTGTGTGACTGAACATAATCAGCGAGTGATATGTTTCTGTTCCAAGAATCCACGAGTTAAAAATAACACAAAAATAGACTTCCAGTTAAGATGGCAGCGTAGGTACCACACCAAAGCAGCCTGGGGGGGGGGGGGGAGACCAAAAAACCTCAGCAAAATACACACTTTTACTAAAAAGTGAGGTGTATAGGGAATTGAAACAGCAGCGGAGAAGTAGGAGAGATCCGGAGCATCCAGAGCCCACACAGGCCGGCAAAAGTAGCCCCGGCAGCTCCACCACACGCTGCGGTGGCAGGGCACACCAGAAAGCCACAAGGCTCAGCTCAAGCCACAGGAAAAGCAAGGTGCGGGAGCTTCCCCTCACACCGGCGCTCTCCGCAACTCAGGACACGTGAAGGGAGAGCGGCAGTGAGCAGCGGAGGAGCAGACCATGAGGTAGAAGAACACGCGGAGCAGCGAGAGAAACAGAGCAGCTGCGGCTCCCTCCCCTCCCCCACCACCTGAACCCAGCTTCAGTGAACAGAGCAGCAGTCCGGGACCTGGCCACGCCAACTTGAGCCAACAGTGGGACACAAGAAGGGACAAAAAAAAAAAAAAAAAGCCCAGGCCCAGATGGATTCACTGCCAAATTTTACCAGACTTTTAAGAATGAGCTAACACCATTGCTTCTTAAGCTTTTCCAGGACATAGAAAAAGAAGGAATTCTACCAAACTCCTTCTATGAGGCCAGCATCACCCTGATACCAAAACCAGGCAAAGATAGAACATAAAAAGAAAATTACAGACCAATCTCCCTCATGAACATAGATGCAAAAATTCTCAACAAAATATTGGCAAACAGAATACAAGAGTATATCAAAAAGATCATTCACCCTGACCAAGTAGGCTTTATCCAAGAGATGCAGAGATGGTTCAATACATGCAAATCTATAAATGTAATACATTATATAAACGGGTTGAAGGACAAAAATCACTTGATCATCTCATTGGACGCAGAGAAAGCATCTGACAAAATCATACATCCCTTCATGATAAAAGTCCTACAAAGACTGGGAATAGAAGGAACATATCTCAATATAATAAAAGCTATTTATGACAAGCCTACAGCCAACATATTACTAAATGGAGAAAAACTGGAAGCTTTTCCACTAAAATCAGGAACAAGACAAGGGTGTCCACTGTCCCCACTTTTTTTTAATATAGTTCTGGAAGTCTTAGCCATAGCAATAAGGCAAGAGACATACATAAAAGGGATACAAATTGGAAAGGAAGAGATCAAGTTATCATTATTTGCAGATGGCATGATTCTATACATAAAGGACCCTAAAAACTCTACTAGCAAACTGTTAGAGCTGATCAAAACTTACAGCCATGTAGCAGGATACAAAATAAATACACAGAAATCAGTAGCCTTCATATATGCTAACAACAAACACACAGAGGATGAAATCAGAGAATCGCTCCCATTCCCAACTGCATCAAAAAAAATAAAGTACCTTGGAATAAACCTAACCAAGGAAGTAAAGAATCTCTACAATGAGAACTTTAAAACACTCAAGCGAGAAATTGCAGAAGACACTAGAAAGTGGAGAAAGATCCCTTGTTCCTGGATTGGAAGAATCAATATTGTGAAAATGGCAGTCTTACCAAAAGCAATCTACACATTTAATGCAATCCCTATCAAAATTCCAAAAGCATTCTTCATGGAAATAGAAAAAACAATCCAAAAATTCATTTGGAATCACAAAAAACCTTGAATATCTAAAATAATACTGAGCAACAAAAATAAGGCTGGTGGTATCACCATACCTGATTTTAACCTATACTACAGAGCCATAGTAACAAAAACAGCATGGTACTGGCACAAAAACAGACATGTTGATCAGTGGAACGGAATAGAGGACCCAGATGTAAGCCTAAGTAGCTATAGATACCTGATATTTGATAAAAATGCCCCAAATACTTATTGGAGAAAAGATAGCCTCTTCAGCAAATGGTGTTGGGAAAACTGGATATATATCTGTAGAAGGATGAAAATAGATTCTTCTCTCTCTCCATGCACAAGAATTAAGTCCAGATGGATTAAAGACCTTAACATCAGACCTGAAACTCTGAAACTGCTAGAGGAAAAAGTAGGGGAAACCCTTCAACATGTTGGTCTTGGCAAAGACTTTCTGAATACAACCCCAATTGCTCAGGCAATAAAACCACAGATTAATCACTGGGACCTCATGAAATTACAAAGATTTTGCTCTGCAAAGGACACAGTGAAAAAAGCAAAGAGGCAACATACAGAATGGGAAAGAATCTTCACCAGCTATATATCTGATAGAGGATTAATATCTAGGATATACAAAGAACTCAAAAAGTTAAATATTAAGGAATCAGTCAATCCAATCAAAAAATGGGCTATGGAGCTAAATAGAGCATTCTCAAAGGAAGAAATACGAATGGCATATAAGCGTCACTAGCCATCAGGGAAATGCAGATTAAAACTACATTCAGATACCATCTCACTGCTGTCAGTTTGGCCACCATCAGGAATACAAATGATCATAAATGTTGGCGGGGATGTGGAAAAACAGGAACCCTTCTACACTGCTGGTGGGAATGCAATCTGATCCAGCCATTGTGGAAATCAGTGTGGAGGTTCCTAAAACAGCTAAAGACTGATCTACCATATGACCCAGCTATAACACTCCTAGGCATATATCCAAAGGACTCATCTCATTTCCTTAGAAATACGTGCTCAACCATGTTTATTGCTGCTCAATTTATAATACCTGGGAAATGGAACCAGCCTAGATGTCCCTCAACTGATGAGTGGATAATGAAGATGTGGCACATTTATACAATGAAGTTCTACTCAGCAGTAAAGAAAAATGAAGTTATGAAATTTGCAGAAAAATGGAATGGCCTGGAAAGCATTATACTAAGTAAGGTAACCCAGGCCCAGAAAGCCAAGCGCCACATGTTCTCTCCCATATGTGGATACTAGTTACAGATGACTAGGCTTCTGCGTGAGAAAGAAAATACTTAGTAGCAGAGGCCAGTAAGTTAAAAAGGAGACATAAAGGCAAGAGAAAGGAAGGGTGGTGGGTACTTAATAGGTTGATATTGTATATATGTAAGTACAATGATTGTGATGGGGAGGTAATATGATGGAGAATGGAATTTCAAAGGGGAAAGTGGGGGCGGTGGGGAGGGAGGGAATTACCATGGGATTTTTTTTTATAATCATGGAAAATGCTAATAAAAATTTTAAAAATTAAAAAAAATTAAAATTAAAATTAAAAAAACACAAATAAACAATTCTTTGAATATACATACCATAGTAACCATCACAACTAAACAACACAGCACACTGAAGATTGCCATTTGTTCACCCTCCTCATGCTGTGACTTACTTGAAACTGTGGTTCACAAATACTGCTCAGCATTGCAAAATCTAACACAGTCCACTCTGGTAGTCCAGGAAAGATCAAAATCAGAACCTAGAGTAAGTTGTTTTTATGGCTTCTACCTCTTTGTAAATATTTTCATCTTATAAATATACATCTTATCTCATTTCATTTGATGGTCTATATTCATTGTCTTGTAATACTTCTTTAAAACTCTTTTAAGCAATTGTTCTCTGAATTCTTTGTCAGATAATTCATAAATCTACATTTCTTGAGAGTTTATAATAAAATAGTTATTTTATCCCTTGCCTCAGTCTTTGAAAATATCTGCTCATTAGTTATAGATTTCAATGTTTTTTTTTATTTTTACAAATCTTAGTTATCATAAAAAATAACAGATTTAATTATAGCATATTCATACATACTTAGTTTTGGTTGATTTCCCCCACATACACAGAAATATACACACTCGAGTCCCTCGTCACTCAGCTGCCTCTTCCCACTTGTACTCCTCCACTCCCAGTGTTCCCCTTGACACTTTCATAACACAGCTTTCTATTACCTTTCCCAGTCACTTCTTTTAAAGCATCTTTTGCCCCTCTCATGGGCTCCTATTTGTAGTTTCCTAGTGTCTGCATCCACATTCACTTCCACACAAATTTACATACAGAAAAATCAGAAACCTGAATCCATATATGAGAACAGACTATGGTATTTGACTTCAATATATTTTCTACTTCCATCAATTTTATTGCAGATTTCATAATTTCATTCTTCTTTATAGATGCATATACTTTCATTGTATATGTGTACCACATTTTCATTTTCCCTCTGTTGTTGGACATCCAAAGTAGTTCTCTTTCTTGGCTATTATGAATAAGATAGCAATAAAAATGTATGTACAAATATCTTCATTGTAGGACACAAAGTCCAATTGGTATGTGCCCAGGAGTAGAATAACTGGGTCATATAGTGTTTCTACATTTACTTTTGTGAGAAATCCCCACACTGATTTCCATGTATTTATACCAGCTTATATCAACAGTGAATTCCTGTTTCTCAAAATACTCATTAGCATTTGAAAACTGGGTTAAAATGGAGTCTCAAAATGTTTTTAATTTGCCTTTCTCTGATGGATAAGAATCTTAAACACATTTGAAAATATGTACACCTTTTCTGAGAAATGTCTATTCCCATCAGTGGCCCATTTATTGATTGGCATGCTAGTTTTATTTTCTGGTAGTTAAGTTCTGCAATGCCATGTTTATGCTAGATATTAACCACTTAAGTACAGTATAGCTTGCAGCAATTTTGTCTCATTCTGTATTCTGTTGGTTCAGTCTAATTTGAATTACTTTTTGTGTAGGGTAACAGATACAGATTTAATTTCTTTTTTCTGCAAACAGACACATGGTTTTGTCAACATCACCTATTAGACTATGATTTTTTTCAAGTATGTATTTTTTACTTCTTATTAAAGATAATGTCTTTAATTACTGTGTGAGTTTATTTCTGGATGATCTTGTTGTACACATTTTTCTACACATTTGTTAGGAGCCAGTGCCATTGTGTTTTTATGACAATGGCTCTGTAGCAGAGTTTGAGGTCAGGAAATGTGATACTTATAGCAATGCTTTTTCTGCTTAGAATTGTCTGGGCTATCTGTGACTTTTGGGGTTTACCTATGACATTTAGGATTGTTATTTCTAGTTCTGTGAAAAATGTCTTTGGAATTTTAATGTGCATTGTAGTGAATAGATAGATTACTTTTAGCTAAGAAAGAGAACTAGTTTGAATGTCCAACAACAGAGGGAAAATGAAAATGCACACATATACAATGTGTACACATTACAATGTATGTACACAAATTTCATTCTTGTACACAAATGACAAAATTACAAAATGTACACATATACAATGAAAGTATATTCATCTATAAAGAAGAATGAAATTTGTGTACAAAATGTACACAAATGACAAAATTACAAAATGTACAAATATACAATGAAAGTATATTCATCTATAAAGAAGAATGAAATTATGAACAGCCATTTTTATCATGCTAATTCTCCCATCCAGGAGTATGAAAGGATTTTACCTACCATTTAATTTGTTAAGTTTTGTGATTTATAGATTCTTAAATATTAGTATACCAAAGACAGTTTCTATTTCATGCTTGTAAGTGTAATGGTCTTAATTTTTTTCCCTGAAAGTTTTAGCTGTGTTTTGAATTTATTAGAAATTTGTTTTTGGTCACAGTTTGAAAACCAGTTCAGTTTTATAATTTCCCTGTGCATAATCATTCATTTTACCATCATTGATTTAACAGATCATGGATTACCAACTAATATGCAGTATCATTGCAACCATATAGCAGATTCCCGTGTACTTGAGTCTGCTCCAGGGTGACTCACATTGCAGATAAATACAAGCTTTCTTATTTGTTTTATATCAGTGAAACTCTTTCAAAATGAGTATATAAATGGCATCCTCCATTAAATATTTTAAGAATTAATAATAATAACAAGTGTTCCTATCAGATAATGTTGATATTAAATATTATAAAGGAAAGGAAAAATAAGCAGAAAAAGAGAGGGATGAAAAGACAAGAGGAAATTAAAGTTATGTGTATGAACGCTCAAGATTCATAAGAGTATGACTTTGCCTATTAATGCAGTCTCAAGGGTCACATTGATCACTGGTACCATCCAATTTGTGGGTAGTCAAGTAGAAAGTGTGAGAAATCAGAGTGTAGATGTAGCTCCCCAATGCCTGACCACTTCATGAAGCCTTTTTACTACCACAGAGAAAGAAATTTTGGAATAGAAATGACTTGAGGTGGAAGCAGTACACATGGAAGTATTTTCCACATTGATCCCTTTGCTGGAACATGCACATTATTTTGATGCTCTATCTGTGGCAGTCTATAAATAAATGAAGAGTTTGTTTCCTTGACAGGTGTTTGTCACTATTCCTGTGCCAAACATAAACAAGCATGTATATTGCTCAAAAGAAACCTCACATCACACTGTTTATATAGGACAAGTTCTCAAGTCAGAGAATAGTTACTGTATAATTAATTCAGTAGCATATATAATTATCTGTATCTTCATTCACATATTTATTGATGACATCATAGGATTTGATAACATGGAACATGGAGCTATTGAGGAATCTACAGGGATAATGTGATAGAGCAATAGTCTCAAACCACACATACCAGGAACATTTGCACATACTGTCAAAAAGGGGTGATCAAGATATTAGTATTAGGACTAGAGATATGGCTTAGTGTTTAAGGCAATTGTCTGAAAAGCCTAAGGACCCAGATCTAATTCTCCAGAACCCATATAAGCCAGATGCTTCATTTGCAGTGGCTGGAAGCCCTAGTACATTCTCTTTCTCTCTCCCTCTCCCTCATAAAAATAAAATATTTAGGAATATATTAATACTATACACATTCAAACAGAATGATAAAGCATGCAGACATTTAGAATTTGGAAGATGGACCCTAAAATAGTATTTTGAGAAGGTGCTGACATAGCAAAGATGAATGCTCCCATACAGGTAGTGGCAGAAATTGGACATAGGACATAAGGGGGTGGAACAATACTTATTATACTGGAGAATTTGTTTCATAAGGATTATGTAAGTCTAAAGTTCATAGTTGGGTTGTTTGAATCCATGTAGACAACTCACACCAAAGCATTCTAGAACCTGAAGAATAAAATTTTTAAGTGGGAGAATATTTTTAAACTTAATTCACTACTAAATTTTACCAATGTATCAAAGTGATGAATACAGGCACACCTGAATAAAACTTATTAGATTTGTCTCCGATGTGACAGTTTCTTGGAGCTGGAGATTAAATGAAGGAGGGAAAACTCTCAATTGTGATTAAATTAATTTTCAAAACAGCCTGGCAATGTAGACTTGCAAAGGAACAGCATTGTGATTAAATGCCATAATTCTCACTTGTCTTTCTCAAGAATTACTGTACTTGACAGTTTTGATCATGTAGACATCTTTTCAGGATGGGTGGGTTTAAGGACGCCAAGGCTGCAGAACTGCTGAGTGACGTATCTGAGCCCGTTTGTGTTCCTGGCACAAATTCAATTCTGGAATTTCCAGCCCATCCTTCACTTTCATTCCTGATGCTCACTCATACTGCAGTTCTTGAAGCATGATTTCATAAGATCCTGAAAATATATATAAGGTGATCATCTGTGGTGCATAAATAGACTAAGAGATGAGTATCTGAAGAGGCTCACATGCATGCAACACCTCTGCTTTTTAGGGAAAAGAAGAGGCTGTCAGGCTGTGTTTCCTTTTTACTCACATCAAGTAGATTTAGATCAAGCCAGAGATATAAGACTTTCATGTGCAGATGAGAGGAAGAGAAAGAATGTATGAGAGACAGGACTGAAGTTAACATGCTTAATTGAAAATCAGTAGTGAGGTATATTATCTAAAGGAAAAACCCTAGCTCTAAGACTTCTAAATCCAAACCCTGCTTTATAAGCTCTATGATGTAGTTGAACTCTAACTCTCAGATTTCACCCAGAACAAACAGGTTCATTGTGAGAGTAAAACGAGACAATCACTGTGAAGTCCATCAGAGAGTCTGGCTCATATGAGGGACACTGCCCCATTGTCCTCTCTCTCCCCTGAATTCTATATGAAATCTGTAGACTCATATACCTCCAATCCTCACTGTGGAAACAAACAAGAGAGACTCGCACATTGGACATCTGGGGAGGATTTATTGCAGATAAGGTCTGGATAGGGAGATCTTCTTTACCTGTAACGTCATCCGATGCTGTCCACAATCAAACACAGATATCACAGTTGTCCTGTGACTAAATCCAATGGGAGGGTTTGAGTCTGCAGAGCAGACACAAGGATGGAGCTAAAGCCCCTCACCCATCTCTGGGAAAGACAGCAGGAGAGACTAAGCTTTTGATGCTTTAAATAGTAACAGGGTGATTCTTTCCATTAACACTCCAGAATTTGTTATTATTAGTCAACCAGTTAAGAAGGACTTACTTCTTTCATAGAGCAATGAGTAAGGAGTGAAAGAGACCTAGAGGATCACCCTTGTAGGGACCTATCAAATAAGTGCTAGGTTTAGAGCAAAGAATCATACATCACCATCAATATTCTATAGTGTCTTTCCTGTCACTCAAGCAAAACCTTCCTTCCCACCTGGTTCTGGGCACCACTCTGCCCTTACAACAATCAGCCTTCTCCCATGCCCATGCTTTCCCTGCAGCTGCACAGACCCACTGTTTTCTGTGTGTGCCACTCATTCCGTCCTTACTTGTAGCCTCACAGGAACAACTTCCAACCTCTCATTTCCTACTCACCATCCATTTGTATATCTAACCACAGCAGCTCTTCTCCAATGCCTTCTCATCCCTCAGATTTAAGAAGTACATCCCCACTTCCTATTTTTTTTGCTTCTCAGTAAAGTAACTAAAATATATCTCATTATGATTCATGCATAACAACAGCAATAACAATAGCTAATGTCTGTTAAGAGCTGCCATTGTATTGGACATTATGCTAAGTATGGAACAAAAGATGACCGCTGAACTTTTGAACCTTCTGCCTCTACCATATGCTGCAATTACAGGCATATGCTGCCACACCCATTTTATAGGAGATGGGGATTGAAACCAAGATTTTGCACATGCTGGACAATTTATTTACTAATTGATCTACATTGCCAACCTTGTACATTAAATCTTTTCACTTGTATAATTATTTAGTTGACTCCCCACAACTTGCCTATAGTTTAAGTTATAAATGTCCAAATCCAAGTTCATAGACACATTACCCCTAAATGTACCATAGTGATGATGTAGCCAGGGTCTTATAGAACTAATTGCTGGCTCAAGTCTGTGCTTCACCCATGCAAATGAAGTACACTGTTGTTAAGGAGAACCTTGGGAATATTACAGGTCAGGAATGTGTTATTCAAGAACATATGATACAAGTAAGACAAATGGCAGTCTGGTGAGGGAATTTATTTTATTTATTCGAGTGAGAGAGAGAGAGAAAGAGGCAGATAGATGAAAGAGAAAGTGTGTTCCAGGGACTCCCGCCACTGTAAACAAATTCCAGATATATGTGCCATCTTGTGCATCTGGCTTATGTTGGGTACTAGAGAACTGAACCTGGGTCTTCAGGCTTTGCCGGCAAGTACCTAAACCACTAGGCCATCTCCTCAGACCCTGGACAGGGAATTTAAGTGCATTTCATAAAGAAACACATGACTTGGATTATGTCACATTTATCATTAACCCTATATGATAATTATACTACAATGTACTCTCACACTGGCAGATAATTCTGTGAATTTTAGGAACCTAAATCACTGTCTATATTTAAATTCATATTGTTTGCTTTTATCAAAGTTAGCTTCATGATTTTCAAAGTACTGATTGTTGTGACCAAAGTTTTCTAAAATTATTTTAATACTCCAAGGATAGGAAACAAGTTGAATATACACAGAAGACAAAGAATGAAATAAACACTTAGGTCACTATTAGATAACATGTATGTTTATTGACTGTCTATCGTCACTGAAAGTAAAAGTGATGGGGCTAGCAGGTATGTGTCCATAGTGATATATGCTTCCATGCTCTTTGTTGCACATAAGGGGAGGTAAGTACGGCATCTCTGAAAACAGGTTCTGGGCAGCTGCAAGACATCTTCTATGTGCACTAATTTATGTAACTGAGAGATAAGTAAATTAATCTTCATTATCAACCCACCAGATAGCAAAAGTCAAAGCTGCACCAGTGCTCCCCTGGTGCAGGAAGGAAATCAAGCTTATCATGGACAGCGGCTTTCTTATGGAGCCAGGTGCACCCATGACAGATTTTGGCAAGGAGAATGATTTCCAGCCCCAGACATACCTGACAGTTGCTTCTGCCCACTTTTGCTCATGGCTGTTGATGAGGAGCAATTGTGATTAGACAAATCACATTGTCTATAATCTGGTCCCCTTTGCCTTAGTCATGATTCATTCTGACAAGGAAAGTTTAAAAGCAACAAGTAAAGTATGGTAAACAATATCCATCATTGCAGAGGGGAGCCTGGCTAAAAGCTTTCTGTCACTATTAATAATACTGTTTAGTTTTCAGCTTCCCCTAGTATTGCATTAGTGCCAAATGGGGAAGAGTAGGAGCCACAGAATTTAGGAATGACTACCTGTGTGATTTTCTTTTTATCCTATGGACACTGTTGTAAGTGCCCACCCTCATCTTTAAAGCCGCCCTTGAGACCAGATAGAGGTCAAGTGTGGTGTGAAAACTAGTTGACAGAGGCAAAACTCTTCCTCAGTGCTCATTTCTGGCTCATTTTATTTAACCAGTCCCTTACTGTTGTTTCTGAAATCTTACCGGAATCTTCCCTTCATCTTCTATGTGTGATGTTTGAACAGCATCCCAACACTCACCTTCACCTTTAGATATTACTCCCCTTTCCTCTCTTCTCAGGATTCCAGACAGAGTAGGGAAGAATGTTTGGTCTGGACCCACAGAAGCTCATCTCTGACCCCAGAAATGGTATTTCACAAGTTATGTCAGTGGCAGGCCCCCTTGAAAAACAATTCAAAGAGAATATGAGGTTTGTATGTCCAATAAGGACCTTACAAGTTCTTGGGTAAATCATTGACAAAATAAATGTTATATACTGAAAAAAAAAGTAGTATTGTCAACCAATGATGCACTGGGGTTGTCCAGATTTCATTTCTTCAATGAAAAGTTCACTTACTATCTCAGTAGCATGTTCATTCCTCCTGGATCTAACAGCAGTGAATTCTGTACACACATGACTTTCCTTGCAAAGTAATTAACACATAATTGCTTGGTCCTCAGAGCTAAGCAGCCAAGAAATTTCATTCAGAGAACAGTGTCCTGGAGTCAGGGCTGACTCCATTGAAAATTAATTTCAATGGTCTCAAGAATGGCCAACATCAGCTCCCAACAGTTGGACATACATACAGACAAGAATGAAAGGCAGTATCTACGTTCATGTTCATGCGTTCTCCTTTTGCTGATAATGTAACTGAGATGAGAATGATACTGTGAAAGAAACCTCTAACACTGCACTATCAGATGGTGTCAGGACCCAGTCTATGAGCTGAATCCCTGAACCTTGTTTCCAGACTATTAGTCACTTCACAGTGGCATAAAATACACTACAATTAAAAATACTGGATGAGTCAACTGCATATGGTGTCTTCAGCTGGAAGCTGGAAGAGAGTCAGTCACCAGACAGTGTGTCTAGTGCCAGAAGGTGCTACATGGATGACTGGGGGAAAATGACCAATATCTGTCCAAGCAACTCATGACCTAACCTACTTAGCAGCAAATAACCTGTCATGATGCTCACGCAAGTACCATAGTGGCACACAGCCATGGTGGAAAACCAACTGCCCTTGATTTGGCTAACTGATATGTCCAGTGGAATGGAACCCATATCAGGAGCTGGGAAACAAGTCAGAACCATATCTAAACATGATCCCGCTCTCCATTATCAAGCTACCACCAATCATGGGCTACAAGAGGGCCTACACCTATTAAATTCTCTATTAAAAAATAAGGGTTATCCCATTCGTCTGGTCAAACTTTATTCTCTGTTGGTGAATCTGCTTCTTTCTTTCAGATAGATGCAGATCCTAAGGAGAGAACCACCCCATCATACCTCAAAAGGGCCCCAGCTGAAACTAAGAATGATTGATGAAACAAGCAAGGGTGCTATTTTCTTAGTGAACTGGGTACCAGCACAAGGGTGAAGGAGATCCACACAGAGAACAAAACAGATATCCAGAGGCACAGAGGCTCCAAACACCTCATCATTGAAGTAGACCCAAAATGAACCCAACATGGCTCAAGGAAATTTTGTGGAAGAGGGGGCGGAAAGAATGTCAGAGTCACACATTAGGTCATAATACACAGATATATTTCTCCTACCTATAACTGTGGGCTAACTCCACAATGTATGACCATATACCTCAACAAGGAGGGGCCAGGGGGAGCTGGTAGGACATGGATGAGCCTAATGATGGTACCAACTTGACTGTATTAATTGAGTACAAAAGCAATTAATATAAAAAAATTTAAAATACTGGATGTTTTTAATGCCTCCCTTATTTACTAAAGACAACTCTCAGTCAGCCCACGGAGCTGATATGTGATATGCTGCTCTAACTATATCTTGAAAGTAATCATACACATATTAGGATTTTGAAATTCCCTCATCATCTCAGGAGTTGAACGCTTGATCCCAAGGTGGTGGTTGATTTTGGGAGATTCTGGAAACTTTAAGAAGTAGACTCCAGCTAGGGGAAGAAGGTCCCTAGAAGAAGTCCCTGAAGGACTGTAAGCTGTCCTCAAGTTTCTCTCTGCATCTCATCCTGTCTCTTATTCATCATGAGGTGAAAAGTCTGTGCCACATGCTTCTGCTGCCACACTGCTCTGACAAAGACCCAGAAGTATGGAGCCAACTGGCCACAGACTGAACTCCTGGAAACTATGAATGAAAAGAAAACTTTATTCCATTCAAAGCTTTTCCTTCAGGTATTTTCATCACAACTATGAATAGTCTGACGAGCACAGTACACCATAAATTGTATGTCCTTATAAATACATGCAATAGTGACCATTGTTCATGTAGAAGGAGGAGTTATGTTTTGAGCAATACTAAAATGACCCCAGACTGTTCAGTCTTATTTCACTTTGGAAACCTGCATTGCCTATAAAAGAATTATATATTGGGGTTGGGGAGATGGCTCAGAGGGTAAAGAACTATGAAAAAGCATGAGCACCTCAGTCTGGATCCCTATTATCTATGTAAAAATGTTAGGCATGGGGAAGCATGTGCCTGTCATCCTAGTTCTGGAGGAATGAAGACAGGAGGATCTCTACCGCTGTCTGGCTAGATAATGTTCAGCATATCCAGCATTTTTTAGTAGTAGCTACCTTGTCATTTTAGTAGCTAGTTTTTACCAACTAGCAAGCTCAGAGACTAAAAGAACCAAAGTCTTTCTTTCACCTCTATGACACTTATAAGTCCTTCTTGTCTCATGGTTGGTGTTTATAGGAATAGCTCTACTCAACATGATCTCTCAGATAGCTCCATATGCCAGCCCAGACTTCTTCCCAGTGTCTTTTCAGGGATACAAATTAGCAAAGAAAGTCAAGACCCTAAAGTGAGTACTTTTTAATTGTCTATATCATATGTTCTAATGTTCTTTTGGTCAAAATGAGTAACAGTCCAAGCCTAAGCCCAGGTCCAAGGGACAGTGGTGCTGATATAATCATGTTTGTAAACACTAGGCCACATCTGTTCATTGTCCTGATACCGTGTCCTAGCTGAAAATTTTTGTAGGATGTTTCTTTCTGGAAGGCATCCTTACACCAGGCAATGTGAAATTATATACATACATACATACATACATACATACATACACACGCATGCACACACACACACACACACACACACACACACACATATTACTGGAGATATGACCATGTTAAGATCAGGCGTGAACAAAGCAATCAGAGATAAAAGCAAAAGAAAATAGGATGAAATGGTGGAAACTCTGAAGTCCATGTGAAATAATAACTCTTACTTCTGAAAGTAAGATTCCATGGGACAATATAAGAGATATTTCTGCTTAAATATCTTCTTTTCATTAGGCTTTTTAATGCTAGTATGACTGGTTTGATGGATTAAGGACAACTGTGCTTGCATGTGTGTATATATGTAGTTGTGGGTGTCTATATATATATTAGTTACTTTACATACTGCTGTAGCCAAACACCAGGTTGAATAGAGCTGAAAAAAGGGAAAGGATTATTTTGGCTTGCCATCATGCTGGGGAAATCACAGCCACCAGGGTTGGCTGGCCACACTGTAGCCACAATCAGGAGGAAGCAGAAAGCAAACAGGTAGAACTAGGTTATAAAATCTCAATGCCCAGCCCCAAAGACGTACTTCATCCAGAAAATCTCCACCTCCTAAAAATCACACAACTTTCCCGAGAAGCACAATACTGGAAACTAAGTGCTGAGGCATATGAGCCTGTGTGGGGACACTTCCCATTCAAAGCACAAGAGCGTAATGTAGTCAGTTATTTGTGGGGAAGGGATTGCCTCTGGGTATGATGTCTCAACTTGTGAATCTTACAATCTTTACACCCCTATTCTGCAAAATTTCCTGAGCTGGGAAATTTTGCAGAACAGGGGGGCGGAAAGAATGTCAGAGCCACATGTTGGGTCATGATATGCAGAGACATTTATCATACCAATAACTGTGGGCTAACTCCACAATGCACGACCCATATACCTCAACAAGGAGGGGCCAATGGGGAGGGGGTAGGTCATGGATGAACCTAATAATGGTACCAAACTGCCTGTACTTGAAGAATAGAAAACTAATTTAAAAAGAAAGAAAGAAAGAAAGAAACACACACACACAAAAAAAAATTCCTGAGCCATGGTGGGTGAGTTTCCATTCTTGCTGGGGTGGAGTATTTACCACAAGGGTCCACAGTTTATATTTATATTTTCTACATCCACCTACACTTCTGCTTCACCACCATGCATGAGACCCTCACCAGATGCTGAGGCCCCACCAAGAACTTCTGGGTCTGACATTTTTCCTTTATTAATTACCCATCTCAGACAGTCTTAAAACAAGAGCTTTGAAGAACAGGGTACACCCTGATCATTCAGGCCCCTTCAAAAAGACTGCATTCTTTTGTTGTCTCAATGCAGTTCAGCTGGCCAAATCTCAATGGTTGTGATCTCTCACATGCAGCTGAACAAACATCAGTTTTGGCCTAAAGATTTCTCTCTGTGCCATAACCCTCTGCTCACACCAGTCCATTACTACACAATGCACCCCTGCACAAATTCTCAGGACATGGGCATAACAGCAAGCCTCTCACACAAACTGTTTCTAGCCCAATTCAGACAAAGCTCTTGCTCACCCTCACAAGCCAAACCTCACAGTCCATAGTTCTTACTGAATTCAGGTCTTTCAACTCTGACCAGAATAATCCATTAAGCTGTACTTACATGATTGCAAGGTGTTTCTTAGGCCAAGGTTTCAAATTCATCCACATTCTTCTTGAAAATCAGGTCTAAAAGGTCAAAGCCACATAGTCAGGTACCTAGCAGCAACACTACTCTTGGTACCAACATTATTGTTGCAGTCAGGTTCTCAGTGCTGGTAGAAATTACCCAACGAAGAGCATCTTATGGGGAAAAGGAGGTTTATTTTGGCTTATAAGCTCAAGGGGGAAGCTCCATGATGGCAGGGGAAAATCAATATCATGAGAAAAGGGTGGACATCACCCCCTGGCCAACATAAGATGGACCATAGCAACAGGGGAATCTGCCAAACACTAGCAAGTGGAGCTGGCTATAACATCCATAGCCTGCCCCCAACAATACATTGCCTCCTAGAGGTGTTAATTCCCAAATCTCCATCAGCTGGGAACCTAGCATTCAGAACACCTAAATTTACAGGGGATACCTGAGTCAAACCACCACAACCCATTGTCTTCTCAGATCCTTCTATGAGATAATGTATGTGAATATAATTCATAGGGATAGGTCAAAATCTATCCTCAAGCCACCATTCTCTCAGACTAGACTTCCAAATCCCCAGCAGAATGGACCTCTGCTTAATCATTGCAATCTAGTCCAAAGTTCCAAACTTTTACAATTCTCTCACAAGCAGTTTCAAAAGCCTAGTTACTACATGGTCAGGTTTATCAGAGCAACA
This sequence comes from Jaculus jaculus, assembly GCF_020740685.1. Lineage (NCBI taxonomy): Eukaryota > Metazoa > Chordata > Mammalia > Rodentia > Dipodidae > Jaculus > Jaculus jaculus. The sequence goes on along the minus strand of NC_059103.1, from coordinate 61,972,878 downwards.
CCCCCACTTCTGGTAACAATTTTCTGTACAAAATGCCTGACAAGATGCAAATTAGGGAAGGAAAGACTTTATTTTGCCTTATAATTCTGTAAGGTATGGAAAGTATGCTGGCATCACATCATCACAGAAATTTAGAGAGAAAGAGAACAACAAGTGGGGTCTGCCCATAACACCTCAAGGCCCAGCCCTAGTGAAGGTTCCCACAACCTTCCCAAATAGGGCCACTTTTTCTGGGGACCAAGTATTCAAACCAATGGGCCTATGGGGAACACTAACATGTCTATTATTCTTGTTATCATTATTATTTCAGCAATGGAAATAGAAGCAAATTTGAAATCTGGACATTCCTCAGGGGCTAATCTCAAAAGGGGTCAGTACCCATAGGCTTTAGAAGAGGAATGATGAGGCTGACAGTAGGTCTTGCCAACAGTTTGCTGAATTAAACTGAATTCAGAGCACCAGTAATATTCAGCAAGACTTCCAAGAGTTTTTATAGACTGAAAAATAGCAGGAGCCATCCCTCAATGCTGCTTACGTAAGTCTAGAGTTTGTGTACGATGAGAGAATAGTCTGCCCTTTTCTTGCCTGGTACTTATCGCTTCAAAAGGCTAGGACTTCAGACACATCTGATGTTTTCTAGGATGTCTTTCAGGATGAAGTGGTGATTTATAGAAAATGTCTAAGATAAGCACTTATCTGTTGTTTGTTTGTTTGTTTTAAGTTCTCTGGCTGCTTTTTATAAAATTGTTAGAAAGCTATGTTTTCTCTAATGTCTCTTAATATTTTATTTATTTGCAAGGAGAGAGAGAGAAGGGGTACACTAAGACCTCTAGCTGCTACAAACAAACTCCAGATTAATGCACTGTTTTGTACATATGGCTTTACATAGGTACTGAGGAATTGAACCCAAGCTGCTATGCTTTGTAAGCAAGTACCTTAAACACGGAACCATCTCTCCAGCCCCTTTTCTACGTTATATACTTGGTGGTTTATTTGTAAAGAAGTGTGAAAATTTTCCATTACTTGATTATAAAGTAGATGATCTACTAACACCTCTACTTCTTCATCTTGGACTTTAGTCCAAGTTTGTTTGTCTTAATTTGTTTTTTGTTTGCTTGAGTTAGGATCTGTCACCTAGGCTGACCTTGAACTCATTGCAATCCTCCTTTTTCAGCTTCTGGAGTGCAAAGATGACAGGCACAAGTTTCTTACCATGTCTAGATCATTTCTTTTTAACCTTCATGAATTTTGTTTTGTTTTGTTTTGTTGATTATTGGATTTTTTGTTTGTTGGTTTGGTTTTTGGTTTTTGGAGGTAGGGTCTCACTCTGGCTCAGGCTGACCTGCAATTAACTACATATTCTCAGGGTGGCCTAGAATTCATGGGGACCCTCCCTCTGCCTCCCAAGTGCTGAGATTAAAGGGGTGTGTCACTGTGCCCGTGCCCGGCAACCCTTGTGAATTTTACCAGAGGGAACCAGAGAGCAAGGACAATGTTGTAGATGGTCAATAGTAAATATCCCAAAGTAGTTCCCGGAGCAAGGTAGGAATAACAGAAAGAGATATGACTTTTATCCCCATAACTTCTAATTTGCACTACTGGTTCTTAGGTATTCTCTTGACTCTACATAAGAGAGAATCCCCAGATTCTGCTGAGGTTATATAGCCCTTTCTTCTTTTTGTAAGTAAGCATTTTATTCACTCATTTACTTATTTCAGAATGGGAAAGAGGCAAAGAGAGAGAAGGGGGGGGGGAGGAGAGAGAGAGAGAGTGCACACCAGAGCCTCTAGCCACTGTACACAAACTCCAGACATATGTCACCCACCATGTGTAACTGGCTTATATGGGCACTGAGGAATTGAACTTGGGTCCTTAGGCTTTGCAGACAAATGCCTTAACCTCTAAGCCATCCCTTCATCTTGGTTTTAGCCCTTTCTAAGCACAGCCCCATTTAGCCATATTGGAAATTGCACTATAGCCTTGCTTCTAGTGCCTCCTGAGTTCTCCATCTTCAACCTCCTTTCAGACGGGTATTGGCCTGTGGGCTTAAGGCACATGTGTCTGCCTCTGTTAACATTTTCACTTCCAAAGGAACACCAGAAAAATGGAATGCTGAGCTTGCATGTACATAACTTTGGAATTTTACAGGATCAACAGAGAATGCCAGAGACACAAAGTATATTTTGTAGAGGAGTTAAAGTAACTACAATGTAGTTTCATGAATGTAAATCTAAAGTGAAAGACAGCAGTCAGTGGCCTGTTACGATGTGTTCTCTGTTCGCCTCTTGCTTGAACAGCAATTATCTCAGGAAGCCAAGGCCTCTTAAGGATAGGACCAGCAAATAGAATTGTCCCTTTGCCAATGGTATACCAGCATCCCACTCAGGAATCATTAGGATATTTCCTTACTTCCTATGTATTGCAACCCATTGTAAACACAGTTGTTACTTCACTTTAGCTCAGTTCTCTTCAGCTCAGTATGCACTACAAGACCGGTGTCCACTGGCTACTATCCACTGATGTGACTAAAGCAGGAAGTGGCTGGAACTTATTCCCTAGCTTCCCAGTGAGGCCACTACATAAGGACCTTAGAGAACCAGTCTCATTGCTCCATGGCTGATCACAGGAGGGTTTGTGTTTAGTTGGATCCCAGAGAGCTGGGAAAGGGTCCTTAGAGGACATGACATTGACTCACCATTGGAGGGTGAGAATAAATCTAGTAGAAGAAAAATATAGCAGTCAGGCAAAAGAAGGGACAAGCAAACAGAAACATGATGTGGGAGTTCACTGCTTCTTGGGGAGACAGCAGCTTTTATGCCTACAATTAATGTTTTATTGCAAGCTAGAGATAGCAAGGAGCTGAGAGATGCAAAAGAAAGAAAGAAAGAAAGAAAGAAAGAAAGAAAGAAAGAAAGAAAGAAAGAAAGAAAGAAAGAAAGAGAGAGAAAGAAAGAAAGAAATTTAAAGCCTATATTGGAGGCTAAGCTGACTGCCAGTAAGTAAGGTGCTTGCCTCATGAGCATGAAGACCTGAGTCCAATCTCTAGAACCTGAATAAAACTGCCAGGCATACTGGTGCACATCTGTCATCATAGTGCTCAGCGGTGGAGGTGGGAGGATTCCTGAGACCCACTAGGCAGCCCATCTAGTCTATTCAATGAGCTACAGGCCAATGAGAGACTTTGCCTCAAAAAGACCTGGGTAATGTTCCCTAAAGTGAAACTTCCGGTTGTCCTCTGGCTTGCACATGCACACATGTGCACAAAAATATATAAGCACACAAACACACATACATACAACACACACATGCAAAATCAATAAATAAGGCTTGTGCTTTCTATTAGACAGAAAAAATATCAATATTATTTGAAGATTTGATTTCTAACAGGCAGGATTACCACTAAAGAGATGATAGAAGATTCTTAACCAGTACTATTTTTTAAAATATTTTATTTTTGGGCTGGAGAGATGGCTTAGTGGTTAAGTGCTTGCCTGTGAAGCCTAAGGACCCCGGTTCGAGGCTCGGTTCCCCAGGTCCCACGTTAGCCAGGTGCACAAGGGGGCACACGCGTCTGGAGTTCGTTTGCAGAGGCTGGAAGCCCTGGCGCACCCATTCTCTCTCGCTCCATCTGTCTTTCTCTCTGTGTCTGTCGCTCTCAATTAAATAAATAATTAAAAAAATATTTTATTTTTATTTATTTGACAGAGAGAAAGAGGGAGAAAAAGAAGGAGAAAGAAAATGGACACACCAGGGCTCCAGCCACTGCAAACAAACTCCAGATGCATGTGCCCCTTGTGCATCTGGCTTATGTGGGTCCTAGGGAATCAAACCTGGGTCTTTTGGCTTTGTAAACAAATGTCTTAACTGCTAAGCCATCCCTCCAGCCCTAATTTATTTTTTTATTTTAAGGCAAATTCATGTGAAAAAGGTTTCCCTTGGCTTATAGAAAATGCTTGTGTCTGCTGTTCTGAATTGCTGTGCACACTTCTCAGAATGCACGGATCTGCTTCCTGACAGAGGGGCTGACCAGGCTGAGCACTGGTGGTGATGTAGAACCACAGTCAGCTACCATCCTTCTAAAACTAACCTGAATGCTGAAATCACTTTCCCCACAAGTTGTTGAAGCATGCCACATCACTGCTCTTCTTCCAATGTTTGAGACCTAATTAGATGCATGTATTACTGTGCTTATTTGATAAATAATGACATCTGACATATTGATTATAGAATCTGCTTAAGACAGAATGGCACCAGGACTGTTGTCAAATGACACTTCATTATCAGTCATTTTGTATACATGTCGCCCTGTAAATAAAATGTTATAAGCATTTCGATCTAATTGGCAACACCTCTTGAACATTTTTACATTGCCTTTACAGCTTTTGAATAAATTACACCAGCTTGTAGTACTTCAGAAAAATATACAAGTGAAAAGCAAAATTGTCCAGCCTCTCATGATTAATATCCTGAAAGGATTCATTCTACTCTGCTCAGAACAATCTTTGCAGATCTCTTGCTTCAGAGGCCTAAAAGGTGGAGTAAATACTGACACAGCCTGTGCAATGCAGGGAGGGAAGGACATCAGAGAAGAAGCAGAAATGTCATGATACTTCATATGCATGGCATTTTTCTGTATTTAGATGACACACAGCCAGATAGATAGCACAGAGGCAGGTAGATATGTGCAGGCTAAGATGCTTTTCTAAAAATGGGATCATTCATTATGGTGTTCTTTTTATGAAAATTATTGAATTAGCTTCATTCTAGCTCAAAAGAACAAAGATAATTAAATGAATAAACTACTCACTTCCATCTTTCCTAAACAGCCTGCCTATGGAAAAAGACTTTTGGTGTTTTAAACATGATTATGTGAAACAATCAGAGGTGGTCACCATTATATTTCAATTTAAATCTTTGTCTCAATTTTTCACAGAATTGTTTTCTCATGCAATATACCAAGTGGGGAAATCAGCACTTCCATTTCTTCTTGCTCGCCTACTGATTTTTGAAGTTCTATTTAGCTTGCCTTCCATTAAACTTGTGCTCAGTTCTGTAGCCATCATTGTATGGCTCAGGCTCTGTATTTAAATTGATTCAGAAAGACTGAACCTTTGTTTCCCCAGAAATGCCTCATTCTGATTTCTTGCTTGTTGGAGGACTGTCTTCAATAAATGCCAACCATCCATATCCATAAGCTGTCCACACAGTGGCATGCCATGTCTGGGGGCCCTGGATCTTCCTCCTTCCTTACAGCTTACAGAAAGTGACAATTTTTCATTCACATTGAAGGCCACATACATTATTTGGACCACTGAATCTTATCTATAAAGAGGTTAGTTACTTTATTAGATAGAATTTTCCAAAAAGAACATATGGTACTTATATTTCTCAGATACTTTCATTTTTAAGGATGATTCCTTTTTTATAGGAAACAATTTTTGGTTAAGCATGTAATATTCCTGGCTCACTTTTTCTTCCTCTAAGAAATTAGTGGAAATGACTCCATCAGCAGATTGCTGGCATTGAGGTTCAGTGCTAAGGAACGTGAGACGAGACTAATTTTACCACTTTTAGAAAGCTGGAGCTCTCTGCCTGGTGCACTAAAATAATCTTCTTCCCTCCTCCCCCCGGAACCCTTCCTTCCTTCTGCCTTCCCTTCTCTTCTACTTTCTGGATGCTAAGGGTACAAACATAACCAGATTATAGATTAATCTTTTAGGTTCATGAAAAACACATTAGTCCACATATGGCCCACCATCATTTATTTAGCAAATTATTTATTTAGTATCTTTTAATAAGTATGCATGAGCCTACCATGACAAATAGAGGCCAATACATTGAACAAACCTACATTTCCCCATCCCTACCCCTCTTTTGCTTTGATCACCTCATGGGAGGTGACACTCAGGTCACACGTGCATACATTATTCTTTTAGTGGGTCTGCTAATTTGTTTTTCATATATAAATTATTTTGTGTATGTCTATGATTTTTATCTTAGTATTTTTAAAAAATTAATTTTTATTTATTTGCAAGCAGAGAGCATTATAAAGAAGAGAGACAGACACACAGATAATGGGCATGCCAGAGCCTCCAGACACTTGAAACAAACTCCAAATGCATGAGTTACTTTGTGCATCTGGTTTTGCATGAGTACTAGGGAATCGAACTTAGATAGGCTTTGCAGGCAAATACCTTAACCACTAAGCAATCTCCACAGCCTCTATCTGAGTGTTTTAAACTTATAAAATATGTCTTGTGACCTTTCTGGGTTTACTGTGCTCATATATAATTTCACTGCTGAGGCCTAACCCCATTTGTGTGCATTGCTATGATCAATCCATCTTGAGTGCCCAGCATGGTGGCGCACACCTTTAATCCCAGCACTTGGGAGGCAGAGGATTTCCAGAAGTTCAATGCTGCCCTGATACTACATAGTGAATTCTAGGTCAGCCTGGGCTAGAGCGAAACCCTACAAAAGAAAAAAAAAAACATACATTCTAGTGTATCGGATCTACCTTCTTTTGATACACTTCAAGATTGTTTCCAGGGATGGGATGTAGCTCAGTAGTAGAGTATTTTCTAGGGTATTTCCTCTCCAGAACCATTAAAAAAATTCTCCAGGTGTGGTGGTGCACACCTTTAATCCTAGCACTCAGACATGAGTTCCATGTCAGCCTGAACTAGAGTGAGACCCTACTTCAAAACAGAAAAAAATTAAAAAAAAAAAAAAAACAGAAAAAGTTTCAACATTGTTGCATCTTTGGAGACCTGACACAAACATTCTTGTGCAGATTTCTTCAAATTCCAAAGGATGACAGTGGAGTTATTTTCCCATGTGAGTTTGACCTGGATTGTTTGACCACTAAAAACTAGCATCATTTTTCTCTAGCCTTATTTGATATCTGTTTTTTTTTTTTTTTCCTCTTTTGTCAAGCCCTATTTCTTGTTCTTTTGGGTTCATGCCTCTCTTACTTGTTTTCAGGAATTTCCATTCAAATTTTAAATTATCATTTGTCAAGTGCAATTATAGAAAATGTTCTCTCCATGTTTAAATTGCCCGATTTCTTAGACACTGTGGGTCATGTGAGAAGTTTTTGAAAAAAAGCTGCATCTTTACATTTTTTTTTTTTTTTTTTTTTTTTTTTTTTTTTTTTTTTTTTTAGGTAGGCTTGGAAAGATGTAGCAAGAAAAAGATACAGTCAGGACAGAAAATCTAGTCTGTAAACAGAAATAAAAGGGACTAAGAGAAGACTGAAATCATGTCCCCACAGCTTGAAATTTCCAAATATTTCCACCCCTCCCCAACTGTATGATAAAAAATATAAAGAGAAACACGATTAATAGGATCCCAGTCTTTCTCTCCTCTGTGAGGAAAAGATCCAGAGAATTCTCCCTTTCTCCTCTTTTCTTGATAATTCTGTTGGAATTACGGAATCAAATGCTGATCTCTACCAAAACACCCCCCAGACATATCTTGAAGTAATGATCAACCAGAAATCTGGGCAACCCAGAAACCCATTAAGTTGACACATAAATTAACCCTATCAAATAATGAGTTTTATAGTAACTTTGAATCATGAATACCCAGTCTCACCAACACCTTGTTTTTAAATTAAGCCAAATAACTCATTGCCTTGTTAAATATCAGATTTAGAAATTGGTAAGAAGGTAGTCTGGGTGGAGGTATCTGAAGGGACACCTAAGAGTGGGAAATGTGTGAGTAAATTCTGTATCTCACATTACTATTGCTACAAGATACCCTGAACATCCAAGTCAGCCAAAGGCGCAGACAATACCAACCCAGCCTCCACCATCTTCCACTCCAGCATTTGCACATGCACACATGAGCAGAAAGACCTTAAGGGCAGCCAGGAACAGTGTAAAGGATCCACAACACAAATAATGGGCCAGAAAGAAGCCATAAGTCTACACTGGTGATATCTGAGTAGGAAGGAATATTGTCAGCAAGGCATGCGCAAGCTTGTTGAACTGCTGAAATGCTGTGGCAGGCAACACTGCTGGTGTGACAAACACGAGGCACTTCAGAGTTCTCTGGTGCTGACATGGAATCACATATAGGCACACGCCTTCCTTGAAGAAGCACATGCATTCATGGACAACAGCAGATGTCATCAAGGGGGTACTTTGTTCTTGGCACAGATCTTAGTATCTTCCAAAGAGAAACATGATGGATTCTTTGTTCGTTGCCTTTACAAGGTGTTAATTAACCCCCTGGGGATGAAACTGTGAAAAGGCCCATAGTTCATGGAAGTAACAGCCTGATTCGTCAAGGTGTCCCGGGCACTGATGAATTCTTTAAATCAGTCTTGTAATTTCTCAACTGAAATGTGTCAATAAATAAGAAACACCATTCATCAGCAAGCCCCTGCTTCTCAGGTGGAGGGTTGTGGGGACAATGAGTTGAGACAAAGCCACAGAGCATACCAAGCCCAACCTCTTTCTTTTCCTCTCTAGGTGGACTTTCTCTTTATTTTACTCCAGTTTCACCCATGCTGTACTAATTCTTAAGCCATATCTACTTAGTTATTTAACTTGTTTCTGTGAACAAGTATCTGACAAGAAGCAACTTAAGAGAGGAAAGGTTTGCTTTGCCTCGTAGTTTATGATGGTTATTCTTGGTTGTCAACTTGACAGAATTTAGAATCAGCATAGAAACAAATTTCTTTACATGACTGTGAGGGATTTTCTAAATTAAAGTAAGAAGGCCTTAAGTGTGGGCAGTACTCTTCCATGGGTTGGAATTCCAGACTACATACAGAAGATTAGCTGAGCACCAGCAGCAGTCTTCTTCTGCTTCCTGCCCATGGATGCACTGTGACCAGCTGCTTCTTGCTTCTACCATCATACTTCCATGCCATGATGGACTGCCTTGACTTGAAGTAAGACAAAAGAAACAGCTCCTTCCTGAAGAAGATTCTGGTCAGGTATCTGGTCAAAACAATAAGAATGTGACTAATATACAGTTCAAAGGATAAATCCCATCAAATTGACAATCAAGATCATCCACCACCTATGTATACTGTGTTTTCATGTCACCATGCCTCTCTGTAGAGTCATACTAGGAAGGTGGCTTCCACATTGCATAAAACACAGTTTAGGAGTTGTCCTTCCTCAGAGCTCTCTAGCATTTATGAACAGTGGTAATGTAATATTAAACCACTGAGGCTCCTACAGGTCACAGCAGCAATGTGAGGGTATAAAATGGCACTTCTGTCTTCTCCTTAGTCACAGCCCAGAGTCCTGAACACAAGAATAAGGGAACCCCAAAAGGGAAAAAGGAAGTTGAAGAAATGGGACCCTGGGACAGTAGAGTTCACTTTAGCTATACTATAACAATGTAGAAATCTTTTTTGTAGCCACTACTTCAGACATACTGACTAATCAGCTAGAGTGTTAACTTTAATTTCTAAAAACAATAACAGATACCTGATACTGTTGATTAGAATTACCAGAGTCCAGGCATGAGCAGAGGCAGATCTGCCTTGATCATTCACTGTGGGAAGAGGAACTTGTAAACCTTGGTTTCCCTTGTACAGTGGAGATGATAAAAAGTCACTCTCATGCAGGCTTTTTGACAAAAACTCATATCTGTCATGGTGGTTTATACCTGTTTTTCTACCACTCAGGAGGCAGAAGTAGAAATATTTCAAACTCAAGGCCAGCCTCAGTTACATACCCAGAACTTAAATCAAGAAAGAAGGAGGTTACTTCCAGTTAAGATGGCGGCATAGGTACCACGCCAAAGCAGCCTAGGGGGTAAAAGAAAAAAAAAAAAAACAGCAAAATACACAATTTTGCTAATAAGTGAGGTGTATAGTATAGGAAATTAAAATGGCAGCGGAGAAGTAGGAGCGATCCAGAGAATCCAGAGCCCACACAGGCCTGCAGAAGTGGCTCCAGTAGGTCCACAGGATTGCAGTGGCAGCTCCAGCAGCTCCAGCAGTGGCAGCGGCACCAGGTCTGCGGGACCGCAGCCACCAGGCTAGGCTTGAGCAGCAGGAAAAGCCAGGCGAGGGGATTTTCCACTCACACTGGAGCCCTCTACAACCTCAAGAAATGTGAATGGAGAACGGCAGTGAACAATGGAGAAGCAGTTCGCAAGGTAGAAGAACACATGGAACAGTGAGAGAAATAGAGCAGCATCAAAAGCCATCCCTCCCCCACTGCCAGTGCCCAGCTCCTACAAACAGAGCAGTGGTCCAGAAACCTGGCCACGCCTACTTGAACTCATGGCACACAAAAGAGGGACCCAAGCAGGAACGCAGCATAATTGAGACAAAAATCATCCCAAAAGGTAACTGGGATTATACCAGGTCAGTATCCACCTAATAAACCTGGTATATATGCCTGAACCAGAAGTACTAATTGCACCTTCCATATCAGGATAAATTATATGTTAAATCTGATGGATGGTCAGATTTGCCATTCTTCAATAAGCTATATTTTGGGCTTGTTATTTGTTGCTTCTTGATTTATAGTGGCTTTGTTTCCTCTTCTGTTATACATTAGGGAAGGGTCTCACCTGGTCACAAGCTGACTTGGAACCCTCAATAGACCAGAAATCTTAACCTCCTTGGTGTCAGAATTAAGTGAGTGGGTGAGGCACCACAGAGCCTAAGGGACAGACAGAATATCTGGTTGTCATAATACCTACTCTTGGATAAATACTCTTTGCTGTTTTTCACTGAAAGTGTACATTGTTTAGTTAAATTTTAGAAACTATCTCTATTTGGTTCCACTCAGCCTACTTGAATACTCTCATAGCAGGCAAACCCAACATCTAGGGTCACTTTTGTAGATACTCTGAGAGTCTTGAGAGCTACATATACCAACTTAAGCTCCTACCCTGAAGATATATAACATCAGATTGTTTGATAAATCTAATAATACCCAGCTAACTAGAAAATCCAATCATTAAATAATCCAGGATGCAAAAATATATACATTGTAACAAAAGAAACACCAAAAATCAAGACAATATAAATTCACCAAAAACTATTAATGCATCAGAAATGACCTCGAGTGAGAACAAGTTAGAAGAAATGCCTGAGAAAGATTTCAAAAGAATGATTATAAATATGTTCAAAGAAGTCAAAGAAGAACTCAAAGGAATCAAAGAAGACACGGGACAACAATTTAATGAAATAAAGAGGTCAATACTAGACATAAATAAGGAAATAGAAATAGTAAAGAAAAACCAGTGAGAATTATTAGCAATAAAGAACACAGTTAAGGAAATAAAAAAAAAAAAAAAACTCTGTTGAAAATCTCACCAGTAGAATGGATAAAGGAGAGGACAAAATATCTAAGCTAGAAAACCAGGTAACACACTTAATATAATCCAACAAAGAGAAAGACAAATTAATAGAAAAGTGTGAATGGGAATGTCAACATATTCAGGACACTATGCAAACATCAAATATAAGAATTCAGGGCACAGTGGAAGGAGAAGAAATCCACTCCAAAGGCATATTAGGCATCTTCAACAAAATCATAGAAGAAAACTTCCCCCAAGTTGGGAACAAAGTGCCAATGCAGAAACAGGAATCCTTTAGAACACCAGCCAGACAAAACCTGGAAAGAAACTCTCCTTGCCATATTATAATCAAACTACCAAACACACAAACCAAACAAAAAATATTGAAAGCAGTCAGAGAGAAAAGTCAAGTTACCTACAAAGGCAAGCCCATCAGGATTACAGCAGAGTACTCAACACAAACTTTAAAAGCCAGAAGGTTGTGGAGTAATGTATTCCAAGTTCTGAAAGATAACAACTTCAACCAAATTACTTTATCCAGAAAAGCATTCAAATAGATGGAGAAATAAGGACATTCCATGACAAAAGCAGGTTAAAGGAGTATTTGAAGACAAAAATGCTCTACAGAAAATACTTGAAAGAATCCTCTATGCTGAAGAGAAAGAAAAACACACATATAAGGAACCTGGAAAAAAAAAATACTCAAATACTAGTTAACATAAGAGAGCAAAGGTAAAACCGGAAGAACTACAGAAAAAATGAATACACATTTTCAATAATATCTCTTAACATCAAGGGCCTCAATGCCCCATCCAAAAGACATAGGTTTGCAGACTGGGTTAAAAAGCAGGATCCTTCAATTTGTTGCATCCAAGAAACCCACCTTTCTACAAATGATGGACACTATCTTAGGATGAAAGGTTGGAAAATGGTGTTTCAAGCAAATGGACCTAGAAAAAAAACAGGGGTTGCTACCCTAATATCTGACAAGGTAGACTTCAATCCAACATTACTTAAGAAAGATAAGGAAGGCCAATTTATACTGATTAAAGACACCATCCAATAGGAGGACATTACAATCCTAAACATATATGCACCTAACATGGGGGCCTTCAAATTCATCAAACAAATGCTACTAGAACTAAGGTCACAGATAACACCAAACACAATGGTAGTGGGTGACTTCAACACCTCACTCTCATCAATTGACAGGTCATCCCAGTAAAAAAATAAACAGAGAGGCATCTGGACTAAAAGAGGTCATACACAGAATGGACCTAACAGATATATACAGGATATTTCATCCAAATGCTACAGAATATACATTCTTTTCATTAGCACATGGAACAGTCTCTAAAATAGACCATATATTAGGACACATAGTGAATATAAACAAATACAGGAAAATGAAATAATTCCTTGAATTCTACCTGACCACAGTGGAATCAAACTACTAATCAATAGCAAGAAAGGCTATAGCGCATATACAAAATCATGGAAATTAAAAAACACACTACTAAATGATGAATGGATCAATGAAGAAACCAAGAAGGAAATCAAAAAAATTATAGAGTCAAATGATAACGAGAACACAGCATACCAAAATCTCTGGAACACAATGAAAGTAGTCTAAGAGATAAATTTATAGATTTAAGTGCCTATATTAAGAAATTAGAAAGGTCACAAGCAATCGACCTAGTGCTTCACCTTAAAGCCTTGGAAATAGAAGAACAAGGCAAACCAAAAATCAGTATACTGGAAGAAATAATAAAGAGTATAGCAGAAATTAATGTAATAGAACCAAAAAAGAAAAAAAAAATCCAAAGAATCAATGAAACAAAGAGTTTGTTCTATGAAAGGAAAACTAAGATTGATAAACCCTAGCAAATCTGACCAAAAGAAAGAGAGAAGAGACACAAATTAATAAAATTATAGATGAAAAAGGTAACATCACAACAGATATCAGGGAAATAAAAAAAAAAAAAAACATAGGTACATACTATAAAAACACATACTCCACAAAGTATGAAAATCTGAAAGAAATGGATGATTTCCTTGATTTATATGACCTACCTAAATTAAATCAAGATGAGATTAATCACTTAAGTAGACCTATAACAAGCATGGAGATCCAAGCAGTTATCAAAAATCTCGCAAGTAAAAAAAGCCCAGGCCCAGATGGATTCACTGCTGAATTTTACCAGACCTACAGGGAAGGACTAACACCATTGCCTCTTAAGCTTTTCCATAACATAGAACAAGAAGGAATCCTACCAACCTCCTTCTATTAAGCCAGCATCAGCCTGATACCAAAAGCAGGCAAAGATAGAACAAAAAAGAAAATTACAGACCAATCTCCCTCATGAACATAGATGCAAAAATTCTCAACAAAATATTGGCAAACAGAATAAAAGAATATATCAGAAAGATCATTCAACCTGACCAAGTAGGCTTTATCCCAGAGATGCAGGTATGGTTTAACATACACAAATTGATAAATGTAATACATTATATAAATGGACTGAAGGACAAAAATCACATGATCATATCATTAGATGCAGAAAAAGCATTTGAAAAAATCCAATATCCCTTCATGATAAAAGTCCTACAGAGACTGGGAATAGAAGGAACATATCTCATTATAATAAAGACTATTTATGACAAGCCTACAGGCAACATATTAATAAATGGAGAAAAACTGGAAGCTTTTCCACTAAAATCAGGATCAAGACAAGGGTGTTCACTGTCCCCACTTTTTTGTAATATAGTTCTGGAAGTCTTAGCCATAGCAATAAGGCAAGAGACACACATAAAAGGGATACAAATTGGAAAGGAAGAGATCAAGTTATTATTTGCAGATGACATGATGCTATATATAAAGGACCGTAAAGACTCTACCAGCAAACTGTTAGAGCTGATAACAACCTACAGCCATGTGGGAAGATACAAAATAAATACACAGAAATCAGTAGCCTTCATATATGCTAACAACAAACACACAGAGGATGAAATCAGAGAACCACTCCCATTCACAATTGCATCATAGAAGAGTACCTTGGAATAAACCTAACCAAGGAAGTAAAGGATTTCTGCAATGAAAACTATAAAACACTCAAGCAAGAAATTGCAAAAGACACTAAAAAATGAAAAACATTCCTTGTCCCTGGATTGGAAGAACTAATATTGTGAAAATGGCAATCTTACCAAAAGCAATCTACACATTTAATGAAATCCCCATCAAAATTCCAATGGCATTAATCATGGAAATAGAAAAAACAATCCAAAAATTCATTTGGAATCACAAAAACACCTCGAATATCTAAAATAATACTGAGCAACAAAAATAAGGCTGGTGGTATCACCATACCTGACTTTAACCTACACTACAGAGCCATAGTAACAAAAACAGTGTGGTACTGGCACAAAAGCAGACATGTAGATCAATGGAACATAATAGAGGACCCAGATGTAAGTCCACATAGCTATAGCCAGCTGATATCCTATAAAAATGCCAAAATACTCATTGGAGAAAAGACAGCTTCTTCAGCAAATGGTGCTGGAAAAACTGGATATGTATCTGTAGAAGGATGAAAATAGATTCTTCTCTCTCTCCATGTACAAGAATTAAGTCCAAATGGATTAAAGACCTTAACATGAGAACTGAAACTCTGAAATTGCTAGAGGGAAAATTAGGGGAAACCCTTTAACATATTGGTCTTGGCAAAGAGTTTCTGAATATAACCCCAATTGCTCAGGCAATAAAACCACAGATTAAGTACTGGGACCTTATGAAACTACAGAGCTTTAGTACTCCAAAGACACTGTGAATAAAGCAAAGAGGCAACCTACAGAATGAGAAAAAAAATCTTTTCCAACTATATATATGATAGATGATTAATATCTAGGATATACAAAGAACTCAGAAAATTAAATAATAACAAATCAAACAAGCCAATTATAAAAAGGCCTACAGAGCTAAATAGAGAGTTCTCAAAAGAAAAATTACAGATAGCGTATAAGCATCTAAAAAATGTTCTAAATTCCTAGTCATCAGGGTAATGCAGATTAAAACTACATTGAGATTTTCATTTCACTCCTGTCAGATTGGCTACCATCATGAAAACAAATGATCATAAATGCTGGCAGGGATGTGGAAAAAGAGGAACCCTTCTACACTGTTGGTGGGAATGCAATCTGGTCCAGCCATTATGGAAATCAGTGTGGAGGTTCCTAAGACAGCTAAAAATTGATCTGCCATATGACCCAGCTATAGCACTCCTAGACATACATCCTAAGTATTCATCTCATTTCCTTAGAAGTATGAGCTCAACCATGTTTATTGCCACTCAATTCACAAAGCTCGGACATGGAACCAGCCTAGATGTCCCTCAAATGATGAGTGGATAATGAAGATATGGTACATTTATACAATGGAGTTCTACTTAGCAGTAAAGAAAAATGAAGTAATGAAATTTTCAGGAAATTGGATGAATCTGGAAAGAATTATACTAAGTGAGGTAACCCAAGTCCAGAAAGCCAAGCACCGCATGTTCTCTCTCATATGTGGGTCCTAGCTACAGATGATTAGACTTCTAATGTGAGAAGGAAAAACCTCTGTAGCAGAGGCCAGTAAGCTAAAAAATAGATATAAATGGAAGAGAAAGGAAGGGAGGAGAGTACTTAATAGGATGGTATTGTAAATATGTAAGTAGAAGAATAGATTAACTGGGGTAAAAAAGCCCAAAGTGAGGTCAGAGGAAGAGATTGAGTAAAGGAAAGGTGAATTACACTTTCCAAGGTTCAGGGTCTAATGCTGAAGAGGTGGCAGAAAGAATGTAAGAACCAAAGGAAGGGTAGGACTCCTTACAATGTGCTCCCTCCAGAAATAAAATGGCTTGAATATCCTCACAGTGTCTGACACTAACTACACAAGACATTAGAGGAGGAAAGTTCATGACATCAAAATAAAAGAGACACTGATTGAGTTGGGGAGGAGATATGATGGAGAATTGAATTTCCAAGGGGAAAGTGGGGGAAAGGAGGGTGTTCCATGGGATAGTTTTTATAATTATGGAAGATGTTAATAAAAAATGAGAAAAAAATTTAAAATTTTTAAAAAAGAAATATGCAGGAGACTGTAGAGGCTGTAGAAATTGCTTAGTGGTTAAGGCATTTGCCAGAGAAGCCTAAGGACCCAGGTTTGATTCCCCAGAACCCACATATGTACATATGTTTGGAATTCATCTTCAGTGGCTAGAAGCATGCCCACTCTCTCTCTCATATAAATGAAAATAAATTTTAAAGAAGGAAGAAGGAAATAAATAAAAATAAATATAAGCACTGACTTGTTCTAAGTGTACAATGCATATTATTATTTTCTGCTGTGATTTTATGTAACCGAGATTTATTAAAGGTCTTAAAGCCAGAGATTTTTAATTCTTCCTACCTCTGTGTTGTGTTTCATTTGGATGTATACTAAGGATATATTCACTGGTAACATCTGTGGGCAGTGTATGTATATGATAATGCATGATATGGTGTACATGTGGAGATCAACGTACAACCTCTAGATATTGGTCCTCTTCTTCCTCCTTGTTTGAGACAGGGTTTTGTCTATTGATTTTTGCCACAGGAAACACTAGGCTAGCTGTCCTGCAAGCTCTGGGAGTGTCCTGGCTTTCCCTCCATTACCTTAGGCACATTGGCATTACAAACACATTTGCTACATTTTTCTGCTTTATTTGAGTTCTTGGGATCCAAAATCCAGCTATCAGGCTTGCACAGCAAGGACTTTTATCCACTGTGCCACTTCCCTTGGCATAATGTCAAAACAAATACAAAATGAAAGGAGGGAAAAGGAGCATTGGGTTCCCACAGGACCAGGATTCTAATCCCACCTCTGTGTGTCATTGCTTTTAGGGCTCTGTGGATATAATTGGCATCTCTGCTTTGTCTTTTTTTTATAGTACTATCTAAAGTAAAAGGAAGGTTCTCACATTGCTGAACAGTGATGGTCCTACACAATATGCATACACCATCAGCTCTTTCCCTTTTCTAAGCTCACCCTCTCTTTCTGCAAACACTGTTCTTCTGTGGGTTAATCACCCACAAAATAGTATATAAAGTCATCAGCCCAGGGCTGGAGAGATGGCTTAGTGGTTAAGGCGTTTCCCTGTGAAGCCTAAGGACCCATGTTCAACTCTCCAGATCCCTTGCCAGAAACACAAAGGCAAGGCAAGCACAAGGTTATATATGCTCACTAGGTGGCACAAGAGTCTTGAGTTTGATTGCAGTGGTTGAGGCCCTGGAGCACCAATTCCCTGTCTCTCTCAATCTCTCTCTCTTTCATAAAAATATCAGTCAAGTAGAATCTCCCATTTGGTGCATGTGTTCCATTCTATCCCCTTGTTCAAATCATATCACAAAAGCCACTTTCACAACAACCTGTGTTTTATTTCTACATTCCCATACCTTCAAATGTCAAAGCACGATCTTTTCAAAATGATATGATTTAAAATTTATGGCCTGAGACTGTTGTCCTACAACTATATACCTAAGTGCAGGTCACTTAGGAAGAGCAGAGGTCTGCCTGCTCCTGCTCCTGAAGGCTGTGTAGTCCAAGAGCACAGCACAGATCTTCTCGGTTGGCATCTGCGATGTGTTGAGTAGAAGTCATCATGTGGAATGACAAAGAAAGTGTGGTATTTATGCATTGTTTTGGGGTTCAATAAGAGTCCCCTAAATTTATTTACCCCAATTTTGGGCCCTATCTATTTTTAACAAAAATTAAAACAGACTCAAGAAACATAAATTATGAATCATTAGGGTTATTTAAGGAAGAATCACAAATTATTGAGTTTATTTAAGGGAAATTAAGTTCTAAGGAGAAGGTTAGATCAGTCATAAGCACATGGAAAGGAGGAAACATACACTTAGTTGGAAAACACAGCATAGTTTGTGATATTCATTGAAGAGAAATGGCTGGGACAAAACCATAAACGTAAGGAAGATAAGACCTGTGTAAAGAAATTTAGGAGGATCAGGGGTGGAAGGCACAGCATCCATCTTGAGCTTCCCCTGGAAGAACATTAAAAGTGATGATGGTTTAAGAATAGGGGAGAGTGCCAGGCAGGGAGAAATGGGTAGTAAATTCAGGTTGCCCTGAATTTAGAGAAATTACATAGGTAGCACTCCCAGAGTTTACAAGAGATAGCCATGTGGTAGATCTAGAGTGTAAGGGAAATAGATACATAATAGATTCAAAGAGCAGAGGAAAATCATACAAGTAATTAAAGTGAGCAGTTACTCCAAAGCGTATATCAGAGACAAGCAAAACATTACTCAGACCAGAAAACAGTACTTTCCTGCCACCTCATCTAGCTGAGGGTAGAGTGAGGAGAAACTGAGAGAAAGCAAAAGAAGGCTGCGAACAGCATTTATAGTTGATTTAACATGTATTTATTAGTCAGATTCAGTATGTAAGGAAAAGACCCCATTGGTTTGTAGATTCAAAGAAGAGGCTTCTGGACCAGCCCACCTGGGTAGTGAAGGCTGCCCATCTAGGTAGTGTGCTAACCTATGGGCATCAGGGAGCCACTGCAAGTGTTGTGGATGAGTCTCCGTTAGACTCGAGTTTGATTCATGCCAAGGCAGGGCCTCCTGTTCCTGACTGAAACTGATACAGTTTCTCCTGAAGTGCCTTGGTCTCTGTTTCTCTCCTTAAAAGCCATGAATGCCATCATAGGTCTCTACCCTCAAGCCCTCATCTAATCCTCATTACTTCCTGGGGGCTGCACTCTAAATTTCATTCATATTCAACTTCAGGGTTCACATCCCATACATGAATATTGTGAATCATAGCAGTGGCTTTCTTTATTCTGCCTTCATAGATGATTTGCCACTCATGTTGTTGAAAAAAATAAATAAAACACATTTGAATGTAATTTCTCTCTTGAATGAACTTTGATGCTCTGTGTTTGTGTTTCTTCTCTTAACTTACATACACATCTTGGATGGAGAGAAACGGAACAGGGAGATTGAAGTCTTATTTCTGAATTAAACCCTTTGTGCCGGACCTCACTGAATGAATACTGCTAAAGGAGGAATGAGGAATGGAAGGGGAAGCCTAGGGTTTTGTTTCATTTTGGCTTCACTTTTCATTTTTTGTCCAGCTGGAAAGAAAACATTTGAAATATGGACTTCACCTGGAAGGAAGAAATGCTTACATTAGCACACTTCTTAGTCACATTCACCTTCCACAAAAACTCTCCCCGAAAGCTGGGTCCCTCTATAGACATTTTGATGTCATACACATGCTGCAGGGTAAGTGCCACACAGGGAAGAGACGCATCATCCCCTGAGGCAGTGCAGCAGGATGTTGAACTAGGTAAACATCCAACCACATTTTTCATTAATATTTGAAGAAATTTCACTAAGAAATTTGCTTCCTCTAGATTGTTTCTTTGAAAAAAAATCATGCTATGCTCTGCTGTTTTGTACTTTATGTCATTTACTTTTATTATTTTACTCCCATTTTATCCGTCAGAGATCATATTATAGCAACAATAAGGAAATCTATTTATCTAAGCCTGGAGGCAAAATTCTGAATATATATTCTTCCTTAGTAGACCCTAACCATATCGGCTCTTCCTAGAACTGGTTTTATTAGATTTCTTGGAAGAAAGTAACAAAGAATTGCTGAATTACATCTCTAACTTGCAAGCAGAGAACAGTCATGCACTTTCAGAGACATATGCATGCAGAGACAACATTTAGTCTCCTACCTAAGACTGATATGCCCTCTCCAACCCACATCCAAATGACAAAACCTTCATACTCAGATGGACAATGCTTGACTCTCTGAACCACTTATTTTATCTCTTTGCTATAACAAATATTGATAGGGCAGAAACACACCGAGGCTGCTTGTGTTTGTGCTCTGCTCTCCAAGGACAACTTTCAGCTGGGGTGGGGTTGCATCATACAACTTCTCTGATCTCCAAAGCCCTACAGTGTTCATGACTTCCATCAGATTATGGCTTCATGTGGGTATAGAGCTGGGGACTTGGGCTTGGGGGTTTGGGGTCTATGTTTATTTTTGCTATACAGCCCAAATGTGGCCATATTAGGAATCAGGAAAAAGTACACAACTTAGCAGACCAATGTCACAAGACTCCTCTCAGAATTTTACCCAATAGTGAGAGGGAGAAAGTTTTATTTTCCTTTTTTTTTTTTTTTTTTTTGTCTGTGTGTGTGTGTGTGTATGTGTGTGTGTGTTGATCTATGCACCCACATACTTGTAGAGACCAGAGAAAAACACTGGGTGTCCTCTTCTACTAAGCTTCCACCATACTTCCCTGAGATTGAGTCTCTCACTCAACCTATAGTGCCCTGGTATTTTTTTCAGTTAGACTGGCTGATCAAGAAGCCTAAGTGATTAATTATCCTGTCTCTGCTTCTCACAGTGCTAGGATTACAAACACATAAGACAGCAGCTGGCTTTTTTTTTTTTATTTTTTTTTATTTATTTATTTGAGAGAGACAGACACAGACAGAAAGACAGGTAGAGGGAGAGAGAGAGAATGGGCGCACCAGGGCTTCCAGCCTCTGCAAACGAACTCCAGACATGTGCGCCCCCTTGTGCATCTGGCTAACGTGGTACCTGGGGAACCAAGCCTTGAACTGGGGTCCTTAGGCTTCACAGGCAAGCGCTTAACTGCTAAGCCATCTCTCTAGCCCAACAGCTGGCTTTTAATGTGGGTGCTGAGGATTGAACTCAGGTCCTCTTGCTTATGTACCAAGTGATCTTACCCTTTAAGTTATTGCCCCAGGCTGCAAGGTACATTTTTTGCCAATTTCTAAAACCACTTTAAAGGCCTTCTTTGAACACAGTTGGGTTAGAATGCATTGCTATAAATTTGCTGGTCTTACATAGATTTCCTGACTTTCACAAATGCCAAAATCACAGCTGCCACAGCCTCTTCAGTGGGTGCTCTCTGACACTTTGGGATTAGATGAGCTAATGGTGGAACTGTGGGAGGGGTATGATGAGATGAAGGAAGAACTAGGTTCCATGACCTGTGAACTCCATGAGGCCCAGGCTTCTGCTCAGTGACCTGTAGTCTCAGAGGTGCCTGGAGCTCCCTGAACTACAAACCCACCTGAGCCCTGAAGTGTTGGATCCCTGTAGTGTGAAGACAACTATGGTGTTTCCCATGCTTCTCAGAGGAGCTAAACAAGGCCCATTGAGGTCCACGGCCTACTCTTCTCTCCTCCCACTTGTCATGTAACGGTCTTCCCTCCTACACGTGTATTCCCTGGATATACATGGAAGTAGCTCCATCCACTGAGATGCTTCATGAGATCCTTCCCTAGGAAAGCTAAAAGTAAGGCATTTAGAGGAATGTTGGGTAAGCCAAGAGAAAAGATCCATTCTGTGAGTTCCCAACCTATGAAGTATAGCAAATACTAATGGAATAACTAAGTAATGATGCATTAGAGACCAAGCCATGTATTATGCTTACATGCAAACTAAATTTCCAATATATGTGATTGCAAATAATAAAGTTGAACATAATTGAAAACCCTATTCAACTTATTAAATTCAGATATAAATGATAAATTTCTTCTTTTGGTATTAAAATTGGGCTTCTTGGGCAATTGCCAAAGTGAATAAATAAAAGATAATTTGGGGAACACATGTTCCTGGAACACGTGGGGAAAATAAAGTACTTCTACCCTTACCTCCATTTCAAATGGTTCCCTGCATGAGTGTGCCAGCTGTCATTAGGAACTAGGACAGTGCGAGTCTTCCTAATGCTGAGCTAGATAGAAATTCTACAGGTGAGAAACAATAAGCACTGACCAAAAAGAGAAGATAGTTTATCTTTGACAAAATTTGTAAATTTTGTCATAAGTAAATTATACCTTTTGATTAAAATGTGAAAAATCCAGTTACTGTTAAATATACTCTCACAAAAATGTTTTTATATTTCTTAACATTATCAATGATTGTTTGTGTTATTATACCATTCTTAGGGTTAGAGAGAAAGCTCAGTTATTAGAGGCACTTTATGTTATAATGCCTTTTCACTGCTGGGACAAACACCCAATCAGAAGCAGTTTATTAGGAGGAAAGGGTTTATTTCAGGCTTATAGAACTCAGGGGGAAGTTCCATCATGACAGCAGAAGCTGCCTCACTCCACAGACACACTGCAGAGAAACCCCACCAAACATCTAAGAAATGTGAACAGCCACAGCTCAAACTGGCTCTGAGTATACTTCAGGGCTGGACTTTAAGGTCCTCTCTCAGTGACACTACTTCCAGCAGGCTACTAGAGACAAGTGGAAAGCTTAAATTTAATCAAAAGCCCTGAAGTTATGGGGAACATGCATTGACATTCAAACAATATACTTGCAAAGCCTGGTCACATGGGTTAAATTTCCCAGTACCCACATAAGGCTAGATGCACAAAGTGGTACATACATCTGAAATTTCTTGGCCACTGAAGTCCCTAGCACACCCATTCTCCTCCCCCCCCCCTCACATGAATAAGTAATTTTTTAAATCAAAAAACTCTCTAAGACAGCAACAGAAAAAAAAAAAAATGATACAATCAATATTGTCAATTTGAGTCCTCTTTGGCCCAAGCCTCACATGCCTGTAGCATGGTCCCTCTATATGTTACTATCCTCCACAGATATCTTATCCTTTAGCTACTTATAGACTCACATTCTGAATACTTCAAGCACTGGGTACAATGCAGTGAATGCTTAATACATGGAGACTATCCCCAAGCACTGAATACATGCCTATGTATACTAAGTGCTTAATTTGTGCTCTGTTAATGAGCTGTCAGGAATAAGTTACTCTTGTAATGGAATTGCATAGCTGGGAAGATGTTTGCTAGTAATAAATAATTGTACAGATTTCATTGGGCAGAAAATGCATTTATAAAAAGAGGTAAAGGAAAGAAATATGAAGAAATATAAGCTTCAGTAAATAGAAACTATTTGAGGCTGGAGAGATAGCTTAGTGGTTAAGGTACTTTCTTGCAAAGCCAAAAATCTCAGGTTCGATTTCCCAGGACCTATGTAAGCCAGATGCACAAGGTAGTGCATGCGTCTGGAGCTCATTTGCAATGGCTGGAGGCCACCTTGAGACTACATAGTGAATTCCAGGTCAGCCTGAGCTACAGTGAGACACTACCTTAAAAAAATAAATAAATAAAATAATAAATAAATAGCCCATACTAGATGGCCTTTCACTATTGGTGAATGTGGCTACTGTTGTAATGCAGTACCTCACAGTTGCCCTCCATGGGAAATTCAGCTTCCATAGGTCAGAGAATAAGGATGCAACAGTTTGCTTACTGCTCAGTAAGTTGAACAAGAACATCATGTTCCAGTTGTCACTCCAAGAAGACTAGGGTTACAGGTCCAATTCCCCTGTATCCATATAAAGCCAGATGCACAAAGAGAAGCATGCATCTGGAGTTTGTTTGCAGTGGCTAGAGGTCCTGGTGTGCCCATTTTAACTCTCTCTTTCTCTCTCTCTCTCTCTCTCTCTCTCCATATCTCTCTCAAATAAGTAAATAAATAAATGGCATTTTATACAAAGAAGACTGGGGTTAGGTAGCAATACACACCCCACGAGCACATTCTTCATTAGCCAGATAGAGCTCAAGCTGTTGCCAGAATTTTTGGTGTATGATGCCTGCTAGACAAAGAAATATGGAGCTACAGCTTGGCCCATGAATGCTGAGCAACCTCACTGACATGGATGCACATCTGTTTCCAGGGAAGGGTAGAATTCTGCAGATTGTTTGTGACCTTGCAGCTGGCTATTATGTCACTTGTCTGGTCACCCTCATTTTTTTTTTTTGTTCATTTTTATTTATTTATTTGAGAGTGACAGTCAGAGAGAGAAAGAGGAGAGAGAAAGAGAGAGAATGGGTGCATCAGGGCATCCTGCCACTGCAAACAAACTCCAGATGCATGCGCCTCCTTGTGCATCTGGCTAACATGGGTCCTGGGGAATCGAACCTTGAACAGGGGTCCTTAGGCTTCACAGGCAAGTGCTTAACCACTAAGCCATCTCTCCAGCCCCTGGTCACCCTCATTTGAATCAGAGCTTCTGACTGGGTTTCAGGGTGCATGATAGCCATGTGATCTAGGTAACGGCCAGGCCTTATTGTATTCATGCCACACTGAAAACAGCAGGGTATAGGTATAGCAGTGATTTCTGGATAGAAAATGACCAGGGCACAACTGCAGGGAATAAGTGAAGAGATGACAAAGAGCAGGTGATGTGGGAGAAATGAGAGTGGGACAGCCTCTCCAGGGACGGTGGATCCCATCTTGTTTGTTACTTTTATCATTGCTGCCATAAAATACCAAACAAAAGCAACATAAAGAAGGCCTGATTTGGTTCAACGTTTGAGAGTGTAGCCCACCACGCAGGGACAGGCAGGGCAGCAAGAGCATGAAGCCACTGGTCACATTCCATCCGCAGGCAGGAAACAGGCTATGGAGAGTTCTGGGTTCAGCTTGAGTCACCATCTTCTTCACTCCTAAACCTCAGCCCATGGGATGGTATCTCCCACAGTTAAAGAAGATCTTTCTTCCGCAATTAACCTAACCTACATTCCCTCACAGATTCCCAAAGATTTCTCTCTCAAGGGCTTTTAAATACTGATCAATTGACATTACTAACCATCAGAGCTGCTGCCTGGGTGAAAAAGCCACCCTTATCCCTTGAAGACACAGGGTTACTCAAATTCCAGGGCACATGCACAGGGTGACACAGAGGCTACAGTTCATGATAAATTCCTCTCAGTGCAGGCATATTAGCCACTCCTGCTTCAGCTCTTACTGGTCATCTGCCCAAACCAGACCCTTAACTGTGCCCTCCGCGATTTAACCCCTAGACATGTCACTGTCATTGCCCTTTGTCATGCCATCAGTCCTCTAGTGCTGACCATGTCCTCAGTCATTGTCCTGACCCATGTCCTCAGTCCTCTAACAATGACCCATGTCCTCTGTCATAGTCCTGACCCATGTCCTCAGTCCTCTAACCCTGACCCATTTCCTCTGTCATTGTCCTGACCAATGTCCTCAGTCCTCCATCCCTGACCATATCCTCTGTCATTGTCCTGAACCAAGTCTTCAGTCCTCCAACCCTGACCATGTCCTCTGCAATGTCCTGATCCATGTCCTCAGTCCTCTAACCCTGACCATATCCTCTGTTATTGTCCTGACCCATGTCCTCAGTCCTCTAACCCTGACCATGTCCTCTGTCAATGTCCTGACCCATGTCCTCAGTACGCTAACCCTGATCATGTATCTGTCATTGTTCTGACCCATGTCCACAGTCCTCTAACACTGACCAAGTCCTCTGAAATGCCCTGACCCATGTCCTCAGTCCTCTAACCCTGATAATGTCCTCTGTCATTGTCCTGACCAATGACCTCAGTCCTCTACCCTGACCATGTCCTCTGTCAATGTCCTGAAACATGTCCTCAGTCTTCTGACCCTGACCATGTCCTCTGTCAATGTCCTGACCCATGTCCTCAGTATGCTAGCCCTGACCATGTATCTGTCATTGCTCTGTCCCATGTCCT
The DNA here is from genome assembly GCF_020740685.1 of Jaculus jaculus. Classification (NCBI taxonomy): domain Eukaryota; kingdom Metazoa; phylum Chordata; class Mammalia; order Rodentia; family Dipodidae; genus Jaculus; species Jaculus jaculus. Next base: position 61,946,976 of record NC_059103.1, on the reverse strand, counting down.
CAGTACTCTAACCATGACCATGTCCTCTGTCAATGTCTTGAAACATGTCCTCAGTCCACTAACCATGACCATATCCTCTACCATTGAAATGACACATGTCTTCAGTCCTCTAACCCTGACCATGCCCTATGTCATTGTTCTGACCCATGTACTCAATCCTCTAACGCTGACCATGTCCTCTGTCAACGTCCTGAGCCATGTCCTCAGTACTCTATCCCTGACTGTGTGCTCTGTAATGTCCTGACCCATTGTCCTGACCCAGGTCCTCAATCCTATAACATTGACCCATGTCCACTGTCATCGTCCTGACCCATGTCCTCAGTCCTCTAACGCTGACCATGTCCTCTGTCATTTTCCTGACACATGTCCTCAGTCCTCCACCTGACCATGTCCTCTGTCATTGTCCAGACCCATGTCCTCAGTCCTCTAACCCTGACCATGTCTTCTGTCATTGCCATGTCCCATGTCCTCAGTCCACTAATCCTGACCCGTGTCCTCTGACGTTGTACTGGCCCATGTCCTCAGTTCTTTGACCATGACCATCTCCTCTATCATTGTCCTGACCCATGTCCTCAGTCCTCTGACCTGGACCACGACCTCTGTCAATGTCCTGACCCATGTCCTCAGTCCTCTAACACTGACCATGTACTCTGTCATGTCCTGACACATGTCCTCAGTCCTCCAACCCTGACCAAGTCCTCTATCATTGTCCTGAACCAAGTCCTCAGTACACTAGCCCTGACCATGTCCTCTGAAATGTCCTGACTCATGTCCTAAGTCCTCTAAAACTGACCATGTCCTCTGTCATTGTCCTGAACCATGCCCTCAGTCCTCTAACCCTGACCATGTCCTCTGCAATGTCCTGACCCATGTCCTAAGTCCTCTAATCCAGATCATGTCCTCTGTCATTGTCCTGACAAATATCCTCAGTCCTCTAACCCTGACCAATGTCCTCTGTCATTGTTCTGACCCATGTCCTCTGTCATTGTAGTGACCCATATCCTCAGTCCTCAAAAACTGACCATGTCCTCTGTCAATGTTCTGACCCATGTACTCAGTCTTCTAACCCTGACCATGTCCCCTGTCAATGTCCTGACCCATGTCCTCAGTACTCTATCCCTGTTCATGTCCTCTGTCATTGTTCTGACCCATGTCCTCAGTTTTCTAACCCTGGCCATGTCCTCTGTCAATGTCCTGACCCATGTCCTCAGTCCTCTAACCCTGACCATGTCCTCTGTCATTGTTCTGACCCATGTCCTCAGTCCTCTAACCCTAATCATGTCCCCTGTCAATGTCCTGATCCATGTCCTCAGTCCTCTAACATTTACCCATGTCCTCTGTCATTGTCCTGACCAATGTCCTCAGGCCCCCATCCCTGATCATGTCCTCTGTCATTTATTTGAATCAAGTCCTCAGTCCTCTAGCCCCGACAATGTCCTCTGCAATGTCCTGACCGATGTCCTCAGTCCTCTAAAACTTACCATGTCCTCTTTCATTGTACCTGACCCATGTCCCCAGTCCTCTAACCCTGACCATGTCCTCTGTCATTGTTCTGACCCATGTCCTCAGTCCTCTAACCCTGACCATGTCCTCTGTCATTGTTCTGACCCATGTCCTCAGTCTTCTAACCCTGACCATGTCCTCTGTCATTGTTCTGACCCATGTCCTCAGTCCTCTAACCCTGACCATGTCCTCTGTCATTGTTCTGACCCATGTCCCCAGTCCTCTAACCCTGACCATGTCCTCTGTCATTGTTCTGACCCATGTCCTCAGTCCTCTAACCCTGACCATGTCCTCTGTCATTGTTCTGACCCATGTCCTCAGTCCTCTAACCCTGACCATGTCCTCTGTCATTGTTCTGACCCATGTCCCCAGTCCTCTAACCCTGACCATGTCCTCTGTCATTGTTCTGACCCATGTCCCCAGTCCTCTAACCCTGACCATGTCCTCTGTCATTGTTCTGACCCATGTCCTCAGTCTTCTAACCCTGACCATGTCCTCTGTCATTGTCCTGACCCATGTCCTCAGTCTTCTAACCCTGACCATGTCCTCTGTCATTGTTCTGACCCATGTCCTCAGTCCTCTAACCCTGACCTTGTCCCCTGTCAATGTCCTGACCCATGTCCTCAGTACTCTATCCCTGTTCATGTCCTCTGTCATTGTACTGGCCCATGTCCTCAGTCCTCTGACCATGACCATCTCCTCTGTCATTGTCCTGACCCATGTCCTCAGTTCCCCAACCCTGATTATGTTCTGTGTCACTGTCCTGACCCATGTCCTCAGTCCTCTACCTCTGACCCACGTCCTCTGTCATTGTCCTGACCAATGTCCTCAGTCCTCTAACCCTGAATCATTTCCTCTGTCACTGTCCAGACCCATGCCCTCAGTCCTCTAACCCTGATCCATGTCCTCTGTCATTGTACTGACCTATGTCCTCAGTCCTCTAACACTGACCATGTCCTCTGTTATTGTCCTGACCAATGTCTTCACACCCCCAGCCCTGATAATGTCCTCTCTCATTGTCCTGACCCATGTCCTCAGTCCTCTAACCTTGACCATGTCTGCTATCATTGTAATGACCCATGTACTCAGTCCTCTTACCCTGACCATGTCCTCTGTCATTGTCCTGACACATGTCTTCCGTCCTCTAACCCTGACCATGTCCTCTGTTACTATCCTGACCCATGTCCTCAGTCCTTCAACCTGACCATGTCCTCTGTCATTGTCCGGACTCATGTCCTCAGTCCTCCTACCCTGACCATGTCCTCAGTCATTTTCCTGACCCATGTCCTCAGTCTTCTTACCCTGACCATGTCCTCTGTCAATTTCCTGACCCATGTCCTCAGTCCTCTAACATTGACCCATGTCCTCTTTCATTGTCTTGACCCATGTCCTCATTCCACTAACTTTGTCATTCTCCTTACCCATGTCCTCTGTCCTCTAATTGTGACCATGTCCTCTGTCATTGTCCTGACCCATGTCATCAGTCCTCTAAGGCTGACTATGTCCTCTGTCATTGTCCTGACTCATGTCCTCAGTCCTCCAACCCTGACCATGTCCTCTGTCATTGTCCGGACCGATGTCCTCAGTCCTCCAACCCTGACCATGTCCTCTGTCATTGTCCTGACCCATGTCCTCAGTCCTCTAACCCTGACCATGTCCTCTGTCATTGTCCTGACCCATGTCCTCAGCCCTCTAACCCTGACCCATGTCCTCTGTCAATGTCCTGTCCCATGTCCTCAGTCTTCTAACCCTGACTCTTGCTGTCAGCCCCCTAAGCAAAATTTTATAAAGTAATGTTCTGGTTATCATAGCTATGACCTCACGTCATAGCAATTTTTTGTAGCAGTTAACTTCTTGTTCCTGGGACATAATACCTGACCAGAAGAAGCTCATGGAAGGAAAGGATTTATTTTAGCTTACAGCTTTGAGGGGATGTTTTGAAGAAAACATAACTAGAGTAGGCAGCTGAACATCCTATCTTGTCACATGAACAGGAAGGAAGCCACAAGAATGAACAAACTACTCCCATTGGGGCTGAACTTATCAATAAACCTCAAGGCTCAACCCCAGTGACACATTCTTCCAGAGAGGCTCCACCTCCCAAATGCTCATTCTCATTAGGATAAAGTGTGAAGCTTTAACACAAATACATTAGGCTATGGGAGTCTTTTTATATTCATACCACCACAACAATGTTCAGAATTTAGAGAAATGTTTTAAGACTAATACCAAGAATTCCTAGATATTGGGTATTCAGTCTGTTCAAATACTGACATTTTACCTCCTTTTCTCTAACTTTGTTCTCCTATCTCTATTTCTCTTTATTTCATTCAGTGTTTTTCAGTGTCTCTCTTATACACACACAGTATGTGTTTATTCCGAGCCTTTTAAAAGAAAATCAGTGCTATCATTCTATTTTGAAATTATGTAAACTTATTCACATTTTTGTAAGTGAAGAGGAAAGGCCAACTGTTTTGTAGAATTTCTCACAATTTGAATTTGCTTTGGATTTCCTTATGATAAAGCAAAATATTCATTTTGGGGAGAAATATAAAACTGATGATATTGAACTAGGAGGCACTGGCTGCTACTTGGATTTGTTACTAAAAAAATTAACTTTATTCTAAAATTCCATTGACTGGTAGTACCACACCCACAGGCCCATATGATACTTTTGAAGTTATCTTTCAATCATCAGATCCCAAAAGCAACATTCTCTGCAAATTCAGTCCAAGAAAGCCTCCCTTTCCTACTGTGGCCCAAATATGGCCTAGGCCAATTACATGCTTTATTTTTATGTAACACTCATCACTGGTTGAATATTTGTTTCTATCTTTCCTATTAAAAGAAGAGTTTGCTCACTGTGCATGAGAGCATCTATTCAAGGCCTCATTCATACCACATATTCATTCATCACCATCAGTGAGCAGCCCTTGACCATCTCTGCTAAGCTACAATGGATTTGCCAGCTGCCTCATTGGCCCAATCCTTTTCTTGCTACAACTTGAGACCTGCCAACACAGGTAGGTCTGCCACCATTCCAGGACACAGCATGGATCTCTCCTATACCCTGTGTTTTAAGTTATTCTCTATCTGGAGTGACAGTTCTCCTTTAACTGTTTGACCAGGTCTTATATGAAGCTATCCCTAACTCCACAAGGACGAATTAATTTCCCTCATCTAAAATCCTATAATGGTTTTTACATAATTAGAATGTAGCATATAACCCATAGCACAGTGTTCAATTGCTAAGTGTCTTCTGAGACCTGGAAGGTCAGGGCTGTTGTGTGCCTTCAACTCCTGGCAAAGCATAAGAAAGGTCCCTGCCTGGCTGTGGCATCTGCCCAGGTACCTGCAACAACCTCATTCAGCTTTCTCACTATGGCCATGCATGCCAAGGCCCAACTTTGAAATTTAAGGAATTCTGTCATTTCTCTCCTCAACTCCATCTACATAATATCTTCCCTTCTATTCTAATAATAAACAGGAAGTTACAAGTTAGTCACTTTTTGCTTTGTAATTTCAAAATGATCTGTGAGCCACATATTTTTTTTTTTTTTCCTGAGCTAAGGTTCTGATGGAGGAAATAGCTCATTTGCAGTTTAATCAGGGACCAAATACTTTTACCTCTAAACAACACTAATGCGGGACCCTTTAAAGGGCAGAGGTACTGCCTCAAAAGGGGGGGGGGGGGAAGAAACCACCGTGACAGCAGGCATTCCTCCTTTGGCTAAGCTAGAGAATGTATATGTCTACATTTCACCTTCATGGCTCTTGTAATGACAACCATCACAATAAAATGAAATAAAAAATGAATACAAACAGTGGGAGATAGGGTCTTAAGAGTCTCTGCTCATCTTTGTGTGGAAGAGGTAGTTATAGGAGAAGCCTGTCTGTTTTGTGGCAGGGCAGACTCCTGGCTGCATGTTGGATCTCCGTGTATGTCTTCCACGTTCTTTGGCATGGTGAAACATGGCAGAGTGTGAGGATGGACCAACTGATGGATGATGACATTTAGCAGATAAACTATTGTTAATCCCCATGTGGGCCAGGTCTCCTGTTAATCCATAACTGAATGCAAAAAGCCTACCTGACAGTGTAAATTTGCTTGGTTGTGGGGAGCTTTTCCTTAAACTAGTTTTTTGGTTAAGAGCTCCTCCCATGCAGATGCCTGTGAGACTCTGCCTGACTGTATTTTCATCACTTTGGTCTAATGTTTCTATTTCCGGTAATCTGAGGATGCTTTGCATTTTCATGGGAGGGGAAGGAACTAAGCATCTAAAGTTGCACTTAAAGCCTGTCGGAATGTTGGGGAGCAGTGTGCAGTTGTGCATGAGTGCAAAAGCACTGTAGTTAGAGGTGACTAAGTTCACTGTGAATGGCATGCTGCCTGATCTATGTGCCCTCTTAAAACAAAACAAAACTTTAAAGCAAAGAAAATCAAGGTATTATAACAACAGCTATCTGCAACTAGCTGTGATTTTCAAGTTCTGCTGCTCCATGTGGAGGCTCAGTCCACCATGCAAATATGTTTGGATAATTAAAAAGTATGTTTTCTGTTGTTGGTTTGTTATACCTGGCGTGAACTGAGACCAGTTCCCCTAATCCAATCAAGGCCTCTGCAGAAAGGGTCGAGGGGTCAGCAACTGCTCCTACAAAATACTATGCAATTGAACCCAAACAAGCCTTCATTTACTAAGCAGCTGGTCACAGACAATCTGGGATCTGTCCTCCTGTCCCCCTGACATCCTGGGGAATGCATTCCACCATCTGAATAGAAGCCCTCTCACCCATCTGCCTCATCAATGCTAAGACCTAAGTCATTTGTTTTCTTTCTTTGCAACAGAAATGCAAAGTAAATCTCAAGTCTTTTCAACCAAAGAGAAAATTTCATTCCATCTTTATTTAAAAGAAAAATCAACTTCACATTGGTTTGTCATTGAATCATTATCTATTAAAAAATGATGGAGGTGTGTGTTTGAATCATTTTTGTTTTTTATGTGTATGTGTGTATGGCCATGTATGCACTCTTGTAACACCTCATGTGCTTGCCTGTAACAAGGTGTGCTCACCTGTGGGGAACAGAGCAGAAAGTCTGATGTCCCTTTTGTAAGGTTCAGGAGTGACCAAGACCATGGAGACCTCTCTGAGGCAAAGATGGAAGCTTTTATCTGGGAAAAACATGAGCTGCCAGGACTGACTCTCAAGAGCTGAGCAGTCCACTTTGAGATTATAGATAGTGGGCTATATAGAGCTCTTCAGTTGGGTGAAGGTGAGGAAGGGAAATAGCTAGGGTGTGAGACCAGAACAGTGACCTGACCTGAAAGATAAGGGGGTGAGATAAGGGGGCAGGGAACCTAGACCTGGGGCATTGTTAGGCAAGAAAGGGATAATAGCTGGGGGTGGTTCCTTGAGGAATGTGGATGACTACTTCCTTATGTCTCTGTCCTGTCCTTGGTGACTCCATTTTATCCTGACCTAACACCTTTACAAGCTCTTCTACCTGTTCTTGTTTGAGCTGGTGTCTCTTACTCTTACTGGTCCTGGAGCTTGCTGGTTTGTTGTTGTTGTTGTTTCTTTGTTTTTCTGTGAACTGTGCTGATTCTCAAGTGTCTGCTCCCTTATAATCCTGGGGTTATAGGCACATGTGCCCCCTCTGCCTCTAACTGTTTAATGTGGGTTTGGGTAAGTCAAACTGTGGCAGTCTTGGGCCCCTCAAACCCTCATGCTTGTGTAGGAAGGGTGCTTAACCACTGAGCAATCTGCACATATATGTGGCTTTTAACAGGGCTGACAAGCACATACATGGAATGAAATGTATGGCTGGTTGTTTGTGACAGCTAATTCAGAAGGAATGGTTTAGCACTGTGATTATGTGAGGAAATTGGTGATGTATGTCTATCTATCCTCCCACTTCAGAAAACACTGAATGCCCTGATCACATGGTGGTGTACATCACTAGGGAAAGTTAAGTTGGAGATATTACATCCACCTGTGATACCTTTTCAAGGTGAATTTATTTGTGTAGACGTTATAGAAGGTTAAAAATTCAAACAAGTTTAGATCATGTGTACACTTATATGTAGGCAGTGAAAATTCTAGAACCTCAGACATCACATGTTGGAACACATAAATGCCTAGAAGGTCTCATGGAAGACAGCCAGTCCTCCTGGCCAAGGGAGCAATAGAAGCCAGTCTTGCAGGACCCTAAAGAAGGCCATGGGGCTAAAGGAGCAAGAGCATTCCCTCATACAAAATAATATTCATGATATTAGAAATGGTAACAGAATTTAAGTTTCAAGATATTTTTTGTGAGAGTCTCAACAGAAAGCTCAGGCTGATCTCAGAGCCTTCAGGAATACCAATGTGAGCATCATGCCTAAATTAAAAATGTAACTTAAAAAGTAAATTGTCCTTTCTTGTACATAATTTTCTCCCTTCTAATCCTGAACTAACTACTTCATCCTCCTCTGGTTCTGTTGCCTTTTCCTCCACAATCTCCCTCCCCTTGTCTACCTGCAGTGTAATGGATGATTCCAGAACACTAAGGGAAAGAAACCCATGTCTGCCCCATTGAGGTTATACACACTAATCCCTACAGATATTTTACAATGAATTTTACATGGATTAAAAAAAAGTCGTCACTTATATAATCCATATTTTAATGAAACATTCATTTAAAATTACCATTATTGTTTTTTCTTTAAGTGATAAATGAAAATAGGGAACCTCTTTTCTTTAGAAGAAATCAAGATTTATGTCATACATCATAGAACCTTCCAGATTCATTTTCCTCATTCCTCTTGGGGTACTTCTCTCCAGATGTTTAATAATAAAAATAACAAAGGGTTAGTTCCATCTTTCAGTAACATATGATGATTTTTTATCCTAGATCTTTTTTGGTGAAATAATTACAAATCTTCCCTTCAAGATTAATGCTCTGTGTCAAGTTTTTTCCGGCCTGGATAGACATTGCAGTTCAGAGCACTATTGGAATAATCGACATAGTTTGATTATGGAGTGTGCTTCAAACAGTAATTTGCATGGACACTGAGTGTCCTGATTTGGAAGTTATGTTGTGAATGTGAGAAGGGTGTTCTTGTTCTTAGGAAAATAGAAACAGGTATGTCTTTTTCACCTTGCTACCAAATTGTTCTAGGAAAAGTAAACTAACAACATGCAAAAGTTCACAACACAGGTGGGCAGAAAGGAAACAACTGGTGGGTGTCTAAAACCTCAGGACATTGCTGTGCTCTTTATCAACCCAAATTAACATCACAGTTTATTTAGTGTAAGAGAAACTAAAGTCTTATTTGACTTCTGATATTTATTTTTGTCCAAGCTAAGTCCTCTTTTTTCTTTCATTAATTAATTAATTAATTTAGAGAGAAATAAGAAGATGGAATGGGTATGCCAGGGTATTCAGCTATTGTAAAGGAACTCCAGAAGCATGTCCCACCCTGTGCATCTGGCTTACTCGGGTCCTGGGGAATCAAACCTAGGCTCTTTGGCTTTGCAGGCTAGCCCTTACCTGCTAAGCCATCCCTCCATCCTTGCTTTCTTTCTTTTTTTTTAAATTTGTTTATTTTTATTTATTTATTTGAAACTGACAGAGAGAGAAAGAGGCAGATAGAGAAAGAGATTGAGAATGGGCGCGCCAGGGCCTCCTGCCACTGCAAACGAACTCCAGACACGTCCAACACCTTGTGCATCTGGCTAACGTGGGTCCTGGGGAATCCAGCCTTGAACCGGGGTCCTTAGGCTTCACAGGCAAGCGCTTAACCGCTAAGCCATCTCTCCAGCCCCCTACTTTCTTTTTCATACTAAACTTGAATAAAAATGGAATGGTAGTTCCATGGACATGTGTGCCATGTAGTTTTGCCCCCACAGAAGTTTCCTTTTTAACTAACAATTTCCTTTACAAACAGTCTGGCTTTATAAGAATATTACATAAATTATTCAGGAAATAAAGACAATAGCATGCAATTTTCTTTAAATTTTGCCTTTTTTTTTTTCCATCCAGTCACCCTCCTCAGGGATGCCCTCCCCCCTGGTGCCCTGTGTGGGTACTTAGGATGAATAGCGCCTTCTAGCCTAGGTGTGGGCACTGTATTTGCTTGTCCAGGACCAGTTCACACAAACTGTCAGCCATTCTTCCCATGTAAAGAAACAAAGTATTTTTTCTTCCTATTAATTCAATCACTAACAAAAATTATCTGTTCCTAACGTGAAATGTATTTGTTTAGCAAAAGCGTATCCCTATGTAACTCTCATTTTATTGGAGAAGATGCTGAACTCAGGATGGGCTACAGAAGACATTATAGCATATGACTCCAGATGCAAAAGCTTTTCTTTTTAAATTGACCATGACACTGAAGGGGGTGTGTGAGGTGTTGGGAGACAAATGGCTGAAATATCCAGCTGGAAGGCAATGCTCCACTCAAGTTGCATTTTCTCTATGTAGCATTATTTAGAAAAATTAGTCAACACACATGCAGAAGAATCATGTGACAATGTCTCCTGTTCCCGACCTGCTAATCTCTTTCTTTTGTGAATGGTAGCTTTATTTTTTGACTTCAAGTCTAAATAGCTTCTCAGGGCAGAACAGACTTCCCTGGAAGCCAGGATAGGTTGAAGGGGGCGGGTGGCACTGAAATTGGAATGCTGAGTTTTCTTTCTTTCTTCCTTGCCTTCCCCACCCCCACGCCCCACCCTTTTCACCATTTTAAAATAAATCCACCTTCCCTGCTCAAATTCCAAATCATTTAAAGTCCAGCGAGGTCTTCTCCTTGCACACTCTAAATGTTTCCAAGTGAGTCCATCTTTAGTGGAGGAGAAAGTTTATTCAGGTGCCTTGAATCAGACAAGGGCTCAGGGATGCAAATTGGAGCCTAGACAGGGCCCTGTGTCTGGTGCCCTCCCTCCTAAAGAAACATAACAAAACCCCAGAAAAACAGGCTGCCAGTAATCTCTCTGCCTTAGCCAGAAACAGGGGTGATGGAAAGCTGCCCTCTCATTATAGTCCTGGTCTCAAGGTTAGAATTAGACCCTTAGGGTAAGGAGCTGTCAATTAGAGATAACTCCAGCCGCTGTCTGCAGAGGGGGCTTATCGCCTAGCAACTCTGCTCATTCAGGCCACAGCCCTGGGCCCTGCCTGCAGCTCAAGAGCCATCTTGAAGACAGTGAAATAACCTTTTCTTCCGTGGAGCAGATGCATAAAGAATTCTGCTTCACGGAGTCCTTGATGGAGCCCTGGTGACATTGACTGGCAATGGGCTGGAATCTGGAAAGAATTATGGTGTCCTTGTTTTCCAGTTGCAGATGTTTCCATTGGAGGATTTCATGGGAGGATCTGGCCCAACAATCAGGGAATCTAAATTCACTCTGATATTGGATGCCTCCTTCCAGAGCACAGCCTGTCATGTTTATGCAGAAGCTCACATACTCTCCCTCTCCTTGCCTACTTTATGCTTAGAAGTAATTTGCCCACAGTAGGGAGTGGAGGGGCTCTGGTTACCACGGGAACTCCGCCTCTCTCTTTATCTACCATGGCAAGGCATATAGAAAGACGACAAGCATAAATCCTATTAAGAAGAGCACAGGGCTATGTACCATTGATGTAAGTGACATCACAGAATTTACTACTGGACTATATACTAGGTACAAAGAGAAAACACATCGTATACATTCCTTCCAGTTGTCTGTTCGCTAGAGGTAGGAATGGTGTTGTTGATTTTTCTAATCACAAGCACAGGGAGGATGACAAAATGCTGGAAGACTGCAAGGGGGAGGGGAAGAGGCAAGCCTTTGATTTTTCCACTAGTATCTGAGATAACAAAGAAAGATCCCAGAAATGTTGTAAAAATCAAAGATGCAAAATACACAACGTGCTGTGGGGTGCGAATTAGACACTTTACAAAGGTCTTTTGTAGGACAACAGTCTCTTTGCCCACCAGTGCAGACAATAAGCAGAGCTTTACTTATATCTCCCTGCCCCCACCCTTCCTCCATCAGCACCACTTCTGTTGGAAAACTGGTGTCACTTACGATGGTGTCATCACCGAATATTCTGCCTGCACCTTCATTTCCTCTGCCTTTATCAATGAAGGAAGCATCTTTGAGATCTGGTTGATTTTATACTTAAATCATCATGAAGAATTTGGGAACAATAATCCGACAGTCAAGAAACACACACAGCTTATGTCAGGTTAGTGAGCTCATACATGTGAGGTCAGAGGAAGAAGCAGGGCACTGGAGTCTTGAAACAGATGAATGTCACAGGGCCTCCATTCTGGCTGCTGTGAGTTTGCAGGTGAGGACATCGGTTCTTGAATACACACCATGGTAAATGAGATTCCCCCCTTCCAATATGAACAGCTTTGGGGTGGATTTTTTTAGACCCTTACTGAATCTCAATACGCAGATGGATTGTCCATTAAGCTTGGGTACACTTGCTTTCCTCATTCCACTTGACATCATGAGACACAGGACAGAGGAGGAGAAAGCCTAAACAACTTTGAATCTTTACAGTGTGTCTGAATGGGATGCACATACACTTGTGCTTCAAAACCAAAGTCCTGCTCTATAATAAAATAAACCCTGACAAAATATATCACAAAATATCCAACACCTTAAAATCAACGGATGTGTGCAATATGCAAACTAAAAATGTTCTCACTAGTTACGAAGGCATTGATGTTTATGAATTGTTTTCACCACATAATGGGGGCTTGGGAGTTTCTTGCTCTCTCCTAATTGGCTACCTGAAAATAAAGCTATTTGACTAATTCCCCCTCAACCTGGTTGACCCTCTCCAGGTTATCTTCCTGGTGGGTGGTTCTTTTCATGTAAAATCAAACTGGCTGTGAATATACATGCTGCTAGTGCATTCTTACAAAGACATTTCTAAGCCATCCTTTCCATTGTGGAAACAATCTTTGTCTCTGTAACATACTAGCTGGCCTGAAATTTGAGTAGTAAAAACTGGCTTAAAAAAAGAAACATTCATAGCAATCAAAGTTTATTTTATTAAACAGCAGATGTCCCCAGGATTCTTAGGTGGACTGTCACTGATGGTTGCCTAGGAGATAAGTGAACTTAACCACTTCACTGCCAGAGGAATTGAATTAATTCTTGGAACATCCATTGGAAGGTCCTAGACCCTCCCACAGCTCATTAATCTGTGGTGAACTGCCTCAGTTTCAAAGGGCTCTTGCTCAGTAAAAAGGGCCAAAGATCAGGCTGTTATCTTAATGCAAATTTAGCTCCCCCTGTGTTGTCTGGGTACCTGGCCTTACCAAAATTTGATTCAATTTTGTATGTAGACAATGAATCTATATTAAAGACTTTCAGTGTTTAGTCACTCTTTTCTGCCCAGTGTTACTAGAAGAAAATAGAAGCAAAAAGCAGCAGTCGCCTTATGTCTACCAGAACTAGGTTTGAGAATGCAGTGTTTAATTTGTTTTGCATATTATTACTATGAATATTATGTTTTGAAATGATGCTTTAAAATAATCTGAAATGCTGGATTACATGACCAGGCTTCAGCTTGTCTCTCTTATTACCCTAAGGGGCTATTTCTTTAAGTGTTCAGTCTATAGTTCTCCTATGAGTGTGTGTCCAGGTTTACCTAATGGGGAAAGTGAAGCCTGGGCCCCAGAGTGAGGTGGACCTGTTATTTTTTTTTTTCCCTGGTCAGGCTGACTGAATTTCCTGAAAGAAATCACAGATTTTCTGAGCCTCAGTTACTGTCTGTGATGGGAAAAAGAGACTGGATTAAAATACTTCGAAAGGGTTACAAAATATAAATTGTAGTACAAATATTGTTAATTTTTATGTACTTTATGTCCATTTTGTAAGATATTAAAAATTGTATTACTGAATGTAATCACCAGAATTGCAAATCTTCAAATACCAGAAAATGCAATATTTAGTTGGCCTTATTGTTTTCAGGTTTATGTCTAGCTAGACATAAATTTCTCTCCATCAAACAGAAAAGTTTGCTTTACTGAAGCAATTTTCTAACTTTGTAAGTTTATGTTCAATATTCTGTCAATTTTTCTCATGGAATGAAGGTACCCAAGATAAAGAATGTTACCTAATACGTAAAAATATATTATGTGTAATTATATACACCCTTTCCCCCTTTTTCTATCATCTTTGGTTACTCATATGCTATAGCATTTCCTTAGCCTTAGTAAGAGGTTGCAAATATGAAAAGCTAGTTTCCACACCCAAAAGAAGGAGTTGGAGTCTGTAAAGTGTCAGTGGAACAGGGAAATGTAACAACAGGCATTTGCCCTAGGAACAGGCTGTGAACATAGGCAAGCCTGTGCGTATGGGGTTCATCTTAAATAAACCTGAAATAAAGTTTGATCCCACTTCCTGACTTCTAGAATTCTGCCCTGAAGATTTTTCCATTATTCAAGGACAATGAGAAAATACAGATTAAACAATCATGCCAGGTAGAAAGACGGCTCTGTCCTGAGAAGCATAGCAAGAAGAAAATATCAAGGGAACTGATAACTTGTAGTTGATGTTGTATTCCTTGCAATTTTCTATTGAAAGAGACCTATGATATATGCACACACACACACACACACACAGAGAGAGAGAGAGAGAGATCACCAGCATATTAACAGACTTTAAGAATAATAAAAGTTCTTATAGTGTTGATATTTAAATTTTACTATCCATGTGCTAAGGCTCATTGCATTATTTGTACAGTAAATATTTAGTTGGTAACGGTTTTATGGGTTACCAGTATACAGACTCCTATGCAAGGTATAATCTTTACTATCTTCATATCAGAGGAAATATATTACTTAAAACACCTTGAGACATTGTGCTGAAAAGTAGCTTGTTTTATGTCCCTGAAGTTACCTTTCTCCATGTTAAAGCTACTAATTGTCTCAATGTATGTTTTCAATAAACAAATTTCCTTAAAAACAGAATAATAAAATTCCTTTAAAGTTGGAGTCAATTATCCAAACGTGTTTAAAGATCAACAGAAATACAATTTATATTTTTCAACAGATCAAGCACCATACCTTAATTTTCCCTTCCATCATGTGACCCAACAATGAAATTATTCCAAACCACCACAAAAGGATTAGAGCTTGCGTGTATTATGGGTATGCTAACACACTGTCCCTGAGATAAGAAAGAGGCGGCAAGAGAAATGTGAACTAGATGACTCCTTTCATTTCCCAGCACCTCAGCAGATGAATCCAATTCTCCAAAGAAAAACCTCACTGGTCGTACATCACCCATGCCTGGAACTTACCAATGCATCAGAGATTTATTTGTGAAAATCAATCCTGCTTTTGAAAATTCAGTGTGGGTGAGGGGCTGCTGACTCAGGGAGCCTGAGGGAGCTGCGGCCTGCTGCTTCACAACAGCCCATCCCCAGCATGGCAAGCACACAGAAGGCAGAATGAATGGCCTCATCTACAAGCCAGCTATTTGATATGCAGATCGGCCTGCAGGCCTCTTCAATAACACTGCACTGCTCAGGCAGCAGGTGCAGGAGAAGTGAGTGGCCTTTCCTCCATGCAAAGCTGGGCTGCCTTACTCTCTCCCTTTAGCCTGTAACAATTTCTGAATTGCAATTATCTTCATTTTTTTTATTTAGATGACCCATTTACAGGCTGGGGTTCACTCTCCTCGTTAGAAGCCACAGGAGTCACTGCTGAAGCATATCAGCTGGGCTCTTCTTAATAGACGATGTGGAGGTCGAACCACAGAGCAGCTCCTGAGCTCCCCCACACCCACAGCCCTCATAGCCAAGCTTCCTTAACAATGGTTATTGACTCTTGCAGCAGAAAAAGAGTGTGCTTTTCCATCTGTACTGACAGTAGCACCCTAAGTGAAGATGAAGTAAGATATGTTCCTAATTCTTTTTCTGTCATAGTCACAATTGCTCTCAGTGTCAGATGTGGCCTCCTTCTGCACCCACCCACAGGATCATGAGATGAAGGTGTTTTCTAGGTTGTCTCAGCTGCTCCCTGACTCCACCCCACTAGGGAGATCCTTCCTGTGTGGTGCCATTGGTGCCTTATAACTTAAGTTGTCTGCATTTGCAAGTTATGTCCAGAGAATAAGCCATAAATTATTCCAGTTTCATGACTTCGATGCAGCTGTTAGCTAAATGAAAGAATTATCCATTTGAAATCTGTAATCTGTATAGTACCTACCCTTAAATTCACCAGGACCCACTAGTGTAAAAATAGGTGAAATTATTAAAGGTGAAAGATTAGACATTGGCATTTGAGGTGGGACAAGAGGAATGTGAGGAGCAACCCTGCTGGCTGGAGTACTGGCATATTTTGGCATGTACTTTGTATGTGCAAAGAGAGATACACAGAAATGTACAGGAACAGGAGAGGCAATGAGAGAATGAACATGTGGCTTTGCCTGGAAGATTGACTCTGCTACGTCATCTAAACCACCCATTGTCCTTGTGATAGCTGATGCATTTATCTGTTCCCAAGGATTATGGTTTCACCTTTTAAAAATGAAATATAAAAAGATGCTCAAAAGCATACATACAATTCTGACTTCAGGTTTAAGGACTGTGTGCTCCACGCAGCACAATGACAGGAGGTATTTTTCCAATATTAATTTGTTTTGGAGAGATCTTTGCTACTAAAGAAGACCACTGTTGGGGGTTTCCTTACAGAAACAAAAATGTGCTGTGCAGTAGGGTGGGAAATGGAGGTCAATTTCATCAGCCATCTCATCAGACATGAACAGCCATCCCAAGAAGTAAAGAAATCATGACATCTGACTTTCACACAAATACACATGCATCCCCACACATGAACACACATACAATCATTCATAGCATATACACAAAAGAAAGAATTTTAAAAATTAGACACACAAAATTTTGACATTTCCATGTACTATGTGGAATCTTGGAATTTCTGTACAGCTGAAAGACAAAAAAATGTACTGAAACAAACTTGTGTATTGTCATATATAAATGGGACAAGACTAAACTTTGCATATATATATATACATATACATGCAAAGGAATTATATATATTAAAATTATATATATATATATATGTGTGTGTGTGTGTGTGTGTGTGTGTGTGTGTATAATTTATTTATTTGAGAGGAAAAGAATAGGTACACCAAGTCTTATAGCCACTGCAAACAAACTCTAAACACATGTGCTACCTGATGCATCCGGCTTACATGGGTACTAGGGAATTAAACCTGGGTACTTAGGCTTCACAGGCAAGTGCCTTAACTGCTAAGCCTTCTATCCAGCCCATTCCAACTGTTCCTTTAATCACACTACTTTAAAAGCTTCAAACCAATTTAAAAATATTGTTAAAGCTAGATGCAATGGCACTTTGTCTACAGTCTCAGTTACAAGGAGAACTGAACCTGAGCCTAGGAAAGTGAGGCAGTGTGGACAACATAGCAACATAGTGAGGCTCTACTTCCAATTCAAAAATAAATAAATAATTAAAGTAAACAAAAAATAAAGAATTCCAGTAATGGTTATCTTCACCATAGATACTAGGTTGTCTTGTGCTTTAAGATCACTGTGCCCTAAGAGAAGGACAGACATGGGCTGGAGAGATGGCTTAGTGGTTAAGCGCTTGCCTGTGAAGCCTAAGGACCCCGGTTCGAGGCTCGGTTCCCCAGGTCCCATGTTAGCCAGATGCACAAGGGGGCGCACGCATCTGGAGTTTGTTTGCAGAGGCTGGAAGCCCTAGCGTGCCCATTCTCTCTCTCTCCCTCTATCTGTCTTTCTCTCTGGGTCTGTCACTCTCAAATAAATAAATAAATAATTTAAAAAAAAAAAGAAAGAAAGAAGGACAGACACTTATAGGCCAAGAGGCTACCAATTGAGTTGAATTCTAAAAACTGAGTATAGAAAAGAAAGAAGTAATGCTATAGACATTAATATGTGGCCAACAGTTACTTATTATTTTATTTAATTCTCAGAAATGAACATTGCTTTTGTCATTTTCAGTTGAATAAAATTGAGGATTTATTTATTAGTAAATAAAAATCTAGAGGGACCATGGTCCAAATCCATGACTCTCACATTACCAGTATGAGTAATACCTATTGGCTGCTCAAGGAGTTTAGAGGCAGAAAAGAACATTTTTGAGTAAGCTGTTAAGTACATGAGAACTGATTGTTTTCAGACAAAGAAAAGTCATGGGGAGGCAAAGTGTGTTCTGTGAGAAGATAGGAGAGAGCACAGCTTCAGGGATGGGGAGGTGAACAAACACCAGTGAGTCTTGACTGGTCATGGATGGTGGGTCTCGTCCCTGATGGACCCCAACTTCTCCATCACACTGAATCACAAAATGGAGACAGGAGGATTTATCCTTCAGCAGTGAAGAACCCGAAGACCTCATCATGTAGCTGACTCTTACACAGGTAGTGCGCCTCTAGAATTTTCTAGAACTTCAGCAGGCTGGAAAAAACATGCTATAAATTGCACCATTGGCAGAATTTACCTTTCCAAAGGAGACAGACTATGTGTGTTGTATATTAATGCACAAGAAAAACATAAGTGAGGGAACATGTTTTCTGTGGTAGTGTCTTTAGCCTTCATTTTTCTTTCTTTTATCTGGATTTGTTCTCAAGTGAGAGGGGATAGTCTATGCACTTTTAAATCTTTGTTATTTTTATTTATTTATTAGAGAGAAGAAGAGGAAGAGAGAGAGAGAGAGAGAGAGAAAGGGAGGGAGGGAGGGAGAAAATAGATGCTATAGAGCCTCTGGCCACTGCAAAAAAACCTCCAGACACATGTGCAACCTTGTGCATCTGCCTTAGTGGGACCTAGAGAATTGAACCTGGATTCTTAGGCTTCAAAGACAAGCACCTTAACCACTAAGCCCAGTAGTCTCTGTAATTGATGGAGCCACACAGCCTAGGCATGTTTCTTCAGTGTCCTGCAGTCTACCTTGAAAGCCACACCTCAAGATAACACATATGTTATATAGCAAAGTTGCAGCTTCTCAGGGCCATGGCCAGGATTCCTCTCTGGAAACTGCACATCTGAGTCAAACACACCATGCTCTATGGCAGATGCTCAGCCAGTTCTGCTGAGCTAGGGTTGAGCAGCTGGAGCTGGGCCAGAGCAGCCAAAGGAACAGGATTTCTGTGCTGTAGAAACAGGCTTGGCTATGGAGATCTCAGGTCTACATGCTCAGAGGAATCTTAAAGTGTGTGAAAAGATAACTGACTTCTCTTCTGTTTATTTTGGCATGTATATATGTGGTGTGTGGATGTGTGTTTTCTCATGTGGTACGTGTGTGTGTGTGTATGTGTGTGTGTGTGTGCACTTGTGTACATGTGGAGGCCAGCAGTTAATGTTAATTAGAAAGGGTCTCTCACTTGAGCCCAGAGCTCACTGACTTGACTAACCTAGCTAGACAGCCTGCCCAGGTTATCTGGTATTTACTTCCTGAGCACTGGGATTATAGGCTGACCTCCACACCTGCTGGCCTTTAAATGTGTACTAGGGATCTGAACTCAGGTCCTCACACTTGTTCATCTCTCCAGCCTTATATCACATCACCACAAACAGCACACTGTAAACCAATGGTTAAAAATATATTCCAAATAGAAGACATACATGAGCTTAATATGAAATTTATCAATGTATATGATTTATATGAAACATATCTATGACCCAGGGACACAGTATTTTGGAAAGTTGAGTTTTATTTGAATAATATTGTGGCTATTGTTACTTATTTTTCAATTTTTAAATTAAATGACCATAATTAAATTTAAATTATTTCATAGTTAAGAACAATGAAATGAATTCAGAATGGCAACAGAGAATATGGAAATAAAAAGAACAGTAGGGTTTGAGAAATGATTTAGTGTTTAAAGTGCTTGCCTGTGAAGCCTAAGAACTCATGTTTGATTCTCCAGGTCCCACCTAAGCCAGGTGCACAGTGATGCAAGTATTCACTTGTGCACAAGGGGGTGCATGCAGCTGGAGTTTGTTCACAGTGGCTGAAGGTCCTGGCACATCAATTCTCTCCCCATCTCTGTCTGTCTCTCTCTCTCTCCCCCTCTTTCTCGTTTTCTGTCTCTCTCTCAAATAAAGGTGGACCAGATCAAAAGTAAAGTATGTAGCCCTGAATCCATATTAAGGAAGCAGCTCTTAAATGTCTCCTGCAGTGAAAGAAGCCAACCCTGAATGTTCTTATACACCTATGATATATCTGCTTCTTACTTGTGACAAGTGGTAAGGCTAAACCCGAAATAAAACAAAGTACATGCAACTTAGATACAGATGGAACATTATGCTTTATCCAACAGGAGCATCATAAGGTAAAAAACTTACTGTGAAGGCCAAACCACCCAACTCTAAGTGAAAGAGACTTCTGACATCTCTGAGGATTCATTGTGTGCTGTGAGGATGTGCTGGCTACACCACCCTTCTCACAAGAATCCCAGATCATGAGAGAAATCTTTCTGTATTTGTACCAAACTCAAATCATTTATTCAAATGTTTTTAAATTTGGAACAATCTAAAGTCATATTTTTTGGCAACCTTTGTTTTTTTTGTCTCTTTTACTCAAAACCCACATGTATTTTAAGCAAATTCTCATCCATATGCTCCTCATTTATAGTGTCTTAATTCCTTTCTGTGTTGCTCTCTGCACCATTTTGTATCTTTTTCTTTAGGTATTTATTAGACTTTGTATGCTTATCTGTGTGGGGATCATATTAATATTTTTACAGTTGTTTTTTGATTCCTTTAAAGAAATGAAATCTTATGTCATGGGTGGCACATGTCTGTAATCCTGCCAATACAGGGAGTTAGAGTGCCAGATAATTATAGTCACAAAAACCTTCCACTGTGTCAGTGGTCTCTAGGTTCTTGTCTTATGAATTCAGTGAATGAAATTCACAGACTAATTGTGAAGTTTAGAAATATTTTAAGAGCTTATGAGAAGGAAAGAGGCAGAAATCCTTTAGGACAGGAGTGGGACCCTGCAGAGATGGGATCTATCTGGTGACTCTTTTGGGAGTACTTATGGGAATTTACTGGATGGGGGTCAAGCTGGGCTTAACCGGGTGTGGTAGTTTGAATGTATGTCCCCCAAAAACTCAAGTGTTTTACTAAAGCTATAATTTGGCTTTCAGCCTGGCTGGAGGAGGTGTCACTGGGGGCAAATCCTGGGGTCAAGCCCAAAGGTGTGTGTGGGACAGATCTGATTTCTTGCGCAATGATATGCAGAGCACTCAAAGCTTGGCCAGGTCATTTTTGCTTGCTGCAGGTTTGATTTTGCTGCTTTTGGTGTCTGCTGGCTGTTTGGTTGTTTCTCTGCTTGGACGTATGGAAGCAGCATCTTCTGCCATTTATGGAACTTCCACTAGATCTGTAAGCTTGAAATAAATCCCTTCTTCTCCTAAACTGCTCCTTGGTTTAGAAGTTCATCCCAGCAATGTGGAACTGTCTGTAATACCAGATATCAAGAAAAGGGAATAATCTTCCAGGAAAGACTTCCCTCATGGAATAAGAGATAAGGGAACCTTCTTCTGACATCCCTGGAGTCTAGCAAGGCAGAGACTGTGAGGACTCCTTTAGAGAAGGTAAGATGAAGAAGAATGGGATTCCACCTTACAGGCTCAAAGATATTTTTGCTTCATTTATTTTGGGGGACCCTGTTAGCCCTTATTCCCCTTACCATTACTTTGGAGGCCAAGACAATAAGATTGTGAGTTTAGAACCAGTCTGACCTACACAGTGGGATATATAGCCTGCCCCCACCTTTCCTGAAACAAAGAATAGATGCCCCTATTTAGAGACACTATTTAAAACAGTTCTGTATTAGTGGGCTGAGAAATTCTTCTTTCATACACGATGGGAATAATGGCTGGAAATCCCCTACAACATGTGACTGGTGGCTGGTGTATGTCACTCAATAATTCTACTACATAATTGAGAAATAATTCACCCCTGTCAATTTCCTAGTGGAAAAATGAAGATGCTCAAGGAACAAAATAGGCCCCAATGTTAAAGCATTCTCTCTCTCAAATGCCACACTCTTCTACTCTATCTCATTGACTGCTGTTACATGTAATTTGAAAGGGACCTTTACATGATTGCACAACTACTTTCAGTCCAAATAAAATATGCCAAAATTTCCTTTCTGAAAGATTCCAGGAAATATTTTTGCTTCTCTCTGGATAGATACCTTTGTTACCACATCGGTGCAGGACACAGGCATTCTAATGCCCCTTGGCTTCTACCAAAAGACTGATGATTGCCTAACATATGACCAGTAATCACTTACTACCTGGATCAATAGACTGGTATAATCTCTGAGATCCAGGGACTACTTGAAAAAAATGAGATATGCAAACCAAGCCTCTATCTTTCCTGAATTTTTTGCTACCTACTAAAACACAAAGAGGAGAAACAACCTTGAGTTGCTTATAGAGCTGTTGTTGAAGAGATGCTAACATGATCTATACTATAGTTGCTTCAGAGTTCATCTCTGGAGGGTCAGCTTGACTCCCTCTTAGTGCCTGTCTGCATGGTCTCAATATAACAGTCTAGTTTTCATAGGCTCAGTCTTCTCTTCTATCTAGGGGACACCATCATTATCCTCCTTGCAATGACATTTGAAAACCATTAAGTTCACACTGGTTAGATACTCATAATACTTGAAAATATGATGCTCATGGGAGTACATTATAGATGATATCTTAGAATGTTCTTTAAATCATGTACAGACGAGTCTAGAAAGTCTTTTCCTGGGCTCCAAATTATAGAAGTATTTGAGTGTAGAAATATCTCTTCAAAGTTCTTTTAAGTCTCCTAGGAATGTACCTACTGAATGGAGAATGTCCTAGGATCTTTCTCTACACAGCTGCTGGGTCTTTTGATGAAAGGCTAATGGGATCTTCACCAAACCCTACATACATCATATAGACAAAGCCAAGGTTCAAACAACAGAGGCTTGCATTTTCTCTCTCCTGCTCCCAGAGCTGTGTGTATGGATGGATGCAAAAGCATGGTATACAGGATCTTAAAAAGGTATTGTGACTATAACTGGTATATTAATCACCCATGAAGATCCCAGAAGTTGTAGCTATTCCTGAGCAGTAAATAACAGATTACTTCTGTCCCAGTAAAGAGCATGTACTGGTTGGGGTCCATGAGAAAAGCAGTAAATTCATATGTGATGCCTTAAGTGTCAGGTTCTAGGTTTAAGATGGAAGAACCTAGACAAACTGCTTTGGATCCAATTTTTTTTTTTAAATGCAGGAGAAACTGACAGCATCAGAAGCCATAGAGAGATCTTGCAGGTGAGAGCAAAATCATCAGAGTGAGGGAGGGAGATGGGACTTTAGAACACTGGGTAGAGAGAATGCGGGGGGTGGTTAAGGGTTATAGAAAGAGTTGAGGAAAGTGCCCTGTGAAGGAGAGGCCTGCATGATGTGACCAAGGTGGGGCTGGAGAAGGTGACATTTCTCTCTGTTCAGTCTAGTTATACTCAATTACCAGAATAGAACATGGTTCTAGAATACCGACCTAGGAGGGTAAGGCCAGGTAGGAGGAGGAGATGCATAGGAAGAGAGAGGACAGGACTCTAAGAGCACAACTTATTCCAGTTCTACTGAGTTCACATCAACATCAGTTTGTGGATAGGGGCAGCAAGGGTACAGTGTGGTACTTAGGCACATGCCTGAGGGGAGAGCTGAGTGTGGATATGCATCTAGGCTGGCCTGCTCTCAGCCTCCTGATACATACTGGTGGGTCTTTTGCTTCTTCTGGGACTGGAACTAGATGCAAGGGGAGAGTTTACATAGCCATTTGGCATCAAGGGAATTCATGAATTGTTGAAGTTAGTATTGTGGCTGAACACTCCAATTATAGACGTGCTGTGCTTCAAACATGACAATGGCTTGTGTAGGCTGGTTTACATAGGAGTGAGTTTCAACAAAGGAAATATATTCCGTGATCTCTGATTTGCTTAACAAGCAGCTTTCAACTTTTAGTTTTATTAATTGCTCTGAAAACCTGCAATTTAGGTAAAACTAATTACATTTGATTTTACTCAGTTGGTTAGCTCTCTTAATATGAATGGGATTGAAAACAATCACTCTTATCTATATGTGCCATATATGATATGACAATGGGAAATGCCAGGAGACGTCTATCTACTCCCTCAAAATTAGATCTAACTTGATTTATAATAAAGGGTTTGCTCTTGTAAGAAATTGCCTTGACAAGTCTTTTCTTATAAGAATCAATATTTTTTTTCTTGTTTCTTTTTAAAAATGAATTTTTTCACCTACTGACATCTTTTACATATTCTACAAAAAGAAATGTCCAGTATAAATGCTTTGGATGCATACTCTGGAATAACACTTTGATCAAGACAGGACAGTGACAAACATAAGTAGCTGTTAGAAGAGTCAGCAATAGAAATGTAAGAGTGTGTCCATGTCATAGAATGAAAATCCGGGCGTCAATTGGAGAATGGGCAATGAGCTGAATTTTCCTGGTCAGATTATGTTGGCTCAATCAGGTCATGAAAGTTCTGCCCATAGTTCTCTTAAAGAACCCTTGTCTACTGAGCAGGCTCCTGGTCACTCATCTGTAATTGTTCCCTACATGGTCAGACAGTACTTGTAAAAATGCAAGATGCTCTCTTACCACACATACTGGGGAGTAGCATCCAATTGCATTCATAAGACATAAAGGGGTTAGGTTTACCAATCATCTCCTAAATTTCATGAGTCCAGCCTTCCTCAAGGTCATCTGTGAAAAGTCTCAAGGAAGGGGAAAATGGCCTTCATATTCCTGTCTTTAGGTATGCCCCTTTTCCAACCTTTATGAGCATTGCTGAGTGCAACTTTGGCTAATTGGTTCACCTCTCTCAAGTTCATTTACTCCTTACTTAAAAATCAAACAACATATCCTCTGAAAGGTTTAAAGAGAGTAACATGATCAAAAGGGTTGGTGTATAATAGATACATAAATACTGATTTTTTTAAACAAAAATTAGTTTAGAGCCCTATAGAACCTGGGAAGGAAGGACACTAGCTATACCTGTTTTGCTTGCCTCTCCCACCAGACAGAAACTTTTATCATACGACACTTTATCCTGCTCCGGCTTGCATGAGCCCAGGTTCTTGAAGCTTTACCTGTCTATAGCCAACAAAATTCCACATGGACTATGACCATCTATTGAGTTTGGTCTGCTCCAATATGTATGAAAGAAGAGTCCTTAAAGAAGTCAGAATTCAAATCTCAATTAACAAAATTGAGGTGATTGAAATTTGGTGCCCTGCCCTCAATTCCTCCCTTTCTTTTCTCTTCTCCCTTCCTTTTTCCTTCCATCTCTTCCTTTCCTTCCTTCCAGTGACACTATGAATTCCCGTGTGGCTGGAGCCTGCATCCAAGCCTAGCAGCAGCTGCCAGTGTGGATCAATGTCTATGTGGGCGAGACTGTATAGGCAGTAGTACCAGATGAGAAAGCTTGTCACCTTTGATTACTCGCCCTAGCATAGTGCTAAAGAAACGGGCTGTGCAGAATGGCCTCTCAGGAGCACTTGATTCGGCCTGTGAGATCACTGCAACTTTAACCCTGCCCAGCTGGAAGTCCATGCATGGGCCTCAGAGGCTTTTTCAATGGGATGTCATTTTCAATCAATGGACCTACATGTAGACGTGCAAGTATTTCAGACTCCACAGGAAAATCCCCACTTATGAAGGATGGATGGATAATAGAGAGAACTAATATCTCAGAATTTCCTTTGGCAGTGTGTTGTTGTGAAAGCCTAGGACTGGGCAGCAGGAGGTCTGTTTTCTGAAATTGTGTGTCCTCAACAAGCTTTAAGCACCATCATTCCCAATCTGTCCCATGAAGAAGTTGGATAGTTTGGAAGCTCAGTGCCATTCGAGGTCTGAGTCATACATAGCACAACTCCAAAGAGTCAGTGCTTAGGAACTCACAGACTTGGCTTCACCTTTGTGTCACTGTTCACCTTTTCTGAATTTATGTAGAGCAGGTCCTAATATACAGGATTACTTTGAAGGTTAAATGACATAGTAGTTGCTTCTGGAAAGAACTTAGTAATTTTTAAAATTATACTTATATTTGCTGATAAGATCTTTGTATGTAATTGTGGTTTCATGAAGACATGGTATCAAGAAAGCTTCAAATAGTCTTTTTCCATCATGTTTTGGTTATGTGTGCATCTACTATACATGCGTGCACATTCTTGTGAAAGCCAGAGGGCATGCCAGTGCATCATTCCACAGGTACACATTTTCAATTCTTTTTGAGATAGAATCTCTCATAGACTGGAGCTCACTAAGCAGGATATACTGCCTGGACAACACACCCCACAGTGCCATAATTATAAGCACATGGAATCATGCCTAACATTCTTACGTGGGAACTGGGAATGGAACTCAGGATTTTATGCATACATGGTTAGAACTTTACATACTAAGCTATCTCTACAGTTCCCTGAAGATTCTTATTTCTACAAATACTCTTGTATTGCTATGTCATAAATTGTGCAGAAAACACAAAATCTGTCAACAAGTAGTTAAAATAACTAAGCAAGGACTGGACTCAAGCCATGTACCTTCAGTGAGCACATGCTGGTCTTTCCCATCTCTGTCAGCATTCTCAGTGCCCACACGTCTGCACCAACTGTGGAAGCAACTCCAAGTGACTCCATTTACAGTCAGGTTGCATAGGAAAGCCAAAGGGAAGAGTCAATGCAATTAACCCGGAGTGAAATCCTGCTTCTAAAAAATTCTCCCACTCTATTCTTGGATTTATAGTACAAGGTTTTCACTGTAATGGCTCTTGTAAATTAATTGCAGACACAATTGTCTACGGGCATTCTCAGAATAAGTGGCAAGTAGTTAATTGCACCCCAAATTAGCCAATTCTTCCCATAATTAACCATTTGAAGACAATTAATTGCATGCATAATATTTGCACCTGCATCTAATTGGAGACCCTCATATTGTTCCTGGAAGAAATAAATAAATAAATAGCAGCAACCACAAAAGACCCAGGACTACTCTTTCCATATAGTCTGTTACAGACTATAGTTCCAGAAAGCCAGCAGGTGGAGAGAGCTTAGAAAATGCTCAACCTTGTTACAGCTGCCCAAGTGGAAAATAAATTTTTAAATTGAAAGATAAAATGTGTATATAATCTTGGTATACAGCACAGCACTTTACTATGTATGTATATAGACATTGTGAAATGGCTATATTAAGCTAATTGTAGTAAGTATTTCCTTATATATGCCTCATACTCCTGTGTATGGAAAAGCAATTTGAAATGAACTAAGGCCTACCAGGTATTATTAGTTTGTTTTCCTTTTCTTTCCTTCCTATTATTAATTTGTGCTAACTACGTTTATTTTTTATAGCTATCTCATTAAAAACAATCTAAGGATATTCAAGGCTTAGAAAGGTTAAGACCCTTCTATATTTGAAATGATAGCAATGTCTCAAACATCTTATTTCTGTTACTGCTTCACCCACACACAAATAACTAAATGTGCTTGCTATAGTAAGAAGCAAATGCTTTCTCATACATGACATCAGTAGAAGGATCCCCTTTGTCTCACTAGCTCAGCTGCTACAGGACCATGGAGTGATATAGTCTCTGCACTCTTTGTGAAACACATTGCTATTAATGATGATAACAATGATAATAAAAACAATAATATAAAGATATTGGTGTTTTCACTATGAAGGTGATGAAATTAGGGCAAGGATATATAAATAAAATTACTTAAAATATATAAGGTGGGGCTGGAGAGATGCCTTAGCCATTAAGGTGCTTGCCTGCAAAGCCAAAGGGCCCAGGTTGGATTCCCCAGTACCCATGTGCAGCCAAGTGCACAAGGTGGTATATGTATCTGGAGTTCATTTGTGGTGACTAGAGGTCCTGGTGTACCCATTATCTATCTGTATTTCTTGCTCTGGCTCTTTCACTCATTCTCAAATAAATAAATAAATAAAAATATATTTTAAATATGTAAGTGGGGGCTGGAGAGAAGGCTCAGTGGCTAAAGGCACTTGTTTGCAAAGGCTGATGGCATGAGTTTGATTCCCTATTACCAGATGTAAAGCCAGATGCACAAAATGTGCCACAAGCATCCAGAGTTCTTTGCAGTGGCAAGAGGCTTTGCTGTGCCCACTGTCATCCCTCTCTCCCTCCTTTCTCTCTCCTTTTGCAAATATATACATATATATATATGTGTATATATAAAATCTCATACATACATATATATACATACATACACACACACATACACACATATACACACACACACGAAAGTGTAAAAAGTTGTGATGAGGGATGGAAATGATGACAAACAAAAAATCCAGAAGAAATCTATGCAAATATCATAAATCAACTGGTGCCAAGAGCACCTTATTAGAAACAAGGAACTTCAGTTAAAAAACAAAACAAACAAACAAACAAAAAAACTAGAGAAAAGTAGATATCCCTATGAAAAACAAATTACATTGGGTGGTTATTACCATCATACACAAAAGTCATCTCCAAACCTATTGGAAGGTTAATGAGAACTGCAGTGATAACTCCCTACAGCAAACACAGGACAGTGTCTCATGGCCATGGTCTTGATGAGGAGACTCTGGATATGACACCAAAGCACAGAAATAAAGTGAATATTAACTACTGAGACTAAAATAAACTGAAGCATTTCTCTACAGCAATGGAGTCAACAAAATGCAAAGCAACACATAGAATGGGCAAAAATGTTTATAAATCATATACTGTAAAAGGAGGTAATATCATAAAAGGTACAAGGAACTCATAAGTCTTAACTGTAATGACAGAAAACAACAAAAATCATCAGCCAGGCATGGTGGTGCACACCTTTAATCCCACCACTCCAGTGGCAAAGATAAGAGGATCACCATTAGTTCAAGGCCACCCCTGAGACTATGCAGTGGATTCCAGGTCACCCTGGGCTAGAGGGAGACCCTATCTCAAACAAACAAACAAAAAAGGCCAAATTATATAAACAAAATCACCAAGAACAAAGCACAATGAAAAAGAAAAAAAAAAAAAAAAAAAAAACAGAGCAAAACAACAAAACCACCACTGAGAACAAATGTCACTGACAAAAGAACAAAACAGCTACTTGAAAAACAGATGGGTGTTTTCCAAGGGAGTATGCAAATGAACAAGACGTATATTAAAATATCCTCACCACTAATTATTAGGGAAATTCAAACCAACACTACATGGAGATGTCACCTTATTCCTACTAAGATGGCTATTATCAGAAAGCCAAAAGATATTCAGTGTGGGCAAGGATATGGAGAAAAGGAACCTTTCCACACTATTGGCAAGAATGTGAATGGGACAGCCATGATGGAGAACTATAATAATAAAATAAAAACAGAAATTTCATATTATCTATTAGTTTCACCTCTTAGTATATTGGTGGAGAAATGGAATTATTTCAAACACTGCACTCCCATGTGCATTGAAACGTTATTCATAATAGTTATTACATGAAAACAACCTGTATCCTTGGGTAGAAGAGGAGGGGGAAAACAAGAGGGGCACTGACTTATTATTCAGCCTTGAAAACAAATTGTGCTCTTTGTGACCACATGGATGAGTCTAGATATCATTATATTAAGTGACTAATCCAAAGTAAGACAAATACTGCATGATCTCACTTATATGTGAAATCTAAACAATTAAACTCACAGAAGCAGAGATTATAGAATTGGACCCAGGAATAGGGGGTAGAGGAAATGAGGTGTGGATCAAAATATACATTTTCCATTCCAAATGTATAAATGCTGGAGATTTAATGCATCACATAGTCCTTTAGTCCAGTGACTCATCAAGAGAGATGATCTTTACTATATAGATATGTTCATTGGGTAGCTAGTGCAAATAACTTTGCAATATATATGTATATCAAAACAGCACTTTATATATCTTGGACATACAGTTTATTTCTATTTGTCAAGTATAATTCAACACAGTAGAAAATTTTTAAATAGGAACACTTCAAATATTACCATCTGAAACAATTCTTGATTATTACCATTCTGAAATATGTTATTCAGGGGCTGTAGAGATTTCTTAGCAGTTAAGTTGCTTGCCTATGAAACTTAAGGACCCAGGCTCGATTCTCTATGTTCCATGTAAGCCAGATGCACAAGGTGGCACATGTGTTTAGAGTTCATTTGTAGTGCCTTGAGGCCCTGGTATACTCATTCTCTCACTCTCTCTCTCTATCTCCCTCTTTCTTTCTCTAATAAATAAAAATAAATATTTAAAACAAAACTTAAAACATTTTCCTCTAATACACTGAACATTACCTCTTATAATCTGGACAGAGAAATTTATCTGTAAAAACTGTGGTGTACATACATATGTATAGGTATATAGGTATGTAAACTTGGCCACGTGTGTGATTGTGATGTAGAAATTTGGGTTCATGGAGGCCTGGTAACCCAAACTTTTGGGTCCTTATCGGATTAGAATTGATAAAATAGACTATGAGAAGGACAAATTATGAATTATGAGGTCTATTTAGGGGGAATGAAGATCCAGGGAGGAGGATGAAGCTAACTGAAAAACTCAAGCCAAAGGAGAATTCTCCTTGCTCAAATGGAAAGGGAGAGGGGAGACAGAGAGAAAGGCCATCACAGAGAAGCCTCCAGGGACAAAAGGCTCTGGACAGGCACCAACACCCACACGAGGAAGACAAAACATGAGAACCAAAGATCTCCTTCACACAAAAGATCAGAGAGGATGAGGAAACAGTGAAGGACCCAGACTGAAGAAAGTTCATACATATAATAAAACAAGAAAACACCCCACAGTAAGTAAGGAAGACACATGTGGGAGGCCAGCAGGAACATAGCAGGCAGAGGGCAACCCTCCCCTGGCTGGGAGACCCTTACACATTGGTGTTCATTGAAAGCAAAAGAGAGGACTTACACACTGGTCAGGTTTGGTTAGATGGATCAGACATCCAAATAGGGTGAGACTTGTTATCAGATTCAGGTGTGTAAGGACAGACCTGATTGGTTGGGGTCACAACAGCCTGACTCAGTGGGGGCTACCCTACTCAGGGGTACTGAGCTGAGGAAGAAGCAGGAAGTTCTTATCATGGAGTGTTGCTTGCAGCCATCTTGGATGCAAAGTAGTACCTCTTTCTCTTTGGGCCTCTGTCCCTGTCTGCTTATACAAAAGGAAAGGGAAAGAAAACAACTATCTCCTGTTTCTCATTCATTTTCAAATTAAACTCCCAAGAATAAATTAACCTTTAAATGCTTGATGTGTGCTTTCTCAAGTGGCAGTGGAACCATGGTCTATAGTTTAGGAAAAGAGAGAAAGTTCTTCTCTCCTATGACAGCAAGAGAAGGGAGAGCTCATGAGTAGGTCAGTCTTAGACGCCATTGGCAGAAACTTCAAGAAAAGTTTCCGAGAAATGAAAGCAGGAGCTTGGAGACAAAGCCAAGATTAGGGGCTCCGCCAATGGACATGACGACTTAGGAGATTCTGAAGAGGTGGTCCCAGTTTAAAGAAGGCAGGAACCAGCTTGTGATGATACCGTGAACAAACTGGAGCCACAAAGTACAGGACATGTGCCACAGATAGAGCAGGATGCAGTCCTGGGAGCCAGGGCTCCTCTCCCTGCCACCAGGGACTGCGGGTGTTCACTGAACTTGAATGAAGGAATTTTGTTTTGTCAGGACAGAGGCTGTATCATAAACCAAAAAAATAAAAATAAAAAAATAAAGCTAAGGGTTATTTCCAGTGATTTTTCAGAAGGACTTGAGGCCTTCAGGTGAGTATGTTCAGGAGCAGCAGCACAGACAGTGCACTACTAAAGAGGCAGGAGCAGGGCCTGGGCACAAGCAAGCAGAAGACCCGGGATGAGCTACAGAGCACTCACCAGACTCCTGCCGTCAGGAAGCACAAAAAAATTAAAAATATTAAGGGTGGGTGTCTAGGTTTTATTGTATGATGCACTAAAAGTTATAGCCCCTCGCCCCTATAAGCCTATAGGTCAGCATTGTAAAATAAGTCATTGATAAACATTTTTAAAAGAACCAAACAAATGGTCCTATTGCACATGCCAAGCAGCTTCATCATCAGGGGCTTGGATGCGTTCACCAGAATATGCGAAATGAGGGTTTTCTACCAGAGATAAACCCTTCTTCCTTCACGTCCCTTGCCCAGCTTATCTACAGTGAGTGGCCTTGCTGAATAGAAGGGATACCATGCGTAAGCACATGGCTCTACCTGGAACTCCTCCTACTTTTCCACTCAGTAGCATAGTTGCTGATCAACAATAGCAGTGTGAAACAAATTGAAGCAGCTGCTCATTATGAAGACAAGGCTGGCCCCCAGCTCTTAGCAATCCCCCTGCCTGCTCCAGCTCCCAGAATGCTCATGTTACAGGCATGCACCACCAAACCAGTTCAGTTCAGGATGTGTCCCAAGGGAAACTATATGCAATAAAGCAATCTTCCCTTCTTGTCTCCCTTTTCTTTCCTTTTCTTTTTTGTTTTTTGTTTATTTTGTTTTTTGGGTTTTTTTGTTTGTTTGTTTGTTTTTGTTTTCTTGAGGTCGGGACTCATTGTAGCCTAGACTGACCTGGAATTCTCAGAGTGACCTTGAACTTGCTGCAATACTCCTATCTCTGCCTCTTGAGTGACCACAACTGGATCTTGTTTCCCTGTTAAGTTGTATGCTTAATCAACTGTACTAATGTTTTGTTATGTACGTATGCAGATTTAGGTAAGTCACTGTGTGTGGGTGTGCACAAAGGCACATGTGCATGTATGTGGAGACCAGAGCAGTCGCTCCACTATTTATGTATTTATTTATTTATTTTGGTTTTTCCAGGTCGGGTCCTACTGTGACCCAGGCTGACCTGGGATTCACTATGTAGTCTCAGGGTGGCCTTAAACTCACAGCAATCCTCCTAACTCTGCCTCCCAAGTGCTGCTATTAAAGACGTGCTCCACCAAGCCCGGCTCACTCTTTATTTTTTGAAACAAGGTCTCCCTCCGAACCTGGACTAACTAACCGCTGATCCTAGGGAATTTTTCATCTCTACCTATCCAGCATTGGGATTGCAAGTACATGTACCCATGCCCACTTTTTCTGTGTGAATTTGGGTTCTGAACTGTGAGTCTCATGAAAATACAGCAAATTTTATCCACTGAGTCATCTTCCTAGCACCGTGGGGATTTTTTTTTTTTGAGGGGGGTCAGAAATTATTAAATGCAGAAGTCTTATTCTTACCTTTCTTTAACTCTGCAACATAAGCATGAAGTTGATATTGTAGTATATGACAGTCACTTGGAAATCTATAAAAGTGGGCTCACAGCAAGTGATATACTGAGAACTGTGTAACCAGCATTGCCTCTCCTCTGCTCACTTCCTTAGGATAACAATATTCCCACTTCACCCTGTGGAGTCACCCTTTCCCTGCTCATGGAGCTGATCCTCACCTTTGTGGGTGGACTTAGTGCACATCTTGAATGATTCACACATCCCCCTGCCTATTCAATGGCAATACCCAGCTATGCATATATTTTTTGATTTGTTGATTGTACCAGTCTTGGAAATGTTGATGGATAACTGGGGTGATGGCTATGGGAAAACACACCTTCAGCCTCCTCTATAGCAGCAAAGTTTTTAGATCATTGATTAAACAGTGCTATTAATATCTCTTTCCTTCCCAGATTTTCTGTCCCCAGTCTGACTCCAGATAGAATCTCAGCAGGAGACTGCTGTGTTGGAGGGCTGATGATTGCTGCCAAAACACCTCTTTTGCTGTCTGACACCTTTTCCCTACCTACACCAACACTTGAATTTTCACCCACAAAATAAAATTAGCAGATGCCCTGATAAATAGGTGCAGGGTCCTATTTCCATTCCTCCACAGTGAGAGACAGAGGCTGAACAGGAGATGAGAGAAGACAGGAAGGTTTGAAGCTGGGCTGAGGGCTGGGGGCTGAGGACAGGGAAAAGCTAAGGGAAATGGCTTAGCTTAGGTCTTGCTTCCAGTCTCACAGAAGTCTTTCTCTTCCCTTGAGCTGCCTGCTTCCATATGTATTCTTGCTATTCACAGAAACCTCCAGATCCCTAGCCTTCCCTCTGCCCCTCCCCCTCTTCTCCTTTCTCCTCTTCCCTCACAAAGGCACATCTCTCCTCTTGCACACCACGTGAGCAGGAACTCACAGATGCATAATTTATACAGACATGCATTTGCTGACTGAGGCCACTCCTTTCAGTCACACAAAAGCAATGAGGAGTCACTCCTAGAATATAAGGCACAAATCAGATGGCAGTAGCCCCAGTAGTATTGTGGAACACAGGCCTTCATGACGTTAAAATCTTTCTGTAGCCTCTGTGGGGTTTCTCTTCAAAGACCCAGCATCTCGGCTGTGGCTGTGGCATTTCTGCAGAGCACACGTCATGACAGAGCCAGTCCTCACATTATTTGCAAGTTGCTCACCTTGTCCACTCTTCAAACATGCCCTCATTGCCACCTGCCAAGCAGAGGCTGGGTGTGAAACTGCCTGTTAAGGGGAAGACTGTGATCTCTGAATGCCTCCCACCCCAGCAGCTGGCCTGAGAAGAGCAGATGGAGGTAAGGGGTGGGAAAGTGGTCAGGGGAAGAATGAGAGGTTCTTTCTCATTTGTTGTCAGCAGCCACCCCCTCCCTTACACACATCACACATACATTAAAAAAAAAAAAAACAGTTATCTTATAAAAATGGAAAAGAACTAAGTTCTCAAGCTCATTAGTCAATGACAAATGAATCTCAAATCCAGAGGCACTTCTTGTCTCAAGGAAGTCTGAAATCATTTTTCAGCATGTGAGCCCCATCCTGTTACCTCTACTGCTTCCACATATTAAGCCTGGGCTTTGAAGTGAGTCAAACACTGAAGACACACTTCATCAAAATAACACTTTTCCTTGACCATGGTTCCTGGCAGTCAGGCCTGAGAAATGAAATATTAATAAGAAAGGGAGGAGACAAAGAAAAAAGGCTACTGCATAGGCTTAATAATTTCTCCTTAGATTGGCACTGGGAGGCATGAAGGACAAAACACTGTAAGTGGGTTCTGGAATCCTTTTGCCTGAATATGCAATGATAAGAGGAAATTAGATTTTTGCCTAAGATAAGGACAGGGTAAGTAAGGGCATCTTCAGAATGAGACTCAGATAAATGAGAACCAGTGCTTTGTACTACACAGGATAAAACACAATGAGACATGTAAAAAGATCCTCATACTTTATAACCATATACAGTTATGGGGAGAAAACAAGTCATTCATTAATAATAATGATTAATTTATTATGGGTGTCCTCAGTTTATGTGAATGAAGCAAACTTTTGCTTATAGCACTTGATATCTAAATTATGCCTGCTGTGGACAGCAGGGACTTGAAACATGCCATATACGTGTCTCAGTTTGGACTGGGATGTACCAAAGTGATGAAAGCTTTCTAGAATGCATGGGGCTGTAAATTTAATCCCCAGTAACAGAAAAAGAAATTATTTATACTTCACTGACAAATAGCAGCAAACACAATGACTTGGGTAACTTTGCAGTCTGTATAGAAGGCTATGTAAATACTTGTTAAAAGAAGAAAAAAATTACAAATAAAGTACTTCAAATTTTAAAATAAGATATAGTTTGAAAACTAGACATTTTTTTCTACTAAAAGTAGCTTATGACAATTTTGCTCTATTAGTTTTAGAACACCCTATTTCTGTAAGCTCACATGTCTTTTGATAACAGCAAATGTCTAGAGCAGGGAAAATAATTGCAAGGCATGTACTGTACTTTGTGCTGAGAAAGTTCTGTTTAATTCAGTGACCACAGAGTAAGTATACTGCTCTGGGCACAAGGGGGGAACTTAGGACATTCAGCATTTAATTTCAAGCTCTACATTCTTCATGGACCATCAACTATCCTCTTTGTGAAACTAGCATAGTGCTGCAAGCTTATCTCCCACAGCTGGTCCTCCTGGCCAGTCTATGGAAACATCTGTTGGTATTACCAAGAAAGAAGCTTCAGAGGATATCTTGCAGGTCTGAGACCAGGTGACTGAGCCATTGTTGGTTTCAAGATACCTTCAGGTGATGGAGAAAGGCAGCGGGCAAACACTGTAGGCTTCTCATGGCTAAGAAGACAGACAAGCAGGGAACTTCACCAGTAGAACCACTTCTCCCAGAATTTCTCCCTCCATGGTGATGAGGTAGTGCTGGAAGCTTCTGACAACAGCTGGAATAATATTCAGAGAAGTCCTGATTCCTCCATGAACTCCTGTTGGAGAATGTGGGTTGGCCAGAGAGTCTCCACTGGCCTCTGGGAAAGAACCAATTCAATCAAGTCAAATGAACTGCAAGGAGATGGTCAAGTTCATGTTGACATAAAGAAATGAGCTGCTTCTCCCTCCTTCCAAAGCCTTTTAAAAAAAAATTGTTTATTTTTATGTATTTATTTGATAGCGACAGAGAGAAAGAGAGAAAGAAGCAGAGAAAGAGAGAGAGAATGGGCTCACCAGGGCCTCCAGCCACTGCAAAAGAACTCCAGATGTGTGCGCCCCTTTGTACATCTGGCTAACGTGGGTCCTGGGGAATTGAGCCTGGAACCAGGGTCCTTAGACTTCACAGGCAAGCGCTTAACTGCTAAGCCATCTCTCCAGCCCCCAAAGCCTGTTTTTTTATGCTACAGCTAGGCACAGTGGACTACCTCTACTCTGTGACATATGCCAGGTGAATTAAAGAACCTCTTTCAATGTGAGAGGAAAAGTGTAGGACTTTTTATTGTTTGTGTTGTTTCTGTTTCATCAAGGTAGGATTTCACTCTAGCTCAGGCTGACCTGGAATTCACCATGTATTTTCTCAGAGTGGCCTCAAACTCATAGTGATCCTCCTATCTCTGCCTCCCAAGTGCTGGGATTAAAGGCATGCAACACTACACCCGACAGTGTAGGATGTTTTAACAAGGTTGGTAGATTATTACTACATAGGAAAATATTTATTAGCTCAAAAATAAAAGAAAAAAAACACAGCCTTTGTATTCAAAATAATGATAGCCACTAAGGGAGGAAGGTGCTTTGTGAGCAAACTCCTTTATCAATGCATCTTAAAAGTGCCTTTTCCTTTTTTCTCAATTAAATCATTGTGATGAAAACTGAGCAAGCCCAGAGTGTTCCTGGTCACCATTTTAACATTCCAAACATGTGCCTAAGTATAACCAAAATTATAACTGTCACCTTCCCTTCTTGAAGTATGACCTTAAACTGAGCATGTGTAGGAGTGGACTCCTTAAATTAGCATGCTCAGGATGAGGCCCAGCTGAGAGATGCTTTGCTATATATTTTTATTTGTTTATTTTGTTTATTTTAGGTTATTTATTTGAGAGTGACAGACAGAGAGAGAAAGAGGGAGAGAGAGAGAGAGAGAGAAAGAGAATGGGCATGCCAGGGCCTCCAGCCATTGCAGACGAACTCCAGACGCATGCACCCCCTTGTGCATCTGGCTAATGTGGGTCCTGGGGAATGGAGCCTCGAACCGAGGTCCTTAGGCTTCACAAGCAAGTGCTTAACCACTAAGTCATCTCTCCAGCCCAGCTTTGCTATATTAATGAGTATAGGCAGTCCCCCGCCACAAAAAAAAAAAAAAAAAATCCCTATGCCTGCTTTGTTGTAGAAGGGTATTGCTTTGGAAATGAGTCCTGGGCTCTCCTTATTTGCTACACGTAGTTAAACTTTCTGTGTTCTTACTTCATGGCTTTGGCTCACCAAAAATGTGAGAGGAATTTCTTTGATTTATGGGAATATTTACTTAATTATTCTGTTGTGTATAGGGTGTGGCATATATACGTATGTGTGCATTCACATGTGTCAGTGCACATGTGTGTTGAGATACAAGGGTATACATGTGTATATGCAGGCCCAATTTTGACACCTTTTGCCTTCCTTAGTGGCACCCCACTTTATTATTTGAGACAGGGCCTGCCTCACACTGAACCTAGAGTTCACTTATTCGACTGGACTAGCTAGCCATCAAGCCTTAGCAGTCTACCTGTGTCCATCTCCTCAGCTCTGGGTTTATAGACTTCTGTACCTAAGTTTGATTTGGGTGTCAGACAATCTAAGCTCAGGTCCTCATGCTTGAGCAAGCAAGCAATTTACCCACTGAGCCAACTTTCCCAGCTCCCCAAATTAGTAAATTTACAGGCCAATTAATTCCATACACAATCACATTGTTTCTTTTTCTTTCTTTCTTTTTTTTTTTATTTATTTATTTGAGAGCAACAGACACAGAGAGAAAGACAGATAGAGGGAGAGAGAGAGAATGGCGCGCCAGGGCTTCCAGCCTCTGCAAACGAACTCCAGACGCATGTGCCCCCTTGTGCATCTGGCTAACGTGGGACCTGGGGAACCGAGCCTCGAACCAGGGTCCATAGGCTTCATAGGCAAGCGCTTAACCGCTAAGCCATCTCTCCAGCCCCAATCACATTGTTTCTTATTGTCATTGTTTGTTTTTATTATTTTGTGCAAAAATGGCAGTTTTCAGGGAATCCTAGGGAAACGAGGACTGAAATTGAGCTGTTTGAGAAAATTCATCCAGAATTTTGCTTTGTCGGCCACTTATGAAAAGTTACAGACAGGTGACGCAAGATGGACATTGCTTATGATGTTAATTACTTTAGTAAGATGGAAGACACAACAATGGGAGAGGTTGCAAGCAGTGAGCATGCAGATAGTGAATCCTGGGAAGAGATCAGAGTGGGAATGTTAGAGTTCCACTTGATCCCCTAGAAGCTAGAGCTGGCCCATCAACTCTTGCAAAAATGTTTGTAAAAACCCAGCTCTGCCCACTCATTCACATATTGTCTGGGTTGCTTTCAATTCCAAGCAGAGTGAGGGGTTTCAGCCTAAACCTTTCAGCTTACAAAAACAAGCTGGCTGTCTGCATCAGAAGAGAACACATTTGCAAAGCCCTGCTAATAGGCAAGGAGCAGCTGCTAACAGGTATCTTTCATACACACATGAATGACATCAGCAAATGAGGCTGAAAGCAAAGAATAAAATCTCAAAAATATCTTTTAAATTTTTCCAGGTTAATAACATTGAGATCTCTGACTAGTTTCTTATTTATTCTGTGTGTATGCATGTGTGCATGTGTGTGCTCATGTGAGCAGGAGCATGTGTGCCCAGGCATAACATGAGTACAGATCATAGGCCACCTCCAGTGCCAGTTCTCTCAGGCACACTACATTTTTTTTTTTTAACACAAGCCCTTTATTGGTCTGAAACTTACCTTAGCAGGCTAGATTGTATGGCCAACAAGCATCAGAGATCCTCCTCTTGGCCCACTCAGTGTTGAAAATGCAGGTGTGAACACAATGTCTGTTCCATATGGGTTCTGGAGCAAAATCAGCGCTCATGTCTGTGAGGCAGGTCTTTTACTGGCTTAGTCATTTCCTGAGCCTTAGAAATCTCTGGTTTATTTGAAAACATTGCTTACTGGGTATGACGTCATCCTGTAATCCCAGCACTCAGCAGGCCGAGACAGGGAAGAGCTGGAGCCGAAGAGCAGTCTGGGCTGCATAGGAAAGACAAGGGCAGGCTGAGACTGCTTAGCAAGATCTGTCTCAGGAACGAACAAACAAATATGAAAGTAAATAAATAAATTGCTTACTTTCCAAAAGTGAATTGAGTCAATACTAGGTAGATAGTGGATTAAATTCTTCTCAATTAACATGATTAGCTTTCTTTAATCAGCCCCCATTTTTGATTCTTTCCAAAATTTCATAGATGATGCAACTAAAACATGTATACTCATGCTTGGGATGAGAATGGTGAATTCTTGATATAAAACTGGCAACAAACAGGTCCCATGTATCTTCCAGTTGTCAAGTCTTCATCTTATTTAAGCAGTCACTTTCTACAACCTAACTCAAAAACATATGCAAGGGAGACTTCCCATTTCTTGGTCCGGCCTATGAAGATGTTTGTCTTCCATCCAAGTGATACTGATTCAGTTATACAGAGCACTAGGTTTAGACCATTCATTTAAATCATATACTTGCTTCATCACTAGAGAGCACAAAACCCAGCTTCAAATGGAGATTTTTTTTTATAACGGCAGAGAGAGAATTGGAGTGCCAGGGCCTCAGCCACTGAAATCAAACTCCAGAAGCTCACGCCACATAGTGGGCATGTGTGACCTTGCACTTGCCTCACTGTGATTCTGACTAAACACGGGATTTTGAGAGTGGGACGTGGGTCCTTAGGCTTTGCAGGCAAGTGCCTTAACTGCTAAGCCACCTCTTCCGCCTGGAAGATTTTTATTATTTAAAAATTGAAAGAGGTGACTAGAGAGATAACCCAGGAGTTAAAGGTGCTTGCTTATAAAGCCTGTCAGCCCCAGTTCAATGAGTCAGCCACCTACATAATCCCAGATGCAAAAGCAGCATATGTGTCTCATGTTCACTAGCATTGGAAATTAACCCTTGCATTCCCATGCACAGAAAATGAATAAAAAACATTAAAAAATTAAATTGCTCTAATTTGATTGCTGCATATTACTAACTAAAGCTAAAAGTATTCTTTGCCTTTTTGGATTTGGATACATCATTTTCCTTTCTTCATGACTAAGGATTCCATTGCTGTCTGTGAGGATTATAAAAACATGCCAGAGAATGGTAGTCTAAATAGGAAATGCCACTGGGTTGCATCAAATCTCTGCCTCCAGTATGCAACCTGGTTTCCATCCTAGCCTTGTCTAGGGTATCCCGGGTGAAGCCCTGTGGATCTAGGACACTAAATAGTAAATGTTTGAGTGAGTGACATAGAAACCAATAGCTACATGCCTTGAAGAAGAAACATTTCCCCCACATAACTTCTGACAGTGTTCCTGTTTTCAGCTGTGTACCACAAGCAGGTATTCAAAATAATCGAACGTTCCAATTCTTCTCTACATTCTTTTTTATAAAAAATATTGATTTTATGCTATAAAATGCTGATAATTGAATTTAGGGCCTCACTCATGCCTAGCAAGGGCTTTACTTTTGATAATATATTCCAATTATTTAATTTACTTAATTATTTTCAAGTATATTGCTAAGTTACTCACACTGTTCTTGACCCTGTCTGTAGCCCAAGCAGCCCTTGAACTAGTGATCTTCCTGCTTCAGCTTCCATAGTAGCTAAGATTTCAGGCATTTACCACCAGGCCCACCCAGTTCCTCAATCATGTCAAGTTGCAATTATGAATCAAATTGCTTCTTTTTGGTAAATTTCCCTACATTTCTAATTCAGTTGTGATTTCTCCTTTACCTTTCAGCTTCCAGAGTTGTACCATTCTCATTTGCTGCAGTCTGACCATTTATTGTCATTGTATTTATATACAATGATATAAATACTGGTTTTGCTGTCCCTTTAGTGTGGTCACAACAAAGTACTTATAAGCCCACCATGTTCAAGGTCATATTTGTACTGTGATTTTGCTTTGATTTTGTGGGAGGAAAGTGGATGATGTTACCATGGACATCTTTTCTTTGATCTTATTTCAGTCCAATTTGTTTCACACCATGTAATCCATAGGTAGGTGTCCCTCTGACCAGCCTAACTGGTCCATAAAGGGAGCTGAACACTGATCTGGAGGGGAATCTACCCCCTTAAATATATGGGGGTCATGCTTGCAGCAAGTGATTGAAGCATTCTCTTTCAAAGTAATAACTAGGTTGGAAGGTGAGAAAAGATTTTTATTTTCTTTTAGTTATTCCAAAAACAAGCCTTTATAGTCATTATACCTAGACTAAAATTCAAACTTTGCCCACTGCTTGCTGAATCAACTCCTAAGAGTCTTTAACATCTCAATGGTTTCCCCTTCACAAAAATATAAGGCTTTTGTGAAGATTAATGGAGACAAAACATGGCAAATGTCTATATTGTATTTGGTAGATAGGAGATTCTCAAAAATACCAGCCCCTTCCTTATACTCTCACATCCTAAGCCTTCCCAAATGAAAATAATTATAACAAGAAAAAGTGTTGCAATTTGTCTGAATTAAAGCTCAAATATGCATCACACACACACACCAAAACAGGGGGATTGGGGAGATGATTCAGCAGGTAAGAACAGTTGCTATATAAACATGAAGACCTGAATTGGATTCCTAGAGCCCACATAAAAAGATAAGTGCAGTCACATCTACCAGTGCTTAGAGAGGTGGAGGCAAGAATCACTGGTCTAACTACAAAACAAGGAGCTCCAGGTTCAATGAAAGACTCTGTCTTCAGGAAATAATGAGAGAAAGAGGAATGCACTCCATGTCTTCCTTTGGTCTCCATATGTGTTTGCAGAGTGTACATGCATCTAAGTACATATAGTACATACACCAAAAATAAAATAAAATTCAAATGATTATATTTGGTCTTTAAGTATATTATCTTTCAGGTATTGTTGTTGTTGCTTTAAATTTTGTGAATTGACTCAAAAGAACCTTTGAAAACTTAAAATAGGCATACTTCAACTATAAGAAACTGCTTTTGTTGTTCCTGTTGTAGTTTTTTACTTTTCTCATCTTTGTGACCAAATACCTGAAAGGAATAGACAAAACAGTGAGGAATATTTATTTTGTCTTTCAGCTTCAGTCCACCCTCACAGAGAATGCATGGAGGTCATGGTGGTTTTACCTCTGCTGTGTGAACATGTGCCATGACTTGTTCACATCTGTATGGATCAGGAAGCAAAGAATTCCGGACAGAACTAGAGTTGGGTATCACCTTCAAGGCTGGGTCTCAGCAAAACAATTCTGCTACCTAGTCTACAATCCCAAAGTTTCTAAAACCTTCCAAAATAGCTGGGGACCAAACACTCAAATATCTGAACCTTCAGGGCCTCCCCCAGCTTCATACTATAATAGACACAGGAAATAAATATGGTATATCCAAAGAATACAGCGGGATCACATGCCCATGCATGGACCTAAATCTCAAGTTTGCTGCTTGATGAAAACTTTTTTGTGGTTATAGAGTTCCAGGAAAAGCAATGGAAATGATATTTTCAAAAGATCTTCATTTCATGGCTCCAAGATGAAGTATACACATGAACTTTAAAAAAAATTCTATACAAAAAGTAGGTAGTATTCAGAACAGAGACACTGGGGTTAGCTTGTAGGAAATCTCACTAGAAGTAATCTAGAATCATCTCTGAATTTGAGCATCAAAATAATTAAGCCCTGACAATTATAAATCTATAACTCCAAACCAATAGAAAATAAGAATATAGGTGCTGACAAAAGGCTGTTGCTTAAAAAGCCCAACTTCCAGTACCAACCTGGACAAATGTGAAGAATGCCAGAGAAAATGTATCAGTTCTCAAAAATCATAATAAAGGCCAATTCAGGAAATAACTGTTAACTAATTATTAATAGAGCTGTTATTTTTTATAGGGGACAGAGTATTTGCATACTATTCAAGTATATTCTTGCAGCTGCAAAATGAAGTTATAAATTGTATTGCTGGAGGTTTCAGCAGTTACCTTGATCAAGCTAAGGATATGGATAAACTTGCATATATAACACCCTGAACTGAGCAAAGCACACCTGTGCATGTGACACAGTGCATAAAGC
Organism: Jaculus jaculus; assembly: GCF_020740685.1. Lineage (NCBI taxonomy): Eukaryota > Metazoa > Chordata > Mammalia > Rodentia > Dipodidae > Jaculus > Jaculus jaculus. Next base: position 61,903,791 of record NC_059103.1, on the reverse strand, counting down.
AGGCCCCGTCCTGAAGGAACTCCAGGCCAGCTCTGCCATACTTCTTCAAAACTGCCAGTGTCACAAAAAGAAAGAAAAGGTATAGAAAGATTCTGGACAAAAACATTAGAGATAAAACAACCAAATATAGTATGATGTCCTAGACTGTGACATGGGAAGAAATGATAAAAAAATGACTTTTGTCCAATTGTAAAAACTGGAAAACATAATGGTTTAGGTAAAAATATTACATAAATATTAACTGAAGTTTCTAACTGTACTTTATGTGAAATGTGTACTAAAGTAAAAGGATTTAGATGAATGTAAATTATTTCAATTATTTCTAGATGACTTATAAAATCAAAATATGTATATGTGTATGCTCATACCTATGTATATACATGGAACCTAGGAGGCAGGAACAAGAAAACATAAAAACGTGATAAAGTTTTAAAAATAATTAAATCTAGGTGGAGTACTTAGGTATTTGGTATTCTTCCTTTTCTTGCTAAATTTACATTTAAAAGCATTTTCAAATATCAACTTTTTTGTTTGTTTGTTTTTTCGAGGTAGGGTCTTCCTCTAGTCCAGGCTGACCTGGAACTCACTATGTAGTATCAGGTTGGCCTTGAACTCACAGCAATCCTCTTACCTCTGCCACCCAAGTGCGGGGATTAAAGACGTGCACCACCACACCCAGCTCAACCTTTTTTTAAAACATTTTATTTTTATTTATTTATTTTACAGAGAAAGAGGTAGGGAGGAAGGGAGAGAGAGTGAGAGAGAATGGGCATGCCAGGGCCTCCAGCCACTGCAAACAAACTATGCACCCCCTTGTGCATCTGGCTAACATGGGCCCTGGGGAATCAAACCTGGGTCCTTTGGCTTTACAGACAAACACCTTAACTGCTAAGCTACCCTCCAGCCCCCAAATATCAACTTTTGAAAGTATCATTTATTTCACAGGAGGGAAGGTAGGAACCTAGATGCATGACATGTTTTTTCCAAGGTCATCCCAAAGTTCTTAGAATTGATCCTCACCAAGCAAGGTGTTTTTATACTTGTCTGCAAGTCTTATTCCCCAACATCATATGTACTTCACTATAAACTAGTACTCAAGTCACTTCCCACAATCTTAACTAATAACCTTCTAGTTGTGGTTTGACTGTGAAATGTCCCCCCATGGACTTAGGTGTTAAAACACTTGATTCCCAGCTTCTGGTGCTATTTTGGAAGGTTGAAGAACCTTCATGAGACAGAGCTTTACTGGAGGAAGTATGTTCTTGAGTGTGGGCTTTGAAGTATTACAGAGAGCCTAGCCTTACTTCTTGTCTCTCTGTTTCCTGACCATAGCTACAATGTGACCAGCCAGACCCCTCTTCCTGCTGCTATGCCTTCCCTGATATAATAGACAATATAGTTAGAACTGTGTGTTAAAATAAATCCTTCCTTCATTGAGCTGTTTGTTATCAGGTACTTTGTCAGTGAGTTAAGTAACTACTGCATCCTATGCAATTGAACCCCACCCAATATTAGGGTGCCATTTCTTCTTGCCTATGGTGCCACCTTGGTCAAATGAAGCTACCATTAGTACATAGTTCCACAGGGTAGATGCCTGTTACCCACAGTTCTGGAGGCTGGATGCCCAAGGTCACAGGGCTGGCGGGGGTGGCTTCTTCTGAGGCTTCTCTGCTTGGTTTATGACTGCATCCTTGACATATTCTAACATGTTCTTTCATCCTAGTGCCTCTTCCTTTTCCAGTGAGGGTAGTAGTTCTCTTGGACTATGCCCCCACTGTTGTGACCTCACTTAACTCCAATTTCCTCCTTCAAAGGACTTGGCTCCCTATGATCAGTTTAGGGTTTCAAGCTTCAGTATAGGAATGGAGATGACATAGTTGAACCCATAACAACCCTGTCTGGGAGCCATAGTCTCAGCCTGAGGTGAGTCTAGTCTCATGCCTGAACAAAATATCTAAACTACTGCATGACATAGTAGTTACCCAGTAAGTGTCAAGCTGTTCTCCAGAAGTGCTTGTCAAAAACATTTACTACTTAGTTAGCATATAGAGTTTGAATCTCTATCATTCTGTCATTTTCAGTACGATTTGTTTTAGTTGTTGTTCATCTTCCTCTTTTGTCCAGTCTTTGTCTCCAGGTGGTGGTATGTATGAGTTAGGTATCCCTCATAAACTAGTGTTTGGAATTATTGTTCCCCAGGTGGTAGCAACTTGGAAATTGGAGTCTCCTGGGGGAAGTGTGTTGTTGGAGGTGGACTTATAGAAAGCTTCCCTTTTCCAGTATTTATCACAGTCTCCTGCACTGCTGTACACTTGATGTTGGCCAGAAGGTGATGTCCAGCTTCTCCTTTGGCCTTGTTTCTCCTGCTGTCATAGAGCTTCCTTTTAGAGCTTTCCTTTTGGAGGGAAGCCAAAACAAACCCTTTCTTCCCACAAGCCACTTCTGTTTGGGTGTTCTTCCCAGAAACCCAAAATATTACTGCAACAGAACATTGGTACCAGGAGTGAAGTAGCTCCCGGTAGAACCCTGACTGTGTGGCTCTTGACCTTTTGGAACTGTGTTAAAGGAGGAATGTTGAAGGAACTGAAACCTTGGTCTAAGAGACACCTTGCAATGAAATAGTGTACTGTACCATTATGGTCAGATTTGAAATGCTGAAAGAACTATGGACACTGAAGTTTGGCTTATAAAAGGAAGAAATAACTTTTTCAGCCTGGGCTGAAATCAGCTTTGTGAGAGACCTATTGCATCTTCCCATGTCCTGATAAACTGCATGTTTTTATAGAAATAGACTAGTATGATCAGAATGTTATGGTACAGAAGGAAAAAGAAGATTTAGGCTGGAGACCTAGCCTGTTCAGCTGCAATAGTTTGAGAGATCACTACTTCCTGCATTTCCTAGTTTGAGATTGGGCTGGAAAGCCGGGCGTGGTGGCATGCGCCTTTAATCCCAGCACTCAGGAGGCAAAGGTAGGAGGATTGCCATGAGTTTGAAGCCACCCTGAGACTCCATAGTGAATCCCAGGTCAGCCTGGGCTAGAGTGAGACCCTACCTCAAAAAAACCCAAAAAGGAAAAAAAAAAAAAAAAGAGAGAGAGAGAGAGAGATTGGGCTGTATTCTGCATTGGGGTAGCAGGAAGAATTCTGACTCTTTTTAAAGCAGGGGTCTAAATGATGAAGGGCATGTCTTCCAGCTCCTGTCATGGGGCTCTATGTGAAAGATCTGCCAGAGGATGCCAGGGCAATACTGGAATGATCTTTCTTGTTTTGTTTTAAGTGTATGGTCATCAGCTGGGTAGATGTGAAAGGCAACATAAACTTACAGGAGGGGGCAGCCAAGTACCTCATAAGCATGTGGAGCATTAAAACCACAAAATTATATCAACTTCTGTCTCCTAATGGTTACAGCCCTCTTCCTCCAGTCTAATGCAAGCATCAGTATCTGCAACCAAAAGTGAACTACATGCCTATCTGTAGAAACCCAATGCATACATGGGTCACAGCTGTACTGCATATGGGTGAGACTGAGAACTGGGACCTTTTTCAAAAGGTAGAGACAGTAAAAGGAACAAAGAATAAAGTTGGGGCTTGAGAGATAGCCCCATTTATACAATGTTTACCTTGCAAGCATGAGGACCTGGGATTGATACCTAGAACCTATGTAAATATGCCAGACATGGTAAAACATGCCTGTAATGCCAGAGCAGAGGATGTAGAGACTGGTCATTCCTGGAGCTCACTAGCTAGACAGTCTCACCTAACTGTTGAGCTCTAGAAAAAGGAGAAACTCTGTATCAAAGGAAGTGGATGGTGTTCCTGAGGAATGACTGTTTGGTGTGCCCCACGTGCACGCTATGATGCACAATGCACACATATATACCCAGAGACAAAATAAAAACAAAATAAAAACTAGCTTCACTGGGAAGCAGGGGTATTGCAGTCCAGTTCACATTGCTGGTAGAAATCACCCAACAAAGAGTAGCTTCTGGGAAAAAGAGGTGCATTTTGGCTTACAGGCTCGAGAGAAAGCTCCACCATGGCAGGGAAAATGATGTCATGAGCAGAGGGTGGACATCACCCCCTGGCCAACATAAGGTGGACAATAGCAACAGGAGAGTACGCCAAACACTGGCATAGGTAATCTGGCTGTAATACCCATAAGCTCACCCCCAAAACTACACCCCCTCCAGGAGGCATTAATTCCCAAATATCCATCAGCTTGGAACCTAGCATTCAGAACACCTAAGTTTATGGGGGACACCTGAATCAAACCACCACATTCTGCCCCTGGCCCCCATAAACTGATAACCATACATGATGTAAAATGCAATGCATTCAGTCTGACTTTAAAAGTCCCCATAGTTTTTATCAATCCCAATGATGTTCAAGCAACCCCATAGTCCCAGATCTTTTAACTGAGCTGTAATACCAAAACATAATCTCAAAAACCCATAATGGCACAGAATAAACATTCACACTGCAAAGGATGGCAATGGGCATAGCAAAGAAATATTCAACCAATACAAGATTTAAAACAGCAAGGGGAAACATCAAACCCTGTAGCTTCAAGCCCAGCAACTCTAGCCAGTAACAAATCTCCAAGTCCAATAATTCTAACCAGCAATAAGTCTCTGGCATTCCAATTCTGCCCCTCCAGCTTGGCTACTCACAGTCCTGGAAAACTTCATCAGGACCAGCAGCTCTCCTTGGCAGCCATCTTGTGGTCCCAGCATCTCTACTGGGTCTCTACTGCAAGCCACAGTTCATCCTCATGGCCCCATGGGGTCTCCATACAGGCAACCAACAAAACCTGCTTCACACTGCCCATGGCCATTTCCAAAACACAAGACTGTGTTGCAAACTCAATGACCCTCTTCTTTCCTGCATTTCTTATACTCCACAATACCAGCTAGGGTGCCAATTTGTTAATCCAAGGGGAAATAAAACAGACTTTGAAGAACAAGACACTCCTTGAGCACTCAGGCCCATTCAAAAAGAGTCTACATTCTTCCTGTTGCCCCATCACAGGTCAGCTGGCCCAGTCTCAAAGGTTGTAATCTCTTAGTTGTAGCTGAACAGGCAGAAATTCACCCAAAGATTTTTCTTTCTGTGCCATATCCCTCTGCTCACACCAGTTCATTTCTACACAAAGCAACCCTGCACAACTTCTCAGGACATGGGCATAAGATCAAGCTTCTCACACAAACTGCTAGCCCAGTCCAAGCAAAGCTCTTTCTCACCATATAAGTCAAACCTCAGAGTCTATAGTTATTATTGCATTCAGATTTTGCAGCTCAGAACAGAATAGTGCATCAAACTGTACTTACAGCACTGTAAGGCATCTCTTAGGCCAAGGTTTCAAATCCTCCCACATTCTACTTGAAAAGCAGCTCCAAAAGGCCAAAGCCACACAGTCAGGTGTCTAGCAGCAATCCCACTCCTTGGTACCACTTCACTGTTGCAGTCTGGTTCACATTGCTGGTAGAAATCACCCAACAAAGAGCAGCTTTTGAGAAAAAGAGATGTATTTTGGCTTACAGGCTTGAGGGAATGCTCCATGATGGCAAGGCAAAAGGTTGTCATGAGCAGAGGGTGGACATCAACCCCTGGCCAACATAAGGTGGACAATAGCAACAGGAGAGTGTGCCAAACACTGGCAAGGGGAATCTGGCTATAACACCCATAAGCCTGCCCCCAACAATACACTCCCTCCAGGAGGCATTAATTCCCAAATCTCCATCAGCTGGGAGCCTAGCATTCAGAACACCTAATTTTATGGGGGACACCTGAATCAAACCACAAGGGGCATTTGCATGTAAAAAAGGAACTTTCTTTAATCCTTTCCCTAACCCTTCAATAGCTAACATTGTTTTATCTTCAGCAATGACAAAGATTTTTAAATCAGCCAAAAATATTGATCGCAACAATTGCAAACAAAAATATATCTTTAAGACAACCAGATTTCAATTCCATCAAAATATTCAAGTCAGAGGCCATGGACCAACCTTAGCAGTAAATTACCTAAGAAAATAATGTAGCACATGAAAATCTACTATGATGAGACTTCCTGAGGGGGTAAAAAAGTTGTCATTAAAATCTACACTTTGCTGTATGTAAGTATAGGAGATTTGGAATGCCAAACTCAGGCTTTGTCCCAAATTCACTCCATTCATTCAGTATAAAAATAAAGGGAAATGAGAAAATAAGGTTCTCTTTGTTATCAATAGCTTTGTTTCCAAATTAACTTTCTCTGTACTTCATTGATCCCAAGGACACCTACCCATCCAACCTTAATTTTACAGAGGTATAATTGACCTTGTGTCATTCTGAATAATGTGGAATGGTTTTAGTTTGGAAGGCATTCCTCTTCTAAGGTTTTCCTTCTTCTTCTTCCTCTTTTTATTTTGTTTTTGTTTTTCAAGTTTGGGTCTCACTCTAGCCCAGGATGACCTGGAATTCACTATGTAGTCTCAGGGTGGACTCAAACTCACAGTGATCCTCCTACCTCTGCCTCCTGATTGCTGGGATTAGAGGCATGCACCCCCATGCCCAACTTGTTGTGGGGATGACAAATAGATAATTCCTGTTTTTAGGAAGCACCTACTTGACTTCTCCTCCTCTGCAGCCTCTAGTCCCTGCCCCACCCTGAAGGAGTAAGGCAGTGGCCGAGCCCAGCCTTTGTTCTGGGTGTGTTGTCAGGCTGAACTCCTTGCTCACAGTAATCAGAGCAGAAGATACTCTAATTATATAACATATTTCTTAGATAATTAGGTTGAATAAACTGACAAAAGTCTTATCAGCAGGCTTCTACACAGATATATGACCTCTCATGAACTTGTTAAAATGGTGCAGTTCAGAGAAAACTTTGAGTGTCTGTGGGAAAAGTAAAGACAGGGGGTTCCCCCTGGCAAGCTGGGTAACTAGACCAGCCTAATAAATGAACTCGTGTTTAAGGGGCTCCTATTACTCAAATAGAGTGATTTTGAAACAGTGTTAGAGAACAGAACAAAACAAGTTCTCTTCACTTTTGCCCTTTGCTGGATGGTTTTGCTCTGGACAGACAACAGAATTGATTTGCACTTCTAAGTGCAGAGAATGAGCCACTTCTAGATGCATGGTGTGTGTGTGTGTGTAGGTGCACAAATGCATAGAGACCAGAAGACAATCATTGGTGTTATCACTAGGTGCTATCCACCTTTTCTGACACAGAATCTCTCACTGGCCTGGAACTTACTAAATTAGCTAAATGGAGGAAGGAAATTTATTTAAAGTTTACAGATTCAGGGTAAGTTCCATAATGGCAAAAAAGTTGGTCCCTTTGTGCAGGACCAAGGAGAGAAAGAGAGACAGACAGACTGAGAGAAGCCACTACTAAAAAGCAAGCAAGCACACTTCAGGAACTCCAGGTGGAACACAGACACTTTGCATATCTTAGGTTGGAATTCAGATCCAACTTAGGGCTGGACTCTAGAATCCACCCACAGTGACAACTCTTCCAGCTAGGTGGCTGCAGCTCTAAATTACAAATTTTAATAAACTCCTGTATCTATTGGAGGACATCCATTCAAACTACCACAGCTGGCCAGCCAGTAAGCTAAAGGCATCCTTTTGTCTCCACCTTCCCAGCAATGGGATTATAGCCACACATGAACCATCAAACCTAGCAGGTTTTACTTGGTGTTGCAGTCCGGTTCGCATTGCTGGTAGAAATCACCCAACCAAGAGTAGCTTCTGGGAAAAAGAGATTTATTTTGGCTTACAGGCTCGAGGGGAAGCTCCACGATGGCAGGGGAAAATGATGGCATGAGCAGAGGGTGGACATCACCCCCTGGCCAACAGAAGGTGGACCACAGCAACAGGAGGGTGTGTCAAACACTGGCATGGGGAAACTGGCTATAAAGCTCATAAGCCCGCCCCCAACAATACACTCCCTCCAGGAGGCATTAATTCCCAAATCTCCATCAGCTGGGAACCTAGCATTCAGAACACCTAAGTTTATGGGGGACACCTGAATCAAACCACCACACTTGGGCTCTGGAAATTGAACTTCAGCTCTTATGTTACCCACTAAACTATTTCCCTAGCCCCTTGAAATGACTCTTTTTAAGATTAAATCTATTTCTTATACACTACTTGCAAGTTCCCCTACCAATATTCTACACGGACATCTGCTTTGATACTTAAGGCAATACAACCTTTGAGGTAAGGGAAATGAGGCACTGGGGCAAGTGTGTCTACACACACAGTGATGTAGGAACCCATGGACTCCACAGGAGGAAAGGAGAAGAGGTAGATCATACTACCTCGTATGCCTAATATGAAATGTGATGGATATACTTATATCAGGCTTTCAGGGAGACCAATGCAAACAAGAGAATTCAAGAAGGGGTATAGATAAAGGCATGGATAATTAGCTACTGGTTGCATGTAGAGCCATGTGTACTTATGGCCTCTGAATTCTTACAACTCCTAAGCCAGAAATAAACAACTCATGATGTGCTTTTAAAGCACTATATAGAAAGTTTATAAATCCCCCAAATGATTCCAGTCCCCTTTCTAAAGTGGCAAAGCCCTCAATGGTGACACCTGACAAGGTAAAATGTGCTCATAGTTCATAGCCAAAAAGTTGCTTTAAATCTTTGAATTAGAAGTTCAAGATCCAAGTTCTTCTCTTGTAGAAAAATATATACAACCATCTTCTAGAAACTCGGGAATCAGCCTCATCACTCAAAAACCACCACCAACAACAACAACAAAATATAAAGTACACACTAACTCACACTGCACCTCCATCAGATGGTGCGTTGAATTTCACTGTCTATGTGCTGGCTGTGTTTAAAAGTATGATGTCTCCAATAAAAGAGTCAACTACTTTTTGCCCCATCCATGCTCTTGTCTGTGTACAGCAGGCTGCAGAGGCATGGCCCATGCAGGAACACCTGCTTGTGATACACTCTGTAGCTGAGGAGGAGTGCAGTGCAAACCAGCCGAGTGACAACCCCATGAGACACAAAGCCAAGGCCAAGAGGAGGCCACCCGTCACTTGCACTCACTCCATCGCATCCCAGATTCACTTTAGATAAGATGAAGCTAGATGGAGCAAAGCTAATCTCCCCTTTTATTAAGTTGAGACAGGTTCATAATGAAAATGGATGCTAGAAAGCTCCCAGGCACAATTCTTTCTCTTTCTCTTCAAACCTCCCTGAAAACACTGCATGTGAGGAATGTTTCTTGTATGTCTGTGGTCCATGCTGCCTTGCAAGCCCTGGGGGCCAGAACTGGGCATTATCTTCTCTATGTCTACTGTACAGTGAGACAGAAAGCACAGGAGAGATGCATGAGAGGCAGTATAAAATGGTTACAGAGAGCCAACCCATTGCCTCTTTTTATTGTTCATAGCACTTATAAATCTGTAACAATGAGACACATTTTTTTAATTTAGTGTATTTTTGTATGTGCATGTGTGTGTGTAAGTGTTTGGGCACACAAGTGTGCATGCCCATGCTTGTGGATGACAAAGATTGATGTTGGGCATCTTCTAGAATCTCTTTCCCCACTTGTATGTAACTGAGGCAGAGTCTCTCACTTGAGCCCATAGCTCACGAATTCTGCTACTCTAGTGATTCAGCTTGCCTTGGTCATTGGGACCATTGTGTCTGCCTCCCCAGTATTGGGTGACAGGGGACTGGCATGTGTGTCCATCATTTATATAGGTGCTGGAGGATCTGAGCCATTCTGCAGATCCATGGGTTGATTATATGTTGACTCTTTGACATTGTTTCTCATCCTATTACAAGACAGTGTGAAAAGAGTGCATCAATACCTACTTTTCAGACAAGGAACAGAGGCCATGGCTGGTGGCCTAGTGATAACAGAATCCTCATCTGACTACCCCACATGCTGTCCTAAGCCTTTGAATTTTCATGACAAATCTATGAACTGGGTGAAATAGACTTAGTGTTGCATGTGATATGGTAGAAGCACAGAGACATTCAGGAATGGACAAAGTCACAGAGCTATTAAACAGAAGAGCAGGTTCTGAGAACTGTCAGTATTACATAATGACTTCCCTTTACCTCTTTAATGACAAAGCAAAATCTCTCAGTTGTGCAGCTTATTCTTCTTACTGATGACAGGGCTTGTGACACTGAGGGGGGCTCCGCCTTACCCGGCACAGACTCCTCGTCTTTGAGGACACTAATGCCTGCCTTTTCCTGGATACTCCAGGGGCTTACTGGGAACATGTTGTAGAGAAAATATAAACTGCATATAACTGCTTGGTTCCTAAGATGCCAGTATCTCTGCCCAGTTTATATTATCTGTATGTCTCAACCTTTTGTTTGTGTTGGGGCAGCAGAGGTGTAGGGGGTTCTGATACTAGAAACCAGAGCCTCACACATACTTGACAAATGCTCTACCACTGAGCTGCACCTCAGCCTTTTCAAATCCACCACAGAAGTAACTACCATTTATCTAGCCCTGGGTCCCAAAGAAAGGCTTCTCAATGCTTGAAAGTCCGAATCACATTGGGAAAAAATGTCAAGTTCTCTTCAACACTTCCTATCTGTAAGCTTGAGTGATTCACATCAGTCCTGTGCATTTGACATTCATCCTGTGAGCATGGTAACAGCGACACCAGCAATGATCATTATGAGCTCAGTGTTATGAAGACACAAGGAAATGGTGAGCACACTTTAGAATCAGTGTAAACTAAACACAAACATAAGATTGCTGGCAATTAGATTCACTAGGATCTGCCAAAACCCAAATGTTATCACTTGTAGCCCTCCAAGCAGTAGCAAGTAGCCTGGGTCTTGATTTGTTCAGTTGCTGTCCCCTGGTTGGGAAGCAGAAGCTGGGTCAGTGTGTCATAAGAGGAAGCTCACATTCATGGAAATGGTGTGCAGGCATGGGACTCTAGAAAGTCTAGTATTATAAAATATCCTTGGGTATACTGCTCAGTTGAATTTTGGAATTTCTCTGTAAATTGTTCCAACCAGTACACTAGAATACTTGAATAACAAACTCAACACCTAAGGTTGCTATTACTGTCTTCTTAGAGTATAAGAGCTATACTTGGCACCTTAAACTCCTACCCCAAAGATATATAAAGTTGGATTTACTTGGCTAAGAACACTGCAGATAATCAGAAAACCAAAGCATCAAATTAACTCAAAATGCAAAAATTTCTATAATACAAGACACATAAAAAGTCAAGACAATACAATCTTACCAAAAATCACAAATCCATCAGAAATGACCTCCAGTGAGACTGTTTTAGATGCAATGCCTAACAGTGATTTAGAAAGAAAAAAAAAAAAAAAAGATTGTATCTATATCCAAAGAAATCAAAGGAATTAAGTCAGAAAACAAACTCCTGAAGGAGAACATAGGAAACAAACATAATGAAATAAGGTCAATACAAGACATGAGTAAGAAATAGAAATAATGAAGAAATGCCAATCAGAAATATTAGAAATGGAAAACATAGTAAGCCAAATAGAAAACTCAGCAGAAAGTATCACTAGTAGAATGAGAGCCACCCATCATACCTCAAAAGGGCCCCAGCTGAAACTAAGAACAATTAGCAAAACAAGCAAGGGTGCTGTTTTCTTGGTGATCTAGGTACCAGCACAAGGATGAAGCAGATCAACATGGAGAAAAACCACTTCTTACCAAATCAGATATCCAGAGACCCAGAGGACCCCAAAACATCATCACTAAAGCAGACCAAAAATGAACCCAACATGGCTCAGGGAAATTTTGTGGAAGAGTGGGCAGAAAGAATGTCAAAGCCACATGTTGGGTCATGATATGCAGAGGCATTTATCCTACCCATAACTGTGGGCTAACTCTAGAATGCATGACCCATATACCTCAACAAGTAAGGGGCAGGGGGAAGGGGTAGGACATGGATGAACCTAACAATGGTACCAAATTGACTATTTTTGTTGAGCACTAAACTAATTAGTAAAAAAAAAAAAAAAAAGAAAGAAAGAAAGAAAAGAAAAGACATAGAGCATACACAAAATCATGTAAACTAAATAAACACTACTAAGTGATGTATGGGTCAATGAAGAAATCAAGAAGGAAATCAAAAACTTTATAGAAGCAAATAATGAGAACACATCATAGCAAAACTTTGGGTCACAATGGAGGCAGTCCTAAGTAGGAAATTTATAGTTTTAAGTGCCTATATTAAGAAATTGGAAAGGTTGCATGTAAACAACTTAATGCTTCACCTTAAGGCCTTAAAAAAAAGAAGAACAAAGCAAACCAAAAATAGGTAAATGCAAAGAAATAATAAAGATAGGTGTCCCAGGCAACCATGGAGACCAAGGTTTTGTGTGTATAACAAGAGAAAGAATCACTTCTGGGAGTCTGTTTCGGTGAACAACTCCCATTTTATTGTCAGGGAAATGGATTTATAAGTAGTGGAAGGCAGGAAGAGGACTCTAAGGGGATTGGTGGGTTTAAAGGTTGCTAGCCTATGCCTAATCATTCCAACACATAGGCAATGGTAAAGGGAAGGTATGAAAGGTGCTGGCTGATATCACATAAGGAATTTGCTAGGCAATTGGCAAAAGGCCACAGGGTTTTGGGCAAAGTCTATGTCTTATCTGAATGTACAGGTATTCCGTGCTTGGAGAGGGAGTGGCCTTACTTCCTGCCAATCTCAGGGTCCAAGATTTTGTCCAGGGGTCCAGGCTCACTGTGACCACCAAGAATGGGGAGGATCCTGGCTCACTGTAACCCCTGAAAATGGGGGGAGGAGCTTCCCTGCCCATCTGGTCCCCCAGATATGAACAGTGGCTGTTCAGGCTGCTGTAATCCCTCCACAGCCTGGGGCTTTTGTGTCAGATAGCTTAGGTTTGCTTTAACCCAGAGCCCTGCCTATGTCCGACAGAGATATACTCTGAACTTTACATAGTTACATAGATTCATAGTGATGAGGAATGTGCCTTGCAGAAAGTATGATCTTGCTAAATTGATGATATTCAACTTAATTTAAAATTAGTAATGTGAACATCTCAGAATAAAGCATTTTACATTGTAAGAAGCACAAGATAATGCCTATCATTGATACATTTTGAATATCTGAATTATAACTCAAAATCCTTAATGCTCAAGTACTCTTTGTCATTAGTTTTCTTTTTGTTTGTTTGTTTGTTTGCTTTTTACACCTAAAATGAAAACACACAGTATTGTGGAAAGATTATACAATTGGAAGTCAGAATAATTAAGAACAGATCTGTTTCTAAAAGAGGCAGTTTCAACAGCCAAATGGGCATAAGTATTTTGTCTTTAAAGGTGTCATATCTGGGCTGGAGAGATGGCTTAGCAGTTAAACGCTTGCCTGTGAAGCTTAAGGACCCTGGTTCAAGGTTCGATTCCCGAGGACCCACGTTAGCCAGCTGCATAAGGGGGCGCATGTGTCTGCAGTTCGTTTGTGGTGGCTGGAAGCCCTGGCATGGCCATTCTCTCTCTGCCTCTTTTTCTCTCTGTCTGTTGCTCTCAAATAAATAAATAAAAATAAATAAACAAAATTTAAAGTATCATATCTTTGCTGTCAGGGACTCTGTGCATGAGAACTGTAGAGAAGAGAGGAATGTAAGGAAAATGTCTGGAAGAAACTTTAGAGGGATAAAAGTGCTGGTTGTGATGGCTCACATCTATAAACCCAACTACTTGGGAGGCTGAGAAAATAGCATTGTAAGTTCAAAGCTAGCCTGGACTATATAGCAAGATCAAGGCCATCCTAAGCAAGTAAGCCAAAAAAAAAAAAAAAAAAAGGCAAATGATATAGATCAGTGGTAGAAGGCTTGTCTAGCATGAGAAAGGGTCCTGACTCAATTCTTCATTCCATAAAAAAGTGGGTGGTGCTTTAAGATTCCTAGACATGGTCAAGCAGAGTTCGTGACACGACAGGACCAAAAGTTTTCCTAAGAACTTCAGGAGTATAAGCAGAGCTACCCCAGGATTTGCAGCTAGTCCCTTCAATGCCAAAGAGAACTAAGGATTCTGGGGTCGGCCCTGTGGCAGGGCCAGGTTGGATTCATTAACTATCCAGGCAGGAGTTGTGCTGCCAGTGGAGGAAAAAGTACTTGGAGGGCAAGGCAGCACAACTGTTGATGTTCACGTAACCAATCACTTTGACTTAGCAGCTTAACAACACCCTGCCTAGGGGTCAAGTATGAGGTAGGGGCTTAGCAACATGCTGTGGCTCTGGTCCTCTCCTGAGGAGGATAACATCCTGGAAGGCTACTAAGAAGCAAAATTACTTGGCTGGAGGCTAGAAGACCCACTGGCACATATGTGAACCACTCCTAAGGGAAGCAAACTTCCTACAAATCATGAGACAGAGAGGCTGGAACTAGCAGGAAGCAGCTGAACCTTTCATCTCAGCTCTCCACCTCAGTCTCCAGGAACCCTTCCTCTTTCCATGAGAAGAAGTCCATCCCAACCTGAGGAGAAGGATTAAGCTCCACTTCCTCAGAAAAAGAATATTAAGGAAAAATATGGGGAAGTGGACCAAGTTGTCAAACACAGAGCAAAGAGGGGCACAGAAGCTATCTACTCACAGTGAAGAGGGCATCCAGGCCTGGATGGCTTCTGGCCATGATGCCAGCATTCCCTCCTCAAGCTTAGGTAATATTTCAGTTGCCTGAATTTTTATTTTCTCTCTTCCAAATTGTTGTGGAGCCAAACTCCTTAATCAGCTGGTAAGAAAACAGTTTAAGTGCAGCTCTTTTACAGACAGCCTGCAAAATGGACGGTGACACTTTAGTAGGTGTAAGAACCCAGGAGTCTGCAGGTCTCCACCAGTCCTTAGCAGGGTTTGATCAACCTTGCTGACGTGCTTTCCCCTAATGCTGTGTCCCCTGGTGGATGTTCTATCTGTAACCGTGACAGCGTATTGGGGCTGCTCCTCAGGGCTAGGAACACCAGTAGGCATGCAGGCTTGTGAGCCCATAGCATGTACAATCTCTCTCTCAAATGAAATCCCACAACCCACTTAAACTTTCATTTGGAAGCTGAGACAGAAAAGCATGGTGTTATAGTTCCCCACCCACAAGTCAAAAAAAAACAAAAAAACAAAAAAGAAAAAACATTAAGTTTCAGCACACTTATAGCTGAAAGACCTGAAATTCTAATCTCCATTTTTACAATTTGGAGAAAAGGGAAGACAGGATGACGTCATAGGTAAAACCCTGGTTAAAGAACTGATTTGGGATGCAGGGTAGTGGAGACAACTACTGAAAACACTGCCTGGTCCTTAAAGGACCTTTCTGACTTGCTAACTGTAAGCTGTGGTTTATGCTTGTCAATTCCATAGTGTGTCTCCTGAGTAGACCCACGTTGGTACTATGGCCATCTTTGGCTTTTGTCCCTCGTCAGCACAGTGTAGAGGAGCTCTACACACTGAAAACCACTGAAATTTACTTAGTGTCCCATATTAATCTGACTTTTAGTTTATATTATCTGGTGCCAAGAGATTCAAGATTAGGAGGGCCCTTGAGCCACAATCGTCCAGTTGTATTTATTTTAGCTAGTTATAACTCCCCTTGGATCTATAGTGTGCCTGCAGAAGCCACCTGAGAATCTTTGCCTGGAAGCTTCCCTGGCATTCTACCTACCCTGTTGCTCCCATGGTTCTCTGAGGCTGAGTGAATGCCACATGAAAAGGGTTTTCCCTAGTCCAATATCCTCACTCACTGCTGGCATGTGCTGCTTTGGGGAACCTCACAGCAGAGCCACTGACAGGTGAGATGGAGGGTCCCAGGAGCTGTGAACAGTGAAGACTCCATAATTGAAGCTACAAGCAAATAGGATGCATACTGTCCAATTTGCCTCCTGTATGACATGAATTTCTCAGAGTGTAGAAAAGGATGGTTTCAGGACAGGGGGCAATTTCAAAAGCCACTCATTTGGCAAATACACGAACTCTCAGGCTGAAAAGACCTGCTTCTGTTTCTCTCAGTTATTTAATCCAAAAATAGTGGTAATCATGTTTTCTTTCTTTTTTCCCCTAAGTCTTCAGCTCTGTCAATAGCCTTGTACTTTGATTATTGCCAAGGTACCATTCACAGGGAGAGGTGCTGATTAACAATGCTAATGCAGTGGCAGCATATTGCCTTCAATGCAGATCAGAAGGGCCTTTTGGAGAACCTCCTGGCCACCAAATCTATGTCATCCTCCCAACTGCACAGCTCCACTTTCAATACTTTGATGGGATCAGCCATTTTATTACTTGGCTAATGACCTACGCATTCATCCAAAGAGAAATATCTGAATAAAGTGATCCATAAGGTGCCGTATTTGATCAGACTATAGCTAATGTACCCACTGTTGTGGTTTGAATGTAGAATGTCTCCATAGGCTCATATATTTGAACAGTTGTTCCCCAGCCAGTGTGCTTTTGGGAAGGTTATGGAACATTTAAGAGGTGGAGCCCCATTTCCTGTTCACTCTTTGCTTCATGCCTGTTGATGTGACAAGCCAGCTTCTTGCTCCTGAAAACCACTGCTTTCCTGCTCTGAAACTTCCTTCTGTAAGTTGTTTCTGGCTGGATATTTGCTCATAGCAAGGAGAAAGCAACTGATAAGTTCACTTTAACAATACCAGGTCAACAACAAATCTGTATTATTGTGAGAGTTTCCCAAAAAACCTACAAGAAAATTAACACTAAAGTAAAAATGCCCTGGCATTACAACTGTGTAGCAATCTCTGTCAATTTGCTTCCCAGCATTATAAAATGATATATTTTTGGCCCACATTCTTGTCTTCCTTGATGTTGAGTCACATGTGCTTACCAGAGAAGAATCAATGTGGGATAAAAAGGTGACAAGGATATTTTGCAAAAGCCATTCTCTTCTAAACCATCCATTTGCAAGAGATTAACTAATTAAATTGTGTTGCAGATTTCTGTTTGGCAGAAAACTGCAGTTTAGTAAGTAGCATTACATACCAATGCTAGATGTAGAACATCTTCTCTAGTGTCCTGCAAGATAAACTTAGCTGTTTGTACTTAATGTGTTCTTAAGTGGGGGGCACTGCATATTAAAACATCTCCCCAAACATATACTTCATGTAGGATTGTTCCTCAAGAAAGCACAAGCTCAGTATGGATCCAAAGCACTGCATATTAAAACTTCTCCCCATATACTTCAGGTAGGATTGTTCCTCAAGAAAACACAAGCTCAGTGTGGATCCAAAAGCCCTATGATGGCTGCTCCTGAGATTGCTGTATGTTATTCCCTAGGACTACCATCACAAAGTACCATGCTCAGGTTGACTTTTACTGTCTCATAGCTCTGGAGGCAAATGTCCAAAATCAAGATGTCAGTGGAACTGTGTATCTGTGAATCAGCATCAACAAAGCACAAAGAGTCACGTGTGAAGATACTCCTTCCTATTCACCCTGTGTGCCCAGGTGGTTCCCATGTAGGGTGTGGAAACCGACATCCCTGCTCCCTGTAACAGACCTACACTTAATGTCACTCTAATGATCAGAACTTTCAGTTCCAGAGGAACAGTCTTATTTCTATACACACAATTGATATGTCTTGGGATATTCAACAATACCAACTCAATTCCTAATGATGGAGATGTAATATCAGTATGCTAATTTTTAGTGGGAAATCTGTGTCAGACAGACTGGAATGCTCATTTTATTATGAATGTGAATTCATGTCTGTCAGCTGAGCTGTGTAGGAGGCAAAATCAGAAAGCTGCTTTTAGTGTGCTGGAACTCACAGTTTTCAGGGAAGAAGGGGTGGAGTTAAATAATGGTTATACTCTTGACTGTGTAGAAAGTGAAAACTAGAGAAGTGAGATGATGATACACATATATGATTAGCTAGAACTGGGACTGCTCTCTTCCTAGGCTCATTTCATGTAAAAATACATGATAATATGACTGTGGCTGACACATAACAAGTTACATCTTATTAGACATTACATTAAGTATTTTGGTACACATATTTTTATTATCTCAACAATGGTATGGAGGACATAGTATTTTCCCCCACCCCTGACAGGGCAGAGTGCAAATACAGTCCCCCACTACCACAAATTATGAAATCAAGTTTACTGCATTTGGGGAAATTGCAGGGGTCAGCACATCCAGAGTACAATGGATAAGCTTTGCCCTGGGAAACCACCTTCATGATCATGGTACCTCCCCTGCCAGGGAAGTATGGAAGTGATACTGTTATTGCATAGATGTTGACAAGATAGGTGGAATGATTGCCACAATCACAGTTAATGAATGGCACACCCAAGCAAGGTGACAACTCTCATCAGCTGGGTTCCACAGGCCAAGCGCCGGCTTGATGTGCTATAGAGTTTCCAGAGTCACGGTCCATGCACTGGTCAAGCTGCTGCCTACTGTTCTGATTCTTCACTGTCTGCACGGCTGTCTACACAGCTTTCTTTGAACAGTGCTAGTCACTGAGCATCCATGTTTGTTCCAAAGAGAAGGCTTGTTAGCACTTGTTTCTGGCTTAAAAAGACATTCAGTTTTAATGTTGATATATTGCATAATAGAATCCT
Source organism: Jaculus jaculus (assembly GCF_020740685.1). Classification (NCBI taxonomy): domain Eukaryota; kingdom Metazoa; phylum Chordata; class Mammalia; order Rodentia; family Dipodidae; genus Jaculus; species Jaculus jaculus. The sequence continues at coordinate 61,885,236 of NC_059103.1, read as the reverse complement.
TTGTTCTGTAACTGATACTCATCTGTATTAGAAGAGAAGGGAAATGACATTAGAAGCTGCAGGGTAAAACAGGTAATAATATAAAATAATATGGCAAAGGAGAAAGAAATGAGTGGAGCAAGACAAGCACAGCAGGACCATTGGTACATTATCCTGTCTAAAAAGCAGCAACAGAGGCTGGAGAGATGGCTTAGTGGAAGGCATTTGCCTGGAAAGCCAAAGGATCCTGGTTCGATTCTCCAGGACCCAAGTAAAGCCAGATGCACAAAGTGCGCCTGCATCTGGAGGCCCTAGTGCACCCATTCTCTCTTTCTATCTCTAGCACTCTCAAATAAATAAATAAATAAGTGAAATAATTTAAAAATAAAATAAAAATAAAAAAGCAACAACATAATTGCCACTCAGTGTGAGGAAAAGGGAAGGGAAGTCAAGTTAGAAGGGGATCTGGCATTCTTTTGTCCTGAGATTTTGTAAGGACTTCTTACTCGTTCCAAAAGTGGTACAGAGAGATGGAAACTTTTGTACAAAAATGATACAGCTTTGAAATAGGAATTTAGACTGTCCTAGAAGGTACTATATGGTGGCAAGACTGGAAGCAAAGACTCTGTAATGTCCAAGCTCTACTACACATGCTGGGTACACTGAAGATACTGTGCATGGGCAGTCACTACTGAAACTGCTGAGGCCTTCAGAAACCTGTCCTTCTTTCCATTATCAGAGCCCAACACAACTTCTTGAGAATCTATTTGCCCACTACAGCCACACCTTCCTCTTTCTATCAGAAGGTGCCAACTCTGCCCAGAAGCTCCTGTGTTAGTTACCTTCACATTGCTGGGACAAAAAATGCCTGGCAAAATCATTTGAAGGGAGCAATGACTTATTTCCAGGTTAGAGTCCATCGTGGCATGGTCAGCATGGAGGTGAAACCGTGAAGCAGAGCTGGCCAGGTTTATCCCACAGGGAAGAAACAGAGAGTGAGGAATGCCAACACTCCACCAGCTCTTTCCTTTTTATACTTTTAGAATCCCAACTGATAGAATGGCACACCCTATAGTTAGGATGTCTCTTCCCACTTCAATAAACCTAATGAAGATACTCCCTCAGGGATGATTCTAAGTTCTGTCAAGTTGGCCATCAGTATACACCATCATAGCTCTCATCACAAAATCCAGCCCTGTCATGAAGAAGCCACATCCATACTGGATCAAGGGACTAAAGCTGTGGAGCTTTGAATGTAAATGGCTCCGTATCCTCAGGTATTTTTGATTGAGCTTATTCTCTACCAGGTGGATCCCTGCTGGATGAGGTGTGTCACTGGGGGAGAATCTTGTGTATACTCCTAAGGTGTGTCTTCATAGCCAGCTCATACTTGCTAAGGATGGCTATTGTCTGTCTACTATGGATGTGTGATGAAGTGAACCAGAATATCCAGGAATCTGGAAGCCTGAAATAAACCCTTCCTTACATAAACTGGTTCTAGTTGGTTGTATGTCTCAGTAACAAGAAGGTAACTACAACAGCGGCTGACTGACATTTAGTTGAGTGTGTGTGCACACAAGTATGTGTTATATACTCTCAGTAGACAACAGTCCAAATAAAATGTCAAGTCTTCTGCCTACTCTGTTGAATATGTTTTTTTTTTTTTTTTTTTTTTTTTTTTTTTTTTTTTTCTGGTCAATTCTAAGAGGTATTCCTAACTCTGACAGGTCCCAGTCTTCCTCCTTGAAGCACACATTTTGCTGATAGGCAATTCTCAATATCAGCATTTAGCTATGCTCTGTATATTCAGCACATCTCCCAAATAAGCAGAAGGACCATGGAGAAGTGAGCAGTAAAACTGCTCACCTAATCCTCATAATACAAAGATAATTAACATCAACTGGGCACCAATCCTAGGCTCAATCCTAAATTAAGTGCTTCACACATATTAAAGTGTCTAGTAGTCACAACAAACTACTGAGGATAGTCTGATGGTTCTCACAATTTTCAACAAGGAAGAGGCTGGGTTACATAAGAGTCATACCCCTGACTGTGGCACATGCCAAGTAGTTTGCTCAGCTTCTGCTTCTCCACCAAGATGACGTGGTCTTGTTCTACCAATCTCACAGATAAGCACAGGACTAAAAACTGTTTTTCTACTTGGAGTAGCAGTAATGGTTAATATAGTCAATTGATGGGATTTAGAATCACCAAGGAAAAAATATCTCTGATTATATTAGGTTATTTGAGGTGTAAATGCCCTGAGTGTTGGTGACACCATTCCATGATATTCCATGGGTTGGGACTCTTGTACTGTATGGAAAGTGCAGAGGAGCATTCACTGTTCTCTGCTACTTGATTGCTGATGTACTGTGACCAGCTGTATGTGCTCCTCATCCCAGGTACTACCTATCCTACTAGATACTATCTCATCTAATTGCAAGTGAAAAAAAACCATTCCTTAAGTTGCTTCTGGCCAGGTATTTGGTCATAGCAATGAGAAAGTAATTAACATAGGGCTGAGTAGCCAGTAGTTGATTCTTATGACAGTATTTCCATTGTGATATTGAAAATAACTAAACCTAGTCAGGATAAGAAATAATATCCAAAAAGTTATAAAAAAAAATCTCCCAACTTGAAAAATTTCAGACCCAGATGGATTCACTGGTGAATTTTACCAGACCTTGATAGAAGAGCTAACACCAAAGATTCTGAAACTTTTCCATAAAATAGAAAAGGAAAGAATACTATCAAATTCCTACTACAAAGGCAGAATTGCCCTGATACCAAAATCAGACAAAAACAGAACAAAAAAAGAAAACTACAGACCAATTGCCCTCATGAACATAGATGCAAAAATTCTCAACAAAATATTGGCAGATTTCAAGGAAATAGCAAGATGATCATTCACTTAGACCAGTTAGGCTTTTTCCCAGAGATGCAGGGATGGTTCAACATACACAAATCAATAACTATAATATACTATATAAATGGACTTAAGAACAAATATCACATCTCAACAAATGCAGTAAAATCATTTGACGAACCCAACATCCCTTCATTATAAAAGTCTTACAGTAGCTTGGAATAGAAGGGACATATCTCAATATAATAAAGGCTATTTATGACAAATCTACATCCAACATAATGCTAAATTGGGAAAAACTTGAAATTTTTCCATTAAAATTAGGAACAAGACAAGAGTGTCCATTATCCTCACTGTTATTTAATACAGCAATGGAAGTCTTAGTTATAGCAATAAGGAAGTGACACACATAGAAGGGATACAAACTGGAAATGAAGAGATCAAATTAACCCTATTTGCAGATGTTATGATTCTATACATATAGAACCCTAAAGTTTCTACCAGAAAACTGTTGGAGCTGATAAACACATTTAGCAAGGCAGCAGGATATAAAATAAACACACAGAAATCAGTAGCCTTCCTATATATTAACATAAAACATGAGAATGATGAAATCAGGGAATCTCTCCCATTCACAATTGCCTCAATAAAAAATAAATAAAGTGCCATGTGATAAACCTAACCAAGAAAGTAAAGGATCTCTACAATAAAAACTTTAAAAAAATCAAGATAGAAATTGGAAAACACATTAAAAGTGAAAAGATATCTCATGTTCTTGGATTAAAAGAATCATATTTTGAAAATGTCAATATTACCAAAAGCAATCTACACAAATTCCATCAAAATTCCAATGGCATTCTTCACAGAAATAGAGAAAACTATAATAAAATTCATTTGAAAACACAAAAAACCTCTAATACCCCTCCAAAAATTTGGAGCAACAAAAATAGGGCTTGTGATATCACCATACCTGATTTAAACCTATATTAAAGAGCCATAGTAACAAAAACAGCATGATACTGGCACAAAAACAGACATGTAGATCAATGGAACAGAATAGAGAACTCAGATGTAAATCTGGTCAGCTACAGCTACCTGGTCTTTGACAAAAATGTGAAAAATGTTTTTCTTTTTTCTCCTTAATACATTCCTTAAAAAAATAAATGTGTTGGAGACGAAAAAACATTAAAAAAAAATAGTTACTGGAGAAAACACAGCCTCTTCAAAAACTGGCCCTAGAAAAACTGGATATCTATATGGAGGAGGATGAAAATATATCTTTATGTCTCAACATGAATAAGAATTAAGTCCAAATATCAGACCTGAAACTCTGAAACTGCTAGAGGAAAAAGTAGGGGAAACCCTTCAACCTACTGGCATAGGCAAGAACTTTCTGAATATAACCCTGTTGCTCAGGAAATAAAACCACTATTCAACCACTGAGATCTCATGAAATTAAAAAGCTTTTGGACTGCACAGACACCAAGAATAGAGCAAAGAGGCAACCTACAGAATGCGAGAAAATCTTTGCCAGCTATACCTATGACAGAGGATTAATATCCAGGATATACAAAGAATTAAAAAAAAATTAAATAAGAATGCATCAACCAAACCAGTTAAAAAATAGGATGTTCTTATTGGAAGAAATACATGTGGTCTATAAACATCTAAAAGCATATTCTACAGCCTTAGCCATCAGGGAAATGCACATTTAAATTACTTTGAGATTCCATCTCATTCCTGTCAGAATGGCTATTACCAAGAAAATAAGTGATGATAAATGCTAGTGAGTATGCAGAAAAAGAGTAACTCTTCTATACTGTTGGTGGTAATATAAACTGTTGCAGACATTGTAGAAATCAGTATGTAGGCTCCTGCTATAGGTAAAAATAGATTTACCACATGACTCGGCTCTACCACTCTTAGGCATATATCCAAAGGACTCATCTCACTCCCTTAGAGATACTCACATATCCATGTTTATTGCTGTTCTATTCACAATAGCTAGGAAATGGAAGTAGCCTAGATGTCACTCAACTGATGAGTAGATAATGAAGATGTAGTATATTTATACAATGGGATTATATTCAGTGGTAGAGGAAAATGAAATTTGCAGGAAAATGGATGGACCTGGAAAGGATTATACTTAGTAACCCAGGCCCCAAAAGCTAAACACCACATGTTCTCTCTCATATTCATCCTAGCTAAAAATGTTTGTATTTGTATATGAGTTGGAATAAAACTAAGTAGCAGAGGCCAGTACGCTAGAAAGGGGCTACAGAGGAGGGAGGAGAGGAGAGGCCTTAAGGGGATGGAATTATATATATTTAAGTAGATGAACAGATTACTGGGGGTGGAAAGGCCTAAGTGAGGTCAGGGGAAGAGATTGGGTAAAGGAAGGGAGGTCAGGAGAGCTAATCAAAATCTAAGAGAGATTAATAAGCTATACGGAAGCCTACTTTTTTGGACAATGTCACATCCAGAAGCCATAGATTGCTACTAGAAAAATGTCAGTGCCAGGGATGGGATAGCTTCCAGTAAGTTATTGTCCAGGAAGGTCTCTGAAACCTCCCCTAAATTATAGGCCATTGGCCAATGATCTTGGTTTTCCACCAAGAATAGATGGTAAGACCCTTTTGCTGAAGACTTCACATGCTTGTATACAAACAAGGTCAATGAGAAATCTTGGTAGAGCTGAGCTGAAAACCTCCTCCTTGTAGACTAGCTGATAGAAAGTTGGAAAAAATTATACAGCATGGGAGAGAGAAAAGTCATCAGTGGAGATAAACAACAGTGCATTCTGCAAGCCTTAAGTTGGGTTAGCCAGGCCAAATGAGTACAATAGTGGTAAGTCTGTTATGGGGTAAATTAAACACTCTCTAATTGGACTGGAGGCCTGCTCTGTGAGAGGGAATACATACCTGATACTCAATACCTATGACTGGGGAGGTCATGAGACCTAGACATTTAATACCTGTTGGCGTCAGGCTAAATGCACACATTATGCTCAGGAAACTGCCTGGTAAGCACATCTCTTAATGTTCATTCCCATATATTGATGCTATTATCACTCGTTTAGTGAAGTTTGACTTTTCAAATGGTTGGGACCTCTGGAATGACTCAAAAGGGACCATAGTCCTGAGAAGTGACAGAGGAAAGGTCAGCACTGAAACATGTCTATCACACCTTCTAAGTCTCAGAGTCCATTGCAGAAGAGGTGGCTGGAATAATAGAAAAGTTGAAGAAAGGATAGGACTCCTTGCAATCATTACAGTGCACTCTTCCAGACACAAAATGGTCTGGATATCCATGCCTTCACAGTGCCTAGTGCTACCTACACAAGACTCTCATAGGTGGAAAAGATGATAACATTCAAATTAAAGAGAGACCAATTCAGAGGGGAGGAGATATGATGGAGAGTGGAGTTGCAAAGGAGAAAGTAAGAGGGGAAGTTGTCAATGATTTTTTTTTCAAAAAAGAAATAAGGAAAGAGCAGGTAAGAAATATATTCAAATGTGTAAAGTGCATTGTTTAAGCCCTACAAGAATTTAGCCTGGAACAAGCCATGTAAAATTCAGCTTCTGGCCCTATATACTGTTCACAGCATCAGTATCAAATCTAATACTTTCACTCTGCATTCTGACAGAGACACAATAATTAATGCAGTAAGGCTTTGTAATGTGAGCAATGAGATCTGAGCAGCACAGTTGCCTTTGCCTCTCATCTGGCTGTGACTTCGCTAGGGCCCAGATCTTGCATTCTGCTCCACAGTAGCTTTCAGCTCCTGCTCAACCAAGCACACCCCTGGGCTACAGCCTTTGAACCAGGAAATAGCCTTCATAAGAAAGCAAGTTAAATGCCATATAAAGTGATTGAAAAATAAAATATGAGGCTGCAGGTTCCAGTGCTAACACCTTCATGATCATCTTCTACTGCTCCGGATGGCTGTGTGTCCCATCCTATCCTACTGATGCCATTTCTTCCTGTACACTGCTGCATACTACCTTCTTTGGAACGTCCACTTGAAACTTTCTCTATCTCCCTATGCAATGTAAGGATACCACACTTCTTTCTATATTCCCCATTATAGAATAAATTCAATTTGAAAAATTTAATACTCATGAAATAGAAATGAAATATCAAAACATTATGCCTCAGTTCTAAGTATGTACACACAAGAAAACATTGTATATGATAAGGCTTTGCTCAGGCAATGAGGTGTTGGGCCTTGAGAGGCCTGGATGTGAGGCCTAGTGGAACTTCTGAGCCTAGCTAAAGTTTGGTGACCTGCCTCTAGCCAGCTATGACTCAGCAGGGTGCCTAATGGCCTCAAGACTACTACTCCTGCATAGAAAGTTGGAGTTCTCTCTCACGTGCTTAGAACCAATCATCTCAAAAGTCATGGTATGCTATTGGCCCTTATACCTCACCCCATCCCAAAATCCCCACCCTTGTTCTGAACATGATATAAGCACCTGCCTGTTACAATAAAGTGAGATCCTGATTGACAAGACTCCAGGCTTGGTATGTGCATGGCTGTCGACACCCACCCTCCTCCTAAACCCCTTGGGAGGAACCAGCGGGTATGGTCCTTCTTCAGCACTACCTGCCAGGACAGCTCGGCATCCTGGCGCCCAACGTGGGGTGACGGGAATCTGGCAGAATGGTGCCCCATGTGAGGCATTCTTATTGAGGAGGTCAATTGGTGTGCGGGTGAGTGTACCCTCATAAGTTATGAGGCAATCTTCATATTTAATGTGCTAAACTTTGCTTCTATAACTTGTGCTTGCTTGTCAACATCTCTCAGTTCCCTTTCTCTTTCCTTTCACTTTCGGTTCACCAACGAGCTGCATCTGCATCTTCTGTATTTCTGAATGGGTCATACATCCCTAGGGGAAGACTCGAGGTGTACTGCCCCCTCATTTGAGTGAGGGCTCTGTCCCAGAAGATGAAGTAAATCTGCTGGGGAGACCTGCTCCCATCTGCACCATGTTTGGTATCATTGAGCCATCCTCTAAGGACACAGACTTGTCTGGCTGTCATGGATATAAATCTGAGCTTAATTCTACAGCACGTTTACCTATCTTTTGGGTCCTTGTGTTTGTGTTGTACTCATGTGTCTGCGAGTTGCTATTGCCCTAATTTTATGGACATTCCTCTCATGACTTTATAATATGGGGCAGTAATCCAATCCTGCCTTAGAATCTTTCAGGATACTCCTGAAGAGTAGAGGGCTTGATTTGACTGATAATCAGCCTTGAAAGACCTGGGATTACCTTCTTAAGGTGGTGCTATGGCTGCAGGAAGGAAATCTCTTTGCTTGGGACACTTGGGATAGGGTAGAGGCCCTTGTTCGTCAGGCACATGTGGAGAAGGGTCAGATATCCCCCTTAGGGGGCATCCCTACGATCTCGGACCTTAAGGGCTGCTTTCCTCCAAGATCAACTAAACAAAAACAAAAGACAGAGGATAAAGGAAAAGATAGTATACAGCCTGATCTGGCTATTCCTCCTGGAGATGCAGCTTTAAAAACCCCAGAGAAGGGTGAATCCTTATACCCCTCACTCAATCCCTTTGGGAGTACTTCTTGACCTTCCAGGAGACCTCCCCCACCTCCTCCATTGACTAATCCTTTCCAGACCCCCTTGGCCCTGCCTTCATATTTGGCCACCAAGCTGCCAGAAAATGAAACTACTTTTCTATTTCCCATCAACATAAATCCTGTGGGTAATCACCCTGCTGCCTGGTACCCATGGGAAGCTCAGGACCTTAAGGAGCTTAAAAAGGCAGTCTCAGAGTATGGACCCAACTCTCCTTGGGCTGAGACCCTGTCACAAGGACTTTCCCATCAACCTTGTATGACCCAAGATTGGAAAAATCTAATTAAGGTCATCTTGCTGGGTCCCCTATACATTAAATGCTGTGCCTTTTTCCACAATGAGTGCTGTATACAGGCAGAGTGAAACCAAAGTCAACAGCCCCCTAAGCCCATAACTTTTGGGATGCTCCCCAGTTCCTCTCATCAGTATGCTACAGGCACTCAACAGGTGGCTACACCTGATCCACATAGGGACCAGGTCAGGGCACTGGGCTTGGCGGCATGGAAAAAGCTTGATGAGAAACCCTCTGAATACCCCTTATGGGTATTACTCAGAAACCATCTGAGTACTTGGCTACATTTATAGATAGGGTGGAAAAAAGTCTCCAAAGAAAAGTTCCCCCAGGGCCATTATGGGATCAGTTTACTAGAATGTTAGTTTGGGAAGAGATGACAGCCAATTATTGCCACACCTGTGCAGGTCCTCAGGACAACTCCATGAGTAGATGGATTGTAGCCACCAAGGACATTGGCACTATCTCCCATCAGGCTAGATCCATGGTTGCTGCCCTTCAGGAAAACAGACATAGAGATTTCGCTACTATGATCTGTGTATTACAGTTAAATCCTAAAAAGCTAACATGTTTCAGGTGCAGGGGTAAGAGCCATTTTACAAAGGAGAGCTCCAACAAGACGAAGCTCCCCTGCCCTCCGGGGGGATGACCAATGCCTCTCGCACCCACTGCCCTAACTGCAAGAAGGGGTTTCATTGGGCTAGGGAGTGTCAACCAAAGTTTAACATACAGGGAAAGCCTTTAAACTCCTCCTGGGGCTCCCCTCAGCCCAGATAAATAAGGGGAAAGAGATCATCAAAGCCCATTGGACTGTCCCTCTGGTCCCCAGCCTTAGACCCAAAAGTATTTTAAATATTGGCAATTAAAGATTCAAACTGCTCATCAACACTGGAGTGGACCAAATGGTCCTGAGAAAGGAAGAAGTGCCCCCCTACTGGAAGCTTGCACCTGGCCCTCCCCTACTGGGAATTGGCGGGCAGTCCACCTCCTGGGAGGTTGCCACGTGGCTCCCTTGGACTGACCCAGGTGGGGGCAGGGGAGAAGTCTGTCCTCTTGTGGTGAATGAGCTCACTGCTAACTTAATGGGGCAAGACATCCTTGGAGATGCCGAGGCCTTCATCACTACTAACCATAAGGCCTTTTATAATGATTTGGTAGATGAAGTAGAATATCAGCAACAGTTTGAGGAAGGGAGGGAATGTCATCCCAATTATAGAGATGACCCTTACTTTGAACAACTCAAACAAAAGTACTCCAGTAAATATCCCCAATTCTAAGGGCCACTGCCCAGCCCCTCCCCTCCCCCCATTTAAAATCCAGTGGAGACGGGGGGATCATATATGGGTTGAGCAGTGGCCTCTTCCTTCTTCTAAGTTACACCAATTCCACATACTTATTGATCAACAGTCGGAGGCTGCACATATCCGTCCCTCCACTACTTGCTGGAACTCTCCTGTCTTTGTCATAAAAAAGCCTAATGGGTCCTGGAGATTTGTACATGATTTAAGGATGATCAGTGAATGCATGATCCCCTTTGTAACTGCCCAGAGGGGACTCCCATGGATCCCAGCTATCCCCAACATATACCATTTTACTATCATTGACATTAAAGATTGATTCTCTATGCCCCTCCATCCAGAGGACATGGAGAAATTTGCATTCTCTGTACCCACTGTTAATTTTGTGGCACAGATAGGTTTTAGTGGATCATCTTACCTCAGAGCATGGCTAATAGCCCACCCATTTGTCAATACTACCTGTCATCCATTTTCTCTTCTCTTATCAATCTCCCCAATACTCTGTTTTATATTTACCTGGATGATATTATTCTTGAGTGCTCAGATTCCTCCACACTCCAGGACATTGCCCACCAAAGTCTAAGTATCCTTCATACTCACATCTTTAAAGTAGCACCTGATAAAGTTCAAACTGTGCCTCCCTTTAAGATCTTGGGCTTGATCCTTACCCTAGATACAGTTTCACCTGTTAAACCACAACTTTATATTCAGTATTCTTACACCTTGCCTCAACTCTAGAAACTTTTGAGAGGAATTAACTGGATGAGGCCCTGGATACCTATAACCACTGAGGAATTATCCCCCTTGTTTGACCTCCTAAGGGGCCTTGATCTTTCATCCCAAGCAACCCTAACGTCTGGGCAGAGACATATCCTCCATAGAGTCCAAGAGGCCATAAATAACTCCAATCTCAAACGATTTGACCCTGATCTTCCTCTTTCCTTCTACCTTTTCCCTGGGGAGACCATGATAACTGCCCTGCTGGCTCAAAAGGGTGAGCCTATTCAGTGGATTCACCTCTCAATCGGTGGGGCCCCTAGGGTCTATTCTTTAAGTAATCAAGTAGCTGATTATATCATTAAAGGAAGGAAAACTGCCATTAGACTCTTTGGTATTGAGTCTCACTCCATCATTACCCCGTATAAGATAACTGATTTCACTTGGCTCCAAAGAAATAATATAAGAGTCGCTATGGCACTTGAGGGGTTCCTGGGCACCACAGACTGCCATTATGGCCCTCTAGGTTGCAGTGGAGACCCCCCAGGCTTTTCCTACCTCATCCCAACCCTGACTTCCTCATTGCCTTTACAGATGGGGGACGCTTGGGTGTTTCCCTGGTTTGTATCCCCCCTTCAAATTGGAGGTCAAACCTGTGCCCATCAAGTCTATTGATTAGGTAATAGAGGGATCAGCACAGTACAAAGAGCTTTTTGCAGTTGTTCTGGCCCTGGATACCATTCAAGAGCTATTCAACTTATTTTCTGACAGCCTCGATGTAGTAAATCTATTGCCCAATCTTATTGAAGCTCACATTAGACTTGATTCCAACCATATATCCCCTTTAATGATCCAGGCTCATACCCTACTCAAACAGAGAGTCCACCCTATCTTCATATTACACCTTCGAGGCCATCAAATTTACCAGGTTTCCTGTCCAAAGGAAATAGCTTGGCCAATCAACTGGTCTCTGCAGCTCACTGTCACATTGTCTCAGAAGCTATTCAATTTCATTCACTAACCCACACCAATTGGAGAGACCTTAAACAAAGATTACCCCAAATACCAAATAAAGATCTTAAAAAGATTATTAGGACATGCAAATCTTGCCAACACTTCTTCCAGATCCCCCCCACTCCACAAAATTTCCAGGACTAACCCTCGGGGCCTTTGCCCCAACCATATTTGGCAAATAGATGTTACTCATTATTCCCCCTTTCAAAAACTTAAATATATCTTCTTATCAGGTGATATTTCTCCCATGCTTGTTAGGCATCTGCACATGCCAGGGAGAAATCTAAACATGGCATTAGTCATATGGTTCAATGTTTTGCCACTCTCGGGAAGCCTGATCAAGTAAAAACAGATAATGGCCCCTGCTTTGTAAGTCAAAACGTTACAAGTTTCCTCCAGATGTGGCAAATTACACATGCCACAGGTATTCCATATAACCCCTGAGGCCAAGCTATTGTTGAAAGATACAACCAAACACTTAAATTACAATGACATAAACAAAAGGGGGAATCACTAACCCCCCGTGATCAGCTAAAGAAAGCATTATTCACCTTAAATATTTTAAAATTTTCTAGAAATGAAAAAAATATCTCCATTTAAAAAACATCATCCTCTGTCACATACAGCTCAATCAAGGTCAAATGGCGAGACCCATTGACTGGGGCCTGGAGAGGACCAGACCCACTCCTCACAGCAGGGAAGGGTTTGGATATGTCTTTCTCAAGATGAAAAAAGACCCATTTGGATACCACCGAGGGACCTAAAATATTGCCCCAAACAAGGGGATACTGATAATCACCCCTCCAGGGCGTGTTTCACCCCTGAGAATTGTTCCTCTATTTTTTCCCCAGAAATGATTGGATATGTGGATGCTATCACTCTTCCTGATGCTGGCAATGCTCACTCTGCCCAGTGATGAAGGGTTTGGAAACCCACATGACGCCAGAGCTATCTTGGCCAAACAGATTGGAAAACCTTGTGAATGTCGGGGAGGAACACATAAAACACTTCCTTTTAATGGAAAACAAATCCAAAGGATTGACTGTGGTAATAAAATAGCATATAACTTCACTGATTTTTCTGGGAACCAATATCACTCCCATACTAATATGTGGGTATACGTAGAAAAACCCAAAATTATACCTCAAGTGGAAGGCAAGCCAGGGCCCTGCCCTTACACCACTTTTTATGAGACAATACATTCTGCTTGTTATACTGCTGCACAGCAATGCACGAGCAATGGGAAACCCTATTGGACTGGTGTTAGGACCACAGCAGACTCTGGAGGTGCTAGTGGGTGGGAGAAGAGTGACATGGGATATGCCTCTACACCCTGTTTCGGTGGGATAGACCAGAAAATTTTCTGGAACTTTCAAACCCCATTGGCTATTCGGATGGGGGGGGGGGGAGTTCAAGATAAAGTTAGAGAACAACAGGTCAATAACAAAAAATTGAACAATTTATTTTGACTCAGTACCCAGAGCTTAACTATCACCCCATAGCCCTCCCTGGGAACTGAGGAGACCTAAAACTCAACCCCCTTACTGAAACCCTTTTATAATCAGTTTTTTCCTTACTTAATCAAACAAACCCTTCTCTTGCAAAAAACTGCTGGCTCTGTCTCTGAGTGGTTCCACCCTGGCCACTAGCAGTGGTTATTGATTATAACTCCACTACTCGAAAAGATTGCTCAGCTACATTCCCTATTCCTATCCAGCTCCTTCCAATGTCCACTTCTAAAACTTGTATTTAGGCCCCACCTGCCCCTGAAAATTCTAGTCTGGACATGGGCTATACTGATCATTCCTTTTGTAACTCAAATGCAACTCAGTCCAATGCCCAGCGTTGCCCACCTCCTGAGATGGTATTTGTTTGTGGGGGCGGGATGGCCTATGACTTTCTGCCCTCCAATTGGACGGGTCTTTGTGCCCCAGCCACCTTGATCCCTTCCTATACCCTCTTTTGTTTATATTAGAGGAAGACATAAAACAGTTGTACAAATGATACCTTTACTCATTGGGTTGGGAAGAACCACAGGCATGGCCACTGGGAGAGCCGGGATGGGTATGTCAGCCCATCTCTACAAAAAACTCTCTCTCCAGTTGATCAGTTACAAAAAAAAAAAGCCATGTCCAGCACTATCCATGATATCCAACAATAGCTGGATTCCCTCCCTGAGGTAGTCTTACAAAATAGGAGGAGACTAACATTATTAACTGCTGAAAAGGGAGGCATATGCTTGTTTTTACAGGAAAAATGCTTTTTCTACACCAATAAATTGGGAATTGTTAAAGACAAGATAAAAAGACTTCAAGAGGACCTGAAGAAGAGATGGTGGGCCCTCCAGGACAACCCACTGTGGACAGGCCTGAATGACTTCTTACCCTTCCTTCTCCCTCTACTTGGGCCTCTTCTCCTTTTCCTTATCCTCAGTCAGACCTTGAGTAATTTACAAAATTACACAGTTCATTCACCAGAGGCTAGAGGCAATAAAATTCCATCAGGTTGAGATACATTACTATAGGCTCGCAACTCAGGAATTAAGTTCCTCACATGACCCTCTGCCACCTTGTCTGCCCTCCATGTGACTGATGATGGGTAAGATCTCAGACTGACTGAGACAACCTAAGAGAGGCCATGAAGTGGGTTCTCAGCAAGCTAAACACATGGTACCCATTGAGGTGTATGATCCCCAGAGGGGTACAACCTAAGACAGAGGCCATGGTAACTAATGCTCTTACAAAAACAAAAGGGGGAGATGTTGGACCTTGAGAGGCCCGGGCATGAGGCCTAGTGGAACTTCCTGAGCCTAGCTAAAGTTTGGTGACCTGCCTCTGGCCAGCTATGACTCAACAAGACGCCTAATGGCCTCAGGCCTGCTACTTCCTCATAGGAAGTTGGAGTTCTCTCTCGCACTTAGAACCAATCATCTCAAAAGTCATGGTATGCTATTGGCTCCACCCCATCCCAAAATCCCCACCCTTGTTCTCAACACTATATAAGCACCTGCCTGTTACAATAAAGTGAGTTCCTGCTTGACAAGACTCCTGGCTTGGTGTGTTTGTGGCCGTCGACACCCACCCTCCTTCTCAATCACTTGGGAGGAACCAGAGGGCCTGGTACTTCTTCAGCACTACCTGCAGGGGGAGCCCTGCAATGAGGTATCAGAATGTGACTATTATAGTTTCTGTGAGTGGTTGATATCAGGAGTACATGAGCAGTGAAATGGAGAGGATATCAACAAACAAGTTAGAATAGCCCAACATCGATGCACAACTTACCTACAGAAAAGTAGATTACACTACTTCCCATGACAGAGCACATGTTGGGACATAGAAAAAGTGAGAATAAGTGATGGTTAACTGTTCTTCCATCAATGGGACAGCTATGCCAATGTGTCCACATTTCAGGGAACGTTGATGACAGGAAGGGTTACAAAATATGTAGGAGTAGAGGAAGGGGGAGTGATGTGGAATGCTGACTTCCAGACATGACCTGACCATTACACTCTTGTGATTACCTGGGTAAGATGGTACAAGATTGGGCCATGAACATACTGTCTTATACGGAGGCGGTCTCATGACCACCCCCACACCTCTCCCTGAGGATACATATGCGGTTGTCAGTTGATGTGAGAGACATTTTGTCAGGGTTATAGCCACTGGTAAGGTGCCCATTCTTCTGTATGCTATCCCTCACCCATGTTCCTATAACCAACCCTAATGTAATTCATTATGTCATGTAAAAATAACCATGCAAGCAGCAAGCATTATGAGGAATACTTGAGAAGAAACAGTGGATCAGAGAGGGTGGGATGGAAAAAAAAGAGGGGATAATTGACTGACTAGCATCATAATACATTGCATGCCTTACGGAAATATATATGTTATTAATTTAACATTTTTTGTGTTTTATTTTTATTTATTTATTTGAGAGCAACAGATAAAGAAGCAGAAAGAGAGAGAGAGAGAGAGAGAGAGAGAGAGAGAGAGAGAGAGAGAATGGGAGATGGGAGTGCCATGGCTTCCAGCCATTGCAAATGAACTCCAGACACATGTGCCCCCTTGTGCATCTGGCTAACGTGGGTCCTGGGGAATTGAGCCTTGAACCTGGGTCCTTAGGCTTCACAGGCAAGTGTTTAATGGCTAAGCCATCTCTACAGCCCTATTATTAATTTTTTTAAATAGAAGTATCACCTGGGGATATGGGTCAGTGGCTACAGCACTTATGCAAGCCTAAGGCCTGTGTTAAGATCCCCATACCCCAAGTAGAAGTTAGATGTAATAGACTTCTGTAATACCAGAATGTCTATAGCAAGATGGGAGGGGAAGACAAAATTTCTCAGAAGCTCACAGACCAGCTAGCTCAGCAATTGGAGTGGTGAGGAAGACAGAGGAATGCCTCAAATGAGATTAAAGGCAAGAACCATCATACGCCATTTGTCCTGTGACCTTCACACATATACTGCAGCACATATTTGCCTTCACTCACACACACGTATCATATACATACATAAAAAAAGAAGAACAATTAAATTTTAAAAGATTGGAATCAGATGATCATATGTGAATGAAATTAGATTTTAATAATAAAAGGATAAAAATTAAAAATACATAAAACATAACAGTATAATTATTAGTATACCTGTGGTTCAAAAAAAAATTCACATACAGAAGTATCATATACTCTAAAAGTAATGAAAAATTAGTATACCTTACTCTTTCTCAACAAACAAACAAACAACACAAAGCACACCAGGGCTGGAGAGATGGCTTATCAGTTAAGGCACATACCTGCAAAGCCTAAGGACACAGATTCACTTCTCCAGAACCCACATAAGCCAGATACAGAAGGTAACACACATGTCTGGAGTTCAACTGCAGTGGGTAGAGGCTCTGGTGCTCCACCTCTCTCTCTCCGTCTGTCTGTCTCTCTCATAAAAATGATTAAATAAAAGAAACAATCCTTGGTTAGCTTTAAACAATAAACACACCAAAAAGAAGTATAGAGAGCAGAATATAGACATGCCATAAGAAGCCAAATTGATGCTGGAGAGGTCACTAAGCTTAGCAAACTAGACTAATGCAGGGAACAAAAGAGAAAAAGAAAATACTTTTAGTTTTATAAAAGTAAAGAGACTACATCAGTATTTTCTTTTTTAAATTTAACTTATTAGTTTTATTTTCAGCAAATACAGGCTGTTTGGTACCATTGGTTAGGCTCATCCATGATCTACCCCCTCCCAATGGACCCTCCTTGTTGATGTAAATGGGTCGTGCATTGTGGAGTTAGCCCACAGTTATTGGTACGATAAATGTCTCTGCATATCATGACCCAACATGTGACTCTGACATTCTTTCTGCCCCCTCTTTGGCAAAATTTCCCTGAGCGATGTTGGGTTCATTTTTGGTCTGCTTCAGTGCTGAGATGTTGGGGGGCCTCTGAGGCTCTGGCAGTCTGATTTGGTAGGAGTTGCGTTTTCTCTGTGTTGGTCTCCCTCCCCTTTGTGCTGGTATCCGGTTCAACAGGAAAACAGCACCCTTGCTTGTTTTGCCAATTTTCCTTAGTTTCAGTCAGGCCCCTTTTGAGGTATGTTGGGGCAGCTCCCTCCTTAGGATATGCATCTATCTGAAAAAGAGAAGCAGATTCTCCAATGGAGAGTAAGTAGGCACCCGGAAAATTGAGATAACACTTACTTTTTTGATAGAGAGTTTAATAGGTGTAGGCCCTCTTGTACCCCATGATTGATGGTAGCTTGTTATTGGAGCGTGGGCTTATGTTTGGATATCGTTCTGACTTTTTTCCCAGCTCCAGTTAGCCAAATCAAGAGCAGTTGGTTCCCCACCACAGCTGTGTGCCACTATTGCAATTGTGTGGGCATCACACCAGTTTATTTGTTGCTAATTAGGTTAGACCATGAGTTGCTTGGGCAGATATTGGTCATTTCCCCCAGTTGCCCATGTAGCACCTTCTGGCACTAGACATGCTGACTGTCTGGGGACTGACTCTCTCCTGGCTTCCAGCCAGGCTGTTCCATTTTATGTGTCAGCTGCGTACGGAGTCTTCAGCAATAGGGTCTTACCACTGACCTTTGGTGGGTCATCAAGTACTCTGACAGAAGTCTGTCATTGTTTTAGAAAGCCTTGTAGGTTTCTCTGATCAAAAGCTCAACGTGGATGATAGCCCCATGCTGGTAGTGGGAATTACAGGTCAGTACCCACTAAGAAAATGAGGAAAAACATAACTAATATACAAAAGTTAAAGAGAGGAGAAAGAGAGAGAGGAGGGAGGGGAGAGGGAGGGAGGGAAGATGTAGAAGATTTAGGTTAGTCTTGATCCTACCCTCTCCAGTGTCTTGTAGTTCAGGTGTTTCCTGTAAAGGTCTAGTGAAGGTTCAGCCATTTGGTCTGCCTTTAAGGTTTTTATGGTACCATTGCCATTTGGGTCCAGATTATTGTTTCCCACCCCTTTGATGCCCTCCCCTCCCTCACCATCCATCCTAGTGTCTAGTCCATGAGGTGCTTGCTGGGTATGTAAGGTATCTTGGGTAGATTCAGGTTAGGTGTTGTAGATGAGTGAGACTATGTGTCGATTTTTTTTCTGTGATTGGGTAAGTTCACTGAGAATGATCTATTCCAGTTTCAACCATTTTTCCTCAAATTTCTTTGTGCCATTTTTTCTTACTAATGTATAAAATTCCATTATTTAGATATACCACATCTTAGTTATCCATTCTTCTAGTGATGGACATTTGGGTTGATTCCAGCTTTTAGCTATTATGAATTGAACCACTACAAACATGGTTGAACAAATCTCTCTGGCCTGTGGTTTGAAGGTTTTAGGGTAGATCCCCAATAATTGTATAACTGGGTCTGTTGGTATCTCTATAGGCAGCTTTTTCAGGAGTCTCCATATTGCTTTCCAAAGTGGTTGTACCATCCTTCATTCCCACCAACAGTGAATGAGTGTCCTTGCTTCTCCACATCCTTGCCAGCATTTATTTTCATTTGATTTTTTTTTGAAGGCAATGTGACTTCCCTTTATTCAGAACTGTGCCACACCCAGTATTTACAGTTGTCATCATTAAACAATCCCTGAGACCACCACACACATGGAGCACTTAAAAGTTATTCTGAAACACTCACTGGAAACCATCAATTCATCTTTATTAGTACAATAAGTAGTTTGCAGCTCTTCAGCCACCATCCATGATAGATCATTTCATAAAAACCATTTTCAAAGAGGTAAATTTGAGGAAAAAATAAAAAAATTCAGAAAAATATTTCCATATCTAGACATAATCTTCCCATTTTTCCCTGGAATTAATAGTTGATCATTTTCCGAAGGGCATCATAGCACTTCCACTTGTCTGGGATGTAAAATGGCTCAAAAATGTGAGGAAATGGAGTGTCATAACCACATACTCTGGATATAGGAGCTTCGAGGTTCAAGAAACATTCTTCCTGAACTGTGGAGCTGATCTCCGATGCAAAGCCGCCTGTCAAGGGGGCCTCGTGGCTGATCAGCAGGTGACCCGTTTTGATCACAGACTTGCAAACTGTATCCACATCCCATGGCACGATAGTCCTCAGATCAATGACTTCACAAGACACTCCAAGCTTTTCTTGTGCCATGGTAGCCACCTCCCGGATCACATGAACCTGAGTGCCCCAGGCCACCAAAGTCACATCACTCCCTTCCTGGATGACCTCAGCCTGTGACAGTGGGATCTTGTATGGTTCCACAGGAACCTGTTCCACTGCTGCTCTGTAAAGGATTTTGGGTTCAAAAAAGATGCATGGATTTTTATCCTCTATACAGGACAAAAGAAGTCCCTTGGCCTGGAAAGGGCTTCTCGGGATAACCACCTTGATCCCTGGGCAATGAGCAAAAAAAGCCTCAGGGCTCTGAGAATGATAGAGGGCACCATGCCCAACACAGCCCCACGGGGCCCGGATGGTGAGACTCCCACAGTTGAACAGATCCCCAGAGCGATAGCGGTACTTGGCAGCTTCATTTACAATCTGATGAAAAGCAGGGAAAATGTAGTCTGCAAACTGAATTTCTGCGATGGCAGTAGCGCCAGTGACTGCAATGCCAATTCCAAATCCAACAATCCCTTGTTCACACAATGGGGTATTAAACACTCTGTCTTTTCCATATTTGTCTCGTAAGCCAACAGTACACCGAAAGACTCCACCAACGGCAACATCTTCACCAAATATTACTGCAGTAGGGTCTTTGGCCAATGAGTTATCCAAGGCACTTGTTATTGACTGAAAGAGGTTCATTTTCTGAGTCTGCCATTACTGCAAGGCATCTCTTAGACCAAGGTTTCAATTCCTTCCACATTCCTCTTGAAAACCAGCTACAAAAGGCTGAAGCCACATAGTCAGGTGTCTAGCAGCAATCCCACTCCTCGGTACCACTTTACTGTTGCAGTCCGGTTCGCATTGCTGGTAGAAATCACCCAACAAGAGCAGCTTCAGGGAAAAGGAGATTTGATTTTTTGATGTTGGCTATCCTTATTGGGTTAAGGTGGAATCTCATAGTTGTTTTAATTTGCATTTCTCTGATGATTAGGGATGATGAACATTTTATTAAGTGTGTGTTTGCCATTTGTATATCTTCCTCTGTGAACTGCCTGTTCAACTCTGTGCCCCATTTTGTGAGTGGGGTGTTTTTCTTCTTATTGTTTAGAATTTTGAGTTCTTTGTAGATTCTAGAGATTAGGCCTCTATCAGTTGCATAACCCGCAAATATTTTCTCCCATTCTGTGGGTATTCTATTGGCTTTGCTTATTATATGCTTGTCTGTAAAGAAGCTCTTCAGCTTCATATGATCGCATTGGTTTAGTGACCGTTTAAGAACATGAGCCAATGGGGTTTTGTTCAGGATGACTTTTTCCATTACTATATCATGGAAGTACTTCCTAAAGTTTCTTCCAGTAGTATGGGAGTTTCTGGTCTTATGTTGAGGTCTTTGATCCATTTGGATTTGAGTGTAGTGCATGGTGAAATGTGTGGATCAAGTTTTAGTTTCCTGCATGTGGTTATCCAGTTTGTCCAGCACCATTTTTTGTATATTGTTCGAGTCCTTGTTGAATATCAAGTAACTATACTTGCTTGACCGAAAATCCGGATTCTCAAGTCTATTCCATTGGTCTATACTCCTGTTTTTATGCCAGTACCATACTGTTTTTAATACTATGGCTTTGTAGTATAGCTTTAGATCAGGTATGGTGATGCCACCAGAGGCATTTCTTTTGCTGAGGATATGATTGGATATGCGAGGCCTTTGGTTTTTCCATATGAAATTTGAGATCATTTTTTCTATCTCTGTGAAGAACACTGTAGGGATTTTAATTGGAATTGCGTTAAATCTATATATTGCCTTTGGTAGGATTGTCATCTTCACAATGTTAGTTCTGCCTATCCAGGAGCATGGGAGGTCTTTCCATCTTCTCAAGTCCTCCTCAATTTCTTTTTTTGAGAGTTTTTATATTTTTGTTGTATAGATCTTTTACTTACTTGGTTAACATTATTCCAAGGTATTTAATTCTTTTGTTGCTTTTGAAAATGGGACTATGTCTCTTATTTCTTTCTCTGTATCTTTGTCATTTGAATACAGAAATGCTACCAATTTTTGTGCATTGATTTTGTATCCTGCTACTTTGCTATAGGAGTTAATCACATTCAGGAGTTTTGGGATGGAGTCTCTCGAGTCTCTAACATATACAATCATGCTATCAGCGAATAGAGCTAACTTAACTTCTTCCTTTCCAACTTGTATCCCTTTTATTTCCTTCTCCTGTCTTATTGCTTGAGCTAGGACTTCCAGAAATATATTGAAAAGCAGAGGTGAGAGAGGACATCCCTGTCTTGTTCTTGATTTTAATGGGAATTCCTCCAGTCTCTCTCCATTAAATATTATTTGGGCCTTTGGAGCTTTGTATATTGCCTTTATTATGTTAAGATGTGAACCAGCCATGCTGATTCTCTCCAATGTTTTGATCATGAAGTGATGTTGTATCTTTTCAAAGCCTTTTCTGCATCTATCAAAATGATCATGTGGTTTTTATGTTTAAGCTTGTTTATGTGGTGTATTACATTGTCAGATTTTCATATGTTGAACCACCCTTGTGTTCCTGGGATGAATGCCACTTGGTCAAGGTGGATAATGCTTTTGATGTGTTGTTGGATTCTGTTTGCGAGTATTTTTTTCTGGATCTTTGCATCTATGTTCATTAGGGAAATAGGCTTGTAGTTTTCTTTTCTTGTGGCATCTCTGCCTGGTTTTGGGATTAGGGTGATACTAGCTTCATGGAAGGAGTTGGGTAGCTTTCCCTGTTCTTCAATTGTGTGGCACAGTTTTAGGAAGATTGGTTTGAGTTCTTCCATGAAGGTTTGATAAAATTTGGCTGGGAATCCATCTGGTCCTGGATTCTTCTTTTTGGGGAGGTTTTTTATTTCTTTTTCAATCTCCATGAGTGTGATGTGTTCATTGAGGTGATTAATCTGATCTGAGTTTAGCTTTGGTAGATCATATGCATCCAGGAATTTATCCATCTCCTCCACATTTTCCAGTTTTGTGGAGTAGAAGTTTTTGACATAAGTCCTGATGATTCTCACAATTTCACTTATGTCTATTTTGATCTCTCCTTCTTCATTTTGAATTTTGTTAATTTGGAGCCTCTCCTTTTTTTGCTTGATCAAATTGGCCAGAGGTGTCAATCTTGTTTATTTTTTCAAAGAACCAAGTCTTTGTTTTGTCAATTGCCTTAATTGTTTCCTTGGTTTCCAATTCATTAATTTGTGCTCTGATTTCAATTATTTCTTTTCTTCTGGATCTCTTTGGGTTGGATTTTTCTTGTTTTTCCAGTGCCTTTAGTGGATGGTTAGGCTATTGATTTGGGATCTTTCTGTCTTTTTTATAAAGGCATTGAGTGCTATGAATTTTCCCCTGTGGACTGCCTTCATTGTGTCCCATAAGTTTTGGTATGATGTGTTCTCATTGTCATTCAATTCCAGGAATTTTGCAATTTCAATTTTTATTTCACCCACTATCCATTTATTGTTTAAAAGTGTGCTGTTCATTTTCCAGGTGCCAATGAAATTCTTGGTGGGTCTTTTGTTGTTGTTTTCTAGCATTATAGCATTGTGATCTGATATCATGCAGGGAATTATATCAATTTTCCTAAAAATGTGAGGGCAGTCTTTGAGACCCAGTTTATGGTCTATTTTAGAGAATGTTCCATGGGCTGCTGAGAAGAATGTGTAGTCTGTGGATTTGGGATGGACAGTTCTGTAGATGTCCATTAGGTCTAAGTGATCTATGGTTTTGTTGAGTTCTCTTACTTCCCTGTTGAGTTTCTGTTTGGATGATCTGTCTATCACTGATCATGGTGTATTGAAGCCCCCAGTTATGATAGTGTTGGTGGTCATTTCTGTTTTACTGTCAAGTAGGTTTTGTTTTATGAACTGTGGTGCCCCTGTGTTTGGTGCATACTGATTTATGATAGTAATATCCTCTTGATGGATCATTCCCTTGATAAGTATGAAGTAGCCTTCTTTGTCTTGTTTGATTATTTTTGGATGAAGTCTATTTTATTCGACACTAATATAGCTATACCTGCTTGTTTCTTATTCCCATTTGCTTGGAATATTGTTTTTCATGCTTTCACCCTAAGGAGGTGTCTGTCTTTAGTGTTTAGGTGGGTTTCTAGAAGGCAACAGATTGAGGGATCTAATTTTTGATCCACCCTGTTAGCTTGTGTCTCTTGATGGGTGAATTAAGGCCATTAATATTTAGG
Source organism: Jaculus jaculus (assembly GCF_020740685.1). Taxonomy (NCBI): domain Eukaryota; kingdom Metazoa; phylum Chordata; class Mammalia; order Rodentia; family Dipodidae; genus Jaculus; species Jaculus jaculus. The sequence goes on along the minus strand of NC_059103.1, from coordinate 61,861,658 downwards.
GTAATGACTGTAGCTTTTATTTTATCCCTGCCATATTGTGATGGTAGATGTGTGTTGGTATTTTCATGGAATTTGAAATTTTTGTGTCTACTCTGGGTTTGGTAGTTGTGATCTGCTTCTTGTAGACATTTATGTTTGGTTATTTTTTTCTTCTCTGTGCAGAATTTCCTCAAATATATTCTGTAGGTTTGGTTTTGTGTTCATATAATTGTAAAGCTGAGGTTTTTCATGGAAAATTTTTCTTTCACCATCTATTATGAGGGAGACTTTTGCTGGGTGGAGTTTTTTGGGTTGAAAGCCATAGTTTCTTAAAGTTTGGAGAGCTTCATTCCAGGCCCTTCTAGCTTTCAGTATTTCCATTGAGAAGTCTGAAGTAGTTCTGATCGGGTTTCCTTTGAAAGTGGTGCACTGTTTTTCCCCAGCTGCTTTTAAGATTTTCTCTTTGGTGTCAATGTTTAGGGTCTTAATAATAATATATCGTAGGGAGTTTCTCCTTTGGCCCAGTCTGTTTGGAGTTTTGTTCGCTTCTTGTATCTTGATGGACCTTTCTTTTAAGAGACTGGGGAAGTTTTCTTCAATTATTTCGTTAAATAATTTCTCCATGCCTTTGGTCTGAAATTCTTCTCCCTCTGGTATTCCAATGATTCTGATATTAGTACATTTAAATGTATCCCACAATTTCCTCATGTTCCGTTCACAGGAACTTTTGAAGTTACTGAAAGTTTTGAACTCTTGAACTGTTTCTTCCATCCTGTCTTCCAGATCAGAGTTTCTATCCTCCACATGGCTGACTCTATTCTTGAGAGCCTCTAGAGAGTTTTGGACTTGTTCAATTAAGTGTGCATTTTCTTCTACTTTCCTATGTAACACTTCCATCTCTCTGTCCAGCTCCCTTTTACCTCATTTTCTGATTTTCTTGATGATTCTTGGAAATCATCCTTGCATTTCTTTATGTTTTCATTTAGTGTGGCCAGCTGATTTTTAAGGTCCTCTTTTTTTTTTTTTTTCACTCTCCCTCAACTCTCTTAGCTCTCTTTGAATTCCTTCCAGTGTCTTATCATATTGCTCTAACTTAGTGATGGTAGAATCCACATGATTATCTGTCTTTTGTAGCTTTCCTGCAAGTTTTAGCTGTAGGTTGGTCAGGGTTGCATTGCTTATAGCTTCCACTTGATGTTCTGATCCTAAAAACTCTTCTATGTTTTGGTAAGATGTAATCCTTGTTGGACTGGGTGATCTATCTGGATTTTCTTGCATTTTATTTTTCATGTTATTTATTTTGTGCTGTGGTCTATTCATGACAGTGTATGGGCAGGTAGGTGGGTGGAGCAGCCTGGGCTCTAGCTCAATTAGAATCCAAGGCAGCCTGGGGCAGTTGCCAAGCAGCCTGGGCTTTTGCTCTCTCTTGCCAAAACCACCTACCTACTGCCTGACAGGGGTGCCAATGTGCCTGAATTCTCACCCAGTAATGCACCAAAGCTGCCTGCCTTCGTGCTTGGAAGGGGACTGAGGTAGCAAGCCCTGAAGCTGCCCAAACTCTGGCTGTGAACACTGGGACCTGCCAACAGTATGCACTCTCCCACCACAGGGAAGTGGGGGATGGGAGGCGACAGATAGGTAGTTGATGGCACCTGAGCTGGCACTAGTGACTTAGTGTGGGCTTGTGTGGCCCTTGCTGTGGGACTGGGCCTGCCACACGTGCAATTGTTGTGCAGAGGCAGCAGTTGTGGGCACGGGATCAGGGCATAGCAGAGGCTGGCTGGCAGGCGCATGATTGGTGCACGTCAGCGGGGGTCTGGCAGCTGCCTGATCACTGCAGCGGTGGTCCCTGCAGGTGTGCAAATGGAGCACAGCGTGGTGGGTGGCACACTCAACCAGAGCACAATGGCGGAGGTCCCCATGGGTGTGGAGATCCCCATGGGTGTGTGAATGGAGCACAACAGTGGATGTCCCTGCAGGTGTGCAATCAGAGCACAGTACAGTTGGCTGGTGGACGCGCTATTGAGCACAGCCGCTTGGGGTGCAGGGCGCAGCAGCTGGTTGGGGGTAGACTCCCCACCCGAGAGAGGATCCGCGATTCCCTGTTTTTCCCTACTCTGTGCCCTCCCACTGGCAAGAAGATCCTGATAACCCTTAATTTCTTGCCTTTCTTTCCCCGGTATTTGCAGCAGAGCTAGGTGGTCGCCATCTTGGCTGGAAGTTCCTGCATCAGTAATTTAAATTAAACCAAACATAAACTCCCACCAAATTCCCAGACCTATGGTCCTTATTTGACTTCTACCAAATCTTTAGAGAATGAACAGTAATTATTCACCCACTAATGTACACAGAGCTAAGGAGAAGTAACCTTCCACCTCACCTTCTGAGGACAGTATAATCCTAATATAAATACCACAAAGGCATTGCAATGGAGCTACAAAGTAATATGTATTATTGATTTATATGCATTAATCTTTGACAAAATAACCTTCATGCACAAACTAGAAAATGTATAATTGATGACCCACTGTGACTAACAAATATTTAACACAGGAATGAATGTTGGCTGAACATACCAAAATTCATCAGGATATTACATCACATTAACAGACTCATAAAATTATCACAGGATAAACAAAAATATTAGAGGAAGAAATGGTGCTTTCTACTATTTTCACAATTACTAGATAAAACCTTGTCAGCATGATGAAAAAATCTAGACCCATGTGCAAACACCTAGTTAATGGGAAAGGAAAGAAAGCTTTGAGCTTAAATCTGGAGCAAGATAAATATGTGCATTCTCTCTACCATCTTCAATATTATATTAGAAGTTCCAGCCAAGGTAATTAAGCAAGAAAAAGAAATAGAAATTACCCATTTTGATAATAAAACAGTCTCCTTTCGAAGATGGAATGGTTTTTCATATAAAAAATCCTTAAGAAATTTGCAAAAATTCTTTCATTTATTTGAGTATTTAAGAGAGAGAGAAAAGAGAGAGAGAGAGAGGGAAAAGGAATAGGTATGCCAGAGTCTCCAGCTACTGCGAAGCATTAACTGCTAAGCCCTCTCTCTAGCCCTGCAAAAATTCTTATATCCAATGAATGAATTTAAAGGAACAAGACAGAATATCAATACAAAAGTTAATTTGGTTTCTATACATTAACAATGAACAGTTGAAGCATGAAAATAATTTCAATTATAATAGCATCAAATGTAGAATAAGATTAAGGTAATATTTACAAAATAATTGTCATATACAACAAAAAGCTATATATAGGAAAATTGGTTGGAAAAATTATTATAGTTATGATCAATTTTTGTAAAGTCACCATGAAAATTAAATGGTATGTGGAAGCAATATATTTTTTAACAAATAATATCAGAAAAGTGAATACCCATCTGTTAAAGGATAAAATTGGTCCTCTACCTTATACCACCTACAGAAATTTCCTTAAAATTCTTCATTGACTTCCATATAGACCTCTATGTGTGAAACTCTCACAACAAAGCATAGGGTTGACACCCTATAATCTTGGTGTAGATGACAACCTTTTAAACAGGATACCAAAAAGCTCATGTAACTAAATATAATCAGTTTTATTGCATTACAATTGAAGGCCTTGGGATTTCAAAATATCCCTCAAAAGTAGAAAAAAATAATCTACCAAATGAAATCAAACATTTTCAATCGCAAATATAATATGGGTCTTGCATCTTCAGCGTGTTTATTACATTTCAACAATAAACTGAAAATTATTTGAATATGTTTAATGAAACCTGCCTTAAAAATTTATTTCTGGGCTGGAGAGATGGCTTAGTGGTTAAGTGCTTGCCTGTGAAGCCTACGGACCCCGGTTCGAGGCTCGGTTCCCCAGGTCCCACATTAGCCAGATGCACAAGGGGGCGCACGTGTCTGGAGTTCGTTTGCAGAGGCTGGAAGCCCTGACACACCCATTCTCTCTCTCTCCCTCTATCTGTCTTTCTCTCTGTGTCTGTTGCTCTCAAATAAATAAGTAATAAAAAAAATTAAAAAAATTATTTCTAAGGAAAAAGGTCAATAATAAAAATTGACAGGTATGTGTGCATCAAGAATCCTTCCTTATATATCTCTAGAACAACACCAAAATGGTCAGCCATTCTGAAAATAAGCTAGAAATTTCTCAGCCTGTTCAACATACTTAGCACTGTGCTTACTGTGTTACTCCTCATGAGCATTAAAACTTATGTCCATGCAGTACCTAAAGAAATCCACCCACTGCAGCACTATTCCCAATACACAAAGGGAAACCATGTACCTGCTCGTCCACTGATAACTGGATAAATAAATTCGGTTCTTTCAATTGAAACCTTTTCAGCCATAGAAGGTGTGCATCAACCTTGAAATCCTGCAGTGTATTAAGGGTTAGACACAAAATATTCACATACTATCTGATTCCATTCACATATCAAAAAGAAACAAGTCCATGACAACAGAAAGGACATTAGTGGTCATGAGCACGTTTGTGTAGGAGGACAGAGAATAGTTGCTACATACATGTCTTAATAGTATGTGTGAACAGCTCCGAATATGATGTTTTTACTATATTTTAAGTATGAAGCAATAAATTATGTATCAATATAATTTTTTTCTTTCAAAAAATGTCTATTAGCATTTACTCTTACCATTCTGTAAACCCATGCAGGATATTGCCTTCTCCTCTGCTCAGGGTCTCATTAACATATTCAAGGTGTCAACAGGCTATACTCTTCTCTGTACTTGGAGTCTTCCTGTAGGGCTCATTGGAATAATGCCGCTTCTTGCAGAGGAGTAGAGCTGTGATTCCTGTTTGCTGGCTCTTGGCTGGGGCCCCGCTCAGCTCCAGGAACCTCTACCCTTCCTGCCCCTGGGACCCTCATCTCCAAGGCAACAATGAATTCCCTCCCTGGGTAAAATCCCATCATATTTTGGATCTCGGTATTCAGGAGCTCTCTTCTGTTGGCAGGATTGACTGATCAGGCTGGCATTTCCCAAAGAGTTTTCTTTTCCTAAGGCCACTGAGCTCAATGACCAGCCCACATGATAGGGATGCTCCATCCCCACATGCACTGTATGTGCACACTGGAGTTTGCTTGACCTGTCTTCATGCCATCACAGCCTCCCTGCAATATACCTTCAAGGGTTACTGAGGATGCCACCAAGTGTTCTTTATGATTGGTCAGCCATTGTCGTTTTACTTTTACCTTTCCTTTCTTTTCATTCCTCTCTTTTCTTCTCTCTCTTTTTGATGGAGGGACTCAGGGTGGCCTTGAACTCATGGAGATACTCTTACCTCTGCCTCATGAGTGTTAGGTTTAAAGGTATGAGACACCATACCTGGTTCTCTTTTTTTAATAGTTAAGGTCTTACTGTGTAGCCAGGCTTAGCTTCTAATTTGCCATCCTCCTCTCCTCAGCTTCACAAATATTGTGATTATAAATGTGTTACATGATACCTGACTGTAGATATTACTGATGCTCTCATACAACGTAGCAAAGAACAGAAAAAATAGGACATCTCTAAAAGAACTTTTACTTTGAAACCCAAGGTTATGGATCCACATGGTTCCCCCTCAGTCCAGGAATGTATGCAGGTCAATGTATTAGGACATTTTTTTCTTCATTTGTAGTCTAAGCAAAACAATGCTAAATGACAAAGGCTTCAAGGAAAGTTCCTATGATTGTTGTAATCTTCTTTCTAATATTGGGAAAATGAGCAGAAGCTTATGTATGTGTGTGTGCATAAGCAAAGAACATGCAGGTGGGTGGGAAAGGCAGAGATGATTGACAGAAATATTGCTTTATTGCTATGATTGATTCAAGCTATCCTGCTTGAAAATGGGCAATAACATGAAAATCAATAGAACATGGGAAAGTGAAGGAGACTGGGCTTGGTTGTGCACGCATTTTCTGGACACTGGCATGCTCCTACCTCTCTACATTTTCCCACCTTTGCAATGGGGTGGATGTTTTCACAATATGTCCAAGTTCTGACCGCTTGTTGGGAGGGCATCTAATTGTAGCCACATGAAGTCTTAGATGGCTTGGCTTACTGACATGGCCTCCCTGCAAGAACTGAGGCTCTGGACAGGTGATGGTAATTGGCCCAGACAGCAGTCACACACATGCAAGCTTTGCATTCACCAGTCAGGATCTGAAATAAAAACCATGACTCTAGGACTTGCCTTTGAAGAAACTTTCTTACCTATTTGACAGAAGCCTATGGAATGGGTTGCCTCACCCTTTAGTAAAGGGACATAAAATCTACCAGCTTTTGTCAGTCAGATGTGAGAGATATATATTGTTTAAAGTGTGTGTTTACTTATATGAAGATCTGATCTTTTTCATAAGAAGTAATAATTTCATAGATTAAAATATCTATCCTTTTTCAGTTTTTATTTATGATGCATTATGTTAATCCTTAAGCAATTATTTGAGATACATTGTACCCCAGTTTTGCTGATCAGAGACTAGAGCTGCGTATACAGCATTTGCACTTTTGCCTACTCACAAGTGAGTGAGTGACATGGCCCTCACTTGACATGGACTGGCTCCTCCTTTTCTCTTGCACCCTCAGTTTCTTTTCAAAGGGGGCCTTTCACTAAAGTCACTTTCAAGAAACTAAGTTTGTATGTTTCCATAACCCTTAAAAAATACAATGCTCTTTTTTTTGAAAATATTAAAATTCTTCGTATTTTACATCCTTTTCTAGAGGAAATGCCATTTATAATTAAAAGTGCTGACAATTATTGAATAATGCCATGTGTTAAGCACATGAAATATGCTCTTTTCCTAATGAAATTATCCATCTGTATACAATGTTCCAGGAATTATACATATTCCTCCTGAAGAAACAGAATATTTTTAGACCAGTACAATAGAGGAACCGAGAACCCAGCTGACATCTCATTTTCTAAACAAGGTACACAGGCTCACCCTTTGCATAAGTCCTAAGTACTTGGAACCTGTTCTGAGATACTTGACCTATTACTCACTTTTGAACCCTAAGAGAAGATTAAAAATTTACTGCTAGAGGGAGCTGAGGAGATGGCTCAGTGGTGAAAGACACATGATTGCAAAGCCCAGGTTCCATTTCCCAATGTTCATGTAGAGGCAGATATACAAAGTGGTGTATGCATCTGGAATTCATTTGTAAGTAGCAAGAGACCATGACATGCTCCCTACACACTGTTTCTATCTCAAATAAATAAATAAATATTTTGTAAACAAATTATTGCTACAAAGAAAGAAGGACACGATGAGTTGGTAGGCATTACCACTGCTCAACGTAGTGATGAGAGTATTCCTGGAACCACAGAGAGGCTGTGGCGGTGTCTACCAGGAGTAGACTAAGAGCTAATCTGTTCCCTAGGTTACTTTGAAAATAAGTTTCTAAACACATTGAGAAGCAAACATGGAGACAAGTGGGAATACCAGCTTCCTTCCAGTGTGGAGTGAGGTGTCACTCGGGAGGTGCTATGCTATCCCTTGAGGGAGGGGGTTTTCAACCATTGGAAGTTGACTGCATTTCCATCAGTGAATGTCAGCAGTTCTCTAGGAGAAACCTCCAGGCCACAGAAATGCAGCTGTAAGTCCCTTGGAGGTGAATGTCCTTTCTCTGGGGAGCTGACATTTCCTGTCATGCATGTTTTCCAAGTCTTGAAGCAGCAGGAAAGAAAGTGGCAGAGAAGACTTGTGTGCAGGAAATCACAGGAGAAGAGGTGGGTGGTCCACCCTAGAGCCAATTCTATGTCCAGTCTGAGGGAGGACAGGAAAGAAGAGTCATTCGTACCTCCTATTTGCTCCCAAGTGACCAGGCCCATATTTGGATTCTTCCCATGGGATCCCCAATGCCCTCTGACCTTGTGTCCTTGCTGTCTGCAATACCTAGATGCAGTATGGCTGAGCATGGAGATCAGGTAGTAACCCCACTTTCCTATGGTCCCTCACCCCCATGCAGAATCACAGAATTGAGACATTAGCTGGAGCCAGCCATCATTTCAACATAGAGACAAAACTGTTAATTTATATCAGAGTGGACTTTTTCATATTTGTAAATGAGTATGTTCTAATGTCTGAACATTATCACAAAGTCTCTTAAAAGTATCAATCCGGAAATGGTAGGGAGAAACACATTAGTTGAGTTTAAAGATAAAAAATTAGGGTTGAAGAGATGGCTTAGAGCTTAAGGCACTTGTCTTTAAAGCAAAAAGACCCAGGTTTGGTTACCCAGGATGCACATAAGCCAGATGCCCAAGGTGGCACATGTGTCTGGAGTTCATTTGCAATGGCTAGAGGGCCTGGGTGCCCATTCTCTCTCTCTCTCTCTCTCTTAAATAAATAAATTTAAAAATATTTTTTTTAAAAAGAAAACAAAGGGGCTGGAGAGATGGCTTAGCGGTTAAGCGCTTGCCTGTGAAGCCTAAGGACCCCGGTTCGAGGCTCGGTTCCCCAGGTCCCACGTTAGCCAGATGCACAAGGGGGCGCACGCGTCTGGAGTTCGTTTGCAGAGGCTGGAAGCCCTGGCGCGCCCATTCTCTCTCTCCCTCTATCTGTCTTTCTCTCTGTGTCTATCGCTCTCAAATAAATAAATAAAAAATTTAAAAAAAAAAAAGAAAAGAAAACAAAGATAACATTTCAAAGAACATAAAGTCTTTCCTAAGTTGTGTGTCAAGTTCAGTGCAATGCAGCCCAGATGTTGACGGATCGCCACACATGTACTGGAATCTGTCTATGCAATAAATAAGGAAAGAACATCATGCACATCTGCACCCATTGCCAGTGTTCCTCCTCTTGGCCTTCCACTCATACCCTTCCCATTGCCCTAAACTTTGTTCAGGACAGAGTATTACTGAGCCCTGCTATAGGTTCAGTATGGAAAATATATGGCAACAGCAGCATCTGTCCATGCTGATACAATGAGAGCTCTGTGAAAGTAAAGACTGCTTAATCCAAATAAATTATTTCCTAATCAGGCTAAACATTTCAAGGATTTGATTATAAGCAAAGGGTTCCATACCTTCGAAATACCTCCATGTAGCCATGTTATTAAAGAAATATGTTCTAGTAGACAGCCAATGGAAACCAAACACTCTCCCATAAAGGGACAGGAAGAATTCACATTTTGCACGAATCAATTAATTAGAATCATGTCCTAAAATGACAAAGTATACTCTGAGAGTTAACAGCCCTGATTTTGTTGTTTTTTGTGGGGTTTTTTTTTGGGGGGGGGTTAAGTCTCATGTAGTCTAGACTAGCATTACTTGTTGCAGTCAGCTTCTTATTGCTACACAACATCTGACCAAAAGTAGCTTATAGAAGGAAAGGGGTTTATTTAGGGCTTTCAAAGTCCAGGGGAATACCATCAATGGTGGAATAAGCTGGTTCATTTCAATAGATCCAAGCACAGAGACATCACCAAATAGCCAGAACCACAAACATCCAGAGTTTCAACTGCTCTCTACACAACTTAGGGCTGCACTCCAAGGTCCACCTTCAGTGACATACCCCTATAGCAGGGATCTGCCTGGTAGTGGCACAAGTTGCATGCTCAATTTTAATAAAACTCCAAGTCTATGAACCATGCATTCAAAATATCCCAGCATTGATTTGTGCTATATAACTGAGAATGCCTTTGAACTCTGATCCTCTTGTCTCCACCTCCATTATTCCTTCTCCTTGGCAAGAGATCACTACAGCAATGGTCATTTAGGGAAAGGTGAATTCCATAAAGGCTACCTGCCACTGTTGAAAGGATGGCTATTTTTAATTAAGAATAATCTCTTTGCTTGAAGTTACAATTCACCAGCAGGTAGGTGTTTTCAAATTGTTACACTTTGAGCTTGGAGGTTATCTAGCTAAGCTCAAATGTAATTGGCATGTAGAGTCCCTTAAAACTGTCAGGCCACCTTGCAATTAGGCATAATGCCACCCTGCCAGATGGGCTTGGAGGATGCCAGACAACCAATGCATGCATCAGCATTGAACCATCCATAGCATTTCCATTTAGAATGTCAGATTTCAGGGCTATGGTCTCCAGCAATAAAGCCTGTCACATTTTTAGAAATGCTCATGTTTTTCGGTGTGTGTGTGTGTGTGTGTGTGTGTGTGTATGTGTGTTTGTGTATGATATGTGGCATATGCACATGTACACACAAATATGCATGTCCCATGCATGTGCATTAGGAAGGCAGAGGAGAATGTCTAGTGCCCTTCTCTTACAGCTCATCCATGTACTTCCTTGAAACAGGGTCTCTCCTTCAACCCAGAGCTGCTGTTGGTCAGCAAAACCCAGCCATTCTTGGATCGTTGCTTCCCATGACTGGATTACAGCTGTCCAAGGTCACATCCAGCTTTTTACATGGTTTCTTGGGTAATGGAACTTAGTGGTCTCCAGCTGAGAGGCCCTTGTGCTTAAGCAGCAAGCATTCAACTGTGGAGCCATCTCCCCCTCCCAATACTGCTCTTTATTTTATATGTAGCTAGATAAGTAGCCAGGGAATCACAGAATCTTAGATTCATGAGGTGGAGAGGCACTTTAACACATTAAGTTTCCATGTTATGCTCCCTGCTTCATTCATTTTTGTCCATACATATAATTAATATTGATCAACCACAGTATGAAGTCACTGCCACATATCTTCTCAGCTACTTGCCTATGCCACCACTGACCCCAGTTTCAACTACCTCGGCTAGCAGAAAACTTACTACTGTTCTATTACTTATCTTTATTAGCCTCCACTGAACAAGTTTAATTTAGACCGCATCCTCTTAGACTACAGCACCTACCCAGTTCCATTGCTCTAAATGCAGCTGCTTTCAAGCTACAAAACAACCAGTGTGCAATGGGTTGAAGTGGAATTACAAAGCTTGTTAGTACTTTTCCTTGAAATATAAATGTTAATCATCATTTGAGATTAGCATCTCTTAATGTCATTCAATTTGTATAAAATTCTGCACAATTCTAGGAGGAAAACAGAATCTGAGGTGACGAAGATCCTCACTGTGACTTTGTGTAAGGATGTGACATAAGGAGCAGCTGTTTCAGCATTAAATGCAGTTCAGATCCCATGAAGTCCAGTTACATTGATGTCTTGAGGTAAGCTCCACAGCCTCAGCTACAAAGTAGAGACATGGCTTTAATATATGATACATCTATTCCTTTATTTGCCAAACATATCCTATGACTCATGTGTAAGGCACCATGTCATAAACACTTTAGCAATTATGGAACATAGAGTTTATGTGTAACAAGTAAATGCTACACATGGTTATTGATATATAGGAAATATTTACAGAATGAAGGACAAACTTCAGACACTGGATCTGCAAGTAATCTAATGATCAAATAAAGGCTTCTCATTTGTTCATACAGTAAAGTTCATCACCAGTAAAAAATAATAATTGCAAGCTTCTTTATGTCTGGAAAATAGGAAAGACCTTGGAAGAAAGCTCACCTAAAGAAGGAAAAGACAACATACATGCTGAGGTCATCTGGATATAAGCACTCTTTATGCTACTATAACAAAATATGGCAGAGTGGGAAACTTAAAAATGACAGAAATGTAGTATTCACAGTTGTAGAGGCTGGAAAGTTGTTGGCAAGTTCAATGTCTGCACCTTGTAAATGTCCTCGCGTGGAGAAAGTCTTCTTCTATGAGGGCACAAATTCCATTCATAATGGTGACACCTTTATGACAGACACCCCTCCAGTCCTTGCATATCACCACAGGGAAGCCGTATGAGAAACACAGGGAGTGAATGCAAGTGCCTCTGTTCCTCTTTGCCTCCTCACTCCAGAGTGAGACTATTTTTTTCTCATTTTCTTCTTATTAGATATGGACATATTTTGTATGTAAGCATCAATGTTGGTACCATCCCTCCCATTCTCCCTGCCCCTTTTCTGAAGAGGCCATCCTCATTGGGGATGCACATATCAGATGGAGAGAAGAAAGAATTAAACCCTATGGTCTGAGAGATTTTGACGGCGGCAATACCATCCATGCATTCTCCTCAGGGACAAGAACAATGAAGTAAGCAATAATGTCCTTTTTGTTCTCTCTGTGGCCCAGACCCCAAGGATGGTCACGTTTCCTACACAGGGAGGCAGGGAAGGCGGGCACTATACCCATGCAGTGGTATTTCCTACACTTTTGACCTATGCTTCTAGCACCCTTGGAAACTTTGATTGATTTTAAAAAAAAGTACATCTCCATAGCATTCTTAAGTTGTTCATGGGACTACAGGTAAAATTGATGGCACCCTTTCTATGCCTCATTGCATTTCCACAGAATTCTTTCTTGGCATGGTGAATGCCCCAAAACAAAAATTAGCTTAAGTTTTTCAAATACTTAAAAACTAGATCTCTTTATTTAATCAGATTTAGAAGACCCTTACTGCACCCATACAAATATGTTTATTGCTTTTCTTTTGAGACAGGGTCTTACTAAATAGCCTAATCTGGTCTTAGACTCCTCACCCTCCTGCCTCACCCTTCTTATGCTGAATGACAGGTGCATACCACCATGTGTACTGCATGCATTTTTGATGAATGAAATTTTGTATTTAGATTTTTACCACCATTGAAGGTAAAATCACTACATTTTGTGCTCAGAAGTGGTCAGCTGAATGCAAGCTATCTGAATGAATAAGCAATCTGGCAACAAACTCTCAAGAACTCTGACTAGTCCCACTCAATATAACAAAACCAGAAGTAGTAGCAGCCCAGGCCTGAGGGAGGTAGTCCCAAACTGCTATAGCAGGCTGACAAGCACCTACTAACTCACTGCTAGAGATGACAGTAAAATCTCGTATGCTATAGGCATCTTCTTTAACACCTATGCTCTCCTTCTCAGAGAGAATCCATTTTCTGATTGTCCTCACAGTTCTTCAGAATGTGAGAAAATACACCCAGTGTGACTCAACAATGAATCCAGGATTCCATGTTCCAAAAGCTTCATGTGTCTTTCTCAAAAGGCCAGGAAAAGAAATCCGAATGGGTACATTCCTGGAGAGTTGAAGGACATTTTAGAAGGGTGCAATTTTGTCAAGTGGTTTATATACTCATCCCAGGGGAAGGGGGCATGGCATACTAATGAGTAGTACAAGCAGGCAGTGGGTAGTTCTTCTCCCTCAGGTTGGTTCCAGTCTTGGAATCACAACCACATCAGCACAGACCTAGATTTGTAGCATTACACATGATTATATTTGTAAACTTCATGTAAGGTGACAGCCTCTTCCTGTTAAATCTCTAATATCTTAGATATGTGAGCTTAACATATGCCTTGTAATATCAGTATAAACATGTGAAATAATAAATATACTTCACAAAATAAAAATGTGAAAATTGTATAAACAACCAGATAAAGGTAACCTTCACACTACATCAGATGAGTCAGGAACGGTTGTTACTTAAATTAAAACTAGATCCTGAAGCCTTCATTTTATGTGTAACTTCTTTCTGTATGCTAGATAAACTCAGGATGGGGCACTGGGCAGCCATCAATGCTACAAGCAATGCTTTACATCTCAGCACTTTCATTTGGTCTGATTACCGGCCTGTGCAAAAGACATTTAAGAAGACAAACTGCAGCAATTTAGTGAGACATTAGGTAATTACCTAAGTATTAAAATAATACAAGTAAATCCAATACCAAACACCTAAGGAATATAGGGGCTGGGAAGAATTCCTGTTTGCTAGAATGCATTAAAGATCCCACATTTGGAGTGACCTGTAAAGAACAGGCACTCACTGGCCTCAGAAAGGGCTGCTATCTTCTCCTGACAACCAAGTGCCTGCTATCTCCTCCTGCTGCTTCCTGCTATCCCTGTCCCTGTCCAAAGACTATGCGAATGAAGGCTGCTCCCACTGATGGAACTTGTGAATCTTGATGTTCTTTCTGCTGAGACCAGGTTTTGACCTCTGGATCAAATTTTAGTGTTTCAAAACATTATCCTTACAATATATTAAAATTTTTAAAGGCATCATCCATTTGAAGGAAGAATGTGAAAAAGTCTTCACTTTGAATGTTTTTCCAATATTATCTGGTCATATCCATTACATATCTGCAGCCTCTTTCTACTTGTAATTTTTCTGACAAATGCAGGTGGCCATGGTATTCTGCTAAATCTAGTATCTAGCTGTTGGCAGCTGAAATTGAAGTTTGTGACCACACCATGGGAAGCCAGAATGATACATAAGATGCTCCTACAGATTCCAGTTCCTGAAAGAAAGATTATGTTAAAATGTAAAAGTACTAAATACAATGTTGGTAGGTATTTCTTCATTAGTCTTTTCCTAATTTTCTTCTAATTTTTTAAATGAAAGTGAATGACATACTGCATAACCCATTCACCAATGCCTGTTTCTAGTGCTCCTTTCATCCCTCCCCAATCTCTCTCAGTATAGCATAACTCTTTGAAATCCAAGGCCAAGCATTTCTTAATGATGATTCACACTTCAATATCCACTGTTGGGAGCCAGTCATGGTGTGGAATGAAGACACATGGAAAGATGCAGACTGATGCCTATATCTGACCTGGTGTATGAACTTGAGATGACTGTCCATCACCTTTGACCTTCAGATTCTTCATTCATTTAAGGAACCCAAGGGCTGGAGAGAGGGTTTAATGGTTAAGCGCTTGTCTATGAAGTATAAGGACCCTAGGTCGAGGCTCGATTCCCCAGGACCCATGTAAGCTAGATGCACAAGGGGGCGTACGCATCTGAAGTTCATTTGCAGTGGCTGGAAGCCCTGGCATTCCCACTCTTCTACATATCTGCCTCTTTCTGTCTCTGTCTGTCACTCTCTAATAAATAAATAAAAATAGGGCTGGAGAGATGGCTTAGTGGTTAAGCTCTTGCCTGTGAAGCCTAAGGACCCCGGTTCTAGGCTCGGTTCCCCAGGTCCCACATTAGCCAGATGCACAAGGGGGCGCATGCGTCTGGAGTTCATTTGCAGAGGCCGGAAGCCCTGGCACACCCATTCTCTCTCTCTCCCTCTATCTGTCTTTCTCTCTGTGTCTGTTGCTCTCAAATAAATAAATAAAAATTTAAAAAAAAATAAATAAATAAAAATAAACAAACAAAAAGGAACCCAAGTTGCCTAACTGACTAACATAGTGCAAGGATTGATTAGAAAGGATAGGCAAATTTCAGATAGATAGAACAATGACAGATTGATAGATTATAGAGAATTTGATAGGTTAAATGTATAAGTCGATGATAGAAGATACTGGAAATATAGATGATAGAAATACATATGATAGGTCAAAATATATAGATGTCGGGTCAATACATGATAAATATATGAATTATAGCAATAGAAATAAATGGTGGAAAAGTATATGACAGATAAATGATAAATGATAGATTGGCATGATTGTGATAAATAATAGGTCAATTGATAGATAATAGACTGATTGAGAGATGTGAGCTACAGAATGCTGAGGACCACAAGTATATTCTGAGAACACTGTCCATATTTAAAGCCCTCCCAGGTACTTCCAAGCCAACATGACTTGTACCTTTGCAAGTGAGCAATGAGTGCAGGAGGCTAGTGGATCACACGTTTAGAATCAGTATGATTATGAGTTCTTGGCACTCAACTGTAAGTAAACAAGAAGAGTGAGGAGATGTAAGAGGTGATATAGCACTTCCTGAAGGTTTCTACTCTTCCATTTACTTGAAAGCTTTTTCTACTAATGGCTGTTTTATAGGTGATAATGTATATTCAGCTTGCAACAAGCTCAAAGACAGAAAAAAGAACTGACCAATTATTCTGCAGGGTTCTCCAAGTTTAGAGCTACAGAAGTCAAGCTGAACCAGGTATGCAAACCCCTTTGTACCACAGCAGAACCAGGGTTCTTGTCATAAATGACAGAGAGGTATTGTGAGGCAGTAAATTCTATAAATAAGAACCAATAAAAAAAAAAAAAACATAATTAAAAGAACCAGGGGCACTGATTTGAGTCTGTACAATATTCATTTGTTTTGACAAGTAGAATTTAATCTTACTTATTTAGAGTAACATTTCATAGTATACTAATGAATGCATTCTTGTCCCTTTTGTAAAAGTAATGAAGTATCAGTAATATGACACCTCACTGCTGCTCTGTTATTAAATTGCCCTTGACAGGCGAGGGAAGACCACCTTTGGGTTTGCAGAAGAATGGGAGGGTTGATAGAATAGCAGCATGAAAATATGTGAGAATTCCTGTGGGATAAGTGTGGAGGATGGCCTGTGCTTACTTGCTAGTGACCACAGAGCATTTCAAGAGATGCATTAGTTAACATGGTCATAGTAGACTTTTTCTCTTACAATCTAAACCTGTTTCTTCTTTGGAAAATCAGCATTTTAAGGGTAATTTTCTATTTTAGGAAGCAATACTTTCAAGCATTTGTATTCTTGCACTCTTTTCCTCTAAGACAAGAAGAATAAAAAGATGGATTTAGCCTTTTTTTTTCTATTTCTTCTCCTCACCATAAAAACTGATAGTTACACACAAATCTTTATTTTCAGCATTATTAAGATAACATTAACAAAAAGAATTTTGTATACTCAGTATATATAATGTACTGTTCTGATGTATGTATACCCCTTGATTTAATTTGCAAATATATTGATTCACATATTTTTTCTTCTCTTCCTTCCTTTGTCCTTCCTTCCTTTCTTTCTTCCACTCTTCTTCATTCTTTTACTCCATTCATACTTTGTTCTCTGAGAACAATGAAGTCCTCTCTCCCTTCATGGCATATTCCAAGCACACATTACAATATTTACCACCATTGCAGTTACTTTCACTTTGTTGAGACAAACACCTGACCACAAACACCTTATGGGAGGAAAGGGCTTATTTCAGGCTCACAGATTCTGGGAGGAATACCATCAGAAGCAGAGGAAGCTGGCTTCTTTTTGCATTCATAGCAGAGAAAACAACTGCCAACAGTACCAACCACCAACATCCAGAGGTCTAGCTGGTTCTAAACATACCTTAGGGCTGGACTACAAGATCAGCCTCCAATGACACCTCCTCCAGCAGGCTGCTAAAGAATTCAGTAAGAATTTTATCCCTAATCAATAATCTCTGAGGCTATGAAGGACATGCATTCACATGCAAACCACCACAACAACTTTCAACATGTTATGTGTTTAATTTCCACAAGTGTCCACATTGCATAACTGAATCTTTGTACCCTTTTAGCCAATGTTTCCCTGTTTGTTAGTGGGAATGTAAATTGCTATAGCCATCAGGAAATCAGTATGGAAGTTACTAAGGTCATTAAAAATAGAATTACCATATGGTCTACAAACCCTACATCTGAATAGATGATCAAAAGAAATGAAATGGAGGCTGAAGAGATGGCTTAGTGGTTAAGGCACTTGTCTGCAAAGACAAAGGACCAAGGTTCAATTCCCCATGACCCATGTAAGCCAGATGCACAAGGTGGTGCATATACCTGGAATTCATTTGCAGCAACTGGAAGCCCTGGAATGCCCATCCTCTCTCTCTGTCTCTCTCCTACTTTCCCCTTCTTCCCTCCTTCCCTTCCTCTTTCTCTCTCTCAAATAAATAAAATTAAAATATTTTAAAAATAAATGAAATGGGATTTCAGTAGTACTATTTACTCAGAAGTAATGATATTTAATCAATCCAAGTATGCATCAGATGATCAACAAATAAAGAAAGTGCAACACACACACACACACACACACACACACACACACACACACACATACAAGACGGAACATTATTCAGCCTTCACAAAGAAAATCTCTTGCTATTCTCAATTCTCTAACATGCTGATTCCTGTTTGCTCAGTCCTTTTACTTGAGTTTGTGGTGGTCTGTACTTAGACATCCAGCTTTGGGAAATTACCACATTTTTGGGCTCCTTTCAATCCCATACACAGTTTTGACAGGTGAATCTTCATATATTGACATGAACATGCCAGTATCAGTCTCAAAAATCTTTGTGAGTTCATCAGTACCATGGATACCAGCAACAAACTGAAGATGGTATTCCTTGATTGGAATTTGAGTACCCTAACAAATTCCTTTCTCTTTCTAAGTATATTTCTCTTTTGGTCCCCAGCATGATCCCTTTAACTTAGGGATCTTGAAAGTTTTGGTATTTTGCCAGGATCCTACCAAATTGTTCACTGTATTAGTTGACAAGTTGACTGTAGCATTTTGCACTCTCCTATGGAATGCAAAAGTGAAAGGATTTGCTATCATTCCCATATTCATGTGGTTTCATATCTTATGTTTTCCCAGTATATCTGGCTCTATATTGAGGCCCTAGCATCTTCAACCAGGCAACATCCAATGATACAGAAAAAGCATAATGCAACGAAGGAAGTAAAAATCTAGCCAATGCCTGGGCAGCTTGCATGCACATTCCTTTTTGGATTCACTGCCCTACCATTTAACACTTGAACTTACAGCTGCTGAGATTTGGAATGAGGGAGCTTAATTAGTCAACAAGACATGACAACATTCTGTTACAGTGAGATTACATACACCTATGGGGTGTTAGGCAACACACAGTAAAACCCGGTGACTTCAGAGACCTGAAAATAGTGTTATCTTCCAATAGCACATGGGAGAATGTTCCCAGAGATAAAATACACAAGACAAATGGTCTCTCTAATTGAAATGCAATAGAAAAATGGAGCTGTAGAATTCTAAACATATTTTCTTTTCCAATGTCCCTATATGAGTCTGGTGAACTGATTGACAAAGGATTATGAGTATTTTTAGGTAGAGAAAGGAATGTGCATTTATAGAGAGGTTTTGTCCATGAACCATACAAATCTATACAGAGATCACAAGACTGAATTTTAATTCTTATTCTATTTATAATTTATTAGTTATTCTTCAATATTGATACAAAATGAGCAAGTTTTATTCAGAGGAGGAGGATTCTTAGGACCCACTGGTGATCACTCTCCACATAATGATGTGATGATTCTTATTATGATGATTTCCATTACATAACAGAAAAAGCAAAACACTTGAATTTAGGATCAGGTCCTCATGTCCTTATGAGTGCAGAGCAGAGCTCTGTCTCATCCAGTTAGCCAGGGTTTGTCCTCTTTCTCTTTGTCACCTTCACCTCACTTCTAGGAGACATCTAGCCAGTCACCCGAATTGGAATATGGGGTGGTTTCCTCATCCAAGTGTTCCAGCATTTTCCTACACCTTCTCCTGCCAACATTCCTCACCGTGCAGACCCTCTGCATTGGCTGCCCCTCTCATTCATCACTTTACTAAACAAGCCTAATGACTTCAGGTTTGGAGGAGAGGATAGTGAACCAAGTTTTCTGAGAGCTGGCCACTTTCATAAGTATATATACAACAGCAAACATAAAGGCAAAGTGAAGGTAACATAATGAGATAAGAGTGAAAGAAGGGTGTGATTTTATGTTAGATGATCAGGGAAACTCTCCACAAGGAAGTGATTCTAAAGACACCATGAAGCATCTATGAAAGAACAGTGGAACACTAATGCTCCTAACACTATCCTACCCTGTCAGCACTATCAATGTAAGGGTCTGAAAACCGCCAAAGAAACACACTGGCTTCAAATAGTATGTAAAAGCAAAGAGCGTTTATTCTGCAAAAAGAGCCAGCATGTGGGGGTCAACCATTCATACAAAAGGGTGACCCTGAGAGGAGCACACAGGCCCCTTTTAAGAACAGTTAGGGGAATTTTAGGAGGATGAGGTCATTTTTTAATGTGATTGTCTAAGCCAGCAGCAGTTACATTTGTACACCATTGGTTTACGTTTGTACACTGTTGATTGGCCCAGATTTTACCATCCTTGAAATGTTTAGACATGTTTTAGAGACTTTGCAGGAACTGACTCAGTCCTGGAGCCCACTATCTCAAGCAAGCCTTTTTTTTGGTCATAGTCCAGAGATATTGCAGGAGCTGACTTAGGCCCCTGGGCAGCTAGCTTCCCCAGCCACATGTCAGGGTCAATGTTATTTAACAGTGCTTAGTTCGGTTTTTCCCAGAAGTCCTGTCTACCTCTCTGGGAAACTGAAACTTAGGCCCAGCTGTAAACTGGAGCAAATCTGATTCTTTCATTCCTCCCTTGAAATAAGTTCTATCTTAAATCCTTGAGAAGGGTGTAGGGGTTGATATTGGGACTTTAATACTATAAGCTGAACAGTAGACACGCATTCTTTGACAAGCCTTATGCCAGTGTTAAGGATACAGGGCCCACAGGTGCGGCGAGGCAAGAGTAGCAACACCATCGGGGGCCCTGTCACTGCAGAAAGGAGGGTAGTGAGCCCGGGGGACCAATTAAAAAAATGATTCATACCAATTTTTGGATTTTTGTCTCTTTTTCTCTATCTTGTAATCTTTTCCATATTAGAGACATTGATTCTTTGAAGATTCCAGCGTGGTTAACATAAACACAGCATTGTTTTCCTAGACATAATCTGCCTTGTTGGAGGAATAGAAGGTCTAGTACAAGTCTGTTCTGAAAGGTAACTTATGCTAGTAAAGAAAGATAAGGAAGTCCCAAGATGTAAGACAGACTTTTCTAGCTCAGATAAATCAGTGTCTATTGCTAAGCTTAGGGCCTTGTAATTTTTGTCTTAGAGAAGCAGAACTGAGTTGCCCACTCCAGTAGCCTCAGCAATGCTGGGTCCTAGCAGGGTGGGGACTAGGACTGCAGTGACTGCCACCTGTTTTGACCTCCCAGTCATGAGAGGGGAGAGTCGAGTCTCCATGTCTTCACATGAGTAATAAAGGATCTTAGGAGTTAAGTGGACCATCACACAGAATCAATCGGTGAGGTTGAAAATTAAGGTATGAACACAAGGAGTCAACCCAGTATAGCAGGCACACCAGGTGTCATCTGGAGGGATGAGGTACATCTCCTGATTTGGGGCTTTTTGGGTGGTGTGGCATAGGTGTCTATGAGTATGGGGGACAGGTTTATGTACCCCTGTAATGCACAGTCCATTCCCTTCAGCCAGTTCCAAAGTTAGCCTCCCAATGCCCAGGTGGTGCCAGCGGCAGGCCCCATTATCCTCAGAGGTGGTATAGTTTCCAAGGATGGCTGTTCCCTTATAATAGGGAGGCCTTACATCTAAGCAGAACCAACAGTCATCAGTGAGTTCAGGCTTAGAGTTATTTAACTCTTGATAGGTGGCCCTGAGTAAGTCTCAAGGACCGGATTGGGGTTGGGGCTCCTGACTTGGGGCAGGACTAGTGGATGGGCTATAAGTCACCATAGGGTTATTTGTTAGGTTGGGCCTTTCAGTAGGCACCATGTCCTGCTCCTGTAGTGACATTTTAAGGGTTTGCAGGACTGAGTTGGGGCCTAGTGGCACTTCAGGCCTGAGTTTTATCTTTTGAGTTAGGTGCTGAATAGTGAATATCCCAAAATCACTATTTGGTTTGTAGAGCTGTAGTTCCCATGTGTTTCCTTTCCCCCATTTGGTGGCTTTTTTTTTTTTTTTTCATTTGGTGGCTTTTTTACCTTTTGGGGTAAACTTAATAGTGATTGGATTACAGGTACTAAAACCACATGGTCCACTGAGACCGTCTGAGTAGAGTTTGGGCAGTAGTCCATATCCCCATCCTAGTGAGTCTGACCCTGGGCTCTGCTTAACTATAATGAGATCATCCTTAATTGGGGGGGTCCCAAGAGATTGTTCCTCTTGACCTGCATCCCAGCTTACACAAAAGTATGATTCCACCCTCCTTCCCATTTGGTTTTCTGAAACTTGAATCTCCTGTGCTGTGCCCCCCTCTCCCCCAGCAGACATTGAAGGGGATATATCGTGCAATGTTGTGCCTGCTTGGGTGGTACCAATTTTGGTGTTCAGCATAGGTATCACAATCCCCTTCAATCAATGTGCACAAGGCAAATGTTAGGTCAGGGAACCAAGGTCCAATAGGGGCTGAATGGAATGTGGAATTAACAATAGGCCCTGTAGCTGTGTTAGTAACCACCTATGTGTGGTTATATGGCTGATGAGGTTTAGGTCCAGTGAGGGCCAAACCCATAGTAGAGATCAAGATCAGGATTTGTAAAGTCTTATTAGCTTTAGTGGGTCCAGTGGGTGGGACTGAATCTTCCACCCTTCGGGAGTCAAGTCATCAGGAGGCCTCTCCATTCAGTGTTGCAACTGTTGAGTGGATTCTCAAACCACAGGTTTGACATAGGAGTGATGTATCCAGGTTCTGACTCTGCCAAATTTCATGGCTGTGGATGTGGTCAAGATTACCATATGAGGGCCTTTCCAGCATGCCTAGAGAGTCTTTGCTTTTGTCTCTTAATCCAGACTTCATCACCTGGTTCAAAGCAGTGGGGATTAGGAGGGGGAGCTGACTCATAGATTTGTCATATATCCAGCCCAGTATGTTTGTGGACCTTATGGAGAGCTTTAAAGATTCCAAGAATTTCTGATGGTCAATTTCTGCAAGGATCTCAGGTTGAAGGTTAGGCAGAAGGGGAGATGGCCTCCCATATATTATCTCAAAGCGAGTTAGGCCTAGGGTATAGGGGGTGTTTCTAGCCTTATACAGGGCATAAGGAAGGAGGGCTACCCAGTCATCACCACTTTCTAGGGTCAATTTACTTAAGGTCTCCTATAAGGTTCGATTCATTTTTTCTATGTGGCCTGAATTCTGGGGACAGTAGGCACAATGAAGTTTCCAATCTGTCTCCACAATCTTAACAAGCGACTGTGTTATCTGAGATATGAAGACAGGCCCATTATTAGATCCCAACAATGAAGGCAGTCCATACCTGTGGATAATTTCTTCTAGCAGCTTCTTAGCCGCTATGGTGGTGGTCTCTTTCTTGGTAGGGAACGCCCCCACCCAGCCTGAAAAGGTGTCTACAAGAACTGAAAGGCACTTGTATCCATATATACCTGTTTGACTTTGCTGTAATCTATGTCCCAGTTTGTGCCTGGTCTCTGTACATATGGCCAGTTTGCTGAAGCCTTTGGTTCTACTGTCAAGGGATTTACTGCCTGACAGGTAGGGCAGTGGGAAATGATCTCATTCACTAAGGGCTCTAGGTGAAAAATTTTGTAGTTTGCATTTCTCAGCAGCTCCTTCAGTTTTCTAAGACTCAGATGGGTATTTTGATGAACCTGATGAATGAGCTGTTTATCAAATTCTAAAGGGAGAATTATTTGGCCCTCAGCTGTATGGAGGCATCCTTTTTTTTGAAAAAGTCCTTGGCATTTGGTTAGTTTCTTCCTTATCTTTTGAACTGTAATGGGGGATCAGATGGAGTCCTGATGGAACCATAGCCTCCAAAGCCATGGCTCTGGAGTCTAGTGCAGCCTCTTGTGTGACTTTATTGGCCAGTCTGTTTCCTTTCGTTCTTTTATCTTTCCCCTTTTGATGGCCCAGGCAACTCACAATGGCTGTCTTGAGGGGCAGCCATATTACCTCTAGCAGGGCTAGGATCTAATCTTTATTTTTGATTTTTTTCCTTCTGCCATGAGCAGCTCCCTTTCCTTATAGATGAGCCATGGACATGAGCCATGATAAAAGTGTATTGGCTGTTCCTGAAAATATTTGCAATTTTGTCTTTTTTAAGGGCCTGAGTCAGGGCAATTAGTTTGGCCCTCTGCACCGAAGTCCTGGGTAATAGGACAGTGGCCCACACTACAGAGTGAAGAGTTACTACCACAGAGCCAGCATAACTGACTCCATCTTGCATGTAATTGTTTCCTTCTGTGAAGTCGTCCACCTTCCAGGGGAATGTCTGTCAGGTCTGGCATCACGTTTTGGTCATGATTCAACACTATTGAGAAGTCAATGGTAATGTCCTGATCTGGGTCCAGCAGTAAAGTAGCCGGATTAAGGGCTGAGTTAGGGTGGTATTGGATGCGAGGTGGGTTCAGAAGAGAGACTGGTAATGTACCAGTCAGTTATTTGATAGCCATCAATCTTGTGAATTCTTGAGAATCACTTTGATGGCATGTGGGGTAATTATGATCAATGCCTGTCCCATAATAATCTTATCTGCATCTTTAATCAGCAACACAGTGGCTGCCATGATGAGCAGGCAGGCTGCCCACTCTTGTGCTACTATGTCCAGCTGTTTGGAAAGATAGGCTACTGGCCTTTTCCAAGGGTCTTGAGTTTGAGTCAGCACCCCATTAGCTATGCCCTTTTCTTCATTCACATACAGATGGAAAGGCTTGTAGATATCTGTAGGGCCAGTGTTGTGGCCTTAATGAGTGTCTCCTTGACCTGGTGGAAGCCCCTGTCCATCTCTGGAGTCCAACTCAAGGCTTTTTTCTCCCTTGTGGCCTCATAGAGAGGCTTAGCAATTTCTGTGAATCCTAGAACCAGAGTCTACAGAATCCCACTGAGCCCAAGATCTCACAAACTTATACTAAGGATTGTCCCTCTCTGGGCCTGAGACAGCAGGCATTGGCCCCCCTTGAGTATGTACCCTAGTTATATTACCTCCCTTTGGCAGAGCTGTGACTTTTTCACAGACACTCGATATCCCATCTGGTCCAATTCTCTGAGCAAGTAGCCAGTTGCCAAATGACAGGTTTTGTCATCTGAGGCAGCTATAAGGAGGTCATCAACATATTGTAGGAGGGTCATTTGGGGGTGTGCCCGCCAGTTATCACCTAGGTCTTTATGGAGTGCCTCATCAAAGATGGGTGAGTTCTTAAACCCTTATGGTAGCCTAGTCTAGGTCAGCTGTCCATTGAAACCACACTCACGGTTGTTTCACGGTTGCTTCATTCAAAGGCAAACAAGAGTTGGCTAGCTGGAATCAGTGGCAGGCTGAAGAATGTGTCTTTAAGATCCAACACCTTATAGACATCCCACACAGGTGGAAAGCTGCTCAGCAGAGTGTACAAATTGGAAACTGTGGGTTGGATGTCTTTTATTATTTTATTTACTTCCATTAAGTCCTGCACAGGTTGGTAGTCATTGGAGTGGGGTATTCTTACCGACAGAAGGGGGGTGATCCAGACAGACTTGCAAGGAGCTAATATCCCTTGTCACCAGAGTGGGTTTATGTGAAGTTTTATCCCCACTTTCACTTCCTGAGACATGGAGTACTGGCAGACTCTGGCCAGCCTAGCATCAGCTTTTAGTTGTACCAAAATTGGGATCCAATGTTTAGCTATCCCCATCTGATTCCTTTCTGCCCATACTCCTGGAATTTCTCCCATAATTTTCCAAGTATGGTTTCTTGTTGGCAGTTAGAGGGGACATTCTTCATCTAGAAACACAGTCAGAATGTGTATGGGGCCATTTTCATTAAAGACTTGTACTCCATATGGGCTAAAATGGATTTGTGCCTTCATCTTGATCAGGAGGTCTTGTCCAAGAAGTGGGTATGAACAACCAGAGATGACCAAAAATGAATGGGTTACCTGTCCCATTCCCAACTCCACCTTTCTTTGGATAGTTCATAGATATTGATTAGTTCTGGTGGGCCCCTGGACTCATGTTTTCTTGTCAGACAGGGACTCCATGGGTTGTTTAAGATGGAGTGTTTCATCCCTGTGTCAAGTAGGCACTCTATCAGTTCCCCCTCTACCTTTAGGATTACCAAGGGCTCATGGAGGGAATGTGAGCCCTGAGGCCCTCAGTCACTCAGCTCAATTTCCAAAATTTTTGGTCCTTTTTCCCTGTGATTTTTTGGGGCAATTATTCTTCCAGTGTCCTATTTTTTTGCAGTAAGAACACTGGTCTTTTGGGAGATGGGGTCACCCTCCTTTTTGAGGGGGTTGTTTATTTTTCCCCACTTCATAGCTATATCTCTTAATTCTCAGGAATCAGATCTTTCTCTCCCTGTAGCTGCCAGTAGTACTCTGGAATGTCCTTTTGTCTATCTTCTGGGGTTTCCATATTGTTATAGTTCTTTTATACTGTGGCTATGAGCTCTGCCATTTGCTTACCCTCAAATTCATCCAGTCATTGGAGTTTTCTGCAGATGTCTGGTGCTGCCTGGCTGAAAAAAACCATGTTCACAGCAGAATGATTTTCCTTAGCCTCAGAGTTGAGGTTGTGTAAGTCCAGTAGGCCTCCAACAATTGCTCTAGGAAGGACCCTGGGCTTTCCTCCTTATCTTGTATGACGTGGCCTACTTTAGACAAATTTGTAGGCCTTCTGGTAGGCTCCTGGAGACCAACTATTAGCATCTGGTGGTAGACTTTCTGTCTCTCCTTACCTGCAGGGTCATTAGGGTCCCATTTTAGGAAAATCCAGGTCAATTTTGACCTGGACCACTGTGGGCTGGCCATTTGGCCCTGGAACTAACTTTCTAGCTATGGATAGCACCCATTCTCTTTCCTCAGTCATGAAGAGCACCTGCAAAAGCTGTTGGCAATCATCCCATGTGTGTTGGTGAGTAAATACTGTAGAGTCTAATAGGTATAGAAGATCAGAGGTTTTCTCTGAGAACTTTGGATTTTGCATTTTCCAGTTAAATAGGTTACTAGAGGCAAAAGGGATGTGGGCCATATCCTGTCAGCCCTCCTGTTCAGGGGGGATGGTTGCCCATAAAGGCAGTGCAATCATGGTGGAATCTGCCTGTCTCATGGTCTGGGCCCATGTACAAGGACTTATAATCCCTCTATTTTCCCATGCCTGGATCAGCAGTGCCACCTGTGGTATGGGATCCAGCATGGGGGTAGGTATATAGGGAGGTGGGTAGAGGTCCTCCTTGGGAATGGAGGTGGGTAGGACTGCTGGTTTGCAGTCCTTTGGTGGTCCCAAGTCCTTAACAGACAGGATCATTGGAGCAGTTGGCAAAAACGGTCTTACCAAGATGGGGGAAGCTGTCCACCAGATATTGCCAAACAGTGATGTATGGGACCTGGTCAGGTTGTAAAGGATTTCCATACACATCACCTTTAACTTGGTAAATGGTGGGAAGATGGAAGGTTCCTCCCTCTGGGCATCCCACTTTGAAAGTCAGACACTCATTCCTGCAAAAGATGGTTAGTATTTCTGGCTGTACTGTTAAACCCCAATTGTTTTCCATGAAGTGTGACTGGACTATGTCTAGTAGGGTAAAAATCACTGTTTGTCCCATGGTGTCTCACAACAAAGTAGAAAAGGACAAAAAAGACACAAACACACAGACACATAAACAAGCCTACAAAGGAGTGAAAAATAAATAACAATGCTGACAGTGGCCTATGCCATAAATGGGCTCTGTCATATGGGTAAGACCTATCAGTATCTATCAAAACCAGAGTCAGACTGGAGTTCTCTGGCTCCAACATATGGGGGTCCTGAGTGTCCTTGGAACATCCCCCACTGGCCTAGAGTTAATAATGGGTGCATCCGCCTGACCTTCATGAGCCTCCAGGCTGTGTTTGGACACCAAATCTACTGGGAAAACAAGGAACACAGCAGAACAAAGACACACAGTACAGAGGGGCATCCAACTCACCAATTGGCAAAGAACCAATTGCTCCCCTAGAAACACTCCACCATCAAGTTTGGGGGAGGGGCGGAGTTTTATTGATCCCAGACAAGCCCCCAAATATAAGGGTCTGAGAATCATTGAAGAAAGACCCTGGACCCAAATAGTATGTAAAAATAAAGAGCTTTTATTCTGCAGCAGCAGCCAGCATGTGGGAGTCATACAAAATAGTGACCCTGAAGGGAGCATGCAGGCCCTTTTTAAGTACAGCTAGGGGAATTTTAGGAGTGTTAGGTCATCTTTTAATGTGATTATCTAAGCCAGCAGTAGTTATATTTGTATACTGTTGATTGGCCATGGCCCAGATTTTACCATCCTTGAACATGTTTAGACTTGTTTTAGAGACTTTGCAGGAACTTACTCAGCCCTGGAGCCCACTATCTTGGGTAAGGTTTTTTTTTTTGTTTTGTTTTGTTTTATGTTGTTGTTTTTTTGTCATAGTCCAGAGTTATTACAGGAGCTAACTTAGGCCCCTGGTCGGCTATCTTTCCCAGCCACATGTGAGGGTCACTGTTGATTAACAGCCCTTTCTTCATGTTTTTCTTTTTTTTTTTTCCCAGAAGTCCTGTCTGCCTCTCCAGGAAACTGAAACATAGGCCTAGCTGTCAATTGGAGAAAGTTTGATCCTCTCATCTGTACCCAACCCTTCCAGCCTCTTAGCTCTAAAAAGAGAAGTGGACCATTGGACACTTGGCTTGCTGGTGGCTTCAGGATCATATTCTTTCTCTCTTTCTTTCTGGCTCCCTCTCTCTTTCCCCCCTTTTCAGGTGGTCCTTAAGAAAAAAAAAAAAAAAAACAAAAAAACACTGTAATCTTGATAAACCCTTAAATGTCTAACCCTACATGTTCAGAAGGGATTATTTAAATGTTTAAAATTGGTTTTCAGCTGGGTGTGGCAGTGTATTCCTGTAATCTCAACACTCCAATAGTTGAGGTAGGAAGGCCAGGTGTTTATTCTGAATTTGTCATTGTAGCAGACAGCTTCTGATTCACTGAGATGATCTTCTAAACCAGGCACAGTTATGGTGAAAGGGATATTTATTTAAGCTTACAGATTCAATGGAAATTCCATAATGGTAGAAGAAGCTGGCCTGCTTTCACATGTCCAAGCAGAGAGTAAGAAGCACAATCCTAAAGCCAAAAGCCACAAAGCACAGCACACTTCAGGAACTCCAGCTAGGCACACTTTAGATATCTTTAGATTGAAATTTCAAACCCACCACCACACCTTAAGATCTGTCCAGTAACACCTCTGCCAGCCAGGTGGCTACAGATGTAAACTACAAACTAATAAAGCACTAAATGAATTGGGGAACATCTACCACCACATTCTGCCCCTGGCCCCCAACATATCCATAACCATCACACATTTTAAATTGTACTCAGTTCAATTTCAAAGTTTCTCACAATCTTGACCAATTTAAGATAGTAAGTTCTGTCAAATCAAACAAGTTAAATACTTCCAACATATAAAGGCACAGAGTAAACATTTTCATCTGGTAAAAGGCATAGCAAGGAGAGACTGAAACAATGCAAACTTAAAAACCATGAAACAAACATCAAACTTCTGCAGTTCAAGTTTAATATAACCAGAGACTGAAATTCCCCAGATTTTCCAATTCCACCCCTCCCGCTGGGCAGAGTAGCCAGGGAACACTTCCATTCTATGCCAACAGTTTGCCCCATGGTAGCCCTTGCATAGTCCTGGTATATACAAAATATAGAAACCACAATCCATCTTCCATAGGCTCTTTCAGCCTATGAGGGCATCATGCTCTGCCTCATGCTATATCTCAGCAGTAGCTCCTGAACTTCATGCAATTCACAACCATTCCACACATTTTTCTTGTTTCTGAAACCAACAGGACACAGCCATTTTCTTAATTCAGGGACTAAATATATCATTACCTTGAAAAGCAGGTTCCTTCCCCAGTGAACTCTTTCAAAAACTCTTTACATTTCTATGTTAGCTTTCCTCAAACATCCTTTCCATTGTTTTAATGTAAAGCAGTTGGGTCATTTTCATTATGATTTCTAATTTGCTTGACAATACCAGGTTAAATAACCCAAGACAAGTCTCAGTGCCAGTAATTTTAACTTGCTTGAGGTTTCCAAACTTAAAATCTTAAATCTCTCAGTCCAATTATCTTTAGCCAAGCACAACAGTCCATTACAACTTTAAGTTGATCAAACTCTGTGGGCCTGGGCAGCAGAATACAGCCAGCCCTTATGCCACTATCTCAGTTCCAACAAAGTTCTCTGTAGTCTTTCCTTCCCCTTAGAAAGCTCATAAGTCAAGTCTTGAAGTTCAATATTGTCTGCACTTGGCACTCTCAAACTGTCATCTGCATAATCTATAAACTTGGCTTACCACTCCAGAAGGATCTTCAAGTTGCAAGTACTAAGTCCATGCCCATTCCTCCAAAACAAAAGTTCCAAAAGACCTACATCCACATCGTCAGGTTCACATCAGCCCACTCCTCAGTACCAACTTCTGAAGCAGGGCAGTTTATTCTGTCATTATGGAACTTCCCCTGGGTCTATTAGCTTCAATAAATATCCCTTCCTCCATAACTGTGCCTGGTCTGGAAGTTCATCTCAGGGAACCTGAAGCTATCTGCTACAGTTGTCAAAAACAAAAATAACAACTCATAAAATAATTAGTTAATTAATCTAAAAAAAATCATTGCAAAGCCCAATTTTCTTATCAAATCTAAGAAACTACATATTAAGTTTGCATATAAATTTGAAGTTTGTTAGTACATTATCTTTTTGAGAGAAGAGAGATAGAGAATTGGCACACCATGCCCTCAGCCTCTGCAATAGAACTACAGACATGTGTGCCATCTAGTGGTCATGTGTGACTTTGCACTTGCCTTACTTTGTGTGTCTGGTTTATGTTAGATGTGGGTATCAAACATGGGCTTTAAGGCTTCACGGACAAAGTGCCTTAACAACTAAGCCATCTCTCCAGCCCAAGACATTATTGTTTTCTTATAGGTGCTGAACTCTCACAGGCTAGACATGAACAAACTTGCAGAGGAACATAAAAGTATAAATTCTGACTTGGATCTCATTCTACATTTGAGAATCTGTCTTTCTTTTTAAGAAAACAGCAATAACCAAAATCTAACAACAAGAATAGATAACTGACTCCCTGGCAGGAGATGAACCACCTCTCACTCATCAGCCAGGGGCCAGATGAAAACACAGAGGAATTAGTGAGATGAGCAAGTATACTGCTTCCATGGTGAGCCTGAAAACCTGAGCCATGGTGATGGAAACAGACACTGAAGATACTCAAAATGGACCAAGGAAGAAATACTGAAGCTTCTGAGAGATGAACACTAAAGTAGACTTATACCCACCAAGATTCAGGTAATTCTGCAGAACAGAAGGAAGAAAGAATTTAAGAGCCACAGTGTGAGAGGGCTATCCCAGAGACATTGCCCCTACCACACAATGACTGGCTACAGCTCTCACAACTCATAACACACAACTCCATTATGAATATCAGTAATCCCACTAAGGTGGGCCATGAGTGGGAGTGGGGGCAGGGTAGAGAGAAATGATGTATCCATACAAAGTTTCTACTTAATATTTTTTTTTTATAAAATAACACAAATTTACTATCCTCATGGTTTACCTATTACTTTAGATCATGTACAGAGGTTGAGCCAGGTGCAGGGTCATCATTATCCTTAAAAGGAGCTTTGCAGGATAGGGAGATGACCCAATCAGCAGAGTAATTATCTTGTAAGCATGAGAACCAGGACCTGAGTTTAATCCTCAGAACCCATGTTTAAAATAAAAATCCAGCCAGGTGTGGTGACACATGCCTTTAATCCTAGCACTCAGGAGGCAGAGGTAGGAAGATCGCTGTGAGTTCAAGGTCAGCCTGAGACTACATAGTGAATTCCAGGTCAGCCTGGGCTAAACTGAGACCCTACCTCGAAAACCCAATAAATAAATTAAAAAAATAAAATAAAATAAAAATCCAGATACAATGGCAGTTGCTTGTAATCCCAATACTGGGGAAATGGAGAGGTAGATTTTGAAGGTTCACTGGTCAGCTGGTCTAACCTAATTGGTGAGCTTCAGGACAATGAGAGACCATGTCTTAAAAAAAGCAAACAAAGAAAAGCCGGGTGTGGTGGCACACACCTTTAATCCCAGCACTCGGGGAGGCAGAGGTAGGAGGATTGCCAAGAGTTCGAGGCCACCCTGAGACTACAGAGTGAATTCCAGGATAGCCTGAGCTAGAGTGAGACCCTACATTGAAAAACAAACAAACCAAAGAAAAGCAGACAAGGGCTGGAGGGATGTCTTAGGGTTTAAAGGACCAGCCTGCAAAATCAGACTACCCAGGTTTGATACCCTAGTACACATATACAGCAAAGGGTACAAAGTGGCACACATGTCTGGAGCCCATTTGCAGCAGCTGGAGGCCCTGTACCCATTCTGTCTGTTACTCTCTCTTTTCTCTATCTCTTTCTGTTTATAAATAAATAAATAAGAAACTTTTTTTTTTTTTTTAGATGGAGATAGGCAGACAGAATGTTACAGACAGAGCACTGGGGTGGAGTTCCTTGAATGCTTTCTTCAGGACACAAAGAAGCTGTTGTATTTGTGACTTGAGAGGGCCTGCCTTTGCCTGAACAAGACCTGCACAATATGCTGTTGGCTGCACCAACAGTCTTCATAGATGATATAAGAGGGCAAAAAGAAATAATTAAAAGCCATCCCAGTAGAAAAAGTACTAGTTAGAAAGAAGAAGGGGTTGAGTATAAGAGGGATGGTGGAGAGGGGACAAAAGAAGGTAATGGAGGGATTTTTAGCAAAATGTATTATGTACATGTATAAAATATGTCAATAAAAATTTAAAAAGTAGACAGTTCCTGAGGAACAGCACTTAAGGTTGTCCTCTGGCTTTCATATGCACACCTGTGCCCACATCACCAAATCCAAGCACATACACATACACAAAGTGCTGCTCACATGGCATAGTGGCTCACATGTTTAACCTAAATGCTTGGGAGGCTAAAACAAGACCATTAGTTCAAGACCAATCTGGCCAACATGGTAAGACCCTGTCTCAAAAGCAGAAAAAAAAAAAATGTGGGCGGTTTTGCTCAGGGACAGTAGAGAGAATGCTGCTGAAGAGTCAGCTTAGTGCTGGTTACATGCAGGGACTCCGCAGGTGACTCTTAGGCATTGCTGATTGTGAAGCTAGCTCTCCAGCAAGTCTATGTTTTCTTTTTAAAATTATTTTGTTTTTATTTGTTCATTTGAGAGAGAGAAGAAAAGAGGCAGGAGAGAGAACAGATATACCAG
The DNA here is from genome assembly GCF_020740685.1 of Jaculus jaculus. NCBI lineage: Eukaryota > Metazoa > Chordata > Mammalia > Rodentia > Dipodidae > Jaculus > Jaculus jaculus. Next base: position 61,828,873 of record NC_059103.1, on the reverse strand, counting down.
GGCCTCCAGCAACTGCAAAAGAACTCAAGATGCATTCAGCAACTTGTGCATGTGGCTTAGATGGGCCCTGGGGAACATTGGCTTTGCAGACAAATGTGCTAACCACTAAGCCATGAAGTGACACACAGGCAGTGAGCACTGGGATGAAGCCCTTCCACCAGCAAAATGAACACACAGGGAACCATAAGGGCTCTCTTCACACTTCTACCTGGCTCATGCTGGTACTTACCTCATTTCCAACAGGGTTGGGTAGAGGTCAGCTCACTTTATATCTAACTAGTTTTGGTACTAAGTAAACAAGCAGGGGTTGGTACCTTGTCCATTTGAGATGTCTATTAGGATACCCCATCCACTAGTGAAGATCAAACCTTTGTCTTTGGTTTGGTAGTTTTACTGAGATGGGATTAAGATGAGGTTTGGCTGTCTGGATTTATCCTTCTTAGAACTCACTGAGATTCTTGAACTTCCCCCCCCCCCCCAAAAAAGCTAAACATTTTGGCAAACATTGCCTTAACTCTGTTTTTATTTTTCTGTTATTTTCGTTTGGTTTTCATACTAGACATAGATGACCTCTGACAGGTGTTCTAGTAGGTAAACTTTTGATTCATATGGGAGACATTATTCAAATCCATCCATTATTTTTTTCTGTACATGCTTATTTAAATAAGGTTATCTCACTTAAAATACCTTACCTTTAATTGGTACATTCATTCTTTCATTTTTAGGAGTTTTGATTCTATTGCTTTCAAATCTATGTGCTTTTCTGAAGAAGTCTTGATCTTGTGTCTTGGAACACTTTATATGTACTCATTCCAAAAGGGTTCTACACTTGGTCAATTGACTTCATGGAACTAATTTGTCTACTGAATGCTGGTGTTTTTTTAAAATTTATTTACTTTCATTCAAGACAGAGAAAGCGGGGAAAGAGAAAGAGAGAAAGGGCATGCCAGGGCCTCTAGCCACAGCAAATGAACTCCAGACACATATACCACCTTGTACATCTGGTTTACATGGGACCTGGAGAATTGAAATTAGGTCCTTAGGCTTCACAAGCAAGCATCTTAAATGCAAAACCATCTCTCCAACACAGTGCATTTTTTATTATTTTATTTTTATTTATTTATTTGAGAGAGAGAGAGAGAGAGAGAGAGAGAGAGAGAGAGAGAGACAGAAGGAAAGAGTCAGAGAGATAGAGAGACAGAGAGAAGAAGAGAACGGCTGTGCCAGGGCCTCCATCGACTGCAAACTCCCGATGCATTTACCACCTTGTGCAACTGGCTTTGGTGGGTCCTGGGTAATTGAACCTGGGTACTTTGGCTTTGTAGGCAAATGGATTAACTACTAAGCCATCTCATTTATTTTATTTAAAAATATTTTATTTATTTATTTGAGAAAGAGAGATAGAGAGTGGGTGCACCAGGGTCTCTAGCCACTGCAAACAAACTCCAGATGCATGTGCCACCCCTGTGAATCTGGATTTATGCGGGTGATTGTGGAATTGAACTGGGGTACTTTGGCTTTGTCAGCAAGCACCTTAACTACTAAGCTATCTTTTCAGCCCGATTTTTGTTTTAGTTTGGCCAGCATCACAGTTCTAATCATCTTAGGGAAGGCCTTTATACCTGGATTTATTTAAATCCCATACTAGATAGACATACTGGGTCTCTTTGTCCATGATCTGAAATGGCAGACAGTCTTTCCAGCAAACTTTTTTTTTTTTTAATTTATTTATTTGAGAGTGACAGACACAGAGAGAAAGACAGATAGAGGAATAGAGAGAGAATAGGCATGCCAGGGCTACCAGCCTCTGCCAACGAACTCCAGATGCGTGCGCCCCCTTGTGCATCTGGCTAACGTGGGACCTGGGGAACCGAGCCTCGAACCGGGGTCCTTAGGCTTCACAGGCAAGCGCTTAACCACTAAGCCATCTCTCAGCCCTCCAGCAAACTTTTTAATGACAGTATAAACCGTTTTGGTAAGAACATGACCTATTGGAGCAGGACAAGGAAACAGGTTTCATTGCAAAGTGTATTGTAGGCCTCAATTCTGTTTCCTGTAGTCATCATACCCAAGTCCCTTGACAGATAAACAGGAAAAGCCCCCTTGTGATGCCACTCCCATGTCAGCTCAGTGTGTACTCACACCTTGTCTTAGTTTTGACCCTTGCTATCATTTATACCCTTTTTGAGAACTCACATAAGTTCTTAAATATGATTTGTCTCCAGAATGTCTAGGAGGTTTTAGGATATCTGTTCTACCTCACTATGGAAGTTGCAATAAAAACAAATTGCTGGGATAGGGAGATCATTTAATGGTTAAGAGTGTTTGCTGCTTAAATATAATAGCCTGTCTGTCCAAAGACTACCAAATTTAACTTCCCCAAACCAATGTAAAAAGCTGGGATTTACTATGCACATCTGTAACACCAGTCAGAGAGAATAAAAGCCAGAGAACTACTGGGGCTTGCTAATGGATAGCAACTCTGGCCTGAGGAAGAGTCCCTGTCTCAGGAATAATAAGAGCAGGACACCTGACATTCACATCCGGTTTCTGCATGCACACTTATGGGATGTATACATCTGCATATACACATGCAAACACCATATATCACACACACACATACTGTACACACACTCACACACAGCAAAAAAACTGTTGTAATTGTTTCTAAAGGTATCAAAGTTTCAACGTTTCCACTGATAGGAAAAGATTAACAAAACCTATTTTTAAAACTAAATAAAATAGCCAGTAATTTCATAGTGGATCATATTTTTACTTGTACATCATTGTGCTATTATAAATTTAAGTTATTTATCCTATCACATAAAAATTTATTCTTCCCTTTACATGAACATGAACAGGAATACTTTCCACTTTATGATCCAATCAACTGAATTAATTAATTTAATTTCCTCCTGACAATGTTGGAGAATATTTTGTTTGTCATTTTTTTAAGAGAGAAAAAGCTGAAGGTCAAAATGAATCTGAGCAATTATCTCAAAGTTATGAAATTTATGTGTGGCAATGTTGGATTGTGAGTCAAGATCTTCCTAATCTAGAGGCAATTCTCTAAGTACCAGTGGCTTTGGAGTGATGGCCTTGGAACCCTTTGTGACTCCCCCTTCTTATACCTTCTTAATTTCAGCTCTGGGGCAAGGCAGCAACCTTAGCTAGCAAATCTTCTAGGTAATCCTTTCCACCAAATTCAGGGAAACTCTGTCATCATGTTGCTATAGTGTTTATGGCTTAGCACCATTTTCTAAGTAGGTATTCAATATGAATGTGATTACCACATACTATTTTGACAAAGATGAGGGAAACAAATATAAACTTGAGAGCATGGATTGATGTTTGGTTGTCAGAGCACAGTTGCTGTAACTTGGAAGCCTGGGGTTAACAGAAACAAGCCAACTCGTGGAAGAAATGCCTTTAGCTGCTTCTATATACTTCTATCAAAGCATCACTGCCATGGGCTGGAAAGATGGCTCAGTGGTTAAGTCACTTGCCTGGAAAGTCAGGTTCAATTCCTCAGGACTCCCAGAAGTCAGATGTACAAGTTGGTGCATGCATGTACAGTTTTTGCATTGCCTGGGGGCCCTGAAATGCTCATTCTTTCTCTCCTCCCCTCATATCTCTCTTTGGAATTTTTAGCTAATATAGGCCTCAGGGCACTTCAGCATTAAGCTAAAATATAATGGAGGTGAGGGAAAGTTGAAAAGTTATCAACTGTTTCTGCATCTTTATCTCCTCATTTGATATGATGGGGATAAGAATCACTGCTCTGAGCAAGTAAGTGGGTGGACAGTAGTACTTTGATTAGAACAGTACAGCAATGAAAACATGTCATGATGGCTAAATGTGCCCTCACTGGTTCTGGTGATGGTGATTATGCCTTTTCTTGGAGCAGGTCACTCAGGTGAGCTCAGTCAGGATGAGGAGTTGAGACAGGGACACATCAGTCACGGAAGCTTCAGCAACCACCTGCTCATCTCACCCCACCTTGAGCCTGCATTTGGCCAATATGAGGATGGGCGAGTACTCTAAGACAAACAGCTGCAAGGGTTATGGGGAACTCTGTCCATGGATTCACAGTTCCTGACTGCAGCATATGATGTGGCATGTACCAGTGACAGTTCCTAAAGGGTCCCAGAAAAGGCTTTCTGCCAAGCAGGGTGGAGAGAAGACATTCATAGTGGAGGATCAAACTATGTACAAAGTTGCCAAGATCAGTGTGCAATGATCTTGGGGATGAAGGGAAGTGGTTTGTCAGGCATCTAAATGAAGGAACCAAAGTGACGCTATGACAGGCTTCAGTAAGGTGTCACCCTGACTAGGCCTAAGTTCCAGTTTCCCAGAGAGGCAGGCAAGACTTCTGAGAAAGGGCGGGCTGTTAATCAACAGTGATCCTGACATGTGGCCAGACAAGGTAACCATCCAGGGGCTGAGTCAGTTCCTGAAGACATGTCCCTTTTGCACCTTCTGCAACTCTTCTGCCTCAGCCAATCAGAGATGTACAACTGTAACTGCTGCTTGCCTAGCCAATCATTTTAAAAATTACCTAACCCTCCTGAAATTCCATTAGACCTAGCCCACCAAAACCTTAGGACCAAGCAAAAGAGTGCAAGTACAGCTACTGTTCAAATTAGCCAATCATGTTAGAAAAGACTAAGCCTTCCAAAATTCCTCTATCTGTGCTTAAAGGGAGCCTATGAGCTCCTCTCAGGGTCTCCATTTTTCATGAATGGTTGACCCCCGCACCCCCACACACATGCTGGCTGATTCTGCAGAATAAAGCTCTTTGCTTTTACATACTATTTGACTCTGGGGTCTTTCTTCAGTAATTCTTGGACCCTTACACTAAACAGGTACAAGAGGTTGATTTTTCCCTGTGGTATGAGTACCATTTGAATCCTACTAAAGTAGTGTATGTGCACATATTTGCATTTAAGTATGCATCTATTTATGTCTGTGGAGTTTATGAAATAGAATTCCTGAATTTAAACCTTCTTCATGGTAGAAATGAGCAGACCTGTACTTGGTCATAAGCAGGTGGACCATTGAATGTTGGTTGTTTTGAGCCCAATTCCTAGAATTCAAAATATGTTTTAAAATTGTATTTATTTATTTATGCAATTATTTATTTGCATGTGCATATAGAAACAGATGCCAGACACATATACCACTTTTTTTGTGTCTGACTTTACATTGGTGTTTGGGGAATTGAACAAACTTTTCAAACAAACTCTTTTAATTGCTAAGCCATCTTCCTAGTTCACAAGATCTTGAATGTCATTTGAAAAGCCAGATCTTTCTTGGCAAATCTGGACTTCTGCTTGTTTATTTCTCTGTTCCGCTCAATGATCAGAACATATTTCACTCTGGGACCAAGTGTAAATACCTTTCATTACCCAAATCAGAAAGTGTAATCGCTAGTTCACATTTTTCCAATGTAGCTAGCAGGAGAGTATAACTCCTTACAGTCTACTGGACAAGCTGGAAACACCATGCTTTCAATCTGATAATGTTTCTAAAAACCTTCTAATGAATTGTAGTTTTATGAAGTGTGGATTTTTCAAAGTGGAAATTTGTTTTTGTTTCTGCTTTTCCTTAAGTAGCATGGATCAATCTGGTCCTAGGACTCTTTTACCTGAATAATTAAAAGCATATAATAAAAATGTTCTCAGCATGAAAGACTCAGTGAGCTCTGGATTGATAATGGGGAGATCAAATGATTGGAGAATGGGGTGCCTTTCATGGAGTCTCTGAGCAAAACCAGCCCATGGTACAGCAGAAGGTGGCATCAAGGTGATGTCAGAGGGAGTATGACAAGCTGTAGTGACGGTGAGGGCTTGAAGTGCAGTGGTGTGCATGCGGTGTGTGCAGGAGCAAGTGTTTGGTAGGGACACAGCAGCAGGCAGCTTTTGACAGGAGACACTATTACTACTCTGTCCACAGCTTGGGGCTCAAGGTCATTTTTCATGACAAGAAGCTCAGCCAAGGCTCTCTGACTTTCACTGTCTCTGTTCTCCTGCACAAATCGCAAGATTCTTGATGTCCTTATTCAGAACATGGCGGTCTCCCAGGCAGGCACAGTGTAAGACAGGTGCCAGTCCCTGGCAGTCAGTCACTGAGGTTTAGCTGATTTCAGCCACAACAGGCATGGTTGTCACCAGGGCCAGCAGCTCTCCTCTGAAAACACAGCAGCAGTATCATGAGGAGGGGAAGCACAGGAGTGTCAGCCCCCAACAATCCTGGACACTACAGGGCTTCCAAGGGGGCAGACAAGCAGAATAGAGGTTTGTGCTTGCTGCTGCAACCCACATGAATGGAATGGACTCCAAGTCACCTGAAATACCTAGTCTGGAATTACCCCACCAACAGCTGGGCTGTGCAGAGAGACAGAGCTCCTGAGGCTGGCCCTCTGTGTTTGCTGTGAGCTGCTACCTAAGTGAGATTCTTCCTGCAGAGGAGAACGTGGTCTCATGCTACAGGAACAGAAGAAATTTTGGGAATAAAGCTGAGAACAGGCTAATTAGGGGCCCCTGGCCTTTGATACTTGCATAGGGGCTGGCTGTGTGCCTGGGATTCTTGGAGCAGATACTGTTATGACCATGGCCTTTAGTGGATGGAAGTGTTCTGATTATACACTTATTTAATGTGATTGCTGTGCTATCTTTCAGCACAAGGAGAAAGGAGAGAGAGAGGATGAATCCTTTCTTGACAAATCACATGGGTCTAAGCACAACTCTGAACGTGACAGTGTGTAGTCATTCTGGGGCTGGCTGGGCCGCATGGCAGATGGGAAGCAGGTGCGCTTCTGCAGGATGAGCTGGGGAACAGGGGCTTAATTAAAGAACATGCTCACGGCGTCCAAAAGATCCTGAATTGTCACCGTGTGGTCTGCTTATTCCCCCTTTCTCAGAGTCTTTTTAACTCTTTTCACGGTGGGTCATTGTCCTCCCCACTGCCCAAAGCAACGAGGCTGGCTATTATTTCCCTTGTGGACAAATGGCTCCACAAGCCAACAGTCGGGCCAATAGACTATGAGAATGAAATGGCTCTCAGGCTAGGCTTCAGCTGCTGCCTGTCCAGCCTGTCTCTAATTGTCCTTGGGCCCAGCCTTCTGGTCAGCCTGGCCCTGCTGTCCACACAGCCTGCTCTTCCTTGCTGACTCTCAAACCATGGAACTTTCTTTAGTTTGGACCCTTCGTGGGGGTGTCATACTTTTAGTTTGCTTGGAATCTTCTTGGGCCTCTGATACTGTGCCCACCACAACCAAAGGAAATCTTCCCCCCACTTCTCTCCCATCTGTCTGTCTCACAGAGTGTGGCTGCCTTGCTGCTCTGATGGAAGATACACAGTGTGGGGCTTGAAGGGTCCCTCATGGCCTAAAGCCTATACTCTCTTTTTATGAAGCAGAACATTAGAAACAAGAGAGAAATTATTTGCAGAAAGAATATAGAATCCACAGGTTTTTGGCCAATGAATGCTGATCCCTAGTCTGTGACAAGGGCATTTTGCCGTGGCTTTCAGGAGAGAAGCTGACAAGTTCTTCCACTGACTCTCTCCCCAGCCCCACCAGGTCTCCTGCAGATGAAGAGTGGAGACCTAGAAACCCACAGGTCTAGGGGCCACCCCATGGAAAAAGATAGTGAAAACAGACAGAGCAATAGGAGAGTCAGGGTCTTGACCACACCACATCCAAGAACAGGACAATGTCTACCTGTCTGCCTCTAGGGGAGGGACAGAGGCTCCAAATTAACCCTCCCTCAAGACCCAAGACCCAAGAAGTCTTGACCAAAAGTTGCTTCTATACTCTGCTGAGTACGTTAAGATTACTAGATACCACTACCTCTTTTATGATGGTAATCCAGGGAACTGATACAATTTGCCGAAAACTATTAAGAGGTCAGTGACAAAGCTAAGACTTTATTACATATATTTTAAGTTGATTGCAATTTTGTCCGTTTTGTGCTTGATGCACAAAAATATACTTGTCTTAATAAATACCAAGGACATGACCTACATTGACAAACAGTCTTCCTTCTGTATCTCCAATGGGTTGGTTCCAAGGCTCCTAACAGACACCAAAGTCTATGGATGTTTAAATGCTTATATAAAATGGAGTAAGGTTTGCATGTAATCCATCACATTTCCCTGTGTACTTCAAATTCTGTCTAGATTACTTATAAACTCTAATGCAATGTAAATACTGTAACATGCCTCTTTTTGTACTTTTGATTGATAATTTCATACATACATGTAAATGTATTTTGATTACAATCCCTTCCCTTTACCTTCTTTTGTCCTCTTTCCCTTGTCCCCTTTATACTGTATTCCTTCTTTCCAAATAGCTCCTATTTTTCTACTGCATGTGTTCAGTACAGATACATCTTGTTCTCCTACATATTTTCAGTGTGTCATTGATTGAGTCTTGTATGTGAAAGCAGGGATATGGAATGCTGTTGCACACACTGGTGACAGGAGATGGTTCCTCTTTTTTAGCTTCTATAAATGTACCATGAGTTTTTCTTAGTAAACAGCATTCCATGCTACAACTCAGCCAGGAAGCTTGGCTGCCCATTCTATAGATGCCAAATCTCTTGTTAAGAAGGATGAAGTGGCAGAAGAGCTGGGAAGGCTTGTGCATGCAGCAAATTGGAGCATGGGAGCACGCAGACCTGCAGGGCTCCAAAGCCAGAGGCCATGACTTCCATGTCCCCAAGAGCTCATCCAGCAATGATGTTCATTTGTTACAGAAGACAACCCCTCTTCCAAACCATTTCCATACATTTTTCTTTCTTAGCCTAAATAATAAAGCATAAACTTCAAACAGAATCAGCCAGTGTTAGGCCAAGACACCTCAACTAACCGTTTCCTTCAGCCTTTCTCCCAATATAAATGAAAAGCCTCCAGGTGACTTCCCCATGTCTGGAGGTTTTCTCACTAGAAAAGGAAGGTACACTTCCTGAGAAAGTGCACACACCCACACTACTTTAGGTTACACAGAAGCAGACAGCAAGGACATTAGTTCAAACATCCAACAATCTGATATCATAGTAGGAGTTTGCAGGTGAGCAACGAAGTCATCTCATTGTTTGTTGTATACATGCTTTCTGCTCTTCTTAATCATATTCACTGCTGTTCTTTTTATTCAGTACTTCCTACTCACACAAATAAGCAGGTCTAGTGGAAAACCTTCAGTAATCTAAATCACAGAGGGTGAAAAATGCTTGTGTGATTCAGGCAATCCCAGCCATTCCACACCTACATGTTGCCTATGAGCATGAACACATAAGGTGTCCTGCCTCAAACCATTTTGCCCTGAGGAATAAATAGCAGAGTTTCCCCATGGTGGGTGGTCATGGATAAGGCTATTGCATTGTTCAGATAACAAAGGATTATGGATGCATGTCTATGAAAACCATGGCAGTTTTGCATAAAATGACAACTTGGGGGCAATTTCATTTATACATATCACCTTTATTATGGGCCAGCTATGTTCTTGTTGCTAACAAAGTCCTCACCATACAATCCTGCCTTTGTGTGGTTTATATGTAAGGTTCATCTTGCTTTGTGAAAATAGTCCATCTCATCTGAAGTTAACCCAGTTGGAAATAAGAAGTGTCCCCTGGTTCCAATTTTCCCTTCTATCTAATGTCCTTTGTGAGGTACAGCTCCAAGGATGGAAATCAGCTGCTTTTGTGAGAACCTTCCCAACCCATTCTTTCAAAGGGATTGTCCAGAAGGCTCTCGGACCATCACAATGCATACTTGCATGGCTGGCTGACAGCCTCACTTCAATAGAAGCCTTTTCAAAGCATGCTACATGGTCCTGAGAAACACTCTTTTCTGGATGCCTAGACCTGGGGGAAGGGAGTTATGGACCCCACAATTGCTTGGAGCAGCATGAACACTCCAGATATGTTTATATATTCACGGTTTGTTTAAACCCTGAAGTATGAAAAATGTGGAGAATTTTGAAAGAATCATGCTTTTCACTTTGCCCAAGGGGTGAGGAAAAAGAGAGGAAGAATAAAAAGAGGTTTGAGAGGAGGTATGCATAACAAAAAGGTTATTTTGACCAATTCCGACTCTGAAGGTAACCCCACTGACACTCCTCCCTGACACACTCAAGTGGAAGCAATTGCCAATAGCTGTTTATTCCCAGAAAATCAAAACCAAATGGCTCACAAATGTCAAGGTGAAAAAATCAGTTGAATAAGTGAACAGCCAGGCTTGCCAGGATGGGGGTCTGCCTCAGAGCCCCAGGTGTAACGAGTAGCTTGCTTAGACTGCAGGGCACAGTGCCTCTGCTTGGAAAATCGAGACATCTCTTGGAGAATCAAATCGATTAGAGACCACCTTTGTGAAAGTGAGGTTATCACCGAGTCTGTAATTTATGCAAAGAAACTCTGTGACTCAGGGTGATTAAATATTAGTATACATTGCAGGATTTCTCTGTCATGGTCCACCCCTCTGGCCTTTTCACTTTTATCTCCATTAAGATCAAGGGTGTAAAATTTGGTGCATATGGTTTGTGATCTGAAAAATAGAACACTTCCACATGTTTCTATGTATTTTTGAAGTGGAGAGAGAGACACCAACACCACAGCTTGGAGATCTCAACCCAGCCTTAGAGACAAAGGCAATGCCGTGCCAAAAGCACACAGCAGCCAGGCTTTTCCTGATACTTGCAGGAATGACGTAAGCCACAGCCCACTTCACTTAGAATAATAGCATTAACTTGGGCTGAAGAGCTGGCATAGCGGATAACGGGCTTGCCTGTGAAGCCTAGGGACCCAGGTTTGATTCCCTAGTACCCATGTGAGCCAGATGCACAAGGTGGTGTATACATCTGGAGTTTGCAGTGGCTATAGGCCCTGACACACCCATTATCTCTCTCTCTGTCAAATAAATACATAAAATATTTTTTAAAAAATAATAGCATTAACTTACAACAGGGCTGCCTGCCCTGGCTGGAGCTGGAGAGAATAAGGTTTCAGGTAACCTCGATAGCACCTTGTCTGTAGCTGTAACCCCGGTACGGTTACCACACCATTTCTGCAGGTGCCACCATTTTAGCCTGGCCTTTAGATGATAGTAAGATGGAAGCAGAGGCAAATGCAGGGGGCTCCCTGGGCACCAAGGGGTTGTGTCTCACAGGCTTGGGCTCGCTCCCTGGGTGATGTTTTATTCACTAGCTTCCTGCTGAGCCAGGCAGAGAAAAGACAGGGCAGGACTGCTGGTGGAGGAAGGGGGTGGGTCACAAAGGCTGGTTCCCAGGCAGCTCTGTGACATTGCAAGGTTAGTGATCTCTGCTTAAAGCACTCCAGTTTATGGTTCCAGCAAGAAACTTGCTATCTAGAATTATTTTAAGTGTATATGTAGTCTCTGAGGGATTAATTCCCAATCTGGATATCTTTTCTCCTCTCTCTTCAAATACATGACCCTCATGAAAAATCTATCCAGAGATCACAGTGGTATGCTGAAGGCTGGCAGAGGTCACCTGATACTAGGCCTGTGCAGACTTCTCTCTCCACTGCCCCCTCTAGCCCTGAGTCAGAAACTGTCCTCTCAGTCTTTGACAAAGGAACCTGCCTCCTTCACAGTCTGGCTTAGGAGAGGCTATGGGTGGGAAAGGAATGATAAGCAAGTATAAAGGCCATTTGGCTCTTGCTTGGAAAATCTGATGAAAGAATGGCTCAAGATTCATTTGTCACCACAGTGTGACTTCCTGAGCCCAGGTTAAGCCAGCTGTTTACCACTCAGTGTACTAGTGTACCTATGGTGTCTAGGGTGTGAGCATATGTGTATATACATGCATGAGTGGATGTGAATATATATGTGTGCACATATATGTGTATGTGCGTGAAACATACTGATTCACTCTGAAATCCCATGGAATATCAGTAGTTCTAAAATATCCTTTCTTAACTATGACAAACTTGAAAATAAATATTTTATCAAGGTCTCCCTTTTTGTGTTCCCACTAACACATACAAAGTTGCACATACACACACACACATATTTCTACACTAATATAGACTAACTCTGGTCCAAGGAAAAGTGGACCTAGAGACGTAATTTCCAATTCAAGTTTAAGTCTAAAGTGAGAGGCTTTCAGAGGGGCTCTTTCCACTGCAATGCCAGCCTGTGGGGCAGCAAGCATGCTCACTGCCCACTTGGCTTTGAATGAGGTGCCCCAAAAGCAGCAGTTTGGGGCAATGAGCAGTCCCAAAGAGGCTAGTCCAGCAGACCTGGCCTGGCAGCTTCTAGGTGGATGACAATGGGCATGCTGAGGTTTTCTTCCACCTGCATCTCTGAACCCAGGATGCCTGGCAGCTGAGATGCCTTTTTTTCTTCACCTTCCATCTCTCAATAACCAGGCTACCACTAACCCTTTGAGGAAACTGCAAGCTAGCCTGAGTAGAAGAAGAATAGGCAGGCAAGACTCCTGCAAGCTGGAAATGGTGTGTGTGTATATTTTCTCTCCACCCTCCCAAAGCCATCCTCTTCTCTCTCTCCTCCATTAGGGTATATCAGAGAATAAAGGAGATCTTGGCATATGGGTAAGAACAAAGGCATCTGCGCAACTGCTTACATGAAATAGAATAGTGAAGAAGAATACTGCAACATGGTAGCACTGTCAACATAAATAATCACATATGTGCATGAGTTATATATCCATGGAAAATACAGGGAGGATGCATACCAACATAGCAGTTATGGTTAATTGGTGGTAGGATTATTAATTAATCCTGTCTGATTTTCTACACTTTTCATCTTATCCAAAATAATAAACTAATATACAATAAATTTATTTCTTCTAGTATAAAATATAACTTGAAGACACAAGCAATCTTAACATTATGCTATATTACTCAGCATCCCCTGTAATAACTAGCAAAGATATTATTCAAAGTTCTAATCATGTGACTAGTGTTCTCTGTGGACTTTCTATCTCCTTATTTTTATTTGACTTATTCCCAGTTATAGTCTATAAAGGTGCCATTTATACAAACAGCTAGTTAACTTTCAGATCTGCACTCCACTTCTTTCTTTTCACAGTTGAAGATGGTATTGAGATGGGCATCTGGCCATTCATTCCAGGCTCCCATGTGACCATGTGACTAAGTGAATCTCAGAGGGTATAAGCAGAGGTGTGGGGTACAGGACGCATACATGCTGTTGGAAGAATCAGGTCACCACACCATTCCCAAGACATGCAGAGTGCAATGGTGTTTATAACATGCTCTTTTAGTTCTTTGCATGGGCCAGTTGTCTAATAATAATCCCTGAGATCAGAGATAGTCACTCCAATTAAAAAAAAAAAAAAGCTGTGACCACTAGGACCATTCCTTTCCCTACCTGACATCCAAAGGTCACTTGCATCTCACTTTCAAACATGTCCTGTGTGTTGTGGTTCAAATCAGATGTCTCTCACAAAGTCATGTGTTATGAATGTTTGATCCAAATTACTGCTGGCAATTTGGAAGGTGGAGTCTTACTGGAAGAGGTGTGTTCTGGCACTGGTTTTGGAGTGTAATAGTCCAGTTTCACCTTGCCAAAACTTAGCTCACTCTGTTGCTTCTTTCTGCCAGGGTCTATGGCAAGAAGTGATGCCCTGCCACTGCTCTATCATCTTTCTGTGCCATCATGAGGCTTTCGCTTGAGACTGTAAGCCAAAATAAACCTTATCCTCCCATTAGCTGCCTTGGGTCAGGTGTTTTATCTCAAACACAAAGGTAACTCTAACACTAAGCCTTAAGACCAAGTAGGCAAAACCAGTCTCTTATAAATTCTGAGGGCTCCTTCTCTAAATCAACTAGGAATTCCTTAGCTTTCAGATCATGACATAGAGATTTTAGTTTTGGGTTAAGTGTACAATAAAATACCCAGTTCCATTTCATCATAATTGTTCTCCATGTTTGCCCATAACCAGCTGCAACTTCCTTGGTCAATTTTGTACGGGGGGATGAATTTCTACTTTGCAAAGCTCCTGGGACCTGTCTCTGAAGTGTTTCCAGAGTGTTCCCACTCTGTATCTGTATTGGTCTCAGACTCAAACTCTTCCCTAAATTACCTGCCTCCAGCCCCAAGTGTGCTCTGGGCCACATGGAATGGCAGAATAAGAGGTGTACAAACACATTTCAAGTGGTCTTATTCAATAGCCAGTTTTCAAGGAGGCAATGAAGGATACCCACATTTGTTTTTCTTGCAAGATTCCAGAGCCCTTCAAGTCCATGCTGGGCCCCTGCCTACCAAAGCCAAGTCCAAATATGCTTTTGTTTTTCAGGAAGAATATTCCTTCTCTACTCTTCCTCTGCATTGTGATGAATGCAGGAGTAAGCTTTTCCTTGGCTGCGTCCATGCTGTGTAGCAGGCCTAGGCCACATCTCTTGACTCCACAACTCTGTGTGCGTGATGCTTTTGTTTTCACAAGAAGGCAGACCCACCACTCCCACTACTCAGAATCATTTTAGGTAGCTTGTGCCATTTTTGTGACGTCAGTACGGCAGAAACTTGCTTTAAATAATGCAAGCCTTTTATGTGTCATGATTGTCAAACATGAATTCTCCTTGAGAATACAAATGTCCCACAGGTAGAGTTCTACAACACTCTACCACCTGATACTTTCTTGGCCTAACATACCAACCATAGTTTTGACTTCTGTATTAGTTACTTTGCTTGTTATTGTAACCACATACCTCGCAGAGTACTTTAAAAGGAAAAAAAAATTATCTTAGCTCACAGTTTTAAGGGATACATCCCATCATTGTGAGGAAGGCATGGCAACAGACAGGTTTATGGCAGTGGCAATAGAATTATCACATTTTCTCCCATCTCTGCAGTAGAGGAGGCAGAGGTAGGAAAGGAAGTTGGGGGTGGGATATACATTTCAAGCCCTGTGGCCACAAGTAACAGTAAGGTCCTGCCTCTCAAAGGTCACACAACCTCCCAAAATATTATGGCTGTCTGATGATCAAGCATTCAAACACATAAATGTATGGGGGATATTTCCCAGGCAAATGCAACCCCCAGTCAAATGTCTATTAAACATGGCCTTAGGCCAGTGCTCTCAGCCCTAGAAAAACTTCAGATTTAGGTGATCTGTTATATGAAGGCTGTGGTTCCACCAGCAGGACCACCTTGGAATGTACGGTTAAAGTGATGAGCCTTCTATCATCCCCTGGAGTCCTGAACAATTTACATTTTGTTCCTTAGAAATTCATGTGGAGACAGGTATTGAGTGAGTATTTCCATACCCTTTCTTCTTTGGTCAAGTTCTTCTCACCAGCAAATTAAAAAAAAAAAAAAGTTCTAGAGTGCAACAGAGCTAAGACAAGATTTTTTTTTTTAATCGCTGTTAAAGTATGATCCTAATTTGTCTTCAGTCTGTTTAATCCCAATTATGTTTTGAGCCACTCTTCCTGACTTGATCACAGATCCTGGTCATTTAGTCCAAACATCCAAGGAAGAGCTCTGGGTCCTTCAGCTCCAGTATTTCCACAGGCACACTCTCTGTCCCTGTACACAGGCTGCTTCTGAGTTGACCCCAATACATGGATCTGTCTTTGCATTCTTCTATGATGTTAGGAGAAACAGAGGGTCACTGCTATTCTTTGTGTTAGCTCAGCAAAGTCCCTAGGACATGGCACTCTGAGTCCTTACCCCTTCCGTGATCTTTGCGTGTGAGTGGACCGCGAGTGCTTGTTTGAGGGACTCACTAAGCAGCAACCATGAGACACCCAAATGAGCCATTTCTTGCCTTGCACATGGAAATAACCTCTGTATGAGAGCTCTCACTTTTCATCATAGAAAATACAACATCTCTACTGCTTCCTCCTCTGGGGAAATCCTCCTCATTAAATCCCAACTTTCAAATGCAATGCCGTGCATTATCTCCTTGATGTTGAGATACTTCTGCTTTTAGTCTTATGACTTAAAAGCATTAACAATTACCAAAGGTAAGATACCACACGTTCTGTCCACAAACAAGGGAAAAATCATGATACCCATCCCCCTGTATCTTCTTGCTTTCTGTTTGTGTGTCATATATATACACTTTATGTGTATATGTGTGTGTGTGTGTGTGTGTATACTTAAAATATTTTATTATTTTTTTGAGAGAGAGAATGAGGCAGATAGAGATAAACAACATGGGTACAACAGGGCCTCTAGCCACTGCAAATGAACTCTGGACTCATGTACCACCATGTGCATATGGCTTACATGGGTACTAAGGAATTGAACCTGGGTCCTTGGGATTTGTAGGCATGCATCTTAACCACTAAGCCATCTCCTCAACCCATATACATATATATATATCATCCTGCCCTTCCCTCACTGTTCTTCCAGTTTATCTCTTTTTTTCCTCTTTGGTTATAATTCTACCTTTTTATATTTTATTCACATTTACAGAAATTGTTTTAAAACTGCATTATCAGCACTATTTCCCTATTTAGCTAGTAGATTTTTTTCTTTTCTTTTTTTGTGTGCAGTATGCATGCATGTGTGTGTAATGCATGTACATGTACATGCATATAGAGGACAGAGGCTACAATTAGGTTTATTTTCTATGATTTGTTACATTATTTTAATTAAAAATATTTTATTTATTTATTTGAGAGAGAGAAAGAAGGAGACAGAAAGAAGGTGGGGGGATGAGCATGCTAGTCTCCGGCCATTGCAGATAAACTGAAGATGCATGCACCCCAATGTGCATCTGGCTTACATGGGTCCTGGGAAATCAGACCACGGTCTTTGGCTTTACAGGAAAGCGCCTTAACCATTAAGCCATCTCTCCAGCCCCTATATTATTTTCCAGAGAAAGGGTCTCTCACTGAAGCCAGATACCATCCACTCAATTAAGCAAGCTACCTAGAACACCCCAGGAATTCCTTACGTGGCAGTTTTAGATATAAAATGCATCTTTAGGTTCATGTGCTTTAATACTTAAGCTCAAGCTAGTAGCACTGCTTTGAAATGTGGTAGAACATTTATGAATTGAAGCTTTGCTGGAGGAAGTATGTCACTGGGAGGTAGGCCTTGGTATGCTTGGGAAGAAGGACTCTTGTTAGGGACAGGGCTAGAGGCAGTTTATTTGATATTCTGGCAAAGAAACTGAATGCATTATGGCCATGTCCAGAAAACTTAAAAAAAAAATTGAATCTAAAGTAATGAGCTAACAAGTATGGCAAAGTAATTTCAAAGCAGAAAAGCAAGAAGTCTGTGGTTTGGATTCCTTTATATACTCTGATTCAGATATACAATGCAAAAAAATGAAACGATGAGAGGAAACAATGGAAGAACATAATGTTTGGTACAGAATGAAAGGAGGCAAGTTTAAAGTCTTGGCCATACAGCTACAGTGGCTCAGGATGTGTTTGTTAAAGAGACTACCATCAATGAACATAAGTCAACTGCTCTACACTGAGGCAACAGGAAGATGCCCTTAAGGCAAGATCAAACCCATTGAAGGCTCTAGCTTGTTAGAACACAATTTCAGTTGAGATAAAATGGCCTAAGAGAAGAATGCTGAAGGAGGTCTCTTCTTCCCAAAGTCAGCTGCTATAGCTGTATTTCATGGGCTCCAGACTTTATTCCTAACTAACAACAAAACCTGGCAATATTGTCCATGAGCTACTCATTTTGGAAGCATGAAAAATGCAAGATATAGGGAACATGGAGGGTTTATCACAGGTCTAGAGAGCCAATGAATCTAAGCAATGTGAAGCGGGCTCATAGTCCCTGCATGGAGACCCTGAAATGTGTGAAACTGAAGGTAAACCATAGGTTGCAAAGAAATCCACAACCATGGGACATCCACTAAGGAAAGCTGTGAGTTCAGAGCAGACCCTACTCTGGAGAGAGGTCGTGGGCAGCAAAGCTGTATGGGCATTGCCATCTAAGCCTTTTGGAGCCCAGATGATTTCATCCCAAGTCCCAGATACCAGACACAGATTTGCAGCATCTGTTTGTTTTCAAACTTGCAGTGGTTCAGTCAACTGTCCTTACCATAACACCATTCCTTACTACTAAGATAGGAATGTTTACTCTGTGCACCTATTTGTGGGAAGTGTACAACTTTGATTTTGACTTTATAGGACCCACAGTTAAAAAACTTCCTTCAGTCTCTCAGATGAAACTTGACTTGGAAACTTTGAACAGTGTTGAAACTGGTATGATCTGTGGTGACTTAAAGTTTGACTGAATGCATTTTTCATCATGAGAATTTAGGGACTTGGTTTAAGGGGTAGGATGTGGTCACTGGAATGTAAAATGACCCCACAGGCTCATGTGTTAGATACATAACACCACAAGGCTTCACAGTTCTGGAAGGTTACAGCACCTTTAAGAGATGGAGACTTAAGGGAGGAAGTATGTCACTTGGAGATGAGCCTTGAGGTGTTACAACTGGGCTCCACTTGCTGTTCTCTCTCTCTCTTTCCTGCCTTCCTGCATATGTAGCAATGTGATGCTGACTTCCTATTTTTTACATTTATATGCCATGATGGACTCTACCCTCAGGAACTGTAATAAACATTTTCTCTTCCATAAGCTGCTTCTGGCTGGATATTTTATTCCAGCAAAAAGAAAGTAACAGACACACTGTTTCTGCCTCAATACTTTAGAATTACAGATGCAGGCCATAACACCTGGCTTTTATACTAGTGCTTTGGATCCAAACTCAATCCCAATATTTTTCCATTGAGCCATCTTCCCAAACTCAGACAGTAGGTTCTTGAAAAAGGCCCAGAACAGCCAGGACAACTAAGTCTAACTAGCAATGGAAGCGTAGATGCACCAGACTGTAGCATCAGTGAGCAATGTTGGCCAGTGTGGGGTGTGGCACACTGGAGATTGGGCTGGCATATTGGCTTGTCATAGTGGTTAAGGTTGTTGGATAAAGGGATTGTTACTTCACAGAGGCTGCTGGTCAATGGTGTGCTCAGCTGTTTCCCTCCTCCCCAAGAACTAAGAATACTTATTAATACAGAAATAAATGAAGTGTAGGACAGTGAGACCCTGGGAGCTCATTCCAATTCTTGACATTGGACCATCTCACACCACTAACATGAACCACCTCTGGTATTAAATATAACTGTTATGGTTAATCTCTACTTATTAATTTGACAGAATTTAGAATCATCATGGAAAAAAAAATCACTGCTCCTACCTGTAAGGGATTTTTAGATTAGGTGTATTGAGGTGGGAGGACCCGGCCCTCCATGGGCTGAGGTCCTAGACTAACTGGATAGGACAAAGCAAGCTGACAGCAGTGTGCAGTAGTCTCTGCTTCCTGGCTGCTGATGCAATGTAGCCAGCTGCACAAAGCTCCTGCTGCAGTGCTGCCCTGCCACAATGGAGTGTAACATCAAGCTGTGAGCCAAAATAAACCCTTCCTCCCTTCAGGAATTTTATCCCAGCAACAAGAAAGGTAACAAACAGCACTTACCGTTATCTGCAAGTGAAACTGCTGACGTGTGCTCATGTGGAAAAGCCCAACTCGGGAGGTCCCATCAGACTATGGGATGCAATGAGTACCATAAAGTTGCTGGCTGGCCAGGCAACTGGAGATGCTTGAATGAAGCCAGAAATCATTCCAGGATGCCTAAGCAGAAACTAGAAAAATGTCTCAGATACCAAGAGGCAGCAGGGCTGTCTTCATGAATCATAGCCTGCAGGCCTTTTAATGTGTCAGCGAACCCCGGCCGTTAACCAGATTTAATTGCTATCTCCAGTAAGTTCCATAGATCATTACCATACCAGTCATTTTTCAAAGATCCTCGTTAACACAGGGCCAGGGAACACATGCACACAAAATGATGTGATGGGAAATGACTAGAGAAATGGCTGCAGAGAGGGGCTTTCAAATGTGAGCCAACCCACAGAAGGGAACCTGTTTCTACTGGTACCATGGTAATATGCACAGTGCACACTGAGATTTCCTACGTAGGCATGCCAGGAAGAAAAACTAGCCGCTAGCTCTCACCTGCTGTTTCCCTGCATACAATTAGCCAGTATGCACAATTTTTGCTGTACAGGGGAAACATGAAATAGCCACTTCTTGCTTTATATTTTTACTGATTATCCCCCTGTGTGTCTGCATGTATGTTTGTGCTCATGTGAGAGAACACAGGCACTCGTGTGCCATGGCATGCATGTAGAGTTCAGAATGTAACCTCTGATGTCAGTCTTCATCTTCTGCCTTGTTTGGGCAGTAATTATACACTGATGCATACACCAGACTAGCTAGCTGGCTACCAAGTGTCTGGGATGCTCATGTCTCTGCCTCCCATCTTGTGGTAGGAGGACAAGAATTACATATATTCTCTACTGTAAGCAAGCCTTGGGAGTACTTCTGTCTCTGTCTCTTCAAGGGGTGCTACAAGCACACACCACCACACCCAGATGGTTGTTTTGTGTGTGTGTGCCAAGGATCTAGGGAGATACCTTAGAGGGTAAGGTAGTTGCCTGTGAAGCCTAGGGACCAGGTTTGATTCCTCACCACCCACGTAAGCCAGATGCACAAGTTGGCACATGTGTCTGGAGTTTGTTTGAAGTGGCTAGAAGCTCTGACATTCCCATTCTCTCTCTCTCAATAAATAAATAAATAAAATACATATTTTTTGAAAATAGAAGTTGTCTGAAGCACAGTTCCCCAGGGCATTTCAGCAGGGAATAAAGCTCAAGGTGCCAGCAGATACTCACATTTGCTGCACTTGACTTATTCAGTGGCCCTACATATCATTTGCTGTACTTTTGTCAAGTCCTATTGCTGGAATTTGTGCCACGATGCTTTCTTTTTTCTTCTGAAATGTACTTTGAGTGATCAAAGGCCTGTGTTACCTTCAGTTGCCTCAGATGTGAATTTTCCTGCACTTGATGTCATGATGGTGACTCTCCACACGTGCTGTGGAACTCTCCTTCCCTCGAGTCTTAGAAATATCCTGAGGTGTACACACACATCTGCTAGGATAGCAGTGACCCCTGTGCCTGGGCTGAGGGTCTTTATTGGTTCTAGGTTCCACTGGTGCCATCCAATTCCAGCAGAGAATTTGCAGACAACACAGGAGTGGTAAGATAGGTCTCTTACATGGGGCATATTCTAATTCTGCCATGGGACTTGCATCCCAACCTGGGATCATGCAAGGGTTGCATAAGCTTTTTTGCTATATGCTCTATGATAGAAGGCTGACTACTTCCAGCTTTTGTTCATCTTTGTCCCCATTCCTGGCTTGATAAGCTGCCCAGTTCTAAAGCCTATGACACACAAAACCAGAAAATTCCAAGACAAGAACACCCAAGAGCTCTGAAACCATGGGTATCTTACACTAAGGTAAGCTTCTTATCCCAAGAGCTCCCCAGAGTGTCTGTTTCAATATTTGTTCAAGCTGTCTTTGAATTTTCCCTCTTCTCTGGAACCTGGAAATATCTGGTTCTATGATTTATAACACAGCTGTGGCATTCTCCATGACATACCTTATGTTATCTGCTATTATGTTATACTAAGATTGCTATGGAGGTGGGAGATCGTGTGTTGTACACTTGCTCACCCTATGCCTTCACACAAATCTATAGTGCAATCCAGTGGTTTCCAATTTAAAAGTTCAACAATGAGAGCAATGGTCTTGGAATCTGAAATCAGGAGTCCAAGATTCGTTGTGACCTTGGGACATTTGCTCAATTCTCAAAGGTTCTGTCTCCTATATCATATAAAAGAGGAATAAACAGACACTGTCAAGCAGCATGTGTTAGGGAGTGTTGACATGTCCTGTAGTCACTGAACATGTGAGCAGTGAGGAGGTGCCCATCTCTAAGGCCAGACAGCTTGCATCCTGAGAGAGCAAAACAAAGATTCTCCCCAGAAAATGGCTCCAACACTTCAGAATGGAGCCTTGGCCCTCCCCGACTGTATGTGTTCCTGCTCATTGGCTGTCAGTGCTGGCTCCTATGAGGAAGCCACTGAGAGCCCCTGTTTGATGGCTCAGTTGATAAAATAATGGCTTTACAAGCATGAGGACCTGATTTTAATTCCCAGAACTCATATAGAAATTCTTGGCATACTGGCACACATTTGTAATCGCAGTGCTAGAGAGGTAGGCACCAGCAGATCTCTGGGGATCACTGGCCGACAAAGCAATCTAGTAGAACTAGAGAGGTCCAGGACAGTGACAGAGTCTGTCTCACAATAAGGTGGATAGTGCCTGAGGAATGATTGTCCTCTGGACCCCACGTGCACACACATGCACACACACATACATGTGCACTCATAATTCATATGAACAGGAACACACAATTAAGAAAGAGTGTCTTAAAAAGATGGAAGACAGGGTACCTGTGAATGTTCCCCACTTTCTTAAAATGACTTCCTAAGCTCCTACACATAGTTCCCCTATCCAGGACTACAGCTAAAGTCACTGTGTTTCTGTAAAGGTGTGATAAGAAACCATACTGAATGGCTGCAATCCTGAACAGGGAGTAGAGGCTCACCAACATGCCAAAGAAACAAAGCATGTCTCCTCCGAGTGCCAGATTGGGCTCTGGTGGATTTTCAATACTGGGTTTCTATTGAGCACTTGGAAGCAGCCTCATTATCCTTAACTCCAAAGGCAATTTATAGGGACAAAGTTGATCTCTTAGCACTCAGATGCCACACTGGGGCATTTTCAAGAACGCTGGCAAGTCCTTCATGGCCTTCAATGCAGCAGCCACCACAATAAATGAAATGGTTCAGAGGCCAAAAAGGGAAAGAAAAAAATACAGAGACCAAAGATGAGCTGGTTAAAAATATGTCACTCTCAGAGGTCTACAGGAAAGAGTTATACAAAAATAGACACCATTTAATATAGACAGAATAGAAGGCAAAAATGCATGGAGGCCACCTGGCGGATGCTGCTGAGCTTTCAGTAACAGATGAGGCCATCCTCCACAGGTTCCTGCAGCCCACACTTGGGGAGGACTTGCTCCCCTCCACCAGTCATCCTGTTCTCCACTAAGATGCACACCAGTGCTATGGGGAAGTAGAGGAGGCAAGTTTGCCTGACAAGGCAAGTGATAGTGGTGTGAAAATGGTGGACCAGTACTGTCTGCTGAACACAGCTTCTCCTTTCAAGGGGAAGAGGAAGCCAGGCAACCCAGGTTGTTGCACTTGGGGACTTTCTGCTGTGTCTGGAGATGAGAAATCTGCCCCTTCACAACACATTGCCTGCCAATGAGTCACCACTTGTGCCTAGCGATGGGCAAGAGGTTTTGACTGCTAACAGGCCAGTCCACACCTACGTGCTGCACAATACAAAAATCCAGCCAAGACAGGACTAGATGCCTGTATTTTAGCTTCTCAGATGAGAAAATCAAATTCAAATTGTAACAGGTTTGACAGATGTGGAGGAGAGCCTAACTGGAGACTGAACTCCTGATGTCAACATTCTCCAGCAAGACAGTATCACACTCCTTCTCTACATAAGCATCTCCCCACTGTTTCCACCCCAGGCATCAAGGGTGAGAGCCATTCTCTCAAGAACAGTTCTCAAGGTGCCATGGAGCCTCCTGGTACTTAGAATGGGCTCAGCATTCATTTTTTTTTTAATTTTTTGGTATTCATTTTATTGACTAAGCCACAGCTGAGCTTCCTATGCAGCCCAGGTTAGCATTGAACTTTGCTAGTTGTCAAAGATGACATAACACACCTAATCCTCATTCCTGGGATTATGTGTAATACGACCATACCCAGCTTTATTGTTTTTTTTTTTTTCTTAAAATTTTCTTTTGGAATCAAAAGTTTCTATTTTTTTTAAATATTTTATTTATTTTGCAAGCAGAGAGAGAAATGGAAAAAGAGAGAGGAGAAAGAGAAAGAGAGAGAACAGGCATACAAGGGCCCATGTGCTATGATGTGTTGAGAGGATCACAGAGACAAGCCACTTGGCTCAGCAGCATGGAAAGTTGGGATGCTTCACTTTCCAGGTCTGTGGTGCAGGGAATCTCTCCCAGCATCTGCTTTGTTTGCCTGTGTCAGTGTCATTATTGGGCAAATAACATGAGAGCTGGAAAACCTGAAGTGACTCAGGAAGTGGATGAGAAAGTAGCCCAGAGTCATGACCTGCAATTGGAAGTTATGCCTGGAGAGATAAATCCACCAGGGTGCCCAGACCTCCTGACTCTATAGACTCCCTGGAGGGAGAAAGAGAGGGCGGGAGCGAACATCCAGGTAGTAGGTGATGGTCTGGGAAAAGGCCCATTTGCCCAACAGCTCTCCTTCCCAGAATGAATGGAATGAGGGAAGCAAATAGACAAGACATGTGAAGGATGGCAATGAGCACTGGAGAGAACAATTCTGCTACTGAGAAGGTCAAGCTATAGTTCTGACAAATCCAGTCTTTTCACATTGTGATAAGACATTGTCATCTACAAAGTTCACACTCCACAACTACACGAATGTGTTGCAAAAAATTGCAAAATCTCAACACAATAATTTAATTAAATTATGATTTTGAATTGGGCTGCATTAATTGCCATCCTCAGCTGCTTGTTGGCTATGGGTTGGACAAGGCCTGCTAGTGTGGCCCCTGGACAGGCTCAAGCTCTCCCAGGGCATCTTGTATGTCAGGTAAAGGTGCATGCTTGAGTATATCTTTGTGACACATTTAACCTCTCTTTTCCCAAGCCCACAGCTCCCTTGTATAAATATTTAATGTACAAAATGATAGCTAACCAATTTTATACTCAGGAATGCCACAGGGATGCTATAGTGTCCACAATCTGACTGTGCAAGAGAGGCAGAAAAAGGACACTAAACTTGAGTGGTCACATGAACACTCTCTATATAAAAGACTATGTGTGAACTCCAGGGAGAGACAGGGTGTCCCTCAAGACACCGCCACACACAGGGACCATAATCTCACTCTGAATCAGTGCACCACTTTCTCAATATGTGGCTTGGGGAATGTGAAGAAATGCTGATGTAAAGGTAGTGACCTGCAAAGAACAGCACTGTGTGGTGATGCATGCCTGTAATCCCAGAGCTGGGGAAGCAGGGAGGTAGAACTCCTGGAGCTGGCTGGCTAGTTAGTCTGGCCAAATCATTGAACTCCAGATTAAGGGAGAGACACTGTTTCAAAATGAGGTGGAGACCAATTGAAAAAGCCTCCCTGTGTTGGCCTCTGTTCTCCATGCACACATGTTCAAATATACTTGTGAGGCAGAATTTGGGGGCTTAAGAGGGGTCCCCCAGCATTTATGAACTCCAAGTTTTGGTTATATCCAACTTTAATCAAGAATTAATAAAGACAGACTCAAGAAGGATAAATTTCAAATTATTAACTTTATTTAGGGAGTGTGGGTTTATTTAAGGGAGATTGCGAATTAAGAGAAACTAAGGCCTTTAAAGAAAGACTAGAAGCCGGGCGTGGTGGTACATGCCTTTAATCCCAGCACTCTGGAGGCAGAGGTAGGAGGATTGCCATGAGTTCAAGGCCACCCTGAGATGACAGAGTTAATTCCACATCAGCCTGGACCAGAGTGAGACCCTACCTCGAAAACCCAAAAAAAAACCCCACAAAATAAAATAAAATAAAATAAAATAAAATAAAATAAAATAAAATAAAGGGAGATTGGAGTAAAATGGCAAGCATGTACAGGATATAATTTAGGAGCTAGTGCAAAGGGGTTAAGAAGGAACACCCAGAGCTGCAGAGGTGGCTTAGCAGTTACAACACTTGCCTGCAAAGCCTAATGACACAGGTTTGATTCTACACGTCCCATGTAATCCAAGTGCACAAGGTGGTGAATGCATCTGGAGTTTGTTTGCAGTGGCTAGAGGCCCTGGCATACCCAATCTCACTCTCTCTCTCTGTCCCTCTCTCTGTCTCTAATAAATAAATAAAAAGTAAATAAACAAATCAGATTTTTTTTTTTTTAAAGAAGGAACACCCATCGCATCCACCTTGGGTTTTCCTATGAAAGTTAAAAGAGCAAATGGTGGTTATTTAAGGAAGAATAGCAGAGAGAAAATATTTAGATGAGAAATGAGCAGTAGAGTGCTCTAGCCATGGTTACCCCATGTTTAGAGAAATTACACAGGTAGCAGACCTACAATACGTGAGAGCCACTACATGGTAGATCTGGAGTGTAAGGATAATACACTTGTGGTATATTCAGAGACCAGAGGAAAACCATGCATGTAACTTAAGTGAGAAGTTACCCTAAACTATAAAGCAAAGGCAAGCAGAAAAACCACCCAGACCAAAAAATAATAATCTGTGTGCCTTGGCAACCCAGCCAGGGTGGGTGAGAGCGAGCCACTCAAGCACTCAAGCAGAGATGAGAGTGAATCCACAGAGACCCCCACCAACACACACAGAGGGTTGTGTCAAGAGAGAAAGATGGGATGGAAGGTAGTATCCTTTATACTATCAGATTCAGCTATGCAAGGAGAAGACGTGATCGATTTATAGACTTGGAGGGTGGATCCCAGATCCTGCCCACATGGGCCAGTCCATCCAGGCAGTATGCTAGACTGTGGGGTGCCAGAGATCAGTCTCGATCAGAGTTCTGTTTCTGCCTATAGTTCCCATTCCTGTGCCAGGCTGAGGTGTCATGGGGTTATCATCTCCTGGTTATGTTTGGACCTCAATGTCTAACCAAAACTGTCTTTAAAAAGGTAGCCTTCTCATATCCTCCTTCACTTTCACATGCACATGTGCCCATACACATATGAACAAATATACATATACACATGCATAGTACATACACATATACATATGCAGAAAAAAAGAAGAGGAAGGAAGTTGAGGCCCAAAGAAATTGAACAGTCTGCCAGAGAACCTGTAACAGATGATCACAAAGACTTCATATTAACAGCCCTGCCTTTTGTTACACCAGCTTATCTACTGAAACTATATATATATATATATATATATATATATATATATAGAGAGAGAGAGAGAGAGAGAGAGAGAGAGAGAGAGAGGAGAGAGAGAGAGAGAGAGAGAGAGAGAGAGAGAGAGAGAGAGAGAGAGGACCTTCCTACCACTTAATATACCAAGAAAATATCCTATTTAATAATAATATCCTTGGGCTGGAGAGATGGCTTAGTGGTTAAGCACTTGCCTGTGAAGCCTAAGGACCCCAGTTCGGGGCTTGGTTCCCCAGGTCCCACATTAGCCAGATGCACAAGGGCACACGTGTCTGGAGTTCGTTTGCAGAGGCTGGAAGCCCTGGCACACCCATTCACTCTCTCCCTCTATCTGTCTTTCTCTCTGTGTCTGTCGCTCTCAAATAAATAAATAATTAATTAAAATAATAATAATAATAATAATAATAATAATATCCTATTAAGGCCTATGAAAGCTAAGTTAAACCTCAATATTTAACTGCAATTTAATAAAGAATGACTAAGGTTCTACTTCAAGGTCCACCTTTTACTTTTTCTAAGCTAAGCTAAAGAAAATACCTCCGTACCAGGAGCTGTATTTCTCTCAAATCTCCAGGCTCCTGAGGCTTAATTACTGTGTGCAGTCTACTATTGGGGGATGGGAAAGGAATGGGGTGGCGTGATGGGGCCTGCAATCTGACAGGTCCTCCCCCACACACTCAGCCACAGGAGCCAGAGCACACCCAGGGCACCAGAGACAAGAGGAACAAAGCTGACATGCCAGGGAGTCTGCATTCAGTGTGAAACTGGAAACATTCACCTTTTCCAGTAAATTCTGTGTATTAGAAAGATTTCAGTCTCTCTGCAGCCCTCCCTGCTGGCCTGGAAGGCCAAATTGTGAGGCTTAGTTTCCGCAAAGGGTGTGAGCTAGAAAGCCCTTTAAGGCCTAGGGATTGGATTTTGTTTTGTGACCAGTTGCTTCCACAAAAGGAGAGCCCACCCCCATCCCAAGTATTCAATTAACCCTGTGTGTGATGCCCATGATGGGAGGTGGGTTCAGGCCCCATTCAGGGGGCTTTCCTAAAGGATTCTTTTTAACAAAGGCTGCCAAACTAAGTCGCTTTTTTGTTGTTGTTGCTGGGCTATGGCCTATTGTTACCTCACAAGCGACCTTTTCCACTTAATTGGGGCTTTAGAATTCCACCCCCATTGTATTTCTCTATAAGGAAAGCTGGCTGAGGAGCCCTGCAAGTTTAAGTGTATAACCATTTCTGCCTGTGGCCCTCCTGTTCCCAGATAGAAGTTGTATTGATAGGGTTTATTATAACTATTATAAATACATATTCATGAAATATGAACCACAGTGAGATTGAGTTTCCATTGATTGAGGCACCGCTGTCCCTGCTTCATGTGCATGGTTTCTAGTGTCCCAGTGAATTCCAAGTGGTCAGGGCTACTATATGGGAAGAAAGATGACACTCCACATGGTAGCTAGGCTCACTTCAGATTCTCCATCTCTCCCAAAGCATTTATAACACATTTTGTTTCCATTTAGTTTTTATTTTATTTTATTTACATTGGTTTGTATGTGTGTCTGTCATGTGTTTTTCTGTGTGTGTGTGCGCGCGCGGGCGTGAGCGCCTGTACATGTGTGCGTGTTTGTGGGTGTGTAGATGCAGAAGTCAACCTTTGGTGTTGCTCCTTATGCTCAACCATGTCTTTGAAGAACTAAGGGTCACCAATTAGATTAGTTTGGCTGGCCAGTGAGCTCCAGGGATCCTCCTGTCCCTGTCTCTCTGGCATTGGCATGATAAGTGTATGCCACCACACCCATCTTTTTACATGGGTACTCAGAATGAAACACAGGTCCTCATGCTTTCCTGGCAAGAAATTTACCCACTGAGCAATCTCCTAAGCTCCCAGCTTAATTTTTAGTTCCAGTGCTATAGCTCTGCAGCTAGATGAGCAACCCCAGCATAGAACAGCAAAGAGAAGGAATACGTGTCTATTTGCATGCACAGCTCAAGACACAAATGCCAGGGAACTGTGGGTACAAGAAATTTGGGCCTTTTGTCAAAAGATTCCTCCCATGGTGAGGCCTGAGGAAAATTAGAGATGACAAAACTCTAAAACATACTTGCATTCACAGTGCTTTTACTATCTCACTAAGTTTTCTTCTCAAAGCTCAAAGTTCTGCTTCTGGACTGGGAACTGGCCTTCCCATAGGAGACCTATCTCCCATCAGTAGGACCCAGCATAAGTCATAAACTGTGGCCCTTGCACCATCTTCCTTTCATAGATGTATGTATCCTTCCACAAGCCAGGTTTCACATTTGATTTGAGTCTCAGTTATAAAACATCCAGGCCATCTTTGTCCCTTGGGGAAGTTACGTTGCAGCCCAAGGGATCTTCAGTTCTAATCATCCATTCCTACTGTTAAGCCCTACCCCATCCCTTCCCACAGTCCTGCTTTGCTTATATCTTTTTCTGTTCCAGAACCCAACCACCCTGTCCTTCAGGCCTTGCTAAGCACTTATGTTCCTGGGAGCACCTGTTTCAGAGGTCTTTAACTTGGGGTGGTCCATCCTAGCCTCCTCTCCTGAACTTTCCCAGAGAGATGCATACACACCCTTCTTTCTAACCAACCCCCACACCCCCCGGGACTCTACAGTCCCCTGTACTCAGCTCAAGGATGCTCCTATCCATGCCTGAGTGGCCTTCATTCATTGCCCTCTTTCTTGAATTTTTACCTCCTTTTTCCCTGCCCCTCTCCTTAGCTCCTTACTCATTCATTACCTCAATCAGATGACAAGACATGACAAGAAACAGAAGTGACAAAAGCCATACAGAAAATAGAAAAGTAGAGATGATCTAGGCAGTGGTTTTGCCTATGAGCAGGGATTTTAAACCAAATGCTCTCCAACCACAGAATTCATGACTTAGAGAACTACCTGGCAGCTGGGAATAGGGGGTTGTCAGAAGTGTGAGTATTCAAGTATGCGTGAGAAGTTCTCTTTGTTTTAAAGATAGGCCTCACATGCTGAAGGGCTTTTCTTGGTACCTTGCTCCCAGAAGGTAGGGTAGAGGTTTTAGAAATAGTGCGGCAGAAAGGTGAGACTGGAAGGTAAAACAGGCAGTGTATAAACTGAGACCAGTTTGTATTTGGAACAGTATAGATAGACCTATGACCACAGACTTCCTCTGTAAGATCAGATTGGCAGGAGGGTGACTATGGACTTATGGGCCAATTCTTATACAATCTGAATAGTTCACAGGTTAACAGCAGAGCACAAGGCCAGACAGGCTAAATGACAAAGTACCTGCTAACAGACTCTAAGATTGGAGCCCCTTGAACATGGTGATTGTGGGGTCAGTCCCCAGCAACCTGCTTTGTGTGCCCACAAACGTTACCACCTCATTTGTGTTCCAGAATGTGGAGAATACAAGAAATCCTTGGCTCTGTAAGGCAATTCCAGTCTAGTGGATCACCTACGAAGTAAAGAATGGAAAGAACAGGAGCCTGTCTTGAATATTCAAAGGAACATGGCGTGGTAAAGGTCAAAGTCGGGGAGCTGAGAATCCAGGGAAGGTTCCTTGAAAGAGATGGGAGCAAGGGGAACAAGAGGGCAAGGGACTCTGCTTAGGACAGGAATATTAATCAAAATTTAAGATTTATGAATAAGCAATATATAAGCCTGCTTCGTGGCTAGCTAGTAATACATCTGTTCAAAACAAGAGTTTGGGCAGAAGTATCTCATGGAGGTGAATAATGTTGTGTTCCAAAGCCATAGATTGTTATTAAAATATTTCAGAGCCAGTGGTGGGCTTCCAGAGAGTTCTTGGCCAGGGAGATCCCTGATGCATCCAAAACTTTACAGGTTATTGCCACAGCTCTTGTTTGCCCATCAGAACTAGATTGTAAGACTCCATATGCTTGGATTGCAGAACATGGAGAGATCAAGCTGGAGCTGAGCTGGAAGCCTCCTCTCTCTTGACTAGTTTTTAGGAGGTAGGAAAGCCTAATTCAATCTGTTGGAAGGGAAAAGTCACCAACAGTGTTAACTAGCAGTGGACCCTGCAAACTCTATGACTGGCCATCCAGGCCAAATGTACCAACTGGTGCAATGGTAGCATCTGTAACAGGGGAAACCAACTGCTCTCAGATTGGAATTGAGGCCTGCTCCATGAGAGGGAATTCCTTCCTGGTACTAAAAACCTAATCTAAAGCCTATGGCTTTGGAGGTTGTAAGACCAAGGGGGAAAACTACTACTGTTACCTGATTGTGGTGGCTTGAATTAGGATTCTCATAACGCCACATGTTCTGAATGCTTGATTCTCAGCTGATAGCAACTTGGAAGTGGAGCCTTTCTGGAGGAGGTATGTTTTGGGGGGGGGGGTGGACAGTGATAGATTTTTAGCCCTAGGTTGCCAGTGTTAGTTCAGATCACTCTCCTATTGCTGTTGTCCACTTGCTGTGGCAGAGGTGATGTCCTGCCTCTGCTCATGCCACTTCTTTCCCCTGCTATCATGAAGCTTCCCATTAAGATTGTAATCCAAACTAAATCCTTTACTCCCATGAGTTTTTGGTAAGGGGTTTAGTGTCAGCGATGAGAAGATGACTGTAAGAGTGGCAAAATGGATGTATTATGCCCACCAAACTTTCCTCTAAATACTTATGTGTATGCCCATATATTAATGCTACTTTCACTTTTGGCTATAGAACCTTCTCTCTTCAGATGGCAGTGGCCATTGGAGAGACTCAATCAGAAAGGGCGGTGGGAGGGAGAGCTCTGCCAGGATCTTTCCATAGCAGACATCCCATCTTATCCTGCATCTTAAAGACCATAGATGGTCAGAGCTGTGTGAGCTCTCCCCATGTGGTTGGGGATGGAACAGTTGGACCACAGATCCACCCTCAGAAAGTTGAGTTCCTAGGTCCTAACAGCACATAATAGATTAGCAAAACACAGAGAAGCATGTCTAAGACATTTTACAAGTGAAACAATTGATGGATTACTTGAACATGGTTTCATCTGCTTTTCTTTCTGAAGAACCTAATAATAGGGGAAAGAACTACTGTGATGTGATATGTGTATAGGGATGGCCTGGATCTCTCTGGCCTCCCAGGAACACAGTGAGTCATGACTCTATGTCTGTCATCAACCCCATCCATTCAGTGCATTTGAGGGTATTTTTGTCACTGCACTGCAAAAAATAACTAATATAGATACACTTAAATGCTATAGAGAAAGCCAGTAAGTATACATTTAAGAAAATTTGGGGGAGAGGGGTCAAAAATTGGTCTCCAAAATATTAATATATTTCAAATAATGTAGAAAACTTTAAAATTACTTGTGAAAATAACAAATGGGTAAATGTAAATGACATAATAGGGAATTACATCTGGTTTTTACTTTCTTCTTTCCCTGTTCATTATTGTCTAACTTATAATCAGTAAGTTTGTTATTTTTATAGCATAGGCCTATTTCTCATGTCTCAAATGAAAGCACTTATTAATATGATATCTCATTCCCCCCCTGTTGTACCAGCCTCTGACTCAGGCTCAGAAGGCCGGGTAGGTTGGGGACTTCTCTGCATGTGCTTGTCAGTATGTATGGTGCAGGAAGGCAGGCTTGACCCTCTACATACTGCATCTCCTTTGATCCCAGGTATATTTTGGGACAGCTTGGGAGTCAAGTAAGGCCACAACGAGAATGCTGGATTGCACACGTATTCTGGTAAAAAAGATCCTCTCTCTAGAACTGCCAGAGGTAAAATGTTTGTAAGTTTTCCACCTGATGGGAGTATTTGCTTATGAGAAAATTGCTCAGGAAGGAGCAAAAGAGAGAGAAGAGAGAGAGAGAGAAAGAAAGAGAGAATAAGTGAATAGAAGAATACACTATTCTGTTGGCTTCATTGCACCCCTGATACAGATGATGCAGACAGAAACAAATTCGCATTCTAATCTTAATCTTGCTAGTTACTTGACTGACTACATTTCTTTCCATGTTACAACCAGCTTAAGTCTATTTACCACAGCCTTGGTATGAACTCCAGTTCTTGTGCTTTTCATCTAGGCTAGGGTAGGGAGGTGCACCTGGAAGGTTCTGGGGCTCATCCTCAATCCTCATTCCTCAATCGTGCCACACACTAAAAAGCACAGTGTCATCACACAAACATATCCACAATGGGATTCCTCATTTTCTATACCATGAACCCTGGGCTTTGGTCCTGGGACAAAATCAGACCCTTAATCATTTGTGTGTGTGTGTGTTGGGGCTGGAGAGATGCCCAGTCAGGAAAATGCTGGCCATGAAGGCCTGAGGACCTGAGTCTGCTCCTGCATGACCAAGCAGAAAAGCCAAGTTGGTGATGCACACTTGTAATCCTGGCACCATGGAGATGGAGACAGGAGGATCTCTGGAGCTTGCTGCCCAATTAGAGACTGCCTCAAAAAATGGTGGAGGGCATTTCTGAGGAAGAATACATAAAGTTGAGGCATGCACATACATGTTCACCCTCCCCCCCACACACATTCACCTGCACACACAGGAACATGCACACACACATACCCATGACACAAAAACTCGTTGTATTAATTATGTAGGCAATCATACTGACACAATCCACCTGAAAGCCACACTGTGCAGAGGTAGACACTAGCAACAGTCTATTTCACTGAACCATAGTTCAGTCTAAGCCACATGCTAGCCCACCCTCTTTCATCCTCCCCTTGAAGTGCCAATCAAGGTCTCTGTTACTAACTAGCCAGTGCCTTCAAGCTATTGGACTCTCTTCTCTGGGTGGGGCTACAGCCATGTCCACATAGCTTTCCAGCTGCATCACCCAACACCCAGCCCTGTGTCTGGAATCCGATGACTGCCTGCATTTCCTGCTGCTGTCCACTCATGACAGTCCCTGGAGAATCCTCCTGAGCATCTTCCAGGTTTGAATGTTCTGTCTTTCCTTAGAGTTATATGGGTGCTCCCATTCCTGAGCTCCATGCACTATTCTAGGCACTGGCCCTGTAGAATGTCAAGCCACAGGTCTTCCCTTGAAGAGCAACAGCTGCGGGACATAGACCATCATAATGCCCTGTTGCATCACCAAAATCACCAGTCTTTCCACTGAGGAAGAGATGCCTACAGGAGCTGGAAGGATGTTTGCGAGGAAACAGTGGCTAAATTCAAATAATGAATGCTGCTCATTCAGGCAGCTGGAAAGGATGCCCAGCAAAATCAGAGGCATGTTGATGAGAACCTTCAGAGAAGAAGGAAAAACTGAAGCTGTGCCTGTCGTGAAAGCATGAAACAGGCAGAGCACTTCTGGAACAGAGAGTCACTTCCACTACTTTCAACCCAGTGGGATATATTTACTGCAGAGAGGCAGTAGGAGATAAATCAGGAAACCCTCATGGTCCCATGTGGCCTCTAGGTTATTTAGAGGTGTGAATATTGCTCTGCTAAGAGGTCTGGTGCAGACCCTGATATGGACCAGAAGTCTTGGAAATTGACCACAATTTGTTTCAAAGTCATCCTACTCATTTGGGTACAGTGACAGGCCTTCCAACATCCTGTCACCTTTCCATCCCTCAGACCTATCCCCAGGGTCTAAACTAACTCAAGGCTGAGGGCCCTAGGGCAATGGCACCTGTAGGCATATCTAACTAAGGCTGAGAGCTGCTCACAGTTGAGCTGATGTGGTCTTCCCCACCCGAACTCTACAGAATAACTTCTCCAGCCTCTCCAAATGGCCCCCAGCATTCTGAGATTACCACCTATATCTCGAATTTCTAGGTGTGGCAAATGCCAGGCCCTATGCTAGGATCTTAAGCACAAATGTCAAACAGGGGCTTGAACCTGCTGTAACAAACATAACCATCTTTTTCAATGAAGAACCAGACACCACTACAAGGTGATAGGCATTTTCCCCACTACTACCCAAGCTCTTAGTAATCCTAGGACAGATTCTGATCATCACACCCCCCCTATACTCCCATCCCATTATATTCAGTCTCCATTATCCCACAGCAATCCTGATAGAAGGCTACCAATAAATTCCCCCGATGCACACTAATCAGATTCTGGGCTGCTCGGACCCAGGGATGGTCTAGGTTACAATTCCTCTTCAGCTAGGTTCCCTCTGAGATCATGCCCTTATTTTAGAGAAGGGCTTTATGATCAAGTGCAAGATCAGCCCAGCTCTTGCTCTTTACAAAAGAATTAAGGAAATGCAAGAGACGCTCAGGGATCAATCTGTCCGATCTCAGCATCCAGCCTCAACCGCCGAGTACTCCCATGGGCACAGCAGAACAGAACAGACAAGCAGCATGTGAATCCCCCAGCCACATCTCACCTGAGCAGGGCTCCTGTCTTGGCTGACTCCGGCTCCCAGCAGTGAGAGCTCTGTCTTCCAATGCTAGTCTCAGAGGCAGTGGTGCAGCGTGGGCTGTTCCCTGCAGCCAGGCAGCCATCAGAACATCATCCGGATACAGCACAAATCTTGATTTGGGGTCTTTAGCAGGGATGCCAGGGGTGCTTGGCACCACTTGGCACAATCATTTGTGTCTGAGCTCTATCTAGACTGCTGACCTGGCACGGGTGCTGTGCGATATGTCGCGCTTGCCTGGGGAAGCTTTAACTGTCTCTTCCCCAAGCTAAGCGCCCTAAAGTCTCCAGAACAGGCATTGTCCTGCCATGCCACGATTCCCACACAGCCAGTCCCTGCAAAGTGTGCAAGCCAGGAATCCATCATTTGACTAGAGAGAGTGTTAACCTAAAGCTTTCTGTTTCTCCCCCTTCCACACATTAGTTAAGCCAACCCAAATAGAGTCTAAGTATGAAGATCATTTATTATAAAGATTCTGGTGTTTTTCTATAAATACCGATCTATTGAAGTCATTTAATCCTTAGAAACAATTCCGGCAACTCTCCCTTCTCTGGCATAACATGTTGTTCTAATTTAATTTATCTGACTCAAAATTCTGCATGGAATGGATATGGTTGACTGAGGAGACACAGACATTTGAGACCCTACAGCCACTTCAGATGGAAATAAATGCATGTCAGGAGAGGAAGCCTGTGATCAGAAGTGAATAGATATGTGAGGAGAGTCGAGGCAAGGCTCTGGGGAGCGGGCTTCCTGCTGCAGGGTCCAATGGCTCCCGGGCCCCAGGAGCTCCCAGCTGATGAGCACTGTGGCTAGTTGATTAAGAAAGCTCCTGGCAGTTGGCAGCATCACCTTTTCACGTTTTCACTTTTGGTTTCACATGTGTGTGTGGTATGTAGTTGTGCCTACATGGTTGAATGTGATTATTTGTATGTGGGCTCATACATTTGTGTGTAAATGCACATGCACATTGTGCATGTGAAGGTCAGAGGACAATCTTGGGTGTTTTTTCTCAGGCATGCCACACCTCCTTTGAGACAGGGCCTCTCAATGGCTGGGAGCTCACCAATTAGAGTAAACTTGCTGGCTAGCAAGTCACAGGGATCCATTTATGTACGATTCCTTGATTCCACCTCTGTGATGCCACTGACTTCCTGCCTCATCAATACTTGATATGTAAATATTGTGCTGTCTACAGTCAATCTTCTGTATTAGTGAGTTTTACATTAGTGGCTCCATCCAACCAACTACAGATTAAAAATACTCTAGGCTGGGGTTTATCTCAGTGGTGGAAAACTTGTCTGGTATTCTTGAGTGTGATCCCCAGCACAAGATAAAAGAAAAAGAAAAATACTGAGAAAAATAACTGCACCTGTAGTTAATATACACAGACAATTTTCCTGTCATTATTCCATAAACTATAGAGAAAAGGCTATTCACATACAACTTCATTACATTAGATTCTCTGGGTATCCTAGACAAGATATAGGTCATATACACTGACATCTCATTTTATCTAAGGGACTTGAGTATTCATGGGTTTTGATATCCGGCAGAGACGGGGGGGGGGGGGCACTGGAAACCATCCCCTGGGTAAAGGTCATAGTGAAGAAATAAGATACTCTTGCAGCTTGCAAGATAAGGCCCTGTTTCTGTCTCAAGCAGAGACTTACTTTGTCAAAACCCCACAGTTATTTACTGGGAACTCAGTGCCTGCTTGACCTTCTCTAAGGTACTTCTTCCTGTGTTAAAGTGCTATATGGCACCATGTGAAGTGAGTTTTGTTTGGATAACCATTTAAGAGAGTCAAAATTTTACAATATTGTACCAACACAGATTGATGCATTTTTTTCCCTAGGTTGTCAATATGGTTATTGCTCATCGAGGCTTGAACTCAGGAAATCTAACCCATGGTCACTCATGGCAAAAACTGCCCAGTGATAAGGAGGACTGCACACAGGCAAGAAGCTGAGAGGAGACTCTTTAGGGGAGAGCAGGCCAGCCTTTCTCTCCCTCCTCTGCAGCTGTGACTGGTGTGTCACCCTTTGCACTGGTGCATGGGCCTTATTAAAAATTCAACAGAGTGGGCCTCCAATGCACTTCTCATCAACTATTCCAGAAATACCACACCGAGTAATAATGGTAGTAGCAGCTGAGAAGTGAAGCCCATAGGAGAGGAGTCATTGTCACTATCCTTCCTCTGTTGTCTGTTTGCAAATCATAGCATCCCTGCTTCTGGCCAAGGAAGAATGTCCGCAAGGTCCAGCTTCACTCTTCCACACAGGGCAAAGGAGAGAAGACTTAAAGATGAGAGGTCATCAATGTCCCTCTGGCACCCTAAGCAAAGCTAAACTGAGGGTGCGAATGAGTGTGTGTCCTCCCCTTGTAAGAAAGTTCATGGCCCTTTGTCAGTCATGGAAGTTGTGTGTGTGTGGTATGCAGACACATGTATGTATTCATTTGGGTGTGGACAATAGGTGCATGAGCATATAGGTGCCTATGCATGCAGATGCTAGAGGTCAACTTCAGGTATCTTCCTCAAAATTTCTCCTATTTCTCCTATACCAAGACTTTACCAATTTGGCAGGACAACTAGCCAGCTTGCCCGAAGGATTGTCCTGTCTCCACCTCCCCAGAGCTTGAGTTACAGGAATACACCACACTCAGATATAATTTGGTGCTAGGGAACCAAACTCAAGTCTTCCTGCTTGTGTGACAAGCACTTCACTCACCGAGCTTCCTCCCTAGTCCCAGAAGCTGTGTATTTTAAGATTGGAAAATAGATAAGGAAAAAACCTCCTCCTCTTTGTAAGTCTCTGTCATTCTTTAAACTGATAGTTTATGCTGGCATGTTAGCCCTCTGGCCACAGCACCAAACACTATTTTTTCAGATCATTGCTGAGAGATACTCTGTGTCCCTCTCGGCCAATCATTTCTACACAGCCATCCCACCTCCCTTCTGATCAAATTCTAAACTTGATGCACACACGGTTAGTCTACTCTTTTTTTGTTTGTTTTTCTTTGTTTTTAATATATCTTATCATAGACTATTCCTCTTTTCTGTGTGAGGGTTTTGGAGCATCCAGGCCAGCCTGGACTATCTCTCTTTGTCCTAACGCAGCCATTGTGGCAGTTAAATCACCTGGCATTGTTACCATTTATATGTATATTTCTCTGTTGTGGTTTGAATATGCCTCCCACAGGCACTTGTATTTGAATACGTGGTCCCCAGCTGGTGACTCCTATTTGGAAAGGTTACAGATCATTTAGGAGGTGGAGCCTTGTAGGTCACTGGAGGTGGGAACTTGAGGTTTTGTAGCCTGACGCCACTACCTGCTCACTTTCTGCTTCCTAATTTCAGCTACAAGGTGACCAGCCAGTCTCCTGCTTTTGCACCGTGCCTTCTCTACCATGATGAATTGGATCCCTTAAAACTGTAAGACAGAATAAACCCTGTCACAGTAGCAAGTGGAGTAACTAACATAGATGGCTTTCTCATATTTGCTTTCCTGAATTCCAGCCCTGTGTTTCTTAACCTCTGAACTCCTGAAAGTTATGGCTAGGTAATCCTTTCTGGGAGTGTGGGGGCATCCATTACAGATATTCAGCAGAGTTCTTGGCCTCTAGTTCCCAGATGATAGTAGTACTCCAGTTGAGATAATTAGATATGTCTTTAGCAGGTACGTTCCTGGGGACAAAGATTACCCTTATTACACAATCACTGCACTGGCTTACTAATGGATCAGAGTTGACATTCAGGAAAACTGATCACAGGGATGGAGAAGTGGTTAAGGTGCTTGCTTGCAAATCCTGACAGCCCTGATTCAGTTCTCCAATACCCATGTAAAGCTAGATGCACAAAGAGGCTTCACGAGTCTAGAATTCTTTTGCAGCAACAGGAGGCCCTGGTGCACCTATTCTCTCTGTCTCTTTCTATGCTTAA
Organism: Jaculus jaculus; assembly: GCF_020740685.1. Lineage (NCBI taxonomy): Eukaryota > Metazoa > Chordata > Mammalia > Rodentia > Dipodidae > Jaculus > Jaculus jaculus. The sequence continues at coordinate 61,789,660 of NC_059103.1, read as the reverse complement.
AAATAAATAAATAAAGTATTTTATAAAAGAAAAAGTGGTCACTTTAGCAAACTTCAAATTAATATGGATTTGAGTCAGATAGCACCGTTGGAGTCATTTGTCTATTCCCATTCCTGAGTTTCTTTCTCTACAAAGGCTCTAACTGCAGAGGTGTTTGTTCACTCAACTGTTCAATTGAATGGACATATTTATCACTTACTTCATCTAAAGTATATCCCTGACCCTGAAAGTAGAGTTATGAGGAAAATGGTTTTCTGTCCACACAGTGATTGACCAACAAATAAAAGTCTCCAACAAGACATGTGTGCCCAATCATCTACCCTTGAAACTTCATCCACCTTTCATCCTACCCTGTGGATGCTCAGCACGTCTCTCTCAGGTTGGTAAGCTGTGTAAGAGAGACACAGCTCCTTCCTTCAGGCAATAACAGGTAGAAAAACTCAGATAAGTAAATGCATGCAATGAAATATTTATTCATGCAATAACTAGTGTGAGCACTAGAGACTTACAACATTCCATTAAGCAAAACTTGAGCCCTCTTAGGCAGTTACCAGTCTAGGAAGGACACTGAGTGAGAACTAAGGAGGGAATTACAGAGGAAGCAGGGACTACTCTAGGGTTTGAGGTAGGAGCTCCTATGTTAGATCAGGATCATATTTGTAGTAATTTTTACACATTCATAGGTTCTTTGATACTCCAGCAAATGTGACTTCAGGGCTGGGAAGAGGGCTCAGCGGATAAATCCTTTGCTGTGCATGGGGCCCTGAGTTCAGATACCTAGAACCCATGTAGCAGCAGGATTCTGGGGCTGGCATGTACACTTCTGCACTGAGAGAATTTGAGACAGGATGATTTCCCAGAAGTCTGCAGACCAGCTAGTCTGGCGAATGCAGTAGTAGATGAGAATCTCTGTGTCAAACAAGGCAGAAGGTTAAGACTGACTCTTAAAGTTGTCCTCTGACCTTCACATATATGCTCTGTGGTACATGCAGGCCCACACTCTCACATGAATATGTGCACATTTGTACTCATGCACATGCATACACATACACTCATATGTGATTGTCTTCATCAATATGGGTTGATTCAGTGCTCCCTGGCTCTATCTGCAGACCCAATCCTTGGAGCCCAACCACCATAACGTGAGGATGTTCAGACCACATAGTTTAGGCAAGTGTCGAGGTGCTGGTTGACAGCTATAGGCAACACCATACTGCCTGTTATGAGTGAGTGAGCTTCTGGACGTGTCCAGCGTTCAAGTTCTCCATTTAACCCTATATGGAACAGAGAAAAGATACCCAACCCTGTTCAAATTGTACATTTGGGAGTGAAGCCAATGTTGTCATTAGTTTTAATCACTAGGTCACAACAAACTGGGGTAGATTATTACAGAGCCACAATAACAGAAGGATTAAATAAAATAATTTCATTATAGTGAGTGCACCAAGAAGCTCAATGAGGATTCCACAAGCGCATTTTCTGAGCTCTCTGTTGAAACACAAATGCATGCTCTAAGGTATGGCCAACATTTTAAGCATAGGGTGGTGTGTGGCTGAGCAATGAAGATGAGAATTACCATGTCACTTCTATGAACTGTGAGCATGTCACCTTGGCCAATACACTATGGGGCTGCTGGAATGGAAGAATGAATGAAATAACCAAGTGGGCATTTTTTGGTGTGCAATTCTGAAGGATTTCATGCCTTCAAAGTGTTGTACAACTATCAACACCAGCTATCATTCACTCCAAAATAGTTTTATCATTTGTCCCCTACAAACAAACTTACATTCATTTGTCAGTTACTCTTTCCATTGTTCCTTGTAACCAATAAGCTATTCTCCCTTTTTGTAGATTTGCTTATTTGAGGAATGGTGTTTACTTTTCATATGTTATGTCACCTTGTGTGCCTGGCTGCTTTTACTTGGCAGTATTATATGTTCCATGTTGATCCAGACTGAAACCCTTATTGAACTTCATTTGTTTTTATGACTGCAAGATATTCTATTGAATGGGTAAACAATATTTGTTTATTCATGCAGTTTTGCCATGGTAGCTTAGTAGGGGAGGCATTGCAGAGAAGGGAGCCAATGATCAAAATGCAAGTCACTGTTGTATAACTAATAATAGTGCAGGAAGACCAGCCTACAACATGGTCCTCCCAACCTCAGTCAGCACTGACAGGCTAGTGTCCCTCTCAGGTCAAGGGTACTGCCCTGCTATACTAAAAGAAGACATAATTACTACATAAACTGTATTGACTGGTGGCCTGGTTGTATTCAAATAGAAGGATACATGTATCTAGAAAAGTTAACCACTACCTCCACTATAACTTTATGACCCTTGACATAGTGCTTTAACCATGCGAAGCTCAGTTTTCTCATCTCTGTAATGAAAAATCATACCACTCACAGTGCTATGCAATGAGGTTCATGTCCTCCCAATTAATACACTAAAATTTTACCCCCAAGTTGAGGTTATGAGGTTGTGTGGGTCTTTGGTAAGTGATGCATTCTCTTTCTTGTTAAAGAGACCCGGCATTTGAAGAGCTTGTTTGTCCTCTGCACTAGTGACCAGGTGATACCTATGAGGATGGCACAGCCCCATATTAGCCACCATACCTTAGTTTGGGCTTTCCCTGACTCTAGAACTGTAAGGAATAAATATTTGATATTATGAGTCACTCAGAAATGGTATTTTGGTCATAGCAACCTAAATAAAACAAAGTACTACATACATAAAAACCATTGCGATTATACCAGTGTAGAAGTGTGAAATAGATACCTCTGCAGACAGTGGGTGCTCTACCTCACACTTCTCCTGACCTGAGTCTCTCTTCACTGAAAAGTGGAGGACTCTATTTTCCTTCTTCAAATGCCAATTCAATTCATTCCATCTCCAATTCTCTTAAGAAGGCATGATATCACTCCAACTTGAAGGAAATGAAACAGCTCCTGAAAATGAGGTTTGTAAAATGTAAAGTATGCATGAATACAGGCATATAGCTCCATGGCAAAACACAAGAGCAGGCTCAAGCACTGCCACGCAGAGCTCTCACAACATTTTCCACATAGGTCCTAACCAATGCTAGGCATGAAGGAAGCTCAGGGACACATTAAGAATGTGACATAGTTTTTACATATACAGATGGTGTATGTGTTGATGATGTTGTTTTATGAAATAAAACAAACTCTGAAAGAAAAGACAGAAAAGGTCCTGAGTACCTGTGCCATGCAGCATCAGAGACTGGGACTGCTTGGGAGTAAAAAGCTGCTTCTAGAGAAAAGCAAGCCAGCCAAAGCGTCTCCTTGGGAGCAGGTGCAGGAGGAATGCAGATGCATTTGCTGGGCAGTAGAGAACAGGCTCAGAAGTGAGATCGTCCTTTGACATGCCTACTTTTCCCCAGCCACTCTTATTTCTCATTCAGTCATCACTGTCACTTCAGTTGACCACTGCTAGCACCCATGCTTCCTGTTAGCTCAGGGTAACATTTAAGGAACATGGGCATGCGAAGTGCTTTCTCTTCCAGGGTTCCAAGACAGAGTCAGAAGAGATGAGCAATGCCTATGAATATTTCATGAAGAAATTCATGTGGCAGAGCCAGGGAATCCTAGAATGTGGGAGAGAGTTTCTAAGCAGCTGATTTTATTTTATTTTATTTTATTGATGAGGTGTTTTCTTTGTATGTCCAATATGGTCAGATGCAGACAAAAAAAAAAAAAAGACACTGAGCAGGACCATACAAGGCATTCACTTAGAAACATGTCATAATAATAATAGCCCTTTAGTGTTGTATATGCACAAGAGATGAGTAAAGTATGAGTCAAAGGGTATACGTAATGTGTTCATGTCACAAAACTTAGTGTAAGAACTGGAATGGAAACCAGGGTCATTTGGTTTAGACCCATGCTATGTGCATGTAAGTTTACAGACACCTTGGGTATTCCATATTCTTTGCATAACCTACTTTTAAATGAAATTGCTTTTCATTTGCCTCTTAATTAGCTCATAACCATTGACCTAATGTGCTATCTCATTTCCTGTTCTGAATTAGAAATGAAAAGAAATTGAAGGAGACTATTGCTATTCATTTTTGCTATTCCACGGTGTGCCTTGCAATTTCAATTATCCAAATCATTTCATTTTTTTTAAACACACAAACCACCATCAAAATGGTCTGGGTACATTTTGGACGTGCATGCATTAGACCATAGACTAGTACCTTTTCCACCCTCTGCAGTTTTAGAGAATAGCTCTCAAAATAAGACTCCATTCTTCAAATATTTTTCTTTTGAGACAGAGTCTTACTCTAACCCACGCTGACCTAAAACTCACTTTGTAGCCCAGGCTGGCCTTGAACTTACATTGAACCTCTTACCTCAGCCTCCTAAGTGCTGGTATTAAAGGTGTGAGCCACCACACTCAGATAACACCTTTTTTTTCCAAGGTAGGGTTTCACTCTGGCTCAGGCTGATCTGGAATTCACTATGTAGTCTCAGGGTGGCCTCAAACTCATGGTAATCCTCCTACCTCTGCCTCCCAAGTGCTGGGATTAAAGGTGTGTGCCACCATGCCCTGTCAGATAACATTCTGGAAATCCTAAAGGTGGCATTCCAAATTATATTAGTTACTGTCTTATGACTGTGAAAAAAATACCTGACAAGAAGCAACTTACTGGAGAAAGTCACTGAGGATACTCAAAATATACCAAAGCAAAAATCCAAACGCTTCTAAGAGCTCAACACTAAAGTGGACTTAAAACATACCCACCATAGCTCAGGGAAGTTTGTGGAAGATTGTAAGAGCCACAGGGTAGGAGGGACTATCTAGATGCATTGTTCCTCCCCTGACAATGACTGACTGCTGCTCTCGCATCTCATAACCCAAAACCCCATGGTGAAGACCAGCAATCCCACTGAGAAGGGCCTTCAGTGGGATGGGGTCAGGGAGGAGGAAAATGATGGCACCAATACATGATGTGTCCATACCAAGTTTCTAATGTAAACAAAACAAAAAACAAGGAAGGAAGCCTTGATTTCAGTTCACAGTTTGAGAATGTGTATAATCCACCATGTTAGGAACGCTGGGGCAGCAAGAACAGCTCTTGGCAAAGGTAGAAGGGCTGTGAAACAGCTGGTCTTATAACCAGAAAGCAGATAGAAGAATGTGTGTGTTCCACTTGCTTCCTTCCTTTTATTTAGCAAGACCCCAGCCCATGGGATAATGCCACCTATATTCAGGATGGGTTGGCTCACTTCAGTTTAAGCTCTCCTGTAAAACCCTCATGGCTACAGCCAAGGTGATTATAAATCTAATCAAGCTGATGAAGAAGATGAACCCTCATAAATCCACACCTAGTCCACATGCTACCTAAACATTCTCTTTCAATCATAGCATTCATACTTCTAAAATCTCATGTGTTATCTTTAAACGAAAGTTCATTTACTTCATCTCTAATAGTCCCTGAAGCCCTAAAAGTTCCAGAATTATTCAAAAGTCCAAAATTGAAGAGTTTCCACTAAGATTCAAGAAATATCTCAATTCTGAGCCCTGCTTAAAAAACATGCATGCTACCAATATATAATGGCATAGAACAAACATTCATATTTCAAAAGGGAGGAATGGGGCATAGCTAGGAAGTATGAGACCAAACCAAGACAAAAATCCAGAAAGATAAACTCTAATTCCTGAAGCTTCATGCCCAGGTTCTGGAGCTCATGATGGCATTTTCTGTGCTCCAAGGGGATTGGTAGCCCCACATGCCCATCTCCCTTGCTTGCAGCACATTTGATTTCTCTTTTGGCCTACATTCACTCTGTACCTGAAGCTTTCTTCAACTCACATTTCAGGCTTCTGACATCTTCTATATCCCAGGGTCTCCCCTGCACAATGTTCTCTCAGGATGTCTCTACCTCACGTTGCATGTCCTTGGTAGTTTTCTGAAATCTTGGTGCATGCTTCCATGATACTAAAACTCTTGTATTGTGCATACCTGAAAACACAGCCAATGATGTTGCCACATTCTACTACCATCTTAAGGTGTCCTCTGTCCTCCTTATTTCAAATCTGTAATGGGGTCTTTGTCCATAGGTGGCTGAATTTGAGAAAACTCTTCCATGTGTGTGGTTTTCAAGTGAGAATTCTGTAAGTGGCATTCTCCTTTTAGGCTTTCTCTTTTCAAACAAATGGGAATTTTCAAAAGTTGAAGGCCTCAAGACACCCTTGTTATTATCCTAACACATAGTGTGGAGCTTTCTTTCATGGAACTAATCTTTTTAAGCAAGTATTGCTGCTTTCTCCCCAGTCTCTTGTCCATAACTTTAAGGTAGCCCGTGCTCTTTTCATCATCAAACTACATTCTTCATATGTCTCTCCTCTTTCTCACTGAAGATGTGACTAAAAACAGTTGTAATCATGCCATAGACCTGGATGGCAGGCCATCTTGAAACTTTATTCACTTAAAACTTAGTCAATAAAATCAGGCATGGTGGTGCACACCTTTAATCTCAACACTTGGGAAGCAGAGGTAAGAGGATTGCTGTGAGTTCGAGGCCACTTTGAGACTACATAGTGAATTCCAGGTCAGCCTGAGCTAGAGGGAGACCCTACCTCCTAAAACTAAAGAAAAAAAAGAAAAAAGAAAAGAAGCCAGTGGTTTTTCCAGAATATAACATGAACACCTTCTAGTCATGTACAAATGCAATTGTTGCTCCCTCTGACACTTCTTGCACGCAGTCTACTATCTGCTTACCTATTGGCTTTCTGGTCAACTAGAATAGTGCATAAGCTCTGCTTGGAACATTCTAGGGTCTCCTATGCTCTTACTTACGAAATCTTCCACATTTCTCCCTCAAACAAGGTTTAAAGGCTCATAAACCACACAGTCAGGTTTACTAGAGCAGGCACCAATTCCTCAGTGCCACTATTCTACTTTAGTTATGTTTTTTTGTTGTTGTGACAAAATATTCCAAAAGCAGTTTAAGGAAGAAGTTTAAGGCAACTGTCACACTGTGTCCACAGTCAGAAAACAGAGAGATGAATGCTGCTTCTCAGTTGGTGTTTGTTTTTGTCCCTTTGTATTCAAAGTAGGACCTCAGACCATGGGGTGATGCCACCCACATTAAGGGTGAGTGTTCCTTCCTCAGTTAAATCTCTCTAGAAATCCTCACAGGTATACCCAGAAGTGTGTCTGTTAGTGATTCTAAATCCTGCCAATTGACAATTGTGATCAACCATCACACTGAACCAAAAGGGCTTAAAGAGCCTTCATGAAAGGTAAGAACGTGTGTGTGTGTGTGTGTGTGTGTGTGTGTGTGTGTGTGTGTGTGTATTTCTTTTCTGAGATGAGTTATTTAGCCTAATCTGGCCTGGAACTTGCAGCAATGCTTCTGAATGTTGGGGTAAGAGGAGGTTTTGAGTACCACTCTGTCCAGGGCAGGGATACTCCTTCTCAGAGCAGCAGCACAGATTGTGTGATGGTATTGCCAGTCTCTTGGTTGGATAGGACAAGGCAGCCACAGTCACTAGGCAAAAAGACATCCAAGGGCCAGGAGAAACATGGCCTGATATGTTGGCTGCTGCCATCCTGGTTCCCGCTCAGATTTAAGGTGCTTGCCTTTCTCTTTTACTATGACTATTTTATTCTTAGCTTTTAACTGAAAAATCACCTATTGAATATTACCATTCATTCCTGTGATAAGGAATGATGGATTGCTATTATTCTTATTTCACAACTGGACAGAAGTGGCAAGAGACTGGCATTATGTGTGTTAGCAATTGTGTCCATATCTGTCATTTATCTCATGTGAGTCTGCCAGCAGCAACGGCCCAGGTCTATTCCTCTGTTCCTTACAGCCAGCAAAAGTCTCTCTTGCTTCCTGATGACTGTCTTTGGGCACAGCCCTCACTGTATGGTAAAGGCCATGAACCCCACACACATTCTGTGCTCCCTTCCCAACAATCCCAGGGTTCTATTCCTTCCTGCAGTCATTCAATGGCAAGCCTTGCCTGCAATATTTAATGGTATGGTCACAGTTCTAGCAAAGACCCCAGTCTGCAGAGAAGGAAAGAGGTAGGTAGATCCAGAGGTAAATACCAACTAGCAAGAACTCCTCAAGCATGAAATGTGAAGTGATATTTCTTTTTCTTTTCTTTCTCCCCAAACCCATTCCCAACCCAGATGATTGATTGGTCAGCATAAATTCTACATGAAAATCCAGGTACCTATGTGTAGAGAATCAAGTAAGGCAGATTTCTCATTAAAGATTGACATATTTAGATGCAGGGCAAAGGGTGGCTTCAGATCTAATGTTTCTTTTCTATTTTTTTCAGAAAATATTGGATCTCTTTGCTGAATATGTGGGATGTTCTCCACACCCCACTATGTACACATCTCTACTTTCCCATACTGCTCACAGGAGGTGGCGGCCCCAAGCCTAGCCCCTGTTCAGCCTTCCCCAACTCTGGGTTGCATCTCCAAAGCAGACATCAACCATGCCTGCACTGGAGATCAGATGCAGATAGACTGGGCCTTGCTCCCCGCTCCACAGTGCCTCTCATGCCTGCAGCAGTTTGAAAGTTGATAGCATAGTCATGTAGAGGTCTAGGGTGGTTTTTCTCTTCTTTAATTATTTTGGTCACACTGCATGTGCTTTGACTCATGTTACTAATAAAGCCCTGATGACCGATCGGTCAGAGACATTTTTACATACCTTAATTACCTTTCGAAATACATCAAGCCAAGTGGAGTTTTTAAAGCACATTGTTTCAGTATACATTTCAGCTCTAATTACTATATGGTTTCAGTTTCAGCTGACGGTTTTGCAAATTAATGTGGTTCAGTTCAGTTTTGAGTTCATGGTTCGGGTCGGGTCAAGACCTTTGGAACATTCCTAGATAAGGTGGGTGATATTAATTTCTTAAAATAATAATGATGAAGACAGACATGAAAATAACCCTTTGTCTGCAACCTCATGGTCCTTGAAAAAGCATACATGAAAGATTTCTGAGTGGTTTTCTTAGCTTAGTTCAAGGCTGAAGCTCTGTGGACACCAACCTCCACGCATTTGCACTCATCCACTCAAACCTTGGTCATTGTCAACTATTGTGTTATTATGTTCAGGTAGCTTGTAGAAAACTCTGTCTTGTATTCACAATAATTGTCTCATTGATTGTGGTAGTTAGTGTTCTCTAGAAGAATATTAATAGAGAGAGAGAGAGAGAAAGAGAGAGAGAGAGAGAGAATGTGTGTGTGTGTGTGTGTGTGTGTGTGTGTGTGTGTGTGTGATTGGTTTATGCAATATTGGATGTCCACAGAGGCTGAAGACTCTTAAGAACTCCATAGCTGCTCAGCCCAAGATGCTGGGTGTCTCAGAAGTCCCTCTCTGCTACTGAAGGCCTGGAGGATCCCTGGAGATCTACCGCCACATGTACTGCTATTCTGAGCACACAGACCTTCACCCAGAGTTGTAAAAGGTGGGGAAGCACACTTTGTCAGAATCCCTGTAGATAGAAAGGAAGCGTCAAAATCTCCTTCCATGCTGTGGTCCCCAAGGTTTGGCTCAAATAGTCAGAATCAGGACCCAATAATGAGGCCTTCTCAGTAAACTGGATTAAAAAAAAAATAAAGGAATGATGTGGGCATGGTGGTGCATGCCTTTAATCTCAGCACTCAGCACTTGGGAGGCAGAGGTAGGAGAGTCACTGTTTGAGGCCAGCTTGCAGCTACAGAGTTAGTTCCAGGTCAGCCTTGGCTAAAGTGAGACCCTATGTGGAGGGAGAGGGGGAATGAAACACATTAGGCTATAAAAAGATGCCATTTCAGTTTGGAAAATACTTAAATTACAGTGGGCAACATCCAAATGAACTTCCTTATATCTGTTAAGACCATGATTATTCTGCAAAAGAGTTACAGAAAAAGATCCAAAATCAAACACAATGGGGATTTCACTGGATTTCAATGGGGTTGGAAACTAGGGAAACATATGCATCCAGTAATGAATTTCACAATGACATCATAGTTTGTGTAACCATTTGGAATCTTCTTTAGGGTTATCTCAAGATATATTTCTACTTTCGCCTTAATTTTTTCACAATGGTTTACTGAAATTGAGAGTATAATTCATGCACATACCATCTAATTCCACAGCACCATCAGTAATTTTTACCACGCACATCATATTCTATCTCCCATCTTTTTTTCTGTCCCATTGATTAACATATTCTAGGCATTTAATACCAACAGATGAATGCACTGACTGGCCAGATATGCTTGACTTCTTTCTTCCATGTTGTAGCTTGTACCAGTCCTTGATTCTGAACTATGTTCAGAAAAAAGTTCATTGTATGGACAGCCCAACCTTTGTTTATTCAGACATAAATTGATGGTCATATAAGTTGTTTCCCTCTTTCAACTCTTATTAATCATAAAGCTGTGAACAACTGTGCCCAAGACAGTGTGTGAACATATATTCTGAATGGCCTAGTACATGTCTATTATCTCAGCACTTGGGAGGTGGAAGCTGGAGAAACAAGAGGTCAGGGTCACCTTTGGCTATACAGCAAGTTCAAGGTGAGCTACGTGATAAGGAAGAAGGGAAGGAAGAAAAAAGAAGAGAGAAAAGAAAAAAGAAAGAAAAAAGGTAGAATTGCTAAGGGATATAGTGAGTATATGTTTAACAGTTTGAAAAACTAACAGACCATTTGAAATGCAATTATACTAATTAATATTTCTATCTATGATGTAAAAGTGCTTCAACTCGGTCAGTTCTTTGTAAGCACTATATCTTTTATTTAATTATGGCCTTCCAAATGAGAGTGAAATATATCATGCTCTGGCCTTGATATACTTTTCCTAGTGATGACCAGTCATTGTATGTGCTTATAGGCCATTTTCAAGTGTTCTCCTTGGAGAAATGATTAATGCTAACTTAAATGAATATATATACACACATAACTATATATACATACATGCATATGCATACATCTAAAAATATATATATTTTTTATTTTTCTCAGTTGAGTTCTAATTTTCTTAGTCAAGCTAAAAATTTCTCAATTTTATTATCTTTTGACATAACAAACTTTAGTCTCACAAATTTTATTATTTTATTTGTGGATATTTTATTTTTTTAACATTTATGAAATTTTTAATGCATAAAACTTAAATAAAAACTTTCATGTCTAAATTACTATATAATTGGAAATATCACAACTAAACACTAAATATGTAGATTTCAGTGGGGGTGAGATATCAATCAAAATGAACATAAAACTTCAGCTTAGAATACAGAAAAATTAGGTAAAATAAGTTAAATAAATAGCATATTTTGAATAATAAGTTTACGTCAGCCATTATAAGGCAAGGTCTATATTCAACCCGACATAAAATGGGTATGAGCTTCACAGTTCCTTCAGATCAAAGTTCAAGGGCAAGTCAAGTCAATTCTAGAAGGCAAAGTCTCTTTCCAGGGATGATGTCGTTTTTCTTCTGCCTGGTAGACAGATACCCAGAGTTGATTCGGCAGTCACTGCTCCATTAGAGATGTTTATAGATACTGCCTGCCTTCTCTGCTCAGCCTTCATTATTCTGAGCATGGATAGTCCGTTTTATAGACCATTCAACAATAAACACTTCAGGTAATTTAAAGTTAGTTGTAAGGTAGTAGGAGAGAGTCACTGCCCAACCTTTGAAAATGAGTGTGCAAAATCAGGTGGGCAAGCACACCCAGGAAACCAGTTCACAGCATAATTCTTTCATGTCCACATTCTTGAAAGAATAATGCTCCTGAACAACGTATTAGTTAAAAATTATATACTAACCTTGGTTCTTATATGATTAAACATTTTGGTACAGGTAGTAGTCTTGCAGATATTAGTATAAAAAGAGGCTGTTGTGCACTTCTGACAGTTCAGTAGCAACAATGAACATAAGCAATACATTTTTAGCATAAAGTTCATACAGTATTAGGGAAAGTCCGTGAAATAGAGGAAACCTCCATTAAGTAATGAAAGATCAGTCTAAAAAACTGAAAATCCATCTAAGGGTTCAAATGTTTAGTGACAACCAATATCAGTAAAACAGACTAGGAGGTATTATCTCGTCAACAAGTGATGAAGGTTATCCCACACCATCTTCTATGGGCAGAATAGAGAGAAAACCAGTTCATAAAACTCTTGCATGCCCTAATTTATGGAGAAATAATTCTTTCAAATAATGTCTTTGTTAGAACTTACTTGTTCATATATGGGTGAAACATCTTGGGTCAGGTAGAGGCCTTGCAGACATAAAAGGCATCTCCACACTTCAGGTCAGGATTGCGGTACAAAAAGAGGCCTTAGTACACTTCTGATAGTTCAATGGCAACAATGAACATAAATGTAGTAAATTTTTAAAATAAAATATTTAATTGCTAAGTGTTTGGGAAAGTCCATGAAATAGAGGAAACATCAACTAAGCAATGAAAGATCTTAAATAAATTCTGTTCAAGGGTTCAATCCATGTGACAACCAATATCAGTTAAAATCTGTCCAAAGGTCCAAATATCCATGTAATGACTAATATCAGTTAGAGGGACTAGGTGGACACTATCCCATCAGCTGATGGTGAAGGATTTCCCACACCATTTCCTTACGGAAGAGAGGCATCTGCTGTTGACTGAATGTGATAGGTTGGTCCCTAGAAATATAATCTGCATATTTGCAGGTAAAAATGCCACAATCACTCCCATTCAGCTGTTGGGGGATCTCTTCTGGCCCCATACTATACAGGGACCACTCAAGAGGATTCAGGTCAATATTCCTCTTGGTCTTACTTTCTTCCTGCAGGTACTGAAATAGAATTTGGCAGATCCTGTTGCCGTTTTGCCCCATGGAGTCTAGGTAGGTGAGGCTTTTTCTTCTGAGGTCTATCACCACCAAGCTCCAATGGATCCGTCGGTGTATGGGAACCAGCAGGAGTTCTTTTTCAAAGAGGTTCACCCGTTCAGTCCATCTTTTCACTGCCCAGTAGCCACCATACTTTAATTTTGGATAGAAGAATGTATTAAATGCATGAAGAGCTGCATAGCCTTGCTTCTTGTTTCTTTCTACAAGCAGATTCATGTAAAAGTTGATGACTTCATCATTCAGCCATTGCTGGCTGGTTAAAGTGCGGATATCTGCTCGAGTGATTCGTAATTTGAAAGCAGTACTAAGTACCTCATCCTCCGGACCTGGGCCTAGAGCACTCCTGACCTCCTCTTCTATGTGTGCTGGAAGTTGAAGATTGTCTACGATTTCATTTTGCTCTTTGTTGAAGCCAGGATTTTCTTTGGCCGCAGGTACAGATGGCTTTGTTCCGAAGAATCTATCATATCCAGCATCCAGGAAGGTTTGGGCTGATGTTTCTCCCGATAAGTCAGGCTCCAGGACATACTTTCCTCTTGTAGCAATGGCTGGTGCAAATACTGTATCTACATTGGAAATTTGGTCCTCAGGTTGTCGCTTTTTGTTTGCACCTGAACAAAGGTACTTCATTGTTTCCATGTATTTTTTGAGGCCAGCATAAGCGGTTTGAACTCCATGATTCTGCCCTTCCATATAGCCTTTGATGTGGAATGTGCCCATCTGACATTGAAAGCCATCAGGGTGCACAGGCAGAGCATGGAAAGGATTCCCATTGACATCTTCTTTCAATTTATCCAACAACTTCTGGTAGATTTTTCTGTTGGGATGTTGAACAGCTTCATCAATGATAGGGCAGGGTTGCTTCCAATCCTTCCCACCATCTTCAGATGTCACGTGTATCCCAACATTTTCTTGAACTTTCTGGTGACCACCATTGTCATACTCAATTTTTGCCACTCTCACATCTTGCTTCTTAGCTTGTGGCCTCAGTCTCTCACTAATATCCTCATCTGTGAGGTCGATCACATCTGAGTCTAGAGCAGTGTTCTCACCTTTGCCCAGCTGCGAAGACTCTGGCTGGAGCACATCTTCGTCAATCACTTTTCGCTTTTGACTCTTGCCAAGCTCCTTGGTCTTTATCATGATCAAATTCTCTTCCTTCTGTTTCCACATTGAGCTGTATGTACTGCCTTCTGGATAGTGATGGCCATCTGTTCTTTTATGGCCTTCTAGCTTCAAAGGCATGCCAAGAGAAGACAACACAGTTGAAGCCTGATGTGGGATTGTGGCTGCTCCAGTCTTTAGATGGTCAGTTAATTTAGTAGATTGAATATCTTGGTCTGGCATGTTCCAGGCTCCCAAACTTGGCAGTTGGCAAACAGAAGTTAAAGACGCTTGCTGTTTAGGAGAAGTGGCCATGGTCTTAGGGATCAGCTGTTAATGTTCTCCGGTAAACTCAAAGAAGCATAGAAGAGTCTCTTTCATGAGGCGAACAAATCAGTCTAGTCTTAGACTTTTATTTAGCAGATGGCCACTGCACAAATGACTGTGATTATCGTGTAGGCTCTTCAGATGGGCCCAGGCGGGGGACACCCACCCGACAAAAGCACAAAGACGGCACTGAGGGGCCTAAATAGTCATCTGACCCGATCAGGTCTCTCTAGAGCTACTGATGCACTCAGAGCTAAACTCAGAACTGGCTTGGGGTTGCCTTAGCTACTGCCTTTGAAGTTCTGAGGGCAGTTTGTGATGTAATCTGACATCATGTAAATTCCAAGTTCTTAGGAGATGGAGGCCCTTCCTACTACCATCCAGGCCATGGCTCTTACAGCTTTTGGCCAAAATTGGCACCCCTTGTTCTCATGACAAAGCAGTCTCAGGGCCAAATGGGAGCTCAAAGGCATGAGAGTATATAGTCTGGTAAGAAAGAGATAATAATATATAAGGACAGCAGCCTAATTTACTATGTTTCTCTTAGCTGAGCACTTAAATATGGGATACATGGCTGGGAGACTGAAAATGATTCACACATATTCCAATTCCCCTTACTGGACAGGGTAGAACTGCTCTCAGGTCATCCTTCAGCTGGATCTAGCTATGTGGCTTACTTCATTCAAGAGGTGTCCTACAGGCAATGTGTGGCTCCTCCAGACAAAAGTTAAAGAGCCAGTGTAAAATTTATGTCATTCCTTCTTTCCCTCTCTGTAGATATGGATTCTGAGTCAAGATGAACTTTAGCCAGTACCATTTCTTGAGTTAGCAGAGACCCTGTAAATTCACAACAAAATCCATGAGGGAGATAAGGTTTTTCTCTATGAAGTCACACAAGACTTGAAGTCTGTTTGTTGTCACAGTATAATATACACACTGTTCTGAGTAGTACATTTGGCTTTTAGGGGAGAACCTTCTTTATTTTTTAAATTTTATTGTTATTTATTTATTTTTTGTTTATTTTCATTTTATTTATTTGAGAGTGACAGTTAGAGAGAAAGAGGCAGAGAGAGAGAGAATGGGTGCGCCAGGGCCTCCAGCTGCTGCAAACGAACTCCAGACATGTGCGCTCCCTTGTGCATCTGGCTAACGTGGGTCCTGGGGAATCGAGCCTCGAACCGGGGTCATTAGGCTTCATAGGCAAGCGCTCAACCGCTAAGCCATCTCTCCAGCCAGGGAAGAGCCTTCTTATTGTCTAGCAAAGTGTGTCTTCTTCTTACCTATTTTAAAGCAAAGTTCTCATATAAATGTGGTTCTTTTTTAATGTATGGTTTATATCAGGAAAGTCTGTAAGTCATACCCCAGGAGTATCAGCCTATACCAGCCTCATAATGCTTATCGGGGTCATGACTCTTGCAGTGGTTTAGTTGCTCAGATTCCCTTAGGATTTTATAACAAGACACAATTTAGAGCTATACCCTCAGAAGATTTGGACGGGATCAGAGAATTTGCTTGGAAGCTCATTTATGTGGTGTTTAGAGGATGCTGTGGTTCCTTGGTAGGAGATTTTTTGCATGGGATCCATTCTGCACATAACATGATATGACTTTTCTCAGAAGTGAGTGATCTGTAAGTGAGAGGGCATGTAGTTGTAGGTCACAGACATGGAGGGGAGGACATGGCAGGAGGGGCTGGGGACAACAGGTCACAGTCCGCAGTGACTATGTGGAGAGTGATGAATGTATGGATACTTAAGTTATGTCGTCCCTCTTTGTTCTTATTTCTGTAGTTTCATATGCTGGAGTTTTGTTTTATGTGATTGGGATCTTTCTATTAATAGGAGTAAGTGCAGCTATAATTAAGTACTGCTTTATCTGTGCCCCATTAAATTTTGATACCTTCTTATATTGCATATGTAGAGATCTATGTTCTAATTTCCCTTGTGATTCATTCTTTGAACAAATTGCTATTTAGGAGTATGTTGTTTAATTTTTATCATTATGAATTTTCACAGTTTATTTCTAAAATTATTTTTAAAATTTCATTCCATGGCAGTCAGAAGACATGCGTTACAAGATTTAAGCCTTTTTAAATTCACTGAATCCTGTTTCCAGTCATAATGAAAATCTCCCATCAAGAATGTCTCAGTTATGGCATCATGGAAGATTGCAGCAAGGTTCCAGAAAGCCACTGAGGACAGCGAATGTGTGAGGGCTCAGTACCCTGAAAGGAAAGCCCAAGAGGGCATTATATGAAGTCTAATCCTCAGTGACAATTCCAGGGTATTGGAGATGCTGTGACCATGGGACGTCCATGAAAGAAAGCTGGCCCAAGAGGAAAGTCACATATCTGTAGATGGCAGAGCTGGAAGGACAGAGCTACCCAAGGCCACTGAAGCCCAGGAGATGCCATCATGATCTCTACATGCCTGCAGGATTTAGTGTCTGGGTATGTCTATGAGTGTTTCCACTGAAAAGAGAAGATCTACCCCATCAGGAGTTTTAGTATGCACATAAAGATGACAGGGGACTTATCAAGCAAAGACTTGGCCATTTAAATGAGCTTTGGATCTGAAAATGTGTTGAGTAATGAGGTTCTCTGGGTGGCATTCCAAAGTCCATCTATCTCAACAAGGTCTGGGGTAGGTCTCTTGCTTCTGTCAAAAGCAAGAGAGTTGCTTAGGACACCAGGGGATCAGTCCTTATGATGATAACTTCATGGGTTCTTTGGCCAGAAAAGAAAAGAGTAAAGGAATAAAAGTTACTAAAACCAGCACATTAAGGCTAAGAAGGTAGGTGGCAGTTTAGAAGTCAGCACAATGCTCCAGAGGGGTTCCTATACTAATCCCTGTATGGTCCAAGAAAAGATGTGCCCTGTAATGGAGGTACTGGGGAGGCACATCCCAAGACTTCTACCAGTAGATTGAGGTGGGTTGGGGGGGTTAGTGAGTGACCTGAAGTAAAGCCCAGTCCTTGACTTCAGCATAGAGAAGAACTTCAAGAGAGATTAAAGTTAGGAGTTATTAAGTTGAAACTAATGCATAACACATACAGAATAAAACACAGACATTTCAAGAGCAAGAAAAATAAGGACAATGCACACCCCTAAACCTCAGATGCAGACTTTGAAAGAGAGTACTGATAAGGTGTGTACATAATTCTGTGGTTTTAAGTTGATCAAATCATGTGATTTACAGCAAGGTTTAAAGATTAAGCAAAGTTTTAAACTTAGGCACAGTTTTAATATTAAGCTTCTCATTTCTCTTAAAGAATTTTCTTTTGTAAATCAAAAGGTAGGTTTTAAATGTTTAAATTTAGGGATGAGAGAAGGAATGCTAACATAGTTAAACTCAAGGTCACAGACCTTCTGGTCCTAAACATAGTTTATGGTTTGTTTTTAGTTTATTGTTTTTAGCCTCCTTATTCAAGATGTTTAGGGAAACAGTCATTATCTCTGTACGCAATCTTAGTTTTATCACTTGGGCTGAAGTTTCTTGTCTCTCATTCAAAGAGCAGGTAATGCAAACTAGTTCCCAAGGTGAGGGACATCTTTCCCTTCCTGTTTCCTTACTTTTCCTATTATCTGATGGATTCTCACCTCCACTGCCTATCAATGCACAGATACTACAAGAGGATTCCACTTACCAGTAACACTCAGAAGATTTCTGCTTGCTTTATTCTTCTAAAGACCACAATCTCAGGACCAGTGCCTCCCTTTGCTTCCATTCTTCCTCAGTGTCCTGCTGTCCTCCCTGGGATATGAATTGTGTTCTTATAGGGCTTAGCAGTGGATTCCATGCCTCACATGGTTATCTTTGTCATCAAATTGATTGGCTCAGGAATTAAGTAAGAGATATACCTCTTGGGCAGGTCTGTGGGGGTGTTTCCAGGAATGCCCTTCCTGTGGCAGCCATATGTAATGAGGCCCCAGGATGAAGGAGTGCTTTCTGCCTGCCTGCCTTTGCTTCTTGTTGGTGCATGTATCTACACTGTTGTTGTCAACTTCTTTAGGCATTAGAACCTAGCTTCATCAGTTTTTCAATGTGGACTGAAGGTCAATTGCTATCTAGGAATCATTAAAGCTTATAGCACAATATTGGGGCTGCTGAAGCATCCAGCCTCATGGACTGAGCAGCTACCAGGTTTTCATCCTCTCAAACCTGCAGACAGACAAAGTTAGCCCATATTGTGTAAGCCCGTACAATAAATTCCTTTTGTAATAAATATTCATTCTATCAGAACTGTTTCTCTAGAGAACGTTGACTAATATGCATCATCTCCTTTTCTCCCAAAGCTGATCATTGACTCACCACTTCCTCTTCAAGTTTTTCCTTCCTTAAAAGGTGGGGAACAACTCTCCTCTGATTATCACTAATACGTTTTCCCTACTTCATCCTCTCTGAAGTGTAGTAAATGAAAGGGGTACTAGCTAACTTTCCATCATAGTCATACCCCTGTGGGCTTGGATACCTTTCTATAGCAGAGGCCTCCTGATGTGAGTACAGTGGGCTCAGTGCCTGGGCCCCAAAGAAAGGCACTTGTTGTCTGGTAGGGGCAGACAACATACACACCAATGTAACAACAATATACACCAAGGCAAGTGGGAGGGTGTGGCTGAGCAGGAGTAGCAGATGGTAGAAGTGAGGAGGCCTCCACTTTCTAGCCTAGTCACAGTGGGTAGGCCTCTGTGACTTGCTTTGGAAAAATGAAGCCTGGGCCTGACCCTCAGGCTTTTATCTGAATGGCACAATTCTATATATCTGGAGACAAAGGAGAGAGCCAAAAGAAGCAGTCGGTCATCTGAGAAATTTTCGTGATTACTAGTAAATTAGAACTTGATTACACAGAAGTTGACAAGACCTTCCCTCCTAGGAAGATGGAGTGTACTGCCATGAATGCTGTAACATACACAGGTGATGTCTACCTTCACTGCTGGAACAGTCAGAGCAGCATTCCTGCTCTTAGCCAGGCTGCATATTTCTCCTGAAGGACTCAGACTTGGGTCCCACAGCCCTATAGTCACTCCCCAGTTACCAAACACAACTGCTTATGGTCCAGTCCTCCTCACTTCAGGCAGCCTGGGAAAACCCTGTAATTTGAAACTGTCTTCAAACAATGTTTTTTTTTTTTTTTTTTTTTTTTTTTTTTTTTTCCTGACTCTTTCAGTGCAAGGCAAAGAGACTAACTGAGCCTGCCCTGGCTGGAGCTTATCTTGTGGCCACCCCATTATAAAATCCAAAGTGCCAGGAGCTCAGTGGTAGCTTTCAGGAGCAGTAGGGGAAGGGACCATGCTCACTGGAAGCTCTAAAGGCTGCAGCAATCATGGCCTTTTCAGCTTAGAGATTAAAACCTGTAGGTACCCTTGGAGGACACAGCACCCAGGTATGGCCCCAAACAGCTGACAGACTTCACTTCCAATTGGAATGTGTGAGGTTGCTGACTTCCTGGCCCATTCCTGTGGTTCACTGAATTCCAGAACAGTGTTGGCAATAATCCCTCTCCCACCAAGAAGCTCGGAAAATGTCATGGTCCAGGCTTGTCTTTCTCACACTATGAGTTACTCAGCACCCAAAACAGCTGATTGGGATGTGGGCTTTGCAGTGACCTCTCACATCTACACCCCGTTTTTTCGATTACAAAGTGCTTTCTGATGCATTAGCGCATGTGATCCTCCTGAAAGACCTAAAAATCTGGGGAAAGCTATTATTGGTCCTCACCATTGAGCTTACAGCAGCCTGTGGACATGCTTCCTCCAGACACCTGTTTCTTGGCTCCATGAAATGTGGGGCATGTACATAGCCTTAGGATCTACAGACCTGCATGTGGATGTGGCTATGTCATGCCCCATTTGCCCAAATGTAAGTGGTTTTCTTGAGTCTCAGTTTTCTCATGTGCAAAAACAAGGCTATAATGTGAAGATCTCAGTGGTCATTGGGATTACAGAGTGGCTCACCCACAGAAGCCCAAGCACTCTGTCTAAAGCAATTGGTTCTCTAGAAAGATGGCATCCCTTTCAGTCCATAGTTTTATTTTGTCATAATATATAATTACTTTTCCAAAAATAAAACAAAAGAAAGATGGCATCTTGTTGTCACTGTCCCCCACCCTACCCAAGCACAATGTTACCAACTTGAAGCCAGCCCTGACTTATTTTGCATACTCCCGGAGCTCAGCACAGAATTTGATAAGCAGACATAAAAAAATAACAGAGAGCTGGGAGATGGTTCAGTGGGTAAGCATGAGGGCACGAGAGGGCCTGAGACCTAGCTGTAGACCTAGTCCTATGGGATTGGGATTGGAGACAGAACAATTACTGGATCTCAGGAAAGTGGCAGCTTTGTGTTTAGTGTGACTCCTTCACAAAGAAGTTATCAGATGTGCGAGAGGAAGGACACCCATTGTATCCTTCTGGCCTCTATGCACATATAGGTGTGTGCATCTGTACAAAGAGATGCATGAACCCCACACACATATCTCACTCCACATGTACTATACCAGCAAACTTTTCTTTCAATGAGAGAGCAAAAGTAATTGTCAAAACAGAATGGCAAAGTGGCCAAGTGCTCTTTCTAGGGTGGAATGCGTCCTCTTGATAATGGTTATTCCCATGATTTCAATCTCGGTGGTTAATCATCCCATTAGTTAATTAAACTTCTGCAAAAACTGGCCATGACTATTGGGGAAACCTTTTCCCAGTGGGAATCAAGACTACTTGAAATGAAAGAAGCTCCTTACTGCAGAAGGCAGGAAACTCCAGCAGGTCAGATTCTCTGGCTCAAAGCTATAGCTGAGCAAACTGGCCCAACCATTGATTTACAAGAACTTACTAAGTAAGAAAGATGGCTGAAAATGGCCTGCTCAAGGAGTGTAACTGACAATTGATTAAAAACTGTTTCTCTTTGGTTTTTCCTGGGAAAGTGCATGTCAAATTGATCCTTTCAAGTTCAAGTAGAATTATGTTAACTAACCTCCAGCTTAAAATAGTCAATGACAACTTCTGTTCCCCAACACCCACCTGGTGCCTCAGGATAGCATGTTGATTGTATAGCGGTGAGCATAGCTGGCTTCTTTTCAGGATTAAGATCATAATTTCTGCAGGATGTGAACCCCACATCAGATCAGCATTAGCTCTCCAAACTTGGGCCTGGGTATTCCCATTTTTCTCCCATGGAGCTCCTCCTGCCACTCACCATCCTAGGTTTAGTTTCCTCTTCTCTCTGGCTCCAGAATTCCTGGTTCTATTTTTCTTCTGGTTTACTCAGCCTGTACTGAACTTTTGGGTTCAAGTGTCACTTCCTCCTCATGACTACCTTTATTTGCAGCGCATATGAGAATGCACCTTTCTTTCAGAACTCATGTGTCTGTGTATGAATGTGTGCACATGTGCACACATGTGCAAAAACATGTGGAAGCCAGAGGACAACCTCAGGTCTTGTTTCCCAGGTGTCATACACTTTTTTGAGGCAGAGTCTCTCTCACCAGACAAGTACGTTAGACTGGCAAACCACTGTGCCTCAGAGATCCCGCTTTCTCCCTCTCCCTAGCACTGGGGTTGCAGGCACATGCCGCCACATCACCACACCTGATTTAGTTTTTAAGCATGAGTTCTGAGGATGAAACTCACAAGTTCATGCTCACATAGTAAACACTTTACTAACTGACTTAGCTCCTCAACCCCTTGTCACACTCATGTCACTTTTCAGAGGACACTTCTTAGGTGCATATTGGGAAAGGTACACATTTCCCATCTAAGTCCATGGGAACAAAGATTATTATTTGGCTCTACTCAGCATTTGTTGAACAGATATATGGAACCAGAGATGCTAATATGACTGACAACAGAAGGCAATGTCCCACTAGGGCCCCTCTGAGAATGGGATAGAGAACACCCAGGTCATTGTCATTCATGAGGCTGCTTGAGCTCATAAAACTCTCAAGGAATGATCATCTCAAGGATGAGAATTAACATAATCCAATACCAATTCCTCTCTCTTCCCAAACCTGCCAAGGCTTGCCTTGAGCCTTATAAATGATTTTTTTTCTAGCCTGTGTCTGGGCGAATTCTGAGCAAGAGATGTACATTAATACATGATAGCATTACACATCCCAGAAGAGCCCTTTAAGAACTCTTTAAAAAACTGGTAACTGCCAGGCATGGTGGCACATGCCTTTAAACCCAGCACTCAGGAGGCAGAGGTAAGAGGATTGCCGAGAGTTCAAGGCCACCCTGAGACTACATATTAAATTCCAGGTCAGCCTGAGCCAGAGTGAGACCCTAACTCAAAAACAAACAAACAAACAAACAAAAACCACCACCAACAACAACAACAAAAGAACAGTTAAGAACTACAGCACTCCACCCCCCCCCAAAAGAAAACTTGCCTACATTTTGAAAACAAGACACTTTAAATGCAGTAGTGAGCACTGGTAGGTGCAAGATGTCATGGACTTCAAAACATGTGGCTGATGTTTTGGTTCCTCACTTGTAAGAACTCAGCCACCCTTTTTCTAAGGCCAGCTGCATATGCGTCTCCTCTGACTTGCTTCAGACACTTGTGTTGTCTGGAGTCTCTCAGACCTCCACTGTCTGCACACATTGTGAGCTGGCTTGAACACTTTGCTTTTCGTCTAGATAGTCTACCCATGAAGACCTCTCAGTGTCTCTCTTATTTGCTCACAAGTCCTCCTGGAGAAGACCAAATCCTTTTGCTTCAGTTATAAAGGCTCTCTATTTACATCTGTTTCTCTAGTGGGACCCCTGTGTTTCATTAATCTCCATGTGTCCAGGATCTGGCAATGAGACACTTGAGTTACACTAAATCCTTGCTATTTCTGAGTCAAATTTCTGCAGCTGGACCCCAAAATAGAGTCCATCTGTGTTTCATGGGCACAAGGATACAGAAAGATCACCCCTCCTTTGTTAGCTTCCTCAAGTGTCTGTGAACATCCACTGTGACAGGAGGCTGAAATTCATCACAAATATAATTATTTTCAGGCTGAGTGTAGCCTGAAAAGTTCCCTTCTACTTTTCCTATGGTTTTGTCTCCATTGATTTTTTTCTTTACTCTTTGTTAAAAAAGTCCCTTGACACTGTCCCTACATTGCAAGTACACACTTGCCCCAGGCTTTGAGTGAATTTGCTGTCTGTTTAATACCTGCTCCATCTGGGATAGATTAAAACAAAAAGCTTTAGCTTGTACAACACTCACATGCTTTCATGTAGTGGCTGGGAGTTAGGGGGTGCGACATGAACATATAAGTGGGTGCATGTACCAAGAACAGAAATCCATTGAGTTCCCCCAGACCAGACGTCTACATTCTGGAGGGCTCTCAGCAGCCAATAAATTTGACGTGAGTTTTTTTCTTTTTTTTCATGCATTCTGCTGTTAAAGCAAACCCTTCTCCCTAAACGAAGTATAATTGCAAGATACTATTCTGAGTGCCAAAAACGTCAACTGTGAGTTGCAAACATGGACACATTTAAACAGAACCACATGTTAGATGGAAAGAGAAACTAAAAAGGAACCAATCATCTTACCTTTTGCTGAAGAGATAAACTGCAGTGAAGCAACCATGCCAGAAGAGAACTGTGAAACCAGAGACCATCATGCAATAGCAAACTAATGCATTTTCATCAGAAAAATCATGACTTGTACCCCCAGAAAGCAGCAGCAAGGCCAACCCACATGAGGGGCAGGGCACTCATGAAGTGTGTTCAGTTGTGATTACCTCACTTCATTCTACACCAAGGTCATTGGACTGAGGAGAAAGTGCTTTTGCCCATGGTCTGTCAATAAATATCTTTTAAAAAATATATTTTATTTATTTATTTATTTATTTATTTATTTGAGAGAGAGAGAGAGAGAGAGAGAGAGAGAGAGAGAGAGAGAGAATGAATGGTGTACCAGGGCATCTAGCCACTGCAAATGAACTCCAGATGCATGTGCCTCCTGTACATCTGGCTTAGGTGGTTCCTGGAGAGTCGAACCAGGGTTCATTGGCTTTGCAGGCAAACACCTTAATTGCTAAGCAATCTTTCCTGCCCTGGTTTTTGTTTTATTCAGAAATATATACAATCATCATCAGGCACCTCATCCTCCCCAATCCTTCTGAGAGGGCTCATGTGACACTCAGCAATCACTTCTGTGTTTGGGGGGTGCATGTATGTGGAGGCAAGAGGACAATCTTGAGTGTCGTTCCTCAGAAATGGTGGCCATCTTTATTGTGACAATGTCTCTCACTGGTCTTGAACTCACCAAGTAGCTTAGACTAGCTAACCAGTAAACCACTGGCTCCTTGTCTTCATCTCTGGGATTGCAGGCACATGCCACCATGTCTGGCTATTAAAAACATGAACTCTGTATATGTGACTCAGATCCTTATGCTTACATAGCAAACACATTACCAACTGACTATCTCACCAGGCCAGAAATACCTTCTGAGCTAGACTGTTGCTTGAATTGTAGTTCTATGTATAAGAAAATTGAAGTTTAGGGTCCTTAACTCAAAAAGGCATAGGGAGGAAATTGTGAAGTCAGACCTGGGTTAAAACTTATAATTTTAGAGTTATGGCTTTTCCATTGGTTCATGGATACACTTTTATTTAAATATGATATGCCAGCTTTGACTGGTTGTCTTTATCTCTCAACTTGGACTGTGTTTCTTGGAGAAATAGATCTTTAGGTATATAACTATCTTTAGGTATATAACTATATAATTATCTTTAGGTATATAACTTATAAACTTCTGTGGGAAGGAATTCTGCACATACATGTTTTGAACATATAAGCCTATTTTGTTAATCCACGATTTATTGGATAAGATTTCTTAAAATTATTTTAGATAACTCATGTAGCAATATTTGAAAGTAGGAATATGGAGGAAGGTATATGACTCCAGGGTAGAGCCCATCACCTAGTAAATTCTCCTTTTAACAGTGGAGAAACACTGAAAATAGTTGTATAATATATGGACAGTGCAAATATAAAATAGAAAGATGACACTTGATGAAAACTGAGATGGACAATCTCATTGCTCTCAAGCTCTGATAATTTAAGAACCAGTGTAACTTATTCAGTATGTGTGATGTTTGTCTATGTATATGCATGCTCATGTGTGTACAGGGTCATACGTCTGTAGTTGTAAGCACACACACGTGCGTGTGTGTGTGTGTGTGTGCAAGCCAGCGGTCAATTTTGGTTGTCCTCCTTAATTGCTCCTTCCATTATTGCTTTATTTCTTGATACAAGATCTCTCACTGAGCCCAAGACTTACCAATTCAGCTAAAATATCTGGCCAGAAAGTGCCAGTGTTCCTCTTGTCTCTGTCTCCCCAGCATTAGGCTTCTAGGTATGTGCTTCTGTGCCAGGCTTTTATATGAGTGCTGGGTATTTGAGCTCCAGTACCCGTCTTGTATGGCAAGCACCTTACCTACTGAGGATTCCTGCATACCTCAAGAAAATATATTTTTTAATGTAAGCCCAATTTTAGAATAAGTTGAGGATAGAATTTCAGGAACCTACTAAGTACAACAATGGTGGCAGTCCAAAGTGGATTAACATAAGCTTCAAAGGTTTCTGTTGCAGCCAGCTTCATGTTGCTACCTAACCAAAAGCAGCGTGTGGGAGAAAAGGGTTTATTCTGGCTTACTGACTCAAGGAGAAGTTCCATGTTGGAAGGGGTAAATGATGGCATGAGCAGAGGGTCGACATCACCTCCTGGCCAGCAACAGGTGGACAACAGCAGCAGGACAGTGTATAAACACTGGGAAGGGGAAGCTGGTAATAACACCCATAAACCTGCCACAACAATATATTACCTCCAGGAAGTGCCAATTCCCAAATTGCCACCAGGTGGGGACCTAGCATCAGAATACATAAATTTATAGGGGACACCTGAATAAAACTACCACATTCTGCCCTCGCCCCCATAAACCGATAATCATCATGATGTAAAATGTAACTTTAAAAGTCACCATAGTTTTTATCAATCCCAAAGATGTTCAATTCCCATAGTCAAAAATCTTTTAACTGAGCCATAATACCAACAAACAAACAAACAAACAAGCAAACAAACAAACAAAAACACCACCAATTAATGGCACAGAATAAGCATTCACATGACAAAAGTTGGCATTGGGAATATCAAAGAAATATTCAGCCAATAAAAGCTTTAAACAAACAGAGCAAACATCAAACCATATAACTCCAAGTCAGTCAACACTAGCCAGTAACATGTCTCCAGATCCGATAATTCTAAACACTGATAAGCCTCTGGAGTTCCAACTCACCCCTCCAGCTATGCTACTCACAGTCCTTGAAAACTTCATCCAGTGCCAGAAGTTCTCCTTGGCAGACATCCCATAGTCTTGGCATCTCCACTGTGTCTCTACTTCAAGACATGACCCATCCTCATGGCTCCCTTAAGCCTCCACCCAGGCAATTCAATAAGCCTGTTTCACAGTGCCCATGGACATTTACAAGATCATATTGCAAATCCAATGGCCCTCTCTTTCCTGAATTTGTTATACTCCATAATACCAGGTGACTACCAATTTGTTAATACAGGGGGGACAATGCCAACTTTGAAGAACTGTACACTCCTTCAGCATTCAGGCCCCTTACTTCAAAAGAGTCCACATTTGTCCTGTTGTTACAATGGAGATCAGCTGGCCCAATCTCAATGGTTGTAATCTCTCAAACAATTGCAGCTGAGCAGACAGAAGTTTCAGCCTACAAATTTCATTTCTTCTTTTCTCTGCTCACCCCAGTCCATTTCAATGTAGTGCAACACTGAACAAGTTATTAGGACACAAGAATAACAGTAAGCCTCCCACACAAATCGCTTCTAGCTCATTCCAGACAAAGCTCCTTCTCACCCTCATAAGCCAAACCTCATAGTCTATAGTTCTTACTGCATTCAAGTCTTCCAAGGCAATGTTTACCGTGGCTGTATATGAAGGCTGTCTTCCACTAAGAATCTGCCAGTTCTCAGGCATGAAGTCATGATAAAGAGAAATGGATAGAATCATGTGACAAGTACTCTCCCTTTCTGGATAGAAGTGTATAACAAGTAATCTCCCTTGCGGGAAAAAAGCAGCATAAAAATCCATTTTATAATACTCACGAAAACAACCCTAACAACTCCATTTAATGAAGCATGCTGGATAATCTTAGTGCATGCAAATTCTCTCTTAGTAAAATTGAAATTTTATCTCTAAGTAAAAGTTGAGTAACCACAAGATGAATGAGTGGGCAGAAAGTTAGTTTGAAAGTTAGTTGAAAATTCTCTCTTATCCCGATTTGTCAATGTCAAACCTATTCTTTTCTCTATCATTGCCACCATCAACATGAGTCTATCACCCATATATCTATCTATTTATTTACCTATCTAATATCTATCATCTATCTACTTATTATATATCTATATCTATGTATAAACCTACTTATCATCTCTTAATCTATCTTCTATCACCTATCTATCTACCTATCTATCTATCTATCTATCTATCTATCTATCTATCTATCATTTATCTATCTGTCATTGATCCATGTATCTACACTGCAGCAGTTATCTTCTTATGGCTGAGAGAAAGCACCCAACCAGAGGCAGCTCATGGAAGGAAAGGCTCCTTCCTTTTTGGCTTACAGTTTTCAGAGGGAACTTAATCAAGACAGAGAAAACACGGCAAGAACAGACAGCAGGGCCTCCTATCTTATCACCTCAGCTTGGAGGAAGCAGCAAGAGTGAATATGTAGAATGTGGTGGTTTGAGTATGAGTCTCATGTGTTCTTAATTGAGCCTCATACTTGATCCTCAGCTAAGGAGCTTTGGGAGGTGAAGCCTTCCTAGAGGTGTGTCACTGGGAGAAAATTTTGAGGTTTATTAGCCCAGCCGCTCAGGGTGTTTATAGCTGCCTAATCTGTGCTGCTTCCTCCAGTTTACATGACAAGATGTGATTATTTTGCTGTCTGTCCTGCTGTGCTTTGTCTACCATGACAACACTTCTCTTTCAAAATATACACTGAGATAAATTTTCTTTCCATAAATTGCTTCTGTCAGGTGATTTGTTCCAGCAAGAAGGTAACTGCAATACATACATTCACGTATCTGTGTATTTCATTGTCCTCACTACTCCTAAAAATGTCAAAAGCTCAAGATCCTTAGTTTTTCACATGCATGAGAAAAAATAACCACACATGAAGGTTGTCTTGTGTTAGGGTTACAATGGGTAACATATTTATATACCCCAAGGTGAATATGGTATTATGATTTTGCCAGATAATTGTGCAAATTAACTTTTGATTTGATTCTTCAAGGAAGGGTCTAATTCTAGCCCAGGCTGACCTGGAATTCACTATGTAGTCTCAGACTGTCCTTAAATTCACAGAGATTTTCCTATCTCTGTCTCCCAAGTGCTGGGATTAAAGGCATGCACCACTATGCCTGGCTATAAATTACTTTTAATATTCAGTAGTTAATCTAATTCCTAGAATTATTAGCTAAAGGGCCTTTATATGATGTTCTTGATGAGTCATTTACCTCAAAATTACCACATGCCAAAGTTTGGGACTTATGAGTGTCATTTAAACTTACAATGAAGAGCATTTGTGAAACTCACTATAAAGGGCAGTCAGTAATCACAATAGGACAACCATGCTGAGCCCACTGATCTTTGAAAGGCCTTTTGGACTTCTCTGGAAAAACCCATGTTGATTTTTGCATGCTAATTCTCTATTCTGGCCATTACCTACCAAATAAATCAGTGTCCTCCACCTTTCTCCACTGAGGTCTGTTTAGATCTGTGCTGAATCCTGGCTTTGCACTCTACTCTGTCCCTCTGGTAATACACTTCCCATGGAGGCTCTTGAGGGAACTGAGTTGGGCTCTTCTCAGTTTATTCATGTGTTTATTAAATCTCAAGTGAAAGAGTTTCTTCATGATTGTTAGGAAACAGAGCTGAAATGGGTGAGCCAAATCATCACCACAGTTCCTGATGATCTGGGACTCAGGTGAGACAAGTCAAAGGAGAGTTTTTCTTTCTGGCATATGCAAGAGGTAAGCCAGCTCTGCTCTGAATTTTATCTTGTGGGTCATGGAGCTCCGATATCACCTAGGCATCTTCACTGTATATGTGAAGAGCTTCTATCCTTACAACAAATATGGAAAATAGAATTGCCTACAGAATTTAATAACTAATAACTATTAGTCTACCCCAAAGAACCTGTTTATCAAGGTTTAGCCTGGTTTTCAGAGATTTCTAAAGCTCCCTTTCAAACTTCGTTCCTAGCATTCCTAAGCCAGACTGGACTGCCTGCAGTTCTTAAGTACAAAGGGTACATGACCATTTGTCTATATTTATTTATCAATTTATCCCCACTATTCTCTTTCTAATGACACTTTCCCTTCTTCTTCCACCCTCATTGTCATGTCCGCTCACTTCATATGCACCACTCATATCTCTCTTCCTGCATCTTTCTTTGTCTATGTATTTGGTAAATCAAGTTTCGTTAAACTGACTTTCAAACACCGACTGGGAATACAAAGTGGAACATAGCATACTCTTTGCCGACAAAAAACTAAACCCATAGAAACTAAGATAACCAAAGAACCAGGGAAGTCAGCAGCAAGCATGGACATGTTTGTCTATGGAAGCACCAAGAAACTAGCTAAGGCTCAGGGTATCCAGCAGAGTTCCAGGGAGAAGTGGAGACTGAATATAGCTTTAGCAAATCACTAAAACTTCTCCAGGTTAGAAACTTTGAGTAGAAGTGAGACTTCCATTCAGTGAGTAGAGAGAACAGTCTATGCTAGCGTATTTCAGAATCAAGATTTTCAAAGACACTGTTCTAATGCTTACACAATGGTGACTTAGAGGTGGTGATGGTGAGATTTCTTCTTACATCTCTTCTTCCTATAAGGGAGATCTACAGGAGTGCTTGTGCTCCTCTGTTATCAATAGGCTCCATGACTAGAAAGAGACAAATTTATATCCAAGTACACACAATGAATCCAAGGTGTGTTTTCCAAGCATTGTTCACTGCAGAGTCCTCTAAGGGGCATCACTCCTCACAAGGGAAAGACAGAATAACTGTTTGGGGCTGCTCACAGGTGCTTGTACAGTTCTTTCCTTTTACAAGCCTGTGAGGCCAAGGCGAGGGAAGGGATGTTTTCACAAGCTACAGTACCTATAAACCTAGAGAAAAAGAGTGCTCTGCATACGTAGCACCACCAGGCTGCTTCATCCCTTTCCCTGGTATGACAACCTTCAAAATGACATTCAAGAGCATTTTGACCTAATGGGAAAATGCACTGCTAAACCCATGGTTGTGCTCATACTTCACAGAAAGCTGAGCCTGGCACATGTAGACCTGTGCCACTGCTAGGAGTGGAAAATAATCAATACATGCTGTTGGATGAATAAGAACTTCCATTTCATTTAGTGTACAAAATAGATTATTGTAAAAATGTAGGAGCCCTGAGCAAGCATTGGCTATATTCAGATTTTGCACCCCAGTGAAAAGTGATGCATTTGATCTATTGATTATATTCATGTGGGAGCTTCAAGAGGACCTTTCTCTCCGTGTGGGTGCAGTGAGGAATCAGCAAACATCTGAGAGCCTTGTACTGTTTGCATGGCTAATTCGCTGGTGTTTTTCAATTCTTGCAGGGGTGGATTTTATGAAAAAGAGTAGTACTATCACAATAATTCACCAGATAGCATTTTTATAAGACTTGGAAAGGCTCACTGGGGCACTGTGATTTCTACCGTTCTAAAATCCCTTGCAGGTTATGCTTCTATTGATAGAGCACTGATATTTATTTTCAAAGGTCTCCAGTGCCAGTAGAACTGAAATAATGTAAGCCTACAAAATATGCTTTAGGAACAATGGTGACATTTCTTGGCAAACAGTTGGCAATCTACCTTTAATTGTTTGCCATTGATGGTGATGGAATTCATCTTTGAGAACATTGTCAACATCATGCAGCTCAACTGCCTTTTAATTATTTAAATCATTAAAACTTTGCTGTTCTCATTCTGTGGAGTTGGAGCTTATAAACTCAAAAAGGAGAGCCAATTTGAAGCAAGCTGAGGCAGAGCAGTAAACCTGATAGTTAATTGAACAAATCCTCATTGGGCACCCACCATGTGCCCGGCACTGTGCTTAAAGCTCAGAGAAATAAAGAGGAATTAGCCATGTTGAATACCCTCCAGAGGCTGACAGGCACACACAACCAACTATAAACCATTTCCTAAACATCTAATTGTGCTAGGAACAAAGTGCTCTGAATATGTAGGGGATGGAAGGGTTCCCTTCTACCCAGCAAGGCAGGTAAACTATAGCATTTACCACTCTCTCAGAGGTAAAGAGTACAAAACACAGCTCATATTGGCTTACGGATCCAGGAATACCAGTGGTGGGGCTGTATTTGAGGGGGCTGAGGTGACAGTCCCAGTCTGCTTATCATTTTCTCTCTGGGGAGTGTTCTTCAAATAAGGGTTGGCTTCATTCACAGATCCTGTGTTGGGGAAAGATGGTAGCTTCAGTTCCAATACCACACTCCTACTGAGCTCAAGTACAACAGGAATAGTGCCTATAGGCTTCAGAAAAACCCAACAATAGTCTTTTTGTACCTTGCTGGCTCAGAGTCAATTAAGAGGAATGTGCTTTTTCTGATTAGGCCAATTAGAGTCCAACAGCAGGGTGGGAGGAAAAGTACTTCATCCAAGCCTCTCGAACTAAAATCCATGAAAAAGCAACTCCCTCACAACACAAAGAAAGAAAGAAAGAGAGAGAGAGAAGGGGGGGAGAGAGGGGGGGGGAGAAAGAAAGAAAGAAAGAAAGAAAGGAAGGAAAAGAAAAGAAAAGAAAAAAGAAAAGAAAAAACTTATATTCTTGTTGTAGAAGAAGTTTGAATAGGTGTGCATGAGGCAGAAAAAAAATGATGCGTGTATTGGATAGAGAAGTACGAAGAGATCAAACAATGTGGCTGTGTACAGCAGGGGGTCAGGCAGACTGGTTAGAGGAAGGCAGACATGAGTGTAACAGATTAATATACATGCATGTAGAGTTTTTATGATTGCCACATGAAAATTAGTGGGGAAAAGCCCCAGTGGTAGAGTAGTGATAACAGCTTGCAATTGCAGAGGGAAAGTACTTCTGGAAGCAGTAAATATTCTAAGTGGGCCAGCAAGGATACTAAGAAGTGTCAGGTTATCAACTACCTTACTACATGTCTAGCCAAGTTACATGTATGGAAGGACCTTTGGAGTACATATCTTTCTCTTAAGGGAAAGGTACATGGGTTAGGTGATTCAGATCTCTGGAATACTTCCTAGCAAACTTTTGCCTGTGAGAGCTGAAAAGGTAGATAGGATAATGGGGGCATAGAAAGACTGATCTGAGCTGATATGCCTATTGGCATAGATAAGTACATTTGCCCAAAGCATGCTAAAAGCCATTTCTTTCTCTTTGCTCTTTCATATCAAGATGAGGGCACAGGTATTATAGTGTCTGAGGTATAGACTGGACAGGGAACAATTATCTATTTTCAATGAAATAATTCTAAACACAGATAAATCTCACTCTCACTCTCACTCAGAATAGTCCACTAGTCTAATCAAGTTCCACTTCAGAGTCAGTCAACCACAACTCATCATCCTATATGCAAAGAATACACACCAAACCAATTCTACTTTATATAAATTAATAAAAAAAGAAGTTAGCTCTCAAAAAAAAAAAAAAAAAAAAACAGACTTGGAAATGCACAGATTTTGGTATACTTGTAGACCCAGGAACTACTCCATGATCAATCCTAAAGGACAGCCATGCTGAAGGCTGAGAAAGGGTGCAGTATGTCTATGCTCACATGCCCTGTCATGGAGCAGATGACTGTTTGTCCACTTGTAGAATTCATGCTTCAGACAGGGAAGAACTGTGACTACAAACTGTGACTGTGGGTAGGCTCTGTGGCTAAGATTCCTGAAATCCATGACCTAGACTTATTTTACATTGTAAGCCCTAGTCTAACTGGTCATAACAATGGCTTTGCTCCTTTCCTTGCTTAAAGGCCTGCTGGGGTTTTTGGAATTTTCAAATAAACCATGGTTAATTTCAATATAATATTCTAAAAGGAAAAAAAAGCAGTGCATATGGAGAGAGGGAGAAGATGGGGAGAGAAAATTTACCGATGGCTTCTATTTTAAGCCTTCTGCTAGAATTGTTGGAAAATCAGACTAGATAAGGCAATGGGACCTTTAGCTATACCCATCATCCTGTGAGGAACATTGCTTTCTATAACCCCCACAATTCAAAACTTCATTCTTCAAATTCACCTTGTTGATTCTTATTGACACTCAAGGACTCAGCTTAGATGTCATGGGTGAACCTGCTCCGGTTGCACTTGTGCCTTGCATATGAGTAGCACAGCCCCCCCCCCCTTCCTTCTCGCAGCATTTCCTACATGGTTTCCTAATTTCTACCCAGGGCACAACCTTGGCCTCTTGGCTCTGTGAAGACAAGATTACATCAGCACTTGTGGCATTATACTCCCAGGCTCTACTATACACACATCCTTGATAACCATAAATACATGCATGATGGAGGACTGAACTGGCCATCTAGACCACAAGCTTGTGATTTACCTATAGCTTCACTTATGGACAGAAACTGACTATGGTCATTTTGAACTTGACTCCAACAACATTGGCAGGAGTCTGCATAATGCAGGCTCTTAAAGTCCACCTGGGGTCATTATGTCTTTGTTTCTGTGAACCAGCAAGTCAGCTAATTGAGTGGAGCTCTGGCATAGAGAAAAAAAAAATAACAACAGGCTTTAAAAGCACAAGCTTTAATTCTAGCCCTGCCATTCATGGCTGGTCCACATCATGACACCCCAACACATCCCTGAGCCTAGGGAGTTTTATATTAATATAAATAAAAATATTCAATTTAAATTATATTTTTATTTCAGAACATAGCTAATACCTAAATAACACATGTTTATATATATATACAAATACATATATATAATATATATACAACACATAAGATTTTATGTATGTAAGACCTAAGTATCTATACATACATACATATATATATGTTTATATATACATATGTGTGTGCCTAATAAGATTATCATAAAATTAAATGAGAAAATAAGGGACTAGGGAGATAGTTTACTTGACAAAGTGCTTGCCTTCAAACATAAGGTCCTGAATTTGGATTCTCAGCACCCACATAAAAGTCATATGTGGTGGCATGCACCAGTAAGCCCAGTGCTGAGTAAGTGGAAACAAGACCTGTTGGGTGGACAAACTGCCCTGCTATGGACAGTGGCCCAAAGAGAACAAACTTCATGGTGGATCCACAGACACCTTGATCACTTGCTTTATTGTTTGTAAACTGTGTAAAACTTAAAGAAAATTCATTGTCTGCCAATTCTGTCGTCTTTAGTCACTTACTGTTTTGTACTAGTAAATTTATGCCTAGAAGTCTTATAAGTTCATTTTATGGGTCTTGTTAGCTCTTTGCTTTAGAAGCAAAGGAAACAGGGATGCATTCTGCCTCCTCTCCCCTCCCAGTGTCCACTTAAAACAGTCCCCCACAGACTACAGATTGGCTTGACATTTAGATGTAAGCATTCACACTGATTCTTAATGCAGTCAAAGCTTCTTTCTCTCTTTCAGTAAATGAATTTTCCATTTGCCACTAGGAAAATCATAGTATTGGACTGCACTAAACCTGTCTCAACTTTGCATTTGTTGTATAATTAATATTAATTGAATATACATTGATTTTGTTCTTGGACTAATGGAGTAATTTTAAAAGAAAAGCTTGTTCCAGTAATTAAGCAGATTAAAATAGATAACATATATTTCTTGCTTAATCAGTCCAATAATTGAGTTCCACTAGTTAAAATTCACATCTACTCTTTATTTAATCATTAAATGCTATGTATACCCTGAAGCAAAAAAAAAAATATATATATATATATGGACAGCATTTTTAACTCAAAGCATCACATTTCAAATCCACCATGAATATAGATTATCGATGTGTGATTCTTACAGTTTATCAGGAATGCAGCTTTTATTATTTTATTATTTACATTTGCATGTGTATGTGCAGCATGCATACAGGTATGTATGCATGCATATTCATGTGTATGTGGGCACATGTGTCTTTAGCTATGTATGTATGTGTATGCATATGCATGTAGAGCCCTGAGGTCAACATAGGGTATTTCCCTCAGTTGCTCTCCATCTAACTTTCGGAGACAAGATCCCTCATTAAACCCGGAGCTCACTGACCCAACCAGACAGCTACATACCCAAGGAATGCCCTCTACCTTCCCAGCCCTGAGATTATAGGTGTGCATTATTGTGTGACTAGCTTGTCAGCAGGTGTTGGTTGTCCAAACTCAGATCCTCATGCAGCATGCACTTTGACCATCACACCATCTCCCCACACTCCTGGGGTTTCTTTCAAGTGCTAGATACACCCAGATTATTTCTGAAATCTCACCAGTAGAACCACATCTCTACAACTCTGAGATGGTATAAACAGGTCATATTGCCTGAATTCAAGTGTTACGACCTTAACATACAGATGATGTGCCCATGGACATGTACAGAACGACATGAGGAAAGCTCCTCCAACACTTGCAAACAGGGCCCGTGATGGTGTGGCATACCACAGCCTCACAGCTAGGACAACAGGCTGGTTAGTATCACTTTCACTCTTAAGATAAAAAAGGCAGCAGGGTATGATTTTGTACTCCTGGAATCCCAGCATTCAGGAGGCTTGGGCAAGAAGATTCCAAGTTCTAGGCTAACTTGCACTATATAGCAAGATCCAGCTCAATAAATAAACAAATTACTAAATTAAAACCTGAAAGTCTGTTAAATCTACTGGACTAAAGTCATGAGGAAGATTTAGTTGGCTGTAAAAGCAATGCTCTTCTATGTTTAGAGAATCATACAAACAGTGTCAATGAGGGTGCACAAAGCGAGAAGCTCACTCGGTGTCTCATGGTTCTCGCATGAGGTTCCTTTGCTTTGGTGAGACAGTTGAAAACTACATCTGTATCTTGCTGTAACAGCCCAGTATGGTGAAGTAGTAATTTGTCCTGGATTTCCATGAAGAAAGCATTTATAAATGGTTTAATGAAAATCATAAAACAATAAGTTTGAGATGGTATTTTTTCCAACATCATTTTCTTTTGGAAAATCAAAGTTTATATCACTCTACAGAAATAATACCATACGGGGCTGGAGGAATCGCTCAGTGGTTGAGGTGCTTGCCTGCAAGGCCAACAGACCTTGGTTTGATTCCCCAGAACCCATGTAAACCAGATGAACACAATGGCGCCTACATCTGGAGTTCATCTGCACTGTCTGGAAGCCCTGACATGCCCATCCTCTCTCTGTCTCTCTTTCTCTCTCATTCTGCCTCTTTTCCTTTCTCAAATAAATAAATAAAAATAAAATATTAAAAAAAAGAAATAATACCTTAGATCCCTAAATGAACTCTAATGGTGAACTCAAAAGACTTTCATCAAAAGTGCACTGACAACTCACATAATTATTAAGGCAGCCAACACTTTTTTCATTGTGTGTGTGTGCATATGTGTGTGTGTGTAGTTCCCTGTATGGGAATGGGAGTGGGAGCACATGCATATCATGGCACACCTGTGGAGGTCTGAGATGACTTTCATGTTGGTCCTTGCCTTCCACATTGTTTGAGGCATTGTTGTTCTGCTTGTGACCTTCCAGGAAATTGTTCTATTACTGGCTCCCTTCTTGCTGTAGGCACACTGGAAATGCAGAAGCCCACCACAGCTTTTTGGCTTTTATGTGGGGTTTGGGAATCCAACCTCAAGCACTGAAAGTTGTGCAACAAGTGAGCTATCCAATGAGTCATCTCCTGAGCCCCTATTGATTCAGGGCAGAATGCTACAGGGTGTAGAAGTTTACCTCACTGAAGTCACCCAACCTCAAAGCGACTAGTGTAACAGACACTATGATCATTCCAAATTTTCAACTAATTAAGGGAAAATGTGCTATAAAGTAAAAAGAGAAGGATGTGAGAAATGATGTGATCAAAGGCAGACAATTTTGCAGCCAGGAACTGCAAAGAAGGTGTAGCAAAGGGATCCTGTGGAGCAGAGGAGAGATGGGACTAGAACCCAGGCAGGCCGTGAAAGGCTCAGGGAGCTACATTAACCTGGAAGGCTTCCGCTTTATCCTTGGTGTTCATGTAATATAAGAGTTATTAGTGGCAGTTCTACTGAAAACAAAAATACCAACTCAAAACTAACACTTACTAAATATTCTGAAATAATATGAGTTTTGGGATGACGTTGTGAAAATTTCACAGTGTTATTAGATACTGTTTCATTACTAAAAGATTGTGGGTTTTTAATACAGTAGTCACATATAAAATTGTGAACAACAAAGGGGACTTTCAGTTCATCATAAAATTGTCACTGAGCTCAAAGAAATATTTCTCCCTTTTCCTAAATAAGGACTACTAGGCCATTAGCCCAAACCTGTGCCCTATACCTTACATCACCTAGAAATGGTCTCTGTCCCTGCACTGAGAGAGCAGAGCAGCCAGAACTGCCTGTGTTTGAAGTACTCAGATAGGTATAATTACCTTCTTTTCCTCCACCACAGTGTTAAAGGCTGTGATGGTTTACATTGATTATACATGTGAAAGGACTTAGACTCACCTAGAAAACAAGCTTCTGGCCATGCGTGTGAGGAGTTACTATGATTATGTTAATTGAAGTGGGAAGACCCACCTTAACTGTGGGCAGCATGATTCCCTGGGCTGCAGTCCTGGAATAGATATAAGAAAAGACCTGGCTGAGTAGCAGCATTCATCACCTTCTGCTTCTTCACTGTGGACTAACTATGATTAGCTGCCTCAAGCCCCTGCTGCTGTGCCTCCCCACCATGATGGACAATAACCTCAAATTATAAGCAGAAATAAAATTCCTCCCTTAAATTTCTTTCTGTTAGTGATTTGGTCATAGCAAAGAGAAAGCAAACTAATACAGGGATTATACATTGTTTTCACACTTATTTCATCATCTGAAACTTAAGTTTATCCAAAGAGAGATAGAGTGTAGATCAGTGAACAGGAAACCATGTACTCACTGTTATCTAAATAGGCTCATTAATGTATCAGGCTTAAAAAGTAAGAGGAACAAATGAAAATGGAAAGGAAGAAAGAAAATAAACAAACAACAAAAATAAGGACATGTTAGAAAGAAACAGACCCGGGTTGGAGAGATGGCTTAGCAGTTAAGGCATTTGCCTGCAAAGCCAAAGGATCTTGATTCCCCAGTACCCGCTTAAACCAGATGCATAAGGTAGTGCATGTGTGTGGAGTTCGGTTGCAATGGCTGGAGGCCCTGGCACACCAATTCTCCCCCCCCCTCTCTCTCTCTCTCTGTGTGTGTGTGTGTGTGTGTGTGTGTGTGTCTGCCTATTTCTCTTTCATGCTCTTTCAAATAAATAAATAAAAATAAATGTTGAAAAAAGAAACAGAACTGGCTGATCCAGGTACCTATATTCTGCCAACCCTCAGGATGGAATAATCAAATATTTATGAATAGGACTCTGAAGAGACATCACCTAGAGCTCAACAATGGCTGTCATGGTGAGGCGGTAACTCAGAAGAAGTAAATGAATTTCTCGTTGTGCCTCAGTTTTCTCATTTATAAAACAGAATCCCAACAGTACACTAACCACTGGGTTGTGAGGAGATTAAATAAGTCAGTAGAGGTGAATAGTTCCACACAGAATGTCAGGTTAGTATTTGGCTATTATTTTTCTTTCTTTTCTTTGCCTCCTTCTTTAATCACTGGGGCAACACCATAGACATTCTGGAAGACATCCATGAAGGCAGGAGTTATAAAAGTTTAAGCCCCAGACTCTTTCCTCTGGAAAGGCCTGCCTTGTACAGAAAGCAGCATTACAGAGAGCTGGTGTCACATACAAGTGTGGGGTGTTCTTGTGAAATGTGTCTGTTTAGAAGCAAGCTTATACATTCTGGATGAGCAAAGATCTCATTTAACCCAGTGGCTGGCACATACAATTTTAAATACTAATAGTGGTAAATGTTGTTTGGTGCCACATGGGTGCAGTAAAGCCAGAAACCCACCATTTATATTGAAAAACAAAAGGATATTTCTCTTATTTATATAATACAATCCATGTCTCCATTTTGTCTTAAGATATGCATATTATGACTAAGATCTCACTCATGATTTTATAGTCAAAAAGGGGCTGGGGAGATTGCTCCCTGAATAAAGACATCTGCATGCAAGCCTGCCAACCCAAATTGAATCCTCCTTGGCATTAAAGTCTATAATACCAATTTGCCTATGGCAATGGGAGACAGAGCCAGTAGACACTGGAAGCTCACTAACAGCAGTGAAAAGACAAATTTTGTCTCAAAAACACATGGAAGGAGAGGAGAAACATGCCAAAACTGTCCTCTCACCTCCACATACAAGTCATGGCACATGCTTGCTCATATACACACATCATACAGATGCACTCATATTTGCATATATACATACACATACAAATATATAATAAAAATAGAAAAAAATTAAAATCTTCACTCTGCTTCTAGATATTTTTTGTACTAGGAGAAAATATTTCTAGCTTAATTATTCTTTTATTGTAAAAATTTCATATTAAATCTTGGAATATTATACAATTCTCACCAGCAAAAACCATTATAGTATCTAGGTTTTGTAATATTTTATTACTGTTCTTTTGAGAAGCAACATTGGAAGCAAAACATGTAATGAACAAAGTCTTAAACTACATAAATTTCTACTGTTCTTTAACTCATGTTTACAAATATGTTAAGGGCTTAAGAAATACCTTAGTGGTTAAGGCACTTGCATGTAAAGCCTAAGGACTCAGGTTCAATTCCCCAGTACCCATGTAGGCCAGATGCACAAGATTGCACATGCGTCTGGAATTCATTTGCAATGGTTAGAGGCCCTAGTGCTTTCTCTCTCTTTCTCTCTCAAGTAAGTAAATAAATAAAACATTTAAAATACATTAACAGATATATTCTTGAATTTTTGATTTAAGAGTCATGGAAATGTTAACTTTCAATACTTGGAAGTCATTAGCTAACATTATCAGAAAATACTTCACATCTATATGAGTACATGCATATTCTTCTAGGGAAACCCAACATAAACTATGTATGCTAAGCTAGGGATGATTCTAGATGAATTCTCTCTGTTGCTAATGTTAAGATACAGCTATAAATGTAAATTCATCATTAAACTTGGTCCAAATAGTGTTTCCTAGAACAAAAGTGACTACTCACTGTGTTTAGCCAAGCAGTGAGGACCATAAATGGGCTGTAAACTTTAAACCATTGCCCAGGTGAGATAACATCACTGACATATTCTATAGTGAAAATAGCCAGGCAGAGCTGAGCACAGCTTTTATGCAGATCAACCTAGCATGTTTCTATGCTAGGGAACCAGATCAATGGGCAGAAAATAGAAAATGATATATCCAGCTTCATTCCAACCACACTGTGATTAAAACATTAGGGTTGGATGTCTTCAGTAGGGAAATAGTCTGTTTTACTGATGTGGATTATTTCTCTTTCCTGGAACACCAAGCTGTCTCATGCATATGCACATTACCCCTCTCACCCTCAATGTGTCTAAGATGTAGTGAATAATGCAAAGAACAAACAACTGGTCTATGGATTTGTCAGGGTTCTTTAGAAAAATGAGAAGAGTGTGTGTGTGTGTGTGTGTGTGTGTGTGTGTG
This sequence comes from Jaculus jaculus, assembly GCF_020740685.1. Classification (NCBI taxonomy): domain Eukaryota; kingdom Metazoa; phylum Chordata; class Mammalia; order Rodentia; family Dipodidae; genus Jaculus; species Jaculus jaculus. Next base: position 61,748,521 of record NC_059103.1, on the reverse strand, counting down.
TGTGTGTGTGTGTTTGATTAATACAAGGAATTGATTCACACAGTGATGGAAGATACATCCAGCCACAGAATAGCAATGGTGTAAGCTCCAGAAGGCTGAGAGAGGAGATGCTTGGATTCAGCCTGTGTCCCACTGAGGCCCTCAGAATGTATAGTGAGAAGGCTAACACACATTAGCTTATATTACAATATGTTATATTCAGTCCTCTCAACCAAATGCAAGTCTCATCATAGCACACCTCCATGAACATATCCATGAAAGTATTTAACCAGATATTTGGATACGTCATGGTCTAATTAGGCTGGCACAGATTAAGCAAATAGAAATTAAGTCTCAAAATCCAGAAGACAAGGGAAATTGTAAGCATAAGGACCATATATGTGCTGCCTCATGCTGTGTCTAGAGCCTTGAACATAAGGACATAGCAAATGATACATGTGCAGTAAATATATGAAAGCATGAACTAATCCTGGGACTACAACTTACTGACTTTGGATGAAATGCTGAGTCTCAGGGCTCAAAGTCCACCTCACAAACGTATGATGAGAAATCAACATATCAAACCATTCAAATTCATGAATCTGTGTATTAGTTACCTTCTCATTGTTGTGAACAAACACCTGACCAAAAGCAACTCAAGGAAGGAAAGGGCTTAATTAGGTTTACAGATTTTAAGAGAAGTTTCACCATGATGGGAATGCCATGGTTGCATGAGTAGTAGCAAAGCTGGTCACACTATGCTCTCAACCAAGAAGCAATGAGTAAACAGGAAGTGGGGTGGCAATAAAACCTCAAGGCCTGTTGTCAGAAACTCTCTTCCTTCAGCCATCATTGATCTATTTTCTAAAGATTCCACAACCTTCCCAAATGGCACCATCAGCTGGAGACCAAATGTTCAAACACTTACAAGGGACATTTTACATTCAAACCACAAGTCTGATGACAAACACAAACACTTTGACTCTTAATATCATTCACAGTGTCCATGCTTACCCTGTGAAAACCCATTGTACAGCAACCTTCATTTCCACAGCCTTGCTATAATTTAAAGTAAGCAAACGTACAACTGAGATGCCCATAGCACAAAATGTTTTTAGGCTTCAGCTGGAAAGGAAGAGTTTCCTGGGGGTGGTGTCTGATTTGAGACCATGAGAGCATACCTTAGAATACCTTGTTCATTTACCATCTTAATAGATATTTTCAAATGTATTTCCAACAACATACATAGCAGAGAATGACCTCTTAAGGATGCCATGTGACTGATACTATGTGTGTACTCTGGTTGTTGACTACTTCAGTGTCTAAAACTAAACTTTTCAAAAAGGCTAACTTCAGGGTGCATGATCTCATTACCAATGGAGCACTAAACCCACCTGAGAGCACTGTTCTCCACTCTGCTGTCTGCAGTCACTCTTCTTACGCTTCAGTTCAACTTGCATGGCCTTATCACCATCAAATACCTTTCTGTTTCATCTGAACAAAAGTCAGAAATATTTATGAAGGATGGAAAGGAGACACAAAAGCATGGTAAAAGCCTGATAAAAGTCAGGTGTGAAAAGAACATCATGTAGCCCCTGGGAGACACAGGTCATGGGAGATATGGTTCAGGTTGTTTGACTCTGCTCAAGACTTAGAAGCTGGTGCGCCCTTCCTCATCCCAAGTTTAGGCAGGATTTGTAACTTCTTAACCATTAGAAAGAAACTGGCAGAAGTGACAAATGCCAATTTAGGACTCAGGTACTAATAGATTAGAAGTTCCTAGCTGTCTTAATTTTTTATTTAAACATTTTGTTTTTATTGATTTATTTGAGTCAGAAAAAGGGAGGGAGAAAGAGAAAGAATGGGTGCATCAGGGCCTCCAGCCACAGCAAATGAACTCCAGATGCATGCGCCACCTTGTGCATTTGGCTTACATGGGTCCTAGGGTATCTAGCCTAACTAAGTCTTTTGGCTTTGCAGGCAAGTGCCTTAACTGCTAAGTCATCTTTCCAGCCTGGCTGTTGTAATTCTTTCTTTCTTTCTTTCTTTCTTTCTTTCTTTCTTTCTTTCTTTCTTTCTTTCTTTCTTTCTTTCATTTTTTGTTTGTTTTTTCAAGATAGGGTCTCGCTTTAGCCCAGACTTACCTGGAACTCACTATTGTAGTCTCAGGGTGGCCTCAAACTCATGCCAATCCTCCTACCTCTGCCCCTTGAGTGCTGGGACTAAAGGTTCATACCACCATGCCTGGTTCTAATCCCTATTTAAAAAAATCTTGCGTGTGTGTGCATGTGCACTTACACATTCATATAGAGGTCATTGGGCAAGCTTAGGAGTAGATGTTCACTTTCCAACTCATCTGAAATAGAATTTGTTCTTCTTTGCCACTGTGTATTCCAGACTAGCTGGTCTGGGAGCTTCTTGGTATTTTCCCCTCTCACTAATATGTACTGGAATTGCAGATTCTCACTCTTTTGCATCTAGCTTTATGTGGATGCTTGGGATCTGAACTCACACTTCCATAGCAGACACTTTACCCACTGAACCATCTCTCCAGTCCAAAAATTCTTATTGTAAAATTACAATTGCCAGGCTTTGAACAGACAGAAACCCACAGGAAAAAGCAATGAGCCCCTGGTCAGCTGCCCACATAGCCAACTTGACTTCCCATTATGGGAGAAACAGATGCTCTGGTACTAGAGAACAAGACTGTTACTTCTAGAATCAGGTGTGGCTGTCCAAATTGTCCAAACTGAGCTCCTAGGAAACAAACAATTGCTGTGTTGTAAACCACAGAGTTCTGGGGAGGTTTGCTACATAGCCATAGATATCAGTAGCCAGGAGTAAAGAAATGAAGACTGCCATTTCAAATCTACCGGGAAGTCATCATAGATCTTGTAAAATCACAGATTTGCCTCTGCTTAAGACTGAATATTGAATGTTGCACTGAGTCCCAGACCCTTACATCAAGCAGATAAGATTCCTACTGGTCTGCATGCTTCTGCCTACATTTCTCTCTTCATGTAGGTATGATATATAGATGTGTATGTGGAAACATGGAATAGATATATCCATTTTTGAGGTTAGTTTATAAAGCAACATGTTTCCTTGAGCTATTTTGGGGGTACTTGGTTTTGGTAGCACCTCCTCCTTAATCTCTCTATCCTCCTGCTCCTTCATCTTAGCTTAAACCCTTCCACTGCTTACTGACTTGATTTTATTTTTAGTCGTAATTTTCATATATGTATATAATATAGTTTAATCACAATATCTTCCTGTTGCCTTCTCTTATCCCACTCCTGGTCCCCTTTCCACTGGACCCTTCCTTGTTTCCAATTAGTCTCTCTTATAATTTAATGTCTTCTTCTTTTCCACTTTTTGTCCTCTCCTCCACAATCACCCATGATGGAATATTGATGGGGCCAATCTTGTACAAGTCCTGGTCAAGTAATGATAGCTGCTGTGAGGTCATAAATGCAAAGACAATGTCATATGCAAAAGACAGAGTAGAACAGATTTTTTTATCCAGGAAAATCAGAAATTTAAACAGTAATAAACATCTTGTAACCTGTTTAAAATGTCCTGGGGGACTCAAGGAGACATTGTATGTACCCATTCAACTCAACTGTCTCATACCTCATTCTGCTATGCCAGCGGGACTGTTTGACAGCCAGGACACCTGCACGCAGGACCTCCCACTTCCTGCCCAAGTTCATATGTGTGGAGTGTGGCTGTGTACTCCCTTGGGTTCTGAGTCTTCTAGGCAAGGCTGAAGCCCTCTCTCCAAACCTGAATCCTGTCACAGTTGTCAGCAGCTTTTCTCTAGGGACTCTATACACAGCATGACATTTAAAGTGGAATACAACTTATTCCCTGATGCACCCCTGGGAAAACCCATTTCATGGCTTTGCTCTGAAGTTGAGTCATTTTCAGATCTTTTCCCCTAAGAGCTACTGCTCTGGTCACCAATCTGGTAAAACACAGCCTGGCAGGATATTGGGAAGTTGAATCCCTGGAGCTGTATCCCTGTGTGCTTGTTACTGTTTGGTAAGATATGGGACCTTTAGGAGGTATGTCACAGCTGGGAGAAGTTTGTTATAGGAGAGGGAAGGATTTGAGATACACAGTCTAGTCTCTCTCCCTGCTTTATCTCTGAGGAGATATAAGCAAAGTCCCACAACCACCTGGGAATGCTCCTCCTATTGCCATGCCTTCCCTGCCATGGTGGACCATATGCCTTTAAACCATGAGCCAAAATAAATCTTCCCTCCCTAAGTTGTTTTGGAAAGGGATTTTATCATGGCAATGAAAGACGTAAGTAATGTATTAACCAATACTATTACAAAGGCAGCTTTAGAAGAATAACTCTGCGTCTCTTTCTCTATGCTCTGTAGGTCTGCTCTCTAAACTGAACTAACTACAGATGCAATTTTAAGAGCACATAAAATGGAAAAAAAATAAAAACATCAACTACAAAATTCTCAAAGTAACTCTAAGTCTGTATGTCTAAGACTATTCACAGGAAGACCCAAGACTCATCAAGGTGATTAGAAGTAGTGCCAGTTAAGCATTGAGCATTGCAGGAAACAGTTCTATCACACCTGCCAGGGCTCAGGGATTACTATGAGGGAGATCACAGAAGAATATTAGTGTGGGGCTCACCACTGGCCAGAGGAGCTTCTCTTTGGAGATGGCAGTAGATAATTGGGAGACTCAAAATTCATCAAAGTGCTGAAAACTAAGAGATAGTTGACAGCTCAGGACCAAATGATACATCTTTATCACTCTGTCCAAGGCTCTGGGAACATTGGAGAAGAGGGGGAGGAAACAACCTAAGAGCCATAAGATGTGGAGGAGTAATGCAGGCCACTATCCTCTGGACTGGGACATCATGACCTTGCAGTGGAGGTCTCTACCACCATAAAACATGCACAATATTGAGCAAGTCAACATTTTGACATAGATGAGGGGTGGGCACAGACACAAAAGAAAGAGATATCAAATTCAAGTACTACTTGAAAACTGGAGAGGTTTCAGTGGAATGTGTGTGGGGGACAGAGATAAATAAATGGTAATGGGAGGGGATTATGATCAAATTGCAATATGTCCACCTGTTAAAATTTCTCAAATAAAATCTTTGAAAAAAAGAATCCTCCCAGGAAACCTACTTCAACACATAGACTAGACTGATTTGCAGCAAGCATGTACATTCTCTGCATGCAAATAAATGCTACTGACTGAATTTAAATTCTACAAAATAGATCTTGAAATTCCTCTGAAATGCTGGTTACTGTCTTGAAAGAGAAAGTTGGACTTAGTTTCTGAGAACAATATTATAATTCAAAGTTAGTGGAATGTATAGAGGTTGAGTTCTACAGTAGAGCATTTTGATAGACATTAAATGTGCAAAATTTCTCAGATGTTGGCTGGGCAGGTACACCAATGAGCACAGGTATGAAGGGTACCCCATTCACAGAGAGTTTGTCTTAGGAAATTTTACATCTGAGCTCACAGTGTTTTGAAATGCTTATTACTCATGAAGTAAACATTACACTCCTCTCCAGCACTACTTTTGCAAAGCTATAGAACTTCTATGAAAATCTAACTTCACTGTTCAACCATATGACCAATCTTAACAATTTTCCAAACAAAGATTATGCCTTGGCAATCACACAATTTATTTGGGAATGTCTTTACAGTCCAATGGCAACATGCTGCAGCAAACATTTGTTTTGCTGGCAGGAACATTCAAGCAGAAGCTCATGTTTTGATAGCTTAGAGGAGACAAATATTTGATTTCAGAGAGTTAAGATGGTCCAAGGATTTTCAAATATCTCTTCAGGTCAGCTAATATTTTTTCTGACTACAATATTTTTTTTAAAAAGCAACAAAAATCAAAAAGAGAACTCAAGTCTTTCTTACTTTCTTATTATTTGTACTCTTAATTTAAAATTAGTTTTAGAAAACAATTTTGTAAATAGGTTATAAAAATGTTTTAATACAATTTTATATTTTTTACTTATATGCATACTATGTCAGTAAGTCTCTCATTGCTGGGACAAAATACCTGGCAAGAAGGAGCTTACAGAAGGAAGAGTTTATTTCAGCTTAAACATCCAGGCTACAGTCCATTATGACAGGCAAGAAATGGCTTCAGGAGCTGGTCACACTTAGTCCTCAGTAAGAAAGCAGGGCAGAGTCCTACTCAGCCAGCTCTCTCCTTTCTATACAATTCAGGACATTGGCTATGACATGGTTTCATCCACAGTTGAGGTGAGTTTTCCCACCCCAATTATCCTGGTCAAGATAATCCCTCACAGATGACTATATGTCCTGTCAAATTGACAAACCATATAATTTGTCATTCAGTCATTCATTCATACATACATATGTACATATGTACGTACATAGTACATAGGAAGGGCTTAGAGCACAGAAGACACAGGATGCAGATGCCTAGCTCATGGCCATTCCCCAGCTGTGGATAGCTCCTGTACTTCCCTTTTGGCTCTTTACATGTTGTATAAGTATCACATGGTAACCAGTGTCAGCACTGGAGCTCCACTCTCAGCATGTTGGACATCCTTCCACCATTCAGAAAAGGTCTTCTGCCTCTTTTCCTTTGCAAAGACAGTACTGATACCTTTCCAGGATGAAGTTTTTCAATCACCAGGAAGACCTGTCATTCATCTCATTCTTCTTCATTCCTACTTTCTTTTCATTTTCCAACAAAAGCCTAAGCACACTTATAATAAAAATACATATTCCCAAGAAAGTGACTTTATAAGCTCTAACCCTTCATATTGTCTGGGGGAAAAGCTGTGACCCTCAGTCTTATTATAAGCATGCCAGTATATAGGTGGGGCTATCTAAAGCCTGCTTCCTTGAGCAAAGCCTCATCATGAGAATAGTCAAGGCTCCCTCCACCACTTCAACCTGCATATCACAGCCAAATGTTCTAGCAGGATCCAAAGTGCATGACTTCATAGTTGCCTCTTTTGAAAAGATTCTCTGGAAAATTAGTTTGAACTTCCTCGTGTGGCATTTGGTTATCAAGTCTACTTGTCCTATTTTATAAGTTTTATGTATGGTATTAAAGGTTTTATGAGCTGTATTGCAAATCCTGCTCTTCCACATGTGAGCTTGGTTCTCTGATAATGGACTGATGGGTCTTCTAATGATTCATTTGCTCTGAAACACCAGACACTGTTTTAAAAGATATAAACAAACATTAGAAAAATGTGACAACCCTTCCTAATTTCCATTTTTCATTCCAGAGCACACATTCCCCTGTGTAGACTATGGACTGTCTTCCCTAACCTCTAACTAAAGTTTCCATTTCTTTTCTTTCTTTCTTTTTTTTTTTTTTTTTTGGTTTTCAAGGTAGGGTTTCACTCTAGCCCAGGCTGACCTGGAATTCACTATGGAGTCTCAGGGTGGCCTTGAACTCACAGCGATCCTCCTACCTCTGCTTCCCAAGTGCTGGGATTAAAGGTGTGTGCCACCACACCCAGCTAGTTTCCATTTCTTAAAGAAAATCGGCAAGGTGTGTGTGGTGGCTCATACTTGTAACTCCAGACTTGGGATTTCTATTAGTTCAAAAACAGCCAAGACTACAGATTGAGTTCCAAGACAGCCTTGTGATATTCTGTCTCAAGCTTACCTTACTCGAGACAGTGTTTTGTTGATTATTGGTCATGCCTAATTAATCACTGCCATTAGACTATGGCTTAAACACCTTTCATGGGGAAGCCCCCATGTTTGCAGTAGGAGCCTCCAAATTTTATCTTAAGGAGTTTGTCTTATCACACCCATAGTTCCTCCAAGATATGGGTAAATGGTGTATCTAAAATTGCACATAAATGATAAGCCCTCTTCCTCAGTCTTTTTCAGAAGTTTGACAGTTGAGGTCCAGCGTGTTATATAAGAGAGATGGGTGAGCTTGCCAGGTTCATACTGAAGGCAACACAAGGATAGTCTCCTAGCTTCAGTGAAATCTTCATGACAACAAATTCAATTCATGAGATGAAAATAGGAGCTTATCTCACTGTAGTGTCTAGCCTAAAGGAATTCATCCATCCTAGCCTCATTCCAAATACAAATTTCCCAATCCACAAGTCTGGGTTCTTTCAGCCTAGCTCTGATGGTTGTAAAGATTATGAAGATTTTTATGTATAAGCCATTGTCTCTTGTACTTGTGTTCCTGCTATTATATAATTGCTATTACTAAAAAAAAAAAGAAAGAAAACCTGAGCCGGTGTGGTGGCGCACGCCTTTAATCCCAGCACTCAGGAGGCAGAGGTAGGAGGATCACTGTGAGTTCGAGGCCACCCTGAGACTCCATAGTGAATTCCAGGTCAGCCTGGGCTAGAGTGAGACCCTACCTTGGAAAAAAAACAAAATAAAAAACACCTGCTTCCCTAAAGTATGTTGAAAAAAAAAAAAAACATTTAATTTGGCATTATGTCCAGAATACCCATATATGACACTTTAGAATCACTGGAAATCAAAACAAAATTGCACATTAAAAGAGGGTACCAACACATGATATATCTGTACAAAATATCTTGTTAATAATAATTATAAATCCAAAGAAAAAAATATATATTTCCCAATCTTATGTAATGAACATGTGTTTTTAAACTTTTTATCTACAGCTTTCATAATTATAGACAATAAACCATGATAATCCCAAATCCACCCTTCCCTTCTCAATTAGTCGCTCTTTTATCTTTATGTCATCATCTTTTCCTCCTATCATGAGGGTCTTGTGTAAGTAGTACCAGGCACTTCAAAGCCATGGATATCCAGGCCATTTTGTTTCTGGGAGAGCACACTGTAAGCAGTCCTACCCTTCCTTTGGCTCTAACATTCTTTCCATCACCTCTACCACAGTAGACCTTGAGCCTTGGAAGATATGACAGAGATGTGTTACTGATGAACACTTCACTGTCACTTCTCTCAGCACAATGGTAACTTTTTTTTTTAATTTTTATTTATTTATTTGAGAGCGACAGACACAGAGAGAAAGACAGATAGAAGGAGAGAGAATGGGTGCGCCAGGGCTTCCAGCCTCTGCAAACGAACTCCAGACGCGTGTGCCCCCTTGTGCATCTGGCTAACGTGGGACCTGGGGAACGGAGCCTCGAACCGGGGTCCCTAGGCTTCACAGGCAAGCGCTTAACCGCTAAGCCATCTCTCCAGCCCCAATGGTAACTTTTGAATCACCCTAGTGGGGAATATTTTTCTAATAAAATGAGAAGAGCTATGACAAGAGAGCTAGTTCTGGTCTTGTTGAGAACACTCTTCACTTTCTGTCAGGTGGTCAATAGGGAAGTGGTTTCAGCTAGCCCCAGCTTGATTTCTCAGTGACCTGCAGCCCAAGCATGTGGAGTCTTCAGCAATAGGGTCTTATCATTTTGTTCTGGAGGGAAAATAAGCATTGGCAATGCCCTACAATGTTTTGGAACCATTGGGGTACTTCATGGCCAACAATTCACTTGAAGGTATCTCATGCCTGGCACTGAACATTTTCTAGTAACAATATATGGCTTCTGAGGGTGCCCTTATGCAAAGAAGTAAGTTTCCATATGGCTTATTCATAATATCTTAAATTTTGATTAACCCACCCTACAACCCTTCTTTTATTCAATCCATTCCCCTGACCTCACTTAGGCCATTGCGCTCTCAATAATCTGTTCATATGTTTACACATATACAATACCCTCCCATTATTTCCTCCCCCTCCCTCCCTTAATTATAGCTCCTTTCTAGCTTCCTGGCCTCTGCTACTGACTTTTACTCTAACTTACACACAGATCTAAACACTCAAAGCTTGGACACATGATCCACATATGAGAAAGAATCTGCAGCATTTAGCTTTCTGGGCCTGGGTTACATCACTTAATATAATCCATTCAAGATACATCCATTTCATAATTTCATTTTTCATTACTGCTGAATAGAACTACATTATATAAATGTAACACATCTTCATTATCCACTTATCAGTTGAGGGACAGCTAGGCTGGTTCCATTTCCTAGCTATTGTAATTAGTGCCACAATAGACATAATTGTGCAAGTATCTATAAGGTAGTGAATAGATTTCTTAGTATATATGGCAAGAAGTGACAGAGCTGGATCATATGGTAAATATATTTTAACTGTCTTATCAACTCTCCAAGAGTGTAGAAGGATTACTCTTTGCCACATCCTTGCCAGTATTTAGTGTAATTTGTTCTTTTGAGGATAGCTATTCTAACAAAGTGAGATGGGATCTCAAAGTAGTTTTAATTATGTATTGTTTTTAAAATCAGAGCTAAGAAAGCATTGTTCCAAAATACAATCTTTACCTTCAATATATGTGTACAATAAATCAGTGTACTGTGGATGCTGGGTTGACCACATGGACCTTATGAATGTAGTTCATTTTAACTCAAGCTCTTAGCTAGATGGTCCATCTGGAAAGAGAGAGGCTGCTGCTGGGAATGTTAAATAACCAGCTTGTATAAACATAGCTAATGTATACTAGGGCTGGAATTTAACCCAGATGCTGCTGTGAGTGTAGCCCCCTTCCACACTATCCCTGATTCTCCTGCATGTGGGAAAGGAAGATGGTGCTGAGCATGCAGTTCTGATTATCTTGGCCCATGCTGAGACCTCACAGTTTACAAGTCTCCAGGCAATGGTGCCAATCTCTAACCACACTTCCGTTGGCAAGGTTCCATGTCCATTGTGAAATCAGACATCAAAAATGTCTTTTTGTAATTGTTATTTTTCTAATTGTATGTTCTGACTCTCTAGAATACTATCTAGAGTTTTATGGAGGAATTTTGTACCCATTTTTTGAGTAGATAACTGAGGTGACTTCCACGAAAATAGGTTTTCTGGGTTCCAACAGGTAGGAGCTAAAGAAATATGTCATTCTAACTGACCTCTTGAAGTTCTTAGGTTCTTAGGTTCAAGCATTGTGATTCCTGCTGGCCCAAATGATGTAGTTATTATAGGTATTAGTTGGAGTAATTCAAATAAAGTTCATAAAACCTTATATGTCTTCACACTGCACACAGTTGGCAGTAAATGAATGTCAGCATGCATTACTGATATTATGCAGATCAGGAAATAATGGGCTGTGTTAATTGATCATACAGTTCAGGCAGTACAGCAGGACAGAAAGAACTTGGTATCAAATTGACAAGTTGCTTCACAGGAGTCAGTAGTGTGATGTGATTGCCCAGATGTCAAAGCAAATTTTAGTTCTGAGCTCTGTGGACCACAGTTCACTTGGAACACAGGTCAGTAGACAGCTGAGGATTTCATTCGATGATAAGACCATCAAGCTTGCACCTTATAGGAGAATTGTAGCAATTTTGGCATGTCACTTAACCCACTCACAAGTAGACTCCAGACTGAACACATTTCCATCACCATCTACATTGCTCAGGTACTGAGTAGACTCAATTACCAACTTCAATGGTCTTAGAAATATAACTGAAGAGTCTGAAGTGTATGATGCTGTGATATTTAAACTTGACAGAAACTATAGTCACCTAGGAGATAAATCCCTTGGCATGTCTGTGAAGGCGTTTATATATTAGGCTAATTTTAGTGGATAGATCCATCCCCGCAGCAGGAAGCATCATCCCATGGGCTGGGGTTCTGGACTGTATAACATGGAGAAAGTTAGCTGAGCACCAGAATCCATCCGTTTCTGTTTCCTGACTATGAACTGAATGTGACCACTGCTTCCTCTTCTTGATGCCATACCTTCCCTACCATGATGAACTGTATCACTTGGAACTATCAGCCAAAATCAGCCCTATCTGTCTTTCTATTCTCTGTCATCCATCTTGCACATGTTTGATATGATCTGCATACGGTGTGTGCATGTATGGTATACGTACATGTGCTCCATGTGTACACATGCAGAGGCCAGAGAAAGTTGGGTGTCCTTTAGAATCATCTGCTGCATTGTTTCCTTAAGGAGTCTCTGACTGAACCTGAAACTGCCAATTTATTTTTTTCAGTCTTGCTGGTCAGGGAGTCCCAGTGAGTCTGAGTCTTCTGCCTCTGCTTGTCACAGGACTAGAGTTACTGATGTGTGTGGCTCTTCTTGGCTTTTTACACAGCTTCTGGGGATCAAGATCAAGCTCTCGTGCTTGTACAGCAAGTGTTCTTACCAACTGAACCATCTCTCTAGCCATCCTCCCTGCTCAAATTGCTTTATGTCAGGTATTTTGTCATAGCAACAAGAAAAGTAACTAACGCAGATAAGGAGGTGAGATCTTACAAAAGATGTTGCAAAGATAGTTAGAAACACATGGGACTTACTCCCCAGGCTTCAGGGGGCCTTTTAAGGACCTGTTTTCCTATCTTGAAAATTATGTAGAAAGATGCTATCAGAGCTGGAGAGATGCCCCACTGGTTAAAAACACTTCTTGTGCAAGCATGAACACCTTTGGAAGCCTGAAAGACTGCCTGTCAATCTCCAGGACACACATAAACAGCTGAATGTGGTCATACAAATTTGCTCTCTAAGTCCTGTGGGGAACCAAAGACTGAGAACCTATGAGCTCCTAAAAGAAATGGAAAACTCCTGGGTCAGTAAGACACCCCAGCTTAAATAGGAATGGGTAGATCTGGGTGTGGTGAGCACAACTTTGATTCCAGTGCTTACAATGGGGCAGGCTAAGATAGGTAGATCACTGTGAGGTTGATGCCAGGCTGGGACAACAGAATGAATTCCAGGTCAACCTGGCCTAGAGGGAGATCCTAGCTCAAAAAAAGGGGGTGGAAGAGTGATGTAACGGGATACCTAGCATTCTACTCTGGCCCCTGCAGGCTAGCACAACCAACTGCAGGTGAGGAGACAGGATATTGCATGGACACATGCATGTGCATACACCACCCATGTACACACACTGCATTGATACATACATGTGAATACAACACTCCTCAACTCACACTGTATGGACACATACATGTGCACATAACCACTGCCCCACAAACACTATCTGGACATACATATGTGCTTACAACACTCCCCCCACTATATAAACACATATATTTGCATACACCACTCCCTCCCCCACACACTGTATGCATACACTGCAAACCACATTACATACTCACACAAGCAAGAAAAAAAATTAAATAAATGGGAGATTGTCATTGTTCCAGTTATTTATGTTTATAATATGCACTTATACTAGTATAAACACAACTAATGCAAAAATGTGAAAGAACACACATGATTACAAGTATACGAGGTCATTTTTATTTAATCAACCATATCTATACATGTTTTGGGGTGGGTTATTTGGTGGTGTTGGTTTTTGTCTTCAGTGTTTTGACATTGTGGAAGATCAAACCCATAGCATTAAATATGCCTGGCAAGTACTCTATCACTGCGCTACAGCATGCCCAAGACCTGAAAATTCACATTTTAATGGAAGAATTTTCATGGCTTACATTATCCACCTGTAAGTGCCTTGAAGCACCCTGTCACTGGGATCCTCAGACAGTTCTCACATAATAAGGAGAGAAGGGCATTAGATGGGGAGTTGGGGAAAAAAAAAAAGTGTATGAACGTCAAAGATCTTTGTAGCTTTACAGCTGTTTTCTTTCCCTTTTCTTATTGTTCTTGCTTAATTAGTTCATTAGAAAGTTTTTATTTTATTTTTATTTTATTTTTTTAAAGAAAGGCTCTTACTACGTAGCTCAGGTTCGTCTATCTCAAATTTGCAGTCCTCTGGTGTACGTCGCCCAAATGCTCAGATGACAAGAGTATGCCACCATGCCTGGCAGCTTTTCAGTTTTTAATGTGCACTTTTTTGTCAAACAGCAAATACAATGCAGATTTTGAGGATGAACAAATACTACCCCTTACACAAAAATGTTTGTGGGCATTGGAAGAAAGAAACTGAATAATTTTGAGGTCCCGACTGGAGCAGGTGAGTTCAAAGGAGAGATTCTAATGATATAGAAAGTCCATTGTAGTAATTCTGTTACTCAAGCCCTAGAGTTGAAACTATATTTGTAGGTAATCCCCATTGTCATTGTCTGAATGAAAACTGAAATCAGAGATATCTGGAATAGTTTGTGCTAGAATAATCAAAATATTTGTCAAGAAGGTGGGAGTTCATGAACTTTCTTGCATATTTTGCCATTCTCTTTCAAATCCTTTTAACTGTAACAGAAAAGATAGGACATGAAATTTATCTTTTAATATCCTAAATAGTGTGGATAAAATTCATCCTTGATAACTGAGCCAAGTCTTTCCTTGTAGAAAATTCTGAATTGATTTTGTAAGCTTCAAATTAATATTTGCAATTTGCCAGAAGGTGTTAGCTTAGAAATGGTTCTCAATTTCTGCATTCTTTTCAATTAAAATAAAAAGAACAAAGGACTAGAAACAAATGTGATCAGTACAGCCTTTCATGTTGATTAGTATTTTATAGACTTAATGTGTGTGGGCACTAATAAGACTCCTTCAGAGGGAGAATGAGATCGATCCCTTGAATTGTATCCAGCAGCTCTTTAAGTAATACAGAGCTATTTAGCATTCATAGCCAGACTCTCTTGACCCAGTCTCCAAAAATAAGTGACTATTATTTAAGTCCATACCAAGGAATATCTTTCACATACTCATATAAGCAACTCCCTTATATTTATGTATTTCAGGCTACTAAATTTAATACTATTCAATTTAGATACACAGACCGGCCTCTGATTCATTTTCATAGCTTTTGAGAATTGGACATTGAAAATAAATTATGGACAAAATATGATTTTCACTTCACACGATAGACTCACGAAGAAAAAAATCAAGGATTGTTTTGTTGGATTTTGAAATTAATATTTTTTTTTGATTTTTCAAGTTAGAGTCTCACTCTAGCCCAGGCTGACCTGGAATTCACTATGTAGTGTCAAGGGGGCCTTGAACTCATGGCAATCCTCTTACCTCTGCCGTCCAACCAACTGCTGGGATTAAAGGCATGCACCAATCCCAGCAATTTTTTTTTCCTTTACTCTAGATATAAGATTTGGGAGTGTTTCATACACATTCTTTGAGAAGATGGGTGGATTTTTTTTTTTTTTTTTGCAGTACTAGGGCTTGAATATAGGTCTTCACACATTAGACAAGTGCTTTACCAATGAGCTACATCATCAATATTTTTTCTTTTTCTTTTAGGAACAGCCTTTCTAAGTTGCCAAGTCTGGTACATATAAACACACAATAAATTAATTAAATGATGATGAATAAATAAACCAATAGCTGGGCGTGGTGGTGCATGCCTTTAATTCCAGCACTCAGGAGTCAGAGGTAGGAGGATCGCCATGAGTTTGAGGCCACCCTGTGATTACAAAGTGAATTCCAGGTCACGTTGGGCTACAGTGACACCCTACTTCAAAAAATGAAATAAATAAATAAACAAATAACTAAATGAGAAACAAAAACTATTCAATCATGTTTAATTCTTTGCAAAATTATCAGTTTGACTGATATCCTACTGGGATATTATGAGAATGGAGTGACATTTATTTGGTCATCTTATCCAAAGTAAGTAAGTAAGTAGTCATGGTGTCTTTGCACATCTTTTAAAAAATTTTAATTCTTTTTTTTTTTTTTTTTTTAGTTTTAAAGAGAGAGAGAGCATTGGCATACCAGGTCCTCAGCCACTAAAATCAAACTCTAGATGTTTCTGCCACCTAGTGGGTATGTATAATCTTGCATTTGTATCACTTTGTGCATCTGGCATACATGGCATCTGAAGAGTTGAACACAGGCAATTGCTTAACCACTAAGCCATCTCTCCAGTCCCTTCACACATCTTTTGATACAAGTCCAAGCCCTTTCTTCTAATGTCATATGGTTCATAATTCACAGTACTTCAAAGAGCAGAACGACCTCCTAATGTGGTGGACGAGACCAGGAGGCCTGGGGGGTGTGTGCTGAACTATGCTGCAAAGTTTCGTGGTGATAGCAGATTGGGACCAGGACGTCTGTGAAGGACATAGAGACACTCTGGAAGCCAAGGGAGAAGAAATCCAGAGAACATGAGACAAAATTTAAGACTGAAGAACCAGTAGAAGGGGTTGAAGAAACCATTGTGAAAACAATTAAAAAGTGAAAACATTTAAAAAGAAAGCAGGGCCTGAAGTCGATATGGATTCTCCTAAGTCCAACAAGGTAGAGAAGCAAGAAGAGGCATCTCAAAATGACAACATCTCGGGCTGGAGAGATGGCTTAGCGGTTAAGCCCTTGCCTAGGAAGCCTAAGGACCCCGGTTCGAGGCTTGGTTCCCCAGGTCCCACGTTAGCCAGATGCACAAGGGGGTGCATGCATCTGGAGTTCGTTTGCAGAGGCTGGAAGCCCTGGCGCGCCCATTCCCTCTCTCTCCCTCTATCTGTCTTTCTCTCTGTGCCTGTCACTCTCAAATAAATAAATAAATAAAAAATTTTAAAAAATGACAACATCTCTTCTGAAACCAAAACTGCCAAATTAAAAAAAAAGAACCACATTGAAGAGAAAGTTGTTGCTGCTAAAACTAAAAATAAGTAAATAAAAATTAAAAAGTGAGAAGGCCTTCAGAAGATGTAGGTGCTCCTAAGCCTAAGAAGATGAAGAAAGAAAAGGAAGTGAATGGAAAGATTGGAGGATAAAGCCCCAAATTGAAGAATGCAATGTTTCCTTTTGAATTTGACTCCAGTGAAGCCACAGGTGAAGAAAGTAGAAGTGAAGTAGAGCAGGAAATCCCTGTGGAACCAAAAGAAGGTGCTCTCTTTAATTTTCCCACATCTGAAGAGATTATTGGGTTTCTTAAAGCTCGTGGGGGGTGGGGGAACTTCTTGTTTTCTGTGCAAGCAAAGACAGTCCACCATGTGTACAGTGAAAAAGACCAACTGCTCAGGAGTACAAAGGAACGGGGACAACATTCTCCTCTGCCATTCCTTTGATCGAGAAGCTCCACTTAAAGACAGAAAACGAGATCCTGCTCCATGTACTGATTCTTGCACCTACAAGAGAGTTGGCAAATTGAGTAAGTGGACCCATCAGTGACATCACCAAGAAGCTGTCAGTGGCTTGTTTCTATGGTGGGACGCCCTATGGAGCTCAGATTGAACAAATGCAGAATGGGATTGATATCCTGGTTGGGACACCAGGTCAAATCAAAGGCCACCTACAGAGTGGCAAGCTAGATCTCAGCAAACTTAAACATGTTTCCCTGAATGAAGTTAATCAGATGTTAGATATGGGCTTTGCTGATCAAGTGGATGACATTTTATGAGCAGCATAAAAGAAAAATTCTGAAGAGAATCCCCAAATTTTCCTTTTCTCTGCAACTTTCCTTCACTGGGTATTTAAGGTTGCTAAGAAATACATGAAATCTATATAAGAACAGGTGGACTTGATTGGTAAAACGACACAGAAAGCAACAATAGCTGTAGAGCATTTGGCTATTAAATGACACTGGACTCAGAAGGCAGCAGTTTTTGGGGATGTGATCCAAGTGTACAATGGTTATCAAGGAAACATGAAAATCTTCTGTGAAACCAAGAGAGATGCCCAGGAGCTGTTACAGAGCACATCTATAGAGCAGGATGCCCAGTTATTACATGGAGACATTCTACAGAAGCAAAGGGAAATCACCCTGAAAGGATTCAGACACGATGATTTTGGAGTTTTGGTAGCAACCAACATTACTGCATGTGAGTTAGACATCCCTGAGGTCGATTTGGCTATACAAAGATGCCCACTGCAGGATGTAGAGTCCTACATCCATCACTTGGGCAGACAGGATGAGCTGGGAGAACAGTGGTCTGTATCTGCTTCTATCAGCACACACAAAAAAAGTACCAATTGGCACAAGTAGAGCAAAAAGCAGGGAATAAATTTAAAGGAATTTGTGTTCTTTCTGCAACAGAAATAATAAAAGCTCTCAGGAAAGATGTTGCCAGCCTTTTAGATTCTGTGCCTCCCACTGTCATTGGCCATTTCAAGCACTCAGCTGAGAAGTTGATAGAAGCAAAGGGTGCTGGGGAGGCCCTGGCAAAAGCACTGGCACACATTTCAGAAGCCACATCAGTAGACCAGTGCTCCTTGCTCAACTCAGAGGCAGGTGTTTTTTTTAATTTTATTTTTATTTTTATTTATTTATTTTTATTTATTTGAGAGCAACAGACAGAGAAAGAGGCAGATAGAGAGAGGGAGACAGAATGAGTGCGCCAGGGCCTCCAGCCACTGCAAATGAATTCCAGACAAATGTGCCTTGTGCATATGGCTAATGTGGGTCTTAGAGTATCAAGCCTCCAACTGGGGTCCTTAGGCTTCACAGGCAAGCACTTAACTTCTAAGCTATCTCTCCAGCCCCAGAGGCAGGTGTTTTTGACCTTACAGTATTAAGTTGAAATGCCAAACATTAGTTATGCATGGAAAGAATTTAAGGATCAAATGGGTGAGAGAATTGATTCCAAAGTGAAGGAGACAGTCTCTTCCTCAAAGGAAAGCTGGGTGTTTGATTTGATGTCCACACTGAAACAATCACAGAAATACAGGAGAAACCTCTGGTCAATTTGATCAACTGAAAAAAGAGAAGTTTCAAATTAACAAAATCAGAGATTAAAAAAAAAAAAAAGTAAAGGTCACAACAGACATGAATGAAATTGGAAGAATCATTAGGACATACTTCCAAAACATCTACTCCACAATATTAGATAATGCAGAAGAAATGGAAGAATTCCTGCCAACATAGCCTACCAAAACTAAACTCAGAGTGGAATAATCTCCTAAGCAAACTGATCACATCCATGAAGATTCAAAAGGTAACCAAAACCCTTCCTTTTGCAGTCAGGTTCTCATTGATAGCAGAAATTACCCAACCAAGAGCAGCTTTTGGGGGGAGGGGAAAGGTTTATTTTGGCTCATAGCCTCAAGGGGAAGCTCCATGATGGCAGGCGAAAATGGTGGCATGAGCAGAGGTGTACATCACCTCTTGGCCAACATCAAGTGGACAACAATAGGAACAGGACAGTGTTCCAAACACTGGCAAGGGGACACCAGCTATAACAACCATAATCCCACCCCCAACAATATACTGCATCCAGGAGGCATTAATTCCCAAATCTCCATCAGCTGGGAACCCAGTAATCAGAGTACCTAAGTTTATGGGGGACACCTGAATCAAACCACCACACTCTCTAAAAAGAAAAGTCCAGTAACAGATAGCTTCATGGCTAAATTCTATCAAACCTTCATAGAAAAACTGAAACCAATTTTTCTAAAACTGTTTTGAATAACCAGAGAGCTGACAATCATCTCCATCTCCCCTTATGAAGCCAGCATCACTCTAATAACAAAGCCAGTCAGAGATGCAACAAGGAAAGAAAAGTACAGGTCTATATCCCTTATGCATTTAAATGCAATGATCCTGAACAAAATCCTTGCAAACCAAATTCAACATAACAGAAGCATTACCCACATCCATCAAGTAAGTTTCATTGCAGAGATGCAGGGATGGTTCAACATGCAGAAACTGGTCAATGTAATATACCACATAAGTAAACTTAATCACAAGAACCACATGATCATCTCAATATATGCAGGGAAGGACTCTGAAAAAATACAACACAGTTATTGATGAAAATGCTGAACAGAATAGGCATGAAGAGCTTATATCTCAATTCAATAAAGGTGACATATAAATCACCTAAGGTCCAAACAATATTTACTGGGGAAACACCCAAGGAGTTCCCACTGAAATCAGGAACAAGGCAGGGGTGCCCACTCTCACCACTGGTCTTCAACATAGTACTAGAAGTTCTAACCCAAGCAACAAGATAGGAGAAAGAAATAATAAGGATACAAATTAGAAAGAAAGAAGTCAAGTTAGACCTATTTGCAGATAGTATGATCCAATATAAAACTGACCCAAAATTCTCCATATCAAAACTTCTAAAGATGATTAATTCCTTCAGTAAAGTGGCAGGATACAAAATCAACACACAAAAATCAGTAACTTTTCTATATGGAAAAAAAATCACTGAGGCTGTCCTAATTTCAATAGCAACAACAACAACAAAAAATTTTAAATATCTTGGAATAACACTAACAAAGGATGTTAAAGACTTACATAATGAAAACATTAAAAAAATCTTGAGAAATAAATTGAGGAAGACATGAGATAGTAGAAAGACCTCCCAGGCTCATGGATAGGCAGAATTAATATTGTGAAAATAGCAATTCTATCAAAAGTAATATACAGATTTAATGCAATGCCATTCCAGCATTCCAGCACCATTATTCACAAAGATAGAAAAAATGATCTCAAAATTCATATGGAATGGAGCAAACCTTGGATGTCCAAACAGATCTTCAGCAAAAGAAACACTTCTGAATATATCACCATACCTGAACTATTGTACAAAGCTATTGTACAAAGCCACTGTGACAAAAAAAAAAAAAAAAAAAAAAAAAAAAGCATGGTACTGGCATGAAAACAGAGACATAGATCAATGGAACAGAATTGAAGACAGAACTTAGGTCAAGTAATTACAGTTACTTGATATTTGACAAAGGTGCCAATAAAGTAGATTGGAGAAAAGACAGCATCTTCAACAAATGATTGTGGACAAACTTGACCATATCTAGAAAAATGAAACTAGACCCACTCATATCACCATCCACAAAACTCAAGACTAAATGGATTAAAGGCCTCAATATAACACCTCCAACTCCTCCATTGGAAGAAAAAATTAGGAGGAACTGTCCCTGATATGGGAGTGAGGAAAGACTTCCTGAATAAAACCCCAGTATCCCAGGAAATTAAATAATCACTCAAACAATGGGGTCTCATGAAGTTAAAAAGCTTTTGCACAAAGATATCATAAGCAGAGCCAATATATTACCCACTGAATGGGAGAAAATCTTTGTCAGCTCTACCACTGACAAAAGCCTAATATCTAAAATCTACAAATAAGTCAAAATACTAAACAATAGAAAAATCAAACAACCGTGAGAGCTTGTTTGGAGGTTCTAGCAAGGGAGTGCACCTACTCGTATACCCTTGACCAAAGACTAGTCCTCCTCTATTTGGGGAAGGTTTTCCTCTTCGACCAAGCACACAGCTTTGGGAGGGATGCATATGGAGCAGTGAGGGAGGAAGTGGACACCCACCTAGCCAGCCAGATCAGCCAAATCAACCCTGTCAATCAATGGGGTGACAGATGTCACAGCCAGATAGCCCTCACATACAATGGAGGGGGTGGGAAACATACATCTACACACAAATGGCAATGGTACCATAAAATTCTACATTCTAAAAGACAGACCAAATGGCTGAACCTTCACCAAGCCCTCACAGGGAACACCTGAGCCACAAAACACTGGAGGGGGTATGATGAAGACTGACCTTAATCTTCAACAGCTTCTCTCTCTCTCTCTCTCTCTCTCTCTCTCTCTCTCTCTCTTCTAACACTTTTATAAGAGTTATCTTTTCCTTTCTTGTCTTAGTGGGCACTGACCTGTAACTCCCAGAACCAGAACGTGGCTATCATCTACAATGAGCTTTTGATCAGAAAGACCTACAAGGTTTCCTAAAAGAAAGACAGATTTCTGTCAGAGCACTTGATGACCACCAAAGGTTAGTGGTAAGACCCTACTGCTGAAGACACCTTATGCGGTTGACATGGAAAATGGAATGGCATGGCTGGAAGCTGGAAGAGAGTCAGTCCCCAGACAGTCAGTACATCTAGTGCCAGAAGGTGTTACATGGGCAACTGTGTTGGGCCTTGAAAGGCCCAGATGTGAGGCCTAGTGGAACTTCCTGGGCCTAGCTAAAGTTTGGCGATCTGCTTCTGGCCAGCTATGACTCAGGAAGATGGCTAATGGCATGTTACTTCTGCATAGGAGGTGGAATTCCCAAGTGCACACACTTAGAACCAATAATTTCAAAAGTCATGGTATACTATTGGCCCTTATCTCTCCCCCCATCCTAGAATCCCCACCCTCGTTCTCAACGCTATAAAGCAAACACCTGTCAATAAACTGAGTTCCTGCTTCAACAAGACTCCCGCCTTGGTGGTGTGTTCCTGGCTGTCAACACTCATCTTCCTCCTCAACCCCTTGGGAGGAACCAGTGGGCCTGGTCTTTCCTCAGCATTACCTGCCAGGGACGCCCAGAACAATTGGGGGAAAATGAGCAATATCTGTAAAAGCAACTCATGGTCTAAACTACTTAGCAGCAAATAACCTGGTAGGATGCTCACACAAGTGCAATAGTGGCACACAGCCATGGTGGGAAAGCAACTGCTCTTGACTTGGCTAACTGATCCCTTCTGTGGTATGGTCCCATAGCTGGATCTGAGCAAAAAGTCAGAACCATATCCAAACATAAGTCCACTGTCCATTATCAAGCTACCATCAATCATGGGCTACAAGAGGGTAAATTCTCTATAAAAAAGAAAGGGTTAACTCATTTGTCTGGTGCTAACTTACTCTCCATTGGGGAATCTGCTTCTCTTTTTCAGATACATGTAGATCCTAAGGAGAGATCCACCCCATCATACCTCAAAAGGGCCCTGGATGAAACTAAGAACAATTGGTGAAACAAGCAAGGTGCTGTTTTCTTGGGGAACCAGGTACCAGTGCAAGGGTGAAGGAGATCAACACAGAGAAAAATCAAATCCTACTGAATCAGAGATCCAGAGACCCAGAGGCCCCCAACACCTCATCACTGAAGCAGACCAAAAATGAACTCAACATGGCTCAGGGAAATTTTGTGGAAGAGTGGGTGGAAAGAATGTCAGAGCCACATGTTGGGTCATGGTATGCAAACATTTATCCTACCCATAACTGTGGGCTAACTACAGAATGCATGACCCATACACCTCAACAAGGAGGGACCAAGAGGAGGGGGAAGGTAATGAATGAGCCTAATAATGGTACCAAATTGATTGTATTCAATGAGTACAAA
Organism: Jaculus jaculus; assembly: GCF_020740685.1. NCBI lineage: Eukaryota > Metazoa > Chordata > Mammalia > Rodentia > Dipodidae > Jaculus > Jaculus jaculus. The sequence continues at coordinate 61,725,571 of NC_059103.1, read as the reverse complement.
ACTAATTAATAAAAAAATAAACACTCCAAAAGTGGGGGTAGGAAAATAATAGGGATTTCTCAGAGGAAGAATTACAAATGGCTTAGACACACTTAAGAAAATGTTCAACATCACTAACCACTAGGGAAATGCAAATTAAAACAACTATGAGATTCTACCTTACTCCATTAAGGATGAAAATCATTAAAAACAAATCTAAAAATAACAAATGTTGGCAAAGATGTGGGGAAAGAGGAGCTCTCATCCACTGCTGTTGGTCATTCAAGGCTTGCTCCATTCCATATGAATTTTGAGATCATTTTTTCTATGTCTGTGAATAATGGTGCTGGAATTTTTAATGGCATTGCATTAAATCTGTATATTACTTTTGATAGAATTGCCATTTTCACAATATTAATTCTACATGTCCACAAGTACCACATGTAATTTTCTACAATACACCATATGTTACCACATAATGCAAATCTCATCAAATACAGGAAAATTGAAATATTCTTTTGTACCCTTCTGAACACAATGGGATTAAACTGCAAATCAGCAACAAGAAAGATCCAGAGCATACAGAAACTCATGGAGACTAAACAGTACCCTATTGAATGATCAATTGATCACTGAAGAAATTACAAAGAATATCAATGAATTCATAGAATCAAATGATGAAGATAATACAACATACCAAAATTCTGGGACATAATGAAGGCAGTCCTAAGAGGGAAATTTATAGCTCTAAGTTCCTGAATTAAGAAATTACACAGTCCACAAATAAACAATTTACTGCATCACCTTAAGGCATTGGAGAAAAAAAGGCAAACCGAAAAGCATTACATGGGAGGAAATAATAAAGATTAGGGCAGAAATTAATGAAAAAGAAACAAAAAAATACAAAGATCAATGAAACAAAGAATTAGTTATTTGACAGGATAAACAAGATTGACAAACCCTTAGCAAATTTGACCAGAAGAAACAGAGAATAGACAAAAATTAAGAAGATTATTGATGAAAAGACACCATTACAACAGATAACAAAGAAATTCAGAAAATTATAAGGACATACTTTAAGAATATATATGTCTCTAAGTTTGAAAATCTGCAAGAAATAGATGATTTCCTTGATTCCTATGACCTACCAAAATTAAATCAAGATGAGATAAACCATTTAAATAGAGCTATAACATGTATGGAGATCCAAGCACTTATAAAAAGTCTCCCAACTAAAAAAGTCCAGGCCCAGATGGATTCACTGGTAAATTTTACCAGACAATCATGGAAGAACTAACACCACCACTTCTTAAAATTTTCCATAAAATAGAAAAGGAAGAAATTCTGTCAAACTCCTTCTATGAAGCAAGCATCACCCACATACCAAACCAGGCAAAGACAGAACAATAAAGGAAATTACAGACCCATCTCCTTCATGAACATAGATAAGAAAATTCTGAACAAGATATTGACAAATAGTGTATAAGAATATGTTAAAAATAGACTTCCGGCCAAGATGGAGACCACCTAGCTGCGCTGGAAAGAAAGGCAAGACATTAAGAGTTCACTGGGTCTTTTAGTGGAGAGCAATCTCCAATAGATCATCAGTGGGAGGGCACAGAGGGAGAGAAAACAGGGAATTGTGGATCCCCTTGCAGGTGGGTAGCCTACCATTCCTCCCAAATAGCCGCCGTGTCCTCCACCACTACGGCTGTGTGCCAAACGATCCCTGCATGCAGAAGCTTAGACTGCTCTGAACACTCACCAACTTACTGCTTTGGCCAATATGCGTTCAGCGACTCCTGGCGATAACAGGGAATCCCTGATTTAGTCAGGACCAGGTAACCCATCCCTCCCCGTATCCACAGTGCAGCTGCATGCAGATTGATCCCTGTGTGTGGAAGTTTAGACTGCTCCACTCACTTACTGCTCCTGCTGCTGCACGTTCAGTGAGCCCAGTCCAACAGCTACTGCCACACAAGCACAGACTGTGTCTCATGCTTGTGCCAGCTCAGGAGCCATCCCCTACCTGTCTGATGTGCCAGTCATACACGATTGTCCTGTGGCCAGGGAGTGCAAACTGCTTCCGGGTCCCAGTGTTCCCAGCTGGAATTTGGGCTGCTTCAGTGATGGTACCTCAGTGTACCTCCTAGCTCTAATGCAGGCAGCTTTGGTGCATTACCACTTGAGAATTCAGGCAACTTTGGCACCCCTGCCAGGGAGTAGATAGGCGGCTTTGACAAGTGAGAGCCAAAGCCCAGGCTACTTGGCAAATGCCCCAGGCAGCCTCAGATTCCCATTGTGTTTGAGCCCAGGCTGATCCACCCTGCTATGTGCCCATACACTGTCATGGGAAGACCACAGCACAAAAGATATAACATGAAAAATCAAATGCAAGAAAATCCAGTTAGATCATGCAGTCCTACAACAAATACATCTAAGTAAAATATAGAAGATACATTAGGATCTGAACATCAAATTGAAGTTATGAGCAATGCAACCCTGACTAACCTACTGGTTGAACTTGCAGGAAAGCAATAAAGGACTGATCATTATGTGGATGCTGCCATCACTAAACTAGAACTAATAGATAAGAAATTGGAAGGAGTTCAAAGAGAGTTAATAGATTTGAGGGAGAGTGAATAAAAAGAAGACCTTAAAAATCAGCTGGCCATGCTAAATGAAGACATAAAGAATGCATGGATGAATACCAAGAATCATCAAGAAAATCAGAAAAGGATGTGAAAAAGCAGCTTGACAGAGGGTTGGAAATTATACATAGAAAAGAAATAGAAAGTGCAAACTTAATTGAACAAGTCCAAAACTCTCTAGAAGCCATCAAGAATAGAGTCAGCCAAGTGGAGGATAGAAACACTGATCTGGAATACAAGATGGAAGAAACAGTTCGAGAGTTCAAAAATTTCAGTAAATTCAAAAGTTCCTGTGAAAAGAACATGAGGGCATTGTGGGATACAATTAAACATCTGAATATATGCATTATTGGAATACCAGAAGGAGAAGAAATTCAAAACAAAGGCATGGAGAACTTATTTAACAAAATAATTTTAGAAAATGTCCCCAGTCCCTTAAAAGAAAGGCCTATCAAAATACAAGAAGCCAACAGAACTCCAAATAGACTGGACCAAAGGAGAACCTCTCCAAGACATATTGTCATTAAGACTCTAAACATTGACACCAAAGAGAAAATCCTAAAAGCATCTAGGGAAAAATAGCACACCACTTTCAAAGGTAACCCCATCAGAATTACTTCAGACTTCTCAATGGTAACCCTGAAAGGTAGAAGGGCCTGGAAGGAAACACTGCAAAGTCTAAGAACCTATGGGTTCCAACCCAAACTACTCTACCCAGCAAAAGTATCCCTCATAATAGATGGTTAAAGAAAAACTTTCCATGACAAAACTCAGCTTTACAACTATATGAACACAAAACCAAACCTACAGAGATTATATCAGGAAATTCTCCACAGAGAAGAAACAAAGAATCAAACTCAAATGCCTACAAGTAGCAGATCACAATAATCAAACTCAGAGTAGTCAGAAAAAACTTCAAAGTCCATGAAAACACCAACATACATCTACCATAATGGCAGGGAAAAAAATCAAATCTCACATTCATTACCCTAAATATTAATGGCCTTAATTCTCCCATCAAGAGACACAAGCCAGCAAGATGGATCAAAAAATTAGACCCTTCAATCTGTTACCTTCAAGAAACCCACCTCACCACTAAAGACAGTCACCTCCTCAGGGTGAAAGAGTGGAAAACAATATTCCAAGCAAATGGGAATAAGAAATAAGCAGGGGTAACTATACTAATATCAGATCAAGTAGACTTCAAACCAAAAATAATCAAAAAGGACAAAGAAGGTCACTTCCTACTTATCAAGGGAACAATCCAACAAGAGGATATTACAATCATAAATCTGTATGCACCAAACACAGGGGCACCACAGTTCATAACACAAAACCTACTTGACAATAAAACAGAAATAACCACCAACACCATCATAATTGGGGACTTTAATACACCATTATTTGTAATAGACAGATCATCCAAACAGAAACTCAATAGGGAAGTAAGAGAGCTCAACCAAACCATATATCACTTAGACCTAATGGACATGTACAGAACTTTCCATCCCAAATCCACAGACTACACATTCTTCTCAGCAGCCCATGGAACATTCTCTAAAATAGACCATATACTGGGTCACAAAGCCTGCCTCCATATATTTAGGAAGATTGACATAATTCCCTGCATGATATCAGATCACAATGCTATATTGCTAGAAATTAACAACAAAAGACCCACCAAGAATCCCAACGGCAACTAGAAACTGAAGAGCACACTTTTAAACAATAAATAGATAGTGGATGAAATAAAAAAGGAAATTGCAAAATTTCTGGAATTGAATAAAAATGAGAACACATCATACCAAACTTATGGGACACAATGAAGGCAGTCCTCAGGGGAAAATTCATAGCACTCAATGCTTTCATAGAAAAGACAGAAAGATCCCAATTCAATAACCTAACCATCCACCTAAAGGCTCAACCATGTTTGTAGTGGCTCAATTCGTAATAGCTAAGAGCTGGAATCAGCCCAGATGTCCATCACTAGAAGAATGGATAACTAAGATGTGGTATATCTACACAATGGAATTCTATATAGCAGTAAGAAAAAAAATTACACAATGAAATTTGAGTAAAAATGGTCAAACCTGGAACAGATCATTCTCAGTGAACTTATCCAATCACAGAAAAAAAAAAAAAATCTCCACATAGTCTCACTCATCTACAGCACCTAACCTGAATCTACCCAAGATACCTTACATACCCAACAAATATCTCACGGACTAGACACTAAGGTGGATGGGAAGGGAGGGGAGGGCATCAAATGGGTGGGAAACACAAATTAGACCCAAATGGCAATGGTACCATAAAATTGTACTTCCTAGAAGGCAGACCAAATGGCTGAGCTTTCACCAGGCCCTTACAGGGAACACCTGAACCACAAGACACTGGACAGGGTAGGATCAAGGCTAACCTTAATGTTCTACATCTTCCCTCCCTCCCTCTCCCTCTCTCTCTCTCTTCTCTCAAACTCTTGTATATTAGTTATCTTTTTCCTCATTTTCTTAATGGGCACTCACCAGTAACTCCCAGTACCTGCATGTGGCTATCATCCACAATAATCTTTTGATCAGAGAAACCTACATGGTTTTCTGAAAGAGTCGGATTTCTGTCAGAGTACTTGATGACCCACCAAAGTTAGTGGTAAGACCCTAATTCTGAAGACACTATATGCAGTTGACACGTAAAATGGAATGGGATGGCTGGAAGATAGAAGATAGTCCCCAGACAGTCAGCATGTCTAGTGCCAGAAGGTGCTACATGGGTGACTGTGGGAAAATGACCAATATCTTTCCAAGCAACTCATGGTCTAACCTGGTTAGCAGCAAATAACCTGTTGTGATGCCCACACAAGTGCAATAGTGGCACACAGCCATGGTGGGGAAACAACTGCTCTTGATTTGGCTAACTGATCCGCTCAGTGGTATGGGACCCATAGCAGGAACTGGGAAGCAAGTCAGAACCATATCCAAACATAAGCCGACTCTCCAATATCAAGCTACCATCAATCATGAGCTACAAGAGGGCCTACACCTATCAAATTCTCTATAAAAAAAGTAAGAGTTATCTCATTTGTCCTGGTGCTAACTTACTCTCCGTTGGAGAATCTGCTTCTCTTTTCCAGATAGATGTAGATCCTAAGGAGAGAGCCACCCCATCATACCTCAAAAGGGCCTTGGCTGAAAATAAGAAGAATTGGTGAAACAAGCAATGGCGATGTTTTCCTGATGTGCTGGATACCAGCACAAGGGGGAAGGAGATCAATACACAGAAAAATCAACTCCTACCAAATCAGAGAGCTAGAGCCTCAACACCTCATCACTGAAGCAGACCAAAAATGAACACAACATGGCTCAGGGAAATTTTGTGGAAGAGTGGGTGGAAAGAATGTCAGAGCCACATGTTGGATCATGATATGCAGAGACATTTATCTCACCCATAACTGTGGGCTAACTCCACAATGCACGACCCATGCACCTCAACAGGCAGTGGCCAATGGGAAGGGGAAGGTGACAGTTCAGCCTAATAATGGTATCAAATTGACTGTATTTGCTGAATTTAAAACTAATTAATAAAAAAGAATATATTAAAAATATTATTCACCCTGACCAAGTTGGCTTTATCCCAGGAATGCAGGAAGGGTTCAACATACACAAATTGATGAATGTAGTACATCATATGAATGATCTGATGGACTAAAATCACCTGTTCATCTCAATAGATACAGAAAAGCTATTCAGCAAAATCCAACATCTGTTCATGGTAAAAGTATTACAGAATCAGGGAATGGAAGGAACATATTTCAACATAATGAAAGCTATTTATGATAAACCTACCACCAACATAATACTAAATGGAGAAAAACTTGAAGCTTTTCCACTAAATTCAGGAACAAAACAAGGGTGTCCACTGTCCCCACTTTTATTTTATATAAGACTGAAAGTCTTAGCTATAGTAATAAGGTAAAAGATACTCATAAAAGGGATACAAATTAGAAAGGAAGAGATGAAATTATTATTACTTGCAGACAATATGATTCTATACATTAAAGACTCTACCAGCAAACTTTTAGAGCTCATAAAGAGTTTTAGCAACATAGCAGGATACAAAATTAATACCTAGAAATCAGTAGTGTTCCTACATACTAACCATAATCATGCAGAGCATGAAATAAGGGAACCTCTCCAATTCACAACTGCTTCAAAAAAAAAAAAAATTACCTTGGAAAAAACGTAATCAAGGAAGTAAAGGATCTCCACAATGACAACTTTAAAACACTCAAGAGAGAAATTGAAGAAGACACAAGGAAATGGAAAGACATTCCATGTTCTTAGACAAAAGCAATCTACACATTTAATGAAATCCCCATTAAAATTCCAATGGAATTCTTCACAGTAATAGTAAAAATAATCCTAAAATTCATTTCAAATTACAAAAAAAAATCCTTGAATAGCCAAAATGATTTTGAGCAACAACAACAACAACAAAAAAGACTGGTGGTATCTCCATACCCAATTTTAAGTTATACTACAAAGTCATAGTAGCAAAAGAGCATAGTATTGCCACAAAGACAGACATGTAGATCAATGAAACCAAATAGAGAACCCAGATATTACTCCAGGCAGCTATAGCCATCTGATTTTTGAGAAAAGTTCCAAAAATATTCATTGGATTCAACAAGTGGTACTGGGAAAACTGGATATCTATATGTAGAAAGATGAAAATAGATCCTTGTCTTTCTCCATGCAGAAGAATTAAATACTAGTGGATCAGGGATGTTAATATCACACCTGAATCTCAAATTTCTTGAGGAATAGGTAGAGGAAGGCCCTTCAACATATTGGCATAGATAATAACTTTCTGAATATAACCCAAATTGCTCAGAAAATAAAACCACTAATCAACAAATGGTATATAATAAAATTACAAAGCTTTTGCACAGCAAAGGACACTGTGAATAGATCAAAGAGACAACCTATAGAATGGGAGAAAATCTTTGCCAGCTACACATTTGACAGGGTATTAATATCCAGAATACAGTATAACTCAAAAACATATCACTAAGAAATCAAACAACCCAATTAAAAAATGGGCTGTGAAACTAAATAGATAGTTCTCATCAAACAAAATACAGGGGCAGGAAGGGAAAGACCATGGTTTGATGTCTCTAAGTATAGAAGTTGCCAATTATATATATATGGACATGGAAAGTGACTGAGAAGGACATATGACATCAATCTCTGGCCTCCAAACACATGCATACACATGTGTATGGGGTGACTAAACACATGTGAATGCACATGCATATGAACATACACACACACAGCACACATATAAACATGCCAAAAACAAACTATTTTTCCCTTTCATGTTGTTAAGAAAAGATGCACAGTCTCACTCAGCAGCTTCAGCCAAAAATGAGCCACATGTGAAGATGCTTGGAGATTCAAAATCACAGGACAAATGACACAGTTGCTATCACAGCAGGCAGATGCTGGCAACTACCCTGCACACAGGCGTGACTGGGTTGGGAAACTCCACTTCCTACAAGCAGAAAAGGTGTGACAAGGAGCTACATGGAAGCAAAGGAACAGCTCTATATCCTCTGTCTGGCCCTGGGCAATGTCTTTATCAAGATATGAAACTTTTGTCACCTTACATTGGTTGAGAATAATTTTTGCTAGAATGGGGCTTGCTTTTGACATTTCTAAAGATATATTTTAAGAAGTAAAAAAAATAGTCTTGAGGAAGATAAATGCATATTTTAATGATTTGTGCTTTTGTCTTAACTAAGAAAGATTGGAATACTTCAACATTAAGGAATATTTCTTCTACGTTTCCTTCTAAGAAAACTTTCTTTTCTCTATTAAGAAAGCTCTTAGTGTGCATATATCTTCTGACCTTGCCAAATCTTCAAGGTATCTGAGTATCCTATGTTCTGGACACTTCTGTGAGGGTTTGAAAACGTGCTTACTAATTATCTCAAAACCAGTACTAGAGATTTAGTAGAAAGTTTAATTAGGAGAGTAGACATCTTAACAAGAGTGCCTGTTTTATTTTAAATACATGACAACTTATTTTCTTATATATACCTTTACTGTTGTTCCCTTTATGTTTAGTATTGTTTTGCTTGTTTGTTTTAGAGCCAGGGTGTTGCCATTCAGCCCAGGTGGCCTCCCTCAACACCTTCTCCCCCAGCATCTCCTCACTCCTAACCTGGGACTACGTGCTTGCCCCATCATGCTGAGTTACACTCATGCTTATGAAGTTGTGCTCATCACACAGAACATTTGCACCTAAGTATTACTAAGTCTACTACAAATGGTGTAAGACTCTTTCTCTCCTGTTCAAGTTTTATAAATAAAGTGCTATCATACAGCCATGTTAAATTCATTGACTTTCCTAGCAGAATTTGTTTCCTTTATGCACACACATTCCTTAGAATGATCTCCATAGACAGTTAGGCATCATCAGTGACAAGCAACATTGGACACTTCTTTGCCTCACTTGCACCTGCATTTCTTTTGCATTGTCGCCTTAGCTTTGCTGACATGATGCATCCTTCACAGTGTTAAGAGGGAGGCATGCATCTCTTTATCACAACGAGTGAGTTAGTCCCAAGTTTTATAAGGCACACTCCCTTAGGAGCTATCATTCTATCCTACTTTGATGAGAGTATTTTTTCCAGTTACCCAATTTATCATTTTTTTTATTTTTATTGACGAGTTCCATAATTATAAACAATATCCCATGCCAATTCCCTCTCTCCCCTGACTTTCCCCTTTGAAACTCCTCTCCATCATATCCTCCCCCCCAATCAGTCACTCTTTTGTTTCGATGTCATAATCTTTTCCTCCGGTTATGATGATATTCTGTAGGTAGTGTCAGGAACTGTGAGGTCACGGATATCCAGGCCATTTTGTGTCTGGAAGATGAAATGACTTTTTAGAAGATGATTATGGAGCCTTGGTGGGCACCTTTCTGGCAGGGGAGCCCTATAAGGACCAGGCAGTTTGATGGGCTTGGAGAACAGCAGCATGATAAACAAGTGAATGCAAACATGGTCTGAGGAATCTAGCCTCTATGAAGCTTCTTCCAAATCTCCCTGGCTGTGTTACAGAAAGCCTTGCACCACTGGGAAAGGGGTTATGTAGTGTGTTCATGGGGCAAAGTGATGGTTAACTTTTATTGTCAGTTTGATTGGATTAACAAATGCCAGGGGCATCAGAAATGCATACCTCTAAATGCATCTTTAGACACTGTTTCCAAAGATGACCAACTTAGGGAGGAAGACCTACCCTGAATGCTGTTGGCGGCAGCATCCTTGGAACTGGGTTCTCAGACTGGAGGAGGAGGAGAAGCTAGCTGAGCACCAGAATGCCCCTTTTTCTGCTTCCTGATGTGCTGAGATGTGAGAAGAGAGCCTTGGGCTCCTGCTTTATCATCCATGCCTTGTCTACTGGATGAACCATACCTTCTCAAACCATGAGCCAAATGGGATCCTATGTTAAGCAAGGATACCCACCAGAGGGCCATGAAAGGCCTCCCATTAGGAGAAAGGTCCTCGTGCCTAGAGAGTATCCTCTGTCTCTTAGTTGGGTGAAGAAGGCATAGGCAGGCAGGTACTGTGTCAGAGTGGTGGTAGAAGCTACAGTGGCTTCTACAGGACTTATTCCTTTCAAGGTCCTTGTCTGCTGTGATGGCCTACCAACTGCCCAGCAGTACCTGCATGAGCTTGGGGTAAACCCAGCTGGGACTCCCTTGCCAGAAGTCCTTAAAAACTTTGATGGCTGCTCAGAAACTCCATCAATGGGGGCCCTGGGCCAGTCACCATATCTTTGGGAGAAGGTTTCTTTACCGTCATTGAGGGTAAGTCCTGCTCATAGCAGCACCACACGTGCTGTGCCTTTCATTCCTATGCCATTAGTTTGATCTTTGCAGCAGATCAAAGTGCTGTCTATGCAGGAGAGAAGTTCTGAAAATACCAGTGAGGGTCTGGCCATTTTGCATGGCATCCCTCACCAAATGTCCATGTGCTGTGGATTCATGTTATTCTGGCTCTCATCACAATGTTCCTAGTTCCTGGTTCCTGTGTCTGTTTCCCATGATGAAGCTCAGCAGCCTGGCCAGGACCACAAGGGATAATGTAGAGCATAGGCAGATTCTCAACTCTCTGGGTCTCCTTATGACAACCCTCTGGGACAGGAAGAAGGACTGCTTTTAGGTCAGGGCAGGACTGCTAGGAACCATCATTGGATGCCACACAGGGAAAAACATACTGTTGATGTTGGTCCCTGTGATAAGCATAGTAGGCATTTGCCACATGTGACTGCATTTACAAGTGTGGAAACTTGAAACAGCCTGCAAGGAGCAGAGGAGAAGCAAATTCTGTCTTAGGTTTAGCTACTTGACAGAGGCTAAGCTCAGATGTGTCTGGTGATGAAGTTCATACTCCTCTGTAATGTAGAAATGGAGCAAAGCCTACATGTGTTTAGGAGAAGGATTGGAGTGTAGGCTTATAGCTACATCCCCCTCCCCGCTCACAAATACACCAGGCTTTGCATGGTGGATCCTCGCCAACAAAGCTTGTGGGCCTGCCATTAACATATCAAGCCTGAATCCAGGGTTGTGAGACTTTCTTTCAGTTAGACCTGATGCTGAAAAGGTGCTGAGCAGAAATGAGAAGTTCTGGAGCTCCAGGTATCTGGCCTTGGCTCATCCAGTGTGCCCCCAAGACCTCCCACTCAGGACACAAGCATGCAGCTCTCTGCAGCCATGCCCTGACAATGCTGGTGCATTTATTTACAATTCTGTGGCTGCAAGACTGTCAAAACCTACAAAGCCAACTCTGAGTGAAATCAAAGAACTTCAACTTGGGTGAGAAGCCCTACCTGGAGGGTGGTGCGAATAGGTCGACCTCCCCAGGCTGACCCTGGAGGTGAAGTATACTCAAATTGTTGGGGTTTCTCTCCAACAACTGTCTGGGGCTGTCTGTAAGAATGTGAGCACGCGCAAGGCAGCAGGAGTAGATGTCACATGGCCCAATGTTAGCAGTTTCAGGAATGGTAACCCTGGTAACTTCCTAGGCTGGAGCATGGGGGTTTCTTAAACACCTTGCTCTTCTCCTCATATATCTTTTTCATTTGGTCAGATGAAATGGACGTGATTTTAAAAACAGCAAACACTACAGTCCAAAGCCCGTTGGAGCTTGCTGTCCAGTGTGGTTGTGGATAAAGAGAGCCTCAGAGATCTCTGAACTGGATGAGAAGCGCCCAGACAAAGGTCAGCCTCCAGACGCAGGGCACCCCCCCCCCCCGCTTGGTTTTGTTGTACAATGTCATAGGAAGTCTGACAACTTGCAGCCATTTATGCAATCAAGGGGTGGATGGTGAAGCAATGGGCCTCTTAGTGGAACCATAGATACAGACTGAAGAAATAGGCCCACGTAGAGTATTCAGAGAAATGGTCCACTTGCACAGAGAAGTCAAGAGACTCTGAGTTTTGGTTTCCTTAGAGTGGGTATCCCTCACCACCCCCATAGACATTCCTTGCAGTTACAACTATGTGATTTCTTCTTCTGGAAGAAGCTGAAAGGAAACTGGAGGGAAAAAGAGCAAAGGACAAGTGCCAAGGAGAGAGACAGAGACAGGGGGATTCTCTACTCAACGGCCACTAGATTCCTGTTCCCTGTCCACCATCAACAGCCCTTCACTCACTTGTCTATTCAAAGCCAAGGAAGCCCCAGAGGCGGTCACACCCGGGATTTTCCAGAGATCAGGAGCAATTAAAACTTTTCTACTTCCAGCAGCAGCTCCCAGGAATCCCAGGAAGGCCAGTGGGACACCTCTGCAAGAATGCAGTGGCACCCTTCCTAGAAGGAAGCAGCTGTGTCCTGGGCACACCCTTCTCTGTCCTCTACATCATGTAGTGGCTCTGGGACCTGTGGGTGTTAAAGGGTGTGGGCACCAATGCCTGTGACCATATCCAGCAAGTTTTCCGGAAGTATTTGAAGTGTGGCATTTATAGCTGCTCCTTAGTCTTGTTGCACTCCCTTGGGCCATACAAGTGAATTTCTAGTTATCTACTCTTCCTGCCTCAAACAGAGACAGGGTGAATCCTCCCATGCCCCAGCTGTGGCCTGCTTTCTGAAGGTAGACATGTCTCTTCTCAAACCTAGGGCAGGTGAAGAGAAAGGCAGAGGTGGCTTTGTTCTCTCTAAGTGCTGTCCCTGCCCTTGGACACAAATAGGCACAGGATAGTGAAGGCCTGTGGCCCTGAGATGTTCAGAGAAATGCCTCTCCTGATCTGTTTCCCATTTTTTGTTTCTCATGCAAGATGCTCCAGGCCACTCACAGGGAAGCAAAAGATGCTGGGCTGACTCATATTTATCACAAGTGGCAAAAAATGATGCCCCAGCCAGGTGCAAACTTGGTTGGTTCCAGGTCGGTATTTAATGAATATCTTCAAGGAATTCCCTTAACTCCACCTTTCATTTCAGAAGGAACAGCAGAAGGCAATGAGGCCACGCTTCACAGAGCCCTGCAGAGTCTTATTCCACACACGTTCTCTGCAGAGAGCGTCACACATGTTGAACCGTAGCTCCATGTTTTGCAAAGATCTAGATGACAGTTCCTAGTGCTGAGCAGGATAAACAGCTTCCAGAACTCAGCTAGCATAACTGCTTTGTGCTTAGTTTCTACTTTGGAAAACATGCTAGAAGATTCTAAGACCCTTCTAGGACATGAATTGCAACTTAATAAAATCAATATACACAGGACTCAGGAAGTCTCTTCACAGCTGTTATAAAAATGGAAGGAGGAGCTGGAGTGATGGCTCAGAGGGTAAAGTGGTTGCAGTACAACCACAAGGACCTGAGTTTAGATCCACTGCACACACACAAGAGCTGGGCCTGCTTGTAGGATCACTAGGGCTCACTGGCTAATATAGCCAATAGGTGAGTTCCAAGTTCAATGAGAGACCCTTTCGCAAGGAATCAGTGGCAGAGTGACTAAAGAAGACGCTCAACAGTCACTTTATGGCCTCCTTTCTCAAGGAATCAGTGGCAGAGTGTCTAAAGAAGACACTCAACGGCCACTTTCTGGCCTCCTTTCTCAAGGAATCAGTGGCAGAGTGACTAAACAAGACACTCAACAGTCACTTTCTGGCCTCCACACATGTACACACATACATTCATGTGCTCCTACTCTCACATACAGAAACACACATAGATATATACAAATAAATATACACAAGAGAAAAGAAAACATTGGTTTTAATGGAAGAGAGGATACAACAGTGAAGTCCAATATCTGAGTTAAACTGACCTTGTTTGAAGCCCATGGTGAATAAAGTTTTAATATTTATATTAGCAATGTGTCTAGGTCATCTAGGTGGTGTCAACTCTGTCATTCTTCTGAGTGAGGGATTGACAAAATGTTGAGAAAGTTTCCAATCAAGGTAATTGTATCTATAGAAAAGTTCATGGAATTGTGTGCTTTTAATCAGATCTGAGAGCCTAGCTTTCAGCAGTGGAGGTAGTAGTTTCACTATAGGAGCTCCACCCCATGTTCATGGCCAGCTGATTTTAGGTCATCACACAAGGAGCCTAGAAGAAGAATGAAGGGAAATAATGTCTTCATGAAGCTTGATACTGACATCTTAGGTGTATAAGGGCTTATGGCCAGCCTAAATAAAAATGACTCAAATTATCTAGAAAACCATGTGTGTGTGTGTGTGTGTGTGTGTGTGTGTGTGTGTGTGTGTGTGTTGAGAGGACATTCCTGCCCCATATGTCAGCCAACCATCCTGCATAGGTGATTCTGGCCCATTATCTGGATCTACTACCATATCTTGTGCAAGGAGTAAGGGACTAAGAAATTCTAAATAATGGTCCAAGCTTTACCATTCTGTCCTTTGGTGCCAACTTCTTTGTAGGTAAACAGGGTCATCAGATGCACTGCCCATCACCCTCCTCACTGTTCCCACACAGCAGATGAATCAGCTGGAGGATGACACAGCGGCTGTGGGAAAAACACTTGCCTGCTGGATTCCAGCTATTTCCATGCCCCGAATCTGCCCACACAGGCTCTCTTGGCTGGGAATAGCGTGAGATGTCTGCAGCTGTTATAGAGCCCTCAGGAGTATGACCCACAACCCTACCCTACTGGAGTTTGGATAAGGACACCAAGCAGTCCTAATGCCTTCCCAGGACAGAGGCAAATGGCCTCACCACAGGGAGGACCCTGCAGCCTGACCTTTACTTCCGTGGCCTCATCACAAATGCACAGAGCCTGCCTTGGAGCTACAGGTTGCAGTAATTGAGGAAGGAAAAAAGTGTGGCTTTCAAGGGAATGAAAGGCTGTCAAAAAGCTCTGAACTTAGGAGCTAGGGACTCAGTGAGTAAAGTATTTGCAAATGAAAAGACCTGAGTCTGGATGCCCAGAGCCCACATGAAACCAGGCATGGTACTGCTCACCTACAATCCCAGTGCTAGAGAGGCAGAAACAGGATGATCCCTGTAGATCACTGGCAAATGAGCTTTAGTTTTGGTGTAAGATCCTGTCTCAAAAAAGACAGTGGGAAGTGATTGAGGAAGACTCCTAACATCACCCTGTGGCCTATACACATACATGTACATCCACGCACCCAAATGAACCCATATAAGAACAATCATGTACATATATGTGCACACATACATGCAAAGGAAAAATGCAGCTCTGAAATTAAAGCAGAAAGCACGAAGCCAACAGTGGAGGGAAGGGAGAATCTGGGGCCATGGTGTGGACATTTTGGACTATGTCCAACAAATGTGGATAGAGGGCCATTCTTGGTCACTGTGAGTAGTTGACACCTGGAGCAGGCTCTGGGCAGGAGAGCAGGGGTGTGGAGACAGGAACTAGAATCCCTTTTCTCCACAAACCAGCTGACAGCAGCTGTTTTTTGCTCGCTCAGACTGATGGGGAGGATAAAGATGATGGGGCATCAGGCGCCTCACTTGATAGATGTAAATGTGTATTAGTTACTACCATGTAATCAATATTTTGCTGAATGCTTATAAGGCATGCTTAGTGAGTCTGTACTGAGAAGCAGATGGTGATCTAAGAACATGACCCATGCTGAGCCACATCGCTCATAACAGGTCTTATGAAGTTCTATAACAAATTCTGTGCTCGTGGTAAATCCAAAACATAAGATGTGCCCCAGGTCAGAAACATGGGGAAGTGCCATTCAAAGATGATGCCAGGCTCGCTGGCTTAAAGTCCTTCAGAGTCCAGGCTCCTCCACATGCCCCACGGCTATCTTGGAACCAATTACAGAAACCAGGAATAAATTCTGCTGTGATGAAGAGGACGTGTGAGATGACCCAGAACCATAGTATTCCCTGCTTTTATTCCTCCACATGACCAGAAGTTACCAGATCCACAAAGGTCCTAACAGTTCAGGATGCTACAGAACAACAGAACCTGGCAGGTTAGGAGAAACTGAAGCATAAGTTGTGCTCACAAAGGCCAGCAGAGAAAGGTGGGTCCCTGTAGTAGAACTTGTGCACCCTGTTCTGCCATCTGTGTTGGGACAGTGTGCCAACTTACCACTTTACCTTATGCTGTGTATCTTCTAACCACACTAAGTTTCAGGGCCTGCCTTTTCTCTTGGCATCGCCAGGACTTAAGCAAATGCCTGGGTTGCCCAACATACAGGAAGGTGACAAGTCAAAGAAGATTTCTGCTGTGGCTGAGTTGGGTTTTCTTGAGGTAGAATAAAATCAAATTTTTTACTGCCAGTAAGTGCTACATTGAAAAAGCAATACTTGAAGAGTATTATATAAATATGGTCACTTGGTTGGAAATGCAAATGGTCCCTTTTTAGAAAGTGCTAATGTTGGCTTCTCCTTCCTCTCAGGCTTATTTATGCAAGCACATGACAAAGACCAAGAAAGCCTAATGCTTATTTTCCAAGGAATTGACAGTTAAGTGGGAAAAGAGTGGGAAAGAGTCAGAGGCATGAATGAAGACAGCAAAAGGTTGAAAGGGCCCTGGGGAAGCTATATGAAGAGGACTTAACTGGTCCTGATATTTGGGACTCTACATGTAGTAGAAAGACCAGGGTGTGGAGAAATCTAGCATGCTCCAGCCTTGGGGAGGAATCAGCTCAGAGAACCAGAAGCTCTGAGAATAGAGGTATTAGGGATACCAGGTCTCCATTCTGGCTTGGAGAGTGCTGGCTCTCCACTTTGGAGAATTTCCACCTAGGAGACAGAACAGATTCTGATTCCACAGCCCCAGGTGAAAGGGAGTCCTCCCCTGATGCTAGGCTTTGCCTAGAGAAGACAAAAGGCTGTTCCCATGCAGGCCTCTCAGGAGGAGTTGCCCATCAGTCCTTCCAGGGGCCTGAAGTCCTTTGCTGGGCTTGACTGGCAGTCAGCACAACTTACCTCATTACAAAATGGTTTTCTATACTAGAGATAGATGAGATAGTGATGGGAGGGAAATGCATAAATAGGACCATGAAGCTGAGTCTGTTTTTACTGAATTTCTGCTGCTGGTTTTCTCAATTGGTCAAAACAAGTCAATCTGTTACTAAGCACAGAAAATAGAAATCTTCATGATCATGAACTGGGTCTCCCTCCCACTTCCTCAACTGCTATTCCCTGCATCTTCTGCAGGAATTACAGAGCTTTTTCAAAATAATCTTTTCACTTATTTCTCCCATACATTTTTACATAAATTGTAGTGAGGCAAGCCACCTGAAGTGTCTCCCACCCACATCTCCCAGTGCCACTTGTTGGTCATCAAACTCACATTGGCCATTTGCTTTCATTTCCCAGGGTTGCTATACAAAGGACCAAACCCTGGATGACTTAGGAAATTTACCTCACAGTTCTCAGTGCTAGAAGAGGAGTGACATAGTGTCAACCTGGCTATAACTATTCTGAGAGCTTGAGAAGGATGTCTTTTGTATCGCCTGGCTTCTGGTGGTCTCATTCTGTTACATCACTAACTTTTGCCTGTGGGTCATTATATCATCACCCCTCTGTAGAGCCTGTCTCTGCATTTATACTCCCATGCCCCCTCCCCACTGCTGCATGAGTATGGGTATATATTTATTCATTATGTATACAGGTGCCATGTCAAGCATTCTCCACATTATTTTTAGAGACAAGGTCTCTCACTGAAACTACAGGTCTCCTGACTTAAGTAGACTAGGTTGCCAGAAAGCCCTAGAAATCCTATCTCCACATCTCCAGTGCTGGGATTTCAGGCATGTTCCATTTTATATGGAACCAAACTTGAGTCCTCATGCTCATTGGCAAGCACTCAACTGACTGAGCAATCTTCTCAGCCCCTCAAATGTCCCTTTCTCATAAGGACAACAATCATTCCAGGTTATGGTCCACCATATTGACTTCATTGTATCTTTATTACCTTGATAAATACCATGATTCCATATGAGTTTTTATCCTGATGTAGTGGGGAGTTAAACTTCAAACATGGTTTGGGGGACTTCATTAGATCCCTAGTAGTATTCTTTATATACTTCATGTATATCATTCTCTTTAAATTATGGTACAACTGAAGAGTTTGATATTATTGTTCCCCATATACTCATAAGGAAACCAATCCAAAAGGAGACTTGGTTTTCAAAGCTCTTAGAAAATGGGAAGGGCAGCCAGGGGTGGTGATGCACACCTTTAATCCCAGCCCTCAGGAGGAAGAGGTAAGAGGATTGCCATGAGTTTGAGGCCACCCTGAGACTACATAGTTAATTCCAGGTCAGCCTGGACCAGAGTGAGACCCTACCTCAAAAAAAAAAAAAAAAAGAAAGAAAGAAAGAAAGATAAAAAGGAATAAAAGAAAATGGGAGGGGCATGGAACTTTTTCACTCTTACCCTACGTTCGGCCATTCTCCCACAGACTGGAAAATGTCTCTCATTCTTCAAGACTAAATTTGAATGCCATCTATTTCAAAAACTCTACCCTGCAGTTTGTTTAATAGCTGAGTTGTGCTTGTTAACATAACTTTATTTCTCTTTTCTGGCCCTTGATATACCAAATGCCAGGGATATACTCACATACTCCAACCTACTTCAGGGCAGGCCACATGCCTGTTCACTGCCATGCCTCGGCCTGCAGGAAGCACACACCTGACAGGGACACTGGAGCTCATGACATGAGCATGGCTGTAGGCTTGTTTCCCTTGGCCATTATACAAACTGCCTAACACATTGTACATGACGTAAAGTTACATGAAGCTTGTTTTTTCCTGAGTGGGGCATTATTCTACTTCTGAAATCAACTTGATTTCCTCCTGATGTTGTTTTAAAACACAATATTGTTCATGAGAGAGAATAACATACTTTAAGATAAAGGGATTTTAGATTAATATTGTTCTTGGTTCGTGGATGGAAAACTCATAACACTTAGATGAACAGAATATAGGAAGTACGCACCCCTAAAACTCTCAGAGGTCATTTCAGGAAGCTTCCACAGTTTATGTAGGTTTGGATTCAAAATATGTCCATACCACCACTGTAGAGTCATTTGTGGGGTGATTAAGGCCAATATGTGTTGCTTAAAATTAGACTATTACACTTTGCCATTACTTGATTGATACCCTCCATTCACCTCTAAGAGGGTGAGGTTACAAAGTTAAGAAGAAAATGGAATGTTACAACATGGTGGACCCACCACTACAGGGCTTGTGACATTATGACTAGATAGAAGTGTGACAGACACAATGAGGATGAGACAGAGTCCTTTCTGAACTCTGGCTCCTTTTCTACTAGGCTGTCACTCCCTGTCTCACAGGAAATCTTCAGTTTGGAAGAATATGTTTTTCACTGGTTAGAAGCACCTGTTCTGGGAAGGCCAACAGAGTGATGCAGGGTCTGCTGAAAAGAGGTTGAAGACTCAGTAAAGTTACATGGCAGGATCCAGAGAATGGGAGGGGTTGAGGTTTATTCTGCTTTAGACTTATTTATTTATTTACTTTTTTTCTGGGAGCTGGGATTACAGGCATGTGCCACCATTCCTGGCTGGCTATTTGTATGTAAAGTGAAACTATTCAAAAGTTAGGTCAGGAACAATATACTAAGAAAAATAAACCAGGTTTTATTTAAATTTCTACTTTTAAAAATAGTGTCTATGAACCTTCACATCTGAATCTGAAAGAACAATGGTTAGAAATGCAGGTGCCTGCCATCCCTCTTGTGACTGTGTACTGGAGGCCTGAGAGACTATAATACAGTCTAAGAGGATCTCTCACATCTTTCATGCCCATCTCCTCCAGGTGATCCATCCTTGGAACCTCACATCTAATACATGCATGGACATTGGTTTGTCAAAACAGTAAGCTCCCATCTCAAACAATGATGCCAGACAGTGAATACCAGAGTGACACAAAGCAGGGATCTGCCTGTTCCCTGGGTCAATTGCCAGGACCTTTCACAAGGAAGAAAAGCCTCCTCTGCCAGCAAGTCAAAAAGTAAGACAGAGGAGCTCATGCAGCTAGATGCAGGGAGCTGCAGGGCTGGATGGATGAGAGAGCAAGGTTGAAGAGAGGACTGGCCATTGCAGAGATATGTGTACCATCCTGGAGAGTGCTGATCTGGGCATATGGAGGAAAAGTCTTCCCTGTTCTGGGGCATGAACAGTTCAAATGCGATGTACAGCTTACATGACTGCAGCAGTTTATTCCATCTGGGGGGGGGGGACCTAATAACACGGGGCTTTTTTGTAGAAAAAATCAGAAGATATTCCACTGAAGTTTTTTTTTTTTCTTTTTTTGAAAGAAAAAAAACAAAACAACATTCATACTGTATCTAGATGCAATTAATTTTGTGGATGTTACCTAAAACATAAACCACATACCAGGACAATACTATGTGTTTATTATTTCCACTCAGGAACATCTCCACTAATGCTGACTATTTGCTCTGTTTGGATAGTTCCAGTCTAGGTCGAACAACACCATACTATTTTAAAATTAGACAGGAAGATCTAGAAGTCTTTTTTGATTTACTTCCTCTTATTTACTTTTTAGTCATTATAAATCTTTCAAATATATCAGTGATGCATGATATTTTTATACTGTCAACTGTTTAGTGGGATATATCAAGAGATGAACTCAAAGGGGCTAGGTGATAGATAGGAAATGGATCAAAAAACAGAAACACCAAAAGGAGAGCTGCTTCTTAGATGAGATGGTGAAGAAGACAGGGGCAGTGAGCAAGTCACTATCAAGGCATGATGAGCATCTCATGTCCACTGGGCCTCCAAGAGGATAAGAGTAGCATCTAAGTGGGTATATAAGCAAATGAGGGTCTAGATATAGAGCCCAGAGCTGACAAGTGTTTTCTGGTTTTAAAAATTATTAATTAGTTAAATTGAGACAAAGAAAGAAGCAGATACAGCAAGAGAATGAGCATGCCGCTAGCCACTGCAAACAAACTCCAGACCTATGTGCCACCTTTTGCAGCTGACTTTACATGGGTACTGGGAAATCAAACCTGGGTCCTTAGGCTTTGCAGACAAGCTCGTTAGTTACTGAGCCATTTCTCTAGCCCAACAAGTTAGTTTGAGAGTAACTCATATCTAGATATTGTTTAAAGTCATGAGAACAAATGAAGTTACCAAGAAGATGAATAGAAAGAAGATTTTTTTTTTTTTAAGTTCAAAGATTCAGTTCTTCCAAATTCCAAACTTTGAAGGTCAAAGACACACTGAGAACCACTGATGAAGACCAGGAAAGAACACATAAGAGCAGGGGGGGATTGTAGATTGGATGTTTGGAAGCCACAGCCTCGGCTCTGTGTGTTGAATACTGCCAAGTCTCGTTGGGCAAGGAAGGGAGCTGACCATTGTTGTTTTTCTCAGTCTGTTTGTTTCCAGTACCCTTTTTGTTCTGGAAAGGAGATATATTTTCTTGAGCTTCACCATGTGTGCCAAGAAGACTTTTCAAATTCTTAATTATTCTTAATTATTTTAGACAAGTTCCACCTGTTTCCTCTGTGTGTGTGTGTGTGTATTTATAATTTTTTAACCAAAAATGTATGTTGTTGTTCTGCTTTCCTGATTGTGAAAGATTAGGTAGCTTTAGACTCTAACGACACTCTTCTGTTGGTGATCCAGTCCCTTCCTCAGCTTTTCAGTAGGAGAATGAGTTAACAAACATCTGGTCAAATTTTAAGGGCCTAGTAAGATTTCCCATAGTGAACTCTAATTCTACTGAGGCGAATTTTTCTCTAGCTCTCAATGCTTTGCTTCACAGACTGAATGGCAAATAAATATGTAATCTCTGAGGACAATTCTGCTTTGTTTGGTAATTGCCTGCCATAAACATTATGGAGAAATGTGAGACCAGAGCCAGGGCCAGACAGGGTGCTGTATGCATCAGTTAGCACAGTCTGTCATGGGTGAAGGGAAGAGGGAGACCTGCTGACTTTGCTGTGACCCGTCAGAGATCACAAGGAGATCCCAATCACAGAGGATCCACTTCTATTTTTTCTTGCTCCTAGGTGGAGGCATTTGTCCCACGGACAGTTAGAAGCAAGGAGAATTTGGGGGCAATTTTCCTGAAATTCGAGTGGCAGCAAGAGGCCATTGTCTATTCCTATAAGAAAAACCACTTCTGGGCCTTTAATCCCAGCACTTGGGAGGCAGAGGTAGGAGGATTGCTGTGAGTTTGAGGCCACCCTGAGACTACATAGTTAATTCCAGGTCAGCCTTGGCCAGAGTGAGACCCTACCTCAAAAAATAAAAACAAATAAACACACACACACACAAAACATTTCTGTGCTCACTTAAAGTAAGGAGTGCTCTGAAAGAACCGAGCTCTTTCCCTCACATCTGTCTTGTCTCCCTTATGCCTCCATGAAGCAGCTGCAGCTCTGGGGGTGCTTATGGTAAGTGGGAAATGAACGCCTTGTAGAACTTGTTTGCACTTAGGTATGGCCAACTTCCACCCAAGGATATACTGCTCTGTCCACGTCTACTCATTTATTAGACATGCTTAGGAAATCAAGTCTTTTAGCATAATCCTACTCCCAGCATTAGGGCCCCAGAAGAATAAAATGCCTATTTAATTAAGTATTTGCTGAACTACTGGATAGATAGATTGAGGATAATCAGAGGATGGAGAGATGGATGGATGGGTTGATGAACAGATGACTGATGGCGGGTGAATTTGGGAAGCATGTCTTATGTGTTCAATCAGAGGAAATTTCAGAGTATATCTACTTAGCCATTTTTTTTTCTAATGCAAATAATTACTTCAATTGTGATTGGTTGGATACTACAAATTCATGTTTCATTTTGTTCTCAAAAATGCAATTGTTGTACAAATCCAAGTAAGTGTTAAGTTTTAAATTAAGATTTTTCCTATAGACATCTATCATTTTAATACCATCACCAGAAATCTAGGCAACTGCTGTTGGTGCAAATAACAGCCAGGGATTAATGCTAGAATGGCATTATATCCATAGTTTTCTCATTACTGGGGAAAATAGCTGCTCAGAAGCAGCTTACGGAAAGAGAAGGGTTGGGTTTGGATTACTGTTTGAGGGAAAGTCTTATCATGGCAGGGAGAGCCAGAGTCACATTACAGCACAGGATCCAGACAGCAGAACTGAATGTGGAGCCCAGCTAAGAAAAAACCTTTAAAAACACCTCAAGCTCCACCCACAGTGACCCTCTTCCTCCAGCAAGGTTCTGCCTCTGAAAGGTTCCACAACCTTTCCAACAGTGCCATCAACTAGGGATGAAGTATTTAAACACATGAGCCTATGGGGAGATTTCACATTCATACCAACATAGCCTGTCTTTATTGTGCCCTCTGTGATCTCAAGCCCATGCTATTAAAAAAGAAAATCACCCAAATTCAAAGAACTTGAATGTATGAATACATATATATACATAGCCATCCACTCTAACCTAGATGCTGGCTGAAGAGGAAGACAAACTACCAAAGACAAAATGACAATAGATCAAATATTACCCTCAGATCAGCCTTTTAAGGACAGGTGATTCAGTGGGATTTTAGGGAAAGGAATTCATGCTGTTGGTGTTAAAGGACAAAGAGAAGTTGGAAAAAAAGCAGGAGATGTCTCTACAGCAGTCATGTATGCACAAAGACAAATGCATACTCTCCCTATCGGAGCACAGGCCATAAATAAAAGATTTATTCATTTTCTTTCAATTAATTTCATATAGGTTTTCCACAGCCCTATACATGAAGCTACCAAGAGCTGGGAAGCCATCACTGCTATCATTCCTATGCCAGGCATTCTGCTCCTTACACTAAGCAGGCCAGACTCTTAGTGTGGCTGGTGCTTCCTGCTCACACTGACAGGCTTACAGGGTCCACAAGGATGGGCAGTGGGGCTGCTGCTGCCCTGACGCATGTGCTCAGCAAAAATACTTGTGTTGTGCAGCACTGCTCAGGCATGTCTAGACCAAGACTGTACATCCCGGATCTAAGCGTTGCTTCTACACCTCTCTCTTTCCATGCCCTGGGCCAAGTCACTTTTCCTATCTGAACCCCTATTTTTGGGTAAGCACTTTAGATCTTTGAAGCCCCACAAGATACATGCCATCACATGTTCTCTCAGGGGTGTTGTCTGCTATCAACTCATTGCTCAGGCTCAGGAATGGGTTTACTCAGCTAAGCAGCTGCCAACTGAAATTTAGGCTTTATAAAACAAGGCCACTTGACACAAAGTCAATTTCTACCCAGTCAGCATACACAGGGGGTGAACTGCCCTTCTGGAGCTGCTAGGGGCCTTGTTGCTGCTCATGGGTCTCTGTACATTTCTGCCTAAGCATTGGCCACACCCTTGCAAGAGACTTTCTGAGAATAGAAGTGGCATGTGACTTATTTCCTTGGTGTGTCTGGCATGTGTCTTCATATGCCTGGAATGTGCAGTGCACTGTTATTAAGGTACAACTGGCCACACTCCTCTCCAAGGAAACATGACTGGAAGCAGACATTCTTGCTATTCCAAAGGCCAGTGTGTGCACATGATGTAGTAGCTCAGTACGAGTAACATGCCCTGTTAATTACACCATCTCTAAGGAGCAATAGTGATGCTTCAGATGACTGCAAGAGGACATTATTCTGATTTTTGCTAGCTAAACAAATAAAGTTATATTTCAGCTAAACCTAGTGGTGTACACATATCATCCCAGCTGCTTAGGTGACTGAGACAGAATCACAAGCCCAAAGACACCCTGGGCTATATAGCTAGTTCAATACCAGCCTAGAAACCAAGTGAGACTTCAGAAGAGAGGAAACATAAGAGTAGATGGGTATATGACAAATATGCAATATGTTTATAAAACTCCAATTAAAAAAAAAAGTAAAATTAGGACTGGAGAGATGGCTTAGCAGTTAGCACTTGCCTGTGAAGCCTAAGGATCCTGGTTTGAGGCTCGATTCACCAGGACCCATGTTAGCCAGATGCACAAGGGGGTACATGTGTCTGGAGTTCGTTTGCAGTGGCTTGAGGCCCTGGCATGCCCATTCTTTCTCTCTTCTTTCTCTGCCTCTGTCTCTGTCTGTCACTGTCAAAATAAGTAAAAATAAACAAAACAATTTAAAAAGTAAAATTAAAAAGAGGGCTGAGCAGAGAGATAATGTGGCTTGCCTAGTATGCATGAGACCCAAGGTTCAATTATTAGCTCTGTGATTATACTTGTTCTAATTTTATCCTAGAAACCCTCTATAGTTACCAGTTGCAAACATAAGTTAAATCAAAAGCCCAGGTCCCACAAAAATTTCTATGAAGAATCTGTACTCAAAGTAGTGGGAGACGGAGAGATGGCTTAGCAATTGAGGCGCTTGCCTACAAAGCCTAAGGACTGTTTGAGGCTCCAGGTCCCATGAAATCCAGACACACAGTGACACAAGCTCACAATGTCACACATGCGCACAAGGGGGCACATACGTGTGGACTTCTATTGCAGTGGCTGGAGGCCCTGACACACCATTTCTCTCTCCCTCTCCCCAACCGACACACATAAAACAAACAAAAAGGCCAATCTGTTGGGCTTGCCTCAAAAAAAAATTAAAAGAATCTGTGCTTATTATGCTTTAATTTTTATTCCTGACAGGAAGTGAAGCTTGCCTTCAAGTAAAACATCCATTGAACAGCATCAAACTGTGGACTGAATGTTGGACCATGTTCTCTATCTCTTCCCTTTCCCAATGGAGAATTTCTGTGTAGCAGTTAGATTTATAGAACTGTGTGTGTGGTCTCATGGAGTCCAGGGAAGAGTGCTCACCTGTGACTTCACAGAACAGATGGAAGAATATCACGCAGGTACTGAGGATGCTAGAGGAGTGGAAGATACCACAGTAGTCAAGACATACGAAATAAAGCTGATGGCTCATAAAAACCAAAGACCCAATGGAAAAGACCCATTATAAAAGTTCTAAACTGATTGAAACCCAACTTCACATAATACTGTCAAACACAGATACCTCTTTAGCAAGATTAAGTTTCTATAATCTATATTTTACCTATTTATTTATTTATTTGAAAGAAAGAGGCAGATAGAGAGAATGGGAGCACCAGAGCCTCCAGCCACTGCAAGTGAACTCCAAACACATGTGCCACCTTGTGCATCTGACTTAGGTGGGTACTGAGGAATCAAACCTGGTTACTCAGGCTTTTCAGGCAAGTTCATCAGCTGCTAAGGCATCTCTCCAGCTCAAGTTGCTATGAAATATAGCTACATGAAAGTCATAGAGTAAGAACACAGTATTTTCTACTTCCTCTTACATACCAACTGCAGCACACAAAATCACACAGACACAACATACGGTGTGTGCAGACACAGGCTTTTACTTTTACTTTTTTTTTGAGAGAGAAAGAATGAACTGTCATGATAGGGCCTCAGCCACTGAAATCAAACTCCAGATGCTTGTGCCACCTTCTACCTAGTGGGCATGTGTGATCTGCTAGTGTCACCTTTGCGCATCTGGCTTATATGGGATTTGGAGAGAGATGGAACATGAGTCCTTAAGCTGTGCAGGCAAGTACCTTAACTGCTAAGCCCTATCTCCAGCCCTCTTTTTCATTTTTGACCCAATTATTTCTAACCCAGTTAATACTAAAGAAATAATATAACACTTTCAGAGTGTCAGAAAAGGTGTATCAAAATATTCACCAAAGAAATTTTCTTCATCTTGGAAATATCTAAGAAGAGAAATGAATGTCCCAACAAATTCAGAGAAAACTTCCTCTTGACCCATAGGTTTTCTGAGAATTTGCCATATGCAGCACTTCCCAGAATGCAAATTTTTCTTGGGAGAAAGTCCAAACACCTTTAGGAATTGGCTAAAGAGTTTATCGCCACCATGAGCAGCCAAGCTTATTCCAAGCTGTCTAAATTCCCACTACATTATTACACAATAGTCTGCATGAGGCAGATAGTCTGAGGAGCTCTGAGCATTCACTTCTGTTTTATGAATGTTTTCTGTGGGACAGGTGGCTATGAAAACCTGCAAACCCATTGCACACACCTGAGTTGCCACCCCTTTCTGTATAAGCATTTCTTTCATCAAATTCTCTATTTATGAATAGGATGCTCTTGCTGTCTCCAAATGGCAGATTTATGGAGCAACTAGGCACAGTAATTGGTCCTTGTAGCCCTGTTCACACACCCATTTTCAAATTTTCTAACAAGGGTAGTATTTCCTTTGAAATGAAGCTGAAATGTGTCAGATCACACTAGGGGATATATGAATGGAGGGCATGAGGCAGGTTCCCGACATGGGATAAGATAACAAGATGGTCTTCTTCACAAGTTTTTTTCTATTTTATTAACCACTAAAACACTTGACAGAATACCCAATTACTAAGCAGAGTTTACAACAAGATCTCAGACAAAATCCATCTATCATTCAAAGAGCCCTGGTTTCTTGTGTGTTTATTGATCCTATGTCTTGGTACTAGGTGTTGAAAATACAAGTTTAAGGTTCAAATCTTGTCACTTTTTATTATACAACTTAAAATCCCTGCCTATCATATTAGTGGTCATTTGGACACACATCTCAGAATCCCTGGGGGCTTTTCAGGACTACACATGGCCTTTGGGGGTCTTGGCATGGCTCAGGATCTATGATTCCAAAGGCACAGAAAGCTGACCCTGCTGCTCAGCAGTGCATCGCATGGGCATTAACCGCTGGTTTACCTTGCATCAGTCCCTGAACACCCCTCTAGCTACCTTTAGCCAAAGCTCTTTTGCCTCACATACACTTTCTCAAGCCTCTTTGAATGCTCACAGGAGCTAATGTTTTGTTATTTCACTTGCACTATTCTTATAAGAATATTCTGTTTTTCTTTTGTTTTTTATCTGCATGTGTGCAGTGTGCATGTGCGTTCATGTGTATATGTGTGTGTGTGCATGTGTATGTTTTTGTGCATATATGTTGAGGCCAGAGAACACTGTAGGATGTCTTTGTCAACTACTCTCCACTTTATAATTTAAGGAAAGTCTTTCACTGAACTCACCAATTGGCTAAACCATCTAGCTGGTCAGTTCCAGGGAGCCCTTTTCCCTACCTCTCCATGGATAGGATTACAACAGGCAGGCACACCATACCCAGCATTTACATGGGTTCTGGAGACCCAAACACAATTCTTCATGCTTGCACATTAAACAGTGAACCACTGTACTGATATGCTTCTAAGAATATTCTTGTACTAGAATTCTTCCTAGAAACTTCCACACACCTTTTAAAATCTATTCCCATCTGTATAAAGTACTTTTAGTCCACTGTGAATCAAGGTATGGTCTTCCTACTTACATAGTTTGGCTCTTTGAATAGATGGTGATTTGTTTCAAAACTCTTTCACCTTAGAGGATGTAACTTGAGCTCTCTTTATCCCCAATCCCTAGCATAATATCACATCTGCAGCTGGTATACACAGAAAGTGTGAGAATAAGCAAGAGTCCCTGCCAAGGGGAAGGAGGGTTAAATGGCAAAGATATGAGGAGCCAGAGCCCCTACAGGAACTTGCTGGGTATGCTAGCCTCCATCTGGAAAGCAAATTTGCTTCTTCTCACTGTCAGAGAGGGAAGGTGATGGGACAGTACTGGACCAATGTTGTGGGTGCTGATTCCTCCTCAGGTTGATTTGGGAGCACAGTGACCTTGCATGTTTGTGTTCTGTCTCTAGTGGAATTGCATACAAAGAAGAACCAATGGATGGATTCTAAAGTGAAAACTGTGGGGAGAGGGCAGAAAGTAGATGTTGAGTACAGAAAACAAGGCCATGGCAGGATAAGCCAGGAAACACTGAAGGGAGACTCTCCCACATGGAAGACTGCATTAAAAATCAAAGGCTTGGGCTGGAGAGATGGCTTAGCAGTTAAGCGCTTGCCTGTGAAGCCTAAGGACCCCAGTTCGAGGCTCAGTTCCCCAGGTCCCACGTTAGCCAGATGCACAAGGGGGCGCACATGTCTGGAGTTCATTTGCAGAGGCTGGAAGCCCTGGCGCGCCCATTCTCTCTCTCTCCCTCTATCTGTCTTTCTCTCTGTGTCTGTTGCTCTCAAATAAATAAATTAATTAATTAAAAAAATTAAATAAAAAAATTTAAAAAAAGAATCAAAGGCTTGACTTCTGCTTAAGATGGTGGCATAGGAACCACACCAAAGCAGCCTAGGGAAGAAAAAGCCAAAGAAAACCCAGAAAAATGAATACTTTTACTAAAAAGTGAGGTATATAAAAAATCAAAATGGCAGCAGAAAAGTAAGAGAGATCCAGAGCATCCAGAGCCCACAGAGGTGGGCCGAAGCAGCTCTGGAAGCAGCAGCTCTGGCTCCAGCAGCAGAATCAGTGGTGGAAGCCACGGCTCTGGCTCTGGCAGCAACAGCTGAAGCTCTGGCACCTACAACAGTGGCTCCAGCAGTGGTGGATCAAGCTGCGGCAACAGCAGCTCCAGCAGCGGTGGATCCAGAAGTGGCAGCAGCAGCAGCAGAGGCGGTTCCATCAGCGGCAGCTTCAGCAGCAGCAACAGCAGATCAAGCAGTGACAGCTTCAACAACAGCAGTGGTGGTTACAGCAGCTGCAGCTTCAGCAGCACCAGTGGCAGAACCAGCAGAGGCAGCTTCAGCAGCAGTGGTTCCAGCAGTGGTGGTGCCGGTCTGCAGTGCCACAGTTGCCAGGCTCAGTTTTCCCTGCAGGGAAAGCCAGTGCCCAGCTCCAGAAAACAAAACAGTGGTTCAATGACCCAGCCAGCCTACTTGACTAAGACCAAAATCATCCATAGTGGTAACTGGGATTGCACCAGGGAAAGGTCTCACTTGGTCACAAGCTGACTTGGAACCCTCAACAGACCAGAAATCTTAACCACTTTGTTGATAGAGGATCTGGCTGTTATAATACCTACTCTTGCATAAGTACTCGGTGCTGTTTTTGATTGAATGTGTACAGGGTTTAGTTAAATTTTAGAATCCACCTGTATTCTGTTCCATTCAGCCTACTTGAATACTCCCTTAGCAGGAAAACTCAACCCCTAGGAACACTTTTCTAGATACTCTGAGAGTGTTAAGAGCCAACCCTAACATCTTAACTTCCTACCCTGAAGATATATAACATCTGGTCAATTGATACAGCTAAGAATATCCAGCTAAATAGAAAATCCAAGGATTAACTTAATCCAAGATGCAAAAATTTATACATGATAACACAAGAAACACCAGAAATCAAGACATAAAAATCCAACAAAAAGTAGTAATGCATCAGAAATGACCTCCAGTGAGAATGAGTTAAGGGAGACACCTGAGAAAGATATCAAAAGAAGGATTGTAAATATGTTCTAAGAAGTCAAAGAAGAAATCAAAGGAATCAAAGAAAACACAGGACACCAATTTAACGAAGTAAAGAAGTCAATAAAAGACATAAATAAAGAAACAGAAATAATAAGGAAAAACCAGTCAGAATTACTAGCAATGATGAATACAGTTAATGAAATTAAAAAAAAAAAAAAACTCTGCAGAAAATCTCACCAGTAGAATGGATGAAAGAAAGGACAGATTATGTAAGGTAGAAGACCAGGTGGCAGATATAATATAGTCCAACAAAGAGAAAGACAAACTAATATAAAAGTATGAGTGGGAATTTCAAGATATTCTGGAAACTATGAAAAGATCAAACATAAGAATTCAGGGCATAGTAGAAGGACAAGAATTTCACTCCAAAGACACAGTAAATGTCCTCAAGAAAATCACAGATGAAAAAATCCCCCAATTTGGGAAAGAGGTGCCAAAGCAGATACAGGAAGCCTTTAGAACCCCAGCCAGACAAAACCTGGAAAGAACCTCTCCTCACCATATTATAAGCAAACTTCCAAACACACAATCCCCCCAAAAATATTGAAAACAGTCAGAGAGAAAAATCAAGTTACCTACAAAGGCAAGCACATCAGGATTACAGCAGATTACTCAACACAAACTTTAAAAGCCAGAAGGGCTTGCAGTGATGTATTCCAAATTCTGAAAGATAACAACTGCCAAGCTTACTTTATCCTGCAAAGCTATCCATTGAAATAGATGGAGAAATAAGGACATTCCATTACAAAGGAGGATAAAGGAGTATTTGAAGTCAAAGCCAGCTCTACAGAAAATACTTGAAGGAATCCTCCATGCCAAAGAGAAGGAAAAGCACACATATAAGGAACCTGGAAAAAACAAGCAATACTCAAATACTAGTTAACACAAGAGAGCAAAGGTAGAACCAGAAACACAATAGAAAATGGCAAACCTAAATACACACCTTTCAATAATATCTCTTAATATCAATGGCCTCAATGCCACAACAAAAAGACATAGGTTGGCAGACTGAGTTAAAAAGCAGGATCCTACAATTTGTTGTCTCCAAGAAACTGACCTTTCTACAAAGCATAGACATTATCTTAGGGTGAAAGGTTGGAAAATGGTGTTTCAAGAAAATGGACCTAGAAAACAAGCAGGGGTTGCTATCCGAATATCTGACAAGGTAGACTTCAGTCCAACTTTAGTTAAGAAACATAAGGAAAGTTCACTATACATTGATTAAAGGCACCCTCAAACAGGAGGACATTACAATCCTAAACATATATGCACCTAACATGGGGGCTCCCAAATTCATCAAACAAACACTATTGGAACTAAGGTCACTGTTAACACAAAACACAGTGGTGGTGGGTGACTTTAATACCTCACTCTCATCAATTGACAGGTCATCCCAGGAAAAAATAAACATAGAGGCATCTGGACTAAATGAGGTCATAGAAGGAATGGACCTAACAGATATATACAGGACATTTCATCCAAATGCTGCAGAATATACATTCTTTTCAGTAGCACATGGAACATTTTCTAAAATAGACCATATATTAGGACACAAAGCAAATCTTCACAAATTCAGGAAAATTGAAATAATTCCTTGCATTCTATCTGACCACAATGGAATCAAACTACAAATCAATAGCAAGAAAGGCTATAGATCATACACAAAATCACGGAAAGTAAATAATACACTACTAAATGATGAATAGGTCAATGTAGAAATCAAGAAGGAAATCAAAAAATTTATAGAGTCAAACGATAATCACAACATATCAAAATCTCTGGGACACAATGAAGGCAATCCTAAGAGGTAAATTTATAGCTTTAAGTGCCTATAGCAAGAAATTAGAAAGGTCACAAGTAAACGACCTAATGCTTCACCTTAAAGCCTTGGAAAAAGAAGAACAAGGCAAACCAAAAATCAGTAGACAGGAAGAAATAATAAAGATTAGGGCAGAAATTAATGAAAGAGGAAAAAAAAATCCAAAGAATAAATGAAACAAAGTGTTGGTTCTTTGAAAGGATAAACAAGATTGATAAACCCTTAGCAAATCTGACCAAAATAAAGAGAGAAGAGACACAAATTAATAAAATTAGAGATGAAAAAGGTAACATCACAACAGATGCCAGAGAAATTCAAAAAATCATAGGGACATACTATAAAAGCATATATTCTACTAAGTATGAAAATCTAAAAAAAATGGATGATGTCCTTGATTTATATGACCTACCTAAATTAAATCAAGATGAGATTAATCACTTAAATAGACCTATAGGAAGCATGGAGATCCAAACAATTATCAAAAATCTCCCCACTAAAAAAAGTCCAGGCCCTGATGAATTCACTGCTGAATTTTTCCAGACCTACAAGAAGAGCTAACACCATTGCTTCTTAAGATTTTTTATAAAATAGAAAAAGAAGGAATCCTACAAAACTCCTTCTATGAAGCCAGCGGCACCCTGATACCAAAACCAGACAAAGATAGATCAAAAAAAGAAAATTACAGACCAATCTCCCTCATGAACATACATGCAAAAATTATCAACAAAATATTGGCAAACAGGATACAAGAATATATTAGAAGGATCATTCAAGTAGGCTTTATCCCAGAAATGAAGGGATGGTTCAATATAAGCATAACTATACATGTAATACATTATGTAAATGGATTGAAGGACAAAAATCACATAATCATCTTATTAGACGCATAGAAAGCATTTGACAAAATCCAACATCCCTTCATAATAAAAGAAGGAACAAATCTCAATGTACTAAAGGCTATTTATGACAAGCCTACAGCCAACATATTACTAAATGGGGAAAAACTGGAAGCTTTTCCACTAAAATCAAGAACAAGAGAAGAGTGTCCACTGTCCCCACTTTTATTTTATATAGTTCTGGAAGTCTTAGCCATAGCAATAAGGCAAGAGGCACACATAAAAGTGATACAATTTGGAAAGGAAAAGATCAAGTTATCATTATTTGTAGATTACATGATTCTCTATATAATGGACCCTGAAGACTCTACTAGCAAGCTGTTAGAGCTGATAAACACCTACAGCCATAATGTAGAAGGATACAAAATAAATACACAGAAATCAGTAGCCTTCACGTATGCTAACAACAAACTCACAGAGGATGAAATCAGAGAATTAGTCTCATTAAAAATTGCATCAAAAAATACATAAAGTACCTTGGAATAAACTTAAGCAAGGAAATAAAGAATCTCTATAATGAGAACCTTAAAACACTCAAGCGAGAAATTGTAGAAGACACTACAAAACATCCCTTGTTCCTGGATTGGAAGAATCAATATTGTGAAAATGGCAATCTTACCAAAAGCAATCTACACATTTAATGCAATCCCTATCAAAATTCCAAAGGCTTTCTTCATGGAAATAGAAAAAATAATCCAAAAATTCATTTGGAATCACAAAAAACCTCGAATATCTAAAATATTACTGAGCAACAAAAATAAGGCTGGTGGCATCACCATACCTGATTTTAACCTATACTACAAAGCCATAGTAACAAAAACAGTGTGGTACTGGCACAAAAACAGACATGTAGATCAGTGGAACAGAATAGAGGACCCAGATGTAACCCCAAGTAGCTATAGCCACCTGATATTCGATAAAAATACCCAAAATACTCATTGCAGAAAAGACAGCCTCTTCAGCAAATGGTGTTGGGAAAACTCGATATATATATCTGTAGAAGGATGAAAATAGATTCTTCTCTCTCTCCATGCACAAGAATTAAGTCCAAATGGATTAAAGACCTTAACATCAGACCCAAAACTCTGAAACTGCTGGAAGAAAAAGTAAGATAAACCCTTCAACATATTGGTCTTGGCAAAGACTTTCTGAATACAACCCCAATTGCTCAGGCAATAAAACCACAGATTAACCACTGGGACCTCATGAAATTACAAAGATTTTGCACTGCAAAGGACACTGTGAATAAAGCAAAGATGCAACCTATAGAATGGGAAAAAATCTTCTCCAGCTATATATTTGATAGAGGATTAATATCTAGGATATACAAAGAACTCAAAAAGTTAAATAATAAGGAATCAACCCAGCCAATCAAAAAATGGACTATGGAGCTAAATAGAGAATTTTCAAAGGAAGAAATACGAATGGAATACAAGAATCTAAAAAATGTTCTACATCACTAGTCATCAGGTAAATGCAGATTAAAACTACACTGAGATTCCATCTCACCCCTGTCAGATTGGCTACCATAATGAAAACAAATGATCATAAATGCTGGCAGAGATGTGGAAAAATAGGAACCCTTCTACACTGCTGGTGGGAATGCCATCTGGTCCAGCCATTGTAGAAATCAGTGTGGAGGTTCCTAAAACACCTAAAGATTGATCTACCATATGAGCCACCTCTACCACTCCTAGGCATATATCCTAAGGACTCATCTCATTTCCTCACAAGTACGTGCTCAATCATGTTTATTGCTGCTCAATTTATAATAGCTGGGAAATGGAACCAGCCTAGATGTCCCTCAACTGATGAGTGGATAATGAAGATATGGCACAGTTATACAATGGTGTTCTACTCATTGGTAAAGAAAAATGAAGTTATGAAATTTGCAGAAAAATGGATGGACCTGGAAAGGATTATACTAAGTGAAGTAACCCAGGCCCAGAAAGCAAAGTGGTACATGTTTCCCTCATATATGGATCCTAGCTACAGATGATTGGGCTTTTGTGTGAGAAGGAAAAAACTCAGTAGCAGAGGCCAGTACATTAAAAAGGACACATAAAGGGAAGAGAAAGGAAGGGAGGAGGGTACTTAATAGGTTGGTATGTATATATGTAAGTAGAATGATTGAGGTGGAGGGGTATTATGGAGAATGGAATTTGAAAGGGGAAAGTGGTGGTGGACAGTATTGCCATGGGATATTTTTATAATCATGGAAAATGTTAATAAAAATTGAGAAAAAAAAGAAATAAAGGGGGGCAAGGTGGATAGATTGTTCAGCAGGTAAATGGCTTGCCTAGGTACCCAAACAACCCAGGTTTCATTCACCCATACCCACATAAAGCCTGATGCATAAAGTGGCACATACATATGGAGTTGGCTTACAGTGGCTGGAGACCCTGGCATGTTCATTTTCTCTGCCTGTCTCTCTTCTCTCTAGCTCTCACCACTATCAAATTAATAAAGAATTTAAAATTTAGAAATTAAAAAAAGAGTCAAAGGCTTATGAATTAGGGAGATGGCAAGTTGATAAAGCACTTGCCACCCAAGTGCGACCAGCTGAGTTTGGATCCTCAGAACTCATGTAAGAGCTGAACACTGTGACGGGCATCTGTAATCGAATACACCTACAGTGAGGATGGAGACTGTGTGGTGTACTCCATAAACTCTTTTGCTCTGAATGCTGGGGCTCCAGCTAGTGATAATTTGAGGATTGGATACTTGCCAAAGGAAATACTTTGTTGGGAGCGGGCTCATGGGTGTTATAGCCAGCTTCCCCTTGCCAGTGTTTGGCACACTCTCCTGTTGCTGTTGTCCAACTGATGTTGGCCAGGAGGTGATGTTCAGCCTCTGCTCATGTGACTTCCCCTAGAGTCTGTAAGGCCAAATAATCCCTCTCCTCCCATCTTTTAGTTGGGTACTTTGTGGCAGCAACCTGAAGGAAACCACAGCAGAGGTAGAGATAGGAGGTTCACTAGAAGCTGGCAGGCTGGTAGACTGGTGAATGCAGCAGTGAGCAGGTCACCCCACCTTGATGGAAGATGAGGTCAGATACCCAAGGTTGTTGTCTAACTTCCATATACACACCATGCTGTACTCATGCACAAACATGCATGCATTTCATATACACATACATACATACCAAAAAAAAAAACAAAAAAAAAAAAACAAGAAACAAGGCCTGGCATGGTGGTGCATGCCTTTAATCCCAGCACTCAGGAGGCAGAGGTAGGAAGATCGTCTTGAGTTTGAGGCCACCCTGAGACCCCATAGTGAATTCCAGGTCAGCCTGAGCTAGAGTGAGACCCTACCTTGAAAAATCAGAAGAAAAGAAAAAAAAAAAAACAATAAACAAAGGCTTAAATTCCAGATAGAGAAATAATAGCCATACCTGGGGCTCCTGTGAATAAATCAACATGATTCTCCATTTCTTCCTTATAAATGATCTAACTTTTTTTCTCAAAAGGATGAGTCTGTGAATTCTAAGAAAGGTGTAGCCAACACACTCTTAAAGCTGAAACTTCTCAGTGACATTCAAAGATCTCCAGCTTGCCCCAAATTCAGCCTTCCTCACTAGACTTCTTGCTTTGGGCTTCCCACAATAGCTCAGCGTATCCCATGACATAGTGCTGACGGGTACATTTGTTCTTTAAAACAGAGATCATCTTAGCTTCTTGGTAATCAATAATCCGGGAAAGTCTCCAGCAGTAAAGATGGATGTTTCCTCAGATAATCCTAGCATCTCCAACCAGAAATCAGCAGCTCTGCCTACGAACTTAAGAGTAATGACATCAGAGAATGCAGTGCCAGCACCACGGGCACACCTGTCCCCTGTGGACCCTGAGATGGTTAAAGGAGATACATACAGGTGTTTTCATAGCTTGGCATGTTATTAAAACATACACAAATACATGTAAACCAATTACTATAGATAGTAAGTCATAGCACGTGGCAAAATGCTGAAGAGGTATATGTATTACAGGCACTTAGAAATTTTCATGAAGTAGAAAGATTTTAGAAGTTGGACAAAAGTTCCAATGCAAGCTCTACTATCAGTTTTTTGACCCCACCCAAAGGTATTTGGGCTACACAAACTGATTTTCTTTTGCAAACTGGGAAAAATTAGCACTATTGTGAAAATGATTAGCTTCCTCAAGTTATGAATATTCATAAAACCAAAAATCTATGTCTTTATGCCTAACCTATAACATATCCTAAGTACAGTGGGTGATCAGTAATTATTAACTGAGTATGCATTATTTTATCATTTGTGAAAAAATAATTATTTTTAAAACATGCATGTATTGTATTTCATAATCAATATCGATATAAATCTCTGTAAAATGATCATATTTTGCTTTATGTATACCAAAAAAAAAAAAAAGTTTTCCTTCCTTTGTAAAATACACTGGAAGTTGCACCCCAGTGCTTCAGAGTCCTGTCCAGATGTTTGTGGATTTTAAAGAGGAATTTTTACCTATCAATAACATCTGATCCCCTAACATTTTGTTAAGTTATCTCTCTCTGGGTTGTCTGGTACATTCAATTCTATTACTTTCACCATCTTCTAAATTTATTTATTACAAACTGGAGAAAAATGGTGTAATATAGAGCTGGTGGTCTGAGGTATTCAGGAGGGCTCCATCCTGCGTCTGCCTGAACCCCTCACCACACTGCTCATGTTCACCTAGAAAGTTTTCTGAGGACTCAGAAAGTCCTGGATGGAGGAGGCTTCTCTTTGTGTACTCTGACTCATCGTTGGTGAGCATTTAATGTGGTCCCTTAGGTGGCCACCTGAAGATTCAGCGCTACATATCCTGAGCACTTACATTGAGCCACCACAATGTTAAGCTCTGGAAACCAACAGGTAAAAGGAAGGAAGCCTGTCTTCAAACACTACAGAAAGTAGAAAGGCAGTTAATGGTAACTGTTTTCATTCAACCATAACCATTTTGAGGTCAAAAAACCTACTTCTTTTGACTTTGTAACATATTCACCTCATAAGGGACTTGTGAGAATGAGGCAAACTCACTGAGTAACACTGCCATTGGTGAATGTAAAGCATTCCAGAAACAATAAGGTGCCATTTCATAAGGTTATTGTATTTGAACATTATATTTTATAAAGAATGTGAGGAAATAGTTCTCTATTTGTTGAGGGTGTCCTTGAAGATCACAGCAAAAAACCATTATCCCAAGTCAGTGCCATGAAGGGGCTTGAGTTCAAACTTTCATTGGTCACACGCTAGAGCCTGCAGTAACCCTAAGCTTTCCTACTCAGTGTTCATGCACAACCTACTGCAGAGGAAACTAAGCTACTTTATGTTCAGTTGTAGAATTTCCCTCTGTAAATAATAAGCAGTGGGGCAGAGGGGATGGCTCAACATCTACCTTGCTAACAAAACCGGCCAGCCCCAGAATAAAGTGGCACTTGCATCTGGAGTTCATTTCCTCACACACTCTCTCTACCTTTCTCTTTCTCAAGAAAATTAACAGATAAGAAAGAAAGAAAGAAAGAGAGAGAGAGACGGAGGGAGGGAGGGAGGGAGGGAGGAAGGGAGGGAGGGAGGGAGGGAGGAAGGGTGAGTTAGGATTCTTTTTTTTTTTTTCCCTGTTTTTTTTTTGTTTTATTTTTCGAGGTTGGGTCTCACTCCAGCTCATGCTGACCTGGAATTCACTATTGTAGCCTCAGGGTGGCCTCGAGCTCATGGTGATTCTCCTACCTCTGCCTCCTGAGTGCTGGGATTAAAGGTGTGCATCACCATGCTCCGGCTTAAGGACTTCTTTTTTTCTATATATCTAAGTATTTCAAGAGATCCTAAAGAGCTAAGGGATATTAGAATTAACAGGCACTGTGGGTCAAATTCCCTCATTGTTTCTTTGTAAGCCTACACCCATGTAAGAGTATTCCATATAACATTATAAGTAGAATCTTTGCTATGTTCCTCATCAGAGGTCACAGGCATCCTAGCTCAGAAATGGGGGACAATTGCTAGCCCCATCATGCCCCATGGGGTATTATAATATTTCACACCTGAAAATGTCCTCATGCAAGTCAACAATGGGTAGCACACATGTCTCTGGGAGACAGATGTGGGATGATAGGGGTAGTATTAGTCAAGGAGTCAGGGGTCAGGGTTGTGGCCCAGACCCTACATAACTAGGAAGTTGCCTCAGTAGATGTCACACCTGGAGAAGGTCTCAGGTGTGACACTTATTTAATGGCTCATTATAATTCTCAACTTGATTGATCAGGAACCAAGTAAGATGTAGAACTGTGGGGCAGGTTTTTGAGGGCATTAGGGAGCAGGATTAACTGAGGAGGGAAGATTCTCCCCAGAGTGGGCAGCCATTCTAGTGGTGACTCAGAAGATTATACATACATACATACATGTGCACACACACACACACGTACGTGTGTGTGTGTGTGTTTGTGTGTGTGTACATATGGAGAGAGAGAAAGAGGGAGAGGCTTAAGGACAAGCAGGGCTGTGTTTGCCTGCATGCCTTCCCTTTGCTGGAATGTGTATGTACCCGGTTGCTGCCACCCTTCACTTACATCAGAACTCAGCCTCTTTGGCCTTCCAGTGTGGACTGAAAACCAGTGGCTCTCCAGGAATCCTCCAGGGCTTTGTACCTCATTAGTACTACTACGGTGTCCAGCCTTCTAGACTTGGAAGCTGCTCCACCCTAAAGTCTGGCATTGTTAGACTACCAGCCCAATATCTTGAGAGCTAGGATAAACGTTTTCTACATTAAGTTGTTTCTTGTCAGGTTATCTTGCCATAGAAACAGGAAAGTACTGAAACAATCATATGGGGCCCCATTGGCTCTGAGACCCCCTAGGACCCCTTTGTCTGGCCATTCCAATTCCATCTGGAGCTTACAGGAGAGGTTTGTCCATTGGGTCCTCACTGGTTCTTTGCCTGATTATTTGTTTTTCTTATGACATTAACATGACAACTGCAGAAGATCTACAACCAACAATCTAGGATTCCCCTTTCATCTCCTACCCCCTCAGTCTCCTCTAAGCTCCTGTCTAAGCCCATTCTCACATTCATTCCTTGCTTTTGTGTTTTCACTCACTTCCTTCTCCTTGGCCCTCATCTCTCCTGGATGCACTGTTTCTCCCTTTTCTCCATACCTTCTCAGTTAGTGGCTCCTTCTCTTGCAATATACAAGTTCATAGTTCAGGAATGACTGGCTCTTATAGGCATCTTTATTCCAAGAACTGCCCCAATCACAGGTTTTCTTTATGCCTAGGCAGATTGGTTGGGCTATATCTGATCTCTGATGTTCACTGCAGTGCTCACACTGAATGATTAGACACTTCCTTGCCTGTGGCTTTCATCCTTTCAGCCACTTCCTTTCCTGTGAGTTTGTGGACTTCTAGAAAGGTAGGAAGTATCACTGCCATAGGGAGTGCAAAGGTGAAGCTCAAGAGTCAATTTGACAACATTGTAAATCACCATGGCTTAAAGCCTTACTATTTCCTGCTGACCATCTATAGAAGGAGAAAGATGGTGTGGTGGGCTCTTGCCTCTTCAGTGCCTTGATTTGGAAGAGGCATACAGAGCTCCTCCTGGGATCCACTTTGTGACCTCATGTCTCTGTGTGGTCACATAGGGCTGCCACAGGCACTGGGAAATGATGGCCCCAGTCAGAAACTAACTCTGATGGGCAAGGTCAGTTTAGCAAGGACTCCAGTTCCCTGGCAATCTTTGCCCCTGTTAGTTCTCTGCTATCAAGTACTTGTAGGCTTCTTTCTTCTGTCCTGTAAAATGTTCACCTACAAGGCTGAGGTGATGACAAAGAGCTTGCCTCACAGCATAAGGACATGAGTGTGACCCTCAGTATCCTCACACACGGCTGGGCATGGGGGCTACACCTGCGATCTCAATGCTGAGAAGACGGAGACCGGCAGATCGCTGGAAAACATGTGCCAACTGTTGTAGCCTAACTGGTGTACTCAAGGCCAGTCAGAGATCCTGTCTCAAATGACATGGGTAGTATTTCTGAAGTTCAACACCCAAGGTTGTCCTCTAGCATCCACATACATGTGCACCCACATGTGAACATGCATATACATATATACTGCCAACACATGCAAACAAAGGAGGTAATGTTCACATTGGGCAGCAAGTAAAGGCACACCTGTCTCTGAATTGGATGGAAGGGCAGCTTCACAGGGAAGTCTTAATGTCTCCAGCAGGCCCTGAGAGCTGAACATGTGGTACGCATACATTTATGTACAGATAAACATCACATATATATGTGTGGTTACTCCCCACACCTATCCAATGTGCAAAACAAAAAGTAACTAATTTTTTTTAAAAGGCTCAGGAATATGCTTTTTGAAGTCGGAATCACTTTTAAAATGTTTAATATTCTTTTGTGAACAGTAAGGGTATCAGGTATCAGGAATGCTGCCTGGTTTTCATTACACCAATTTTCTACACCTAAATCCTTCCTGGCCATTTACCAAACATCTTCTTTTGTATTCTGTTTTGTTCGCATTTGTGGAGTGTGTTGAGGGGAAGTTTCTAAATTCACACATCTGGTATCAGTGGCTTCAAGCTCTCTCAGAAGGGATCCTGGCCTCTTATCAGTCCTGAGCTCATACCTGGCTGAGGTGGAAGCATATCTTTGGTGTGGAATATGAAGAACAGGAGGAGATGAAAGAATAAAAGAAAGAGAAAATATGTAATTACAAAACCTTGGAATCCATGGAGACCAAGAAAGCATGTCACAGAAAGGACTCTGAGAGTTGGCATTCTTAACTGAAACCACACATTATCTGTCAGGGTTTTAAACACTGCTGCCCTGACAAAATGCCATTTCTATTCTTCTTTACAAATAGGGAAAGACGTTTTAGGGTGTTTTAAATGGTAGAAGTAGCAGGACTGACTTGGGAGAAAATCAGCTCCAAATGGGTGGCAGGTTAATGAAGAGAAAGCTGGCTTCTCACTAGAAGGTTTCCAAGGCAACCACAGGCTGGACAGCACAATCTCCTTTCTTTTTCCCACCACAAGCTGGAAATTTCTGAATTTCTAGACTGTTATCACTAGCATAGTTCACAGATGCAGCAGAAGAGAGCTGGTGTCATTCAGGAGATGCCTCCTGGTATCACCCAACACAACCACAGTGCATGAAGAACACACTTACCTGTTGAAGGAGGCAACATAAGCAGAGGTTTGCATGTCCAAAAGCCTTGTTAGGAAGAATGCACTGTTCTTTTAGCATTTCCTCTCAGATTAGGAGTTCTGAAAAACAGGAGTGGCCACATGTTCAAGGGTCATTTGTTATCAGTATTTCTAACTTTTCCAGGACCACCACAGCCACACAAGGGACAGTACCTGGAGTTATGTCACTGTGGAAGTTGGTAGCTAAACAGGTCTGGGACTTCAGTCTGCAAGACTGTGAGTGGCATTTTCTTTTTAAAAAATATTTTTATTCATTTATTTGAGAGAGAGAGAGAGTGTGTGTGTGTGCCAGGGCCTCTAGCCATTACAAATAAACTCCAGATTCTTGAACCACCTTGTGCATCTGGTTTATGTGGGTACTAGGGAATTGACCTGGGTCCTTAGGCCTTGCAGGCAAGCACCTTAACTTCTAAGACATCTCTCCAATGCCCTTCTTCTTTTGGGATTAGGATTTAAGGAAGTATAGAAAACTAGACTACAAATACAAAGCCAGGAAAGAGCTAATAGTTTAAGCACCAAGTTTTGACGTTCATAGAGGACCCAGCTAGGGCTGGCCACCAAGATAGGAATTCATGCAGAAGAAAGAAGGCTGAGAAACAGGATGGGCAGCTAAAGACATTTCCAGTTCTCCACATAACAAACAGCTGGCATAAAAAAGCAGAGCTATGTCCTCAGAAGGGAGAAGGGTAAAAATGAGAAACCCAATTGAAATGTGCAAACCCAAAGAAACTCTTGGCACCCATTGAGAAATGAATGTACATATTTTGAGTTTAAAACTGATAATCAAAGTCCTGATTGCCAAAGTAATGTGACATGACTCTCGATGGTACATAATGAATGTCTTTGGTACTAATCAGCTAGAAGCCAGCTTTGGGAAAGAAGTCTTATGGTCCTCAGACGTATGAAATCCTAACTCCAGATTCTAACACTCACCTCTAAGATTCCTTCTGCAGAAGAGTCTTAGAGACTCTTGGAGGCTAAGGCAGAAGAATCTGGAGTTCAAGGTCAGCCATGGGCTACAAGGTAAGTTCCAGACCAGCCATGGGCTAACACAGTGAACGTGACTCAAAGTTAAGAGAGTAAAGAAGATGGAAGGGGACAAGAACAAAGAAAAGAGAAGGAAAGGAAGATAGAAAACTCAGAAAAGAGACCACAGAAGTGGAAACAAATTATATTTGTTTTTGTTTTTGCTTTTAGTGTGTGTGTGTAGTGCATCCAGTGTGGGTGTGTGGCTGTGAATGGCATCACAGGGCAGAGGCCAGAAAAGGACATTAAGGTGTCCTCCAGAGACAGACTCTCACTGAACTTGGAGCTTGCCATTGTTTACTCAGACTGGCTGACCAGAGAACCCCAGTGATTCTACTGTCTCTACTTGGCTTAGCACTGGAGTTACAATCTGCACAGCCATACCGTTTTTTATGTTCTAATGATCAAACTCAGTTCTTCATACTTCTGCAACAAGTGTCCTGACCCACCGAGGCATCTGGCTAGCCTCA
Organism: Jaculus jaculus; assembly: GCF_020740685.1. Taxonomy (NCBI): domain Eukaryota; kingdom Metazoa; phylum Chordata; class Mammalia; order Rodentia; family Dipodidae; genus Jaculus; species Jaculus jaculus. Next base: position 61,681,690 of record NC_059103.1, on the reverse strand, counting down.
CAAGTCTTGTGTGCTTATGAAGTTTAGCAAATTTCTCATGAGGTGCTGCTTCCTGGCCCACATTTGCACATCACAACCTACATATGTTCTGCATCTTTCTCTTGGATGTCTCTAATGCCAAGGTGTGTGTGTGTGTGTGTGTGTGTGTGTGTGTGTGTGTGTGTGTGTTTCTAAGCAACTGCAACCTGTCAAAATTCAAGCACAGGCAGCTGGGAAGATGGCTCAGTGGAAAAACACTTGCTATGCAAGCAAGGGTAACTGAATTCAGACTCTAAGACCCCATATAAAAAGCCAGAAGCTCTGATGGGCTTCTGTAATCCCAGAATGCCTATAATAAAAAAAAAAAAGAAGGTGGAGACAGAACAATTTTAAAGAAGTTCACAGAACAGCTTGCCTGGTGAGTACAGCATGAATAATAATAAATTATCCTGTTTTAAGCAAGGTGGAAGACAAGGACCAACATCTGAAAGTTGTCCTGTGACATCCACACATGTACCCACTCACACTCACACATGAATATGTACCCACATATGCACACATAAACATGCACACACACTCACACAGATGAGCATGCATCCACATGCACACATATTATGCACACAACAGCAATAATAACCTTTTAAAAATTTAAGCATAGGTTTAGCTAAAAGTGGGGAAACATCTTAATTACATAACAAGATGATGGAGGGGTTGACGTTCAAATAGTTTTCTACCTTTTTGTTCTAAAAATAAAGATGGAGAGCTGGGCATAGTGGCACACACCTTTAATGCCTGCACTTGGGAGGCTGAGGTAGGAAGATTTCTGTGAGTTCGAGGCCACCCTGAGAGTACAGTGAATTCTAGGTCAGTCTCAGCTAGAGTGAGACTCTACCTTGAAAAACCAAATAAATAAACAAATAACGACTTACAGATTCAAGAAAAGCCTGGCTTTGATTTCTGCCTTGCCTGCTCACCTGGGCTGTTTGGTGGAACCCCATAGGACACTGCAGTTGTAGAGATGGGGAAGGCCATGGCTGGACTTCCTCCTTGACTGCGCTACATGTGGCAGAAACATCATGCAATGTAAAACACTATTTTCTTTTTAAGGCCCTCAAATCTCATAAGAGGTAGTCCCAGACCCTACACAAAGTTCAACAATTCTTTAAGAATCTTACCAAGCATGTAGAAAGTTGTGCTCCGGGCTACAGTTGAGACATAGGTCATTTCAAAATCTTTCCTTGCTAAGTAGTGTCACTGTGCTTTCAGCTCAGCACAGCTGCAGGCTCTTTCTCCTAAACTATCAAACAGGCTGGCTTCTGTTTCCACCAGAAGTTCCTCCAAAAGAACTGGTGTACTTCACTATTATGTGTAACACAGTCCCTGGGACAGTTCATTGCTCAAAGTTGCCCCTACCATGGTTTCAGGAAAAACAAATTACCCATTTAAAAAGTAAAATCAGGACTAGGCAGATATCTCAGTAATTAAAGTGGTCACTTTGCAAGCATGAAGACCTAAGTTAGATGCCCAGTGCTGGGGAATAGAGGTAGGTGAATTCTGAGCTCACTTAGTAGGACTAATCAAATTTGAAGAGCCAATGAGAGGTTTTGTCTGAAAGGAAACAGACACCATTCCTGAGGATGATACCAGAAGTTGTCCATTGGCATCCACGCCCATGTGTACACACATATGCACTCACACTTGCAAGCACATATACACAGATGCACACTTTAAGAGTAAAATCAGATTGCTCAGCCAGTAAGAGCCCATTCCATAGACAGGAGGGAATGAGAGGGTCTGATTCACCCTGAGTACAATTTCCCAGCACCCCCATAAACATCTGGTTGTGGCTACACATGCCTATAAACCCGTTTCTGTGAAAAGTGGAGACCAGAGAATTATTGGAATTCACTGGTCAACCAATCAGGCTGAAAAGTACAGTACCGGGTTCAGTGAGATAAGTCTGTCTAAAGGAAACAAGCAGATGAGAGATACAGATGATATGAGACATTCTTACCTGGTTTCACATGTGTGCACTTGGGGCACAAACATCTAAACACATATGTGCATATACTTCATACATACCACACATACTAGTATGACCACAACTATGGTTATGACTACTACACACACATCTCTGCACACATAGCTGCATATACTACATACATACATACCACATATACTAGCATGACCACAACTACAATTATGACTACTACACACACACACACACAAAGAAAACTATTACCTATGACTATTACCATCTCATATGGGGTCAGGCAGGAGAAATGATCAGAGGTGACCTTCCTACTTCTTCCTTTTTATAGTTGTGTTGAACTATCCTTTCAATACATAGTAGATGTTGAAAAGGAATCATTTAACCAATATTTAATAAAAGAAGACAGATGGTGTGACCTAGTAGAGAGCCCACATCCTTTCATACAATCAGTGCTCTTGCCTAGTCTCCCTGACACAGACACACTGCCTGCTTTAGCTCTGAGTATGAATAAGGAACCAGTACTTCTAAACATGTGGACAGAGTGACTGATGTGGAATCGGCTGCTTCACAGTGAGTGAGTGCTGTGAAAGCCCTTCCTTCCTAGTTGAGCTGTTTAAACGCAGGCTGTCAGTCTGCTTCAGCTTCTCCTGCCAACATGGATCTTGTCAGAGCTCATCTCAGCTGGCAAGAATGACACACTGGACAACAGGTAATGTAGAACAGTCGGACAGTCCCATGGAGTGACTGAAAATGTCTGTGGTGTTACCAGTCTGGTCTACGAGTGACCAGGGAACAGCTATGGCTAGACTCTCACCGGGGGATCCCAGTCTGCCTCATCCACCAGGTCCATCAATTAGTCACTGCTGATGTAGGATGATGTAAATGATACCTTCATTTTCATCATTCCAGTGTGGCCCCACCGTGCACCATAAACGCAGACTCCATGCTCACCAAAGCTGTACTAATTTTATAGCATTTTAAAAAATAAATGTAACATTTTAATGAAATATAATTTTTACCTCATATGTGCCTTTATGTCTAAATGCCTATTATTTCTCCCTTGACAAAACATTCAGTATAATAAATTTGGAAAATAAAAGAAAGCAGGAAGAATAAATTTGTTACCTCCTGCAAGCTTCATGCTCCAGAGGCTATTGGAGTTTTTGCCCTACCTTTCTGAGGGTATGTGCAGATTTACTGACACTTAATAAGATTATCATCATACCATAATTTTACCTCCTGTTCTTTTATTTTTATTTTAATATGAATTTTTCTATGCTATTACAAACTCGTTATAAGCATTACTTTAATGACTACATAATTAAGTCCCATAATTTACTTAGCTAATACCCTATCATTGGACATTTAGATTGTTTTAAATTTTTCACTGTAATGTATAAGGTGGTAATAATCACTTTTTCATAAAGCACATTCAGTACTTGGAATTCTTAGGGTTGATTCCCAGCAGTAAAGTTGCCAGATCTAGTTGTTTGTAATTTTCAGTAGATCTTGGTATACACTGCCAAAATACCATCTATAAAGATTGTATCATGCAATTCATATGTACCTATTTGTACAGTTTCTACACGTCAACATATAATTCTGAATATGTATTTTGTGTCAAATATATGGCTTGATATTTTAGAAATTATTGTCATGATAACACTGCATGAACTGAACTTACATTATGCCCTTTGAAATAATATATAGTACATGTACATAATATATATGTATATTAATTAAGGTAGAAATGCTGAACTACAAAAATGTGTGTCCAGGTTTTTTGGTTTTGCTGGAAACCTAAACTAATAATTTCTCAGAGATCACATAAGAACAAATGTCACTCTGAGAAAATCATCCACATTTTTGTTCATAGGTTCCTCTACATATTTACTCCATAATTATAGCGTGGCAGAGCTGTCTCATTGCTGGGTGCTATATAAGAAATGATCCATGGGCAGTTTCTCTCTGCCACCCATTGTAGGGAGGAGATGACATACACACAGTGAGGCCATACACTTCAGTACAGCCACACCACAGATGTTTGTGGAATGAATTAATCACTTCATTTGTAGTGTGAGAGCAATAGCTTCCACAATGAGGCTCCTACCAGCAGATATGGACAGATCAGCGCCAGCTGTGACATCACAGAAAGCTTGAGGGGGGTGTTGTGAGCATGTGACGGTTCTTCTGAGAGAGAGGATGAGAGCCCAGCCACTTCCTCTTTCTGGCACTCGGACGTTAATTTTGTAAATTTGAGTAGGATACACACTCATAGATGTCATTCTGTTTGTGATCCAACAGTGGTCAGTCTCTGCATTATAGCTGACCTGTAATTTTTAATAGACTCTTGTTCTGCCATAAAAGCATGGTTGAGGGAGAGCTTTTAGTTGAAAGGTCAGTAAATAGTACTCCACAGATAGCATGCTTTGTTCATCCTCCTTACTGAGACATCAGCATGTTCCCTCCCACTGTGGTGGCATATAGAACCAGACATTCCATCATCCCCTACTGATATTTGCATCCCATACCCAGGCTGTTGTAAGGGTCAGGCCAGGCCCCTTCTGGTGGAGGAAAGACTCTTTGCCAGAGTCTTGTGTTAGCATTGGATAATCACTGCTGTGGGGTTTTATTGCAGGTTGAATTGTATATTTCAAAGAGTTGTATTGTGTTCTTAACATCCTTACGTGTGGATGTTACTCTTTTTTGGAGATAGAGTCTTAGAAGATATATTCTTGTTAAGGTGTGGGTGGCTATGATGTAGATACACTGCAACACAGGGCAAAAACAACCATGTGATGATGGGGACAAGGCAGGTATGAAGCACGTGGAAGCCAAAAGATGCCAAGAAGCTAGGAGGACCCGAAGAAGAGATATTCCTCAGTCTCCAGAGGGAACACTGGGTCTTAGGGCACCTTGATTTCATACTGCATACCTCCAGCACTGGGAAAGGGTATATCTTGGGTGTTTCAGTCCATCCAGTTTGTTGGAGGTTTATGGCAGCCTACAGAACCAATACACTAATGATTTCAATGTCTTCTTAGGCAAGAATTTTATCTGAATTTTGTGAAATCTGGGCCCTCAAAGTGCCTATCACTTCTGTACCAGCTCTTAAACATGCCATTTCCTCTGTGAAAGCAGTGACTGGGGCCAGGAGTTGGCCTTCCTGGATCCTTGGATGCCTATCTGAAAGCCAGCCAAGAAAAGCCACTGACTTGTGCTGACAAGCACCCAGCCTGCAGCCAACTCCACTGAGTGAAGGCTTTGTGATTTCTAGGATTTTTCTTCCCCCTCTCACCCAGCCCTGAAACGTTTAAACTGCTAGAATTTGACACACTGGAATGCAGGGCTATTATAATAAAACATATTACACCCTGAGCCATCCAGTAACCACTTGAGCAGCAGTGCAGGGGAAACATGCTATCAGAGATCAGAAAGACAGATTTCAGTTCTGCAATGGGACCTCATTTGGCCAACAACTCCCAGACAAGTGGGGGATGGCTTGAAAGAAACTGTTGGAAGGGCACACTGCCTAGCCTTCAACTCTGAGTAGGAGGAAGTAGAAATGTAAGAGCACTGACTGTGTTTACCTGGTGTCATGAGAGAAGGAGGAACCCAGCCAAGAGCTAGCCAAAATAGGTAAATATGTGATGTGCCAAGTATCAAAACCTAGAAGTAGTGCTGAGGACATAAGAGTTTACTAAAATTTCTTTCACTTATGTTGTCTGGTGGGAAATTTTTCCTAGCATAAATGAAATTTAAGGTCAGCGTAAAAGCCTCACAACACATGCCTACAATGCCAGCACTCAACAGTAAGATCAGGAGTTCAAAGTTGTCCTCTGCTACATAGGGAGTTCAAGGATACCCTGGACTACATGAGACTCTGTCAGAGAGGATAAGGTGGGGGAGATGAAGGAAAGAAATAATAGATCTACAAGAAAATGAACTCAAGATAACTCTAGAAATTCAGAGGTTACAGTTTTCAAAAACTATCTTTTTGTCTTATGTCTTAAAACAAAAGAGATGGAAATTTAAGAGTCTTAGGACTATGGCTGAGTGGATAAAAGCACTTTCTGCAAGCATCAGGGTCTGAGACCAATTAAGTTTTATTCTTCATTCTTCAGCACCCATGTAAATAGATGGGTATGGCAATGCACATCCATAACCTCAGTCCTGTGGAGAGCAAAGACCAGAGAATCCTGGGGCTCAAGAGTGATCTATCTCATGGAAGCATATGGATGAGCAATAGAGGTGAACACCTGGTATTTGTATCTGGCCTCCACATGTGCATAAATGTATAGGCACAACACTCACACACACACACACACACACACACATGCACTCACATCATAGCACTTACACTTACAGATATACAAAAAGGCTTGGAGCAACCAAATCTGAGGAAAATGCCTAAGTTGGATAGAGTGACTCAGAAAGCAAGATCTCATTGAAAGTCTCTCTTACTGCAGATAGTACTCAAGTTACTGTACAGCCCACTGTCCCTTTGCCCTGTATTTAATAAACTTAAAATTATTTATTTACTTGAGGGGGGGCAGATAGAGAGAGAATAGGAGTGTCAGAACCTCTAGCTACTGCAAACAAATTCCAGACACATATGACACTTTGTGCCTCTGGCTTACATGGATACTGGAGAATCAAACCTGAGTCTTTAGACTTCACAGGCAAATACCTTGACCACTAAGTCATCCTTCCAGCCCATCAATAAACTACTTTTATTCTGCTGCATTGGGTGAATTTATTTACCACTTGCCACTACTATAGGGGCCAATAACCCAGTCACTACCCAGGTCAGAGGCCAAATTGCAAGGACAATTACAATGTACTCTGAACTGCTATTAAAATTAGTACAAACAGGTGCTGTGAAGATGGCTCAGTCCTTAAGGCTTTCACTTGCAAACCCAAAGGACTCAGGTTTGATTCCCCAGGACCCACATAAAGCCAGATGCACAAGATGGCACATGCATATGGAATTTGTTTGCAGTAGCTGGAGACCCTGGTGTCGCCAACCCCCCCCCTCCCTTCTCTCTCTCTCTATCTCAAATAAATAAGTAAATTAAATATTTTTTTCAAAAAAATAAGTACAAGTGGGTAAAAGAAAGTTGATCTACATCTCTTCTTCTTTAGCCTTGAAGCAGATTTGTCAGTTTAAAGAGAAAAGCATGTGTGTAAAGGCAAAGAGCGAGGCCAGCTGGGGTCTGATGCCTGGAAGAAGACTCTAATATAATTACTGACCAATGAACTGATGAGCAAGGAAACAAGACAGAAACCAATAAATGTTTTGCAAATAAAATCATAACTTTTGTTTTTAAAAAATTTCTTTAACTGTGTAAGACCAAAAGTTTCGTGAGCCTACAAGCTGCATGCCAGTTGTAGGTAGAATGTTCTACGTCTTAGAAACCCCTGCCTTGATTCCTAGGGCCACAGCTGGAAAAGGAGGAGGGAAAAAAGGAGGAAGGAGAAGAGGAAGAGAAGGCCTTTCTGAGTTCTCCACAATTTGTTGAGCCTAAATCCTAGAGAAAAGCAGAACAGGGAATCTTCAAGGAGCAAGCAGGCTGAGACCGACAATTTAGATCCCCCCCCCTCCAGTTCTTAACAGGACTATAGAGTTGTGGTGAAGCTGAGGGTTCTGTTTGGCTCTCATTTCTTCCCTATAGCCATATGTACTAGAATTGTCTGATCTGTTTCTTCCTGACTATGGCAAGACAGTTCTGGGCTAACTTTGTCTCACAAAAATCCTAGCTTGATATCTGCTTTAGCCCATCAAATGTCATCTCCCAAGAAGCCAACAATATTGAGATCATTATTGTCACTTGGTACACATGGTCCTTGGACTCATGACATTTCATCACTTTTTACTTGCTTTGGGTAAGAGTAACAAATTCAATCAGTAGAAACCAGATCAAATCTCAGATTGAACTTACTGCAAAATCAAACACCACTTTCTCTCTATATTCTCTGCAGTCTCTTGTTGACAATGACTTCTCACTCCACATGGCAGCCAAGGCCCTTAACCTCTACAGTTGACAGTTGCTTACAGTCTGTTACTTCATTTTTATGACTGACTAAAGGCAGATTAGCTATTAAAGTATCTCAAATAGTACTACCTGCTGTATGCATTTGAACTCTTCTTTTTAAATTATTTTTTCTCAATTTTTATTAACATTTTCCATGATTATAAGAACTCTTCATAACATTGTTCTTTGACTCAGAGCTAGTTTCCTAAGGAGTGAAATACTAAGAATAAAAGAAACAAGAGTTATTATTTCTACCAAAGAAACTTGCAGAGATTGGGAAGAGCAGTCTTGTGGTTTGAATATAAAATGTCCCTATAGACTTCTATGTGTGAACACATAATCCCCAAATGAAGGTCTTGTCTGAAAGGTTGTATAGCCTTTGGGAGGTGGAGCCTTTCAGAAGGAAGTATGTCCGGGGGGAGAGGAAGGATCTTATGGCTTAGTACTCCTAGTCCGTCCCCACTTGCTTTTCTCACTTTCCACTTCCTCTTTGGGGATGTGAACATGTGGTGCCACATCCCTGCTCCTGCTGTGCTTTCCCCACCAGAATGGACTTTATCCTCCAGAACTGAAAGCCAACCCCAGCAATAAGAAAGTAACCAAGTAACCACAGACAGCAGCCATGAGCTGCTATGTCTGGTCTTAAGACAATGACTGATAAATGGAGGAAGGAGGCAGGAAGATTTTGTTTTTTTTTCTCAATAAAGGGAGAAGAAAGCTAATATACTTGAAATATACTTGAACTGTTAATAATTTTTTGTTTGGGGTATTTTTTTGAAATCTGATCAGTTTAGCCCAAATTTCCCGCATATTGTCCCTATAAGGTTTCTGATTATGATTTGGCAAGATTCATCTATGCTGTTTCACACTAGACTTAGGCCAATGTTTTTTCATGAAATTTCCACATGGGAGAGCCCCTGGAGTGCCTCCACTCCTGACCTGAGTGACTTTTCTATGCGTCAGCCTCAGCCTCCTTGAAAGGACAGGCAAAGTAAGTAGTGGCATCAACAGTGCCAATTTTCTTCTCAGTTCGAGAAAATGAGACACCCAAGGCTCCAGCCAGTCTAGTCCCTGCCTTGCAGCCTGATGCCTTTCCTCTGTGTCATCATAGCACAGGGAGTTCCAGTGTCTTCCTCCACTGGAAAGATCACTAATCCCTTCACAGGCCTTGTACCCTCATCTGTTGGTAATAATCTCCCCAAAACCTCAATTCCTTAAAGGGTAGAGCCTCAGCAAACAGATCCTAAGGAGACAAACTTTCAATCCACAAGATGCCTAACAGCACCACAGGCAGGTGTTCTACAGTCAGGAGATCATACAAATGCAGACACTCCCTGAAATATCCATGAAACATTCTATGCATTATTCTACATGGGAAACCACCAAGTCCCACCTGTTTTAAGTAATCTTAATCTGCTCATGCATCCTGTTGAAGTTTCGGAAGAAGAAAAACAGCATGATGTGAGGCGATGTTGGCTTGGCCCATCTCAGGACAGACCATGTTTCTTGCAGCATGAAGTTATATTATCTATCTCTACAAAACACAATCAAAAAACTATTTGGTAGATGGATAAAATGTTTTTTAAAAAACTTGCCCAGAACTCCTATGATAACCTTTTAATGTAAAAATATAACAATAATGCACTATGCTTAAAACTAATTAAGAATGTTATAATGTAATCAAACAAGTAGATCAATACATTTTTTTCACTTTAAATTGATCTTGAATCTCAAATATTTTTTAAAATGCTTTCAAAGTTAAAGTTTGATACCTTGGTACCATGATTTTACATAGTAAATTTGAAAAAATTATCATCATCTGATGTCCAGTAGTATTCAAACTGTTATTTTCCCTCTTATATCAGGCACCCAGGAAAACCAACTAGCTGAATTGGTTAATGTCTCTTAAATCTCTTATTAATAAATCACTTTACCTTGCCCCTTTTCTTTAAAAAAAAAAAACTATTTGGAATCTTTAACTTTGAAATTCCATTAGAAAATCTACCCATGCCATTGAAATTAATAAGTCCCTGTGGATTAAAATTCCCTCAAGCTGGCACTGTATTCATGAGAAAGTGCCTCAGTCCACAGGTCAGGATTTCTTACTCATTAATACCATGAAACAGTAACAAGCAAGTACAAGTGAGGTTCTTTGTCTCTCTCTTCTCACATTCAAGTTTTCATGGACAGCAACTCCTACATATTCACTGAAGCTCAGTGAAGCCAGCCTGAGTGCCTATCCTAGGTATGAACAAATACATGCCCATATTGGGCTAAAACTTTAAGAAGAAAGAAATATGCCTTTGTCTCTTATCTCTCTTCTCCTTGAAAATGCACCACACCTACAGATCATTGTGAATGTATTACAGCGTATATCTAAGAGCAGCACGGTGTAGTCTCAGGCTGAGGATAATGAGGTGTTGTCTGATCCTTATGAGGATTCCAGACTTCTTTCCTATGCTAGAGCTCCTGTATGGCCAAATACTGCTCAGGCTGATGTCTTGGGGCCACAATATTTGGCTGCATTGTTTGAAAGGGAAGAAAAATAGGAACAGCAGATATGCAAAACACCTTAGTTATTTGGGAAAAATAGTAGATAGAAAAAGTGAATGTTAAACACTATCCAGGGATCAAAATGTTCAGAAACCTGAGTTAAATCCACACTGGAGGCTTAGTTCAGTTCTACGCTGCCATTGGCAAGACAGAGTGGCTCTGAGGTAGTCTGTAGGTTGAAATATCAACATCATTTCCAGATGCTCTCAACCTGAGACAGTTTGTACAGGATCTGTTATCACTTCTCTTGGACCTCAGGGATCCATAGAACATAACTAAGTCCTATATCAAACTATGTATGGCAAGTGGACAGTTATGTTTGATTTGACTAAAATTAAAAATAATGGTCAAATTAATTTTATGAGAAGTTCCATCACTCATTGTACACCCTAACCTGATCATTCTGGAGACAGAAACCCAGCTTTGATTTACACACAAACTTGTGTGGCTCCTCACCAGCATTCAAATGAGCATAGAGGGCTAGCTATTGTCAGAGAACTCTGTTCTCCCCAGGTCTTGTCTGGGGGCTCAATTCTACTCTCCAAACTTTGGAGAGGGAGAAGGAGGAACTGCTGTAGGCAGGTTAGGTTGTATCCTGTGTCCAGAAAGAGCCATCTGTCATCTTGTAGAGTATCAGGAATAATCCTATCATGGAGGCTGTGCAGATGAGGGGTGCAGGCACACCAAGGCCTCTAGCCACAGGAAGCAAACTCCATGCACCACTTCGTCCATCTGGTTTTCATGGGTGCTGGGGAACTGAACCTGGATCCTTAGGCTTTGCAGGCAAACACCTTAACTGCTAAGTCAGCTCTCCAGTCCAGAGATGAGGTTTACTACAATGAGAGTTTTGTCACATGTGATGGTACATGCCTTTGATACCAATACTAGGAAGGCTAAGATAAGAAGATCATCATGAGTTCAAAGCCAGTCTGGGCTACAGAGTGAGTTCCCATTCATCATGGGCTATAGTGAGACTCTTCCTCAGAGGGTGGGGATGGGGCTAATATAGAAGAGCTCTAGAACAATGTAACACAAACTGTAGGCTTATCAAAGGAGAGTCGTACTTAATCATTTTTACAAAACAATTCTGTGGTTTGAAGTTATTCTTTTTTAAAGATTGCTAAGAAATCTAATAGAGATCAGAAGATGTTTCCAGAGGTGCACAGAGAAGAATTACAAATTACATCCTAGATCACGAAGGTTGCAAGGGAATTTAGGATGGTTCACTCTAAACAAATGCAATAGTCTTCTTTGAGTCCAAAAAAAATTAGGGAAAGGAGTTAAGGCCATATTCAAGGTAATTTATACTCTTACCTCAAGCATAGTTCATTATTATTCTAACATTATTATTTGAAAGTCTCTTAAGCTGCTACCCCATTCATGGAGGTAAATGGCTCCTCAACAAAATGACTATGACAGATTACCTCATGAGACAGAGTAGATTGAGATATCTATAGTCCACATAAGAGTAACCAGCATAGAGATCACCAAGTAAATTGAAGAAAAAAAGGAAAACATTTTCCATTCAGGGAAAAACAACATAGAAAGTATGTTGGCTGTAATATTTAACTCAGCTATGAACAAGGTAGGCATGCTAATTGTGGTGGTTTGATTCAGGCGTCCCCCATAAACTTAGGTGTTCTGAATGCTAGGTTCCCAGCTGATGGAGATTTGGGAATTAATGCCTCCTGGAGGGAGCGTATTGTTGGGGGCGGGCTTATGGGCTTTATAGCCAGTTTCCCCATGCCAGTTTTTGGCACACCCTCCTGTTGCTGTGGTCCACCTTATGTTGGCCAGGGGGTGATGTCCACCCTCTGCTCATGCCATCAGTTTCCCTGCCATCGTGGACCTTCCCCTTAAGCCTGTAAGCCAGAATAAATCTCTTTTTCCCAGAAGCTGTTCTTGGTTGGGTGATTTCTAACAGCAATGCGAACCGGACTGCAACACTAATATAAACAATAAATATTAATTTTATGTTTGTTCTTCTACATTTTTGTTGCAGAGTCTCACTCTTGCCCAGGTTGTCCTGGAATTCACTCTGTAACCCTGTCTGGCCTCAAACTCACAGAGATTCCCCAGCCTCCGAAGTACTGGCATTAAATGTGTGTGCCACCATGTCTAGCTCTAAATATTGATTTTGGTAAATGTTCACATATTAAGCACACTGGATAAAGGGAATATAGGGGTCTAGATGTTATGGGAAGTAAATTTGACAGATGGGAATGTGCAAGAAGAAAGTTATAGAACGTTATCCTCATATTGTACAGTCTACAGCAGGACACTAAGTAACACTTAGTGTAAGAAAAATAAAAGCAGTTTTCGTAAGTATATTATTTTACACTGAGTACTAATGCTAAAAGAGAGAACCCTAAAGATGTAAAAATTTGCATGGAAGTGAAATTAGATTTGGTGTGATGTGAAAAAGGTATCTGATTTAAGTGTAGGTATACAACTTTAAAAACATAAAATTAACCACTACCCCCAAAGTGAAAAAAAACAATAAATTTTGATAAATACAGTAGACAGAATGCACCAAAGCATTTGTGGGTTCTGGTTCTGAGTCTGTGACACAAAGCAGACTAGGACAACTAGGAACTGACCCTGACATCTTTCCTCTTCCAGCTTCCTGCTGGTGGTTTCCCTGGAATCAGTTTAGTGTTATTAGACTCCATATTACATTCTTGTCTTATTGCTCCATAACCTACCCTTGGAGACAGAGCTCCTCTCAACCTCAATATAAGTTGAACAGGAGGCATTCAAAGGCTACAAGCAGGAATTACTCAAGGGAACTTTGTTTGCTATTTTGGTTAGAGAAATAATAAAATAATGCAAATAACAACCAGGCATGTTAAGAGCCCTCATAAAAGACTATTTATAGATAGTAATTCGGAAGGGGGTTTCCTCCTCCTAGGTGTAATAAACAAACTACTAGTCCCAGTGGACTGAGATCACTCACTAAGGGTGCTGCATTAGGTAGCAGCATGGACAAGGGAGAGAAATAGAGACTTTAAGTAAACAGATTAAAAGGCTAAGAATAGAAATTTGACTTATTCATGAATCAATGGAAAATTGATAAAATGGGCAAGTGAGACAAAAGAGTACAGGGATACCAAGCAGGATTACTTAAAGGTATTCTAATCAAACAAAGTCCCAACACCTGAGGACCACTGAAGTTACACCCTGTAAACGTTATGGTCACCCCTCTCTCTGTGACCATGTGTTTAATCCTCAAATAGAGTCTTTATCTGAAAATAAGCAGACCAATGATGACCTGTGAGAATACATTCTATGCTAAACGCATGTAAGAACACAGCTTGACATTTTTATGAAAAGGTTCTTTGTGGGATGAGCTATACTACATAATTAGGAACGATATGCATTTTTTAAAATTTTTAGGTGGAAAAGTTTCTATTATATTCATAAATGCCATTCAAACTTATATAACAAACTTCTCATTAAAAAAGTTTGTTAGGGCTGGAGAGATGGCTTAGCGGTTAAGCGCTTGCCTGTGAAGCCTAAGGACCCCGGTTCGAGGCTCGGTTCCCCACGTTAGCCAGATGCACAAGGGGGCGCATGTGGCTGGAGTTCGTTTGCAGAGGCTGGAAGCCCTGGCATGCCCATTCTCTCTCTCTCCCTCTATCTGTCTTTCTCTCTGTGTCTGTCACTCTCAAATAAATAAATAAATAAATAAATAAATAAATAAATAAATAAATAAGTTTGTTAGAGGTTTTTTTTTTTTTGTTTTTTTTGTTTTTTTTTTTTCAGTATTCAACCAAACTTTTATTGTGATTTTATTGCAATCTACTTTTGGCAATAAGGGAAAAGTGACCATAAGAACTCTTATCAGGTTTTATTCAACAAAGCAGTTTCTCATGAATGCTTAAGGTCAGTGTATAGTCAGCACGGCTTCCAGTATCAACTTGAGTACCTCATTGCAGATATCTATGCCAGAATGACAATAGTAAGGCATTGCAAGATGCTACATCATCTAAGATCAAACCATATTTACATGTTATAATTTCAGGACAGTAAAGTATACTAATACTCTACAATAAATAAGGATTTAAAAAAAATGTGTTGCTTAGCCCTTGTTGAACAAAAATTCAGTCATTAGCTTATTCTTTAAGTACTCCAGTTAATAAAGATTTGATTATACTTCAAGAACTCTTGACTTTTCCAAAGATAAAAAATTAGTTATTGTTGTTACATCAAAAATGAAGGTTAAAAACACATTCACACTTGTCCTTAAAAGCATGTTTCCATCATATATAACTTCTCATGCCTGACGACACAGCTTGTATGGCAGTTACACGCCAGGACAACTGAAGACAACCCTCCCATCCCCACTTCCTCCAAAGCCACACTCGGCCTCTGTGGAAAAGTTACATTTTATTGCCATGCTACAATATGTATGAAGTTGGCACTGATGGGGAGAAATTGAGAAACAAAGGGCAGGAAGGGATATAAAGGGAAAATGATGCTGTTACATATACAAGGTTTTTATTTTAATTAACAGTGCTTAAGTTTTGCCAATATTAAAAATGCAAACCAAAATTTAAAATGCTGATATGAAACAGCATTAGAACATAGGGCCAAGTACCAAGAGTCTCTGTAACTGAGGCTACAACTTATCTCTTCACTCTGCCTGTTAATTACAAAGTGTGTTTTCCAATGAAACTATTTTATAGTATCTCTGGAATATCTGGATGCATATTTCTGTTGTGGACTTTAATGCGTTCACATTCAACAAATAATTTTAGAGCATTTGTGATATGACAAAATTTTCAATATGTGGGATAAAATGAGAAAACATTCAATCTGAATTCATGCAAGCTATGCGTACACAAAGGGGAAAGACAAATGAGCTGAGAGAAGATCAAGGAGAAGTGACCAGAAAATGTGAAGGGGCACACATGTGAGCCCAAGGCAGATGAATGACCTAGACAGACAAATGCTGACAACAATCCAGAAACTTCTGAAATATGGACTGTCCCTTGGTAAGGTAAGGACTCTTCATAAGGTATATAGGATTTTCTTTCCTGAAAGGTCAGAAATAATGTGGCACTCAAAGTGGGGAAGCTCTCACCCTACAGTATGAAGGCTTCAGCAGGGACATTAAAACATCTACCATGTTCATTAGAACATAGAGAAACTAAGGATAGAGCAAGAAAAATCCTGCAAGATTTTTTTCTGAAGTCAGTAGAAGTTGTTTTTATCAGTTTTCTATCCCTAGTGAACAGCACAGTCCTACTATGAAGGGCAATGAAATCCAAGGTTAATTCATCAATGAAAGGAGACTACTTATTACAAAGGGATCCTGAATGAATTATTAGGTGCTTTGGTTTGGGTATTAAATGTATTTGAACACTGTTCCCCATCTGATGGTGCTATTTACAATAGCATAACTTTCAGAAGGTGGAGCCTGAAAGACTTGGGTCACTGAGTTGCAGGCATTGAGGTTTTAAGGACAAACCCCACTTCCTGGTCGCCCTCTGCTTCCTGACTAGGGTGGCAGGGGTAGCACCTTGAGCTCCTGCTACTGCTGTTATGCAATGCCTTCCCTAGCTTAATGGAAACTATGCTTTTGAAACTAAGTCGGAATAAACCTTTTCAATCCTTAACTTACTTAGTGTAAGATATTCTATGCCAGCAATAAGAAAGAGACTATTATAGAAGATTGGTAGCTCACTTAATATAAACAACTAAAAATCTAGACAAAATAAATACAACTGTTGTCAAAAATTGAACCACAGGCATTTCAGGACTATGGTACCTTGGCTGAGTTGAATAAAGACAGTCTCATACTCAGTCTATTTAGACTCACTTTCTAGGCAATGGATCAAAAAAAAAAATGAACAAAAGGGGCTAGATGTTTATTACATTGTGTTTTGTAAAAGAGAAAGTCTAGCCTGTGTATCAAACTAAAGAAGAAAGAATACAATTTTTTTACTATATAGTATTTATTGTTTAGGTACACTGATAAGTCTCATTGAATTCTCCAGTCAAGAGGTCAGCAGTCAGGTGTCTGAGACATGAATAATTTTTGGAACAGAGTGGCAGTGATAAGGATTCTAGCAGAATAGATATTCCAAATTTTCTGTATCCATATAGTAAAACTCCAAGAAAATAGCAATGAGGAATTTTTTATGTGGGAAAAAGTCCCAAGACTTCACATATGAAACAACCAAGATCCAGAGGACCAGAGAAAAACAACTCAGTAAAGAGTGCAGGTGAATATAACTCAAGACTATATTTTACTTGGAATTGAAGTTATTCTAGATGTGACAATTAAAACATGAAACTGGGGCTAGCGAGATTTCTCAATAGTTAAAGTCACTTGCTTGCAATGCATGATGGCCTGAGTTCAATTCCCCAGTACCCACATAAAGAATAAAATGGTGCATGAATCTGGAATTTGTTTTCAGAAGCAAGAGGCCCTGGTGGGCCTATTCTCTCTGTATATGCTTCTTTTCTCCCAATAAATACATTTAAAGGATCAATAAAAATAACATTTGAAATTATCAAGATTACCTTCATATAATTTAACTGACAGCCCAAACATAGCAATCACTGACAATATCTAGAATCCAAAAATAGTAATCAGTAAGACAGGCTGGAAAACCAACTATTTAAAAAAAAAATCAGGGCAGGAGTGATGGTTTAGTGGTTCAGACATTTGCCTGCAAAGACAAAGGACCTTGGTTTGATTCCCCAAGACCCACATAAGCCAGATGAACAAGGTGATGCATGTACCTAGAGTTCTTTGCAGTGGCTGGAGGCCCTGACATGCTATTCTTTCTCTCTCTCTCTCTTTCCCTCCATCTCTTTCTCTGTCTGCCTCTTTTTCTGTCAACTAAATAAATGAAAAATAAAATATGTTTAAAAATCAGAAGCTGGGGTAGCATGTTATAAATAACATGCTTTGTACATACATCTCCTACAACAAAAAATAAATTAATAAATAATAAATATGAGCAAATACAGACAGATTCAGAAATGATAGTGATGGTAAAATTATCAGAAAGGACTTTAAAAATAATGCATGATTATTTACCAATAAACTATGAACAAAAATATTTCAAGTCATCAATTCCTTTTCTTAGTGGGCATTGACCTGTAACTCCCAGTACCTGCATGTGGCTATCATCCATAATGAGCTTTTGATCAGAGAGACCTACTAGGTTTCCCAAAAGAAAGACAGAATTCTGTCAGAGTACTTGATGACCCACCAAAGGTTAGTGGAGACCCTACTGCTGAAGACAACTTATGTGATTGACACATAAAATGGAATGGCATAGCTGGAAGTTGGAAGAGAGTCAGTCCCCAGACAGTCAGCACGTCTAGTTCCAGAAGGTGCTACATGGGCAACTGGGGGAAAATGACCAATATCTGTCCAAGCAACTCACGGTCTAAACTACTTAGTAGCAAACAGCATGTTCTAATGCCCACACAAGTTAACTGGTGGCACACAGCCATGGTGGGGAACCAACTGCTCTTGATTTGGCTAGATGATTCCCTCAGTGGTACAGGACCCATAGGTGTAGCTGGGAAACAAGTCAGAACCATATCCAAACACAAGCCCACTGTCCATTATCAAGCTACTATCAATCATTGACTACAAGAGATCCTACACCTATTACATTCTCTATTTTTAAAAGTATGGGTTATCTCATTTGTCCTGGTGTCCGTTGGAGAATCTGCTTCTCTTTTTCAGATAGATGTAGATCCTAAGGAGAGAGCCACCCCATCATACGTCAAATGGGCCCCAGCTTAAACTAAGAAAAATTGGTGAAACAAACAAGGGTACTTTTTTCCTGGTGAACCAGATACCCGCACAAGGGGGAAGGGGATAAACACAGAGAAAAATCAACTCCTACCAAGTCAGAGAGCTCCACATCCAGAGGCCCCCAACACCTCATCAATGAAGCAGACCAAAAATGAACCCAATATGGCTCAGGGAAATTTTGCAGAACAGGGGGGATGGGAAGAATTCCAGAGCCACATGTTGGGTCATGATATGCAGAGACATTTATCTTACCCATAAGTGTGGGCTAACTCCACAATGCATGACCCATATACCTCCACAAGGAGGGGCCAAGGGGAGGAGGCAGGTCATGGATGAGCTTAATAATGGTACCAAACTGACTGTATTTGCTGAATAAAAAACTAGTTAATTTTTTTTTTTTTTTTAAAAAGGCATGCCAGGGCCTCTAGTCACTGCAAACAAAGTCCAGATGTGAAAGCCACTTTGTGCATCTGGGTTTACTTGGGTACTGGACAACTGACCTTGGTCCTTTGGCTTTACTGTCAAGCACCTTAACTACTAAGCCATCTCTCCATCCATGCATAAATGTCTTGAATTTTCACACGCTGCCCTATAAGTATGCTTAGAATCATGATTTTTATCACTTTATGCATAATTTAAAATAAATTTAAATTAAAACTAAAATACATTTAAAAAATGAGGGCAAGAGTGATGGTTTAGTGGTTAAGACATTTGCCTGAAAGACAAAGGACCTTGGTTTGATTCCCCAAGACCCACGTAAGCCAGATGAACAAGGTGGTGCATGGGCCTGGAGTTCATTTGCAGTGGCTGGAGACCCTGGCATGCTATTTTCGCCCCCCCCCCTTACTCTCCATCCCTTTCTCTGTCTGCCTCTTTCTCTGTCAACTAAGTAAATAAAAAATAAAACTTTTTTAAAAACCAGAAGCTGGGGTAGCATGTTATAAATAACATGCTTCATATATACAGCATCTGCAACAAAAAATAAATTAATAAATAATAAATGTGAGCAAATACAGACAGATTCAGAAGTGACAGTGATGGAAAATTATCAGAAAGGATTTTAAAAATAATTCAGGATTACTTAAGAATAAAATATGAACAAAAATATTTCAAGTCATGCAGAAGCAAAATACAGAGCAATTTTAAAGAGGAAACCTTCATGTTATGAAGTCAACAGAAGCCAAATGCACAAGGTGGAGCAGAAGTCTGAAGTTCATTTGCAGAGGCTAGAGACCCTGACACACATACTCCCTCTCTCTACCTGCCTCTTTTCCTCTCTCTCTCTTTCTCTCTCCCTCTCTCTCTCAAATACATAAATTTTTTTTAATTCATTAAAATATCAAAAGTCATCAAAGAAATTGAGCAAAATTATTGTACATCTGGAGAAGAAATAAACTGAGTGGCAATGATGGTGCAGGGAAAAGATGGAGACATACGTGCCATGGTTCTGATATCATAATGAAATGACACATAAACAGAAAGCAGAATAAAGCAGAACTAAATTTACATACTTTCACTTCAAGAGTAGTGGTTTTCGGGTGACTTCCCTCCAAGATGGTGACTGCCTAACTGCACCACACATCCCCGGGAAAGAAAGGCAAGACATTAAGAGTTCACTGGGTCTTTGAGGGGAGAGCAATCTCCAATAGATTTCCAGTGGGAGGGCACAGAGGGGTAAAAACAAGGAATCGCTGATTACCTAGCAGATGGGTAGCCCACCCCTACCTCCAAGCAGCCATCATACCCACAGTCCCAGCTTCAGGAATCTCCTGCACTTACTATAGGAAAAAGGTCCCAGGGCAACATAGTTCTACTTGGCTCACTGCACAGGGGCGATTGCCCTCCTACCTCTTCCCACAAGTGACCTTAGGCAAGCTACTTCTGCTGGCCCATTGGAGCTCAGGCTCCTTTGAACAATTTGTGCACCAAATGGTACCAACGCACCAATCTATCCCTGTGAGTAGAAGCTTAGACTGCTCCACCAACTAGCTCACTTACTGCTCTGGATGCCACACACTCACGTGAGCCCAGACCCATTGTAACTGCCATGCGAGTCAGGACTGTGTCTGTCGCTTTTGCCAGCTCAGGTGCCATGCCCTCCCTGTCTGCCGTGCTGGCCATCTGCCATGGTTCTGTTGTGGGGGGGCATAGACTGATTCCAGGTCCCACTGTTCCCCCACCAGAGTTTGGGCTGCTTCAGTGCTTGGTGCCTCAGTGTCCCTCCTAGCACAAGGGCAGGCAGTTTAGGCACATTACTGTGTGAGAGCTCAAGCAACTTTGGTAGCCCAGGCAAGCAGGAACTCAGGCGGCTATTGCAAGTGAGACCCCACCTTGAAAAAAAAAAAAAATTAGAAGATTCATTAGGATCAGAATACCAAAATGAAGCTATGAGCAATGCAACCAAACTACTGGTAGAACTTGCAGAAAAGCAACAAAGGACTGATAATCGTGAGGATGCTGCCATCACTAGACTAGACCTAATAGATAAGAAAATGGAAGGAGTTCAAAGACAGATAAGAGATTTGAGGGAGAGGAAAAAAAAAAAAAGAAGACCTCAAAAAGCAGCTGGCGATGATAAATGGAGACATAAAGAAATGCAAAGATGGGCTGGAGAGATGGCTCAGTGGTAAAGCACCTGCCTGTGAACCCTAAGGACCCTGGTTTGAAGCTCGATTCCCCAGGACCCACGTTAGCCAGATGCACAAGGGGTTGCATGCATCTGGAATTCGTTTTCAGCAGCTGGAGGCCCTGGCGCGCCAGTTCTCCCTGTCTACCTGCCTATTTCTGTATATCCCTCTCTCTCAAATAAATAAATAAAAATAAAATATTTAAAAAAAAAAGAAATGCAAAGATGAATTCCAAGAATCATCAAGAAAATCAGAAAATGATATGAAAAGGGAGCTTGACAGAGGGATGGAAATTATACATACAAAAGTAGTAGAAAACACAAACCTAACTGAAAAGTCCAAAACTCTCTAGAAGCTCTCGAGAATAGAGTCAGCCATGTGGAGGATAGAAACTCTGACCTGGAAGACAAGGTGGAAGAAACAGTTCAAAAGTTCAAAAATGTCAGTATGTTCAAAAGTTTCTGTGAACAGAGCATGAGAGAATTGTGGGATACACTTAAATGTCCTAATATAAGGATCATTGGAATACCAGAAGGAGAAGAAACTTATTAAAAAGCCATGGAGAACTTATTTAACAAAACAATTGAAGAAAACTTCCCCAGTCTATTAAAAGAAAGGCCTATCAAGATACAAGAGGCCAACAGAACTCCAAACAGACTGGACCAAAGGAGAAACTCTCCAAGATATATTGTCATTAAGACTCTAAACACTGACACCAAAGAGAAAATCCTAAAAGCACCTAGAGGAAAACAGCACACCACTTTTAAAGGTAACTTCATCAGAATTACTCCAGACTTCTCAATGGAAACCCTGAAAGCTAGAAGGGCCTGGAATGCAACACTGCAAAGTCTAAGAACCTATGGCTTCCAACCCAAACTACTCTACCCAGCAAAAGTATCTCTCATCGTAGGTGGTGAAGGAAAAGCTTTCCATGAAATAACTCAGCTTTACAATTATATGAACATAAAACCAAACCTACACAGAGTATTTCAGGAAATTCTCTACAGGAAGAAACAAATAATCAAACTCAAATGCCTACAAGAAGTAGATCACAATAACCAAACTCAGAATAGGCACAAAAAAATTCAAAGTCCATGAAAACACCAAGCCACATATACCATCACAATATTACAAGGATAAATTCAAATCTCACAGTCATTACCCTAAATGTTAATGGGCTTAATTCACCCATCAAGAGACACAAGCTAACAGGATGGATAAAAAAAAAACTACATACTTCAATCTGTTGCCTTCAAGAAAACCACCTAACCAATAAAGACAGACACCTCCTCAGGGTGTAAGGGTGGAAAAGAATATTCCAAGCAAATGGGAATAAGAAACAAGTAGGCATAGCTATATTAATATTGGATAAAATAAACTTCAAACCAAAAATAATCAAAAAGGACAAAGAAGGCCACTTCCTACTTATCAAGGGAATGATCCAACAACAGGATATTACAATCATAAATCTGTGTGCACCAAACACAGGGGCACCACAGTTCATAAAACAAAACCTACTTGACAATAAAGCATTAATAAGCACCAACATCATCATAGTTTGGGATTTCAATACACCATTATCAGTAATAGACAGATCATCCAAACAGAAACTCAACAGGGAAGTAAGAGAGCTCAACAAAACCATAGATCACTTAGACGTAATGGACATCTACAGAACTGTCCATCCCAAGTCCACAGACTACACATTCTTCTCAGCAGCCCATGGAACATTCTCTAAAATAGACCATATACTGGGTCACAAAGCCTGCCTCCATATATATAGGAAGATTGACATAATTCCCTGCATGATATCAGATCATAATGTTTATTGCTAGAAATTAACAACAAAAGACCCACCAAGAATCCCAACGGCACCTGGAAACTGAAGAGCACACTTTTAAACAATAAATGGATAGTGGATGAAATAAAAAAGGATATTACAAAATTTCTGGAATTGAATGACAATGAGAACACATTGTACCAAAACTTATGGGACACAATGAAGTCGATCCTCAGGGGAAAATTCATAGCACTAAATGCCTTTATAAAAAAGACAGAAAGATCCCTAATCAATAACCTAACAATCCACCTAAAGGCACTGGAAAAGCCAGAGAAATCCAACTCAAAGAGCTCTAGTAGGAAATAAATAATTAAAATCAGAGCAGAAATTAATGAATTGGAAACTAAGAAAACAATTTAGACAATTGACAAAACAAAATGTTGGTTCTTTGAGAAAACAAACAAGATTGATAAACCCCTGGCCAATTTGATCAAGCAAAAAAATAGAGATGATTCAAGAGTAGTGGTTCTCAACTGAGGATTGAGTAACTTTATTCATTTCTGAACACATTAGCAATGTTTACATCTATTTTAGTTATCACAGTTCAGAGGCATTACTACTGGCAGAGTAGCCCCATGACAAAGAATTTTTTTGAGTGCAAATATCAATGTTTGTCATGCACAGAATCCAAACTAGATTATTCCACAAGTCAATCAACCCATCAACCAATTACTTGATCAATCAATGGGAGAGGGGTATAAGTAAGTATTTGTTATTATAGTGATAGTGAGGATGACTGACAACAGAAAATAGAGGCCAAACGTGTTAACTCCGTATGATCTAGACAGAAAGGGACAAAGAACTACTTACTCAAAATGCCACCAGCAGTTCCCTTAAGCAAACAGTAAGAGATTCGTTGCCCCATTTTACAGAAAAAGAAAATAGAGAAGAAGGGTCAAGATAGCATCCACCTAACCATGCCTTGCTTTTTGGGGAAGGGAAGGCAAGATCTTTGGGGTCCTTTGGGGTTTCTAGGAGTTTGAACATCCTAGCATACCTCCAGTGGGGTGGATTGGAGAAGCAAAGTAGGGAGTCCACTGATTTCCAAGCTCTCCGGTAACCCTCCATTCCCTCAACCCCCTCAAGCAGCCACTCCAGCCACGGTCCCAGCAGGGTTGCAGTCACCTTCCCAGCCACTGGTTCCTCCTGCACTACCCTCAGGCTAAGCAGACCCAGATCAGCAGGCTAATGTTCCCCCTCCCTTGGCTTTACCACCACTGGGGACCTCCATGCCTGAACACTGTCCCACCTGCAGCCCTTAGTGCCCAGACCAGATCCTCCTGCGCTTTCTGCAAGCCACTCAGACCCAGGTCAGCTGGCCAGTGTTCCCCCTCCCTCGGTTTGTCTACCATGGGGGACCACCACCAAAACTGCTCTCCCACTCTCCTGCTCACCATACATGGACCAGGTCCTCCTGCACAAACCTCAGGCTACTCGGACCCAGGTCAGCAGGCCATAGAAACCCTGTGTCCCCTTCCTGCCATGGGGAATGCAGCCCACTTAGGCCACCTGACCCACAGCAGTCCCACATCCCTGCCCCATTCTGTCACAGGACCTGGCAGTTCCATCTACCCCCTGCTATGTGGTCCCAATGGACCCCACAGTCCCTTCCCCTCACCCATTAGCATCTGAGAAAAACCATGCAATCCCATCCTCTCCCATCTGCCTCCCCACTGCTATTTTATTACTCTGTTTTCTCCCATTCCCCCTAACCCTGTCTACTTGGGCCACCTGACCTTGCAGTCCCAAACACCAAACCACCTACCAACAAATCCCTTCATCATGTCCTTGGGACCCCACCAGAGCCTTACAGCCTCCCTTCTCTCTGAGCAGACAGGTCCCATTGCCATCAGAAGCCCAATCAAAGAAAACATAAAAGGGAATAATCACTGAAGACACTTCAAGGGTAAACTACAGCTTCCTCCTAAATTACATAAGATTCCCACACTGTGATGGGCAGACCACAGTTCAAAAGGAATAACATAAAAAGCCAAAGTCAAGTGAATCCAACAAGATTGTCCAGCCCCACAATGGATATCTATAATCAAAACATACAAGAGGCAATAGGAGCAGATTCCCTAAATGAAGATACAAGCTACGCAACCCTGGCCAAGCAATTAGCAGAACTTGCAGAAAATCAACAAAGGTCCAATAATTATATGAATGTTGTCCTCACTAGATTAGACCCAATAGAAAAGAACCAGGAAGGGGTTCAAAGGCAGTTGAATGATCTGAAAGAGAGTGAAAAAAAAAAAGATGACCCTAGTAATCAGCTGACTAAGCTCAATGAAGACATAAACAAATGTAAGGATGAATTCCAAAAAGCATGAAGAAAATAAGAAAATGACACGAAAAGGGAACTCAACAGAGGAAAGGAAACTATACATAAGAAGGCAGTAGAAAATACAAAACAAATTGAAAAAGTCCAAAACTCAACAGATGCTCTCAAGAATAGACAGCCATGTAGAGGAAAGAAACTCAACACTGGTAGACAAAACACAAGAAACAATTCGTAAGTCCAAAAATTTCAATAAGTACAAAAATTTTTGTGAACAGAACATGAGGGAACAATGAGATGCCCTTAAAACTCCCAATATTTGGGTCATGAGAATGCCAGAAATGGAAGTAATTCAGACTAAAGGCATGGAGAACTTAATCAACAATGCAAACTATTCTACCAAGTAAAAATATCTCTTATAACTGATGATGAAAGAAAAACTTTCCATGATAAACGTCAACATTACAACTACATGAACACAAAGCCAAACCTACAGAGAGTACTTCTGGGAATTATCCACACAGAATAGTCAAATAACCAACCTCAAGGAGCATATCATGAGAACCAAACTCAAAAAGGCACAAAAAATGACACAGTCCAAGAAAACACCAAACCACATAAATTGCCACAAGATGGCAGGGATTAAATCAAGCTTCACAGTTATTACCTTAAAGATTAATGGCCTTAAATCACCATTAAAAGACATAAGCTAACAGGGTGGATCAAAAAATTAGACCCTCAATCTTCTGTCTTCAAGAAACCCACTTTACCACAAAAGACAGACACCTCCTCAGGGTGAAAGGATAGAAAATGATATTCCAAGCAAATGGAAATAGGAAACAAGTGGGTGAGGCTATACTAATACTGGATAAAATAGACTTCAAACCAAAAGTAATCCAAAACAACAAAGAAGGCTACTTCTTACTTATAAAAGGAATGATCCAATAACAGGATATCACAATCATCAATCTTTATGCACCAAACATAGGTTCACCCCAATTCATAAAACAAAAACTACTTGGCAATAAGAAAGAAATGAATACCAACACCATCACAGTCGGGAACTTCAATACTCCACTAACTGTAATAGATAGATAATCCAAACATAAAATTAACAGGGAAGTAAGAGAGCTCAATACCACAGATCAATTAGACCTAATGAACATCTACAGAGCCATGTACCCAAAATCCACAGAATATATTCTCAGCAGCTCACAGAACCTTCTCTAAAACAGATCATATACTGGACCATGAAGCCTGCCTCCATATATTTAGGAAGATCAATGTAATTTCCTACATGAAATCACATCACAATGCTATATTGCTAGAAGTTAACAATAAAAGATGCACCAGGGATCCCACCAACTCCTGGAAACAGAATACCAAAAAACAAAAGAATAAAATTGCAAAATATCAAAAATTAAATGATGATGTGAACACATCATACCAAAACTTATGGTACTTATGGGACACCTTGAAGGCATAACTTAGGGGAAATTCATACCAATAAATGCTTTCATAACAAAGATAGAGAGATCTCAAATCATAAACCTAATCATCCACCTAAAGGCATTGGAAAAACAAGAAGAATACAACCCCAAAAGCTCCAAACAGAAAGAAATAATTAAGATCAAAGCAGAAATTAATGAATTGGAAACTAAGAAAACAATTAAGAAAATTAATAAACAAAGAGCTGGTTCTTTAAAAAATAAACAAAAACCCTGGCCAAACTAATGAAGCAAACAACAACAACAACAACAAAAAGAGTGATGCTTCACATTAACAAAATTAGAAATGAAAAAAAGAAGAGATCACAACAGACATAAGTGAAATTGGGAGAACCATCAGGACTTATTTCAAAAACCTCTACTCCACAAAACTGGATAATATGGAGGAAATGGATGAATCCCTGGAAACATACCATCTACCAAAGCTAAACTCAGCTGATTAATCTCCTAAACAAACCTACCACACCCATTGAGATTGAAAAGTTAATCAAAAATCTCCCCACAAAAAAAAGCCCAGGATCAAATGGCTTCTCAGGTGAATTCTATCAAACCTTCAAGGAAGAATTGACACATTTTTTTCCCCCTCAAACTGTGCCACATAATCAGAGAACTGGGAAAGCTCCCCAACTCCTTTTATGAAGTTATTATCACCATAATACCAAAACCAGGCAGAGGTGCCACAAGAAAAGAAAACTATAGGCCTTATTTCCCTAATGAACTTAGACACAAAGATCGTGAACAAAATCCTCACAAACAGAATAAACAACACACGAAAAGCATTATTCACTTTGATCAAGTAGGCTTTTCCCCAGGAACATAGGTTTGGATCAACATATGGAAATCTGTCAATGTAATATACCACTCAAATAAGCTTAAACACAAAACCACATGATCATTTCAATAGATGCAGGAAAGGCTTTTGGCAAAAAGGCAACATCACTTCATGATCAAAACATTGAAGAGAATAGGCATGGATGGTTTATATCTCAACAAAATAAAGGCCATACATAAAGCTCTTAAAGCCCAAATAATACTTAATGTGGAGAGACTGAAGGAATTCCCATTGAGATCAGGAACAAGACAGGGATGTCCACTCTCGCCTCTGCTCTTCAACATAGTACTGGAAGTCCTAGCTCAAGCAATTAGACAGGGGAAAGAAATAAACAGGATTCAAATTGGAAAGGAAGAAGTTAAGTTAGCCCTATTCGTAAATCACCGGATTCTATACATAAGTAACCCAAGAACCTCCAAAACATTTACAAGGTGATTAATTCATTCAGAAAAGTAGCAGGATACTAAATTAATGCACAAAATCAGTAACCTTTCTATATGCAAAAGACAAAGATATAGAGAAATAAATTAGAGACATTGTCCCATTTTCAGTAGCAACACCACCACCAACAAAAATACCTTGGAATAACATTAACCAAGGATGTGAAGACCTATATAATGAAAACATAAAAACACTCAAGAAAGAAACTGAGGAAGACTTGAGACAATGGAAAGACCTCCTATGCTCCTGAATAGGCAGAATGAACATTGTGAATATGGCAATCTTACCAAAAGCAATATACATAGTTCGTGCAATACCAATAAAATCTCAAGGATGTTTTTTTCACAGAGACAGAAAAAATGATCTCAGAATTCATATGTAATGACAGAAGGCTGCACATATCCAAGCACACACTCAGCTAAGTATGCCTGAGCTAAAGGTATACTACAAAGCCATAATAACAAAAACAACATGGTACTGGCATACAAACAGGATTATAGACCAATGGAACAGAATAGATGACTTGGACTTTGAGTCAAGTAACTATAGCTACTTGATATTCAACAAAGACCCTAAGAATGTAGACTGGAAGAAAGACAGCATCATCAACAAATGGTGTGGACAAACTGGATAACCATATGCAGGAAAATGAAACTAATTCACACATCTAGGCATGCACAAAAATCAAGTCCACATGGATCAATATAAAACTAGAAACTCTTCTACTACTGGAAGAATAAGAGGGACTTTCCATGATACAGGTGTGGGAAAAGACTTCCTGAACAAAAGTCCAATAGCTTAGGAAATTAAACAATCACTCAACCTTTGAGATCTCATGAAGCTGAAAAGTTTTCTTCACAGACAAACATATAATAAGCAGAGCCAATAAATTACCCATAGAAAAGGAGAAAATTTCTGCTGGCTATATAGCTGACAGAGATCTAATTTCTAGAATCTACAAAGAACTCAAAAATCTAAACAATAAAAGTCAAACTACCAACTCACAAAATGTGGCAAAGAACTTCACAGGGAGTTCACAGAGGAAGAAATACAAATGGCAAACACACACTTAAGAAAATATTCAACATCCCATTTCTGGCCAAGATGGTGACCGTCTAAGTGCCGCAGATACCGGGGAAAGCAAAGCAAGAAATTAAGGGTTATCAGGGTCTTCTTGCCAGTGGGAGGGCACAGAGTAGGGAAAAACAGGGAATCACGGATCCCCTCTCGGGTGGGTAGTCTCCCCCCCATACAGCTGCCGCGCCCCATGCCCCAAATGGCTGTGCTCCGATCACGCGCCCACCAGTCCATCGGGCACACACCAGCTCGCTGCACTGACCACACGGGGACCTCCACCGTTGTGCTCTGATCACACGCGCTGGCCCGCCACGCTGTGCTCAGTTCGCACATCCATGGGGGCCACCTCTGCTGTGATTAGGCGGCTGCCAGACCCCCTGCTGCTGTGTTCCGATTGCTTGCCTGCCGGCCAGCCTCTGCTGTGTACCAATCCCGTGACCACATCAGCTGCCTCTGCACTACAATTGCACGTGCAGCGGGCCCAGTCCCACAGCAAGGACCACACAAGCCCACACTGAGTCACTAGTGCCAGCACAGGTGCCATCGCCTACCTGTCCATCGCCACCCATGCCCCACTCCCCTGAGGCAGGAGAATGCAGACTGTTTGCAGGTCCCAATGTTCCTAGCCAGAGTTTGGGCAGCTTCAGGGCTTGCTACCTCAGTCCCCTTTCAAGCTTGAAGGCAGGCAGCTTTGGTGGAGGATAGAAACTCTGATCTGGAAAACAGGATGGAAGAAACAGTTCAAGAGTCCAAAAATTTAAGTAAGTTCAAAAGTGCCTGTGAACAGAACATAAGGGGATTGTGGGATACACTTAAATGTCCTAATATCAGAATCATTGGAATACCAGAAGGAGAAGAATTTCAGACCAAAGGCATGGAAAACTTATTTAACATAATAATTGAAGGAAACTTCCCCCATCTCTTAAAAGAAAGGCCCATCAAGATACAAGAAGCAAACAGAACTCCTAACCAACTAGACTGAAGGAGAAACTCCCAAGACATATTATCTTTAAGACTCTAAACATTGACACCAAAGAGAAAATTGTAAAAGCAGCTAGGGAAAAACAGCACACCACTTTCAAAGGAAAACCCATCAAAATTACTACAGATTTCTCAATAGAAACCCTGAAAGCTAGAAGGGCCTGGAATGAAACTCTCCAAACTCTAAGAACCTATGGCTTCCAACCCAAACTACTCAACCCGGCAAAAGTCTCCCTTATAATAGATTGTGAAAGGAAAACTTTCCATGAGACTCAGCTTTACAATTATATGAACGCAAAACCAAACCTACAGAAAGTATTCCAGGAAATTCTCCACAGAGAGGAAACAAATAACCAAACACAAATGCCTACAAGAAGCAGATCACAACAACCAAACCCAGAGAAGACAAAAAAAAATTTCAAATTCCATGAAAACACCAACACATCTCTACAACCACAACATGGCAGGGATCAAATCAAATCTCACAGTCATCACCCTAAATATTAATGGCCTTAATTCACCCATCAACAGACACAAGATAACAGGGTGGATCAAAAAATTAGACCCCTCAATCTGCTGCCTTCAAGAAACCCACCTTACCACTAAAGACAGAAACCTACTCAGGGTGAAAGGGTGAAAAACAATATTCCAAGCAAATGGGAATAAGAAGCAAGCAGGTGTAGCTATATTAATATCGGATAAAATTGACTTCAAACCAAAAACAATCAAAAAAGACAAAGAAGGCTACTTCCTACTTGTAAAGGGAACAATCCATCAAGAGGACATTACAATCATAAATCTATATGCACCAAACACAGGGGCATCACAGTTCATAAAACAAAACCTGCTTGACAATAAAACAGAAATAACCACCAACACCATCATAGCTGGGGACGTCAACACATCATTATCATTAATAGACAGATCATCAAAACAGAAACTCAACAGGGAAGTAAGAGAGCTAAACAAAACCATAGAAAACTTAGACCTAACAGACATCTACAGAACTTTCCATCCCAAATCCACAGACTACACATTCTTCTCAGAAGCCCATGGAACATTGTCTAAAATAGACCATATACTGGGTCACAAAGACTGCCTCCACATATTTAGGAAAATCGACATAATTCCCTGCATGATATCAGATCATAATGCTATATTCCTAGAAATCAACAACAAAAAACCCACCAAGAATCCCAACAGCAACTGGAAACTGAATAGCACACTCTTAAACAATAAATGGATATAGTGGATGAAATAAAAAATGAAACTGTAAAATTCCTGGAATTGAATGACAATGAGAACACATCATGCCAAAACTTATGGGACACAATGACAGCAGTCCTCAGGGGAAAATTCATAGCACTCAATGCCTTCATAAAAAAGACAGAAAGATCCCAAATCAATAGCCTAACCATCCACCTAAACGCACTGGAAAAACTAGAAAAATCCAACTCAAAGAGCTCCAGAAGGAAAGAAATAATTAAAATCAGAGCAGAAATTAATGAATTGGAAACCAAGGAAACAATTAAGGCAATTGACAAAACAAAGAGCTGGTTCTTTGAAAAAATGAACAAGATTAACAAACCTCTGGCCAATTTGATTAAGCAAAAAAAGGAGAGACTCCAAATTAACAAAATTCAAAATGAAAAAGGAGAGACCACAACAGACATAAGTGAAATCGCCAGAATCATCAGGACTTATTTCAAAAACCTCTACTCCACAGAACTGGAAAATGTGGAGGAGATGGATAAATTCCTGGATGCATACCAGCTACGAAAGCTAAACTCAGAGCAGATTAGTCACCTCAATGAACCCATCACACTCAGGGAGACTGAAAAAGTAATAATAAAAAAAAAAACTCCCCAAAAAGAAGAGTCCAGGACCAGATGGATTCCCAGCCGAATTTTATCAAACCTTCATGGAAGAACTCAAACCAATCTTTCTAAAACTGTGCCACACAATTGAAGAACAGGGAAAGCTACCCAACTCCTTCTATGAAGCTGGTATCACCCTAATCCCAAAACCAGGCCGAGATGCCACAAGAAAAGAAAACTACCGGCCTATTTCCCTAATGAACATCGATGCAAAGATCCTGAACAAAATACTCGCAAACAAATCCAACAACACATCAAAAGCATTATCCACCTTGACCAAGTGGGATTTATCCCAGGAACACAAGGGTGGTTCAACATACAAAAATCTGTCAATGTAATTCACCACATAAACAAGCCTAAACATAAAAACCACATGATCATTTCGATACATGCAGAAAAGACCTTTGACAAGATACAACCTCACTTCATGATCAGAACGTGGAAGAGAATCGGCATGGCTCGTTCACATCTTAACATAATAAAGGCAATATACAAAGCTCCAAAGGCCCAAATAATACTTAATGGAGAGAGACTGGAGGAATTCCCATTGATATCAGGAACAAGACAGGGATGTACTCTCTCACCTCTGCTTTTCAATATTGTTCTGGAAGTCCTAGCTCAAGCAATATGACAGGGAAGGAAATAAAAGGGATACAATTTGGAAAGGATGAAGTTAAGTTAGCTCTATTCGCTGATGACATGATTGTATATATAAGAGACCCAAGAGATTCCATCCCAAAACTCCTGAAGGTGATTAACTCCTATAGCAAAGTAGCAGGATACAAAATCAATCCACAAAAATCGGTAGCATTTCTGAATGCAAATGACAAAGTTTCAGAAAAAGAAATAAAGGACATAGTCCCATTTTCAACAGCAACAAAAAAAATAAAATACCTTGGAATAACGTTAACTAAGGAAGTAAAAGATCTATACAATGAAAATATAAAAACTCTCAAAAAGAAATTGAGGAGGACTTGAGAAGATGGAAAGACCTCCCATGATCCTGGATAGGCAGAGTTAACATTGTGAAGACGACAATCCTACCAAAGGCAATATATAGATTTAACACAATTCCAATTAAAATCCCTACAGTGTTCTTCACAGAGATAGAAAAAAATGATCTCAAATTTCATATGGAAAAACACAAGGCCTCACATATCCAAACATATCCTCAGCCAAAGAAATAACTTTGGTGGCATCACCATACCTATCTAAAGCTATACTACAAAGACATAATAAATAAAAATAGCATGGCATTGGCATAAAAACAGGAGTACAGATCAATGGAATAGACTTGAGGACCCGGATTTTGGGTCAAGCAACTATAGCTACTTGATATTCGACAAAGGCCCAAACAACATAGGCTGGAAAAAATATAGCATCTTCAACAAATGGTGCTAGACAAACTGTATAAACACATGCATGAAACTAAAACTTGATACACACATTTCACCATGCACTACACTGAAATCCAAATGGATCAAAGACTTCAACATAAGATCAGAAACTCAAATACTACTGGAAGAAAATTAAAGAAGTACTTTACATGATATAGGAATGGAAAAAGACTTCCTGAACAAGACCCCAGTGGCTCAAGTTCTTAAAACAGTCACTCAACCAATGGGATCATATGAAGCTGAAGAGTTTCTTTACAGACAAGCATATAATAAGCAAAGAATACCCACAGAATGGGAGAAAATATTTGCAGGTTATCCAACTGACAGAGGCCTAATCTCTAGAATCTACAAAGAACTCAAAAGTCTAAACAATAAGAAGACAAATACCCCACTCAGAAAATGGGGAGCAGTGTTGAACAGGCAATTCACAGAGGAAGATATACAAATGGCAAACACACACTTAAGTAAATGTTCATCATCCCAAATCATCAGAGAAATGCAAATTAAAACAACTATGAGATTCCACCTTACCCCAATAAGGATAGCCAACATCAAAACATCAAATGAAAATAAATGCTGGTGAGGATGTGGAGAAGCAGGAACACTCATTCACTGTTGGAGGGAATGCAGGATGGTACAACCACCTTGGAAAGCAATATGGAGACTCCTGGAAAAGCTGACTATAGAAATACCAACAGACCCAGTTATACCATTACTGGGCATCTACCTTAAAACTTTCAAACCACAGGACAGAGAGATTTGCTCAACCATGTTTGTAGCGGCTCAATTAGTAATAGCTAAACGCTGGAATCAACCCAGATGTCCATCATTAGAAGAATGGATAACTAAGATGTGGTATATCTACACAATGGAATTCTAAACAGCAGTAAGAAAAAATGACACAAAGAAATTTGAGGAAAAATGGTTGAACCTGGAACAGATCATTCTCAGTGAACTTACCCAATCACAGAAAAAAAAAAAAAAAATTGACACATAGTCTCACTCATCTACAACACTTAACCTGAATCTACCCAAAATACCTTACATACCCAGCAAGCACCTCATGGACTAGACAATAGGATGGATGGGGAGGGCGGGGAGGGCATCAAAGGGTGGGGAACAGTAATCTGGACCCAAACGGCAATGGTACCATAAAATTCTACTTCCTAGAAGGCAGACCAAATGGCTGAACCTTCACTAGACCCTTACAGGAAACACCTGAACTACAAGACACTGGAGAGGGTAGGATCCAGACTAACCTAAATCTTCTATATCTTTCCTCCATCCCTCTTTCCACTCCCTCCTCTCTCTCTCCTAACTCTTGTATATTAGTTATGTTTTTACTCAATTTCTTAGTGGGAACTGACCTGTAACCCCCACTTCCAGTTTGTGGCTACCATGCACAATGAGCTTTTGATCAGAGAATCCTACAACGTTTCCCAAAACAATGACAGACTTCTGTCAGAGTACTTGATGACTCACCAAAGGCCAGTGGTAAGACCCTATTTCTGAAGACTCCATATGCAGCTGATATGTAAAATGGAATGGCATGGCTAGAATCCAGGAGAGAGTCAGTCCCCAGACAGTCAGCGTGTCTAGTGCCAGAAGGTGCTACATGGGCAAATGGGGGAAATGACCAATATCTGTCCAAGCAACTCATTGTCTAACCAAATTAGCAACGAATAACCTGATGTGATGCCCACACAAGTGCAATAGTGGCTCACTGCCATGGTGCAGAACCAACTGCTCTTGAATTGGCTAACTGATCCCCTCAGTGGTACGAGACCCATAGATGGAGCTGGGAAACAAGTCAGAACCATACCCAAACATAAGCCCACTCTCCAATATCAAGCTACCATCAATCATGGGGTACAAGAGGGCCTACACCTATCAAACTCTCTTTCAACAAAGTAATTGTTATCTAAATTTTCCAGGTGCTAACTTACTCTCCATTGGAGAATCTACTTGTCTTTTTCAGATAGATGCATATCCTAAGGAGAGAGCTGCCCCAACATACCTCATAAGGGGCCCGACTGAAACTAAGGACAATTGGCAAAACAAGTAAGGGTGATGTTTTCCTGATGAGCCGGATACCAGCACAAAGGGGAAGGAGACCAACACAGAGAAAAATCAACTCCTACCAAATCAGAGAGCCGGAGCCTCAGAGGCCCCCCCAACACCTCAGCAGTGTAGCAGACCTAAAATGAACCCAACATCGCTCAGGGAAATTTTGCCGAAGAGGGCGCGGAGAGAATGTCAGAGTCACATGTTGGGTCATGATATGCAGACACATTTATTGTACCAATAACTGTGGGCTAACACCACAATGCATGACCCATTTACATCAACAAGGAGGGTCCAATGGGAGGGGGTAGATCATGGATGAGCCTAAACAATGGTACAAAACTGCCTGTATTTGCCAAAAAGAAAACTAATAAATTAAATTAAAAAAAAAGAAAATATTCAATGTCCCTAACAGTCAGGGAAATGCAAATTAAAACAACCATTCCACCTCACTCCAATAAGGATAGCAAACATTAAAAATCAAATGCAAACAAATGCTGGTGAGAATGTGTAGAAACAGGAGCCCTCATTCATTGTTGGTGGGAATGTAAGATGGCACAACCACTATGGAGAGTCCTAAAAAGTTTGACTACAGAGTTACCAGCAGACCTAGTTATTCCCTTACAGTGCATTTACCCTGAAAACTCCATGCCTCATTTCAGAGAGATTTGCTCAACCATGTTTATAGCTGCTCAATTCATAATAGCTAAGAACTGGAATCAACACAGATGTACATCATTAGACAAACGGATAACCAAGATGTTGTATATCTACAAGATGGAATTTTACACAGCAGTAAAGAAAATGGCACAATGAAATTTGAAGAAAAATGGTCAAACTTGGAACAGATCATTGTCAGTGAACTCATCCAATCACAGAAAGACAATAATTGCATGGTCTTACTCATCTGCAGCTCCTAACCTGAATCTGCCCAAGATGCTAACATACCTAATAGGGATCTCGAGGACCAGACAATAGGGAGGGTAGCATGGGAGGGCAGGGTAACGGTAGTGGGGTGGCCACAAAACGGAACCCAAATGGAGCTAGTCAGACTAAAAGGTTTAACCTTCATCAGTCCTTGGAGGGAACACCTGAATCAAAGCACTCTGGAGAGGGTATGATGAAAACTAACCTTAATTTCCTGTCTCTCTCTTTCTCTCTCCTCTCCCCCCTCCTCTCTTCTTTCTCCCTCCTTCCCTCTCTTTTCTCTTTGTCTTGTATATTACCTATCTTTTTCTTCCTTCTTTTCCCTTGGCGCTGGCCTGTAACTCTCAGTACCAGGATGCAGTTAACATCCTCAATGGGCAAAAGCAGACAGATTTCTCTCAGAGCACATGATTACCCACAAAAGGTTAATGTTAAGACCCCACTGCAGAAGACACCATACACTGTTGGCATGGAACATGGAGAGACCTGGCTTGAATCTGGAACAGAGTCAATCCCCAGACAGTTAGCTTGTCTAGTGGCAGAAGGTAGTAGATGAGCCACTGGGGGAAAATAGCCAACCTCTTTCTAAGCAACTCGTGGTCTAAACTACTCAGCAGCAAACAACCTGACATGATGATCAGACAACTGGATTAGTGGCACACAGCCATGGTGGGTAACCAACTGCTCTTGACTTGGCTAACAGATCTGCTCAGTGGCATGGAACCCATCGATGGAACTGGGAAACAAGTCAGAACCATATCAAAAAAATGAGTTTACTCTCCAATATCAAGTTCCCACCAATCTTGGGTGACAAGTGGGCCTACACCTATTAAATTCTCTCTAAAATAATAATGGTTATCTGGTACTGACTTCACTTTCCATTAGAGAGTCTGCTTCTCTTTTTCAGATGGACTCAGATTCTGAGGAGAGAATCAGCCCAATGCACCTCATCAGGGCCCCAGCTGAAACTATAGAAGAACTTGGAAAATGAGCAAGTGTGCTGCTTTTTTTGGTGAATCTAGTATCAGTACAAGGATGAAGGAAACAGACACAGAGAACACTCATCTCCTACCAAATCAGATATTCAGAGACACAGAGGCTCCCAAAACCTAATCACTGAAGTAGACCTAAAACAAATCCAACATGGTTCAAGGAAATTAGCATGAGTGGAGGTGGAAAGATTGTTAGAATCACACATTGGGACATTAGGCACAAAGACATTGCCTCTTCCCCATAACTGATGGCTACCCCCACCATGCATGACCCACAATCCCAAAAGAGGAGGATCCCTTCTGGGGGGAGGACAGGAAGGAAACGAATGATGGTACCAACATGACTTTTACACACTGAGTATGTACATAGCTAATAAAGAAAAAAATGAGAGCATTAATGTCATTTGAGATTCTAATAACTCTGCTAGAAAGGGAATGGCTCCTCATACTGTGATAGTGGTAAGGCAATTGTATGGCTAAAAAAGTGTTTGGGATAACAGTGAAACTCACATGCTTACAGTGGATGAAGTCATTCACACTTATGTTCAGCATATAAACTTCCATTATACATTTGAAAAACGCTGCACTTTAGGAATTTTGGTAATAAGCCAGCCCTTCCCAATGCTAAATATGTGACTACTGAATAATGGCAATGTTACTTTCTCTGCCTTCTTTGTTACTACAACAGGGGAAATATTGGTCAACACCTCTTCAAATCTTATTAAATATTCAATGCAACAAGAAAATAAGATCACGTGAATGTCCATTCCAGAAATAAAAAATGTATGTGTCCATATAAAAGCTTGCATACAAGTATTCACAAAGCATGTTTCATAGTCAAAAATGTAAACAACTCAAATATCCATCACCTGGTAAGCACAAAAATAAAATATGGCCTAGCCATATAATGGAGTACTACTTCACAATAAAAGTGGCATGAGTGAACTTCAAAGATAATTATACTAAGTCAAAAAGAACAGCTTCACAAAACCACTGTATGAATCCTTCAATGGAAATGTCCATAACAACCAAACTCATAGGGACAGAAAGTAAATTAGTATTTTCTAGGGCAGGAGAATAAGTTAATGGTTTCTTTTAATAAGAATATATATGCTTTGATTGGACTTTTAGTGGGCCTTCCCTGCTACATTAAATATTTAAACAAGATTTAAATAGGTGTTGTCCGAGTTTTTCTGGGAGTAGTTGAAAATAAGGCTGAGACAGAAAGCAAGACTGATTATTTAATATTCACATATTGGACAATGGAAAGGCCTGGCCTCTTACCAAAATTGCTAAGACTCCAATTGGTAATATGCTTGTCTTGAATGTCTTGAAACCATAAGGACCTGGTCCTGATGCCCAAGACCCACTTTAAGAAAAAAAAAAAAAAAAAAAAAAAAAAAGCTGGGTATGGTGCCATACACTTGTAACTATAGTGCTGGGGAGGTTGAGACAGATAGACATGGACAGATCACTGACTTTGATGGGTTTTGTCTGGCATAATAACCCTGCCTGGGTTACAGATCTCTAGAAACCCTACTGACAGAAGTTCTTTTGCAAGGGAAATCTCTTTGCCTCATGTTCTAGTGTGACCAGTACTTGCTAGGTTTTTTTTGTTTGGTATTTTTTCATCATCCATGACAGCACACCGATGGAAACAATATTGTACAGATAGTAACAACCATTGTGATTACATGCAATAACCACCTTGTGTCCAGAACTCCACATTTCAAAGCACTCCTCCCTAACCTCTTGTTCTAATATTCTTTCTGACACCTCTTCTGTAATGTTCCCTGAGCCTTGGCGGTTGGGATAGAGATGTCTCATTTAATACCAAGCATTTAACTGTCAATTTTTCTCAGTAATTTGACAAGTTTTGAGTCTCCCCAGTTGTCACTACCATCTGCAAAAAGAAGTTTCTTTCATCCAAAGTGATAGTATAAACTTTATGAGCATAAATGTAAGCTGGGTGTGATGGCTCATGCCTGTAATCCCAGCATTCAGGAGGCAGAGGTTGGTGTATCACTGTAAGGTCAAGGCCACCCTAAGACTACATAGTGAATTCCAGGTCAGCCTTGATTAAAGTGAGACCCTACCTCATAAAATTAAATAAAGTAATAAATAATATTGGCCAGGCATGGTAGCACATGCCTTTAATCCCAGCACTGAGGATGTAGACGTAGGTGGATCAGTATGAGTTTGAGGCCATCCTGAGATGACATAGTAAATTCCAGGTCAGCAAGGGCTACAGTGAGACCCTACCTCAAAAAAAAAAAAAAACCTTCCATTGTCATAAATGTATTTAGAGGGCAATGTGATAGGCTTAGCATATCCATTTATTCAAACAATACTAGCAGATTCTCCTCTATGTCCTATGAGCTTTGAAGTCATAGCTTTTTGACTAGGTTTTCAGTTAGTGAGGTAGTATCTAGTTTTATTGCATTGTGGACAGATAAAATAAAAGGAGTTATCTACTCCATGTTTCCTAAATTTAATGAGATTTTGCTGTGTGTCATATTTTTATAGAAAATTACATGAGCTGCTGAGAAGAATATATATATATATATATTGTAGAATTTTGATGGAATGTTCTGTAAATGTCTGTTAGGTACATTTGATCTATGGTGTTTTTTAACTCCTTTACTTCTATGTTTATTTTCTGTCTAGATAACCTGTCTATTGGTGACAAGGAATTGATATTGCCCCCTATTTCTTTGATGGGTTTTGTCTCTTACTTTGTATCTTATATAATTTATTTTATACAATTATGTGTTCCAGTGCTTGTCACATATATATTTAGAATTGCCCTCTTAATGAATTGTTCCCTGGGTCACTATGAAGTGACCTTCTTTATCCCTTCTGATTATTTTTAGTTTGAAGAAGTCTATGTTGCCAGATATTCAAATAGCTACAGTTGGCTGCTTCCTAGTTCCCTTTGCTTGGAATATCTTTTTCCATCCTGTCACCCTGGAATGGTTAAAGGTGAGGTGAGTGTATCGAAGAAGATAGGGAAAGAATGAATCCTGTTTTCTTATCCAGGTTGTTAGTGTACATCTTTTAACTGGGGAGCTGAGATTATTAGTATTCAGTTATTATCTAAAACTGGTGTAAATTTCTATCATGTTGATGTTGTTGGAGCTTGTTTTTTTTTTTTTTCCTCCCTTTGGTTATGAGTTACTTAATAAGTGTCCCAGTTGTGACTATTGTTTTTTCCTCCTATATCTCGGAAATATGTTTATTTTTCTCTTCAATGTGGTGTATTTCATTCAAAATCATCTGTATGGGTGGCTTAGTGCTTATGAATTCCGTTAACCTGTTTGTATCATGGGATATTTTTCTTTCTTCTATACCCCTTTTTCTGGGTGTAGTAGTTTCACTTAGCAGGGTGGCCTCTCTTTGTATTTTTTTTTTTTTCATGAGAAAAAACTGTGTGTGTGTGTGTGTGTGTGTGTGTGTGTGTGTGTGTGTACACATGCAAGACAGAGAGAGAGAGAAAGAGGGAGGGAGGAAGAGAATTGGCACTTCAGGGTCTTCAGCCACTCCAGTTGAACTCCAGAGGCATGCATCATCTTTTCTGTGTGTGCAAACTTGGTCACTTGTGTCACCTTGTGCATCTAGCTTACATGGAATCTGGAGAATTGAACACAGGTCCTAAGGCTTCTCGGGCAAGAGCCTTAACTGCTAAGCCATCTCTCCAGGCTGGGATGTGGTCTACCTGAAATAAATCATTCCAAATCCTTATGACTTCTAGTGTTTCCACTGAAAACTTTTTTTTGTTTTGTTTTGTTTTGTTTTGTTTTGTTTTGTTTTGTTTTGTTTTGTTTTGTTTTGTTTTGTTTTGTTTTTGATGGGTCTGCCTTTGTATGTATGAGATATCTCTCTCTTGTAGCTTTCAGTACCACTTCTTCATTTTGTGTATTTAGTGTTTTGACCTATATGACACTTATGGAAGGTTTATAAACCTTTGACTAATACAAGGAAAGAAGAATATCATTTTATACCCAGCTGTGTTTATCACATGTATTCAGTCATATGGATTCTAGTTTCTGGGTCCAATCTGAAACAGCAGGGGGTCCTAATTTTTTTAAGTACAGAACATAATTTCAGCCATACAAAATAAAGGTAGTAAAAGATAAGAAAATGTAAAAGAAATTAAAGATTTAGGGTGGATAGGGTCATTTCAGGTTAAACGTGAGCCTAACACAGTTCCCAATACCAAGGTTTTGAACAAGTTGCACCACCATTTTGTATTCTGTTTTAAAAATATTTTTATGTATTTATCTTAGGAAGAAAGAAAGAAAGAAAGAAAGAAAGAAAGAAAGAAAGGAAGGAAGGAAGGAAGGAAGGAAGGAAGGAAGGAAGGAAGGAAGGAAGGAAGGAAGGAAGGAAGGAAGGAAGGGAAGAAAGGAGGAAAGGAGGAAAGGAAGAAAGGGAGAAAGGAAGAAAGAAAGGAAGAAAGGAAGAAAGGAAGAAAGGAAGAAAGAAAGAAAGAAAGAAAGAAAGAAAGAAAGAAAGAAAGAAAGAAAGAAAAGAGGGAGAGAGAGATAAAGAAGAATAAGGGCAAGCCAGGGCCTCCTAACATTCCATACAAACTCCAGATTCATGCACCACTTTGAATGAAGGGCTTTATGTGGGTACTGGGGGACTGAACCTGGGCTTTCAGGGCCTACATGCAAGTAACTTTAACCACTGAGAAATCTCTCCTGCTCAACACCAGAATTTTTGAACATTGCCTAGTTGTTTCCTTATACATTTGCCTTACCCCTGAAAAGAAAATCAGACTGTGTCTTATCTAAATGGTTGACAAAATATTCCTTTACAATGATGATTTTTATGTCTGAAACAGAATGATCTTTGTGAATATCAAGCAACTTACATTTCCTATATAATAGTGAGGACTCAGAAGGCTGAAGATAGGGTATTAAATTGAATCCTTGATTATCGGATTATAGATGTAGACACATGAGCAATGCTTCACTGATGAGAACTTGAAGACTCACTTTGGTTCCAAATTTTCAATGAGCAAAGACTAAGTCAGAACTCAGCACTCTGGGAACTGGTCAGTGGCGGGACAATGCATAGAGGTCTTTCTTCCTTAAGACAGGGATATACACTCACCTCAAGTAATTGCTTTTCTGGATAAGCATGTGCTTGTCCACTTGTCCCTCTGCCTTCCTTCCCTCCCTCCCTCTCACTCTCTTTCCTATTTTCCTCTTTCTTTCTCCCTTTCTTTCTTTCCTTCTTTTTTGAACCTTGGGAATTGCACGTTTTCTACCTCAGCCCGATTTTTAGTCTTCATTTTGAGACAAGGTTTTACTAAGTTACCCAGCTTGACCTTGAACTCACTCTGTAGCCCCAGCTGACCTCAAACTCAAGACCTGTGGTGGTTTGGTGATTTGAATGTGGAATGTCTCCCATAGTTTCTAGTGTTTGTGGTTAAACTACATTAGTTTACTAGTGGTACCTTTGAGAGGTGGAATCTTGATAAAGGAGGTATGCCTTGAGGTTTAATTGTTCAGCCCTACTGTGTACCCAGCTCACTGTTGCTAATTCTTCACTGCTGTTGATATGAAGATACAAGTCAACAGTCTGCTATGCCATGTTTTCCCTGCCATAATGAAACTTCTCTTTTTAACTGTAAGCTTAAATAAAACCTCTCCTACCATAAGCTGCTTCTGGCCAAGTATTTTGCCTTAATGAGAAAGCAAACTATCTTGGCCTCCCAATTAGCTGGGACAATGGGTCTGTTCCACCAGGCTCAGCTTTGTTTTAAATCACAATCTATTCATGCTGAACCTTCAGTATACCGTTAATGTCTTTTGGAGCCACTTCTTTGATCAATTATTTCTAATTTTAAGGATATTTCATGAAATTATCATTTGTTTAAGATATTTATTTCAATTAAAATTATTATGATGATTATTACTGTTTTATTTATTTATTTTTGATTTTTTGAGGTAGGGTCTCACTCTAGTCCAGGCTGACCTGGAATTCACTCTGTATTTTCAGGGTGGCCTTGAACTCATGGCGCTCCCCCTACCTTTGCCTCCCAAGTGCTGGGATTAAAGACATGAGCCACAATGCCTGGCCAGAAAAAAAAACTATTTTTATTCACTTTAAAAGTCAAAGTCATCCTACCTTGCAATTACCACATGTCCAATAGATTCTTTTATACATCTAAAATACCATGAAACATTTTAGTTTTTCACCATCCTAGACTTA
Source organism: Jaculus jaculus (assembly GCF_020740685.1). Classification (NCBI taxonomy): domain Eukaryota; kingdom Metazoa; phylum Chordata; class Mammalia; order Rodentia; family Dipodidae; genus Jaculus; species Jaculus jaculus. The sequence continues at coordinate 61,638,281 of NC_059103.1, read as the reverse complement.
TTTCACTATTTGTAAGTGATTCCCAACTGTGCTGAAAGATATGGCAGTAATAAGAAATCAGTAGGATGACAGAATCTTCTTGAAGATGATACATGGTAGAATAAATTGCCATCCATAGGTGGTGATGGTGGCACCATCACTGCATTTCCCGAAGAATTGCAACATCTTTCCATAAGAAGTAAAATAGCATTGCTTAAAAGCTTTCATTTAACATAGTCAATAATTCCCAGCTATTCATTTTTCTTGTTACTGTCAAGAATTATGAATGGTCTAAGATTGTACTACATTTCTGAGCTACTATGCTGACCCATCACAGTTTTGCAGCTGTGAATAGAAAATTCCTATGTCTAAGATGAAAGTTACTCCAACAATTAAGCCAGCATGACTTTTGAGATTTCAATGGTTCCTCTTGCTTACTGACACCACAGAGCAATTGGACAGGGCCCCAGGATTAAATAATCTAGCAAGACATTTACTTCCAAATGTAGAAATCAAAGCTGCATGAAAACTAATCATGGCCCCAGAGATGCTTTCCCTTCTTTTTGTTTGCATGCATGTGCACATGTATGTGGTGTGGTGTGGTGTGTATTTGCATATATGCACATTCATATGTGTGCATGTGCATGTATGTTCATATACGTATGTATGCATGTGTGTGCATGGGAGAGCCAAAAGTCGTCTATTATATTCCTCTATATTTTGCCACCTTTAATTTAAAAAGAAAAATTTCTAATTTGGGCATAATTTAGCTAGCAGTATACTTTAGGTATCTACTTGTCTTGCTTCCCTGGTGGTGGGACTGCAGACACATGATATTACCACTGACTCTTACATGAGATCTGGGTATCCAAACATGGGTCTTATGATTGCATAGCATGTAGTTTACCAGCTAAGCCATCTCCGCAGCCCCACATTTCTTATTTTATACAAAATATCAAAGAAACATTTTCTTTCTTAGGAGAGAGAACTCTTTAGTTTCCAAGACTGGAGAAGACCAAGTGTCTTTGTTCACAAGTCTTGAAGTGATGCAACAGGTCAATTGAGAATTTTTAACTGTGGCAAAGAAAAATAATTAAGAAGATGACATTTAATAATTTTTAAGAGAATTGGAAAATGTGTGGAGAGTTGGGGAGGATCAATCTACATCATGCTTTCTCACAGCTTATCCTTACTCATTATGTTGTATGGGTAAAAGCACTCACTGTAAAATCTGCCCTCAATAGGCATTTAAAGGCACAATGTTTACTTGTTATCTACAGGCACTATGCTATGCAGTAGATCTCTGGAATGTAATCATCTTACTTCAGTGAAATCACGTACTTATTAATTAATTGAAAGCTTTCACATCCTCTTCTCTATCTCTGCACAGTACTCACCCATAAGAGAAAAGATACCAGAGTACTTGTTCTGTAGCAGTGTCTATATCTGCACTGTCCGTAGCTGGCCAGCCGGCACACAGAGCTTTGAGCATATAAAGTGTGTCTACTGTGGACAGGGAACTGAATTTAAGTTAAATTATATTTCATCTAAATAATTTAAACTTATTTATATAGTTATGTTGTTTTCTATATATATATATATTATATGGTACAGCTTTAGACATTAATGTTGATCATTTAAGTGAGAGTTCCATATAGCAGCCCTCATGTGGGATCATGGCATCATTTCTGATTTCTCATTTGATGATAAGGAACCCATCACTAGGTTTTAAGAATGGAAACTGGGACATCTCACTTTATCAATAGCATAGATGAAAAAAGCCCTTCATCTTTTATTATGTATATCTGACAACATTCACTTGAAACAAAACAAAAAATTCTTACATTCTCATGAAATATTCTAGTACACTGTTTTTCTCATGGTCATATTAATCTTACTTATGTAACTTCAGTCTTCTAATTTAATAATATGTATGAGACAAAAATATTCTATTGGGTTCAGGTGATAATGATTATTTTTTCCTGGTATCTAGGGGATAGAACACAATTTTGGTCAACCACATAACTTTTCTTCAAATAAAGAATTTACAGGGAAATATATATAGCAATGGACTGGTAATCTGAGACTCCCCAGTGTTTACACATACTCCAGAGGGAGTGACTTTGTAACACAAGTCAAGGAAGGTAAAAATCTTGAGAGGCTGGAGAAGGTTTCACTTACAACAGTGCCTCCCATTCCCAGGACACCTCCTTCTAGGATCAGTGTACTCAGTGGTACCCACAACATGATGCCTCACTCTGTGACTAAGTTCTGCTATGTGGAATGCTTCTGCAAAAAAGCAACAGTGTTACTTCTGGTGAACGTTCAGCAAGGTCACTTGGGGCTTCTTGTAAAGCTGGGTGAGAAGTCACAGACAAGGTTGTGTGTTGTATGAGCACCTGGTGCTGACTGTCAACCCATCATCCTCACAGACTCCTTGTCTGGATTCCCTGTGCTTACTTTTCTGTTGCCTCTAACTCAGAACCACGATGGCTGTCTTCTCAAAGCAAACTCTGAAACGCTTCCACTTCCCAAAGTTGCCTGTCAAGGCTCAAGCAACTAAGACATTGCAATTGAAATCATCATGCTTTCAGAAGACATTAACTTACCTGCCCACTAACTGCATGTTTCTGAAAGAACTGAACTTGGGGCTGAGGAGATGGCTCAGTGGGTCATAGCACTTACTGCACAAGCCTGACTTGTCCTGAGTCTGACCCCCAACATCCACATAAACAGCTGGGCATGGCCATGGATGCCTGTAACCCCAGTCTTGTGGGAATGGAAAAAATAATATCACTGAGGATTACTGTCATCTATGCTGGTTGAAAATGGCAGCTCCAGTTCAGTAAGAAACTACATCTCAAGAATATAAAGGCAGAAGAGCAATGCACCTGACTTTCTCCTCTGACCTCCACATGTGCACACAAGATATAGTCATCTGTAGATGCATGCACATGCTCCACACACACACCACCACACCATTCCACATATACTACACATGGGAATGAAGAATTGAATTCTACTTTTAATTTCTCATTTGTCATATTTATTTGAACCATATACCAGCTCACATTTATTTTCCCCTATGAAATGATACTATATTTTCCTGATTTACTTCTAAAGCTCTTTCTTTTGCTTGTAGTTTTCAAATCTATTTCTCTAATCAATTGTTTATATGAACAGAGTTTAAATTCTCCCTGTGCCCATTGATTTCTTTTCTTCAATTTTTTCAGTCAAATAATCAAACCCTGTGATGAATGGAGTAAACATAGCAGTGTTACCTGCCAGGTCCCACACTTCTTCTTGAAGGAGAATGTAGAAGTGTGGCTTCATTCTCTAAATGCCTACCACACAAAATGCCACATTGGCTATGCATCTCTGTATGTCATGAAATTGTCCCTTACTCTGGTTCCTGGACTGTTCCAAAGCTCTGAGGCCTAGGCAATCTGAGAATTAAATGTGGATATTCTTTACACAGACAGAGCCTTGGTTTGTATGTAGTAAGTGCAGTTTTCAGTCTTCTACCCATGTCTGCTCTGACTCTAATCAAGTTCCACTGTGTGGGTATCCTATCACATTATACCATAAGCTTATCGTTATTCTCCATGCATGTTACAGAGTGAATAATATATTTACAGAGGAAAAAATGAAATAGAGGGATGGTTCATTGGAAAAAAAAAGAGGATGAAGGTACCAGTAAGTATATAGCATCTGTCATCATCCAAATATACTTCAGAGCTGAAAAACCAAGTAAACGCCTATCTTTATTCTCCTACTGTCTCTGATACACTCCTCTGGATAAAAGAGAGTGATGGAAGTAGATTCACATCTGTATGTGTCTCAGCCCAGGCCTTACTGAAAGTTCTCTAAAGAATGCAAATTAAACCATTCCAGAGTGATGCTGACCTCATGACTCCCATTGCTGAGCAGAAAGCAGTACTGAGGGACCCTCAGGAGCCTCTTGGCTGACAGAAGAATAGAACCATCCAGAAGGAGTGTTCCCAATTCCCAGACAATCTCTGCACTATCTGGATACTCATGTTGGATTTCAGGAGCTTAATATGAATTGAATGTCTAAGTCAACAGAGCTACTCTGGGAAACATTAGCTTTTTGCTTTCATTCATCTCAGAATTATCAATAAGCACCTGATATACATACCAGGCATTACTGAGTAAAAGATCCCAAATTTCCAATTTCATAATGTTTACATTGTGTAAGATTATAGCCAACAAATAAATAGTAAGACAAATATGTACAACACTGGAAGTTGATATATAAAGAAAAGCTTATTAGGAAAGGTAGTATGTGTACATAGTAAACAGCATATGCTTCATGAATACAATGTGGAGAAGGTGTCTGTCATCCCAGCCACTGCACTATCTGTGCAATATACACACACACACACACACACACACACACACACACATATATATATATATGAAATGTATGTATGTGTGTATATATGTATGTATACATGCATGCATGTATATAGATATGTATGTAGATGTTAATGTGACATAATACACTAAAGTTCTCTATATCATATTTGTATGTAATGAGAAATAGGATGTATATAATACATGTAATGTTGATATATTTGAGATATATAGAATATAAAGTATGTATTATATACATATGTCTGTTATCACATCCTATACAAATTTGACAGGAAAGGGGTTGTATGACCATTGGTTCTTCCACACATATGCAATATGGCAAGCAGCCTAGAGGGAAATCCTGTCACATAATAACTTGACAAAGCCAATGGTTTGAGATAACTGGAATAAGATTGACTTGTTCAAACTGTCATAAGTGAACAGACAGAACCACATCATTGAAATCATCAGATTATTCATTCCTTAACCTTCTCTGAGCCTTGGTTTCCATTTAAAATCATGATTTTGACCAAAGCATTCAAACTTCCTGGTGTTCCTTTATTTGATCTTGTCATGTTGTCACATGACAAATTTTGTGAAGATTTAAAAAAAAAAAGATATGACTAAGGCTCCTGATACAGTTAGTCTCTGTCAAATAGGAGATATATTAAGTGATTGCTGAAATAGTAATCATGGAAGTCTTACAGGGTCTTAAATTAAAAGTTAAAAAAGAACTAAGGACACCTTCCCGGGCCGCGGTAGCAACTGCAGAAGTGCAGGAGACAATCTTCCTGGACCAGGCTGAGGCGGACGGAGTGCTCGCAGGGGTAGGCCCGGCGGAGCCTGCAGAGTGGCGACGGCACTGCGCGTGGACCAGCGTGCTCTTGGAAGACTATTGCCCAGACTAAAAGATGTTTGGTTTTCACAAGCCAAAGATGTACCGAAGTATAGAGGGCTGTTGTATTTGCAGAGCCAAGTCCTCCAGTTCTCGTTTCACTGATAGCAAGCGTTATGAAAAGGACTTCCAGAGCTGTTTTGGGTTGCACGAGACTCGCTCAGGAGACATCTGCAATGCCTGTGTGCTGCTTGTGAAAAGATGGAAGAAGTTGCCAGCAGGGTCAAAAAAAAAAACTGGAATCATGTGGTAGATGCAAGGGCAGGACCCAGCCTAAAGACAACACTGAAACCAAAGAAAGTGAAAAGTTTATCTGGAAACAGGATCAAAAGTAACCCGATCAGTAGACTGCAGAAGGAATTTAAACGTCACAATTCTGATGCCCACAGTACCACCTTCCAGTGCCTCGCCAGCCCAGTCTCCATGTTACAGTAATCAGTCAGACGATGGCTCAGACACAGAGATGGCTTCCAGCTCTAACAGAACACCAGTTTTTTTTCCTTTTTAGACCTTACATACTGGAGGAGGCAGAAAATATGTTGTGGGATCATCCACAAGGGCCGATTTGGGGAAGTCCTCATCGACACTCGCCTGTTCCAGCCCTGCTGCAGCAATGAGAAAGCGGTGGCTGAGAAGCCGGAGGAGCAGGGCGGCGCCTCTGCCCCTCCCCACTCAGGAGTGGAGGCTGAGGTCCTGCAGGAACGGAAAGCAACTTAAATTTTTGAAAGGACCACAAAGCAACAAACTGACCCTTCTATTTTTCACTTGGATACCTGCTATTCTGCCAAAAGACATTTTCTAGAATAAATTTGAATGGGTTGTGCCCCTTCCCCAGTCCCACAAACTCTGAAGCCAGTGTCTAACTTACTGCAATGAAAAAGAAGTGTGCATGATATTTAAGATGCTGACTATTTCATAGGAAAGCCGAATGCTGCTGTAAAGTGCGCTTTAAGTCTTTTTACCAGTCCCCTTCTAGTGACTGGACTTAGGGGACGTCAGGGGACAAAGGTGTGGGATTTGTTGTGTATGATAACCACATGTAGTTTAGTCCTCCTGTTTGGAGAGGCAGTGGTTGGGGATGGCTGGCTACACTTTTTCCTCATGTGGATCATTTGTCCTAACAGTAGCATGACCTGCCCCTAGAGGTAGTTAATAGTTTTAAAGTACTAAGGTCTTGCCAAGGTTCTGATTATTCAATCCTGTACTACTGATTATTAAGCAGGACAGAATGAGCTTTTCTGGTACAAAGAACTTGAAGGGGAATGTAATTTCTAAAGACACAGGTAGCTTAACTGCATGCATCCTGAGTCACCCCACTTCATCTTCACATTGATAAAAGACCTTATGTGAACCAGAGCTCCTTCTGAGGAGGAGGTGAGCCTGTACGATGAACAAGATAGGCAGATAGTACCAAAGCGTCACCACACATAGAGAACATGCTCGGTTAGAAATGCTAAACTAGCAAAATGGACTGACTTCTTAATTCGGGTTGGCAGAGGAACACAGGTGCGTGGTTCTCGGGACAGCTTCTTAGAGGGCTTGCAGTGTGTAAATAGTTGACGATGGTGTTACAGAACTATCTGGGGACGTCATTGAAAGCCGCACAATTCAGTTTTAGCTCTGGATTACCTCAGTTGACCTTTGTGGAGGTTTTATCTATAGAGTAGTTAGTTGACTTATTAAGCTGTTTGACCTATTATGGTTTTGGGTTTTTTTTTTTTCCTCATCTATTTAAGGTGGATTAGAAGAAAGAGGTGGTCACTTGCGTTATGTTTGGCTTCTTTGAGTTGGGCTTTCTGAGCACTGAGATGCTGAATGTGGATGTCTTGCATGTCTAAATCCTCACCTGACAGTGCTCAGTCAAACCCAACCCACAGTTCTCTGATCACCTCTTTTCTTAAAAGTTCAGGAAGTACAATAGCGCCTCTTCAGACTTGTCATGACGAGGGAGGAGCATGTGCCTGCCTTAAGAAACCAAGACTCATGCTCACTTTGAAAACTGGATTTGTAAAGTTGAAATTGTGTAAGGAGTGAGCCACTTTCTATGGGCATCCTATTGTTTTCTAGTTCTTAGTCTAAACATTTATATTTCTTCTAAGAAACAGCCTACCTAGTTGAAGCCACCATGTATGTGCACATGTCAGTCGGTTTGCCCATAGCCCTGGAGGATGGAGCACAAGAGTTCAGTCATCATTCTCCTGCGTTAATTTGAAATGGGATTTTTTTTTTTTTGTACATTTTGGCTGCAGCATCGGTGGTAGAATATGCTATGATGGATCATCTCTACTTCTGTATTTATTTATTTATTACTAGTTCTCAACCAGCCTTCTCCCCTCCACCTCCCTGCCTGTAGGACGTGCTCTACGTAGTCATGCACTTTGTATTAATATATTAGAGACCTACAGATCTGTTTTTGTACTTTTTATACTGTTGGATACTTATAATCAAAACTTTTACTAGGGTATTGAATAAATTTAGTCTTATTAGAAAATAAAAAAAAAAAGAACTAAGATCTTGAAAATACCAGGTAGTACATACTTGGGATTTGTGGGTCACATGCTCTCTGTTGCAACTCCTTGGCTTTGCCATTCTGGCATAAAAGCATGGGAGTAAATGATGGCCATGTTCTAATAAAACTTTATTTATGTAAGTAAAAGAAGGAACTAAGAACACCAACCCTCCCTGCAGAAGACTCTAAATAGTATTTACCTTGAAGGTGGCAATGGAGTGAGAAATTCTCAGCTGGAATGATATAATTTGAACAATTCCAGTGCACCAGGCAGCCAGTTCAGGATGCCCTTTGCTGGCAGAGTGCGTTTTTTGGTTTTTTTTTTTTTCCTGATATATAGTGTGAGATGATTGATGTGGGAAGATGGGAACTCAGAGGGGGCTGGAGTCTTGCTGATCTTCTGGGGAATATCCGCACAGAGGTAACTGCCTTTACGGTTGCAAAGTGTAAGTGGCAGGATGGATTTAGGTCACACTCAGAGGACGTGATTGCCCTACTGTGTTCTCGGTCATTGTGGCTAGGAGTTTGTATATGCACATATCAGCAAGGGCAGTAGCCATCTTCCTGAGGAATAATAAGAACACTTGTCCCTATGTTTTCTCCCAGCCAACACACCTCTGTGTCCATTCTCTCAATGAAATGGCTTCATCTATCTTCCTACAGCCTGAACCCCATGCAGAGCATGGAGAAAACCACTGGAAGCAAAGGGTCTTTCCCCATTTTGCAGATGACAGAAAAGAAACTTGAAACTGATAGGGGTTCATCCAGGGATAAACATTAGCCCATCACTGCACAAGACATAAATCTGCACCCTGAACTTCTGGACATATCTCTTGGGAGTGATTATTGGATCTTTTGATGCAAAATAAAGGCCAGAAATCCTTTATCAGCTCTTTTTTGTTACCATAATTTAGAAAAATAATACTTTCTACAATAAAATAATGATATGTGCCTACTGCTTCCATCACTCTTTATGTTATGTCCTGACCCCACTTCCTTGTTGGGACTCTGTCCTCCCACCCTCGCCTTGCTCTGTTGAGCCATTCTCCGCCCTCCTTTAGGAGTCAGGGGAGCAGTTCTAGGAAACCCTTCTCCATCCTCCAGATTACACCATGTTCTTATTGCCTGCCCTCACAAAAACTTGTCTACTCTTATACCAATTGCCAAATTATGCTACTATCTTTCTATTTTCTGTCCTGCCTTACTTACAGAACTATGTTCTCTTTGAAAATTGAGATTAAATCTTATATATCTGGGTGTCTTTAGTGCGTAGCAGACATGCCAACTGCATAGCATGTTCCACAGTAAATGATTCTGATTAAATGAAGTCAGTATGTGTTTCATAAGTCTATGAATACATTTAATATACAAGTCAAATAAGATCAAATCATTAGAGGTGAATAAAATAGAAAAAAGAAGAGAAGTGGATTTTTTTGGATAAATATCACATGTCAGTTTGGCTTACATGAACTCTAAGATTTGTCCTGCATCAGTGTCTATGAGTCTATAATTTTCATCATGGTATACTGGGGAAGGGAGTCTATAGTGTCATGGAATTGATTTTTTTTTTATCATTTCAATACAAAGCCTCTGCCTTGTTTATTATTCTACTGAGGTAGTCAGAACATTTTATAAAGGAAGGTCAGATAATTTATAGTTCAGTGACATTTTAAAATGCAATATTGTCTATACACATATGAAATTGCATTTTATATTTTTGTAATCTTTTATATAGAATATGAACAATAAGCGTGTATAACATATATCATTCTGAACTATTATTCACAATAATGGTTAAACATACATTGTGGATTTTTTTAAAACATGAAATCACACTGATAGTATGCAGCATCCTGACCTCCCAGTCACAAACTCCACCTTCTCCTTGGAGAATGGGGGCAGAATCTTTAACTGTAAACTTAAATTCACTGTTTTCCTCCAGATTTTACTATCTACTGTACACCTATCTTCCCCACTGACACCTGTTTAATTCTTCCTTCTCATTCCTTGGTTCTGCTATGTGTATTACTCTTTGATATTTCTTGAAGCTTTGACTATATAGATATGCTTAGTGGAGAGTCACTGTTAAACTGACATAAAGTGCTCTTCTTCAGTGAGTATATTACACTGTGTTGACACCATAGCCTACCTGATAACCTGTGAATGTCCTTGTTCAAGTTTACTTGCACTTGTATGTGGACATGCTACAACTTCCACGGCAGTCTCTATGTTGAGGAACGTCCAAGTGTGACAGTACTTAACAGTTCCAATAAGCCTCCCTACACCAAGGTACACCCACAGCATGGAAGAGGCTGCCCCTTCTCAACCTCCTTGTTCTCATCATTAATGGTAAGGGTGGGCTCCCTATTATCTCTGTATGGAACAGGGATGGGATAAGTCATTTATGAACTATAAACTTGGGCCTGGCCTTCAACCTCTCATTTATTTCCATACGTGTGAAACCAGGCATTTTCAGAAAGCAGGCAGGAGCTTGTGCACAACTCTGCCTCTGATTAGCAATGTCATCTTGGTGAAGTTCCACATTCTTCCCAAACTGAGAAACTGTAAATGAAAACAATGGTTCCTTTTTATTAGGCCATCATGAGCAGTAGATAAGGAGCCATGTGGAAAAAACAGGTAAGAAAGCAAGCGCTTAAAAGATTATAGTCCACATTTCTGGTGGTGACAATACCTGATGTTCCTCACCCTTTACCACATTCCCCTAACTTAGGGCCAGATCTCTTAGGGACAGGAGTTTGATGTCTAAGACTCATATTTAAGATGCTTTCTTAGTCCACACCAACACAAGCAATGCCTACTCTTAGAGCTGTGTTGGCTCATCCACAGGCTGAGTGCTTCCAGAGAAAACTTCCTTGGCAAAAGGACATTAAGGTGGCTGCCAGGTTCCCCTGGCTCTCAGGAGACAGGTCATAGGTAAATGGGGGGAAAGAGGGTGGTAAGGACCCAGGAAAAGTAGGTGAAGATGAATATAATGTCTCACACGGGTCTAGATCAGGTCCTCACCCAATGAAAGCTACAATAAGGTGAAGCCAGGGCCTGGCCAAGGCAAGACATTGTGGAAAGCAGGAGCTTAAAAGTTAGACTGTTAAACTAAAAGAAGATAGAGTTAGATGCATGTGAAATGCTGTATCTGCACACAAAGAACCATCAAGTCCTTCCAGGGTCCACCTAGAGACTCACTGCACTCGAAATAGCAAAGTGCAGCAAGCAGGGCCTGAGAGGAACTGGGCTGAACGCCAGCCAGAAATTGCACCTCACCTGTGTGCCAAGTACCACTTTCTGACCCAGAATTTCAGGGAAATTAAATGCTAAACGATGACAAATGAGAAAGCACCCATTTGAAACCATGTTAAAATAATGAAATATTGAAAATTCTGAAGAATGGGAGAGCAAGCACTGAGTTTAGTGCAGGACTTTATAGGAATGAGAAGGAAGAACTTAAGTGTAACAGAATACTCCAGGAAGTAGCCACCAGACAACAGGCATTGTGGAGTTGAATATGAGCAAAGAACAGAGAGAAGAAGAACACAATGTACTGTGAAGCTGTGAGGTGGCCAAGGCAAGGTCATTCCATGCCTGCATATAGGTCAAAACATCTTGGACTTTCCTCCAAAAGAGATATGCACCCTTGGTGGTTTTGAAGTAAAGAAGTCTCATCATGTAGACTTTACATAGGCTATTATGAACAGAAGACAGTGATTATGGTTGTTTTGATGTCACACTGTATTGAGATGCTCTTGTCTTTCATTCCAATTTTTTAAACCCTATTCTGATACCATAAAAGCAATACATATATGAATCTTTATGTTATAGTATCATTAACTTGAGTTAAAATGATGAGATGATATAATTTTGCACCAGGATTGTCCAACCTTTTGGCTTCTCTGGGACATAATGAATGAAGAATTGTCTTAGACCACATATTAAATAGTTAATATCAGAGACCATTTCACTTGTAATACTGGTAATATCTATCATGATGAAAATATTTCTCCATGTTCTATATAACTATTCAGAACTGAGTGACCTTGTATGCCTTAATCTTAGACTCCTACATTCTTTGCTATTTTTGTACTTCTCAAGAGGATCTGCAACTGCATTCAGAATACCCTTCCACAGCATCCTGAAAGAGACTGGCTAGTTGTTACAGCTCCCACTGCATGCAGAAGCCCAATGAGGGTCACGGAGAAAGAGGTTATTTGACCTGTGTGAGGTTGGGCAGACTGTAAATGCGGGAGCAGGAATTAGGTCTGGGTCCAGGGCCATTTACCACATGGTCTAGCAATGGAAGTGAGAGAGTAAGGATCCCATCAACTTTCAGAAAAATAATCTCATTCCTGCATATTCAGACATGCCCTGAAAGCAGATCATAGTCTCCTATTCATCAGTTTTAGCTTATAAAGTCAGAGTGATGATGTATCCCAATGGAAAGTATTCTTCTGGCCCGAAGCTGACCTGACATCACTAGTATGAGCTAATGAGGATTTATAGCCCTGTATCTGCATTCAGAGGTCACCACATAAAGCATCAACTTTTTTCAGGTTTAGACACTTAACTTTTCTTAAAAGAGCGTAATAATAGTCCACATGATGTCAGGGGAAGCCAAAGTGTTATTGATACCTGACTACGCAGAGTGAGAAAACACAGTAAGAGACTCTAGGACCAAATGGAAGAAGAAGCAAGAGGGGATGGGTTAAAGGTGCAGGATGGGCCCTCGTACAGGAACAACTGGACAAAATAATGGAGCTGCATTGTACAGTAGGTAAGTAGAGTCCTAGGTGGGCAATGGCACAGAATGGAAAGAACAAAGTGTGCTCACATGGACAACAAACATAAGGACAGAAGGACATCAAAGCATAGAGAACCATAAAAATGAATCTGGCCAATTTTAAGTAAACCATCTACAGAGCCTACTTCCCTTAAAGGTTCTTCTGGGGACAAAATGATATGGTGTTGTCAACTTAGTTTTGCAAGCTGTTTTTATGTTGTTGCTATGAAGTTGGCATGCTAGAATTTTTCTTAAACAATTTACTATTTTTCTAACTTCAAGAAGGAATATAATTAGGTTTTCAGTACCAGGCTTGTATTCCCTTGCACAGAGTGGGATTTCAGTTCAATTAAAGAGCAGTTGGTTTCTCCCAGAGCAGACATGCCACTATTGCACTTGTTCAGTCAATTGGCCTGTCTGGCCAAAGCTGAGCCTTCCAGTGTCCACTGTTTTCATTGCTAATGACTTCTGTCTCCCGTAAAGCTGCATACCTTTCCCCTCCCTGTAATCTGTTCTTCTACTTACTTATATAAAATACCATCCCCTTAAGTCCTTCCTTCTCCTCTCTCCTTGTAGCCTTTTAATAACTTATGGACCTCTGCTACTGATTTTAGGTTCCAGCTCACAGAGAAGTCTCTATATTGGTAGCTAGGCTCCACATACGAGAGAGAACATGTGATGTTTGGCTTTCTGGGCCTGGGTTACCTCACTTAGTATAATCCTTTCCAGATCCATCCATTTCCATGCAAATTTCATAGTTTTATTTTTCTTTATCACTGAATGGAACTTCATTGTTTAAATGTACCACATCATTATTATCTATTAGTCTATGGAGGGACATTTAGGCTTGTCCCATTTCCAAGCTTTTGTGAGTAGAGCAGCAATAAACATGGCTGTACAAGTGTCTCTAAGATAGTGAGAAGAGTATTTAGGATATTTGCCTAGGAGTGCTGTAGCTGGATCAGGTAGCAAATCTATTTTTAGCTATCTTAAGAACCTCCACACTGATATTAAGGTCCCTGACCCACATGGATTTTCTTCTTGTACACAGAGAAAGACAACAATCCACTTTTATTCTTTTACATGTAGATATCCAGTTTTCCCAGCACCACTTGTTGAAGAGGCTATTTTTTCTCCAATGAATATTTGGCAGTAGCTGCCTGAATTAACATCTGGTCTTCTATTCTGATCCACTGACCTGCATGTCAGTCTTTGTGACAATACCATGGTGTTTTTGTTACTATGGCTTTGTACTACATCTTAAAATTGGGTATGGTGATACCATCAGCCTTATTTTTGTTGCTCAAAATTGTTTTGGATCTTCGAGGATTTTTGTGCTTCCAAATGAATTTTAAGGTTTTTTTTTTTCTATTTCTGTGAGGAATGTTATTGGAATTTTAATGTGAATTGCCATAAATGTGTAGATTCTTTTTGGTAAGATTGTCATTTTCACAATATTGATTCTTCTGATCCAAGAACATGGGATGTCTTTCCATTTCCTTGAAGAGATCCTTTACTTCCTTGGTTAAGTTTATTCCAAGGCACTTTTTTTTTTTTTGAGGCAATTATGAATTGGAGAGATTCCCCAATTTCATCCTCTGCTTGTTGGTTGTTTGTATATAGGGAAGCTACTGTTTTCTTTGAATTAATTTTGTATCCTGCTATGTTGCTAAAAGTGTTCATCAGCTCTAACAGTTTGCTAGTAGAGTCTTTAGGGTCTTTTATGTATAGAATCATATCATCTGCAAATAATGACAATTTGATCTGTTCCTTTCCAATTTGTATCCCTTTTATGAGTGTCTCTTGCTATATTGCTATGGCTCAGACATCCAGTACTATATTAAATAGAAGTGGGGACAGTGGACACCATTGTCTTGTTCCTGAATTTAGTGTAAAAGTTTCAAGTTTTTCCCCATTTAGTATTATGTTGGCTGTAGTCTTGTCATAAATGGCCTTTATTGTATTGAAATATCTTCTATTTGCCGTTTATGTAGTACTTCTACCATGAAAAAATGTTGGATTTTATTGAATATCTTTTCTGTATCTATTGAGATGATCATGTGGTTTTTGTACTTCACACCCTTGTTATGATGTAGTACTTTTATTCATTTACAAAAGTTGAACCATATCTGCATTCCTGGGATAAAGCCTACTTGGTTGGGGTGAATAATCTTTTTGATATATTCTTGTATTCTCTTTGCCAATACATTATTTTATTTTTTATTAGTATTTTACTCAGTGAATACAGTCAATTTGGTACCATTGTTAGGCTCATCCATGTCCTACACCCTCCTCTTGGCCCATCCTTGTTGAGGTATATAGGTCATGAATTCTGGAGTTAGCCCACAGTTATGGGTAGGATAAATGTCTCTGCATATCATAACCCAACATGTGGCTCTGACATTCTTTCCACCCCCTCTTTTACAAAATATCTCTGAGCCATGTTGGGTTCATTTTTAGTCTCCTTTATTGATGAGGTGTTGGGGGCATCTGGATCTCTGATTTGGTGGGACTTGATTTTTCTCTGTGCTGATCTCCTTCACCCTGTGTTAGCACCCAGTTCACCAAGAAAACACCACCCTTGCTTGTTTCACCAATTGTTCTTAGTTTCAGTCAGGATGCTTTTGAGGTATGAGGTGTCTCTCTCCTTAAGATCTACATCTATCTGAAAAAGAGAAGCAGATTCACCAATGGAGAGTAAGTTAGCACCATCCAAATGAGATAACCCTTACTTTTTTATAGAGAATTTAATAGGTGTAGGCCCTCTTGTAGCCCACTATTGGTGGTAGCTTGATAATGGAGAGTGGGCTTATGTTTGGATATGGTTTGACTTGTTTCCCAGCTCCAGCTATGGGTCCCATACCACTGAGGGGATCCGTTAGCTTAATCAAGAGCAGTTGGTTTCCCACCATGGCTGTGCACCACTATTGCACTTGCTTGAGTATCATGACAGGTTATTTGCTGCTAAGTAGGTTAGACCATGAGTTGCTTGAACAGATATTGATCATTTTTCCCCAGTCGCCCATGTAACACCTTCTGGCACTAGACTCACTGAGTGTCTGGGGACTGACTCTCTTCTAGCTTCCAGCCATGCTATTCCATTTTATGTTCAACCACATAAGGTGTCTTCAGCAGTAGGGTCTTACCACTAACCTTTGGTAGGTCATCAAGTACTCTGGCAGAAATTTGTCTTTCTTTTAGGAAACCTTGTAGGTCTCTCTGATCCAAACCTCATTGTGGACCTAGACTTTGGGTCAAGAAATTATAGGTACTTGATATTTGACAAAGGACTTAACAATATATGCTGGAAAAAAGACAGCATCTTCTACAAACGGTGCTGGACAAACTGGATAACCATATACATGAAATTGAAACTTGATCCACACATTTGCCATGCACTACACTCAAGTCCAAATGGATCAAAGACCTCAATATAAGACCGGAAACTTGACAACTACTGGAAGAAAATATAGGAAGTACTTTCCATGACATGGGATGGAAGAAGACTTTCTGGACAAAACCCCAGTAGGTCACTATCTTAAACAGTCATTCACCCAATGGGATCACATGAAGTTGTTCAGAAATTCTGCATCTAGGTTCATGAGTGAGGATTGGTCTGTAATTTTCTTTTATTGTTATGTGTTTGTCTGGTTTTGGTAAGAGTGTGATGCTGGTTTCAGAGAAGGAGTTCTATAGAATTCCCTCCTTTTCTATTTTATGGAAAAGTTTAAAAAGTAGTAGTCTTAGTTCTTCCATGAATGTATGGTAAAATTCACTAGTGAATCCATCTGGGCCTGAAATTTTTTAAGTTGGGAGACAATTATAAAATGCTTGGATCTCTATACTTATTATAGGTCTATTTAAATGGTTTAACTCATCCTGATTTAAATTTGGGGAGGGCATATGAATCAAGGAAATCATCCATTTCTTTCAGTATTTCAAACTTAGAGGCATATATATTCTTTCTTTTTAAAAAAATTTTAATAGAGCTACCTCCTTTTATTTATTTATTTATTTTATTAGAGAGAGAGAGAGAGAATGAGCATAACAGGGCCTCCAGCCACTGCAAACAAACTCCAAATGCATGTGGCCCCTTGCACAGCTGGCTAGCATGGGTCCTGGGGAATCAAACGTGGGTCCTTTGGCTTTGCAGGCAAGTGCCTTAACCACTAAGTCACCCCTCTAGCCCTAGACATTTATATTCATAAAGTATGGCCCTATAATTTTTTGAATTTCTTTGTACCTGTTGTAATGGTTCCTTTTGCATTTCTAATTTTATTAATTTATGTCTCTTCTCTTTCTTTTGATCAGATTTGCTACAGATTTATCAGTCTTATTTATCCTTCCAAAGAACCAACTCTTTGTTTCATTGATTCTTTGGATTTTTTTGTTTGTTTGTTTGTTTCTATTTCCTGAATTTCTGCCCTAATCTTTATTATTTCTTCCTATGTACTGATATTTTTGTTTGCCTTGTTCTTCTTGTTCCAAGGCTTGAAGGTGAAGAATTTAATTGTTTATCTGTAAATTCTCTAATTTCTTAACATAGGCACATAGAGCTATGAATTTGCCTCTTAGGTCTGCCTTCATTGTGTCCCAAAGTTTTGGGTTTACTGTATTATCATCATCATTTTATTCTATCAATTTACTGATTTCCTTTTGGATTTTGTCAGTGTCCCATTCATCATTTAATAGTGTACTGTTTAATGTCCATGAATTTCTCTATGCTCTGTAGCTTTTCTTGTTGTTGATTTGCAGTTTAATCCCATTGTGGTCAGATAAGAGCACAAGGGATAATTTCAGTCTTCCTCTATTTGTTGAGATTTGCTTTGTGTCTTAATAAATGATCTACTTTAGAGAATGTTCCCTGTGCTGCTGAGAAAAATGTATATTCTGCAGCATTTGGACTGTAGACATCTATTAGGTCCATTTGTTCCATGACATAATTTAATTCAGATGTCTCTGTTTATTTTTTGCTTGGATAGCCTGTCATTTGATGAGAGTATGGAATTGAAGTCAGCCACTACAATTGTGGTTGATATTACTTGTGACCTTAATAGTGTTTGTTGAAACTGGGAGCCCCCATGTTAGGTGCATATATGTTTAGGATTATAATGTACTCCTTTTGGAGTCTTCTTTTAACCAGCATAAAATTACCTTATTTATCTTTCCTCACTAATGTTGGTTTTAAATCTATCCTGTCAGATATTAGAATAACAACCCCTGCTTGTTCCCTAGGCCCATTTGCTTGAGATACCGTTTTCCATCCTTTCATTCTAAGACACTGTCTATCTTTTATTGAGAGACAACAAATGAAACAAATGACAACAAATGAAAGGAGCCTGCAAGCCTGTGTGTTTTGGTTGGAGCATTGAGGCCATAGATATTAAGTATTATTATTGAAAGGTATATATTTATTCTCACAATTAATTCTTATTTTGTAGTGTTTCCTGTTTTTCCTTTACTCACTTGTTTTAACTTTTATTTGAATGTGGTTTATTTTTTCCTATTTCCTCCTGTGTATGTTTTGCTTTCTCTTCAGCATAAAGAATTCCTTCATGTATTTTCTGTAAAGCTGGTTTTGTTGTCCTAAATTCATTCAGCTTGCTTTTGTTGTGGAATGTCCTTCTTTCTCCAACAATTAGAATACATAGCTTGGCAGGATAAAGTAATCTTGGTTGACAGTTATCTTTCAGAACTTGGAGTACATCATTGCAAGCCCTTTTGCTTTTAAAGAATAATTGTGTTGAATAATCTTCAGTAATTTTGATGGACTTGCCTCTGTAGGTGACTTGCTTTTTTTTTTTTTTTCTCTGCATTCAATATATTTTCTTTGGTTTGCATTTAGTAGTTTAATTACAACATGCCAAAGAGAGGTTCTTTCCAGGTTTTGTCTGTTTGGTGTTCTAAAAGCTTCTTTTTTATGCATTGGCATTTCTTTCCCAATTTGGGGAAATTTTTCTCCTATGATTTTGTTGTAAACACCAACTAAGCCTCTGGATTGAAATTCTTCTCCTATTAAGCCATGAATTCTTATGTTTTATCTTTCATAGTGTCCTGAATATCTTGAAATTCCTACTCATAGCTTGCTGCTAGCTTCTCTTTCTCTTTGTTGGGCAATATTAGGTCTGCCACCTGGTCTTCTGGTTTAGATATTCTGTTCTCTCCATTATCCATTCTACTGGTGAGACTTTCCACAGAGTTTTTGTTTGTTTTTTATCTGACAATGTACTTCACAGCTGGGATTTCAGCCTGGGTTTTCTTCAGTATTTCTATTTATTTACTTATGTCTTATAAGGAACTCCTTGTTTCATGAAGCTGGTTTGCTGTGATTCTCTTTCAGAAGTTTGTTTCCTTCTTTAATTCTTTTGTTTTCTTCTTTGATTCCTTTCATTTCTCATTTGATTTCTTTAAGTATCGATGCAATCATTCTTTGGAAGTCTTTGCCAGGCATTTCATCTAAAACAGTCTTATTGGTGATAACTTCTGATGGATTTATAATTTTTGATAGGACTATATTGTCTTGATTCTTTGTGTTTCTTGTATTACAATGTAGCGATGTTTTCATCCTGAATTGATTTGATTCTTGGGTTTTCTACTCATCTGCACTGTTCTTAGATGCTGAAATCCAACTTTATATACTTTCAGGATGTGAGTTTAAGGTGCCTGATGTGGCTCTTGAACTGTAATCCAGCCGCAAAAGTAATCCTAAGTGTTGAGTTTGCTTGCTAAGCAAGTATTCCAGTGGACTGGGTGGAACAATTTACAGGCAAATTCTAAACTTCAACTAAGCAATATACACATTCATAAAAAAAATAGCACAAAGTATGCAATTGTGGGGATTAAAACAAACAGATAGTCATATAAAGCTAAAACCTCTAAGGGTATATTTTGTTCTACATCATTAATCTTTTCAGCTTGGAAGTAGAGATTTCTGTTCTTAATTGAGATACAGGTCAGCCTGGATCTGTTTCAGACCCTGCCCCCAATAATGATAGAAGCCAAAGACAAAGGCCCTATGAATCTGAAAGCATCAAAGGCAACAATATTCAATCCCCAATTACAGCTTATTTAAAAATGGCAAATACAACCAAGAATATATAACCCATAAACTCCCCTGACATGGAAAGAGATTAGCTCTTCCAATGCAGGCCTATGTGCTTTTTCCAATTAGCCTCATTAACTTGGGGGTGGCTTCCAATCTCACCAATGCTGAGTGCCTACCTTGATCCCTCCAGGTTGTACTGTGGAGCTGGAGCTCTGATCAGCTGTGCTGGCTGCGCTGCCACTGGGGACAGAATGCAAGAGGTTCTGATGGTTGGGGGATGGGAGAGTGCATACTCCTGGAGTTTTTCACACAGTCCCATCTGTATCCCTTTCAGTAACTTCTTACATGATCTCAACTGTCCTGCCTTCAGATTTCTTAGCTCTGCAAGAAGGCTGATGAAGTTGAAAAACCCCCTTGTTTGGTCTCTGTTGCTGCCACCACTTGACACTCATGGCAGGGTGGTGCTGGGCTGGTGCACGGATCCTGTGGACCTATGGGCCGCAAGAGCCTCAGTGGGATTCTGGCCACTTTCCTCCTTTCTGGTGGATCTTAATCACTCTGGCTTCTCCACTGTGTCTAAGAATAACCAATACTCCTTTACTTTTCAGTAGAAGAGTGAAATTTTCTGTGGTTTTGCTTAAACCCCTCCCTTGGCTGCTTTAGCGTGGCTCCTATGTTGCCATCTTACCTGGAAGTCCTCTACCTTTAGCTTTTGAGACAAAGGTCTTTCATTGAACTGAGAGTTCAGCAAGTAAGTTAGACAAACTAGTCAGTGAACCCCCAGTTCCCTCCTGTCTCAGCCTCTCACTGCTGTGATTGTAAGCATATCTCACCATGCCTTGATTTTACAAGTGTTCTGAGGATCTGAACTCAGGTATTCATACTTTTATGAGAAGCACTTTACCAACTAAGCCATTGTCCCAGGATAACGCATATTTCTTTGGAGTTGAACTGTGCTAGTCTATACATATTGCAATGTCAGTCCTATCACTTATCATTGCATGGTTGATTCATTCATTCATAAATGTCTGTTGAGCACTTCTTATGTGTTATACACTGCTCTTGCCTATAGCATGCAGCACTAAATGGAACATTTTGTTTTTTATTGACCAGTAGAATAGATACCATAATAAGAGAATGTGATTTCCTCACATGTACATGAATGTTCTGATGAAGAATAAAACTATATGAGATCCAACTATAAACTCTGAGAATAAGAATGTTTAAAAAAATGCACTGTCTGTTTCTCCTGCTACAATTTCACAACTAGTTCTGATACCAGTTGTGCTTGAGGCTTCGGGTCATTTATTCACTAAGTAAGCAATGCTACAACAGAAGATGACCAATTGCTGCCCTTTATTTGAGTTCTGGTCTGACATGCAACCTGGAGACAATGTCAGGTCTCATCATAAAAAGGCTATGTCTGTACTCAGAAGGAACAAGAGACATCTGTTTCCAATTAATTACCCACTCTCCACCCAGATGTCACCCACATTACCTGACCTGTGTGTTTAGTGGGATATATACCAGGATGTCCTAACCTATTTTGGGGGGTCAATAAAGATGTGAAAGCAGCTCTCAAACTCTAGGGACTGCTCAGATTTACTATCTCTTATGAAAGAAATTGCATATTACATATTATTATCATGAAGGCATTTTCATCAAAAACATCAGATGAAAAGGTTTAAGGGCATTTTATAGGGGAGGACACAGAGCATCTACAGCCTCCTTACTCATGCTACCCTCCAGGAAGTTTTCAGGTGAACAAGAGTCCTTGTAGTGCTATAGCTAAGTCTCCTTTGATATTCTCCCTTTCTGCTTCTTGTCTGTCATTGTGATGATGTAATGCTGGTTTGCTGGTCCTGCCAGGCTGTAACAGAGTCTGCCCTCTGGAACTGTTAAGCTGAATTAAACTACTTTCCTTCTATTAGTTGCTTCTAGTCAGGTATTTTGTACCAACAGCAAGACAGTCCCTGATACACAGGGTTGTACTAATGACCATGAAAGAAAGGGTTGGGTCATTCAATGTCAGCCTCTGAATGTTTTGTATGGTCAAGAGGCTGAAGGTTATGGAAATCACCAATGGCCAGAAATGTCAACAACTGTACAAATATTAAGTCTTCCTCAGAGAAGGGGTGTACTACCCTTGTTAAACACTTCCTCCAACAAGATTCTACTTCCTAAGTGTTCTACAAACTTCCCGCACATAAGCCTATGAGTAATATTTTACATTCAAACCATCACACTTAACCCCTACCCCCCCCACACATAGGAAACACATTCATCTCATGATGCAAAATGCATTTGGGCCCACTTTAAAATTTTGTCAGTTGGGTGGCACACAAGAGTAGGAAATTGCTGAAGATGCCAAAGTAGGAGAATCAGAAGTTTGAGGCCAGCCTGGGCTATGCCTTTACAAAAAGATCTCCATGGTCTTTACAAATCCAATGACTGTTGGTCAAAAGTCCAAAGTTTAAAGTCATGTCTGAGACAAGACAGTCTTAGGTGTGAGCCCTGAAAAATCAAAACACATGATAGACAGTCTAGACATAGAATAGAACAAAGTAAACATTTCCATTCCAAAAAGAGTGAATGTGGACATAGCAAGGAAAGACTAAACTAAGGCAAGACAGAAACACAGCAGACAAGTGCCAAATTATGCAGCTAAATATCCTATATATTGGATTTGTGATGAAATTCTCTGGCTTCCAAAAAGCTTGGATAATTCTGTCCCTAAAGGTATGCTGCCTGTACTAGGCAAGATCTACTCCAAGCCCACAGCTTTCTTTAGCAGACATCTCATGGTCCTGACATCTTACACATTCCAGGGTCTCCACTGTAATAGTGTTCACCTTTACAGCTTCACAGAGTTGCCTGTCATGGCCTACACACTGGAACTCTGATCCTACCTCACACTGATTAGCCCCAGCAGTTTTCTGGAACCACGGTGAAATACTCCATGAAATCATATAGTTTGCATTTTTAGTGCTTCTGAAACTATTACTACATAGCCCTTGATGGCAAGTTCTGCTTCCAGCTAGGGATAAAGCCCAGTGACCATGGAACATAGGGGAGCAAAGACCTCTTTCAGCAATTTTCCTTCAGTCCTTTTCCTTTCAAAATAATGCATTCCTTTCTTACCTTGAAATTTCAGTGCATTGGGCCTTACCCTCAAGACAGTTTTCTTATTGCCCTAGTGCAGAGCAGTAGATTTACCTTTAAAGGTAGTAATCCCTTTAACAATAATTTCCTAAGAGGTTTCAGAATCTTGGTCTGTGACTTTCAATTTGTTCACATTTCTTTCCCTGTCAAATTTCACCTTTTCATATACGTTTATTCTACATTTTTCTGTCTTTCAATGTAGATATGACTCAGGTAAACCAAAAGAAGCCTAACCACAGACTCAATGTATTTCTGCCATAAAATTTCCTCCAGTAAACCCATTAGTCCATTACTTTTAGAATCAACCTCACTCACATTCTCAGGTCACTGACAGAAGGCAGCCAGATTCTTTGCCAGAATATCACATGAGCTTCCTGTAGCCCAGTTGTCAATAAAGTCATTTCTGCATTTCATAAGTGTTCTTCATGACACAAACTTCCACAGTCCACATTTCTCTCAGCCTTTGGCATTACAAACTTCAACCAGAATGGTCCATTAAGTTCTGCTTACAGTATCGGAATACTTCAGTAATTCAGTGTTCCAAATCCTTCCACATTTCTCTTAAAAAACAATTCTGAAAGACCAAGACCATATGGTAAGGTTTATTATAGAACAACCCCACTTCTCAGTACCAGCTTTCTGAATCAGTTACTTTCTTATTGCTGGAACTAAAAACCCAACCAGAAGCAATGTATGGAAGGAAGTTGATTTCATTCCGTTTAGAGTTCCAGGGGTTAGAGTCCATGCCATGGCGGGGTGAGTACATGGGGCCCTGCAAGGGCACATACATGTTCATACATCATACACACACACACACACACACACACAAAGAAAAGAAAAGAAATGTCTTCATCCTCACTCAGAGAATGCAGAAATTAAACTCTGCTCATGTGCATCGAGCCAAGGGCATAGACATATGGGTCATAGTCTTTTGAATATGCAGTCCATCTGTTGTCCATGATGAAGTATGCAAGTGTTGATTTCATCCTTGAGGCCTAAGGAAAAACTCGTTACTTTTCTACATGCTTAAAAATAAGGTTTGTATACTTTTCCTTTAAAATTACCTGCCACAGAAGAACTTTAGTCCAGGACTGGCTTTGTAATAGGCTTAATTTAAAATAAACACAGAACAGGTCTAATTGAAGACAGCATTACCCCATTGCCCTGCCAGGTCATGGCTTTCCTTAATGTTGATTGGAATCGATTCAATTCTTTCTCTATTATTTATTTATTTATTTATTTATTAATATTTTTTTATTTTTATTTATTTATTTGAGAGCGACAGACACAGAGAGAAAGACAGATAGAGGGAGAGAGAGAGAATGGGCACACCAGGGCTTCCAGCCACTGCAAACGAACTCCAGATGCGTGCGCCTCCTTGTGCATCTGGCTAACGTGGGACCTGGGGAACCGAGCCTCGAACCGGGGTCCTTAGGCTTCACAGGCAAGCGCTTAACCGCTAAGCCATCTCTCCAGCCCTATTTATTTATTTTTAAAAATATTTTTTTTTTATTTATTTGAGAGAGAAAGAAAAAGATAGAGAGAATGGATATGCCAGGGCCTCCTACCACTGCAAATGAACTCTAGACACATGTGCCATCTTGTGCATCTGGCTTACGTAGGTACTGGGGAATCAAACCTGGGTCTTAACTGCTAAACCATTTCTCAAGCCCCACTTTATCATTTTTGAAATTATTTTTTATTAATTTATTTGAGAGAAAGAGACAATGGGCACATGAAGGCCTCCTATCACTACAAATTCCAAATGTTTGTGCTATGTTGTGTCTGACTTTCTGTGGGCTCTGAGGAATTGAACCTGGACCAGTAAGCTTTGCAAGTGAGCACTTTTTATTTTAGTCTTTTCAAGGAAGGGTCTCACTGTAACTCAGGTTGACCTGGAACTCTATAACCCCAGGCTGCCCCTGACCTCACAGCAATCCTCCTTACCCCTAGCTCCCAAGTGCAAATGCTGGAACTAAAAGTTTGTGGCACCATGGTCGGCTACAATCAAGTACCTTTAACCACTGAACAATCTCCCCAGCCTTCTCTCTTTCATATTTACCTGTCCACTAGTTTTGACTGGATGTACTCAAATCAGTTAAAACATCCTGTGACCTACAGATAATATTCACTAGCAAATAACTCTTTTTAGTATGCTGCTGAGGCCTAGGTTTTTTGGGAATGGCTATGGAGGAATATATTATTGTTCTGTCCTGAAGCCTTCACAGCTGAAGTTGTTTGAAGAAGATGGTCTCATTGCTCTTGTAGTAATAATTTGGATTAAAATCAAACATTAACACTGATTGTTGCTAATATGTAAAGATGGTGAACATATGTATATTTATGTCAGTTCCTTCCCATATGTCCTTTTAAGGGATGTTTGATATTTTTATAAAAGCTGTAAGTGCATATAATTGGGGTGAACAGGAAAGGAGACAACTCCACATTGACGTGGCTTAAAAGTAAATGTATGAAAATGGTAACAGATCCACAAAAGTCAAATCCTGGATTGAAGAATCGGGGCGGGGGATGAGAGTGCAAGGACTAAGCCTAGAACAAGAGTCCTGAGGAGACTTGGAGTATCACAGAACAAGGTGCTGTTCTGTCCCGCCCCCGCCTTTCGCTGAATGCCCTTCCTCTCCCCACCCTGTTATCAAAGATGGGGTGTTTTCCCCTGAGAAGCCTTAAAGAAAGGATCTTTCAATGGGGATACACAATCACAGGAAACACTATATAGAGTCAAGCCTTCTGAGCACTGCAGAGACTCTTGGCTCCCTGTGGAATCATGACAGCCAGAGAGATCTCAGGATTTCTCCCAAACACTTAGTCACATAGCCTATGAGACAAACCCAGACATACTGACATCAGGTGATGCCAAAAAGTGCCCAGCTAGATCATACTATGAAGAGGTTTAACTAATTAACCCAGCTAGGCTTCCAGGTTATAGTCTCTGGTTCATTATAGTATGTGTGAGTGATCAGAGGTTATTGAAGAAACATTCCAACATAAAAGAAATATAAGACACTTAGAATAAGCAATCTAGACCATGATGACAAAAATAAAGAATAAGTAATTAGTAAATACAAAGTTAGAAGTGCTGATACAGAATCATTAAAAGATAAGCTTACACAGAATCATAGAATGGAAAAGATAAAGTTGCTCAATAAGGGGAACAACATAAAAGAAACAAAATTAAAACACAAATCCAAGGGCTGCAACACTGAGACAATAAGACTCCCAGAATCCACAACAGAATATGGTTGACTGAAGATGGACAGAATTTTTCAAAATGACTTCACAGAGTCATGAGTTTCCATGAGGAAGGGCCCCATCAGTACTCCACTCAAGGACTGAGTCTAGCTCCCCAGAGTAGAAAACAGTCAGACTCTTTCCTTCTCAATCATACATCAGTGCACTGGGGGTGACAACTCGCTCCTTTGACTTGGGGCTTAGCCACATGACTGGGACTAACGACTGTTATGGAACTATATTAAATGCACCTCACATTGGGCAAAAAGAGCTTGTGTAGCTCCCCTCCCCCAACACACACACCTTGTGTCCTGAGAAGATCATGCTGCCAGAGTAGGCAGGCTCCAAACAACAAGGGAAATGCTTGCACTTAGCCGTACCTATGCACAGGGACATGGGGAAGTGACATAGAGGCCCATCAGAAGTCATGGACAGTGTGGAGTCACTTCCTATGCAGCATTATCACAAGTTTTTGTCTAATATGCCCAGTGAGCAGAACTTACATGAAGTTTTTTACTTCTAGAGAAAAGACAACTCCTAAAGATTTCACAAGAAAAACACCCAGTTCATCCTGGCATGGGAAGATGAGCCTCTAGTCTCAGCTCTTTAGAAAGCTAGGGCAGAAGACTTGTTAGTATTCGGCCAATCTGCAGCTCAGCAACGTCATGACTCAAAATTTAAAGGAATTGGGGAGACGAGCATGAGTGCTGCTTCCATGCTGAACCTGATAATCAGCACCAGGGTGTAAGACACAGACCCTGAGTATACTCAACACTTACAGAGAGCCAGAGGCTCCTACAATCTTATCACTGAAGTATATTTAAATGGAAACCTACTTTTTTGGACAATGGAACAATCAGTAGCCATAGATTATTGCTAGAAAAATTTCATTGCCGGGAATGGGATACCTTCCAGTGAGTTATTGGCCAGGGAGGTCCCTCATGCCCCCAAAACACTATAGGCCAATGCCAAGGCCCTTGGTTTCCCACCAGGAATAGATGGTAAGACCCTACTGTTGAAGTCTCCACATACTTGGGCTGCAAGGCCACTGAGAAATCCTGCTGGATCGGAGCTGATAACCTCCTCCATGTAGACCAGCTGACAGAAAGCTGGAAGAAGCCATGCTGCATGCAATTCAATGACAGAAAGAGAAATCATCAGTGAAGATACTTAATAGTGGACACTGCAAGCCTTATATTTGGCCAGCCAGGCCAAATGAGCTAATGGGTGCAATAGTGGGATGTCTGTTATGGTGGAAACAAACTAATTGTACTAGAGGCCTGCTCCATGGGAGGGAATACACTCTTGATACTGAAAACTTAAAACAGGGGTAGTCATGAGTTCTGGGGGTGTAACGTCTACTACTGTCTGGCTAAATGTATATACTATGCTTATCAAACTGCCAAGTAAGCACTTCTCTTAATGCTCATACCTTTATATTAATGCTAATCTCAATTTCGGTAAATAATCTTCTCTTTTCAAATGGCAGTGAAATTTAGATGACTCAGAAGGCATCATGGTGCTGGAAAGAAGTGACAGGAGTGTTCAGTATTGCAATATCTCTATCACACCTTCCAAGGCTCAGGGTCTATTGCGGAAGAGGTGGCGAAAAGAATGTAAGCGCTAAAGGAAGGGTTGGACTCCTTACAACGTTCTTCCCCCAGACACAAAATAGCCTGGCTATCCATGATCTCACAGTGAATGATACTACCTACACAAGACCATCATAATAGGAGGAAAAGATCATGACACAAAAATAAAAGAGAGACTGAATAAGAGGGGGAGGGGATATGATGGAGAATGCAGTTTCAAAGGGGAAAGTGGGGGGGAGGGAGGGCATTACCATATGATATTCTTTATAATAATGGAAGTTGTTACCAAAAAGAAATTGAAAAAAGAAAAAAATCTCACCCACCACGTCTCAGGGAATTTTGTGGACAGAAAGATTGTAAGAGCCACAGGTTGATACATAATGCACAGAGGCATTCTCTTACCCTGCTCAAAAAAGACTGCCTGCTGCTCCCAAAACACATAAACTACAACCCCATGGGGAACACCTACAACTCCACTGAGGAGCATCCCCAAGGAATGGTGGCAGGGAGGAGGCAAAAGACGGCACCAATACATAATGTAGCCATACAAAATGTGTTGTTAATAATAATAAAAAAACATAAATAAAACAGAATAAGATATATCAAAATATTTCTAAATCAAAATACTTATAAGCTCTGAAAATCATTTAACATGCTTTATGTCCTACAATATCAAATATTTAGCCAACATTTAATTTTGATGGAAGAAAATGCATCTTTCTCAGTAATAGGTTAATTTCATTTCATCTAAAATAAATGGTAAAATTACATGTATAAAAATTTTAAAACAAGAGGCTGAGTATATAGGTCAGTGGTAGAGTGTTAGTCCAACATACTCAAGGTCCTAGGTTTAGCTCCCAGTACTACAAATAAAAGAATTTCTTTCACAAAGAGTTAAAAAAATGAGAATATCTTCAGATTTTCCCAAAGGAACCTGGAAACTAACCTAAAAACAATGAATATTGCCTTCAAATTTCTTTATTTTTTTTTTTTTTTGCATGGACAACATGTATGTCTGTGTGTGAGGTACACATTTGTGTTCATGTGCATGTGTGTCTGTGAGTATGCAACTGAAAAGTCAACATTGCTTATTTTCCTCAGTTGCTCTTTGTGGTAGTTTGAATAGATAGCCCCAATATATTCAGTTTTTTATTAGTTTGTAGTTTGCATCTGCAGCCACCTGGCTGGAGGTGGGATCACTGGGCAGATCTGCCAGACAGGCAGGCAAGACTTCTGGGAGAAATTAAAAAAAAAAAACAAAACATGAACAAAGGGCTGTTAATCAACAGTGACCCTGACATGTGGCCAGGATGGGCTGCCCAGGGGCCTGAGTCAGGTCCTGTAATACCATAGTCCAGAGAACTATGACCCGGAAAGCACCAATGACTAGATGGATTCATGTGTAAGCAAATGGCAGAGCTCATAGCCATAGCAGAAGATGTCTACAACAACCAGGAGACTCCAGAAGACAGATAAACCAAAGGACTCACCAGAGTACTACTGGAAGCTACAGGAAGAGAAGATCTGATTCCCAATAATTAAGAGACATAGCCTATGGAAGGGGGAATGACAAACAAACCCATCAAGAAAAGGATGAATGACCCTGTCTCCAAAAAGACCAGTGCCCTTACTGCAAAGAAATAGGACACTGGAAGAATGCCCCAAAAAGCAGAGGGAGGAAGGACCAAAAGTTTTAGAGATAGAAGAACCTAGTGTTTGAGGGTGTCAGGGCTCCCGTCCCCTCCATGAACACTGGGTAACCCTAAAGGTGGAGAGGAAAATGGTAGAATTCCCAGTCGACATAGGGGTGCAACGCTCCATCCTAAAATAACCTTTGGGGCCACTGTGTTACATGACAACATGGGTCCAGGGGGCCACCAAAACTAACCAACATCCATGGATTACCCAAAGAAAGATGGACTTGGGAATGAAACAGGTAACCACTTATGGTCATCCTGGGTGCCCATACCCACTCCTGGGATGAGATGTCTTGACCAATATGGGGGCACAAATTCATTTTAGTCCCAAGGGAGTACAGGTCTTCAATTGAAATGGCCCCATGCATGTTCTGACTGCATCTCTAGAAGAAGAATACAAACTCTATGCCTTGCCTCCTCCAACTGCCAACAAGGAACCATACTTGGAAAAATTATGGGATGAAATTCCAGGAGTTTGGGCAGAAAGAAATCAGATGGGGCTAGCTAAACATCGGGTCCCAATTTTGGTACAACTGAAAGCTGATGCTCGTCTGGCCTGAGTCTGCCAGTACTCCATGTCTCGAGAAGCAAAAGTGGGGATAACACCTAACATAAACCAACTCTGGTAACAAGGGATATTAGTTCCTTGCCAGTCTGCCTGGAACACCCCCCTTATGCTGCTATGAAAACACCACCCCAGTCACTACCAATTTGTGCAGGACTTAAGGGAAGTTAATAAAAGGGTAAAAGACATCCACCAGACAGTGCCCAATGCATACAACCTGCTGAGCAGCTTACCACCTGAGTGGGATGTCTATACAGTCTTGAATCTTAAAGACACATTCTTCAGCCTGCACTGGCTCCAGCTAGCCAACCCCTGTTTGCCTTTGAATGGAGCAACCCGGAGCATGGATTCGATGGACAGCTGACTTGGACTAGGCTACCACAAGGAGGAAAGAACTCGCCCACCATCTTTGATGAGGCACTCCATGAAGACCTGGGTGAGTACCAGCAGGCACACCCACCCCCAAATAAACCTCTAACAGTATGTGGATGACCTACTTATAGCTGTCCCAGATGAAGAAATCTGTCTTTTGGTGACTGGCGCCTTGCTCAGAGAATTGGACCAGATGGAATATCAAGTGTCTACAAAAAATGCACAGCTCTGCCAAAGGGAGGTGACATACCCAGAATATATATTCAAAGGGGCCAATGTCTGGTGTCTCAGGCCCAGAAAGAGATGATCCTCAGTATGCCTACTCACAAAACTAGACAAGTTTATGAGTTCTTGGGCTTGGTGGGATTGTGTAGACTCTGGGTGCCAGGATTCACAGAAATTGCTAAGCCTTTCTATGAGGCCACAAAAGGGCAGGAGAATGCCTTGGACTGGACTCCAGAAATGGACAGAGCCTTCCACCAGCTCAAGGAGGCAATCCCTAAGGACCCAGCACTAGCCCTACAACACATCTACAAGCCTTTCCACCTGTATTGGATGAAAATAAAGGCATAGCTAAGAGGGTGCTAACTCAAAGTGACCATTAGCCTATCTGTCCAAAAAGCTGGACCCAGTAGTACAAGGATGGCCAGCCTGCCTGCATATCATGGCAGCCACCTCATTGCTGGTTAAGGACACAGATCAGATTACTTTAGGACAGGAATTGATCATAATTACCCAACATGCCATCAAAGGGATTCTGAAAAATCCCCCAGCTCAATGGATCTCTAATAACGGACTGGTACATTACCAGTCTCTGCTTCTGAACCCACCACGCATCTGAAACCACCCTACCTTAGCCATCAATCTGGCTACTTTACTGCCAGACCCAAACCAGGACATTGCATATGACTGCTCAATAGTGTTAAACCAAGTCCAAAACGTGAGGCGGGACCTGACAGACATGCCCTGGCCAAATGCAGAGGTGGACTAGTTCACAGACAGGAGCAGTTACATGCAAGACAGACTGAGGTATGTGGGCACTGTGGTAGTAAATCTTGACTCTGTAGTATGGGCCTCTGCCCTACCACCCGGGACTTTGGCCCAGAGAACCGAACTAATTGCCCTGACTCAAGCCCTTAAAATGGCCAAAGACAAAATTGCAAACATCTTCACAGATAGTTGATATGCCTTTGCCACAGCTCATGTCCATAGGCTCATCTATAAGGAAAAGGGGCTGCCACAGCAAAAGGAAAGACCATCAAAAATAAAGATGAGATCCTAGCCTTACTAGAGGCGATATGGCTGTCCCACAAGATAGCCATCATCCATTGCCCAGGCCATCAAAAAAGGGAAGATAAAAGAGCAAAAGGAAACAGAATGGCTGATGAGGCCACCAAAGAGGCTACAATAGACTCCAGAGCCACAGCCTTGGTGGCTATGGTTCCACCAGGGATCCCAATGACCCCTCCCCCCATTACAGCTTGAAAGATAAGGAGGAACCTAACCAAATGCCAAGGACTCTTTCAAAAAGGATGGCTCCATACAGCTGAGGGCCAAATAATTCTGTCAGAATTTGCTAGTCAGCTCATTCATCAGGTTCATCAAAATACCCATTTGGGTTGTAGAAAACTTAAGGAGCTGCTGAGAAATGCTAACTACAAAATTGTTCACATAGGGCCCTTAGTGAATGAGATCATTTCCCACTGCCCTCCCTGTAATGCAGCAAATCCCCTGATGATAGGACAAAAGGCCCTGGGAAACTGGCTATGTGGACAGAGACCAGGCACAAGCTGGGAAATAGATTACACCAAAGTCAAACCAGGTTAATATGGATACAAGTACCTTTTAGTTCTTGTAGACACCTTTTCATGCTGGGTGGAGGCATTCCCCACCAAGAAAGAGATGCCACCATAGGGGCTAAGAAGCTGCTCAAATAAATTATCCCCATGGACTGCCTTCATTGTTGCGGTCTGATAACAGACCTGCCTTCATATCTCAGGTAACAAGGATGGCCAGTCACTTGTTAAGACTTTGGAGACAGATCGGAAGCTTCATTGTGCCTAATGACCCCTTAAAGGAGACCTTAACTAAATTAACCCTAAGAACTGGCAGTGACTGGGTAGCCCTCCTTCCTTGTGCCCTATATAAGGCTAGAAACACCCCTTATACCCTTGTCCTAACTCACTTTGAGATACTATATGGGAGGCTACCTCCCCTTCTGCCCAATCTTCAACCTGAGATCCTTGCAGAATTTGACCATTAGAAATTACTAGAATCCCTACAAGCTCTCCATAAGGTCCAAAAACATATTGGGCTGGATATACGACAAATCTATTTGTCAGCTCCCCCTCCTAATCCCCATTGCTTTGAACAAGGTGATGAAGTTTGCATTAAGAGACACAATCACAAAATTCTCTAGCCATGCTGGAAAGTCCCTCATATGGAAAGATTGACCATGTCCACAGCCTTGAAAGTTGACAGAGTCAGACCTGGATACATGACTCCTACGTCAAACCTGTGGTTCAAGAGTCTACTCAACAGTTGCAACACCAAAGGGAGAGGCCTCCTGATGACTTGACTCCAGAAGGACGGAAGATTCAGCCCCACCCACTGGATCCACTAAGGCTAAGACTTTACAAATCATGATCTTGGTCTCTCCTGTGGATTTGGCCCTCACTGGACCTAACCATCATGAGCCATATAACCTCACATGAGTGGCGAATAACACAGGTACAAGGACGACTGTTAATTCCATGTCCCACTCAGCCCCTACTGGAACTTTGTTCCCTGACATAACATTTGACTTGTGCACATTGACTGAAGGGGACTGGGATACCTATGCTGAACTCCAAAATTGCTACCACCCAAGCAGGCACAACGTGGTAACACACACCCCCTTTTATGTCTACTCAAGGGCCAGGGGATCCAAGTCTCAGAAAACACAATGTGGTGGGAAGAATTGTTCTTTTGTGCAAACTGGGGCTGCGAATCAACAGGAACAATATCGTGGGACCCCCCAGTTAAGGATGACCTCATTATAGTTAAACAGAGCCCAGGATCGGAATCATCAGGATGGGGATATGGACTGCAGTCCAAACTCTACTCAAACGGTCTCAGTGGACCATGTGCTTTTAATATCTATAATCCA
Organism: Jaculus jaculus; assembly: GCF_020740685.1. NCBI lineage: Eukaryota > Metazoa > Chordata > Mammalia > Rodentia > Dipodidae > Jaculus > Jaculus jaculus. The sequence continues at coordinate 61,604,902 of NC_059103.1, read as the reverse complement.
ATCACTATTAATTTTACCCCAAAAGGTAAAAAAGGGCACTAACTAGGGAGCAGCAAACACATGGGGACTATGGGTCTGTCAATCAAATAGTGATTTGGGGATATTATTCACTATTCAGCTCCTAACTCAAAAGATAAAATTAGGGCCTGAAGTACCACTAGACCCCAACACGGTCCTGCTATCCATTAGTGTCACTGCAGGAGCAGGAGGCCATACCTACTGAAAGGCCCAACCTAACACAAATAAGCCTATGGTGACTTATATCCCATCCAGGAGTCCTGCCCCAAGTCAGGAGCTCCAACCCCAATCAGGAACATGGGACTTGCTCCGCTCCAGGCCACCTATTAAGTGATAAATAACTCTAGGCCTGAACTCACTGATGACTGATGCTAGGTCTTGACTATTCACAGTATGAAGGGCTCCCAACCCCAGGTACCTGTGTGCTATATGCTCCAACAAAATAAGAGAGACAACCAAAAATATAAACAGGAAGAAGATTCATCAGGCAGGAATCTGACTCAAGAGAATGGTGCACCTTTGATGACTGTGAAGACTGTGAGGAGACTCAGCAGAACTGTGTGGTAAATAAAAAGAGCAACTCATATGAGAGAGAGAAAGAAAGGGAGATCTCCTTGATCTTTGGCCTCCAAAAATATATGTACACTGAATGAAATGCCACCCAATGCATTCACATTGCAGAAGAAATGACAAAATGCAGAAACTGGAAGATTAGCTAGGTTAACAAAAAATCTGAAGAAATGACCAGAAAAAGAAAATGCATCAAAGAGGTGGATCATGGTAACTTGCGGCAGAAGGTATGCCTAATACAGTGAAGTGCTCTCCAGGAATTTAATCCATGTTCAAAATTGCTATTCAGGACTGAGGAAAGAAAATGTGGGCATGAGTGCAAATAATTAACCACTCATCTGCCATATTACAAATTATATCTCAGATTGATCAGTCAACAAATGGAAGCCATGCAAACATTTTCTTTAATGCAGAAAAGCAAAAACAAACAAACAAACAAAAAAAAAAACACAGACTGAAAATATTTGATGCTGGTGATGGAAACAAGGTAAAATGAAGAGCTTGAAATAATATTTTGCATATCCTAATTTAAAAAGGTCTTTTAAAAATATCAAATATCCCAGTTCTATGATCCAAAGTCACATGTGATGTAATGTAAGAATGTAATATTCAACCTAGAAATGTTAAGTAGTACACCTTCTGGTCACTTGCTCCGTTTGTCCATTGTCAGCTGAATAAGCTTTTGGATCTAGAATTGGTCCTCATTCTCCCAGCACAGGTGGGCTCCTGCCATTTTGTTACAGTATGGACTTCACTAGAAACAGAAGGTAGAACAAAGTCCCAGTATATTCAGGGTTGGTTTGGGAATGATTGACATAAGAACACATGGTCAGTTTCCACCTACAGATTGAGCCATTCAGCTCCATGGGGGCTTCGGAAATTCCCTGTAATCCCAAACAGCTGCCTGCAAGTTCTTTCTTCATCCCTCCTGCGGAACACAGTAATGTGGCACCTGCTCCCTTTCAGGCTCCTTTTTTAAGTACTGGGAATTTTAAGAGAAGTGATTTGGTTGCAGAGACAAGAGCATGTTTTATAATGATTTTCTTTGTGTTATAATCAGAGAAATATCTTGAAATTTGCATTGTATGGTCAATGAACAAAATGATTTTACACTTATTATTTTGCTTGACTCTCACTAAAAAAGAATATTATATAGATGTACATATTTCTACCACCTCTGATGGGGAGAGAATGAATAAACTCTCACAAAGTTTAAACAGCTTTGTTGATTTCTCAGACCTCATCCAGAACAGGTCTGAGGCTTTAATTTTCTGCTTTCTGATATAAATTTGGAGTTTTTAAAGCCACTCACATGACCTCTAAACACAACTCATTCACCCTTACCATTTAACAGATAAGGAAACAAACCCCAACATAAAATCAGTACCAGTGATCAATGACACCAACCCTGATTCATGCCCACTGGGCCTTAAGTCCTTCCTTTCAGGTCTAGTCAAGTGTCATCAAACTGCTGCAACCAATTCCAGAGTCTCTCCAGATCAAGTGAAGATGCATGGTGGATTTCAAGCCTCCCCTGTATTCCAGGAGAACTTACCATGGCCCAAATTTGTGGCTTAATCTAGAAAATAACTTTAATGTCTAGTATGACTAAATGCATGTGGTTGCCACTGATGATATGACACAGTCGTTTCAACATGAGATCCATGGAATTGGCTGCTTTTATGCTGGGCGTCCACAGGAATAACTGGATCAGAGATGAATCTGCATTCTGCCTATCATTTTTCCTATAGGAATTCACCATATACCATGGACAGACAAGAATCTCCATAGTGTATGACCACTACTCACAAGTGATGCAGAAAGGGTCCTGAGTGTGCATAGAGACAGATGTCAAAGAAAAGGGTGAAAAAGGAAGACTGCATTGTACATAGTCATTTCTGATGTGACTGAAGTCTACTAGCAGGGGCTTTCACAGCCATCATTGGTGCCTACCATTCTGAATACATGTATTTTACCATCATAGTTTTATTTCTAGTTACAGTCATGGATTCTTATTTAGTTATTGATCCAATGTCTTTTTATTCTATACTAAATAGAAAGCTGGATACGAGCAAGACTTGTGCAACCTTACTTTGTAAGTGATATGAAGATGTGCTCAGGCCTTACATGCAAGTAATATTCTACACATACTTAAAGAATTTTTTAAGTTATTTTTTTTTATTTATTTGAAAGTGACAGAGAGATAAAGAGGCAGATAGAGACACAGAGAGAATGCCTCCAGCCACTGCCAATTGAATTCCAGACTTGTGTGCCCATTTATGCATCTGGCAAATGTGGGTCCTGGGGAATCGAACCTCGAACCAGGGTCCTTAGGCTTCACAGGCAAGCTCTTATCTAAACAATCTCTCCAGCCCTTCAACACATATTTAGTGAAAGGATGGGTGGTTAACGTGACTGTGTGCATTTATTCTTTCTTGTGAAAAAGTATCTTTTCTAGCCTTGGGATTCCAAATCTAATTATTAGGACTAATAACTAAATATTTCATTCACAATAAATTGCTTTGTGAGAAGACAATCATAATATGGTGACTAATCAGGCTACTAAATTTGCAAGCTTCAAATTTTCAATTAATTATATTCTCATTTGTTCTCTGAACACTGGAGATCACTGCGTGCATAGTTAACGACCTATCAGTTGACACTGTGTGTGTTCAAGGCCATGGTCCTCCTGGGCGATGGATAATTACAACATGTGTGCAAAGAACTGATGATATCTCCAGAAAAGCTGCTTTGCTAGTCTGTTCTACACCTAGGCTAGTTGAGGCAGTTTTTAATTCTCAAGGCTGTTTTGAACATATACATTGCTTCCCCCAATACACCAAAAGCAGGAGCCTTTACATCCCCAAGGGTTCCTTGTCTCTCCCTCACCAAAGTTTATTCACATATAAGTAGATCAGGCCAAGCTGGCCTCAGCTAACCCCAGATGTTCACACAATAACCATGGAGTGAGTGATGCCTCAGGGGCTCCTGAACCCCACCAGATCCCATCTGATATGTCAGAGTCCTCTAAGTCCGCTTGGAAGTGCATAATCTTAAGGATTAGTGCAAGGTGGCTCTGAAAACTCTTCTGGCTCTAGCCTAGGGATTCCATTCCCCCACCACTACACTATCCCTACCAACATCACACCCCCATACAGCCCCACCTCTGAACCTAGACTGAACTGCTAGAGACACAGATGAGATACATATGACCCTGGGAAAGCATAGCCCCAGACTTCCCACCAAGGAAAACTTGATTCATCCCCAGCATTACTGATCTATTTGGGGCCTTGGCCTGATGCTGCAGGATACAGAAAATAAACCGTGGAACAACCAAAAGGGAAGGATACTAAGAGGGTTGTCAAGAGGATGAGAACCTGATTCTGATCCTGAAGAATCGCCTGTCTAACCTAAGCCTCTGGATTTCCCACTCTGTAAATTCAGCAAACTCAGATGCAAACCATGGAACAGGCCTGGGGAAGGGTGGTGTGCAGACTCCATGATCAGCTCTGCTGCCAGGGCATGATCCCTGAAGAAGATGTACGACACCAAATCAGCAGCAATCAAGGGAGCTCTAATGATCAATCTTCATTGTCAACTTGATTGGCTCTTCAATAGTGAAAAATCACTGGTCATATCTGTAAAGAAGTTTCCAATTGAGGTGGCAAGACCCACCCTAATTATAGGTGGAATTATTCCTTGTGTTGGGGTCCTGGATTGAATGAAAAGGAAAAAGGGGGTTAAGCACTAGAATCAATCTCTTTCTGTTCCTGACTGCAGTGTAATGTGACCAGCCACTTCTTGCTCCAGGTGACATGCCTTCCCTGCCATGAAAAACTGCACCCTTTCAAACTGCAAGCCAAAATAAACCTTTCTTCCCTTTAGCTGCTTTTTGTCAAGTGTTTGATCACAATGTTGAGAAAAGTAACTAACAGTACTGAGCAGAGGAATGGGCAGTACTTAGGACAGAGGGATGGTAACTGCCACAGTTTGAATCAGACATGGTAGAAAGCAGGCTTCAGAAAGTTCTGGCAATTTCTCACACCAAAGTAGTTGTCACCCATTGCCATTGCCCATGTTGATGGAGTAAAGACAATAAGAAAAGGACGAAGCTCACAGGAGGGCACTCCTACTCATACCTGGGTGGGAGGAACAGAGGTCTTCTAAGCCTGGCAAGATAGAACAAAAATGAGTCTGGCTCTCAGTCTTCTGTGAGGTCATGCACCTTTCCCCAAATATGAGATTTCTAAGCAGCACACCAGGGATGGGCTTCTGTTTCTACATGAATAAAATAAAAGTTCCAGACTTGTGAAAAGCCAGAAGAAGGCTGACCATTCCTTGTATTCCAGGAGTGCTACAGATAGAGGCATTGTGACGAGAGCTCTTCGCTCCTGGCTCTGCAATACCTCCAGCCTCTACCCTGCTGCACTGAGGCCTCCAGGCCTCTCTAGAAACCTTGGGTTTCATCCTATGTTTGTGAACATTTTTAGAGTAGACACAAACAGATGTCTACTTACTCCAGATAGAGCACCAATGACAGAAACAAGAAGAAATTCCACTCAGGTCTAGCTCGCTAACTAGTGTGTTTATCTGGGATTCTTTTAAAATTCTTTTGTTGTTGTTTATTTTTATTTATTTATTTGAGAGAGACAGACAGAGAGAAGGAGGGAGAGAGAGAGAGAGAGAGAGAGAGAGAGAGAGAGAGAGAGAGAGAGACAGAGAGAGAGAAAATGGACATGCCAGGGCTTCCAGCCACTGCAAACGAATTTCAGACGCATGCACCCCTTGTGCATCTGGCTAGCGTGGGTCCTGGGGAATCGAGCCTCGAACAGAGGTCCTTTGGCTTCACAGGCAAGCACTTAACTGCTAAGTCATCTTTCCAGCCCCAACTGGGGTTCTTTACAGAGGCAGGTACAACTTATAAGTAGCTACACTATTGAAGAAAATGTCTCCCTCTGGGCAGCCATAAACAACTTACAGTGAGGGGGTGGAGCCTTGTAAGCCCCTTCCTACCAGCAACCATTAACAGTCTAAAGATTTTCCAGAATGGTGAGCCATCAGGAGCCTCCCCACCCAAAACAAAACTTTCATGAGCCCAATCATGTGCAGCTGTGAGAGCTCTAGATGGCAATAGCCATGTCATGCTCAGAGGACAGTGTTCCACACCTTTCACTTTCAAGTAGTTTTAGAAAAGTGTGCTAAGCCTGTTTTTCAAGAGGACACTGAGTCTGAGAGTCACTAAGTTCCAGTGACACACACACACAACCACACATTTAGTGGCAGAACTATAATCACAAGGCAGCATGGCATGACTCCCAGTCTTGCATCTTCAGATAACTGATCCACAAAGGAAGATCACAATGCCAACCACTACTAACAGCACTCTGCGATTAGGTTGGCATTAAAAATTGTTAAAAAGTGGGCTGGAGAGATGGCTTAAGCACTTAAGGAACTTGCCTGAGAAGCCTCAGGACCCATGTTTGACTTCCCTGATCCCACATAAGCTAGGTGCACAAGATGATACATGCACAAGATCACACATGTGCACAAAGTAGAACACACTTCTGGAGTTCAACTACAGTAGTTGGAGGGCCTGGCACACCAATTTTAAATATCTCTTTCTCTCTTTCACTCTTGCTTTCTCACATAAAAAGGCCAGTCTGTTGAGCTTGCCTTAAAAAAAAAAAAAAAAGTTAAATACAAAGATTGTTAAACAGTGATCTCTCTTATAATCTGTGGGATTTTTATCTTTTATATGAATTTTTTAAATTGTTGAGTACATAATTATGAAAATATGCCTTTGAAAATGCTCCAGCAGAGTCAATGCAGTGATTGCCATACAAATATGAGGACCTGAGTTTGGATCCCCAATGATGGTGCAGTCTGTGATCCCAGCACAGGGAAGGGCTAGACAGGAGGATACCTTGGGCTCACTGGACAACTAGTCTAGCCTAATCAGTGAGATCTGGGTTGGGTTCATGTAAGAGACTTTCTCAATAAATAAGGCAAAAAGCAACAGAGGAAGACACATTATGTCAACCATTGAACATTACACACATGCTTACACATATATACATACAAACATGCACACATACACATATGTACAGACACATGCCCACACTGCTTCCCAGATGCTCTGCCAGAAAGTCCTTAAGCTGGAAGCTGAACCCATACAACTTGAGCAGGGGACTCCTTATGATTGTGGCATCATTGGCTGTTATGTCCCTCTTTTTTAAAAAAAAATTTGTTCATATTTATTTATTTACTTGAGAGCAACAAAGAGAGAGAGAAAGAGGCAGATAGAGAGAGAGAGAGAGAGGTGCACCAGGGCCTCCAGACACTGCAAACAAACTCCAGATGCGTGCACCCCTTTGTGCAACTGGCTAATGTGGATCCTGAGGAATCGAGCCTTGAACCAGGGTCCTTTGGCTTCACAGGCAAGCACTTAACCACTAAGCCATCTTTCCAACCCTGTTATGTCCCTCTTTACATAATCATTATTTTTGTTGAAATTTGTTTTTACTTAGGGGAAGTAGACATTCTTCTTTGTGGAAACCTTTCATACATTAATTTTTTAAAAAAGTCTCCTTCTACTGGCTCACATGAGAGGACACACCAAAGATCACCAATGTCATTAACTTCAGTTTTAAGAAAATGTATGAGGCTCTAAACTCCTAGTTTTCTTCTTGATATACTAGCACAAAACATATTCCTTGGAATTTAGTATTCCTGTTAAGGGCCATGAGATAGCAGTACATTCTGTGAACAAAACAAGACCTTAGCAATCAGAAAGGACAGTCTTCTCAGCCATGGAAAACCAGCTTCGTCTGCAGCTACTCTGGCAACAATGTCTCCAGGAACACAGTTTGATGATGAGGTCACCAAGTCGGCTGCCACCATGCTCTGTTGGACTACTGCCTCTACTGTGATTGTTACTGTTAACTTTCTGGCAGTATTTGAAGCCAGGCTTCCCTTCACCCACAGAAAGACGTGGTGACACCAACCTGACAAATTTCATGACATAAGTTAGTTGTCCATTCAGAATTCTCATTGGCTTGGTTGCATTCACCAGGCCCACTTCTTTCAGTTTTCTTATTTCTGTGAACCTGGAACATATCCAAACTAGTCACTAGATAGAGGTCAACTGTCTGAGAGGCTATTTCAGCTAAACAGGTAGTACAAGCCCATGAATAAGGATTGGTCCATGTGGCACATAGACCATCCAAAACACTTTCTTCAGCGTGGAGGGATCACTGGATATATCATATGTATACTGGATGTGGAACAATCAGGTGGGGTGAAGTTTATGCAATAGGAATATTCTCTCAGTGCTGAACACTTGAACAGCTCTGTGCCCTGAGTGTCCTCAGAAGGAGTTACCTGTCCTCTCTCTAAGTCCCCGCAGGAACAAGGGAATTCTTACCTGTCACAGTATCTTTGTTTCTGACTGGATATTTACTATTGTTAAACATAAACAGCACTTGAGTCTGGGTTATAGCACTGTGGAGGTTAATGGTCTACTTGCTTTGAACAAGAACTATGACCACCTATGTGTGGCTTTATTAGTTACTCTTCTCCTTGCTGTGTCCAAATACCTGAAAGAAAGCAACTTAAGGGAGGGAAGACTTATTCTGGTTCATAAGCAGCAGGTACAGTACATTGTGGTGGGGAAATGCATGACCACAGGAGCATGAGGTGGCTGGGAATATTGCATCCCAGCCTCAGTATCTGTGAGGTGCTGAGAAAATGCCTGGCCTTCTGTATGTCAGCCAAATAACCACCTACAGATGTCCGACTTTGTTTCGCTGATGCTAACTATGCTTATCTCCTGGTAAAGATGCTGTTTTCTAAGACCAATCTTCTTTCCAGCGAAGGAGGCTCTGTCCCTCATTATGCCACAAAGACCTGCTACTCAGGGAAAATGAAACTGTGAGACTTAGTTTTGCCTCACATGATGTTTTGGCCTGAAACCCAAGACATCAGATGAGTGGAGGAAAAAATAAAGACTGAATTGGTAAATCCTCAGTGGGTGGTGAGGTCCAGCTACTATATCTCAGATTTGAAAACACAAGTTGTCTGGGAGGATCAGCTTTCCCACACATTCACTTCTCCTCCTGTATTCATCTCCCTGAAGATGCTGAGGGCCAGGTCACCACTGCACAATTGTTTCATTTAATGATATTAGCATTCCACAGATAAGCTTGTTCAGCTAAGGATTAATTACATATATCCACATACTTTCACCATTTTTATATTGCTTGTGTCCCATCTTTTCTCTCACTTTTGTGAGTAGCCATGTTTTGAACTGGGTTGTCTCATCTCATTCTCTGCAAAGAATTTGACAAATGATAAAATTCTAGCTTACCTTTTTTTTTTTCAATTTTCTTATCATTACTTTAAAACTATTAAATAATTTTTTTCTCTTCTTTGCTGTTACTAACAAAAATTCCCTGACTGCTGTGAGGGTCATCTCCCTTGCCTGATTCTTTCTCTTAACTATGCTTCCTTTTGCTTTGCCATGATGTATTAAGCATCCCTTAAATGTTCTGTTTATCATACATGGGACTACTTATACTCTTCCCAGTCTGAATGAAGGTCCCTTTCATTCTATTGGGGAAAGTCCCAGACCTTCATCTGCTTGACCACTATCCCTCTGAAAGCCCTGGTTTCCCCATATTACCCACATCCAAGACCCCACTGCACGCAGCATGTCCCTCACCTCGCCCTTCATGTCACCTCTTCGCTTGCACCTCCTACTTCACTGAGTTTCTTCACATCACTGAGTCTTTCTTCAACTGTGTTTGGTCTCCTTTTACTTCAACCTTTGATGATTTTAATTTTAAATTCTCTTTAATATTTCTGTTAGTTGCTGAAACTTCTCCTTCGTTGTGTTTGATTCTTCATTTTGATCATATCCTCTTTTTACTTTCATGAAGTATTGTCCTTCCATTGAACTACTAATTTTTAAAAAATATTTCATTTATCAGCAAGGGGAGAGAGAGACAGAGACAGAGGAAGAAACAAAGACAGAGAGAGAGGAAAGACAGAATAGGCACACCAGGGTCTCTAGCCATTTCAAATGAACTCCAGATGCATGTGCCACTTTGTGAATTCAGCCTTATGTGGGTACTGGGAAATTAAACCAGGATCAGTAGGTTTTGCAAGAAAGTGCCTTAACCACTTAGCCATCTCTCAGCCCTTGCCTGTTAATTTTTTATATTCAAAATATTCTATATTATTAAAATTAGGTTACTGTTATTTATTGTTTATCAGATATACTTTTTTTTTAAAAAATTGCATGTGAATATGGCATGCATGTATGCATATTCATATGTGTGTGAGCATACCCATTTGTATGGGAAATGTTCATACTGAGAGAGGAATCTCACCATGAAGCCTTGGCTACCCAGCTTCCATGCCCCATCTTGCCTGGGTCTTGACCCTCACTACCTACCACTCCCCACCTTCACCTCTTACCCTTTTGAGCTATTCTACCAAGATATAGCTCTTTTTCCTCTAGGGCTACTTTGTATCCTGTTCACCTTTCAAAATTATATCCTGGCTTCAGAGATTGCTTAGTGGTTAAGGCACTTGCCAGCAAAGCCTGAGGACCCAGGTTCAATTTCTCAGTACCCATGTAAAGCCAGATGTACAAGGAGGCACATGCATCTGAAAGTTTGTTTTCAGTGGCTAGAGGACCTGGAGGGTCCATTTCCCCCCTCATTTCTCAATCTCTCTCTCTCAAATAAATAAAGTATTTTTTTAATGATATCCTCTCAGCAAATAGGATCTCAGGCCCTAGTCTTCCATCATCTTAATTGTATCTTCCTGGTAACACTTGCCCAGTCCTCATTATCAAATAAGTCCTTTCTCTGGTTATATTTTTCAGGGATCAAATATGTTCTTCAGAATGCTTTGAATTTTTAGTCATTTATTTTGATTCTCACCAGCAGAAGGGTGGCAGAAAAGAACCCTTGTGGCATGAGAATTGTTCAGTTTTGTATATGTTCCAAACTGGCTCATGTGTTTGCAAACCTGGTCCCCAGCTGGTGGTGCTATGGTGGAGCCCTGCTGTAGGAAGTGGGTCACTGAAAGTGGACCTTGAAGATGTATACCCTGATCTCTCTTCCTTTTGACCCTCTGTTTCCTGAGTCTACCAGCTGGCCTTCCTCTCCTGCAGCCAAGCCTTCCCTTCCATCATGGACTATATCTGCTAGAACCATATGCCCAAATCAACCTTTCCTTCCTTAAGCTGCTTCTTTTCAGACATTTTGTCACAGCAATGAGTAAGTAACACATTCAAGCACACAGCAGTGCATGGATTTATGGCAGAGCTTGGAAAATTAGTTAGTAGAAGCAGTGGGAAGAACATGTAAAAAAGTTAGCACAGGACAGGGAAAGAAGCCAGGAATGTGGATTTGGGTCATAGAACCAAATGTCTGGTCCAAGTGGAGTTTTACTTCTCCGCACCTGTTTTGTATGGCTCCCAAGTGAGCAGTCCATCCTCGTCCCCAGGGCCTCAGCATAGAACATGCAAACTCCCACTGTCATCTCCATCTCACTCCATATTAGCTGGTAGCATCTGAGCAGAGTGCAGATGTGCTGTGCTTGATGGAGGTCAATTCACACAAAAAGGCAGATACTGCACACACTTCAGCAAGGATCTCATCATCCAAATGTTTTGCTGGGATTTGTACAGACTAATCAGTGCATGATAAGCCAGAGGTTGCACAAATGATTCTGCACAGAAAGACTGTAACTAGAGCTGGAGGTTGAGAAGTCATGTGCCCTGGCTTTACTCATCTGTGCCTGCCTAGGAGCTGCATAATGGACCATGTTTCCATCTAATACCAAGGCCACACATCCAACATCTGCCTGTACTTAGAACATCCACAGAGCTAGAACTCTTCAGAGTCAGGAATTTCAGGAAATGTTAGAATGGAATGATCTCTGATGACTTACTGATCCAGACACTCTAGGCTCGCTGTCAGAAAATAAGGGGTTAGAGCAAACATTTAGGAGCCTGATGTGACTTTCTAAGAGAACCAGACCCATGCCTGGGGAAAGTTTGGCTGGGTGAGTGATTGTGTTGTAGGTCATCAGGATTGCAGAAGGGTCTGGTTTTACCGAATATTCCCAACTACAAATTACTCCTTCAGGAAAATGATTTTTGGAAAACTTCTTTATTTTTCCCAAATAGTCCCTCTTCTAACTTATTTTAAAAACCTCTAGCTAGGATCCTCCTATGAAAGAGAAAATGAGGTTTGGAGCTTTTTATTGAGTTTGGGTCCCTTTGCTTAAGATATTTTTTTCCAAATACACCTAATTTCCTGCAAATTTTATAATTTTGTTTTTCTTTACTGCTGAATAAAATTCCACTGTGTATGGGCACCGCATCTTCATTATATATTCATTTGTTGATGGGCATCTAAGCTTGTTGCATTTCCTAGTTCTTATGAGTAGGGCAGCAATAAACATGAACAAACAAGGACTTCATAATATTTAATGTGCATATGTAAAGGTAGGGCAAAAGCAGGTAAAAAAATAAATAAATAAAAAGTTAGAATACTGACCAAGAGCTGGTAAGAAGAGATGACAAGGAAAGGGGTGGGAGAAGGACAAGAGGAAACACATGGCATGTAAGAAGAAAGGGGCTGAGCGGGATGGGGAGATGAAGGTAAAGGGAAGTCAGTTGAAACAAATTATGTTTGAAAATGCCATAATGACGTGAAAGCTCTAGTTTTTTTTAAAACACCAAGCTATATGTCAAGGACTATTTCACACTTTCAAAAAGCTACAAGACCAAGTATTACAAAAGTCTGTGTAAACTACAGCAAGATGAATAAATGGAATATTGCAGACTAACTTGTTAATACAAACAAAACAACCATATAATTGTTTATTATTTGCTTTTCTTTGATGTTGTCTTATCATTGACTTAGGGTGAGGCTGAGTTAATTACTGCAACCTTAAGGTTTAGCATAATGCCTGATATCAAAGTGCAGTGGGAAGTCATGGGATAAATGAATACCAAAATTCACACAAAGGAAAATGTGTATATTAACAAGAAGAGCTAGAAAATGACCTTTATGGATACTCTTTCTGTAGGTTTCAAAACTCTTCAAAAATACTTTTATTTACTTATTTGAGAGGGGAGAGAGAGAGAAAGAGAGAGAATATGGGCTGTCAGGGCCTTTTGCCATTATATACCATTACATATGAATTCCAGATGCATGTGCTACTTTGTGCCTACATGGGTACTAGAGAATTGAACCCAGGCAACAGTCTTTGCAAGCAAGTAGTTATAATCACTGAGCACTCTCCAATGCCCCCCAAAAATTCTTAATGTGAGATTTTAGTGTATTTCAGATCATAAAACCAGAGAAGGAAAAATACAAAGATTACTAGTCTCTATAGACCTCAGTCTTTGTACTCCAACCACAGGCTCTGTTGACTTAATGTTTTAACTGTTGATAAAATGTAAATTTTGGGACTGCCATGATACCTTAGTAGTTAAGACACTTGTCTGTGAAGCCTATGGACCCAGGTTTGATTCCCCAGAACCCACATAATCCTGATGAAGAGGTGGCACATGCAGACGGCTGGAGCTCATCTGCAGTGGCTAGAAGCCCTGAAGGCCCATTATCTTTCTTTCTGCCTTATTTTCCTCTCTCTCAAATAAATAAAATAAAAATAATTTTTAAAAAAACATAAATTTATGATATTGGATGAGGTGTCTCCAGTCTCTTGTCATCATACCCCTTCCTTTGGATAGCCAGAATCTTTCCTCCACTCAAGTGGCTGGCCTTGAATCCATAGCTCTGAGCTGTTTGGCAGCAAGACTTTAGCACCTACATGTAAGAAAATTATGTACATTTAGTGTTACTAATAAGAGCTAGCTGTTCCTTAAGATTTATGTTTGTATTTCTGGGATCAAAGGATTTGTTTGTTTCCCAACTTTGGGAGAATCTTTTGTACTGAGAAGTGATTGAAGAACAAAACTCTGTAACAGAAAGGTGTTGTTTTGCTAGAAACTTGTGTGTAGGGCATGAAATTTTTGTCCATGGACAAACTGTTTGCAAGAAGATATAAAAAGGACTGCTGAGAAATAAATGGCACTTCAGTCCTGGAGGCTTCAGTCCTAGACTGGAGTCCTTGCTTTTATTTTTTTCCTGTCTTTCTTTAATCCTCACTCCCCATCAGGCTTGAACCCTTTTAGCCGGCAGGCTCCAGCAAGTGGCACCCAAGTATATTTTCCAGTGTCTTATAGGTAGAAAACAACTTCTGGAGAGACAACAGATTGCAAATTCTAGCACAAAATTCTTCATTCCCTACATGAACATTAATAAAACTTGAAATCACCACTGGATCTACACCTGTCAGCAGACACGCAACAATGGCTGTCACATTGATGTTGACTGTATGCATAGGGAACACAGCTGGGGTTGGTCAGTGACCCTCCAGGACCACATCAAATGCAAAGGTGACCAAATTCTCTACAGTACGAAAGTTCTTGAACTGAAGGTATAAGCTTGTAAAAGGTGCAAGCCACCCTCCTGATCATTTTTCCACTCATCTATAGAAAGGACCTTCCAAGGTCATTAAATCCACCTGCTGGCTTTCAGGCACTGTTTCAGAGGATTATTACTTTTCCACTTTAGTATTTACAGGACTCTTGCTTTCACTTTGACTAACATACCTTATAGTTACTTCACAGAAAATAATATGCCTCTTAGGGGCTAACTACTACAGGCAGAATGCCTAAGTCTTCAGATTTCAGGCATTTTTAGTGGCTGCAAAGTTTAAAGGGGGAAAATGAAGTCACATAAAAGGGAAAGCTCAGACCATCACTCAGAGGAAATTTTTTTGAAATGTTTGAAATGAGATCTACATCTTGAGCTGAAATCCCATGTTTGCAGCTTGGCCTGCAAGGTATGTTACAGAACAGGAAGAGCCTGCCTGGGCAGAGATGAACAGAATGGGAGCCCCCCAAGTAAGCTGGGAATGAAGGTTATGATTCTGTCAGAGAAGCTGGAAGAAAGCCACGAGGAAAAGACAGCACTGACTTCACTGCCTGCTGCATGTAGAGAGGGTCAGTCTTCCTTGCATGTGCACGGACCTTATCCTGAATCTGCTCTGTGAAGGCATCATAGAGCTTCCCAGGATTCTCTACCTCTGTCTGAAGACTCAGCAGCAATCCTAGGTCCAGCCTATCCATGGAGGAACCCTGACTTTCTTAAAGATTTCCATTACAGGGTCAAACTACTGAAGGTTTGCTGGTCTCACTCATTTATCCAGAAAATTCCATAGCCCAACATCCTCTTCTTTCCTCAACAAATTTATATTAACCCTGAACATACTAAAAGGAAGTAGGAATTGTAGTAACACAAACTGTGATTAGGAATTCAGTGGCACTATTTTTCCAGAGCAGAGTGAACTGGTGATTCCTGTTTAAACCTTAGGTGTGCCCAGTTAAGAGTATGAGCCTCTGTCTCCATCTTACAAACAGGGATAAAAATACTGCACAATCTATGAAAAGGAATTGCAAGAATAAAGCAGTATCATAATAGATTAAATAAGTGAGACATGTATGTTTAAAACCACCATTAGAAACAACCAGATTTCTCTAAACAAGATATATCGAGATGTGTTCCTTGTCCCAAGTCCCATCAGTCACACTGGAAGGGATTTTCTTCATTGTCAGGATAAAAAAAAGTATATCAGGAACACCAAACACATCATAACTCTGGAGACTATAACCCAACAAGGAAACATGGCACACAGCAAGGGCTGTGGGCAGTGTCTGTAACATCATGATTCTCCACATTTTTCTCCATTTGGTCACAATGTGGTCAGCAGACCAATAGTAGGAAGTCTAGATTCTGGAAAGTTACTGAGTTACAAGTTTGATGTAAGACTCATAAATCTGTGGGGCATCCAGAAAGTTCTTTTGCATATTCAAGTTTCTGAAACTATCCCATAGTATGGAAAATTTCTGAGGGCGCGAGGAAAAGCCTGTGGATGGTAAGTATAGCCAACATGTTCTGAGTTCAGGGGATATTCCTTCTACTTCTACTTAAGGAAATAGCAGCTCCACTATCCTGGGAACAAGTCAAGCCTTTTAAAGAAATCCAAAAGCAAAGATATTAAGAAAACCAAGTGTCAGATAAAGTTATAAAACTTCTTAAAATCACAAACTATTCAGGGGTGAGGCTACAGCAAGTTCACAGCCCCCTTTCCCACTTCTCAATACTGTCTAATAAACTGTGACCCTAAAATGAGCCCTAGACAAAAGGAAAGATCTATCTATGGCATCTAAAACAAGCCCTGGTTCTGAATTGAGGCCCTGCCCACAAGAAGCTAGCACCCCAGTTCCTTACCTCTGAGATCCTCTGGTTATTAACAATGTCAGTCCTCTTCTTGGAAATGATGCAGGTCAATGTCTGTACTTTGATTTTTTTTATCATATATATATATATATATATATATATATATATATATATATATATAATTTGTATTGACAACTTCTACACTTACAGACAACAAACTATGGTATTTCCCTCCCCTCCCACACTTTCTCCTTCTTAGCTTTGCTCTCCATCATATCCCCTCCCTCTGTCCATTAGTCTCTCTTTTCATTTGATATCATCACCTTTTTCTCCTATTATGAGGGTCTTGTGGGTATTGCAAGGCACTGTGAGGTCTTGGATATCGAGGACAAATTTTGTCTGGACAGTTGTATATAGGGAGTGGTAACCTTCCTTTGGCTCTTACATTCTTTCCACCCCCTCTTCCACAATGGATCCTAAGCCTTGGAAGGTGTGAGATGTTTAAGTGCTGGACACTCCTCCATCCATTCTTCTCAGCACTATGTTGCCTTTTGGGCCATCCCAGTGGTTATCACCATCTGAAAAGAGAAGCTTCTCCAACCAGAAGTGAGAGTAACATTAATATATGAGTATGAACATTAAGTGTAGTGTCTTCAGGGAAATTTGGTGAGAGTAATACATGCATTTATCCAGACAAGAGCAGGCTTTATACCCCAAAGTCTCATGACCTCTCCTGCCATAGGCTTTTGATTAGGTTTTCAGTACCAGGCATGTATTCCCTCCCACAGAGTGGGCCTTCAGTCCAATTAGACATCAGTTGGTTCCCCCCCCCCCCCAGCACAGACATGTAACTATTACACTCGTTCAGACACTTGGCCTGTCTGGCCAAACGTGAGGTTTCCAGTGTCCACTGTTTCTACCATTGATGAATTTTATCTTCCATAAGACTGCATACAGTGCAACTTTTTCCAGCTTTCAGTTGGCTGGGCTACAGGGAGAAGGCTTTCTGCTCAGAACCACCTTGATTTCTCAGTGACTTTGCCACTCAGGCATGTGACGTCTTCAGCAATAGGGTCTTACCACCTCTCTCTCATGGGGAACCAAAGACCTTGGCAATAGCCTGTAATGTTTTGTAGGCAACATAGACCTCCCTGGCAAATGACTCGCTGAAAGGTATCCCATCCCAGGCACTGAAAATTTTCTAGTAACAGTCTGTGGCTTCTGGATATGCCACTATTTAAAAAAGTAGATTTTCATATGTCTTATTTGGAATATTTGGAATTTTGGTTGACCCCCACCATCTTCCTTTTATACAATCTCTTCCCCTGACCTCACTTAGGCATTTCCCCTCACTATAATCTGTTCTTCTTCTTACATATTTATAATACCATCTTCTTAAGACCTGCCCTCTCTTCTCTCTTTTATAGTTTTTTTTTCTAGCTTATGGGTCTCTGCTATTGACTATTGGTTCCAGATCACACACATCTATACATTTGTAGCTAGATTCCTCATATAAGAGGGAACATGTAACATTTGCCTTTCTGGGCCTGGGTTACCTCACTTAGTATAATCATTTCCAGATCCATCCATTTCCCTGAAAATTTCATAATTTCATTTTTCCTTACTGCTGAATAGCACTCCATTGTGTAGATGTACCACATCTTTAGTATCCATTCATCTGTGGAT
This sequence comes from Jaculus jaculus, assembly GCF_020740685.1. Lineage (NCBI taxonomy): Eukaryota > Metazoa > Chordata > Mammalia > Rodentia > Dipodidae > Jaculus > Jaculus jaculus. The sequence continues at coordinate 61,587,299 of NC_059103.1, read as the reverse complement.
GGAAATCTAGACTGGTTCCATTTCCTAGCTATTGTGAATAGAGCTGCAATAAGCATGGTTGTACAAGTATCTCTAAGGTAGGAAGAAGAGTCATTTGGGTATATGCCTAGGAGTGCTCTAGCTGGATCATATGGGTAATCTATCTTTAGCTATCTCAAGAACCTCCACACAGATTTCCACAATGGCTGTACCACAGTACATTCCCACCAACAGTGCAGAAGGGTTCCCCTTTTACCACAACCTCGCCAACATTATTATCATTTGTTTTATTGATGGTAGCCATTCTGATGGGAGAGAGATGGAATCTCAAGGTAGTTTTAATTTCCATTTCCCTGATGGCTAAGGATGTAAAACAGTTTTTAAATGTTTATATACCATCTGTATTTCTTCCAATGAGAACTATTTGGTTCCATAGCCCATTTTTTTTGATTGGGTTGTTTGGTTTCTTATTGTTCTGTTTTTAGAGTTAATATTCTGGATATTAATCCTCTGTCAGATGTGTCACTGGCAAAGATTTTCTTCCATTCTGTAGGTTGTCTCTTTGCTCTACTCACAGTGTCCTTTGCTATAATTTCATAAGAACCTAGCAGTTGATTAATGGTTTTATTTTCTGAGCACTAGGGTTTATATTCAGAAAGTCATTATCTATTCAATATGTTGAAGGGTTTACCCTACCTTTTCCTCTAGCGCTAGCAATTTCAGAGTTTCAGGTCTGATATTAAGATCCCTGATCCACTTGGATTTCATTATTGTGCATGGGGAAAGACAAGGATCTATTTTCATCTTTCTACATATAGATATCCAGTTTTTCCAGCACCACTTGTTGAAAAGGCTATCTTTTCTCCAGAGAATAATTTTGGCATTTTTGTCAAAAATCAGGTGGCTGTAGCTGCCTGGATTAATATCTGGGTCCTCTATTCTGTTCCATTGATCTACATGTCTGTCTTTGTGCCAATACCATGCTGTTTTTCTTACTATGGCTTTGTAACATGGCTTAAAATCAGGTATGGTGATACCACCATCCTTATTTTTGTTGCTCAAAATTGTTTTGGCTATCGGAGTTTTTTTGTGCTTCCAAATGAAATTTTGGATTTTTTTTTTCTATTCCCCTGAAGAATGCCATTTGAACTTTAATGGGGATTGCATTAAATGTGTAGATTGCCTTTGGTAAGATTGATATTTTTACTATGTTGATTATTCCAATCCAAGAACATGGGATAACGTTCCATTTCCATGTGTCTTCTGCAATTTATTGCTTGAGTGTTTTAAAGTCAATGTAGAGCTCCTCCACTTCCTTAGTTAAGTTTATTCCGAGGCAATTATGAATGGGAGAGATTCCCTGATTTCGTCCTCTGCACATTTGTTGTTAGTATATAATAAAGGTACTGCTGTCCATGTATTTATTTTGTATCCTGCTACATTGCTAAAAGTGTTTATTAGATCTAACAATTTGCTGGTAGAGTTTTAAGGATCTTTTCTGTATAGAATCATATCATTTGCAAATAGTGATAATTTGATCTCCTCCTTCCCAAATTATATCCTTTTATGAGCGCCTGTTGCCTTATTGCTATAGCTAAGACTTCTATTACTATATTAAATAAAAGCAGGAACAGTGGACATCCTTGTTTTGTTTCTGAATTTAGTGGAAACTTTGAGCTCTCACCATTTTGTATTATGTTGGCTGTAGGTTTTTCATAAATAGCTTGTATTATGTAGAGATATGTTCCTCCTAGTCCCAGTTTCTGTAATATTTTTACCATGAAAAGATGTTGGATTCTGTCAAATGCCTTTTCAGCATGTATTGAGTTGCTCGTGTGATTTTTGTCCTTCAGACCATTTATATAATGTATTACATTTATTGATTTGCATGTGATTTGCATCCCTGGAATAAAGCCAACTTGGTTGGGGTGAATAATCTTTTTGATATATTCTTGTATTCTGTTTGCCAATAATTGGGGGATAATTTTTGCATCTATGTTCATGAGGGAGATTGGTCTGTAATTTTCTTTTTTTGTTATGTCTTTGCCTGGTTTTGGTATGAGGGTGATGCTGGCTTCATATAAGGAGTTGAGTAGAATTCCTTCCTTTTCTATTTTATAGAAAAGTATGAGAGGCATTGGTGTTAGTTCTTCCATGGAGTGCTAGTAAAATTCATCAGTGAATGCATCTGGGCCTGAGCTTTTTTTAGTTGGGAGACTTTTTATAACTGCTTGGATCTCTGTACTTGTTATAGGTCTAGTTAAATGGATTATCTCATCTAGATTTAATTTTAGTAGGTTATATGAATCAAGGAAATCATCCATTTCTTTCTGATTTTCAAACTTAGAGGAATATATATTCTTAATATATGTCCTCATTATTGTCTGAATTTCTTTGGTATCTGTTGTAATGGTGTCTTTTTCATCTCCAATTTTATTAAGTTTGTCTCTTCTCTCTTTCTTCTGGTCAAATTTGCTAAGGGATTATCAATCTTGTTTATCCTTTCAAAGAACCAAGTCTTTGTTTCATTGATTCTCTGGATTGAATTCTTGGTTTCTATTTCATTAATTTCTGCCCTAATCCTTATGATTTCTTCTCATCTAATGCTTTTTGGTTTGCCTTGTTCTTCTTTTTCCAAGGCCTTAAGGTGGAGCATTAAATTGTTTATTTGTGAGCTCTTTAATTTCTTAATATAGGCACTTAGAGCTATAAATTTCCCTCTTTGGACTGCCTTCACTGTATCCGAAATATTTTGGTATGCTGTATTATCATCATTGCTTGATGCTATGAGTTTATTGATTTCCTTTTTGATTTCTTCAATGACCCATTGATCATTAAATACTGTACTGTTTAGTCTCCATGAATTTTTGTATGCTCTGTAGCTTTTCTTGTTGCTGATTTGTAGTTTAATCCCATTGTGGTCAGATAGAGTACAAGGGAATATTTCAGTTTTCTTATATTTGTGGAGATTTGCTTTGTGTCCTACTATATGGTCTATGTTCCATGTGCTGCTGAGAATAATGTATGTTCTGCAGCAATTGGATGGAATATTCTGTAGATATGTACTAGGTCCATTTGTTCCATGACATCATTTAATTCAGAGTACTCTGTTTAATTTTGCCAGGATGACCTATCAATTGATAAGGGGGGGACTGAAGTCTCCCACCAGAATTTCATTTGATGTTATCTGTGACCTTAAGTCTACTAGTGTTTGTTTGATGAAACTGGGAGCCCCCATGTTAGGTGCATATATGTTTAGGATTGTAATGTCCTCCTGCTGGAGTGTTCTGTTAATCATTATAAAATGACCTTCTTATTCACTAATGTTGGTTTGAAGTCTATCCTGTCAGGTATTGGGATAGCAACCCCTGCTTATGTTCTAGGCCCATTTGTTTGAATTACAATTTTTCTTCCTTTCACCCTAAGGCGGTGTCTATCTTTTATTGACAGGTGAGTTTCCTAGAGCCAACCAATAACAGTATCCTGCCGTTTAATCCATTCTGCAAGCCTGTGTCTTTTGGATGGTGCATTGATGCCACTGATATTAAGAGTTATTAGTGAAAGGAATGTATTTATTCTCACCATTTTTCTTATTTTGTAGTGTTTCGTGTTTTCCCTTTACTCACTTGTTTTAACTGCTATTAGAGTGTAGTTATTTTTTCTTATTTCCTCTTGTGTGTGTTTAGCTTTCTCTTTGGCATTAAGAATTCCTTCAAGTCTTTTCTGTAGACCTGGGTTAGTTGTCATAAATTCCTTTAGCCTGTTTTTGTTGTGGAATGACGTTATTTCTCCATCAATTTGGATAGATACCTTTGCAGGATAAAGTAATCTTGGCTGATAGTTGTTACCTTTCAGAACATGGAATATGTCATTCTAAGCCCTTCTGGCTTTTAAAGTTTGTGTTGCGTAATCTGCAGTTATGATGGGCTTGCCTTTGTAGGTGACTTGCTTCTTCTAACTGCTTTCAATATATTTTCTTTGGTTTGTGTATTCATTAGTTTAATTATATTATGGCGAGGAGAGGTTCTTTCCAAATTTTGTGAGTTTGGTGTACTAAAAGCTTCTTGTACCTTCATTGGCATTTTTTCCGAATTTGAGAAAAATTTTCTTCTATAATTTTGTTGAAAACAGCTGTTAAGCCTCTGGATTGAAATTCTTCTCCTTCTGTTATACCCTGAATTATTATGTTTGATATTTTCATAGGGCCCCAGATACCTTGAAATTCCCATTCATACCTTGCTATTAGCTTGTCTCTTTGTGGGATTATATTAGATCTGCCACTTGGTCTTCTAGTTTACATATCCTATTCTCTCCTTCATCCATTCTACTAGTGAGACTTTCCAGGGTTTTTGTTTGTTTGTTTGTTTTTCTCATTGACTGTATTCTTCAGAGCCAGGATTTCAGCCTGGTTTTTCTTCAGTATTTCTATTTCCTTACTTATGTCTTGTAATAACCTCTTTATTTCATTAAGCTGGTTTCTTGTGTTCTCTTTCAGAAGTTTGTTTTCTTCCTTAATTACATTTTTTTCTTGATTGATTTACTTCATTTCTTTTCTGATTTCTTTGAGCATAGATACCATCATTTTCTTGAAATCTTTGTCAGACATTTCATCTAAAACAGTCTCATTGGTGGTCATTTCTCATGGATTCATAGTTTTTGGTGGGACTGTATTGTCTTGATTCTTTGAGTTTCTTGTATTATATTATAGTGACTTTTGCATCCTGAATTGATTTGATGCTTGGGTTTTCTACCTATCTGCAGTGTTTCCGGACATGTCATTCTACCTCTATATACCTTCAGGATATGAGTTCAAGGTGCAGGTCTTGTCTGCCAATCAAGCCATAGAAGTAATCCTAGGTGTTGAGTTTGCTTGCTAAGTAAGTATTCTAGTGTACTGGGTGGAATAATTTACTGGCAAATTCTAAACTTCAACTGAGTAACATACACAATCAATAAAAAACCTGCACAAAGTATGCAATTGTGGGGATTAAAACAAACAGATAGTCATATAAAGCTAAATTCCCTAAGGGTGTGTGTTGACACCTTTAATCTTGTCAGCTGAGGAGGTAGAGATTTCTGTTCTGAATTGGGTTCCAGGTCAAACCGGATCTGGATCAGGCCCCAATAATGACAGAAGCAAAAAACAAAGGCTATGTGTATGTATATATAAAATTCAACCCCCAAATACAGGTTACTTGAAAATGGTAAAGCCAACCAAGAATAAAGAATATATACCACATAACCTGCCCTGATAAGGAAAGAGAAACTAGCTCTTGCCAGACCGTGTACCTGTCATTGTTTTTTGTTTTTTTATTTTTAATTTAATTTAATTTAGTAGTTTTCATTTCAGCAATAACAGGCAGTTTGGTACCATTGCTTAGGCTCATCCATGATCTACCCCATCCCAATGGACCCTCCTTGTTGATGTAAATGGGTTGTACAATGTGGAGTTGGGCCACAGTTATTGGTATGATAAATGTCTCTGCATATCATGACCCAACATGTGACTCTGACATTCTTTCCGCCCCCTCTTCTGCAAAATTTTCATTTTTTTTTTGTTTAATTTATTAGTTGGCTTTTCAGTACATACAGGCAGTTTGGTACCATTATTTAGGCTCATCTGTGATCTACCCCTTCCCAATAGACCCTTCTTCTTAATGAAAATGGGTCATGCATTGTGGAGTTAGCCCCCAGTTATTCGTATGATAAATGTCTCTGCAAATCATGACCCAACATGTGACTCTGACATTCATTTCGCCCCCTCTTCCACAAAATTTCCCTGAGCCATGTTGGGTTCATTTTTGGTCTGCTTCAGTGCTGAGGTGTTGGGGGCCTCTGAGGCTCTGGCTCTCTGCTTTGGTAGGAGTTGATTTTTCTCTGCGTTGATATCCTTCCCCTTTGTGCTGGTATCCGGTTCACAGGAAAACATCACCCTTGCTTATTTCGCCAGTTGTCCTTAGTTTCAGTTGGGCCCCTTGTGAGGTATGTTGGGGCAGCTCTCTTCTTAAGATCTGCATCTATCTGGAAAAAAGAAGCAGATTCTCCAACGGAGAGTAAGTTAGCACCCGGAAAATTGAGATAAGACTTACTTTTTTGATAGACAGTATGGTAGATTTAGCCCCTCTTATACCCTGTGATTGATGGTAGATTGATATTGAAGAGTGGGCTTGTGTTTGAGTATGGTTCTGACTTGTTTCCCAGCTCCAGCTATGGGTCTAGTACCACTGAGTGGATCAATTAGCCAAATCAAGAGCAATTGATTCCTCACCATGGCTGTGTACCACTATTGCACTTGTGTGGGCATCACATCCAATTATTTGTTGCTAATTAGGTTAAACAATGTGTTGTTTGGACAGATCTTGGACATTACCCCCAGTCGCCTATGTAGCGCCTTCTGGCACTAGACACGCTGACTGTCTGGGGACTGACTCTCTCCTGGCTTCCGGCCATGTCATTCCATTTTACACGTCAGATGTGTATGGAGTCTTCAGCAATAGGGTCTTACCACTGGCCTTTGGTGGGTCATCAAGTACTCTGACAGAAGTCTGTCATTGTTTTGGGAAACCTTGTAGGTTTCTCTGATCAAAAGCTCATTGTGGATGGTAGGCCCAAGCTGGAAGTGGGGGTTACAGGTCAGTGTCCACTAAGAAATTGAGGAAAAAGATAACTAATATACAAGAGTTAGAGAGGATAGAGATAGAGGGGAGAGGGGGAGAGGGAGGGAGGGAAGATATAGAAGATTTAGGTCAGTCTTGATCCTACCCTCTCCAGTGTCTTGTGGTTCGGGTGTTTCCTGTAAGGGTCTAGTGAAGGTTCAGCCATTTGGTCTGTCTTTAAGGAAGTAGAATTTTATGGTACAATTGCTGTTTGTGTCCGGATTACTGTTTTCCACCCTTTGATTCCCTCCCCGCCCTCCCATCCATCTTATTGTCTAGTCCATGAGGTGCTTGCTGGGTATGTAAGGCATCTTGGGCAGATTCAGGTTAGGTGTTGCAGATGAGTGAGACTATGTGTCGATTTTTTTTTCTGTGATTGGGTAAGTTCGCTGAGAATGATCTGCTCCAGGTTCAACCATTTTTCCTCAAATTTCTTTATGTCATTTTTTCTTACTGCTGTATAGAATTCCATTGTGTAGATATACTACATCTTTGTTACCCATTCTTCTAATGATGGACATCTGGGTTGGTTCGAGCTTTTAGCTATTACGAATTGAGCCGCTACAAACATGTTTGAGCAAATCTCTCTGGCTTTTGGTTTGAAGGTTATAGGGTAGATGCCCAGTAATGGTATAACTGGGTCTGCTAGTATTTCTATAGCCAGCTTTTTCAGGAGTCTCCATATTGCTTTCCAAAGTGGTTGCACCATCCTGCATTCCCACCAACAGTGAATGAGTGTCCCTGCTTCTCCACATCCTCGCCATCATTTATTTTCATTTGACCTTTTGATGTTGGCTATCCTTATTGGGGTAAGGTGGAATCTCATAGTTGTTTTAATTTGCATTTCTCTGATGATTAGGGATGATGAACATTTTCTTAGGTGTGTGTTTGCCATTTGTATCTCTTCCTCTGTGAATTGCCTGTTTAACTCTGTGCACCATTTTGTGAGTGGGGTATTTGTCTTCTTACTGTTTAGACTTTTGAGTTCTTTGTAAATTCTAGAGGTAAGGCCTCTATCAGTTGGATAACCTGCAAATATTTTCTCCCATTCTGTGGGTATTCTATTGGCTTTGCTTATTATATGCTTGTCTCAAAGAAACTCTTCAGCTGCATATGATCCCAATGGTTGAGTGACTGTTTAAGAACTTGAGCCACTGGGGTTATGTTCGGGAAGTCTTTTTCCAATCCTGTATCATGGAAAGAACTTCCTAAATTTTCTTCCAGGAGTTTTCGAGTTTCTGCTCTTATGTTGGGGTCTTTGATCCATTTGGATTTGTGTGTTGTGCATGGTGAAATGTGTGGATCAAGTTTTAGTTTCCTGCATGTGGTTATCCAGTTTGTCCAGCACCATTTGTTGAAGATGCTATCTTTTTTCCAGTCTATATTGTTTGGGCCTTTGTCGAATATCAAGTAGCTATAGTTGCTTGGCCCAAAATCCGGGTCCTCAAGTCTATTCCATTGGTCTATACTCCTGTTTTTATGCCAGTACAATGCTGTTTTTATCACTATGGCTTTGTAATATAGCTTTATATCGGGTATGGTGATGCCACCAGAGGTATTTCGTTTGCTGAGGATATGTTTGGATATGCGAGGCCTTCTGCTTTTCCATATGAAATTTGAGATCATTTTTTCTATCTCTGTGAAGAACACTGTAGGTATTTTGATTGGAATTGCATTAAATCTATATATTGCCTTTGGTAGGATTGTCATCTTCACAATGTTAATTCTGCCTATCCAGGAGCATGGGAGGTCTTTCCATCTTTTCAAGTCCTCCTCAATTTCTTTTTTGAGAGTTTTTATATTTTTGTTGTATAGATCTTTTACTTCCTTGGTTAATGTTATTCCAAGGTATTTTTTTTGTTGTTGTTGCTATTGAAAATTGGACTATGTCCTTTATTTCTTTTTCTGTGTCTTTGTCATTTGCATACAGAAATGCTACCTATTTTTGTGCATTGATGTTGTATCCTGCTACTTTGCTATAGGAGTTAATCACCTTCAGGAGTTTTGGGATGGAGTCTCGGGTCTCTTACATATACAATCATGTCATCAGCGAATGGAGCAAAATAACTTCTTCTTTTCCAAATTGTATCCCTTTCATTTCCTTCTCCTTATTGCTTGGGCTAGGACTTCCAGAACTGTATTGAAAAGCCGAGGTGAGAGAGGACATCCCTGTCTTGTTCCTGATCTCAATGGGAATTCCTCCAGTCTCTCTCCATTAAGTATTATTTGGGCCTTTAGAGCTTTGTATATTGCCTTTATTATGGTAAGATGTGAACCTGTCATGCCAATTCTCTCCAATGTTTTGATCATGAAGTGATGTTGTATCTTGTCAAAGGCCTTTTCTGCATCTATCGAAATAATCATGTGATTTTTATGTTTAAGCTTGTTTATGTGGTGTATTACATTGACAGATTTTCGTATGTTGAACCACCCTTGTGTTCCTGGGATAAATCCCACTTGGTCAAGGTGGATAATGCTTTTGATGTGTTGTTGGATTCGGTTTGCGAGTATTTTGTTTGCGTCTATGTTCATTAGGGAAATAGGCTGATAGTTTTCTTTTCTTGTGGCATCTCTGCCTGGTTTTGGGATTAGGGTGATACTAGCTTCATAGAAGGAGTTGGGTAGCTTTCCCTGTTCTTCAATTGTGTGGCACAGTTTTAGGAAGATTGGTTTGAGTTCTTCCATGAAGGTTTGATAAAATTCGGCTGGGAATCCATCTGGTCCTGGACTCTTCTTTTTTGGGAGGTTTTTTATTACTTTTTCAACCTCCATGAGTGTGATGGGTTCATTGAGGTGATTGATCTGCTCTGAGTTTAGCTTTGGTAGATGATATGCATCCAGGAATTTATCCATCTCCTCCACATTTTCCAGTTTTGTGGAGTAGAGGTTTTTGAAATAAGTCCTGATGATTCCACAAAATTTTCCTGAGCAATGTTGGGTTCATTTTTGGTCTGCTTCACTGCTGAGGTGTTGGGGGCCGCTGAGGCTCTGGCTCTCTGATTTGGTAGGAGTTGATTTTTCTCTGTGTTGGTCTCCTTCCCCTTTGTGCTGGTATCCGGCTCATCAGGAAAACATCACCCTTGCTTGTTTCGCCAATTATCCCTAGTTTCAGTCGGGCCCCTTTTGAGGTATGTTGGGGCAGCTCTCTCCTTAGGATCTGCATATACCTGAAAAAGAGAAGCAGATTCTCCAATGGAGAGTAAGTTTGCACCCGGAAAATTGAGATAACACTTACTTATTTGATAGAGAGTTTAATAGGTGTAGACCCTCTTGTACCCCATGATTGATGGTAGCTTGATATTGGAGAATGGGCTTATGTTTGGGTATGGTTCTGACTTGTTTCCCAGCCCCAGCTATGAGTCTCACAACCACTGAGGGGATCAGTTAGCCAATTCAAGAGCAGTTGGTTCCCCACCATGGCTGTGAGCCACTATTGCACTTGTGTGGGCATCACATCAGGTTATTTGTTGCTAACTAAGTTAGACCATGAGTTGCTTGGACAGATATTGGTCATTTCCTCCATTCGCCCATGTAGCACCTTCTGGCACTAGACACGCTGACTGTCTGGGGACTGACTCTCTCCTGGATTCCAGCCATGCCATTCCATTTTATGTGTCAGCTGCGTATGGAGTCTTCAGCAATAGGGTCTTACCAATGACCTTTGGTGGGTCATCAAGTACTCTGACAGAAGTCTGTCATTGTTTTGGGAAACCTTGTAGGTTTCTCTGATCAAAAGCTCATTGTGGATGGTAGCCCCAAGCCGGTAGTGGGGGTTACAAGTCAGTAACCACTAAGAAATTGAGGAAAAACATAACTAATATACAAGAGTTAGAGAGGAGAGAGGGGGGGGGGAGAAGGGGAGAGGGAGGGAAGGAAGATGTAGAAGATTTAGGTTAGTCTTGATCCTACCCTCTCCAGTGTCTTGTGCTTTAAGTGTTTCCTGTTAAGTGTCTAGTGAAGGTTCAGCCATTTGGTGTGTCTTCTAGGAAGTAGAATTTTATGGTACCATTGCCATTTGGGTCCAGATTACTGTTTTCCACCCCTGCAATGCCCTCCCATCCCTCCCCATCCATCCTATTGTCTTGTCCATGAGGTGCTTGCTGGGTATGTAAGGTATCTTGGGTAGATTCAGGTAAGGTGTTGTAGATGAGTGAGACTATGTGTCAATTGCTTTTCTGTGATTCGTTAAGTTTGCTGAGAATGATCTGTTCCAGGTTCAACCATTTTTCCTCAAATTTCTTTATGTCATTTTTTCTTACTGCTGCTATAGAATTCCATTGAGCAGATATACCACAACTTAGTTATCCATTCTTCTAATGATGGACATCTGGGTTGATTCCAGCTTTTAGCTATTATGAATTGAGCCACTACAAACATGGTTGAGCAAATCTCTCTGGCCTGTGGTTTGAAGGTTTTAGGGTAGATGCCCACTAAGGGTATAACTGGGTCTGTTGGTATTTCTATAGCCAGCTTTTTCAGGAGACTCCATATTGCTTTCCAAAGTGGTTATATCATCTTTCATTACCACCAACAGTGAATGAGTGTTCCTGCTTCTCCACATCCTTGCCAGCATTTATTTTCATTTGACCTTTTGATGTTGGCTATCCTTATTGGGGTAAGGTGGAATCTCATAGTTGTTTTAATTTGCATTTCTCTGATAATTAGGGATGATGAACATTTTCTTAAGTGTGTGTTTTCCATTTGTATATCTTCCTCTGTGAACTGCCTGTTCAACTCTGTGTCCCATTTTCTGAGTGGGTTGTTTGTCTTCTTATTGTTTAGAATTTTGAGTTCTTTGTAGATTCTAGTGATTAGGCCTCTATCAGTTGCATAACCCGCAAATATTTTCTCCCATTCTGTGGGTATTCTATTGGCTTTGATTATTATATGCTTGTCTGTAAAGAAACTCTTCAGCTTCATATGATCCCATTGGTTGACTGACTGTTTAAGAACGTGAGCCACTGGGGTTTTGTTCAGGAAGTCTTTTTCCATTCCTATATCATGGAAAGTACTTCCTAAATTTTCTTCCAGTAGTATTCGAGTTTCTGGTCTTATGTTGAGGTCTTTGATCCATTTGGATTTGAGTGTAGTGCATGGTGAAATGTGTGGATCAAGTTTTAGTTTCCTGCATGTGGTTATCCAGTTGGTCCAGTACCATTTGTTGAATATGCTATCTTTTTTCCAGCCTATATTGTTCAGGCCTTTGTCGAATATCAAGTAGCTATAGTTGCTTGACTCAAAATCTGGGTCCTCAAGTCTATTCCATTGGTCTATACTCCTGTTTTTATGCCAGTACCATGCTGTTTTTATTACTATGGCTTTGTAGTATAGCTTTAGATCAGGTATGGTGATGCCACCAGATGTGCTTCTTTTGCTGAGGATATTTTTGGATATGAGAGGCCTTCTGCTTTTCCACATGAAATTTGAGATCATTTTTTTTCTATCTCTGTGAAGAACACTGATTTTGATTAGAATTGCATTAAATCTATATATTGCCTTTGGTAGGATTTGTTTTGTTTTTGTTTTATTTTTTTGGTTTTTGGCAGTCAGCCTCGTTACCTTTTGGGGTGGCTTCCAATCTCACCAGTGCTGAGTGCCCACCTCGATCTTCCGTGTTGTGCTGTTCCACTGTACCTCTGATCAGCTCTGCTGGCTGTGCTACCACTGTGGGCTGAATGCTGGAAGTTCAAGGTTTTGATGGTGGGGGATTGGGGAGTTCAAACCTCTGGAGTTGCTCGCACTTTCGGTAGCTCCTTATTTGGTCTCAGCTGTCTTTCCTTCAGATTTCTTAACTTTGCAAGAAGGCTAATGGATTTAAAATATCTGTTGCTTGGTCTCTGCTGCTGCTGCTGCTGCCTGGTGTGCCTGACGGGACTGCCCTGGGTAGGTGCGCATGGATCACGGGCAGAGATTGCCTCAGTGGAACTCTGGCTGTTTTCCTCCTTTCTAGTGTGTCTTGTTCTCTCAAGCTTCTCCTCTGTGTCTAAGAATAACCTATACTACTTCACCTTTCAAAAGAAGGGTGTATTTTGCTGGGGTTTGGCTTAAAACCCTCCCTAGGCTGGTTTGGTGTGGATCCTAAGCTTCCATATTACCTGGAAGTGCCTGTACTTTTATTCTTCACATGGTGTGTAACTGAGCCTTTCATGAATGTAGGTCTGTCATACTAAAAAAAAAAGAGGAGAAGACCCAGCTACACCATGCTTTGAAATATAGAGCCATAACCTTCCCACCAAAGCAAGACCTGAATATCCATGTTTATCAATGCGCTATTCACAACAGCAGAGGTAAGGAATCAGCCTTGATGAATGTGTAAAAAATGTATATATACATATATATATATATATATATATATATATATATATATAGACACACACACACATTTATACTTATATATGACATGCATTTTGGAAGAAGTAGAAGACTAGGGGAATAGGAAGAAGAACTGGAGAGGATAATGACAGTGATATGAGAAAACCAAAAATTAGACATGTGAAAGGAAATGCTATTACCAAACTTATCACTGTACAAAATATATATATTATAACTTTTTACATTAAGAGTATAATGTGCCACACAAAAAAGCATATACTAAGAAGAGTTGAATCACCCCAGCCTGGACATCCTTGGCTTCACTTGTCCACTGTGTGTTCATCACATTTCCTCTCTAGTCCTGTTTCCACTTTCACAGTAATGCAGAATCCACTATGCTTCTTTGATTTTTGTCAGTGATAATTCAATAAAGATGTACTGACAAATACACAAATAAAAACCTATGAAAAGAATGTGCCAATTGTGAAATAGCACACACATCCCAGCTATTGCTATTTTATTAAAAGTTCTAAAAAATACAAAACAGACAGGAAAGAAGGAAGATCCAGTCCATACTGCCATAGTAGAAAAGGAAACAAATGGGGTCACCATGAGGAGGAGAAAACATCAATCATTAAACCAACCATGCAAATAATATGATTATTAGTGTGAGGCCTATTGCTAAGGTCAAAGCTAGTTCAAGCCCATCTAACCTGAGGGTCACTATGACAGTGCTAACAGGAAGAGCTATTTCTTACCCAGGAAACTGAGGAAGGAGCAGGACTAGAGGAACATGCCTGTTTCTTCAGAATCCACCCTTGTGTGTATCACTTCAAGGCATTCATTTAGTCACTGCTGGTCAGGAACTCAAGAAAGAAGGCCGTGGGGGTTTCAGGGAACTGAACAACGCAAACCTGTCTTCAAACTTTCCTCCTACCCAGCAGGCTTGCTAGCAGATCACAACACATACAGAGCGACATGTGGGGTGCTCTGTGTTCTGTCCTGCTTCTCTCATTCTTTGAGAACCAAGGAGTTTCTCCCCAGAAACAAACTGGGGTGGACAATTATTTACAATGCCAAAGGTCACATGGACCACAGAAGCACACAAGGACACTCCTTGGCCACTGGTAAGACTCCTGAGTAGGAGCAAAGTCTCAAGAGAAAGCACCTCTCACATGACCATAACTTCCACAGGGGAGGACCTGGTCAGTCGGTCGGTCAGGCTGTCTATCTGGGTGGGTATCTATCTATCTATCTATCTATCTATCTTTATTTCTTTCTTTCTTTCTTTCTTTCTTTCTTTCTTTCTTTCTTTCTTTCTTTCTTTCTTTCTTTCTTTCTTTCCAGTTCTTCTATGAGTCACTAACCACCAGATCTTGTTTTGAGGATGGCTAAGTTTCTATAATCTTTATTATCTTTCAATTTGTGTCCATTTAGAAAGTTTAATGGGCAGTTATGTCCTGGATTCTGATATTGAGCTAATTTTAGGACCTTGAAAATTAAAGTTCCCTATATAAAATGATATATAATTTGCATAAACCTATGCACATCCCCCATATATTTTCATCCATCTCTAAGGTACTTTTAATACTCCAAGCAATGCAAATACAGGCTAAATAGTTTCTATTCTACATTGTTTAAGGAATAATGACAATAAAAGCATCTACACATGGTCAGTATGCATGTGATTCTAATTTTTCATTCGCCATGTGCATTTGGTTTAATCCATTGATGCAGAACCTGAATATCTGGAGGGTTGTCTCTCTTTTAAATGTGGTTGAAAATACATAGAGTAAATTATAAATTATTTCAATATGGCAATGATAACATGAGTATTTTAATAGGTTCTTGACATACAAAAATACTCTCACAAACTTCTAAAATGCACACATTGCTTTAGAATATAATTTCTTCCATAAGTTGCAATAAAGTACAGGAACCAAAACGAAATTGTCTTTTATGTTGTTTAATAATTTTCTATGTAGGATGAAAGTTTGTAATACTATTACAATACATTTTGCTTCTCCATAAAATCTACACCATATTCTGTCAGGAATATTGACTACATGCTTAGATAAAAGTGAGATAAATAGAAAGACAGAGACAAAGGAGTACAGACAGGAGAGACAAAGCAGAGGTAAAAAGCTTGAGAAGAGAGTGAATCAGACTGAGAGTGTCATCAGACAGGGATCTGAAAGAAAGCTGAGGCCCTGGACTCCATGCACAGCTTCTATGCCCTTTCATACTAGGTCAGTAAGACCATTGTCCCATGGACCCAATGGTTTTTAGGGAAGGCACAAACAGGCAGGTTTGTGACTCACACCACTTAGTGTACTGGGCTCCATAGCTCGCTGTCAGGTGGAGGAGGTGGCATTATACATTCTCAGCCAACTTCTACAGTACTCAACTCTTCTTCTGGGACATTGGATTTTAGGAAAAACATGCTTTTAGTATAGGGCAGTCACATGGTCCATCTTGGGCTCTAGATCAGAATCTCCATGGGGAAATGTGTTTGTAGCAATGACAATTCTTGCCAACTCTCCTTTAAGACAAAAGCCTGACAATGGTCCAACCAACCTCATGTGGAAGTATACAGAGGCTCCTGACTGGCAGGGTCCCACCATGAGTAGAGTCCTGGGTCTCATCTTCCTCCTGAATCTCTTTTCTACATTGACTTGTGTAAAACTATTTTCCTTTATTGAATTAATCAACTTTTAACATTCACCATAGAGCATCTATTACAGATACAAAATGCTTCCATTGACTAGAACAGTAAGAATGTCAAAAATGGCTGTTTCGGGCTGGAGAGATGGCTTAGCAGTTAAGCGCTTGCCTGTGAAGCCTAAGGACCACGGTTCGAGGCTCGGTTCCCCAGGTCCCACGTTAGCCAGATGCACAAGGGGGCGCACGCGTCTGGAGTTCGTTTGCAGAGGCTGGAAGCCCTGGCGCACCCATTCTCTCTCTCTCCCTTTGTCTTTCTCTCTGTGTCTGTCGCTCTCAAAAAAAAAAAAAAAAAAAGCTGTTTCTTAGCCAGGTGTGATGGTACACGCCTTTAGTGCCAGCACCTATAAAGGCTGAGATAGGATGACTGCTGTAAGTTCAAGGCCTGCTTGGAGCTACAGAATGAGTTCCCCATCAGCATGGGCTAAAGTGAGATCCTACCTCAAACAAAATTGGCTTTTTTCTTTTTACATAATACATACGGTGAACATCTTTATGTTATAGGTCTGACAGAGTTGACAATCTTTTCATTGTACCCCTAATAGATCTAACACTATTTTTAATGTTAAGAATTTAATTCTCAGGTCACTTGTTCATTATCCCTTAGGCAGAGGTCATGTGAGGTCATAATTGTAAAGGTCACTTTATGTCTGGATGACAGCATTGCACATACTGTTCCCTTTCCCTTGGTGCTTACATCCATTCTGCCACCTCTTTCACTGTGGAACCCAAGCTTTGGAGGGGATGATAGAGATGTCTCATTTAGTGCTGAACACTAAACTGTACAACTTTTTAAATTTTTTTATATTTTATTTTTATTTATATTTGAGAAAGAGGCAGAGAGAAAGACAGGAAAAGGGATATGTATGTATGTATGTATGTATGTAGAGAGAGAGAGAGAGAGAGAGGGAGAGAGAGGAAGGGAGGGAGGGGGGAGGGAGGGAAGGAGGGAAGGAGAGAAGGAGCGAAGGAGGGAAGGAAGGAGAAAGAGAGAGAATGGACACATCAGGGCCTTCAGATACTGTAAATGGACTCCAGAGGCATGTGCAAACCTGTGCATCTGACTTAACATGGATCCTGGAGAATCAAACCTGGATCCTTTTGCTTTGCAGGCTAGCACCTTAACCACTAAATCATCCCTCCATCCCTGCACATGACCCTTTAAAAAATGTATTCTTTTATGTGGTGTTTTTTATACTTTATTTTTATTTATTTGAAAGAGGGAGGGGGAGAGAGAGAAAAGCAGATATAGAATGGGCATGCCAGGCCCTCCAGCCACTGGAAACAAACTCCAGATGCACGTGCCACCCTGTGCATCTGGCTCACTTGAGTCCTGGGAAGTCAAACCTGGATCCTTTGGCTTGCAGGCAAATGCCTTAACCACTGGTTATAACCCTTTTAAATTGAGTCACAGCAGTTACTAAATCTAGCAAACCTTTTTTCTCGACATAAATAAACAGAGATACCTGCAGGCCCTTGTTGGGAAGAAGGAAAGCCATCATCACAGCTCTTCATTCCCTCTCCCTGCCCTCATGTCCCAGAGCCAGTCACCCAAATATTCATGTAAGTCACCCCTCCACCCTCTTCATGGCATTGCATGGCTTCTCTCTACTCCAGCTATGAAGCTCTGGGTCACTTCCCGGGCACTCCCCCTCTCATCACCTTGGGTACAGTTGACATAGTTGATTGGTCATTTCTTCTCCCAGAACTCCCTCTCTTGGCCTTGCTGGTAGTCTTTAATAGAGAATTCACTTCTTCTGTCATTTTCCTATTAATACTTATGCATTTCCATTTATTCTCTGTTATTTTCCTATTGTGCTCAGTTCTCACACACTCCCTCATGAAGGGCATTTCAGGATTTTTTTTTTTTTGCCAGTCTCCCCCTGTGACCTGTCCCTACTTCCCAGCTCATCTCATCTTCTCAGCCTCTCCCCTCCAACTTAATCCCTCCAGCCGGTGCATGAACTCTTCCCTCTGCTTGAACCCTTTGAGCTCACGTCCTCTCATCTGCCTGACAGGTTCCCACTTCTCCCTAAGGGCAAAGTGATGGAGCTTTCCCTGCTGAGCACTTAGCAGGAAGTCTCCCTTGCCCACATCCTCCCTGTATGTGCCCTGAGGGTGCCAGCTCCCAAAGGAAAGGAGATCATCCATTTTACTGACCAGATTATCCCTTTCAGCACTGCATGTGAGAACTTCTCAGAAAGAAGGTAAGGAAGTCCCAAACAAACAGGTTAGGTAGGCTTTGGCTAGTAGCTGTTACTAAAGTTCTTGTCTAGTTTTGCTTGCACACAAGGAAAGAGGGCAGAGTAACCAACCACAAGGAAACTTCATGACACTTTCTGAAAATGTCTACAATCTTTTAAAAATTTAAATGTCTACAATTTTTTTTTAAAATTTACTTGTCTAGCTGGGCGTGGTGGCGCACGCCTTTAATCCCAGCACTCGGGAGGCAGAGGTAGGAGGATAGCTGAGAGTTCGAGGCCACCCTGAGACTACAAAGTGAATTCCAGGTCAGTCTGAGCCAGAGTAAGACCCTACCTCGAAAAACCAAAAAAAATAAAAAAAATAATAATAATAATTCGTCTGTCTATTTTTGAGAGAAAGAGTCAGATAGATAGAAAGGGGATGGAGAGATGGCTTAGCAGTTAAGCCCTTGCCTGTGAAACCTAAGGACCCCTGTTCAAGGCTTGATTCCCCAGGTCCCACTTAAGCTAGATGCAAAGGTGGTGCATGCATCCAGAGTTCACATGCAGTGGCTGGAGGCCCTGGAGTGCCCATTCTCTCTTTCCCTTTCTCTCTCTCTGCCCCTCTCCCTCTTTCTCTCTGTCGGTCTCAAATAAATAAATAAAAATTAACAAAAAAGATGAGTGAATGGTGAGCCTGAGCCTCCAGCCTCTTCAAATGAACTCCAGGTACATGTGTCACCTTGTGCATCTGGCTTTATGTGGGTCCTGGGGAACTGAACCTGGGTCCTTTGGCTTCGCAAGCAAGTGCCTTAACCACTAAGCCATCTCTTCAGCCTGAGATATCTACAATCTTGATGACTTTCCTCCCTACTTACTCTTATCTCACAAGGCAGATCCACACTACCCATCTTAAAAATAATAACAGGGGCTGGAGAGATGGCTTAGTGGTTAAGGTGTTTGCCTGTGAAGCCTAAGGACCCAGGTTTGATTCTCCAGGTGCCATGTAAGCCAAATGCACATGGTGGTGCATGTATCTAGAGCTCATTTGCAGTGGCTGGAGGCCCTGTCACGCCCATATTCTCTCTCTCTCTCTCTCTCTCTCTCTCTCTCTCTCTCTCTCTCTCTGTCTCTAATAAATAAATAAGTAAATCTTTCAAAAAATAAGAATAACATATCACTAATCCTACAAAATGTTGTTTTGGAATTAAATACTTGAACCAAGGAAACAACTTTTCAGCCATTGCTGGATGGGCTACCCACATGAGTATTAAATGTTCTGAACAACGAGCCACTAGCACACACTCGCTGTCCACCATAGCTGCACACACTGCTTTCTTCTCTGTGCTTCCTCCGAAGTCCAGGTAGTCCAGGCACAGTGCTGACTGTACACCACTTAAGAAGACTAACTCTGTTTTCCTGTGGTCAGTGTTTATGATCAGGATGCCTGTCTCTAATAGTACTCTGTGAGGAATAAGACCTTCCTCTTTATTACAGAGCAGCTATACATGATTATCTTGTTTTCCAATATTTATTTTTCTTTCCCTCGCTTTCTTACTTCATCTCTCTCTTTCTTTCTTTTGGAAAAGAAAGGGAGGGAGGGAGGGAAGAAGAAACAAAAAGAGAAAGGGAGAGAACATGTGCCTCTTGTCCCTATTAAAAAAAAAAAAAAAAAAAAAAAACAACTCCAGATGCTTGTACCACTTTGTGCATATGGCTTCATGTGGGTACTGGCAAATTGAATCCTGGGCTGGCAGACTTTACAACCAAGTGCCTTTAGCCACTGATCCATCTACCCAGCTTTACATTTTATCTTTAATTAGAGTTTTGTATTAGTGTAAAAGCCTAGAAAAAAATATTAATTGATGAATCAGCAGAAAGCTGCAAAAAGGACAAAAGAGGAGGATGTTCAACTGGGAGTGGGGTGGCGCAACAAGACAGCACTTACCTAGCACCTGTCAGGACCTGGGACTCAGGGAGTGGGGTGGCGCAACAGGACAGCACTTACCTAGCACCTGTCAGGACCTGGGACTCAGGGAGTGGGGTGGCTCAACAGGACAGCACTTACCTAGCACCTGTCAGGACCTGGGACTCAGGGAGTGGGTGTGGCTCAACAGGACAGCGCTTACCTAGCACCTGTCAGGACCTGGGACTCAGGGAGTGGGGTGGCTCAACAGGACAGCGCTTACCTAGCACCTGTCAGGACTTGGGACCCTATTCCCAGCATCAAAGAAGAAAGAAGGAAGGGAGGAGGGAAGGAGGGCGAAAGGAAGGAGAAAAAGAAAGAAAAAACAAAAGAGGGAGGGAAGAAGAAAAGGAAGAGAAAAGGAGGAGGAAAAGGAGGGGGAAGAAGGAGCTATTCAAGCTTCAAGACTAAAAATTAAAACTTTTCATTATGATTGAAATCTTGAGCCCCATGAATGTCTTCCTCCTGATTCTTGCCCTCCTTCTCTTCACTAGGAATCTGTGTACTCAGACCAGGGCCACCTGTCCTTACAAGTAGATAAGATTTAACCCGGGGGAGGGGGCAGTGCAGGGCAGGAAAATGATAGGCACTATCGATTGCAATTAACTTGGCCACTGATTGCTGTGTGAATACAGGGAGCCACTGAGATTCAGAAAATGGGGTGGGATTCTGAAAGATTAATGACAGTTGTCAATAGGATGGAGGACTCCTGCCCAAAGGGTCACATAACTCCATTTTTCCCACTTTGAAAGTAAAATTATCAGGGAAATAGGGAGATATGATCAATGCCACTGACCATATTCCCATCCCTAATCACCTTGGCTGAGCCCAGAAAGCAAAACAAAGCTCCTTTTATTGACATTTAAAGTGCATGGCCTAGATGTCTTCTGCAATTAAATATAATTGCAAGATTCTGTTTGCTTCCTGCTTGCTGCTCCTCTTTCTGGCTGGCGCTGATGGAGGTGTGCTGTGCTCCCTCCATCTGCCTTCTACAAATGAGAAGTACCTCCTATAGTCACAAGAGAAAAGCTCCAGGGTAGGGTACGCTCTCAGCTTCCTTTTCTTTCCATTCTGTGTGAGTCCAGGAGTATAGGTCAGGAGTCAGGATCGATTGGACGGAAGTCATTTCTCCTAGAAATCAGGGCACACTCAGGAGCAAAAGATAACCTTGTATATCTCCTCCTCCATGCTTCTTGGTCACCCTGAGTAACAAATCTTTCCCTATTGATCAGCTCAAGTGAGAGGCTACCAGGTAACGTCATCATTCTTTTAGCTGACTAAAGCATAGGAGAAACAAGGGTGGTGACAGCAATGATGAAATAAACAAAAAGAAATCCACACTGCACAGGAGGAGGATCGTGTACAAAGGATCACAGCAGCAGATTCCTTGCAAGGGAAAGGGTCCCCGGCAGGTTAATTTCAGCTCGATGTCAGTCAGCTCATCCAAGTACAGCCTCTGCAGGAGGGACTGGGACTTCCATGAAATCAATATGTTTTCTCTGGGACTGTGGAGCCCTCATAAATCATAATTTGCATGACATATTTGTGCTAATAAATCTACCTTGAGGAGAGGGAAAGAAAGGAGGCTGGTTAACAATAAACCACCATCCTAAGCCTTGTGGAGAAGAGCAGAAAGGTTGGATTCCTATAGACACACAAATTCATGTAGATACAGCCTGACTAAAAGAGTTAACGGCCTCGGTGGCTGTGGATCAGCACAGAGGGAGCTAGTACAACACAATGTCCCTTCAGCCTCGGAGACTGTGTAGACTGCTCCTGTGAGGGAAGAGGAGAAAGTGAAAGTGGAGCTATAAGGGAGCCAATTGTGAGTTCATTTGTCTTGGATTCCACTCAATTGCTTTTGCTAAAAGGACAAATGAGGGGCAAATTTATTTAGTGGTTTGGATAGGAAAAGAAGAGTGGATTACTCAGCAAATTAAAAACATCCTTTGCCTCAAATGGAGACTCAGTAACCAGGATCAGTTCTCAACACATCTAAACTAGGTGGACATGGGCTACACAACTGTAATCCCAGGACTCAGGATGCTGAGGCAGGAAGATGAGATGGTTAAGGCCAACCTGGGCATCATAGTAAGACCATATTTTATTTTTATTTATTTATTTATTTTATTAGTTTTGTATTCAGCAAATACAGGCAGTTTGGTACCATTATTAGGCTCATCCGTGGCCTACCCCTCCCCATAGGCCTCTCCTTGTTGAGGCATCTGGCTAATGTGGGTCCTGGGGAATCGAGCCTCGAACTGGGGTCCTTAGGCTTCACGGGCAAGCGATTAACCACTAAGCCATCTCTCCGGCCCCTGAGACCATATGTTAAATTAAAAGAAAAAAGCTGGGCAAGGAATTTAGTTCAGTTGTAGAATTTGCCTGGCATGGGCAAGGTCCTGTGTTCTGTCCCTAGAACTAGAAAATAAAACAAACACAAGAAACCAGCATATTTGTAGATCTTTTGGCAGAATAAGTCTTATATTGTCTGTAAAACACTTCCCATCAAATGTGAATTATAGGGAAGGCAAGCAGAAAAACAGTATAGATGACAGAGCCAGAGTGACCATCTCCAGAGATCTTCCACTTCAATTTCTGTCCATCATACACATAGTGGGGACTTCCTTACTGACATGTGTCACAGAGATGGTACTAACCATGTCACTGGACTATCATAAGGATGAATTGACAGATTTGTGATGGGTGAGATTGGTAATTTTAATTAGCAACTTGACTGGATTCCAGGGACCTGGTGAGGCAATATTTCTGGATATGTCTATGAGGATGTTTCTGGTAGAAAGTAGCATTTTGGTCCCTGGATAAATAAGGAAGCCACACCTTAGCCCTATACAGTCACCCTATGACCCTGATGGAGCCAAAAGGCAAAGGAAAAGAATCCCCCGCCTTTTCCCCTTCTCTTTCTCCTCTTCCCTCTCTCTTTCTCCCTCCCCTCTTCTTGTGTTCTCTCTACCTCTCTTCCTTATCTTCCTTCCCTCCCCACTCTCTTCTTCTCTTACCCTTGGATATCAGAACTACAGGCTCTCTTCAGCTCAGGATTTGCACCACTGCCCCCCCCTCAGGATCTAAGCTCTCAAACTGGGTCCCATTCCAGGCTTCTTTGATTTGATGAGGCCTTTAAACTGGGGCTGGGTCATACTGCTGGCTTTCGTGACATTCTAACTTTCAATTGACCTAGGGTAGGGCTTCTTAGCTTTCACACTCACAAAAGCCAATAACCCTAATATTAAATCTGTCTTTGGCTCAACTATCTTGCCTTACTTTTTATCTCCTTCTCTGTCTTCTATCACTACTATCTCTCTGGAAAACCACAGTTCAGTCTATTAGTTCCGAAACACACAAAACAAACACTGGCAATGCTTCACTCACAGCCAGACACACACAGGGTGTGCATAAGACTCACTTTTTATGTGTTTTTAATGTAGAACGGAAGGGGTCTGAGAAATCACTTATTTCATTGCCTTCATTTTTCATATGGATGAAAAACAAAATTTTGGAGATTTAGAGACTGTTTAGGCAGAAGTAATAGCAGGGGAAGATGATGGAATCTGCATTTTTAATTACATTCAGCCCACATCCAAACTTTCTCTTTAAAAGAATGTTGATTGTTCCTCTGGGTACCAAAGAAAAACTTGCATATAGATGAACATTTAGAAAATTCAAAAATAAATGCAGATGAAAATAGGAGAAGTCACTGCAACACCTGCACCCGGAGCCAAGCACCGATCGTTCTTCTGCACGGAGAGCGCGCTGACTGTTGTACTAGTTTCTGCTGCTGTGTTTGGGAAAAGAATGACCTTCTTCACAAGTGCTGAAAGAACCAAACAAACAGCACTTTCGTTTTTGGATGATCGGTGTTCTGTTCTCCAACTCCTTCCCTCAGACAAGACATCTCTGAGGAGTGAGACCCTCCTTTTCACATGGGAAAGCAAAAGCAGCTGTTCTCACACCTCCTTCCCTCCAGACAGGGAGCAAAGGCCACAGTCAGCTGAACGTACCTCCAACTACAATTTGTGCTAAATTTGGAGTTAATAAAGTTTTCAACTGAACTATTATTTTGTTATATGGTGGAAAATATGCACTGATACCATTACCCAAATGTTTAAATTATTTGGCCTTGTAAAAAGCCAGGCTTAAAATAAGAGTATTTGGCAAGCAGGAATCTCTCCTGATAAAAAGCATGTGTTGAAAGAAAAACAAAAGCAAAGGGGAGTATGTGTTTTCACCCTGAGTCTGAGGACTAATGATTTATCTCTAAGTCAAATCCCCATCTTGCAAAGTTTAAAGAGAGTTGGTCCTGGTTGCAGGACATGATAAAGAGTAAGTCAGACAATGTATACATCATCATACTATTTTTTTTTTAACTTTTGTGTTGTGGTGGTTTGATTCAGATGTCCCCTGTAAACTTAGGTGTTCTGAGTGCTATGTTCCCAGCTGATGGAGATTTTGGAATTAATGCCTCCTAGAGTGTATTGCTTGGGGGTGGGTTTATGTGGGTTATAGCCAGTATCCCCTTACTAGTGTTTGGCACACTCTCCTGTTGCTATTGTCCACCTTATGTTGGCCAGGGGGTGATGTCCACCCTCTGCTCATGCCATCATTTTCCCCTGCCATCATGGAGCTTCCCCTTGAGCCTGAAAGCCAAAATAGACCTCTTTCTCCCAGAAGCTGCTCTTGGTTGGGTGATTTTTACCAGCAATGCAAAGCTGACTGCAACATGTGTGTATATGTATATGTATATGATGGTGTGTTGGTGTGTGAATGATTATGTGCACATATGCATGCACTTATGGGCATGCATGTGCCTGGGCAATACGTGCTCTGACAAGTGTATAGAAATCAGAGGACAACTATGTAATGTTGGTCATCTCCTTCTGCTTTGTTTGAAACAGGGTCTCTCCTGTTGTTTGTTGCTGAGAACACCATATTAACTGGTCTGTTAGCTTCAGGATTGTTGTGAGGCACATTGGAATTACAGACCTGTGTGCCACTTTTTTTAAATAAAATTTTTATTTATTTATTTATTTATTTATTTATTTGAGAGAGAGAGAGAGAGAAAGAATGGGTGCGCTAAGGCCTCCAGCCACTGCAAACGAACTCCAGACACGTGCAACCCCTTGTGCATCTGGCTAATGTGGGTTCCGGGGAATTGAGCCTTGAACCGGGATCCATAGGCTTCACAGGCAAGCACTTAACCACTAAGCCATCTCTCCAGGCCCTGTGTGCCACTTTTATGTGTGGCTTTTTTTTTTTTTTAACCTGGGTGCTGCAGATTTAAACTCCAATCAGTGGACTTGCAAAGCCATTTTTTTAACCACTGAGCCATCTTTTACCACTGAGCTCTAAGCATATCATTTGTATGTTATACATATATCTTCATGAAGATTTATGCAAGTATTTAATATGTAAACATGGATGTGTATCTTAGATACAAATATAAGTATGTATAGAGGCTACAAAGAACTCAACATGAAAAAAAAAATCTGCTAACGTATTTTGTAAAGCTCAGGGATTGTTGCAGAAGAGGAGCAGGAAGATTTTAAGAGCCGTAGGGCAAGTAGAAATGTCCTGAGCTATAGGCACACCCCCACCTCCAGGCTGACTGAGGTCCTAAATACCCACAGTTAACACCAAGAACTCTATTGAGGAGAACCCTCAGGGAAATTGGGGCTGGAGGAGAGGAGTTACAAGACTACATAATCTGTAGACAATAAATAAATGATAATGATATCTTGATAAGGTACATTAAATAAGTTTTACTGTGTGTGCCTGTGTGTAAGAGATATTCATAACTGTATATGAATGTGTGAAAGAGATTCACATTTGATCTGCCTACACAACATGACATTGAAACCTGGTCAGGAGCACACAGAGGGCTACGCTGTGACATCCCTAATCCGTGTATCAAAATCCTAACGGTAACACTTGGGTATGATTAGCTTCATTCACATGGAAAAACATGCTTAGAAAAAGAATTCAGCACAGGTGTAATCAACTAGAAATTAAAGTCAGTTCTATGTAAGCACAAACCTTTTTGTTTCTTGCATGTGTATACATATATGGTGTTGTGTTACTACATGCACTCACACATTTGCATATATGAACACATATGTGCAGATTCATGTGTGTGCATGTCTGTACATATGCTTATGGAAGCCAGAGACTGATTTCTTAGGTCTTCCTCAGTCACTCTGCAACTTAGATTTTAAAAATGGGTGTGCAGGCCCTCCTGCCATGGCAAACAAATTCTAGACGCATACGTAATTTTGTAATTCTGGCTTTATGTGGGTACTGGGGAATCAAGCCCAGGCTGTCAGACTTTGCAAGCAAGTGCCTTTAACCACTGAGGCACTGCCTCTTACACTCCTTTAGTCCTTGAGTCAGTGTCTCTCCCTAAATCTTCAGCTCACTCATTTAGCTACATTAGCTAGCCAACCAGGCCCTAGAGATCCTATTGTCACTGCCTTCCAGCTCTGGCATTACAGGGACTCACCATCCTTCCCTGTTTTTACATTGGTGCTAGAGATCTGAGCCCAAGTCCTCATGCTACTGTAGTGGCACTTTCCTGCACAGTTATCTCCTCAGCCCCAGTCATTCTTTTTACTTCACTGACTTCCCCTTCACCTTTCTGTGTCTTGAGGGGCAGGCAGAATGTAATGAGGAGGAGAAAGGAGAGCTTGTAAACAGATAAAGAAATAAGCAAAGCATCTACTTGAAGAGGGCAGGGAAGTGAGGACCCTCCCAGGAGGTGCTCTGAGAAGTACCTTTTTACAGCAGTACAACTCTAGAGTAGTGGAAGGAAAAGGACTGTGGTTTCTTTCTGCTAGCCATACTGTAGATATGCATTTATTCACCATCTAAACAAGTCATTCTTGAATACCCTGGCCTCCTATTTACAAGATTTTCTCAGTATTTACCATGTAACATCAGTAACAATTATCTTCTTGATTCATACCTTCTTAGAAACAAACCATAATTTAAATAGAATGAGCATTAACTTTAGGTATCCACATTCAGTAAGAGATTTTGTCAGAAATCAAATAGGCATTTTACCAAGTAAAAATGAATTTACATTGTTTTAAATTTTATGCACAAATTGGATGTCACACAAGATAACAGAGTCAAAGTTTATTGCATCCTATGTCCAGTCCCTATGACAGTGTCTGCATTTGAGCCTGGATATGTTGTTAAATACAGGAGGGAGCAGGATGAACTGAGAGCCTGGCCAGTGGACATGTGAAAAACACATGCACAAGACAGGGAGGAGTCCTCAACTCTGCTCCGGGCTTAACACTGCTCTCATAGCCAACGACATCTTTCCTCAGCCCTAGCTTACCTGGGTTTCCGTCCTTTGTCCTAGCTTCCTGCCATCTATACAGATAAAGGTAAAAGAAATATTTTTTTTGCAATTCACAGCACTGTACCAAACATTCTCCACATCTGGGAATGGGCTGAAACTCTGAATGTGCTCTTACCCATCAAACTGCTGGGGCAATGTTGCTTGCCCAAACCTCACAGCCAGGATGCATACTACGGGAAAGGGAACCTGGCAGTGCTTAGCTCCAACACCTATGCACGTGGCTCTGTGGAGCCCGGCAAATAGCCTGTGGGTAGCAGAGTGCTACAGGTGAGCCATGGCCAGGCTCTGAAGTTGCTGCTCAGCTGACTGAACCTGGAGCTTACTATAGAGCAGGTGATGGAGGCAGAAGCAGAGCCCTAACGAAGACCAAGGTTAAAGAAATATCAGAGCAGTGGGAGGATGTAAAGAAAGGTGCCCCTCTGAGGGGAGCCAGGTGTCCATCCACAAGATTTTCTAGAAGAAATCTGATTACTATTTTGCCAATAAAAAGAGGTGAATATTACTACAATATACAGGGAGTGGTCTGAGTAATCGAAAACACTATTAAATATGTTCCACTCCCTGTTAGGAGTTTTACTCCTGTCTGACTTTCTGTGGTTTACCAGTCTTTCCAAGAAAAGCAATAAAGCCAGTGAGAGTCATGTTTGTTGAACAGTAAATGCCAATCGGTGGCACAGAATGGCTTTGCTCTAATTGGCGTGCAGAGGAGTCTCTGCAGCTGTGGGGGCTTTCTCCCACTTTTGCTAGAAGGATAAGCCCATATGTGGTTCCTGAGTCCCAGTGGGCAGCCCTAGCCCATAGCTCAAATGGAATCTCCACATTCACAGCAGCGATTCACAGATGCTTTGTGCTACTGATTTTTCATTTCTGCATTATCTGTATTTGCCAAAAGGCTTCCTTCGCTTAATTAGGGAAACAGGTTTGGGGAATAAAATTGCATGAACCAACAGAAAGTAATTGCATGTGAGATGCAGGGTTTTAGGAGAAATGTCTGCTCATGCCTCTCTCTGGCATCTTACCTCCAGCAGCCCCCTGCGGCTATGCGTCCAATGGGAAGAATATTTTACCAGACAGCAGGTAATTAAGATGTTTTTGGCACCGAGTGAAGTTCCGCTCAATGTTCCTAGTATAGTGCGACTGAAAGTATGCCATGTGAGTTGCTGATCCCCCACAATCTTCCAGTAAGTTTGAAACACAAGTTAAAAATCACAGGGAAAAGACAGCACTGAAGAGTGACCGAAAACTAACCATGTAACTTAATCCTGTCATTTTACAGAAGAGCAAACTGAGTCCAGATGGATTCATAGACAAGCCATAGGAAAAGGACAACAAGATGGAAGAGGATCAGACTCCTGGCTCCTAAGGTTAGTGTTTCTCTATTTCAATGAACAATAAATCTGCTTCTATTGCATATTAGAACTGTAATGTGTGTATATGCAGATATACACAATATGTATGTGCATACATATACACACTGTACTTTGTACACATAGATGCGCAAACATAAATGCATATATATTAGTGTATATATTAGTATTCATAATATGTATAACATGTACTTTAGCCTTCTCTAACTTATCTATGCTCATAAAATCAAAATATAGTCTTAGTGTAAAACAGAATAGTACTGCATTATTAAATTGTCTGGCAAGAAATCAAGGCATCTTATAAGTAGAGAACAGAAATACATAAAGAGAACCTGTGGAGGATAGAAATGTTTATTATATTCAACAAACAAACATTTTATGGGTCTCTAGTTTGCTGACCATGAGGTCATAGCAAACAGCCAGTGTTAAGCCCATGATTAAGCCAGGGAAATGCCACAAAAGCAAGGGGGTGTAAAGGACAGGCACATGACGACGGTGTCCACAAAGTGCTGCAGCTTCTCAGAGAAGAGCAGCTGCTGGACGATGTACTGCGATGGCAGCATGCACTGGACGCCTATCCCTTGCACTGTGCTAACCTTGCAGGGGTCTCTGCCCTCAGAGGGAGAGAACTGAAGGCACATTTGCGTCTGGCTTCTGCCCAGAAGAGGCAGTGTAGGGAGACAAGTGAGTTGTAAAAAAGGTTGCTGTCCCAGCAGGGCTCAAATAATATGAAGGAGAGAAGCCCTGTTGCTTCTCCAAGATGAAAAACAGGACAAAGGGAACAAAATTTTCAGAAGAGGGCTGAAGAGATGACGTACTGGTTAAGGTGCTTGCCTGCAAAGCCTATGGAACCAGGTGCCATTCCCCAGGACCCACATAAAGCTAGATGCACAAGGTAACACATGTCTGGAATTTGTTTGCAGAGGCTAGAGGCTCTGCTGTGCCCATTCTCTCTCTCTCTCTCTCTCTCTCAAATAAACAAATTAAAATGTTATAAAAAGAAGATTTATAGAAGATTTGGGCCACAGAATTAAGAGACCAGGAGGGAAGCTCAGGTGTTTGCTTGCAAAACCTGATGGCCTGGGTTCAATGCCCCAGTACCCATGTAAAACCAGATGCACAAAGTGGCACATGTCTCTGGAGTTCATTTACAGTGGAAAGAGGCTCTGGCATGACCACACTGTCTGTCTATCTCTCTCTCATTCAAATAAATATCTTTTAAAATCAGGCCAGGAGCATGATGTGAACAGGATAGCAAAACACCCAAGATTCCAGAGAGCAATAGGCTCATGATGTGATCATGGACTTGGAAACCAGACAGTTTTGAGCATAAGTAGACAATGAAAACTTCAAGCAAGATATGTATGGTCGAACCAGATGACGAGTACAGTCTCCATGATGATGCCAAGAGCACCACAGTGGTTCTCGGGTAAGGACCCTGCATACTGCTAGATCAATCTACACGTTGGTGCAACACTAGCATGACTGTTAATGGAGTAAGCAACTGCTTTCTGATTGGACTTGAAGCCAGCTCTACAGGAGGGAGTTCATGACAGCTATTAATTTAAAGATTTGGTGCATATGAAGAGGCAATATTAAGCAGCTCCACTTCATTTCTTATTTACTTAAGTGATTAGACAGATGCTGGTATCATCAACTGAGATAGGAAATGAAAGCACTAGGTTTGGGTCTATGATACAGGATATAGTGACTAAATCAAGCTACAGAGAAATATTTATGATTTAACATAATGAAACATTCTATTCATTCACCATGAGCAGTTACTACCAATAGTAATAAGATCAGGGTTTCATGTCTGTAATATCATGCTTTACTAAGCATCTCCATGGATAGGGTACTGTCTCAGCTCAGAGATGTCTTTACATAATATCACCAATGAGGATTCAGCAAGAAGAGTCAGCTAGGGCATAAAAAAATACCCTGATTTTTTTTTAAAGTTCTACATCATTTAATATTCTGAGGTTTGGAATAATCTCTCTTTTTATTAACAGACTATACCTGTGAACTAAATCATGGAAACTCTTTTAATAACCTGGTCTAGGAGTGGGGAGACAACTCATAAAGTGTTTACAACCCAAGCTGATTTCCCAGACCCCATGTTAGAAGTTGGAAGCTATGGTGGGATTAAGGAATGCCACCACACTGATGGTGAGATGGGAGATGGAGATAGGAGAATTCCCTGGAATCTTGTGGTATGCTCAGCACAGAACATCAGAGTGAGAATTCAAAAAGAAAAAGCCCGTCTCAAGGAATGGTGAAGGTAAGAATGACTGTGAAGATGCCCTCTAACCCCCACATTCAAGCTATGGCACACAGGGGCCTGCAGTCACAAACATGAACACTCCCATACAAATTAAAATGAAATTATAATTTTAAAACGACCGGAACTCACCCTCCACACTAACCCTGTTTTTCCCACCCAGACCCCTGGATCACAGGATCAGCCCTCATTTCCCTCAGTTCACAGACTAGAAATCAACGGTCTTTCTCAAATTGCCTAGATGTTTCCAAGGCTTGTGGACTCCCATCCTTCCGGCTTTTCCTGAGCGCCACCTTCTGTCTTCACCTGCTCTACACCCTGATGGCTTTTCCAATCCCCACCAGTCCTAGAGCAAACACAGTGCTTACAGGATACGCAGAGGGGCACATCTCAGCACTGGAAAGATGGAAGGTCAAGAGTCTAAAGCCATCCTTACATCACTATATTAGGCCAGCCTGGACCACATGCGAACCTAGCCTACTTCTGTAGCTGCTGGTTTCTATCCTGGCTCTGCCAGGGTCACATTGCTGATGAGTTGGCTAAGGCTCCAAAGATTCACCCTCAGCCTGGTTCTACTAGAACCCATCAGTTCTACTCATCACCTAACCTTTGTGGGTCACTCTCATGAGACCTAAGAAATACTAACTGGTGTTCTGATGCTTTGAAGAGAAGTCATTGTCTCCTTTCTCTCTCTGCCTCGACTGGGAATCACAATGACCCATAAGCCCTGCAAAGGTGTGGAGCTATGCTCAAGTCAACCCTAACACAGATGGCAGGTCTACCTTTTTGGGCCTAGACAGCCAAACCTGGCTACCTTGTTGAGCTGAAGTGTAAACCCTACATAGCAGTTACCTTCTTGTTACTGAAAGAAAACACCCGACCAAAAACAGCATGTGGAACAAAGGGTTTATTTCAGCTTACTGTTTGGTGGGGAAAGCACAGCATAAGCAGGAAGTTGACTCACATCATCATGTATCAGCAGGGAAGCAGGGGACATTTTACACTCAAACCACTACAACCTGTGTAGCTCAGGCTGCTCTCTTCAGCTCCACAAGACATTCACCAAACACCTTGAGAACTCACACCTGCTCCTCGTCAGCACATTCTAGGCTCTTCTCCTTACTGAGCCCTCCTCCATGTATCTATGTCCCTGATAAAACCCTCCTCTGTGAATTTGTTTCTTTTCTTCAAACCCCTCTGAAGATGCAAGCCCCATTAGGATGAAGCCACCCTGAGAAGGACTGCTTCCTAAAGCTGGCACTCCCCAGAGACCTGTCCTTGGAGCACAGTAATGCAATGATGGAAGGGAGCCCCACAGGTAACAAACACCTGAAGCTTTCACTCAGCATTTGAGAGCGCACAGGTTACCTTCGTGGACACTGTCTCCCCAGCAGAACAACCTTGTCAGCCAGTTTGGCTCAGCCTCTCCAAGCTGTAAGAATTAACATATAGATTCCTGCCAAGTTGCACAACTGTGTATTTGACAAGGCCATGGCCTGAACTCAAGTCTTCTAAATCCTTAACTTAGGGTTCACTCAGTCCCAGGAATTCAATCTAGATGACATTCCAGAGTGGAACAGTTAATCAGTGTGTGGGGGGGTCCTCTGGCCAGATGTGCATGCTGAGTGCATTTCCACACCAGATCCGCCAAAAGTAGATCAGAATTGGTGGGTGTCAGACAACTGGGGGTCAGCGAGAGTCCCTAGAAAGCAGCCAGACTAACACTGGGGCCACACGAGATGAAAGGCAGTGCTATTTGAAACACAGAGTGGCTTTCGCTCGCACCCCAGTGCTGTGTTTATCGCCATCTTAAACACCGCTTCCTCTGAACAGGGAACACCAGAATTTGAGGTTGGGGAAGCTCACATACAGCGTTGCTAAGACATGTTTTTGGTTGTTGTAATCTCCTCCATAAATCCTCCATTGTCAAATCTGAAGTTCTAGTGTAACTGCTTCCTGCAATAGGACAGCTCCCCACCAGACCAAACATCTTTCACAAACATTTCTTGATCCTAGGGAATGTGGGTGGCAAGTTACTAAAATAACAATGACCTTAGTATTACTTTGGCTTTTACCTTTGCTGGCTGCTCACAAGCTGCCTCCATCCTTGGCAAGTAGCAGGTTAAGTCTTTGTTGCAAGCTAAGATAAGAGCACTTAATATAGATTCTTCAGCATTTTAATTTATAGTGGGCTTGGCTGGGATGAAAGGATGTGTATTTGCTGTCTGGGCTTCTTTCATCCCAGGACACCCTAAGATACAAGATGTTACATCTCAATTGGGTTCTTCTACTAAAACCTGTTAATAAATTTTTAAGAAGTCATGGTATATGGGCTCCTATGGTCTTTTTATGGCTAACTGTAAAAGATTTTAGTTGTCTCTTCAATCTTCTTCCTGCTCTTTCCATTTCTAATTTTAAGGTTTAAAAGTTACTTTTAGACCCAAAGGAAAACATAGTTAAGTCAGGGATGAAAGAAAGGGAGAGATATAGAGCCTGTAAATATAAGAGGATGCCAGATTGAGGCAGACAGGGCTGTCTGTGCTTGGGTTCTCATTTTATAGCCTTGCAGAATGAAGACGGTGTCCTGCATTTACTGCCCAAGCATCACTAGAAGCAGGTAACCTCACACACTTTCTTAGGAAGCCTCATTCACATGTTATCCCAAGGTGTCATTGGAGTGTGCTCTGCCAAGATGTGTGTGCATGTGTGTGTGTATGACACACTGTGGTCCACTATTATCAAGCTGTTCTGGACCCATTATCTCTGTCTGTGCATGGCACACAGACTGTGACATGCAGAAGAAAGGTCAGCCATTACAAAAGAGGGCTCTCCAACAGGGAGAACAGCCCAAGATGAGTATGCACATAATACCCAGCTGGAGTCCTCTACTATGCTCAGCACCTATGGAAGTGCCACTCAGAGAAGCAGGGACAGGAGCCCTTCGATTTTAAGCATCATGTAGGAGTCCTGTTTGGACACATTACAAGATCAGCATTGATGCTTGTCCTGGTGCATAGCCCGCAGGTCCTGTTGCCTCTATCTGTGAAGAAGGGCTCCCCAAAGGCATAAGACATGATTGGCAGTTTTGACTCAAGGACCTATCTATCATTGTGAAAATATCAGGTGCAAAGTGGGAAGCAAAGTTACACTGTTCTTTGTGTGGATTACTCTGTAGCAATGAGAACAAAATGGAAAACAGGTACTTAATTACTTGCCTGGCCCCTTGCAGAAGCACCTGAGGTTGTACTCCTGTCATGCTCTACAATACGTTCCTAGAAGACTGGACCGCTTACCTTCTCTGTACACACTAGGTCTGTACACAGCAGTGAGTCTCTTCTCCTTCCATGTCCTGACAGCACTTCTGGATGTGCTGGACTCCTGGACCTTCTTTGAAACATTTAGCAAATGCCTATTCTTTAGCAGTGCTCAAATTTATTTCAAGAGAATTTCTTTCCTTCATCTAGATTGCCTTCTGAGCTTACAGGCACCACATAAAAGGAAATTTCCATTTTGCCTGAGCATTGTTGTTTCAACAAAATAAGTGAGAAACAAAGAGTTGTGCCTTTAGGTCATGTCTGCAGGGTAGGTGTCCCATAACTTTCCCATCTAGCCAGGGCCAGAGTTAGAGCCAGGTTTCTGTACCTCTTTTGCTCTTAATTTGTGCCTGAATTAACAGTGCAATTAAAATGGTTTAGAGGGGTTGGAGAGATGGCTGTCTGTAAAATGTTTGCTGCACAAAATTGAAGTCTGGATCCTCAGCACTCACATAAAATGACAAGTAGGGTGGAAGCATGTGCCTGTAATCCCAGCATAGGGGAGGCAAAGGGCCTACTGGCTAGCCAACTCAGCAGGCTCCAGGCTGAGTGAAAGACACTGTCTCAATAAGGTGAAGAGAGATTGAGGAAGAATGCAGATGTCAACCTCCATATCTGTATGCACACACAACCACACATACACAGACACAAAAGACTTAATTTCCATCTGTTTTCACAAAACATGATTTCAAATATTCACTTTTTATGCAGGTGACATCTGGAATATGAGCAACATGGCTTGACCTGGCTTTGACCTTTGCCTCCAGCCTGGGCCCCTAGAGAGCCCAAGAGGGCCATGTGTGGAAGCTCTGGTGCTCACTTGAGGCCTCATTCCAGGACACAGCGAGGGAACCCAAAAGTCACACCCCTCTACTTTCCCCCAGCTAGACATCATTGCTCCTCCCCCACACCCACATATTGCCCTATGACTGATATTCAGAGCCAGGAGGTTTTCACACTTCAATAGCCCTAATACTGAGAATGGGATCTTGTGGGTTGATGGGATTCAGCTTCTTGAAGGGTCCATGAGCTCCTTTCCCACATGGGCACATTCTGACTGCCCAGGAACTGCTCCCACTTGAAAGTCCCCCAATCTCGGATGCTTCTCTTACCTGCAGCTGTCTCTTGGCCACACTGAGTCATCCACCTCCTAATTTATGTGCATCCTCAGGAGTCCAGTAAGTTACATCCTGCCAATAGTGATGCAAGATTTGGGATTAGTAAGGGGTCACTCAGACTTGTGAACCCCAATTTTTGGGTCCTTATCCTGTTAACAAAGAAATGATAAAAACAGAGTTCAGAAGGATAAATTAAGAATGATTGAGTTTTCATGGGAGAAACTATACTCCTCGAGGTTTATTTAGGGAACATTGATATCTAGGAAAAAGCTGGAACACTACACACACACACACACACACACACACACACACACACACATGCACAAAGAAGACAGGATCTAAAAGCTCATACAAGAAAATCTGAGAAAACATTCGCACACCAGTGGGGGAGCAAAGCATGAGAGCATCAGCCCTTCACCTCCACACAGGAGCGAGCACAGAGACTGAGCAGGGTAACCGAAGGAAAGCACCAAGTCCAAGACTGGAACATTCAGATGAGAAACGAATATTCAAGAAAGTACAGACACATCACGCATGTAATCAAAGCATAACACAAATAGAAGGCAAGCAGAAAACGACCCAGGCTGAGAAAAAGTGCTCTCCCCTTCCCAGCCAAGCTAGTTCCAGCCAGCCTGGGTTGGAGAGAGACTTACACGGATGTTTAGGCCAACTCGCAAAGCAAAAGGAGAGAATCGGTTAGAGCCCCAACCTCCATTCTAAGGATCAGACATCCAATCATGATGAGCTTCCTCATCAGACACAGGTGTGTAAGTAGAGACCTGATTGGTTCACATCGAATATGTCAGGCTCTGATTGGTTCTTGGGCTCAGGGGGTTGACCCGGGACTGAGTTGAGGAAGAATCAGGAAGTTTCTAATGGGCATGTCACTGGCAGCCCTCTTCTACGAGAATAGACTAGGTGTCAGTTTGAGTTTTGCTAGGATGAAAAAAGGATAGGTCCCTCTTTGGACTTCTGTTGGTGACTACCCAAAAAGCAAAACAAGCAAACAAAACCAAACCACTAACTTACTCGTATTTCTCCTTCCATAGAGAAGTTGTTCACATTTTACCATAGAACATGAAAATTTACACAACTCACCCACTCACTTCCCAAAGTGACTTTCACTGTCCCAAGGGAAATCTGTCCTAACTTCAGAGAAACTGAGATTATGGCTCTAAGAGTTTATTTATGTCATGTGTTCAAGGTTACACAAGAGATAACAAATTGTTGGCAAGAAAAGTAAATTATCTAATAGTTCCTAGGTTTTGTTTAATATTTATTTGAGAGGATGTGTGTTTGAGAAAGAGAGATAAAGTGTGTGTGTGGCAGGGTGGGGGGTTACACCAGAGCCTCCTGTTGCTACAAATAAACTCCAGATGCACTCACCACTTTGTACATACGGCTTTACATGGGTACTTGAGAATTGAACATGGGCCAGCAAGCTTTGAAAGCAAGAACCTTTAAACACTGATCCATCTTTCCAGACCCTAATTTTATGTTTTGCATGTGCCTGCTGTGTGAGGGCATGTATGTATGCATGTTCATATGCATGTGGTTGCCACATGTGTGTATGCTGCATGTGTGTGTACATGCATGTGGAGGTTAGAGG
Organism: Jaculus jaculus; assembly: GCF_020740685.1. Lineage (NCBI taxonomy): Eukaryota > Metazoa > Chordata > Mammalia > Rodentia > Dipodidae > Jaculus > Jaculus jaculus. Next base: position 61,550,412 of record NC_059103.1, on the reverse strand, counting down.
TTGATGTGAGTATCTTCCTCTGTCACTTCCCTCTTATTCTTTGAAGTAGAGTCTCACACTAAACCTAGAGCTCATCAGTTCAGTTAGACTACCTAGTCAGTAAACTCCAAGAATTCTTTTTCTACTTCTCAAGAGCTGGGATTACAGGTGCACAGCTAACCTGACTTTACATGGATGCAGAGGATCTAAATTCCAATTTTAATGTTTGCATGGCAGGTCTTTTGCCCATGGAACTAGATCCCTGGCCCTTGTTTGTAATTACACTATACCGAAATCAAAATAACTTTGTTCGCTGCCCTAAGTGAAACTGTTTCCTAAACATACCAGTGGTGATAGTTCCCTCTATTTTAAATGCCTGGTATAAACCAGGTCCATTGTTTACCCTGTTTTCTTTCCTTACAGCAACATGCTGGCAAAACATCTAGTGAGCAGGCTGGGCTTAAAGCCAGCCACAGCAGTACCTGCTGCTCACAGAGTTTCTTCCATGCTCACAAAGATGGATTCACATTCCTCTGACATGGGTCATCATGTGACCCAAACAGACCTCCATACTGTCAGTGTATTTTTCCTGTGTAAAGGGGTTATAATGAGACCTCTATATGCCACCAGCTTGTTATAAGGGATAAATCCACGTGTCAACAAATGCTTTTTCAATGACAAGTTATCTTCTACTCTATGCTATTCTGCTCTCTCTGAGTTCAGTGCTGGAAGAAAGCTCTGGAAAATCCTCCTGACAGTTGTTCTAGCAAACTAAATAGTTGTCTCCACAAAAATCTTATTGAAAGTAGTATTATAAATAGAAGCAGCTCAATGTCTTCCACAGGACCAAAGATCTGTGCACCCAGTCAGGTGCAGGTCAGCTATAAGAAACAAGAAATTCTGGCTTGAAAAGACCTTGAAGGTATCATGCTTAGTAAGCCAATCACAAAATAACAAATATTGAGTGCTTCTCTTTATTTAAGATACCTACAACAGCCATGTTTGTAAAAAAAAAAAAAAAGAAAAGAAAAGAAAGTAACATGGTGGGAAGAAGGCACTGGAGGAAGAAGGGAAAAGGAAACCAATGTTTATGGGGATACCATGAGGGAAGATTTGAGATGAATGGTGGATATGGTTAACACTGATACATGGTACACTTACAACTGGATAGCATGGTGTGTTTTATGTCGTGCATATTTTACCACAATAAAAAGTTGTCATTGAAGTTAATGTTTCAGACCCATTCTTATATTTCCTGTATGTGCTTATTTGTCTTCATAGAGGCAAAAATTCTTCACTTCCCCACTGAGTTTCCCAGTCTTCACCCAACTTTAAGCCATGGCCTCTAGGAGCCTTGTCTGATTCCCAGGAAAAGCCACTCCCACCTAACTGTAACCAAGAGCCATATCCTGGACCTGTTGGGATCTCTGGGGCCTGCTGTGACCTCCTTGCCAGTACTGGAATCACGCTTGGTAGCACCTCATCTATGGGGCAGACTGTACAGAGAGGGATCTGGGAATTCAAAGCACAAATGGAAACAAAAGCAAATGGAAGTTTAAAACTGCCCCTCCTTCATATAAGAGATTTCAAAGTCTCAGCAGGACTGTGAAACTCAGTAAATCTATCCCACCAGACCAGGCCCTGAGCCCCTGCTACTGTCATTTAAAAGAAGTGAGGTAAAGCAGCCATTCATGAGGGAAGTGCAGCAGAAGATATAGGGCATGCATAAGCCATACATGTATTTATCTAGAAAGGGCATTAGCATACTTCCTGAGGGGAGACTCACAATCACTGTATGGAGGATACAGTAGCATTATACCTGTTCTATACCTGTAAGGCCTAAAGATGCCACAAGTTTCAAGCAAAGTTAACCTGCAAGTGAAAAGCAAAGCCAGGATTTGAATCAAGAGATACCCTGTGAGTATTAACTTCTCTTCAATTTTGCCTCTTCTACTGTACAGAGAGCATCAATGGAGCAGTGAGAGCATACCTGCCCTCCATATGGCTGGCATCAGCCTCACCCTGATGGCTGTCTTTGAAACATGAAGTTAGCCTGAGGTAGAAGAACATGTGTAGATCATTAGAGAAGAGAGGGCTCAAAGGTTACAAGTACTTCCTGCATAAATCTCACCCACATCTCCGCTGTGAGTGGAACTGAAGAGAATCAATTCTCCACTTGATTTTTAAGTTTCCATATCCTCATTTTGTGAAAATGGTAGCTCTTAAAAAAAAAAAAAACAAATTTCCTGCAATTTTTAAAAAATTTTTAAAAATATCAAGGAGTGAAAAATTTCTTTAGAGGAACTTCTCCACGACAACAAGTTCTAGAGCTTAAATGTGCCAAATGTCTAGATAAAGACTGGCAATCAGCATTGTGAGTTAAGGTTAACACAGTCTATGTGGAGTACTTTCAAACATCACTTGACACCAGAGGTTCCATAAAGTGACGTATGGAGACCTGAAGCCTCAGAGAAGGCAGCATTGTGCCTAGAAAATCTGGGGGATGTGACTGATTGGAATCCAGGCTTCCACTTGGCAAACACCTAAGGAGGTGAGGCATTAGCAGTTGTGACAATCAATAATACAGGGGACTATTCTGACTTAATCATTGTATATGGATGCTATGCTCTAAGAAAGTTAAAATGGGCCATCCCTATTGCTGAAGACATCATGTGTTGCCAACACAGAACACAGAAAATCCCAGCTTGCATCCAGAAGAGAACCAGTCCTACTAGTGCTGGAAAGCACTATATTAGCTACTGGGGGAAAGTGGCCAACAATGGTGTGAGCAAGCAGGGGGCTAAGTACTCAGAAGCAAACACCCTGACAAAGGTACACACCAGTGCATTGGTGTCACACAGCCTTGGTGGGGAACCAATGGCTTTCTGATTGGCTAAGGGAACAACTCAGTGGAAAGGAACCCATATCTAGAACTGGGAGCCAGGTCAGAATCCTATGGAGACAAAGATTATGCTCCCCAACGACAAGCACCTACTAATCTCTGGCTAAAAGAGGACCTTACATTCAACAAACTCTCTCTAAATTAATAATGCTTTGCCAACTTAGTCTGTGATGACTTCTCTCTCCATTGGAGAATCTGTCTTTTTCAGAAGGTAGAAAGACCCTAGGAGATAAACCACCCCTCACACTTCAGCCAAGCCATAGCTGAGACCACAGAGGAAATGGGGGGACCAACAAGGTGCTACTTCCAGTGGTGAGCCTGACAACCAGCACCAGGGTGAAGGAGACAGATGCTGGGATCACTCAACACCTACCAAAGCAGAGATTCAGAGGCTCCTAAAAGCTCATAAGTGAAGAAGACTTAAAACACACCCACCAAGACTCAGGGAATTTTGCATAAGAGGGTGGCACAAAGATTGTAAGAGCCACAGGTCCAGATGTCATGCCCAGAGGCATTACCTTCCCCAATAACTGGCTACTGTTCCCACAACAAATAACCCATAACTCCATGGGTAATACCAACAACCCCACTGAGGAAGGCCCCTTGCAGAATGAGGGCAGGGAGAAGGGAAAAGATGGGACCAATATATGCTGTATCCATACAAAGTATGTTCTTGATTTAAAAAAAAATAGTTTAATTAAAAAAAATGAGTCATCCCTTGGATGGATAGCTATCATTCTTGGACCCTACAGTCACCTCCATAAAGGCAGTTAGTTACTTGAGCAGCTTAGCACTGGGGTTTGCTGTGCTTTCCTGGAGCAAAGTGAGGAGGCCCTTCAAAGACCTTCTCCAGGCAGGAATGTGGTGCTTGGTCACTCTTCCTTCCCAAGGGCATACCAAACATTGCATTTCTGCTGGGTCCCTCCACCAAAACTAGTCTTGGCTTTGCCATGGCTCCCGAGCTTCATCCCAATATTCTCCTCTATGTATCTCTTTAGAGTGCACAAAATGTATTCATGAATTCATTCCACAAACTTAACAGCTAATATCAGCCAGTTCCTATTCTACATCCTAGAGCTGGGAAAATCAAGGCAGGCCACAAAAATTCTTGCAGATATGAGTTAATAAACCAGTAAAAACATAAATAAAATCATATAGTAAAATAAAGTTGCTGATTAAAATCAAAGCAGGGGACTAAAGAGATGGTTCAATGGGTGGAGGGCTTGCCATGCAAGCATGAGGACATGAGTCAGATCTTCAGCACCCACACAAATGCTTCATATTGTAGCATGTGTCTGTAATCCAATAACTGGGGGTGCATAGTCATGTAACTCTTTGAGGCTTGCTGGCTAGTGGAGCTGATTTTGTTAGCTTCAGGCTCAGTGAGAGATGCTATCTCAAAAAAATAAGGTGAAAGCCTAGGATGATGGCTTGGTAGTTAAAGATGCTTGCTTGCAAAGTCTACAGACTGGGGTTCAATTCCTCAGTATCCATGTAAAGCCAAATGCACAAGGTGGTGCATGTATCTGGAGTGTCTAGCTACAAGAGGCCCTGGTACTCCCATGCTTCCTCTCTCTCTCTCTCTCTCTCTCTCTCTCTCTCTCTCTCTCTCTCTCTCTCTCCCACCCCTCTCAAATTCCCTCTCTCTCTCTCTCTCCCTCCCTTCCTCTCTTCCTCCCTCTCCTCTAGTTCCTCACAAATAAATAAAACACATTTTAAATAAGCCAAAACTTTTTTTAAAAAGTTAAAAACAGAGCATACTGGTACATGACTTTAAACTCAGCACTCAGGAGGCTGAGGTAGGAGGATCACCATGAATTTGAAGCCAGTTTTGGCTACAGAGTGCGTTCTAGGTCAGGTTGGGCTAGACTGAGACCATCTCAAAAAATTAATGAATACATTCAAATACACACACACACACACACACACACACACACACACACACACACACACACAAACTGATGTTCCAGAGATGCTTTAAAGGCTATATTTAAAAATAGGGTGACGAACCATTGAGGAAGATACTCAAAATCATCCTCTGGCCTCCATATGTACATTTATCCACACACATCTGTGTACTCACATGTATATGTAACATACACACATATACACATGCAAAAAATAACAAGTAATTAAATAAAGATAAAAGCAAGGCAGATGTGAGGCTGTGGCTATAGCTAAGTGACGGTGCACTTACTTAGTCTGCATGAGGTTCTGGATTAGTCCCCTGCACTGAAAAGGAGAAGAAAGCACAGCAGACAAAAGGAGCAAAAAGTCTGAGGGGACGAGGAGGTATTGTTGTTTGTTGCCTTGTAGAGTAGCTGAAGCCCTCCACAGGAGGTAGAAGTTGATCTGAATAAAAGGGCTAGGCCTTTAAGGCATAGAAGTCTGTTGCAAGACCAAAAGGACGGGGATATAACAGTCCTTTGCACCGTATGGCCAGCAGATGCCAAGAACACAGCAAGAATGGCCAGAAGTCCAAGACTAATGGAGAGCAGACAACAAACTCTAAGATGTGAAGTCAGAGACCACAGGGACCAGCGAGACTGGGGACTGGAAGCACTTGTGGCTCTGGGGGAAAGGAATTCATAAATCACATGAGCTGCCTGCTGTGCTGAGTTGGGCATAATCCAGAGGCTCTAGGGAAGGAGGCAATGGTGGCTTAAACCACAATGGTGGTGGTTGACATCTCAGTATATCCTGTGAAAATACAGCCAACAGAACCTGCTGACAGACTGAGAAACTGCAGACTCCAAAGTGACCATTTGGTCTGAGTAGCAGGCGATGGAGCCACCACTCACCGAGGGGAGAAGATGGCAGGGCAATGGGTTTGGTTTGGGACATGTTAAGGAGAAGTTGTCCCTTGGAAATTCAAGGAGTGATATGCAGTTGGCCAAATGACCACATTGCTGGATTTCAAGCATGTCATGAGCTGGCAGTAGGGCTATGTGCTCTATCACTTGGTGGAAGGTACTTAAACAGGTAGAGACAGCTATGATTCCTATGAAAATAGGTCAAAAATGAGGGAGAAGAGGTCGAAGTTGGGCGTTGAGTCACTCAGATGCTAAATAACTGAGGAAGGAGATCAGAGGTTTCTCCAGCAGAGGTCCTGTGTCCTCTGATTTGGGGACAAGGCCCTAGGAGCATAGTATATGAAAAAGACAGGAGAGAGATACAGCTGAGAGCAGGCCAGAGTGGAAGGAACAAGGTCACGCTAAAGCTGAGTGTCAGCCATGAAATTTAGCCAAGAGAGGTCACAGTATCTCTGTGGAACTATAATGTTGTTCAGATGGGAGCAGGTTAGAGAGAGAACAGAAAAGTAAAGTTAGGGTGAAAATATAATCAACTAAGTATGTGGGATGTGGCTTAGAAAGAAATAGTGTGAGGAATACAGTTTCCTTGTTGCTATTGTTTGTTTCATGATTTGTTGAAGAGAGAGAGATAGCAGCTCATGTTTTATCTATGATACTGCTCCAAGAAACTTATATAAGCTGATGGTGATAGGGACATGAAAGGCAAAGTATCCCCAGGTATGTCCTGAGATAGGCCCTTAAGGAGGGTTATCCCAGTAGTAGGTTTGACCCTAAAAGAGATGAAGGAGGCTGGGGGTAGCTCATTGGTAGCCTCATGCCTAGTATGCATGAGGCCCTGGATTCTGTCCCTAGCACTATAGAAAGTGAAATAAACCACATGGAGAGCTTAGGTACTGAGACACCTCCTCTCTGGCAAAGAAGGAATGTAGAGATGCAAATGCTGGTGGAGAGAGAATGACAAAGGGTTTGGTAAGCCATCTTCACAGTGGCATCACTCTCTAGGAAACTGTGAAGAAAGGTCACTAGCTCGTTGATCCTAAGTGACAGGGGCTAAAAGCTCAGGGGAAAAAAAAAAAAAAAGTACAACATATTATCCAGAGCTGCAGAGATGGCTTAGAAGTTAAGGTGTTTTCCAGTAAAACCTAAGGACCCTGGTCTAATTCTCTATTACTCATGTAAGCCAGATGGACAAGGTGGCACATGCATCTGGAGTTCATTTGCAGTGGCTGGAGGCCCTGTCCTATTCTCTCTCTCTCTGTCTCTCTCTCTGTGTCTCTGTCTCTCTTTCTCCCTCTTTCTCTTACTCACACACAAATAATGGAATAAATAAAATATTTAAAATAAAAAAAATATCCAGAGAGATCTCACTTCAGTGACCTGGGCAACTGCAGAGTGATGATGAGTGTCTACTGTCCATTAAGGGTCAAATGACATCCATCTTTACACAAACCATGCTCAGCCACCCAAGTAAAGAGGTATCTAAGAAAAATCTATGAAGTCTCTATGGTTAATAAAATGCAGAATAGATCCAAAAGTTTGAAGAAGAGCAGGAACAGCCTTGTATTACTGTTCTAGTTCTGCTGACTACCTTCATTTTTACAAACGATGACAGTGCCTGCTGCTGAGATCTGGCCAGCATGTCCTGGAGCTGCTTGTCTTTAAGGCTGGACACCTATTGCCCTCCTCATTTGAGAGCACTGAAAGAGAGCAAAACAATGGCCCCAGGAAGGTCTGAGGGTCGCCAACCCAAGAATGCTGTCATAGAGTAGACATATCTCTAGAAATCTCTGATCCCAGGTTTCCTGGAAGGAGAGCCCCCTTCTACCTGGCTCCAATCAGGGCAACTCTGGATGGAGTTTTAACAGCTTTGGAGGATGAGGAAAAAAACAACATGAGGAATGTAGCCCGTTTAACTTCAGTGCTGCAAGGATTTAAGCCTCTGGTATTGTAAAGTTCTGACATTAATAAAATAATAAAATGCTCAAAGCTGAGAAGCCCTCCCCAGAGCTTGCCACTCCAGTTCAGCCTCACTCCCAGGCCCTCACAACAGGCCTGCCTCCATAGAAGCTTGCCACCTCTCCTGACACCTTTGGCTTTTGAACTCTAAGGAGGTCAGGTCAGGTCACTATCCATCAAAACACTTACTTCTTTGCAATTCTTTTTACTCCAAGGTCCAAGAAGAGTACATTCACCAGCATGCAAGAGGACCTTCAAAGTTTGGCCCTTTGTCCTTTGCCTTATTCATTTTTAAGAGTATTATGAAAGTTTGTGGAACTAATTACAAAATATGTTAATTTTGCATTTAAATTACTTTTAAGGTTAGTGTAGGGTGAGTGGTGCTTAGAATTCAATTATAACCCTCTTATTGAGACAATTTTCAGGGAGAGGAGGAAGGAGGAAAGAGAGTTTGAGAGAGTGAAAGAGGAAGAGGAGAGAGACAGGAGAGTAAGAGAGGGGGAGGAGAGGGCAGAGGGAGAAAGAAGAAAAAGAGGAAGGAGAGGGTGAAAGGAAGATGAGAAAATGGTAGAGAAGGAACAAAGGTGCAGAGAGAGGAGGAGGAGAGAGGAAGGGAGAAGAAGAACAGGAGATGAAATGAGAGAGGGAGGAAGGGAAGGAGCGAGGAGAAAAGAAGGGGAAAGGGAAGCAGAGGAAGCAAAATGAAGAGGAGGGGAAGGGAAGAAGGTGACAATCCCCATCCCAGAGTGCAGACTGTGCTGGGAGCTGTGGTCATGGCAGGCTCCACTGCCCTTGGGTCTGTAGGTGGTAAATATCAGTAGTGTGCCTACACCATCTGCTTTGGGGAGGCAGATCAGAAGTGTATGCAACTTGTTCAAAGTCACAAAGCCAGTAAATGGCTGAGATTGGAAACCAATAAAATAAAGCCACACTTATCCAGAAAGGTTTTCTGTCTCCTGGCTGACACAGATTTATACACTGCAGTTCCCTGCCTTTGTCAGTTATTTCCTTTCCCCTTGAAACTAAGGTGCACTACCAAGCTGTAAAGAAAGAAATGTTTTTGGAACGCCTTTGCCTTTGGAAGTTGTCCCTTGGATTTTGGTGTATCCAAAATCCCACAAAACAGATCTCAAATCCAGCCAGGTGTTTGTGAGAATACTTCCCGAAATCTAGCCTTCCATTAAGCAAGGGTTTAAGGAGGTTTAGATAAACTTCTTTGTAATCCTTAGGTTCAACTGACTCCAGAACTCCATCCAACATGCAGGAAATCTCCTGGATGAAGTGTCCCCAGGGATGATCCAAATCCTTGTATATAAAACAAGCAAGTTAGCTATAAACATGACAAAGACACTAGTCGATGCTGCTTCCCTTCCCTCAACCATCTTTTTTTTTTCCTCTCTGAGGCAAGGTTTCACTCTAGCTCGGGCTGACCTGGAATTTACTATGTAGTCTCAGGGTGGCCTTGAACTCACAGCAATCCTCCTACCTCTGCCTGTCGAGTGCTGGGACTAAAGGTATGTACTGCCACACTTGGCACAACCATCTTTTCAGGACACCCAATATTTTATCCTGATTTTGAACCCATCACATCTTTCTCTGTAGAAAACATCCCTTTCCTGACACACAGAAGTCATCCTTGCAGCAGCTTTCAGAATAGGCTCTAAGTCCAATCAGCCTCCAAGAGCCATTGGCATGGTCTCACCCACCCGTACACCTCCGGTGGATCTTTGTCCCTGTGCCCTGTACCCTCTAATCTCAGCTATGCCATGCATCCAATTTGTCTTGAGCAGGAGGGAAACACTGCCTAAGACCTGACACCGGCAGCTTCATACACCCAGGAGAAGCTGCTCCACCAAGGGCACCCTGACAGGGAGCATCCCCATTACTAATGATTAACTTTACCATTAGTAACAACATAGCCATGTGAGGGAGTCCAGATGTGAATAATAAAATAAGAAAGTCCACTGGAGGAATGAGACAAAATCCTGTGTTCGACAATAATGACTGCAACAATGAAAGACAATCTTTCACTAAATTCCCAGCTCTGAAGAACCAGACCAAAGACACAGTTCAGAGAAAGCAAGCGCGGCTTCCTTGGGTGTGTTCACATACCAAGAGTCTAACCACCGAAGGGGCTTTGCCCTGATGGAAAGGAAGAAAAAAAGCCGTTGCATCTTGTTTTGGCTTGTGCCCCCAGGAGGGTGGGGATTTGGGAAAGAAAGCCTGCATTTATACTCAACCTTGGTGTGATTTACTGCTGCTGGCAAGCCAGCCAAAGCCAGGCATGATATGCATAGCTCCCGTCTCAGCACTCTAGCTTTGCAAGGACTGGAAATCAGTACCTACCTAAGGATGCCAAAGCTAATCACAGTCTGCCCCCACCCCACCCCAGCCAAGGCTTCCCTAGTCCAGGGAGGGCAGGGGCTGGAGTCAGGTGTGCCCTGAGAGCACTGTGAATGTGGGCAAACACCCCACTGGTGTCAGCAGAGGTGTGTGAGCAAAGCCAGATGAACCACACTCAAACTGCAGGCTGCATTATTCCCATCTGAGAAATGAGAAACTATACTGCAAAAGCTGTCCTGATAGGGAGGGGCTTCTTAGTTATAGCCACATGAGTGCTTATCTACTTGGGGGAAAGAACTTGTACATTAAATTTCAACTTCTTACACTTGTGAAGAGAAACATCTTCCTGTATTCTTTCTCTAATCTACAGCACAAAAACTTAGTCATGTGCTAGAGGGCACAGCTCAGTGGTAGAGCACTTTGCCTAGCATGTTCAAGTCCCCAGGTAAAGTGAGGTTCCCATAAGAGCAGAAACTAAGAAGAGAAGGAGGAGGAAGAAGAAGAAAAGAAAGGACTGTCACAACAAACTGTCTGCATGATTCTCTGCAGAAAAGAGTCCTTCATTTGCTTATTCATTCACTTAAGCAGATATTTTATTTTTATTCCCTTCCACCTGCATTCAGGTAACAGACATTTGCTGAGCCTTGCTTGTGCCAATGACAGGAACAGGGAGCTATGGAGCATACACAGACAGGAAACCTAGTCAACCTTCCCCTCTGCTCCCAGATCAGCAATGGAAAAAGTGATGCAACTGAAGACTTCAAGGGAAACTCCAAAGCAGAGCCAGGGACCTGGACTCAGGGCAGGTGGGGGCTAGCCTACGTGGGAGTGTTTCAAATAAGTTAAGGCTTGCAGGACAAAAATGAGTGTGAGGTATGAGCCATTCAAGGATGTGTGTGTGTGTGTGTGTGTGTGTGTGTGTGTGTGTGTGTGATTTCATTTAGTAGTACAAAGGAATTATAAATTTGCAGGAAAATGGATGGATCTGGAAATAATCATATTAAGTGAAGGGACTCAAACTCATATCCAACTCTTTTGTTCTCTGATATCTATAAGTTTATATCTATATCTATCTGTATCTATATCTATCTAAAGTATATACACATGGGGAAGAGGCAAATGTGGGTAAAACCTATAAGCATAGAACTGTAACCAAAAGTGAATATAAAGAGATGAGAGGGAAGAGGGGAAGGGCTGGGCAAAAGGATGCTTGTGTCATGTAAACAGCAGGAAGGAAAATATAGGGTGGAGAGAGAGTTGGGTGAGGGGGATTAGCAGAAGAGACTAAGAGGAGAGACAAGAATCAACAAAAAAAAAATTGTATTTGAAAATGCCTTAAATTTTCTAAAAGAAGAGAATGGAAGTGGAGACCAGAGAAAGGGAAGGAGGAAGCGAAGTGGAGAAGAGGGGAGAGGAGAGTTGTATGTTCACCATCTGAGTAAAGATGATCACAGTGAAGGACAGGTGCCCCCAAAGCTAACAGCAAGAAATGAAGGTGCCTATGAATGGAGCCCAGTGAAGGAAGCTGTAATGAGGGCAGAAAAGACTTAGAGGGAAAAAAGCCCATAGAACCTTCTTAGGTGTGAATTCCAGAGCTCCCTCTGTTGTGCAGGGTGATGTACCTGGAACAGAAGAAGAGCACGATCAGAGGTAAGGGTCGCAGCCAGGAGCTAGCAACCTGAACAAGGAGGTGCAGGTGAGACAAGCACGACAGGAGCACAGCCGCAGCAGAGAGGAGTGCCCCTCACCTGTGACGGTGAAAGACTGCAAGCCAAGCTCAAGGACCTTCTGGACAGGACGCATTTCTAAGCAGGTCTCTCCAAAACTGCAAGGGGGAGGAAGGTCTGGAATAGAGAGATTCCTTAGAGGATTCCCAAGGGAAACAGGGCCTCAGAGTGCTGAACAGAGTCTGTCTGAAGACCTGGTGGCTGCCAATAGCAGTAGGAGATAACGTGACTGTCTTTCTTACTCCTGACTAAGATGGGAGGCAAGGGTTGAAAGAATAGGACAAAGTTTTCCATACTCTGGGAAGATAATGAATAGCCCAAGTCTAAGTTGACCTTAGGAGTGCCTTTGAGAAATCTAAGAGGAGAAGTGTCAGGAGAGTAATGAGGAAAGGGGCATCAGTGTTAACATATGAGTAAACCCATTTGGCAGAAAGACCGGAAACACCTTCCCACCAGGGCTACAATATAAAGGATAGAGTACATGGAAGAAAACGTAAAACTTTCATTCAGGTTCAGGAAAATGTATATATGTCAATGACTGATGAAAGTTGGAGACTCTCATGGCCTAGGGCTATTACAGCTGCTAAACTTTACAAGCTCCCTGATCCACTCTCGTGCCTAGAAGCCCTCTCTTTCCTAATAAACTGTCTCTGTTTCTGCCACTTTTAATGTTTCCTTGGTCAATCTTTGTTCCAGGAACCTGAAAATCTCAGCGTCCCATCCATACCTATAACAGAGGCTCAGCCGGCCATTCTATGTATGCCCCTGGAACCAGGATTGACACAGGAGGGAAAGTCACTTAGGGAAGTGAGTGAGATGGGAGGCAGCCTGGGGCAAATCTTAAGCAAGCTACATCTGATCAGAAAACAGAGCAATAAAGGAGCCAGAGAGGAAGTGGCTAGATAAAGAATCAAAAGGAAACCTACCTAACCTAGGCACTAGTCTTCTAAACATGAATGCTCTTGAAGTGGTCCTGAGTTGGGTACCAAGAGAAACATCAGTGCATTCTCAGTGAAAGCACTTAAACTAAGTCTGACTGAAGGACCAGAGAAAATGTGGGACCCAGATTGGAATGACTCTTGGGCAGGTTTTGTGGGTTTTTTCCTCGTTTCCTTTCCTGTTTATAGGCACTTCAGGTATTTGCTCAATGGCAGGAAGGCATCACTACACAGAGAAGGGGTAAGAACTGTAAAGGACCATCAAAGACCAAGAAGGGAAAGCTGAGCTGCAGGTGGGGTTAAGAGCTCAGAATAGGGTAGCAGAGGACAGTCCCACTGCAAGAGTAAGGAAGAGCATGTGTGAAGCCCCAGTGAAGACCTGTTCACAGTGGCTGAGAAAACACATATGAAGAAATTTTCTCCTATGGCAAAAGCTGATATTGATGGTGTAGAGCCCTGTCTCCAGCCCCACAGATGAACAAACATGATGATATTTTTAAACAAAAGTAGAAGTCAGGGTTGGGGAGATGGCTTAGTGGTTAAGGCACTTGCCTACAAAGCCAAAGGACCTAGGTTTGATTTCCCAAAATCCATGTAAGTCAGATGCACAAGGTGGCACATGCATCTTCTAGGGGTGCTGACTCATCAGTTTGGCAGGTAGTCACTAACATTTATTCTGTACATCTAGGGGGAATGAAGGAGCATAAAGTTATAGCTCAAGAGCTGAAACAGAGGCTAAGGAGATGGTTCAGTGGGTAAAGAGACTGCTAAGTAAACAAGGGGCCAAACTTCTGACCCCAGCACTGGTGAGGCAGAGGCAGGAAGGCCTGTAGTGTTTCCTGCCTAACTAGTCTAGCCTAAGTGATAAGTGTCAGATTCATTGAAAGACCCTGTCTCAAGAAGTAAGGACAAGGATAAAGGAAGACAATGGTATTGATCTCTGGTCTCCATACCACTAACACACACATGCACATAATAAATACACAAATAATACATCCAACAAGAACAAAAACAAAAACCCTGACTGGACTGAAAGGAACTGAATCTGCAAGAAAAGCAGAGCTGAGCATGGCTCAGCACTTGCAAATGAAGTTTTTCTTTTGTTTGTTTTGTTGTTCGTTTTTCTTCTTCTGTCAGCTCATTGTCACCACCAGCATGAAGCAGTCCCTGAGCTAAGACCCACAGTTGCCCTCAGAGCTCTAGACTCTTGAGAGGCTCTTGTGATGGTTTGACTCAGGTGTCCCCATAAGCTTAGGTGTTCTGAATGCTAGGTTCCCAGCAGATGGATATTTGGGAGTTAATGCTGCCTGGAGGCACTATATTGTTAGGGGCAGGCTTATGGGTGTTATAGCCAGCTTCCTCTTGCCAGTGTTTGGCACACTCTCCTGTTGCTGTTGTCTATCTGATGTTGGCCAGGAGATGGTGTCCACCCTCTGCTCATACTATCATTTTCCTCCACCATTACAGAGCTTCCCCTCAACTCTGTAAACCAAAATAAACACTTTTTCCCCATAAGCTGCTCTTAGTCAGGTGTTTTCTGCCAGCAATGGAAACCTGACTGCAACAGAAAAGTTAGCAGAGGAGTGTGATTGCTGCTAGACACCTGACTGTATGGCTTTGGCCTTTTGAGCTGGTTTTCAAGAGGAATGTGGAAGGATTTGAAACCTTGACCTAAGAGATGCCTTACAATGCTATAAGTACAACTTGATGGACTATGCTGGTTAGAGTTGAAAGACCTGAATGCAGTAAGAACTATGGACAGTGAGCTTTAGCTTGTAAAGGTGAGAAAGAGCTTTACTGGGACTGGGCTAAAAGCAGTTTGTGAGACAGGCTTGCTTTTATGCCTGAGTCCTGAGAATTTGTGTATGGTTGTATTGTGTATAAATGGACTGGTGTGAGTAGAGGGATATGGCACAGAAAAAAACAAACTCTTTGGGCTGAAGCTGCTGCCTGTTCAGCTGCAATTGTATGAAAGATTACAACCATTGAGATTGGGCCAGCTGAAGGAGTGTCCTGTTCTTCAAAGTCAACTTGATCCCCTTGCCCCAGATTAACAAATTGGCACCCTACTGGTATTATGGAGTATAAGAAATGTAGGAAAGAGAGAGTCATTGAATTTGCAGCATAGTCTTGTGTTTTGGAAATAGCCATGGGCATTATGAAGCAGGTTTGCTGGATTGGCTGGATCGAGACGCAATGGATCTGTGAGGATAGACTGTGGGTTGCAGTGGAGACCCGGTAGAGATGCCAGCACCAAGAGATGGCTGCTAAGGAGAGTTTCTGGCCCCAGATAAAGTTTTCCAGGACTGTGAGAAGCCTAGCTACAGGGGCAGAATTGGAACTCCAGAGACTTGTTTCTGGTTAGAATTATCAGACTTGGAGATTTGTCACTGATTAGAGTTGTTGGACTTTAAGCTACAGAGTTTGGTGTTTGTCCTACTTAAATCTTGTATTGTTTGAAGATTTCTTTTCTAAGCCATCTTTTGCAGTATGTTTGTGTATTTTGTGTCATTACGGTTTTTTTTGTTGTCGTTGTTTTGTGTTTGGTTCATTTGGGGTATTATAACTCAGTTAAAAGATCTCAGACTATGGGAATGTTTGAACATCATTATGATTGAAAAAATCTATGGGGACTTTTAAAGCTGGAATGAATGCATTACATTTTACATCATGGATGGTTGTCAGTTTATCGGGGGCAGGAGCTGAATGTAGTGGTTTGATTCAGGTGTCCCCCATAAACTTAGGTGTTCTGAATGCTAGGTTCCCAACTGATTGAGATTAAAACCTCCTGGAGGCACTGTATTGTTGGAGATGGGCTGATGGGTATTCAGCCAGCTTCCCCTGGCCAGTGTTTGGCACACTCTCCTGTTGCTGTTGCCCACTTGACTTTGGCAATGGAGTGACCCTTTGTTCATGCCATCGTTTCCTCCTGCCATCATGTACCTTCCCCACAAGCCTGTCAGGTAAAATATTTTTTTCCCCTATAAGCTGTTCTTGGTCAGGAGTTTTCTGCCAGCAATGTGAACCTGACTGCTACAGCTCTTGAAGCCATACCTTTCTCCTACTGATTTGCACTAACATTCCCCTGACATGTTTTACTCCCTGGAGTGCAAGCTGCACTTGCTTTGAAAGCCATTCTGAGCAGTTCCTAGAGACAATTGCTACCTTGCAGCCATCCTTAGGAAGGACAAGCGAGAATTTGCTGTCAACTGTGGAGTGTATATAAAAAAGAATCAAAGCAGAGGCAGACATACATGCTAAAGAGTTCAGCTTGTGAAACATTCATTGAATTTATCAACTCTGAGCACTCATGAGTGACTTTGCTTTGATTAGTAAGCTCTTTAGCACAGATTTGCTGAGTTTCTTAGTAATATGTATTTTTTAAATTTTTTTTATTAATTAGTTTTGTATTCAGCAAATACAGTCAGTTTGGTACCATTATTAGGCTCATCTGTGACCTACCCCCTCCCCATTAGCCCCTCCTTGTTGAGGTATATGGGTCATGTGTTGTGGAGTTAGCCCACAGTTATTGGTATGATAAATGTCTCTGCATATCATAACCCAACATGTGGCTCTGACACTCTTTCAGCCCCCTCTTCTGCAAAATTTCCCTGAGCCATGTTGGGTTCATGTTTGGTCTGCTTCAGTGATGAGGTGTTGGGGGCCTTTGAGGCTCTGGCTATCTGATTTGGTAGGAGTTGATTTTTCTCTGTGTTGGTCTCCTTTCCCCTTGTGCTGTTATCCGATTCATCAGGAAAACAGCACCCTTGCTTATTTCACCAATTTTTCTTAGTTTCAGCTGGGGCTCTTTTGAGGTATGATGGGGTAGCTCTCTCCTTAGGATCTACATCTATCTGACAAAGAGAAGCAGATTCTCCAACAGTGAGTAAGTTAGCACCAGGATAAATGAAATAATCCTTACTTTTTTATAGAGAATTCAAGAAGGTGTAGGCCCTCTTGTAGCCCATGATTGATGGTAACTTGATATTGGGGAGTGGGCTAATGTTTGGATATGGTTCTGACTTGTTTCCCAGCTCCAGCTATGGGTCCCGTACCACTGAGGGGATCAGTTAGCCAAATCGAGAGCAGCTGGTTCCCCACCATGGCTGTGTAACACTATTGCACTTGTGTGGGCATCACAACAGATTATTTGCTGCTAAGTAGGTTAGACCATGAGTTTCTTGGACAGATATTGGTCATTTTCCCCCAGTTGCCCATGTAGCACCTTCTGATACTAGAAGCTCTGACTGTCTGGGAACTGACCCTCTTCTAGCTTCCAGCCATGCCATTCCATTTGACGTGTCAACTGTGTATGGTGTCTTCAGTAGTAGGGTTTTACCACTAACCTTTGGTGGGTCATCAAGTACTCTGACAGAAATCTGTCTGTCTTTTAGGAAACCTTGTAGGTCTCTCTGATCAAAAGTTCATTGTGGATGATAGCCCCATGCTGGTACTGGGTGTTACAGGTCAGTGCCCACTAAGAAAATGAGGAAAAGGATAACTAATATACAAGAGTTAGAGAGGAGAGAGAAAGAGAGAAGGAGAGGGACAGGGGGAAGATGTAGAAGATTAAGGTTAGCCTTGATCCTACCCTCTCCAGTGTCTTGTGGTTTAGGTGTTCCCTGTAAGGGAAGTTTCTTAATAATATATAATTTTGATATTTCTCTTTAAATACATAATACTTGCCAGGCATAGTAATGCATGCCTTTAGTCCCAGCATCGGGAGGCAGAGGTAGGTGGATCACTGTGAGTTCAAGGCCAGCCTGAGACTACATAATGAATTCTAGGTCAGCCTAGGCCAGAGTAAGACCCTACCTGGAAAAACTAAAAATAAATAATAAATAAATAAATACATAACACTAGATTATGTTGGACTATTACTAAGAATACATCCAGCATAGCATATTTTTGCACACATTTTGAAATAAAACTAACATGGCATTTTTTTTCAAGAAGAGAATGAATGAATCCTACCTGGTCTGGGGAGAGGATCAAGTCCATTATAACCACGTGGCCATGCCCTTTAGTTTTAACTTGACTTTCACCTTCTCTTTCCTGATCATTTGATCTCCATCTCTGACTCTAGCAGGTATATTGGTGCTGAATTTTTAAATCTTAGGAATTTACAAGAAAGCTCAGATGCTCATAGGACAAAATGGAGAGAAAATGAAAGTGGTATCTAGTGATTCCTCTAGATTGTTCCTACGTCAATAGCTGCCCACACTTCTCATTGGACATGATGATAAAGCAGGCCCTTTTGTAACACATTCATATCAGTCTCCCCTTAATTCATGTCCCCCCTCAACAAATGAGAATCCCAGGTGGCACCTCGCCAGACTACACAGCAAGGAGAGGCCATGCCCCAATTCTTATCTCTCACTACCTAGGACTTGCCCTAGGTGTGCTTCCTCCTCATCCTCACTCATGTAATTCTCCAAGTAAACTTGCCAGTTAAAAACAATTCTCCCACACTCTCAAAAGTTACCTGAATACATTTTTGTCCAACCTTTAATATTCAATTTGGTCTCAGCCTTCCCAGGAAGCCTTCCATCATAGGTCTTTCTGGGTTTACTTAATCCTCACAGCTATGCCCATTCTCCTGTTATTACTTTATCCAGAGTTTGGAAATCAGATGTGTCTGACTGACTTACTGACCATCTTCTACTTCAAACTGTGAGCAACGTTTTTGCATGTGTATGTATATGTGGTGTATGTGCATGTGTGTGTGACTGATTGTACGCATGTGAAAATATTTGTGTGAGCAAGTGTATATGCATGTATGTGGAGACTAGAAGCTGATGCCAGATGCCTTTTTCTAGAGCTTATCCACCTTATTTTTATGACAGGATCTTTTATTATTGAACCAGGAACTCACTGCTTTAGCTAAACTACCTAATGAGCAAACTCCAAGGATCTTTGTGGCTCTGCTTCCCCCAGTTCTGGGTTATGGGCATATGTAACCATGCCTGATATTTTATATGGGTGCTCAGGACTGAACTTAGGTCCTAATGCTTATGTGGCAAGCACTCAACCCACTGAGTCATCTCTCCAGACTCCAAACCATGATTTTGTGTTTTTCACTTGTACACTGAAGAACTGCAAAGAGAATGAATTAGTGAATGAATTTATGCAGAAATAAAATACACAGGGATCAGTAAGATGACATAAACTTATAATTCCAGCACTTGGAATGTTGAGGCAGTAATGTTGAGTTCAAGATAAGCCTGGGATATGTAAGAAGACCTCAAAAACAAAAATATAAATACATAGAATTCAGTAAAAATAAAAATTGTATTAAAATTTCCATTCAGATGAATTATTAAAGCCAATGAGGAAATGACAGAAAAATTCTAGGAATGACCCCCCAGTGTTGCTGTCTCAGTGATGCTCCCCTCAGGCAAGCTTTAAGGCACCCTGCCATCTTTCAAATAAGCCAAGTGAACATGCCTATGCTTGGCCTAAGTCAAGCAATCCTAAGTAAACCCTAAGCCAAGCATGTGATCTCAATACTGCTTTCTCCTTTGCTGGAAAGTCCTTGTGTCACACCGTTTCATGGACACTACTGCAAACTGTGCAATGCCACGTGAATGCAGTGAGCAAACATCGGCCATTGGCTTGAATAGATGTTTTTTGTTTTTTTTTCTTTCCTTTGGTGTGTGTGGGATATATGTGGTGTGTGGTGGGGGAAACATGCAATGTATGTAGATGTATGTGCAGAAGCATATGTCCTATGTGACACATATGAAGACTAGAGAAAGATGTTGAGTTTCCTCCTCTGTTGCAGTTACCTTCACATTGCAGGGACAAACACCTGATCAGATGCAACTTATGGGAGGAAAGAGTTTATTTCAGGCTTACAGAATCCAAGGGAAGTTTCATCATATTGCAAGATGCTGGCTCACTTCAGCATCCATCCACAGCACAGAGAGAACCATTAGAGCTCAAGCTCATTCTTAACACACCTTAAGGCAGAACATCACCTTGTCATAGCAAGTGTCAAACAGAAACAGGACAGTGAGTGGGACTAGAACTAGCAACAAGGAGGTTACTAAACCTCAAGGTCCACCCCCAGTAACACACCTCCTTAAGAAAGGCTCCACCTCCCAATTTCCCACCAGCTGGGGAATCTAGCATTCAGAACACATGACTTTATCTGATTCAACCCTCTGCATCCTCTATTGCTCTTCTACCTTGTTTTCTTGAGAGAGTCTCTCCCTGAATAGGTAGTTCCCCCATTTCCATTTTTCATCTTCTTTAGCTGACCAGGGATACTCATCAATCCTCTTGGCTCCCATCCTGGTTCTTCTCTGTCATCACTGGGGTTACAGGCATTTGTGGTCACATCTGGCCTTATACACTGGGGCAAGGTCCTCCAACTTTTGCAGCAAGTGCTCTTACCCAATGAGCTATCTCTCAAGACATGTGTCTTGAATAAAATTTAAGACACCAAAACAGGGCAGGAGAAACTGCTGAGTGGTTAAAGGTGCTTGCCTGCAAAGCCTAACAACATGAGTTCAATTCCCCAATTCTTAGGTAAAGCCAGATGTACAGAGTGACTCATGCATCTGGAGTTCATTTGCAGCAGCTGGAAGCCCTGAAACACGCATTCTCTCTGTCTCTCTTCTCTCTATCCTATCTCTGCTTGCAAATAAATAAATAAGAAAAGATGGACACACTGGAAGAATCCATCCACCCTTTAAAAAAAAAACACCAAAGCACATCAAAAGAAGGCCATCAATGGGAACTTCATATTTTCTTTTTGTTTTATTTATGATATTTTCAAGTGCAGCTTGTTTTTGTTGATTTCTGATTCCTTTCGTACTCCCCACCCTCTCTTCCCCCAATTTCTTCCCCCTGTATTTTCCTTCATTCTGTTTATATGTCACCTGCATCTTGTTGACCATTGCTCCTTCCTCATCACAGCATGGTCATGAGGAACTCAAGATGTCCAACCTACCTGTTTTTTTTTTTTTCAGAATGTTTTGTTTATTTATTTGAGAGAGGTGAACCAGATTGAAAGAGATAATAGTTACTTCAGGGCCTCTAGTCATTGCAAACAAATTCCAGACAGAGGACTTCCGGTCAAGATGGTGACCGCCTAGCTGAACTACAAACAACAAGGGAAAAAAAAGACAAGTATTCAAGGGAAATTAGGAACTTTTTGGAAGAGGGAGGGCACAGATTGGGGTAAAAGAGGGAACCACACACCCCCGCGACCCATGCCCTTCCATCCCGCCCGCCGCGATTCACCGCATTGGGCGGCCTGGCAACCCAGCAGTCCGGCGCCCGCGCACCAACCCCATGTGCTCCAGCGGCCCCATGTGCCCCACAACCCCCACGCCGCATGCCCACATACCCCTGCTACCCCCAGCGCGCCCTTCCCCCGCAGCATGCCCCACGCTCCCTATCCACACGTGGCAGGCATGGCCCGAGCGAACCGAGGCTTCCCGCGCCCCGGGGCGCCCAGGCCTGCCCCGCACCCCCGCGCCCCCCCCGCGCCCCCCAGACCACCGCGCCCCACACCCGCTCGCCTCAAGACACCCCCGCCAACCCAACCCCCCGCCCGCCTCTGCACTGCAATTTCACTTGCAGTGGGCCCAGTTTCACAGCAAGAGCCACGTAAGTCCACACTGAGTCACTAGCGCCAGCGCAGGTGCCATCCCCCACCTGTACATCGTCACCCATCCCCCACTCCCCTGAGGTGGAAGAGCACAGACTGTTTACAGACCCCAGTGTATCCAGCCAGAATCTAGGCACCTTCAGGGCTTGCTACCTCAGTCCCCTTTCAAGCTCAAAGGCAGGCAGCTTAGGTGCATTACTGGGTGAGAATTCAGGCAACTTTGGTGCCCCTGTCAGGCTATAGGTAGGCGGCTTTGGCAAGAGTGAGCAAAAACCCAGGCTGATTACAACTGCCCCAGGCTGCCTTGGATTCGCATTAAGCTAGATCCCAGGCTGCTCCACCCACCTACCTACCCATACACTGACATGGGTAGACCACAACGCAAAATAAATAACACGAAAAATAAAATGGAAGAAAATCCAGACAGATCACCCAGTCCAACAAGGATCACAATAACCAAAACATAGAAGTGTTTAGGATCAAAACATCAAGTGGAAGCAATGAACAATGCAACCCTGACCAAACTACTGCTAGAACTGACAGGAAAGCTACAAAGGATAGATAATCGTATGGATGTTACCATCACTAAGCTAGAGCAATATGAAAAGACACTGGAAGGAATTCAAAGAGAGCTAAGAGAGTTGAGGGAGAGTGAAAAAAAAAGAGGACCTTAAAATTCAGCTGGCCACACTAAATGAAAACATAAAGAAAGGCAAGGATGATTTCCAAGAATCATCAAGAAAATCAGAAAATGAGACAAAAAGGGAGCTGGACAAAGCAATGGAAGTGATACATAGGAAAGTAGTAGAAAATGCAAACTTAATTGAACAAGTCCAAAACTCACTAGAGGCTCTCAAGAATAGAGTCAGCGAAGTGGAAGATAGAAATTCTGATCTGGAAGACAGGATGGAAGAAACAGTTCGAGAGTCCAAAAATTTCTGTAAGTTCAAAAGTTCCTGTGAACAGAACATGAGAGAATTGTGGGATACACTTAAACGTCCTAATATCAGAATCATGGGAATACCAGAAGGAGAAGAATTTCAGACCAAAGGCATGGAGAACTTATTTAACACAATAATTGAAGAAAACATCCCCCGTCTCTTAAAAGAAAGGCCCATCAAGATTCAAGAAGCAAACAGAACTCTTAACCTACTAGACCAAAGGAGAAACTCCCCAAGGCATATTATCATTAAGACTCTAAACATTGACACCAAGGAAAAAATCCTAAAAGCAGCTAGGGAAAAACAGTACAATATTTTCAAAGGAAACCCCATCAGAATTACTTCAGACTTCTCAATGGAAACCCTGAAAGCTAGAAGGGCCTGGAATAATACTCTCCAGACTCTAAGAAACTATGGCTTCCAACCCAAAACAACTCTACCCGGCAAAAGTCTCCCTTATAATAGATGGTGAAAGGAAAACTTTCCATGACAAAACTCAGCTTTACAATTATATGAACACAAAACCAAACCTACAGAAAGTACTCCAGGAAATTCTCCACAGAGAAGAAACAAATAACCAAACACAAATGCCTACAAGAAGAAGATCACAGCAACCAAACCCAGAGTAGATAGAAAAAAAAAAAATTAAATTCCATGGAAATGCCAACACACCTCTACCACCACAATATGACAGGGATCAAATCAAATCTCACAGTCATCACCCTAAACATTAATGGCCTTAATTCACCCATCAAGAGACACAGTCTAACAGGGTGGATCAAAAAATTAGACCCCTCAATCTGCTGCCTTCAAGAAACCCACCTTACCACTAAAGACAGAAACCTCCTCAGGGTGAAAGGGTGGAAAACAATATTCCAAGCAAATGGGAATAAGAAACAACCAGGTGTAGCTATATTAATATCAGATAAAGTTGACTTCAAACCAAAAACAATCAAAAAAGACAAAGAAGGATACTTCCTACTTGTAAAGGGAACAATCCATCAAGAGGATATTACAATCATAAATCTGTATGCACCAAACACAGGGGCACCGCAGTTCATAAAACAAAACCTACTTGACAATATAACAGAAATAACCACCAACACCATCATAGCTGGGGACTTTAACACACCATTATCAGTAATAGACAGATCATCCAAACAGAAGCTCAACAGGGAAGTAAGAGAGCTCAACAAAACCATAGAGCACTTAGACCTAACAGACATCTACAGAACTTTCCATCCCAAATCCACAGACTACACATTCTTCTCAGCAGCCCATGGAACATTCTCTAAAATAGACCATATACTGAGTCATAAATATAGCCTCCACATATTTAGGAAAATCGACATAATTCCCTGCATGATATCAGATCATAATGCTATAGTCCTAGAAATCAACAACAAAAAAACCAACAAGAGCCCCAACGGCAACTGGAAACTGAATAGCACACTCTTAAACAATAAATGGAGACTGGATGAAATAAAAAATGAGGTTGCAAAATTCCTGGAATTGAATGACAATGAGAACACATCATACCAAAACTTGTGGGACACAATGAAGGCAGTCCTCAGGGGAAAATTCATAGCACTCAATGCCTTCATAAAAAAGACAGAAAGATCCCAAATCAATAGCCTAAAAATCCACCTAAAGGCATTGGAAAAACAAGAAAAATCCAACTCAAAGAGCTCCAGAAGGAAAGAAATAATTAAAATCAGAGCAGAAATTAATGAATTGGAAACCAAGGAAACAATTAAGGCAATTGACAAAACAAAGAGCTGGTTCTTTGAAAAAATAAACAAGAATGACAAACCTCTGGCCAATTTGATCAAGCAAAAAAAGGAGAGACTCCAAATTAACAAAATTCAAAATGATAAAGGAGAGATCACAACAGATATCAGTGAAATCGGCAGAATCATCAGGACTTATTTCAAAAACCTCTACTCCAAAACTGGAAAATGTGGAGGAGATGGATAAATTCCTGGATGCATATCATCTACCAAAGCTAAACTCAGAGCAGATCAACCACCTCAGTGAACCCATCACGCTCATGGAGATTGAAAAAGTAATAAAAAACCTCCCCAAAAAGAAGAGTCCAGGACCGGATGGATTCCCAGACAAATTTTATCAAACCTTCAAGGAAGAACTCAAACCAATCTTCCTAAAACTGTGCCACACAATTGAAGAACAGGGAAAGCTACCCAACTCCTTCTATGAAGCTAGTATCACCCTAATCCCAAAACCAGGCAGAGATGCCACAAGAAAAGAAAACTATCGGCCTATTTCCCTAATGAACATAGACGCAAAGATCCTAAACAAAATTCTTGCAAATGGAATCCAACAACACATCAAAAGCATTATCCACCTTGACCAAGTGGGATTTATCCCAGGAGCACAAGGGTGGTTCAACATACGAAAATCTGTCAATGTAATACACCACATAAACAAGCTTAAACATAAAATTCACATGATCATTTTGATAGATGCAGAAAAGGCCTTTGACAAGATACAACATCACTTCATGATCAAACATTGGAGAGAATCGGCATGGCAGGTTCACATCTTAATATAATAATGGCAATATACAAAGCTCCAAAGGCCCAAATAATATTTAATGGAGAGAGACTAGAGGAATTCCCATTGAGATCAGGAAGAAGACAGGGATGTCCTCTCTCACCTCTGCTTTTCAATATAGTTCTGGAAGTCCTAGCCAAATCAGTAAGGCAGGAGAAGGAAATAAAAGGGATACAATTTGGAAAGGAAGAAGTTAAGTTAGCTCTATTCGCTGATGACATGATTGTATAAGTAAGAGACCCAAGAGACTCCATCCCAAAACTCCTGAAAGTGATTAATTCCTATAGCAAAGTAGCCAGATACAAAATCAATGCACAAAAATTGGTAGCATTTCTGTATGCAAATGACAAAGACACAGTAAAAGAAATAAAGGACATAGTCCCATTTTCAATAGCAACAAAAAAAAAAAATAAAATACCTAGGAATAACGTTAACCAAGGAAGTAAAACATCTATACAACGAAAATATAAAATCTCTCAAAAAAGAAATTGAGGAGGTATTGAAATGATGGAAAGACCTCCCATGCTCCTGGATAGGCAGAATTAACATCGTGAAGATGACAATCCTACCAAAGGCAATATATAGATTTAACGCAATTCCAATTAAAATCTCTACAGTGTTCTTCACAGACATAGAAAAAATGATGTCAAATTTAATATGGAAAGGCAGAAGGCCTCGCATATCCAAACATATCCTCAGCAAAAGAAATACCTCTGGTGGCATCACCATACCTGATATAAAGTTATACTACAAAGCCATAGTAATAAAAACAGCATGGTACTGGCCTAAAAACAGGAGTATAGACCAATGGAATAGACTTGAGGACCCGGATTTTGGGCCAAGCAACTATACCTACATGATATTCGACAAACGCCCAAACAAAATAGGCTGGAAAAAAGATGGCATCTTCAACAAATGGTGCTGGACAAACTGGATAACCATATGCGGGAAACTAAAACTTGATCCACACATTTCACCGTGCACAACACTCAAATCCAAATGGATCAAAGACCTCAACATAAGAGCAGAAACTCGAAAACTACTGGAAGAAAATTTAGGAAGTATTTTCGATGATATAGGAATGCAAAAAGACTTCCTGAATAAAACCCCAGTGGCTCAAGTTATTAAACAGTCACTCAACCATTGGGATCATATGAAGCTGAAGAGTTTCTTTACAGACAAGCATATAATAAGCAAAGCCAATAGAATACCCACAGAATGGGAGAAAATATTTGCAGGTTATCCAACTGATAGAGGCCTTATCTCTAGAATTTACAAAGAACTCAAACGTCTAAACAATAAGAAGAAAAATACCCCGCTCACAAAATGGGGCACAGAGTTAAACAGGCAATTCACAGAGGAAGATAAACAAATGGCAAACACACACCTAAGAAAATGTTCATCATACCTAATCATCAGAGAAATGCAAATTAAAACAACTATGAGATTCCACCTTACCCCAATAGGGATAGCCAACATCAAAAGGTCAAATGAAAATAAATGCTGGTGAGGATGTGGAGAAGCAGGAACACTCATTCACTGTTGGTGGGAATGCAGGATGGTACAACCACTTTGGAAAGCAATATGGAGACTCCTGAAAAAGCTGGCCATAGAAATACCAACAGACCCAGTTATACCATTACTGGGCATGTACCCTAAAACCTTCAAACCAAAAGCCAGAGAGATTTGCTCAACTATGTTTGTAGCAGCTCAATTCGTAATAGCTAAAAGCTGGAATCAAGCCAGATGTCCATCATTAGAAGAATGGATAACAAAGATGTGGTATATCTACACAATGGAATTCTATACAGCAGTAAGAAAAAACGACATAAAGAAATTTGAGGAAAAATGGTTGAACCTGGAACAGATCATTCTCAGCGAACTTACCCAATCACAGAAACAAAATCGACACATAGTCTCACTCATCTGCAACACCTAACCTGAATCTTCCCAAGATGCCTTACATACCCAGCAAGCACCTCATGGACTAGACAATAAGATGGATGGGAGGGTGGGGAGGTCAACAAAGGGTGGAAAACAGTAATCCAGACCCAACGGCAATGGTACCATAAAATTCTACTTCCTAAAAGGCAGACCAAATTGCTGAACCTTCACTAGACACTTACAGGAAACACCTGAACCACAAGACACTGGAGAGGGTAGGATCAAGACTGACCTAAATCTCCTACATCTTCCCTCCCTCCCTCTCCCTCTCTCCCCTCTATCTCTCTCATCTCTTACTCTTGTATATTAGTTATCTTTTTCCTCAATTTCTTAGTGGACACTGACCTGTAACCCCCACTTCCAGCTTGGGGCTGCCATCCACAATGAGCTTTTGATCAGAGGAACCTACAAGGTTTCCCAAAACAATGACAGACTTCTGTCAGAGTACTTGATGACCCACCAAAGGCCAGTGGTAAGACCCTATTGCTGAAGACTCCATACAGATCTGACGCATAAAATGGAATGACATGGCTGGAAGCCAGGAGAGAGTTAGTCCCCAGACAGTCAGCGTGTCTAGTGCCAGAAGGCACTACATAGGCGACTGGGGGAAATGACCAAGATCTGTCCAAGCAACACATTGTTTAACCTAATTAGCAACAAATAACCGGATGTGATGCCCACACAAGTGCAATAGTGGTAAACAGCCATGGTGAGGAATCAATTGCTCTTGATTTGGCTAACGGATCCACTCAGTGGTACTAGATCCTTAGCTGGAGCTGGGAAACAAGTCAGAACCATACCCAAACACAAGCCCACTCTACAATATCAAGCTACCATCAATCACGGGGTATAAGAGGGCCTACACCTATCAAACTGTCTATCAAAAAAGTAAGTGTTATCTCAATTTTCCGGATGCTAACTTACTCTCCGTTGGAGAATCTGCTTCTCTTTTCCAGATAGATGCAGATCCTAAGAAGAGAGCTGCCCCAACATACCTCAAAAGGGGCCCAACTGAAACTAAGGACAACTGGCGAAATAAGCAAGGGTGATGTTTTCCTGTGAACCAGATACCAGCACAAAGGGGAAGGAGATCAACGCAGAGAAAAATCAACTCCTACCAAATCAGAGAGCCAAAGCCTCAGAGGCCCCCAACACCTCAGTACTGAAGCAGACCAAAAATGAACCCAACATGGCTCAGGGAAATCTTGCGGAAGAGGGGGCAGAAAGAATGTCAGAGTTACATGT
Source organism: Jaculus jaculus (assembly GCF_020740685.1). Lineage (NCBI taxonomy): Eukaryota > Metazoa > Chordata > Mammalia > Rodentia > Dipodidae > Jaculus > Jaculus jaculus. The sequence continues at coordinate 61,522,430 of NC_059103.1, read as the reverse complement.
TGGGTCATGATTTGCAGAGACATTTATCATACTGATAACTGGGGGCTAACTCCACAATGCACGACCCATTTTCATTAACAAGGAGGGTCTAATGGGAGGGGGTAGATCACAGATGAGCCTAAATAATGGTACCAAACTTCCTGTATTTACTGACAAGAAAACTAATTAATTAAATTTAAAAAAATAAATAAATAATTCCAGACATATGCAACACATTGTGCATCTGGCTTACATGGGTACTGGGGAATTGAACCTGGATCCTTAGACTTTCCAGGCAAGGGCGTTACTGCTAAGCCACCTCTCCAGCCCCCTACCCAGCCTTTGTTAAAGTTGGTGAAGATAGCTGGGCATGGCAGCACACGCTTTTAATCCTAGCACTTGGGAAACAGAAGTAGGAGGATCAGCATGAGTTTGAGGTCACCCTGAGAATACAGAGTGGATTCCAGGTCAGCCTCGTCTAAAGTGAAACCCTTCCTCAATAAATCAAACAAACAAAAAATCTGGTAAAGCTGGAGAGATGACTTAGTGGTTAAGGCACTTGCCCGCAAAGCCTAAGGATCCAGATTCGATTCTCCAGGTCCCACGTAAGCCAGATATACAAAGTGGCACAAGCATCTGGAGTTCATTTGCACTGGCTAGAGATCCTGGTATGCCCATTATCTCCCTACTTATGTCTCAAATAAATAAAATTAAATATATTTTTATAAGTTTTTTAAAAATTGGTGAAGCTAATTCCATGGAAGGGCCTGGCAAACATTTAAGCAGTTTAATGAGTATGTCATTACTACTGTGGTGGCTTTAGTAGTCTGACTGATGAAACCAGGTGTGATGGCTTATTTCTGATATTCCAGTACTCACAGATCCACATCCTTGGAGACCTGGACTGGCTTGCAGAGTATGGTCCACCTTTGCAGAATGAGATATTCTGTTTTCCATTCCTTCTCTGCAGTCTGTGCTTGAAGACCCACACCAGGTTCCCAATGCCTCTGTGCCAAATCTGTTCCGGATCATTCTCTCTGTTCTGGCCCATCTTAGCAGACCCACAAGCTCCTCTCCTCTGTGTGAAGCCTGGTGGAGGCAGGGAAGCTCCCATAACACTTCTGAGGCCCTGGCCACCTGCCCGCACTTCCCTTGCCTGGTGTCAACAAGGTGCAAGAAGTGAATCTGTGATACCTCCTCCTTCCCCTGTAGAGCTTCCATCTTCGAGGATAAAATCCAGTACAGTGAGCCCTTGTCTTCTGCATCAGTTCCCCAAGTTAGCCATGATGCAAAAATATTAAATGGAAAATCCCAAAACTCAACAATATATAGGTTCTAAATCACTTGCTGCTCAGAGTGGCATGACAAATTCTCTTGCATATCACTTGGCATATGACTTCCCCTTTTATCCAGGGTATCAGCTTTATATGCTACCTGCCCATTAGTAACTTAGTACTTGAGTCAGTCAGCTTTCTGTTGCTGTGACAGAATACCTGGGAAGCTCCACTGAAAGGAAGAAAGGTTTACTTTTATCACAGGGGTTCAGGCCATAGTCACTTGGCCCTTCTGCCTTTGGGAAGTACATTTCAGTACACCATGGCAGGAAAGCCTGACAGAGGAGATTGCCCACCCTAAGATGGCCTAGAAGCAAAGTGAGAGACTGGAAAGGGTCAAAGCTCAATGCCTAACTCACGGCTGTGTCCCTCAGTATGCACTTCCTTCCTTTAGGCCCCACCACCTAAAGGTACTGCCACCAATAGCAATAACACCCCATGGTGGTCAGCAGGCCTTTAGCCAAGGAGCCTTAGGAAGACATTTAATGCTTAACTACAATGGAAGTCATCTCCATTGTCAGATTCATGATGGTGGTACTGCTCCACTGCATTCAAGGGATACTAATTTTATTCAGTAAAGGCCCAACACAAGAGAGTAATGGTGTTTCCAATTTCATCCCAGTATATATGATAATGATTCTATTTTATTCTGAGTTATGGCTGATATCTAACTGAACCTAGTTTAAGGATTAACCTTTCTAGGCATCTGTAGGAAAAAAACAAACACAAGCTATAAGGGGTTGGTACTAGTAAAAGTTTCAGAAATTCACTATAGGCTTAAAACACCTCCCACTTTTCTTGGACAGAGGATGAGAATAGCACCTCTAGTGCTTTCCTAGACCAGATGAAACAGGAAACCATCAATGGCATGCCAAACAAAAACTATGTGTTCCCTGAGTCTCAGTGGCTGGCAGGGTGCATCCAAGGTGAGAAAAGGTTGGATTGACTCCATCTGTCTGTCTTCTGGAAGTCTACTGGCCATTCTTGCTGGTCCTTGGCATTCAGCAGTGTTATCCAGCTCTGAATGTTCATCCTTACTGAGCATGTGCCCAGAATGTGTCTGTCCAGTTCTCAGCATTCTTCCTTACTTAGGATGAGACCTTTATGTGTGTGTCCAGTTCTCAGTGTTCTTCCTTTCTTAGCATGTGCCCTGTATATGTTTGTCCAGTTCTCAGTGTTCTGTCTTGCATAGCATGCAACCCATATGTGTCTGTCCAGTTCTCAGCATTCATCCTCACTTAGCATGCACCCTGTAAGTGTCTATCTAGTTCTCCTCATTCTTTGTTACTTATCGGCATCTTCTATGTATCTCCTGGTCTCAGCGTTCTTCCTTTCTTCGCATGCAGCCTGTATGTGTCTGTCTAGTTCTCAACCTTTATCCTTACATAGCATGCATCCCGTATGTGTCTGTCCAGTTATGAGCATTTTTCCTTACTTAGCATGCACCCTGTATTTGTCTGCCCACTTATCAGTGTTCTTCCTTACTTAACATGCAATCTTAATATGTCTGTAAAATTCTCAGCATTCACCCTTATTTAGCACACAACCCTTATGTGTCTGTCTAGTTCGCTGCATTCTTCCTTACTTTGCATACACCCTGTATGTTTTTGTCCAGTTCTCAGTGTTCTTCCTTACATAGCATTCAACATTTATGTGTCTGTCCCATTCTCAGCATTCGTGCTTTCTTCACATACATCCTGTATGTTCTAAGCATTCATCCTTACATAGCATGCAATCCATATGTGCCTGTCCAGTTCTCAGCATACACCCCTACTTAGCATGTGCTCTGTATGGGTCTATCTATTTCTCAGCATTTTTTTGTGACTTATCTGCACCCTTTATGTAACTCCTGGTCTCAGGGTTCATCCTTCCTTTGCATGCGTCCTGTATGTGTCTGTGAAATTCTCAGCATTCATCCTTACATAGTATGCAAACCCTATGTGCCTGTCCAGTTAACAGTGTGTTTCCTTACTTAGCATGCACCCTGTATGCATCTATCCAGTTCTCAACGTTCTTCTTAGTTAGCATGCACCCCTAAGTGTCTATCCAGTTCTGTGCTCATTCTTATATGCATGCATCCTTTATTTGTCTGTACTGTTCTTAGAGGACCACCTTACATAGCATGCACCCCTATGTGTCTATCCAGTTCTGTGTTCATTCTTATATGCATGCATCCTTTATTTTTCTGTACTGTTCTTAGAGGACCACCTTACATAGCATGCACCCCTATGTGTCTATCCAGTTCTGTGTTCATTCTTATATGCATGCATCCTTTATTTTTCTGTACTGTTCTTAGAGGACCACCTTACATAGCATGCACCCCTAAGTGTCTATCCAGTTCTGTGTTCATTCTTATATGCATGCATCCTTTATTTGTGTGTACTGTTCTTAGAGGACCACCTTACATAGCATGCACCCCTAAGTGTCTATCCAGTTCTGTGTTCATTCTTATATGCATGCATCCTTTATTTGTCTGTACTGTTCTTAGAGGACCACCTTACATAGCATGCACCCCTATGTGTCTATCCAGTTCTCAGCGTTCCTCCTTGCTTAGCAAGCACTCTGTATGTGTCTGTACAGTTCTCAGCTTTCATCCTTAAATATCTTTCAATCCTAATTTGTCTGTCCAGTTCTCAGCATTCTTCTTATATAGTATGCACCCTGTACGTGTCTGTCCTGTTATCAGTGTTCATCTTTACATACCATGCACCCTGTATATGTTTATACACTTCTCAGCTTTCATCCATATTTAGCATGCAACTGGATGTGTCTGTCCAGGTATCAGTGTTCTTCCTTACTTAATATGCCTGTACAATTCTTAGCGTTCACCCTCATTTAGCACAAAACCCTTATGTGTCTGTCCAGTTCTCTGTATTCTTCCTTAATAGCATTTACCACCCCATATGTTTTTGCCCAGTTCGCAGTGTTCTTCCTTACTTAGCATGCACCCTGTTATTTTCTGTACAGTTTTCAGCATTCATCCTCACTTAGTAAGTGCCCTGTATGTGTCTGTCCAGCTTTCAGCATTCATCCATACTTAGCATAGACCCTGCTATTTTCTGTCCAGTTTTTAGCATTCAGCCTTACTTAGCATGCACCCTGTACGTGTCTGTCCGATTCTCAGTATTCTTCCTTAATATCATTTACCATTATGTGTCTGTCCAGTTCTCAGGATTCTTCCTTACTCAGCATGCACTCTGTATGCGTCTGTCCAATTCCCAGTGTTTAATGCATGCCTACCATATGTGTCGGTACCATTCTCAGCATTCATCCTTACATAGCATGCACCCTGTATGTGTCTGTCCAGGTATCAGTGTTCTTCCTTATGTAACATTCACCCTGAATATGTCTGTACAATTCTCAGCATTTACCCCTATTTAGCACACAGCCCTTATGTGTCTCTCCAGTTCTCCACTTTCTTCCTTATGTGGCATGCACCCCATATATTTTTGTCCAGTTCTCAGTGTTCTTCCTTACTTAGCATGCACCCCATATGTGTGTGTCCAGTTCTCAGAGTTTTTCCTTACTTAGCAAGCATCCTGTGTCTGTCCAGTTCTCACCATTCATCCTTACATAGCATGCAATAAATGTGTGTCTGTCCAGTTCTCAGCATTCTTCCTTACTTAGCATACACCCTCTATCTGCCTGTCCTGTTCTCCGTGTACTTCCTTACATAGGATGTGACCTGTATGTGTCTGTCCAGTTCTCTGCAGTCTTCCTTACTTATCATGTACCCTGTATATGTCTGTCCAGTTATGTGTTCTTCCTTACATAACATGTGCCCTGTTTGTGTCTGTTCTGTTCTCAGTGTACTTCCTTACATAGGATGTGACCTGTATGTTTCTGTCCATTTCTCTGTGTTCTTCCTTACTTAGCATGCACCCCATATGTGTCTGTCTAGTTTCCAGTGTTCTTCCTTAGTTAGGATGCAACCTGTATCTGTGTGTCCAGTTCTCAGCATTCTTCCCTACTTAGCATGCACCCTGTATCTGTCTGTCCAAGTACCAGTGTTCTTCCTCATTAAACATGCACCTTGTGTGTGTCTGTCCAGTTCTGTGTTCATCCTTACATACCATGCACCCTGTATATGTTTTTACAGTTCTCAATGTTCATCCATATTTAGCATGCACCTGGATGTGTCTTCCAGTTTATCAGTGCTCTTCCTTACTTAACATTTACCCTCAATATGTCTGTACAATTTTCAGTGTTCACCCTTATTTAACACACAACCCTTATGTGTCTCTCCAGTTCTTTGCATTCTTCCTTATTTTGCATACAGCCCATGTGTTTTTGTCCAGTTCTCAATGTTCTTCCTTACATAGCATTCAACCCATATGTGTCTTTCCAGTTTTCAGCGTTTTCTTTACTTAGCGTGCATATTTTATGTGTCCATCCAGTTCTGAGCATTCATTCTTACATAGCATGCAATCCATATATGTCAATCGAGTTCTCAGCATTCTTCCTTACTTATCAGCACCCTGTATGTGTCTGTCTATTTCTCAACATCTTTTGTTACTTATCAGCACCCTCTATGTATCTCCTGGTCTCAGCATTCTTCCTTCCTTTGCATGCATCCTGTATGTGTCTGTCTAGTTCTCAGCATTCTTCCTTACTTAGTATGCAACCTGTATGAGTCTGTCTACTTCACAGTGTTGTTCCTTACTTAGCAGGCACCCTGTATGTGTCTGTCCATTTCTCAACATTCATCCTTACATAGCATGCAATCCTGATGTGTCGGTCATTTATCAGCATTCTTCCTTACTTAGCATGTACCAAGTTATTTTCTGTCCACTTCTCAGCATTCATGCTTACTTAGCATGCACCCTGTATGTGTCTGTCCAGAGATCCTCTTGTCCCTGGACAGCAGTCACATTTTCTTAGTGTTTTCTCTAAATACCTTGGCTAACCTGACCATTTTTAAAGATAATTTTCAAATAAAGATTCAATCGCAGATCCTCCAATTGGGCACTGAAAACACATTCACCATAGGTACCCCTTTACTTTGTGATGCTCTGCCTTGTCCCATCAGTGCAGAGCCACTTCTTCACCTGACATGACTACTCCTTATTTTCAGCTATGCAATTTAGTCTCACAGTGGAATTAGCTCATCTAGAAATTCTGGTCCTACTTCTTGCCTGCATCATGAAGGTGGGGACAGGAAGGACAACTAAGGAATACCTGATGTTGGTTTGACCAGGCATCCTGGTACAGGTCTGAAGTCCCAGTGCCTGGGAAACCATGGTAACAGTTCCAATACATTCTGAGCTACCTAGAAAGACAATATTATGAACGAGAAAGAAAGAAAAAAAGAAAGAAAGAAAGAAAGAAAGGAAGGAAGGAAGGAAGGAAGGAAGGGAGGAAAAAGAGAGAACAGATAGAAAAGGAAGAAAGGAAAGAAGGAAGGAAGGAGAGGGAAGGAAGAAGCAGGGAGAGAGGAATAGATGAAAGAAGGGAAAGAAGGAGGAAGAGAGAGAGAAGGAGGGAAGGGGAGGGCAGGAGGGAAGGAAGTAAGTAGACTTGTTGTTTTGAGTCTTCTGATTTTACGGTTTACATATTCTCAGTGTAATCTCCTCTCTGACACCATCTGCTTCTTCAGATGGGCCCAGTGGACCCCACAGAGAAAGTCCGGTTCCACCCACAGGCATAGGAGTATGCAAGACCCCCTGAAGCTAATGCTGAAGCCCCCCCCCCCCTCCACCATACACACACACATACACACAAGTGGATTCTTCAGAAACACGCTTCTTCCCTTGGGAATCTGCCCAGACCCTGAGAGCCACTGTCCTCCAGCAGATATCCCACATAATCCCTACCTCCAGGGGTCTAGAGTAATGGTGTCCTCAGAGTATTTAAGTTGCTAATCTCCTGACCCCTCAGGAGACCACTCAGTAAACATTTTTAGCCTTTAAACCAAAGCAGCAAGTGCTGCCTGACTCCTTAGGCCTAGCTGTCCATGATAAAGCCTGGGACTCTGAAAGGAAATTTCCTGGCTTGCATGAGGACCAAGTCTGCTCTGAGGCACCTGGATCTCAGGTTTCAAGGCATGCTTCCTGAGACTGCAGGGTAAACAAGCTTTACTCCCTTCTGCAGTTGAATCTTCTAATTGACTGAGAAAACAAAAGAAAAGCCCAGGCTTTCCTTATCTGACCTCGGGAGATACCACAGACATGTGCTTCCTGCCTTCACAGCGCACCTGGAGTTGGGAGTTAGGAATAGTCACCACAGTCATCCTCCAGCCGGAACTCCTGTATCCTTTTTCAGACTCACACCTTCTAGGAGAAGGCAAGACAAGTAGCTAGAAGGTCAAGATACAGTCACTGTCTTTGTTAGTCTTAAATAACAGTATTATTGCTATGTGTCCCACAGACCAAAATCCACCTTTAAAAATATTCAATTCAGTGGTCTTCAGTGCACCTTAGCATATACATACCAGAGCACTTCATCACCATGAGAGATATGGTGTGATAACCAGCATCCTGTTCCCACCCTGTCCTAGAAATCAAAACTTTACTTGCTATTTCTCTCTAGATATGAAGACTAGCCTGAGAGCTTGGTTTGTATATGAAAAGCTATGTTCAGTAAGCAGAAACAGAATCCAGAAACCCAACACTAATTCAGGCTAAATTTTCTAGGAAATTCATTGGGTATTAAAGAAAAGTTTGTGGCTTTTTCTAAGGACTGAGGAGTCTAGGAGACTCCCATCACAGAGTAACATAACAAATAGGAAAGAGGTTTTCACGTCCACTTTGAGACTCTTCTACTGTGCTCTGGCCTAGAGACACCAAATGACTGAGAGTACTGGGTCCATCAGTGAAGCCACCAAGAGCTGCAGGAGTACTGGGGTCCTTCAGTGAAGCACAGATACCCACATAGAAAAATGTCCATATAGGCACACTCAAATAGACACGTATAACATGCACACACAGACTCATGTTTATAGACAAACTTGTATTTATAGGTTCATACACACACTTATTACACACTCATAACACACGTGCACACACAATCACATGTACAAACATAAATACACACACACACACACATGGACACACACACATACACTTGATACACACAGGTAAAAAAGAATCCCTCTATTTCTGAATACTTACTCCTAGTAAGATTTTTATGAATGACATGATATGCATATTATTTTCTTATGTATTAGAAAGTCAGAGACAGGAATATTATTCCCCTTTCTCAGGGAAACTGAGAGCCATGCACCATGAAGCTAGTTTGAGGGGTCTGGACCTCTGTCTCCTCCAGCAGGCTTCTGCCCACTCTGACTCAATGATTGAGGAAGTAGAATCCCTACTCATTCTGAGAACAAACATTCAGAATGTGTAAAGACAGGGAGGATATCCAGTTGGGTAAAAGACAGAGAGAAAGGAGCCTGGGAACAGGAGGAGAGGGCACATGAGCTGAGTCAGGCAATATAGCAGAACTGGGATTCTGCTTCAGACTGGGCACAGAAGCAGGGCTCTGACTCCCCACAGTGCCATCCTAAGTGACAGAATCTATGTGACTCTATTTATTAAAAGGCTTATGGGGTTCTGTCTAGAAAAATGAAAGGCTGATATTGCTAAACAAAGCCTTAGCAGGAATGTAGAGAGTAGGGCTCTTCAGTGTCCCATTTGTCCAGGAGTTAATACCTTATCTAATGAGCTCTTCCCAAGTCCTATGTACCCACGGTCCATCCACATCCAGGCCCACGTAGACAAAGGGTGATGAAGCTGCAGATTCAACCAACGACCCTGAAGAAGAGGCTTCTAAGAGGGCTGGGCAGATGGCCATCCCCACTCTCATCCCTGGAAAGCACAGCATGGGGGAAACTGACCAGTGTCTTCAAGGAGAGAAATATCACTCCTGGGATCACAGCTGGATCCAAAAAAGAAAGGACTGACAGATCACAGCACTGGAGAATTGCTCAGCATTCTCATGCAAATAAAAAGTCACCTGTATCCAACACCCTTCTGTGAGGGTAGCCCAAACCCACAAGCCTGGACCCAGAGGATGTGGGTCCATAGGAAAGTTTACCAGTCTCTCTGTTGGTTTTCTCATCTGTAAAATCCAGACAATCTCCATTGAGTTGTGAGGATTAAAACCATGCATTCTTGAGAAGCAGCTTCAGGCACATGTGAGGCTTGCAGATGGAGCACCTCTGCTTGTTGTGTCGACTGCCCTAGCCCCCAGCTCAGGACTGCAGGTCTGTGTTCTCCACAGGCTGAGCTCTCCATCGACTATTCAGATGAAGAGGGTTCTGCAGAAGGGGTCTTTTGCCACTGCCAAAGAACTCCAGATATATGTGTCACTTTGTGTGTCTGGCCTTACGTGGCTACTGCGCAACTGAGACCGGTCAAAAGACTGCAAGTAAACATCTTTAACTGCTGAGCCATCTCCCTAGCCCCAAGACCAATTAATTCTTCAAAAGGCATTTAAGACTTTATCGCTAAATTTCCCCAAACAGGCTAAGTTTGTAAACAGTGACATACATCAGAGAATAGATTCTGGAGTCCCCTTCCAGACACTGCTGCCTTGAAAACCTTGCTAGCAGTACTGGTGGTTCCAGGGTGGTTCTGCAAGCACAGGGCATTTGATCCCATGGTTGTTTTCTAAAATGTCATATCCTCTGTTTTGTCCCTGTGCCAGATATTCACTGATTTTATAAATAATGCTGAAGACAGTATGTTTGCTCATAGTGTGTTATAAAAGGGGTAACAATGATGAGTTTACCTTACCAAATACAATTATAGAGAGGACATATATAAAATCACTGAGGTAAACAGGCGTAAAACAACATAATCACTTACAGAAAAGAATAAAATTAATACCTACAGGGATGGAGAGATTGTTCAGCAGTTAAGTACTTGCCCACAAAGTCTAAGGACCTAGGTTTGATTCCCTAGTACCCATGTAAAGCCAATGCACAAGGTGCACATGCATCTGGAGTTGTTTGGATTGGCTAAATACCCTGGTGTGCCCATTATCTTTTTTTTAAATTTAATTAATTTATTTATTTGAGAGCAACAGAGAGAGAATGAACATGCCAGGTCCTCCAGATGTGTGCACCCCTTGTGCATCTGGCTAATGTGGGTCTTGGGGAATCAAGCCTTGAACCGGGGTCTTTAGGCTTCCCAGGCAAGTGCTTAACCACTAAGCCATCTCCCCAGCCCAGGATCCTGCTTTTTAACCCAGTCTGCAAACCTGTGTCTTTTGGTTGGGGTTTTGAGGCCGTTGATATTAAGAGTTATTATTGAACAGTGTGGAGGGCTTGGCACACATTGCTGCTGTTGTTGTCTAGGAGTTGATGTCCACCCTCTGCTCATGCCACATCATTTCCCCCTGCCATCATGGTGCCTCCCCTCAGTCTGTAAGCCCAAGTAAACATGTTTTCCCCACACACAAAAAAGAAAGGTGTGCATTTATTCTTGCCATTCTTGTTTTGTCCTTCTTCAGGTTTTTCCTTTACTTTCTTGTATTAACTAGTATTTGAGTATGGTTTGCTTTTTCCAGGTTCCTTATATGTCTGCTTCTCTTTCTCTTTAGCATGGAGGAAACTTTTAAGTATTTTCTGTAGAGCTGGTTTAGTATTCATTTAGCCTGTTTTTGTTGTGGAATGTCCTTATTTCTCCCCCTATTTGGATGGATAGCTTGTAGGATAAGTAATCTTGGTTGACAGTTGTTATTTTTCAGAACTTGGAATACATCACTCCAAGCCCTTCTGGTTTTGAAAGTTTGTGCGAGTAATCTGCTGTGATCCCGATGGGCTTGACTTTGTATGTGACTTGGTTTTTCTCGCTAACTGCTTTCAATATATTTTCTTTGTTTTGTAGTTTAATTATAATATGATGATGAGGTTCTTTCCTGATTTTATATGTTTGGCATTCTATAAGCTTCCTGTATCTGCATTGGCATCACTTTCCCTATTTGGGGAAAGTTTTCTTCTATGATTTTGTTGAAAATACCTGTTGTGACATTGTAGTGAATTTCTTCTCCTTCTACAATGTCCTGAATTGTTATGTTTAATCATTTCATAGTGTCCCAAATGTCTTGAAATTCCCATTCATGCCTTCCTATTAGTTTGCTTTCTCTCTGTTGGCCTGTATTGGATCTGCCACCTGGTCTTTTTTTTTTTTAATTTTTATTAGCATTTTCCATGATTATAAAAAAAAAATCCCATGGTAATTCCCTCCCTCACCCCCCCCCACTTTCCCCTTTGAAATTCCATTCTCCATCATATTACCTCCCCATTACAATCATTGTACTTACATATATACAATATCAACCTATTAAGTACCCTCCTCCTTTCCTTTCTCTTCCCTTTATGTCTCCTTTTTAACTTACTGGCCTCTGCTACTAAGTATTTTCATTCTCACGCAGAAGCCCAGTCATCTGTAGCTAGGATCCACATATAAGAGAGAACATGTGGCACTTGGCTTTCTGGGCCTGGGTTACCTCAATTAGTATAATCCTTTCCAGGTCCATACATTTTTCTGCAAATTTCATAACTTCATTTTTCTTTACTGCTGAGGAGAACTTCATTGTATAAATGTGCCACATCTTCATTATCCACTCATCAGTTGAGGGACATTTAGGCTGGTTCCATTTCCCAGCTATTATAAATTGAGCAGCAAGAAACATAGTTGAGCACTTACTTCTAAGGAAATGAGATGAGTCCTTTGGATATATGCCTAGGAGTGCTATAGCTGGGTCATATGGTAGGTCAATCTGTAGCTGTTTTAGGAACCTTCACACTGATTTCCACAATGGCTGGACCAGATTGCATTCCCACCAGCAGTGTAGAAGGGTTCCTCTTTTTCCACATCCCTGCCAACATCTATAATCATTTGTTTTCGTGATGGTGGCCAATCTGACAGGAGTGAGATGGAATCTCAATGTAGTTTTAATCTGCATTTACCTGATGGCTAGTGACGTACAACATTTTTTTAGATGCTTATATGCCATTCATATTTCTTCCTTTAAGAATGCTCTATTTAGCTCCAAAGCCCATTTTGTGATTGGCTTGTTTAATTCCTTATTATTTAACTTTTTGAGTTCTTTGTATATCCTAGATATTAATCCTCTGTCAGATATATAGCTGGTGAAGATTTTTTCCCATTCTGTAGGTTGCCTCTTTGCTTTTTTCACTGTGTCCTTTGTAGAGCAAAATCTTTGTACTTTCATGAGGTCCCAGTGATTAATCTGTGGTTTTATTGCCTGAGCAATTGGGGTTGTATTCAGAAAGTCTTTGCCAAGACCAACATGTTGAAGGGTTTCCCCTACTTTTTCCTCTAGCAGTTTCAGAGTTTCAGGTCTGATGTTAAGCTCTTTAATCCATTTGGACTTAATTCTTGTGCATGGAGAGAGAGAAGAATCTGTTTTCATCCTTCTGCAGATATATATCCAGTTTTCCTAACACCATTTGCTGAAGAGGCTGTCTTTTCTCCAATGAGTATTTTTGGCATTTTTATCAAATATCAGGTGGCTATAGCTACTTGGGCTTACATCTGGGTCCTCTATTCTGTTCCACTGATCTACATGTCTGTTTTTGTGCCAGTACCATGCTGTTTTTGTTACTATGGCTCTGTAGTATAGGTTAAAATCAGGTATGGTGATACCACCAGCCTTATTTTTGTTGCTCAGTATTATTTTAGATATTCAAGGTTTTTTGTGACTCCAAATGAATTTTTGGGATGTTTTTTCTATTTCCATGAAGAATGCTTTTGGAATTTTGATAGGGATTGCATTAAATGTGTAGATTGCTTTTGGTAAGATTGCCATTTTCACAATATTGATTCTTCCAATCCAGGAACAGGGCATGTTTCTCCACTTTCTAGTGTCTTCTGCAATTTCTCGCTTGAGTGTTTTAAAGTTCTCATTGTAGAGATTCTTTACTTCCTTGGTTAGGTTTATTCCAAGGTACTTTATTTTTTTTTTTGATGCAATTGTGAATTGGAGTGATTCTCTGATTTCATCCTCTGTGTGTTTGTTGTTAGCATATATGAAGGCTACTGATTTCTATGTATTTATTTTGTATCCTGCTACATGGCTGTAGGTTTTGATCAGCTCTAACAGTTTGCTAGTAGAGTTTTTAGGGTCCTTTATGTATAGAATCATGTCATCTGCAAATAATGATAACTTGATCTCATCCTTTCCAATTTGTATCCCTTTTATGTGTGTCTCTTGCCTTAATGCTATGGCTAAGACTTCCACAACTATACTAAACAAAAGTGGGGACAGTGGACACCCTTGTCTTGTTCCTGATTTTAGTGGAAAATCTTCCAGTTTTTCCCCATTTAGTAATATGTTGGCTGTAGGCTTGGCATAAATAGCTTTTATTATATTGAGATATGTGCCTTCTATTCCCAGTCTCTGTAGGACTTTTATCATGAAGGGATGTTGGATTTTGTCAAATGCTTTCTCTGCATCCAATGAGATGATCATGTGATTTTTGTCCTTCAACCCGTTTATGTAATGTATTACATTTATAGATTTGCATATATTGAACCATCCCTGAATCTCTGGGATAAAGCCTACTTGGTCAGGGTGAATGATCTTTTTGATATACTCTTGTATTCTGTTTGCCAATACTTAGTTGAGAATTTTTGCATCTATGTTCATGAGGGAGATTGGTCTGTAATTTTCTTTTTTTTGCTCTGTCTTTGCCTGGTTTTGGTATCAGGGTGATGGTGGCCTCATAGAAGGAGTTTGGTAGAATTCCTTCCTTTTCTAATTCCTGGAAAAGCTTAAGAAGCAATGGTGTTAGCTCTTCCTTAAAGGTCTGGTAAAATTCAGCAGTGAATCCATCTGGGCCTGGGCTTTTTTTAGTTGGGAGATTATTGATAACTGTTCAGATCCCCATGTTTGTTATAGGTCTATTTAAGTGATTAATCTCATTTTGATTTAATTTAGGTAGGTCACATAAATCAAGGAAATCATCCATTTCTTTCAGATTTTGATACTTTGTAGAGTATATGCTTTTATAGTATGTCCCTATGATTCTTTGAATTTCTCTGGAATCTGTTGTTATGTTACCTTGTTCATCTCCGATTTTGTTAGTTTGTGTCTCTTCTCTCTTTCTTTTGGTCAGATTTGCTAAGGGTTTATCAATCTTGTTTATCCTGTCAAAGAACCAACTCTTTGATTCAGTAATTCTTTGGATTGTTTTTTTTTTTGTTTGTTTGTTTGTTTCTATTTCATTAATTTCTGCCCTAATCTTTAGTATTTCTTCCTGCCTACTGATTTTTGGTTTGCCTTCTTCTTCTTTTTCCAAGGCTTGAAGGTGAAGCATTAGGTTGTTTACTTGCGACCTTTCTAATTTCTTAATATAGGCACTTAAGGGTATAAATTTACCTCTTAGAACTGCCTCCATTGTGTCCCAGAGATTTTGATATGTTGTGTTCTCATTATCGTTTGGCTCTATAAATTTTTTGATTTCCTTCTTGATTTCTTCATTGACCCATTTATCATTTAGTAGTGTATTGTTTAGTTTCCATGATTTTGTGTATGCTCTACAGCCTTTCTTGCTACTGAATTGTAGTTTCATTCCATTGTGGTCAGATAGAATGCAAGGAATTATTTCAATTTTCCTGAATTTGTTAAGATTTGCTTTGTGTCCTAATATATGCTCTATTTTAGAGAATCTTCCATGTGCTGCTGAAAAGATTGTATATTCTGCAGCCTTTGGATGAAATGTCCTGTATATATCTGTTAGGTCCATTCCTTCTATGACCTCATTTAGTCCAGATGCCTCTCTGTTTATTTTTTCCTGGGATGACCTGTCAATTGATGAGAGTGGGGTGTTAAAGTCACCCACTACCACCTATATTGTTATTGTCTTTGTCAAATATCAAGTAGCTATAGCTGCATGACCCAAAGTCCTGGTCCTCAAATCTATTCCATTAGTCTATAGTCCTGTTTTTATGCCAATACCATGCTGATTTTATTACTATGGCTTTGTAATATAGCTTTAGATCAGGTATGGTGATGCCTCCAGAGGTATTGTTTTGCTAAAGATATGTTTGGACATATGAGGCCTTCTGCCTTTCCATATGAAATTTGAGATCATTTTTTCTATCTCTGTGAAGAACACTGTAGGGATTTTAATTGGAATTGCATTATATCTGTATATTGCTTTTCATAGGATTGCCATCTTCACAATGTTCATTCTGCCTATCCAGGAGCATGGGAGGTCTTTCCATTTTCTCAAGTCCTCCTCTATTTCTTTTTTGAGTGTTTTTATGTTTTCATTGTATAGATCTTCTTTGGTTAACATTATTCCAAGGTATTTTTGTTGTTGTTGTTGCTATTGAAAATGGAACCATGTCTCTTATTTTTTTCTCTGTATCTTTGTCATTTGCATATAGAAAGGCTACTGATTTTTGTACATTGATTTTGTATCCTGCTACTTTGCTATAGGAGTTAATCACCTTCAGGGGCTTTGGGATGGAGTGTCACGGGTCTCTTACATATATAATCATGTTATCAGCGAATAGAGCTAACTTAACTTCTTCCTTTCCAAATTGTATCCCTTTTATTTCTTTCTCCTATCTAATTGCTTGAGCTAGGACTTCCAGTACTATATTTAAGAGAAGAGGTGAGAGTGGGCAACCTTGTCTTGTTCCTGATCTTAATTGGAATTCCTCCAGTCTGTCTCCATTAAATATTATTTGAGCCTTAGGAGCTTGGTATATTGCCTTTATTATGTTAAGATATGAAGCAAACATGCCAATTCTCTCCAATGTTTTGATCATGAAGTAATGTTGTATCTTGGAAAGGCCTTTTCTGCATCTATTAAAATGATCATGTGGTTTTTATGTTTAACCTTGTTTATGAGGTGTACTACATTGATAGATTTCCATATGTTGAACCACCCCTGTGTTCCTGGGAAGAATCCCACTTGGTCAAGGTGGATAATTCTTTTGATGTGTTGTTGGATTTGGTTTGTGAGGATTTTGTTCAGGATCTTTGCATCTAAGTTCATCAGAGATATAGGCCAGTAGTTTTCTTGTGGCATCTCTGCCTAGTTTTGGAATTATGGTGATACTAGCTACATAGAAGAAGTTGTGGAGCTTTCCCTGTTCTCCAGTTGAGTGGTGCAGTTTGAGGAAGTTTGGTTTGAGTTCTTCCGTGAAGTTTTGATAGAATTCAGCTGAGAAGACATCTGGTCCTGGACTCTTCTTTTTGGGGAGTTTTTTGTTTATTATTACTTTTTCATTCTCCATAAGTTTGATGGGTTCATTGACAAGATCTGACTATTACTGATAATGTTGTATTGAAGTTCCCAACTATGATGGTGTGGTGATTATTTTTGTTTTATTGTCAAGTAGGTTTTGGTTTATGAACTTGGTGTCCCTGTGTTTGGTGCATATAGATTTATGATTGTAATATCCTCTTGAGGGATCATTCCCTTGGTAAATGGGAAGTGGCCTTCTTTGTCTTTTTTGATTATTTTTGGTTTGAAATCTATTTTATCTGATATTAATATAGCTACACCTGCTTGTTTCTTATTCCCATTTGCTTGGAATAATGTTTTCCACCATTTCACCCTGAGGAGTTGTCTGTCTTTAGTGGTGAGGTGGGTTTCTTGAAGACAACAGATTGAGGGGTCTAATTTTTTGATCCATCCTGCTGGCGTGTGTCTCTTGATGGGTGAATTAAGGCCATTAATATTTAGAGTAAACACTGTGAGATTTGATTTGATTCCTGCCATATTGTGATGGTATATATGGTTTGGTGTTTTCATGGATTTTGAAGTTTGTTGTGCCTACTCTGAGTTTGGTTTTTGTGATATGCTTATTGTAGGCATTTGAGTTTGATTATTTGATTCTTCTCTGTGAAGTGTTTCCTGAAATACTCTCTGTAGGTTTGGTTTTGTGTTCAAATAATGGTAAAGTTGAGTTTTTTTCATGGAAAGTTTTTCTTTCACCATCTATTATGAGGGATATTTTGCAAGGAGAGTAGTTTGGTTTGGAAGCCATAGGTTCTTAGACATTTTAGTGTTTCATTCCAGTTCCATCTAGCTTTCAGTGTTTCCATTGAGAAGTCTGGAGTAATTCTGATAGGGTTACGTTTAAAAGTGGTGTGCTATTTTTTCCTAGCTGCTTTTAGGATTTTCTCTTTGGTATCAGTGTTTAGAGTCTTAATGACAATATGTCTTGGAGAGGTTCTCCTTTGGTCCAGTCTGTTTGGGGTTCTGTTAGCTTCTTGTATCTTGATGGGCCTATATATTGATAGAGTGGGGAAGTTTTCTTTGATTATTTTGTTAAATAAGTCCTCCATGCCTTTTGACTGAATTTTTCTCCTTCTGGTATTCCAATGATCCTGATATTAGGACATTTAAGTGTATCCCACAACTCCCTCATGTTCTGTTCACTTATTGAAATTTTTGAAATCTCAAACTGTTTCTTCCATCTTGTCTTCAGATTAGAGTTTCTATTCTCCACATGGCTGACTCTATTCTTGAGAGCTTCTAGAGAGTTTTGGACTTGTTCAATTAGGTTTGTATTTTCTACTACTTTTGTATGTATAATTTTCATCCCTCTGTCAAGCTCCCTTTTCACAGATGATTGTTGTGGTCCTCTTTTTATTCAATCTCCTCCATATATATTAACTGTCTTTGAATTCCTTCCATTTTCTTAACTATTAGGTCTAGTCTAGAGATGGCAGCATCCATATGATTATCGGTCATTTGTTGATTTTCTGCATGTCCTACCAGTAGTTTGGTCAGGGTTGCATTGCTCATAGCTTCATTTTTGTGTTCTGATCTTAATGATTCTTCCATGTTTTGATTGGAGATATTCATTGTAGGACTGGGTGATCTAAGTAGATTTTCTTGCATTTGATTTTCCATGTTATTTTGTTTGTACTGTGGTCTGCCCATCACAGTGTATAGGCACACAGGTGGGTGGATCAGCCTGGGCTCAAGGACAGTGGGAAGCTGAAACAGCATGAGGCAGTTGCCAAGCAGGCTGAGCTTTGGCTCTCACTTGCCAATGCCACCTGAGCTCCTGGCTAGCAGGTGTGCCAAAGTTGTCTAAGCAGTAAGGCACCAAAGCTGTCTGTGCTTGTGCTAGGGTGGATACTGAGGCACCAAGTACAGAAGCAGCCAAATCTCCAGCAAGGTGGAACACTGGGACCCAGAAGCAGTCTGAGCCCCCTCCCCCCTCCCCGTAACACAACAATGGTGGTCAGCTGGTGTGGCAGACAGAGAGGGATTGGCACCTGAGCTGAGGCAGGTGGGTAGGCAGAGACAGCCTGAGCTCCCATGGGCAGTTGGAGTGGGCCTGGTCTTGCACTTGAATATGTGATGGCCAGAGCAGTAAGTGAGCCAATGAGCCAAGCAGGCTTAGCTTGCACAAGCAGGGATCGGCAGTGGTGCAAGTGTGTTGGGGAAATTGTTCTAAAGAGACTGAGCTCCAATGGGCCAGCAGATGGAGCCTGTCCAAGATCACTTGTGGGCAGGGGTATCAGGGTGATTGCTCCTGGGCTGTGAGGTAACTGGAACTGTGTTGGCCTTGGACCCTTTTCCTACAGTAAGTGCAGGAGTATCCTGAAGCTGGGACTGTGGGTGTGGTGGCTGCTTGGAGGTGGGGGGTACTGGTGGGCTACCCTCACAAGAAGGAATCAGTGCTTCCCTGTTTCTTCCCTTTTGTGCCCTCCCACTGGCAATCTATTGGAGATTTCTCTCCTCTAAAAGACCCAGTGAACCTTAATGTCTTGCCTTCCTTTTCTGGGGATGTGTGGAGCAGTTAGGTGGTTGCCATCGTGGCTGGAAGTCCCCTAATAACTTACTTTTAATTGACAGTTGCCCCAACAAAGTAACCTTTAAGTAACCTCCATTGTTGGGTTTTTCAAATGCTATAAAAATCCCTTGAGATGGGATGATGCAAGGAGGGTGTATTTGAAAGGACAACCTCTTTATGAAAGATATTCTATTCAATATGTCCTAAGATATATAACACCCCACTTACTTGGCCTCAAATACAGTTTGCAGAGCTGTGATT
Source organism: Jaculus jaculus (assembly GCF_020740685.1). Taxonomy (NCBI): domain Eukaryota; kingdom Metazoa; phylum Chordata; class Mammalia; order Rodentia; family Dipodidae; genus Jaculus; species Jaculus jaculus. The sequence continues at coordinate 61,503,115 of NC_059103.1, read as the reverse complement.
TTAAAACCTTAGTCATAGAAATTTTCAAGTACACACAGCTGCACAGTGGATGGTTTGGCTCCACCCTCTGTACCCACACTAGTGTCCTAAGGAGCTCATCCTCTGAGTTCTTTTGAAGACAACCCTAGGTATTGTGTTCGGTCAGTGATTTCTAACTATCTTCCTTTTAATAAGCTGATAATGTTCCAGAAGAACTTTGTGGCCATTAATTTTATTGATTTATTTGTGCTACAATTTTCTTACAAAGCATAAGTCAGCTATGACTCAATTGGAGCCTTCCAGAGAGATGGATAACTGGTGGAGCTGGCAGTAGGAACAACTCTTTATTCAGTGCTCTTTCAATGCTGGCCCTGATCTATGCCAAACACTCCAGGAATATAATTGTTAGGTGAAATATTTTGTTCAATCTTAATCAATAGGTACACAGTTGAACAAAGATTAATTATTTAAGAACCTGAGATTCTTCAGGTGTCATATTGGAAAAAACACTGTTGATATTCCACTTGTCCCTAACAGAAACTAGCTATGTGCAAAGGACCTATCATGACCACCAGGCAGGTATGAGTTCTGGGGACAAGGCTGGTGTGGAGTCAGAGTAGGGCTGACGGAAAGGTGCTGGAGGGAAGCAGGTACTATTTTGTCTCTAGTAATTTCAGACACCTCAGAGGAGAAAGCAGCTATCCTCCCTTTCCTCTAGCAGAGAACAACAGCATGACCTGGAAGCCTCCAGGGAATGCCAACAGCACAGCCTGGAAATAGGCAATGATGGACACTTTAGATCTGAATGACTGAAAGAACAATGATTGTTTCCCATCAGAGTCAGCCCTTCACTGTGACTTATACAAAGTCATGCACTTGACAAAAGTGACCTTAATTTTCTAGGATTAAGCATCTGTTACTTAGTATAAGATCCCATTATGGATATTATATTCAGTTTTATAATACAAAGAAAATCATGACATTCCCATGCAACATGTGGCCTTCAAAACCTTCCCTTTTTGTTAGCATTACATGATACAAGTTCCACTCATTTATTTCACCTGCTGAAATAGACACAACCAGATCATACATTCATTGCCACAGCTTCTGACACACCTGAGACCTGACAATAGAGTTGTGATTCTGTGCAGGTTGTGGTGGTGAGCCACACGATAGTGACAGCTAGTGACTTATGAGAGGCATGGTATATTTAGTGTCTAGGCTAGTACATTGCTACTGACTCCAGACTGTACAATCTTCCCACAAAAAGCAGGGGTACTCAGCTTTGGTCTGGCCATAAATTGATGGACCAAGGCCACAAACAAGAAATAAACTTTTGTGACAGACGTGGTGGCACACACTTTTAATCCCGTTTGGGAGGCAGAGACAGGAGGATCTCTGTGAGTTCAAGCCCAGCTTGGAACTACACAGTGAATTCCAGGTCAGCTTGGGCTAGAATGAGTCCCTACCTTGGGAAGAAAAGAAAAGAAAGAAAGGGAGGAAGGAAGGAAAGAAGAAAAGGCGGGAGGAATGATAAAAAGAAAAGGAAAATAAATCAACCTTTGTATTTTGAACCATAGAAAATTCAAAGGAGGAGGCTTATTTGTTTTTTCATCCTGACTAACCTGGCTAACTTTCTTGACTAGAAGAAATTTAGAAAGCTTAAACTTCATTGGTATTGTCCTTGAAACTCTAAGAGGCAGGGGAGCTGTCTCAGTCGGTAAAGTGTTCGGCACACAAGCATGGGTACCTGAGTTTAGATCCCCAACACCCACATAAAGCTAGGCATGGTGGTACCTGTCTGAACTCCCAAAATGGGTCAGAAGGATTCCAAGGGTTTGATGTCTAGCTAGTCTAGCCAAATCACTGAGCCCTGAGTTGAGTCAGAGACCCTATCTCATAAAAATATGGGAGAAATGGGGCTGGAGAAATGGCTCAGCAGTTAAAGTACTTGCCTGAAAAGTCTAAGGATCTGGGTTTAATTCCCCAGTACCCATGTTAAGCCAGATGCAAAAGTGGTGCATATGTCTGGAGTGTGTTTACAGTGGCTAGCGGCCCTGGTGTTTTCTGTCTCTCCTCTCTCTCAATCTCTCTCTCTGTCTCTCTCTCTCTCATAAATAAGCAAAAAATATTTTTAATAATATTGGAAAAATGATAGAGAAAACCACTCAAAGTTGATCTCTGAACCTCCACATACATATATGTACCTTTAGCCATACACATATGTACATCCACTTGCATATGAACACATGAATACTACATGTATGCACGTGCAGAGAAAAATAACAAAGAACTCTGAGCTATAAATTATTACACTGGGAGCTGCTGCTTTCATATTTTAGTAACTTAGGAAAAAACATTTGAAATGAAATGGTATTATACTATTAACAATGGCTGTCTTCTCCACAAAAATGAATCCCCGCATGTTGAGTAGAATAATATGATAAACACTGTATGATAAAACATGTTACTACTAGTTCACACTGTGACAGGAGTTGTGTACATGCAGACATGCTTCCCTGGGTGTTGTAGAAATTTTAATGCACCAGTGAGGCCCTGAGGTGGAAGCAGAAACATGACCCCTGTTTCACCTCCACGTTTTTGCCTCTCATTTGTAGTCTCAAGTCACTCCTCCAGCTCTCAGTTGTCACTGCTGACAGATGTCATCATCAGGGGATATGTGCTGGAAGTGGTTGTAAGGTCTGGGTTGTAATTCAGCCCCAGGTCTCACATCAGCTCCTAGAGATGGTGGCTTGTACGATTGAGCTCTGCTTTGCATAGTGCCTTGACTTCCCCAATTCTAGAAACTGTTCCCAGAAGGGAAGTCCCCTGATTAGTTAGCAAAGGAGCCTTTGTACTGAATGTGTTCTTGAATGCTGCTCTCTCCACACCAATAGCCTCTCCATAGTTCCTTTTAAGTTGCAAAAGGCATGTACAACTTTCCAGCCTCTTGGGATATTTCTTGTCCAAATGCTCTTACCATAATTTCATGGATGTGGTCTCAGGTATATGCTAATGGTATTTTCATGGAATTACAAGGGAAAAGACACAATATTGGAGGTGCTGACCCAGAACTGGTCCATTGTAACTAATGCAGGGAAATGGAGGATGGTGTAGCTGCCAGGTCTGAGGCAGAAAATCTAAGAGAACTGGCAGACAGACAGGCAAAGTGTCAGGAGGCCTGCCTCCTTCTTAGCCTGGGAGACAGAGTCTCTTCCAGGACACCCCTGCTTCTGGTGATTTGCTGGTGACATTTGATGGTCCTCTGACTGTAGGTATGTCACCCTGACCTCTTTTGGTCTTCTTATGATGCTTTTCCTGTGCCTGTGTAAAGAAATTCCCCCTTTGGAATCTGAGCCCACTCTCCTCCAGTATGATCTCATCTAAGGAGGTACATCTATGATAACTGTTTCCAGGAAAGGGCATACACATTCAGATGCTTTGGTTAAGACTGCAACCAATAACTGATCAGACTGGGAACATTGCTCAGAAATTATATGAGGTTCACAAAATGTGGCTTATGTGTAGAATTGTGAACTTAGTTCAAATTGCTTACTTAATTGGCCTTAGGTATATAAGGACTTACATGTCAGCGAGACTTTCAGTACTGTGTGAGTTCCATCCTGGTGTCCTATAAATCAAAGGTAAGTAAAGCCATCTGGATAGAGGTCATCTTAAATATATATAGCAGTCTTTTTGTCTTTTCCTGTTATTTTTGAGACAGAATCTTACTGTGTAGCTCAGACTGGCCTTGAACTCAAAATCACCGTGTCTGCAGTATAAGCACAGCAATTATAGGTGTACATAGCTGTGGGTTCCTGGATCCTTGGGCTTGCCATGGTCCCCCAAGGCATCTCAGGCAACCATGGAGGTGAGCGGGCAAAAGTAAAGACTTTCAGGAGATAGTTTCTATGAACAGTTCTCCCGATTTATTGTCAGAGAAATGGGTTTATAAGCAGTTGAGGGTCCTAAGGGGATTGGATATACAAGGTTCCTTGCTGATGCCAAATTAGCATATGGGTACATTCACTCCAGCACGTAGGCAATGGTGGGGGGATTCAGGTGATCTAGGACCTCAGGGGGATGGGGTGTGTGAAGGTGCTGGCTAATAAGGAGCTTCCAAGGCAACTGGCCAAAGGTCACAGGGCTATGGGCCTAAGTTCAGGGGTGCTGGGCTTGGAAGGGGAGTGGTCTTCTGTAGCCCAGGGGTCTTTAGCCATGCCTGGCAGCTCAGGCCCCTTTCCTGAAGGCTCCAGCCTGTGCCTGGCAGTGCCCAACGCATAGCCACACTTTGCTTCTCTCTGTCATGTGTGTGTACGTGTGTGTGTGTGTGTGTAGGTCAGTGGTCAACTTTGAATGTCTTCCTCAGTCATTCTTCACCTTCTTTTTGGAGATAGTGTCTTTCACTGAAACCTAAGGTCACAAATTGAACTATATTAGCTAGCCTCTCCAGTTCTAAGATTACAGATTAGCATCACCACATTCAGCATTTACATGGGTCCTGGGAAAAGAACTCAGGTCCTCAAGCTTGTGCAGCAAGCCCTTTACACAGGACTAAGCCATCTCCCCAGTCCCCAGTCCAACATCTCTTGCTTTCTTACTCGGAATGCATTGCTGTAGCTCTCCACAGCTAGATGGTACACAGAGAGTCTGGCACTAAGTTGTCTGTCTTTATATTCCTGATTTATATTACAGGTCTCGCCATAATAAGAACTTAATGAATGCTTTTGGGATCCAGAAGAAAGAATGTTGAATATAAGTATAAACTCATAGTAACAACTTAGGGTTGTCATATATGCAGACATCAGTTACTGTACTTTACACAATGAAGTGACCCCCTGGAGAGACTTGAGATACTGGGGACAATTCAGACATACACTAAATGTGTTTAAATAACCATCCATGCTGTGTTCTGATCTAGACATCTGGCAGCTCTAATACTTCCTCAATGCTATTTTTGGGTTCTTGTCTCCTCTAACAGACACCTCCTTTCTCCTATTTTGTTATTTTTTTAAAGTGTGTGTCACCACACTAGGCAACTAAGGAATTATTTACTTATTTATTTTCAAGAAAGAGAGAGGGAGCAGATAGAGAATGGGTGCACCAGGGTGTCTAGGCACTGCAAACAAAGTCCAGATGAATGTGCCCCCTTGTGAATCTGGCTTATGTGTGTTCCAGAGAATTGAACCTGGGTCCTTTGGCTTTGCAGGCAAGTGCCTTAATTGCTAAGCCATCTCTCCGGCCCTTATTTTGTCGTTTTTATAATTTCCACTTGTATCCCATTGCATTCCCACCTCGGAAGGCTTTGACACATACTCTTCCCTCTCTTTCAGTCACTCCCCACTTTCTTCTAGGTTACATTCCCAGGGCCTTAGGGTTGGAGGTGGGGCCTTCACTGGCAGGTCTATGAAAGTTTATTTTCACCATGGACATCATCACTCTATTCCCACATAAGTCCTTGCCACTAATTGGCAGAACTTACTTGTTTGCTATATTCTTATCTAGCTCCTTGGGAAGAACTAGGTCATTTTAGTTCATAGTGTTTCCTTTGAACTTGGCTTGAACTTGGATGAGATCCTGCTAGAAAGGGGTACCAGAAAGATGGTATGTTGACTGGGCAAGACACCTTACATTGTTAGACTATCTGGTGGCTTGATTGTAATGTCACCATAGCCTCAGGTGCTTGTGAGTGATTTCCTGTTTAGTTCCCACCTAGTAGAGTCTTTGCAATGTACACAGTGTCACTGGGGGCAGAGCAGACCTTGAGGTGGAGTCCAGCCCCGTATGTTCAAAGTCAGCTCATTCTTGCTGGTGCTAGCTTTTGTCTGTCTTCTGTGGATGTGGGATGAGGTGAGCCTGCTGCTTTCACTATGAGGAAGCTTCCCATGGAAACTAAATGCCTGAAATAAAACCTTCCCTCCCATAATCCTTTCCTCTGGTTGGGTGTTTATCTCAGCAATGTTAATACCACAGACTTCATCTAAAATTAAATGCTTTTAATGAGGCTTGTCTTCATGGGACAGGCCGTGTTAGCTGCTTACACTGGTCAGATGCCATGTGAGTGGGGCACAGCTCCCAACCCTCAACTTTTCAGCTTCTGTGATGGCTGAGGTTCCGAAGGAACCAGAGGAGAGTCAGGAGAGAACACAGTCATCCCTGAAGCCCATCTTGCACTTTCAATGTTTTTTATGGTGTTGTTGGAAGTACATGTTCCTGATAGAAAAATAAAGGATTTGTGGATTCTGATTCTTTACACATAGAAATACTCTTACAAAAGCCTGAGCTTCAGCATCCAGACCAGAGATATAAACCAGTGCTATGGTCACATGTCTAAGTCCCTCTTCCCAGCATGGTGACAGTGTGCAGATGTGGCTTTCCTCAGCACCTTCTTCCTGCAGAAGCAGTGACAGTGAAGACGCAGGACTTACAGAGCCTCTCCAGGCCTGTGGGAGGCAGACCCAAGATACCAACACGATTTGCACAAGAAGATGTAGATGCCAGTCATGAGGGTTCCTAATCAGTCCTGAGATAGCATTTGCCTTCTGCTCTTTTGGGGCATTCTTATCAGCCATGTAATGTGTTCTCTTTGGAGCCATACAGTGGATGAGTGTCTTTCCCCAAATTGACTGATAAATTTCATTCATCTTTTTCCATTGCTGTGTTCTTCATATATGAAACCTCATTAGGTCAATTGCACATTGAGCATAATGCCTTAGTTCAAATACCATGGAAAGTCTAGCTAAGGTTCCTTCATCCTGCTGATGCTCATAGAACATAGATGTCTTCTAGAGCTCATGTGAACAGATGCTATGTGGTAAGCATCACAGGGTAATCCTGATGGGATCTCATGGCACTGATACTCAAGGAAACTCCTATGTGAAAGCTACACTACAAGCTTTGTTGTAGGGGAGGAGTTCTGGTGCAAATACACTGATTGCCCTTTGAAATTCTCTTTAAAATAACTAGAATACCATAAACCTTCTCTAGCACATTACATGAATAGAAACAAGGACTTTCAGGAAATACTTAGCATATCATAAATCTTGTTAAATACATACATGTTTACAGAATAAAAACTATTGATATTTAACAGTGGTTGATTCTGGGTGCATAATTGTATGCTTTGTTCTCTATCTTATGATTCTCACATTCCAGAATCCCTTGTAATGTTTATACATGAAAGACATCAAAGTGCATTTGTGAGACTGGAGGAGAGTTCATTGGGTCAAGTGCTTGTCTTGAAAGTATGAGGACCTGAGTTTGATCCCCCAAACCCAAATAAATATAGTTATCTGTAATTTCAGCTCTGGGGAGATGAACACAGGTGGATCTCTGGTGCTTTCTGCCTAGCCATGGTGTCAATGCAACAAAGTTCTTGAGGATGACACCTAAGGTACTCCTCTGGCTTCCATGTGGATGGGCACATGTGCCCATATGTACCAACACACATACCAATATGCATAAACTACACACACAACACATAGTCACAAAATTGCATTTACTTTCATCCTATTTTTGCCTTCAAAGAAACCTTAAATAATAGAGATTAAATAGAGATTTCTGTATTCAGGTTAACTTTCTATAAGTATATTATATATTATAATATTATATTATATCTATACACACACACATATATATACATATACATATACATACATATATATATATATATAAATATATAAATATATATATATATATATATATATATATATATATATATATATATATATGAGAGTGGTTGAGATAGAGAGAGAAAGAGAATGGGTGCACCAGAGCCTCCAGCCACTGCAAACAAACTAGATGCATGTGCCACCTTGTGCATCTGACTTACATGGGTCCAAGGGAATTGAACCTGGGTCGTTTGGCTTCATAGGCAAGTGCCTTAACTGTTGAGACATCTCTCTAGCCCTTATCTTAACTTTATAGACAATACAAAAAGAAGTGTTTCCAAGTTGATGCAGGAAATTTTACATATAAACATACACACAAACACAGATGCACATAAGTGGTATTCGCCTGTGAGTGCTTTTACTCTTCCCAGAATCAACATGGCCCTCCCCTTAGGAAACACTCAACCCTGTAATTACTGAGACACAGAAGAGAGGGGCCAAGCCTGCTTCATTCTGGGAAAAACCAAGAGAAACCCAAGTTCCTAGCCCATGGGAAGTACCTCTCCTGAACTTGGCATCAGAAGTGCAGGAGATATCTCAGCCCAGCAGTGGTGAGTGGAGACAGAGATGCCCCATTAGTGTGGGTCAGAGATGCAGTGAGGCGGTATGCTCCATGAAGTTCTGAGGCAGCAGCCCGGAAAACGACCACAGAGGACTGCTTGCAGGGAAGGGTTAGTTGGCATGGTGCTGGCTTTGCCTCTCATTCTGCAGCCTTCCTGAAGGTCCACTTCTTGTAAATTTGTCTTCTACCTTTAACCACAGGTAGTGCTGGTGAGGATGTGGTCACAGAGCATGCGACATGCATTCAGTTCCATTCTGAACATGATCCTGGAACTCACACAAGACGAGATTGCAGCTCCAAGAGTACAGAAATGCATGCTCAAAAGCTGCTGGTCTAGACGCTAAACACGTAGCTTCTAGTCTAGGAAGCCTGAGTCCATTAGTGAACTCTGCTACGAGGTCAAGAAAAGTAATAGCTAGTAAATATTTTATCAGCATTGTTTGAATCTTGCTAATGGGAAAGCCAAATATTTCAAAAGCAGCAAGAGTCACATTCAGAAGAGACAGTTCCTCAATACTGGATGCCTGCTGCTTCCTGGGACTCATGGAGAATAATTAGAGAAGTCCAGATAGAATTATCTGGGCAGCAGGAGCAGTTTTACTTTGTATGATTAACTGGCACATTTTCTTACCTTCTTTCTCACCTCCATCATGGATTTAGAACTAATTTTCTAACTGTGATACAGTAAATTTACGGCTATGTTAATACTTTAATATTTTTCCATCTAGGAAATTAAATGATTGGCTTTTATCAGGTTTTTTTAAAAAAATTAACTACTAAAATGCATTAAATATAATAAGACTCACTACACAATGTCTCTCACCCTGAAGTTTATTAGAAGGCTTTACAAACCAAAATAAAAATAACCAACAGTAATAGCAACAAAACAACAAAGCTTAGAGAACCCCAATCCATCATGGAAATACAGTTATGGCTGTTTGTTTTCTTAGCCTATTTGTAAAACCTACCTCCTCTCAGGAAAAAAAAATAATAATAATAAGCTTAAAATACTATAAAAATGACTGGCTCTCTTTTCTGACAATAAGATTTGCTAATCCTCTTTCAAGAGAAGCTTCACTGAGACTTGAATTATCAAGGATAAGATAGTCTGGGAAAAAGAGAACAGTCATTCCATGTAGTAGGGCATGCAAACAGAAGCAGGGCACAGCCCATGCTCACCAATGTTGTCTCCAAAAGCTGGCCCTTCCCACAACACAGACAGCTGTCTGTGGTTGTCAGTACTCTGGGGCCACATTCAAGGGGATGCCTGCATCCTCTCTCAGGTGAGCCCCCTATCAGGGGCTCCTGTAGATGGGACTGATCCCTGTGGATGTAAGAGGGGGACATAGTACGGTTCAGTTTTGTTAAACAACAAAAAAATAACTTTACTAAGTGAGGTAAGACAGGTTCAGAAAGTCAAACACCACATGTTTTTTCTCCTATGCATAGTCTGGCTTCAAATGTTTATACTTGTATGTGAGTTGTAGCAAGAGTCATAGTAGAGGCCATGAAGCTAGAAAGGGGCCATGATGGTGGAAAGAAAGAAGAAGACAAGGCATACAGACAGGGTATAGTAAATATGTAAATAGAAAGGTAGAATGCTGGAGGTGGAATGGACTAAGTTGACTTAGGAGAGGGGGTGGAGAGGAGATGAGGTGGGAGGAGGGCCAATCAAAACTAAAGATGTTATGAATAAGTCATATTGAAACTTACTTACTTGTTAGCTAATTAAGGAAGATATGTATATGTACATTAAATAAAACGGAGAGAGTTTGGGCAGAAGTATCCTGTATGGTTGGATAATGCTATGCTAAGAAACTATATGTTGTTACAGAAAAATTTCAGTGCCAGGGGTGAAATACTACCCACTGAATTGTTGGTCATGTAGATCTATGAAGCCCCCAAAATAACATTAGGCCATTTTCAAGGCTCTGGGTGCCCACCAGAATTAGATGGTAATACCCTATTGCTGAAGACACCAAGTCCTATGGTTACAAGACTCTCAGAAATCAAGGTAGAGGTGATCTGGAAAGCATATCCCCTTTTGACTAGCACCAGCCTGTGGTGGGAAAACAAAATAAAACAAAACAAACAAACAAACAAAAAACCAAATGTTTTAACCAAACAGTGGCCCTTGCAACCTATGCAACTGGATTGCTAAGCAAGATGTGCCCATTAGTACAATAGTGGCATGTCTGTTATGACAAACTACTTCTTTCTGATCAGATTTGAGGCCCGTTCCACAGGAGGGTATTCATGCTTGATATTGAAAACCTAGTAAAAAGCCTATGTCTTAGAAGGTTATCCTTAGAAGGATAACTACTACTGTTGCTTGGCTACATGGATATATTATACCCACCAAAATTGTCCTTTAAATACTTAGGTTTATGTCCATGTATTAGTGCTGCTCTCACTTTTGTTTAAAGAAGTGTATTTTCAGATGGCAGTGATGGCTGGGGAGATTCAAAACTTGTCTAAGTACTGAGAAAAAGATGACAGCACCATACTAACCAAAGCTCAGAGACCATAGTTGAAGAGGTGACAGAAAGAATATAAGACCCAAAGGGTGGGAAGGTGCATTTTGGAATTCTGTCCTAGACAAAGTGATAGTTGTTTTGATGACCCCACAGCAGCTATAACTACCTGCAGAAGATCTGTGTAATATTGTGACCATCAATATGTTATTGTAATGAGGAAGGACAAAAAGGCATTAAAATTAAAAGAAGAAATGGTAGGAAGGAAGAGGGTTTCAGAGGAGGGAGGGAAGGATAGGTAGTAGAAGAGAATTACATAACTTTTTAATAAAAGCTTTTAAAAATGAGTGGGTAAAAAATACTTATAAAAAATTTAAAATGATACATATATATGTGTAAGAAGATTCTGTTTAAAAGTAATTCACATTTTATCCCCTTCCAGTCTTTATGATTAAATAGGATTGAATAGGACCACCAACTTTCAAAGTTTCACACAGACAAGCTGCATCTACCACAGCGACTTTAGCTGTCCCCTAGATTTACAATGTGAAGACAGCTTGGTTATATTGTGTGATCCCTAATTTTTTAATTTTTTGGTTTATTTATATTTATTTATTTGACAGCAACATACAGAGAGAGAATGGGCACACCAGGGCCTCCAGCCGCTGCAAAGGAACTCCAGACACGTGTGCCCCCTTGTACATCTGACTAATGTGGGTCTTGGGGAATTGAGCCTCGAACCGGGGTCCTTAGGCTTCACAGGCAAGCGCTTAACTGCTAAACCATCTCTACAGCCCTAATTTTTTATTCTTACCACATTTGGTAAAGAATTATCATGAAAGATTACTAGAAGAAATCAGGAATTTTACTTTGCAATCTAGATGAAGAACCAAGGTCCAAGGCTGATGTAAACTGCCTAGTTGAAGTTACTACTCTAAATGATAAGTAAGTACAGCATATGATTATATCTCATAAGTAAAGACTGGTAGCTACCTATCCTCTAAGTATAAAAGAGACATCTGCTGGGTATGAGGTAAGTATCCAGGGCTTATTGGGATATTCTCAGCAGCATGACCAGCCCAAGCTGGGTGGACCAAGAACAGGACATGGAGGCTCTGTGAGAAGCCCAGAGGTAGTTGGTTTCAGGTTCACCTTGGATGCTTAGTTAGATCTGCTCAAGTTGTCTTTCTCCTGCATAACTTCTTGTGACATCTGCTTTCACTTTAGCCTAGTGTTTTACTCTGAGGACCGAAAGGATATAGCCCCCTGACTTTCAAAGTTTCTGCAGAACTATTAAAGAGGGTAAACTAGCATGCACTGGATTATCTGCCTCATTCTGACCAGCTAGCTCTGTAGCAATCTGTTTGTCATACAGGTGATTCTGGTAAGAGCCAAAAGCTCCAGCCCTCCATATGAGTGAACAGAAGGTGCAGGAGCAGGGTGTGTGGTGGGAAATACCTTTCAAAGGGAACATGTTTGTGTCAAATATTCAATGTCCACTACAGATAGCATTTCTGATTGGGTTTGAGTCCCATTCCATAGGAGGGAATTCATGCCTGATATTGAAAACCTAGTCAAAAGCCTATGGCTGAGAAGGATGGACCCCAAGTGCATGCAGTAGGTAACCAAAGGGTCTCTTCTAGGTCAGCTATCTAGCTAGGAGAGGGAAATTCAGAGACCATGTTGGCAGAAGCCCAACAGGACTGCCCAAACCCAACTTTGAAATTTACTAGCTTTATGACCTTCACACAAAAAAAATCAGTTTCTGCCTGCTAAACAGGAGCAAGAAGAAGCCATTTTTCACTGGATTACTGTAGATTAATAATCAACTAATTTACCTGAAGTCATGGAGAGTAGTTCCCCACAACCAGTAAGCACAGTTGCTGTGGACTACTGTGCTCAGACCAAGTCCACCACCAAATCATTCATGCTTGAGCCCTGAAGAAATGCAGAAAAGAGGTTATTAAAAAAAGATTATTTTGCAAAAAGCAATAAATGGAAGTTAAAATCACAAAACAAGATTTCTAAAAATTAAAGTAAAAACAACTTGAGTTTGCCTTGCATTCCCAGTTTGGGAAGATTGGAAGCAAAGTTTCCTGCATGGTTAAACAAGGCCCCTGAAGTATATGGAAATCTGCTGTGACCTCTACTAACTTGCTCAGGGAGAATCCCATACTGGTCCAGGGTAGTGTTCCATCAGCTTCTTTTGGTCAGGTGTTTTGTTCCAGCAACATGAAAGCAACTTCACCACTCCTGTATTTGCTTCCCTAAGTGCTGGGATTACAGGCATGAGGCCTTTCGCTCAGCTTTTATGTGGGTACTAGGTACCTGAACTCAGTTCTTCATGCTTGTACAGGAAGCACTTTACCCACTAAACCATCTCCATAGACTATGGAACATATCTTTGACACAACAATTTTAGTTTTTATATGATTTCCTCACTAATGTAGGGCACTGGGTTGTAAAAGTTGTGACCAGCAGCATGAGACTAGGCTGGTCATGCTGATTAAGAACAGAGATGTGAGGCCTTGTTCCAAACACTCTGGGTGGCTACTGAGGGAAGTGGGCCCAGAAGTCTGCTTGATTATGATGTCTGGAAACTAGACTTGTATTTCATGAAGTTCTAATATCTAGATTAACATTGGAGTCTGTGTATGCTGTCTCAGCTGAAGAGTTTGTCAATGAAAATAACAGTATCCAAATAAAAATTAGTCAAATATGTCAAATTTGAGTTTGAGAATTCACTGCTTTCGGATGTCATCATTCCTGCTCATTACTATGGCACTCTCAGAGCTTCAAACCTATAGATCAATACCAAAGCAACAAACCAAGCAGCCTGTGGTCACATACCGTTGCTGTTTTGGCAACTTGAAGGTTTGGTGGTTTTCTTTCCTTTCTTCCCTTCCTTCCTTCCTTCCTTCCTTCCTTCCTTCCTTCCTTCCTTCCTTCCTTCCTTCCTTCCTTCCTTTTTTCTTTCTGGCTTTGTTTTTTTAAATATCTATGTGCATATGTATACATGGGTCTGTATTATGCCATAGTTCATGTGGAAGGTCAGAGGTCAACATGAGATGCATGCCAGTTTTCAGCTCCCACTTTGGCTGAGGCAGGGTGTCTCTTTGTTGTTTGCTCCTGAATATTCCAGACTTGTAGGTCCACAACCTTCCAGGATGGGCTACTCCTGTCCCTGTATCCTACCTTGCTATAGAAGGGTTTGGATCACAAATGCCCCTACTACCACATCTGTCTCTTTGCATATAATCTGGAGATCTGAACTCAGGCACTCATACTTGCACAGCAAGTGTTTTAGCCACTGAGCTATCTTCCCAGCTGCATACCTTAAAGACATAAAGGCGAAAAGCTTCAGCAAGAGTTCATTTATCCTCTGTGCAGAGCTCACTCTGTCTTCCTCATTTTGCCTATCTACATTACCTGCAGTTCCAAAAGCCTGCATTTATCCCAATGCCAGCAAAGTCAGCATTTACTACAAATGCCTAGCAGCTGCTTGCATTATTCATTAGGCTGAAAGAAACCTCAGGTAGGATCTACTGAGGCCATTGGGTAATTCATAATAACATGAAAGACCAGAGAAGAAAGCAAGTTTCTTATGCCTCCATGGCCAGGCTGCTGATTCACCAGGAAGGGAGGTCATTGTTCCAGAGCTCACCAACTACCCTTTACAGTGTAACACATCATTTCTTCTCTGATATAAACATAGCCTCTGGTCTAGTCTCAATGAGCAAATCTATCTGCTGAACTTTTGAACAGGCACTACTGATATGTGTTATTTTAAAAATGATATCAAGGTACAACCATTAATGCAGTCATTAAGTGCTAAAAAAGAATCACCTGAGCTGGGAAGTGCTCAGTGGATAAAGTCATCAAGCCTAAATGCCCAATTTTGAACCCCAGATGGCCCATCAAAGGCTGGAAGGATCTTGGCATGGCACTGTGGTGGGGCTCAGAGATAGGAGAATTACTACAAAGCTTGCTGGGAGCATATCAGCACAGCCATAAACAACAGTGAGAAGGAGGGAGATCCTTCCTGAAATGGGGTGGAAGGTAAGGGAGGACAGACCTAAAAGTTGTCCTCTGACCTCCACATGCACTCTATAGCAATACACACACACACACACACACACACACACACACACACACACACACCTTTTCATTGCCATTAGCCATAAAATCAATATGAAGCACTACAGCACTTTTGTTCAACTAATACTCTCTGATGAGTCAAAGGATGCTGGCAGCCTCTTTAGAACTAAAATCACCACAGTAGAACTCAGTTTCTCAACACTTAATGTTATGCAGTCTATCCATGAAATCTCTTACAAATAGTTTCAGGCTAACAGTTATTAGCATTTTGGATGTGACTGGATGATTGTAAAAGTAACAGTATATTTAAAATGATTTCTGACTCTACTTTTTATACACTTCCACATAGACATGACTCCCTGATATTGGGAGGTGGTGAATCAGTCTTGGTGCTGAGCCTGCCTTTAACCAGAGAGCTTCAGGAATGGTTGCTGTGATTCAGGACTGATAGTTCCTGTCCTGGTCCTGAGGTGCTGCCATCTGACCCTTTCCTCTGTGTGTTTTTAGAGCTCCATTCTATTTCTTTTACCCAGGAGAATGGCCTCCTTCATGTGTCACTGAGTAGGAAGAAAACATGTGCTATTCGTGGGGAGGAGGGGTGTTGTACCTGCCAAATTATTAAGTTATGTATAGTTCACCTTTGCCCTCCATCCAGAAGGAAAATCCAGGGAGGAAGGAGGAAATCAGGGATGCCTGGCTCTTTCCTTATAGAAAGAGCTCCTTCCCTACATCAGGTTTCCCTGCCACCTAGGTATGGGATGAGGATCCTATTGTACCTTGCACTTCATGTCCATTGAGTGGGTTCTGGACATAGGCTTCAGGTGCTGATCCATGAGTCCTGAAAGCTTTCACACATGCTTCATAGCAAGGTGAAACCACTGGCAGAGTTCTGTGAGGGTGTGGACTTCACTGTCCCTCAGAGACTCCTGTAGAAGTTCCAGGACAGCCCTCAGCTAGAAGATCATGTGTACATGTGCAGAGTCCTCCTGGCTGGAAAGTGTTCAGAACTAAGGCACCAGGTCAGTTTGTTTGGATTGAGGTGATTTGGCTGCCAAGGCTGTGGGATTCCTGTCTGTCCTGCAGCCCTGGGATGGTAGGTAACTTCACAGTCATCAAGGGTCGGGCAGACCTTGTTACATTCAGACCAGCCTCAAGGGCATTGAGGGAAACACAGAGGGACAGCCAACTTTCTTCAGGACTTGTGGAGTGGTATGAATATAATGCCTCCCATAGACTCATGTGTTTGAATATTTGGTCCTTGACAGAGTGAGGTTCTCTGGGAAGGTTGTATAATGTTTAAGAGGTGGCACCTTGGTGAAAGGAACTGTATCACGGGGGTGAGCCTTGAAGTGTTATAGCCTGGTCTTTCTCTCTCTCTCTCTTCCCTGATAATATGATGATGCAAAACTGGCTTCCTATTCCTGCCAAGTTTTCCCTGCCATGATGGACTCTACCCTCTGGAACTGTAGGCAAATGAAACTACTTTCCTTCCATAAGTTGCTCTGCAGGTATTTTGTCCTAGCAATGAGAATGGAGCTAATCCAGGCTGTATCTTCTTTAATCATGAGAACATGGAGACACTGATGTGGTTGTGTCATCATCTCATCTCCCAAACAGCCCTTTACCATCTACTTCTCAATTCTTATGGTATCAGATAGACAGACTATACTATTTCTTTTTCCTAGTCACTTCCTCTCTTTCCCTTAGTCCACACACAACAAATATCATGCCCCGACATCTTTTATCTTTCTCCTATCCACTTTAACCCATGTAGCTCTCTGTCCATCTTCTCCCTGCCCTTCCTACTGCTATGAGAAGTTTCTGGGCACCTGTCAGTGAGGACTGGCTCCAAAAGGTGTCAAATAATTCAGGCTACACTTCCTGTTTTGGTTTGATTCAGGTGTCCCCATAAACTTAGGTGTTCTGAATACTAGGTGCTGATGGAGATTTAGGAATTAATGACTCCTGGAAACAGCGTATTGTTGGGGGCAGGCTTACGGGTATTTAGCTAGTTTCCCCTTACCAGTGTTGGCACACTCTCCTGTTGCTGTTGTCCATCTAATTTTGGCCAAGAGGTGATGTCCACCCTCTTCTCATGCTATCATTTTCCCCTGCCATCATGGAGCTTCCTCTGAAGTCTGTAAGCCAAAATAAACCATTTTCCCACAAGCTGCTCTTCGTCAGGTGTTTTCTGTCAGCAATGCTTGCTAGAACTTGTTCCAAAAATACTTGCATTTAGAAAATATTCCTCAGTGAAGAGGATTTGGGCAAAAGTGATTCTCCCAGAGCATCTTAGTTCCATTTAGAATGTGGGGGAGAAAGATGTAATACCTAACTTCACACTCTTCTGCCTTCTTAAATATACCACAATGAACCCAATTTAAGGATTTTTCTCCTGATGAGTTAGCATCACTATTGTAAACTCCGAGTTTTGCAATGTGATATGACACAGTGATTTGGAGGGGGGGGAGGTTATTGTCATGCAAATCAGAAGTAAGATTTATGGGAATATCTATCCCCTGGCCCTGCTGAAGGGATAGGAGGGTAACAGGGACCCTAAGGCTCTGACCTCATTCCCATGACCTCACAAGAAGTATCCTAATTATTTCTCTACATTCCAGGTTTCCCTCCATTTCTGAACCCAGCATTTCAAGTTGCAGTGGCTGCCTGAGTCTTCATTTTCTCCCCAGGCCTCTCAGCTTTGTCTTGGCCAAAAAAGAACCAGGCCTGCATGTGTGTTCTTTTTTTTTTTTTTTCTCAATTTTTATTAACATTTTCCATGATTATAAAAAGTATCCCATGGTAATACTCTCCCTCACCCCCCCCCACTTTCCCCTTTGAAATTCCATTCTCCATCATATCCCCTCCCCATCTCGATCAATCTCTTTTATTTTGATGTCTGCATGTGTGTTCTTAGTTCCATCTCTGGAACACAGAAAAGCCCAGTTATTGAGATAGACAGAAGTGTCAGGCAGCAAGCCAGCCTCCCTCCAGAGCCCCTGGTAGAGCCTTTGTCCAGTAAGAACTGGGAGGGTGTGAAATCCTTCAGTACGGAGTACATGAGTGGTAAAGTATCTAACTTAGGCAGAAAGCCTGCCTGTGGCTGTTTCCTAGAAAGAGGAGCTACCTTGACTTCCCTTTTATATCCCTTGCAGTTCCATCCAGCTTTGTGTCACAAAATTTACAGCTCTGCAACTCAATCCTGACATTACAAAGTATGACAGAGCAAATCTGCTGGCCACAGGCTTCCTCCCATTGCCATTTCCCTGATTATCAAAAGGAGCAACATTTTTAGTGAAATATGTGCTTTGACCAATGTCAAAATTAGGCTTCATTACCTTGGCTTCACCAAGCTATTCATTTCATGAAACTATTTACTTTCCAGTAGAACTAACTGGTGGTTTTGTGACAGCAATATGATCATCAAGTTCAATGAGAGTGTAGTGGGTATGTGAGAAAAGAGAGGACTTACATGGCTTGATAGGCAATCAGTGCCTTTCCTTTCTTTCATTTCCAGATTTGCTGGGAGAGGTGACTGCTTTCATATTTAAAATGTTTTCTTAGAAAAATAATTTAAAAAACAACCAGTACCATTTTAAACCAGAAAGGCCAATAAATTTATCATTTTTTCCCCATTATACCTTAAGAAAAGCCCTTGTCAGTAAAAAGCCAATCAAGAATTGACCACCATAAGGTCTTGACAACACACTGAATATCTTTTGTTGTGTTAATCCCAAGGAACTTCTTTTAATCCATGAAACTTACACAGGGACTATTTTTTTGTTTCCTCCCAAATAATCAGAACCTACCAAAGTGAAAGATGCAAAGATATTCAACAATGTGGTAAAACTATTTCCTAAAACAATTAGTTGCCACACAATGATCTGGCATTTGTTCTTTGGTTGGTAGCAGGAATCTGAACGACCAAGAACCTGAGAGTGGGTGTGAGCGGTGTACTATGAGATTTGTGACAATACACACAAACAGTTCTACAAAAGCAAATTTAATATGCAACAAACACTCACCATGTAAACACATCTTTAAAAAAATCTGATAATAAGTCCAAGGATCACTTGCAGGCTTTCATAAAAGCATTTGATATCAAGAATCTCAATACAGAATGATTTCTATGTCAAAATACATTTACACCATAAATTGTTTATAGAGGGAAAACAGAACCAGATACAAAAAAAATAAAAATAAAAAAAACATGGAGGAGTGGAGTTTGCTGGCATTGACTTCAACAGCAGCAACTGCCCCTGATAATTTTCCTTCATCTTCTACTTCATACATTTCTGACAAACAGGTTAATCTACCCCTCTATTCTTCACCTATGCTTTTACTCACCCTATTGGCCAGATAAAAATACCAAGACACGATCACCATGCTTATTCTCCTGTGGGCAGCTAGGCAGCCTGCCCAGAGCATCACTTCCTGAGGGTCCCAGTCCTGCCCAGGCTGCGGATAGGGTTGGGCGCTGAGACACCAGGACTTTGAAGCCTGTCCTTAACATCAGCTTTTAGACAATACTTTAGGAGTCACACAGTAGTTATCCAATGCTAAACTGGAAAAAATATAAAAAGTCACATTAAGAAAAAAACACATGTGGAGATTGATCACACAACTTTATTAGAGTCTTTTGAACAAATGTATTCCTCTGTGAAAAACTCTTGCAAGAGACATTGGAGTGTACTAGTTTTCAACCCTGAGCGTTAACACTGCATACCAAGGAGGGCGTCAGGAAGCTGGTTCGATTGAAGCACAAGCACAAGCCACTGATACTCTCTATGTGATCAGATTTTTACAAAAAAATACATAGTTTTCAATAAATAATGCTTAATTTTACAACTTTGATACAGCAATGTCATACACTGTTTTAACACACTAAACTCTGCATGCTAGATAGTCTACCAGAAGACACGACTTTGCCATGCATTTTTCTTTCCCCCCAGTGCTATCAAACACTTCATCCTCAGCGCACTGCCTCAGGTAGCTTCTCCCTCTCTCTGTGTGACAGCAACAGGTCCTGCGCTGGCATGCAAACTCTATAAAAGGTCCCCCCACAACCCACTCAGACTTCTAAACAAAAAGGGCTTTTTAGCTTTTCCACTCCAAAAACCTGGAGTGGCTATGAAAGTTAAGTTTCATGTGGCCTTGGAAAGTACATTAGTTAACAGTGTCATGCTGAAAACTGTTCTCAGACTTCAGGTGGCTCAGTCCTGGTGGCTGGCACAAAGAACTATGGGATGCCATGGCCACTAGGTAGTCCCCACCTGAGAAACAGGCCTCCATTTAAAACAGTCCATTTGAACAAAGGTGTCACAGAACAAATGCAAAAGACTCTTAAACCCACAACATATGTACAAGAGCAAAAGTAGACAAGGTGGAAATCCATGACAATGGTATGTAAAGTTTCTCCCTGTGTGATTCAAGGGATGAGGCAAACTGTTTTTAACATAAGCTGGGTGAAGAAAAATGGGATGGAGAGCCCTTTGTCAATATCTGTTTGATCAAAATTCTTTCTATGGGATACTTTTATTATTTCCAGTCATTGTTTTTTGGAAAGGGCGCTGTAATGTGTCTAGTAAAATAAGCATCACATTAAAAAAATGTCGTTGAGGACTCTGGAGGAAATTCTATTTTTTAATACATTTTCAAACCTGTCATATTGCTTTATTTTGTCATTTTTCACAGAAGGGAAAATCAAGTCGATGTGACTACATGAAAGAAGTTTGATCAAACAGTAAGACTGGAGCCTCCACATACGCACATCCAGGTTGTTACGGTTGCCAACTGCTCCTGGGAAGAAGCCACATCTGAACCCCTGCCTATTGCTCTCTGTGGCTCCGTGGAGAAGTCTGTCTGCATCTGAAGGCAACCAGAAGTTCCCAGATCGTTAAAACCATCCTATCTGTGCACGGGCCGAGGCACTGGGTCTTGAAAGAATATCGCTACCCAAGAAAATTATTACTTTTATACATGGGACGTTATGGACGTGTTTCCCTTTGTACGCCATGTTATACTTTCTGCACTTTTGTGCTTTTATTGAGTACAAAAATAGGTCTCCTTTAAAATTCTGTTTAAGTTCACTAAAAAACTACTTGTTTGTGAAATTCTCTTATAAACTCACTGCATCCACATGGAATAGATAAAACTAATCAGGCAGCTAATCTAGGTAGTGTGAAAAATAAGACCATGAGAAAAAAAATGAAGTTAGGCATCAAGAAAAAAAGTCAGCATTAAGTGAAATGGAAGCAAGCTTGGCTTTATCAATTTTGTTTAAGTTTTATTGTGGTTTAAAACATCAGTTTCACACACATACATACACACACGCACACACACAAAAAAAAAACCAAAAACCTGAGTTCTATTGGAGCAGAATTGTTTTGTTTTTGTGTTTTAAATCAGCAAATCAAAAGGGATGTGGTAGAACAAATCAACTAGAATGGACAGTGAGAAAGAATCAATAATTAAAATAAGCCAACTCTCAGAAAAGCATGTCAAGAGTCATTACATGGAGACGGTTACTTTGGGAACTTGTGAATTCCTGTCAGGAGGACACATAAGGCTCACTGTTATCCTCACAGGCCATAGGCTATACAAAGGGTAGTTGAAACTGACATTCCTAATGTAAATTTTTATAAAATTTGGCCCTTAGAATAACTGAGAAATATCCTGAAAAAAGCTTCCCTGAAACTGCAATAAAGAAAGTTTCTTATCTACTGATAAAATCGACAACTCAGTAAACTAGTTTCGCTGGTCTTCCTACATAAGAAAAAAGCACAAATATAGTTGCCTCAGAAATCTGTTAAAAGCAGAGGACCTCGCAGGAAAAAGAGTATAAAGATTCTAGAAATGGGAGAGTTTAAGAAAACCTCTCTTCAAAGTGTCCACAAAGATACATATGCCCATTAGAAGAAAAAGTAAGAATATACACATCAGTCATATCAGAGAATAAAAAAGTTAAGAGTGATCTAATATTTATATTGAATGACTACTTAAAAATTGAGCAATTTATTTGCGCATTTTCCAGGATTCCTTGGGCAGAGCTCATTTGTAAATTGAGGTGAATAGCAAATGCCCATTTCTTACACCATACCACTTATCAAGATGACTGTAGTTTAATTCCCCAGAAGAGGAAAAATGTAGGTCTTGCCTTTGAATTTGTCTCTTTCAAAACAGCTAAATCATCCTGAGGGCTACTCGCATGCATATTTAAGTCACTTCCCCTCCATTAACATTAAAAAGAACCATGTTGGCCCAAAAGAGCTGCAATGACTATTTTTTTTTTCTAGCTAAAGGATCATCATTCTACAAATAATTTGCCCAGTGACCATAGCCATTCATTACACACATAGTATTTCCAAAGCACAATTTAAGTACACTGCCTTTTATTCGCATTATCTCTTTTTAATAAAAAAGGATGCGTATCAGAGGGTAAGAACTGGAGATTATTTCTACAGCTGAATTAATAAGAGAAGCTGGTTCAAAAAAATTTTTTAAGATGGAAATCTTGCCAATCTGCAGTCTGTGAACTAGTTCTATAGAGCAGGGTACCCACTGGCTAGACTGCCTAGAACACAACGCCCACGCCCACCCCCACGTTACCATCTTGAGATACTGGTAATGCTCAGTTAAGAATAGGACTTCATTAGGAGACAAAAAAATGCAATTTAACTTTTATTGAAGCCTATCCAGTGGCAAGAATACCTTGTGATTATGTTTTAGACATTCAATAAAAGATTTCACTGGGGGTGGTTTCCTCAATGCATCCATCTAAACACCTTTAAATAGTATTAAAAGCGCTTTCGAGCGACAGTCCTGAGTTCTAACAGTTTTTTTTTTTTTTCTTTTAACCTCCAACCAACTATTGTCCCTTGTTTTTCTTTTAAGAAACTCGGCCACATAGCTTAAATAAAAAAAGAAAATCACGCCTATGTTGCCACTCTGAGGCCAAATTTCAAGCATTTCTAATTGATTTAAAACTCACCACAGAAAAATGGCCAGGATTCATCTACAATTTAAACATGGTACACATGCAAATTTTAAGATCTCAAGATACATAGAATCATCAGCCTCATAAATGGGTTTGCCTTTTCAATAAGTTTAGAAACCGCAGCAGAGGGCGGCCACGTAATATCACCAGCACAGAGAAAAGTGTCAATTGTAAACCGCTGGTCGAATTAACCGTGGCTAAAATAAACGTCCCGTCAAAGCCTACATCTGTAAGCCGCTGGCGGGGAGGGGTAGGAATAAGGTAAACAACTGCAAAAATCCACTTCTTCACAGAGAACCTTGCTAACACCATCAGCCTTTCTTTTCTCGAGCCAACCGCTGCAATCGGACGGTCCTTGGAAAGGAAAAGCCACAAAGAAGAAACCTGTCCATCTGCAGACCCGGCTCGCGGGCTGGGATGGAGGCGGGGAGAGGCTGGCGTAGGGGGAGGGCTGGCCAGCGCGCAGAGGAGTGGGCGGGGAGGCAGCTGGGGCCCCTCGGGCCTAGCGGCTCCGGTTACCGTGCAGACGCCTCCGTTTGGTCTTGCCAAATCTCAGTAAGCCTGGAAGGCCAACTCTAGGGCCGTCATTTCTGGAGGTTATAGGGAGCCTGGCTGATTTTGCACCAAGTTTCAATTAGCCCCTGGGAAGCTCCTCGATTGCAGGCGCACCAGCTCGGTGGAGTTGAGCTCGCGACTGGCGCGCTGGGCCCCACCGGGCCCTGGCGCCGTCTCCCAGCCTCCCTCTGCGCGGCCCCCAGGAAGGAGGCGGTGAAGGGGGTCGGATCGGCTGTTCCCTGGTCGAGAGGACCGGGCTAGGATGGAAAAGGGACTTGGATGAGAGATGAACTGGCTGGATAACCTATCCCCCGAGCTCAGAGATCACTCGCGATGGGTCACGCCCGAGCCCCAAGGAGGCACTTGGAAGGTCGCCAAGGTGCCTGGCCACCTTTCCGGCGGCCACCAGGCGTCGAAGACGCGCCTCCTCCTGGGGTTTGATTTCTTCCTCCCGCCCCACGACTGCCTGCACTAGGACGGGAGTCTCCACGCGCCCACAGGATTGCAGTGGGGAGGCAACCTGGCGCATGCGGCCGAAGGGCAAGATGCCCCGGGTGGGGTTCCGAGTCTCTGCCCTTAGAGCTCTAGGTCACAGCCGTGGTCCAGGAGCTCCTTTCGCTCACGCATGTCCACCCGAGGCTAAGACTGCACTTTCACCGCGAAGGGAGCAGCTCGCGTCATATGGTACCATGTCCCTCCAGCGGCAAGCAGCCGCTCCCACCCCTCGGAGGGAACCCGGCTCTCCCAGATACGCACGGTCCCGGGAGACCCACACGGACTTCTCTCCCGCGTCGCCGCTACAGGTCAAGAACTGTGGTGGCGTTCTCCTGTAAGCATCTACCTCTGCGCACACGCAGTGAAGCCGCGTAAAGAAAAAAAAAAAAAATTCAAAACAAGAAACGTCCGTCTCCTCCCTCGGAATGGGAGCGGCGGGCATCTGAGCATCCCAAGAGCTCCCTACCCCAGGGCACTGTCACCACGACACACCACCGGTCCGCGGACCCGCGCGAAGAAATTATACGCCCCGCGGGCGCAGCCCCAGACTGCCAGGGCAGGCAGTCTGGTCCCCTCGCCACGGCCCCTCCCTGGCAGCTCCACCAACCCTCCGGGATGGAAGAGGGAGGAGGTGAGAAGGAAACGGGGGAGTGGGGGGGGAGGCAGAGAATGTTTTTCCCTGGTCTTTCACAACTAGCGGGAGGAAGCGGAAAAAGAAATCTGCCTGCCAAATGAACACTTGCAACCTAATGTCTCTAAATGCAGAAATCGCTTCCAACACCCTCATCCGCGCACACAACAACCTCACCACCACGGAACGCGCTGAAACAGGGCCTCCAGTTTGACTTCCAGAGAGACTAGGGGTCACGCGAGCGGCTATCAGTTCCAGCTGATTTATTAAAATTGTCAAGATACAGACTTCCAGCACACACACAAAAAAAATTTAAAAAACAATAAAAAAAAATAAAACCACCAGGCAATGATGTTGACAGTGCATTGAGTCTGCTTTGCCACCATTTGCTAGTAAATCTGCAGATGGTCTGTATTTTATTTAGATTATATTGCACAAAATGAGAAACTTTTAAAACTATGTGCCTTTTTTTTGTTTTGCTAAAAATCGAGAATCCAGTTTCAAACCTTCCATCTGGGGCCCCAACCACATATCACAGCGTATGAGATACATAAAGTCCTACTATGATACAGTACATATACAATCTTTAAACTAGGATAACAGCTCTGAGGTCTATATCACCATTTTCAATAAATCTTTACCTACAAATATTGAACAAATCTCTACTATAGCTGTACAAAAAAGTTTGCTTTTTTTTTAAACCACAAGGCCTTTAGATGCAAGGATTATTTTTAAATTTTTAATCCTTTTTAAACCAGGACATAACGTACCAACATACTTGCATGCTTAAAAAAAAGGAAAAAAAAATAAATCAAAAGGGAAGAAGTGCCTGAAAGTCTTACTGAAAAAACACAGCAAGAATGTTCCCTTTTCACTGTACAAAAATACGCCTGAAAATATATTAATTTTTAAAAAAGACTGAGGTCTGTTATGTATCAAAAATGTTTCAATACCTTTTGTACTGAGGTCTAGGCTGTCTGGTATTCAATCAAGGAGGTATAAGGGAACAAGTTACAAAAAAAAAAGTTGGCAAGTAGAAATCACATTTGTAAAACCATAAACAATTTGATCTGAAAAGTAAACTCTGATCTTAAGTCAGTTCACAGTTTTTTTTGTAAGCGTTTGTACAGTCTGCATTTTTTCAAGCTCCCTGCAGTTTTGTTAAGAATCGGATGCATAGAAGACATCAGTTTTCTCCCTCCAAAAAAATAAGGTAAAATTAAAAAAAGTTGCAATGGTCCCTTCTTTGTTTTTAAAATCGCCAGTTCTTTAAGATCTCTTAAGAAAAAAAAAATCACCAACTCCCTAGAGTTAACAGTTGTGCTGCCACAAGGGTCCTCTGCAGACGTCTTCCAGACTTCAAAGAAAGACAAGCTTCAAACAGCGCCTTCCGGAGCGGGTCCTCCCTCCCCTCCCCCGCCCGGTCCCCTCCGCCTTTGTTGCAATCACGAATTTCAGGAAAAAGAAATAGTAATTACAAAAACACATTTGGGGGGGAAATCACAACTCCAGACTAAGTGTGCACTACCTTGAGACACAATAAAGGAAGGGAAGGGGGAGGGGAAGACAAAAAAGGACAGGAAAAAAATTTAAAACTACTCATTTCACTTTAACTCCACGAAAAAAATTTCATCATCGTTTCCAATTTCTTTGCGTCACATTTTATCAACATCATCAGCATCTTGTTCTCTCCCCTCTACCCTAACCACCACCACCACCACCATCACCACCACCACCACCATCACCACCACCACCACCACCATCAACACCTTCATCATCTTGACCATCATGGTCTCCTCCCAAGGAGCCCTGCTCTGCACCCGCGCAGAGAAAAGAGCCAGGGGCCGGGCACGGCTTTCAATACGTGAACACCAGGTCGGAGAAGTTCGCCTCCAGCCAGTCCCCGGCGATCATCTCACTCAGCTCCGGAGTGCAGTAGTCGGGAAACTCGAAGTGGGAGCCCAGGCTGCCCTCGCTGAACGAATCCAAATCCTTATCCACCAGCGACAGGGACAGGTTCCCGGCCGCCGCGCCGCCCCCCAGCTGCTGCTCGCTGGCGCTGTGCGCGCTTTGGGAGAAATTCAAGCTCAGGTCGAACATCAGGTCGTCGGCGTCCTCGCTGCCGCTGCTGCTGCTGCTGCTGCTGCCGCTGCTGGAGGAGGACGAGGTGGAGACCGAGCGCGAGGACGCGGGCGAGAGCGCGGGCTGCGCGAGCGGCGGCGGGTGCTGCTTGGTGATGTTCTTGAAGCTGTAGTAGAGGCGGCTGCCGCCGCCCGAGCCCGAGGTGGCGCCGGCCCTCACCTCGTCGTACAGGCTCGCCCCCTCGGGGGACTCGGCCGCGCTGCTCAGCGTGGGGCTGGCGGGGACTTTGGCGACGTTGTAGCGTCTCAGCAGCTGCGGAGGCTGCGGCTGCGGCTGCCCCGGCGGCTGCAGGAGCTGCTGGTGCGGCGGCTCATCGTCGTCGTCGTCTACCTCCTGCTTGATCCGCAGCTGCAGTTCGTCGTCGTCATCCTCGTCGTCGTCGTCCTCGTCCACGAACACGCACTTGACCGTCTTGCCCGCGCCGCTGCCGCCCGCGCCACTCACGCGCAGGCTGCCGAGCGCGTAGTCGTCCGCCGCGCCGCCGAAGTCCGCCGCCTGGGTCGCCTTGCCCGCGCCAGCCTTGGCGCCGGCGGCCGCGGGGGCCTTGAGCTTGCCGCACTTCTTGCTGGAGCTCTTGGAGGTCTTGGCGCCGCCCGCGCCGCCGCCCGCGCCCGCACCGCCGCCCGCGCCCGCCGCGCTCTTCTCCGGGCTCTGGCTCGCGCTGGGCTTGGCTGAGGGGTCCATTTTGGGCTTTTTCCGGGGCCGATACTTGTAGTCGGGATAGTCGGCCATGTGCTTCAGCCGTAGCCGCTCCGCCTCCCGGATGAACGGGATCTTCTCGCTGTCTTTCAGCATTTTCCACCGCTTGCCCAATCGCTTGGAGATCTCCGCGTTATGCATGTCCGGAGACTGCTCCATGATCTTCCTGCGCTCGATCTTGGACCATACCATGAACGCGTTCATCGGCCGCTTGATGTGGCCGGACGCCGTCTTGCACCAGTCTGGGTCGCTCTCATCCAGGGCCACCGGGCTGCAAGCCATGAATTCTCCCTCCTCCGTGTCCAGCGCCTCCCGGGGCAGGTTGCTTTCCGCTTCCAAGCTCTCCGCCTGCTGCACCATGATCCGCTGCGGGGCTGGGCTCTCCAACCCGGGCCGCTGGGTCTCTTGCGGAGGTCCCCCTCCCCCTCCCACCCCTCCACCTTCCCGAGCAAGTTGCAAAGTCCTCCGCACCCCGCGTCCGCGGCTCCCCCCTCCCCCCCGTCCCCCCTTCCAGGCTGCACACAGCTGCTGGGCGGATGCGGCAGCAACCGCCGCCCGCGCGCTAGGAGCTGTGGCCGCGACGGGAGAGGTGGTGGCGACGGCCGAGGTAGCCCAGGACCCTTGTCTCTCTCCCTCTTGCTCTTTTTTTCTCCCCCTCGCCCCGGCTGGTGGTGGCTGCCGCAAGCGCCGGACACCGAGCACTCCTAGGCGCGCGCGCGCTTCTTCTGCAAAAAGTTGAGGGCTCTCTCTCAACTAGTTATCAGGGTGTCATAAGGGTGACATCACTCCTCCCTCCAACCAATAGTGTCTTCCCGACTCCGCCCATCTCCCTTTATTAACTCTGAGGCGCCGCCCCCTTCACCCCGCCCTGAGGCTTGGTTTGCGAAGACAGGGTGTGTGTGTGGAGGGGGGGGGGGCTCTAGAAATATGTTATTTTTAAAAAATCCGCGTGTGCGCACAGATGCGTCTTTCCCCAGTATGCTAGGTAGCGGGAGCGGAGAGCGGGCAGACCTGGGCCAAAAGGAGCTCTCAGAGAGCTAACACGAACGCAGAACCAAGTTCTGGGGGAA
Source organism: Jaculus jaculus (assembly GCF_020740685.1). Classification (NCBI taxonomy): domain Eukaryota; kingdom Metazoa; phylum Chordata; class Mammalia; order Rodentia; family Dipodidae; genus Jaculus; species Jaculus jaculus. The sequence continues at coordinate 61,474,744 of NC_059103.1, read as the reverse complement.
ATAAACCCAAGATCCCTTTGTGGCCACTCCCCTAGCCACACTGTATAAGCTGCTCTGGCGTCCTTCCGGCCTGTGGACCCACACTCGGGCGCGCTCACAGCCTGAGGCGGCTGCTGCTGCCCCACTAGGCTCGGGGTCCGCCGCGTCCCCTGCTCGGAGTGGGTGCAGCTGCTCTCCGCGCGCTTCCCGCGGGGCTCTCTCGGTCCCCTCCTCCGCGGCCTGGACCCCGCGCGGGAAGCCCAGGGCGCCCCGGGCCGGCGGAAGGTGGCGCTTTAACACCGCAACCTTCTCTGGGCACGTGGGCCCTTTTCTCCTTTTCTCTTTCTCTTTTTTTCTAAAGGCAAAGAAATCAATGTAAAGCCAGAGAGGGCTATGTTCTCCCATCCCCCTCTGCTTTTTCTCCCATGTTTTGTTTTGTCCCAATTCCCGGCCTGTTTTTTCTACTCGAATCGTGTTCAGAGACGTCTCCTGGGGGGGGGGGGCGTCGGCAGCGCTGCACCCCCACACCCCATCTCCGGGAGCAGGACGGAGTAACGGTTTGCGGGGTTCGGCCGGTGCCGGCTGCTTCACAAGTGGATCCAGAGACCATGGGCTGCTGCAGGTCCCCACTGCAACCCTGGGCGTCCTTGGAGAAAGGGATGGCGCTTCCCTCTTCACTCAGTGGTCCTCTGCCCCTCCCCCACTCCCGTTCTCCTTCGCCGACCTCCTCTTCCTCTTTGTCCCGCCTTCCTCTCGCGTCTGGGACACCCTTCCCAGCAGCCCAGTCTTGAAATCTTGTAATTGCCATTAGCGCGCACCTTCTGGGCCACTTGCTATTTTAGTCGAACAAAACCAAAGCTAAAATAAGGTGCTCTCGAGTTTAAAGTAAAAATATTTTGGATGTGTGTGGAAAGGTAGATGGGCTGCTTTTTGAAAAGCGACTCAGTCAGCCCGCCAGTTTATGTCAAGCAGGGCCAGGCCCGGTCGACCTGCTGGGCTCCTAGGAAACCCGCTTTCTTTGTGTTCTCTGGGTCCCAGCTACCATTTAGCCTAGTGAAAATAAAAAGAAACCCTCCCCATCCTATTTAATGTCGGTGCCATCCCCACACCCCAGCGCTGGGGGCTGCCAATCCTGAGTAGTTCTTGAGAATTGTAATCCCCCACCCCCACCCGAAGACGTTCACCAGAGAAATCTGCTGGTCTGGACCAGTGGAGTTATCCAGTCCCACTGCCCTTCAGACGCTGTCACTGCACACAGCACTACATTTCCTTTACTATTAGATTTCTCCCTCCCGAGGATAGAAAACAAGACCACGTTTTCACAGATCATTTTATGAAAAAAAAAAAAAAAAAAGCCCCTCCCTGGCCATATTCATCCTAAAGAAAAACACTGTTCCAAATACTTTTATTATTGAAGCCGTCTCGAACCATGATAATGCTGCTGCTGCTTCTTTAAGAGTGTGGAACCAGAGTTTACAACCATTCATGCTGGGTGACTTGAAGTGTGGCGATGTACAAAACTCAAGGCAGTGTGTGGAAATCCATCTTTCCCTTGGCTATGGCAGACACCACATCTTGTTTTTCTCTTACCTCATGCATTTCCCAGCCATTGGGAACACCAGGGGAGAGTGGGGTGGAGCCAGCCTGAATCCACACTGCCTATCCCCCCAGAGCATAACAATAACACCCTAGGTAGAGGGCGGCAGGAGACATTTCAGCTCACCTTCCTTGTTTGCATGGAACACATTAGGCACTTATCATTTTATTTTATATTTTATTTGTTTAACGGTTCATTTATTTAAAGACAGCATCTTAGTAGCCAAGACTGGCCTTAATCCTCTCCTCTTGGCCTCCAAAATACCAGTACTAGGTTTACAAGGATGAGCCACCACCCCCTGGCACCTACCACTTTAGACTGTGATAACGTCTTTGGAAATCTGCAGCATATTCCGTATCCATTTGCTGCTCTCACTGTGTGGATGAAACGTTGTATAGTTTCAGAATAAGAATGACCCTAGGAGAGGAGGATTGAACAATCATGGGATTTGCTCTCAGAAAGCTGTGGTGCTCTGGGAGAAACAGAGAGGAAAATCTACTCTTTCAAGTGAGAAATGAATCTACAGCTCAAAGATAGATGGGTCATTTGCTGGAGAGGACAGAGCCAAACTAAGGAGGCTGCTTTTGACTGTGAGAATCCAGAGGTTTGAGAATGACTAATGAGGGACTTGCTGAGTCTCTGAGTAAACATATGCAGAGGCTGGGGTGGGAAAGCCTGTCGCAGGTGCAGAGCATGTGGGAGAGCAGGTCCTGTTCCTTGCACTGAGGCAGCTTAAGAGGCTTTTTCCACAAAAGATAAACTAGATCAGTATTTTGTAACAGGGATCCACCATATATTTTTAGCATTTTCCCAACTTAGCCAAGGATTTATGCTTAAGGAATGGAAAGGAAAAATAACTAACCTGTATACTTTCCTTTTTCTCATACTAAGAAAGAAAAAAATGCAGTTTTTGAAAAAAGGAAAAAGAAATGAGAATACATTTGAAGCCCTGACTGCTATATGTAGGAACAGTATTTATCCCTGAAAAAAAAAATAGATGTTTGTAACATCAGTAATGAGCAACTATAAATGGATTTTGACTAGTAAATATTTAGCCTTTTTAATAAAATCATTTAACAATTAAGTAAATTAAAATGGGTCTGTTGTTTCTTAAAATCGCTGAATTTAAATCTGGTTTGGGTCCAGCAGGTATCATCTTAGAGACAATATACACTTCATTTTCGTGTGTATATTTTCCTATGTGCACTTATTCATAAGTAAGATATATTGCTTTATTGTTAAGGTTGAACATTGCTGAATATATAATTAACCTTCAGTCTGCCTGGTCATACTTGATCCAAGCCACCGATGACTGTATTTTTATGGTTATTTTTAGCTTTTCTCACTGCATCTTCACAAAATACTTGCAAGGACTATTATATAAGAAGATAATTTACAAAATGTCAAAATGAAAAGACAGCAGAATAAATTTGAAATGTACTAATTTTCTTCAGAAGAAACACTATACTATGCAAATAATATCCTAAAATTATCACGTGTAAATATTTGACTGTTTTAACTGAGCAGTATGTTAGAAGCATTCCAGCTACTTGCCTCTGTATCCCCTTCTCTGATAAGAGACCATGTAATGTGTCCTCCTTCTGCCAAGATGAGCTTTTCCATTATTCTGTGAACAGCTTTGTCTATATATGCGGCTCTACTTCGGGCGTGTGTGCATGTGCACTAGGTTTTGTTGTGAAAATGTACTTTATCTGTCAGGAAATGTATAACAAGTTAGGAAGCCAGTACCTTACCCTTTATTGGCCAGCATGTCTTCCATGTCCCCATAATTTTGAAATGGGGAACAATAGAGACCCCAAAAAGAAAACAAAAACAAACAAACAAACAACAAAAAACCGCTTGCCTTGTGAAGGGAAAAAGGTTTTACTCTAAGAACAAACGGTTTCATGGAACGTGAAGCTGGAAGTGTATGGTTCCATATTCCAGGACCTGAGTCCAGAGTTTGAACTTGAATAACTTCTGTCCACTGAACATTCCACATTAAATGTTTCCCAGAGGTGCCAATGAATAAAACTTGAACCTACCCTACACTGGGTGCACAAACATTCATATATGGAGACTTTAGGCATCCCCTCATTTGGTGAATACATGCACATAGATGAAAATAAAATGAGGGAGCCATAATGTATATTCTATAGCATGTTTTAGAGGCATCCATCAAGGTGCCTCCAGCACATATCATAAATACAACTTGGCCTGGTCTCCTCATTATGCTTTAGGGCTTTTGTTTATTTATTTGCATATGTATGTGGAGTGGTGTGTTATGTTTGACGTATACATACAGTGTGCAGACACACTTCACATGCATGTGGTGTTCAGAGAACTTTGGGTACCTTTCTCTATCACTCCCTCAACCCAGAGCTGATCTTTTGGGTCCCTGAGCATCAGTGTTTCTCTAGTCTCTGCCCTCCTTCAACACATGTTACAAATGTTTGTGACCACACCCACCTTTTATGTTGGTTCTAGAGAATTAACAGAAGTGGTCACAGGTCCTCCTAAGCTCTTCCCCGGCCACCAGTCCTCATGATTAAGTTACAAGAATTTTGCATAGCTGAGCCATCTCTGGAGCCCTATTTCAGCTCTATTGCATTCTACAAATGCAGAACTTTCTCTTCATCTCAAGGCATTTGCACCTCAAGTGCAAAGCTGAAAGTCTCCTTCTGAGGGCCTAATAAAAAGGTAAATGTAATGTAAAATGCTCTCCCTTCTCAGCATGCACATACAGGGACGTGTGCACGTACACACACACACTAACACACATTCTCATTCACATACGGATAAATGAAGTTACCCTGTTTGTTTCAACTAAAACATGAACATGTTTCAATAGCTAAAATATATTTCCCATGGATCTTTCATTTTATCATCCAAACCATGTCACTATACATCTTGTTCCATTAAAACAAGAATGGTATATGTATAATGCAGAAATGGGGCTTTGAACCTGAGTTTGCTCATGATTTCATTCATAACACACATATGCTGTAATTATAGGTGTATACCAAAATACTTGGCTTCTCCGTTTTTTTTTTCTTTGTTTTAAACAGGCACCAAACTGGTCTCCCAGTCTGAACATTGAAACAGTTTATTCATTCTCACATATGATGTGGACCATACCTCCCAAATTTCATGCTCCATGGTTATTTGTCTTTAGATTGAACATCTCTCCCCTTCACAAGACATGGATTTTTCTTTTTCTTTTGGCCTCTCTACAGTTATTCTTTTCAAATTTAATGGGGACATAGAAGAGATGCAGATGAATAAAGGGTAGGGTATTGGCTTGCAAACTTATTTTGTACACTAACTGACACTTGAAATATTTGAAATATATATTTTACAACAAAATCCAGTGAGCATGGGTGAATATGAACACACATGCAAAAATATGCATATAAAGTTTATGTTAGCTACTAGAGAAATACTTGTGGTCCCTGATCATACTGTTTTCTCTGTTCACAATGTTCCTATTAGCCTGGCACTTGCTAGTATCCTTTACAGGTAAAAAAATCTTATTTTCATTAAAGAATTAATTATTCACCATTTTGAGTGGTGAAACATGACATTAAAAATAACATTTGAAGGGACTTCCGGTTAAGATGGCAGCTTAGGAACCACACCAAAGCAGCCTAGTGGAGAAAAAGCCAAAGAATACCCAGCAAAATACACTTTTACTAAAAAGTGATGTGTATGAGAAATTAAAATGGCAGCAGAGAAGTAGGAGAGATCCAGGGCATCCAGAGCCCACACAGCAGGCCTAAGAGGCTCCGGGAGTGGCGGCTCCAGCTCCAGCTCTGGCATTGGCAGAGCTGGCTCTGGCAGCAGCAACAGCACCTCCGGCAGTGATAGATCCAGCAGCAGCAGCAGCAACTCCAGCTCCAGCAGCGGCAGCAGCAGCAACAGCACTGCCAGCAGCAGCTACAGCAGCCACAGTAGTGGTGGATCCAGAAGCAGCAGTGGTGGATTCAGCAGCTGCAGCTTCAGCAGTGGCAGCAGCAGCAGGGGCTCCAGCAGTGGCAGCTCCATGAGCAACAGGTGCAATATCTGTGGGGCCACAGCTGCCAGGTTTGGCTTGCCCCACAGGAAAATCCAGTGCCCAGCTCCAGAAAACAGAACAGCACTCCAGTGAATCCAGCCAGCCTACTTGAACCCACAGGGCACCAAAGAAGCACACATAACTGAGACCAAATTCATCCAAAAACGTAACTGGGATTGTACCAGGGAAGGGTCTCACTTGGTCACAGGCTGACTTGGAACCCTCAACAGACCAGAAATCTTAACCTCTTTGATGATAGAGGATCTGGTTGTTATAATACCTACTCTTGTATAAATAATCAGTGCTATCTTTCATTGAATGTGTACATTGTTTAGTTATATTTTAAAATATATCTGTATTTTGTTCCACTCAGCCTACTTGAATACTCCCATAGCAGGCAAACCCAACCCCTAGGAATACCATTGTAGATACTCTGAGAGTCCTAAGAGCCACACCTAACAACTTAAGCTCCTACCCCGAAGATATATAACATCAGATCAATTGATAACAGCAAAGAAAACCAAGCTAGCTAGAAAATACAAGAATTAATTAATCCAAGATGCAAAAATATATACATTATAACACAAGAAACACTAAAAATCAAGACCATATAAATCCACCAAAAAGTATTAATGGGGCTGGAGAGATGGCTTAGCGGTTAAGCGCTTGCCTGTGAAGCCTAAGGACCCCAGTTCAAGGCTCGGTTCCCCAGGTCCCCCCTTAGCCAGATACACAAGGGGGCGCACGCGTCTGGAGTTCGTTTGCAGAGGCTGGAAGCCCTGGCGTTCCCATTCTCTCTCTCTCCCTCTATCTGTCTTTCTCTCTGTGTCTGTCACTTTCAAATAAATAAAAATTAAAAGAAAAGTATTAATGCATCAGAAATGACTTCCAGTGAGAATGAGTTAGAGGACATGCCTGAGAAAGATGTTGAAAGAATGATTGTAAATATGTTCAAAGAAATCCAAGAACAAATCAAAGGAATCAAAGAGGAAATAAAATGAATCAAAGAAGACACAGGACACCAATTTAATGAAATAAAGAAGTCAATACAAGACATAAATAAGGAAATAGAAATAATAAAGAAAAACTAGCCAAATCACTAGTAATGAAGAACACAGCTAATGAAATAAAATACTCTGTAGAAAATCTCACCAGTAGAATGGGTGAAGGAAAGGACAGAATATCTAAGCTAGAAGACCAGGTGGCAGATCTAATACAGTCCAACAAAGACAAAGACAAACTAATAGGAAATGAATCAAAGAAGATGCAGGACACCAATTTAATGAAATAAAGAAGTCAATACAAGACATAAATAAGGAAATAGAAATAATAAAGAAAAACTAGCCAGAATCACTAGCAATGAAGAACACAGTTAATGAAATAAAATACTCTGTAGAAAATCTCACCAGTAGAATGGGTGAAGGAAAGGACAGAATATCTAAGCTAGAAGACCAGGTGGCAGATCTAATACAGTCCAACAAAGACAAAGACAAGCTAATAGGAAAGTAGGAATGGAAATTTCAAGATATTCGGGACACAATGAAAAGATCAAACATAAGAATTCATGGCATAGTAGAAGGAGAAGAATTTCACTCCAAAGGCATAGTAGGCATCTTCAACAGAATCATAGAAGAAAACTTCTACCAAATTGGGAAAGAGGTGCCAATGCAGATACAGGAAGCCTTTAGAACCCCAGCCAGACAAAACCTGGGAAGAACCTCTCCTTGCCATATAATAAGCAAACTACCAAACACACAATCCAAAGAAAAAATATTGAAAACAGTTAGAATAATCAAGTTACCTACAAAGGCAAGCCCATCAGGATTACAGCAGATTACTCCACACAAACTTTAAAAGCTAGAAGGGCTTGGAGTGATGTATTCCAAGTTCTGAAAGATAACAACTGTCAACCAAGATTACTTTATCCTGCAAAGCTATCCATTGAAATAGATGGAGAATAAGGGCATTCGACAAGAAAAGCAGGCTAAAGGAGTATTTGAAGACAAAACCAGCTCTACAGAAAATACTTGAAAGAATCCTCCATGCCAAAGAGAAAGAAAAGCACACATATAAGGAACCTGGAAAAAACAAACAATACTCAAACACTAGTTAACACAAGAGAGCAAAGGTAGAACCAGAACAAAAAAAGATAAATGGCAAACATAAATGCATACTTTTCAATAATACCTCTTAATATTGACGGCCTCAATGCCCCAACCAAAAGACAAAGGTTTGCAGACTGCGTTAAAAGCAGGATCCTACAATTAGCTGTCTCTAAGAAACTCACCTTTCTACAAAGGATGAACATTATCTTAGGGTGAAAGGTTGGAAGACGGTGTTTCAATCAAATGGGCCTAAAAAACAAGCAGGGGTTGCTATTCTAATATCTGACAAGGTAGACTTCAGTCCAACGTTAGTCAAGAAAAATAAAGAAGGTCACTTTATATTGATAAAGGGCACACTCAAACAGGAGGACATTATATTCCTAAACATATATGCACCTAACATACGGCTCCCAAATTCGTCAAACAAACACTATTAGAACTAAGGTCACAGATAACACCAAACACGATGGTAGTGGGGGATTTCAACACCCCACTTTCATAAAATGACAGGTCATCCCATGAAAACATAAACAGAGAGGCATCTGGACTAAATATATCATAAAAGGAATGGACCTAACAGATATATACAGGATATTTCATCCAAATGCTATGGAGTATACATTCTTTTCAGCAGCACATGGAACATTCTTTAAAATAGACCATATATTAGGACACAAAGCAAATCTTAACAAATACAGGAAAACTGAAATCATTCCTTGCATTCTATCTGGCCACAATGGAATCAAACTACAAATCAATAGCAAGAAAGGCTATAGATCATACACAAACTCATGGAAACTAAACAATACACTACTAAACGATGAGTGGGTCATGAAGAAATCAAGAAGGAAATCAAAAAATTCATAGAATCAAACAATAATGAGAACACAACATACCAAAATCTCTGGGACACAATGAAGGCAGTCCTAAGAAGTAAATTTATAGCATTAAGTGCCTATATTAAGAAACTGGAAAGGTCACAAGTAAACGACCTAATGCTTCACTTTCAAGCCCTGGAAAAAGAAGAGCAAGGCAAACCAAAAATCAGTAGACAGGAAGAAATAATAAAGATTAGGGCAGAAATTAATAAAATAGGAAAAAAAAAATCCAAAGAATCAATGAAACAAAGAGTTGGTTCTTTGAAAGGTTAAGCAAGATTGATAAACCCTTAGCAAATCTGACCAAAAGAGAGAGAGAAGGGACACAAATTAAGAAAATTAGAGATGAAAAAGGCAACATCACAATAGACACCAGAGAAATTCAAAACATCATAGGGACATACTATAAAAACATATACTCCACAAAGTATGAAAATCTGAAGGAAATGGATGATTTCCTTGATTTATATGACCTACCTAAATTAAATCAAGATGAGATTAATTACTTAAACAGGCCTATAACAAGTATGGAGATCTGAGCTGTTATCAAAAATCTCTCAAACAAAAAAAGTCCAGGCCCAATGGATTCACTGCAGAATTTTACCAGACCTTCAGGTAAGAACTATCACCATTCCTTCTTAAGCTTTTCCATGAAATAGAAAAAGAAGGAATCCTACCCAACTCCTTCTACAAAGCCAGCATCACCCTGATACCAAAACTAAGCAAAGATAGAACAAAAAAAGAAAATTACAGACCAATCTCCCTCATGAACATAGATGCAAAAATTCTCAACAAAATATTGGCAAACAGAGTACAAGAATATATCAGAAAGTTCATTCACCTGGACCAAGTAGGCTTTATACCAGAGATGCAGGGATGTTTCAACATATGCAAATCAATAAATGTAATACATTATATAAATGGACTAGAGGACCAAAGTCATATGATCATCTAATTAGAGGCAGAAAAAGCATTTGACAAAGTCCAACATCCCTTCATGACAAAAGTCCTACAGAGACTAGGAATAGAAGGATCATATCTTAATATAATAAAGGCTATTTATGACAAGCCTACAACCAGCATATTACTAAATGGGGAAAACTGGAAATTTTCCCCCTAAAATCAGGAACAAGACAAGGGTGTCCACTGTCCCCACTTTTATTTAATATAGTACTAGAAGTTTTAGCCATGGCAATAAGGCAAAAGCCACACATAATAGGGTTACAAACTGAAGAGGAAGAGATCAAGTTATCATTATTTGCAGATGACATGATTCTATATATAAATGACCATAAAGACTCTACCAGCAAACTGTTAGAGCTGGTAAACACCTACAGCCATGTAGCAGGATACAAAATAAATACACAGAAATCAGTAGCATTCCTAAATGCTAACAACAATCACACAAAGGATGAAATCAGAGAATCACTCCCATTCACAATTGTATCAAAGAAAATAAAGTATCTTGGAATAAACCTAACCAAGGAAATAAAGGATCTCTACAGTGAAAACTATAAATCACTCACGTGAGAAATTGCAGAGGACACTAGGAAATGGAAAAACATTCCTTGTTCCTGGAGCGGAAGAATCAATATTGTGAAAATGGCAATCTTACCAAAAGCAATCTATACATTTAATGCAATCTCCATCAAAATTCCAAAGGCATTCTTCAAGGAAATAGAAAAAAAAAATCCAAAAATTCATTTGGAATTAAAAAAAAACCCTCAAATATCTAAAATAATGCTGAGCAACAAAAATGAGGCTGGTGATATCACTATACCTGATTTTAACCTATACTACAGAGCCATAGTAACAAAAACAGCATGGTACTGGCACAAAAGCAGACATGTAAATAAATGGAACAGAATAGAGGACCCAGATGCAAGTCCAGGTAGTTATAGTCACCTGATATTCGATAAAAATGCCAAAAATCCTCATTGGAGAAAAGGCAGCCTCTACAGCAAATGGTGCTGGGAAAGCTCGATATGTTTCTATAGAAAGATGAAAATAGATTTTTCTCTTTCTCTGTTCACAGGAACTAACTGCCCTCCAATTGGACTGGAGGCTTGCTCTATGGGTGGGGGGCGACACATTGCTGATACTGAAAACTTAAAACAGGGGTAGTCATGAGCCCTAGGGGTGTAACATCTGCTGATGTCTGGAAAAATGTATATACTATGCTTATCAAACTGCCAAGTAAGCATTTCTCTTAATATTTATACCCTTATATTAATGCTACTCTCACTTTGGGTAGGGAATCTTCTCTTTTCAGATGGCAGTGACCTTGGGATGACTCAGAAGGTATCACAGTGCTGGAAAGAAGTGACTGTTGCACTGAGTAACATCTCGATCACACCTTCCAAGGTTCAGAGTCTAATGTGGAAGAGGTGGCAGAAAGAATGTAAGAGCTGAAGGAAGGGTAGGACTCCTTACAATGTGCCCCCTCCAGACATAAAATGGCCTAGATATCCATGACCTCACAGTACCTGACACTACCTAAACAAGACCGTCATAAGAGGAGGGAAAGATCATGACATCAAAAGTAAAAGAGAGACTGATTGAGATGTGGAGGAAGTATGATGGAGAGTGGCGTTTCAAAGGGGTAACTGGGGGGAGGGAGGGTATCACCATGGGGTATTTTTTATAATCATGGAAGTTGTTAGTAAAAAAATTAAAATAAATATAAATAAATAAATTGTATTTGATTTGACATGTTGGGGAATTATTTATAAGGAAGAAGTTAAGTAACTGTTTCCTAAACATATATGTCTCATGTTGGTTAGGTTATGGTATTTCAGTGAAGGTACTGCCTTCTAACTTGCTGGAGTTTTCTCAAGACCCAGTATCCCCTCAGGAATGGAGGTCCTCGTGTCTGAAGGACTATGGCTGGGACAGGGTTCCAGCATCATAGCCTCATATGCTATTCCTCTACCATAGGATCAGGAAAGAGATAACTGCTCAATGATGGAAGGCCCTTCCAAAGTTTGCCTATGAGGGAAGGGAGCAGGAGGAGCCCCTCCCAGGATCATTAAAAGCTGTTTTCTAGATTTTGTATTTCCATTTGCATATGTGTTTTTGTCTTATGCACCAAAGAAGATGCATCATGTGGTTTCACTGTGTGCTGTGAGTGTGAGCATGTGTGTGTTTATGAGTGTTTCAGTTTTGAAAGATTAGATTGAAGTTCACCAGACCTGAGTTCTTCAAACCTGAATCTTGTCCTGGTGAATTTGTTTCAAACACTCTTAGCTAGAGAAAGCACCCATGTCCTTGGTTGTGAACATGACACTGCGGACAATGAATACCACTGAGGGGAGCCACAGGTTGAGCTAACTTTTCCAGAGGAGACATGAACAAATACCTATTCATCCTAGGTAGAACACCTACAATAGATAAGGGATATTATTCCATCCATGTCTACTTTAGTGAACCAGCTAGTTGTCTGGGGTTACTTATAGGTGTATAGATGTGGGGCTGCCTGCAGTGTATAGATGACCCCAAGGCAACTGCCTAAAAGGCCACACAGTATAAGCTATGGCTCAGAGAAGCTGAACCCAGGGAATTCACTGCAGGACTTGCAGGCAGCTCACTGACAAGAGAGTCACTCCTCTACCAATGGATTTTTGCTTCTGTAATCTTGGGGAAGAGCCCTGGGGATCTTCTAAGTTCTAACTTCCTGGGACTTGTTTATCTCCTGAGTCTCATGAGCCACGCTCCAACTTTAGGAGGGAATATTTCATTTGGTAGTAACTTGCCATACAGCAGGGGACACAGACAGGTAGGCAACAATTGTTGGGCCAGGAGTATCTTGCAGGTTTCTGGGATTAGGTTAGTGCATGTGAGGAGGAAACAGGCCTGCCAATGCCAGAGAAATTGGTTGTGTCAGCTAGTGTATTCTCTTGTTCTGTTGGATGATGGGATGAGGTCAGCCCTAACAATGCTTCTTTCTCACTGGGCAACAGGGCTGTAACCTATGCTCCATTCCATTCCCTCAACCCAGGAGTCCTGTAATCAACTCCATCTTTTTTGAGTTTGCTTCTGTGGTCAGGAGTCCTCTGTTTCCTTCTTGCCTGGCTCTTCCTGTGTCAGTTGTTTTGTTGCTTGTCTTCATACAATCAGAATATCTAAGTGGCTGTGTTTTTAGATTGTGTTATTCCAATGGTCTAGGCAGAGCTGAGGAAAGCACGAAAAATATTTTTCTAAGTAGTCACTCATGCATAATAAACAGTAATTGTGGTAGTTGTAGACAAAGAGTGACCTTGAACAAGAAATAGTGACCTTGAATAAAAACTGGATGACCTTACAAGTGGCATAGACTTGTCATTCCTCCTTAAAGAGGGGAGGCACTCTCCTTTCTATTGGTGGTTATCACCCAATAGCTATTTTTTTTTCTGAGTAACAGTAAAATAAAGGACATTTGCTGGCTGGGGACAGGGACACAGAGAGCATGGCATGAAAACCATTTTCCTGTCATCATTAGCTACACCTACAAGGAGGGAAAGTAGAGACAGAAAGACCTGCCAGAACCTATTATCAGCCAGCCTCCAATCTTATCAGTCCTGTTTTAACAGTTTGTACTTGGGCTGGGCTAGTAGCTTAGTAGGTAAATTACTTGCCTTGCAAGCATGGGTACCTGAGTTTAATCTTTAGAAATCATGTGAAAATAACCAGGCATGGTGATTGCTGTCTGTAATCCCAGTGAGTGGGGGTGGCATGGGCGAGGAGGGGGAGAGCAAAGCCAGATGAAGACATGTGCTAGCCTACTTGGTGAACTCTGGGCCAATGAGAGACCCTGTATCCAAAACAGGTGGGTAATGCTGAAGAAACACACTCAAGGTTGTTTTCTAGCCTCTACATGTACTTGCACACACATTCTGGCACACACGTGCGCGCACACACACACACACACACACACACACACACACACACACAATAAATATATTTTTTAAAAGTCTTTTATTTTTCAGACTACTAAAAATAGCATTTAAATGGAATAAAAAACCAGATCCCTTAAGTCTGTGGATTCTATCTGTCTTAGAACATGGGCATTACATTGTGTCCTTGGTACCTAATGCTGTTAACTGCTCCATTTCTTCCCTGACCATTCCTTACTCCCAGCTCTGCCTTCTGTCTACTGTGCCAGTAGGTTTAGGTCACTAGAAGAGGAGGGGAGAACCAACTCTCCTCAGAGCTATGGTTGATACTTTCCCTGAGCATGCACAGCACCCTGGCCTGGGGGAACCAGCCATTGCACTGTCACTGTGGATGGCTAGAAGAGTACTCCCATTGCAAGGTAGATATCTGTTATGAGGTAAGGACTCCTATAGCCTCTCAGTAGCTTCCAGTGCCCATGACAACATGCATATGACTCAACAAGTCCCACACAATCCTTTCCAAGGGCTCTGTGCCAGCCATCTTCCTCCCCATACCTGATTCACAGGAACATTCTGAGCATGGGGAAGCATTTCATGCCCACTGACTACTACTTTTCAGTTTGCTCTTCTTGTAATAGTTCAAGTCCCACCTAGCTGTCCTTTCTCCAGATAAGGCTATGATTTCAATCTTCATGGGGCCCCATTTGCATCCTCTCATATCTAGTTGGGACCTCACAACATGGGACTGGCCATCAGTGTTCCTAGGTAGCCTCTTTGAGCTGCTGAAGGAGGATAAGAATGGAGAGAGACCTGGACCAAGTCCAGGGCTGGAGAGATGGTTTAGTGGTTAAGGTTCTTGCCAGTGATGCCTAAAAACCCAGGTTCCACTTCCTAGTACCCAAGTAAGCCAGATGCACAAGGGGCACATGTGTCTGGAATTTGTTTGCAATGGCTACAGGCCTTGGTGTGCCCATTCTCTCTCTCTCTCTCCCTTTCTCTATCTATGTATGTATCTCTCTTTCTCTCTCTCTCCCTCACTAAAATAAGTAAAAATAAAGAAAATGTTTTTAAACCACTAAGCACAGTGGTGATTTTCAGAGCTTGGCATTGAGTGGGAGTTGCCTGGAAAGGGATTTCCTAGCCTTTTCTTGGTGATTTTTCCCTTTGCAATGGGATATTCATTTTAAATATGCCATTGTATTTGTTTCTTTCCTGTTCCTGGGACAAAATACCTAATAAAAAATCAATGTAAGGGAGGTAGCGTTTATTCCAGCTTAGATTCTAGGCTATAGTCTATGGTGGTGCGAAGGCATGGCATCAGCAGCCTAAAGCATCTGATTATACTAAGTTCACAGTGAGAAGAAGAGAGTGAGGAATGAATACATATCTAGCTTTCTCCTTCTTATACAGTCCAGGGACCCACCCTATAGAATGGTGCCACCCACAGTTAAGGTGGCTCTCAATTAACCTAATATTTGGCAAATTTAGGGGCTAACCTAATCTAGATACTCCCCGCCCTCATGGGTGATGCTAAGTCCTGTCAAGCTGATAATCAACATAAACCATCACAATCCCACCTGTTGTCAATATCACAACAAACATATTACATATAAGTTACAGCCCACTACCCATCATCTCTATAGATTCATTGTCATTTCTTAATGCAAAATGCATTCAGCCCAACTTCAAAAGGCCTCACAGTCTTTAACAGTTCCAACGTTGTTTAAAAGTGTAAGTGCAGAGTCTCTTCTGAGACTCAGGCCAACTCTCAATTGTGAGCTCCTACAACATCAAAATATGAGTTACATAACTTCCACCATGCACCAGCACAAATAAACACCCCAATCCAAAAGGGAAGAATGAATAAATAACTAATTTTTAAAAACATCATAAATAGTGGGCTAGAGAGATGGCTTAGCAGTTAAGGTGATTGCTGGCAAAGCCAAAGGATCCAAGTTTGATTCCCCCATGTAAAGTCATATGTACAAAGAGGCACATGTGTCTGAAGTTTGTTTGCAGTGGCTAGAGGCCCTGGCATACCCATTCTCTCTCTCTCTCTCGGAACACATCAAGGAATTATCGTTCCAAATCAAGTCCAAAACCCAACAGGGCAAACTCCAAACCTTGCACCTGGGACTCATAATGGTTTTCTTTGGACTCCAAGGGGTTTGTGTAGCTCCAACCACTCAGTTGTGCCTCTCTTGAATCATGTTAAACTTAAACATAATGGACTGATCTGCTGGGTGGAGGAAGTCTCCATATCTATAGCTTTCCTCAGCAGACACACTATGGTTCTAGCATGTCCAATGTCCTGGAATCTCCATTGTAACCTATGCTTCACCTTCATGGCTTCATGCAGTGGCCTTTTAGGGTCTCCCTGCAGGGACTTCAGGCCTTCCACATACTACTAGGCCTCAGAAGCTCTCTAGAACTGTAGTTCAATACTTCACAACCCCCTCAATCTTGGTATCTTTTGTGTCTCCAAAGACATCATGTAGATGACACAGCCAAATTATGCTAAACGCTTGGGATGATGCTCTGACCCTTGGATTACAGATGCAGAGATCTCTGAATGGCTTCCAGGTTGGCCTTGGAGTAACATTTCCCTAGGTAGTTGTGTGTTAGTTGTAGGAACCCCTCACTTTAGACTTTCTTCCTCTCAGTGAGTTTAGAATTTTACAAGACAGAGTCTGCGATGAGAGGGGTATTGCCCTTAGGAACATTTTTCCAATTATACAAGTGCAGGATTTTGTTTTAATGGGCTTATCTCCTTAACAATTGCATCTTCTTTCTTAGCACTAATCTGAATACTATTCTGTCCTGAGATTTCCTCCACCGAACAAATCAGTCCATTATGTTTAAGTTTAACATGGTTGAAGATTATTAGGCTAGAGTGGAATGCAACTAGTTTCTTTGAAATCATGCAGCACTCTAACACAAACTACCTTTACCCCAGGTCCTACTAGATCCTTGTTTCCCTTTGAAACCTCCTGAGCTAGATCTTTACTCTCCACACTTCTCTGAACACATTTCTCTTCTAGGTTCTCACCAGAGTGGCCAACTAAGTTCTGCTTATACTATTGTTCTGAATTCTTCCACATTTCTTCTGATAACCCATGCCATAGGCCTATGAATCACATGGTCATGTTCACCACAGTAACAACTCTGCTTCTTGGCATAGTTTTCCTGTGTTAGTTACTTTGTTATCTCTGGGACAAAATACCTAACAAAACCAGCTTAAGAGAGGCAGGGTTTATTTTAGCTTGCAGTTCCATGATATAGTGAAAAAACATTGTAGTAGTTTGAACTAATGTCTCCCAATAGATTCCAGAGTTGATTAAAGCTTGTAACTTGAAT
Organism: Jaculus jaculus; assembly: GCF_020740685.1. Lineage (NCBI taxonomy): Eukaryota > Metazoa > Chordata > Mammalia > Rodentia > Dipodidae > Jaculus > Jaculus jaculus. Next base: position 61,457,903 of record NC_059103.1, on the reverse strand, counting down.
TTCCAGCACTGACTGGAGGAGGTGTCACCATGGGCAGATCCTAGGGTACAGCCCTAAAGTGTGTTTGGGGGAAGATATGGAATTCCAGCCAAAAAGGTTTGCAGAGTGCTTGAGCTCTGCCTGGGGTTCCTGGAGTGTACTTTCTTTTGTGCTGCTGGTGGTATTTCTCTCTGTGTGGGCCTATGAAAGGGGAATAGCTCCTTTTGCCATTATGGAACTTCCCCTGGATCTGTAAGCTTCAATAAATCCTATTCCTTCCCTATACTGTGCTTGGTTCATAATTCCATCCCAGCAACATGTAGCTGACAATAACAGACATAGTGGCAGGAACTTGAGGAAGCTATTTATATTCAATCCCCAGTGAGGAAGCACAGAGTAATGAATGGATGTTCACCAGCTCTCTCCTTTTTGTACAATCCAGGACCTTAACCCATAGAAGGGTGCCACCCACAGTCAAGGTGGTTCTCCTCACCTCAACTAACATAATCACAGGTCTTCCCAAAGGTTAGCCTATTTTAGATGACCCCTCACTGATGATTCTAGGTTTTGTCAAGTTGAGAATGAAAACCATCCCAGTCCTACGCTGGTATTTAGGAAGTGCATAAATTGACCAGTTTCACAATTTGCCTCAGGATAAAATGTTACCTTGAGGCCCATCCACATCTGATCTATACTTACAAGTGATGCAGAGTAGATGAAGATATTTGGATATGTTAAAATCAGGTGAATATATTTGGTATATGAAAAGAACATAAACCTTTTGTGGTCAGAGAATGAACTGTAATGGCATTGTTTTATTCCTCCATAATAAAAATATTGATACATGGTATTTGGACATCTCCAAAGATTGCCTTACTTGCAAATGATAACTTACAAGTCCGTTATATGATAGATTATGTCCAATATGGCTGATATCCTCATTTAAAAAAAGTCCATAGGTATTTAGACCACAGAGATCTATGTTGCAGTTGCCTTCTCATTGCTGGGACAAATACCCCACCAGAAGCAGCTTATGGGAGGAGTTATTTTAGGCTTACAGAATCCAGAGGAAGTTCCATCATGGTGGAAGAAGATGCGTTGCTTTCATAGATTCATCTACAGCAGAAAGAATAAAATCAACACCAGTAATCAGCAACCGCCAGAGCTCAAACTACCTCTAAATATACCAATTAGGACTAAATCTCTGTCCCCAATGACATACCTCCTTCATCAGGGCTATGCCCACTGGAGACTTAAGTAGGAAGCTTAACCTTAATCAAAAATACCTCAGACTATGGGAAGGGGGAGGCATATATTCACATCAAACCATCACAATCTGCATGGAGGGACTGTGATGAGAAACTGCCTGGAAAGAAGATGACTGTAGGACAAAGAGTCCTGGGACACCTTCCTTCCAGATGGAAGGATTCAGCCCTGACCATGGCTCTTCACAGACTTATGACCCCTGGGCCTGGAGACAAGACATGGCTGTCACTAAGATCCCAGTTAGCAGTCCTCTGTTACAGTCTCTGAAGAAAGTCCTCCAGAAAGGAAATCAGCAAGCTCTGGTGGGCTTTCCTCAGGTGTGCTTCCAAAGAACCATGGCTGACAGAGAGGCCTAAATTCCCTGAAAGTCAGGTGTAGTTCCTACCTGCCTCTGTCCATTCTGTAATGTGCATAGTGCAGTTGCAACTGCACAACTGATGAAGAAACCACTCTGCAGCAGTGAGGAGAGGAGAGCTAAGGAATGGAAAAGTAGAAAGGGGAAATGCAGTTTTCCCTTCTCTAGAGTATGTTCTGTTTCTGACTCTTATGTGGACAGTGCTCACTGGCCAGGACATTAGTTGTTTCTTTCATGTTCTTCTTCACCTTGAACTTGGTGGTGTTTGTCCATGTGATGATGTTTGGTGTTCTCAAATCACCTTGCTAGTATTTTAGTGAATGAACACCTCCATATTTTTTCATTTTATTCTGGAGTGGGTTTATAGGGACTGCCTTGGGGAATCTAGTGTAACCTGAGATGTTTTTGTGTATCATTCCTGATGTATTTTCCAACCAGAGAACCTTGATTCTCTTCCCCTTAGGGTGTATTTAATAAGGAGATGTCCCCTCATGAAATAAGATTCCTAGGAACCCTTAAGACCATAAAATCTGCATAAGTTCATGTACATATACAAATAATGAAAAGTCTGATGGTGTTTCTCAAAAACAACTCAGAGAAAGTGTCATACTCTATATAAAGAATCTATGAATAGGTCAGAGAGTAAAGCCATGGAACCAGATGATCATCCATGACCTACCCCAATATGGTTGATGGACCCAGGCAATTAGTAAAGCGCTGGATGAATATTGGGTGCATGCCCTAACACAGGCAGGCGCTAGTTCCAGTTTTCTCAGAATAAAAATCTCTCCAACAATCCTTCCAGGCTTGGTGCATATGTCTTTTCATTCAATTCTCTAATTCTGCCTCTTGGGGAAATGCTATAGCTTATCCAAGCATATTTGATATTTTACTCAGGATTTCATTCTGCCCTTCCTAAAACCATATAGCATGCCTCTATTTAACCTCTTGTAGGCAGAGGGCAAGAGGATATTTAGCAGAGTTCTGGGTGAGGGAACGATTGCACAAGTTAAATGGTGGGGTGCCTATTTTTGGAGCTAACTGTGAAGAATAGGATCTGAGTATAAAAGGAAAGGAATTTATAGTATTTCCTGACCATGTATTTACTTGCTCAACTACCTCAGCGGAAGCTTGTTTATTGTGTCAATTCTAATTACAGCTATTCTATAGAACAGTATTATCCCACACAAAAATGGACTGAAGTCAGCCCTGTGTGACAAAGACAAAGTGTGTGATAGAATAAAATTCGCCTCCTCCTCAGACAGATCAAATCTAAATTCAGTCACATTCTCCAAAAGCACAAACAGGAGACTACACAAACTTCTCCCATGAGAAACAAATAACTTGCCTTAAGTGCCAAGATCATGTGTGGCATGTTGGCTGCCTGCTGACATGTTCATTCTCATTACCACACTCTGGTAAGAGCTCAACCTTCCAAGGACACGTGGGTGCTGCTTTTCTGGGTGGGTGCATTACAACCCAATTACTGGTCTGCTTCCATGTGTGCAGCATGCTGAAGTGTGGGGTCTCCTAGAGGATGCTTAGCACACAACGGAAGTTCATATGTGATGGCTCAGAAGCTCCCTTTACTGCAGTCTAGACTGCATTTCCCATGAGCCTGTTTTCACATCAGTTAAATGGCTCAGTACCTCCTTCCTGTGCCTAGGGGTACTGTGAGATTGAGAATTAGATGTGACATTCTTTAAAAATACTGCATATATTAAACAGTGGAGTTGTGGGATTCACTGTAAGGTCGTGAAGGCCTACATCAGTCTCTGTGGGGTAGTAGGGGTAGGGGTAGGGGACTTCAGGGTATTCCTACCCATCTTGTGGCTCTTGCAATCACTCTGACCCTCTTCCACAAGGTTTCCTGAGCCATGGAAGGTCTGTTGGCAGTCTGATTAAATGTTGAATTCTTTGTAGACTTGTATTTCTGCTTTGATAGGTTGATCATGACAGACATGATATTCTTTAATGTTTTTTTTAAATTTGCTTTGTATGTATGTGCACATGCATTCACATGCAGATGCATATGCTCTTGGGCACACATGTAGAGTCCCGAGAAAATTGTTGGGTATTCTCTTCTCACTCTTCCATTTTATTTACTTGAGACAGGATCTCTCACTGAATTAGGAGTATACTGTTTTTTGGCTAAGTAGGCTGACAACTAAGTCCCAGAAATCTTCTTGACTTTGTCCCTACCAATGCTGAGGTCACAAGCATGCATGGGTACTGGGGATTTAACTTAGGTCCTTGTGCTTGTATAGTAAGTGCTCTTACCCAGAGCTATTTCCCCAAGCCCCATAAGACACAACATTCTTATGAACTGCTGTGTGTTTCCAAAGTAGTGTTATAAAAATAGGCTATTAGTCTTTGGTAACTCAATAAAGGACATTATGAGCATTTCTTCTAGAGATGCTTATGTTTACAATGCAAGAGTTGTTTGAATGTTTCTGGAAAGTGTCCACAGAAATTGACCTTTGGTTAAAATGGACTACCCAGACCTGAGGGCCTGATGTAATCAGCATGCATGTGAGCAGCTGGGCAGGGCCACATGTGTGTGTACCCCCAGCCCTGTGTGGAGTGGAGACTGGAGAGGTGCTGGGGCTGGGAAAACAGCACACTCACATTTAGTGAGAGACTCCACCCCAAGAGAACACATGGATGAGACATAGAGAAAGATATCTGGCATTCTTCTTTGACCAACAGAGCCCATGCATCTGCACATACCTATGTATATAATACATATGTTTGTGTGTGCACACACACACACACACACACACACACTCACAATCCCACACATATATTACACATATGCAAAAACATCTCTGGAAGAAAGTAGAAAGCATGAACAGTCAACACAAAAATCCATCTTACAGTCTTACTTAGGGAAAGTTTTCCTAATAGATAGGTTAGGGGCCTGTCTGAAATTTAGTTGTAGAATATCAATTGTGGGGAATTCTGGCAGTGAAAACCTGGCAGCTGTGTGGTCTGTAGCCAATAGGTGCAAGGTGAACCAAAATCAGCTGCTATTTTTTTCTTATTTCTCTCTGTGTGTGTATGCTGAGGCATACACCAGAGCTTTTCGCCTCTGTCAGCAAATGCCAGATGTGTGTCTGGCTTTATACATGCATTGGTGACCAAATCCTAGGCCATTAAGCTTTGCAAGAAAATGCCTTTAGATGCTGAGCCATCTCCCCAGTGCTGTGTGTGTGTGCGTATGTGTGTGTACGCTGGTTGTACTATTTCAAAATTCTGAGATTTTAATCATATGAAGTGCTGAGGGCAAATAGAAGAAGAGCATTTGTGAGAAAGAGGACATTATGGAAGACCTTATTGATAGTATGCACAGACATACTAGTACACCCACACACACATCCTCACCTCAAACGTATGAACATTTATACATACACACACACCACATGCACAAAATTGGATATAGACTATTTTGATGTCAGAGAGTATGTATGTTCCATATTAAATAAATAAAGAGAATCATTTATCAGTTTCTTATGTCACAAATGCACATATTTAGACTCCTTGTGTGTTAGAGTATCCATAATTTTAATCACCACTCACTTATTTATCTGGCCAATCAAAGCTTCTTGAACATTTGTCCTGTCCTCATCACTATATTCCAGCCTGTGCCCCAAGACCATGAAAAAACAAAAGCATAATCAAAACCCTGCTCCAATTATGTCATTGATTATTATTTTGGTGGACCTTGGGAAGGAAGGTCTTATAAATGCTTTTAGACCTTTTCCTTGTTGATAAAGTGAGAATAATAAAATCCTCCACTTTTTCCTAGATTTTTTGAAGATCAATGTGACAACTGATTGTCACAGCATTGGAATGTATAATCTGACATAAAAGATCTAGGGATGACTGTGTGCTTTGTTCACTAATTGTCAAATGACCCTTTTGCATGCTAAGGTATGTGGCCAGCATGCACATACTTACGTGTTTTCAAATGTGCACAAAGAGACATACAATGCATTGGGGGTATGCATATATGAATGCTCTTTCCTGAGGTTCTTCTGATTGGCATAGGATGGATTCTCAGTGCTTCTGAATCTCTCACACACAGCACTAAAAATGTGTGTTCATACACTGGCCATTTGCTTGTTTTATTCTGGGGCAAAGGAATAGATCTTTTATCGCTCCTGAAATTAACAATAGAAATATCCAACTAAGATTCATTAGAATTATCCTAACCTAAATAGTTCCTGAGAATACAGTGGAAGGAGGTGGTGTGAGGTGCAGCAGCAAGTCTGGCCTGCAGATCACCTAAATTATTAGATTAACACTAGTTCAAGCATCATATGCATTTTTTTGTTTGTTTGTTTGTAGTACTCACTTTCCACGTGTGGTAGAGGTGTTCATTCCTCTGACAGTGTCCTTGGTCTGAAGCTGCACCTGACGGCCAGAGCCTGCAACCCCAGCGCGCAGGACACATTCATGGTCAGGGAGACTGTGAGTCTGTGGCTGGCCTGGGGTACAGTGAGACCCCAACCCCATTTGAAAAGAACATAACCCTTGAAAAAATAATAATGTAATTAGTCTGATATCTTCAACTATAGCATGAGAACACAAGGTAGGAACATTCCAGATTAGAGCTAACCTTCCCCACTCACACATTGTCATACTTTGACTCATTCAAATAAAGTTAAACCTATACTTTTGGCATTTTGAGGAATTGCTTTTTAAAATATAAACACTACTTTAAAGAATCAATGTTTACCAGCAGATGGGTGCTAATGTGATATTCAACCTCATGTAACTTCTTTCTGTCTGAGACTTAGACCCAGTCCGCTCCCTCACCTGGGGGACATGACCATAGGGTGTGGACAGTGAGCTGGAGTTGCTTCTTAGGTTACCTCGAGAGTGCTCCACGGAGTATGTACAGACAATGTGGAGGAACAAAGAAACCCACAGGCAGGAGTACTCCAGTGAGTTATGTTTATATGTGAGCATCATGTCAGTGCTGGAAAGCAGTGCAGGACAAGCTCACGCACTGCATTGTACGCAAAGCATGTTTCTGCAGGTGCATGAGTTATTGCAAGCACAGTTCCTTATGCTGATATCCCACATGTCATTCAAGATGCTCATTTGGACTGAATAGCCTTTAATGTCATGAGGATATTGAACGCGGGGGGTGGGGGTGGGAACCCAGCTCACAGGAAACTCTTACTCTAAAGCGAAATAATGTTTTCAGCAGCATTTCTGCTGCCACCACAGCAGTTTCCACTTCAGCTTAAAGGGTCGGTGGTGTTGATCGAGGCAAGGGTAAGAAGCCTTTCCCTGAACCTCCCAGTCTGGGGCTACACCCGGGGTCCCTGCCAGGTTGGGGTCCACGGTGGTGACCTTGCGTGGCTGTCCCCAACTCCGTGCACCACTTCCATGCCCGCAGCAGCTGGTGGAAACAGCGGTGTGTCCCCAGCGTTCAGAAACTCGCCTGGATCCCCAGCCGCCTGCCTGCTGCACAGCTCTCCAGAGAATCGCCCGCCCCTTTATGGAAGTGCTGTTGCCGCCTTATGGTCTTCCTTCTGCCAGCTGCCTCCTCCCAGGCCCCCTCCGAGGAGCAGCTCGGCCACCTGCGGGGTCTCCGCCCTCGCTGGCGGCTGCCACGCTGGCAGGTGCTCCAGCGGGCAGGCGGAGGGAGGCTGCAGGTGGACCTGGGCCAGGTGCTCGAGTGCTGGCTCCTCTGGATGCAGAAGGAGCCAGCGGAGAGAACAGTGAGAGGCAGCGCTGGCCGCCCGCCAGTGCTCTTGAGGGCCTGACACCGAATCAAGGCTGCTTCCAGGCCGCCTGGAGGCGGGACGCCCGGCTGCCCATGGCCATCCTTTAAGCCCTGGATGCACCCTCTCCGAGACTTCCCCATTACCACCCTGCTTATCCTTCCTGTTCCAGGAGCTTCCATCTGACCCTGGGCTTCCTTACTGGTATGTTGCCTTTGCAATTAAAATGTGGTCTTCTCTAGCAATGTGTTAACAAGAAAGGAAGAATCCTGGCCTTGCTTCTCAGCCTTCAGCAATTCCCCAAGTCACAAGCATTGCCAGGCCTAGATGGCTCCATGTCCCTTTCCTAAATACACTTGGTTGGAGCCTAACCATTTTCCTGCCGAAACACTTTCCATATATTCATTCCCATTGTTTTGAAGCAAGAGCAAATAGATACTGCCCACCTCTCTGAAGAATGACAGAGAAATATCTATTACTTTGGCCCTTCTGTTTTCTTCCCTTCTTTCTTAAGTTCTTTTCTCTCTCCCTTCTTCTCCTTTTCTCCTTCCCTTCCTTCCTTTTTACAAATTTTGTGACAGGGGCTTACTCTATAGCCCCTGTTATCCTGAACTCACCACGAAGCAGGTTGGCCTGGAACTCACGGTTACCTGTCTTCCTCAGCCTTCTTAGTACTGGGATGACAGTCATGAACCTCCATGCCTCACTTTTTGTTTGATGAGTGCATGTCTGGTGCACATGTGTACATGTGTATATGTTTGTGTGTGTGTAGGCTCACAGGTTTGTGTGAAAGGTCGAGGGTAAGGTCAGGTATTTCCCTCTGTCTTCATGTTTCTGCCTTATTTCTTGAGACAAGTTCTCCCAATCTAGCACACAGTTCACTGAGTAGGCCAGTTTGCTCAGGGAACCTTAATGTCTCTCTTCCAGAGCACTGGGATGTCAGGTGCACATGACCACACCCACATTTCCATGCTTGCTGGGGTCAGACGGCAGGTTGCAGTGTGCTTCACTCGCAGAGTCATCTCCCCATCCTTCTAAACCTCATTGTGGCATCATAAAAGGAACTGCTCACTTTTCAAAATAGAATTCACGTAGCTTCCATGTATGTGTACAACGCACTAGATGGATCATCAAAATATGGGAACATTAAGGTGAAGAAACAGTGAAGTTAGAAAAAGCCAGTGAATAGTTTTTCATGGCTGCTCACAACTGTAGCTCAGCCTTTGTGAGGCTAAGGCAAGAGGATTGGGAGTTCCAGGCAGGCCATCCTAAACTATGTATGAAACCCTATGTGTTTGTGTAGTGGGGCAGGGGCACTAAAGCAGTAGCTAAGCTTCCCCTTTATGGTTGATTCCTAGAGGCTCCTGTATTAGCAGAAGGTCACTCTTAGGCTCAGAGCTAGAAGCACCAAAGCAGAAAGTATCCAAAGCATGAATGAAGCACATGCCTTTGCACCGTTGATAAGAGGAACTACCATAGCAGCTTAAAAAATCATATTCAACAGCAAGTGCCCACTGCTTCGACAGGAGGCTAGTCTGCATACTTGAACTACTTCAGCGCAGTCAACAGAGACCTGAGAAGGCTGCACATGGAGGTCCAGCTGCTGCTCCTTGAGGTGGGGTGGGTCAGATCCATCTGAAGAAGGGAATTCTTTGTTGGTGGAGCACCAGGCAGGCCTCTTACATAAGCACAGAAATGTACTTGAAGTCCAGGGCATTCACTGGTTGAGGCCAGCCACTCTGGGTTGGTGGAGGAGGCCTGCCTTGCTTCCTCAGTCAGTGTAAGCATGCTTGTATTCTTAATTTTTCTTTTTTATTTATTTTAGAGCGACAGACACAGAGAGAAAGACAGAGGGAGAGAGAGAGAATGGGCGCACCAGGGCTTCCAGCCTCTGCAAACGAACTCCAGATGCGTGCACCCCCTTGTGCATCTGGCTAACGTGGGACCTGGGGAACCGAACCTTGAACCGGGGTCCTTAGGCTTCACAGGCAAGTGCTTAACTGCTAAGCCATCTCTCCAGCCCCATGCTTGTATTCTGAATGCATGCTTTCTATGGATTCCTGCCTGCTATTGATGCTAAGATGAGTTCTGCACACTTGTTTTAGATTGCTGTTTGCTATTGCCGGATGAAGTACCTTGAAGTTGGTCTTTAGCTACCCATGCAGAAAGCTTTGTATTTTTGTCAGCTGTAGAAATAGTTACCAGGGACTCACTGAGGCCACAGAAGGAGTCACTCCTTAAAATAGTTGATTCATGTTTTCTATGGTAATGTAAGCTCTTTCTAATGGTCGTCACACTGTAGAGAAAGAACTGTGTCCAATAAGAAAGCACACTGCAGGACACTTTGGTTTTTGTATGATAACAACCTGTGGGCCATTAGCCCTATCTAAGCTCTTAGGCCTACTGAATAGTAGACTTTAAAGAAGAAGAAACAAGAACTGTGGAGATAACTCAGCAGATGAGAGCATTTGTTATGCAACCACATGGACCCAAGTTCAATCCCAAGCACCAACTGAAAAAGCCAACCTTTTTTACATGCCTGTACCTCCAGTGCTAAGGGGCTCATTTCTGAGCCAGCACATCTATCAATCTAACAACAACAATGTAAAAAAAAAAAAAAGCACCCATAAAACACAGAGATCCAGGTTTTGTGAGAAACCTCATCTCAAGGGACTGAGGTAGAAGAGTTACAGAGAAGAATATGTATGCATACACATGCACATACATGTGTACAACATGCATACATTTGCACACACAAACACCCAAAACAAACAAAGATGAAGAAACAGACTTAGAGGAGGGTCTGGGGAACACAGATTTGCCTGGTTCCAGAGCCCACATCAAATTTCGTCTCATGCAGAAAGTTTGTAGTGTGTCTGTGAAGTTCACCATGCTGTCTCCTATAACATGGGACAATAGCATTTTGAAGCTCTTGGTTCCGGACTTCCAGGACTTCAGTCTGGAGGGAGGATGAATGAAAAGTTAGGACTGTCCCATGGAAGGAGTTTCATGCAGGTGGGTATAACAACTGCTCAAGAAAAGCTTCCAAAAGCAAATCCTATGTGATCTTGACCATGAGGGATGGAAGGAATTTCAAGAGATGGAGGAGATAGGACAAGCATTGTTTTGGATTTGTGTAGACTCTTACTGTATAGTCAGTACTAAGTCAGGAACACCTCAGTTCAGCTTTTCACAAAATCCTGAGTCATGTCAAATATCCCCGACAATATATGTGTTTGTCTATAATAATTCATGGACCACCAGTAAAGGGTGTTTTGTCTTTTTTCTTTGCCTTACTTTCTCCAACCTTTCTTCCTCCTGCTTTTCCTCCCTTCCCTTCTCCCTTCTTCACCCTCCCTCTCTTTCTCCTTTCATGCCTCCATTCTTCCCTTTCTTCACTTCCCAACATTTGTTCTCACCTTCATTCCTTCCTTGGACCCTCCTTCCTTCCTTTCCCATTTCCTCTCCCTTCTTCCTTCCTTTCTTTCTCCCCATCTCCTTCCTTCTCCTCAGTCATCCTCCCACACAGTTTTACACTTTGTCCTGTCTGCTAAGTCACTCGACATGTTTACTCGTGCTCTTGCATCTTCCTCACATTTCCAAGTTAGTACCCAACTGTAAACTGAAGTAAACTCAGTCACTTACCTCTTTGTAAATAGGGCCATAGGAAGAGACAAAACTAATTTTCTTGGTAGCTTTCAAACAAAACACTTCTTTCTAGTAGCTCAAATATTTAAATTTCTCTTTCATGGGATTTGCAGGCAACATGAATTAATCTTCTGGGAGCTGTCAAGGGTGCAGGATTTGAGCCACCCTGGGAAGCCATCTCTAGTCCTTATTGCCCATATCAACCTCAACACAGAGCTCCAAATCATGGGATGTGCTTTGTCTTGGGCCATAGCAGGGCATCTGTACTTTGTATTTACAGCTTTGTTAATTTAGAATAGTCCTAATTCATTATATATGAATACATTTATAGATTTTCAGTACTGATCTGCTATCTGTTTCAGCAATCCATCTGTAAGTTAAAACCCTGACAACTCAGAAAACCCCTTAAGGTAATTGACAGCATGAAGAAAAAAGATTGGCAGTAAGGTATTATAATGTCATTCGTGTAGACCTGGTTTTACAACACTGTAGTAGTGCAGGTCGTATTGATGGCAGTTCTCTTCCCTGAGTAGCCATGCCTCTGAGTCAGTCCTCTATGAAGGCAGTCAGGTTTAAGGAATACTAAAGCATAGGATAAAATTTTCTAAAACTAGTATTACTTCTTTCACGAAGAGGTCATGGTTATTTTACATGCTTTTTATTACATTTAATTGATTGGTCTTTTTTGCTGGGTAGACTGGGACAAAATACTACATATCTGGGGTTGTCTGATAAGCTGGATTCAAAAGGTGAATAATGTGAGAGGGTGACCATTTGCACTCAGGCTCTGATATGTTTATTCCCATTGATTGTTTTAATTCAGAAAATGTTTCTTTTGTTTCTTTGTTTTTTGATTTTTAAGGTAGGGTCTCCCACTAGTCCATGTTGACCTAAAACTCGCTATGTAGTCTCAGGCTGGTCTCAAACTCACAATGATCAGCTCACCCTATCATTGCCTCTGAGTGCTGGAATCAAAGGTATGCACCACCATACCAGGCTAAAAACTGGTTTGTTTTAAATTTATTTGAGAGAGCAAGAGAGAAAATGAGGCAGACATAATGTCTAATGTAGTCCAGGGTGTCCTCAAACACTCTGCATAGCTGAGGATGACCCTGAACAGTTCACTGTGATTGTTCTGCCATCCCACGTGCCAGGATGACAGGTGTGTACCACCATATCCACCACTCTATTGCTTTTTGAATTTGAGAATCTAAACTCGCTCTTCTTTATTTTTCTCCATCGCTCTCATCATCTGTGCCTTCTCCCTCCTCCTCATAATCACCAAAATGAAACTTTCACAAGCACAATGCTGGTCCCTTGCAGGAAATTTAGTGATGGCCTTGCTAAGTTGTTGGGGAATCTCTTCATCTGGCTGGTGAGGTGAAGGAGATCACATTCCATATTCATCTCATAGTGTATAATGATGGGCTCAGGGAAGAAACACACAGAATCCTGGGGTGTCCACCTGAGGTATATCTTGGGTCTGCCTAGCTAGTTGGGGGCCTGAATGCATGGAGCGAATAGCTCTGCCTGAGAAAGACACATTGTCTCCTGTTTGAACTCGCAGACCTGAGGATGTAGGCAAGTCATCATGCTAGATGATACTATATAGCACTGAATCGGAGATGGTGAAATCTTGTGCCATGTAGTTATTGGACCCAGGGAAAAATCAGGGGTACAGTCCATTTCCATCTTGCTATACATAAGTTTTTGAATTGGCTTGGCTTAGTGGTGGGGCTCAGACTTTTAGCCAATCATCAGTCCATAAATTGCTGTAAAGGTGTTTTTGAGATGAGATAAACATTAAACTTACTGGACTCAGATAAAGCAGATGAATTTGTACAGGATGAGTGGGTCTCATCCATATACTGAAGAGAAAAGGACAAAGGTCCCTGAGGAAGAGGGATTCCACTTCCAAATGCCTTCACTTCATATCTCTCCTAGCTACTTCATTTTGTGGATCCTAAGCTATATTAGTCAGGGTTCTCTAGAGGAACAGAACCACTAGAATGAATTATATTAAAAAAGGAATTTATTGGATTAGCTTACAGCAGTCCAAATAGCAGTTGCAGACCTGAGGATCAAGGAACCCAGTAGCTGCTCCGTCCATGTGACCAGATACCTCAGCAGTCCCCATCCAGCATGGAAGGTCTGGAGGCTTCTTGAGGAGCCGCTGGTTTTCAATCCACACGGGTCTTCAGTTGACATTGGTCTTCAGTCTGTGCTGGTCTTCAATCCATGCTGGAAGGCAGCAAGCAGCTCCAGCAGCCAAGTGGAAGGAAGAGGCTCTTTTCGCCTACAGCTTCCTTATATAAGGTTTCCATCTGAGAGGGGCCACCTGCTCTGGGGGAGGGGCTCACTCTGGGGGAAGAACATACTCTGGAGGTAAGTCTTCCTACTTCAGTTAATCCTTCCTGGAAGCAACCTCAGGAAGGGATTTCTGTGGATTACTAAACAGATCAAGTTGATAACACCTTAGCCATCATATAGGCCTTTCTTGGGTCTTCCCATATTAGGTGATCAGTCCACATGGATGCCTAACCAGGACACTGTGACCACTGCACACAACTCTGTGAACATAAGAGGCCACCTTAGCAACCATCCAGGGAGTCTCTGTCACCTGCCTCCTATCTACAGGTTTCTTCTGCCCAGTCCTGCTTTCTCTGCTTTTCGTAGATCACTCATTGCTAACAAGCTTCAGCTTCTTACACCCAAACTCTGTCTTAGCTGCTGCCCATAAAGGCCCCTCCAACAAACTGCTATTTCCTTTCCCTGTCTTCTCTAATATCTTGCTTCACATAGAAACAGAAAGAGCTGATGTTTTCCAGTAGTTACTTGTTATCTCCCATGTGAAACATTTTGACCTGCCTATGAGACATTATTAATCTTCCATTACTTTTCTACCTACTCAGTGTGTGTCCCAGACTCCCAGATGGAGTAAAAAGTCACATTCTATATTATCTGCTTTGACCACACAGTCTCTATATGACACCCATAAAAATCCCAGATTGTAGGTGAATCTGATGCCATTTCCTCCAACTACAGATGTGAAAACACATAACCAAAGCATTGGGCAGTGTGTCCAAGCTGGGATGTGCAGGATGGCCATTCTAGAGGATTCGCTTTCATGACTGTAATTCTGCTGAGATAATTCTTTCTGCGATAATTTATACTTTTTTTTTTTTAATTTGGGAGGATGGAGAAAGAACATGCAACTTGGATTTTTTTAAATTTCTTGACATTTACAAATTAAATGTAGCAGATACATCCTCAGTTCCTTACTAAGATGTAATGCATCTTAGTAATTTTTCTTGTTTACTTTTAGCTCAATACAATTTTTGTTTTGAGTATTAATTCTGCTAAGTTCACAAAAGCTTAAAGTTAGGTACTTAGGATTTATGCTTTCCTTTAAGTCAAACCATGAGCATAAGGCTTCTTATTGTACAGCGTTGAATGTGAGGGGAGCAGCTATCCTCCTAAGTGATATCTCCACTACACTCTACTCCACTCCAGTCTCATAGCCCTCATGGTGTTTATCCTCCTAACTCCATGTGTTTCCATGAGGCAGCAACATGTTGTCCCTGCTGTGAAAGCCTTGTTTCCCTGCATCTGCACTGGAGCTGCTGCCTGTCTTGGTTTTGCTACCTTGCTGGGATTCTCACTAAGAATGAGGATGCTGGGCTGGGGAGATAGCTAAGCAGTTATATGGAACTCGTTTGCTGGAGCAAGAGCCCTTGTGTGCCCATGTTATTTCCCTCTCTCAAATAAATAAATAAAAATAATTTTTATAAAAAGAATGAGGGGGTAGGACCTTCCACTATCTCAAAGCCCACTTTTTTTCTCTTCCCTTTCCAAGAGCTCAGATAATCTCACCCACAGTAAGAGGAGATGATCAAGAGAACAGAGAAAGCTACTTATTGTAAGCTCCATTTCTAGGATCATTTATCACCAGTCTCCAGGTTGCCCTAAACTGTTACAATTCATATCCAGGAGCTCAACAGGGTATTTTCTTTCTCTCACTCTGACACTGCTCTCTAGGCTCAGGATGTATTGACATTCCATCTGCAGATGGTATGAAAAGAAAAGGCAGGAGCAAGAACAGTAAATATCAGTGATATTTGAATGTCATACAGTACCACAGAGCTGTGAGTGACCTACATTCCAAGGAGACTGGGGGTCCTGATGTCATAAAGCCTTCCTTGCTCATAACACTGAGTTCAAATGATACATATGCTATGATCCTTTAATCTTACCCCATTCTCTCTCTCTCTCTCTCTCTCTCTTTCCTTCCCCCTACTCTGCCTCAGGCTCAGGATAATGCTGGTTGCACTGCTAGTATACATACGTATTTACTAAATAAATGAATGAATACTTTCAAAGTCTTAAAAAGACCATAAAACAGTGCCACAAAGCCATCCTCTTTGGTATCCCTGTGCATGTGTCTCTTTGTTTGGGTGTGCTGACATATAGCATAGAGCTCAACAGTCCTGACACATTTCCCTGGGCTTGTACTTTAAAGATGCTGGCAGGCAGATGCTAGTATGCCTCACACAAATGGTCGTCTGTGAGCGCTGGATATAAATCAGACTGTTCAGTCTGGAGTCAGTTCAGTACAAGCATATTACACTATTGAAGATTTGCTGATTAAATCACCCAAGCTGAAAACAGTTACAGTAATTCCAGCCTCCAATTGGATTCCAGTGTCATGGCAAATCACTCGTGAGTATTGAGCTCATTTGAGCCCTGGAAGTAAACAGTACAGGAGAACTGTTTGCTTTCCATACCACTTTATTGCTCAATCCTTGCATTCATCATCATGTCTAGCAAATCACATATCAAAATGCCATTAAATAATGTTGTTGGATAGTTTTTCTTCTTCTGCACAATTGACTATAATATGACCTAATAGATTGTGTTAATACTTCAATGTAAATTTATACTCTCTAAAGAGTGGTCTAGAATCCCTTCTCTATTTTGATTTTATTTCAGGAGAGGTAGCTGCTGTGGAGGGATGAGAAATATTTCTTGAAAATTCAGAATAGAAAGAATGCTGTAGCCTGACAGGACACCACTTTGAGTTTGAAAGAAGATTTCAGGGACATTGGGCTATGGTCCTCTTCTGAGTTGGCCCCACTGTAGACATTGCACTGATATTTCTCGGCTTCTGTAAAATCCAACAGTGAGAAGCTTGTTGTCTGTTTCCCAAAACTACATGCAAGACATTCTGGATTTCTGATTTTCTTGTATTTATTTGTGCACTGACAATAAAAGACGTAACTTGGGATAACTTTGAAAGGCTTCCAGCCTCAGGGATGTAGAAGGAGATCGTGGGTAGAGGTCAGCTTTGCAATAAGGCAAAATGCCTCTGATAGAATCATTTTCCTGCGGAAGTTCACTCATCTCAGAACAGGTCCACAGATGATGATGCTGTCTAAGGTGAGAAGGATTAGCAACAAAGTGCCCAGAGCAGCCTTGGAGCCAGGCAGGGTTTCTATCACTTTGTAATGGGTTAAGGTATAACAAATAAAAGTGCAACACTTCAAACATGGAGTCAGAGGGCCATTATCAGCATTACTGAGGGCTTAGATGGAAGGGAGGTTATTTATAGGACAAGGGCCCCTGGAGTGACCTTCTATGGTATCCATTGAACCTGACTCTCTTTTCTGTGTTTAGTGTGGAAATAATTCATGATGAGGAGCAAGACAATCACTCTCATATGGATTGTTTCAAACTTATTTATTTATTTTTGAGTAGTTTTGTACTTACCTTTACAGCACTGGAACAAAGAGACAAATCAAAAGCAAATTGTAGGAGCTGACTATAACACCCCTAATTCATTCCCAGAAACATACCTCCTCCAATAAAGCTTCACCTCCAAAATTATCATCATCTGGGGACCAAGTACTCAAACAACGTGAACTAATGAGGGACATCTGACTCAATCCAGTACCAGTAGTTTCAGGTTTACAGGGTAGTGGAGCAGGCAGTAGGGTTCTGTGTCCCTCTCCTCAAGGCACATGTTCCCTACTGGAATAATGGCGTCTATATGCTTATTTCAACAACCTGCACTTTACTCATTGCTGTGACTAAATACCCTGATAAGAAGCATCTAAAGAAAGGAAGGGCTTATTTCAACTTTGTTTTAGGGCATATATGATGAAATCAACATGACTCAGAAGACATGGTGGTCTGAGGAGAAGACTGGCTGGTCATGTTGCATCCACAGTCAAGAAGCAGAAGGTGAAAAGGAAGTAGGGCGATGCTATAAAACTTCAGTGCTTACCCCTAGTGACACACTTCCTTCAGTAAGCCTTCACCTCCTAAAGGTTCCACAGCATTCCCAAATAGCACTACTAGAGGGAGGCAAGTATTCAAACATATGATACAACCAGTATTAATGACTCCTTACCAGGTGCAATCTGTAGTGTATGCTAGGGTTCAAGACATCCTTGACTGAATGTATAGACAGACCTTCACATTCTCAGCATGGAATATTTATTCAGTGACAAAGGAAAGAAACTGTCAAGCCACACAGGAAACTTACATATTATTACATGAAAGGACCCAGTATAAAGAGGCTATATACTACATGATTGCACCTATAAGTCACTTGGGAAAAGGCAAAAAACACAGATACCAAACATAACTGTGGTTACTAACCCGTATAAGAGAAGTGATGAACATGTTGAGCAAAGATAATTTTAGGGCACTTAAATCAGTCTGTTTGATAATGGTGGAATATATACACTTTCCAAAATCCATGGAACGTATAGTACCACAAGTACACCTAAGTCAAGATTGAGAGCTCCAGTTAAAAGTATTGTATCATCTTGTAGGTCTCTCTGATCAAAAGCTCATTGTGGATGATAGCCACATGCTAGTACTGGGAGTTCCAGGTCAGTGCCCACTAAGAAAAGGAAGGAAAAGATAACTAATATAAAAGAGTTAGAGAGAAGAGAGAGAAAGAAGCTGTAGAAGATTAAGGTCAGTCTTTATCATACCCTGTCCAGTGCTAGAAAGACAGATTTCTGTCAGAGTCCTTGATGACCCACCAAAGGTTAGTGGTAAGACCATACTGCTGAAGACACCATATGCAGTTGACATGTAACATGGAATGACATGGCTGGAAGCTGGAAGAGAGTCAGTATCCAGACAGTCAGTGCATCTAGTGCCAGAAGGTGCTACATGGGCAACTGGGAGAAAATGAGCAATATCTGTCCAAGCAACTCAAGGTCTAATGTACTTAGCAGCAAATAACCTGTTGTGATGCTCACACAAGTGTAATAGTGGCACACAGCCATGGTGGGAAACCAACTGCTTTTGATTTGGCTAACTGATTCCCTCAGTGGTACGAAACCCATAGTTGGAGTTGGGAAACAAGTCAGAACCATATCCAAACATAAGCCCACTCTCCATTATCACACTACCACCAATTGTGGGCTACAAGAGGTCCTACACCTATTAAATTCTCTATTAAAAAATAAGGATTACCTCATTTGTCTGGTGCTAACTTTACTCTCCATTGGAGAATCTGCTTCTATTTTTTCAGATAGACAGAGATCCTAAGGAGAAAACCACCCCATCATACCTCAAAAGGGCCCAGCTGGTACACTTATAGCACTGCAAGGCATCTCATAGGTCAAGATTTCAAATCCTACTACATTCTTCTCAAAAATAATCTCCAAAAGGCCAAATGAAAAACACACAGTCAGGTTTCTAGCAGCAATGACCCCACATATTGCTATCAATTTTACTTTTGTAGTTGGCGTCACTTTGCTGGCAGAAAACACCCAATCAAGAGCAGCTTGTGGAAGGAAAGGGTTTATTTTGGCATATAGACTCAAGGGGAAGCTCCAATATGGCAAGAAAAAATGATGACATGAAATTGACAACATCAGCAGAAGAACCCATCAAACACTGGCAAGGGAAAACTGGCTGTAACACCCATAAGCCTGCTCCCAATGGTACACCCCCTCCAGGAGGCTCCAATTCTCAAATCACCATCAGCTGGGAACCTAGCATTCAGAACACATAAGTTTACAGGGGACACTTGAGTCAAACCACCACATCAGGTAATCTAAGAAATTACACAATGTAAGAAAATAGGAATGAAATTTAAACAAATTAAATATAAAGAAAAAAAGATAACAAAAATCATAAATATACATTTTGATGCATTATTTGTAAAAGAATTGGTGTAGAATATATATTTATGCTTATTGCTATTTGTACATATGAATTCTATCAAGTACTTAAAGTAAAATCTGGAAATTTGGACTTCTGGATGGAGACTATTACACAGCTATTTAAGTAATATTGTTTCAGGAGGTTTTAGATGCAAATAGCTGTAAAAGCAAATACATCCATGAAGAATTATGTGACTTTAATAACTAAAATTATGTTAATATTAATATTTAGTTAAACTCTCATGTTTTGCATTAAAGTGCTGCTCATGGAGATTTTCTTTTTATTAAAAAGTATACACTTTCAGACAAGCTTTGATTGGGCCAGCGTGTGATATCACACAATTTTAGCCAAACAAATGGATTTCCAGGACAGCATTGGGCTACATGCAGCGCTGAGTGCTCATTCTGCCTGTCTGAGCTGCGAGGAAGTGAGTCAGGCCTGCCACGGTCAGCACTGCATTGGGCCCGGGCTGCCTCAGGGACAGGAGGAGCACAGGTCCTTCATTTTGGAAATGTCACAGATATGCCCTATGGGTTTCAACCAGTCATCTTGGATGTAAATAAACTCAGTTCGTTTTCCTCATTGAAACTAATTAAGAAATCCTACATAGACAAATCTCTGAACACTTCCTTCCAGTGGCTCCCACACTCAGTCATTGGTGACCCATGACCCTTCGCAACAGCAGCAGCCCTGAGTGCTGGACATCCAGCTCCTAACAATGGATACCTAACAATGGAAAGCTGGACATCCAGCTTTCTGTTGGCTGTTCTACATGGAGGAGGTTATCAGCTCAGTTCCAGCAGGATTTCTCAGTGGCCTTGCAGCCCAAATATATGGAATCTTCAGCAATAGGGTCTTACCATCTATTCCTGGCAGGAAACCAAGGGCGATTTGAGGTTTTTATTGACATCCAGAGTGGCATCCATTATACACCTAAAACCATATTAGAGAGTCCAGCAGAATGAAGGACCTCTGGAAGTTAGCATGGACACCCTGGGAACTCCTATGAAGCAACAGGAGACAGGTGTACAATCTGCCTCTGACCCCATAACTGCCCCAGGAGCTTGTGAAGAATCCACGAATAGGGTTGATCCTGAGGTTTGCAGACCACAGAGTGAACCTGTCCATGTCCTTGACATGGTAACCAGGCTGGAGTCTGAGTGCCTGGAATGGTAGAGACAGTGGGAGCCTGGGAACTTGGAATAACAGCTTCTGTGGAAATGTAAGCAGGGTGTTGCTTAAGAATGGCACTCAGTCTGAGGAAGGCCAGAGAAAATGAGGCACCTCAGAGTCACCTGATGCCCAGGTGGATTCTGTGCAGTATGTGTCTGTGAAAGGTGGACCCTCAACAGCTGTTCATTGCTCCATGGGGAACCAGGCTTGTGATGGTGTGTCCCTCACTGCCAACAGGTGTGAGTTACCACATGGACAGCGCAGAATTAGAGCCAGGTCAGCAAACTGCCATAAACAGCAGCAGCAGTAGTAGCAGCAGGTATGATGTGGAAATGACAGATGAACTTGATGGATTACTTTTTTCTTCTCACACCTGTCTCCAAGCCACTGAATTGCCTAAAGATGCCATCAGTTGCATGAATAGAGAGCATGTGCCACTCACTAACCAAAATCCTAAGAAGAGAAGCAAAGAACTGTGTCTCAAGTAGAGAAAGACCATCCTCCTAGTTTAAACTCCTAGGACGAACCTCTTCCAGGAATGCTATTTTTTTTTTTTTTTTGTTGTCTCCTGATCAGGAGTAGTTGGAATGTGCCCACTTGAATGAAAGCACACCCCATGGTTGTTCAGAGGCCAGCCAGCTTCATAATGCTGAGGGTGATCAGTCATCCCAAGAGAAAGGTGTTTTGGCTGAGCCTGGCCCACCAGCCTCAGTGGTAGAAAGCATATTACTGGTGCTTGAGGCATCCAGTAGTAAGAAGCAGGTGTTGCAGGACTTTTTGGAGACCAGGTTTAAGATCCAGCAGCTTCTGGAGCCTCAGCAGTACAAGGTGTGTCTGCCCCACCACATCATGGTGAAAATCTTCAGGTTACTTCCTACCAGGAGTTTGGTGGCTCTTAAATGTACCTGCTGCTATTTTAAATTTATCATCTGATATTACAACATTAGGCCAGCAGATTCTCGCTGGGATCAAGACCATGCTACAGAGAGGATCCTCGCAATTAGTGTAAGGAAAAGTATGTGAAAGGGGATGCATCCCTATGCTGGCGATACATCAAGCCCTGCTGTTTGGCACTGCCCTATGGGCCTGGGTACTGGATGTGCTGCCACCGGTCTCAGAAGGGCTTTCCTGGATGTAAGCTGGAGCTTCACGACAATCACTAGGTCCCTGACTGCCACAGCTTTAATCGGGCAATCAATAAGAAAGCAAGAGGGAGTGAAACCAAGGTGGAATACTAATTCCATGAGAGGCAAAGGACTGATTTCCAACACTGCAAACCACGCAGGCAGACCAAGTGTTTGCTGCTTCAGCCTCGCTCTTTCGGGAACCAACATGTCCATCAGGACTGCCATTGTAGAGGAAAACTGGTCCCAAGGTTTTAGAGTGGTGCCTCACATTTGGTCCAAGGTGGCAACCCATGGCTTGACTCACTAGGCTGTGAATAACTCTCCTGTTTTCTCCATCCTCAATGGACAAAGCCATGTCGCCATGAAGAAAGCTCAGACTTTGCTGCAGGCAGTCCCTCAAAGGGGCTACAGAAATGCTTCCCTACTCACACTGTATGTGAAATGAGTGAAAAGAAAAGCAAAACCTTTGGGTTTACCTAAAAAGGAAAAAGTCAGGCATCTTACCTTAGACCTTGTATGGTTGGTCCTGTGAGGTTGATGTCTATGGGTAGAGATGGATTGTATTCCCTGTAATGTTTACAGTATATATAATGGTTGTGTTTTCATAGGGCTGTGAAAGTGCACATTAAACCCGAGCATCTTTACCTTTAGATGAGTGCTTTGGCCCCTCTGTAAATAACATGATTAAAAATCCAGTTGTATATAATGGACAGATTACTAAACAACATAATCACCACAATGCAGGTAGGATAGTGTTGCAGCTATAATTGTGTGTTTTTAAGTTGCTTCCTCCAAACTTGTGCATCCTGTATAAAATATGAATGTTTCCCAAATAAGCTATGAATGATTCCTGTAATAAAGAATACACTTAGTTAAAATTAAATCTTAAAAGGTTGAATTCAAGTCTGGTGAGGTCAGATAGATGAATGAGAAACAGGAAGTCATTGGTTGAGAGATTCAGTGGAACCTCTTGCCAAGGGAGGGGAATCCCATATAGGAATGTGGTGAACACACCTTGGTGAGGTGGAGTGTAAGGAGTCAAAGGAGACCAGTGGTTTTGGGTGTGGACAGCTGAGAAAATGGAGGTGTGACAGCCCAACATGGGGAATAAGCAGTCAGCATGCATTTAATGTACTTTTCTTTTAGTTTAGGAAAGTTCAACAATGTCTTTGTTGGCAGTCTTGGTAGAAGGATGAAGCTCAGTGTTACAGTGCTTTCCTAGTGTGCACAAAGCCCTGGGCTCAATCTTCAACACCATAGTTAAAAAAAAAAAGACAAAACCTTATTAGCATAAAATTCAGATCACAGTAAGAAACTTAAATCTAATTGGCCTATAATATCATTCACACCTTAGCTTACAGAGTTACACTCAGAAAATATGCATTTGTATGAAAATGCATGCTTTGGCTTTGTGACAACTATACTTTTTGTTCTACTGAGGGTGTTAGACAAATGTGAAGTAACAATCAGTATCAGGCTACTAAAGCACCATAAAGGCAAGGCTCATAATAGCAGCCTGCAGGTATGGCAAGAAGTTACAGAGGCATTTTAACACTTCATTATTTTACAAATATAGAATTTAAAGGGTTTTTGTTTGTAGAGAAAAAAATCAAATTAAGATAAAATCTCTACCTTTAATTGAAGATCATCAGTTGAGTGTGCTTACCTTAATTGCCTTAGGGAGAGGTGAGTGAAGTTTTGTAATCATTAGACCTTCTTCTGGGTTACCAGGGGTGACTTAGCCTGCCTCTTTAAAGGCTGCTATTGCAGCAGCCTGCTCCCCTGGTCTTGTCACAGAGACTTTGATTTGCTGCCTTCTCTTCTCTACATGACCACAGTTTTCCAGAAAAGAGCTGTTCCATGTGCATCCAGCTCACAAGGTAGCTCATGTAAACGCACACTATGCAAGAAAGGCCCTACCTTCCTTAGAGCTAGGGAGCCCTGGCACCTGTATGTGGAGAAGGTGGTCTGTGGGTCATGGGCAGACTTGTAACATCTCAATGTCTACCAAACCATGTCAAATATTGCCAGTCTCCGAGGAAGATATCCCAACTAGTTTGTCAGAGAAAGAAATGCTTGCTGCTCTGCAGTAGTGTGGCTCCCTGGAAAAGTAGCCTTCTACACAAGATACAGAATCACTGGTTTTCCTCACAGAGAAACATTTTGCAGGTCTAGGGACTTTAAACATGAAGGAATAGCATGACACTACATTTTGAATGGGGGTTTTGTGGCAGTTTCCAAAAAGAAAATCTCAGTTGGGAAGTGTTTAGACACTTAGGTTTATTATTATTGATAGCTTCCATACTTACAGAAAATAAACCATGATAATCCCTTCCCCTTCTCTCCCTCATTCCCCCCTTCGCAACTACACTCTCCGTCATATCCCCTCCCTCTCTCCTTATTCTCTCTTTTATTTTGATGGCATATCTTTTCCTTCAATATGAGGGTCTTGTGCAGGTGGTACTAGACACTGTGCGGTCATGGATATTGATGCTTGTTTCTGCCTGGACAGTTTCATTGTAAACAGTCTTACCCTTCCTTTGGCTCTTACATTCTTTCTGCCACCTCTTCTACAATGGACCCTGAGCCTTGGAGGATGTGATAGAGATGTTTCAGTGCTGAGAACTCCTCCATCACTTCTTCTCAGCACTATGGTACCATTGAGGTCATCTCAGTGGTCACTGCCATCTGAAAAGAGAAGCTTCTCTAACCAAAAGTTAGGGTAGCATTAATATATTGGTATGAACATTAGATAAAGTGCTTAGAGGGCATTTTGCTGAGTGTACGAGATACAAGTAGTCCGACAAGAGCAGGTGTTACACTCCTAAGGCTCATGACCTCCCCCACTTTTGATTTTTCAGTACTAGGCCTGTATTCTCTCCCATAGAGTGGGCCTCCAGTCTACTTAGAGTGCAGTTGGTTTCCCCTAGAACAGACATGCCACTATTGCACTTGTTCAGTCATTTGGCCTGGCTGGTCAAACTTGAGGCTTCCCGTGTCCACTGTTTACACTGCTGATGACTTCTGTCTATCATAGGGCTGCATACAGTGTAGCTTTGTCCAGCTTTCAGTCAGCTCAGCCCCAACTCTATTTCTCAGTGACTTTGCTGCCCAGGCACGTGAAGTGTTCAGCAATAGGGTCTTACCCTCTATTTCTGGTGGGAAACTAAGAGACTTGGCAATAGCCTATAATGGTTTTGGGGAAACAGGGACCTCCCTGACCAATAACTGACTGGAAGGCATCCCATCCCTGGCACCGAAAATTTTCTAGTAACAAACTATGGCTTCTGGATGTGTCATTATTGACATTTCTTTTGCTTGAATTTAACTTTTCATTTTATGTATTTAACTATGCCCCATAAGTGGCTTTGTAGCAGACAGATTCAGGTTCACTGAGATGAACTTCCAGACCAGGCATGGTTATGGAGGAATGGATTTATTGAAGCTTACAGAAACAGGGGAAGTTCCATAATTGCAGAAGAAGCTGGCCTGATTTCACAGGTCTAAGGAGAGAGAGAGAGAGAGAGAGAGAGAGAGAGAGAGAGAGAGAGAGAGAGAGAGGCAGGCACGCACAAGCCAAAAACCAAAAGCCACCCAGCAACAGCACATACACTTCAGGAACTCCAGCTAGGCACACTTTGCATATCTTTAGATTGAAATTTGGGGGGGGGGGGATACTTTTCTCATTCAAATTGTAACAATAAGAAAAAGCCTACAGGAGGGCTGGAGAGATGGATTAGTGGTTAAGATACTTGCCTGTGAAACTTAAGGACTCAGATTCAATTCTTCAGAACCCACAAGGGCCACACACACATATTGGCACATGCATTTGGAGTTCGGAGTTCGTTTGCAATGGCTAGAGGACCTGGCATGCCCATTCTCTCTCTTTCTTTATCTCACAAATAAATAAATAAATAAAATATCTTTCAAAAGAAAAGCCTAGATATCAAAAGGGTTATTTTTAAATCTAGAAGGGAAGACTCTGACCAAGATTTGCTTAATTGAAAAAAACTTCCTTATACTGAAAACAATGATAAAACTCTTCTGACTTCTGCCACAACATCCTTAAATAAGTCCTAAGACCAAAAATATATTTATACAGTCTTTAATGGCACCCAATGGCTCTATGGCACAAATCTTTGGCCCTAGCTACCCCCAGGGCAAAGTAAAAAATATACCCTGAAAGACTATTACCAAAATTATGTGTGTTTATGTTCCTGATAACTCTGCTAATATCTGTTTTACATGCCAGACAGAAAGAGATTCAGTTCATTCTATACACTGTTGCATAACTCAATAAACAGTTCTTGAAGAAAATCTCAGCCAGCTCATGCTCAGATGGTCCTGAGATAATCAAACTCCATCTGCCTGGGTTCCCTTGAATGCTCTCCCAGTCTTAGAAGTCCAGAAGAAAGATAACCCTGAAGGTGGCCAGTTTGATGTGTGCTAACTTCGCATTAACTCCTTACTATTATTCTTTCTTCCCAACATTCTCATCCAAGACTATGTTCCCGCACTCCATCAATATACTTTCAGGGTCTGTTAGAGCACTTCCCCTCTCTGGAAGAGACTCTTACTGTTACAAACAACATCGTTCTCCCATTTAGCAGAACATAGTTAACAATCTGACGTCATCGTTCCTTGTCCTCTACCAGCAGTTAGAGTGTCTTGTCATGGCGAGGGGAAATTGGGGGTGGGGAGTAGAGCTAGGATGACTGTACCACTGAAGTTGAAAAGCACAGGAAAGTTTGCACTTGCTAGAAATCAAAGATGATCTGACATTTTATCTCTTGCTTATTTCCCTGGAGACCTGTTTTTCAACAATCAGGACCTGTAAAGGGAGGAAGGTCTTTCATAGGATTTAAAAATTGTGGTTGGCCAAGTTCAGCCCCTAGAACTTGTCCCAGAGCTAACCTCTTCCTGAGACAGCCCCTAACCCTAACCAAACAGCTGTCCCTCTGGTTCACCTGAGCTTGAAGATAGCCTACTTCCACCAAAAGGTTATAAATACCTGTGCAAGGGGAAGGTAGTCTCATTCTGATCACTTGGGAACTTTCAGCTGCTGTGAGTTTTTCCTTTGACTGGGCCTCCCAGGCCCACGCCCAGCAGGGAGGGCCTGTTAGCCCTTACTGTCCACATGGATTCTTTATTCCCTCTATTTCTGCCCCCCACATGGCAGGAGCTCCTTGAACTTTTTTTTCTCTTTCTTTCCAAGCTTTTTTTCCTGACTCTCAATTGGGATTTCTAGCCATGTGTATGCCTTTCCTTGGCTCCTTATTTCCCTCAATAAATACAATAATTTAATAATTAAAAAATAAAGGAAAAGCCTACAGGATCAGGGCAGAGCAAGGACGAGAAAGCTGGTGGCCATGCAGAGTAAAACAGATTATAGAATGACACCCTTGCTTGCTCTTAGATCTTCATCAGTGTCACTGTGATGCTTTTCTGTATTGATAGTAATCTTTGTAGCTTAATTTTGCTGACGGTCTTCTCTCAAATGGCATAAATCTTGTGTATGGATAGAAAAAAATCTTCATTGATTGAAGAAGGCCTCTAGTTATTGCTGTATTCTTCAGTGCAAATTATTTAATGATATGCTAATCTAATTACTTTCCAACTTAAAAATATTATATTTACTTTTATTTATTTATTAGAGAGAGAGAGAGAAAGAAGAGAGAGAATGGGCACACCAGGACCAGGAACCACTGCAAACAAACTCCAGACACATTCATCACCATGTGCATCTGGCTTATGTGGGTTCTGGGGAATCAAACCTGGGTTCTTAGGCTTCATAGGCAAGTGCCTTAACTACTAGGCCATCTCTCCAGCTCTTTTTCTAACTTTTGACTGAACCTGTTTTCAAGACTAACAGTTATAGTCCTGGCCAAGGCACATGGATTTATTTTGAAGTTCTGTTTCCTAATCAGCAAAATTCAGATGAGAATTCAAGTCTGTTAGACATGGGATGGGGTCACTTCATAGAAATGAAGTTCAACTCTGGGACTTCTGGCAGCTCGAGGACATGCATCTTTAGATTTTTATGTGATAAGGCCCTGCTTTCTTCATGAATGTCTGTTGCTTTTAAGTTGGTCTTTATTATTATTATTATTATTATTATTATTATTATTATTATTATTTTTAAGTCAGGGTACTATGTATTCCAGTCAGGCCATGAACTTGCTCTGTAGCAGAGGATGATCTGGAATTTCTGATCCTCCTGCCCCCACCCCCTGAGTACTGAGCTTATAGATATTCACCAGGGCACCCAGTTTTCGGGTGCTGAGGATCCAACCCAGGGCCTCATGCAAGCTGCGCATGCACTCTATCAAGGAAGCTGCATCTGTATCTTTTTTGTCTTTCAATTTATGTGAAAAGCATTTTAAACACTGATTTACCCCAGGTGTGGACAGCTTCCTTCCTTCCCAAGATCTTTGTCTTATGATGTTCTTTGAGGATAGAGCATCATAAAAAACATTCTTTGGTGTGATCCAGTGCCTATTTTAGAAACCTGACATAAGAAATAATTCCCATTTGAAATTCCCATCACAGTGTAGATGTGGCCTTGTGCCGACAGAGAGGTTAAGGATGAAGGATATCTGGGTTCCTAAATTCCTGGGAGTTCATACATCCTTCCTCCCACACAGAGTAAGATATAGCTCAGTACTACCCAGACCAGAAATAGCTCCAGGCTTCACGTTCCTGCCTGTTATTTAGAAACTGCAGTTGTGAGGAGAAACATCTATGTCAATATTGCCCAGTAGATACTGCATTTTCTCCTGTGGTAATAATTTTATAATATTTATTTAATTTTCTTATTAACCATGAAATCTCATTCTACATGTTAATATGCACAACATTAAAATGAAGTGACAAAAATGAGCCCAAATCCTACTACCTAGTGATGGCCAGTGTTACTATCTTGGTTTTGTAAGCTTTCAATAATTTTCCCTCTATTTTCTAAATATCCAAAAAAAAAAAAAAACCAAAAAACCAAAGCTAATTATTCTGGTTGGACAGGACACAAAGATGTAGCATGCTTTATGTATTTAATATTCTGAGGGCAAGTTATCTTTAACTACAATCATTTTTAATGCCATCATGTCAACACAAAACCAGTTACTTTTTAACCTCTCAAATTAAAACCACCACAGGAGGCAAGGTCTGACTATACAGATAGATGCCTGTAGTGATGAGAGAGCCTCATACAGGAGAGGATGGTAAGGCACAAAATCTCTTCCAGCCAAGGAGATTGTGGAGTCAAAATTAAATACACATGTAAGAAATAGACCTGGAAAGGTGGAGGAGGGCCTGCAAGGAAGGCAGTAGCAGCCATGTGAAGAGAGGTGGTCCAGGTTTGGGTACTCTGGTTCAGGGGACACCTTTTGTATGCCTGTTGACCAAGGAAGGGTGGTAGGGGAAGAGAGGTTAGGGAAACCCTGCTCTAGCCCAACTTGGAGCAGAAAGGACCCCAACCATAAAACCTGCCCAGGCTTCCATGGGCCCCTCTGATACACAATTCTATGACCTTCCAGAATTCACGTATACTTTGCCTGAATGGTGCTATGATGCCATCTGAGTAGATCCTTCCCCTTCTTATAACTACTTAAAGTTGTTTGAATGATAAATGAAGCTTGAATACTTACTTCATTCCCAACTGGCAGTGCTATTCTAGAAGGTTGTGGAACATTTAAGAGGTGGAGCCTCCTGGAGGAAGGGTGTCACTGGGTCCAGGTCTTGAGGTGTGATAGGCCAGCCCTGCATACTGTTCTCTCACTCTACTTTCTCCCTGTTGATGTAATGATGTGACACTGGCTTCCTGGTCCTGCCAAGCTTCCCAACCACGAAGGACTCCATCCCCTGTAACTATAAGACAAAATAAATACTTACCTTCCATAAGCTGTTTCTGGTCAGTTATTTTGTCCCAGCAATGAGAAAATAGCTGTTACATATGTATAAATTGCAGGGGTTACTTGCAGAATACATGATTCACAGAGTTCCTAGCATGTGAAAAATGTAAGGTTAAAATATGGCAAAAAAGGAGTTTGGGTCCTTTCAATTATGCTGATCTACTGTAAGCTGCTTTTGGAGCTGTGAACTGAACAAGCAGTGGAGGAGCACAGAGGCTGGTCACAGCAGGCAAGAATATTGAACATACAGCCACTGTCCCCAAGACTGACAGAACCAAACACATAGCCACCATCCCCAGGATTGCTAACTCTGCAGCTTCCTTCCTGAGGCTGCTGCTCTGTGATGAAGCATTCTCATGGGCTTTGGTCTAGTCTCTGTCTCCCTATTTCTCTGCCTCTGTCCCTGTCTTTTCTTCCCTCTCTCCCTCCCTCTAACCCTTCCTCTTTTCTTTCCTCCTTTTCTCTTTATGAATGAAACCCAAGGCCTTGTTGATGCTAGACAAGCTAGTACTCTGCCACTGGGTAACAACCACAGCTCTGCTCTTTTCTACTTTAGAGGCATGGCTTTACATCTTAGATATTTAATTTTTATTTCTGTGGGAAAACCTGAAGTGGCTAAAAACAGAAGTTTAATACCTCAGGAGAGACATTTTATTTGCTTGCTAAAAAAATGCACTGAAATATTTAGTCCATGCCTTGAACATAACCCAGCCCTCTACAGCTATTTCTCTCCCAGGGGTCACTATTGAATGATTACATATAATCATCCTATGTGAATGGTGTGGGCAAACACAGACTAATAGTGGCAGTGTAGGATTAGTGGGAGAACTGCCTTCCCTTCCACTACAGAACTTTCAGGGGTGAATTTTTATGCTTCTCTCTGTGTTTTATAAAGCAATAGCATGTTCATCTTGTCCTTATTTTCCCCATAATTGGTGACTATTAAACCATTAACATGGGTGAAAGAAAGATGGTCAGTGCAGCTTCCATCTCCTAGAGGTGTTATGCAAGGATCCTGCCCACCCTGAGAAAGAAACATGTGTCCATCTACTCAACAGGCTGCACACCACACAGGTTGAGGGCACCTCATCTTTCATTCCACTGAAAGGGCTAACAGGCTCATTTTCAGTCATCTGCCTGGCTACTCAGGAATACAGGAGAGAAAGTCCTAGCCTTATTCTTCAGTCTCCTAAATATAACCAGAATGACAGTCTGTTCATGTGAGCTCACTCTCCAAAGAAAACAGGACTTTCATAGACTCCTAATGAGCACCATGGCCCTGCTGTGAGAGGCTGAAAACATGGATGCTGGAGTGGTCTTGCCAATGGCCTTGTTGACAGTGGAAGCATATGAGGTACATGGAGCCTCTAAGGAGTATGAGAGAAATGCTTCCATAGTTGTCATGGGTCATCTGGTGGCAAAGACTCATGGCAGTGCTGTCATGATAAGAGCAACATTCATATGGCTGAGGTAGTTTTACCAGAGAGATAGGTAGCAGAGTGGAATGGACACTCAGCAGCTATGCAGGATCCAGTGGGAAACAACCCAGGCCTGGGCTGAGCTGAATCTTATGTCAGTGTGCAACAACATGGAGCCTAAGTGGGACCATGATCTTTCCCTCAATACTTTGAGTGTTATTCTTGGATCTTTTGCGGAGGCCAGTGCTTCTGATGTTTCAAATATAAGTGTAACATCAGGACACCATGCCTAGAACATAAGCCATGTAAAACTAATACTGCTAGGTAATGGTGCCTGAATACCTAAAGAGATATAGTCAAATGATGGCAATGACATAGACACTCTATAAGTGAAATAATTCACTCGTTAAGAGTCAAGGCAACCTGAGCATCACTGCAAAGGGTAATGAGAAATTCCTTTAAAGGGCAAGTTGGCTTCAAGATAATCACAGTACTGGAGTGAGGTGACTGTCATTCTCCTGGATTAGAAGTTAAACACTATGTGAGTGCTCTTTTGATAGATCCTCTGTAAACTATAAAATGCATGCATAACTTGTCTAACATAAGTTTTTTTTTAATTTTTATTTATTTATTTATTTGAGAGCAACAGACACAGAGAGAAAGACAGATAGAGGGAGAGAGAGAGAATGGGCGCGCCAGGGCTTCCAGCCTCTGCAAACGAACTCCAGACACGTGTGCCCCCTTGTGCATCTGGCTAACGTGGGACCTGGGGAACCAAGCCCTGAACCGGGGTCCTTAGGTTTCACAGGCAAGCGCTTAACCGCTAAGCCATCTCTCCAGCCCCTAACATAAGTTTTTATCAAAGAGTTTATACCTATCCTAAAAAGGTGGTTGCTCCATTTCTTTCCCTCTGCAATCATGACACCTGGGGCTGTGTCACACAGCTTGCTGCTTCTTCCTTGGTTCCAGAACTGTTGTACTGTTTCTACCACAAATGTTACAAGTTTGCCATTTTTTTTTTTTTTTTTTATGCAAACCGCACGAGGTTTATTGAATCCGATGCATCGGGGCTCAACACAGATTCCTCTCGCAGGAGGGGTGAAGAGCCCCTAGCCACGTGTTTGGTCAGCTTATAAAGGCTGAAAACTATAGGTATGCAGAGTCATAGGGGCTTTTCAGCCGTGGGTTCCCCTGATTGGGTGGGGCCCACGAGGTGGGCTCGTGAGCGTCCCTCTGATTGGGTAGGGCGTACAAAGGGCCAGGTCCTCATGGTATACTTTTTACAAAATGGAGGTAGTTGCATACTTTTTACAAAATGGAGGCAGTTGCAAAATGGCAGTTCTGTGATTCAGTGCAGTAGCAAGCAAGCCATATTACAGAAGCTTAAAAAGGCAAGTTAGCAAAACAGCTAGAAAACAGAGCAGCAGAAATAGGGCAACTTTTATCCTTTCATTTCCCCCTTTTCTTTGTCATAATTCCAATCATGGAATTTCAGTTTCTGCAAGAGACTGGTACTGTTGTTTAAGTATCATGACTTGGACAGTGCTGATCCTTTCTCTAATAAAGGTAACTAATCTATTTATTATGCATGGACCAAAGGTGAAGAGGAGAATTAAGATGATAAGTGGCCCTAGCAAGGTGGAGATCAAAGTAGTCATCCAGGGGGACCTGGTGAACCAAGATTCATACCAAGACTGGTTCTGTTGTCTCTCCCGTTTGCGTTGTTCTAGGCTTCCTCGTACTTTCTGCAAGCTGTTTTCTACTAATCCTGTCTTGTCTGCATAGAAGCAGCACTCTTCTTTTAGAGCTGCACAGAGTCCCCCCTGTTGTAAAAATAATAAATCTAGGCCTCTTCTATTCTGTAACACAACCTCTGAAAGTGAGAAACCGAGTTCTTTAGGTTCTGCACTCCTGACTATAACTCTTGTAGATCCTTGTCTATTGCTAAGCTGAGTGGTTGGAGGTGACAAGGGAAGCTATGCTGGTGCCTGCTCCTGCAACACCCAACCCCATTATTAAGGGTCGAGATGGGGGGGGGGTTGTCTTGTTCTTTTGGCAGGTCAGCGGCAGATGTTTCTTCTGTGCGAGGCGATGGTAGTAACCAGCTTGATTGCAGAATCTACCTGACTCTTAATGAAACTGGTTAGTCGTCTGAAGTCTGAAGTCCCAGGGGCCAAAGGAGATAAGCAAAAGTAATCCAAGAAAAGGGCCTAAAAGACTGGGAAGCAAAGTAGTTAGCCAGGGAGATGTGGAAAACCAATTTTTCCTCTAGATTTTTTTTTAACTTTATCAAGGCTATTTTGTATTAGCCCAGTCTTATCTAAGTAAAACAACATTCTTCTTTGAGGGCTACACAGAGTCCCCCTTCCTTTAAGAATACCAAATCTAGCCCTCTCCGGTTTTGAAGTACAACCTCAGAGAGCGAGGCCAAAGAATCTTTGAGATCTTGTATCCCCTCATGTATGAGGTTAAGATCTCTGTCCACTAAGGCACTGAGTTGTGAAAAATGCTGTTGGGAGGTTACCAGCGAGGCAATGCCTGTTCTTGCTCCCACAACACCAAGTCCCAGGAGCACAGTCAGGGTGAGGGCAGTTAAAGGCTCTCTATTTGGTTTAATGGCAATGCCTTAATCTATAGTAGATGTAAAACTTTCAGAATCATGAATGAAAAATCGTGGCAAAACTATAACTACAACACAATAGTCCTTAGTCTGTAAAAAGTCCTTGTTGACAATAAAGGGAGTCAGCCCCATGGAACAAGCAAGATAGGAGTTACTAGGGGCTTTAGTATATATAAAGGAGTCATTGATAATAGCAGTTTGGTTGCATACCGGTTCAAGAGTCAGAGGAGGGAGCATATCAGGGCCTAATAGACACAGTCCGAGGCCGGAAATGGATGCAAGAGTAATACCCTCCTCTGGGGCAGAGTGCCAGAATAATCCCTCTGCACTGTTAGTAGACACAGGAGATGTAAGGATGGCAATTCCCTCATAAAAGGGAGGTCCTAGAACTTTTAATCTGTATGGCATTTCAACCAAGCTCTATAATTTTATTTGAGGAACTTTAAATAAACTTATTTTAAGTAATCTTTATCTATGACAACAGGAACGTATGGTATAGACAGTCTATTTCCCTTTTATTTCTCCCTCTCATGAGAAGACACTCTAACTGCTTTAGGGGACTGGGTTGAAGACATCAGATCATTTACTACTTCCTGCTGAACGGGACACGAAGTGGAGACTTGTTGCAGTTAGAGAATCTCTCCTAGAGAGGGGAACTATTTTAATGTACCCCAGAGTGTAGGAAGA
Source organism: Jaculus jaculus (assembly GCF_020740685.1). Taxonomy (NCBI): domain Eukaryota; kingdom Metazoa; phylum Chordata; class Mammalia; order Rodentia; family Dipodidae; genus Jaculus; species Jaculus jaculus. The sequence goes on along the minus strand of NC_059103.1, from coordinate 61,423,798 downwards.
TAATCTTGAAAAATAACTTTGGAAAGAATAAAAGTAAGGAGTTACTGAGAAGTGAACACACAGCAAACTGGTCTTTTTGTAGGTCGAGGGAATCCAGGTAGACAGGCTTGGATCATCTCAGGACCATCTGAGGATGAGCTGGCTGAGATCTTCTTTCAGAACTGTTCATTAAATGGCACAGTAGTATTTAACATGGCTTGTAAAACAGATGAGATGCTAGCAGAGTTATCAGAAACATATACATAACATTTAATCTTAATAATAAAGAGCTATTTTTTTTTATCTTTGGTTATACATTTCTCTCTGAGTGTTTAAGACCTTGTAGATAGCCAAAAGTTAATTAAGGATTAATTTTGGAGGTCATTAATGGCTCTCCAAAGAGACTTTAGGGACACAGGAGTAGCCCCATAGCTTACTGGTGTCTTTTGCCTGTTAGGATGAGTCAGCGCCATGCTGGCCAAGTAGTTTTCCCTTCTTTGGGAAGTCAGGAGGACTGATTGCTCCTCAATTGTGACTGTCCTGTTTTACATTGTACACCACTTTTGTTTGGGTCTCCATATCCTCCCTGCTCAGGAAGACAGGTGACTTACCAGGGGGCCAGTGTAGAAGTGTCCCATCATCTCCAGTGGCCTCATGACATGGGAGCACAGGCCAAAATATTGACACTTTTTACTCCGATGATTCCAATTGGCTTTGGCTTCTACATAGGTGATTAACACACTTAGAAAGGAAGTTACACCAGCTTGGATGTACATACATATAGAGCACATTTAATTACTGAAATAGACTTAACTAAAGAATGGCACAGGGCTTCTAAAATCATTTTGTCCTATCTTTAAAATTTTTGTTGTACTGTGGTAGCATAAGCCATATATCTGAGGTATAGAAAGTAGGCACATCTCCCATTTTAAATATCCAACATTTATAAGTATAGGCAGAACCTGTTACCAGTCTTGAAAGCAGTACCAGTTGATTTACAAACTTAATTCATTTAACGTAGAAAACAAGTAAGACAATATAAGATCTTAGCACCTGTGTGAAAACATCTTTGATTAGTTTAGATACCTGTGTGGGTACAAATTACCCAGAGAACATTGGAAACAGAACCGTGGAGTTTGAATTTTTTTTTTTTTTTTCTCAGATGAGGACCATTGTTTGAGCATGAGGCTGTGCCCTAAATTAGGGAATATGTCTTAAGGGTTAATTTTGTTATAAGCACTGGACTTAAGATGCCAAAATTGAGACAGTTACTTTACATACAACAAAGTAGAATCTGGTCTTTTCTGAGCCCAAACAGCTAGCTAAATATTAATATAACCCTTGATAAATCTTTTTGAAAGAAAAAAAAACATTATTTGACAACCGATGATTTTGGCTTAAACTTGATAGCTATTGATTTCATGCTCCACAGAAATTTTTATTAACATAAAACAATTTTATGTTTTACCCATGACTTAAATTTGATAAAGCTCAAGCAAACTATCCCAACATACTTCAGCCTGAAAATATATTTTTTTATATCCACACACACACACACACACACACACACATATATATATATATATATATATATATATATATATATATTTATATCCACACATCTTCATCTACATACTTTAACATTCTGATCTAAGTACCACTCAAACGACATTTTTAACAAGCACTCTATGTCCCAACATTGAAAAATTCCTTCCCAGTTTCTTTCTTTTTGGGGCATTCATGAACCTAAGATCCTCTTTCCTTGCAATACATACATTGATCCTTCTCAAGGGGCTTCCTAAAGCCCTCAGGTTTTTTTTTTTTTTATCACTGCAGCCAATATCCTATTTAAGTTCCTTTCTTGTCTCCTTTTCCCATTATTTTTTTCTCTCTTATGATAAACCTTTTCAGCTTCCTTAATTATGTCTGTCAAAGCTAGATCTTGTAAACCCTCCAGATGTTGTAATTTCTTTTTAATGTCTGGAGCGGACTGCCTTATCTATGTCATTGTTATTGCTGCCTGTTGACCTGGAGAAGTAAGGCCAAAAGGAGTATATCTCCGGGAAGCCTCCATCAAGCATTCTAAAAAAAATAGAGGGAGGTTACCTTAGCCAGATTCGTGGGGCAACGAGCAGCCCCCCCCCCCCCCCCGAGACCTGCCATCAGAGCCTGGCGGTAGACTGTCAGTTGCTCCCTACCTTCTGCTGAGTTGTAATGCCATTCAGGTCGGGTGAGAGGGAATCCCACATCACATCAATCTCATTTGGGAGCTAGGTAGGCTGCTCATTTGGGCCTGAGACATGCTAGGTCAGGGGGAGGACCAAAGGCTCATACGGTAGAATCAGGTCCTTCAGTTTCTAGTCCCTGCAGTGGGCCCATCTCCTCCTCCCTCAGCCAAAGCTGGAGCGGGGAGAGCAGGGGGCTAAGGTGGGGGAGATGGAATCGGGGCAGAGGGCCACTCGGGAGGGTCCTCTGTTTCAGGATATATTTTGGGCTGAGCCGAGGGGTCTGTGGCCATTCGGCTTGGTTTTCTCGTGGCTTGTTGGGCCACTGCCAGGACTCGGGATCCTGACCATGGCGGGGGTGGATCCAGGGCTTCACCCATGCCGGGGGATCCATCATTAGGCTCTCCCAGACCAGGATGTATGGCTGTTGATCTGGGTGAGAATGGGTCCCTTCTGAAAAACAATATTCTTAACAGCAGAAATAATGGTTAGATCAAATGCTCCCTCTGGTAGCCACTCAAAGGAGCTGAAAGTCTGTTATTTACCTTTTTTTAATTTTTATAGATAAGTCATGAGCCTTACTTTTAACTTCAGAGAAATGAGATACCGTCAGAGTCAGGGGGGTCATCATAGTCTGTCCCATAATTAGAAACAAGAGTCCACAAACAAACACAAAATAGATACTGACAAAAAGAAACCAAAAACTGTGACACCTCCGATGTGTCCAGAACAGAAAACCAAATGCAGTTTCAGATGGAAGATGCCTCTGTGGTTTCTCCTGAAGGAGAAATACACAATCTTCCTTTACCAGATAGGAGACTGTCAGCCACCCTGACTCTCCTCAGATCCTGGGGCGTCCCCCAGGATTGCAGCCTGTGGTCCTGCCAACCACCATTGTCAGGTCCTCACGGTCCTGAACAACAGCTGCCCAAACCGAAATTAAAACAGATCAGAGCAACAGAAATCACTCAAACACTCAGACAAACACTCAGACAAGCAGCGCTGCAGACATTTACATTGTTTACCTCCAAGGGGGTCTCCGGAGTCCTGGGTGGACGTGCAAATCCCTGGACGAGTCCTCAATTGAAAGACCCCCAGAGGGAGACCTTCACTCAAGTCTCGAGATAGCATGCACCCAAAGACACACAGGAGACCCAACTTGCTGCAAAAGCATGAGGCTTTATTCAGGAAACCAGAGCTCTGGGGTCGACACATATCTCACACAGGAGACAGGTGTTGACTCTTTGCCATTTTTTTCAGTAGTAAGTTTTTGATTTAATTCTTTACTGACCCTTTGTCATTTCTTGGGATGAATGTTAGGTCCATCAATCATAAACCATGGACATGTCTTATCAACAAAAATAAAAAACTGTATAAGATCCTTTTTCTTTACCCGTATTCCTCACTCTCTGAGAGAGGCTTTTAAATCCTTTATGAAAGAAGCCTCTTTAGACAATGAATGGCCCATCTTGATGGGATGGAATGAAGAGGGAAAACTTACCAGGTCTTGCCGTCTTCTTGGGCGGAGAAGTGGTGACCATTCAGGAAAACTCCGGAGCTCATGTGCTGGGGGCTTTCCGTCCAGCAGGGGTCCGTGCCTCGAGCCGCCACGTTGGGCGCCCGTCGTCACCAGGGACGTTCTTTCTGGTTTCCAACAGGATACGTTCCCTCTCCTCGGTTGTGAAGAGGGTCTGGAGTAACTGCTGGCAATCGTCCCATGTGGGCTGGTGGGAGAAAACTAGGGATTCCATGAGTGCAGTTAATTTTGAGGGGTCCTCCGAGAAGGGAGGGTGGTTGGCCTTCCAATTATAAAGGTCTGCGGAGGAGAAAGGCCAATATTGTAGGGGTGGCAGAGTTGGATCATCCGCTGGTCCAAAGGGGTTGAGATAGGCTGTCCCATGTTAGAAGGGGAATAAAAGAGATAGGAGAACAAAAGGATCTGGAGAACACCGAGAACAAAGAGACAAAGGTGGCCCGATCACTGCTCGAGTAAAAACGAAACTGAAGCAGATGGCGGCGAGCGGGACCCAGATGATGCTTCCCGACAGAGGCGAACTCGATCCGAGTTCTTCAGATAGGAGACAGAAAAACCTGTCTCCTGGGGGCAATCAGGAGCGTCCTCCAGATTGCTGGGTGGTGGTCGTCAGGCCCGTCAGCCCCGACTCAGAGCACCCAAAGGGAAGGCATCCAGATACTGAAACCGGTTGAAATTGAGAAGTTTTCCAGAGGACAGATATAAAAGTACAGACATACACAGACAAGACGGGAGGCGCCTCTTACCTCTGAGGGGTCCTAGATGAGGTCTGGGGTCCTGTAGAGACTCCTGGCTGGCTCGCCAAATGTGGGGTTCCCTGGAGGGGTCCCCGCTCAGGGCTGTCTACGGGACCCCAAGAACACTCACGCAGGACGCTCTCAATGCAAACCGCACGAGGTTTATTGAATCCGATGCATCGGGGCTCAACACAGATTCCTCTCGCAGGATGGGTGAAGAGCCAGTTTGCCATGTTTTTGATTTTCATCTTTCTTCTGGCTTCGTTACATCCTTTCCTGAAGATTATCTGTTAGCAACCATTCTTAGATTTGCTGAAAAATCTTTTCTTCTTGAGAGGTATTTTCCTAGCAATTCTAGATTAGCATTCATTTTACGTCCTCTTCTTGAAGAGCTCCTTCCACTGGCTTCTGGACTTGATCATCTCTGCTGAGAAGTTAGCAGCCAGAATCTGTGTGTCCTCTTGAAAGATATCTTTACTACTGGTTTGTGATTTTGACTTTCGTGTGTGTGTGTGTGTGTGTGTGTGTGTGTGTGTGCACATGTTCATGCATGTGGTCAGTGGTTTGTGTATTCAAATGCTTTTCTTGGTGTTTCTGGCCCATGGTGACTTGTTTGTGCATACGAATTGTCTCCTCTTTGTCAGGACTCAGCTTAGTCTTCAACACTGCAATGGTGGTAAAGCAACTTTGCATTCAGTGGAAACCACATTTGGAATTCAGAATTTCCATCATTTTGCCTAGCCAGCAATACCTGGCAACATGGCAGCTGCTGGCGATGCTCATCAGCAACAGTAGATAGCAGCTCCCAGTGGCCATGCTGAGGAGGGAAGCATGGGTTCTTCGTTGTTCCATGTTCCCAGGTTTTTTAAAAATAGATTTAAAAATATTTATTTGCAAGCAGAGAGAGAAAAAAAGAGAAGAGAGACAGGCAGACAGCATGGGCGCTCCAGGGCTGCCACCCACCACAAAGGAACTCCACATGCATGTGCCACTTCGTGCATCTGGCTTTATGTGGGTACTGGGGAGTTGTATATGGATCACTAAGTCTTGTAGGTAAGTGCCTTAACTACTGAGACATCCCTCCAGGCCCCAGGGTGTTTTTTTTTTTATATTGTCTTTTCCTATCGCATTATGATTATAAAATGCCCATCTCTATCTCTTGTGCCTAATAACAAGGATCTTAACCTATCTGCAATGCTACAATGAGCAGTACTGGCTGTGTTAGATGATTTTGCCCAACTAATGGATAAAATCAATGTTCTCAGCATGGCTGCAACATGCTGGACTAAACTGTGATGATCAGTAGGATTAGGCATTTTTGATTTATGGTATTTTCAGGTTATGGTGGGTTTCTTAGGATACCACCTTTATTGTTAAGTTAAAAAGCATGAGTAGTTTTACTTTAGTCTATCCAGTTATGGAGTTGAAAACTTCCTACTGTCCTTTTTTGACATGGAAAAAGCCACCGTCTTAAAATATTACCCCAAACCACTTCCTAGGCCTCACGTTTTCTCTCCTTTCTTTGTAGGAATCCAGATCATTACAACTTAATGCTAAATTTTCCCACTACCTTTTAAAAATTTTTATTTAGCTCTTTATTTATTTTTTGCTTTTCTTTTCAAGTGATACATTCTGTGTCATTTCTTCTGACAGATTTTTCTTATTTACTTTTTTTGATACTTTTTATCCATGTATATCATGTATTTTGATCATTACTCCCTCCCATTACCTTCCTGTGAACCCTCTTTCTGTTCCTTTCAGTGAACCTCTTCTTCTTTCCAATTAGTGCTTCTTATACTTTTAAGTTTAATTTTTTTTTCTTGTGTGTGGGCTGTGACTCCCCCTGAGTTTAATTAGGGATGCTTACATGATGAGGAATAAGGGAATATTTACCAGATCACATACAACTTACTAGTGGTTACACCACTAAAGAAAATGAGACCCTTTATCCCAGCAACCTAGCTGCAATCACTCCTCAGGGAGGGAGGCAGAATCATGGCCTAGTCCCTTGACCATGATGGAACGTTGATGAGCCAATGTCATGCAGCTGGTGGATCTTCTGATTCACTACTGCTTCCACTACTTCAACATGGTCACTAGCCATTTGAGCCTGCAATTTAACTTACTGTATACTTCATTTTTAGAAGATTAACTTGATTTCTTCTTTTATTTTTAAAGAGTTAGAGAGACAGACACAGAGAGAGAATTGGTATGCCAGGGTCTTAGCCACTGTAATTGAACTCTATATGCTTATGCCACCAAGTGGTCATGTGAGACCTTGCTCTTGCCTCACCTTTTGTACATCTAGCTTATGTGGAATATGGATAGTTGAACATGGGTCCTTAGGCTCTGCAGGCAAGAACCTTAACTGCTAAGCCACCTTTCTAGCCCTTAACCTGATTTCTTTTGCAAACATGATGGCCTTTTAAAAATGGTTTTATTTGTTTATTTGCAAACCTAGAGCGATGAGAGAGAGAGATAATGAAAATGATGAATGTGTGCATTAGGGCCTCTAGCCACTGCAAATGAATTCCAGATGCATATACCACCTTGGGCATCTGGCTTTACATAGGTACTGGAGAACTGAACCTGGGTCATTAGACTTTGTAGGCAAATGCCTTAATTTCTGAGCTCTCTCTCCAACCCTGCTTGCAGGTCTCTTTTTATGTACAGATTTATATTTTTGAGATCATTTCAGGCTTATAGCTTATCATAGCTTTGTATATCAAGAGAAGAGCTGTTTTTGAAAACATTTCTCTCATTTGTCTGTATCTGAAGTCTTTATTGAGCCAATTCATCCACTGTTCTGCTAATTCTCTATAATGGTGCTTTGTTTCTCTGGCTGTGATTATTATTATTTTTTATTGCTGTGAATGCTTATTTTCTTTGGGAGATTACTGCAGGAAGCCTTTCAGGAGAAACTGCATTTTTTTTTCTCCAGCAGGTACTGCAGCCTTGGTTTAGACTACATTTACAAACTGAGCTTTTTAGATTGTAAATTGTGCTGCAGCAGCCATCTCCCCACGCTTCATTCGAGACCAGTGAAAACTTCTTTGCTGACACATGGAGGTAGAGGGGTGCTGTGCATTTACTTTTGCTTTATCATTCATGGAATTATAGGTTGTGTAGGGGCCTGTTTTATGGAGGGAAATGTCTTGAGTGCACACATGTTCATTCAGACTGAAGATTCAGCTGTGTTCATATCATTCCAAAGTATGAACATTTTTGCACCCAAGCCCACTGCTTTGGCAAATCCTCCAAGCTGAAAGGGAATTCTTTATGCAGTTTACCACTCCCTAATCGATTTCACTTTAATAATTTCTGAGTACCTTGCATTATTTCTGATGCATTCAGTAAACACAGTGTCTATGTTATTCTGAATTTTAGGTTTTTTTCCATAATTGTATTGGTCTGAGTAACTGAACAGGTGACTAACCAGAAAAGTAAACTGTAAGCACTAATTTATGGTGTACTTCTAATTATCCAGTCTCTGGAAGCAATGGAATGGACTCTTCAACCAAAAAAGACTCAAGTGTATTCCAAAAATAGCTCATTTACAATATGTGTGGTGCTGCTGCCACTGCTGGTGTGTATGTGGTATATGCACATGTATGTTCACATATCCTTGAAGGTGCATAAGGGCCAGAGGAGAACATCCAGAGCCCATTCTCTGTGGCCCATCTGCATGTTTCCTTGAGATGGAGTCTCTCTCTAAATGCAATGCTGTGGTTTTCACACAACCCAGAAAAATCTCTGGTCTCTGCTTCCCATGGGACTTCCTTTAAGGAAATGTTTGACCATGCCCATGTTGTAGTTTTAGGAAATTGAACTCAGGCAGTCTCAGGCTTTGTCAGACTCATGATTGAGCTGTAAATGCACTTGCCCACTGAGCCAACATAAGTATTTCTTTTAATTTTTGTATTGATGAGTGTGTGCTCATGTGTGTGAGTGCAGGTGAGTGCACGCCATGGCACATGTGTAGAGGCTAGAGGACAACGTCAGCTATTCATTCTCACTATTCATATTATCTGAGTCTCATGTGCACTGCTATGTATAGCAGACTAGCTGGTTCATGAAATTATGGGACTGCTTTCATCTCCTATCTCCCATTGTACCATAGGTACTCCGTGATTACAGGCAATTATGCTACCATGTATGGCTTTATGTAGGTTCTTGGAATTCAAAGTAAAGTCACTACCTGTATGCAGCCAGTATTTTGCCATTGATCCATCTCATTAGCCCCAGGTTACATATTTTTATAAAGCCATGGTGTAGTAGAAGAAATTCAAAGGGCTTGGAAGATGGCTCAATGATTAAAGTACTTGCTTGTAAGCCTGCCAGCCCAAGTTTGATTCCTTAGCACCCATGATAAGCTGGACACAAAGTGACATATATATGTCCTAATGCAAGTGCTGCAAGGGGAGATGGAGCCATTAGAATGTGGACACTCATGATATAGTTAAACTGGTGCACACAAAGCAGCCAAACCAAAAATCAACAACAGGAGAGACATTGTCTCAAGTAAAAGGGGAAGAAGAAACAAACACACCTAGATTGTACTGAGATCTCTTCATGCATTCTATGACTCATACCCTACCACACACTCTCTGCACACATCCTAAAAATACACATACACATAATACAACAAGAAATTCCATAGCTGTCTTCATGGTTCTTTTAGATGCCTGTGATTCTGGGTTTACACATAAAGATGTGTCAGCGATGGATCCATTCATCCTTAATGCATTTAATGTGATTTAATGCTGTACCTCTGGTCCTTCATTATTACCCAACTTATCTTTAGGTGTTGTAACTTGGTAAAGGTAGGAGTGGGAGACAGGTCTACATGAGGCACCATCAACCTTCACATGATAACTGGAGAAGCATTGTGCTTCTACACACTGGCTTTGTCATCCATGTCATAGCATAGCACAACCTCCCCAGGACCCTCCACATTTCATGTGGAACATCATTCATGAGGAGAGCCATGAGAGTGCTTCGGAAATCCTGATCTCCATCCATGTGGAAATGTAAAATTGGTAAGATTCAGAATGAATAGTGAAATAAAATCTAACTTTTATGTTTCTATTTTATGGATCCCAGGAAAATTAAGGCTTGTAAAGATATTGCTGAAGTTGCTCACTTAGATTGCTTTGGCTGGCTTTATCCAGGTTGTGTGAAAACAGCTGTTTGCAAAGATGAAACTCGGGCGTCCAAGAGAAACTTTTATGTTTATGTTGCTGAACCTCTGATTTCAATATGTGTTCTGTTTCATAAGAAGTTCCTTTGTGTAATGTAGATGTGATTGTTGAACACAGTTTATTTTATATTTGAATGGAGACCCTAATGCTAAAGCCTATGTCCTTAAGATAAAATGTGTGGGTGCTGCACTTATGAGGAGACCAGGAGGGTCTCAGCCACCCACTGACGTTCCATGTTTGTGTGGCTTACTGCCCTTTACCTTGTCCTAGTTAATAAAGAGCAAAGAATCAGACATACAGTCCAAGGCTAAGACCATTCTTTCATAAGTAGGGGATGTTACAAGTTGTTGTACCTTTTCAGTACTCGTCCCCTTCGTTTAAAAATAGGAAGAAAAATCTTGTGGAGAAGGCTGCAGAAAGAATCAAATGGAGCACTGTAGATGATATTCCCCTATAAACTGTGAAACAAAGGATAAAATGTATATTTGTTCAACATATCTATAAATCTATTTTAATTTATTTTCCATCTTGTGATTTGATTCAGGTGTCCCCCATAAACTTAGGTGTTCTGAATGTTAGGTTCCCAGCTAATGGAGATTTTGGAATTAACACCTCCTGGAGATGGTGTATTGATGGTGGGCAGGCTTATGGATGGTATAGACAGTTTCTCCATGCCAGTATTTGGCATGCTTTCCTGTTATTGTTCACCTCATGTTAGCCTGGGGATGATGTCAACCTTCTGCTCATGCCATTATATTTTCCTGCCATGATGGAACTTCCCCTTAAGTCTGTAAGCCAAAACAAACCATTTTTTCCCTACAACCTGGTCTTGGTCAGATGAGTTCTGCCAGCAATGCGAACCTGACTGCAACAGCAATGTTGGTACCATGGAGTGGTGTCATTTGCTGCGAGACACCTGACTGAGTGGCTTTGGCCTTTTGGAGCTGATCTTCAATAGGAATGTGGAAGGATTTGAAACCTTGGTGTAAGAGATGCCTTGCAGTGCTGTAAGTACAGCTTGATGGACTATTCTGGTCAGTGTTGGAAGACCTGAATCTAATAAGCACTATGAACTGTGAGTTTTGGCTTATGAGGGTGAGACAAAGCTTTGCTTGGACTGAGCTAGTAGCAGTTTATGTGACAGACTTGCTGTTATACCCATGTCCTGAGAAGTTATACATGGTTGCATTGTGTAGAAATGGACTGGTATGACCAGAGGGATATGGCACAGAAAAAAATGAAATCTTTGCACCTAAACTGCTGTGCATTCACCTGAAAATTGTTTTAAAGTTTACAACCATTGAAACTGGGCCAGCTGACCTGCACTGAGGCAACAGGAAGAATGTAAACTGTTTTGAAAGGGGTCTGGGTGCTCAAGAAATGTCCTATTTTTCAAATTTTTCTTTATTGCCCCCTGGTTTAACATATTGACACCCTACTTGGTATTGTGGAGTATAAGAAATGCATGAAAGAGAGGGTAATTGAGTTTGCAATGTGGTCTTTTGCATTGGAAATGGCCATGGGGAGTGTGAAGCAGGTCTGTTGCATGCCTGCATGGAGACCCAACAGAGCCAGGAGAATGAATTGTGGGAAGCCGTGGAGACCCAGTGGAGATGCCCACCATGAGATAGCTGCAAAGTAGCTGCTGGCCCTGGATGAAGTTTTTCAGGACTGTGGTAGCTTAGCTGGAGGGGCAGAACTGGAACTCCAGAGACTTGTTGCTGTTTCATATTATCAGACTTAGAGACATGTCACTGGCTAGAGTTGTTGGACTTGGAGCTATAGAGTTTGGTGTTTGCCCTAGTTGTTTTAAATGCTGTATTGGTTGAATATTTCTTTTCTATGCCCAATTCTATCTTTTGCAGCATGACTGTTTATTCTGTGCCATTATGGTGTGTTTGTGCTTTTTTTTTAATTTTTTTTTTTTTTTTGTATTATGGCTCAGTTAAAAGGTCTTGGATTATTTGAACATCATTAGGGTTGATAAAAAATGTGAGGAGTTTGAAAGTTGGATTTAATACATTGCATTTTACATCATGAATGGTTAACAGTTTATGGGAGCCAGAGGGGGAATGTGGTGGTTTGATTCAAGTGTCCCCCATAAAGGTGTTCTGAATGCTAGGTTCCTAGCCAATGGAGATTTGGGAATTAATGCAGCTTGGAGGTGGTGCACTATAAGGGGTGGGCTTGTTTTTATAGCCAGTTTTCCCTTGCCAATGTTTGGCACACTCTCCTGTTCCTATTGTCCACCCCTGTTGGCAAGGGGGTGATGTCCATCCTCTGCTCATGCCACAGTTTTCCTTTACCATGATGGAGTTTTTCCTTGAGTCTGTAAACCAAAACAACCCTTTTTTTCCCTACAAGCTGCTCTTGGTCAGGTGATTTCTGCCAGCATTGTGAACTTGACTGTGACACATCTTATTCCAAAAATTTTATGTGACTTATGGGGTAACTCCACTGGTAATACAAGTATTTGTTAAATTAAAATGGGGCATCATAATGTGATAAAGTGGACCCACTTATGTTAGTACAATACCTCATCTCTTAACACAGAACACTTCCTAGAATATAATGGGAGTCAAGTAAAAATATGTTATATCAACAATGAGATTTTAGATTTTTATTTTAGAGCTAGAGAGATGCCCTTGTGTACCCATTCTCTCTTTCTCTCTCCTTGTTCATCTGGCTTATATGGGTACTGGGAAATCAAACCTGAGTCCTTAGGTTTCACAAGCAAGCACCTTATGGCTAAGCCATTTCTCTAGCCCTCAATAAAGCGATTTAACAATGAAAGACAGTATAACAAAGACAAGACAAATTTGTGAGGTAAAAACCTGTGTGATGGACACCAAGAAGTGGCTTGGAGCAGGGCCTTATTGGGGCAGTGGTCTGTACTCTGAATGGGAGGCTCTCAGAACAAAATTCTACAGATTAGGTATCTTAAACACCATTTATTTGTTTTCCACAGTTTCCAAGAATTCCAAGATGAAGTTGCTGGGGTTTGGTTTCTGATGAGGTCCTTTTTGGATATAGGCTGCTTTGTCCTCATGGGACTTTCTACCTGGGGGTTGGAGACATGGAATAGAGAGTGATCTCTTTCTTCAGGTTCTTATAAAGCTACTAATCCTATCATACCTGGGTCTATTCCTTGAACATTATTGGACTTTGACTAATTTAAAAGGATATTCTTTACAATGCTTTTTTTTTTTTTTTCCTGGAATGAGCAAATGTGCAAATCTGGAGCATGTGTGATGATCACACATGCATGTAGAAAGAAGGCCAATATAAGGTGCTAGAAACCACACAAGGAAGGTCACCTCAGTCGTTTTGGAACAATTATCTTTGCCTACAAAACCTATAGGCATGGCAGTAGCCCAAGATCATATAACAATTGCTGGGTTTCCATCTTGTAGAAGTGGTCTTTGTGTAAGGTCATGGCTTTCAGAGTCCCTGTTACAGTACTTATGCAGACGTGTATGTGGAACCTACTCTTCCAGGCCGCCTGACTCTGTGTTTTTATGGCTTGCCATAAGTCATGCCATTCTGACTTGAACAACTTTCATGTCTTCTTAAAATATGGTATTAGGAGTTTTTAGCATAGGAATCTTGGTGGCTGAGCAGGGTAGGAGAAGATCTCATGACAATGCACCAGAGGTCTAGATGCCACTCCTTCGACCTCCTGATCTGTGGCTTCAGTGAGCTTCTCACAGAACCTTGGGTTTTTCCTTTTCCCGTACTTCCACCACCAGACAAAACACTGACAAAGGGTTAAACAGGGCCAAGCAGTTCTGAAAGCTTTTAGAAGGGCACTAATCCTATCCATCAGGCCTTAGCCCTGTGACTTGCCCTCTGAACTTACCCTCCATTTGTTACTGTCAATCAAGAACAGCATTGATATGAATGATAGGAGCTCATATCAAACACTTGGGGGAAGGGGGCTGGAGATATAGCTTAGCAGTTAAGTCATTTGCCTGCAAAGTCAAAGGACAAAGTTCAATTCTCCAGGACTCACGTAAGTCAGATGCATGAGGTGGCATACATCTGGAGTTCATTTGCAGTAGCTGCAGGCCCAGGTGTGCCCATTCTCTCTCACTGATGACCCCCTCCCTCAAATAAATAAATACAAAAATTAAAAAAAAAATACACTGAAGGGTTTAATGGGGAGGATACTGTATTAGGTACTTTCTCATTGTTGTGCCCAAATAACTTTCAAAAGGCAACATACAAAGAAAAAAATTTTCTAATTGATAATTTCAATACATGACTATACTGTAACTTGATGGTATTCCCTTCCCTTACACTCTTTTGTGGCCCCTCCTCATCCCTATTAGACCGAGCACCCTCCTCTTTCGAAGCTGTCCTTCTTCTGTTTTGATGTCTCATTCTTTATACCTTCCTCTGTCCTTTATGCTGAAAATGTCAATGGGATAATATTATGCAGGTCTTGTGAAGAAGACAACATCCACTATGGGATCATGAACGCACCTGTCTGTTGCTGCCAGCTGACAGTGCCCCAGTGTGTTTCTTCTCACCACATGACTGTTATTCTTTCTGATCCCTAATTCCCAATGTTGCCTGAACCATGGAGAGCATGCTTTAGATGTCTCACTTAGTGCAGGGCTCTCAAATGCCTTTTACTTTCAACACTTTGGTAAGTTTCAACCTCCTCAAGGTTTACTGCTATCTCCATAAGAATGTTCTTTGGCCAGCAGTGAAAGCAGCACTTGTATTCTTTCTGCCACCTCCTACACAATGCTCTCTGATCCCTGTAAGGTGTGATAGAGTTGTCTTGTCCAGTGTTAAGCACTGATTGTCTTAAATGAAAGACTACGCTTTGGATCATGTTTGAATGCATAGAGTCTACAAGCAGGAGTGTCATGAACCTGGTCACATTATTTTCACAGTCAGGAAGCTGAGAGAGACTAATGCTGGAGCTACCCTAGTTTCTTCCTTTTTATTCAGTCTGACCCCAGTCCATGGGATGGTGCGGTGCACATTAGTGGTGGGTCTTCCCTTCTCAGGAAATACATCCACAGTTGTATACAGAAGTGTGTCTCTAAAGTGATTCCAAATGCAGTTAATTTGACAATGAATATTAACCCTCATAGACAGCACGAGAGCTACAAAAGAGTGGAAAGGAAACAATCACAGATTCTTTCATGTGAGTTTCCATCACTTCCCAATGCCTTCCATGAGCCAGTCTCAGATGGAGGACATAGGGAAAGGGATTTTGATCCCTGCTGCTCAGAGGCAGACAGTGTTTGGAGGATGGACCGAGAGGAAAAGAATGAAGGAAGTGGTTCATGGAAATAGTTTTTACCCCTATCTGTGAGAACCAATCAACTTTATCAAGGCTCATGCCAATCTGTAAACCTAACAGTGGAAACAGAGGCTAAATGGGTCATGGAGCAGGAAAATCAGGGAATGTGATTTTCTATGGAAACCACCGCAAAATTTGAGAACTCAGAAATTCTAGTAATTTCAAGAAGTGTAGATGAAGGATTTAAATGTGCTCATCACATTATCAAGTTAAGGAACCCTAACATATCAAATATACTTCTATAGGAACAGCTCCTTCCACATGGAAATTGCTTTTCTTACATATAGGCCATTTTGTTAAGTGTTATGGCCAATGTGACAAAAGATGGGAATCTTTTCTCTGTTCTTGTCTCTAGTAGCCCTTGCAGAGTTTGACATGGTATCCTCCCTAGTCACAGTGAAATGAAATTATTTCAGCTGTGTTGAGTATCCATACTATCCAACTACAGGTTGTTGCCATTGACTTAAGCCAGAGCAGTGAGTTGGCAGTCTCCTACCGGCAGCCTGGCCTTCAGTCTGTGGCCTTTCACATGTCTTCTACTGCCACCCAAGCTCTCTCTTTAAAACATTAGATACATTTTTTTCTTCAGAATGCTTGGGTGACCAGACCTGGTGGCTCACACTTGAAGTTCAGTTGTTTGGGAGGCTGAGGTGGGAAAGTTCAAGCCCTGCTTGAGTCACAGAATAAGTTCAAGGACAGCCTGAGCATATCTGTAGACTTAGTAAAAGAAGGCTGGGAATGTAGTTTATTGGTAGAGCACGTCCCTTGCATGTGTCAGACCCCAGGTTTAATGCCTAGTACAGCAGACAAGCAAATAAAACGAAAACTCCTTTGATGAATTCTCTTTCCTTTAACCTAATGTTAAACACCTTTCCATATGCTGACCTAATATATGTGTTCTGATTTGAGCTCTCCTTCACATTGAGCTATCTGTGTAAGTTGAGTATGCCCAACCTTTCTTCCACTATTTCTTGTATTCAGTTTCTTTAACCTAGCAGACAGTCACTACATTTGCTTTGTGTAAATTCCATAGTGGCTCAAGGTCACTGCAGGATTCATCAGACTCCACAAAACCTACTGCTGCAGTCAGGTTCGCATTGCTGGTAAAAAATCACCCAATTAAGAGCAGCTTGTGGGAAAAAGAGGTTTATTTTAGCTTACAGGCTCAAGGGAAAGCTCCATGATGACAGGGAAAATGATGGCAAGAGCAGAGGGTGGACAACACCCCTGGCCAACATAAGATGGACAATAGCAACAGGAGAGTGTGCCAAACACTGGCAAGGTGAAACTGTATATAACACCCATAAGCCTGCCCCCAAGAGTACACTGCCTCCTGGAGGTATTGATTTCCAAATCTCCACCGGCTGGGAACCTAGCATTTAGAACACCTAAGTTTACGGGGGACACCTGAATCAAGCCACCACACCTGCCTTGAGTTTGGGCTTAGTATTGTAAATTGGTAGTTGTCCTCTTCCTCATAGATTTGGAATGGGATCGTTAAACCTGTAGTTCATGGTCTGTCCCAGGAGTCCTGCCCAAGAGTGGTCTTCATAGGGGGAAAACTTTCCAAGATTTTAGCAAGAAGAATATTTGTACTTACAGAAAGTTTTATTTTTTTGCCTCTGTGTGTGTGTATAGAGTATGTGTGGTGTTGTATTGATGTGATGTATGTATAGTATACATACATGTAGGTGCAGGTGTACATGCATTTATGTGGAGGACAGAGGAGAACATAGTGTTCTCTTTTTGCTATGTTTCCTGAAAACAGAGTCTCTCACTCAGTCCAGAGATGATGTTGTTTTATGAGTCAGGAAGCCTCAGAGATTCTGTGGTCTCTGCCCCTTGCATGACTGGGGTTACAGAGGTGTGCGACCATGCCCAGTTGTTTATGTGTGTGCTGAGGAATATAATGCTGGCAGTCTCAGGCACTCTCAGGCCATTTTAGGCTTTTGTGCTTACACAGCTAGTTCCACTCTTAATCACTGAGCCATTTCCCCAGTCCCATACCAACTACTGTTATATACTATTCTGAATAGCTTCAAGTTAATGGCCAGTTAAGTCCATATTGCCTTTGGTTCACTACTAAGGGGTTTGTTCTCTTGGCATTCCTGAACACAGTAAGCTCCATCATAATATACCACATACTAATGTCTGAAAATTCTTTTGGTTTTTGGAGGACTGTAAGCATCTTTCTTTGCAGAAACATAAAGTGTTTTCCTGGTTTAACCCAAGAAGGGAACTTTGGACTGTTGCCCATGAAATGTGCCAGTGTGAGTCCGGAATATATTTCTCCAGGATGTGGCTGTCTATCTACAATGAACTCTTAAAACTACCCCCTTCCACAGTGAGGATGAATAATTGGTTGAAAAATGCCAGAATACCATCTCAAGACCCAAGCAATATATTAACAAAACTCAAATATCAAAGGGCATTCCCCCACCCCAAATGGTTTAAGAAACAAAGAAGTATGGATCTGATTGTCTTTTATGCAAAAGCAAGTTGGAATTTGTAACCTGTGTAAATGCCATAATTAAAACCTTGCTTTTACATGGATTCATTAGGTTAAATTTTCCACTAATTACTGACATTTTCTTTAATGTGTACATGTGGGGAACATGAGGCTGTGATTAGCTGGAGTTAAAAGCACAAGCAGTAATGAATCTGTTGTGTTTCCTTTGTCTTTGGTCACTCTGACAAGGCTTGCCTTCTTACAGGTTTGGTACATGGCTCAATTTTCTGCAAGCAAATCAATGCATGCAAAGTGAAGATGAAAATACTCACATGTGCATGTTCAGTGATGCTATTTCACTTTACACGAACTCTTCTAAATATAGCCTTTTCCCTTGGGTGGGGGGCACAAGTAGCCGATTAGATGGCAGAGCAACTTCCTCACAGTAGGAACTGGGCTTTGGAACATCTTTGCATGGGGCAGTTTGCAGGGAAGGAGCTAAAGTCCTGGGAGAGAGCAGCCAGGGAGTCAGAACAGAAGGGCACACTGACAGTGCCCCTGGACTTCATTTTTCATTTCTGTCAAGACACAGTGGCAAAGGCAAAGGTGGACAAAGAAACCCAATGCACAGAGCTCCCGAGGTTTGTCTCTGATGGAAGTCCTCCTCAGAAGGACAGAATGGTCCAGGGCTTCTTTCCAGATGTTGCCCCATTCATTTGGCTTCTTGCAGATAAGAATTCTATGGCTTCTCCTGGCTAGGTTTCTCCATGGGATTCTTGTCAAATATATGGAGGGGAGGATTGTCTGACCCCTTTGGGTGCAATGTTACCATGTAACCTAGAAGAGGCCCCACGCATATCCCACTCACTCCCGCCTGTGAGGAAGATGGTCCTGCACCTCAGAGACCCCTCCCCATCACAGGTCTGCCTGCCTTCCTGCCTTGCCTGTGTTGTGTCATGTTTCAGTTTATTTCCTTTGCTTTCCTGTTTTTAACTTCTTCATATGTTTTTCTAATTATTCCCAACATATGTAGCTTGCATACCCTGGGGGAAATACCCTTATAGAATTAAAACCATGCTTAGTAAAGTTTCACATACAAAGAATTCACAGTTCAGGAAGGATTTCAGTAATCCCATCATAAACCCACACAGGCAAAGGGAGTGGAAAGTTGCTGAATTATGTTGTGAAACCCAGGCCATGAGAAGAGCCAGACAAGACACAGTAAGCAAACAGGACTGGCTCTTGCCTTTCCCTGAACTTGATGTAATTGCTCTGACAGATCTGTGCTTGGCTAAAGCCACAGATAATCAGTTTTGAAATAGTATTTCTTCACTTGGTTCCTTACATCACAAATAATTTTGTCCTGGGGTCCTCTGATTTTCACCAGAAATAGCCCTCCTTCCATTACTGTTTTGTGCTTTCTCTCCCTCCAACTCCTTCAATGACCCTAGATCACCAGTCCTGGTCCCCAAACAGTTGATCTTTCCTATTTCACCCACCATTTCTCCCAACAGGACTTCTATCATGTCTCTCACACATATAAAATCGTGTTTTATATTGTAAAAAACTTGTAAAACACACACATGCACACACACATAAAAGTTAGTAGCTCAAGTGTTCCACCTGATGACAGACATTGAAGATTGATCCATTAAGGAATTGTTACAAAGAAAAAAAAAAAAAAAAAAAAAAAAAAAAAAGCTTGAACACAAAGCTATACAAAGTGTCTTTATCATATATGCCTTTAATATAAATGGGTCAGTTGACACAGAGCTTTAAGTACTTTCCATGCTCTAGCAGAAGTTGTTATGATGCAACTTATTTAGTGGAAAGAATATAGACTTTGTCGGTAAAAGTGACCTGACTTCACATTTTCCCCACTCCCATTTCTTTGGGGAACCCAAGTCATCTCTGGATTTCAGTTCCCTAATCTATGGAATCATAATGATGAGCTCTGGAGTCCTCAATGCACGGCATGCATTTCTATTGCCTTTGTTGCTTGTAGAAAGCAGGGAATAGAAGTTGACAGCAACAGTGCTACAAACCAAAAGAGGAAACAAGTAATCCTTTCATTTCCTTTCCTGTGGCTACCCTGTAAAGAATTCTTATCACTCTACAAGAAGGCTCTAACCAAGGAAGCATTTAAACACTCAAGGGGATCAGTCAGGTTTCCAGGCAGGAATCTGACTAAAGCAGCAGCAAGACTTCCCCAGGTCATGGGCCTTTCTTCTTTTCTGGGCGCTGCCAACTTATCATTATTGTTTGTAGAATAATAGTGAAGTCCAAGTTTACCATTCAATTGTTTTCAAATCTGCGCTCAAAATAAATGTGCTGAATCTCATTTTTACAACTGTTATACTGGAATTACCCCAAATCATGGGAGGAATATAGTTAGTGTTATAAAGGGACAGAGTGAACCATAGACAGAAAGTACTGAGGATGCAGCACAGACAGCAGGTACTGAGGATGCAGCACAGACAGCAGGTACTGAGGATGCAGCACAGACGGCAGGTACTGAGGATGCAGCACAGACGGCAGGTACTGAGGATGCAGCCCAGACGGCAGGTACTGAGGATGCAGCACAGACGGCAGGTACTGAGGATGCAGCACAGACGGCAGGTACTGAGGATGCAGCACAGACGGCAGGTACTGAGGATGCAGCCCAGACGGCAGGTACTGAGGATGCAGCACAGACGGCAGGTACTGAGGATGCAGCACAGACAGCAGGTACTGAGGATGGGGCACAGACAGCAGGTACTGAGGATGCAGCACAGACAGCAGGTACTGAGGATGCAGCACAGACAGCAGGTACTGAGGATGGGGCACAGACAGCAGGTACTGAGGATGCAGCACAGACGGCAGGTACTGAGGATGGGGCACAGACGGCAGGTACTGAGGATGCAGCACAGACGGCAGGTACTGAGGATGCAGCCCAGACGGCAGGTACTGAGGATGCAGCACAGACGGCAGGTACTGAGGATGCAGCACAGACAGCAGGTACTGAGGATGCGGCACAGACAGCAGGTACTGAGGATGCAGAATGGACAGCAGTTAATGACTACACAGTACAACATAGGCATAGTGTAACTGAGGTGAAGGCTTTTATGAAATTCTACATCATTACCCTTGAGAAATGTGCTGTCTGGTTTTGGATATGCGCAGGTTAATGAAGAATAAGTAGCACTGTAAATGTTGTATATTGAAGTCCCAGTCTTTAGGAGGTGAGACACGAAGTTTAAGGCCAGTCTGTCCTACATAATGAGACTCCCCCTTCCCCATTTTAAAATAAAAGAAGCAGTAAGTTTTAAAACGGACACAAACTCTGTGTTCTGAGGAACTAAGAGAGAGGTGGAGGATAGGAGTAAGAGTGAAAGCAGTGTTTTCTGGAAAATTCTGATGTGAGTCCTAAGAGCAAGCCAGATTTCAGTGGATGAAGAGTAATGGTTGTGTGATTTCATTGCACATCTGTGCCATCTACTGTCCCTTGTTGCTTAGCACTGCTTCCAGTTTTCCCAGGTCATTCAAGATCCAGTGCATATTTGGGACAATCTCATGAGCTGTAGACTCATGCAAGAGGATTGCCAGAAAGAAAGGATACAGAGAGCAGCAAAGAATCATCAAGGTCAGATGCCACCACACAGGAGACATGTGTCACACTGCCATTTTGTATGTAAGAAAAAATGCTTAGCCTTCATCAGTGTGCTGAAGAACATTTTAGACAAAGTAGAATTATTTCCCAGCAAAGAGAGCTATTCCAGATAGAGCAATGCTGAACAAATTTATCGAGTCATGTGCTCTAGGAATTTTTTTGAGGAAATTTCTTAAGAAAAGGAAGATGGTATCATAAGGAAAAATGTTATCTATACAAACAGAAAACTGTGTTCTGGAAATATGTAAGACATACAAAGACTTTTGTTCATTATTAGATTTCTTGTAATAATGACTAATTGTTTAAAGCACAAGCAACAGCAATGTCTTAATAGGACTTGTAGTATATGTGAAATATATATGTGAAGGAAAATTTATGACAATAATAGTTCAAAGGGCAGGGAGAAACATGAAATTATACTATGGAAGTTGCTGATATTTTATATAGAGTTATGATAGATTAATGTAGCAGTTAGACATGGTGGCTTATCTCTGTAATCCCAGTGTTGTAGAGTTAAAGGCAGGAGAGTCCATACAAATACAAGACCAGCTTGGATTATGTAACACCCTATCTTTAACAAAATAAATTTAGCCAGGCATGGTTGTGCACGCCTTTAATCCCAGCACTCGGGAAGCAGAGGTAGGAGGATCATGGTGAGTTCAAGGCCACCCTGAGACTACATAGTGAATTCGAGGTCAGCCTGGGCTAGAATGAAACCCTACCTTGAAAAACCAAATCAAATAAACAAATAAATTTAAAAATAGAAGGTAAGGGTGTATATTGTTAACATTATGTAAACCAGTAAACATTAAAACTGATTATTAGCTGGGTGTGGTGGTGCACACCTTTAATCCCAGCACTCAGGAGGCAGAGGTAGGAGGGTTATGGTGAGTTCAAGGCCATCCTGAGACTACAGAATGAATCCCCGGTCAGCCTGAGCTACAGTGAGACCCTACCTTGAAAAACGAAAAAGAAAAAACCCGAAAAGCAAAACCCAAAAAACTGATTATTAATTAGCAGTTTTTAGAAATAAAAGTGAAATCATTAAATTCCATCCTAGATGAAAAGGCCAGAAAAGTAGTGAAAAAGAAAAAGTTAGAAGTAACAGACTAAAAATAAAGAAATGGTGGAACTGAGTTCAATTGTATTAGTAATTGCATCCAATTTAAGGAATCTAAACCCATAGATTAAAAGTAAATAGCAGAAAGGAAAAAAAAAAAAAAAAACCAGCAGCAAACGCTACAGTACTCTGTTGAGCGTGGTTATCTGAAGGAAGACAGGCATGGGCGTTCCCTGAAGTAGTGTGTCTAGAACAGCAGAGCCAGTATTAAAAAAAAAAAAAAATGCTGAGGGCAGAAGGGCCAGTTCATCAAGAACACATATCAATGCTACCTGTATGCAATGCTTGAGCTCACAGAGGGGATAAAATCATATAACTGAAAGAAATGGGCAAATCTGATTTTTTTTGGAACCTCCTACCTTCCTCCTTCAGAAGGGACATAGGTAAGTATAAAGAAGATAGAAGATAAAGATCTACTCTTAACCATGTGTATGCACTCGGCCTTTAGTTGACAGTCCTTAAAAGAAAAGTACAGCATACTTTGATTTCAAGTGTATGTGAATCATTTCCATAGTGCACTATTATATGGGCCATGAAAATCAGTCACAACAGACTTAAAATGATTTAAGCCATATAGAGTGTGTTTTCTAGGCACAATCATATGAAATGAGACACCAAGAAATCTAGGCACCTCCAATTACTTTTCTACACACTAACCATTGGGATTAATGCAGTAGCAGCAGCAGCAGCAACAAGATCTATGGCAATGGGAAGTAGAGTAGGAGATTCTGGCATGCACAGCAGCAAAATGAGACTCTATCTCAAATAAGGTGGAAGGCAAGGGCCACCTGATATTGCCTTGGCCCTCCATGCTGGTGCACGACACATGACCACTCATACCACCCATACACACACAAGTGTGCTTATGATCGGTACACCCTTCTTAACCTGATGTAATGTAAATGTTTGGTGATTGGCTGTTATACTGTAGCATTAAGCAATAATAGCAATGAAAAAAAAAAAAACACTCATGTTCAGCACAGATACAACATTTTCTCAGAATACCCTTGAACTGTAGTTGGTTAGTTAAATAGAAGGATGTAAAGTCAGTGGCTGTGGATGGCTGATTGTGTGTGAAAATTTATAGGATGAAGCCTAAGTAGCCATTAGGGAAAATTTTAAGATATTGCATGCTTATGAAGGGAAAATTATGAAACATCAGTTTCTGGTAACCCTTTCTATCTTGCAAGGCAAGTCTCTTGTGGTCTTCAATGTAAGTTATTATTCAGGGATAGGAGGAAGGATACATTCTGACATGGACCCACCCACAACCGTCTCTCCTTATATATAATTACAAAAAGTGATTTGTACGTGGAAAGGAGTTTGGGGATATTTTTGGAGTTCTCTGCAGTGACTTAAGACCCTCCAGTGCTGTGTGAAGCCTGAGTCATCTATCCCCTGGGACCACAGTTGCCCTGTGTGTAAGGGGTGAGGATTCTAATGGTGTCACTTCCTCTGTTGCCCTGCCCTGACACTAGCTCTCTGGTTGTGTGGCAGAGCCACGCCCTGGACTGGAGTCTGGGCATCCTGGGGGACCCCAAGGCAGGGTTTGGCTGTGAGGCAGGAATGTGCCCCCACCCCACAGTGCACAGCTGTTGCCCACATACCTGGAGTGCCTTGTCCCAGGGCAACTGCTGGGCCTGGGCCTGGGCCTGGGCCTGGTCCCAACAGCAAGGCTTTGCTTGGCTCTGTTGGAGGGAGGGGTGTTTCTGCCACCCACCCCCAGATGGCCAAGTTGTGGGGGAGGGTGTGAAAGAAGAAAGGGTGGCAGTTGTGAACACAACAGGAAGCCACCAGAGACACCCACTCACTGAAGGCCAGTCTTGCTCAGAGCAAAGGATCCTATTTCAGAAGCAGCTCAGCTCTATCAGCCCAAACCTTTTAGGGCAGGTCCCCAGACAGGGATGTGGAAGGTGTTGGAGAAGAGCAAGGACCATAACTGCAGATGTCACTGAGCTGCAGGGGCCCTGATGCCCCTGTGACTTCTTCACTATGTCCTCCTCAGAAGCAGGGGGCCTTGTGAGTGAGGGTTTCCTGATAAACCTAGTCTGCCCAGGGAAAGGAAATCTTTGTTAAGCTTAGGGGATTTATTTTACTACCAGACTGTACACTATCCATTGAGGTATAGGAATCTATCCTGATCACTTTATTTTAACATGGATTTATCTTCATACACATATACCCAGTCCACTCAGCCAATGAGCCTGATCTCTATTAACATTGTCATTTCTATAATCACTACAAACAGGAAAAGGGATTTTCTTGACTGCTTTTCCTTTGAGCAAAGGTCTAATGATGTAGCCCAGGCTGGCCTCAAGCTGCTATGTAGCCGAAAATGTCACTGAACAGCTTGTTCTTGTGCCGCTACCTCCCGAATGCTGGAACTACAGACATGAGACACCACAACCATTTTACTGTGACTTTTCATCCATGCACATACTGTAAGTTGGACGTAATCTCCTTCCATTACCTTTTGTGCTCTTCCCCCACCCAGTTCTTTTTCCATTTTGATGTCTCTTTCCTTTTGTCCTCCTCTGTCATCCATGTCAGACTAATGTCATGTGCTCGCAGGACTTGTGTAGGAAACAGGGGCTGCAATGCCTCTTCATAGCCTCTTTATAGCTTCTTGATATCTACAGCTGACTCTTTTTGCACACAAACCTAACAAAAATTCAAAGGTAGAGTCTGCATGAGAGAGAGAGAGAGATGTTCTTTCTGTACTTGGTTTACTTCACTCAGTATATTTCCAGATCCATCCAATTTTACTGTGAATCACATAATTTCACTTTCTTTTACAGCTGAATAAAACTCCATTGTGTATATGTACTACATCTTCATTATCCATACATCCAATGGTGGTAATCTAGGCTGATTCCATTTCCTAGCTATTGTGAATAGAGCAGCAATAAGCATGGATGAACAGGTATTACTGAAGTAGAGTGTAGAGTCCTTTGGGTATATGCCAAGGAGTGGTGTAGCTGGATCTATTAGGTAGATCTATTTTTAGCTTCTTGAGAAACCTCCATATTAATTTCCATTGTGGCTGCACCATATTCACCAACAGTGAATAATAGTTCCTCTTTCTCCACTCCCTTTCCAGCCTTGAAGTGAGATAAAATCTCAGAGCAGTTTTAATTTGTATTTCCCTAACAGCTAAAGATGTTGAACATTTAAAAGGATATTTACTTTTTTAATTAAGTACTCTATTCAGTTCCATGGCCCACTTTATTTTTTTTTTTTTCAAGGTAGGGTCTCACCCAAGTCTAGGCTGACCTGGAATTCACTGTTTTCTCAGGATGGCCTTGAATTCACGGCGATCCTCTTACCTCTGCCGCCCAAGTGCTTGGGATTAAAGGCATGCACCATGGCCCATTTTTGATAGTGTTGTTTGATTTTTTAAAATATTGTTTGTTTATTTTTTATTTATTAATTTGAGAGCAACAGAGAAAGAGGCAGAGAGAGAGAGAGAGATAGAATGGGCGCACCAGGGCCTCCAGCCACTGCAAATGAACTCCAGACGCATGCGGCCCCTTGAGCATCTGGCTAACGTGGGTTCTGGGGAATTGAGCCTCGAACCGGGGTCCTTAGGCTTCATAGGCAAGCGTTTAACCGCTACGCCATCTCTCCAGCCCCTGTTTGATTTTTTTATTGTTTAGCTTTTAAAATTCTTTGTGTATTCTAGATATTAATCCTGTCATAGAAATAGCTGGCAAGGTTTTTCTCCCATTCTTTACATTGTCTATTGCCTCAGGTGATAGTTCCTTAGCTGTATAATAGCTTTTAAGTTTCATGAGATCCCATTTGCTGATTGTTTGCCTTTGTTCCTGGGTTCCTGCTTACCCATTCTCTTCTGTGGCACTGAGCAATGATCCTAGAGCTTTGTGGATGCTGGGCAAGCACTCTCTCAGCTGACCTACATCCTCAGCCTTCCCCCGACTTCAAATTGTGGCAAAATCCACATAAATGAAATTTTGCATCTTAACCGTTTCTAGGCTATAGTACATTGACATTAAGTCCAGACACATGGCTATGCAACCATCACTAATATCCATCCATGTACGTCTTTGCTTTGTAAGACAGTAACTAAACTCATTAAGCCGGTCTCCCTCTCCCTTCTCCCAGCAGCTCATCTCACCATACTAATTTGTCTGTGAATTTGTTTCAGGTGTCATGGATGAGTGCAGTCATCAGGCATTTTCATTTCTTCTGCCTCTATTGCCTCTCCAATTTCCAATTCCGGCCCACTTGGCTTTTCTACCACATCCATGGAGACCAAATGTGCAGACAACCGCCAGGCACCACACTAAGTGTTGAACTCATGTCTGAATTTCACACCCTTTAAACAGTATCGGTTACTGCCATGGTCTGAGGGGCTCTCCTTTTGTGCCCTTGCAAAGACAAAGTGTGAAGCTGCCTCACAGGCTCCTGTTTGCAACCATGCCACTGAGGCTGGCTCAGACCATCTCTTCTCTGCTCTGGGTATTCAACTAGGAAGTTGACTCTTGTGTCTTCTCCAGTGCAAATTTCTCGATCAGTTCTGTTCAGCTTAATGAGGATCTTTTGCCATCCTGTTTTTTTTTTTTTTTTTTTTTTTTTTAGGTAAGATTTCACTCTAGCTCAGGCTGACCTGGAATTCTGGAATTCACTATGTAATCTCGGGCTGGGCTGGCCTTGAACTCATGGTGATCCTCCCACCTCTAACCTCCCAAGTGCTGGGATTAAAGGCGTGAGCCACCACTTCAGGCTTTTGTTTAAATTTAATTTTTATTTTTTAACTAGCTTCCTAGGTGATAAAGGTGACCTGATCTCCGCACCACAAGCATCAACCTTCGTAGGGTGAAGAATGACTGCAGAGCCACCTCCCACTGGCATCTCAGGATGAGAAGAGCCCCCATGAGGCAGGAAGGTGGTTTCTCTGTGAACAGTCTCTGGATGGTCTTCTAGATTGTGAAGGACAGAAAGTGTGTATATCAAAACCAGTAACTACAGTGGAGAAATATCCAGCAGACAACCTCAGTGACAATCTGAAGGTCATACTGATTGCTAGTGTTTGAGCAACTGTTCTCCTCTGAACCACTGCTATGACCATAGCACTCTACTGTTTCCTAAGAATGAGAGCATCTCTTAACTCAAGTTTTACTATTAGTTTCCATCAGAACAATGGTCTATACTACCTAGCAGAAGTACAGAGAGCTTTGAGTATCTCCTGAGCAGCCCACCCCGACCCACTGTCTAAGTTCAGCACACTGTGTGTCTGTATGGTTCAGGGCTAGTCTCTCATTCAGCCAAGGGCTGACACTTCTGCTTCAAGGTTTCTGGACAGGAAAAGTAGCTTATATCCTTCGAATTTCTAAGGGTACTCATACTCTCTCAATACTTTCATATACGGGTTCACATTTCTTGGTTGTGTTTGTGAATTTAAAACTTATTTAAAATGTTTGTTGGTGTTTTGGTATCTGACAATTCTCTTTGACTTCCTACTTTTAAAATGCTGACATTATTTGTCTAGCTTTGTCTCAACCATCTTTCCACATTCTTGGTACTACTTTTGAATCACCAACATTTGAATGGGCTGCCTTTATGGTGCACACTGCTGATCCTAAATTTGTGAAAACAAAAAGTTGAATGTCCCATGCCTACCTAAGAATATGGCTAGGAGAGCATTCCCCGAGCCATAGAAACTCCAAGCACACTGGGCCACTCTGTAATTGTACCCACCAATATCATTTGATCCTTTGGATGATTCTTTTTGTTTACTTATTTTTTGTCATTTTGTGTGTGTGTGTGTGTGTGTGTGTGTGCGTGTGCATGCCTGGGCACACAGGTGCCCTATGCACACATGCAAGAAGTCAGAGGGTGATGCTGAGGGTCCTCTGTTGCTCTTCTGCCTCATTTCTTTGAACAGGGTGTCTCACCAAACCTGGAACTTGTGCCATTTTGTTTTCAGTTAGACTAGCTGGTCAGGGAGCCCCAACAATCTTCCTGTCTTTGCCTTTTTAGTCTGAGATTTCAGGTGTGAGCAGCCATGTCCAGCTTTTTAATGTTTTTCAAAAAATATTTTACTTATTTATTCATTTATTTGCAAGTGGAGAGAGAGGGAGATAGAAAGAGAGATGCATGTACAATTTCGTGCATCAGGCTTTATGTAGATGCTAGGGAATGAAATCTGGGATGTTAGTCTTTGTGGGCAATCACCTTAACCACTGAGTCATCATTTCAGCCCCCATGCCCAGCTTTTTATATGGGTGCTAGGGGTTGAACACAGGCTCTCCTGATTATGCAGCAATCACTCTGACCTGCTGAGCCATGTCCCCAGTATGGGGACCCTTCTTTCTAGACAAACTTCTGTTTATTTGTTTTGAGGGGGGCACCTTTGCCATTCTTATTATTCTGTGTATTTTTCAATCCTTAAGCCCACTTTTGACCTCTAGACCTTTTTCTTCAAGTAGTAGACATGCTGCAACATGTGTCCTAGTTTCAAGGAACTCCTGTGATTCTGATCTGAGTCCATTCTTTATAGACTCTCTTTCTTGGGTTTCTTGCTTTCTCCTCTTTCTTATGCTTTTCTCTAATTTTACTTATTACTGCTTTTATAAACTTCCTGAAAAGTAGACTAAGTGGAACTTTAAATTTTCTAAAGTTTTAAAAGTCTGAGACATAATTAATTCTGTTCTCATATGCAATCAGTCCTTGATGGGTATAAGTTCTAGGCTGAAAATCTTTTTCCCACAACATGTCAACAGTCTGAGAGCTTTGCCTTTCCTTTTCAAATATCAGCTATGAGAAATCTGTCATTTTCCATGTGCATGTAACATTCGTCTTCTAAAGAGTTTTGGGACTTTTACTTAATTCCTTACATGTTTCTGCTGCTCTCTCCAGGGTTCTGAGCTTCTGGCAGAGATCCATTTTCACACTCAGATCATTCTTGAGAACTGAGAAAGTTTCTCGTGCCATTCTGTCAGACTAATCATCAGTGCGACTCAGAGATTCCCTGCCGCCACTTCCCCAGTGTTGGGATTTCAGGCATGCCACCACGCCCAGCATTTTACCTGGATGAAGGGGATCCCAATTGAAGTCGTTGTTCTTGTGTGGCAAGCAGTTTACCTGCAGAGTCACCTCCCTTGTGTTACTTTCTTGAGTATTTTTGGAATGGAGAAACTTAGTTTAATGATTCTATCGGGGGCTTCTTTTGTATTTTCACTTTCATTCTAAGATTTCAAATTTTTTTAAAAATATTTACATTCAAATACTTTTTCTGTCCACTAAAATGCATTGCTGGTCATATTTTGTTCTCTCAGAACCTGTCTGCTTAGGCATGTCTCCACCATAGCTGCCCCTCCATGACAGCCAGTATGATGGGGAAGTTACCTCAATATTCCCAGCAACTGAACTCTGCATACAGACTAGCATGAGCCTGGAGTTCTGAGGTTGGAAGAGTATGACAGGGTGAGGAGGGTCACTACTGTTTGGGTCCTTCACTAATTCTGAACCAGACTGCCTATGACTCTCACAGTGATGTTGCTTTCCTTTCTCTCTCTCTCTTTTTGTATTTTTTTTTTTTTTTTGAGTAAGGGTCTCCCTCTAGCCCAAATTGACCTGTAATTAACTATGTAGTTCCAGGCTGGCCTCAAACTCACGGCGATCCTCTTATTTCAGCCTCTCCAAAATGCTGATATTAAAGCGAGCATCACCATACCTAGGCTTTCCTTCCTCTTGAGACGCACATGTACTCTTGCTTTTTGCTTTTTTCTTCTGTTAGTCTTCTCCCATGTATTCTAGAGACTTCAGCACATCTGTCAACTGCTGTTTATTACCACCCTCCCCCCACTCTATTTTGGTCTTGTATACTTTGACTGGAATAGAGGTCTTTGGAGAATGAGAACATGCATGTTTTGATCACAATCTTGAACTAGACATGAATAGTCTCCTTATTCTTTTCTGTGTGTGAATGTGTGTGTGTGTTCATGATCACATGTTATGTGTGTGGCTCCTGTGTGTGTGAATTGGGTGTCTTCCTCAATCATTCTCCACTTCATTCACTAAGGCAGAGTCTTTGCATTGAGCCCAGAGCTCACCAATTTGATGAGTCTAGGTAGTCAACTTGTCTTGGGGATGCCCCATCTTTACCTTCCAAGTGCTGGGATTCCAGGTGGGCCATCATACCCTCCCAAAATTATGCAAATTCTGGAGGTCAAACCCATGTCCTAACATTTGTACAGAAGTACTTTTGTCACTGACCTTTGAACCATTTCCTTCATCAGCTACTTCCACACTGGAGGGCACCTCCTCATGCTTTGTGTGTGGGTATCTCCACTAAATGATATATTTAGACAAAAAATGAGTTGTTGGACTTTTGCAGGCCTTGGAAGAATAATAACACCTAGTGTGAGGTCATAAATGCACTGGTGAGTTCATGACCTAAGGACAATGCCCCTAAGTATTCCTTTCCATCCTATGCTTTTACATTCTTTTGGTCCCCTCTACAATGTTATTTGAGGGTGTCGTAGAGAGGGTGATACGATGTCTCATTTATGAATGAGCTCTCAACAGCCTTTCTTTTCAGTACTTTGATGTTTTTAGTCTCCTCCATATACACTGCCATCTCCATAGACAAGCAGCATTATTTTTCTTGCCCCCACTATCTCCACAATGTTCTGTGCACATTGCTGGGTGTGATACAAATGTTTTGTTTGGTGCTAGGCACTGAACTGCCTCTTCCCATCACTTTGGTGAGTCTCAGGTCTTCCCAGGATTCTCTTCCATCTTCAAAAAGTAGCTTCCCTCACCAAAAGTGAGAACAGCCTTAATATATGGGTATAAACATCACTTACAGAGGTCACTTCAGTGGCCACAATGTATCCATTTAGCTAAATAACAATAGTAGCTTTAGCCTATGATCTTCCAAGCCATGGCCTCTGAGTTGGTTGTCAGTACTAGGCATAGATTCCCCCTCCCACATGGGACAAGTTTTAAGTCCAATTAGCCAGCAACTGGTTACCCCCATATCCAACTTGCCATTATTGCACCAGTGAGCACACCTTGCCTGGCAGGCTCATTGGATATGTGTGGCAGGATCCATTTCTGGTTAAGACTGCTCATTACTTTTCTCTATGAACAGACTTCACAGCACTTTCTAGCACAATGTTGTCTACCCAGTATCAACAATTTGACATGGAGGATGGTGTAGCATACAAAGAATGAGACATGAGACATCAAAGTAGAAAGTGGACTATTTGGAAAAGGGAGGTGGCTCAGTGGAATACAAGTGGGGAGGGGAACAAAAGAGAGCAATAGGAGGGGAATATGATCAAATTATCATATGTTCATGTATTAACAACCTCAATAAAAAGACGAAAAGTAAAAAAATAAAACATGGGTTATTCTCTTAATAGTAAATATGAAGGCAGATATATTCAAGAAATAGCGATGAGGTAAGGCCTTAAATAGCCCTGGAAAAAGGCTCCTTTATGTCTACATGTTATCTTATAAGGATGTTTTGGTTATGAGAAGAACATAGGCTTTGTATAATGCATCATTTTTTCCATGTAGCCTTGAGTCAATTACTTAATCTCTCAAAGCCCATATTCAAGCAAATAAAAATATCATATCAAATTTTGTAAGACTATGTTAAGAAAATACAGCACAGTGCATGATATCAGCAAAGACTTAATAAATCTCGTCTTAAAGATTCACATTCATCCTCTGCCAGGCATGAACTGTGATGGTGAACAGTCATAGAACTGCTCTCCAGTGCAGCTGACATGTGAGGGAAAGAGTTTCATGAAAGTTCTGGTCACTTCCTACTCCACTGGCTCCACCCCAGCTGCCTTGCTGATCTTGTGTGGGCACAAATGGGCGATGCCAGATGAGGTAGTATAGAGTCTAGAAGACCTCTAGGCTGTAGTATGATGAATGAGGTAGTGAGGAGTGAAGGAGTGCGATGAAGAGAGAAGTCAGAGAGATCCTGGAATACTTTATTAACAAGCCAAACTTGTCACTACATACAGGGGCAGTAAAGCACTCTGCATTGAAGGCAAGAGTATTTTAAAATCCGATCGATTCCTTCAGAGAATTATGAAAAGTGAAACATATCAGAGGTGTACAGTTTTGAGTTTATTATTTACTGTGTTACTAGTTAAGACTTGGTAACCAGACCTGAATCTGTTTCTACCATCAAGATTGTACAATGGAGCCAGGCGCACGCCTTTAATCCCAGCACTTGGGAGGCAGAGGTAGGAAGAGTGCCATGAGTTTGAGGCCACCCTAAGATTACATAGTGAATTCCAGGTCAGCCTGGGTTAGAACAAGATCCTACTTTGAAAAACCAAAAGGAAAAAAAAGATTGCACAATGGATGTTTTTCCAGGTTTAAAATATTATACTTTTCATAAAGATTATATTAGGAGTTTGGGAGATGGGTTGGCAGTTAAAGGCACTTGCTCTGCAAGCCTAACGACCCAAATTCAATTCCCATCACACATGGAAAGCTGAAGTCAAAGAAGTATACATGTCTATAATCCCAGCATGCCTAGGTCAACCAGAGGCAGAGCCAGTAGAATTGCAAAACTCATGCCCAACAAGACTAGCATGTCTACTGGGGGGGGGGGGACCACCAGCAAGAGAGACAGATGGCTGACACCCCAAGGTTGTCCTCTGACCTTCACATGTGTGCTATGCCATGAGTGCCCATACATAAACATACACACACATGCACATATCAGTTACAACAAAAGGTTATTTATTTCCTTTTCCATGGAGTGAGAAATTAGGTTTAAATTGTAGGTGAATACTCACTATATAGGTCAAGATAATAAAATATATTGACTTAAAAATAGACTGAAAGGAGACTAAGAACATGTTAATACAGCTAAATACTCAGTTAAAATGTGGATACAAAATTGATGGATCTCATACATTTCTCAATAAATCAATCCCAAATTTTTGAAATAATAGCCAATTAATTACTTCAATAATGTTAAAATCCATGGTTTTATAGGATTGTGCTTGCTAGAAAATAATTATAATTCATAAAAAATGATGGTCTTGTTTCAACCTCTCTGATCAGATTCACATTTTATAAGCATAAACACCAACATAAATGTAGTATAACTTACTTTGTTATGATAAAAATACTTACTAAAAACTTAGTCTAACCTTTCTCATGATATATAGAGCCATTCAAGTGCTTTATAAAATTGACTCAGGATGGGGTCTGGATAAAATAGCAAATGAGTCTTTTAATATTCTGACCCCTATGAAAATAGTCTGTGAAGAACAGTTAGATTGTTTTCCAGCAAAGTATTTGAATCAGATGTCCATTACTGATAAATGTAGAAGAGCTGATTTTGGATTAGTCAGTTATCCTTCTCAGAATTCCTGGAAAGCCACATGAGTTATTTAATTTGTAGATCATCAGTCTAGTTTCCCATCAACTTACTTGGGAAGGGTGCCCAATAGTGGCCTAGTTTTGGAAGGAGCTGTCCCAGAAAAGCTAAAAGAAGCCAGCCAGACTAGCAAGACAACACAGGAAAGCCCTTGTCTGGCACACATCAAGAGCCTGGTGCATGCTTGCCGACATGAAATGAAGTTAGTAAAGTGGACTTCAGTTTGCAGCAGCAGCAGAACATTAACTTGAGTGTAAACACACATTAATATAGCACATGATCTTTGAGGCTCAAATCCTTTTCCTGCCTTGGAAGGATGACCTGATTGATTAGGACCTAGTAAAATACTAAGTACCACAGTAATAATCTGGGGATAATCAGGGTTCAAATCAGAAAAGGATTGCTGCATGAATCCATAAATTTCCAAGGGCAGAAGAGACATGAAGTTTCTGATTATTTATGCTATTTTGCATCCCTTATAAGAATGAGTGAATGAATAGATAAATATATTTTCTATTCTGTTCATCCTTTTTGTATGTATGAGCTTTGCCCAGAAACTTTTTACCCTGGACATTTTGCCTGGAAAATTGCCTGGGAATTGGACTTGCAGCTTTCAAGGATGCCTTCAAGCCAAGGGACATGAGCTGTGCCTCTCCAACTGCGTTCCCCATTTGCATTCCTAAACCTGAGCAAGTCGACAAAATACCCTTCCATGACTCATGCAGAATTGATACTAAGAAGTGTATTTGGCTAGGCAGGCAAAATGTACAGGGTGTACTTATAGCTGGACTGACCAGTAGTCTAGAATCCAATGTGACGCAAAAGCGAGCAACATATGAAAAGAAAGCAGAGGCCTGCACTCCAAAGTGACAGGAGATGGCCCTCCAGCCCATCTTACCCACCCATCTTACCCACCCGCTGCCAAGCAAGGGCATCAGTCCTAAGTGCAAAGCACTGAAAATTCTCCTTCTCAGCCAGTACATTTATACATCCACAATAAAGTAGGATAATAGAATGAAAGGCACTATACCCAAGATCCTGTGTGTGCCTGGTAGGTTCAAGGACCTTTGCCAAACTCCAACTCAGAGGAAATCTAGCCTGGTGCTCAGCTGTCCAGGCCTTCAAATAGATTTGCCTGAGCTCCAGGATCCATTGTTGAGCTTCTGAATTTGCCCTTAAGCCCATCAGGGGTTGATTCCTTGTTAGTTTCTATGTCTTAACATGACTGTCATGTGGTCAGAACTTCCTGGAATGTTGACTGCCTGACCCTTTCATCCTCAATACCATCTTTCCCTTATTTCATGTATCACAGAGGTCACAACACATAGTGACCATTTTCCACTCTGATCTTCCTTCCTGCTCACCTTGTAAAGGGCTGTGTTCATTTCTGTTGAAAATCTAAGCACATCCTATGTGTTCTTTGTCTAATCCTTTTCCACTTTTTCCCCTTTGGAATTCCCAGTTGGAATGCCACAAAGTTGAATATTTGTGAACAGTTTCAGTATCCTTTTCTTGTCCTATATGCACTCTCTCATGCAAATATTTCCACACTTATTTATTTATTTATTTGAGGTAGGCTGACCTGGAATTCACTCTTTAGTCTCAGAATGGCCTTGAACTCATGGTGGTCTTCCTATATCTGCCACCCAAATTTTGGGATTAAAGGCATGCTCCATCATGCCTGGCCTCTATTTTCAAATTTTTTATTTTTTATAAACAGCAGTTTTATCTTTCTTGAGAAGGTGATGACTTTACCATGACCAGAGTGACTACACTGGAGAGGTAGGCACATGATAATCACTCTTGGGAAAGCAATGGAGCACTATTCCCTTCTTCTGTCAAACTTGTCCATCTTGATTCTGTCAAAACTTATACCTCAGACTTTCTAAAAATCTATTTTATTTTTTGGTATTTATTTGAGTGTGAGAAAGAAAGATGGAGAGAGAGAGAAAAAGAAAGAATGGGCATGTCAGGGCCTCCAGCCACTGCAAAGAAACCCCAGACACAAACACCACCTTGTGCATCTGGTTTACATGGGTTCTGGGGAATTGAACCTTGGTCCTTTGGCTTTGTAGGCAAGTGCCTTTACCACAAAGCCATTTCTCCAGCCCAATCTTAGACTTTAAAATAAACTTTTATTTATTTGCAATCACAGAGAGAGAGAAAGAAAGAGAAGGGGAACACACCAGGGCCTCCAGTAGCTACAAATTAACTCCAGATGTACTTACCACTTTGTGCATTTGGCTTCACATGGGTATTGGGGAATCAAACCTGAGTTGTTAGGCTTTGCAGGCAAACACCTTAGCCAATAAGTCATCACTCCAGTCCCTGTTAGACTTGCTGGTGTGTCTGTACAGTATGTATGAGCATGTGGTGCACGTGCATGTGCAGAAGTATGCAACCCCTGCATAGGTATGCAGAGGCCAGAGGAGGATGTCAGTGTCCTCCCATAGAGCTCTTTATTTTCCTGAAAGAGTCTTTCACTGAACTTGGAGCTGCCAGTTTTTGGTCAGTCTGGGTGACCAGTAGGTCCCAAAGATTTTCCTGTATCCCCAGGGCTGGAGTTACAGGCATACTTGTCCATTTTTACATGGGTGCTAGAGGTCAAACTCAGGTTCTCTTGTTTATACAGCAAGTACTCTTACCTTCTGAGTCCTTCTCCCCAACCCCAACTTAAGCCTCTTTTATGGTCTGACACCAGCCACATTTCTCACCTCCCCCCCTCTTGCATTTGAGATATGACCTTTCTACATGTCTACATATCTGGTTACCTTCATGGTGTTTTTAATGTTGACAATGTCTCATTTTCTCTATGTTGCCAGAAAAAGGAGAAACCACTCCAATTCTGTTCCTGTGTGTGGAGAAAAGATGGTTTCCACCAGACCATTGATCAGAAGCTCCTTGGCCTTTGTGTGGCCATCTGAGGCAGGGCAGAAGTGGGGCTGAGAGAGCTGGCCACACTAGGGAGAGGTTAAGATGGTATCATCAAGGGTTAATGTGATGTGCCAAATTGACTGGGTGACCAGTAAAACATTACTTCTGCTTTCAGGAAGGACAAACATCTGCCACAGTAGACTGAGGGAAGAGTAGGATCTACCTTCAGCAGGGTGGGTGGTATCATCTGATCTGTGGAAGGCTGGACAAGAGCAATAAGGTAGAAGAGGAGCCAGTTTCCCCTCTGTGCTTAAGAAAGGGGCCCTTCATCATTCCTTCCCTATAACACAATATGGGGATTTCTAGGTGTTAGGGCTTGAGTGTTGACTTCCTGGTTCAAAGGCCTCAGGGCTGGCCTGGAAATGCGCCATCAGCTTTGTTGGGTCTTTAGTTTGCTGGTGGTTTGTTACTGGACTTCTCAGCCTCCATGATTATGTGACCCACCACTTATTAAAAATAATACAGGGTGTGACATGCAAGCATAGGGAATATCTTGCAAACCTGAAATGCTACTTGGTTCAGGTAGTAAATACAGAGTAACCTGTTGAGAGCCTGGACCTACCTGCATAGAGCTGCATTTGTCACCCACTTCAAACAATAGGGTAAATCTCTTCACCTAGTAAACTTTAGTGACTCTCCTTTTGTGGTCATATCCTCATCAAATATGTTCTTATACAAATCTAGGATCAGAACACCAGAGGACCATCCAGCCTAGACTGGTTTGAGATGCATGCACAATAAGACAAACTATGTCCCCTACAAGTGACTATTTTAGGGAGAATCCCCTATTGATCATGTTATGTCTAAACGTAAATAGGCATACTCATGATTAAAATCAGATGCATCATGAGAAGGGACATGTACAGCAAAGACCGTATAACCTAAACATTTCAATCAAAACAGAGAACCATGCCTCTAACGCCTGAACTCTCCTTGGCAATTACATGGAGTCCTTGAATACTCTTCCATTCAAGTCACCCTTTATCCACCTTTGCAGTGTGCTGTCACTTTGCTTTTAATAAAACTTCTTACTGCTGTACTTTGATATGTGCCTTTCTCGAATCCTTTGAATAAAATACCAAGAAGTTTAAACAAAAGCTGAAAGAACACTGGTGTTGGATTCAACTTCTTCTTGCTGGAACAAAGCACCCACCAAAAGCAGCCAATGGGAGGAAAGGGTTTACTTTGACTTACAGTCTCAAAGGGAGACTCCATGACTGCAGGGGAAACAATGGTATGAGCAGAGGCTAGACCTCACAATCTGTCACAGCTGGTAGGCAACAACAGCAAGAGAGTGAGCCAAGCTGTTGGGATTTTAACTCTTTGACTGAGACAGCCTTCTGTGGTGTGAGTCTGCCCTCCTGGCTTCCCCTATACTCACTGGAGGCTGAGTTTCAGGCACCCAGGATCTGTGGCAATAGTGCACAGCCAGACCACCCTCAACTTGCCAGCTGAAGTATGAGCCAGAGCTGTCCTGTTAGATGTCTTGTGATTGTTTCCCCAGCTGTTCCCATCAGGGTAGTTAATGCAATTCACAGCAAAGGCTTTAATTACAGACTTTTAATGAATGGCACATAATTATCCATCCACCTGATCTAGAGACACAGGGAATTTTTACTGAGTGCCTACTAAGCACTTTCCATACAGTACCTTTCCTTACCTCATAGTAATCCTTCAATCATCAGTATTAAATTTAAAAATATTTTCACTAAAATCTTACGGAAAGGATTCCTTTACTCTCCCAGGACTTACAGTGCCAAGTACTGAGGACTGGGGACTTGAAGAACAAACCTTCCTGTCACCTAGGATGGAGGCTGTAGAGCTCAGTGTCCTGGACGGCTGCTGTTCTATGAGCCCAGCAGCCTTGAGCACTGCCGGGCACATAGACACTTGTCTTCTCCCTATGTTTTCTTTTCACAGTTCCTTTTGTGTATGTCTATTTCTAAGTCCAAATCCTCCTTCTGAGTGGCCACCGTCCTACTGAACTGCAGGCCACCCCCAGTCTTCAACCTAATTTAATAATCAGCAAAGACCTTGTTTCCAAAGAAAGAATGCCACAGGCTTAGGTCTTGGATTCAGCTTCTTCTTGTTGGAAGGTCTTTTGGGGGAGAACACAGTTCAACCCCCACAGTGTTACTATTAGAAATGGTGAATCAAAGGCTTCAGTTTATAGCTCCTTAGTGTCTCACTGTCCATTGTTCTTCCTAGTACACCCCGAAAGTGTCCTGTGCCCATCAGAGGCCAACCATCTGACCAATCTGCCTCTCCCTTCAGAATCCCTCTTCTCTCCTGTGTCTTTTCTCTCCTCTGAGATCCACTACTGGATCCACATGGAGACGAGATCCAGTGCCTCCTACCTCAGAAAACACATTATAGTACCTGAAATCCACTGCTGCTCTTAGCTCTTCTCCTATTGTTTCTGTGTTTCTTAGTTGTGTAAGTATTCTGCCTTCCCACGGCCTCATTTCTTCACCTAATCTCCTCCCCCATCCTCTTTCCCATCACATGTCCATCTTCCTTCCCCAGTCTTTCCAGCAGAATTTATTCCTCATGTATGGTGAATACTTGTCCTTATGGCAGTGAGTTTCAGAAGCACTTTTGCATCAGCCTCTTGCTGGATGCCTTAAGTGGTCAGTGAATGTCTGTGGTTCTACAAGTTCAAATATTGAAGATCTATTCTTCAAGTGGTAGAGGGAGGAATAGAGAAGCTGGGTACAGCTTTAGGTTCAGTTGAAGTGGATTTCTCTTTGTCTTAGAAGCAACAAGACAGAGATTTTCTCATTTCTTTTTCATAATTATTTCTACCTTTATCTGTCTCTTCTGCCCTGGTCTGTCTCTGTCTCTCTCATCTCAATCTCTATTCATCTTATCTCTTTTTCTCTAGCTTTATCTTCAGCTTGCTCTTTCTCTAGCTCTATCTCTGTTGTAATCATCACTTTCTGTAAGGTGAGGACACTGCAACAAGGTCAAAAGCCTGGAAGTGGCCACTTGAGAGCCAGGAAGAAAGCACTCAGTAGGAAGGAAATTGGCCAGAATTTTAATCTTATATTCTAGCTTTCAGAACCACCTGATGTAAATGTATGGCTGAGGCCACCAAGTCTGGATTTTTGTTCTAGCAATTCAAATTGGTCAATTTGTTAGGTCACCCTCTCCTTTCAATACTGTCTTCTCTTGACTCTCATTTAATTATTAATGTCCTCACAGCATTTTACTTTCCACAGTGAACACAGTCCTACATGTGCTGTGTGAGCTGTTGGCATCACGCATGTGTCCCACACTATGACTCCCAGGAGTGTACCTGGGAAGTGGACTCTTCTGAGCTCTATCGTGAGTATCTATCTGATTGCCCAGCTTCTCCACTAACCTGTCTTTCAGCTGTGCTGAATCTAGCAAGTTCAAAATGAACTCTCATCACCCCATTTTCCTTAAGACCATTCTCATACTAGTCAGACATTGACATAATATTTAGAACTACTTTCAAATAAGAACTCCAAAACTAGGTTTGGACTGTGTATGCCTGTTTTCCTCTCTCCCACAAGTCCTTCCACCACTTGATTATCAAGGCCAGTCAATTCTGTCATCTATGGTGTGGCCAGAGGCACAGTATCCCATAAAAAATGAGAGAGGAGGACTGAAAAAATCGCTTTTCTATTTCAGCTTTCTCTAGAACTGTTGCTTTTTAAAAAAATTGGTATTTCCTTAGTCTTTCAAAATTAGAATCAATTAGTGTCAACTTCACCAAAACACATATACGGTGTCGTTATTGGTTTAAAATTCAAAGGAAATATTTACACACTCTTCAAATCTTTTTGCACAAGTCTTTTCATTTTTCTATCTTTCCACCTGTGACTTAGAAACATTTTCTATTTGAGAAGATTTCTGACCCTATGACTAGGGCTTCAAAAAGGATCTACTTCATGTCTAATTTCTACTTCTTAAAATTTAGAAGGTGTTTCCAGTTTTTGCACAGGGTATCTTATGTTTCACCTAAAAGGACTTCCCTCTGGATGCATTTCCTTTATTTCTGCATGTGTTATGGAAGTAGATCTGAACCATGATCATTTTTGATTAAAAGGAGTCAGGAGGTTCTGCATGTTAAGGCAGGGCTGAGCTCTGGGGGCTGAGGTAGAACACTGTCTGCAATCAGGGGTGCGGAGCAGGAACTAAAAGAGACAGAAACCTCTGAAAATACAGAACTACATTGTAAAACTATGGACTTGCTGCCTGTGATCTTTCATGGAACTGACGTCTGTAGCAAAGAGCAGTGACCTTGCTTCGTTCTTTTCCTGTCCTTAACTAGGAACAGACATAGCCACCTGGGAGCCTCAGGAGAAGGGACAGGGGGAGGGAGAGCCCTCATGCTCCTGCAGTGTTGGGGATGAGGCAGACTGCACAGCTCTGAGGTGGATCACCCCCTCCTGAGGCATCCCGACATGCGCTGAGTGTATTGCACATTTGAGATTTTTTGTCTTAGGAAATTTTTCTGATGTTTTAATCAACTCAGCTAGTAAAAAATAGTTTCCTTCTCTTCCCAAAGCAAAGAATTTTAAGATAGTGTGTTACCCAATTTTCTGTGCTCTATTGGAGTCCCAATCACAAGACTGGTGGGCTTTTATGAGTTTCCCTTTCCTGTAAGCATGAAGTCCAGACTGAGAATGTGTTGGAGCCAGTGCATATACTAACCTTTGACCTTTGTGTCAGGGTGTCATGGGGAAGGCTGGAGTGGGAAAGGCCTTGGACTTAGTTGCTAGCTTCTGCCCTGCCAGATATGACCATTAAATAACCCTGTACAGTAGACGTGGTGGCCTTCATATCAAAGGTAAATTAACTGAGGACTGATCATGTAGATTGATCTTGCCATGTTTCCCATCTGAGGCTCAGACATATAATGGCTAATGTGACTTTATGTCAGCTCCCTCCTGTTGCTGTTGGGAAGTGGAGTTAAGCTGGAAGCACAAAGTACAAGTCGGGCAGCATCTCCTATTTCACAAGGATGGTTCTTTGACTTAGATAACTGGTGGCACCCTCTGAAACTGATTACCAATTTCTTGTTCAAACCTATCTACTGGCCATATCACAGTTCTGTCTATCTGAAGTTGAACAGGGAAAATGTGTCTAAAAGTTCAGCTCAGACATCTTTTGCCTGATGCAGAAGCAGGTGCCTAAGCATTCCACAGACATGGGCAGTTGTCTTCAAAAGCTCCCAAGTGACGGGGACACTTGATGGGCAGGATGGACCTCAAAGAGAGAGGATTCCAAATGACGTTATGTTTCCCAGCTTGCTTTCTCTCCCTCTGGAAGATCTCTATGTGCTGTAGAATCTAGACCCCTATATTTCCTTTTACCACTCCCTGACACCTCCTTCAGTCTGGCCCCTGAGAGAACTCCTCATTCACCAGGACCCCTCCAGCTTCCTCATCTATCATCTCTTGCTTGCTGTCAGGACTCTTCTCAAGGTTCAGGAAGAGTAGACTTCTCATTCACAAGGTAGAAAAATAACAGGGAAGTTTCTGGTTATATCTTTCACAAATTGTAGTATTATTTGTTAATTTAAAATTTATGTGCATATATGTGTATGTGTGTGTGCATGTGGAGATCAGAGGCAGAAACTGAGTAGTAGCATGTCGTATTTCCTGAGCTAGGGTCTCTGAACCTAAATTCTCACAGATTTGGCTGGCCTAGACAGCTAGGTTGCATGGAGATCCCCATCTCTACCTCCTCAGCTCTGGGTTACAGGTGTTTGTGTCCACACCTGCCACACATTTATGTAAATGTTGGGGATCTGCAATTGAGTCTTCATACATACATGGCAAGTGTGTTACCCTCAAAGCCATGTATGTTTGAATACTCAATTTCAGATCCCCAACAGGCCCAGAGGTATTTTGTTTTGTTTTAAATTTTATTTTTATCAGATGTGGGTTAGATACAAAACTCTTGAGAGGTGACAGGCCAGAGCCATAAACCAGAGGAAGTGGTTTTAGGCCAAATTTAGTGGCAGGGAGCAATATCTAAGAGACTTCTGAGGTCAAGATCAGCAGGGCAGAAAATGTGAGGAGCCACATGGATTGCCACAAGGGTGGATGCCATAACCTTCTGCTTGTAAGGTCCCTTGACAGCCCATTGTGCTGTTCCATCTCCCTTTGTGCTCCTGTGACACAGGACCCATGACGTTTTCATCTTGGGAATGCTGGGTTGCAACCATTCATCTTTAGGATTAAGACTCCATTGATTTAGGAAGCGAGGAGGTACTGGCTCTGTGACTGGAAATAGGATGGAGATGAGCATTTTCCACGAAAGAAATATGGGCTATTTGTGGGGGGATAATGACAACCTTTACCTAATTATTCTAAGATAGATCTAAGTTCCTAGAGGTTCTCTCCTTGTCAATACTTGCTTTTCTTCTTCCACTCTGTCCTTCCCCCACCCCTGACATCTCATTTTCTACTTCTTACTCCTTTGTCCTCTCATCCTACTCTTTTTCCTGTTCTTATTCTAAATCCTAAACCCCAAAATTATTATATTATCATAATAATAGATAAAACACAATACAATATTATATTATATCTGGCTTAAAGGGGAAAACTTTCCACCTTGCCAGAGTCAAAATGAGCTGTCTGCTTTGCATCTTTGGATTTAGCTAGCATAGGCCTAGGATCCTATGCCCAGGGGAAGGCTTTGATCTAATGCAAGGATGCTCACAACTTCAGGAATGAGGAAGCTTGTGCATGTCACACCAGCTAGTTAAATGAGACTAAATTAATTTCATGAATTATGTCCTTCCTATATGTTTCCATATAAATAATATTGAAGTTGAGACACACACATACAATGACATACTCCAGTTCACTCTTTGCAGTGGAGAATTCAGTCTCTGAGTAATGTGTCCTATTTCACATTTCACCCAGCCATGTCTTCTGCCAACTTTCTGTGCATCCTTCTGACTGACTGTGTTCGTTAATCTTGTCAGCTGGATAAGATCTAGAATCATGTAAGAGACAAATCCCTGATCATTTCTCTGAAGAAGTTTCCCTTTTAAAATTTATAATTATTTATTTGCACATGTGTGTGTGTATGTCTGGGAACGCCAGGGCCTCTTGGCACTGCAAGCAAACACTAGTCACTTCCATCACTTTTTTGTATGTGGTTTGTGTAGGTGGTTTGGGAACTGAATCCAGGCTTTGCAAGCAGGTGCCTTTTAAGCAGTCTTTCTAGTTCTCTGAAGGAGTTTCTAGATTAGGTTTATTGAGGTGGGAAGCCTTACCTTAACTTTGGGTGGCACCATTTCATGAGTGGAGGTACAAGACTGAATAAAAAGCTGAAGTGAAGGCTGGGAGATTGCTGAGCAGTAAGGTGTGTGCCTGCAAACCTTAATGACCTAGGTTCAATTCCTCAGGAACCACATAAGCCAGCTGCACAAGGTGGTTCATGTATCTGGTGTTTATTTGCAGTGGCTGGAGGCACTGGACCAACCATTCTCTGTCTCTTTCTCTCTCTCTCTGTTTCTCATATAGGTAGACAGACAGATAGACACATAGACAGATAGATAGATAGATAGATAGATAGATAGATAGATAGATAGATAGACAGATAGATAGATAGATAGATAAAGGTAAAGGGAACTGAGCAACAGTGTTTATCACTCTCTCCTTTCTGACTATAAACTCAAAGTGACTAGCTGTTTTATGCTCCTGCGACCATGCTTTCCCTATCATGAGGAACTGAAACCCCTTCAAACTGAAGGCAAAATAATCCTTTCTCCCTTAAGTTGCTTCTTGTCAGATATTTTGTTGTGACAATGAGGAAATAATTAATACATA
The DNA here is from genome assembly GCF_020740685.1 of Jaculus jaculus. Taxonomy (NCBI): domain Eukaryota; kingdom Metazoa; phylum Chordata; class Mammalia; order Rodentia; family Dipodidae; genus Jaculus; species Jaculus jaculus. Next base: position 61,379,450 of record NC_059103.1, on the reverse strand, counting down.
GATCAACATCTCTAGGTTGGGAGTTTTCCACAAAATTGGATTCCTTCCCAGTGTGATGTTAGGGGACCTTTTATTACATCATCACGGTTCCACCACTTCTCTCATGTTATTCTAAAAAGACATTGATGGGCTGGAGGGATGGCTTAGTGATTAAGGCATTTTCCTGCAAAGCCAAAGAATCCGGGTTTTACTTCCCAGGACCCACATTAGCCAGATGCACAAGGGTGCACACGAGTCTTGAGTTTGTTTGCAGTGGCTGGAAGCTCTGGCACACCCATTCTTTCTCCCTCTCTCTCTTTCTTTCTCTCTGTCACACTTTCTGTGCATAAATAAAAATAAAATATTTTAAAAGTCACTGATGTTTCCAAACTTCTTTTTTTAATTTCTTAATTTTTTATTAATTAGTTTGGTATTCAGCAAATACAGTCAGTTTGGTACCATTATTAGGCTCATAAGTGACTTAACCCCTCCCCTTAGCCCCTTTGTTGAGGTATATGGGACATACATTGTGGAGTTAGCCCACAGTTATGGGTAGGATAAGTGTCTCTGCATATCATGACCCAAAATGTGGCTCTGACATTCTTGCCGGCGCCTCTTCTGCAAAATTTCCCTGAGCCATGTTGGGTTAAGTTTTGGTCTGCTTCAATGATGAGATGTTGGGGTCCTCTGGGTCTCTGGCTCTCTGAATTGGCAGGAGTTGATTTTTCTCTGTATTGATCTCCTTCAACCTTGTCCTCATACCCAGTTCACCAGGAAAACAGTACCCTTGCTGGTTTTGCCAGTTGTTCTTAGATTCAGCCAGGACCCTTTTGAGGTATGAGGGGGTGGCTCTCTTCTTAGGATCTACATCAATCTTTAAAAGAGAAGCAGATTCTCCAACAGAGAGTAAGTTAGCACCTGGACACATGAGATAACCCTTACTTTTTTATAGAGAATTTAATAGGTGTAGGCCCTCTTGTAGCCCACAATTGATGGTAGCTTGATAAAGGAGAGTGGGCTTATGTTTTGATATGGTTCTGTCTTGTTTCCCAGCTCCAGCTATGGGTACCATACCAATGAGGGGATCAGTTAGCCAAATTGAGAGCAGTTGGTTCCCCAACGTGGCTGTGTGCCATTATTGCACTTGTGTGGGCATCACAACAGGTTATTTGCTGCTAAGTAGGTTAGACTATGAGTTGCTTGGACAGATACTGGTCACTTTCCCCCAGTCACCAATGTAGCACCTTCTGGCACTAGACTCTCTGACTGTCTGGGGACTGACTCTCTTCCAGCTTCCAGCCATGCCATTCCAGTTTACATGATGACCACATAAGGTGTCTTCAGCAGTAGGGTCTGGCCACTAACCTTTGGTGGGTAATCAGGTACTCAGAAATCTGTCTTTCTTTTAGGAAACCTTGTAGGGCTCTCTGATCAAAAGCTCATTGTGGATGATAGCCATATGCTGGTACTGGGAATTATAGGTCAGTGCCTACAAAGAAAAGGAAGAAAAAGATAACTTCATCATACCCTTTCCAGTGTCTTGTGGTTCAGGTGTTCCCTCTAAGGACCTGGTGAAGGTTCAGCCATTTGGTCTGCCTTTTAGGAAGTAGAATTTTATGGTACCATTGCCATTTGGGTCTAGATTTGTGATTCCCACTCCTCTGTTGCCCTCTCCTCCCTCCCCACCCATCCTATTGTCTAGTCCACGTGATGCTTGCTGGGTACGTAAGGCATATTAGGTAGATTCAGTTTAGGTGCTATAGATGAGTGAGACTATATAGCTATCTGTTTTCTGTGATTGGGTAAGTTCACTGAGAATGATCTGTTCCAGGTTCCACCATTTTTCCTCAAATTTCATTGTGTCATTTTTCTTACTGCTGTATAGAATTACATTGTGTAGATATAGCACATCTTAGTTATCCATTCTTCTAGTGATGGACATCTGGAATGTGATCCCATTAGTTGAATGACTGTTTAAGCTCGTAAGCTGCTTGGGTTTTGTTCAGGAAGTCTTTTTCCATTCCTATATCATGGAAAACACTTTCTAAATTTTCTTCCAGTAGTACTTGAGTGTCTGGTCTTATATTGAGGTCTTTGATCCATTTGGACTTGAGGGTAGTGCATGGCAAAATGTGTGGATCACACTTCAGTTTCCTGCATATGGTTATCCAGTTTGTCCAGCCCCATTTGTTGAAGATACTGTCTTTTTTTTACCAGCCTATACCATTAGAGCCTTTGTGGAATATCAAGTAGCTGTGGTTGCTTGACCCAATTCCTGGTCCTCAAATCTATTCCATTGGACTATACTCCTGTTTTTATGCCAGTACCATGCTCTTTTTTATTACTATGGCTTTGTAATATAGATTTAGATCAGGTATGGTGATGCCTCTAGAAGTATGTTTTTGCTGAGTATATGTTTGGATATATGAGGCCTTCTGCCTTTCCATATGAAATTTGAGATTATTTTTTCTATGTCTGTGAAGAACACAGTAGAGATTTTAATTGGAATTGCATTAAATCTATATATTGCCTTTGGTAGGATTGCCATCTTCTCAATGTTGATTCTGCCTATCCAGGAGCATTGGAGGTCTTTCCATGTTCTCAAGTCCTCCTCAATTTCTTTTTTGAGTGTTTTTATGTTTTTATTATATAGATCTTTCACTTCCTTGGTTAATGTTATTCCAAAGTATTTTAATTTTTTTGTTGCTACTGAAAATGAGACCGTGTCCCTTATTTCTTTCTCTGTATCTTTGTCATTTGCATATAGAAAGGCTACTGATTTTTGTGCATTGATTTTTGTATCCTGCTACTTTGCTATAGGAGTTAATCACCTTCAGGAGTTTTGGGATGGAGTTTCTCAGGTCTCTTACATATACAATCATGTCATCAGCAAATAGAGCTAACTTAACTTCTTCCTTTCCAAATTGTATTCCTTTTATTTCCTTCTCCTGTCTTATTGCTTGAGCTAGGACTTCCAGTATTATATTGAAAATCAGAGGTGAGAGAGGACAACCCTGTCTTGTTCCTGATCTTAATGGGAGTTCCTCCAGTCTCTCTCCATTCAGCTATGTGGTCACCATCTTGGCCAGAAGTCTCCAAACTTCTTCATAAATGTCACTTCCTACAAATGTTGGCAAGATACATGTGTAGTGGAGCCTGCTTAGCACACCTGGGAAGTAGTCTGAGTTGGCCTTTTGGTGGCTTTCCTGTCTTTTCTCCCAATTTCTGTCTCTTCTGCTATCTCTCTGGGTTTCTAGCTCCCCCATCCCAGTAGCATAAACCCACTTAGGCAGCCCTGTCCTAAAAGTGGACTTCAATGTCTGTTTGGCCACCATATCCTAATCCTCTCATTCCTCAAAGTACATACAAACCATACATGTGATTTCCATCTCTTGGGATTTCACCAAACCTTGTAGTGTCATAGAACATCTGAGCAGAGGAGGACTGCCACTTTGTTTTGAGCACCTTCATTTTCCATGGAGGAAATGGTGGGGATGCAGTAAGAGGACATGTGTGGTCACAGTAAGAGGACATGTGTGGTCACAGTAACTGGACATGTGTGGTCATAGGCACAACATTGGCAGGCCCAAGGTCACAGCTGACCGTCATGACTCTGTACACTCAGCACCAAGCACATTATGACAAGTAGGCAACGTGTGCATACCTGTGTGCAGAGTTTATATGGACATGTGGCTGACATAAACTAAATGTATTAATAAGTATTTGTTGCATCTAAACATGAAGCATCCGAAAGTCAAGCCAAGCCAAAGAAACTGTTTCTAGAGCATGCTTGTTTGAGCAAAATTGGTCACTGCTATCACCAAGCAGAGTTGTGAAGACACTATTGTGGTGGAAGCAGAGAGGAGACATTTCTAAGAATCTTACAGACAGAACCATGTGTGCTACCCATGTTAAGACCAGCCCAGAGGCCAAATGGTGATGAGTTCTGGGATTTCCATTGCTTTCTTGGCAGATCACTCAAGTTCCATAATTCTTCACTGTCTATACATGCTCTGCCACTGACATTATCATTTGATTCATGTCATTGTTACTTTTATGTGCTCAAGAAAGAGGATTTTAATTTTCTCTGCATCTATGACCTGGGTTTTAAATGATATTTCCATAAATGTCACAACTGTTATCTGTTGGAGAAATCCACGTGAGGGTGAATTTCTTCTATCCCAAATTCTGGCTAACATTTTGAATGCTTTTTATATTCTTTTGATTTTTAAAATATTTTTATTGATATATTCTATACTTACAGACAATAACCCATGATAATTTCCTGCCTTCTCCTGCTTTCCCCTTCACAAGTCAATTCTCCACCATATACCCACCCTCTTTCCCTTAGTCTCTCTTTAATTTTGATGTTGTCTTTTTTCTTTTATTATGAGAGTCTTGTGAAGTTATTGCTAGGCACTGTGAGGTCATGGATATCAAGGCCACTTTCTGTCTTTACAGTTGCATTGTAAGGAGTGGTATCCTTCCTCTGGCTCTTATATTCTTTCTGCCACCTCTTCCCACAATGGACCTTGAGCCTTGGAGGGTGTGATAGAGATGTTTCAGGGCTGGTAAATCCTCTGCAACTTATTCTTAGCACTATGTTGCTTTTGGGTCATCCCAGTGGTCACCATCACCTGTAAAGTGAGAGTAGCATTAATGCATGAATATAAATATTAAGTGTAGAGCTTACAGGGTAGTATAGCGAGCATAATATATGCATTTAGCCAGACAAGAGGACACTTTATACCCCTAAGGCTCATGACCTCTCCTGTCATAGCCTTTTGATTACATTTTCAACAACAGACATGTATTACCTCCCATAGAGTGGATTGTCAGTTCAATTATGGAGCAGAGGGTTTCCCCCAGAACAATCATGCCACTATTTCACCCATTTGTTCATTTGGCCTGTCTGTCTGGCCAAACATGAGGCTTCCAGTTTCCACTCTTTTCACTGATGATGGCTTCTGTCTCCCATGAGGCTCCATGCAGTTCAGCTTTTTCCAGCTTTCAGTTGGTTGATCTACAGGGAGAAAATTTTCAGCTCAACACCACCCTGATTTACCTTGCCATCTAGGCATGTGAAGTCTTCAGTAATATGGTCTTACCATCTGTTACTCATGGGAAACCAAGCACCTTGACAATAACCTATAATGTTTTGGAGGCAACAGGAGCTCCCTGGCCAACAACTCAGTATCCCATCCCTGACAATGAAATTTTTCTAGCAACAATCTATGGCTTTTGGATGTGCCATTATCCATAAAAGTAGGCTTTCCTATGTCTTATTCCGAATGTCTTGAATTTTGATTGACCCTCCCCCACCCTTCTCTTAATCTCTTCTCATGGCCTTACTGAGCTTATTCCACCCCCACCCCCTTGAAATATGTTCTTCTACTTACATATATACAATACCATCCCCTAATATCCTTCTCTCTACTCCCTACATTATAGCCTTTTTCTAGATTACTGGCTTCTACTGGTTTTTGGTTCCAGTACACACACATCTAAACATTTGTAGGTAAGATCCACATATGAGAGAAAACATGTGATGTTTGACTTTCTGGGCCTGAGTTACCTCACTTAGTATAATCCTTTCCAGATCCATCCATTTCTCTGCAAATTTCATTTATCCTTACAATGGAATAGAACTCCATTGTGTAAATGTACTACATCTTTATTACCCATTCATCTGTTGAGGGACATCTAGGATGGTTCCATTTCCTAAACATTGTGAATAGAGCAGCAATGAATATGGTTGTGCAAGCATCACTCAGGAAATGAGAAGAGTCATTAGGATACATGCCTATGAGTGCTATAGCTGGATCATATGGTAAATCTATTTTTAGCTGTCTCATGAACCTCCACACTGATTTCCACAATGGCTATACCACACTACATTCTCCCCAAAAGTGTAGAAGTGTTCCCCTTTTTCTGAAACCTCATCAACATTTATTGTCATTTGTTTTCTTGGTGATAGCCATTCTGACAGTAGTGAGATGGGATCTCAAAATAGTTTTAAGTTGCATTTCCCTGATAGCAAAGACATAGAACACTTTTAAAGATGTTTATGCATCATCTCTATTCCTTCCTGTGAGAATTCTCTATTTAGTGTCACAGCCCATTTGTTAATTGGGTTTTTTGATTCCTTATTGTTCTAGTTTTTTGAGTTATTTGTATATTCTGGATATTAATCCTGTGTCAGATGTGTAGCTGGAAAATATTTTTTTCCATTCTGTAGTTTGCATCTTTGCTGTATTCACAGTATCCTTTGCTGTACAAAAGCTTTGTAATTTCATGAGATCCCAGTGTATGATTAGTGGTTTTATTTCCTGAGAAAATTGGGTTATATTCACAAAATCATTGTCAATGGAAAATTGTTGAAAGGTTTCTCCTATCTTTGTCTGTGTCAGTTTTAGTTTCAGGTCTGATATTAAGGACCGTGATTCATTTGGACTTGATTCTTGTGCATGGAGATAGACAAGGATCTGTTTTCATCCTTCTACATATAGATATCCAATTTTCCCAGCATCACTTGTTAAAGAGGCTGTCTTTTCTCCACTGAATATTTTTGCCATTTTTGTCAGAAATCAGATGGCTATAGCTGCCTTGCTTAACATCTGGGTCCTCTATTCTGTTCCATTGATTTATATGTCTGTCTTTCTGTCACTACCATGCTGTTTTTGTTACCGTAATTTTGTAATATAGCTTAAAATAAGGTATGGTGATATTGCCAGCCTTATTTTTGTTGCTAAAAACTATTTTGTTTATTTGAGATTTTTTTGTGCTTCCAAATAAATTTTAGGACTTTTTTTTTTTTATTTCTGTGAAGAATGTCATTGGAATTTTAATGGGAATTTCATTAAATGTATAGGTTACTTTTGGTAAGATTGACATTTTCACAATTTTGATCCTTGCAATCCAAGAACATGGGATGTCTTTCCATTTGTTAGTGTCTTTTGCATTTCTTGCTTGATTGTTTTAAAGTTCTCATTGTAGAGGTCATTTACTTCCTTTCTTAGGTTTATTCCAAGGCACTTTTTTTTTTTTTTTTTGAGACAATTGTGAATGGGAGAGATTCCCTGATTTCATCCTCTGCTTGTTGGTTCCCCTGGTAGCTCATGTAGTACCTTCCAGCACTAGATGGGCTAATTATCTGAGGACTGGCTCTCCTCTGGATTCCCACCAGGTCTCTCCAAGGTCTGTGTGGACAGTGATTGGTGTCTTCAGCAGGGTGTTAACATTACCCTCTAGTGGGTAATCAAGTACTCTGATAGAAGTCTGTCTTGTTTGTTTTGGGAGATGTAGTAGATCTCTCTGATCAACACCTCACTGTGGATGTAGACCACATTCTGGAACAGGGAATTATAGGCCAGTGCCAAGGGGAAAGAAACAAGTACAATCCAGAGAAGAAAGAGAAACAGGAGAAATTTGAGGTTATGTTTTGCTCACTCTCTCTAGGTGCCTTCGATTCAGGTCCAAGGTTTGCTTGAGGGTTCAACCTTTCAGCCTGATATCCAGGATATAGGATTCTATGGTATCAGTTCAATTTGGGCTTGGATTTTGTGGTCCCCAACCTGGTCCCTTCCCCAAGCCATTTCCTCCCTATTGTCCAAACCTCAAGAAGCAACTTGGGCTGATCCAGTTTAGGAACTGCAGATGAGTGAGATCATGCAATGATTGTTTTTCTGTGATTGTGTGAGTTCACTTAAAATGATTTGTTCCATGTTCAACCATTTTTGTAGAAATTTCAATGTGCCACCATTTTTCTTACTTCTGAGTAGAATTCCATTGTGTAGATATACCATATCTTGGTTATCCATTCATCCAGTGATGGACACCTAGGTTGATTCCAGTTTTTAACTATTATGAATTGAACATCTATAAACTTGGTTGAGCAAATATCTCTGAACTGAGATGTAGAGCTTTTAGGGTAAATACCCAGTAAGGGAATAACAGTGTCTTCTGGTATCTCTATATTCATCCTTTTCAGAAGTCTCTAAATTGATTTCCACAGTTGCACCAGCTAACATCCCCAACAACAGTGAATGAGGGTTCCTATTTCTCTACAGCCTCACCAACATTTGTTTTCAGTTGATTTTTTTTTTAAATGCTTTATATCCTTACTGGGGTAAAGGCAGAATCTCATAGTTGTTTTAATTTGCATTTCCTTAATGGTTAGGAATGTTGAGCATTTTCCTAAGTATGTGTTAGCCATTTGTAATTCTTCCTTTGAGAACTCCTTGCTTAGTTCTCTGTCCCACTTATGGAGTGGGTTGTTTGATATTCTTATTGCTTAGTTTTATTTTTCCATATCCTGAAAATTTGGGCCACTTGTTCATGCTAAACCCAGTATTTTTGCCTTAGGCTTCCAAAGGCAGGAAGATGATGTCCCTGGATCAAGGGGCTTTGGCCAGCAAGAGCTATAGATTTCCATATATGTGAAGAAGGAATGAACTCAGGATTCTACTTGTGCTATCTTGCATGTTCATGTGTGTTGTGCATGTGTGGATGTATGTTGGTACACATATATACAAGGCTTGTGTGTATAAGTGCATGTGTGTGTGTATGCATGTGGAGGCTAGAGGACAGTATTAAGTGTCTTCCTCAGATGCCCTTTACCTTCTTTTTTTGGGGGGGAGGGTCAGGTTCTTCCACTGTGTGTAGAGCTCAGATTGAGCTAGAATAGCTAGCCAACAAGGTCTATAGATTCTTTGTATCTGTCTCCCCACCACTGGGTTTACACTGATACACCCAGCTTTACACACGTGCTAGGGAGTGAACTCAGGTCCTTTTGCTTATACAGCAAGAACTTTACTCACTGAGCTAATTTTTTAACCTCTCTCCATCTTTTCCACCGCCTCTTCATGTTGAGCCCTACCTGGTTGGTCAGCCCTGCATTAGACATGTCACATATAATGTTGATGATTCTCAATGAACATATCAGAGTGATCATCATTCCACCAAGACTTGTGCAACCAGGACATGGAGAAGCTAGGAGATCCTCCTAAGACTCAAAAATAGGGTTCACTTCTCAAGGTTTTTTTTTTTTTTTTTTTTTTTTCTGTCTCTACTTCATGTCAGCAGTGGGATTAAACTCAGGCTGCTCCAGTCCTCACTGGTCCACTCCTCAAAGTCTTCCTCTCTTTTAGAATATTTTGTATTGAGATCCCCAATATGGTGCTGGGGGAAAAGAGTTGACTGGCCTTTTCAAAGGTGGGAGACAGTAGACTATATCTTCTAGGCTATGTCTTCTAGGCCACAGTTTCTACCTTTGGATTCTGAAGTAGTTGGATTATCAGAATGATAGTGAATAGCTCACAATCAGTAGATAAAGCCATGAATAGAACTTGAGTTCTTGAAATGCAGAGTCATATTTAGAAGTCAGAGATGATTGGATGGCAGATGTTTAGTACTATATGATTAACAACCATTAAAGTAATTACAATGGGTTAAATGAACTGCAGAATAAGTCTGTACTATATTGGGCATGGGGAGATTGCTTAGTAGATAAAGTGCTTGTCACACAAGCATAATATCCTTATTTTGGATCCTTAGCACCCATGTGACATGCCTGGAATGGTGGCATGAGTCTGTAATCCCAGTGCTGAGTAGGTGAATTGAGTCTATTTTAACAATGCTTCAAGTTCCTCCAGGCTATTCCTCGGATGCGCTGGTTGGCTAGTTTAGCTGACCTGGTGAGCTCTAGGTTCCGTGAGAGACCTCAAAGAATAAGGTGCAAAATGATTGAGGAAACACCCAATGTTGACCTCTGGGATACACATATACACACATATGTACTTTTGCACATGTGTAACTATTCACATGTAAACATACAAACACACAAGCATAAACACCATGTACACATATAAATGAAAAATTTATAAAATATTTTAATTTATTTATTGGAAATTTATGAATTACCTACTCAGATCTAAGCCTGGGGAGATAAGGGATAGAAAAATAGGTAAAACAAAGCTTCTCACACCAAAGTGCTCAGTCTTGTAAGGATGGAGGAACTAGGTGCATAGTTACAATAGACTCTATTCAGTGGCCATTTGGAGCCTTATACAACATGCTAAGTGAAGCAAGTGGTCTGGCAGCTGTGCAAAGTGAGACTTGAGTGAGGTCACCCAGACAGAAGAAATGCACTGGCACTCCATAAGATGCTTAAAATCCAAGGGATGGTTTGTGTACCTGGAATAAAAGAAACTCATACCAGAAAGTGTTACAAACACAGGAAGCAAGCCACATCCTGCTGATGCATTCATATTCACACTTCTTGGAATTGGACCTTCCTATTTTTCATATCAACTGCATATCATCTATAGCTTCATGTAATAGACTGAGAAGAACACATCCACCTCTATATGAACATGGGATTTGTAACTCTAACAAGGGAGGGTGTTCTCTTTCTGAAATAGTATTTTCAGCATTCTTCTAATTAAGTTCCCAATAAATATAAATATAAATATAAATATAAATATAAATATAAATATAAAGACATAGTTATATTTCTATTATGTCAGAACAATATATCTAAAATCTTATATAAAAGGCAGTCAAAAGTGGGACCTGGACCCATGTCATCTGAGCTTAAGATCTTTGGTCCTCAAATTCTGTCTTACCTGGTACAACCTCTGATCTGAACTCTGTGGCTAAGGCTCAGCTCAAAGGAACCCCTAAATGCTGAAAACTTTTTAATTGAAATATTTACTCTTCCTTGGAATTTTGACTCCAAAGGGGCTAAAATGAAACTCTTGTCTCACCTCAAATAAGTCCTAGACTATTTATTAATGTTAGGAATCTTAGAGTTGCAGTCTTAAAGATTGGCCTTAAAGATCTCCTCCTCCCAACTTCATTTATGTTTTTAACAAAAATTCTTCTAGGCACCTTCAAAATTGGGTAAAATAATTTAGCCTTAATGTGGATAGTTCAGTATAAGAATATCACAAAACATTCATTTCTTATGTTGCTTACTTATAGTTTTGGGGTCCCAGTTCATTGTGTATAGTTTGCTATTTCCCTGTAGGTACAGGATAGAATTGGAAGAAACCTCCTGCAAGTGTATCATTCTTATTGGCCACTGATATCAGTTGGATAGGATATAGCCCCAAAGGGTCATGTATTTGAACACTTGGCCTGGGATGGTGATGCTAGTTTAGGAAGCCATGTAAACTTCAGGTTGCAGACATTGCTGGAGGAAGTAAATCCTGGGGTGAGCATTGTAAATCTCTAGTCAGAGTTCGACCTCTCTTTTCTTCTGGCATGCCCAAATGTTAGCACACAGCCTCATACTCCTGATACCACAGGCCCCAGCTCTGTGCTTTCCCTGTTAGGAGGGAATGGACTTTCATAAACTGAAATATACCTTTATCTCCTTATGTTTCTTCTTGTCAAATATTTGGTTACACAATTGAGTTAGGTCAGTACATGCCTGACATGATGTTAATTATCAGGGTAGAAACTGGTGTTTGCCCGCTGCTCTGCTATATGGCTATATCATGGCAGTGACATTACAAAACACCAGGCAAAGAAAGGAGGGCATAGCTCCCAAAGCCAAGCATTTACTGAAAAGCCAATCCAAGACAGAGAAAGTTAAGATAATTAAGAAATGGGAGGAAAGAAGTGACCCAGGGGAGTAAGTAAGGAGGCTGGGGCTGAGTTATTGTAGGAAAGGTGTGAACTTGATTTTCTCTGTGCAGCTTTCAAAACCCTTTCCTGGCCACAGAGCCCTGGGTTTGCTTCTCTCCTCAGTAGCTCATGATGCTTACTATACTGCTGGCATAGAGCTGAACCATCAGGGCAGGAATTTCCACATGGGCTACAATGTGATTGGGGAATGGGTTCATAAGTGAAGAAGGTGCAGATGTAATGAAGTCCAACTCGTGTGTATGTGGGAGCACAGGTACTGAGAAGATAAACCTTGTGTTTCTACTCACCCTCATGATGTAGACATATCATCTTAGCTCTGCACATTAACTGAAAGGAAAGTCAGCCTAGGAAAGCTGAACTGAGGGATATAGACAGACAGGTTGGGCCTCACCAGATATATCCCTTACTTTGCCTAAGACAGTGTGATAGCTATTCTTCTTGTAACTGTGATCAGTACCCAACAAGTAGCAACTTAAGGTAGGAAGTATTTATTATGGCCCATGGTTGGTGTATATAGCCCATCATGTCAGGGAGACATGGAGGCAGGGGCATGAGATAGTCACATTGTGTTCATCACAGTAAGGAAACAAAGAGATGAATGCTGGGGCTTATCCATCTTTCTTTCTTCATTTTCATCCTTAACTTAGTCTAGGCACCCAGCTCACATTTCATGTGGGCCTTCCCTTTTTTGGTTAAACCTCATCACAGACGTCCTGAGGTAATGTCTCCTAGGAGACTCTAAACAGCAGTCATGTTGACAAAGAATATTAAGTATCATAGTGAATGATTTAGACTTTTTGTTTCCACTTTAGGGAAGAAGACTAGCTTTCTTCCTAACTTTTAGAGGCTCAATAACTTTGTCCATGAAATAAAATAATAGCACACAGATTAAGAGGGAAAAAGTTAGTTACATGCACTTACACTTGAGTCCCACAAAAGATGACACTCAGTACAAGCCAGGCCTGGAAGTTCGTACTGCAGCCTGAGTTGTAGGAAAGAATGGGGTGTTGGGGCTTCTTTGGTAAGGTGTGTCAAGTCATGGGAAGGCTGGGTACCAAAAGCAAGGTAAACAAACATACAGTATCTTGGTATGCAGAGCATTATCTTTCTGGTAACAAAAATCATCTTGAGACTGTTTTCAGAAGAAAGGAAAATATGCATTCATTTCTTTTATAGTGACATCTGAATCATTATTTTTAATCAGATAAAGAAGGTTGAGAAAAAGGCCTTCTTTGAATTTGCTGTTCCTTACATAATTTTACCTTGAAGTGCTCAACATGCGTAGTAGACAGCTTCAGGTTCACTGAGACAAACTTCCAGACCAGGCACAGTTATGGAGGAAGAGATTTATTGAACCCTACAGATCCAGGAGAAGTTCCTTAATGGTAGAAGAATTTGGCCTGCCTTCACAGGACCAAGCAGAGAGAGAGAGAAGTACAAGCCTAAAGGTCAAAAGCCATAGCACACTTCAGGAACTCCAGCTAGGCACACTTTGTATATCTTTAGATTGAAATCACCACCACACCCTAAGATCACCCAGTGACATTGCCTCCAGCCAGGTAGCCAGCAGATGCAAACTACAAACAATAAAGAACTGAACATATTGGAGGCCATATATTTAAACCACCACATTCCGCCCCTGGCCCCAAATAGATTTATAACCATCACCCATTGTAAATTGTACTCAATTCAATTTCAAAGGTCTCCACAGTCTTGACCAATTTAACATATTAAGACCTGTAAAATCTAACAAGTTAAACATTTCTAACATATAAAGGCACAGAGTAAACATTTTTTAACTGCTATAAGGTTCAGCAAGGAGAGACTAAAACAATGCAAACTCAACCACAATGAAACAAACATCAAATTTCTGCAGTTCAAGTCCAAGACTGACAGTCGCCAGATTTTCCAATTCCGCCCCTCCAGCTGGGCAGAGTAGCAGGGGAACACTTCCAGCCCAGGCCAACAGTGCACTCCATGGTAGGCCTTGCACAGTCCTGGTATATACAAAACTTCTTGAGGTCTTCAATCAAACCATGGTCCATCATCCAAAGGCTCTTTCAGCCTATCAGGGCATCATGCCCTGCCTCATGCTGCGTCTCAGCAGCAGGTCCTGGAACCATGTGCAATTCATGACCACTCCTCACATTTTCCAAAGGCTCTTTCAGCCTATCAGGGCATCAGGCCCTACATCATGCCACATCTCAGCTGCAGCTCCTGGAAGCATGTGCAATTCACGACCACTCCTCACATTTTTCATGCTTCTGACACCAATATCAGGTGTGTAGGACACAGCCATATTCTTAATTCAGGGACGAAAGAAATCATAGCCTTGAAAAGCAGGTTCCTTCTGCAATCAACTCTTTCCAAAAGTGTTTGCACTTCTATGATAGTCTTTCCTCAGACATCCTTTCCATGGTCCTTTAAGATTGCTAATGTGTTTGACATTAGCAGCTTTAGTAATCCAAAGCCAGTCTCTGTGCCAGTAAATTTAACTTGCTTAAAGTTTTCCAGCTTAAAATCTTAAGTCTCTCAGTCCAATATCTCTAGCCAAGCACATCAGTCCATTACAAATTTAACCTTGATCAAACAAACTCTCTAGGCCTGGGCAGCAGGACGCAGCCAGCCCTTATGCCAGTAGCCCAGTTCCAACAAAGTCCTCTGCAGTCTTTTCTTCCCCTTAGAAAGCTCATAAGCCAAGCCTTGAAGTTCAATGCTGTCTGCACTTAGCATTCTCAGATTCACATCAGAATAGTCCATAAAACTTGGCTTACCACTCCAGAAGACATCTTCAGCTGCAAGCACAAAGTCCATGCCTATTCCTCCAAAACAAAGGCTTCAAAAGATCAACATCCACATGGCCAGGTACATCTCACCCAACTTCTGGTACCAAGTTCTATAGTAGACAGCTTCAGGTTCACTGAGACGAACTTGCAGACCAGGCACAGTTATGTAGGAAGGGATTTATTGAAGCTTACAGATCCAGGGGAAGTTCCATAATGGCAGAAGAATCTGGCCTGCCTTCACAGGACCAAGCAGAGAGAGAGAAGTACAAACCTAAAGGTCAAAAGCCACAGCACACTTCAGGAACTCCAGCTAGGCACACTTTGCATATCTTTAGATTGAAATCGGAAAACCCACCACCACACCTTAAGATCACCCAGTGACATTACCTCCAGCCAGGTAGCCAGCAGATGCAAACTCCAAACAATAAAGAACTGAATATAATGGGGGCCATCTATTCAAACCACCACAACATGCAAAACCCACATGTTTTCTTAAAAGTTGGTGGCTATGTAAAGAAAAACATATGGGTTATTATTTGAGTGGGAAGAGATCTTGGAATTGGTCAAGATAAGTCAAATATGATACTGGGGTATTGGCAGGCATTGGTGGAAGTGACTCCCATCAAAGTTAGGTTCTTCCATGCCATAGGAAATCAGTATTTCATAAAGCAAATTTCTACAGAATCAAAAGAAAGTTTTAAATCAAATCAGAATGAAGTTGGTTATCCCCATAGCAGTCATCCCAGTATTGTGCCGGTGAACATGTCTTGCAGTCAACAGAGTAGCATGAGGGTCCATAACCAAATAAGTCTGTTGGTTATAATCCTCCCCTCTCATCTAGTCTAGGGCTTTAGGCACTGTGTAAACAAGCCAGCAGAGAGGAAGATACTGGATCATTTCCAGATAGATATTTTTTCTTCATGTCCTGCAACCAAAGTATGTGGTGTCTTCAGCAGTAAGGTCTTACTATTGCTCTATGAGGGGGGGACCAGTATCAGTTGGCCTGCATTGCTTTGAGGTCCTCAGATGGCTCCTTAGCCAACAACTGGTAGGAATGTAACCCATGTCTTACCCTGAGATTGTCATTTAATATGAGTTAGTGCTTTGATGAGTCTAAGCTTTCCTTTAGAATTTTGGAAGGTGTTACTCAATCCTCTGGCATCATCTCAAAGTCATCAGAAACTTGCACTTTCCAGGATTTTTTTTACACTCTTTCCCTTACCCTCCTCAAAGACACAAATATTTAGGATTATAGTTGCCCACAAAAAGCTTTCAGAAGAAGCATCAGAGCAAAGCAATGGATGGTGGACAACAAGATTTACAATGGCCGTGGTGAGCACCTTATGAACTTTCATGACATAGTTAACAAGGAAAAACCACAATTGTCAATGTTTGTTTTTTCACTTGAGAATGAAGATATCCAAAGCTACATCTCTACATGGTGTTATAGTAAAAAATTGTACTTAGTACACTTGGACACTTAGTACATTTGGACATTCCCCTTACAGAAGAGGTCATAACCCATGGTTACAGATGTCCACTCATTGGATCAAGAATAAATGGCATCCAGTGTGGATTTTAGTCTTGTTATTTTCTGAGTTTCTGTTCTGATATTTACTTTCCTCCAAAATCAGTTAATGCTTTAAGGTTCAACTTAATAGCCTCTTCTTATGCATTTAGCCAAGATGAATCTTGTAACTATATTAAATTCACATTTTCCGCATCACCTGCACTGATTCTCTTCATGACTACATTTTCTGTGTTTAGGCATTAAAATTGTTGTAAATGAGAGTTTTATTAATATATAGAGTAAAAAATGATGCTATGAGTTTTGGATATAACATGAAATAAATGATGAATGGTCAGCCAGCTTTTTTCTTTCTTTTTCTTATACAGTCCAAGAACACAGCCTATAGGGTAGTGCAATTAACAAGGTGTGTTCATCTAACTTAATCTAGTAATTCCCTTAATGGCATACAAGTGATTTGTTCCCATGGTGATTCTAAATCCTATCAAGCTGACAACTAGAAATTAGTCATCACACCCCAAAACTAAATATTTGAGGTGATGGCTATGTTACCCATCCTGGTTTGAGAAGTAACTATGAGAAGTAGTCGTTAACAGGAGAAGAAAACTTGAAGTTCATTCTCTTAGTATGTTAAAATTTCCCTTTCTCTAGGGTCTAGGGAGATGGCTCCGTGCATAAAGCCTTTGACAAAAATTAAGGACCAGAGTTCAGATCCTCAGCAGCCAGGAAAGCCAGACACAAACCACATCAGGCTTCTGTAGTCCCTGCATGCCTACAACAGGAAGAGAGGCAGTGCCTGGAGAATCTACTGGCGAGTCGTAGGCCAGGAAGGCTGGTGAGCACAACAGAAGGAGTGACCTTGTCTTAAAACATGTGGGAGGTAATTAGTGACACCCAAAAGTTGTTCTCTGACCAACACACAAACATACACAGATACACATCAAAAGAAAGAAATTTAAAATGTTCTAAAATCACGCATTATATCCATACTGAGCAGTATAACTATACATCAAATATATAACCCTCCTTTCCAACTGATATTGCCTACCCTTTGGCCATCAGGTCCCCATCTGCTCACCATCTTCTACTTTGGGTTCAGTTGTTTCACATAGTATAAATGAATAAGAAGACAGAATATTTTTCTGTACCTTATGGATGTCAGTTATTATGGATTTTAGCCATCTTTTCTGCATTTGCTTTTATCCACTGTATACAACATTCCTGAGGAGTAAAACTTGTAAACTAATCTTCAGGTGAGTGAGTAATGCTATTCCTAGGGTGGCTTCTTCACAGTTATTCCTTTTGCCTAATTTGAGGAACTAATTCCTCACTTAAAAGTTATAAGCTCCTATTATATAAGATTTATCTCTTTAGGATTGTTTCTCAGGTTTAGCAGTTAAAACACTTGCCTGTGAAGCCTAAGGACAAAGGTTTGATTCCCTAGAGCCCATGTAAGTCAGATGCACAAGGTGGTGCATGTATTCGCTCCTCTCCTCTTATTCTCTCCCTCTTTCTTTCTACTTGCAAATAAATAAATAAATAAAATATTTTTAAAATAGATTTGTTTCTCAAAATATTAGTTCAAGTTACACAGGACATTTTACTGGTAATCTCTACAAGTGTCCAAACTATTATTTTATCTCACTATTTGTCTTTGTATTTGCATCTCTTTCTGTCTCTTCCAACACAGATGTTCTCTACCAATCTCTCTCATTTGCATAGGGTCATCATTTGATGGAGGACTTTTTCTGTACTTTAAAGTTTGCTTCAATCATTTTTGAAGGCCTTGTTTTCCTACATTCAAAAAACAGCAAAATGTTTGAAGAATATACAAGCATTAGTTTTATTTGGTTTACTTACTAGTTTTGATGCAAATTCACAGGATTTAAATATCATGTTATATGCATGTAATGTACTTTTCACACTTATACACTAGGATTAGGTATGAATGAATACTTTGTTATATTACAAAAATGATGATGACTTTCAAGAGTTCTCCTAGCCAAGTAAGCTCAAGAGTCCTTGTTTTAGACAGAATAAACTTAATATTTACAGTAAAGGTATGATGCTGTTGTGATACACTTGTCCAATGACCCACAGGCTACACAATTTTAATATGAAATATGAACAGTTAAAAAGCAGTTAGTTGTGATTGCATATCTGAAGCTATTACAATGCAGAAGAGGCCATTATGCAACATCTCCGCTCCCAGTCTTTTTTTCAATCTCTGAACAAACTTATTTTGTTGACTATAGAGATTAAAAGCTCAAAATATGATGGTCTGAGGCTGCAATTGTTAAAAGGCTGTCTCATCCATTATTTTGTGAGCAATACTTCTCTCAGGCAGTAAGAGTAATGCTAGCAGTAAAATATTCTTTTGAGAATTTCCCTATAATTTACTTGGTTTAGACATATATTTTAGTGAATTTTCCCTCAGGTTTTTTAAGAATTGGGGCAACTGTTTTCTTCAGACAATGTTTGAATTCTAATGTACACCACACACACACATTTTCTCTTTCTTCTGATGTTAGTGTGTGTGTATGCACATCTGTGTGTGCATATATGCTCATGTGTGATGTAATAGGCTCAGGTAAGCATGTCCAACATCCTAAACCACAACACATTTATTATCTATAAGGTGCATGCTTAAGAACATCCAGTGAATGACAAAGAAATTAAAAATATTTCATCATGTTTTAAGTCCACTGTGCTGGGCTGAACTCCTGTTAGCCTCAGCCATGTGAGGCTCATGACCTGTTGGTTGAACAAGTCTGGTAAAATATGGGAAGGTTGTTGCATATTGTGTTCCTAACCTTGGCCTTGGTCTTGCAGTTGGGCCTGTTGCATCTCTCAAGGAGTAGACAGAGGTATGTCCTCAGGGGAACCGATTTCTCTATGGAGCAGGCGTACACAGGAAACCCATCAACTGTCCTAGAAGAGACAAGAGCAGAGTGGCTGCCTTCAAGGGAATATCTACTTACTTCCATCACCCTATACCCTGTGTCCTGCACATCTGCATGTGTGATCAATAAAAAAGAGGGGGAGACTTCCATCTACATGTATATCTTTTTAACAGGAGGACAACCCTGGCAGAGGAAATGTGCAGTTATGCTGCCCCAATAACAATTAAGGCTTTGGCTTCTTAAAGCAGAAGAGTATGACCCAGCAAGAGATTTCTCCCCTTCACTCACAATACTGTGGGTTAGGATAGAAGCCATTTTTGGTCACTATGTGTTCATTCATTTATTCGTTCTAACAATGAATCTTCCTTGAAAACCCATCAGTCATCTATACAATTCTGAGTGGGAGTTCAGTGTCAGACAAGCTAGGGACCATTTCTAGCACAGAAGTACATGTGTCTAGTGGTGCTTGTACTGTGCATTGTGAGAGGTGGATGTCCAGAAAGTGTTCTCCTCTTTTCCTGTGCTTAGGGAAGGAAATGTCTTGTCGGTATATCAAAATGATTTTGCTCATAAGGAAATGGATGTTTCAAATACTTGTCCCCACCAAGTGATTCTTTTTCCTTCTCTTTCTTTGTAATGACATACTTTTGCTTTTAGCTGTCTTCTAAAATGTAGGAGAGCCTTTGTTTGCTTTAGTGGGTGGCTTACCCATGGTAGAATCCATGATTTAAGATGCTGTTTTTCTTTCTCATCCTGTGGTTGATATTTATTAGTCCCTAAGCTTGCATCATTCATTTTGAAGAAATTAGTTAAAATAAAAACAGAAACATCTATGTTTGAAAGCATACAGTTATTTCATGTAAAAAGTTCAGCAGGCCCTTTATCTGTCTGAATCACAGCAGACATCAGGCTCCTGAACAAAACCTCTTTCTGAATGTGGCAACTGAGTTAGTTTCTCCCAAGCAAACAGAAGGAAGAGCAGAGCTGAGATGCTGTGGAAGATTCAGTTTGCCCGCAAGACAGGCTTCTAGACTTTACACATCCAGTCCTGTTATCAAAATAGACACTTGCAAAACAGAACCAGAGGGTGCTAAATTGCACCCAATGTTCTAGTAACAAATCCTTTTCATGTTATTATGTCCTAAAGCCTATTTGTGTCCATTATCTATTTGCTCCTCACAGCCAAAATAATAATTCTATAATCATAATAATAGTACTAATCCTGTGTTAGTACTCAGTGTCCTTCTCCTAAGAGGGAATTGGTCAAAAGAGATGCAAGAGCTATTTTGTGCACAGGTACAAATCAGGATTAGTACAAGTCATTGTGGAGATCTGGTCAGCCCTCTTCTCTTCCCTTTGCCTTGTGATGCAGATCGTTAGTCCATGTGGGGACAGCTCTCTTGTCCTGGACCCTGGTTTAGGCAGGCACCCCCTATTGCTGGTCATGTTATTGGTTATTGATTTATCCTCACTGAAGGTCTCAAACCATTGGCATTCTGCTCTGATTTTTTTTTTTTTTCTGTTCTTTATGAAATACCTCCTCACTTTTTCCTGCTCAAGCTTCTTTCTCCCTCTGCATGGCCGCCTGCAGCCCTTTCTGCCAGGATTATTCCTGTAAAATTCCTTCCTCGCATGAGCCTGTACTCTAGACAGAGCTGAAATATGATGTTATTGCTTCATTTTCACTGCCCAAAGCTTTCACTGTGTTTCTGTCACGTTTCTCCAGAGATGACAGTGACACCCATTGGTCATCCTTAACTCTGGAGCATCCATTCCTCCCTTTTTGTTCTTTTTCTATTCCTTTGTATCTTATTTAAATATATAATTGTTGTTCATATATGTGTGTGTGAAAGTAGAATGATTGGTATATACAGTAACAAAACCCCCAGCATGTCAAGTTGCTGATATTCTTAGACTAGTGCTTAAACACCAGGTGCATCCAATCTTAAAAGTTGGCATGACATGGTTAACTACAAAGTTAATGTTCAAGAACTATGCAATCAACTTCACAAAACACAAGAAAGCTCTCATGTTTTAAATAAGTTATGATTTTGTGGTGGGACACATTTATAGGTATCCTTGGTTATATGCAGTGAAATCCATCCCACACACCCATGAAACTTTTCAGGAAAACCACTTTGTACTTTTCTGTGTACTTCTGTTTTGGTAAGAGCTGACTTCTGGGAATACCCCAGCCTTATCTCTTGCTCAATGGCACCCTCAGACTCTAAGAACACGGTTTGAAAGTCCAGTGACTTTCACAAACCTCACATTAGAACTGAAGTTGAGAAAAGTAAAGTGGGCCAAGATCATCTAACTAGTTGGCAACACAATAAGAACCAAATGTCACTCTGTTTGAGTTCCCAACCTAACCTCTCCCTCACCAGACACCACACACTCTGATGAAATCCTCTCATTATGTTCCTTTCTCTCAATGTCAATAGACATATGTTCCTTATCTTGCCAGTTCCATAGCACAAAATAGTCTCAGGACAGCTGGTTCTAGGAAGGAAAAGTCCCACTTATATCTACTAAGGTGAGCCTTTTCCCTCAGAATTCCCATCCTATGGCTTGTGGGCAGTGAACTGCTCCCTTGTCAGATGGGATTCTCCCTATGGAAATTTCTGGGTGGTCCTCAGAAACAGTCCCAAGTGAGACTCTCTGCTTTAGTCCAATCTGAAGGTTTCCCACAGACATGGAGGAAGGATACTCCCCTAAATGTCACCTGCAGTCAGAACAACTTAAATAGCACCATGCACCCTGATACCATCTGCCTACACCCAGCCCAGGTGGCTTGTTTGGAGGCATCCTAGGGTACAATTTCTCTTCTTCCTCTAACACAGCCCAGACTGTCCCTGCTGGAGCATTCACTTTTCTCCTGAGTGGCCCTGAGCTTCCCATATGTCTGAGAACTGGGAACTGTTTCTCTGAGTCAGCAATAGCAGCCTCAAGGCTGTTTCTACTTGTAAGTTCCTGGAGGGTTGAGCCTCTGGCCCCAACCACTGATTGTGTAGCATCTACTGTGGAGCCACATGCTTGTGAGTGTTCCCCGGGACAATGATGACTGCCACCTGGCATGGAGGATACAGAGCTGGCTTCTTGCCATATAC
This sequence comes from Jaculus jaculus, assembly GCF_020740685.1. Taxonomy (NCBI): domain Eukaryota; kingdom Metazoa; phylum Chordata; class Mammalia; order Rodentia; family Dipodidae; genus Jaculus; species Jaculus jaculus. The sequence goes on along the minus strand of NC_059103.1, from coordinate 61,357,492 downwards.
AGCATGAGTTAGTTCAGCACCAAGGTGGAAAACCTGGTTCATCTTTCCAATGCAAGAAAAGAGCAACAGGCTGGGAGCAAAAGTTACTCGGGATTTCCCCATTCACTGTGTCCTTTTCTCCAATCTTTGACTTTGCACTTTGAATACTTGATATGAATTTTCATGGCACATGTTTATACCAAAATGATGTTTTGTGTCTATTTGAAGTTCATGTTTGACTCAGCATCTTGTATTTTGCATGCTGATTCTATCACCACTACAATATTTTTTGAAGTTGGTTCCTTCTCTCTGACCTTACTCTGTGTACCTGGTCCACCACTCTTAGCCATCCCATCATAATTCTAACACCTTCTCCAGCTCTCAGAATGGTCTCCAATACACTCCCCACTCTGCCACATAAAATATCTTTGTTGCTGAAACCCTCCTTCCCTTTTCTGATTCAGAGGCTCACAGGTGGCTCCCAGATCAAAGCTCACAACACATTCCCTGACTACTCTGAAACATCACTCACTCCTCTCCTCGCCCCTTCCAGACTGGCCCTAGGACTCACATGACACTCTCCGGTGCCCTGTGCTCCCGCTGCCAGGTTAGAGCTTCTGTCTGGAGCTCCTGATACTGTGTGAAACCCTGGAGGGTAAAATGTCCTGGGCCACCTAATTAGAAAGTAACAGAGTCAAACCTCTGTGACCTCATCTCAGAGCCCTCCCCTAGACAACATGCTAGGATTCAAATTCCAGGTTGGTTTCTCATAGTATTCATCTACTGTTTTCAATGGAACTTCATATGTTACTTTTGTGCTTCTTTCATCGCAGAACATGGTCATCACATGGATGATTTGAAAGAAGAAAGGCCATGCCATTCACTGAATGATATCAGCTCAGGGATAACTCTCGCACTGCCCCTCACCACACCTTACCTCACCTGTGTGGGCAGTGCTGCTGCTGAAATGAAGCTGCCTCCTCTTCCAGAAAGCCTTGCCTGGTTCAGTGGACAGACTGTACCTCACTCATGTCTCTCCCCAGCAATGGAGGACCATACTGTTCTGTATGTTCTTCTCTTCCCATCCCAAAACACAAATGCAGCATGCCCTGTCTCTGCTCCACTGACAGCAAAACCAGCATGTGCAGTGTTGGTCACTTTACAATCACTGCTTCAAGTTTGGGATTCAGTTATACATAGACAATACATATAACCAGCTCAGCTAAGCTAGCAGTCCTACATCTTATATAGTTAAATCCAGATCACATAGATTTCAAATCCTAATGGCGTTGAAGAGATGGACAGTGGGTCAGGTGCCTGGAGCACAAGGAGCTGGGTTGGATCCCCAATACCACACACAAAGTGCCAGATATGATGAAGGTCAGCACAAGGGAGGTGGAAACAGGAGTATCCCTGAGGCCCATGACAAACCCTATCTCAAAAAAGAGGTGACCACCATGCCTGAGAATGACACCTAGCCTGCACATGCACCCACACACACAACATTCAGAGCTGATGTATTACCATGTAGATAGGGAGATGGCATAGCAGAGAGAGGGCATATGGGGCCTTGTAACTACCTTTGATTTTGACTGTTTGAACAGTTATCTACAAAACCCTGTGAGAAGTTGTCGGATGATGGAACTTTACAATCTGGTCTATATATTATGCACTTGTAAGTTCTACTGATTGATTGTTTGATTTGCATGTGTGTGGCAGGGGTTTCCAGGTTCTCTTGCTACTATAAAGGAACACCAGACAGTTTGGGTGATTTTTGATTCCAGCTTATGTGGGTGGCTTGGGAATTGGACCAGGATCAGTGGGTTTTGCAAGCAAATGCTTTCAACTGCTGAGCAATCTTTCTAGCTCCTTGCACCTGAAAATTCTGAGGTGCAAAACTACATGACAGTGATGACATCTTAATATGATATCTAGAATTGAACTATTAATTATAAAAAATACCTAAATATCACTGTTCCATTATCTTCTATCATTTATTCATCCATCATTTATGTTTAAAGCCCCATGCTTGACTCCACCACTCTGTCCATACTTTGAAGTCTAATGTAGCTGGAATTGGGTAAGAACAGAGCAGAGTGTAAACATGTTTGTTGACTTGAATTACTTTATGTCTTCACTTTCAAGATTTTATGCTAGAATAACAAGCAATTTCTGCCATTCTGCACAGGAAGAAAGCTGGTGGGAGGTAGGAGAGATGTCTGGGAAGTAGAAACACTGCCTGTGGTTCTCGGCTCCTATCTAGTGTGCTGCCTCTGCTGACATGTGCAGGTGGCCACTGGAACACACTCTAATCAGTGATGACATGGGGAAGGGTTTCCAGTCTTCCACATGGGGTCCCATTTGTGTGTAGCTTCTTTAGCAGGATTTGCCATGCCCACCTTAACTTTATTTCATTTGAGCATGCCCACAGTAGGGAGAATATCCTTGGAAGCTGCTTGCGAGCTGCTTTTCTGTATCTCTACTCCCCTTTCTGCTGGGAAGCTTCCTTCTCCAATTTTTCATTTTTCATTTTATTTGTTTAAGAGAGAAAAACAAGCAGATATATAGAGAAATAATGGGCATGCCAGAGCCTGTAGACACTGCAATTGAACTCCAGATGCATGTGCCCCTTGTGCATCTGGAATACATGGGATTAGGGGAATCGAGCCCTAGGCTTACCCTACACCTTTAGGATTCACAGGCAAGTATCTTAACCACTATGCCATCTCTCAAACCCACTTTTTCCAATTTTTAAAATATTATTTTGTTTTGAGACAAGGTCCTGCTAAGATTTTCTGGCTGTCCTTGAATTTGGATTCTTCCTTCTTCCATTGTCCACAAGTACTGGGATTACAGTCATGTACTACCATGTCTGGCAATGCTGCAGAATTTTGAAAGGGGAGACAACCTTGTGGAAATGCTCCTTAGGCAGTGAATTTTGGAGTTGAGCATGGTAATGGTACCCACCTGTAATCCCAGCACTTAGAGTTCAGATAGTAGGGTCATACACTAGAGGCTAACGAGGCCAATCAGCTGAGGTGATTATTTGAACTAGAACACAACTATTCTTTCCTTTAAGAATCAGAAGCACAGGCTGGAGAGATGGCTCACTGAATGAAGCACTTGTCACCCAAGAGTGAGAAACGGTTTGGATCCCCATTACCCGCATAAATGCTGGTTGGGTGACCCACCTGTACACCAGCTCCTCAGTGCTCAGGAGGCAGAGATAGGGAATCCACACAGCAAGCTGGATAGTTAGACTACTTGAGTTGGTGAGCCCTGGGTCCAAATGAGAGATCCTGCCTCAGTAAAAAAGTGAAGAACAACTGGGGAAGACACCCAACCAGCCTGTGATCTCCACGTGTACACACACCCACACCCCCCCAAATACTCTATTCTCACACAGTATTCACACATGCACATATTCAAGCTTTAGTCTCCCACATGTGTACACATACTCATACACACAATACACATGGGAAAAAAAATAAATAAAAAGCAGAAGCAGGCCTCTCAACATCATGCCTCTAGCTTTTCTTCAAGTCTGTGTAAAAAGGAGTGTTTTATTCAGAAAAGCTCAGGGCCTCTCCTGCCCTCTGTAAGCACACTACCATGCAGTATCTTTGTACACAGGTGGCATTTTCCAGGACTGAAGCATTATTTTTTTCTCATACTCATTATAAGTCATACATAAAATCCCTGTTTTCTTCCCCAGAGCCCTGGCACTGTTGTTCCCAAGACAGCCCCACCCACATGGCTGAGAGAGCCGATCTCACCAGCTTCCAGGAGGCTGCCAGATGGGCTATGGAAGTCCCTGGTGAGCAGTCAGTTAAGTTGGCTAAATTCTTAGACTTTGCAGGGAGCAATCCTTTCACGAAACTTCCACCCTATTGATAACTTGGGGATGGTATCTGTTTGATCTCTGTGGTGGGTGATCTGCCTCTGACAGCAGAATTTAAGGCATTTTTTATATTTACTTAGAATAACCGAGAGCCTCATGATTAGTTCTGCTGGTGGGGGGGTGTCACTTACCATGTACCAGGCAAAGTCCTGGGAATACTGTAGACACAAACTTAGTAGGAATAGTTGCCACTGTAAATGGTATTAACTTTAAGGGGTGAGCTCCAGTTATGAGTCAGGGTACTAATTGCAGGAACACAGACAAGCACATGAGATGGCTCTTGTAAGGCCCAAGTACACCTGACCCCATGGCTAGGGGAAAGATCACTCACAGATTGGCTGTGACTTCACAGCTCTCCAGAACTTCCCTGGAAGAATGAATAAGAAAGCTGGGGAGGGAGGGCTGCGTAGAGTAGCAGCCTTTGCAAGGTGGCATGGGCCACATCAGCAATGTTCCTCATCATGGTACCTCCAGCATCTGGGCTCAGTGTTCACCAGCCTCATATTTAGCAGGGCATTGATATTTGTGCACTCAACTTAAACTTCAGGATTCAATGATGTCATGCAGTCCAGTGGTCCAGATGATGCACCACTGACCACACATGGCCCACTGATAACACACCCACAGATACCACAGCATCATGCTTTTAAAGTGTGCACTTCCGTGATTTTTGCTATCACAGTTGCTTCACCATCAGGACTATGTGTTTTTAAAATATTTTTTCTGCCCCTCCCAAGTACCTAGAACCCATTTGTGGTCAATTCCTATTTCTGTTTCTTCTAGTGTATTATATTAATCTCCTCTCCATCTTTGGATTTGCCTGTTCTGAATTTTTCTTATGAATTGAATCACACAACATGTCATCTTGACATCTTTTCTGCCTGGCTTCTTTCACTTAGCTTACTGTTTTCAAGGTTTCTCTATGTTGCAGTGGGGATCAGTACTTCATTCCTGCCTGTAAATAGATAACATACATCACTTAACATGAATATATAGATAATACTGGGCTGGAGAGATTGCTTAGTGGTTAAAGTACTTGCCTACAAAGCCAAAGGACTCAGGTTTCATTCCCCAGGTCCCATAGAAGCCAGTTGCATAAGGTGGCACATGCATCCAGAGTTTGTTAGCAGCTGCTGAAGGCCTTGGAGTGGCCATTCTCTCTCTCTCTCTCTCTATCTGCTTCTTTCTGTCTCTCTCTCTCTCTCAAATAAATAAAATAAATATATAATGCTATTTTCAAGGTTAATCTATGTTGCAGCATGGTCCAGTACTTCTTTCCATTCTATGAATAGATATAATACATATCATATGACATACTACATATTTGTACATTCATCAGTTGATGGACACATAAGATTTCACTTTTTGTGGGCTATTTTGAATAATGTCATTGTGAACATTTGTGCATTTTTGTTTTCATTTTTCTTGAGGGCATATAGAGAGGTAGAACTGCCAGGTTTAGTAACTGCCATACTTTCCAAATGTGTCTCATCGTTTAACATCCCCCCCCCACTGGTACGTAAGAGCCCCAGTTCTTCTACATCTCCTGTCTCTCTGTCATCAGAGTCACCTTGATGACTGTGGAGTGGCAGCCCATTGGGATTTTATTTTTATGTGTCTAATAGCAAATGGTATAGAGAATGATTTCATGTGCTTCTTGGCCAGTCGCATATCATCCATGAAATAGTAATCCATTAATTTGTCTACACTTAATGAGTTCTTATTTTAAGGTCTGGGATATGGTCCTGCTATTAGAGTGCTTGCCTAATGTGTACAGAGCTCTGGATTGGATCCACAGCATCGTGGTGGAGCATGCCTATATCCTAGCACCCGAAAGGTGGAAGCAGGAGGATAAGGTGTTCAAGGTTATTCTCTAGTGAATGTGAAGCCAACCTGGACTACGTGAGACCCTATCTCAGAAATAAAAGAAACAAACAAGACAAAATGAAATGAATCAACTCAGGAACTGAATTCAAGATCTTGGCATTTTACTCTAATTATTTCTATTTCAAATTAAAACAAAATTGAGTGTGTGTGTGTGTGTGTGTGTGTGTGTGTATAAATGGACATGCCATGGTCATTTGCTGCTACAAATGAATGCCATATACTTGCATCACTTTTTGTGTGTCTGACTTCATGTGTGTAGCTAGAGAATTGAACCTGGGCTGGCATGCTTTACACATTAAGCACCTTTTAGTGCTGAACCACCTCTCCAGCCCCATTTACTTCATGTTTTAAAATCATCCCATTAAATCCCAAATTCTGACCTTAGCAACCAACATCAAGGCTAACTCTGGTTTCCCGAGTGCTCCTGAGTACTCCAAGGCAGTTCATTTTCTCCAGAAAGGAGAGCCATAGTTCACCATCTGTGAGACCCACTCTGGTCCTAGTTGTCTCTGACACTAAGTTCTTCTGGGAGTCAGGAGTATAGCCTCTCTTTAGTAATAATTCAGCTCACTTCCAAACAATGTAAAGTGACACTTGAATCAGAGAACTGCTGAAAGAACCAATAGTAAGAACCATGTCTAGAATGATGCTAATACAGGGCTAAAGAGATGGCTCAGCAGTTTAGGTGCTTGCTTGCAAAACCTAAGGACCAAGGATTGATTCTCCAGTACCCACATACCCTATGGTGGCACATGCATCTGAAGTTCATTTGCAATCAAAGGAAGCCCTGGTGTTCATTTTTTTCTATCTCTTTTTCCCTATCTGCTTGCAAAACAAAAAATGGAAGTATAAAAAAGATGAATGCTGCTAATCCAGCTAATGCAAGGCCACTATAGAACACAAATCCCATTGCCCTGTCCATGATCAGATGGCACTGGATAAAAGCTACCTTAAGAAAGGGCAGTGAGCTGTAAGTTTTAAAGAGCTCTCTACTTAACTCTCCAAAAAGATGCCTTCCATTTTAAGCCTGTATTTCCATTTGTTCACATATGCCTAATTCCATATTCAAAGTCTCACACTCTTGTAAGAAAGAAGACTTAGAAGGGCTCATGACTGTGCTTCTGCCTCTTGATTTTCACCTCTGCTGAGTGGATAAGGACTCATGTGCTCAGTCAACTGTTAGGGAGATCACGTAATTTGGCCTGTACACAGACATCAGTTCATTTTATTTCTATAGATTATCAAGTGTGATTATCATGTGATGAGGAGATACAAAATCACAGAAAGTTACCTGTTGAAATAGAAAAACTCCAGCCCATGTCAGAGCTAAAACTAACTGTACATGTTATTGATATGCAAACATCTGAAGGTGATTTTCTTGTGAAATTTTGGAGCTCAGAAACATGGAACTTTGGGCAAAAGACACTTTATCATCAAGGTCATTGTAATGTACCCGTGTCAGAAATGCTCAGAAGATCAAGAGGAGGGAAAGGCCATCTGGACCAGCAGTGACTGCTCTCAGGTTTGGTTTGACCCTCAGCCTGCATTTTCACTCTGCTGTTTTATCCCTTCCCCTTCCATGGAAGGACCTGGTTATTGACTCCATTCTCATTGTTGCCATGAGCAGTTTTGTCCCTAACCTTTTCCAGATCTTCCTCGGCCTTCACACTAAAGGAAAAAGAATGACTACTTTCCTACACTGTTTCTTTATGTTTAGCATCAGTATTTCTCTTCAGTCTTTTTTCCTCTCTGAGAACCATTGTCTTTCTGATTATTTGGCTCAGTTTCCTCACAGCCTCTATTTTCTTAACTTTCTTTTCCTCTATGACTATGATGGTTAAATTTGATTGCCAACTTGATGGAATTAAGAAAAGCCTGTTATTGGGTGTGGTATGCATGCCTTAATCCCAGCACTCAGGAGGCAGAGGTAGGAGGATCTTGGTGAGCTAAAGGCCAGCCTGAGACTACATAGTGAATTCCATGTCAGCAAGGGAAAGAGTGAGACCTTACCTCAAAAAAAAAAAAAAAAATACACAAATAAGAAAAGGGAAAGCCTATGGCATTAGTGAGGCACAACTTCGGGTGTGTCTGTGAGAGTGTTTCCACAAAGCATTAGAAGACTCATCCTGAATGTGGGTTAGGTGGCACCATCTCATGGGCTGGGGCCAGGAGTGAAAGCAAGCTGAGCAAAGCCATTCCTCCTGTTTCCTGGTCTGCTGAGATGCGGTCAGCCTCCTGCTGCCACACGTAGGAGCTAGTCCTGCTGCCGTGCTTCTCTCCGACTCACTGAAAGATTGTATCCTGAACCATGAACCAGAACAAAGCTTTCCTACCAGAAGTTGCTTCCTGTGAGGCATTTAGTCACAGCAAGGAGAAAAGCAGTTAATACCTTGGCATATTGAATACTTCTTTCAATGCATTTTATGGTTTGACAAATTCAGCTAACATTAATTTTTTCTAATTGGAAAGTTTTGTCATATAATATATAGCTGAGGTAAAAATCTGCCACAGGTATTCATGAGGACAAAGTAGGTTACACTGTAGTAATGAACATGAAATTTTCAGTTTCTTAGTACACAGAATGTTTATTTGTCCACATGGCAGGTCCAATGTGAGAAGCAGCCAGGCTCAGCACACTGTGGTCATTTGTGCCCATGCAAGCTCCATACTGATAGAGATATCTGGAATCTCTCCATTAGTAGGAGTGAGATCAGGCTGGGGATTCTTTTCCTTCCTTGTGCCACATTTCACTTGGCCAAAGCAGATCACACTGTCTTCTTTTCCTAAAGCGATAGAGAAGAGCATCTTTATACCAGGAAGGAATTATTCTGAGAATATCCTAATAACTAGCACATGGTTTGCCTGAATCAATTCTACAAGTTAGCATGCTGGTTTTAGGAATATGACAGGGCCTGCCTATCATTAAAACTCTTGTGTGTTGAACATGAACAAGCTTAAGAAGTGGCTTGCTAGTTTATTTATTTATTTATTAAAGAGTCTTGCTATGAAGCCCGGGGCTGGACTAGAACTAACAAGGCTCAGTATAAGCTTTCCAGGTGCTAGGAATCCGGGTGTACTCCTCCATGCCTCACTCCAAGAAATATTTATCATTGATAAAGCAGAGCTCAGCTTCTAAATGCTGCATCTACAGACCTAGGAGTTCTGCACAAAACACTTCCCATTTTCCCATACTTTGCCAGGCTCTAGGCAATCAGCAGGTGTGCTAATCCCAGGGGCTGTCAGCAGGTAGGTTCTGGCAGAATATAGAACATGAGGAATGAAGTGACAAGGAAGAGCTCAAGCAACAGACAGCTCAGAACAAGACAAGCGTAGTAGTCCCCTACTGGTGCAGGAGCCACATCCATGCACACCTCTTGCCAAGACTACAAGCCCTGGCCTACATGCTGACATTTCTGGGGAACTATAAAGGATTTTTGCATGTATTTGTGTGTGCAGTGTATGCTTATATGCATGGTTATTTGCAAGATAGTGCATATATGTACATGGGTGCTCATGTTCATGTGTGTGCATGCATGTGAAAGCCAGAGGGTAATGTCTGGTCTCCTTTTCAGTGTCTGTACATTTGATTTTTTGAGACAGGTTGTCATACTGAACCTAGAATTTATGCCTTTTGCTAGCCAAAGAGCTCTAAGGGTCTGCCTATCTGTGCCTTCTAACACTGGGATTAAAGGCACACTGTACCACATCTGGATTCCCATAGAATATGCTGTCAATAAAGTCCACAAATGCTGTAGGATTATAGAAAATTAAAGTGCTTTCTTAGCCTAGGAGATGCCGACAAGAGGCCCAGTGAGCAAGTGCAGGCACAGACAAGCATAGCATGAGTTTGGGTGTAACTAGTACCACTGTGGAGACATTCAGGAGTGCTCAGAAGCAGTGAGACAGGATTGCTAGCTGGGCCAGATGACACAGAGAAGATATCTACCTGAAAAATATAAGGATGAACATTTCTGGAAGCACAGAAGCTTGATGACATGAGCAAGAGTTGATGGGTAAGAGGCAGAACCAAGGTTGACAATGATGCTATCAGTTAGATGCATACATGCCATCCTGAATGTCCTAAAATGTGTGTCATTTCATTACATGGGGAGGTGCCACCTGCATTAAATGTTGACATTCACTATCGACTCTTAAATGCTCATTACTGGGCTGGGGAGATGGTTCAGTCAGTAAAGTACCTGCTTTGCAATTATGAGGACCTAAATTCCAATCTTCTGAACCCATTTAATTGGATATGGTGGCACATACTGTCATTCCAATGAATTGGAAGCAGAGATAGGTGGATCATGTGGGCAAGATAGCCAGCTTCACTAGCTGAATCCATGGGGTTTTGGCAGAGACAGACTCAATGAATCAAGTGGAGAGTAACAGAGGGAAACTCCTTGAAGTTGACTTCTGTTCACACACACACACACACACACACACACACACACACACACACATGTTCATGCCACATACATACATACACACACATACCAAAAAGAAACATTAACTCCATATTATGCAAGCCACTGGTCTTCCACATAGCTGAGAGTTAACTGAATATTGAAGATCAGTTTACTATTAATAGTGTCAGAATTTTCCCATGCTTGTACTTTGAACTGCTATCTACCTCTTCTGATTCAAGTATTTTCCTGAAAGAAATTGGAGTAATTTTGAATGACTTTCAGCAATTTGCATGATGCTTTACCTCTTTTTCTTAGTAGTAGGCCTAGGACTATTATTGCACAACAAAAATCAACCATGGTGGGTGAAAAAGGATTTGAGAATGTAACATATATGCTAGGAGGCAGGGTAGAATGGCGTAGAAACATTTCTTCTCAATCATCCCTGGTCAGCATAGCACAACTGACTGAGCCTTGGCTGAATGTGAGTGTAGCTTATTAACCCCAGGCTCCCATCAAGTGGGCAGTCAGCCTTCTATTGACTTAGCATGTAGTACTCAATGCACAAAGAACAATAGCAAAATCAATGACTATTACAGAAAATACATCAATGTAATTTGGCTCCAGTTATATCCTATCACCTGTCACCAATTATCTGTCTATATGAAACTTCAATCAAACCCCTTATGGCAAAAACTTCTCATATCTGCTTTTCTCTCTATTTCTAGTTTTCACAGTGAGTTATATTACCCTTCCACCACAGCTAGTGTTCCAAGCACAGAAGCAGCTTTTGGGTCTCTTTATTTTCTTATTTAAGGCTATTATCTCGGCACAGAATTTAGTATCATTTTCTGTCCATCACAGAGTCCTATCCCAAGCTCCAGTGTGAATGACATCTCCACTTCTGGTCTTGGAGTCAAAATGCATGAGGTCATTCCCTTGCTTATAATTCTGCTAAAAGACATATTGAATTTTGGTTTCTTTTGCTGTAAGAGGATGGTGTTTGTCTCACTGATGATGACCAGAACTAATTTCATAGTTCTGTTTTCATAAAGACAGCTCGTTCCTGCTTCGTGTGTGCACCTGTTATATCTTGGTGTATAAAAATGATCTTCCCAGAAAGAAAGGAAGCAAGAGAGGTTGACTCTGTGGAAGATGGACAGCATCCTAACTGAGCTTCAGTGAGACCCTGAAATCATGAGTAATGCAGTTAAAGGCTATTGACTGACGTAGCTGATTATCTCTATGTGGCACATGGAAAGGAACTGACTGTGTATTCAGTTTCAGATATATTGGAAATATTAGGATTATAGGAGGAGCTACACAGTGTAACCTAGGTTGTTAAAGAAACACAGAATTCCTAACAGGAAAAAGTAAATTATAGGCCAGAGAAATGGCTCAGTGGTTAAAGGTACTTGCTTGTAAGGCTGACGGCCTGGATTTCATTCCCTAGTACATGCATAAAGCCAGATGTGTAAAGTGGCACATACATCTGGAGTTAGCAGTGGCAAGAGGCCCTGGCATGCCCACTGTCTTTCATCTCTCTCTTTATCTCTCTCTGCTTGCAAATAAATAAAAAAAATTTTTTTGATAAAGTAAATTGCATTCATCCCACCAGAAATAGTGATAGCAGGGAAAGCATTAAGTCCCAAGAAGACTGGGGATGGAACATTACTCCAGTCTTGTGCCCAACACTTGAGTTCATTTTCATCTTCCTTGAGATACATATGACACTGGAAAGGGGAGACAAGGGCAGGAAATTGAAGGGAAACTTCACACTGATTTTCCAGGAAAACTTCTTGAGACAACTCCTCCCAGGACAATTTGCAGGAAGGGGCAGGCTTTGCTGCAGAACTGAGAGAAAGAAGAATGGAGGTAAAGGGGACACAATGACCTCCAGGTGAGCAGGCTGGGGAATGAGTAGCCAAATTCTGACATATGGAAGGAAAGGGGGATGGAGTATTAAGCTAAGATATTTTACACTGAATCTTCACTCTGGTTGTATAATACATCTTTCTCCTTTAAGTTGATTCCGTCAGGTATTTTGTTAGTGATAGCAATACTGATAGTAATATAGGTACATTTTGGGAGATTTTTGGATTACTTGGATATTATTGTCACTTTTTTTTGCAAATTCCCTTGCCTTGTGATGTAAATGTATATAGGCATTCTCTTCCACTCTTCTTCAGATCTTCTGCAATTGAATTTCATGTTAGGCTTCTAATCCAAATATATAGTGGCAAAAGATAAGGAATTCTAAAACACATGGACCACAAGTTTTCCATTCTGGCCCTGAATTTTAAAAATTTATTTTGTATTAATGTTCAGCTTTTAATTAATTTTCTTAGATCCCAGCTTCTTTAACTGTGGGCAGTGTAACTAATTGTGGGGCTTACAAATTATCTGACAATGTGAAATGTTTCTAATGTGCAACAATCAAAGATTGATTCAAAATAAAACTCATCAGTAATTTGAGGTGTTCCTGGCAGTACTCACAAAGGTTGTAGCACACGACCTCGTGAAACACACATGTGCAATTTTCACTGTGCATCCTGTCACACAAATAATGTCCATGAATGCTACCTTAATCCATTTAGATGTATGTATGTAATGAATTACAGGTTCTGACTGCACATAGAAAGTTTTCCTTAACACCACTCCTCAGCATGCAAATATGTAATTAGTGTTTCTTTGGATTGTGTTGCGTTCAAATATTTGATTTAAAAATTGTTGTTTGAGATGCTGGTGTAACTCACAAAAGCCACTTAATGTATTAGATCATGTTTCTGACGTGTGTGCCATAGAGGAGATCTGATGAGAATGAAGCTTATGAAAGCTGGGCTCCTCTGTGTATGTGCTTGGCTCATGTCCATGTAGCCCGTGCAGCCTTTATTATTCAAATTAAAGTTGACTATTTGGAAACAATTGTTGGAATAGTCTTTCTCTTACTCCCAATATTTTTGGAGTATATGTTAACCAGGATTTCCATACATTCCTACATCTTTTTTCCAGTGTCTTATGTTTTCTTCAGCCATATATTGGCCTTTCCTCACTTAAACAAGAAATATTTTGAAACATCATATTTCAGACATGAAATGAATATGCATCTCACATTCCTATAATTTTAATACCATTTAGAAAGCATTTTTTATTTTCAGTTAAGCTGTTCTTTTTAATTTAGAGGCCTTGGGGACACTTTATTTTCTTTCAGATAATTATTGATAAGAGCATCTTTGTTTGATTTCTTTTCCCAATAATTTTCAGAATTAAAAGTTAAAAGATATTGGGGGATAAAGGGGATGGCACAGTTGGTAAAATACTTGCTGTGCAAGCTTGGCTACCTGAGTTTGGATGTTCAGTACCCACATAAAATCTAAAAATGGTAGTGCACACCTGTAATCCTACTGCTGAAGAGGCAGACACAGGAGGATTGCTGGGGCTTGCTGAATTGGAGAGCTCTAGGTTCAGTGCATTAATTACCCTGTTCTCAAAAAATAAGGAAAAGTGTTATTGAGGAAAACACCCAACTTTGACCTCTGGCATGCTCATACACAGGCACTGGCCCTTGCATGCCATATATGCTCCCACACATATGAACACATGTAAACACATACCACTCGTGTGCATACACATACAAGGAAGATATTGTGAGTGGCTAGGAGAAAAATAATCATGGTCAGGGTCTTATTCTTTGTGTTACTTTTGTAGCTAAGAAAGAAATTCCTACCCTGGTGGTTTAAAAATAAACCAAACCATATCCAGCCACATGGTGGCTGTAACATAGACAGCTCTCTATTCTCCTTCTAACTAGCTAGGCTTGCTGACTTGGTTCATCCTAAGATATCCTATTGGGAGGTATAAGGCCAGGCTTGGAGTTGACTGCAAGCACTTGAGTGGCCTTCAGAGAACAGCACATAAATGGTAAAGGGATAGGGTTGGCTTTGCAACTGTCCTGGTGCCTGAAGAGCAATACCAAGTCTTGCCTTGTGGTAATGGCAGATCTAGCCAGTGATTTCCTGAAGTACTTCCTGCATGCATGAGGTGATTTCTCTACAGCAGGGAACTTCTCTTACACCTGCCTCTTTCTGCCACACACTTAGCTTCAATTCAATGAACTGAAGTATTTCTCTATGTTTCCTCTGCATTTTCTATTGTTCAGGAAGGTACAGAGGAAACAAGCCCTGCCAAAGCCCTGCCAGCAGGCCTCTGGGGATTGAGGAGACTCTTGAACTCGTCATATGCCGGGAAGGGCAACACTCAGCCAGGATGGCAGCTTGAAATCCCATGCACATTTCATGAGCAGTTGTTCCCAGCATGAATAGGGTCTCCAGAACAGCCAACCACATTTTCATGAATATGTGCTAGAAACCTGGGTGATAAATTTCTTTACTGACAGGAGGAAGAGTGAGTAGAAAGTGAAGGAAAAAGAGAACATGGAGCATAAGGACAACATTTTCCACACACACACACACACACACACACACACACACACACACACACTACAAACAATGCAAAAGTTGGAGGAACTATACTGTCAAAAATATATATATTTTGGAGACTGGAGAGATGGATCAAGTGGTAAGGTGTTTGTCTTTAAACCCTAAGGACCAGAGTCTGATTCCCCAGAACATACATAACAACATAACACCAGGGGTACAAGGTGGTGCAGGTCTGGAGTTTTTTTTTTTTTTTTTCCCCCAGTGGCTAGAGGCCCTGGCAGAGCCATTTTCTCTCTTTCTATCTACCTGCCTTTGTCTCTCTCTCTCATATAAATAATTTTTTAAATAAAAAGAACATTTGTAATAAAGGCAATTTGCACTATTTTTTTGCCAGGTTGACCTTGCTCATACGAAGCTAAATAACCTTAAAGTAAAAGAATAAAAGAAGAATGTTTTTTAAATCATGGATCATACATTTTAACAAAGTCATCTGTCTGTAACTAAGGCTTTTATTCACTATAATTATATTATAGGAACTTGGTATTTTCCCTTGGAAAATCAAGCAGATTTATTTTAATGACAATATTTAGGAATGATCAGTCAGAACTGGGGTGAAGTGTTTCTTCATGGTCACCACTTTGCTGAGAAGGAGGTGGTGGCTCACCTCAGTATAGACCTGATTAGGGCCAGGAACGGGGCACCAGATGCAGGATGAGTATACTTCCTCAGCTCCTTAGTGTAACCACCAACCTGGAGGACTAAATTGTGCATTTCTTTGGGTACAGTACAGTGATTCAAGGCAGTCACAATAGGTACATCTATCAAATCAGGGCACTAAACATGTCTCTGTTCTTACTCACTCAGCATTTCCTTACACTGTGAACATTTATGAGATATAAAACAAATAGCTCTGATCTTCAGTCCTACTTTGCTTGGGGAGGCCAGAACTCTGTCCTGAACATGTGAGATTCTGACCTTCATAGCTCTCGTTATAATTCATGTGCTGTGTGATGTGATTGTTTCATAAGAACTGCTACCAGGGAACATTTCAATTCCCTTTCCATAAGATAAGTAAAACGAATTGGGCTCTGTGTTGTGGAAATATGGCAGTGGCCACAGGTCCTTGGCATAGTCAATACTCACTAAAATCCCAGTTAATTGAAAAAAAAATAGGTAATGAATTTTTAAAACAGGTTTTGAAACATGTAACAATTTCATATTTTAACTACAATCCTATTTTGGTGTTCATTGAGACAGCTTATTGAGACATCTCTAAAATATATTAGCAAATGTTTTTCTCTTATAAATACTTACTTGATGAAAATTCATTGCTTATTTCATATTGAAGTTCTCATAATGCAGGAGAACTAAAATAGGTAATGTTTCAGATGTTGGAAGCTTATTTGAACATGTAATTGACTTAGATAATCCCATAGAAATAGTTGATTATTTATAAAACAAAAGTTAATTGGTGAAATCACTGACGTGCTCATTTTCCATTATTTCACATTCATTCAACAGTGTAAATGATTTTGTGACAGAACTTCTGCAGTCCTGGAAATCTTGTACTACAATCAACTATTGATGTTTCTGCTTTCATTCAGTTCAGCATATTCAGTATTATACCATTTGCATTGCATTGACCAAGTAATACCTGACAGGAAGCAACTTCAGGGAGGAAGGGTGTATTTTGGCTCACAGTTCAGGGAACACAACTCATCATGGCATAGAGAACATGGTGGCAGGCACAGCTGCTGACCATGGTCAATTGAGTCTGCTTGCTCACATCTCAGCAGAGCCAGAAGCAGAGAAGTGAATGCTGGTGCTCAGCTTACTTTCTATTTTTGGCTCTTTATTCATTTGGAACCCCACCTTATGGTACTCCCACATTCAAGGCAGGTCTTCTGATTCAGTGAACCCTTTCTGGAATTAGCCTCACAGCACATCTAAAATTGTGCTTTAGTGATGTCCTAGGCATGTCTTTATCCAACCCCATTGACAAAATTAAGTACCACAGCCATGTAGCTGCTATTTAAAAAAATACTCTTGTACTACCCAAGGGCCTGTTCGCTGATGAGAGCTGACTAGCATAAAATAAATATGAGTTTGTTTGGTAATAAATTGTTATAACTGTATTTATTAAAATGTATTGGGTACTAACCATTGATGGCCATTGTCCTAATCCTGGCATACTCATGTGAAAGACAAGGCAGGATTCTATCACACAATGCTGAACATTTGGGTGAGAGTATAGCCTACCTCTGAGGGGCTCATGGCAAGTGAGTGAGGTCTACCAACCAACAGAACATGCCAATAGAGCCTGTGACTAAACAAGGAAATGCTTAAGGGAAGTTTGGGGAGCATATTTCGAAGCTCTTGGAAGCAAGAGGTGGACACAGGATTACAAGAAGTGTCAAGTATGCCTGAATTTGAATTTTGCTTCCCAGTGACCTTGACTAAGTGATGTAACCACAACTTTATAATCTGTATTTGGATAATGACATTTGCCTCATTGGTATTGTTGGGAGGATTTATCTGATGCACTCGAATTATGCATTCATTTCTTTCTTTTTAAACTGGGAAAATATCGGCCATTTGATAACTGTTGCTATCACCATCATTTTTTGAAGGCTGTGTATGAGCTGGCTTTACTGGAACCAAGGAAGTGACAGAATTACATATAGAAGGTTCTTTTCCCCAATGTATAAAGCAAGTCTAGCCATTATGCTCCACTGTACACCTGTGCCCTTTTGCACCCTCATTATGTCCTTTTATCCTGGGTGTTCTCTACGGGAGTACTGCAGGGTCTTCCTTTTTGGTGCACTTGTCACCTGGGCTCTCACCCTCCACTGCTCTAGCAGCCAAGAAACCTTAAGGCTATAATGCTTAGCAAACTCTAACCTGAGGGCCATTCCATAACCCTAAGTATAAAATAACCTTGGGCTTGAACAAGAAAATAAGTAATCAGTGTGAGAAAAGGACTACTTGAGTGAAGCTATGTCTGTACACAAGAGGTCACCACAGTGTTCTAGCAGGATACCATATTCACTGCACATACCACACCCAATCATAGATGCTAAGTATACAAATACTATGCACACATACACATGGCCTTTCACATGTATACATACCTCATACAGTATATTTCATACACATACACACAAAACCCCTCACATGCACATACAATCACACACATAGTGTGCAACATCCCTCAAACATCATGTACCACAAAGCAAACACACACATAGCATACATACATGCACACATATCACATACAGAGGTATCACAGGACTAGTATTTCTAGTGTATTGAACTGAGAGGGAGGCTGGGGGTAGGGATTTACAGTCATAGATGCCTGCTATAGCTTACCCTGTGGAACAGGTGACAGCCTGAGAAAAACCCTGTGAATACTCAGGGCAGGCATAAAGTAACTCCAGGTAGGCATCCCACCACTGACATGCAAAACTCTGTAGATTCCTTGAGCCTGTGTCCTTTGGTAAATAATGAAAGAAATGTCTTGGGATGAAAATGGGACAAGTCCAGCCTCATTCTATGTCATTCTGAGTGAATCCTAGGAAAACAATGTCCTCATCCTGGAAAGTGGGTGGGTATACAACGGCCTTGCATCCCTGACTTCTGCCCTTACTTTCTATGTAGTTATTTTCCTCCCGTGCTTTCTCCATGTCAACATTCAGTTATGGATATGGGAAGGGCTTGGGAGTCCACTCCCCTCTTTGAGGAGCCTATGATAGTTGTTGCCAGGGGTGAGGGAGTCTTTTCTCTTGTGATATACTCACTGGTAAGTGATGAGAAGGAGTGTATTGGAACTGAGGGGGATAAGGGGAGGTAATGTGGGGACACATGATCCAGAGCAATATACACATATGAAAATGTTAAAAATAAACAACAAAATATTATGCTTGTTACATACAAATTCCCTTTACACACACACACACACACACACACACACACACACACACACACACACACACACATATATATATATATATATATGTAGCTAGCTAGAGAGAGAGAGAGAGAGAGAGAGAGAGAGAGAGAGAGAGAGATTTGTATAGAAATAAATAACAAAATGTCATGTTGCATGTGCATGTCTGTATACTATATAAGCATGCATGCACACCCAGTGAAGGCAGACACAGCCTCAGTTACCCGTCAGCTCCTTCTGGAGCAGTGGTGACAAGGCCACGCTGAGTTGGCACTTGGCTCTAACTGAGCTTCACCAGCTGGTGCTCTTGAATACACCCTGCTTCTCCCTGTCGAACACTCACCAGTTGTTCTCCCTCCTTCCTGCCTTCCTTTGCCTACTGACACATTATTTGTTTATTTGTTCTGCAAAAAGGGACTGAGTGATGATTATAGAGCGGAGCCAGTTGGCTCTGTCCTCACTGGTTGGCTCGATGCACACTGGACCCAGTGGAGTGTTTGTAGGTCACCCTCCAGTAACACCACCCAGCATCAGCACACAGCCTAAGCTGGCACAGCTAGCCTGGGAATACAGTTCTCTGCAACCAAAGCGTGACAAATTTGCTGCTGAGCTGGAGTGACCATGTAAGCCTCCACCATGGTAATGGGGGCTGCCCTGGTGTTAACACAGGATGTCTGTCTGTCCCTGGAGGTGCTTCCTTCTTCTGACCTGTGCATGGAAATGAAATGGATGCTGGCAAGAACCTCGGAGAAGCTGGAGAACTGCAGTTATGAAAAAGAAATAGCCTAGAGGAACCCTCATGTTTCCAGTGCTAAATCTGATGAAAGGGGATTGCAGCAAAATTAACCGTTGAGATTTAGTTCTTGTAGTTATTATTTTTTCTTGAGATGTAACCATTATACTGAGAAAAGGCCATGCTCAGTTAATAAATGGTTGTGTCTGACTCTTTCACATTGTAATAACAAGTCTGGCTTTAGCTTGCATACTGGACCATTTAGTATTTTTATCAAGGGTTTCAGTTTGTGAATATTAAACCTTAACAGTGATCTGAGTTTATATACTTTTCGCTACTTCTAAGCATTAGTCAAAATTTGGTACTAAAACAATACCATTGACTATGAAATCTAGAGATAATAAATCTGTTATTTTAAAGTAATTATTTTGTTTCTTGGCATGTGTACTGTGTATATATGGTGGGTGTACATGTGTGTATGTATGTTCCTACATATGTGGGAACATGTGTGTCTGAATGTGTAAGTGAAGGTCAAGTTCAATGTCAGGTGTCTTCAGTCACTCTCCATCTTGGTTTTTGAGACAAGGTCTCTCACTAACCTAGATTAGCTAGCCAGTGCTCCTGGGGATCTGCTCATCTCTGCCTCTTTAGCATTGGGATTACAGGTGCATGCCATTCCACAGGGCATTTTATATGGGTTCTGAGGACCTGAATCCAGGTGTGAAAGGCCTTTTACCTACTGAGCAATCTCTATAGTCCCAAAGTAATTCTTTGTGATCCAAATTTTACTAAGATATACAGTAAAATATTATTTGTTTAGAGGAGGGACTTATCATCAATATGGTGGTATTATATCTTTGTGTTATTGTTACCCTACTTCTGAGTCACTTACATAATTTGCTTTGAGAGCTAAGATAGTTTCAAGTTAAACTAAGAATCTGTCTACTATCATAATTTTCTCAATTTTTAAAAAAAATTATTTATTTATTTATTTTGAGAGCGACAGACATAGAGAGAAAGACAGATAGAGGGAGAGAGAGAGAATGTGTGCGCCAGGGCCTCCAGCCTCTGCAAACGAACTCCAGATGCGTGTGCCCCCTTGTGCGTCTGGCTAACGTGGGACCTGGGGAACCGAGCCTCGAACTGGGGTCCTTAGGCTTCACAGGCAAGCGCTTAACCACTAAGCCATCTCTCCAGCCCAATTTTCTCAAATTTTTGTTATCATTAACTGAAAGGGCAAACTTCCCAATGGAGAAAGTCGGAATGTAAACATTCTGCCACAGTTCACAGCTAGGCCTTGCTCTAAATGAGCCAGGGTCTAAGGCAGTGCAGGCAGGGTAATGCTTGCAGAGGACCCAGGTGCCATCCGACCTCCCAGTGACACTCACTGCCCTCTTTCCATTCTCTGGGGCACGTACTGCCTTAAAAAAAAAAAAAAGAAAAAAGTGTGAGGGCTGGAGAGATGGCTTAGCGGTTAAGCGCTTGCCTGTGAAGCCCAAGGACCCCGGTTCGAGGCTTGGTTCCCCAGGTCCCACGTTAGCCAGATGCACAAGGGGGCGCACGCGTCTGGAGTTCGTTTGCAGAGGCTGGAGGCCCTGGCGAGCCCATTCTCTGTCTCTCCCTCTATCTGTCTTACTCTCTATGTCTGTCGCTCTCAAATAAATAAATAAATAAATTTTTAAAAAAAGTGTGAAAAATTGGTATCTCTTGACATTTATATCTCTTTATTCTCAGTTTTGAAAGAAATTTGGAAGGAATTTGTTAGATTTTCCTTTTGGACAAGCAAATCAATGTAAATGGGCATCTTGACGTCTGTGGCCACATCTAGCTCTCCTCTAGCAGTGCATTCAGTTCATTTGCCATACTGATGTGAGATTTTGGAGGAGCTAATTTTTTTTCAGCAGGTTGTTTGTTGGTTTTAAACACTTTTCTACTTTGATGAAGACCATGACATTGTTTGATAAACATGACAGCTAAGCACATTTCTGGGTTTTTGAAATCATAAAGCTTGGAAACATTATAGCAAATCTTTTTTTTTTTTTAGACCATTTTCATTTATATATGGTCAAAATTTGGAGACCCATACTACCTTAATATGTATTTAGCTACTGTCACATTCCTATGACCAAACCTAATTAAAAGTGTCTTATGGTAGGAGGACTTTGATTTTGACTCACAGTTTCAGGGCACCGGGAAAGCAGAGTGGTGGGAACATGAGGCTGCTTGCTCATATCACTGTGAACCAGAAAGCTGGGAGGGGACTGGAAGAAGGGCTAAACTATAAACCTTAATGCCCTCCTCAGCAGCTCACTTTGCCCTACCTCCCAAAGGTTGCACCACCTTCTAAATTAGTGCCAAGCACCCAGACATGTTAGCATATGGGGTGTTTCATATTTAAACCATATGGGTTCTTAAGTGTACTTTAGCAGTGATCTCTAACAGGGATTCCCTTTCCATTATTAAGCTTATTTCTCTGATCCAGGTTTTGTGCTTATGAGACACAACAAAATGTGGTCACTACCATGAAAGGATTGGCAGATTCTAAGATTGTTTCAACACTTAAAAAAATTTATTCTTTGATTGTCTTTCTGCTTAAACAAATGTATATATATACACACATATATTGCTAGACCCCAAGGCTTATGAGAGCGCTAGACAGCAGGTCTGTTAGGTCAAGATAAGAAGAAACTGCATTACATTTGCATTTCCCCACATGCAAATAAAGGTTGAAGAGTTATTTTCTTTATTTTCTTTTGTTCTTTAAGTATTTTGCTCCTAGAGTGTGTGCCAGGTGGACAGAAGAAATGGCTTCAACAATTCTAAATAAGGCAACAGTGGGATGTTTGCCTATGCAGTGGAAAACAACACCTCAGTCAACAAAAATCCACAGCAAAGTTGGGAGTATAAGAAACAGGTTCATTTCGTCCTCCCTGTGGCTTCCTTTGGAGGAAGAGCCAGGCAGGCTGTCCCTCCTCATCTCTGCATTTCCCTGGCTCCAGCTAGGCTATGATTTTGAGCCCCTGCCCTCTCTGGTTCCCTGCCTCATCTCTCTCCCATAAATCCTCCCAGTGTAAGCCCATTGCCACCCTCTTCACTGTGGTCACAGTGTTCACAAAGATCGGGTCAGCAGAACAAATTGGAGAGCCAGAGGCCAGTGCAGAATGGGCCTCTACTCATCTGAGTGTGCACACTTGAAGCCAAAGTTCAGTGGTATAAATATCATGTTAATGGTATACTAACTGGAAAACTTTTCTCTTTGATCAGATAGGAAAACTGGGGATATCAAATCCACTCACAGTGAGCATTGTCACAGGGCCATCTTGGAAGATCTTGTCTGAAGCTTGGCTCTGGTCTCAGGTTGGGTTGTGCTGCTTTGACTACCAGGGAATTTGCCAGTTCACTTCAGGCATGTCAGCCTGGCCCAGGGACTCTATGTCCTTGCCTATCATGAACATGTTGCCCTGTTTTGGGGTCTTTTATGTCTGTTTGGATGGTTTCACTTCCAAATCCCCTCCACCTTTAGGGCTTTCTGGTCTTTTCTTCATAAACAATATGCCTGACAAAGTTATTCATTCCTGTGTTCCATATTTTTCTGGAGCCAAAATCAATTTGGGTGCTATATAAAGGATGTGAGGCTAGAAGGTAGTCCTTGTCACAGCCACCTATTCAGCCCAGGGTCCCAGCACATGACTTCAGTGTTCTCCATCATTGTGTTGTCTGGTGAGACTAGATTTCCTCTAAAGTCTCCCATATAGTACCTTGCCATCAGGTAGCTTATTATTCAATCTTGTATTTTGAGGAGTGGGTAGAGGATTTCTTAACATCAAGAGTCGTAACTTTTCTCAGAATGCACTGGGACATTATAAAGTGGCCTTAACCCCACAAACTAATTAAGCTTAGAGGATTCTTTACAGTATTTTTGGTCGGCAGCAGAATTGTGACTGACAAGCTAGACTGGAGCCCACATCCTCCTGCCTGGTCTGATATTCAGCCTCAGATCTGGACTAAGAGAGGCAGGGATTAGACTATGATGGGAGGACTGTGTACTTTTGAGTCTGACTACTTTATTCTTTTTTAATTTTTTTTTATTTATTTGAGAGTGACAGACACAGAGAGAAAGACAGATAGAGGGAGAGAGAGAATGGGCGCGCCAGGGCTTCCAGCCTCTGCAAATGAACTCCAGATGCGTGCGCCCCCTTGTGCATCTGGCTAACGTGGGACCTGGGGAACCGAGCCTCGAACCGGGGTCCTTAGGCTTCACAGGCAAGCGCTTAACCACTAAGCCATCTCTCCAGCCCTGACTACTTTATTTATTTATTTATTTATTTGCAAGCAGAGAGAGATAGAAGAGAGACAGATAAGATGGCCCTGGCAGGGCCTCCAGATAGAGGATATAAAGTCTGGATGCATGTGCCACTTTGTGCATCTAGTTGCATGTGGGTACTGGGGAATAGAACCCTGGTCATTAGGTTTTTCAGGCAGGCGCCTTAACTGCTGAGCCATCCCTCCAGCCCAACAATAGTGTTCTCTTGATTCTGATTGGACAATTTTGTTATTCTTGAGTGGGGGGGGGGCAGTGTTCTCCTGACTCTGATTGGAAGACTGTGCTTTCCTAGGATCCTGTCTAGTTTCACTTTTGGAAGGAACATTAAAAAGGAATCTTTGTGAGATTCTTGGAAAGGATGCACACATCACACCAAAAAAATCAGGTCATAAAACATGTGGCTCTTAAGGAAAATAGTCATATCAAGCAAAACTCTCAATAGTGAATCAATTTTAGAGTTTGAAGCTGGTGCCTTTACCTAAGATATCTGATAGAATAGCTGAGTATCCTGGACAGGTAAATGTCTTTACAATCTGATATTTCCTGGATGCTTAGGTGCCTTCAATGACCCTGAAATGCTTGTCTGTGCTCACTGTTCATCAGGGGATGCTGGCCGTGTTCTGACAGAACAAGCTTGACCTTACACTATTCACATGATCACACTTTTATTTGACAGTGTATTAATGTGATTCTGAACTGCTTTTTCTTGTCATTTTACTTTGCTGGCAAGAGTTCAACTTTTGGCTTAAGGAGTTGTCTGGAAAACAGCAATGTTTTGTGGTATAAAGAAGAATCTTGTAAAGAATAATCTTGAGTTTAATGATACACTTTAGAACAGTCTTTAAAATTTATGTACATGAGTGTGTGTCTGTGTGTGTGTGCATGGGCATGCACATGCCATTGCTCATGTGGAGGTCTAAGGACAACCTAGGGTGTTTGTCCTCTCTCCATCTTGTTTGAGACAGAGTCTCCTTTGTTGTTATGTTTTTGTCTTCAACATGGTATGCACCAATCTCGCTGGCCTGAGAGCTTCCAAGTTCTCTTGGATCTACCTCCTATTGCCACAGGCATGTTGGGAATCGCAGACGAATGCGTTACTTGGCATCTGACTATACATATGTGTTAAGGAGTTGACCTTGAGCTAAAAGGCTTACTAGCAAGGGCTTTAGACAACTGAGCCATCTCCAAAATCCTTTAAACAGTTTTAAGACATAAATTAGAACCACATTAGCTGGTTATGAATCGCAGCTCCATCTTAGGTCTGGGTGGCATCAAGTGTTGCTAGTGGCAGTACTAGGAAGGTCCATTTGGACTTAAGCATAGGCAGGGTAGCTTCCCCACCCCCATATAAATAGGACAGCCCATCTGGAAATGGACATGAAGTTCTTGTGGCTGGTTTATTTGAAAAACCCATAAATTGATAGCTCTGAATTAGCGGGAACTCACCTGCTGCCCCTTATCCCACACTGAAATTGTTCCCTGTTGCACTGAGGGACATGCTCTCCATTTAAATGGAAAGGCCTGAGGCACTATGTGCATTCCAGGATGGCTCTAGAGGTGGGTTGTGTTGAGGAGTCCACCCTATGGAAGGGTCAGACAGGGCCAGGCCTCCCCTCTGGCCCAGATGCCAGACTTCAGATATTCAGTCTGCCTCACTCTATGGTATAAACAATGTTTGCTTTGGATAGGTTTTCGTTTAAACAATGAGGTTTTGAAAGCTCACTGATTTTGCAGCTGTGGGGACTCCTTGTCAAGAAGACAGTTCAATGGCTCATTGAAGGTAAGCTGAGTGGCAAACATCTACTTGCATGCCGATAAAGGTCAATAAACAGGAACTGAAAATGGAGACTCAAATGCAAACACACACACACGCATCACACACATACATATACACATGTTCATAGTAACACTAGTTACAAAAACAAAAATATGCAATCAAGTTACTATCATGGGTGAGTGTTGAACAAACATAGTATATCCATAAAATGGAATATTATTTAGCCATATATGAATGAAATTCTGGGCTGGAGAGATGGCTTAGTGGTTAAGACCCTTGTTGCAAAGCTTAAGGACCTATGTCCAACTCTCCAGGTCCCATTTAAGCCAGACTCAGAAGGTGACACAAGCACACAAGGTAACGCATGCATGCAGGTGGCACACATCTAGAGTTTTATTACAGTGGCTGGAGGTCCTGGTGCACCAATCCTCTTTCTCTCATTAAAAAAATAAAAATTAAGAAAACAAAAGGAATGAAATTCTGATGCATGCTACAACATGAGTACATCTGAAAGCATCACATGAAAATGAAATTGTCCCCTCACAAAAGAACAAATCGATATATGGCTCTGCTTGCATGAATACCTTATGGAGCCAAATTCACAGAGACAGAAAGTAGATTAAAGATTACCAATGTCTGGGTATTGGGAGAGGATTGGGATGTAATGACTTTATTCCTGCTAGTATGTATTTGTGTGTATAGAGAATTCTGTGGTGCGTGGTATGATGTGCGTGGTGCATGCATGTGTGTCCACGTGCTCACATGCTGTGCACATGGAGGGCAGAGGAGAACTTCGATGCCCTTCTGTCTCACTGATCTGTGCATTTCCTTGAGATGGGGTTTCTTCCTGGACTGCTGTTTGCAGTCAGCGAGCCCCAGCAATTCTTCAGTCTCTGCCCTCATCCATGATTCAAGATGGGGTTATAGACATACTTAGCCAGGCCCAGCTTTTGACATGATTTTTGGGAAACTGAGCTCCAGTAGTCTCAGGTCCTCTTATGCCCTCATGTTTGAGCAGTACAAGCTTTAAATCATTGAGCTATCTCCCCAGCTGTGATCACCAAGTTTCTATTTGTGGAAGACAAAACTCTTAGAAATAAATAATGCTTATAGCTATAATTTTGTACTCTAACATTATAGTATAACATTATGAATACAATTAATACCACCCAGTTGTACACTTTAAATGGTTAAAATGGAATTTTTTTCTCCTGAGTGTATATAATTTTAATACAATAAAAGATAATTTTAGAAAAGTAAGTACTTAGGAAATTTTTGTTGCTTTTCTTGTCTATGTATATAAGGGCAGAGTAATATTTATTATGAAAATTATCTGTAGAGGAAAGCAGTGTGTGAATGAGGTTCTGAGCTGTTTCAAAGGCCATCATAATGACACCTAAATTCCTGGATCTTCCTTAAGCCATAGAGGCATGGCCCCAGGGCCAGTTAAGGTCATGCCCTCCCAAAAGATTCTAATATAGGCTGACATTCACTCCTTTGGGGAAATATTGCTGGGCAGGGTTGGAGAACAGAAACCCAGTGTATTGCCCTTTGTGTATGGAATTCTGGAAACAGATGCACCTGGTATAGGAAAATTTCAATTCCTGTGATTGACAAAAGAAATAGAAATAGCTGCATCTATCTTATTTATCTAATAGTTTAAGGTAGTTTGCAGTGGCACAAACTATTAAGCAAGACAAGGTCGACAGAGAGCAGTTAGAGATTTGTGCATCAGAGAATATGACCTGCTTGTAGCAGAAGTTCAAAGATATCCAAGCTAGGTCTTGGAACAGCACAGGGTCCACACAGGATGAGAAAGGCTGGGGGTCTTCGGCAGGCTGGCCCACCATGTGCTTCCTATACCCAAATGTCATTGCATTCCTGAGCTGTGTTTAATTCATGAGGAGAAGCCAAGTTCAGCTTGTGCCTTTTCCCCCAACTGTAAAAGTTTTGCCTGTAATCCCCTGCTTTATGTGAATAATTTCTTTCACATGAGTTGAATACTATTTCAACAAGCCAACTATCACATTCTGTTTGTTCAAGCCTCTATAGAGGACATTTGAATGTAAACTAATTAAGAATGGGTTTGCCAAAGGTCTATGTTTAAGGTGAGAAATAAAGAACTAGGAAGTATTGTCTGTGGAAGTGTTGAACCAAGGTGAAAGTTAGGTCAAATGCTTCTGCCCAGCTTCTCCATGTGGCAACGTGAGCAGCTCTGCACAGCCTATTTGTTCTGGGAGCTGGGCTCAGGTTGTAATTGGATTCATTCAGTTATCCAGCCACAGCAGCCACACTGAACTGCACCAGGACCTGGCTTCCTTCTACACAGCCTGACACCATGCATCCTGAGTGGCAGAAAGTACGCCTTCCAGACCACCACTGGGTCTGTCCATTGGACTGTTGTATACGGGTAATAATGGCAGTGATTTATGCTTCAATATTTAGAAAGTGCTAGTCAGCCATCCTAAGGAAAATCCTATGTACCTTGCCCAGGTCCTGCTGAAGCACTTCTGTAAATGTCATTTATGAGCCTACAGCTTGCTTCTCTGGCAAGATGCACACGTACTGTTTTTGCTGAATATTTTCAGCTTGCCACCCATTTCCACTTAGGATGGTCTGGATTGACTGCTGCGCGGAATGGGTCAGGTGGCTGGGTCATTTCTGACCATTGCTCTGTGTGGCCTAGTACTGTGAACCACAGAGAAGTTGAAGTCTGCATTACTTCTGAGTACTGAAGATTGATTGCTTCTGAAAGGTATGCCCATGCTGAGATCCCCTCCCCATACTTTTCACAACTCTCTTCTTTTATAGCTCAATTTGAATCCCAGAACACTCCATTCACAGAAAAAATATATGATTTGTATTTTACTTTGAATCATATCCTTTACCTACAAAAGGTATTTGGAGAATGCTTTGGGAATATTTCTCAGTTTCTACTCAACCTTATTGGATATATGCCATGAATTTACAGGTAGCCACATGCACCATGTCCACAAATTCCTTATCAAGTAGACAAGTGATCTCACAGTTTCACTTACCCTCCCAGCCTGTTTCTCCAATTTAAAAGGAGAATGTGCACTGTTTGAGGTGATCCCTATGTTCTTTGCCAGAACAGAACTCTTTTATTGGGGTGGTAGTTTGAGGTAGGTTCTCACTCTAGCCCAGGCTGGCCTATAATTCACAATGTAGTCTCAGGTTGACCTCTAACTCTGCCTCCCAAGTGCTGGGGTTAAAGGCATGAACAACTGCACCTGGCAGAACATAACTCTTGTTAAACAAGTGTGATATCTGCTGGCCCAGAAAGCCCAAGTATTTCTCACTGAGCCTTGAAGAGGTTCATGTGATATCTGATATGGGTCAGCCTCCCCACATGGAACACTGTAATACCAACCCTCAGGTCAGCTGAAAACTGCATCAGATGTTTAGATATGCCATGGTCCACACTCATCCTTTCATCCGAACCCACGCTGCTCTCTAAGGGAATTGTGGGACCAAGCAGCCCTTTTGTTGATGAGATGTCTTAATCAAGTTTCCTGTTCCACCTCATGTCAGGTTCAAGTTTCCTGGCAGTGCTTTGAGGGGAGGGGAGATAGGAGGGAAGTGGAGGGAGCTCTGAAGCTTCTGTTCTTCATTAAACATTTTGGCTTTCTCTGTCCCTCCAAGGGAGTTTAAAAACATGCACATGTTGAAGGACACTGTTCTAGTTTAAGCCCATTTTCCTAAGGGATATCGTTGAAGATCATTCCCCTTCCTTCTGCCGCCTCTGTCGACCCCACTCTCTATAGCAACTCTGTGACCATTCCATGTGGCGCCTTCCTCAGACATTTATAAAATAAAATGGTGAGGTTGATGGATGAGGACCAGCCACGTGGGGGAGCATTGACTCGGTGTCTCCTGCTCTAAAACTCTCTAGTAAATTCTCCTTCCTCAGGCTTTGTCTCTGTCTTTGTACAGTGAAATTTTTTGGCATCAGCGATAAATGAAGATTTTTACCAGGACAGTGAGCTCACCACTCTGGTGTGAGAGCAGATGGATTCTGAGGAGTAAAGGTCTGTTTGTACAGGCACATAGAACCTCTTGGAAAACTCCTTAACTATGTGGATCCTGGGCCAACTCAGTCAGAGGTCTGCATTTTAGTGTTCTCAAATTGTCAAGAAACTGGGCTAGGGCTGGAAAGGTGGTTCAGCAGGTAAGAACACTTGCTGTCCAAGCATAAGGATGTGAGTTTGATTCCCAACGCTAATGCAAAACAAGTGGTCATGGCCATTCACATTTGTAAACCTACAGCTGAATGGAGCAGACTCAGGCTGAGGGGTGGACAGGAGATTCACTGGGGCTGACTGGTCACCCAGTCTAATTAAATAAAACAGTGAGTCTCAGATTCAGTGAGAGACCCTTCTCTCAGAAAATAATTTATTTAAGTGCTTAAAAAAAATAAAGAAACTGCTATAGACTTTATGCCCTGAGGGGAAATAGGAAGATGGCATCCTGTTTTCAGGTATACTAGATGTTGCCTGGAAGTCTCCTGTGGCCTGAGGCCCAAAATTGAGCTTCAGTGCAAACAGCTTGGAGTCACTGGTCACAATGCCAGCAACATATGCATTTCTGATAAATTCCTCTGCTATTTCTGGTGAACCATAGATATGGTCACCCCTATTTAGGCCAGGATTTGAAAGCATGCCCCAAGAAGATAGCCCAACATTTGACTGTGTTTATTGGTGTGACCTGGTCTGGGTGCTTCAGTGATTGCAAGTTAGAATCCAGAGATTTTAGGATCGGCTGTCCTAGCATTTTTAGTGGATTCCCTTGTGATCATCATAGTATTCAAACAAATGAATACATTGTGGTGGTGACCAAGCAGGAGCTTTCACTGGAGGCCCTCAGGAGCCTCAGCATCTGCCTTGTCAGTCTCCAAGCTAGCTGTGCAAGGAGCAGCATCCCACTCGTGCTTGACCTCAGTACTCCTTTCTCCCCACCCCACAGCTCCATGTTTTCAGCAATACACTTTGAAGATTTAAATCTTTTCGACTTCTTCCCTACCGCACCCCAGAACTGAAAGAGGTTTAATGATACTGAGAATTGGAACACGTTTCTTTTTTTGAAGTGCACTACAATACTCATTGCTGTGGAGAACCAGTCCCAGAAGTAGCTCTGAATAAATCACCCCGGTGACATGAGAAGATGAGTTCCAGGATATATACTTGCCTTGTGCACATTCCGACTTTTGGGAAACAGGCCAAAGGAAAGATGACTCTTCTGTAAGGTTTAGTCATAGACTTCTGACTAATGCTTCTGAGCCTGACTTGTCGACAATACCAATCCAGTTTTCATGATTCTCTTTCTTATCATTTTTATTAAGGAACCAATCAATGTAGTTTACCTCAGCATATAAGAACTATGTAAGATTATTTTCATGATATAAAATATTTTTGGTCTATAAAGTGGGAAAATTTTTAAACTTATTTTCTTTTTGTTTTTTTATTATTTTATTTTATTTATCTGAGAGAGATAGAAAGAGGCAGAGACCAAAATAGAGGGAGAGAGGGAAGGAAAGAGAAAGAATGGGTGCCATGCCAGGGCCTTCAGACACTGTAAATAAGCTCCAGAAGCATGCACCACCTTGTGCTTCTGGCTTATGTGGGTCCTGGGGAATCAAACCTGGATCCTTTGGCTTTGCAGGCAAACACCTTAACCTCTAAGCCATCTCTCCAGTAAAAAGGGACAATTTTTATAAAGCAAATATCCTTTATTACAAATTAAGGAGTACAAAAGTGATCAAACTTAAAGAAAATTTTTGATATTTTCTATAATCTCTGAACTTTTACAAGCATTCATTTATAAAATATGACTTTAGTCATTACCTCTTCTCTTCCTTTTTCATTGTGACCCTCTCTGTCTGTTGAAAGTCAAAGTAGCCCCCAGGACCTATCTCACCCAGCATCTTGTTCTTCAAGCCATTTGGGATCAGCCTGCTTAGAAAAATATTCCTCAACTTCTGAGTTGATGTTTGGTGTTATAAATTCAGCTCCTGCACGCACTGGGCCTGTTAGGATATATGAAACAAATAGTGTGTACCACATTCTTTTTACCATATTCTAACCCCCTTACAGAAGGGTAACTGTGTTTCATTAAGTTACACAATGCTCTTCTCAGTGCACACCCCCAGATGTCGGTGTCAGCTCCAGCTGTGATAGCAGAATATCATCAGTGAGGTAGCTTTGCCAATAGACACATGTTCCCATAGTCCCATAGAAATGGGGCAGGCCGAGGTAGTTCTGGCCGAGCCTTCTCCATGGCTTTCTGGAAGACATCTGCCTCTTTGTTGAATAATCACATTTTGGCAAGGGCTCTGGTTGTTTCTGCCTACTTATAAAGACATGAATTCCATCACCAGACTTCATCTTTGTGATCTCAAGTAAACCAAATTCTTTCCAAAGTCCCCATCTCTAGATACATAGGAGTTTGGGCTGCAATATTAGAACTCACAAAGTAGGGATATAAGCATGCCCTCCCTAGTGATGGTAAAGCTTACATATTAAATTAAGGAGCAAATAGCCTGTATTTTTGCATATAGTATATATGTGTGTTCAAATGTGTGTAGTGCATATGTGTAAAGCTGAGTGTGTGTGTTCACATATGGATGCCTGTTGCAGTTACATTATCATTGCTGGAAAAAAGCAACTGACCAACAGCAGGTGATGGGAAGAAGTTTTTATGTTGACTTACAGTCTCAAGGGGAAGCTTCATGAGGGCAGGGGAAAACAAAGCATGACCAGAGGCTGGACATCACTTCCTTGCCACAGCAGGTATAAAACAGAGTAGAAGAGTGAGCCAATTTCTGGTAAGGGAGCTGGCTATAACACACCTAAAGCCACCCTCAAGAACACACTCCTCCAACAAAGCTCCCCTCCCAAATTACTACCAGCTGAGAAACAAGCATTCAGAACACATGAGTTTGTGAGGGACATCTGACTCAAACCAACACAATGCCTGAGGTTGACACTAGAGCATTTTCCTCTGAGACAGTGTTATTACTGAACTTAAAGCTCGCCAACGTGGCTAGACCACTTAGAGCTTCAAGGGTTCTCCTGTCTTCTCTCCAAGTGTCAGGATGACAAGCAGTTAACACTAAATCTGACATTTCTATGTAAGTGCTATAGATTTGAACTCAGATCCTCATGCCTCACAGTGAACGCTGTATCCACTAAGCCTGTTTTTCATGTTGTCCCACACTGCACAGGAGTACACAGCAGCAGATCCGTGTGTTCATAGCACTGTGGAATTTGGAGGAGACTTCTGGAAAGTCCAAATTGTACCCATCATGTAATCTTACATGAAAGGGCAGACTGTGCTAGATTACATTTATGATGGGCTGGTCAGCAGTCAGACTATAGCTCTGGGAACACACATGCATGGTCATATCACATGCAAAATATCATGTAGGATATTCAACTCAGAGGGTTTTCTCAATTGCCACAACCATGTAGAGATTATTGAGAAGGGGCTCTGAGACAGGATGGGACTTGGGTTGAAGCATAGTAGCTGCAATCAACAGAACTTGAAATAGGGAGTTGTTAACTTGAAAGCCATGATCCTGTTTTGAACATGATGATGGTGCCAGGTGTGTGAGAGAGCATGCCACGGTGTTGTCATACATCCCTCAGCCCTGAAGCATGGAACAGGGTTGGGAGACATTGTTCTTTCTTTCTACTGCTTTTCTTCTCCATCCTCTACTCCAGCTGCTCATAACCTCTATGTACCTCAAAGTATTTTGTTCTTTGTAGTCTGCTTTGGTGCTGGTGCTTCTTTGGTTGGATTTTTTGGTTTTTAGAAGTCCTAAGCAGGCATTTCCCATTTCTGTTCTTCTGGTTATTGTGAATAATATATTTGATTCTAATAGATTCTCAAAATCTTTGCTATCTTTTAAAATTTTTACAATGTTTTCATTTTCTGGAGCAGAGCTGGAAGGAGTTCTCAGATGATCCTTAAAATGGGTTAAAAAGAAAAAAAAAAAAACTGAAATAATTGAGACTAGCCTTATCTGGTGTTTGGACCATAGGCCTGGTTTTCATTAGTGGGGTCCACAGCCTCGGGTTCATTTTGCAGCTCTCTGTTGAGCTAGCTGGTCTCTTTATTGCCTTGTGCACCCATAGGCTGAGCTGTGTCCCTAGTATGAAGTAATGACCACATGCATGTAGGGCTGAGAACCTTCCAACAAACAATGGAGGCTGCCTGAGAGCTGCCAGAAAGACAATTGCTGGATTGTTTTTCATTGGGGTTCTTTTATCTCCTATTCCCTTTGACTAGAGCATATATACATTTCAAAGGGTATGTTTGTGTAAACCTTCTGAGCCTTGTCTAAGAAGCCTAGCCTACTACCACACTTTTCCTGTGGCAGATATAAACAAAAGTCTATTTTGTTTATTTCAAAAGAGCAGAATCACTAGGAATGTTTACATCAGTATATTGTTCCCCTATTTGTATAATAATGTACTTCTTGATCTTACTAATAATGAAATGGCAAATGGAGGCCTAAATTTCTCCCTCTCCCTACTTTCTCTTTTCCCCTCTCTTCTCTTCTCTTCTCTTCTCTTCTCTTCTCTTCTCTTCTCTTCTCTTCTCTTCTCTTCTCTTCTCTTCTCTTCTCTTTTCTCTTCTCTCTCTCTCTCTCTCTCTCTCTCTCTCTCTCTCTGTGTGTGTGTGTGTTTGTGTGTGTGTGTCTCCTGTTGGTGTGGCAGATCTCCAACTAAGTTTATATCTGAGGCTAGTCTTGAACTTCTGGTCTTTCTACATCCATCCCCTAAGTTTTGGTATTAGAGGCTATATCACTACTCCTGGCTATTTATATTGCTTTTATACTCAAAACCAAAAGGACAAAAAATACATTCAAGTCAACCAAGGGGAAAATCCTAAATTAATAATCCAAAGGAGACAGTAGTTCTCTATCTCATCTTGCCTCATGAAACAATACTTCCATAGTCTCACCTGCAAACTAGACCATGCTAAGAGATCCCACAGGTCCACTTTAGGAACTAAGAGAAAACAGATAGTGCTGCATATGGCCAAAGTGCCAGATCTACTAGAGCCCTTCTTTATTTTACCTGTGCAAACCTACAGCAGACTCACAGACCCTTAAAGTTTATACTTTTGTGCTTTTCTGCTGGTTTACAGATTTTTCTCATTGGCCAGGGCTAATGTCTGTAGGCAGGGCTTTGTCTTAACAAATCCAACTTCAGGAAGAAACAAACATGCCAGCCATCAGAGGAGCAGTCCTCCCATCTGGCGGTAGCCATCCAGCCCCATAGAGACATAAACACCCTGAGAAAACTCCCTTACAGTCCAACGTTTGGTAAACAAGCCAACTTGGATCCAGCCATCCCAGTCGGCCTGCTCTATAAAGTCTATGAGCTCACACTCTCCTCATCTGGTCTCCTGCATATAAATCTTCCTGTCTGTAGTACTTGAGCTCTTCACTAACCTTTGAAGGAGTTGTAGGGATTCCCAGGCTAAGGACACAAATATGACCAGAGCTTCCTGTCTCATTCACCATGACCTTGTTTCTTTTACACCTTTCAGCAAAAGGAGATGGCTTCTCTGGCCCTTTGGCAGAGTAAGCACTGAGTCTCTTAAGAAACAGCTATGTCATGGCCTGCACTATTTTACTCAGACCCTCTGTGTGGAAGGAGCAGAAATTCCTACCCTAGGAAAGTCCTACCCTAGGAAGTTCCTTTTCTGGAGAGAAATGTCTTGGCAGTGGGTATTATTCTTTAAGGTTTCAGAGAGCCTGCAGTAAGTACACAGAGTGCTAGCGAAAGCAGAGGGCGTTCCTGACTCAGAGCATTAGGTCTATGGAGTCCTGAGGGAGGCATTTTGGGTTCTGCATGGAATGGGCTATATTACACACAGCTTGTTAAATGTGTGGCAAATCAGCTGGACAGTACACGTCTTGCAGGCTCCAGGCCTGCACACTGGCCTAATAAACCAGTTCTACATAGTCTATTCCAAGCTGGCTCTCAGATCCAGTTCATATTTCAGCCTGAAGTTGCCTTTTCTGCTGCATACAGAGAATGGATGGATGTGTATAACAGTTCCAGACACCAGCCTGCACCACATGTGGGGCCTTCAGCTCTAGTTCTGAAGGGGAATCTCTTTACCATCGTCGCCTGGGTCTGATGAAAGACAGGCAGTTCTGTGTTTTCTTCTGGCAAATTACCTAGCAGAAGGCAGGAGACTAAGAAGGTAATTCAAGATTAATTCATGGATGACTGCTCATGGAATTATTTGGTCAACAGATGAAAAATGAATTTTTTACTATGAAGAAATGAAATTGTAGATAGATCAAATTTTAATCCCATCTGCCAGAAGGAATTATCATGTCCCAAGATCCTTCATGGGCCTCAATCATTCAAGCACCTATTTTTCATGCACCATCTATCTGTGAAGGAGCACACATAACCAAGGGTGCTGTGTGTTTGGTGAAGGATTCCTGTTTGGGGATTGGAGAAATTAATTAGCCCTGTACTTAACAGGGAAAAACTCAAAATAGTTTGGATGGATATTTTACATAGATTGAGGAAACTTGTTACTTTTTTAAGTAAATGGGAAATGAATCAAAACCAGAAAAAAAAGACTATTTGAAGTTCTGTTAAATTATAACTTCTCAGAGAAACAGAGCAGGCCTCCCAGGTCGCTAAATCAAAAGGAAGGTAGCCACTCAAGGAAACAGCCTCATAAATGTGAAGGCATTTGGGAGCTGAGGGAGGGGATTGTGGGTAACTGCAATTAAAAACCATGCAAGCTAATGGCATGTATAAGAGTTGGGGGTCTAACCTCAAAATGCATTTGTCTTAGAGAAAAACCCACATTTGTATAAGCATTGGTGGTACCCATCTCAATAATCATGTAATGAGATGGTCCTGGGCAGGGGCTCTATTTTGAAATATTGAAAGCTGAGCTTTCTCTGCACATATCGCTGCTTCAGAAAGCAGAGCGTGTCCAGACAGCTTTTTATAGCTTGCATTTCTCCCCCCTCCAGCTTTCTATGTGAGTGCACATTTGTGAGAGGAGTTACACGAAGCAGGAGACTAACCTTCAATAAGACATTTTGTTTAATGCCCTGTTTGGTCTGATCATTTCCTGAAAACAACTCATGTGGTACCTTACTTTCAAAGCAATGTAGGTTTAAAAAAAAAAAAGCAAATTACACTGGAACCTGAAAAGAAATGGGCTGAAGTATAATTGGCTGTGCTGCCAGAGACATCCACAGCACATTAAAGAGCCCAGTGATTAAGGGAGGAGCAGTGAGTCCTCTTGGGCCATTGCCCACTAATGAGGCAGGCCACCATCAGTGGACAGGGGAATTCTGTCAGGTCAGGTGTCTCTCTTCTGTTGGAAAGGAGCTTATTTACATGGTGTTCCCTCTCCAAGCCCCTCCAACAATCATCTTGTGTTCTCTGTGGCCTGTTACCTCCTTAGAGGAAGCATTTTAAAGGGACTCCCATGGCAGAAAAGTTGCCCACCCCCCTTTACTCTGAATCAGCAAGCTTGGTGTTGAATCAGTCTCTCTTGCATCTACCTTTTACTGAATGATGCCCTGAACTTCTAGAATATGTGAAGACAGAGAAAGAGAAGCCATAGTATGGAGAGGACCATTCATCTGCAGACAT
Organism: Jaculus jaculus; assembly: GCF_020740685.1. Taxonomy (NCBI): domain Eukaryota; kingdom Metazoa; phylum Chordata; class Mammalia; order Rodentia; family Dipodidae; genus Jaculus; species Jaculus jaculus. Next base: position 61,320,434 of record NC_059103.1, on the reverse strand, counting down.
CATCTATGTTAAAGTTGTACTTCCCCCTTGGATCATTACTATTGTTACAATTTTTCTACATCCATATTAAGCAAAGTTAATTAAAGACCACATAGCTGAGTGTTTTTTTTTTTAAACAACTATCAGTCTCAACATAGAAAACCCCAAAGCAGAAGTGATCTGGCTGTGCGCCTCATGGTCATATGGACTTGGTGGAGAGGATTCAAGGGCAAGTGGTTCATTCCATAGGTAATATGCCACAGGCAAGGCTCTGTAGGTGCACACCAGGCCTATAGCTTCTCCAGGCTACTTCTGCTAAAGATCAGGAAGGATCAGGGCTGAGAGGTCGCATCTCATCCCTGAGAAGGGGCAAGGGGGTGAGACACGATTCTGCCTAGAACTTGAGGGAATGAAATATCTATGAGATATAAGCATGGCTATTGAGCTTTCTAGAGTTTGGCACAAGGCCAAGTCTTAGGAAAGACTGAATGGGCGACAACTACGCAAATGAAGTGTGTGATGGGGTCAGAGAAGCCATGAAAGCGGAACTTTAGAATATAGCAGAAACAACAGTGTGCAGGAAAACAGAACGAGAAAGCAAGAAGGGGCCAGCAAAGCCCACGTGGAAAGTACCCAGGGGTAAAAATTCATAGAGGAACACTGGCAGGAACAAGCCAGGTAGGAGTGAAAAGGGCCACCTACAGGGAGGATCCTATGGAACCATCTACAAGTCCTCCCAGCCTGGGACAATACAGTGGAGTGGCAGCTGACATATAACCAGTGTGTCTGAGAACCTTCAGATTCTGGGCTCAGTATTTAGCTGGCCATTGGCAATGTTGCTATAGGCTGTAATGCTCACATTCTCAAAGGTGAGCTTCTTTCAGGCACTTTTAGCACTTTCATGAGATGTATAGGTTATTAGAGAAGCAACAAGGCCCCAAGCCCTACATGGGAGACAGGAAGTAGGTACACTGTCTGAAACATGTCTTCTTGAAGAATTAACAGAGCCTGTCTCAGGGCACAGAGCAAAGCTCCTGAAATCTGCTTAACTGAACATGTGCTTCATTCAGAATAACTGAAGAGAGCATGTGTGCTACAGTTACAAATAATGGACTTTGGACACAATACCAATGATTCTTGGGCTAGAGAGATGCCTCAGTGGGTAAAGTACTTGCCAAGCAAGCATAAGACCCTGAGTTCAGATTCCCCAGAACCCACATGCAAGCCAGACGCGGTGGCACACACCTGTAATCCCAGCACTGGGGAGGCGGGGACAGGAGGAGCCCTTGGACTTGACAGCTAGTTAATCTAGCCAAGTCAGTGAGTTTTGGATTCACTGTGAGAGCCTGTCTCCAAGAGTCAGGTGGAGAAGTAATAGAGGAAGGCACTCAACACTGGCCTCAAGCCTCCTCAAACACATGCTTCACATGTGTTCCCTCATGTATACGAGCATACATACATATATCCACATACCATGTACACACATACAAAAATAATTAGTGATTCTTATCTGATAATAAGCAGTCTCAGGTTCTACATTAATAACTTCTCAATTACCTAATGGTGTGACCTTTGCAGCAAGGTGTCAAACAAGGAGCTGGGTAGAAGCCAGCTGTCTTAGTCTAGTCATCTGAGACGCCTTCACTTCTAGCTCTCAATCTCCTAAGCCCTCTCAAGCTGGGGCCTGTGAAGCTTACTGAAATACAGAGACAACTTGTATTTTAAGTAGAGTTGTTCAAGTCAAATGTTGATTCCAATACTTGTCAACAGGGGTTGCGGAAAGAACACTCATTCAGAATAATCTTAACCTTCCTTCTAAAGGAGTCACTCCCAATATGTTTCCATGTGGTAGGAGGGTATCTTCACAATACTGATAATGGGATTTGTGGTCTAAACATAAAAATGTGTCATTTCTGGGCTGGAGAGATGGCTTAGTTAAGTGCTTGTCTATGAAGCTTAAGGACTCAGGTTCAAGGCTTGATTTCCCAGGTCCCGTGTTAGCCAGATGCACAAGGGGGCGCACACATCTCGAGTTCGTTTGCAGTGGCTGTAGGCCCTGGTGTGCCCATTCTCTCTCTCTCTCTCTCTCTTTCTCTCTGTCTGCCTCTTTCTCTGTCACTTTCAAATAAATTAAAAAAAAAGTGTCATTTCTGTCTTTCACAAGAAGTGCCCACTGTAGATGGCTCCTCTCTTTCCTATCTCTTCTAGATTTCTTCTCTTTCAAGAAACTTGCTACCTTAGAAAACTGAAAATGGGAGCCAGGGCTTGACTCAGGGGAGTGAAATCAGGTTGTGGCAGACACAGGCAGACGTAATGTTCACGACGTTTTCCATAGTGGAAACACAGCTAGAAATGCTTTCTTCCAACTACCTTGCAGATGAACATGTGACTAGTTTTCACCAGTGGTATACAGCAGAAAGATGGCATTCCTCCACTGGGTTGAGCTCTTCCCAAAGGAGATGAGCTGTCTGATGGTTGGCTCTCCCATTGTCAACTGGATGCAATAACAACAACCTTCTTAGGAGTTCAGTCAGTGGCATCAGATATGGAAGAAAGCATGTGTCTCATAATCTCTTTAAGGAAAAGATCTAAAAAAAAAAAAAAAAAAAAAAAAAAAAAAAAAAAAAAAAAACACTAGAAGCTGGCGTGGTGGCACATGCCTTTAATCTCAGCACTCGGGAGGCAGAGGTAGGAGGATTGCCATGAGTTTGAGGCCACGCTGAGACTCCATAGTGAATTCCAAATCAGCCTGGGCTAGAGTGAGATCCTACCTCGAAAAACCAAAAAACAAACAAACAACAACAACAAAAAAACCCAGTAGAGTTCACATGACTGATATGTAGCACAGACATAAAGTTCATATTGGATCTTACATATATTCTGTCAGGATGTTCGTCTACCCTAGTTGGTTGCTGACCTATGTGCTGAGCTAGAGAGACAGAAATAAATTCATGGGCCCATGTGATGTCCAAATAAACTCTGGAGCACAGGACTTTTCTTGAAGATTGAGGACCTAAATCTTCATAGCATATTTACCTGCCCGTTGTCTTTTCTTTGCAATTTATTTAATTCAAGAGGTCAAGGGATGGTGGGGAGCCAAGATAGGCATCTGCTATCTCCTGCATTGGCCCCTTGCTGTCTGCTACCATCATAGCTTCTTAGGTTAGGATTCTTTGGCTTAATGTTACAAAGACAGACTCAGAGAAGCTCAGGAGCACCAAAGGGTTTTCACAGGATAGAAGGAGAAAATGGCTAGAAGTGGATATCTTGGGAGTTAAGATTGGCTCCTTGTTGGAAGGGTAATATGGACTCCCATTCCTGGCCTTTTGGTTCTTCTCAGCACATCCATTCTTCCTCTCACTGCAGATCCCTTTCTTATTCATTACCTCCACCCCTCATATGGAAGCCATTTGTAGCATACAGCTTCAGGTTTATTGAGATGAACTTCCAGCCCTGGCTCAGTTATGGAGGAAGGGATTGAAACTTATAGATCCAGGGGAAGTTCTACAATGGCAGAAGAAGCTGGCCTGCTTTCACAGGACTAAGCAGAGAGAGAATCAAAAGCCAAAAGCCAAGCGCCACACAGCACAGCACACTTCAGGAACTCCAGGTAGGCATGCTTTGCATATCTTTAGATTGAAATCTCAAACCTACCACCACCTCTTAAGATCTGCCCAGTGACACTACCTCCAGCCAAGTGGCTGCAGATGCAAACTAAAAACTAATAATAAAAAAAAAAAAAACTGAATATACTGGGGTACATCTATTCAAACCACTACACCATTCTTCCTCAAGGCATGACTTGGTGTGACCATCCAGCTGTAATGCACGACATACAGCTTTGTTTTCTCCTTTACTTCAAGTTCCCAAGGGCTGCTCTGCCTCTTTTCCTTTGGATGTCAGACTATGGGACATCACCAGCTTTGGGCCTTGCTGTCCCTGTAGTTCTGTCCATTGTGACTGGGCCTGCATAGAGACACTGGGTCTTTGAAAAAATGGCCTTTGGGGGCAGCAAGGATTATGAGCACAGCAGATGTCATCCAAGATGAATGTAGGTGATAGGTTAGGACTGAGATCTCTGGTATTATAGTAGACAGGGAAATATTGAGCAAATGTTGGTTGTCAAAATATGTATAATATGTTTCATTGCCAATTATATCAGGTGCTGGGAAAAGAAATTATAGAACAACCCTTATTCTTCAGTAGTTATAAGTGTGCTTAGGAAGGATAAAAGCATAATTTTAAGTAATTAATACTAAATAATAGTAAACTACTTAGTAGACATCATTCATCATGTCAGAATGTTTTGTAGGGTCCCAAACATAACATCTAATTAATGTTTCTAGTGGTTTGTCTCAGTAGCTTTCCATATCAATACTTTGACCAGGATTGTCATGGAAGGAGAGGGACTTGAGAGTTTTAGTCATTGAATTAGGTCCCAGAGCTCCTCAGATGCTACCTGACACTCAGATGCAGTTCTACATCTTGGAACCTTTTCTAACTGCAGGATGCTATCTCTCTTTCAGGGAGGTGATAGAAGACCCTTCACTGAAGTATGGAGGGATTGAACAAAGATAGTTGGAAGGTCTCAATATGTTCAGAAGCACATACAAACCAAGAAGTGGAGAAAAGCTTGCTTATGGAATTCCACTCATTCTATGAAGCATGGAATGTGGTTTGGGCAATCCAGCCACTTCCAACAAACTACAGACACATGCACCACTTTATGAATCCAGCTTTATGTGGGTACTATGGAACCAAACCCAGACTTCCAGGTTTTGCAAGCAAGCACCTTTTACCAATGAGCAATGTCTCCAGACCGTAAAGTATATATGTTAATAGAGAGAGAAGAAACAGGGAGATAGAGAGAGAGAGAGAATGGGTGCATCAGTGCCTGTTGCTACTGCAAATGACCTCCTGACACATGTGGCACTCTGTGCACCTGGCTGTATGTGGTTCCTGGGGAAGCAAACCCTGGTTGCCAAGCTTTGCAAGCCAGTGCCCTTAACTGAAGAGTCATCTTTCAAGCCCTGATTCAACTTTCATCAGAGCATGTGTTAGGGCTGTGAAGAGAGAGGAGTGGGAAATGATGCTCTCCAGCTGCTGATCTGTATCAAGATTTAACAAGGCTCTTTCATTAGTGTCTGTGCATTCATGACTTGTGCCAGTCATGATGAAGTGTATGTCTGGCTTTACTTGGCATGTAAACATTTGTGAATTTTGTTTCCTTCCTCATTTATCAGAGGACATGATTAACAGTATCCTAAAAACTGGGACATTTAAGATGTGAAGACAAGGGTTGTCTATGGTGGAGTAGGCAGAGTTCCTGGGCCAGGGCCGAAACATCTCTTTCCAAATAACTTCAGTCCTTGTCCATGAAAACAGAGTATTTGTAACTACTGGATTGTTGCATGTTTTGAGGGGTAACTGGGTTAAAACTTTCCCTGTGCATGCTGTCAGTCAGAGACTGCATCGTGACCTCAAGTTGACAGTACCCACACAGTGGTGAGCACAACACAGACACACCAGAGCCACTACATCTCCTGACATGCCCCAAATCACAGCCTATTTTCCAACCCTCTCAAGAGTGGCCTAACAACCTAACAAAGTTCCCGATATGACCAGCTCATGACCAGCAAAGTCCTTTCTTGCCATATTATTTTGAAATGAAAGTCTCTTTTGTATATATTGTAAATATTCTTCCCAAAATTAACTGTGTATGATTGTCCACTTTTCCCAAGTAGACACAATATATAATGTGAAGCTATTGCTCTTCTCCAGATGGTGCTTCTCCAGACTGTTCTGGGATGACAGAATTTTTAAAATATTTTTATTAATTTATTTGTGAGAGAGAGACAATTGGTATGCTGGAGCCTCTTGCCATTGCAAACAAAGTCTAGTTTCATATGCATCTTTGTGCGCCTATCTTTAGGTGGATGCGGGGAATTGAACTGAGACCACAAGGCTCTACAAGCCACCATCTTTAATCCCTGAGCCATCTTCCCAGCCTACAGAAATTTTTGGTTACTACTTTTTGTATATGTATGCACGTGTGTGTGTTTATGTGTGCCAGCTGCATGTGTATGTGTGTGCATGCACGCAGGTACACATGTCTGTGATGGTATAAATGCATGTGTTTGTGCTAAGTGTGTATAGAGATCGAAGAGCCAACTTGGGTGTTATACCTCAGGGCTGCCATCCAACTTTGCTTGACATGGAGTGTCATTCTTCTAGGCTAGACTGGCTGGCTCGTGAGCACCAGCACGCCACTTGTTTCTGCCTCCACAGTGCTGGGATTACATGTATGTGCCACCACAGCCAGCTGTTTTTACATGGTTTCTGGGAATGGGACTCAGGTCCTAGTGCTTGTTCAGCAGGCACTTTGCCAACTGAGCTGTCTCCCCAGCACAATTTTTTTTTTTAATCTATGAAGCTCATTTGAACTTGTTGCACATGTGATTGTTGAGCCCTTGAAATGGAGTTACTGAATTTTTAATTTAATTCAAGTTTAAGTTAATGTAAGCAGCCATAATAGGTGGCTAGTGTATCAGAAAGTATAACTTTAAGTTATTAAGACCCTCACATGATCAGGATATCAGTTATTTTCATGCTTAAAATACCCCAAGAATTAGATTGGATAGATAACAACACTAATTTGACAGAAAACCATTCAATAGATTCTACTTGCCACCACCTCCTCCCAAAGTGACATTCACAGAGCACTGACTGTAGGCTCTGAGTCACCATCTAAGCACAGTAGCAGGTACACACTCATGCTCTGCGGACTAAAAGCTGCTTGCTGTGTGGAGTGACTGCTGCCTTTTAACCCAACCTCATGTTAATTATTGTGTTAGATAAAGAGTTGAGAATAAAGTGCATTGGTGTGGATGGCCAAGGCTATTGAGTACAGTGGAGCAGGCTGGGCTGTGGGTGCTGATGGCCGAGTCATGTGGCACTCAGATGCCAGAGTGCAGGGTTGCAATCCCAGATGGTCACAGCATTGCCTGCCATCTGTTAGCACTTGGGTAGAGTTTGGTTTGATGAAACAGAGCCAGACAGCTGGTATCAGATAGTAGAGCATCTAGGCCCAAACTGCAGGATAGTTTTGTTTTTCCTTAAAACAGCTGCTTCTGAGCATGGGACTTTAACAAGGGATGGAAGTCTCTGTTGTGTGACTAGCTAAAAGGTTGAGGGACTTCTGAGTTCAGAGCTATTCCTCTCCTCTCTCTCTTGCTCTGTCCCTCTATCATTTGAGATAGATCTTACTGTGTAGTTCAGGCTGGCCTAGATTTCATAAACATTTCTAGTGCTGAGATTATAGGCATGTGACACTACATTCAGCCAAACAACTGACTATATTCTTTAGTGACCCATTTATGAGCTTATGGGAGAGTACAAAGCAATTAGTTCTTAAACCAGTCAGATTGTGTTCAGATAACATGCTGTCATGCAAATTGTCGTACCATTTTTCCAATATGATTCTCATCAACTTTTCGGTGACACACATCTCAAATATAGCTATTGAAATATTCTGTTTTTCTTACTCACAGAAGTAGTGGTTGGTAGAGAAGATGCCCCGCTAGGATTTCTTTCAGAAATAATCCTCAAAGATTAAAATCTCCTGGTGCCAACCCAGGAGGAAGTCCCATATTCTTGGGGCAGCTGGGATCCTTGGACTACATGACTTCTCCCACCTTAGAAACTTCAATGTGCTAATAGCAGGAACTATTTGCTAAAAGTGACAGAGCCTGTGCTCTGTGATTTGTGGTGCTTGGACTTGCAGCAGTAACAACTTTTCTGGCCTGCAAGCAGAGTCCTTTCTATTAAGATTATAGCTCTGGGGCTGGGAAAAGAGCTCAGTCAGTGCATTGCTTGCTATGTAAGTAAGCATGAGGACCTGAATTTGAGCCCCAGGTACCATATAAAAATACCATGTGTGTATTGTGTGTTTGTATGAGTTTGCAATGTCACTGCTGGGAGGCAGAGGCAGGCATGTCCCTGGGGCTAGCTTGTCTACAGTGTAGCCTCCTTGGTGAGTTCCAGCCCACTGAGAGACTGTCAATATGTATGTGTGTATATATATGAATGACACCTAGAAATGTCATCTAACCTGTACACACATATACCTACATACAGGTGCTCACGCACACATACACACATGTATGTACACATGCGTACATAGTCCCCATGCTCAGATATAAAGAAATGAGCTGGCGTGCTTTACTTCTTCCAGCTACTGCTGGCATGAGCTAGTAAGCCATATCTTGGAAGGAAGCCAAGGATGCATCTCATTAAAGTAAGCTGAGGAGGTGCAAATGTTTCTGTGTGATATCACAGGCATGAATTCAAATCCATGCCTGCCAGGGTGCCCAGTGATGGGGATGCTGCTAGTGAAGTACATGTGAAAGGCACTTCTGAAATCCCAGATTTCCAGCAGAATGCGACCAGAGAAGATGTGCTTTCCCCAGAAGGTGGTTTCTATCCATGCTGAAAAGACATTAGTGGAAAGATCAGCTGCCAGAAGATGGGGCAGCAGGAAGCACACAGCCTGGCTAATTTATGAGGTCGGGTGAGAGACACAGTGCAGGCTGTCTTGGGCCCCTCCTCTCCCAGCAGGGCTTCCCAGGCCAGGGGTTGGAGGACGTCCAAACATTTCCATTGATTGGTTTATCTGATCAAAAGCTGGAAACACTGAGACTGCAAGGGGTTTTTTGGGGGGTAGGGGTGGGGGTTGTAGTTAGTAGTTCTGCTTTGCTTTTAAATTGGTTCTTGAATGATATAATAGTTAGCTGGGTTCCAAGTTTGGATCTATAAGGGATTCTAATCTTGGGGTATCTTGGAACACAGTGTGGGTTTCTCTAGGAACTTTCATTTCAGAGGCAGGCGAGTACAATATAATGATAGTGCTGAGGTATTGCTAGTTTAGGAAAATATTCCCTGTAAGTGGAGAGTTCTCTGATTCTTTGAATATAAAAAATTAACAATATAGAAAGCAAATGTTAAGAAACAAGAAAAAAAATGTTTAAAAGGAATTGTAGCTGGGTGTGGAGGATAGCTGTGAGTTTGAGGCCAAACTGAGGCCACATAGTGAATTCCAGGTCAGCCTGGGCTAGAATGAGACTGTACCTTGAAAAACAAAACAAAAACAACACAAAGCAAAAGAACCAGGAAATGTAAAGGGTTGGGGCCCTTGTCAAAGTTGTGCTGGATGTTCTCTGTAAACAATGCACCTTACTGCTAATACTGCTGGCCCCTGTCTGTCTGCAAGAGGGCTTCTCTTATAGAAAGGCATGACACCATCCTCTCCATGTACAGCCAGCGCCCTCCACTCCCTTCATCCCAAAGCAGGCTGGAGGCCAAGGGGGTACTCATCCTTCCTTCAGTCCCAGAAGTGTGAATGTACAGAGTGGGCCTGGGTGCTTACTTATGTGAGTCATATTTGGTTACCATGTTAGGAGGACAAGTGCCTCCTACAGCATTGCTTCCACTGCAAGCAAGGTCTGGGCTCAAAGTCTTTATGACTGGAGAATGGTGGCAAACAGGTAATCACCACATAAAACTCAGGACCCAAGAGTATCATCATATCAGAAGCATAGGTCATGGAACCAGATATTGTCATGTATTGAAGATAAAATGTGTGCCAAAGTCTCACATGTTTAAGCACTACGTCCCCAGATGATAACACTGTTTGGGAAGCTGGGGAATCTGTGGAGGTGAAGCCTTGCTGGAGGAAGTGGGTCACTTCAAATGGTTCATGAGGCTTTGTAACCACTTCCTATCTGTTCTCTGCTCCCTGACTTCTCTCTTGTAACCCTGCCTTCTCCATCATAAAACTCCATAAAACTGTAAGCTGAATTAAATCCCTTTCTTCTATAAGTTGTTTTTGGTCTTCTATTTGTTTATAGTACTGAGAAAGTAGCTAACACAGGCATGTCTTCTTTCCTCTTGTCCTGGAATCTCTGCAGAAAACTTTATATTGGAAATAACAGATGACACCTAACAAAGAGGAAAGCCGATACATCCCTACAAAGCCTGTGAGCTAGAGTCTGACCAACAGCCTTTCTCAGACAAGCTTCCCATCTACAAGGATGGTTTTACTAAAGGAGGGGAGTAGGAGCTGGGGAGATGGCTTAGCCGTTAAGGTCTGAAAAACCTAAGGACCCATGTTTGACTCTCCAGGTCCCAATTAAGCCAGACACACAAAGTGATACAAGTGTGCAAGGTCACACTTGCACAAGGTGGTGCATGCATCTGGAGTTCTATTGCAGATGCTGGAGGCCCAGCATACCTCACACACACAATCGCTTTCACTCTTACTCTTTACATGAAAAAAAGGCTTTTGGACTTGCTTCCAAAACATAAAAATAAAGGACAGGGTTGGATGTAGGGAGCAGGATCTGCTCTCATTGAAACCAGTGTGAAGTGTCTGAAGAAGGTGCTGGAGCCATGAATGACCCAGCAGCCCCACTCTGGTTGCACACCCAAAAGAGAAGACACCATCAGCTCAAAGGCATCTGTCCTGCCTAGATTATTGAAGCACTATTTGTAGTAATCATAATTGAGGAATACGATGCAAAGGAAGAGCTCAAATAAAAAGACAGTTGCTACTGTAGGTTGAAGGCAGAGAAGAAATGGGGTAAGGGCGGGAGGAAGTGAGTTAAGGGACACAAAGTACTAGGTGACTAGAACTGATGGACAGCTTATAATATACAACATGAGGAGTATTAATATTGTTCTCAGTTTTTTACTAAAGAAATTTTTACGGCTTGAAAGATGGTTTGGTGGGTAAAAGCACTTGCTATGCAAGCATGATAACTTGAATTCACATGCCCTGAACCCACAGAAAGTCAGATGCTATAGGGTTAGTGTCTGGAATCCCAGCATACAACTCTGTGAAGTGGGAAGCAGAGGCAGGAGGATCCTCTGGTAAGTTCACAACCCAGCTCTGTTAATGGATACAGCAAAGAACAATAGAGAGACTGTCCCAACAAGATGCAAGGCTAAGATTGACATCGGAAGTTGTACACACACACACACACACACACACACACACACACACACACACAGAGAGAGAGAGAGAGAGAGAGAGAAAGAGTAGATTTTAGCTACTCTTTCAATGAAGCAGTGGCTGTATGAGGTGATTGGTTGGTCCATATTACTGTAGGAACCACTTAATTCGATGTCTTTCAGAACAATTTTGCTAAAACTGTCAACCAAACACAGCATAACCTATTTGCAAATAAGTGCATTAGGGATAAACTTGTTAAAGGAAAGTGCAAGAGCAGATAGCACTGTTTGGAATCTGGCCCTTTCTTTAGGAAAAGAAGGGGTACCACCCACTAAAATTGGAGGAGTTGGCCAGAAAGGAAGGCTAAACTTCTTCCCTGTCCTCTCATCCTGACCTGCTGAAGAATTTCTGAGCTATGGAAACTCACAGGAGAGGCAGAACTGATATGGAGCCTCAGCAGACCCTGCCATGCTAGATGCAACAGAAGAATTGATGGCCAACTCCTGCCTGAAGACATGTGAAGGTAGATGTCTGCATGGGATCCCCTTGGAGGATTGGGTACACTGAGCAGCAGGAGAGGGGCTGGCAAGTAGATGTGGGGAAGGGAAGTGGGTATGACTCAGAGAAAGCAATGTAAGGTTGAATTTGAGCTGATAGAAAAAAGTGTTGACCCATTCTCCTAGCCAAGACAGTGATGCCACCGCACAGGAAATAACAGAAGGCATTCTTCAGCATGTCTGGAATGATGCCCATGAACACAGCAGAACTATGTGGAGCCTGGAGATTCCCCTCCATTTTCTTCCTTCACCTGAGCCAGCACCACTTTGAATGACCTCAGTAGCAAAGCTGGAGGAATGTTGACATTCTGTCTGAGGATCATAGATCAGAGAATAAGTGCTAACCTTTGGAGAGCACTCTTTCTTTGGCAAGTGAGGGTGGGGAAGATTGAAGACACCAGTCTATGATGGACAATATTAGAATATTTTCCAAAAATCTGAAATGATAGAAAATTCATAAGTCATATAAATCACAGAATCTGACACAGAACTACTGTTTTTCAGATAGACTGCACCTGATACTTAACTACAGAAGCAACGATAGTGTTTCAAGTGTGGAGGGAAAGCTGAGTGCCTTGTTCTCATTGTGTGACTTCAGTGGCTAGTTCTTGTACAACTGTTTGAGAAGTCTCAATGATTACTTCCACAATGAATGCCTTGTGTCTCACCTATGAGATTTGGAATCAGATCATACCTATATCAATCACCTTCTCATTCCTGAGACAAATAAACAACCAAAAGGAGCTTATGGAAGAAGGAAAAGGTTTATTTTGGCTTGCACTTCTGAGGGGATGTTTCATCATGGTGGGCATGACAGAGAAGACAGCTAAGCATTACACCTTTCCTATCAGCTGAGTGCCGGCAGCAAAAGTGAGCAAGTTGGCACTGGCAAGTAGGCTGAAATTGAAAATTTCAATGCCTGTCCCCAGTGGCATTCCAAGTTCAGCAAGATCCCACCTCGCAATGGCACCACCAGCTGAAAACTAAGTTAAAGGCTTAATCAAAGATACTTGAGGCTACAGCAGACATTTTACATGAAAACAACCAGACACATAATACACAATTTAAAAACAAAACAACAATAACCTATAATCAACTAGGGGAAAGAGTCAATATCTTTGCTGTCAAGATACTGCATGCTGGAGAGTACTGGTCCTGATGAAATTGTCTCTAAGGAAAGAAGTTCCCTGTATATCTCATCACCATATTACTAATATAGAAATAGACTCACCATTGAAGTAATGGGACAAGAAGCAAAATCCAAAAATAAAGGAATATTAAACCCAAACATAATAAAATCAGGGACAAATCAAAACAGAATTAGAACTTGAAAAATGGAGGTCAAGAACCAGTCTTGATTGTGTTCAGGGAATAATAAAAACTAGATGGTCTTTATTAGATTATTGAGACTATTTTTCACTTGATTGTCTATTTTTAAGGGTAAATTATGACAGATATATGTTAAAAGAGAGTATAAGTAAAGCAGAAATGCTCACAAGCTGAGAGGTATCCCAATATGGAAAATACATTGACTATTTTTAAAAAGAAACATGTGTGTTTTTGTGTGTGTGACAGAGAGAGGGGCGGGGGATAATACTGATAAAGTTGTACCACTTTGTAAGAAAGATAAGCAGGAACACAATTTTCATGCTGCCCATTTTATCCCTTCTGCTTTCACAGCCAGTGTGTGGAGCTAGCTCAAGCCCTAAAGGGTCAGAATGACTTGCTGAGAGGCTGTGTGACTGTAGAACATTAGGGGAAAGTTCAAGAGACTCTAGAACCGGAACCTCTTGTAGCAAACAATGAAATGATCTGTAAGGATCCTAGGTAGGAAATCTAACATAAAGTCCCCATGACATTGAGTTACTCAGCATCCCATTCTAAACACATTATCCCTGAGGAGCAGTGGCAATTTATGAATTTCTTGTTTAAAATCATTGCAGACATAGCTTCAATATGAAAAAGACTTCTCTCTCTCCCTTATATTCCTGTCTTTCTTCTTTGTTTCAACTGTTCTGTAAAAGCTCTCATAGAGGGTAGAAATCTGCGTCAGGTCATAGATTGAAGCTTACACTCTTGCAAAAATGGTGAAAACACCTTACTTGTGATGTTTAGGGGCACTGAGCATACCTTCCCTGGGAAACTCACAGTATTAGCTGTTGATTTTGGTTTTACTAAGGCCCATTATTGCCTAGATTTATATTTTCTTTTATGTTTATCAGTTACAGCCAGTACCAATGTATCTCTTTCAGGAATTGAGGAAAGTCATTCTTTTTTTTTTTTAAGTTTTTGGTCATTTTTATTTATCTAGTTGAGAGCAACAGACAGAAAGAGTCAGATGAGAGAGAGAGAATGGGCACGCCAGGACCTCAGCCACTGCGAACGAACTCCAGACAAGTATGCCCCTTTGTGCATCTGGCCAACGTGGGTCGTGGGAAAATGATCCTCGAATCGGGCTTTTTAAGCTTCACAGACAAGCACTTAACCACTAAGCCATCTCTCCAGCCCAAGACATTCTTTTAATTGGTTTACAGCAAATGTAGTCTATGACCCAAGTTCTTCACTTGGGTCAAATTTAAAGAAAATTCAACAGACATATCATTTATAAACTCACTATCTGACTAGGTCCTTTTCTTCAACACCAAAATAGAATACACTCTGACTTCAAAACCAAAGTCTGTTATCTTAGGATTACACTTCATACTGAAAAGCTCATGTCTTAAAAATCAAATTTGAATATCTACCTTAGGTTGGAATTCACTATTTGACATTTTAAGGAAGCACAAAAATTATTTCCATGGAATTAAATGACAGGACATTAGAAATTATCTTGCCAAAAGTCAAAAGGTAAGACATTCACTTTCACATTTTAATATTGAGTACTAATTTTGATAATGTAGTATGCAGATTTTATTAATTACCCTCCATGTGATCTGTTAGATTTATTTCTTGACCAGGAGTAAGTTGAGCGAATTGTTAATAAGTGCATCAGCTTTTGCTTCTACCCTTGTTGTTTCTAAGACACTGGTAAATACATATCACCTCTTCCAATTCATGACCTGTAACAACCCACTGATGACACAAACATAAAAATAAAACATAAACTCACTTGCAGGCCTCTTTGCATAGTATGGCTGACATTTGAGTCTGATTTCTTATGCTATTTAAAATATAACTATAGCCAGTCTCTCAAACCATTTATTTCTTGAATAATAAAATGTGCAAATTAATAGACTTGCTTGAAGCTCCCAGGGAGTCTTCAGTGCCTCGAACTCACAGAGTTAGGTGCCTTCACTTTCCAGTTACTTAGTAGGATCATGAGACAAGCCTTTCCAGGAAGAGGTAAGTTTTCAATGGGACTGGCCATGTGGCTGAGCCCACTGCTGCTTCCAACCTTCAGAAACATCTGCGGTGCCTTCACTGCCAGGCCTGAGGGCAGCAACTGGGCTTCCAACTCTCAGAAACATCTGTGGTGCCCTCACTGCCCAGCCTGAGGGTAGCAGCTGGCTACTTCTAACACTCAGAAACATCTGTGGTGCCCTCACTGCCAGGCCTGAGGGCAGCTGCTGCTTCCCAGAAGCACTCAGAAGCTGGCTCAGTTGGCGTTCAGTTAGTTGCCTGTTCATCATGAGGGTGGCTCAGGCAGTGTCAGGGGCAGAAGCCACAGCCTCTTCATTGTCCAATGCCTGGTCTCTCTCCTTTGAAAAGGTGGTAAGTGAAAGCCTGTTTTCATCAATACATACATTAAATAACACAATATATTGGACTGAGGAGATAGCTCAGTAGCTGACATGC
Organism: Jaculus jaculus; assembly: GCF_020740685.1. Lineage (NCBI taxonomy): Eukaryota > Metazoa > Chordata > Mammalia > Rodentia > Dipodidae > Jaculus > Jaculus jaculus. Next base: position 61,305,095 of record NC_059103.1, on the reverse strand, counting down.
TGGTCTCACAAGCACAAGGACCTGTGTTTGATCCCCCGAAGCCATGTCAAAATGCCAGGGTGTAGGTACAGGTAAAACACATGCACAAAATAGAAATAGGAAAAATTAAGAATTTTAGTGTAAGTAATTTCGTGAAATCTGGAAAAAGAAAATAAATTTGGATAACACAAACCTTTGAACATTGACAAATGGTGAATGCATCCACAAAGGACAGGACACATAAAGTCAGTTTTAAAATCCCTAACAGAAATGGTTTTTTTCTAAGGTAGGGTGTGACAAAGTCACCTTTAAAAAACTTCTAGAACTTTCATAATACAAAATGTTCATGTTTGAAACACCTTGCTCAATAAATCTACATACGACTGGGTCATTGCAAGTAGCTAAATTTTATAATTTTCCTCAAACATAAGAAAATTGCCTTCAAATATGCAAAGATAATGTCAGAATTCCATGGCTTGGGAAATGACTCAGAACAGATCACCTTTGTATAAGCCTTCCTTGCATATATAACCCACATTTCAATTTAGAATTTAAGTTGTAGTCATCCTCGATAGGGTACTTTTCATCTCCAGCTATAGTTCTTAAAGGCCTTGTGTCAAGTTTTGGAGACCGACATGCAGAAAGCCTTGCATCAAACCCTTAGTGCTTGGCTTCTCTGCACAGTGTCCAGGAGGGTTACTAAAATGTGCCTACATGATGGCTGATGGAAGAGAACAGAAAACTCATCTCTTGGGCTCTGGGAAGAGATTATTCATGTTTAGCATATTGACCCTGGCACAAACAGAAGGAAATGGCTTTTAGAAATCCTTCATTCACTCCTAGAATACAATTTCATGGAGCATGACTCTGCATAGTTTCAGGTTTTTTGGATGTTGCATTAACAGAAGGCTGTCTTGTTTTGGGGACCTCATAGGTCTCTCCAATCAACAGCTCTATGTAGGTAGCACCTATTTCTGGTACTGCAAGTTATAGGTCAGAGCCAAAAACTTTTGAGGATAGGATTCAACCCACCTTCTCTGGGACCTTTTTTGGGGACCACTCCCCCTATACTCCTGTTAAAGGTTATATCTTTTAGTCTAACTTCAAGGAGAAAAGTTTCAATGGTACCAGTTGATTTGGGGTTTATTTTTATGTTTATTTGCCACCAACCTGCCCTTTGTCTCCCCAAATCCTTCCATCTCTATTGTCTGTGCACCAAATTGCCTATCTAGTATGCCAGCAACTCAAGATGATCCAGGTTAGGAACAATAAGTGATTGAGAACATGCAGTGTTTGTCTTTCTGTCATTGTGTGTATTTGGTGAGTATGATCTGTTCTAAGATCATCCATTTTCCTATGAATTTCTTTGTATCATTTTTTCTTACTACTGATTAAAATTTCAATGTACCACATGTTCTATATGTACCACAACTTAATTATCTATTTGTTCACTGATAGGCAACTGGGTTGATTATGGTTCTTAGCTATATATTTCACAGCTATAAACATAGTTGACATCAGGCAGGGTGACACATGCCTTTAACCCCAGCACTTGGGAGGCAGAGGTAGGGAGACTGCCATGAGGTTGTAGCCATTCTGAGACTACATAGTGAATTCCAGGTCTGCCTGTGGTAGAGGGAACCCCTACCTCAAAACAAACAAACAAACAAACAAACAAACAAACAAACAAACAAACAAACCCAAACCATAAATGAGCAAATATCTCTGTAGTGAAGCATGGAGCATTTATGGTAAAAGCCTGCTGAGGAAATAACTGGGTCTATGGGTAGTTGTGTATTCATCTTTTTCAGGAATCTCCATATTGATTTGCATAATGATTGTACAAGTTTATTCCCACCAACAATGTGGTAGGCTGTGTTTTTGTTATCATTCAATTCTAAGAATTTTATAATTTCTTTTCTGATTTCTTCTATGACCCTTTCATTGTTTAAAAGTGTGTTGTTTAGTCTGTGAGAGCTGGTGGGGTTCTTGATGTGTCGCTTGTTCTTAATTTCTAGCTTTAAAGCTTTGTGATGTGATACAATGCATGAAATTACTTCAAATTTCCTGACTTTATGGAGGCATACTTTATGGGCTAATATATGGTCAATTTTGGAGAAGGTCCCATTGTCTGCTGAGAAGAATGTGTATTTTGTAGAGTTGGGGTGGAAAGTTCTATAGTTATGCATTAGGTCTAGTTGATCTATGATGTTGTTGAACTCTATTATTTCCCAATTGATTTTCTGCTTGGATGATCTGTCTACTGATGATAATGAGGTAACAAAAACTCTGACTATGATGGTGTTGGTGTTTCTTCCTGTTTTATTGTCAAGCAGATTTTGTTTTATAAACTGTGGTATACTTGTGTTTGATGCATATATATTTATGATTGTGCTGTGCTCATGTTGGATCATTCCCTTTAAAAGTAAGAAGTGGCCTTCTTTGTCCTTTTTGATTACTTTTGTTTTGAGGTCTATTTTATCAGAAATTAATAGGAATGCACACTTTTTTTTTAAATTTCCATTTGCTTAGAATATCATTTTTCATTTTTTCACCCTAAGGCAATGTCTATCTTTAGAGGTGAGGTGAGTTTCTTGAAGGCAGCAGATAGACGGGTCCCATGTTTCGATCCACTCTGATAACCTGTGTATTTTGATGGGTGAGTTAAGCCCATTAATATTAAAGGTTACTACTGTGAGTTTTAAATTAATCCTTGCCATGGTGAGGTCTTTTATTGGTTTGGTGCTTTCCTATGTTTTGTACTATGTTGATCCTAGTATAATTTGGTTATTGTGATCTTCTTCTTGTTGGATCTTGAGATTGGTTGTTTGATTATTCTGTGTGGAATATTCCCTGAACTATTCTCTGTAGGTATGGCTTTGTCTTCATACAATTATAAAGTTGACGATTTTCATGGAAAGCTTTCCTTTCACAATCTATTATGAGGGATACTTTTGCTGGGTACAGTAGCTTGGGTAGGAAAACATAGACTTTTTTTAAACTTTGAAGTGTTTTATTCCAGGCCCTTCTGGCTTTCAGGGTTTCCATTGAGAAATCTGACATAATTCTGATGGGATTGTCTTTATATGTTATGAGTTGTTTCTCTCTTGCTGCATTCAACACTCTTGAGTTTTAACTATGATGTGCCTTGGAGAGTTTCTTCTTTGGCCCTGTATGTCTGGTTTTCTGTAGACTTCTTGTATCTGGGTGGGCCTCTCTTTTAAGAGATTCAGAAAATTTTCTTCAATAATTTTGTTGAATATGTTCTATATGCCTCTTGCCTGGATTTCCTCTTCTTCTGGTATACCCATGATCAAATATTTGGTCATTTTAGGGTATCCCATAATTCCCTCACTTTCTGTTCCCTTAATTTCCTTTTTTTAACTTAGTGAAGTTTTTGGTCTCCCAATCAATTTCTTCTGTCTTGTCTTCCAGGTCACAGGTTCTGTCTTCTACATGAGTAAGTAACACTTTTGGTGAGGATTTCCAGAGAGGATTTTATAATTTGTATTTGATTATGGTTTTGTGTTGTATTGTATTATTTTGAATTGTGTCCCTCTCTTTTTTGAGGTACAATTTCAGTTTGAGTTCTGATTATTTTGATCCTTCCTGGAATTCATTCTTGCATTTGATCAAGTCTTCATTAAGCTTAATCAACTGGTTGTTGAGGTCTTCTATTTCTTGACTCACATTCATTTTGTTCATATCTTTTTTGAAGATTCTAACATTTTATTCAATCAACCTAATCCTGTCAAAAGTCCAAGGCTCAGAGATGATTCTTGTTGGATCTTTCATGGTTCACTTCCAGTTCAGTGATTCTTTTGATAAGAGTCTCATTTGGTTGTTTTGTTTTCATTTTGGGAATGAATTTCATTTGATTTCTCTATGATTTCTTCTATTGAAGGATGGTATCCTTGTTGGAAATTTCTTAGTTTTCTGACTTTTGTTGGCTTTTTTGCATTGTGATCTACTCATTTTAGGGAGAGTCTTTATTTTATTGAGGGTGAAGCAAGTTTTCTTCCTTTGGCCCATGCATTCTCTTTCTCAGGTGAACAGGGATGTTGGTATCTAGTTTCCAGTCTGGATACCAGAGAAAAAGGCCTGATTCTACAGCCCACCCAGAGACCAGGCCTCTCCAAGCAAGGCACAATGGGATCTACCAGGACCAGGAAACTGGGAGGAACCAGGGAACAGAGATATAGCCTACTCACTCCTTGCCATTCCTGCCTACACACCTCCTGTTCAGGGTACCTGGACCAGGGAGCTGGGAGGAGCTGGAAACAGGGATCTGGTTCTCCTCACTCCATGCCATTGTGCCTTCCCTCATACAGTCTGGGGCAAGGAACCTGGACCAGGGAGCCAAGAGGAACAGGGAAACAGTGATTTGACCTACTCACCCCATGCCATTGTGCCTACCTGCCTACTACCCGGACCAGGGTGCTGGGAGGAGCAGGGAATCATGGGTCTGGCCTACTCACTCTAGGCACCTTTGCCCACCTGTACTCTCTGGTACAGGAAACTTGGACCAGGGACTGGGAGGAGCAGGAAACAGGTTCTGGCCTGCTTACTCCATGCTGCACCCAACTGCACACTGTCCAGTACAAGGAACCCAGATCAGGGACTTAAATTAATTTTTAATATTCACATTTAAGCAAAATTTTTGTATCTTGATTGGTTCTTACTATTTTGTTTGTTTGCTGAGATATTATTGCTGTGTAGTCCAGGTTAGCATTGAACATGCATTGTTCCCCCTGTCTCAGCCTTCCAGATGCTTAGATTGTCTGTCTATGTCATGCCTAGTATCATTTTGTCTTGCAAAAGTTGAAGGTCAATTTGTTCTGGTGTTTTATGCTTTCAATGTTCTCTGTCAACAAGTGACCTTTGATAATTTACATGTTTGAAGCTACTTATTTGGATGTAATACTTTTTATATATGAACATTTCAAAGAAGTAATTATTGCTCCTGTGTGAAATCTTAAAACCATTCTTACAATTATTGTTTTCTATGATATGGAGATATAAAGTGTTGCAATGTTATGAAAATGGTTTTTAAGCAATAGCTACAAAAGCTAATCGAAGACCTATCGATTGTGAGCTCAACACCAAATATTCAGTAACAAATATTTTTAACATTCTTAGTATTATTCTGTGGTATTGTATATTAGGTAGTATTGTGGGGGAAATAGTATTGTTCTGAAGTCCCTCCCTAACCATCCCATGTTGAGAATTCCCTATCCTATTTTATGAGCATTTCAAACTCCAAACTAAGGAAATGTGTGTTAATAATAAACAACCTTGAAGCCCTGTGTTTATCATGTTCCAGCATGTCTACATCCTGTCTCATAGTCAGATAGCTTTCAGAGCCACACGATGGGTAAACACATGTATCTAGTCACATAACCTTAGGCCTGTAATTCCCCCAATACTATAAAGAACTCAAGATGTTGTCAAACTGTCTGCCATACTGCATATAAAAACTCTGAGCCATTAGAACTAAGGGTCCAGAGCTTGGTATATGAAAACCTCTGGTCTCTGGCATAATAAATTTTGAGTTCAACCCTTCCAAGGATTCTTGGTTTCTCTCTAATATTTGAACCCTAGATTCTGCCATGGTATTCTTTTTGTTGCTGTTGTTTGTTTTTTGGGTTTTTTGTTTGTTTGTTTGTTTGTTTTGAGGTAAGGTTTCACTCTAGATAAGGCTGACCTAGAATTCACTATGCAGTCTCAGGGGGTCCTCAATCTCATGGTGATCCATCCTTCTAATCTGTATATTGCTTTTGGTAGAATTGCCCTTTTCCCAATATTAATTCTACCCATCCAGGAGCATCGGAGTTCTTTCATTTATTTCTTTCATGAGTGTTTTCTTTTCTTTTTTTTTTTTTTTTGGTTTCTTGAGGTAGGTTCTTTCTGTAGCACAGAATGAATTGGAATTCACTATGTAGTCCAACAGTGGCGTTGAACTCATGGTGATCCTCCTACCTCTGCCTCCCGAGTACTGGGATTATAGGCGTGTGCCACCATGTCCTGCTCGTGAGGGTTTTTATGTTTTCATTATGTAGGTCTTCCATATATTTGGTTAGTGTTCTTCCAAGGTATATGATATTTTTCGATGTGTGTGTGTGGCTATTGAAAATGGAACAGCCTTGCTGATTTCTTTCTCTGTACATTTGTCCTTTATCTATAGAAAGGCTACTGCTTTTTGTGTTGATTTTGTATCCTGCCACTTTACTAAAGGAATTAATCACCTTTAGAAGTTTTGGTATCTAGACTTTTGGGTCACGTATCTATAGGATCATGTTATCTGCAAATAGGGATAATTAGACTTCTTCCTTCCCAATTTGTGTTCCCTTTATTTCTTTCTCCTGATTATTGCTTTTGCTAGGGCTTCTAGTACAATTATGAAGAGCAGTGATGAGTGTGGGCACCCCTGTCTTGCTCCTGAGCTCAATGGGAGTCCCTTGTGTCTTTTCCCATTAAGTATTATTTGGGCTTTTGGTGCTTTACATATAACTTTTATTATGTTGAGATGTAAACTGCCCATGCCCATTCTCCCAAGTGTTTTGAACATGAAGTGGTGCTGCATTTTGTCAAAGGCCTTCTCTGCATCTATTGATATGATCATGTGGTTCATGTGATTAAGTTTACTTATGTGTTATGTTAGTTGACCAATTTCTATAAGTTAAACCATCCCTGCATCCCTGGGATGAAGCCTACTTGATCAAGGTGGATAATGCTTTGGATGTGTTGTTGAATTTAGATGGAAAGGATTTTGTTCAGGATCATTGCATCTAAATTCATCAGGGACATAAGCCTATAGTTTTCTTTCCTTGTTGGACCTCTGTCTGGTCTTGGTATTAGGGTGATTCTAGCTTCATAAAAGAAGATGGCGAGGATTCCCTATTCTCTGATTATGTGAAAGAGTTTGAGAAAAATTGGTTTCAGTTCATCAATGAAGGTTTGGTAGAATTTAGCTGAAAAGCCACCTGTGCCTTGACTTTTTTTTTTTTTTTTTTGGAATGTTTTGATTACCTTTTCAATCTCTATGGATGCAATACATTTGTTTACTAGATTAGTCTGCTCTGAGTTTAGTTTTGGTATGCGGTATGTGTCTAGGAGTTCATCCATTTCTTCTATATTATCCAATTTACTGGAGTAGAAGTTTTGGAAGTATGCCCTGATTATTCTTCCAATTTCATTGATGTCTATTGTGTTCTTTCTGTCTTCATTTCTGATTTTCTTAATTTGAGCCTTCTCTTTTGTTTGATCAAATTGGCCAAGGGTTTATCAATCTGGTTTATTATCATAAGAACCAGCCCTTTGTTTCATCAATTTTCTTAATGGTTTTCTTAGGTTCCAATTCATTAATTTCTGCCCTGACCTTGATTATATCTTTCTGTCAGTAGCTCAGAAGGTTGGATTCTTTTTTGTTTTTTTGAACACCATAAGGTTGATGATTAATTTATTCATTTTTATTCTTTCCATCTTTGATATGAAGATGTTTAGTGCTATGACTTTTCACCCAAGGACTACCTTCATTGTGTCATACAAGTTTTGGTAAATTGTGTTTTTATTGCCATTTAATTCTAAAAATTTTAATTTCTCTTTTGATTTCTTCCACTAACCAGTTATTGTTTTAAATGGTGGTGTTTAGACTCCCATAAGGGTTGGAGTTTCTGATGTATCTCTTGTTGTTAATTTCTAACTTTAAAGCATTGTAATCTAATATTATGCAGGAAGTTAGCTCAATTTTTGTTAATTTATGGAGGCATGCTTTATGGCCTATTATATGATGTATTCTGGAGAAGGTTCCATGGGCTGGTGTAAAGGATCTTTAGTCTTTAGATTTTGGGTAGAATGTTCTGTAGATGTCTATTAGGTATAGTTGATCTATGGTGGTGTTGGGCTTTCTTACTTCCCTGTTGATTTTTTGTTTGGATTGATGATAGTGGAGTACTGAAGTCCCCCACTGTGATGGTGTTGGTGTTTCTGTTTTGTTGTTGAGTAGGTTTCATTTTATAAACTGTGGTGCACCAGTGTTTGATGCATATAAATTTATGATTGTAATGTCCTCTTGTTTGATCATTACCTTGATCAGTAAAAAGTAGACTTCTCTGTCCTTTTTGATTACTTTTGGCTTGAAGTCTATTTTGTCGGATATTAATATAGCAACACCTGCTTATTTCTTGTTTCCATTTGCTTGTAATATCATTTTACAGCCTTTTGCTTGGAGGAGGTATCTATCTTTAGTGGTGAGGTGGGTTTCTTTAAGACAGCAGATTGAGGGGTTCATTTTTCTGATCCACTCTGTTAACTTGTGTCTTGTTTTGGATCAATTAAGACCATTGTAATTTAAGGCTATAACTGTGAGGTTTGATTTAATCCCTACCATGTTGTGGAGCTTTTAGGGATTTAGTGCTTTCCTGGACTTTGTGCTGCTTTGAGCCTGTTCTAGTTTTGATTATGGTGGCTGTTACAGCATATGCACATCAGGGGATGGGAAATAAATCCATCTAAAATTGAAAGACCTTTCACCTCGGTGAAATTTCTAGGAGTTCAGTGGTGTGGGGCATGCAGGAATATTCCTTCTAAGGTGGAGGATAAGTTGTTGCACCTGGCCCCTCCCACCACTAAGAAAGAAGCACAATGTCTAGTGGGCCTATTTGGATTTTGTAGACAGCACTTTCCTCACTTGCATGGGTTACTCTGTCCCATATAACAAGTGACTCACAAAGCTACTAGCTTTCAGTGGGGCCCAGAACAAGAGAAGGCTCTTCAACGGGTCCAGGTTGCTTTGCAGGCTGCTCTGCCACTTGAGCCATATGACCAAGCAGATCTGGTGGTACTTGATAGGGATGCTGTTTGGAGCCTTTGGCAGGCACCCATAGGTGAATGACAGCAGAGACCCTTGAGATTCTGGAACAAGGCCCAGCCATCATATGCAGACAATTCTCCCTTCGAGAGACAGCTCTTATCCTGTTATTGGGCCTTACTAGAAACTGAATGCTTGACAATGGGCCATCAAGTTACTATGTGACCTGAGCTGCCCGTTTTGTGCTGGGTGTTATCTGACCTACCAGGCCATAAAGTTGGACTTGCACAGCAGCTGTCCATCATCAAGTGGAAGTGGTATACCTGTGATCAGGCTTGAGCAGGCCCTGAACGTACAAGTAAGTTGCATGAGGAAATTTCCTAAATGCCTATATTTGCTACTCCTGTTACAATGTCTTCTGTCCCTAAGCATCCACCTATGGCATCATGGAGTGTGCCCCATGATCACTTGACTAAAGAGGAGAAGACTATGGCATGGTTTACGTATGGCTCAGCATGTTATGCAGCCAATTCCTGAAGTGGACAGCTGCAGCATTATAATCTCTTTCTGGGACAACTCTGAAGGACTGTGATGAGGGAAGTCTTCACAATGGGCAGAACTTCAGGTGGTGCACATGTTTGTGCAGTTTGCTTAGAAGTAAAAATGGCCAGATGTGCAATTATATACTGATTAATAGGCTGTGGCCAATGGTTTGGCTGGATGGTCTGGGACTTGGAAGGAGAACAGTTGGAAAATTAGTGATGAGGAATTTGGGGAAGGTGTATGTGGATAGAGCTCTCTGAATGGGAAAATGATATAAAGATACTTATGTCCCATGTTAATGCTTATCAGAAGGTGACCTCATCAGAGGATGATTGTAAGAATCAAGTAGACAAGCTGATCCATTCTGTAGATAGTGATCAACCTCGTTCCTCAGCCACCCCTGTCATTGTCCAATGGGCCCATGAATAAAGTAGCCATGGTGGCAGGGATGCAGGCTATGCATGAGCCCAACAATATGGACTTCCACTAATTAAGGCTTACCTGGCTGCAGCTGCTGCTGACTGCCAAATCTGCCAGCAGCAGAGTCCAACTCTGGGCCCCCAATATGGTAGTATTCCTTGAGGTTACCAGCCTGCAACTTGGTGGCAAATTGACTATATTGAACCTCTTCCAACATGGAAAGGGCAGTATTTTGTCCTTATTGGAATAGACACTTATTCTGGGTATGCATTTGCTTTTCTTACATGCAAGACATCTGCCAAAGCTACCATCCATGGGCTTACAGAATGCCTTATTTACCATTGTGGTATTCCACACAGCATTGCTTCTGACCACAGAACCCACTTCATAGCCAAGGAAGTACAGCAATGGGCTCATGATCATGGACTTCACTGGTCTTACCATGTACCACACTACCCTGAAGCATCTGGCTTGATAGAATGGTGGAATAGCCTTTAAAAGAAACAGCAACTTCACCAACTAGGTGGCAATAGCTTGGAGGGCTGGGGGAGCATCTTCCATAAGGCTGTATATACTCTGAATCAGCATCCTATATATGGTACTGTTTCTCCTATAGCCCAGATTCATGGGTCCAGGAATCAAGGGGTGGAAATGGGAATGATACCACTTACCATCACCCCAAGTGACCCATTAGCCAAATTTTTGCTTCCTGGTCCTGTAAACTTATGTTCTGCTGGCCTAGAGGTCTTGGTTCCAGAGGGTGGCGTGCTTTTGCCAAGAGGAAGCAAAGACTTTCCCCCTGGCCACTTTAGGATCCTGGTGCCCTTGAATGAACAGGCTGAGAAAGGAGTTACAGTGGCAGCAGGGGTGATTGATGCAGACTACCAGGTGGAAACTGGACTGCTCCTCCACAATGGAGGTAAGGAAGAGTATGTCTGTGGTGCAGGAGATCCTTTATGGTATCTGTTGGTGTTACTATGCCCTGTTATAAAAGTCAGTGAACAACTGCAACAACCAAATCAAGGCAGTGTGATAAATGGCCCAGGTCCTTCAAGAATGAAGGTTTGGGTCACCCCTCCAGTTAAAGAACAGACCTACTGAGGTGCTTGCTGAAGGGGAAGGAAATACAGAATGGGTAGTAGAAGAAGGTAGTTACAAATGCCAGCTAAGGCTATGTGACCAGTTACAAAAAGGAGGACGGTAATTGCCATGAGTGTTTCTGTCTTACCTTGTTAAGAGTGTTTGTACATATCTACACCTTATTCTTTCTCTATTTCTCTATTAGGTAATTAATACTGATTAGGATCATATTGCTAGTTAACCACTGTTGAATTTATATTTGACTTATATTAGAGACTAAACCTTCCTCAAGAAATCTTGCTTTGTATGGGTGGGGAGAAGATTGTGTGTTTCTGGTTGTAAGAGGGATAGTTATATCATGTTAGGCAGCATTATGACCTTGTTATTGTCTTCATTTGAAATTCAGTATGATTTAAGGAGATGTGGTTTGGTGTCCAGTTGACAAGGGGTGGACTTGTGATGGTTTAGTTTGTGTCAACTTGATCTGTTTAGGAATCCACAGACATTCCTCATAAGTGGGTCTCTGGAACTGTTAACTAAAGGAGGAATCCTTTCCTTAGAGTGAGCTCTTCCCCCAAATGGGAAGTCACTCTTGGGGCGGGGGCTTTATCTAAACAAGCTCTGGGAAGTATCTCCTCATCCCACCTGGCTGTCAGTGCTGCTTGCTGCTTGCTGCTTGCTCAGCTTGCTGCTTGCTGCTTTCCACTGTGGACTGAAGATAAGTGTGAACTGAAGACTGGGGCTCTCCAGGAAGCCTCCAAGCCTTCAGCATCAGATAGGGACTGCTGAGGCATCCAGCCTTGTGAGCTGAGCAGCTGCCAGTCTCCTTGACTTTCAGGCCTGCAAACTGCTATTGTTGGACTGCCATAAAATAATCCAATAAATTCCCTCTTAAAACAATTTATTCTATCGGTTCTGTTCCTCTAGAGAACCCTGACTAATACAGGGTGATCTTAGGGGTTTGGTATTTTCTTGGACTTTAAGCTGTTTTGTGCCTGCTCTAGTTTTGGTTATTGTGGTCTTCTTGTAGGCTTTTGAGATTGATTGACTCTCTGTGTGGATTACTCCCTGAAGTATTCTCTGCAGGTTTTACTTTGTGTTCATATAATCATAGAGCTGACTTTTATCATGGAATGTTTTCTTTTCACCATTTCACATAAGAGATAATTTCAGTAGGTGCAGTAGTTTGGGATGGAATTCAGATTTTTAGACTTTAAAGTTCAAGGTCCTTTTGGCTTTTAGTGTTTCCATTGAGAAATCTGATGTAATTCTGATGGCCTTGCCTTTGTATATAATGAGCACTTTCTCTCCTGATGCTTTTAGAACTCTTTGTTTTCATTGTTAAGAGTTTTAACTATGATGGGATTCGAAGAGTTTCAGATTTGGTTCTGTCTGTTTGGTGCTCTGTGGGCTTCTTGTATCTGGATGGGCCTCTCTTTTACAAGATTGGGAAAATTTTCTTCAAAATGCTTGTTGAATATGTTCTCTATGTATATGTCCTATATTTCTTCCTGTTCTGGTATATCCATGATCAGGATGTTTGATCATGATCATTTTAGTTCATCCCACAGCTCCCTCGTATTGTGTTTGCAAGAGTTGTTGAATTTAATGAAGTTTATGGTCTCTGGATCAATTTCTTCTGTTTTGTCTTCCAGATCAGAGGTTCTGTTCTCCACATGTGTGACTCTGTTAGTGAGGGGTTCTAGATAGGTTTATTATTTTTATTTAAACAACATTGTTTTTAGAGATATAAATAAAGAGAGCACTAGGCCTCAGCCACTGAAATCAAACTTCAGACACTTGCACCTCCTAGTGGGCATATGTAACCTTGGGCTTGCCTTACCTTTGTGCTTCTGTCTTATGTGGGATCTGGCAAGAGATTGAACATGTGCTCTTAGGCTTTGCAGGAACACATCTTAACCATTAAACATTTCTCCAGCCCTCCGGAGAGGTTTATAAAAGCTCAATTTGATTTTTTTTTTTTTTTTTTTTTTGCATCATGTCCATCTATTTTTTGAAGTACAATATCAGGTTGAGGTCTGATTTTCTTTATGCTTCCTGGAATTCATTCTTGATTTGATAATGTCTTCATTAATCTTAATCAGATAGCTATTGAAATCCTCTATTTGTTGACTCACCTTAATAGATTTATCTCTCTTTTAATGTCCTCTTTGGTTTTCCTCAATTAAGTTAAACCTAGTGGCAAAAGCTGTGTGCTGTAAGAGAGAATACTGTTCAATTTCATTTATGTGATTTTGGGTTTTTTGATGATTTGCTTCCAGTTCAGCAATTCTTTTGGTAAGGGCCACATCATTCGTTGTGTTTTCATTTTGGAATTCAATGTCTGTTTTCTCTATGTTTTCATTTGTGGCTTCAATTGGGGGACTAGGCATCTCTGGTTGAGATCTCTTTGACTTTCATTGTTTTCCCTTTTTTTAGTTGTTGTTGTTTTTCACATTGTGGTCTATGCATCTCAGTGTAAAAGTCACATTTTAATGAGGATGCTGCAAGTATTTGTCCTTTTAGGATCTGCAGTGAGCGTTCTGTTTTCAATGTGATCCCGTTTGGAGTAGGATGGGGTTATAACTGCAGATGACGGGTTGTGGAGGTTTCAATGTATCAAAGGAAACTGGGGAACTGGGATATCAGGTCTACTCACTACAGTTGTATTCACTCTTCAACAGGGGAACTGGAGATTGGGGAACCAACGATTGGGGTACCAGAAGCCCAGAATCTGGGGAGCCAGGAGCAAAAGGCCAGCTCCCATAGTGGCCCATGCACTCTCTGGCTCAGTGGAACTGGGATTTGAGGGTTCAGGGGCTGGTCAATCAGTAAGCTGAAGCATAAGGCCTGCTTCCATAGCACATGCACAGGGCTCATCCTGCCCCAAGCCAGGAGCATGGGTACCAGGACAAGCAAATCTGGAGGTGAGGGATGAATCGGGAGCTCTGGCTTACTTACTCTGTGTCTGTGCCATCCTAAGTAAGTGGTCTGGGAGTTGGTGCCCTAGGGGTGAACACTTCTTTCTATTCTGTCTGGGCCTCCAGCCCATGAGTTGGTGCTTCCCACATTCAGAGCAGCTATGCTACCCTGAGTTGAGTATCTGTGGAAAGATGGTGAACTTTGGGCATTCAATTGGTGATTCTAAATTATTTAATACTGTACCTAAATGTTTTCCGAACTTATAAAGCACAATGGTTTGGTTATAGAAAACAAAGACTTTAATATTTTCCTGTATCAGTCTTCTACATTGGTTTGTATTGTTTTAGAATGCTTGCCTTTAAAAAGTTATGTTTGGAGCTAGGCATGGTGGCACACCCCTTTAATCCCAACACTGGAAGGCAGAAGTAGGAGGATCTCTGTGAGTTTGAGGCCACCCAGAGACTCCATAGTGAATTCCAGGTCAGCTTGGGCTAGAGTGAGACCCTTTTAGGCAGGAAATGAGGACAAAATTTTCAACAGTTTCTGAAATGACCCTAAACCTACCTCTGCTATTTGGTAGTGTATGCTTTTGTGTGGCAGCATTCTTATGATTGATAATTATAAAATCAAAGTATTGAAAACTTTTGAAGGTGTTCTACTTTCTGTAGTATCAAATGTTCAGCTAAGATTTAATATTTTTACACAAAACTAAATAAGTATATCATTAGTATGCAAATGTGTATAAAATAATTATTTGGAAATAAATTCCTTTATAATTTATTAACAGTAACCTTCTTATGTTTTATATATTCTATATACTTACATACCCCAAGATTGCATAAAAATGTCTCAGGTGAAAAGAGTCACAAGTGGCAAATGTTTAAGAACCCCTGGCCTAGCATACACAAAGCAATGGTGGGTTCAATCCCAAATTCTGAAACAATTGTTGTGAAAGTTCTAAATAAAAAATCAATATGGCCTTTAGAATTCGAAAGATTTGAAGACAAAGACTTACCTTGCTAAGTAGTAGATTTCAGCAAATCATTTAACCTTCCTCAAATTCAGTTTTATTATCCCTTGAATCAGTTTAAGGATACTTCATGAGGTTGTTGAGAGGAATAAAGAAGACTTGTGACACCTAAATGTAAACTGTGGTGTGTTTGACATGTCTAACTCCCATTATTATTAAGATAGCAACATTCTGAGTATAGATACCACTCATAGACTTGGCTAGTTCAGGGGATGGAGCTCAGCAGCTGAGTGCTGTGGAGACTTGCCTAATATGCAAAGCATTGGGCTTGATCTCTAGCAGAAGAGAGAGATAGAGAGAGAGAGATAAGAAGGAAGAGGAGGAGGAAGAGTAGAGAAATAGGGAGAGGAGGAAGAGGGAGGGGTGTTGACAGGGAACACACTTGTGCTTGCATCAGTGCTTACTTGTGGTTGCACTGATTTCAGAAGGAAATTCTGAGCACCATTTATGTGCAGCCTGTGGAAGAGAAGACACTCTAGGTAAGCCCTTCTTGCCAAGTGCTAAGAACCTCATATTGTGGGGCTAGATAGAGAAGGATGTAGGTCATGCATTATAAATTCTGTGCCTCTCTGGCAACAGAAAGCCATGCTGCCTTCTATAGCAGGACATGTCCTGAGTGGGTACTAAGCAGCTTTTGAATGTTATGTCTCATTGTGGGTGATATGGAGGTAGGCTTACAAGCACAGTGGATGGAGAGAACTATGTTGGCTGATGGGTGAGTGGGGTCTCAACTCAATGAGAATCTCAACTCAATGAGAATAGAGAATATCCTAAAACCACTGAGCTTGTGGGTAGACATATGGGGAAGAGGTTGCTCTATGTGCCTCCTGGACACACAGACACTGCTTCATACATTATAATGGGTTTATTGTATCACATGAACATGCACCTATATAGAGAGGTATAGCTGTATCCCTCTATTTATGTGTAGTGAAGTCAGTTACCTGAATACATAAGTGTATGATTTAATTGAAATATAAGAGGCCAGATATAATTCAATTTCTTGGTCACTTTGCATTAGGAAGACCATTACACTTCAAAGGACCTCATAGAAGTTTTCTTTTTTTTTAAGTTAAATGTAAGAGAATAATAGAGTTAGAAAATGTATTTATTTAAATGTTTATAATGAATATTTTCAGGTGCTCAGGACCTCTAGGCCAGGAACACCCTACGCGTGATTGGTATGGTGGGTGCTAGACCAGTGAGCTCAAGCAGGGCTGAGTCCACAAGCTCTGCCTATGAAAGGACAGTCCTCAACCCCATGTAGATCTCTGCACCTCAGGCCAAGGCCTCATAGGATCAGGTTTCAGGATTTTAGCTCTGGCCTGGAAAACCAAACACACACACACACACACACACACACACACACACACACACACACAAACAGAACTTAATGGTGCACTTAAGCTTGGGAGGCAGGAAGTGGCCCAGCCTGCTTCCTTTTGGGCCTCTGAGCCATCTAGAGCACAAAGCTTTCTAGACAGAGAGCAACCCTTCACCCCCACCTGGCTGCATTTCTCTGCCTCTCTCCTGATAATGGCCTGTTTGGGTCTCATCTCCCCCCTTTATGTCTCCCATCTCTATGCCTTTTCCACCTGCTGGGCTTATCTAACTGTGCTAACAAGTATGTCTGAACCTTCTGCTTACATTGAAGTTAAAGTAAGTTTTATTTAGTTGGTTTATTTTTCAATGGAATAGAACATAAAGTTATATTTATGGAATCAAAACAAGGACAAGGTCAAAAAAGAAACACAATTTGTCAGTGGCATGGGGTGAAATGAGTATATGTAGCTTTTTTTAATTTTTTGATTTTATAAGTTATTTCATAATGGAAATGCATATTAAATTTACAAATATTAGGTTTTTTATTTGGTCACTCTTCAAAGAAAGTACTGGAAAAAATGACTCCCAATATTAATATGTATTTTGTATAGTACCTAACATGTCATTAGGGCTGGGAACAAAACTCATGTAGAAACCTTCCTTTTGGTGTAAGATAAATTTATCATTAAAATTATAACAAGGGCCCTCCCGTGAAGAAGAAGAACTGTGTTCCTATAGTGGAATAACACAAGTGGGCATACCTCCCCCACCTCAACAGAAAACCTAATAGATGTTGATCTCAATGAATGCATGTTAACATTATAAACCCACGTTAAGAGGCTGTAAGTACTTAAACTAAATCCACAGTTTCTGATGGACCTGATAAAGACTTCTTCTGTCTCTTTCTTGAGAGTCTTTTCTATCCTTACTCATATCTGGAAAATCTCAATAGAACCATTTACAAAAGCAGTTTAGAATAAGTGAAGTCATAAACCTCCACATTCACCGGCAGTGGTAAGGCATGTATTTTAGTTCAGTGTGCTCTTTCATGATGTTTTTCTTCATTTAAGGAGCATATAGATGTTTTAAGACAAATAATTTCATTTTTATTTCAGTGAATGAAATTGACCTGATAATAAACACTATATAATTTTAATATACATTAAATATATGAATACTAATACAAATATATTAATCTGTATTCCCATACAATTCTAAGTATGTATTACTAATATTAATTACATAAGTTAGTTTACATATTTTTTTAAGAAAAGCCAGATCATGCTTTAATAGCCTTTCTAATCTTTCACCTAAAGCTTTATTTATATTTCATGCTGGTCCTTAAAAATATATAAAACATTGATTCTTAACTATCAGCAGCTGTTTTAATATACTGAGAGCGATGAATATAAACTGTAATCCTGATTGATTTCTGTATAGAGAACCATGGTTCATTTGTAATATTGATAAATGTGTGATAACTAAGATAACTAAACTTATGTTAAATTTAATTTAAGGTCCTTTAAAAATAAGTCATGGAAAATGATAAAATGAAGTTCTTTAGAGTACAATGAGTACTTAAAACCCCAGAGAAAATCATAGCATCTAAAATTTACAAACATCTCCATTGGGCTTTGTTCACAGTTTTGGCCACATTCTGCAGGATCAAGCACTGTTATAAATTGATATTAGCATCCAGAGGGAACTACCCATGGGATGACGCTGCTCACATTCAGGATGGGTCTTCCTTTCTCCATTAAACCTCTCTGGAAATGCCTTCACAGACAGACCCAGAACTGTGTCTCCTAAGTGATTCCAAGTCCTGCCAAGTTGACAGAAAAGCTGACTTTAGTGATCGGAATCAGCTCTTAGTTACCACAGGGCAGAAAAGGATCTATGTAATGTTTTTATTGAGTACTTCTAGTCACACAGTGAGCTATAGGAGGTTCCCTTGCTTGCTTTCTGCTAGAGCAGTGGGAGCTGTGCATAGGGGGCTCCGTACAATGCACTGCTCCTCTTGTTTCTGTATGTGCTATAATTGCACAGGCACAATGATTGTAAACTAGAATGTGATTATGAAGGACTGTAATACCACATCTCCCAGGGGTCTTGAGAGCAACCTTATTGTGGTATAATTAAAAAATTAACTACAAAAATAAATAGGTCATGTGACTACTAAAAATTGCTTTAAAAAGTTTTGAACATAGGTCTGTGTGTGGTATGTGTGTATGTGTTCATATTTGTGTAGGCACACATGCATGTTTCTTTGCCTGTGTGTGGAGACCAGAAGTTGAGGTTGGGTATCTTTGTCAGCTGCTGTCCACCTTATTCTTTGAGACAGAGTCTCTTACTGGACCTAAAACTCACTGACTCTGTAGACGAGCAAGCCAGCGAGACCTGGGGCTCCTTTTGTGCCGCCTCCTGAGCACAGACAGAGGCTCATGCTGTCACATCGGCCTTGGAAGACGAGCATAGATCCTTGTGCTTATGGGGCAAGCACTTCCTTCATACCAAACCATCTCCCTGCTTACAAATAATGCTTTCTTTATTTTTTTTTTTTACTCTTTTGGTAAAGATTTATTGTTCAACATATGATAGTAAACTTAAAGAGATGAGCTCTTCATGTGGCAAACACAGGACCAGACCTCACAAAGAGGAAGGATCACGTAAGATATGAGCTTATTACTGTGATCAATGTCAGACACTAAGAGGGAAAAAGTTCAAATATAAAAGCACAGAATTTTGACTGTAAAAAAATAATACCTTTTTTCATATGTTTCTTGTAAAGATAGTTCAGGGGGAAAAAGTGATTTCTTTTCTTTACCCAGCACAAGGTTCATAGCTGAGGCCCCTGTAATTAAAGACAGATTAACCAGAAACAAGAATATCAGTTTATTCACTATACAAAACCTCATGTGATTTGGGAGTCTTCAGAAATCAAGACCAAAAGAAATGAGGAAATCTGTATTTTTAGGAACACCGTGCAGAAGTGACATTGGAGGATTGAAGTGAAGAGCAGTGAACTTGGGGAGAGGAGGGTTATTCAGTTTCTTTTTGGTGTCCGGTGTGGGCAAGTCACCTGGGGGAGATGTCCAAAGAGTTGGAACACTTCCTATGTTTTAGAACCTGCTTTGAGGCAGATGGGTCAGGGGAAGGTACAGTGGCCTTCAGGTTTTGTGCATTCCAAGGCCAAGGTGCAGTGTGTGGATAATGTGTACAGATTCCAGTCTCAGCTGTGGGTTTTGTCTACTATGATCATATGTTCACGGGGTGGAGGGAAGAGCATTGATGAGAGAAAGCTTCTGACTGCCCAGTCAGAAAACCTTCCTCTGGTCTGTGAGTGGAGAGTTTCTTTAGATGTAGCTCAAGGAAAGGTCAGAGTTTTTGTGAGAGTTACTAAAACTAAAGCAATTCTGCCACACTGTGAGTTACTTCTGAGTGGAGAGGAGGCTTTGGGGGACATGGGAGGAGACAGTTTCCTGGCCAGAGCCTCGGAGTGGGGCCATGATAGTTAGTTTAGCACTGTGGATTGTCCCCAGAGAGCCCAGCAATGACCCACAAAGTCAAGCCTATAAAGTACAGCCTGACAACAGCTCCCTCAACAGAGCAGCTTAGTTTACCAGTGTTTGTTCTCATTATTTCCAAGAAGATGCTCTGGGGTTTCATACATTAGTACACTGTCAGGTATGTTCTGAAGAATCATATCCCAAACACTAGACTGCATTCTCGTTCCATGAGCTTTGCAGTGCTGTCAGTGCCCTGGCAATGGGTATTGTTATTTTTAAGTCACTGACTTTTACAGTGCCTTCCCTGACCAAGACATGGACGGACCTTGTCTGGTAACAGCCTGTGTGGCTGTAATGGAAGATACAGTATGTAGTCATAGTCTGTGCTGTAAGCTGGGTGTCATAAGGAACACTTCACATAAGCAAGAGCAGGCCCAAGCACCAAGTGTAGAAAGTGCTGAGGAAAAAATGGGTAAAGTACTTACCATGCAGGCATGAGGACCTGAGCTCTGTTGAGGGATCTGTTTTCAGGCTGTACTTTATGGACTTGACTTTCTGGGTCATTGTTGGGCTCTCTGGGGACAATCCACAGTGCTAAACTAACTATAATGGCACCCACATGAAAGCTGTCCATGATGGTGTGTACCTGTAATAGCAACACTGGGAAGACAACGATGGAAGGACATACAGGGCTCGCTGAACAACTGGTCTAGCTGCATCAGTGAGCTCCAGGTTCATTGAGAGACTCTGTCTTACAAAAAATAAGCTGTAGAATGATTGAGGAAGACACTTGTCATCAACCTCTCTCTGCATGCCTGCACACATATGTCAACCCATATATATCAACACACATGAACATGCACATATACAGACATGTGGACAATACACAGAAAGAAAGAAATGAAGGAAGGAAGAAAATGGAAGAAAGGAAGGAGAGAGGAAGAAGCAGGAAATCAGCTGCACAACAAGGCCTCTGGCTCTGCTCTCTGCTGTGTGCCATCATGATCATCATGACTGTTATGCAAAGGCCTATTGTATTTCCTGGCAACTGCTCCTGTGGTGTTTGCTTGATGCTTCCCAGGACCCTCAGTTGTCACATTGAGGTTTCTCTCCTAGTCCTGTCCCTTTAATCCAAATTCAATTGGGAACTGAGTCTATAGTCTGTTCATATTTTATCACTTCACACAGCTGAGAATTAGCAGGACTAGTGGTGGTGCTGTGGGCTGGAGCTAGAGGGTAGTGGGAAAGCCAAAGAATGAGGAATGGTGGGGCAGGTAGACCAGATCTTGATCGCAGGGTGCTTATAATTAAGTGGACTGACAAACTGAGGTCCACACACAGAAGAGGCATGGGGGTGACAGAGAGCTGACTGTATGAAGATGGGCAGTGTTAGGATCAGGAAGCCATAGGAAAAGAGCCATCTTCTAGTGAAGGCCTACAAAGCTTTTCACACTTTCATTTCAACCTCATCCTAATACTTTGAGACATAAACTGATATTCTTGTGTTAAAGATGGATGGAGGTTGACAGGGGTCTCCCTTTTCTTTCCTCTTCCCACCCTCTTTTGTGCTCTTCCTTACTGCAGATACAGAATGCTGGAAACAGGGCTGAGAAATGAAACCATGGGTTGTACCCAAGCAGGGCCTTCCAGAGGTTATGAGCTGGGTGCTCAGGTTGAGTGGGAACTGAAAGATTCAAGATCAAGGTTACACCGCTGGGAGAAATGCAGAAACCTTTTTCACAGTCTGCTGGCCCCAACTTTACAGCCAGCATCCTAAGATCAAAAATGGCATAACTCTTGATTAATGAATAACCAAGAAGTGGACACAAGCATGTCTACATTCCATTGTCAAAGTGATTAAGAAAGCCATATGTGGTAGTTAATATTGTCAACTTGTCAGGAACTAGAATCACCTAGGAGACATACTTGTGCACTTATGTGTTAGTTACTAGATTGGCTTAACTGAGGTGGGAAGACCCACCCTAACTGGGACCGTCACAATTGCATGGCTGTAGACATAGGTGAAAGCAAGCCGAGCACCAGTGTTCATCACTCTCCCTGACTGTGGATGCAATGTGACCGGCTAGGTATCCCTGCCTCTATGCCTTTCCCACCGTGGGGGCCGGAACTCATGAACGGTAAGATGAGGTCAACCCTTCCTTTCTTAGATTGTGTTGGTCAGGTATTTTGTCACAGTAGTGAGAGCAGTAACTAATACACCATATAGTGGACCTGTGCAGCACAGAATTGAAGTTTTATCCACACAGCGAGGTCACTGTGGGTTCTTGTGATAAAGACTTGTTCCTGCTGGGAGTGGTGGCACACACCTTTAATTCAGCACTTAGAAGGCAGAGGTAGGAGGATCGCTTTGAGTTTGAGGCCACCCTGAGACTATGTAGTGAATTCCAGGTCAGCCTGGGCTAGAGTGAGGCCGGTGGTGTAGTGGCACCTGGTATAACTCTGGGGTAACATTTATTGTGTACTCACTGTGTGCACTGCTGCATGTAATCCTCATTGTAATCCTCATAGTAGCCTGATAGTAAATGGACATGATTATCTCAACTATATGGAGGAAGATTAGAGACACAGCAAGGACCAGAGGCAAAATTCAGAATCCATCAATCTGTTTTCTACTCACTTCTCTGCTTCCCTCCTGGGTAATGGTCAAATAAAATGACTGAAGAAGAAGCAGAAATTATTAATAAATAATTTCTTGAATCATACACGAGCCTTAATGCACTGGCTCTGCTGCTTATCAGCATGGGGAACCCATATGGAAACACTTATTAAATTCTGAGGGGTTTGAGACAGCCCTCACTAAGCATACCCTTCTGAGCTGAGGCACAGCCACCAGCCCGGAACAAAGAGGACAGAGGGAAAATGCAGCATTTTACTTTTGAGGACATTTGGTTTGAACTGAAAATGAACTCTCACTAACATCAGGTTCTTGAAATCTATTTCTCCCTAGGGAAGGAAAACACACTTTTTCATTTGCATTGACCTACAGAAAAAAAAAAAAAAAAGTCCTAAGTAGGATTGTCTGGAGAATAAGCACATCATTTTGTGTGTGTGTGTGTGTGTGTGTGTGTGTGTGTGTGTGTGTGTGTGTGTGTGTATAGCCCATCTTAGGTATTTTTCTTCAGGTCTCTCATCAGCATGGAACCTTCTAATTAGGCTAAACCAGCTTTCCAGCCAGCCCCACACCCCAGGGATATACCTGTCTTTGCCTCCCCAGTAGTAGGATTGCAAGAGTGCCTAGCATTTTAATATGGATTCTGGGGATTGAATTCTGGTCCTCATGCTTTCAAGGAAAGTGCTTCACAGACTGAGCTATGTGCCTAGCTTCTGACCATCTCTAGCAGTTGTGCTGAGATTCTGTAGCTGAGTTATTGAGAGTCTGCTGCAGTTATGCTAGAGTCACATAGGGAAGCACTGGCTCTCATGGGCTCTGCACATGTCTTCTGCAGTCCTACTGTGTGACCAGCCACATTCTCTGAGGATTTCAGTGCTTGTAGACCTAAGTTTCAAAACCACTCAGGAGTTAAAGAAATGTGCATGTTCAGCTTCCTAAACTGAGCTTTCAGAATAAGAAAACAGGCTTTGGCGTTTTTACAACCAAGGAAATATTATTATTATGACCTTTTCAGTCTTTCAAGGTAGGGTCTCTCTCTAGCCAGGCTGACCTGGAATTCACTATATAGTCTCAGGGAGGCCTTGAACTCAGCACTCCTCTTACCTCTGCCTCCTAAATGCTGGGATTAAAGGTGTGCACCACCATGCCCAGCCAAAACCAGGGAAATCTTAAATAACAATATGAAGGCAAAATGCCTTTGGAATGCTGATGATGCCACTTCAAAGAGAGCATCACTGAATTAGGATGATAACCACTGGCTTGTCCAGGTCTCAGAGACCAACTAATAGGCTGTCTATTGCAACATATAAGAGATTACTGTGGGCAGTGCTTGTGGGATCATGGAGATACATGTGTTTTGTGTGAGCTAGACACCCAGTCAAGGCCATAGTGTAGTCTAATTTGAGATCCAAGTTCTGGGAACCATTATGGTGATCTTGTTTACTCAGTGTGTGTGTTTAAATGCTAATTCTTTCTAGAGACACCTTCATAGCCACAGCAGGAAATGCTGTGGTCCCAGATACTTGGGGCCCCTTAGTCTAGTCAAGCTGCATCACAGGTGTGTTTTCCTGGGAGTGCAGTAGCAATGGAGCCCTGACTCAGCACTGGACGGGACTGACGTCACTGAGGAATCTAGGGACAGACAGCATGCCCCAAAGAGGTGGTGCTCATGTGACACTGGAAAGAAGAGCTGGTTCTTCCAGGAGGCCATATGTTGGTCTTTGCAGAGCACAAAGTGAGGGCCATGAATTGGTGGCAGAAAGTTGTGGTACTATGACACACTGGAAGGAAAAGCGTGCCTGCTTCAGATGTCAATAGAAGATTGGAGCAGGGTAGGGGAAGTGCAGTGGACATCTTATAGGCGGTGTGTGTCCCATTTACCAATCTGAACTGCATATTCCAGGAAGTGAGAATCCTAGGTTTCTGTGCTGTCAAACTAAAAACCTTGACAGTGTTTGACCTCTCTCATAGACTCCTATTACTGCTCTTGCATCAGCTTGGACATAACCTCAAGTATAAGGCAGGAGTCAGTTACAGCGAGCTCATGGACCAAGGTACAGACCATGTGAGGACAGGACAAACAGTAAAGCCCACGGGCAGGACAGTTTCTCATTGTGGACTCACATCTGTGACTCAGTTCCAATGCACACCACGGGGCCCTAGTCTGCTTTCTTTGCTTGGACGCTGACTGGGTTGCTAGGTGCCTATAGCAGATCTTAAACCGAAATCCCTGAGCTTCTCATTAGAGACAGAGGTAGGGGTAATTTTCATACTCTTGCTAATGACAATATTTTTATTTTTTATTTATTTATTTGACAGAGAGAGAGAGAGAGAGAGAGAGAGAGAGAGAGAGAGAGAGAGAGACCTGAAAAAACCCTTTCCATGAAGAAACTACAGTTCTTTTAGCATAAGGATAAATTCCTTTGGAAAAGTACATAGCATTGCATACAGCCCATGACAAATGCTCAATGTATAATAGTGTCTCTTGACTTGTCCTTGAAGTCATACAGAATCTTTGCTACATTGACATCCACTGGAAAAGAATTGGCCCCATCACTTCTGCTATCTGCGCAATCAGAGTTCTTACGGTCTTCTGAACAAATGGTAAAAACTATTTACAATGAAATGACCTCATCCATCAAAGTGATCAATACAACCCAAAAATCCACCACTGTTCACCAGAAATAACAAGTCCACTTAGTCCCACAATAGATCTGGCTTTGCACATGATCAACATCCGTCTTGGAAAATGAATCCCAATATCATCATTTTTTTTCTCATGCTAACTGTGACCTTTATTTTCATGTGTAGGTAGATTTGTTTTCAGAGCTGCGTCCAGACTTAGTATCATTGTTGACATCCATGTGTGATGGGCATGTGCCTGCAGCATGGAACCCTTGGGTTTTATCATAACTTTAGTGCTGCTGTTAGTAAATAAAATATGAGACTATACATTTTCTTCAGTTATTTAGGGCCATCTATAAGCCTCCAACTAATGCCTGATTAAAAAGAGAATCAAATATTTAAATAAGACACAAATTGACATACATCTTAAGCAGTGTCCAAGAGACCTTCAGGCTCCCCAGTAATAAGTTATGCAAATATGCACTTCATAGTCAATATTCTAGGTACACGAATCAGCTCTTATCTCCTCCTGCCCAGCTCCAGTCTACAACAAACAAGTCAAGTAGTTAGGGGCTTAGGGGGAGAAGGTGTTTGTGTTTGGGTCTGAGCAAAAAGATACCTTTCACTGTTAACCTGCAAACTCTGGGTGGGTGCATGTCTTCTTCTAAGGGATCTTGTTTTCTAGATGTCACATTTATATATAGTAGAAGAAACAAGGAATGACACTAAAGGGACTGCTATAGACCCTGCTTTCAGCGTGCTGGAGACCCAGTCAGCCAGAGGAGCTCTGGAATCAGAAGTAAAATAGAGATGGAGGAAGACAGTGGGCTCTGCTCAGAAAAGGAAAATCTCATTCCCAGGTAGACTGATGCAGAAAACAACCAGTAGTAGACAGCCTGGAAGCATTCCTCAAATGGGGCAATAAAAATAGAACCAAAAGGGGGTCTGGTGTTAGTTTGCAGCTGCAAGAGACCCTGTCTCAAAGATGGGGAAAGAAGAGCACAGATCCTCGAAGTTGTCTCTGACCGGCACGCACATGCCATAGCATTCTCACACCTACATACATATACAAAAACAAACAAATACCACACACAAAACAAAATGAATGGGTAAGTGAATAAATAAACAGAACCAAAGAATTACTCTGAAAACACAGAGAAAATGAAAGCAGATTCTAGAGAAATGCACCCTGATTAATTCATGAATAGACAGAATGTGGAGCGGATATTGATCAAGATGCCTGTAAAGAAGGACTTATTGGGACTTACAGCAAAGTAAAAGAACTCAGAATTGTATATTTTCTAAAGACTGTTCATCTATAAATTGTATGCATGGCATCAGTCATAGGAATAGGTAAAATTTTCCAATTGCAGAGCCCCGACACCTTTCTGTTTCACAGTAATATAGTTTGCTTGCATGTTAATTTGGTGGGATTTAACTGAATGGTGCTGGACAGATTATTTCATCTTAATTTTTTCTTTGCAATGAGTTAAAGGGAAAAAGAATCAAAGAGATTGCACACTTCTCCCCAGTGCCACTGTAAAAGATTAAATCATGCTTCTCAAAACCAAATCCATCCCATTTCACCTTGAGAAGAGAAAATGAAATTTTGCTTTTTGCACGAATGATAACAGATTTATAAAGTACTGAAATGCTTAATATAAAATGAATATTTAAGCAATCATCTTTGTATGTTGCATATGTAAGCATATATAAAACATTTATACACTGGTCTGTTTGTGTCCAACACAATCTATGCATTAAATGTGATGGGAGGGCAGAGAACTCTCCACCTGTGCACGACCTCCCTTATGCTGGAAGAGGTACAGGCCTGTCTCTGACTTCTGATAATGAACTGCATAAAACGAGGATTAACTCACTGCTCACTGCTTTATCTCCCTCTAGTCAGGCTGCGGAATCATTTACATTTCAAAACAGGGATTTACTGAAAATATTCAGATAAGCTTAAGAACACCTGCTTTTCCAGCCTTTGCAAATAATATCTGAGTTTTCCTAGAAGGCCCAGTCACCCTATCTTATCACTGAGTAAATAATGTGTGTGTAAAGAGGTGGAAGAGTAAGGCTGGGGGTGGGGTGAATGGGGTTGGAGAGGACAATGATGGGAAGAGGCTGAGAATTAGCCCAGTGCTATGACTTATTAGAGCCTGTGATTTACATTCTCGTTAGGCCATACTGTATGGGCTAGCTGCATTGGCTTGCCAATGCTTGTACAAAGGCTTTGGAAGAGGTCACAGGCTGACACAGCTGTGTGTCATAAGACCCATCTTTACTTCCCTGCATCCCACCCCACAGGTGACATGGAGGTTGTGCCCACTAGGAGGGCTCAGCTAAGGGGTCCCAGCTTGACCTGTGGGATTCCAGGCAAATCCACTTTCATTTCTTGACTCTCTTTCATCTATTCTATAGCTGCTGCTCACAATGGCTTGAGGTGTGTATGTGTGCGGGTGTGTGTAGATAGTGTATTCAGAGGACATCCTCAGGGTTTGTCTGCCTATTTTGAGGCAGAGTTACTTATTGGTCTGGAACTCACCTAATTGGGCTAACTGCTGGCCACCTATCTCTGCATCACCAGCATTGGCATTAAAAGTGTGAACCACTATATTCTACATTTATGTGGATCCTGTAGAGTGAACTCAGATCCTCATATTTGTAAAGCAAGCACTTTACCAAGCTATATTCCTCTGGCCCCCACTGGACTGATGTTTTGATGAAAAGCTTGACTTGGAGTCTCAACTTGAAGTTGGTTTTGCATGGTTTCATCACTACCAGGTGTCAGATTTGCTGTGTATGTATAAAACGGGCCTACTGACTTTAACTCAGAGTTGTTTTAGAGTTGGGTAGGTGCAGGAACTGGGCACCCAGAGCATCAGGAGGTGAGAAAGAAGTTCTATCTACACGTTATTAGTAGGTCTAACAGTGGGGCAAGAACATCTCACTCATGAACATCCAATCAGGATGGGCCAGCTAGGACTTAGGCACAGACCCAGGGTGATAAGATGGATGGCGTCTGAAGCAGTGGGAAAGAAGGTCCAGCCTCCAGGACACAGAAGATGTAGGAAGGTGGGAGGGTGGTGTCTGGAGCTGACAGGGTTCAAATATCTGTCCTCATCTCAGGAAAGGCCACCAGTGCCGCCATCTGTACTGCTGAGAGAAGCTGTACTCTACAGCAAGCAAGTGTGGTCCAGCCAAGAGCAGCCAGTTCCTCCATGGCCTGAAGAGCATAAATCAGAGCTCCCAGACCATGGGGTACACATAGGCTTTACTGAATTTTCTTGGCTCCCAGAAACAACTAATAGGAGCTTGTGAATCACCTGCTGGGTGCTGTATTCAAATTTGCATAAAATCATAATCATCCACCAGGCAGCCTTGAATGCTAAAGGTACAGGAACTTTCATTTGAAAGGACAGAGGCTGAGAGATGGCCTGAGCAAGGGCCCACAGTAACCACTGGTGGTGACTCCAACATGGCTCTGCTTCTGCCTCAGCTCTTCTACCCACAGGCCTGTGCTGACAATGTGACTAGAAAGAGAGATGGCTTCACTGTAGTGCATTGTGCCCTGGCGGTGGGGAAACAGTGCTGTCTGCCTTCTTTTGGAGCCTGTCACACAACTGAGGCTTTAGTCCTTTGTGGCTTCTGAGGATCAAGGAACATGAGTCCTTTGCTTGTAACTGTATCACATCGAGGTGGGTGATTAGAGCCATCCATTTTTGCAAGGCTGCTTCTGAAGGCCCTTTAAGGGAAGCAGGAGCTCAGGGAAAAGGTGGAAGCTCAGACTTCAGGAGGGGCAGCAGCCACTGCAATTGAACCTGTACCCAAGAAGTGGTCCTCCCCCTACTCGACCAACCTCAGAAAGTGTGACAGGGCCTGGAGCAGGGTGGTCCCTGGTAGAGAGGTGGGAATGAATCTGGGTAAGATTACAGTGAGAGAAACAGGGTAGAATCTGACAGCCAAATGAAACTTGTGACATTCAGAAGTGAAGGACCTAAGAACTGTCTACACAACCACACAACCAGGAACAAGTAACAGACATTCTGAAATGTCTGGGATTCATAGGTCCTCTACACTTGAACTTATCTTTCAAAAAATACAATATTATTATTGCTTTTTGTACAGAGGAATAATATTTTTGAAATAACTTTCACTATTTTTAAGTTAAAATCTTCTCCTTTATTGAATTTTTAAGTTTGAATTTGAAATAGTCTGCTTCAGTTCAGGACAATGACTATTATTCTTTGCCTTTAAGTCAAACTCTGTCTCTCCAAACAAGAATGTGAAATGTGGCCATTTGTCAAGACTGAGGTAGCAGTAGCATCTTTGAACTTGGCCTCCAAAGTCTAAATCTTATTTTTATTCTACCGCTTAGAACTATGGAGACACAGGCCTGAACTTAACTCCAAGCCTCCATAACCCATCCATCACCTGGGGATCTTCCTGTCTTGCTATTTCATGAGACCCAATGGTATGCTATGAAATTACTCAGTAAATTTAGTAGGGTAAAGTGGAAATGTCATCTTTCAGTGTATGCAGCTCTCATAGGGGCTTTCCATGGGTAGAGCCCTTGCAAGGTACTTTCGTCCCTCTTACATTACTTTTTTTTTTTTAAAGAGAGAGAGAGAGAGAGAGAGAAACTGAAGGAGAGAGAGAGAGAGAGAGAATTGGTGAGCCAGGGCCTCAACTACTGAAATTGAACTCCAGACTCTTTGCCATCTAGTGAGCATGCATGACCTTGCACTTGCCTCACCTTTGTGCATCTGTCTTACATGGGATCTGGAGAGTCAAGCATAGGTCCTTAGGCTTTGCAGGCAAGTGCCTTAACCACTAAGCCATCTCTCCAGCCCTCTTACATCACTTTTAGTCAACTTATAGAATCAGTGGGAGTCCATATTTTCAAAGTCATTGCTTACTTCCCTTCTCTGTTGTTTACCTTTATTTTTTTGTTAAGGAAGAAATTTCTAACCTTGCCCAGTAAGTCAACATCTGTCTCATGCCTTGCAAGCCAAGGATCCTGAACATGCTGTGTGAGTGTCAAAGTTTACACCAGATCACTTTCAGAAAGGCAGATAAAAATATAGAGCCTAATTCTGATGTTAAGTGAGAAATTGTGTGATATTTTTTATTTAGAAGATACTGCAGATGATTTCTCCTTTAATAATACCCAACCACAAGCATATGATGTGGAGGTACAAATTTCTTAGGAAGCCCACATAGACTCAGGCATTTAAGTTCTAAACTGAGGGTCAAGACACAATGAACAGTGTGGCTGTTACCCACAAGTTATAAGAGTATGCAGATAAAAATGGAAAGTGAGGTATGTGCAAATGGTGACAATCTTTCTTCCACTGAGTCACATCACTTCTTTGGGAACCCTTAGATCAGAGGATCACTGAGGAGACCTGTCATTATAGCTTACTGTGAAACCCTCAAGTGTTATGAGGGCTGAACACAGTTCATGTCCCAGCAGTGCTAAAGCCAATCTGAAACAAAATTGCTATGCCAGGACCCAGAAAAACTCAGAAGTGGACTGTGGTGAGCATCTTAGCAGGGACTCATAGGTAGAGACTTTCACAGCCTTTGTTTCCTTCCCCAGTTAACCTTAAATTTAAAAACTGCCTGTGTTTTAGCATGTGTGCATAGAGTGTGATGTGCATGTGTTTTGTATGTATGTGGGTACACATGTATGTGTGCATGTAGAGGCCAAAAGTTAACATTGGATAATTTCCTCTCTTGCTCTTTACCTTAATTTTTGAGACACGGTCTATACCTGAATGTAGAGTGTTCACTGATTCCCTTAGGGAGATTCCTGGCTCTACCTCCCAAGAACTGAGATTACAGGCACACACCACCATGCCAGGCTTTCATGTGAGTGCTGGGAATATAAACACAGGTCCTCGTGCTTGCATGGCAAGTACTTTACCCACTGAACCATCTCTCCAGTCCCCAAACATATTTCCCTTGTGCTTCTTGAGGACTACTCTAACCTTGGTGGTGGGGGTAGTCTTGCTGAATTCACACCAGGAGTCAGGTCCAGGGGTCCTAATATCCACTACTCCCTGCTTAAATTGGACATAAACACCAAACATTTTCAGATCTTATATTTTACCCAAGAAGTGAAACATATGCTAACCCCCACATGACAGGAATCCACATGACCCATTGCCCAAGGCTGAGTGGGACATCTTCCACCAAGCCCCACTGTGGCTTTCCTGAGGAGTTTGCAGTGTGTCTGGGATTCTTTGGACAACTCAGCAGTGCTCCATAGGCCTCAGCTGGGCAGAGTCAGGTCCCTGTCACCTGCAGGGCATTCACACACATACCTGGGTTGACTCTGGCTGTGCCTCAACCTCTAGAAGGACTGTGATCTATGGCCTTTCAATGTGGTCTGCCTCTCTGGTATGATTTCCTATCACATAAGGGCTGAGTTGCCAAGGTGGGTGTGGATAGAGAAGCTGAGGAACTAGTCTGTCTTCTTGTTCTGGAATGACATCATAGGACATAACTTCTGCAATGTCGCTTCTTTGAAGATGGAAGAAGCCTGCCTATTTCAATGGCAAGGAACATAGACTGTGTCTCTTGATGGGGCACCACAGGTTCTGGAAAACTGCATAGGGCTTGGGAACGTATCTTCGGTCTTTTGCATTTTCCCTCCACCTCCATGTCCCTTCTGCATGGAGAATTCCTTCTGTTCAAACTTGTCCGTTCCATGTTGCCTTCCTTTGCAAATCATGTGTATATTCATGTGGGACCATGTTGACCTATAATGGCATTCTGCTTCAAGACTCTTACTCTTTCTTAGAAACTGCCACAGAACTTTAGATATTATAAAACTTATAATTTTGATTTATTTCTGAAAAATTGGCAAGGATAACTCTGGAAGAGACAGAAGTGGTTAGAGGAGAAGAATGCAGCTGGCGTTCATTTGGTAAACCACTAATGCCAAACCTGTTATCGAAAAGCCATGGGGCCAGGACATGATTTCTGAAACTCTTTGAGTCTCTATAACCCATCTATTCAACTATCTATCTATGTATCTATCTATCTATCCACCCATCTACCATCCATCTGCAAACTTATCATTGGTCTCTCCTTCTGTTTGTCTCTCTGTATCCTAAGGATGTAGCCCAACAGAAGTCTCTTTTGAGTTTTTGCACATAACGTACATCAGGAAGCTCTATTGTTTTGCAGATCTTGTAAGTAGTTTCTAAATTCCTTAAAACCCTACCAGACAGACAGACAGACACACATACCTGTATTATGTTACGAAGCAGGAAGTAAGAATGATTTCCTGAGACACATGGTCTTGTAAACTTTAGAATGCTATCTAATGCCATCTGCAGGTTTTCCCTCTATGATTTCAGAGCTGTGGTCATGTTATTCCATTTCCTATATCATCTAGGCCCTCTGCTCTGACAGGCAGGGCTTGTGCAGTAGGAGTGGCCAAAGAGAGAGGAGTTCCCTTAACTGACACTTGGAAGCTGAGAAAGGGCTTCCTCCTTCTGTGCCCACTCACCCCCCTTTCATAAGGAGTGTGGAACCTGGCTGTGAGTTGACCTGGATGCTTGTTTGGCTAATCGAAGTGAGCCTGCAGTGTACAGCTGTAAACTGACTGGCAGTTTTGTTTCTGGCACAGGGAGCCTGTTGTGATGCTTTCTTTTCCAGAAATGTGTATCTCTATGTATGTACATACATATGTATGTATGTATGTATCTGTTACCCACCAATTTCTTGCATGTATGTATGTCAATACCAATTACCAAGATCTTTCTATCACAACTACGTTTTACAACCTGAGGACTAGAATGAGATCTTGTATTGACCTCCCATGTTAGAAGGAGGTCAGATGTTAGAGACCATGGAACTCTTTCTTCCATGTATGACTTGACTCTGGCCATCATGAAGCAGAGTGTCTGTGGAGACCTATAGATGTTGGCCCACAGTCATGGCAAACAGAGCATATATAGCAGAGGGCTAGGTCTATGAAGATGGTAATGAGGCTATTAATATCCTCTGGTAGAAGGAGAAAGGCCAGTAATAAAATCCTTGCCTGATCTTCCAGTCACCACTCATACTGGTCCAACTTCACATAGTCTTTGGGTATTGGGATATGTAGCAGTTGCAGCTATCTGTAATCCACCCACACTGTGGTTGGTTTTCTATGAGTTTGATTCCCTAACAGCCACATAAAAGGCCAGGCCTTACCTTGCATTCCTGAACTCCAAGGTTGAGGAGGGTAGAGAAAGGAGGATCATTAGGACTTCCTGGTCAGCCAGTCTGACAGAAATGCAACAGCTTCCACTTCAGTGAGAAACTCCCTCAGGGAAATAAAACAGAAGAGCTATGGAGGAGGACACCTGAACATCCTTGTCTGGCCTCCCCATGGCACTCACATTAGCACACACACACACACACACACACACACACACACACGCACGCACGCACACATGCACACCAAGGAAAAAAACCTGTTGAAATGTTAAGTTAGAGCGTACAAGGGTTGCAAACAGGTCTAAATTTCCATGGGTCAAAGTGTTCAGAGTCATGAACACACTTTGAAATCCTCTTCCATCCTGCAGTTTCTCAAATCATGCTGTGCTTTCGTGTTCTTTTCTGCATCCAAAATGTAATTTGATTCCTTCCTGTTAAGATCTGGTCTACTGCAAGGATGACATCATAGTTGAAAAGTGGGTTCCACTCTTTAGTAATACTGCTCCAGCTGCTTCCTCTCAGATTTGATGACTAGAGACTCAGCCTTAAGCCTCAGCTATGGCCTGAACATCTTCCCTGTACAGATGCTCTGTGACATCGAGGCCAGACACAAGAAATCCTGCCTGATGGAAGCAGAGTAGCCACCTCAGGCAGGGACCATCTGAGTAGCCTCCATACTCTGGTTGGTGGGAATACAGAGCTCCTCCATTCAGTTTCAGAGTTGAGCTGGCTGTCAGTCTACCTCCAACCTCTCCTGCTTTAGGAGTATCTAGAAGGGCCACTATTGGCCTCAGAGGCCGATGCTAGGAGCAAAAGTAAGCCATCAGTCAGTGTCTGTAGCTACAGCTTGTTCTTTGAGCTGGAGATGCTGCTAGCTGGTAGAAGCAGCAGCCACCTGACTCCTAAAACCTCTGTAAATCCCCAAAGCTCCTGGGGACATTGGAATTCTCTTTTTATCACCATATTTGTTTTTCTTTTCACCTAAGAGCACCAGAGTTAATTAAACCCCAATTAAGCCACAGTGACTAGATCTTATTCACTCCTGACTCACCAGCATAGTCACTGATGGCATCAGAAAGGAGATAGCAGTTTTCACATGGTGTTCCTCCTGGTGACCACTGAACACAGGTTTTCAAAAACACTTGGTAACAGTGGCCTATTGCTTATTCATTCTGTGCCCAGCAACTACTTTAATTATAAACTATTTTGATCAAAGTTAAGGTTGGTAGTTATACCTGTAAACAGTTGATCTAAATAGAAAGTTGAGCTCTCAGCTGGGGAGGGCTGGCTTTCTGGAACAGCAAGGCTGTCTTTCCGTAGATGAGGGACAAGACCTGCCTCATGTAATATTCACATTTTGACCAATGGGTCCAAACACACCATTGTGTCTCCTCTTTGTCTAAATCCTTGCAGCAAGGGTTGTGTTTTTCTGTCATTTTCTACAGGAACTGTCCTGGAATAAGTATACCCAGTTCATTTAAGATAGGAATTGAGTTAAATGCATTTGAATATTATATATGCAGATATATTATGTAATATATGCTTATAAATATGTTTAAATTATGTTAAGATATGATAAAATCAGAATATTTAGGCTAAAAAAAACCTAAAGGTTTGTTTGATGCTAAATGTTTTTACTTTACCATCTAAATAAAACACACGCACATATATGTGTGTGTTATGTGTGTTTGTGTGAGTGTGTAGGCATTTTGTCTGTTTGACCACTTGATCTTTCATGCTCGGAAGAATTCTGATACAGAAATAATTGAGAGAAAACACACTGCAGTGTATTTTGAGAAGTTCTCTAAAAAATCCATGCATTTTAGCCCCAATGTGCATTTTTATGAGGTGATTTTCAAATGTCAGTGTTTATATACTTTAATTTGCATAGCATTAGAAAACAGTAGTTACAAGGAGCAGCTATGCATGCTTCAATATTCAGAGACTTTCTAACAGCATAAAATTTACTGATTTCCTAAATCCTAATCCATGATTAGTTGGGAGCCGTCTCCTAGGAAATATGCAAATGCAAGGAAAAAGGGGAAAAGCCATGCTGCAGAATCAAGCCTAAAACATCATAAATGATGTGGCTTCACTTAAAAAAGGGAGAGGAACTCCTCTCCAGGACGCCAGCCTTTCCACCATCAGTCCACTTGCTCCTTGACCTGCTCCAGCAGAAGGCCACCTCCCTCCTCCCTCAGCCTCCCTCCTGCTGTGCCCCAGGCTCACGTAATTTGGACCTGATCTGCCTCTCTAGACAATTGTGGCTGCAACTTTACACCTCCCCCAATGCCAGGGTAGAAAATTTGGCCCACCCCAATGACACACCACTAATTAAGCCAGAGCCTGCTTGGAGAGAACAATGATGTCGACAAGCAGCCGCAGGGGACGGGGTTTTGACTGCCCTGCATCTGGGCCCTTAAAGGAGAAGGAGCTCACAAACTCTTCTAAAGGCTCCGAGCCAGTCAGGCCTTTCTTTGAGGCTTAGGAGCTGTACTTCCCTGGGCTCCCCCTCTCTGAGTCTTGCTTGTAGCTTCCCCAGCTCTCTCCTCTGTGTGATTTGGAGGTAGTGAGTTTAGCCAGTCTCCCTGGGCAAAGGCTGTCCTTGGTCTCTGGGGCTTCCATGAAAGAGCCCCTCCTTTAGATCTTAACCAGGGGGAGGGGCTGGGTACAAGCAGCTGCAAAGGCACACTTTGCTGGCCCACACTCCTGTGCTATTACTGCAGGAACCCTCTGCCTCCTGGTGGCTCTTTCCATCTGCTTGTACAAAAAAAAAAAAAAAAAAAAAAACCTCATTAGATAGGGCCTGGCAGTATCCTGTAAGAAATGTGCAATACACTCCAGGAACATACATTTGCTAGGCAAGCAGGATGCTGGTGTGGGGACGGGTGTAGTATGTTCTCAGAGGATGTGTAAGTAAGTGCTCAGTGACCACCTTGGACCCATGTGTGTTTCTTGTGAGCTAGGATCTTGCTTTCACTATAGGATTGTTGGCAGAGATTCAAACAATTCAGGATCTCTACAGAAAAATGCCTCAATGCTGGCTCTTTGAAGAATCAAATCAGAACTGGGTCTCTTGGCATGGGCCTATAAAACCAGCTATTTGGGAGGCTGAGGCAGGAAGAGCACAAGTTCAAGGCCAGTCTTGTGAACTTAGTGAGATTCTATCTCAGAACTCAGAATAAAAAGGAGGGCTAGAAATACACCTCAGTGGGAGACTTCAATCCAACCTCCAGTAATGCAAAAGAAAAAATTCAAGTATTGGAAAAAAGAAATCTTCCATTTTCAGTTGGAACTTGCAATCTATAAATTATTTGCCAATTTCTTTAAAAAAAAAAGACGAATAAATCCTGAAATGAATGCTGATTACTATTCTGGATTTGTATCACTCCCCCTGGGAGATTTTCTTATGCAGATCAAGGGCAGCATATGGCTGGAAGACATTAAAAAATAGACTAAATATCAATGTAAAAACAGGAATAATAATGTATGTATTACAAGAGCTGAAGGCTGTAACATCTATCCATTATTCAAAATACATTAGGAGCACAGTATCTGAAGCAAGCACCTTCATGGGCAAAGCTAAGAACCCAGCTGGCAAGGTACTAACTACATACATACTTTCATGTATTATGTGTTGTTCAAATATATAGCCACACATATATTTGCATTTCATATAAGTTCATAAAATAAATGAGTTGTGCCAGCTAAATTATCCCCCATCCAATCTGATAGAATATTGAAATTTACTCCTATGTATATATTTTTAAGTTTTCCTGTCTTCTTTCTTCCCCTTCTATCCATCTTCAATCACTATCTAATGTGTGCTGTGGATAGGGCCAGGTAGGTCAGGATATCCCAAAATCACTGTTCTCATGGAGCCTAGAACATAAAGAACTGACAGTAACAATAGCACAAAGAATGGAAAAGAAAACCTGAGTGAGACACACAGCATCTTTATATGTTGGCACAGAAAAGTGGTGGCATTATATATAGGATTTGGAAACAAAAGACTTGGGTTCAAATTCCATGTCTGCTGCGGGATCCCTGTATAAACTTAGTAGATAATAATTTTAATACAGGAAATAAAAGTACTGACACATGTGTTATCTCACAGGAATGAAATAAAAATCAAGGGCTGGCAAGATGGTTCAGCAGTTAATGGTGCTTGTTAATGGTTCAACTCCCTCTGGTTCACATGTAGACAGATGGAAAAATTTCACAAAGTGGCACATGTGTCTTGAGTTTGTTTACAGTGGCAGGAGGCATAGTTCTCTCTCTATCTATCATAAATATAAATACATAAATAAATATTTTAGAAAAAATAAATAAAATTCAAATGGGCTTGCAGACACAACACTCCAGCCTCTTCCTCAGATGGCATATGATGCATTTGCTGAGCTGAGCAGTTGCCCACATGTCCCAGTTACAGAGACACATCAATCACTGGGTTAGAGCCTACTGTTTGTAGTTAGAGGACACATGGGTGAAGAGCACCTGAATATAGAATTAAAAGAGAATTCTCTTAGGCTGGGAATATAACTTGGTGTGTAAAGAACAAGGTCCTCAGTATGATCTAGCCTGTGCCTGTTGTGCCAATGCTGGGGAGATGGAAACAAGGAGGGCCCTGGACTGTCTGGTTAGCTAGCCTAGCCTAATTGGTGAGCTTTCCACCAACCAGAGACTGTGTTAAGGCATTTACCTGCAAAACCAAAGGACCCAGGGTCTATTCCCCAAGTCCCATGTTAGCCAGATGCACAAGGTGGTGCATGCATCTGGAGTTTGTTTACAGTGGCTGATGGCCCTGGAACACCCATTCTCTCTCTCTCTTTACCTCTTTTTCTCTGTCAAATAAATACGTAAAAATTTTTAAAAAAAAGTGGAGAGTGATTAATGAAGATACCAGATTTTGATCTCTGGTCTCTACATGCATGTTTATACTCAGACATGTTCATGTACACCCTCCCACTCACACACAAATACACACACACACACACACACACACACACACACACACACACACAGGCACACAAAAAATATTTAGTTAAGCATTGCAATGAATTATCTTCTTCTGAAATAGAAAATATACAATTAAACAATGAACTTAGTTAAAGTCAGTGGAGAAAGTTGCTGAGAGTTAAATTGAATTCTGTGATGCTGTGGGCCTAACTCTACATGGGAGAGGAATTCTTTGCTTTTCCACCAATCCTAATATCCCTCTGGATACGTAATTTATTATACCCCTGGTCCCTCAGCCCTTGACATACATTGTGAGGAAATTATTTGATGTATTTACTTGATATATTTGAAGCATTCCACTGGTCTAAGACAATTGGATGCATGAAGGGAATAGAGATCCAGCACTTAGACAGCCACTGCAGCAAGTCTCCTGCATACAGGAACCACCACAAAGGGATGCTGCAGATGAGGGGCTCCTGGATAGGAGCCACACAGGGTGTTTTGGATAAGTAAACCCAAAGCCAATTATGATCAACCATCCCTGAGTGAAATCTCATTAATCCCAAACCTAACAGTTCCATAAAGAGGAACCTCTGATGTAATGTGGCAACGTGATTTTGTCTTTCTTCAACAACCACAATACATGACAACCATGACGCATCCAGAATCTGATGCTCCTGAGCTCTGAGTAGGCTTTCCATGGATTGCCTTGTTTTACCTATTTAAATAGGGACTAGAGGCATGGCTTATAATGCTTGCTGTCCAAACATGAGGACTTGAGTTAAGATTCCCAATATCCAGGTAAAAGCTGGGTCTGGTGGCACATGCCTCTGAACCCAATGCTAGGGATGCAGGGACAGGACTCCTGAGGTTTGCTGGCTAGCTAGTCTAGACTAATTGGTGAGCTCTGAGTTCGGTGAGAGGCACTGTCTCAATAAATGAGCTTGAGAGTGTCCAGAGAAGGCAGCTAATGTTGACTCTAGCTTACACACACATGTATACATATATCTACATACATACATGTGATCCCTCTTGTATGTGAACATGCATATACCCATGCACATATAAACATACACACAAAATATTCAAATAAATGCAATTATCCTAATTATACACAGGGCCTAGAGTGGAGACATGGCAAGCAGGGCTGTCTATGATATCAAAGTCCATCATGTGGTACATGTGCCATCTCCAAGGTGATTTCCATACTAGTTGGTGGCCACAGAAGTAGGCAATATCAATCTTCTTATCTATTATCTATCTATCTATGATGTATCATCTTTTAAAAAATAAAATTAGAGGGATGGAGAGATGGCTTAGCGGTTAAGCGCTTGCCTGTGAAGCCTATGGACCCTGGTTCGAGGCTCGGTTCCAGGTCCCATGTTAGCCAGATGCACAAGGGGACGCACGCGTCTGGAGTTCGTTTGCAGAGGCTGGAAGCCCTGGCACGCCCATTCTCTCTCTCTCCCTCTATCTCTCTTTCTCTCTGTGTCTGTTGCTCTCAAATAAATAAATAAAAAATTTTAAAAAATAAAATAAAATTAGAATAATTTTCTTTACAGACATACTGTCTCATACACGGTCTTCATTTATATATTTACATTTTTATCATAGGTGATTATTGCAACATGCTTTATGCTGGGTGATTAGAATATTTTATAGCTATAGTCAGTAACTTGGAGTCTTAACAGCTTGCAAATGACTAGTTAACAACTCAAAATCCCAATCTCCTTACCCAGAGCGGCATTCTTCCCTCTAATACAACCGCCATCACATAAGTAGAAAGTGTGTTCTTCATCAACAACATAGTAATTTAAAAGTTATATATATTTTCTTTCAAGGAATACAGAGTAGAGTGAATTCTAAAATTATGGAGTTATACAGCATCACTTATAAAGGAAGAAACAATATATAGTGGAGATGCTCAGCTAGGTTTAGAAACTTATTATTAGACTAATGTGGATAATTGTCTATGCTAATTAATGTTTCCAATGATGCACCAAGAAATCAGTCTGCATGGGCTGGTGGGATTGCTTAGTGGTTAAGGCATTTTCCTGCAAAGCCAAAGGACCTTGGTTTGAATCTCCAGGATCCACGTTAGCCAGATGCACAAGGGGTTGCATGCATCTTGAATTCGTTTGCAGTGGCTGGTGGCCCTGGTGCGCCCATTCTCTCTCTCTCTCTCTGTGTCTCTCCCTCTTTCTCTGATAAACAAATAAATAAAAATATTTTTAAAAAGAAACCAGTCTGCAGATTTAATGTCAGTGGGCCAGTAAGTATCAGCAACTAGCCTCTGCAGCACATCCTCTCGAGTCCATTTATTGTGCAGGAAAAGGCAACCCAAGGGGCTGGAGGGATGGCTCAGTGGATAAAGCACTTGCCAAATAAAAATGATGACCTTCTCACTTCCCCAGCAGTCACACAAAAGCTCTGCACAGCACAGCTGTGCTGAAAAGGGAGAGGCACACTGATTCCAAGGTTTGCTAAGCTCAGAGTGACACCTTATCTCAAGAACAGTAAAGTAGGAAGTGATAGGGCAAGATGGTAGACATTACTTCTGGCCTCCACATGTACCCACATGCACACTTGTGTCCACACACACAAGAACATGAACATGCATGCATAACATACATGCACTTTTTTAAAGAAGTCACTAGAACAGAAAACTGTCAGCTCTTCTCACTCAATTTGGGCCTTAGAACACAAGACAAAGGTTGCAATCTGTGTCTGGGGATTTGATGTATGTGGCTTGTTGCTTTGGATGGGCATTTGCAGGGTCTTAGGCTATACTCTGCCATAAGCTAGTAAGACACATCACAATCTGCGTTGCTGTGTGTGTATGCTAGATGTCTGGACATGAAGTCCATCTTCATATAGTTGATGCAAAGCAGGAGTTACACTACATTCATGTAGCTTAGTATTTCTAGAGAGTGCAGCATTTTAGCATACACACTATACCTGGGAGGCCATTTCCCAGCCCCACCTGAAACCCACTGCACAAGACCTTGAACTAGACATTGTACCATTCTGTCAGGTTGATGGTTGTGATGACCTGGCTCCTTGTTTATTCTGGCTACTATAACAAACTCCCATTGGCTGTGTAGTTGGGGACACTCATAAGCAACAGATATTTACTTGCACAGTTCTTAAGGCTGCCTAAGTTCAAGCAGCTGGCAGATTCAGTGTTGATCCATAGACCAACATATTTTCATGATGTCCTCACATGGTAGGAAAGAGAATGGAACTCTGGCACCATTCCCTCTTATTATAAAGGGGATCTCATGACAAGGGATGTACTCTTGTGAATTTATTTACATCTTATCTCCTCCCAAAAGCCTCATCTCCAAATACTGTTACTATGGAGGCTTCAGTATATGATCTGGAGACGTATCTGGGAGGGTGCATCAGTAGACTCAGTGGTCACATACCCATGGAGTTACCTTGTTTTCCCATAGAATAATATCTACTAGTCTTGGAAAAGGTACAGGTAGTCTATGTGCATGCGAGTGTATTTATATTTCTTATCTCAAGGAACACTGTTACAAGTTTCAGCAACATTCTGCTGTGGATCATTGGTACTCAGCTGTGGTAGCTGCAAGCTCAGCATTGTTTAGTAGGTATTCTTTTTTTTATTTTTTTATTTTTTGTGATTTTTTAAAAATTTTTATTAACATTTTCCATGATTATAAAATATATCCCATGGCAATTCCCTCCCTCCCCACCCCCACACTTTCCCATTTGAAATTCCATTCTCCATCATATTACCTCCCATTACAATCATTGTAATTACATATATACAATATCAACCTATTAAGTATCCTCCCCTCTTCCTTTCTCTACCCTTTATGTCTCCTTTTTAACTTACTGGCCTCTGCTACTAAGTATTTTCATTCTCACGCAGAAGCCCAGTCATCTGTAGCTAGGATCCACATATGAGAGAGAACATGTGGCTCTTGGCTTTCTGGGTCTGGGTTACCTCACTTAGTATGTTTAGTAGGTATTCTTATGCAGAAACTAGAATTCCTGGGCCAGCCATGCTCATGGTTATTGCCTTGCATGTTTTCATATATCCTTTTCCTGTGAAACCAGTTGAAATATGGATTAGGGTTGAGAAAAGAGGGAGAGCTGTAGTAGTTACCTTCTCATTCCTGGGACAATGCACTAGAGCAAAAACAACCTATGGGAGGGAAGGGTTTATTTCAGCTTACAGTTGTGAGAGGAAGGTTTATCATAACAGAGAAATCATGGCAAAACAGACAATGACATCTTGTCACATATCTGGAAAGAAACCACCTCTGTGAGCTAGCTCTAAACACTGGGCTGGACTAAACAAAGCTCACTGGCATCAGTCCCCAGTGACACAGCTTTTCTAGTAAGGCTCCATGGCCCAAAAGCTCCACCATCTGCGGACTAAGGAGGCTTAATCACACACACTTGAGGCTAAGGGGACGTTTTACATTAAGCCGTCACAATAATCATTATGGCCATGAGCAAACTAATTGATTGGTCACATTAGTATTATGAGTAGCATCCTAATACAGCACCATACAATCCAAGGTAAAAAATAAGAAGCATCAGTAGAAAAATTGGTGTCATTATATTTTACATTATTTTATCATAAAGTGACTTTGGGTTTGAATGTAAAATTTGTGCCTTTGTCTTATGTTGTCAAATATTTGGTGGTGCTGTTTGGGAAGATTATGTAACCTTTAGCAGGTGGAACCCTGCTGGAGGAAGTGGGTCACTGTGGGCAAGCCTGATGATTTTGTAGCCAAGCTCCACTTTCTGTTCACCCTCTTCTTCCTGACTGGCAAAAATGTGATGAGGCAGCCTGCCCTATATCCCCACCATAACAGACCACATCCCCTGGAAACACTAGCCCAAAGAACCACTTTGCTTCATTAAGTTGCTTCTATTCAGGTGTTTATTCACAGCAATGAGAAAGTAGCTAATATAGCAGAAAAATGGTCATAACATTTGACTACCTTGTTTTTATCATGGAGTATCTGGAAGGTCTTTTGTGCTAGGTATTTCTCAACTAATTCTCTTGGTATGTAGCGTGGTGATAACTGAAAGTAAGAACAGGTCTTAGAGTGTAATTTCCAGGCAGGCTCTCAGAAAGCCATAGATTTAATGTGATTCCCCAAACCTGAGTACCAGGCATAGCCAATTAACTAAAAGTGCTTACTGAAAAGACAGAGTCACCTGCCATACTTCAAAACAAATAAGTTATGATCTCTGGTGAAAAGGTTTCACATCAGTTTTTTCAGCAAGCTTTTACTCAGTTCCAACTTTGAGAGAAACTGAGAGAAAATTGGCTGAGATCAAAGGAAAAGCAGGAACCATTCAGCTATTTGAAATGTTAAAGTCAGTCTCATCACTCTGGGATAGACATTGTGCAGCTCTGTACCTCCCAGGGATGCGCCAGAATGAGCAACAGCTACACCGGAGGGAAATAATCTCCTTCCTCTACCACTCTCCAGCTCTAGCCATCCTGGAGCACTTGCTCCTATGAAGACCATAGTTTTTTGATCTGATCTGTCAAGTAAGAGAGTGAGGACTGCATAGCAATATATATGAGATCTTTTCTTCAAATAAATCTTTGAATAAATCCATGGATTCAGCACTGAGGAAGCTAGAGATTTTGTATCCTTAGGTAGATCTATTTCCTATTATCTTAATTCACTATTGTTTCTATTCCTAGCCCATTTTTATGAGTATGTAGGAGGAAAAAGGGAAGTATGTATTAGTAACATCTGGTCCCTGCACAGGTAAAGTCAGCAGGAAAACATCTATGTGTTCAGAGCCTTCCTTCTCAAGTAAAAGTTCACATCTTGAAAAGAAATTAACATGACTTTATGGTGTACATAGGTGTCATAGTTGACAAGTTGTCCACCAGGTAAAGTTTTGTCTGACTTAGATTTTCCATTTTTAGAGCTCATGTGGTCAGAGAGGAAATTGTACAAAAATCTACTAGAAGGCACCTAAGTGTACCCAACCTTCCACAGAGGTCCAATTTCTTCTAGATATCTATCTTCTATCTAATATCATGTGGGCTTATTGTTCTCCTCTTGGGTTCTGTAGTAACTTTCTTTCTCTTGGACAATGTGTTGCTTGAGATATGTGCTTCCAGCATTATAAATTGGATGTGAAAATCCACCACATTTCCTTATCTCACTCAAATCCCTTGTATACAACACTAACCTCAGTGCCAATATAAACAAGCCAACTAGAGTGCTAAACTGATTTCCTGTAGTCATGGCTTCTCCCCACTCTCCATGTCCATGAGCCTAGCCACAAGTAATAAAGGATTGAGAGGTCATGCAATGAGACATTGTGATGGACAAACTCCTGCCACCAAGTCAGAGCCATAGCCTTCCCTGCAAGTGTATGAACTTCTCCCTCCTGTCTCTCTTCCCAGTTCTGGAGCTCATCACACTAGGCATTGTCTGCGTCTTCCTCTCCTTAAAGGCATTTCCATTAACGAATCAAGTTTACTAATAAAGT
This sequence comes from Jaculus jaculus, assembly GCF_020740685.1. Taxonomy (NCBI): domain Eukaryota; kingdom Metazoa; phylum Chordata; class Mammalia; order Rodentia; family Dipodidae; genus Jaculus; species Jaculus jaculus. Next base: position 61,260,537 of record NC_059103.1, on the reverse strand, counting down.
TCTTGGCCTCACAAAGAGCTCTTAAAGACTAACTTAATTTAACCACACTCACAGAAGACCTGGGTCTCCATCTTTAAGATGGAGAGCCAAGCAAAACAAGAATCAGCTTCCAGCAGGAGCCCCCATGACTGGCTAGCAGGATGAAAAACTCAGAGGGAGGATGGCCACAATCTGTATGGGCCAGAGCTTTGATCTTGTTCATCAAATTCTCAATAATAACTGCAAGAGTTGCATATCATTGTTTCTGTTCTGTCCATTGAAAATGTATTCCTTAACCTTCAGTACTAGTAAATATGTGATGTTTAGACATTCAGGCATGGCCTTTTCATCAGGCATGGAATGGCCTCCTGCTGGCTACCAGCTGGCCTGATGGGATGTGCATGTGTCACAGCACTAAAGGATGTCCTTTGCAAGTAGCTCCATGGGTTAATGCAAGGCCTTGTGCCCAGCAGGAGGTGTGAACTCATAACAAGGTCGGGTGTCCATAGGCTTTAGCAGCCTGTCAGACATGTGAGTTGAAGATAATGAGTTCAAGTCCAGTAGAGGTTTTTTCTTCTTCTTTTTAAAAATTTTCACTGGTTTTTAACAATGATCATAGAAACATAGGAATGACCTGGAAAAGTAAAGGGCACATCTAGTGGAACCTGGAATGCAATGATCTTTACAGCCCGGAGTGACTATCAAGGAGATATTAGGAGATAGCTCATTTGGAAAACTACTTACTGTACAAGCACAGAGACCTGAGTTCAGACCTTCTGCACCTACATAAAAGCTGGGCCTGGCAGTGTGTAGCTGAAATCCCAGCATTGCGGAGGTGAAAATACAGGATCCTTAGGGCTTGTTTGCTACCTAGTTATGTCAAGTTGGTGAACTTGGGGTTCAGTGCAAGACCTTGTTTTAAAACATAAGAAAGAAAACACTTGAAGAAGATATCTGGCATCAATTTCTAGTCTTAACATGCATACACACACACCACACATATACACATAAAAATGTGTTAGGAGCTGGAGAAATGGCTCACTGGTTAAGGCACTTGCTGGCAAAGTCAAGAAACCCAGGTTCAATTTCCCCAGTACCAATGTAATGCCAGATACATGAGGTGATGAAAATAAATAGTGTTTTAAAGGAGAGGAGATTGTGTTGAACATCCTCCCTTTCCTGTGAAATTAATAATCTTTCATATTCACTAACTGCAACCTCAATAAAGAATAACTCTAAAGAAGCTGTATAGAAATTTCAACATTACTTACCAGAAAACCTTACCAGAAGCATTTTTTGGTTTAAGTACCAGTCATGTATGACTGGTTTATCCTTAATAGCTGATACAAACGTAAATGCTAAACATGTCAAATGACCACTGAATTTTGCATCTTGTAAACTTATTCCACCTTCCAAAGAACATACATTATCAATATTTGATGTATATTACATATGGAAATTGCATATATAATGGATTAAATAAAAAATAGCATTAAAGTAAATTTTACCTTTCTCTCTTCAGTAGAAAGCATAGCCAAATAGATGGCTCTTCTACCAGTCATTTGTGCTGCCTGGTGGTATTTGGACTGAGCCTGAACAGTTCTTTGGCACTCAAGTACTCATTTAAATTTTATATATTGTATTTTGTAGAATTTTCTTTGCTGGAGGGAGTTTGATGTGGCTAACAAATCTCTCACAGATGTTTTGTCTTTTTTTCTATATTACTTATGTATATACTCAAAGTATAAACAGCTGTGTTGGTACCATAGTTAGACTCCTTCCTGTCCTCTCCCCTCTCAAGGGACCCTTGTGTTTGGGGATTGTGGGTCGTGCATTGGGTGGGTAGCCATCAGTTATGGGGGAAAGGCAATGTCTCTATGCATAATGTTCCAACTTATGGTTCTCACAATCTTCCTGGCTACCCTTTCACTAACTTGCCTGAGCCATGTTGGGTTCATTTTAGGTCTACTTCAGTGATGAGGCCACCACCAAGGGAAAAGAAGGAATAAAAAGATAGGTAATATACAAGAAAAATAGAACACAGAGATGGAGGGAGAGAGACAGAGAAAGAGAGAGAAAAACAGGAGATTAATGTTAGTCTTCATCATAACCTCTCCAGGGCCCTTTGATTCAGGTGTTCCCTCTAAGGACCTGATGAACATTCAACCTTTTAGTCTGTCTTTTGGGATACAGGATTTTATAGTACCAGTTCCATTGGGGTCCAGTTTTGTGTTTCCCCCCAACCCTTATGCTCTCCTCCCACCCCACTCTCCCTATTGCCTGGTCCTTGAGATGTCTATTAGGTATGTCAGCATCTCAGGCAGAATCAGGTTAGGAGCCACAGATGAGTGAGACCATGTGACTATTGTCTTTCTGTGAGTCAGTAAGTTTGCTGATAATGATTTGTTCTGAGTTCAACCATTTTTCTTCAAATTTCATTGTGTCGTTTTTCCTTCTTTCTGTGTAGAATTCCATTGTGTAGATATACCACATCTTGGTTATCCATTCATCTAATGATGGGCATCTGTGTTGATTCCAGTTCTTATCTATTATGAATTGAGCTGCTATCAACATGGTTGAACAAATCTGTCTGAACTGAGTCATGGTGCTTTTAGGGTAGATGCCCAGTAAGGAAATAACTGGGTCTGTTGGTAGCTCTATAGTCAACCTTTTCAGGAGTCTCCATATTGTTTTCCATATTGGTTGTACCATCTTACATTCTCACCAAGAGTTGCTGAGGGTTCCTATTTCTCCACATCCTCACCAGAATTTTTTTTCATCTGATTTTTTGAAGTTTGCGCTCCTTACTGAGGTAAAGTAGAATCTCATGGTTGTTTTAATTTGTATTTCCCTGATAGTTAGGGATGTTGAACATTTTTTTAAGTGCACATTTGCCATCTGTATTTCTTCCTCTGAGAACTTCCTTTTCAGATCTCTGCCCCATGTTGTGAGTGAGTGGGTTGTTTGACGTTTTATTGTTTAGGTTTCTGAGTTCTTTGTCGATTCTAGAAATTAGTCCTCTGTCAGTTCTATAGCAAGCAAAAAAAAATTCTTCCATTCTGTGGGTAATCTATGGTCTCTGCTTACTGTATGTTTGTCTGTGAAAAAAACTTTTCAGCTTCATGAGATCCCAGTCAGTTGCATGATTGTTTAATTTCCTGAGCTACTAGAATTTTGTTCAGGAAGTTTTTTCCACTCTATATCATAGAAAGTTCCTCCTAATTTTTATTCCAGTAGTAGCAAAGTTTCCGGTCTTATAATGAGGTCTTTGATACATTTTGACTTGATTTTTGTGCATGGTGAGATGTGTGGATCTAGTTTCATTTCCTGCATATGGTTAGCCAATTTGTCCAGCACCATTCATTGAAGATGTTGTCTTTTCTCCAATCTACATTGTTAGGGCCTTTGTTGAATATCAAGTAGCTGTAGTTACTTAACCCAAAGTCCAGATCCTCTATTATGTTCCATTGGTCTATAATCCTGTTTTTATGCCAGTACCATGTTGTTTTTGTTACTATGGCTTTGCATTATAGCTTTGAATGAGGTATGGCGATGTCTCCAGACATGTTTTGTTCCTGAGGATGTGCTTGGATGTCCATGGCCTTCTGCCATTCCATATGAATTTGAGATAATTTTCTCTGTCTCTGTGAAGAAAATATTGGGATTTTTATTGGCCTTGCAATAAAACTGTATATTGCTTTTGGTAAGATTGCCATTTTCACAATGTTAATTCCGCCTATGCAGGAGCATGGAGGTCTTTCCATATTCTGAAGTCTCCTCAATTTATTCCTTGAGTGTTTTTATGCTTATTGTATAGGTCTTTCACATCCTTGGTTAATGTTATTCCAAGGGATTTTATTTACTTTTTGTTGCTGTTGAAAGTGGGACAATGTCACTAATTTCTTTCTCTGTATCTTTGGCTTTTGCATGTAAAAGGCTACTGATTTTTTTTTGTGTGTGTATTGATTTTGTATCTGGCTACTTTGACGAAGGAATTAATCACCTTTAAGGGTTTTGAGATGGAGGTTCTTAGGTCACTTGTGTATAAAATTATGTCAAGTGTGAATAAGGCTGACAACTTTTTCCTTTCCAATTTGTATTCCTTTTATTTCTTTCTCCTATCTTATTGATTCAGCTAGGACTTCCAGTACTATGTTGAAGAGTTGAAGAGCAGAAGTGAAAGTAGACACCATTGTCTTATTCCTGATCTCAATGGGATTTTGTCCAGTCTCTCCCAATTAATTATTATTTGGGATATATGTGCTTTATATATAGTCTTTATTATGTTGAGATATAAACCATTCCTGCTTATTCTCTCTAGTGTTTTGATCATGAATTGATGTTGTATTTTGCCAAAGACCTTTTGTTCATCTATTGAAATGATCATGTGGTTTTTGTGTTTAAGCTTATTTATGTGGAGTATTACATTGGCAGATTTCTGCATTTTATCAGATATTAGCATAGCTACACCTGCTTGTTTCTTATTTCCATTTGCTTAGAATATCATTTTCCACCCTTTCACCCTGAGGTGAGGTCTGTATTTAGTGGTAAGGTGGGTTTCTTGAAGATAGTAGATTGAAGGTTCTAATTTTCTGATCAATCCTGTTAGCTTATGTCTCTTGATGGGTGAATTAAGGCCATTTTAATTTAGGGTAATAACTGTGAGGTTTGATTTAATCCATCATACTGTGATGTGGCTTGGTGTTTTCTTGGACTTTGTAGTTTTTTGTGCCTTCTCTGAGTTTGGCTATTGTGATCTCCTTCTTGTAGGCACTTGAGGTTGGTTATTTGACTCTTCTGTGTGAAGAATTCCCTGAAGTATTCTCTGTAGGTTTGTCTTTGTGTTCACGTAGTTGTAAAGCTGACTTTTATTGTGGAAAGCTTTTCTTTCACCATCTATTTTGAGGTACACTTTTGCTGGGTAGAGTAGTTTCTGTTAGAAGCTATAAGCTCTTAGACTTTTCAATGTTTCATTTCAGGCCTTTCTGGCTTTCAGAGTTTCCACTGAGAACTCTCAAGTAATTCCGATGGCTTTATCTTTATACGTAATGTGTTGTTTCTTCCTAGCTGCTTTTAGAACTTTCTCTTTGTTATTGATGTTTAGTCTTAATCATAATATGTCTTGGAGAATTTCTCCTTTGGTCCAGTCTGTTTGGAGTTCTGTTAGCTTCTTGTAACTTGAAGGGCCTTTCTTTTGAGAGGATGGGAAAGTTTTCTTTGATAATTTGGTTGAATAAATTCTCCATATGCTTGGTCTGTATTTCTTCCCCTTCTGGTATTCCCATGATCTGAATGTTGGGATATTTAAGGGTATCCCACATTTCCCTCATGTTTTGTTTGCAAAAATATTGAACTTATTGAAAATTTTGGACTCATGAACCATTTCTTCTGTTTTGTCTTCCAGTTCTGAGTTTCTATCCTCAACATGGCTGACTCTATTCTTGGGAGCTTCTGTAGAGTTTTGGATTCTTTGATTTGGTTTGTATTTTTTCTGGTAAGTTATCTTTTTATGTCATTTTTTGATTTTTCTTAATGCTTCTAGAGTTCACCATTGCAGTTATTTATTTTTTCATTGAGCTTATCCAGCTGATTACTGGGGTACTCTCTTTTTCCTTCAGATCATTTAACTGTCTTTAGAACCCTTCCTGGTTCTTTTCTATTAGGGATAATCTATTGAATCCAGCATCCTTGCAATTATTGGACCTTTGTTGATTTTCTCCAAGTTTTTCTAATTGCTTGGCCAGGGTTGCATAGCCTGTATCTTCATTTTGGGATTTTCATCCTGTTGTCTCTTCTGTTTTGATCAGAGACATCCATTGTGGGACTGGTCAGTCTTGTTGGATTTACTTGCATTTTATTTTTCATGTTGTTACTTTTGTACTGTGGTCTGCCCATCACAGTGTAGCGGTCTTATTTAATTTAGGAGGAAATTTTAGTTTACCCTTGAAATGTCTTCATTTTGATTATTCCCTTTTATGCTTAGTTCCACTAGACTTCTGAAGGCAATGGAGCCTTCCTGCTCAGAGGGAAGGTGCCCGAGGCTCTGGTGGGGACCCAAGGACCTGATGAAAGGGTTTCTTGGTTGGTGGTTGAGGGTATGGGACTGTGTGGTCAGGTGGCCCGAGGGGACAAAGAATAGAGGGGAATGGGACAAAGCAGACTGGTGTTGCGGTGGGGCAGTGGAGGGGGCGTGGATGGAATTACGTGGTGATTCTGCAATGCTGCAGTGTGATGGAATGGGACTTCAGGTTCCTTAGGGATGGCATAGCAGGGGTGTGACACGTAGGGGTGGGGATATGGGACTGCTGTGGGTCAGGTGATGTGTTGAGAAGATAGGTGGTGGTTCTGGTGGCAGGAAGGGGGAGAGATGGTGAACAATAATCTGCTGACCTGGGTTTTCGTAGCCTGCGGGTAGAGCAGGAGGAATGGGCTGCCGGGACTGTGGCTGGGACGGCTGCCTGAGGGGACTGGGGCACTGAGAGTGTGGGAATCAGTGAATTCCTTCCTTTGCTCCTCTGCACTCTCCCACTGGAGGTCTGCTAGGATCTGCAAGCCCCTAAAAAAAACCCAAAGCGCCCCAGAGATCTTGCCTTTCCTTCCTCAAGAGGTAGTATGTGGTTAGGAGGATGTCATGTGGACCAGAAGTCCCCCCAGGTGTTTCATCTTAACATTATATGTATATATCAGAATTTATATTTAAATGTATGTAACTTATAAGACTACTGCAATGGTTAGAGTATATCTCTGTGGCAGAGGTGTGCTTAGCATGGTCAAGGCTTTGAGATTAATCAGTGATATTAAAATAAGTCAAAAGATAAAATAATGCTGTGATAAAGACCCCCATGTAAAAAATTAAAAAAATATATATTTAAAAAAAAAAGAAATCTTTGTGTTTGCTGCTCTCAAATAAATAAATAAAAAATTTAAAAAAAAAGACCCCCATGCCTGGCAGTTTTACTTATTTGTTGGAGCCCTGAAGTCAGGTCCTCACACACTTCACTACACAGGTGTAACTCCAGTCCCTGTATTGTGACAATAGAACCACAAACAACAACAACAAACTCTTTACCAAGCTCCATGGAAGGAAAGGGGCAGAAACCATAAGCAAAACAGAGAAACGGACACAATCCACCCCACCCCTGAGCTCAGGCCACGCTGAGCTGAACCGGGTTATAAAAAATGGCAAAGAAGGCTAGAGTTTGAGGTAAACTAGGAGTGGGCTTTCTGAAAACTAAATGCAAGCTGCGAGTCTCACAATGAGAGGCACTTATCATTAAAAATGACTGGGAGGGCCGGGTGTGGTGGCACACACCTTTAATCCCAGCACTTGGGAAACAGAGGTAGGAGGATCGCCATGAGTTCAAGGCCACCCTGAGACTACCTAGTGAATTCCAGGTCAGCCTGAGCTAGAGTGAGATCCTATCTCCAAAAAAAAAAAAAAAAAAAAAAAGAGAACAGGAAGAAGGAGTGACAGGGCTGAAGAGGTGGCTCAGTGGATAGAGCACTTGCTATACAAGCATGACTTACTGGAGTTCAGAAACCAGACTCTGAGTAGAAAGCTGGCAGGATGGCAGATGTTTGCAATTGCAGCCATGGCCGAGGGCAAGGAAGGAGGGCGAGACAGGAGAGCAAGCTCGGGAGCCAGTGGGAGTTGACAGCTTGAGACTCTGCTTCAAAGGAGGTAGAAGGTGACAACCAACACTCAGAAGTTGTTCTATCGTTGCTCTGAGTTCAAGGCCAGCCTGGGGGCTACGGAGTGAGGTTTAGGGCAGCCGGGGCAAGAATGAGACCTTTCCTCAAAAACAATGACACCAACAAAAAACCTAAAACAAAATACTGTTGTGTTAGTTAGTACAGTGCCTACTGCACAGAGGCCATGGGTTTGACCTCAACACAGAAAAATCACAATCGCGAACCTCAGCTTATCCCCTCAGCTTGTCAGCACACTAACCCATTTTATTTCGTGTTGCCTCAATTTAGAACTGCAAAACCAAAGTCAGTTCAGGTCTGTAATCCACACCACTGTCATTTAGTCCTTTAATAATTATAAAATGAACAAGTTAAAGGCCTTATTTGACTAAATGAAATCATCAAGTAATATGGTATTTCAGGCTGTTCACAGAAGTCAAAGAAAGGTTGAACTTGTCTGTGGGACAAAAGTAACTTCATGCCTAACAGTATAAGGTGGAAACAGGAGGAAGATACCAGCAGCCCTGTTATGTGGGAGAACAGGAAAGACTGTGAACAGACTGGAGCCTCTAAAAGAGAGCACCACAGACCTGTGACCTGAGCCCAGAGATACTGATGCTGACTTCTAGCCACAAGACAAAACCTGGGATAATTTGTGCTGATAAGGCGCTGAGTTAGGTAAGGAGCCAGCTATATACACCAGTGAACAGATCCTGCCTCAAACACGGTGAAGGCAAGGACCAACACCCAAGGCTGTCCTCTGACCCACAAACATGAGCACTTGTGCCTAAACTCATGAATACACAGACATGTGCACACATACACACAATTTCAAAATGACACTTGTTTATTTGAGACAAACAGGGAGCATGAATGCATGAAGATGGGTGTGTCAGGGCCTCTTGCCATTGTAAATGAACTTTAGAAGCATTTATCACTTTGTGCATTTGGCTTATGTGGGTCCTGAGAAATCAAACATCAAACCCAGGTTGGCAGGCTATGTGGACAAGTGCCTTTAACCTCTGAGCCATCTCTCCAGACTCACAACTTAATTAAAAATAATTTTAAAAAGTTGCCCTGTCTCTACCACATATGTGCCATGGCATGTGTCTGTGCCTATACTCATACGCCTGAACCACACAAATACTTGCAACACACACACAGGGCTAGATGTAAGAGGTGGGATCATCCCCCAAACTGACAAACTTTGGGAAATGGAGATGCTCTGGAGGGTGTCTGGAGAAGAGTAAAGTGATTTTCACTTGCTCCAGAATAAAACAGGATTATGACTTAGAGTACTGCCCTAGAAGGCTTGATGCTCAAAGCACCCCAAGGGCCCAGGAGAAGGCTCCGTGGATGAACAAGCTTGCTTTGCAACAATGACTATGTGGGTTTGGATCCCTAGAACTCCCACAAAGCAGAGCACAGTAATATGAGTAACCACAATCCCAGAGTATCTATCAGACACAAAAGAATCCCTGGAAGCTCACAGACCACCTATTGTGGCAAATGCAGAGGTGGACAAGAAACCCTGCCTCAGACAAGACGGAAGGCAAAGATCATTACCTGAGGCTGTCCTCTGACTTCTACATGCATGGCACGGCTGAGATCCCTGGCACTCACACACATGAGTACACACACACACAAACACACACACACACACACACACACACACACACACACACACAGTGAGAAAGAAAAAAAAAATCAAAACACCTCATCATTTCTTAGCCCTAGACACTGTCTTGTAGGATTGAAGCCCTCAGTCTTGGCCTCTTCCCCCCACCAGACTTTCCCCTTCTCTTTCCTCAAATCCTCTGGGGACCCCCAGAATAGCCTCCTGGGATGACTCAGAATAGCTACTCAAGTCTTCTTATTTTTACCATGCAGAATGGTATTGCTCCCTGCCTGGGCTCATCAAACTGTTTTTCAAAAAAGGAAAATAAAGAAGCAATTCTCTCCCTAGGTAAGATCCATCTGACCTTGTGAATCATGGGGTCCAATAGCAACTATCTCTTAAAATAACATTTCTTTCCTTTCTGGAGTAAGAGGAGGGGGAAACATGTGAACTTATGAATCACCGGATGCTTTGGCTACTGGGTAGAGCAGAGGCACAGAGTTTCGAGAGAAGTAAAGGGCAGAACCAGAAGGGAGATCTCTCTCACCTTCCAGAAGAGAGATTTTCAAGGATACAAGATTCAACTGTGTAATTCTTGAAACAAGTGGAGGGAGGATATATGTGTTGTTCTGATCCCAAAAGGTTTTCATCAGCAGGCAAAGAGGAGGGTATTTTTAGCTTAACACGGCCCTTTCTTTGCTGCCCAGACCCACAACCCTACTATTGCTAGGTAAAATGTTGAACAGTGATAATCTCAACACAGTATGACCCCCCATTTTTTATATTAGCTTTTCTCAGTTCTTAAAGTATAGCTAATGAGAAATCTTTTTAAAACCGTGCTATGTAGAACCTTTTGAAATAAGGGTGTGATTGGTAATGAGAAGTCTCTGTTTCATCCGAATGGTTAGGACAGTATCCTGACTTTGGTCCTTTGTCCCAGAAGCCAGCCAGCTCTTAGCCTTCTTTCTGCAGTTTTGCACTTTGCTGCAACAAAGAATGTTTTCATTTGTAGCTAATAAGGCTTTCAAATAAAAAAGACACACAGATCAAGACAATGCCAAAATATTAGTTTCATAGATAGCACAGTGCAAATATGTAAAGCATAAAAAAATAACAGACCCACCTTCTCTGAACCAAGAACAATGAGATAAAGCCATGAGGAGAGGTATAGCCTGATGTTTTTAATATCTATCTTTTTTAATGTACAAAGAATCAGATTTCATTACAGTGCTTTTGTTTACTTTAGCCCCGTCTTGCTCCCATTCCCCTTTGTGCACTCTCTGTGCTGAGGCTTCCTTTCTGCTTACATGCCTCCTTCTGCCCTCACCCTCTTTCTCATCACCTTCTGTTCTCCTCGTGTTGTCTCCTACCTACTATCATATATTCAATTCAGATACCCTTACTTTCATACATATAGATATTAAAAGTTAGGGCGCATATGGAAGAGAGAGCATGTGATCTTGTTTTCCTGAGTCTAGCAGAAACCTCAGTTCACTATTAAGACAGGCCACTTAAATTCTTCTACAGTTATTGTAGGGCTCCTTGAGAAGGGGGTTCATGAGGGTCTTGCCCTGCCCCTTAGAACTGGCTGAAGTCATAAGCTAAGCAATGATGTGGATAACCTGATGTCCTTGCTTACTTGGTACCCATCTCATCCACTGGCACCTTAGTCAGTAAACACAACTAAACAGTTAAGGGAAGGCTGTGACTCCATGCTAGCTTCTTCTGCCATCTGTACATGACTTCACCCTTTCCTTCATGCAGGCCACACAGCCCACACATGTCCCCCAAGGCGGCTCTGCATCTTCATCTCATGTTAACCATGTTAACAGCTTCCTGGAGAGCTACAGCCTGATAGTCAGGCTTTGAGGAACTTTGATGGGACTTCTCCTTAAAAATAATTTGATAATGCAGTCACATGGAGGATGGGAGCAGAAGCAGAGACATACTTGGGTCCTACTTGTTGCCAGGAGCCCTGTCTTCATATTTCCTGTGTGTGGCAGGAATTGTTCTTTCTTTCATTCCTACTCTCACCAAGCTTTCATTCCTATGTTAAGCTGCCTTACAAGCATCTGGGCCTCTTTTTTCCTGGACTCAATCATTCCAGAAACACTTTCTACACAGAAGCCAAAAGAATTAGTCTAGACCTATGATTGTGTCTACTCCTATAGTACTTACTTCCTTGCTGGCACAAAATGCCCCATCAGAAGCAATTTAGTGAAGGAGAGAGTCTGGTTCTGCTTACAGCCCCAAAGGGTAGAGTTCTTCATGGCAAGTAAAGCAAGGCAGGAGGATGAAGCCAGAGCCATATTATCACATCAGCCAAGAGGAAGTACAGGCAGACAATAATACATGGATCTTGGCAATAACCTAAAGGCCTGCACCCCAGTGACACAATTCCTCCAGCAAGAAATTATCTCCTAAAGCTTCCACAGCATTTCTGAATGCACCACCAGTTTGGCATTAAGTATTTAACACATGAGATCTTGGGGGAGGGGTCATTTTACATTGAAACCATGATAACTCCTAAACTTCTACAACATACATACCTGTATTATTCTGGGTATCATCTATGAAGTTTCTTGCTCTGCCATGCCAACTCGCCTGCTTGCTTTCATCCCGTCCTCAGTATCACACCTCCTTGTCTTCTACTGTTTCAAACGAGATTAAGGAGTATGCTTCCTCTTCCTGCCCTGAATTAGGCCTCCTCAGTACATATACTTCCTGTGTCAAGTTCACACAGCTTTTGGTGTTGGTGATGTGTTACTTAGATGGTTGATTTATTTTCCTCAGCACAATTTCCATTTTCTCAAGGAAATTAGCATCCCCTTAGGAGCAGGAACCCTGGCTTGGGTTTAATTCCATTTATCTGAATATTGAAAAGCATTTCACAGGCTTCAGGTGTTCAACTGAGCTAAAAGAAAAATAAAGATTCAGATAAAAACAAACACAGAGGGAAGCATTGAAACCAGCACCACGCTCTCACGCAGAGCAATTAAACTTCTAAGAATATGCAGTAAAATCCACTTATCTGATAGTAAGACACTATAACTGATCCTTTACTTGAGGTGGGAATTGAGATTAAAAAATATATTGTCATAGTAATAGTTCTGTTCAAGAATTCTGTTAAGATTCAAAAGTTAATACAGACAAAATAGACAATTCTTTCATGAAAAAATGTAGGTATAGTGGGAAAATATTTAACTGCTTCTGGTGTGTGTTTGTGTGTGTGTGTAGGTCAGAGGGAAACCTCTGAGCTTCTGGGAATTCTGTCTCCACCTTCCATCCTGATGTAGGTGTGCTGGGGTTATAGAACCTCACACTCTATGTCTGGCTTTACATGGGTTCTTGACATCCAAATTCAGGTACTCACTTGCATGAATATTTTATCCATTGAATCATCATTCCAGTTCTATCTGCTTTTTAAAGGTCACATTCTCAAGGCATTATCAGCAAATTGAGTTTTTTCACCACAATCATCCCAGCTACAGAATTGTTGGGGTGTTTGATTTCCATGTGAACTGTTGACTACATGGGGTATTTGAAGATCAGAAAGAGGCAACTCTTGAAACTGTCTATTCCTGACTTCTCCAGTGGGCCCCAACACAGCCTGAATTGCTTCTCTTGACTCTCTCTTTTCTGCTAAATCCAAGATATGTGACAGAGGCTAGTCTATACATGGTCCAGGAGAACAGTGGCCCAGGGAGAGGACACTGTTCATATCATTTCTGCTAAAACACTTTGTTCATTTTGCACCATGGCACCAGACTTTAAGCAAACATTTGATAGACTCCTCCAGGAACAGAGTTATAGAGTAAGAACTGCAGATAGGTAAAACACTTATTCACCTCCTCACCATACTGTGGCCAAGGAGCTCTTTCCTGCAGAGCCAGATGACCCATGACATCATGAACGGATGCCATATGGAAGACTTGTACTTTGCTCTCTCCCAGAGAACAGGGTATGCTGTCTCCTGGGACCTTGAATCTGCCACTTTCCCTACAAACCTTCCTCAAAACAGCTTTCTGTTTGCTTTGTTCTCATTGAAGTGCTTCTCTATCTTCTTGTGCCATTCATTTCTCCTGCTTAGTCACTTTGACTGATTCCATGATGGCTGTTCTACATTTTATGCCAAAGGTCAAATGAACATGATCTAGCCAAAACAAAGCAATTTCTACATGTGTACTGGAGATGCTGTCTATAGGGCTCCATGATTTCAGACATTCTGTCTATTAGAACAATTCCTGTGCTGATGGAAAATAACTCAACTTTCTTAAAATATGCACCAGCTAGTAGATTCTGTTTAGTTTTAAAACAGACACTTCCATTCATCCTCCCCATGGAGTCTGGAACCTTCTGGGTTCCCTGCCCCACCAACCTTGGAAAGACAGCCCAGTTGACTTGCATGCCTCCTGTGGCTTTTCCCTCTTCAGTGTTGGCCAGGCCCACCATCAATGGCATGGACCTTCAGTGTTGTGGCAAGTGCCATTTTTATGCCATCTCCTTCTGAAGTACCTTGACATGTCATCTATACTTGAGTCTGGATGGAACACTGACCTCCGAGGGAACTCCAGCTGGGGCCCTTGACGATGATGAGGAAAGAAGTGCCTTCCCCCTTCAGGGCCTCATGCACAAGAGATCTTTTTCAGGTCCTTTGGAAAGCTTAAGATGAGAATTGTGAGTGGGTAAATAATGGACTGGAGGCCTGGAAGGTAGTGATATAGGAAGGAGTGGGCAGTGTCAGGTTTCTATGGCAGCTCTTTAAGCTCACTCTTGGTTTGTGATTGATTTGGCACCTTGTATAGGAAAAAACTTTCTCTTTTCAGGAGGTCGGATTGTCTGTGATCATGCCTGTCTTTTATTTTATTTTATTTATTTGCAAGCAGAATGAGATAGAGAGAAGAAAGAGAGAGAATGGGCACACCAGGGACTCTAGCCACTGCAAACGATCTGCAGACACATGTGTCCCTTGTGAATCTGTCATGCCTATATTTTTGAGGGTCTATTCACCATGTCCTCACATGAAAGAAGATGGAAGATTGAACATTGTTCCCTCACCTGAGAAAGAGAAAACTACTCCCATGGTCTTTCTGAAAATAGCCTCATCCCTCTAAGAGAAAAGATCCCCTCAAAGGCCATGCCTTCCACCACTGGAATTATGGTTCTTTCCTACCCATCAATTTGGGCTCATTTAGACAATAGCACCCACCAACTGCATAACTTTAGGAAGTTTGTGTTAAGTTCCTTCTTCATCATATATCACCTTCAATGAAATTAGAAGGTTAAGGTGAGTCAGCTAGAACATGTATGTGTCATGTGTGGGGTTGTGTATCATACTCCACATTACTACTCCTACCCCATGTTTCAAAACTTCTGGGAATTTAATGGGATCACTTTTATCCTTTGGATTGAGTGAAATAGATGTCTGGATTGTGCTTAGCACTTGAACAATATGGGGTGTTCAATTTGGAACAGGTAAATTTTTGTCTTCCCCCCACATTATCATTTTTGCAGCTGCCTTGTGAGGCAGACTGTTTTTTTTTTTTAATTTTTTTTGTTCATTTTTTTATTTATTAATTTGAGAGTGACAGAGAGAGAGAAACAGACACAGAGAGAGAGAGATTGAGAACGGGCGCGACAGGGCTTCCAGCCACTGCAAATGAACTCCAGACACCTGAGCCCCCTTGTGCAACTGGCTAACATGGGTCCTGGGGAACCAAGCCTCAAACCGGGGTCCTTAGGCTTCACAGGCAAGCGCTTAACTGCTAAGCCATCTCTTCAGCCCAAGGCAGACTGTTTTTATTGCTCTTGGCATTGTGCAGTCTCTGAGGCTGAGACAGTTCTAGAGTCAGCAGGAACATAATTCGAAAAGGGTGTTAGCTGCACAGTCCTTGGTGGCACAATTAGTGTGACTCCTTTTGTCCCTGCCACAGGGGAATGTCTAGCCGGAGCACAAGCCATGACGTGGATGGATGCAGTGAGTGTCAGCTATTTGCAATCTACAATCTTGTTTAATTTTAAGCCGTATCCCTTTGCTTTGAATACTCCCTAGATTTTAATAACATTTATTGGTTTTTCTTTACTGTATTGAAAGTGTATGGACTTGAGATGGGGAGGGAGAAAGAAACACACAATTGTTCATAATCCCATCAACAACAGATAACCAGGATTCACATGTGTGCCCATTAGTTTTGAGTCTGTTTATTTTAAGATGCTTCACATCATATTTCCTCAGCTCTAAGATTTCCTAGATTATAAGGTACAGCATCATCACAAGTGTGCTTTCTGGGAGAAAGAAAAGGAGACGATACCCACACCTTCTTACCCAATGTACAAGCTTTGTAAAATGCACCATAATTTTAGAATGATGAGGCATGATATTAGAACCACAGACATGCAAATACAGGACCTATACTGCCCAAATGTATTCAGTTGTGGGTCACTGCTGATTTATATGCCTTCAGGACATTGAAACAAGGTACAGTAAACAGGTGGGTGTGTTATCTGGTCTTTATCATTTTCTCTGGGAATCTCCAAGAGACAGTGAGGAGAATGTCCTGGCTGCAGTCACTTTTCAAACATGATTCTAGAAGTTATGTAGAAGTCAAACAGTAGTTAAGGTGTTCCTATCCTGTTCTTGCCATGGTTTTATTTGAAGGGTACCAAGTAGCCTTTTTTAGAGTGATGTGGTAGTCTGCTGCCCTTGCTTCTCTCTCTTGGTGCTTACTCAGCTGGTAAAGTTCTTGCCTGCTGGTGGCTGCATGGATTACTTCTGGATAATTCCTTCGGACTCTTTCCCCAAGCTGATGTGAACCTCTGTCCCCTCTTACCTTATTTACTACATGCAACATTTAGGTAGTAAATTTCAGTTTGAGAAACAGATCCATTTCTTTAGATTATAAATTGCTTTCAACATATAGATAATATGATACTGTTTCAAAATTTATGTGGACTGTAATGTGGCTGCCACTTTCCTGATCCATCCTAGTGTCTAGCTTCAGAGTTTACCTACCTAGTCTCTGAGCTCCTAGGAAAACCCTAAGCTTATGCAATCTAATACCACTTGGCAGTGAGCTTCCGGAAACCCTCTGAAACCCAAAGAAACAGTTGATTCCCTGGGGTCAAGGCAGCCCTAAGCACAGAAGCAGGCAATATTTACAGGAGATGGGGGAGGGGAAACTGTTCATTTCTTCCTCCTCTCACCAGGCAGAGAACACAGAAGGAATGACACCTGCCAGAGCCAGCTCACTGTAACCAAGACTGGTCTCTGTGAGGTCCAGTACCACCTATTCTTGCCATGATGGAGCCACAAAACTTGAAGTTTCCAGCCTGGTAGCAGCTCCTAGGTGCACCATCATGTCCCTCCACTGCCACTGCCTGGATGCAAGGGTTTGGGGACCCAACAGGATGAAGAGCAAGAGGATAAGTAGCCCAGAGATGAGAGGAGCCTGGGTCACTGAACATAGCTTCCTGCTTTGCAGATTTACCTGCACCCTTGATGGCCATGGTAAAAATGACTTCCGTACATTGGCTCATTGTAATGACCGGGCTGGCTGCAAGGAAGCCATCTCTCAATTATGTGCATGTGTAAGAGATGCAGCTCTATTGTGTTTTGTTTAGCTATTGCCCTATTTTAGACATTCTTTCTCATCAGCATTTATGTATTAGATGTTCCATTATAGCAGGCATGCCTGAGGAAATATATTTTCATACCCTGAGTGATATTTAGAACGCAGTTTTATAAATTGAGACTTACAGCCAAAGTGCATTGAAGATTTCAAATTTCAGTTCAGTTTGAAAGGAATTAATAGGTTGCCCTCAGGAAATTGGTGTCACATTAGATGTCCCAAGACTATGTAGAAAAAGACCTTTTTCATATTCAATACCATTCTGCATATAAGCAATCATTTTATTATATGACACTAGAACTGAAAAATTTATAATTAAAAAATTACTTGCTACCAGTTGAGTCCTTCCATTTCTCTTCATCCTCTTATAAAGTGATATTTCTTATATGTATTACCTTGCTGTGTGTGTTTTCAAGAATTATTATTTTCATGTATATTTTTCTCATTGATGTGCAGAAACTCTATATATTATGAATAATATGTTGTTGACTTTTATTATCTTTAAGCTATTGTCTCAGTACAAAAGTATATTATCTCCCAGATTCAGTTTTTTATAGTATTTTCTGACCAATGAAAGAATATAACTGTATGTCTTTACATACACTTAGGTTTATTTGAACCTTTTGTGGATGTGTTAAGTTATGACAAATTAGTATTTGCTTTGTACAACCATTGTTATTACTCCCATCAAAAAACTTTTAAAAGTTTTTCTTCTAGTTAATAATTATGAGAACATGTTTCTATATATGATTTTTATCTCTATGCTCTTAAAGTATATATATATATATATATATATATACACATATACATATATGTGTATATATATATGTGTGTGTGTGTGTGTGTGTGTGTGTGTGTGTGTGTGTGTATGTATATGTATATGTATATGCCTTTTGTGCAGGTTGTGGTGCTACCTGGGAATATGTGGGATCTTGAGGAGATGGGACTTATCTAGAGGGTTTAGGTCACTGGATGGTGTCCATGGGAGTATGATACATAGGCACGTCATATCTCCCTCTTTCTGCTTTCTATCCACCATGATGTGAGCAGCTCTTTTCCTCTACACATTGTTACTTCCATGATTATCTGCTCAAGTACATGGTACGGAGCAATCCAATTCTGGACCAACCCTCTGAGATCATGAAACAAGCAAAACTTCCTGTCTGTGATCTGATTCTTGTCAGGTAGTTGGTCATTATGACAAGAAAATCAACTAATATATTCATTTAAGTTGGTTCAGGTATTTTGGTCAGAGTGACAAACATGGGAAAATGCAATTAGTAAGTTTGGATTATCATTGGAATATGGACCTAGCCTAATTACTGATTATCAAAACTGAGTTTACTAGGAAGGGTGGGACCTTACAAAAAATAACTCTAGAAGGTAAAATGTTCAAAATAAGTTTTATGAATGGGTTAAGGAAGAATAAAAATATCGTTTGCCAGGCGGGAGAGATGGTTTAGCAGTTAAGTGTTTGCCTGTGAAGCCTAAGGACCCCAGATTGAGGCTCAGTTCCCAGGACCCACGTTAGCCAGATGCACAAGGGGGCACATATGTCTAGAGTTAATTTGCAGTGGCTGGAAGCCCTGGCACACCCATTCTCCCTCCCTCTCTCTCTTTCTCTCCCTCTTTCTCTCTCTGTCTGCCACTCTCAAATAAATAAATAAACAAAAAAAAATATCATTTACCTACTACTCTTAAGTCAGAAAAATACAAGGGGGTCTCTGTGAAGAAGAAGAAAATCTGAGATGACACAGTACCATCAGGGATGAATATGAATAAAATACATACATGTTTGACAATATCACAATAAAACCCATTGATATGTATAATATGTACTAATAAAAATAAGAATATCAATTCTATGCTCTAAACCTAATATTAGGATCTTAGTTTTTCTACTGTGATGCCTCAAATTAATGCACAGTCCAAATTGTAGAATTGTGTCTTGAAACCTGGCTGTTTGTTGGAGATTACTCAGATGACCAAACTGTTCATTAAGAAGCATGGCCCTGCTTTGCTCCTGTAGGGTAGACACTGAGCACTAACACCCCTTTGGCATGTCAACTATTGTGTACATGACCATAAGAGCAGTAGTTTGCACCCACTTATATTTGGTGTCTCAGTCAACTTCTCATTGCTGAGACAAGACAAAATACCTAACAAAAATAAGCTTGAGGGTTGAAAAGTTTATTTCATCTTACTGTTCAGAAAGCAGAGTCCATTATAGCAGAGAAAGTATGATGGGAGCAGGAAGCATGTATCACACTGCCCCATCAAGAGAAACAAAATAGGTTTCTCCAGCAGGACTGCCTCCATTGACAAACTTCTTTCAGTAAGATTTCAATTCCTCAAGGCTCCACAATCTTTCTGAACAGTTCCCCTAACTAGGGTTTAAGAATTCAAACATTTGAGTTTATGGGGAAAATTTTACATTAAAACCATCACACTTGGCTAGGCCCAATCAGCTTAGTGCCTGCCTTCTCTTGTAGAATGTCATCACTTACACCAGTGTTAAGAGCCACTCTCTGACCTGCATCTTGGTTCAGAAGCATTTGTGTATGGCTTGTGGTTTCAAGCCCTAGTGGCAGCATTCTTTGTTTACTTGGCACCTTTCTTTGTTTAGGTCAATGGGCATGAGCAGAGTCAGAAATGTGCAGCAATAAGCACCATCAGAAGCATTGTCAGATGAAAACCCCTGGATAGACACCTAATTCTGTTTGGTCTTGGACATGAGATGCTATATAGAAGTTACTGTGTGATGAGAGCTATTAGTTGAAGTTACAGGGGCCTGGGGCAATTTCTAGCACTGTTTATTGCTCTTGAGTCCTTTCTGAAAGAGACATTGCTGTACAGTGTGCAGTCCAGTGAAGTCCAGTGAAGAGGGAGGTGAATGTTTAGTTAACTGGTGGCCTCAGCCAGAGATCTAAAGACATCTCAGAGGAGGGTGGGGAAAGAGCACCTTTGTGACTGTTGAAAGTGACTATGAATTCAGTTGCATAAAAGGGTAGGGGCAAGTGCTTTGGAGGTCAACATAAATATTTGCCTGATTTAAAAATATGTACAATTCTGGTCTAGAGAGATGGTTTACCAGTTTGAAGCATTTGCCTGTGAAGCCTAAAGACACAGGTTTGATTCCCCAGTACCCATGTATGCCAAATGCACAAGGTGGAATATGTGTCTGAACTCCATTTGCAGTGGCTAGAGGCCCCGGCACACTCATTCTCCCTATCTCCCTCTTTCTTTCCCTCTCAAATAAGTAAATAAATAAATGTATATTTTTAAAATTTGAAAACAATTCAAAGCCAGAGGAGAGAGATGGTTGAGTAACATGCTGTTCAACATTAATTAAGCTTTTCTGGAAACTGATTTGACAGTGCTTGTTGAAAATATAGCATAGAGTCAAAGAGCACAAAGCCAGGTGTAGGCTATGGGAAAAAATTTCCTGGACTAGATACAGTGCCTCTTGAATTACATAACTGTAGTCACTCATGACTGAAATATTTATAATTGAAATGCAATGGTAATATAATTCAAATGCTTTAATGCAAATGAATATCTTAGGCTAAATCTTTTTATTATAGTACGAGCTTTACATTTTTGCTGTAGAATTCCAATAATACAAATAATTGGCAATAGTTTAAAAAAAAATCCCTGACTTCTGTATTCAATGAGTTCCAAGGTTACACTGTGATTGGAATATAAATAATGTCAAGTTCTAAAGGTAGCAAATTTCAACAGTTACCACATCATGTACTCTAAAGGTCTGTTCAGGGCTGGGGAGATGGCTCAGCAGTTAAGGCACTTACCTGCAAAGAATAATGACCCAGGTTCCATTCCCCAGTACCCAAATGAAGCCAGATCCACAAAGTGACATATGCATCTGGAGTTCCTTTCTAGTGACTAGTGGTCCAGGCACACCCGTTCTCTCTGTTTCTCTTTCTCCTTGCAAATGAATAATAAAAAACAATTAAAGAACTGTTCATTCTTCATTCCTCCTTGCCCTTTTTTGGGGAAGAGAAGGACCTGGAAAGATGGAGAGAACAGAAGACCAATTGTTGAAAGTGTTTATTCAAAGGAAGAAATTAGAAAATGTATCTCTAGAAGTAGAAAATTAATATAGTGTACTATGCATGCATGTGTATGTGTGTGGTATGTGCTTTTTCAGGTGTACATGCATGTGAAAATATGCTTGCAGGTATGTATGAGTGCGCTTGGAAGTCAGGGGCAACCTTGGGTATCATCCTCTGGAATGCTGTCGAGCTTGTTTTTTTGAAACAGGTTCTCTTGTTGGCTTGGACCTCTGCAATTACTTTAGGCTGGCTTTCCATTGAGCCACAAGGAACTTCTTTCACCTCTCCAGTGCTGAGATTACAAGTGCATGCCACTACAACTGGATTTTTAATTGTTCTCTTATATATGTGGCTTCTGGGGATCTGACTCAGGTCCTTATATGCTTGTGAAGGAGACACTTCATCTCCTCAGCCAACCTTCTATGTGTTGTTATCAACAACAGTAAAGTCTCTGTGGTCTTGTGGTCAGACAACAAATTGTAGTGGCATTGCTCTTGTATATTCACTGAATGCGTTTTTTAACGCAGTATTTATTCAGGCTGGAAAATTTCCTCAAACATTCCATTAAGTCATATCAGAGTCTGTAAAACCTTCATGTCATTTGATTACTCTGCCCTCTGAACAACACTGGTCATAGCTAGACAGATGTGTAGTAAGGTCCCACTGTGCAGATCCAGACCCAGAGAATATGTAGGTCTTCTGATGCTGTGGCAATGTTTTTCTTGTGAATTCGTTTGGTTTACACTTTGTTTTTTTAGTTCTTTCTTTCCCTCTGAAGAGTGCCGCTGAAGTGTAAAGGAGAGATTGGGGAATGTTATGATACACAGACTTGTGTGTTGGATGCTTGGTCTCCTGCTGGAGATGTTATTTCCGAAGATAGTGGAACCTTAAGGGGTGGGGCCTAGCTAGAGGAATCAGGTCACTAGGGTTGGGCCTTTGAAGTCTATGCCTGGCCCACACACTCCACTCCTTGCTCTCTTCCTGTTCTCCATCACTTCCCCTGCAATGAAGTTCTGACTCACTACCAGCCCAGAATCAGGGAAGCTAAGAAGTATTAACTAGAATTGCTGAAACAGTGAGATAGATATTCCCTTCTTTTGAACTGTTCTTCTGGGTATTTTGGTCACAGATATGTAGAAGTAGCTACCACAGGGGACCAGTCATTAGCTGATTTAAAGGCACTATTCATCTTCTGTCTGTGTTTATCACAGGCATACTTTTATTCTAGTGAAGGCTTGGCAGGTTATCCTGCCTTTAATCTCACTAATTTTTTTTGTAATTCCTTTATCTCATTTAATTCTAATTTCATGTGATATGCTGTGGGTAGCATCACTTTCAATTTACAAAGTAGGATAAGAGCTTACAGATGTTAAAGCTTCATAGTCATAAATATATAACTCGATAGAATTTTGCTTACTTCAAGGTTAGGATTTATTTTTTTATAGTATGTACCTACATTTTTCAGGAATGTTGGATGTATGTCACAACTCTAATTTTTATTCTGGAAGGTAAGGTAAGCTACTGCTTAAAAATTTCCTGTTACAACCATGTTTATGGTCATTGAATTGATGGGACCCTCTGAACTCCCAAGAAAATAATTATTAAATATTGCTTATGTTTGGATATTATTGTCTGTCTTCACTGCTTATTTACTTATTCTTTCCCATACCCTGGAGCTGAATGTGTGCCTTAGTGGGATCCTTAAATATGTAATATTTTTCCAAATGAACACTCACAGATTTTCCTTCACACACTTAGGATCAGTCTGGGAGGTAGAACTGGGGAAGGATGAGACCCTCCCCGCCTTTATATTGCTTTGGAGGTGCTCAGCTTCATTCTGGGAATGGTTCCCATTGGCAGTGTGAACATGAGCTGGCCAGATGGGAACAAGGACATCAGTCTGGCTCTGCCCTTGATCTCTAGGAGTTCTAAGAATCCATAGCCTTGGTGCTCAGGTGTCCTGCCTCCCCTACCCCTTGCTTCCTATGAACTTCTGAAAGGCTAGGAGCTTCTTTCCAATAGAACTTTGTCCATTCTCTGATGAACTCTCCCATTTTTATCCTGCAGTTTCAGGATGTGCTCTGCTGTGTTGACAGTCCTTTGCTTTCCTTCCTCAGGATCTCATAGTGCATTCCCTCACAACCAAGTTCCTTTGCTGTAGTCTGCAGGTTTGTTCTCCCAATTGCCTACTCCTTAGGAGGTTGTTTGCATTCCTTTGTTGTGGTCTGATGGTTTTTAATTACCCTAAATGCCTATTGCTAAGGCGGTGGTAGCAAGAGATGAGTTTTGGGAAGGTGGTCAAGATTAGATGTTGTCAATGGTGTGGCGCTCTCAAGAGTAGCATTAATATCTTCATAAAAGTTTCCAGAATGGCCCTGCTCTCAATTCCACCCAGGTGAGAACACAGTGAGAATATGCCCCTGGATCTAGAATGTGGTCCTTACCAGGTTCTAATCTCTGACCTGAGATAAGCTTCTCTTCCAGCAGGATGTGAAAAGTAATTCCTGTTGTTTCTAAAACACCCAGTTGTGTAGCTTTGTTATAACCATACTGGACTGATGGAAACATCTGCTTAGAGGTCTGTCTCCTCATGTAGATTATATGTTTTGGAGGACAAAGTGATTTATCTTTTTACTACTAATACCTGCATTTGCAAAAGCCCCCAAAAGAGCTTCTTGGAAGGATGGTTGTTTGCAAAGGTGGAAACTCTGCAGCTAGTCTCAATGTAGGGGATTCCTTATAGATCATAATTTTTTTAAACATGTTCTCTATTGAGGGACTAGTAGTTGTTGCCATTAATAACAAAATTTTATCATTTTCTGTCCCATTTTCTCATATCAAGTTCATGATTATCTATTATACTTGCTGTAAAAGTAATGCCTGTTGTGATAACACTTCAATCAGTTCACCTGGGAACTTTCTCAAGGTTAACATATCTGTCCAAAATAGCAGTTGTGTTAGTCATTTCCTCTCACTGTGACAGAATGCTTGCACAAATCAGCTTAAAGAAGGAATGCTTTGGGCTTGAGAGATGGCTTAGCACTTGAAGTGCTTGCCTGTGAAGCCTAGGAACCCATGTTGGATCTCTCTCCAGGTCCCACTTTTAAGCCAATAAGCAAAGGTGATGCAAGTGCAAGGTCTCATGTGTGTAGTAGGTGGTGCAAGCATATGGAGTTCGATTGCAGTGGCTGACGCCCTGACATCCCAATTCTATCTCTTTCCCTCTTAAAAAAAAAAAAAAAAGGGAATGCGTTATTTTGGTTCATAGATTCAAGGGTTTCCATCCAAGATCAACTGGTTCCATTGCTATGGGCCTGTGGTGGGGCAGAATCATCATGGTGGAAGGGTGTAGGGATATGAGCTGCCAGGAAGCAGAGAGACAGAGAAGTGCCCAGGAGAAATATGCTCTGCAGAGGCACATCCCAGAGACCTCCTCCAACCAGGCTACACTTTCAAATTGCCCATTTAGCTAACAATGAACTCTTCAATACTTTAGGGAAGTTAATACTATTAGAATCCAGTTACCTCTCAATAGCACCTTCATTAGCTGGCAATGAAGCCTTTAAAAAAAAAAAAAAAACCTTTTAGGGTGAAATATCATGCTCAAATGACTATAATAGATACTGTGATAAGGCTGTTGTCTTCACTGAATACAGCACCATTTTAACATAAACATTGCTGCTAGGCAGCAATAAAAGACTAAGATAGAGTTGAGGCTGAGCACCCAAAGCCATCATTGCAAACAAGCCTCAGCTATCCATGGATAAACAGTGAAGAATCACTTCTCACCCACATAACACATCTGTAGGGCAGCCAGGTTGGCCCCTTTTATAGCTATGTAGATTGGAAAGTGGGAGAGTTAAGATGAGCAAGGCAGAGAAAATTTCATCAAGGAATTTCAGAGATCACTTTTGCAATGTTTTCCATCCCTTTATTAGAAGGGACATGTGAGACAGTGTACTCCCATAGGGGCTTCTGCAACCTTCCTTGATTCCCTGCCTTCTTGGAAAGATAAATCAAATTCTGCTTCATGAATCATGATCCTTACTGAAGACTAGTTGGAAACAAGCTTTTTAAAACTGTTTTTGATCACTTTGTCTATTACCACACATAAGAGTTACATGAACCAAAGGGCTTAACAACAGCTACTGGCATGTCAGCTTGATCACTGGGTAGACTATCCACTAGATTCAACCTTACGGGATTATCAGCTTTGACACTAAGAATCACAGTGAGAGAGTCACATTGCTTTGCTATGTCCACCGTTCAGTTTCATCTCAGAGACGGAAATATGTGGTAAGTGCTATTGCTATTGTCATTGAAAGTTCTAATTAATTAATTAAGTTTGTGTGTGTAATATGTGCGTGTGTGGTATACACACGTTTGTGCCCCCATGAGCACATGCACAGGCCAGAGGACAGCATTGCTTGTCCTCTGTCATACTTCTCTTGTGTCAGCCTTATTTCCCTGAGATGAAGTCTCTCTGAATCTGGAGCTCACTGTCTTTTGTTTGTTTTGGTTAGACTGGCTGACTAACAGGTCTGCAAATCTTCCTGTCTCTGTCAGTGCTTGGTTTACAGGCAAGAACAGCCACATCAGCTTTTTATATTGTTTCTCGGATTAAACACAGGTCGTCATGCTTGTGCACAAGTGCTGCTATCCACTGAGCCATCTCTCCCAGCCTAAGATTCTACTTGTAACTAATTTCTGTAGCACGGCTCACTGGATTACACTGCATGCTCTCCTGTGATATCACATGATTAGCAAGTGCTTCAAATTGGTCATGGTTTTCAGTTTTTAGTCTCAACTAAAATCTTGTTAAGAGGCTTTTCTATAGACTGTACATTCACTGTATAACAGAGACCAGGTTATAATCATGTGATCCCCATTTGTTAGTGTAAATATCTATAGCATAAGTTCTGGTGAATAGTGATGATATTAAGTATTATAAGTAACAGACTGCATACCTGTAGAAAATGCAGTTATCTTTTCCTGCTGCGTTCCTCAGAAAGGTGTCCTGGTGCATATGGGGTCAGAGTGCATGGATAACTATGAGCAGGAATCATCTATCTCCAGAATAAGTGCACCCTTCTACTTGGCCTCTGTGGACATCTATGGTAATCAGAAGTCTGAATCAAATAGAGTCTCCAACTAGACTTGAGGGAATTGTACAGGAAAGGTGGTTAAACATAGCTTGGGAGGAAGTTGAGCTATATCTTAACGACAATGACTTAGACAATGCTCTTTGAACATAGAGAAAACTAGCATGCCAAATTCTAACCTACTACATGAGCAGAACCAGTGTGTTGGGCTCCCTGTGTATTGTGGCTAAATATGTTCTCCCAGCTGGAAGGGTTGCATACGACCTTCCAGGCTCCTGTGATTTCTATTTCTTTCTTTGTTTGTTTGTTTGTTTTAATTTATTTATTTGAGAGTGATAGACAGAGAAAGAGAGAGAGAGAGAGAGATAATGGGCATGCCAGAGCCTCCAGCCATTGCAAACAAACTCCAGATGTGTGTGCCCCCTTGTACATCAGGCTAATGTGGGTCTTAGGGAATTGAGCCTCGAACCAGGGTCCTTAGGCTTCACAGGCAAGCGCATAACTGCTAAGCCATCACTCCAACCCATGATTTCTATTTCTAGGCATATACCTTTACAATGAAACTCATCATAACTTCTCATGTTATGAGTAGAAATGATTATGAAGGGAAAATTGTGTCCCATGAATGCATGCAGTTAAGATGGAGAAATGTATGTCTTCAGGCTTTGAAAGTAGATGTGAAGATTTTATTTTGAGAAGCTAGAGGGAAATCATTATGACTGAAGAGTCTAGAAAAATAACTGAGAAGCAGTTCATGTGGGGCAGAGTATTTTATAAACAATTTTATGTTTATTGTCCAAAAAGCCTTTAAGAACTTCTACAAATTGGTGTCTGCCTGAATATTGACACTTAAAATCCCCTTTGCCCTAATTTGCTCTGACAAATTTGTGATTACATCATTCTTATATCACAAGTGATGATTCTACCAAGTGGCTGGAAATTTATGAGTTTGAAATTCAAGAACTTTTATTTAAAATGAAGTTGGAAGATGTGGTAAGCTATCACTAAAACAACATTATTAAATACAATGAAACCAGACTTTAAGATGGTTTGCCCAATCAATGGGAATCATTCTGGCTCCGAGTTGGCAAGCTATGGTTTCAGTTATCTATGTACATTTTAATAGAGTTATAATTGGATTCAGGATTCCACCTGGACAAAGGGAAAAGGAAGTTAGGAAAATGTGTCTCTGGGTATTTCCTTTAGAGAGATCATCAGAAACAATGAGGAAGAAGAGGAAGGTGGGTACTGCAGTTCTTAAAATGGAAAAACAGGAGGAAACAAAGGTCCTTCTGAGCTTGGTTCTAGCAAGCCAAGTTTCTTAGACCAAAGTGGAAGGAAGATACTTTTGTCACCTGGTATCTGACTATTCTTATGATGACTCATTCTCATCAGGGCTAAGTCATTTTCTTTGAATTAACTAAATGCATTAAGAATAATTGTCAAGCTGGCTGTACCAATAAGTAGAACATGAAGATTCCATTTATGTCTCTGGCAGAAAGCCAGTATCTTTTCATTTTCCCTTTCCCCAATCACAATGATCATGGCTGGGATCCCACATATATGAGCAAGAAGGACTGGGCTGGGTTTTCTTTTCCTGTTGCACTTGATAGCTTTAATGTTGGTAACTTTTACTAATTTGATATGATTCTAGCATATTTCATCCTGTCCTTTAAACAAAACTAATTTACTCCAGTGAATTTCACAAAACATAGTACATTCCTCCTCCTGCTTTTTTTTTTTTTTTAAAAAATACAGTTATCTATTCAAGTTTTATAATGGAACAGTGCTTGAAGTATTAAACAATCACATGGTTTGGTAAATTCTATTTATTCATTAAATAAAAATTGAATTATGAAAACTCTTACTAAGCCAGAGGCAATTAGCAGAGCCAATTACTAGCAAGTCCCTAAGCACTGTGTTGTGTAAGCACTTTGCATTGCAGGGAAAAAGAAAAAATAAAACACCTCATTTTATTGTCTCTGGTATGCCTTGTCAAATCAAACCCAGCCATCACCATTTGTCATCACCAGCCAGCGTCACAGACAATGTAATGAATTTTCTATGTCTTTCACTCAGCTGTTCCTCACAGTGTCTGGAGTAGTTTTCAGCTAGGCTTGCCTGTTTTACACTAAAATTTTCCCTTGGAATTACCTTCTACTCATATCCACAACATCTGTCTTTTTCACTGTTCCTTGCAGTCATGAGTAGAATTCTTCCTTGCGTGTATTTGCTGACATAGCTGTTTTACTGAGGGACAGACCATTTCCCAGGTGGAACTGGAATCTGGTCCCAATATAGTCTTCCCTTTCTTCTTTCAACACCACACACACATCACACATATCATCCACACATACCATGCACATATACTGAACACACATGCACATGAACACATATGCCACATTCACATAATCATGCACACATAGAAACTACGCACGCATACACCATGGACACACAGTTCACATACACACTATCACCAAAGCTAGAGTCATCCTGTCATCTTTACTACATTATGCTGCAATCAACATTCTCTTTTTGACATGTATTGTTTTGCCTTTGTCACTATTTGTGATTCCCTAAATTATACTCTGAGTGCAATGTCTCTTTGAATAAAATACAACTTCCTTGGGAACTTCTCCAGTCTCCTGCCCACTTTATACCATGTATCAACTTGGTCTGTGTATGATTGCCGGGCTCCCCTCGGCAGGCAGTGCTGAGGAAGGGCCAGGCCCGCTGGTTCCTCCCAAGGGGTTGAGGAAGAGGGTGGGTGTCGATGGCCAGGAACAAACTACCAAGCCTTGTCGAAGCAGGAACTCACTTTATTGTAACAGGCAGGTGCTTATATAGCTTTGAGAACGACGGTGGGGATTTTAGGATGGGGTGAGATATAAAGGCCAATAGCATACCGCAACTTTTGAGATGATTGGTTGTAAGCACACACGGGAGAACTCCAACTTCCTACACGGAAGTAGCAGGCCTGAGGTCATTAGGCATCCTGCTGCGTCATAGCTGGCCAGAGACAGGTTGCCAAACTTTAGCTAGGCTGAGGAAGTTCCACTAGGCCTCATGTCCGGGCCTCTCAAGGCCCAACATATAATGAGTACTAATAAAGGCTTTTAATTCACTGTTATCTCTCATCCTACGTTGTTAGTGTTCCTAATCCCTAACTTAACATTAATGGCCTTTACAGCCTTGAGGTTATTCACTGTCCCATTTCCGTGCCTCAGTTATACTATAATTATCACCACCATAACTCTTTTCCAGTGGATTCAGTTGGCCTTTGATTCCAGATAAGCAAGTTCTGGTCCATGTGTGCCTTCTGCTCCCTTTGATAAGCCCAGGCATGGAGATTAGGGTTAACGTTAGGTGCTCTTCGGAAGTTCCTTGCTTCCTGTGATGCTGAGAGCTTTGTGTGCAGCAACTTTTAAAATAAAACAAAAGAGGATGCATATGCCACAAACACTAAAATGCATGTTAAAATTATGACCCGCACAATGGTTTCTGTAAGGTCAATCCCTTGTAACACTCAGGAAGAGTATAAGCTTCTATGAAGTCACTGCCTCCTACGTCTTTTCAGTTTTGTCATCCTGATGCGGAATTTTTGAGTTTAGGAGAGTTACCCCAGCATTCTTGAGCCCGATGTTTTGGGTTTTGTCCTACCTTTCATAATGAACTAATAAAGACAGACTCAAGAAGAATGAATTATGAATTATTGAGTTTATTTAGGGGGAAATCACAAATTGGGGGGTTATTTAAGGGAATCAGGGTCTAGGAAGGGAGGCTAAACACATGGAACATGCTCTCATGTGATAATACTGTATAGTTGTATAAGGTTCATTTAAGAGAAATTGAGGTTTTCTTTTTTATTCTTTCTTTTTATTTATTTATTTTTTTTTTTCAAGGAAGGGTCTCATCCTAGCCCAGGCTGACCTGGAATTCACTATGGAGTCTCACGGTGGCCTTGAACTCACAGCAGTCTTCCTACCTCTGCTTCCTACGTGCAGGTATTAAAGGCATGCGCTACCATGCCCAGCTTAGAAATTGAGGTTTTTAGAAAAGGGCTGGAACAGAGTTGTAAGCACATGGCAAGTATAACTTAGATGCATATGTAAAGACTCAGAAAACACAGACATTGGGCTGTCATGGGCTTTCCTGAATAAGGAAAGTATTGAGAGACCAAACACAAATTTCCCTTAGCCATGTTGAGTTCATTTTAGGTCTACTTCAGTGATGAGGAATTGGGAGCCTCTGTGTCTCTGGATATCTGGCTTGGTAGGAGCTGAGTGTTCTCTGTGTCTATCTCCTTCACCCTTGTGCTGGTACCAGGTTCACCAAGAAAGCAGCATTCTTGCTTATTTCCCCAATTACTCTTGGTTTCAGCTGGAGCCCTGTTGAGGTACAATGGGCTAATTTTCTTGTCAGGATCTGGGTCCATCTGAAAAAGAGAAGCATATTCTCTAATGGAGAGTGAAGCCAGCACCTGATAGATAAAAAATATCCCATGGTGGGCTGGAGAGATGGCTTAGCGGTTAAGCACTTGCCTGTGAAGCCTAAGGACCCCGGTTCGAGGCTCGGTTCCCCAGGTCCCACGTTAGCCAGATGCACAAGGGGGCGCACGCGTCTGGAGTTCGTTTGCAGAGGCTGGAAGCCCTGGCGCGCCCATTCTCTCTCTCTCCCTCTATCTGTCTTTCTCTCTGTGTCTGTAGCTCTCAAATAAAATAAAAAAAAAAAAAATCCCATGGTAATGCCCTCCCTCCTCCCCCACCACTTGCCCCTTTGAAATTCCATTCTCCATCATATCCCCTCCCCATCTCAATCAGTCTCTCTTTAATTTTGATGTCATGATCTTTTCCTCCTATTATAATGGTCTTGTGTAGGTAGTGTCAGGCACTGTGAGGTCATGGATACCCAGGCCATTTTTTGTCTTGAGGAGCCCATTGTAAGGAGTCCTACCCTTCCTTTGGCTCTTATATTCTTTCTGCCACCTCTTCTGCAGTGGACCCTGAGCCTTGGAAGGTGTGACAGAGATATTTCAGTGCTGAACACTCCTCTGTCACTTTCTATCAGCACCATGGTGCCTTCTGAGTCATCCCTATATCATTGTCATCTGAAAAGAGAAGCTTCTCTAACCAAAAGTGAGAGTAGCATTAATATATGGGATGAACATTAAGAGAAGTGCTTACTGTGCAGTTTGGTGAGCATAGTATATACTTTTAGCCAGGCATTATACCTCTAGGGCTCATGACTACTCCTGTTGTAGGTTTACAGTATCAAGGATGAATTCCCTCCCATGGAGTGGGCCTCCAGTTATATTAGAGTGGGTGGTGGATTTCCCCATAACAGGCATGCCACTTTTACACTCATTGGCTTATTTGGCCTGGGGCCAAATTTAATGATTACAATGTCCACTGCTGAGTATCTCCACCAGTGATTTATCTCTCTGCCATTGAACTGCATGCAGCATGGCTTTTTACAGCTTCCTGTCAGCTGGTCTACATGGACAAGGTTTTCAGCTAAGGTCCAGCAGGATTTCTCAGTGACCTTCCAGCCCAAGTATGTGGAGTCTTCAGCAATAGGGTCTTACCATCTATTCCTGGTGGGAAACCAAGGGCCTCGACAATGGCCTGTAATGTTTTGGTGGCATAAGAGACCTCCCTGGACAACATCTCATTGGAAGGTATCCCATCCCTGGCACTGAAAATTTTCTAGTGACAATCTTCTGAGTGTTCCAATATTCAAAAAAGTAGGTATCCATGTGTCTTATTCATATACTTTTAAATTTTGATTAGCCATCCCTCCACCTTTCCTTTACTCAGTCTCTTCCACTAACCTCAGTTAGGTCTTTTCACCCTCATTAATCTGTTCTTCTACACACACACACACACACACACACACACACACACACACACACACGTATGTACAACAGACATTAAAAATGCATTTTTATTTATTTATTTTCATGTGGCAAGAGATATAAAAGAGACAGACAGAGAGAATGGACATCCCAAGGCCTCCAGCAAGTGCAAATGAACTCCAGATGCATGTGCCACTTTGTGCATTGGCTTTACTTGGGTATTGGCAAATCAAACTCAGGTTGCTAGGATTTGCAGGTAAGTACCTTAACTGCTGGGCCACCTCTCCAGTCCTCAACAGACATTTTTGCCAAGTGTTATGTTTTGGTGCTAAAGTGGCATGCGAACTGCTACCTCCTTGTTGTCCTTGAGCCTCAATCCCTAACTGAACCTGCCCGCCAAAGCTTGCTTTCTCCTATCCTCCTTTAATCCCATTGTGATCTTTGGTACTTTTAAATTTAGTATGCTTTATTTATTTTTATTGCATGTAATCACTTTAAAAACTCAAGATCAGTTCTCTTCTAGGCATTAACTTCATCTTCTTCAGTGGGATCTCTTCTGTGTTTCAGTCACCATATATTTACCTTAACAATATTGTTCTATCCACAGCCATCTGTACATTTATGCTATTCTGATCCTTGCCTTCCTCCCTCTTTTGTTCCCTGCCTTCCTTTGACCCTTCCTCACTCTCCTCCTTATCTGTCTCATAAACAGATTTCATTTGTTCTTAATTATCATCTTGATTTTTGAGCTCTTAAGTATAATAAGATGTCTGTCCTAGTTAATATTAGTATAAATTAACAATCACGACTCTGAAGCTAAGGAGGATGGAAGTCAAGATAAAATGCACTTGGATATGCTAATATTTATGGGTAATGTTGGGACACAAGAGAAAAATCCTCTTTATTTTATTAAAGTGTCATTATAAAAGTCTGTGATAATTGTGTTCAGAATGACACTTTCATAGCAATGAGCTCTTCTGACAGCAGCATATGTTCAGATGGTGGTTGTTTTCAGAGGACTTCAAGTCACTTAAAAACATACCTTCTTGTTCTTCATCTGGACTTATAGTGTTAAACAGCAAGGAAGTCATGATGATCTTGTTTTGAACCTAGCAAACAAACTAGACAGGAAGGAGAACAACAAATGGTCAGCTTATCAAATGTGAGTGTAACCTAACAGAGAAACTGACCATTCCTGTGAGAATTTGCTTCCTCTGAAATAGGATATCCAGTTCTCCAAGGCTGAGCAGAAGCTTGCAGGAACCAGGACAAAATTCTTGCAGGCTGGCAAAGTCCATCTCTGGAAGTTTGAAATCAAAAGGCTAGGAGAGCCACTGAGCAATTGACTCTGTGACTGGTGTGATTGTAACCCTGTTTCCCCCAGCAAGGCTAGCTAAAGGTTAAAGGGCTATCAGCACCACTGAAACAAAGCCTTGCATTTCCAGGCAGTACACTTTGGCTTGAATTTGCATCTTAATGCCTTAAGATTCACTGATGAAGTCGATGGGAAATGGACCAGTTAAAGCCCATTTGCAAAACCTTAACTAACATCAATTCTGGGAAGCTCTTACCTAGGCATATCCACTTCCACATTCAAAGGAAGAGCTTTGTAGTACCATAGTTAAATGGCTCATTTGTACTTCAGGTCAAAGAATCAGGCACAAAACAGTGATGAGTAGAGCCATCTCTCCATAGCTGCCTGCTAGCCTTTACTGAGATGCATGTGACAGCTGCAGAGGGGCAAAAGTATGTTTCCTTAGAGGCACAGTGAAAACAATCATCCCATGGTACATCAGTGGAATGTCTGGATGTAAACACTTAGATCCAGAGTGTGACATGGCGTGCTTTTACCTTTCAACTAAAATAGGTACTGTTACAGTTGGATATAAAATATTCCCCATAGACTCCTGTATTTGAGTACTTAGGCTCCAGCAGGTGGTGCTGTTTTAGGAGGTTGTGGACCCTTGAAGAAGTGAAGACATGCTGATGGAAGTGGGTCACTAGGGGAGGACTATGAGGTTTATAACCTCCTGTGTTTCTTTTTTTTTTTTAAACAATTTTTATTTATTTATTTATTTGAGAGCGACAGACACAGAGAGAAAGACAGATAGAGGGAGAGAGAGAATGGGCGCTCCAGGGCTTCCAGCCTCTGCAAACGAACTCCAGACACGTGTGCCCCCTTGTGCATCTGGCTCAGGTGGGACCTGGGGAACCGAGCCTCGAAACAGGGTCCTTAGGCTTCACAGACAAACGCTTAACCACTAAGCCATCTCTCCAGCCCACCTCCTGTGTTTCTTATCTGCTGAGATGTGAGTAAGGCTTGATCATCTGCTTCAGCCCTATCCCCAGCCTTTGCTTCTTTCATTGAGCTGTTTCTTGTCAATTATTTGGTCACAGAGAAGAGAAAATTAACTAATTTAGGTGCTTAGCAAAAAAAAAAAAAAAAAAAAAAAATGCTACACTTGGGCTGGAGAGATGCTGTAGCAGTTAAGGCACTTGCCTGTAAAGCCTAAGGAACCAGGTTTGATTCCCCAGTACCCACATAAGCCAGATGCAGAAGGTGGCACATGCATGTGGAGTTTTTTTGTTTGTTTGTTTGTTTGTTTGTTTGTTTCTTTTTTTTTTTTTGCAGTGGCTAGAGGCCCTGGCATATAGATTCTCTTTCTCTTTCATGAATACATAAAAATAAAATGATCCATGTCATACAGTAAAAACACACATTGGTCCAAAATACTGATAAGACTTATCTAGGTTCTAATGTAAAATGTTAAGAGAGAGAGAATAAAACCTGAAAACACACATCTACCTCAATTTCTCATAATGCAGTTTGCTCTGCATATCAGTGGGTCATGGGTGAGTAAGTATGAATTTATTTCACAAGACACACCGAGTGCAAAACCTCCTGAGGTAGTTTCCACTTCTCATAAAGGTTTCCTCTTCAGCATGACAGAACTATCTGACAGTTCAGTTTACTTGGCACTCCTTTGATCATTCACTTAGCTATGGCCCCTTGATGGCCCTTCCTCACATTGTGAGTGCTATTTAATCCATTCAGGTCACCTCAAAGCAACAAGAAGCAACTGTTTTAGGACTTTGAACTTGCAGAGCTATCTACTTTGCATTTTCTTAACCTACATCATGTGGTGGGCTAGTTTTGAAAATGCAGAGGTACTAAGTTCAGACATATGTTGCATATGAGTTTGTGGGATGAAAGGGAATGACAAAATTTGGAGTCTAGCATTTCTTGAGAATTACTTAGATTTACTTATTAATGTCACAATCTCACATTGGGGTTTTCAAAGTCTATTCTCACAGGCAGGTCTATAACTCGTTTTGTTTGTGTATTAATTTTATGCAGTGTCTCCTGTGTTTCCCAGCCTGGGTTTGAACATTTGACCCTCCTTACTCTCCCTCTTGAGTGTTGGTCACAGGTAGTGCCTCCAGGCCTGGATGAACATCCTATCAAAAAGTATTGAAGGATGTTCTGAGAAAGGCTGTGTCACTGCTCTAAGACATTAAGCTTCTGAGAGTAACCAATGTAAGAACTGTTTTGTCAGATAGCTATCTCTGGAAGAAGCAACACTGCCCTATAATAGACTTTTCTGTATTGAATAGAGGCCTGGACAAGACTAGATTGTTGCTAATCCTGTAAATATTTAAGGTGGATCCTCAGAATGGCTCTCTTAATTTTAATAGGATCCTATACACCTGCTAAAAACTGGATGATATTGCTAACCTTGCTGGAATGTTGAGAGGACCCACAAGAAAGCTCCACAGAGCTGCTTACACACAGCAGACACATCCTCCTACTTTCTCACTTCACACCATAGTTTAACAACCAGACCCCCCCACCGTATTCTTTTCTCCACTAAACTTCCCTAACTCCTCACTTGTCTGCAATATAAAAATCAGCTCTTATTTGGTCCCTTACTTCTGTCTCACCCCATCCCCTCTTCAACCAGACCTGCTCTCTTTAAACAGAAAGCTGAAACAGAAAGCCCCCATTTAAACCCTGCAGAGGTCCTATTCTCACCAATGAAGCCAACCTCCTCCATGCACTACACTGAGCAAAGGCTGTCTTCTCTCTTTGGGACCCTGAGTGCTCTCCCCATTGCATTTCATGCTGTAGAACATAGTACCTCACTATTAGCAAATGCATGCAAGTAGGAGTGTGTGACTCTGCTAAGTATGCAGTTAACTTTTCTACAATATATGGGAGACAATGCTTTGCAAGTGTGAGGCTAGAACAAACAGGAACTTCTTCATCCCATTCTTTTAATAACCTCACAGGATGAGTGAGTTATTTATAGCTTGGTATTGAAAAAAAGAAAATGGAATCTTAGAAGTACACAACTTCATCTCACACATAAAAGATGAAAAGAAGAGAAACAAAATAAGGAGTTTTTGTCAAAATCACTTTAACCATGTGATATCCCTCTTCATATCCTGTTGTATTCATCTGTTTTCTGATAATATAATGAAATATAGAATCCTAGGTCACTTTACAAAGGAAAGGCATATAGTTCCCTCAGGACTTTGGAGGGCAAAAGTCCAAGTAACACGGTTCCAGCTCTGGTGAGAGTCCCCTGGCTATTTCACCTCATAGGCTGGCATTGCCATGGGAACACTGTGACACAAAGAGAGCGCTTGTGGCAAGACATGAAGCTAGAGTGATGGGATGGCTGGCTTGGCATCTCTCACCTCTGTTGGACCACACTTCCAACATATGGGCTTCAGGAGGTCACAGGAACTCTCATCCAAGTTGTAGCACTTCCAAGTCCAGACTCTCAGAAATGTTTTGAAGATAAATTATAGCCCGAACCAGGAAAAATCTGAGCACATAAAGATACTGGCAGCTATTGTAGCTCTGAGAATGTTCTAGAACTGGTGGTCCATGGCCCTTGCCACTGAGTTAGTGTTCTGTTGCAGCCTTAGTCCTGCCCCTGAATGGTAGCTATGAGTGAGAGCAGTCTTGAAGCACCCCAACAATAAGACTCTGGACACTCCTTAGCAGTTATCATGAGGCTTAAGCCACTCACCACATGCTGCCTAACATGTACCATAGTGTGGACATTTTTTTCCAATTTCAGCATACCATACACTGCCTTAATGAGGGTTTGCACTGACCTGAAACAGACAGACTTCAGTGAATGGATTAAAAGGGAAATCATTTAACTCCAAAATAAAATGCAGAAACCAGTATCACTTGTAGCAAATGAAGCCTAACTTAAACATTTGTAAAACTGAAAAAGTACACCCACTTTCCACCTAGAATCTGTTTCAGTTCCAGCGAAAAAGAAGATTGCATTTTCTTGCCCAGCTGGGATTTTCCCAGCACTGTGTATTTAGACTTATTATTTCATTTTATAGGTGGAGATGTTGAAAGAGATGAACTTGTCAGAAATCCTCTGCATTTTCTTAATTCCTGAGCCTCTGTTCTCTCTGGTCAGTCCAGGCACAGAGTATTTGGGTTCTTCCAAGATGTGTTCTCCATTTTGAGCTCCCATACTCCTTACCTTAACACTTAGGGCGAGTACACTGAAGATCATTAGTGACTATGTGTGTGATTTTCAGTCACGATGTACCTTTAAAAATCTCCTTGAGGATGAGACTTTGTGTGTGTGTCTGAGAGAGAGAGAGAGAGAGAGAGAGAGAGAGAGAGAGAGAGAGAGAGAGAGAGAGAGAGAGAGAGATTGTGTGTTTGCACATGTATGTGCACTTGTGTGCATGTGCTCATGGATAGTTTTCCTTAGTTACCATTCACCTTTTCAAAGACATTTTTTCATTGGCCTGAGGCTCATTCATTAGGCCTGATGGATTGGATAGTTAGCCAGTAATCTTCTTGTCTAGACCTTGCCATGGCTGGGATTTAAGGCCACCACTCCTGGATTTTGTGCATGGGATCTGGGAATGGAACTCAAGCTCTCATGGTTGTGAGGCAAGCACTTTATCAATTGATCCCTCTCCTGAGCCCTAAGACACATCTCTGAAGGTGCCTAGCATAAATCATAGAGGTTTCATGTTGTGTATTGTCTTCTTCATTCAAAGTACAGAGTCCTAACTTCCAAAAAACTAAACAAAGAAAGATCTATCCATTGTGAATCTATGGGTGCAGCAGGGACACCAAGCAACATGTTTTCTTGTAGAGTGGTAGAAGACTAACTGCCCATTCTGTTCATTTTGGGAGCTCTTTCAGCTTCTTCTCATCTCATTTGTAGGTCCGTGCACTCTGAGAATGGGACTGCATAAAAAGCACAGCCCATGGGAAGCTAAGGGTCATGCTCTATACTGGCTCTTAGGTAGCATTATGAGGACATATCACACTATGACATTTTAATGATAAGATATGTGACAGGCTTGTACCTTTAAATCTTGTCAGGATGGGAGGTGAAGGAGGTTATAAAATGTTATATTTTTTGTTTTGTTGTTTTTCGAGGTAGGGTCTCACTCTAGCTCAGGCTGACCTAGAATTCACTGTGTAGTCTCAGTGTGGCCTCAAACTCATGGTGATCCTCCTACCTCTGCCTCTTGAGTGCTGGGATTAAAGGCCTGCCCCACTACACCTAGCACAACTACACGTTTCTTTTTCTTTTCTTTTCTTTTTTTACAAGGACAGAGGACAAGAATATCAAGGAAGAAGTTAGGGAGGAACAACGGCAAGAAAGATAAAGAGAATCTTATTGTCAACCTCAGTGTTCTTAATTATACAGCTATTGAATGTTACCACATCATTAAAGAAAGGGAACAGAGGTGCATGTGTCCTGGTATCTTCCCTGGGGTTCCCCTGACACTCCAGCAGGCATCCTTGCAGGACTTTTTCTCTTTAACATAACCACATAGCTTATTCCTCTCATTATTTCATGTTAAAGAGAAAAACAGCCCACCATTTTAGAGTAGCTCCTTTAATTTAATTTTTGGAAATTACAATCATAAGGACATAAAACCATTGTTGAAAGCTTGGACAATAAGAAGGCTGAGCTTGTGAGCAAAGAGCTGGGATCCTTGTAGTACTTTAGACTGAGACAATGTCATGCCCCAAATCAAAGGGATTTCTTGGAATTGTCAGTATGCCAGGACTCGCGGTGGCTCTGTATGCAACAAATAGAAGAAAGATGTATTTTTCTCAAGCACTGTGCCTAGTGAAAGCCAGGGCCAGGGTATATTTCTTTGATCCATAGTGATACCATGCTGTGTTGTGACAGGCGGTGACACAGTCAGTAAACAAATGACATGCAGGTCTCTTGGGAGCGCTGATGTCATGGAGACCTCTGAACAGGGCCCAGGGAGTTAGTCAGGGGATGGGGTGAGACGGTGTCATTGGGTTGGAGGGGAAAGACAGGAGATTTGTGACATTCTGCCTCATGCTGTATTTTATGCTTACACTTGTATTTGCTTCTGGCTTCTTTATAAACCCAGGAGGTTCACCTCTGGACATGTTATAAATGAAATAATATCCCAGAGCAAGAGTCAGAACTTCTGCCATGCAATATTCATTCAACCCTTTCTCTGTTTTTCCACCAGGTCATTACTAAGGTAGGAATTGCATATTTTCCAGAGATACACCAGATGAAAACTTCGCACTAACATTTCTAATTTCTTAGCTTATTTATTATTTGTTATCACTGCAAATTTCACCAGTCTACATTTATTTTTCAGTACTGGGAAATGAACTCAGAGCCTCACACATGCTAGGCAAGTGCTCTGCCATTGGGCTGTATCCTCAGCCCTAATATACATTTAATCATACTGAATACCTATCATATATGCACACCATAGTGGTTACTTTATATACCTACATTCTTACTCAGAACAAGCCCTGCCTTGTAAGCAGTACCATATTGCTTTACAGGTTTAGAAATATAAGAGAAGTAACTTGCTTAAGTAGAGCAGGAGAGAGGGGATATTCTAAGAGACTGACTTAGAAGAGAAAGGCATTTCAGGAGAGGGTCCTGTCCCAGGAAGAAGAAGAAGCTGTAGTCACTAGCAAAATATGAAGGCCATTCTGAGGATATGTGACAGAGGCATCACAGAGTATGTGGCCTAGTCCATGGCTCAGTGAGATGAGTTGGTACCACTGGCTGTGTCCACCAGCTCTAGGCTGAGATGGTGCTACCCCGCATGGCAGGGCCTGTTTTCAGCCAAGAACAAAGGACTAAGTCAGGCACATATTCCTATGTGCAGTATAGCTTAGCAACTGAAGAACTGGTGCCAATGGAGCCCTGAACCCAGACAGGTATGGCATTCCAGCTTCTGCCACTTTAACTTCCATCTCCACCAACTCAGATTCACAGCCCTGGATTCATTCCATCCATGCAGTGAGATCCAACCATGTGATGACATTTGTTCCTACTGTGTGCCCATGCTCTGTACAACTACAGGGTGGGTGTAGTGGATCTGGAAATCTGCCTATATTCATGTTTCATAAAATCATTCATTGCACTCAGTGCTGGTATGCGTGCTGCTCAGTGTGGTGGCCTGAGCCTTGATAGGGTGTAAACCACATGTGATCTCTGTACCTGCATGATGCACACCATCAGGTAGGATGGACACATGCTTTCTTGTGACTTCTTTGCTACTTCCATGGTGTTAGGAATAATCTCTGAACATAGTGAGTAAAATGCAAAATCACTACTGCTAACTCCACCATTTCTTTTGATTTATAGACAATTTAAATTCATACACATGGCTTTACATCATGTCTCATTGTGTGTTCCTGACCCAAGAACAGTGGCCCCCTAAGACACAAGTTGTAATATTGAAACGACACCTATGGCCTTTCATAGTCTACATCCTGCCTATGATTCCAAATGCTAACCCAGGGTCTTATACACTGCTTTCTATTCCGTACAGTGTGTTCTACTATCAGTAGGTTGTATAGCATTCCCACAGCATGCAGATGCACACACATACCCACATATGAACGTACATATATTCACACATAAACATACATACACAAACATGCATAAACACACCAATGTGCATGCATATACACATGTACATACCCCCCACATACATGCATGCACTGATATGCATACACAAACATATACACCAAACACCACAGCATTTTTCAAATGCTTTCTGAGCTAGAGAGTTTTACTTATATCTTCCTAAACCATCTTCAACAATGAACTCCTACTGACTGCTTAGCCAGTGTCTTGGTCTTCAACCTTTACAACTGGGTCATGTGACTTGAATTTATGATATTAAATGGAAATGACTATGTTGAATCCTTCTTTATGTTTTTGTAATTTAAACCCATACCTGGTAGACTGTGGACTGCATAGTAGTTAACTGAAATATAAATGAAGGATGAATGAATGAATAATGGAGTGCATACATTTTGCTTCTATTTCTGGTAACACCCATCAGGCTCTGGGTCAGCAAGATATCCCTGTTCTTAGGACTTTGGAAGGTTGAGTCAACACAGCTCTGTCGTCCCCCTAGGTGTCTGTGGGGAAAAGCACCCGACTCAAAGCTGCCGGTGCCATGGTACCTCACTTTCATGATTGTATTTGCTATGTTTGGTGATACACTGCTGTAAACCCAGCACTAGGGAGGCTGAGGCAGAAGGATTTCTCCAGTCATCCATGGATACACAGTGAGGACTGGGCCAGCCAGAACAACTTAGAAGATCTGCCTCAAAAAAACATAAAGAAAGCAAAGTAAACAGAAGGAAAGGCCCTTGCTCCTACAGGGTAGGAGTGGGGCTCATGTGGGTGAATGGAAAGGAACAGATATGGACACCTGGGGACACACAGAGCCTAGCGATGATCTGCCCCTGGACCACAGAAGAGACATGTAGCCTAGGACATCTATAGATACTCTCCTAGTCTTTTATTTTCTGTTTCTACAACAAAAAAGCACCCAGTTAGGAAATATCGAGGAGAGCTGTTTAGCTTATGATTCTAGAGGCTGACGTTCAAGGACATGTGCAGGTATATAGATGGCCTTATTGCTGCACTGTGACAAGCCAGGTGGGAGCATGA
Organism: Jaculus jaculus; assembly: GCF_020740685.1. NCBI lineage: Eukaryota > Metazoa > Chordata > Mammalia > Rodentia > Dipodidae > Jaculus > Jaculus jaculus. The sequence continues at coordinate 61,218,608 of NC_059103.1, read as the reverse complement.
TGAGGTAGACCGGTGTGCCAACTCTGCATCTTCACATAAAGCCACAGACTTGCCATGGTGCAGGCACCTCATCAAAGGAGAACAAATTATGTGACAAAGGTTCTACCTCAAAATACTGTCAACATATGAATTTTGGGATCCAAGAATGCACAATTGGTACATTGACAATGTCTAAATTAAGGGCAAATGGGACTTAGAGCAGGCTCCACACTGAGGCAGGTGAGCTGAGGACTGAGTGAGGGCTTTCTCTGAAAGCCAGTCTTGGCTCCCATGCTTTTTCTGAATTTCACAAATGCCCCTGCATTACTTTTCCAGATGACAACAGCAAACACCGACTCTAGCTAGTACACATTGTCTTGGCAAAATGGGAGAAAGGGTGGTAGATGTCAAAAAGCCTGCAGAGCAGTGTAGGAGCATTTCATAATATCAAGCTCAAAGCATAGGGAACTGACTAATGAATGCTTGTATTGTAGAATTTGAACCATGAGACCACATTCTATCCCAGAAGAATAGTAAGGAGTGCAAGCTTATTTTTGAAATTTACATGACCCAAAATTAAACAAATCTGGCTTGACTGCTATTCAGAGCTTGTATTTATACTTTAAATTCAGCATATATTTTTAGAGGTACAATCTGGCATTTGTCCCCCTGTGAATGTTTCCAACTTTTTGAGGGGAGTGAGAGAAGTTGCACATATATGAGCGTGTGTATTATGTAGCTTCCAAATAAGTGTAACACACACACATGTGCACAGACGTGCAAGTTCTATGTTAAAAGTGGCATCTCGGAGCTGTATGTGTACTAGAGAGAGTGCCTTTGCAAGGTTTCCCTCTACAGACAGACGCCATGACCCCAATCACTGGATGTGCTGCATGAAGCATAGGTGGTGTGAAGTCTACCCAAGACATAATACCTCACCAGCCCTGCCAGGGCAAGCCATTGTGACTTGGTGAAAATATAAAAGCAAGCATTTTGTTACATTGACAATTAGAATTTTTCATTATAAAGTTGTATGCCATTCATGCTTCAAGCCTTTGAGAAAAGCTGGATAGCTGCTGCTGACACAATGTGCTGGGCTGCTCATAAGCCACATTAAGCAGATGCAACACAGTGTGTGTTCAGGATATGTTCAGAAACTATACTGACAATAGACTATGGAAAAGTTTCTCTCATATGCAGAAAGAGAGAGAGGAGGGAAGTAAAATAGAAAGACAACTACAAAAGGGGGAAGAGGTCTAAAGGGAGGGAAGAGACAGTTGAGCAAGAGAGTAATGGGATATTTGCAACATGAAAACAGAATAAGTGTATGTGTACACACACACACCTACACACAAAACTGTCACAATAAAATCCTTTTTTTTGGTATAATAAGCACAGTGTTTTGTTTTTTTTTTTTAAGTTAAGTATTGTTCCTTCTTTGCAAAGATGTACATGCACTAGGAAGAAAGTCTTAGCACAGAGTAGCACAGAGCCTGAAATACTGGCCTTCAAAGGACTAAGAGATGTGTGTGTGTGCTATACTATCAGCAAAATAATCAGTGTAGGGGTATCCAGTGTCATCCACGTAGCTTCTCAGTCCATTTATATGACTTCTCATGTTAATGTTTATATAAGAAGGCAACTGTGTGAATGGAAGCTGTTACCTCAGAAAGAGAGGGAACTGCTACAGCCAAGTCAAACAATGAGAAAACAGGCTGCCTTTCCCCTTTCTGCTTTAATTCAGATAATGATTTTCACTTTTTCTTCCCTCCCTTCCTCCTTTCTTTCTTTCTTTCTTTCTTTCTTTCTTTCTTTCTTTCTTTCTTTCTTTCTTTCTTCTTTCTTTCTTTCTTTCTTTCTTTCTTTCTTTCTTTCTTCTTTCTTTCTTTTTTCTTTTTTCTTTCTTTCTTTCTTTCTTTCTTTCTTTCTTTCTTTCTTTCTTTCTTCTTTCTTTCCTTCCTTTTTTCTTTTGTCTTTCTGTACTGTCCTCAGCACTCCTTACTTGTTTTTTTTTTTTTTTTTTTTTTTTTGAGAAAAGTCTCAGTAAGTTATTAAGGCTAACTTTGAAGTCACTCTGTAGCTCAGGATGGCTTTGAACTTGTGATCTTCCTGTTTCAACATTTCACTTAGCTAGGATTGCAGGCCTGCAACTATCAAGCCATTAAACTTCATTTTCTAAGGCTTAGAAATGATTATAAAGCCTGTATCAAATTCCCTGTATTTCATCTATCTCCTTATCATGACCATATTACAGTGTATAATTGATCTCATGAAGGGTGAGACTCCTCAGTCTTCATTTACTTTGATCCATACCTCACAAAACTAGAAATGTTCTTATTTTAACTACCACATTTTTGGTGCTGAAGTGGAAAATAATGTCAGCATGTTGAGGACTCATGCTACAGTTTGGAAGCTTTAAGATCAATAGTCATTCTGGGCAAGGGACATTGCCAATGGAGCCCAGAATCCACACTAAATAATTTTTCATTCTCAAAGATCTTCTCACACCCTGAAATAGTTATTAAAACAGTTATATAAATGTTTCATTCATTTTAGTGTTTCAAGCATAATAATTGTATCATTAAATTGTTAACCTGGCTTTCTTAATAGTTATTAAATGTTACCTAATGAGATTATCTATTTTTTTTTGGGGGGGGGTCTGGTAATTTGGTTTCCAAGTTCATGAAACAATGCCCAGCATATTTTTACAATTCAAGTTGCATTGAGTCTGTTTCTTGACAATCATACAATTAAAATAGAAATAAGTAGCAGAAAAATACTATAAACCTACTTATGTTTTTGGATTAATAAATGCACTTTTACATAACCTACCAATCAAAGGAGAAATTCTGATGGAAACAAAGTAGTTCAGCTAATGGCAATACTATCACAATTGAACTTAAAAAATAAGAAAGGGCAAACGGCTTCGCGGTTAGGGCATCAGACTCTGAAGCCAAAGGATCCAGGTTCAAATCCCCAGGATGCTCACAAGCCCATTGCACCAGGGCTCACGTGCTCACCTGAGGGCTGGAGTCAGCGGTGTGTCCATTCCCTGTATCAGTCCTGTTCCCTTCTGTATCTGTGTTTGTCTCTGCCATATTTAAAGAAGAAAAATGGGGCTGGAGAGATGGCTTAGCGGTTAAGTGCTTGCCTGTGAAGCCTAAGGACCCCGGTTCGAGGCTCGGTTCCCCAGGTCCCACGTTAGCCAGATGCACAAGGGGGTGCACGCATCTGGAGTTCGTTTGCAGAGGCTGGAAGCCCTGGCGCGCCCATTCCCTCTTTCTCCCTCTATCTGTCTTTCTCTCTGTGTCTGTCGCTCTCAAATAAATTAAAAAAAAAAAAAAAAGAAGAAGAAAACTGCTTTGGAGGATAAAAAAAGAAAAGAAAAGAAAAGAAATGGGCTGGAGAGATGGCTTAGTGGTTAAACGCTTGCCTGTGAAGCCTAAGGACCCTGTTTTGAGGCTCAATTCCCTAGGACCCATGTTAGCCAGATGCACAAGGAGGCACATGCATCTGGAGTTCATTTGCAGTGGCTGGAAGCCCTGGCGCACCCATTCTCTCTCCCTCTCTCTCTGTCACTCTCAAATAAATAAATAAAAATAAACAATACAATTAATAATATTTATCTATAATGCATGTAAAAGCCTACAAATTAATGAACCAAACATCTATCTCAAAAACTTAAAATAGACTCAAAGTAGAAGAAAAGAAAAAGATAAGTGACCAGAAAATTATAGAATTTCATATAATCCAAACAGTAAAAATGAGTGCAAAATTTGGCTCCTTATAAGTCAGCTGAGGGAGGAAGAAAAGAAAGCACAAATTCATTGATAAGAAGTATTAGTTGTTATGGGCTAGGCAGATAACAAAAGTTAAGAAAGCAACGACTGAACAGAAATTTTACTTGAAATGGACCAAACCCTTCAGAAAACTCAAAATCAATACAAATGTTCACCTCACGTTTCAGAAAATGTGAGTAATTTTAAATTTCTAAAACATATAAACAAAAATGGCCACTAAGAATATCTTAGAATACCTTACTTCCAATACTACTCTAGATATTTTATAAACTCTTTTTATACAAGAGTGCAAATACTTTAAAAGGAAGCTCTTGTGAACATGATGGTTGATGTTACTAGAAATTGAGGAGATGCAAATTGAAATCACATAGGCAAGAAATATCACTAGATTTACAAAACCTAAAACAACAGACTAGGCCAAGTGCTGCTGAGCACATGGTGTGATGGAAACATATTCTGTTATAGGACCATCTGGTGATCCTTCTTAGAGTGTCAACTTGTACATAGCTCAACAATATATCCACTCAATAGAGAAATTCAGCTCAGGTGTAACCAAATAAATGTTCAGAGTGCTTATGTAGCAATGTTCAATAAATAACTAAAAAATAAACAAATAGCTATCTTTACTTCAATGGGCAAATACCTTGCAAAGCACTCAGGCAATGAAGAAACATCATGTAGAATTGTACCACACAAAACATGACATAGCAGAAAATATGTAGCATATTGGAGCTGGAAAAGAAAGGTAGAGGGAGGACTAATCAAAATCTAAGAGGATATAAATAAGTCATGTGGAAACCTATTTTCTTGGACAATGGAACACTCAGAAGCCATAGATTGTTACTAGAAAATTTTCAGTGCCAGGGTTGGAATACCTTCCAGAGTGTTGTTGGCCAGGAGATCACTGATGCCCCCAAAACAGTACAGGCCATTGCCGAGGCCCTTGGTTACCCAGCAGGAAGAGATGGTAAGAACCTATTGCTGAAGACCCCACATACATGGGCTTCAAGACCACTGAGAAATCCTGCTGGAACTGAGCTGCAAACCTCCTCTATGTAGACCACCTGACAGAAAGCTGGATGAAGCCTTTCTGCATGCAGTTCAATGGGAGAGAGAGAAATCACCAGTGAAAATACTCAACAGTGGACACTGAAAGTCTTATATTTGGTCAGCCAGGCCAAATGAGTCAATGGGTACAATAGTGGCATGTCTGTTATGGTGGAAATCAATTGCCCTCTATTTGGACTGGAGGCCCTCTCCATGGGAGAGAATACATCCTTGATACTGAAAACCTACAACAGGGGTAGCCATAAGTCCTAGAGTTGTAACAGCTGCTGTCTGGCTCAATGTATATACTATTCTCATCAAACTGCCCAATAAGCACTTCTCTTAATGTGCATAGCCATATATTCATGTTACTCTCCCTTTTGGTAGAGAATCTTCTGTTTTCAGATGGCAGTGACCTTGGGATGACTCAGAAGGCATCATGGTGCTGGGGAAGAAGTGACAAGAATGTTCAGCACCATCTATCATAACTTCCAAGGCTCAGGGTCCATTGTGGAAGAGGTGGCAGAAAGAATGTAAGAGCCAAAGGAAGAGTAGGACTCCTTACAACATGTTCCTCCAGACACAAAATGGCCAGATATCCATGACCTCACAGTGCCTGACACTACCTACACAAGACCATCATAATAGGAGAAGGAAGATCATGACATCAAAATAAAAGAGAGACTGATTGAGAGGAGGAGGGGATATGACAGAGTCGAGTTTAAAAGGGGAAAATTGGGAGAAGGAGGACATTACCAGAGGGTACTGTTTATAATCATGGAACTTGTTAATATAAAATAAATTAATTATAAAAAATAGATAAGGTACTTGCTGGTAAAGACAAAGGACCCTAGGCTACCCCAGTAGCCATGTAAAGTTGGATGCATGAAGGAGCACACACATCTGGAGTTCATTTTAGTGACTCAAGGTCATATCTCTTTCTCTGTCTCTGTCTTCCTCTTTCTTTCTCTCTCCCATAAATACATCAAATATTTAAGGAAAGATGCAGAATAAAAGAAGGAACAAATGAAAGAATCCAGGTTGTAAGCTCCTATGTTGTGAACTTCAAAAGAAAGCTAAACTCTACTACAATAGGGACCCACAACTAGGTGACTATTATGATCTTAATGAACTAAGGCTGGAAGTGATTGCTATATGAGTCAGGGAAGTGGCCACCTGGTGGACAGTGTCTGTACATAGAGGTGTGTTCGGAGATCCCCGAGGTACAGGAAATGTCCCTTCTGTTGGGTAGTTGGTACTTGCTATGTTATGTTTTACCTCAAACATTAGGTACTCTCCGGGACATACATTTCACAGTAAAAGTTAAAGTAATAATTTTCAAAATCCTTTATTTTCCACATAGGAACATTGATACTGGTATTTTCTATGTTGATGGAGTTTGACAGTTACATTTACATGTCATGACCCTTAATGCACCACTTTTACTTGTCATTTCTAGGCAGTGTAATAAACAATTCGGCTTCTGTCAGGGTTTGTGTTGTTAGATGTAGACAGAGATCCTTCACCAAGAAGGATAAAGACCTTTACAACACTGGATCTGCATGAGTCCAAGCCAAGGATCCTTACTTTACCAGGTGGCATGCGACTTTTATTCAACCACTCATGAGGCAGCTGGGGTTCAAAACCTACAGGGAATTCAGATTCTGTGTCTAAGATTTACCTCAAGTTCTTCATCAGATAAAAATTCACACATAAGAACTTTTGCAACACTCATAGATAAATGAAAATTACTTGCCATTGGTTTCTGTGTGAATTCTAAATTCTAATGCTGCAATGTTTGCTTCTTTCAAATTCTGCTCAAGTTCTTTGAACACATTTGCACAGTGATACTGGTAAGTGTGAGGTAGGAAGTTCATGCACATAGATCACTTAGATTTTTCTAGAACTTTATTCCTAAATGTGCACAGTTCTTATGTAACACTCCCTTTGACCTAGTGAGTGTAATTTTACAACACTATATTTAGTTTTATTGTGAAATAGAAACTTTATTTCAGAGGCCAGTATAAGAATAAGCTCCTTCGGCTGTGTGGGGATGGATCCCAGTTTTGTGACCCATTAGATACACAGCATCTTCATCTTAGCCCATGTACTCATGGGCTACAGGCCGTGATACATTCTAACGTGGGAGCTGCTAATTTGCCTTGACAATGGGGGACCCCTCCTTCTGCCAGCACAGGCCAGCTGGGTTGCTTGGGTTAGTTGTTTTATAGCAGGGGATTGGGATCTCTCAAATCTTGTGAAAACAGAAAAAAAAAAAAAAAAAGATTGGAATTCACAGTTGTAAAAACTATTTTTTAAAAACGATTGAGGAAATTGTACTCAGAAAGCATGTGGAAGTAGTCATAAGTTTAATGAGTCCAGGGGAAATGACTTAAATAAAATGCTTTGTATTTTGGTAGCGACACCAAACTGTTTGTGAAAGAGGGAAGCCTTATCCAGAATTGTGTCTGTCACATGGGACTAAGCTATACCCCCTGCGGTGGTTTGTTTCAGGTGTCCTCCATAAATTTATGTGTTTGGAATGCTAGGTTCCCAGCTGATGGAGATTTGGGAATTAATACTTCCTGGAGGGAGTGTATTGTTGGGGGAAGGTTATGGGTGTTATAGCCGGTGTCCCCATGCCAGTTTTGGTACACTCTCCTGTTCCTGTTGTTCACCTTATGTAGTCAAGGAGGTGATGTCCACCCCTCTGTTCATGTCATCGTTTTCTCCTGCCATCGTGGAGCTTCCCCTTGAGCCTGTAAGCCAAAATAAACCTCTTTTTCCCATAAGCTGCTCTTGGTTGGTGATTTCTACCAGCAATGCAAACCTGACTGCAACACCCCCTCATGCTTAGGAAGGATTATTTATCTCTAGCAGGTATGTCTTGTAAGGATAGCCTACTTCAAGAAGGAAAATGTCAACAATGTTAGGATACATCTTTTTCTCCATGATAAATCAGTTTTAGTAATTTTGTTAGAGTGGAACGGTATTTGGGAAACTCCTTAATAAATCTATCTAGTGTTCTGTATTAGCTCATGGCTCCTAAACCTCACTCCTACATTAAAGAAAAGGGGGGAATGCATTGTGCAATGATGAAATTGTAATAATCTGGACCAATAAATTTTAATCTGACAATTCTGAGCCCATCTGGAGCCTGAGAGAAGCCCTAGTCTGAAAGAAAGCTGCCAGTGATTTTGGAAGTGACATCATCTGTCTGCCCAGTGAGGCTTTTTCTTCTTTGCTATGTAACAAAACCTGGTTTGGGGGCCCTCTATGGGATTCACTGGCAGCTTGTCATTGAAGAAACACTTTATTTTCTCCAAATTCAAGAAACTAAAGATGGAATTATTGTGAGGCTCATGAAGGAGCCTCCCTCCAAGTATGTCTAGGAGTCTGATGATTCCTGCCTTGACAGGTGGGTGGGCAACTCTTACTTAGTCACCATGCCGTGATTATAGAACAGGGCTATGGAGACTATACCACAGTCACCAGCCTTTGGTAAACCTCAGCTAGTATGTCACTTAAAGCAATGTGTAGTCACATTGTGGGATGAGACATGGATCCATCTCAAGACCACCTCTTAGTAAATGCCTTGAGCATTTCACTCTGTTTTGTCTTCAACAACTGTTACTATATGGCATCTTGGAGTTGCTGACTCTTATGCTTCTCTTAACTACCATGATTAGAACATAAGGATGCTGTCCCCTTCATAAGATCAATGCCTTTACATAAGCAAAGAGTGCTTTCTCCCTCTATCTTCACCAAATAAGAATGTCATGCCATGAGAAAACAAGCATCTATAAACTGGGTAAATGGCTCTCAGTAGGCCCATGGACCTGAGTGAACTTTGACTTTTTGGTGCCAGCCTCTAGAATAAGAGAGATGTCTGTCATGCCATCAACCCTGATAAGGATAACTCTTTATATTTAGTATTCTGCACTGGCTAAGAGAAGAATATTGACATTTATATTTGAACCATAAAAATGTCTTTTTAAGGCCAGCAACATAATTTGCGGGGATTGAGAATTAAAATGCAGGGCTCTTTAAAGAGGTATTAAAGGTATCACAACCCAAAGCTTTTCCCTCTAAAGTATATTATTACTTATAAAATGTAAATAATATTTATATTAAGTATCAGAATGGAAATATATTGTAACATTTATATTATAGTATCATGATTATATACATATGTAGCAAATAATGACTCATTAATATTCTAGCTTTATTAAAATATTTTCTGGCTTTTTCTTTTATCAGTGTATTTTTTGGTCATCAAAGTATATACTTTTAGACATTTTGTAAATGATATGATTGAAAATATAATGTTAAATTATAAGATTTTCCATGCTTTAGGCTAATTTTTAATTTTGAGAATTATTTTTGCTGGAGCTATCAAGAAGACTAGATAGGATGTAACAAGATTAAGGTAAGTTCCCATTCATTTAGTTACAAAGACACTGGGTTGCGGAGATGGCAGCAATTAAAAGCATTTGCCACAGAAGCAGAAGGACATCTTGGGCCAGAGACTGCCAAGTTTGACAACCCAGAACCCACATCAAAAGCTGAGCCAGCCATGTCTGTAACCAGGGGTGGAAACAGGAGACTCTCTTGGTTCCCTGACTAATAGCAACTCTGGGTTGAGGGACAGACACTGACTTAAGGAAAAAACAACAACAACAACAACAAACAAACAAACAAAAAAAAAACCACCATGGCTGAGAAATAAGGAAGGATATCTTTGGCTTCCACATTTGCCTGGAGGTGTGCAGTCTGTCTATACACATGTGTACCACACATCACATATGCATATGTACACACACACACACACACACACACACACACACACACACATACAACAGAGAAGCTGCTGACTTACATGGAACTATTTTCCTAGTCTTGTGTAAGAACCTTTAATTTTACACATTAATGTTTATAATGACATCTTACTACTTCTTCTGGGGATATTGTATAAGAAATACAAAGTAATTTCATGATTTGCATATAATTTGAATCTCATGCATTCTTTTGCTGTATCTTTATTATAAAGAAAAATAATTTTAAACTTGTCTTCCTTCTTAGTAATTGGTTGATCCAAGCTTCATATGAAAACAATGTTTGTTTTCTGCCACATGCAAATTCTTTAAGTTTAATTTCTGTTTCTAAATATATGGCCCTTTGCCTTGCAGGGTTGGAGTAGTTTACAGATCCGATGGCAGACACTATTAAAAATAATTTGGGGCTGGAGAGATGGCTTAGCAGTTAGGCGCTTGCCTGTGAAGCCTAAGGACCCCGGTTCGAGGCTCGGTTCCCCAGGACCCACGTTAGCCAGATGCACAAGGGGGCGCATGCATCTGGAGTTCATTTGCAGAGGCTGGAAGCCCTGGCACGCCCATTCTCTCTCTCTCCCTCTATCTGTCTTTCTCTCTGTGTCTGTCGCTCTCAAATAAATAAATAAAAAATTTTTAAATATATATATTTTGAAGAACTCAGAGGCCAGGGGCTCCCTCTTACTATATCACAGCTACTTGCCCTGGCAGACAACACAGAGAGCTGGAGTGTGTGTGTGTGCACGTGTGTGCGCACGCCTACTGCTGCTGCTCTCTGCCTCTGAGAATGTCCACACCACAGTGTCCTGATGGATTTTACTCAAAAACTACAAGTTCAGAGATATAATTATTTATGAAGAATTTCAAGTCAGCAACACCAGAGCCTTAAATTAGGAACAAAGTCCTTGTGTGGGACCTTTGTGTGACCTCACAGGTGACATGGCCATAAACCAGGACTGAGCTTCTTCTTCTTCTTTTTTTTTTTTGCTTGGTTTTTCATGGTTGGGTCTCACTCTAGCTCAGGCTGACCTGGAATTCACTATGGAGTCTCGGGGTGGCCTCGAACTCAAGGTGATCTCCCTACTTCTACCTCCCGAGTTCTGGGATTAAAGGTGTGCAGCACCATGCCCAGCTTAAGGCCTGAGCTTCTTTTACTTTCAGAATAAACAATGAAGTACACATCCTGAATGTTTATAGGCATTTATGTTCTCCTTAGCCCTGGTTCATTTTTCTACTCTTAAATGTAATCTGGTGGTGAAAAGCAGATTATGACGAGGAAACAGTGGTGTTATATGCTCTCATCAATTTCAAAAAGACAATTACTGAAAGTTATTTCTACTTAGAGCAGCAATATTATTTAGATGTCTATTCTTACATTTGTATTACATTTACATTTACTTCTATCAGTGTTTCTTCTTGAACTTCTGATTTTGCTTTTGATTTAAAAGACAAAACAGACTATAGATTTTTATCACAGTTGAACATGGGCTGTGTATACTTGAGAAGATATATACCTGACATTGTCTTTCCATTGCCATTTATGTTAAGCAACTAATTGAAGAAATCAGTCCCTAGTACAATTTCTTTTTGAGGGTGTATTAGTCAGGGTTCTCTAGAGGAACAGAATTACTAGAATGAATTATTTTATAAAGGGGATTTATTGGATTAGCTTACAGTAGTCCAATAGCAGTTGCAGGCCCGAGAATCACTGAACCTGGTAGCTGCTCAGTCCACGTGGCCAGACGCCTCAGCAGTCCTGACCTGGCACTGCAGATGGTGCTGGAAAGCCTGGAGGCTTCCTGAGGAGCCCCTGGGTTTCGATCCATGTGGGTCTTCAGTTGATGTTGGCCTTTAGTCCGTACTGGTCTTCAACCCACGCTAGAAGGTAGGGAGCAGCTCAGGCAGCCAAGTGAAAGGAAGGAAGGAAAAGGGAACTCTTCTACCCAGAGCTTCCTTATATCAAGTCCCTCTCTGAGCGGGGCCGCCCACTCTGGGGGAAGGGCTCACCCTGGGAGAAAGACCTCCTCCTTTAGTTGATCCTTCCTAGAAGCAGCCTGTGGATTACTAAACAGATCAAGTTGACAACACCTTAACTATCACAGAGGGGAACTAAATTTTCTTTCTAGCTAGTAAATATCATGCCATTAATGATTGACATTAAACCCAGGAATAATTTATGATGTAATACTTTGTGTAGGCTGGTTTTGATTCTTTGTTTAGAAAAGAGATTTGATAGATACAATATTCATATGTAGAGAAGTGTATATATGTATGAAATTAGAATGTGTCCTCATATAAAGCTAGCATTTTAAATTTATATTCTTAAGGCTCTCAAGATTAGGTTTTGATGTTTTATATTTTCATTCATTCTTCATTTCATTCGTTCTGATTTTTTTCTCCAAAGATGCCAATTATTTTCATCCAGTTTTCTTTCTCACAATTTTTAAAAGTTTGTCTTTCTGTATTATAACAGATGTGCTGAGACACATCTGTTATAATCTATCCTCTATATCATTGTTGTTTTTTCTTTCAGTTTATCTCCTCATTGGGTTCAAAGTGCATTCATGTAAAGTTTACTTGGGTTAAGAGTTTTCCTTCTGTTCTATTATGGAATTCCTTAATTATAACATGTTTCCTTTCTTACCCCCTTGTGGCCATTTAATTCTCAAAACTTTATGCTTCTTGGGCTGGAGAGATGGCTTAGCAGTTAAGCGCTTGCCTGTGAAGCCTAAGGACCCCAGTTCGAGGCTCGGTTCCCCAGGTCCCACGTTAGCCAGATGCACAAAGGGGCGCACGCGTCTGGAGTTCATTCTCAGTGGCTGGAAGCCCTGGCTCGGCCATTCTCTCTCTTTCCCTCTATGTGTCTTTCTCTCTATGTTTGTCGCTCTCAAATAAATAAATAAAAAATGAACCAAAAAAAATTTAAAAAACTTTATGCTTCTTTAAATGAGGAGTAATAACTTCTTTTCCTCCTGTACCCAAACAAAAAATTTTAGAAAATACTTTAAAATATATTTTATTTTTATTTATTTGAGAGAGAGAGACAGAGAGAGAGAGAGAAATGGGCATGTCAAGGCCTTAACTCCAGTTATATGTGTCACCTTGTGCACTTGCATATCTGGCTTACATGAGCCCTGGGGACTCGAAACTGGGTCCCTTGGCTTTGCATGCAGTGCCTTAAATGCTAAGCCATCTTTCCAGCATCCCACCCTGTCCAAATAATAATGGATGACTTATTTTTCTTCTTTTTCCACAGGCAGGACTTTCTGAGTATAGATCTCTTTTCTTATATTGACATCATTTAGTCTTATGAATTCCTTTTTTTATTATTAAGAACATTTTTTTGTGTGTGTAGAAACATCATGTGTTGGCACCATCTTTTCCCTTGTCCCTGCCTCCATTCTGCAGGGGACCATCCTCAGTGGGGTTGCATGTGTTCCCCATGGGATTGTGGGTTAGGCATTGTGGTAGCAGCAGGCAGTTATTGCAGGAGAGACAATGCCTCAAGGCTTGACATTCAAACCAGTGACTCTTACAATCTTTCCACCCCTCTTCCATAAAATTGAAACATGATTCCCAGTACCAGATATGGGTTCCTTTCCACTTAAAAGATCTCTTAGCCAATCAGAAAGCCACTGGTTACCTACCAAGGCTCTGTGCCACCACTGCACTGGTGTGTACTTCTTACCAACTTGGTTGTTTCTGAGTAGCTTGGACCTCTGCTTGCTCACACCTTGTTGGCCACTTCCCCCCAGTACTTCATGTAGTGCTTTCCATGCAGTACTTTCTATCTGGGGACTGGCTCTCTTATAGATTTCAACCAGGTCTCTCCATGTTCTGTGTCAGCAACATACAGTGTCTTCAGCAATAGGATTTTATCTTTTATCTCAGATGGGAAATCAAGTTCTTTGATAGAAGCCTATCTTGTTTTGGAGGCCTCATAGGACTTTCTGATCAACAGCTTAACGTGGGTAGCAACTATTTCGGGTACTGCTATTTACATGTCAGAGCCAATTTTTTTTTAAGGCTGAGATTCATCCCACCCTCACCAGGGCCTTTCTTTTCATATGTTTCCCTAAACTCTTGTAGAGGGTTACATCATAACTCTACCTCTAAGGAGAAAGGTTTCTATGGCACCAGCCCATTTTGGGGTTTAGTTTTGTGTTTAATTCCCCCATCCATCCTCCAATTCCCCTTCTCCATACCCTTCCAGACCTATCATCTAGGTCTCAAGTTGCTCATCCAGTATGACAGCAATGCAAGCTAAACCAGGTTAGGAACCACAGATAAGTGAGAACATATGGTGTTTGATATCCATTTGTCCAATGATGGGCACCTGTGTTCCAGTTCTTCACTATTATGAATTGAGCAGCTATAAACATGATTGAGCATGGAGTAGTGAAGCATGGAACATTTATGACAAATGCCCAGTAAAGGAATAACTGGATCAGTTGATAACTCTATATTCATCTTTTTAGTAATCTGTATATTGATCTACATAGTGGTTGTACAAATTTTCATTCCCACCAAAGTGAATGAGGGTTTCTCTTTTCCCACATCCTCACCAACAATCGTTGTCATTTGAGTTCTTAATTACTGCCAACCTTACTGGAATAAAGTAGAATCTCATTGTTGTTTGAATTTGCATTTCCCTGATAGTTAGGGATGTTATATATTTCCCTAAGTGTGTGCTAGCCATGTGTATTTCTTCCTCTGACAATGCCCTATTCAGTTTTTACCCCATTTTTCAATGGGTTATTTGATTTTTTATTAACAACTTCTATGATTATAAAAAATATAACATGGTAATGCCATCTGTCCCCTCACTTTCCCCTTTGAAATTTCATTCTTCATCATATCCCCTCTCCATCTCAATAAGTATCTCTTTTATTTTGATGTCATGATATTTTCCTTGTATTATGATAGTCTTGTGTAGATAGTGTCAGGCACTGTGAGGTTCATGGATATCCAGGCCATTTTGTGTCTGGGGAAGCATGTTGTAAGGAGTCCTACCTTTCCATTGGCTCTTTTTAAAAATAAATTATGTATGTATGCATGTATATATATATATATATATATATATATATATATATATATATATATATATACATATATATATATAAATTTTATTTGTTTATTTATTTATTTATTTATTTGAGAGTGAAACAGAGAGACAGAGGCAGAGAGAGAGATAGCGAGGGAGAGCGAGAGAATGGGCACCCCGGGGCTTCCAGCCACTGCAAACGAGCTCCAGACGCATATGCCCCCTTGTGCATCTGGCTAATGTGGGTCCTGGGGAATCGGACCCTTTGGCTTCACAGGCAAGCGCTTAACCGCTAAGCCATCTCTCCAGCCCTCTTTTGGCTCTCACATTCTTTCTGCCACCTCTTCTAAAATAGACCCTGATCCTTGGAAGGTGTGATAGAGATATTGCAGTACTGAGCACTCCTGACACTTCTTTCCAGCACCATGATGCCTTCTGAGTCATCCTAAGGTCTGCAATCTGAAAAGAGAAGAATCTCTACCAAAAGTGAGAGTAGCATTAATATAATGGTATGAACATTAAGAAAAGTGCTTAGTGGGCAGTTTGATAAGCATAGTATATACATTTAGCCAGTCAGCAGCAGACGTTATATCCGTGGGGCTCATGAATACCCCTGCTTTAAGTTTTCAGTGTCAGGGATGTATTCCCTCCCATGGAGTGGGCTTCCAGTCCAATTACAGTGCAGTTGGTTTCCAACTTGACAGACATGCCACTATTGCACCTGTTGGTTCATTTGGCCTGGCTGGCCAATTATAAGGCTTGCAGTGTCCACTGTTGAGTATCTTCACTGATTATTTCTCTTTCTCCCATTGAACTGCATGAAGAATTATTTCTTTTAGCTTTCTGTTAGCTGATCTAACATGGAGGAGGTTTTCAGCTCAGTTCCAACAGTGGCCTTGCAGCCCAAGTATGTGGAGTCTTCAGCAATAGGGTCTTACTTCTTATTCCTGGTGTAAAATCATGGGTCTCAGCAATGGCCTATAATGTTTTGGGGGCATCAGGCACCTCCCTGGTCAACAACTCACTGGAAGGTATCCCATTCCTAGCACTGAAAATTTTATAGCAACAATCTATGGCTTCTGAGTGTTCCACTGTCCAAAAATTTAGGTTTCCATATTATTTATTTATATCCTCTTAGGTATTGATTAGCCCTCCTACCACCTTTCCTTTACTCAATCTCTTCCCCTGACCTCACTTTGGGCCTTTTCACCTGCATTAATATATTCTTCTACTTACACATCTATAATAGCATCCTATTAAGCACCTCCCTCACTACCTTCTCTTCCCTTTATATCTCTTTTCTAGCTTGCATGCCTTTGCCACTGGATTTTCTTCCTACTCCCAGAGAAGTCCCATGCTCTGTAGCCAGGATCCACATTGAGAGAGAACATGCAGTTCTTGGCTTTCTGGGCCTGGATTACCTCACTTAGTATAATCCTTTCCAGGTCCATCCATTTTCCTGCAAATTTCATAACTTAATTTTTTTTTTTTTTACCATTGAGTAGAACTCCATTGTATAAATGTGCCATATCTTCATTATCCACTCATCAGTTGAAGGACATTGAGGCTGCATCCTTTTCCCAGGTATTGTGAATTGAGTGACAATAAACTTGTTTGAGTGAGTATCTCTAAGGTAATGAGATGAGTCCTTAGATGTAAAGCTGGCAAAGATTTTTTTCCATTCTGTAGGTTGCCTCTTTGCTTTATTCACAGTGTCCTTTGCTGTACAAAATCCTTGTAATTTTATGAGGTCCCAGGGGGAAAGCTGTGGTTTTATTGCCTGAGCAATGGGGATCATATTCAGCAAGTTTTTGCCAAGACCAGTATGTTGAAGGGTTTCCCCTACTTTTTCCTCTAGCAGTTTCAGAGTTTCACATCTGATGTTAAGGCCTTTAATCCATTTGGACTTAAGTCTTGTGCATGGAGAGAGAGAAGAATCTATTTTCATCCATCTACAAATACATATCCAGTTTTCCCAGCACCATTTGCTGAAGAGGCTGTCTCTTCTCCAATGAGTATTTTTGGCATTTTTTCAAATATCAGGTGGCTATACCAACCCAGACTTACATCTGGGTCCTCTATTCTGTTCCCTTGATCTACATGCCTGCTTTTATGCCAGTACCATGCTGTTTTTCTTACTATGGCTCTGTAACATAGCTTAAAATTAGGTATGGTGATACCACCAGCCTTGTTTTTGTTGCTCAGTATTGTTTTAGATATTCAAGATTTTTTGTGATTCCAAATGAATTTTTGGATTGTTTTTCTATTTCCATGAAGAACGTCATTGGAATTTTGATGGGGATTTTATTAAATGTGTAGATTGCTTTTGCTAAGATTGCCATTTTCACAGTATTCATTCTTCTGATCCAGGGATGTTTTTCCATTTCCTAGTATCTTCTGCAATTTCTCGCTTGAGTGTTTTGAAGTTTTCATTGTAGAGACCCTTCACTTCCTTGGTTAGGTTTATTTCAAGGTACTTTTTTTAAAAAAAAATGTAATTGTGAATGAGAGTGATTCTCTGATTTCATCCTCTGTGTGTTTGTTGTTAGTATATACGAAGGCTACTGATTTATATGTATTTATTATATCCTGCTACATGGCTGTAGGTATTTATCAGCTCTAACAGTTTGCTGGTAGAGTCATTAGGGTGCTTTATGTATAGATTCATGTCATTTGCAAACAATAATAACTGTATCACTTCATTTCCAATTTGTATCCATTTTATGTGCATCTCTTGTCTTATTGCTATTGCTAAGACTTCCAGTACTCTATTAAATAAAAGTGGGGACAGTGGACACCCTTGTCTTGCTCTTGATTTTAGTGGAAAAGCTTCCAGTTTTGCCCCATGTAGTAATATGTTTGCTGTTGGCTTGTCATAAATAGCCTTTATTATATTGAGATATGTTCTTTCTATTCCCAATCTCTGTAGGACTTTTAGCATGAAGGAATGTTGAATTTTGTCAAATGCTTTTTCTGCATCTAATGAGATGATCATGTAATTTTTGTCCTTCAGTCCATTTATATAATGTATTACATTTATCGATTTGTATATGTTGGACCATCCCTGCATCTCTGGGATAAAGCCTACTAGGTCAGAGTGAATGATCTTTCTGACATATTCTTGTATTCTGTTTGCCAATTTTTTTTAAATATACTTTATTTGTTTTTTTAGTTATTTATTTGAGAGAGAGAAAGAGGGAGAGGGAGAGGGAGGGGGAGAGAGAGAGAGAGAGAGAGAGAGAGAGAGAGAGAGAGAGAGAGAGAGAGAGAGAGAGAGAGAATGGGTGTGCCAGGGCCTCTAGCCACTGCAAACGAACTCCAGACGTGTGCGCCCCCTTGTGTATCTGGCTAATGTGGGACCTGGAGTATCGAACCTGGGTCCTTTGGCTTTGCAGGCAAACACCTTAGCCGCTAAGCCATCCCTTCAGTCCTGCCAATATTTTGTTGAAAATTTTTGCATCTATGTTCATAAGGGCGATTGGTCTGTGATTTTCTATTTTTTCTGTCTTTGCCTGGTTTTTGTATCAGAGTGATGCTGGCTTTGTAGAAGGAGTTTGGTAGGATTCCTTCTTTTTATATTTTATGGAAAAGCTTAAAAAGCAATGGTGATAGCTTTTCCCTGAAGGTCTGGTAAAATTCATCTGTGAATCCACCTGGGCCTGGACTTTATTTTAGTTGGGAGAGTTTTTGATAACTGCTTGGATCTCCATACTTGTTATAGGTCTATTTAAATGATTAATCTCATGTTGATTTAATTTAGGTAGGTCATATAAATCAAGGAAATCATACCTTTCTTTCAGATTTTCATACTTAGTGGTGTATATGATTTTTAGTATGTCCTTATGATTTTTTTACTTTCTCTAGTATCTGTTGTGATGTTGCCTTTTTCATCTCTAATTTTATTCATTTGTATCTCTTCTCTCTTTTTTTTGGTCAAATTTGCTAAGGGTTTATCAATCTTTTCTATCCTTTCAAGGAACCAACTCTTTGTTTCATTGATTCTTTGGATTATTATTATTATTATTGGTTTCTATTTCATTAATTTCTACCCCGATCTTTATTGTTTCTTCTTGTCTACTGATTTTCAGTTTGCCTTGTTCTTCTTCTTAGGCTTTAAGGTGAAGCATTCGGTCATTTACTTGTGACCTTTCTATTTTCTTAATATAGGCATTTAAAGATATAAATTTCCCCTCAGGACTGCCTTCATTGTGTCCCAAAGGTTTTGGTATGTCCTATTCTCATTATCATTTGACTCTATGAATTTTTTGATTTCCCTTTTGATTTCTTCATTGGCCCATTCAACATTTAGTAGTGTATTGTTTAGTTTCCATGATTTTCTGTATTCTCTAAAGCCTATCTTGCTATTGATTTGTAGTTTGATTCCATTGTGGTCAGATCAAATGCAAGGAATTATTTCAGTTTTCCTGTATTTGTTAAGATTTGCTTTGTGTCCTAATATATGGTCTATTTTAGAGTATGTTCCATGTGCTGCTGAAAAGAATATATATTTTGTAGCATTTGGATGAAATGTCCTGTATATATCTGGTAAGTTCATTTCTTCTATGACCTAATTTAGTCCAGATGCCTCTCTGTTTATTTTTTCCTGGGATGACCTGTCAATTGATGAGAGTGGGGTGTTGAAGTCACCCACTACCACTATGTTTGGTGTTATCTGTGACCTTAGTTCTAATAGTGTTTGTTTGATGATTTTTGGAGGCCCCATGTTAGGTGCATATATGTTTAGGATTGTAATGTCCTACTGTTGGAATGTGCCTTTAATCAATATAAAGTGACCTTCCTTTCCTTTCCTATTGAAAGTTTGACCTAAATGTACCTTGTCAGATAGATATTAGGATAGCAAACCCTTTTTTTTTCTTGACTCATTTGCTTGAAACACCATTTTCCAACCTTTCACCCTAAGTCATAGACATTGTCCATTCTTTGTAGAAAAGTGAGTTTCTTGGAGGCAACAAATTGAAGGATCCTGCTTTTTAACCTAGTCTATAAACCTATGTCTTTTGGTTAAGGTACTGAGGCTGTTGATATTAAGAGGTATCATTAAAAGGTGTGTATTTATTTTTGCCATTTGTTTTGTAGTTCTTTCAGTTTTACCTTTGCCCTCTTGTGTTAACTAGTATTTGAATATTGTTTGTTTTATCCACGTTCCTTATATGTGTGCTTTTCTTTCTCTTCAGCATGGAGAACTCTTTCAAGTATCTTCCATAGAGTTGATTTTGTCTTCAAATATTCCTTTAGCCTGCTTTTGTTATGAAATGTCCTTATTTCTCTGTCTATTTGAAAGGATACCTTTTCAGGATAAATTAACCATGGTTGACAGTTGTTATCTTTCAGAACTTGGAATACATCACTCCAAGGCCTTCTGGATTCTAAAGTTTATGTTGAATAATCTGCTATGATCCTGATGGCCTTGCCTTTGTAGGTAACTTGGTTTTTCTCTCTCACTGCTTTCAATATTTTTTCTTTGGATTGTATGTTTGGTAGTTTAATTATAATATGGTGAGTAGAGGTTCTTTCCTGGTTTTGACTGGTTGATGTTCTAAAGGATTCCTGTACCTGCACTGGCACCTCTTTCCCTATTTGGGGGAAGTTTTCTTCTATGATTTTGTTGAAAACACCTACAAAGCTTTTGGAGTGGAATTCTTCTCCTTCTACTATACCCTGAATGCTTAACTTTGATCTTTTCATAGTGTCCTGAATATACTGAAATTCCCATTCATACTTTCCTATTAGTTTTTCTTTCTCTTTGTTGGACTGTATTAGGTCTGCCACCTGGTCTTCTACTTTAGATATTCTGTCCTGCCCTTTATCCATTCTACTGGTGAGATTTTCTTTTTTTTTTTTTTTTTTTTTTTTTGGTTTTTCGAGGTAGGGTCTCACTCTGGTCCAGGCTGACCTGGAATTAACTCTGTAGTCTCAGGGTGGCCTTGAACTCAAGGTGATCCTTCTACCTCTGCCTCCCGAGTGCTGGGATTAAAGGTGTGCGCCACCACGCCTGGCTGGTGAGATTTTCTAAACAGTGTTTTTTTTAATCTCATTAACTGTGTTCTTCATTGGTAGTAAATCTGACTTGTTTCTCTTTATTATTTCTATTTCCTTATTTATGTCTGTATTGACTTATTTGTTTCATTACATTGGCATCCTGTGTCTTCTTTGATTTCCTCTTTGACTTCTTTGAGCATATTTATAATCATTCTTATGACATCTTTCTCAGGAATTTCCTCTAACGAATTCTCCCTGAAGGTCATTTCTGATGCATTAATAATTTTTGGTGAACTTATATTGTTTTGATTTTTGTTGCTTCTTGTGTTATAATGTATATATTTTTGCATCTTGGGTTAATTCAATGCTTGGTTTTTCTAGTTAGCTGCAGTATTATTAGATGTATCAATCAATCTGATGTTATATATCTTCAGGGTAGGAACTTAAGGTACTAAGTGTGGCTCTCAAGACTCTCAGAATAACTACAGTAGTTTTCCTAGGTGTTAAGTTTGCCTGCTATGAGAGTATTCAAGTAGGCTGAAAGGAGTCAAAATACAGGCGGATTCTAAAATTTAACTAAACAATGTACACTTTCAATGAATAACAGCACAGAGTATATATGCAAGAGTAGGTATTATGACAACCAGATCTTCCAGCAAAATCCCTGTCCTTTAGGGTGTGTGGTGCCTCACATCCTTAATCCTGTCAACAATGAGGTTATGATTTCTGGTCTGCTCAGAGTTCCAAGTCACCTTGTGACCAAGTGAGACCTTTCCCTAATGTACAACAAAAGAGGAAACAAAGCCAGTATTAATCAAGAAGGAACAAATAACAAGCCTAAAATATAGCTTATTTAAGAATGGCAAATCCAACCACCCATCAGATTTAACATTTAATTGATCCTGACATGGAAGGTGCAATGTGCACTTCTGGTTCAGCCCTATATACCAGGCTTATTGGTGGGTTCTAACCTGGTGTAACCCAGTTACCTTTTGGAATGATTTTGGTCTCAGTTATGCTGCACTCCTGCTTGGGTCCCTCTTTGGTACACTGTGGGTTCAAGTAGACTGGCTGGGTTGTTGGATCACTGCTCTGATTTCTGGTGCTCGGTGCTGTGATCTCCCTTCCCCTGGTCTCTGGGGCTTGCTGGTGCCTGAGATGGCGGGTGGGGAAGGGGAAGCTTTGGATGGTGGCTCTAGTTCTCCTGCTGGTCCAAGTGATTTTTTACCTTGTGATCTGCTCCTCCGCTATTTGTGTAGTTCTCCATGTTTCCTGAGTTTGCAATGAGCTCCAGTGTGAGTAGAAAATCCCCTCACCTGGTTTTTCCTGCAGCTCAAGCTGAGCCATGCAGCTGTACGCCCATGGACCTGGTGCCGCTGCTGCTAGAGCTGCTCTGCCTGCCTATGTGGGCTCTGGGTGATCTGGGTCTCCCCCACTTCTCTGCTGCCCTTGATAATTTCTTATACACCTCACTTTTTAGTAGAAGAGTGTTTTTTTTTTTTTTTTTTGGCTTTTTCTCCCCTAGGCTGCTTTGGCATGGTTCCTGGGCCACCATCTTAACTGGAAGTCCCCTTGTTTGATTTTTTTATTGACTAGTTTTTTGAATTATTTCTTGATTCTAGATATTAGGCCTCTGTCAGTGTTAGAGCTGGAAAGAATTCTGTTGCTAATCTTTTTGGTATGTTTCTCTATACAAAATTTTTTCTTTATGAGATCCTATTGGTTGAGAGATTTTTTTAATTTCCTGGGCTACTGAGGTATTGTTCAGGCAGTCTTTCCCCACTCCTATATTGGGGAGAGTGCTTCCTATATTTTCTTACAGTAGTTTAAGAGTTTTATGTCTTATATTGAGGTATTTAAACCATTTGGAGTTGATTTTTGTGCATGGTTAGATGATTGGGTCTAGTTTCATTTTTCTACATGTGATTATCCCTTTTAATCAGTAACATTTATTATAGATGATGTTTTTTTCTCCAGTCTACATAATTGTTACATTTCTAAAGATCAAGTAGTTGTAGCTACTTGACCTAAGGTTCAGTCTTCAATTCTGTTCTATTGACCTGTATTTCTGTTTTTATGCCAGTATCTTGGTGTTTTTGTTACTACAGCTTTGTAGTATAGCTTTAGATCAGGTATGGTGATACTGTTAGAAGTATTACTTTTGTGGAGGATATATTTTTATATCTGAGGCCTACTGCCATTCTGTATGAATTTTGTGATCATTTTGTTTTATCCCTGTGAAGAATGATGCTGGAATTTTTATTGGTATTACACCAAATCTATATATTATTTTTGGTAGAATTTCCATTTTCATAATATTAATTCTGCCTATCTAAGAGCATGTGAGGACTTTTCCATCTTCTCAAGTCCTCAAGTTCTTTCTCAAGCATGTTATGGTTCTATTATGTAGGTATTCCACATCCTTGGTTAGCATTATTTCAAAATATTTTTTTTTCTTTTGTTGCTATTGAAAAGGGAACAGCCTCAGTGATTTCTTTCTCTGTATATTTGTCCTTTGCATATAGACAGGTTACAGAGTTTTGTGTGTTAACTTTGTATCCTTCTTCTTTGCTGAATGAATTAATAATGTTTAGAAGTTTTGAAATGAAGACTTCCAGGTCACTCATGTATGGGATTATGTCATTTGCAAATAGGGATAACAACTTCTTCCTTTCCAAATTGTACCCCTTTTATTTCTTTCTCCTGTCTTATTGCTTGGGTTAGAACTTGTATTACTATATTGAAGAGCAGTTGGTGAGACTGGGCACCCCTGTCTTATTCCCAATTTCATTGGGTATTCCTTCAGTCTCTCCCCACCATTAAATATTACTTGGCTTTAGGGTTTTATATGTAGCTTTTATTTTATTGAGATATAAGCTATCCATACTCATTCTCTGTAGATTTCATTCATGAATTAATAGTGTATTTTGTCAAAGACCTTATCTTCATCTATTGAAATTATCATGTGGTTCTTATGATTAAGTTTATTTATGTGGTATATTGTGTTAACTGATTTCTGTATGTTCACCCATACATGTATACCTGAGATGAAGTCTACATGAACAAGGTAGATAATGCTTTTGATGTATTGTTGAATACAGTTTGTGAGAATTTTGTTCCAAATTTTTGCATCTACATCTATCAAGAATATAGGCCTATATTTTCTTTTCTTGTTGGACCTTTTTCTGTTTTTGGTATCAATGTTCTACTAGATTCATAGAAGGAGTTGGGAGTATTTCTTGTTCCCCCATTTTGTGAAATAGTTTGAGAAAAGTTGATTTCAGTTGTTTAATGTAGGTTTGATAGAATTTGGCCAAGAAGCCATAAGGTCCTGGACTTTTCTTTTTAGGGAATTTTTTGTTTAACTTTTCAATTTCAATCAATGTGATTGGATATATGGCAGATTAATCTTCTCTGAATTCATTTTGGTAGGTGGTATGTGTCTAGGAATTCATCTATTTCTTTCAGATTATCCAATTTTGTGCAGTGGAGGTTTTGGAAGTATGTTCTGATGATTCATCCAATTTCATTGATATCTGTTGTAACCTCTCCCTTGTTATTTATGATTTTGTGAATTTGAGACTTCTCCTTTTCTCATTTGATCAAATTGGTGAAGGGCTTATCAATCTTGTTTATAGTTACAATGAACAAGCACTTTTTAAAAGAATTTTTATTAATTATTTCATTAGTTTCTAATACAGCAGTTTCTGCTTTGATCTCAATTATTTATTTCCATCAGGAGATCTTAGGATTGGATTCTCCTTGTTTTTCTAATGCCCTTAGGTAGATGGTTAGGTAATTAATTTGCAATCTTTCTGTCTTTCTTATGAAGGTATTTAACACAATGAATTTTCCCCTTATAACTGACTTCGTTGTGTCCCATAAGTTTGGTAAGTTGTATTTTCATTATTATTGAATTCTAGAATTTTTCAATTCACTTGTATTTTCTTTCATAACACATTCATTGCTAAAAGTATATTGTTCGGGCTGGAGACATGGCTTAGTGGTTAAGCGCTTGCCTGTGAAGCCTAAGGACCCCGGTTCGAGGCTTGGTTCCCCAGGTCCCACGTTAGCCAGATGCACAGGGGGAGCACGCGTCTGGAGTTCGTCTGCAGAGGCGGGAATCCTTGGCACGCCCATTCTCTCTCTCTCCCTCTATATGTCTTTCTCTCTGTGTCTGTCGCTCTCAAATAAATAAATAAATAAATAATTTTTTTAAAATGTATATTGTTCAGTCTCCAGGAGCTAATGTAATTCACAATGTATCTGTTGTTAATTTCTAGCTTTAAAGTATTGTGATCTGATATGATGTAAGAAATTACATCAATTTTCCTCAATTTATGGGGGAATGCTTATGGCCCCAGTATCGGATGTATTTTGGAGAAGGTTCAGTGGGTTGCTGAGAAGAATGTCTATTGTAGAATTCTGTGGAATATATTGTACATGTACATTAGGTTTAATTGATCCATGGTGTTGTTAAGCTCTATTATTTCCCTGTTGATTTTCTGCTCAGATGATTTCTGCATTGGTCACATGGAGTACTGGAGTGCCCAACTATGATGTTGTTGCTATTTATTTTTGTTTTGCTGTGAAGTAGGTTTTATTCAATAAACTGTGGTACAACTGTGTTTGATCCATATAGATTTATGATTGTGATATCCTCCTGTTCAATCATTCACTTAATAAGTAAGAATTAGCCTTCTTTGTCCTTTTGGATTACTTTTGGTTTGAAGTCTATCTTATCAGATATTTATATAGCAACACCTGTTTGTTTCTTATTTCCATTTGCATGGAATATCACTTTCCATCCTTTCATCTTGAGGAGGCTTCTGTCTGTAGTGGTAAGGTGAGTTTTTTATTTGTTTATTTTATTATTTTTAAATTTTAAGACAGGAGATAGAAGCATCCATTTTTGTGATCCACCCTGCTATCTTGTGTTTTTTGATGGGTGAGTTAGGACTGTTAATATTTAAGGTTATAAAGATGAGGTTTGATATAATCCCTGCTATGATGGGGCCCTTTATTAGCTTTCTTTTTATTCTTGGGCTTTGTACTTTTTTTTTTTTTTTCTTTTGAGCATGATCTAGTGTTGGTTATTGTGATCTTCTTCTTGTTGACTTTTGATATTGGTTGTTTGACTCTTCTGTGTGGATTACTCCCTGATGTATTTTCTGTACGTCTGGTTTTGTGTTCATAACATTATAGAGCTGAATTTTATCATGCAAAGTTTTCCTTTCAACATCTATTATAAGGAATACTTTTGTTAGAATACAGTACTTTAGGTTGTAAGTCATAAATTTCTAGACTCTGAAGTGCTACCTTCTAGGCCCTTTTAGCTTTCTGGGTTTCCATTGAATATTCTGAGGTTATTCTGATGGAATTGCCTTTGTATATAGTGAGTTTTTTTCTCTCTTGCTGCTTTTAATACTCTTTGTTTTCATTATTAAGGAGTTTTAACTATGATATGCCTTGTAGTTTCTTCTTTGGTCCTGTCTGTTTGGTATTCTGTGAGCTTCTTGTATCTGAATGGCCTTCTCTATTGGGAGATTGGGAAATTTTTCTTTAATAATTTTGTTGAATATATTCTCCATATCTCTGGCCTGTATTTCTTTCCCTTCTAGTATACTTATCATCTGGATGTTTGGTTGTTTTAGCTTGTGCCATTTTCCACTCATATTTTGTTTACATATTTTAAATTTAGCAATATTTTTAGACTCCTGGTCAATTTCATTTGTCTTGTCTTCTAGCCCACAGGTTCTGTCTTCTTCATTAGTGACTCTGTTACTGAAGGGCTCTAGAGAAGTTTTTAAGAGCTCTATTTGATTTTGTTTTCTGTTGTGTTATTTTGCATCCTGACTATCTCTTTTTTGAGGTATGATTTCAGTTCAAGGTCTGATTTTCTTGATGCTTTCTGGAATACATTCTTGTGTTTGATCATGTCTTCATTAAACTTAATCAGCTGATTATTCTGAGATTCCTATTTGGTGACTCTCCGTCAATTTATTTATATCTCTGTTGAGGCTTCTTTGGTTTTCTTCAGTTAAGTTAAGCCTAGTGACAAAAGTCAAGTGCTCTAAGAGATGATTCTGCTCAATTTCATTTATGTGATTGTTGTTTTTTTTTTTTTTTTTTAAAACTTTGCATTGAATTCTACAATTCTTACAATCAAATTCATATGATTTGTTGTGTTTTCATTTTGGGATTCAAGTTCTGTTGTTTACTCTGTGATTTCATTGGTGGCTTCCATTATAGGACTAATCATCCTTGGTGAACATCTTTCTGTTTTCTGTCATTGTTATGTTTTTTATTGTGGTCTGCCCAACTTGGGGAAAAGTCATATTTTATTGAAGGGGAAGCAAACATTTGTCTTCATAGGATCTTCAGTGAGTATTCTGCTTTAAATATGAATTGAATTAGTGATTGACCAGGTTATAACTGCAGATAAGCCGATGATGGAAATTGCAAATATACCAAAGATATCTGGGCAAATGGGAGGTGAGGCACTGGGAGCTCTAGCCTACTCACCCAACTTTCATGCACATTTCCACACAAAGAAATCAGGGGTTGAAGAGCCAGGATCCTGGAAGCCAGGGAGCCGGGGCAATCAGCCAGCTCCCACAGTGGTTCAGAGGAACAGGGATTTGGAGATACAGTGACTGGTTAATTAGGAAGCAAAAGCAGAAGGTTTAATTCCATTGCACACATGTAGGGAATAGGACTTCCCAAGCCAGCAGTGGGGGTACCAGGACCAGGGAACTAGGAGGAGGGGAAGGAACACAGAGCTCTGGCCTACCCACTGCATCCATGCATCCTCCTGGGTCCAGGATCCTGGAATAAGGAACAGAGGTGCAGGTCAGTCAGGAAGGTGGAGCAACAGGCCTGAATCAGCAGCATGCCCTCAGGGTCCAGGCAGCCCCAACTCAGCAGCAGGAGGACCTGGACCAGGAACATGGAGGTGGGGAAGGAACCTGGTGCTCTGGCCTACTCGTTCCATATGTGCACCCTCTGGAATCTATTCTTGTGAATTCTTATGTCATTACTTCTTGTAGTGAAGTAGTCTGGCCACCAGTAGATTACTCATGAAGTTTGGGTTTAGCCTTTTCCCAGAAGCTTCAGTTGATGTTTACTTCTCCTACCCCCCCCCCCCCACTGTGCTAGATACTGGGCTTCAGACTGTGATGGCTTCTCTGAGTTTAGCAGCTTTTCAATGGGGTCTGAGCTGTTCAGACTCCTATCTGATATTGTAAAGGACTATAAAATTATAAATAAATAATGTAGTAGCCAACAGAGATTTCTGACATTTGTCTTCCAATCGTAAGTGTAATGCAATCAGCACAACAGTATAAATAAAATAAAACTGAAAGTGCTACTTCTGGCTCTTCCTCCTGTTTCTTCAGCCCTGTACTCATTTGTGTCAACTTAGAATTTGCTTTTATCTCTTCTGGGTTTTCTATCAAGCAGCCTCTCTGCCTCTATAGTTTCTTTTTTCTCTTGTATAACATCACTTCTGAATAGGACTCTGTGGTATTATGCAATGCATTTCTATTTACATGAATTTATGCATAAAAATATTTAAACCTAAACCTTCTGTTTAATATTTCAGAAAAGGTATTCTATATTTCGAACATCTTCTTTTCAAGGACCTTAGTTGATTATAATTTTATGCTTATAAGTAGATGTTGTATTAAACCTCCTTTTAATGTACAATTCTTTCTACCTAACTGCAAATACTTCTGGAATATGCTGTTGAAGAGAAGAATTATAGATGGGAAGGGATAAGAAAATATATTTCTCCTCTTTGATTTCAATATACTTTACCCATAAAGCTTCACTGAAAGAGCATTCACACCAGTGTCTATGCTTCCACATTCTTCCTTATTCAAGTCATTTATATATGTTGTGGTTTGAATTGGAAATTGTACCTCATCCTACAAGCTGAAGTTTTGAACATTGGGTCCCTAGCTTGTGGAGCTATTTAGAAAGCTGTGATTTATAGGAGATGAAGCCTGGCTTGTAGAAGCAGGGCATGAGGAATGTGCCTTTGAAGGAGATCCCCACTCCTGATTTAGGCTGAGTCCTGGTCTTTGCTTTGTTTTCCTCCCATGTGAACAACCCTCCACACCTCCTAACCTGCTATCTGAGGTTTTCTTTTATTGCCAACTAGGTCAGTGTATTGCTTCTTAGGCCCCAGACCTTATGGTTGGAGATCTTTCACTCCTCAACAAAGGAAACCGGGGCCTGAGAGATGGCTTAGCAGTTAAAGACTCTTGCTTACAGTCTGATGACCTAGGTTTCAGTCTCCAGTACCTATACAAAGCCAGATATACAAAGTGGCCATGTGTCTGGAGTTTCTCTGCAGCAGCAGGAGGCCTTGGCATGCCCATTCCCATTCTCTCTGTCTATATATTTCAAAGAAGTAAATAAAACTATTTTGTTTTATTAATTAGTTTTGTAGTCAGCAAATACAGTCAATTTGGTGCCATTATTAGGCTCATCCATTACCTACTCCCTCCCTTTGGCCCTCCTTATTGAGGTATATGGGTCATGCATTCTGGAGTTAGCCCACAGTTATGGGTAGGATAAATGTCTCTGTGGCTCTGACATTCTTTCCGCTCCCTCTTCCACAAAATTTCCCTGAGCCATGTTGGGTTCATTTTTGGTCTGCTTCAGTGAGGTGTTGGAGGCTTCTGGGTCTCTGGATCTCTGATTTGGTAGGAGTTGATTTTTCTCTGTGTCGATCTCCTTCACCCTTGTGCTGGTATCTGGTTCACCAAGAAAACAGCACCTTTGCTTGTTTTGCCAATTGTTCTTAGTTTCAGCTGGGGCCCTTTTGAGGTATGATGGGGTGGCTCTCTCCTTAGGATCTACATCTATCTGAAAAAGAGAAGCAGATTCTCCAATGGAGAGTAAGTTAGCACCAGACAAATGAAATAACCCTACTTTTTTAATAGATAATTTAATAGGTATAGGCCCTCTTGTAGCCCATGATTGGTGATAGCTTGATAATGGAGAGTGGACTTAAGTTTGGATATGGTTCTGACTTGTTTCCAAGCTCCAGCTATGGGTTCCAAACCACTGAGGGGATCAGTTAGCCAAACCAAGAGCAGTTGGTTCCCCACCATGGCTGTGTGCCACTATTGCACTTGTGTGAGCATCATGACAGGTTACTTGCTGCTAAGTAGGGTAGGCCATGAGTTGCTTGGACAGATATTGGTCATTTTCCCCCAGTCGTCCATTTAGCACTTTCTGACACTAGATGCGCTGACTGTCTGGGGACTGACTCTCTTCCAGCTTCCGGCCTTACATTCAATTTTACGTGTCAACCACATAAGGTGTCTTCAGCAGTAGAAATATTTTTAAACAAACATATAAGCCTGCCACTTCTCAGAAAGCATTCACAATATACTGGATCTACTTCTTAGATTCTGATCTAGAACTCAACCTTTAGTCCTTTATCCCCCCAAAGCACAAACAGTATACCCTCCTGCAAGCATGATGATTGAGTTACATGCCCAGCACCCAGATAAAAATCTGTGTGTGGCCATGCATGCCTATAAACCCAAGTCCCAAAGGGAAGCAGAAATAGAATAACTTGAGCTTACTGGTCATCCACAATGACTGGAAGTTGTTAGCTTCATTTTCAGTGAGAGATCTCCTCTCAAGGAAGCAATAGAATAGAGGAGGACACTCAATATTTTGCTCTGGCCTCTGTGTGTGTACACACAGGACATGCACAACTGTGTGCACATGTGTACACTTTACATGGAGGTTGGTGGTGCCTGGTGAACTAGATTTGTACAATCATAAGGTGGTGGATGGGTAAATTCATTAAAACCTAAAAAATATGCACTTTAAAGTCTATTCTTATAACAAACTACTTGCAAAGGGGTTGACAAGTTTGTATGATTAGTTCATTCTTTCACATGAGGGTGCTTCCAGCTATCCTAAACCAGGTTATTGTGTAAAAGACCAGGTAACCACTAAGGGAAGAATGAAGGCTTCTCCAGAAATCAGTAAAAGACATTGGTTTTGGACTCCATGCTCTTGCACTTAGTTTTACACAGACACCAGCACCACAGTTCGCTTCTAGCTGCATACATTTTGGAAAGGTTTGGACTGAATTATTTGGTGCATTGTTTAGTTTTACTTTCTAACTAACCATTTTTAAAATGTTTTATTTATTAAGTTGCAAGCAGAGAGATACAGACACAGAGAGAGACAGGGGAAGAGAGATAAGGATGTACCAGGGCCTCCAGCCACTACAAACAAATCCAGATGCATGTGCAGCTTTGTGCATCTGGCTTATGTGGATACTCAGGAATTGAACTCAGGTCATTAGGCTTGACAGGCAAGTGCTTTAACTGCTAAGCCATCTCTCCACATGCCTAACTCACTATTTTTTACACATTACAAACTTAATGAAATATACTGAATCCCATCAAGATGTTAAGAGAGGAGGCAAAAGAAACCACCACTGGCCATGTGGCCCTGTCCTGCTATCCAGAGCACATAGATGGAGGAGTTCCTTTCCCTCCGTAGGATTTCCAGTGCAGCTCATCCTTGCCTTTACAAGGTTTTCATGGCTGTCCACTATGTCTCTAATTATGATATTTAAAGTTTGGACATCCCATAGGCAATGCCTATTGTTCTATAAGCTAAAGAAGCAGACACACATTGGTTAATGAGAATTCCATTATGGAAGCCCTCACTTCTACTCTATGCAGTTTGCATGAGGCTTGTGACTGAGAACATTGAAAATGTATTCTTGGATGAGTCACTGTATGGAGGCAAGAATTGTCCAAGAGAAGCATATAGTATTAGTGAAGGCTTTTCTCACCTGTGTAGCCGAGCTTTCCAGGAAAGCATCATCATACAGGCTGACCTTGTGGATCAGGCTTTCTCTGTTATAGGCCAGCTTGGACATGTGTCTCCAACTTTTTCCTCTAAGTTGCCAACACATGATACCTATTCCATCCCATCTCATAGGGGTGTACTGAAGATAAATGAAGTAATAAAGCTGAGAAAATAAGCTTTAAGTGGTATAGTTATGAATTTTGTAGGTTATTTTTAATAAACCTAAATAAAAAGCTTGGTTTAATTTTATGCCAGTTCATTGTACCAAGAACTCATAATGTGTGTCAGGATGGAAAGGATATTACATCTGTAATTTTTCTGTAATAAAGTTGTTTGCAAGGCATCACACACTTTGGGGGTTTCTACTCATTATTAGTAATACCACATTTCTGGTGGACCAAGGGCTTTAAATACATAGATCAACTAGAAGAGCCTGCATTTTGAGTTCCAGAGATATGTTTATACCTACTAAAGGGTAGGATACATATTGTAAGATGTAAAACAAAAGTAAATAAATACTTTATTTAGATATATATATCCTTGATTGCAGCTTAGTAATTCAAACACCTGTGGTTATGAGTATCATGGTGTCAGATTCAAATGTACCATATGGGAATCATGCAAGGGCAATGAGGCAGGGGAAAGTATGAGCCAAGCCAATGACACCATCACTGCTCTACCAACAGGTGAGTCACTGGTGCCTTGAGAAGGTAGAAATGGGAAGAGAACTTAAATTGCTGATTATATTCATCCTAAGTCTTAAAACACTTAAGGATTCATTTGGTGAAAATGTTTGGTAGAGGGAGTGCTTTGAAGCAAAATACCCTGTAGATTGATGCTATGGCATTTGAGAGAGGACTATCCTAGAGCCACCTACATGACTAGCAGCCTAGGATATATTCTTTCACCAAGCATGGTTCTGAAGTCTTGGAAAAGATAATCACAGCCCTTTGATCCTTTTGGAAATGCAGATGTCTACAGTCCAGAAAGGTTGCTCACTTGAGGCATTCTCCCATCCTGGCTTCAACCTGTTCCTCCAGTCTACCCACCCGCTACATCCTCTGTATACCTCTTCCCAGTCATAATGAACTCAATACTTAGAACTCCAGATGGCAAGTGTTCTCCAGACCTACATGTGTTTGTTTTGTTGCCCTATACTATGTCAGATCCTTTTGCCATACCTAGGGGTATTACTGGCTTCTTGGCATCTTCTCTGTGGCTACCCATTGTGATATTTACTCCTAAGGTAGAAGCTAACCATTCTAAATTATGACTACTGGTTTGTGTCTTAGATTCGTCATGGGCTCCTAATGGGTCAGGGTTCCTGCTTTTCCTCATCAGTAACTTAAGGTGGGAACCACATTTGACTCTGAGTGTGATGTGGTTCAGGGGAAGATCCAAAAGCTATTCTGGTCTGTAGCTTCCTAATTCTCTTGGATGCTGCCCATCAGAAAGTCCTGATTCATGTAATCCAGGGCAGCTCTACTTCCTTGACACACTATTCTATTAAAATATGTACTTGTATATGGACATTCACTTGCACTCATCAAGGTTTCTTGCCACTTCAAATGTGTATCCTTCCTGTTTACAATGTGTGTTACTGGAAAATTGAACCCACGGCAACAGGTTTTACATGAAAACACATTCAACTACTGAGCCATCTCACCAGTCATATTTTTTATACCAATAATATAATTGCACAAAGTGGTTTAAGTTTTCATTCATTAAAAATGTGGTGATGACCTTCTTGATGAGTTCCAAGGGGCACAGGTCATCACAGGAATACAAACATGCTTGTTAGAAAATAAAGGGAGAAGGTGTGTGCAGCCTTGGGTTCCATGCTTATCCTTCAGTATTTAATCAAGTGGGTTCTAGACTAATGATCTAATCATTTTCCAAAGTTAAAAATGTTTGGATGGATTAAGTCTCTACTCTCTTACTACCTCACAATAGAGACACATTTCTATGCATAAACCCTTGGTAGATACACTCAAACAGTTTCCAAACCTTAGCAACCATTTCAAGATTTTGATATGAAAAGGAATTTCGAATACACTTCACTGATTGGAAACACTTTAAAAACTCTAAAACATCTTAGTAGACAAGCCATCTTTCTTGTAACCCTTTCCTACCATCCTAACATGAATTCATGGAAATAGGAAATTTCTACTGTAGTCTTGTACCTTTGCAGACTTCTGCCATTCATTGATACCCAAGCAGAGTTAGTAAGCAAGGCATGCCATCGTATGGCATCTGTCCACGGTTATCACTCTGCAGCAAACGAAGCTTGAGAATGGCCTTATGCTCTTGGAGGTCATTAATCTTAAATTCACCATCAACCTGTCCTGATGGCTTAATGACCATATGGATGCTAGTTGTTATGCCAACTAGGTGATGATACTTAGCAGGGCTCAGGCAAGGTTCAAGAGGTGGCCATGTGTCCTCTATGTTGGTATACAATCCATGGTGCTATGTCTCCCATAGGCAGAGTTTGTAGCCGCAGGAGTCACAGACTGCAGAAGATGAGGATTTTCTGTTTCAGCATCAGCTCTACTAATCCACCAGCAAACCTTCTGACTTTATGCCACCTGTTCTGGTGGTCTGGCTTTCAGAGGAAAGACTGCTGCCATTAGAAGACACAATGGTGAGTACAGTGAAATGGGAGGCAAGACAATTCCCAACCTCTGCCAGGTTTTGTTTTGGGCTTCTTGGGCTTCTCAGTCAATAAACTAAGTAAGAAGTTACAGTGTTATCTGTGAGTATTTATTCGTTCCGACTACCAGGGAGAAATTGGACTCTCATCTCCACAAAAGAGGCAAGGGAAAATGGACGGGAAAACAAGAGATTGTTTGGAATGTTACAGTATTGCTGTGTTGCGAAAATTCCTACAACCAATCCAGGCAGGACTGTGAAAGGTCCAAGGAATAAAAAGGGTCGACTAAGAATGCAGTGTCTAGGTGAGGGCTTTTCTATGTCTTGTCCTTAGGTTTGTCTGGGAGTGAATTTCTGGAGACATTTGCATGTGAATTAGTGGACATTTTCACTATGGACCATCACTACTCAATGGGCTGGCAGCCCCAGTAGAACAATAAGACTAAAGAAAGCTGTATTCTCCTCTGGAGTTAGAAATGCTTCCTCTATTGTCCTTACACACCAGGGTCTCCAGCCACTGGAGTCCAGGAATTATATCAACTCTCCCACACCTATGCTTGGGCCTTGGGCAGTGGGACACTTCCCTGGGTCTGAGGCCTTCAGATTTGCATTGGTACAATCATCTTTAGGGCTTCTCTGCTTTCAAAATCATATAAGCTAATGCCCCTGCTAATTTCTCTTAAAGTTTCTCTCTCCATCTATATCCTACAATCTTTGACTGTGGAGGGTTTTAACTAGCACAGATGGTACTGCTGTCCATCACTATTAAATGCTGCTCTGAATGCGTGATGAGAAAGTTCATGCACAATGGGTAATTGGAGCCAAAGTTATACTTAAATGCCGTTCTAGAGCTAAGTTCTGTGAGCTTAATTCTCTAAGATGTGTAGTGTCTTTTTACACTAAAGAGTCAGCTATATTTACCATGGGTTTTCATAGAAATTTAATTATATTACTATTGTTTTCAAGAATGGTTGAATAGTCTCTTCATCCCCCCACCTTCCTTGGTTTGCTCACAAATTCACTGTATTACACACACACACACACACACACACACACACACACACACATCATTTAATAGGCTGGGGAGATTCATGGGCTGGAGAGATGTCTTAACTGTTAAGGCTCATGCTTGCAAAGCCTAAAGACCCAGGTTCTATTCCACAATACCCACTTAAAGCCAGATTATCACAAAGTACACATGCATCTGGAGTTTGTTTGCAGTGGCTAGAGGCCCTAGTGTACCCATTTTCTCTTCTTCCTATCTCTCCTGCTTATAAATAAATAAATCAAAATATTTAAAATTGGCAGACTTCCGGTCAAGATGGCGACCGCCTAGCTGCACTACAAACAACAAGGTGAAAAAAAGGTAAGTATTCAAGGGAAATTAGGAACTTTTTGAAGAGGGAGGGCACAGATCAGGGTAAAAGAGGGAAGCACACACACCCGCGACCCACGCCCCGCCACCCCGCCCGCCGCGAATCGCCGCATTGGGCACGGCCCCGGCGCCTCAGCGGCCTGGTGCCCCGTGTGCACCAAGCCCCCGCCCACGCGTGCCCCACAACCCCTGTGCCCCAAGCCAGCGCACCCTCCCGCCCCCCACAAGCGTGCCCCTCCCCCCAGCGCGCCCCACGCTCCCTGTCCACACACAGAGGCACAGCCCTAGCGAACCGAAGCTTCCCGCGCCCTGGGGCGACCAGGCCTGCCCCGCGCCCCTACGACCCCCCCCCCCCGTGTGCCCCAGACACCCGCGCCCCACCCCCGCGCACCCCACCCCCCGCGCGCCCCACCCCCCGCGCACCCCACGTTGCCCATCCACACTCAGCAGGCGCTCCCCAAGCGCCCCACGCCCCGGGCACCCAGGCGTGCCCTGCACCCCTGTGCCCCCCGTGTGCCCCGAGACCCCCGTGCCCCGCCCCCACGCGCCTCGAGCCCCCCCTGCACGCCCCGCCCCTGCCTCCCCCCCAACCCCCCACCTCCCCCCCACCCCCCCACCTCCCCCCCACCCCCCCAAAAAAAGGGACAAAAAAAAAAAGACAAAAAGGGAGCTGGACACAGCGATGGAAGTGATACATAGGAAAGCAGTAGAAAAGGCAAACTTAATTGAACAAGTCCAAAACTCACTAGAGGCTCTCAAGAATAGAGTCAGCGAAGTGGAAGATAGAAATTCTGATCTGGAAGACAGGATGGAAGAAACAGTTCGAGAGTCCAAAAATTTCAGTAAGTTCAAAAGTTCTTGTGAACAGAACATGAGAGAATTGTGGGATACACTTTAACGTCCTAATATCAGAATCATTGGAATACCAGAAGGAGAAGAATTTCAGACCAAAGGCATGGAGAACTTATTTAATACAATAATTGAAGAAAACTTCACCCGTCTCTTAAAAGAAAGGCACATCAAGATTCAAGAAGCAAACAGAACTCCTAACCGACTAGACCAAAGGAGAAACTCCCCAAGGCATATTATCATTAAGACTCTAAACATTGACACCAAGGAAAAAATCCTAAAAGCAGCTAGGGAAAAACAGCACACCACTTTCAAAGGAAACCCCATCAGAATTACTTCAGACTTCTCAATGGAAACCCTAAAAGCTAGAAGGGCCTGGAATGAAATGCTCCAAACTCTAGAAACTATGCCTTTCAACCCAAACTACTCTACCTGGCAAAAGTCTCCCTTATAATAGATGGTGAAAGGAAAACTTTCCATGACAAAACTCAGCTTTACAATTATATGAACACAAAACCAAACCTACAGAAAGTACTCCAGGAAATTCTCCACAGAGAAGAAACAAATAACCAAACACAAATGCCTACAAGAAGAAGATCACAGCAACCAAACCCAGAGTAGATAGAAAAAAAAAAAAAAATTAAATTCCATGAAAATGCCAACACACCTCTACCACCACAACATGACAGGGATCAAATCAAATCTCACAGTCATCACCCTAAACATTAATGGCCTTAATTCACCCATCAAGAGACACAGGCTAACAGGGTGGATCAAAAAATTAGACCCCTCAATCTGCTGCCTTCAAGAAACCCACCTTACCACTAAAGACAGAAACCTCCTCAGGGTGAAAGGGTGGAAAACAATATTCCAAGCAAATGGGAATAAGAAACAAGCAGGTGTAGCTATATTAATATCAGATAAAGTTGACTTCAAACCAAAAACAATCAAAAAAGACAAAGAGGGCTACTTCCTACTTGTAAAGGGAACAATCCATCAAGAGGATATTACAATCATAAATCTGTATGCACCAAACACAGGGGCACCGCAGTTCATAAAACAAAACCTACTTGACAATAAAACAGAAATAACCACCAACACCATCATAGCTGGGGACTTTAACACACCATTATCAGTAATAGACAGATCATCCAAACAGAAGCTCAACAGGGAAGTAAGAGAGCTCAACAAAACCATAGAGCACTTAGACCTAACAGACATCTACAGAACTTTCCATCCCAAATCCACAGACTACACATTCTTCTCAGCAGCCCATGGAACATTCTCTAAAATAGACCATATACTGGGTCACAAAGATAGCCTCCACATATTTAGGAAAATCGACATAATTCACTGCATGATATCAGATCATAATGCTATAGTCCTAGAAATCAACAACAAAAAAACCAACAAGAGCCCCAACGGCAACTGGAAACTGAATAGCACACTCTTAAACAATAAATGGATAGTGGATGAAATAAAAAATGCAATTGCAAAATTCCTGGAATTGAATGACAATGACAACACATCATACCAAAACTTGTGGGACACAATGAAGGCAGTCCTCAGGGAAAATTCATAGCACTCAAGCCTTCATAAAAAAGACAGAAAGATCCCAAATCAATAGCCTAAAAATCCACCTAAAGGCATTGGAAAAACAAGAAAAATCCAACCCAAAGAGCTCCAGAAGGAAAGAAATAATTAAAATCAGAGCAGAAATTAATGAATTGGAAACCAAGCAAACATTTAAGGCAATTGACAAAACAAAGAGCTGGTTCTTTGAAAAAATAAACAAGATTGACAAACCTCTGGCCTATTTGATCAAGCAAAAAAAGGAGAGACTCCATATTAACAAAGTCAAAATGAAAAAGGAGAGATCACAACAGACATCAGTGAAATCGGCAGAATCATCAGGACTTATTTCAAAAACCTCTACTCCACAAAACTGGAAAATGTGGAGGAGATGGATAAATTCCTAGATGCATATCATCTACCAAAGCTAAACTCAGAGCAGATCAACCACCTCAATGAACCCATCACACTCATGGAGATTGAAAAAGTAATAAAAAACCTCCCAAAAAAGAAGAGTCCAGGACCAGATGGATTCCCAGCCGAATTTTATCAAACCTTCATGGAAGAACTCAAACCAATCTTCCTAAAACTGTGCCACACAATTGAAGAACAGGGAAAACTACCCAACTCCTTCTATGAAGCTAGTATCACCCTAATCCCAAAACCAGGCAGAGATGCCACAAGAAAAGAAAACTATCGGCCTATTTCCCTAATGAACATAGACGCAAAGATCCTCAACAAAATTCTCGCAAACCGAATCCAACAACACATCAAAAGCATTATCCACCTTGACCAAGTGGGATTTATCCCAGGAACACAAGGGTGGTTCAACATACGAAAATCTGTCAATGTAATACACCACATAAACAAGCTTAAACATAAAAATCACATGATCATTTCGATAGATGCAGAAAAGGCCTTTGACAAGATACAACATCACTTCATGATCAAAACATTGGAGAAAATCGGCATGGCCTGTTCACATCTTAATATAATAAAGGCAATATACAAAGCTCCAAAGGCATAAATAATACTTAATGGAGAGAGACTGGAGGAATTCCCATTGAGATCAGGAACAAGACAGGGATGTCCTCTCTCACCTCTGCTTTTCAATATAGTTCTGGAAGTTCTAGCCCAAGCAATAAGACAGGAGAAGGAAATAAAAGGGATACAATTTGGAAAGGAAGAAGTTAAGTTAGCGCTATTCGCCGATGACATGATTGTATATGTAAGAGACCCGAGAGACTCCATCACAAAACTCCTGAAGGTGATTAACTCCTATAGCAAAGTAGCAGGATACAAAATCAATGCACAAAAATTGGAAGCATTTCTGTATGCAAATGACAAAGACACAGAAAAAGAAATAAAGGACATAGTCCCATTTTCAATAGCAACAACAACAAAAAAATACCTTGGAATAACGTTAAATAGGGAAGTAAAAGATCTATACAAAGAAAATATAAAAACTCTCAAAAAAGAAATTGAGGAGGACTTGAAACGATGGAAAGACCTCCCATGCTCCTGGATAGGCAGAATTAACATTGTGAAGATGACAATCCTACCAAAGGCAATATATAGATTTAACGCAATTCCAATTAAAATCCCTACAGTGTTCTTCACAGACATAGAAAAAATGATCTCAAATTTCATATGGAAAGGCAGAAGGCCTTGCATATCCAAACATATCCTCAGCAAAAGAAATACCTCTGGTGGCATCACCATACCCAATATAAAGTTATACTACGAAGCCATAGTAATAAAAACAGCATGGTACTGGCATAAAAACAGGAGTATAGACCAATGGAATAGACTTGAGGACCCAGATTTTGGGCCAAACAACTATAGCTACTTGATATTCGACAAAGGCCCAAACAATATAGACTGGAAAAAAGATAGCATCTTCAACAAATGGTGTTGGACAAACTGGATAACCACATGCAGGAAACTAAAACTTGATCCACACATTTCACCATGCACAACACTCAAATCCAAATGGATCAAAGGCCTCAACATAAGACCAGAAACTCAAAAACTTCTGGAAGAAAATTTAGGAAGTACCTTCCATGATATAGGAATGGAAAAAGACTTCCTGAATAAAACCCCAGTGGCTCAAGTTCTTAAACAGTCACTCAACCATTGGGATCATATGAAGCTGAAGAGTTTCTTTACAGACAAGCATATAATAAGCAAAGCCAATAGAATACCCACAGAATGGGA
Organism: Jaculus jaculus; assembly: GCF_020740685.1. NCBI lineage: Eukaryota > Metazoa > Chordata > Mammalia > Rodentia > Dipodidae > Jaculus > Jaculus jaculus. The sequence goes on along the minus strand of NC_059103.1, from coordinate 61,178,390 downwards.
GAAAATATTTGCAGGTTATCCAACTGATAGTGGCCTTATCTCTAGAATTTACAAAAGTCTAAACAATAAGAAGACAAATACCCCACTCACAAAATGGGGCACAGAGTTAAACATGGAATTCACAGAGGAAGAGATACAAATGGCAAACACACACCTAAGAAAATGTTCATCATCCCTAATCATCAGAGAAATGCAAATTAAAACAACTATGAGATTCCACCTTACCCCAATAAGGATGGCCAACATCAAAAGGTCAAATGAAAATAAATGCTGGCGAGGATGTGGAGAAGCAGGGACACTCATTCACTGTTGGTGGGAATGCAGGATGGTACAGCCACTTTGGAAAGCAATATGGAGACTCCTGAAAAAGCTGACTATAGAAATACCAACAGACCCAGTTATACCATTACTGGGCATATACCCTAAAACCTTCAAAACCAAAAGCCAGAGAGATTTGTTCAACCATGTTTGTAGCAGCTCAATTCGTAATAGCTAAAAGCTGGAATCAACCTAGATGTCCATCATTAGAAGAATGGATAACAAAGATGTGGTATATCTACACAATGGAATTCTATACAGCAGTAAGAAAAAATGACATAAACAAATTTGAGGAAAAATGGTTGAACCTGGAAGAGATCATTCTCAGCGAACTTACCCAATCACAGAAAAAATATCGACATATTGTCTCACTCATCTGCAACACCTAAACTGAATCTGCCCAAGATGCCTTACATGCCCAGCAAGCACCTCAAGGACTAGACAATAAGATGGATGGGAGGGCGGGGAGGGAATCAAAGGGTGGAAAACAGTAATCCGGACCCAAACGGCAATGGTACCATAAAATTCTACTTCCTAAAAGACAGACCAAATGGCTGAACCTTCACTAGACACTTACTGGAAACACCTGAACCACAAGACACTGGAGAGGGTAGGATCAAGACTGACCTAAGTCTCCTACATCTTCCCTCCCTCCCTCTCCCCCTCTCCCCTCTATCTCTCTCCTCTCTCCTCTCTCCTCTCTAACTCTTGTATATTAGTTATCTTTTTCCTCAATTTATTAGTGGACACTGACCTGTAACCCCCAGTTCCAGCTTGGGCCTACCATCCACAATGAGCTTTTGATCAGAGGAACCTACAAGGTTTCCCAAAACAATGACAGACTTCTGTCAGAGTACTTGATGACCCACCAAAGGCCAGTGGTAAGACCCTATTGCTGAAGACTCCATACACATCTGAAGCATAAAATGGAATGACATGGCTGGAAGCCAGGAGAGAGTTAGTCCCCAGACAGTCAGCGTGTCTAGTGCCAGAAGGCGCTACATAGGTGACTGGGGGAAATGACCAAGATCTGTCCAAGCAACACATTGTTTAACCTAATTAGCAACAAATAACCGGATGTGATGCCCACACAAGTGCAATAGTGGTAAACAGCCATGGTGAGGAATCAATTGCTCTTGATTTGGCTAATGGATCCACTCAGTGGTACTAGATCCTTAGCTGGAGCTGGGAAACAAGTCAGAACCATACCCAAACACAAGCCCACTCTACAATATCAAGCTACCATCAATCACGGGGTATAAGAGGGCCTACACCTATCAAACTGTCTATCAAAAAAGTAAGTGTTATCTCAATTTTCCGGATGCTAACTTACTCTCCGTTGGAGAATCTGCTTCTCTTTTCCAGATAGATGCAGATCCTAAGAAGAGAGCTGCCCCAACATACCTCAAAATGGGCCCAACTGAAACTAAGGACAACTGGCGAAATAAGCAAGGGTGATGTTTTCCTGTGAACCAGATACCAGCACAAAGGGGAAGGAGATCAACGCAGAGAAAAATCAACTCCTACCAAATCAGAGAGCCAAAGCCTCAGAGGCCCCCAACACCTCAGCACTGAAGCAGACCAAAAATGAACCCAACATGGCTCAGGGAAATCTTGCGGAAGAGGGGGCGGAAAGAATGTCAGAGTTACATGTTGGGTCATGATTTGCGGAGACATATATCATACTAATAACTGGGGGCTAACTCCACAATGAACAACCCATTTTCATTAACAAGGAGGGTCTAATGGGAGGGGGTAGATCACAGATGAGCCTAAATAATGGTACCAAACTGCCTGTATTCACTGAAATGAAAACTAGTAAATTAAATTAAAAAAAAATTATATCAATAAAAAAATATATTTAAAATTTAGCATGGTTGGGTATGGTCTTTAATCAAAGCATTGGAAAAATTATATATAATATTTCAAACATACATTAGTAATTTCACATATTTCCAAAACAGAACCTAGTTAGTATTACTTATGTTTTAGGAATATGATGTTTGGGTCTATGAGTGCTTAGCATGTGCTCTAACTTTGAGCTACAACTGCAGTAGAAGTGAGACTTTCAGCCAATGCCTGTCCTCATGAATGTGCACCATGGTGTTTCAGGGCAGAGGATAAGTTCCTTTTGTTGGGTGTAATGGGCACATTGTGGTGTTTCTACCCTCCTTGTTCTGAAGCTGGTTGCAGGGCCTGTAGCCCAGTGCAGAGTGACCTGCCACGATGCAGAGAGGCGTGACCACAAACATGAACCACCAGCCTACACCACCTGTCCCTAGTGGTCCTGAAGAAAAGACACGACTTTTCTCAAATCATCATTCAATAAATAGGGAATTTAATTATAGATGCATAGCATGGGAAGACAGGAAAATATATTACAAATATATGTATATATTATATACATTTGCATAACTATTTTTTACTCTAGTCAAGTCATTCTGATAGCATATGCAGTAACTTGGTTTATTTAATAGCTATACAGGATATATTGATCAATTTTCTAATTTTTTTTTCCTCAAAGACTTGGAAAGAAGCTACTTAAGGGAGGGAAGGTTCATTTCAGGATACAGTTCAAAGTGATGTAGCTCACATGAGGGCCAGGAAAGGCATGCTGGTAGGAGTATAAGTCAGATGGTGGCATTGAGTGTGCAGTCAGGAAGCAGAGAAAGATGCATGCTGGGTCTGCTAGAGATCATCCAGCGTCCCATGTTTTATTCAGTTCAGGATCTCAGCCCGTGGAATGGTGCCACCCACAGCTGAGGTGAGCCTTCCCACCTCAATTAACCGAATCTAGAAACATCTTCCCAGGCAAGTCTGGAGATTTGTTTCATTGTGATTTTAATCTTGTCAAGTTGATAAGATATACTGCCACACTCTATATAATAGCCTCATGTCAAAAACAAACAAAAAATCTTATTAGTAAGGTTATCTTACAGAAAGGAAACTTGGCTCTTGGGTTTATCTTATGTACAAAATATACATTTCATAGGTTCTCAAAATCTAGTATGTGTACATTGCGTTTAATTTTTTTTTTTTTTTTTTTTTTCCTGGTTAGAAGTCAACTACAAGAGTGAAAAAGTAATTTATTTTCCTTGTCTGTTGTAAGGTCCATGACTGACAGTTCTATAACAAAGATAGATGAATAAGGGGAAAGCTAAGCACTTTTATTTCTTAACAAATGGTTTCCTCGTGCTAATCTGAGTCTGCAGAGGAAGAGACAAGGAGGAATTTCTTACTTGCTATTCTTAACTGGGCCCTCCAGCCAGAGAGTCAGCAACACAAAGCTGGGAAATGCTTCCCTTTAAACTGACTTTCTGTCAGTTTTTCCAGGGCCTCACCTGAAGGCTCTTCAGCACTGGGGAGCCTCATATACCCCATGTTTGCTGCCAAAATTGGAAGAGAGAAAAGTAATGTCCTTTCTTGACTCTGCATGGTTCATGCCTATAAAGCACAAGACAGGTTAACAAAAGTGCCATGGAGTTATTTAACCAAAGCTGTTTTACTGAACATAACCCCTTCAGATCTAAAGACCAAAGGGTGTATTCTTATGCAATGTCATGTAGAGTATGAGCGTGTGGTCAAAAGACAAAGGGGTGTGTATTTCACAGTGATGGGGAGGGTACTTAGCAAGGTTTATTTGTTTAGGTCCTTCCAGGCTCTTGTGACAATTCCTCTATCCAGGGTAGGACAGTGTCACAACAGGGTCTTGAGGAAAGCAAGGAAGGTCTGACAGTGACCATTCTGTTAGATTTTCTCAACTCTTATCAATACCACAATTTCACATTTTGGGGTGTTGTGTTCTGATCCTCAACACAAGCAACACACGTGGGAACACTGCAATATGAAGTGCTTGACAGGCCTGGTGACACAGGTATATATAAGAAGACTTGATAAGCAGAGACAGAGAATCACTAGTTCAATGCCAACTGGAGATATAGAGTGAGGTCAAGGTTAGCTTGGACAACATAGTAAGACTTTATCATCAAATGAAAAAATATATACAGTTAAGTTATAGAATTCTTGCCTAGAATACATAAGGCCTTGACCTTGATTTCCAGAACCACCAAAAAAAAGTTAATAAATAAATAAGAATATGGAGTGCTGTAAAAGAGAATTATCATGTGAGAGCAAACAGTTGGAAGCCAGAACTTCACTTAAGAGTAGCTGCCATGGGAGGCAGCGGCAGGATGGACTTCTGTTAGCTCATTGTAACTGATGTCTGCCTTCCCTGTGGCCAATATGGAGATAATTAGAATTCCTTCTGAACTCCACCCATGAAGCATTATTTTACTTTTTTAGAATTATTTACAGATTTGCTATGTTACTATCCATAAGTCATTATAAAGAGTATATTTCATTATCATTTCACAGTTAGAATGAGATCTAATGAAAGATAAAAAATTATAGTATATTTTCAAATTATAAATACAGATATTTTATGAAAATGGAAGATAATTTTGAGGTACAAGAGACATGGGACTAACTCATGTAATTTCTTCATCATCTCTGATACCATAAGGAGAAATATTATGGATTGCAATTGATTTTTTAAAAGAGTACTAGAAATATTGCAACACTGTTTATCATGAAGCCTTTGTGGTCAATGTGCCTTTGGTTTAATTAAGAGTGTTTTTGTTCTCATGCAGTGGGCACACACATCATCAAAAATGATTAATAACAGACAACAGAATGTTCTGAATCTATCAGTGTGATCAATAGAAAAAGGTATATTTCAATCAACTACAGCCAAACTCCTCAAATAATGAATTTTTAAATTTCCTGAAAGGGTCCCCAAACTAAACAGCTGGAGGTGATTTCCTTTTAGGTGCCCACTCAGCATTTGTTCCTGATTATGTCTGTCCTGCAGTAAACACCAAATCAGAGCCAGTCTTCCTGCCTGGAGAGCTGCTGCAGTTCCACAGTGGGAATCCATCTGACCACATGCTGGCGTTCTCCACAAAGTCATAGGTCTTTGAAACCCAGACAAGATTCTCTGTAGCCCCTCCCTCCTCCCAAGCAGGCCTGGTATATTTCCCTTCACATTCATGATGTTAATTGCAGTTACATGTGTGCACTTACATCTGAACAGACTTCCAGATGTGACTTTTGTAAGCAAGTCTTTTCAGCTCCTTCAGATTTCAAATGCAATTGTGTTATACAAGATATCTTCAATTAAAAGAATTCCAAAGGACACAGCCATTAGTATGATTAAACACAATATAAAAATATAAAATTACATCTATATTCTGAATTAGGTCATCTGATTTTCATTTTTAACTTTCTCTTACTTTCTAATTTTACAAATAGCAAGGACCCTAAGGATGTAGCCTTACAGAATAAATCTCTGCTATTCTTTAAACATCATTCTATCCTGCTTGGTTTGTTGTAAATTAAGATCAGCACCTGGAATCCTATAAGGTAGACAATATATTTAAAGTGATGCAAATTACCTAAAAATTAGTTTCATGTGTGTCTTTTATCTGTTTTTTATTTGCTTCACAATGATCATAGATATGAGAAAAGGGCACATGTCAGGAGGTATTGGGGACTGATAACAAGAAAGGGACAGGAGGAGAATGCTAATTGAAACGATTGAAGGCTGCACAAACCTCACTTGCTATGGGTTTCATGGTTATGGAGCTAGAGCTGCTTTTATTTGACAAGATGGCTCTTATCTGTTACACCACTGTAATTTTGAGCTTCTCCACCAGAATGAACTGAAAGCTGGATGTCAGTGACAAAGGACACACTTGTCTTTGGAAAATGTGCACTACTGTGTTATGTGGTTGAAAACTAGATTTTAATTTTGTCAAGTTTGGGGAAAATGCAAATAAGCAATATCCCAGAGTAAATCATTTCATACTTACAATCCAAAGAGGTGACAGCAGCAGAAGTCTTCCTTTCATTTGCTCTGAGAGCACGGGGGAGACTTTGTCTTTAGTCTCAGCCATCCTCTTCCTCCACCACTCGGAGCTCAGTTCTCAGCCATGTGAGCCTCACCCATCTATAACTGTGCCTGGCTCCATCCACTCCGCTGGAAAGGCAGACGCCAAAACAAGTCATTACCATAATTATTTCGGTACAAGACTGAATCCTTTTACAGAGGACACGTTTTTTTTTTTTTTTTTTCCTTTTTGGATGTGGTTTTTATCATACGTTTGAATAAAATTTATTATTTATTATATGTTTGAATAAAGCCATATATGTTTGAATAAAATTTCTATAGCAGACATTTAAATATGAGGGTACTTACAAATACCACTAACATGCTAATGCATGTATTCTTACCTCTCTGAGACTGTTTTCCCTCTCAATTTTTCATCAACAACCTACTTTGCATTTTTGTACTTTGGAAAATGCAGCAAATAACCTGCAGAATTTAATTTTGCACATCTTAAAGCAAAGAAGTACATTTTGTTTCCCCAGAGCATTTTATTAAGGAAATACTCTTTCAGCTAAGGAAAATCCAATCTCAAATCCAAAAATGAAACAAACATGTGTGATGGTATATTTCATTTTGTCGGCTTGTTTTGATCCATCAATCAGAGTGAGACCAGAAATTCTTCAAGTCCATATTTCAATGCAAATATTTGTGGGGGATATTTCTTCTAAGTGTATGGTGTAATGAGGCGCCTATTTCATTCTTATTAACAGAAATACTCTAAAAACCAAAGTGGTTAAGCTTAATAATTTTATTAGCCTGTAATAGTTATTTTATTAACATTTTTCTCTAAGGACTTTTTCCCCTGTCTGATGATGTGTGCTTTGCAATTTCAGACAGTATGATGGATGCTACTTTTCTATTTCAAGAATTTTAACAGCCCTTCTTCAGCACTCAGTGCACACCCAATTATGCGTCTGAGCTGGTAACCTTGAATTTATGTTGCCATGGTGACAAACTGGTCATGCATTATGGATTATCATTGAAATTCTACACCCCTACCTAGCATAATGAGAGTTGGGGACTTAATCAAATCAGCCATTCTGTGTGACACAAAGTGAGGAACTAGCTCTTATTGTTCAGGGCCGAGCAAGGAAGCAGGCCTGATGGGGCGGCAGCTGCAGCCCGGCAGCCTGATAGATAGCCCTTATATACATTTGTGAACATATAGACACATGGCGCTCAATGCCTGCGATTTCCAGCTTAGGCAGCAGCTGGTCGGATAACCTCTGCCGTCTCACCTTGTTGTCACGGAACATTGAACAGAGACGGAGACTGTATGGGGACGTTGACAATCTGACTGAATTTATACTGCATGGCATCCTTCCTTTATCATGGGCTGCTGGGTGAGAATGAATGTAGAGTGGGGGCAGAGGAGATGGTGTAGGGATGTTGGGAGGGGCAGGTGTTCAGGAGTGCAAGCCTTTGAGTGCCCCAGAATCTGGGATTGGAAAAGTGCCATTTCTATTTTGTAAGAAGAAAAACAGACGGCCCTGGTGGGTTGGGCTGCGCCTTGGCGAGACCCAGGCTGTTGCTTTTTCAAAGCCCTGAACCCAAAGCACAAAGGCTCTCCCCACATAGCTTAAGCTTCCTCTTACCCTACAGGTAAGAGCTACCTTAGTTGGCTTGTAGTTTGTTTCAAAGACAAAATAGCAGCTAACTAACGTTAGAGAGCAGGCTGCCTATAAGGCTGGTGTACAATGTGGGAAGGGGGAGAACATGGGCTTCTTTCTTTGTAGGACAGGATGGGTGGAGAGCAGTAAGAAGCAGCTGCGGGAGCTCTGCATTTGGAGTTCTCGTACAAACGGGCCTGTTTAATGATATTTCTATTGAGAATGATTGAATTAGTCAATGGTTCTGAAAGACAGCTGCTTTTCAGCAGAGCAGCAAACTCTGTGACCCTTCATGTCCATCTGAATGTCAATCAGCATGAAGACCTCTGACTATTCTCATCCTCCACCTGCTCCTTGCTCCCATCCACCTCATCCCATGATGGTGGCCCAGGACACTTAAGAGCTGCGGAAACCCAAGGCACTCATGGGCAAGCATTCTAGTTGTTGCCTCCTTTTATCTGAAATGTTTCCTTAGCGTATTTTCACTTGTATTTTTTATATACTTTTCCAACCTTAAAATTGAAAACAACCTCAGACACTTGATTTGGAAGGCTTGGTATGCAAGCAGTAAGGCCTGTCTTGAATGTTTTATGAGACATTGGGCGTCTCTCCTGAGGTGCCCGGCATCTCTGACTGCAGCATAAGCAAAGTGCCTTATCAATGAAGCATGCCTTTACCCAACAGATTAAAATGGCTCCAGAAAAGACCTCACACTTCCCTTGGTTCATGCTTAACTGACGATGAAGCATTTGAGTGAAGTCTGGGGATAAAAAAAAACCCAGAAGGCAGTGCTAGCCAGGTCTGAGGCCAGTAAGAAGCTGGCTTTTTAGAAGTCTTGAAATCAGGTCAATATTGTGCAGTTAGAAGCTTCCATGGACCTGTTATTGACAGTCAGGGAATTGGCTGCATAGGAAATTTTAAATATTGATGAATACCTTCTTCTATTATTTTCTGAGTGCTATTATAGGCTACCTACACATAAACATCATCAAATATAGATATTATTTCAGGTTTCAAACTGTCATTAATACATATTAAAAATAAAATATAATATAAAAATTAAATATTTGAGTGAAAATAGATGTGGGGAGTCCTCAGCTACCTGAATGCACTGCTAAGCATCACTGTTACAGAATTCATCTTACAGTTGGGCAGGAATGTCATTCATCTCAACAGAGTGGAAAACAACATTTATTGGAATTTTCTGTCTTTCTGCACATGCACAAGCAATGGCCTTAATATATTATCACAAAAATCTATTTTACTTAATTTACCATTTTTCCTATGAAATAGCACTTAGTGATTAGTTTTATTTTTTTTCTTTAAAGCAAAACATTAGCAGAATGAGAACATCCATTCAAATAGCTCTTCAAATTTGAAATATTTATTTTACATTTTAAAGATAATGAAGCAAAGAACACTGCTTGCTTATAGCCATATGATATATTTAAAATAACATGGTTAAAGTAACATGGTTTATTTTCACTAAAAGTGGTCATCAATTGTAATCTTTAGCAAAGGAATTCTAAGCAAAAATGTTACTCATATTTTGTGAAAAGATATATTTTTAGTTTTTGCAAATTATTAAATATTTGTTTAAATTATGTTGAGAGAAGTATTCAATTTAGTCCACATACAAAAAAACAGGTTGAAAAAATACAGAAGTAGATATAAATTTTGAAGTAAATAAAAAGGAAAATTTCTAGTAAGCCTGAGATTCATTGATTGGATCTTGGATATTGCTCTAGTGTTTAAAAGTGAAAGCAAGTAGTGGCCAGCAACCCTCCATCTGTGGTAGTAACTCAGGACCACAGGAGCCTCTTCACTAGCTCCTTGTGGAGCTACTTGAACACTTCAGGCAATGCTAAGCAGCCAAATTAGAAATCACCAAGTATATTTTCTTTGATTTGTTTAAAATATGTTGTTTTTGGTTTTTTAATTTATTTTTTAACAGAAACAAAATTGTATAGAAATCACGCACCTTTGCAAGGTACCATGTGGTAAGCATACCTATAAAAGTATGCATTTCCTTAAACATTTATACTTCATGGTGAAAACACTCAAAATAATTTCTTCTAGTTTTTGGAAATGTATGCTACCTTAATTTTTATTCTGTAGTCACCCGTCATGCAGCAACATGTCAGAACTTCCTGGTTACTTCTAGTTGTTAACTTAGTACCCACTGACCAAGCTCCTCCCTACTCTCTGTGGCTTCTGGTCACCACCATTCTACCCTTAGCACCTATGAGATCAGCTTTTGAGGTTCCCCATATAGGAGTGACATTACATGATGCTTGTTTTTCTGTGACTTGCTTATTTAACTTTAACTTTATCTGTCCAGTTCCAACATGTTGTCACAAATGACAAAAATCTTTTCTTTGTAATAGTTGAATAGGACTCCATGGTACATATATACTACATTTTTTATCCATTCATCAGCTGATGAACACTTAATTTGTAGCTATTCTTGGATATTGTGAACAATGCCACTATGAACATGGGATTATCAATACCCCTTGATAACACGGGCTTCATTTTCTTTGACTATATTCCATGTAGTAGTATTGATGAATCATATGACTGCTCTATATTTATATTTTTGAGGCAATCCCAAAAGACTAGGCTTTCTTTTTTGAGAGAACGAGAGAGAGAGAGAGAGAGAGAGGATTTTCAAGCCAGGGCCTCCAGCCACTGCAATCAAACTCCAGATGCATGTGCCCCCTTTTATACATTTGTGAACTTGTGTGCTTGCCTCACTATTATTCTGGCTTTCTTGGGACCTGAGAGTCAAACATTAGTCCTTAGGCTTTGTAGGCAAGTGCCTTACCACTAAGCCATCACTCCAGCCCTATCTTTACGTTTTTGAGGAAACTACATACTACTTTCCATAATGGTTGTACTAATTTTCATTCACCAACAATGTGCCTGGATACTTTGCTTTGTGTCCTTCCTAGAACTTATCGTCTACTTTATTTATTGATTGATTTTTCAAGGTTGGGTCTCACAGTAGTCCAGGCTGACCTGGAATTCACTATGTAGTCTCAGGATGGCCTTGAACTTACGGCGATCCTCCTACTTCTGCCTCCCGAGTGCTGGGATAAAAGGCATGTGCCACCACACCCGGCTTTCATCTACCTTATTAATAGTAGCTATTTATACTGGAGAAAGGTGATAGCCTTTGTAGTTGAAATGATGTGTTTATAAAGAGACATGTAGATAAAAATGTTTTTGCACAGTTACACTATTTCTATCTTTTGACCCTACTTTTCACATAATGAAACAGTTTGACCACTGTGTCTGTGCAGCAGATTAAAAGAATACAAGTATACTAAATTTGCATGCTATACATTTTAGGTTTAGTACACATGTGCTAAAATACACACATATTAAAACAAGATGGAGAAAAAAGTAAGTCTTCTTGAATATATGTGTGTGGTGCAAATGTATTTTCTTATTTTTAGTGATTTAAAATTTGAAATTGCTCTGGAGAGATGACTTAAGTGATTAATCACTTGCCTGTGAAGCCTAAGGACTCCAGTTTGAGGCTCGATTCTCCAGGACCCATGTTAGCTAGATGCACAAGGGGGCGCACGTATCTGGAGTTCCTATGCGGTGGCTGGAGGCCCTGGTGCGCCCATTCTCTCTCTCTCTATCCGCCTCTTCCTCTCTCTCTCTGTTGCTGTCAAATAAATTTAAAAAAAAACTAAAAAAATAAAATAAAATTTGAAATTGTGGGAAAATTGAAAATAGAGCTTTCCATAGTAATTCTTGAGGACTTGCTATATGAGGTAAAATTGTGAAACAAAGTTACACTCAGACTATGAGTACACCTATGTCATGATTCTCCCAAGCTTTTTTATTCATTGTGAACCCTGCTGAGAGGGACATTCAATATCCAGTCAATATTTTTTAACAGTTCTTGGATCAGAGAATTTACCAGGGTGTCATTGCTGTTTCTGAGACTGTTGGCCATGACTATTCATGATCCTACATTCTCAGAGCTCAAGGGTATGGAAGGCTTTCCTGCATGGAGGACTTTTCATGGCTATTATTATCTACTCATGAGGTCATAGCAAATTCACTTGCTGAAGTATTATGGTATTATACTTTCTTTCCATTGGAAGTATCTCATAAACACTTTTGTTTGGTGACAGTTTTGTACTTCCATTTCAGAGCAAACTAGAGGAGGACCTGAGTGAGGACTGCTGGTGGCTACTTAGGCTGGTGAAGCTCTGGCTTCCTTACTGAAGGTGCTCACCTCAACTACCCAAATCATCCCCAGTTCCTGCCTTCTGTAGACCCCTTCCTAGGTTAGAAACTTGGACACAGGACCCAAAACTTCTCCAACTGTCACCTTTCATCCTGTGCCCTATGCGAATATAATCCTCAAGGCCCTTAGGTGTGATTAGAGCCTCAGAAATACTGGCAAACTCACTTGATTATGTAGACCTAGAGAGGGAGATGTTTTTGTACAGTGTGTCATGGGTGACAAGGAAGATGCAAAAAAAAAAAAAATGGCAGAAGTTTTATACCATTAGTCCTTTGTCTCCTGCTCTTCTGACGACACCATCTCTCTGTGTGGTCTTTGTGTACACACACACACACACACACACACACACACACACACAAAGAGAGAGAGAGAGAGAGAAAGAGATGCACATTCATGTGCAATTAAATAAAACTTTTAGTAAAGATAATTCTAAGAACTTTTACACTTTGTCTATTTCTTATTTTCTTTTTTATATGCAAGCATACAGAAATAGAAGACAGATGAGAGATGAGAGAAAGACACAGAGAGAGAGAAAACAGAGAGAGGCTAGGCATGCCAAAGCCTCCAGCCACTGCAAACAAACTCCAGATGTATGTGCCACCCTGCACATCTGGTTTTACATGAGTACTGGGCAATCAAACCCAGGCTGTTAGGCTTTGCAAGAGACCACCTTAACTGTAGAGCCATTTCACCAGCCCTCTTTTTATTTTTAAATACAGACAGAGTCTTATTAGCCCAAGCTGGCCTTAAATTTACTATGTAGCTAAGGATGACCTTGAACTTCTAATTTTCCTGCTATCACCTCTCACCTCCCAAATGCTAGGATTTCAGATGTGTATCACCATGCCTAGTCTGTGTAGTCCTAAGGATCAACCCCAGGGCTTTTGCATGCTAGGCAAGCATTCTACAAATTGAGCTACATCTGTAGGAACTTTAGTCTACAGTACAGATTAAGGAAGTTGTTACTCCCCATACAGCCCAGCCTCCCCCTTAAGCCGGCCAGTGCTTTTTCACACAATGCCAATAGCTCCTGAGATGGTAAAAGTTACTCCTCAGCTTTATGAACAATGCATTTTTTAATTATATTTACCTCAATTTTCTTCTCTTTTCCCAGGCACATTCCCTCTATACCCCTTCCTCTTCCCAGCCAATTTCTTTCCTATATATATCTCTTTCTTTGGTGATCCACTAAGTAAAATTAGGGGTGCTTGCATAAGCATAGGTGGAGGGTTATTTACAAAAGCATGGAAAACCTACCAGTCACTCTAACACTGAAGAAATGATGTTTCTTTCCCAGGAACCATTAAGTACCAATAGACACTCTGAGAGGAGTAGTCTCTTGAGTTCCTTCCCCAAGCATGATGGAACGTGGATGGCCCCTGCTCTGAGTTTATATATCCAACTGCCATGTCATGTCTAGAAGATAGGGTTCCACAGTATTCCTTCCATACTCAAGCTCTGGCAACTTCTAGAAAAGTTTGGAAAAACATAAAATAAATGATAATCACAATTTATGAACTACTGTTTTAATTTGGTCTGTAGATTCTCCATTCACACTTCAGACCCTAGCTGAGGTAACTGCACGTTACATGCAAAATCTACTAGAAAACATTCTCAATTCACTGCTTCCTGCCAAGGAGAGATTAAACCATAAACCATGTTTCCATTAATTATATTAATTAATTAATTTAATTGGCTAGCATCAATTAGCTTAATTTAAAATGAATACCAAGTTCATAAAATATAACCAAGTTGAAGTAAAAAATTGTTTTCTTAAAACAAAGTTCATAGTTGTTTGTCCTATCATTATTTTTGGGTTTTGATATTCTGACAAGATTTTGCAGAAAGCTTTAAGCTCTTGTTCTCTGATTGTGATCTGGACATTCCCATTTTCAAATCCACAGACATACATGATTTCCAGGTCGTTAGAGTCTGTTTATGCTAACAAGAAGCTGTCACTGTTTGGATTGGAAATATTCACCACAGGCTTGTATTTTGAAATACTTGGTCCCTAGCTGGAGGTACCATTTTGGGAGGCTGTGTAGCTCTGGACATGGGGCATAGCTGGCGGATTCCATAGGGTCATAGGGCCATTGGGTGGAGGTTATAGCCTAGCCATGGCTCTGGCCTAAGTGCTCTCCTTCCCAGTCAGCTGCCAAGATGTGAGCACACCTGCTACCACTAGAGCTCTAGCCACTAAGCCTGCCTTGCCATGGTGGACTATTTGCCAAAACAACCCTTTCATGCCTTAACTTGCTTCTGTCAAGTATTTGGTCTCAGCAACAAGAAATAACTAGTGCAGTTGCTATTTTATTTTATTTTATTTTATTTATTTTTTATTTATTTATTTGAGAGTGACAGATACAGAGAGAAAGACAAATAGAGGGAGAGAGAGAGAATGGGTGCGCCAGGGCTTCCAGCCTCTGCAAATGAACTCCAGATTCGTGCGCCCCCTTGTGCATCTGGCTAACGTGGGGCCTGGGGAACCGAGCCTCGAACCGGGGTCCTTAGGCTTCACAGGCAAGCGCTTAACCGCTAAGCCATCTCTCCAGCCCTGCAGTTGCTATTTTAATTTTAATTTTATTTTAAGTTTTCAGAAATAGGTAGCAGAAAAGTATCAATTAGATGTTCTCAACTTTGAGAACTTCACAGAAGCTGTTAAGATTTTGTTTTTTATTTTTGTTTTTTGTAAATTTACATGGCTGGAGAGATAGCTAAGCAGTTAAGGTGCTTGCCTGTAATGCCTAACACCTGGGGTTTAATCCCCCAGTACATATGTAAAGCCAGATACACAAAGTGGCACATGCATCTAGAGTCCTTTTGCAGTAGCTAGAGGCCCAGGCACACCCGCCCATTTTCTTTCTTTCTCTCTCTCTTTCTTTCTTTCTTTCTTTCTTTCTTTCTTTCTTTCTTTCTTTCTTTCTTTCTTTCTTTTTTCTTTCTTTCTTTCTTTCTTTCTTTCTTTCTTTCTGTCTTTCTTTCTTTCTGTCTTTCTTTTTTTCTTTCTTTCTTTCCTGGAAGAAGGAAGGAAGGAAGGAAGGAAGCAAGGAAGGCAGGCAGGCAGAAAGAAAAGTTTACAAATGGCCCTGGGAAGATAGCTCAGAGAGAAAAGCATTTGCTGGATAAGTGTGAGTACCTGAGTTTGGGCCCCTGGAACTCACATACAAAGTCAAATACTTTGGGCATCTATAACCCCAGCATGCTTATAGCAAGAAGGGAGCTAGAGACAGAAGTATCTCCTGAAAACCTTCAAGCCAGCTAGCCTGGTGATGAGAACAGTGAACAATGAGGTGGAAGGTAAGAAATCATACCTGAAAGTTGTCCTCTGTCCTCCACACTCATGTATGCATATATTGTACATATACCCAGACCCCTACATACACAGAAACACAATATACATGCATACATACACATGTCATACATGCAAAATGGATTCACAAATGGAAGTACAATGGTCACCATTCTGGCTGGTGAATTAAGACAAAATTAACTTATTCACAGGTAGGAGGAATATATACAAAATGCGAAACACAAATGACATCTACTTATACCTTACAAATAAATGGTTATGATTATAGCAATACAGTATCTTAAAAGTAAGCATGCTATCATTATTTACAGCAGTACATTACATAATAGTTCTTGTGAGGATCTCTTTGAAATACCACTATAGATAAACTTCTCTTTATGTAGAGATGAATTAATTGAGGTACAGAAAAGGAAAATAATTCATTCAAGCCCAAAACTAGTTTGTAGTCAAAATTGTGACTATTTGGTTAATTTTTCCTTTGTGGTTTTTACTTTCTCCTGGCTTACTAGGATTTCATTCACCAAGAACACTGGTCAGTCACTGGGCAAACCAAGGACACAGATTTGTCAGGCTGCATCCCAGATGGAGAGAAGAAATTCACACCACCCTCAGATCCTCCACTAGCAATCCAGCCATGCTGCTCCAGGGTGCAGAGCAGCCACACAGCTCGGTGTCGCCTGCTCACTCTGCTGACTCTGTAGGCCTCGGAGCACAGCCATTGTCACAGAGCCAAGGAAAGTTTTTGAGTTTCCTCAGCCATGGTGAGTGCATCTGGGGCATTCAGAACACAATCCAGGCAATTGTGCTTCCTCCAACAATAACTTCTTCATGAATAGAGTGGCCATATGGTGTCATTTCCCTGAGACATTGCTAGTTTATTCCTGTTGACCCTGCATAAGTGCTAAGACAATTCTTTTCACTCCCAGAAAATCCTCAGTTGGATAATAAACATTATGCTCAGCCTACTCATAAACATTATTACACATTGTAATTAATTTATATCAGCATTGAAAGTCAAGATACAAGCTAAGCGACATTTAAGTAAGTGTATCAGGAGGTGTAATGCAAGAGTTTTACTGAGTTTCTTATTAATAATCATTGCCTAAATTAATTATAATATTCCTTATCAGAGCTCCACAGAAACAGCTTTGTGCTTTCTTATATTCTTTCAAAGTAGAAATGGTTCTGTCCTTCAAGATCCTTTGGGGATGCTAGGCATCTCAGTGACACATAACACAACATCAGGTGAGAGGCTGATGTGTAACTATGCCCAGGTGTCCTCAGCCATGGTCTGAAGGCCTTACAGTTCTCTGAAGTCTGGGCACTGGCTGAGTTATGTTGTTTCATCCTTTGGAGTCCCAGAGCACATAGGCTCTAAGCTAAAGTTCATAGAAAGTGAGAACAAGCAAGAACAGAAACAAGGTCATTGTCACAACTGTAAGTTCTGAGAATGTTGGCACAGTGTACTCTTATTTCTTTACAACACGAAAGTAAGTTCTCAAAATAAAATAGTGCCTGGATGCTAGTAACCAGCACAAAGCACATCCTACAAGTATGGCCTGAGATCGCACCAGTCACTGTTCTGTGCCAGGCTGGCTTTGTTAAGAAAGGCAGAGAGAAGGAGGGGGCATGGAAAAAGAACCTGTCTTACACACAATGTTTGATTTGGTGATACTAACCTATACAAGTAAATTTATATTTAATCATTGTACAAAAGAATAGTTTGCCTAAAAGATTCATAGCCTCAGCCTAACCATGTATTTATAATATAAATTCTTTGAACACAAGCTAAGGCCTTGTGATATAGATGTTGTGTGGTGTTAGGATAGCAAACAAAGAGCTGAAACTTCCCCCACATGGGAAATGAAGACAGCCAGTATCAAGCAGATGGACGTTGTGGCGAGTTAATCACATCCTAGAAGAACAGCATAGTCTGGTGTACAGACAAGCATAACCTTTGGGCACCTCAAGCGAGTGGCATCTGCTCTTGGCCAGAAGACCCCCAGGACTGAGGAGAGCATTTAGCTGTGTGAGTGGTAATCAGGAACAAAAAAGTTAAGGCAAAACCACACCTGAACATCAGAGCCAAATGTTCCAGTTACATCTACAAAGGAAGCTATGAGACAGATCTAGTAATGGGCTTTCTGTACTCAGCAACTTCTCTCCACATAGGAGACCACCCCATGGACAAAGAGGAAACACTAAAACCAGGTCAATTTATTCCTGGATACTTGTAGTGGCTAACAGCAAGGGACGATGACTTTCACCCAAGAGAGGTATGAAGTTATGAGCATATGACTGAAGGAATTTGTAATTTTCTTCCCCAAAGATTATTTATTTTTTGTATGTATGTGATTTGTTTTCTTTGTTTTAGGTTTGGGGAGGAGACTCTCACATGTCCCTTCCAGGAGTGACCTTCTCATGGAGTCAGAGGGCATTGCCCAGTACCAATGGCCAGCCCTGATGCCCAGCACTCCTGACTTAGGCTAAGTGCTCATATTTGCAGCCTGGTAGTCAGCAAGTTACTCTTGCCCTTTCATGTGATTAGAAAACACTGGTTCTGCTTCCTATCCACACTTTAGTGCTTAGAAGTCATGATTTAAAGAAAAAAAAAAAGTTTCCCTGGAATGTTGTATCTAAATGCTCTTTGGTCATACTAGAAACACAGATCATCCCCATGCCCGATGTGCAACAGTTGCTCTTCCTTGTTGCTTTCTCTCTGATATATACTTACCCAGTCTTTTAGTTGATGGGCTCCTGAGAATCAAAGGTCACTCGTGGGTGTTGGTTCCAGAAGCACTTTCCACAGGAGCAGTGACATGGAGTTGGTGACACACAGGGAAGTAGCAAAAGAAGAATTGGACTGGGGACAGTGTGTCTGAAGCCATAGTGAGCACCTATGAGGAAATCTTGCTTTGGAGGATACCATAGGTGGGGAACCTACAACACTCTCCACTGTGAAGTGTGGCTACAAGGCAAGCAGGGAAGACTGGGTCCAGGCCAGTCAGACACACCAATGCCCTCCTCTGTGTACCTAGACCACCCTGCCTTGTAGCAACCACCCAGGCTACACTTGCAGATGGCCTAAGATGTGGTGTTTGCAGCTAAACAGAGCAGAGGCATGCAAGCAGGGAACCAACATGGTGACAGGACCCATGTCCCAGCTGCCAGTGTCCAGCTTCCCTAGCCCTCCAGCCATATTGATAGTGTAACTTTGCCAGATCAAGTAGTAGCACGATTTTAGAATTACTGTTCAGGGGATGGGAAGATGTCTTAGTAGGTAAGCTGCTTACTGCTCAAGCAGGAGGACATGAGTTTGGATTCCAGTACACACATAAAAATGTTGGTCTTGGTGATACACATCTGTTATCCCAGCACTGGGAGCAACAGAAAAATATCAAAAAGAAGAAGAAGAAGAAGAAGAATCCTGAGGCAGGCTAACTAGCTCATGTGACCAAATTGGTGAGCTATGCATTCAGATAGAGATCCTGACTCAAGAAGTTAGGTAAAGAGTGACTGAAGATGTCCAATGCCAACCTATGGCCTCCACATATGCATGCACATATACCTATACACACATTTGCTCACATGCAAATACAAACACACATGCACATAGGCACAAAAGAATTACTTTTCAGCAGGTAAATGTGGGTGAAAGTGATGGTCTGGTGGATGAAAGACTGAACTTGCAGAGGAAATTGTATCTTTGTGTATTGCTGATGTAAATGAATTTTCACTGCTAACTTCTGGGGCTTCCCCAGGGTTTACCAATAACAAGGCAGACAGTAGCCAAACTGAATTCAAGAGTTATTATTAGAAAACTTGCAGCAGCCAGTGACCCTATGGTAAACAGGTCCCCAAAATAAGGCAAGCTGCCACAGTGGCAGTTTGCAATGAAAAATCCCCAGAGGGTATGACTGAGAATCCATACCAAATGTAGTCCGAGCCTGCCTAGATACTGGGGAATTTCCTTCTGCTAACTGCAGAAAGTGAATGACTTTCTGCATCAGGCACTGTGAATTTCAATTATTTGGGGATTGAAGAATTTCCAGTCAGTGATCACAATGAAGTGTCTGCAAAAGATGATTTGAAATTATGGTAGAAATGTAGATTACTGAGTTCTCCCAGAGCTGACCAATTAAAATCTTGCATTAACTTACTATTGTGCAGGGATGTTCCTCCATAGATGATTCAATGATTCAACTTGCCTGGACTCAGAGATGCCCAGACAGCTGGTAAGGCATTATTACTGGGTCTGTCTGAGAGTGTTTCCAGAAAATATTAACATTTGAGTTGGTGGATTGAGTAAAGAGGAGACCCTCCCCAACATGATGACCATGGTCAAAATCACTGAGGATACAGAACAGAAAGACAGGAAGATGAATTGGCCTCCCTACTGCAGCTGAAATATCCATCTTCCCATACTTCCAGATATTGGCACAACTGGATCTCCAGCCTTAGAATTCAAAATGAATTATTCTATCTTCTTTGGTGGTTCTCTAGCTTAGAGATGATTTATGATGCCATAGCCATCACAGTGGAGTGAACTATTTCAGAAAAAGACTTGCATGTGTGTATGTGAGTGTGAGTATATCTCTGTGTGTTTATGTGCATGTATCTCTGTATTTGTCTCTGTGTGTGTGTGTGTGTGTGTGTGTGTGTGTGTGTGATTTCAAGTGTATGTGATAATGTATATGTAGTGTGTTGGTGATTGCATGTGTGTGTGAGGAAATGAGTATATATTTCTATATGTTTGTGCATGCCTAAAGACAATTCCTATTGGTTCTGTTTCTCTGAAGTACTCTGAGTAATACTCATGCCTTTTCAAGAACAATGAAAGAGTGTGGGGCATGCACTCCAACTGGTTATAATTTGAAAGCTGTATACCAAATCCTGTTAAATGTAGCAGAACTGGGGCTAGAGAGATTGCTCAATGGTTAATGCAGTTGCGTGCAAAGCGTAAGGACCTAGGTTCTATTCCCCAGTACCCATGTAACAACAAATGTACAATGTGGTTCATGCGTCTGGGTTTCATCATTTGCAGTGGCTGGAGGCCCTGTGTGCCCATTTGTGCTCTTTCTATCTGTCTCTTTCACTGTCTCCCAAATAAGTAAATAAATAAAAATAAAATACTTAAAAAGTAAAGCAAAATGTTAATTTTTCCAGTGCTGAGGCCCATTTACTTCCAGAGTACCTGGAAGTGAGACATGAAACATGCCATCCACATTTGGTTTAAAGTGGTTCATTTTTTCTTTTTTTGGTGATTCTAACAGAAAAGTCTCAGAAACACCAAAAAGTACTTCTCAAGCTCAAGCTTCTCTTATCAGAAGCCAAATGGGAACATTATCACATAGATTCACCTGGGCTGCATGCGGGGCTCCTGCTTCTGTGGAGGTTGATGATGTCTAAGCTTTCCTAGCAAGCTCTCAGGCGATTGTGCTACACTACGTGGAGGCTGTGTCAATTACTTTCTCACTGCTGAGACAAAACACTTGAATAGAAGCAGCTTCAGGAAGGAAATGGATTATTTTCTGATTCTCATGTTGAGGGGACATCCATTGTGTAAAGGAAAGAAAGCATGGCCGGAGCAGAGATGGCACTCACCATCACAGCAAAAGGGGTGCAGAGAAGAGAACGGCCAGCAGGGCTAGCTCGTAGCTCCTAACAGTCCATCCCCAGTGATCCACTTCCTCCAGCAAAGCTCCATCTCTGAAAGGTTCCACAGCTTTCCAGAACAGTGCCACAGACTGAGGACTAAGTTTTCACACACATGAGACTGGTGGGACATTTTGCATTCAAATCACCACATCCTCACTCTGGCACTCATAAACTTATGCCCATCTCATGATGTAAAATCTATTCAGTCCAACTTTTAAAAATCCCCATGTCTTTCTCTTTTATAAGTTCCAACATTGTTTTTAAGTCCAAAGTGTGATCTGAAATTCAAAGTAGTCTCTTAACTGTAAGCCCTTTAAATTAAAAATTTAAGTTATGTACTTCCAATAACTTGTAATGGCACAAAATTAACATTTCTGTCCCAAATTGAAGAATATAGACATGGAAAGCAAGATACAAAACCAGCATGGCCAACTCCAACCTTGTAGGCTACTGTTGGAGGTTCATGATGGCACCGTCTGGGCCCCAAAGGGTTTGACTATTTCCATGCCTCCAGCTGTGATGCCTCTCCCCTGAATCAGATCTATCCTGAGTCTTCAGTGTTCCTTGGCAGATGTCTCATGGCCCAGCATCACTAAATCTTGGGATCTCCATTGCAACTTGCTGTTCATCTTCACAGCTTCATGCATTGGCCTCTCATGGTCAGGACTCTAACGCACATTGCTTAGCCTTAGCAGTTCTCTGCAATCATGATGAAATTTTCCATGACCCCTTCCATCTTACACTTTTCATTCATCTAAACCAGTATCATGGGAGCAATGCTGCCACATTTTGCTGTCAGACAAGGATGAAGCATGGTGTCTATGGAAGACAGCTTCTACATCCTCTGTATGCTTACCTTGGGGCGCACACACCTCCTTCAGCATTCTTCCGTTCTCTTCTCTCATAGGAATTCTCATTTGTCCTGTCTTGAACAGTCAGTGGATTGTGTCTTAACCTCAGAGCAGTCTTGCTATTCTCCCACCACAGAGAAGTTGCCCTGTATTTTCAACAGTCATAGCTGGAGAGGCAACAGTTTCAGGACATGGGACTTTCAACTTGCTTATTTTTTTTTCCTTTCCAAATTTCAAATTTTCCATATCTTTCTACTCAGTAGTTTGCTCTCCTTCATTGTAGATTTGAATAAGAGTAGTAGAATGGAACCATTACCTGGACGTGTGAAACAAGTAGAGTCATATCCAAAAATGAGCCCGTTTTCCATTATCAAGCTCCCACCAATTGTGGGCTACAAGAGGACCTACTCTAAAAAAATAAAAAATGGTTATCCCATGTTCTGGTGCTAACTTTACTCTCTACTGGAGAATTTGCTTCTCTTTTTCAGATAGATGCAGATTCTAAGGATAGAACTAGCCCATCATACCTCAAAAGGGCCCAAGCTGAAACCAAGAGTAACTGGGGAAATAAGCAAGAGTTCTGCTTTCTTGGTGAACCTGGTGTCAGCACAAGGGTGAAGGAGATAGACACTGAGAACAATCAATTCCTACCAAACCAGATATCCAGAGACACAGAGACTCCCAAGACCTCATCACTGAAGCAGACCTAAAATAAACCCAACATGGTTCAGGGAAATTTGCCGAACAGGGGGTGGAAAAAATGTCAGAGCCACATGTTGGGTGTGAAACACAGAGACATTTCCTCCTACCCATAACTTATGGTTAACCCCACAATGCATGACCCATATTCCCCAATGAGGAGGGTCGCTGTAGAGGTGGGAGGACAGGGAGGAGGCTAACAATGGTACAAACTTGACTGTATGCAGTGAGTATAAAGCTAATTAAAAAAAAAAATAGTAGCAGAGAAGCCAAACCAAAGCTGCTAAGCTTTTCTGTCTTGGAACTTCTTTCACCAAACATATTAGTTAATTACTTTTAACTTCATTTTTGTTCAAGATTTTTGTCAGAGTATCACATGAACTATGTCTAGTTCAGATCACTATATTTTTTCAAGCTCCTTTTGAGTCCTCATAAGCAGAGTTCCACAGTCCATATTATTTTCTGCATTGTGTTCTTCCAGAAGGTCTTCCAAATTCCCACCAGAATGGGGCACTAAACTCTGCATGAAATATGGTATGGCTTTCACTAGTCCAAAATTCCAAATCCTTCCAAAGATCTCACAATTCCAAAAGACTAAGAGCCATGTCATCCTATTTATACAACTTAAATTCTCCATACCAATTTTCTTTATAAAGTACTTTTGTTTTTGTATCAGTTTCTGAGACAAAATACCTGATCAGAAGCAGCTTAGGGAAAGAAAGGGTTTGTTTTGGCTTACAGTTCTAAAGGGAGTCCATCTTGGAGAGGAAGGCACAGCGGAAGCTGTACATCATCACATCAGCAAAGAAGAAGAAAGAAAGCAGCAAGTAGGGATGGCTATTACATCTCAAGGCTCCTCCTCAAATGAGGCTCCACCTTCGAAAGGTCTCGCAACCTTCCTGCCCAGCCATACCAATTAGAGATTGAGCTCTCCTACACATGAGCTTATGGGCATTTTACGTGTTACCACAGACACCCCCCTGGATTTGGTAACATACAACAAAGAGAAACCTTAGATGCTGTCTCTACACCTGCATATAGTAGGTCTCATGGACCTCATCTGTGAGCTGTGCTCCATACACAGCTTATAGTCTTAGAGGAAAAAAAAAAAAAAAGCTTAGCATAATCAACCAATCCTTTCCCTAGTTGGCTGTGAAGAGAGTCTCAGAAAATGATTTCTGGCATCATTACAGAGGGTCTTGTCTGATGGATAGACCATCTCCTTTTCAAGGAATGAGTTGGCTCAAGCAAAGATGGAAACAGCCAGACTAGCATAATCAAAGGCTGAAAACAGACTTAGTTGAGCTTTTTAACAGAAATATGCAGTCATTTTCCCCAGCTTCTACTCACCAAGAAGAAATTCTAGACTCTGTGGAAAGAATCACTTCACTCTGAGACAAGATCTCTCACCCAAACCAACTAAACTAGCTATCCAGTTCTCCTGCCTCCCCTTTCCCAGTACTATGGTTATAGGCATGCACAACCATCCCATCTGTCTTTTTGCATAGGTGCTATTGATCTAAATTCAAGGGTAGGTATATGAACTCAGGTCTTCATGCTTGCACAGCACATGGTTCACACACTGAGCCATTTCCCCAAACACAAGGTACTAGTTGGTGCATCTGGCTTTACTTTGGTACAAAGCAATTGAACACAGGCCATTAGGCTTTGAAAACAAGAGCCTTTAACTACTGAGCAATGTCTCCAGACCCCTGGCTGCTTTCTTTAGATCAAGGATTGAAAAGTTCCTCTAAAGATTGGCTGCCAACCTGAAATGATTGCTATCTGTTTGTGAGTCAAGACTGATGAGTTCTCATGTGAAGGATGCAGTTATCATCAAAAACAATACTGTCCAAGCTGGGCATGGTGGCTCATGCCTTTAATCCCAGCACTCAAGAGGCAGAGATAGGAGGATCACTGTGAGTTTGAGGCCACCCTGAGACTACAGATGAATTCCAGGTCAGCCTGGGCTAGAGTGAAACCCTACCTCGAAAAACCAGCCAACCAACCAACCAAACAAACAACAACAACAACAACAACAACAAAACACAGTCCAGTCTATGACATCATGATGTTAATAAATCAAAGTGTTGCCTATTTAATTACAAGACAGGTATGAAATAGGTTCTCTGTATGAAAAATAGGCAGATTTTCCCTTGGGAGACTTTGCTGAATTCTCAGCCATTTGGTGACTTCCTCGATTTATGAGGAACATTCTCAAGAAAATAAACAAGGGTTCAGCTGAATGAAGTGTGTGAGGACTCAGAGACCATGGCATTCAGGTACTGGAACCATGGTACTGAAGGATCCCCAGTGCCTGTAGAGAAAAGAAAATGTTAGGGGAGGAATATGATAACTACTTCAAGTGTTTGCAAGACCTCAATGTGCCAGAGAGATAAATTTATTTTATGTAAAACAGAGAAGATAGATGCTGAGTCAATGGAAGATATAGGAAATTAGATCTGACACAGTACTGCATAGAATTTATAACAATAAAAAATTTCTATAAGATTAGTGACTTCCTATCATTGAATATTCATGTGGATTGATTCCTTTTAGTATGTAGGGCATGTTATATTGCTTTCTCATCCCATGTCTTAGGGACAGTATTCCTAAGGATCACTAATTGATGTAACATGTGAGTTCCAGACTTTTTTTCTATCTATTATGGTTTCTTAACAGATTAAATGTCCACCCTGCTCTTTGCTTCAAGAGGCTGATGACCTATATAGGTTCTATCAAGCCCACAAACAGCCTCTGTCTTCTCTTTGCTCCATCAGGAGACAGTGTAAGGCAATAGAAAAACCATGAGCAAGGATAAAATCTTGTTCCCTGATTACTGCTTGTGTAGAGATCAGGACTTTCTACATCTGCAAGGTGCGTGTGTGTGGAGGGAAGGATGCAATATCTTAATTCTTTTCCATCCCTCCTTGGATTTCTCCCAATCAGCAAAGATAATTCATCCTTTGAGTTTTAGAGAGAACAATTGAAACCAGTTGGAAAAGTACAATTAATCAAAAAGGACTAGATTTGATATCTTGGAGAACCTAAAGGATGTCATTGCACATATGAGGCTTTTAATAAAGAAAACAGAGTGTTTAATCAAAATGCTCTTAACTGACTAGACATAATGAAATTTAAATTAAATGGTATTTCTACATATGAAAAGTGAGTTGTATAGAAATTTATCCCACATAAGCCCTCAGATATGTGGAGGACAAAAAGCTGATATCACAGGAACTGCTAGTGTTCTGATCTGTTCTGCGTTTTGTAAATGGTGTGCCCATGTATAACAAGTCAGAGTGTGGAACCCAGCTGAGAGATGCCTGGGAAGTTCCACAGTGTCTGGTTTATCAACACCTCTAGTTGAAAACAGCATAAATCCAAGTTCTCTGTGCTAATGAGACAATAGCTGGCTGCTTTCATGTTCCAAGGGTCCCTGTGGAGTTGTATCAAGCCTAAAACACATCAGAAAAAAATCCATGTTTAAGATTCTGCCTCCCACTCTCCCTTTCTCCTGGAAGCATGCTGCCAGTAAGGCACTGAATGAGAATTCCTGTCTTAGTCCCTACAACCAGGAACCTGCCTACTATGGCTAGGTGCAAGGAATACATCACAGGGAATGTTATTGACTTCTATCCTCCAGCCCTCTCATCAGTAAACATTCTACAGTCAGGTGGCTAGGCTTTTGTACCACAGTGAGATCTGTGATGCTTATCAACCTGGTTGCAGTGGCCTAGGGCACTGAGAGGGAAAAGTGGGTGACTCAAACCAAAGGTGAGATGTAGTCTGCAAGCCAAAAGCAGGATGTTGACTTTAGCAGCCTAAGTAGTGTGATAGAGCTACATAGCACTCAACAGACAAGATAGGTTTGATATCAGTAGCTGTACAGAAGGAAGACAGGAGTTGGCATCAATTCACAATCAAATGGCACATGTACCCTATGGCACCATCAGCTCTGTGGAATCCAGATATAACAGGCAGGAGAGCTGAGTGAAGTCCCATCACTAGGAAAGTGAAAGTTCTATTCCAAGGAATATGGGGATAAAATGACCACCAGCAAGACTGCCAGTAGGGCCCATAACTCACAAGGCTCAGGACAGGAAGAAGATCACAATAAACCCACAGAAGTCAACAAAGAGACCATGTGGAAACCTCACTTCTTCTTGAGGCTTTTGAAAACAAGTCAAATGCTATTTTATAGGTTTATCTTTCCAAAAATGTGGGTGGAGTAAGGAAGGTATCATGATCACTCCCAGAGTGGCAATTCTGTTAGCTTCATTCTGAAACCAGAGCCAGGGACTTTTCTCTCTCACTTTCCAAGGGGAGTATTGCTTTTAGGATTAATTCCCAGAGGGTGATGAGCTCAGAGTTGCAGAGCTGGGAGCTCATGAGATTGTGGCCACAGTGAACTGGTGGATGTAAAAACAGAGGAACCAAGACACAGCTACAGCAAAAACTAACCATGTGACTTGCCCATACTTTAGTTTCATATTCTGTTAAAATAGGAAGTATTTTAATTCATTTACCTCATGCATGAGAGAGGTCTCATAAGGAACCAGGTTCCACTTTGAGAGCATGTTATGTGCTTGTATGAGATGTAAATGGATTTACGACTTCTTCCTTTTGGCAGAAATTTCCCAGGATTGGACATAATATCGAGACATGGTACAGGTAGCACATAATTTATGATTGGATGACAGCCATCATTTTCACTCATGTTGCATATTTAGAAAGCTTAGTCAGTCTGTATTCATATCAGGAGGTTCAGAAATTTTGTGCATAAAGAAATTCATTTAAAGCTACACTGAACCAGTTTGGGATTATTTTGTCAAGGCTAAAACATGTAATTTGATAGTTCTCAATCCAATTTCAAGTGTTTAAATGTACTGTATGAGTAGCTAAGGAGAGGAAAGGAGAAGAGAAGAGAGGAAAGCAGAGAGTAGGAAGGGAAAGGAGAACAGAGCAAACAGAGGAGAACATGACATGGCAAAAAGCAGAACCCAAGAACCTCCCTGTGTTCTGCCTCCAGTAGTTGTTTGGAAAGACAGATCTTTCCAGCAAAAGCCTGAGGGTCTGGATTATTCCATACTGCAGTGCCACGCCAAGTCAGAAGGAAATAAAAGAGCCACAGAGCTTTATAATTTTATTTTTTTCTCCATTACTAATGCCTGTGATTGAATTCCAGGTTTCCTTGAAATGGAGTTTAAGGAAAATACATATTCAATTCTGAACATTATGGAATCTGACCACTCATTGTGTAACTAGGCTTACTGAATCAACTCCAGCCCTTTCTTCAAGCCAGTTATACCACTGGGCAGCCTTATCTTCTTTCACCATCTTCATAGAGACAGGCTCCCTCACCCAGCTGGCTGTCCCTGAATCTACCACCAATGAAGTCAGCTCATCTTGCAGTGGCAAGAAGGACTGCTGAGATTTGTGCCTGAGTCAGAACTCTGTTTCTGTGGTCTCATGGGAGGTTGGCTATCCTCTTAGGAGGATATTGTCTGCAGCTGGGGTTGAGCTCTGTGGAGTAGGAGCTGCCATAACCTCAGATCCTCTCAAAGGGAGGCTGTGCATTGATCAGACAGGCATTGCCTTTTAGGAGCAAAAGTGCATCATGCTGACTGGCTCCTGCTGCCTGGACTGCTCTTCTTCCCCTGCCTTAACCTTGGCCCTCAGCCAGTCTACCTTTGCTCAGACACTTCATTGGCACTGGGGCAGCAGGAATTTCAGAAGCCTAACTGTTTAACTTTGAGTTTCTGTACTAACAATACATTATGTAGGATTTATGAACTACTTTTAACAGAAAGCAGTAGTTTTTACAAGAGCTGCAGTTGTGCTTAATTCTCTTAGGACTGGACATCTGTATTTAGGTTCTTCTACAGAAAGCTGTACTGTGTCCATATAAGACACATTCTTAGAAGTAGAAAATTCTGTTAACTATTTTTGTGTGATTATTCTGCTGTAAAAGCCATGCTGGGGTTTGGAGACAGGTGCAATGAGTAAAGTGCTTGCTGTGCAAACATAAGGTTCTGAGTTTGAATACCCAGTTCCCATGTAAAATGCTGAGTACAGAGGCACATGCCTGAAATCTCAGCACTAGGGAAGTGGACATAGATAATCCCTGGAGCTCACTGGTTAACCAAATTGGTGAGCTTGAGGTTCAGTGAGAGATCCTGTCTCAAAAAATAAGGCGAAGGAAGTCAGCTCCCTGATGGCTAGTCCTCAATGTGCTGGAAAGTGTTATGGGAAGTGCTTGAAGATAATGAACACCAACAGTAACATTCTGCTGTTTTTTGAAAGATGACAAAAAAATCCAGGGAGAAACAAGGTCCTCCAATAGAATGAGAAAAGATAGCCAACTGCCTAGCATGAGATGAGCTACCTCTAGCACATCTGCCAGGGCCCAAGAACATTACCAAGGATGTGACAATTCAAACATGAGTGTTTCTCTCACTGCTAGACTGAAAACCAACTCAAGGGAGATGACAATAGACACTAAGGACACTCAAAACCCATCAAAGCAGAAATTCAGAGGTTGCAGAAACACTACAGGAGACTTATCACACACTTGCCAAGACTTGGGGAACATTGTGGAAGAGTAAGAGGAAAGATTTTAAGAGTCAATGGGTAGAAAGGAATATTGTGAGGCATTTTTCTCCCCTTTCCCACCATAGAGACTGACCCCACAGTGAATACCAATAACTTCATTGAAGCATGTCCTCAGTGGAATGGGGATGAGGGAGAGGGACTATACACAAAAAAATAACCTGATAGGAATATGACCAACACATGGCATGTTCATACAGTACAATTCATAATTAATAAAAATTACATTAGTCTATAAATGACAGCCATATATATTAGGACTCCCCTTTATATATTGTCATGTGATTTCACTTATACATAGAGAAATATGAGGTACAGATAATACTTCCCATGTCTGTGTAAGAACAGGTAACTCTTGGGCTTCAAAATGATATGCTACCAAAATAATCATCTACATAATCAGTAATTTTGTATTGCATTGCCTCTATGGGCTTAATTGTTGGAATTTTCTTTGCACAGTAGAGGAACAAAAATGAATAATTTAAGAAAAAACAAAACAACAAAAAATAAATAAATGAAAATCGATTGGCACCGAATCCATGATGTCAAGGACAAATAGATGATGAATGAGTGAAGTGTGCTTCAGACTGGGCTAGAGAACTATGTCCAGATCCTTGGGGGAGGCCAGACTTCCAGGCAAGTAAACATCAAAGATTATGCTGTCTACACAGAGACCACTGTGTAGGTAGAGAGCTTTGAAATGGGAATAAGGAAAAGGCATCCTTCTCCACGGAAGGCAGCTATCCTTCCTATGAAAGGCTGCAGAGAAGAAAGGGTAAGTAAACCGGAAAGGCTGCTGTGTGTGACCACAGGTGGGTGAGCATCTCTGAAGAAGCAGCCTGAACAGGGGAACAGACAGGCTCAGAATCACAGGCAGGGAGAGAAGGATGATCCTGGGGACCCAACCGGAAGTGGTACCATGGGAATGTGTTACTTTGAACTTCAACACAGTAATATAGTGATAGAGCAACATAGTGGTCACAGGACTTGGTGCAGCAGACCTGAATGACAGCTCCTGGGCACTGGAAAGTTCGAACAAGATCCAGATCCACTAATTCTTCAGAAAACTCAGGTTTCAAGTTTTTTTCTTTCACTGGTGAGAGTGAAATAATCTGGGTTTTACTCCCAAGGTTGGGGTGGAATGAGATGACCAAATAAATTATTAGGTAAAATCTGCTTTTCAAACAAGAGAGAGCTATAAACCATGAAGACCACTTATCCACATAATTCTCCCTGTCACCATGGTGATCTTGGTACATCTTGACATCTTGGCTCTTGGTTTCTCTGTTTGTCTTGCTGGTGATTTTTTTTTTTTTTTAAATCCCAGAGCCCTGTGCTATGGTACTGAGCACCATCCCCAGTCCTAAAACCATTTTTCATTGTAATGAAATTCATGGAGAGAAACATGTGCACTCTTCACGTCTATTTTAATTTTTTTGTATTCTCAGTTTTATTTACCATGATGTAGTGAATAACTTTTGAATCAGAAGTCTCTCAACTGTTAATTGGCTTCCAGACTTATTATGGACTATATTTATTGCCATAATCCTAAATGCTCCCTAACCAAACTCTAAGGTTAGGTCACCATTTTCCACTGTCTTCCCATCTGTCCCCATATTGTCATGTAATTCATAGTAGCCCCCCACCCCATCATGCACAAAACTATAGCCCATGTCAAAGTCCACAGATGGGATTTATTTTAGTCACAGACATATAGGTCTTCTTTATTAGCTGTGTAGAAAACTTAACTGTATAAAACTTGTAGACAAAAATGGCCATATTTGAAAACAGCTAGCAGGGTCTGGGTAGCACACAGGATGGTAATGTGCAGAGTCACAAACCACACTAAAGAGGAATGTACAGTCGGCCCCACTGGAATCTGCAGGGTCAGATTCTTAAGTATTGATTTATTCTTCATGTTTTTCCACTGGCAGATCTCCTTACTCTTCAGAGTGCAAGGAGCTGGCACTTGTGACTGAGCCGAGCATTTCAAAAATGGGGACTCTTGGTCTTAGTACATCAATAAATCTGGGTTGCTAACCACAATAAGGGTGTCACCATCCCTCCCATGTGGCCGGTGACAGTGACAGTGCACAGGCAAAAAGGCTTTGAAACAGTCAGTGTCCTGTGCGTCTTGTCTGGCATAAATGAGGACTCCAGATTCCTTGGACAAACCTTTTAATACAAGTAAAATTTGGAGAAAGCATTGAGGAGTTATGGCCCTGCTGACTCTTAATTAAACATTACATCCCAACAGGACTTTTTGTGGGTCTTTATGAGTTGGCTTTATTATGACAGAAAACTGAACAGAGGCAGTGATTTTTTTGTAACTTTTTCTAATGTTGAGACCACAGCTCATACTTTTCTTACCTTTTTCCATACCAGAATCCCTTCTGGGTTTTGAGTTGTACCTTAAACTTGACTGTCCTGGATCTGTGTCTCTGCCCCTTGGACATAATTGTGGCACTGTGTTGCCCCATAGCCTTTGCTGATTGCACTTACTTCTTCTGTATTGTTCACTACTCAGTTGGTTGTCAGAGCTCGAGAATGCACTGCACCCACACTCTGGCACTGTTACTTGAGCTGTCATCGTGAATAGCTGTAAATGCACATCACACGCAAAGTGTCTTCATTGGTTCCCTTTCTGCCCATCTTCCATCACACATGGACAGGGTGTTTGGAAGGTAATTTCCAAGACCTGGTCATGTTCTGCTATGTAAGCAATCTCATGACCATTTACATTTCTGTAGACACTCTACTCCTTCCCTCACAGCTCAGGTTGAAGAACTGTGAAAAGGCATTCTGAGTGCAGTATTATATTACATATACTCTATTACATCAAAAAAGAGATATTTTATGAACAACCTAGAAAATACACTCTTTTTTGTTAAGGACATATTTTGCATAGATACATCATATGCTGGTACCATATTTTCTCTCATCCCTTCCTCCATGCCACAGGGGTTGCTTCTTTGTGGGGTTGCTGGAATTCCCCATGGGGTTGTGAGTTATGCCCTGTGGGAACAGCAGTCACTTACTGGGGAGAGGCAGTGTCTCTGGGCATGACACCCCAACCCGTGACTCTTAGAATCTTCCTGCCCCCTCTTCTGAAAAATTCTCTGAGCCTTGGTGGCTGTGTTTTAAGTCTACTTCAATGATGAGCTCTTAGGATTCTCTGTATCTCTGCTTTGGTAGGTGTTGAGTATCCTTAGTGTCTATCTCCTTCTCCCTGGTGCTGATTGTCAGGCTCACCATGGAAGCAGCACTCCTGCTCATCTCCCTACTTCCTTTGTGGTTTCTCCTGGGTCTTGACTGAGATGTGAGGGGTGGTTTGTCTCCTCAGGTCCTGCTACCTTCTGAAAAAGAAAAACAGATGAAAACAAATACACTCTTAATACAAGTTTAGACTATAGGTATTTCCTGAGATTCTGGCTTCTGTTACCAGGATTGGTAAAAATCCATTCTGTAGTGTTATGTTTCAAAAGTGCTTCTGCTACAAATGAGTGATCCACAAATCCACTGTCTTTGAGCTTATAAGAATGACAGATAATAAGACAAATGTCTAGCCAGTGGCCTTAGTTCTGCTGCATTTCATATTCCTGTAATTTATTTATCTATTATTTTGAGACAAGGCCTTTCTATGTAGTCTAGGTTGGGATTAAAGTCACTGAAATCCCCCTGCCTCAGCCTCCCATATGCTAGAATCACAAGCATGTGACACCATGCCCCATTCTAAGCAGATTTTATTTACAAGAAAACAGTTAATTTACTACTTTGAATTTTATTTTCTCTTTTGTCTATAAAATGAGAATATAGCATTCTATGGCAGTGGAAGAAAAGTGAGGCACCTCAGAACTCCTCACCCTTTGGCAACCTTGTCCCCTGCCTCTGGCTGCTCTGTCATTACTGTGCAGCTTCTGGTTATCATGAGAGTGGATGCTGTCCTGAAACCTTCATGTGAGACACTGAGATGATGCATTATCCTAAGTGCCTTACCTCATCCTGTCTGTGAGTCAGCATCCTTAGGTCAGGATGAGATCATGCTTAAAGGAAGATTTAAAGGGAGCTAGGTTCTGGGAAGTGATGGGAAGAGAGGGAGCTCTGCTAGGGAAGCTTAGATTTATTCACATCTTTTGACACAGACATCTTCATGCAGCCCTTGCTGGTACTTTGTGCATTTCAGTCTGTGGGATCTGCATGATAATTGATGAAAAGCCATCCCAAACACAACACTTGGGATGCAAATCAGGACACATCAAGGTGTCTTGTGATGGGCAGTGCTGGAAAGAAATGTCTTTAGTACAAATTACCTGCAGTTTTTCTAATGGAAGAAAAAGAAAAAAAAATAAAGTAAGTTTAAGAACTAAATAGAACAAGATGTCTGGCATTGCTGAGTCTTATGACAATTGTAATTTATGTGTTTGGCACCTAGCAGCTCCTGAGAGATCTCACTTACTTTGGCTGGATGACAAGTGTTCCCTGGTGAAACCACTTTGGATAATTTTTGTATATTCATCAATGCTGGCCAGATGTCATTGATCTCAAGCCTGCAGGTCAGCCTTCCTTGCTTACTTTCCTGTCATTCCAAACACACATCACCAGAAAAACTACAATTCTTGGCTTCTTGCTTAACAAGTGATCATTCTAAAATATTTTTTTCTTTTAGTTATTGCAGACATGTCGAGAGAGAGAGAGAGAGAGGGAGAGGTGTAGCTAGAGAGAGACAGAATGGGTTCATCACAGCCTCCAGCCACTGCAAATGAACTCCTGACATATGTGCCTTCTAATGTCTCATGTAGGTATTGGGGAATCAAACCTTTGTCCTAAGCTTCACAGGTAAGCATCTTACTTCCTAAGCCATCTCTTTAGCCCAAGTGATCCATTTTAAAGTAGACAGATTCCTGCTGTTGAGGGGAAAATTTTGATCCCAAGCAGAAAATGGAGTTAATTGTATAGGTACTTGATGTTCTGGTCAGTATGTAAGCTGCACAATATAAAGGGAACACAGTACTAGAAAGACAACACAGCAGACAGCCATGCCACTTACATAAAGCAGCCATTTTGAGTGGTGACCTTTCCAAGTTCTGTGAACTGTGCGTTGCTCCTCCTATGTTAGCCTTTCTGCATACTATTTTGCCTGAATTCCTATATGTCCTTTCCATTGCATGTGTTTTATATTCAGTAGCTTTATTTCTTTGACTTTTGGTAATGACAGGATTTGAATACACAGAAATATCATAGATTGGGAATTCTTTATGAATGTCTATCAACAAAAAATTAAATGTTGACAAGGCTGTAAAGAAAGAGAAGCATTTATCCATTGTTGGTGGGAGTTTAAACTAGTGCTGTCATTATGGAAATCAATGTGGAGCTTCCAGAGACAACTAAAATTAGACCTATCATGTGACCTAGTCGTACTATTTATGGCATATACCTTAAAAACTACTTTACCACAGAAAAGCTTGCTCACCCCATGCTTGTTGCTGCTCTATTTATATTAGTAAATGTAATGAGCCTAGATGCCCATCAACTGAGGACTGGATCATAAAGGTGTGGTGCATATACACAATGGAGTTCAACTGAGTTATAGTGAACACTAAAATTTTCAGAAAACTTGATGGAACTGAAAAATATTATATTAAGTGAGGTAACTCAGGCTCATAGTATCAAACTCTGCTTGCTCTCTCTCCTGAAAGAGTCTAGCTTGACATTTTTAGGTTTACATGTGAGTTGGAGTAAGAGTCAATAGTAGACACTGGGGAGCTAAAAAGGAGGCATGAGAGAGGAAGGTCAGGGGAGAGCTTAAGGGAAGGAGATAGTAGATAACTAAGTACACAGGAGGAATACTGGGAGTGGAGAGGCCTAAGTGGGGTCAGAGGAGGTAGATGGAAGAGAGGAGGGTTAATCAAAGCTAAAGAGGTTATGAGTAAGCCATATTGAAACCTACTTCCTCTTTTGCTAATTTAAAATATATATTTAATTATATATTCATATAGGTATATTCATTAATTAAAACTAACTAAATGCCATATATATACATATATATAATATATATGTACAATATATATACATATATATACAATTAAATGTTTTGTATATATATACATATACATATACATATACATATACATATATATTGCTAAAAAATTGAAAAGAGTGAGAGAGTTTGGGCAGAAATTCTCTGTGTGGGTATAAAACAGAAAATTTCTGTGGCAGAGTTGACACGTCTCCCAGTGAGTCATTGGTCAGAAAGGTACCTGATGTCCCCAGAACAATACAGGCTAAGGCTCTTGGTTGCCTACAAGAACTAAAGAACTTAAGCTGCAACTGGGAACAGAGATAGGATAATTGCTATAAGTTCGAGGCCACCCTGAGATTACCTAGTTAATTTCAGGTCAGCCTGGGCTAGAGTGAGACCCTACCTTGAAAAAAAACCCTTAAAAACAAAGACAATAAAATGTGCTCTGGTTACTTGAAAGTTTTCCAAGAGAACCAAATGAGATAAAGTATCTGAAAATGCTTTAAAAAGTGTAGCATTTAATAACAATGTTAAAAAGTAGCATTTGAAGCCCTAGGTGGTAACTTTTATCTATTACAAATATGTGGAGCAATGTTATATGGTAGAATTTGACCTAAAAAAAAAACCTCACCACTGATGGTAAACAAGACACATCTAATCCAATTTCAAGGTCACACGATACAGGATATGTGCTCTCTATGACACTTGTCAAAAGGCCACCTTCTGAGGATAGTCACACATTTCATGTGCTCTGGGCTATTGGTAGAAATCTGTGACAGTCCCTTGGAACACTCTGAATGTATTCAGGAAAGGTGGGAAATTCTGTCAGATCTTTTTTTGTGGAGAACTACATGAAAGGGTGTTTATTTCTCATGTGCCTTTGCAGCTGGAGAAGGAAAAATTAAAAGAACTCTCAAAATATATAGGTTTTTACTATAAAGGGCCAGGTGTTTCCAGGAAATAGATGAATTTACTCTGTTTCATTTTTCATGCAAAACACACAGAACCTTAAACATGCAACGGTACCAGACGGACTGACCCAGTGTCACTGTTGCTAAAAATCCTTCCAGTGAGCTGAGCTCACATCTCAGAATGCTCATTCAGGAAATTCAAATCAACTTTAGCAACAGAACCCAAGAAATAGAGATGTGGGTGGGACGTATGGGCAAATAGACCCTCCTATAAAGAAGAAGGCCTTTGTACACACAGACAGAGTCCATGACTAAGAGAACGAGGTCTCCTGCAAAAGAAAGGACATAGACATAGAGCAGACACGGAGAACAGAGGTAAGTGACGAGGATTGACAGTGTACTGTTAAATGTGCAGAGGGCCTTGTGTAGAAACAGAAGTGTAACTTGGGCACTTGCATGAGCTTTCAAGCACTGGTGGTCTGCAGGGCAGACACAAGACATGACATGGAAAAGCACAGAGAACTGGCATGTACAGAGAGCTGGCTTTTCCAAGGTTTATGCCAGGTCCTTAACATCATTAAAACTTGTCAGTGGCTTAAGAAGTAAACATTGTCAGTGTGGGGAGATGGCTTATCCATTAAGGGTTTTGGATTGCAAGGTCTGACACCAGGGTTCAATTCCCCAGTACCCACATTAAGCCAGATGCACAGAGTGGTGCATGCTTCTAGAGTTCAGTTGCAGTGACAGGAGGTCCTGTTGTGCCTGTTCCCCCCTCTTCCCCTGTTTCTAAACAAATAAGAATATTATTTAAGAAGAAGTAAACACTGTCATGTTAGCTATTGAAATGGAGCACATGGCTGTGAAAATTCACAGCAAAGGAGAGGGGTGCAGTTTGTTGGCCTGAGAAGTAATTGAGGTGTTGCTGAAGGGTAGACACATGCACACATGTTATTTGTCTCAGCTTAGAATATTGTCCATTCACTAAGGATGCTAGGGACTGGCAGAAAATCTCAGAGAAGAGAGCTCACTCATGCCCTTTTATAACCTCTGCTTGAAAACTGCCAACCAGAGCACATCTCTCTTCTACGAGGTGATGGTTAATCTTAATTGGTATCTCCATTTGATCTAGACTCACCTAGAAGGCAAACCTCTGAACACTTCTGCACATGGGTTGCTAGATTAGGTTTATCAATTGTCCTTCATTTGACTTTCCATTTTATAGCAATACTCTCTCTCTTCAGAGTCCATTTTCTATGCTACCAAAGTTACTGGCTGAGCTGCATCAAAGCAGAGTGGCTTAGCTAGGACAGAATTTTATTTTTCTCTGTGTGACAACTTCAGGGCTGAAGCACAATCATTCAGACTAGCTTTGGAGATTATGCTTGGCCAGAAATTCCTGTCCAGCAGGAGGGAGGAGAGACTTTGAAGACAGATAGCTTATCTGAAGATACGAACTGAAACCTGCTTGTTTGAGTCCACCCCTTGTCAACAGAGACATCTGCCTTCAGGGCTTTGCAAGCTGAATCTGGTAGGTAGATAGGTTCATGCCAGCTAACAGGGAGTATATTGTATTAAAAAGGGAAACCTGTGGGAAAAAGTGAAGACACTTCAAAGTGTCTTTCCATGTTACTCTTTCACATTTCCCCATGATTTTTTTTTTCCAGGAAAACATTAAGAATGCTTTAAAAGTTTATTTATTTAATGATTTATTTTCTCTTGACATTCTGAATTCCATCACACCTGATCTATGTCTCTCTGGTTTACCTTTTATCAATGAACCTGGATCATGTTATGCAAAATGATAAGCATTGGAGTAGGTTAACTGGAAACCTCACTATTCAACATGCACAGCTAAATACTTACTGCATGACATGTATTATTGTCTGAATGTGAATATAGATCCATATATTGTGTTCTTACTTCCCAGCTGGTGCCATAGTTAGAGAAGTGTGTGGAACTTCTAGGAGATTGTAGCCTGACTGGAGGAAGGGGGTCAGTGGGTGTGGGGGCTAGTCTTTGAGGCCTTAGCCTGGCCTCATTTCCTGTTCATCCGCTGCTTCCACTGTGATAGGCCAACCACTTGTTCTTTCTGCCATATCTTCCCCACTGTAATGAAATGTGGTCCCCTACCTAGAATTTCAAGCCTAAATACCCCCCCCCCCTTTTTTTTACCTTAAGCTTATTCTTGCCAGGTATTTTACCTCTGCAATGATAAAGTATTTATTGTAGCAAGAATGGTACTAATTATCTGACAGGAAGATTTTGTGATGTATAGTTGACAATACAGATTTTAATTGGAACTTCATGATCCTTTTTTAGTGGGGAGAGGGAGGTAGGGGTAGCGAAAGGGAGAGAAAGTGAGGGAGAAAGGGCACACTAGGGTCTTTAGCCACTGCAAACGAAATCCAGATGCATGCACCACCATGTGCATCTGGCTTATGTGGGATCTGGAGAATCAAACCTGAATCTTTAGGTTTTGCAAGAAAGAACCTTTTTTGTTTTTTTTAAATTTAATTTATTAGTTTTCTCTTCAGCAAATACAGGCAGTTTGGTACCATTGTTTAGGCTCATCTATGATGTACCCCCTTGTTAAGCCTTCTCTCCAGCCCCCATGATTCTTAAATATGTTCATTCTTAGATTATATTTAATAAATAAAGACTTTTTGATTTCACATTTTAAAACACATCATTGCCACAGCTATTTTAACACTTCATAGAGTTACAATAATCACTCTTCTATCTTTCTCTGTGTATTGAACAACTTAAGCAGATGCTAAGTGTCAACCCTATGATTCTAGGCCCTGGGTGGGATCCTGTTTGTGTTGAGTAAACACTCCCTGTGAGTATAATGCACAGAGTGTAAGGGTGACTAGGTTTGTTTAACATATGGAGACAATTGGCCAGCCACACTGTATTTTTTAAAAAGTTAGATTTTAGTGATGACATTTACCTGTCCTCTACTGTTATGTGAGTTTTTCTTAAGAAGACAATTATTTGGGCTGAAGAGATGGCTTAGCGGTTAAGCGCTTGCCTGTGAAGCCTAAGGACCCCGGTTCGAGGCTTGGTTCCCCAGGTCCCACAACAGATGCACAAGGGGGTGCATGCATCTGGAGTTCGTTTGCAGAGGCTGGAAGCCCTGGCGCACCCATTCTCTCTCTCTCCCTCTATCTGTCTTTCTCTCTGTGTCTGTCACTCTCAAATAAATAAATAAATAAATAAATTTTAAAATAAAGAAGACAATTATTTAATTATCTGTATTTCAAAGTTCTTTTCATTTCAATCCACATTAAACAGCCAAGGGTGGCAACATAACATTCAATGAGAACTCAAGAAGCTGTGCATCATAACAGGTAGCCCTGCTCCATGTGGCTAATCTGTCTCATTCCCATAATATGTTATGAGATTTTCTATTTCATTATTTATGCACACACCACACATACATTCATAAAAGCCTGCTCAGTTTCTGACACATAAGCAGAGATCTTTTGCACCTATGACTGATAACTTATGACAGCCAACAAATTTCTTCCTGGCACTTGAGGAATATTGTTGCTTATTTTGTTTGAGAGTTGAGGTTTATTCTTGAGTCTCAGGGGAAACAAAGTTGGAGTACAAACAGAAAGTCTAGTGGACACAGTCTGGTTTCAGTCAGTGGGAAAAGGGAGGGCTTGGGGACAGGATGCAGAGTGCCCTCCTGCCTTGTGCTGACATCCATGCTCACCGTACCAGTGGTGAGGAACAACAGGTGAGTGAAGCCCATGAAGGCCAGCTGCTTGAGGGGAAAATGAGGGAGGGATGGTCACCTGATCTTCCCCAGTGGGACTGGAGCTGGTTGCCCTTTCCCAGGAGACTGTGTGACATGAGAGGTAGAAGGAACACAGGCAGGGGGAGGCCCACCCCTTTTGGGAAATGCTGACCCAGAGGCCCTGGGGGAACTCCTTGGAGAGGAACCAGGAAGTGCTGGCTTCAGATTGTCATTGAAGGAAGCCCACTGTGAAAAAAAATAAAATTATAATTAGGTGAAGTTGATACTGTGACCATGGGTATGTGATGGCTTTCCTTCTTCCTTCCTGGATCAGGCAGCTTTAAATTTAAAGAATTTTTTGGCATCAGGTATGGTGGCACATGGCTTTGATCCCAGCACTCAGGAGGCAAAGGTAGGAGGATTGCTATGAGTTCAATGCCAGCCAGAGATAACATAGTGAACTCCAGGTCAGTCTGGGCTAGAGCGAGACCCTATGAAAATAATTATTTTCAGCTTGAGAGATGGCTCAGCAACTAAGGGCACTTCCTGGGCAAGCATGAGGTTCTGAGAATGCCTGGCAGACCTCTTTGAGTTCCATACCCAGACCCACATAAACAGTTAGGTGTAGTCATGTAGGACTGTAACCCTAGTCCACGGACCATGGGCTCAGAGACCCAAGAATCACTGGAGCTTGTGAATAAGCAGAAACAATCAGAAGTGCTATGGAATGGGACAACTGACTATGTTACATTCTGACAATCACAGGCTAGTGCAGGGGACTACACATGGGCATACACTCATGAATACAACACACCATGCACACACACACTAGTAAAATAAGAACATTTATAATACATTTCTGGTCATAAGGCTATTTGAGAAATGAAGAAGAAACTATTTTAAGTACCACCGAACAAACCAGAAGTACTAAGTTATAGAAAGGTAGGAGTGAAACGTTTGAATGTCTTGAGATGGGGTGACTTAGGTATGAATAGTAGGTGTGAAGAATAAGAGAATGCAGGTGCTGTGAAAGCTGCTAGGAAGCTGCGGAACATTCTCTGAGTGTCCCTCCAGGAATATTTATGCCTTTTGGTTCTGAAGGTCTGGAAGCCCAGAGACACACTGAGCCTTATTGTCCTGGCAGACACCATGAACAGGGAAGGTGTCACCAATCTTGAGGGACATTTAACATGAAGCCTCTACTAACCTTCCAGAAGTTTCCATATATATCTTCCTTGAGTTCCTTAAGAGTCAACCTAAACTACATAGAACTAGTGTTCTGATTTCCTATACTATAGAAGGCAAGCACTTTCCAGATAGAACTTTCAGGAAACAGAGAACATTACCACATCCATGATTTTATGCCCTAGAATTGGCGATGACTCAAGAAGTACTTACTTTTGATTTTGCTCATTTAAAGTAAATGGCTCTTATATTTCTTCAACATAGAGCTTACAGGAAAATGACTAAACCATATTATCTCAAGATGTGATATTTATCTAAATTAATAAAAGAAATGTTTACAAAATAGCCAGCAAAAGAAGGGTAATGTTTCAAAAAGTTGTGAACAGAGGACCGGTGAGGTGGCTTATAAGCTGAGAGTGCTCACTGTGCATGCATGAGGGCCTGAATTTGATCCCCAGCACTTAACATAAAGTCAAGCATGACATACTTAACTGTAACCCCTGTGCTGAGTGGGGTGGAGACAAAAGTATATCTGGGCTCCCTGGTCAGCCAGTCTAGCTGAAAAAACACAGACCTCCAGGTTCAGAGAGAGACTGTCTCAGGGAAATAAGGTGGGGCAGCAATAAAGAGGACACCTTGGATTCTCCTCTGGCCTCCTCATGTATGGGCATGGGGCACACACATACATGTCTGCAATACCACATGCATATATGGTGTATTATGCTTCTTCTGATGGAAGACACAGGGCCAGTGAGAAACCCTTGCAAAGAATGCTTATGGATAGGACTTTTCCACTTATGTTAGTTTCTGTTGCTGGAATTGTGATGTGTTTGATCTGCAATGTTTGGCATTCCCCTGTTGATTTGCTCTACGACGGGTAGAGGGGAAATGCACACATAGTGCATTCTTGCTCTGTCTTTTCCACCTTCATCACTCTTCTCTCCCTCCCTCCTTCTTTCTATCTTGCCCCTCTCTCTTTCTTGCTCTCGTCGCATTTTTGTCTTTTCCCTTTCTATTTTTATTTATTTTACTTTTAAATGAAACTTCTTAGACAATAATATGGCTACTCATAAAACAGTATTACATACTTCTGATTATGAGATGAGTGAAGGCAAGACACCACTGTCCAGTGCCTGCACATCAGCAGTGTGCCTGGCTGCCCTCCCTGTCCCCTTCTCGTTTTCTGTGGTCCCAGAGTTAGCACAAGATCCTCTCAGGTGTTGGAGGCAGAGCTGTGAGGATAATGATCAGGACACTCCCACATGGCCTTGTGAAGGCTGTCATTCTAGGTTGTGCCTCTGCACAGCTCTTTAGTTAGTGTGATCTCGATCTTTATGCCAATGTATGTTTCCTCCATATTAGCATTAACACTGTTAAAGATAACCACCTTCACATCAGCTCCCAGTCCTTAGCTGCCACGCCTGTGAGGTGCTGCTCCATTCTGGGTCAAAGTGAGCTGCACCATTGTGTGGGGTTCTGCCCCCAAGGAGGAAACCTGTGTTTGCAGTACTGCTATCACTGCTTAAAAAACAGCCATAAAATTTTCACTCAGACTTGGTAGATAGCTGGAGGTGAGTGAGCACAGAAGCCGGCCCCCAAATAATCACCTCCAAAGATATTGTCCTATGACTCAGCCTATTCCACAAGGGGTACTGTTTGGTTGCCATGGGTGCATTTATGAAAATCTGACCTGGCCATAAAGGAGAATATTAAAAGTGATTAACTAACTGGTGATGAGTTTTAACAGAAGTGTATTTTGGGAATGCATACAATTCTTCACATAAGAGGTTGAGTTGCCTTGTAGTCCATAATTAAGGGAAGGTTAGCCTTCCATAAAGCTTTGAAGTATATCCTTATTAATTAATTCAGCTCACACATTTATTAAGCACTCACATATAGTTACTTTCCATGCTTTGTGAATCTATCACACCATGAACTACAGACTATGGTGACCATTACAGGATAGCCATGAGTTTTGTGAAGTTTGAAAGTCATTGGGATTAGTTTTCTGATGTCCTTAAAAGGAAACTGAGGCTCTGTGACCTATGTGACATTCAAGATTAACAGCTACTTGCAGAACCAACAATCTTTAATGTTATACTTCTTTTCTTTAATTGTCAATAATTCCTAATTAATACCCTCTTCAATGTATTATTCCTTTCCTCAGGTGAAAGATTCACAGAAAGGCATTGAGCTAACAAATGGCTTCCCTGACACTGAAATATCCAAAAAGGTAGATGGCTAGTTTGAAGACGAGAGAGCTTACAAATAACAATGCTCATATTTCAACTGGATTTTAGAAAACAACTAATCTTTTGTGAGTTGGCCATGAAGGACAATAATGCTGATATTTCTATTGATGTAAATATGGACCCCTCTGTATGTGTGTGTGTGTGCGTGTGTGTGTGTGTGTGTGTGTGTCTGTGTGTGTGTGTGCATATGTCTGGTATGCCTGTGTGTATTTATGTAGTATATATTTAGTATATACATATATCCCACAGTGACTGCCCTACAGACAGTTATAGATATTTACATATCATCTATCATATCTATTTCTGTCTCTCTGTTTTTATCATTTATGAATCATTGATAAATCTATCATTTATCTATATGGCATCTATTGTCTGTCTATCTATGTATCATTTTTCATTTTGTGTATATGCGTTCATATGATTGTGGGCCTGTGCACATGTGTGTACATGAATGTGAATGGCAGAGGATAACCTATGATGTCATGTCTCAGACATGCCATCTACTCTTTTTGAGACAAGATTTCTTATCTACCTGAAGCTCATTGACTAGACTAGACAGGCTGGCCAAGGAATCCCATGGATCTACCTATCTCTGCCTCCCCAGCACTGGGATTATAGGCATTTCTGCCTCCTGGCATTTTGTGTCAGTAATGGGGATCAAACTTAGCTTCTCATGCTAACTGACAGCCCTCTTTCAGCTCTTCATGTCTCCAGCCTCCCTTTCACACACCTTTTGGTGTGATCCAGAGGAGGCTTTGAGTCTTGTCCACTCCCACTGCAGACTGGGTGGCTATGTGCTGCATCCTCACATACCTTTGTTGGCTTCTGAAGAAAGGCAGTTTACTAAAGCAATCTCAAGTCAATCACACCCAACAATTTCCAAATAAATGAAGGGATTTAATTTAGACAACTTAGCTTGCATAACATGTGGCTTCAGTGCAGGTATAGAGAGGACTTTAGCTGTCATACACTAAAAAGTTTTCAAATGTTCAGAATTTTATTAAAATAAGAGGAGTTCCTTGTGAATTTGCTAGGTTTAAGGTTGTTATATGTGAGAAAATCTTGGGCTCAGGATATTTTCTTGAGAGCTTTCTGATTTGG
Organism: Jaculus jaculus; assembly: GCF_020740685.1. Taxonomy (NCBI): domain Eukaryota; kingdom Metazoa; phylum Chordata; class Mammalia; order Rodentia; family Dipodidae; genus Jaculus; species Jaculus jaculus. The sequence goes on along the minus strand of NC_059103.1, from coordinate 61,133,902 downwards.
GTGTGACTTTATTTGGCAACTTAATATAGCTGCCTTTTTGATTTACATGTAGAGCTATTCTCTCTGCATATGAGGCTGCAATGCAGGGCACAGCCCCTGTGTATAACACACACACCTGGAAAATTAAGACAAGAAGAAAGTGGCTGCATTTATGGAGATCAAAGTGGTCTGGCTAACTAACAAACATGGGCGGCCACTTCATTAGCATTCTTCCCAGCTCCAGGGTGACCAACCCTGTGGCACCAGATCAAAAGGAGCAGGTTTGGCACACACAGAAAGGCCCCCTGCATCCCATGGACAGAGAGCTGGGATGGTTCCAAGTGGGCTCTGTGGATCACGATTCCCCACTACCCTCCCAGAGCTTCAAAATGCTCCCTACTGAGTCTAGACTTGTGTTAAAGCAGGCCTTACCCCAAGGTCTTTATTCTAATGGTGAGCATCATCACGATTATTGCTATAACTGAGGTCTGATCCATGTTAATGGTATGAGTCTGTCCTGATCCACAGATGCACCAAGATAGTAGGAATCAAACCTGAGGTCCCTTGATTAGTGATAGATATGAATGGTTCCTACTGAAAGGCAGCCATTACTCTATGTTTCTCAGAGTATTTTATTATGTATTACATCCTGTCACAATATTACATATTGCATTATATAAAAAGAATATATGACCATGTTTATAACTTCTTATTTCTAGGATAAAGCACCTAACAAAAATGAGTTGAAGGGAGGAAGCGTTTACTTTAGCTTACAGTTCCAGATTACAGACCACCATGATGGGGAAGGAGCATGAAGCAGAGCTGGGCATATCATGCTCACAGGAAACACACAGGGATTAAGCTGGTACTCAGCTTGTTTGCTCCTTTTTATTCAGTTCAGGAATTCATCACTTGGAATGGTACTACCCACACTTAAGGTAATTTTCCCACTTCAGTTAGTCTAATTGGGAAACTCCCTTATAGACATGCCCACAGATTTGTTTACATGATTGAAAACATGATTTGAGAATCCTGTCAAATTGAGGATGAGGGATGATGCATCATACCCTGTATCATGTTTTACTCATTACTGACATTACATGTTGTATTATACTACCAGATATATTACTGTATTGAGACATTGCACATTGTAATAATCATGTTATGTTATTGCAACACTTTTTTATAGGTAGGGTCTCAGTCTAGCCAAAGCTGAACTGGAATTCACTATGTAGTTCCAGGCTGGCCTTGAAATGACAATGTTCCTACTACCTCTACCTCCCAAATTCTGGGATTAAAGATGTGAGCCATCACACCCAGCAACAATGTTTTAAAGAATGGAAATTGGCACAAAATCTGCACTGGGCATTGTGTTGGAGGTCTCAAGTCTAAAACTGTTAAAGGAGCTCAGCCCAATCTCTCCTCTCATCCATTCTCTGATCAGGGACATGGATGGCCCAGTGAGAGGCCAACCTTGGGAGTTGCTGCTACATCCCAACATGGTGACAGATGGATGCAGACCCAGGCTGCAAAGGCCTGAGGTTTGTAGGGGGAGTATGTGAGGGGGCAGGGGTCCGTGTTCCCCTTGGAGGCATTTTCATCAGTGGCAGATGGAAGATAGTGAGAAGACCACTGTCTTCTATTAAATGTTCAATTTGACAACAGGTACACTGATATCCTTATGAACTTACCTTGCTTTCTTTTTAAAACTCCCTCGTCCCCCAAGACTTCCAGTCAGGTGTTCCTAGTCTATGCTTTCCCACATGCTACTGTGTCTAGCACTTCTTGGGATGTGGAAAACATATATTTTAGTAGCCACTTTATTCTTCATTCTGAAAAGGCAAATGCTTTCCAGCAGTCCCTTTGATGGTCATGATTGGAATTGTGCCATGTGTGTGTTGCTCTTGTTGAGTGAGAGTTATGTGTCACCAGCATGAAACATTCATCATACTCTTATCTCTCACACATATGAATGGCCACATTAGAGAGAGAGAAAGAGGGAGAGGGAGAGAAAGAGAGACTCCTTTTTAGTTCACTCCTAAATCTGAGGTTTTTGCTGAAGGGCAAGGGGAACTTTATTGTTATAATCTGACACTATAGGGTCATGTTTGCAGTCTTTTAACTGAGTGCTATGGAAGGCTATGTATCTCCTTAGGAGTGGTAATGTCAAATTTTGTGCAGGTGAGGAACTTGTCACTGTGCTGTTATTTTGACTTTGAGAAAAGCTTTAGACTGTCTTGATGTGAAAATAAGAAGGACTTTCCACTACCTAATAAATATATCTACTTTATTCTGCCCTTTCATTCAGAATGTACCAGAAAATCTTGTTTTCTCAATCAATGTGTGCACAGGTAAAGGCCTGCTGCTAGGGCAAAGCCAAGGAGTTGAGATGTATGCTGAAATTCTCTTTTACCAAATGGCTGTATTACTTCTATGGTTAAATGAAAGCATCATAAAGACTGGGCCAATCTGGGGCTAGTCAGAGATTCCCAAGGGCCTGAAAGAGACTGAGAACATCCAGCAGGGTCATAGGTCTTTCCCAGTACAGAACAACTATCAGTGTCTGTACACTATGATAGTCACCACAGGTTGACTGCAACAGGTACAGAGAAAGCTCTTTCTAGAACTTTCTCTTCTCAGGGCAAATCTTCAGCACTCCTATGTTTAAACATTTTAAAATTAGCAATATGACCTGTTTTTTTCCAGTCTTTATCCTACTCCTACATGAAAATTTCCTAAATATTATGCTGAAGCAGCTCATATATAAAGTTCCCTCAATTATATTTCTTCAGTCATACCCTCCCTCTCTTCTATGAACTCTTACCTTTCAGTGGACTGGGCTGGAGAGAAGGCTTAGTGGTTAAGGTGCTTGTCTCTGAAACCTAAGGACCCGGATTCAACTTCCCAGTACTTATGTAAATCAGATGCACAAGGTGGCACATTGTCTGGAATTCATTTGCAGTGGCTAGAGGCTCTGGAACACCCTCTCTATTTGCCTCAATCTCTCTCCCTCTTTCTCTCTTAAATAAATACATAAAAATATTTTTCAAAAAACACAGTGGACCATCTCTTTATTTCACCTTGCCACATCTTCATGTGTTCATAAAAACAAGTAAGTATATTCCTTATTTTCTTTTTCCAAGGAGTTAATAAAATTATGGATTTACCTGCTGTATCTCACAGTCATCTTTTGTAAGGACCTGTTCCATTGGTTATGGACAAATGTGTCATTTTGACAATGGAAAACACAGATCCTAATAGCAAAGTGGGAGTCTTCACTTAATACTACTTTTTGTTCAACTTTCTTTACTTTTCCTCTTAGGGCAAAATCAAACTTGTCTAGAGCTTTGTGGAGGCCAACAAACTTACCTAGAAGCCTATTTCTTGCTAAATGGCAGACCTCCTGCAAATCCCAGCCTTGGGGTTTCTTCAAATGTGGTGGATTGTTTCTTTGGAGAGAAAAAAAAAAACCCTCCACATTCCCCCTGAAGTCACTGGACTCTCCCTTTTAATCCCCTCTCAAATGACAGCAGTCACAAGGACTCCCCTTTTGCTTAAGAACACTCTTTTTTGTAACAGTGAAATACTCTCTGTAAGTGTGACTGAGTGGCTTTACATGTTAGGGTATGAGGGACTCTATGATTTCACAGCCAACTTTGGATTCAGTTGGTAATTTATGTGTCTTAATTTTTTTGTTTAGAAAATGAGATACTTAGGAGACAATAATATCATATTGCTAGTCTAAGTATGCACACCTGTCATCCTAGCTACTCAGGAGCCCTAGGCAAGATGATCTCAAGTTCAAGGTCTGCCTGGGGTTGAGCACAAAGTCAGCCTGAGAGATTTAGTGAAGGCATGTCTCAAAATAAGAAGTAAAAATAGGGTTGGGAATATAGTTCAGTAGTAGAGAATTTACTAAGTAGGCCCAAAGTCCTAGGTTAAATCCTCAGTACCACAGACAAACAAATGAACAAACTGTCCTGAGCACAGTATAGCAGAAATATATACAGATGAGTATATGTCTTTCTACAATGTCAAATTTATTAAATAACAATAAATTTATAATTCAGTCTCTCTGGTAGCAATTTGTCAAGTAAGTACTGATTTCCCTTGATAGCTGACCGAAGCAAACACTAGTTGTTTCATTCCAATCTTAACTACTATTATTAGCTCTCAGCACACACATTATACACCATGCTATAAATATACCAGTACCTGTAGATGTGTATATATGTAGGCAGTGTAAGATCTACAAAGAGTTTAAGAAGCCACAGCAGAATTTAATGTGCTCCAAAGAGGCCTGAGTGGCAGAAAGGTTAGCTGATAGGAATGCCAAGGAGGTCTGTTGGAATTATAACAAGAACCCTGTTGTAGGTCTACTGGAGGCTCTGTGATAGTCTCTACAGGGTCAGAGTAGAGCTGAACTTAGAAGGTCTAGTTTAACTGCAAAAGTGAGGTGTTAGAGCATGGAGGATATAGAGGCAAAGGGCAGCACCAGGTCCAGATGGGCAAAAGGGTAGACAGATGGCAATTCAAGTAGGCTACATCAATGATAGTGTCTGAGCTAAGAACAGTCAGTAGTTCTTTGCTTGTCTTTGTTCCTTGATGCACATACCATGTAGTCAGATGGCAGGAGTATTTCACAGTGTCAGGTGACCTCTGCTTTCTGGGATCCAGTAGTGTTGTACACTTCCTTCACTCTGGTATGTTTAATAAGTTACTGAGTCTAGTGTCCGGATGAGTTTAATATGCCCATGTGTTCACATTGTCCCAATATACTTTGATAAATGTACGAGGTGGCACCCATTTTGTGTTTAGGAATAAGTTAGGAATCTATGCCTTCTGGGTGTTTCTAGACAAATGATGTTGTTTACATGCCAACAAGGTACAGAGTCATCCTCCACCTCAAACAGAATAAAAAGCAATTATAAGTTGGATCGACTTTCTCCCAGTAACCAAGCATTCCATAGCATTCTTATGAAATTAACAAAAAATGGTGACTGTAGGTTCTCTGGCAAACCTTGTGGATTATTTATGTGCATTAAGAAAATAATATAAGAGATGTTACAGAGACTCTGAGGTCCTGTTACCATGTCAGAGCTCTATCTGCTTCTTCATGCTCCTTTCTCTGTGGTCGCAGAGAGTCTCTGTGTTCTCTTTGGGCTCTTTGGGACTTGTGTCTGTCACTCAGAAATAGTACAGGTGAGGTAAAGTATAACTTAAATGATTTTTACCATGTGAAAGTGGAAGGAGTATTTCAGAGAATATTAGACATTGTCCTAAAATAGGGAATGTGGATGAACGTCTTATAGTTCCTGAGAGTAGGTGGGACACAGTGACTTGAGTGAGACTTCAGGGATGGGTCTTTATATTCTGAAGAAGTCAGACAACTGTGTTTAATATGACCTCCAAAAGCTGCACAGGGGCCCATATGTGAACCTACTTTTCATGTACCAATCCACGAAGATGAATTGAATTCGAATCGATAGTCTGTGATTTCACATTGGAGACCTATGGCTTTATATTGTGGAGGAAGCTACTTCATCCTTCCATCCAATATGTATCTATGAAAATAAATATAAAAGTGTAGATCTCCCCAGTATGTGTATGTGAGTGTGCTGGAGGAGGGATAAGAACAAAACTGCCCTTCCTTCCTTGTCATCTTTAAGACTTGGAAAGCCCAGCTGCTTCCTCAGTCCACTAGGGGTCGCTCACACCCACTGAAATCCAGGGCTCTCCTCCAGGTCACTGGACTAACACCTGCTCACAAAGACAAGAGTGTCACTGCATCCTTCTAAAATGTTAGTATTTTAATTATGTTACACGATTAGCCTTCCAATAATGTGGAAATAAAATATTTTGAGTCAAAAACAGCTACTGATAAATACAAAAATATACAATTCTACTACAGTAACAAAGGTAGAGTCAACTACTTATAATAATACTATCCTAATGAACCTATCTAAAAATTTACACATGAAAAAATCAAGCCTACAAAATAGAGAAAACTCTGGAGAAAATAAAATTGTCAACATTGAGATCCTTTTAGTTCTTTTTTTCCCCCCAGTAAAGTCCATTAAAGTTAGTATTACCAACACATAAAGAGCCTGACATTATGAATCTTGATAGTATTTGTAATATCCATGAAAGAAAATACAGTTTATTTTTTCATTTAACACGTATACTTGTGGGTGCATATGTAGAACAATATGGTATTTCCACCCATGTGAACCAAGTACATTTGGAGCCAGCTTTTCCTCTCTTCATGGCTGGGAGATTTTGAGCTCCTCTCTGCTCATTCTCATGAATCTTGCACCAGGTTCTTGTAAACTGTGACTTCCTACTGTGCTGCAGAGAACTGTAACTTGTTACTCCTACACCCTGTGTTCTACTGCCCCCCTCTTCCTCTCCTCCTAAAATTGCTCTTTAAATGCTACATTGAGGTGAACCACACATGAGGGAGAATAGATAGTATCAGTTTTCTTTCTGTATCTGACTTATTTCACTTAATGTCACCAAGTTCCATCCATTAGCCACATTCGACAGGGTTTTATTTCTTTTAATGGCACTGTGTACAATCCCATGTTTTCTTTGTCCATTCATCTGTCCATAGACAACTAAGCCATCTCTCAGTTTTGACAATTCTGAATAGTGCAATATTAAACATGGATGTGCAGGCATTTCTTGTTTCCTTTGGATATGTATCCAAAAGTACAGAAGAAGGATGGATGGCAAGATCATAAAGCAGACCAGTTTTTAGTTTCTGGAAGAACCTCCTTGATGTTTTCAATGACAGCTGTGCTTATTCACACTCTTACCAGCAATGAGTAAGAGTGCCTTTTCTCCACATCCTCACCAACGTACAGCGAACAGTAGCACACTCAAGCTTGTAGATTCTCAGCTTTGAATCATAAAGGTACTCTGTCTTCCCACTACTTTTGTATGATATTTCTGTGATGTAACTTGAATGATCTACATGGCTTGGTAGCTGGCTAACACACCACTTTCTGAAGCTTGTGAATGAGTACCATGGTCCTTGTGCTCAAAATTATTTTGAGTTGAAATGCAAATGCAAAGGCAGGATTTTCCTTTCGGCGAGTAGTTCAAACATCTAAAAGAAACTTCTAAATGTCTTTAGAAAAGTGTTGTTTGCTACTTTCAAACATGAGTTTCCTCCAAAAGATTTCTACTCTATTCCTCTCCTCAGTCAAGTGACTTAAGTATGATTTGTACTTAATTGAATTTAAGATACGGTCCAGACTTTGAATTATCAGCACATAACATAGGACAGATGTTGGAAAATTTGGTTAGAAGGACATTTATTTTTATCTTTGGTATTCAACTAAGACATTGCTCTTGAAATCAATGAAAGGGCATATAGAGATTTTGAAAATATTTCAGGATTTCTTTTATTCAGAAAACAGGATACTACACATTGCCCAAGACTTTTCTCTTTGTCTTTTCTGCTAGCCACATGTTTTGGTGGTGTGAGAACACTTGTAAGTGTGCAAGAGGGTGGTGACAAGGGAGAGAGCCTAGATCAAAGGAAGTGGAGCAAGGGAGCTAACTTTATTTTATTTTCATTTTAGGTGTGTTCTTAAAAGTTGTGAATCTTCACCTCTCCATACAATGAAGTCTACCACACCTTCTATACTACGCCTTCTAAAACCCATGCTAGTGGAATTTGTCAAGGTTAGTGTCTCTTATTGTTTGCAGAACCTCTCTCTTGCACTGTTTTTAACTTTTTGTTTACATATCCATACATATATAAAACACACGATGACAATACTCCCCTCCAACCAACCTCCCTTTTCCCCTCCTGCTATGCCCCCTCCACTGGAGACTTTATTTCCAACTAGTCTCTCTTACATATTTTATTTAAAATTTTTAAGTATGTAGTTTGATCAAGTTGCCTCACCTCCCTCTGTTTCCCTGCTAACTCCTTCCCCTGCCCCATCCCCCCTAAAACTAGTTCCTCTACAATTTTAATCGATTATTAATTTTATCATATAAGCATTGTGCGTGCCTGTGGTATTTTGACTTTAGCATATAGAAATTGTCTTCCACATATTTACATGTGGAATGGTGGTTGTTCATCTATAAGCTCTAGTTTTTATTACCTGAGGTTAATCTTTATCTGCTTTTCCTGACAAACCTGTGAGTACTGTTGCAGATATTTTTGCAGAGTTAAAATGAGCCAGGGCTCTCACGTGCTAGACAAGCACCCTCCTGTGGAGCCTCTCTCCTTTCTTCCATTGTTTGCTAACAGTTTCCTTGCATTCTTCTGTTGTACAAGGGCTCTTACATTTTGGTAATTCTTACTTTCCACTACTTTATTTCCCTCAAATACCATATAAACATGTTAAAATCAAAGTTGTGATCTGTCAGGCTGTTGAATATGAGTGGGCCTTGGCTAGAGCAAAGAGGGCTGTTAGGAACTGAGAAAGGTGTTAGTAAATTGCAGGTGCAGTTCATGCTGGAGTTGTTGCTGGGTTTCTGTGTCCCAAGCACCACACAGACAGTGCTGAGCTCTCTATACCAGCACACATCTGACAGAGGGTCTCAGACCTGCAGCAGAGGCTGGGTGCCACAAAGAAGGCATTGTTGGGGCCATGCACTCCCAGGCATTTTCCTGATAAATATATCTTTAGTGGGTAAAGTGCTTGCTATGCAAACATGGTGAGCTGTGTGGATCCTGGACAACCACATAAAGCTAAACATGGTGGCACATGCCTAGAGTCCTAGTACCAAGAGGTACACAGCGTTGAATCCCCATGGCTTACTGGCCGGCTAGTCTAGCCAAATCAATGGCAGCCTGGGATAGAGTGAGATCTTACCTTAAAAAAGAAAGAAAGAAAGAAAGATAGATAGATAGATAGATAGAAAGAAAGAAAGAAAGAAAGAAAGAAAGAAAGAAAGAAAGAAGAAAAGACAAAAAAAGGATAATAGACCACATGCAAATAGTGACTTCAACCACATCCAGGATCATTCTTGCCCCTCTTCAGTAAAGGAAGAATTATTCTATATGTGTTTGCTCCAGGGAAGGTGTCAAAACCAGGGGCCAGAGGTGATATGAAATGTCACTGCTCTGTGAGTGTAGAGAAAGTACCCTGATAATGAGCAGTGCTAATTCTGGGTGCCCATTTGTCCCTGGAGCTAATCTCCTTCCTTCTTCCTCGGCTTTGCCCACCATTTCAGCTGGAAGCTGGCTCTGAATTTTATTACCCCAGAGCAAATCACAGAAATACTCTCCACATGTTTGATGAGGATATTCCAGGGGCCTTGGGCAAATTTAGAGAGTTTGAGTAAGAGGCAAATATGACAGCAAATGGAATTTGCAGGTCTATGTAGATCTCTTTCTTAATCTACATGAATCTATATGATTCTAAGAACAGTGGTATCTCCTAACATATAAGAAAACAGGACAGATAACAACAACAAGAAGAACACTTGTCTTGCTTGCTCTTAAACCATCACAGCTTCATTCTGGATTTTGTGATCAAGAACAAGGAGCAGTTGACAGGCCCATGCCAGTCCATGTCTGAGGAGACCTTAGCCATGGTGCAGTGGCAATAGTCTGTGGCAGGGCTGGTGGTCCTATTTCCAAGGCAGAGATCTCTGGCTGATCACTTCTGATACTTCCCTTAGGTCCTGTCCACTAAGTCTGGCTGTCCATATTCTAGTTCATTCTAAGAACTGTTCAACCAATTTCTTTTGACATTATAACTAACATTGGTCTTATGACTGGCAACCAAAACCTGTGATGGATTTAGGAATGAAATGTGGGTCTCCTAGATGGGCACCTCCAGTTCATATTCTACCTACACCTTGCTTAAATATCTTTCCCAGGGAACATCACAACAGCCTTTGACTGGGTTCAGTTTACACACACATTTTTCTCTTCTCCTCTGACTCACTTTTGAATCCACTCACCGTAGGAGGTCTTCTCCAGTCTCCATGCCAAGGTGAGCTGTTACAAAGACCAAATGTTACCTCTCAAGGCTTCATTTTAGGAGGTCTTATTAAAAGGAATTACCATATTTAATTAACCCATCCTGTTTTAGGACATAGGTCCCTTTTGGATATGATCAGGTTGCTGACTGTTCTGTCTTCTGCAATAGCTCTCTGGAGGAATCCATCTCCTTCTCTTCCTCCTTCTTTTGAAGAGTTTGCCTTAATCTTTTCATTGAACCCCAGACTCACTCCTCACTCACTCTTAAGTCACTATTCACTCATCACTCACTCACTCCACACACACTCACTCCTCACTTATTACTCACTCTTTGCTCACTATTCATTCTTCACTCACTCATTCACTTACCCACTCCTCACTCACTATTCACTCACTCACTTACTCAGTCACATTCAGCTCAATGTGTCTGAAATCAGTGACAGTCACCACCCCACAGATCCTGCTACCCCCATTCTTCTCCTCCCACGTCCAGGTCCCCTCTTGAGTTGTTGAAACTAGTTTGCCAGTCATCTTGATTTATCTCTCTTTTCTTGAAACCACATCCAACCTGACACGAAACCTTTAAAGTGACTTTTTTCTGAACTAGTCCCATATTTGAGATTTTCTGTCCCACCAGGGCTCTTCATTCACTTGGCATGTTATCAGATGTTTGTTTAAGATGAGTGCAGAGGAGTCCTATTAAAGTATAAATCACACAATGCTCTCCATCTCCCCAGACATTCTTCTGACCCCCATTTATCTCAGAAAAATCCTGGGAAAATGGCTCCGAGGGTAAAGTGCTTGCTGCAAGAGTATGAGGATCTGAATTCATTCCCCAACACCCACATAAAAGCCAGCTGAGTGCCTGCTTATAATCCCAGTGCTGGGAGCAAAGAGATAGGAGGATCTCCAGGCTTGGCTATGTAGTCGAGCTGAATCAGTGAGCTCCTGATTCAGTAAGAGACATCACCTCAGAAAAATAAAATGAAGGGCTACTGAAGAAGACCCTTGGCATTGACTTTGGGCCTCCACATGCATGTACACATATATGAGCATACACGTGCACTCATGTGGATGTTTGAACACATACATGTATGCACACTACACACATACACAAGCAGAAGAGTACAAAATAAATACGTATCATTACATGTACAATAGACATAACAGTCGCATGATGTACACACCATGTACACATCCTCCATCTTTTTCTTTCAAAGTCTTTTTAAATTTTTTAAAATTTTTGTTTATGTATGTATTGTAAGTAGAGAGAAATAGAGAGAAGAGGGACAGAAAGAGAGAATGGATGCATCAGGGTCTTCAGCTGCTGCAAATGAACTCCAGGTGCTTGTCCCTCTTTGTGGGTACTGGGGATTCAAACTTGGGTCCTTAGGTTTTGCAGACAAGCACCTTAACCACTGAGCAATCTCGTTGGCCCCCAATTTATTTTATTATGATTTCTATTTTTTTGCAAAGGTTGTTGTCTTATATCCCCTCTCCCCCAGTCCCATTTATCCCGAGGGCTCTCTTCAGTGGGTTTATTGGTATTCACTGTTGGGTAATTAAAAATTTAGTCTCTGGAGTGGGTAGAGACTGTGCCTTAGGATAATTCTACCCTGTGGCTCCTATAATCTTCCCATGTCCTCTTGCACAATGTTCCTAGAGCCTTGGTGGGCCTGTTAGCAGTCTGGGTTAGTGTTAAGTTCACCATAATGCCTGGTTTTCTGACTTGTTGTGTTTTGATTAACCAGTGTCTGTCACTATTCCTCTAGTCCAGATTGTCAGGCTGGTAGTGGGAACAATAGCCATTCACTGCTTCTACTGCAATTTTCCCTGAGCCCCAAGAGATGTGGTCAAGATTGCATATCTTGTAGTAGGAAGCTAGCTATCTTTTCTTGAATTGATGAATCCTGTATCTCCTGAGTTTTCCTTGCCATCTATAAAAATAAAACAGATCCTTCAACCAAAAGCAAGAACAGCCTGGATTAAGGGGGATAAGCATAGTTATCTAAGAGAGTTTTTGGTGTGTAAGTCTAGTCTTCTTTTCTAGAGAGTAGTGGAGGTTCTCTCGAGTATATGAGTTTCTTGTCCATAGGATTCTTATTTGGTTTTCAGTTCCAGACATGAGTTCTCTCCCACTGATTGGACCTCATGTCTGTCCATATCAGAGAACAGTTGTTTACCTGAAAAGGCTGTGTATGTTGCACATAGTGTATACACATCCATTATAACATACTAACGAGTTGGTTTGTATGGCAATGCTCTCTCTCCCTAGTGTTTCTAGAACAAACCCTGTGGTTTCAGCAGCAGTAGCAGCCTATCCGGGTGAGTGAGTGTAGGCATGCTGGTATGTAGAAAGATTGCATACATACTGGCACAGGGTCAGAATGCAGACATGCAGGTACATGGGCAGAGTGTAGGCCTGTATGGACATGGGCAGAGTATAGACATGAGTATACATTTGGGTACCTAATCAGAATGTAGATCTGCAGGCATGTGGACAGAACGTGGACATACAGTTACACAGGAAGAGTTTAGATATGCAGGTATTTGGGCAGCAGGTAGACATGCAGGCATACTCACAGAATGCAGTCACTTAGGTATGCAAGCAGAGGGTAAACATGCAGGGACACACACAGAATGTAGACATGCAGGTACAAGCATGTAAGTGCTGACACACAGGTATGCAGATAGAGGGATATACTGTTGCTTGTTGATTCACATCTCCCCTCTCAATTTTGCCTCCTAATGAAGTCAATGGTCCATTTCCTTGTTGGATATTTTCACAGATGGTGGCAGAGCTCATAGGTAAGAAAGTGAAAGAAAGGAGTGGAGTCAGTGGGTGGTTTGCTACACAAGATGAGCATTAAGAGACATCATACAACAAAGACCCCTCCTCCCACTCATCATCAATTGGCATTTATTTGGGCTAATGAGGCTTTCTGTGAGACAGATAATTCTCTACTTTGTAGTAGTGGATTTAATCAGATCAGTACTTATTAGAAATTAATATCATGAAAATAATTGTTGGCTTCTTATCCAGACTAGAAAAGGAAGATAAAGGAAATAAATAATTATACTAATTAATGCTTTCATAAAACTTTAATGAGCACAGAGCACGTGTACAAAGACTGGCCTTGAATCCCCACAGAACATGATGAGATGGCTAATGATATTCATATTTCAGAGAGAAACAATGAGGTTGGCAGACTTGCAAGGATTTATGATCTTAAACTGTGAGCTCAGAGTCAAATACTAACCTGGACACCCATGACTAGAAATGAACTTTCTCAGTAGTGGTGGAAGGAGGGAGCAGCTTTTCTTTGGGGTGTCAGTCACACCACTGCACACCTAGAACACTGTCACAAGTAGCCTTAAAATTCTATTTACACCACATCTTGATCCGAAGGGCCTCAGGAAGCACTTCATAGTAGGGTTAAAGCCTCTGATCTTGTTAAAAGTAAGATTCTCATCAGTATGAGAGCTCAGCCATAGTCTTTATTTATTTAAATTTTTTGTCAATGAGAAATGCCCAGATTTCATATTGCTAGATACACTTATGAAAGGCTTAGCCTTCAGTGGAATTTTTAGAAGTACAGAGTTTGGGGAATCATCTGATTATGGTGGCTTTAACCTAATCCATAAGTTAATTGATTAATGGACCCATAATTTGATGGCATTAAAGGGAAGAAACTAGAAAATGGGAGCTAATCGAGGAAGTTGGTCTTGAAAGTATGGCCTTCGAGGGCATGAGGTTTTACTGATTCCTCCCTTACTCTCTCTGTTTCCTTTTTATCTTGATAGAAGCAGATTCACTCCGCTCATATTTCCCATCATAATGTCTGTCTCATGATAACCCAGAAGAAAGAGTCAAGAAATTTCATACTAATACCTCTGAAAATGAGTCAAGACAAATCCTTCTTCCCTGTAAGTTACTTTTCTCAGACGTTTTGTCACAATTTATATAGAGGAAAGGTTCACTGGTGGGACAATACTTCATGTTGTTCAGAAGCCTTTGCTGTATAGAAAGCATTCAGAAAAGTTTGAAGAAGTCTAGAAAAAGCTGAAAAAAATAGGAAGGGTATTGAATGCATGATTCTGGTGGGAGTTCAAAGACATGAGTTGCAAAGTTGTCATACTAGTATAGTTATGCTTGTGAAGGAAGACTCCAGTAGAAAATGAAGACTTTTGTAAGAATAAAGAATGCAAGGAATGTGGGTTCACAGAATATGACATGAAGATTCAAGGGATGGCCATGCAGGACAGACCATTTGTGGCAAGGTCATAGCTTATGTATGGCCATGTGCAAATCTGGAAGTGATGTTCAAGTTACACTAGAGTCTCCAGGAAATTAGAGATGCCAGACACATGCATGCCTGTTGATAAGGGTCAGAGCTTGTGGCGGATTTTTACAGGGACTTACAGTTAAGAGTTTGCCTTGAGGCTCACAGGAGACTTTGAACTTGGACTATAGAGGAACGCTTAAGCTGCTGAGACTTTAGGTACACTTGGAGGTGGACTGAATTCATTTTGCACTATAGAATGGACTTTAGCCTTTGGGACAAAATATTATAATAAACAACATTTATATATTCATAATTTTAAAACATTTTATATAATTTTAAAAATAAATCAGCATCAGTAAAAAAAAACATGATTTCAGTGTTTGAGTTGACATTTTCAAAAGACAAAGCATTTTCTTTTGTAAGTCTATAAGATCAACCATCGTTTGAAGTAGTCATAATATAATGACTTTTTTTTTTAAGTTTTTGTGTATATAACATTGAGTTTTAAATTTATTTTTTCAAAGTGGAACACATTGTTAAGACACACAAGAATGGAGTGACCAGAAAACCTCAGGCAAGGCAAACTGGATGCCCAGCTCCACCTCCCTAATGCATGCCCAGTGTACCTCAATGAATAAGAAGTTACCTGGGAAACTGTCTATGGATAAGCAAGTACACAGAGGATTCAAGTTGGGCTAAGTCTGTTAATGCTGCTGGTGTCAAAGGTCATGGAGTGGAAATATTTAGTCAAAGACTTAAGTTCAATAGCCTGGGGCTAATCATGTGCCACATAGGGGTGGGGATGGGGGGAAATGTTGTAGTTACTTCCTTGTTTCTGGAACACATCTTACCAAAAGAAGCTGATGGGAGGAAAGTTTTTATTTATTTATTTGTTTATTTATTTATTTATTTATTTATTTATTTATTTATTTTTCTTACAATAATCAGGGTGGGGAAGTTCTATGAAGGCAAGAGAAAGCGTGGCATGAAGCAGAGGCTGGACATCACCTCTGCCATGACCAGTGGACAGAAGGGTGAGCCAAGTTCTGACACGAGGAAGTTGGCTATGACACACTCAAGCCTGCCCCCAACAACATACCTTCTCTTGTAAGGCTTCACCTCCTAAACTGCTACCAGCTGGGAACCTAGCAGTCAGAACACATGAGTTTATAGAGGATATCTGAGTCACTATAGAGGGTTTTCTGTTTGTCTTGGGTGCTTTGTCCTTGGGAGAGGTTCACATGTCTGGCATGATTGTGGAACCCACTTCATCCAAAACAGGACATCTTGTTTCTAAGGAGGATCAGGGCTTACAGTGCCATAGTCAGTGATTGACTGTGTGTCATGGGAGGTCTCACTGAACCACACCATTTATAGTGATTTTATCTCTTCCCATTAGTGACAAGCAACTCATCCTCACACCCTTCCCATGACCTGCACAGTGACCTTATTCTGATCTGTGATCATGGTTCAGCACTCAGTAGCCATCTACTGATATCCAAGCCTTTATGGGTCTCTGAATAGACAGATTTTAGTTGTATCAATTGATCAATCCACCTGCAAGAAACACATTCTCCAAGTAATTTCTAACAACACAATGGCATTTGCATGCTGCAATTTTGCTATAAATATTAAAAACAAATATATTATTTTTAAAAACACATTTAGTTTTCCAAACAAAGGCACAGCACTAACATCAAAGCTGGGTTTTGTATAAATGGGTCAGAATCACAAACATGGCCAGAGAACAGCAAAGACAATACACACAATCACACTCATTTCTTAAAAATCCCACAGCTCCTGCCATCAGAGTCATCTGCCAGCTGTGGGGTGAGCAGGAATAGCATGTGCAAGTAGTATCATATGCAAACTAACTAGTGCATGAAACCCAAACTCATGAGAGAAATTGTAAACATGAAAATAGTTGTAATTTAGCAAGCCCCTCCCTGTGCTGTCAGTGTGAACACAGCTGGTGCTGGTGTTTGTGGATGGCCTTCTTTTCTGACATTGCAAGGTGCTTTCCTTAATATATAACAGGGACAAGGGAATCGCACCCCACTTTCTATACACTCATGTCCTTCACATTGGCAATCAGAGCTGGAATTCACATCAGAATGCAACTGTTTTGTGGAAAGTATGAGAATTGGAAAATTCTGTGGTAATTTGGCAATAATTCTGAGGACAGCTTGAATACTTGCCAGAGATAAGACTTCTCTTACAGCTTTGCAGCCTTTGAATAAAGCAATTTACCATCACTACTGTTCCATGATTACTCTCCCTAGATCATTTCCCCTCCTTCCCTTTCTACTGTAACTTTATTGCTTTCCACCTTGTTTCTCCTGTGATTGGTTCACCTTCATTGCCAGCTTGACTGGGCTGGATTTGTAGTCACCATGGAAACATGCTCCTGGGTTTACTATGAGTGTGTTTCTGGAAAGGCTTAACTGAGGAGGAAAGATCCAACTGGAGTGTGGTGGCACCACCCACCAGCTGGGTTTCCACACTGAATAAAAAGGAAACAGGGACCTGAACACCTGTACTCATCTCTGTTTCCTGACTCTAGATGCAATGTAATCAACTACTTCAAGCCCCTGCCACAATGCCTTCTGGGACCCGATGAACTGTAACCTCAAACTGGTAGTCAAAATAAACCCTTGCTTCCTTACTTAAAATGATTTTGATTTTTGCCAGATATTTTATCACAACAATGAAAACATAAGTATTGTATTCTTTACTCCCTCTTCACCTCTATCTCCTCCATTTTTTCCTCTTCTTTGTCTTTTCCTTAATGAATCTAGGGACTTTGGCTGCCACTTTTCTTCTATCTATCATCTAGCCTTTATTATCTATTTCTCATCTATATATCTAATCATCTATCATCCATATCTCATCTCTTTCACTCTTTCTTTGAGGCATGTTCTCATTCATTAGACCAGGCTAGTCTGCAACTCACTATATGGTTCAAGTTGACCTTGAGTTCATGACAATGCTCCTGCCTCAGTCACCAAGTGCTAGGATTACAGTCATGTGTAACCATGTCCAGCATCATTTCCCATCTTAATAAGAGATTTGCTAAGAAGGAGCTGATGGATGTGTCATCAAATACCCTTGCACATCTTGTTCAAACAGGATGTAGTTTTAGGTTGATAGCTTTCAATGACTGAGTTTAAATTCCTTATAGAATTTGAATAGTTGAAGGAAGAGAAATGTGAATAAATGAAGACAATTTTGCATTTCAGGCAAGCTATGCCTGTTATATTATTGATTCTAAATATACTTAAACACATGCTATGGTTGTTTGGTTGAAATGTCCTCAATAAGTCTTATGTTTTGAGTACTCAGTCCCCACCTGGTGGCAATTTGGGAGGTTGGGAGCTTGCTGGAGGAGATGTGTCACTGGGGGTGACCTTGAGGGTTTCTTAGTCCAATCCTACTGGTGCTCTGGGCTAGCTCACTCTCAAGGCTATCACACTGTTGATATATGACAGTATGAGCCAGCTTCTTACTGGTGTTATGCTTTCCCTATTATGATGAAACTCCTATTTAAGACTGTAAGCTGAAAAGCAAACAAACAAAAATAATAACTCTTTCCTCTCATAAGCTGCTTTTGGTCAGGAGGTTAGACCATCAACTAGAAGGTAACTAGACAAACTTGACCTTGGATGAAAGAGATGCTTTGCCAGTGGGTCTCTCTATATTACTTATAGGCCTTCTCTCAGCTTGTTCAGTAACAATGGACTTGTGCATTGCCTTGAATAGATTTAACATGTGTCTGCCTGTGTGATTTAGTATTATAATCTAAGGAATAACTCAAAACTGAATACATGAACAGACACATAGTGCCTTCATAGGGATTAGTTTAAGCTCCATGAGACAGGTGGTCATAGTGTTTTTGGAGTAAAGTTGTATATGAGAAAGTTTTCATGGAAGTAAAAATGAAGGCTAGGAAACCAGTTCATTGGTCATCTCTGCCTACCTCAGTATGGCACCTGGGGTCAATTCATGATTCTCCACCTACTTTACTGAAGTAAATAATCTAAAAGATTTGGAATGTGGTAATTAAAATATATAATCAGAGTTGTTTGACATACCTCCTGTCAAGAAGTTAAGCCTACCATGCCTTCCTTTCATGTGGCGGAGTTCAGCAGGTCTGCTTCCTTCCAGCTTTCCAGAGTCATTAAGGGTGCATCTTCCTCACTCTTAGTGTGCCGTCTTGCAAGAATAACCTCAAGGCTGGCTTAGCATTCATGACACTAGCCCCAGTCATCCTCATAAATAGGTTGGAAGTAGTTTGAGAACTGGAGACAGGAAGTCACTTGAAGGTGACCCCACACCTGAGCTCAGGGGAAGCTAAGTGTTATATCCCAGGATGACAACTTTTAGCAAGAGGGAAAGCGAAAGTCACATTATGATCTCAGCCATGCAATTCCCTTGCCTCTGATTTTTCATCTTTGAAATAAAATGGGATAGTGTCACATTTTGCCCCTCAGTATTGATATCTTGATTGGATATAGAAATGTGTGGGTACCATTGATCAATAGATATAAACATGTCACCTTCTCTTCCTTCTGTTGTCCATAAATAATATAAATGTGAATGTAGCAGAGCATTTCCATGACAAGTAATACCTTAGTACTATGTTGTCCTAAACCTGCTCTGGTGGTCTGAGATCCCCAACCCATCCCTATGATTCCAGCTTAAAATATGCTGACTAAGTTTAAGACTAGTGATTCAGATTTCTTCTTGGGGTTAGGCTATGGTTCAAATGTTGGTGTCCTTCACAAGTCAGAGGTGCAGCCTTTAAGGATATGATTCAGTTATGAAGGCATGTTTTATTGAATGAGATTAATTTACTCACAAAAGAGATTTTGGCTATGTAAGGACTGGGTACTAAATCTGCTGATGCTTTGACCTAAAACTTGCATCTATCAGAGTGTGAACAGACAATGTCTATGCTTTTTAAATTCTGCAGTCTGACTCATTTTGTTATAGCAGTATGAATAAAATGTGCCTTAATCTTAGTGACTCATATTTTTTCTTTAGATTTTCAAAGATCATATTTAAAATATCTTATTATATCATCATTGTTGTTAGGAAATATATAAATGTTCTTATAAAAGTGGTGTGAAGTTCTTGTAGCAATTTTCAATAGAGGAAATATAAATAACTTGTTAAAACTATCTGTAAATATCTCATAAACTTTTGCAGATATAAACTAAATGTGTGTGTCCCCACCTTCTCTGGAGTCTCTTATCCCCACCTACCCTCACTGGAAAGCAGCCATCATCTCTACATGAATACAGTTACTTTCCTTCTTCTACAATCCATTCATCAATGACTTAGCACTGCAGCTTACTCTTCCAAAATATGCAGTGCTCAGATTCCATTGTCAGGGACACAATACATTTTGGATCTTTTGCTGGATGGACTCTCTCCGGACAACATTCCTTCCTTTACTGATCATGGTCTTAAACACATGTAATCAAGTCTTATTCCACCATTCTTCTGGCCCTGCTTCCAAAGGTAGTCCCACCTGAGCAACAACATGGGGACCTTCCTGCACAGGATATAACTGTTCTGATGTACATCTTCCTGATCCTCTGGCTTTTGGGGTGCTGTGAAACTGATTAAATTAGACACTTTCTAATACAGTTGTCTGTGTGTCAGCACTAGATGAAATAGGTAAGTGTAAGAAAGAAGCGTCAGCTGGGACCTTGAGGAAAGAAATAAGGTTGTATCCTCAAAGCTGGAAGTACTATAGTACTGCACTTATGCCAGGAGTACACCTTCTAAGCACATGAATGGAGGCCTGGAACTGCAGTTCTTTGAGCCCTCTGTATAGATGAGCTGCTTTACTATCCTTACAGAGCCATTATAATACTTAGTTTATGAGGTAAAAACAGTGGGTTAAACAGCAGTAATTAATAATGAAGTGGAATGAGTAAAACACTATCCTATAATCAATGCAACTTAGAGCCTATGAACTTTTTACTTCTGACATTTTTCCATTTGTTACCTCAGAATACAGTTGATCATGAGTAACTGAATGAGGGAAAATGAAACTACATATAAGAAGGGCTATGTATCTGAGGTCTCTGAGACACAAATGTGGAAAGGGTATTCTAGGCAGTCTCTGAGGCAAAACCAGGATTGTAAGTTAGAAGCTACGTGAGTCCTCATGGTTTACAGGAGATTCCAACCTAAGGGTAAGGCCTGGAGACTCATTAGGCCAAAATCCAATAGATATTTTAGACAAAGGCATGATAATTTGCATTTCATGTTTGTAATATTTATAAATGTCAGTAAACTTGAAGCTCATTTTAAAATAGCTATAGCTGGGGCTGGAGAGACAGCTTAGTGGTTAAGTTTCAATTCCCCATGACCCACATAAGCCAGATGCATAAGGTAGGGCATGCATTTGGAGTTCATTTGCAGCAGGCGGAGGTCCTGGTACAGCCATTCTCTCTTTCTCTTTCTCTCCCCTTCAAGTAAATAAATAAAAATAAAATATTTTAAAATAACTATAACATTTGATAGCACACCAGCATTTATTCATAATAAAAGACACATGACTCCACTGATCCAATAACCTACACCCTTCTAGTTGTACAAGTCTCAAGCAGCGTTGATATCTGCATATCTCACGTATTTGCATGACAATATATAGAAGTCTGATTTTGCTGATCTTGGCTGAGGCATTCAGAGCACATTACCACCTGTCTAGGGCATTCTCAGTGGCCTGCTCTTCAAGGACTTCCTGCAGTGGAGGGTGATGTTTTTCTGGGCAGTGATATTCTCCTTAGATCACAGTCTATTTTTTTTTACAACTTAAAAAAATATATTTTATTTATTTATTTATTTATGTGAGAGAGAGAGAGGCAGATAGAGAGAATGGGTGCACCAGTTTCTCCAGCCACTGCAAACAAACTTCAGATACATGTGCCCCCTTGTGCATCTGGCTTACATGGGTCCCAGGGAATTAAACCAGGGTCCTTAGGCTTCTCAAGCAAATGCCTTAACCACTAAGCCATTTCCCCAGCATATTTTTTTTTACAACTTTTAAAAAAAATATATCTATTTATTTGAGAGAGATGGAGAAAGAGGCAAATGGAGAGAAAGAGAACACAGTGTATTTTGACAGCAGGTGTAGACTGATTTGATAATCCATAGTGATACACGCTAGTGTCCTACTCCACTGTCAGGAGAATAGTAACCTTTTGGCTCACATAAGCTCTAGTCACATAGAGAAGGTGGCATCTATCAGAATGACACGTATGGCAGAACTCTTCCTGCTTGGCACTGGGAACATGAGATCAGCTGTGTCATGGCAACTGAGAACACAGCCAATATGCAAACAAATGTGACCCTCAGTGGAGGTGGGATGTGGGTTTTGTTGTTGCTGAGCCTTACACACCCATAGTTCCTCTAATTGCACTTTGATTTCATATTTGTGAAAAAATAAAATCAAAAAAAAAAAAACTCTCCTTTCAGCTCCTCCCTCTCCTGTGAGCTCCTGCAGATGTTAGAATTATTGACTGTACTACACTTGTCACTGTCAGCTGAACGTGTGGTGTGATAGAACTGGGATTGCCTTGAGTGGGGCTTATGTCCTCATGGGCTTGGAAGTAAATGTGTTCTTGTGTCCCTTCCAATGCTTCATTCATTATTTTACTCAATCAACCAACAATATGTATTGAGAAAGTGGGATTTTTCCAGGCACTCCACTGGGGTCCAGGGGTATGAACATGAATGAAAAACAGTTATGCAACTGCAAACCCATAGTCTAGGGAAGGTGAAGCAATGCCTCAGTTCTCCAAGCTTCATGGAGAGCTGTGGTGCTTGAGACCAGCCAATAAGTGTTACCATCCAGAACATTTGTGTTGCCATGCTTGGGGAATGAATAGTTACATTCACCTGTTTCTGTAACACCCAGAAGAGTGATTCATATGAAATGAGATGTTAATCTAACTGTTCATGGAAGCTTTTCCAAACTCCTTGAGCTCCTTTGCCAACCCTCCCCTACAAAAAGAACTCCACTGTTGTAAAACAGTAGTTTTCAGCTGCAGTTTTTCCTGCACCTCTTTGCATGCAACGAGAGACATCTGGCACTGTTGGGAGACATTTCTGTTTGTCAGATTGGGACAGGGGTGAGGTGCTACTGGCATCTAGTGAGTAGAGGCTGGGCATGCTATCAAATATCCTATAATGCACTCACGAATTCTCCACAACCAGGAGTCCTAACAAGGCTAAAACACAAACAGTGCCAATGTTATGAAGAGGAAGGAAGAGCAGTGTTAAGTTCCCTGTAGAGTGGTTATGCCAGCCACAGGTGCTGTGAAATAGCAGGACACAAAGCAGATCTCTTCCCTGCCCCCAAGCTCTCATCTTGGCTCCCTTTAAAATGCAGACAGAATCCTTTGGGCCATAGGCTTCTAATATCTGATGGCTCACTACACTGTGTGCGGTCAATGAGTGCTCCCATCACCACAGACTCAAAATTAAGTTTTTCTATAATATAACTTTTGCTTTCCTCATTGGTTTAGTACTATTTATTAGTTATTTATACTATTTATTTATAAGTACCATTTAGTACTATTGTGGCTGATGGCTTTCTTACCGAACAGAGACTCTGTTAGAGGATAAGGCCACATATCTCCTCTAATAACCCCTTTTTAAAGGCAGTTCTTTTCTAGAACATGCCCTACCAAATGGTTACATGACGTGAGAACTCTTCTCTGAATTCACAAGAATCCTAACAATTCAGATAATCATTATAAATTTATATGATAATAAACCTAAAACATTAATGCTTGTATTGTTTGCATATATAGTATGTGATGAAAAAGTCATCCTGATATATTACCTACCAAGTATTTGGAAGAGAATACTCTCCCTTGACCTTTGCTATCACCTTTAACCTTTGTTTATGCTTTGTAATTATCTTTGACAGAATTATTTGATGTGTTGTAATAATGATAGTGATGAAAACTAGCATTTTTAGCCCATTATTACATATTGGTCATTCTGTTAAGTGGTATTATTATTTACTTCTTTCAAAGCTATCTGAGGGCTGGAGAGATGGCTTAGCGGTTAAGCGCTTGCCTGTGAAGCCTAAGGACCCCGGTTCAAGGCTCGGTTCCCCAGGTCCCACGTTAGCCAGATGCACAAGGGGCCCACGCATCTGGAGTTTGTTTGCAGAGGCTGGAAGCCCTGGCACGCCCATTCTCTCTCTCTCCCTCTATCTGTCTTTCTCTCTGTGTCTGTCGCTCTCAAATAAATAAATAAATAAATTTTAAAAAAAAGCTATGTGAGGTTCTTTTCTTTATGTGTCAATTTGAATGATAGTGATGATATACCTTAGAAAATTATTTGCTGTTTTCCATGGCCATGTAATAAGGAGATTGTGAGGTGAAATTTGAGCTTTATCTTCTCTATAATCTCTGACACCTAGTGGGCAACTTGTATTAATGAAGGCTATCTTTCTCCTTATGTTATCATAACACCAATTATATTCTAACAAAATGAATGTTCTGAGAATGTGGTTATTATAGAAAATAATATTCAGGAATACTGACTGTAGGCAATGGTCCTTTAACACCATGGTTACATAAAATGTCTTCCCTGGGCTGTCTAAGCACAAAAGAGGCACAGACATGTCACATTTTCCAAGAATCATCCATTATTTTAATCCTTCACATATATCTGTAGTTACAATTTATACATGCATACACACACACACACACACACACACACACATATGTATGAATGTATATATGTATGTTTGTTTATTTGTTTGTTTTTCAAGATACTGTAGGGTTTAACTGTAGCTCAGGCTTACTTGGAGTTTAATATGTAATCTCAGGGTGGCCTCGAACTCACAACGATCCTCCAATTTCTGACTCCCAAGTGCTGGGGTTAAAGAGGCATGAGCTACCATGCCCAGCTGCTTTTGGTTTCTTTTTCTGAAACAGAGTCTCACTCTAGCCCAGATTGACCTGGGTCTCATTCTGTAGTCCAGACTGGCTTCAAAATCACAGAGATCCTCCATCCTCAGCTTCCTGAGGGCTGAGATTAAAAGCATTCACAGTGACTTCCGGCCAAGATGGCTACTGCCTAGCTGTGCCACAGATTCCGGGGAAAGAAAGGCAAGGCATTAGGGTTCTCTGGGTCTTTTAAGGGAGAGAAATCTCCAACAGATTGCCAGTGGGAGGGCACAGAGGGAGAAAAACAGGGAATCACTGATTCCCTCAGGGCAGGTAGCCCACCCCTACCTCCAAGTAGCTGCCATATGCATGGTGCCATGCCAATCAATCACTGCGTGTGGAATTTTAGACTGCTCCACCCACTCACTCACTTACTGCTCTGTCAGCCACATGTTCAGAGAGACCAGGCCCACAGCAACTGCCATGCAAACTCAGACTGTGTCTGTCAATTGCGCCAGCTCAGGTGCCATCCCCTACATGTCTACCATGCCGGCTGGCCGCCATTATCCAGTTGCAGGGAAGCACAGACTGTTTCTGGGTCCCAGTATTCCCCCACCACAGTTTGGGTTGCTTCAGTGCTTGCTGCCTCTGTGTCCCTCCTAGCATGAGCTCAAGCAGCTTTGGAGCATTACCGCTTCAGAGCTCAGGCAACTTTGGCACCCTGGACAGGTACTAGAGCAGACTGCTTTGGCAAGTGAGAGCCAAAGCCCGGGCTGCTTAGCAACCACCTTAGGCTGCCTCAGATTCCCATTCTGCTTGAGCCTAGGCTGATCCACCCATATACGTGCCCAAAAACTGCAATGGGCACACCACAGCCCCAAAGAAATAGCATGAAAAATCAAATGCAAGAAAATCCAGTTAGATCACCCAGTCCTACAATGAACATCTCTAATCAAAACATAGAAGAGTCATCAGGATCACCAAAATGAAGCTAAGAGCAAGGCAACATTGACCAAGTTACTGGTAGAACTTGCAGAAAAGCAACAAAGGACTGATAATTGTGTGAATGCTGTCATCACTAGACTAGACCTAATACAAAAGAAAATGGAAGGAGTTCAAAGAGAGTTAAGAGATTTGAGGGAGAGTAAAAAAAAGAAGACCTCAAAAATCAGCGGGCCATGCTAAACAAAGACATAAAGAAAAGCAAGGGTGAATTACAAGAGTTATCCAGAAAATCAGAAAATGATGAGAAAAGGGAGCTTGACAGAGGGATGAAAATTACACATAGAAAAACAGTAAAAAATTCAAATCTAATTAAAAAGTCCAAAACTCTGTAGAAGCTCTCAAGAATAGAGTCAGCCATGTGGAGGATAGAAACTCTGATCTGGAAGAAACAGTTCGAGAGCTCAAAAATTTCAGTACGTCCAAAAGTTCCTGTGAACAGAACATGAGGGAATTGTGGGATACATTTAAACATCCTAATATCAGGATCACTGGAATACCAGAAGGAGAAGAAATTCATACCAAAGGCATAGAGAAATTATTTAACAAAACAATTAAAGAAAACATCCCTAGTCTCTTAAAAGAGAGGCCTATCATGATACAAGAAGCCAACAGAAGTCCAAACAGACTGTACCAGAGGAGAAACTCTCCAAGACATATTGTCATTAAGACTCTAAACATTGACACCAAAGAGAAAAATCTTAAAAGCAGCTAGGGAAAAACAGCACACCACTTTCAAAAGTAACTCCATCAGAATTACTCTAGACTTCACAATGGAAACCCTGAAAGCTAGAAGGGCCTGGATTGAAACACTGCAAAGACTAAGAACTTATGGCTTCCAACCCAATCTACTCTACCCAGCAAAAGTATCCCTCATAATTGATTGTGAAACAAGAACTTTGCAAGACAAAACTCAACTTTACAAATATATGAACACAAAACCAAAACTACAGAGAGTATTTCAGGAAACTCTCCACAGAGAAGAAACAAATAAACTCAAATGCGTACAAGAAGCAGATCATAATAACCAAACTCAGAGTAGTCACAAAAAATTTCAAAGTCCATGAATTCACCAACTCAAATATACCATCACAAAATGGCAGGGATCAAATCAAATCTCATAGTCATTGCCCTAAATATTAATGGCCTTAATTCACCCATCAAGAGACACAAGGTAAAAGGATGGATCAAAAAATTAGACCCCTCAATTTGTTGTCTTCAAGAAACCCATCTCACCACTAAAGACAGACACCTGCTCAGGGTGAAAGTTTAGAAAACAATATTCCAAGCAAATGGGAGTAAGAAACAATCAGGTGTAGCTATATTAATATTGGAAAAAATAGACTTCAAACCAAAAATAATCAAAAATGACAAAGAAGGCCTCTTTCTACTTATCAAGGGAATGATCCATCAAGAGGATATTACAGCCATAAATCTGTATGCACCAAACACAGGAGCACCAGAGTTCATAAAACAAAACCCACTTGACAATAAAACAGAAATAACCACCAACACCATCATAGCAGGGACTTCAATACACCATAATCAGTAATCAACAGATCATCCAAACAGAAACTCAACAGGGAAGTAAGAGAGCTCAACAAAACCATGGATCACTTAGACCTAACGGACATCTACAAAAATTTCCATCCCAAACCCACAGAATACACATTCTTCTCATCAGCCCATGGAACATTCTCTAAAATAGACCATATACTGGGTCACAAAGACTGCCTCCACATATTTAGGAAGACTGGCATAATTCCCTGCATGATATCAGATCACAATGTTATATTGCTAGAAATCAACAACAAAAGACCCACCAAGAATCCCATAGGCACCTGAAAACAAAAAAGCACACTTTTAAACAATAAATGGATAGTGGATGAAATAAAAAATGAAATTGAAAAATTTCTAGAATTGAATGACAATGAGAACACATTGTACTTATGGGACACAATGAAGGCGGTCCTAAGGGGAAAATTCATAGAACTCAATGCCTTCATAAAAAAGACAGAGAGATCCCAAATCAATAACCTAACCATCCACCTAAAGGTACTGGAAAAGCAAGAAAAATCCAATCCAAAGAGATCCAGAAGGAAAGAAATATTTATATCAAGGTAGAAATTAATGAATTGGGAATCAAGGAAATAATTAAGCAAGTGACAAAACAAAGAGCTGGTTCTTTGAAAAAATAAACAAGATTGACAAACCACTGGACAATTTGATCAAGCAAAACAAAAAAGAGAGATGATTCAAATTAGCAAAATTCAAAATGAAAAAGGAGAGATGACAACAAACATAAGTGGAATTGGGAGAATCATCAGGACTTATTTCAAAAACCTCTACTCCACAAAACTGGATAATGTGGAGGGGATGGATAAATTCCTGGATGCATGCCATCTATAAAAGCTAAATTCAGAGCAGATTAATCTCAATGGACTCATCACACTCATAGAGATTAAAAGAATAATAATAAAAAAAACCTCCACCAAAATAATGGTCCAGGACCATATAGCTTCTCAGCTAAATTCTATCAAACCTTCATGGAAGAACTCAAACCAATATTCCTCAAACTGTCACACACATTGGAGAACAGGAAAAGCTACCCAAATCCTTGTATGAAGCTAGTATCACCCTAACTCCAAAACCAGGTAGAGATGCCAAAAGAAAAGAAAACTACCAGCCTATTTCCCTGATGAACTTAGATGCAATGATCCTGAGCAAAATCCTTGCAAACCAAATCCAACAACACATCAAAAGCATTATCCACCTTGACCAAGTGGGATTCATCCCAGGAACACAGGGTTGGTTCAACATACAGAAATCTGTCAATGTAATACACCACATTAGCAAGCTTAAACATAAAAACCATATCATCATTTCAATAGATGCAGAAAAGGCCTTTAACAAGATACAACATCACTTCATGATAAAAAACACTGGAGAGAATTGACGTGGTTGGTTCATATCTTAACATAATAAAGGCAATATACAA
The DNA here is from genome assembly GCF_020740685.1 of Jaculus jaculus. Classification (NCBI taxonomy): domain Eukaryota; kingdom Metazoa; phylum Chordata; class Mammalia; order Rodentia; family Dipodidae; genus Jaculus; species Jaculus jaculus. Next base: position 61,105,762 of record NC_059103.1, on the reverse strand, counting down.
AGCTCCTAAGGCACAAATAATGCTAAATGGAGAGAGATTGTAGGGGTTCCCATTAAGATCAAGAACAAGACAGGGTTGCACACTCTCACCTCAGCTTTTCAATATAGTACTGGAAGTCCTAGCTCAAACAATAAGACAGGAGAAGGAAATAAAAGGGATATTATATGAATATGAAGAATTTAAGTTAGCCCTATTCGCTGAGGACATGATTTTATATGTAAGAGACCCAAGAGATTGCATCCCCAAACTCTTGAAGGTGATTAACTCCTATAGCAGAGTAGCAGGATACAAAATCAATGCCCCCAAATCAGTAGCCTTTCTATATGCAAATGACAAAGATACAAGGAAAGAAATAAGGGACATGGTCCCATTTAAATAGCAACAAAAAAATAAAATACCTTGGAATAAGGCTAACCAAGAAAGTGAAAGATTTATACAATGAAAACATAAAAGCACTCAAAAAAGAAATTGAGGAAGACTTGAGAAAATGGAAAGACCTCCTGTGCTCCTGTATAGGCAGAATTAACATTGTGAATATGGCAATCCTACCTAAGGCAATATATAGATTTAATACAATTCCAATTAAAATCCCTACAGTGTTCTTCACAAAGGTAGAAAAAAATGATCTGAAATTTCTTATGAAAAGGCAGAAGGCCTTGCATATACAAATATATCCTCAGCAAAAGAATTACCTCTGGGAGGCATCACCGTACTTGATCTAAATCTATATTACAAAGCCATAGTAATAAAAAGAGCATGGTACTGGCATAAAACAGGAGCATAGACCAATGGAATAGACTTGAGGACCCGGACTTTGAACAAGCAACTATAGCTACTTGATATTAACCAAAGGTCCTAACAATATAGACTGGAAAAAAGACAACATCTTTAACAAATGGTGCTGGACGAACTGGATAACCATATGTAAGAAACTGAAACTTGATCAACACATTTCGGCATGCAATGCACTCAAGTCCAAATGGATTGAAGACCCCAATATAAGACCAGAAACTTGGCTACTACTGGAAGAGAATTGAGGAAGTACTTTCCATGGTATAGGAATGGAAAAAGACTTTCTGAACAAAACCGCAGTAGCTCATGGTCTTAAGCTCAACCAATGGGATCACATGAAGCTGAAGAGTTTCTTTACAGACAAGCACACAATAAGCAAAGCCAACAGATTACCCACAGAATGTGAGAAAATATTTGAGGGTTAGCCAACTGACAGAGGCCTAATCTCTAGAATCACAAAAAACTCAAAAATCTAAACAGTAAAAAGTCAAATACTGCACCTACAAAATGGGGAAAGAGCTGACTAGGCGGTTCACAGAGGAAGAAATACAAATGGAAAACACACACGTAAGAAAGTATTCATCATCCCTAATCATCAGGGAAATGCAAATTAAAACAACTATGCGATTCCACCTTACCCAAACAGGATAGCAAACATCAAAAAATCTAATGAAAATAAATGCTGGCGAGGATGTGGAGGAGTAGGAACACTCATCCACTGTTGGTAGGAATGTAAGATGGTACAACCACTTTGGAAAGCAACATGAAGACTCCTGAAAAAGCTGACTGTAGAGATATCAACAGACCCAGTTATTCCCTTACTGGGCATCTACCCTAAAACCTTTCAACCACAGGCAAGAGAGATTTGCTCAACCATCTTTGTAGGGGCTCAATTTGTAAGAGCTAAGAGCTGGAATCCACCCAGATGTCCATCAATAGAAGAATGGATAGATAATATGTGGTATATTTACACAATGGAATTCTATACAGCAGTAAGAAACAATGACACAGTGAAATTTGAGGAAAAATGGTTGACCTAGAACAGATCATTCTTAGTGTACTTACCCAATCACAGAAAAAAATCGACACATAATCTCACTTACAGCACCTAACCTGAATCTACCCAAGATGCCTTACATAACCATCAAGCATCTCATGAACTAAACAATAGGATGGGTGGAGAAGGAGGGGAGGGCAATGCAGGGGGTGGGAAACACAAAACTAGACTGGAACAGCAATGGTACCATAAAATTCTACTTCCTAATAGGCAGACCAAATTGCTAAACATTCACCAGGCCCTTAGAGGGAACACCTGAACCACAAGAGAGTGGAGAGCATATGATGAAGACTGCACTTAATCTTCTACAGCTTCCCTCCCGGCTCCCCCCCCCCCCGACCCCGCCGATCTCACTTCTCTCTAATTCTTGTATGTTAGTTATCTTTTTCTTCCTTTTATTAGTGGGCGCTGACCTGCAGATCCCAGTACCAGCATGTGACTATAATCCACAAAGAGCTTTTGGTCAGAGAGACCTACAAGCTTTCCTAAAAGAAAGACAATTTTCTGTCTGAGTACTTGATGACTCACCAAAAGTTAGTGGTAAGACCCTACTGCTGAAGACAATTTCTGTGGTCAACCCACAAAATGGAATGGCATTGCTGGAAGCTGGAAGAGAGTCAGTCCCCAGACAGCCATATGTGTAGTGCCAGAAGGTGTTACATGGGTGACTGGGGGAAAATGACCAATATCTGTCCAAGCAACTCATGGTCTAACCTACTTAGCAGCAAATAATCTGTTGTGATGCCCACACAGGTGCACTAGTGGCACAAAGCCATGGTGGGAAACCATCTGCTCTTGATTTGGCTAACTGATCCCCTCTTTGGTAAGGGACTCATAGCTGGAGCTGGGAAACAAGTCAGAACCATATCCAAACATAAGTCTTCTCTCCATTAACAAGCTACCATCAATCATGGGCTACAAGAGGGCCTACACCTATTAAATTATCTATAAAAAAAGTAAGGGTTATTTTATTTGTCCTGGTTCTAACTTAATCTCCGTTGGAGAATCTGCTTCACTTTTTATTTATTCATTTATTTATTAATATTTTTATGATTACAAAAAATATCCCATGGTAATGCCCTCCCTCCCCCCCGCACTTGCCCCTTTGAAATTCCATTCTCCATCATATCCCCTCCCCATCTCAATCAGCTTCTCTTTAATTTTGATGTAATGATCTTTTCCTCCACTTATGATGGTCTTGTGTAGGTAGTGTCAGGCACTATGAGGTCATGGATATCCAGGCCATTTTATGTCTGGAGGGAACAAATTGTAAGCAGTCATCTAATTTCTTTGGCTCTTACAATCTTTCTGCCACCTCTTCTGCATTAGACCCTGAGCGTTGGAGGGTGTGATCGAGATGTTACTCAGTATGTCAGTCACTTCTTTCCAGCACTATGATAACTTCTGAGTCATCCCAAGGTCACTGCCATCTGAAAAGAGAAGATTTTCTATAGAAAGTAAGAGTAGCATTAATATAAGGGTATTAATATTAAGAAAAGTGTTTCCTGGGCAGTTTGATAAACATAGTATATACATTTTTCCAGGTATCAGCAGATGTTACACACCTAGGGCTCATGATTACCCCTGTTTTAAGTTTTCAGTATCAGGGAAGTGTTCTCTCCCCAAGGAGTGGGCCTCTAGTTCAATTGGAGGGCAGTTGGTTTCCACCATGACAGACCTGCCACTATTGCACCCATTGGCTCATTTGGCCTAGCTGGCGAATTATAAGGCAGGCAGTGTTCACTGTTGAGTATCATCAATGGTGGTATCTCTTTCTCCCATTGAACTACATGTAGAATGGGTTCTTCCAGCTTTCTATCAGCTGGTCTACATGGAGGAAGTTATCAGCTCAGTTCCAGTGGGATTTCTCAGTGTCCTTGCAGCCCAAGTATGTGGAGTCTTCAGCAGTAGGGTTTTACCATCTATTCCTGGTGGGAAACCAAAGGCCTCTGCAATGGCCTATAATATTTTGGGTGCATCAGGGACCTCCCTGGCCAACAACTCACTGCAGGTATCCCATGCCTGGCACTGAAAATTTTCTAACAATGATCTAAGGCTCCTGAGTTTTCCATTGTCAGAAACTGGAGGATTCCATGTGATTTATTTGCATTCTCTTGGAATTTGATTAGACCTCCCTCCAACTTTCCTTACTCAATCTGTTCCCCTGACCTCACTTTGGGCCTTTTCTTCCCTGTTATTCTATTCTTCCACTTACATATACACAATACCAACCTATTAAGTATACTCCTCCCTTCCTTTCTCTTCCTTTTTTATCTCCTTTTCAACTTACTGGCCTCTGCTGGTGAGTTTTTCCTTCTCATGCAGAAGCCCAATCATCTGTAGCTAGGATCTACATATGAGGGATAACATGAGGTCTTTGGCTTTCTGGGCCTGGGTTACCTCACTTAGTATAAGCCTTTCCAGATCCATCCATTTTTCTGCAAGTTTCATAACTTCATTTGGCTTTACTGCGGAGTAGAACTCCATTGTAAAAATATGCCATATATTCATTATCCACTCATCAGTTGAGGGACATCTAGGCTGGTTCCATTTCCAAGCTATTATAAATTGAGCAGCAATAAGCATGGTTGAGCATGTACTTCTAAGGAAATGAGATAAGTCCTTAGGATATATGCCTAGTAGTACTATAGCTGGGTCATATGGTAGATCAATCTTTAGCTCTTTTATGACCCTCCACACTAATTTCCACAATGGCTGGACCAGATTGCATTCCCAAGAACAGTGTAGAAGGGTTCCTCTTTTTCCACATCCCTGCCAACATTTATGATCATTTGTTTTCATGATGGTAGCCAATCTGACAGGAGTAAGATGGAATCTCAATGTAGTTTTAATCTACATTTCCATGATGACTAGTGACATAGAACATTTTTTTAGATGCTACGTTGCCATTTGTATTTCTTCCTTTGAAAACTCTCTATTTAGCTCCATAGCCCATTTTTTGATCGGCTTGATTTCTATTATTTAACTTTTTGAGTTCTTTGTATATCCTAGATATTAATCCTCTATCAGATATATAGCTAGAAAAGATTTTTTCCTATTCTGTAGGTTGCCTCTTTATTCACAGTGTCCTTTGCAGTGCAAAATCTTTGTAATTTCATGAGGTCCCAGTGGTTAATCTGTGGTTTTATTGCCTGAGCAATTGGAGTTATATTCAGAAAATCTTTGTCAAGAACAATATGTTGAAGGGTTTCCCCTAATTTTTCCTCTAGCCGTTTCAGAATTTCAGGTCTGATGTTAAGGTCTTTAATCCATTTGGATTTAATTCATTGGTCTGTAATTTTCTGTTTTTGTTCTATCTTTGCCTGGTTGTAGTGTCAGGGTGATGCTGGCTTCATAGAAGGGGTTTGGTAGAATTCCTGCTTTTTCTGTTTTATAGAAAAGGTTAAGAAGCAATGGTATTAGCTCTTCCTTGAAGGTCTGGTAAAATTCACCATTGAATTCACCCGGGCCTGGGCTCTTTTTAGTTGGGAGATTTTTAATAACTGCTAGGATCTTCATGCTTGTTATAGGTTTATTTAAGTGATTAATCTCTTCTTGATTTAATTTTGGTAGGTCATATAAATCAAGGAATTCATCCATTTCTTTCAGATTTTCATACTTTGTGCAGTGTATGCTTTTATTGTATGTCCCTATGATTTTTGAATTTCTCTGTTATCTGTTGTGATGTTACCTTTTTCATATCTAATTTTATTAATTTGTATCTCTTCTCTCTTTCTTTTGGTCAGATTTGGTAAGGATTTATGAAACTTTTTTATCTTTTCAAAGAACCAACTCTTTGTTTCATTAATTCTTTGTATTTTTTTTTTTTTTTAGTTTTTATTTCATTAATTTCTGCCCTAATCTTTATTACTTCTTCCCGTCTACTGATTTTTGGTTTGCCTTGTTCTTCTTTTTCCAAGGCTTTTAGGTGAAGCATTAGGTTGTTTACTTGCGACCTTTCTAATTTCTTAATACAGGCACTTAAAGGTATAAATTTACCTCTTAGAACTGCCGTCATTGTGTCCCAGATATTTTGGTATGCTGTGTTCTCATTATCATTTGACTGTATAAATTTTTTGATTTCCTTCTTGATTTCTTCACTGACCCATTCATCATTTAGTAGTGTATTGTTTAGTTTCCATGAGTTTGTGTATGTGCTATAGCTTTTCTTGATGTTGATTTGTTGTTTAATCACATTGCAATCATAGAGCATGCAAGGAATTATTTCAATTTTCCTGTATTTGTTAAGATTTGCTTTGTGTCCTAACATATGGTCTATTTTAGAGAATGTTCCATGTGCTGCTGAAAAGAATACATATTCTTCAGCATTTGGATGAAATGTCCTGTAGATATATGTTAGGTCCATTCCTTCTATGACCTCATTTATTCCAGATGACTCTCTTTATTATTTTTTTCCTGGGATGACCTGTCAATTGATGAGAGTGGGGTGTTGAAGTCACCTACTACCACTATGTTTGGTGTTATCTGTGACCTTAATTCTAATAGCCTTTGTTTGATGAAGGTGGGAGCCCCATGTTAGGTGTATACTTGTGTAGGATTGTAATGTTCTCCTGTTGAAGTGTGCCCTTAATCAATATAAAGTGACCTTCCTTATCTTTCTTGACTAATGTTGGACTGAAGTCTACCTTGTCAGATATTAGGATAGCAACCCCTGCTTGTTTTCTATCCCATTTGCTTGAAACACCGTTTTCCAAACTTTCATCCTAAGATAATGCCCATCCTTTGTAGAAAGGTGAGGTTCTTGGAGACAACAAATTGTAGGATCCTTCTTTTTAACCCAGTCTGAAAACCTATGTCTTTTGGTTGGGGCATTGAGGCCATTGATACTAAGAGATATTATTGAAAGTTGTATATTTATGTTTGCCTTTTTTTTTTTTTTTTTTGTAGTTCTGGTTCTACCTTTGCTCTCTTGTTGCTAACTAGCATTTGAGTATTGCTTGTTTTTTCTAGGTTCCTTATATGGGTGCTTTTCCTTCTCTTCAACATGGAGGATTCTTTCAAGTATTTTTTGTAGAGCTGGTTTTGTCTTCAAATACTCCTTTAGCCTGTTTTTGTCATGGAATGTCTTTATTTCTGCGTCTATTTGAATGGATAGCTTTGCAGGATAAAGGAACCTTCGTTGACAGTTGTTATCTTTCAGAATTTGGAATATATCGCTCCAAGCCCTTCTGTCTTTTAAAGTTTGTGTTGAGTAATCTGCTGTAGTCATGATGGGCTTGCCCTTGTAGGTAACTTGATTTTTGTCTCAAACTTCTTTCAATATTTTTCTTTGGATTGTGTGTTTGGTAGTTTGATTATAATATGGTGAGGAGAGCTTCTTGCCAGGTTTTGTCTGGCTGGTGTTCTAAAGGCTTCCTGTATCTGCATTGGCACCTCTTTCCCAATTTGGGGGAAGTTTTCTTCTATCATTTTGTTGAGGATGCCTACTATGCCTTTGGAATAAAATTTTTCTCTTTCTACTATGCCCTGAATTCTTATGTTTGATCTTTTCATAATGTCACAAATATCTTGAAATTCCCACTCATACTTTTCTATAAGTTTGTCTTTCTCTTTGTTGGACTGTATTAGATCTGCCACCTTATCTTCTAGCTTAGATTTGCTGTCCTCTCCTTCATCCATTCTACTGGTGAGATTTTCTACAGAGTTTTTTATTTCATTAACTGTGTTCTTCATTGCTAGTAATTCTGGCTGGTTTTAGTTTATTATTTCTATTTCCTTATTTATGTCTTGTATTGACTACTTTATTTCGTTAAATTGGTGTCCTGTGTCTTTGATTATTTTGATTTCCTCTTTGATTCCTTTGATTGCCTCTTTTATTCCTTTGATTTCTTCTTTGACTTCTTTGTACATATTTACAATCATTCTTTGAAATCTTTCTCAGGCATTTCCTCTAACCCGTTCTCACTGGAGGTCATTTCTGATGCATTACTATTTTTTGGTGGATTTATATTGTCTTGATTTTTGGTGTTTCTTGTGTTATAATGTATATATTTTCATCTTGGATTAAGTTAATTTTTGGATATTCTGGTTAGCTGGGTATTCTTAGCTGTATCAATTGATCTGATGTTACACATCTTCAGGGTAGGAGATTAAGATGTAAGGTATGGCTCTTAACACTCCCAGAGTATCTTCAAAAGTGTTCCTAGGGTTTGAACTTGCTTGCTATGGGAGTATTCAAGTAGTCTGAGTGGAACAACATACAGGTAGATTCTGAAATTGAAGTAAACACTGTACATATTCAATCAAAACAGCACTGAGTATTTATGCAAGAGTACGTATTATAACAACCATACCTATATCAACAAAGAGATTAAGATTTCTGGTCTGTTGAGGGTTCCAAGTCAGCTTGTGACCAAGTGAGGCCCTTCCCTGGTACAATCACAGTTACCTTTTTGGATGATTTTGGGCTCAGTCAAGTAGGCTGGCTGGGTTGCTGGACCAATGTTCTGTTTTCTGGAGCTGGGCACTGGCTTTTACTGTGGGGCAAACCAAGCCTGGCAACTGTAGCCCTGCAGACTAGCACTACCACTGCTGGAACTGCTGCTCCTGCTGCAAAGCTGCCGCTGCTGTATCCACCCCTGCTGCTGCTGAAGCTGCCGCCACTGCTGCTGCTGGATCTGCTGCTGCTATAGCCGTTGTTGGCAGTGCCAGAGCTGCTGCTGTTGCTGCCGGTGCTGGAGCCACCACTTCCACCCCCACTTCCGCTGCCAGAGCCAGAGCTGCTGCTTCCAGACCTGCTTTGCCCTGCCCGTGTGGGCACCAGATGCTCTGGATCTCTCCTACTTCTCTGCTGCCATTTTAATTTCTTATACACCTCACTTTTTAGTAAAAGTGTGTATTTTGCTGGATTTTCTTTGGCTTTTTCCTCCTAGGCTGCTTTGGCATGGATACTATGCTTCCATCTTAAACAGAAGTTTCTGCTTCTCTTTTTCAGATAGATGTAGATCCTAAGGAGAGAGCCTCCCCATAACACCTCAAAAAGGACCCTGCTGAAACTAGGAAAAATTGGTGAAACAAGAAAGGGTGCTGTTTTCTTGGTGAACCAGGTACCAGCACAAGGGTGAAGGAGATCAACACAAAAAAAATCAACTCCTACCAAATCAGAGTGTCAGAGACCCAGAGGCCCCCCAAAACCTCATCACTGAAGCAGACCAAAAATGAACTCAACATGGCTCAGGGAAATTTTGTGGAAGAGGGGGCAGAAAGAATGTTAGAGCCATATGATGGGACATGATATTTATCCTACCCATTACTGTGGGCTAACTCCACAATGCATGACCCATATACCTCAACAAGGAGGGGGGGCAAAGGGAGGGGGTAGGACATGGATGAGCCTAATAATGGTACCAAACTGGCTGTATTTGCTGAATACAAAACTAGTTAATAAAAAATAAAAATAAATAAATAAAAGCATTCACAACCACATCCAGCAATTATTTTCTTTAAAATATATGATTTTATGTACTTATTGGGAAAACAGTTATTACAAAACAGTTGCATATAAATTTATTTTTATTCATTTATTTATTTTAATTGGTTTTGTATTCAGCAAGTACAGGCAGTTTGGTACCACTATTAGGCTCATCTCTGGCCTACCCCCTCCCCATTGGCCTCTCCTTGTTGAGGTATATGGGTAGTGCATTGTGGGATTAGCCCGCAGTTATTGGTATGATAAAGTCTCTGCATATCATGACCCAACATGTGGCTCTGACATTCTTTCTGTCCCCTCTTTTGCAAGATTACCCTGAGCCATGTTTGGTTAATTTTTGGTTTGCTTCAGTGATGAGGTGTTGGGGGCCTCTGAGGCTCTGGCTCTCTGATTTGGTAGGAGTTGTTTTTTCTCTGTGTTGGTCTCCTTCCCCCTTGTGCTGGTATCCGGTTCATCAGGAAAACAGCACCCTTGCTTGTTTCACCAGTTTTCCTTAGTTTCATCTGGGGCCCTTTCGAGGTATGATGGGGTGGCTCTCTCCTTAGGATCTATATCTATCTTTCTTTCCCCGGGATTTGTAGCACAGCTAGGCGGTCACCATCTTGGCCAGAAGTCCTCTAAATTTAGTTTTTCTCTTTGTTTATATAAATGTTTCAGATACGTGTTTAATATTTTACTTATTTCAAATTTTTTATAAAAATGTATCAATTGTGATTAATGAGTGACACACACCATCATATATTGCTTTTTGTATGGGTTACGGTGCTCAAACTCTGGCCCTCATGCTTGCAAGGTTAGCATTTTACCCACTGAGACATTTTTTCTAGTGGCCCTACCAACTCAATTATTTTGAATTCTTGAACTGGAGTCTAGGCAGATGGGAGAGTGGAACTATAGCAGGGGAGTGGTGTACACGTTCAGAAGTCTCTGTTCCTTTCTCCTCTCCCTCCTAGGAGGGCAGTGTGGCCTGGGGTCTGAATAGCCTTTTCACACCAGCTGGGGGTTGGATTCTAGTGTTTTTTTCAGGTTCCGTCTAGATTCTGTCAACTGTAGCACAGAGTGATGGTGTTGGTATGCTGGCATAGCTGTAGGATTGGCCAGGGCTAGTGCTAATGAAACTCCTCCGCCACAAAGCACGTGGGAAGGCTCTGCCCACACTGTCAGCCCTCCTCACTGTCCTGTCTCAATGAGCTGAAAAAGATAATACTCTGTCCTGGGTGGTGTACACTCACTTCCTACCCTCCCTATAGCATCTCTTCCCTCTCCCATCACTGCTAGTCCTGCTCTTTGGGTTGCTAGGTGGTGAGTATAGTGGGGTCTGGGCACACAAATGTGAGTGTAAATCCTCCACATTCTCTCCTTCCCATTGACCCTTTTCTGTCCCATGACATGAGCCAGCTGACTTGTGCTCAAATAACCACTACTGGCCCAGTTTCAGAAGTGTAGAAAACGAACTGTATGCATCTTTTGTGCAATATTTCTGTTGTAAAAACTTATATTATCACAACTTTGGTCTTTGTTGTTTAGTTCTCCAAATTTAGTTCTTTAATGTTTAATGAAGTATGAGGGATTTTTAAAAATAGACTCTCTTCTCTGCCTTCCTTCCACTTCCATTCTCTCATTCCTTATTTCTTTCTCTTTCTTTTATTCCTTTTTAACAGAGTTTGACTTTTAAGACCATGGCTCACTATAGATTTGGTAAATCAAGTTTAATATAGGAAGTCAATCAGGAGTGGTAGCACACAATAGGATTCCAATTGTTAGGAGGTAGAAGCAGAAGGATCACAAATTCCTGGCCAGAGAGGCTACATAGTGACTCTATTTCAAATATATATACCTGTCACCATCAACACAGTTAAAACAAGAGACTTTTCCTTAAAAAGAAATGTGTGAAGAAAGCATAGAGCCACAGGGATGGATGGATGGATGGATGGATATATACATATATAATTTCTATTCCTTAAGAATTCCAGTCTCTGGTTTGTGTTCTGTGGCAACAGAAAACAATTCCACTGCTGAATGCTTTTTCATTTAACACATAAGTTTACAGCCTACTCCTCTATATTGTCCTCACTTCCACAGAGACATGTGCAAGTCCCACTAGATGGGTACTTCTTGGGATAGAATCTTTCTTTGTTTTGTGTATCTTAATATCTATCACAGGAGTGAGCATTCCCAATAACCTGTGGGTATTTGAATGAATAAATGAATGAATAGTGTACTGGTTTTGCAGTCAACCCTGTACTGGTCCCTACCAGCCACAATTACCACTGAAATTTAATTATTCTTAATTAGGAAACTCTGCCTCTGTGTCTCTGCATCCATTTCACATGCCTGGTGGTGCAATATAGTTGCTGGCTGCTGTGGGAGAGAGAGAGTGTGTGTATTCAGTGTAAGGCATAAGGGACAACAGTGCTGTTGATCCTTCCCAGTGAGGAAGGCTCAGACTGATTTGGAAGATTTTCATTGCTGTGGTGATTGGTAGTCCTTGAGTTTTTTTTTTTTTTTTTTTTTCATCTCTTCATATAACCATATAGTTGCTTTCTTCAAATAACTGGATTCCAAATTCCATTTTCAGCCTCATTGATACATTTTATTCTTCCTCTTGCGCTGTGGCTCCATGCTATTTTCACACATTTTTATGGAAAGTCACTTGCTTTAACAGTGTTGATAGTGACAGGCATTGGAGATAAAGGCTGCAGTTCTTGGGTTGAAATCTCATTCACACAATCTGAATGACAAAGACCCTTATCCTTGGTCATCTGAAAGAGAATAACTTGGCTTCACAGCTGATTTCTCCCAATAATGCTGCCATAGGAGCTCTGGCTGGAGGAGCTCTATGAAACCTAACTGTTCCTGATATTTCAATACAAACCTCAGACAACTGGTCAAATGGTGTTTATGAAACATTCAGCTTTTTAGAAACATTTTATGTGCAAGAACTCATTTGTCTTCCACAGTGTCATTTTCTTTACCTCATATCTGATGCTCTGCTTGGAAGCTGGAAGCTAGGGCCATCATGACAGCTACTTCCATGTGCATTTTGTTTGGTAGTAACGTAAAGGCCTTGGGAAGGTGGCCTCAGTTTTTAAGTAACATGTTGTGAGAGTTGGCATTTCTACTCTGCTAAAGAGTGAGCCAGCTTTGGGAACTAAAGTCACACATAACCTATTTTAATTTTGAGAATGAATATAAGCACATTAGTTTATATTGAATAAGTCAAACCATAATTATACCTTAATATCAAATGTTATATTAATTTAGGATGGGACAGTATCTTCTAATATTATAATTTTCACTGCTACTCTCTAAGTTTCTCTTTCCCACTTTGTTTTTCTTTAGGTTACAGACTTATAAGCCTCTATTTATCAGGCTTTTATCACTGTGTTAAAATAACTGGCATAAACAACTTAATAGGCAGAATTATTTACTCTCATTCCTAGTTTCAATCTATGACATTGCTTTGGGCCTGAATGAGAGAGACCATCATGGAGACAGGAGCATAGGGTGGAGGAGGCTGTTCACACCATGGTAAGCAAAGAAAACAGTAACAGAGGTAAGAAAAACCACCACAAAGTAAGCAGTAAGAGGAAGGGCAGGACAAATTATAGCTCCCAAATCAGGTCTCTAGTGATCTACTTCCTGAAACCAGCCCCCACCTTCCACAATTCTATCTCTTACCAATAGTCTATGAAAATTTGGAATGCATCAATAAATTAAGCCCTTCAATCTTCGTAATTTAATCCAATCACTTCTCCAATACCCAACTCACCTCTAAACACTGCTTGCATCAGGTACCAAGCTTTCACTACATAATCTGGTGGATTTTTCATATCTAAACCATAGCCACTACTTGAAAGCTATAGGCACAATAAATGCTAACAGAAAGCATTTTTGAATGATTCATTTATCTTCACATTCATTGGTAGTGTTAAGTTTGAACTTATGCACAGTTTCAAACGTTCTTAGAGAAGACTCATGAGAGAACCAACTGTTCTTCCTCCTCCTGTCACCACTTCCTGTCATTTTTCTCTGTGGCATTTATGCTTCTTTCTCCTCTCTCATCCTATATACTTGCTCTTTACCTTAATTTACTTTATGCTAAATATCTATGCCCTTGTATACTCAAGGTAGATGTATTTTGAGGTAGGGTTTCACTTCAGGCCAGGCTGACTTGGAATTCACTATATAGTCTCAGGGTGATCCTCCTACCTCTGCTCCCAAGTGTTGGGATTAAAGGTGTGCACCACCATGCCTGGCAACTTAGCCATAATTTAAGGTATAAAATATCTTAAAGGTGATATACAAAGAGGAAAGGGGATAGAAAGAAAGTGAATAGAGAAATAGGAACAAAGGTAGAAATGTGCCTTGTTACTAAGGTGAGAGACAGAAAGAAAGCACTGGTGGTACTCCATACTTAACTGCAGAAACAAACACTCTTTAGCACGTGATCACAGGTATCCACTGTAGTGCTGGGAGGGAAGAACAAGCATGGTCTTACAGAGGCAAACAATGAGACTTGGAATTAAAGAAGTGACTGAGAGTTACACAAAAAGAACAGATAACTGTTTCTCTGTATTGATTCGCTAGGATCTTATGATAGTATCTTTCATTTTCATTCACAGAGTTGTGTAACTATAACCACTTCCCATTTCCAAAAATGTTCCCCATCGTAAAAACAATCTCCTATCCTCTAATTGACAACTCCCTACTTGTTTATTACAAGTCCTTGACCAGTACAGTTCTATTTCATTCATTATGAACTTGGTGGAGGTAGGAGCCCTTGCTCCCACACTCTTCCCAACTAAGCTGTGATTAGAATCAACCGCAAGCAGAGTTCAAAAATGGATATTTCCAGGCTCTTCTCACATCACTCTTTGGACAGCCACATATACTGGGGCTGGGAAATGGGGCCTTTAGCTGTTGTGAACTCATTTTTGTTTTGTTTTGTTTGTTTTGTTACTCTTCCTTTAGGGTTTGATAGGTTCTTACTCATCTCACCTAACTTGCATACTCTTAGCCAATCAGACTCCACCTATTCTATATACAATTCTTTTTTTTTCTATTATTTTAAGATTTATTTTATCACTCTTATCCAACACACATCAGAAAGCATATCAACAGTGCATCTTATAGGAAGTCAGCTTACAACAAAACTGAACAAGGAAATTGTGTTTACAGAAAAAGTTTTCAGCAAAAAGTATGCAATACAGTCCACTGAAACACAGTGTTCATACATTTCAGGTACATAGGAAAGAGCAAAGTAAAAGTCCTTTGCTACTCAGCAAGAAAATGCAAGTTTGAAAGACTTAAATGAAAATCAGAAATTCATGTATTTGAGAAAAGAACTTCTTAGTACTTGTACACATCTATCTACATTTATAGTCCCACTTATTCTATATAAAATTCTTCAAATAGCCTTTTGGGAATAGACCCACTCATTTTTCATTACTAAACTTGCTCTCTTTTTTTAAATTTTTTTTGTTTATTTTTTATTTATTTATTTGAAAGTGACAGAGAGAGAGAAAAAGAGGCAGATAGATAGATAGAGAGAATGGGCGTGCCAGGGCCTCAAGCCACTGCACATGCACCCCCTTGTGCATCTGGCTAATGTGGGTCCTGGGGAATCGAGCCTCAAACTGGGGTCCTTAGGCTTCACAGGTAAGCGCTTAACTGCTAAGCCATCTCTCCAGCCCAAACTTGCTCTGTTGATTGGCATCCCATAATCATTGAGAGCTCAGACCTGTCTATTATTCCCTCATATCCTCTTGGTGTGTATTCTGCAGCCTCAGAAAGCTCAGCCTTGCCACTTTTGCCACCAGACCAGCTCTCAGTGGACAGTCTGTAGCTGCGGGGAGCTTCCACTGTACTTTGGAGCTGTCAGTCTCCTGTTTCTTTCACTCTTCGTTCTGTATCCATTTTGTTCTCTGTCGTTGTGAGACAAGAAGCTGTCAGAAAGGAAAGAACATTCTGTTCTATCAACCTGACCACTGAGGTGGTTACCTTGCATAGGTTCTCTTATAGTATTTGTCCATTTGTGACTGGCTGTTTCACTTAGCATTATGTCCTCAGGCTCTGTCTATTCTCCAACATATGGAAGACAAAATATCCTTCTTAAGGATAGATAATATTTCATCATATGTATGGCCATGACATTTTCTATCGGTTCATCCATCAATGAACATGTGTGGCATCTATCTTTTGGCCACTTTGAAGAGTGTTGCAGAAAACCTGAATAAATGCATGGTTCCCATGGAGATCAGTTTCAGAACTCAGAAGGATAACAAAATCCAAAGAAGCTCAAGTCCTTCTTATCAAGTAGCCTAGGGACTGGGGAGATGGGCTCAGTTGGTAAAATGAGATCCTCATCAAGCATGAGGACTTGTGATCAATCCCTGGAACCCACACAAAAACGGTAGGTTTGGTGGTGCATGCCTGTAATTCTGTCACTGGAGAAGCAGTGAAAGTTGGATCTCTGGGTCTTACTTGTCAGTTAAACTAGCCTACTTTGTAAGCTCCAGGTGAATGAAAGGTATATGTTGCCTAAAGAATGACAGCTAAGTTTATTCTCTGGCTTCTATACCCATATGTGCAATGCACCTACACACCTGTGCACTACACACACACACACACACACACACACACACACACACACAATTATGCACACACACGCATATATACATATAAAAAGAAATAAAATAGAAGCTGGGGTAGATTGCTCAGGGGTTAAAAGTACTTGCTTGCAAAGCCTACTGATCTGGGTTTCATTTCCTAGCCATATATTTAAAGCCAGATGAGCATTCATTTGCAGCAGTAAGAGACCCTTGTGTACTAATGCATACTAAAATAAATGTATAAATAAACAAATAAAGAAAAATAGCCTTAGTGTTTCATAAAACCTGTGTAAATGAATAGTTTAAATGACCTCTAGATTAGTTCTCATACCTAGCTTAGTGTAATGTTACATAAACAGTTGTTATACTACATTGTTTAGGGTACAATTACAGAAGTCTCTGCACATCAAAGACTAATGCAGCAGGTATCTCAAATAGTTTTGATCCATGCTTGATTGCATCTTTGGATGTGACATGCATGAGGATGAAGGCTATTCACATGCATTTGAATCCCTGCTTTCAGATCTCTTAAGTATGCACCCAGAAATCATTTTGTCGGGTCATGTAGTAATTTGCTGTTTATTTTTCCCAGAACCAAACACACACACACACACACACACACACACACACACACATATATGCTGTTTTCTGTAGTGTAGTGGCTGCACCATTTTATATTCTTATAGCAATGCAAAGGTTCCAATGTTTCTTTCATTTTTGACAATACCTATCTTAGTGGGTATGCAGTCCTATCTTATTATGGTTTAGGCTTGTGAATATTTAAGTACTACTCACACTGAGCTGCTCTCAGTCATGGGTTGGGCCCCCACTCATCTCTATTTTGACCGTCTTTGTTCTTGTTGGCTTTTCAGACCACTCTGCTCAGCTTCTACAGCATAACACTTCATGGCCAATGGGCTCCCATCTTGATGCTACAGAACCTGCATAGTGAAGTTCTGTCCCTCCTTAGGAACTATGCCTGGACTTGTCAGCTGAAAGCCATTGTTTCTGTTCTGCATAAGCCTTCTAAAATGATAGGAGGGTCTTCCTATATAACATGACATCCATGTCAGTGCTAAGGTCACACACAGAACATGCACAAAACAGGCAATCAGGTTGCAGTCAAAATGTTTCTGCATGTGGTGGATGCCAGGATAGAGTCAATTTTTCTATATACTAAGATTTTAGCATTTATTTAAAAACATAAGTAGTTTATTTATTATCTCCTTCAATTAGGTCATATTCTACCTATTTAGAAGGGAGGAAGAACACCCCTTTTAATGGTCCTTACTATGAGCTGTTGCTGGAAGATTTTGCCATCAATTTGCACATTAGACATAAAACAGCAATAAATACGATATTCATAATGTAGAATGGGCCTCATCAACCATCTTCAAAGGACACCCAGTTTATTTAATGGCTTTACATTAATCCATTGCTGTGAAGATAATGGCTCCAGACTGCTCATTTAATGAGTGGATTGCCACTGGGTAGACATTTAGCCTCCCGTTCATAAACCTACAAAGAAGATGGAAAAGTTTAGGCTTTCTCCTTCCTGGCAAGAAATAAAAATATAAATAAGTCATAAACCACAATCTGAGAGGTGTGGGTGGGATTTATTGGAGATTCAATGTGTGCTCATCTTTCTGTTTTTACCCATGAAACTCATATCATATCATTCTTGGCACTGGACTTAACTTGGCCTTTCCAGAGGATGTAGCTTTGTGTGTGTGTGTGTGTGTGTGTGTGTGAGAGAGAGAGAGAGAGAGAGAGAGAGAGAGAGAGGGGGGGGGAGAAAGAGAGACAGAGAAAGGAGGGAGCTGAGATACCTCTTCCACCACTGGAGCCCTGTGACTTGTGGACATCTAGCAGGTTTTGTCTCTGAGACCACCCTGTGCCGCAATGCGGTGTCTATTCTCATGTGCAGGTGGCAGTTTGTCAAAAACTCTGATTATGTATTAAGAAAGTATCATTTGCACAGCTCTCCATACTATTCTTCCTTGCTTCAGAAACCTTTTGGGATAGGGTGAATAGACTTTGTCCTTTTCCTCCAGGAATTGTGAAATGTGGAAACTGAAAAGTCAAAGGCTACAGTGAGTAGTTTACTAAAAGCACCAAGTGAGAGATGACTTTTTTTCTTCTGGACACAGTGCTGTTTCTTTTACTTCCCTGTTCAGTCTCCTTCTCATGACTCCTTCAATTTTAACAATTAATCACACAGATTCTTTGGAAAGACAGCTATGGATATGTATATTTCTCATCATGTATATTTGTCTTATGGTTACAGAAGATGAAGGAGGGCTGCATTTCATTTATTTTGATGAATTAATCTGAGGAAGGAAAATGGATTTGTAAAAGTGTTAAAATTTTGTCAGTAAGCGTAGAAGTCGAATATCAAGGAAACATAGCATATGTGGCACTGTACTAAGCAATGAGCAGGAATCTTTATTCATTCCTTTCCTTTATTACCTAACCTCAAACTTCAGCCCACAAGCCTCTTTCTAAAGTCATGAGTCCCACTTTCATCTTCACTGTTGAGCTTCAGCACTTGCCATCATTGTTAGCTACAATGACAGCAAAACCACCATATGGGCATCTCTGTTTATATTTTCTGTCTGGAACTCATAGTGACCTTCTGAATCTGTAAACCTGCTCATATTTCCCTCCACCTCCCCCTCTCTCCTCTCAGTGGATCTCCATCACCTGAGAGTAAAATCCAGACTGCTCTCCTCCAGAAGCTACTTCTGTGGCAGAAGTAGTCAGACCCTTCCTTGTCCTCCAGCTTCTCTCTAAACACACTGCTTAAATGTACTTGTCTCCTCTGAGCTTCGGCTCCTTTCTTTTTGGAAGTTCAATTGAAATTACTGTGCTCATTCATTTCACTTCTTGATTTGCTCTACTGTACCTTTGAGAACAGCCTCTTTTCAACTATGCTTCTCTCTACTAGATCCCTACCCAATGCAGAGTAGTCAACACACATTAGGTGATAGAGCCCAGATGGAAGAGGTGAGTCACTGTGTTTCTCCTCCTCCTCCTTCTCTACCTCTCCTCTCTGCTCCCTTCCCTCACTCTCTCTGTACCCCTCTCCTCTCTTTCCCTCTTTCTTCCTTTCTCTCTCTTTTGTCTCTTCCCCTCTCATTTTCTCCTCTCTCCCTCTCCTTTCTTCCTCTTTTTTGTCCCTCTTCCCCCTTCCCTTCTTCCCTCTTTCTCCCTCACCTTCTCTCTATATCTGCTCTATTTCAGCCTCCGTGTAGTAAGCAACCGTGTGCCAACACCCACCCTTCAGTATGACTCTATGCCTCATCTTAGCCTAAAAGCAATTTATCCAATCTTGGGCTGCATCCTCTGAAGCTATGAACATAATTTTTTTTTTTTTTAATTCTCTGAGTTGATTTTCTCAGGCATTTTGTCACAGTAATAGAAACCTCATGTGCATTGTTCTGGAGGCTTCCCTGGAGCTCCATCATGATAAAGATTAATCCCACCCATTTTTTTTTCTCTTAAATTGATCATAGTTCCTGGAATCCAGTGGCCAGACAGACACAAATTAATGATGGGATGAGGGATGTGAGGCTGGAGTGACTTCCATAAGTGGGCTGTTAGATGATGAGGAGCTACTCTCTCTTATTGAGCCTTTGGGATCCTTGGTCTAATTTCCTTTTTTTGTACCTTATGCTCTCACCTTATATGCGTGTGTTGTGTGTGCTGCTTAACACCATGGGTTATTCTACAATCAGCAAAATTGGATCATCACATTCATTTTATTTATTACAGGCAATTCTTTCAGGTTGCTGTGTGTTGCTTTGGATAAACATATGCACAAAAGATACCAGTGCATCTCTTTTGAGGACTTGTATGTAGTGCTTAGACTTGGGACTAGAGTATGAATAATTGTCTTTGCAATTCTATGAGTTAGGTTGGTGACCTTCAGTGATGTTGAAGTATTTTTTTTTATTATTATTGGTCAGGTTTGTTTGGTTGATTCTAGTTGAAAGATTGTGGAACTGCTGGTCTCTTCACAGCCACAGAGAAGGCAGTGAATGTATGAACTGCTGACGAAGAGGCTGGTGTGTCAGTGACAGGATAGAATGGAGTCTATCTTCATGCTACATCACTCACTGTTTGATGGGAGTGGTGATGCTCCAGTTGGCTCTCTTCCAGGAAGAAGGCTCTGTAGTACTTCCTATGGCATTTCTACCATGCAGAACCTTGACTCACAGGATTCCAGCACAAAATAAACCTGGGAGTGCCTCAGACCAAATTAGCTTTTTATTGGCTACTGATTCTCAGGCCTGAGCACAAAAAAGAGGCTAGCCTAGGCATGTGTGGTTCTTTGCCAGGTGCTCATTGCAGGAAGGTGGCACAGGACTTTTTGAGGTGAGGTCAATGAGAACTCACATTAAGTAATACGGCACACATGCTAGAGGGACCATGGTAAACAATGGAAGGGGCAGATTTCCAGTGCAGCCGGTAGTAGAGGGCATGGTAGACAATCACCATTGACTCAATTCAGTTTTCTCATTTGCGAAAGGAAGATACAGACTATCCCAGATAAAATCTCTGTGTAGAATTGCTGAATGATTATTGGTAATACAAATGGGTTTACCCAGTGGTGAAACTCCACTTATTACTAACAAATTGATCTCATGGCCCCACAGCCAAGTTGCAAGAGCAATGGTGAAGTAGTAGCAACACCACCCCTGAAGTGCCCAGTTATTGTGTGATGTGTCTCCTCCCAGAGCCTGGCTGTTCTTTCTTCTACTGTGCACATTTTGTGTGAGCAATCCCTCTGAACTAATATGCAAGCAAACTGTTAGGCAGGGTCAGATGGTAAGTACTTAATTTAAGGTTATAGTAGATATTCTCCATGTTGTATTGACTTGCTTCTGGGACTGGAGAGCAAAAGCAGACATACTTGACAGGCAAAGAAATATTCACGGCTGTATTCCAATAAAACTTTATTTCTAAAAACAGAAAGTGAGCTGCATTTTGCCAAGAGCCATGTTTACATACCTATAATACTTAAGGTCATGGAGAGAACAGCAAACTCTTCAAAACATATTAGTATGCTTCTTTTGCTGAATGTTTATAAACAGTATGTTTTAATTGGGTCTAGAGAGATGGTTTAGCCATTAAGCACTTGCCTGTGAAGCCTAAGGACCCTAGTTTGAGGCTCAATTCCCCAGGACCCACATAAGTCAGATGCACAAGGTGGCACATGCAACAGGAGTTCATTTGCAGTAGATGTAGGTCCTGGCATGTCCCTTCTCTCTCTTTCTTTCTCTCTCTGCCTCTTTTTCTCTCTGTCTGTCACTCTCACATAAATAAATAAGAATAAGCAACAATATGTTTTAATTAAGATTTATGTGTATGTTATTTATTTTTAATTAGCAAATCACTTTTATATAGTCATACAACAAAACATGATAACTTGAAATATTCATGATGGTTAAATAGTACTAAATGTTGTATTATAATCGTGCATATTTATTGAGATGAGAACACGTCTAGCATTTTTGAGAATATAATGACATTATTCATTAGCTATGCTTACCACATCACACAATAGATCTCTTAGACTTATGTCTCTTACATCTTTGAAGTCTTGACCAGAACTTCCTCTGACCTGACCCGGCCTCTGGGACCCACTACTCTGCTCTCTACTTCTGTGGATTAAATTCTTCAACCTTTATACATGTAGATTTGGTAAGATCTTTCCTTCTGAGTTCTGTGTATTACTAATGGGGCATACTTTCTGGATGACCTTTCGACACTGTGCTTGGAAATTCTTCAGAATAATTGTCAATGACAAAACCATCCACTATTACTTAATAAGCGTCTTTCCACAATATGCCATCTCGTAGTGTCTATGTCAGGCATGTGAAGCTGAGCTGGCCTCCTGGCAAAGCATCAGTGGCTACCACCCTCTCAACATTCAACTGGGGTTCCAGCTGCTTCTCTGCTGGTTCATGGGTTCTGCAGGACTCAGTTTCTAGAAGCTTTGGGCTTGGAGCCTCTCTTTCTCACCTTTCCACAAGTGCTGCTTGAGGCATGATGGTTGGTGAGTGATGGAACATAAAAGACAAGCATGGACATCCCTATGACTTCATCTTCTAAGTGGCATTCCAGCATAGTTGGCATACATGACCATCGAAGGACTCTGAAAGAAAAGAATCACACCATAGCTGAGAATCATTAGGGTATCTTCATCAGTTTTTCAACACAGGGTCTGATGGCGCAGAGCAGATTCACAAGGGCCTATTGTATGTGTGTATGTGATTTGTGGTCAGATGCATGGAATGAGGGCACACCATCATTTTCCAATCATGGTCATAATGGAATTTATTTTTATTTGTAAGCAATAGTTAAATACTCAAATTAGCATTAGTGTATATCAATTAATCATGTTTCCTTAGGAAGGCTCAATTCTAGCATGTCCAACCTGTATCCTTGTGGGTCCCAGCATAACTCTAAATGTGGCCTAACATGTTTACAGATTACAATGTCATGTCACTATGTCAAAAAGCTGGGAACCCCTGAAACAATCCTGTTTTCATCAACTTGTTCTTCTGGAAATTTCCTATTATCCCTTGCTGAGATACAGCTCTACAGGAGGGGCAGAGTACATCTGTCTTCCAAGAGGAAGATGCTCTCCATGACTTTAGCTGATTAGATGAAACTTGCCCATATTCAATAAATCCAGTCCAGTTGCTATTTTAGAATGAAAAAGACCCAATGTCTGCATATGATAAAATACAGTTCCATTGCTTAATAACATGAAGCAAAGCAGAGGAGGAGCTAGCTACAGGAACTTGCAGCTGGAGTGTAAAATAAAGGTAACTTTACCCAGTTTGCAAAACACTGGCATTTCATCATCTTTTATTTATGGGATCATTAAAATAGGATTCTAAAATACCATGCACTAAAATAAATCCTTTAACTGACCTTCCTCAGAAGCACCTGGGACATGACCCACAAGAGTCAGTGAATTTGCTGTCTCAGTTAACACTTTGGGTGCCCACTGGCTGGGTGTGATAGAGCTTGATACATTTTCAGGGGTTTGTTGCAATGGTAAGTTTCCCCTTCTCTTCCAGATTTGGCATGAACCCATCCCTGATGCAGATGGCATTAACCCAATATGAATTGAAGTCCTTATTTCCATAATTATTGCATAATAATGTGGAAACAATGCTTATTTTTATTAGGTCTCAAAGGAATACATTTCTGCAGACACTGCAGAGGTACCAGTTAAATCATTCAGACTCTGAAAGGTTAAATATTCATTGTTGGCTTATTTTGTAATAGCATGCCTCCAGATCAGGTTCTTGGGGAAATCTGTCTCCTACATAGACTGAAGGCACCTTTGGATGTCTGACTTATCCCATGGCAACATTGTAGGCATGGCCAAGAGTTTTCAGGCTGTACACGAAAGCTATTACTGGTTGGGTGACAGACCAAGCTCTACAATTTTTATGTTATACCTGAGGGTGAGGCTCCATCATGTCCTGATGTTGCATAGATGCTTCAGTGTTTATAGACAGGGCCTTTTGCTTTGGGAAATGGCAGAAAGCCTAAATCAAGTAACATCATACTTTAAGGCCTTCAGTAACAACATGTTACCAAAAGATTAAGAGCAAGTAAGCATGGGATGGCTTACTTTCCATTTATACCCTCCCAGGGCAGTGGGTATGACCCAGAAGAATAAAGAAAGGTGAAATTATTCTAACACTGTTACTGTTTCTTACCTGATGCTGTCACCTTGATGTATTCCCATTTTCTCTTGAAAAAAGTCAACACTTGAGGGAGGAGAGTTAGGTCAGTGGATAAGAGTGCTTACTGTTCAAGCATGAGGACCTGAGTTTGGTTACTTAGCACACATGCAAAATGCCAGGCATGGCTGTACATACCTATAACTGCTTAAAGGGGCAGAGACAGGAGGATCATTGGGAATTCTTGATCATGAGAGACTCTATTTTAAGGAAGTAAGGTGGAGGAGTGACAAAGGACACTTGATTTCTTCCTCTCAGTTCTGAGCACATGGACAGTGGGCATGCTCATTTGCACATACATGTGAATAAACCACACATGCACACATGTGTATATATACCCTATGTAAAACACACACACACACACACACACACACAATCAACTTCTGATAATTTGGCTGAGATTAAACCTTACCTTACTTCTAGGAAGTCTTTCCCTTCACATGTTTCATCCCAGGTGTTGTAGAATACCCTTATTCTTCCTGGAATAATGTTTGGTGATACACATGATTATTTTCTAATGGAAGGAACTGTTTTGTTTACATTTTTAAATATATATATATTTTTAATAGACGACTTCTATACTTATAGACAACAAACCATGGCATTTCCCTCCCCTTACCCACTTTCCCCTTCATAACTCTGCTGTCATATCCCCTCCCTGTCTCTTTTAATTTGATGCCATCATCTTTCTCTCCTATTATGAGGGTCTTGTGAAGTTGTTGCTAGGCACTGCGAGGTCTTGGATATTGAGACCAAATTCTGTCCAGACAGTTGTATGTAAGGAGTAGCACCCTTCCTTTAGCTCTTCATTCTTTAATTTGTTGAGCAATTAGGTTATATTCAGAAAGTCATTACCTATGGCAATATGATGAAGGGTTTCCCCAACCTTTTCCTCTAGCAATTTCAATGTTTCAGGTCTGATACTAAGGTACACAATCCACTTGGATATGATTCTTGTGCATGGAGAAAGACAAAGATCTATTTTCATCTTTTACATATAGATATCCAGTTTTCCCAGCACTACTTGTTGAAGATGCTGTCTTTTCTCCAATGAATATTTTTGACATTTTTGTCAAAAATCAGAAGGCTGTATCTGCCTGTGGGTCCTCTATTCTGTTCCATTGATCTACATGTCTGTCTTTGTGCCAATACCATGTAGTTTTTTTTTTTTTAATTTAATTTATTAGTTTTCTTTTCAGTAAATACAGGCAGTTTGGTACCATTACTTAGGCTCATCTGTGATCTACCCCCTCCCATTAGACCCTCCTTGTTATTGAAAATGGGTCGTGCATTGTGGAGTTAGCCCCCAGTTATTAGTATGATAAATGTCTCTGAAATTCATGACCCAACATGTAACTCTGACATTCTTTCCGCCCCCTCTGCCGCAAGATTTCCCTGAGCCATGTTGGGTTCATTTTTGGTCTGCTTCAGTGCTGAGGTGTTGGGGGCCTCTGAGGCTCTGGCTCTCTGATTTGGTAGGAGTTGATTTTTCTCTGCATTGATCTCCTTCCCCTTTGTGCTGGTATCCAGTTCACAGGAAAACATCACCCTTGCTTATTTCGCCAGTTGTCCTTAGTTTCAGTTGGGCCCCTTCTGAGGTATGTTGGGGCAGCTCTTTTCTTAGGATCTGCATCTATCTGGAAAAGAGAAGCAGATTCTCCAACGGAGAGTAAGTTAGCACCCAGAAAATTGAGATAACACTTACTTTTTTGATAGACAGTTTGATAGGTGTAGGCCCTCTTATACCCCATGATTGATGGTAGCTTGATATTGTAGAGTGGGCTTGTGTTTGGGTATGGTTCTGACTTGTTTCCCAGCTCTAGCTAAGGGTCTAGTACCATTGAGTGGATCAGTTAGCCAAATCAAGAGCAATTGATTCCTCACCATAGCTGTGTACCACTATTGCACTTGTGTGGGTATCACATCCGGTTAATTCTTGCTACTTAGGTTAAACAATGTGTTGCTTGGACAGATCTTGGTCACTTCCCCCAGTCGCCTATGTAGCGCCTTCTGTCACTAGACACGCTGACTGTCTGGGGACTGACTCTCTCCTCTCATGTAGTTTTTGTTATGATGGCTTTGAAATATAGCTTAAAATTGGGTATCATTCTTCCACCAGCCTTACTTTTGTTGCTCAAAATCGTTTTGTCTATTTGAAGTCTTTGTACTTCCAAATAAAATTTATGATTTTTTTTCTATTCCTGCAAAGAATGCCTTTGGAATTTTAATGGGGATTGCTTTAAATGTTTAGATTGCATTTGGTAAGATTATCATTTTCACAATATTGTTTCTTCCAATCCAAGAACATGGGATATCTTTCCATTTACTTGTGTATTTTGCAATTTATCTCTTGAATGTTTTAAAGTTCTCATTATAGAGCTCCTTCATTTCCTTAGTTAAGTTTATTCCAATGTTCTTTTTCTGTTTTTGGAGCAATTGTGAGTGGGCGAGATCCCCTGATTTCATTTTCCACACATTTATTGTTAGTATATCAGAAAGCTACTAATTTCTGCGTATTTATTTTGTATACTGCTATGTTGCTAAAGGTCTCTATCAGCAATAATAGTTTGCTGTTAGAGTTCTCAGGGTGTTTTATGTATACAATCATATAATCTGGGCTGGAGAGATGGCTTAGCGGTTAAGCACTTGACTGTGAAGCCTAAGGATCCCGGTTTGAGGCTCGGTTCCCCAGGACCCATGTTAGCCAGATGCACAAGGGGGAACACACATCTGGAGTTCTTCTGCAATGGCTGGAAACCCTGGCGCGCCCTTTCTCAATCTTTCTCTCTCTGTCTCTTTCTCTCTCTCTCTGTCACTCTCAAATAAATTAATGAAAAAAAATGAACAATCATATCATCTGCAAATAGTGATAATTTGATCTCTTCCTTTCCAACTTGTATCAATTTTATGAGTGTCTCTTGCATTATTTCTATAGCCATGACTTCCCATATTATATGAAATAAAAGGCAGGGCAGTGGACACCCTTGTTTTGTCCCTGAATTTAGTAGAATATCTTCATGTTTTTCACCATTTAGTATTATGTTGGCTGTAGGTTTGTCATAAATATCTTTTATTATGTTGAGATATGTTCGTTCTAGTCCCACTTTCTGTAATTCTTTTACAATGAAAGGATGTTAGATTTTCTTGAATGTCTTTTCTGCATCAATTAAGATGATCATGTGATTTTTGTCCTTCAAACCATTTATATGATGTATTATACTTAATGATTTGCAAATGTTGAACCATCCCTGCATTCCTGCAATAAAGCCAACTTGGTAAGGGTGAATAATGTTTTTGATATATTTTTGTATTCTGTTTGCCAATATCTTGTTCAAAAATTTGTCATCTAGGCTCATGAGGTAGATTGTTCTGTAATTTTCTTTTCTTTCTTTCTTTTTTTTAATTGTCTTTGCCTGGTTTTGGTATGAAGATGCTGGCTTCATAGAAGGAGTTCAGTAGAGTTCCTTCCTTTTCTAATTTATGGAAAAGCTTAAGAAGCATTGGTGTTAGTTCTTCTATGAAAGTCTGGGCTGAGTAATCTGCAGTTATTCTGATGGGCTTGCCTTTGTAGGTGACGTGCTTCTTCTCTCTAACTGCTTTCAATATATTTCTTTGGTTTGGGTGTTTAGTAGTTTAATTATAATGTGAAAAGCAGGGGTTCTTTCCAGATTTTGTCTGTTTGGTATTCTAAAATCTTCTTGTAACTGCATTGGCATGTCTTTACCAATTTGAGGAAAATTTTCTTCTATGATTTTGTTGAAAACACCTACTAAGCCTCTGGATTGAAATTCTTCTTCTGTTATACCCTGAATTCTTATGTTTGATCTTTTCATAGTGTCTTGGATATCTTGAAATTCCCTTTCATACCTTGCTATTGGCTTGTCTTTCTCTTTGTTGGACTGTATTAGATCTGCCACCTGGTCTTCTAGTTTAGATATTCTGTTCTCTCCTTCATCCATTCTGCTGGTGAGATTTTCCACAGAATTTTTTATTTCATTGGTTGTATTCTTCAGAGCCAGGATTTCAGTCTGGTTTTTCTTCAGTATTTCTATTTCCTTACTCATCTCTTTTTCATTAAGCTGGTTTCAGTGTTCTCTTTCAGCAGTTTATTTTCTTCTTTGATTCCCTCGATTTCTTCTCTGATTTCTTTGAGAATAAATACCATCATTTTCTTGAAATCTTTGTCAGGCATTTCATCTAAAACAGTCTCATTGGTGATCATTTCTGATGGATTTATAGTTTTTGGTGGGACTGTATTGTGTTGATTCTTTGAGTTTCTTATATTATATTGTAGCAACTTTTGCATCCTGAATTGCTTTGATGCTTTTGCTTTCTACTTATCTGCAGTGTTCCCAGACATGACCATCCACCTCTATATACCCTCAAGATATGAGTTCAAGGTGTCAGATGTCCCTCTTGTACCCCAATCAAGCTACAGAGGTAATCCTAGGTGTTTAGTTTGCTTGCTAAGCAAGTATTCTCGTGGACTGGGTGGAATAATTTACTGGCAAATTCTAAACTACTGAGTAACATACACAATCAATAAAAACTAGCACAAACTATGCGATTGTGGGATTAAAACAAACAGATAGTCATATAAAGCCAAAATCCCTAATGGTGTGTGTCTTTCTACCCCTTTAATCTTGTCAGCTGGGAGGTAGAGATTTACGTTCTGAATTGGGTTCCAGGTCAACCTGGATCTGGATCAGACCCTGTCCACAATAATGACAGAATAAAAAAAAAAAAAAAGCCCTATATATATGAAAGCACCAAAGGCAATAAAGTTCAACCCCCAAATACAGGTTATTTGAAAATGGTAGAGCCAACCAAGAATATATACCCCATAGCCTGCCTTGACAAGGAGAGATTAGCTCTTCCAGGACTGTGTACCTGGCTTTTTAAATTTTTTTTTTTATTTTTGGCCAGTCAGGCTCATTACCTTTTGTGGTGGCTTCCAGTCTTACCAATGCTGAGTGTCTGCCACAATCCATCCATGGTGTACTGTGCAGCTATACCTACAGTCAGGTCTGCTGGCAGTGCTGCCACTGGTGGCTGATTGCTAGTGGTTCGTGTTTATGATGGTGGGGGATGGGAGTGTTCAGACTTCTGGAACTGCTCCCACTTTCAATAGCTCTTTAGTTATCTCAGCTGTCTTTCCTTCAGATTTCTTAACTTTTCAAGAAGGCTGATGGAATTGAAAAATTTCTCGCTTGGTTGCCGCTGCTGCTGCTGCTGCCACCTGGCATGCCTCCTGGGACTGTGCTGGGCAGGTGTGCACAGATCGTGGCCCACGATGGCCTCAGTGGGACTCTGGCCATTTTTCTCCTTTCTGGTGGGTCTTGGTCTCTCTGGCTTCTCAGTTACATTTAAGAATAACCTATACTCCTTCACTTTTCAGAAGAAGA
This sequence comes from Jaculus jaculus, assembly GCF_020740685.1. Lineage (NCBI taxonomy): Eukaryota > Metazoa > Chordata > Mammalia > Rodentia > Dipodidae > Jaculus > Jaculus jaculus. The sequence continues at coordinate 61,076,675 of NC_059103.1, read as the reverse complement.
GTGTATTTTGCTGTGGTTTATACTTAAATCCCTCCCTAGGGCTAGTTTGGTGTGGCTCCTAATCCACCATTTTACCTGGAAGTCTCTCTTGTTTATGTTTTGTGTATACCAAACAAAAACCAAAGTAGAAGCCCACTAACTACTGAATAAATAAATGAATACATACACTCAATGAAAATGCTAGAAAATCACTAAAATAACAGTAACAATTGATATTGAGTAATCGTAATAAACATTGTGTGAAACACCATTAGAAACAGCAGCCACACAGACCTGTTTGTAATCTTACTGCACTGTGGTCCTGACTGTGCAGAAGGTAATGCAGTCATTCATCAGTTACTAATGAGATCAGCCCCTGTGTGCTCATGTTTGTAAAGTTGAGGGACACAGTTACAGCCTGATGCTCATCTAGGGTCTCTTCCATCTCATCCTCTTACCCCTACTTGATTTTCATCTTCTGGCTTTGCTTTGTTTCTTTTTATAATTTTCCTTTCCATTCTCAATGTCTCATTGTAGACACATTGAGCCCGGAAGAAGCCTATGGGCAGGAGGCCCAAGTGTGCCCTGGGGTGCTCAGTGAACCATGTGAATGTGGGTGAGGCAGAGCTCACCCCACTCTTTGATGCATCATTTGGACCATTACTTCACACACAACACTTGATACTAACCTGTACCAAGAGGCCCACTTCATGGGCACAAGAGGAGTTCACTGAGTTGGTGAATGTTTCTATCAGTGCTGTAGTGCAGTCACACATGGTTCTTGTCATAGACAGGGAGGAGTGGTAAGGGCTGGGTGTAATGTTACATACCTACAGTCTCAGATCAGAGAGACTGAGGCAGGAGGACTGCTGTGGGCTAGATAAAAGCATGGGGCACGAAGTGAAACCTTTCTCAAAAGAAAAAGAAGAGGATGAGCAGAGTGAGAGAAAGAAAAAGGATAAGAATAAAGAAAGAGAAAAAAGGAAGGAGGGGGGAAGAAAATGGCAGGGTTTGGGGAAATCAGGGATTCTGTCTGGCTGTCTGGTACCTGATGGATAAGTCATTTCCACTCTGACCCCAAGTCTTAGATCTCTGCTAGTCTCCAGGGAAATTTATGTACTGATGCCTCTTTATGGAAAGTTGTACTGATCAAGGCTTCTCAAGTCAGGAAATACAGTCTTGGCCAAGGAAAGACTGCAGCAAACCCCATTGTGGGCAACTCATAGGTAATCCATGGGTTGAGCTCTGCACTCTCTCCTTATGCAAAATAAGTCCTAGTCCCTAGGGCTCCTTACCATGATCCCTCATGTCCCTCCCTGAACTTTCTCATCTTCTAGGAGTTAAGAGTTAGTTGTTTCCTGACTCTAAAGTACAGTGTGTTCTGTACCTTCTGGCAGCTCTTCAGTGACCTGGGTATGAGGAGACGCATCCATGCTATGAGAATGCCTCTGTCTGAATAGTGGTAGAGTTTTGTAGAGAGAGCCACAACATATCCTTAGTACTAAGTCTAGGTTGCTGTCATCACCCTTGGAGCATCTAAACCTAGGTCAGTTCCTCCTTAGTGCTGTCCCCAGTCCAGAATGTGTATTTGGTAGCTTTATCTTACAAGGTCCTGTTGTTCTATTAATTTTATGAAATATACCTTCTGTCTCTCCAATAACTTTGTAATCCATTTCAAACAGAAAGAATGTTAAATAGTATTATTTGAGGGATAAATTTAACAACTATCAAATCTAATATAATAATAAAAAAGGTATTTTCTGTCATGTCCTAAAAATAGAATCACATGAGACCTACCTGTAATAAAGTATCACATTACTAAGTGATACCTTCATTGAAAGTAATACACAAGACAGAGGAGATAGCACATAGTTTATTTTACTTATTTTATATTGTAAAATGTATTTATTTTTGCATACCTATGTGTGTGTGTTGCTCATGTGTGTATGCATGCTTGTATATTTGTATATTTGTGTGTGCCAAAGGTTGACATTAGGTATATTCCATCACTCTTGACCTTAAATGTTTATATTTATGTCCATATCAGCTAATTAATTAATTCTAATGTTTTTGAGCCAGCAATTTTTATTTTTATGACCATCTTAGGAAGTAGGCAGTTCTGACCATTTTCAAGCCAGTTTTTTTTTTTTTTTTTGAGTGAGAACAGCAAAGGTTTTGAAGGAGACACATTGAGAGATTGTTTCCAGTCTACAAGCAATTAGCCATTCCTTGCTAAGCATTTGCTTCATTTCTTCTTGTGACTGGGATCAATGGCTGGTGACAACAGCAAATGTTTCTTCTTTAGGACAGTACCCACCAGCCGGACTGCTGTTCTTGACCTTGGGCCTGGAGTCCCTGTGTTTCTCTCAGAAGCCATGGGAAGGAGGATGATGGCAAACACTGGGACATAGAGATGGACAGCTTTCCTTGATCCATTATCACCAAAGACCCAGTTTGCTACCAAAGGTGCCAAGAACTTCTGAACTGTGATTTGTGTTACTACTCTACATACTTCACAATTACTGGAAAGTCATTCATGTTATTCCTCATGCTCTTTCCATGAAAATACCTTCACTATCTTGGTCTGGACTTCTAACAAAGTGCCTGGAACTAACCACCAGTAGGAGGAAGTGTCAGGGAAGGGAGAAATACTCCTTGCTTTAGTTGGGTTGTGGTTGAAGGTTTACATAGAAACAAAGGCTAGGAAGTGCTACTTTGTTTCTGTGATTACAATGGACCAGGCACTGAGCCAGTTGCGGGGGCATGGAGAGACAAGTAATGAAAGTTGCAACCTACTGGGATGAAAAGAAAAACAGGGAAAGAAAAAGAACTACTTGGCAATATCTCCCGGGTAGAATATGAGGTGAAGGAGAGGAATGAACAGATGTGAATGCTCAATTGTGTCAGAGGAGGCTAGCGTCAGTAGGTGGGGAGCATGCTAGGATTTGATGACATGACAGGGTAGGAGTTTGTAAGGTGAACATGGTGTGGAATGGGACAGAAGTCTGTAGGAAGGTGAGAACATAGGAAGATGGAGATAATATAATAGTGTCATTTTTCATGTGCATAGGTATTCTCTAATAGAATCCCATAACATCCTTCTGATATAACTATTGTCTGGATTTTAGAGGCCATGCACTAAACTCAGGAAGACCAAAAAGTTGCTGTGGGTCCTGTGGATACTTAGTAGCTCCTGTAGTAAGCTCCACATTGCTGGGATAAACATCCAACTAGAAATAGTTTATGGGAAGAAGTGATTTATTTTAAGTTTCTAGATCCAGAGGAAGTTCTATCAATGGCAGAAGCTGAGTTCATTTCACAGATCCAAGCAGCCAGCACCTCAAGCAAGTATGAACCACCAGAGCTCATGGGTGGTATGAAGATCTGCCCCAAATGCACCTTAGGGCTGGACTCCACCCCCAGTGACACCTCCTCCAGCCAGACAGCTGCAGATTCTTTAGAAGTTTAGTTTTAATAAAACATCTGAGTCTAAGGGGCAGTACATTCACACTATCACAGCAGGTCTGCCTTGCAAAGCCTGAGATGAGGGTGGACGGAGGAGGGACACCTGGGAGTTAGGTGGAAGTTCGCTGAGGAAGAAGGTGTAAGAAGAGAGTGACATACAGACTGAGTATGCTAGGATAGTTACAAAAATGCACAGATTTGGTACCTCTTTTGGTGGTGATGGGCATTTCCAGAGGAATCAATAAGGACAAACCACATGGGAGTTATCCAAGACACACCTTCCCTGTTTTATTGTTTATTTGTTTCTTGGTTTTCTAGTTTTCATTTTTTAAATAGAAATGTGGAGTTAAGGGAAGACTTTGCTGCTGATCTTCAGGAAAATTTAGACTTTTTACAAATGAAACCTTCAAATATTTTTCAAATTTATTTCTCTCTTGGGTGTTCTTGGCCCAAGTTTCTGATAACACATTTATAAATGATCCCATTAGTTACACTGGACCAGAGACACCCTGGCCATTCCCTCAGAGACCTTTTTTGGAGGGGACTTCTGCACATGCTTTTGGTTTGCTTTGGTGTTACTCTACATGCATTGACAAATGTGTGGAGGGAGTGCCCCAATAATTATATTCAGATGTGCTTCTGCTTCTGCTATTTTCATCTACGTATGAGGACAAACATCCATTCATCAGCAAGGACCATGTCATGGTCAGCATAGCATACTTCCATGGAACTTTAATGTTTATTTGCATGGATTTGAGTAATTTAAAATGCTCTTCCAAACATGAAAAATGACATCAGTGTACTATGAAGACAATAACAGCAACAGAAGAAGTTGGATGTCACTAGTAAATGAATAGTTATCCTGAGTTTCTTAAACAAACGAACTGATACTGTGAAAATGTTCATATTTCCCAAAGGAATACATAACTCAGTGCACTCTCTATAAATAATCCCCAAATTTGTATGGATCCATAAACTTTTCTGATAAGCCAAAACATCTTTAGAAAGAAAAAAAAAAGACTGGAGGCATATTTCCTGCTTAACCCAACTTATGAAGCTGTACTCATCAAAGCAGTTGGAAAGGCAGGGATTGAGACTGTGGGACAAAGCAGAGAGGTTACAAATTAGCCTGAAAACATTGCCTCAATACACTTTAGACACTGTCTTCAAGAAGGCACAATGGAGAAAAGAGGGGCCAACAAACAGTGCTAGACAAAATGGCTTTCTGCATGCATGAGAATGACACTGAGCCATCATCATTGTACACAAAATAAATTCAAAATGGACGAGACATCAAAATGAAAACCAAAGCTAGATGTAACTAGAAGAGCATATGGGGGAACGCTCACTGACATTGGCCTTGACAATGATTATTTAGGTATTGCAACAAACAACAAGGCCACAAAACCAAAAATAAATAATTGAGCCACATCAAAAGCAAACACTTCTATCCAGCACAGTAAGCAAAACAGAGCAACAGTCTCTGAATAGGGAAGAACTCATCTGCAAGCTGTGCACCTGATGAGGTGATAGCATCCTAAATCCATTCAAGCCTAAAATGATACAAAAAATGGCCTGACTAAAACAACAACAAAACAAATAGCAATAATTGGTCAAGGGCTAGAGAGATAGTTTAGCAGTTAAGGCATTTGCCTGCAAAGCCCAGGGACCCGTGTTCAATTCCCTAGGACTCATGTAAGCCAGATGCACAAGGAGGGGCATGTGGCTAGAGGCCCTTGTTTGGCCGTTCTCCCTCTCTATCTCTCAAATAAATAAATATGTTTTAAAAGCTTGAAAATAATTTTTCCTAAAAAGACCTACAGATGAACAGGAAATACAGCAGGTTCTGAATGTGGCCGCTTCCCAGGGAATGCACATCTAAACCACAGTGAGGTGCTCCCTGCACCACCGTACAGTCAAAGGAGATTGCGTTTTCCAAGATGGGAGTGAAAGGGAAGTCTGGAACACTAGTAGTGGGAATGTACACTGCCTTAGTTACTATTAAAATAAGTGTGGAAATTTCTAAATAATTTAAAGATAGATCTGCCACCAGATACAGCTATCTTTTTTTCTGAGTATACACCTAAAGGAAATGAAAGGATTGCCTCAGATATTTGCACTTCTATGCTCATGATTCACACCAGCCAACATGCAGTCACAACCAAACTATCTGGTGGACAAATGTATAGAGACACCGTGCTACCCATACACAATGTAATATATTCAGTGACATGTGAATTACAGAGGGAGAGAGGTGTGCTGGGATGCTTAGAACCATGAAGAACAAAATATGAGGCTGCTCTTGCTGCTTATGATATTTTCTCAACAGTTATGTATTTTTTCTAATTTAAAGAAAAGTTGCATATATTTTAAATAATATAAATATCATATAAATATGTCTATGTGCATTTACATAAATGCATATATTTTCTAATTAGATTATAAACTCCTAAGGGCAAAATTGTATGTTATAATTTGTTTGTATGTTTCTCTACAATGCTGAGCAAATCACAGATTTTCAATGAAGTATCTTACTAAAATCTTCTTTATTACTCTTCCTGGTGACTAATGCTATGAAACACATATCAACCATGAGTCCTTGACATAATAATTCTAAATCAAATTATTTATGAATGGAAATAGGCAAAGAATCAAAGAGCTACATATTGCTAAAATGTTAATGTACTAATGAACACTAACATAAACTAAATAGGAAAATAAACAATTTGAAATTTCTTAGATAAATTACATTTCAGGCCCATGTTGGAACACTATATGGACATTAATATTATTAGAAAGACTGCTAAAAGCATAGGGGCATATTTAAAAATACACACTGTGTATCTGAAAGCATAGTTATAGAGATTCACATACAAATTTAAATTAAGCAAATATGCTCAACATATAATACATACATGTACAAAAGCTTAAAAAAATTAAAAAGGGGCTGGAGAGATGGCTTAGTGGTTAAGTGCTTACCCGTGAAGCCTAAGGACCCCGGTTCGAGGCTCGATTCCCCAGGACCCATGTTAATGGGATGCACAAGGGGGCACACGCGACTGGAGTTCATTTGCAGTGGTTGGGTTGCCCATTCTCTCTCGCTCTCTCTCTGCCTCTTTCTCTCTCTGATGCTCTCAAATAAATAAATAAAAATGAACCAAAAATAGTTAAAAAAATTACAAAATCTTTTGAAAGGAGGCCCCTTACATGAGTAGAAAAATCCACTCCCAGAGGCCATAAGGCATGGTAGTTTTAATGTAAAATTTCCCCACCGACTCTTGTTTTTGAATATTTAAACCCAGTTGATGGAACTGTTCAGGAAGGTTGTGGGGACTTGCTGGAGAAAGTGTGTATCTAGGTTGAACCTTGGGGATTATAGGCCAGCCATCCTTGCTGTACTATTTCCTTTCTGATGTTATGATGGTAGGATTCTAGCTTCCCTCTCCTTCCATGCTTTCCCTACCATGTTGAGCTCTACCTTCTGAAACTGTAAGTTGAAATAACCTCTTTATTACTTAAGCCACTCTGGCCGGTTATTTCATCCCAGCAATGAGAAAGTAACTGATACATCATGAATAGGATACCTTCTTATAAGTTGCTGTTAAGAGGGCCCTAATCACCCCAAGACAATACAGGCTATTGCTTCTGATCTTTTTTAAGGAGTTGTAAGGTGTTTATTTTTTAATATTCTTATATATTATGTTTTATTAAGTAGAAACTTTGTATGGACACATCATATATTGGTACCATCAATTTTCTCTTCTCTGTTCTCACTCCACTGAGGACCCTCCTTAGTGGGATTGCTAGTATTCACCAAGGGGCTGTGGGAGATGAGCTGTGAGAGCTGCAGTCCTTCATTTTGGGTGGGGCTATGTCTCTGGATATTACTTCCCACACTGAGGCTCCTCCATTCCCCTCTTCCACAAACTTCCCTGAGCTTTGGTGGGTGTACTTTAATTCTACTTTAGTGTTGAGTCCTCAGAAGCCTCTGGATTTCTGCTTTGGTGCATGTTGAGCATTCTCAGTGTCTATCTCCATTACCCTGGCTCATGTTATCAGGCTCACTGTGGAAACAGCACACTTTGTCATCTTGCCAGTTCCTCTGTGGTTTCACCCGGGATCTGGCTGCTGTGTGAGGGGTGGTTCATTGCCTGCCAGGGAGTCAGCTATTCTTGTCTTGATTGTAGATTATGGCTGTTCTTGGTTCTTGCCACTTTCTGAAAAATAAAAACAGATTGTACAACAAAGAGTGAGATCAAGATAAATTAAAGGGCATAAGTGTTAATTTGGAGTGATTTTGTTGGGTGTACCCTCACTTTTGGATGAAGACTAGTGGGAGATCCTCACTGGAGCCCATTATTTTGGTGTTCATTAGGGTTCTGACTAGGTTCCTAGTTCCAGGAATGGGATCCTTTCCATTGAGCAGATTTCTTTCATAGTCCATCAAAGAGTCCATCAGAGACTGCTGCTCTGTTTTGCTTCCTGTGCTGGTTGTTCTCATATGGCAGTGTTCCCTGCTTGCTCACTATATTGTTGGCTATTTTCCCCCTGCTGCTCATATAGTGCTTTTCAGCACTATATGGAATTTAAATTTATTTATTTATTTATTTGAGAGATAAAGAAGCAGATATATAGATACAGAATGGGCATGTCTGGCCCTTCAGCCACCACAAACAAGCTCCAGATGTATGTTCCACCTTGAGCATCTGACTTATGTGGGTCCTAGGAAATCAAACCTCATCCTTTGGCTTCATAGGCAATTGCCTTAACCGCTAAGCAATCTCTATATCCCATTGCCATTTCTCTTGATTGCCCACTATAACTATATGGTGAGTCATTATTGCTGATGGTACAATATGTTCTGGTTGCAGTGCATGAAGAAATTAAGCTAGCCCTAATCTAGAAACTTTATTTCTGTTGGATAGCTGTCACAGTGCTGGAAAGAGTAATACAAGTTGCCAGGGGACAATTATTGTCAATATCCATATTTTGTTATGAGTCCCATGAGCTCCACACCTAACCATCCAGACTAGATGTGTCCACTGGCACAGTAGTGGCATGACTTTTATGGGGGTAACTCACTGCTTTCTGACCAGACGTGAGGCCCACTCCACAGTTCATGCAGGAAGTTCCTGCCTGTAAGCCTGGTCAAAAGTCTGGGTCTGGAAAGGTAATAGGCATAAGTTACTACTGTTGTTTGGATAAATGGATATGTTATATACATCAAACTGTCTTCTCAATATTTATGTTGACCAACAGAGTAGCACTGATCTCAGGATTGCTCAGAGAAGCTTCTTTTTTAAAGTAGGAGGTGTTTGCTGTACAGATTCATAAATGGTCCAAGTGCTAAGAATAAGCTATTGCTTGAGTGCTCATTCCCAAATAGCACATCTATATTATCCCTTTCAGGGCTCAGGGAAGATTGAGGAAAGATTGACAAAAAGAATGCTATTGTTATCATATTAGGTCCTGCAGACATGGCCATGGCAATTGCACCCTTGAACTCATAGCAACTGTGATTACCTGCACAGACTTGTACACGATGGGCCTGTTGGCCTTCGGTAAAAGGGTGAGAGACCTAGTGAGGCCCCACCCCTCCCTGAGTATTTGTAGATAGTTAAGGGTTGCTGTGAGAAAAGAGCATTTTCTTCAGTGGTATAGAAACTGATGAATGTCCTATACTTTTGTACATAATCTCTCACTCATGCTCCTATAAATAATATTAATTGGGCTGGAGAGATGGCTTAGCAGTTAAACGCTTGCCTGTGAAGCCTAAGGACCCCGGTTCGAGTCTCAGTTCCCCAGGTCCCATGTTAGCCAGATGCACAAGGGGGCGCACGCGTCTGGAGTTCGTTTGCAGAGGCTGGAAGCCCTGGCGCACCCATTCTCTTTCTCTCCCTCTATCTGTCTTTCTCTTCTTGTCTGTCGCTCTCAAATAAATAAAAATTAAAAAAAGAATCCGGATCTTTGTCTTAGCTCTGTCTGATTTAAAATAATAATAATAATAATAATAATAATAATAATAATATTAATTAATCCCATCGGCTCATTTAAAACAAAGAAGACATGAAGGTAGAATGAGGATGAAGGACTATTTGAGAAGAGGAAGGGAATCAGTGAAAGGGAGATGAAAGAGTAATAAAGGGTAGGCATCATCAAAGTACATTACATACACATATGAAAATGTCACACTGATAGGACCCCAACTTAGACCCAAGAAGGAATTTAAGAGTTAAGAGAAGGAGGTTGATAGCAGCTGAGGCAGGGAGAGTCATGCAGCAGAGCTCTCTCAGCCCCCACCCCCTGCCTAGCACTGTCTCTTCCTGGCCTTGCCCTTGAGCCTTGCCCTTGCCTTCCATCTGTGGAACTGGTTTTATTTGGCAGGAGCCTGACTGCTAGCAGTTCCCAGGCTTCACAAATTACAGCTGTTGCCACAGAGAAAGTGACTGTCTTTCCCTAGCTCTGGCTGAAGTAATGGCTGTACAAGCCTTGGTCCTTCTCGCTGACAGTGACCAGGAGCTAGGCATATGGCCCAGGCCTTGACCACTGGAGTGCAGAAAGTTGTGCTGCCCTAGAGAACCAAGTGTGCTTGTAGCCTTGCCTACAGGGTTGATAGTAGTACCAGCCTCCCAAGTCACTCCTGCTCCTGTTTGTCCTGCTCCAGGACCATAAAGTTAAAAGTAGGTTCATCACCCTTGGAGCCCAGCCTGGCCTGGAGGTTGCAGAGAGTGAGCTGCTGTCTGTAGCCCTGCCTCCACAGCCAAATATCAGAGCTGGGAAGTAGGGTATGATGACTGGGACCTGGGGGAAGGGACCTCAGCCCACCTGGAGACACTTCAGGTTCTCTCCACTGGGCTTGGGCAGTGCTGTGGCTAACTTTGTTTTTTGGTTTTCAGGGTAGGGTCTGCCTCTAGCTCAGGCTAACCTACTGTGTAGTCTCAGGGTGGCCTTGAATTCATGGCTGCCCTCCTACCTCTGCCTCCCAAGTGCTGGGATTAAAGGTGTGCACCACCATGCCTGGCCTGTGGCTAACTTTGTAATAGAGGGCTAAGGACATGTCAGTGTCTGTGTCCAGGGTAATGGTGATCTGGCACTTGGTATGGAGTCTTCCTCTGGGAACTGCCCTGTCCTGGGTACTTTACAAGTATCATAGATGTCCAAGGAGACCCATGTACAGGTCACTAGACTCGTGGGGAGGGGCATGATTCTGTTGGCACTTGTGGTGGTTTGAATAGAATAGATGGCCCCCAATATATTCAGTTGTTTGTTTGTAGTTTGCATCTGCTGGATACCTGGCTGGAGGCAATGTCAGTGGGTGGATCTTAAGTTGTGGTGGTGGGTTTCAGATTTCAATCTAAAGATATGAAAAGTGTGCCTAGCTGGAGTTCCTGAAGTGTGCTGTGTGGCTTTTGACCTTTATGCTTATACTTTCTCTCTCTCTCTCTCTCCCTTTCTCTCTCTCTCTCTCTCTCTCTCTCTCTCTCTCTCTCTCTCTCTCTCTCTCTCTGCTTGGACCTGTGAAGGCAGGCCAGCTTCTTCTGCCATTTATGGAACTTTCCCTGGATCTTTAACCTTCAATAAATATCCCTTCCTCCACAACTGTGTCTGGTCTGAAAGTTCATCTCAGTGACCCTGAAGCTGTCTGCTACAGCACTCAAGGACTGTGGAGCTGGGACTGGTCTTACTGAGTTGATTGGCAAGAGGAAAATAAAGGACCCATGGCAAAAAATAAAATAAAATAAAATAAAAAAAGAAAGAAAGAAAGAAAGAAAGAAAGAAAGAAAGAAAGAGAAAGAAAATGTCACACTGAAACACTTTAGTATGAATAATTAATGTTAGGTCTGGATAGGCTCCCAAGGTTGAGTCACCAAGGACAGAAGAATGATGACAGTGGCATAAAGAAGTAAATTGGTCACATTCCTCAAGAAACTACTTGGTCATTATCCCCTCCTTGCCTTACAATCCCCCAGATCATGGCTTCCTTCTCCCTTATCTCAGAAGTCACATGGTCACTGTTCTGGTATTAAGCCCTAGCTATTTTAAATGGTTAATATAATGATCTCACCTAAAGGAACTTTTCTATTCAACATACCAAGTGAGTTCTTTTTCCTTCCTCACCTTCTCCCAACTGAAAAAGGCCTATAAAGCCCACTACCTGAAAACTCAGGTTGGCTGTTATTGACCCTCTGAAGCTTCGGACCATTTCTGCCTGATAAAGGCTCTCTCACCCACCACAATTTGGCCTTACTCTTCTCTTCCTTGTTTCCTCCCTCCTTCTTGGTAAGTGTCCCTCTTGGTTGGCCTACTCTAGGGTTTAATCCCTCCTTGTGGAAGCCATACCTGCATGCCTAGCTATACCCCTCGCCTGCTTTTAGGCATCAACCTCAGGTCTTGAGAAAGACATACTCTTAACACCTTGGGTCTCTCACTGTCTGGTCTACCATACCCTAAGGGATGCCTTTTTGTTCAGTTGTACCATCTTGGGACACTCTTTCCCTCCCTCCTCTCCCTCTTCCTCCTGAAGTCTCATCTTTAGCTGCCAGCCACTTACCCCTTCAAGAGCACAGTTGCCCACCTTTCCCAGCTAATAGGCTAAACAGCTGAGAGTTGTGACCTGCATGAAATCTGCCCATATGGGAGGTGCAGGCCCCGTTTACCCTATTGGAAAAGGGGGTCATATTGGTGTTCTGTGTAAACACAGCTTAAGTTCCTTTTTGTCACCTTTGTTTTTTTCTTTCCCTTCTTCGTAAGAAGAAATTTTCTAGTAGCAATCTATGACTTCTGAATGTGCCATTATCCAAAAATGTAGGCATTAGTATGTTTTTTTCAGAATATCTTGCATCTGTTGTCATATTTGTTCTCTTACCTTGGTCTCATTTAGGCCGTTCCACTCCCTGTATCCAGTTCTTGTACTTACATATATACAGTGTCATCCCCTAAAGTCTTTCCCTCTCCTGCCTCCCTTATATTCTTTTTCTAGCTTACTGGTCTCCGATTTTGGGTTCCAGATCATACACAAGGCTAAACATTTGTAGCTAGGATCCATGTATGAGAGATAACCTGAGATGTTTGGCTTCTTGGAGCTGGGTTACCTCACCTAGTAGAATCCTTTCCATATCCATCCATTTTCCTGCAAATTTCATTTTTCTTTACCACTGAATAGAACTCCATTGTGTAAATGTTCCACATCTTTATTATCCATCCACCTGTTGAGAAAATCTAGGCTGGTTCCATTTCCTAGTTATTGAGAATAAAACAGCAATAAACATGGTTGTACAAGTATCTCTGAGGTAGTGAAAAAAGTCCTTACAATATATACTTAGGAGGGCTGGAGAGATGGCGTAGCGGTTAAGTGCTTGCCTGTGAAGCCTAAGGACCCCGGTTCGAGGCTCGGTTCCCCAGGTCCCACGTTAGCCAGATGCACAGGGGGGCGCACGCGTCTGGAGTTTGTTTGCAGAGGCTGGAAGCCCTGGCGCGCCCATTCTCTCTCTCTCCCTCTATCTGTCTTTCTCTCTGTGTCTGTCACTCTCAAATAAATAAATAAAAATTAAAAAAAAATTTATAAAAAAAATAAAAATAAATAAAAAAAACAATATATACTTAGGAGTGCTATAGCTGGATCATATGGTAAATGTATTTTTAGCTGTATCAAGAACCTCCACAATCACTGTAACCAGACTACATTCCCACCAACCATACAGAAAGGTTCCTTTTTTTCTGCATCCTCGCCAACATTGTCATTTGTTTTCTTGATGATGGCCATTCTGACAGGAGTGAAACTGAATCTCAAAGTAGTTTTAATTTGCATTTCCCTGATGGCTAAGGATGTATAACATTTTTTTAGATGTGTATATGCCATCTGTACCTCGTCTTTGAGAACTCTTATTTAGTTCCATAGCCCATTTTTTAATTGGGTTGTTTAATTTCTTACTGCTTTGGTTTTTGAATTCTTTGTATATGCTGGATATTAATCCTCTGTCAGATGTACAGCTGGCAAAGATTTTCTCCCATTCTCTTGGTTGTCTCTTTGCTCTATTCACATTGTCCTTGCTGTACAAAACCTTTGTAATTTCATGAGATCCTAGTGGTTGATTAGTGGTTTTACTTCCTGAGTAACTGGGATTATATTCAGACAGCCTATGCCAATATGTTGAAGGGTTTCCCCAAACTTTTCCTCTAGCAGTTTCAGAGTTCCAGGACTGATATTAAAGCCCCTGATCAATTTGGACTTGATGCTTATGCATGGAGAAAGACAAGAATCTATTTTCAACTTTCTACATATAGATATCCAATTTTCCCAGAACCACTTTTTGAAGAGGCCATCTTTTCTCCAGTGAATATTTGGGCTTTTTTTTTTTTTTGCATAAATCAGATTTATGTAGCTGCCAGGATTGAAATCTGCATCCTCTATTTTGTCCCATTGATCTATGTGTCTGTTTTTGTGCCAGTACCATGCTGTTTTGTTACTATGTAATACAGGTTAAAATTAGGTATGGCAGTACAATCAATATTACTTTTTTTTTCAAGGTACTATGATTTTTTTAATATTTTTATTTTATTTATTTATTTATTTAATTATTTTATTGATCACTTCCATAATTGTAAACAATCTCCCATTGCAATTCCCTATTTCCCCTTTGAAATTCCACTCTTCATCAAATACTCTCCAACTCTCAAAAGTCTCTCTTTTATTTTGATGTCATGATCTTTTCCTTCTATGATGATGGTCTTGTGTAGATAGTGTCAGACACTGTGAGGTCATGGATATCCAGGCCATTTTGTGTCTGGAGGAGCACATTGTAAGGAGTCCTACTCTTCCTTTAGCTGTTACATTCTTTCCACCACTTCTTCTGCAACATAGCCTTGGAAGGTGTGATAGAGATATTTCAGTGCTGAGCACTCCTTTGTCACTCCTTTTCAGCACCATGGTGCCTTCTGAGTCATTCCAAGGTTCTCTAATGAGAAGTGAGAATAGCATTAATATATAGGTATCAACATTAAGAGAAGTGCTTAATGGGCAATTTGATGAGCATAGTATAAACAATTAGCCAGACAGCAGCAGACATTACACCCCTAGAGCTCATGACTAACCTAGTTGTAGGTTTTCAGTATCAGGGATATATTCCCTCCCAAGGAGCAGGCCTCTAGTCAAATTATAGGGTGGTTTGTTTCCCCCACAACAGGTATACCACTTTCTGTACCCATTGGCTCATTTGGCCTAGCTGGTCAAATATAAGGTTTACAGTGTCTGCTGTTGGGTATCTTCACTGGTGATTTCTTTCTCTCCCACTGAACTGCATGTACTGTGGATTTTTCCAACTTACTGTCAGCTGGTCTACATGGAGGAGGTTTTCAGCTCAGCTCCAACAGGATTTGTCAGTGAACTTGCAGCCCAAGTATGTGGAGTCTTCAGTAATAGGGTCATACCATCTATTCCTGGTGGAAAGCCAAGGGCCTCAGCAAAGGCCTTTAATGTTTTGGCGTGCATCAGGGACCTTCCTGGCTAATAACTCACTTGAAGGTATCCCATCCCTGGCACTGAAAATTTTCTAGTAACAAGCCTTAATTTTGTTGCTCAAAATTGTTTTGGCTATTTGAGATTTTCTTCCAAATGAATTTTGGGATTTTTTTTTCTATTTCTGTGAAGAGCATATTTGGAATTTTATGGGGGAGGGTTGCATTAAATGTGTAGATTGCTTTTGGTACGATTTACATTTTCAAAATATTGATCCAATTCGAGAATATGAGATGTCGCTGGGCGTGGTGGCTCATGCCTTTAATCCCAGCACTCTGGAGGCAGAGGTAGGAGGATTGCTGTGAGTTCGAGGCCACCCTGAGACTCCATAGTGAATTCCAGGTCAGCCTGGGCTACAGTAAGACCCTACCTCTTAAAACCAAAAAAATAAAAAAGAAAAGAAAAAGAATATAAGATGTCTCTCCATTTCCTAGTGTGTTCTGTACTTTCTCACTTAAATGTTTTAAAGTTCCCTTTGCAGAGATCCTTCACTTCCTTGCTTACAAATTTTGCAAAGTACTTTATGTTTTTGAGGCAATTGTGAATGGAGAGATTCCTTGATCTCATCTTCTGCATGTTTTTTGTTAGTATATAGGAAAGTTACTGATTTCTGTTTGTTTATTTTGTATCCTGCGACATTGCTAAGGGTATTTTTCAGTGCTAATAGTGTGCTGGTAGAATCTTTAGTGTCCTTTATGTATAGAATCATATCATCTTCAAATAATTATAATATGATCTCTTCCTTTCCAACTTATATCCCTTTTATGAGTGTCCCTTGCCTTATTACTATAGCTAAGACTTCCAGTACTGTATTAAATAAAAGTGGGGACAGTGGACAGCCTTGTATTTTTATTAAATTTAGTGCAAATGCTTCAAGTTTTTCCCAATTTAGTATTATGTTGGCTGTAGGTTTGTAATAAATAGATTTATTATGTTGAGATATGTTCCTTCTATTTCCAGTTTCCATAGGACTATTGCCATGTTTGATTTTGTCAAATGCCTTTCATGCATCTATTGAGATGGTCATGTGATTTTTGTCCTTCAGTCCATTTGTATAGTCTATTACATGTGTAGATTTGCTTATATTGAACAATGTCTGCATCTCTGGGATAAAGCCTACTTGTTGGGGTTAATAATCTTTCTGATATATTCTTATATTCTGTTTGTCAATATTTTGATGAGAATTTTTGCATCTATATTCATGAGGGAAATTGGTCTGTTATTTTCTTTTTTTGTTGTTATGTTTTTGCCTGGTTTTGGTATCAGGGTGATGCTGGCTCTGTAGAAGGGTTCAGTAGAATTCCTTCCTTTACTATCTAATGGAAAAGTTTGAGAAATGGTGTTATATTTTCCATAAAGGTCTGGTAAAATTCACCAGTGAATCCATGTGGGCATGACCTTTTTTGAGTTGGGAGACTTTTTATAACTGTTGGATCTCCATGTTATTGGTCAATTTAAATAGTTTATCTCATCTTGATTTAAATTAGGTATGCCATATGAGTCAAGGAATCATCCATCCATTTATGATTTTCAAAATTAGAGGCACATACATTTTTAAAGTATGTTCTTATGATTTTCTAAATTTCTTTGGTGACTGTTATAACTATGCCTTTTTCATCTCTAATTTTATTAATTTTTGTCTCTTTCTTCTGATCAGATTTGCTAAGTGTTTATAAATCTTGTTTATTCTGTCAAAGAACCAATCGTTGTTTCATTGATTCTTTGTATTTTTGTGGTGGGGGTTCTATTTCATTAATTTCTGCCATAATATATTTTATTTCTTTCCATATACTGATATTTGGCTTGCCTTGTTCTTCTTTTTTCCAGGGACTTAAGGTGAATCAGTAAATTGTTTACTTGTGCACTAGTTTATTAATATATGCACTTAGAGCTATAAACTTCTTTCTTAGGACTGCCTTCATTGGGTCCCAAAGATTTTGGTATGTTTTATTCTCATATTCATTTGAGTCTATGAATTTATTGATTTTCTCAATATGGCATTCATCATTCAATAGTGTACTGTTTAATATCCATGAATTTATGCCTTCTCAGTAGTTATTCTTGTTGATGATTTATAGTTTAATCCCATTGTGGTCAGATAGAGTAAAAGGGGTTATTTCAATTTTCCTGTAATTGTTAAGATTTGCTTTGTGTCCTAACATATGGTCTATTTTAAAGAATGTTCCATGTGCTGCTGAGAAATATGTATATTCTGCAGAATTTGGATAGAATATTCTGTGAATATGTGCTAGGTCCATTTGTCCTTGGCATCATTTCATACAGATTCCTCTCTGTTTAATTTTTCCTGGGATGACCTGTCAATTGATGAGAGTGGTGAATTGAAGTCACTCACTACAATTGTGTTTGGTGTTATCTGTGCCATTAATTCTAGTAGTGTTTGTTTGATGAAAGTGGGAGCCCCCATGTTAGGGGCATATATGTTTAGGATTGTAATGTCCTCCTCTTGTAGTGTTCCTTTAATTAGTATAAAGTGACCTTCTTTATCTTTCCTCATTAATGTTGGTTTGAAGCCTATCCTGTCAGATATTAGGATAGCAGCAACTGCTTGTTTGCTAGGCCCATTTGCTTGAAATACCATTTTCTATCCTTTCATCCCAAGATAGTGTCTATCTTTTATTGAGAGATGAGTTTCCTAGAGGCGCCAAACAGGAGGATCCTGCCTTTTGATCCAGTTTGCAAGCCTGTGTCTTTTGGTTGGGGCATTGAGACCATTGATACTAGGCTTTATTATTGATAGTTATGTGTTAAGCACACCATTATTCTTGTTTCATAGTGATTCCTGTTTTCCTTTACTCTCTTGTTTTAACTGTTTTCTTGAGTATGTTTTATTTTTTCCTGTTTCCTCATGTGTGTGTTTTTCTTACTCTTCAGCATAAATGATTCTGTCAAGTGTTTGCTGTATAACTGGGTTAATTGTCATAAAGTCCTTTAGCTTGTTTTTGTTCTGAAATGTCCTTATTTCCCATTCAATTTGGATACATAACTTTGCATGATAAAGTATTCTGGGTTGAAGGTTGTTATTTTTTAAATATTTTGTTTATTTATTCATTTATTTGAAAGAGAAAGGGGGGAGAGAGAGAATGGGTATGCCAGCGCATTCAGCCACTGCAAACCAACCCCAGATGCATGTGCCCCCTGTGCATCTGGCTAACGTGGGTCCTAGGGAATGGAACCTGGGTCATTTGGCTTTGCAGGAAAATGCCTTAATGACTAAGCCATTACTCCAGCCCCACAGTTGTTAATTTTTATAACTCAGAATACATCATTCCAAGTCCTTCTGACTTTTTAAAGCTTGTGTTGAGTAACCTGCTATGAGCCTTATCAACTTTCTCTTGTTAGTTAGTTGCTTATTCTCTTCAACTGCTTTAAATATATTTTCTTTGGTTTGCATGTTTTCAAGTTGAATTAAACATTGCAAGGAACAGTTCTTTCCAGATTTTGTCTGTTTAGTGTTCTAAATGCTTTTTGCATTTGCATTGCCATTTCTTTTGCAATTTGGGGAAAATTTTCTTCTATGATTTCAAGCCTCTGGACTGAATTTCTTCTCTTTTTACTATAATCTGAATTCTTATGTTTGATCTTTTCATAGTGTCCAGATCCTATTAGCTGATTTATAAAAAATTTGTACAGTAATTAATCCACCATCTGGTCTTCTAGTTTAGATATTCTGTTCTGTCCTTCATCCATTCTACTGGTGAAACTTTCCACTTTTTTTTTTTTTTATTCGACTGACTGTGATTTTCAGTGCTACAACTTCTGCCTGGTTTTTCTTTAATATCTCTAGTTCCTTACTCATATCTTGTAGTGACTGCCTTATTTCAGTAAGCTGGTTTCCGCTACTGTCTTGGAATTCCTTCAGGAGTTTGTTTTCTTCTTTAATTCTTTTGTTTGATTCTTTGATTTCTTTGAATCCTTTGATTTTTTTTTTTCTTTGATTTGTTTTAGTGTAGATAAAATCATTTCTTAAAAATGTTTATCAGGAATGTCATCTAAAACAGTCTCATTGGGGTGCCATTTCTGATGTATTTATAATTTTTGGTGGGATTGTGTTGTCTTGATTCTTTGTGTTTCTTGTATTATATTGTTCTAATTTTTCATCCTGAGTTGATTGAATGCCTGGGGTTTTAATAATCATCACTGTTTTTAGATTTAGAAATCCAACTTTATGTACCTTCAGAGTAGGATTTTAAGGTGCCAAGTGTAGCTCTTATACTCCTACCCAACCTTAGAAGTAATCCTAGGTGTTGAGTTTGTCTGCTATTCAACTATTCTTTTGGGCTGGATGGAGCAATTTACTGGCAAATTCTAAAATTCAACTGAGCAATACACAATCTCCAATAGCCCACCAGTCCCCTAACTCCACCCCCCCCAAGCAGGCACCCTAATCATAACCCTTGCTTTAGGATACTGCCTCACTTACTACAGGGAAGGGGACCCAGGCCAGCAGAGGTCCACTTGTCTTACTGCATAGGGAAGATTGCCCCAGCCCTCAAGCAACTTCAGGCTGGCTGTGCCTGCCAGCCCACTCAAGCTCAGAGGCCTGATCCATCCATCTGCATGCAGCACAAGCCAGTTTAGGCCCATGCTGCCAATCTGTCCATCAGAGCTCATCCCACTCTGCCCATCTGCCTGCTTGACAATCTGGCTGCTTATCCATGCATGAACTCAGGTCTGTTCCACCTGTCCGTGTGTGAGCTCAAGCCTGCTTTGCCCATTCTACTGTGCAAGCTCTGACCCAATCCCCCCACCTTCTGCCCAGTGGGCATGTGAGTCAGGCTGATCCACCAACCCA
Organism: Jaculus jaculus; assembly: GCF_020740685.1. Classification (NCBI taxonomy): domain Eukaryota; kingdom Metazoa; phylum Chordata; class Mammalia; order Rodentia; family Dipodidae; genus Jaculus; species Jaculus jaculus. The sequence goes on along the minus strand of NC_059103.1, from coordinate 61,056,903 downwards.
AGCATGAGTTTAGGACTGCTTTGCCCATCAGCTTGCCCATATATGAGCTCACAACCACTCCCCCAAAGAGGCACCACTTCCCCTGCTCATTGAGACCACAGTCCTACTCTTCTTGTCCATATACTGTGATGCAGAGACAATAGCACAAAAGTAATAACATCAAAAATCAAATGCAAGTAAATCCAGTTCTACAATGGATGTCTCTAATCAAAACATAGAAGAGACATTAGGATCAGAACACCAAGATGAAGCTATAAGAAATGAAACCCTGACCAAGATACTGCTAGAACTTGCAGAAAATCAACAAAAGGACCAATAATCATGTGGATGCTGCCATCACTAGACCAGACCTAATAGATAAGAAAATGGAAGGAGTTCAAAGAGAGCTAAGAGATATGAAGGAGAGTGATAACAAGAGGAACTCAAAAATCAGCTGGTGATGTTAAATGAAGACATAAACAAATGCCAGGATGAATTCCAAGAAGCATCAAGAAAATCAGAAAATGGGGCTGGAGAGATGGCTTAGTGGTTAAGCGCTTGCCTGTGAAGCCTATGGACCCCGGTTTGAGGCTTGGTTCCCCAGGTCCCACGTTAGCCAGATGCACAAGGGGGCGCACACATCTGGAGTTCGTTTGCAGAGGCTGGAAGCCCTGGCGTGCCCATTCTCTCTCTCTCCCTCTATCTGTCTTTCTCTCTGTGTCTGTCTCTCTCAAATAAATAAATAAAAAATGAACAAAAAATATTTAAAAAAAAAAGAAAATCAGAAAATGATGTGAAAAGGGAGCTTGACAGAGGGATGGAAACTATACATAGAAAATTAGTAGAAAATGCAAACCTAATTGAACAAGCTCAAAACTCTTTAGAAGCTCTCAAGACTAGAGTCAGCCATGTAAACTCAGATGTGGAAGACAAGACAGAAGAAAGAGTTCTAGAGTTCAAAAGTTTCAATAAGTTCAAAATTTTCTGTGACCAGAACATGAGGGAATTGTGGATACCCTTAAATGTCCTAAAATCTGGATCATGGGAAACCCAGAAGGGGAAGAAATTCAGACCAAAGGCATGGAGAACTTATTTAACAAAATAATCAAGGAAAATTTTCCCACTTGCTCAAAAGAAAGACCCATCAAGATAGAATAAGCTAACAGAACTCCAAACAGATTGGACCAAAGTTAAAACTCTTCAAGCCATATTTTCATTAAGACTCTAAACACTGACATCAAAGAGAAAATCTTAAGTAGCTAGGGAAAAACAGCACATCACTTTTAACTGTAACCCCATCAGAAATATGTCAATGGAACACTGCAAATCTAAGAACCTATGGCTTCCAACTAAAACAACTTTACCCAGCAAAAGTATCCATCATAAGAGATGGTAGAAGAAATACTTCCCATGAAAAAACCTCACTTTAGAATTATCTGAACACAAATCCAAACCTACAGAGAGTATTTCAGGAAATTCTCCGCACAGAAGAATCAAATAATCATCTTCTAATTCCTACAAGAAGCAGATCGCAATAACCAAACTCAGAGAAGGCACCAAACAAATTCAAAGTACATGAAAATGCCAAACCACATATACCAACATAATACAGCAAAACCAACAGATTGCCCACAGAATGGGAGAAAATATTTGCTGAATATCCAGCTGACAGAGGCCTGATCTCTAGAATCTACAAAAACTCAAAAACTGAAACAATAAAAAGTCAAACAACCCACTCACAAAATGGAGCAAAGAACTGGACAGGCAGTTCACCAAGGAAGAAATACAAATGGCAAACATATACTTAAGAAAATTTTCATTATCACTAATCATCAGGGAAATGCAAACTAAAACAACCATGAGATTACACCTTACCCACATAAGGATAGCAAACATTAAAAATTCAAATGATAATAAATGCTCGAGAGGAAGCAGAGAAATAGGATCCCTTACCCACTGTTGGTGGGAATGTAAGATGGTGCAACCACTTTGGCAAGCAATATGGAGGCTCCTAAAAGGGCTGACTATAGAGTTATCAAAAGACCCAGTTATTCCTTTACTGGGCATGTACCCTAAAACCTCCAAGCCTCAGTCCAGAGATATTTGCTCAACAATGTTTATAGCTGCTCAAATTCGTAATAGCTAAGAGCTGAATCAGTCCAGATGTCCATCACTAGAAGAATGGGTAACTAAGATGTGGTATATCTACAAGATAGAATTCTACACAGCAGAAAAATTAACACAATGAAATTTGATGAAAAATGGTTGAACCTGGAACAGATCCTGCTCAGTGAACTTACCCAATCACAGAAAGATCATCATCACATAGTCTCACTGATCTGCAGCACCTAATCTGAATCCACCTAAGATGCCTGAATCTACACTCAGCACGCATCTCAAGGACTGGACAATAGTGTGGGTGGGGAGGGGGGGAGAATAAGGGTGGGAGTAGGGGAAACAAAACTGGACCCAAAAGGCAATGGTACTATAAAATTCTACATCCTAAAAGACAGACCAAATGGTTGAATCTTCACCAGGCCCCTAGAGGAAACACCTGAGTCACAAGGCTGTGGAGAGAGAGAATGAAGACTGACCTTAGTCTTCTACTGTTTCTCTCTCTCTCTCTCCCTTTATATTAAACTCCTTTGTATTACTTATCTTTTTATTCCTTCTCTTCATGGGCATTGACCTGTAACTCCCAGTAACAGTAGGTGGCTATCATCCACAATGAGCTTTTTTTTTTTTTTTTAATTTTTATTAGCATTTGCCATGATTATAAAAAAATCCCCTGTTAATTCCCTCCCTCCCCCCCCACTTTCTCCTTTGAAATTCCATTCTCCATCATATTACCTCCCCATAACAATCATTGTACACAATGAGCTTTTGATCAGAGAGACCTACAAGATTTCCTAAAAGATTAACAGATTTCTGTCAGAGTACTTGATGACCCACCAAAGGTTAGCAGTAAGATCCTACTGCTGAAGACACCATATGTTGTTGACACATAACATGGAGTAACATGCCTAGAAGCTGGAAGAGAGTCAGTCCTCAAATAGTCAGCAAGTCTAGTGCCAGAAGGTGCTAGATGGAAGACCGGGGGAAGATAACCAGTATCTGTCCAAGCAACTCATGGACTAACCTACTTATCAGCAAACAACCTGACGGGATGCTGACACAAGTGCAATAGTGGCGCACAGCCATGGTGGGAAACCATCTGCTCTAGATTTGGCTAACTGATCCATTCAGTGGAATGGAACCCATAGCTGGAGCTGGGAGACAAGCCAGAAACAGATCCAAAAATGAGCCTGCTCTCCATTATCAAGCTACCACCAATCATGGGCTACAAGAGGGCCTACACATATTAAATTCTCTATAAAAAAATAAGGGTCATCCCATTCATCTGGTATTAACTTTACTCTCCATTGGAGAATCTGCTTCTCTTTTTCAGATAGATACAGATCCTAAGGAGAGAACCACCCCATCAAACCTCAAAAGGGCCCCAGCTGAAACTAAGAATAAGTGGTTAAACAAGCAAGGATGCTCTTTTCTTGGTGAACCTGGTACCAGCACAAGGGTGAAGGAGATCGACACAGAGAACAATCAAGTCCTACCAAATCAGATAACCAGAGACACAGAGGGTCACAAGACCTCATCACTGAAGCAGACCTAAAATGAACCCAACACGGATCAGGGAAATTTGCAGATGAAGGGACCAAAAGAATGTCAGAGCCACACGTTGGGTCATGATACACAGAGATATTTCTTCCTACCTATAACTCCATAATGCATGACCTATGTACTTCAACAAGGAGGGGCCAGAGGTAGGTGGGAGGACAGGGAAGAGGCTAACAATGGTACCAACTTGACTATATTCACTGAGTATAAAACTAATTAATAAAAAAAATAAAAATTAAAAAAAGAACTGAGAAAGAAATATGTACAAGTATCATTCATCCTCCAATTTTCACATTATAAACTCCACTTAGCAAAATAAGACCATTGAGATGAAGTTGTGACCCTCCCAATAGACAGAGTGATATCCAATAGCATCCCTGACAATCCTCAGCACACATCTACCTCAGTGTCCTTTCCATCAAAGTTCATTATCTTCAAAGTACCTTCTTCTCTGAAGATCAATCCACTCCTTCATATACACCCATGCCAAAACACAGATATACCTTCCTTTCTTCCTGCTTCTTTTTCATTCTTACTGAATTTTTATACATGGGAAAACAAGTTTAAAAATCCTTACAGAGTAGATAGTATTGATCTCAACATGACATTGGAGAAAATTAATATCCAGAGTTGGACAAAGCCAAGAGTTGGACTCAAATCTCTGTGGTAACACATTCATTGTGATGTAAACATTTTCCAACTTTCAGTTCCTTTATTGCCGTGCCTAGACCCATTTGTGACTGTTTGCCTACATGTCCCCACATCTATGCTAGTACTTGATTTTTTTCTTGATTTTTTTTTTCTTACATTTATTTTGTAACAGTCTTTAGATCATGACCACAAATAGCAAGTATTTTGTATCACTTGCTATATACATAGGACATGATTATACAAATGTGAATGAGGTAAATAAGAGTACCCACAAATTTTAGCTGCACAGCATTAATGGAAAAAGGCTTTACAATAGAATTCTGCTTTTCACCACAAAATAAAATATTTTAAAAATTATAGAGCAAGCCAATCAAATTTTAACACTCTTCTTAAAATATCAAAACATCTGGCATGTGTTATATATGTATGTTTGTATGTGTATGTTGAAATATATATCAAATAATAAGATCTAGTGGGAATTTCATGTGCCCCAAAAACTTATGCGACTTTATGTCCATATTCAGGAAGATGGAAATGCTAAACTTCAGCTACAGAGTAATGAACATAATAATATACTTCTGAACATCCAAGTTGAAGCCACCCTCCCAAACCTCATCCTGGGCCCCACATAGGAACCACTGATTTACCTATCCTGAATGATGAAGAACTTCACAGGGTCTGTGGAGTTGCTGCTGGGCATGGCATAGTAGTTGGTCATTGGCAGTGCAAATCAGGACAGGTCACCCCCATTCAGCATGGTGCCCAAGTACAGGAAGGCCTCAGGAGACAGCATTGCCGAGGAGCCTTAGCAGGGCACAGTATAGGCAGGATTTTGGAAAGGAGCCATCCACACACATACCTGTCCCACCCACTCTGATGTTCAGAGAACTGCAGAAGAAGAGGAGATGGTGAGAGGACCAGGCTGAGCTCATCCCATGTCCAATCAGCATTCCTGGACAATGCTTTGCCATTATCTGCCATGTTAACCTTGATGAGGAGAGCCCACCCACCATTGCTTAATAAATTGTAATGAGCACACAAGAGGCACTGTGGGCATCTTGGAAAGATGCAGGTTCTTGTTGCATAGGTTAGGGACAGGGCTTAAGGCTCTGCATCTCTAGCAAGCTCCTGATAATGCTAATGCTACAGTCCGTGGACCATATCTTGAGTCATATGTCCAGGCTCTCATTTCAGGACCCTGCTGCCACTCCTGTCTGCCCTCAAGATTAGGCAAGTTGAGTGATTTCTTCTTGAGTTTCAGCCTCCAACAGATTAAAAGAGACAAATTATTATGAGCCCTACAGACCTGAGTCCCAGGGCCTTGCATTGATACTCCAACACCCACATCAGAAGATTTAGTTTTATAAATGGGTTTGAGAGAGCAAGAGGGAGAGAGAGAATGTGTGTGTGTGTGTGTGTGTGTGTGTGTGTGTGTGTGTGTGTGTGTTTGCACGCATGCCACAATGCATGTATGGAGGGTAGAGGACAATCTCCGGTATTGATCCTTGCCTTCTACTTAGCTTGAGCAGAATCATTTTGGCTGGCCTTTGAGCTTTTGGGAGATTCTCTAGTCTATGATTCCTGTATCAATGCTGGCATGCTGGGATTAGAGACACATGATACAGTGTCTGGCTTAAATATACAAGAGCTGCTTCTTTACACCTGCTAGGCCTAGGACATGGCCGCATTGCCCCAAGGGCAGTGCTCAGCCAAGTGGCACTCCTACCAATAGCAGTCTTCAATAAGCTACTTCCAAGTCAGCCATACATACTCATCAACCTGGCAGCCTTCCTGTAATGACTGACATGGGCAAGCTACAAGGTGAAGGCCATGGTAGAGTGGCGGCTCTGGACCTGATGTTTGACCCCCATGTCTCCTACTTAGAAAGCTTTACAATATGGGCATACTCAAACTTCTCTCAGCTTCAGTTTCCATGTCAGTAGAATGGTGATAATAACAACTATTTCTATATCTTCTATGTCTACCATAAGATTTTAATAAAATTTTGCATGTAAAAAATTTCCCACAGTGTTTGACATACAGTAAACTCCAGGAAATGCTAGTGATTATAACTGTTATCTTTTCTGAGATCAACATATTTGGCCTGTGATTTGTCCCATTTAAAGATTTTAAATTTTATTTAGCAACAAGATTCTTTTTTTTCTTTTTCCTCACCAGCATGAGAAGAGGGTCTCTGGTTTAACCTCTCCAGGTACCCATTCCATCCCAGCAAGAAACTTCCCTTCCCCTACCAAGTTGTCCAAATACCCCTTTAATCAGACACCTACAGTTCACAGAGAAGAATAGAAATCAAGAAAAAAAAAAAAAAAAAAAACAACAAACCTGAAATAGGGGCTGAGGAGATGGTTCAACAGTTAAAAGTGTTAGCTGAAAAGCCTGCCAGCCCAGGTTTGATTCTCCAGCACCCATGCAAAGGCAGTTGTAAAATGAGTCACAAGCATCTGACTTGTTTGCAGGAAGAAGAACCCTGGTACACCTCCCTCACCAAAACACAAATTAATAAATAAAATCCTTTTGAAAACGAATATCTTCCTTCCCTCCCTCTCCCCCTCTCTCCTCTCTAACTCTGGTATATTAGTTATCTTTTTCCTCAATTTCTTAGTGGACACTGACCTGTAACCCCCACTTCCAGCTTGGGCCTACAATCCACAATGAGCTTTTGATCAGAGAAACCTACAAGGTTTCCCAAAACAATGACAGACTTCTGTCAGAGTAATTGATGACCCACCAAAGGCCAGTGGTAAGACCCTATTGCTGAAGACTCCATACGCAGCTGGCACGTAAAATGGAATGACATGGCTGGAAGCCAGGAGAGAGTCAGTCCCCAGACAGTCAGCGTGTCTAGTGCCAGAAGGCGCTACATAGGCGACTGGGGGAAGTGACCAAGATCTGTCCAAGCAACACATTGTTTAACCTAAGTAGCAACAATTAACTGGATGTGATACCCACACAAGTGCAATAGTGGTACACAGCCATGGTGAGGAATCAATTGCTCTTGATTTGGCTAACTGATCCACTCAGTGGTACTAGACCCTTAGCTGGAGGTGGGAAACAAGTCAGAACCATACCCAAACACAAGCCCACTCTACAATATCAAGCTACCATCAATCACGGGGTATAAGAGGGCCTACACCTATCAAACTGTCTATCAAAAAAGTAAGTGTTATCTCAATTTTCTGGGTGCTAACTTACTCTCTGTTGGAGAATCTGCTTCTCTTTTCCAGATAGATGCAGATCCTAAGAAGAGAGCTGCCCCAACATACCTCAGAAGGGGCCCAACTGAAACTAAGGACAACTGGCGAAATAAGCAAGGGTGATGTTTTCCTGTGAACTGGATACCAGCACAAAGGGGAAGGAGATCAATGCAGAGAAAAATCAACTCCTACCAAATCAGAGAGCCAGAGCCTCAGAGGCCCCCAACACCTCAGCACTGAAGCAGACCAAAAATGAACCCAACATGGCTCAGGGAAATCTTGCGGAAGAGGGGGCGGAAAGAATGTCAGAGTTACATGTTGGGTCATGATTTTCAGAGACATTTATCATACTAATAACTGGGGGCTAACTCCACAATGCACGACCCATTTTCAATAATAAGGAGGGTCTAATGGGAGGGGGTAGATCACAGATGAGCCTAAATAATGGTACCAAACTGCCTGTATTTACTGAAAAGAAAACTAATAAATTAAATTAAAAAAAAATAAAATAAATAAATAAATAAATAAATAAACAAACAAACAAACAAATAAACAAATAAAGTAATATCTGTAAGAAAAAAAAAAAAAAAAAAAAAAACGAATATCTACCCAAAGTCCCATAGCTAGACTAAGAACCCCTCCTTGTGTCCAGAAGCAGAGTAACCCTGTTCCTTCGAAAAGCCAGGCACTGTAGTATTCGATTCAGTGCAGAACACCACAGTTCTAATAAGGCAATAAAAGCATCATTAAAACAATTTCACAGGGGTTGCAGAGAAGGTTTAGTGGTTAATGCACTTGCCTGCAAAACCTAAGGACCCAAGCTCTATTCCCCAAGGTGATGCATCTATGTAGTTTGTTTGCAGTGGTTAGGAGCCCTGGTGTGCCTTTCCTTCTGCCCCCCATTAAATGAGTAAGTAAATTTAAAATAAAATATTTCACAGGTGAAACTAGCTCCTAGAGAGATTATAAATTCCCCAAACTATTTGCTTAATTTGTGACAGAGGCTGCTTTAGAATCTAGGATTTGGACTTCCCCCACTAAACAACTCTGCCTCTTAGACATCCCCCAAAGATCCATATGGGTGGCAGTTGGCAGGGAAGCTAAGGGCCTCATGGCTGAGGGGTTTGGGGTGAAGTCGCCAGGAGCTCTGGGGGCCCTCGCTGGCCACACCTGACCATGGGCTGCAGGGAAGTCTTCAGGCTGACTTTCATGTCCAGGGGGTAGGAGCACGCAAAGTTGATTCTGATGTTGAGATCACGGATGATGACCTCATTTGCCAGGTACAGGGTGTTGCTGTAGGTGGTGTGGGTTTCATTCCTCTGTGTTGGAGAGAGTGGGAGAAAGGTACAGGAGACTCTAAGTGGGAAGTCATAGCTGAAGCATTTATTTCTAGCCCCTGCATGCTGCCATCCTGTCTCTGTGATAAAGAGTTACAATCGCATTGACTGCCATGAGCATAGTCCATGGATCAAATCTTGAGTTAATGCTCTTCCCACATCTGTGCACTGCCCTTTCAGTGGCCCTAAGGAAGAACTGTGGCATCCCTGCCTCCTATGTGAGGGACAAGGAAGAGCATGGTTTAGCTGAGGAACCAAATACTTTTCTGCAGTGCACAAGTTCCAAGAAACCTGGGCTCTTTCCATCACCCCATGATAAAAATTTTGCAAGCCATCACTAATGTAACTCACATAGTATCCTTGACAAATAACTACTTTCTACCTTTCTTTTCTTCCCATTTTCTTTTTTATTCTTGTGAGGGGATGGAGGCAGAAGTAAGCAAGACTCCACATCCATAACCTTTCACTACAGGCTCACTTTTGGAGGGGCCATTATATGTGAGAACTCTCTCCCCATATCCCACAACCACTAGACAGTGATTTTATGACCCTTAGTTTCTGGGAACCACCACTGTATAGAAACCTTACTTTTCCCATCTGTAAAATGGAAAATCATCATGGATCATGCTCATTATTTGACACTAACATTTATTGGGTGCTCTTGATTGTTCCAGTTGCATGAGACGCATGGACTCATTTCATCTTCTCAACATTGCTATGGGGTGGAGAAGTTGCTTTTACATGTTGTGGTTATACAACCAGATTAAAGAACTCACCTAGCTCAGACAATGGTGGACCCAGGTCTTAGGCAGGCCAGGCAGCAAGCACCCTGAGCTTGCTCTCCTCATTGACAAGGACATACCATCAACACTGTCCCACAGGGGCCATGCTGGGCCGGGATGACACAGTCATTCAGTCCAGTTTACCTCTTTCACTGAAGCCTGAGCACTGGCTGTCTTGAAGGTATATAATGACCTTTGTGAAGGCCAGGTTTTGTAGCTGACACTTTCTCAGAGACATTTTGAAGTCATTGGCTCCCCACTCCAGCCTGTGCTCCAGGAGGGAGACATCTGAAACAGGGAGGACAGGACTTGAAGCCCACGTTTTAGGCTTAGAGGCCAAACATAACTTCAGGGACCAGGCATTGCTAGCTGGGCTTCTTAGAGATGGATTGTATTAATTACAGTGCTTTTTCAGAGTAACAGGGACAAAAAATTGAATTCTGAGCATCACTTGGTGGATGAGACCAATGGCTAACCATCCAGCCACATGTTCCCCCAAGAGTTGGATGTCTACAAAATGCAGGATGGTTCTGAGATCTTTCACTGGACCAGCAGACCAGCATCGAATAGCATTAACTCCAAGTAACAAGTGAAAATATTGTATTTTTCTATCTTTTCTACCTAAAAGTCACAATCCTCACTCAATGCTAATGTCTTTTCTTTTTTTTTTTTTTTTTTTTTTTTGAGGTAGGGTCTTACTCTAGCCCAGACTAACCTAGAATTCACTATGAATTCTCAGGGTGGCCTTAAACTCACTGCAATCTTCCTACCTCTGCCTCCCGAGTGCTGAGATTAAAGGTGTGTGCCACCACACCTGGCTTGCTAATGTCTTTAATGTTGTATATGTACAAAGTTCACCTTCTTCTGCTGTGTTTGTGTGTGCATGTTCATGTGCGTTGTATGACATACACGTGGAGATCAAAGGACAACTTCTGATCTCAGGCCTTGGATTCTCCCTTGTTCATCACTGCATTCGCCAGATGAGCTGGCTCATGAGACCCTCTGTCTCTGCCTCTCTTCTCACTGTAGACTTGCTGAGATGATAGTAGTTAGCACTACGGTACATAGCTTTTCACATGGATTCTAGAGATCTGAACTTAGGAACTCATGCTTGCACAGCAATCACTTAGTCCACTGAACCATGTCCCTAGTCAATTAACTTCCCTCTTAAACAGGGGACAGGATTATAGCTTGGGGCAGGCAATAACAAACAGCTAGAATTTTTGTATATTATTAAAGTAATTTTTAGTTTAAATTTAATTTATTTTTAGTATTTTTATATTTTTTTCTTTCTGATTTCTATTTCTAGTGCCAGAAGGTGCTACATGGGTGACTGGGGGAAAATGACCAATATCTGTCCAAGGAATTCATGGTCTAACCTACTTAGCAGCAAATAACCTGTCACAAAGTGCAATAGTGGCACACAGCCATGGTGCAAAACCAACTGCTCTTGATTTGGCTAATTGATTCATTCAGTGGAACAGGACCCATAGGTAGAGCTGGGAAGCAAGTCAGAACCAGATCCAAAAATGAGCCCGCCCTCCATTATCAAGTGACCACCAATCATGGGCTCCTAGAGGGCCTACACCTGTTAACTTCTCTCTAAAGAAATAATGGTTATCACATTTATCTGATGCTAACTTTACTCTCTGTCAGAAAATCTGCTTCTCTTTTTCAGATAGACGCAGATCATAAGGACAGAACCATCTCATCATACCTCAAAAGGGCCCCAGCTGAAACTAAGAATAATTGGTGAAACATGCAAGTGTACTATTTTCTTGGTGAACCTGTTACCAGAAGAAGGAAGAAGGAGATCGAAACAGAGAACAATCAACAAACCAGATATCTAGAGATACAGGGGCTCCCAAGACCTTATCACTGAAACAGACCTAAAATGAACCCAACATGGTTCAGGGAAATTTCTGAAAGAATGTCAGAGCCACATGTTGGGCCATGATATAGAGACATTTCCTCCTACCCATAAGTGATGGCTAACCCCACAATGCATGACCCATATACCCCAACAAGGGGGGTCAGGTGGAGGGGGAAGGACAGGAAGGAGGCTAACAATGGTACCAAATTAAGTGTATTCACTGAGTACAAAACTAATTTTAAAAGGAAAAAATAATAACCATCATATAGTATGCAAGTTTTGGGGACTGAAACAAAAATATAGCTTTATAAAGCCAAAATCCTTAAGAGTGTGTATTGCTCTACATCCTTAAGCTTGTCTACTGGGAGGTTGAGATTTCTGTTCTGAATTGTGTTCTAGGTCAGCCTTGTTCTGAATAAGGCATTGCCCCCAATAATGATTGAAGAAAAAGATAAAGACCCTATAAATCTGAAAGTGTCAATGGCAACAATAGTCAAACCCCAAATACAACATAATTGAGAATGGTAACTCAATCAAGAATATGTAATCCATAACCTGCCCTGACATGGAAAGAGATATTAGTACTTCCAGTGCAGGCCTATGTACCTGCTTTTTTTGTCATTCTCTCTCTTTACCTTTCGAAATGGCTTCAAATTTCACCGCTGAGCTGAGCGCCCAACTCTATCCCTTTGTGTTGAGTTGTGAATCTGGTGTTCTGGTCAGCTGTGCTGGATGCCTTCTTGCTGGGAGCTAAATGTGTTCTCCAGAGGTTCACGGTGCTGTCAGTTGAGTGACAGGAGAGTGCAGGAATCCAGTGCAGTGCTGGTACTGTCTGAGGCCCTGCCTGTGTCCCCTTCAGCAACTCTTCTGCTGTCTCCATTTTAGGGTTCTCAACTTTGTAAGGAGGCTAATGAGGTTGAAATATCTCCTTTTTTGGTCTGTACTCCTGCAGCTGGGTTCCAGACAGATGCACAGATCCATGCAGTCTGTGTGGATTGGGTCCGGGTCCTGTTGTGCAAGCACCTTGGTGGGATTATGGCTGATTTCCTCCTTTCTGATAGATCTTAGTCTCTCCTGCTTTTCCACTGTTGCTGGTAAAACCTGTACACCTTCACTTTTCAGGTGAAAAGTGTATTTTGCTCTAGTTTTGCTCAAATTCCTCCTTAGACTGATTCCTATGCAGTCATCTTACCTGGAACAAGCTCAACTTTCTCTAGCCCAAGTTAGGTACTTGGAGCTTTCTCCTTACCCCCACCTCATGACAACTGACCCTAGACCACAAACAACATCTTTGCTACCTTTCCAAGCCTACCTCTAAGGAATACTCCTCTCTTTGCTCGGCTTTGCTGGGTTCCTTGAAATATGGATTCCAAACTTTGCCCTCCTGGGCAAAGCCCTTTGTGACAAAGCTAAGGGAGACCCCCGTGAAGCCCTAAGTCAGAAGCAGACGCTGCCTTCTCCTGCCTGTTCTGGGGAGTTCCAGCCCTTGCACTTCCAGGCCTTCAGTGGCCTTGTCTTCTTTATTCCACAGAAGAAGGGTGTATGGCATTGGGAGTTCTGGGCCAAATTAAGGGTCCATCCTTTGCCACTGTAGCTTATCTTTCTAAAGAACTAGAAACCTTCTGTCCAGGGTTGACAACCATACTTATGTTCTCTTTCTGCAGCTGCCCTTCTGGCCCAAGTGGCACAGAAACTCACTTTGGGGGAACAACTCACTGCCCTCTCCCCCCACAGGTTTAAAAATTAAATGCTATTCTCAAAACTCACCTGCCTAAACTGACTTCTGAACTTTACCTGGCATGGCTCCAGTTACATCCACTTGTTTTAGCCCAAATCAGAGCTACTCCTCAGACCCCTTCTTCCCTTAGCCCTTTTGAACTCATGCATGGGTGCTCCTTCCTGTTAAATAACCTTACCCACTACCAAAAACACCTCTCCATAGGTACTTACCAACTTTTACTCTTATCCACTAGATTCTCTGAGAACATGCTGACTGCATTCTTCTCCAACCATCAGAGGGAGGTACAACTCTCTCACTTAACTCTGTAGATCAAGTCTACCTTAAGTACTCTTGCCCACAGGAACTCAAGCCACTCTGGACTAGACCTCATCTGGTGATTCTAACCATTCCCATGTCCACAAAGCTTCAGGACATCCCTAATTGGATCCACCTATCACAGCTCAAGAGAGTCAATTCATCTCCATCCTACCCTCACTCACCCAGGGATAAATACACCTCCACCCCCACAGGCCCTCTCAAACTTAAACTCTCTTATGTTCCTGTCCTTCCACCATCCCATAATGTTCCTCTTGAATACACTAATGCCCCTCTTCCTCTTCTCTCCTGCCCTACACCATCTATCCCTCACCTGAATGCTTATCCCACCTGGAGGCTGGCATTTTGATGTCTTAGCAGCTATTGACAAGGATAACAAGGTCCTTATTCTTCTTCTGTCCTCTCATGGGCTGTGTGGAGCCCATCTCCCTCACTTTCTCTATAACAGATGTCACCAGGAACTGTTCCAAAGCCAGCTTGATACAGAGATGGTACAATAGAAATCTCTATTTCTCTCAGGACCAAGTCATAACAGCATGCTACACTGGCACTACCAGAGGGTGTTCACTTATCAATTTCTGTACTCTGTCCCCTTTAGCCACCATGGAACTGCCTCCTCCTCATCTGCCCTGAAGAGAGACCCTCCACCCTCATGTTCCAGCCTCTCCCATAAGAACTCACTGCCCTCTATGGTTGGCATGAAGACATTACAGAAGAAAGAGAGAGAGACCAACATTCCTTATCATTAACAAAAGACTGGTATGTTGGTGGGGACAAGCTTTCAAGATGGAGTCACCAAGGACAGCATAATGGTAGCAGAAGCATAGAGAAGTAGATTAGCCACATTCCTCAAAGAACCACTTGGTCATTATCCCCTCCTTGTCTAAAAATTTCCCTGGTCATGTTTTCCTTCCCCCTTATCTCAGAAGTCACATGGTCAGTGTTCTGGTGTTACACCCTAGCTATTTTAAATGGTTAATGTAATGATCACCCCTAAAGGAACTTTTCTATTCAACTTACCAAGAGAGTTATTTTTCCTTCCTCACCTTCCCCCAACTGTAAAAGGCCTGTAAAGCCCACTACCTGAAAATCAGGTTGGCTATGCTCCCCTCTTATGAGTCAGCCCTGGCAGCTTATACTTTTCCTGAATAAAAGCTTTCATCTTTGCCTCAGAGTGGTTTCCATGGTCTTGGTCACCACAAACCTTACAAGTAATACATGTAATAACAATTTTGGGAAAAGAAATGTAATTTATTCTTGAGTAAAAGGAGAAATTGTTCCTGCACCAAGAACCTAAAAGTGGTGTCAGAGGCAACACATCCATCCTCACAGTTGCCATGCTTTGATGTAGTCCTTTTGAAAAAGTCACAGAGAAACATGGGATCTGTAGAGGAATGTGTTTAGAAGACTAGTTAACCAGTGAGTTAATGTGGAAAAATAACTCAATCTAGAAAACTAATAGCTTTATTTGCAATTTAGTCAGAATACACCAAGAAGGATCCTATTAGCATGTCCTATTTTGTGTGACCAGCCTTAGGTGGTGTTTTTTATAAAGGCCTCTGGGTTAATGAGGCACTCACCCACTTCTGGTCACCAGGGCTCCACATGGCAAAGAGAAGCAAAGATGATGTGAGTGCCTTTACCAGAAGACTTAATGACTAACGTTTGGTCTGCCAGGTAATAGAAGGTCAAATTTCTGAGGGCTCCAGACACACAAAGAGATCAGAAGATGCAGGCAAAGATGCAGAGAAGGCAGTAAATATATCCCAAGTTTCTTCCCCAACCCCAAACTGAGGCTTCAGAAGGTGCTTGTAAAGATGAGGATTTATAGGCTATGGGAGCTGTTTGCTCGGTTCCATGACCTCTTCTATCACCTAGAAGTGGGGTATATTTCTTCTTAAAGATTAAAAGGCAAATAAACCAAAGAGAACCATCAATTACTTTTGTTTTCAGTGTCTAAATATATTAGGAGAAATATTTCTACAGTAACAAGCAGATGTTTAACAGGAACTGGCATATCTAATGAGGTTAAGCAAAACCCAAGAGCCAGAGAGAAGGCAACTGGCCTGATCCATAACTTCTGCCTTATTAATATCCTGGAGATTTTCAAATTGTATGAGAAAAGCAAACACTTCCAAGTACACTGCTTGTGTTGCCTTTCTACCCTGGGCATGTTCTTCCTTTTGTATGGTGCTTCTCCTCACTCCTCTACCTTGTGTCTCATTATAGTAGTGAGGCCCACATTCCAGGGATGAACCTTCAGGCCATACAGAGTTTGTGGGAGGAAGAAGGGATTTATTGAAGCTGACAGATAGGAGGCGTTATAGGCAGAAGAAGCTATTCCTCTTTCCTGGGCCCATGCTCAGAGAAAAGCCACCACCAAAAAGCAAGTACTTAGGAACTCCAGACAAAGCTCAAACACTTTGTATATCTTCAGACTGGAACTCCAAATCCACCACCACACCTTAGAGCTAGACCCTAGGACCCATTCAGTGACATCTCCTCCAGCCAGATGTGTGGAGATCCAATTTACAAGCTTTTAATAAACTTTTGAATCAATTGAGAAGCATCTATTTAAACCACTACACTCATGCACATCACTTCAAGGACCTCTTGGGATAGAAGTTGTACTACTCTGGCTTTTCTCAGTCCTTCTCAGGTGGATCTTTCTCACCACTTCATTGAGTTTTTCCTTCCTAATTTTGGCCATTCCTTTGAGTTAAGTCACCTCCACATCTCTCCACCCTCACCAGTGTATGAAACTGTAGTCACAGATCCCAACTCTCAACAGCTCCAAGCTATACAAGCAGCAACAAATGATGGTTTAAACGTTTGCCCTATAGCACTAGAAACATACTGTCATTGCATGGGGCCACCCTATGTGATCTTGGCACATTCGCTTATCCATCTGGCCTGGTCTTTCCCTGACTGGCCAATGTGTATGAACCCAAAGAATCCCTGAAGCAGTGCCTGCTTTCCCGGCTCAGGCTCAGCCCTACCCCATCCTCTCTCCTCATGATCAGTGCAGGTTATGCCCACCTCACCCCTCTCCTCTGGGAGTTTACAAGCCTCCAACTTCTCTTGAGCCTTGGTGGGGGCATTTCTCAGCCTTGATTCCAAAACATCTTTGCAGGCAAGTCTGGGTATGTGGCCTGTACTGTTAAGTCACTGGTTTCTGCTCCCAGCACCTCTGAATGGTTCAGGTGAGGCCAAGATCATGCTGTATACAGGTCTCCCAAGTCCCTTTGATAGGCAGTATCAAAACCAGGAACTAATGCAAAAAGGAACTTTTTAGTTCACCATTTCTTTTTTTTTTTAATTTTTTTTGTTCATTATTTATTTATTTATTTGAGAGTGACAGAGAGAGAGAGAGAAAGAGACAGAGAGAGAGAGAATGGGCACACCAGGGCCTCCAGCCACTGCAAACGAACTCCAGACGTGTGTGCCCCCTTGTGCATCTGGCTAACGTGGATCCTGGGGAACTGAGCCTCGAACCAGGGTCCTTAGGCTTCACAGGCAAGCGCTTAACCACTAAGCCATCTCTCCAGCCCTAGTTCACCATTTCTGTATCCAAGAAAACACCCTGAGACATCCATCATTCCATATTCTTTTTCATGAAACTGTGCATATTCTTCCATTGGGCACAGTCAGAGAGGGGCATCACTGGGGATGAGACTTGCTTTCTCAGAAGAAGGCAGCAGATGCTGTGTGAGAGGCTTAGAAACATGACAGTGGCCACCTCCACCTGTATTTAAAGCTAGATGCTGACCATAGCCAATCCATCAGGCTGCCCCTTCATATTTCCTCCCTTTTCTCTCACAAGGTGGCTTTGGAAACTCATGTCAACAGGGCTGTCCTCTTGGAACCCAGAAGACAACAGTGCTACTTTTCTAGAAATGGGTATTTTCAGGCTATGCAAACCATTGTAAAAGAAGTATTTTTCAGAGTGAAAGCTAGTACAAGAGTCATGGTATACAATCTGTAGCCAACAATCTGTTCCACAGCTTGAGAGCATAACTTTTTTTGTCATCAAAAAGCTAGGTACTAAAAGAAAAAATGTCTGAAAGTAAATTCATCAAAAAATACAGGCAAAAATGGTAACACCTCATAGAAATATATATTTCTAATAAAACAAGTATGACAAGCAAAAACAGTTGGTGAAAATCTCCCCAAACAGTGCAGGCTGAGTGACAGATGCTATGGGTGCCTGGTGACAGGATTAAAATCTCACAACAAGTTTTCAGAGGTTTTCAGTTTCACTGTGGACCTGCTGTCCCCAGGTTCTGGCACAGACTCCCCACCAAGGAGAGCATGGGTCTAAGCAGGCCTCTGCTGCCTCCCAGAGAGCAGTGTCCCCGGAGAGACACACAGAGCAGGGACAGATGGGTCCTAAAAGGAAGGCATTACCTGCCGAAGTCACTCAGTGCGGCAATTATTACAGGTCTCTGGGTTCATTATCAATTAGAGTGGCAGTTGAAGGCGGCAGCAGCTGTGACAGATGGCTTATCTCCAGCTAGCGTGCTAATGGGATTGCAGCCAACTCAAATCTTTTCTTCCCTCTGGAAAGAAAAGAAAAAAAAAAAAAAAGAAGAAGAAAGAAAAGGCTCACATAGTTGTCAATTAGTCAGTGTAAAAGGGGAGAAAGCATCTTTTCTACAAAGGGGTCATTTGTCTGCTCTCTTCTAATCCTCACTTTCAGGTTTTTGAAGTAGAGATTGTATTTATTTACTATTACTTCAAACATGTTTTGGGCGGAATGTTCAACCTAGAGGACATTCTATGCTGAATCTTTGTTCTGTGTGAACTTACAATATGGTTTTCTCATAACTGAACTATTTCAATCAAGTGGTTAGCATTTTAATTGGCCAAGTCTTTTGTTTCCTCTTGCTGGAATTTGTAGCTCATTCTCCTATTTACACAGTGCATAGGACCAAAACAAGCAAGGGCTGCTTCTGTAAGGAGGGACAGATCCCTCAAAAGTATGTCCCAGAGAGTCTGGCTAATGTGCATTGGTAAGGAGAAACAGAGCCAACACTCATGGACTGACTATGCCACATCCAGCACACAGCAGTGCTGGGCAAGGGGAGCCTAGGCTTTCAATCAGGGAATGCAGCAGCAGCCCTGACTCCAGGGATTCATGGGAGTGGTTTGGCCAAGTGGCCAACACACATTTGTACTAGTGCTACTTGGAAAATAAGGGCACTCAGGTACTTCTTATGTTAGGGCCTGTCTGTCACTCCTTTATAAACCAAAAGGCTTGCTCTAGGGACCTGTTGCCTGATGATCTGTTTAAACCCTGTTTCTAAGGCTTCTCTGCATGGACACATTCACACACATCTAAAGGATTTCTTCAAAAGGCCATGATATGAGTTGTTTACCAGTAAAGATATGAGACAATGCTGGGTGTGGTGGCCCACACCTTTAATTCCAGCCCTTGGGAGGCAGAGGTAGGAGGATTGCCATGAGTTTGAGGCCACCCTGAGACTCCATAGTGAATTCCAGATAAGCCTGGGCTAGAGTGAGACCCCACCTCAAAAAAAAAAAAAAAAAAAAAGATATGCGACAAGAAAGAATAAGACACTAATAAGGTTTAAAGTCAAGTATACCTACTTAGAGGTAAGGCCATTTCTATGTGGGGAGATAAAGCTAACTTAGGATGTTTGAGTGAAGATACACATCACCTTAGTCATTGTAGAAGATGGAGAAAACTCAGAAAAATATAAGGAAGAAAAAAGTATTCATAAACACACACACACAGAGGTGGGGGCAGATAAATGTTATGCATCTAGCATGCTGGTCTTTATCAGCTCTCTACCATGAAGAATGAACTGGTTCTAGGGATGCAACCCAGGAATGTATGTCCTGTTCCAGTTCCTAGGGCATTTTCACTCTCCTGCCAGCTTTCCATGTTTCTTCTCATTGATCCCTTATGAGTGCCACCCAATTGCTCCCTGTAACTGGGGACTCTACTTGTTTCTGTTCCAATTATTATTATTATTATTATTATTATTATTATTATTATCATTATTACTTTTTTGAGGTAGGGATTACTCTAGCTCAGGCTGACCTGGACCTTATTATGCAGTCTCAGGCAAGCCTTGAACTGATGGTGATTCTTCTATCTCTGCCTCCCAAGTACTAGTGCCACAATGCCCCGCAGTTCCAGCTCTGAGCACAACCAGGAAGAAGAGGTTTTGTGCTCTGGAAGCAGAACATGAGGTGAAATAAGACTGCTCCTCCTAGTGTGCTGACTAGGCCTTATTCTAGTAGAACCAGTTCCACTGGTTTACCATGGCTGCTGATAACAGATGGTCATTCCTGATGGACTTGGTGGTTAGCCAAGTCAGTTTGGCCAAACTTATTTTATGGAAATAATTAGAGAGCAAGCAAAAAATATGACCCTGACACACAGTGTCATGTATGCCACTCAAACACAAAGTCCTACATAACAAAAAAAGTGTCAACTACCCACCTCTCACTATTCTCAAAGCCAACTATAACCTCAAAGAAGCAATGAGGCAACTTGGAGCATCCTAAAATCCTAGCACTGGGGAGGTAAAGACAGGAATATCTTGGGAACTCATTGGCCAGCTTACATAGCTGAAGCAGTGGGCTCTACATTCAGAGGCCCTTCTTAAACTAAGTTGGAGAGTGATAGAGGAAGAAGCCTAACACTGGCCTCTGACCTCTAAATGTGTGCACATGCCTGTGTGCAAGCACTACCTCCTAGCCACATGTGAACTTACATGCATGTACACATACACAAATTAGGTTACATACTCTTGAAAAAATGTCTAGAACAATAACAATTGATGAAAATGCCTGTCCACTAACATTCATTAAAAATGTAATGAGGCGTCACTTTGTACACATATAACTGATTTAAATAAAAGTATTGACAACAATAAATGTTGGCAAAAGAAATGCAAAAAAAAAAAAAAATAGTGGATTCCAGCTATGCTAGTTGTCATAATATACTGACAAGAGTTTGGCAGTTTCTTATAGTGCTAAACAGAGAGCTGCCCTTCAATTCAGCCACTATAATACTAAGCATTTAGAAAACTAAAGTCCTTTATTGACATAAAACCTGTACATGAATGTCTGTAGCAATATGGATACAGCAGCAGTGAATGTATGCCCTCCATAGCTTCATGTGCTTGTGGTTAAGCTGCATACTTAATCCCCAGCTTGTGGTAATTTTGGACAAAAGGCCTAGTTGGAGGAGGCATATTACCACTTGGGTTGGCCTTAGGGTGTTATAACCCAAGCCCCTCTTGCCAGAGCCCACTCTTGCTGCTATCTCCAAGCTGTTGTGGCAAGATGTGATGGATGCCCTGACTCTGCTCTGCCATGCCATGATGAAACTTCCCCAAGAGACTGTAAGCTGAAATAAACCCTATTTTCCAGATGCTGCTTTTGGGTGGGTGCTCTGTACTAGCAACAGATGTAACTGCAAAAAGCATTTTGCTAAAGTAGTCAGAAATTTGAATCAGCCTTCAATGAATAAATGGTGGAACAAACTGTGGTATAGCCCGTGAATCCTGATTGTGGAAACAAATGAAATTGATGCAGGATTTTGGGGGTTTAGGAAGGGCCTCCAGAATCTATGGACCCCAAGTTTGGAGTTCTGTCCTACCTTTAATAAAAAATTAAAAAGGTACACTAATAAAGAAGGACAAGTTGTGAATTATTAAATTTACTTAAGAGAAATTACTAATTATGGGACTTATTTAAAGGAGATTGGCATGTAAGAGAAACTGAGGCTTTTAAAGAGAGATTAGAGTAAAGCTGGTGGCATGTGAAAAGTAGAACCTAGGAGCTCGTGTAGGGAGACTTAGAAGGAACATGAATGGCATCTGCCATGTATTTTTAGAGAAGTTAAAGAGACAAATGGTGAGGCTCAAGGAATAAATAAGTGAGCAGATATCAAAGCGGAGACCAAGAGATTCAGAGAAGAAATGAATAATTAAGAGTTATACTCATGACTACCTGGAGTTTATGAAAGTAGCAAGTGTAGAGTTGGTAAGAACACCCACATGGTAGTTCTGGAATGCAAGGGAAGTAACTACATGGTGGATCAAGAAGCTGTAGGGAAATCGTACTTGTAATTCAAGTGAGAAGTTACCACAAACTACAAAGTACAGGGTCCCGCCCCAACCCAGCCAGGCTGGTTTGCAATAGAGGCAAGAGTCACATGTATCCAAGCAGAGATGAGAGGGAATCCAGAAAGATGCCACCCCCCCCTACGCACACTGAGGATTGAGGGGGGAGCAGAAGGCTGCAGCTTTTACAGCATCAGATTTGGGTATGTAAGAGAAAAACCTGATTGCTTTATAAACTTGGAGGGTGAACCCCAGGGCCAACCCACCTGGACCACCTATCTAGGAAGCGTACTATACTTTGGGAAGCTGGGGTTGCTATATATCAGTCTCAATCAGATTTAATTTCCATTCCTACCAAGAGTTTCATTCTTGTGCCTAGGTAAGGTGGCATCTCCTGGTTCTCTTTGGGCCTGAATCTCTAACTGAAACTGACTAAAAGAAGCTAGCGATCTGCTATTCTTTTTCAGAATGTTGGCATTTGTACAATGTAGCTCTGTCCCCTGGAAGTTGTCTTGTTTGGACAGCACAAGCTCCCAAAGGACTGAGTATGTTGCATTTGCACAGTATTCTGGAAAGAAGACGAGGAACACATGCAGTGATTGAGAAAAGGACTCTGGGTTTGCAAAGATTTAGAATTTTCATTCTAGCTTTATTACTCAATACCAGTGTATTCTTATGATTTTGTTCCCTAAGCTTCAGATTTCATACCCATAAAATTAGAAAGCTAAGTGGTTCTCTCCATCTGATTAAGGAGTGATGGATTAGATGCAATAATTCATGCCAAGTGTGCAGTAGAACAGCTGCCATCAAAGAATAGATGGTACATTTAACTTTCCTCCAATCATTTGAATTTTTCCTCCTATATTTCTCCTTATATAAATAAATGGTGCTCCTTTCTGTTAATTGTGAATACAAGAAAATAGAAACAGATTTTTATTTTTACCTTTCTCACTCTTTTATTTTGATTATAATGGTGAAGTCCTTTTCTAGCTCCTATTTCTGTGCATGCACACAGTTCTTGCTTCCTGATGGTCACTTCAGAGTTCAGGGCAGTATACCATCTTCTCTACTACTGACACCACAGCAATGCACCTAGCTCTATGTCCTGTATCCCTTCTACTATTTGTACCTATTTGCATCCATACCTAAATGTGTTAGTTTCCTGTTTAAAATCTTACAGTGACCAACCATTGGCTTCTAGGAAACTGAATTGTCAATGGACTCTTCCTAAGACAACTTTTGCCCTCCTTTTCCAGGGAATCCTGAGCCTGTCTCTCTTAGACAATGTGATCATTATCAAAAAGTGATGTCTCCCTAATTTGGGCCTTCACATGTGCTATGCTCACCATTTGGGAAGCTTTTCACTCTCTCAGCAACATTACCTCTGCCCCGGTTCTTATCTTAGTTCCATCTCATGTAAACATCTCTTCCTGATAGGCCAAAGTAGATTAACCATCACTTCAGCTACACATTCCAAGATAACTTTATAGTTCTTATGGCCCATCACTTAATTGCTTTGCAATCCCTCATTTGATGCATATATGGGTTCTGTCTCTCCTGCAAGATTGTAGTACTCATATCACTCCCATTTACCTCTGTGTTCCTCATAGGACAAAGCACAAAGTTGGCTCATGGTTGTTATACAATTTGCTTTTATTAGATTCCTATTTTTATGTGTTTTTTTTTTTTTTTTGGTTAGCCTAACTATCTACTATTGCTACTTAAAACATTAATGGCTAGTTCATTTCTCCACTCTTCAATTTCAGTACAAATATATACATTCAATGCGCCTACATGCACATATTACAAGTTTCATATGTTGATTTTTAAAACTGCATTCTTCCCCTCTAAAATTCTAGCAACAGTAGAGACAATAGGCTTATGTGGAATTGGCTGATCTTTCTAAAACAAGTGTTTCTTCTAGAGTTTCTTCTCACTAGGGAACCGCATTTACTACATGGCTACTTTTTATTTTTGGACATTCAATAAGTATAGAAAAGGAAGGAGCTGGAGAGATGCCTGTGAAGCCTAAGGACCCCAGTTCGAGGCTGAATTCCCCAGGTCCCATGTTAGCCAGATGCACAAGGGGGCGCAAGCGTCTGGAGTTTTTGCAGTGGCTGGAAGCCCTGGCGTGCCCATTCTCTCTCTCTCCCTCTATCTGTCTTTCTCTCTGTGTCTGTCGCTCTCAAATAAATAAATAAAAAATGAACAAAAAATATTAAAAAAAAGAAAAGGAAGAATACTTATTGTCAAGAGCTCCATGAGTTTTAAGATAACAATGTATCTGTGAAACTGACACCACATTTGAGGCCATACATTATCTCAGCACTGCTCAAAGACTTTTTTTATACTATTGATGCTATTATTGTTGCTGTGATTAGGGGTAGTGAGCACATTATTATATTCTATTAGTGAATTTTCAGTACAATAAAACATTCTTAGCAAGCAGATTGTAGCCAGAGCTCATGTGTTCTGGCTTGTTTGACAATTGGTTTATCACCCAATGTCTTCTGTGATTGGCCCAGAAAAAAAGGGCGAGTGGTCCATTTTTGGACAATGAGATGGGATGCTAAAAAGTGTTTTTAATATCTATCAAGAAGAAAGTTTATTTACTACTAAAACAAGGTAATGGTGGAATTATTTTTGCCATGGTATGGTGTGCTACCGTGAAAGGTGAAATGTCAGACATCCTCCGTAACAGCAGAAGACAAATCAAGGGACAACCAGCATATGATTTTGGTGGCCCAAACCATTCTGCTACAAGAAAGAAATGTTACGATAAGGAATTTGCTGAAAATCAAGTGACAAAGCAGAGTTAATAAGTATCTCTCCCATACTGCTAAACCTTGTCCCTACCCTCACCTCATACTTCAGATATTTCTCATTCATATTCCTGAACATTGGAGGCAAATCTGGCTTAGTGTGTTGAAAACCCCAAGTTGTCTCATTCGTCTCAGATCTGGCATCCAAGGTTTCACTGCGTCTCTCATTGTCCAGCTCTGTAATATGCTTCTTGAAGGGATCTCTGAAACTGACTCTGCTACGCTCCACTAGAGAGTCATTTACGATAAGAAACATATTTCTAAAGGCAAAAATTTTTAAGTGATGAATCTTGGCAGAATCCCAGTAAAATTCACTATATTCACATAGAAATGAATTACATATGGCAAGTTCTGTGAGACTGTCCAGAATCACGTGCCTAACAGCCATTGATTTCTTTGCTACTAAGATGGGTTGTGTTGGAGTGTAGATATGAACTGGAATTTTAAAGATTTATTTTCTGTATATGCGCATATGTGTACATGTGATGTATATGCATATGTGCATGAGGGTGCACAGGTGGAGACAACTTTTGGCTTAGTCCTCATCCTCCACCTCCTTTGAAGCAATGTCTTTTATCTGGTTGTCACTGTTGACCACTGCTCCAAATGAGAGCTTCATAGAAATTCTCCATTCACCACCTTTTCTTCTGTTGTCAGGGTTCTAGGACTGCAGAAGCCTTGCATAGCTCTGGTTTTAGCCATGAGGCTTGGGGATTCAAGTCATGAACTCAGACTTCTTTTGTAGAGCCATCTCCCAAGCCCCAGGAAACTAAATGTTTTATAGAAATAAAGGCATGTTTTTAGCTCTTTTTTTTCCAAGTTTTCTTCCACAGTACTCAGGAGAGTCTGGTCCTGATGACTCCTTGATATTTTTCACCTTCTCTATGCAAAGTACACACTTACCTAACTGCTTCATCAATGAAAATATAGGAGATAGAATGTCTCATATATGTTTTCTTGTCTATGACCAACTAATAAAATACTATAACTTGAATGGAGTCATTTCATGTTGTATCCCTTTACTACCCTGGCCCAAATCAGAGCCAGTAGTGGTGAAGAGAAATAATTCTGACCATACTTTCTAGACTCGATTCCAGTTTTACATATCACTGGGGTCCTCAGAAGTTACTTGACCTCAAATATTCAACCACAAATTACCAGTTGCCGGGCATGGTGGCACATGCCTTTAATCCCAGAACTTGGGAGGCAGAGGTAGGTGGATCACTGTTAGTTCAAGGCCACCCTGAATCAACAGATGAATTCCAGGTTAGTCTGAACTAGAGTCAGACCCTACCTCAAAAAAAAACAAAACAAAACAAAACAAAAAACAACCAAGTAACTAAGTGAGGTAGTGCCTGCTTGTAATCCCAGCATTTGGGAGTCTAATGCTAGAGGTGCTACACAGTAGAACCCATTTTATAATAAAAAGAAAAGAAGGAAAGACAAAGAAATGAAGGGATGAAGGAGTATTCACCAAGCTTGTAAAAGAACAGAGGACTAGGACATATAGTGAGGAAAGATTGCAATAGGAGGCAGAAATGACATACACATCAACCTCAGAAGACAGTGACACTAAGGCATCATTACAACTGCATTCTACACATTGAAATAGTTACATAGAGCCATAATTGTAAGTAACAACAAATTTGAATGTAAAGAGAAAGAACTAAAATGTTTGAGATGAAACTCATGTTGTCTGGGATCACTAGATAAGACATAAAAGATTATTGAATGTGATGATATAACAAAGCTACTATCCCAGATGAAACAGCAAGGAAAGGAAAACGCTGAAAAGACAAAATCTGTATCTGTGAGCTGCTAGCATCTTACAAATCGCTTAGCAGGTGCACTGGGTGATGTTGCAGGAGAGAAAGGAGTGGGAAGTATTTGAGAAATCAGTGAATGAATTTCAAAATTTGAAAAAACTACATTCCAAATGCATCTATAAATTCAGTGAATCTGGAGAAAATATATATAAAGAAAGGCCTCACAGACACATTATAATCAAATTTCTCAAAACTAGTGAGAAAAAGATTAACTTAAAATGAAATTGAAATATAGCTGAGAAAAGAGAAATGAAGAAAAGATGATAGTTTTTTTTTTTTTTATATAAGAAGCAATATGAACAGAAGACACTGGGACAATGTCTTCAATTTAAAATACCTTGAATTTTTCATCACCTTAAAATTATATACAATGCAAAGCAGACCAAATGGATTCACGGAAAGAGGGGATGATACAGACAGAAAGGATACGTGAGGGAAAACAACATTTCTTTTAAACAAACACTGTTGCTAAGTTTGTTGTAAGCCTTTTAATTTTCAGAGGTCTAAAAAGTTGGCATTGGCCTTAATGGGAGAGGAGGTTCTGGAATACTATACCAGAGCAGAGCATATATGCCCTTACTATATTACTGCAAATCTATGTGTGTTTATGATTGCTTTTTGTTCATGTGTATACACACATATATACATGTGGAGTTAGGGATTGAACCCAGGGCCTTATCTATGCAAGACAACTGCTCTACTGCTGAGCTAAATCTCCAGCTCTCATGTTACTTTTTATCTTGAGTCAGGTTTTTACAGAATTATCTACCCTGGCCCTGAATTCACTCTGTACCCAGGCTGGCCTTGACCATGTGACCCTCCCACCTCAGCTTTAAGAGTCACTGAGATCATAGGCCTGCCTCACCAGGCTCTGCTTAAAGTATCTGTTCCTTTTGAAACAGCTAAAATATATAAATATGTATTTGAAATAATGAAATACACTATAAAATGTATTTATTTGGGGGATTGAAAACTTCATCAACTGTCATATATGTTATGAATAACACATGTATATACCAACTTGTGGAATTTATGACATTCCACCTTAAAAAAAGCTGAGGGCTGGAGAGATGGCTTAGTGGTTAAGGCACTTGCATGCAAAGCATAAGGCCCTAGGTTTGATTCTCCCAGCCCCTTGTAAGCCATATGCACATGGTGGCGCTTGTATCTGGAGTTCATTTGCACTGGCTAGGGGCCTTGGCATGCTCTCTTTCAATCCCCCTCTTTCTCTAATACATAAATAAATAAAAATCATAAAATATCTATTTTAAAATACTGAAGAAATGTTAGTTTTGCTCTCATTGTGATCTAAATGTGTTTAATCTAAATATGGGTGTATATGTATCTATATGTGTATTTCCTCCTTGCCTGACATCCAAATTTCCATGTCATTAGTGAGTTCTTCTTGCAGTGCTGACTAACAATGAGACATAATTGTTGACCAGTGGTAGAGGAGAAAGCCACTGCTTATATAGTAAAGTTCATGTGAGATGTAAGTAGCTGTGACTTTCTCAAGGTCAAACATTCTAGTCAGACATTTACTATCCAGCCTTGTGGCTAAGATGGAAACAATTTCATTATCATCTTTTTTGGTTTCAAGGTAAGGTCTTCCTCTAGTCTAGGCTGACCTGGAATTAATTGTGTCCTCTTAGGCTGGCCTCGAACTCCTGGGAATCTTCCTACCTCAGCTTCCCAAGGGCTGGGATTAAAGGCATGTGCCACCATGCCCAGATTATTGTTTTGTTTTTGTTTTTCCTTCTTGGTGGCGGTCCTGAGGATCCACATAGGACCTCACACCTGCTGGGAAATTTCTCTGTTACTGAGCCAGAGCCTAGCTTGTCACCAGTATCTTCACTTTCATATATCTACTTCCATATACATAAACTGCATATGTATATTAATTAAAAAATGAAGTGGGTTGGAATGATTGTTAGAGCCACAAGTTGGGGTATTACACACAGAAACATTGCCTCTTCCCCATAACTGATGGCTACTCCACAATGTATGACCCATAATCCCCATGGGGAAAACTGGCATCCCAATGAGGAGGGTTACTTTGGAGAGAAGGGACAGGGATGAGGACAAGGATGGTACCAACATGTGCTGTTTACACACTGCATATATGCATAACTAATAAAAAATCACATAGCAACATATTTCCCAATTTTATGACTAATGATTGTTGTGTATATTATTTTAACTTTTATTTGACTTTTTAACTTTCTTTTAAAAATTTTTTTTTATTAGTTTTCTATTCAGCAAATACTGGCAGTTTGGTACCACTATTAGGCTCATCCTTGACATACCCCCTCCCCAATGGTCCCTCCTTGTTGATGTATATGGGTTGTGCATTGTGGAGTTAGCCCACAGTTATTGGTACGATAAATGTCTCTGCATATCATGACCCAACATGTGGCTCTGACATTCCTTCTGCCCCCTCTTCCTCAAAATTTCCCTGAGCCATGTTGGGTTCATTTTTGTTCTGCTTCAGTGATGAGGTGTTGGGGTACTCTGAGGCTCTGGCTCTCTGATTTGGTAGGAATTGACTTTTCTCTGTGTTGGTCTCCTTCCCCCTTGTGCTGGTATCTGGTTCATCAGAAAAATAGCACCTGTGCTTGTTTCACCAATTTTCCTTAGTTTCAGTCAGGGCCCTTTTGAGGTATGATGGGTGGCTCTCTCCTTAGGATCTGCATCTATCTGAAAAAGAGAAGCAGATTCTCCAACGGAGAGTAAGTTAGCACCAGGACAAATGAGATAACCCTTACTTTTTTATAGAGAGTTTAACAAGTGTAGGCCCTTTTGTAGCCCATTATTGATGGTAGCTTGATATTGGAGAGTGGGCTTATGTTTGGATGTGGTTCTGACTTGTTTCCCAGCTCCAGCTATGGGTCTCCATACCACTGAGGGGATCAGTTACCAAATCAAGAGCAGTTGGTTCCCACCATGGCTGTGTGCCACTATTGCACTTGTGTGGGCATCACAACAGGTTATTTGTTGCTAAGTAGGTTAGACCATGAGTTGCTTGGACAGATATTGGTCATTTCCCCCAGTTGCCCATGTAGCAACTACACTTCTGGCACTAGACATGCTGACTGTCTGAGGACTGGCTCTCTCCTGGCTTCCAGCCATGCTGTTCCATTTTACGTGTCAGCTGCATATGGAGTCTTCAGCAATAGGGTCTTACCACTGACCTTTGGTGGGTCATCAAGTACTCTGACAGAAGTCTGTCATTCTTTTAGGAAACCTTGTAGGTTTCTCTGATCAAAAGCTCATTGTGGATGATAGCCCCATGCTGGTACTAGGAGTTACAGGTCAGTGCCCACTAAGAAAATGAGGGAAAAAAAAAAAAAGACTAATATACAAGAGTTAGAGAGGAGAGGTGGGGGAGGGGTAGAGGAAGGGAGGGAAGATGTAGAAGATTTGGTTGAGACTTGATCCTACCCTCTCCAGTGTCTTGTGGGTCAGGTGTTTCCTGTAAGGGCCTGGTGAAGGTTCAGCCATTTGGTCTGCCTTGTAGGAAGTAGAATTTTATGGTACCATTGCCGTTTGGGTCTAGGTTAGTGTTTCTCACCCCTTCATTGCCCTCTCCTCCCTCCCTATTGATCCTAGTGTCTAGTCCATGAGATGCTTGCTATACTAGGAGTTTTAATTTCCATTTTCACAAAGTTTCACACTTGTCTGAAACACAGTATTTTGACCGCAGTATGTGCTTGCTTCTTCCATCCCTTGCCTAAGTAATGTCTCCCATGACTTCTAGAATGTCCTTGAATTCCAAAACAGATGGTGGTGCCATCTTCCCTAGGAGACCCTGTTATTGAGACAGCTGCTCTGTGGAGAGAACACGAAGACAAAGGCTTCACACCTGAACTTGGAAACCTGTGGTAGAAGTCCATCTTTAAAGTCCATAGAGACTTGTACTTTCAAAGAATTTTCCCTTGAAAGACTGCACTTCTCTGATGTTATCCATTTTCCAGGGCAGCTGGATATTCTGAAGTTGCTGAATTCTGCAGTTAGAGAATTCTCACTGTCTCTAACTCATTAAGAACAAATGTGTCTCCACATGGTTTGTTTGCTCAGGGATTTCAAAGAGGAGAAAACTGTGAAAAGTGTAAGTTATTCATTGTTCAGTTAAAATCAGTCACAGGAGATTCCAAGAGCAAGCCATGGCTTCCAGAAAGATATATAACAAGCTCATTTTCCAAGTAGTCAGGCGCATCTACATCCCAATGACCCTAAAATCCTTGTGATCATGTTTGGAAATGATAGGAGGACAATGGGAATCTGATGTCATTGGTGACACTGAATCCTCTCCTGATCTGGGTGCCCTGCTGAGGGAATTCTCCTCTCCATGTAGGTCTGGTAGGTGATCCACTTGGTCTGTTCAAAACCCTCTCTAATGCGGGACAAGCACCTGTGTCTCAGCCCACAACAGATGATCGAAGTCCACAGGTCTGAAGGGGCCCAGTCAGCCCCATAAAATGTATCCCACTTATTATGGTCTTTAAACAGTTTGAGATCTATTTAAATCAGTGTCTCAGAACAGGGTGCTATATAACCATGGAAAGAAGATGAATCAGCCATGGATTGGAACTATAGTTCATTAATTTCTTCCAAAACTGTGGAGTGCCCAATTGTACCAGGCTAACTGCATCACTGACAATTGAAGCTGTAAGCATGTCAGACTTTGTCTTTACCTCATATTCTTCTTCACTGGGTGTGGTGACCCATGCCACCTCACCTCTACCATTTTACAGACAGGCATAGAGAAAGTGACATTCTTGCTACAAGACTGTGTGAGAAGCAGGCATTCCAATGCATGCACATTGTTTGGTAAAGAAAGGGGGATGGTGAGCAATCAAAACTTAACAAATACAGGAAAATTGGAATAATCCCTTGTACTCTATCTGACCACATGGGACTAAAGTAAAAATCAGCAACAACAACAAAAAAAAAACCTGCAGAGATTAAACAAATTTATGGAGACTCAACACTATGCTATTGATCAATGAATGGGTCATTGAAGAAATCATAAAGAAATCAATAAATTTATAGAATCAAATAATGATTAGCATGCAACATACCAAAACCTTTCAGATATAGTGATGGCAGTCCTAAGAGGGAAACTTATAGCTCTAAGTGCCAATATTAAGAAATTAAGAGTGTTCATAAGTAAACAATTTAATGCTTCATGTTAAGGCCTTGGAAAAAGAAGATCCAGGCAAACCAAAAACCAGTAGATGGGAAGAAATTATATGGATTATGGCATAAATAAAAACCAGAATAAAAATTGAAAGAATCAATGAAAAAAAGAGTTGGTTCTTTGAAAGGATAAGGATAAAGAAGATTGATAAACCATTATCAACTCTAACAAAAGAAAAGAGAAGAGGGAAAAATTGATAAAATTAGAGATGAAAAAGGCACCATTACAATACATACCAAATAAATTCAGAAAATCATAAGGACATACTTTAAGAATAGTGCTAAGTTTGAAAATCTGAAAGAAATGGATGAGTTCTTTGATTCATATGAACTACCAAACTTAAATCAATGTGAGATATACTATTTAAATTGACTTATAAAAAGCACGGAGATACAAGCAGTTTTTTTAAATCTCCCAAGTAAGAAAAGTCCAGGACTAGATGGATTGTTTAGTGAATTTTATCAACACTGCATAGAAGAAATAACACCACCACTTTTTAAACTTTTCCATAAAATAGAAAGGGAAAGAATTTTACCAAATTCCTTCTATGAAACCAGCATCACCCTGATATCAAAACCAGGCATAAGACAGAACAAAAAAGGAAAATTACAGACCAATCTCCCTCATTAACATAGATGCAAAAATTCTCAACAAAACATTGGGAGGCTGAATACAAGAATATATCAAGAAGTTTATTTACCCCAACCAAGTAGACTTCATCCTAGAGATGCAGCAGTGGTTCAACATATACAAATTGATAAATGTATGATACTACATAAATGGGCTGAAGAACAAAAATCAAATGATCATTCCAATAGATGCAAAAAAAAAAAAAAGCATTTGACAAAATCCAATATCCCTTCATGGTAAAAGTCTTATTGAAACTGGGAACAGAAGAAACATATCTATACATATTAAAGACTATTTATGAAAAACCTACAGTCAACATAATACTAAATGGGGAAAGACTTGATGTTTTTCCACTAAGATCTGGAACAAGCAAGCATATCCACCGCCCCAGCTCTTACCTACTATAGACTGGAAGTCTTAACTATAGCAGTAAGACAAAAGACACTCATAAAAGGGATACAAATTGGAAAGGAAAATGTCAAAGTATCATTATTTACAGGTGATATGATTCTATACATAAAAGACCCTAAAGACTCTACAAGCAAACTGTTAGAGCTGATAAACACTTTTAGCAACATCGCAGGATACAAAATAAGCACACAGAAATCAATAGCTTTCCTATGTACTAACAACAAACATGTGCAGGATGAAATCAGGAAAGCTCTCCCATTCACAATAATTTGGAAATGGAAAGATATTTCATGTTCTTGGATTAGATGAATCAATATTGTGAAAATGTCAATCTGACCAAAAGCATCTACATATTTAATGTGATTCCCATTAAAATCCCAATGGCATTCTTCATGGAAATTGTAAATAGCAAAACAAAAATAAATCCTAAAATTTATCTGGAAACATGAAAATCCTTGAATAGGCAAAACAATTTTGAGCACCAAAAATAAGGCTGGTCATATTACCATGCCCAATTGTAAGCTACATTATAGAGCCATAGTAACAAAAACAGTATGGTACTGGCACAAAAACAGACAGATAAATCAATGGGACAGAATAGAGGATGAGATGTTAGTCCAGGCAGCTACAGCCATCTGAGTTTTGACAAAAGTGACAAAAAAAAAAAAAAAATTGGAGAAAAGACAGCCTCTTCACCAAGTGGTGTTGGGGAAACTGGATATCTATATGTAGAAGGATGAAAAATAGACCCTTGTCTCTCTCCATGGCCTCAAGCATCAAGTCTAAATGGATTAGGGACCTTAATATCAGACCAACAATTCTACAGTCTTCTCACTTTTGCTGAGATTACAGTTGTGCATGGCTATACCCTGCATTCTCTTAGCTAGGTGTTGGGGATCAAATTCAGGTCTTCATGCTTGTGCAGCAAGCACTGCTACCTGCTCTGTCAACTCTCCAAAATTTCATTATAAAATTGGTTTCTTGCTACATGGAAATACTCACATGGTTTGAGCATAGTAATCTGAGTGGAACAGTCTCCCAAGAACAGGATCCACTATCCCTGTGTAAAGGAGGATACCCTGAGCCTGGGGCTTGCAAGGATACAGAAAGACATTCAGCAGTTTGCTGAGACAATACCCCAGCCAGGTTAGGGTCCATATCTTCTCTGGTCAGAGCCATCAATGCTAATCTCAGGTCTCTGAAGCCTTCTGATCAGGTAAGGATGAGAAGAACATCCATCATGCTGTAAGCCAAGTAAGGTTGTTCACAGGAAGATGTTCAAAGCTGGACTCCTTGTTCTTGTCATCCATACAGCTTATTAACATAAATATTTATGCCGGTTTTGCTTGTTTTTAGATCAATATATATGCCATTGCTTGTGTTTTAAATTGGAGTAGTAATGAAAGGATGAAATTATAGTATTTCATTAATTTCATTTATAGGTTGACTCATCCATTCAGATTTTATTGGGGTTTTCTGTGTCTCTTGCTATCTGAGATGCTCTGAAATGTTTATGGTCTTACAGGATACATGTTCTCAATTGTATATTTACATTAGCAATTAAGCTGTCATGGCTGAACAGTGCAATGTGTATGGAATGGTCACTGGTTCTCCACAATCTTCTGTTGTTGACTTCTCAGGAAGTAGTAAAGAGAGACAAAGTAACCCCTTTGGCTTATAAAGTCCTGTGCTTATATATAGTAAATTCCACTTACTCACTAGCATTGGCAGGACCATTAATCTCACAATAAATGAGTACTCTAACTGCAGAAAATCAAAATAAAAAATTTAAAAAAAAAACACTGATGCCTACAAAACCCCATACAGCTCACAATAATCCATGGTGTGGTACATGCCTATGACCCCAGCACTAGGGAGGTAGACAGGGAAGGACCAATGGGTCTGGCTGGCCAGCCAATCTTGCCAAATAGTTGAAATCCAAGTACATGAGAGACTTTGTCCCATTTAATAATATGGAAAAGTGATTGAAGAAACAATGGAGACACCCAACGCCAACCTCTGGCACACACACACACATATAAATAGGGATAGATACATGTACACATACCACACACATACACATAATAAAACACCCAGAGTCTCCATTTCATCCATAAGAAGTCTGAAGCCTAGAGGTACAAGGCACTGGTTGAAAAGGTCAGCATCGGCACAGGCCAGCTGTCAGTGGAGACTGTGTTAGTAACAGTGTCTAGGCAAGGACAAGGGATGGCAGCTGATCCCCCCAGATCTGGCTCCCTGGTTCTAAGAGTCTCTTAATACAATCTACCTCAATAAGCTCTAATTGACAGATTATTTTTTTAACAAGATAAAACCAAGGAAAACTTATTATTTAAGTAATGAAGGGAAAAAATAGAACAAACCGGGCATGGCGGCATACACCTTTAACCCCAGCACTTGGGAGGCAGAGGTAGGAGGTCTCCCATGAGTTCAAGGCCACCATGAGATTGCATAGTCAGCGTGAGCCAGAGTGAGACCCTACCTCAAAAAACAAATAACAGAACTGAACTGAACACAGAGTGGTGGTCACTGTGGCCATGCTGGGCTCAGTGCTGAGGTCCTGGCTCCCATCATTGATTTAGTGATGGTCAAGTAGGCCTTGAGTTCAGTCCTCCAGTTTTACTTTGAGGTCCCTTCAACTCCAGAGGCAGGTGGATTGAAAGTCAGCTTCAGAGGACCAGAATCCAGTAAAACACCACATTTTCCAGTGAACATGATACTTCAAAAAACTGATTTCAATGAATGACATTTTTTTTTTCTTTAGGAGATAAGAGAATGGAAAGGACTTTTCTATATTCAGAGTTAAATTTGATGATTCAGCTCTGTTTTCCAACACTTGGGCTCAGATACCATCTTACTGCTGGAGACCCTGCTTCATGATAGGGCAGAAAACTGTGAGAAATGCTGAGAGTAACACAGATATGACAGCCAGTGATGGCCTTGAAGTAAACATCTGGAAGGTAAATTGCCCAATATTGCTAGAACAGTGTTAATATTTTTTATGTTGCCTGTGGGAATCTGTGGACTAAGAGTTTCCGGGCACACAGTTAGAATTTGTTCTCTAATATGTCATATTCTACTTCTTCTATGCTCCCTCATAGAGAAGCCCACTTTGTAAACTT
Organism: Jaculus jaculus; assembly: GCF_020740685.1. Lineage (NCBI taxonomy): Eukaryota > Metazoa > Chordata > Mammalia > Rodentia > Dipodidae > Jaculus > Jaculus jaculus. The sequence goes on along the minus strand of NC_059103.1, from coordinate 61,021,204 downwards.
CTGTGTTGAAACACCTTCTGCTGTTGGTGTTTGTGTGTGAGCAGTATGGGTGCTGTATACACGAGGTGTGTGCTTGTGGACAAAGAATGTAGCTAGTTTTCGTCCTATGTTGCTCTTCCAGTTTATTTCTTTGAGACAGGGTCTGTCACTGAACTGTGAGCATACACTATTTTTTTTTTCTTTTTTTTTGATAAGACTGGCTGATCAACCAGCCCCAACAATTCTCCAGTCTTCCCACGCTTTCTGAGATTACAGTTGTGCATGGCTATACCCTGCATTCTCTTAGCTAGGTGTTGGGGATCAAACTCAGGTCTTCATGCTTGTGCAGCCAGCCCGGCTACCTGCTGTGTCAACTCTCCAACATTTCTTTTTAAAATTGGTTTCTTGCTACATGGAAATGCTCACATGGTTTGAGCATAGTAATCTGAGTGGAACAGTCTCCCAAGAACAGGATCCACTATCCCTGTGAGAAGGAGAAGGAGACCCCGAGCCTAGGGCTTGCAAGAGAAATCAGGGTGACACAACAGGCATCTAAGCCAGTGAAGATTTATCAGGTGAAGACCTCCAGGAAGGTAGGCAGCCTCGTTTAATTTCAGTGTAGGCTGAACAGGCACCTGATGTTCCCCCTCAGGGGCACTTACAGTCTATCCCAGACCTAGATCCAAAGAGGGCTACTGTCCTTACACAGGTGAGAAGGTGAAGGCTCCGAGTGTTCTAAAGGGCCCCTTGGAGGAGAAGCCCATTGAAATCAAGTGTGCTGGCTTTTATCAGAGGCTATACGTTTCATCTCAGCCTTCTTTTAAAATAAAAAATACAGCATATAATTTTTGCACAAAAGGATGAGTTTCAAATTAATATGCTTAATCAAATCTACGTCTTCATTTGTTCCCCTTTCTCTGACAAGTATGCCCCTTTCTCTTCCCAACTATGCCGTTTCTCTGCATTCAGTCTTAATACACACTTGACCTTCTGTACCATGCTGTGAGCTTCAACCTAGCTCTGGAGCCAAAATCCAGGAACAGAGAACCCACTTTTCAGTTAGGCTTATTTTCTCAGAGGGCTTTGCAAAAATTCACAAAGTCCTTTGAGTTCATAGCTTGGTATGTCTTTACATATGAGTGTGCAGGGACAAATTAAGTGATGCCAAAACAAGTGAGCCTTCTTGGCCTCTGAGGCAGCTGGCTCCCTCCACTGACCTGGCTGTCTTTATGTACTGTTCTTACGTGGGCACCTAGATATGGACCATAGTGAGTTGGGACATGCTTTTCCTTACAACCACCAACAACAAATGAAGGGAAATGTGGTGTGGCATGTGGTTGCAGACAAAAAGACACTGAGGCTCAGAGCCCTGGCCAGGACTGGGTCTTCAGTGCTCAGGTTTCTTACCTGAGGCTTGGTGCTCCTCTCTCTGTAACAGACAGAGAATGGTCACCATCATCTTACTGTCAACAACACACATCCTGTCACTGGTGCTGTGGCAGATCATGTACTTTAATTTTCCTATGCAGCTACCCCTCCATTTCCAGTTATCAACTGCATTAACTTGGGGCTCCCTTTCCCAACTGGTCTACTGAAATGAAAGAGTGTGAATGAGATGAAGGCAACAGAACAGATAGGATTTGGCAAAGAAGAAAATGTGTGTCTATGAGGCAGCACTCAAACAAGGCCACTCCTGCCCCCCAGGTATCCTGTCTGGGCCATGCCCCCTGCTCAAGACAGACATATATATTCAGGACCTCAGCAGAATACACTTTGTAATTGCAATTCAAGATGGAGATAATATATTGATCTTGGTACAGAACATTCTGACATAGAGAATTAACATATGCATTCTGAGTGCTGAGAGCATGAGTGAGGGGCTGGCTTGGTACCTCTTATGTGTCCTACATACAGGATTTAGGGCCTAACAATAGTTATTCACCAGAGCAGAACATCTAACTCCAAAGCATTGTAAAGTGAGGTGACTTATGCTTTTTTATTTTTTAAATATATTTATTTATTTGAGAGAGAAAAAGAGGCAGAGAGAGTAAAAGAGAGAGAGAGAGGGAGAGGAAGAGAATGGGTGTGCCAAGGCCTCCAGCCACTGCAAAGGAACTCCAGACACATGTGCCCCCTTGTGCATCTGGCTGATGTGGGTCCTAGAGAATCTAACTGGGATCTTTTGGCTTTGCAGGCGAAAGCCTTAGCCACTAAGCCATCCCTCCAGCCCAAATTTTTAATTTTTGAGAAGAGGTTTGTGCATACAAGGATAGCCTCAATTTTGCTGTGTAGCCAAGGATTTATATTGAATTTCTGCCCCTACTTCCAGATTTCTGGGATTATAGATGTATACTAAGACACCCTATTAATGCAGGGTTGGGGACTGAATCCAGGGTTTTCATACATATTATGCAAGCTCTTCATCAGTTGAGCTATATCCCCAGCCCAACATGCTCTTCTTATGGACATATTCTGTAAATATCTGAGATGAAGACATACATTCTAAACAATGAAAAAAGGGTTTCAACAAATTTTTACATGCATACTGTTAAGTTATAAAGTTTTTACTAACAGTGAGGTACATAGAAAGACTTGATAAAGCAACCAAAACATGCAAGCCCTTTAGATGACTTTTAAACTGTAAAAGACAAGACATTTTTGTTTCTGCTGGCAGCAATAATGAAATTTTTTTAATCAACTTAAAATTTATCTTTCATAAAACTTTTGCAGTTGCCCAAATTTATCAACTTGTAGCTACATTACCCAAAGTAAACAGAACAGTGTTCAGAGAGGTAAGAAGTTGGTCAGACATCTCTAGAGGATCAGAAACCTGGAGAGACAGGGAGATAAAGATGCAGCAGGGAACTTGGCTCACACGGTTACACTGAGGACTGTGTTGACATGAGCTCCTTTCTATAAGTGGAATCCCCAGAAGGCTGGTGGCATAGTTACAGAGAAAACATGAAGGTGTGAGAACCAAGAATACCAGTGCCCATACAAGAAGAAGGATGACCTAGGTCAAACAGAGAAGGAGAACCTGCCCTTTCTCCTCCTCTTTATTCCCTCCTGGCCCTCTGAGTCTTGGGTGATGGTACGGGTTTAGTGCTTCTCTTCCCCCAGAAACATGGTCAAGAGCAACATTGGCTCAGTCTGGTTGACCTGTAAACTTAACCATCATAGGCACTTGGAGTTTATGTCCTGTTTAGTGCTTCAGCATAAAGCCCTGGGCTGCAGCATCCAGGTGACACTTCCTTCACTCTGGCTCCCTTATACACAACTTTCTGTGTTTCCACTCCTTCCCACTCTGTTGGGCTAGAGAATGTTTTTCAGGCTCTGTCTCTGAAGAATTTTCCTATAGAAAACAGAGAACCTGCCTTTTTCCATTTGTAAAGCTCAGGCTTAGTCGAATGTGCAGAATGAGGAATGGCTCTAATGTCCCTGCATTGTTCACTTGAGGAGATTGTGTGGTTCACACCTTCACACCTCTGCTGTGAACAACAGGCTTGCATGGCTGTAGATCTCACACTCTGCATACACAGCCAGTGTTCCCAGTGGTCTTCCACCTCAGTAGCCTTGGAACCACTGAGCTGCTGAGACTACAGGCAGATTGTGACAAGGGGCTGTGCTTTGGAGCTCTGTTTCTCAGAGAAGTATCCACAAGGTCCCTAAGATCCCTTTAAATGTGTCCAGAGTCTGGGACTTTAGAATCTATTGCCACCATAGATTATTACTCTTTCCCTCATGATCTGCCTGGCCACATGTAATATTAAACCATACTGGTAAATTGTCATGAGCCATTTAACCTTACTGAAACCTGACTTTGAAGTTGGGGCAGCCCCATCTACTCAGCCCCCAGATGCAAGCATTTTTATATTCCTTGTCCTAGAGCAACCTGCCCACCCCCAACCCTGCAACACACAAAAAGAAAGAACAGCAAACAGCCCAAGTAAAAACTGTGCCCTTGAGAACACCTGGACAGGATGGTTAAGTATTAGGATGTTCTGTTCTTTATCTGCTGTTTGCTTTTCTTTTCTTTTCTTTTGCTTGCTATATACTTAATAAAGTAAATCATTTGAAGTAAAAAGAGAATGAGTACCATACATTGTTTTTCCAAACCATGTACCATTCCAGAAAGCACTGCTTGAGGAAACTAAAGTAAACTTTTAGTAATTAAAGTAACTTTTAGTAACTAACAAGAAAGTTTTATTAAGTAGAACAGCTATAAGTACACACACTGACATAAGTTATAAAATACAAAACCAGGATGCAACCAAAGGTCAGAGCAAGCCCCAGACAATCTTTTATATACCTGTACTGCCACATTAAACCATACTATTTTGAAGTGTTTATGGTTAGTTACATGCATTAGATATGCCATTAACATTATTATAATACAATATACAGACATGCAATCATACATTGCTTAGCAATGTGGGTGTTTCTACAAAATGCATGGTTAGGCAATTTTGTCATTGCGCAAATATCACAGGATGCACTCATGTCACTAGGTTGTATGGGACCATCTTTATGTATGTGACTCATATGTTATTAAACAACCTAGCCTGTGGATTATGACCTGCTGTGGGAATATACACTGTCACCCCTTCAAGGTGACAGAAATCAGTTTAGGGGGATTCCAGCTCATATTCATCAGTGTCTCTGCAAAGATAATTTTTCAAATATTGTAAAAATCAATATTACACAAATGACTATCAGCATTAATGTGTAAAGACTTTATTTTAATTGCAATAAAGACAGACTTCCAAATTAATTATATAAGGGGCTTCAAGAAAATGTGTATTCAAAATGGCTTTACAACTCAATCAACATAGATGAGGACAAGGTAGATGTGCTCATTGTTGACTCCAGGAAGCCCTTCAGAGGAACTAGGCACAACTTGCAGAACAGAGATTACACTGGGGTTGGAAGCTTCTCAGAGAATTGATGATATCAGAGATGGTTCAGGCTGGGGGGATGGGGTGTGCAGAACCACTGGTGTGGGTGAAGCCTTGTGAACACCTGAGATGCAGTAGGAAGGACTCCAGGGAAGAAGACAGAAGGGGCTCTACTGTCACCTAAGCATTATTTGCTCTCCCAGTGTTTGAGTAAAGAAGAGACACAAACATTCTTATTGATGGAAGGCTGAAAGCTGGTGGAGCGTCCTCCAGGAAATGAACAATCACATGTCTCCTGGGTAAACAGCCAAAGCCCACAGCCGCTGAGCTACCTACCCCCCATTTTCCAAAGCTTGATCACTGGAGTGTGAAATCTATGTCTCTGCAAGTATTTGGGACACAAAGCAAAGACTGCTCCACAGTTTTGCTAGAGTTGTTGAAAGTCACAACCCAGAAGAACCCAGAAGTTGGGGTCCCATGCTAGGCGGCAGTGGACAAATCACCAGTACTTAGTGGGACTTATATTCCATAACCAATGAAGTAAGAGTGCTATCCCAGATGTCAATGATAACTCCTCAGTTTTGGAATTTACAGCATTCACTTAAAAATAGTCAAGCCAGTTTTATCAAAAAATTAAACATTTGTATAAAGTAAATTATGGAAATGTATTTGTATTTGTTTTGTTTATATATGTGTGGTGCACATGCATGTATACACATGTGTTCATATGCCTGTGTGTATACTCCTGTGGGTTCCATGAATATGCATGCTTATGTGTATGTGGAGACCAGAGATAGATGTCAGGTGCCCTCCTCTCTCATTTGTCCACCTTATTTTTATGAGATAAAGTTGCTCATTGAACCAGAACTCATTAACTTAGCCACACTATCTAGCCAACAAGGCTCAGAAATTTTCCTGTCTCCACCTCCAAAGTACTGGGATGACAAGCATTGTCACCATAGTTGACATTTTAAGTATCTTCTGAGTATCCAAATTCAGGCTCTCATACTTGCTTAGCAAGCAGTTTACCTACTGAACCATATTCCTAGCCCTTAATTTTTAATTCCAGTTCCACAAACACTATTTGAGGAGAAGCCCTTCTCCACACTATGTGTGGCACAGAGCACAATGCCAGTTTAAAGCCTTCTCTACTTTTCCATCTCTGTAGACAGGCATGCAGAAGAAAATATGCATGAAGCCACCAGGTTACATAAAAGCACAAGAAAGCGCTAAGAGAAACGGCGACGTTTTGAATTTCTTCCTTATTAATCAAGTTTCCCTAAACAGCCTTCTCTGAGCAAAAAAAATAATAATAATCCTTGCAGCAGAAGATGTAGGCGGCTGCTGGGAAAGAGAGGTTGATAGATGGCATTAGCAGTTCAAGAACAGTAAGTAACAGCCAGGCAATGGTGCAGCTAAATGTGATGACTGGATTTTCCCTCAAGTGTCTGAATGTCCTTTATTTTCCAGGCTCTGTGTGTGCAAGTTAAGTACCCCAGTGAATGTCATCTAAGGTATTCAAACAAACAGTGCTCATGCCAGACATTTGCTGACTTTCCCCTTTCTGGACAGGTCATATTAAAATACTGCCTGACAATGAAAATATCTATAGAGTTTTGTTCTCTGAATATATTCAAGACTGAATAAAAGCAGATTCCTTTAAAAGCTTGCTACATCTGCAATTTTAATTTAGCATGAGTGGTACATTGGCAAGCTGATAGAGGCTCTCTCTATGCAGGAAAGCCCAATTAGGATGTGTTCTGAACCTGATTATCAGTCAGAGATGTGCACCCAGAAAGTCATTAGAGAGCTGCAGAGAGCTGTGATCAAATAGCACACTGTGGAGTTACAGTCAGTCCCAAGCACAGTTTTACATTTACTTGATAAAAGACAAGCAATGAACATTGCCCCTGTGATGGTGCTCACTACAAGCATAATCCATTAAGAAAGGCATTGTTCTGACTGTGTCAGGAGGTGAGAGAGCAATTCACAGCATGGTGCTAGAGACAATGATCTGCTGCAGCCTAAACTGCAGCCCATTAGGCTGTGTTGGTCTGCTCCCTTATGCCCTGTGAGGTGGAAGCTCTCATTATGGACTTTGGAGACACTCTATATCAATTTGTTACCTGGAGGATGGTGGAGTTCCCTACATGGGTTATTATGAGGTACCTCAAGTGAGGTCTCACTATCCTCCTGCCGATCTCATCATTGGATTCCCTTACGGAGAACTATGAAGTTAGTTATTGTCTTTGGATTTAATTTCATTGTTCATTTGTTCCAGGCATTCCAGGAGGACTTCAAGACACTCAGTGGCAGAATCTCTAATAGTCATGATGAGCAGCAAGAAATGGGGGTGTGAAGTAATTGGGTGTTATCTGGAATGGGACTTCTTTAGAAGCAGGCAATGGGAACATCTTGAGCAGCCAAGGTCAGCATGAGGACCTGAGGGAGTGTGTGTGTGCAGGGGGGAGGATGATGAAGGATGAAAGTCTTGCATGCTTTCCACTGTCCCTGAACTTCTGTTTCATGTAGGGGTTAAAGTTGTGAGAAAGGACATGATGGTACAATAATGCTTAGAATTAGGCTGAATCAGCAAAGTAATGTGGAGATCCTCAGTGAAGAGCTGCTTTTTCTGCCTCCTTGAATACTGGACTTACCTAACATTCACGGGCTCCCGCTTCTCTTCTGCTCCTAACCTGGCTCCCAGGCAGCTGTGCATGCAAGGACAGGCGCAGCCCCTGGGTACAATCAGAGGGGGGTGAGCCCCTGGCTGTCACTGGGGTGTTAGCCAGCAAGATCAAAGTCTCCTGAGTGGTGTATTTGAAGAGCTTTTACTTAATTTACCTCCTAATGACTTCAATATGTTTGCTATTTCAAACATGAAATATACCACATTTGTAAAAATAGAAAAAAGAACATGTTTGCATACTGGTCATCCATTAAACAAAAACCATTTTATTCATAAATTTAAAAAAAAAATAAACTAGGGCTGGAGAGATGGCTTAGTGGTTAAACGCTTGCCTGTGAAGCCTAAGGACCCCGGTTCGAGGCTCGGTTCCCCAGGTCCCATGTTAGCCAGATGCACAAGGGGGCGCATGCGTCTGGAGTTCGTTTGCAGAGGCTGGAAGCCCTGGTGCGCCCATTCTCTCTCTCTCCCTCTATCTGTCTTTCTCTCTGTGTCTGTCACTCTCAAATAAATAAATAAAATAAAAATAAAAAAATAAACTAGACAACCACAATTTTCAGTCTAGCAAAGTATGTCTTTGCCAATCTTTGTGTGTTTATATGAGTGTGAATTATGTGCCAGGTGGCAGGGAGTTGAGTGTGTGTGGGGGGGGGGGGGGCTGTGTACCACAGCACTTGTGTGAAAGTCAGAAGACAAACTCACATATTGGTTGTTGCTTTCCACCTTGAGGAAGGATCTTTTGTCCATCACTACATTCTCCAGGCTAGCTGGCCTGTGAACTTCTGCAGATTTTCCTGTCCCTACCACCCATTTCACCCATGGCGTGCTAGGATTATGCATGTGCCACCTTGTGTGGCTTTGTATGGGTTCTGGGTATCCAGACTCAGGTTGTGATGCTTACACAGTAAGCACTTTACCAACTGGTGCCTTCCCAGTTCATGTCTTTTTTATCTAGTTTCTGAATATGAGAAGAAATATCCATTATTTGTCTATGGTTCTATCTTATTTTGCTTAGCATGATGATCTTCACTTCTATCCATCTTCCTGAAAATGTCAAAACAGCACACTTCATAATGATTGGATAAGACCCTCTTGTATATGCATACATTTTCTGTCTTTATTTGTCTGTTGATGGGCACTTATGCTGGTTGCATATCTTGACAATTATAAGTACTACAGCAGTGAGCATGGACTAACAGATATCTGTAGCATAGACTTGAATTCCTTCATATTTATAACCTGGAGTGGTAGAGCTGGATCATATAGTACTTCTAGTTTCAGTATTTGAGGAACCTCCATACTAATTTTTATAGTGACTGCATTAATTTGCCTTCTCACCAGCCAAGTGTATAGGGGTTCCTATTCTCTCATACCTCAACAACATTGGTTCTTTGTTTTCTTGGTGAGAGCCATTGTGACTAGTATAAGATGGAATCTCAATACAGTTTTGATTTTAAGTTACCCTAGTTGTTAAAGATGTTGACAATTTTAAATAAATGTATTGGTCATTTATATTTTTCCTTTTAAGAACAGTTTGTTCCATTCATTTTCTCATTTATTGATTGTATTTTTTGGAAGTACACTTATTCTTTGAGTTCTTTTCCATCCCTTACAGGTAAGGAGTTGGCAAAGATGTACTGTAGACTGTCTCTCCACTCTGGAAATTGTTCCCTTTGCAGCTTTTTTTTTCTTTTAAAACATATTTTATATATTTACTTGAGAGCGAGAGAAAGGTGCAAGTAGAGGGAATAGGAGACCAGGGCCTCTAGCCACTGCAAACAGACTCCAGACACATGTGGCACCTTGAGCATTTGGCTTATATTGGTACTAGGTAATAAAATATGGGTCCTTAGGCTTTGCAGGCAAGTGCCATAGGTGCTAAGCTATATCTCCTATCCCTGCAGGAGATTTTTATTTCATGAAATTCCAAGAAAATTTTCTATATTTCTTTTTTGTTTTGATCATTGTTGGCATCAAATTGGTGCAACTTATTAATAGTGATTTTACTTCCTATCAGGTAGATTACATTAGTGAATACATAATCTGATGTAATAGTCTTTTGCAGTAATATCTTTGGAGTATATACAGCATTGGGGTTATCTGTAAAAATGACACAGAGATAGGCCAGAGCTCCCAGTTTGCTCCCACCTCCCAGTTCCCTGTTCCAAGTACCCCTTCTCATGGCTTGGGGTGCCTGAAAACTGCATACATGCTGTAAAACAGGTCTTTTGGTACACATTATTGATGAATCTACCCCTGGTTTCCTAACTCCTGGACCCCCTGCTCTGGAGGGTGTGCATGTGGAGTGAGTAGGCCAGAACACATGGTTCATTCTCCACCTCCCAGTTGCCTGGTCCTGGTACTCCTGCTCCTGCCTTTGGGTAGCCTGGACCCTGAGTGTGTGCTGCAGAAGCAGGCCTTTCGCTCCTGCCTCCTGCTTCTTCTGGGTTCCCAACTGCCCCTTTCCCTGAGCCAGAGGATACACAGGCCACTGTAGGAGCTGGCCTCTTCATCCTGACTTCCCATCTTCCTGGCTCCTTGTTTTCAACCTCTGGCTCCCTTGTACTGAAGAGTACATACAAGTAGAGTGAGTAGGCCTATCCTCCCAGTTCCCAAATGGCCAGGTCCCCAGGTACCCTGGATGCATTTGCAAACTCCTTAATATTCACATCTGTGGTAATAACCCCATCCAACTCCAATCAGGTTCACATTTAAAAAATGAACACTCACTGAAGATTCTACAAAGAAAACTACTTGCTTTTTCCTCAATAAAATAAGACTTTTACACTGAGATGGGTCGACCATAAGGCAACAACAACAACGAGAAAGTGAGAAAACTAAGAGATTTACACAAAGGATGCCTAGTCCCACAATGAAAGCCTCCAAGGAAAACATAGAGAAAACCACAGAAATTTAAACCCAAAAAGAAAACACAACAACCTATGTGACCATGATCAAGGCAATTGCTGAACTGAAAACAAATCATCAAAAAGCAGCAATCACATTAAGGAAACTGAGCAGAATCAGATCAAAGAAATTGATTGGGAGTCAAAAAACTTTGCTACCTTCAAAAATGTCCTTTGAACAGAACACTAGGGAATTGTTGGATACCCTAAAACAAACAAACATCCAGATCTTGAGTATATCAGAAAGGGAAGAAATCCAAGCCAGAGGCATAGAGAACAAATTTGACAAAATTATTGAAGAAAATTCCCCAGTCTCAGAAAAGAGGGGCCCATCCAGATACAGAAAATCACAGAACACCAAAACAGACAGTATTGAAGAAGAAATTCTCCACGACACATCATAGTTAAAACTCCTAACAATGAAAATAAAGAGAGAATGCTAAAAGCAGCAAGAGAGAATCAACTCACTTCATACAAAGACAATCCCACCAGAATTATCTCAGGTTTCTCAATGGAAATCCTGAAAGCCAGAAGGGCTTAGGGTAGGACACTTCACAGTTAAAAAAAAAGCTGGCTTCCAGTACCATGCTGTTTTTATTACTATGGCTTTGTATTATACCTTTATATCAGGTATGGTGATGTCTTCAGAAGTGTTTCTTTTGTTGAGGATATGCTTGGACATGATAGGCCTTCTGTTATTCCATATGAATTTTTAGATCATTTTTTCTATCTCTGTGAAGAACAATGTTTGGATTTTTTTTGGTATTGCATTAACTCTGTATTGCCTTTAGTAAGATTTTCACAGTGTTAATTCTGCCTATCCAGGAGCATGGGAGATCTATCCATTTTCTCAAGTTATCCTAAATTTCTTTCTTGAGTGGTTTTATGTTTTCATTGTATATGTCTTTCACATTCTTGGTTAATGTTATTCCAAGGTATTTTATTTTATTTTATGTTGCTATTGAAAGTGGGACAATGTCACTTATTTCTTTCTCCATATATTTGCCTTTTGCGTATTGAAAGGCTTCTGATTTTTGCGCATTGATTTTGTACCTTGTTCCTTTGCTGAAGGAGTTAATCACCTTTAAAAGATTTGAGATGAAAGTTCTAGAGTTTCATATGTATAGAGTCATGTTATGTGTGAGTAGGGCTAACTTAACTTCTTCCTTTCCAATTTGTATCCATTTTATTTCTTACTCCTCTCTTAATGCTTAAGCTAGGACTTCCAGTATTATGTTGAAGAGCAGAGATGAGAGTGGACCCCCCTGTCTTGTTACTGAACTCAATGGGAATTCTTCCAGTCTCTCCCCATGAAGTATTATTTGGGCTTTAGGAGCTTTATATGTAGCCTTTATTATGTTGACATATAAAATATCTATGCCTATTATCTCCAATGTTTTGACCATGTTAGCTTATCTAGTGCCAGAAGGTGCTACATGAATGACTTGGGGGAAAATGATAAACATCTGTCCAAGCAACTTGTGGTCTAAGCTGCCCAGCAGCAAACAACCTAAAGTGATGTTCATCCAAGTGCAATAGTGGCACATAGCCACTATTGGTAGGTAGCCAACTGCTCTTGATTTGGCTAACTGATCCACTCAGTGGAATGGAACCCATAGCCACATCTGGGAAATATGGAACCATATCCAAATAATAAGCCTGCTCTCCACTATCAAGCTCCCACTAATCATGGGCTATAAGAGGGCCTATACCTATTAAATTCTAAAATAACAATTGTTATCCTATTTATCTGGTGCTGACTTCACTGTCTCTTGGAGAATTTGATTCTCTTTTTTCAGATAGATGCAGATCCTGAGGAGAGAATAAGCCCATCACACCTCACCAGGGCCCCAGCTGAAACCAAGAGTAATTGGGAAAATGAGTAAGAGTGCTGCTTTCTTAGTTAACCTGGTATCAGCATAAGGGTATAAGCACAAGGAAATAGACACAGAGAACACTCAATTCCTACCAAACCAGACATCCAGAGCCACAGAGGCTCCTAAGACCTCATCACTGAAGTAGACCTAAAACGAACTCAGCATGGCTCAAGGACATTTATGAAAGAGGGGTCGGAATGAATATTAGAGCAACAAGTTGGAACATTATGTACAGAGACATTGCCTCTTACTGATAACTGATGGCTAACACCATAATGCATGACCCATATTCTCCAATGAAGAGGGTTCCTGTGTGGGGGGAGGACAAGGAGGAGGCTAATGATGGTACCAACATGACTGTATACACACTGTGTCTACATAACTAATAACATTTAAAAACTAGCTTCCAACCCAAACTAATGTATCCAGCAAAAGTATCCCTCTTATAGATGGCAAAAGGAAAACTTCCCATAAAAAAGTCAGCTCTTATGATTTTTGAACATAAAGCCAAACCTACAGAGATTACTACACACAAAAGAGTCAAGCAACCATCTGAAAAGAGTATAAGAAAATCACAATAACCAAAACTAGAGCAGGCTTAAAACAGTACAAAGCCCATGAATACACCAAACCCCATAAACCACCCCCAAAGCACTCCATGATGTCAGGGATTAATTCAAACCTCACAATTATAACCTTAAATATGAATGGTCTTAACTCACCCATTAAAAGACACAAATTAACGGGGGGACCAAGACAATGGACCCTTATATCTATTGCTATCAGAAACCTACTTCACCACTAAAGGCAGACACCTCCTCAGGATGAAAGGATGGAAAATGATATTCCAAGCATATGGAAATAAGAAACAAGCAGGTGTTGGTATATTAATATCAGATAAAGTAGACTTCAAACCAAAAGTAGTAATAAAAAAAGGACAAAGAAGTTCAGTTCTTTTTTAATTTTTATTTTTTTTGTTTATTTTTATTTATTTATTTGAAAGTGACAGAGAGAGAGAGAAAGAGACAGAAAGAGGGAGAGAGAGAGGGAGGAGGAGAATGGGCGTGCCAGGGTCTCCAGCCACTGCCAACGAACTCCAGATGAGTGCACCCCCTTGTGCATCTGGCTAATGTGGGTCCTGGGGAATCAAGCCTCGAACCAGTGTCCTTAGGCTTTACAGGCAAGCGCTTAACTGCTAAGCCATTAATCTATCCCAGAAGCCCTCTTCTTAATCACCAAAGGAATGATCCAATATGAGAATATCACAATCATGAATCTATATGCACCAAACACAGATGCACCAAGTTTATAAATCAAAACCTACTTGACAAACGAAACAGAAATAAACACCAACAACATCATAGTTAGGGACTTCAATACTACACTATCATGAATAGATGGTTCATCCAAGCAGAAAATAAACAGGGAAATAATAGAGCTCAACAACACTATAGTTCAACTAGGACAGACATCTACAGAACAATCCATCCCAATTCTACAGAATGCACATTCTTCTCAGCAGCCCATGAACTCTTCTCAATAATAGATAATATATTAGGCCATAAAGCATGCCTCCATAAATTCAGAAAAACTGAAGTAACATCCTGCATCCTATCAGATCACAATGCTTTAAAGCTAGAAATTAACAACAAGAGACACATCAGGAATTCCACCAGCTCCTGGAGACGGAATAACACACTTTAAAAAATATGAATGGGTTGTGGAAGAAATTGTAAAATTTCTAGAATTTAAAGATAATGAAAACAAATCTTACCCAAAATGTATGAGACACAAAGAAGGCATTCCTAAGGGGGGAATTCATATCATTAAATGCCTTCATAACAAAGATGGAGAATTAGAATTCCCAAGCAAACTGTCCACCTAAAAGCATTAGAAAACAAGAAGAATCAAACCCTAGGAGCTCCAGAAAGAAACAAATAATCAAGATTATAGCAGAAATTAATGAATTGGAAACTAAGAAAATAATTAAGAAAATTGATGAATCAAAGAGCTTGTTCTCTGGAAAAATAAACAAGATTGATTAAACCCTTGGTCAATTGAAGCAAATATAAAAGAAGAGAAGTCTCAAATTAACAGAATAAGAAAGGAAAAGGAAGATGTCAAAATAGACATCAATGAAATTGGAAGAATAACTCAAAAAACTAAACAATAAAGAAAATCAAATGGCTTTCTGATTGACTAAGAGATGCACTCAGTGGAAAGGAACCTATATCTGGAACTGGGAATGAGGTTTGAATCCTGTGAAGACAAAGATTATGCTCTCCAATGTCATGCTCCCATTATTCTTAGGCTAAAAGAGGAGCTAAATACATCGACTCTCTCTAAATTAATAATGTTTATCTTATTGAAACAATACTGACCTCACTGTCTGTTGGATAATCTGTTCTTCTTTTCCAGAAGGTAGTGAGCCCCAAGCAGATAAACCACCCCTTGCATCTTGGCAAATGTCCAGGTGAAACCACAGAGGAATTGGGAAGATGAGCAAGAGTGTTGCTTCCATGGTGAGCCTGGCAATCAGCGGAAAGGAGACAGAAGCTGAGGATACTCAACACATACCAAAGCAGAAATCCAGAGACTTCTAAGAGAAGCAGACTTAAAGCACCCAGCATGAGTCAGGGAATATCGCAGAAGAGGGGGCAGAAAGATGGTAAGAGCCACAGGTTGGGACATCATGCTCAGAGGCATTGTCTCCCCCCATGACAGCTGTTCCCACAACACATAACCCACAACTCCATGGGGAATACCAGCAACTCCACTGAGGAGGGCCCCCTCCTCAGAGGAGTGGAGGCAGGGAGGAGGGAAAAGATGATACCAACATATGATGTATACATACAAGTTGTGTTCTTAATAAAATAAAAGAAAAAAGTACACATAGATGATAGATTACTTATGCTTATAGATACAGACACATGTATGTGATATAGATGACAATGTAAATACAGACGTTATACATATACATTTTCATGTCCTTGATACCTATAGCTAGCTATTTGTAGATATAAACTGGCGGTGAGACTGAGAGAGTAGCTCTCAAGGCAAAGCTGTACCAGTGGGTAACTGTCTTATGTGTGTGAGCCATGCTGGGAACCACAGGCTATGTGATGCTTCATCATGCCCTGTTGCTTGCTATTGCATCCCTTACTTCCTATCCTATTTCTCGTGTGTTATTGGCCTATTGTTGTTATCAAGCCTCTTCAATTAGATTCTTAGGTCCTCAACTTTTAGCCATTCTTTTAAAATTAAATATTTATAACTATGATTTCCTGCCATGAGTACATTCAACTGTGTCTTTGGGTATGATATGCAGTATTGCTATTATTACTGTTCTCATTCTTTAACTTTTCCTCTATTGTTTCTGAGACAGAGAGAGGGAGAGAGAGAAAGGGAGAACGAGCATTCAAATGCAAGGAACTTATATATCTTAGAGTAACCCCTACTGGCCATACTCATTCTCAAATTTTGGTTTGGATGCTATCTCTACTAGAAGTTCTGTCTGGAAATAGCACCATGGGTTGAAGACTGCCTGTGGGCCCTCAAAGCAAGTCCTGAACTTGATAATGTGGCTTATGTAAGTCACTGTACAAGGCAAGAACTCTGTCATGTGCCCAAGAAATTAACCGTACCTTATGCCATCAGTGTGCAGCACTGTTTGGGGAGTGGATGATCAAGCCATTGGACTGTAGGAGAACTTGCATCAAGGGAACAGGAATAAGAAAAGGCTGAAGAAGAAGAAGAGAAAAAAATCAAGTTAGGAAATGTCTGTGTGCCTTTCCAAGTATTAATTGCTGTGTATGGAATGTTGCCATAGGAAGCCACTGTGTGGTGCTCATCAAGACACAGCATGATCAAATTTGTGATGCAGAAAGATTCCTCGGGCTGTGTGTGCAGATGAAAGAAAGGACATGTCAGGAACACCAATTAAGAGCAGACTGAAATGATAAGATGATAAATAATGAGGTTCTGAAATAATTCCAGTGATGGCTACTTTTATACATCAACTGCACTGTCATGGAGTGTCCGTACATTCTGCCCAGCATCATCCTGGGTGTTTCTGTAAGTGTCATTTTAGATGAAATGAACATTTAAATCAGTGGACTGAGTTAAGCAGATGGCCCTTGCTAATGGAAATGGTCCCTTGGGCAGTGCTGACTACATTCTTTTTTGAACACTTCAAATATTGCCTGCCCCACATATAAGGTCATGGTCTTCCACACTGACTTGTATCTTCATCTTACTGGGAAAACCTATTAATCTCTTCTCAAGCCAGAACTTGGACAGCCATGGATGATTCTGTCCTGTCAGATATTTCCCATGTTCTGTTAAACTTCTAAGGATGGTTTCCTTAATATTCTTTGCAAATTCTCTCTTTCTATGTATCTAGTAGTCTATTAATAATTGGTACCACATATGAATGACTACAGATGAGCCCACCACTACGCCAGCATGGTATTAACATCTTCTGAGGCAAATATTAATCTGTCTGTGTTTCAGATGAGAAGACAGCTTCAGGTATTTGCAAGATAAGAGAAATTAGGTACCAAGAAATTAAGTAACTTGCTTGGGGCCCTAATTTATATGAGTATCTAAGTTTAAAGTCTAAGTAAGTTTTCAGTCCTGTCTCCATGCTCTTTTAGACAAATAGTTGGTATTTCATTGAAATAATTGACTTTATCCTGAATTGTCTTGATCCGGCAAAGCTGATAAGATCAATACTTAATGAATGCTTATTCTCTTCCAGCACTTGTACCTGCTGTTGGAAGTAGAGATGTGAATCAGGTAGTTTCTACTCACTAATGGCAGCTGACTAGTGGACCATGAAAAAGCCATAGATAGAAAATTCATATAATAAATATCAATTTTTGTTAATCTGGAAATATGATGAGAAAATAACTTTCATTGTTCAGGCTGTATAATATTGTTTGTTGTATACACACAAATTATCCAGATGATTCCATACCAAAAACTAAGCTAACAAAACTTAGGTATGTAGTAACAAGTGATAGTGAATTTTTATGTCAGTTGCCAGAATAAATAATATTTTAAGGTTCTGATTTGATTGATATATTATCTCATTTGTTAGTAAGCATATATTTTGAACTCTATAGGCTGGAGCCAGGTATATCACAGACTTATAATCCTAGGAGTCAGGAGAATTGTGGTGAGTTCAAGGCCATCCTGGACCATAGTGAAACCTTGCCTCAAAAAAAAAAAAAAAAAAAAAAAAAAAAAAAAAGCCCCTTACACACACACAAATAAAAGAAAAGAAAACAACAACAACAACAAAAACAACTACTCTGTAAAGTTCCTAACTAAAGTCAAATAGTTAATAAGAGAAGACCACCTTGTAGTGTTCTCTATGGTGCCCAGATAGCTGTGACCTAAGGGTGTTTATCTACTAAGCATACTCCCTTTCCCGCACCTTCCCAGACATAGCTATGCTAACTGTATGAATGCTAATTTTAAGTGGTAATCAGCAATGATACATTGCTTGCTCCATAATGTCAGTGTTGGTAACTTTGTGATGAATTATGTGATGACTTTTCAGTGCTGAAAATAATCCAAATCCATAAAGTATATTAGGTGATGGACAGGAGATTCTATCATACAAATTCATGCTGTACAGACCCTCACTGTCACACTGACTGTTGACAACCTAAGTGGCTCACCAGAGTGGCTGGCCCCTGCTAATTTATTTTCTCAGAGAGTCATACATATTCATGACATCCTGCTGTTTGTCTGTCACCTCAGAGAGGCCCTCCCTATCTTCAGCATCACAGTTAAGAAAAATATGCACATTTATCCAACAAATTTTAGATTCAAAGAGTTATAGGTCTTTTGGCTTTTCAGCCTGTGACTATAGAATGAGGCAGTGATTATTGTTCCAGGCGCTGGTCCTGCAGTGTTGAATTGTGAACAGTTTTGCACAAGGCTACGGGTATAAGTCTTTCCCAAAGGGAAAAATATTTATTCATTCATTTTACGGTGCCAGCATTTGCTAAACTGCTAAGTGTTCGGTTCTAACCAATATTGAATGCATGTAAAATTTTCCAGATAAGTGAGTGTAATCTAAGCAAGAGTATGTGAGAATCTTGTCCTTCAGTGGTGATTCCTGTTGACAAGATGGAGAGTCCCCCACAGGTAGCACAATTGAACTGTGTCAAGAGCATCTGATAAACATAATTGCGTTCATCAAGGAGTTTTTCATTGTTGGAGTTCAATGTGTTTCATTAGAAATTTCAGAAGATGGTGTGGCTCTGAAGTCTATTGCAGTATTTTCAAAGATTATGTTTGTCAAACTGTAGGCCTTTTGTAAGTATGGGATGTTTCTTGAACATAGAAACTTACTGTTTTATGTGAGGGTAATGTCTCTTAATAGTATTCCCTTCTGTGAAGGAGAATAGGTTTAAACAATTTCAATGATCAAAAGTAAGGTGTTGAAGTAAGGTAAGGGATAAGAGTACAGGTATATTTTCTTGCTTTAAAAATCCATGGAAATTAAATGGTGTAAAACATATTACAAGTTTCTCCAAAGCTTTCATGTGTTCTTCGAGATATTTCCAAAGCAAGATCAGCTCCATTGGTGATATTTGCATCAGGGCCACTCTGATTAATTTAATATACTGATTGGATGAGTAGCAGAGCTTTAACGGCTGTTAACTTTTTGGCAAGTAGCTCTGAGAGGGCGATAATGAGATTAACATTCAGAAGACCTGATTTGCTTTTTCGCTGTATTTAATTACTACTTTGACACCAAATAGTACTCACTATGAGTTTTCTAGACAGGACATTATTAATCCACATTGTGTCACATGGTGGGGCCTGCTTTGAAAAGCCTGTGGAAAATGGGATCTTTACACACCACCCTCTCAAAGACCATGGCACTCATGATGCAAGTCAAGTTAACAAGAATATTTGTCTTTCAGCTGAGCCTCCACACTCAGTCTTTGGTAGAATGTAAATGCAATCCCATACCTTACTTGTACTTTAATAATTCACAATTCATTTTCACAGTCTCCACATCAGTAGATTATTCCTCTAAACATTTAAGTCTTATTGTGTTTGACTTGGGGAAGAAAGTCACAGAGCATGGGGGCAGATGCTAGCCTGAAGTCACAAAGACGTGCTGCCCTGAGTTAAACTCAGGACTCTGGGTACCATACTGGGGCAGGCATGGCAGTGTACAAGCCTGAAGTCTTGTCACGGCTATCTTCCCAGCTATCAGAGGCAGTGAGCAGTGTTCATACTTTTCTTACTGATAAGGAAGTAAAATAGAAGTTCTTCCCTTCTGCACTGATGACAAAGTAAAAGGAGAAGCCACTGCTGTAGAGCTATGTGGTCAGACTTGAGTACAATACAAATATTTTATAAAGAATTAGAGGAAATTTCTGATTTAAAAATCCTAAGTAAACAAAAGCAGACCTACTCAGTTATGTGTCTGGCTGGATGACTGGTACCCGTGGACTGGTTGCCTGTCATAGTTGGTTATGACAGAAGTGTATATGCCAGCTAGTTTATAAAGAGGAGCTCTTTACTTCACACAATTCTAGAGGCTGAGCAGTCCATGGTCAATGTATCAGCAAATTCTGTGTATGGAGAGAACTCATGACCCCCGTAAAGGCCAGCTTCTTGCTAGTGCTTCCATAAAGGGGGCAACCAGCACCCTAGTGCCTCTTATCAAAGGCACTAACCTCATTCAGAAAGAGTCCTCATGACCTTGTGACCTTTCAAAAAGCTCCATTTTAAACATCTGAGATTGCTATTAGCATGGGAACTGTGAATAAAACAAACATTCAACCACAGCGGTTACCATGAATGTACACCACTTCTTTAGTGTGTATTGTTAATGGAAAGGAAATGTGCCTTAAATCTTCTTTTACACTTAATATTCTATAGCTCTATTTTCTAAAAGTTTACTTATAAATTAATACAAAAACAAATCTTTTTTTTAAATTTTTTAAAATTTTTATTAGCATTTTCCATGATTATAAAAAAAAATCCCATGGTAATTCCCTCCCTCCCCACCCCCACACTTTCCCCTTTGAAATTCCAATCTCCATCATATTACCTCCCCATCACAATCATTGTACTTACATATATACTTAGAAAGCTATGAGTTAGAGTGGTCTTACTGATTCACTCTTCAACTCTTTAAATTTGTTCAGTTATTATGATGACATCTTATTTTTGTTTACTAAAGGATTGGAAGCTGTGGTTTACCATGAATAGATGTAGACTAAGGATAGTATATTGTGAGTTAAATGTTCATAACCACTCTGAATACACATCCATTCATCTACCCATCCATCCACCTATCTATCCACCTACCCAGTATTAATCTTTTTATATCAGTTTCTTGGAGAAAAAAATTTTAAAAAAGTATAAACTGCCCCCTTTTCAAGAAACTGATATTCAAGATACTTTTATGTTGGTGTGTATGTGTAATGTGTGTGTATGATGGGTTTGTGTGTGTAGGCCTCTGTGGTATATGCCAACAAGATACTTTTCAAAAAATAAACGTCAGTGTTATCACTCAAAGCAAACCATTTACAAAAATATTCTGACCTTATTTATTCATTTATTAATTCATTTTTGACAGGAAGGATATATTCCATATAACCTTTGTAGAGGACATACATTTACTCAAATAAGATGGTATTTTTAGGTATTAAATTAAAGGATTAAATTTATAAGACAATATTGAGTTATGTCTTTATCTGTGTTCTTTTCATATAAAAAGTAACAGTGCATGTTTTCACTGGATGAAAAAGAGTTGAAAGGCCAAGGAAACTAATTTCATGATTGGTTTAAATCCAAAAACATTAATTTGCTGCTTTTGTGAGTATATTTATGTTTCTTCCCACATAAAGCCACTACCTGTTTCATAACCTAAAATATACAGACTGCTTTGAAAGAAGAATCTTCTGCAGACTAATTCTGCCTCTTAGGGTAAATATGTATACTAGGCTTCTCTGGTGGTGTTCACAATGTTTACCCCAGTAGAGTGAGCCCACAGTGCCAACTCTGCCACAACCTCTCATAGGCTTCTCAGGAGAATGGAATGGTTCTGATGGGCTCTTGCTGGGGCCATGGTGGTCAGCAAACCCATCTGTCCTAAAGCATTACACCTTTAGCTAATTACTGTGCAGGACTCCCCTGTAAGCATTTCAAAGACATAGCAATTGCCAAAGAATAATTAAACTACAGCTTGAGGGAAGCAAATTCACATTTCAGGGCATAGTGTACTTTAGACACCTATTTACTGATAGCAATCAAGGCATGGGTGTCCCTGTCTCCGGTGTCCATTATTCTCCTGTTCTACCATGATATGAGGAGCTCCATGATCCTTCCTGATGCCAAAATCACAATCAGAAGTAAAAGATGCAGAGCTCTCTCGCATACTAGATGCAGAATGGCCAAAGTAGTAAGATTTCCCTGGAGAGTAGATCCACACCTCACAAGAGTAGAATTCCAGCTATGAAGACTGTCTCAGTGCCCAGGGTTGGCCCTGTTCTGAGATTCTACTGGTTTTGCTGGACCAGTGACTAACAGATTTTGTCACAATAAAATAATTTCTTAGTGATCAGAGCTTCCCACATAAGGCCAGACTGTTTCAGGAGAAAATGAGTCTCTTGTTATTCAACATACTCAGAAGAAGCTATCAGATAGGAGACAGAGAGCATAAGCAATGGTCACACACTATGTTTTTATTTGTTTAAGAATGTGTGTGTACATACATGACATAGACTGACAAGTTTATTCAGAAACACAGTTGAATGGATGGTCTCACAGAATCCTTACTGCCATGGGATGTTATAATAATTTTCATTGGCAGAGATTGTTTCTCTACTCTGCAGCACATTTACGGGTTTCATCTTATCTCATTTTATTTTGCATTGATTTAATAATTATTGAGTGCAGATGGGAAGTGGCCAGAGATTTGAGACAGGTGGGTTTAACCCCACCACTTGCTAGCTGTGTGACTTTGGGTAACTAAGACTTCTTTGGGACATAATATTCTACATTTATAAAACAAAATGTGGCAGGGCATGGTGGTGCACACCTTTAATCCTAGCACTTGGGAGGCAAAGTTAGGAAGATCAACATGAGTTCAAGGCCACCCTGAGAGTATAGAGTGAATTCCAGGTCAACCTGAGCTGGAGTGAGACCCTACCTTGAACCCTCCCCCCCAAAAATTGTGAGGGGAACCTGATCAAAAATATCCTCCTACTTAAGCTGGGCATGGTGGCACAAGCCTTTAATCCAGAACTCCGGAGTCAGAGGTAGGAGGATCACTGTGAGTTTGAGTCCACCCTGAGACTATAGTGAATTCCAGGTCAGCCTGAGCTAGCGTGAGACCCTACCTTGAAAAGCAAATAAAACAAAACAAAATCTTGTGTCTTAAAAGGCTGTGGTTATACAGCCTGTGCACAATTGAGCTTCCACATGTCATACATTTGCTGGTTTGGGGCCACTACACAAAGCCTGTGAAAACAAGCTGCTCTGAGAATTCTAATGAAGCTTTTGCATGAACACTACCGAATGAAGACATGGCTAGCACGCTCTCAGAGAAGTGGCATCTTTTTATTGGCTATCTTGGGTGAAGCACTCAAGGATGAAACAACCCTTTTGCTTACTCAAAGCAAAGATTTTATTATCATCCAATAATGCACATAAGAGCTCTGTGTTTACCTGTGATTTGTAACAACATTTGCTTGTGCCATGATGCCCTGGGCTACAGTTTTATCTTCTTCACATTGTCTTCCTGACCCAGTCTGGTCATTACATATCTGCCTGCCAACCAGCATCCTACTTCTTCCTGAGTCTCAACTTCAACCTGAGTCCTGAGGCTTTATGAATATTATACTGCAGAGGGTTCAGAACAGCTTTAGACAGTTGGGCTAATTGCCTGAGATGACTTACCTCCACCAGCACTAGTTTATGGCTTTCAGACTCACAGCAAGATGAACAAATAAAAGAGCTTGTGTGATTACCCTTTCACTTCATGTGATGTGTTGTGAGACCTGACAAGACTGCAGGCACTGAGGCTGCATCAAGCAAAGGACATCTGTCAAGTTACTAACTCTGTCAGTATTTCACAATTTATCTGCTTATATCCTTTACAATTACTGCTCTAAAGCCTTGGAATTGTATGTGATCTCTGTTTCACTGGAATTTCCCTGTTTTAAAGTAAACAATTTTATTACAGAGATGAGGATAATTTGCAACTACTTTTTTTTTTTTTTTTTTGCTAGTTCCATCTTCCAAATCCTACCTTTACGTTTCACAGCCTGCCCCTCTTGCATGCTCAGGTATTAGCTTGTGTGGTGGACTCAAAGTGCACATGTCATTATAGTCTTCTTGCTGCTTGACTCAACGTGGCAGAGAACTGGCCACACAATCCACAAGGTGGCAGGCCATGCAGCAGCAGTCTGCTCCACTTCCTCCCATGCAGATTAAGCATATTTCAAAGCACTTAAAATATCTGAGAATGAATTTTGTCTTCTTTCTAGGGAAATGATTTTACTTCCATTGTTTTTGTTTGGCAATTTCCTGTGAATTGGATCTATATTTCATTTCATTTTTGCGAAAATTTTTTTTCTTAAACTATCCTATACATAAAGTTAGTGGAAAGATGTTTAGTTGGTTTATTGAAAGACCATGGGATTTGTTGGCCTATCTGTAATACCTAGGGAATTCTCAGATGTGAATGATGCTACATTCATGACAAACTCCACAGGAGCTTCCATTTAAGTTTAGAGAAAAGAGAGAGGAGCATGGTTAAACTATTATGCTAGTAGTACATTAAAACACTCAGTACCATTTGCTTGTAATACTGACATGAGACAACATAGGTCTATGTTGTGATGTGTTCTCTCCTGTTACTTGCTGCTTCTGTCCATCATGGCACTTGCATTTCCTGAGAGATGTTCTCAGTAATCCACCTCCCCCAAATGTTGCATTGCTTCAGCTTTGACTAGAGAAGAGCCCATGGTAGGACCATGTCCCTTAAGTGTATTAAGCCTTTTATTCTCCTATGCATTGTCAATCTATTTAAACAGACCTATTTTAATCAAGGAGACATTTTTATCAATATTTTATTTAGTGCCAACTCCTATTCCCACCATCAGGGCATATAAAGGGCATTCTAGCTTTCTATTACCTAGGCTTAAAATTTGGAAGGTATTTTTTTTTTCTGTTTCTGTTTTTGACTTTGTTTTTTAATTAGTTATGTACACAGTGTGTATACAAACATGTGGGTACCCTGTCATCCTCCATCTGCAGGGAACTCCTTCATTGGGGAATGTGGGTTGTACATTGTGGGGGTAGCCATCAGTTATGGGTAAGAGGCAATGTCTCTGTGCATACTGTCCCAACATATAGCTGTAACAGTCTTTCCACCCCCAGTTTTGCAAATTTCCCTGAGCCATGCTGGGTTCATTTTAGGTCTATTTCAGTGATAAGGTCTTGGGAGCCTTTGTGTCTCTGGATATCTGGTTTGGTTAAGAGCTGAGTTTTCTCTGTGTCTATCTCCCTCATCCTTGTTCTGGTACCAGGTTCACCAAGATAGGAGCACTATTGCCCATTTCCCCAATTACCCTTGGTTTCAGCTGGGGCCCTGGTGAGGTGTGATGGGCTGATTCTGTCTTCAGGATCTGTGTCCATCTGAAAAAGAGAAGCAAATGCTCCAATGGAGAGAGAAGTCAACATCAGATAAATGGGATAACCATTATTATTTTAGAGAGAAGTTAATAGGTATAGGCCCTCTTGTATCCAATGATTGGTGGGAGCATGATAATGGAGAGCAAAATCATTTTGTGGATATGGTTCTGACTTGTTTCACAGCTCCAGCTATGGGTTCTGTTCCATGGAGTGGACCAGTTAGCTAAATCAAGAGCAGTTGGTCCCCTACCAAGTCTGTGTGCCACTGTTGCACTTGGGTAAGCATCACAACAGGCTGTTTGCTTGTACAGATGTTGGTCATTTTCCCCCAGTAACCCATGTAGCACCTTTTGGCACTAGACAAGCTAACTGTCTGGCGACTGTCTTCCAGATTCCAGCCAGTTCACTCCATGTTCTGTATCAGCAGCATATGGTATCTTCAGCAGTAG
Organism: Jaculus jaculus; assembly: GCF_020740685.1. NCBI lineage: Eukaryota > Metazoa > Chordata > Mammalia > Rodentia > Dipodidae > Jaculus > Jaculus jaculus. Next base: position 60,995,731 of record NC_059103.1, on the reverse strand, counting down.
GGTCTTACCACTCACTAATTTTTGGTGGGTTATCAAGTACTCTGACAGAAATCTGTCTTCTTTTGGGAAACCTTGTAGGTCTCTGTGATCAGTAGCTCATTATGAATGTTAACCACATGCTGGTACTGGAAGTTACTGGCCAGTGCCAAGGAAAATAAGTAAGAAAATGATAGGTAATAGAAAAGAGATAGAGATAAAGAAAGAAGAGGAAGAGAGAGATAGGAGAGAAACCGACAACTAAGGTTAGTATTCATCATACCTTTTCCAGGGCCCTGTGATTGAGATGTTCCCTCTAAGGACATGATGAAGGTTTAACCATTTAGTCTGTCTTTTAGCATGTAGAATTTTATGGTGCCATTGCCATTTAAGTCCAGTTTTGTACCCCCCATCCACACCCTTACCCTCCCCACCCCTCCAGCCCCAACCACCCTATTGTCTGGTCCTTGAGATGCTTATTAGGTACATCAGTATCTTGGGCAGATTCAGGTTAGGAGCCACAGATGAGTAAGATCATACGATGATTATCTTTCTGTGATTGAGTGAGTTCACTGAGGATGATCTGTTCCAAGTTCGACCATTTTTCTTCAAATTTCATTGTGACTTTTTTCCTCACTGCGGTGTAAAATTCCATCATGTAGATTTAGCACATCTTGGTTATCCATTCATCTAATGATGGTCATCTGGGTTGATTCCAGCTCTTAGCTATTATGAATTGAGAAACTATAAACATGATTGAGTAAACCTCTCTCAACTGAGGCATGGAGCTTTTAGGGTAGATGCTTAGTAGGGGAATAACTGGGTTTGTTTTCTATCTGTCTCCACATTGTTTTCCATAGTAGTTGTACCAGTTTACATTCCCACCAACAGTGAATGAGGGTTCCTAATTCTCCACATCCTCATCAGCATTTGTTTTCAATGTTCATCATCCCTAATCATCAGGGAAGTGCAAATTAATGGAACTATGAGAATCTACCTTCCCCCAGTAAGGATAGCAAACATTAGAAAAATCAAATGTGAGTGCTGGAGAGATGGCTTAGCTATGAAGGCATTTGCCTGCAAAGCCAAAGGATCCTCATTAGACTCTGCAGAACCCATGTAAGCTAGATGCACAAGGAGTTGCATGCATCTGGAATTCTTTTGCAGTGGCTGGAGGCCTTGGACCACCCATTCTTTTTCACTCTCTCTGCCTCTTTCTCTCTCTATCAAATAAATAAAATAAATATTTTTTTTAAAAATAGGAATAAATATTTTTTAAAAATATCAAATTGAAGGTATTTTTGAAATGTCCCTTGGTTTATCAAAACTTTCCAGCCTGTTCTGTGCACAGCACAGCTATGCAGTTACCTGCAGTCTTCCATGACCTCTACCACCTAGTGAATGGTAGGCAATGCAACACCTGAAAGGCAGTGGTGAAGCCAGCACCGCTTTGGAACTGCTCTGAGCCCTCCTTCTTCACCGGCAAATGTTTCCAACCATAATCTGCTTAAACTATCTCTATGTACTCATGATTTAATTGTTAAAATAAAGATGGATATTGTTATTTTTTTATTTTTTTGTTCATTTTTATTTATTTAAGAGTGACAGACAGAGAGAGAAAGAGGCAGAGAGAGAGAGAGATTGGGTGCGCCAGGGCCTCCAGCCACTGCAAATGAACTCCAGACGCATGCACCCCCTTGTGCATCTGGCTAACATGGGTCCTGGGGAATCCAGCCTCGAACTGGGGTCCTTAGGCTTCACAGGCAAGCGCTTAACCACTAAGCCATCTCTCCAGCCCAAAGATGGATATTGTTATTACTATTGTTTTGTAACTGAGAGCACTAGGACTCTGGGAGTCTGTTGTCCAAATGATGTTTCAATAGGTTATGAGAGCTGAACTTACTACCAAGCTCTGTTGGCAAATTTCACTGGTGTTTTCTCCCTTTTCAGTTCCTTTAGAGTTAGCTTCCTTATTCTTACCACATCAGATATGATAAACAGGCTTCTGTCTGCTGCCAGTAGAAAATAAAACTACTTTCCATGCTCAGTATTTTCATGAACACTGCTGATGCAAAACCCTATTCATGTGACAACATCTTTTACTTCCTTCGTAACTTCTTCCCCCTCCTTCTCTTCCTTCCTCTCTTCCTTCTCCTTTTCCTGTCTCCAGCTATTCTCCCTTCTTCTCTCCCTTTCTCTCTCCTCCTCATCCTCTGTCTTCCCTCTTTTACCATTATCCTTTCCACTGTTTGCTGTTCTCATCTGTATAGATCATGTCATACTTCTAAGACTCAGAATTTTGAGTTTTATGTACTCTAAATATTCTTTCTAATGCCTGCCCTTCTGTCATTCACTCAGACCCACAACACTTGACTTCAATAGGGTTGCACATTTACCTCACATAGATATCAAAGCCAAGTCTCCTTTCTTTCTATGGGAACCATTTACTATGCTTCCCTTTTTGAAAGAAAAAAATATATATATTTTAATTTATTTGAGAGAAAAAGGGAGAGAGAGAGAATGGGCATGCCAGGGCCTCCAGACACTACAAATGAACTCCAGACTCACGTGCCACCTTGTGCATCTGGCTAACATAGGACCTGGAGAATTGAACCGGGGTCCTTTAGTTTTGCAGGCAAACTCCTTAACTGCTAAACCATCCCTCCAGCCCCCCTATGCTTCCCTTTTTAATACATTGAACTCAAAGTGGTCTGCACTTGACTCTACCTTCTGGATGAGCATATCACAGTATCAGTTTCCTTTTTTTTTTTTTTTTTTTTTTTTTTTTTACAAATTATTCTAGTCTTACTCCCAAATTCCTTCTTTCTTTCCTTCCTCTTTTCTACTCTCTTTTTTCTCTTCTATTGACTCATTCATGCACTTAAGGTAATAAACAGTAAACCAAATAAAACACTTTCCCTCAGGAAATATATAATCTCACACAATGGGTATTTATTCAGATTAAACTTGCTTTGTTTGAATTCCTGCAATTTCTATGAACGAATTTACCTTATTCAAGGAAGTCTAGCATGTTTGCCTGGAAACTTAGGGGAAGGGGCCTTTGCTGCACGAAAAGGCACACACAGACTTGTTGGATAGAAAAGCATATGCACATATATCTCATGGAGGACTTCAGCATGACAGGCTATGGGGGCAGAAGTGAGAGGGAAGGAAAGGGTTAAGCTGGATTTGCACCTCTTCCCTTTGGACTTATACACCATGTGACAGTATTAGGCCAGTACATATTTTTGTGCTGCACTGTAGCCACTCTGATAAAATGCAGTGGCAAGGGGGCGAAGCCTTCAGCTAAGCTTCTGCCATAGCTGGAGTAGAAGGTAGAGACAAAAGACTTGAAGGAGACTGGGATCTGAAATACAATAAAGTCACTGCAGTTATCATAGTGCTTCTTTAGTGACACTTTTCTGAATGTGCTGGAGATCTAAAATCATGGTGTCACAAAATAAATGGAAGTCAATGTTCATTCATTCAAGGCTGTTATGGTGGCCCCTAAGTGGGGTCTCCTCAGAAACTCATACCTGACTGCTCCTCCACCTTCTCAGACCCATTCTTTTATTTTGGCTTCAAGTTTATGACCTTCATCCAAATACAGCACCCAAAGTGAGTTTCAAGCAATGCAATGGAGAAGAAGGACAAAAGAGTCAAGGAATTTTGACTAGGATCTTGATACATTTGGTCTCCTTTATACTTTATTTTTCTTCTATATTCACACTCAGTTCTGATTTTAACAGAGTGTCCTTCCTCTGCAGGAGTTGGTAACTTTAAACATTACAACCAAGGCACTCAGGCAGTTACCTCTTAAGCAAAGCTCTCAGCAGCTACAATTCAAAGCCACTTATGTTCAGCTAAGAAGACCTTAACTTCATGTACACACAGCTTTACCAAAGGCTCAGGGACTATCTCTAATAGAGATGGCAAGAAGTGAGGTAAAAATGAATCACCAGGGAAGAATGTTTATGGAGAGGGGAGAGATAGCTACTCCTGCCATGCAGGGTTCTTTGTACCAACCTTTTGAGATAGTTTCCATGTAATGTTTTTCTAGTCTCTGCTTGATGAATCTTAATCTCTCTTACCTAATTTCCTGTGTTTGGTAAGTTAAATGTTTGATTGTACTTGTGGTATCAAATAAGGACATTTTATATAAGTATATGCTATGCATTGAATACAGTTCCCATATATCCTTCTGATTTCATCTTTTGTACCCCTGTTTCTCTCACTGGTCCCCTTGCTGCTCCAGCTTCACTTAGACTGTTATATCATTGATATTTTATGTTGTTTTAATATACACATTTTCAATTCTTCTATCATGTCTGAGGGATTTGGAATTCTCTACAATTCATCTACACTCACTGGCATCTACTGTGAGAGAGAAAGATGGGAAGGAGAGGAAGAAAAAGGAGAAGGAAAGAGGGAGAGAGGGACGATAAAAGAGAGAGAATATCTTTAACTCATGTCTTACCTAGAGTTGGTCTGTCAAATTTACAAATATGAGGATATTTTCCTTTTTTTTAGTAGTTTTTACTTTTTATTTACCTGTGTGTGGGGGGTGGTGGTGGGTGTGTGAGAGAGAGAAAGAGAGAGAGAGAAAGGGAGAGAGAAAGAAAAAGAATGGCATGCCAGGGCCTCTAGACACTGCAAACAAACTCCAGACACATGTTCTACCTTGTGCATCTGGCTTCCATGGGTTGTGGAGAGTTGAACTTGGGTCCTTAGGCTTCATAGGCAAGTGCCTTAAGCTATAAGCCATTTCTCCAGTCCAAGGGTTATTTTGTAGTTTCTGATGCTGATTTCTAGTTTAATTGCTCTCTATGATAAGATCATGCTTAGTATAATTTCAGGCCTTATGATATACTTTTTTTTTTTTTTTTTTTTTTTTAGGGTCTCACTCTGGCCCAGGCTGACCTGGAATTCACTATGGAGTCTCAGGGTGGCCTCGAACTCATGGAAATCTTCCTACCTCTGCCTCCCGGGTGCTGGGATTAAAGGCATGCACCACCACGCCCAGCAAGGTATGCTTTTTGAAGCAGTGTTTGGCCTGTCTTGCTTGCTAAATGTCACTTAAGAAATGAGGAAATTACGTATTTCCAGTTTCTAAAAGTGTTTTTCAAGTCTCCTATGTCCACACTGAGTTAATGCAGGCCAAGTCTGTCTTTAACAGATGCTGCATTTAACAGCTACGTTAGTACTTCTCTGTGCAATTCTGTGAGTTTTTTCCTCACCCATTTTCATGATTAGAAGCTGTATGTTAGTGAAAACCTGATCACTAAGCTGTTAGATAATACCACTCTTTGTCTCTAGTAACTCCCCTTATTTTGAACTCTGGTTTGTCTGAGGTAAATACAGCTACTGCAGAACTATTTTGGTTAATGCAGCATGATGAAGTTATTCTCCATTCCCTCACTTTCAATCTGTCTCTTTACATTTAAATTGTCTCTTGCTAACAGCACAGTTTTTCATGTCTATCCTCTTCTTTCAAACTTTCTAAATTATAAATACTAATATTTGTCTCTTGTTAGCAAATCCTTTGTGGTGTTGACCTTTCTTAATTGAAGTGAAATTGTTTGTATTTTAATTGACATATCTATTTTATTCATGTGTTCTATAACTATTCATATACTTAAGTAGGCTTTTTCCATACTTGCTTTTTAAGTTTCATATTTTATTGTTGAATTGTTCTTAATAGTGTACACATAGTTGCCCTATTAAATCTTGAGTCTACTGAGAGAGTCAGATAAATACAACCAAAGAATAGCAGGTGTAACAATAGCCTAATTCCTGCTAATTAGGGATTACTAAATGGATGCTTTATGAATTACTGAAAGTATCTCATCTATAACTTCACTTCCCTGTCTCTAGTAATGGATTGACTTAGAAATTTTTTTTTCACTAAAAATTTTTAAGAATGAAACTTGACCTTTAATTATTTTTAATTAAGAATTTTATTTTATAAGAAGAAAGCACCATGGTTTCCTCTGTCCTCAAAGGATACACATAACATACACATCATTCATGTTTGCAATTATGTTGTTTTTTAGACAATAGAAATATCAAAGCCTTAAAAATCATAATCTTCTAATGTTCTGTGACCTTTTATGTTTTTTCAAACATTACTTTGTATTTTTTAATTTTCACTCACATGAGGAGTAATTTTAGGCATGTGCTATAGGTACACATATGTACAGGTGATATTCTATGAGGAGATGCATTCCTGTTTAATCCTGCTGCAACAAGGGAAAACTTTCAATTCCTAATTTCAAAGATTTTTCACTGATGGAGCCTTCATGGATAGTGCTAAATTGATATTAACAATTACAAATCCACTCCTTGCCAACTTGACATTCAAACATAAAGCTTTTTGATGATGATGAAGGTACACGTGTGGGCATGTTTGGGGAAGTGCACATTGGAGGGTGGGTGCACATGCAAGTATGTGCACGTGTATGGATGCTAGAGGGCAGCTCAGGTACTGTTGCTCAGGAATGTCATCCACCATATTTATTTATTAGAGACAGAAAGAGTGGGAGAAAGAGAGAATGGGCGCACCAGGGCCTCTAGTCACTGAAAACAAACTCCAGACACATGCACCACCATGTGCTTCCTGCTGACATGGAGCCAAGAGAATTGAACCTGGGTCCTTAGGCTTCATGCATATGAAGTTCATTTGCAGTGGCTGGAGGCCCGGGTGTGTTCATTTTCTCTGCCTCTCTTCTCTCTATCTCTCTGTGCTTGCAAATAAATAATTTTTTTTTGAAAAATCTTGATACTTGGGGCTGGAGAAATGGCTCGATGTTTAAGGCACTTGCCTGCAAAGCCTAATGACCTGGGTTTGATTCCCTAGTAACCACATAAAGCCATATGCACAAAGAGGCACATGCATATGAAGTTCATTTGTGGTGGCTAGCAGCCCTGGTGCCCCCATTCTTTCTCTCTTGTTTATCTCTCTCTGTCTTTCTCTGCTTGAAAAATAATTAAATAAGTAAATAAAATGCTTTTAAGATCTTCATAGACTTTAACAGTAAAAGCATCTCTCAAATGTCCAAAATCTCTTCTGAGACTCAAAGCAGTCTTGTGAGACCCTGTAAAACAGACATCTTGTCTCCAGCTACTCTAAGAAATTAAAGTCAACATTCTAGATAGGACTTTCATGAGCACAACCCTGACACTGAGTCTATGTCTCCTCCCATCTCTATTGCTAGCCTTCTGTGGTCTTCTGATCAAGTCAATAGTGCTCTCTGCACTTTAGACTCACCAGGTACAGGTGACTTGATATCCTTGACATAGAATAACTATGATGAGAGTTAATGACAGACACAACCACCTTCACATAGCACAGATCCTGAAGAGACAAAAGGTATTGGATTTTCAAGCAAAGTCATATGGGCTGGAGAGATGGCTTAGCAATTAAGATGCTTGCCTGCAAAGCCAAAGGACCCAGGACCCATGTAAGCCAGATGCACAAGGGAACACACACATCTGGAGTTTGTCTGCAGTGGCTGGAGGCCCTCGCACAACAATTCTCTCTGTCTCTCTACCTGCCTATTTCTGTATCTCTTTCTCTCTCTCAAATTAGTAAATAAAAATAAAACATTTAAAAAATATTTAAAAATTATGTCAAATTTTTGCTGCAATTTTTCTTGGGAGACATGAACAAATGCTATCTCTCCAGATAAGGTACAATGACAAACTGAAGAAATAATTTTATCCAAGTTTATTTTGGTGAACCAATGAGTCTAAACCATGGCTCCTTACAGGAGCATGGGCAACTCTTGGGAAGCTATACCATCTAAAGAAAATTGTGGGTCTTTATGTCTTTCCCCTGCACTTACAGATAACTATTGCTATTTTTATATCCTTCTGGAAGAATGAGGTCTCATACATTGCCTGGTGTGCCCTTTCTTTCCATGAGAGCATGATAATGGACCCAATCTTGTGAGAATTTCCTATGGAGGTTCACAGCTTATCTGACTTTAATATGGCAATGAGCATACCATTAAAAGAGAACATATTGCCACATCACAATTTCAAATCCACTTTATCTTTGATGGAAGAGCAAAGAATTTGACATTTTTGTCTATGTCAATACCTCTGAATTATTAGAGATAGCTGTTATATAGGATAGAAACACTGCTTTGCCTAAAGTTTTCATTAAATATCCATACAAATTTCAAAATATTCAGTTAATTCTCCCAAGTTCTAACTTTGGAGATTTCTTTATTGTGTTTTAGATGCATAGTTATACTAGAAGTACATAATTCATAATTGACTGAATCTATTGAAATCTTTTCAAATTTAATTTATTGTGACATAATTAGAAGAACAATACAGAAGAAAAGAGTTCAGGTAAACTTAAAATTTTAATAAAAGGACATGAGAATTCCAAAAATAAACTCTTATACTGGAATCCCATTTCAGGATTTTCTGAAAGAACTTTCAGCTCCAGAGAAGTTAGTTTTTATTGCATTTATTTATTTATTTATTTATTTATTTTTTGTGGTTGAAGGAAAGCTTTCTATCTTCCCAATGGTTGGTTTTTATTTTTTACAGAAGACAGCACTAACAGCACCTTTAAATTTAGTGTTTGCCTTAGAAAGTAATGATAATTCCAGTCCAAAGAAAACAATACTTTAGAGCATGTTGGAAGTAATGTAACAGTCACATGAAAACATATCTTGACTATTTAGCCTCAAGTTTTGTATGTAGATATTAATATTAAAATCAATATTAAAATTAAACTAATGATTTTTCTTGCTAATGGTAAAAACACTAAATAGAAAATTGTTCCCTTCATTTAGAAACATGGCATTCAATGGCTTACACTTTCCTAGACAACATTGTACATGAATTACACTGATAACAATGATAATAGAAATGGTTAATGACTTGCTTATTTCTGCAACACTAAGTGAATCAAGATACTACTTGAGTATTCTGTGGAAGCACCTAAGGTAATAACAGCACAAATACCACATCTTTTATGATTCTCCACTGAACTAAGCTTATGGAGGTATTTCATGATGGAAATCACATTATTTATGTTCATCCAAACCTGTCTAGGGGACTTAAGAGATGGCTTAGCACTTAACACTCTTTTCTGTGAAGCTTAAGGATCCATATCCAACTCTCTTCATCCCAAGTAAGCCAGACACACAAAGGTAAGATAAGTGCAAGGTCACACATGCCCAGAAGGTGGTGCAAGTGTCTGGAGTTTGATTGCAGGGTCTGAGGCCCTGGACCAATTCTCAGTTCTCTCACTCCCTCTCTCTTTCCCTTTTTCTAAAACAATGAAAAAATAAATTAATTTTAAAAAGCATATTGGGAAACTGGCCTCCTACAGTGCTGACACAGTGTGGAGAAAATGAACATGCTTTCTGCAGTGTATCATTTCCTCTTGTTGGATGTGACTCCGTTTTGTTTCCATATGTCTATTCTTCTTGCAACAGGCTGATCTGTTGGAAGGCTATGCACTTTGAGATCATTTATCCCATCCTCTGTGAATTCCATTTTCAAGGGATGCTGTAAGAATGAAATGTGGAATTCACTTTTACCGTCTAAGATAGCAGTGCTGTAGAGCCCAGAAGAGTCTCTATATAATAGTCTCTCTTACCTATGAAATTCAGTGAGATGCATCTTATGTTGAGAGGAAATAAGAGCAATAGGGTTATATTTGATAGAGAACAAGCACATTTAATATATTATACAGTATGATAATAGCCTAAAAGAATCATATGAATGTATTAGATTATTCATTTGGATGAAATGTTTATGTATTCAATTTAATACTATATTAATTTAAGAGGAAATGATAGAAATGACACATCTTATTTCAACTCGGAATTTTAATTTACAATGTACCTAGGAATTGTCTTATGTATTTCTTATCACAAGCTCATGAGATTGTCATGGACATGAAGTACATAATTTTTTCTTCTTTTGGTTTTTCGAGGTAGGGTCTCACTCTAGCCCAGACTGACCTGGAATTCACTATGGAGTCTCAGGGTGGCCTCGAACTCATGGCAATCCACCTACCTCTGCCTCCTGAGTGCTGGGATTAAAGGCATGCGCCACCACACCCGGCTTCATAATTTTTCTAAATAATAAAATAAATGTAGAATTTCCATATATGAATGGAGAAGCTGACATTTTTCTGAATATTCAATAACCATTTACTTATGAGGCTGGAATTAAATTATAATCTTAGAGCTGGAAATATTGCTGAGTGGATAAGGCCACTTCCTGGACAAGCATGAGGGCCTGAGCATGCCTGAGACTGCCTCAGCCATAATCTCCAGAACTCACATAGCAATTGAGCATGTCCACATGTGCCTGCAACTCCAGCCCCATAAAGGAGAGCAGAGACCAGAACCACCTATGCTTGGGACATACAGCAACCCAGGTGAGTGTTCCTTTGGAGTATAGCACATGATGCTCTGGAAGGCCCCATACATGTCCATACAGCATCAGCACACACACACACACACACACACACACACACACACACACACACTACAATGTATAATCTCTGTTTTTGGATTCAACATGCTTTTATTATACTGTGTTTCATTTTCCCATTTTATAACCCAAACTCTCAAGATACCCCTCTAACTTTAGTATTTTGGAGTGGAAGGAAGAAATCTGAAAAGACATGATAATGTGTCAATGAGGAAGAACAGGTATGCTGTGTCTGTCACCATAAAGGTGCTGTGTACTACAGGTTCAGCCACTTTCCAGCTTTGTACCTTTTCCTTGGGGAAGTAAGAGATGGCATGGACTTCCAAAGAACTTGTCCTTGGAAGGTTGGAGAATCAGGTCACTTGAATAATGTGGATGTACTGGGAGTCTCATCTCTGAGCCAAACTCAACCATAGTCTTAGAAGTCAAGTTTTCCAGACATACATCTATGTCAGAAATCCAACTATAAAGACTGCTATGGGATTGAATGGTATGTGCCAAATGATAGTCCTAACTTCTGGTGGCTCATAATATAACTTAATTATTTAGAGATAGGCTTGTTGAAGATGTCTTCAGTTTAACATGTGAGATTCAACCATCCCTACATACATACATTCACACATACCTGTAGTTGTGACTGGTTATATTGGTTTATCCATTCAGTCATTGACCATGACTGCGGTTTGTCAAGTCTTTCTTCCCTTAGGTAGAATCTGTGGCTTCTTGGTATAAAAATGGTTCATTCTAAGCAGCTCTTTTTTCAATGTTTGTGCTCAAAATTACATATATATTAATATTTTTTCTGATACATTTTGATAAATATTAAAATATTAACCTGAATTTAAGTTATGAACGATAGTATGTTAGTGCTACATCGATATTGTTTTTCTCTTAAAAGGGATTTTATGCTGTAATCAAATAGATTCATTAAAAAATATTAAAATAACTCAATATCCACTATCTTGCAATAAAAAAGACAATGACATCAAAATAAAAGAGACTAATGGAGAGAAAGAGGGGATGATGGAGTGTGGAGTTGTGAAGGGGAAAGTGGGAAAGGGAGGGAATTATCATGGTTTATTGTCTGTAAGTACAGAAGTTGTCAATAAAAATTTATATATTAAAAAGTCAACAAATATTTCCACAGATATTATTACAAGCATCAAACTATAGCTCCAACTCTGACAACTCTAGCCAATGATATATCTCCAAGTCTGATAATTCTAACCAATTACAGTTCTCTGGAGTTCCAATTCCACCCATTCAGTTAGGCTACTCACAGTGCCAGAAAATGCCATCAGGTGCTAGAAGCTCTCCTCGGCAACCATTCCATAGTCCTGGAATCTTCACTAGGTCTCCACTGCAAACCACTGTTCATTCTCATTGCTTCAACGGATCTCTACGCAGGTAATCTAACAACCCTTCTTCACATTGTTCATGGCCATTTCCAAAACACAAGACCATGTTGCAAATTCAATGACCACTCTCTTTCCTGCATTTGTTATACTCTGTAATACCAGATAGGCTATCAAATTGTTAATCCATGGAGGAATAAAGCAGATTTTGTAGAATGGTACACTCCTTCAGCATTCAGTCCCCTTCAAAAGACACTGCATTATTTCTGTTGTCCCAATGCAAGGCTGAATATCAATGATTGTAATCTCTCAAATAATTGCAGCTGAACAGGCTACAGTTTCAACCCAAAGATTTCTTTTCTTTTTTTTTTTTTTCTGTTCCAAGTCCCTCTGTTCATACCAGTCCATTTCAATGCAGAACATGTGCATAACAGCAAGCCTCTCACACAAACTGCTTCTAGCCCAGTCTAGGCAAAGTTCTTTCTCACCCTCATAAGCCAAACCTCACAGTCCATAGTTCTTACTGCATTCATGTCTTTCAACTCTAACCAGAATAATTCATCAAGCTGTATATACAGCACTGCAAGATTTCTCTTAGGCTACAATTTAAAATTCGCCCACATCCTCCTGAAGAACAGTTCCAAAAGGCCAAAGCCTCAGTCAGGTTTCTAGCAACAACAATTCCACTCCTCTGGTATTAACTTTACTATTGCCTCCAGGTTCACATTGCTGGCAGAAAACACCCAACCAACAGCAGCTCGTGGGTTTAAAAGGATTAATTTTGTCTCATAGACTTGAGAGGAAGTTCCATGATGGCAGGTGAAAATGTTGGCATGAGGAGAGGGTGGGCATCACCTCCTGGCCAACATCAGATGGACAATAGCCATAGGAGAGTGTGTCAAACACTGGCAAGGAGAAGCTGGTTATAACACCCATAAACCCACCCCCAACAAACACTGCTTTCAAGAAGAATTAATTGCCAATTTGCTATCAGCTAAATGTTTAGAACTCCTAAGTTTATTGAGGACACTAGAACCAAACCACAACAGGTTTCATAAAGACAGATACTTGAGTAAATGGAACATCATAGAGACCAGAAATATCTTTTCATATGTGGTCAAATTATTCTTACCAACAGCAAAACTATCAACTGGGGCAAGAAAGTCTCTTCAAAACTTGAGCAGGCTTTCTATAGTCTACAGTATACACTAAAAATAACTCAAAATACATATGAAAAATAAGGCTTAAAAACTCAAAACTTTAGACAAAGGCAAATATAAAACTTCATAATATTAGATTTGAAAATAATTCCATAGACATGATGCTAGGGGATAGATAATAGAAAAGAGATAAAATTTCTCATTATGAAAAAAAATTAGAAAAAATCTTCATCAAATGATATCTTGACCATGTAAAAAGGCAACTTCAAAAAACATGTGGGTGTGGGTATTCTAGAAACTCAAGAACAACAAGAATAAAATCACCCAAAGTAAAATTGAACCAAGGTCTGTATCAGCTATATAAATATCCAATAAGCACTTGAAAAGATGGGTAACATTAGTATGCATTAGGAAATCACAGTTATGAGATACCCTTCACAGTCTGTAGCAGAGCTACTGTTAAATAATGCCACCATAGGCTGGAGAGATGGCTTAGTGGTGTTGGCACTTGCCTGCGAAGCCTGAAGACCTAGGTTAGATCCCCAGAACCCATGTGAGCCAGATGCCCATGGTGGCACATGTATCAGGAGTTCATTTGCAGTGGCCAGAGGTCCTGGTGTGCCCATTCTCTCCCCCTTACTCCCCCCCATCTCTCTTATAAATAAATAAAAAAATAAAATTTAAAAATAACTGCTTCTTACTCATAACTTATGGCTCACCTCACAATGCACAACCCACATTCCCCAACAAAGAATGTCTCTGAGGAGGGGATATGACTGGGAGAAAGCTAATGATGGTATCAACATGACTGTATACAAACTGTGTATATAACTAACTAATTAATAATAATAATAAAAGGAGAAAACAGTAACTGTTGTCAAAGAGGTAGAGAAACAAGAGGCTACATATAGCATTATGGGAGTGTTGAAGATAGAATTAACTTTTTAAAACACTTCATGGACATTTGAACACCTAAAAGAATTTTAATCATTGTACTTACTTTCAACAAATATAACAATCAAGGCACACTGTTTCTCTAGCACAATACATTTATCTATGGCTCTTTCAGTATTTAATATACCCCAGGAGCTAAAGTAATCTCTTTCTTTCTAGAAACCATATAAATACTGTAATAACATATTGTATGTATGCATATGCCAACCAATCATTTTATTATTTCTTTTAATTTTCTTTGTGATGCCTGGAATCTGACTCAAAGCCTGTGCAGGCCAGATCTCTACAAGTGATTCACATGCCTACCCCTATAAATCTATGTCTTTTGCATAAACTATAATTTCTGAGATATATTAATATCACTTATATGGTTATAATTATTATTTTTGTTTCTGATTACATTATATAATTTGTTTTTAATTATGTTATATCATTGTATTATAATGTACTTGAATGCAACATAACACTGTATTATAGTACTAGAATTAATTAACATGGTATTATTGTAATTCAGCATGCGTTACTCAACTATTGGTAGATATTAAGGTATTGTTTTGAAAAAGCCAAATCCGGGTGTGGTGGTGCATACCTTTAATCCAAGCACTTGGGAGGCAGAGGTAGAAGGATCGCCATGAGTTGGAGGCCACAATGAGACTACATAGTGAATCCCAGGTCAGCCTGGGACAGAGTGAGACCCTACCTCCAAATAAAAAAGAAAGAAAGAGAGAAAGATCCAGCTATAAATATTATGTATAAACTTTTTGAGATATTTTTCATCAAAAATATCAAGCAATGGAGTTGATAGGTCATAGCACTCATGCCACTTAAATTTCAAGAAATTTTTACAATACCACAAAGAAGGGAGTTCCAATTCCTCAGCAGTCATGTCAGCATTGGTGGTCAATCTAAGAGTCTACTCACGTTGCAGTATGTGAAATGGAAGCTCAAAGTGCTTTTATTTGTATTTCCCTGGTGTCTACTAGCATAATACATCTTTCAGTACTTAATGGTTATTTGTACAATTTATTTTGTGTACTTTTTAAGATATCTTACTATTTTTTATTGGTCTGTTAATGGTTTAATTTATTTTATTTATAAGAGTTCTTCATATATCAGGCAACTCTCACAGACATGCACCATGACTATTTCTCCCTCATCTTCAGCTTGTCTACTCACACTTTGAAAGTATTCTCTGGTTCTCATTTGAAATTTTGGTTAAGACTAATTTATCATTTTTTGTTGCTTTTCTCTGTCCTTTGTCCAATAAGTCTTTGCCTCTATAGTGTTGAGAAGACGTTTTTTTTTCAAATGTTGCAGTATTAATGATTTTAGGGCTAGTCTGTGGTATACCTAGAACTGATTTAGTTATGGGGAAAGTGATAAAAGGATTGAAATTTATTTATTCTCCATATTATCCAGTCATTGCAGCAACAATTATTATAAACCTTGTCCTTTTTGCATAATATCCATTGAACTTTCTATCCTTTGGTTTTGAGCTTGTAGTCTATTGCAAATGCTCTCCCCCCCCCCCACTCTCTGGACTGGGGATTGATTTCATCATCTTATATGTACTAGGCAATTGTTCCACCATTGAATTGCAACTCTCTTTCTTTTTACTTGGCAGTTGGAGACAGGATCACAATAAGTTACCTAAACCTTGAACTCAATCTGTAGCCCAGGCTGAACTTGTTCTTGCAATGCTCCTGCCTCAGCCTACTAAGTAGCTGTGACTAACAGGCAGAATCTCCACCACCTAATTATTATATCTCAATTACTATGGCTTAATTATTACTAAGTAATTAAGTTTTAGTGTCATAAGTTTTATACTATCCAAGAATCTTAACAGTACTATAAGTTATCTTTATTCTTAGCATTTTCACTCACATTTTAAGATAGTTTAATGCTTCCCAATAAGTTAGCCTTTATTTTTTGTAGGAATTTCAGTGCATACATTTTCCTTCATCTAAAGAAAAATAACATGGTAACAAAATTGAGTGCTTTACACTATAAACATACTATAGTTTTAATAATATAGGTTTCTTACATCTTTCAGCAATTTGTAGTGTTCAAGGTGATATTATAAATTTTTAATAAACAGAATTATCAAAAGTTTTGATAACTTTGATGCAGTTATAAAAGACTTTTTTGCTGTATGCAAAATTTCATCATATTTATGAGACTGTATAATATTTATATCACACAAAACATTTTTAATTTAACTCATTTTTATAGACAACTTCCATAACTGTAAACAACAAATTATGGTAATGACCTCTTTCCTCCAATTAGCCCTTTGAAATTACTCTCTTCATCATATCTCTCTTTTATTCTGATGACATGATATTTTCCTCCTATTTTGATGGTCTTCTGTAAGTATAGTCAGGCACTGTGAGGTCATGGATATCCAGACAATTTCGTGTCTGGAGGAGTGTATTCTAAGGAGTCATACCCTTTATTTGGCTGTCTTACATTCTTTTTTTAAAAAATGTATTAATATTTTCCATGATTATAAAAAAATCCCATGGTAATTCCCTCCCTACCCCTCCCACACTTTCCCCTTTGAAATTCCATTCTCCATCATATTACCTCACCATCTCAATCATTGTACTTACATATATACAATATCAACCTATTAAGTACCCTTCTCCCTTCCTTTCTCTCCCCTTTACATCTCCTTTTTAACTTACTGGCCTCTGCTACTAAATACTTTCCTTCTCACGAAGAAGCCCAATCATCTGTAGCTAGGATCCACATATAAGAGAGAACATGTGGGGCTTGGCTTTCTGTGCCTGGGTTACCTTACTTAGTATAAACCTTTCCAGGTCCGTCCATTTTTTTGCATATTTCATAACTTCATTTTTCTTTACCGCTGAGTAGAACTCCATTGTATAAATGTGCCACATCTTCATTATCCACTCATCAGTTGAGGGACATCTAGTGGGGGTTCCATTTCCCAGCTATTATAAATTGAGCAGCAATAAACATGGTTGAGCACATACTTCTAAGGAAATGAGATGATTCGTTTCAATATATGCCTAGTAGTGCTATAGCTGGGTCATATGGTAGATCAATCTTTAGCTGTTTTAGGAACCTCCACACTGATTTCCACAGTGGCTGGACCAGGTTGCATTCCCAACAGCAGGGTAGAAGGGTTCCTCTTTTTCCATATCCCCACCAACATTTATGATCATTTGTTTTCATGATGGTGGCCAATCTGACAGTAGTGAAATGGAATCTCAATGTAGTTTTAATCTGCATTTCCCTGATGGCTAGTGACGTGGAACATTTTTTTTGATGCTTATATACCATTCGTATTTCTTCCATTGAGAATGCTCTATTTAGCTTGATAGCCCATTTTTTGATTGGCTTGTTTGACTCCTTATTATTTAATTTTTTGACTTCTTTATATATCCTAGATATTAATCCTCTGTCAGATATATAGCTGGAAAAGATATTTTCCCATTCTGTAGGTTGCCTCTTTGCTTTATTCACAGTGTCCTTTGCATTACAAAATCTTTGTAATTTCATGAGGACCCAGTGGTTAATGTGTGGTTTTATTGCCTGAGCAATTGGGGTTGTATTCAGAAAGTCTTTGCCAAGACCAATATGTTGAAGGGTTTCCCCTACTTTGTCCTCTAGCAGTTTCAGAGTTTCAGGTCTCATGTTAAGGTCTTTAATCCATTTGGACTTACTTCTTGTGCATGGAAAGAGAGAAGAATCTATTTTCATCCTTCTGTAGATATATATCCAGTATCCCCAAAAACACTTGCTGAAGAGGCTGTCTTTTCTCCAATGAGTATTTTTGGCATTTTTATCGAATATCAGGTGGCTATAGCAACTTGAGCTTAAATCTGGGTCCTCTATTCTGTTCCACTGATCTATATGTCTGTTTTTGTGCCAGTACCAAGCTGTTTTTGTTACTATGGCTCTGTAGTATAGGTTAAAATCAGGTATGGTGATACCACCAGCCATATTTTTGTTGCTCAGTATTATTTTAGATATTCGAGGTTTTTTGTAATTCCAAATGAATTTTTGGATTGTTTTTTCTATTTCCATGAAGAATGCCTTTGGAATTTTGATAGGGATTGCATTAAGTTTGTAGATTGCCTTAGGTAAGATTGCCATTTTCACAATATTGATTCTTCCAATCCAGGAAAAAGGCATGTTTCTCCATGTTCTAGTGTCCTCTGTAATTTCTTGCTTGAGTGTTTTAAAGTTCTCATTATAGAGATTCTTTACTTGCTTGGTTAGATTTTCCAAGGTACTTTTTTTTTTTTTTTTTTTGATGCAATTGTGAATGGGAGTGATTCTCTGATTTCATCCTCTGTGTGTTTGTTGTTAGCATATATGAAGGCTACTGATTTCTGTGTATTTATTTTGTATCCTGCTACATGGCTGTAGGTTTTGATCAGCTCTAACAGTTTGATAATATAGTCTTTAGGGTCCTTTATGTATAAAATCATGTCATCTGCAGATAATGATAACTTGATCTCTTCCTTTCCAATTTGTATCCCTTTTATGTGTGTCTCTTGCCTTATTGATATGGCTAAGACTTCCAAAACTATATTAAGTAAAAGTGGGGACAGTGGACACCCTTGTCTTCTTCCTGATTTTAGGGGAAAAGCTTCCAGTTGTCCCCATTTAGTAATATGTTGGCTGTAGGCTTGTCATAAATAGCTTTTATTATATTGAGATATGTTCCTTCTATTCTCAGTCTCTGTAGGACTTTTATCGTGAAGGGATGTTGGATTTTGTCAAATGGTTTCTTTGCCTCCAATGAGATGATCATGTGATTTTGTCCTTCAACCCATTTATATAATGTATTACTTTTATATATTTGCGTATGTTGAACCATCCTTGCATCTCTAGGTTAAAGCCTACTTGGTCAGGGTCAATGATCTTTTTGATATACTCTTGTATTCTGTTTGCCAATATTTTGTTGAGAATTTTTGCATCTATGTTCATGAGGGAGATTGGTCTGTAATTTTCTTTCTTTTTTCTTTTTCTTTTTTTTTTTTCTTCTATCTTTGCCTGGTTTTGATATCAGGATGATGCTGGCCTCATAGAAGGAGTTTGGTAGAATTCCTTCTTTTTATATTTCCTGGAAAAGCTTAAGAAGCAATGGTGTTAGCTCTTCCTTAGGTCTGGTAAAATTCAGCAGTGAATCCATCTGGGCCTGGGCTTTTTTTAGTTGGGAGATTATTGATAACAGTTCGGATCTCCATGTTTGTTATAGGATGTTTAAGTGATTAATCTCATTTTGGTTTAATTTAGGTAGGTCATATAAATCAAGGAAATCATCCATTTGTTTCAGATTTTCATACTTAGTGGAATATATGCTTTTATAGTATGTCCCTATGATTTTTTCATGTCTCTGCAATCTGTTGTGATGTTACCTTTTTCATCTCTGATTTTATTAATTTTTGTCTCTTCTCTCTTTCTATTGGTCAGATTTGCTAAGGGCTTATCAATCTTGTTTATCCTTTCAAAGAACCAACTCTTTGTTTCATTAATTCTTTGGATTGTTTTTTTTTTTGTTTGTTTGTTTCTATTTCATTAATTTCTGCCCTAATCTTTATTATTTCTTCCCATCTACTGATTTTTGGTTTGTCTTGTTTTTCTTTTTCCAAGGCTTTAAGGTGAAGCATTAGGTCATTTATTTGTGACCTTTCTAATTTCATAATATAGGCACTTAAGGCTATAAATTTACCTCTTAGAACTACCTTCATTGTGTCCCAGAGATTTTGATATATTGTGTTCTCATTATTGTTTGACTCTATAAATTTTTTGATTTCCTTCTTGATTTCTTCATTGACCCATTCGTCATTTAGTAGTGTATTGTTTCGTTTCCATGATTTTGTGTATGTGCTATAGCTTTTCTTGCTGTTGATTTTTTGTTTAATCACATTGCGATCATAGAGCATGCAAGGAATTATTTCAATTTTCTTGAATTTGTTAAGATTTGCTATGTATATATGGTCTATTTTAGATATTTTGTATATACCTATTTTGTATATATGGCCCATATATATACTATATGGTCTATTTTAGAGAATGTTCCATGTACTGCTGAAAAGAATGTATATTCTGCAGCCTTTGGATGAAATGTCCTGTATATATCTGGTAGGTCCATTCCTTCTATAACCTTATTTAGTCCAGATGCCTCTCTGTTTATTTTTTCCCGGGATGACCTGTCAATTGATGAGAGTGGGGTGTTAAAGTCATCTACCACCACTGTGTTTGGTGTTATCTGTGACTTTAATTCTAATAGTGTTGGTTTGATGAATTTGGGAGCCCGCATGTTAGGTACATATATATTTAGGATGGTACTGTCCTCCTGTTGGTGTGTGACCTTAATCAATATAAAGTGACCTTCTTTATCTTTCTTGACTAATGTTGGACTAAAGTCTACCTTGTCAGATATTAGGATAGCAACCCCTGCTTGATTTCTAGGCCCATTTGCTTTAAATACCGTCTTCCAACCTTTCACCATAAGATAATGTCTATCCTTTGTAGAAAGGTAAGTTTCTTGGAGACAACAAATTGTAGGATACTGATTTTTAACCCAGTCTGCAAAACTTTGTCTTTTTGTTGCAGCATTGAGGCCGTTGATATTAAGATATATTAATGAAAGGTGTGTATTTTTGTTTGCCTTTTTTTTTTTTTTTGTGGTTCCGATTCTACCTGTGCTTTCTTGTGTTTACTAGTTTTTGAGTATTGCTTGTTTTTTCTAGGTTCCTTATATGTGTCCTTTTCTTCAGCATGGAGGATTCTATCAAGTATTTTCTTTAGAGCGGGTTTTGTCTTCAAATACTCCTTTAACCTGCTTTTGTCATGGAATGTCCTTGTTTCTCCGTCTATTTGAATGGATAGCTTTGCAGGATAATATAACCTTGGGTGACAGTTTTTGTCTTTCAGAACTTGGAATATATCACTCCAAGCCCTTCTGGCTTTTAATATTTGTGTTGAATAATCTGCTGTAGTCCTGGTGGGCTTGCCTTTGTAGGTAACTTGATTTTTCTCTCTAACTGCTTTCAATATTTTTTCTTTGGTTTGTGTGCTTGGAAGATTGATTATAATCTGGCGAGGAGAGGTTCTTTCCAGGTTTTGTCTGGCTGGGATTCGAAAGGCTTCCTGTATCTGCTTTGGCACCTCTTTCCCAATTTGGGGGCAATATTCTTCTATGATTTTGTTGAAGACACCTACTATGCCTTTGGAGTAAAATTCTTCTCCTTCTACTATGCCCTGAATTCTTTTTTTTTTTTTTTCTTTTTAAATTTTTTATTTATTTATTTGAGAGCGATAGACACAGAGAGAAAGACAGAGAGAGGGAGAGAGAGAGAATGGGCGCGCCAGGGCTTCCAGCCTCTGCAAACGAACTCCAGACGCGTGCGCCCCCTTGTGCATCTGGCTAACGTGGGACCTGGGGAACCGAGCCTCGAACCGGGGTCCTTAGGCTTCACAGGCAAGCGCTTAACCACTAAGCCATCTCTCCAGCCCCCTGAATTCTTATGTTTGATCTTTTTATAATGTCCCTAATATCTTGAAATTCCCACTCATACTTTTCTATAAGTTTGTCTTTCTCTTTGTTGGCCTGTATTAAATCTGCCACTTGGTCTTCTAGCTTAGATATTCTGTCCTCTTCTTCATCCATTCTACTGGTGAGATTTTCTACAGAGCTTTTTATTTCATTAACTGTGTTCTTCATTGCTAGTAATTCTGACTGGTTTTTCTTTATTATTTCTATTTCCTTATTTATGTCTTATATTGCCTTCTTTATTTCATTAAATTGGTGTCCTTCATGTTCTTTGATTTCCTCTTTGATTCTTTTGATTACATCTTTGATTTCCTCTTTGATTTCTTCTTTGATTTCTTTGATTTTTTCTTTGACCTCTTTGAACATATTTACAATCATTCTTTTGAAATCTTTTTCAGGCATTTCCTCTAACTCGTTCTCACTGGAGGTCATTTCTGATGCATTAGTACTTTTAGGTGGATTTATATCGTCTTGCTTTTTAGCGTTTCTTGTGTTATAATGTATATATTTTTGCATCTTGGATTAAGTTAATGCTTGGATTTTCTAGCTAGCTGGGTATTCTTAGGTGTATCAATTGATTTGATATTATATATTTTCAGGGTAGGAGCTTAAGGTGTGAGATGTGGCTCTTAAGATACTCAGAGTATCTACAAAGATGTTCCTAGGGGTTGAGTTTCCCTGCTATGGGAGTATTCAAGTAGGCTGAGTGGAATAAATACAGGTAGATTCTATAAGTTTACTAAACACTTTACACATTCAATCAAAAACAGCCCCAAGTATGTATGCAAGAGTAGTTATTATAACAACCAGATCCTCTATCAACAAAGAGGTTAAGATTTCTGGTCTGTTGAGGGTTCCAAGTCAACTTGTGACCAAGTGAGACCCTTCCCTGGTGCAATCCCAGTAGCCTTGGATGATTTTGTTCTCAGTGAAGTTGCTGCCTGGGTTGTCAGGCTGCTGTTCTGATTTCTGGAGCTGGGTACTCGATTTTCCTGCGGGGCAAACTGAGCCTGGCAACTGTGTCCCTGCAGATCAGCACACCCACGGCTGGAACTGCTGCTGCTAAAGCTGCCTCTGGTAGGTCTGTCGAAGCTGCTGTCTCTGCTGCTGCTGCGGTAGCTGCCACTGCTGGAGCCTCTGCTGCCTCTTAATCTGCTGCTGTTGGGTATGCCGCTTCTCCCGCTACTGGATCTGCTGCTGCTGGGGCCGCTGTTACTGGTGCCAGAGCCGCTGATGTTGCTGCCGGACTCTGCTCCTGCTTGGGTCCTGCTGTTGGCTCAAGTTGGCGTGGCTGGTCCTCGACTGCTGCTCTGTTTGCTGGAGCTGGGCTCAGGAGTTGGGAGAGGGGAGGGAACCACAGCTGCTCTAGTTCTCTCGCTGTTCCATGTGTTCTTCTGCCTTGTGGTCTGCTCCTCCGTTGCTCACTGCCGCTCTCCCTTCACGTTTCCTGAGTTGTGGAGAGCTCTGGTATTAGTGGAAGCTCCCCTCACCTGGTTTTTCCTGTGGCTTGAGCCCAGCCTGGTGGCTTTCTGGTGTGCCACCACTGTGGTTGGCAGAGCTGCCCAGGCCACTTCTGCCAGCCTGTGTGGGCTCTGGATGCTCTGGATCTCTTCTACTTCTCCACTGCCACTTCAATTTCCTATACACCTCACTTTTTAGCGAAAGTGTGTATTTTGCTGAGGTTTTTTTTGGTCTCCTCCCCCCACCCCACCCCCAGGCTGCTTTGGTATGGTACCTATGCAGCCATCTTAACCGGAAGTCTGGCTCTTTCATTCTTTCCACCACCTCTTCCTCAATAGATCCTGAATCTTGGAAGATGTGATAGAGATATTTCAGTGCTGAGCACTCCTAAGTCATTTCTTCTAATCACCATGTTGCCTTATGAGTAATCCCAAGGTCACTTTCACCTTAAAGAGAAATTTCTTTAACTGAAAGTGAAAGTGGCATTAATATATGGGTATAAACATTACGAGAAGTGTTTACTGGAAAGTTTGGTGTGCATAGTATATACATTTAGCCAGACACCAATAGACATTACATCCCTAGAGTTCATGATTACACCCTGTTTTCAGTATCAGGGGTGTATTCCCATGGAGTGTTCCTCCAGTCCAATGAGAGAGCAGCTCTTTTCCCCCATCACAGACATTCCACTATTGCATCTGATGGCTCATTTGGCCTGGCTGGCCAAAGTTAAGGCTTGTAGTGACCACTGTGGAGTATCTCGACTGGTGATTTATCTCTCACACTGAACTGCATGCAGTGTAGCTTTTCCAGTTTTCTGTCAGCCAGTCTACATGGAGGAGATTTTCAGCTCAGCTCCAGAAAGATTTCTCAGTGACCTTGCAGCCCAAGTATGTGGAGTCTACAGCAATAGGGTCTTACCATCTATTCCTGGTGGGAAATCAAGAGGCTTAGCAATGGCCTATAATATTTTGAGGGTATCAGTTACCTACCTGCCCAAAAACTCACTGGAAGGTATCTCATCCCTGGTACTGAAAATGTTCTAGTGACAATTTGCGGTTTCTGGGAGTTCTACTGTTCAAAAATGTAGGTTTAAATGTGACTTTTTAATTTTTTTCATTTATTTGACAGAGAGAGGAAGAAAAAGATAGAAAGAGAAAGAGGCAGCTATGGAGAAAGAATGGGTGTACCAGGTCCTTTAGCCACTGCAAATGAACACCAGACTCATGCACTACCATGTCCATCTGTCTTACTTGGCTCCTGAGGATTCAAACCTGGGTCATTTGGCTTTACAGGCAAGCTTTTTGACCACTAATCCAACTCTCCAGCCCCATATACTTATTTTTGGTTTATATATATTATAGTCCATAATTATTATGGTTTGACTCTGAAGTGTTCCCCACAGCTCATGTTTTCAATTTTTCCTAGCCTAGAGAGCTATTTTCAGGTATAGTGGAAACTTTAGCATAATGATACTAGCTGGAGGAAGTAGGCTTATAGGATCAGGGTCTTGTGTGTATCTTATCTCTTGTTCCTTCATGTTTTGATCATTGCTTCCTGACTACTTAATCTTGTGAACAGCTCTTCCTTACACTTATTCTCAGTTATAATGGACTGATGACTCTGAGACACAGAACCAAAATAAATCTTTTTACTATGTTATTTCTGTTAGATTTTATTTCATAGCAATGAGAAAGGCCAGCTAATTCAGGTTTTGGTAGCAGAAAGTAGGGTCATTGGTATGACTAAACATGACTATATAGTTCGTGTTTGTGTGTGTGTGTGTGTGTTCTTATGCAAGCATGTGCATGTGCATGTGAATGCTTGGGGTCAGTGTTGGATAGCTTCCATGGTAGTTTATATAGATGGCCTCCCCTTATATTCAGTATTTTGTTAATTTGTAGTTAGAATCTGTGGCTACTTTGTTACAGGTTGTGTCACTGGTCAGAACTTAAGATGGGGTGGTGGATTTGAGATTCCAATGCAAAGATATGCAAAGTGTGTCTAGATGGAGTTCCTGAAGTGTACTGTGCCATGGCTTTTAGGCTTGTACTTCTTTCTGTGTATTTGGTCCTGTGAAAGCAGACCAGCTTCTTCTTCCCATTATGGAACTTATTCTGGATGTGTAACCTTCAATAAATACCCCTTCCTCCATAACTGTGCCTGGTCTAGAAGTTCAGCTCAGTGAACCTGAAGCTGTGTACTACAGAAGATGGTACTGAGGAGTGGGATGAAATGAACCTGACCATGTGGATGTTAGTCTTTTGGAATTTTTCTTTTAGAGGAATGGGCATGGACTTGGTGATTACAACTGAAGATGCCTTCTGGAATTTTAAGCCAAGTTTTATGGACTAGTCTGATGAGAGTTTGAGAATGCTAAGTGCAGATAGTATTGAACTTCAATGTTGGGCTTGTGAGTTTTCTAAGGGGAAGGAAAAACTGCAGAGGACTTTGTTTGAACTGGGATATTGGCATAAGGGCTGGCTGTATTCTGTTGCCCAGGCCCAGAGTGTTTGATCAAGGTTAAATTTTTAATAGACTGATGTGCTTGGCTAA
Source organism: Jaculus jaculus (assembly GCF_020740685.1). NCBI lineage: Eukaryota > Metazoa > Chordata > Mammalia > Rodentia > Dipodidae > Jaculus > Jaculus jaculus. The sequence continues at coordinate 60,970,265 of NC_059103.1, read as the reverse complement.
AGATACTGGACTGAAGATTTAAGACTTTAAGTTGGAAAACCTAAAGCAAGTTAAAATTACAGACACTGAGACTGGTTTTAGGTTACTGAAGTTACTATTGTCAACACATTAGCAATCTTCAGGAAGATGGCCCAACTGCTTTACATCAAAGAAATGGAAAGGGTGTCTGAGGAAAGACTATCAAAGAAATGCAAACTTTTTTGGAAAGAGTTTGCTGGAGAATCAACCTGCTTTTCAAGAGTATGACTTATTTCATCCATGAATTGAGAATATGGCTGTGTCCTGCACTCTTGTTATTGGTTTCAGAAGCATGAAAAATGCATGAAGTGGTCATGAATTCATGGTTCCGGGAGCCACTGCTGAGATGCAGTATAGGGCAGGGCCTGATGCCCTGATAGGCTGAAAAAGCCTTTGGAACATGGACCATGGTTTGCATGAAGACCTGGAGATGTTTTGGATATACCAGCACTGTGAAAGAGCTATCACAGAGCCCACTGTTGGGCTGGGATGGAAGTGTTTCCTGACTGCTCTGCATAGCTGGAAGGGTGGAATTGGAAACTCTGGAGACTGTCAGTCTCTGGTTATATTGAACTTGAACTGCAGAAGTTTGATGTTTGTTTGATGGTGGTTGAGTTTGCATTGTTTTAGTCTCTCCTTGCTATGCATTATACCAGTTGAAAATGTTTACTCTGTGCCTTTATATGTTGGAAGTATATATTTTACAGGACTAACTATCTTAAATTTGAAAAGACTGTGGGGACCTTTAAAATTGGACTGAATACAATTTACAATGTGTGATGGTTATGAATCTTTTGGGGGCCAGGTGTGGAATGCGGTAGTTTAAATAGATGGCCCTCAATATATTCAGTGTTTTATTAGTTTGTAGTTTGCATTTGCAGCCACCTGGCTGGAGTTGGTGTCACTGGGTGGATCTTAAGGTGTGGTGGTGGGTTTGAGATTTCAGTCTACACATATGCAAACTGTGTCTACCCTGAGTTCCTGAAGTGTGCTGTGCTATGTGGCTTTTAGGCTTATGCTTCTCTCTGTGTGTTTGGTCCTGTGAAAGCAGACCAGCTACTTCTTCATTTATGGAACTCCTCTGGATCTTTAAGCTTCAATAAATATCCCTTCCTCCATAACTGTGTGTGGTCTAGAAGTTCATCTCAGTTAACCTGAATCTGTCTGCTACAGATTCCCTAGATTGTCTCTATATCATTTTTGTTTTTTGAAGAAGGGTCTCTTGCTAAACCCGGAGCTGACTAGTTCGGCTAGACTAGCTGGCCAGCAATCTCAGGGATCTTCCTATCTCTGACTTCCCAGCATTCCCAGCATTGATATTATAGACATGCACCTCCACATTTGGTTTTAACATGGGTGCTAGGATTCTGAAATCAGGTTCTCATGCTTGGGAAACAAGCAAATTACAAATTGAGCTGTCATCTGATACTGCTGAAGATGGGGTTCTTATGCCTTTGTAATTGGTTTGCAAGAGTAATATAGAAGAGTTGTCAGATGAAAGCTTGAGAAAGCAGAATGCTGGGATGAGAGCTCATTGTGTGAGCTCAGAGGACAATGCTATGCAAGCACTGAGGAACAGTATTCCATAATTAAGATAGATGATAAAGACTGCATTCATGAGGCTTCAATTGAGAATGATGATTCTGTTGAGAATTAAACTATGTACTATTCAAGTTACATTATGGGAAAGAACTTATCTAAATTTTGTCTATAGCCTAAGACTTTTAGTGATTTTCAACCTAAAATTAATATGGTCAGTAATTTGACATAAAATTTAAGGATAGTATAACATTCAAGCATTCTTATTGTTTAATGATTTGAGCCAGGTGTGTGGGGGGAATTGCAAAACTAAAAAAAATGATAAATATGCAGTTGACCAGAAAAGCATACTTGAATTTAGGGCTGTTTAAGTAATTATTGCCATTAAAAAGATGCCAGGATTTGCAGTCAAGACGGTGTCTGCCTGACCACCTACTAACATGGAAAAGGAAGGACAAGATCTTTAAGGTTCATTGGGATTTTCAGGGCTTTACAGATCCTAGTAGACATCCAAAGAGCAAAGTAGGGTATCTGCTGATTCCCATGTTCTTGGTTAGCACATCAATCCCCCAATCCCATCAAGGAGTCATTTTAGCTGCAGGCCCATCGGCAGGTTCATCCTGTAGTAACTGCAGGCTAAGTGTACCCAGGATAGCAGGCCAGTGTTCCCCCCACACTAGGCATTACTGCTAACACAGAGCTCCATGTGGGGCCACCCCTCTGTGAGCAGACCTAAGCCAGCAGGCAAGCATTATCCCTGCCCAAGGATTTTCTACAATTGCCAAAGTTGTCCCACTCACTGCTTCCTCCCACCCCTAGGCTCTCCCACCACCACAGAGATCCTCATGAAAATGCTATCACACGTGCCCCTCACCTTGTGTGTGGACCCAGGGCAATAGGCTAGCTACTCTCCTGGGGCATTTCCGCCACCACAGATTTCCTAAACACAGAAAGACACTCATCACTTGGTCTCACTCATCTGTGGCTCCTAACCTGAATCTGCCTGAGATGCTGACAAAATTAAAAGAGGCATCTTGAGGACCTGACAATAGGGAGGGTGGGGCAGGTGGGGAGGATAAAGGTCAGAGGGGGTCATAGAACTGGAACCAAATGGAACTGGTACCATAAAATTATCTATCCTAAAAGACAGACTAAAATGTGGAACCTTCATCAGATCCTTCCAGGGAACACTTGAATCACATGGCCCTGGGGAGGGTATGATGAAGATAAACCTTAATTCTATCCTTAATTCTCTCTCTCTCTTTCTCTTTCTGTTGAAGACATCAAATGCTGTTGGTATGGAATACGAAGAAATCTGGCTGGAATCTGAAAGACATTTAATCCCCAGACAGTTAGCTTCTCCAGTGCCAGAAGGTGCTACATGAGTGACTGGGGAAAATGGCCAACATCTATCTAAGCAACTTATAGTATAAGCTACTCAGCAAATAACCTGATGTGATGTTCACACAAGTGCAATAGTAGGGCCCAAACATAGTGGGAAATCAACTGCTCATGAAGTGGCTATCAGATCAGCTCAGCAGAATGGAACCCATACCTGGAGCTTGGAAACAAGTCAAAACCATATCCAACAAAATGAGTTTGCTCTCCATTATCAAGCTCCCACCAATCTTGAGCTACAAGAGGGCCTACAACCATTAAATTCTCTCTAAAATAATTATGGTCATCCCATTTATCTGGTGCCAACTTACTCTCCATTGGAGAATCTGCTTCTCTGTTTCAGATGGATGCAGATCCTAATGAGAGAATCAGCCCATTGTACCTCAACAGGGCCCCAGCTGAAATCATAGAGGAATTGGGGAAATGAGCAAGAATTTTGCTTTCTTGGTGAACCTGGTACCAGCACAAGGGTGAAGGAAATAGATACAGAGAACACTCAGCTCCTACCAAACTAGATATCCAGAGACATAGAGACTCCCAAGACCTTATCACTGAAGTAGACCTACAATGAACCCAACATCACTCAGGGAAACCCATGGAAGAGGGATTGGAAGGATTGTTAGGCCCACAAGTTGGGACATTATGCATAAAAACATTGTCTCTGCTTCATAACTGATGATCCCTGAGCCCAAATCAGTACATACTCCCTTAATTTGCCTGTCTGCTATTTTACTGACAGCAATGAAAACAGACTAATATGATAATGTTTCCATGACTTGTTTTATACATTTGGTAGATGGTTTTCATATACAAAGTTTTAAACTATGAAATATTCTAAATTTCACAAAATTTTATTTATTTGTTTGTTTCTTTAATATTGGCATTGGTGTGCAGGACAAGATTGGTTAAAAAGGATGAAGACCTATTCATAATCTTCAGGAGAAAGCCAACTATTGCCAAAAAAGATATCATTATCTGTTTTATATGTGATCTCTCCTGCTGTTGCTATTTTCTCATTGCTGGGGATAAAGCACCTGACAAAAAAGCATCTGAAAAGTAAGGTTCATGATGGCAGAGGAAAGCAAAACCTGAGCATAGGGTGGGCATCAATACTGCCACAGCAGGTGAAAAAAAGCAGCAGTAGAGTGACCTGAGCTTAGGGAGGGAAAGCTGGCTTTAACAGTCTTATGTCTATTCCCAACAACCCACCTCCTCCACCAACACACCTCCTCCACCAACACACCTCCTCCATCAACACACCTCCCCATCAACACACCTCCCCCATCAACACACCTCTCCACCAACACACCTCCCCCATCAACACACCACCCCCATCAACACACCTCCCCCATCAACACACCTCCCCCATCAACACACCTCTCCACCAACACACCTCCCCATCAACACACCTCCTCCATCAACACACCTCCCCCATCAACACACCACCCCCATCAACACACCTCTCCACCAACACACCTCCCCCATCAACACACCTCTCCACCAACACACCTCCCCCATCAACACACCTCCCCCATCAACACACCTCTCCACCAACACACCTCCCCCATCAACACACCTCTCCACCAACACACCTCCCCCATCAACACACCTCCCCATCAACACACCTCTCCACCAACACACCTCCCCCATCAACACACCTCCCCCATCAACGCACCTCTCCACCAACACACCTCCCCCATCAACACACCTCCCCCATCAACACACCACCCCCATCAACACACGTCCTCCATTAACACACCTCCCCCATCAACACACCTCTCCACCAACACACCTCCCCCATCAACACACCTCTCCACCAACACACCTCCTCCATCAACACACCTCCTCCATCAAGGTTCCATCTCCCAAAATGTCATTGGCTGAAGACCAAGTTCATAAAACACATGGGTTTATGAAAGACATTAATTTAAACCACCACATCATCCATCATATTAAAGTAGTACTTTTATATCCCTAGTCCATAGGTATTTTATTATAGATAAATATTGAATGTATTTAAATATTATTTGGATTGAGGGCTAAGGACATGGCTTAATGGTTAAAGGAACTTGTACCACAGACCACTTGACTAGAATTTTGTTCATCGCCCATGCAAAGTGATGCATACATGTACCTAAAATCTTGATGTGCCTATAGCAATGGGAGGCAGAGCCAAGAAATTTTTAAGCCCAGTGGCATAAAAAATACAGACCTTGTATCAAACAATGATGAGAACACAACCCCCCCAGGTTGTTTTGTGTAAAAAACATAATTCAAGGGCACATACTTAGATGGACAAAGAAACCTTCGTTCTCTGAAAGAAAACCCATATTTTGAAAACGTAGCAGGTTCTCAGAGACCAGAACCATGGCCACAGGCCTCATGTCTTCTGGATTGCTGAAGGTTTGCAGGTAATTTTGTCCAAAACAAAATAAAAATAAGAGTTCTTTTATTATTATTATTATTTTACTATAGCTTTTTCTTTTAAATTTTTTTTCAGAATTTTTTTTTTCTTTTATTTTATAAATTAGTATTGTATTCAGCAAATGTAGTCAATTTGGTACCATTATTAGGTTCATCCATGACCTACCCCTTCCCCAATGGCCCCTCCTTGTTGAGGTATATGGGTCGTGCATTGTGGAAATAGCCCACAGTTATGGGTATGATAAATGTTTCTGCATACCATGACCCAACATGTGGCTCTGACATTTTTCTGCCCCCCACCACAAAATTTCCCTGAGCCATGTTGGGTTCATTTTTGGTCTGCTTCAGTGATGAGGTGTTGGGGGCCTCTGAAGCTCTGGCTCTCTGATTTGGTAGGAGTTGATTTTTCTCTTATGTTGGTCTCTTTCCCCCTTGTGCTGCTATCCCTTTCATCAGGAAAACAGCACCCGTGCTTGTTTTGCCAATTTTTCTCTAGTTTCATCTGGGGCTCTTATGAGATATGATAGGGTGGCTCTTTCCTTAGGATCTACATATATCTGAAAAAGAGAAGCAGATTCTCCAACAGAGAGTAAGTTAGCACCAGGACAAATGAGATAACCCTTACTTTCTTTTATAGAGAATTTAATAGGTTTAGGCCCGCTTGTAGTCCATGATTGATGGTAGCTTGATATTGGAGAGTGGGCTTATGTTTGGATATGGTTCTGACTTGCTTCCCAGCTCCAGCTAAGGGTCCTGTACCACTGAGGGGATCAGTTAGCCAAATCAAGAACAGTTGGATCTACATCATGGCTATGTGCCACTATTGCACTTGTATGGGCATCACAACAGGTTATTTGTTACTAAGTAGGTTAGACCATGAGTTGCTTGGACAGATACTGGCCATTTTCCCCCAGTTGCCCATGTAGCACCTTCTGGCAGTAGAAGTGCTGACTGTCTGGGGACTGACTCTTTTCTAGCTTCCAGCCATGACATTCCATTTTACATGTCCACTGCATATGGTGTCTTCAGCAGTAGGGTCTTACCACTAACCTTTGGTGGGTCATCAAGTACTCTGAAAGGAATCTGTCTGTCTTTTAGGAAAACTTGTAGGTCTCTCTGATCAAAAGCTCATTGTGGATGATAGCCCCATGCTGGTACTGGGAGTTACAGGTCAGTGCCCACTACAAAAATGAGGAAAAATATAACTAATATACAAGAGATAGAGAGAAGAGAGAGAGAGATGGAGAGGGAGTGAGGGATGACGTAGAAGATGAAGGTTAGCCTTGATCCTACCCTCTCCAGTGTCTTGCAGTTCAGGTGTTCCCTGTAAGGTCCTGGTGAAGGTTCAGCCATTTGGTCTGCCTTTTAGGAAGGAGAATTTTATGGTACCATTGCTGTTTGGCTCTAGATTTGTTTTTCCCATCTCTTCAATGCCCTCCCCTCCATCCCCATCCATCCTAGTGTCTAGTCCATGAGATGAATGCTGGGTATGTAAGGTATCTTGAGTAGATTCTGGTTAGGTGTTGTAGATGAGTGAGGCTATGTGGTGATTTTTTTCTGTGATTGGGTAAGTTCATTGAGAATGGAGAGAGACTCGAGGAACTCCCATTCAGATCAGGAACAAGACATGGCTGTCCTCTCTCACCTCTGATTTTGAATATAATACTGAAAGTCCTAGCTCAAGCAATAAGACAGGAGAAGGAAATAAAAGGGATACAATTTGGAAAGGAAGAAGTTAAGTTAGCTCTATTCGCTGGTGACATGATTGTATATGTCAGAGACCCGAGAGACTCTATCCCAAGACTCCTAAAGGTGATTAATTCCTATAGCAAAATGTTAGGATACAAAATCAATGCACAAAAATCAGTAGCCTTTCTATATGCAAATGACAAAGATACAGAGAAAGAAATAAGAGACATAGTCCCATTTTCAATAGCAACAAAAAAAATAAAATACTTTGGAATAACATCAACCAAGGAAGTGAAAGATCTATACAATGGAAATATAAAAACACTCAAAAAAGAAATTGAGGAGGACTTGAAAAAATTGAAATACCTCCCATGCTCCTGGATAGGCAGAACTAACAATGAGAAGATGACAATCCTACAAATGGCAATATACAGATTTAATGCAACTTTAATTAAAATCCCTACAGTGTTCTTCATAGAGATATAAAAATATGATATCAAATTTCATATGGAAAGGCAGAAAGCCTAGCATATCCAAATATATCCTCAGCAAAAGAAATACCTCTGGAGGCAGCACCATACCTCATCTAAAGCTATATTAGAAAGCCATAGTAATAAAACCAGAAATGGTACTGGCATAAAAACAGGAGTAGAGACCAGTGGAATAGACTTGAGGACCCAGACTTTGGGTCAAGCAACTATAGCTGCTTGATATTCAACAAAGGCCCGAAAAATATAGGCTGGAAAAAAGATAGCATCTTCAACAAATAGTTATGGAAAAACTGGATAACCACATGCAGAAAACTGAGACTTGATCCACACATTTCACCATTCACTACACTCAAATCCAAATGGATCAAAGACCTCAATATAAGAACAGAAACTCGAATTCTACTGGAATAAAATGTAGGAAGTACTTTCCATGATATAGGAATGGAAAAAGACTTCCTGAACAAAACCCCAGTAGCTCATGAGCTTAAATAGTCACTCAACCAATGGGATCACATGAAGCTGAAGAGTTTCTTTATAGACAGTATACAATAAGCAAAGCCAATATATTACCCACATAATGGGAGAAAATATTTGTGGGTTATCCAACTGATAGAGGCCTAATCTCTAGAATCTACAAAGAACTCAAAATTCTAAACAATAAGAAGTAAAACACCCCACTCACAAAATGGGGCAAAGAGCTGAACAGGCAGTTCCAGAGGAAGAAATACAAATAGCAAACACACACTTAAGAAAATGTTCATCACCCCTAATCATCAAAGAAATGCAAATTAAAACAACTATGATATTCCACCTCAACCCAATAAGGATAGTAAACATCAAAAAATCAAATGAAAATAAATGCTGGCGAGGATGTGGAGAAGTAGGAACATTCAACCACTGTTGGTGGGAATGTAGGATGGTACAACCACTTTGGAAAGCAATATGGAGACTCCTGAAAAAGCTGGCTGTAGAGATACCAATGGACCCAGTTATTCCCTTACTGGGCATCTACCCTAAAACCTTCAAACCACAGGCCAGAAAGATTTGCTCAACCGTGTTTATAGCAGCTCAATTTGTAATAGCTAAGTGCTGGAATCAGCCCAGATGTCCATCACTAGAAGAATGGATATCTAAGATGTGGTATATCTACACAATGAAATTCTATACAGCAGTAAGAAAAAAAAAATGAAACAATGAAATTTGGGGAAAAATAAGAGCTTCTTAATGAAAGAATGTGTTTTTTTTTTTTTTGTAGAAATTAGTTCCAAACTTTTGTGATATTGTGAAGCAAACAGAAATTCAAATTAATGTGATTTTTACTCTTTCTGATTTATGCACAAGTATAATTTCATTTTCCTTATTATTGGTATTGTTGCACACTTGCACAAATGCTCATGAGACATTTATTTTTCTCAACTTTTATGAAATGCATTATTTTATATTTTCATAGCTTTTATTTTGAGTTTGGGACCTTGAGATTTTGTTTCTTGTTTTCATTGATGACCACACTGTCTCTTTATGAGGTAATTAGTTAGGATTTTTTTTTGGGGGGGTGGGTTTCGAGGTAGTGTCTCACTAAAACCCTTGCTGACCTGGAATTCACTATGTAGTCTCAGGGTGGTCTTGAACTCATGGCAATCCTCTTACCTCTGCCTTGTGAGTGCTGGGATTATAGGCATGTGCCACCACGCTCGGCCAGCATGATTTTTATATAGCTACATTTCCATTGAATTTATTTATTTGTTTGTTTTCCTTCCTTTGATCTCAAAAGTACTTTTTGCTTTCTAAGATTACAAAAAAATTAAAATCCACCATTTTTGAAGAATTTTTAGCATTTGATGCTTTATAGGTTATATGTGAATTTTACTTGGGTTTTCGTGGGTGTAGTTTCCCTGTAGGTTTTACTAATCAAATAATACATATTTTCTCCATTTAATTGGAATGGCAGTGAAATCCCAGTTAGAATATGGAATAGTTTCTGAATATACATCTTGATTCACTGCTCAAGATTTTTTTTTTTTTTTTCACAGATTCATACCAAATGGTTAACTTGAAGGGAATCTTCATGACGTGCTTTTGCAACTATGGGGGTCATCTCTGATCCTCATTACTTGTGTTATACACTCACAGCATGCTTTCTTTTATTATGAATATTCTCAGTCAATTCAAGTGGTTCTCAAAAATCTACTTATAAATTGAAAGAGGTTTACTGTTTTGGACAGAACACATCTTAAGTTCTTGATATTTTTGTCCACGAAGTAAAAAACAATCTTATTCACCATTGCTATACCATTGCCAAAGGCACTTAATAGAAATACATAATATGTTTGGAGAAGGTATAAGAAGTATGTCAGGCGCCACTGGAGGTGTAAGCAGGCCTTACCTGTCAGAGCCCCGGGCCACAGGTGGTTGCAGCAGGCCTAGAATTCAATAATCTCACATTGAGACTGTCAGGAATAAGCCTACTCCCTCCTCCCATCCCCCCAGGGCACCTGGATGTCCTAGTAAGACTTAGGTCTAGGTTTCCAGTGGCCATGTGACCTTTTACTGCTCACCCTGAAGGGAAGTCCCTATATGTTAATGAGATATCACCCAGCAGCCCTCACACAGCCAATTCCCCTGTGACCTGTACCCCCACCCTAAACCTATATGTTAATGAGGCATCAGCTAGCTGCCCTCACACAGTAAATCCCCTGTGACCCATACCATGTACCTTTTCCTGCCACTACATGAACAATTATAAGCCCATTCCTCCAACAAATAAATGAGCTGTCCTCTGAAACGGTCTCCCAGGGGTTTCTTCCCATTCTGCACTCACTTCCACTCAACCCCCTGCTCTGCAGTTGCCTGGACACCCCTGGGATGCTGATGCACAGCAACCCCAGGGCAGAAAGGAACCATAGAAACATTCCTCCCCACTTGGAGGCAGGCTCAAATATAAGTGGCCCAGCTCTGGGGAAGTTGTCAAGCCTTAGGAAGAATGATTTCTGTAGGATAATCATTCAGAACATAGTATGCAGCAGGAGCCTGATGCTTGATCACATTTTGTTTAGGATTATTACTTTCTCTGGAAACAGACTTTTCATAAAAATTGTCCCAATTTAGACATGTCTCTCTAGTCTCTCAGATACTTTTCACTCAGTTAATTCATCACATGCCAGCAATTTAGGACAGTGAGTCAAATCCACAAAGGAAGTCCCCAGGGCCTAGAATTTTCCCTATTATCTCCAGGTAGTGTGTGACTCCATATGTCCACTGGTTGGACAAATGAGTAGATGACATTCTAATTATTGAGAAAATCTTGGAATTCTGCCTGGCCCCGCATCCTCCTCATCTGACACAGATTCTAAGCATGCATTTGGAGGCTCTCACTACAAACCCATTATTGCTTTTGATACAAGATAGGGTTTTTATTGAATGTTCATTCATAATCTAATAAAATGACTTATTTTTAAAATTATTGTATAATGTATTTATCTATTTGTTCTGTGTTTACATGTGTATGTGCCTGTGTGCCATAGTGTGTATGCAGAGATCAGAAAACAACTTTTGTGTCAGTCCTTGCCTGCCATCTCCTTGAGGCACAGTCTCTCAGTGTTCATTGTTTCCTTCATGAGTTTCCAGGAAGTTCCCCATCTCTGGCAATCTTCCCACTATGAACACTGGGATTACTTTTGACTTTCACTTAGGGCCTGGGGATCTGAACTCCAGACTCAGGAGTGCACAGCAGGCACTTTTCCCATTGAGCCACCTCCCTAGCACCTGATAAGACATTAGAGAAAAAATATGTGCTAGAGACAGAGAAGTAGAGGAACACAGTTTGGAATGAGAACCATTTATGTTCACAGCCTCCTTAGGGTATTTAATATTCAGGTGTAATGTGTACTGTATTTCTTTTAATCTTGGACTGAGGTGAAATGTAGCTTTCCTCTTCTGCTGCCAGAGAAACTCACAAGCACCTGGTGATGAATGGCATGCCTTGCTGCCAGCCACACTTGTGTGGGTGAAATATTCATTCAGGAGCCCGGGCTTATGTCCCAGTGACTCACCAGAGGGAGATGAAAAGCTGCTCTTCCCAGCTGAGAGGTGGAACCTGGATGGAAGCAAAGTTTAGCACTGCTCTCAATTTTGAGGTTTGCCAAAGAAAATAGAATATTGTATTTTTCCTGAACAGGGCATTTCATTGCAAGTCTGGGGTTTGGATAAACCACTAGAATCCGGGAAACTCTGATGCAGAAGCTTCCTGTGAAAAGCAGCAAGGATAGCAGCATTCAGATGGTGCCAAGAACTGAAAGGCCTCCCCTCCCTGTGTGCAGGTGCCCTGCTTGCATGCAGACCTGGAGCTGCTTCCCAAGCAGCTGGGCTGCACCTGCCTCTGACTCCTGACTTGGCATTGGCACATGTGAGCACCAGTGCTCAAGGTCACTCAGTACTGAAACATAAAACTAGGGCTCTGCCTGCCTTTGCTCACATCCCTGCACGTGTGTGTGTGTGTGTGTGTGTGTGTGTGAGAGAGAGAGAGAGAGAGAGAGAGAGAGAGATGTTCAAAGTGGAGCAGAGTCACAGCAGGAGTGATAGCAGATCACCTGTTCTCACTCCACTGTACAGTCCATTCTGGGCTCTACGATTTCTCTGTGAGAGTGTTAGAGTCAGTTCCTTCAGGACATTTGCATTTATGCATTGGTGCCACAGTCACTAGCAACACCTGAAGGCCATTCATCACAACTCCATTCCCCACAGGGAAGGTGTACAGTGCTGAAGATCATCCCACAAATTCTCATCTAACCCTGTACGGAAAATGCTGCCTTTGCTCACCTTCCATAATTAAAAACCTTTAGCATGAAGATGGGTGTGGTGTTCACAACTGTAATTTCAACATTCCAGAGGCAGAGGCAGCAGGATAAAGACTTCAAGGTCATACATGGCTACAAAGTGAGTTCATGGCTAGCCTGAGCTGACTTTGTCTCCACACACACACACACACACACACACACACACACACACACACACACACACCAGAAACATATATTAGAGGGAACAATAAGAAGAAAATGTTATGAAGACCTCATATAGACAGACCTTGTGTACAGTTATATCACTAAGGGCCCTTGTCTGTGAAGAAATTGTTTTGATTTTTAAACCTTAGAAGCTCATTGATATCCCCTGCAGTGACTTGCAAACTGAACACCTGTGAGTGTTTCCCAGCCTGGACCCAGAAAAGCTTCATGGGGACATATCTGTGGATGGGCCTCTGTATGTCACATGCAGTCACAGCTGTGCCAGTGGTGAGGATGCAGGCCAGAGGAACCATATTAGGCAAAACAGAAAGACCTTTCTCAGACTAAGTGTAGCCTACATTCAATTTGACAGCTCTCCTCTTGAATGGAGTGGCCTGAGCAGCTGCTCTGGCCGGGAGCCTGCTGGTCTCTGGGTTCCCAGCAAGTATCTTTCATTGTGTCTTTCCTGCACCCCTCCCCCTACAAGTGCAAGCTCCTCCAAGCTGACTTCCATTCAAAATGACCTGCAGAGCTTTTCCTGGCGGGAGCTGCGTTTCTCGTAGTACATATGGTGTGAAGATCACAGATGAGAAATGGGAGTGCGGAAATGAATACTACATGAACCCTGAGAGGCAGGAGGGCCCCTGGGAATTAGCAAATGAAATGCCAGTCAGTCCTGATTCAGCCAAGCTGCATGATTGGAGGCTTCATGCCTCATTATGCCTGGATCAGATGTATGGGGATGGCCCCAGGCATGCTCTCTAGCTTAAGGGAGAGGTTCCTTCTGCCAAGAGACTCCTGTCTCCTGGCCATGCAAAATGTAAGATAGGGTGAAGAGTGGAGCTGATTAATGAAAACTAGGGGAATAAAGAAGGCTTGTGAGCAATTGCCCCTGAATGCCATACTTGGGTTTCCCCTCAGCTCTCAAGGCTTGACCCTTTGTTATACGTTGTGGAGTTTGTTGTGTGTGTTTAAGTTGTCATTAGTCTTGTCAGGCTGTTTAAAATATATAACATAAAACAATAAATAGATACTCCTAAGGATAAAAGGAAAGCTGAGGAGTAGCTGCTAGGGCATATAAATTCTACAGTGGTTTTCTATGTTCACAAGGCAGCGCATGGAACGATGGAAAACCTTGTGGAAACCAAGAAACCTTATTAAATCATGTGAGCCTGCTAGAATAAATTACATGCTTCTCACCCCAAAATAGTGTCAAAGACTCAATATGAATTTGTGATACCTCAGAGGAACTTGCAGCCAGCTAGGAGAATCCAAAATCAACGAAAATGGGAAGCCATAGCATCATGCATCAAAATCCCAAGTTTTTGAAGGAAATTATAGTTTATTTTCTTTGAGAGAGGCATAACCTAAATCAAAACTGGGGAGGGGGAATGTTTACTAGGCTTTCCTGTTGACATGCTACTATGAGAAAAGAGAGAAAAAATGTTTTCAGCTATAGAAGAAACTATTGTTACTGATTTTTATTATTCCCAACAAAAGCACATTCTCAGAAATCATGCAATATAACAGGAAAATGTTGATGTGTCTTTCATAACTGACACTGAAACAAGCAACACATCCTTTCATTTTCTTTCATAATCACAGTGTGTGAGATGCTCATTTACGTTTTAGTGATAACATTAAGATCCTGGAGCAAAATCAAATCCCTTATAAAATGTACACTGGTACATTTTATTAAGAGAAAACACTGACGGTCCTAATTTTGTTGACTTATGTTCACACACAAGATCTGGGGGAATTTAGACATTTCAGGTTTTAAGTCTACATCTGGCAGTGATTAAGAGCTGTATGGAGGGGGCTGATTAGATTGCCTTGAACCTAAAAAAATGCTGTGTCTACATTGTGCTGCAATAATGAGAGAAGGGCAAAGAGAGACTCAAACTTAGTTTTATACGTCGTTAATATTTTTCATTAAAATACTAATTTACTTGTTTGTATTTATCTTCAAGTGACATATTTCTAGAATTTCTTTCAAAAAAGCTGGGTCTTTGAATGTTGTTTAAAATGTTCCATTCAATGATTTATGCAGCCACATCTGTATCGTGTGGAAGAAATGAATCCCTTGAACCAGATAACCTCTCAAAAGTTTTGAGGATCCTGGGCTGGAGAGATGGCTTAGTGGTTAAGGCCCTTGCCAGCAAAGCCTAAGGACCCAGGTTCGAATCTCCAGGTCCCACCTTAGCCAACTGCACATTGTGGTTCATGCATCTGTTTGCAGTGGCTAGAGGCCCTGGTGCACCCATTCCCTCTCTCTCTGTCTCTCTCTCTCTCTTTCTCTCTCCCTCTATGTCTAATAAATAAATAAAACGTTCAAAAGTTTTGTGGATCCAAGAGTAGTGGTTCACACCTATAATCCTAAAGGACCTGAGAGGCTGCAACAAAAGAGTTGTTGTGAATTCCAGGACAGCTTGGGATGCACAATAAATTTCAGGAAAGCCTGAACTCAAAGGTGATTTTCTGCTGCTTGGAGAAAGGAAGGGATGAGTCTACCCAGGAACTGAGAAACCAGCAAGAATGCAAGTTACAGAGGATGAACCAGATGTCACTCAAACTTTTCTAATTA
Organism: Jaculus jaculus; assembly: GCF_020740685.1. Lineage (NCBI taxonomy): Eukaryota > Metazoa > Chordata > Mammalia > Rodentia > Dipodidae > Jaculus > Jaculus jaculus. The sequence goes on along the minus strand of NC_059103.1, from coordinate 60,955,125 downwards.
CGTTTAACTCCCTCAAGATTATTAACTCTAATTCAGAGTTATAATTTCAGTAAGATTCTAGTGCCTTTTGTCATATAGGCATCAGTAATGAATAATAAAAAAACCATGACCATTCATGGAGTACATGAAGGAAAATCTTTATAGTTCGATTATTTGTAGATATCTCTGTGTCTTCAGGTACATTGCACACACTCCTACAGGACACTAGCTACTCTTGTATTTACCAGTCTCTTTGGAGATACACAGCTCTGGGACTATAGCTTGCCCCCTCTTTCTATACACAAGAAAACAGGAGAAAAGGGCACCAGGCCAGTAAGAAAGATACAGGTGCTAACTCATTGAGTGAATGTGGCTGGGGAATGGTCCACACTGCTTACACAGGGATAAAGGGATGAAGCCATACTTCTCCCATGCCTGAGGAAGCCAGGAGAGGCCCGTGACCTGGAATGTCAGAACCTTGGACTGGATGGTACCTGAGCCAGAGGCAGACAACGCCAGCCATAACAGATTTCTTTCCCAATTCTGGGGGAAACATAGGTGCCAATAAGGATCTAGATCTTGAAGGACAAATCTCAGCTACTAAAGGCAAACTTTGGCTATTGTGCAGCTATAGGCAGGAAACCACTCTCTGGAGAATCACACAAATCACTCATAATTACTGATTATGTGTGCCTTCAGTAATTTACACCGAGACCAAGTGCTGAATGTTTCCTAGGTGTTCCTGGATTGTGAATTGATGAAGATTAGAGCCCCATGGATAAAATTTGGCTGTCTGTGAGCTGGAACAAGTTCCTAGGATACTGGCTTTTAGGGACCAATATCTTCACACAGAGGGCTGTTGTGGTACAGTAGAAATGTCATATATACCACATGCATAATTTTATTTTTTTTTTAGTAACAAAGAGTCACAAATGGAACTTTATGAGACTCAGTATATCCTTATTTTGTCAGCTTGTCACTAACCACATTGAGTTCATAAAGCCACAGATGTCCAGAACTTTCATTAATATATTTTACTTTAAAATTATCACTCTGAGAGAAAATTTATGTATAACTATAATCATTAAAAGTTTGAAATGCGGCTTGGAGAGATGGCCTAGGGGTTAAGGTGCTTGTCTGCAAAGCCTTAGGATCCAGGTTTGATTCCTTAGTACTCACGTAAGCCAGATGTACAAGGTGGTACATGTGTTTGGAGTTTGTGTGCAATGGTTAACACAATTTTAGATGATAGTTCTTTAGGATCATTGAAAATTTATACCAATTTGAACATCTGTGGTTGATGTTATTAAAATAAAAGTAGCATTAATCTTTGTAGAGAAAAGTCAAGAAAAGTGGTGTGATTCAGCTTAGTGGTAGAATACTTGTCTAACAGACACAAGGCCCTGGGTCTCTTTCTCTCCCTTTTATTCTCTCTCTAAAGTAAAAAAGTAAATAAGTTTGACATGATAGATATGTTTTGTACTAGATAGATATGTTTAGCTACTAAAATTAAAGAAATATTTCTATTCACCTTCTCTGAAAATTATCTTATCTGACACCAGTGATACAAATGCCAAACATATGAAACCTCTGAATCGATTAAAATTTTATGTAGGAAGAGATTTCTCCCTGCAATTTCTTAAAAATGGCAGAGGCAACAATTTCCATAGCATACTGTGAGAAATGAAAGTGAAAACTTAACTCTAAAAGATTAGACAGGGCTGGAGGGCTGGAGAAATGGCTTAACAATTAAGGTGCTTTTCTGCAAAGCCTAAAGACCCATGTTCAAGTCTTTTTTTTTTTTTTTTTTTTTTTTGGTTTGTCAAGGTAGGGTTTCACTCTGGCCCAGGCTGACCTGGAATTCACTGTGGAGACTCATGGTGGCATCGAACTCATGGCAATCCTCCTACCTCTGCCTCCCCGTTGCAGCTCCATGTTCAATTCTTTAGATCCAAAGTAAACCAGATGTACAAAGTGAGGGAAGTGCTCAAGGTTGCACATATGCACAAGGTGGCACACTCATCTGGCATTTGGTTACAGTGGCTGAGGCTCTGGCATGCCAATTCTCTCTCTCTTTCTCTCTTCCTCTCTCTCATTACAGAAAAGGCCAGACTGCTGGGCTTGCCTCAAAAAAATAAATAAATAAAAAGATTAGACGGGCATGTACATTGGACCCTATTGGTAATTAATTTCCCTATGAATTTATGAAAATTCATGATGCATTAATTTTTACAAAATGGAAGTATAAATAAAATGTAAGGTGTTTTTATTTCTCCTTTTTTTTTTTTTTTTTTTACTTTTTTCCCTCCCTCCTTCCCCAGTACTGGAGAGTGGACCCAGACCTTATGCCTGTGACTCAAGCACTCTACTGCTGAGCTGTATAACAATGCTTTTCTGTACAAGGGTTAATGCTACTTTTATTATAATTACATCAACCATAGACAATAAAATTGGTATAAATTTTCAAGGAACCTTAAAATATCACCAAAAGCCTGTATTAGCTATCTTTTCATTGCTGGTGAAATAGCCAAGACAATCATAGGAAAAAGAGGAAATGCCGTTTTGGCTCATGGTCTCTGAGGTTTCAGTCCATTATCACTGGTCCCCAACATCCTGGGCACAGCATGGCAGAGTTGGAGCATGCAGAATGATACACATTTCTCTACTAGTGGCTCTGAATCAGGGAGATGAAGGGCAAAGGCATCAATCTCCTGTTCAAAGGTATACCCTATATGACCTAACTTCCTCCCATCAGCTCCCATGTCTGAAAGAGGTTTCAATAGACTGGGAGACAAGCTTATAACACATTGTCCTTAGGGGGACATTGAAGAGCCAAACTTAAGTAAAAACTGTAAATGGAATTTTCATTCAACTGGAGTATCATGGGGTGAGTTCCCTGTTACTAGCGTCATTATTTCTCTGAAGCAAAAAAATGTACTTGCTTCATGCTATAATGGTTTATGTTTTCTTTTTCTTATTCTTTTCCTTTCTTTTTTTGAGGTAGGGTCTTACTCTAGCCAAGGCTGACCCGGAATTCAATATATAATGTGAGGGTGGCCTTGAAATCATGATGACCCTCCTACCTATGTCTCCCGAGTTCTGAGTCTGAAGGTCTGTGCTACCATGCCTGGCAGGTTTATTCAAATATACACAACCTCTGTTTAAAATGTTTTGATTTACAATTTTTCAACTTTAAGGTGGTATAACAACTATGCTCATTTTGTGCAATAGTAAATTGGATTTGGAATGCTGAAATTTTCCTCCTGGAATGGTCATGCATCTTATGACATCCCCCTAGGTTTCTGGACAGCAGGAATAGCTAGCTCTTCAGGCACAAGGAAACTTGGATGTTTGACAATGCACTTAGATGCCAAGCTGAGACATTCAGCATTTTCCTCCTACAATATTTTTAACTCCCCATAGTTTAGTGACACATAACCCCATTGTAAACTGAACCTATGATACCATTATTCTATTAAGTTGTGGGAGTTATTGCATCATTTTATATATATATATATATATATATATATATATATATATATATATATATATATATATATGTTAGCCTCAAAGAACCTATTAATTTCATGTTTCAAAAAAAATCATCAGGACTGGAGAGATGGCTTAGTGGTTAAGTGCTTGCCTGTGAAGCCTAAGGACCCTGGTTCAAGGCTCAATTCCCCAGGACCCACGTTAGCCAGATGCACAAGGGGGTGCATGCATCTGGAATTCATCTGCAGTGGCTGGAAGCCCTGGCATGCCCATTCTCTCTCTCTCTGCCTCTTTCTCTGTCTGTCGCTCTCAAATAAAAAACAAAAAATTCATCAATTAAGGCTGGAAAGATGACTCAGTGGTCAAGGGCTCATGATTTTAAAGCCTTCCCACCCAAATTTTATTCCCCAACATCCACATAAAGGCAGACACAAAGTGCCACATGAATTGGTAATATTTGTGATTTGTAATATGTAATGTGCCATATACATGTACGTATCCATCTGGTATGATACATTAAAATATATGCCCAACTGTACCAGTAAGACATGAATAATCACCTTGCCCTTGGTGGTGTGTCATTGTTTTCACATGAGAAACAACAGCCTATTGTCTTACATTTCAGACTGCATGTAATCCTTTTTCTCTTGGTGCTGAAGCTGGCTCTCCTTTTAATTTTGATTGTCAAGTTTATAGTTGTTCTTTTCCAGTAGCTTTAAGCACAAAGTCAACAACTGCTTGTCGTACTTTAAGATTTTGTTCAAAATCAGATGAAATGGAAAGAGTGAATCTGGTTGTGATTTTGACAAGAACTAAAGCAAACCAGCTTAGAGTTATCATAAAGGAAGAGAAAATCAATACTTGAACTCAGAACCACAGATAAATACAGATAGTGGACACTATTAAACAAGCTGAGAGTCATGATAGAGCATGGACAGGGGCAGTATCTGAACCCAGAGCCATGTGTAAACTCAGATAATGGGCACTGTTCTAGGGAAGTGTGACTGACTGACTCTCAAGACAGTATCTTAAGGACTATCTTCAAATACTGTACTAATATTTAACATGTATCTAAAGATTGTTTAATTTGAAAATTATTGTTTACTATTTGAAAGCCAAAATAGAATAGCAACAACACTGTCATGATTAAAATTTAAATGGTTTATGCTTATAAGCACATCATAGTAACCTTTAAAACTAATTTGTCACCTTTGCAAGTTGCTACATAACTAGTTTTAACTAACAATCATAAAACAGAGGATTTATCTTGCCATTCCTGTTTAATCAATGCAATGCCTTCAGGTAAGGTAACAATTGGTAAAATGAAGCATGTCATTATAGAAAAAGTTCAGCTAATGAATACATAACAGAAATTAAAAAGCTGTTTTTATTGGCTCATAAATTAATGAGTTTATATAAGGCTGATGCAATTGTAAAAAGACAGACTGATGAGGAGACATTTGAAATATTTGTGTTAATTTTAAAACATTAATTATTTTAAAACTATTTTGGGAGCTGGAGAAATGGATCAACCGTTAAAGGTACTTGCTTGTGAAGCCTCCCAGCCTATTTTTCAATTCCCCAGCCACCCACATAAACAGGCATTCATTTGCAGTGACTATAGACCCTGGTATGCCTGTACATAAGCACAAACATGTGCAAATAAATAAAAATTTACAAGAACTATCCTTGTTTTTTGTTGCTAGTGTACAGTGTCATCAGTTATTTTCAATCTTCTCAAATTGTTTCCTATTTTCATGCTACATTCATTTATTATTATCATCATTGTAATTATTAAGGCAGTTCAGTTATAGAGTTCTTGAATATTATGTTGGTCCTTGGGTTCAATGTCTTTCACCACAAAATTAAGAAAAAATTGACTGAACAAATTTTGCACTAGCATTTTATATGTTGCTTTTTATTTGCTAAATGTAAAACTTTGCCTTCTCTACCACATATACATTAGTTTACACTAGTGTAAAACAGTTCCCTACATTCTGGGTGTGGACTCTCTCTTAAATGTGAATAGTGCTTAAAAGTAAAAATAAAATTTTAACTTACCAAGTAAATGAGCTCATTATTTACAGCAAACAAGTTTTTGTTTTAGGGAAAAGTCAAAGGCATTAATTTGGACAGTGCATGAGAATAAATGTGTCAGATGTTGTGTATTTATTAATTTACTTAAGGATATTTAATAGTAACAACATAAATGAATCATATCTAAAGTAACAGTTTTAAAAAATATTTTAATTTATTGATTTGTGTTAGGAAAGAGTAAGAAAATGAGAATGAGAGTAAGGGTGTACCAGGACCTCCTGTCTCTCCCAACAAGCTCTAGATGCATGCACCCCTTTATGCATCTAGCATTATGTAGTACTGGGAACTCAAACCCTGGCCATTCAGCTTATAAGCCAATACTTTTAGCTGCTGAGCAATCTTCCTAACTCTAGGGTAACAATTTTAACATTTCATAATGTCAGTAACTTAACTCATATGATTTTACTTGCTATTTCACATTCATGATATATGATCATGATCAATGGATATATATATATATATATATATATATATCCATTGCCAACACATTCCTTTCCTTTTTAAGAATATTTTTATTACTATTCCAAGATTCAGTGTGCACATGTTCTCTCCATGACATACCAATCTCTCTATATCAACATTATTTATTTGGTAATAGGTAGTCTTTAAGGAAGACACTCATATGTTTTCAATATCTCCATTATTTTAAGTTAAATGTGTTTTAGCTGATAACTGAAAACTCACAAGAAATATCACACATCAATGTGATACTATGTGGTGATGTAATGCATGTATATATTCACACACATGTAGCATATATAATATATACCCACATACCAAAAAGAAAAGCAGTAACATAATATTCATTAACTTAAATGTATTAATATAACATTTAATATAAATATAATATAGTTAACTAAGCTAAACATATTTCCACAGACATTTATTATTTCTTTACATTGAAATAGTCTTCTGGCTTTTTGAAATAATTCTACTCACTTTATCTTTATAGTATCTCACTACACATTAACAAACCAGGGCTACTTAATATTAACTAACTACCTTAGTACTCATTGATCAATATCTCTCCCTCCACTAGTATACTTATTGAAATTCAGAATAGTTAAGTTTCCTAACATGCATTTTTACATCCAATTTAAAGAAGTTTTCATTTATTCCTAAGTATGGTATATTATTAAAATTAGAATGTAAACTAAATTTATATTAAATATTAATACATTTTACTTAATAAATATTATATTACTTGCTTTTCTTTTTTGGTATGTGTGTATATATTATATATGATGCATGTGTGTATAAGTGTGTGTGCATGTGCGTGCCCATGCCATTGAGCAGAGGTCAGAGAGCAACTTTTTGGATGTCAGTCCTCATCGTCCTCTTGTTTGGGGCATGGTCTCTTGCCACATGGCTCATTACTTACTGTGTTCATCAGTTTAGGTGGTCCTGGAGCTTCTAGGAAATTCTCTTGTTTCTGCCTCTTATTTTTTTTCTGTGGGGGCACTGGGATTGTAGAGCAAGATTTCAGCGTTTACATGGCTGGGGATCTAAAGTCGTGTATTTTCACATTCATGGCAAGAGCTATATCCACTGATCCATCTCCCCAGCACCTATGCCTACATTGCATCAATCATAAACTGCATGGAGGTAGGAAGGACCACATGTATGCCCCTTGGGTTGGAAGGCACCTATCACAGCCTGAAAACATGCAGAGAAGCAGGATGGCATAGGACAGAGAGCCTGCAAACTGTCTTTTCTCCTCAATACAGAATCCTGGAGAAACCTAACTCAAGAACCTGTGGAGCTGAGTTCTACCTAAAGTGTTTGACGTTTCTCTGTACAAATAGCAGGGATATAACAGTCCAAGCATCAGACTGCCTTTTGCTGGGCTTCCTTGAAGTTCTCTTTAGTTTGGGTTCAGTGCCTGCCTAGGTGAGCTTCTTCACCAGCCAACAATGAAGAAACCCAGTGGCTTGGGCTCGAAGTACTGCCATTCTTAGACCCTATAGTATCCTGCTTCTGAAAGTCATTCTCACAAGGAAATATGTTGTCTTTGTTTCTACAGATGGCAATGTAGAGTAGACCTTGCACAATAACTGGAAGGACTAGGTCTCATTGCTCCCTGGTGTGCTCAGAGTGGGGTCTCTAGAGAGCTACCTGTTGCAAGACAGCAACTGTGGACCACAGTGCTTCGCATTGGATCAGGCAGCCAGAAGGTCATTTGGGCTGTTTATTTTATTTTATTTTTTATTTGTTTGGATGTTTCTCTTGGTCTAGGGCAGTTGTCTCATTTTTTTGCCCATGGTGGCCAGAAATTCATTATGCAGCTTTAAGTCAGACTGGCATCAAACTCAAGGCAGATTCCCTGGCTCAGCCTTCCAAATAGATAGTGCTATATGTATCAACTGAGAAAATCAATAGCTGGACTCTGGACTTTCAGGTTCCTCTTGTAGCCACTGTAGTATCCCATGAACATAGTCTCGGGTCAGTGTTCAAACTGACATTTGTTCTTTGTCTGATTCTGAGCTGATGGAAGTGAAAATAAAGCCAGTGGGCCTCATAGAAGCAGAAGCTGTTTGTCCAGGGCTCTGAATTCTGTCGCATTTTCTTTTGTATCAGTGGAACTTCACTTCATGCAGACAGAATGCTTTGAAGCCAGCAAGAATCCAAAGATAAGCGTGCTCCTCAAGGATGTATCAAGTGTCTTTCACCTTCTCCTCATCCAAACATGCATTCTCTGAAGAGTAATGTGCTTAACTTCAAAGCATATGTTGGACAGAAGAGGTTATGAAGCTACTGCAGTGCAAGGAGGGTGTCTGTTCATCTATAGTGAGGAGAGTTGTTACACATTCCTCAAATTACATAGCCCATTGCATAGGGAGTGTGAATGACAAATTAGAACCACAAAAGGCATCCCCAAAGGATGTGTTCTGTTCTTGGGGACATTATCATTGTTATGATTTTCATTGTTCCAAATAAAGGAGAAGAAACCAATGTGCTTCTTCTTTTCCATTTTCAAAGACTTAGAAAGAAGTATCTCATACTAGAATAAAAACTCTAAATGTTTGCTAGGTGATTCCTGGGGACAGACTCACATGTGCTGCGTTGCATCTCTAAGAGGAGCTGACTGGGACAGGAGGGAAGGCAGAAGTTACTGGCTGTGAGCTCAAGTTTTGCATTTTATACAAACGGGAAAAACAAGGATATAACTCAACATTTAAAAAAAATTATTTTTGGGCATCATTTCTAGACTTACTAACCCCTTTGGTCTAGGGGGATATCACCTCCTTGGTTTCTGCTTTTGTCCCTGTGTGGTGATTTGAATGTAAAATGACTCACATAGGCTCATGTGTTTAGATATTTAATCTCCATTAGTTGTATTGCTCTGGAAGGTTGCAGAGCATTTAGAAGTTAGAGCCTTGCTGGAGCAAGTGTGTCACTGGAGGAGGACCTCTATGTATTATAGCATAGCCCGGCTTGGTGGTGTCTCTCTCCCTACTTCCTCTCTGCTCATGTGAAGATGTGATGCCAGTTTCTTTTTCTTTCTTGTTTCCCTGCTATTATACACTACCACTTGAAACTTTAAGTTGACATAAGTTATATCCTTCTCTAATCTGTTTCTGATCAGATACTTTGTCCCAGAAATAAGAAAGTAATCAATACTCCCTGCATTCTTTTATATCTTGGGCATCATGTGTTGCATGATAACATTCTTGATTTTTTTTCCAAGTTTCTGTTACCAATTTTTCCTGACTTGTATTCTTTGCCAAAGTGTTAAACTGGTCATAGGATTTCCTGAAACCTGGTGTGTTACACAATCATGAGTACCTTAGTTCATAATTCCAGCACCGACATATAAAATCAGAAACTCTGCCAGGTGTTTATAATCCTAACCATGCCTACAGGTGAGGTGAGAAGGGAGGCAGCGGCAGGAGAATCTGCAGGAAGATCTAGGGCCAGCAAGCTTGGCAAAAGCAAAGCAGTGGTGGATAACTAGAGACCCTGCCTCGAAGGAGGTGGAAGGCAAAGACCAAACCACAGAAGAAGTTGTCTTCTGACCTGCACAAATGTACCACCATGGCACGCACATACCTGCACTTACATATGCACACACACACACACACACACACACACACACACACATTGGTATATGCCTATCTATTTCACCTTTCATATTTTCATCTATTTACAATTACATAAGTTTGCATTAAGGAATCCTTGCACTGATTTGAAAACTATGAATTTCTGGTGTATATTAATGGAATAGTTTTAAAATTAAATTTTATATTTAAAGGTTTAATGTCATATATCTTCTCTTCTGGCTCTATTTCATTGAAGGCCCTACTCATTAGGGTCATTGTTATTGACTGTGGGGCCATGAATGCTTCAGAAAATCTCTGTGTGGTGAGGGGACTATGCCTTAGGCTGGTCCTATCCTCTTTGTGGCTCTTACAATCTCTCCAGCCTTTCGTTATCAATTTTTCCTGAGCCGTGGTGGGTGTGTTAGAAATCTGATTTACAGTTTAGTTCTCTGTACCTTCTGTATTTATGTTTGGTTGAGATCTGATTGACCGCAGTGTCTGTCACCATCTCTCTGGAACTGGTTCTCAGGCTTGCAGTGAAAACAGTACTGGTGCTGCTGCTTCATCTGCAATGACTGCTCGGCCCCAGCAGAAGTGGAAGAGGTGGCCGATCTTGTGGTAGACAGTTATCATTTCTTGTTGTATTGTTGTATATTGGATTTTCCCAGTACTCTGCCATCTGTAAGATAAAATAGACTCTCTAGCCAAAATGAGAACAGCTTGAGTTAAAGGGGATAAGCATACTTATTCCAGTGACTTTTTTATTTTTTATTTTTTTCTATTTACCCACTATTCTTAGCCAAAGAGCAATGGAGGTTCTCTCTGGAGTCTGAGTTCCCTATCCATAGGATTCTGACTTGAGTCCCAGTACCAAGTATGTGTTCTCTCTCACTGAGCAGGTCTCACTCCTAGAACAGTTGGCTACCCACTCCTGCACAGAGGTGTACCTCTTGCCTGGCTGGTTGATTTTGTAACTTGTAGGATCTCCTGCTTATTCATATTGTTGGTAACCATTATCCACCAACAGCAACCATGGTTTCATATGCTTACCAATTCGTGTGATATAGACATATGGTAGTCATTTTAATGCTTTATTGATGCTTTTTGAGTGTCTGTGCCCCTTAACCCTCAGCAATGGACTTTGCCACTATCATAGTGCAGTGTGTAAATCATGGCCAGTAAGTTCTCCCCAGACTCAGTAATCATCTGATGTTCCTGGGTTCCTGGCTATAGCATGGTCTCAGTGAATAGTCATATAACAGACATCTGACAGAGTTGATCAAACTGGTTGATTTAATTGTCTTATGTAAATGTATATTCAGTTTCTAATGATGACCAATATTTAGCAGTTGTAAACCCTCGTATTCCAAGGTCTTTTAGCACTGTATTTTTCCCCATGAAGTAATTTATTTTGGAGCTGGTTATCAGTCATAGAAATAGCAACAATGTAGATATTTAGTTTTTCTTCTCTTGGCATGTTTCAAAAAGTGAAAAAAAAAAAAACAACTTTATGGTCTTTGGGCTGAAAATGTGACAGGACTCAAAGTTTGCAACCCCTTTCCTCATCTATTTTCCATGCTCAGCAGAGGTCTGTAATTCTAGGAATCCCTACAGAGAAGAAGAAGGACTGAAATGCAGTGTGTTGACCTGCTTTCCAGCCCCAGTACATTTCAGCTTCCTTGGAAGATGCTCTAATAAATATAGATTCCCCCCATCACTAATGCTTCTAATACCTATGATATAGATTTTCTGAAATCTCATTTTCTCTTGTATTAAATATAAAAAGTAAACAATGTTTCCCACCTTGGAAATTGCCACAGGTGTGCACAGGTGTGAGACACAGAGTGGCTGTTCTGGTCTTCACTGGAGGGCACACATGGGTAAGAAGCGGGACTGTGCAGAGAGGTAGTTGAACCTTCATTCAAGCAAACAAAGGGAGTTTATTTACTGGAGCTGATTGTCCATCCCCATTGTCCCTAAGCCATTTAGTCCTTTACATAACAATCTGACCAGTCATGTGTATATCCCTGAGGGTCCCACACTCCAGAGAAATGCTGGTCATGCCATATCTGGAGCGACAGACAGCTGAGACACACCGATCTCTAGGTTTGTGATCCTCATCTCTGCATTTCCCACATGAAAAAGAAGGTAACACCCCAAAGTCCTGCGCTGTACATGTAAGAGTTTCTCATTTCTCTCAATAAATCTCTGCTGTTTCCACAATGGGGCATGGAAATTACTGTGTAATACTATAATTAGGGATATATGCCATCTTACATAGTCAATGACTACAGAACGTGTAGCACCAAGACAGAACCCCAACATACATTGTGGACTTTTCTTGATAAAATCTCAATATTGGCTGGCCATCTCAGCAAATGTATCACTCTGATTCAGGATGTTTATTGTGCATGATGTAGGAAGCTCTTTGTTCCCTGCTTAGTTTTGCTGTGAACCTAAAACTGCAAGAAAAATAAAGTCTAATGAAAGTAATAACGCATTGACAAACTATATCTAAATACCACAGATTAAATTCTGTTGGTTTGTAATTGCTCAGATATAAAATTCTGAAACATGATAAAAGCATGGAGTAACTTAGAGTTCTCACTGATTTAATGTATAGTTTCTTTTGAAAATGTATGAAAAATTCCAACATATGACACTCATAGCAAACAATATAATACAATCATTTTCTTTATTTATTTATCTATTGATAACAGCCGAAGCTGATTCTATAACTTGACTATTGCGAACAGTACAGCAATCAGCATGGATATGCAGGCATCTCTGTGTCATGCTGGCTTAATTTTTTTTCAGGGAAATTCCCAGGAGTGGCACAGCTGGGTCACTGATGGCTCTGCTTTTAGTTTTGAGGGATCTCCATACTTATTTCCAAGATAGCAGCAGCATTAGTCTGCATTCCTACCCTCAGTGTATAATCCACCCCCATCATCCTTGCAGAATTTGTGGTCTGTTTGATCATAGCCATTCTGACTGGAGTGAGATGGAATCTCAATGTGGTTTTGATTTGCATTTCCCTGATGGCTAAGGATGTTGACGATTTTCATGTATTTATTGACTATTTGAACCTGATATTTTGAGAAGTGTCTATTTGTTTCACTTGCACATTTTTTGACTGGATTATTTATCTTATTGAGAGTTTTATATATTCTATATATTTTGCAATATATATCTCAAAGAAGAGAATATATATATGAAATCCTCTGGCACTGGAAAAGATTCCTTCCTGTTCTGTTGACTATTTCTTCTCTTCCTCCAATCTTTTTTTTTTTTTTTTTTTTGGTTTTTCAAGGTAGGGTCTTTCTCTAACCCAGACTGACCTGAATTTTACTATATAGTCTCAGGATGACTTTGAAGTCATGGCGATCCTCCTACCTCTGCCTCCTGAGTGTTGTGGTTAAAAGCATGCACCACCACACCTCAAATCTTGTTTTTTTTCTTTCTTACTTCCTATTGACTGGACCAAACCTTATGTTGTTCCTACCAGAAAAATAGCAGCAACACCCATGTTGTCATGTTGATTCTACTTAGAAAGGATGGGTTAGGATCACTGAAAGAAATAATAGATCATCAATGACCAGAGAGAGCATGAATAAAGTGCACTAGTATGGGATAGGCCACAACTCCTCTTGCGGTTTTGAATGGGCTTCCAGAGCCACCTGGCTGATAGTGGGATGAGCAGCAGCTGATGGGCCCAGCATCTGCCTTCTCAGGCGCTCACTCAGATTTGTCTCATGTTGTGATACTCACATATTTTTCCATCACCTGACATTGTCCTAGGACAATTTTCAGGAGTAATAAAATGAAGCTTTAGGTCAAGAATGGTAAGTCCAGAAACCATCTCTGAACCATATTGTTTAAATTACTTTTCTGTAGGTATGGAAAATTAGTGGATTTCTATACTACATGCAATAGAGGAGTTGGTATTTCCTGACAAAATTGCAGAAGAACATTCCTCCAACACAATTTAATCCACTTATGTAATGGGTTGGATATATGCTCAGATATTTGGAAAAGTAACAACAATGTCTGCACTGAGCCCAGAATACTTATCACACATGTGTAAATCCACATTGCACTAATTCATTGAGAAGAACACAAAACTAATCTAAAACTAACCCCCTTATGTATGCCTTATATCAGTATCACTGTGTCAAATTTTGTAATTTTCTAATTTTGTAAGTAGCATATGATTCCTGAGTGGGAAATTTGGTTAAAAATAAATAGAAAGGTAAGGCAGAAGGAAAATAAAGACAAGAAAATGCATTCAAAGTTTAAAAACTCAAAATATAATTTATTATTCACTGGGAAGAATTAGTTGAATTACAACTTTGAATATTATTTGAAATTCTAATAATTTTCTTAGTTGTTTAGTTTTTAATTTTTTCACAGTTTTATCACACATATTACAGTCTGCTTTAATATTATGAAGAGAATGGCAGAAGTCAATGCTCAGATTCAGAAGAAATTACTTCTTTATTTGTTTCCTTAGATAGGCTTCTGAGTTGGCTTTGGAAGATATTTTTTCCTCACCTGGAATTCCAGTTGAAATGCATGGGTTTTGCCTTTTGAGGAGCTCACATCTGAAGATTCCTTTTATTATGAAGGATGTGTCCTATACTGGAAGAGCAGAAGCAACTGACAAAGACTGCTGGAAATGTTCACAGCCATAGCTGAAGACACCATCTTTGATCTGAGAAGCCGTGGTAGGGGCCACTGTGTGAGGCTGACCAGATGGCTGTAGCAGAAGTGTGCAAAGAAAAACCAGAAGTGGCTACATGAGAAAGCATGCAAATTGAGGTAAGGGTATGAGTTCCTCAGGCAATTGCTCTGAAGAGGAAAGGATGCATTCACTTGACAGCTGCCTCTGAAAGAGTAGCTCTGAAGGAAGGATGAGTTGGAGCAACAAACCCTAGGCCCTGAGATAGGAAAACATACTAAGGACAGTGAAAGGAAAGCAGGTAATGGTATAAATAGACTGTCGGTTAGAGGATAATACTGCATTTATACTAAATTCTAAGAAAGTTTGTATTATTGATTTTTAGGGTATATTAATTACACAGAATAGTGATTTCACTGGTTTCATATGTGGATAGAACATCTCTGATCATATTACGAGAGAGAGAGAGAGAGAGAGAGAGAGAAGGGGAACTTAAAGAATTGGCTCACCTGGTTCTTAATGCTTATAAGTCTATGTATGTTTATATGTATGTCTATAGGACAGGCCAGCAGGGTGGAACCCTTGTGTGTACTGTCATCTATGGGGAATTTTAATTTTTTTAAAAAAATCTTAAGGCCTTCAATTCAATGAATGAACATGCACTATCCCCAACACAGTGGGAAGGGTCATTCAGCTCAATTAAAATGTGTTACATTTTAATGTTAGCTACATTTAAAAATTCCTAGACAGTGATGGTTAGACTAGAGTTGGATGACAGAAGTGGACATCAAAGGTTTGCAAGGTGTGATAAGTATGTATAATATTAGGAAGAGCCATGAAGAGCTGGTTAAGCATACAAGTCAGGGTCTGCAACTGGGTGTCATGCACTAAGTTTCCTAAGAATGATGACAAATTCTTAAAACTTTACCATCATGTGGAATTAAGAATAATACTAAGATGTGGTATATCTACACAATGGAATTCTATACAGCAGTAAGAAAAAAATGACACAAAGAAATTTGAGGAAAAATGTTTGACCCTGGAACAGATCATTCTCAGTGAACTTACCCAATCAGAGAAAAAAAAAAAAAAAATTCGCCACATAGTCTCACGCATCTACAGCACCTAACCTGAATCTACCCAAGATACCTTACATACCCAGCAAGCATCTCATGGACTAGACAATAGGATGGATGGGGATGGAGGAGAGGGCATCAAAGGGGTGGGAAACACTAATCTAGAGCGAAACAGCAATGGTACCATATAAATCTACTTCCTAAAAGGCAGACCAAATGACTGAACCTTCACCAGGCCCTTATAGGAAACACCTGAACCACAAGACACTGGAGAGGATCAAATCTCACCCAAATCTTCTACATCTTCCCTCCCTCCCTCCCTCACTCTCCCTCTCTCTCTCATCTCTCTAACTCTTGTATATTAATTATCTTTTTTCTCATTTTCTTGGTGGGCACTGTCCTGTACCTCCAAGTACAAGCATGGGGCTATCATCCACAATGAGCTTTTGATCAGAGAAACCTACAAGGTTTCCTAAAAGAATGACAGATTTCTGTCAGAGTACTTGATGACCACCAAAGTTTAGTGGTAAGACCCTATTGCTGAAGACACCATATGCAGCTGACACGTAAAATGGAATGGCATGGCTAGAAGCCAGGAGAGAGTCAGTCCCCAGACAGTCAGCATGTCTAGTGGCAGAAGGTGCTACATGGGCAACTGGGGGAAATGACCAATATATGTCCAAGCAACTCATGGTCGAGCATACTTAGCAACAAATAACCTGTTATGATGCCCACACAAGTGCAATAGTGGCACACAGCCATAGGGGGGAACCAAATGTTCTTGATTTGGCTAACTGATCCCCTCAGTGGTATGGGACCCATAGCTGGAGCTGGGAAGCAAGTCAGAACCATATCCAAACATAAGCCCACTCTCCAATATCAAGCTACCATCAATCATGGGCTACATGAGGGCCTACACCTATTAAACTCTCTATAAAAAAGTAAGGGTTATCTCATTTGTCCTGGTGCTAACTTACTCTTCGTTGGAGAATCTGCTTCTCTTTTTCAGATAGATGCAGATCCTAAGAAGAGAGCCACCCCATCATACCTCTAAAGGGCCCCGACTGAAACTAAGGAAAATTGGCGAAATAAGCACGGGTGCTGTTTTCCTGATGAACTGGATACCAGCACAAGGGGAAAGGAGATCAACACAGAGAAAAATCAACTCCTACCAAATCAGAGAGCCAGAGCCTCAGAGGCCCCCAACACCTCATCACTGAAACATACCTAAAATGAACCCAACATGGCTCAGCAAAATTTTTCGGAAGAGGGGGCAGAAGGAATGTCTGAGCCACATGTTGGGTCATAATATGCAGAGACATTTATCGTACCAATAACTGTGGGCTAACCCCACAATGCACAAATCATATACCTCAACAAGGAGGGGCCAATGGGGAGAGGGTAGGCCATGGATGAGCCTCATAATGGTACCAAACTGCCTGCATTTGCTGAATACAAAACTAAATTTTTTAAAAAAAGAATAAAACTAAATCACATCAGAACATTTGGGGAAAAATATTCACAGCAGGACTGAAGAGATGGCTCACTCACTAGTTAATAGTGCTTAGTGATAAAGCCTGCAAGCCTAAGTTAGATTCCCCAGTACCCTTGTAAAGCCAGATGCACAAAGTGGTGTATATGTCTGGAGTTCATTTGCACTGGTAAGAGTCCTAGTGCCTCCATTCTCTCTCTCTCTCTCTCTCTCTCTCTCTCTTTCTGCTTGCAGAGAAATAAATAAAATATATATTTTAAATGTGTTCAAATATTCAACAAATGGTGTTGGACAAATTGGATAACCTTATGTAGAAAAATGAAACTAGACCCACTCAACTCTTCATACACAAAAATTAAGTCCAAATGGATAAAGACCTCAGTGTAAGACCTGAAACTCTCTCCTACTGGAAGAAAAATAGAGACACTCTCCATGATACAGGAGTGTGGAAAGACTTCCTAAATAAAACCCCAGTAGCCCAGGAAATTAAACAATCACTCAACCAATGAGATCTCTTGAAATTAAAAAGCTTTTACACAGACAAACACACCATCAACAGAGCCACTATATTATCTACTGAATGAGAGAAAATCTTCACCAGTTATA
Source organism: Jaculus jaculus (assembly GCF_020740685.1). Taxonomy (NCBI): domain Eukaryota; kingdom Metazoa; phylum Chordata; class Mammalia; order Rodentia; family Dipodidae; genus Jaculus; species Jaculus jaculus. Next base: position 60,937,662 of record NC_059103.1, on the reverse strand, counting down.
CCACTGACAGAAGAAGCCTAGCATCTAGAATCTGCAAAGAACTCTAAAAACTAAACAATAAAAAAATCAAATCACCCACTCCAAAAATGGAGAAGAGAGCTGAATAGGGATTTCTCAGAGGAAGAATTACAAATGGCTAACACACACTTAAGAAAATGTTCAACATCCCTAACAATTAGGGAAATGGATGAGATTTGACCTTACTCCAGTAAGCATGGCAATCATTAAAAAAATAAATAAATAACAACAACAAATGTTGGCAAGGATGTGGAGAAAGAGGAACACTCATCTACTGTTGGTGGGAATGAAAACTTGTACAACCACTATGGAAGTCAATATGGAGATTCCAGAAAAGGTTGAGCATAGAGCTACCAACAGACCCAGTTATTCCATTACTGGGCATTGATCTTAAATATTCCATGCATCACTACAGAGATACTTGCTCAACTATATATATAGCTGCTCAATTCATCATATCAACCCAGATGCCTATCACTGGATAAAAGGATAGTGGAGTTGTAGTACAACCATACAATGGAATTCTACTCTGTAGTAATTAAAAATAATACAGTGAAATGTGTATAAGAATATACAGACTTGGAGCAAATCAATCTCAGAGAACTCACACGATCACAGAAAGACAAATTCCATATGGTGTCACTTAACTGAGGTTCCTAACCTGGACCTGCTTGAGCTGCTGTCATACCTGATAGGCAACTGAAGGCCCAGACAATAGGGGTGGTAGGGTTTTGGGGAGAGGAGAGAGAAAGGGGATTGGAGAAAACAAACACAAAATTAAATCCGATATGAGCTGATACCATAGAAACCTTTATCATTGGAGATAGCCTATAAGATATAACCCTCAAAAAAGAGTAAGTGGTGAACACCTGAAAAGTAGGGGTCTGGTGAGGGTTGGATGAAGATTAACAATAAGATTAAAAGAAAATTCTTTCTTTTCTATCTCTGACCTGAAACTCTAAATACCAGAGAATGGTTGCTACCCACATTGAGCTGTTGACCAGAAAGACCTATGAGGTCCCCATGTAAAGACACCATTCTGTCAAAGCACCTGCTTACCTGCCTGAGGCAAAAGCTAAGATCTTATTGCTGAAGATACCAACTGCTGCTGACACAGAGTATGGATGGAAATCAGAGGAAATCCAGTCTCCAGACAGCCTGTTTAGTGCTGGAAAGTGCTACATGAGCTACTGGGGGAAAATGGCCAACAATGGTCTAAGCAACCAGAGGTCTAAGCTACTCAGAAACAAACTCCTGACATGATGTAAATGCAAGTACAATAGTGGCACACAGCCTCAGTGGGTAACCAGTAGCTTTTTGATTGGCTAAGAGATTCACTTAATGTAAAGGAATCCATATCTAGAATTGGGAACCAGATCAGAATCCTATGGAGACAAAGATTATGTTCTCCAATGTCAAGCTATCACTAGTCTTTGGCTAAAAGAGGGGTTACATACATCATATTCTTCCTAAACTAATAATACTTAACCCATTTAAACTATGATAATGTCAGTCTCTGTTGGAGAAGTTGTTCTTTTTTCACAGAAGGTAGCAAGACTGCAGAAGATAAGGTACCCCTCACACTTCAGCCATGCCACAGCTTAATCCACAGAATTGGGAGATGAGCAAGAATGCTGCTTCCATTCTGTTCCTGATAATCAGCACCAGGGTGTAGGAGACAGACCCTGAAGATACTCAACACCTACCAAAGCAGAGATCCAGAAGCTCCTAAGAGCTCATCACTGAATTAGACTTAAAACTCACCCACTACGGCTCAGGGAATTTTGTGGAAGAGGGTGAAGAATGGTTGTAAGAGCCACAGGTTTATACATCATGTCTAAATGCATTCCGCCCCCCCCCCCCCGAATAACTGACTACTTCTCCCACAACTCAAAACTACAACCCCATGGGGAATACCTGCAACCCCACTGAAGAGCATCCCCAAAGGAATGGGGGCATGGGTGAGGGAAGAGGGTACCAACATAGGACATATCCATACAAAACATCCTGTTAATAATAATAATAAACATAAAAATGTTCAAGTCAAATGCTAATCAAAGATTTATAAAAATGTAAGAATTTTTAAACATAGTGAAATGGTGTGTATACAAATTTAGATGTAAGTTGAAAATACTAACAATGACTTCCTCATTTTAAAATGTTGAGATCAGGGCTGGAGAGATGGTTAAGTAGTTATATTAGCTTACTGCTTAAGCATGAGGGCCTGAGGGGACCTGAGACCACAGAGTTTGTGTCTATAGAACCCACTTAAACATCTGGGAATGGTCATATGCACTATTACCCTAGCCCCACAAGGGAACAGATACATGGAAACACACGCTCTTAGATCAGTAAGACTCTGACACAAGAAAACAAAATCCAAGAGTATGCGGAAGGTGGATTGGGTCAACTGACATTCAGTTCTGGCCTGCTTCCATAGGTGAGCTCACTGTAGCATCGTAAGAGCACATATATGTGCACACACTACATATACACAACAAACACACCGAAAGACACATAAGCAAAAAAATGTTGAGATCATAAATTTTCATTTTAATTTCCAGCTTAAGGTTTAAGAAGTTGTGACGTGTGTTATTAACACAATATAACCATGAATTATGCATGAGTAAAAAGTCTCCTCCTCATTCTTCTCCTCATCCTCTTCCTTTTCTTCTTCCTCCCTCTTCTCTTGACCCTCTTCCTCATATTTTTCTCCACCTTCTTCTTCCTCCTCCATTTCCTCCTTTATTCTTCCTCCATCTCCTTTATCTTCTTCCATGTCCTCCTTCCCCACTTCTTTCTCTTCCTCTTCTTCCTTCTTTTCCTTTCCCTTCTTCTTCTCATTTCCTTTCCTCCTTGTGAGGACATTGAACATGTGAAATTTTTACTCTGAGCCATACTTCCTAACTCTACTTATTTCTTTCAAACCTATAGCTGTGTTTTACCAGGGTATTCCTAATTCCAAAAGATGTAGTCCCCAAGTGTGTTCAGACATTCATTCCATGTCTTCTCCTCTCCTGATGCATTGGAACCTCACATTGATGCCCTCCTTGTTTCTTGTGATTCTTTCATTATCTCAAAAGCAGGCATTGGACAGGTCAAGTTACTTTAGTTGTATAAATAAGGCCTGTCATTTTTTTTTTTTTTTTGAGGCAGGGTCTCACTGTAGCTCAGGCTGACCTGGAATTCACTATGTAGTCTTAGGGTGGCCTTGAAATCATGGCGATCTTCCTATGTCTGCTTCCTGAGTGCTGGGATTAAAGGAGTGTGCCACCATACCTGACAGCAAGGCCTATCTTTAGCTAAAATAAAATCCAGCTTAACTCCTTTTAGGAGTTATCATTATTTTTATCTATTCTGAGTATTGAATGGGTACTGTATTTTGAAAATTTGTTTGGAAACAGGAAGACATCTTTTGTTTCTCACAATTAATGTGCTGGATATAAAAGGAGCTGGGAGCAGAGGGAACATCTTTGTGAATGTGGAAACTTTACTGGGCTCAGACTTGGGCCCATTGGTTTCACGATACTTTTGAGAATCACATGACTATCCTTCCTGGATTCTGTGCCTTTGCTCTGCTCCTATCTATTGCCCAGGCTGTACTCATATCTTTGGTGGCCCTGGATGCTTCATGCCCTTTCTTGTGTCTCCTGTATAGGTGTGCCATGCCATACCTTTCCTCCATGATGAGAAGGGAACATAAGAAACTTCACCCCTGGGAAAAAGCCCTTATGACTGATAGAGAGACAGTTTCTGAATAGGCTTGCTACCTTTGCCAGTGTGGACTCAGGGGTCTCATGTTCCAGAGAGAACCACTGGAAAAACTTCTAACTTGAAAGTGGTTTGCAGGTATGGAAGGAGCTGTGTTGCTGCAACTTTTGAACCTCTGGGGACTCCTTAAACTGCAGTATTGCTATCTCTTCCCTGTGGACATTGTAAAAAGGTAATCTTTATGAAATGTGACTTTTATTACATCTTGTGTTCTAATATTTTGCATTATAAACAGAATTATGTATTTTAGAATGTCAATGGAAAAAATGAGATCCAATAAAAAGAAATTGCATCCCATGTTAAATTTTCAGGATTTCATATATTTCCTAAGACACTGTTGACAGAATTGTTGCCACCCTCATGTGCTTTATGTTTTCCTCTGAAAGTAATCTATGTCTTGTTAACCTGTGGAGGGTTATGTCAGTATCTCTCCCTTAAGAAGAGGATTACCACATGTTTTAAAAGTTCCTGTCATAAATAAGTTCCATCATTTATCTCAGTCTCTCAAGTTATAATAAAGAGTAATTTCAATATAAAATTGGAGGCATTACAGAAAACAATGCCAGGAACTCTTCCCTGTGTCCATCAGGCAGTTGTCATTCTGCCTTAGAATGCCAGGAATCTGACCAGTGTGGGGATGGGCCATGCTTACTGAATGCATATCATGTTTCCTTCCCTAGTGAACACTGGACACCTTTCTCAGCCTTTGATTCTTGCTTTGAGGTGAGAGCTGTGTTGTTATGTTAGTACTTTCTTAGAACATGATGCAGGTTCTTTTCCAAAGACTGTATTAAGATATATTCTGTGTACCAAATTTTTGGCTACTCTGATGAACATTTTACATGAGTTTAAGAAAAACATAGTCAGCCAAGAATAGTGGCACACACGTTTAATCCCAGTACTCGGGAGGCAGAGGTAGGAGGATCGCTGTGACTTCGAGGCTACCCTGAGACTACATAGTTAATTCCAGGTCAGCCTGGACCAGAATGAGATCCTACCTCAAAAGAAAAGAAAAGAAAAGAAAAGAAAAGAAAAGAAAAGAAAAGAAAAGAAAAGAAAAGAAAAGAAAAGAAAAGAAAAGAAAAGAAAAGAAAAGAAAAGAAAAGAAAAACATAGCCAGGTTGGTGTGAAGCAGAAAAATTTCAAGTTTAAGGTTAGCCTGGGCCATACAGTGTGTTCCTGATCAACCAACCTGAGTTATAAGGTCCTGTATCAAAAACAAGGAACAAAAGAGAGAGAGAGAGACAGAGAGGAAGGAATTAGGAGGGAGGAAGGGTGGAAAGGAAGGAGGAAAGAAGAGACAGAAGAATATATGTCAATTAGGGGGATGGAGAGTTGGCTTAGTAGTTAATCACTTGCCTGTGAAGCCTAAGGACCCTGGTTCAAGGCTTAATTCCCCATGACCCACGTTAGCCAGATGCACAAGGGGGCACATGCATCTGGAGTTCATTTGCAGTGGCTGGAGGCCCTGGCACGCCTATTCTCTCTCTCCGCCTCTTTCTCTCTCTGTCTGTTGCTCTCAAATAAATAAACAAAAATAAAAATAAAAAAATTTAAAAAAAGAATATATGTCAATTAGGGTAGGTTTATTGATGGTCCCATTTAAGTCTATACCATATCCTTACTCATTTTATGCCTACTTGATATATTAATTGCTGGAAAAGCATGTGTACTCGACAGCTATTGTCTTGAATTTCTTTTGGGGGCATTTGTAAATATGTATGCATTTGTGTCTTCTTGTGTGTGTGTGTCTGTGTGTGTGTGTGTGTAGAACAGAGGTTGACCTCAGTGCCCTCCTCTGTCACCTTCCCCATTATTTATTGAGGCAGAGTCTGGCCTCTCACTTGAACTCATGGCTCACCAATGTGACTAGTCTGGAAAGCCAGATTGCCCCAGGGATCCCTGATGTCTCCACCTCCATATCATTGTGATTTCAAGGGATCTCCAAAGCTCTCTTCATATTTATGTGGTGCTGAGGATCTAAACTCCAGTCCTCCAGCTTGTATGGCAAGCTTTTAATTTACAGTGCTAGCTTTCCAGCCCCTGTCCTTAAATTATTCCTTATGCCGCATATATTTTGATGCTCTATTGTCAGGTGCTTTCACGGTTGACATTATGATGTCCTTCTGGAAAATTAGCCTTATTTTCATTAGATAAGGTCTCTCTTTCTCCTAAATAGTTTTCTTTTTCTAAAGTTTGATTGTATAAAATTAATTTACCTAATCCAGCTTTCATTCAGTATTAGCAGCTTTCCTTGCCCTTTCTCTGCCCCATTTAGTCATCTGGTCAGCAGAGTGGACCGGTGCTGTGGATGTCCGCAGTTCATGGTCACAAAACCCATTACAGAACTTATAAGACAAGCATTTGGCATCTGGAAAGATGACTATAAGAAGTCTTTCTTGAATACATGATGACCTGAGATTAATCCTCAGAACTCACATGAATAAAAGCCAGATCTAGTGGCTTTCACCTGTCATCCCTGGACTAGTGAGCTAGAGAAAGATGAATCCCTGGGGATCTTTAGCCCCCTATTTTAGCCAACTTGTTGAGCTCTAAACCAGTGAGAGGCCCTGTTTCAAAATTAAAAAGAAAGTAACTACTGTTCCTCAGGATAGTATCCAAGTTTGTATTCTGGCCTCCACACACACACCTGCACACACACACACACACACACACACACACACACACACACTCACATCACAAAACCAGTTTTGGGCCATAAAAACAGGTTGCATATAGCAACACAGAATGGAAGAGAGAGTAGCAAGGGGGAAGTAGCAGTGAGTTTGGAATTCCCTCTATTGATCATGATCTTGGCTTACTCAGTGGTGCTGCTGGCATGCACAGCAATCTGGGAAATCTACAGGGAAACAGTGATTCTGCCTGTAAGTCTGCAAGGATTAAGAGGAATTTTCCAAGAAAACATCAGCAGAGTGGGAAGACCAGTAAAGGGGAGAAGGTAGCAAGTTTAGGGTTGACAAACATTGAGACCATGAATTATCTCTTTCCCATATGTTGTTGAAGTTAACTCCAACCTATTGTTCTTGGAAATTTAGGAACTATGTATAGCAAAAGATTTATAGGGCATTTTAAATGCTCTGTCTTCTTCAGGCTATGGATTAAAGTTGTGGCTATCACTGTGCAATATTGCTTTAAAAGGCTCAGCTTGACCCACAGAAATGATAGGACTTTAACTGGGGACAGTCAGGTCATGATATTTAAAATAAGAATACATTTTCATGTTTATGTGCATGAGTGTGTGCATCTTCATATGCATATGGGTATCTGTGATTGGGCAGGTGCACATGGAAGCCAGAGGTCAACACTAGGGCATTAGGGTCATCCTGATTGTCTCAGGTTGAATGAGACACCCTGTCTCCAATAGTACCTTACTGTTTGAGACAAGGTGTCTCATTGAACCTAGAGCACACTGGTTTGTCTAGACTATTTAGCCAGCAAACTTTGAGGATCCTGTTGTCTCTACTTCTGTAGTGCTGGGATTAGAGGCATGTGCTGTCATACCTAATATTTCAATTAGGGTCCAAACTCAGGTCCTCATTCTTGTGTGGCATTCACATTATATACTGTGTCTTCTTTTCAGCCTTAAAATTAGTATATTTTAATATAGGTATGAACATGATTTCAATAAATCCTGTTCATAATCATAGGATAGACTTGTATGTATAGAAAATACTGTCATAAGACTTGATATTCAGAAACTGAAGGTGAAAACAAGGATGTATGGGATGTAGGGTCTGATAGACCATCTTAGACAACTCCTCTGTTGAGATGATTTTATTTAACTCTTCTATAAAATTTCAAATTATACTGTGTCATTAGAAACTCATGATAAAACATGAAATCATGCTCTTCTACAAATATTAATGTAAAATATTGTACTCATAGACAAGTCCTCCAATACTTTTGAACTCCCAGTGATAAGACTACACATATGCCCCTGAGAGTAAATCCTAAGAAAAGGCGGCATGCAGGAGTGACAGCTGAGAGATACAGAAGTTGAGCACATCACACCCATACTCCTTACATATTTCAAAAGAGACATTAAGAGGAGAGATGATTATAGCAGAAAGAATTAATAGATGAGTTGGCATTAAATGAGCAAATTATTTTAATGAGACATATGAACTTCTATCACTGGTTTGCATAATTAAATTACAGCCACATTTTAAAGAAAAATTTTGAATTATAGAAAGTTATTCAAAGTAGTATGCCATCTATTTCCATTTCTATTCAGTAACAGTGTAAAGCCCTGAAATGGCAACAAATTTGCATTTATGACATCAGCAGGTGGAGACCTGTGGCATTTATTTTACATATCAACACACAGGAGTCATACTCTGTGAACGGAAGAGCTGAAGATTAATTCAGCAGTTATGAACAATAGTAAGATCTTGGCTTCAGCATGCAATGGGCAAAATATCTCATGAGATATCATTCTTTGGCAATAAATGGCTGGCAAGGTGAGGATTTTGTAAAAATGCATTTGTAAATTTTACTTGAACTTATTGAAGACGTACTATTACCTAGAACTGGATTCTTAGAATCCGCAACTGACATGAAATCTCACATCTAGTTTACTGCTCTATAAAGTTGAAGAATACTGATAGAAGTTATACAATTTGTTTTGAGAGAGGGAGAAGGTCTATTAGAGGAAAGTAGATAAGAATATGTCCTGGACAAAAAGTAGCCAAGAATTAGGTCTTGGAGGTGAGTTGGATTTGGACTATATGCAGAATGTTCCTGAACTTTGCAGCTATATATAATATATATACATACATATATATTATATGTTAATATTTATATATAATATATATTAATATATTATATATATTAAGACTCCTGTGTTAATTTAAAATATTGATTTAGATATTTCTTTTTAAAATTTTTTTGTGAGAAAGAGAGAGAACTGGCTCACAAGAGCCTCCAGCCACTGTAAGTGAACTCCAGACACATGTGTCATATTGTGCACATGTATGATATTGCATGTTTGTGTCACCTTGTGTGACTGGTGACCTAGAGAGTTGAACATGGGTTCTTAGGTTTTGCAAGCAAGTGCATTAACTGCTAAGCTAGTTCTCCAGCCCTATTCAGATATTTCTACATGCCAAGAAGTGTCCCAATGTAATAAATAATAAACAAGAAATTACTAGACTTGTGGCAGTTTTTAATTTACTTAACATCCCTTAAGATAATTTTTCAATGTCATATAATTTGTCATTTTTTTCTTCAGATTCATTCTGGCAGGAATTATATATACTTTTACATACACATATGCATATGCTCAGCCAATATTACTATTCTTTTTAATTTTTGTTATAGGGCTGGAGAGAGAGAGAGAGAACAGAATTAGCACTCTAGGGCCTCAGCCACTGCAATCAAACTCTAGATGCTTTCACTATCTGGAGGGTATGTACAGCCTTGCACTTACCTCACCTTTGTATGGGACTGGTTAAAGTAAAATCTGGAGAATTAGACATAAGTCCTTAGGCTTCACAGGCAAATACCTTAATTGCTAAGGCAAATCTCTGGCCCAATAAATACAGTTTTAAAAAATATATAAATATTTGCCTTTGTCTGCACATGTTGATGTCCAATTTTTCAAGTTATTTCCTAGAAAAAAGAAAAAAGAAAAAAAACAGCCTGTGTTCTCACTGGGTTCCACTTGTTCCTGTCTCAGAAGGTGGCTCACTACAATGTGTGGTCTGCTTCTGGACACTCAGTCCCAAGTACATTATTATGTTCAGGAATGCATTCATTCACCCTCTGTTATTGTAACTCGCTATTGCACTGCATCTTAACAGATGGTGTACATTCTTCAATGCTATTACTTTTAAAGCTGTTTTGTCTATTCTAAGTCCTATGTTTGCTAAATATATTGCATTGAGATTCAGAGACGACTTAGGGGAAAATCAGTACCATACCTCTTTTTAGCCTACACTCATGAGTACAGTGTCTCTCTCCAGTTAAGTGGAGCATCTTGGGTTCCTTTCAGGATTTTTTGGCATTTATTTGCTGTGTGTTGAAGTGGGCTTATGTCTAAGCATTTTATTATTTGAAGATAGCATCCACAAAAGCATTTTAAATTTTGTCTTTGTAAATTATTCCTCTAAGATATATTACTCAAAGTTTTCAGATAGTAAATGCAGCTTGCTGGAAGACATGGATACATACATGGCCTGCATTAAAGCCCTCTAATAAAACAATGTCCCAGAACCAGAATATTCATTCCAAACAGGTGATACAATTGATAATATGGTTCCTGTATCACAGATAACTTCCATTCTCATTGCTGAGACAAAATACCTGCAAAATTCAGGTTAATGGAGAAAAGGTTTTTCTGTTTACAATTGCAGGTCGCAGTTCATCATCAGGGAAGGCATGATAATAGTAGTTTGAATCACAGCCAGTAACATTCAGGCCATAATGAGGAAGGGGAAAGAGATGAATGTTACTTCTTAGCCAGTTCTTTCTTTTTTTTAATGCAGTCTAGGACTTCAGTCCTTGGGATGGTGCAGCCTAAAGTTAAGGTGGCTCTTCCTAAATCAACTAACCTAATCAAGATGAGCCCACAGAGGTATGCCTAGAAGCTAACTTAATCTAGGTAACTCCCACCAGGCAACTCATCATAGTTCCTACCTGTAACCTACTAAGAAAGAGTTGGTAGGGCTCAGTTAACATACAAAACTTGGTGCAACCTTCTTCAATACCTCATATTGTTAGTCTATTGCTTCAATTAATATTCATGACAATTATATGAAGCATGATTTTTGTAAGTTTAAAAACAATCTTGAGGCGCAGAATGTTACAAGCCTCATAAGCAGAGGAAATCCTATAATGAAGCACAGTATGAGGTGAAGGGTTTATGTTCCTTGGAACATGTCCAATGGTATTTCTTTATTATGAGAGGTTTTGTGTATTTGGAAACGTTATACAACAGTACTGTTTCACAAACTGAGATTAAAAAGCAATTGAGTTATAACATGTTACACAAATATAAGCATTTATTTGTCAGTCAGGTACAGTTTATATTAATAAGATTCATTGAGCTCATTAACTCAAATTGTTAATATCATGAAAAAAGAACTATGAATGAAAATGATTTCATCTTGTTAAATGAATTCCACATTTTTATTGAGCACTACTGGAATAATAAAATGAAGTGAGTAGCTTCAGGTGGCCTTTAAAATACTTGGCTAAGAAATGTATTATGGATTATGTAATAGCTGGGTTTTTGCATCTACTGCAACATTTTAAATACCATTTATGAGACATAAATTCTTTTGACACATGGCAATTATTTGACTGACTTTCCAGTTAAGAAATTTGACCATTATACACTTAAAATATATCAATAGGGGCTGGAGAGATGTTTCAGTGGTTAAAGGCACTTGTTTGTAAAGCCTGACAGCCCAGGTATGATTCCACAGTACTCACATAAAGCCAGATGTACCAAGTGGTGCATATGACTGCAATTTGTTGGCTGTGGCAGACAGCCTTGGTGTGCCCATGTTCACTCTCTCTGTGTCTGCCTCTTTCTCTCAAATTAATAAATAAAATATTTAAAACATATTTATAAACTTTATCCCAGGGGCTGGAGAGATGGTCTAGGAGTTAAGGTGCTTGCCTGCAAAACCTAAAAATCTGAGTTCAATTCCCCACTACCCCATAAAGTCAGATGCACAAAGGGGTGCATGCATCTGGAGTTTGTTTACAGTGGCTGGAGGCCCTGGCATGCCAATTTTGTCTATCTGTCTCTTTCTCTCTGTCCTTGGAAATAAATAAACAAAAATAATTTTTAAAATTTATCCCACTGTTTCTCTTATATAGAAGTTAGAGTAAAGCTACTCCCATTTCTCTACATTATTCATCATTATTTTCAAAAACACTCATCCTGATATGGCAACTCAAGACTGATAAGTAATCAAGATTCATTATAACTTGGAATGCACAGGTGATAGAGTTCCACACTGATTTATCAGTCAGAGAGATGTGGAAACTATGTACTATATCAAAAAACAAACAACCCCCCCCCAAAAAAAAAACAAGAAAACATAAAGAAGTTCTATTAGTTAACTTCACATATGTGCTTGTATAAATATAAGAAATGAAACTTCTATGCTAAATAAAATCCTCTTTACCAGGGCTTTTAGAATGAAAATAGTTTAGCTTGTGACTGAAGTGGGAAATGCTGTTCTCAATAGAGAATAACTATGTGAAACATGCAGATGCATGACTATAGGTCGGGGACAAGGGTGTCTGGGTAATGATGTGGACTTGATCCTCTACAGTACAGATCAGTTGATGTGCTTCTCACACCAGGCAGGAGCAGCACTTGTGGCTATAATAGGATGCAAATATCCAGCTTCCATCCTAGGCCTATTGAATCAGAGACTCAAGAATGGGCCAACTAACCTTCTTTTAATAAGCCCTTCTTGTAATTGTGACTCCTGCTAGAGGTTGAGAACACTACTGTGGAATGCCAAATCAGGTGGGCCCTCAGTCAAAGCTATTGAGAGATAATTGGTCCACAGTGTGAGGGAACTCACCGAGCTGTTGATGGAATCTATTGCATGGGCCACTTGCAAAATAAAAAGTGAAGAAATAAACAAAATCCCACAGGAATTTTTTAAGGATGTGGTTTGTAAGCTTATTTCCTACCTCTGGCCCCTGGCACCACATTTGAGGCTAGCCTGAGTTTGGTTAAGGCTCAGGAATGAACACTAAATCATGGTGGTGGGAAGGGAAGTACTCAAACCAAGGCAGCAAGCAGAAGTTGCTCTGAGAGAACATGAGAAATCCACACTTCAGTTTAATTCTCAGGTAGGTACCCTTGTGGTCCCATAGCAATATTGCTAGGTTGTTTCTATCCTGGCACTCAGCTGTCCTAAGGGATTTGGGTTTGCCCTCAGGGATGGTCCTATAGGTGTTTTCTTCAGTGGCAGTGGCACACTGGAACTACCACTTCCTCCTTAGGTATTATTTTTTATTTACTATTGACCTCAATGATCTCCTGTGACCCTTTCTGAGAATACTATGTGGAAGGAAAGGAATTTCTGCATAGGATGATGCTCACCACATGCAGGGCTTTGGTGAGAAAAGTGATAGGGCACAGGATGCCGGTGGGATGAATCCCAGAAGCAATACTTTTCTAAGAACTGTAATGTGGCAATGCATATAGACCCCACCCATTAAAGAGGAAAGTTCTATGCACACAATTGTTACTAATAACCAATCTGCTTGTGACACCTACATAATAACTACATGGTTTTAGTGTAGATGCCTCAAAAGACAGAGTGCTACAGGTAAGAATCCATGACATACATTTTCAAGGCTAACATGCTACTAGAACTAGTCAGTTTCTTACATTTCTCACTTAAGAAAACTGTTCTTTTCATTGTGCTAAAACCACCTTACATCCTTCCCCAAGCCATTCATATGAACCAAGATTTCTTGATATGCAGGGAATTATACCAACAATTATTTTTTTTTCTACCAAAGACTGCCACCCACTCTAAAGAGGCAGGAGGTCTGTGACATTCCACAACTACCATTCAATATCAGATGTACTCCTGACATTCTGGCTTTATTCTTACAACCACCACCCTATGGTTGGTCTATTACCACCTTGTGAGCCAGAAGTCTGTGGATCTCAGGTTCTAAAGATCTTGAGTTAGTGACAATAATGCTGAGTTGTATGTCAGCAACTGTGCCCATGGCTCAGAAAGGGCTCTCTCCACCTTGTACTGCTGTTTACTGGACAGGCCCCTCTGCAAAGCCAATCAAGTCTGAAGAGTCAGAAACCCTGTGGCTTGAGTCACAAGTCCTCCCTTGAGCTCCTTGTACAGACCCCTCCAGAGCCAACTCATGACCTAATGCCACATACTTTCAATAAAGAGATCTATCTACCATCTATATATCACCATTGATCTATTATCTATCCATCATCTATATGTTTCTATTAACTATCAGTTGTTATCTATCATATGTCATTATCACATGTCTGCATTTATATATTATTTATATTTATTTTATCCATTTGTATCTATCATCTCTATACCTATACTCTATTATCTATCTCTAACTTGTTTTTTATCTATTTTTATCTGTCATTTATCTATTATCAACTATCATTTATATATCTTTATAATGTCTATCTTTTTATATCTCATATCTTTCTAGCCATCTATCATATCGAGAAAGATTTAATTTATTTATCTATTTGCATGTGTTTGTATATGGATGTGTCAGAACCTCTTGCCACTGCAAAGGAACTCCAGATGCATGTGTGACTTTGTTTTCTGGCTTTATATGGATACTGAGGAATCAAATCTGGGCCAGAAGTTTCTGAAAGCAAGTGCCTTTAACCACTGAGCTATCACCTCAGACATCAAGAATTGTTTTTTTAATTATTGACAACTTCTATATTTACAGATAATAAACCATGATAATTCTCTCTCATCCCCCACTTTCCCCTTCACAACTCCACTCTCCGTCATAACCCTTTCCTTCCCTCTCTCTGCTAGTCTCTCTTTTATTTTGATGTCATCATCTTCTGCTTCTAGTATGAGGGTCTTTTGAAGGTATGGCTGGGCACTCTGAGGTCTTGGATATCAAGGCCAATTTCTGTCTGCACAGTGATGCATTGTAAGAAGTGGTACCCTTCCTTTAGCTCTTAAATTCTGCCACCTCTTCTGCAGTGGACCCTCTGTCTTGGAAGATGTGATAGAGATATTTCAGTGCTGAACATTCATCTGTCACATCTTCTCAGCACTATGATCCTTTTGGGTCACCACCATCTGAAAAGAGAAGCTTCTCTAACCAAAAGTGAAAGTAGCATTAATATATGGGTATGAACATTAAGTAAAGTCCTTATAAGGCAGTTTGGTGAGCATAATATTTGTGTTTAGCAAGACAAGACAAGAATTATACTCCTAAAACTAATGACCTCCCCTGCCATAGGCTTTTGATTAGATTTTCAGTAGTAGGCATGTATTCCCTCCTATACAGTGTGCCTCCAGTTAAATTAGAGAGCAGTTGGTTTCCCCCAGAGCAGATATGCCATTATTGTACTTTTTCGGCCATTTGGCCTGTCTGGACAAACTTGGGGCTTCCAGTGTCCACTGTTTTCACTGCTGATGACTTCTGTCTCCCAATGGGCTGCATGCAGTTCAGCTTTTTCCAGCTTTCAGTTGTCTGGCCTACAGGGTTTTTACAGGGATTTAGCTCAGCACCAGCTTCATTTCTTAGTGACTGTGCCACCTAGGTATGTGAAGTCTTCAGCAATAGGGTGTTACCATCTGTTACTGGGGGGGGGAAATTAAGGGCCTTGGCAATAGCCTATAATGTTTTGGAGGGAACAGGGAACTCCCTGGCCAACAATTCACTAGGAGGTATTCCATCTTGGGCACTGAAAATTTTCTGGTAACAATTTCCCCCCTCCCTTATAGCCTTTTTCTAGCTTACTGATCTCTGCTACTAATATTGGTTTCAGCTCACATACAAGCCTAAAAATTTGTAGCTAGATTCTTCACATGAGAGAAAATATATGACGTTTGGCTTTATGGGGCTGGGTTACCTCACTTAGTATAATCCTTTCCAGATCCATCCATTTCCCTACAAATTTCATAATTTCATTTTTCTTTACTGCTGAATAAAACTCCATTGTGTAAATGTACCACATTTGTGTTATCCATTAACCAGCTGAGGGATATCTAGGCTGGTTTCATTTCCTATCTATTGTGACTAGAACAGCAATAAAAATGTTTGTGCAAATGTCTCTAAGATAGTGACAAGAGTCATTAGGATATGTGTCTAGGAGTGCTATAGCTGGATCATGTGGTAAATCTATTGTGGTGGTTTGATGCAGGTGTCCCCTATAAACTTAGATGTTCTGAATGCTAATTTCCAAGCTGATGGAGACTTGAGAATCAATGTCTCCTGGGGGGAGTGTTTTGTTGGGGGCAGTCTTATGGGTGTTAAGCCAGTTTCCCCATGCCAGTGTTTGTCACACTCTCCTGTTGCTATGGTGCACCTTATGTTGACCAGGGCATGATGTCCACCCTCTGCTCATGTCGTCATTTTTCCTGCCATAATGGAGCTTTCTCCTCAAGCCTATAAGCCAAAATAAACTTCTTTTTTTTTTTTTTTTCCACACGCTGCTCTTGGTTGGGTGATATCTATCAGCAGTATGAACTTGAATGTAATGTCTATTTTTAGCTGTCTCAGGAACTTCCACATTCATTTCCACAATAGCTATAACTAGATTACATTCTCACCTACAGTGTAGAATGGTTATCCATTTTCTGCATTCTCGCCAATACTTATTGTAATTTGTTTTCTTGATAATGGCCATTCTGACAGGAGTGAGTGGGAATCTCAAAATAGTTTTAGTTTGCATTTCCCTGGTGGCTAAAAATGTAGAACACTTTTTTAGATGTTTATATGCCAACTGTATTTATTCCTTTAAGAATTCTCTATTAATTCTATAGCCCATTTTTTAATTGTGTTGTTGATTTCTTATTGTTTTGTTTTTTTTTTTTTTTTTTTGAGTCCGTTGTTTCTCCTGGACATTAATCCTCTGCAGATGTAGAGCTGGCAAAGACTTTCTGCCATTCTGTAGGTTGTCTCTTTCCTGTATTAACAGTGTCCTTTGCTGTACAAAAGCTTTGTAATCTCATGAGATCCCAGTGGTTGATTAGTGATTTTATTTCCTAAGTAACTAGGGTTATATTCAGAAAGTCATTGCCTATGCCAATATGTTGAAAGGTTTCCCCAACCTTTTCCTCTAGCAGTTTCAGAATTTCAGATTTGATATTAAGGTCCCCAACCCATTTGGACTTGATTCTTGTACGTGGAGAAAGGCAAGGGTCTATTTTCATCCTTCTACATATAGATATCCAATTTTCCCAGCACCATTTGTTGAAGAGACTGTCTTTCCTCCAATTAATTTTTTTGGACTTTTTGTCAAAAATAAAATGGTTGTAGCTGCCTGGCTTAACATTTAGATCCACTATTCCATGTCTGTGTTTATGGCAGTACCATGCTGTTTTTGTTACAATGGCTTTGTTATAAAGCTTAAAATTGGATATGGTGATACCACCAGCCTAATTTTTGTTGCCCAAAATCATTTTGGCTATTTGAGATATTTTGTGCATCTAAATGAATCTTAGGATTGGTTTTACTATTTCTGTGAAGAATGCTATTGAAATTTTAATGGGTATTGCATTAAGTGTGTAGATTGCCTTTGGGAAGATTAACATTTTTAAAGTATTAATTCTTCCAATCTAAGGACATGGGATGTCTTTCCATTTTGTTGAGTCTTCTGCAATTTCTTGCTTGAGTGTTTTTAAGTTGTCCTTGTAGTGGTCCTTCACTTCCTTCATTAAGTTTATTACATGTTACTTTGTTTTATTTTGAGGCAATTGTGAATGGGTGAGATTCCCTGATTTCATCCTCTGCACATTTGTTGTTAATATATAGAAAAGCTACTGATTTCTTTGTATTTATTTTGTATCCTGCTACATTGCTAAAAGTGCTTATCAGACCTGACATTTTGCTGGTAGAGTCTTTAGGGTCCTTTATGTACAGAATCATGTCATCTTCAAACAATGAGAATTTTATCTCTTCCTTTCCAATTTGTATCTCTTTTATGAGTATCTCTTGCCTTATTGCTATAGCTAAGACTTCCAGTACTATATTAAATAAAAGTGGGGACAATGGACACCTTTGTTTTGTTCCTGATTTTAGTGGAAAAGCTTCAGTTTTTTTCCCATTTAGTATTATGTTGGCTATAAGTTTATCATAAAGAACTTTTATCATGTTGAGATATGTTCCTTCTATTCCTAGTTTCTTCAGGACTTTTAACATGCAGGGGTGTTGGATTATGTCAGATGCCTTTTCTTTGGATTGTGTATTTAGTAGTTTAATTATAACATGGCCAGAAGGGGTTCTTTCCAGGTTGCATCTGTTTGTTGTTCCAAAAGCTTCTTGTATTTGCCTTGGAATTTATTTCCCAATCTAGGGAAATTTTTCTTCTATGATTTTGTTGAAATTGCCCAACAAGCCTATGGATTGAAATTATTCTCCTTCTACTCTACCCTGAATTCTTATGTTTGATCTTTTCATAGTGTCCCAAATATCTTGAAATCCCCATTCATACCTTCCTATTAGCTTGTTTTACTCTTTGCTGGACTGTATTATGTCTGCTACCTGGTCTTCTAGTTTAGATATTCTGTTCTCTCCTTCATCCATTCTGCTGGTGAGACTTCCAACAGTTTTTTTTTTTTGTTGTTGTTGTTTTTTTTTTTTTTTATTTTTATTTAAATGGCTGTGTTCTTCAGTGCTAGAATTTCAGCCTGGTGTAACTTCAGTAGTTCTATTTCCTTACTCATGTCTTGTAATGACCTCCTTATTTCATTTATCTGGTTTCTTGAGTTCTCTTTCAGAAGTTTGTTTTCTTCTTTAATTCCTTTGTTTTTTTCTTTGATTCTTTTCATTTCTTATTTGATTTATTTGAGTATAGATACAATCTTTTTTAAAATCTTTGTCAGGCATTCCATCTAAAACAGTCTCATTAGTGATCATTTATGATAGATTTTTAATTTTTGGTGAGATTGTATTGTCTTGATTCTTTGTGTTTCTTATATTGTAATGTAGCAGCTTATTTTATTTTTTTTTCCTGAATTGATGATTGGGTTTTCTACTTATCTGCAGTGTTCTTAGATGTGATGTTCCACTTTTATATACTTTCAGGATATAAGTTTAAGGTGCCAAGTGTAGCTCTTGTACCCAATCCAGTTGCAGAAGTAATCCTGGTGTTGCGTTTCCTTGCTAAGCAAGTATTCTAGTGGATTTAGTGGAACCATTCAGTGGTAATTTCTAAACTTCACCTAACCAATATACACATTCAATTAAAAAAAAAGTCACAGATTATGCAATTGTGGGGATTAAAACAAACAGATAGTCTTATAAAGCCAAAATCCCTAAGGGTGTGTGTTGCTCTACACCCTTAATCTTGTCAGCTGGGAGGTTGAGATTTATGTTCTGAATCAGGTTACAGGTCAGTCTGGATATGAATGAGACCCTGCCCGCAGTAATGACAGAAGCAAAAGACAAAATCCCTATATATATGAAAGCACCAAAGGCAGCAATATTCAGCCCCTAAATACAGCTTACTATAAATGGTAAAGCCAACCAAGAATATGGAACCCATAACATGGAAAGAGAGATTAGATCTTCCAATGCAGGCCTATGTATCTGTTTTTTGTTTGTTTATTTGTTTTTTGTCAGTCAGCCTCATTGCCTTTTCGGGTGGCTTCCAATCTCATCAATACTTAGTGTGCATCTCGGTCCCTCCATGCTGTGCTGTGTAGCTGGGGTTCTGATCAGCTCTGCTGGATGCACTGCCACTGGGAGCTGAATGCCAGAGGTTTGCAGTTCTGATGGTTAGGGGATGGGAGAGTATAAAAAGCCTGGAGTTGGTCACATATTCCCATCCGTATCTCTTTTAGTAGCTCCTTAGTTGATCTCAGCTGTCTTTCCTTCAGATTTCTTGACTTTGCGAGGAGGCTGATGTTTGGTCTCTGCTGATGCTGCCACTTGGTACACCTGGTATGTTGGTGCTGGGCAGGTGCCTGGATCATGTGGATTCGTGGGCTACAAGTGCTTCAGTGTGATTCTGGCTGTTTTCCTCCTTTCTGGTGGATTTTGCTCTCTTTGGCTTCTCCTCTACATAACTCCAGAATAACCTATACTCCTTTGCTTTTCAGAAGAGTGCATTTTGCTGTGGTTTTGCTTAAATCACTCCCTAGGCTGGTTTGTCATGGTTCCTATGCTGCCATCTTACCTGGAAGTTGCCTAAGTCTCATGGATATGTTTTTGTTGTCAAAAATACAAGCTAGGGGTGGTAGCACACACCTTTAATCCCAGCACTTGGGAGGCAGAGGTAAGAGTATTGCTGTGAGTTTAAGGCCACCCTGAGACTACATAGTGAATACTACATCAGCCTGGGTTAGAGTGAGACCCTACCTCAGGAATTCAAAATATATATTTGCTAGCAATTATGTTTCTTTTTTTTAGGAATGCCAGAAGGAGTGTGTGATATAAAGTATTGGCTTCAAATTGTATATCAAAATACAGAAAAAATAAAGGTGGAAATGCCACTAAGGAAGTGTTTTTCATTGCTGAGACCCTTGCTATACAGAATTTCTACTCCCCCAGCTCTCTGCAGCGTGAGATCATTAAGATGAGCCTTCTATTTAAATCCATTCTATTTTTACAAAGAAGTCACTGTCATTTCTGCTTTGGGGAGTGTAGCTATTTTCACAGGGTTCCTGATAAAATTCTTATAGGAGCATTTGGTGAGAAGTGCCTGAGGTGACATGTTTCTTTAGCTGCTGTAAGATGATTACAAATCAAAATGTCCACCTCACTTCACTTGCTGAGCCTTCTCCAAACTGGAGCGTTTCTTATTTTACTACAATGCTATAGGTAGTTTGTCAGCCAATAGAGACCATATCCTGCAAAGGAGAGGTGACTGAATTAATGACCCTTGACAAAATTGTTATACAACTGCTGACACATGGCATGCCATCCTTGTCTTTTATTTTAACTGCTTTCTACCAAGGCAAAAGGTGCTGCATTTTTGAGAGTTGCCTGGCCTTCAATTTCTCACTCTGTCGCTCATATTACAATTACTGTGTGGCTGATGCCTTCCTTGCTCTTGTCTTAGTCATGGAAAATGAGATTATTTACATTTTTATGGCTATGCATGCTGTGCATTTTGGAATGATGTTCCTGCATCCCCCTACCTGTGGATCTTTTTATAGATGACAGTTAATAACAAGCACCTCCTGCTTGGAGATGTTACAGTGAGATCCAGGTGTGGTGGAAACAGTGTGCCTGACACAAATTGTCTTATTACATGGAAACAGATCAAAATTAAGGTAAGATTTTCATACTTGGATTTATTGTACTTCTGTCTCATCAACTCAGAAGATCTGTAGTGACTCAGCAGATAGGACTGCTCTAAGAGAATGGTGTGTTCCCTGAAGAGTTCTTATTTAGACCACTTTCAGAACACATTTTATTTTTTACCTACAGATATATTTTGAGTGTTGCCCTATAGTGACAGTCTCTTAACATGCATAAATACCCTTTGGTATGTATAGGGCTTTAGGCCTAGGACCAAATATAGATACCAAATTGCCCTTATATAAAATAGGTTAGTACTTACATAAGATTATACACACCAATCTATGCCCTTACCATCTTCTCCATATATTACTATCTAGTATAATGTGTATCATTGTTATATTCATTAGAATGTGAGTACAAGAACGTAAAGCCTGGGCATGTTTGCTACAGATCCACCCTGATGTTTCAAAGAGTATTTTCAGGCTGGGAAGATGGCTTCCTAAGTAAGGTGCTTATCACACAAACATGAAGACCTAGGTTCATCTTTTAAGTACCCACATAAAAGGCAGGCCTAGTGATATGTGCCCATAACTTTAACTGTCACTGGGAAGACAGAGACTTTCTGGCTGGCTTGTCTAGCTGAATCGGCAAGAAACTCTGAGTTCAGAGAAAGAGTCTGCCTCAAACAAAAAAGTTAGAAAGGCATCAAGACTATAGACATTGACCTCTGGCCTTCACATGCATTCATGCACACCCATGCATAAGCACCTACATGCAAATACCTGCCATATGCAACCCCCTTTCCCCACTATGACATACACACATAAAAGACTCCAGTTTATAACTTCTTGCATCTCAGGTACAGAAGCCTTGGGAGCATAAGCTGACTGTCTTGAAAACGCTGATTCAGGCAGGTTCTGATACAAGTCAGGCTCACTTCCTCCCCAGAGCCTGGCTGATGCCACATTTCATTTGAACTCCCTTTGTGAAGATGGTTCCTTCTGTCTCAGCAGCTTTGCCTGACTGGCCAATCTTTATGGTCACTCAGAGCACAGCACAGAATGAGGCACCAAAACTGGAGGGACCTAACAACCATGGCCAGCTTGTTGGTCTGTTCTCCATCATGGTCTTCAGACTGCACTTGTCATGAGCCAGGCATTTCTCTGCCTGGGCGTGTGCCCCGTTCATGACATCATCATGTTCACTTTATAAGGTAAGATATATAGTTATTCCCATGACCCCACCTGATATTTAAGGACATAAGACACCTGCAAAGGTTTGTGCTGTGATCAACAGCTGTGAGCAGCTGACTTAGAGAAATGTTGAGTCCATTTAAGTCTATATCAGTTAAAGCAACCAACATTACATTATAAGTACATAAATGTGGCATGTCCTCTAGAGACTTATGTACTGTGTGTTTGGCTGTCATTTGTACTGTTTTCTTGATGCAGTCAAAAGATAACTTACAGTGGAAATTTGAGCAAGGAAAGGTTTCCTGTGGCTTATGGTTTGAATCCATCACATAAGGGAAGTTACAGTAGTCAGAGAATGAGGCAGCTTTTCAATTAGGAAGCAGACAGCTATGACTACTGATGCCCAGCTTGCTTTCCCAGTTTATTTTCAGTCTTACATCCAAAACCATAAGATGGTACCATCCACATTCAGAGTTGGCCTTCTTTCCTCAGTTAAATATTTCTGGAAATACCCTAAAAGACATAGTCAGAGATGTGTTTTCATGATGATTCCTCCATCTAGCCAAGTTAAAGATAAAGACTAGCCATCACAACAGTTCACAGGAATTTAGGAGCTATTAGTTTCCAAGGTCTACGTCCTAATCATGGATTATTACCTTGATGGACGTGGCAGAAAGTAGCAGATGGAACCTAGTTGGAGGAAGTAGAACACTGAGATTGTGCCCTGGTCAGTAAGATGTGACTGTCTGTTCTACCATCACTTTCTCCCTGCTTGCCTTCTATCTACTACAAGGTGACCTTTGCTCCACCATGTGTGCCCTTCCATGACGATCTGAGGCACCACAGGCCCAAAGCATTAGATTGCTATGACTATAGACTACCCTATCTATAACCACTAACAAATATCTATTTCTTTCCTTTAAGGTCTTTCAGTATTTGTCACAGTGACAAATAAAAATATGAACAATGAAAAAGATGTATTTTCTGACAGGATCTTCTCTTATCCTTTATACAATAATTAAGATTCATGGGTTCTTCTTTCCATTATCTGCTCTACACTTATTAAAATTTCAGCAGAAGATACAAAAATATATCTTATAACAAATCTCACTGCAATGTGTCTAGGCTGGAGAGAGAAGCAAAGCCTGATTATTCATTGCCAAGGCTTCTGTTCTTAGGGCTAGATGTTCTTAAAACTACCAAGGATCACTTCACTAATAATCTTCAGCATGTTGGAGAAATGACCCTTCCATCCAATCTATGATGGCTTCCACTCACCTTCAACCACCTTCTCTTTACATTTTATTTATTTATTTTCAAGGAGAGAGAGAGAGGGAGAGAGAGAGAGAGAGAGAGAGAGAGACAGAGAGAGAACACTAGGGCCTCTTGACACTGCAAATGAATTCTAGATGCATGCACCATTTTGTGCATTGGACTTTATGAAGGTACTTTGCAATCAAACTTGAAATATTAGTCTTTGTAAGCAAGTGCTTTTACCTTCTAAGCCATCTCTGCAGCCCTTCAACCTCCTTCTTGAGAACTGAGTTTGAGCTTGAAGGGTGGTGGTTGCATAGAACTTAGAGATACAGCTATAAAGGTCATTGAATGTAATTTATAGTCATATTTTTAAAGCTAAGTGATGTCAATAAATCAAAAAATAATTATTACTGTTGATGTACATAGTATCTTACATCTTCATAGCCTTTTGTGAGCCTCTGTAATACACAGGTAGAATGTTGTTTATGAGGCATGAAAGTGTATGCAGATGGCTTCTTCATTAAAAGCTAAATGGGTAAAGCTACTATGTGAGGGGCAAGAGAAAAGAGGGAGAGTTGAAGTAGTGGGCATGAATGTCTTTCAGTAGAGAGCAGATTCTCAAAGTCTCATTGTCATTTCCTAGTGGGCAACATTGATACATTTCTCAAGTATTAAAATTCATGCCACTTCATTTCACATTATTAAAACTAAGTTGAAAAAGAATTATAAAAGTTAAGAATCTTTCACCTATCCAAAGGTGAATGTATAATAGATCTATTTCCATAACTTTTACTATGTAAATTCATTTATAAATATTGTATTTTAAACTATTTTGTAATTCAGGCAGACAGACAGAGAGAGAGAAAGAGAGACTATTGACCCTCCCGAGATATCCAGTTTCCACATAGAATTTCTGAATTTGAGGTAAAACATTCATGGTGTTACTGGGCGCCTGGACAGGTAAGAAATCAGAAGGGTTCACAGGCCACATATGAACAAGCTCTCCAAAACAATACTGCTCTTAAATGCTTGGAAGACTTACAGTCATACTCACGTTATTTGATAAATTTATTTCTCTGATAAATGTATTTCACCTGTAATGGTTTTTAGCAATTAATTTTACTTAGATTTGTGCCTTTTAGATTTTCAAAAATAGGAAGATGAAAAAAGATTAAAATGAAAACTAAGTTATTCTTGAGATGCAAAATATATTTTAACATTTTATTGTATTTGTTTTGCTTTCAGATCTACATGTCTGCTCAATTAGTTAAAAGGAAATTATATATGTGATGATAATCCATGCATAACAAATAAGATATTCTTCTATATTCATCTACATTATCATTCTGAAACCATGCAATAATCGCAACCCTTCCCATATAAAACATTGCTTTTACACTCTATTCAAATTTACCAATTATCCAACAATACTGTTGCTTCTGTATTCAGCAGAAGGTTTCAATTACCTTTCATTCAGTTCATGTGGTTACGACCTCTTTTGTCCCTTTAATCTATACTGTGCCTCCATTATCTTGTTGTTTAAATTATTATAGTCCTGTAAAACTTGAAATGTACAGCCACAGTACCAATGGTTTTATACAACATCTAAATTCTGAACATATCTTTTTTTCTCTGAATTTTGAGTTTTTGGTTTTTTTTAAAAAAATGTTTATTTTTTTCTCAATTTTTATTAACATTTTCCATGATTATAAAAAATATCCCATGGCAATACCCTCCCTCCCCCAGCCACTTTGGCCTTTGAAATTCCATTCTCCATCATATCCCTTCTCCATTGCAATCAATCTCTCTTTCATTTTGATGTCATGATCTTTTCCTCCTCTTATAATTGTCTTGTGTACGTAGTGTTAGGCAATATGAGGTCATGGATATACAGGCCATTTTGTGTCTGGAGGGAGCATGTTGTAAGGAGTCCTACCCTTCCTTTGGCTCTTACATACTTTCCACCACCTCTTCTGCCTTAGACCCTGAGCCTTGGAAGGTGTGATTGAGATGTTACTCAGTACTCCAGTAACTTCTTTCCAGTACTATGATACCTTCTGAGTTGTCCCAAGGTCACTGCCACCTGAAAAGAGAAGATTCTCTACCCAAAGTGAGAGTAGCATTAATATAAGGGTATAAATATTAAGACAAGTGCTTACTGGGCAGTTTGAATAAATAAATAATATATATATAAAGACATCAGCAGACATTACATCCCTAAGGCTCAGGACTACCCCTGTTTTAAGTTTTTAGTATCAGGGATGTATTATATCCCAAGGAGTGGGCCTCTAGTCCAGTTGGGGGGCAGTTGGTTTCTAAAATGACAGATGTGCCACTATTGTACCCATTGGCTCATTTGGCCTGGCTGGGCAATTATAAGGCTTGCAGTGTCAACTGTTGAGTATCTTCACTGGTGGTGTATCTTTCTCCCAATGAACTACATGTAGAATGGCTTCTTCCAGTTTTCTGTCAGCTGGTGTACAAGGAGGAGTTTATCAGCTCAGTTCCAGCAGGATTTCTCAGTGGCCTTGCAGCCCAAGTATGTGGAGTCTTCAGCAATAGGGTCTTACCATCTATTCCTGGTGGGAAACCAAGGGCCTTGACAAAGGCCTATAATGTTTTGGGGGTATCAGGGAACTCCCTGGCCAACAACTCACTGGAGGTATCCCATCCCTGGCACTGAAAATTTTCTAACAACAATCTATGGCTCCTGAGTGTCCCATTGTCCATAACCAGAGGAATGCATATGATTTATTTGTATCATCTTAGATTTTGGTTAGCCCTCCCTACCCCTTTCCTTTACTCAATCTCTTCCACTGACCTCATATTGAGTCTTCTGCCTCCCACTGTGAATCTATTCTTCTACTTACATATATACAATACCAACCTATTAAGTACCCTCCTCCCTTCCTTTTTTCTTCCCTTTATATCTCCTTTTAAACTTACTGGCCTCTGCTAATGAGTTGTTTTTTTTTTTTTTCTTCTCACGCAGAAGCCCAATCATCTGTAACTAGGATCCACATATGAGGGAGAACATGCGGCACTTGGCTTTCTGGGCCTCGGTTACCTCACTTAGTATAATCCTTTCCAGATTCATCCATTTTTCTGGAAATTTCATAACTTCATTTTTCTATACCACTGAGTAGAACTCCATTGTATAAATGTGCCATATCTTCATTATCCACTCATCAGTTCAGAGAGATCTAGGCTGGTTCCATTTCCCAGATACTATGAATTGAGTGGCAATAAACATGGTTGAGCATGTACTTCTAAGGAAATGGGATGAGTCCTTAGGATATATGCCTAGGAGTGCTATAGCTGGGTCATATGGTAGATCAATTTTTAGCTGTCTTAGGAACCTCCACATTGATTTCCACAATGGCTGGAACAGATTGCATTCACACCAACAGTGTAGAAGGGTTCCCCTCCAGCATTTATGATCATTTGTTTTCATGATGGTAGCCAGTCTGACAGAAGTGAGATGGAATCTCAATGTAGTTTTAATCTGCATTTCCTTGATGACTAGGGATGTAGAACATTTGTTTAGATGCTTATATGCCATCCGTATTTTTTCTTTTGAGAACTCTCTATTTAGCTCCTTAGGCCATTTTTTAATTAACTTGTTTGATTTCTTATTATTTAACTTTTTGAGTTCATTGTATATCCTACATATTCATCCTCTATCAGGTATATAGCTGGCAAAGATTTTTTTTTCAATTCTGTAGGTTGCATCTTTGCTTTATTAACAGTGTCCTTTGCAGTACAAAATCTTTGTAACTTCATCAGGACCCAGTGGTTAATGTGTGGTTTTATTGCCTGAGCAATTGGGGTTATATTCAGAAAGTCTTTGCCAAGACCAATATGTTGAAGGGTTTCCCCTACTTTTTCCTCTAGCAATTTAAGAATTTCAGGTCTGATATTAAGGTCTTTAGTCCATTTGGACTTAATTCTTATGAATGAAGAGAGAAAAGAATCTATTTTCATCCTTCTACAGATACATATCCAGTTTTCCTACCACCATTTGCTGAAGAGGCTGTCTTTTCTCCAATGAGTGTATTTGGCATTTTTTAACAATTATCAGGTAGCTATAGCTACCTGGACTTATATCTGGGTCCTCTATTCTGGTCCATTGATCTACATGTCTGTTTTTGTGCCAGTACCATGCTGTTTTTGTTACTATGGCTCTGTAGTATAGATTAAAATCAGCTATGGTGATACCCCCACCTTATTTTTGTTGCTTAGTATTATTTTAGATATTCGAGTTTTTTTTGTGATTCCAAATGAATTTTTGGATTGTTTTTTTCTATTTCTGTGAAGAATTCCTTTGGAATTTTGATGGAGCTTGCATTAAATGTGTAGTTTGCTTTTGGTAACATTGCCATTTTCACAAAATTGATTCTTCCAATCTAGGAACAAGCGATTTTTTAAATGCATTTCCTAGTGTCTTCCGCAATTCTCACTAGAGTGTTTTATAATTTTCATTGTAGAGATCCTTTACTACCTTGATTAGGTTCATTCCAAGGAACTTTATTTTCTTTGATGCAAATGTAAATGGGAGTGATTCTCTGATTTCATCCTCTGTGTGTTTGTTGTTAGCATATAGGAATGCTACTGATTGCTGGGAGAGACTTTAGGGTTCTTTATATATAGAATCATGTCATCTGCAAATAATAACTTGATCTCTTCCTTTCCAATTTGTGTCCCTTTTATGTGTGTCTCCTCCTTACTATTATGGCTAAGACTTCCAGTACTATCTTAAATAAAAGTGGGACTGTGGACACCCCTGTCTTGTTCCTGATTTTAGCAGAAAAGCTTCCAGTTTTTACCTATTTAGTAATATGTTGGCTGTAGGCTTGTCATAAATAGCCTTTATTATATTGAGATTTGTTCCTTCTATTCCCAGTCTCTGTAGGACTTTTTTTCATGAAGGAAGATTGGATTTTGTCAAACATTTTCTCTGCTTCTAATGGGATGATCATGGGATTTTTGTCCTTCAGTCCATTTATATAATGTATTACATTTATCAGTTTGCATATGTTGAACTGTCCCTGCATCTCTGGGGTAAAGCCTACTTGGTCAGGGTGAATGATCTTTTTGATATATTCTTATATTCTGTTTGCCAATATTTTGTTGAGAAATTTTGCATCTATGTACATGAGGGAGATTGGTCTGTAATTTTCCTTTTTTGTTCTATGTTTGCTTGAGTTTTGTATCAGGGTGATGCTCACTTCACAGAATGTGTTTGGTAGGATTCCTTCTTTTTCTATTTTATGGAAAAAGCTTAAGAAGCAATGGTGTTAGTTCTTCCCTCCAGGTCTGGTAAAATTTAGCAGTGAATCCATCTGGGCCTGGACTTTTTTTAGTTTGGAGTTTTTTGATACCTGCTTGGATCTCTGTGTTTGTTATTGGTCTATTTATGTGATTAATCTCATCTTGATTTAATTTAGGTAGGTCATATAAATCAAGGAAACCATCCATTTCTTTCATATTTTCATACTTTGTGGAGATATGCTTTTATAGTGTGCCCCTACAGTTTTTTGAGTTTTTCTGGCATCTGTTGTGATGTTACCTTTTTCATCTGTAATTTTATTAATTTGTGTCTCTCATCTCTTTCTTTTGGTCAGATTTGCTAAGGGTTTATCAATCTTGTTTATCCTTTCAAAGAACCAACTCTTTATTTCATTGATTGTTTGGATTGTTTTCTTGGTTTCTAGTTCATTAATTTCTGCCCTAATCTTTATTATTTCCTACCCTCTACTGATTTTTGGTTTACCTTGTTCATCTTTTTCCAGGGCTTTAAGGTGAAGCATTAGTTCGTTTACTTGTGACCTTTCTAATTTCTTAATATAGGCACTCAAATCTCTAAATTTACCTCTTAGAACTACCTTTATTTTGTCCTAAAGATTTTGGTATGTTGTGTTCTCATTATTGTTTGACTCTATAAAGTTGTTGATTTCCCTCTTGATTTCTTCATTGACCCATTCATCATTTAGTAGTGTGTTGCTTAATTTCCATCATTTTGTGTATGCTCTATAGCCTTTCTTGCTTTTGATTTGTAGTTTGATTCCATTGTGGTCAGATAAAATGCAAGGAATTATTTCAAATTTACTTTATTTGTAAAGATTTGCTTTGTGTCCTTTTGTATGGTCTATTTTTGAGAATGTTCCATGTGCTGCTGACAAGAATGTATATTCTACATCATTTGGATGAAATGTTATCTGTTAGGTCCATTCCTTTTATGACCTCATTTAGTCAAGTGCCTTTCTGTTTATTTTTTCCTGGGATGACCTGTCAATTGATGAGAGTGGGGTGTTGACGTCACCCACTACCACTGTGTTTGGTGTTGTCTGTGACCTTAGTTCTAATAGCATTTGTTTGATGAAATTGGGGGCCCCCATGTTAGGTGCATATATATGTTGAGGATTGTAATGTCCTCCTGTTGGAGGGTGCCTTTAATCAATATAAAGTGTTCTTCCTTATCTTTCTTAACTAATGTTAGACTGAAGCCTACCTTGTCAGATATTAGAATAGCAACCCCTGCTTATTTTCTAGGTCCATTTGATTGAAAATCTGTTTTCCAACCTTTCACCAGCAGATAATGTCCAGCCATTGTAGAAAGGTGGGTTTCTTTGAGGCAACAAATTGAAGGATCTTGCTTTTGAACCCAGTCTGCAAACCTATGCCTTTTGGTTGGGCCACTGAAGCCATTGATATTAAGAGATAATATTGAAAGGTGTGTTTTCATTTTTGCCATTTCTTTGTAGTTCTTCTGGTTTTACCTTTGCTCTCTTGTGTTAAGTAGTGTTTTAGTATTGTTTGTTTTTTCCCAGTTCCTTATATGTGTGTTTTTCTTTTTCTTCAGCATGGAAGATTCTTTCATGTTTTCTCTGTAGAGCTGGTGTTGTCTTCAAATACTCTTTTTGCTTGCTTTTGTCTTGGAATGTCCTTATTTCTCCATCTATTTGAATGGATAGCTTTACAGGATAAAGTAACCTTGGTTGACAATTGTTTTCTTTTGACTTGGAATACATCACTCCACGTCCTTCTGGTTTGTGTTGAGTAATCTGCTGTAATCCTGATAGGCTTGCCTTTGTAGGTAACTTGATTTTTCTCTCTGAATGCTTTCAATATTTTTTTCTTTGATTTGTGTGTTTGGTAGTTTGATTGTAATATGGCAGGGAGAGGTTCTTTCCAGGTTTTGTCTGGCTGGTGTTCTAAATGATTCCTGTGTCTGCAATGGCACCTCTTTCCCAATTTGGGGAAGTTTTGTTCTATGATTTTGTTAAAGACAACTATGCCTTTGGAGTGAAATTGTTCTCCTTCTACTATTCTTGGAATTCTTATGTTTGATCTTTTCATAGTGTTCCAAATACTTTGAAATTCCCACTCATACTTTTCTACTAGTTTGCCTTTCTCTTTGTTGGACTGTATTAGATCTGCCACCTGGTCTTCTAGCTTAGATATCCTGTCCTCTCCTTCCATTCTACCAGTGACATTTTCTACAGAATTTTTTATTTCATTAATTTTGTACTTTATTGCTACTAATTCTAACTGGTTTTTCTTTATTATTTCTATTTCCTTTTTTATGTCTAGTATTGACCTCCTTATTTCATTAAATTGTTGTTGTGTGTCTTCTTTGCTTCCTTTGATTTCTTCTTTGAGTTCTTTGCTCATATTATAATCATTCTTTTGAAATATTTCTCAGGCATTTCCTCTAACTCGTTCTCACTGGACATTATTTCTGATGCATTAATACTTTTGGTGGATTTATATTGTCTTGATATTTGGTTTTTCTTGTGTTTTAATGTATAAATTTTTGCTTTCTTGATTATTTAATGATTGGATTTTCTAATTAGGTAGGTATTATTAGATGTATCAATCAATCTCATGTTATATACCTTCAGGGTAGGAGCTTAAGGTGCTAGGTATAAATCTCAAGACTCTCGGAGTATCTAGAAGAGTGACTGTTGGTGTTGGGTTTGCCTATTATCAGAGTATTCAAGTAGGCTGAGTGTAACCAAATACAGATAGTTTCCAAAATTTAACTAAATAATATATACTTTCAATGAAAAACAGTACAGGTATTTATCCCAGAGTAGGTATTATGACAACCAGATCCTCTGTTTGTCCCTTAGGCTGTGTGGTGCCTAACCCACTCCCTTAATCCTGACAACAAGGAGGTTAAGATTCTGGTCTGTAGAGGGTTCTAAGTCAGCTTGTGACCAGGTGAGACCCTCCCCTAATGTATAATAGAAGAGGAAACAAAGACAGTATAAATCAAGATGCAACAAATAACAAGCCCAAAATACAGCTTAGTTATTAATGGAAAATCTGACCATATAATTTATCCTGATATGGAAGGTGCAATTACCACTTCTGGTTCAGGCCTATATACCAGGTTTATTTGGTGGGTATTTACCTGGTGTAATCCCAGTTACCTTTTGGGATGATTTTGGTCTCAGTTATGCTTGGGTCACACTGTTGGTTCAAGTAGGCATGGCCGGGTCCCTGTTCAGGCTGCTCTGTTTCCTGTAGCTGGCCATTGGCGGAGGGGAAGGGGAGGCTGCAGATGCTGCTCTAGTTCTCTTGTTGATCCACATGTTCTTCTACCTTGTGATTTGCTCCTCCATTGTTCACTGCCGTTCTCCCTTCACGTTTCTTGTGTTTGCGGAGAGTTCCAGTGTGAGTGGAATCTCCCCTCACCTGGCTTTTCCTGGGGCTCAAGCTGAGCCTGGTGGCTGACTAGTGCGCAGCTGTGGTCCCGAGCATGGACCTGCTGGAGATGCTTCTTCTGGCCTGTGTGGGCTCTGGATCTCTACTTCTCTGGTGCCATTTCTCCTCACTTTTTAGTAAAAGTTGTATTTTGCTCTTTTTTTTTTTTTTTTTTTTTTTTTTTGGCTTTTTCCTCTCAGGCTGCTTTGGCATGGTACCTAAGCCACCATCTTAACTGGAAGTCCTCTGAATTTTTTATAAATGGGAAATTAGATTATCTTTTTAGAATCCGTTTGAATAGGCTAGGTAAGAATATCCTATAAGCCTTCTAGGTTCCACTGGGTCTTTTCCCCCTCCACACAAAAGATGTTGGAGTTCTAACCTCTTCAAAAGGCAACCTCATTTGGAATAGACTTGTAGATATAATGACTTAAGGCTAGTTTTATTAGTGGAGGCAGCCCTTATTGCAACACTGTTGGAATTCACTGATGAGTATGTCCATGTGGAGACAAAGATACATGGTAAGGAGACCATATGCTTGTTTTTTTTTCCAATTAATAAATGATTACCAGAATTGACCTTAGGTGTTGTAGAAATGTCCTCCCTTACAAATAACTATCAAATGCCCTTTTGTACATTTATGGTTGATGTTCAGTGACTCTATAAATTCTTTGTTTGGGCTTGACAGAAGGTTTTTTCCAGCCCCACCCACATTGATTAACTGGTGAACTTTTTTGGTAAACTGCAAGTAAATGACTATGACAACATTTAGTTGTCACTAATGACAATGGCAAGTTGTGAGTTCCATCCATGCTATACCCTAAAACTCTACATGAACATATGGACTTTCATTAATTGGCTTTGGAACAAGAAAATACAGGGACATTTATTTTGGTGGTACTATCATGCCATCTTTGGGAGTTTCAGTCCTTTCTATATGCTTTGTGTTACTATCTATAGCTTATGGAACACCTTACTTTTTGACATTCAGTCTATGTTTTAGTTACTTTTTTGTTGCTATGATAAAAGATGTGATAAGAAACAGCTTATGGAAGGAAAGAATTTATTTTGGCTTACAATTTCAAGGTGATATAATCCATCATGGCAGAAAAAGTGTGGCAACAGGGACAGGAAGAGACTGGTCACATTGCAACCACAGTTAGGTAGCAGAGGATGAACAGGAATTAGTCTAGCATACATCTTAACATTTTGGCACAAGAATTTACAGTTCATTCTTATATTTTCAGTTTTATTTCATTGTGCTATGAAATATTTATTTTGTCTTCTACTCTGTAGTCAGAAGATATATTTTAAAAATGATTATGAGCATATATTACACTTTTATCTTCCCCTTGTTACATTTTCTTCATTGGTTTCTACCATATTTCTATTCTTTGGTTACTAAAATAGTTTTCAGATAATTATGAAGATATATAATAAATTAATATAAAATAAAAAGACATTTTAACTAATTATACCATAAAATATATTTTAGAAAGCTTTAATTCTGCATTTTCATTTAGAAATAACACTAAATTCTTTCCAGTTGACTACATTTTTTCTTGCTTAGAAGACAAAATACATTAGCATATAGACTTCTTAATTGGCAAAATTAGTAATTTTGAAATACTGTCACTTTTAGATCTGCTCATATCTCTGTGACTTATGTGAGAATGTCCCAATTATCACACTTTTTTTTTTCTTGTGGACCACAGTTTTATCACTTCTTAAATGTTTGAATGTTCTGAATTTGGCCTCAATTATTGACTGGGGCACACAAACACATTTGGGGCTCTGATTAATGTGACTAGCACTGAATCCTCAGCCTATTTTAATGTAATATGCAGCCAGGTTTAAGACCTCAAAGTTTAGGAAGGTATTTTCTTCATAGCTCTTCAGCCAGGGAAGTTTGCAGATGCCGGGGGTGGTAAAACACCCTTGTCTCTAGTAAAGTTGCTTGATACTTTAGGACAGTATGAAGTTTCCAGGGAATGAAAACACTGTTAAGAAAGAGTACCATGAAAACTGCTAAGAGGGCAGTACCCCCAGTTCCCCATTGTCTCTACAGGCCAGTTGGAAGGACAAGTTGGTGGATTCTCAACACTTACTTTACTTTTACTTTGTACTGTCACCTAAATGATCTTTCATCCAATCTGTATAGGTGTAGATAATTTGTTTCAATGAAGACAAATATTGTGTTTATGCCTTATTGGTAAAGTAGGAAAGAGCACAGCGATATTTAAATGTGATAAGCAGTATGGAGATAAAATGAATTAACTCCCTGTGGTGTATTCAGTGAATTTTATAGTAAACTTTCATTTGCAGAAAACATATTATCTTTTATACCAAATGTTAGAATCTCAAGAGGGAGTTATGAGACATTTTTATATGCTTTTCATTTTGGTATCTATTGGTTTCAATGTAGAAAACTACTTTATCAGTGACACATCATGGTGAATTAATAGGTACAGATAAAACCTTCCATAAATATTCATTACATCTCATTACTGCAAATTAATGAGATATTTTAAAATTAAACCCAGTCACATTTGGTACTAAGGATCTTGTTTTAATATATGTTGCTCAGAGATAAATTATGATTGTGAAAATGATTAAGCTTATTATGAAAAAAATTCTAGAAAGACTATTTTGGGAGTAGTTTGGAAAGGACTACTGATTTGAAAATGAAAAATTCTCACATCTCTGTACTACTAAACTTCTTAAACAAGTTTTTCTGTAGGACATATCATACATTTAGACAATTTAGAGAAGTTGTTTCTACTTGGAACATATGCCACAGGTCAACATTTAAAACTAAGTATTATGTTTTCTAAACAAATAAATATTCAACTTGGCTTTTTATTTGCATTGGGAACTTGAACAAATAGGGATTCAAGGAAATAAGTGTATATAGTTAGGAGAAAGTTTGTAAGCCAGTTAGAACTGGTTAGAACTAGAATTGGAGAGTTATGAGTTCTAAAAGTACTCTATAACAGGAGTGCATCATCCACACATACCTGAGTGCCAGGGAAAGCTGGAACAGTGAAGATGGTTGCCCCTGGCTTGGTGAGCTAAGCAGTCCATGCAGATGCTCACTGAGCAGGATCCTCCTCACACAGTTTTTCCAGATAAAGGGCTTATTGGGTATCTTTACTTTTTCCATTTCTTGAGTTATATGAATGAAGGTGAACACTACCCATATCCTGAAATGGAAGCTGACTTTCAAGGAACAATCTTTTCACTGGGCTTCAGGGGAACAGGAATGGCTATCCTGTGTACATTTTAGTTATACTTTTCATTGTGAAAGATTCATTTATCACAGTAAGTTAACTGTTCATTCCACCCACCAAAACATAGACTTAGTCCTAATAGAAAACACACCTTGGGTCAGATGCTCTAAAACCAAACATGCCCTCTTAGTCTCCTGCAGCCTGTTTTCTCATCTAAAAGGCAAAGTTATCTTATTACATAATACCTGAAATAACTAGTAGCTACAAAATCCAAAATTCCATGATTCTAGTTACATGTTAAATATTTAAATCTGATGTTCTCTAAAAAAGAAAAAAAAATCCTTACTCTTCAACATTTAAATATCTGTACCTCCTTATTAGTTAATTGTACCTTAGTAAGTACCACTGGGGCACAATCCCACAAGAGAGACTTGTGTGTCTTATGAGCTTTTCTGACCACAGGGCTAAGACAAGGAGGAACATACACAGTAGGCATTAACTGAACATGGCAAGGATGAGTGCAAGCTTCTATAAAATGTGAATAATTGCCTCTGGCCTCTTCTAACCGAAGTGCAGATGTAGGGAAAGACACAAAATGATACCTCCACATTCATTGCATAGCAAAGGCCAGGGTGGTCATCAGGAGCAGAAAGAATGTAGTTATATTCAGAATTGTGCTTCCTGTCACTCTAGGTAAGGGCTGGTTTTCTAACAGTTTTGTCAACTGCTGCTATTTGGGAAACAAGGAGAGGGACTGTGTGAGGGCATTCTATCCAGGGACTGATTTTCTAACCCAAATACAGCCTGTGGACTTTCAGATTGACTAACTCATCATACTTTATCCCAAGCCACATCACTGTGACCCGGTTATTCATCTCATTCACTGCAGAAGAAGAGAGATGTTTGAGCAGAAGTACCTGAAGTGTTGTCCTGGCCCATCACTCAGATGTCAGTGTCCTTAGAGACGAAGAACTATCTGGAGACCTGGCTGATGCTTGTTGGAGGGACGGACCTTTCCATCTGGGGGAGATGCAATAGAAAGGAACGTGCAATGCTTCAATCTGCTCACTGATATGTTGTAGGAATCCTTCCTTTGGGAAATTATATAGATTCAAAAGCCAAGGTGCTAGGATGGATAAGCCGACTTCCCTGCCACATGAGCTGGCTTGCCTGCGGCATGTGCTGTCTGTCATGACTTTGTGCTCTACTTGTTAGTGGTCTTACTTCTCAAGGGAAGAACACATCCACCAGAAGACATAATAACTGCCTCATTACAGTGGAAGTTAGGGGTCTATCTGATACTTCTGAGGTTGAAGGGGAGGTCTGAGGTGCCTGCAATGATTGATTCTGCTCACCAGGAGAGAGTAGCTAACTGCTATGCCGTGTAGAGAAAGACTTTATCGGAAAACCAGAGGATCCTCTCAGGTGACCTTTTAAGCTTCTCTAGAACATCACAGGGCAAATGTTAACGAAAATATAGCTATCCAATCCTTAGAGAGACCTCTAGGCAATAATGTGCTGGCTACATAATTCACAAAGCCTTTCTTTTTTGCTCTGCAGAAATACTGACCAAGGGAAAAGGAAGCATTAAAATAGGTAGCCAGGGCTGGAGAGATGGCTTAGCAGTTAAGCGCTTGCCTGTGAAGTCTAATGACCCCTATTCGAGGCTCAATTCCCCAGGACCCACCTTAGCCAGATGCACAAGGGGGCACACGCGTCTGGAGTTCCTTTGCAGTGGCTGGAGGCCCTGGCGTGCCCATTCTCTCTCTCTTTCTCTCTATCTACCTCTTTCTCTCTCTGTCTGTCACTCTCAAATAAATAAAATAAACAAAAAGTAAAATAAAATATGTAACCAAGGAAAAAAGCTATGTACAATCATCAGTAGAAGATGTAAAGAGACCATATCTACCCAACCAAGACCCCTAGCACAGACTATACTCTTAGGATCACCTATCTGCTAGGAATCTTAATGCTTTATCACATCATAATGGTGAGTTCAATGCAGGACAGGCAATTCAAGAGAACAGTTTTTTCAGCTTGTGGCTGTGCTTCTGGACTTATAATAGTAAAGAAATGGGGGATATTATGAAGAATTCACACCAGCTGCCATAATATTAGGTGCAGAACACACCTTCACCCACCACCTGGGGCCCAAAATGCTACACTTAACTTCAAAAGAAGGTAAAGCATATGGAAATAAGAACCAATGGGTGATAACCATGTCTCTACACTACCCAAATGCTCATCTTTACTGTTCCCCTCTGTAACACAACACCTCCCCCCACAACAAACATGTTTTTCTCCTCCTTTTCAACTTCTATATAAAACAAAACTTTGAGCTTTAGTGGAAGTTTATAAGATACTGACTTGTGTCACAGATCAAGCAATGAATATTAGCTTGAGATGTATGTAAGAAACCATAGACATTCAAATCCATTTTGAAAAAAGGGTTACCAAGCTAGGGTCTTCAGTGATTCCTGACTACCGCCTGGTCCCTAAATTAGTCATTACTATATATTCTTTAAAAGAATTATTCAAGTCCTAGCTTCTTAATTTCAGCTACTGAAGCCGCTCAGTTACAAATCTAGTTTTTTTTTTTTTTTAATTTTATGCCTATAATGTGGTATATGTACATGTAAGTGCCCATGCTGCACCCCATGAACTTGCCTGTTATTTACTTGCCTGTGGTGTGTGGTGGCCAGGGTAGAACATCAGGTGTTTGCCTCCATCATTCTTACACTTCTTCTCTTTTTCCATCTAGTGCTTTTATTAGTGTCTAAGTAGTAACAAGAGTAAAGCATTCATATTATTACACTTGAATACAAAACCCTAAGACAACCTGGGGGGCGTAGGGGAAGAAAGTGCTGTTTTAAACACTGCTTTGCCTTCATACATTATTCATTTGCTAACGCAACCAGAATCTCTTATTGATCCTGGAGTTTGTCATTTTTAGGTAGTTTCAGTGATTTTCGGGTCTCTGCTCCCCCACAAGATGGGGGAGTGCAAGCATGTGCCCATGCCCAGGTGCTTAGGTGGTCCTGGGGACTCTAACAGACTCTGAGGCCTCCTCAGGTCCTCATGCTTGCACAGGAAGTGTTCTTCCCTGCTGAGTAATCTTTCCAACCCTACCCTGAAAATCCAGTTTGGGCAAGAATATTTAGTCAGTTCAAAATCCCTCACTGAATTCTTTTATATTTTTTAAAATAGCAGATCAATGTTGAAATGCATCTTTCTGATAAATAGTGCATTGCCTCCCACTATATTCCACTGTATGTATACCATGAAAAATGACCAAAAAATGTCAGGCATGACCACAAAATTGTGAGCACAGTTCTCAGCTCTGCATTTTAGAGATCACTGGAAAATTCTCACACAGACAGTTGATAACTGGGCACAAGATGGGTACTGCCACTTTTCCAGAAGTTCTGTCCATTAACATTTCCTCAGACTTCAAAATACAGTGGGAACTTTATGAAAGCCATTCTAACATACCTGAACATGTCATCCTCCTTGTAGATTAATTTGCTTACAGTAAGTAAATCAATATGATAGCCAATAAGGATAAAAATAAAAGATCTCATCACTTTTCATTCTAAAATTGAGTTACTGATAGTTCAGTATAAATTCAAACTGTGTAATATAATATAATAAACATAATACATTATATTTTGAATGTATTAATCTATTATACAATTAAAATGTTAAATATGATTTGATAACATAAACCAACTGTTAAATCTTACTGAGAATTTAAATTGTCCAAGGAAGCCCTTTGGCCCAGCAGAAAGATACTCGGCTGACTTGTGAGCCTTCGGTTTTAGGTTTTGTATGTTGGCTGGCTCTTGCACTATAGATGAGGTAACACATGATATTTCAATAATAAAGTGAAAAATATATATATATTTTTAAATAGACAAGTAGCACAGATGAAAAAAAATACAGCAAAATAGGGAGAAACTATAGTAACTATCCCAAGACAGATGAGCTACACCAGGCCAGAAAAGCTGGTGGGATGTGAGGCACACTGCAAAGCCAGGGTTTCATTGTCCTTGGGGACAAAGAAGCCCACAGCAGCATACTATTCTGGCTGCTCACTTTTTTCAGCATTGTTCCTCAATGCCCTTCTGGACCTTCCTTGTTTCAGTGGTAAATCAGTTTTATATGAGAGTCCAAAAAAGCAAGCAAACAAACAACAAAAAATGAACTTCAGGTCCAAATGATTCTTATAGTTTGAAGTTTCCTGCTAGTTAAAGATTGAATTCTTTATAATTTACCAACACAGTGGGCATGTTTGATAAAGAAAAGAGTTAATTTAGCAAGAAAACCAGGTTCACTGTAGTATAAAATTTTCCTATTAGACTACAGGGGAAAATTACATGGAATGAAAGGAAAGTCTACGCAGCTATATTGATGCTGAGATAATAGCTGCTAGGTTTCTGGTCCCTCCAGGAGTGGTAGCATGGTGGGTCTCCAAGTGTCACCCAGTTATGTAGATGCGTTTCCTGCAGGCAACGGGTAGAGAATTTCAGGGCAACAGTCCATACACTTGGGAAGATTTTTGGAATTAATGAGTTTAATAATGTAATATTTGCTCTATATTGATTTCAAAGAAAGATCAGTAAGGATTTGAACCTTTTAATAAGCTATGTTCCTGTGTTGACAATGTAAAATGAGACTCTGATATGTATGTAGATTATGTTGTAGGATGTTGTAAGTTGATTATCTTTACCCCATAAATGCAGATCAGACTGTCAGACAGTCTCTTTTGTATATTATGCTCCTCATTACCTCAATTAAATTGCAGAACAGTGAACAGAAACAGATAATGATGGTCATAGAGAGCATTTACATTACTTTAGAGAAAAAAAAAGAATCAAATTTTAAATCTTGGGTGGGAAATTGTGGTGAGGACAATTTTCTATAAGTTGTATTTGCCTTTCCAGTTTGTCTCTCTTGTGTTCCTTTCATTTTTTCCTCTTCTCTAAAAAGGACTTTTGATAAAATGTCAAACAGGTGAGAAAAAACACATTATAATTCTCTTGCTCTCAGGTGTGAGGGGCTCTGGAGGGCTTTCATGGGTGACCTATGAGGGGGTGAAGACATTTTTCTTCTTTAGCAGGTTTTTGTCTTCTTTTTCATAATAGGTTAGAGGATAGAGTTTGAGAACAAAGATAAGAACAATTATTCCACAATAGATTTTTTTTTTTTCTGATTCTAGGAAGAACACAGAGAAATAATGAATGGCCATGGGCCCACTCCAGCATCTCTGAGATATGTTCAGATTAAAAATGCATGTTCTTGGCTTGAGAGGGGATTTTTATTTATTAAATATTCCCAATAAAATGATACTGCCTTCAAATTCTTCATGATAAACACACATAGATAAAAGGCATTGGCATGAGACCTCTCCCTGAAGATCATCAGCCAACAGGCCTCTGTGACACAAAGCAGAAACACAGCATACCAAATGTCACATGGTCTCATTAGATACCTCAGCTTAGTTCTCATATTAAGTGTCAGATCAAAGACAACAGGATGTGGAGCAATACTCCCCATGTGTCTCTCTGTTGCTGAGGTTGGTACCTGGTGACTACGAGTCACAATTGACAATCCCATACATTCTCATTCAGTATGAGATTTTTGCCAAATGATTGCCAACTTACTAGTTTAATTTTGTTTCTTGAAAAATGATTTAATTTTTGAAAGTTGTTATTCTGATGAATAATTCTAATTTAATTGTACAGGTTTTGTACTTT
Organism: Jaculus jaculus; assembly: GCF_020740685.1. Classification (NCBI taxonomy): domain Eukaryota; kingdom Metazoa; phylum Chordata; class Mammalia; order Rodentia; family Dipodidae; genus Jaculus; species Jaculus jaculus. The sequence goes on along the minus strand of NC_059103.1, from coordinate 60,896,790 downwards.
AAAACTGGTATTCAGGTTTCTTATATCTTGCCTTGTGTCTGCAGGGAAATATAAGGTGGGAACATTGTGTTAAGTCAAAGATGCATTTCTGAGAAAGACCCTACTTCATTACATTGTCATATTATTTTGTATATTGTAGGCTTAATACTTTGTTGTGGTTTTTGCAAGGCACAATTTTACAAAGGATAATGACCTACAATTTCTTATAATACCTTTCATGGTAGGTTCAGGCAAAAATGATATCCAAAGGATAACTGTAAGGTGTTAAGCCCTCCTCCATCTCCTGAAAGAATAGCTCCTTACTTAAGTGTTTGATAAAACTCACTAGCAAAAAAAGGCTGAATCTAAAGTTTTCTTTATGGGGAAATGTTCATTACCAATTACATTTATTTATTTGATATAAAACACTACTTTTATGTTTTCTGTTATTTTGTAATGTAAATCTTTCATAATCATAGTATACTGCTAATAATGTGCCTTTAAAGTCCTCTTAAATTTTGTAGGACATGTATTAATGACCCTCTTTTGCTTCTGCTATGAGTGGTTTGGATTTTCTTTAATTTTTTTTTTTGTCTTATGCTATTTTGAGTTTTCTTTCTTTCTCATTTTTAAAGTTGAGAATTTTTCTTTAACATTCCTTGAAGTATATATAGTTCTGCTGGTCACAGATTTTTCATAAAGTTTGCATTTTTTTAAGGTAGAGTATTGCTGTCACCCAGACTGACCTTCAATTCACTTGGTAGTCTCAGAGTGGCCTTGAACTCCTGCCTCTGACTCCCATGTGCTGGTATTAAGTAACTTTTGCACTTTTAGTAAAAATATTTATGGGGCTGGAGAGATACTCAGTGGTTAAGGTGCTCATCTGTAAAGCCTAAGGAGCTGGGTTCAATCCCTAGTACTTATCTAAAGCCAAATGCAAAAAGTGGCATATTGGGCTGGAGAGATGGCTTAGCGGTTAAGCGCTTGCCTGTGAAGCCTAAGGACCCCGGTTCGAGGCTCGGTTCCCCAGGTCCCACGTTAGCCAGATGCACAAGGGGGCGCACGCATCTGGAGTTCGTTTGCAGAGGCAGGAAGCCCTGGCGCGCCCATTCTCTCTCTCACCCTCTATCTGTCTTTCTCTCTGTGTCTGTCTCTCTCAAATAAATGAATAAATAAAAATTTTAAAAAAAAAGTGGCATATATATCTGGAGTTTGTTTACAGGGGTTAGAGGCACTGGTATAGCCCCCCCGCACCTCTTTCTCTTCTCTCTGCTTGCAAATAAAATAACTTTTTTTTTTTTTTTTTTTTTTTTTTTTTTTTTTTTTTTTTTTTTTTAGGCAGGGCCGCACTCTAGCCCAGGCTGACCTGGAATTCACTATGTAGTCTCCTGAGTGCTGGGATTAAAGGTATGCACCACCACAACCAGCTGTAAAATAACATATTTTTAAAAATAACATTTAATTTCTGAAAAATAGTATTTTGATGTATGATTCTAACTCAACAGTCCTTTTTTTGGTACTTTAAAATTATTGTTCAGTTTTTTTTCTATCTGGCCTTATATCTACTGAGATGTGTAAGTCCTTATATTTCTGCTTTATTGTATATTCTATGGACACTTTGATACTTTTATAATGAACTTACATGATGTCTCTTCCAGGATTACTAATAACCTGATGATAAAGTACCTCATGTGGCTTACTTTGTATATTGCTCAGAGTTCTTGTGTACATCCTAGATCTGTGTGTAGTTTTCATGGAAGAAGAAGACAGTAGGCTGATATTTCTTTAAACCTTTTTTTTCCCCAGTCCTTTGCTTTCTCTTGTCTGTTAAATGATTCTTAGATCTCATGATGTTTGTCTGCTGGAACTGAGATTTCCTTCATTTATTTTTAATGATATGAATCTCTAAAATTAGGTTGACTGGCTTCCTAGCCAGAGTTCAAGTTCACAAGGTCTTTCTTCTACAGTTTCTGCTCTGTAGTTGGTTTCATTTGGAGTATTTTTCATTGTATTCATTATATTCTCTAACCCTATGTGAGGCATTATTCTTCCTTTCATTTTTATTTCTTCCTTCTGTTCCCTTTTCCAAACCTATGAACTAACTCAGGGAACTGTCTTATAGTTCTTGTTTGCTAACTACATTCTGTTTTTTTTTTTTTTCTTTTACCTTTAGCTCTCTTGAGGAAATTCTCTTTTCATAAGTTAGTAATTGTTATTGTCATAATAAAAATTCAATGTGTCATGGTTGTTGAATTTATAATTTTCTTCAGTTGGTTATGAAGTTTGTTTTAAGATTGAAAGCAAATCAGCTTATGCTTTGGTTCTGTGGTTAAGGGTTGAGAGTAGGCTGTTCTTCAAGGCTAGTTTAAGCTCACTCCCCAGGCAAGGTTCCTCTAGAATGGGATGTCTGAATAACTTTGGTTTTGAACATATTCTATAGGTTTGGCTCTTAAGAGCTCTGTGTTCTCCCTCCCCCACCTCAGATATGCCCTTTGCTTAGTCCTGTGAAACCATATTGTATGTATGAGATGACATTAGCTCTAAACCCTACAGCAATCTGATACAAATTTACAAAGCCCCTCTATTCTTTGCAGTACATTTTAGACTGATATTTTCCCATGTAAATCTACTTTCTAACAGACTCACTGATATACTAACTCAAATGAGGACCTTTTCTAGTATTCCTCATCCCTGACATGCTGTACAGAAGGATCCTGCAGGTGAAGTCAAAAGACAGGTGTGTCCCTAACAGTAATATACACAAGCTTCTATCTCTAATGGTACACTATGTATTGACCATTATTTAAACATATTTTATTGGGCTGGAGAGATTGTCCAGTACTTAAGGCACTTGACTGGAAAGCCTAACCACTTAGGTTCAATTTCGCAGTACCCCTGTAAAGCCACATGCACAAAGTGGTGCATGTATCCTCAATATGGATGGCTGGCCTCACCCACAGGCTGGCTGCACTCTAAGGGTAGCTCTTCACCTGCCCCACATTCATATATCTCTGTGTGTCTTCTGGCTGGTATGAGCTCTGTCAGTTTCTGACTTTGATTTCACTATCTGGCTGTGGGATATACTGACACCAGAGCATTGACTAAAATTATTAATAGAATGATGTGAGACTCTAGTTAATTGGCATACTGACTTAAAATTGTTAAAACAAAAATCTCAGAGAAGCTGACATTTGAGAGAGAATTCTCTCTCTCTGTATGATATTTTATTACAATGGTCCTTTTACCAATGAATGTGGGAAAGAGCATCAGATAATTATTATGAGGTTCCCTTCAACCCAGACCAAAGCATTAATAAACTGGAAATATACTTAGACAGAAATTCCAATAAAGTATGTTACAAATGTCTGAACACCTGACATCATGGCATGATTATCACCTGATTTAATATGGCAACTTAATTTCATAATGAAGTCCTCAATTTATCCCTTTTATTTCTAGAATTGGATGCTATATCCAACAAATTTCTGTTTTATAAAATGTATTAAATTTGGACAATACTGTTGGTATTATTTTAAAAGTTGTGTTTAAACAAATATTCCTCTAGGGCTGGAGAGATGGCTTAGCGGTTAAGCGCTTGCCTGTGAAGCCTAAGGACCCCGGTTCGAGACTCAGTTCCCCAGGTCCCACGTTAGCCAGATGCACAAGGGGGCGCATGCATCTGGAGTTCGTTTGCAGAGGCTGGAGGCCCTGGCGCGCCCATTCTCTCTCTCTCCCTCTATCTGTCTTTCTCTCTGTGTCTGTCGCTCTCAAATAAATAAATAAAAAATTAAAAAAAAAAACAAATATTCCTCTAAATATTATTCAATACTGAAAACAATTTTCACTTTATTATAAAAGAGCATGTGAAGACCAAAATCCAGCAATAAAGTTAAATGTTATCTAAGTGAATATTTATGAACCCCCTTCAGATGTCTTTTCATACTTTTCTGTTCAGAAGAAAAACATGTAACTGGTATTTCCTTTTCCTTTCTTAATGTGATGCTTCTAATTCCCAAATGCAAATTTTATTATTATTCTTTTCTTTTTTTTTTTTTAAGATAGAGTCTCACTGTAGTCCAGGCTGACCTGGAACTCACTCTATTGCTCCAGGCTGGCCTTGAGCTCAAAGTGATTTTCTTACCTCTGCCTTCCAAGTGCTGGGATTAAAGGTATGTGCTACCATACTTGACCTAAATATAAATCTTAAGAGTCTCAGTTCAAGGCCACCCTGAGACTAAATAATGAATTCCAGGTTAGCCTGGGCTAGAGTAAATTCTACCTCAAAAAAGTTTCCAAGTAACATTTCTCTACATAAACCAAACCAAAGAAAAGCAAAGTGATATAAAAAATGTTTGCAGAAAAATTTTCACCTAGTCTACTTGAAGGAGATGGGTTTTGGTACACATTTTAGCAATATGTATTGAGAAATATCACAAAATATTATATTTTAAAGACTAAACTTGTTTTCAATGATGAAATGTCCCTCAGTTGAACTCCAGTTAACACAATACTAAGGTTTCAGGATATGAAGTGTTGTTCTGTAGATAAGAAGTTCAGACATCAAATCCATGTGAAAGACACATCTCCTCCTCATCAGCTTCATAACCTTGTCAAATGAGCTCTTCAACTTAATACCACATGTTGTCTAAATCTGGAACTGCCCAAACAACTCGTTGTGAAAATTATAGAGGAAATTCTATGCATCTACAAGAGAAGAGACACTTATGGTATTGGAACTACTGACTAGGAAAATAGGCAAAATATTGTCCACCAAAAGGGGTGATGGATTGGAGAACTGAAACCTCTATAAAGTGTATAGCTAGATGAGGATTTAGTCCTTACTAGACACAGCTTGTACCAGAACTGGCAGAAATAGTTATATTTTTATGAGCCACATGATTTATGGCATTTTCTCATAGCAAACTAGATACACTGAGACAGATGTGAGGTGTCTAGTGTCTCCACTAGCCATCACTTGTAAATTCTACAACAGGTATCCAAGGCTGCATCAATAAGACATGGTTTTCCAGCCTCCCTGGGTCTCAAGCCTGCCCTGGTCACTTTGAGACCCATGATTCAATAGTGGGAAGGCCAGCTCCATCCTCTGGCTAGACAAAGGTGCTCATGCTAACCTCACATGGTAGATCTGCTGAGAAGGGTGAAATCTCTCTCAACCTCATGTCTGCCTCATAGCAAAGCTATGGCTTCTCTTTTTAATTGTTTAGCTCTTGAGTTCTTTTGGCTGAGTTCCCTTGCAAGTGGACCCAGGAAGGAAAGGGGTGGTAGTTTCTTTACTGTGTGTCATAGCCCTACAGCTGGCCCTTATGCATCGTCTTTGCTATATGTAGGTATTTATATATGTACGTATGTACACATATACACATATACACATATATATTTCACCTTATTAATGCATACTGATTTGTGTAAAGTTAACTATGTAAATAACATAATTTTTGCTTTAGTCAACATGAATTTTCATGTGCATTTCACACAGTGATATCATTGTATCATTTGCATAGTGAGGTCAATAATCAGCTGCTACTAATGAAATACCATTTTTGTAGACAATACATATTAGTCTGTTTTCTGTGGCTAAAATACCTGAGGCAAGCTGTCTAAATTTGGCTCCAAAGAAAGGAGGTTTATTTAGCTCACAGTTCTAGAAGTTCAGAGAAGAGTCTTAGGATCATCTTTGTAATGGTCCTGTGGCAAAAATAAAGGGAAGTCATGTGATGAGATGGAGATCTGGGGAGGAATTTAACATCAGACTCACATTTAGACAGCTTGATCACATGTAATTCAGATATCATGAGATCCACCTTGTCTCTTAAGAGAGTTCACCTCAATGACTTCCCATGGAGCTCCATCTCTTATAGCTCTTACCCTCTAGGACCAAATCTTTAACACATGGACCTTCACGAGAAATTGCACCAGGACCATGGGAGTTGGTTGGAAGCACTGGGCTCAGAATAACTGTCATCATCACTACTCCTTTGGGGGGGACATTCCTTTTCTACTTTACACAGAAAATAGGAGATCCAAGGATTTGAAGTGCTTGATGGCCAGCAGGCTCTACTGCTAAGATTAACACAGGTTTTCACACAGTGATTTCCTTCCAAAGGGCCAAGGAATCTCTCAGTAGGTGATACATGCCAGCAGAAACAGAGAGGAGTAATGTGGGCCATCTACACCCTAGATGCTATGTGATGAGCACAGTGCCTTACTTCTGTTGGCTTTCTCCCCACAGCCTACAACCCTAGTTTAGTCATGGAAAAAGTACCAGATGAAACACAATATAGGGATGGGACATCTGATAAAATACCTAGGTAGACATGTCCATGTCTGTCCAAAATCTGGACACAGCATAGTAGAGCCTAAGTACATAGGTCATCTCATGGTAATATATCCTGCATGGAATTTGGGGGATAGAAAAAGATAATGAAATAGAAATGAAGACAATGTCAATAAATTACAGGATTTAGTTAGCCTTACTATATCAATATTGGCTGAGCTGTGAGAAATGTGACCTAGTATGGTGCTAAGAAAGGGTAAAACAATAAATGCATAGGAGCCTCTACTATTTTCATTATTTGTCTAAAATCTAAAACTGCTCTAAAATGAAGACGTGATTTAGAAATTCCAGGCCTGATGTAGCAGCCACCTGTGTTATATCCCTAGGAGGAGTTCCTGGTGGCTGAGAAGTCCACAGACTTATGTGAAAAGAAAATAGCTGTTGATTTGCATGGAACACAATCTTTTTAGTCCTATAGCAGTTTGAGTCATACTAACTGAAGACTCAAGTGACAGCTATGAGGTGCCCTATAAGGATCATGTCCCCTTAGCCTGTCCCAGCACTGGGCCCACATGGGTGCTTTGACAGTGACAGCACATCTGCCTGCTCCTCCTATTTGGAAGAAACTGGCACAACTCAATGGCTTTTATTTATTTAGTTAGTTAGTGTTTTTGTTATTTTTATTTATTTATTTGAGAGTGACAGAGAGAGAAAGAGGCTGAGAAAGAGAGGGAGGGAGAGAGAAAGAGAGAGAGAGAGACAGAGAGAGAGAGAGAGAGAGAGAGAGAGAGAGAGAGAGAGAGAGAGAGAATGGGCATGCCAGGGCCTCCATCCACTGCAAATGAACTCCAGATGCGTGCATCCCCTTGTGCATCTGGCTAACGTGGGTCCTGGAGAATTGAGCCTTGAACTGCGATCCTTACACTTCACAGGCAAGTGCTTAACCCCTAAGCCATCTCTCCAGCTCCCTCAGTGGCTTTTAATAAGACAATTTTGAAAGAACTACAGTCACAGCCACTTAGCTGAACAATCAACCATAGTAAAAAATACCACACCCAAGGGGGGAAATTGCCCTGATGAAGAACATCAAGTGTGCCTTTCCTGTGATGCTGGGAAAACACCGAATGGGCTGACCTTTTTTCTTTCTTCTGTCATGTACCTGAGCTCATGCACTTGGCCATTCTTTTCCCTGATGCTCAGATGTTCAGTAGTCCTCCCTAAGCTTCCTTCAGCAATATCCATCATGGACAACTGCTTAAACTGTGCAATCCATATTCATCTTTGCACATTAGCACAAAGTAAATTTCTTCTCAACATATTAAAAGAGCTATTTCATTTAGTATACTACTTGATAAAGATGTAAAATATATCGTTTGATAGAAAGAGGATTCATGAGGAACATAAAGTGACCTGGAATGGGTGTACTGTTTTAGAGCACATGAATGGCAAAATGCTCTTGCACAGCTCCCTTTCTGCACCATTTTGTCCTTGTGTTTAGAACTAGCTGTGTATTCCAGATGAATAAACAGAACATTCTACAATATGCCAAAATGATTTGCCACTGAACAAAACAGTGCACATTTTTAACGTAAATGTTGGAGTTCTTTTTAATGGTCTTTAAATTACAATGTGCAGCAATATTGCTACCAAGACATTTGTCTGAAGAAGACCTTTAATTGAAATCCACTAGGCAGAGAGCATTGTCCTTCATCACTCAGGTTCTCAAACTGACTTAGAATAAAAATTGGGTGATAATAGATTTCATTAATATGACTAATGGAGAATAATTTACATGAATTATCTTTGACAGGTCATGATGTAATGAATCTGCTTTTTGTTACTGAAATGTTTAAGTAATAATGCAAACACTGGAAGAATTACTTTCTGTAGGCTCTGAGCCTATTCTATAACCTATATTTGTGGAAGTACTAGAAATACTACACATGAGGAAGGAAGACAATTCATTTTATAGTCCTTGCTATGCTTTTGGTTTTGATATAGCTGGAAGGTATCACCAAAAGTTCATAGGGCTGGATGTTTGGTTTCCATAGCAGCAGCATAGGAGGTGGAGGAACCCTTAAGGGTGTGGCATAGTAGAAGGTGTTCAAGGATCATAAAGAATTAATGGATTCTCCTGGGTCCTCCTTACCAGGAGAATGAATTCTCAGAAAAAGATCAAGCTTGTCCTCCAAATTTTTCTGGTTTCCTGATTGCCATCTTGTTTCCCCCTCTCATGAGCTCCTTCCATGGTACATTTACCATGTAGCTGTCACCAGTTGCTTCACTGAATGAGGTGGATGCTGTGCCCATGCTGTTATATATGAATTAGGATAAGTATCTACCCATTTAACACCAGAATTTGAACTAAAACACTCATCCTCCACTGTGTACCATGAAGGACTATGTTCTAGATACCATTCGAGGACTCAGTCTGTTAATATCTATGACTATTAGCCAGTGGAAATATTCATTAGGGAAAATTTATGCTCTAATTTTTCCTTTTTATTTTTATCAATGTTCAAAATATTTACTCTCTAAACACACACATATTCATATTAATAACATGGGACAACTTAGATATCTCTTTCCATACTTGTCCCATTGTCAAGAGGAGCTACCACATATTTCAGAAGGTTTCTCGCGTTATCTAAGAAAATGTGCCTATGTTGATATGGACATAGGCAGTACTAGTTCCCTGTAGCTCACATAAACATATGACCATAAACATAGTTGCTTAAGACAACATAAATGCATTCTCCCATTGCTCTTCAGGCCAGCAGTCTTATGGCAGGTTTTGACCAAGTCAGATTCCATCAGTACTCAGTATTGGGGGCTTCCCTGTCCTTCAGCTTCTGGGACTTCAGCAGCCTCTTGGCTTAGCAGTACATATCTAAAAGTCTTCATTTTGATCCTCACATACTCTGTATCCCCATTTTCCCTGTCCCTCCTTGTAGAAGGAACCCAGTCATTAAATTCAAAACTCACCTTCAATATAGGGTCACCTCACCTTGTGATTGTGAAGTTCATATCTGCAAAGTCCTTTGATTTAAAGTCAGGTCACATCCACAGATCCTTGGAATTGGGGCAGCACTAATTTTAGGGAACCACAAGTCATTCCACTATAATTTACATATGTGTCACTTTAGATTCCTCACAGAAAATAAATGGAAACCTCCAATTAAGATACTCCAAAATGATTCAATAAAGATATCCTCTTTGATAGTAGGTTGACAGGATGTACAACCACATGAGTGGAATTATGTAGATTAGTTTAGCCTCTATAAAGGATTAACTTGATTATTTCTATTGAGGTAGGAAGATCCACTTTATCTTTGGGTGGCACAATTCCATGGACTAGAGATCTGGAATGTATAGAAAAGAGATGACTGAGCACCACCATAATACATTGCTCTTTGCTTCCTCACGGGATCTGAACATGACCAGCTCTGCTTCAAGTTCTGGACTATAACCTGGAAGTATAAACTGAAATAAATCCCTCCTTTCTTAAGCTGATTTTTCTCAGATATTTTTACCCAGCAACAAAAAGGTAACTAATATGCTATCATTGAAGGTCTTGGTAGGACACAAGAAAGCTTGAAGTGGATCATGGGGCAAAGGAGAGGATGCCAGTGCTAGAACCCAAGAAGGACATGTGGTCTAAAGGAAAGGTGGCCATGAGAAAACTTGTGCGCATCATTCATTTTCTCCCAAGTTACCATGTAACACTTCAGCAGAACAAAAAAGCTGTGGGGTGACAACAAAATATATCCAAGATAGAGTAAGAAGGGTGGAATGATTATCTCACTTAAATGTTTAAATAACAAACTAATTCAAATTACTGAGAAAAAATTGTACACTTTATCTTCCTGTGTTTTTAATATAGATTTCGAGTTTATTCTTTGCCAAAAATTAACTGTGGCAACATCATGTAAAATAAACAATGGGGATGACTGTGAGCTTCTCTAAATTAAAGAACAAAAACTAAGTACATCTCACAACAAAGTCATGTTTTCATAAATATGCTAATTAAGAAAAGCAGCAGACATATCAGGGTCTATTCTGTTCTGGCTTCCATGGGTAGAAATAAATAACTTACTGAACCTCACTACTGTCTTGAAATTGCTGCTGTTGGTTGTCTGTGATACCTCCAAGCATCATGCATATTAAACAGACATAATTCCATAGCACAGTGCCAAAATCAGACCTTCTCATCTCATTTTTTTCCTTTATAAAAGGCATATTTTCTTTGTGCATTGGGTGACTAATTTATTTTATCTGTGCTTAGTCTCTCTCACGAATTAAGAGACCTAGTGTTAATAACTTATAGTTCATCTATGCTCTAATCGTAGAGCATAATCAAATGTACCTAATGCTAAGGTTTACAGGATGGATTTTCTTTTTTACCTGTCAGTTATATCACAATCCAAGATATTATGTACTGTTACCACAAACCTGGTAAGAAGAAACATAGGGGAGAAAGAGTGGATTAATTTTGGCTTACATTTAAGAAGGATGCAGTCCATTGTGGTGGGGAAGGCATGGTGGGATTCTTAGTCATCTGATCACATTGTATCCTCAGTCTGGAACCGGAGAAAAAGAAGTGCTAGAAAACCTTAAGAACCACATGAAGAAGCTGACTTCCCTGGGGAGACCCAGCACCTGGGAGAGAAGGTTCTGTGTGTTTTCAAAACAGCTTCATGAGCTGGGGTTCCAGAATTCAAACATATGTTCCTGTGGAAAACATTCCACATCCCAGCCATAATAGTTAATATTGTGTTCAGCTTTTCCAAATTAAAACATTCCATCTTGGGCTGGAGAGATGGCTTAGTGGTTAAGTGCTTGCCTATGAAGCCTAAGGACCCCAGTTTGAGGCTTGATTTCCCAGGACCCACATTAACCAGATGCACAAGGGGGTGAATGCTTCTGGAGTTCATTTGCAGTAGCTGGAGGCCCTGACACACCCATTCTCTCTCTCTCTCTATCCCTATCTGCCACTTTCTCTCTCTGTCTGTCGCTCTCAAATAAATAAATAAAAATATTAAAAAAAATAAACTGTTCCATCTCAGGGTGAACAAGGAGTAAGGTTCAGAAGACTCAAAGTAAACAGTTCACAAATCTCAGGAAGTTCCTGAATCTTAGAATCTTATAAGGTAAAGGGAGCTCTAGAAATACAGTTTTATGAGTCATTGTCCAAGCTAGGGTGGGCTTTCTGGTGATGCAGCCATTTTAAAGTCATAGCCTTCACATATGCTCTGGAAGTAACCCCAATAAAATCTTTGGGTATCCAAGTTGGTACAATCACCCTATTGTCTGTGCTGTCTGAGGTGCATATACATGGCTTACTCTTCCCAAAGAAAAACATAATGCAACAAATAGTAAATACTATTTGAAAAAGAAGTTTGGGTTCAAGAAACATGGATGAATTTACTTACCTATTATATTGCATATCTATACATAGGTGTCAGAGCTTTCCTTTTCTTAGTACCCAGGCAGTTTGGCAGGCAGGAAGACTCTCTGGTAGCCAGCTAGTCCTCTGGTCTTCAGTCCTATCTGTGCAAGCCTCACATCAGCTATTTAATAGATTGTTGTGTTAACAATTTTGAATGAGGCACAAGGACTGAAACTTTCCAAATGAATGATGACTAGAAACATTCACAGGACAGAGAGGTAAAATGAAGAATAGCTGAACTGGGATCAACCACAACACCTGGAGACAGGTCAAGGAAAGGGCTTTTGAAGATTTATTTTATTTATTTTTTATTAATTAATTTTGTACTCAGTGAATACAGTAAAGTTGGTATCATTGTTAGCCTCTTCCATGTCCTACCCCCTCCGCATGTCCTCTCCTTGTAGAGGTATATGGGATATGCATTGTGAAGATAGCCCACAGTTATGGGTAGGACAAATGTCTGTGCATATCATGACCCAAAATGTAGCTCTGAAATTCTTTCTGCCCCCTATTCCGCAAAATTTCCCTGAGCCATGTTGGGCTCATTTTGGCTCTGCTTCAGTGATGAGGCATTGGAAGCCTCTGTGTCTCTGGATATCTGATTTGGTAGGATTTGATTGTTCTCTGTGTCAATCTCCTTTACCCTTGTGCTGGTACCTGGTTCAAAAAGAAAACAACACCCTTTCTTGTTTAACCACTTATTCTTAGTTTCAACAGGGGCCCTTTTGAGGTATGATGGGGTGGTTATTTCCTTAGTATCTGCATCTATCTGAAAAAGAGAAGCAGATTATCCAATGGAGAGGAAAAAAGATAACTAATATAAAAGAGTTAGAGATAGAGATCGAGAGAGAGAGAGAGAGAGAGAGAGAGAGAGAGAGAGAGATTGAGATTGTAGAAGATTAAGGTCAGTCTTCATTGTACCTTCTCCAGGGTCTTGTGACTCAGGTGCCTGGTGAAGGTTAAATCATTTGCTCTGCCTTTTAGGAAGTAGAATTTTATGGTACCATTGCCATTTGGGTCTACATTTGTGTCGCCACCCTCTCCCTTACCCTTACCTCCCTCCCCATGACCCTGTAGTCTAGTCGTAAAGATGCTGGCAGGGTATAACAGCATCTAGGGTAGATTCAGGCTAGGTGCAATATATAAGTGAAATTATGCCGTGATTATCTTTCTATGATTAGTTAAGTTCACTGAGAATTATCTGTTCCAGGTTCAACCATTTTTTTAAATTTAATTTATTAGTTTTCGTTTCAGTAAATACAGGCAGTTTGTTTCCATTTTTTAGGCTCATCTGTGATCTACCCCCTCCCATTGGAACCTCCTTGTTGATGTAAATGGGTCATGCATTGTGGAGTTAGCCCCCAGTTATTGGTATGATAAATGTCTCTGCAAATCAGGACCCAACATGTGACTCTGACATTCTTTCCGTCCCCTCTTCTGCAAAATTTCCCTGAGCCATGTTGGGTTCATTTTTGGTCTGCTTCAGTGCTGAGGTGTTGGGGGCCTGTGAGGCTCTGGCTCTCTGATTGGGTAGGAGTTGATTTTTCTCTGCATTGGTCTCCTTCCCCTTTGTGCTGGTATCCGGTTCACAGGAAAACATCACCCTTGCTTGTTTTGCCACTTGTTCTTAGTTTCAGTCGGGCCCCTTTTGAGGTATGTTGGGGCAGCTCTCTCCTTAGGATCTGCATGTATCTGAAAAAGAGAAGCAGATTGTCCAATGGAGAGTAAGTTAGCACCCAGAAAATTGAGATAACACTTACTTTTTTGATAGACAGTATGATAGGTGTAGGCCCTCTTATACCCCGTGATTGATGGTAGCTTGATATTGTAGAGTGGGCTTGTGTTTGGGTATGGTTCTGACTTTTTACAGCTCCAGCTATGGGTCTAGTACCACAGAGTGCATCAGTTAGCCAAATCAAGAGCGGTTAGTTCCTCACCATGGCTGTGTACCACTATTGCACTTGTGTGGGCATCACATCAGGTTATTTGTTGCTAATTAGGTTAAACAATGAGTTGATTGGACAGATCTTGGTCATTTCCCCCAGTCGCCTATGTAGCACCTTCTGGCAATAGACACGCTGACTGTCTGGGGACTGACTCTCTCCTGGCTTCCAGCCATGGCATTCCATTTTACGTGTCAGCTGCGTATGGAGTCTTCAGCAATAGGGTCTTACCACTGGCCTTTGGTGGGTCATCAAGTACTCTGACAGAAGCCTGTCATTATTATGGGAAACCCTGTAGGTTTCTCTGATCAAAACCTCATTGTGGATGGTAGGCCCAAGCTGGAAGTGGGGGTTACAGGTCAGTGTCCACTAAGAAATTGAGGAAGAAAATAACTAATATACACGAGTTAGAGAGGAGAGAGATAGAAGGGGGGGGAAGGGAAGGAGGGAAGATGTAGAAGATTTAGGTTAGTCTTGATCCTACCCTCTCCAGTGTCTTGTGGTTCAGGTGTTTCCTGTAAGGGTCTAGTGAAGGTTCAGCCATTTGGTCTGTCTTTTAGGAAGTAGAATTTTATGGTACCATTGCCGATTGGGTCCAGATTACTGTTTTCCACCCTTTGATGCCCCCCCCGCCCTCCCCATCCATCCTATTGTCTAGTCCATGAGGTGCTTGCTGGGTATGTAAGGTATCTTGGGTACATTCAGGTTAGGTGTTGTAGATGAGTGAGACTATGTGTCGATTTTTTTTCAGTGATTGGGTAAGTTCGCTGAGAATGATCTGTTCCAAATTCAACCATTTTTCCTCAAATTTCTTTATGTCATTTTTTCTTACTGCTGTATAGAATTCCATTGTGTAAATATACCAAATCTTAGTTATCCATTCTTCTAATGATGGACATCTGGGTTGATTCCAACTTTTAGCTATTAAGAATTGAGCTGATACAAACATGGTTGAGCAAATCTCTCTGGTCTTTGGTTTGAAGGTTTTAGGGTAGATGCCCAGTAAGGGTATAACTGGGTCTGTTGGTATTTCTATAGTCAGCTTTTTCAGGAGTCTCCATATTGCTTTCCAAAGTGGTTGTACCATCCTGCATTCCCAAAAACAGTGAATGAGTGTCCCTGCTTCTCCACATCCTCACCAGCATTTATTTTCATTTGACTTATTGATGTTGGCTATCCTTATTGGGGTAAGGTGGAATCTCATAGTTGTTTTAATTTGCATTTCTCTGATGATTAGGGATAATGAACATTTTCTTAAGTGTGTGTTTGCCATTTCTATATCTTCCTCTGTGAATTGCCTGTTCAACTCTGTGCCCCATTATGTGAGTAGGATATTTATCTTCTTATTGGTTAGACTTTTGAGTTCTTTGTAATTTCTAGAGATAAGGCCTCTATCAGTTGGATAACCTGCAAATATTTTCTCCCATTCTGTGGGTATTCTATTGGCTTTGCTTATTATATGCTTGCCTGTAAAGAAACTCTTCAGCATCATATGATCCCAATGGTTGAGTGACTGTTTAAGAACTTGAGGCACTGGGGTTTTGTCCAGGAAGTCTTTTTCCATTCCTATATGATGGAAAGTACTTCCTAAATTTTCTTCCAGCAGTATTCGAGTTTCTGGTCTTATGTTGAGGTCTTTGATCCATTTGGATTTGAGTGTAGTGCATAGTGAAATGTGAGGATCAAATTTTAGTTTCATGCATGTGGTTATCCAGTTTGTCCAGCACCATTTGTTGAAGGTGCTATCTTTTTTCCAGCGTATATTGTTTGGGCCTTTGTCGAATATCAAGTAGCTATAGTTGCTTGACCCAAAATCCGGGTCCTCAAGTCTATTCCATTGGTCTATCCTACTGTTTTTATGCCAGTACCATGCTGTTTTTATTACTATGGCTTTGTAATATAGCTTTAGATCAGGTATGGTGATTCCACCAGACGTATTTCTTTTGCT
This sequence comes from Jaculus jaculus, assembly GCF_020740685.1. Lineage (NCBI taxonomy): Eukaryota > Metazoa > Chordata > Mammalia > Rodentia > Dipodidae > Jaculus > Jaculus jaculus. The sequence continues at coordinate 60,881,176 of NC_059103.1, read as the reverse complement.
GAGGATATGTTTGGATATGTGAAGCCTTCTGCCTTTCCATATGAAATTTGAGATCATTTTTTCTATCTCTGTGAAGAACACTGTAGGGATTTAAATTGGAATTGCGTTAAATCTATATATTGCCGTTGGTAGGACTGTCATCTTCACAATGTTAATTCTGCCTATCCAAGAGCATGAGAGGTCTTTCCATCTTCTCAAGTCCTCCTCAATTTCTTTTTTGAGAGTTTTTATATTTTCGTTGTATAGATCTTTTACTTCCTTGGTTAACATTATTCTAAGGTATTTTATTTTTTTTGTTGTTGTTGCTATTGAAAATGGGACTATGTCCTTTATTTCTTTTTCTGTGTCTTTGTCATTTGCATACAGAAATGCCACAGATGTATGTGCATTGATTTTGTATCCTGCTACTTTGCTATAGGAGTTAATCACCTTCAGGAGTTTTGGAATGGAGTCTCTCGGGTCTCTTACATATACAATCATGTCATCAGTGAATAGAGCTAACTTAACTTCTTCCTTTCCAAATTGTATCCCATTTATTTCCTTCTCCTGCCCTATTGCTTGGGCTAGGACTTCCAGAACTACATTGAAAAGCAGAGGTGAGAGAGGACATCCCTGTCTTGTTCCTGATCTCAATGGGAATTCCTCCAGTCTCTCTCCATTAAGTATTATTTGTGCCTTTGCAGCTTCATATATTGCCTTTATTATGTTAAGATGTGAACAGGCCATGCTGAGTCTCTCCAGTGTTTTGATCATGATGTGATGTTGTATCTTGTCAAAGGCCTTTTCTGCATCTATCGAAAAGATCATGTGGTTGTTATGTTTAAGCTTGTTTATGTGGTGTATTACATTGACAGATTTTAACATGTTGAACCACCCTTGTGTTCCTGGGATAAATCCCACTTGGTCAAGGTGGATAATGCTTTTGATGTGTTTTGGATTCAGTTTGTGAGTATTTTGTTGAGGATCTTTGCATCTGTGTTCATTAGGGAAATAGGCCGGTAGTTTTCTTTTCTTGTGGCATCTCTGCCTGCTTTTGGGATTAGGGTGATTCTAGCTTCATAGAAGGAGTTGGGTAGCTTTCCCTCTTCTTCAATTGTGTGGCACAGTTTTAGAAAGATTGGTTTGAGTTCCTCAATGAAGTTTTGATAAAATTCATCTGGGAATCCATCTGGTCCTGGACTCTTCTTTTTTGGGAGGTTTTTTATTACTTTTTCAACCTGAGTGAGTGTGATGGGTTCATTGTGGTGTTTAATCTGCTCTGAGTTTAGCTTTGGTAGATGATATGCATCCAGGAATTTATCCAACTCCTCCACATTTTCCAGTTTTGTGGAGTAGAGGTTTTTGAAATAAGTCCTGATGATTCTGCCGATTTCACTGATGTCTGTTGTGATCTCTCCTTTTTCATTTTGAATTTTGTTAATTTGGAGTCTCTCCTATTTTGCTTGATCAAATTGGCCACAGGTTTGTCAATCTTGTTTATTTTTTCAAAGAACCAGCTCTTTGTTTTGTCAATTGCCTTAATTGTTTCCTTGGTTTCCAATTCATTAATTTCTGCTCTGATTTATTTATTTCTTTCCTTCTGGAGCTCTTTGGGTTGGATTTTTCGTGTTTTTCCAATGCCTTTAGGTGGATGTTTAGGCTATTGATTTGGGATCTTTTTTTTTTATGAAGGCATTGAGAGCTATGAATTTTCCCCCGAGGACTGCCTTCATTGTGTCCCATAGGTTTTGGTATGATGTGTTCTCATTGTCATTCAATTCCAGGAATTTTGTAATTTCATTTTTTATTTCATCCACTATCTATTTATTGTTTAAGAGTGTGCTATTCAGTTTCCAGTTGCCGTTGGTTTTTTTTATTGTTCATTTCTGGGAATGTAGCATTATGATCTGATATCATGCAGGGAATTATGTCGATTTACCTAAATATTTTGAGGCAGTCTTTGTGACCCAGTATGTGGCCTATTTTAGAGAATGCTCCATGGGCTGCTGAGAAGAATGTGTAGTCTGTGGATTTGGGATGTAAAGTTCTGTAGGTGTCTGTTAGGTCTAAGTGATCTATAGTTTTGTTGAGCTCTCTTACTTCCCTGTTGAGCTTCTGTTTGGATGATCTGTCTATTACTGATAATGGTGTGTTAAAGTCCCCAGCTATGATGCTGTTGGTGGTTATTTCTGTTTATTGTCAAGTAGGTTTTGTTTTATGAACTGTGGTGCCCCTGTGTTTGGTGCATACAGATTTATGATTGTAATATCCTCTTGATGTATTCTTCCCTTTATAAGTAGGAAGTAGCCTTCTTTGTCTTTTTTGATTGTTTTTGGTTTGAAGTTAATTTTATCCGATATTAATATAGCTACACCTGCTTGTTTCTTATTCCCATTTGCTTGGAATATTGTTTTCCACCCTTTCACCCTGAGGAGGTTTCTGTGTTTAGTTGTAAGGTGGGTTTCATGAAGGCAGCAGATTGAGGAGTATAATTTTTTGATCCACCCTGTTAGCTTGTGTCTCTTGATGGGTGAATTAAGGCCATTAATATTTAGGGTGATGACTGTGAGATTGATTTGATCCCTGCCATGCTGGGGTGGTAGAGGTGTGCTGGTGTTTCCATGGAATTTTAATTTTTTTGTTTCTTCTCTGGTTTTGGTTGTTGTGATCTGCTTCCTGTACGCATTTTTGTTTACTTATTTGTTTCTTCTCTGTGGAGAAATTCCTGGAATACTTTCTGTAGGTTTGGTTTTGTGTTCATATAATTGTAAAGCTGAGTTTTGTCATGGAGATTTTCCTTTCACCATGTATTATAACGGAGACTTTTGCCGGATAGATTAGTTTCGGTTGGAAGCCATAGTTTCTTAGAATGTGGAGAGTTTCATTCCAGGCCCATCTAGCTTTCAGGGTTTCCATTGAGAATTCTGAAGTAATTCTGATGGGGTTTCCTTTCAAAGTGGTGTGCTGTTTTTCCTAACTCCTTTTTAGGATTTTCTCTTTGGTGTCAATGTTTAGAGTCTTAATGTTAACATGTCTTGGGGAGTTTCTCCTTTGGTTTAGTCAGTTAGGAGTTCTGTTTTCTTCTTGTATCTTTATGGGCCTTTCTTTTAAGAGACCAGGGAAGTTTTCTTCAATTATTGTGTTAAATAAGTTCTCCATGCCTTTGGTCTGAAATTCTTCTCCTTCTGGTATTCCAATGATTCTGATATTAGGACTTTTAAGTGTATCCTACATTTCTCTCATGTTCTGTTCACAGGAACTTTTGAACTTACTGAAATTTTTGGACTCTTGAACTGTTTCTTCCATCTTGTCTTCCAGTCAGAATTTCTAACTTCCACTTCACTGACTCTATTCTTGAGAGCCTCTAGCAAGTTTTAGACTTGTTCAATTAAGTTTGCATTTTCTACTACTTTCCTATGTATCACTTCCATCACTCTGTCCAGCTCCCTTTTCATCTCATTTGCTGATTTTCTTGATGATTCTTGGAAATCATCCTTGCATTTCTTTATGTTTTCATTTAGTGTGGCCAGCTGATTTTTAAGGTCCTCTTTTTTTTTCACTCTCCCTCAACTCTCTTAGCTCTCTTTGAATTCCTTCCAGTGTCTTATCATATTGCTCTAGCTTAGTGATGGTAGCATCCATACGATTATCTGTCCTTTGTAGCTTTTCTGCCATTTCTAGCAGTAGGTTGGTCAGGGTTGCATTGTTCATTGCTTCCACTTGATGGTCTGATCCTAAACACTCTTCTATGTTTTGGTTAGATGTAATCCTTGTTGGACTGGGTGATCTGTCTGGGTTTTCTTGCATATTATTTTTCACGTTATTTCTTTTGCGCTGTGGTCTAGCCATGTTAGTGTATGGGCAGGTAAGTGGGTGGAGCAGCCTGGGATGTAGCTCAATGAGAATCCAAGACAGCCTGGGTCAGTTGCAAGCAGCCTGGGTTTTTGCTCTTTCTTGCCAAAGCCTCCTATCTACTGCCTGACATGAGCGCCAAAGTTGCCTGAATTCTCACCCAGTAATGCACCCAAGCTGCCTGCTTTCGAGCTTGAAAGGAGACTGAGGTAGCAAGCCCTGAAGCTGCTCAGACTCTGGCTGGGAACACTGGAACCTGCAAACAGTCTGCGCTCTCCCACCTCAGGTGAGGTTGGGATGGGTAGCAATGTACAGGTGCACTGGCACTAGTGACTTAGTGTGGACTTATGTGGCCCTTGCTCTGGGACTGGGCCCGCTGCACATGCAATTGTAGTGCAGAGGCAGCTGATGCAGGTACGGGATCAGGACACAACAGAAGCTGGCCGGCTGGCAAGTGATGGGAACACAGCAGCAGGGGATCTGTCAGCCAACTAATCACACCAGAGGTGGCCCCCGCGGGCATGTGAATCGAGCACCACTTGGTTGGCCAACTTGCAGGATCAGAGAACAAGGGTGGAGGTCACAGCTTCAGTGCAGCAGGCTTGAGGGCATGGCTGGTGGGTGTCCAATGAGAGCACAGCCTCGCGGGGCGTGGGGCGTGCAGCGTGCGGCGTGCGGGGGATGCGCGGGGGGTGCGCGGGGGGTGCGCGGGGGGTGCCAGGGCGCACGTGGGGACACGGTTCACGCAGGGGTCCCAGGCGCTGTGGGGCACGCCGGGGCATGGGGCGTGTGGGGCTCAGAGCGCGCGGGGCTCCGGGTGCTTGGGGCTGGGTGCCGCACAGGGCCACCGGGGCGCGCAGGGCTTGGGGCGGGCAGGGCCGCCGGGATGTGGTGGGGCGCGGGGGTTGCTGTACGTGGGAGTGTATGCTTCCCTGTATTTCCCAGTCTGTGTGCTCCCACTGTCAAAAAGACCCTAATAGCCCTTGAATACTTGCCTTTTATTTTTCTCCTGGTATCTGGAGTGCAGCTAGGCGGTTGCCATCTTGGCCGGAAGTCCCATATTCAGGTTCAACCATTTTTCTTCATATTTCATTGTGTCATTTTTTTTCTTACTGATGTGTAGAATTCCATCATGTAGATATATAACATCTTAGTTATCCATTCTTCTAGTGCTTGACATCTGGGTTGATTCCAGCTCTTAGCTATAACCAATTGAACTGCTATAAACATGGTTGAGCAAATTTCTCTGGACTGAGGCTTGAAGGTTTTAAGGTAGATGACCAGTAAGGGAATAACTGGGTCTGTTGGTATCTCTATAATCAGCTTTTTTAGGACTCTCCATATTGTTTTCCAAAGAGGCTGTACCATCTTACATTTCTACCAACAGTGGATAAGTGTTCCTATTTCTCCACATACTTGCAAGAATTTATTTTCTTTTGATTTTTTTTAATGTTTTCTATCCTTACTGGGGTAAGGCGGAATCTCATAGTTGTTTTAATTTGCATTTCCTTGATGATGAACATTTTCTTAAGTGTGTGTTTTCCATTTGTATTTCTTCTTCTGTGAACTGCCTGTCCAGATCTTTGCCCCATTTTGTGAGTGGGGTGTTTGACTTTTTATTGTTTAGGATTTTGAGTTCTTTGTAGATTCTAGAGATTAGGCCTTTGTCAGTTGGATAGTCAAGAAATATTTTCTCCCATTCTGTGGGTAATTTATTGGCAATGCATATTGTATGCTTGTCTGTGAAAAAACTCTTCAACTTCATGTGATCCCATTGGTTTAGTGACTGTTTAAGATCCTGTGCTACTGGGATTTTGTTCAGGAAGTCTTTTTCCATTCCTATATCATGGAAAGTTTCTCCTATATTGTCTTCCAGTAGTTGCTGAGTTTCTTGTCTTATATTGAGGTCTTTTATCCAATTTGAGTGTTGTGCATGGTGAGATATGTGGATCAAGTTTCCTGCATGTTGTTATCCAAGTTGTCCAGCACCTTTTTAAGATGATTTCTTTTTTCCAGCCCATATTGCTAAGGTCATTGTCAAATATCAAGTAGCTATAGTTTCTTTATCCAAAGTCTGGGTCCTTGATTCTATTCCATTGTTCTATACTCTTGGTTTTAAGCCAATGCCATGTGGTTTTTATTACTATGCCTTTGTAATATATCTTTAGATCAGTTATGGTGATGCCTCCAAAGTCATTTCTTTTGCTCAGCATATGCTTGGATATCCAGGGTCTTCTGCCTTTCCATATGAACTTTGAGATCAATTTTCTATCTCTATGAAGAACAATGTAGGGATTTTAATTGGAATTGCATTAAGTCTGTATATTGCCTTTCATAGGATTGCCATATTCACAATGTTAATTCTGCCTATCCAGGAGCATAGGAGGTCTTCCCACTTTCTCAAGTGCCCCCCTCAATTTCTTTTTTGAGTGTTTGTTATGTCTTCATTGTATAGATCTTTCACTTCCTTGGTTAACATTATTCCAAGGTATTTTTTTTTTCTGTTGCTGTTGAAAATGGGACCATGTCCTTTATTTCTTTCTCTGTACCTTTGTCATTTGCATATAGAAAAGCTACTGATTTTTGTGCATTGATTTTGTATCCTGCTACTATGCTATAGGAGTTAATCACCTTCAAGAGTTTTGGAATAGAGTCTTTCAGGTCTCTTATGTATACAATCATGTCATCAGGAAATAGAGCTAACTCAACTTCTTCCTTCCCAAATTGTATCCCTTTTATTTCTTTCTCCTGTCTTATTGGTTGAGCTAGGACTTCTAGTATTATATTGAAGAGCAGAGGTGAGAATGGACACCCCTGTCTTGTTCCTGATCTCAGTGGGAATTCCCCCATTCTCTCTCCATTAAGTATTATTTGGGTTTAGGAGCTTTGTATATTGCCTTTATTATGTTAAGATATGAACATACCATGTCAATTCTGTCCAATGTTTTGATCATGAAGTGATATTGTATTTTGTCAAAGGTTTTTTCTGCATCTATCAAAATGATCGTGTGGTTTTTGTGTTTAACCTCACTTATGTGGTGTATTACACTGACAGATTTCCATATGTTGAACTACCCCTGCACTCCTCAGATGAATCCCACTTGATCAAGGTGAATAATGCTTTTCATGTACTGTTGTATTCAGTTTGTGAGGATTTTGCTCAGGATCTTTGCATCTAAGTTCATCAGGGAAATAGGGAGGTAGTTTTCTTTTCTTGTGGCATTAGGGTGATACTTGCTTTGTAGAAGGAGTTGGGGAGCTTTGCCTCTTCTCCAATAGTGTGGCACAGTATGAGAAAAATTGGTTTGAGTTCTTCCATGAAGGATTGATAGAATTCAGCTGAGAAGCCATCTGGTCCTGGACTTTTCTTTTTTGGGAGGTATTTTATTACTTTTTCATCTTGATGAATGTGATAGGTTTGTTTAGGAGATTAACTGGCTCTGAGATTAGCTTTGATAGATGGTATGTGTCCAGTAATTTATTTCTTTACTCCATATTATCCAGTTTTGTGGAGTAGAAGTTTTTGAAATAAGTTCTCATAAGTCTGCCAATTTCATTTATATCTGTTGTGATCTCTCCTTTTTCACTTCGAATTTTATTTATTTGAAGTATCTTTTATTTATTTATTTATTTATTTATTTATTTATTTATTATTGCTTGATCAAATTGTCCAGGAATTTTCAATCTTGATTATTTTTTCAAAGAACTACTCTTTGTTTTGTCAATTTTCTTAATTGTTTTCTTAGTTTCCAATTCATTAATTTCTGCTCTGATCTTAATTATTTCTTTCCCTCTGGAGTTTTTGGGTTGGGTTCCCTGCCCTATTGTGTTGGCATATGTTGTTTGGTGTTTTCATGGACTTTGAAGTTTTTTGTGCCTTCTCTGAGTTTCGTTATTGTGATATGCTTCTTGTAGGTATTTGAGGTTGATTATTTGATTCTTCTATGTCGAGAATTTCCTTAAATACTCTCCGTAGGTTTGGTTTTGTGTTTACATTATTGTAATGCTGAGTTTTGTCATGCAAAGGTTTTTTTTTTTTTTTTTTCTCCATCTATTATGAGGGATACTTTTCCTGGGTAAAGTAGTTTGGGTAGGAAGCCATAGTTTCTTAGACTTTGCAGTGTTTCTTTCCAGGCCCTTCTGGCTTTCAGGGTTTCCATTGAGAAGTCTGAAGTATTTCTGATGGAGTTACCTTTAAACATCATGTGCTGTTTTTCCCTAGCTGCTTTTAGGGTTTTCTCTTTGGTATCAACATTTAGAGTCTTAATGACAATATGTCTTTGAGAGTTTCTCCTTTGGTCCAATCTGTTTGGAGTTTTGGACTTGTTCTATTATGTTTGCATTTTCTTCTACTCTTCTATGTATCATTTCCATCCTTCTGGCAAGCTCCCTTTTCACATCATATTTTGATTTTCATTTTGGTGTTTTGGTCCTAATGTCTCTTCTATGTTTTGATTAGAAATGTTCATTGTAAGACTGGGCGATCTTACCCAACTTACTTGCATTTAATTTTTCATGTTATTTATTTTGCACTGTGTTCTGCCCATCTCAGTGTATGGGCAAGGAGAGTCAGGCTGTGGTCTCCATAGATGGTGGAAATGGTGCCTCTTAGGGGAGCTGGCCTGAGCCAGCTGGCAGTCAAGAAAATGGGCAGAGTATTCCTGAGCTAAGATGTGGATGGGTGGATCAACCTGAGCTCATGAACAACAGGAAGCTGAAGCAGCCTGATTCCAGATACTAAAGCGGTCTGAGCTCTCACTTGGTGGAATGCCAAAGCATCCCAAGCTCACACATGGCAGGGATGCCAAAGCAGTTACTGGTCATCATTGTAAGATCAAAAAAGAGATAGGGCTGGAGATCATGGAAGGAGATGAGTGAGTAGGAGGAAGAGGCAACACTTCTGCGGCTGTAGGAGCCTACCTATTTCCAGTACAACTGCAGAGGTCAGGCTATGGAGAGAAGGTGGATGGTTTTAGTCAAGGGGATACTAAAATATACTATCAAATTCCAGTTGCAGAATCAAGAAAAGTCTCTCTCTCTCTCTCTCTCTCTCTCTCTCTCTCTCTCTCTCTCTCTCTCTCTCTCTCTCTCTCTCTCTCTCTCTGTGTGTGTGTGTGTTAGAGATTATGTGTGTTTAGCATATACTCTAATACTTAGGCACATCCTCAACCCCTTACTCTATCTTTTAAATTGCTTGCACACAATTAAAACCATTCTTGTATCTCTCAGGGTTATCATTGAAGGAGAGGTTAAGGACTTCCTCCACTAAGACAGTGTTGAAGGAATTGTGGAGTTCCAACTGCAAATGGTTTCCTGCAAACTTTTCACTTACCCAATATTCTCATTATACATTGACCTCATCAGTGTACTATTAAAAATATACAAAGGTTTTATATACAGTGTCACTACTCCTGGCTCCTCACAAGATGTGACTCAGGATTGAGATTTTATCAGTAGGTAATTGTTGTTGAAATTATATTTAAATTATTGGATATTAGAGACTAAGCAGTGTCTCCCATAACCCTCCATAAAGGACAACACTGGTAGAATACTATATAAAGATTCAGAGGTCCTCTCAAGGGACCTTGCATTGTGTTTGAGGGGAAGATTATACATTTTCAGTTCTACTCGGGAAGTTATATCATGGTAGGCAGAATTATGAATTTGTTATTAACTTTATTTGTACATTAAGTATGATATAAAGAGATATTGTATGGTGTCAAGTTGACAAAGGATAGACTTGTGATGGTTCAGTTCTGTGGTCAACTTAATCAGGTTAGGAATCCACAGACATTCATCTTGGGTGGGTCTCTGAGATTTCTTGTAGGAAGGAAAGATTGAAGGAGGAAGTTCCTCTTCCAGAATGAGTCTGTCCTCCAGAATGGGTGGCCCTCCCAGTGGTAGGCTCTATAGAAGGAATAGGAGAAAACACCTCTTTTGTCTACCTGACTGTCTGTGCTACTTGCTGATGATTACATTCATTTATACTTGCATCACCCTGTTTTGCTGTCCTTTGTCAGTACTGAAACCAAGTTTCATCAGCCTTCCATTGTGGGCTAAAGACCAGCAACCCTCCAGGAAACCTTAAGTCTTCATTACCAGATTGAGACTGCAAAGGCACCCAGCCATTTGAACTGAACATCTACCAGGTCCTTTGAGTCTCAAACCTGCAGACAGCTATTGTTGGATTGCTGTAAGGTAATGCAATTATTTTCCCTTTCATACCAATTCCTTCTATCTGTTCTGTTCCTCTAGAGGACTCTGACTAATACATAAACCAACAGTACCTTTGCCCTGAGCACAATCAAGACATGTGAGAACTTACACCATTTTTGGACCAGTTGTGCTCAGTGTAACTTAGTTCTAAGGGACATTGGTTTTAAGACTAGACTTGGATAGTCATTTGCATGTTGATTTTGAATGTCTGAGCTGGAAGAGAACAAAGAGGGAGAGGCATTCAGCAAATCTTGCAGAAACTGAATACATGGTTTACTTAACTTGGGTTGCTATCAGCACCTTGGCTTGTGCATAATAAGGGCAAAATAACGGTTGACTATTTTTTTTAATTTCAAAATTACCACATTTTGTATTACTTTTCATGCTTTGGAGATATTTTCATTAAACATTTCAAAATACAGCCATAATTTATTATAGAAATTCACTGGCTTAGAGTACACATGCGCACACACACTCAGGGTTTTATATCTCTAAAATAAATTCTCACAAAATATACTTGACTAAGCAGTATTCTAAAACTGGTTTTCAAAGTGCCATGGGCTTTGAAGGTAAAATGCAGGACTGGCATGTAGACCCAGTGAATAAGAGCATGGGGCCACCTGTATGTGCTTTCAGCTCCCTCATGAGAAACCAGTGATTGGGCCTTCCACAGTGCCAATGTTTTCCTCCTGTTCCTTCAGCCCTTCCACTCCTCTGTGGCTTCCAGCACTTTATCATGTTTAATGTCTCCTCTATATTCATCGTGAGAATGAGTGAACAATCTCCTTTCTCTCTCCAAGCTGGGAATTTTTACTTTATGTCTCCATAGCTAGTTTCTCCTCATTGCAACAGATTTCAGACCTATAGAAAGTATGTTACCCAGAGTTGGGCATGGTGGTGCATGCCTTTAATCCCAGCACTGGGGAGGCAGAGGTAGGAGGATCGCTGTGAGTTCAAGACCAGTTTAAGACTACAGAGTGAATTCCTGGTCAGCCTGGTCTAGAGTGAGACCCTACCTCAAAACAACAACAACAACAAATAATAATAATAATAATAGAAAGTGTTACATAGACCCCTAATCCTGAACTAAAGCTGAACTAAAGCATGCTCAACTTCAATATACTCATTCAGAGAAGGACAATTAATATAAAAATAACAATTAGCATATATAGGTGTCTTCTATCTAATATTTGCATTTCCTTAAATATCTGTTAATGTAAATTAACTTAGTAATTCACTGGGCCTTCAAACATATACAGTGTGTACTATTTGAAGCCTGTGGGATATTGTCTATTTGACATGGCAGAATACCACTTCACAGAGGTATAAAACCTCTGTAGTGCATGCACTAATAAAAGGTGTCATTCCTTTTCAATGTCCCAAGAACCACAGTGCACATGTGTCATGCTTTTAGCATTTCCTTGTATCAGTTACCATCTCACTGATGAGACAAAATTCCTGACAAATCAATTTAAGGAAGAGAGGGTTTATTTTATCTGATAGTTGACATGGCAGTAAGAGCTTGAAGCAGAGCTGATCATATTCAGCCCCAAATGAGGAAACAAAAGCTGCTGCTGTCCATCCAACTCTCTCCTTTTTATGCAGTCCAGGTCCCCAGATATGGAATGGTGCCACTCACAGTTAAGGTGAGTTCTCCAATGTCAATTGACCTAGTTTAGAAAATCCCTCATACACATGTCCAGAAACTAACCTAATCTAGGTAAAAATCTCACAGAGGATTCTACATCCTGACAACTTGATAATCAAACTAAGCCATTATATTCATTTTCCAGAAATTTCCTTTTTGGTATTTATTAACAATATTAATCCTCTGAAATATTTCTATATAAATCATACATATGTCATTGAAAAGGAGTCTGTATTAAAAGGGGAAGGGGATTTTGCTAGGAATTCATTCCTGCTATTTCAATTTCTGGTAAAGAGAGAGTGAAATTAATAACTTAGTAAGGGAATACCTAGGGTAAGCATTTAATATCCTTCTCATGTTATATTCTGTCTCAGCTTTCTTCCCCTATCCCACTTGGACTCCATGACTATCATAAACAGCCCTGGGATATGTCTAGACATGTGTGGTCATGAGTGGAACTCGAGTCCAGTCAACTGATGCTCATAGCCTCTCATAGATCACACCTAGTGACCCAGGCTGGACTGTGAGCAGATAGGATGAACTCAGGGTTCCTGTCCCCCTAGGTCATAACCCTCTTCAAAGGTTGCACTCAGTGGTACTGGCTTTTCCAATTTTTATATTATGCACATGTGATATAGAAATAGAGGGTCAGAAAATTGGGGAAAGAAAGGATTAAGTCAGCATAGATGCAAGGTGGAGAGTTGACTTAAACACACCAAACATATGAAAAAGACAAATGGAATCCCACTTCTTTGTTAGCTAATTTTAAAATACAATTTTAAAAAGTTTGAGCAGAAGTATCCTCTATGGTAGACAATGTTATTCCCAGAAACCACAGATAAATCTCAGTGCCAGGAACAGGACACTTCCAAGGGAGTTATTAGTCAGGGGTGCCTCTAAGCCACCCTTCCCCGGACAACAGAGAATATAATCAATGCTCTGGTTGCCCACCAGAATTCAACAGTTGGGCCATATGACTAAAAGTACCATTTGTTTTGGTTTTGGGACACTGAAATCTCAAAATAAGCATACTACCATGCTTAGTAAAATGCTTCACTTGACAGCAGCTATTGTTATAAACCTTTCAAAGAAAAGAGGATATATAGCCATATTTTTACTTCAAGAAAAAAAAAAACAAAACTTGTCAATTGTTTGTCATGTGCCACTACATGTAAAGGACAGAAAGGCATGACTTGAGATGGAAGAAAACCCCATGGCAATGTCATCAAATCTCAGCATATTTGCATCCTGTCTGAAATCTCGGTTGCTTCCACCCTCAGGCTTCTGTAAGCCTGACATTATAAGCACTGTGCAAACTCACCTCTCACCTTGCATGAGAACCACCCTGGTGTTCTCACACTGAGTGCTCAAGGCATAGAAGCCTGCCCATCCCACTGTGTCTGAATGCTCGCTCAGCTCAGGGGTACTATGGTCAAGGGCAAGCTTGAACCATTGCTTCCAATATTTGCTATGTCTTTAAGACAAGGTCAGAAGAAAGGTCAGGACCACAAGTCAGAGAATGTACTGAGGTGCTATTTTGAATATAATGAACCGCTAAGATACTTATCTTTCTATCAACATAGTTGTAATAGGTAATAATTAGCTAGCCATACTTTCTGAGCTCTTTCTAACAGGACCCCGTTTAGAATAATTCTTACTAAACTTGTAAATTATTCATCTTTTGATTAATATGCTAATTAAGGATTTACTTTTAAAAGCTATAAAAATCTTTCATTGCCTAAAGTAATTAGAATAAGTAATTACTTAAACATTATGATTCCATTAGATACTTACTACAAGAATAAAGGAAAGATAAGATACAGAAATATGCTTCATATAATTTAAAGCATTGAACCAAATGACAATATTTCATGATGTTTATATCAATATATATATGGATGTTTGGGAAGACTTAAATATTTGTTTCCTTTGGACAAGTCCTTCAAATTTCATTTCACTAACAGTTGGGAAATGTAAATTTGATCTCTACAGGCCTCTTTTTAGAAAAGAAAATATGAATCCATTTTTCATGTAATGGTGTGTATTTTATTTAACAGTTATTTAACAATTAATCTCTAAGTGACTATCATTAGTAATGTGATAAAAAAATGCTAAAAATACCAAGTTAAATAAGGCTTTAGAATAACCTGTGACTTTTGAAAATTACTTTAATGTATTCCTATCATTACTGGGTTGTAGAATACCACTGATCCTTTACTCAACAATGTTCAAATGTTTAACCATATCAAATTAACTTATGGATTTAAACCTTTGGTGCATATTGTATGTGTTAATTTATGTTTCAAATGAATCTACTTAAATTTTTATGAACTAATATTTTAATATCAATTTTTTGTGAGATGTTCTGAGCCCTAACATTCCCAAATGCCCACACTGATGGATGTATAAAAATGATTTAGACATCTGATCACTAAATGCTGTTTTGACCTTATAAGGACTCAAAGCAACTATACTTGCTAGATTTTCATAACTTTTCATCTAAACAACACATTATTGAATAATTTTTTTGATCCTTTGGTTTTTAGGTCATTGTTGTCTGTGATACAATCATGAAGGAACTTGACAAGGTCTGGAGGAACTGAAAGGGAACAGAGCTGTATCATATTCCTCTTGGCAAGTAGTAAGAAAGTTGGATCTTTAACACATGGCTTCCAGGTAAACACGACTAATCTATTTGTACATTTCTCTGTGTGCTACTTAAAAACTAGAGACTAGTGAGATGGCTCAGTAGATAAAGTGCTTGTGTATAAGCATGAAGACTGTAGTTTGCATCCCCAATACTTATAAATGCTGGGTGGGGGAAGTGGCCCAACTATAATTCCATTACCATGGAAGCAGAAACTAGGAGTTCCCAGGGCAAGCTAGCTAGCTACACAGCTGAATCAGCAATCTCTGGCTTTAAGTGAGAGTTATTGTTTCAATAAAGAAGTCGAAAAGAGCCACCCCATCATACCTCAAAAGGGCCCCAGCTGAAACTAAGAAAAGTTGGCAAAACAAGCAAGGGTGCTGTTTTCCTGGTAAAACGGGTTCCAGCACAAGGGTGAAGGAGATAAACACAGAGAAAAATCAACTCCTACAAAGTCAGAGAGCCAGAGACTCAGAGGCCCCCATCACCTTATCACTGAAGCAGACCAAAAATGAACCCAACATGGCTCAGGGAAATTTTGCAGAAGAGAGGGCAGAAAGAATGTCAGAGCCAAATGTTGGGTCATGATATGCAGAGATATTTATCCTACCCATAACTCTGGGCTAACTCCACAATGCACAAACCATATACCTCAACAAGGAGGGGCCACGGGAAGGGGGTAGGTCACAGATGAGCCTAATACTGCTACCAAACTGACTGTATTTGCTTAATACAAAACAAATTAATAAAAAAATTAAAAATAAAGAAGTCAGAGTGTTACTGAGGAAGATACCTGTCTTAACCTTCTGCTTCCACATGCAAATATGCAGCCAGGTGCACCTACACAAATGCACACCTGGATGCATACAAATATATACATCTCCATTCATCTAAGACACCAGTACATGGACAGAATAATAAATCAGACCTTTTCACTATGTCTGAGCAGGACAAATGAGTAGTGTTGGGAAGGCATCTATCTCTGTGCTAGGGAACCCCTCATGAGGGACATCACTAGTGTCCTATGTGACCCTGATTGGAGAGGAAAACACAGCTTCAACACTAACACAAACAGCAATGTTGCATTTTAAAAATTTTAAATGAAAATTATTATAGTTGCAAATTTAACACTTTCTCCCTGTAATACAAGATGAATATAATATTCATCTCATACATCTTAGAATCAGGTAGACATACATCAAAGAACAAACCATTGAAATCTAGCTCCATTAAGATAGTCCTGAACTTGCCAGCTTAAAATCATCATTTCTTCTAGCACCTTGTGTTATACATGACATTTGTTTTGCCATCATGCCATAGCAGCTGACATGCATGAATACTGGTCCTCCTGTGACCTAGTAGCTGCTGCATATCAGATCTTCTCTAGTATACATTTTGTACCATCATAACACCTAATAGCAAATGGGCCACTGTGAAGTTTCTAGTCAGCACCAATCCAAGGATGAGCAAATATTTGATCTTACTATATTTTTTCAGAGAGAGCAGGATGATAGAAGATAGCCATTCATAAAGGGATGGGAAAGGCTGGAGAGATGGCTTATCCATTAAGCACTTGCCTGTGAGGCCTGAGGACCCTGGCTCGAGGCTCGATTCCCCAGGACCCACTTTAGCCAGATGCACAAGGGGGCCCACGCATATGGAGTTCATTTGCGGTGGCTGGAGGCCCTGACGCACCCATTCTCTCCCTCTCCCTCCCTCCCTCTCTCTCTCTCTCTCTCTCTCCCTCTTTCTCTGTTACTCTCAAATAAGTAAATAAAAATGTACCAAAAAAAATAATAAAGGGATGGGAAAAACAATAGGTTTGATGCCAAGGAATTCCTCTAACATAGGTGGCTGGCAGGAGCAAGGAAGGAAAAGTGGCAAGACTAGGGGTATGCTAAGGCAATTTCCTTGCCTCTCCACTGCTAGCTTGGTGATTCCGGGAATCAAACCTAATAGGGACATTTACCCTTTAGGCAAGTCTAGTGACCTGATTTTCAACAAGAGATTGCCTGAAATCTCCTTGCACTCTACTGGCATGCTTTATAATCATACAGAATACATTTCTTCCAAGAATATACAAACACTGACCTGTATTTTTTCCCTCTGCATCTACATTGAGCTATCAAAGTATAAGATTGAGCCAGGTGGACAGGAAGGAAAAGGAAGCCTGGTTGAAGAGGTACATCCAGTCCTGGAACCTGAAGTAAGCCTATGGCATCTCAAGGAGGTATTCTGCTGTGTAATGTCACTTGAAATGAATCATCACAATAAAATGAGATATAGAGATATGTAATATCATGATGCACATGCCCTTCTACAGGGGACAAGGGCAAACATCTTTTATGCCTGTGTGTTCTGTAGTAGAGTGTATATGGAAAGGCTTAGTGACATTTTAGGATTTAGTGAGATTTTAGATTACACATTCCAATCAATATAAACCAGATACTTTTCTCACAAAAAGCTGCAGGACAACTAGGTACTGTGCGAAGATGCACTGTGGGTTGCTTAATATGTGGACTAAAGCAGCTGCCATTGTGATACTAATGATATCGAAAGTGATTAAGCTTGGATATTTATTTGAGAGCTTCCTTTTCCCTAGACAATATACCAAATAGGTAATTAGTAGCTCATATAGAAAACATCCTTTGAGGTAAATATCATCTTCTCTGCTTTAATGGGGAGCTTGGGGAGCAGAGAATGGTGTAACTTTTAGAAACCCCACTTAGTTATTGAGAGAGCCATGATTCAAACTCTCTTACATTTCAAGCCCAGATCCTTCCCTGGGACACTCTCCCTCATGCTCAGGATACTCTCAGTATATAGGCTGGAAGCACACTTGGATGTTTTCAACTCTGTCAACCCCGTATACTTGGCTTTAGTCATATAGAGCTCTTGTGGGCCTGTACCATTTAATTGCTCTGAGTCCCAGAGCTCTCATTTGAAAGAATGGAATTCTTGTTGCAAAGGGTCACTCTGGGGGGCAATGCAATCAGGTCTGTAGAATGCTTGTTGCACTCCACTCTGTGTGTATTGGTCTTGTTTGTTGTTGCTAATTCCTGATCCTGGGTACAAGGAGAGAAGCAGGAAGCAGGTACTGACCAATAATATCATAAACTATATATAAAAAATGATCCTGTCGGGGCTGGAGAGATGGCTTAGCAGTTAAGCGCTTGCCTGTGAAGCCTAAGGACCCCGGTTCGAGGCTCGGTTCCCCAGGTCCCACGTTAGCCAGATGCACAAGGGGGCACACGCATCTGGAGTTCCTTTGCAGAGGCTGGAAGCCCTGGCGCGCCCATTCTCTCTCTCTCCCTGTATCTGTCTTTCTCTCTGTGTCTGTCGCTCTCAAATAAATAAATAATTAATTAAAAATATATATTAAAAAAAATGATCCTGTGTTTTACTCCACTAAAGAAACAGGACATAAGATCTGGGAAGCCAAAAGAAAGAAAAACCTAGGCTGGAGAGATGGCTTAGCAGTTACGATGCTTGCCTGGGACACCTAAGAGCCTAGGTTTGACTCCCTAGAACCCATATAAACAGATGCACATGGTGACACATGTGTCTGAAGTGCATTTGCAGTGGCTGGAGCCTCTGGCATGCCCATTCTCTCCCTCTCCTTCCACCCCTCTCTTTCTCATAAATAAATATATACAAATTAAAAAGCAAAAATAGTTTTTTTAAAGGAAGAGCAACTCAGTGATCAGGGAAGTCCTGGGTGGAGACTGTGGGCTAACAACCTGCACTTACCCTTATTTTTCTCCTCTTATCCAGCATCTAGTCTTAATACATGTTGGGAAGGTGTGGTGGTCAAGAATGCTGCAATACAGGTAGATTACTTTTATGTATTGTATATGTACAAGTACATGAAGGTGTATGTGTATGTATTTGTGTGTTCTTGCATGTGAGTCTGGGCATACTCGTGTCACAGCATGCATATGGAGGTCAGAGGACAATTTCAGACGGTGCGTATCACCTTCCACCTTGTTTACTGCAGCACATCTTGTGGCTAACCACTGTGTTTGTCCATCTAGCTAGCCTGTGAACTTATGAGCAATTCTCCTGTCCTCTATGCTCACTCTAGACATGCTGGGATTGCAGACACTAGAGCTAGAGCATCTGGCTTTAAGTGGGACCTGGGGATCTGAACTCAAGTACCTATGTTTGCTGCGCTAGCACTTCATCCACCTCACCATCTCCCCAGCCCTAAACTGCAAGTTTTTTTTTTAATTTTTTTTGTTCTTTTTTATTTATTTATTTGAGAATGACAGAGAGAGAGAGAGAGAGGCAAATAGACAGAGAGAGAGAGAATGGGCGCGCCAGGGCTTCCAGCCACTGCAAACGAATTCCAGACGCGTGCGCCCCCTTGTGCATCTGGCTAACGTGGGTCCTGGGGAATCAAGCCTCGAACCAGGGTCCTCAGGCTTCACAGGCAAGCGCTTAACCGCTAAGCCATCTCTCCAGCCCTGCAAGTTTTTTTTTTTTTTAATACAAATATATAAAATTGTACTTATTGTACTTATTTTGCTCTTGTTTCTTGGCTCCATTTTAATTTATACCCACTACTTCTGTGTATGCAGCCTGGTTGTTAGGACTTTAAATAATGAGCCTGGTCTCTCAGAATTGCTGACTCTTCTGTATGAGTAAAGTAAGGTCTCTCTCAGATGCACCTTTCACTGTGACTCCTATAGCATATTATTTTCCTTTTGTTTTCTGTGTGGTATGAAGGCTGATATTTCACTTTTGCACACCAAAGGAGGGATGTTGCTCAGAAAAGTCCTCTGTCACATTGGGCATCCACAGCTGACAAACACCAGCTCTGCAGG
Source organism: Jaculus jaculus (assembly GCF_020740685.1). NCBI lineage: Eukaryota > Metazoa > Chordata > Mammalia > Rodentia > Dipodidae > Jaculus > Jaculus jaculus. Next base: position 60,862,008 of record NC_059103.1, on the reverse strand, counting down.
CCTAACACCCCATGTTAGTGCTGCCCCTTCCAGATGGGAATCACCCTGCATGGGGCTGGTTTGCAGCCGCTCCCCTCTGCATTCTGGAGAGAAAAAATTCAGGGAGAAAGATAACAGAGTTGATTTTACTAGAGTAAAAGCTTTCAGAAGTAAACATTCCACAGCTTTGTGTATGTATGTCTATTTTTCTTTAACCTTAGATTGCAAGAGGCAAACATTTCCCGAGGAATCTTGATAGCAAAAATGTGGTTTCCAAAGCAGATTTTTCAGGTTACCATGGGGACACCTGATTGTGAAAAAAATATAACCTTTTTCTTCTCTTAGCACTCAAGATAAGTGCAAAGCTTGAAGCCTTTTATCTGTGGTCATTTATCTATTTATATATTTTTTGTCTTGTTTCCTTTCTTTATGGCTTTATAAAAGGTGGTGAGTGTTGGATAGAAGACAAACTATTGAGGGAATTCTCACTGGTCTTGGATGATTAGAAACTTTCAAACCTGCCTGTCACCTGTTTTAGCCCCCAAGCCATAGGCAGGGGGCTAAGGCCATTGCAAATAGGACTTGGGATACCAAAAGAAGGGCCTGCATCCACCCCTCATTCTGTTGCTTCAGAGAAGGGGAAAGATCACTCCACATTCTTGCAACTAAAACAAAATCTGTCCTCAAAAGTGAGCTTATCAATTGTTTGTTATTAAAAAGGAAACGGATTTTTATCCAGCATAACTCAAGGCTGATTCAACCCCTGCCTGTCTCCAGAGCTCAGGGATTGTAAAATGATAAGCTTCTGGCAGAGGAGGAAAAGCTTCCCAGCAAGAGTGATGACAGTCCATGGTCTGTGGGATCCAAATATCCTTACCTTCTCAGGAAACAGCCCATTTCAGCACTAATTTAGTAATGACAGGAATCTGAGTTATGAATTAATGGAGATCATATGCCAAAAATGTCTATTCAAAAACCACATAAGAAGTGACCCATTATCTGATGAGACAGAAGGAGGAAGAAATCATGACTCCATCCCACTATGGAAGAAAAACATAATGAAATCACAGAATTATCACTGTTAGAACCCACTAATGACTCAATACTCACATGAGGAAGAAGGGGCTCTCAATCTAACTTTTGGTGGTCTTGGAAGAGAACATGAAGATGGGGAAAAAAAGAAGCATACTGTCTTCCATCTATCTCTTAAAACCCAAAGTATGTTGAGATAATAGTCTTACATGAATGGGCCACAGGGAGGAGTCACTCAGGACTGCTTAGGACCCAGGGGGTGATGCAGCCCTTTTATCTACAAGCCAGTTTCCTGTTGGTAAGGAGGGAACTACCCATACCAGATTCAGGTTCAGTAACAAGAGTTCAAGCAGCAGTGTACAGTATTTCCAAAACAAGCGAGGTCTGGATACACGCATAGCACCTGAAGCCGGCATAGATCTGGTCTACTGAGTTGATGCCATACTGATCCACCTGCCCTCCACCCTCCAGGTGCTTTAATGAATGGGGTTTGTTCTACCTTGCTGACATTTCTTCTTTTTAAGGTTTGTCTTTTTTTTTTTCTTTCTTGATAAGCCAAAACAAAAATATATCTATCACCTTCCCCTTAAATATAGAAATAGTCTTCTTGGGCCCTGAGAGTCCTTGATTCTTCTTTCCACTGTGTGTGTTGTTCTCAGAGCAGAAACTAACCTAGATATAAGGGGGAATGCCCCTGAGTTTTCTCATTGTTCCTTGTTAACTGTGCTCTAGATTAATTTCATATCTATAAGACTATAGGTGATAGTTGACATTTAGAAAGTATAGATGATAGATAGAGGATAGATAGATAATATATAATAGCAGATGATTGAGAGATTACATGGATAAATGTATATTATAATACATGATACCTATATAGAGCTGATAAGTGATGACACAAGACAGATCAACAAATGGAAGATGATGAGTAGTTTTGCTTCCCTATCTCCTTTGTAGGTCTACTGGCTAATACATGAAACTTTTGCATGCTTATGTCCATCAGTACAATGTAACTGTTATTCATACCATTGCTTCTCCTGTAGCAAGTGTAGTCTTGGTTGTTGCCTCCTCCCCTCTTCTTTTGGTCACACCCAATTATTACCCTACTGACAGCTTATTGACTCATTATTTTCTCTGATATTCTAAGGCATCAATTTCTCTGTATACTAGTGGAATCAAATTGTGAATCTTTCTAAGGCTTTTTCTTGTTCAATTTGTGCTGAAATGGGCTGTTCCTTAAATTTGAATTTTACCTGCTCTGTTGAAATACTGGTCAGTTCTTTTGTGAAGAGATGAAGGGAGACTTACCTCATAAATGGTTCCTCTTTCCTCTCTTGTACATTCTGAGTCAGAGCTTTGATGATATATTTAGGGACAATGGTCATTTTCTGTCCAGTAACATGCTACTCTAATTGCTGAAAGGAACATGGACCTCGTACTTGCTTCTCCTGGCCTGGACTACTCCAACACACACACACACACACACACACACACACACACACACACACACACACACAGATCAGCAGTTTTTCTGGGGAGCAGACTGTGGAGGTCACCCTTTTGCTATGCTGTAAATTGATGCCTGAAAGCTACTTCTGGGAGGGCCTGAATGACATGCAGTTCAGAATTGCTTTCCTAATATTGGCTGTGGAAACATTGCACATGCACATGCGTGCACACAAGGAAGACATTTCAGTTTGTAGCTGCTGTCAGTACTGCTGACAGTAGTGTAGGAATACCACCTAAGCAGCAGGCTGCCTTCTCAAGCGAGAAACAGCACTTGTGGAATTGCTTGTCTCTGAGCTATTGATGCTCCTGAGATCAGCCACTCTGATCCAGTACTGCTCCATGGACAGTGATCTTCATTTGGCAGATCCTAATGGTGACATTGATGATTACATCAGTAGAAAAAAATGGTGAGCTGGTGGTCAAAGCTGAAACATATGATTATTGGTAAATATGGAACTCTAGCTTCATCTAACACATGTATATTTTTACAAAAAGTAAAAGTCTAAAGCCGGGTGTGGTGGTGCATGCATTTAATCCCAGCACTCGGGAGGCAGAGGTAGGAGGATCACCATGAGTTCAAGGCCACCCTGAGACTCCATAGTGAATTCCAGGTCAGCCTAGGCTGGAGTGATACCCTACTTTGAAAAACCAAAAAAGAAAAATCAAAAAAAAGTAAAGGTCTATACTGTCTTAACACACTAGAATCAGTATACATAGGTGACTTAAATATATAGTCAGCATTATTTCTCTTGAGAACTGATATTCAAAGATAAAAAGGCACAAGTAGGTAATCTGAAAACAAATGTTGCATGAAGCATGATCAGAGGGCATTCATTTAATGAATTCAAAGGAAACTATTTTTGACCCTCTCCCCAACAGGCTCACTTGAAGATTAAAATACACTTAAAAAAATTTTTTTAGTTACTCTTTGGTAATATAATTTTATTTTTTATCCAGTGAAAGACATTGTTAAACTATGCATGACTTACCCTGTGAAGGCAAAGCCTCCATTAACCATGGGAATCAAGCTATCATGGCCTACTATTTATAGCCTACCTTCCCTGTGCACTATCCAAAATTGAACTAGTATACAATTTGACTTTTTTCTGACATAATTTATAGAAATGTGACCTTTTTATGACTTCCATAGCTTCCATTTTTTGTTTCCTATTGATTAGAAGTCAACCCAGCTTGCCGTGGGACATCCAGTTACAGATGATTCACAGTCAAGCTAGTTACAACTATATTTAGCTAATGTAAAGAAAATATAATAGATGACTCTCTCTGTGACTGGGGAAGCAACAGCTAGCCTTAGCTAATTGTGCTTGTGTATGATATATCATGGCCTTGCAATAAAAGCTATTAACCAGTGCCCACTTGGCTGTAATGTATGTAAAAAATATATCTCAGAAAACCTGGAGTGTTCCCTCCATTCCTGTCTCTCTCTCTGTTATATTCTGAAAATGAATATTGCTTATGAACAATATCATTTTTTGCAGAAACAAAGCAGCATTCACTAAGCCTACCTATTTACCAAAATACTAATGCTATAAATTAGACTCAACAATGATGTGAAATAATTATGTATCTAGCTCTGCCTTGCAAACAGCTTGAGTCAGTAAAATAACATTATTCAAAAAGTATCAAAGTAGGTGAATATTCAGAGAGAATCTGTAAATATATTGACAATTGTGGAAACATTTTATATCTAAATTTCCCTAGGCCTCACTGTGCCAAGAGTTCAGGGGTGAGTCAATGATATTGAAAGATTGTTTTGTTCTCTCCTTCATGTGAAAAAAAAGAGTAGTATTAACAACAGTATTAATAATAGTTTCCCACATGTAAAGATAAATAAAACCATTTTTTTGGTTCTAATGATATTTATAAAAAGTTAATACTTACAGTTATGTATAGAATGGTGCAAATTATTCCTCAGGTAGAATTATAACACTTATACAATACTGAAGGTAACACCAATTAATGATAGCAAAATACTACAGAGAGGGTAACTCTGAGTACTGAACTTGTAAGTCCATTTTTTTCCCTTTGGCATGAGTTTCCAATTTGCAAACTTTAAAAATAAGTATATACTTTTGCCCTAGAAGGATTTAAAAGGTTTTTACTATATTGCTTGGAATACAATAAAACATTCATTTTAAACTAGACACTTGCTTAGAGAAATAGGAATCAGTCCTACTTCAAATTCAGGTCAACTCAGTGACTGCTCCTTAGCACAATTAAAGGTGCTGCTTTGAACCATCAGTGTATGACCATCACAAACCAAGATAAGGAAAAGCAAGAGAGTGGATAGAAAGGTAGCTGCACCATATAACACTGAAAAAAAAAAAAAAAAAAAACAACCAGACAGGGTGAGATTATGAGCTCTCCCATAGTAAGTTGGTGTTTGACAGAGGGTTGCCTCTATAATCATCTTGTAGAAGACAATTCCAAGCACGAAAACAAATTCACATGTCCTGACATCAGGAAATAAAAGGAAAGGTATGAGAACAGGGACTCCTGGACAGGGAAAGTGAGGTGCAGTTTGGGGTCAGAGTCAAGAGGAGGAAACATTCCTACAAAGGACAGACTTTTGAGTTAATTCCGTTAAAATGAACAGATTTGCAATCACAAAATAGAATTGAGAAGGCTGGACAAGTGAAGTAAGCATCATATAGAACTTCATCTACAGCCTTCGGTGTTACTTAGTCTCAGGGTTTTCACAGGAGCAAGAAGAGAGGGGAAAGCAATCCAGAAAGCACAAACCTGCCCCATGTTAACAGCAAGGTGTGAATCCCCCCCAAGCTAAAAACTTTCTGAGAAGGGCCTCAATATGAAGATCCCCTTTAGGAGGTTGAGAAGGGAACCTATGTCTCTCTCATAATGGCATGACCTATCTTGTACCCAGGGAGTAGAAGAGAAGCTCAGAAAACCTTAAGGAAATGAAACTCATAGCACTGAAGCATGAACTAATTACATATGGAGGATGGAAGGAGAAGGTGGCCCATCTAGAGTTGAGTTTTTCTTCAGTTGCTTGATTTATATACTTGGGCATGAAATGGAATAATGAACAGCTATGGCACAGTCTGTGTGGGAAAAATTGTGTCAAGCCAAGGATCAGTTATGGGTAAGAGGCAATAGCTCCATATATAATGACCCAATTGTGCCTCTAGCATTTTTTCTATCCCCTTTTCAGCAAATTTCCCAGAGCCATGTTGGGTTCGTTCATGTTAGGCCTACTTCAGTGATGGGGTCTTGGAAGCCTTGTGTCTCTGGATATCTGGTTTGGTAGGAGTTGAGTGTTCTCTCTGTCTATCTCCTTCACCCTTGCGCTTCTACCAGGTTCACCAAAGAAGCAGAGTTCTTGCTCATTTCCCCAAATACCCTTAGGTTTAGCTGGGGCCCTTTTGAGGTGCTATGGCCTGATTCTTTCCTCAGGATCTGCATTCATCTGAAAAAGAGAAGCAAATTATTCAATGGAGAGTGAAGTTAACACCAGATAAATGATATCACCTTTGTTTTTTTAGAGAGATTTTAATAGGTATAGGCCATCTTTTAGCCCATTATTGGTGGGGACTTAATAATGGAGAGTGAGCTCATTTTGGGATATGGTTCTGACTTGATTCCCAGCTCCAGTTATGGGTTCCATTCCACTGAGTAGATCAGTTAGCCAAATCAAGAGCAGTTGGTTTCCCACCATGGCTGTGTGCCACTATTGCACACATCACATCAGGTTGTTTGCTGCTGAGTAGCTTAGGCCATGAGTTGCTTGGAGAGATGTTGGTCATTTTCCCCCAGTCTCTCATGTAGCACCTTCTGGCACTAGAGGAGCTAACTGTCTGGGGACTGACTCTCTTTCTGATTCAATCCATGTTATGTACCAACAGCATATTGTGTCTTCATCAGTAGGGTTTTACTACTAACCTTTGGTGGGTCATCAAGTACTCTGATCAGCAGTTCATTGTGGATGATAGCCACATGCTGGTACTTGGAGTTACAAGTCTGTGTCCAAGAAGAGAAGAAATAAAAAGATAATTAATATAAAATAGATAGAGAGAAGATGGAGAGAGAGAAACAAGAGAAGATTAAAATAGGGTGGGTGGGGCAGGAGGAGAAGGTAAGGGTGGGGGTGGGGACACAAAATTGGACCCAAATAGCAATGGTACCACAAAATTCTACATCCTAGAAGACAGAATAATTGGTTGAGCCTTCATTAGAACCTTAGGAAACACCTCAATCACAAGGCCCTGGAAAGAATATGATAAAGCCAAGGACTTATAATGGGAACAATATCACTGATATTTCTGCTTGGTTAAAAGACTGACTGGATCTTGAATATATGGTATTTAGAGAAACAAAAGGAAGATATACATGGCAAGGAAATAAAATAATAACATTTACCTAAATTAAACACATGCTACTAAATTACATCAGATAGTCTACAAAAGCACAAAAAATAATAACAAATGCAACCAAACCCAGTGATGCTTTTTTCTATAGCCGAGGAAGGGAAGAACACAGTGAATAGAGATAAAAGAGAGGGAAATAAGCAGAGAAAGCAGTGTGTGTGTGAGTGGTTGGGGAAGGGATTTCTCATGTCCCAATGATAAATTTATATCCAAAACAGAGTATTAATCAAGTTTTCATAGCTGATAACACAAAAAATAAAACCAAGAAAATTCCCCAAAGAGTAAGATTAGCTAGAGAAACTACCAGTAAAGAATAAACCAATTCTTCAGGTAAAGATTTGGTGACTCCAATAAATATCAACATTAAATTCACCAACACAAGCAAAGATATGAAAACTTATCTAAAATGAAATATGCTTATCTTCCTTTGTTAGTTATAAGAAAAAATACTTAAAGCAGGGAAATATAGAAATACCAGAAATGAAAAGATGGATAAAAATAAGTTAAACTTACAAAAAAAGAATTGTGCATTTGCAAGAGAATAAAACACACCAAAAAGTAATGATTAGAAGACAGGCTTGTGGCACATATATAATATATAATATCTGTGCTGGAGGTGGAAGGTAGGAAGATAAGGGCATTCAAGGTCAGTAAGTTTGAAGTAAGCCTGGACTACATATATGTTAAGGGCAAATAGGTATACCCATACACAAAAAAATGAGAATTTCTTTTTTTTTTCTGAGATAGAGTTTACTCTAGCTCAGGTTTACCTGGAATTCATTGTGTAGTCTCAGGTGGCCTTGAACTCATGGCAGTCCTCTTACCTCTGCCTCTTGAGTGCTAGGATTAAAGGTGTACACCACCACAGTCAGCTAAAATAAAATGTGAAACATGCATGAAATTTGTCTAGGTGTTAGTATTCACACACACAATTTCCACATGTTAACTTTACACACACTACTGAAATAAAGAATACACAAAATGATTAAATGTTAATGAGATGATGAACTATTGATCAATCTATCTATATCATTCATTGATTTTCTCTGGACAAACATGGCAAGTACATTTTCTCCCTTAGGTCTTTGAAAGTTTTCATTTTATGAGGACATTTTGCATTTACACTACAACAGTCACTATGCATATTGAGTTTTTCCTTTCTCTGACAGTGTGTGTTTGGACTTTATCAGGATTAATTATTTAGTAAGGAATGTGTGTGCAACCCAAAACAAATTCACCCTTTCTCTAGAATTAGGCATTTTGCCTTTTATTTTTTCAGTACAAACTATCATCTTTAAGACCACCTCAGTACTTAAACCTTCATCTTCTGAGAGTGAGAATCTGAAGACTCTAATCTTTAAGGATCTAACTCATTGTGAATTTATTATTTAGGACTATGGCATTCAGGACTGCATCTTCTGGGAATATGACCATACACTTTTAAAGCAGTGGCACTGAAATAAAATACTCTTCATCAAAATTAAAACCCTTTGCATTTAAGAAATACTATGAAGAAAGTGAAAAGGAAACCTGAAGAACAGAAGAAAACAAGACAATGATGAATAGAGAACACAATTGACCCAGTGAAAAAACGAGTAGACATTTCCCTTGTATGACATGTGTTTCAAAAATAGAGATGCACATCAACACTGGTATTGAATGTTACTTCATATCCACTCAGACCAGAAAGACACAGGGCCACAGGTTTTGGCAGGGAAATGAAGACATTAGAAAGTACATGGTTCATTGGTGGGAAGTCAGGTGGGCCAGCTACTTCAATGAACAACTGGCACAGAGATTTGCCATATAACTGAGCAATTCTTCACCCAAGTGAAGTTAAACAATGGTGCACCTGAAAAATTACCCACAAATATTTATAGCAACACTATTCCAAAAAGCCAAGAGTTATGAAATATCCAAAATTTCATTACTTGATGAATATTAAAATATGTGATATCCATACAGTGGAAAATTAGCTGTTAGCAGCAATTAAGTACAGACACATAACACAGTGTAGATGAACGTCAAACACATTCTATCATGAGAGGATTTTTCACTGCATACAGTGTGCCCTATGATTTTGTACATATTACATGCCATGATTAAGACAATCCAGAGACGGAAATTGCATTAGTGTTCGCTTAGGGCTGGAGTGGAGTGAAAGAGGTGAATAGAAAAGTAATAATTAACCACACAGTTTCTTTCTGGTTTGATAAAATGATTTATGGTTAACCATGGGGATGGCTTTAGCAAGTTGGCATTTTAGCTGTGGCTGTCACTGAGGAAGATATACATGATTCACTTAGATTCATAACCACCTAGATACCTGAGCATTCATGCACGATGGTTTCAATCATCATTGTCTTGAAAAACAAAACCATTAGGGAAAAGTCAACATGTTGTCATTACTGAGTATAGAAAATGTTTCATTCAAGGTTAAGGGTTTATATTTTATTATCAGCATGCTGTATGTCAAGGTCAAGAAAAAGTGAATAGCAGATTTCAGAATGCTATATGAAGACAAATATAAGTGGTACTCATGGCAGAATGGCACTGCGGTAATTGATTCCAGGAAGTTCTGGAAGAGAAGCAGTCATGTCCTGGGAAATGAGGACTTCTGGGAGCTACGTATAAGGTGACACTCCATCACAGTGCTCCAGGGCCAGGATTTTAGGACCTGTCAGGCAGGCTTGCATCTATCCTTCTCATTAACTAGCTCTGGGTTTCTGAGCCAGAAACAACTCCAGCAAATCTGACAGATATCTATATAATAGGGACTATACCTATCCATCTGGGTTATCAGGAAAATCATTATATTTCTATGTAAGTCACTGTTTTCCTCATGGTCCAATTAAGAAATGGAAGTCATCTAAGTTAATACTACAGTAGAAAGTACATAAATTATAATAATTTAAATAGCAAAAATCTAGTCAGGTTTTTGTAAAAAGTTACATAAATAATTTAAAAGGAAACAAAGATATGTATAAGAAGCAACTTCAGGAAGTATATTATGCCCCCCCCCCAGACTGGCATGAACAAAAAGAGAGACTTGAGCTGTTAGCACATAGACTCATGAGGGAGAGAGAAAGGGTCACATGGAGCTAGATGTAAGCGATTGATGAAAGACTGTCTTAGGGTTCTCTGAGAAGACTATGTGGTCTGTTTCTAGCAGTAATGACAACCATATGCAGATGCTGCAGACAACATCAGAATGATGGTCACTGGAAAAGGAAGCAGACCTGAACAAAGAGGCACTGGATGTCATTACCTCTATCTGCCTGCCTCTTTCATTTACCAGCTTTTGGAAAACCTAAATTGATTCATAATAGCTAGGAAATTGAATCAGCCTTACTACCCATCAACTGATACATGGATAAGGAAGTATAGGTTCATATACACAATGAGGATTTATTCAGCTGAAAAACATGAAATAATATTTACAGAAAAAGGGATGGATCTAGGAAATATTATTCAAACTAAGATGACCCAGGATCAGAAAGACAACTATCACATGTCCTCTCTCATATGTAGATCTTAGCTTCAAATTTCTAGATTTGTTTTTAAGTTGGATGAAGAATCAGTAGTAAAGGCCATGAAGTTAAGAAAAAAAAAAAAAAAAGGCAAGGTGATAGGGGAGGGCTTAAGAGAAAGGGATAGCAGATATGCAATAAATGTGGAGGAATATTGGGATTGGGAATGGAAAAGCCTAAGTGGGACCAGAGTATATAGAAGAAAGGTTAACCAAAAGTCAAGCTCTTATTAATAAGGCATATAGAAACCTATCTCTTTGTTTTCTAATGTCAAAATATTGCTTTAAAAAGAGAGGCATTTCATGAGTTCGAGGCCACCCTGAGACTCCATAGTGAATTCCAGGTCAGCCTGGGCTAGAGTGAGACCCTACCTCGAAAAACCAAAATAAAATAAAATAAAACAAAACAAAACAAAATAAAATAAAATAAAATAAAATAAAATAAAATAAAATAAAATAAAATAAAATAAAATAAAATAGAGAGAGAGAGAGAGAGAGAGAGAGAGAGAGACATTTGGTCAGAAATATCCTGTGGGGGTGTAGAATGCTACATCCAGAAGCCATGGATTATTACAGAGAAATCCCTGTGCCAGGGGTGGTATATTTTCTAGTTATATATGTGTCAGATAGGTCAGACAGGTTGCTTCAGTGACAGAACACTGAGAAATTAAGCTGAAACTGAGCTAGAAGCCTCCTCCTTGCTGATTAACTGTCATAGTGCTGGAAAGTGCTATGAAGCCTGTAGAGAAGAAAGGCTCATGAACAGTCTTACCCAGTAGTAGTGTCTGCATTAACTGGCCAGACAAGGTGTGCCCACCAGTGCAACAGTGGCAGGACTATTATGGGGATAGCCAACTGCTCTCTGATTGTACTTGAGGCCCATTCCAGACGAAGGAATTCATGGCTGGTGTGATGACTAAGTTGTTGTCAATTTGTTCTGTTTAGTAATCCACAGACATTCCCTTTGGGTAGGTCTCTGAGGTTGCTTCCAGGAAGAATTAAATGAAGGAGGAAGTCTTTCCCCTAGAGTGAGTCCTTCCCCCAAAGTGGGTGGTCCATCTCAGAGGGGGCTTTATATAAGGAAGTTCTGGGTGAAACGAATTTCCTTCCTTCCACTTGGCTGCCAGCATGTATTGAAGACCAGCTGCTTTTCAGCAAGCATACAGGCCTTCAGTGCTAGATTGGGACTGCTGAGGCATTTGGCCATGTGGACTGTGTAGCTGCTGAATTCCTTGACAGCAACAACAGCCAGCAACTGCTATTGGACTACCAAAAGGTAATCCAATAAATGCCCTTTTAATATAATTCACTCTAATAGTTCTGTCCCTTTAGAGAACTCTGACTAATGCAGCTAGTTTAGGAAACATAGTCAAAAACCTATGGCTGGAAAGATCATAGCCCCTGTAGTGGGATAAGGGGAGTTATACCATTTGGCTACATGATGTTTGCCTGTCATATTGTCCTCTACATATTATTTTCATTATTTTTATTTATTTATTTGAGAGTGGCAGAGAGAGGAAGAGGCAGATAAAGAGAGAGAGAGAGAGAGAGAGAGAGACAGAGAAAGAGTGGGCACACCAGGGCCTCCAGCCACTGCAAACAAACTCCAGACACATGTGCCCCCTTGTGCATCTGGCTAACGTGGGTCCTAGGGAGTCGAGCCTCGAACCAGGGTTCTTAGGCTTCACAGGCAAGTGCTTAACGCTAAGCCATCTCTCCAGCCCTCTACATATTATTTTCAGGTCCATATATTAGTGCTGTTCTCACTTTAGTTCAGAGAAGCTCCTTTGTTGCAGATGGCAATGACTGCTAGGGAGATTCAAAAACTAATCAACCTGTTGAAAAGAAGTGACAATTGAATGCTCAGCACTAAAATGAGACATCTGTATCATCCCCTGTAAAGCTCAGGGAATATCATGGAAGAAGTGGCAGCGTGAATATAAGAGCCAAAGAAAGGGGAGGAGTGCTATGCAATGCTGCCACTAGCACTGTGTCTGCACAACATTGGGTTCATTAGCATCCAATCCTGACTGATGAGGAGGGCAAATTACATGGAAAGAAGGAGTTCACGGAAAGTTGAGGGGGTTGAAATAAGAAATGAAGGGGAGAGAACTTAAAAGAAAAGAATAGAAGCAAATCCCAATCCAGTGGCAACACAAAGCACAGGGGTTGGAGCTGGAGCTTGGTCACTAACACAAGAGTGTATCTGTCTGTTTGCTGTTTTCTTAATGTATAGTTCTCAAAGCATTGATTTTTTTCCTATTATTTCTTCTAAGTTTTGTCTCCTTTACTACTTTCTTTGGCCTTCTCTTCCATTCACTGAACCCCTTCTTTCAAACTAATTCTTCTTCTATTTTGATTTGTTTTTATTTGCCTTCTTCTATCATTCAGGATGGAATCTGGATGGGCTCAAACCTGTGTAGGTCTGGTCCAGTTAACAACAGCTGCTGTGGAGCTGTGAATACAATATCCATTTGGTGTCTGGAAGACAGCTTTAGATAACCACACTGGACACATTTCAATTACTTTTAACATTGCAGTAACAAAATATCTTAACAAATGCACCTTAAGAAAGGAAGGGTTTATTTTTATTTTTAACTTTTAGTTTTAGGTTTTATTTTTTTGAGGTAGGGTCTCACTCTAGCTCAGGCTGAAGTGGAACTCACTATGTAGTCTCAGGGTAGCCTCAAACTCACAATGATGTTCCTATCTCTGCCTCCCAAGTACTGGGATTAAAGGTGTATACCACTATGCCCAGCAGAAGAGTTTATTTTTGACTCACAGTTTGAAGGTATAGCCCATCATGGTTGGAAAAGCATGATGACAGGAGGATGAAGCAGCTGGTCTACATCAGGAAGCAGACAGCTAAGAATGCTGGGAGTTTGCTTGCTCTGTCCTTTTATTGTTTGTTTGTTTTGTTGTTGTATTTTTTTTTTCAGAGACCAAAGTTTATTGGATGATGCCACTCCCAGTTAAAGTATGTCTTCTCACATCAATTGACTTAATCTAAATCTAGAAAGCTCCTTACAGATATGCCCAGAGGTTTGCCTCCTAGGTGATTTGAGATGTCAAGACTGCAATTGCAATGAGCCATCACAGCACGTTTCCTATTTATGAAATTGTTCTGTGGTCTTTGTTACTATCTTTTTCTTTTCTCTTTTTAGCATATTTTTAAAGTATGTCCATATGTGAACATGCTTTATGGTTCAGTATTTCTAGCCAAATGATATTCCATTATATTGATATATCTCAGTTTGTTTTTTCCATTCACCTGTTTGCGGACATGTGTTGGTTATTTTCACCTTTTGGATGTTATGGATAATGCTGAAACACTCATTTACATACAACCTTTTCTGTAGACATATATTTTCATTTTACTTAAGTTGCATCTTGTAGTGGAGTTATTGTTCACATGATTTTATAATTGTCATAGGAACTGACACAACAATTTTCTTTCTTTTTTTTTTTTTTTTTTCTCTAGCCCAGGCTGATCTGGAATTCACTATGTAGTCTCAGGGTGGCCTCTAACTCATAGTAATCCTCCTACCTCTACCTCTCGAGTGCTGAGATTAAAGGTGTGTGCCACCACGCCCAGTCTGACACAACAATTTTCAAGGAGATCATCCCACTTTTACATCCCAACCAGCAATGCAAACTACTCTAATTCTCTACATCTTTGCCAATACTTTGCTGACTTCTTTATTCTGGCTATCCAAACAAGTGTAAAATATTGTCTCATTTGACTTTTCCTTAATTTCCTTAATGTATAAATGACATTAAACCATTTCCTGTTCTCATTGGCCATCTGCATGTCTCCCTCAGAAAGCATGGTTTCTTGAGTAGGCATCTCCCTAAGTGAGTGTTTTTGTTCTGATGCCAGAATGGCTTCAGCAGCTGTTTTATTTCTCTGTTCATTCTTGAACTTAGCTGGCTCAAGGTCTAGGCTGTATCATGTTCAGATCACAGTGCATATTCCCTCCCATTTGCCATTTATCATAATTCCCAATCTTACTACAGTGACCTTAGTGTTGACTTTATCCATCTTGTTGTAAATGAATTCAATCTCTCTAGGAAAAGAAAGAGGTCATTGTCTTCAGTCTGCTTCTACCCAAGGCATGTCTCTGAGCCAGGGCTCTGGAGCTAGACTGGGCATAATGGCAAGTTTCTCTTTGAGTGATGTACTAGGTTAGTATCATGCTAGGCCAGGGGAGTGATCACCTGTTGTCCTCGGGACTGACTCCACCATGTCCTGAGTTATGGAGCACCAGATCCTCATCATACCTCCGCCAACATGAAGCCACAGTTCCTTGACTAGAAATTGTGCTCAGAGCTTCTTAGCTCTAGTATTTGGAGACAGGGTGAGTAAAACTGCTGTTCTGTCCCTATAGGGAAGGAGCTCTCCAGCCAAAAGTTAGAGAGAGGGAGCCCTGTACTCCTGGATGTAGAAGCAGTCTGGAGAATACCTTGCTTTGCTGAGGAGATGAGAGTCCTCAGCACCAACTCTGGCCTACCTATTGTGATTGAATAAATGTTCCCAAGGAAAGGATCGGGAGTGTCACTGCTCATTTGGATTCATCCATGTTTGTATCAACCTTTTTATGAGAAGAAATATGGGGTTGAGGAAACAGCTGGCAAAGACTGCCTTGCAAGCATGAAGATCTAAGTTCAATCCCCAAAACCCAAAGAAAAATGTCATGGGTAGGTGGCATGCACATTTAATCTTAGTGCTAGGGAGGCAGAGACAAGAGGATCTCTGGAGCTTGCTGGCTAGCCAGTCTAACCTAATTTTGAGACTCTATTTCAGAAAAAGAGATGAATATGTGTATAAGGACTAACATTCAGTGTTTTCCTGCAACCTCTACATGCATGCGTAGGCACCTGCTCCAACACATATAAATTTGAATTTGTGTACACACATATGCACATACCACACATAGAAACAATCAGACAAAAGGAATATATGAAAACAAGTAGTTTGAAAACAAATTTGCAAATATACATTAGGTGATCTGATCCTATCAATCACTACTATAATTATCATTTGAACAAGTGATATGAATGGATGTGATTTTCACAATATCCTACATGTGCTGGCTCCTCATGGAAAGCTCACAATATAGCAAAGCAGATGAGAATGGTAGGTGGGTTGACAGCCAGAGATATGATGAGTAGGTGCTTCTTGAACAGAGGGCGTCAGTGCAGGCTTGGGCAGAAGAGATCTCTGGTTTAAGAGGACCCTCTCTAGCTTTAGAAAGATGAAACCCAAGGTCCAACTCTTACTCTCCAAGAGTATGTGAATTATTTTATGAGAAAAGATACTAACTTTCAAAGATATGAGCTATCAGGTCACTTGGTGTCAATTAGTATAATGCCTTCATTATATATATGAGAAAACACACACTCGGGTTCATTCTTGTAAAATTGATTTGGCACAAGTGATATAATCTAAAGGTAAGCCTGACTTACCCATTGATATTTCCACTAGTAATTATCCTGAGCTACTATCTGTGATCAATGTTCCCAAGAAGTAATTACTGTGGGAATTCAAAGCAGGAGTCTCTAGCGCAGGTGTGCTCAGGGAGAGCTGCTAGCTCAAGCTGATTCCATCTAAGGCAGTGGTTCTCCATCTGCTGTACAAATGCATATCCTTGATGGATGTCCCAGTGCCCCGATATCAGTCAGGCATCAATATTTTGCAATATATTGCAATTTTGCAATAGCCAGGTTAAGAAACCCCTTTGCAATAGAATATGTAGACTAGAAGAATAGGAATGATCAGCAAACTTGAAGGAAGATATTTCAAGTAGTGAAAGTCAGTTTCCCAAAGCCAAGAAATAGAAATGTTTGTGGTGCTTTATAAACACTGTGAAGATTTTGGACACAGCAGCACAAGCCTCTATAATCCCAGCCATCCTGCAGCAAGGAGAGAGGTGGAGACAATAGAATTCCTAGATGCTCACAGGCCAGCTAACCTGGCCTACACATTGAACAACAGGAGACTCTGGCTCAAGCAAGGTTAGTGGTGAAGTTATTTTCTGACCTACACACATCTACTACTCATGACAATTTTTCCTCTCACTCTTTCTCACAAAGTTTATAATAAAATATTTAATATAGACATTTATTAATTATATATTGTTGAAAATATTGAGACTCCTCCTTCCCCTAAGAATGTCTTTTATGGTGTTTATAAGCCACTCATTATTTCATGCTTAATCCACAGTTGAGCTGTGTGTGAAAAGACAAACATCAGAAGCCAGAGCCACAGGCTGCCTCTCTACACTCAGATAGCATGTTTCTTATACTTCCAGAAATAGCCTGAAGAGCTTATATTCCAGTATACCTTTATGCAGTTAGGTTTCCCCACCTGGAAATAGTTTAACATTTCTCTTAAGAAATTCCCTTTCCTCATATTCTAGACTAAACCTGACCTCTGTATTTTGGAATGATAACAAAACAAAGGCAACAGAATGAGAACCCAAATATAACATTTACAAGACTTATCAGGTGTATATATTTCTCTAAATCACCTCTTTCAGTTCCAGGAGTGAATGGAACCTGAGAATTCAGTGCATGTGGTATTCTCAACCATAAGCCAACATACCATTTTCCCTTTCATGAGTCTCTACACAAGTTCAAGGATACATCTCCCAAGAAAACCTTCTCTAGACCCTTGGGCACTGGCCTTCCTTTCCTATATTCTCACAGAAGCAGTTCCTAAAATGTGGACACATTTTATGGTTAGATATTTATTTTCCTACAAAATGGATTCAATTCATGATTATTTATTTAGTATTTCTATTTAAATGATACTTAAAAGAAAATACAAATATATCAGTGCCCTTATTCCACTGTAAAGATGGGGAAATTGGGAATCAGGGAGGAACCCTGCTAAGGTGACAGGCTTTTTGATGGTAGCATGGGACCTGGGTCCAAGCATTACAAAGCAGAGGCTTGTCCCAGAAGCTGCGCCACTGCTGCAAGGTCCAGAGCTTCAACTGGAAAGGCTCTTCCCGTCCCTCACCTTCTGCTTTCTCAAAGCCTGCATGAGGAAGAACAAAAATAAGTGTTTCTGCATTAAGCTAGCACTGATGCCAACTAAGAGGAAAACATGAATAGCCAGGGAAGATGTCTCATTAAGAAGGAGAGGACACCTTGTTACTATTATGGCATGATTTTGGAGTGGGTGATTTCATCGGTGGATACTATCAGGACCATAAACCTCAGGTGCATTGAAGCAGATTCTGGATCCTTTCAAATACTTCTCGCAACTGGAACCTGCACACTAAATGAAATGCACAAGGATCATTGTGGCCATTGGAAGCCTCTGTGGAATGGAAATGGGCTTCTCACTGGAGGGCACACTGTTGGACATATTCATATATACGAAGAGAGGTTGGTACCCTTTAACATGGACAATATACATTATCATATGTACTTGATACCTGGGTTCTTCTTCAAACCAACCATAACAGAGTCTTCATGGAGAGAAGCAAAGCACATCTGCGAATTCCGATGTGAGAACCTCCACAGCAGGGTTAGAGCACATGACAACTCCTTAGTCCTGATTATTATGTTAAGAGAGTTTTTTGAAATTTTTGTGTGTATGATGTGTGACTGCATTTTTTATTATTAATATTTTATTTTTATTTATTTGAGAGAGAGAGAGAAAGAGGTGGAGAGAGAGAATAGGTACTATGACAATGAATTCTAGACACATGCGCCACCTTGAGCATCTGGCTCACATGGGTCCTGGGGAACTAAAACTTGGTCCTTTGGTTTGGGGCCCAAACTCAAATTCTCATGCTTGTGCTATAAGAAGCTTTATTGGCTACTATGGTTCCACCCCTATATACAAATATTACAAATATTTTTAAGATAAAGGCACCTTCATGGAGCACCTGTGAATAGCTCAGAATTCTTGGAGTTAGGAGGAAGAAGAGACTTCTTACTTAGAATATCCCCTATAGTTCAGAGGCACTCTTTCTCCTTTCCATGCTGACAGATTCATAGCACTTGGAACCAGAACTGGTTTGGAATGCTTTGATTACTCCTGACTGTCCAAATTTTCCATGGATTGCAGTCCACGCTGACAGCTGACCCCATGCTAGTATAGCTTATGCTGGCCGGCTCTATCCAACTCCGGTTTATAGAACCCTCTTCTTCCTAGGTCAGAAGTTGCTTCAAAACAAATTTTGCTTATAACGTCTCTCAATATTTCCTGGTCTGTTATATGCTGATTGGAGTTGTGTTAGCAGCTAACACTGCACTGGGAAAGAAGAACCTTATTCAGGACCCAGACCTGACAATAAGTCGTTCTTTCTGCATTTGATTTTAATTAGCTTTGTAATATCCATGTTCCCTGGGGACTTGCCAGGTCAGCAAGTGAAAGGACATTTGCAAAAGATTAATTTACTCAACCCAGACCCATGTGAGCTATAGCTAAGTAGGAGGGGCTAATTTATATAATGGCTTTCAATAGGACACAGATGCCTCAAACATGCCCTGTCCTTCTATGAGCTGAATGCTTAAAATTGAAGGCCTAGAATCTTCCCTTGGTGTAGGTTTCCTTTAAAAATTAATTTTATTTAGTGACAATCTCTCTATATTTACTTATCTACCATCAAGGTTTCCTTCCAATATTGAAGAAGCAAAATGTTAATATATTTACAAGATGAATCATTCAGGAATAAAATTTGATTCCATTTAATCTGTAGCTATGATTGGAAATGCATTGGTACTTTTTTATCATTTTATTTTTTTATTAAATAGTTTTGAATTCAGTAAATACAGTCAGTTTGGAACCATTATTAGGCTCATCCATGACCTACCCCCTCCCCTTGGGCCCTCCTGTTGAGGTATATCGGTCATGCATTGTGGAGTTAGCCCATAGTTATGGGTAAGATAAATGTCTCTACATATTATGACCCAACATGTGGCTCTGACATTCTTTCCGCCCCCTCTTCTGCAAAATGTCCCTGAGCCATGTTGGGTTTGTTTTTGGTGTGCTTCAGTGATGAGGTGTTGGGGGCCTCTGGGACTCTGGCTCTCTGATTTTGTAGGAGTTGATTTTTCTCTGTGTTGATATCCTTCCCCCTTGTGTTGGTATCCAGTTCATTAGGAAAACAGCACTCTTGCTTGTTTCCCCAATTTTTCTTGGTTTCACCCCGGGCCCTTTTGAGGTATGATGGAGTGGCTCAATCCTTATCTGGAAAAGAGAAGCAGATTCTCCAACAGAGACTAGGTTAGCACCAGGACAAATGAGCTAACCCTTATTTTTTTTTTTAATTTAATTTATTAGTTTTCGTTTCAGTAAATACAGGCAGTTTGGTACCATTATTTAGGCTCATCTATGATCTACCCCCTCCATTGGACCCACCCTTGTTGATATAAATGGGTCGTGCATTGTGGAGTTAGCCCACAGTTATTGGTACGATAAATGTCTCTGCATATCATGACCCAACATGTGACTCTGAAATTCTTTCTGCCCCCTCTTCCACAAAATTTCCCTGAGCCATGTTGGGTTCATTTTAGGTCTGCTTCAGTGCTGAGGTGTTGGGGGCCTCTGAAGCTCTGGCTCTCTGATTTGGTAGTAGTTGATTTTTCTCTGGGTTGGTCTCCTTCCCCTTTGTGCTGATATCTGGTTTACAGGAAAACATCACCCTTGCTTGTTTCGCCAATTATCCTTAGTTTCAGTCGGGCCCCTATTGATGTATGTTGGGGCAGCTCTCTCCTTAGGATCTGCATCTATCTGAAAAAGAGAAGCAGATTCTACAATGGAGAGTAAGATAGCACCCAGAAAATTGAGATAACAATTACTTTTTTGATAGAGAGTTTGATAGGTGTGGGCTCACTTGTACCCGATGATTGATGGTAGCTTGATATTGGAGAATGGGCTTATGTTTGGGTATGGTTCTGACTTGTTTCCCAGCTCCAGCTATGGGTCTCGTACCACTGAGGGGATCAGTTAGCCAAATCAAGAACAGTTGGTTCCCCACCATGGCTGTGTGCCACTATTGCACTTGTGTGGGCATCACATCAAGTTATTTGTTGCTAATTAGGTTAGACAATGAGTTGCTTGGACAGATATTGGTCATTTCCCCCAGTCACCCATGTAGCATCTTCTGGCACTAGATATGCTGACTGTCTGGGGACTTACTCTCTCCTGGCTTCCAGCCATGCCATTCCATTTTATGTGTCAGCTGTGTATGGAGTCTTCAGCAACAGGGTCTTACCACTGGCCTTTGGTGGGTCACCAACTACTCTGAAAGAAGTCTGTCATTGTTTTGGGAACCCTTGTAGGTTTCTCTGATCAAAAGCTCATTGTGGATGGTAGCCCCAAACTAGCAGTGGGGGTTACAGGTCAGTGCCCACTAATAAATTGAGGAAGAACATAACTAATATACAAGAGTTAGAGATGAGAGAGATAGAGGGGAAAAGGGGAGAGGGAAGGAGGGAAGATGTAGAAGATTTAGGTTAGTCTTGATCCTACCCTCTCCAGTGTCTTGTGGTTCAGGTGTTTCCTGTAAGGGTCTAATGAAGGTTCAGCCATTTGGCCTGTCTTTTAGGAAGTAGATTTTATGGTACCATTGCCATTTGGGTCCAGATTACTGTTTCCCACCCCTTCGATGTCCTTGCCACCCTCCCCATCCATCCTATTGTCTAGTCCATGAGGTGGTTGCTGGGTATGCAAGGTATCTTGGGTAGATACAGGATAGGTGTTGTAGATGAGTGAGACTATGTGTTGATTTTTTTTTCTGTGATTGGGTAAGTTCACTGAAGATGATCTGCTCCAGTTTCAACCATTTTTCCTCAAATTTCATTGTGTCATTTTTTCTTACTGCTGTATAGAATTCCATTGTGTAGATATACCACATCTTTGTTATCCATTCTTCTAATGACGGACATCTGGGTTGATGCCACCTTTTAGCTATTATGAATTGAGCTGCTACAAACATGATTGAGCAAATATCTCTGGCCTGTGGTTTGAAAGTTTTACGGTAGATTCCCAGTAAGGGTATAACTGGGTCTGTTGCTATTTCTATAGTCAGCTTTTTCAGGAGTCTCCATATTGCTTTCCAAAGTGTTTGTACCATCCTGCACTCCCACCAACAGTGAATGAGTGTCCCTACTTCTCCACATCCTCGTCAGCATTTATTTTCATTTGATTTTTTGATGGTGGCTATCCTTGTTGGGGTAAGGTGGAATCTCATAGTTGTTTAATTTGCATTTCTCTGATGATTAGGGATGATGAACCTTTTCTTAAGTGTGTGTTTCCCATTTGTATATCTTCCTCTGTGCATTGCCTGTTCAACTCTGTGCCCCATTTTGTGAGTGGGGTGTTTGTCTTCTTATTGTTTAGACTTTTGAGTTCTTTGTAGATTCTAGAGATTAGGCATCTATCAGTTGGATAACCTGCAAATATTTTCTCCCATTCTGTGGGTATTCTATTGGCTTTGCTAACTATATGCTTGTCTGTAAAGAAACTCTTCAGCTTCATATGATCCCATTGGTTGGGTGACAGTATAAGAACTTGAGGCACTGGGGTTTTGTTCAGGAAGTCTTTTTCCATTCCTATATCATGGAAAGTACATCCTAAATTTTCTTCCAGCAGTATTTGAGTTTCTAGTCTTATGTTGAGGTCTTTGATCCATTTGGATTTGAGTGTAGTGCATGGTGAAATGTGTGGATCAAGTTTTAGTTTCCTGCATGTGGTTATCCAGTTTGTCCAGCACCATTTGTTGAAGATGCTATCTTTTTTCCAGCCTATTTTGTTTGGGCTTTTGTCGAATATCAAGTAGCTATAGTTGGTGGACCCAAAATCCAGGTCCTCAAGTTTATTCCATTGGTCTATACTACTGTTTTTATGCCAATACCATGCTGATTTTATTACTATGGCTTTGTAGTATAGCTTTATATCAGGTATGGTGATGCCACCAGAGGTATTTCTTTTGCTGAGGATATGTTTGAATATGCAAGGCCTTCTGTTTTTCCATATGAAATTAGAGATCATTTTTTCTATCTCTGTGAAGAACACTGTAGGGATTTTAATTAGAATTGTGTTAAATATATATATATTGCCTTTGGTAGGATTGTCATCTTCACAATGTTAATTCTGCCTATCTAGGAGCATGGGAGGTCTTTCCATCTTCTCAGGTCCTCTTCAATTTCTTTTTTGAGAGTTCTTATATTTTCATTGTATAGATCTTTTACTTCCTTGGTTAATGTTATTCCAAGGTATTTGTTGTTGTTGTTGTTGTTGTTGCTATTCAAAATGGGATTATTGGGCTGGAGAGATGGCTTAGCGGTTAAGCGCTTGCCTGTGAAGCCTAAGGACGCTGGTTGGAGGTCGATACTCCAGCACCCACGTTAGCCAGCTGCACAAGGGGGCACACGTGTCTGGAGTTCGTTTGCAGTGGCTGGAGGTCCTGGCGCGCCCATTCTCTGTCTCTCTCTATCCGCCCCTTTCTCTCTCTGTCTGTCTCTCTCAAATAAATAAATAAAAACTTAAAAAAAGAAAATGGGAATATGTCCCTTATTTCTTTTTCTGAATCTTTGTCATTTGCATGCAGAAATGTTACCAACTTTTGTGCATTGATTTTGTATCCTGATACTTTGCTATAGGAGTTAATCACCTTCAGGAGATTTGGGATGGAGTCTCTCAGGTCTCTTACATATATAATCATGTCATCAGCAAATAGAGCTAACTTACCTTCTTCCTTTCCAAATTGTATCCCTTTTATTTCCTTCTCCTGCCTTATTGCTTGGGCTAGGACTTCCAGAACTATATTGAAAAGCAGAGGTGAGAGAGGACATCCCTGTCATGTTCCTGATCTCAATGGGAATTCCTCCAGTCTCTCTCCATTAAGTACTATTCGGGCCTTAGGAGCTTTGTATATTGCCTTTATTATGTTAAGATGTGAACCAGCCATGCCGATTCTCTCCAATGTTTTTTTTTTTTTTATAAATTTTTATTTATTTATTTATTTGAGAGCGACAGACACAGAGAGAAAGACAGATAGAGGGAGAGAGAGAGAATGGGCGCGCCAGGGCTTCCAGCCTCTGCAAACGAACTCCAGACGCGTGCGCCCCCTTGTGCATCTGGCTATCGTGGGACCTGGGGAACCGAGCCTCGAACCGGGGTCCTTAGGCTTCACAGGCAAGCGCTTAACCGCTAAGCCATCTCTCCAGCCCCCTCTCCAATGTTTTGATCGTGAAGTGATGTTGTATCTTGTCAAAGGCCTTTTCTGCATCTATCGAAATGATCATGTGGTTTTTATGTTTAAGCTTGTTTATGTGGTGTATTACATTGACAGATTTTCGTATGTTAAACGACCCTTGTGTTCCTGCGATAAATCCCACTTGGTCAAGGTGGATAATGCTTTGATTTGTTGTTGGATTCAGTTTACTAGTATTGTGTTCAGGATCTTTGTATCTATGCTCATTAGAGAAATAGGCCAGTAGTTTTCTTTTCTTGTGGCATCTCTGCCTGGTTTTGGGATTAGGGTCAAACTAGCTTTACAGAAGGAGTTGGGTAGCTTTCCCTGTTCTTCAATTGTGTGTCACAGTTTTAGAAAGATTGGTTTGAGTTCTTCCATGAAGGTTTGATAAAATTTGTCTGGGAATCCATCTGGTCCGGGACTCTTCTTTTTTGGGAGGTTTTTTTTATTACTTTTTCAATCACCATGAGTGTGATGGGTTCATTGAGGTGATTAATCTGCTCTGAGTTTAGCTTTGGTAGATGACATGAGTCCAGGAATTTATCCATCTCCTCCACCTTTTCCAGTTCTGTGAAGTAGAAGTTTTTGAAATAAGTCCTGATGGTTCTCCCAATTTCACTGATGTCTGTTGTGATCTCTCCTTTTTCATTTTGAATTTTGTTAATTTGGAGTCTCTCCTTTATTTGCTTGATCAAATTGGCCAGAGGTTTGTCAATCTTGTTTATTTTTTCAAAGAACCAGATCTTTGTTTTGTCAATGGCCTTAAATGTTTCCTTGGTTTCCAATTCATTAATTTCTGCTCAGATTTTAATTATTTCTTTCCTTCTGGAGCTCTTTGGGTTGGATTTTTCTTGTTTTTCCAATGCCTTAGGTGGATGGTTAGGCTATTGATTTGGGATCTCTCTGTCTTTTTTATGAAGGCATTGAGTGCTATGAATTTTCCCCTAAGGACTACCTTCATTGTGTCCCATAAGTTTTGGTATGATGTGTTCTCATTGTCATTCAATTCCAGGAATTTTGCAGTTTCATTTTTTATTTCATCCACTATCCATTTATTGTTTAAGAGTGTGCTATTCAGTTTCCAGTTTCTGTTGGGGTTCTTGTTGGATTTTTTGTTGTTGATTTCTAGCAATATTGCATTATGATCTGATATCTTGCAGGGAATTATGCCAATTTTTCTAAATATGTGGAGGCAGTCTTTGTGACCCAGTATATGGTCTATTTTAGAGAATGTTCCATGGGCTGGTGAGAAGAATGTGCAGTCTGTGGATTTGGGATGAAAAGTACTATAGATGTCTATTAGGTCTAAGTGCTCTATCATTTTGTTGAGCTCTCTTACTTCCCTGTTGAGCTTCTGTTTGGATGATCTGTCTATTACTGATATTGGTGTTTTGAAGTCCCCAGCTATGATGGTGTTGGTGGTTATTTCTGTTTTATTGTCAAGTAGGTTTTGTTTTATGAACAGTGGTGCCCCTGTGTTTGGTGCATACAGATTTATGATTGTAATATCCTCTTGATGTATTGTTCCCTTTATAAGTAGGAAGTAGCCTTCTTTGTCTTTTTTGATTGTTTTTGGTTTGAAGTCAATTTTATCTAATATTAATATAGCTACACCTGCTCGTTTCTTATTCCTATTTGCTTGGAATATTGTTTTCCACCCTTTCACCCTGAGGAGGTTTCTGTCTTTAGTGGTAATGTGGGTTTCTTGAAGGCAGCAGATTGAGGGGTCTAATTTTTTAATCCATCCTGTTAGCTTGTGTCTCTTGGTGGGTGAATTAAGGCCATTAATATTTAGGGTGATGGCTGTGAGATTTGATTTGATCCCTGCCATGTTGTGGTGGTAGAGGTGTGTTGGTGTTTCCATGGAATTTTAAATTTTTTGTTTCTTCTCTGGTTTTGGTTGTTGTGATCTGCTTCTTATATGCATTTTTGTTTAGTTATTTGTTTCTTCTCTGTGGAGAATTTCCTGGAATACTTTCTGTAGTTTTGGTTTTGTGTTCATATAATTGTAAAGCTGAGTTTTGTCATGGAGATTTTCCTTTCACCATGTATTATAAGGGAGACTTTTGCCAGGTAGAGTAGTTTGGTTTGGAAGCCATAGTTTCTTAGAATTTGGAGAGTTTCATTCATTCCAGGCCCTTCTAGCTTTCAGGGTTTCCATTGAGAAGTCTGAAGTAATTCTGATGGGGTTTCCTTTCAAAGTAGTGTGCTATTTTTCCTAGCTCCTTTTAGGATTTTCTCTTTGGTGTCAATGTTTAGAGTCTTCTTGATAATGTGTCTTGGAGAGTTTCTCCTTTGGTCCAGTCTGTTTGGAGTTATGTTTGCTTCTTGAATCTTGATGCGCCTTTCTTTTAAGAGACTGGGGAAGTTTTCTTCAAATATTGTGTTAAATAAGTTCTCCATGCCTTTGGTCTGAAATTCTTCTCCTTCTGGTATTCCAATGATTCTGATATTAGGACGTTCAACTGTATCCCACAATTCCCTCATGTTCTGTTCACCGGAACTTTTGTATTTACTGAAATTTTTGGATTCTCGAACTGTTTCTTCCATCCTGTCTTCCAGATCCACATTTCTATCTTCCACTTTGCTGACTCTATTCTTGAAAGCCTCTAGCGATTTTTGGACTTGTTCAATTAAGTTTGCATTTTCTACTACTTTCCTATGTATCACTTCCATCACTCTGTCCAGCTCCCTTTTCACCTCATTTTCTTATTTTCTTGATGATTCTTGGAATTCATCCTTGCATTTCTTTATGTTTTCATTTAGTGTGGCCAGTTGATTTTTAAGGTCCTCTTTTTTTCACTCTCCCTCAACTCTCTTAGTCTCTTTGAATTCCTTCCAGTGTCTTATCATATTGCTCTAGCTTAGTGATGGTAGCATCAACATGATTATCTGTCCTTTGTAGCTTTCCTGCAAGTTCTAGGAGGTTGGTCAGTGTTGCATTGCTCATAGCTTTCACTTGATGTTCTCATCTATGTTTTGGTTAGATGTAATCCTTGTTGGACTGGGTGATCTGTCGGGATTTTCTTGTATTTTATTTTTCATGTTATTTCTTTTGTGCTGTGGTCTACCCATAACAGTGTATGGGCTGGTAGGTGGGTGGACCAGCCTGGGATGTAGCTCAATGAGAATCCAAGGCAGCCTGGGGCAATTGCAAGCAGCCTGTGTTTTTTCTTTCTCTCTTACCAAAGCCGCCTATCTACTGCCTGACAGGGGTGCCAAAGTTGCCTGAATTCTCAACCAGTAATGCACCAAAGCTGCCTGCCTTCAAGTTTGAAAGGGGACTGAGGTAGCAAGCCCTGAAGCTGCCCAAACTCTGGCTGGGAGCACTGGGACCTGCAAACAGTCTGTGCTCTCCAACCTCAGGGGTGTGGGGGATGTGTGGTGACTGACAGGTTGGGGATGGCACCTGAGCTGGTGCTAGTGACTCAGTGTGGGCTTGTGTGCCCCTTGCTGTGGGACTGGTCCCACTGCACGTGCAATTGTAGTGCAGAGGCAGCTGATGTGGGCATGGGATCAGGACATAGCAGAGGCTGGTGGCATTCAAGCAACCAGAACACAGCTGTGGGGGGGGGGGGTCTGGCAGCCACCTAATCATGGCAGAGGTGGCCCCCATGGGTGTGCGAACCGAGCACAGCATGGCGGGCCCACACACGTGATCAGAGCACAATGGCAGAGGTCCCCGCGTCAGTGCAGTGGGCTGGCGGGCACGAAATGGGCTGGCAGGCACACATTCGGAACACAGCTGTGCAGGGCATGGGGCACAGTGGCTGTATGTGTGGGGGTAGACTACGCACCCTAGGGGGGATCCATGCTTCCCTGTTTTTCCCCACTCTGTGCCCTCCCACTGGGAAGAAGTCCCTGGGAACCCTTAATTTCTTTCCTTTCTTTCCCCGGTATCTGCAGCGCAGCTAGGTGGTCACCATCTTGGCTGGAAGTCTCTAACCCTTACTTTTTTATAGAGAATTAAATAGGTATAGACCCTCTTGTAGCCCATGATTGATGGTAGCTTGATACTAGACTGTGGGCTTGTTTTTGGATATAGTTCTGTTGTTTCCCAGCTCCAGCTATGAGTCCCATACCACTGAGGGAATTAGTTAGCCAAATCAAGAGAGTTGGTTCCCCACTATGGCTGTATGCAACTGTTGCACTTGTGTGGGCATAACACCAGGTTATTTGCTGCTAAGTAGGTTAGACTATGAGTTTCTTGGACAAATATTGGTCATTTTCCCCCAGTCGCCCATGTAGCACCTTCTGGCACTAGACAAGCTGACTATCTGGAGACTGACTCTCTTCCAACTTCCAGCCATGGAGTTCCATTTTACATGTCAACAACATAAGGTGTCTTCAGTAGTAGGGTCTTACCACTAAACTTTGGTGGGTCATCAAGTACTGTGACAGAAGTCTGTCATTGTTTTGGGAACCCTTGTAGGTTTCTCTGATCAAAAGCTCATTGTGGATGGTAGGCCCAAGCTGGAAGTGAGGGTTACAGGTCAGTGTCCACTAAGAAATTGAGGAAGAACATAACTAATATACAAGAGTTAGAGAGGAGAGAGATAGAGGGGAGAGGGGGAGAGGGAGGGAGGGAAGATGTAGGAGATTTAGGTCAGTTATGATCCTACCCTCTCCAGTGTCTTGTGGTTCAGGTATTCCCTGTAAGGGCCTGGTGAAGGTTCAGTCATTTGGTCTGCCTTTTAGGAAGTACAATTTTGTCGTACCATTGCCATTTGTGTTTAGATTTGTGTTTCCCACCCCTTCAATGCCCTCCCCTCCCTCCCCATCTATCCTAATGTCTGAACCATGAGATGCTTGCTGGGTATGCAAGGTATCTTGTGTAGATTCAGGTTAGGTGCTGTAGATGAGTGAGACTATGTGGTGACTTTTTTTTTTTGTGATTGGGTAAGTTCACTGAGAATTATCTCTTCCAGGTTCAACCATTTTTTCCTCAAATTTCATTGTGTCATTTTTTCTTACTGTTGTATAGCATTCCATTGTGTAGATATACCACATCTTAGTTATCCATTCTTCAAGTAAAGGACATCTGGGTTGATTCCAGCTTTTAGATATTATGAATTGAGCTGCTACAAACATGGTTGAGTAAATCTCTATGGTCTGTGGTTTGAAGGTTTTAGGACATTGGTACTTTTTTAACATAGCATTACCTTCTCAGGGCGAACCTGGCGACTAGTTGCTCCTGGTATAAACTAAGTGTCTGCTAGAGTCACTTGGTTCTACACTCTGGATCTAGCTTCTATGCTGGAAGATTTGGCTTTGACTCTCTGGGAACTAGTGACAGTCCATACTGTCACTTGTTCATCAGAGTGGCTGTGAAGCATGCAGCGGGTGAGTAATGCCCATGTGTGATGGTTTAATGAATGTTGTTACTTTAGTAACTCTATTAGTTACTTTTATCTTTGTTGTAAAAGAATACTAGGCAAAAACAACTCAAAGGAGGAAAAAGTTATTTTGGCTCATGGTTTGAGGAAATACAATATCTCATGGAAGGAAGGTAGGGTGTTTTGATTTAGTTGTCCCCTATAAACTAATTTGTTCTGAATGCTGGGTCCCCAGATGTAGGCAATTTGGAAATTGGAACCTTTTTGGAGGTGTGTTGTTGGGGGTTGGGCTTATGGGTGATATAGCCAGCTCTCCCTTGCCAGTGTTTGGCATACTCTCCTACTGCTATCTTCCACATGATACTGGAGGAGAAGCCCAACTTCTGCTCATGCTTTGGTTTACCATTCTATCCTCGAACTGTCCCTAGAGTCTAAAAGTCAAAATAAACCTTTTTCCTCCCAAATGCTGCATCTGATCACGTATTTGTTCATCTAGCATTGCAAAGGTGACTACAACAGTAAATTTTGTAGTGAGAAGTGGGGCTGTTGACCCTAAAATTTGACTGTGTAGCTTTTGGCATTTTAAGACTGATTTATGGGAGGAATATGGAAAAAAAATATTGAAAACATGGCCTAAGCAATGCCTTACAATGCCATAAATAGAACTTGATGTCTTTTGGTCAGAATTGAAAGACCTGAATGCAGTAGGTACTGTGGGGTTTGAATTATGAAAGAAGAAATAACTTTGTCCAGACTGGGCTAATAGCAGTTTGTGTAAGAGTTTTGCTGTTATGTCTGTGTCCAGAGAATTTGTGCTGAATTGTGTTTCATAGAAGTGGACCTGTGTGAGCAGAATGAGCAGAATTATATAACACAGGAAGTAATAAAATTGTCAGGCTGAAACTGCTGCCCATTAAACTTATCAATAAAGTCTAACTGTCACATAGTAATAATGAATTATGTCCCTGCATTGTACTGACATTGTTGATTCTGTCTTCAGTATATACACAAAAATGTGTGAGCCATGAATATATTAATTAGTCTGATTTTGATGTACTTATGTCAAAGCCACTTGTGTACACATTAAGTACATACAATTATTTGCTTGCAATAATACCTCAATGAAGCTGTGAAGAAATTAGTTTAAATAATCAATTGATGCTATTGATTCCCAAATTCTTCTCTAACCACAAAATATCATTTCAATGGAAATTTTCATATTGGACACCTATCTCCTCACACATAGAATATCATGAGAAAGAACTTCTTTACTTTACTTGTGTTGTCCACTATACTGTGTGTCTGTGTATAAAACATATAAAGCCCCACAAATATTTTAGTACTCTAACAAAAAATCACATTTCCTATACTAATTTTTCAGATCCCTTCACACAGAATTATAACTAATATTCCCCTTTTCTTGTCACCAGAGCACCTAGTTTCTTCCACTGTAAGCCTTATCCTTTGCCATTTTTTAGGCTAAGGAGAAGGCATGGTGGTTAATGATACATGCTTGCAAAACCTGACAGCTCAGGTTTGATTTCTCAGTGCCCTCAAAAAGCCAGATGCACAGTGAGTCTGGAGTTTGTTCGCAGTGGCAAGAAGTTTCAACTAAATAAAATAATTTAAAAAGCTTCCATATATTATTTTTACTACTAACAGAAGAAGTTAGCTCTTAGTGTTTCTGTCATTGGCATGAATTACATATTGCAGACAGACTTTTTATAGCAACTGTATAAACTTACAATGGATCCCCAGATTTACAATGGATTTCTATGCTTCCAAGTCTTGATACCTCCAACTGCCCCTTGGTAAAACTCTGGAATTTACACCTAGAGATCATGTCTGACCAGAAGGCATAACAGTCCTTATCTTCCATAGGGCTAGGCCAAGGTGACTCTCCTTGGCTTGGCAACATACTCTTCCTGTCTGCTTGAATGTGAAATGTCACCAAGAGGTTCATATGTTTGAACAGTTGGTCCCCAGCTGGTGGCAATGTTTTGTGCACTCATAGAATATCTGGGGGGTGGGGCCTATCTAGACAAAATGAGTCTTGTTTGGTGTGTCTTGAGGTTTATAATGGGCCCCTGTCCTGTTCTAGTTCTGCTTCATGGCCTGTAGAGAAGTGAACAAGTAGCCCCATGCTCCTATCACCACAGTCATGAACCATTCCCACCCATACAATTTTCTTGCCATAATAAACTGTATTACCTCAAGCTCTGAACCAAAATAAACCTATTTTCCCTTACATTGTTTTTTGTTAGGTATTTGGTCACAGCAATGTGAAAAATTAAACAATATGCCAAGCTCTTACTCTGGATTCTGAACAGAATATATTAATTTTCTTATGCCCTGGCTGAGGTCAGACACTTGGGACCAAAATCAACACTGAGCTAGCATAGTGCCATCCTCTAACATTGTGTCACTTTCTTCCTTTCACTGTCCTGATATGGTTCACTCATAGTTGTCACACCTATCCTCAGTCGTCCATGGAGTATGTTAATCCAGGGTCTATCCTTTGCATTGACATTCTTTATTCATCATGAAAGTGTCATCATCAGTGAAGAGAACGTGTTGCCTCAATTTATAGACAAGGAGGAAGGGAGTATTATGCCCAATTGAAGCATCAAACTTGAGAGAACTGACTTTTTCTGTTTTCTAGCCACAGAATGCTGCCTCCAATTCCTGATTCTGTTTGTTTTTCAGGTCCCTGACTTGGGTGTTAAGTGAGTCCTGGGACTTCCATGACTCAGCATTATCCTTAAAATTCTGGAATCACAGTGATAAGACTGGACCTGGTGACTGTCACCCAAATTGGCATCTTTCTCAGATACTGTTATAAGAAGTATGTAAACATTTCAAACAAATTGTCTTCTAAATGGAACAAAAGCTAAAGAGAAAGGACATGCCTCAAGTAATCAGAAAATAATCATTTTAGTGTCTGTGGTGGCTAGCACCTGAAACTCATCCCTAAGGTCTTCTTCCAGTAAATTATATAAAGTGGGCAAGTCAGTGGAAGTTATTAAAATAGATGTCATAGTAACAAGCAATGATCACATTAGAAATGTCTCATGCATCAACTTTGAAAAAATCTAACAACTACAGGAATGAAACAATTGGCATTATTACTTCTATTTAATGATAACACAAAAGAGATACAAAATGTGCCAAAAATCTAGATGGCATATAGCAGGGTGCTGAATTTAGGATTTTGATTGATAAGAAGCAATGTTCTTGATTTCATGCTAATGTTAATCTAATAACATGGTTCCTAACATCCAGTGCAGCTTTGTCATCAACCTGAGATAGTGAGTATCAGGACTGAGCCTATGTGATTGCTTGCTATGATGGGTTAGCATTGGGGATTACTTCTACCTTAAAAGGACAAATCAGCATTCACTCAAGTGGAATATTTACCTTGCCATATAACTATATTACAGTATTACTTTATAAGTCTCTAAAAGATGAAATGCTGCAATTTGTAACTCAAACTTAAAAGACTAAAATATTCTTCTCTCTCAGGTAATGGCTTGTGCTTGAAAAAAATCATATTATGACTACCAAATGAAGCACCTTCTAAGCCCTTTCAGTAAATACTTAGCTACGAATGACTCAATCCTTTTGACAAAATTTGGAAATAAATATAGTTTTTTGTTTTTTGGTTTTTTTTTTTTTTGTCTCAGCTGAAGAAACTGAGCTACAGAAAATATAAGAAGCATGTCAGAAATGACCAAGTAGGAGGGTTGCTACTATAATCCAAAAGTTTGAACACTATGCCAACTGGATTTTGCTCTCTTACAGCTTGTTCCTCTCCTGGGTAGTGGGAACCATGCTAAATCAGGATCGCAGTATAGACAAAACTCCAAGGAGAGAAAAATGTATTCAGTCACAGTTGGGACTAGATAGCTACATCTGTCTCTAAATACTTCCTACCCCATGGCCTGGCCACATACACAGGAATGCTGGGTTTGCATCCTGAAGGGATTTTATCTTCCTTAGCCTTTGCATTGCTGCTTATTGTTAATTCCATTGCAGCATTGTTTGTACCACCGAGGGCAACTCCCAAAATATCCTTGTGCAATTTTCACTTTGCTCACAGTACCCTGGCTTAGACCTTAGAAAAGAATACCTCACTCATTTAAGTGGGTTTCTGTGCTTGGGACCTTACATAGCTGAGCATCATCACTGTGTCTGGATATTGTGACACAACCATTAAGTACATAGAAAATGGCCTCTGCTGGTAAACTCTGCCTAAAGCACTTCCCTCCTGCAGAGTGTCATCAGAGCCCTCAGTGACAACACATAAAGACCTTCTCTATGCCAGAACTTTTCAAGTCTAGCAAGTGCAAGAAATATGAAAATTATTCAGGGCCAATATGTATTGCTTGCTGTTGAGATAAAACTTGTGAAATTCATCCGGGAGTGGTGCTTAACGCCTTTAATCCCATAATCCAGGAGACAACAGTAGGAGGATTGCCATGAGTTGAAGGCCATCCTGAGACTACATAGTGAATTCCAGGTCAGCCAGGGCTAGAGTGAAACCCTACCTACCTATAAAAAGCAAAAAAAGACAACCAACCAAAAATATTGTGAAATTCTAGTATGTTTCAATTCAACTAAATCTTACTTTTGGTGTCTGTGTCCCCTCTAAAATCAGATTTATTTTATTTTGTTTTCCCTTTCCAAAAACTATTCCTCTTATAATCATCTCAAATAAAGTGTCTGCTGAGCTATGGATTGTGCTGATACATATGTCTGACTATAAAAATCAGAGAGGAGATGGAGAGGATGTCAGAGCCACACATTGGGCCATAATACACAGAGACATTGCCTTCTACCCATAACTGTGGGCTAGCCCCACAATCCACAGCCCATATTCCCCAATGAGGAGGGTCCCTTTGGAGGGGGGCAGGACAGGGAGGAGGCTAACAATGCCACCAACTTGACTATATACACTGAGTACAAAACAAATTTAAAAAATGAAACAAAAAAGTCACCCTTCATCATCTCCAGAGGCTTTTGTTCTGAGCAGAGTAGAACAAGTACATGAAAAGTTAAGTAGGAGCCATGTTCAGTAGTAGTGGAGAGATTCATATACATGCCTGCTTGAATTTGACATTAGAAATGACTTTCATGCTAACACTTGTGAATCGCTCTTAAGTCTCACTTGCTGGCAGCTGCTGCTCTGTCCTCACTTGTGCTGAGTGCCATTTGCCTACTCTCAGAGCACCTTGGTAAGAACTGACATCCAGATCTCCTTAGGAATCAGTGTGAGAAGGGCTAATGAAGTGTTCTCAGGGATCTGCAGTAAATTAAATGGGGATCCTGTGATTACATTCAGCTCTTACTGTCTCCAAAAATAAGAAGGTTCTATCAGACCACTAAGGAGCCTTGACTGAGCCCTGAATACATGTGGATTTTTCTGGTATTGGTGATCCCAGAACTGGTGGCTTTTGGGACCTGGAAAATGGTCTGATTATTTCCTGGCTCACAGAAGGATATGGGCAATGCACTAGCCTTCTTCCTTAATCATTCTTTGATCTTAGTCCATTGAAGTCCTGAGAACCGGTATCACTTATCACAGTGGTGTCGTGGCACACATCTTTAATCCCAGAATTTGGGAGGCAGAGATAGAAAGATCACTGTGAGTTCAGGGCCACCATGAGACTACATAGTTAATTTCCAGGTCAGCCTGGGCCAGAGTGAGACCCTACCTCGAAAAACAAAACCAAGAAAAAAAAAAAAAAAACATAAAAACGGATGCAGTGGCTTCTTTCTCACTCCTACCTCACCTCAGCTGTGAGAAGAACACAATTCAGAATATAAAATTGAGAATGAGAGGTCATGGGCAGCAAGTATGGTGGAGAACTCAAATACATGATTTGCTTTGATAAGCACTGAATGTCCTTGGGTCTAGAATTCTACTCCTTATTTTTCTCTCAGGAGATGAATAGATACAATCCATTTTCCAGGAAAGAGAGCTGTTGAGATTGATGCTGAAGAAAGGATACTTAGAGGAAAGATACGTGGAGTGACAGGTGTGAGTTAGCAGCAGGATCTTCTAAGTGTCTTTGTGCTTTACTCAGGCATTGAAACATTATACTGTCAGCAGTGAGAGTCAATCAAGTTCTTAGGTTTAGGAGTTTAATAAAAACTCTGGTAGAGTGATAAAAGATTGGTGTCTGTGGATGTGGTTGGCCAGTGGTTGATCAGATTAAAGCAAAACGGGAGAACTACTGTGGGAATGAAGTAACAAGTCTTCAATCATGACTAATTTCAGAGGAAGCTACAGTGGCTGAATTGTACTGATTGAGGTTGAAAGAGGATGAAAGAAGAATCAAGCAGGATTCAGAGCCAGTATTTGGATGACTGAGTAGTTGACAGAGCCATTAACTGGTTCACAAAGGAGCTATTTTTACCTGGTAGATGAGAGCTACCATGTGGAATTAGAAGCTGGAGATGTTATCGAACATCTAAATGTAGTGATTTGGAAAAAACACATCTATGGTTCACAGAGGTAGAGGCTGACAATTGAAACTTGCAGTTATGGGCAGCAATTGGGAAGGACTGCCCATCCAGATCAGGCAGTGTAGAGCAGTATGCAATGTGCTGTCCTGACAGGGCAAGGCACTTCACACATACGTCTCATACCACACACTGAGGTTGATTCATGAGGAGACAAGCACAGTCCATCAAGGAGATGGAAAAGTATTACTGGGTCATATTCTCAGCAGGAGAGAGAAAGACAAGTACTGCTGTAAAAGCATGGTTGCTGGTTGTGAGAACAGGAATGATACAGTAGGAAGACTTGGAATCATCCATATAAAAATGATATAAAAAGAGACGGCTGCATGGCCTTTCCCAGGGAGACATAAGGAAACCTCTGTCTACATACCACAGGTAGAAAGGGCACTGAAAGATCATAGAAAAGATTGTCATGTCCCGGTCAGCAAATAAATGAGCTTATTGGAATTGCTTACAGGAGTATAGACAACCTATCAGACACATGTATAACTAAAAATTCCCTGGGTGACTATGGGCAGCTTCAACCATAAAGAGTCCCAAACCCCAGCCAGGCTTCTACCTGTGTGTACCCAAGGATCCCAAGGTCAGTCCAGCTAGATTAAGGGTACATGGTGGCTAGAATCTCAGGTGTACCCCTGCTTCCACAAAGAATGTTTATATTGGCCTCACTATGACTCTATTGATCTGCTCATTTCATTGATGAGACTTCTGGCCCAATTTTTCAACTGACTCCACAGTCATTGGGCTGCTTGGTGGTCATGGTCATATCTATCCTGGAAAAAAACAGCTTCATGACATGAGTATTGCTGCTGATCACCATGGATGTGAAAGGAAGTCCAAGGAAAACAGACTCAGGGTTAGAGGAATAGTGCTCTTTATGATAATAAAGAGAAGTATATACATTATCCACTGTTTTTGTGTCACACATTTCAAAATGAATGCTGATAACAAATACTAACTTGAATTTGGGAAGTTGAGGTACTTACATTAACTTCGTCATTACTAAGAATATTGAGAAGTTACTGAAACCTGTAATAATGTGATGATCTAAGACCCCATGACCACCTAAAGACCCCTGTTTAGTCATTGGTTGTGTTTTATTTTCCTACTGCTTTCCTAATAGAAAGTCTGCTTGTGTTCCATGAGACTTTATAATTTGGGAATAAATAACTGTCATTCAGTCAGTGTTATTCAGAGAATGTATCTTTACATCTCTGAAGATATATATATATATATATATATTGGCATCTTCCTGACTTGATAAGTTTCAAATAAATTTGCCAACTCTAACTAAAACTAAAAACTCCTCAAGCCCAACAGGAAGTGTCATTTTTCATAAGATATGTATGAGTGTTAAAAAGTCAACTGAGGGACAAAATGATGGCTTAGTGGCAAAGGTACTTGCCTGCAAAGCATAAGAACCTACATTAGATTTCCCAGCATTCATGCAAGCCAGAAGCACAAGGTGACACATGCTTTTAGAGTTCATTAACAGTGCCTAGAAGCCCTGGAATACCCATTCTCTCTCTCAAATAAGTTAGTAAATAAAGATAAAATATTTTTAAAAATATTAAAGAAAGTAAACTGAGGGATACAACAAGAAAAGATAGCAGACTGCTTGGATAAGAACTACCTGTATCATATCTGCCAAGGCCCAAGAGAAATTACACAGGAAGTGGCAATTTAAACATGCATGCTGCTCTCACTGCTAGCTTGACAACCAGCTCCAATAAAATGGCAATGGACACTAAGGTCTCACAAAACTCATCAAAGCAGAAACCCAGAGGTTAAAGAGAGCTAAACACTAAAGTAGAATTATAACACACCTACCAAGGCTCAGGGAGCACTTTGGAAGAGGGGCCATAAAGGTTGTAAGAGCCACAGATGGAGAAGAAGTATCCAGTACCATTCCCTCCTTCTGCCGCAGATACTGACTGATTCATTTGTGACCTGACAGTGAATACCAATAACTCCACCGAGAAGGGCACTCAGTGCAATGGAGGTGGTAGAGAGTAGTTATAAGAGTATAACCCATTCTTTCTGTCCCTATTTTCTGCAAAATTTCCCTAAGCCATGTTGGGTTCATTTTTGGTCTGCTTCAGTGATGAGGAATTGGGGGCCTCTTAGGCTCTGGATACCTGATTTGGTAGGAGTTGATTTTTCTCTGTGTTGATCTCCTTCCCCCTTATGCTGGTATCTGGTTCATCAGGAAAACAGCACCCTTGCTTGTTTCGCCAATTTTCCTTAGTTTCAGCTGGGGCCCTTTTGAGGTGTGATGGGGTGGCTCTCTCCTTAGGATCTGCATCTATCTGAAAAAGAGAAGCAGATTCTCCAATGGAGAGTAAGTTAGGAAAGAATGTCAGAGCAACATGTTGGTTCAGGATATGCAGAGACATTTATTGTACCAATTAACTGTGGGCTAACACAATGCATGACCCATATACCTCAACAAGGAGGGGCCAATGGGGAGGGAATAGGTCATGGATGAGCCTAATTATGGTACCAAACTGCCTGTACTTGCAGAACAGAAAACGAATTAAAAAAAAAAAAAAGAAAAAAGAAAACAAACAAAAAAAAAAAAACAATGACTAGAATAGCTTGAAACATCTTGATTATATAAACATATATGATCTCAAAAAAAAGAGTATAACCCAATGGGAATATGACAAATACATGATTATTAATACAATAAACTTCAAACTTAATTAAAAAAAGAAACTGAGAGATGAGCATAGGGACACATGCCTTTGATCCTAGTTCTTGGGAGGCTGATATTGGATTGTCATGAGTTTGAAGCCAGCCTTGGTTACAGGGTCAGTTTCATCTCAGCCTGGGCTAGAGCAAGACCTTGCCTCAAACAAACCAAAAAAGGTTAGTTTTAAAGCCCAATAAAATTTGGGTGAGTTTATTTAAACAAAGAATTAATTTACTAGATAGCTATAAACCAGAATGGTTTTGTAGTTCCATGGAGTAAACATAGAGAGAAGACATTCACAGGATAGACATAGAAAGGAAAAATGGTGATTGGGGATGGACTTATAATAGTCCTGTTGAGCCTATAATGTGACCACTTGGCTTCTTGCTCCTGCCCCAGTGCCATTCCTCCCATGATGGAATAAATCCCCCTGGCACTGTAGCCCAAAATAAATCCTTTCCTTCCTTAA
This sequence comes from Jaculus jaculus, assembly GCF_020740685.1. Taxonomy (NCBI): domain Eukaryota; kingdom Metazoa; phylum Chordata; class Mammalia; order Rodentia; family Dipodidae; genus Jaculus; species Jaculus jaculus. Next base: position 60,823,308 of record NC_059103.1, on the reverse strand, counting down.
GTTGTCTACCATGAAGTTACATCAATGAGAGATTATTAATAGGATGCCAATGAGCAAAACAACTGGCACAAAGCAGTGGAAATTCTGTGGATGTGAGCCCATAACAGAAGTAAAGTTCATCAGTGAATGCCACTGGTTTCAAGGGTCAGAGGACATTTATGAGCCCAGCCAGAAGATCCCTGCCACTCTCTGATGGACTTTGTGGGTTTTTATTCATCGCATTACTTCCCAAGTGTAACCTCCAAAGTTTTATTTTGTGTCATCAATGCAAATGATTAATGAAGTGGATATAATTCAGAATAACTGGCATTAATCTTCAAGAGATGATAGTATTCTAAAAACATGTGACATTTTTATAAATTCTTCCCCCTTTTTATGTCATTTTTATTTTTATTTATTGGCCATTATTGGAATTTTATTTCATATGGTATAAAACTCACAGGGATATTGGTATAAGACTGAAATTCACTCAGAGGTTTCTCTACCTCTTGTTTTTTTTTTTTTTAATTATTAAATTAGTTTTCTGTTCAGCAAATACAGGCAGTTTGGTACCATTATTAGGCTCATCTGTAAGCTACCCCCTCCCCAATTGCCCCTCCTTGTTGATGTATATGGGTCGTGCATTGTGGAGTTAGCCCACAGTTATTGGTATGATAAATGTCTCTGCATATCCTTAACCAACATGTGGCTCTGACATACTTTTCACCCCTCTTCCGCAAATATTTCCCTGAGCTATGTTGGGTTCATTTTTGGTCTCCTTCAGCAATGAGGTGTTGGGGGCCTCTGAGGCTCTGTCTCTCTGATTTGGTAGGAGTTGATTTTTTCTCTGTGTTGGTCTCCTTCCCCTTTGTGCAGGTATCTGGTTCATCAGGAAAACAGCACCTATGCTTGTTTTGCCAATTTTCCTTAGTTTCAGTCTTACTGTTTAGATTTTTGAGTTCTTTATAGATTCTAGAGATTAGGCCTTTCTCAGTTGGATAACCCACAAATATTTTCTCCCATTCTGTGGGTAATCTATTGGCTTTGTTTATTGTATGCTTATCTGTAAAGAAACTCTTCAGCTTCATGTGATCCCATTGGTTGAGTGACTGTTTAAGATCGTGAGCTACTGGGTTTTTTTTTTTTTTTAATTTAATTTCTTAGTTTTCATTTCAGTGAATACAGGCAGTTTGGTACCATTATTTAGGCTCATCTGTGATCTACCCCCTCCCATTAGACCCTCCTTGTTAATGAAAATGGGTCATGCATTGTGGAGTTAGCCCCCAGTTATTAGTATGATAAATGTCTCTGCAAATCATGACCCAACATGTAACTCTGACATTCTTTCCACCCCCTCTTCCGCAAGATTTTCCTGAGTCATGTTGGGTTCATTTTTGGTCTGCTTCAGTGCTGAGGTGTTGGTTTTTGTTCAGGAAGTCTTTTTCCATTCCTATATCATGGAAAGTACTTCCTAAATTTTCTTCCAGCACTATTTGAGTTTCTGGTCTTATATTGAGATCTTTGATCCATTTGGATTTGAGTGCAGTGGGGAAATGTGTGGATCAAGTTTCAGTTTTCTGCATGTGGTTATCCAGTTTGTCCAGCACCATTTGTTGTAGATGCTGTCTTTTCTCCAGCCGAATATCAAGTAGCTATAGTTGCTTGACCCAAAGTCTGGGTCCTCAGGTCTATTCCATTGGTCTATACTCCTGTTTTGATGCCAGTACCATTGCTGTTTTTATTACTATGGCTTTCTAATATAGCTTTAGATGGGGTATGGTGATGCCACCAGAGGTATTTCTTTTGCTGAGGATATGTTTGGATATGTGAGGCCTTCTGCCTTTCCATATTAAGATTGAGGTCATTTTTTCTATCTCTGTGAAGAACACTGTAGGTATTTTAGTTGGAATTGCATTAAATCTATATATTGCCTTTGGTAGGATTGCCATCTTCACAATGTTAATTTTGCCTATCCAGGAGCATGGGAGGTCTTTCCATTTTCTCAAGTCCTCCTCAATTTCTTTTTTGAGAGTTTTTATGTTTTCATTGTATAGATCTTTCACTTCCTTGGTTAACGTTATTCCAAGGTATTTTATTTTTTTGTTGCTATTGAAAATGGAACTATGTCTATTATTTCTTTCTCTGTATCTTTGTCATTTGCATATAGAAATGCTACCGATTTTTGTGCATTGATTTTGTGTCCTGCTAATTTGCTACAGGAGTTAATCAACTTTAGCACATTTGGGATGGAGTCTCTCGGGTCTCTTACATATACTATCATGTCATCAGTGTATAGAGCTAACTTAACTTCTTCCTTTCCAAATTGTATCCCTTTTATTTCCTTCTCCTGTCTTATTGCTTGAGCTAGGACTTTCAGTACTATATTGAAAAGCAGAGGTGCGAGAGGACATCCCTGGCTTGTTCCTGATCTCAATGGGAATTCCTCCAGTCTCTCTCCATTTAGTATTATTTGGGCCTTTGGTGCTGTGTACATTGCCTTTATTATGTTAAGATATGTATCAACTATGCTAATTCTCTCCAATGTTTTGATCATCAATGTTTTGATGTTGTATCTTGTCAAAGGCCTTTCCTGCATCTATTGAAATGATCATGTAGTTTTTACGTTTAAGCTGTTTATGTGTTGTATTACATTGACAGATTTCCTTATGTTGAACCACCCTTATGTTCCTGGGATGAATCCCACTTGGTCAAGGTGGATAATGCTTTTGATGTGCTGTTGGATTTGGTTTGCAAGTATTTTGTTCAGGATCTTTGCATCTAAGTTCATTAAGGAAATAGGCAGGTAGTTTTCTTTTCTTGTGCCATTTCTGCCTGGTTTTGGGATTAGGGTGATACTAGCTTCATAAAAGGAATTGGGAAACTTTCCCTGTTCTTCATTTGTGTGGCACAATATTAGGAAGATTGGTTTGAGTTCCTCAATGAAGGTTTGATAGAATTCAGCTGAGAAGCCATCTGGTCCTGGACTCTTCTTTTTGGGAAGGGTTATTCTTACTTTTTCAATCTCCATGAGTGTGATGGGTTCACTGAGGTGATTAATCTGCTCTGAGTTTACCTTTGATAGATGGTATGTGTCCAGGAATTTATCCATCTCCTCCACATTATCCAGTTTTGTGGAGTAGAGGTTTTTGAAATAAGTCCTGATGATTCTCCCAATTTCACTTATGTCTGTTGTGACCTCTCCTTTTTAATTTTGAATTTTTTTAATTTGAAGCTTCGCCTTTTTTTGGTTGAACAAATTGGCCAGGGGTTGGTCAATCTTTTTTATTTTTTCTAAGAACCAGCTTTTGGTTTTGTCAATTGTGTTAATTGTTTCCTTGGTTTCCAATTCACTAATTTCTGCTATGATTTTAATTATTTTTCCCCTTCTGGAGCTCCTTAGGTTGGATTTTTCTTGTTTTTCCAGTGCCTTTAGGAGGATGGCTAGGTTATTGATTTGGGATCTTTCTGTCTTTTTTTTTTTTTTAATTTAATTTATTAGTTTTCATTTCAGCGAATACAGGCAGTTTGGTACCATTATTTAGGCTCATCTGTGATCTACCCCCTCTCATTAGACCCTCCTTGTTAATGATAATGGGTCGTGCATTGTGGAGTTAGCCCCCAGTTATTAGTATGGTAAATGTCTCTGCAAATCATGACCCAATATGTAACTCTGACATTCTTTCCGCCCCCTCTTCCCCAAGATTTCCCTGAGCCATGTTGGGTTCATTTGTGGTCTGCTTCAGTGCTGAGGTGTTGGGGGCCTCTGAGGCTTTGGCTCTCTGATTTGGTAGGAGTTGATTTTTCTCTGCGTTTATCTCCTTCCCCTTTGTGATGGTATCCGGTTCACAGGAAAACATCACCCTTGCTAATTTCGCCAGTTGTCCTTAGTTTCAGTTGGGCCCCTTTTGAGGTATGTTGGGGCAGCTCTCTTCTTAGGATCTGCATCTATCTGGAAAAGAGAAGCAGAATCTCCAACGGAGAGTAAGTTAGCACCCAGAAAATTGAGATAACACTTACTTTTTTGATAGACAGTTTGATAGGTGTAGCCCCCCTTATACCCTGTGATTGATGGTAGCTTGATATTGTAGAGTGGGCTTGTGTTTAGGTATGGTTCTGACTTGTTTCCCAGCTCCAGCTAAGGGTCTAGCACCACTGAGTGGATCAGTTAGCCAAATCAAGAGCAATTGATTCCTCACCATGGCTGTGTACCACTACTGCACTACAAACAACAAGGGGAAAAAAAGGTAAGTATTCAAGGGAAATTAGGAACTTTTTGAACAGGGAGGGCACAGATCCAGGAAAAGAGGGAAGCACACACCCCCGCGACCCACGCCCTGCCACCCCGCCCGCCGCGAATCGCAGCATTGGGCTCGGCCCGGCGCCTCAGCGGCCTGGAGCACCGTGCGCACCAAGCCCCACACACCCCGCGACCCGCGCACACCCCACAATCCCTAGGCCCCCCACAAGTGTGCCCCTCCCCCCCAGAGCGCCCCACGCTCCCTATCCACACACAGAGGCACAGTCCCAGCGAACCAAAGCTTCCCGCGCCCCAGGCGACCAGGCCTGCCCCGTGCCCCCACGCCCCACCCCCGCGAGCCTCGAGACACCCCCCCCACCCGCCCCAACCCCGCGCGCGCCCCCCCCCCGCGCGCCCCACGTTCCCTATCCACTCAGCAGGTGCGCCCCAAGCGCCCCACGCCCCGGGCGCCCAGGCGTACCCCGCACCCCTGCACCCCCGTGCGCCCCGAGACCCCCATGCCCCACCCCCACACACCTCGAGCCCCCTCCCACGCCCCCACCCCCGCCCCCGCCTCCCCCCGCGCGCCCAAAGCTCCCTACCCACACGCGGCAGGCGCTCTCCAAGCGCCCCTGAGCGTCCCGCGCCCCAGGTGCCCAGGTGTGCCCCGCACCCCTTGCGTGCACCAAGACCCCCACGCCCCACCACTGTGCTCCTTGAGCCCCCCGCCCCCCCTTGCGCCCCACCCCCGCCGCGCGTCCAGAGTGCCCCACGGTGTCCTGCAGCGTCCCCCAGCGTCCCACGCTCCATCTTACCTCAGCGTGCTCCACACCCCCTGCAAGACCCGCGACCCCCTTGACCCCTCCCCCGCGCGACCCGCCCGCGAGTCCAGAGCACCCTGCGGCTTCCCACAGCGTCCTGCGTCCCCCCCCCCACGCCCACCTGAGCGCCCCGTGCTCCTAGCCATCCACCCTCCCCACGCGCTCTGTGCCTCCACCCACACGCGCCCCGGAGCATCCGTGCCCTGAGCCCCATGCACCCTGAAGCGCTCCCTGACCCCCCGCACCCAGCCCCGGTGCCTCCCGCCCCCCACCCCGCACGCCCCTCGTCCCCCCGCCACACGCGGCCCGGGTGACCCCGTACTCCCCAGCGCGCCCCTGCGTGCCCAGGTGTGCCCCGTGTCCCCTGTGCCCCACCCCCACGCATCCTGCACCCCGGAGTGCCTCAGCGTACCCCGCCCCCCTCCACATCCCGCTCCCCACGTGCGACCCCCTCAGCCCCCCCCGCATCCTGCGGCATCTCTTGACACCCCGCACCCCGGTGTGCCCCGCGCCCCCTCCCCCCACGTGTACCCCCCACGTGCTCTGTGCCCCTAGCCCCCCGCTCCTGCTGCAAGCTCCTCCGCGCCCCCCTGCGCACCCAGTAACCCCCTGCACGCCCTGCGCTCCCCCCTGCGCCCCCCAGGTGCCCCGCACCCTGCCGCACCCCGCACACACCCCCTGCATACACACACCCCCGCACCAACAGCGCGCCCCTCGCCCCCTAACTAATCAGAGCACCCCACCCCCCTCACCCCTCCAGGGCACCCTACCCCGCGCCCCCTGAGCCCTGCCACCTCCTGCACACCCCACCCTGATTGCCTGGTGCCCCGGCGCACCCCGACCCCCCCCCCCCCGCCGCATGCCCCACTCGCTCCATACACACCATCGCACCCCGCGCCCCCTTCTACCCACCTGCCCACGCACCCTCTGCACATCCTGCATGGCTGTGCTCTGATCGGGCACCCACCAGTCACGCCTGCCAGCCTGCTACACTGAAGCTGAGACCTCCTACCTTGCCCTTGTTCCCTGATCCTGCGAGTAGACCAGCCACGTGGTGCTCAGTTCGCAGGCCTGTGGGGGCCACCCCTGTCGTGAATAGGTGGCTGCCAGATCCCCTACTGCTGTGCTCACATCACTTGTTGCCAGTCAGCTTCTGCTGTGTCCTGATTCCGTACCCACATCATCTGCCTCTGCACTACAATTGCACGTGCAGCAGGCCCACCCCACAGCAAGAGCCACATAAGTCCACACTGAGTCACTAGCGCCAGCGCAGCTGCCATCCCCTACCTGTACATTGCCACCCAGCCCCCACTCCCCTGAGGCGGAAGAGCACAGACTGTTTACAGACCCCAGTGTACCCAGCCAGAATCTAGGCACCTTCAGGGCTTGCTACCTCAGTCCCCTTTCAAGCTCAAAGGCAGGCAGCTTAGGTGCATTACTGGGTGAGAATTCAGGCAACTTTGGTGCCCCTGCCAGGCTATAGGTAGGCGGCTGTAGCAAGACTGAGCAAAAACCCAGGCTGCTTACAACTGCCCCAGGCTGCCTTGGATTCACATTAAGCTAAATCCCAGGCTGCTCCACCCACCTACCTGCCCATACACTGACATGGGTAGACCACAGCGCAAAAGAAATAACACGAAAAATAAAATGGAAGAAAATCCAGACAGATCACCCAGTCCAACAAGGATCACAAATAACCAAAACATAGAAGAGTGTTTAGGATCAGAACATCAAGTGGAAGCAATGAACAATGCAACCCTGACCAAACTACTGCTAGAACTGAGAGGAAAGCTACAAAGGATAGATAATCGTATGGATGTTACCATCACTAAGCTAGAGCAATATGAAAGGACACTGGAAGGAATTCAAAGAGAGCTAAGAGAGTTGAGGGAGAGTGAAAAAAAAGAGGACCTTAAAAATCAGCTGGCCACACTAAATGAAAACATAGAGAAATGCAAGGATGATTTCCAAGAATCAGCAAGAAAATCAGAAAATGAGACAAAAAGGGAGCTGGACAAAGCGATGGAAGTGATACATAGGAAAGTAGTAGAACATGTAAACTTAATTGAACAAGTCCAAAACTCACTAGAGGCTCTCAAGAATAGAGTCAACGAAGTGGAAGATAGAAATTCTGATCTGGAAGACAGGATGGAAGAAACAGTTCGAGAGCCCAAAAATTTCAGTAAGTTCAAAAGTTCCTGTGAACAGAACATGAGAGAATTGTGGGATACACTTAAACGTCCTAATATCAGAATCATTGGAATACCAGAAAGAGAAGAATTTCAGACCAAAGGCATGGAGAACTTATTTAACACAATAATTGAAGAAAACTTCCCTCGTCTCTTAAAAGAAAGGCCCATCAAGATTCAAGAAGCAAAGAGAACTCCTAACCGACTAGACCAAAGGAGAAACTCCCCAAGGCGGCATATTATCATTAAGACTCTTTCTGTCTTTTTTATGAAGGCATTGAGTGCTATGAATTTTCCCCTGAGGACTGCCTTCATTGTGTCCCATAAGTTTTGGTATGAGGTGTTCTCTTTGTCATTCAATTCCAGGAATTTTGCAATTTCATTTTTTATTTCACCCACTATCCATTTATTGTTGAAGAGTGTGCTATTCAGTTTCCAGGTGCCATTGGGATTCTTGGTGTGTCTTTTGTTGTTGATTTCTAGCAATATAGCATTGTGATCTGATATCATGCATGGAATTATGTCGATTTTCCTAAATATGTTGAGGCAGTCTTTGTGACCCAATATATGGTCTATTTTCGAGAATGTTCCATGGGCTGCTGAGAAGAACGTGTAGTCTGGAATTGGGATGGAAAGTTCTGTAGATGTCCGTTAGGTCTAAGTGATCTATAGTTTTGTTGAGCTCTCTTACTTCCCTGTTGAGTTTCTGTTTGGATGATTTGTCTTTTACTGATAATGGTGTACTGAAGTCCCCAGCTATGATGGTGTTAGTGGTTATTTCTGTTTTATTGCCAAGTAGGTTTTGTTTTATGAACTGTGGTGCCCCTGTGTTTGGTGCATACAGATTTATGATTGTAATATCCTCTTGATGGATCGTTCCCTTGATAAGTAGGAATTAGCCTTCTTTGTCTTTTTTGATTATTTTTGGTTTTAAGTCTATTTTATCTGATATTAATATAGCTACACCTGCTTGTTTCTTATTCCCATTTGCTTGGAATATTGTTTTCCACCCTTTCACCCTTAGGAGGTGTCTGTCTTTAGTGGTAATATTGGTTTCTTGAAGGCAGCATATTGAGGGGTCTAATTTTTTAATCCATCCTGTTAGCTTGTGTCTCTTGGTGGGTGAATTAAGGCCATTACGATTTAGGGTAATGGCTGTGAGATTTGATTTGATCCCTGTCATGTTGTGGTAGTAGATGTGTATGGGATTTTCATGGGCTTTAATGTTTTTTGTGCCCACTCTGGGTTTGGTTGTTGTGATCTGCTTCTTGTAGGTGTTTGAGTTTGGTTATTTGTTTCTTCTCTTTTGAGAATTTCCTGAAATACTCTCTGTAGATTTGGTTTTGTGTTCATATAATTGTAAAGCTGAGTTTTGTCATGGAAAATTTTTATTTCACCATCTATTATGAGGTATATTTTCCCGGGTAGAGTAGTTTGGGTTGGAAGTTATAGGTTCTTAAACATTGGAGGGTTTCATTCCAGGCCCTTCTAGCATTCAGGGTTTCCATTGAGAAGTCTAGAGTAATTCTGATGGGGTTTCCTTTCAAAGTGGTGTGCTGTTTTTCCCTAGCTCCTTTTAGGATTTTTTCATTGGTGTCAATGTTTAGAGTTTTATTGATAATGTGTCTTGGAGAGTTTCTCCTTTGGTCCAGTCTGTTTGGAGTTATGTTTGCTTCTTGAATCTTGATGCGCCTTTCTTTTAAGAGACTGGGGAAGTTTTCTTCAATTATTTTGTTAAATAAGTTCTCCATGCCTTTGGTCTGAAATTCTTCTCCTTCTGGTATTCCAATGATTCTGATATTAGGACGTTTAAGTGTATCCCACAATTCCATCATGTTCTGTTCAGAGGAGCTTTTGATCTTACTGAAAGTTTTGAATTCTTGAACTGTTTCTTCCATCTTGTCTTCCAGATCAGAGTTTCTATCCTCTACTTTGCTGACTATTCTTGAGAGCCTGTAGAGAGTTCTGGACTTGTTCAATTAAGTTTGCGTTTTCTACTACTTTTCTATATATAATTTCCATTGCTTTGTCAAGCTCTCTTTTCACATCATTTTTTGATTTTCTTGATGGTTCTTGGAATTCATTTCTGCATTTCTTTATGTCTTCATTTAGTGTGGCCAGCTAATTTTTAAGGTCCTTTTTTTCTTCACTCTCCCTCAAATCTCTTAATTCTCTTTGAACTTGTTCCAGTCTATTATCAATTTTTTTTCTAGCTTAGTCATGGTAGCATCCACATGATTATCAGTCCTCTGTTTCTTTCCTGCAAGTTCTAGCAGTAGGTTGGTCAGGGTTGCATTGCTCATAGCTTCCATTTGATGTTCTAACCTAAAATCTCTTCTATGTTTTTGTTAGATGTATTCCTTGTAGTTCTGGGCGATCTTGCATTTGATTTTTCATGGTATTTATTTTGCACTGTGGTCTACCCATGACAGTGTATGGGCAGGTAGGTGGATCAGCCTAGGCTCTAGTGCAATGGGAATCTGAGGCACCCTGGGACAGTTGCCAAGCAGCCTGGATTTTGGCTCTCACTTGCCAAAGCCGCCTATCTACTGCCTGACAGAGGCACCAAAGGTGCCTTTATTCTCAAGTGGTAATGCTGCCAAAGCTGCCTGTCTTAGAACTTAGAGGGGGACTGAGATACCAAGCCCTGAAGCTGCCGAAACTGGCTGGGAACACTGGGACCTGGAAACAGTCTGTGCTCCCCCTGCCACAGAGGAGTTGGGATGGCCGGGAACAGACAGGTAGGGGATGGCACCTGAGCTCCTGATAGTGAGAGATGCAGTCTGGGCTTGTGTGGCCCTTGCTGTGGGACTGGGCCCACTGAAAGTGCGATTGGAGTGCAGTGGTGACAGGCCTGGGAGGCACACGATCAGAGCACAGTGCAGCGACCTGGCGGGCATACTACTGGAGCACGTTGGTGGCTGTCTGAGGGAGGGTTTGTGCCCACCCAAGAGGGGATCCTCAATTCCCTGTTTTTCCCCCTTCTGTGCCCTCCCACTGACTAGAAGACCCAGAAAACCCTTAATGTCTTGCCTTTCTTTCCCAGGTATTTTGCAGGGCAGCTAGGCGGTGGTCATCTTGGCTGGAAGTCTTATGTCATTTTCTTATGCAGTGAGTGGTTATAAAGTAAATTGAAAGTAGTTAATATGATTAAATATGTTTAAATTTAAATTTTTATATAGTGGTATTATTTTTGATACTACCCAAACTGAGACTGAAAAATATGTTTTACAACTAAATGTGAAGTGTAAAATATATAGAGCAAAGTTAAGTATTACAGAAAGAAACTTACATTCTCTTGCATTCATATGCTCCTTTATACCAACTGAAGTGGTGTGTGTAAAAGCCTCTCTCAATGTTCTACTTCACCACTCTTTCAGTATGATTTTTTTTCTATTCATTCTTTCTTAACATGATCATAAATGATGTACCTCCTGGAAGCTTCTTGGGATTTGTTTTAACTAAATAATTAAAAATTAAATCAATGGAGAAGTTCATTTGCCACATTTCATGCCTTATCTTGATTTACTTTTTAAAATAATTTTATGTGAGAAAGCCAAGTATCTGGTAAACAATCAGCAAAATGTAAGTAATATCTTAGCAGGTATGTCAGTTACTTTATTGCTGTTGGAACAAAATTCCAAGCCTGATGTAGCTTAAGGAAGGAAAGGGATTAATTTCAGTTTACAGTTCCACAAGGTGGAGTGAATCACGGTGGGGAAAGCACGGCAGGAGCAGGAAGGTGGGTCACATTGCTGTATCACCACAAGGAACTGAAAGAAAAAAGAAGAGGTTGTGGGGCTGGGTTAGAGAACCTCACTGCCTGCACCAAGTAATACTTCCTCAAAGCTCTGCCTCCTAAAGGTGCCACACACTTCCCCAACAGGGCTACCAGTGAAGGATTCAGTCTCTAAATTTACATTCAAACCACCTTGGCAGATTTTTATATTAGAGAAATGTACACACATGCATTTTTTTTTTCTCTGAACTTTTCTGCACTATTCCTGAGGAAATAATTTTATGTTTCAATTGACTGTATTTAACATGCATGACCACTTTTAGAAAATTTACAAGGGCAAAGCTTAGGTTTGTCAAACTCCACTGGTCCTAAAGCACTGCGTTATATTTTCTAAGGCCTTCTGAAATAAGCGCAGAGCATTCAGAAGCAACCCCAGAAATATGCTCAAAGGTACATAAGTGGTTGCATCCTAAACCCTCTTTTAAGTGCAACCCCAAGTGTATTTATGAAAAGGATGTAAAAGATAGTGTGCTGGAGATGCAGAGAATATTTGAATTTTTGTATTTTATATTATCTGGATAAAAACTCCTCCTGATTTATGTGTTAATAGCAAACACACCATCAAGAAAAGTACCATTAATCATATGTTCAATCAGCATCTCTGGTGTCTGCCTAATTCTGCACTACAGAATGCCTGCTACCTTTGCTGAAAGCAATGAAACCATCTTGTGGAGTGTTTTCCTTCCTGCTTGATAATTTTTAAAGCTGTTAAGTGGAGCTGACTGATTTACAATACAATCTGCATCCTGGCTATTTAGCTCACCCAGGTGGTCAGCCTAAGCCAGGGAAGAAAACCCAGAAGTGAACTTGGGCTGCTGGTTGATATTAATGATTTGGTGTGGTAGCTGGTAAATGTGTTCTTCTAAAGCTTTCTTTGAGTCCTCTGCATTTTGACAGTGTACAGAGAATAAGGTGTAAAGACCTGAACACCTGAATCTATCAGGAGGTAGGAAACTATTAGCTTAATGTCAACAAAAATGCACACAATGTGAGCTAACTATAAGGGTAGTCCAATGTCAGCTTTCTATTCTAGAGTGTAATTAAAGTCAATTTTTTTCAACTGATCATCCATTAGAAACTTACAGGTATTGGGAATTTACAAAACAGCTGCTTTTCCTGAGAAATTCACAGAATTCTCCACAGGTCAATATGAGAATCCACAAACACCATGACTGTACATTCAGTGCCATCAAAGAACCAGGGGTAAGGCATGCTGGTGATGAGAAGGAGCCCGGCAGCTTTGTTAGGTAGTTTAGGGTGACTGAGCCCCAAAAGTAAAGGTAGGAATGTCTGAAATGCAGTCTCCACTTTGCTAGAGATCAGCAAATTTGGCTTCTCCTTATCTCTTGCCTAAATGAGTCCCCTAGATCTGTATTTCCAAAAACAAGCTGAGCATCCCCTGCCATAGTAGGTCCCCTTTCCTAGAATTTAAATCTAATCAAGACATTGTGGTTGGGCAAGTTCAGCCCCCAGAAATTAGTGTCATGGCTGCCCTCTTCCTATGCTCCTAGCCCGGACCAATCAGCTGTCTCTGGCTCACCTGAGCCAGAAGGTGAAACAATAAGCTTATGAATAGATACTTGCCAGAGGACAAGACTCTCTCTTGGGTTCCTGAACACTACTTCTGAACCTCCAGGTTCTGGTAACTCTCCCTTTGACCGCCCTCTGCCCTCTCCTGCCCTCCACATGTCAGAAATTCTCTGTCCTTTCTTTTCTTTTCTCTCTAAATCTCTTTTCATGTTTATTCCAGGTCCACTACATGGGCTCTCAGACAGCATAGGTGTACCAGTTTTCCCTCCCTTGGCTTTGTGCTTCTGTAAATACACATAATAATTTAATAATTATCCTTCTCAGTTTAATATGCCTAATTCTTTGGTTTACTATAAACATAAACTCAGGGTTTGGGGTTAAAGGACTTTAGTAGACTCCCCACATACCCTATATCAGTGTGACAGTCAGAAGGGAAGCCCGGGTGAGCTGAGATGGACTTGCAGGCTGAGAAGGAAGTGCCAGGTGGATGATGAGGGGTATATACATTTCCAGCAGAGGGGGCATCCTGTGCACAACTGAGAGAGTAGGAATTTTCTGGGAAACAGAGTATTGTGAGTCTGTGCATGCTGAAGAGTGTGTCTTCCACAGGCAAGATGACACTGTAGAAGAGAGAACATTTAGATGACTGTCAGAAGCCTGAGAGGGTTACATGAGTATCAGAGGTACTCGGGGCTTCTAGTCCTCCCTTAGCAGAAGATGACTTGGCTTTAGCTATAAAAGTACTTCTGTGAGCCTGCTGTCTCTGAGGAGTGTGGCAACTCAATGTCAAACCTCCGCATAACAAAAGCATGACAAAAATGTTTGCTCCATAGTTCCTATCTTGCCTCCTTTTCCCTAAAGAGAGTTACATCTTATTTGTTCATTGCTAAACTTGCTTTCTGAATGAGCCACACTGGATGTGTCCAACTCAGCTCTTTCGAAAAGTCTGAACACTGTATAATTAAGAAGGCTGGCCATTTAATGTCATTCTGCACACAGTAAATTCCAAGATAAGAAGAAACAGATAAAAGAAACATGTGGTGTCTGTTTAATGAAGCATTTTAAGATTTTGCATGCCTGATTTGGAAGAGGAGCATATTAATGGTTGAAAGGTCCTTTATATTTTCAACACAGGAAGGATGATGGAATAAAGATGTAGAAGCCATCTATATGTGCGTGTGTGTGTGTGTGTGTGTGTGTGTGTGTGTGTGTGTATGTGTGTACATTAGCATGTATGTAGAAGGTAAAGGACAACATCAGGTATCATTCCTAAGAAACACCTCCACCTCTTTATATGACGTTCTCTCACTGGCTTTAGACACAAACAGCTATGTACTCCATGCCATTTTGCAATGTGAGTACAGCAAATGAAACTATAGAATGTGGGTCACTTCTTAAAACACTTAACATTTCTTTACCTATCCTCTTCTAACCTGTTAGCAAAACATGAGAATTGTGTGATTAAATTCATATTTTTCAGAGCCAAAATTGTAGACAAGATGAAGAATGTCAATGAGAGCCTGTTGCAGGCATAGTTTGTCAGAGTAGGAGATGGTTGTAGAGTCAGGTAATAAAACCTTGAGTCTAGACCTCATGCTTCCCTTTATAGGTTATGATACAATATGTTATAGTTATCTTGGGCTGCTATAATGAAACACCTCACATTGGTGGCTTAAAATAGAAATATTTGTTTAGAAGTCTGGATTCTAGGGGTTTGTAATGGTGAATCTCTGTTTGTCAAGTTGACAAGATTTAGAATCATTGTAGAAACAAATTCCTCTTAATATCTGTGAGGGGTTTTCTAGATTAGGTTAATTGAGGTGGGAGGACCTACCCTATCTGTAGGTAGCATAATTTTATTTGGTCTGAGGAATTGTACTGTATAAAACAGCAGACTATCATCTTTTGTTAAATTTCATTTATTTATTTCAGAGAGTGAGAAAGGGAAAAAGGGAGACACAGAGAGAGGGAGAGCTAATGGGTGCACTGCAAATTTACTCCAGATGCATATACCACCTTGTGCATCTGGCTTAAATGGGTCCTGGGGAATTGAACCAAGGTCCTTTGGCTTTGCAGGCAGATGCTTTACCTGCTAAGCCATCTCTCCAGCCCTAAACTGCCATCTTGAACTGTAAGCTAAAATAAACCCTTCCGGTATCCTAGTCATGTTCAGGGCCAGAGGAGAGAGTTCCTGACTATAGGACATGTTCATTTCAGGACAGGATTAAGAAGTGCCTGACTTCCAGCTATGCTCAGGGGCTGTTGAGAAAGTACCTGTTTGAGGGTTATGCTTGCTTGGAGCAGTTAGGAAAAGCCTGAAAGCAGGGCATGCTGGCCCTGGGAAGATCTCAGATCCCCACACAAGACAGGTTGGGGCAGGTTCACAAGCAGAAACTGCCTGAAATTGATCCCAGACCATCTCCTCAAATGCTTGATCCAAGTGGGCCTCACAACCACTGTGACTCAAATCCAATGCCAATAAAGGGATCTCTACTATCCTTTTGCCCTGCTTTCCACCAGCAGCCATAGCTAAACCCACCACCAAAAACCAAGACAGTGAGTAACAGATGAGTTGTCCAGGTCTTCCAGGACCCCACCCAAAATTCCCAGGAGAGTGAATACACAAAGAAGACCAAAGTTAGGCTCAAGAGCACCCGGCCAAAACTTGTGAATATACCATTGTACTACTTGTATCTTGACCAAACATAAACAAGATAATCAACATATATACCCCAAGAGATACTAATTACTACATTCTTAGCAAAAAAGACAACTACCTCAAGATGGGCAAACTCCAATGCAAAAGAAATAATGCAAAATACCAAGCTAAAAGAGCCCCACCAAAGACTCAGTCACATAATGGAAGCCTATCTTGCAAGCCTCAAAATGAAGCTGTAACAAGTATATTCAACAAACTTAATGAGGCCATGAACAAAAGGATGGAATAACTAGCGAAGAACCAAAATAGACAATCACAAAAGAATATAATGCATGTCTGAATGAAAAATATCAACCAAAAATTCAGAAAGGACTCAAAGCATGGCTGAAGGAAATATAAACAAATCAGCAAAGAGGACTTAATACACTTCTCAAAAGAATTGAAGAGAATAAAAAATAGCTTGATAGAAGAATAAAGGGAATGGTAGAGAAAAAACAAAGATCTCAATGGGGAATAAACACTATGAAGATATAATCAAATTCAGGAACAAATTCCAAGAAACAAAGAGCAATATAACCAAGAAATGAAGTTGGAATTCCTCAAAGAGAGGGATGGAGATGCTGCAAATAATGTAATAGACAACAATAATGAAATAATTCATATAAAATGCTCTCCAACATAGTAGCCTATATGGAGAATAGACTATCAGAACTTGAGGACAAGAAAGAGGAAATAGTACAGCAGTCTGAAAACAATGATAAGTTCAGAGAAACATGTGAATAGAATATGAAGGAATTGTCAGATACCTTAAAGAGATCAAATATTTAGATCACTGGCATACAAGAAGGGGAAGAAATATAAGCCAAAGGGACAGAAGATATCTTCAACAGAATTATTAAAGAAAATTTCCTTAACCTCACAAAGGGAGTCTCATCAATGTACAAGTAGCACACAAAACACCAAACAGATAGGACCAGGGAAGAAAGTCCCCACAGCACATTCTAGTCAAAATTCTCAACACTGAAAATAAAAGGATTCTAAAAGTTTCAAGTTAAACACTTCAGAATTACCTTGATTTTTCAATGGAAATTTAAAAAGCCAGAAAGGTTTAGAATGCAGCACTTCAAATTCTAAAAGACCATGGCTGCCAATTCAAAATCCTATTCACAGAAAAATTATCCCTCAAAACAGAAGGTTAAAGAATAACTTTCCATGATAAAAGTCTGCCATATGATTATATGAGCATTAAGCCAATCTTACAAAGAATAATATATAGAATAATCCAAACTGAAGAGATAATCAATCACACTCAAGACTCTACTGGAGAGAAGAGTAACAACCAAAAGAACAGACATGAAAATTTCTATACTTCAATAAATAAATAAATAAAAGTCCAAAAAGCTTTCAATTCCCCTCACAGTTATCATGCTAAACATCAATGGACTTTCCCCAAACAGTCTACAAAACTGTATCATAAAAATGGACCCACCCATTTTCTGTCTATACCCTTACCAACAAAGATGGAGACCATATGAGGGTGAAAGAATGGAATAAGGTATTCCAAGCAAATGGAAGTAACAAACAAGCAGGGGTGGCTATACTGATATCAGAAAAAAATAGACTTCAAACCAAAAATAATAAATGAGATAAAGAAGTCCACCTCATGCTCATCAAAAGGGGATAGCCTTCAGTTTCAGATAGGAGGAACCTCTTATTCATTGAAAAAAAAAGACAATACAGGAGAACATTACATTCTAAAATTATGTGCATCAAATACAGAAGCACCAAATTTCATAAAGCAAAATCTGTTAGACAATGAAGTGGAAATATTCCTCAATACAATCATAGCAAAATACTTCATTTCTCCACTCTCATCATTAAACAGATCATCTAAGCAGAATATTAACTGAAAAATAAGGGAGTTAAACAATATCATATCTCAATTGACCAAAACAGACAGCTACAGAATATTTCACCCTAACTCCACAAAATACAATTCTTCTCAGCAACTAATGGAACCTTCTTTGAAATAGATCACATACTAGGACATAAAACATGTCCTTAAAAAATCAGAAAAAATAATGTAATTCCATCCACTATATTATACCTCCAGGCTATAAAGCTAGAGATTTACAAAAAGGGAAACAATAGAAAAACCAACCAACCCCTGGAGACTGTACAACTCACTATTAAACAATGCATGTAAGTCAAAGAAATGAAAAAGAAAAGTAAAAACTTTTGAGAGCTAAACAATAATGAAAACACAATGTACCAAAACTTATGGGTCACAAAGAAGGCAGTCTTAAGGGAGGATTTTATAGTACTAAATGACTTCATTACAAAAACAGAGAGATAGGGCTGGAGAAATGGCTTAGTTGCTAAGCACTTGCCTATGAAGCCTAAGGGCCCTGGTTAGCAGCTCGATTCCCCAGGACCCATATTAGCCAGATTCACAAGGGGGAGCATGTGTCTGGAGTACATTTGCAGTGACTGGAGGCCCTGGTGCAACCATTTTTTTTCTCTCTCTCTATCGGCCTCTCTCTCTCTCTGTCTGTTGCTCTTAAATAAATAACTAAAAATGAACAAATTAAAAAAAAAAAAAAAACAGAGAGTATAAAGCCAGTAACTTAAAGTATTCTGTTTGACACATTAGAAAAACTAGAACAATTCAAACCCAATTGTACCAGACATAAAGAAATTATCAAGATCAAAGCAAAATTGACAAATTGAAAATAAAAAACTAAAAAATTGATGAAAAAGAGCTGGTTCTTTGAAAAAATATATGATTGACAAAACCTTAGCCACGTTAATCAAAAGGATAAAAGAGAAGGCACAAACCAACAAACTCAGAAAAAATGGAGGTATTAAAACAGACCATAATGAAATTGAAGGAATGATTGGGACCTATTTCAAAGATCTATACTCCACAAAACTAGAAAACGTTGAATGAATGGATATATTCCTTAATTTATACCACCTACAAAAATAAACCCAGATGAGATAAACAACTTGAATAGAGACATAACATTAAATGAGATTGGAGTTATAATTATAAACCTCCCAAAAATATAAAGCCCATGGGCTACAGAGATGGCTTAGTGGTTAAGGCACTTGCCTGCAAAGCCCAAGGACCCATGCTTCATCTCTTTCCAGATCCCAGTCACACAAAGGTGAAGCAAGAGCAAGGTCTCACATGGCAACTAGGTGACACAAGCATCTGGAGTCGATTGCAACGGCTAAGCCCTGTTGTGCCAATTCTCTCTCTCTCTCCCTCTCTCTTGTTCTCTCTCTCTCTATCATTATATATATATATATATATATATATATATATATATATTATATTATATTATATTATATATCATATAAGCACTTGCCTATGAAGCCTAAGGGCCCTGGTTAGCAGCTCAATTCCCCAGGACCCATTAGCCAGATTCACAATATTATATATGATATATATAATATATATGTATATAGATGTATATATATATATATATATATATATATATATATATATATATATATATTCCAAGTCCAAACAGAGAAAAGAGTTACAGTCCAATATTCCTGATAAACTTAGATGCAAAAATTCTTTAAAGCCAAATTCAATAACACATCAAAGTATCATCTACCTTGAACAAGTAGGTTTTATCCCAAGGATGCAGGGTTGTATCAACATATGGAAATCAATAAAAATAACACATCCAATATAGACTCAAAGTCAGGAACCAGAAGATCATCTCAATGATATATGACAAAATTCAACATCCCTTCATTATTTAAACACTGGAGAATATAGGGATGGAAGGATATCTCAAGATAATACAGACAATAGATCTAAAGCCTATATCATTCTAAACAGGGAAAAACTTGAAGCATGCCCATTCTGATCAAGAATTAAACAGGGGTGCCCACTGTTACCACTGCTTTAAACATAGTACTTGAAGTCTTAGCTCAAGCACTAACACAGGAAAAATAAATGAAAAGGATACAAATTAGAAAGGAAGAAGTCAAACGAAATCTATTCACACATGACATGATTATAAACATAAGATAACCAAAACACTCCACCAAAACCTTCTCAAAGTGATAACCACATTCAGCAAAGTGGAAGGATATTAAATCAGTACATGAAAACCAGTAGCCTTCATATATATTAATGACAGTAATATGGAAAATAAATCACGGAAGCTGTATCCTTTATAATAGCCACAAAAATCATATACTTTGGAATCTCTCTAAGCATGGAAGTAGAAGACTAATAGCAACAACAACAACAAACGCTGAAAGACAAACTGGGGGAAGACATGAGAAGATAGAGGGACCTTCTATGCTTGTGGATTTGAAGAATTCATATTGTTAAAATGGCTATCCTACCAAAAGTGATTCAGTGCAATCTTAACAAAAATACTAGCAACATTCATCAAAGAGTTACCAAAAAAAGGCTCAAAGTTCACATGAAAACACAAAAGGCCTTGCATAGCCAAAAATGATCTCAACAAAAATAAAAACTAAGGTAGTATCACCATACCTTATTTCAAGCTATACACTAAGGCCACAGTAATACAAATAGCATGGTACTGGCACAAGAACAGGTACATAGATCAATGGAATAGAAATGAAGATCCAGATACAATGTTGAGTAGCTATAGCTAGCTGATATTTGATAAAGGGACCCAAAACACTCCATGGAACAGGGGGAGTATATTCAGCAAATGGTCCTCCAGGAACTGGATAGCCACATGTAGAAGACTGAATTTGGACTCTACCCTCTCACCTTGTACAAAAACCAACCCCAAATGGATCAAGGCCCTCTATATAAGAATCAAAATTCTAAAAGGACTAAAAGAAAAATTAGGGAGAACACTCCAAAATAAAGGTGCAGGGAAAGACTTTCTGAAAAAGGCTCCAGTAACCCAGGCAACCAGGAAAACACTCAGCATCTGGTACTTCATGGAATTTAAAAGCTGCTGTACAGATAATAAAACCATTAACAAAGTCAACAGGCAGCCTACTAAATGGAAGAAAATTTTCATCAGTTAAAACTTTGAAAACTAAAATACTAAAAAACCTAAACAATATGAACTCAAGCAATATACTAAAAATGCTGAGCAGATAATTGAACAGTTCTCAAATGCAAATGGCGATTAAACACCTAAAGACATATTCATCATCCCTTCTTACCATACAAATGCAATTTTAAACAAGTATGAGATTCCATTTCACTCTAGTCAAAAGTGTAACCATCATAAAATCAAATGACAGCACATGCTGGTGGGATTGTAGGGAAAGAGCAACCCTCATCCACTGCTGATGAGGGTGCAAACTTTTACAGCCACTATGAAAAATCAGTACAGAAATTCCTCAAGGCACTAAAAATGGAACTACCATTAGACACAGACATACATCTTTTGGGCATATATCATGAAAATCTACTATGTACCACAGAGACATGTGCCCCATCTTTTTTATCACTGCTACATTCACACTAGCCAAGAACTGGAAGCAAACCATATGCCCATCATCAAATGGATGGTTAATGAAGATGTGGTACAATAACTACACAATGAAATTCTACACAGCATGGAAAATGAAACAATCATATTTCAGGAAAATGTATGGACTTACAAAGCATAAATGTTAAGCAAGGTCACATAGCTCAGGAAGACAATTGCCACATACCCTCTCTCATATATGGTTTCTAACCATAATAGAGAGAAATCTTGCTGAAAAAATGGGTCCCTGCCAAGTCCCTCACTTTACAACTGACCCTATGAAGTTCACAGTACCTTATTACAGAGATAGGTTTGCATGACTTTTATTGTCCCATGCTACTTTATGCCCAGAGATCATGGGACTCTCGGGTGACAGGCCACCATGCTTTCATCTGTGCTTGTCTTGTTCTCAGTCCTCCTCATCATATCTGAAACTAAGCAAACAAGTGGCATTACAAGTGTCATCGATATATATCAGACTTGGATTCAGACAAAGTTATCATCTGAAATTAGTAATTGCAATGAAAAGAAATTCTAATAAGATTTAGGAATAGCTTATCCTCATGTTTAACTAAATAGGATGGTGTGGACTGGTAGACATAGCCCTGGTCAGGAGTCAAGAAAGGTCTAGGTTGATTGTCCTTGTCTTCTTTGGCCTTGGTGCAGATTCACTCCAAATGGATACTCACATTATGATTCATGAAACCATATTTGAAAGATATCTAAAATACCTCCCTCAGATAAACTCTAGTCTTATTTTTCAAGTTCATAATGACTAAATGTGAAGTTTTATTTTGTAGATATTATAAAACATATACTATTCCATTCTGACTTGATTTACCTTGGTGAAATATATTTATAATATATTTATAGTTCTCTTTAAATTAATTTTATTTATTTATTTATTTGAAAGCGACAGACACAGAGAGAAAGACAGATAGAGGCAGAGAGAGAGAATGGGCGTGCCAGGGCTTCCAGCCTCTGCAAATGAACTCCAGACGCGTGCGCCCCCTTGTGCATCTGGCTAACGTGGGACCTGGGGATCCGAGCCTCGAACCGGGGTCCTTAGGCTTCACAGGCAAGCACTTAACCTCTACACCATCTCTCCAGCCCTATAGTTCTCTTTATAGAAAAAGAAATCTTAATTAAATTTCGTATGAGATATTTAAAGATTCACATTGAAGAAATATTTCATGGGGTTTCTTCTACCTTTTATCCAACTTCCTCTAATGGAAACATCTTAGAAAAGACATTATCCACTACCATACCTAAGGTGCTGTGACTGGCAGAATGCAGTATAACAATCCATCCACACAGAGCCCCTCTGCTGCCCATTCATGGTGACTCCTACCTCTTTCCTGGTCCCACCCCAACCTTGAGTCCTGAAACCAGAAATCTGTTCTTCCTCTGCACTCTTGTCACTTACAATATATGTGCACATTTTAATTGTTCCTTACAAACATTTGAGCTCAGCACAGTTCCTAGGGATACAGGGAGTTGTGCCACCCCTCCTTATTATTGTTGAACAGTATTCCATGTTATAACTACACCACAACTGCTTTAGGATATATATAATGTCTCATTTGTGGGTATTATAAATAAAACTGTTATGAGCACTTGAACACAGGTACTTGTGTGAACACACATTTTCAATTTTCTGGGATAAATGCTTAACTTCACAGTTACTGGACCACCATATTATAGGTGGATGGGTGAACAGAGAGATGCAAAGTGAGGGTGAAATGAGAATAACATCAATTCAGAACCACCATAGGAGGAAAGTTGGTTATGACTCCTCAGAGTAACTCTCTTCCATTTATAGTTATGCTATCTGATTATTATTTACACTCAAAGGGATCATCAGCAATAGCCATAAGGTATTTTATTGATGAAGGAAATCTGCTCAGGTAACTAAGTGACTTAGGTCATGCAGCATAGGAGTATAGAGCTGGTCTTATTATCTGGTTCTGTATATCCTTGCCCTCTCACTTACTCAACATGCTCTGCTGAGCAGATATGCCACACTGGCTTATGAATGAAGGGCCTGGGCCAAGTAGCTGTAACACAGACTCAGGAACTTCAGGAGGACTTGGGCTCTGCTCCCTGGGTACAGATGCTAAGCTGCTGTAGATCTGAATTTCATAGTTGGTTTCAGCCAATGGGTAATGGGCAAATGTCATCTTCCATGATTTTAATGATGTATTTCACCTTTTTCTTTGCATGAGTATAAGTGTGTGTTTGTGTGTGTGTGTGTGTGTGTGTGTGTGTGTGTGTGTGTGTGTGTGAATGTATATATATAGGTCTATGTATGTGGATATGTGTGTTGAAGCCAGACATTGATGTTGGATGTCTTGCTTGATTACTCTCTGCATTGTTTTTTGAGCCAGGGTGTCTAGGTGAAGCTAGAGCTCAGTAATTCAGCTAGAGTATTTAGCCATTTAATTTTAGAGCTCTTGTCATTGCTTCCCCAGTACTGGGATTTCAGGTACAACCACTTTCAGAGGCTGAACTCAGGTACTCATACTTACACAGTAAGCGAATTTCCCCCTTACTCAGTCCAATTAATAATTTGTTTGTAAAGAAATCATTTCCAACTCACAAGTTTGTTATGCTTACCATGCAGATTTTATTGTGCATACCTTTGCAGAGTCTTTGATATACAGTGAAACCATATTTGATGGACTGGTTCACCATTGGCTATTTAGCATCCCAGATTCAGCTCCTCCAAATAAATTTCCTATCTTTACAAGAAAGATAAGGGGCTTGTTTGTGAGGAAGCATCTCCTCAACCTGATTCTGAGCAGCTCTGCTGAGAAGATCACATTAGAGGAATACTTTTCACTCTTGTCCAGGTTTTGTCCTGCCTCTTAACAGGTAGAATGCACCAAGGAGATTCTTGTTCCACAAAGTCATGGCCAGGGTCATTTAGACAGTATTTTCTGTGTAAGGATTAAGGAAGGCAAGCTCATAAATGAATTCATATTTACTTAGAACAAATTAAACTCCCCTACCTGCATTGGCCCAGTCAGATTTCATGATAAAAGCACCAGACTTGGAAAACATCCCAGATGTTTCTGTGGGTCTGTGATGCACAGCAAGTGTGTTAACTGGTGGGTCAGATGGTGTCACACTGGCTACCAGAGGACAAAAGAACCTTGGAGTTTTCCATACAGAGTGCCTATAGCAAAGACATCAGTAGAGACAAGAGCACCAACTATTTAAAGCAAAGCAGAAACAGTGTTTCATGCACTGACAGCACAGGTAGTATCCATGGAAAATTTCTTTTATAGGAAAGACCATGTTGCACATTTTGAAACTGCCATCCACTATTTGCAAGAATGCAGCATTCAGCACATTTGAGAAAGTCCTTGTAGCAGAAAATCCACATTTGAAAATGATTATGGCAAACCAAAGTTATCTTCTGAAAGAAAAACAGCATCCGAGGAAGAAGCTCAGAGATAAAATTGCACTCTGATTGCTAACTCAGCTAAACACATGTGGCAACTGTGCCATAGTTTCCATCATCCTTCCCTCAATGCACTACAATGATGTGTGGAGGTGTGCAATAAGCTAGAGCTTTCTCCAATGATAACCAAGGGCAATGTATCCAGGCTTGCTCTACAGAGAGAAAAGTGCTATCTATGCTGATCTGCACATGACAGTGGGTGACTCTCTTAGCTGCTTTTTGCATTACTGTGATCAATTATCTGAAAAGCAACGGTTTAAGGAAGCAACTGTTCATTTGCACTATGGATCCAAGTAAAACATTCAGTCATGGTGGGGAAAGCATGGCAATAGAAGCAGGATGCCCTGTGTGCTCCATATTGTAGAAGGAAATCTGCATGTTCATGTTATTAATAGATAAACATACATTTCTTAACTTGCTTTCTCTGAGAGACCCATGGAGGAACAAAGGCTTGGTACTAAGCAAAAACTAACTACACTCTGGTTTCCAAAGTGTCTCATCCAAGACATGCAGAGAATGAGGGGAGAGTAAAAGAGATGATAATGAGAGAGACACAGACATCACAAATGTCAAAAATGTGACCGGCCACCAGAGGGCCAAAAGTAAACTCCTGAGTGATAAATAGCCTTTATCCCCACCCCTAGATAACCTACTAACTAGTGATGACATGTTAAGGAAATACACACACACACACACACACACACACACACACACACATAAAGATACACATATATGTATACATCCATACATATGGGTGCGTATGTGTGTGTGTGTGTTTCCAGGGACACCTGCCTTTTCAGGCTGCTGGCTCTCTAGATTATACACCAATGAAAGGTTCAGTTTCTATCTCTGCACTTTGGTGTTTGTGATGACAGGCAGCATGAGCTCAGGTATTCTCATTGTACTTGGTCAGGTGCAAGCCATTTCAGGTTTTGCTCAGCTGCTTGGCTACCTCAGTGGTTTTTTTTTTTTGTTTTTGTTTTTGTTTTTTTACCTCAGAGTGTCATGCCAATTACAGCATTCCAAGAGACAATGCTCCTCTATCAGTTTCCATATCTGTGGGAGGGAGTGGAATTCCATTCAGATCTTTATCATGTATACCATGGTTATGCCGTACTATTGTTCTTGAATCTGAAATGAAAGCTAGATTAATAAATGTACTGGAAGCTGCAAAGAAGACATGAGAGCACAGTGATCTGGGGAGAAATCAGGAGTTCTGGTAATTTTCTTCTAAAGAAACATTTTGATATCTTTTCAAACAGAGCTGAGGAAAACAGTCCAAATGCCCTGTCTCCCAGCCCTTTGTTGCCCTTTGACAAACATATTATGAAAGCAGCAGTGAGTGTGTTCACAGGCTGCTAAATTAATGGTGGGAATATTACACCTGTTTGCATTTAAAACTATGTTCTTGAGAAAAGCAGGAGTACAGTTAATGAGCCATAAATTTAGGAATCAACCTGGACCCTTTTCCAGTTAGAGCAATGCTTCCACCTGCCTTTGGTTGGTTTTGAAAATGTGTGCACAATTATATTGCTGTTGTAATTATGAGAACTTTAAATGTCCAGGTTGTTTGCCAAGACCTTTATTTATTACCCCTAATTGCATTATGAGCTGCAGAGTTTCACATGCATCAGTGGGGACAAGAGAACAGACAATGCATAGCAGGACTTGATGATTCACCTCCAGTAGCCCAGTGGGCCAAGCTTGGTGTTTCATCCTCTCTAAATGTTCACATTTACATACCTCAAACTTAGAGGTAAGTGTAATAGGCATAAGAGAGATGATTGTTCTCTTCATGGCTGTTTTATTTTGACTTTATATACATGCAGCTCACTTGTAGTTTAGATCAAATCATGAGCTTCTGGTTCTCAGAAACTCTGTGTACTCATTGTAGAGACCAGCGGTGGGAAAGAGACTGTATCTCAGTTTCAGTCCTCCCTAAATATTGATGGACTGTCCAAGAATACATTTGAACATTATAATATTATCATCAATGAAAGATTTTTACAGGCCACTTCAAGCGGGAAGGCCTTAGGTCTGTACTCTTGATCAAACTTGTTTCCAAGCTCACCTCATCTTAGAGCAACAGTGCCATACTCTGGCATGACAATTTGGCCTCAGTATGCTCAGAGTACCACACTGCGAACCACTGACTTGGACAACACACTTGTACTCTATCTGTATCTGAACCAGAACCAGCACCATAGTTGGCATACTAGGAGCCTATGTTAGAAGCAAGGTGAAAGAGCAGTGGCAGTAAGTATTGTAAAATGGTGGCAACGTGCCCATAAAGATCTTCTTAATCTGTATCTGCTTAGTCCTTTGATAAGCCTTTTATATTTCTTATATCATTAATTCCTCAGAGATGCTTTAAGGTAGGGATTTTATAGTCTTCCTTTCATATATGAGGACATTTAGATTTTAAAAATATAGATAAACCTCATCAAAGTACTAAGAATATATGACTATTCAGTGCTCATCAATAAATAAAATATCTATTTCTCATTCCCAAAGCCTCAAAGAACATTGCAGAAGCAGGCAGAAAGAGTATAAAAGCCAGAGGATGGGTAAGAGTGGCATGGAACACTGACTTCTGGATAAAAAGTGTTGGTTATATTTATGACTGATATTCTGTCCTCTCCTTGACTCATTTTTAGGTGAGACTTTTTACTGAGGCTTTTATTTGACTTTGTTTATAAAATATGAAATATTGTGTATTTTTCATTTCTACTATTTCAATTATTTCTATTTTCTTATTCTTTTATATTGATCTCCTTATTTCATTAAGTTGTTTATTTGTAATCTCTTGGGATTCCTTCAGGAGCTTGTTTTCTTCTTTGATTCTTTTGATTTCCTTTCTGATTTTTTAAAGCATATTTAAAGTAATTCTTTTGAGAGAGAGATTTCCTGTTAAGATGGCAGCATAGAAATCATGCCATACCAGCCTACGTGGGGAAAAGCCAAACAAAAACTCCCAGCAAAAGACACACTTTTACTAAAAGGTGGGGTGTATAAGAAATTAAAATGGCAGCAGAGAAGTAGGAGAGATCCAGAGCATCCAGAGCCCACACAGGCAGGCCTGAATGGCTCCAGCAGTGGCAGCTCCAGCAGCTGCCGCTCC
The DNA here is from genome assembly GCF_020740685.1 of Jaculus jaculus. Classification (NCBI taxonomy): domain Eukaryota; kingdom Metazoa; phylum Chordata; class Mammalia; order Rodentia; family Dipodidae; genus Jaculus; species Jaculus jaculus. Next base: position 60,796,015 of record NC_059103.1, on the reverse strand, counting down.
AGGAGTAGAGGCTCCAGGTCCTTGGGGCCACAGCTGCCAGGCTCTGTTTCAGTGGCAGGAAAAGCCAGTGCCCAGCTCTGGCAAACAGAGCAGCAGCCCAGCAACCCAGCCAGCCAACTTGACCCACAGTGCACCAAAGAGGGACCCAAGCAGTAGTGTAGCATAACTGAGACCAAAATCATCTCAAAAGGTAACTGGGATTACACCATGTCAGTACCCACCTAATGAACCTGTTCGATAGCTCTGATCTGGAAGTGCTAATTGCACCTTCCATAACAGGATAAATTATCTGTTAAATCTGATGGATGGTCAGATTTGCCATTCTTAAATAAGCTATATTTTGGGCTTGTTATGTGTTGCTTCTTGATTTATTGTGACTTTGTTTCCTCTTCTGTTGTACATTAGGGAAGGGTCTCACTTGATCATAAGATGATTTGGAACTGCCAACAGACCAGAAATCATAACCTTGTTGATGGAGGATATGGTAGTCATAATACCTACACTTGCATAAATGCTCTGTGCTGTTTTTCATTGAATGTGTACATTGTTTAGTTAAATTTTAGAATCTATATGTATTTTGTTCCACTTAGCCTAATTGAATACTCCCATATCAGGCAAACCCAGCACCTAGGTTCACTATTGTAGATACTCTGAGAGTCTTAAGAGCCACACCTAGAACCTTAAACCCCTACCCTGAAGATATATAACATCAGATTAATTTACACATATAATAATGCCCAGCTCTCTAGAAAATCCAAGCATTAAATTATTCCAAAATGCAAAAATATATACATAATAACACAAGAAACACCAAAAATCAAGACAATATAAATCCACCAAAAAGTATTAATGCATCAGAAGTGACCTCCAGTGAGAATGTGTTAGAGGAAATGCCTGAGACAGATTTCAAAAGAATGATTGTAAATATGTTCAAAGAATTCAAAGAAGAAATCAAAGGAATGAAAGAGGAAATTAAAGGAATCAAAGAAGACATAGGACACCAATTTAATGAAATAAAGAGGTCAATACAAGACATAAATAAGGAAATAGAAATAATAGAGAAAAATAGTAATGTCTTTTTTTAAAATTTTTTATTTATTTATTTGAGAGCGACAGACATAGAGAGAAAGACAGATAGAGGGAGAGAGAGAATGGGCGTGCCAGGGCTTCCAGCCTCTGTAAACGAACTCCAGACGCATGCACCCCCTTGTGCATCTGGCTAACGTGGGACCTGGAGAACGGAGCCTCGAACCGGGGTCCTTAGGCTTCACAGGCAAGCACTTAACCGCTAAGCCATCTCTCCAGCCCGAAAAATAGTAATGTCTTGATCACACCTTCCAAGGCTCAGGATCTAATGTGGAAGAGATGACAGAAAGAATATAAGAGCCAAAGGAAGGGTAGGACTCCATACAGTGTGCTCCCTCCAGACACAAAATGGCCTGGATATCCCTGGCCTCACAGTGCCTGATGCTACTTGCAGAAGACCATCATAAGAGGAGGAAAAGATCATGACCTCAAAATTAAAAGAGAGACTGATTGAGATGGGGATGGATATGATAGACAATGGAGTTTCAAAGGCAAAAGTGGTGGGGGAAGGGAGGGTATTTCCATGGGGGTGTTTTTTATAATCATGGAAATTATTAATAAACATTTGGGAAAAAAATAAAAATAAAAGTTAGAGGCGGGGGGGGAGAGGGAGAGGGAGAGGGAGGGAAGGAAGATGTAGAGGATTTAGGTTAGACTTGATCCTACCCTCTCCAGTGTCTTGTGGTTCAGGTGTTTCCTGTAAGGGGCCTGGTGAAGGTTCAGCCATTTGGTCTGCCTTTTGGGAAGTAAAATTTTATGGTACCATTGCCATTTGGGTCTAGATTAGTGTTTCCCACCCCTTTGATGCCCTCCTCTCCCTCCCCATCCCTCCTAGGGTCTAGTCCATGAGATGTACTGACCTGTAACTCCCAGTACCAGAATGGGGCAATCACCTACAATGAGCTTTTGATCAGAGAAACCTATAAGATTTCCTAAAAGAATGACAGATTTCTGTCAGAGTCCTTGATGACCCACCAAATGTTAGTGGTAAGACCCTATTGCTGACACGTAAAATGGAACTGCATGTCTGGAAGCCAGGAGAGAGTCAGTCCACAGACAGTCAGCACATCTAGTGCCAGAAGGTGCTACATGGGCAACTGGGGGACACGACCAATATCTGTCCAAGAAACTCATGGTTCAACCTATTTAGCACCAAATAACCTGTTGTGATGCCCACAAAAGTACAATAGTGGCACACAGCCATGATGGGGAACCAACTGCTCTTGATTTGGCTAACTGATCCCCTCAGTAGTACCAGACCCATAGCTGGAGCTGGGAAACAAGTCAGAACCATATCCAAATTTAAGACCACTCTCCAATATCAAGCTACCATCAATCATGGGCTACAAGAGGGCCTACACCTATTAAACTCTCTATAAAAAAGGTGAAGGCTATCTCATTTGTCCTGGTGCTAACTTACGCTCCACTGGAGAATCTACTTCTCTTTTTCAGATAGATGCAGATCCTAAGGAGAGAGCCACCGCATTATACCTCAAAAGTGCCCCGGCTGAAACTAAGGGAAATTGGCAAAACAAGCAAGGGTGCTGTTTTCCTGATGAACAGGATACCAGCACAAGGGAGAAGGAGACCAACACAGAGGAAAATCAATGCCTGCCAAATCAGAGAGCCAGAGCCCCAGAGGCCCCCAACACCTCATCACTGAAGCAGACCAAAAGTGAACCCAACATAGCTCAGGGAAATTTTGCAGAAGAGGGAGCAGAAAGAATGTCAGAGCCACATGTTGGGTCATGATATGCAGAGACATTTATCATACCAATAACTGTGGCTAACTCCACAGTGCACGACCCATATACCTCAAGAAGGAGGGGCCAATGGGGAGGGGTAGGTAATGGATGAGCCTAATAATGGTACCAATCTGCCTGTACTTGCAGAATTGAAAACTAATTAAAAAATAAAATAAAATAAATAAATAAAAATAAAATAAAATAATTCTTTTGAAATATCTGGCTAATTTAGTCTCACTATTTGATTTATAATTTTTGGAGGAACATTTCTACAATGATAAATAGAAACTAATGAGAAGGTATGAGTAGGAATTTCAAGACAGTTGATACACTCTAAAGAGCTCAAACAAGAATTAATGAAATAGAAGGAGGAGACATTTGTCAATATAGAGAAATAGTCAGCATTTTCAACAAAATCATAGGAAAAAAATTTCAGCAAATATGGAAAGATATGTAAATACAGATACAGGATATATTTAGAACACCAAACAGACAAGAACAGAAATTAACCTCTCCTCACCATATTATCATTAGACTATTAAACATATAGACCAAAGAAAATACACTGAAAGCAGTAAGAGAGAAACATCTAGTCATCTATAAAGGTAAGCCCATCAGGATAACAGCAGATGACTCAACACAAACTTTAAAAGACAGAAGAGCTTAGAATGATATATTCAAAGCTCTTAAAGACAACACTACCAAACCAGACTACTATGTCAGCTAAGTTGTCTATCATAGATAAAGGGAACCCAAAACTACAGAAAATTCTTGAAGGAAATCTTTGGTCTAAAGAAAAGGAAAAGCACATACATGAGACTACAGGAAAGAATAATCCATGCTTGAGTAATAGTTAATGCAAGAGCATACATGAGCATGGCAGAAAGACAGCAAGCACATACAAAATCAGGAAGAATGGAAGGAATAAATATTGACCTTTCAATAAAAACTTTTAATGTTCTAAATGCCCCACAAAAAAGACACAGACTTGCAGGCTGGATCAACAGGCAAGATCCTTTTGTGTGTTACCTCCAAGAAACACATTTCTCCATAAAAGACAGGTATTGACTTAGAGTAAAAGGAATGAAAAAGATATTTGAAGCAAATGGGCCTTGGATAAAATCAGGTGTTACTGTTCTAATATCTGATGGGGTGAACTTCAAACCAACATTACTTAAAAGAGATAAGGAAAGTTACTTTATACTGATTGAGGGAATAATCCACTAAGAGGATATTATAAGTATAATCACATATGTGCCAAATGCTGGTGCCCCAATTTCAATAAACAAACACTTGTAGATGTAAAGTCACAGATAACCCCAAGCACAATAGTAGGAGTGACTTCAATATCACAGTGTCATCAATGGATAGGTCATCCTGGCAATAAATACTCACAGAGCATATTTATGTCATAGAACAAATGGACCTAATATACATTTATAGAACATTCTAGAAAAATGCTACAAAATAGATATTCTTTGTAGAAGCTCATGGAGCTTCCTTTAGTATTTTTAAGGACATAAAGCAAATCTTAACAAACACAAGAAAATTAAAATAATTCATCATACTCTGGTCACAATGGGATTAAGCTCAAATCAACAGGAAAAAATAATCATAGAACATCCACAATTCATGAAAATTAAAACAATACACCACTGAATGATGAATGTGCTACAGAAGAACTCAAGAAGGAAATAAAAATTGCCTAGAATTGAATGATAATGAAAACACAACCTATCAAAACCTGTGGGATACATTGAAGAGAGTCCTAAACAGAAAATTTATAACCTTAATTGCCTATATTAAGAAATTAGGTCACAAGAAACAACTTAATGCTATATATGAAGGCCTTAGAAAAATCAGAACGAGCCAAAACAAGAAGCAATAGAGGAAATGTAGTAATAAAGATCAGGGTAGAAATTAATGAAATAGAAACAAAACATAAACCAATGCAAATATTCAATGAAACATCAAGTTGATTTTTGAAAGGATAAAAAGATTGATAACCTCTTAGCAAAACTGATCAAAATAAAGAAGAAACCTAAATTAATAAAATTGCAGATGAAAAGGGCACCATTACAACAGTTATCAATGAAATTCAGAATACTATAAGAACACATCTTAAAAATATGTACTTCACTAAATATGAAAATGTAAAAATAAATGGATGACCATATATACCAAAATTAAAACAAAATAAAATAAACCATCTAAATAGACCTATAACAATCAATGAGATCAAAGCAGTTGAAAAACATCTCCTTGGTAAAAAATGTCCAGGCCCAGATGGATTCATTTGTGAAGTCTAGCAGTACTTTACAGAAGAGTTAACACTTATGCTTCTGAAAGTATTTCATGAAATAGAAAATGAAGGGGGCTGGAGAGATGGCGTAGCAGTTAAAGTGATTGCCAGCAAAGCCAAAGGACCTAGGTTCAGTTCCCGTTGCCCATATAAAGCCACAAGCACAAAGTGCGTTCTTCTGGAGGTTATTTGCAGTGTCTAGAGGCCCTTGTGTGCATATTCTCTATTTTTCTGTGGTTTCTCTCTCTCTTTCTAAAATAAATAAATAAAATGTTTCAAAAAGAAAATGAAGGAATACTATAATTTTTTATGAATCCAGAATTACCCTAATACCAAAACCAGATAAAGACAACAACATAAAAGAAAATCACAGACCAATCTTCCATATGAACAAATGTACAAAACTTCTTCCCAACAAAGCATTGGAAAGCAGAACACAAGGTCACATTAAAAATATCATTCATGCCAGGAGTGTTGGCAGAGATAGGAGGATCATTGTGATTTTGAGGCCTGCCTGGGACTACATAGTGAATTCCAGGTCAGCCTGGGCTAAAATTAGATCCTATGTCAAAAAACGAAATTATATATATTCATTTATTTATTCTTCCTGATGAAGTGGGTTTTATTTCAGAGATGCCAATATGGTTCAACATACATAAATCAATTAACATAACAGAAATATAAACTGAAACAAAGACAAAAATCACATGACCATCTCAATAGATGCAGAAAAGGCATTGTTGGCAAAATGGAACACCCATTCATTATAAAAGTCCTGAAAATACAGGGAATGTAAGGAATGTATCTCAACATAATAAAAATCTCTTTATGACAAATATGTAACCAACATTATACTAAATAGGTAAAAATTTGAAGGATTTCAAAAAATCAAGAAGAAAGACAAGGATGTCCACCATTCCCCACACATATTTAGTATAGCACTGGAAGTCTTAGCTATAACAATAAGACAAGATACACAAATAAAAGAGATACCAATAGGAAAGCAAGAATTATAATTATCATTATTTGTACATGATATATTTCTATATATAAGACATCCTAAGGACTCTATCAGCAAACAGCACTAGTAAATTCTTTCAACAAAGTAGCAAGGCACAAAATTAATACCTAGAAATGAGAAGCCTTACTATATACCAATAACAAATCTGCTGAAGATGAAATCATGGGAAAACTCCCATTCACAACTGCCTCAAAAATAAAATAAAGTGCTTAACCAAGGAAGTGAAGTATCTCTACAATGAGAACTTTAAAGCATTCAAGAAAGAAATAGGAAGACACTAGGAAATGGAAAAACATTCCATGTTCATGGATTGGGAAAATAAATATTGTGAAATGCCTATTTTACCAAAAGAAATCTACATATTCAACTAATCCCTATCAAAATTTTAAAGGAATTCTTCACTGAAATAGAAAAAAAAAAAAATCCTACAATTTACTTGGAAGCACAAAAAGTCTGGAATAGTCAAAGAACTTCTGAGCAACAAAAATTAAGCAGGTGGTATCACCACACCTGATTTTAAGATACATTATAGAGCCATAGTAACAAAAGTCAGCATGTTACTGGCATAAAAACAAATATGTAGGTCAATGGGACAGATCAGAGACCCAGATACAAACCCAGGCAATGACAACAATCTTATTTTTGACAAAATTGCCAAAAATACCCACTTAAGGAAATACAGTCTGTAACAAATGATATTGGGAAAACTGGATAGCTATATGTAGAAGGTTGAACATAAATCCTTATCTCTCCATCCACAAGAATCAAGTCCAAATGTATCAAAAACTTTAATAACAGACCTGAAACTTTGAATCTGCTAGGGGAAAAAGTAGGAGAAACACCTCAACATTTCAACATAGGCAACCACTTTCTGAATAGAACCCCATTTATTCAGGGAGTAAGAAAAACTAATCAACCATTGGGACCTCATGAAATTAGAAAGTGTTTGTATAGCAAAGGACAGTGTGGCTAGAACAAAGAGGTAGCCTACAGAATGGGAGATAATCTTTGCTAGCTGTACATCTGCCAGAGGATTAATGTCTAGGATATATAAAAAACTTAAAAAATATAAAATAATAAAATATTTAAAAACATATTCACAATGGGCTATAGAATCAATAGAGAATTCTCAAAATATTACCAATAAACTTTTTTTAATTTTAATTTTGTTCATTTCTTATTTATTTTATTTATTTGAGAGTGACAGAGAGAGAGAGAAAGAGACAGAGAGAGAGAGATTAAGAACAGGCGCGCCAGGGCTTCCAGCCACTGCAAATGAACTCCAGATGCACGCGTCCCCTTGTGCATCTGGCTAACGTGGGTCTTGGGGAATCCAGCCTCGAACCAGGGTCCTTAGTTTCACAGGCAAGTGCTTAACCGCTAAGCCATCTCTCCAGCCCACCAATAAACTTTTGAAAATATGTCATATACCTTTAACCATCAGGAAATGCAAATTAAAACTACTTTGAGACTCTATCTCTCTTCTCTCAGAATGACTATCATCAAGAAATCAAAATATAGTAAATGCTAGTGAGGTTATGAGGAAAGAGGAAACCTCCATTGTTGGTGGGAACATAAAATAGGACAGGCAATGTGGAAATCTGTGTGGTTACTGGGGAGCAAAAAATAGATTTACCATATGACCCATCTATATTACTCTTTGGCATGTACACTAAGGACTATTTCCCATAGATATGCATGCTCATCCAGATTTATTGCTGCTCTGTTCGGTAGCTAGGAAATGGAACCAGCCTAGATTCCCTTCAGTCAATTAGTGGATAATGAAGATGTTTATGCAATGCAGTTTCATTTGGCTGTAAAAAAAATAAAATTATGAAATTTACTGGAAAAAGATTGCAATGAACAAGGTAACCCAGGCTCAAAAAGTCAAACACCATTTGTTCTTTCTCATATGTGGATCCTAGCTTCAAATGTTTAAATTTGTATGTTTATGCCAATATATTAATGATACTGTCACTTTTGGTTAGAAATGCTTCTCTTTTTAGATTGTGGTGACCACTAAAGTGACAAAGTGAAAGGTTAGTGTTCAGCACTATGTGAAACATGTTTATCACACTCTCCAAGGCTCAGATACCATTGTAGAAGAGGTGCCAGAAATATTGCAAGAGCCAAAGGAAGCGAAGGAGTGTTTACAATACTGTCTTGTAGACGCAAAGTTGCCTTGATATTCATAAACTCACAGTGGCTGACAATACTCACACATGACATGCATAAATGAAGTGAAAAGAATATGATGACATCGCAAAAAATGAGAGACTAGTTGTCAGTGGAGGGGGATTTCAGAGGGAGAAAAGGGAAGGTGATGGGAGGACATTATCATCATGGTATATTGTCTACATACATGAACATTGCCAATAATTTTTTTTAAAGAAAATGATGTGTAATGACTTTGAAAATCTAAAAGAACTCTTGAATACAAAATAATACAAATAGCTGGTTATGGTCCTAGCACTCAAGGGACTGAGGCAGGACTATTGCTGTGAGTTCAAATCCAGCCTCACTACATTGTGAATTCCAGGTCAGCCTAGGCTAGAGTGAGACTCCACCTCAAAAAATTATAAAAAAAAAAAGAAAGAAAGAAAGAAAAAGGAAGGAAGGAAAAAGAAAAGAAATCAAACAAGTGAAAATAAAAGTACTTCAAATAGGTAGGAAATTCAGATAGCTGCTAAGGTATTTTCAAATGCATTCCTATTCATAGGTAAAAATAAATACAGAAGAATCTGTATCATGTCTAATAGTTTATAACAATTTTATCATATCATGTTATATCAGCAAAACTGATTCGCTTTACTGATACTTTGATACTATTACTTATGCCTCTGATGAATTAAATAGATTAGGGATGTATGCACAAATATGAAAATAATTAGCATAATGATTTTCATTATAAGAGAAAAAAATGAAATTGGAGTATTCCAATTTAAAATATCAGAGATATTACATGCATTATAAAATTATTTTTAAATTATAAAAAATATTTTATATATTAATCTATTTTATAAATATTTTATACATTTATTATAAAATTACTTAAATTTATATTATTTTAAAGTCATCATTTTCCCCTTCTATGACAATATATTGAGGCCAATGACAACAAACCACTTACGAAATTGAAGTCCACTTTCTATCACAAGGAACCATGGTTCCTTGGAGAAATGGCTTGGTCCATGATTCAGGCAGTAGTGTGTATGTCAGCTTGAACCGTGGGAGATACTAGCTGTTTGTAGGTTCAAAATGTGACTAGTGGAAATTTAAAAGGTTCACCTAATACAAAATGAGTTAGGAACAAGTTATCTATAAAAGAGGAAATTTGAAAAATGGTTTTGCACTGGTCTCTAGTAGAAAATGTGAGTAGAACAGAAAATGGTGACTTTAGTACATTGAGAGGCATAAAAGACCAATATTTATGTATTACACACACACACACACACACACACGTGTGTGTGTGTGTGTGTGTGTGTCTACAGTTATTGATTTATAATGATAAATTTAAAGTAATAACAATATTGGTAAACTCTGGATTTTTCTAGGGCATGTACCTATTATTCTAAATACTTATATGTTAAAAATGTCAACTTATTATTGTTGGTATCATAATTTACCACCTACATATCCCCACTCCACTGAGGGTCCACCAAGTGGGACTTCTGGTATTCACTACGAAGTTGTGTGTTATGAGTTGTAAGAACTACAGTCAATCATTGTGGGGGACAATGTCTATGGATATTCCCTCCCTCCCTGTGTCTCCTTACATTATTTCCACCCCCTCTTCTACAAAATTTCCCAAAGCCTTGTTGAGAGTGCTTTAAATCTGCTTTAGTGTTGAGCTCTCATCAGCTTCTGGATATCTGTTTTGGTGCATTTTGAGTGTCCTCAATGTCTTTCTCTATCAACTTTTAGTCTGTCTTCCCAGTATGAGCTGAATTTCAGGAAATGGAATGCTAGATGATATTTATTTTCTTGTATAAAATTACAGCTAATAAACGCAGCTCTTTTATAATTTAAAAATTGCCATTTTGCTACTCCTAGTTTTGTTTTGTTTCTGCATAATACTGTCTGCTAGAAAAGTTAGAGAAGTTTACAATGAGTGGAGAAGATAACAAGGTCTGAGCACCGCTTCTGTACAAGCATATGGGCCTGTTTGGATTGATGCAATAAGAGGTACTTGGCTTTCTGTTCCATGGATTCATGTATCTTCCACCTAACTACCCATCCATCAGCCCCACTTTTCTGTATTCTATCATCTACCTACCCTCTTATCTTCTGTCGTCTATCACGTACCTGCCTATATTCTATCATCTAAGTATCTCCCTATACCATATCATCAGTCTGTGCATCATCTACGTGTCTCTTATCTATCTGTTATGTATCTATCCTATATCCAAACACATGGAAATATATACGTAATATATTTAATTAAGCATCTAGACCTAATTGCCTTGCTAGTATGAAGTAGGATAAAGGGATACTTTAAATAGCACAATATGTAATAAACTTTGGAAAAAACGCTAATTTGTTCAAGAAAGAAGCACACATATATGTGATGTGGAGTGAGTATTCTGGAACAGATTAATGGAGACTCAAGTTCCTAATTAATCAATTCATAGTTTGAGAACCTGCTTTTTCCATCATTTCAATAAATTTACTGGATAGACCTTTTCATGAAATTTGGGAACAACAGATGACATACAGAGGAACATAAGATATAAAGTAGATCTGGAAATGCTATAAAGGGAAATATGTATTTGATTGGGATGTACACGGATGTATTTACATGTTTTTGAAGATTGTTTAAAAATAATCAAGACACAACAAAAAATAGAAAATCAGAAGTGAATAAAATAATAAAAAGAAACAAGACTAACAGATGTTGACTGTGAAAAAAAAACACTTTGTTTTAGGAAGTATAAACATTTTCATAAACATAAAGTTTCAAAAACATGAAAAATTATCTGAATATATAATGCTAGAAAGATGTTGACCGTGCAAATGTTACTGGCTCAATCTGAGCATCAGGAATACCCATAAAAGATTCTGGCACCTGGACTTTAAGGCAGGGACAGAGACAGACACTTTTCAACAACTCAACAGCTCTAAGTGTATGGACAAAGGGAAATAGTGGGGGGGGGGGGAGGAGCTGGCTTTATGAACAGCTGAGAGCCATCAATTCCAGAAGAACTTATACCCTGAAGCCAGGATTCCAGCCTGCCACATCTCAGCTCTAAAGGTGTGGTGTCCCTCTAAGCTACAGTCCATGGTTTGGGCAATGAAGCAGGCAGTACTTTCTTCTCACCACAGTCAGGAAGGAAAGACCAAGAAAGTCATGTGCACAAAGTCATGCCCATATGAAAGCCTGGTCCCAGGAAAACAGTCACAGATGTGAGCAAACACTGAATTTAACTTGATTGATTATTATGATGATGATTATTATTAATTTTTAGTTGTCAAATATGGTAAATTCAATTTTGAATACCCTTTAATGAGTTATAATCATGGAAACTAGAAATTACCAGATTATATTTTATCTCACTAATTACCACACATAAAACCATGTCATGCAATTGGCAGATTCTGGGATTAAGGAATGACTTTATTAAGAATTGATTTTCGCCACTGTGTCCTAAAATAAAGTTTTTTTTTTTTTTTAAATTTTGAAAAAGATTTACATGAGGTGTGAGTAGTGGCTCAGATGACAAGAGCACTTGCTGTGAAAACTTGATGTACTTAGTTTGATCTCAAATGTGCAGGTTAAAATCTGGGCATTCATGCTTGTAACCCTAGGACTGAGAGAAGTACAGAAAAGAAGATTACAAGAACTCCCTGGCCAGCAATTGTAAACAATAACAGGCAGCACCAGGTTCATAGAGAAAGTAACTCAGGGAAATAAACTATAAGAGATATAGAAGAAAGCACTCAATGATGTTTCTGATGCCTATATGTGTGTGCACATCTGCACACACATGCATACACTGCACACAAATACTTGTAATTAATTTATGAAGCTATTAATTGGATTTTCACATTAAATATGGTACACATAGAAAATGATTGGGGTACTTATGAAAAGGAAATTAAATACATTTATCATTTTTTTAAATTTTATTTATTTATTTATTTGAGAGTGACAGACACAGAGAGAAAGACAGATAGAGGGAGAGAGAGAGAGAATGGGTGCGCCAGGGCTTCCAGCCTCTGCAAACGAACTCCAGACTCGTGCGCCCCCTTGTGCATCTGGCTAACGTGGGACCTGGGGAACCGAGCCTCGAACTGGGGTCCTTAGGCTTCACAGGCAAGCGCTTAACCGCTAAGCCATCTCTCCAGCCCTAAATACATTTATCTTTTAATTTGATTACATTTTACACTAAGCAGACCACATAATTTTTCTCATGCATGAATCTGTGTAACTGTGATATATAAGCCTCATGGTCTGGGTCCCTCAGGGACACCTGGTTGGTCCTGATATCCAGTGTAAAGACCATGAAACAGCTATCCTTACTCTCCATACATTCACCACTCATTTCAGCCATTCCTATTCCTTTTATGTGTCACATAATGAGCCTAATCAGCAAGGAAGTAGCCATTAAGAAAAGCACACTAGAGAGAACCAATTTATCTTGTTTCTAAATCACAGAGCAATGGTAAAACAAAATTACTTCTGACACAACAAAGCCATGTGAAGGGTTTTTGATAGACAGTAGGCAGTGTGCCATTGTGTCCAGTGACTATAGAAACGTTCCAGTCTGGGGCTGGAAAGATGAATCAATGATTAAAGTGCTTGCTTTGCAAATACAAATCCCTCAGTTTGGATACTAGCACCCATGTAAATGCCTAAGTACAGTAGCATGTGGCTATATTCTTAGACTGGGGAAGAGACAAGAGGATCCCTTATCTTTCTGGCTAGCTTATCTAGATAAATCCATTAAGCTCACTTAGCAAGACTTGAACTGAATGTTTCAGCCCGTTTTTGGATAGTTACAATAATTAGAAAGTTCTTTCCTATATTGAGATCAGCTTGGCTCTACTTCATACATTAATATTTGTTTTCCTTTCTAGAATTGAAGAAAAATTCTGCATGTTCTCCTCACATATTTGAAGACTAGCAAGACTTTCTTTCAAACTATTTTATGTTCTGCCATTTTTCACCTTCAGAGGACTTATTTTCTTGCTCTATCATCTTAATTATGTTCAATTGAACTTGCTTTCCTTTGTCACAAGATCATATACGGTTTCTTTAAGAATAACTATCTATGTTCCCCTCCCTACAAGGCCTTAGTCAGTTCCATTTTGCTTGTGGTCTTGAAGAGAAATCATACCTGTTATCTTGGTCTCCCAGCTTTGAAATGATGTGAGGCTTCTATGCAGAGCTTATGTCAGAAATGATGCATTTAAGAGAATAAAGGATTTTTTTCTGCCCAGTTATTCCCATGGTAGATGAAGTGACTAACAACTGAGGTTCGATAGAATACACACTCCACAGGTAAGACTTGCTGATTCCATCATCTACCTGACTTGGAGCAAGTGTCTCTCCAAGAATTTACTACATGCTGTAAGACCAAAGGTCCTCTAAAATACTATCAGTAAGATGTTTGTACAAGTGGTGCTGATATCATATCACTTATACTAACAACTGAATGTTGGATTTTTTTCCTTGAGTTTCTATAAATCTAAGATAGAATTCTTTATGTAATATAATTACATAAATGTAAAAATAACCAATCAATTTTTTAGCAGGGTACAGGTAAGTGCAGGCTTATATGACCTCACCATACAGCAGGAATTCCCTAATTTGTTTGTAGGAAATAGCAATAAAAATTATATGGAAAAAATGTGCCTGGTAGTCAAATGCCTCTAAAAACACTGAGTACAAAGGAAACATTATGCAATCACACACACACACACACACACACACACACACACACACACACACTATAAACTGTGCTAGAGAAATGACTCAGCAGTTAAGGTGCTTGCTAGCAAAGCCAAAAGACCCAGGTTTGATTCCCCAGTATCCATGCACAGCTGGATGCCCAAGGAGGTACATGCACCTGGAGATCATTTGCAGCGGCTAGAGGCCCCTTTGCACCAATTCTTCCTCTCTCTCTCCCTATCTCTAGCTCTGTCTGCCCCTCCCTATATCTCTCTTAAATACTTAAATAAATGTTAAAAAATAAAAAGTATAGATAGCATTCTTGCCCCCCTCAGTAGTCACCTTACTATGATGAGAATACAGGCCTCATTTGCACTTTTTCATTTAGTCAATCAATCTTCTAATACTAGTTGTGTGCTAGAAACTTGCCCAAGAACTGGTGATAGAGAAGATGAAGAGTGGCACTCAGACATAGTTTAACGTGTAGTTTAAGTAAGAGCAGACACACACATACACAGGATGAAATGAATGATGTGAATGAATGAATGATCTATTAAATAAGAGAGGAAAGCCTCACAAAGCTTCCCTAAAGGAAGACATTCCAGATCAGAAAGGAGTTCCAGAGCATTGCAAACAGAAGCAAATCCATGCACATTCCAATGGTGGGACCTTGCCTGGCCTGGTCCAAACCAGCACAGAGTCCTTGGGATTGTTGAGAAGGGGAATCAAAAACATGAGATACCAAAGACAGAAACATGATGGGAACCAGATTTATGTGGCTGTGACATCCATGTGGTGAGAGTCAGGATGGAAGCATGGTACCCTGACATACAGTTCAGGCTGACACTAGAGGCACACGGTTCTGAGGGTCCAGCCTGTTCCTCAGAAGTACGCCTCCATGAGCACACTTGAGTGGTAAGTAACTGTGTCACTGTGTAGTGTTTACACAAATATGGCACAACCATGTATTCACTCTGCAATGAATATTTTCTTGGTTCAAATTATTATTTAATGAAATTCTGAACATTCTGTAAAGAGACTTGGTACACATTGGGAGACAGTCTTGTGAGAGTTCCTAAGAGGGGCCTTTTTCTATCTGTAGGCCAAAATGTGATTAGGTTAAAGCAAATAATGTCAACGGTACTAAATTCTAATCTTATAGCAGGATCTGAGCATTTCCACTGCTGCCCCCCACCCCACTGCTGACTTGTTGCAGAACTCATTGTACTTCCCATGAGGATGTGGTGTGAATTTTCCATATAATTTTAGTTTGAGTCCATAGTGCATTTCATACATTTGTAGAAAGATGGATTCATTACTAACTTGTTGAGTTTCTTGGGTTATTTTTTGAGTGTGTATATGTCCACGTGAGTTTATTGTGCACATGCCCCGGTGCATGTGTGAATGTCATAGGAAAATTACAAGTATCAGTCTTTGCCTTCCACCTTGTTTTAGGAGTGCTCTGTCGTTGTTCACTGCTGCATTGTCCAGGCTAGGTAGCCAAGGAGTTTCTTGGGAATCTTCCTGTCTCCATTGTCTTTCATATCTTAGCAAGCTGAAATTAGAGATACTGGTTTTTACAGTTTAGCCTTATGTGGGTTATAGGGATCTAAACTAAAATATTCAAACTTTGTGGCAAGTACTTCATACAATGAATTATCTCTACAACTCCAAATTTGTTATTTTCAATCTAGTTGTCTATTTGTTTTCCTTTTTCATTAATACATGCTAGGTTTCAAGTGGCTTATATGTTAGTTTTCTGTGAGCTACATGTTTAGAAAATATTTTCCCATTCTGTCACTTGTTTTTTCATGTTCTCTCTGCTTTCTTTAAATAAAAAACTTGATTTTCATGAATTCAAGTTCATAATATTTCATTTAATTCTATTTTTATCCTTTTGGAAATTTTTTCCATTGAGTTAATAAAGTTGTTTTATTTTTTATTTTTAAAATTATTATCTTCATATTATTAAATAAGGATTTACATTAAACAGTGTTAAATAGGGATCTAATATAGTTATTTTTATTTAAATACCCAATTGTTCCCAATAGCATTTGTTGAAAATACCATCTTCTCCCTTATGTTCTGAAAGGCTACAAGTAACAACTGTAAAGAATACTGAATCTGGTATTTCAAAATAAATAGTATGAGATAATTATTACTTTTAGCCTATTTTAAATTTATTATAATGAAGAATATATTAGAAAATCTGGTTATCAAAACTAGCTTATCAAGATACAGAAACCCCTAAAGAAACCTCAGTCCAATAAAGTTAAATCTCTCCTCACCTTCAGGAATAAAAACATAAGTTAATTAATAAAAATCATAAATATAATGGATTAAATTAACTGATTAACAGTAGCCAGATATGGTGGCATGTGCCTTTAGTCCCACTACTCAGGAAGCTTATATAAGAGGATTTCTGTGAGTTCAAGGCCAGCCTTGGTCTATAGAGTGAGGGTTAGAGTGAAACCTTGCCTAAAAAAATAAAATAAAATAAAATTTACAGAATGAGTAAGATATTACAACACATAACAACAACAAAGGGTAGTAGTTGGCAAAAGCGCATTTAATGACCCTAATGTGAGAGAAAAAGCTTTTGTATTTCTTAATTTTTTTGTTTATTTTTTATTTATTTGAGAACAACAGATAGAGAGAAAGAGACAGATATATATATAGAGAGAATGGGCATGCAAGGGCCTCCATCCACTGCAGACAAACTCCAGACGCGTGCACCCCCTTGTGCATCTGGCTAACGTGGGCCCTGGGGAGTTGAGCCTCGAACTGGGGTCCTTAGGCTTCACAGGCAAGTGCTTAACCGCTAAGCCATCTCTCCAGCCCAAGATTTTGATTAAACAGTTTAGAAAGGGAATACTGTGTGAGAATACTTCAGTGGTGTTACAGAGACTTCCATGCTGCAAGAAATCCTATCACATGGATGGTGGAAACACTTCACAGAAAATTCAACTTGGTGAAGAGTGTCTACAGCCTACCTTAGGACTCCCTCCCCTCACCTAATATATCTCTCTTTGTCTGTCTGTCCCTCTCAACCTTACCTTCCTGAATAGTTGTGTGTAAATTGCTTCAGGTAGCCAGAGAAAGATAAACATCCCGTAGATGGATGTTGGAGGGTACAGCCACTCAAGGCAAGGGAGACTCCTGTTGACAAGGGTGAGGAGAGATTTTGGCATAATGTGTGGAGTGTGGCTGGACACAAGGGCCTCCTGGAAGAGAGTACAGGCTGGTATGGGCTCTGAGAGCCTGCCACAGACTGGCCTCAGGGGCAGGATACAGGAGTCCCAGTACAGGTGCACAGCCAAGAACAGGCAACTTAAATAAAGAGGAGGGGACACCTGGGCTGATGGTGCCAGCTGGGCTGCACACAGGGCAACTGGTCAGATAAATAAGTGCAAATTGGTTTTCTCACCCCTAGAGAAGTGAACAGACAATATGAAATGAAGGACAATCAGAATGAGTGCCTAGTGTTGAAAGGAAATTGGAGTGTGAATTCATGATTAAATAACGAGAGGGAGTGAGAGATGAAGATACAACAAGTACTCAGTCCCGCAGCTGTGCACATGGATTCAGAATGTGACTCACTGCTCTGCTCCCTGGGGCCAGGTAAACCCCTTTGTGGCTGAATCTTGAGCATGTAGATGTGCTTTGGCCAAAGTAGGAAGAGAAAATATCAGCAAGAGTGGAAGCTGACAGACTAGAGTCTTATTCTGCTTGGAGTCTCTACAGTGGGCATCCAAACAGAAGAAAAACTTCTGAGTCAAGCTGCTGGGGTCTAAGTGAATGCATGACACTACCAAGTCACTGGGCAGAAACCTGCACAATGCTGAATGACTTTCACATCCACGAAAGGCCATGCATTCTTTAAACTAATTCCAAATACACTAAATTAATTCAGCTCTTCTCTTCCTTCAGTTTCTCTTATTTCTGCCCAGCACAAGGAGAAGCTCTGGTGGCATTACTGTTTAATTCCACGAAGGGGAAAGACACTCAGTTCTTTGGACTTTTTCAAATGGCAATGTTGTGCCTATTGAGTTTCTCCCCTTTGCTGTGAAAGTCTCTCTGACACCTAAGGGTTCACAGTGGGAGGTGCTGAGAGCTATGCTCTGGCTGGCTGTTTTCCAACACTCAGGGGATGCACTCACAGAAACACTTCATTAGGGGAATCTTTCCACCTGTGTTGCTAGAATCTTCTGCAAATCCTGACTCTAGTGTCTCACCCCTGAGAGTGGCTTCCTTGAGAGTCAACATTTACCTCTCTTAATTGCACAATTATGGCTAGTGTCTTGTCTGCACTCTGTTTAAATACATTTTCAGTACTATTCAACTCTGCCCAGATCCAGAGCCAGCTCTGCCCTGATGGATTTCTTGGCCATCATTAGCCAGTCACTGGCATACACAGATGCCATGGACACATGGACAAGAATCTCCACTCAGGGACATTTTGTCTTCTCAGCTAATTGTGTAGACAATGAGACATTCAACTAATTTTTGACTAAGTGAGCCAACTGTACTCTCAAAATTGAAGGAAAGTATAACCACATTTAGTACATTACAGTAAATTCTCTCTATATATGATTGATTCTCTCATTTAAAGTTGGGCACAAAACTGCAGTAACGGAAATGAAAATGTATGTTTTCTCTTCCTTTTTACCTATTCATTACTTACACAGAATCATGTATTTTTAATCTTCATAATCTCTTTTAGTTTGTAATGTCATCAGTGGAAGAAAATGGGGCCTTCTGCAATTTTCATATTGTCTGGTTTTCATGATGGAATCAAGATTCTAATTTTAGGTTAAGCCAGTTGCTTTTACATTATAGGTGAAATTCTAACAAATCAACACAAGCCTGTAACACAGAGGACATTAGTCTATCATATCATTAGACCCACTTATCCAAGACTTACTACTTCTTTTGATGTAGCTATTAAAAGAACATTGGAGAAGATTTTTGTAAACCCCGAGCCAGCTTCTCGGTGCCCGAGGCCCGCTCCTGTGCTGAGACACCCCCGGGCGAAGCGGCTGTCACCATGTCTGACCAGGAGGCAAAACCTTCAACTGAGGACTTGGGTGATAAGAAGGAAGGAGAATACATTAAACTAAATGTTATTGGACAGGATAGCAGTGAGATTCACTTCAAAGTGAAGATGACAACACATCTCAAGAAACTCAAAGAATCATACTGTCAAAGACAGGGCGTTCCAATGAATTCACTCAGGTTTCTCTTTGAAGGTCAGAGGATTGCTGATAATCATACTCCAAAAGAACTGGGAATGGAGGAAGAAGATGTGATTGAAGTTTATCAGGAACAAACGGGGGGTCACTCAAGGGTTTAGTTATTTTTATTTTTTCTTTCCCCTCAATCCTTTTTTATTTTTAAAAACTAGTTCTTTTATAATGTGGTGTTCAAAACAAGATTGAATACGGGCACTCCACCTCTTTAGAACATACTGTGATTTGAATCCTAGTGTTCAATATTCATCACTGGTTGTTTTCATTGAGCTGATTTTTAGTGATCAGACCTCAGCCCCCTTCATGTTGCCTTCTCCTTGTTAAAACTCCATGTGTGCTCAGAGAGGCTCCTTTTTCAGGACTGCATTTTCAGGTTTGTGGTGATAAGTAGATCGACCAATTTGAACATTCGTAATGACCTTCCAGTTGGCCCTGAAGCTGTAGCATGAGATTGCTTCACTCCTGGACTATGATTTTCAGTGGGAGATGGAAGTTTTTCAGAGAACTGAACTGTGGGAAAATGACTTTTCCTCAACTTGAAGCTACTTTTAAAATCTGAGGGTCTGGACCAAAAGAAGAGTATCAAGTTTGGAGTCAAGTGACAGACACAATGAGGTCATGACTAACTCCAAAGATGGCTTTACTGAGAAAGAAAGCATTTTAACATGAAAGAGATCCTGTCAGAAGATCCAGAGAAGTTCTAATTTTCATTAGCAGTTAATAAAGTTACTCATGCCGAAGTGTATACAAGAACACTGTTCTTTTTGATTTTATTTGTACTTCTTGGCCTGGGACATGGGTTTTCAATGGACACTGTCTGTACCAGCTTCATGGAAATAAACAATATTTGTAAAAACCGTAAAAAAAAAAAAAAAAGAACATTGGAGAAAAGGTTGCAAGTTTTATTTTTTTATTTTTTAAGCACTTTTCTGTTTTTTTATTATTTTTTTTTGTTCATTTTTATTTATCTATTTGAGAGCAACAGAGAGAGAGGGAGAGAATGGGCACGCCAGGGCCTCCAGCCACTGCAAATGAACTCCAGACACATGTGCCCCTTTGTGGCTGGCTAAAGTGGGTCTGGGGAATTGAGCCTTGAACTGGGGTCCTTAGGCTTCACAGGCAAGTGCTTAACTACTAAGCCATCTCTCCAGCCCAGGATGTGAGTTTTAAAAAGGTAAGGCTGTGGGATTTTATTTTATTTAGTCTAAATAGATATGGTAATTCCCACAAAGTATATTTCATAATACTTATTGTTATATTTGGGAAATGTACTCAGCACCTCTTTTGGATATTTTCCACCCACAGGAGGTTCAGTTCAGTATGCTGCAATAAGGGCACTTGCAAATAGAAAGACTGACAACAAAGGTCAAATATGGCTGAGAACCTGACAAATGAATGAGACAAGTGATAAAAAAAAAATCAAAATATAGCCGGGCGTGGTGGTGCATGCCTTTAATCCCAGTGCTTGGGAGGCAGAGGTAGGAGGATCTCCATGAGTTTGAGGCCACCCTGAAACTACAAAGTTAACTCCAGGTCAGGCTGGACCAGAAAAAGACCCTACCTCAAAAACAAAAACTCAAAATCAAACATTTTACCAGCTTGGGAAGTAGGCATAGATTATGCATGACCAGAGCCTTGATGATGCTGTAACACCAGACCTTCTCTGCACGCATAGCACATTACAGCTCACCACAAATGACATTCTTGCGCATGACTGGGTTTGATCTGCTTAATAAGCAAGCGCATCTGAACTGTATCCTTCCCATAAGTTACATACAGATCACTATACTTCGCAATGGATTGACTTGGTTTAACTGTGGCAATGCCTTTGTCTGGATGTGTGTGCTTAGATAATTACTCACTACTTTCAAAACAATGCCAAAATACCAGAATGACTGCTCTTATGGGATGCAACAAATGGTAGCTCAGAGACATCAGCCAGCTCAGGGTTAGTAACTAAGAAGTAGAGCAGGATCCAAGGCCTTGGATTCTTCATTCAGACTCTCCTACCTGTGTGTCCTTTATTTATATTTGTAGTCTTAAAATTCATCTAAAATTTGACTTACAGTCTTTAGGATTAAAAGCATCATACCAATCCTCCATTGTAGTAGAAGAAATGATTTCATATCTTACAGAAATAAACCAAAAATTTTCTTTTTATTTTTTTTAATTTTTTAAAATTTTTGTTTATTTTCATTTATTTATTTGAGAGTGACAGACAGAAACAGACAGAGAGGGAAAGGCAGATAGAGAGAGAGAATGGGGGCACCAGGGCTTCCAGCCACTGCAAACGAACTCCAGACGCGTGCGCCCCCTTGTGCATCTGGCTAACGTGGGTCCTGAGGAATCAAGCCTTGAACCGGGGTCCTTAGGCTTCATAGGCAAGCGCTCAATGGCTAAGCTATCTCTCCAGCCCAAATTTTCTTTTTATAATCATGGGGTCAAAATATTGGATCTAGCTGGAAGAAGTAATCTTCTACAGTGACCTACTACAGTGGGCAGGGACAGGAAGTAGAAAAACAAACATGTCTGGTCATGTGTCCTGAGGCTCATAGAGATACAAAGAAAAAGGGCAGCAGGGCTGACTGCAGGGCCTGCTAGCCCAGGCTCAGTTCCCCAGCACCCAGCCAGATGCTGAAAGTGGTGCAAGCATCGGATACTCATATGTAGTGCCAGTGTACCATACTCACACAGGAAAATAAATTATCAAAATATTAAAAACACCAGGGACAAATATGAAAAATAATTGACTACAACAGTTTTCTTTCCAGCTTTCTTTCTTTCCTTTCTCTCTTCCTTTTGTTCTCTATGACTCTCTTCCTTTTTACTCCCCATTCAGATAAAATCACTGATGCACAATTTATTACACAGCAAAAATTTGAACTAATAATTTTATACTTTGTTAGAGTCCCTCTTCAAAGGAAAAATAGATAGTTAACCTATAGTGAAGAAAAGAATGTGTTGGAAATACAGACAGGTCTATAAATCAGAGGTGCATTTAACTTTTCTTGAGGGGAGATAGCTATTGGGAGAGACATGTTGTAGATTCTAAAACAATGTTCATATACAGCAATGCAGGAAGGCAGGGGGCCAAGGGGAGCAGGGAAAATTGGTTTCTTTTTCAAAATGTTGAATAGTTTAATGGAATAAGAGGAAAATGGTGAGGAATGGCTACTAAAGAGGAAACAGGTTATGTAACAAATGTGTTTGGTGGGAAGTTATGGCTCTGCTGTCAAACTGGTATGCCAGAAAGTAGATTACTGGGAACCCTCTCCTTGGATATCTGGATAACTCTCCTTTTGGATGAGAGCAGGAAGTAAAGTGTAGGCATCCCACTTTGAAGGTTCATCCTGGGCATGTTGTCATCGCTGAGGTCCAGTTGTTTACTCCCCTCCTATTCTATAGGCAGTTTACCTGTCTGTGCAGCAGGTGACCAGCAGGACATCCACCAACCCAGCTCCTCATCTCATCTGCTGGAAGGTCAGAGGCAGACAACATCTGCCTCAAACCAACAGATCCCCACAGACATTAAGTCTGCTTCCCTTCAGGGTCTGACACCAGTAGGGGCCAGCTCATCTTCCAGCTGTTATCCAGGCTCCAGCCCATGCGTGCTCCAAACTGGTTAACAACCTTGATGACTATCAATTTCACTCTTCAGAATTTAGTAAGGCCTGATTACTTAGCACACAGTATTTTATAACTTTATTCTGCATCCATTCCCATAATGATTGTCATTAGACATTGTTTTGGGGCCTTGCAGTGTCAAGAATGACAGTCTAATTGGGGAATTTATTGTTGGCCTGTTTCAGTAAGGTTTGAGGCACTAGTGACTGTTTAAAGAGAACAATGTGGATCCATGTTGGTCACAAAACAGTTGCTTAAGTCTTCTTACCTGTTAACGCCAACCACTATGTATGTATTGAAGGTAATCCTATCATGGGAAACTTCAGTGTTATAAGAAATATAGTGAAATTATACTATCATGATCTAGTGATCAAGTATTAAATGTGAAAAATTTTAAAAAGCACTAATATGAGTTTAAATCTGCTTGGATTTAAATTATCAAATCACTTCCAGAATTGAGCAGAATCTATGATTTTTGTAAAGTTATCTGATCTCCAGGCACAAAATTGAAACTTCTAGAAACAAACCACATGTCTGCCTAGTGGATGTCTAAATGCCATCTGTGGTAGTTTGATTCAGGTGTCCCCCATAAACTTAGGTGTTCTGAATGCTAGGTTCCCAGCTGATGGGTATTTGGGAATTA
Source organism: Jaculus jaculus (assembly GCF_020740685.1). NCBI lineage: Eukaryota > Metazoa > Chordata > Mammalia > Rodentia > Dipodidae > Jaculus > Jaculus jaculus. Next base: position 60,772,454 of record NC_059103.1, on the reverse strand, counting down.
ATGCCTCCTGGAGGGAGTGTATTGTTGGGGGCTGGCTTATGGGCTTTATAGCCAGTTTCCCCATGCCAGTGTTTGGCACTACTGTTGCTGTGGTCCACCTTCTGTTGGCCAGAGGGTGTTGTCCACCCTCTGCTCATGCCATCGTTTTCCCCTGCCATCGTGAAGCTTCCCCTCGAGCCTGTAAGCCAAAATAAATCTCTTTTTCCCAGAAACTACTCTTGTTGGGTGATTTCTACCAGCAATGCGAACCGGACTGCAACAGTAAAGTGGTACCGAGGAGTGGGATTGCTGCTAAACACCTGACTATGTGGCTTCAGCCTTTTAGGAGCTGATTTTCAAGAGGAAAGTGGAAGGAGTTGAAACCTTGGCCTAAGAGATGCCTTGCAGTGCTATAAGTACAGCTCGATGGACTATTATGGTCAGAACAATGGACTGTGAGGTTTGGCTCATGAAGGTGAGAAAGAGCTGTGCTTGGACTGGGCTAGCAGTTTGTGTAGAAGCTTGCTCTTATGCCTATGTCCTGTGAAGTTGTGCAGGGTTGCTTTGTGTAGAAATGAACTGGTGTGAGCAGAGGGATATGGCACAGAAAGAAAAATCTTTGGGTGAACTGTTGCCAGATCAGCTGCAACTGAGAGATTACAACCTTTGAGACTGGGCTAGCTGACCTGCGCTGGGGCAACAAGAAGAATGTAGACTTTTTTGAAGGGGTCTGGGTGCTCAAGGAGTGTCCTGTTCTTCAAAGTCTGCTTTATTCTCCCCTGGATTAACAAACTGGCACCCTACCTGGTATTGTGGAGTATAAGAAATGCTGGAAAGAGGGTCATTGAGTTTGCAACACGGTCTTGTGTTTTGGAACTGGCCATGGGCAGTGTGAAGCAGGTTTGCTGGTTGCCTGCATAGAGACCCCATGGGGCCATGAGGATGAACTGTGGCTTGCAGTGGAGACCCAGAGGAGATGCCGGGACCATGAGATGGCTGCCAAGGAGCTACTGGCCCCGAAGAAGTTTTCCAGGACTGTGAGTAGCCTAGATGGAGGGGTGGAATTGGAATGCCAGAGACTTGTTGCTGGTTAGAATTACCGGACTTGAAGATTTGTCACTGGCTACAGTTGTTGGACTTGAAGCTACAGTTTGATGTTTGCCCTGGTTGTTTTAAATCTTATATTGGTTGAATGTTTCTTTGCTATGCTCAATGCCATCTATTGCAGTGTGAATATTTATTCTGTGCCATTATGGGTTTTTTGAGGTTATTTTTTGGTATTATGGCTCAGATAAAAGATCTTGGACTATGGGGTTGTATGAACATCATTGGAATTGATAAAAAACTATGGGGATTTTTAAAGTCAGACTGAATGCATTGTATTCTACATCATGTATGGACATCAGTTTATGGGGGCCAGGGGCAGAATGTGGTAGATTGATTCAGGTGTCCCCCATAAACTTAGGTGTTCTGAATGCTAGGTTCCCAGCTGATGGATATTTGGGAATTAATGCCTCCTGGAGGGAGTGTATTGTTGAGGGTGGGCTTATGGTCTTTATAGCCAGTTTCTCCATGCCAATGTTTGGCACACCCTCCTGTTGCTGTGGTCCATCTTATGTTGGCCAGGGGGTGTTGTCCACCCTCTGCTCATGCCATCGTTTTCCCCTGCCATCGTGAAGCTTCCCCTTGAGCCTGTAAGCCAAAATAAATCTCTTTTTCCCAGAAGCTACTCTTGTTGGGTGATTTCTACCAGCAATGTGAGCTGGACTGCAATACCATCCTACTAAAAATGACCTTGAACTTGTTAATTCTGCAGTGCCTTAAAATCCTGTTCCCAGAATCAACCAATGTCAAGCTATTAGAAGCTGACACTTATCATATCAGTCACATTCTCATTGCTAGGATCAAATACCCAACCAAAGCAGCTTATGGAAGGGAGACTCAGCCTGTATCTCCACAGGGGAGGGCTCATCATAGAGGGAAAGGCATGCGCCCCTGAGGAGGAAGTTGGTGCCAAATCATTACGCCCACCAAATGAAAGAAGAGAAATTACACAGAGCATGAAGCCACCTGTGACATCTTATGACCTGTCCCCAGTGAAACACTTCTTCCAGCAATGGTCCACCTTCTAAAATTTCTACACCCTCCCTGAGCAGCACCACGAACTGGTGATTTAGTATCCAAACACAAGAGTTTATGAGTGACAAGTTACATTCAAACCACCACACACACCCTTACCAAATACCAACAATTCTAGTTCAAAAGTTTGCAATTTTTCTCAATATTTGGCACTTGAGTATCACACTAATGCCACACAATTGCCTGAAGCCAAACAAATAATAGTAATAATAAGCAGTAATTTTATACATTTTGGGATTTTTCCATTAATAGTAATTTATGCTTGTTTCTTCTCTCATAATTTCATATCTACCTTTTTAAAAAGTGAACATAAGTTTATAGTATAAAGTTTATACTTCATTTTTAAGTAACTGCAATTCCTTACTAAGGGTACAGCAGCTGCCGACTGGCCCCACGCAGCTTCTGACACCTTGGAGTTGGTGGCACATCCAGCCTCACTTTGTAGAGCCAGATTTTTTCCACATGCTCACTTCTCACCTCAGCAACTTCCCAAAGTCTGTTGAAAAAAATATGTCATCACTGAAGAAAATGAAATTGACAGCCATGAACCTAGTACCCCCCATGTCTAACAGAAGGTGTATGCATATTCCCCTTCGTGTCACTTTTGGTGACCGTGTGAACTCAGCACAGCCCCTACAAGCACCACTGTTCTTTCTGGGAAATGAACTTCTAAACCTATAACAAGAGTCCGGTTCAAGCCATTGCCAAAAACAGGATAAAAAATGCTATGCAAGAGGCAATAAAATTTACACCAAAATAATTGCAGGATTTTGTCCACTTTTCTTGTCAGAAACAGGAAATATAGATGAGATTAGATTCAAGTTGTATTAAATTAAGCCCTGTCCAAATAGGTGATAAGTACACAAAATTAATTGTTGTTATTGGCTACTAAATTTTGAAATATTTTATTATATGTTAATAGATTGTCATAAGCATTATTAAAGTCAGTAATATAAGTATACTTTTTGTTTTACACAAAGCACATTGTCTTTAAAGTAGAACATACATAGGACAGGACAAGATGGTCCCCTGGGAATCAAGCAAGTTTCAGAGAGATAACATCAAGGTCATTTTCATACAAAATTGAGTAATTATTCACCATGGCACCTTGCTACCCATTAAAAAAAATGTGAGACTTTCTTCTTTTGGATGGTAGGGTTTGATGTAGGGTCTTGCTCTAGCACAGGCTAACATGCAATTGTAGTCTCAGGTTGGCCTTAAAATCTCAGTGATCCTCCTACCTCTGTCTCCAAAGTGCCAGGATTAAAGGCTAATGCAACCATGCCTGGTTAAAAATGTGAGGCTTTCTTATTCTCTTGAGAGTGCTATGATAAAACTTATTAATTTACAAGCAACAGAACATTAATGGTCACAATTCTGGGGGCTGAGAAGTCCAAGATAAGGCACAAGAAGATTTGGACTTCATAGATGGCAATTTCTTTGTATTCCCATATTAGGGATCCAAAGAACAAATGAGCTTCCTCAAGCTCCTTTTGTAAGGACACGGATGCAATTCATGAGGGCAAGTCCTCAAGACATCACCACCTCCTCAAAGCATTCCTCTTAATCCCATCTCATGGTGTCATAGGTTTTAGCACATGGAGCACAACCAGCAGGGATGCTTCCGAAAAGCCACGCTATACTGAGTTCCATTACTGAGCAGTCAGGTGCTGCACAAGCAACTCTATTAATATGGAAGAAACTATTCTTTGGTGAGTACTAGAAACTAATTAGTCCAGAAGCTCATTTTGGGGTTAGTGATGTTTTATCCTAGGACACTTAACCTATAATCATAAGCATTTGAGAATCCATAGAGCTGGCCCAAGGTAACATGGTATGTAGGTACTGGAGAGAGAAGACCAATGTGCAGCCCAGGTGGTTGTGCAAGTGTGACACAGTCACAGTCCAAAGTGCAGGAAAGGACAAAGATCCATTTCTGAAAGCAAGCTTTGTAGAATTTTGCTTTTCTTAAATATGCCTGCCAAATAACTGGAGTTATGACTATACTAATCTTTCCTTGAATTGAAGTCACTTTGTTGTGTGAAGATTCAGAATCTCTGGAGATTTTATGCTGACTTCCCTGCCCCCTTCCTAAATGAGCATACAAATATCCTCTGTGTCCTTGACCATATGCCTTAAAAGTACTGGCAGGCATGTGTACAACTCATCAATCTTCCCCATTAATTCACTCAGAGCTAGTGCTAGACAGCAGATGGAAAAAAATGTGCTTGCACCAACCAGGCTCTCCCTGAAGACAGCACATCCACTATCTCAGGCCCAAGTGTTGGAATCATCCTGTGCAGCTAGTAGATTGTGGTCTACTTACGGGGCAGGAGCTTCTCAGTGTTGACTCATACCAAAAAGGGAGGGCAGTGAGCTGTGCCCTGGACAACACCTGGTCCACAGGCTCTCAGCTTGTTGCTCCCTCAGTACTCAGTCCATGCAGGTGTGTCTTCACCTGCAGTGACAGGGCTCACTGGACCTCTTACTCTCCCAACTGTCATAAGGGACCACAAATCACTATCTTCATGAAGCAGACTTTGGAACTAAACACGGGACATAAATGTGTAATAGGAGCTTCTGTCTTCATCTGGGCACCAAAATACAGCAGAGGACTGGAAATTTCTCACAGAATGTGGATTCACCTCACTGCACACCATGGAGAACATTACAAGAACAAAGAGTCATGTTGGGGGACAGCAAGTAGTGTGTGCTCCAATACCAGGAGAAGGCTAGCCTGAGATGCAGCATTATTTTATTTAGGATATGCTTAGAGCTAAAATAGGGCTGGTACTATAAAACATTACCTTTTGTATCCCTACATCCTAGGTGCATCTCTGTTGTTCTTCCAGGGTCAGAATTGAGGAAAATACTTGATTTATTCAATTAAATCAAAAGGTACCATGTCTCAATGTTGTGGCAGGCAGATGATCAATCATTGAGTCAGGTTTGTTGCTGGCCACTGACTTCAGTTTGCTAAAGGTAAAAAGTAAGACTATCTTGAGAACCTCAGGCCTCAAGAAGAAAAGGGAGCACAGAATCACCCACAGTCCTGCAGTCAGAGCTGCAACTGCAGAGTAAGCCATGCAGCCAGGAGAGATAGTGCCCAATATTGTTCAGTGCCTGAGAAATGTTTCTAGGGAGCCTGATAAGGAGCCACACTGGGAGAAGTAGAAGCATTTTGGCAGTAAGCAATAAGTTTTGTTAAAGAACTGTGTATATAAAGACTCTTGCTCAGGCTGAGGAGATAGCACAGGTAGGAAAGGGTTTGCTTTGTGAAGCAAGCACAGGGCCCTGAGTTCCACTCCCAGTATCTATGTGGAAATGCTGGGCATGATGGTGACTAATGAGAGAGTCCACCTCAAAGGAGGTGGATTTCATAACTGAAGAATGACACCTGTTCTTTTCCACACAAACACACACTCATGCATGCACACACACAGACACCCATGTGCCCACTCATATATAAATATGCAAATACACATACACAAACAAAAACTAAGTCCTGTCATACACTGTGATGCTTTTGTGTGAAATGAGGGTCTGGTTTGAGTGGGAAGGAGGTAGGTATATGTGACTGGAAATTCCATGGAAGCAGGCCAGTTGGTAAGGCCCTGGAACAACAAACATTGTGCTATAGGCAGGGGGGTGTCTCTCAATAATGTTAATTAAGCAATACAAAAGTGACCAGCTGTTCTTTTATAGACACTGGAAATTATATCCACTTTCTCATGACATACTTGGATAGGATTAAAATGTCCAAGGCTTGTCCAGAGCTCTCTTGCCAGAAGTGCTGACTAGTTACTCGCTCTTCATCTGGGATCCTTCCCCCTCTCCTATGAGTAGTCTCCTAGACTACTACATTGTGTTACACATGCCTCAAATCTAAGAAAGATTCGCAGGCCAAGAGCTGGGGGGTTGAAGTGGGACAATACTGAGAGCCCACAGGACTAAAACATGCAGTTCTCTGTATGTGACTCTTCCCTCTATTCTTTAGCTATAGTGTGGGTATATTATTCACAGATTTGTGTCACACAGCAAATGGGAAAATGCATATAGAATGTTTATCACAGTGTAACCTGCTTAATTAACAACAATGCCGCTTTGCTGTAATAAGGACAAAGCACTTTCAAAATAGACTGCCTATCTCACTTACCTTTAAAATGTGCCAATTTTTTGCATTGTTCAATCAGATACAAAATAATCCAAATGAGCAGATGGTTCACCTACTACTCACCTTAAAGTCTCACTCAATGTGGAATGTCAAGATTTAACAATAAAATAACTTTTAACTTTGTATTGCTTTTAAAGGGGAGATACTTAGAGAATACGCCATTGATTAGAGAGTCCTCATGTCATTCTCTTGGCACTATGATCAGTGAGGAAGCAATTTCTAAGTAATCATGCATGCTGTCATAATCAGTAAGGTAGATCTGCTGTCCAGGAAGAGCATGGCTGCATGTAGGATACTTACATGTGTATTAGCTGTGGCTACAATGAAGTCCGCTAGCAGTCTAATAAGAAACTCATATAATAGAAGTAGGTGGTGAGTCTTCAGACTAGAAGCAGTGGGACACTGATGAGTACCACAGCCATGCCATTCAGCCTGCCTTCTATGCCACATCCTTCACTGCACTCCTACTTTGTTACCAGCCATCTTGTTTACCTGCTGTGTCAATAGCATGACATTTCCATAATCACTTTTCTTCTAATTCAAACTTAAAAGTCTCCTGTTTTATCTTCTCTGAATTTTCATGAGTTATCTGGCTCCCTATCCCTGGGGAAGTCATACAGAGAGGTTGGGCTAGATGTCCCTTGGGGATATGGCATGAATAGGCTAATCAGTGGGTATCCATGGGTCATAGACCCTGGGAGGTTTGGGATCAAAGGACATCACTAAAAGGGTTGTCAAAGCCAGAAAGTGAAATTAAGAGCAAGCAGGAAAACAGTGTTGCAGCATTAGCTTTGGCTGTCCAGCTGGTTTCTGGAAGGAATAGTGATTGTTAGGTATAAGAACAGCACAGGGTAGCAGCCAGCAGCTCCATCATGAACTTCTTGTGGCTCTGGATGACCCAGGCACACCCAGGAAATGATGTGAAATCATAATGGGCACTGCATATAGGCTGGTCAATGAGTCTCTTATGCATTCAAGATATGCCTATTACAATTAAAGATAATAGTGTAATAAGAATCATTATTTCTAGAATATTTACAAAGAGTCATGAAGTACACCAACAGCTTTGGAAAACCCTAGTGTGTTTACCTTTACCCTATGAGCTGTGTGTATGTTACTAATACTTTCACATGGCTTTTGTGTGTACTTTGAATGTGTGGACAGACCACCAGACATTTGTAGCCATTGGGGTGGCTCTAGGGAGGAAATGTGTCATTTCTGGTCAGAACTAAGCACAAGCAAATGAAGGACTCTCACTGTTCATATCATTTGCTAATTTTTAGAACAGCAAAAGTAAAATGTGTGTGAAGTTCCTGGAATGCTGGGGTTTATTCTCACAGCAGCAGAACCTATCCAACCCTGAGCTTAACCAAGGAAAAACCAGTTGCACAGGCAGAAAACAGAGGGACCCTGCCTTGGAAGCTTGTCAGTCTAATGTCACAAGCAAGCATATGCTTAGTACAGCCTCTGTCTTCACGGAGAACGGCAACCAGCTCTGCCTTCTGCAGAACTTCCCAGTGATCAAGTCTGCAGGGGGACAGATGGCTTCCGATGCATGAACACCCAAGACCCATTGGGAGGAAGCTGCTCAAACCTTCTCCAGGTCTGTGACTTCCGACATTGATCTGAGCCCTTGGTGTTTCATGTTTTTTTTAGAAATGATTTTTCAAATATGAATGTTCATCCCTTACTGAAGCAATAGGCTAAAAGGAGCATGGGAATTTTTACATGTTTATTCTAGATTCAAAGAAGAAATAATAGTAAGATATATTGAGATCTCTGGAGCATAAATACTCACCAATCAGGAAGGAACACAGTGGGTTGTGAGTACTGCAGAATAACTGATTAGGTCGTGTAAGTTTGCACCACATGCCAAGGGCACTTCAGTCAGGACAGGGCACAGACATAGATGAGGTAAGCAGTGCATGTGTTCTGAAAATGCAGGTCTCATTCAAAGGGGTGTAGCCTTTGGATCACTGCCCTTTCATATGCTTGATTCCCTTTGTTCATTTTTAATATGACTGTCTGATCAGTCTCTCAGTATCTTCCCTTCTAAAAATCTATTGGAATTAAATCATGCAGTATAATTGGCAGTTTTGTTTGTATTCTGCTTGGGCATTATGATTTTACCCTTTTAAGAAAAGCCTGGAAATACCTTCTTAAATTAATTAATTATTTATTTATATTTATGTGAGAAAGAAAGAGAAAGTGGCAGAGAGATAGAGAGAGAGATTGGGGATGCCAGGGCGGCTAACCAGTGCAAACAAACTCCATATACATGGGCCAAGCTTGTGAATCTGGCTTATGTAGATACTGGAGAATTAAACCTGTGTTTTAGGCTTTACAGGCAAGTGCTATTACTGCTAAGCCATCTCTCCATCCCCATTCTAAGTTTTTGTAAATCACATTGTCTTCAGATATAGTGAATAAAAGTTTTACCTTGTGATAAGTGAATGGGCACTTCAAATTTCAGGTGTGATATACTAAGAAAAATATGTTTGAGATAGACCACTTATAATTTAGACCTCAATGATATAGTCACTTATCTTTTGCTATTTCTGGGTGATATTTAAATAATCAAATAGAGAATTACACTCTATCCTACTACTGAAGAACCACTTGTGTTTTTCTCCATGAGAAATATTGTTGTCTCTGCTCACAAATAGCATGATGACCACCAGAAATCTCTTGGAGGTATGCCAGCAACTAACCATTTGACCTTTGCCAGGGACACAGTTAGGCTGCCAAGTCAGGTGGCAAAGGCTGGGCATCATTATCTCTGTGAACCTGATGCTCGCTAGGGAGGTGAAGGCAGCCCTTGCTTTCTCTGTTGCTGGATCAAGTTACATAAACAGAATTTGGCTGCCTTCTTGCAGGGCAGCATCTGCTGCACTGCTGGTCTCTGGTGTACCCATCTTGTTTTGTCCAGCACAGTGATCCTGAGTAATGGATCATGCTGGGCCTGTTAATGCATGATGTAATTAGCAGAGGGATTTAATTATCAGCATATTTCATGTGGGATTACCCTGCCATGCTCTCTCCACCTCTCAGGCCAATTAGAAATGGCATGAACCACAGCAACAGTCTTCCAAAGGGCACAGGAAATGTACTTGCACTTCTCTTACCCAAGAGCTTAGAATACCATGGCCTGTTGTACTTGCTCATTTCAATACTCACCTATAATAGATTAATATTTCACAGGCATCTTCATCACCTAACCACCACCAAAATGCTAACTGGCTATCATGATAGGGTTTTTTAAATTAGCTATTATTTTTAACAATTTTATATTTGTGAGAAATGCATTTTTACCATATTTGACCCTCATTATCATCTTGTCTACCTTCTACTCTCACCATGTCTTAATTTGTGATTCACTAAGTTTAAGGGGGTTCCCTGCATGAGTCTAGATTAGGGATTATTTAAAGAATATAGGCAATTTACTGGTGTCTACACAACCGAAGAAATGACTCCTCCTAGCCCTCTCCCAGAAACACTTAACTTGCCAATGACTCTTCCGGGAGGGGTGGGACCTCAAGAGATCCTCCTCCATCCATGATGGAATGTTGGCTGGTCCAATTTTTGCATGTGATTTATAGGTGCTGTGACATGAGTGCAAAGTCCATGACTTTATTTTTTAAATTACAGACATACATAGTATGGATATGTTGGTACCATCCTTTCTTTCTTCCCTGCACCTATTTCACTGGGGACTGTCCTCAGTGGAATCTAAGGTATTCCCTATGGGGTTGTGGATTATGTGTTGTGAGAGCAGCAGTCAATTATTGGGGGGAGGCAATTCCTCTGGAAATGATGTCCCAAACTGTGGCTCTTAAAAAATTTTCACTCCCTCTTTTGAAAAATTCCCTGAGCCATGGTGGGTGTGTCTTAAGTGTCCTTCAGTGATAAGCTCTTGGGAGCCTCTGGATCTCTCCTTTGGTATGTGTTCAGTATCCTCAGGGTCTGACTTCTTCCCCCTGACACTGATTGTCAGGCTCACTATGGAAACACGTTCTTGCTCATCCCCCCACTTCCTCTTTCAATTGGGGCTTGAAGTGCTGGGGGTAGTTTATCTCCTTGGGTCTTGGTACCTTCTTAAAAAGAAAAAAAATAGATTTTCTAGCAGAAAGTGAAGTCAGCATAGGTTAAGTGGGATAAACATTATTAATTTAGGGAGAATCTGATAGCTGAAGATTAGTGCAAGCTTGACATTGGAGAGCATAATCTTTGTCTCTGTAGAAGTCTGACCTAGTTCCCAATTCGAGATGTGGGTTCCTTTCCACTGAGTCGATCTCTTAGCCAATCAGAAAGCTATTGATTACCCTTAAGGTTTTGCACCACTGCTGCAATGGTCTGTACATCTTGTTAAGGTGTTTGCTTCAGAATAGCATAGACCCCTGGTTGCTCAGACAGTTGTTTGCCACTTTCCCCCAGTAGTTCACATAGCATTTTCTAGCACTAGATGGGCTGTCTGGGGGCTGGCTATCTTTTGTTACAGCAGCATTTGGTGTCTTTAACAATAGGGTCTTACCTTTTACCTCCGGTGGGTAATAGAGTGCTTTGACAGAAGCCTGTCTTGTCTCTCTGATCAACAGCTTATTGTGGGTAACAACTGTTATATGATACTAGGAGTTACAAAATAGAGCCAAAACTTTAATTAAATTAATTAATTTATTTATTATTTATTTATTTTGAGGTAGGATCTCAATGTAGCCCAGGCTGACTTGGAATTCACTACGTAGTCTAGCCTTGAACTCATAGCAATCCACCTACCTCTGCCTCCCAAGTGATGGGATTAAAGGCATGTGCCACCATGCCTGGCCAAAGCTTTTCCTAAGGTTAAGATTCATACCACACTCTCCAGGGCCCTACTTTTCAGGTGTTCTCTCATATTCCTGTGGAGGGTTCAATCTTTTAGTCTGTCTTCAAGGATAAATGTTTCTATGTTACCAGTTGATTTGGGTTTAGTTTTGTGTTTTTCCTCCACCCTTCCATTCCCCTCTGCTGAAACCCTACCAGCCCTATTGTCTGTGCCTCCTGTTGCCTATCTGGTATGTCAACAACTTAACCTGATCCAGGTTAGGAACTGCAGATGAATGAGATCCTGTAGTGTTTGTCTTTCTGTGAATGTGTAAGTTAACTGAGTATGATTTGTTTCAAGTCCATCCATTTTTCTACAGACTTCATGGTATCATTTTTTTCTTACTGTTGAGTAGAACTCCGTTGTGTAAATGCAACACAAATTTGTTATTCATTCATACAATGATAGGCATCTGGGTTGATTCCAGTTCTTAGCTAATATGAATTGATCAGCTATTAATATGGTTGAACAAATATCTCTGTAGTGATGCAGGGAGCATTTAGGATAAATGCCCAGTAAGAGAATAATTGGGTCTGTTGTTAGCTCTATAGTCATCCTTTTCAGGAATCTTTTTACTCATTTCCATAGTGGTTCTACAAGTTTGCATTCCTAACAACAGTGAATGAAGGTTCCTTTTTCCCCACATCCTCACCAACATGTGTTGCTCTTTGATTTTTTAATGATTGTTATCCTTACTTGTATAAGGTGGACTATCATAGTTATTTTAATTTGAATTTCCCTGATGGTTAGGGATGCTGAACTTTACCTTAAGAGTGTGTTAGCTATTTGTATTTCATCCTCTGAGAACTCTGTATTCAATTCTCTGCCTCATTTTCTGAATGGGTTGTTTGATTATTTTATTGTGTAATTTTTTGAGTTCTTTGTAGATTCTAGATATTAGGCCTCTGTCAGTGGTATAGCAGGCAAATTTTTTCTTCCATTCTGTGGATAATTTATTGGCTCTGATTACGGTATGTTTGTCTATGCAAAAGCTTTTTAGCTTCATGCGATCCCATTGTTTGAGTGATTGTTTAATTTTCAGGAGTACTGGGGTTTTGTGCAGAAAGCCTTTCCTCACTCCCATGTAGAGGAGATGAGAGATCCTCCTATTTTTATTTTTTGTCCAGTAGGAGAAAAGCTTCAGGTCTTATATTAACGCCTTTATCTCATTTGGACTCGATTTTTGTTCATGGTGAGATGAGTGGGTGTAGTTTCATTTTGCTACATATGGTCCTCCATATTGTCCAGCACCATTTGTTGAAGATGCTGTCTTTATTCCAGTCCACATTATTGGCACCTTTGTCAAAGATCAACTAGCTGTTTTACTTGACCTAAAATATGGGTCTTTACTACTGTTCCATTGGTTTGTATTTCTATTTTTATTCCAGTACCATGCTGTTTTTGTTACTATGGTTTTATAATATTGCTTTAGATCAGGTACAGTTATACTTCCAGAGGTGTTTCTTTTTGCTGAAAATATGTTTGGATATCTGGGGCCTGTTACCATTCCATTTTTTTTTGCGGGGGGGGGGGTTGGGAAGTAAAGTCTCACTCTAGTTAGGGCTGTCCTGTCTAGTCTCAGGCTGTCCTTGAACTCACAGTGATCATCCTTCCTCTGTGTCTTGAGTTCTAGGATTAAAGGTTTGTACCACCATGCCTGGCATTTCATGTGAATTTTGATATAATTTTTTCTATCTCTGTGAAGAATAATGCTGGAATTTTTACTGGTATTACATTAAATTGTGTATTGATTCTGGCAAAATTTTCTCAAAGAAGGATGGGAGGTCTTTCCATCTTCTCAAGTCCTCCTCAAGATCTTTCTTGAGTGTTTTAATGTTTACTTTAAATATATCTTTCACAATTTTGGTTACTGTTATTCCAAGGTGTTTAAATTTTTTGTTGCTAATGAAAATGGGACAACATTGCTGATATAGTTCTCTGTATATTTATGTCTGTTGCATACAGAAAAGCTACTGATTTTGTGTGTTTATTTTGTATCCTGCCACTTTACTGAGGGTATTAGCCAACTTTAGAAGTTTTGAGATGGAGACTCTCAGGTCACATGTATAGGATCATGATATCTGCAAATAGGGCTAATTTAACATCTTCTTTTCCAATTTGTATACATTTTATTTCTTTATTCCTTGTTCTTGCTTGGACTAGGACTTCTAGTTCTATGTTGAAGAGCAGAGGTGAGAGTGGGCATCGCTGTATTGTTCCTGGTCTCACTTTTCCCCCATTAAGTATTTTTGGGGCTTTAGATGCTTTATATATAGCCTTTATTTTGTTGAGATATAAACTCTCCATGCCTATTTTCTCCGGTGTTTTGATCATGCAATGATGTTGTATTTTCTCAACAGCCTTCTCTGCAGCAATTGAGATGATCATGTGGTTCTTATGGTTAGGTTTATTTATGTAGTGTATTATATTGATCAATGCTGCCTGCACTTAGCATTCTCAAACTCTAATCAGAGTCCATAAAACTTGGCTTACCACTCCAGAAGGCATCTTCAGTTGCAAGCGCTATTTCCAGGCCCATTCCTCCAAAACAAAGGTTCCAAAAAAATCAACATCCACATGGCCAGGTACATCTCAGCCCACTCCTTGGTACCAATTTCTGTAGCAGACAGAGTCAGGTTCACTGAGATAAACTTACAGACCAGGCACAGTTATGGAGGAAAGGATTTATTGAAGCTTAAAGATCCAGGGGTAGTTCCATAAATGGCAGAAGAAGCTAGCCTGCCTTCACAGGACCAAGCAGAGAGAAAGAGAAGAGAAGCACAAGCCTAAAGGTCAAAAGCCACACAGCACACTTCAGGAACTCCAGCTAGGCACACTTTTCATATCTTTAGATTGAAATCTGAAACCCACCACCACAACTTAAGATCCACCCACTGACATTGCCTTCAGCCAGGTAGCCAGCAGATGCAAACTACAAACAATAAAGAACTGAATATATTGGGGGCCATCTATTCTATTCAAACCACCACAACCAGTTTTCATATGTTTAATCATCCCTATATCCCTGGGATGAAGCCTACTTGATCAAGATGGGTAATGCTTTTGATGAGTTGTTGAATTCGGTTTGTGAGGATTTTGTTCAGTATTGTTGCATCTGAATTCATCAGGGATATAGGCATACAGTTTTCTTTTCCATTTGCATCTCTGGTTTTGGTATCAGGGTGATGCTAACTTCATAAAAAGAGTTGGAGAAGATTCCCTGTTCTCCAGTTATGTGACACAGTTTGAGAAAAATTGGTTTCAGTTCTTCAATGAAGGATTGACAGAATTCAGCTGGGATGCTTTATGGAGTTTGGTGTTTTCTTAGACATTGTACTTTCTTGAGCCTGCTCTAGTTTTGGTTATTGCTATCTTATTCCTGCCGGCTCTTGAGAGTGACTGTTTGACTCTCCTACTCTCCTGTGTGGAGTATTCCCTGACGTATTCTCTGTAGGTTTGTTTCTGTGTTCATACCATCAAACTGAGGGAGCTCCAACAAAGTTGCCTAGTCCCACAGTGGAAGTCTCCAATGACAAAGTAGGTTTGGTTTTGTGTTCAAAGAACTGACTTTTTTAATGGAAAGTTTTCCTTTCGCTATCTATAATGAAGGATAATTTTTCTGGGTGCAGTAGTTTGGGTTGGAAGCCATAGTTTTTTAAACTTTGAAGTGCTCCATTCCAGGCCCTTCTGGCTTTCAGTGTTTCCATTGAGAAATCTGAAGTATTTCTGATGGAATTGCCTTTGTATGTAATGTGTTTTTTCTCTCTTGGTGCTTTTAGCACTCTGTCTTTGTTTTCTTTGTTTAGAGTTTTAACTATCATGTGTTTTGGAGAATTTCCTTTTTGGTACAGTTTGTTTAGAGTTCTGTTAGCTTCTTGTATCTTAGTGGGATTCTCTTTTGAAAGAGTGGGAAAGTTTGCTTTGAAAATTTGGTTGAATAATTCCTCCATGCCTTTTGGTCTTAGAATGTTTTAGGGCATCCCACAATTCTTTCATGTCCTGCTCACAAGAGTTTTGTTTTTTTGCTTTTGTTGTTGTTGTTGTTGTTGTTGTTTGAAACTTTATAGTTTTGGATTCCTGAGCTGTTTTTATTCTATTTTGTCTTCCAGTTCTGAGGTTCTGTCATAATTAACTCTGTTCTTGAGGATTGCTAGGAAAGATTTACTAGTTTAATTTGGTTTGTATTTTCTGTTGCCTTTGTCCATATAGTATCTATCCCTTTGTCAAGTTCCAATTTCAGTTCATGTTTGGATTTTCGTAATGTTTCTTGGAATTCGTTCTTGCATTTACTTATGTCTTCATTAAGCTTAACCAGTTGGTTATTGAGATCCTCTATATTTTTGGCTCACCTTCAATTCATTTTACCCTTTTTCAAGGTCTCTCTGGTTTTTGTCTATTCACTCAAACCTAGTAAAAACAGCCCTTTTGATATGCGATTGTTGAATTTTTGTTGGTTTGCTGCCATTTCCTTGGTCACGGTCCCATAGCATATGTCTTCATTTTGGGGTTCTATTCCTGTTGTCTCTTCTGTTTTCATCGAAGATTTCCACTATGGGGCTAGGAAACCATGATGGAAGTAACTCATTTAGATGTTTGGTGTTGTTTATTTTGAACTGTGGTCTGCCCATAACACTGTGGGAATCTTATTTAATTAAGGAGAAAGCAAAAGTTTTTCTTTGTAGTGTTTTCAGTGAGTGTTCCATTTTATTTTTGAATAGATTATGTTAATCATGACCTTGTATTTCAGGGTGTACAGGTTGTGGAAGGCTGTGGTTTCAGTTGGTGCAGCCTGTGGGAGTCAGGCATGGGCCACACACACTGGGGAGTGACCTCTAGGAGACCGGAGAAGTGTACAATGACCACCACAGATGCAGTGGGAGGGGTGGGCTCTGGGAGCCCAGGAAGTAAACACAGGCCACCTATAGACTCAGTGGGGCAAGGGCCTCTGGAAGACATGGAAGGTGCATGGGCCACCTACAGAAGCTGTGTGCACTGACCAACCACAGAGAAATGCTGTGGTTCATTGGAATCAGGTAAGGCAAGAGGGCCACTGACAGAAGCTGTCGGGAAAGGCCTCCAGGAGACAGGATAGATGTATAGGCCACTGACAGAAAGTGTGTGTGGATCACTGACAGGAACAGACAGCAAGGGTTGGGAGATCTTCAGGGAGACAGGGAAGTTATGCAGGCCATGAGTGCTGGAGCCTGCAGATAGCATAGCAAAGAAACTGGTCAGGAATTCAGGGTGGCAGTGGCTGGAGTGACTGGTTGTGGGACCTGAGGGTCTAGTGGCGATTCCCAGCTGTGCCCCTCATTACCAGCCCACAGAAATTCTCCTAAGACCTATTCAAACTGGAACCCTATAGATATTGCCTGATATTAACTCAGAAGTGAAGTGTGGTTAGGAGGATGCCATCTTGAACAAAATTCTCTTGGTCCTGGCTTTTTGAAAGAAACTCAGTATTGAGGATACCCATTTATTATTAGCTTCTTAGGACCAAAGCCTGTGAAAGCAATTATTACCAGATAAACTTCTGTTCCTCTACCAGTGGGATATATTGACAAAGAAGCAAGACATTATGGCATTAATATTAGTTTTAAATTCAAATTCCATGCTTACTTAATTAAGGCAATTAGCATTAGTGATTCACTGGTGTCAATAGTTACGTATTACTAGAAAATCATAGGAGGGAAGATGTTACAGTGACTAAAGCTGAAGTAGTTTGAAATTGACTGCTACATATTAAACTAGCTGTAGCATATAGTCATCATAAAGTGTTTACATTCATAAGTGTTAAGTAAATCATAGGGATTAAAGAACAGATTAAAATGCTAGGTAAGGTCTGCCGGGAGGAAGTCTTCCGTGAGCCATGGGCTCATCGCTGGGTTGGTTCCGCACGCTGTGGAGGGCGCTGCTGTCCAGTGAGGTGAGAGAGCTCATGGGCAGCGACCACCTGGGCAACAAATACTACTACATCCCGTCGTACAAGAACTGGAGAGCTCTAGCAACAAGGTGCTTTGAAAATCGATGCCGGCTCAGAATTCCCGTCCCATGGAGTCGTGCCTCGGGTCACAGACACGGTCGCTGTTGAAAAAGCACAGTGCCAATCTAGTGGGAGATCTCAGACCTGACCAAAGCTCTCCTCAGCATTTCTTGTCCAGACTTGGTACTTTTGCCTTGAGCACTGCAAGGAGTATACCTTTTAAGTAGATAACCCTAACCTAATGGGATAGAGCCGAGAGCTGAGAATATTTTAGTCAACTGATTTCCACAAGGATATATCAAGAGTGTTCAGTGGAAACAGAATAATGTCCTTCAACAAATGGTGCTGAGACACCATCGTGAAAGAATAAGTTGCAAATTTCACACCATATGCAAAATGGATCAGCACCCTAAATATCGTTCCTCAAATGATAAAGCACCTAAAAGTAACACTTTGGGATGAATCTTCATAACCTTGGATTGGGTAGTCAGTCCATTCTTAGAAAAGCACAGTAACAAATGAGAAATTAATTGGACTCTGTCAGAATTTTAAAACCTTTGTTCTTCAAGAGGTACTGTCAAGAAAGTGACAAAACAATTTATAGAAGTGAGAAAATATTCGAAATCATACTGTGTGTTTAGAATCCAAAACCAAGAACTTGCATAACACAATGCTGGGAAGACTGATAAGCGAGTAAGAAAGTGGGCAAGAGGCTTGAGTATCCCTTTCTCTAGGGAAGATACACAAATGCCAAGGACATGAAGGATGGTCCGCCTTGCTAGTCCTTAGGGAGGTCATCAGAATGACAGTGTGATGCTTCTCCACAACCATCATAATTAGAAACTAGAAGGAAAAACAGTTAGTCAGTCCTGGTGGCAGAGCCCTTATTGTCCTAGTTACTTAGGAAGCTGAGGCAGAATGATTGCAAATTCAAGGCCTGCCTGGGCTACTAATGTATTCAGGATAAGTTTGGACAACTTAGACTTAGTCTCAAAATGAAAAGTAAGACAGAAAGGCAAGTGAGGGGACGTAGCTCCGTGGTCGAGTGCTTGCCGGCCACGTGCCAGGCCCTTGGTTGAGTCCCCAGTGCTGGGGGAGGTGTGTGGAGAGAATGAAGGGTCCAGAAAAATTAGAACTCTCCTACGGTACTGGTGGGGATTTTTTCAATGGTGCAGCTGCGGTGGAAGACCCTGTGGTGATTCCTCAAAAAATGAAACAGAATTACCATATGAATCAGCAATTTTACTAGGCGTGTAGCCATACAAATTGGAGTACTCAAATGCCTTAAATTAAAGTTCATAACGTCACCATTTGCAACAGCCAAAATGCAGAAATGACGTAAGTGTCCATCAACAGAAGAGTGGGTAAACAAGATGTGACATGTGTACATAACTTTACTCAGATATTACATATATGTTTTATATATGTACTATTACTGACCTACAGTGAAATACTGATTTATACACCCTGCATTGTGGATGAACCTGTGACCATTGTATACTAAGTGAAATAAAAACCAGAGCCAGCTGGGCATGGTGGCACACACCTTTAATCCCAGCATTGGGGAGACAGACATAGGAGGATTGCTGTGAGTTCAAGGCCATCCTGGCACTACATAGTGAGTTCCAGGTCAGCCTGGGCTAGAGGGAAGACCATACCTCAAAAAACCAAAACCAACCAGCCAAACAAACAAAAACCCAGAGCCAAAGAATCACATTGTATGATTTTACTTATATGAAATGTGTAGGTTAGATAACTCCGTTAAGATGGAATACATGTTGCTGGGGCTGTGGGGGAATGAGGCCCAGAAAGTGGTTGCTTACTGGTTATGAGGTTTTCCTTTGGAATAATGACATGACATTGAGACCAGATTGAGGGAGTGGTTGCAAACATTGTGGATGTACTAAAATACCACTGAGTTTTCCACTTCCAAATAGTAAAATTATGATTTTTGAAAAAAAAAAAAAAGCTAGGTAATTCACTAAGGGCAGGCAATAGAATAATTTCTGTGAAAAAAGTGAAAATAGAAGTGAAAGATTCATACAGCAAGATCAAGTATCTAAAATGTAGAGGAAGAAATCCCCATAGATTGACTCTTAGATTCAAAGTTTCTGCTTCAGAGTTGGGTGCAGTGGCACATGCCTAAAACCACAGCAGTAGGGAGGCAGAAGAAGAACAATGTGAGTTTGAAGGAGGATTGTTTCCAAAAGAGTATCAAGGGGTTCAGAAATGGTGTAATGTATAAAGTGCTATCCTCAATAGTGAGAAGACTGAAGTGAGTTCTATCCTTGGTGGTGTGCTCATAAAAAAACAGAGTGCATGGAAGACAGAAAAAGGCAGATTCCTGAGGCTGGCTGGCCAATCAGTCTAGCATAATCAGTGAATTACAAGCCAAGGAGAGTATCTGTCTTAAAAAGAGGTTGATGGTGTTCCTGAGGGTGACACCTGAGACACTCTGGCCTCCAAATGCACAGTGAACTACACACACATGTGAGCATACACATAAAACTTGTATACACACATTCATGCATATGCCATACCCACTTAAAAAGGAATAATCTGAGCTGGAAAAGTTTGATCAGTTGTTAAATATGCTTGCTTGAAATCCATGATGGTGCATGTTCAATTTCCCAACACCCATATGTACAGCCAGATGCACAAAGTAGCATATGTGTTTGGAATTCATTTGCAATGGCAGGAGGTCCTGGTATGCCAATTTTCTCTCCCTCTCTCTTTCTTAAATAAATCAATAAAAAGATAAAATATAAATAAAATACAATAACATGGAAGTATATATTATGTTTTGAACCAGAAATGTTTCCCAGAGGCTCATGCCTCCACTTTGTGGTACTACTTTGAAAGCTGAAGAGCCATAAGGACCTGGGACCTGGATGGAAAAGCCAATCTATAGGGCAGGCCTGTGAAGGTAATGCCTGCCCTCGTTCTGGAATTGATTCTCTGCTTCCGGACCCCCACCTTGTCAACACACCACCTCCCTCTGCTACCTCAGGTGGAGTCATTCCTGACACCATATCTTTTACAGCCATAGTGGCCTAAGTTCTCTGTGGAACTGAAAGACAGATAAACTTTTCCTCCTACTGAAAATTTGATCTGACACAAAAGCAATGAATACAGTGTAACATAAAAACTTGATTTCAAAAAGCACTGGGACTCTAAGGCTGGAGCAGGAGAATCTTGAATTCAAAGCCCATGTGTGCTACATAAGGAGACCTTGTCTCAAAAGCTTAACCACCCCCCAAAATTTATAAAATACATTATGATCTCAATTTTTATTAAAGATGACAACATATATTCTTTGAAAAAAACTGTTTTAAGTTGTTCTTTGGTGTTATTTAAATGTCTAAGTGAATATCAACTCTTTTTAAAGCTTGCTTCCAGTATTTTGTAAAATCAGAAAGTAATTTATTTGATGTTTCTTTCATGGGTAACCTGATAATGTGATGTTTCTGACATACACAGCTGTTTGCACAGCTTTATTAGTGCATGCATGCATTGTGTTTGGTAACTTTAATTTATCTATATGAGAGTAATACCTTGTGTCTGATAAACTGATATTAATAAAGGTACATTTTCTCAAATTATAAACTATTTGATTGACCACTTAATGTGAATTATTTGTATAATTCACATTATTCAATTTCAAGTAGTAGTTGATTTAGACATATGTAAAAGTCATGCTTTTCTTTTAGAATGTATTTCTTTACAAAGTTCAGATTCAATAATAATCAAAATTGTTGTACAATAATATGCTACACTATTCCTTTAACATTTAATATTGACCTAGAAGTTTACTTTTGTTTAATTGAAGATAAAGATGATTTAAAATCTTTCATTATATACCCTTTACCAAGTTTCCTTTCAGTTTTATTCGACCATAAATGCAGTCACTACTTTGTGAACAGTAAGAAACTAAGTGCTTTAATTATTTTGAAGTCTTAGCATCAAAATCTTTTCAATTTTTTTAAAATTTTACTTGTGAAGAGAGAGAGTGAAACTATGGGCTTTCCAGAGCCTGTCACCACTGCAAATCAGTTTTTGACTCATGATGCATGTATCACTTTGTGCATGTGGCTTTATATGGATACTGGGCAATTGACATTGGTCAGGCAAGCTTTCCAAATAAGTGTTTTTACTGCTGAATCATCTCCTTAGCCACAAATTCTTTATGTCCAAGTTGATTTGAATTCTCTTTCCTTCTCATGAAGGTAAAATTATGTGAGAAAACTGACATCTATTCAACACATATTTTTATGTAATTAACTCCAACTTCTACAAAGCCTCTGCATCTTTTCATATTTTATGTGTCATATTTCTGCAACTTATCTTTACTTCCTCTTTCTAAGAGTGGCTTTGAGAGCCATGCAGGAATCTTGACCCTCAGTCAGTACTGGAGCTGGTGTTTCACTTTCCCTTATGCTGTGATTAGGAATAAGTTTCCTTGAGCTGAAGATGAAATGCCAATATGTTCTCTGCCTGAGCTCAGAAGTGCTGGGGTGTGAAAGCAAACTGAAATCCGAAATAGGGTACAAAATGCAAAATTTACAATTGTTTATTTTAAAATAATCTGGTACTATAATCATTTAAGTATTTAATGTACCATATTTTATTTTATCTCTAATATGAAACAACCACTTCAATTTTATGGTGATATAAAATGTAATCTTTTATTTATGCATTTCTTCTATTATATATGTAAAATTTTTGGAATAATATCCTATCAGACAATTTTTGGAGCAAGGTATAGTTATTAAATAAAGCTATTTGTGTGTGTGTGAGCCCATGTATACACATTTGTTTTATTTATTCTTGTTTTTAAAGATTATAGCAATTTTCTTATGAAACTACAATATAGGTACTCCAGTAATGTAATCACCTGTCTAAATCCAGAAAATATCCACATTTGCAATAGGGGTGGTTGTTGAAGATATCATTTATTCCATTAATAATAATTTTTATTGAAAATTGTTCTACATCTTAAGTATCCCTTCAACCACAAGGGTGAATTTACAATAGAAAAAATAGAAAATCCATAGAAAGTTGGACTTCCTTTTTTTTTGTATTTATTTGCCATGCATTTATTGGCTTCTACTAAGTATTTATGAATGTAACAGAATAAGCATGTTTATGGTAAGAAATGACTATGTTCCTACTTTCAGGAAAAATTTAATGCTTCCTTGCCATAGAACTTCCTATAAAGTCCTAGAGAAGAAACTGTTTAACACCTGGCTAGGCTTCCAGGAACTGGAAGGGATGTTACTTAATCTGGGAATAGACTCCCGTCTCTTCAGTCCAGAAGGAAGGAGCTGAGAGAGAAGTAGTGATGTCATCCAATTTTCTAGCTTTTGATTGCTTTAAGAATACAATTAGAAGTCTGATCTAGAAAATTTTGAAATGTTCCTTCCAGTCCTATCAGTGACAAGACTGAGAGTCATGAAGTTCATCTAAGCCACTATTCCTCCATTCGGCTCTCAAAGTCAGGCCACTAGGTGCAGGTGCTTTTGATCATTTCAAGAGTAAGATAGCAAGCTTACTTTTCCCATACGAGAGGTAATTATGTGTATTTAAAATAAGTTGATATTGCCATTTTATATTTACTTCTATCTGTTTAAATCTCTGCCTTTCTTTCTATAATGTAAATACCTCATATTTGACAGGAAATGTTTTCCACCTTTGTATTTACAAACTGGATTTAGAAAAAAGAGAACATGGGCTGGAAATATGGCTTTGTGGTTAATGTACTTGCCTCTGAAGCCTAAGAATCCAGATTCTCTTCTTTAGCACCCACATAAGCCAGATGCACAAGGTGATACATGCATCTGGAGTTCATTTGCAGCAGCTGGAAGTCCTGGCTGGCTCTCTCTCTCTCTCTCTCCTTACCTCTTTCTCTCATAAATAAATAATAATAAATAAAAATAAAAATAGATTTTAATAAGAGAACATAGGGAAGAACCTCCATAAAAAATTTCCACCTTTAATTTTGGGCCAGTGGCCTATTCTCACAGTGGCTAATAAAAGACATTGGGATGAAGTAAAGAACCTTCTGTCTTTTTGGCTCTTTATAATATAGCCATGTGAATAAATAGACTCAACTTAGTGAAGAAACAGCTGCAAGAATTACAGAGATGACAAAGTTTGAAACATCCCTCAAAAATCTGGAGAGGGTATGATGAAGACTGACCTTAATCTTCTACAGCCTCTCTCTCTCTCTCTCTCTCTCTCTCTCTCTTCTCTCCTCTCTCTTTTACATTAGTTATCTTTTTCTTCCTGTTCTTAGTAGCCACTGACCTGTAACTCCCAGTACCAGCATGTGGCTATCATCCACAATGAGTTTTTGATCAGAGAGACCTACAAGTTTTCCTAAAAGAAAGACAAATTTCTGTCAGAGTACTTGATGATCCTCCAAAGGTTAGTGGTAAGACCCTACTGCTGAAGACACCTTATGTGGTTGACACATAAAATGGAATGGCATGGCTGGAAGCTAGAAGTGAGTCAGTCCCCCAGACAGTCAGTGAGTCTAGTGCCAGAAGGTGCTACATGGGCGACTGGAGGAAAATGAACAATATCTGTCCAAGAAACTCATGTTCTAACCTACTTAGCAGCAAATAACCTTTTTTGATGCTTACACAAGTGCACTAGTGGCACACAGCATGGTGAGGAAACAACTGCTCTTGTTTCAGCTAACTGATCCCCTCAGTGGTACAGGACCCATAGCTAAATCTGGGAAACAAGTCAGAACCATATCCAAACATAAGCCCACTCTCCATTATCAAGCTACCACCAATCATGGGCTACAAGAGGGCCCACACCTATTAAATTCTCTATTAAAAAGTAAGGGTTATCTCATTTTTCTGGTGCTAACTTACTCTACATTGGAGAATCTGCTTCTCTTTTTCAGATAGATGTAGATCCTAAGGAGAGAGCCACCTCAAAAGGGCCCTGACTGAAACTGAGAACAACTGGCGAAACAAGCAAGGGTGCTGTTTTCTTGGTGAACTGGGTACCAGCACAAGGGTGAAGGAGATCAGCACAGAGAAAAATTAACTCCTATGAAATCAGAGATCCAGAGACCCAGAAGCCCCCAATACCTCATCACTGAAGCAGACCAAAAATGAACCCAACATGGCTCAGGGAAATTTTGCGGAAGAGGGGGCAGAAAGAATGTCAGAGCCACATGTTGGGTCATGATATGCAGACATTTATCCTACCTATAACTGTGGGCTAACTCCAGAATGCATGACCCATGTACCTCAACAAGGAGGGGCCAAGGGAGGGGGTATGTAATGGGTGAGCCTAATAATGATACCAAATTGACTGTATTTGTGAGTACAAAACTAATTAATAATAAATAAATAAAATTGTTTAAAAAATCTATTCTCATGGTCAGCTATACACTGATGCCAGGTCAAAACAATCACTGGGCTGACCTTATCGATTCAGCAGACTTTCTCTTTTTTTGAACTTGCTACATACTAGATACTGTGTTAGTGGTGAATTAGAAGTTCCTACCTCTAGATGGTCACAAATGCACAAATATATAATCATCACAGTTTTACCATGTCCTCAGTCTGCTTCATAAGTGATAATTTGGAGTACGTGTTTTTAGATGGTTCAAACTATTTGGATAGACACATATAGGAGGAAACAGAACTGTTCTGACTTGTTTCCAAGCTCCAGCTATGGGTCCCATACCACTGAGGGGATCAGTTAACCAAATCAAGAGCAGTTGGTTTCCCACCATGCTGGGTGCCACTATTGCACTTGTGTGAGCATCATGACATGTTATTTGCTGCTAAGTAGGTTAGACCATGAGTTTCTTGAACAGATATTGTTCATTTTCCTCCAGTCGCCCATGTAGTACCTTCTGGCACTAGACACACTGACTGTCTGGAGAACTGACTCTCTTCAAGCTTCCAGCCATGTCACTCCATGTTATGTGCGAACAGCATATGTTGTCTTCAGCAGTAGGGTCTTACCACTAACCTTTGGTGGGTCATCAAGTACTCTGACAGAAATCTGCCTTCTTATGACCTTGTAGGTCTCTGATCAAAAGCTGGTGGTGGTTGATAGCCACTTACTGGTTCTGGGAGTTACAGATCAGCACCCAATAAGAGAGGCAAGAAAAAGATTAGTAGTATAAAAGAGATAGAGAGATGAGAGAGAGAAGAGGGGGAGAGAGAGTGAGTGAGTGAGAGACAGAGACAAAAACAGGAGAAGATTAAGGTCAGTCTTCATCGTACCCTCTCCAGGGCCTTATGATTCAGGTGTTCCCTCTAAGGGCACGTGTGTGTGTGTGTGTGTGTGTGTGTGTGTGTGTGTGCACAAGCACGTGTGCAGACTAGCTGACACATGAGCTTCAGATTCCTCTGGCTCTGCCTTCCATTCTCCTAGGGGCTTTGTGTCACAGATACATGTGTCACTTCTTATCCAGTTTTATGAGGGTGCTGGGAAATTGAAGCCTGGCAGCAGGTATTGTAAGCAAGTACCTTTAACTGAGTTACCATCTCCAAACCTAAGGAAACTATTTTCTAAAGTATGCTTAAAGCTAATAGAGTTCAATAAAAAATTAAGAAATAAGATATAAACACAGCAATGAAGTTCCTCCCAGCTGGTGCTGAACTGACTGTGACTCAACCAGGACTCCCTGTGGTCTCAGCAAATCCCTGTCTTCCCCTTTCAGGAACAAATTCAACCAGAGTTAATGAGATGGACTCTTCCAACTTTACTTCTAGAGAGATATACCCCTGGATCAAGTCAGTGTGTGGAAATAGTCTCCAATGGAATAATAGGTTAGGGAAAATACTCCAACATTTATTTCATATTTTTTGTTCTTATTTCTTATATAAAAGTTTAATCAAACAGAAGTGACATCATTTACTGCATATTAATGTAATTGCAGAAAATATTACTATAATACATGCAGATTTAGGTAGTCAAAGACTTTAATGAATGGGCAATGAATGCTCTCAAGATCTGTATGGGTGATCTCATTTTAGGTTGGCATAGTTGTATGGTATAAGTCTGTCTTCATCAACGTCACTATCATCATAAGACAAACAACAATGCCAAAGCAAGAGAACTGACTTACACCTGAACTCATCAGTGATAAGTGACAACAGGAAATCAAAGGAAGAGTTAGCTCCATCCCTCTTAATTGTTTTGTGTCTCTCCATCATCTTTGAGACTCTTTGAAGTTTAGTGCTTTATCTGGGATGGGGACTGCCTTTAAATTGGATTAAGCCAGGTATTACAGGCTAGCTGATATGCACCGAGAGGGTGGCTGGTTGATAAAGCAGCCACTGAGTGAACTCCTGAGGACACTAACTGAAGAAGCTGGATCATGCATATTCATATGAAAAGTTTCCAGATCCAAGTCAGCAGAACTTAACAGGAACATAAAGCATGCGACTAAGGTCAAGCAGAAGCTCAGTGTTATTCTATAGGATACTGACTGTGAGCTTTCATAATGCAAATGTTTCCATTAGTCTCTATGCTAATTGCCAAGAGTGTGCTAAATGTAGTTATGAATTCCCATGTTTAACCTTGGAAGCTGTTGCAATCAGGCGATGTCCTGTTCTAAGTTACTCCATATGGTATAAAACAATGGATTTTCAGTCTGTGCATTGCCTTTAGAGACTCCATTTTAAAAGCAATATTTGAACCCATTTTGAGTGTAAACACAAAGGCAGGGTTGAACTCTGTTCCTTAGTGGCATATTAACACCACCATCTGTTCAGCACCATACACAAGGCACAAACAATAAATAATATTTCTAGAAATGAAAAGGTAATATCCTATAAAGTGATTAAAATTGGGTCCATATGAATACATAAGTGTATTAAAATCATATACAGCAAACCAGGACAGAGAATAAAAGGTACAACACCCTCACCTGGAGCTTGACTTGCACTGTGATATCAATGGCCCCTACTGACCTTTCATTTGACCACTTTGCATGCGTGTATATCAGGGACTAACAGGCAGAAGACTCCCAGCTGTCCCAAGGGCTTCTACTCAGCCTTGTCCTCACCGCTAATATATCCTGCTTTCTGTCAGTCTTCCCATTGATCATCTGCACCTAGTCCTGCCCTTAGACCTGTGGCCTTCATGGTCCTACACCTCACCTGAAAAGCTGGACTCTGGAACCTGAGGCTCAGCTCAACAATGTCACTGTGGCTTGGGCATGGCTTGACTGAACCAACATCTCCAACATGGCTGTGCATCTCCCAGCTAACCTCTGCAATGACTCATTGTGCATCTACTCCACCCTCCTGGCCCTGCCTCTACCTCTGCTTTGCCTCTGATAAAACTCTTAGGAGCTCCTTGAACTCTTTTGTGACCTCCTTAACCCTTTTTAGCCATTCAGTAATCTATGCATACACATATACATAGACATTTTTATTTCATGATGTACAATGTGTGATCAGAGAGTTAGTAACTAATACTGGAATAAAAGCACCTGTGCATGCCTCAGCCAGATATCAAGGGATGTCAGGACTACTTGACCAATCCAACAAAACAGGTGTAGCATGTGGATCTGTTATTAAATTGTGACATGTGGAAAGACATAAACATGCCCATCTATGGTTCTGAAAAAGTATTTTCATGACAGAAACCTTGCAAGCTGAAATTTATATGTGGTCCAGGAAAAGGCTTGCAGAACCCCAAATCTTTGGAATTACATCCCAACTAGGTCTAGCAGTATACAGAAACATTGATGGAGAAATAAATGTTTTAAACATAGATTCACATAATGCCACAGAATAGTGACTACCTAGGCTTCTGCTCTACCCTGGTTGACAGATGAGAACATCAAGAGGCAGGCTTGTTCGGTGACCTTATGTTGCATGCCCTGGATTTCGTTCCCCCCACCCCTCTCTCTCTCCCTGCTTTTCTTTCTTGTGGTGAATTCAAGTTCATAGACTTCATCTCTTCCAGGTATTCAGGTGTTGCCTTCTAATTATTATAATGTACTATTTCTACCACAGTAGAGGTGTGTATGTGAGAGAGAGAGAGCACTGTGCACACGTGCACATGCACCAGTCTAATTCAGTATTAACTGATACAACACAGCTAGAGTTTCTGGAAACCAAATTTACATTCTCAGTGCCTCCCGTAAGCTTTTAATGAATGCAATTTGTGACCTCTTCCCCTATGCAAGTGCGCTGAATTCTTAGATGTGCTCTGGGGTTCTCTCATAGCCCTTGCTGTATTAGTTTTTAGTTTTCATTTTTAAATTCTCTTTCTTTCTTTCTTCTTTTTTTGCAGGGGGGGATTTAAGGCAGTGTTTCACTCTAGCCCAGGCTGACCTGGAATTCACTATATAGTGTCAGGGTGGCCATGAACTGATAGCAATTCTCATACCTCTGCCTCCAGAATGCTGGGACTAAAGTATGCACCACCATACCCACCCCATGTGTTAGTTTTTCGAATGCTAGGTCTCAGAATCACTGTTACAACATTGAAACCTGGGGCCTGTTTCACAAGAGACAAATTAACAAGTGATTTTTAAGCCAGACAACTTAGGGCACATCTGGGAAATCCTTTTTAGTTGATCAAAGTGTCATTCCATCAATCTTCCAGAAGCCTGCTTTCTTTCCCATAAATATCCACAATCATTTTCTGTACTTATATTTAAAAAAAAAATCAAGAAATCTCATAGAGCATGGTTACTCAGGATATAATCTCAGAATTCAAGAGTCTGAGGAGGAGGACCACAACTTGGAGGCTGGCCTGGGCTACATAGCCAGTTGCTACCTCAAACGTTTCTCAAAAATAAATAAATAAATAAATAAATAAATAAAAAATAAACTTGAACACTCTCTTCAAATTATATCAGTAGTTAGCCCTGGATACAAAAACTTATGAGTAGCTAAAAACATAGATTTTGTATATCTTCTAAGAATTGGTGAAAAAAGCCTGTCTTTAGTCAAAATATTCCTTTAAATATCTCACAATAGTATTATAACACTACTCTGGAGTGACTGATCTACCATCATCACAACATGTGTCTCCAAAGAAAACTTTATTTATGCCTCTTCCATTGTGGATTTACCTAGGGGTTAATATCTGAGCATAAACATAACAGTTCTACAGTCTAGCAGATTCTATAGCCTTTGATTATGTGGAGAAAATAAAAGGTCCATTTAAGGACATTTTGTAAATAGAACTTCTAAATTCTGGTCCCAGATTTTCTTGCTTATATAACAGTCCCCAGTCCTTAGATATGATTTCTGAAGTTGCTTGTGATAGGTCATGCACTTCTTTGGGTGGTGGAGGGCAAGGTGGAGTAGATCCCAGGCTCAAGTGGTCATCTTCAGCCAGTGTTCACACCAGGCTGTGTGTCAACTGACACCAATGAGGGCTGTCATCTTTTCCATGATGTAAGGTCTGTGATTTATTTAATTTTATATATTTATTTATTTCCTTTTGTTTCATCCCAACAATACCCCTCAGTATCCTGAGTGGCTAGGAGGATGGATGAGCCTAGGTAGGGGAATCTAGGATTTCCTAGACTGCTGACATGCCAGGAACAAGAAGCCCTCAGCAGGCTCTTGGCATCCAGTTCTCCTGGTCATTAATGCTAACATGGTCTACTCTCAGCACTTAGATGTTCTCAGGAGACTGTGCTTCTCCAGTGAGCTCTGCAGAAGGAAAGGAGAGATGAGATGGAGATATCTGGGGCCTTTTCCAGAAAGTAGTTTTGTGATGCCCAAATTGATTCTATGGTTTCTTCCATGGAAGTCAGTCCCAGGTTGGGAGCAGATTGAGCTTGAGTATGGCTACCATATGTCTCAGAACGTGAAAGCAGAGCTGCTGCCATTCACTTGTGCAGGACAGGCACCATCTTCATATAGGTTATCTCCTCTCTACTTTAAAGTCCTCAAGACTGGCTATTCCAAGCATTAGAGGATGTATTGTAACATCCCTGGCTTCTACCCAGTAGGTGACAGAAGCATGCACCAACATCAGAGATAAGAGCAAAATAAAAGTTATTCTAATAACCAACTCTACAGATACTGCCAGTTTTCCTTAGGAGACAAGGTATAAAATCACCCTCCATTAGGGTCTGCTATTTAGATATCAGAATTCTTCTATCCTTTAGCTTATTTGATTAGACATCCTGTCTTCATTCTCTTTGTCATGATAAAATGTTAGAGAAGTAGCAATGGCAATAAGAAAAGCTCAGCCAGTTAGGTATAGGGAGTGTTGGTGTAACAGAGCTTCATCCATGGATTCACAGCAACATCACTGTGACCCTGTGGTGAATGTGAGGAGATTCAAGGTGAGATGATATGAAAGGTGGGGAGAGCCAAGATTCTGTCTCACTGCTGAAACTGTCTAGACCCAGTGCAACAGATGCATAAACTTATGTTCACCTTATAGCGCAAAGTGCCTGGCGTTAGGGCAGCAGATATATATGCTTCAGTTTACCTTATATCACGGCATGTCTGAATCTAGTGAAGCAGATGCATATACTTCTTCTTTATTTTTATTTTTATTTGAGAAAGTGCAGGGAGAGAATTGGCACAACAGGGCTTTTAGCCACTGCAACCAAATTCCAGATGCATGTGCCATCTTGTGTGCATGTGTCACCTTGGGCATCTGGCTTAGGTTGTTTCTGGGGAGCTGAGGCTGGAACCTGGGTACTTAGGCTTCACATGTTAGTGCCCCTTCATCACTAAGCCATCTTTTCATCCCTGCATGCACTTCTCTACCTTACAGCCCTACATGTCTGGCTCTAGTGCAGCAGATGCATACACTTATGTTCATCTTGTAGCCCAACATATCTGGCTGTGGTGCAGTAGATACATACAGTTCCATTTACCTTATAGCCTGACATTGACAAGATTTCTTCTCCCCTTCAATCCTGGTATTTTCACCTTTTTGCATTTAATTTTATAATTAATATGGTTTCAAAAATAGCATTTAGGGGCCGAGTATATGACTTAGTGTGTAGAATCCCTTACTACACATGTATGAGGGCATGAGAAGGCCTGATTCATTTAGTTCAATTTCCAACA
The DNA here is from genome assembly GCF_020740685.1 of Jaculus jaculus. NCBI lineage: Eukaryota > Metazoa > Chordata > Mammalia > Rodentia > Dipodidae > Jaculus > Jaculus jaculus. Next base: position 60,741,276 of record NC_059103.1, on the reverse strand, counting down.
CCCCATGTAAACAGCTAGATAAGGTCATATATGCCTATAAGCCATGCCCTGTGAAGAGTGAAGATCAGAGGAGAGCTTCTGGGGCTGTCTGCCCAACCTGTTTGATGGAAAGGAACAGAAGGTCAGGAAACTATGTAGAAGAGTGATATAAAAAGAAACACCCAACATTCTTCTCTGGCCTCTACACTTGTGCACATGGGCCACATGTACACACAAACACACAACACCACACATATACAAACACAAAACATAACATTTAATCTGGGAATCCCATATCCCAGCCAAGTTGTGACTTGAAATTAGCTATCATACTTGATTTATTTGTTCATAAATAAATGTTAATATGTGATGAAACTAAGAATCTTGAGCTGGGAGGCTATGCTGCATTATCTGGTTAAGTTTTATGTAATCACAGTTTGTTATATGAGAGATACAGGGGAATCCAGTACCAGAGATAACAAAACCAGAAGGCAGAATTTCTATAAGGAACCATATAAACACATGCACAGTTACTCTTGGGCGGTTACTTTCAGAGAAAAGTTGCATGTAATTCACACAGTGAATTATTTTTTTTTCCCATACAGTCATTAGTTCTTTAGAAACTATGCAGAATTTAACTTCTAAATAGTGGAGTGGTCACCTCTATGTCCCACCTTGACCTGACTTTCACTCAATTGTTCCATTCTGTTCACTCCTAGGTGGATGAGTAGAACAGGCAATAGTCTAAAGGAGAACATGCCAAGGAAATGATTGTCATTCTAATGAGTCAAAGTACAAGAAGCACACCCCACAGATATTGCAACAGGTTGAGTTAGAGTCACGAGAAATATCTCAAGATTCTTAGTTTCATCACATATTAAATAGGAATGAAAGAAGAGCAGGTTGTTTTGGCAAGAAAAATGATAAGTCAATAGGTAGAGGGTTGAAGGTCATGTGTGACTGATTCTTATAGGTGAATTCCTACAGTCATGGAGAGCCCAGGAGAGAAGAGTGCAAGCTTGGGTGAGCCAGGCCACTTAAGTGATAGGCCTACAAATATGAAAGGGAGGCCAGAAGGATGTCAAGGGGCCTGGGAGGTTTTTGGCATAATCTGTGTTTTCTCTAACTTAAAACTATATTTGGAATCAGACAACAGGCCAACTCAAGCCAAGGTGCTCCTGGCTGATATAATATCACCCCTGAAGCATCCTGGCTACCTCTCAAGCTTCACCTCCTCATTCACAGGTCTTGGAAAGGCTTCATGAGAGAAATTATTCTTCCTGTCATGGAAGAGCCAGGAATGCAGATACTCTGTTGGTTTCTCTTGTTTCACTTCAGGAAAGATGCACAGTGGACTCATGTCTAAGGATCAACAGATATTCCAGGACTCTCTCTGTCCTCTAGAAACTTTCCAGAGGATGAAATATGCAGTTAGCTAACCATTTACTTAAGGGTGATGTGATAACATGAACTTCCTTTAGGATGCATACAGTAGAGCATGGATAGAGAATCAGGATAAAGTGCTTCATCCAAGTTCCACTGGCTTAGATGATGGTTTGGGGGAATATTCTTTGCATCCTGGATCTTTCTCAGTATCTGTGGCCTTTAATATTCGGTATTGATGGCATCTTTTCTCCATCCCCCACACTATATCAATGTAAACTGTCTTCTCATATTGAGCCATGTCCGCAAGGGCCGGGATTACTTCTGTGTACAACTCAGACATGTGACTGTGTTCAGGGAAAGCTACAGATAGATCTGGATGACAGATGTGAATGCGATGTGTAGTCCAGCTGGCTTTTTATCAGGCCCCAGTGGAGAATACTGACGGAACAAGCCTCATTCTCTTCTTTTCCAGGCCTGGGAAATTCTTGTTCCCCAGTGCTCATGGGAGAGCTGGTTGATTGTTCCTTTTAAAGTAATCAAAGTTGAACAAATTGCAGTCAGCAAAAAGCCCTGCTCTCACATTGGATTCAGTTTAATTGTCATTGAGAAAATTAAGAGAACATGATAAGAGGTAAGACACATGACAAAAGCCTACAGAGAAAGCAGACATTGTTTTCTTCACATTTAGCACAGAACAAAAAGTAAGATGAGCATCATTTACTAAATAAACCATAGATACCAGAAGCACCCTTGACTATCCACTAAGACCACACTCTAAAACAGGTGGGTTCTGAGAATGGAAAATGTGCTTCACAGCTTACGTGGTAGCACACACCCTCAATCCCAGCACTGGGAGGCAAGCGATCAGGAGCTTAAGGTCATGCTCAGTTATATAGTGAGTTTGAGGCCCTCTAGGGTTATGTGAAACACTGTCTTACAAAAAAGAATGAAATGAAAAATTAAAATATGATTTTGGAAATGGTTAACATTTACAGTTGTGAAATAATGTTGAGCCTATAGGGAAAGGTTATGTTCAAAGTATTTGATGTATTTTAAACTTATATAGGTTTAATTTTGAGCATGTTAAAAATGTTATCAAGTTTGTCTCCTTGTGTTTTTCATTTATTGACAATTTTAAATGTGTATATGATGCATTTTGATCATATTCTCTCTCATCTCTCCTCCTTTCCTCCCTTCAGCTAAACTCAATGATTACCCCTAAAGCTTTATTTTTATCTATGAAGCTGATTAAAAATACAATATGTCTGCTGGAGAGATAGTTCTGTTTGTAAAATTCTTACTTTGTAAACATGAGGACCTGAATTGGATCTCCAATACCCATGTACACATGCCAGGTATGGTAGCATACGAGGCAGAGTTAGGAAAATCCCTGGGGCTCATTGGCCAACCATTCTAGACTAATTCACAAGCTCCAGGCTTACTAAAGACCCTGTCTCAATAAAAGGTTGATGGCATTCTGAGGATAATACCTAAGATTGTCCTATGTCCCCTGCCCCCAGAGGAACATGCCCATATATGCACAAACACATGATGAAAAACATACAGTATTTCAGGACGCTGGACTATTTTAAAAAGCCATAAGATGAACACATGATACATGATACAGTTTTTGACAGAGAAAGGTATCATAAAATACTTCTCAATGGACCTATCACAGCAGGGCAATGTTGCTTTGGGTAAAGTGTGCAGATGTCCCCTACAAACCCAAATAGTAGAAGATAATGAATTCATTAATACATTAACACCAAGACAGGACACCCTCTCATGCATCATCTACAATTCAATGCCAATTTCTGGCAAATGCTGGGACACAGAGGAAGGCAGACCCCAGACCTGACTGCAGGAGAAAAGTTTGTGAGGACATTTGCATAAAAGTTATGGTTGTAGCACACCCTGCTCAGCTCTCTAGAAGCTCAATGATATTCTTTAAACCTACAAGTCCTTAGTCTTTGCCACCCTGGATATTAAATCTGTGTTTTTGGATGGGCCACTAAGTAAGGGAATGTTTTATCTTCTCAAGGAATTCTTGGAGGTGAATGTTGAACAACGCCTATAGCAAAACCTTCAACTCCCTGTTCCAATCAGTAGGATTCCAGGAAACCTACTGAAATATGATTTCTCATGACTATCAAGGAACTGGGCTCAGTTTGAGTTAAATCCAAGAAGTATTAGGGCAAAAAAGTTTGAAAGTAACTCAGAAATGACACTTCAATATCACTACCTACTCTAAATGCCTATTGCACTTTCACACAAATAACAAATCCCCAGCTGTGAACCCCAACTCCAGAATTCTCAGCAGAGTCCATAAATAAGCAAGTATATTGCCAAGACATGAACCCTTATTTCCTACTTTCCTCCAGATCATGTGAGAGTGACCTTCCTTGTTATTGTCTGCCATGGTGAAGAGCTTGTGGGTTCAGTGTGTGGCTGGAACCTCTCTCTCCTGCTTGCCATGGAAGTCTTTATTCCCAGTTGTAACTTCCCCCAAACAGTATTTGGGGGTGAGGTAAGTCAGTATTTACACCATAGAAATTGGCAAATACCTTAAAATATATATTTTTTTCTTTCTTCTGTATACATATGGTCATGTATTTACCAATAAAAGGCTCATCTTTTCCTCTTCCCAAGGAATAAGGGACAGAAGAAGAATCTAGGGAGACTCTAGAGCAAAACCTGTGCAGAATGAGAAAAATGTAGTGTTAGAGAATCTCTGCCACTTTTCTTGACTGAAAGACAGACAGACAGACAAACAGAAAGCCAGTATAAGAATACCACCTGAGCCAGGTATGGTGATGCATTCCTTTAATCCCAGCACTCAGGAGTTAGAGGTAGGAGGATTGCCATGCATTCAAGTCTACCCTGAGACTACATAGTGAATTCCAGGTCAGTCTGGGTTAGAGTGAGACTCTCCCTCAAAAAAAAAAAAAAAAAAAAAAAAGAAAAGAAAAAAGAAAGAAAGGAAGGAAGAAAGAAAGAAAAGAAAAGAAAAGAAAAGAAAAGAAAAGAAAAGAAAAGAAAAGAAAAAGCCATCAACTTAATTTCTATAATTTCAGTTTTTTGTAGAGCTACTATCAAGCTACTGTAAAAATAATTAGCTTTGGGGGCAGGGAAGATAGGTCAGTGAGCAAGGTGCTTGCTTTTCAAACATGAAGACTTTAGTTTGATTCTGTGTACCCATTTAAAATTTCAAGTGTGATAGTGTATACCTATAATGCTAGTGTTGGGGAGGTAGAGACAGGAGGATCCCTGGGGCTCAGTGGCTAGACAGTTGAGTTGAAGGTAGATGAATGAGTATGTCTCAAAAATAAAATGAAATAAAGACAGATAGTCTGAGGAGGACACCTGAGGACATTCTCTGGCCTCCACAGGACACACCCATATGTACATGCACACCTACTGTATTAGTTATTTTACTTATTTGTTGAAGCCAAATACCTGATGGGAAGCAGTTTAAAGCAAGGATAGTACTTAGTTTTGCTTGTGGTTCCAGGAAATACTTTCCCTCATACAAAGGAAGGCATGGCAATGGGAGTGGGAGGACAGCTAGCTACTCACATTGCTTCCATAGTCAGGAGGCAGAGAACAATGAGGAAGTGAGGCCGGCTATAAAACAAGGCCTGAGCTGGATAGATGGCTTTGTGGTTAAGACAGTTGCCTGCTAAGTCAAAGGACTCAGGTTTGATTCCCAAGAGGTCTGGAGTGCCTTTGCAGTAGCTAGAGTTCCCAGCATGCTTTCACTCCCCCCACCGCCTCTCTCTCTCTCTCTTTCTCCCTCTCTGTATCACACACACACACACACACACACACACACACAAATATGAATAAAAGCAAGGCCCACCCTTAGTGACCTATTTCTGCCAGCAAGTCTCTAACTCCTACAGCTTCCACAACCTTCTCTAACAGAGCCACCACCTAGGGACCAAGTGTTCCAAAACATGAACTTGTGTGGACATTTTACATTTATATCACAATTCCTGCAAACACATGTCAATTCACACACATACACATGCATGCATGCACAATAATGTCATGTTAATAAAAATGATCAGCTTGGGCTGGAGAGATGGCTTAGCGGTTAAGCACTTGCCTGTGAAGCCTAAGGACCCCGGTTCAAGGCTCGGATCCCCAGGTCCCACATTAGCCAGATGCACAAGGGGGTGCATGTGTCTGGAGTTCTTTTGCAGTGGCTGGAAGCCCTGGCGCGCCCATTCTCTCTCTCTCCCTCTATCTGTCTTTCTTAAAAAAAAAAAAAAATCAGCTTTGTGTTCTGCTTTGGAATGTGATGCTATCAGACTAAACTTCTCAGTGATTCTACCTTGATCTGGAAAGTACTCACCTTGTAGATATGTTGGGAATTCTGTTTCTCCAAGGATTAACATAAGCTTTCTCCTGGCAAAGTAATTTACACTAAGTATGTTTTCATGCTGATTTTCTGAGTATAATTGTGCCTTTTCATGACAAAAGTGATGGCTAGTCTGTATGGGATTATTTATCTCTGATGATTTATCCTCCAAAGACATCATTGTACAGAAAAAGATAAAACCCAACGATGAGGCTCTGAGACAAGCAAGACCCTGCCCTGAAGTTAGAGTAGAGTCCATGGCTGATGTGTCATGGGGCCAGGAAAAGCAGGATATTTGGGCCTTGCCTTATGACTCCAAGATTCACTCAGCACTACATCATTTAAATTTTCATAATCTCTGTTCTCTGTGCCAAGAAGTCAATAAATACTATCAGTTTTCCAGAAAACCATATGGTATTACTGCTTAAGATTTCCAACACCCAAACAGAAAGGAATAAAATGGATCATGGTAAAATTTACTCTGGACAAAAGAACTGCTTAAGTGGTTATATCTTATCAGCAGCATTAAAAGCTGAAATAGCTGATGGGAACTATTATTTATCTGGAAAATATACAAAGGAAAAGCACTCTAGGCTCTAAGGCAAAACAAAACAAAACAAAAGCAACAATAAAAAAAAGTCAGTATTTCTGTGGCTGGAGAGATGGCTTAGTGGTTAAGCCCTTGCCTGTGAAGCCTAAGGACCACGGTTAGAGGCTTAATTCCCCAGGACCCACGTTAGCCAGATGCACAAGGGGATGCATGTTTCTGGAATTTGTTTGCAGTGGCTGGAGGCCCTGGAGTGCCCATTCTCTCTGACTCTGTCTCTGTCTCTGTCTCTGTCTCTGTCTCTGTCTCTCTCTCTCTCACACACACACTCTTTCTCTCGATATTGCTCTCAAATAAATAAAAATAAAACAAAAATCTTTAAGAAAATCAGTATTTTTCTTGAAACATTTACACTTGAGGGGCTAGGGAGATGGTTATATGGGTAAGAGTGCTTAATGTGAGAATGACTGAAGTCAACACCCAGCACTTACTTAACAGGCGTGGTGTAGCCACATATGTCTATTATCACAGTCCTCTCTGGAACAGTGACTGTATATTCACAGGGACTTTCAAGTCAGCCCATGTGACTGAAAAATGGCAACCATGGTTTCAGAGAAGTGCCATCACCACAGGGAAACAAAATCAGAGGAGCAATAGAAGATAGGTGACATTCTCCTGTGCCTCCAGACACATGTGTACATGGTACACACACACACACACACACACACATTTCTGCATGTAAAGTTTATTATGGCAAAAAGAACTGCTTAAGTAGTTATATCTTATCAGCAGCATTAAAAGGTGAAATAGCTGATGGGAACTATTATTTATTTGAAAAATATACAGAGTTAAAGCAAAGCACTCTAGGCTCTAAGGCAAAACAAAACAAAACAACAAAAACAATTAAAAAAAAAAAGAGCTGAGCTCACTGATGGGGTTTGAAAGTAAGAGTTAAATGCAAAATTCACCTGTGCCCACACTTATGTCACTTAGCCAATTTAAATTTTGAACATATAATCAACATTATCTGTGAAATCAAACTGACAAAGTTATTCATCTTTATCTTTTCAGGTTCAGGGAAAAAAATTCTGTGGGCATTACCCATTATGTGAAGACCACAGAGAAAGTTGACTATGTAAAAAATATTTCAGAATATTCTCCATGACTTTGTCATAGTGACACTTGCTGATTATGTAAGATTATGCACTCAGCTAATTTGCCCCTGGGTCCTTGAATCCATTGCTTCAGTTGCAAATGAGATGGAAGGTGTTGAGTACCTGCAGCCACATAAACACAGGACTGGAAGTCTTAGAGAGGGGTTAAGGAGCCTGGTGAAACCCCTGGCCCTCACAGCAATTCTCAGTGAAAATACAGTTTAGAACAGGGAAGTACTTATCTTTATTCTAATTCAATTGCATTAACCAGCCTAAAGCGTTGATGAGTCTCACCTTTAAGTATGTCTGTAAAAGATATTTCCAGAGAGGATTAACCTGAACTTGGGCAGTACCATCCCAGGGTCTGAGAACCTGGACAGAATAAAAGTGGAAAAAAAAAGAACACAAGCAGACCACCAGTTTCACCAGTCCCCAGTTCCTGACTACAGACACGATGCTGCCAGCTACCTCATGCTCCCACCGTCATCCTCCTCACATGGGGGACTGCACTCCTCAAACCTTTGCCAAAATAAATCCTTCCTACCAGTAGCTTCTCTCAAGGATTTTGCACAATGATAAGGAAGTAATTAATACAGTAAGAGATTATGAGAATACTATAGCAAGTCAGGCGTGAGCAAGAGGCTCCCCCAGTGAAGTCAGAGCTATTATTAAAACGATCCACAAGCACTCAATGTTTGGTGAAAGTATGTAAAAGAAATACAATGCTGTGGTATCACAAGACTTCAAAACCATCTTAGGGAAGAGACTAAATTAAATGGGAAGAAGAGACTAAATGCTCTGTAACAGAAAAGTGAGAAATGGAGTGGAGGAAGATCTAAAAGTGATTAAGAGTAAAGGATTTTACAGTCAGAAAAAATAAAAGGAAAAAGGAGGGAAGTGAGAGGTACAGTAATAAAAGCTCACAGGAAGGTAGAGTTTTGGCAGGGCAGTGCACCTGGGAAACACCTGGCCTTGCTATTCATTCCTCACTTCACGCCCCATCCTGAACATGGCAGCCCTTCCCCTAACCCTGTGGATGCTCTGGAGGAATGTACATGTGCATGCATACATTCATTCATTCCTGTGGAGGCACGTGCTGTGTGTATACTGTGATACTGGCTAGGCTTCTATCTGAGCTTCTAGTTGTCAATACTGAACAGATAAACTTGCAGTAACAGTACAACAGCTCCTTCTTTTTAACAGTGGAGTCCAATTTAACCAGAGTGCCAATGGGTACTATCCTCCTCAGCATTATACCATGGCCCCATCACACAGGCCTCGGGGGTAGTGACTGACCAAGACCTGGAAAATAAACCTGAGTTAGGCTCAACTTTGGTGGCCCACCTTTGAATGTCTTATTTATTGGAGATCGTCAATCGATGACTAGTATAATATATACAGTCTTGGATAGGGCTCTGGACTTGACAGAGATAAGCTAACTCTCTGTCCTCAGAAGTGAATTTATGGTAAGGTTGCTTTTTGGATTTGTGAACTGATTCACAAAAAAGTTGTACTCATGTTGAAGACCCTGCAGACTGGCTAACTTATTAGAAGTTCTGTTTGTGGAGAGTCGAAATGCTGCAGATCAAGAGCCACAGTGACCTTGAGTGATCTTTAGTCCCCTTCATGTCATCTACTTCTGTATCTGTCCTAGCATGTTGTTGACTATCAGGAAATGTTTTTGCCATGTTCTATGCTTGTAGCTGACCACTTCCTCCCATGAACCCAAAATGTAAAATACCATTGAAAACCTACAGCACAGACTTTCCATCGTTGCTATAACTGCCTACCTGATGTCCCCACTAGTATATTTGGAAAATGCCTTAATATTTTTACTTTCTTGTGTTCATGTAACCTGTTCCACAATTAGAACATGTCATCATAGCAATCTGAACCTCTGTTCCTGGGCCATGGTCAGCAATATTTGGTTCAGAATAAGCTATCTCTTATTCCCTTTGGAGGAAAACTTGCTAGGTAGTCCAGGATTTCCTCGAATCCACAATCCTTCTGCCTCCTCTTCCCTCATTCTGGGATAACATATGTGCTTCACTATTCCTGACCAAAACATGTATTTTACAGAGCTTTAAGACTTAAGTCTATGAAATAATGTATTTGATGTTTTGGAAGACTATTATATTTACTGTGATAATGATTATTACCTTGTTGGCATCCCAGAGCAAATGGGAAGTTGAAATTGCAAATGCCAGAATTGTATTGATTTAATTAACTTTCATCTTAAGGAAAGAAATATGCTGTATATGGGTATATAAATATTCCTCAGTAGATAGTTCTCCATGATTTGTTGAATTCCAGAAATAAAACATTACAGTTAATCATGTTATTTAAAGAAATGTGCCCTTCCAAACTCCACAGCATTCCTATGTTAGTGCTCAATAAACCACAGTGCCAGGCAGTGTTCCTAGTTCCTAAGTAAGTAGATGCTAAGTGGGTAGACCATGGTTGTTTGCGTGTTTGCATCTTCTGAGAATGAGTGGCAATGTCAGCTGACTGAACTGGTTAGGTGCCTTTACTGAAGTCTGTTCTCTAGGCCTAGAAAAATTAGAATGTCACCTGCTTAGGAAATAAAAGTGGAAAAACTGCTTCTACACTCAGGAAGCAGCTCTACTCAATCTTTGTTTCTTATTGGCCATTCTCTGTAGACACTCAAGCAATAATATGTAGTAGAATAGGATGCCAGATATTGAGCACTTTTTCATACAAATTTATCTTTTCTGAGAAAGCATGTTACCTTATTACTTATAAAACCATGCAACAAGTGGACTGAGGCTTTAACTTTTTCCTTAAATTGTTCACTTTAGAATATGTTCTAAATACGTAATCTACACATATCCAAAATATATATGAATGTGAATATATATTCATTCATTCTGTAGTTTTTTTTGTTTCTAAATTTCTCTCCCTATAAACAGTTGCATGCCCCAGGCTTCTTGGTTACATTTGTCCCGTTTTTGCCTGCACTCCTCTCTGGGCTAGCACATGGGCACAGGAGATACTCAACAATTGCATTTTGCATCTGCATACTACCTGACTAGCAAATAACTCTACAAGGAAATGGATACCTGCATAAGTTCAAAGTAATAATCCTGTGGATTTAAGGTCATGCTTCCTGATAGCATGTTTCAAATTCAATGGGTATTCCTATCTAAATTAACAAAGCTACCTAAATTTATACTTGCAAAAAATATGCATCTGTTAGAAAAGTCATTAATTCGGATCATCTGGGCTCCAAAGTAAAGGATGATCAGTTTTTTGGATTAAGACTCTGATCTCATTAAAATTCTGACAGTGAGTAAAAATATAACTCTTCTGGGACAGTCACATAAACTTCCACACTCACTCACAGGAACTCAGGACTATAATAGACTATCTGAGAGAAACATGAAAGTTTTCTTTCTTTTTTTAGAAAATATTTTCTACTTCTGGTTAAGATGGCAGTGTAGGTACCACACCAAAGTACCCTGGGGAAAAAAGCCAAAAAAAAAAAAAAAAAACCCAGGAAAATACACACTTTTACTAAAAAGTGAGGTGTATAGGAAATTGAAAGGGTAGTGGAGAAATAGGAGAGATCCAGAGCCCACACAGTCCAGTAGAAACACCTCAGGCAGGTCCATGTGTGGAAATGCAGCAATGGTGGTAGTACTCTAACCAGACACCAGGCTTGGCTTGAGCCACAGAAAAAGCCAGGTGAGGGGATTTTCCACTCATACCAGAGCTCTCCCCAAACTCAAGAAGTGTGAAGAGAGAACAGCAGTGAACAATGCAGGAACAGATCACAAGGTAAAAGAACACATGGAACAGTGAGAGAATTAGAGCATCATCAGTTGCCTCACCCCCACCCCCTACACGCCCACCGCTTCACCAGTGCCCAGCTCCCTCCCCCACCTCCAGTGCCTAGCTCCAGTGAAAAGAGCAGCCTGTCCAGGGACCCGGCCATGCCTACTTGAACCAACAGCAGGACCCAAGCATAACTGAGACCAAAATAATCCCAAAAGGTAACTGGGATTACAGCACGTCAGTAACTGCCTAATAAACCTGGTATAAAGGCCTGAATGAGAAGTGCTAATTATACCTTCCATATCAGAATAAATTATATGTTAAATCTGATGGATGGTCAGATTTTCCATTGGTAAATAAACTGTATTTTGGGATTGTTATTTGTTGCTTCTTGATTTATAGTGGCTTTGCTTCCTCTTATTATTTCCTCATATTATACATTAGGGAAGGATCTCACCTGGTCACAAGCTGACTTGGATCCCTCTACAGACCAGAATCTTAACCTCCTTGTTGTCAGGATTAAAGGAGTGGGTGAGGAACCACACATTCTAAGGGATAGACCAAGGATCTGGTTGTCATAATGCCTACTCTTAGATAAATACTCCGTGCTGTTTTTCATTGAATGTGTATGTTGTTTAGTTAAATTTTAGAAGCTATCTGTATTTGGCTCCACTCAGCCTACTTGAATACTCTCATAATAGGCAAACCAAACATCTAGAGTCACTCTTATAGATACTCGGAGAGTCTTGAGGCCCACACCTAGCACCTTAAACTCCTACCCTGAAGATATATAACATCAGATTGATTGACACATCTAATAACTAGAAAATCCAATCATTAAACAATCAAGGATGCAAAAATATATACATTATAACACAGCAAATACCAAAAATCAAGACAATATAAACCCACCAAAAAGTATTAATGCATCAGAAAGGACCTCCAGTGAGAAGGAGTTAGAGGAAATGCCTGAGAAAGATTTCAAAAGAATGATTATAAATATGTTCAAGAACTCAAAAAAGAAATCAAAGGAAGCAAAGAAGACACAGGATGCCAATTTAATGAAATAAAGAAGTCAATACTAGACATAAATAAGGAAATAGAAATAATGAAGGAAAACCAGTTAGAATTACTAGCAATAAAGAACACAGTTAATGAAATAAAAAATTCCGTAGAAAATCTCACCAGTAGAATGGATGAAGGAGAGGACAGAATATCTAAGCTAGAAGACTAGGTGACAGATCTAATACAGTCCAACCAAGAGAAAGACAAAGTAATAAAAAAGTATGAGTGGGAATGTCAAGTTATTTGGGACACTATGAAAAGATTAAACATAAGAATTTGGGGCATAGTAGAAGGAGAGGAATTTCACTCCAAAGGCATAGTATGAGTCTACAATAAAATCATAGAAGAAAACCTCCCACAAATTGGGAAAGAGGTACCAATGCAGATACAGGAATCCTTTAGAACACCAGCCAGACAAAAATCTGGAAAGAACCTCTCCTCGCCATATTATAATGAAACTACCAAACACACAAATCAAAGAAAAAATATTGAAAGCAGTGAAAGAGAAAAATGAAGTTACCTGCAAAGGCAAGCTGATCAGGATTACAGCAGATTATTCAACACAAACTTTAAAAGCCAGAAGGGTGTGGAGTGATATATTCCAAGTCCTAAAAGACAACAACTGTCAAGCAAGGTTACTTTTTCCTGCAAATGTATCCATCCAAATAGATGGAGAAATAGGACATTCCATAATAAAAGCAAGCTAAAGGAGTGTTTGAAGACAAAACTATCTCTACATAAAATACGTGATAGAATCCTCCATGCTGAAGGAAAAGAAAAGCACACATACAAGGAACCGGGGGAAAAAAACAAACAATAGTCAAATACTAGTTAACATAAGAAAGCAAAGGTAAAAAAGGAAGAACTACCAAAAAATGGCAAAAATGAATACACACCTTCAATATTAGCTCTTAATATCAATGGCCTCAATGCCCCAAACAAAAGGCATAGGTTTGCAGACTGGGTAAAAAAGCAGGATCCTGGCTGGAGAGATGGCTTAGCGGTTAAGCGCTTGCCTGTGAAGCCTAAGGACCCCGGTTCAAGGCTCGGTTCCCCAGGTCCCACGTTAGCCAGATGCACAAGGGGGCGCACGCGTCTGGAGTTCGTTTGCAGAGGCTGGAAGCCCTGGTGCGCCCATTCTCTCTCTCTCTCCCCCTATCTGTCTTTCTCTCTGTGTCTGTTGCTCTCAAATAAATAAATAAAAATTAAAAAAAAAAAAAAAAGCAGGATCCTTCAATGTGTTGCCTCCAAGAAACCCACCTTTCTATAAAGGATGAACATTATCTGAGGTTGGAAAAATATATACACTATGCTTATCAAACTGCCTAGTAAGCACTTCTATTAATATTTATACCCTTATATTAATGCTACTCTCACTTTGGGTAAAGAATCTTCTCTTTTCAGAAGGCAGTGACCTTGTTACAACTCAGAAGGTATCACAGGGCTGGAAAGGAGTAACTGGAGTACTGAGTAACATCTTGATCACACATTCCAAGGCTCAGGGTCTAATGTAAGAGAAGTGGCAGAAAGAATGTAAGAGCCAAAGGAAGGGTAGGACTCCTTACAACATGCTCCTCCAGTCATAAAGTGGCCTGGATATCAATGACCTCATAGTTCCTGACACTACCTACACAAGACCATCAGAAGAGGAGGAAAAGATCATGACATCTAAATAAAAGGGAGACTGATTGAGATGGGGAGGGGATATGATGGATCATGGAATTTCAAAGGGGGAGGTGGGAGAAGGGAAGGTAATACCATGGGATATTTTATAATCATGGAAAATGTTAATAAAATTTGAGAAAAAAAGAAAATTAATTGAAAAAAAAAAAGAAAAGAAAACAGCACCCATGCTTGTTGTGCCAATTATTCTTAGTTTTATCTGGGGCCCTTTTGAAGTAATGATGGGGTTGTTCTCTCCTTAGGACCTGCATCTATCTGAAAAAGAGAAGCAGATTCTCCAATGGAGAGTAAAGTTAGCACCATGTAAATGGAGTGATTCTTATTTTTTAGAGAGAATTTAATAGGTGTAGGCCCTCTTGTAGCCCACAATTGGTGGTAGCTTGATAATTGAGAGCAGGGTCATTGTTGGATCTGGTTCTGATTTGTTTCCTAGCTCCGTCTATGGGTTGTGTTCCACTGAACAGACCAGTTAGCCAAATCAAGAACATTTAGTTTCTCACCATGGGGGTGTGCCACTATTTCACTTGTGTGAGCATCACAACAGGGTTTTAGCTGCTAAGTAGGTAAACTATGAGTTGCTTGGACAGATATTGGTCATTTTTCCCCATTTGCCAATGTAGCACCTTCTGGCACTAGACATACTGACTGTCTGGGGAGTGACTCTCTTTCAGCTTCCAGCCATGTCACACCATGTTATGTGTCAACTGCATATGGTGTCTTCAGCAGCAGGGTCTTACCACTAATCTTTGGTGGGTCATCAAGTACTCTGCCAGAAATCTGTCCTTCTTTTGGAATCCCTGTTGGTCTCTCTGATCAAAAGCTCATTGTTGATGATAGCCACCTGCTGGTACTAGGATTTACAGGTCAGTGCCCACTAAGAAAAGGAGGAAAAAGATAAGTAATAGAAAATAGTTAGAGAGGAGAGAGAAAGAGAGAGAGAGAGAGAGAGAGAGAGAGAGAGAGAGAGAGAGAGAGGGAGAGGTGAGGAAAGCAGTAGAAGATTAATGTCAGTTTTCACCTGTTCTTGTGATTCAGTTTGACCTCTAAGGGCCTGGTGAATGTTCAACCAATTGGACTGCCTTTTAGGATGTAGAATTTTGTGGTACCATTGCTGTTTGCATCCAGTTTTGTGTCCCCCAACCCCTCCCTGACCCTCTGCTCTCTCCCCACCCACCCTATTGTCCAGTCCTCAAAGTGCTGGGGTACATTCAGGTTAAGTGCAGTAGATGAGTGAAACTGTGTGACAATTATATTTCTGTGATTGGGTGAGTTCACTGAGAATGATCTGTTCTAGGTTTGACCATTTTTCTTCAAATTTCATTATGTCATTTTTTTCTTACTGCTGTGTAGAATTCCATCACGTAGACATACAACATCTTAGTTATCCATTCATCTAGTGATGGCCATCTGGATTGATTCCAACTCTTAGCTGTTAGGAATTGAGCAGCTACATACATGCTTGAGAAAATCTCTCTGGACTGAGGCTTGGAGGTTTTAGGGCACATGCCCAGTAAAGGGTTTGATGGTAACTCTATAGTCAACTTTTTTAGGAGTCTCCATATTGCTTTGCAAAGTGGCTGTGCCATCTTATGATCCCACCAACAGTGGATGAGGGTTACTTTTTCTCCAACCCTCTACAGTATTTGTTTTCATTTGACTTTTTTTTTTTTTTTTTTTGATGTTTTCTATCCTTACTTGGGTAAGGTAGAATCTCAGAGTTGTTTTAATTTGCATTTCCCTGATGGATAGAGATGATGAAAATTTTCTTATGTGTGTGTTTTCCATTGGCATTTCTTCCACTGTGAACAGCCTTTCCAGTTCTTTGCACCATTTTGTGAGTGGGTTGTTTGACTTTTTTATTGTTTAGGTTTTTGAGTTCTTTGTAGATTCTAGAGATTAGGCCTCTGTCAGTTGGATATTCATCAAATATTTTCTCCCTTCTGTGGGTAATCTATTGGCTTTGCTTATTGTATGTTTGTCTGTGAAGAAACTCTTCAGCTTCATGTGATCCCATTGGTTGAGTGATTGTTTAAGATCCTGTGCTATTGTAGTTTTGTTCAGGAAGTCTTTTTCCATTCCTACATCAGAGATAGTTTCCCCTGTATTTTCTTCCAGTACTATCCAAGTTTCCAGTCTTATGTTGAGGTCTTTGATTCATTTGGAATTGAGTGTTGTGCCTGGTGAGATATGTGGATTAAGTTTCAATTTCCTGCATATGGTTTGTCCAGCACCTTTTGTTGAAAATGCTGTCATATTTTTTTTCAGCCAATATTGTTATGGTCTTTGTCAAATATTTTAATGTCAGTACCATGATATTTTTATTACTATGGCTTTGAAATATAGCTTTAGGTCAGGCATGGTGATGCCTCCAGATGTATTTCTTTTGCTGGAGATATGCTTGGAAATCTGATGTCTTCTGCCTTTCCATATTAATTTTGAGATTACTTTTTCTATTTCTGTGAAGAACGGTGTTGGGATTTTAATTGGAATTATATTAAATCTGTATATTGCCTTTTGTACAAATGTCATTTTCACAATGTTAATTCTGCATATCTGATAGCATGGGAGGTCTTTCCATTTTCTCAAGTCCACCTCAAATTCTTTTTTGAGTGTTTTTTTTTTTATGTTTTCATTGTATAGATCTTTCACTTCCTTGGTGAATATTATTCCAAGGCATTTTCTTATTTTTTTTTGTTGCTATTGAAAATGTCCCTTATTTCTTTCTCTGTATCTTTGTCATTTTCATATAGAAATGCTCCTGATTTTTGCGCACTGATTTTGTGCCTGCTACTTTGCTAAAGGAGTCAATCACCTTCACAAGTTTTGGGATAGAGGCTCTTGGGTTACTTATGTATAGAACAATGTCCTGATCGCAATGAGAATTCCTCTAGTCTCTCTCTATTAAGTATTATTTGGGTTTTAGGAGCTTTATATATAGCCTTTATTATGATAAGATATGAAGTGATCTTGTGAATTCTCTCTAATGTTTTTATTAAGTTATGTTGTAATTTGTCAAAGGGCTTTTCTGCATCTATCAAAATGATGATGTGCTTTTTTGTGCTTAACATTGTTTATATGGCTTATTACATTGACAGATTTCCATATGTTGAAACACTCCTCCATTCCTGAGATGAATCCCACTTGATCAAGGTGGATAATGCTTTTGATGGGTTGTTGGATTCTGTTTGTGAGGATTTTGTTCAGGATCTTTGTGTCTAAGTTCACCAGGTAAAGGGGCTGATAATTTTCTTCTCTAGTGGCATATCTGCCTAGTTTTGGAATTAGGGTGATACTAGCTTCATAGAAGGAGTTGGGTAGCTTTCCCTGTTCTACAATTGTGTGGCACAGTTTGAGGAAGATTGGTTTGAGTTCTTCTATGAAGGTTTGATAGAATTCAGCTGAGAAGCCATCTGGTCCTGGACCCTTAATTTGGGGGAGGATTTTTATTACCTTTTCAATCTCAGTGAGTGTGATAGGTTTGTTTAGAAAATTAATCTACTCTGAGTTTAGCTTTGTTAGATGGTATGTGTCCAGGAATTTATCCATTTCCTCCATATTATCCAGTTGTGCAGTGGAGGTTTTTTAAATAAGTCCTGATGATTCTCACAATTTCACTTATGTCTCTTGTGATCTCTCCTTTTTCACTTCGCATTTTGTTTATTCGAAGCATCTGATATTTTTGCTTGATCAAATTGGCCAGGGATTGTCAATCTTGTTTATTTGTTTCAAAGAACCAACCTTTTGTTTTGTCAATTTTTTTAATTGTTTTCTTAGTTTCTAATTCATTAATTTCTGCTCTGATCTTAATGATTTCTTTCTGACTGGAGATTTTTGGGTTGGATTCTTCTTGCTTTTCCAGTTCCTTTTGGTGGATGGTTAGGTTATTGATTTGGAATCTCCTGTTTTTGTTATAAAGGCATTTAGTGCTCTGAATTTTCCCCTGAGGATCACCTTCATTGTGTCCCATAAGTTTTGGTACAATGTGTTCTCATCATCATTCATTTCTAGAAATTTCACAATTTCATTTTTTTCATCCACTATCCATTTATTGTTTAAAAGTATGCTGTTCACTTTCCAAGAGCTGATGGGATTCTTGGTGGGTTTATTGTTAATTTTGTAGCAATATAGCATTGTGATCTGATATCATGCAGAGAATTATGTCAATCTTCCTAAAGATATGGAGGCAGGCTTTGTGACCCAGTTTATGATTTTAGAGAATGTTCCATGAGTTGCTGGTTTTATGTCCATATAATTGTAAAGCTGAGTTTTGTCATGGAAAGTTTTTCTTTCACCATCTATTATGAGTAATACTTTTGCTGGGTAAAGTAGTTTGGGTTGGAGCATAGGTTCTTAGACTTTGCAGTGTTCCATTCTAGGCCCTTCTGTATTTCAGGGTTTCCATTGAGAAGTCTGAAGTAATTCTAATGGGGTTTCCTTTAAAAGTGATGTGCTGTTTTCACCTAGCTGCTTTTGGGATTTTCTCTTTGGTGTCAATGTTTAGAGTCTTAATGACAATACATCTTGGAGAGTTTCTCCTTTGGTCCAATTTGTTTGAAGTTCTGTTATCTTCTTGTATCTTGATGGGCCTTTCTTTTGAGAGAGTGGGAAAGGTTTCTTCAATTACTTTGGTAAAATTGTTCTCCATGCCTTTGGTCTTAATTTATTCCCCTTCTGGTATTCC
Organism: Jaculus jaculus; assembly: GCF_020740685.1. Taxonomy (NCBI): domain Eukaryota; kingdom Metazoa; phylum Chordata; class Mammalia; order Rodentia; family Dipodidae; genus Jaculus; species Jaculus jaculus. The sequence continues at coordinate 60,722,623 of NC_059103.1, read as the reverse complement.
CATGATCTGGATGTTAGGACCTAGGACATTTAAGGGTATCTCACAATTCCCTCATGTTCTGTTCATAGAAATTTTTGAACTTATTGAAAGTTTTGAATTATCAAACTGTATCTTCTCTCTTGTCTTCCAGATCTGAGATTTTATCCTCTGACTCTATTTGTGAGAGCTTCTAAAGAGTTTTGGGCTTGTTCAATTACGTTTGCTTTTTCTACTAATTTTCTATGTATAATTTCCAACCCTCTGTCAAGATCCCTTTTCACATCATTTTATGATTTTCTTGATGCTTCTTGGAGTTTATCCTTTCATTTCTTTATGTCTTCATTTAGCATTTCCAGATGACTTTTGAAGTCCTCTTTTTTTTTTTTAACTCTCCTTCATATATCTTAACTGTTTTTGAACTCCTTCCATTTTCTTATCTATTTTACCTATTAGGTCTAGTCTAGTGATGGCAGCATCCACATGATTATCTGTCCTTTGCTGCTTTTTACAAGTTTTACCAGTAGCTTAGTCAGTGTTGCACTGCTCATAGCTTCATTTTGGTATTCTGGTCCTAATGGCTCTTCTATGTTTTGATTAGAGATGCTCATTGTAGGACTGGGTGATCTTACTGGATTTACTTGCATGTGACTTTTCATGTTATTTCTTTTGTTCTGTGGTCTGCCCATCACAGTGTATGGGCAGGGAAAGTAGGACTGTGGTCTCAATTGGTGGGTAAAGTGGTATCTCTTGGGGTAGCTTGTCTGAGCTAGCAGGCTGGCAAGCAGACAGGCAGAACAGTCCTGATCTCATGCATGGTGGGCAGATCAGCCTGAGCTCACACGTGGCAGGCTGCAGTTGCAGACTGAGTTCGAGTATGGCTGGCCGCTGAAGCAGTCTGAGCTCTCTTGATGTGGGCCTCTGAAACAGACAGAGCTCTTGTGCAGCAGGCCACTGAAGTAGTCTGAGCTCTCTTGCTCAGCGGGCCTCCAGTGGTGAGCAGATGGGTAGGCAGCCACCTCTGCACACAGGGACTGGGCCTGAGCTGGCACAAGCAGACGGGCATAGCAAGCCTGAGCATGCACATGGGCAGGTGAAATGAGCCTGAGCTAGAGCGTGGATAGACCAGTGTCTGGAGCAGTAAGTGGGCGAATGGGCAGAGCAGGCTGAGCTTGCAGAGGTGGATGGGCAGCAGGTGTGTGGTAGGGAGATGGATGGATCTAGCCTTAGTTCCTGGGGGCCACTGAGTATAGCCTGCCTGAGATCATGAGTGGGTGGGGGTAGCAGGGCAATAGCCCCTCCACAGCAAGGCCAGTGGAACTATGCTGGCCTTGGTCTCCTTTCCTATAGTAAGTGCAGGAGTATCCTAAGGCTGGGACTTTGGCTACAGCGGCTGCTTGGGAGGATTGGGGCACTGGTGGGCTACCAGAGAGTGGGGGAATGAACTGATTCCTGTTTCCCCCTCAGCATCCTCCTACAGGTGTTCTATTAGAGATTGCTCTCCCCTAAAAGACCCGGTGAACCCTTAATGCCTTGTCTTTTATCCCAGGGAGGTGCAGCATGGTTAGGTATTGCAAATGAATGTCAGATTTCTGTGCCAACTTTTGTATCTGGTTTACAAGGGTGGCTTGAGAATTGAGCCCAAGCTGGCAGCCTTTGCAAGCAGTTGCCTTTAGCAGCTGAGCCATCTTGTCAGGCCATAGGTTTACTTTTCTATACTTTTACTAGATAACTATTACAACTTAGTTTTCTAATAGTCAAAATGTGTTTTGGAAGAATAAAATGTCATATCCAAGTATATAAAGCCAAAAAAAAAAGATACAGGCATATAACTGCAAAAGATGTACCCTTCTAGTAGGTCATGTATCAGATACAGATAAATCAGTAATATTGGGCAAATTAAAAGGCAAAAAAAAAAAAAAAAAAGGCTACCCAGCACATAGTCAGATCCTGGAATCACCTTCAAAAAATATACATAGTTTGACCTGTGATTTATTTCCCCAGCAATAGAAACCCACAGCCAGGTGTCTACCCACTACACCAATCTTTCCTGCTTTCCTCCATGGCCCTTGGAAAATATCTCAAGCTCCACCCAACAGCACAGCTATTCAGGCTAGGTCACCCATTCTGAATCCAATTCTCACTTTCTCACAGGTGATAACTTCAGAATCCCTGATCAAACACAACTGTTAATTAAGAAGACTCAATATAATTCTCGCTTGCAGCACAGGCTATCTGCAAACTGCTTGAGGAAACTGAAATCTGGAATGATCCCCCATAACTGCTTGACTCAGTAAGATCACACTCTCATGGTAAAGTACTTCACTGGCCGCATTTGGGGATAATTGTATTAGTTGTGAAATTTGCTACAGCAGTCTGCATGGAGATCAATTTTATGGAAAATATAACATCAAAAAGCCGTGGAGAATAGATTTAGGCAAAATGTACGGAATGATGAGATCCATTGTTCCCTTGATTGCCTCCTACTCTTCTCAATGCATGTGTAAAATGATAACCAGGGGAATTCAGTGGCATTGAGTTGGATTCAACTGTGGAAAATAAGTCTATAATTATGATACTACTATAGGTATTTTGTGATTTTAAAGTTCAAATATGTAGACAACAAATCACAAACAGCAAGCAATTTTGAAAAATACATGATTCTGAAAAAAAAATGCACACACACTATATGTGTGGCACAGTCTCTGTCACCCATCTTTTATTTCTACCTGTTTTGCTTCAGTTTGGAGAATTTATTACTGTGGGAGTGATATGAAAGCACAACTCACAGGAAGTTTCTTATAGACATGGAGAAGGCATGGCAGAAAAAAATGTAAATTTAGAGGAAGGCAGACAAGAGGTGACCCCTAGTTTCCTGTTTGTAGATGAACCAAATGCTGGGATGTCACTCATTCTATTACCTATTTTCCCCTCCATAATAGGAACACAACTGTTGCCACATTGGTAAGGAATTTATAAGTGTTAATAACCCAAAATGCATCAATTACTTTCCTGTTGCTGTGTCAAACCACCTGACAAAATCTAAAGGATATAAATAAATCATATGGAAGCCTATGTTTTGGGACATTAGAACACTCAGGGGCTGTAGATTGCTACTATAGTGCCAGGGATGGGATACTTTCTAGTGAGTCATTGGCCAGGGAAGTACCTGATGCACACAGAACATTACAGGGCATTGCCGAGGCCCTTGGTTTCCCACCAGGAGGAGATGGTAAAACCCTATTGCTGAAGACTCCACATACATGGGCTGCAAGCCCACTGAGAAATCCTGTTGGAACTAAGCTGATAACCTCTTCCATGTAGACCAGGTGATAGACAGCTGGAAGAAGCCATTCTGCATACAGTTCAATGGGAGAGAGAGAAATCACCCGTGAAGATACTCAACAGTGGACACTGCAAGCCTTTTATTTGGCTAACCAGGCCAAATGAGCCAAAGAGTGCAATAGTGGCATGTCTGTCATGGTAGAGCACGTCTAATTGGATTGGAGGCCCACTCCATGGTAGGGAATACATCCCTGATACTGAAAATCTACTTGGGGTGGAACGTCTGCTACTGTCTGTCTAAATGTATTTACTATGCTTATCAAACTGCCCAGTAAGCATTACTCTTAATGTTTATATCCATATACTAATGCTATTCTCACTTTTGGTAGAAAAACTTCTCTTTTCAGATGGCAATGACCTTGGAATGACTCAGAAGGCATCATGGTTCTGGGAAGAAGTGACAGACGAGTGCTTAGCAATGCAATATTTCTATCACACCTTCCAAGGCCCAGCATCCAGTGTGGAAGAGGTGGTGGAAAGAATGTAAGAGCCAAAGGAAGGGTAGAACTCCTTACAACATGCTCCCCCAGACACACAATGGCCTGGATATACATGACCTCACAGTGCCTGACACTACCTACACAAGACCATGATAATAGGAAGAAAAGATGATGACATCAAAATAAAATAGAGACTTATTGAGAGGGGGAGGGGATATGATGGAGAATGGAGTTCCAAAGGGGAAACTGGAGAGACAGAAGACATTACCATGAGATATTCTTTACAATTATTGGAGTTGTTCATAAAAAATATTTTTTAAAAGGAATTTAAGGAAGAATGATATATATCAGCTTACAGTTCTGGGTTATAGTCTATTATCTCAGGAAGGCATGGTGACAGAAATGTGAAGCAGCTGATTATATCACATCTTCAGTCAGAGCAGAGAGGGAAGAATTCTGGAACTCTACTAGATTTTTTTCCTTCATATACAGTCCAGGACCCCAGCCCATGGGATGATGCCACCCACAGTTAGAGTGGATCTTTTTTATTAAATTAACCTAATTTAGAAAACCTCTCTAAAAGGATGGATATTAGTTTTCAGGATTCTAAGCCCTATGATGTTGTCATATGAAATAAATCATCACATGTAATAAATAATCTCTCATACCAATTCTAGATTATTTTTATCAATTGATTAAGGTATGCCTTACTCTATTATTCTATGAATACCATAAAGGACTTTAACATGGGCATAAATTAGAAATGTACAGGTTTTTGCACAACATGAGCCATCTGGCATGCATTTCCACCATGCCAATAATGAGTAGATACAGTGAAATGGTAATAGCAAGCAATAAAGTAGAAGCTGTAACTAGGATTTCTCCCATCAAAAAAATTACCAAGAACAGGTAATTCCATCACTGAATTCTACTAGACCTTTAAAGATAATCTAATGACTATACTCCTCAAATTATTCTGGAAAACAGAAAGGTAAGAATAATACAGAGCTTGTTGTATATAGCCAGAGCTACCACTGCACCTAATAGCTGTGGTAGTGGAGTAGACTGTGGCTTCCTGATCAACACATGACTGACAGGTAGATAACTAGATGGACTGCCACATGTCCAGAAGCTCATTAGAGCTTTCTACTAACTCCTGACTTTCTGACTTTTTCATCAAATGGCACCACTAAATTTTATTTTTTCTGCCAGGCATGGTAGTACACACCTTTAATCCCAGCACTTTGGAGACAGAGGTAGGAAGATTGTAAATTCAAGGCCACCCTGAAACTACATAGTCAATTCTGAGTTAGCCTGGGAGAGAATGAGACCCTACCTTGAAAAACAAAACAAAACAAAATTACCTTTTCTTCTTAGAACTAATCTTTCTTAGATCATCCTCACTCTACAATCTTCATTCAATGCCAATTATGGTGACAACAAATGATTATTTCACAATTTTCATATTCCCTCTTCTAACTTAAACTGTGATATCCAGTTTTTCCTACTATTCAAAAATCTTGGGGACTTCCAGTTAAGATGGTGGCATAGGTACCATACCAAAGAGCCTAGGGGAAAAAGGCAAAAAAAAAACTTAGCAAAATATACACTTTTACTAAAAAGTGAGGAGTATAGGAAATTGAAATGGCAGTGGAGAAGTAGAAGAGATCCAGAGCATCAATAGCCTCAATGCCCCAACCACAAGACATAGGTTTGCTGACTGAGTTAAAAGCAGGATCCTACAATTTGTTGTCTCCAAGAAACTCACCTTTCCACAAAGGATAGATGTTATCTTAGAGTGAAAGGTTGGAAAACGGTGTTTCAAGGAAATGGGCCTAGAAAACAAGCAGGGGTTGCTATCTTAATATCTGACAAGGTAGACTTCAGTCCAACTTTAGTTAAGAAACATAAGGAAGTTCACTATACATTGATTAAAGGCACCCTACAACAGGAGGACATTACAATCTGAAACATACATACACCTAACATGAGGGCTCCCAAATTCATCAAACAAACACTATTAGAACTAAGGTCACAGATAACACAAAACACAGTGGTGGTGAGTGACTTTAACACCTCACTCTCATCAATTGATAGGTCTTCCTGGGAAAAAATAAACAGAGAGGCATAGGGACTAAATGTGGTCATAGAAGGAATGGACCTAACAGATATATACAGGACATTTCATCCAAAGGCTGCAGAATATACATTCTTTCAGCAGCACATGGAGGACCATATATTAGGACACAAAGCAAATCTTAACAAATTCAGAGAAATTGAAATAATTCCTTGCTTCTTTCTGACCATAATGGAATTAAACTACAAATCAGTAGCAAGAAAGGCTATAGAGCATACACAAAATCATGGAAACTAAACAATACCCTACTAAATGACGAATGGGTCAATGAAGAAATCAAGAAGGAAATAAAAAAAAAAAATTATAGAGTCAAATGATAATGAGAACACAACATACCAAAATCTCTGGGACACAATGAAGGCAGTTCTAAGAGGTAAATTTATAGCCTTAAGTGCCTATATTAAGAAATTAGAAAGGTTGCAAGTAAACAACCTAATGCTTCACCTTAAAGCCTTGGAAAAAGAAGAACAAGGCAAACCAAAAATCAGTAGATGGGAAGAAATAAAGATTAGGGCAGAAATTAATGAAATAGAAACAAACAAACAAACAAAAAACAACAATTCATAGAATTAATGAAACAAAGAATTGGTTCTTTGAAAGGATAAACAAGATTGATACACCCTTAGCAAATCTGACCAAAAGAAAGAGAGAAGAGACACAAATTAATAAAATTAGAGTTGAAAAAGGTAACATCACAAGAGATTCCAGAGAAATTCAAAAAGTCATAGGGACATACTATAAAAGAGTATACTCCACAAAGTATGAAAATCTGAAAGAAATGGATGATATCCTTGATTTATATGACCTACCTAAACTAAATCAAGATGAGATTAATCACTTAAACAGACCTATAACAAGCATGGAGATCCGAACAGTTATCAATAATCTCCCAACTAAAAACAGCCCAGGCCCAGATACATTCACTGCTGAATTTTACCAGACCTTCAACGAAAAGCTAACACCATTGCTTCTTAAGCTTTTCCAGGAAATAGAAAAAGAAGGAATTCTACCAAACTCCTTCTATGAAGCCAGCATCACCCTGATACCAAAACCAGGCAAAGATAGAACAAAAAAAGAAAATTACAGACCAATCTGAATGATGAATGGGTCAATGAAGAAATCAAGAAAGAAATCAAAATATTCATAGAATCAAATGAGAATGAGAATACAAAATGTCAAAACCTGTAGGACACAATGAAAGCAGTCCTAAGATGGAAATTTATAGTTTAAGTGACTATATTAAGAAATTAGAAAGGTCACAAGTAAACAACTTAATGCTTTATTTTAAGGTCTTGAAAAAAAGAAGAACATGGCAAACACAGAAAATCAGTAGATGAGGCAAAGCATGGTGGCACACACCTTTAATCCCAAAACTCAGGAGGAAGAGGAAGGAGGATCACAGTGATTTCAAGGCAACCCTGAGACTACATAGTGAATTCCAGGATAGCCTGGGCTAGATCAAGACCCTACCTCAAAAAAGCAAAAATCAGTAGATGAGAAGAAATAATAAAGATTAGGAAGCCAGGCGTGGTGGCACACACCTTTTATCCCAGCACTCAGGAGGCAGAGGTAAGAGGATTACCGTGAGTTTGAGGCCAACCCTGAGACTACATTGTGAATTCCAGGTCAGCCTGAGCTAAAGTGAGACCCTAACTCAAAAAAACAAAAACAAAAAGATGAGGGCAGAAATTAATGAAATAAAAACAACAACAACAAAAATACAAAGAATCAATGAAATGAAGAGTTGTTTCTTTGACAGGGTAAACAAGATTGATAAACCCTTCAAAAATCTGACCAAGTGAAAGATAAAACAGACACAAATCAATAAAATTAGGGATGATAAGGTACCATTTCAGCAATACCAAAGAAATTCAGAAATCTTAAGGACATGCTTTAAGAACATATAACCCACTACATTTGAAAATCTGAAAGAAATGGATGTTTTCCTTGATTTATATGACCTAACAAAATTAAATCAAGATGAGATTTACTGCCTAAATCGACCAATAACAAGCACAGAGATCCAAGTAGTTATTAAAAAAAAAAAAAAATCTCCCTCCGGACCTAGATGGATTCACCAGTGAATTTTATCAGACCTTCATAGAAGAACAAACACAAATGCTTCTCAAATTTTTCCATAAAATAGAAAAGGAAGGAATTCTACCAAACTGCTTCTACAAAGCCACCATAACCCTGATACCAAAACTAGACAAAGACAGGAAAAAAAAAAAAGGAAAATTAGGGGCTGGAGAGATGGCTTAGTGGTTAAGGCATTTGCCTGAAAAGTCAAAGGATCCCAGTTCAATTTCTCCAGGACCCACTTAAGCCAGATGCAAAAGGTGGGCATATGCATCTGGAGTTTGTTTGCAGTGGCTGGAGGCCATAGCATGCCCCCCCCCCTCTCTCTCTCTCAAAAAAAATAATAATTAAATATTTTTAAAAATGAAAATTACAGACCAAACTTGCTCATGAACATATATGCAAAAATTCTCAACAAAATATTGGCAAACAGAATACAAGAATATAACGAAAAGGACAGTCATGGGCTGGAGTGCTAGCTGAACAGTTAAAGCATTCACCTGCTAAGCTGAAGGACCCAGGTTCAATTCCCCAGGACCCAGGTTAGTCAGGTGCACAAGGGGTGCATGTGTCTGGAGTTTGTTTTAAGTGGCTGGAGGCCCTGGCACACCCATCCTTTCTCTCTCTCTCTCTCTCTCTCTCTCTCTCTCTCTCTCTCTATATATATATATATATATATATATATATATATATATATATATATCTGTAAAATTAATTAATTAATTAAAATAAAATATGTTTTAAAAAAAGGACAGTAATTCCAAGCAAGTAGGCTTTATCCCAGAGATGCAGAGCTGGTACAACATATGCAAATTCATAAATGTATGGACTGAAGGAAAAAAAATTGCATGATTATCTCAATAGATGCAGAAAAAAATCCAACATCCCTTCATAGTAAAAATTCTACAGTAACTAGAAATAAAAGGAACACATCTCAACATTATAGAGGCTATTTATGACAAACCTACAGCTAACATATACTAAATGAGTAAAAACTTGAAACTTTTCCACTAAAATCGGGAACAAGACAAGGGTGTCCATTGTCCCCAGTTTAGTATAATACTGGAAGTCTTAGCTATAGGAATAAGGCAAGAGACACACTTAAGAGGGATACAAATTGGAAAGGAAGAGATCAAATTATTTTCAGGTGATATGATTCAATGCATAAAGGATACTAAAGACTACCAGAAAACTGTTATAGCTGATAAACACTTTAGCAATGTAGCAGGTAATAAACACAGAAATAAACACAGAAATCACTAGTCTTCTTATGTACAAACAACAAATTTGCTGAGGATGAAATCAGAGAATCACTCCCATTCACAATTGCCTCAAAATAAATAAATAAATAAATGAATAATATAAATAAAGTGCCTTGGAATAAACCTAACCAAAAAAGTGAAGGATCTCTACAATGAAAACTTTAAATCACTCAAGGCTGAAATTACATCCTACATTCCCACCAACAGTGGATGAGTGTTCCTACTCCTCCACATCCTCACCAGCATTTATTTTCGTTTGATTTTTTGATGTTTGCTATCATTATTGGGGTAAGGTGGAATCTCATAGATGTTTTAATTTGCATTTATCTGATGATTAGGGATGATGAACATTTTCTTAAGTGTGTGTTTGCCATTTGTGTTTCTTCCTCTGTGAACTGCCTGTTCAGCTCTTTGCCCCATTTTGTGAGTGGGGTGTTTGATTTCTTACTGTTTGGATTTTTGAATTCTTTGTAGATTCTAGAGATTAGGCCTCTATCAATTGTTTAATCCTCAAATATTTTCTCCCATTCTATGGGTAATCTATTGGCTTGCTTACTGTATACTTGTCTGTAAAGAAACTCTTCAGCTTCATGTGATCCCATTGGTTGAGTGACTGTTTAAGATCGTGAGCTACTGGGGTTTTGTTCAGGAAGTCTTTTTTCATTCCTATATCATGGAAAGTACTTCCTAAATTTTCTTCCAGTAGCTTTTGAATTTCTGGCCTTATATTGATGTCTTTGATCCATTTGGATTTGAGTGTAGTGCATGGTGAAATGTGTGGATCAAGTTTTAGTTTCCTGCATGTGGTTATCCAGTTTGTCCAGCACCATTTGTTGAAGATGCTGTCTTTTTTCCAGCCTATATTGTTCGGGTCTTTGTCAAATATCAAGTAACTATAGTTGTTTGACCCAAAGCCCGGGTCCTCAAGTCTATACTCCTGTTTTTATGCCAGTACCATTACTGTTTTTATTACTATGGCTTTGTAATATTGCTTTAGATCAGGTATGGTGATACCACCAGAGGTATTTCTTTTGCTGAGGATATGTTTGGATATGCGAGGCCTTCTGCCTTTCCATATGAAATTTGAGATCATTTTTTCTCTCTCTGTGAAGAACACTGTAGGGATTTTAATTGGAATTGCATTAAATATATACATTGCCTTTGGTAGGATTGTCATCTTCACAATGTTAATTCTGCCTATCCAGGAGCATAGGAGGTCTTTCCATTTTCTCAAGTCCTCCTCAATTTCATTTTTGAGTGTTTTTATATTTTCATTGTATAGATATTTTACTTCCTTGCTTAAGACATTACAGAAGACACTAAGAAATGGAAATTTATCCCTTGTTCTTGGATTACAAGAACCAATATTGTGAAAATGGAAGTCTTACCAAAAGTAATGTATACATTTAATACAATCTCCATCAAAATTCCAATGGCATTCTTCACAGAAATAGAAAAAAACAATCCAAAATTTCATTTGGCATCACAAAAAAAAAATCTGAATTATCTAAAACAATACTGAGCAACAAAAATAAGGCTGGTGGTAGCACCATACCTAATTTTAAACTATATTACAGAGCCATAGTAACAAAAACAGCATGGTACTGGCACAAAAACAGACATGTAGATCAATGGAACAGATATGAGTCCAGGCAGCTACAGCCACCATTATGATCTTTGACCAAAATGCCAAAAATACTCACTGGAGAAAAGATAGCCTCTTCAACAAATGGTGCTGGGGAACCTGGATATCTATATGTAGAAGGATGAAAATTGATCCTTATCTCTCTCCATGCACAAGAATTAGGCCCAAAGGGATCAATAACCTTAATATCAGGCACAAAACCCTGAAACTGCTAGAGGAAAACATAGGGGGAAGCCTTCAATATATTGGTATTGGCAAGGACTTTCTGAATTTAACTCCAGTTGCTCAGGAAACAAAATCACTAATTAACTGCTGGGACCTCATGAAATTACAAAGCTTTTGTACAGCAAAAGTCACTATGAATAGAGCAAAGAGGCAACCTACAGAATTGGAGAAAATCTTTGCCAGCTGTGCATCTGACAGAATAGATGTTAAGACCCTATTGCTGAAAGTTCCACCTACTTGGGGCTGCAAGGTCACTGAGAAATCCTTCTGGAGCTGAGCTGAAGACTTCCTCCATTTATACCAGATGACAGAAAGCTGGAAAAAGCTACGCTACATGCAGGTCAATGGGAGAGAGATAAATCACCAGTTAAGATACTCAACAGTGGACACTGAAAGCCTTAAATTTGGCCAGCCAGGCTAAATGAGCCAATGGGTAGAATAGTGACACGGGAGAAACCAACTTTTCTCTAATTGGACTGGAGGCCCACTCCATGAGAGGAGATACATGCCTGATACTGAAAACCTGTGATGGGCGAAGTCTTGAGCCCTAGAGGTATAACCCCTTCTGGTATCTGGTTAAATGTATATACTATGCTCACCAAACTATCCTATAAGTACTTTTCTTAATGTTCATATCCATATATTAATGCTACTCTCAATTTTGGTTAGAGAAGCTTCTCTTTTCAGATGGTGGTGACTTCTGGGATGGCTCAAAAGTCACCATAATGTTGAAAAGAAGTGACAGAGGAATGATCAACACCAAAACATTTCTATCATACCTTCTAAGGCTCAGGATCAAGAGGTGGTTGGAAGAATGTAAGAGCCAAGGAAGGATAGGACTCCTTACAATGCACTCTTCCAGACACAAATGGCCTCAATATCCATGACCTCACAGTGCCTGGCACTGCCTACACAAGACCAATATAATAGGAAGAAAAGATGATGACATCAAAATAAAAGAGAGACTGATTGGGGGGTTGGTGATATGATGTGGAGAGTGAACTTGTGAAGGGGAAAGTGGAGGGAAGGAAATTATTATGGTTTATTGTCCATAATTATAGAAGTTGTCAATAATAAAAAAAAATAAACTTGGAAAAAGTTACACTGCAGGCGGCTCCATGGAAGAGAGAGAAGTCATCAGTGGGGATGAACAACTGTGTATACTGTAAACCTTAAGTTTCACCAACCAGGACAAATGAGCCAATGGGGCAATAGTGGCATGCCTCTTATGGGGGAAAGCAACTGCTCTGTAATTGGACTGGAGTCCCGCTCCACTTGAGGGAATACATACCTGATATTGAAAAACCCGTGATAGGGGAGGTCATAAACCCTAGGGGTGTAACCCCTGCTGGTATCTGGCTAAATGCATATATTACACTCACCAAACTGCCCTGTAAGCACTTTTTTAATTGTTCATATCCATATATTAATGATACTCTCATTTTTAGCAAAGCTTCTCTTTTCAGATGGTGGTGACGTCTTGGATTACTCAAAAGGCACTGTAGTGCTGAGAAGTGATAGAGGAGTGCTCAGCACTGAAACATCTCTATCACACCTTCTAAGGCTCAGGGTCGTTTCAGAAGAGGTGGTGGAAAGAATGTAACAGCCAAAGAAAGGGTAGGCCTCCTTACAATGCACTCTTCCAGACACAAAATGGTCTGCATGTCCATGACCTTGCAGTGCCTGGCACTGCCTACACAAGACCCGTATAATAGGAGGAAATGACACTGACATCAAAATAAAAGAAAGACTGATGAAGGGGGAGGGGATATGATGGAGAGAGGAGTTGTGAAGGGAAAGTGTAAGGGGGGAATAATTATCATGGTTTATTGCCTATAATTATGGAAATTGTCAATAATAAAAAAAATTAGCTGGGCATGGTGGTGCATGCCTTTAACCCCAGCACTCAGGAGACAGAGGTAGGAGGATCACCATGAGTTTGAGGCCACCCTGAGACTACATAGTGAATTCCAGGCCAGCCTGAGCTAGAGTGAAACTCTACCTCAAAAAAACAAAAATAAATAAATAAAACATACTCACCTTTCTCCCTTATACCTCTTTTTCTAGAAAAAGCCCAAATGGCTATGGGTCTGTGTAGCAGTATGTGTGTGTGTGTGTGTGTGTGTGTGTGTGTGTGTGCATGTGTGTGTGCGTGTATGTGTGGTTTTTTTGAGGTAGGGTATCGGTATAGCATAGGCTGATCTGGAATTCATTATGTAGTCTTAGGCTGGCCTCTCAACTCAAAGCAATCCTATCTCTGCCTCCTGAGTGCTGGGACTAAAGGCATGTACCACCACACCTAATGAGCAATTACTTTTTATTTGCTGGGACAAAACACCTGACCAGAAGCAGCCTAAGCTGAAAAGGGTTTATTTCAGCCTACAATTCCAACGGAATGCTTCATAATCGCAGGGAAAGCATGGCAGAGCAAGAGAGCAGATCATCACATCTTCTCACATCATCTGTGTGACCCCAAAGCCCACCCCCAGAAACATACCTCCTCCAGCAAGGCTCCACCTCACAAAGCTCTCTAGCTGGATATTGAGTATGAGGCTTAATTGCAAACACATGAAACAATAAAGGACACTCCATTCTAACTACCACATTGTGCCCCTGGGCTCCATAGACTCTTAACAATTTCAGGATGCAGAATACAATCAGTCCAACTTTAATGTCTTCATAATTTTTATTAATCCCAAAACTGTCTTAAATGTCCAAAATCCAAAGTCTCATTTGAGACATTCTCTTCATTGTGTACATATAAAATCAATACACAAATTGCATACTTCCAACATAGCACAAAGTAAACATTCTCATTTCAAAAAGGAGAAATTGGGTATAATGAGAAAAGATTGGAGCAATGTGAAATAGGAAAGAAGCAGGACAAACATCAAATCCTGCAGCCCCATGTCTAGCATCTGGGACCCATGACCAATATTTAGGCTGCAAACTCCACCCTTCCAGCCTTAGCTGCTTTCTTTCCAGGTAGATCCAACCAGGCCAGAGTGAGCAGCTTTCCTTGGTAGCCATGCTATCATCTCCAAAGACCTGGTATTTCTGCTGCAACCTATGATTCATCTTCACAGCCCCATGTCATGGCCTCACAGGGCCTCCATGTAGGGACAACAGCCCTTCTTTCCCACTGTCTGCACCTGTGTTTCACGATCCCGTTGCCTACATTTGTCATACTCCCAAAACCAGTACCGAGTGGAACTACAAATTTGTAAATCTAAGTAGGATAAAGCTAACTTCTGAAGATAAAATTCCTTCAGCATTCTTCATTCAGGTTCTCTCCTTTCAAAAGAATTAGCACTCCTGGGCTAGAGAGATGACTTAGCAGTTAAGGCACTTGCTTGCAAAATCATAGGACCCAGGTTCAATTCCCCAGGACCCACATAAGCCAGATGTACAAGATGATGCATATATCTTGAGTTCACTTGCAGGGCTAGACACCCTGGTATGCTCCCCCTTCTCCCTCTCATAAATAAATTAAATATTTTTTTTTAAAACATTAGCACTCTTCCTGTTGTCCCAGTGCAGAACAGCTGGCCCATCCTCAGTGATGGTAAACTCTCAGACAATTGCAGCTGAAGCAGCTAGTCTTAACCAAGACTCGGGATTTTCATTTCATCCTCAATTCACTCTGCACCTGTATCTTTCCTCTGTATGTTTCCTCTGCCAAACACACCAATCCATTACTTTTAATTTCAACTTTGCTCAAGTTCTCAAAACACAGACAAAATATAGGCAGAGTGACAAACAAACTGCTTCTGTCATAGTCCTGATAGTCCTTTTCCCCTCTGAAATCTCAAAACCAGCTCTTTGAAGCCCACAGTTCTCTCTGCATTTAGGACTTTCAAACTCTCACCACAATGGTCCATCAAGCTCTACTTTCAGCATTGTAAGGATTCTCTAGTCCAAGGTCCCAAATCCTTCCATGTTTATCTCACAAATCAGTTCCAAATGATCAAAAACCACAGAGATGAGTTTATCATAGCAATTATTCCATTTCTGGTACCAGTTTTCTATAGCTGTTACCTTCTCATTACTGGGACAAAAACACCCAGACAGAAGCAGCTTATGAAAGGGAAGGGTTTATTTCAGCCTACAACCTAAGGGGAAGCTTCATCATGGCAGGGAAAGAATAGCATGAGTAAGATAGCAGGGCATCACATTTTATCATATCATGTGGATGGAAGGAGTTCTAAGAAGTTCTGGGCTTAGAAATGGACTATATTACCCCAAAGTGCATCCTCAGTGACACACTGTCTCTAATAAGCATCAACCTCCCAAAGGCTCCACCAGCTGGAGAATGAGTGTGGGGATTAATCACAAACACATGAAGTTATGGAGAACATTTTACATTCAAACTGCCACAGTCTTCTTCCCACTTGGACTCTTCCTGACACCTGTTAAAATGCCATGCTAGGGATGGAAAGATGGCTTAGCAGTTGAGACACTTGCCTGAAAGCCTAAGGACCCATGTTCAACTCTCCAGATCCCATGTAAGCCAGATGCACAAAAGGTGAGGCAAGCACAAAGTCACACATGCCCACTAGGTAGCAAAAGTGTCTGGAGTTTTATTACAGTGGCTGAGGCCCTGGTGTGCCAATTCTCTCTCTTTCTCTCATAATAATTTTAAAATAAAATAAAATAAAAATGTCATGCTACCAGAAAGACAAGGCAGCCTCTGTCCCCATGCCCAGTGACCATCCTAAATCTAGTGTTGTGAATCCTCCAGCTATCCAGTGAGAAGGTCAGGCAGCCTCTCTGGTGAAGTATCAGCCCTTTGTGACTTGCCTTAAAATAAGGAAAGGGATGCCCAGGAGGATCTGGGAAGAATGGACTTTCCCCCCATGAGCAAGAGACGAGGTTCCAGCCCAGGAATCTTTCTCTGTTAAAGAGGAAATTTGGGGGCCTTTGTCCACTGATTAAGTCCTAAAAAGCTTTTGGCCAGAAGCATGATCTTTGATGTAAAATGAAGATCACTTTGTTCAATGTAGTAGAAGCTACTAAAATAACCTAAGGCAGAAATCTGGAGGCACCCACAATGAAGGAGTGAAGTGTTTGGCTACAAAAAACCACAGGACCATCTTTCATTTCTTCTCTAGCCAGGTATGGCAGCACACACCTGTAACCCCAACACCTAAGAAGCTGAGGCAAAAGGATCATGAGTTCAAGGCCAGCCTGGCCACAAAGGTAGCCTCTATTTCGAAACAGAAAGGTGGGAAACTCTGCACTTATTTGTGGCTCTTCTTTGAATATAAGTGTGCATTAATTGTCTCCACCTGACAGAAGTGACTTAGGGAGGCAAGGCTTATTTTTGGCTCGGTTTGGGGGGATTTAATCCATGGTAGTGGAGAAGGTATGGTGGCAGGAGTGGGTCAGTCCATGTTAGCAGAAGTCTGTGGCAACTAGTCACATCTTGGCTGCAGACAGGGAGCAGTGATTAGACCCAAAGCAGGACCAAAATATAACCCTCAAACCTTACCTTACAACCCTGTATCCACCAGCCAGGTCTCATGTCAATAAGGTCCCACTACCTCTCAAGAAAGTCTGGCTAGAGTAAGACCTTACCTCAAAAAAAAAAAAAAAAAAAAAAAAAAGGAAAAAATTCTCTTTGATTTAATCAAGCATTTAAAGACTTAACCATTCTATCTCAATATAAATTTGCAGATCCAGCAGCAAAAGCTTTCTTTAAAAAAACTTTCTTTTAATAGAATCATTTGAGAAACTATTAGTATTTATTACCCAAAGTTTCTTAGCATAAGTACTTAAAGTTCTCTCTTTTATTATTCATTACTTATATCACCAAGAAGCTATTTAAAATAAGTGCAACCTAAGAAAATAACAACCAGACAGCTTTATATAAGTCCTAAGCAAATTTAGTAACTGTCTTTTGTAGCTTTTTATTTTATTTATTTATTTTCAAGCAGAGAGAGAGAAAACATACCAGGGCCTCCAACCCTGCTGCAAATGGACTCCAGATGCATGAGCCACTTAGTGCATCTGGATTTACATGAGTCTGGAAAGTTGAGCCTGGATCCTTTGACTTTGCTGGCAAGCTCCTTAATAGCTAAGACATCTCTCCCATCTGTCTTTTGTACTTTAAGGCATTTTTAACTTGATTAAGTACTTTAAGACTCAGTTTACCCATTTTATCTTTTTGTCTAGAAAAATCCTTAATTGATTCCAGTCATTTCCTTGAAAAGGAAATACCCACCATGGGAGTCCAGAGGTACTGGATGTAAGTAGGGGCCCAGCAGTTGTTTTGATATTTTATGATGGTAGAGACATCAGACTTATTTTTATCTGTCTGTATCTGATTTACTGAGCTCTCCTTTGGGTTTCTCTTTTTTTGGTCTCCAAGGCTTGACTCAAGAATGCTGAATCCAGTCAGGCGTGGTGGTGCACGCCTTTAATCCCAGCAGACGTAGGAGGATCACCATGAGTTCGAGGCCACCTTGAGAATACATAATGAATTCCAGGTCAGCCTGGACTAGAGTGAGACCCTACCTCAAAAAAAAAAAATGTTGAACCCAGTATTTGACTCTGGACACTTTGATAGCAAGTAGGATGTCTAAAATTACACTGTGGGGTCTCGTGCAGGCAGGTTCTAGAGAGAAAAAGAGATTTGACCCACGTCTGTTGCTTAGGATGTAACAAACAAGAGCCAGTCTCCCAATTGTAGGTCATCTGTAGGTGTTTCAAGTTTTTTGACTATCTGAGCAGCAGTTTCTCTATCAAGAAGAAAATTGGTAGTGAGAAATGATGGTCTATATCACATTTAAGGTATGCTTTATTTTCTGGCTATATTTTTCTTTCTGCATGCTTAAGACAAAACAGTAGGCAAAATTTAGTTCAATATGTAATTTTGAAGATCTGCTGTGTTTCTTTAGGAGAAACTTTTAGGAACCTGGGAAGAGCTCTGTGACTCAGCATTTGCACCACCTGCTAGGATGAGCAGGGCTCTGCTGAGCATGTGACTTCCTAGGGAAGCACTGAGGACCTTTCTCTCTGTTTTGACTATCCTCTTACAGACTGAACACTGTTTGGAATTCCACCTCTGAGTCTCCATAATCTCTCTGATCAAGAGAATAGGTGATTTACCAGAATTGAAAGACATGCCAGGAGTGTCCTGTCATCTCCTGTGGCCTTTTTTACTTGGGACCAGGAACCAAAATATTGGTTGTCTTTTAGCTCATGTCTCCATTTGGCTTTGGCTGCTACATATGGTTATCAAGGAGGACAGTTTATTCTAGTCTTGAACAAAAGTCTGGATGTATAAGTACAGGAAAAACATAACAGCCCCGGAGATAAGTTTTTTATTAGATATAGTCATATTTAGTATGTAAAAAACACATGTTGGCCCAAACTTTCCCTCCTCCCTGCCCCTTTTCTGAAGAGGCTTTGCTCATTGGGGTTGCAGGTCAACCCCATGGGGATTGTGGGTCATGCATTGTGGGGGCAGCAGTCAGTTATGGGGAAGAGGCAATGTCTCTGTGCAAAATGCCCCAAGACATTTGCTCTAACAATCTTTCTGCCCCCTCTTCCACAGAATTCCCTGAGCCATGTTGGGTGCATTCTACAACAGTGATCGGCTCTTAGGAGCCTCTAGATCTCTGGTTTGGTAGGTGTCAAGTGTCCTCAGTGTCTATCTCCTTCACCCTTATGCTGATATCAGGTTCACTGAGAAAGCAGCACTCTTGCTCTTCTCCCCAGTGCCTCTGTGGCTTCAGTTGGGGCTGGGCTAAAGTGTGCTGGGTCCATTTGTTTCCTCAGGTTCCCACTCCCATCTGAAAAAGAGAAGCAGATTCTCCAACAGTGAGTGAAGTCGGCACCAGTTAAATGGGATAATCATTATTAATTTAGAGAGAATTTAATGGGTATAGATCCTCTCATAGCCCCAGATTAGTGGGAGCTTGAAAATTGAAAAAAAAATCATTATCTGGAAATGATTCTGCCTTTTTTTCCAAGTTCCAGATATGGTTTCCTTTCCACTGAGCCAATCCAAGAGCAGCCGGTTACCCACCATGGTTGTGTGCCACAATTGCACTTGTGTGACCATCACATCAGGTTGTTTGCTTCTGAATAGCTTAGACTTTGAGTTGCTCAGTCACATGTTGGCCACTTTCTGCAGTAGCTCATGTAGCACCGTCCAGCACTAGATGGGCTCATTATCTGGGGACTGGCTCTCTTCTGGATTCCAAACAGGCCACTCCATGCATGGTCCATACCAACAGTGAATGATGTCTTCAGCAATAGGGTCTTATCATTAACCTCTGGTGGGCAATCACTGCTCTGACAGAAGTCCATCTTGTTTGTTGTGGGAGACTTTGTAGGTCTCTCTGATCAACAGCTCATTGCGGATGTAGACCACATCCTAGTACAGGGAATTGCAGGCCAGTGCCAAGGGAAAAGAAAAAAGCCAACGACAGAAAAGAAAGAGAAACAGGAGAAATTTAAGGTTAGGCTTTATCTCACCCTCCTTGGAAATAAGTTTTACAACAAACTTAAAACATCTGGAAATGGTTTTATTAAAAGCAAAATAAGCAGAACAGAGTCCTGATATCTCTGTTTTAAGACCTCATGAGAAGGATTCCCAAAGTTAATTTGGTATTAAGAGAATTTCTGATGTTGCCTGGAGATAGGCTGGCCTCAAATCCCTGATCTTGCTGCCTCCATCTCTCAAGTGCTTCATGTGTATGTGTGTGTCTTAAATATTTATTTATTTATTTGCAAGTATATATATAGAGAGAGAATGTGGGTGCACTAAGGCATCCAGACACTACAAGCAAACTCTAGATGCATGTGCCACTTTGTGCATCTGACTTTATATAGATACTGGAGAAACAAACCTGGATTGTTAGGCTTTGCAAGCAAGAGCCTTAACCACTGAGTCATCTCTCCAGCCCTGATGTATTTTTGATCATGTTTCATACTCGTTTCCCAGCTAGTAGAACCATTGGGAAGTAGACCCTTGCTGGAGGAGATATGTCATGGGGGTGGCAGGGCAGTCCTTGAAGTTTATTAGTCTAGTTGTGAAGAAAGAGCTTCCTCGGTCTTGCTGCTACCTTATATCTGATGTCACAAGATATGATGCCCAGCTTCTGCTCTGCCATGCTTTCTCTGCCATGATGAAACTTCCTCTTGAGTCTATGAACTGAAATGAACCCTTTCTTCCTATAATCTGCTTTTGGTCAGATTTTGTCCCAGCAACGAGAAGGTAGCTGCTACAGATGGTGCCACCCACATTCATAGTGGATCTTACACCTTAGCTAATTCTTTCTGGAAATGCACTCACAGATACACCCAGCAGTGTGCTTTGTTCATCTCCTGAACTCTTCTCAATCAACATTGACCATCATACTCAGCAACTAAAGTGCTCTTCACTCACAAACTCAAATAAGTCACAAAACTGCAAAGGTACAGAAGTATCCTCTGACTTCAACAAGTCTGGGCCTGGACATGTGGAAAAGCCATAGAACAATGTTTGAAGCTAGAGACAGCCACCAAGGTATAGGCAGTGCACACAGGAGCTGGTACCTACAGTCCAATGTGCATTCAGATCAGTAGATTCCTGTTAAAACAAGCTCTAAGAGAATGGAGAGATGGTTCAGCAGTTAAGTCACTTGCCTAAAAAGCCTCGAGTTTGATTCCTCAGGATCTATGTAAAGCCAGATGTACAAAGTGACACATGCATCTGGAATGTATCTAAGTGTCTAGAGGCCCTGGCATGCTCAATCTCTCAATATCTATCTATCTATCTGTCTATTTATCTATCATCTATCTACCTTTTCTTGCAAATAAATAAATATTTAAAAATTTTTTTTTTATTTATTTATTTGAGAGCGACAGACACAGAGAGAAAGACAGATAGAGAGAGAGAATGGGCGCGCCAGGGCTTCCAGCCTCTGCAAACGAACTCCAGATGCGTGCGCCCCCTTGTGCATCTGGCTAACGTGGGACCTGGGGAACTGAGCCTCAAACCGGGGTCCTTAGGCTTCACAGGCAAGCGCTTAACCGCTAAGCCATCTCTCCAGCCCAAATAAATAATTTTTTAAAGCTCTAAGGAACTCCAGGTGATACTGGCACAGCGAGTATACTGTTTTTCTTCCTTTTATCTTTTCCTTTCTCTGTGTTTTTTTTTCTTTTTCTTTTCCCTTTTTTATTGACATTTTATATTTATTTATTTTCAAGCAGAAAGACAGAGATACAGAGAAGAGAGATAGACAGAGATAATGGGCATGCAAGGGCCTCTAGCCACTGCAAATGAACCCCAGAAGCATATGCCACATGGGTACTGGGGAATCAAAAATGGTCCTTAACTTCACAGGCAAGTGCCTTAACAGCTAAGCCATCTCTTCAGCTTGAGATACATACATACATACTATATATATATATATATATATATATATATATATAGTTTTCAACATTTTTTATTTATTTATTTGTAAGGAGTGAGGGGGAATGTGCACACCAGGGCCTCTCGCCACTGCAAATGAACTGCAGATGCATGTTCCACTTTATGCATCTGCCTTTACATAAGTACTGGGGAATTGAACCCTAGCTTTCGGGCTTTGCAAGCAATTGCCTTTAACTGCTGAGTTGAGATGTCTCATTTAGTGTTGAACTTGCAAGAACCTCGTATTTTCAGCACTTTGATGAGTTTTGGGCCTCCTTAGTATTCACAGCCATCACCATAGAGAAGCTTTTCTGGCCAGTGCTGAGAACAGGTCTAATATTCTCTCCATCACCTCCTTCATAATGTTCCCTGAACCCTTGTGGGCATGATAGACATATCCCATCCAGTGTTGAACACTCGATTGTTACTTTTCATCACCTTGATGACTCTTGGGTCTTCCCACTTGTCACCACCATCTGCAAAAAGAAGCTTCTCTAACCACAAGTGAAAATACACCCTAGTCTATGGGCATAGATATAACCACCTGAGGACAATTTGATGAGCACAACATATCCATTTAGTCAAAGAACAGTGGTAATTTTCCCCCTAGGGCCTATGATGTTCCAAGTCATAGGCTTTGGAACTGTCTTCAGTACCAGTCATGAATTCCCTCCCAGTGAAGCAAACCACAAAACTGTGGTGGAGATTTTAATTAAAATAAAGCTTCCTTCCCCTTTTCTGTGCTGAGCAATATTTTACAAACACCTCAGGTTCTAAGCTGAAAAGAATGTAACCAAACTTGTCTTGTTCTTATCATAACCCAGCACAGCAGTGTCACTGAGTCTCATCTTCGAGCCAATCAGATATCTTACAATATCAAACCATGGGTAAAAACAACCTTGAACAAACAGATTTCTGTTCTATGTTTATACTTTCTTATCACTGACTGATTGCTAAAGAATTTTCTGTTTGTGCCCCAAAGTTATATAACCTTAGAAACTTGTAGATTACCAATAGTATAAAGAATTCAAGGTGTAGCCGGGCATGGTGGCGCATGCCTTTAATCCCAGCACTCGGGAGGCAGAGGTACAAGGATTGCCATGAGTTTGAAGCCACCCTGAGACTCCATAGTGAATTCCAGGTCAGCCTGGACTGGAATGAGACCTTACATTGAAAAAAAAAAATTCAAGGTGATATCAGATTGCCTGCCATACTGTCTATAAAAGCTCTGAGCTATCAGAGCTCAGTGAATAAATTTTCTGATGCTCCATTCTATCTCTGGTGTCATCTCTATGTGACTCAGTCTACCCTAGCAAAGCCAATAAGAGAAGAGCTGGTTACCTCCAGTTACTGACGTGCCACTGGTGCACCAGTAGGAACACCTTGCCTGGAGGGCCAGCTGTGTAGTTTGCAGGATCCACTATTCGTTAAGATTTCTGGTGACCTTTTCTGCCAGAGGCTGCATAACACTTTCTAGTACTATGACTACTAGGATAGCAGAAAGGAGGCTTCCTCTTTGGTTAGCTTGAGTTCTCAGTACCAGGAACCACACTGTGGGAATAAGTTCTTAGTTTCCATCCAATGAGATAGCCATTGAGTATTTAAAATTAAATAGCATCCCAGCCCTCAAGACTCAGAGGTAGGAGGATTGCCTTGAGTTTGAAGCCACATTGAGACTACATAGTGAATTCCAGGTCAGCCAGGGCTAGAGCAAGATCTACCTCAAAAAGCAAACAAAATGACAAATAAAATTAAATAGCCATCAAAAATTAAGTTTAGGGCTAGAGAGATGACTCACTGGATAAAAGCTTGCTTAAAAAGCCTGAATGCCTGGGTTTGGTTCCCTAGTACCTATGTAGAACCATATGCACACAGTAGTTTATTTGCAGTGGCAAGGGATCCTGGTGCACCCACTCCCTCTCTCTCATTTTCTCCCTCTTTCACTCTCTCCAAAGTGTGTGTGTGTGTGTGTGTGTGTGTGTGTGTTTAAAGCTGAGGATATTGCTCAGTGACTAAAGATGCTTGTGGGGCTGTAAAGATTGCTCAGCAGTTAATGGTGCTTGTTTGAAAAGCTTGACAGCCTGGGTTTGATTCACCAGTACCCATGTAAAGCGAGATGCACAAAGTCACATGTGTCTGGAGTTTGTTTGCAGTGTCAGGAAACCTTGGTATGTTCTCTCTCTCTCTCTCTCTCTGTCTGTCTCTCTCTCTTCTTCTCTCCAGATAAATAAAGAATATGGGGATCTTGCTAGGTGTAGTGTCAAACACCATTAATTTCAGCACTCCAGAGGTTGAAGTAAGAAGATTATCAAGAGTTGGAGCCCAGTCTAAGACTGCATAGGGAACTCCAGATCAGCCTGGGCTACAGAGAGACCCTACCTCAAAAAATAAAAAAGAAAGAAAAGAAAAGGGAAAAAAAGGTATATAGGCATTTATACATTCCTTTACAACAAAAAAAAGAGGCACTTATGGAATATCTGTAACCGCACTGAGAGGGGCCCTCAGTGGAATGGGGGCAGGGGTGAGGGAAAAGAGGGTACCATACATTATGTACCCATACAAAATATGTTAATAATAATAATAGATGAGGAGGAGAAAAAGGCACTTAGTCACTATGGAAATCAGTATGGAGATTTCTGAAAAAGATGAAAATAATATGCCATCTGACACAGCTATTCTTCTCCTGGGCATTTACCCTGAAGATTCCACTCTCTACTTCAGAGATAACTGCTCAACCATGTTTATTGCTGTTCTACCCACAATATCTAGGAACTGGAATCAACCCAGGTGCCCATCAATTAAAGAATGGATAATGAAGATGTGGTACATTTACACAATGGAATTCTATGCAGCAGTAAGGAAAAATGCAATAACAAAATTTGCAGGAAAATGGATGGCCTTGGAAAATATCATCCTAAGCAAGGGCACACAGTCTAAGAAACACAAATGCTTCATGTTCTCTCTCATATGTGGCTCCTAAACTGGACCAGCTGAGGAGGAGGGCAAAAAGAAGTAAGCCCTAGGACTATGGGCATAAAACAAGAATGAGACCAGGAAAAAGTAAGAGCAGAGAGGAAGGAGAGGAGGGAATGCCAAACAAAGTAGTAAAGGGAAAAAGTATGGGTGGTGGCAGGAGGGGGCGGCGTTGATGGTAGAAATGTTGGGGCGAGGAAATCTGGAGAGTGCACTACACAAAACTAGAGATTATGGTAGCTAGTACATTAGGTACCTTCCTCCAAGATAGCAGTATACAAGATGTAACCCTAAATTAAAGATGGATGGACTAGACATATGCCCAGTAGAAAGTGGAGAAAGCTTAATATTAAACTCATTGGCTCTAGCTGGTGAATCCAAGGGCCAGAACTGGGCTACCTTCACACACACACACATGGTGAGCAGTTGGCCAGGGAGATCCATGAGGTTCCCAAAACAATGTAGACTATTGCCAAGCATACGGATATCCAACAGAGCTAAAAGGTAAGACCATATTTCTGAAGACACCATAGGCTGCCATCCCAGGACACCGAGAGACCCTCTTGGCACTGGAAAGCGCTATGGGAGCTACTGCTTGACAAGGTCATCAGCAGCACAAAAAAGTAGCAGACCCTGCAAGCTGCACAATTCTACCACCTGGATAAGAAGTACGCATTGTGCAATAGTGGCACACAGCCTTTGTGGGAACCAACTGACCTCTGATTGGATACAAGGTGGTTCAGTGGGACAGAACTCATAATTGGTATTGGGAACTAAGTCAGCACCCCACAGGCAGGAAACGCACAACCCCCAGAAAAAAAAACAAAAAAAAAACAACATTGTTCCTGGACAAGTTCAGTGGGTATCCTTATCACATGACTCTCAAATGTAAAAAAATTATATGCATACTCCCCTTAATCAAAACTGCTCTCACCCTTGGTTAGAGAATTTATTTTATTTTATAGATGGCAGAGAATACTGGGGAGATCCACGATCCATCAGTACAAGAAAAGACAGCTGACTGCCCATCACAAGATGTGCCACCTCTGCCGCATTCACCGGAGTCCAGAAGAATCTGTAGAGGAAGCAGTGAGGAACGTTGCTCCCAATGCTCGTCTGACAACCATCTCCAGGGAAACAGCAACAAACACAGTGGCAAAGTGAAACACATCACAACAGAAACGCAGCTTCTACAGAGAACTCAACACTAAAAACAAACTGCTAACACTCCCACCATGGCTCAGGGGCTGTTGTGGAAGAGGGGGACAAAGACTGTAGCAGCTACAGGGTTGGTAGAAATTCCCTGAGGCACAGCACCCATAGAGATTGACAGAGGCCCTAATTACTCCATAGTGAATATCAAGGGAGGCCCTCAGGGAAATGGGGACTGGGAATGAAAGGATACAAATCTATAAAGTATGTCAACATAAACATATATTTTTTAAGGCACTTGCTTTCAAAAGCCCAGGTTCAATCCCCTAGCCTAGCACCCACATAAAGCCACATGCACAGGCACGCAAAGTGGCACATACATCTGGAGTTTGCTTGCAGTGACAAAACAATTCTCTCTCTCTCTCTCTCTCTGTCTGTCATAAAATAAAGAAAGAAAAGTTAATTTTAAAATATTAAGTTTATCCAGGTCTGTTGATTCATGCCTGTAATCTCTGCACTCAGAAGAAGAAAGCAGCTGGATATGATGGCACATATCTTTAATCCCAATACTCGAGAGGCTGAGATAGGAGGATCACTCTGTACAAGGCCAGACTGAACTACAGCGTAAGTTCCAGATCAGTCTGGGCTCGAGTGAAAGTCTACTTCAAAGGAAAGAAGGCTAAAGCAGTCAGATCCCCATGAGTTCAAGGGTAACCTGGTCTGCATCATGAACTCAGGACAACGTGGGCTAAAGAGAAGGGCCTGTCTGGGGGTAGGGAGATGGCTCCTCAGATAAGAGCACTTGTCAAGGGTGATAGCTAAGCTCTGTTGTCAGCTTCATCAAATCAGGAATCAAGTAAGTGATATACTCCAGTGGCGGTGGGGGAATCTGTGTGTTCATCTCCAAAAAGGATTGATGGAGGAAGGAAGACCTTTCCCCAGAGTCGGTAGCCCTTCTGGTGGTGGACTATATATAGAAAAGCTCCAGCAGGGGCTGAAGAGATTGCTAAGTAGTTAAGGCACTTGCCTGCAAAGCCTAAAAGCCCAGGTTTAATGCTCCCCAATACCCATGTAAAGCCAGATGCACAAAGTGCCACATGCATCTGGAATTTGTTTGTAGCCACTGGAGGCCCTGGCACACCTATTCTCTCTCTCCCTCTCTTTCTCTCTCTCTTTCTCTTTCTCTCTCTCTCTCTCTCCCTCCCTCCTTCTCTCTCTCTCTCTCTCTCTCTCTCTCTCTCTCTCTCTCTTTCTGCTTGCAAATAAATACATAAAAGTATTTTAAAAAGTAAAGAAAAGTCCCAGTAGGTCACAGTGTCTTTTGCCAGGTGACATGGCTGCCTGTGCTACTTGCTGGTGTGTGCATCCATACCATGTAGCTGCTATTGTTTGTGGACACAAGAACCCAACTTTTACAGCCTTCCCCAGGAGTCCTTCAGAACTTCACTGCCAGATTGGGACTGCTGCAAGCATCCAGCCTTGTAGACTGAAGCAGGTTCCTTGACTCTCCACCCTGTAGAAATCATTTAATAACTCCTGAGGTAAAGAGCTTGCCACATAAGCATGAGGACCTGAGTCTGGGTTTCCAGGACTCACATAATATCCAGGCATAGTGGCGTGCACCTACTTAATACCAACACCAGGAAACTAGAAACAGGGGGATCTTCGGAACTTGCTGGCTGGCTATTCTATCCAAAGCAGTGAGCTTCAGGTTGAATAAGAGACCTTTTCTCAAAAAGTAAGGTGGAGGACTTCTGATTAAGATGGCAGCATAGGTACCACGCCAAAGTAGCCTAGGGGGGAAAAAGACCAAAAACAACCCAGCAAAATACACACTTTTACTAAAAAGCAAGATGTATAGGAACTTGAAATGGCAACAGAGAAGTAGAAGAGATCCAGAGCATCCAGAGCCCACACAGGCCAGCAAAAGCGGCCCCAGCAGGTCCGCCGCCGACCATGGCAGTGGTGGTGCACCAGAAAGCCGCCAGGCTCTGTTTGAGCCACAGGAAAAGCCAGGTGAGGGGAATTTCCATTCACACTGGTGCTCTCCGCAAACTCTAAAAACATGAAGGTAGAGCGGCAGTGAACAATGGAGGAGCAGATCACAAGGTAGAAAAACACGTGGAACAGTGAGCGAACTAGAGCAGCATCAGCTCCCTCTCCTACCCCACTGCCTGTGCCCAGCTCCAGTGAACAAAGCAGTGGTCCCGGGACCTGGCAACACCAACTTGAGCTGACGGTGGGGACCCAAGTAGGAGCACAGTCTGGCAGCAACATCAGCGGCGCTGGCACCAGCAAAAGTGGCCCCAATGGCAGCAGATCCAGCAGCAGCAGCTTCAGTGGCAGCAGCAGTGGTTCCAGCAGTGGCAGCTTCAGAGGCAGCAGTGGTGGATCCAGCAGTGGCAGCTACAGCAGCAGCAGTGGCAGCGAATGATCCAGCAGTGACAGGCTACTGCAGCAGCAGTAGCAGTTCCAGCACTGGGGGTGCCAATCTGCAGGGCCACAGTTGCCAGCCTCAGTTTGCCCCACAGGAAAAGCCAGTGCACAGCTCCAGAAATCAGAACAGTGGCCCAATGACTCAGCCAGAAACTTGACTGAGACCAAAATCATCCAAAAAGGTAACTGGGATAGCACCAGGGAAGGGTCTCACTTGGTCAAAAGCTGACTTGGATCCCTCAACAAACCAGAAATTGATAGAGGATCTGGTTGCTATAATACCTACTGTTACATAAATACTCAGTGCTGTATTTGATTGAATGTGTACAGTGTTTAGTTAAATTTTAGAATCAACCTATATTTTATTCTACTCAGCCTACTTGAATACTACCATAGCAGGCAAACTCAATCCCTAGGAACAGCTTTGTAGATACTATGAGAGTATTAAGAGCCACACCTAACATTTTATGCTCCTACCCTGAAGATATAAAACATCAGATGAATTGATAAAGCTAAGAATATCCAGCTAGATAGAAAATCCAAGCATTAACTTAATACAAGATGCAAAAAATATATACATTGTAACACAAGAAACACAAAAAAAGAAAACAATATAAATCCACCTAAAAGTATTAATGCATCAGAAATAACGTCCAGTGAGAAAGAATTAGAGGAAATGCCTCAGAAAAATTTCAAAAGAATGATTGTAAATATGTTCAAAGAAGTCAAAGAACAAATAAAGGAGTCAAAGAGGAACTCAAAGAGGAAATCAAAGGAATCAAAGAAGATGCAGGACACAAATTTCATGAAATAAAGAAGGCAATACAAGACATAAATAAGGAAATAGAAACAATAAAGAAAAAACAGTCAGAATTACTACAATGAAGAATACAGTTAATGAAATAAAAACTCTGTAGAAAATCTCACCAGTAGAATGGATAAAGGAGAGGACAGAATATCTAAGCTAGAAGACCAGGTGGCAGATCTAATATAGTCCAACAAAGAAAAGAACAAACTTATAGAAAAGTATGAGTGGGAATTCCAAGATATTCAGGACACTATGAAAAGATCAAATATAAGAATTCAGTGCACAGTAGAAGGAGAAGAATTCCACTCTAAAGGCATAGTAGGTGTCCTCAAAAAATCATAGAAGAAAACTTCCCCCAAATTGGGAAAGAGGTGCCAATGCAGATACAGGAAGCCTTTAGAACCCCAGCCAGACAAACCTGGAAAGAACCTCTCCTTGCCATATTATAATCAAAGTACCAAAAAAACAAACCAAAGAAAATGTATTGAAACCAGCTAGAGAGAAAAAATCAAGTTGCCTACAAAGGCAAGCCCACCAGGATTACAAAAGATTATCCACCACAAACTTTAAAAGCCAGAAGGGCTTGGATGTTGTATCCCAAGTTCTGAAAGATAACAACTGTCAACCAAGGTTACTTTATCCTGCAAAGCTATCCATTCAAATAGATGGAGAAATAAGGACATTCCATAACAAAAGCAGGTTAAAGGAGTACTTAAAGACAAAACCCGCTCTACAGAAAATAATTGAAGGAATCCTCCAGGCTGAAGAAAAGAAAAAACACACATATCAGGAACCTGGAAAAAACAAGCAATACTCAAATACTAGTAAACACAAGAAAGAAAAGGTGGAACCAGAAACACACACACACACACACACACACACACACACACACACACACACACACACAAAATGGCAAACATAAATATACACATTTCAATAATAACTCTTAATATCAACGGCCTCAACGCCCCAACCAAAAGACATAGGTTTGCAGACTGGGTTAAAAAGCAGCATCCTACAATTTTTTGTTTCCAAGAAACTCACCTTTCTACAAAGGATAGACATTATCTATGGTGAAAGGTTGGAAAATGGTGTTTCAAGCAAATGGGCCTAGAAAACATGCAAGGGTTGCTAAACTAATATCTGACAAGGTAGACTTCAGTCCAATGTTAGTCAAGAAAGATAAGGAAGGTCACTTTATACTGATTAAGGGCATACTCCGATAGGAGGACATTACAATCCTAAACATATATACACCTAACATGGGTCTCCCAAATTCATCAAACAAACAATATTAGAACTAAGGTCACAGATAACAGTGGTGGTGGGTGACTTTAACACCCCACTCTCATCAATTGACAAGTCATCCCGGGAAAAAATAAACAGAGAGGTATCTGGACTAAATGAGGTCATAGAAGGAATGGACCTAACAGATATATACAGGACATTTCATCTAAAGGCTACAGAATATACATTCTTTTCAGCAGCACATGGAACATTCTATAAAATAGACCATATATTAGGACACAAAGCAAATCTTAACAAATTCAGAAAAATTGAAATAATTCCTTGCATTCTATCTCACCACAATGGAATTAAACTACAAATCAGTAGCAAGAAGGGCTATGGAACATATGCAAAATCATGGAAACTAAACAATACCCTACTAAATGATGAATGGGTCAATGAAGAAATCAAGAAGGAAATCAAAAACTTTATAGAGTCAAATGATAATGAGAACACAACATACCAAAATCTCTGGGACACAATGAAGGCAGTTCTAAGAGGTATATTTATAGCCTTAAGTGCCTATATTAAGAAATTAGAAAGGTTGCAAGTAAACGACCTAATACTTTACTTTAAAGCCTTGGAAAAAGAAGACCAAAGCAAAACAAAAATCAGTAGACAGGAACAAATAATAAAGATAAGGTAAGAAATTAATGAAATAGAAACAAAAAAAAAAATCCAAAAAATTAATGAAACAAAGAGTTGGTTCTTTGAAAGGATAAACAAGGTTGATAAACCCTTAGCAATTCTGACCAAAAGAAAGAGAGTAGAAACACAAATTAATAAAATTAGAGATGAAAAAGGCAACATCACAACAGATACCACAGAAATTCCAAAAATCATAGGGACATGCTATAAAAGCATATACTCCACAAAATATGAAAATCTGAAAGAAATGCATGATTCCATTGATTTATATGACCTACTTAAATTAAATCAAGATGAGATTAATCAATTAAATAGACCAATAACAAGCATGGAGATGCAAACAGTTATCAATAATCTCCCAACTAATAAGAGCCCAGGCCCAGATGGATTCACTATTGAATTTTACCAGACTTTTAAGGAAGAGCTAATACCATTGCTTCTTAAGCTTTTCCAGGAAATAGAAAAAAGAAGGAATTCTACCAAACTCCTTCTATGAGGCCACCATCACCTGATACCAAAACCAGGCAAAGATAGAACAAAAAAGAAAATTACAGACCAATCTCCCTCATGAACATAGATGCAAAAATTCTCAACAAAATATTGGCAAACAGAATACAAGAGTATATCAAAAAGATCATTCACCCTGACCAAGTAGGCTTTATCCCAGAGGTGTAGGGATGGTTCAACATACGCAAATCTATAAATGTAATACATTACATAAACGGATAAAAGTCACATGATCATCTCATTGGATGCAGAGAAAGCATTTGACAAAATCCAACATCCCTTCATGATAAAAGCCCTACAGAGACTAGGAATTGAAGGAACATATTTCAATATAATAAAGGCTATTTATGACAAGCCTACAGCCAACATATTACTAAATGGGGAAGAACTGGAAGCTTTTCCACTAAAACCAAGAATAAGACAAGGGTGTCCACTGTCCCCACTTTTATTTAATATAGTTTTGGAAGTCATAGTCATAGCAATAGGGCAAGAGACACACATAAAAGGGATACAAATTGGAAAGGAAGAGATCAAGTTATCATTATTTGCTGATGACATGATTCTATACATAAAGGACCCTAAACACTCTACTAGCAAACTGTTAGAGCTGATCAAAACTTATACATTCTACAGCAATGTAGCAGGATACAAAATAAATACACAGAAATCAGTAGCCTTCATATATGCTAACAACAAACACACAGAGGATGAAATCAGGGAATCACTACCGTTCACAATTGCATCAAAAAAAAAAAAATAATAAAGTACCTTGGAATAAACCTAACCAAGGAAGTAAAGAATCTCTACAATGAGAACTTTAAAACACTCAAGCGAGAAATTGCAGAAGACACTAGAAAGTGGAGAAACATCCCTTGTTCCTGGATTGGAAGAATCAATATTGTGAAAATGGCAATCTTTTTTTTTTTTTTTTTTTTGGTTTTTTGAAGTAGGGTCTCACTCTGGTCCAGGCTGACCTGGAATTAACTCTGTAGTCTCAGGGTGGCCTTGAACTCAACTCCTACCTCTGCCTCCCGAGTGCTGGGATTAAAGTCGTGCGCCACCACACCCGGCTAAAAAATAGCAATCTTATCTAAAGCAATCTACACATTTGATGCAATCCCTATCAAAATTCCAAAGGCTTTCTTCATGGAAATAGAGAAAACAATCCAAAAATTCATTTGGAATTACAAAAAATCTCGAATATCTAAAATAATACTGAGCAACACAAATGAGGCTGGTGGTACCTGATTTGAACCTATACTACAGAGCCATAGTAATAAAAACAGCATGGTACTGGCACATAAACAGACATGTAGAACAGTGGAACAGAATAGAGGACCCAGATGTAAGCCCAAGTAGCTATAGCCACCTGATATTCGATAAAAATGCCAAAAATACTCATTGGAGAAAAGACAGCCTCTTCAGCAAATGGTGTTGGGTAAACTGGATATATATCTGCAGAAGGATGAAAATAGTTTCTTCTCTCTTGCCATGCACAAGAATTAAGTCCAAATGGATTAAAGACCTTAACATCAGACCTGAAACTCTGAAACTCCTAGAGGAAAAAGTAGGGGAAACTCTTCAACATATTGGTCTTGGCAAAGACTTGCTGAATACAACCCCAATTGCTCAGGCAATAAAACCACAGATTAATCACTGGGACCTCATGAAATTACAAAGATTTTGCACTGAAAAGGACACAGTGACAAAAGCAAAGAGGCAACCTACAGAATGGGAAAAAATCTTCGCCAGCTATGTATCTGATAGAGGATTAATATCTAGGATATACAAAGAACTCAAAAAGTTAAATAATAAGGAATCAAACAAACCAATCAAAAAATGGGCGATGGAGCTAAATAGAGAGTTCTCAAAGGAAGAAATACGAATGGCATATAAGCATCTAAAAAAAAGGTTCTACGTCACTATTCATCAGGGAAATGCAGATTAAAACTATATTGAGATTCCATCTCATTCCTGTCATATTGGCCACCATTATGAAAACAAATGATCATAAATGTTGGCAGGGATGTGGAAAAAATGGAACCCTTCTACACTGCTGGTGGGAATGCAACCTGGTCCAGCCATTGTGGAAATCAGTGTGGAGGTTCCTAAAACAGCTAAAGATTGATCTACCATATGACCCACCTATAGCACTCCTAGGCATATATCCAAAGGACTCATCTCATTTCCTTAGAAGTACATGCTCAACCATGTTTATTGCTGCTCAATCTATAATAGCTGGGAAATGGAACCAGCCTAGATGTCCCTCAACAGATCAGTGGATAATGAAGATGTGGCACATTTATACAATGGAGTTCTACTCAGCGGTAAAGAAAAATGAAGTTATGAAATTTGCAGAAAAATGGATGGACCTGGAAAGTATTATACTAAACGAGGTAAACCAGGCCCCGAAAGCCAAGTGCCACATGTTCTCTCTCATATGTGGATCTTAGCTACAGATGATTGGGCTTCTGCGTGAGAAGGAAAATACTTAGTAGCAGAGGCCAGTAAGGTAAAAAAAAGACATAAAGGGTAGAGAAAGGAAGGGAAGAGGATACTTAATAGGTTGATATTGAATATATGTAATTGTAATTACAATGATTGTAATGGGGAGGTAATGTGATGGAGAATGGAATTTCAAATGGGAAAGTGTGGAGGTGGGGAGGGAGGGAACTACCATGGGATATATTTTATAATCATGGAAAATGTTAATAAAAATAAAAAAAACAAGAAATGAAATTACTTTATTGGCTTTACTGTGAATTCTGTAGTATTTTGTTCAATGTGTGTTTCTGTTCCATGTTCTTACTGGTATAACAGACTCCACTAAATCACATATCCTCCAAGATTGGGAATGGTTTCTCAGATTTCCCTTGATTTCAATCACCTTGATAGTTTCTAGGACACTGTTCAAGTATTTTTTTTAAGTACCTCATTTGGGATGAATCTAATTTTTTTCTCATGATTGTATTGGGTATGTGGATTTAAAGGACAAAATCACACGAGATGGAATACCATTTTATCACAAGGCATCAAAGAAAAGTAGCACTCTTACTTCCCCAATTACTGCATGGTTTCAGTTGGGGCCTTGGTAAAGTGTGATGGGCTGATTCTCTCCTCAGGTTCTGGGTCCATCTGAAAAAGAGAAGTAAAGTCTTCAATGGAGAGTGAAGCACCAGATAAATGGGATAACCATTATTATTTTAGAGAGAATTTAATAGGTGTAGGCCCTATGGTAGCCCATGATTGGTGGGAGCTTGAATTGGAGAGCAGGCTCATTTTCTGGATATGGTTCTAACTTGTTTCCCCATTCCAGCTATGGGTTCCATTCCACTGAGTTGATCCATTAGCAAAATCAAGAGCACTTGGTTAACAACCATGACTATGTGCTACTATTGCACTTGTGTGAGCATCACATCAGGTTGTTTGCTACTGAATAGCTTATACCATGAGTTGCTTGGACAGATATTGGTCATTTTACCCCAATTGCTCATGTAGTACTTTCTGGCAATACATTGTCTGGGGAAGGACTCTTCCAAACTCCAGCCAGGTTGCTCCATGTTCTGTACCAACAGCATGTAGTGTCTTCAGCAGTAGGGTCTTACTATTAAGTTTGGTGAGTAATCAAGTACTCTGACAGAAATCTGTCTACTTTTGGGAAACCTTGTATGTGTCTCTGATCAACCGCTAATTGTTGGATGTTAACCACATGTTATTACTGGGAGATACAGGCCAGTACAAAGGGAAAAGAAGTAAGAAAAAGATAAGTAATATAAAAGATAAAGAGAGAAGAGGGAGAGAGAAATAGACAGAGAAATAGAAGATTAAGGCTATTCTTCATCATGCCCTCTCCAGGGCCCTGTGGTTCATGTGTTCCCTCTAAGGACTTGACGAAAGTTCAACCTTTTAGTCTATCTTTCAAGATAGGGGATTGTATAGTACCATTTCCATTTGGGTCCAATTTTTTTTTAATTTTTTTTTTTTTATTTATTTGAGAGCGACAGACACAGAGAGAAAGACAGAGAGAGAGAGAGAGAGAGAGAGAGAGAGAGAGAGAGAATGGGTGCGCCAGGGCTTCTAGCCTCTGCAAATGCACTCCAGATGCATGCGCCCCCTTGTGCATCTGGCTAACGTGGGACCTGGGGAAGCGAGCCTCGAACCGGGGTCCTTAGGCTTCACAGGCAAGCGCTTAACCGCTAAGCCATCTCTCCAGCCCCATTTGAGTCCAATTTTGTGCCCCACCTAATTATCCTCTCCTCCTCCCCACCCTCCTTGTTGTCCAGTCATTGAGATACTTATTAAGTATGTCAGCATCTCGGGCAGATTCAGGTTAGGAGCCACAGATGAGTGAGACCGTGCAAGGATTATTGTTCTGTGATTATGTGAGTTTGCTGAGTGATCTGTTCCAAGTCTGACAATTTTTCTTCAAATTTCATTGTGCCCTTTTTCCTTATTGCTGTGTAGAATTTCATGGTGTGTAGACACACCACATCTTGGTTAACCATTCATCTAATGATGGATATCTGGGTTGATTCCAGCTCTTAGCTACTATGAATTGAGCAGCTATAAGAATGGTTGAGCAAATCTCTCTGAACTGAGGCATGGAGCTTTGGGGATAAATACTCAGTAAGAAAATAACTGGATCTGTTGGTAACTCTATAGTCACCCTTTGTAGGAGTCTCTGCATTGCTTTCCATAGTGGTTTCACCAGCTTACATTCCCACCAATAGTGAATAAGATTCCTATTTCTCCACATCCTCACCAGCATTTATTTTCATTTGATTTTTTAATGTTTTCTAACCTTACTAGATTGAGGTGGAATCTCATGGTTGTTTTAATTTGCATTTCCCTGATGATTAGGGATGATGATCATTTATTTTTAAGTGTGTGTTTGCCATTTGTATTTCTTACTCAAAGAACTGCCTGTACAGTTCTCTGCCCCATTTTTTGAGCATGTTGTTTGACTGCTTATTGGTTACTTCTTTGAGTTCTTTGTAGATTCTACAAATTAAGCCTCTGTCAGTTGTATAGGTGGCAAAAAATTTTTCCCAGTCTGCAGTTATCTATTGGCTATGCTTATTGTAAGTTTGTCTGTGAAGAAACTTTTCAGCTTTATGAGGTCCCAATAGCTGTGAGATTGCTTAAGTTGCTGAGCTACTGTATTTTTCCTTCAGGAAGTCTTTTCCCATTCCTATATCATGGAAAGTTACTCCTACTTTTGCCAGTAGTAACTGAGATTATGCTCTTATATTGAGGTCTTTGATCCATTTGAACTTGATTTTTGACCTGATGTGATGCTCACACAAGTGAAATAGTGGCACATAGCCAAGGTGGGAACAAGTATTCCTGAATTAGCTAATGGATCCACTCAGTGGAATGAAACCCATAGCCACATCTGGGAAACAAGTCAGAACCATATCTAAAAAATGAGCCTGCTCTCCATTATCAAGCTCCCACCAATCATGGGCTACAAGAAGGCCTACACCTATTAAATTTTCTCTAAAATAATGGTTATCACATTTATCTGGTACTGACCTCACTCTCCATGGGAGAATTTGCTTCTCTTTTTATTACTGACCCAGACCCTGAGGAGAGAATCAGCCTATCACACCTCACCAGGGCCACAGGTGAAAACATAGAGTAATGGGAGAAATGAGCAAGAGTGCTGCTTTCTTGGTGAACCTGGTGCCAGAACAAGAGTGAAGGAGATGACACTCACCAAATCAGATATACAGAGAAATGGAGAATCCTACCACCTCATCACTGAAGTAGACCTAAAATGAACCCAACATGGCTCAAGAAAATTCATGGAAGAGGGGCCAGAAAAATGTCAGAGCCACATGTTGAGACATTATGCACAGAGACATTGCATCTTCCCCATAACTGATGGTTAACCCCAAAATGCATGACCCACATTCCCCAATGAGGAGGGTCCCTGCAGAGAGGGAGGACAGGGAGGAGGCTAACAATGGTACCAACACACATTGTATACATAACTAATAAAAAAAAAAAGAATTTTGAGATGGAGATTCTCAGGTCATTTATTTATAGAATCATGTCATCTGTGAATAGGGCTAACTTAACTTCTTTCTTTCCAATATGTATCCCTTTCCTTTCTCCTGTCTTATTGCATGAGCTCGGACTTCCAGGACTATGTTGAAGAACAGAGGTGAGAGTGGACACCCCTGTCATGTTCATGGTCTGAATAGGAATTCCTCCAGTCTCTCCCCACTAAGTATTATTTGGGCTTTAGGAGCTACACACACACACACACACAAATTATATATATATATATATATATATATATATATATATATATATATATATATATGCATGTATATATATATATATATGTATATATATATATATATATATATATATATATATAAAATCTTTATTATGTTAAGATATAAACTATCGATGCCTATTCTCTCCAATGTTTTGTTCATGAAGTGATTTTGTATTTTGTCAAAGGCCTTTCTTCATCTGTTGAAATAAGTATGTGGTTCTTGTGTTTAAACTTTTTTATGTGGTATATTACATTGACAGCTTTCTGTATGTTCAACTTCCCTTGTGTTTCTGGGATGAAGCCTACTTGAGCAAATTGGATAATTCTTTTGATGTGCTGTTGAATTCAGTTTGCAAGGATTTT
The DNA here is from genome assembly GCF_020740685.1 of Jaculus jaculus. Lineage (NCBI taxonomy): Eukaryota > Metazoa > Chordata > Mammalia > Rodentia > Dipodidae > Jaculus > Jaculus jaculus. The sequence goes on along the minus strand of NC_059103.1, from coordinate 60,684,646 downwards.
TTCAGCATCTTTGTGTCTAAATTCCTCAGTGAAATAGGCCTATAGTTTTCTTTTCTTGTGACATCTCTTCCTGGTTTTGGTATTAGAATGATAATAGCTTCTTATATGGAGTTGGGGAGCTTTCCCTGTTCTCTTTGTGGCATACTGTGAGTAAAATTGGTTTCAGTTCTTCCATGAAGTTTTGATAAAATTCAGCTGAGAAGCCATCTGACCCAGGACTCTTTGGGGGGAGGTTTTTGATTACTTTTTCAATCTTTATGGGTGTGATAGGTTTGTTTAGATTAATCTGCTCTGAGTTTAACTTTGATAGGTGGTATGTGTCCAGGAATTGACCCATTTCCTTCATATAATCCAGTTTTGTGGAGTAGAAGTTTATGAAATGTCCTGATGATTCCTGCAATTTCACTTATGTCTGTTGTAATCTCTCCCTTTTTATTTCTAATTTTGTTAATTTGAAGTGACTTTTCTTTTTTTTGCTTGATCAAATTGGCCAGAAGTTTAACAATCTCGTTTATTTTCAAAGACAATGCTCTTTGTTTCATCAATTTTCATAATTATTTTCTTGGGTTCCAATTCGTTAATTTCTGTTCTGATCTGAATTATTTCTTTAAGTCTGAGACTTTTGGGGTTGGATTCTTCTTGTTTTTCCATTGCCTTTAGATGGATAGTTAGGTTATTGATTTGGGAATCTCTCTGTCTTTGTTATGAAGGCATTCAGTGCTATGAATTTTCCCCTGAGGACCATTTTCATTGTGTCCCATAAGAATTGGTACAATGTGTTCTCATTGTTATTCATTTCTAGAAATTTTGCAATTGCATTTTTTTTTTTATTTTGAACACTGACCATTTATTGTTTTAAAGTGGGTTGTTAAGTGTCCAGATGCTGGGGGTTTCCTGAGACATCTTTTGATGTTAATTTCTAGCGATATGGTATTGTGATCTAATATCATGCAGGAAATTATGTCAATCTTCCTAAATATATGAAAGTAAGTTTTATGACCCAGTATATGGTCTACTTTAGAGACGGTTCCATGGACTGCTGAGAAGAATGTGCGGTTGTGGATCTGGGGTAGAATGTTCTGTAGATGTCCATTTGGTCTAGTTGTTCTATGGTTTTATTAAGCTTTCTTCCTTCACTGTTAATTTTTTGTTTGGATGATCTATTTACTGCTGATAGTGGAGTATTGAAGTCCCCTACTATGATAGTGTTGGTGGTTATTTCTCTTTTCTTGTCAAGTAGCTTTTGTTTTATGAATTGTGGTGTACCTGTGTTTGGTGCATAAAGATTGGTGATTGTGATATCCTCTTGTTGGATCATTCCCTTGATAAGTAAGAAGTGGCCTTCTTTGTCTTTTTTGATTACTTTTGCTTTGAAATATATTTTATCAGACATTACTGTAACTATACCTGCTTGTTTCTTATTTCCATTTGCTTGGAATATCATTTTCTACCCTTTCACCCAGGAAAGAATCTGTCTTTATTGGTGAGGTGAGTTTCTTCAAGACTATAGATTGAGGGGGTCTAATTTTCTGATCCACCCAGTTAGCTTCTGTCTCTTGATGAGTGAATTAAGACCATTAATATTTAACGTAATAACTGTGAGGTTTGATTGAATCATGGCCATATTGTGGTGGTTTATGTGGTTTGGTGTTTTCTTGGACTTTGTAGTATTTTGTACCTTCTCTGAGTATGGTTTTTGTGATCTGCTTCTTGTAGGCTCTTGATGTTGGTTATTTGACTCTTCTGTGTGGAGAATTCAACAAAGTATTCTCTGGTTTGGCTTTGTGTTCATGTAGTGTTAAGGGTGACTTTTATTGTGGAAAGTTTTTCTTTCACCATATATTATGAGGGAACTTTGTAGTAGTTTAGGTTGGAAGCCATGAATTCTTAGACTTTGCAGTGTTCCATTATAGGCCCTTCTGGCGTTTTGAGTTTCCATTGAGAATTCTGAAATAATTCTGATGGGGTTACCTTTATATGTATTGTGTTGTTTCTCCCTACCTGCTTTAGGATTTTCTCTTTGTTATCAATGTTGAGTCTTAATCATAATGTCTTGGAGAATTTCTCCTTTGGTCCAGTCTGTTTGGAGTTCTATTGGGTTCTTGTAACTTGATGGGGATTTCTTTTGAAAGTGTGGGAACGTTTTCTTTGATAACTTTGTTGAATAAGTTCTCCAGGCCTTTGGTCTGAATTTCTTCCCCTCCTGATATTCCCATAATCCAAATGTAGGTACATTTAAGAGTATTCCACAGTTCCCTCATGCTTTGTTCACAAAAATATTTGAACTTATTGAAACTTTTGGACTCACAAACTGTTTCTTCTGTTTTGTCTTCCTGTTCTAAGTTTCTATCCTCCACATGGCTGACTCTATTCTTGAGAGTTTCTATAGAGTTTTGGGCTTCTTCAATTTGTTTTGTATTTTCTATTGCTTTTGATGTAGTTTCCAGCCCTCTGTTGAGTTCCATATTCATGTCATTTTCTGATTTTCTTAATGCTTCTTGGAGTTCATGCTTGCATTTGTTTATGTCTTCATTGAGCTTAGCCAGCTTATTTTTGGGGTCCTCTTTTTTTTTTTGCTCTGCTTCATATCACTTAACTGTCTTTGAACCCTTCCTCCTTCTTTTCTTTTAGGTCTACTCTAGTGAGCACATCATTCATACAATTATTTGTGTCCTTTGTTGAGTTTCTGCAAGGTCTGCTATGCTTGGCCATGGTTACATAGCTTGTATCTTCATTTTGGGGTTCTGATCCTATTGTCGCTTCTATGTTTTGATTACAGACATCATTGTTGGACCGGGTAATCTTGTTGGATTTACTTGAATTTGATTTTTCATGTTGCTCCTTTTGGCTGTGGTCTTCCCATCACAGTGTAGTAATCATATTTAATTTAGGATGAAACTGTTGTTTACCCTTGAAGTGACTTCAGTTATTGTTCACTGTTATGTTTGTTTTGTCTAGGCTTCTGATGGTAATGGAGCCTGCCTCTCCAGAGGGAAGGAGCCCACCTGATGAAGGGGCTTGTTCAGTTTTGGGTATGGGACTTTGTGGTCAGGTGGCCCATGGGTAGAGCAGGGAGGGGATATGGGACAAAGCAGACAAGTGTTGCAGATGGGCTGCAGAGGGGAGGAAAATGGGAATGTTATTCCATGATGCTGAGTGAGAAGATGGTACAGCAGTCCTTTGGGACCGTGTAGCAGGGTGTGAATGGGGCAGCCATGTCCTGTGACAAGGCAGAGTGAGATATGTGACAGGTGACACTTGGGCGGGGGATTGCAGCAGTCTCTTGTGGCAGGAAAGGGGAGGGAGGGGAGGGAGAAATGCACTCCTTTCGGTCTGGGAGAGGGTTCACGGTGAGTGGGATGGCTGTTGAGCATGGCCATTCCCTTGGGGAACACCAGCCTGTTGGCCTGGGTCCATGCTGGTGGGGGTGGTGGAGAAGTAGGACTGCAGTCACTCATGGTGCTCTCTGGTTGTGGGAACACCTAGGGTGGGAGGAGGGACCAGAGGTTGGGACTGTGGCTTGGATTGCTGCTTGAGGGGATTGGGAGACTGCTACAGGAGAGCATGGGAATCAGTGGATTCCCTACTTTGCTCTTCTGTACCCTCCCACCGGAGGTCCATCAGAATCTCCAAACCCCTACAAGCACCAATGAACCCTAAAGATCTTGCCTTTCCTTCCCTGCATGGTGAAGTGTGGTTATGTGGTCATCATCTTGACCAGAAGTCTTATTTATGTTCTTGTTCAAGTTGTGTTATCTGATTATTGAGACCTTAGAAGTGGGGTACTATATCAAGATATCATACATTCAGCTTATGCACAGCTATACCACTCATGAATAAAAATAACAACTTTCCCTCTCACAGCAACCATTAACCTATTATGCAGCTTCAGTGACAGGTGGCCCACTTGTGCTCTACTCCAACAGAATATAATGGACTCAACCTTGTGCAGGTCTCCTTCAGTTAATAACTGTTGCTGAGAGTTCATGGCCATGACTTGCTGTGATGACAGAATGCCCCAACAACTTTCTAAGTGTCTTTGTGAATATTATGCTTTAGTCTTGCTTTTAATCCTTCCTAGTCTACTTTTCTCCTAGAACAGATTGATGTTGGTAGGGAAAAGAAATATCATTGTGGGTGTGGAACAGTCACTCATGTAAAAGAACTATATTCATCTTTACTAGAAGCAGCTGTGACAAGATGACATATAGGATTGCGCCTGTAAATGCTCCCCATAGAAGGAGGGTCTTTACAACCTTACCTGATACCTCAAGTTTCCCCTATGCCACTTGCATGCAACAACTCATGTTATTTCTTGGTCTTAGGTGGAGGTAGTGGAAAAGTGTATACACAGATAAAGAGAGATCATCATCTATGTTAGAATGAGATGTTTCCATGCATGGCTACATTGAATTCTCCATGTTCCTGTAAGTAACTCCTCACACATGCTATGTAACAAAACCAAATAAATTCACTGGTTATCCATGTTGATTTTTGATGGAATCAAACTTTAGTCTATCACTGTTGCCCTGTTGTGGAGGGGGGAGCTCTTGTCCCCATCATTCTGGAATGAGAAAGTCCACATCAATGTATCAGAAGATCTACCTGTCTAGGAAGGCCTGTGTCCTTCACAAGAATGGAGAGTTATGTCCCCGTGTAGAAGAACAGCCAAAGAAAACTGAAAGATAGAGAGAGCTGATTTATTAATCTTGCCAATGTAAGCACAGCCTTCATGGCCTGGTCGCATCAAGGAGGCACTTAACTATCACACACTGGAAGCACTGTACTCTGGAGAGGACACATGCAAGCCTTCGACACCCTTTCTCTCACTACCAGATGCTTCCATCTCATTTTGTACACTTCTGGTCCCAGACAAAGGATCAGCTGTTGCTGCAATATTTCTGTTTTCTCTGATTGATGAATAACATTCAACACCAAGACCAAGGTGATGTTTATGCTGTTTCTATCTTAGCCAACAAAGCAAGAACCTATCCATGGATACACAGGTTACATCTGTTGTGCAGGGAAGAAAATACTCCACCTGTAAACACTGTTGTCTCTAGTTGTGTCTCCAGAATTAGTTCATGCCAACCCTAACTACTTTAGCCAGTTTTTCATGCTTAAATGTAGACTTTCATTCCCATAGTGAGAAACGTAGCACCTACCAGCCACTTCATTATGGCAGTCGGAATATTTGACATTATCCACAAAACAGGCATATCACCAAGCTATGGTGTGTGTGTGTGTGTGTGTGTGTGTGTGTGTGTGTGTGTGTGTGTTGTCTCAGTCCTGCAAACAAAAGTTTATTACCCAAGTTTCCGAAGCCAACATTTTTGCCTTTGTCCTCTTCCATGAGCTTGTCTCATGTATTTGAATACAGTACTTTTCCCACATACTGTATGCCATCTGGAGGGGCCCCAATCTCATAAATGGTATATTAAGTGTGCACACATTAAATATCCCTCCTTGTGGCACAAAACTGCACACACCTTCAATGTCTGAAACCATCAACATTTCACCTACTCACCTGTTCCCTCTCCTTGGAATCCCTGATTATCAAATGCCCTATGGTTAGAATCACTCGGTGTGTACTTAGGGTTCAGGGTTCATTCTTTTTCATCCATGCATGTATAAATGACCTTAGTAAAACTCACTGGTTCTTCAACTTAGACTCAGGAGGAATCACTTCTTTGGTGTGTTATTGGTCCTCTATCTAGGGTAATAGACATTTGCTTATGTGTCCCCAGGAGAAGTCACTCTGCAATGGTTCATTACTTTTTACTGCTTGATAATAGTCGGTGTGTGTTTTGCCCAGTGCCTGTTTGCCCAATCACCTCTCTGAGGACATTTTGGTTGCTCCAAGTGTTTTGTTAGTATGCATAAAGCTGCTCTAAACATTCAGGTGGGGGTTTGGTACAGGTGTAAATTGTCGGATCAGTTTGTGTGAATGGGAGTGTAATTGCTGGATTAGATGCTAAGACGATGATTAGCTCTGCATGAACTTTTAAGCTGTCTCCTATAGTAGCCTTGTGGTTTGTTTACCAACTAACAAAAAATGAGTGTCCCTATGACTCCCCATCCTTACCAGCATGGGCATTGCCCAAGTTTTCTATTTTAGCCATTCTGATAGCAGTATGGTGTCTATTACAGTGTTAGTTTTGCATTTCATTACATCAAATATTCTGCCTCTTGTTAGATGCTTATTTACTATCTGTACATCTGATTTAGAGATGTTTTGGTTTATGTCTTCCATACATTTTTATTTAGGTTATCTATATTCTTTAGTTTTAAATGGTGTTTTTATATATTATTATTATTTATTAGATGTTTCACAACTTTTATCTCTGCATATCTTTTAAATTTCTTTATTGTATATTTCCTAGAGCATAAATTAATTGTTAAGTTATAATAAAATCTACTTATTTTTTATGCATCATACATGATTACAGGTAAATCATTATCATCAACTCAAATTTATATAGATTTTCCTTCTGTGTATTTTTTAGTTTTGTTTCATATTTGAGGCTATGATTTATGATGGCTTCATTTTTGTGAAAGGTGCAAGGCTGATGTCGAGGTGATTATTGTTTTTCATAGAGACGTTTACTTGTTCTCTCTTGAAGTTAGTCCTTTCTTTGTGCAAGGTCAGCACTCTGTGTGCAGCTCTACTTCTGGGCTTTCTATTCCATTCTGTTGATCTATGAGTCTTTCCTTCTCCCTTTAACCCACAGTGTACAGCCTCAATAACTGTGTTACCATAATGTGTCTTGAAAGTAGGCTTGTGTTGCCATACCTCTGTTCTTCAATGCCAAGTTAGGTAATTAGGTTCTTTACTTTTTTATATTAAATAGGAAACATTTTTAAGTAGCTTGCTGAGATTTTGAATAAAAATACATTGAATACAAAAATTAAAGTATCAAACTGATGTCTTGCCACATTTTTAACACGTCTAACATTGTTACTTACCTCTGCTATGGATGATTAGAGATTTTGGCAGGGCTGAAATTTTTGTCTCAGGCCTTGGGGCATACTCCACAACCAAGCCACATTACCAGCCCCAGTATTGTAATTTTCATATGAAGGTTTGACATGTATTTTGAAGATGTCTACACAGTAGTTAATTTATTTCGTGGCATTACAAATTCTTTCAATTTTAATTGTATATATGCACATTAATAGCTTGTACTCTTTTAACCTCTTGCACTGACTCCCATTACTCTGTGAGCCCTCCCACTTCCAGAAAAAAATTATAATTTAAAATTGCATTTCAGGACTGGAGAGATGGCTTAACAGTTAATGCACTTACAAACAAAGTGAAAAAGGATCTTGGTTCAATTCCCCAGTACCCAAGTAAACCAGATGCACAAGGTGTCATATGTGTCTGGAGTTCATTTGCAGTAACTGGAAGCCCTGGTATGCCCCCCCCTCCTCTCTCTCTCTCTCTCACACACACACACTCTGCCTCTTTCCCTCTCTCAAATAAATAAATAAAATAATTAAAAAAATTTTTTTTTAAAAAAAGCATTTTCATTATTCACATATACAAGGGAAATTAACTTGTACACTAATGTTGGATCCTATATACCAAGGCTATGCTCATTTATTGATTCTGAAAGCTCATTTTTCAATTATTGGCAATATCTATATATCAATCATGTTGACTATGAATAGGCAGTGTTGTTTCTGCTTTTCTAACATTCGCTTATTTATTTCCTTCTTTTGCCTTACTGAATGATCTAAGACCTCCAACAGACCTGGCTGACAACATCAAGAAGAAGCACAGACTTCCCACCTTGTACCTGGTAATAAAGTCTCTCACTAACTCCTCATCATTCAGTGTGATACTGGGTGTAGGGTATTTGTAAATTTGTTTTAAGAAACTGTGTTTCCTCTTTTCTTATTTTGCTGAAACTTTTGATCATAGATGAATGTTTTCTACATTGCTGAATTTTTATGAAAATGTGATGTTTTCGCATGTAGATGTGGTTGATTGCATGAATTGATAGTTGACTTCACAAACAACTTTACATACCTATCTGTCCCAATTGAGTATGTTGTATAATTAGTATAGTTTATACTTTGCTAGATTCAGTTAGCAAACATTTTATAAAGGATTTTTACTTATCTGCTTACATGTGCAATTTTCTTGTAATTTGGGGGGGTATATATCTGTGTATAGTGTGTGTGCAAGTTATTCTGTGTGTGTGTGTGTGTGTGTGTGTGGCAAAGTTTATGTCAGGTGCCTTCTTGGATCACTTTCCTCTTTATTTCTGAGGCAGGGTCTCTCATTTGAGCCTAGTTCCAGCTTCTATGAATATACACTGTCTCTACCTCTTAAGCAGTGGGATCACAGGTGGCTGCCCCATCCATTTGACATTTAGGTGAGTTCTAGAGATCCAAACTCAAGTCCTCATCCTTGCATGACAAGCCACTGTGTAATCTTCCAGCCCCTTTTGTAATACTTTTTATCTGATTTTGGTATTAAGGTAATGCTTTCCAGAGTAATTTAGGATTATTTCTTTCTCCTGTCAGCAGATAAATACAGGAAAAAGTTAAATAAAATAATCAATAAATCCTGGTAGGGTGAATAAGTGGAAATATTTTATCTATATATTAATTCATTTTCCTTTGCACTTTGGTTTGGGTTAATATTTCTATCGATCTGTTTCTACATTTATTGTTGTTGTTGTTTTTTTTTTTTTTTTTCCCTGTTCAGTATGTGATGTGCATTGTTGAACTTGGCCAAGGTATTCTTTACTTCTGTGACCGAGGCATCATTATCACTATGGTTTTCCTCTCTCTACTTGTACAGCCAGCTTAGTTGTAAGCCTTTGTTCCATTACAGTCATTAGTCAGAGTTATCATATGTCTTTATATGATTCATAATTCTAAAATTAAGACCTGGCACCCAGTCAGCCTCTGAAAAGTGTCTATCAGCACTGCTGCTCCAATGGGGAACAAACTGGCACTGAGATATGCATCTTATCTCCAATCATGGCCAATTCCAATTGAAGTCTTGGAGGTCTCACTGGTGATTAGTCTCTCCTCAGGCCTGCTTGTGCTTCCCTGAGGCTCATGCCTCCCTGGTGAGTGTCACCACTAGTTTGATCTATGTTGAGACCCCTAGATTCTCATAGGAACACTCAAAAGTGGAAAATGTTCATGCCTCCGAAACGCACATCCTTTAGCCAAATTTGGAGAAAACTTTTAAGGTCCATCAGGATCATCTCCATGTTTTTAAAGGTCAAACAATAAAAGGACAAAGTAAAAAGACACCACTTTTGTTTTCTTTGACCTTTCCTTATTTAGAAGGCACAGTGGTTCACTTTTTACCTCTTTACTTTCAAATAGACTATTTTCAGCCACAAATGGATAACTCTCTCTCTCTCTGTTTCTATCTATCTATCTATCTATCTATCTATCTATCTATCTATCTATCATCTATCTATCTATCTATCTATCTATCTATCTATCTATCTATCTGACACAGAATGTGGACTTACTATATTTTCCCAAGGTATCTAAGCCCATCAAAGGCCAGCCTGTCTCAAAAAATAAAACACAGAGACTTCTGGTTAAGATGGCAGTGTAGGAACCAAGCCAAAGCAGCCTAGGGGAGAAAAATCAAAAGAGCAAAAACAAAAACAAACAAAAAACAGTAAAATACACTCTTTGTATTAGTCAGCATTCTGAAGAGGAACAAGGCTGCTTGAGTCAATTATATTAAAAAGGGAATTTAGGGTTAGAGAGATGGCTTAGCAGTTAAACACTTGCTGTGAATCCTAATGACCCTGGTTTGAGGCTCAATTCCCCAGGACCCACATAAGTGAGATGCACAGGTGACACATCCATCTGGAGTTTGTTTGCAGTGACTGGAGGCCCTGGCATGCCCATTCTCTCTCTCTGTCTCTTTCTCTCTGTTCCTCTTTTTCTCTCTGTCTGTCACTCTCAAATAAATAAATAAAAATAAATAACAACAAACAGGGAATTTATTGGATTAGTTTATGGTAGTCCAAAAGCAGTTGCAGGCCTGAGAATCAAGGAACCCAGTAACTGCTCAGTTGACATGGCCAGATGCCTCAGCAGTCCCAATCCAGCACTGAAGGGCTGGAAGCTTCCTGAGGAGCTGCTAGATTTCAATCCATGAAGGTCTTCGGTCCATGCTGGAAGGAAGGAAGTGGCTCCTGCAGCCAAGTGGAAAAAAGGAAGGAGCTCTTTTGACCTAGAGCTTCTTTATATAAAGTGCCCCTCTGAGAGGGCCACCCACTCTGGGGGAACTGCTTACTCTGGGGGAAGGACTTCCTCCTTCAGATAATCCTTCCTGGAAGCAACCTCGGAGACTCACCTAAAAGGGATTTCTGTGGATTACTAAACAGATGAAGTTGACAACAACTTAATTATCAGAAGTTCATCCTCTGTCAACTTGAAACCAAACAATATCTCCTTACATCATATTTAATTTCCAAATGTAAACAGTAGTAACAAGCTCATAATTCCACCTAACATGTATAACTATCCCACATACAACCAGAACTGCAAAATCTTCCCCAAAATAAAGCAAGGTTCCTTGAGCAATGATTACTCTCTAATATGATATGTCTAACATAAATTCAACAGTTAGCTAATGATATAATATTAATATTGATGTAGTTATGTACAAACACTCTCTATCAAAGTAGGACAGAAACGTAATTACAGTCCTCCTTTCTATAACTGGTCACATGGCCTTACATGGTATTTTTTAAAATTTTTTCATTTTTTTTTTTATTTACTTATTTGAGAGCAACAGACAGTGAGAGGAAGAGGCAGATAGAGAGAGAGAGACAGAGTGAGAATGGGCACTTCAGGGCCTCCAGCCACTGCAAATGAACTCCAGATGTATGTGCCCCCTTGTGCATCTGGCTAACATGGGTCCTAGGGAATCCAGCCTCGAACCAGGGTCCTTAGGCTTCACAGGCAAGTGATTAACTGCTAAGCCATCTCTCCAGCCCTTAGATTGTATTTTTAATTGCCTCCTTCTACTACCCTTTGTGTATTTCCTCCACCTTCAGCAAGCACCTCAGCAGGTCTTGGTTCTTTACCTAGAGTGGTGACCCATACCTTCATTCCTGAAGGATATGGGCCATTTATCACAGTACCTTGATTGGGTTGTTGTAGTTGTCCATTCACTTTGATAACAGGGCATGGTAACACTAAGAGATGCCCTAAAGGATCTCCTGAACTCCAGACATACTCTTTCTTACCTCCATTGTGGAGGAGTAGTCTGACTTCCCCCTGGTAGTCTGGATAAATCACCCCTGCTACACCAGAACTCCTTTCTTAGCCTGTTCACTCAAGGGCATTAGGATCCCAAAGTAGCCAGGGGGAAGTCTTAGCTTCCAGTTCAATGGAATGTTCTTCATGTCTCTTCCCAAAAGCACTCCCTCCTCTGGCACCAAGACTAGTAAGCCAGCAGAGAGTATGGTTGCAGAAATAGGAAGCAAAAATTTATCTAATGGGTCACTTGGGGTGATGGTAAGTGGGACCATTCCAATTTCCACCTCTTGATTCCTGGACCCATGAATCCATGCTATAGGAGAAACAGTGCCATATGTAGAATGCAAATTCAGAATATATACAGCCTGCTGGAGGACTTTGCCCCAGCCTTCCAAGTTGTTGCTATCTGTTTCTTTAAAAGGCTATTCCACTGTCCTATCAAGCAAGCTTCTTCAGGGTGGTGGGGTACATGGTTAGAGCAATGAATTCCATGATCACGTGCCCACTGACATACTTCCTTGGCTATGAAGTGAGTTCCTTGGTCAGAAGCAATGCTGTGTGGAATGCCATGATGGAGGACAAGGCATTCTGTAAGCCCACAGATGGTAGTTTTTGGCAAAAGTACTATGTGAAAGAAAGGGAAATGTATACCCAGAATAAGTGTCTATTCCACTGAGGACAAAATGCTTCCCTTTCCATGATGGAAGTGGCCCAATGTAGTCAAACTGCCAGCCACCAAGTGGCTAGCTGGTCACCATGAGGAATACTACCATATCAGGGCCTCAGAGTTGGTCTGTGCTGCTAGCAACTTTGGCATTCAGAAGTAGGCATAGTGAGGTCAGCCTTAGTTTCTGCAAGTTCATACTGTTGGGACCATGCATAGTCTGCATCTCTGTCACCATGACCACTTTATTCATGGACCCATAGGGCAATGACAGGGGTGGCTGAGGAAGGATGTTGACCACTATCCACAGAATGAGTCAGCTTATCTACTTGATTATTAAAGTCATCCTCTGATGAGGTCACCTTCTGATGAGCATTAACATGACATACAAGTATCTTTATATTTTTTGCCCATTCAGAGAGTGCTATCTACATAAACCTTCCCCAAATGTTTTTCTGCCCAATTTTACAGTTTTGGTCCTAAGTTCTGGAGCATCCAGCCAAACCATTGGCCACATCCCATGAATCAGTGTATAACCACACATCTGGCCATTTTTCTTTCCAAACAAAATGCACAACCACGTGTACTGCTTGTAAATCTGCCAACTCTGAAGACTTCCTTTTAACACAGTCCTTCAGAGTTGTCCCAGAAAGAGGCTGTAATGCTGCAGCTGTCCACTTCTGGGAGGTGTCCAATAATCCACTTTCATTCCCCAGGATCCATCTTTCTTCTGAACAGGCCAAATAGGTAAGCTAAAGGGAGATGTGGTGGTAACCACCACCCCTGCATCCTTCAAGTCCTTTATAGTGGTATTAATTTCTGAAATACCTCTAGGGATATGATACTGTTTTTGATTCACTATTTTCCCTGGTGGTGGGAGCCTCAGTGGCTTTAGTTTGGTTTTTCCAAAGATAATAGGTTCTACTCCACAAGTCAGGGAACTAATGTTGGGATTCTTTCAACTCCTGACTATATCTATCCCAATTATGCATTCTAGGACTGAGGAAATAACCATAGGGTAAGTTTGGAGTCCCACTGGATCCACTGTCAGTCTAGCATTTACCAAAGTTCCATTGATCACCTGAACTCCATAAGCACCTACTTTAACTGGAGGGCCATGGTGTTTTGGGGGTCTTCTGTAATCAATGTCAGTTCAGAGTCAGTGTCTAGTAGGCCCTGAAAGGTCTGATTATTTCCTTTCCCCAGTGTATAGTTACAAAAGACCACAGGGCCCTCTGAGGAAGGACAGGTGTAAGCTTCATATTGAAACTTTTGGGGGTTTGTAGGAGGGTCCTTCCTTGAGGGGACCTGGCCACCCCTTCAATCAAGGGACTTAGAATCTGCAAAGTGGCTCAAGTCTGGAAACTAATTAAGAGGTCTTGATTCTCTGTTGCTGTAATTCAAAGTGGCTTTATGTTCCTTTGCTCTGGAACTTTTCTGCTTATACAGATAAAGCAGGAACTCAGTAGGCTTCCTATCTATTTGACTTCTGGGAACACCGTGATAATTCAGCCTATTCCAACGGTCCATTTGAGTCATACCTTATGTGCATAATTTTGCCTATGCTGTCTATTACAAAAAACACATTCACCCCACCTTTGGCTATTCAGCACTGCCACTTGGCCCTTGTTACCCTGAGTTACAATTATACCCATTGCATCTAAATCACCCAATGCAGCAATTGCAGCTCCCACTGTGGTGTCTTCTTTACATAAAAGACCAATGATAGCATACTTTTGGTGCTCCCCTCACAAATCTGGGCACATCTTCTGTATACTCCCATTGTGGGGGCAAAGACGAGTTAACATGGCAAATTCATTCCATCATTCCAAGTTCTCTGGGCTTTTAAACCCCTTCATCAACATTAAGTCAAGGGATATCAGGCAGCTTGAGCTTATTCACAATAGGCCATCTTTGAATCCATACTTCAGCCAACCAATCAAATAAACTCTTGGCACCCCTAATACTGCATAAGCTGCAATGTTAAATCTAAAGTAGCTGCTCAATGGGCCCTAATCTAACCTTATGTTCCTTCCTCAATCATTCCACACCCTTACAATCCATTCCCCCACATATTCCAACTGCTTCTGCCTGTACAAGTTAGAAAACTCCTGAAGTTCTTTAGGGGTGTACAACACCTCTTCTTGTATAACACTTTATATCTCACTTTTATGGGCCTGCTTATCCTTCTGTCTGGTTCAGACAAAGAGGGATTAATTCCCTCAGGCAAGGGTGGGGAGGGTAATACTTCAGGGTGTGGAGGTGGGGATACACCTACTGCTAAGGGAGGGGAAGTCATATTTTCATCCAAAACAGTTTCTTCAGAATCTGACACTTCAGTGTCTACAGATTCTTCAGGGTCTTCTCACACATCACCATCCCAAGTCACAGGATCCCACTCTTTTCCAATCAATGCCCTCACTTTTACTTCTGATAGCTGGTGAGGCTGGAACTTGAGTTTATGTTGCAAGTTAGCCAATATCACAGTGAGAGCTTGGATATTCTGCAATATGAGCCCTGTTCTGGCTAGAGAGGAGACTCTTCTCCAGGGCACCCTTAGAAATCTTGAGATAATGTACATGGGTCTTAAGCTTGGAATTTTCCTATTTAAACTGCTGTTTCCTCACTAGTTTGTCCAGAGATACTAGAAGAAATCAACCAGCCTCATCATTTGTTTTACTTTTCCACAAATATTGAAATGCTTTAAATACACAGTCACTAAGTTTCTTGTTTCTTCACAAGGCATGACTCAGGATCACCAAATACATCTATCTCATGGAGTTCATTAAATGCTTCACACCATGGATTATTACTTCCTTCTTTATTTCTAGTAAACATGCTCTCCTTATCACCAGTAGGGTCTTTAGTAGCATTGAAGTTGAAACGCCAAACCCAGATAGCACCGAGCCCACTAGAGAAATCCATCTTTACAATAATGTTTCTCTAAGTAAAAATAAACAACAAAAAGGGGAATTTCTGGACCATAGTGAGACCCTACCTCGGCTCACACCCCCCCCCAGAAAAAATGGGGGAGATTTATTGGATTATGTTACGGTAGTCCAATAGCAGTTGCAGGCCTGAGGATCAAGGAACCCAGTAACTGCTCAGTCCACATGGCCAGATGCCTCAGCAGTCCCAATCCGGCACTGAAGGCCCAAAGGCTTCCTGAGCAGGCACTTCAGTTGACTCTGGTCTTCAGTCTGCATTGATCTTTTGTCCATGCTAGAAGGCATCAAGCAGCTCCTGCATCCAAGTGGAAGGAATGAAGCAGCTCTTTTCACCCAGAGCTTCCTGATATAAAGTCCTCCTTAATGATGGGCTCCCCACTCGGAGGAAAGGGCTCACTCTGTGGGAAGGGCTTCCTCCTTCAGTTTATCCTTCCCAGAAGCAACCTCAGAGACCCACCCAAAAGGGATTTCTGTGGATTACTAAACAGGTCAAGTTAACAACACCTTGACTATTACACACTTCTACTAAAAAGTGAGGTGTATAAGAAATCATCAAGTGCAGCAGAGAAGTAGGAGAGATTCGGAGCATCTAGAGTCCAGAGAAGCAGGCAGAAGTGTCTCCAGCAGCAACGGAACAAGGTCTGCGTGACCACAGCCATAAAGCTCATCCTGACCCACAGGAAAAGCCCAGTGAAGGATTTCCCCATTCATACCAACCTGCTTGCAAACTCAAGAAATGTGAAGGGAGAACAGCATGGAAGAACAGAGCAGCTCATGAGGTAAAGGATTGCAATGTCCAGGTAGAGAATTTCAGCCACCTTCCATAGCTTCCCTTCCCCACTGCCAGTGCAAGTGCAAGTAAGCACCAGAGAACTGGGGAAGGGAGCTCACCTACATAGCACACATCACAGATGATCAGAGCAGTAATCCAGTTATCCAGCCAGCCTACCTGAGGCTACAGTCCAACAAAGTGGGACCCAAGCAGGAGCACAGCATAATTGAGACCAAAACCATCCCAAAAGATAACTGGGATTATACCAGTTCAGTACCTGCCAAATAAGCCTGGTATATAGGCTTAACATTGGAAGTGCTAATTGCACCTTCCATGTCAGGATAAATTGTATGTTAAATCTGATGTACAGTTGGTTTTCCCTCATTAAATAAGCTATATTTTAGGCTTGTCATTTTTTGCTCCCTGATTTATAGTGCCTCTGTTTCCTCTTCTGTTGTTCATTAGGGAAGGGTCTCACTTGATCACAGCTGACTTGGAACTCTCAACATACCACCACTCTCAGACTCCTAGTTGGCAAGATTAAGGGTGTAGGGCAACACACAGCCTAAGGGACTGTGACTTTGTTAGAGGATCTGGTTGTCATAATATCTACTCAGGCATAAATACTGTGTGCTCTATTTCATTGAATGTGTACATTGTTTAGTTAAATTTTATAATCTGCCGATATTTTGTTCCCCTCAGCCTACTTGAATGCTTTCATAGCAAGCAAAACCAACATTCAGGGTCACTTTTCTAGTACCCTGAGAGTCTTAAGAGCCACAACTAGCACCTTAAGCTCCTAACCTAAAGATATATAACATCAGATTGATGGATATATCTAATAATACTGCATATAATTAGAAAATCCAAGCATTAAATTAATCCAAGATGCAAAAATATGTACATTATAACACAGTAAACATAAAAATTAAGAAAATATAAATCCACCAAAAAGTATTAATGCATCAGAAATGACCTTCAATGAGACTTATTTAAAGGAAATGCCTGAGAAAGATTTCAACAGAATGATTATAAATATGTTCAAAGAAATCAGAGGAAACCAAAGGAATCAAAGAAGACACAGGAAACCAATTTAAGGAAATAAGGAGGTCAATACAAGACATAAATAAGGCAATAGAAATATTTAAGAAAAAATCAGTCAGAATTACTAGCAGTGAAGAACAGAGTCAATGAAATAAAAATAAAAATGACTCTGTAGAAATCTCACCAGTAAAATAGGTGGAGAGGACCGAATGTATAAACTAGAGGACCAGGTAACAGATATCATATAGTAAAACAAAGAGAATGACAAACTAATAGGAAAGTATGAACAGGAATTTCAAGATATTCAGGACACAATGAAAAGACCAAACATAAGAATTCAGGGTATAGTAGAAGGAGAAGAATTTCACCCCAAAGTCATAGTAGGCATTTTCAACAAAATCATAGAAGAAAAATCCCCCCAAATTGAGAAAGAGAGGTCAATGCAGATACAAGAATTCTTCAGAACACCAACCAGAAAAAATCTGGAAAGAATCTCTCCTCACCATATTATAATTAAACTACCAAACATGCAAACCAAAGAAAATATATTCAAAGCAGTTAGGGAGAAAAAAATCAAGTCATATACAAAGCCAAGCACATCATGATCACAGCAGATTACTCAACACAAACTTTAAAAGCTAGAAGTGTTTGGAAAGATGTATTTCAAGTACTGAAAGATAACAACTGTCAACCAAGGTTACTTCATCCTCAAAGTTATCCATTCAAACAGACAGAGAAATAAGGACATTTCACATCAAAAGCAGGCTAAAGGAATACTTGAAGAGAAAACCAGCTTTACAGAAAATACTTGAAAGGATCTTCCATGCTAAAAAGAAAGCAAAATACACATATAAGAAACCTGAGAAAAACAAACCATATGTAAATGCTAGTTAACACAAGAGAGCAAAGGTAAAATCAGAAGAACTTAAAAACAAGAAAAAGTGGAAATAGTAAGCATACAACGTTCAATAATAACTCTTAACATCAATGGCCTCAAAGCCCCAACCAAAAGTCATAGGTCTGCAGACCGGGTGACAAAGCAGGATCCTTCAATTTGTTGCCTCCAAAAAATCTTTTTACAAAGAACTTGGGAAGCAGAGGTAGGAGGATTGCCTTGAGTTCAAGACCACCCTGAGACTACATAGTGAATTCCAGGTCAGCCTGAGCTAGAGTGAATCCCTACCATGAAAAGCCAAACTGGGGAAAAAAAAAAAAAAAAGAAAAAGAAAGAAAGAAAAAGAAAAAGAACAAAATGAAAAAAAAAATCATAGAGTCAAATGATAGTGAGAACACAACATACATAAACCTTTGGGACACAATGAAGGCAGTGCTATGAGGGAAATTTATAGCTTTAGAGGGTGAAAAGGCCCAAGTGAGGGTAGGGGAAGAGTTGAGTAAAGGAAAGGTGGAGGCAGGACTAATCAAAATCTAAGAAAATATAAATAAATCATACGGAAACCTACATTTTTGGACAATGAAACCCTCAAGAGCTGTAGATTGTTGCTAGAATATTTTCAGTACCAGGGATTGGATACCTTCCTATGAGTTGGCCAGGAAGGTCCCTGATGCCCCCAAACACTACAGGCTTTTTCCAAGGACCTTGGTTTCCCACCAGGAAGAGATGGTGAGACCCATTGCTGAAAACTTGACATACTTGGGCTGCAAGCACACTGAGAAATCCTGCTAGAACTGAGATAATAACCTCCTTCATGTAAACCAGCTGACAGATATCTGGCAGAAGCCATTCTGCATGCAGTTCAATGGCTGACAGAGAAATCACCAGTGAGGATACTCAACAGTGGACACTGCAAGTCTTATATTTTGCCAGCAAGGCCAAATAAGCCAATGGGTGCAATAGTGGCATGTCCGTCATGGTGAAAACCAGCTGCCCTCTAATTGGACTGGAGGCCTGCTCCTGATAATGAAAACTTAAAGCAAGGGTAGTCATGAGTCCTAGGGGTGTAATGTCTGCTGCTGTCTGGCTAAATGTATGTAATATGCTCATCAAACTGCCCAGTAAGCACTTCTCCTAATGTTCATATGCATATGGCAATGCTACTCTCACTTTTAGTAGAGAACCTTCTCCTTTCAGGTAGGAAATGACCTTAGGATGACTCAGAAGGCACCATGGTGCTGGAATGAAGTGACAGGAGAGTTCAGTACTGCAATATCTCCGTCACAACTTCCAAGGCTCAGGGTCTATTGCAGAAGAGGTGGCAGAAAGAATGTAAGAGACAAAGAAAGGGTAGGACTCCTTACAACGTGCTCCCCCCAGACACAAAATGGCCTGGATACCCATGACCTCACAGTGGCTGACACTACCTACAGAAGACTTTCATAACAGGAGGAAAATATCATGATATCAAAATATAAGAGAAATTGATTGAGATTGTGAGGAAGTGATATGATGGAGAATGGAGCTTCAAAGGGGAATGTGGTGGAGGGAGGGCATTACAAAGGGATATTGTTTACAATCATGGAATTTGTTAATAATGAAAAAAATTAAAATAAATAAAGAAAAGAAACTAGTACATGACTTAATGCTTCACCTTAAAGCCTTGGAAAAAGAAGAACAAGGGAAACCAAAAATCAGTAGACAGGAAGAAACAATAAAGTTTAGGTCAGAAATTAATGAAATAGAAACCCAAAAAACAATCCACAGAATCAACAAAACAAAGAGTTGATCCTTTGAAAAGATAAACAAGACTAATAAACCCTTAGGAAACCTCACCACAAGAAAGATACAAAAGGCACTATCAGAGAAATTCAAAATATCATAGGGACATACTATAAGAATATATACTAGACTAAGTTTAAAATCCAAGAGAAATGGAAGATTCCCTTCATTTATATTGCCTACCTAAATTAAATCAAAAAGAGACTACTTATATAGACCTATAACAAGTATGGAGATCAAAGCAGTTATCAAAAATCTCCTAACTGGGCTGGAGAGATGGCTTAGTGGTTAAGCGCTTGCCTGTGAAGCTTAAGGACCCCGGTTCGAGGCTCGGTTCCCCAGGTCCCACGTTAGCCAGATGCACAAGGGGGCGCACGCGTCTGGAGTTCGTTTGCAAAGGCTGGAAGCCCTGGCACGCCCATTCTCTCTCTCTCCCTCTATCTGTCTTTCTCTCTGTGTCTGTCGCTCTCAAATAAATAAATAAAAAATGAACAAAAATATTAAAAAAAAAATCTCCTAACTAAAAAATGTACAGGCCCAGATGGATTCAGTGTTGAATTTTACCAGACCTTCATAGAAGAACTGACACCACTACTTCTCAAACTTTTTCATAAAACAGAAAAGGAAGGTATCCTACCAAACTCCTTCTACAAAGCCAGCATCACCATGATATCAAAACTAGGCAAAGATAGAACAGGAAAAGAAAATTACAGACCAATCTCCTTTATGAACATGGATACAAAAATTCTCAGAAAGCCAAGCATTGCAGCACACGCCTTTAATCTCAGCACTTGGGAGGCAAAGGTAAGAGGATCACTGTGAGTTTGAGGTCACCCTGAGATTATATAGTGAATTCTAGGTCATCTTGGGCTAGAGTGAAACCATACCTCAGAAAAGAAATGAAAGAAAGGAAAAAAGTTCACAACAAAATATTGGCAGACAGAATATAAGACTATATCAGAAAGATCATTCACCTGGACCAAGTAGGCTTTATCCCAGAAATGCAGGGATGGTTCAACATATGCAAATTGACAAATGTAATACATTATATAAATGGACTAAAGGACAAAAATCACATGATAATCTCATTAGATGCAGAAAAAAGCATTTGACAAAATCCAATATCCCTTCATGATAAAAGTCCTACAGAGAATGGGAATAGAAGGAACATATATCAACATAATAAAGGCTGTTTATGAAAAGCCTACATCCAACATATTACTAAATGGAGAGAAACTTGAAACTTTCCCAGTACAATCAGGAACAAGACAAGGGTGTCCGTTGTCCCCACTTTCATTTAATATAGTACTGAAAGTCTGAGCCATAGCAATAAGACAAGAGACACACATAAATGAGATATACATTGGAAAGGAAGACATCAAGTTATCATTATTTGCAGATGACATGATTCTATACATAAAGTACCCTAAAGACTCTACCAGCAAACTGATAGAGCAGATAAATACCAATAACAATGTAGCAGGATACAAAATAAACATGCAGAAATTGGTAGCCTTCCTATATGCTAACAACAAACATACAGAGGATGAAATCAGAGAATCGGTCCCATTCACCATTGCAATAAATAAATAAATAAATTAATTAATTAATTAAGGAAGTGAAGGATCTCTACACTGAAAACTTTAAAACACTCAAGCAAGAAATTGCAGAAGACACTAGGATATGGAAAGATATCCCTTGTTCTTGGATAAGAAGAGCCAATATTGTGAAAATGGAAATATTACTGAAAGTAATCTACACATCTAAGGCAATCCCCATCAAAATTCCAATGGCATTTTTCACAGAAATTATAAAAAAAAATCCAAAAATTAATTTGGAAGCAAAAGAAAAAAAAAAAACCTCAGAAAACAATTTTGAGCAACAGGAATAATCCAGGTGGTATCACCATACCTGATTTTAACCTATACTACAGAGCCATAGTAACAAAAACAGCATGGCACTGGCACAAAAATAGACATGCAGATCAATGGAACAGAGTAGAGGATCCAGATGTAAGTTTGGATAGCTACAACCACCTGATATTCAACAAAAATATTCATTGGAGAAAAGACAGCCTCTTCAGCATATGGTTCTGAGAAAACTGGATGTATCTGTAGAAGGATGAAAATAGATCCTTATCTCTATCCATGAACAAGAATTAAGTCCAAATGGATCAAAGATCTTAATATTAGACCTGAAACTCAGGAATGGCTAGAGTAAAAAGGAGGGGAAACCCTTCAACATATTGATCTTGGTAAAGACTTTCTGAACATAACCCATGTTGTTTAGGTAATAAAACCACAGATTAACCATTGGGACTTCATTAAATTACAAAGCTTTGTACGGGCACTGTGAATAGAACAAAGAGGAAACAAATAGAAAAGATAAAATCTTTGCCAGTTATACATCTGGTAGTGGATAAATATCTAGGATATGCAAAGAAATTTAAAAAAAATGAAATAATAAGAAATCAAACAACCCAATTAAAAAGGAGCTATGGAACTAAATAGAGAGTTCTCAAAAGAAGAAATACAAGATGACATATAAATATCTTAAAAAATGTTCTACATCCCTGGTCATCAGGGAAAGGCAGACTAAAAGTACATTGAGATTCCACCTTACTCCTTTCAGATTGGCTACCATCAGGAAAACAAATGACTGCAAATTCTAGTGAGGATGCAGAAAAAGAGGAACATTTCTACACTATTGGTGGAAATGCAATCTGGTCCACCCATTGTGGAAATCAGTGTGGATGTTCCTGAGACATCTAAAATAGATTTACCATATGACCCAGCTATAGCACTGATAGGCATATATCCTAAGGACTCTTCTCAGCAACTTAGAGATACTTGCTCAACCATTTTTATTGCTGCTCTATGAGCTAGAAAATGGAACCAGCCTAGATGTCCCTCAACTGACGAGTAGATAATGAAGATGTAGCACATTTACACAATGGAGTTCTACTCACCAGTAAAGACAAATGAAAGTTATGAAATTTGCAGTAAAATGGATGGATCTGGAAGGGATTATACTAAGTGAGGTAACCCAGGCCCAGAAAGCCAAAAGTCACATGTTCTCTCTCAAATGTGGATTCTAGCTACAAATGATTGAACTTTTGTGTAAGTAGAGAGAAAATTCAGTAGCAAAGTCCAGTAAGCTAGAAAGAAGATATAAATGGAATAGAAAGGGAGGGAGGGGGGTCTTAATAGGATGGTATTGTGTATATGTAAGTAGAAGAACAGATTAATGGGGGTGAAAAGGCCTAAGTGAGGTCAGGAGAAGAGATTGAATAAAGCAAAGTTGGAGGGAGGGCTAATCAAAATCTAAAAGGATATAACTAAATCATATGTAAACCTACTTTTTCTGGACAATGGAACATGAAGATGCCATAGATTGTTAGTAAAAAATTTTCAGTGCCAGTAATGGGATAGCATCCAGTGAGTTCTTGGCCATTGAGGTCCCTGATGCCCCCCAAATATTACAGGCCATTATCAAGGTTTCCCACCAGGAATAGATGTTAAGACCTTATTGCTGAAGACTCCATATACTTGGTCTGCAAGATCTCTGAGAAATCCTGCTGAAATGTAGCTGAAATCCTCCTCCATGTAGACCAGCTGACAGAAAGCTGGGAAAAGCCATGCTACATGCAGTTCAATGGGAGAGAGAAAGAAATCACCAGTGAAGATACACAATAGTAGACACTGCAAGCCTTATATTTGGCCAGCCAGGCCAAATGAGCCAATGGGTGCAATGGTCGCACATCTGTTATGGGGGAACCAACTTCCCTCTTAATTTGGTTGGAGGCCCACTCCATGGAAGGGAATACACCCCTGATACTGAAAACATACAACAGGGGTAGTCATGTGCCTTGGGGTGTAACGTCTGATGCTGTCTGGCTAAATATATATGCTATGCTTATCAAACTTCCCAGTAAGCACTTCTCTTAATGTTCATACCCCTATTTAATGCTACTCTCACTTTTGGTTAGAGAACATTGTCTTTTCAGATGGCAGTCAACTTGGGATGACTCAGAAGGCACCATGGTTCTGAGAACAAGTGACAAAAGAGTACTCAGCACTGAAATATCTCTATCACTCCTTCCAAAGCTCAGGCTCCATTGCAGAAGAAATGGCAGAAAGAATGTAAGAGCCAAAGGAAGGGTAGGGCTCCTTACTACATGCTCCTCCAGACACAAAATGGCCTGGATATCCATGACCTCATAGTGCCTGAAACTATCTAAACAAGACCATCATAATCAGAAGAAAAGATGATGACATCAAAATAAAAGAGAGACTTATTGAGAGGGGGAGGGGGTATGATGGAGAGTGGACTTTCAAAGGGGAAATTGGGGGAGGGAGTGAGGGAATTACTATGGGGTATTGTTTACAATCATGGAAGTTGTCAATAAAAAAAAGAAAAAAAAAACAAAGCTTAGGTTTGAAACTTTTAAATATAAACTTCTCCAGTTCATTTTCAAATGTAAATTTGTATTAATACAAGGATGTGAACTTTTCACTCAACAATGGATGCTTGAAAATACTCTTCTGACATTTTCTCCCTTTCTTTGCTAAGAACCAAACGGCATCAACTATTAACAGGTGAATAAAATAGACACCCCAAACATTACTTTAAAGATCCTTGGACAAGGAGGTTTCAGCAACAGTCTCTCTAGAGGGGAAGCTGTAAATATTAGACACACAGATATAACCCAGAAACTCTACACAATTCCTCCTTGATATAGCATGAGTTGTATAAAGGATCTTAGTTTGATGTGTGTATATGTGTGGTTTTTTTTTAAATTTTTATTTATTTATTTATTTATTTGAGAGTGACAGACACAGAGAGAAAGACAGATAGAGGGAGAGAGAGAGAATGGACGCGCCAGGGCTTCCAGCCTCTGCAAACGAACTCCAGATGCGAGCACCCCCTTGTGCATCTGGCTAACGTGGGACCTGGGGAACTGAGCCTCGAACCGGGGTCCTTAGGCTTCACAGGCAAGTGCTTAACCGCTAAGCCATCTCTCCAGCCTTATATGTGTGTTTTTGATGGACACCTATGCAGTTATGTATATGTCTATACATTGTGATAAATTGTGTTTGTGATAGAAACCTGTATACATGTCTGTATATATGTGTTGTGTCTTGTGTACATGTGTGTTTCTGGTGGACATAGTTGCCTTATACTCATATACCTGTGTACATGGATATTTATGATGGAAGCCTGTATACCTGTGTAGGCATCTGTGTGGACTGATTGAGTAACAGGTCACATGTGTACACATATGTAAGCACCAAAAAAAAATGGATATTCTTCATTTCTTGTCAGGAAGATCTGTTCAAAGAAATTAGAAATTGGAAAAATCCATATTTCATCGTTATCATTTATTGAATTACTTCCTATAATTTTGATAATGTATTATAACAAAATCTTTCTAAACCTGCATTGTAATATACATGACAAATATTTATTAACACCACTTCTATATGTGTGAATGAATAGTAGACACATAAAAATGATCCAATTATTTATAACTGCTTTTGTCTTTACTAATTTGTTCATAATTAATTGTGCATTTGGGAAAATGTATATGTATTTGATGATAGGGTATTTCCATAATGGTTATTAATGTGATGTTAATACATTTGAAAGGGTTGTTATGCTCATATAGAGACCATTGCATATTTCACAATGGAGGGTGTACACATATGATCAAGTTCTGTAAGAACACAATTGTGAGTAGTCATTTGTAGGTTATGCCAAAGGAAATTCTTCAGGTTATTGACCCTTAATTAGTTAACATACATTGTTTGAATTCCCATATATCTGTAAGGACATGTCCCATAAAGTATTCCCTTGAGTTGGCTGGACAATGACACTTAGCATAATAATTATGATGAAAGAAAAGATGTACCATAATTCACATATTGTCTGTTACTGTCTTTATAGACCTGTGTATTAATTCTTGAGATTAATAACATAGATTTCACAAAGTAATGTGGAACATTTAAGTAATGTGACAATATTTATTGATAACTTGACAAGTTCTAGAATCACTTAGGAAACAAACTTTTGGACGTGTCTTTCAGGGGTTACCTTGATTAGTTTAATTGGTATAGGGGAACTCACTATAGTTGTGGGCAGTACCATCTAATGTACTGATGTCCAAGACTGAGTAAAATGTAGGAAACAAGTTTGGCTCCAGAATTCATCTCTCTGATTCTTACCTTTGGATTAAATGTAACAAGCTTCTTCATGATTCTGATGTAGTGCCTTCTGCACCATGACTAGCTATATCCCCTTGAGCTATGAGAGAAAATAAGCCCTTCTCTTAAATTGTGTCACATATTTTTATAGCAATGAGAAAAGTGTTAAAATTCAAGTCCTAAAAATAATACATACATTTAGGTCAAAACTATCTTTATTGTTCAAAATTCCGTCATATTTCAGAACTTAGGTGGTCATCCCTTGTGCAAACTCTCCCACCAGCACTGATCTTTCCTACAGGTTGTAATACACACTCCAGGCTATGTACCTTCTCATTTCTCTCTATGGATCTCTTTTGTGCAAGGTGTCTCCCAGAAAACTCTGTTTTATCCATGCCAGATCTCCTCAGGTGATTTTTGGAATGTGCTAAGTGCTGTTTATAAATGTGGGTGCGACAGCTTGCATGTGGCTGGAGAGTCTTTTTGAAAGGCTCATATGTTGGGAGCTTGATCCCTATTTTGGTTGTGTAGAGAGTTGCATCTATAACTCATGAGGTCTATTGAGAAGTCCTTAGATTACTGAGGGGCTTGTGCTGGGAAGGTATTAAGGGAGCTGTCACCAGAATCTTGCACTATGATGAGATACTGTTGGAGCAAACTTGGCCCCTGAATGTCTGAACTCCGTTTTGGTACTGCAGTCTCTACCTCACCACAGTCTTGCACCATGGTATAGGTCCTCACTGGAGTTCAAACTATACCAGAATCATGCTCTTGAATATCCGTATGATTTCAATAAGCCTTTGTTATTAGTAAAGGGTTATTCTGCCTCAGATATCTCAAAAACGCAAATATAGTAAGTTTGACAGAAATTTCAGATTAAACCTTACTGGGTATTTAAATAAAAATATTTTCTGTCAGTTTCTGCTTTCTAAACAATAGAGCTTCTGGGAACAAATAGCTGGCATTGACAGAGTAACCTGTTAATCATATTTACTAAAATTAGCATTCATATTGAAACATAAACAATAAGCAATAATTATTCAAGGAAAAAATAACTCAATGGAAAGAGCATTTGGAAAAATTTATGAGTACCATGAGCCAGTTTGGGTTCTCCCAAAATATCTTCTCTTAACATTGACTTTCAAATTGTTCCAAACCATAAGGAAGGAAAGCATGTTAACAAAGGCAATAATCTTGGTCCTTTAGTATTCTACATTAAGGTACTTGTGCAAATGGAAACAAATAATGCAAAGGTTTTGTCAATGTGTTTCTATAACTAGTTTGACTAAATTGAATTAGAAGAAACTCAAATCTCTTCTTTGTAACATACACTTAAACCAAGATACTTAAAAGAAAAACTTAAAACAAGAAAAGTCTTTCCTTAGAGTTAGAAGACTGAGTAGATTATAAGAGAAAACTAACACAAGTTAAAGGGTCATTCAGAGAGTCTCAGAGGCTTGCCAGCAAAACATCAGTGGGCTATTACCACACGGGCTTCAGTGGGAAGTTGGAAATGAGGCTCAATGGTTCACTGAGAACAAGACACATATCATCCTCACGTTCACTTTAATTAAAAGTAAATTTGACAAATGCTGAAAAATGTAAACCTGTGAAGGGCTTCACAGCTATAATGTGATGAGATCAAAGTCTCTTTCTCTCAAAAAGAATTTCTTGTTTGTTTCTGGGGATGGCTCAGCAGATAAAGTGAATTCAGATCCCTAGAACCTATGTAATTGCCAGCTGTGGTGGTACATTCCTATAATCCCAAGCACTGTTTAGTAAGGTTGTAGGAGCATCATAAAGTAGAGCTTTGTTGTAGGAAGTGGGTAACTGGTGATTTAGGTTTTGAAGTGAGCCCACACTTTTTGTTCATCCTGTTTCCTGACTCTGGCTATAGTATGAACAGACAGGTTTCCTTTCCCTGCTGCTGTACCTTCCATATCTTAATGGACTATATACCCTCCATGCCATGAACTATATACAAAAAAAAAAAAAAAAAAAAACTTAATTGCTTCTGGTCAGGTATTTTGTCCAAGCAATGGGAGAATAACTAGTACAATATTATTATTAAGTAGCCCATTTGATTCTTGTATTAAGATAAAAACACTATGACTCTTTCTTTCCTGCATTTGTTATATTTCTATAGTACCATGTAGACAACCAAATTGTTAATTGAGCAGTAAATAAAACTAAAACTAACTTTGAAGAGTAGGACTATTATCTTCAGTGTTCTTCATTCAGGCTCCCTACTTGGCAAAAGAGTCAGGATTATTCCTAATCTCAATTGTGTTAATCCCTAAAACAATGTCAGATGAATTGGGTCAGTCTTCTTCCCAATTTTCATTTCTGTGCCATATTCAGCAGTTCATACCAGTCCATTTCTTCCATCCCCTCAAAAGCCAAGCCTCACAGTCCATAGTTCTTTCTGCATTTAGGTCTTTCAACTCCAAGGCATCTGTTATACCAAGGGTTCAAATACTTCCATATTTCTCCTGCAAATAAGTTCAAAAACCCAAACACAACAGTCAGATTTCTAGCAGCAATGATCCTTTTCGTACTTTTTTTTTTTTTCTGTTGCAGTTAACTTCTTGTTGCTGGGATACTATTCCTGTGATGGTTTGACTCAGGTATCCCCCATGAACTTAGGTGTTCTGAATGCTAGGGTCCCAGCTGATGGATACTTGGGAATTAATGAATCTTGTTTGCAGTGTATCCTTGGGGGCAGCTTATGGGTGTTACAGTCAGTTTCCCCTTGCCAGTGTTTAGCACACTCTCCTATTGTTATTTTCCACCTTATGTTGGCCAGGGGGTGATGTCTACCCTCTGCTCATGCCATTGTTTCTCCCTTCCATCATGGAGCTTCCCCTTGAGTCTGTAAGCCAAAATAAACCCTTCCCCACTCCAAAAGTTACTCTGGGTTGGGTGATTTCTGCTAGCAATAGGAACCTGACTGCAACAGTAAAGTTGGTACCAAGGAGTGGTGTCATTTGCTGTTAGACATCTGACTGTGTAGCTTTGGCCTTTTGGAGCTGATTTTCAAAAGGAATGTGGAAGGATTTGAAATCTTGTCATAAGATATGTCTTGTCGTGCTGTAAGTACAGCTTGATAGACTATTCTGGTCAGAGTTGAAACACCTGAATGCAGTAAGAACTATTGACTGTGAGGTGCGGTTTATGAGGGTGAAAAGGAGCTTTGTCTGGACTGGGCTAGAAGCAATTTGTGTGAAAGGCTTGCTGTTATGCCCAAGTCCTGAGAACTTGGGAAGGGTTGCTTTGCATAGAAATAAATTGATGTGAGCAAAATGTATGGTAAAGAAATAAAATCTTTGGGCTGAAATGTCTGTCTGTTCAGATGCAATTATATGAGAGATTATAAACTTTGAGATTGAGCCAGGTGACCTGTCCTAGGGCAACAGAAAGAATTCAAAGTCTTTCGCAGGAGCCTGAATAACTGAAGGAGTGTTCTGTTCTTCAATGTCTGCTTTACTCTCCCTGGATTAACAAATTGGCCCCCTACCTGGTATTGTGGGGTATAAGAAATGCAAGAAAGAGAGGTTCATTGAATTTGCAACATGGTCTGGTGCTTTGAAAATGGCCATGGGCACAATGAAGCAGGTTTGCTGGATGTTTGCATGGAGACCTGATGGAATTGTGAGGATGAATTGTGAGGTTGCAGTGGAGAGCCATTTGAGATGCTGGGACAACAAGATGGCTGATAAGGAAAGCTGCTGGCCCTGAATGAAGTTTTCCAGTACTGTGAGTAACCTAGCTGGGGAGGCAGAATTGAAATTCCAGAGATTTGTTGCTGCTTAGAATGATTGGACTTGGAGACTTGTCACTGGCTAGAGATGTTGAACTTGGAGCTTCTGAATTTGGCATTTGCCCGATTAAAATCTTGCATTGATTGAGTATTTCTTTGCTAGGCCCAATGCCATCTTTTGCAGTGTGAATGTTTATTCTGTGCTACTAGATTTTGGGGGGGAATTTTGGTATTATGGCTCAGTTAGACCATGAGTTATGGGAATGTTTGAACATCATTAGGATTGATAAAAATTATGGGGACATTTAAAGTTGGATGGGATAGATGCATTGAATTTTACAACATGGATGGTTATCAGTTTATGGGGGCCAGGGGCAGAATGTGGTGGATTGATTCCAGTG
The DNA here is from genome assembly GCF_020740685.1 of Jaculus jaculus. Taxonomy (NCBI): domain Eukaryota; kingdom Metazoa; phylum Chordata; class Mammalia; order Rodentia; family Dipodidae; genus Jaculus; species Jaculus jaculus. Next base: position 60,654,921 of record NC_059103.1, on the reverse strand, counting down.
TCCCCCATAAACATAGTTGTTCTGAATGCTAGGTTCCCAGATGATGAAGATTTGGAAATTAATGCCTCCCAGAGTAGTGTATTGTTGGGGGCAGGTCTATGGGTTTCATAGCCAGTTTCCCCTTGCTAGTGTTTGGCACAATCTCCTAAGGCTACTGTCCACCTGAAGTTATCCAGGAGGTGATGTCCACCCTCTATGCATGCCATTGTTTTCCCCTGCAATCATGGAGCTTCCCTTCAAGTGTACAAACCATTTTTTCTCCAAAAGCTGCTCTTGGCCAGGAGATTTCTTCCAGCAATGTGAACCTGACTGCAACAATACCTGATCAGCAAGAGGAAACTTCATGTTAGGTCGGGAAAGCATGACACAAGAAGAGGCTGGACATCACCTCTGCCACAGCAGGTGGGAAGCAGCAGCAGGAAAGTGAGCCATGTTCTAGCTGGATTTAAGGCCCCTAAGCATACCTCTAGAAGCACACTTCCTCCTGCAAGGCTCCACCTCCCAAATTGCCATGAGCTGAGAACCAAACATTCAGAACACAATAGCTTATAGGAGACATCTGATTCAAATCTCCACAACTAATTGCTGCAAACCTCTTATGCAAATGAAGGTTGTAATTACACTAATCTCATTATCACAGTATTGACACAGTCACATCAGTAATAGCAGTCCCTCTGCTAGGCCATCAGGGGAAGTGCTTTAATTCTAAGATGTTTGGCAATGGGCAGGGTCATCTAGAGTACACTGAGGCACTGCAGCTAGTGCCAACTGTGATCCAGGGGCTGAAACCTCTAGAACTGAAGCAACAACCTGTAATAGACTTCCAGTTTTTTTCAAATTGTCCATAGAGCATTCAAAATGGTCAGTACTATCCTAAGCATAGTCTGACTGGCTGACCAACAGTCCATTTGCCAAGGCAGCCAAGGAGGCAAGGCCAACAGCTGTGAATTAGGAAGCCAAGTTAGGGAGTCAAAGTCCCGCAACACCTTTTCTTATTACAGTAAACTGAACATCATAAATGCTGCCTACAATCGAGAACCTGCCATTTGCCATAACATTGATTGTAAAAGGGTTAACAGTGTTTTAAACCATGCTTAACACCTGCCCAACACCCTGGCAAAATGAGGGTTCCCCACATTACTCTCATTTTCACAGTATGTGTATATATTCTGTATATTCTGTTTATCCCAGAATGACTTAAATTTCTTATTTTCAAGTCCAAAGGTAAAATGCAGTAGCATGATATCTAGGTGACCAAATAATGTAACTCAAGCCCTGACTTTTCTATACCTACCATGTGTTCATAGTAAATCAATTTAACTTTCACTGGCTTCTTAAAAAAATATTTTATTTTCATTTTTATTTACTTACTAGAGATGGAGTGAGGGAGAGAGAAAAAGTATATGCCAGGGCTCTAGCCACTGAAAACAAACTCCAGATGCATGAGCCACCATGTGCATCTGGCTTACATGGGACCTGGAGGGTTGAACCTGGGTGCTTAGGCTTCATAGCCATGTACCTTAACTACTAAGACATCTCTTATTTGGCTTTCATTTTACCTAGAGTCAGTTTAATTATGCTACCATGAAAATGAAAGCATATACCCCTCAAGATTATTATGGTGATAAAAAGTCTTTAGGAGTATTTATAAAGGCTGTTAGATAATTACTATTTTAAAAGTTAACTCTCAAAATAGGCATGGCTTAGGCATTAAAGTGCTTGCTATACAAATATAAGGGACTTTGCATTTCCAAAGCTCTCATAAATTTCTGGGTTTATCAATAGGAGGGTTCAGTGAAATGTCCTCTCTTAAAGCATAAGCTAAAGAGCTATTGAGTAAGACACTTGATATTGAATTCTAAACTCGGTATGCATATAAAAATACATGTCCATGCACCCACATGTATATAAACATAAATATACACACTCAAGTACACCAGACAGAGTACATGCAGACACAAACAATAATAGTATTGTTATTGTCATCTAATTTTTAAATATTTATTTGCTTATTTGCATAGAAAGAGGAGGGAAAGATAATGGGCATACCAGGGCCCCTTGCCACTGCAAACTCCAGAAGCATGCACCATTTTTGCAACTGATTTTATGTGGGAATTGAATCCAGGCTATAAGGTTTTGCAAGCACATGCCTTAACTGCTGAGTCATCTCTTCAGCCCATCACCATCTATTTTTATAAATTGTGATTCAGATAATTTATCATACACTATGAACTTGAGAGACACATTAAGCTGTTGAATGTAGCTGGAGAACAATTGTGTTTCTTAGGTAATCTTGCTATACATTTCGTCTGTGAAATGCTTTTGTGAATTACACAGCCTATATGGCAAGCCTGACAGAAATGAGAAAGGCAAGTCATTCTCTGAATGACTTCTATTTTGATTTAATTTCTTTTGTATGTGAAAGTAAGTTTACCTTTAATAACTAATGATTCAAATGTCACTGTCATTTTAGTATGGGTTTTCGACAGCTCCCTCTAATATATGCTATTCAGTGAGTGAGATTATTGAAACAATATTTTCATTTGTCCCTATTAGTTATGAAGAACTGTTGTAATATTTTATATGTTCTGGTTTTCAGGGCGCAAGTCTTCACATTATTGTAAGTGCTAGTGGCAGAGCTGTCTCAGCAAACTGAAACTGATAAAATTTAGGCTGTGCTCAGACCAGGCCTTGCCCTGCCCTATGTTTCTTCATATAATATAAAACGGTATTTTCAGGCAGAGCTTTTCCCTGAGAGAGTCCACCTCACAAGCAGTATTTCATTCCATTTTGAGTGTAAACTCGGAGACAGGATGACTCTGTACCTTAGTAGACACATAAATACTACCATCTGCCCAATACCACCCATAAGGCACAGACTACTAAACAACTTATTCCTAAAAGCGTAAAGTTTCCACACTAAGAAGTTACTAAATTACTATCCTATGACTTTATTAAAGTCCTTCAGGAAAACCAGGAACTCGTTACATTGGCCCTGCTATGCACTCACCCTCACCTGGACCTCCTAAAGCAAAGAACGCCTGACACTGCCATGGCAATAGCCCCCACCTGTCCTTTTCAATATGACCATATGTGTGTGCCAAGGAACTGACAGACAGAAAACTTCTGAGTGACCCAAGGGCTTCAGTTCAGCTTGGCTCTTACTGCTATCGTGACCTATTCAAATTGCTGCCCATCCATCCACCTGTTCACCTGTCTGGACCTAGTTCTGCACTTCACTGTAGGATCCCAGAGTCCCTCACCTCACCTCTTATAGCTCCACTCAGCTCTGAAGCATAGCTCAACTTAGACTCCCCACTTGATTCTTAGCACCACTAGCAAAAGCCCATCTGTAATGACTCTCTGTGTATCTGTATCAGCCTCCTACCTCTGCCTTTCATGTGGGCTTCTTTGCATCTCCTGGAACTCTGTTGTGGCCTCAGTAACACTTTGTAACCATTCTGTAACCTGTATACATTAATACACACACACACACACACACACACACACACACACACACTTGTGTGTGTGCATGTATGTGTGGGCAGTGAGAGTGGGATAGAATTTATGCTGTGCTATATAATATGTAATCTGAAATTAACATTAGTAGTTAAGACTGGAACAAGGGACAGCCTGTGTTAGGTTAAAGAGCTAGCTCAGCAGTTAAAGCACTTGCCTATGAAGCTTAATTATCCAGGTTTGATTCCCCAGCACCCACTTAAGCCAGATGTGTAAGGTAACACTTGCATCTAGAATTTGTTTGCAGTGGTTAGAGGCCCTGGAACTCCCATTCTCTCTCTCTCGCACTTGCTCTCTCTCTATCTTGCTCTCTTTCCCTCTTTCTGCCTATTCTTCTCTCTCAAATAAATAAGGAATAAAATAAAATAGGTAAAGTAAAGTCACAAAGAGAGGATTGGTCATTAATTATATAACAAACCAAATGCAATGTAAAAGTCAACTTGCATCTCTTTCCTGCTAGTAAGATGAAAAGACTTGTAAGGAATGTGCCCCAAAAAATATCATAAAAGCTAGAGTAGTTGTCCCCAAGTTGGAAGGAGGGATGGTGGAAAAGAGAGCAAGGGAGAGTGGAAAAAAGAGAGAGGAAGTTATTCATAATGTAATGTAATGTAAATAAGTGATTAACCTTGTTACATTTTTTTTCCTGTTTACACACAGGATATACTCATGTAAATTTGCAGCACATTAGAAAATACCACATCCCACAATCATAGCACATAGTCTGTGTACATGATTTAAACCAAGAAAATGATGCAGAAGTATAAGATCAGCTACCCATGGTTACTCAGTCATTCACAGGGCTTCAGATATATTCTCTATTGTTTATAAATCATTAGATTCTAACTTTGTTAAGAGGAATTTTTCATTCCTCACAAATCCATATTCATGATTAAATTTGAATCCATGAGTGGAGAGCAAATCTTGCATAGAGGATTGCCTACTTATGTATCTATCTATATATGCTGTCCTGTATGAAGGTGGGGATTGATTTCAGAAGGAAAGAACATGAGAATTGGGGAGCAAACACTTCACAATGGAGAATTATGGCAAGATTTCCCACAGGTGACACTTCAGTGTCATTAGTGATAAGAATGTTAACATTATGCTTAGCTACTGTGAAACATCAAGATAACTTTTATGCTCTTCTTGACACAAACCAGTAACTCTAGTGTAACATACAAACATAGACCCAGGTTGAGGACTACCCAGAAAAACACCTGCTCAGAACTTAGGGAATGTAAATTCACACTGGCACACTCTAGAGGAGGTGAAGGAGACATGATAGAGAAGCTCATGAGGGACATTGGGCCAGACCCCAGACAGAAGAAAAGTTCATGATCAGACAACTATGTTGTGGAGTTCACTTGCTAGAAAAAAGTAAACTAAACCAAGTAAGTTTTGGATGTCAAGCTAGCAGTGACCATTCTTTTAGGAGATATTAAGTGGGACTGTTCACTGATATACCTCAGAGGCAGTTAAATGAGAAGGAGACTGCCCTTTACATCATAAAATAGACATCAGACCTCACTGATTCCTGCATGGATTTACACTTTGAACTTCAGGTAGATAAGAAAGGCCATAAAAATTCGGGTGATGAAAACATAAGAGGTGAAAAAGATAACAGGTGTCATAAAACAATCTAGAAATGACCAGTAGACCTGCAGCATGAGAACAAAAGGACAGAGAAGACATTTGTGATTTTTAAGTTTTTGTTTTTATGAGAGAAAGAATGAGTGAGAGAGAGAGAGTGAGAAAGAAATAATAAGAATGAATGGGCATGCCAGGGCCTCTAGCCACTGCAAACGCACTCCCAATGCATTTGCCACCATTTGTATCTGGCTTACTTGGGTACTGGGAAATGAAACCTGAGTCCTTAGGTTTCGCAGGCACATAACTTAACTGCTAAGCCATCCCTCCAGCCCCATTTGTTAGTTGTGACTAAGAACTTAAATCTTCTTTCTAAAGTCAAACAGAAGATCCAAGGGTTATATGAAGGCTTACATTTCCAGTTTCTAACACAGTTTATAACTTCACAGTCGCTGCTCTAATGCATGTACTGAAACAAGAACAAGGAAGGTGAGATGGATGAAGAAAAGGTAAGAAAAATAAATGGAAAACTTGTTTTCCTGAGGCAGGCATTCCAAGCGGAGGGTGTACACTGAACCAGGAAGCATGGACAATGACATCTCAATCATGAGCCAGTGAGCTCTTCAATAAAGCAAAAACAGTTGCCTTTTAACTTCATGAACTGTGTTAGCCGGTCTAAATGTGTTTCTATAAATACCCTGAATTGTTTCTCATTTGTTGCCTTTTGCTTGGTTAGAGCATTATCATATTATAAAACACTGATCAATCTACAAATGAATATCTAAGTAAAATATGAAAATATTATTTAAAAATATTGTATAATTTCTTTTTCATACCTGTTTGAGTGGCAGGACAAAATGTGTCCAGTTTTCACAGAATCTCACAAAAGATCTATGCTGCCCTTCAAATGAGTAAGTGTGGGCTATGACTTGGAGAATTATATAGCTCAATACATTTGTGGTGGTTTGAATAGAATAGATGCCCCCCAATATATTCAGTTGTTTGTTTGTAGTTTGCATCTGCTGGCTACCTGGCTGGAGGCAATGTCACTAGGTGGTCTTAAGGTGTGGTGGTGGGTTTCAGATTTCAATCTAAAGATGTGCAAAGTGTGTCTATCTGGAGTTCCTGAAGTGTGCTATGGCTTTTGTCTTTTGACTTGTACTTCTCTCTCTGTCTGCTTGGGTCTGTGAAAGCAGACCAGCTTCTTCTGCCATTTATGGAACTTCCCCTGGATCTGTAAGCTTCAATAAATATCCCTTCTTCCATAACTGTGCCTGGTCTGGAAGTTCATCTCAGTGAACCTGAATCTGTCTGCTACAACTTTTGTCTTTGGACTGAGTAGTTAAGATTGCCAGGACCTGAATTCAAGTTGAGAAGCAAGTCAACATGGAAGGAGAGACAGTCTGGACAGCTGACAGGGTTAGCAGCAAGTGTGGTGCAGCAGCAATATGGAGGGAGATGTTTGGGAAAAGAAAAAGCATTAGATTCTAGCATAGGGGAAATGTAGAAAATAATTTTGAGAGTAAAGATATACCACACATCATTTCAAGGGTGCCAGGGTATGAATAGACATATCCCAGTTATGTTTAACAATACAGGCAAAGGTTTTCTTGGGATCAATGTCTGGGGATGTCTTGATTTGTTCAATTTTATCCATTATCTGTATATAGGTAGATAATACATAGAGATGATAGATAGATGTTAAATAGATAGAGATGGATGATAGATGACACATTTTGAATTCACTTGGTTATATCTACAAATGAGAAATGCCTCTGTCAAAAATACAGAGTCCTACTAATCCTGAATCCTACTTTTCAGCAGAGGAAGAATGACAGACTATGGCAACAAGTCCTGTGTGGACCTGGGTGTTGATCAGGGCTGCATAGAAGAAACATGGAGAGGAGAGGGCTTGAGAATATGGCATTTTTAATGAGAGAATTTTCAGCCTAAATGAGGTAGCACAGTGAACTGATGATAGGTGGTTAGATCCTGAGGGAAATGCAGCAATGAGTCATGCAGGTGTGGCACAGGCATGCCCAGAGGCCAGGTGAACCCCACCTCCTAACATTTTGGAAAAGGAACTAAAGTATGATGCCACCAAACAGTGGACTGCCTGTCAGCAAGAAAATGAAAGAGTGTTATCACAGGAAGCTTTACAGGTTACACAAAGAGCTGTGAGTTCTACTCTGAAAGAGTACCCTTGAAATGATGTTTTATATGGGTTTACTGTCAATAAGGCAAGGAATGAAAGATGGGACTCAGGAAGGAAATGTCACTATTGACTTCCAAATGAGCTGCTTCTCAGGATACAGATGTCATTAATACAACATGGTGAGAGGAAGGGTGAACCATGGAGAACCAAGCAGAACCATGGAGATTTTTCACTGTGAAGTAGGTCAACATGAATATTGTGGTGAATCCAAACATCACCATACTAAAAATGTAGCTCATCGTCATGCACTGCTGGAATCAGTGTGTTCTAGAGACAATAATGTACAGTGTTGGAGTGGAGGGCTAAAATTGGCAAGCTGGAAGATTTTTGAGAAGATAGGTAAAATATCATGAAAAAGTGAGGATCCATATTGGATGGGACTTCAGAGGAAGTCATTGCAGTTGGAGAGCCTTGATTGCAGAGGTTACAAGGGGATGGCTATTAAATTGTGTACTGGTGGACTTGGATGTTAGCATGGCAGGGATAGCAGTAATAAGGAGGTCATGGCAGAAATCTTTTGGGAAAGTTATATGAAGGACAATTCAGAAAAAAGATAAAACAAATACAAATAATGGCACATAGCTACACAAGGCAGGTGACATTAAGGGAATCATGTGACTGGGAAGTATATAAGGTAATTTTTATTGAAGAAAATGTTATGCAAATATTTCTACCATTCATCACAGCCATCCATCATGGCCATGCATGTCCATCATGTTTCTCTACCATACAATATGACCACCATCTATCATCACTACCATCCGACTCCACTGTCTGTCTCCATTGTTCATGGCTATCATCCATTTCCACCATCCATAACCAGAATTTTTCAGCTTCATTAACTAATAGGAAATTTTTAAGAGAAAAATCGTAGGTATAATATAATGAAAGGTGAAGAAACTCATTAGGAAGGAAAATTTGCAAATAAGAAACTGAGAGAGAGAAAATGATAGAATGGACCAATGGACAAATGCGTGATCTACTGGATGGATGGATGGATGGATGGATGGATGGATGGATGGATGGACAGATAGATGATGGTTTATGATGCTAAATGACATGGGAATAAAGTATAAAAGATTAGACAAAACATTGAAAGAAGAAACCAATATTTTCAAGTCAAGTAGTCCTTCAGCAGATACCACCTCTGTCTAAAATAATCTTCATCACAACCATGTGTACTAATTATATAATATACTACTAATTTTGTCAATGAAGCATCCAATATTGAAAGCATTTTAGAATTTTCACTCAGTCACAAGCCAATGTCACAACCTGAGTTTAAGCCCCTGTGTTGGCGGGGGTACATAGGTAGGACATAAGATTTGTTGGTGAGCGTGGTCACAGTGGTGTGGAGCAGCACTTTTGAAGCACTCAATCATTCAGGGCTTCTCTACCATGATTTGGATGATGCATTTGATCTGAAAGCCTTCAGGAATGGGCTGTTTTCAGCCACCATGTCTTCTAATTTATTTGTATTAAACTTGTCCTTTGAAATGTGTGGATCTTCTAGTGGTCAGAGAACTTGAACTTCACCATGTTCAGGGCCTATACTACATTTTTTCCCATTTATTTGCAGTTTGGTACAGATAAATATGATAACATGGTCAATGTGAACCAAGACTGTTGTGCCTGGGGCTTCCCAGGGGCCACCTGTGCCTGTCTAGAACCCATTAGCCCTGGCACAGAACATCATATTGATGCACCTTGACTATGAGAACTATTAGTGCCACAACTACTACATACTTGTTAGCACAAACATAAGCAGTCTCCAGAGCTTCAGAGAGAGCAGTTCAAGGTAATCTGACAGTGTATGGCCATGAAGTAGGAATCTGTCCATTTCTGACAAGATAGTGGCATCAGAAACACATGGGAAGAAGGAAGATTCTAGATGTGGTTTGATTTTACCATCCTGGTTACTTCAGGCAGGGCAGAGGCTCATAGTGATTCCCTGATTTTAGGGAGCATGTCAAAGAAGAAGAGCAAAGCAGCACTATATTTACTTCCAAAACCCGGTCAGGAAGCATTTTAAATTTAGTTGTTTTTTGTTGTTGTTGTTGTTGTTGTTTGTTTGTTTGTTTTTCGAAGTAGGGTTTCACTCTGGTCCAGACTGACCTGGAATTCTCTATGTATGTAGTATCAGAATGGCCTTGAACTCACTGTGATCCTTCTATCTCTGCCTCCTGAGTGCTGGGATTAAAGGTATATGCCACCACATCCAACTTTTAATTTAGTTTTAGTTTATCTAAAAGCATAATAAATACCTTTGCAAAATACAAGATGGGTAGCCAAAGATACCTAAGGTCAGAGGCCTTATTTATACTTTGTAGTTTTGATTTATTCAAACTGGCCATGTCTACCTATACAACTGGCTAAAATTGGCACCCAGATCCATCTACTCAATTAACCTTCTTAAACCATTGATTTAATTAATTACTGTGTTTTCATTCTCCATGTGTCCACTAATTTCAGTAAATATCTTCACAGTTGGTTCTATGCCCAGCATTGTGCTAAGAATGAATGATTCAATGGCTAAATATAGTGAGTGTCTTTTGGACCAGGAAATGCATGGCCCTCACCTTTAACAAGGAAGGTGGGGAGTGGAATGACAGTATGACAGGGAATAAACTCACACTTCAGCTTCTTCCTCTAGAAAGGTACATCCACACCTCATACAGATCTTAGAGATGTGTAAAACTGAAGCCCTTTCTTTGTCCATAGTGCCCTATGGTTGCTCTACTCCAGAGAAGAAGCAGCATTCACCTACATGGTTGCTAGAAGTTTGTGGTTCTTGATGCCAGATAAACATCTAAGATAGTATTTCACAAGTCTAAAACCCAGTTATAGATCCAGTTGGAACCAGTATGGAGAGAAAATTACAGCTGTTCTGTCCATAGTAGTGCTGAAAGGTGTCATCATTGTTGAGAGGAAAATAATCAGGAAATAATGGTCCAGAAATCAATGCATCTCAGGATAAAACTACATGAAAATCCCTCTAAAACTAGTTAAGTGGAGGTCATAGCTCTGTAGAAGAACTCAAGGGACTTCAACCTCTCTCAGAGTTCATAGTGCTCATTGTGAAATCCTTTGTGACTGATGGAAAGGAGAATAGATGCTCTTTTGAATGACTCTTTTTGTCAAGAAACACAAAGGTAGATGCCACCATTTGTAAAAGTTCATAACTGTGGGTTAACAGGTGTAAGATGTGCCCTGCAACCCATTGTGGTATACAACAGGAAGCAAAGGGATGTTCCATGGAATATTATCCATTCCAGAGAACTTCATGAAACTGCTGATCCAAGCATATTGCCTTATAAGTAGATCTATAATTTTCCCAAAGAAATTCCTGGAAAGAAAAGTGCCGTAAATATAATGCCATAAAGTATAAAGATAATGTGCCAATAAGTAAAATTGTTTAAGGATTTTATTTCATCATCTTTTAACATCTGCTGTCTCTATAAAGCAGTAAATACTTTGTATTAAGTAGATCCCATGCCTGTATATGTCCATGTGTGAGGCAAAAGTAAAGATACCTAATCATTTACGTAAATGGCAGGCACAGGTTGTTGCATGATTTAATCTAACTTTAGAGGAGACATCAATACTAGAATCTAATCCATAATTCTGATTTCGGAAATGAAAGTTTTAACCATTTTTATTTAGAACTTTATAATATGAACATAGCATAAATTGGTCATATTTTCATTGAATGATACTCATGTGTTCCCTCTCTCCTGCCCCCAATGCACTGATGATCTCTGAAGTGAGGTTATCAATAGTCTTTATGGGGTCATGAATGCACCAGTCAGTCTCTGACATGGGGCAATGCCTTAGAATACACATTCCCACCATGTGGCTCATACATTGTTTCCATCTTCTCTTCCATAATGTTCTCTAAGCCATGGTAGATGTGTCCTGAATCTCCTTTACTATTGAGTTCTTGGCAGCCACTGACTTTTTTTTTTTTTTTTTTTTTTGATGAATTTTGAATCTCCTCAGGATCTACCACTATCTACATGGAGGAGGGTGTCAGGTTAGCAGTGAGAGCAGCACTCATATTAAATATATCACTTTCTCTGTAATGTTTCCTGAGCCCTGGCAGATGTGATAGAAATGACTTGTCTCATATAAGCAGTGGGTTTTCTTTGCTTGTCATTCTGATAGGTATTGGGTCTCCAGGTATTTGCCACCTGCTGTAAAAAGCAGATTCTCTAGCCAAGAGTGAGAGCAGCATGTATCAAGGCAGATGAACATAGATATTTAGAAGCCTTTTCCATGGGCATACCCTGTCTTTTTAGCCAAAGAACAGTGGAAGCTTCCCTCTAGGGTCTATGACTTTTCAACCTATATGCATTTGACTTGGTTCTCAGTACCAGATATGAAATCCATCTCACTGATGGGCCTCATATCGAATCAGAAAGCAGCTGATTATTCTCATAGCCTGTATGCCACCACTGCACTGGAACATCTTGCCTGGCTGTTAACCAAAAATTTCATACAATTTTATATTTAAAAATAATATTAGTAAATTTTCAAATTTTGAGCTAGTGAGATAGATCAGTAGTTAAAGATGCTTTGTTGGTGAAGCCTGCTGGCCCTGGTTTAATTCCCAGTACCTAAGTAAAACCAGATGCAGATGCACAAAGTGTGACATGTGCCAAGATGCCCTGGCACCCATTTACTCTCTCACTCTCTCTTTATCTTTCTCTCCCCACAGAAAAATCAAAATACCTTAAAATAAAATAAAATTTTATCCTTAGCAAAATGTATTATATTACAGTTTGGGGCCCAACACCTTGAAACACTGTAAGTTCCACAATGCCAGGGTAAGCATCTAACCAAGCATAGTTAATAGGATGAAGGGACTTATTTTTGCTTATATATTCAGAGAAAGTGTCATCATGAAATTGGCTATCTTTCACAGATATGAGCAGAGAAACCACTAAACAGCCAGAGCCACAAGCAAATACAGAAACCTGCCAGAACTCAAATTCTCTCCCCATACCTTCAGGGTGGAATTTAGATCTGCCCCGAGGGATACCGCAGAGCTCCATTCTAGGATCTGCCCCAAGTGCCACCTCCTCCAGCCTGAAAACTGGAGATCTAAGTTACAAGTGTAATTTTAATAAAACATCTGAGTCTATGGGCCCATACATTTTCAAATTATCATATTCACCTAGCATGTTTAGCTGATAAATGAATGTTGCTGGCAGCAGTTTATGAATGCATTTACTGACTAGTGTTTCCCGTGAATAATGGTACATTGCTACTAGATTTTGTTGCAGTGGACCACAAACTACAGTGAAAATTTCAGTAGAGAACTTTATCCATGAAAACATGTGTCAATCATATTTTTGACACTGTGGTGAAACATTTGAGATAAACAACTTAAACGAGGAAGGGTTCCTTTTTTGCCATTGGACCCCTTTTATTCTGGCTAGTTCTTCTACTTTGACGTCTCATGTTTGTGTCCCACTTTGCCTAACTAGGAGTGCATGCATGAGTATGGGAAAGGGGTTATTTATGTTAGTGCATGAAACTAACCCATCTCACCTAAGGTCAGAATGGCCATGTTGCAGTCCAGTTCGCATTGCTGGTAGAAATCTCCCAACAAAGAGCAACTTCTGGGAAAAAGTGATTTATTTTGGCTTACAGGCTTGAGGGGAAGCTCCACAATGGCAGGGGAATATGATGACATGAGCAGAGAGTGGACATCACCCCCTGGCCAACATAAGGTGGACCACAGCAACAGGAGGGTGTGCCAAACATTGGCATGGGGAAACTGTCTATAAAGCCCATAAGCTCACCCCCAACAATACACTCCGTCCGGGAGGCATTAATTCCTAAATATCCATCAGCTGGGAACCTAGCATTCAGAACACCTAAGTTTATGGAGGACACCTGAATCAAACCACTACATTTCGCCCCTGGCCCCCATAAACTGATATCCACACATGATGTAAAATATAATGCATTCATCTCATTTTAAAAGTCCCCATAGTTTTTATCAATCCCAATGATGTTCATACATCTCCATAGTCCAAGGTCTTTTAACTGAGCCATAATACCAAAAAATAACCTCAAAAAACCCATAATGGCACAGAATAAATATTCACACTGCAATAGATGGCATTGGGCATAGCAAAGAATCATTCAACCAATACAAGATTTAAAACAACCAGGGCAAACATCAAACTCTGTAGCTTCAAGTCCAACAACTTTAGCCAGTGACAAATCTTCAAGTCCGATTATTCTAACCAGCAACAAGTCTCTGGCATTCCAATTCCACCTCTCCAGCTAGGCTACTCACAGTCCTGGAAAACTTCTTCCAGGCTGGCAGCTCCTTGGCAGCCATCTCATGGTCCCGGCATCTCCTCTGGGTCTCCACTGAAAGCCACAGTTCATCCTCATGGCCCCATGGGGTCTCTCTGCAGGCAACCAGCAAACCCGCTTCACACTGCCCATGGCCATTTCCAAGACACAAGACCGTGTTACAAACTCAATGACCCTCTTTCCAGCATTTCTTGTACTCCACAATACCAGGTAGGGTGCCAATTTGTTAATCCAGGGGGGAATAAAGCAGACTTTGAAGAACAGGACACTCCTTGATCACTCAGTCCCCTTCTAAAGAGTCTACATTCTTCTTGTTGCCCCAACACAGGTCAGCTATCCCAGTCTCAAAAGTTGTAATCTCTCAGTTGCAGCTGAACGGGCAAGAGTTCACCCAAAGATTTTTCTTTCTGTGCCATATCCCTCTGCTCATACCAGTTCATTTCTACACAAAGCAACCCCGCACAACTTCTCAGGACATGGGCATAAGAGCAAGATTTTTACACAAACTGCTAGCTCAGTCCAGGCAAAGCTCTTTCACACCCTCATAAACCAAACCTCACAGTCCATAGTTCTTATTACATTCATGTCTTGCAGCTCATACCAGAACAGTCCATCCAGCTGTACTTACAGCACTGCAAGGCATCTCTTAGGCCAAGGTTTCCATTCCTTCCACATTCCTCTTGAAAATAAGTTCCAAAAGGCTGAAGCCACATAGTCAGGTATCTAGCAGCAACCCCACTCCTCGATACCACTTTACTGTTGCAGTCCGGTTCGCATTGCTGGTAGAAATCACCCAACCAAGAGCAGCTTCTGGGAAAAAGAGATTTATTTTGGCCTACAGGCTTGAGGGGAAGCTCCACAATGGCAGGGGAAAATGATGTCATGAGCAGAGGGTGGACATCACCCCCTGGCCAACATAAGGTGGACCAACAGTGAATATTGGCATGGGGAAACTGGCTATAAAGCCCATAAGCCCGCCCCCCAACAATACACTCCCTCCAGGAGTCATTAATTCCCAAATATCCATCAGGTGGGAACCTAGCATTCAGAACACCTAAGTTTATGGGGGACACCTGAATCAAACCACCACAGGCCATAATCAGAAAAACAAAGGACATAAAATGTTGGCAAGAGTGTGGGAAAATAGGAACTCTTATTCCCTCTTAGTGTAATGTATACTGATATAGCCATTATTGAAATCAGTATGGATGTTTCTCCAAAAGCCACAAATAAATATACCATATGATCCAATGATAGCACTTCTTAGCGACTCTCTATTCTGCTACAGAGATACTTGCTCATCCATGTTTATTGCTGATCTATTCACATTAGGTAGGAAATGAAATCACCTAGCTGCCCATCAACTGATGAATGAATGATGAAGATGTGGTATATATACACAATGGAATTCCATTCAACTGTAAAGAACAACAAAATTATGAAGACATAGAAAAATGTATGAACCTGGAAAACACTGTACATAATGATCTGTCTTCCTTTTAGGATGATCTGCTCATAGCTTTACTCCAAGTGTAGCCAAGTATTAGTTTTTGTTCAGAGTTTCATGGGCTCTGTAGTGTATATTAAAATTTTATCTGATTGAAGTTTGTTTAATTTTGCTAATTTACATAAATGTAATATCTATATACATTATTTTTTAAATAATTTTGCCTTTCTTCATTCCCCTACCTCCCTTAACTTTAAACAAGGGTAGCCTTCTAAAAAAATTAATCTGTGGAAATGTTTGAAGTGTCCAGTGCAGAGTGTTTTATACCAGAGGCTGTCTATGTCCATCTGAGTACTTATCAGTAATTAAATTATCCACATAATCTCCTGAACTGCATCTGGATTTGAGCTAATGTTCAAACATGTGATCATCTTTCTATATTAAACACTGGATTGATCTCACCCCTTATCTGGACAGTCCAGATATGTCTAAACTTGGCCAAATTTATCTTCCCAACCAAGTAAACTATGAAAACAGAAGGTAAGTTAAAGTGATTTGCTTACTCCTATGTCTTCTGAAATATTTTAACAGATTTCAGTTATTTTCAGAGATACGTATCCCTATTTGAGACAGAGAAAAATGGGTTAGATATTAAATTTTTCAACATAAACTTACAGAAGTATAATGACTTCTTTATTGAAGAAGAGATAATATAAATTAATTTTATTTTTCATTTATTGAAACTAATTAAGACATTCTACTTTACATTGGAGGGACTCTAATTAAAGTTTAAGTCAAGGGCAGCAAGGATTTAGAGCTCAGGGACTTTGAGTGAAAATATAGATTGACCATGCTTTTAGTCAAGGCAAGACTGACATCAGTTTATCAGACACCTGAACACACACACCAGCCAGAAACAGCTGATCCGTCAGAATCCATGAGCATCAGAAACAAGGGAGAAGAGATGATGAGAGGAACTGATGACAGAATTGCTAAGTACATTTAAGATGGAGTAGAAAGTAAAGCTCTGATCATACTTTACTAGGTTATTCTTCCCCTCAAATCCTTATTTCTCCTGATGAAAATATAACCAGCATAGTCTCTTTTAAGATTTTATTGTCTGCAAGGAAGTTATACAGAAAAGCCAGGCATGATGATTAAGTACTTCGGAGGCTGAGGCAGGAAGGTCTTCAGTATGAGGTCAGCCTGGGCTATATAAAGAATTAAAGTCATGTCTGGGTTTTATAAAAAGACCCTGGCTCAAAATATTTTTTTTTTAATTTATTTATTTGAGAGCGACAGACACAGAGAGAAAGACAGATAGAGGGAGAGGGAGAGAATGGGCACACCAGGGCTTCCAGCCACTGCAAACAAACTCCAGACACGTGCGCCCCCTTGTGCATCTGGCTAATGTGGGACCTGGGGAACCAAGCCTTGAACCGGGGTCCTTAGGCTTCACAGGCAAGTGCTTAACCGCTAAGCCATCTCTCCAGCCCCAAAATATTTTTAAAAATGTTCTGTATAAGTAAAATTATAAAGGTGAGGTACACAGCATTTACAAAAATTTACCTTCAAGGGCTGGAGAAATGGCTCAGCACTTAAGGTACTTGCTGTAAAGCCTAAGGATCCCAGTTCGATTACCCACTATTCATTTAAAGCCAGATGCACAAAGTCACACATGCCTCTGGAATTTGTTCATTGTAGTGGCTGCATGGCCTACCCATTGTCTCTCTCCTCTCTCTCTCTCCCAAATAAGTATTTTTAATTGTTTTCAATAAACACCAATGAAGTGCACTTATTGGAATGTATATAAGGGCTGGGAAGATGGCTCATTGGATAAAAACTTGCTATGCAAGCCTGATAACCTGAGTTCAAAGTCCCAGAACCCATGTAAAACCATATGCAATAGCCAGCACTCCAACAGTAAGATAAGATGAGAATACAGGGAAAACTATTTGAGATTTGGATGGTGAAACAGAGCCCAAGCATATCATGTACATATTTTTTAAACTCCATACTGGAGGAAGGTGTGTAGAACTTGTTGCTACCACCCCTCCCTCATGTTGTATCTTGGGTCCCTGCCTCCAGCATGAAACTCTAGAGGCAGAGGCAGAGTCTTTTAGCTGTCAATGAATTTAGCTGGGTTCATTGGAGTGGAGCCCTCATGATAGATTTGCACTCATATAAGAATTTTTATTCCTTGTTTTCTTCTCTTCTCTCCTCTCTCTCCGTGTGTGTGTGTGTGTGTGTGTGTGTGTGTGTGTGTGTGTGTGTGTGTGTGTGTGATGCTCATTTGCAAGCCAAGGAACAAGTCTGTCCAAAAATGGAACCAGCCTGTATCTTAATCTTGGATCTCTACTTACAGCCTCTAGAGCTGTGAGGATAAATATCTGCTGTTCCTCTCTCATGGTAGGCTATTTTGTCACAGTGGCCAGAGCTGACTACCACACTGTATCTGCACAAACGTGCAGGCCTTTTTGCTCTGAGTCATGACCCCTCACCACACAGGTAGGACTCCTCAAGTTCTTACTCCACTAACAACATGGAACATTGATCTCAGTATGTAACCTGAGAGCTGCTGAGTCCCTGGGCTCCTGAGATTGTCTTAGTGTGAATGTTCTCAAAGATTGTCCCTTATGACCTTCACATCTGCCCACCTTCTTGTGAAAATTGACAAGTTTAGGGTGGAGGGTGTGTACATGTTTTAATACTCTCCTAGCATATTCTTTCATTATTTACAATGCTTGTTATTTAAAAGTGAAAGAGAAGTGAGTATTACACTTTTCCGTTTCTTACCTAGAGAAGGCATATGTTTTGTTGGAGAGGTTGAAGTTTGTCTGTTTCTAGGCTCTCTGGGAAGGCGTTCCATTCTAGATCAATAGCTATTGGTTCATGAGCCGTTGGTGCTCCCCATTAAAATAAAATTAGACTGTCACCCAGAAAACAATCTTTGAACCATGTTTCAATTTCCAAGTGATCTACAAGGACAGAATATTAATCAGCCCATGCTTTGGGGAACTGAAGCCACAGTTATAAATATTTCCTCAGGATATATTATATAAGACAATTCAGTTACTGATGAGGCATGAATGCTTCTAATGGCATATTCTGTAGGGTGATTTATTTTAATTGTCACTTTGGGACCTGTTATTACACAGTGTTAGGATGGGTCACTGCATTAGAAAATTAAAGCTGATGAAAGACATTCATTTTTCAGCCTGTTTGTAAATCCAGGCTTTGGGGATAAAGAGATGAGGACTGTGTATGAATCCCGTGTCACTACTGACTCAGCAGCCTCTACTTCTTCCAGTGTTGGAGATTGCCCTGCCTCATCTCTGTCACTCTGCTATGTGATACGGGGACTTTGATATTGTGGGACATCCTGTAATCACCAAATGCTGCCTGTGGCAGCTTCCAATAGGGCATGTCTTTTACCCAGGACACTAGTTCTCTAGTTACTTTCAGGTATGCTTAGGATTGAAAAGGTTTAAACCCACAGTAGACCTGAAGAAATATAAGCATCCAGGCATTAGCAAACTTTAAGGGTTATTTCTAACTTCCATCTGATTTGGCCTCTAATGTCTTCTACAGCTTGTTGGTATTGTCTTGCACAAAGGTCAAGGATTAGTTAACCTGAACAAGTTTGTAACTGGTGAAATACAATGCCAGGAAGAATTTACTCATAGAAAACACTTAATACTTTCATAATGATAAATTTTATATTGTTTCTTGGATAAAAATAATAGAGTTATGTTAAAATACATGCATATTGAGTGTGGAGTGCCATGGCCCCAACTTCAAGGATAACATATATTATTTAGTTGTTGGACATAGCCTCATAGAAAAACTAGCAGGTAGGCATGTGAGGTGGGAAGTTTGGAAGGCATAAAAATGGCAAGTGGCCAGGACCAAAGGCAGCAATTCTAATGAGCCCTTCCAGTTCTATAGATCTTTTGATCAAGTACAATAGCAGCATTTTGGAGAATAGAAATTCAGTCATTCTAATTTTTTTTTTCTTAAATGAATCTATCTTTTGTAAGTGTTAAAATAGAAAATTGCCTTCAAAGCAATGTCTGCTCAGTTTCTAAAGCAGAAAAAGAAAGTGAGATTTCAAAAATCTCATCT
Organism: Jaculus jaculus; assembly: GCF_020740685.1. Taxonomy (NCBI): domain Eukaryota; kingdom Metazoa; phylum Chordata; class Mammalia; order Rodentia; family Dipodidae; genus Jaculus; species Jaculus jaculus. Next base: position 60,635,695 of record NC_059103.1, on the reverse strand, counting down.
TCTGTTTCCATAATTACTGAGTTAAGAAGGAATTGTGTAAATGCAGATGAGGGTGCAGGTACCACGTGGAGATCTTCCATGTCCTAATTGTCTGTCTCAGAAAATCGTTCCTTGATGTCATCCATGAGGATACAGATTCCAGCCTTGAGAAGCTAGTACTTCAGACCATGTCCTTTGTAGCTGAGAAGGGAGCTGGCTAGTAGAAAGAAAGCTCCACAGACCACCTGCCAGCCTCTTCTGCCTCTGATGACTCACTGAGCCTACACCCAGAGGAATCTCCCTTGCTGGGGAGATTGTAGTTCCTTTTGTGTGTCCAGAGTTACTATTCCAAGTTAGGCAAGGTATTTGCAACAATACATAATGAGAAAAAAAAAATCAAACTGTTAAGTCACTGGTTTCTATAAACAAATCTAAATTGTTTCTTTGCAATTGGAATTCACTGTGGAGCAAATTCAAAATTCTTGCATCTTGTACAAATTGAACAAGAAAGAGAAAATGTGACAAGCTTACACATTACTGCTCACCTCTGAATGCATGTGGAGCATTCAAAATACTGTGTCTCCTATCCAAACATTAACTGGCCAGTTTACAGGCTTCACTGTGGATGCCAATGTGCTACCATCATTGCAGGTCTTGATCAGAGTGTGGCCATAGTGTGCACATACTAGGTATTTTGTGAAAAATCCTGATGTGTGTTCTCTGCTTATTTTCACTCATTAGAACTTCCCAAGTTAATCTGCCACGTGCATTCTGACAACATTTCCTGAAGTAGAAACTTGTTAAGAAATGAGAGATGGGCTAGAGAGATGGTTTAGTGGTTAAGGCACTTGCCTGAAAATCCAAAAGACACAGATTTCTCCCCAGTATCCACATAAAGCCAGGTGCACTAGATAGGGCATGCATCTGGAATTCGTTTGCATTGACTAGAGGCCCTGACATGTCCATTCTACCTGCCCCCCACCTTTTTTTCTGTGTCTCTTTCTTTTTTTAGATAAATAAGTAAATAAAATATAAAATTTTAAATTCAAAAAAAAAGAACTGGTAGATGACTTTGCAGTGACATAACTCATTGATTACAGTGTGGGTTATCCTCATTCCTCAATTAACTGTGCTTTCCTAAGTTTTCTCTTGATTGTCTAATCAAGAGTTAAGTTCTTTCCCAGTTCTCTTATACTTCTTAGCTTATGTTTCATATCTTGGAAACCTACTCCACCATTCTCTCATGTTCCACAAACCACTTGTCTCATCTGATTTTTATTTCCCCCTGTGTTATATGCACCTCCTAGGTATGTGACCTTTTAAATGCTTCTTGAAATCATTGTACTTGCTGCAGTCCTTCAAGGCACAATCAGCAGGCTGCTTCCATGTGCTGTTCTCACACCCCTATGCTGCTAGACACTTTGCTGGCCCATGAGTTGACTTTATTTCTGCTTTGACTCAGGACCTGTCTTAAGGATAGGTTTCCCTTGAAGAGCTCATATTCAATCAACTGTCTGGCACCTGTTACCTCATTTTCATATTTAGCATACATTTGCTAGTCTTTGTATTTTTTACTTTTTTTTTTCCTATTCTAAGTAAATAGTTAATAAGCAAATAACAGGCAGTTCACCAATCATTTCCTGCTCACTGGAGCTCATCACGCAAGGGATAGATGAGAGTAGATCTGGCATACAATTCTGCACCTGAATTCTCCTTTTCCTGATTTACAACATAAGTGTGTTCATGTGTCCCAGAAAGGGGCTGAGCCTCATGTCAGGCAGGGTAGAATCATGGTGAGAGTGGTGTCAGAATATAAGGCGTCAAAGGTATCTCCCTAGACGTATAAGCATCTGAAATGTCTGGAAGGGGCCAAAGAGTCAATATAAGAATTCTTTCTATCCTTCCTTCTCTCCCTGTGTTATCACATAGCACTATTCTCTCACCAGACTCACCTAACCTGAAAGGCATGCTTGTCCTGCCAAAGCTTTTATGAACTTCTGTTATACATATTATTTGGGGAATGCTGGGCAAAGTGGGAATGGTGGGTGTTTAAGTGAAGGTAGATTATATGATTTACTCCAAACACTGCCAAGTTCCTTGTTTTGTTTGTTTTGTGTTTTAGCAGAAAATAAGTTGGACTATGGACAGCTGGCATTCTCTTTAGATTTAAAGTCATATTCCTTATGAAACAATAGCTTTTAAACTCCCTGGGATCCTAAAGTGAGTTCCATAGTGCTAATACCCTTTATTGCTTGCAGGTTCAGAGTAGCATTCAGACCTCTCTGTGCAAGGACAGCCATTAAAAATGCTTGTCAGTTAGGATTGACAACTTATCAAATGAAAAAGAAGAAGAGACTTCTGGTTAAGATGGCGGCGTAGGGACCACCCCAAAGCAGCCTAGGGGGGAAAAGACCAAAAAAACTCAGCAAAATACACACTTTTACTAAAAAGTGAGGTGTATAGGAAATTAAAGCGGCAGCGGAGAAGTAGAAGAGTTATAGAGCATCCAGAGCCTGCACAGGTGGGAAAAGCGGTTCCGGCAGCTCAGCCAACCGCCGCGGCCGCGGCGCAGCAGAAAACCGCCAGACTCGGCTCGAGCCGCAGGAAAAGCCAGGTGCGGGATTTTCCCCTCACACCGTGCTCTCCGCAACTCGGGAAACGTGAGGGGAGAGCGGCAGCGAGCAACGGAGGAGCAGACCGCGAAGTAGAAGAACACGTGGAGCAGCGAGACAACCAGAGCAGCCGCGGCTCCCTCCCCTCCCCCACCGCCTGAGCCCAGCTCCAGAGAACAGAGCAGCGGCCCGGGACCTGGCCACGCAAACTTGGGCTGACGAAGGGACCCAAGCAGGAGCAGAGTTCGGGAGCAACATCAGCGGCTCCAGCCCCGGTACCAGCGGCCCCAGCAGCAGCAGACCCAGGAGCGGCAGCAGCGGCAGATCCCACAGCAGCAGCTTCAGGGGGAGCAGCGGAAGTGGACACAGCAGCAGCAGCTTCAGCAGCAGTGGTGGCTCCAGCAGTGGCAGCTGCAGCAGCAGAGGCAGCAGCAGGGGCTCAGATTGCCCCGTAGGAAAAGCAAGTGCCCAGCTCCAGAAATCAGAACAGCAGCCCGACGACCCAGGCAGCAACTTGACTGAGACCAAAATCACCCAAGGTAACTGGAATTGCACCAGGGAAGGGTTTCACTTGGTCACAAGCTCACTTGGATCCCTCAACAGACCAGAAATCTAAACCTCTTTGTTGATAGAGGATCTGGTCATTATAATAACTACTCTTGCATACATACTCGGGGCTGTTTTTGATTGAATGTGTACAGTGTTTAGTTAAATTTTAGAATCTACCTGTATTTTATTCCACTCAGCCTGCTTGAATACTCCTATAGCAGGGAAACTCAACCCCTAAGAACATCTTTGCAGATACTCTGAGAGTCTTAAAGGCCACACCTAATACCTTAAGGTCCTACCCTGAAAATATCTTACATCAAATCAATTGATACAGCTAAGAATACACAGCTAGCTAGAAAATCCAAGCATTAACTTAATCCAAGATGCAAAAATTTATACATTATAACACAAGAAACACTAAAAAGCAAGATGATATAAATCCACCTAAAAGTATTAATGCATCAGAAATGTCCTCCAGTGAGAAAGAGTTAGAGGAAATGCCTGAGAAAGAGTTCAAAAGAATAATCATAAATATGTTCAAAGAGGTCAAAGAACACATGAAAGCAATCAAAGAAGAAATCAAAGAGGAAAACAAAGAGGAAATCAAAGGAATCAAAGAAGAGGCAGGACACCAATTTAATGAAATAAAGAAGGCAATACAAGACATAAATAGGGAAATAGAAATAATAAAAGAAAAACCAGTCAGAATTACTAGCAATGAAGAACACAGTTAATGAAATAAAAAACTCTGTAGAGAATCTCACCAGTAGGATGGATGAGGGAGAGGACAGAATATCTAAGCTAGAAGACCAGGTGGCAGACCAAATGCAGTCCAACAAAGAGAAAGACAAACTTATAGAAAAGTATGAGTGGGAATTTCAAGATATTCGGGACACTATGAAAAGATCCAATATAAGAATTCAGGGCATAGTAGAAGGAGAAGAACTCCACTCCAGAGGCATAGTAGGCATCTTCAACAAAATCATACAGGAAAATTTACCCCAAATTGGGAAAGAGGTGCCAATACAGATACAGGAGGCCTTTAGAACCCCAGCCAGACAAAACCCAGAAAGAACCTCTCCTCGCCATATAATAATCAAACTTCCAAACACACACACCAAAGAAAACATATTGAAAGCAGTTAGAGAGAAAAATCAAGTTACCTACAAAAGCAAGCCCATCAGGATTACAGCAGATTATTCAACACAAACTTTTAAAGCCAGAAGGGCTTGGAGTGATATATTCCAAGTTCTGAAAGATAACAACTTCAACCAAGGTTACTTTATCCTGCAAAGTTATCCATTCAAATAGATGGAGAAATAAAGACATTCCATGACAAAAGCAGGTTAAAGGAGTATTTGAAGACAAAACCAGCTCTACAGAAAATACTTGATAGAATCCTCCATGCTGAACAAAAGTAAAAGCACACATATAAGGAACCTAGAAAAAACAAGCTATACTCAAATACCAGTTAACAGAAGAGAGCACAGGTAGAACCAGAACCACACACAAAAAAATAAATAAATAAAAGGCAAACATAAATACACACCTTTCAATAATATCTCTTAATATCAACAGTCTCAATGTCCCAACGAAAAGACATAGATTTGCAGACTGGGTTAAAAAGCAGGATCCTACAATTTGTTGTCTCCAAGAAACTCACCTTTCTACAAAGGATAGACATTATCTTAGGGTGAAAGGTTGGAAGACGGTGTTTCAAGCAAATGGGCCTAGAAAACAAGCAGGGGTTGCTATCCTAATATCAGACAGGGTAGACTTTAGTCCGACGTTAGTCAAGAAAGATAAGGAAGGTCACTTTAAATTGATTAAGGCCACACTCCAACAGGAGGACATTACAATCCTAAACATATATGCACCTAACATGGGGGCTCCCAAATTCGTCAAACAAACACTATTAGAACTAAGGTCACAGATAATTCCAAACACAGTGGTGGTGGGTGACTTTAACACCCCACTCCCATCAATTGACAGGTCATCCAAGGGAAAGAATAAACAGACAGGCATCTGGACTAAATGAGGTCATAGAAGGAATGGACCTAACAGATATATACAGGACATTTCATCCACAGGCTGCAGAATATACATTCTTTTCAGCAGTACATGGAACATTCTCTAAAATAGATCATCTATTAGGACACAAAGCAAATCTTAACAAACTCAGGAAAATTGAAATAATGCCTTGCATTCTATCTGACCACAATGGAATTAAACTACAAATCAGTAGCAAGAAAGGCTATAGAGCATACAAAAAATCATGGAAACTAAACAATACACTACTAAATGATGAGTGGGTCAATGAATAAATCAAAAAAGAAATCAAAAAATTTATAGAGTCAAATGATAAAGAGAACACAACATATCAAATCTCTGGGACACAATGAAGGCAGTTCTAAGAGGTAAATTTATAGCCTTAAGTGCCTATATTAAGAAATTAGAAAGGTCGCAAGTAAATGACCTAATGCTTTACCTTAAAGCCTTGGAAAAAGAAGAACAAGGCAAACCAAAAATCATTAGACGGGAAGAAATAATAAAGATTAGGGCAGAAATTAATGAAATAGAAACAAAAAGAACAATCCAAAGAATTAATGAAACAAAGAGTTGGTTCTTTGAAAGGATAAACAAGATTGATAAACCCTTAGCAAATCTGACCAAAAGAAAGAGAGAAGAGACACAAATTAATAAAATCAGAGATGAACAAGGTAACATCACAACAGATTCCAGAGAAATTCAAAAAATCATAGGGACATACTATAAAAGCATATACTCCACAAAGTATGAAAATCTGAAAGAAATGGATGATTTCCTTGATCTATATGACCTACCTAAATTAAATAAAAATGAGATTAATCACTTAAATAGACCTATAACAAGCATGGAGATCCAAACAGTTATCAATAATCTCCCAACTAAAAAAAAAGCCCAGGCCTGGATGGATTCACTGCTGAATTTTACCAGACTTTTAAGGAAGAGCTAACACCATTGCTTCTTAAGCTTTTCCAGGAAATAGAAAAAGAAGGAATTCTACCAAACTCCCTCTATGAAGGGGAAACCCTTCAACATATTGGTCTTGGCAAAGACTTTCTGAATACAACCCCAATTGCTCAGGCAATAAAACCACAGATTAACCACTGGGACCTAATGAAATTACAAAGATTTTGCACCACAAAGGACACAGTGAAAAAAGCAAAGAGGCAACCTACAGAATGGGAAAAAATCTTCGCCAGCTATATATCTGATAGAGGATTAATATCTAGGATATACAAAGAACTCAAAAAGTTAAATAATAAGGAATCAAACAAGCCAATCAAAAACTGGGCTATGGAGCTAAATAGAGAATTCTCAAAGGAAGAAATACGAATGGCATATAAGCATCTAAAAAAATGTTCTACATCACTAGTCATCAGGGAAATGCAGATTAAAACTACATTGAGATTCCATCTCACTCCTGTCAGATTGGCCACCATCATGAAAACAAATGATCATAAATGTTGGCGGGGATGTGGAAAAAAAGGAACCCTTCTGCACTGCTGGTGGGAATGCAATCTGTTCCAGCCATGTGGAAAACAGTGTGGAGGTTCCTAAAACAGCTAGAGATTGATCTACCAAATGACCCAACTATAGCACTCCTAGGCATATATCCAAAGGACTCATCTCATTTCCTTAGAAGTGCATGCTCAACCATGTTTATTGCTGCTCAATTTATAATAGCTGGGAAATGGAACCAGCCTAGATGTCCCTCAACAGATGAGTGGATAATGAAGATGTGGTACATTTATACAATGGAGTTCTACTCAGCGGAAAAGAAAAATGAAGTTATGAAATTTGCAGAAAAATGGATGGACCTGGAAAGTATTATTCTAAGTGAGGTAACCCATGCCCAGAAAGCCAAGCGCCACATGTTCTCTCTCATATGTGGATCCTAGCTACAGATGACTGAGCTTCTGTGTGAGAATGAAAATACTTAGTAGCAGAGGACAGTAAGTTGAAAAGGAGACATAAAGGTGGAGAAAGAAAGTGAGGAGGATACTTAATAGGTTGATATTGTATATATGTAATTACAATGATTGTAATGGGAAGGTAATATGATGGAGAATGGAATTTCAAATGGGAAAGTGTTGGGGTGGGGAGGGAGGGAATTACCATGGGATATATTTTATAATCATGGAAAATGTTAATAAAAATTAAAAAAAAAAGAAAGAAAAAGAAGAAGAGTCAGGTGAATTTCAAATTAGAAAAACACTTACTATTGTTTTATTTTGGGTGTGTACCAACATTACTAAGTTCATATATATGTGTGTATATATGTATATATGTAAAACTTCTCTACTAACAGACAACAAACCATGGTATTCTATATAAATCTGAAGGGCATTGACACCTCTTTATCTTTCTTGACGCCTCTGCTCAGCCATGCTATTAGCTCTGTGGGTGATGTTCATCTGTGTCCTAAGCTCATTGGCTACAATCTGTTTCATATGATTTATTTATTTGAGAGAGAAATAGGCAAGTAGAGAGAGAAAGACAGAGAGAATAGGAATCCCACCACTGTAAATGACATCCACGTATGTGCACCCCCTTGGGCATCTGGTTTACATAGGTCCTGGGGAATTTGGCATTTGGCTTTCTGGACCTGGGTAACCTCACTTAGTATGATCCTTTCCAGGTCCATCCATTTTTCTGCAAATTTCTTAACTTCATTTTTCTTTACTGCTGAGTAGAACTCCATTGTATAAATTTGCCACATCTTCATTATCCACTCATCACTTGAGGGACATGTAGGCTGGTTCCATTTCCCAATTATTATAAGTTGAGCAGCATTATAAACATGGTTGAGCACGTACTTCTAAGGAAATGAGATGAGTCCTTTGGATATATGCCTAGGAGTGCTATAGCTGGGTCATATGGTAGATCAATCTTTAGCTGTTTAAGAACCTCCACACTGATTTCCACAATGGCTGGACCAGGTTGCATTCCTACCAGCAGTGTAGAAGGGTTCCTCTTTTTCCACATCCCCGCCAACATTTATGATCATTTGTTTCCATGATGGTGGTCAATTTGACAGGAGTGAGATGGAATCTCAATGTAGTTTTAATCTACACTTCCCTGATGGCTAGTGATGTAGTACATTTTTTTAGATGCTTATATGCCATTTGTATTTCTTCCTTTGAGAATTCTCTATTTAGCTCCATAGCCCAGTTTTTGATTGGCTTGTTTGATACCTTATTATTTAACTTTTTGAGTTCTTTGTGTATCCTAGATATTCATCCTCTATCAGATATATAGCTGGCGAAGATTTTTTCCCATTCTGTAGGTTGCCTCTTGGCTTTTTTCACTGCGTCCCTTGCAGTGCAAAATCTTTGTAATTTCATGAGGTCCCAGTGATAAATCTGTGGTTTTATTGCCTGCACAATTGGGGTTGTATTCAGAAAGTCTTTGCCAAGACCAATACATTGAAGGGTTTCCCCTACTTTTTCCTCTAGGAGTTTCAGAGTTTCAGGTCTGATGTTAAGGTCTTTAATCCATTTGGACATAATTCTTGTGCATGGCAAGAGAGAAGAATCTATTTTCATCCTTCTGCAGATATATATCTAGTTTACCCAACACCATTTGCTGAAGAGGCTGTCTTTTCTCCAATGAGTATTTTTGGCATTTTTATCGAATAACAGGTGGCTATAGCTACTTGGGCTTACATCTGGGTCCTCTATTCTGTTCCACTGATCGACATGTCTGTTTTTTTGCCTGTACCATGCTGTTTTTTTTTTACTATGGCTCTGTAGTATATGTTAAAATCAGATATGGTGATACCACCAGCCTTATTTTTGTTGCTCAGTATTATTTTAGATATTCAAGGTTTTTTGTGATTCAAAATGAATTTTTGAATTGTTTTTTTTCTATTTTAATGAAGAATACGTTTGTAATTTTGATAGGGATTGCATGAAATGTGTACATTGCTTTTGGTAAGATTGCCATTTTCACAATATTGATTCTTCCAGTACAGGAACAAGGGATGTTTCTCCACTTTCTAGGGTCTTCTGCAATTTCTTGCTTTAGTGTTTTAAAGTTCTCATTGTAGAGATTCTTTACTTCCTTGGTTAGGTTTATTCCAAGGTACTTAATTTTTTTGATGCAATTGTGAATGGCTGTGACTCTCTGATGTCATCCTCTGTGTGTTTGTTGTTAGCATATGTGATTTCTGTGTATTTATTTTGTATCCTGCTACATGGTTGTAGGTTTGGATCAGCTATAACAGTTTGCTAGTAGAGTTTTTAGGGTCCTTTGTGTGTAGAATCATGTCATCTTCAACTAATGATCTCTTCCTTTCCAATTTGTATCCCTTTTATGTGTATCTCTTGCCTTATTGCTAAGGCTAGGACTTCCAGAACTATATTAAATAAAAGTGGGGACAGTGGACACCCTTGTCTTGTTCCTCATTTTAGTGGAAAAGCTTCCAGTTGTTCCCCCTTTAGTAATATGTTGCCTGTAGGATTGTCATAAGTAGCTTTTATTATATTGAAATATGCTCCTTCTATTCCTAGTCTCTGTAGGACTTTTATCATGCAGGGATGTTGGATTTTGTCAAATGCTTTCTCTCAATCCAATGAGATGATCATGTGACTTTTGTCCTTCAACCAGTTTATATAATGTGTTACATTTATAGATTTGTGTATATTGAACCATCCCTGCATCTCTGGGATAAAGCCTACTTGGTCAGTGTGAATGATCTTTTTGATATACGCTTGAATTCTGTTGCCAATATTTTGTTGAGAATTTTTGCATCTATGTTCATAAGGGAGATTGGTCTGTAGTTTTCTTTTTTTGTTCTATCTTTTCATGGTTTTGGTATCAGGTGATGGTGGCCTCATAGAAGGAATTTTGTAGAATTCCTTCTTTTTCTATTTCCTGGAAAAGCTTAAGAAGCAATGGTGTTAGCTTTTCCTTAAAAGTCTGGTAAAATTCAGCAGTGAATCCATATGGTCCTGGGCTTTTTTTAGTTGGGAGATTATTGATAACTGTTTGGATCTCCATGCTTGTTATAGGTCTATTTAAGTGATTAATCTCATTTGGATTTAATTTAGGTAGGTCATATAAATCAAGGACAGCATCCATTTCTTTCAGATTTTCATACTTTGTGGAGTATATGCTTTTATAGTATGTCCCTATGATTTTTTGAATTTCTCTGGAATGTGTTGTGATATTACCTTCTTCATCTCTGATTTAATAATTTGTGTCTCTTCTCTCTTTCTTTTGGTCAGATTTGCTAAGGGTTTATCAATCTTGTTTATCCTTTCAAAGAACCAACTCTTTGTTTCATTAATTCTTTGGATTGTTTTTTGTTGTTTATTTCATTAATTTCTGCCTTAATGTTTATTATTTCTTCCCGTCTACTGATTTTTGGTTTGCCTTGTTCTTCTTTTTCCAAGGCTTTAAGGTAAAGCATTAGGTCATTTACTTGCGACCTTTCTAATTTCTTAATATAGGCCCTTAAGGCTATAAATTTACCTATTAGAACTGCCTTCATTTTGTCCCAGAGATTTTGATATGGTGTATTCTCATTATTGTTTGACTCTATCAATTTTTTATTTCCTTCTTGATTTCTTCATTGAGCCATTCATCATTTAGTATTGTATTGTTTAGTTTCCATATTTTTGTGTATTCTCTATAGCCTCTCTTGCTACTGATTTGTAGTTTAATTTCATTGTTGTCAGATAGAATGCAAGGAATTATTTCAATTTTCCTGAATTTGTTAATATTTGCTTTGTGTCCTAATATATGTTCTATTTTAGAGAATGTTCCACGTGCTTCTGAAAAGAATGTATTTTCTGCTGCCTTTGGCTTAAATGTTCTTTATATATCTGTTAGGTCCATTCCATCTATGACCTCATTTAGTCCAAATGCCTCTCTGCTTATTTTTTTCCTGGAATGAAGTGTCAATTGATGAGAGTGGGGTGTTAGAGTCACCCACCACCACTTTGTTTGGTGTTATCTGTGACCTTAGTTCTAATAGTGTTTGCTTGATGTATTTGGGAGCCCCCATGTTAGGTGCATATATGTGTAGGATTGTTATGTCCTCCTGCAGGAGTGTGCCCTTAATCAATATAAAGTGATCTTCCTTATCTTTCTCGACTAACGGACTAAAGTCTACCTTGTCTGATATTAGGATAGCAACCCCTGCTTGTTTTCTAGGCCCATTTGCTTGAAACACCGTCTTCCAACCTTTCACCCTAAGCTAATGTCTATCCTTTGTAGAAAGGTGAGTTTCTTGGAGACAACAAATTGTAGTATCCTGCTTTTTAACCGATTTTGCAAATGTATTTCTTTTCGTTGGGGCATTGAGGCTGTTGATATTAAGAGATATTATTGAAAGGTGTGCATTTATGTTTGCATTTTTTTTTTTTTTTTTGGTTCGGGTTCTACCTGTGATCTCTTGTGTTAACTAGTGTTTGAGTATTGCTTGTTTCTTTTTCGGTTCCTTATATGTGTGCTTTTCCTTTTGTTCAGCATGGAGGATTCTATCAAGTATTTTCTGTAGAGCTGGTTTTGTCTTCAAATACTCCTTTAACCTGCTTTTGTCATGGAATGTCCTTATTTCTCCATCTATTTGAATGGATAACTTTTCAGGATAAAGTAACCTTGGTTGACAGTTGTTATAATAGAGACATGTTTTTAAAACTGTCACTTGCAGATAAAATAAAAAGCAACAGAAATGATGTCATCAATTTCTCAAACTGCTCATAGCAACACTTTACACTGACATTTTAACTGAAAAATTGCGTTTGATAGAACTTCTGATTGAATTCATAACTGCCATATTGATTGAAGTTATGGTCAATACATAATAGAAATATAAAACAAGTTTTTTCTTCCTCAATTTTTTATCAAGTTTGTACTCAGTGTATACAGTAAAGTTGGTATCACTGCTAGCCTAGCCCCTGTACTGCCCCCTCCACAGGGACCCTCCTTGTCGGGGTTTATGGTTTGTGCATTATGGGGTTGGACATCAGTTATGGGTAGGAGGCAATGTCTCTGTGTATCATGTACCAACATGTGGCTCAGACATTATTTCTGCACCCTCTTTCACAAATTCCCCTGAGCCATATTGATTTCATTTAGGTCTGCCTCAGCAATGATGTCTTGGGTGCCTCTGTGTCTCTGAATATCAGGTTTGACAGGAATTGAGTATTCTGCATGCCTTTCTCCTTCACCCTTGTTCTGGTACCTGACTAATAAAGCAGAACTTTTATTCATTTCCCCAATTATACTTAGTTTCAACTGGGGCCCTTTTGAGGTATAATGTGTCAGTTCTCTTCTTAGAATCTTCTCCCATCTGAAAAAGAGAAGCAAATTCTCCAATTGAGAGTGAAGTTGGAGCCAGATAAATGGGATAACCTTTGTTTTCCAGAGAGAATTTAATAGGTGTAGGTCCTCTTGAAGCCCACAATTGGTTTGAGCTTGTAAAATACAAAATAAAATACAAAGCAAACAGAAATGATGTCATCAATTTCTCAAGAAATTGATGGAGAGCGGGCTTGTTTTGGATATAGTTCTGACTTGTTTCTCAGCTCCAGCTTTAGAATTTGCTCAACTGAGCAGATCAGTTAGCAAAATCCAGAGCAGTTGGTTTCCACCATGGCTATGCACCACTATTCCACTTGTGTGAGTGTCACATCAGGTTATTTGCTGCTGAGTAGTTTAGACCACAAGTTGCTTGGACAGATATTGGTTATTTTGCCCCTGTTGTTCATGTAGCACCTTCTGGCACTAGATGAGATAACTATCTGGGGACTGACTCTCTTGCAGCTTCTAGCCATGTCACTCCATGTTCTGAACTAACAACATAGCACTGCAGTAGGATCTTACCAATAACCTTTGGTGGGTCATCAAGTACTCTGACAAAAATCTGTCTTCTTTTGGGTAACCTTGTAGGTCTCTCTCATCAAGAGCTCATTGTGAATAATAGCCACATGCTGGTACAGGGAGTTACATGTCAGTGCCCAAGAAAATAATGAACAAAAAGATAAGTAATATAAAGTAGATAGAAAGAGGAGAGAGGAGAAGGGGGTGAGAGAGAGATAGAGAGAGAGAGGGAGAGAGAGAAACAGAAGATTGAAGTCAGTCTTCATCATACTCTCTCCAGGGCATTGTGATTCATGTGTTCCCTCTAAGGGCCTGGTGAAGGTTGAACCATGTAGTCTGTCTTTTAGGATGTAGAATTATATAGTACCATTGCTGTTTGGGTTCAGTTTTGTGTCTCCCATTCCCACACTTACCCTCCCCTCTCACCCCACACACCCTCCTGTCTGGTTCAAGGCTTGATTCTCCACGACCCACTTTTGCCAGATGCACAAGGGGGCACATGCATCTGGCGTTCATTTGCAGTGGCTGGAGGCCCTGGCACACCCATTCTCTCTCTCTCTATCTGCCTCTTTCTCTCTCTCTCTGTCTGTCACTTTCAAATAAATAAAAATAAACAACAAAAAAATTTAATAAAAAATAAAAAAAAATTCCTCCTGTGTTTTCTTCCAGTAGTAACTGAGTTTCTGGTCTTATATTGACGCTTTTGATCCATTTGGACCTGCTTGTTGTACATGGTATGATGTGTGGATCAAGTTTCTATTTGCTGCATCTGGTTATCCAATTTGTCCTTCACTAGAGGCTGTGTTTTTTCTAGACCATATTGTTAGGGCTTTTGTCAAACATAAAGTAGCTGTAGTTACTTGACCCAAAGTCCGTGCTCTCAATTCTATTCCATTGGTCTATTCTCTTGTTTTATGCCTCTACCAGGCTGTTCTCATTATTATGGCTTTGTAGTATAGCTTTATATCAGGTATGGTGATGCCTCCAGAGGTGTTTCTTTTACTGAGGATATTCTTGAATATCTGAAGCCTTTTGCCTTTCCATATGAATTTTGAGATCATTTTTTTCTATCTGTATGAAGAAAATATTGGAAAACAAATTTACAATTGCTTTTTGGAGCAGGCAGCTTCAGGTTCACTGACATGAACTTCCAGTCCAGACACAGTTATGGAGGAAGAGATATTTATTGCCAAAACTTACAGATCCAGGGGAAGTTCCGTACTGGCAGAAGGAGCTGGCCTGCTTTCACAGGTCCAAACAGAGATAGAGAAGCACAAGCCAAAAGTCACCCAGCACAGCATATCAGGAACTCCAGCTAGGCACACTGCATATCTTTAGAGTGAAATCTTAAACTCACCACCACACCTTAAGATTCACCTAGTGAAACTTCCTCCAGCCAGGTGGCTGCAGTTGCAAACTACAAATTAATAAAACACTGAATATATTTGGGGCTATCTATTTGAACTACCACAGATTTCTTCATGGATTTAGTCAGAAACATAATTTGTTATAATCCAGGAGTTTCTCCTAGGAGTGATACCACCAGTCCATTCAGAAGCAGAGGTGTGTGGAGAACACGGTGGCCCATAGCTATGACAAGGACATAAGCAGAGCAGTGCAGTGACAGAAGGATCTTTGCAATGATAACAGGACTGTTTTCATTCACTCTTAGGAGCATAGTCCAGCAACCATTCCTCCTGCCTTGCTGAACATGATCCTGGGGTATTATAGGTTTTATGGGGTGCAAGCTTGGTTGAGGTAGAGGTTTTGGTGATGCATCTGCCTTGGAGATAGCATGTTCATTTAAGTAATCCCAATGAAGTCATGAGGATTCAATTGGACAGAAAAATTTCCTTGCTCTGTCAGAACCCTATTTAGGGTGAATAGATGATTATGTTTCCTGAGGATAAGTAACATACTATAATTATGTTTTCAAAGAAAAATCTATAAAGGAAAAGGTCAGGAATGCTTTTATTGTGTAAGTTAGGTAAGTCATGAAATCATTAGATTATCAAAACTGACTTTGAGAAAAAAAATCACAGAAACTTCCTTAACACTATCACCTGCATTGTTATTGCAGCCTGAACCCACATGCCAGCAGAGAGGATGGATGCTGCACTTGGTGGGTGGAGATGGACCTTGAAGAATTGAAGGGATGATGTGGAGACACAGCATTTAAATGCCTAAGAGACATGTAGGCCAAGAAAATAACCATGAGCTGGCAACAAGAAATACAGTTGTTCTCTCTGTATTCTCATGTCTTTTCAGCATCACTAGCAACTCAATGAGGATTTCTTTATATTATTAAGCACACTTTTGTCATAGTAAAAGAGTTTAATTGTCATGAAGTCTAGTAGATAATAGGATCAAGTATTAAATTTATGTTAAAAGTTCTCTTTGGAATCATCAAAGGTAAAGCTGATTTATTGTCTTCGCTTATGTCATCTTGGTGTGACATAGCTGAGAAGTTGTGATGCATTGTTCCTCCTAGAGGGCTTCAAGGCTGTCTACTGCTGAGCATGTATCCTGTGGACTGTATAGCAAGAGAAAGCAACATTGGAATTTTGACCTTTCATCTGTCTGTGCTAACACTGGGCCTCCTGGTTTTAGAGTTGACTTTTCTATTCCATGTTGATAGTTGGAATCATCTTCAAGAATCAACATTAAGCTAATTTTGAATAATACACTAGGTTTTCCTAATTAAATCCATCTACACATTACAGGGAGCAGACATTGCCAGATAGAGTTTATGGTTGATGACAAGTGAACTTCAGCTGGCCAAAGAGCAATTCCTGAACAAATTTCATTCTGAGAAACAAACCAATAACAATATATCCATGAGTGTCTTTCTTTAATGCTACTTATTCTGATGAAAAGCGCTTAACTGTTCTGAAGAAAATGTACACCTAGATTATAACTAACTATGTTTCTGACTGAATCCATTAAAAAATTGTAAATTTGTTTAATATTTCTATTATGTATTGAACAAAAGAGCAAATTTCCTTTGTCATCCAGGTGGGCACGAAAGTATCTCCTTCCCTTGAAGTAGACTATGAGCTTTTAGTAAGTGTGAGAGTAGTGTAAATACCATATAATAAGGTGTAAATATTTCTAGATAATATTTATTACTCTACATATTTGGTGTTGTGGATGGGGCTCAGGACTCTGAGCATGCTAGGTAAATCCTCTACCACTGAGCTAAACCTACCCACCAATTTATTGCTGTAGAGAGGCAATGACCACTATAAACTGCTGTTGTTCAGAGAAGCTTCTGAGAGGAGGAAAGCAGTAATCCCACCTCTACCAGTTCTTCGTGTGAAAACAAGTGAAGTTGGCAAAGGCAGTCTAGCATGAACACAGGGCATGGTGCCAGCCTTGGGACCAATTTTAAAAAGTAATATGCAGACCCTCTCCTGTGTTGCAGATACTACACTGCATGTTAATGTGGCAGAAGCCAGCTGTCAAAACTCCATTCCCCTAGAGCTTATTGTGCTAACAGGAAAGGAAGAAGCTGCTTAATAGGATATGTGGATGTTACATAAATGTTGCGGAAGGAGCCAATGTTGTGCCAAAATGTGAGTGGTCACTGGATCTCACTGCAGTGTCTCCACATAAGTCTTGGAGGAAATTATCTCCAAAGAGAAATCTTAAATATGACTAAGATGAAGTGGTAGGTGAGATATTTTAGGCAAAGGGGGAAATATAGGAATGTATTGGATCAAAAAGTTAAGACTGTTTTCTAAATCTGAGGAAATTCATCATTGTTGTAGCCCAGGAGTGGGGAACAGGTAAACATTTTGCATCTATAGAGCAAACCTCATTAACATGTGTGTGTCATGCTCTATTTTTTAATTATTTATTTATTTATTTGAGAGCAACAGACAAACAGAAAGAGAGGCAGATAGAGAGAATGGGTGCCCCATGGCCTCCAGCCACTGCAAACGAACTCCAGATGTGTGCACCCCCTTGTGCATCTGGCTAACGTGGGACCTGGGGAACCGAGCCTCGAACCGGGGTCCTTAGGCTTCACAGGCAAGCGCTTAACCGCTAAGCCATTTCTCCAGCCCTCATGCTCTATTTGTAAGATCAGACACCTGTCTGCTGAGGGTGATGAGGATTCATTGGTAGAGAGTGGGACAGAAAGCAGCACAGAAGCAAATTCACAGCCAATTAGGAAATCTCCTATCACCTGTGGCCAAGCGAAGAACACCTGCTGGTGATAGGAGAAATGACAGCAGAGTAGGGACCCAGAGCCATGGAGACAACCAGAAAGCAATGCATGCAACAGTGGGTTCCAGATAAGGTTTTCAAGACTGGAAGAAGGAATGGAGTTGGGCACTTGATTTCTGGCTTAAACTAAGAGGTCAATGTTTAATTTACTAAAATTATAACACAGGACGAAGAGGTGTTTGGATATAAAACCTTAATAATTTTAAATTACATAATCCACCAAATTATGTATAAATCAGTTTATAATGAGGTGCTTGGGGTCCAGGAAAGTTCTTGAACTCCAAAACCTAGGTTCATTTCTAATTTTAATAAAAGAATTGAATAAAAAGACTGATAAGGTAATTATCAATCATTATATTTAGTGAGGGAATTATAAAGCCAAGGAAAGACACTCACATGGCTAGAGTTCCCACATGGAGGACCTGAAAAAAAAAAAAAAAGTAAAGAAAAGAGAGAGAGTTCAAGGAGCTCCTGCCATGTGAGGAGCAGAAGGGAATAAAGAACCCATGTGGAGAGTAAGGGCCAGGGGGTCCTCCCCTGAGCTCAACCTGCTTTGGCCTGGGCTTAGGCCTAGCCAGCCCAGACCCACATGAAGCAACAACTCACCCAGACCTGGAAGTTCCCAAATGGTGAGAGAGCTTTTCCTCCCCTTGCAAAGGTATTTATAACCTTATAGTGGTAGGCTGTCTTCTGGCTTAGGGGACCCAGAGGGATAGCTGGTTGGTTAGGACTAGAGGCTGTCTCAGGAAGAGGTTAGCTCTGACACCAAGTTCCAGAGGCTGACCTTGATCAACCACAATGTTTAAATCCTATGAGAGACCTCTTTCCGGGTAAGGGTCCTGGTTGATTGTGGAAAAAACAGGTCTAGGGAATGAGGCAAGAGATAAGAAGTCAGATAAATTTTTGATATCTAGCAAGTTCAGTCTTTCTTGCATTTTTCTTACTTCCAGTGGTCCAGTTATCTTAAAGGTACATCCCTTTCAGGTCTACTAGATAATACTGTAAATGAAAAAATAAATAGAGATTCATGAATTAGACATTGCCATCATTGGTATGACTGACCAAAAGGGAGAGACACAAATGACCCAAGGTTACAGATTGTGAATGACACTCATGTTGAGTCATGGGAGATGATGTCTCACAGGTATCTGGGGTCAATATTTTTCAGCTTTAAAAATCAGGGTTGGAGAGATGGCAAAGTGGGTGAAACATTTGACACACAAGAACTAAGACCTAAGTTCAGACTCCAAGAATCCATGTAAAATGGTAGGCATGGTGGTTCATTGTGCAATCCAAGTACTGGGGAGACAGAGATTAGAGGAGCCCCAGGCCTCACTGGCTAGCTTGGCTAGTGGAAGCAGTGAACAGTGGGGTCAGTGAGAGGCCCTGCCTTAATGAGTATGACGGAGAGTGACTGAGTAAAATCCTTGATGTTAACCTTGTGGCCTTGACATGCATAAATCTACACATGAGCAATCACACACCCACGCATGGATATGTACTCTCTTGCACATATATGAACATGCATACACATGCATGTGCATCATACACATGCAAAAATAATATCAGGCTATTGAGTTCAAGATGATCTAATTGGTGAGGAAGATACAGTGATGTCTCTCTTCTCATTTGGAAATTGTATCATGTACTGTCCCAGAAACTTTTTCCTTGGGGTGATGTGAACACACATCTCCTCAGGTAAGGCATGGATGACACACTGAAGGACAGTTACACCAAAACCAGTTCTGATGAGCCAATGCATCTACTAGGGTTGCTGGAAGAGCAGCATGAGAGGTTGCTTACAAGAGAGACAGATGACAGCAAGTGCATTATCACAAGTCTTGTCCAGTCCTGGATAAGGGCCTCCTCTAGCTGCTTTCACTCAAAGGCAGCTGCATTGTCAGAGAGCTCATCCTAGCATAGATGACAGCTTACAGAAATGGCATCTCTGAAGTACCATACAGCACTATCAGGCATTTCAATCTAATATCTCAAACCTACATGACTTGCAAGCACCTCAGAAATCAGAAAGTCTCATCCCCAAGCAGTCCCCCCACCCCTTAAATAGCCTTAGGGTGTGGTTTTAGAAAACTTGCCATTATTTGTTGACTTTCTGAGTCTCTGGAACTTCCTGCCCCCCCCCAAGGAATGTTTCAGTTTCTAATTAATATAACTTTGGGGAGTGGTTGGATAACTTTAAGTTTCAGTCTCCCAAACTTGATTTCCTGATTCCTCAGAGCATACTTCCGCTCTTCAGGAAAGAATATTTCAGTTCTGAGGAAACTGCTATACAACACATGCAACTGTTATAAAATCACAACTGTGGTAGTGATGCACTAATCATGGAGATTATATCAAGAAATAGCCATAGGTCACAGTCACAGGCTAAAGAGTAGGTAGTAAGCATAAATGGTGACATGGGAAACAGACTGTGGGAGAAGGAGCACTAGGGTTGTATAGCTCCTTCCTGACATGCTGTGTCCTGAAAAAGTCATACTTAGGACTTTGTCTTGGCAAGTGCAGGCAAAATGAAATTAATCAGACACAGTAGTAAGAGTTAAATGGTCAGTCTCTCACCTTGCCTATCATCTTATTGATTATCTAGGCTGACATTGTTACCAACTAATTAAACATCTTAGTCATAAGCTCTGATTTTTCACACAGCAACCAAGAATACAAGAAAGAAGGGTAGAGATGGCTCATTTAGCCTCGTTGAGGCTTCAGGCTACAGTACCAACATCAAAAAACAGAACAGTAATGTCAGTGCTCAGGAGGCAGAGGTAGGAATCTTACATGTGAGTTCAAGGCCACTCTGAGAATACATAGTGAATTCCATGTCAGCCTGGGTGAGTGAAACCCTACCTCAAAAAAGAAAAAAAAAAAAAAAAGGCTGAACAGAATTAAAGCAAAGTCCTTTGTAGACCACCCCCTCCCACTTAAAAAAAAAATCCATCAAATTAGAATGCCTCCATTTACTTCCTGTGACAAAGATTCTTAAAATCTGTGGTTGTCTCTGGAGGAAAACCTACACAGGGTAGGTGTGATAATTTAAATGTATGACCCCATAAACTCACATGGGCTTTGTAACGTGTCCCTCTAGTACCCTAGCTGGAGAAGGTGTCACTGGGGCAGATCTTGGTGTCTAGCCCTCAGGTGTGTTTGGGGGCAGATTTTTAATCCTGCCTGAAGATGTGAAAAGATCAGTTTGAATTTGAGCAGTTTATAGTTCTGCCTGTTCACGCTTATGGGTGGTCCTAGCTGTTGTGTCTCTCCGCTTGCATCTGTGGAAAGGAGCCAGCTTCTGCTACTGAATGTGTTCCCCTGGAGTTGGTAATCCTGAAGAAAAGCCTTTACTCCCAGGAATTGTTTCTGGTCAGGTGTTTTTCCAGCAATGTCAAGACAACTGCAGTAGTAGGCGTCCTATCTGATTCTCTAGATTCCACATTTATTTAGGACACATATTTCCTGAATTATATATGGAAGTGGGTAGGAATAATGTTGGAGTCACTTAGATGATTTTCTACAAAGCTAATGAGTGGATACACTTAAATACTCAGGCATTCTATTTTTATGCCGTTGTCAATTTTTATTGTTTGTTTGATGTGTATATTGTGTGTGTGTGAGTGGGAGATGTGCTCCTGCCACACTACACATGTGGAGGTCACAGGGTCATTTTTGGGTCAGTCCACATTTTCCAATTTTTTAAGGCAGGAAAATTTTGTCATTGTCCACTGTACTTGCAAGCTTCTGGAAAATTCTTCTTCCACCACCTATCTTGCTGTATGTGCACTAGAATTACCAAAGCCCACCACAGGTTTTGGCTTTTACATGGAGATTAAGGATTTAAACTCAGGTACTTAGAGTTGTGCCATGAGTACTTTATCCACTGAGCCATCTCTAGAGTCCCCAATTGTCTGTTTTGTATGCAGACATATGTATGTTTGTTTGTATGCATGTGCATTAGCTAATGTGTATATGTAGGTGCACTTGAAAATATGTGTGTGTGCCTGTGGAGACCACAGAACAATCTCAGGTATTATTCTTTAGGAGTTCTGTTTTTGAGACAGGACTTCTCACTAGGCTGGAGCTCACCAAGTTGGCTATACTGGGCAGACTGTGAGCCTGAGGGAACCACCTGTGTCCACCTCCCCAGTGCCAGGATTGTAAACTACCATGCTTGGCTATTTTAAGTGGGTGCCATCAAACTCAGGTCCCCACACTTGCCAGAGAAGTACTTTGCCAACTGAGCCATCTTTCCAGTTCCTGCAGTTGTCTATTTTTGATGGGATGAACATTTCTCTGCAGCAGACAACTCTGATTTCTGGCTTGGAAAGAAGTCCTTTTAATTTCTGCTTCAGGTTGAAAAATTCCTTAGAATAATGAGTCAGCTCCATGGGTTCTCTGGGTCTGAATGTGAAATTGCACAAGGCAGAGGCGGCCTTTTCTTTGAACGCTTGATACTTTCTAGATATCTCTCTTATATCACTTATCATCTCATATAGGAGATACAATCAATCACAAAGCCACATGTTCTTTAAGTCACTCCCAAATTCCCTTCACACTGTAATGTGCTGCAGATAATTTAAGACAGGTACCTGATGATTCAAAATCTAGCAGTCAAACTTTTCTTGAACTTGAGAGTCAGACACATTGATTCAAATTACAATTAGGCTGCTTATTATCTGTATAATATCTGCACAGTAGCTGCATGCCTTTAAAACACTGCTGATTGTCGCTATAAGCATGAATACTTTAGTAGTTTACATACCACTCATGAGATATGTCTATGCTCAACTTTCCTGTTCATCCTCAGCGCATCTTATATACCATCTTCTTTTCTGCTAGAATCAGGTAAGATCTTCCACATATTATTAAAAATAGATAACTCAATCCTACTGGTAACTTTTAAATGTTTTGACATTGAGTATTTTCAAAAATAAAAACCATAACCTTATACAAGGATTCAGTGATTTTTCTCCACTTACAGGGCAGGGTGGAAATTAGCCCTAAAGCATGTGATATAAAGCCTTCACAAAGACCATGCCAGCCTACAGATTTTTTTTTCTTTTTTTTTTCTTTTAAATTTATTTATTTGAGAGCAACAGACACAGAGAGAAGACTGATAGAGGGAGAGAGAGAATGGGCGCGCCAGGGCTTCCAGCCTCTGCAAACGAACTCCAGACACTTGTGCCCCCTTGTGCATCTGGCTAACGTGGGACCTGGGGAACCAAGCCTTGAACCGGGGTCCTTAGCCTTCACAGGCAAGCGCTTAACCACTAAGCCATGTCTCCAGCCCTACAGATGTTGTTTTGAGGAGAAGCACCGTGTGTGATTGGGAACATGCTTCATCACCACTGTGCACTATGACTTGCCATCTACCTTAGTAAACAGGGAATTTTTCAGTCAGAGAGGCAAGTCTTTGGGGACACAAGAATTTGTGAATACTTCTTCTTAGAAGGCACAGAGGGAACTTTGGGGATTGTGGAGCTGCTTTGCTGACTTCTTGGGCTGGGCTGGCAGATACAAGGAGCAATTCTGCCACGGTGAGCCTGACTGTCCCAAAGCCATGATGGCAGGTGTACTTCATGGAAGATTGGCTTATGCATACAAGTTTGAGTTCAGGCTGTCAGCAGTTCGATAGTGCTTATGCATGAACTCGCTTAGGGAGACAGGCATGGTGACATTTATGAAAGCTAATGCAATATATATGTGGAATTCCCACAGAAGGAAATGAAAATCTAATTTCAGAATCTGATATCCAAGGGCTGTCTAAAGAAAGCAAAGGCACAACAAATTAAGCTGGGTTAATCAAAGGCTGCCTGAAATCATTGATTTAAATCACACAGAACACATGATTGTCTCAATTGAATAAAGTTGCAATCCAAAACAATCCAGTTTTAATAACAAGGGATTTTTAGTGAGTCACAATAGTAAGGGACCAGCTGTGATGGCTTTCACCCCAAATGAGAACATAATCTTTTGCTTCTCCCAAGAAGCCGTTCTGCTATCCTTTTCTGAAAAAAATAAATAGAGATTTTAACAGGACCAATTTCTAAGAACTATATTATAGACTGAGGCATCTTTAAAACCATCATGATTTCATAGCTATTACTATTCTTGCTAGCCCAAGAATTTTAATGCTGATACTAGACAAAACAGGAAATTTTATACCAAACATATGAATGTACTGGTGTCTCAAGTGGTCCAGACAACTTTTCTTAAAGGCACAGACCTTTCAGTGCACCCAGCAGAGTTCTCACTGAAGAAGATATTTTCATGGGTGTGGCACATGCTTGGGAAAACTTGTTGGTTGCAGATTCGGGCTCTTTCAATAGCTTAATAATGAGCGTAGAGACATTAGACAAGCTACCTTGCTTCTATGAATTGGCTGTCCATGCTAAAAGCAAGTGAGAATTGCATGTGTGAAGAAGCATGTGTTCAGTACTAAAGACACTAGAAATGCTGCAAACTCTCCATTTCAAAGTTGACTTGTGAACTCTTCATTGTTCACATCATTAACACTTGGAACAAGCCTGGCAGAGAAGCTGCTCATTCCTTGTTTATTAAAGTAATGTAACTGATGGGAAAACATAGGTTTGGCCCTCAGCCATGAGGTCTGAACCCAGGAAGCCAGGACTCAGTGTTCTAGTTCTGATTTCTACCACCAACCAGGGTGACACAAACACGTACACACACACACACACACACACCTGTCTTGGCTCTTCAAAGTAAAGACTGTGGAAAGTATTTTTGTTTATGGTGTGTATATTTGTGTGGAGACCAGTGGTAGATATTGGAGGGAGGGTCTCTCTCAGTAGCCCTCTACCTTATTCTTTGAGACATAGTCTGTTGCTGAACGTAAAGGTCATCAGCTCAGCTAGACTCCAGAGCCAGTCTCTGCCTCCCCAGCACTGTAATTATAGGCACACATTATCAAACCTAACATTTTATATGGGTTCTTGGGATCTGAACTCAGATATTCTTGTTTGTATGGCAAGTACCTTGCCCACTAAGCCATCTTCCTAGCCCGGAAATGCTTATTTTGAAAAATAGCAGGACAAAGGCAGGCATCCTTCATACCTATAGATAGTGATTGATAGGGATCCTTGAATTCCTTGCCAGAGTTCAAGGGCTGGGTTCCTAAGCAATGTCATCACCTGACGCTGATTCCCCACTTACTTTCATTGCCCATGCTACCTCAGAGAGAGGGTATATGAAAAGATGGAGTCTACCCTCACCTGAGCCATCAGCTTCCAGATGAAGCCACTGGACCAGGCTATAAGGCTTCTGTGAAACCCATAGGGGCAGGATGGGAACCAGGAACCTTGCACCAGCCACATAGGGACAACTAGAAATCCTTCTCCCAAAGTGTGATCAGTATTTGAGATAACAGTAAGTGGTGTTGACAAGAGGCCACACACTTTTTCTGTATGCAATCTCCCGTGTTTGCTACACTATTTCTTATTCAGAAAAAGCTCCAGTGGCTTTCATATTTCATTTTTAGGAAACAATGAAGGTGTCATTGGGCAGAGAGTAGAGCTATTTTAGTAAGGATTAGCGTCCTGCAATGTGGGGTGCTCAGCAGGACAGCTATGTGTGGAGAATCTCGACTATTCAGATCAGTACATAGACTAGAGTAGCCAAAGGCCTGGAATGGTGTCCTTAAGTGCCTTTGCCTTGCTTTCCTGCCTGGGTTATCTGCAACTTAAGTGGAATATTCTGAGTCTCAAAGAATTGCTAAGTAGAAACACACCCTTGTGATATTGTCCTTTTTGCCTCCTATATTATTGGTCTCTGTGCTGAAGAAAAGTGGAAAGGAAACATCAAGAAAAGATGAAGGAATTCCTAGATTCCTTCTGTTAGTGAAGTTACTGGGATCAGTTTACCACTTTAGAGGACAGCTGACCCTAAATAACACTGATTTCTCCATCACTTCTCTGTGAGAAACCAATACACAAATAGTGAAGAAATGAAAGAATGAACAGGATAGGACAATAGAATGGTGCATCCCTGAGTTTGCTTCCCTGAAAACTGTGTAGTGACTGCTGTCTTACACTTTCATGCTCTTCCCTTGTCTTGGAGACAGGTGGGATTCTTCATGACTGCCCAGAGGCAGAGAAAATAACCACGAGGCCTGTCATGTTACAGACTAAATCTTGTATCCATTCAAGTTCATGTTGAAATCCTAAGCACTTATGAGATGATTAGATTATGTGAGTGGAGCACTCCTGGGGGACTATCACTTTTAAATTCATTTTTTTAAATTTTTTATTTATTTATTTGAGAGCGACAGACACAGAGAGAAAGACAGATAGAGGAAAAGAGAGAGAATGGGCTCGCCAGGGCTTCCAGCCTCTGCAAACAAACTCCAGACGCGTGCGCCCCCTTGTGCATCTGGCTAACGTGGGACCTGGGGAACCAAGCCTCAGACTGGGGTCCTTGGGCTTCACAGGCAAGTGCTTAACCGCTAAGCCATCTCTCCAGCCCACTATCACTTTTATAAGAAGAGCCATAAGAATACAGCTTCTCTCGGTCTCCAATACACGAGGAAAATCTAGTGGGCATTGTCCATGGCCAGGAAGAAACCTCAGTGGACATTTGGTCTGCAGAGACTGGATCTTGCACTTCTAGGCTTCAGATCCAAGAAATACAAATGTCTGTTGGTTAAGCCACTCATCCATGGATTTTATTACAGCATCCTGAGCTGGGTTAGTTCTGTAATATACACAGATTCTCTCTGCATGTATCACAATGTGAGTCTGCATGTGGTGGTTTAAATTAGGTGTCCCCCATAACCTCATCTGTTCTGAATGCTTGATTCTCAGCTGATGGCAGTTTTGGAGGTGGAGCCTTACTAGAGGAGTCAGCTCAGTCTTGCTAGAATTTGGCTCGCTCTGAGCTACTGCTGTCCATATGATGCTGGCAAGAGGGTGATACCCAGCCTCTTCCCATGCCATCTTCCCTTTGGCATCATGGAACTCCACCTCAACATGGTGAGCCAAAACACACAACTTTCTTCCAATGAGTTGCTTTTGATTGGGTGCTTTATGTCAGCAATAAGAAGGTAACCAAAAGTCTATGTAATTTCTGACCTTATCATCTGGAATCAAGGATGTAATCACTGAGGATTCACTTATACAACCTAGTTTCTGTCCTCTCTGCTTGTACAATGAGCATCTTTTTTATTCAATGTCACCCATTGAACAGGTATTATTTTCCTGTAATCAATCCATTGGACACTTGGAATGTTTCTACATGCTAGTGCAGAGAATGTGGAGATCTTGCTGGGAGCTTACAGATAAACCTTGTTGTGGTTTGAGTGTAAAAGCTCCTATATGCTTCTGTTTTTGAGCACTTGGTCCCCAGGTATTGGTGTGGATTGTGAACTGGAGCCATACTTGAGGAAGTGGGTAAGTAGGGAGAGGCCTTGAGATTTCATAGGCTAGTCTCGCTTACTTTTCTTTCTCTGCTTCCTGACTCTGGTGGGATGTGTCATCAGTTTTGCTCCTACCTCCACATCTTACCCACAATGAAAATTTCCCACATACTGTAAACCAAATTAAACTCTGTTCCTTCCACAAGTTGTTTCTGCTGGGGAATCTATTTACAGCATTGAGAAAGTAACAGAATCTTGCCCCAACTGTTATCCTACTTTCCGTTAGTGTCTGAAAATGATAGCCTACTGAGTCCTAGAGGTGATGAATGGGACAGCCTGGATGTTATGACAATGTGGAAAAGGCTATTTTTATCTCCAGGGCCCCTGCACATCCTGATGTGTGGAAGGTACTCTGTAGACATCCCTTCTATAATCTGAGCTAGAATAACAAGTCTGGTAAAAAAAAAAAAAAAAAAAAAAAGACCATTTGTGCAGTGTTTAGCAAACCTCTCAGGGCCCCTTTTCCTATTATGCCAAAGTTCTTACTCTCTCATTGAATCATGAGCAGTTTCCCCTAGTATTCATGGAGCAGTGGGCTCAAGTGTAAGTTTTATATTTCAGAAAGATACTTTGATATCTAGTAAATCACCACCCACAGACATTATAAATGCATCCTAAAGCTGACAGGCAGAACTATAGTTTATATGTTTTCATCAGAGGGTCACACTTCACCAGTGTCAGACTTATGAAATTGCTTTTCCAAACAGGTAAACCAAATACTATTTCCTCATCACCCCTGGGACTCTTCCTCTCTTCATGTGGCTCTGATCCTGATGTAGAGCATCAGAATCCACACCTTCTCTCTGGCCACTCGCTTCATGTGGTAAATTGAGTCATGGAGACACCAAGTCCTGTTCTGAGTCAGTTCCTATGTGGAAGCCTGTTGTATGATGTGCCCTGTATGCATCATGCTGGTGTCCTTGGCTATCATTTGGGTGAAGCCTCAGATTCTTGAGCTGGATAGAATGGCTGCTGTTTTCCAACGTGAAAATGGAGGCTCAGGCCACTGAAGTGGCCTACTGATATTCCCAATACACACAGAGTGCAAGCCTAAACTCACTCTTGGGATCATATTAATGACCTCCTTGCTTTGGTCTCCTTTCCTCTCCTGAGACAAGGGCAAAATGATGCTTTATGTTCATATGCACTAATTATTGTCTAGTCAGGGCAGTAGTTCTAATATTCAAAGTACACTAGAAAGTATACTAGTATTTTTTATTAGCTTTCAATGATGAGAATTTTCCATAAACAAGGGGTGCCAAAGTGTGGAGCAGAGGCAGAGGGTTGTGTAGAGCCCCCTGTCCACAAGACTATATCATCAAATTTTGGGAGTTCTGAGCTAGGTCTAGGGATGGAGGACACAGGGAAGAGGAGGAAGTAAGGGGACGGCCTTGTCTCCTTTAGCCTAAGTGCCTAGGAGCTTAGAGAGGGTCCATTCCCTTCCACAGTGACCCATATTGTCGCTGGCTGATCCTGATGCCGTGGAGGGATGCTAGGAGCACACAGTACTAACGCTGGGGAGTAACATTGGTTGGGTATGAATGAGAAAATTCAGGCATCCAAGTGGATTTCCAGCAGCCTTTGTCCAGAACCACGTGGAAATGCACAAGAGGAATCCAAATAGCAAATGGAGAATGTGGTTTAAAAGCTCTGAGATCAGTAACACCAACAAAGGCATAGGGTCACATGGAAGCTGAAAAGCTGTGGCTTAACACTTCTGTGGTGTGTGTTTGAACGTGCCTACCTTTATGACTGGTAGAATGCAGGAACGGACTCTGCATGCATTCTCTGCCTGCTAGTTTCTTCCATTCTTGAAACTTATGTGTCCTTAGTTGCAAGGTAGCTCAAGAATAAGAAGTGGAGAAACAAAGGGTGTGTTTGTAATTAATCTTAATTACATACTTGTGTTCTTATATTTCCTATAGAATGGAAGGTGAAAATGTTCTTAGGTTTTGAGAAACATTATTTTAATTGAGAAGTTTAATATATGATTGTATTATAAGTTGGCCATATTCCCATTAGAGTTAACCTATGTTCCCTCATTTCCTCCCCCATCCCACTGAAAGCCCTACTAAGTGAGATTACCAGTAATCACTGTGGGTCATGAATGCACCAGTCAGTCCCTGTTTGTGTGTATTGCCTGGAAGAGGTGTGGACAATGACGCAGAATATACCTTTCGACCTTGTGCCTCTTGTATTCTTTCCACCACCACCTCCTTATATAAAATGCCCTATGCTTTGAAGGGCATGTTATAAGCCACCTTTAATGACTTATTGAGTATTGAGTTGTCCGCATCCTCTAATTTTCTGCGTTGGTAAATTTTGAGTCTTCTCAGTGTCTACCACCATCTCCCTAAAGAAACTTCTTGGGCTAGCACTCATTGTTAATGCAACCCTTCCTCCATAATGTTTCCTAAGCCCTGGAAGATGCAGTAGACATATCTGTTCTCATTCTAGGCAACTGGCTTTCTTGTTGTTCTGATGCGTCATGGGTACCCCAGGTATTCACTATTGTGAAAAGCAGATTCTCCTGGGAAGAGTGAAGGCATCATGAATCAAAGGGAATAAACATAGACTTTGGGAAGACATTTTGATGGACATAGGAGTTCGTTTTAGCCAAAAAACAATGAAATCTTCCCTCTAGGGTCTATGGCCTTCCAAGCCATGGGCTTCTGACTTGGTTTACAGTATGTATTCTCTCTCGCTGAGAGGGCCTCAGAGAATAGTTGATTAGCCCATAACCTATGTGTCACAATTCCACCAGAGGGTATGTCTTCCTGGCTGGTTGATATTGTAGCTTGCAGGTAAGTTTGAGGCCCCACAGTTTGCAAAGTGCTTTCCAACACTAATGAAAGCCAGCCAGGAAAGAGCTGAACTTTTCCTCCGTTCCATCATGACCTCTTATTATTCTGTGACTGCAGCCTCTACTGTCTTTATGGTCTTATCATTTAGTTCTGGAGAGTAACCAACTGATTTGGCAATAGCCTGCTCTGTTTTGTCGGGGGCAGTTCATAGACCTCGCTGACTAACAACTCACTATTGGGTAACCCAATTCTTGCACTGGGATTTACCTACAACAATGTATGGCTTTTAAGTGAAGCTTTCTCCACTCCTTCTGTGTGCTTCTGCCCAAACCATTTGTCTCTTTCTCTCTATCTCTTCCTTTTGAAGAGAGTTATAACTTTTAATTATCTCCCAACCCTCTCCCTCTCATACATCTGTCCCTGACAGATTCTTCCATCTCCCTCTACATGTGTGTCTACTATCCCTCCTCTGATAGTTTCCTACTTCTACTATCTCAATGCCTCTTTCTAGTTTCCTAACCAGGACTATTGATGCTTACTACAACTTATACACAAATTAAACTGCCACATACTAGGATCTACATATGAAAAAGAACATGTGACATTTTTATTTCTCAGCCTGGATAACATCACTTAGTATAATTTTTCCAGATCCACCCACCCATGTTCCTAATTTCATTTATTTATTTATTTATTTATTTATTTATTTATTTATTTATTTTTTTGTTACTACTGAGGAGACTTCCATTGTGTATGCGGACCACCACTTGACTATCCATTCATCAGTTGATTAGTATCTGGGTTATTTTCATTTTCAAATTTTGTAAATATAGCAGCAACAAACTTGGTGAGCATGTATCCCTATAGTGAAGAATTAAGTCTAGGGATATATTCCAAGTACTGGTATGCTGGGTCAAATGGTAGATCTACTGTTAGATTTTTGAGGAACCTCCATACTCATTTCCATAGAGGCTGAACAATCCTAACAAAAGTGAATGAGAGGGCTTCTTTTCCCCCCACATCCTTACCAGCATTGTTGTCATTTGATATATTTTTTATAATAGCCGGTCTGAACTGAATGAGATGGAATCTCAATATGGTTCTAATTTACACTTATCTGAAGACTAAAGATGTTGAACATAGATTTATATTTTTATTGGACGTTTTTCTTATTTTCCTTTGAGAACTCTGTTGTTTCTTGCTCTATTCTTGAGTGGGTTGATTAATTTTTTATTACTTAGCTTTTTGAGTGTTTTTTTAATATTCTTTCTAGATATTTAACAGGTTAAATGTATAGTGATGTTTTCTGCATTTTGTATTGATTCTCTTGATGGTTTTCTTAGCTGTAGAATAGCATTTTAGTTAACTACATCACAAATGTTAAGTGTTTGTCTTATTTCCTGGGCTACTAGAGTCTTTTTCAGAAAGTCTTTTCTATGCCTATAATTTTTAGTGGTCTCAGTACTTTTCCCCGAGTCTTCTCACAGCTTCATGTCTCATATTGAGGTATATGATCCATCTGGTATTGATTACTTTGTATAGTATGAGAAATTGATTTATTCATCTATATCAAGTTATCCAAATCTTGCTAGCAGCAGTTGCTGAAAATTCTGACTTTCTCCAGTGTGCATGTATGGCATCTTTCTCAAGGATCAGGTGGATGCAATTATTAGAAATTGTGCTTGGATCTTCTATTCAATTTCATTTATCTATGTGTCTGTTTGTATACCAGCTCCACGCTATTTTTTTATCAAGGTAGGGTCTCAGTCTAGCCCAGGCTAACCTGGAATTCACTATAGCCCAGACTAACCTGGAATTCACTATGTAGTCTCAGGGTGGCCTCAAACTCATGGCAATCCTCCTACCTCCCCCTCTTGATTGCAGAGATTAAAGGTATGTGCCACCACACCCAGCTCTCCATGCTATTTTTAATGCAATAGTTTCATAGTACACCTTGAAATAAGATATGGTAATATCACCAGTATTATACATTTTTTAAGGATAGTTTTGGCTATGTGAGGTCTTTTGTGCTTCCATATGAATTTTGATGCTATGTTTTTCTACTGCTGTGAAGATTGTTGCTGAATGTTGTTGTTGGCCAAATTCAGCAGTGAATCCATCTGGATATGAACATTTTTGAATGTAAGCCTTTTAACTACTCCTTTAATCTAATTTGATGTTATAGGTCTATTCAGATAATTTATCTAGTCTGGGCTTACCCTTGGTAGTACATATGAATCAAAAATTTCATCCATTTCCTTAAGATATTACAATTTTGTGGAATAAAGGTTTTGGAAATATGTCCTTATGATTCTCCAATTTCATTAGTATCTGTTATGGTATCTCATTTTTAATTTATAATCATGTTAATTAGGGTAGTCTCTCTTTCTTTTGATCAATTTTGCCAAACATTTATCAGTCTTATTTAGTTTTTGATAAATTAATTTTTCATCATGTTTTTAAAATTTTTTTCTTTATATTTACTTTATTGACTTTTCCCCTGATATTGATTATTTCTTTCCCTCCTGCACTATTCTTTTTTTTTTTTTTTCTGAACTTAGCTTCAATTTTGGATTCCTGTTCTATTTTCTGTATCTTTTCCTCAAACTCTAGTAGTCTGTCCTCCACATAAACTGATATTCTGTAGGTGAGGCTTTCTTTAGGAACCTTTTAATTGAGCTATTTCATTTTTATTTTAATTAAGCTTTTGCTTCAGCATCTTTCTCTCTTTATTGAATTAAATGTTCATAACTTGGTTGGACTTTCTCATTGAAGTTAGTTGATTGTGCTTTCTTAGAATTCATTCAGGCATTTGATCAAGTCCTCTCTGAATTCACTCTGCTCTCTATTGAGTTCTTTTTGTTGACACCCCTCCATTTTATTCAGCTATTTATTCATAACCTCATTAAATTTCTTGAAAATGCTCACACAATTGAATTTTGGAACTTTTGTCTGGAGTTTCCTGTAAGTACTTTTCAATGTAGGCTTCTACAATAGGACTAGACATTCTCTGTGGAATATGTTTCCTTGTTTTCTTGTGTTATTCTGAGGTTTTCCCATGTAGAGGTCATCCTTTTGTCCTTGTGGGTCTGGGTTTGTGAGTACAACCCACTTGACGAGGGCCTAATCTAGCTGCCCTTACTCCTTACTCAGAGTGGTGCTGCTGGTCTGGCCCAGCAGTAGGGAACCAAATGGGGTCACTCAATATGGGGGTCTGGGATTATGTCCATGTGATTATTGAGAAATATTTTGAATAAATTATAAAGGATAATCAGCATTTTGATGGTCAATGGATCTTTTAGGAGATACAGCATTTTAAGGAATAAGCAGAAGAGAGAAAGATGAGATTACAAAATGAGAAGATATTATGAGGCTAAATTTCTTTGTGGTATGAGAGAGGTTGTTTGAAATATGGATCCATGTGGTACTAAAAAAAATGAAAATTTACCATAAAGTGAGATTGTATCATGGAGGGACTTACAAATCAACTAAGTGAAAGAACTTCATTTCTTAGAGAGCTTGTGATTTGGATAGAATTATGAATAGAAGCTGTAATCACTGTGACTTGAATAAGAAGTTAGGAGAATAATAAGGAAATGCATAAAAACAAGTTAAAGAAATTTCTCAGAGGTTTAAGAAAACTTGTTATGCAATTATGAGGGCATGGAAGGCTCTGAGATCACCTTAGCCTCCACATAAAAATGTGGAAAATAATCATATATGCCTGTAACCCCTGTCTTGTGGGGAGTAGAGACGAAAAATTACTTGGGCTTGCTGATCAACCAGT
Source organism: Jaculus jaculus (assembly GCF_020740685.1). Lineage (NCBI taxonomy): Eukaryota > Metazoa > Chordata > Mammalia > Rodentia > Dipodidae > Jaculus > Jaculus jaculus. The sequence continues at coordinate 60,602,422 of NC_059103.1, read as the reverse complement.
CTGAATACTGCAGCTGTGCATTTAGTGAGAGACTGTCTCAAGCAAATAAAGTACAAGAGGAATAGAGAACATTTGACATTATTATCCTCTGTCCTGGAATGAGTGTATATCTGTGAACACATGTGACTAAATTATTGTGATGACATGAATGTAAAATATCCCCACATAGCCTCAAGGGTTTATGATTAAACCTCCTTCTTAGCTCCAAGCTGGTGGAGTTTTGGGAAGGCAGGGTCTTGATAGAGGAGTTACATTGCTAGGGGAGGAACTTAGGGTTGATTTTCCCACCCCTACAGTGTTGGGACATAGCTCACTTCCTCTTTGGTGTGGAGCTGTTAAGGCCTTGCTATCTACTCTGCCATACTTTGTTGTGCTAAAATTTCCCTCAAAACTATAAGCCTGAAATAAACACTTTCTTCCTATAAGCTGCTTGTGGGAAGTTTTGCAGAGATAATAAGAAGGCAACTGCTACAAATGTATATATTCTCACACCAAACACACACACACACACACACACACACACACACACACACACACACACCCATGAAACAATGTATCTTGTCCACTGAACTGAATGTTTCCTGATGAAATATTAGGCTGTAATCACAGTAACAAAGGATAGGCAATGTTTTTATCCAAGTCAACATACATATAATTATATTTCACATCAGGGATAGATCAGAACTCAAATTAATTAACTAAATATTAAATTACAGAATGAATTTAAGCCTAAATGGGAATGGTAGGTAAGACAGAGACACATCTAGTAATTTTTTAATTGCTAAATAAAAAATAGTTACAATATGAAGATATTGCTATATTCTTGAATAGTAGGAAAAATTTAAGTGTCTAAACAACCTGAAAGCCCACACAGAATGTATGTTTTCCTAGGTGATAATTTTTAATTCTTATTCTTTTAAAAATATTTGCTCTTATTTTTATCTGCTTATTTTAAGAGAGAAATAGAGAGAGGGAGAATGCACATGCCTAGGCCACTAGCCACTGCAGATGACCGCCAGTCATATGTGCCATCATGTGCATCTGGCTCACATTGGTTCTGGAGAATCAAACCTGGAGTCTTAGACTTTACAGGCAAGCACTTTAACCACTAAGCCATCTTTCAAGCCATCATCACAATCTTATTTAGGTTTTTGGATGGCAACATGACAACTTCATTAACAGGATGTGTCCACCTGGGAGAATGTGATGCCAACATCAAAATCAACTGTTTCATTTCTTTCAGCGATGTCACTGAGGTTTCTAGATGTGGGGTTTCCCCTGCGATCAGGATGCTAACATGATGTCAGTCTCAACGCACAAAATGTGATTTGCTTTCTCACTGTGTTCAAGCTTCTGGAGCCAGAGCTTCACTCGGGATCCGTTTGTCTTGACATGAATTAGCAAACGATGCAACCATACATACCCACTCCTGTCATCCAGCTGCTGCAGAACATGAAGTTGCCACCACAGTGGTTCACACATTGCTACCACACTGTGAGTGGGTAATTCATTATGCTGTGATGTTTTTAAGTAGGATAATAATAGAAAATCTTTCAGCAGCTGTCACGGTGGCAGGAAAAACATACCATTGTTAGAAGGAACTGACTGTGTTCAGTCCTCATGTTCTGGAGTCCAGCCAGCCTGGCTTGCCTCAGAGCCTCTGAAGAGTGCTGCAATGCAGTTTCTATGCAGAATAATGTGGCTGAAAAGCCATTAGTACACACTTAAAAATGATAATAAGTGGCCTGTCAGCAGCTATCTGACCTGAAAAACCTTCTGTGCACCAGTGTCACTGGGTGAATTGGCAACAGAAGCCACAAATAAGCACAGCTGTGTAGAGTCTGCTCCAAAAACAAACCTTCTGAAAGCTGGGGACAGTAGCAAACACTAGACAAAGGCATGCTTAACAAAAGGGAGTGTTGGAAGCCAGATGTGGTGGTGAGAACCTGAAATCCCAGCAGGAGGGTTAGGAGTCCAAAGCCAGCCTGGGCTACATGAGAACCTGTCTAACCTACCACTCAGCAAATGATTAAAAATTGAAAAGAGCCAGTCTGCACATTATGATGGACTACCTGATTTCAGAGCTTCACTGTCCAGTAGTTCTGCTTCTCATATATTTATTTCTTCCCTACATAGATAATATTATGCTATGACATACATGCTCTTTTTTGTGTTTTTTTTTAATTATTTATTTGACAGAGAAAGAAGTAGATAAAGACAGAGAATGAGTATGTAAGTTCCTTCAGCCACTACAAACAAATGCCAAATGCATGTGCCATCTTGTACATCTTGCTTACATGGGTCCTGAAGAATCAAATCTTGATTCCTAGGCTTCACAGGCAAGCACCTTAAGCACTAAGCCATCTCTCCAGTCCCCCCCCCCCCTTTTTTTTACTTGTTACTTTAAAAAGAAATTTGGAAAGAAGCATTTGGGATCTGTTAGTTGGTATTAATCATGTTTCTTAAAGAAAAAAAAAAAAAACAATGTTTCAAAAGAAAGAAAAATTATGGGCCAATGGTTATAGTGTCCTAAAAGCTAAATGGAAAATTTTGTTTACTGGATGACTGGTAAGTTATATTTTAAACTTTTGATAAAAATTCACAGTTGAAATTTAATTAAGGGATACATTTAATAAGGTTTAATACATAATACTGTGAAGTCAATATGGAATATACAGTGTCTTAAGTGTTGCTAAAGGATTTGAACTTAGTAAAATATGTAAACAAATGTATTATAATATGAATATTCAAGCCAGTAATACATCTAAAAAGACACATAAATGGTAGCTTGTGGGTTTTTATAAGAGAGTTTGAATCTTTTTCTTTTGAGCAAGTTCATGCCTTGATCAATAAAACTTTATGGTGGATTGTTCAAAATCATGAGAATGAACTTTGGACTGAGAGATGGCTCATCCATTAAAGGTACTGGGTTAGGATGAACCTGACATAATGGCTGTGAGGGAATTCAAGTAGAAGCCAAAATCCCACACCCAAGCTTGTTGTGTCCAAGGTTCCTTCACAGTTCTCTGGGTAGCCACTCCCATGCCCTAGCATGAGAGGAAGGGCCTAGCAAAGTAAGTGGCCTTGCTTTGGGCACAGGGGTGTATGGTGGTCTCCTGCTATCCTTTTCCTGGTGAGGCATTCCAGCTGGCTTCTCAGTTATCATTTTTACTGTCACTCTGCACTCACACAGCTCACTGTGACCATCTCACTTTGTTCATGGTCAGTCCCCTAATGCCTGCTGTGCTTGATTGCTTCCTAGGTACTCAAAAGTCCTGATCAAGCTCTGAGCACATCCCAACTGGAAGAGAATCCCCAGCCCATGCCCCTGGCTTCTGACCAAGCAATGGGCTGTGCTGTTTTGTACTAAGCTCCTGACCTCATGTTTCCACCTGTCACCTCCAACTAGAGGGCTCACCTGGGGCCTTGCAGAAATAAGTGACGGTCTGAGTTGTTTTGTAGTAACTGGAAAGGAAAGAGGAAAGAGTGAAATCAACCCTGACTACCATGTCTGTTCTTGCATGTGAGCTGGTGGACTTTGTGTCCTCCCAGGGAGCTTGTTAGACCTATGCTGGCTTGATTATGTCTAGGAAAGGAGATACTTAATTGAGATTCTCCTCTATTGCACCCCAATACAAGGCCCACTTTTGGGTGTTCCAGGGGAATAGACTTGGGTTTTGAGCTTCTGTAGTTATGAGAGACTAAGAGGTCATGAAGTCAACCAAACCATGCCTTTCTCTCCCTTTTGTCTACCAGGTGTTACTCTAAAATTTCCCATAGTCTTGCAACACATTGAATGTTAGCTACATGATCTATGGAGGAGTCAGAAGTGGAAACTCATACCTACAATTCTGGAACTTGCAGAATGAGACTGGAGGATTGCTGTGAGTTTTAGGGTAGCCTGAGCTACATAGATTATTCTGGTCTGTGCTACAATGTAAGACACTGTCTCAATTCCCACCCCCCCCCACCAAACAAAAGCAAAACCTCCAGGATAACACTATTCTGCCTCTAAACTGTGACTAGCACGCATTCACAATTTAACCAGCATACATTTTATAAAATAGTCTCTTTATTTTGTTACATGAAAACCTCATTTGCATACGAAGCTACATGCTCAAAAGGTAATGACACAATCTCAGGTGTTTTGGGAAAGGTGTTGTGTGGCACAGGGAGGCAGGCACTGAGGGTACAGGCAGACCAGGCCCCTCAGAGCAGCTGTGCTGCTACACATACTTCTAGAAGTAGGGGAGGAAGGATTTGTGCCAAGCTTCATCCCTGAAAACCATGATGCCATTTTTGCTTTGCCATAATTAATTTGTGCAATACACTTGAAATTTAAGTCCAAGTCTCCACTTCAATTTTCACCTTGAATCATAACATCCCAGACCATTCCAGAAAGGGAGGGAGGTGTTGTTTCCTTCTGGAGATGTTCATAAACAAAGGCAGGGCCTTGGGGGTAATGAGGGAATCTCCTTCTTCTTAGCTTTAGGTCTTTTGCTCTTTCAGAGAGCAAGTCAGGCCATGAGAGCTCTAAATATCAGCTGTCATACTGAAGGAGGAGCTGTGCCCAGATTCTCAAATTACTGAAATGGAACAAAAAAGGCAGATGTTCCATTGTTGTCCTCAGCAACAAGCCCAATTCTGTTCTGTGGCAGGGAAGCCTGCACTTAAGACTGCCTAGTGCTGGGGTGCTTGTCTGCTCTCTTACCACCATGGTCCTTGTCGGCTGACAGGCACCCTTGGGCCTCATTTCCTACAGTATGAGATGAAGGGCAGAAGGCTGTGAGGGCTGTCCAGCTGCATCTACCCTGGTCAGGGCCTGGGCAACTGTTTCCTTATGGCCTCTCTGTCCTCCATCTAGCTTAGCTGCACCTCTGACACCTCCCTGTATTTGGATTAAGTCTACTCATTCCTAGTACTAATTTGAAGATGATAACATTAATAGCTATTTTTATTTACCTCCAGTGGAAGAGCACGATTTCTTTTTTTTCACAATTTTTATTAACATTTTCCATGATTATAAAAAATATCCCATGGTAATACCCTCCCTCCCTCCCCCACGGCACTTTCCCCTTTGAAATTCCATTCTCCATCATATTACCTCCCCATAAGATTTCTTTCTCTCCCTTCCTCACGTGTACTTGAAGATTGGCCTCTGGCTGAGCCATGGGCTCTGAGGCAGGGCATTCCTCTGTGGATTGGAACAGCTGCCACAGACACACTTCCATTTATGAAAACTGAATCCTACACAGAGTAAGGTGTCTTCATGCCAGCCTGAACATGCAGGCGAGGTGCTGGATTGCTAATTAGTGAGCAGTGAAAGAGTTAACTTTCAATTACAAATCTCACCAGTGCTTTGAGCTAGGTCACTGAAAAGGAAAGATGCCAACAGCTTGTTTGAGGCAAGGAAATATGACTGTGGGGGGATGTGCTTGGTGTGATCACTATGGGCCTGCTGGGAGATGTCAGGCCACTGTTCTAGCAGCCAGAGGAGCATGTGTTTTGTGTTAGAGAAAAACAAAATGTATTGGCTTGTGAATGATCACAATTCCACCCCAAATTAGTTAATGGACTTCCCACAGATTCTGTGAGATGCTTGACTTCTAAAACAAAAAAGAGGCAAACAAACTTGAGACCCTCAGAAGACTCTGTGGGTTACCACCAAGGCTGTCTTGTTACAGGCAAACTACACAGTTTAATCCAACCTGCTCAAAACCCACTCATCTCCTGAGTCCACCTGGCAATGAATTTTCTGAAAATGAGGGAGAAGCCCTGGAGGGGAGTGCTCAGCTGAGAGTTTTTACAAGCAGACCTATAACCCTACAGCCTCATGATGCCCTCTAGACTGGAAGAAAGGAGCCACCAACCTGGCAGAGGGAGCTAGTCCATTCCACACAGTCCTTGCCATTGTGCTGGCCAGCTCTCATGCCAGCCTGCTGCAGCAAGCAGTGAGTGAGCTTTCAAGACAAAGGTTCAGTTCTAGACAGATGCTGCCAATGGCATGAATGGTTCAAGGGCTCAGGGATTGATAAGGATGTGCAGTTCTGAGTTTGTAGTACTTCCCACCTCCTGGAGTCTGGATGTAGGGCATATGATAATAAGGAGGCCCAGAGAAGGGACTTTCCCAGGGCCACAAATGTACCGTATGTAGGAGACAAGCAGAAAGTCAAGTGTGGATTCTCTAAACCAAGAGATTTCCCTTCACTACTGCCTAGTCCACACCAGAAGGTGCTTAATTAATGTCTGGTGGGAGAAGGAGAAGGGGAGGAAGAGGACAAAGAGAAAGAGAAATTGAACCGGGAATAGGGAGGAGAGGAAGAGAGGAGGAATATGGGGAGGAAAGGGAAGGGGAAGTTAGGAGGAAAAGAACTGGAGAAAAGAGGAGAACTGGTGTGTGGGGGGCGGGGAGACTAAACAGTCCCTGAGAAGGACTGCAACTAGGACACATCTCACCCAGCAGATCAGTGCGGACAGCACTCCACGAGTGCCAGAACTGAAGAAAGCTGCAACTGTTGCACAGAGTTGGGTTCTTCCGCCAGTGCAGCTGTGTGAATTTGGGCACAACTCTTTCTTCTCTGAGCCTCTGTCTCGCCACTTTGTAAAAGAGGGGTGATGCTTCTGTCACTCACAAGGTTGCTGTTCAGAGTGAAAGACATTAGGTTTTTGTTTGAACAAATATTCTGCATAAAATGTTTCTGTGGCAATAATCATCTACTTTTAAATTAGTCATGGAGTGAGTGATCAAATGGCATGTCAGGCTATTTTTATATTTTTCATTTCAGCAAAAACTCATAAATAAAATGTCAACAACTTGAATCTTTTTTTCTGCTCATCATAAATGAGTATCTACATGGAATCACATAAAAAAGATTTGGTGGAAGATGTGTACCATTAGAACTTTGGGCACTTATTTTAAAAATAAGACCTCCAGGGCTGGAGGGATGACTTAGCAGTTAAGGTATTTGCCTGCAAAGCCAAAGACACAGGTTTGATTCCCCAGGACCCACGTTAGCCAAATGCACAAGGGGGAGCACATGTCTAGAGTTTGTTTGCAGTGGCCCATTCTTTCTCTCTCTCTTTCCCCTCCCTCTTTCTCCATCAAACAAATATATAATAATAAAATAATTTTAAAAAGACCTCCATTCTTATGAATTTCCAAACAAGAATTACTGCATCGAAACTGTTTCCATAGGTGTTGTTTCTCAGGCTGGGGCTCAAGCTCAAAGTGTTATGTCTAAAAACCAAATAGCAGTGAGCCATAGGTCACCTGGGAAGGAGCCCATATTCAGGGTACCTATGGTCAGTATGACCTTAAAATTTGTCACAGTGTAGAAGTGAGGCACAGGTTATACTCATTCCCAAAAAGGCTGACTTTACACACCTAATTGGGGGCTTAATGGTCTGCATAGTATTGGACAGTGATAAAGATTTCAAATTATTTATTATAAACTGTTTTCCATAATACAAATATATTTTGAGTAACCATTTTCCTTCTTATTAATGTTTTATGTGTTGAAGGTAAGTATAACTATTTTATATATCACATTTATTTATTTTTATTTATTTATTCATTTGAGAGAAAGAGAGGGGATGGAGGGAGCGAATGGGCATTCTAGGGCCTCCAGCCACTGGAAACAAACCCCAAACCCAAGTGCCACTTCGTGCATCTGGCTTTAAGTGGGTACTGGAGAATCAAACCCAGGTCCTTAGGCTTTGCAGTCAAGTGCTTAACTGCTGAGCAATCTCTTCAACCTATAACTCTTTTCTTTTAATCTGTGTTAAAAGCTAACAAATATCATTGACTATTTAGAAACTCACACAATGTGTTTAGAACCTGATCTGTTATGACATATGTAATAGTTAACATGGTTAGGTATGGAGTGAAATCTCTGAAACCATGAGGCAAAATAAATCCTTTCTCCTTGAAGTTGATTTCTCTCAGGTGCTTTATTTTTTTACTTTTTTGTTCATTCTTATTTATTTATTTGAGCGAGAGAGAGAGCAAGTGAGTGTACCAGGGCTTCCAGCCACTGCAAACGAACTCCAGACGCCTGCACCCCCTTGTGCATCTGGCTAACGTGGGTCCTGGGGAACCGAGCCTCAAACCAGGGTCCTTAGGCTTCACAGGCAAGCACTTAACCTCTAAGCCATCTCTCTAGCCCTCAGGTGTTTTGTCACAGGCATCAAATGTGAGCTGACACATCATCGAATACATTTCCCTTCACCTCCATCCAAACTCCAAATGACCATCCATGTCCAAAAGGAATACATATAATGAGAGGAAGTCCCAAGAACTGTGAATGGCTCAGAACAGTTTTCTGGAGTGGAGCTATTGTTAATAAGTTAACTCATAAAATTTGATCCCAGAATCTATTACATTTAAATAAATGGTTTGGTAAGACCTTCATTCTGTTTATAGCTCAGTAGAGCTATATAAATTTTAGGGTCTCCTACTGTTGCAGTCAGGTTCATTTTGCTGGTAGAAATCACCCAACCAAGAACAGACTGTGGGGAAAAAAAAAAAAAAAGGTTTATTTTGGCTTACAAACTCAAGAGGAAGCTCCTTGATGGCAGGGGAAAACGATGGCATGAGCAGAGGGTGGACATCACGCCCTGGCCCACATAAGATGGACCATAGCAACATGAGAGTGTGCCAAACACTGACAAGGGTGCACTGGCTATAACACCCATAAGCCTGAACCCAACAATAACACTACTTCCAGGAAGCATTAATTTCAAAATCTCCCTCAGCTGGGAACCTAACATTCAGAACACCCAAGTTTATGGGAGACACCTGAATCCAACTACCACACCTATATTTCAAATTCTTGGAAAATTACTCTGCCATCTACTCTGGAAAGGTTGCTCTTTAGTAACTGATTACTTTCAGTCCTAAAGCCCAAAATAAGGTAATCTCAAGGTTTTGGTTTCCTACATAACAATGCTACTACTGACCATCTCAGAAGCTTCTAAACCAATTTGAGCATTGTGAATGTGCATAATGAATCAGAGCTAACCCTTGAAGTGGTTAAAATAGCAATTTAGTATATTTGTGTGCAAGATACACACGATTTAAAAAAAGAAATCAATTTTTTCTAGACTATTATGTATAAATCCAAATGTGATGTGCAACACTTTCTTAAGAGCAAATGGCTGAACCTTCACCAGGCCCTTACTTACAGGGACACCTGAACCATAAGACAGTGGAGAGGGTAGGATCAAGGCTAACCTGAATCTTCTACATCTTCTCTCTCTCTCTCTCTCTCTCTCTCTCTCTCTATCTATTTATCTATCTATCTTTTCTCTGACTCTTGTTTAATATCTTTCCCCTCATTTTCTTAGTGGGCACTGACCTGTAACTCCCAGTACCAGCATGGGGCTACCATCCACATTGAGCTTTTGATCAGAGAGACCTATAAGGTCTCCTAAAAAACAGACAGATTTCTGTCAGAGTACTTGATGACCCACCAAAAGTTAGTGGAAAGACCCTACTACTGAAGACACCATATGTGGCTGACATGTAAAATGGAATAGCATGGCTGGAAGCTAGAAGAGAGTCAGTCCCCAGACAGTCAGCTTGTCTAGTGCCAGAAGGTGCTACATGGGCGACTGGGGAAAAATGATCAATATCTGTCCAAGCAACTCATGGTCTAACCTACTAAGCAGCAAATAACCTGTTGTGATGCCCACACAAGTGCAATAGTGGCACACAGCCATGGTGGGGAACCAAGTGCTCTTGATTTGGCTAACTGATCCCCTCAGTGGGATGGGACCCATAGCTGGAGCTGGGATACAAGTCAGAACCATATCCAGACATTAGCCCACTCTCCAATATCAAGCTACCATCAATCATGGGCTACAAGTGGGCCTACACCTATTAAATTCTCTATGAAAAAAAAAAAAAGTAAGGGTTATCTCATTTGTCCTGGTGCTAACTTACTCTCTGTTGGAAAATCAGCTTCTCTTTTCCAGATAGGTGTAGATCCTAAGGAGAGAGCCACCCCATCATACCTCAAAAGGACCCCAGCTGAAACAAAGAAAAATTTGCAAAACAAGCATGGGTGCTGTTTTCCTGATGAACTGGATACCAGCAAAAAGGGGGAGGAGATCAACACAGAGAAAAATCAACTCTTACCAAAACAGAGAGCGAGAGACCCAGAGGCCCCAACACATCATCACTGAAGTAGACCAAAAATGAACCCAACATGGCTTCAGGGAAATTTTGCAGAAGAATGGGCAGAAAGAATGTCAGAGCCACATGCTGGGTCATGATATGTAGAGACATTTATCTTACCCATAACTGTGGGCTAACTCCACAATGCACAACCCATTTACCTCAAAAAGGATGGGCCAATGGAGAGGGGTTAGGTCACGGATGAGCCTAATAATGGTACCAAACTGACTGTGTTTGCCAAATACAAAACTAATTAATAATTTTTTTTAAAAAAAAAGATAAAGTGATTCTGAAGATTTATTTAAAAGCTGATTCTTTCATTGTATTAAAATATTAATACTCTAAAGACTAGGTAGAAAAATAAATAATTGTGAAATAAATTAGAAAGTATGAAAAAAGCCTTTAACAATGAGGAAAAGAGAAAAAACTTCACTCACATACACTGACATCAGACAAAAAGGGAGTTGTGGAGAAAATCATAATAAAATTCACAAAAATGAAACAAAACATCAGCACATTGCTTCTAATGGCATTTTAACAGAATAATCTAGCAGTGCAATGAATTCACACTCATTATTAAAGGATGGTCCATCAGGGCAAGGGTGAAGATGCTTCATGGATAGACTGGGGATACTGCTCAGGATGTGAAGTACTCCAAATCACCACAAGTACCTGCGTTTGAATCCCCAAGACTCACATAAAAAGTCTAGGCCTTAGAGGACATGTTTGAAATCTCAGCATTGGGGAACTGGAGAGGGGCAGACACTTAGGGCTCATGGAACAGACTTTCTAACTGAAATGGTTCAGTATAAGATTTTATCTCAATACATTATGGCAGAGAGGTACTAACCTACACACCAGACATTGACCACTAGCCTCAACATTCATGCACATATACATATAAATTCATCCCTGTGCACATTTTTGGACATATTAACACACATATTAAAAGCCACACATACAACATAATGCTACAAAAAAAGCTTATGAAAATGAACCGGAAGCCTTTAGTAAGTCAAGAGTTTCTCTATTAACATTGTATGTAATTCAGACTGCTAGGGCTGACCTGTCTAGGAGATTAACTCAGAAATCCAGGTCTCTTCTTTCATTCACAGTGTCTATCTTCCAATGTAAACTTAAACATGTAAAATGCAAATGTACAATGTACATGTACTGTAAAATATAATATAGAATGTAAAACTTAAACATAAGGTGACCTATACAAGCTATTAAGATAGGGGAACCATTTTTAATAAGAACAGCAGTTACTTTATCTATGCATTCTGTTCATACCCCATTGGTCAAACCCTGATCGCATCAACATGCCTATCTACTAGGAGACCTGAAAATGTGATTCCTAGGTGGGGATGACATCTACTCAGGAAGCAGGAAATAAGCAATGGTCTAAATAGTTGGACAACCTCGTACCTGCAAACAGCACATACACTTGGCAAAATACCTAGTATGCCATCCATTTACTGTACCAGATCAAAGCCCACGAGTATGTGTAGAGCTTTCTGGGCAAGCATTAAATACAGAGCTTCGTTATGTCATAATTTTTATACTAACAGACAACTGATTTGGCAATATTACTTACCCTGTAGAGGACAGGTCAGGATCAGGAGAGCTGCAACAAAGCCCCACTTGGAAATAGAGGAATGTTTAATACAAATTATGTTCAGTCTACGCTTATGAGAAAGCCTGGGTAAGAGGTTCTAAAAGATCATAAGTAAGTCTTAGTGTGTACTTCTTGGTCACAGCAGATTTGACTTTCCAGAATAATCACTAATGCCCAATGTAGTCTAAGTCATGGACTTTGTCTTTAGAGAAACAACCATTATACAAAACGCTCGACTCCCACTAGCAGAGGGTACAGTGTTCCCCCAGAAGGACATGTTTCTCCAGCTGACTTCCTGCTGGTCTTTGTATTTGAGTGGGGGTTGACAGACTGAGGAACTACTGGATTTTGTGGATATAAATTGTGGTTTGATTGCTTATTCATCCCATATAATTCTGTTAAGCAACTTAGGAGATTCTCATCTACATACTTAGTTTTCTGTGTCAGAAGTCCTCAAAGGTCTTGCCTTGATTTACTTTTAAGAGTTTCTTATTTGCATGCTTTAGTACTGGGCTTAATTTTGCTTTGCATTTTAATTCAGGCTTCTTGAGATAAACATCACCTACTACTTGACAGAGAAGTCTAAATGAGAATTTGGAACACAGCACCCCAACCAAGCATGTCTGTTTTTGTGCCAGTACCATGCTGTTTTTGTTAGTATGGCTCTGTAGTATAGGTTAAAGTCAGGTATGATAACACCACCAGGCTTATCTTTGTTGCTCAAAATTGTTTTACATGTTCAAGATTTTTTGTGCTTCCAAATGAATTTTTGGATTGCTTTTTTCTATTTCCTTGAATAATGATATTGTAATTTTGATGGGGATTGTATTAAATGTGTAGATTGCTTTTGGTAAGATTGCCATTTTCACGATATTGATTCTTCTGATCCAAGAACAAGGGTGGTTTCCCAATTCCTAGTGTCTTCCTCAATTTCTTGCTTGAATGTTCTAAAGTTTTCACTGTCAAGATCCTTCACTTAGGTTTATTCCCAGGTACTTTTTTGTTCTTTCTTTCTTTTTTTTTTTTTTTTTTGATGCAATTGTGCATAGGCATGATTCTCTGAATCTATCCTCTGTGTGTTTGCTGTTAGGATATAGGAAGGCTGCTGATTTCTGTGTGTTTATTTTGTATCCTGCTACATGGCTATAGGTGTTTATCAGCTCTAACATTTGCCATATATGACAGAATCATGTCATCTGAAAATAGTGACAACTTTATCACTTCCTTTCCAATTTATATCCCTGTTATGTGTGTCTCTTGTCTTATTGCTATGGCTAAGACTTGCAGTACTATATTAAATAAAAGTGGGGACAGTGGATACTCTTGTCTTGTTCCTGATTGTGTTGGGAAAGCTTCAAGTTTTTCTACATTTAGACATATGGTAGCTATAGGCTTGTCATAAATAGCCTTTATTATGTTGAGATATGATCCTTCTATTCACAGTCTCTGAAGGACTTTTATCATAAAGGGATGTTGGGTTTTAAAATATGCTTTTCCTGTATCTAATGAGATGATCATGTGTTTTTTGTCCTTAAGTCTATTTATATAATGTATTATATTTATCAATTTGTATATGTTGAACCATCCCTGCATCTCTGGGATAAATCCTGCTTGGTTGGGATGTTTCTGATATATTCTTGTATTCTGGTTGCCAATATTTTGTTGGGAATTTTTGCACCTGTGTTCATGAGGGAGATTGGTCTGTGATTTTCTTTATTTGTTCCATCTTTGCTTTTTTTTGGTATCAGGGTGATTATGGCTTCATAGAAGGAGTCTGGTAGGATTCCTTCTTTTTCTATTTTATGGAAAAGTTTAAGAAGTATTGGTGTTAGTTATTCTATGAAGATCTGGTAAAATTCACCAGTGAATCCATCTGATCCTGGGCATTTTTAGTTCAAGATTTTTGATAACTGCTTGGATCTCCATACTTGTTATAGGTCTATTTAAGTGGTTAATTTCAACTTGATTAAATTTAGGTAAGTTATATAAATCAAGGAAATCAATTTCTCTCAATTTTTTAAACTTAGTGGAGTATATGTTCTTATAGTATCTACCTGTGATTTTTTTGAATTTCTCTGGTATCTGTTGTGATGGCTCCTTTTTCATGTCTAATTTTATTAAGTTGTATCTCTTCTCTTTTTCTTTTGGTCAGATTTGCTAAGGGTTTATCACTCTTGTTTATCCTTTCAAAGAACAAACTCTTTGTTTTGTTGATTACTTGGATTGTTTTTTTCATTTCTATTTCATTAATTTCTTCCCTAATCTTTATCATTTCTTCCTGTCTACTGATTTTCAGTTTGCCTTGTTCTTCTTTTTCCAAGGATTTAAGGTGTAGCATTAAGTTGTTTACTTGCAACCTTTCTAATTTACTAGTATAGGCTCTTAAAGCTATAAATTTCCCTTAGTACTGCCTTCATTGTCTCAAAGGTTTTGTTATGTTGTATTCTCGTTATCATTTGACTCTATACATTATTTTTTTGATCTCTTTCTTGATTTCTGCATTGGCCCATTCATCAGTGTATTGTTTAGTTTACATGAGTTTTGTATGCTCTCCAGTTTTTCTTGCTATTGATTTGTAGTTTGATCCAATTATTATCAGATAGAATGCAAGGAATTATTTCAATTTTCCTGTATCTTTTAAGATCTACTTTGTGTCCTAATATATGGTCTATTTTAGAGAATGTTCCATGTGCTGCTGAAAAGAATGAGTATTCTTCAGCATTTGGATGAAATGTGATATATAGATCTGTTAGGTCTATTTGTTTTATGACCTTATTTAATCCAGATGCCTTCTGTTTACTTTTCACTGTGATGACCTGCCCACTGATGAGAGTGGGGTGTTGAAGTCCCCCTATACAACTGTGTTTGGTGTTATCTGTAACCTTAGTTCTAATAGCTTTTGTTTGATGAGGGTGGGAGCCTCCACCTTAGGTGCATATATGTTTAGGATTTTAATATCCTCCTGTTGGAGTGTGCCTTTAATCAATAAAAGTGACCTTCCTTATATTTCCTAACTAATGTTGGACAGAAGTCTATCTTGTCAGATATGAGGATAGCAACCCCTGCTTGTTGTCTAGGCCCATTTGTTTGAAACACCTTCTTCCCACCTGTCACCCTAAGATAGTGTACATCCTTTGTAGAAAGATGGGTTTCATGGAGGCAACAAATTGAAGGATCCTGCTTTTTAAACCAGTCTGAAAACCTATGGCTTTTGGCTGAGTCATTGAGGCCATTGATATTAACAGTTATTATTGAAAGTTATATATTTATTTTTGCTATTTCCCTTCTTTTGTAGTTCTTCAGATTTTACCTTTGTTCTCTTATATTAACTGGTATTTGAGTATGGTTTATTTTTTCTAGGTTCCTTATATGTGTGCTTTTCTTTCTCTTCAGCATGCAGGATCTTTCAAGTATTTTCTGTAGTTCTGGTTTTGAATTAAATATTCCTTTAGCATTCTTTTGTTGTGGAATATCCTTATTTCTCCATCTATTTGAATGGGTAGCTTTGCAGGATAAATTAACCTTGGTTGACAGTTGTTATCCTTCAGAACTTGGAATATATCACTCCAAGCCCTTCTGGCTTTTAAAGTTTGTGTTGAATAATATGCTGTGATACTGATGGGCTTGCCTTTGTATGTGATTTTATTTTTCTCTCTACCTGCTTTTAATATATTTTCTTTGGTTTGTATGTTTGGTAATTTAATTATAACATGGTGAGGAGAGGTTCTTTCCAGGTTTTGTTTGTTTGGTGTTCTGAAGGATTATCGTATTTTCATTGACATCAGTTTCCCAGTTTGGGGAAATTTTCTTCTATGATTTTGCTGAAAATGTCTACTATATTTTTGGAGTGAAATTCTTCTCCTTCTAGTATATCTCGAATTCTTATGTTTTATCTTCTCATATTATCCCAAATATCTTGAAATTCCCATTCATACTTTCCTATTGGTTTGTCTTTCTCTTTGACTGTATTAGATCTGCCACCTGGTCTTCTAGTATAGATATTCTGTCCTCTCCATCCATTCTACTGGTGAATTTTCTACAGTTTTTTTTTTTTTTTTTTTTTTTAATTTCATTGACCGTGTCATTCATTGTTAGTAATTCTGACTGGGTTTTCTTTATTATTTCTACTTCTTTATTTATGCCTTGTACTGATCTCCTTATTTCATTAAATTGGTTTCCTATGTCTTTTTTTATTTCTTTGATTTCCTTTTGATTTCTTTGAACATATTTATAATCATTCTTTTGAAATCTTTCTCAGACATTTCCTCTGAATCATTCTCAGTGGAGGTCATTTCTGATGCTTTAATACTTTTTCTTGGATTTATATTGTCTTGATATTTGTGTTCCTTGTGTTATATGTATGTATTTTTGCATTTTGGATTAAGTTAATGGTTGGATTTTCTAATTATATGCAGTATTGTTTGATGTAGCAATCAATCTGATGCTATGTATCTTCAGCATAGGAGCTCCAGGTAATAGGTGTGGCTTAAGACTCTCAGAGTATCTACAAAAATGATCCTAGATGTTGGGTTTGCCTGCTTTGAGAAAATCCAAGTAGGCTGAGTGGTGCAAACTACAGGCAGATTCTAAAATTTAACTAAACAATATGCACATTCAATGAAAAACAGTACAGAGTATTTATGCAATAGTAGGTATTATAGCAACCAGATCCTTTAACAAAAGCCACTGTCCCTTAGGATGTGTATTGTCTCACACCTCTAATCCTGTCAACTAGAAGACCAAGATTTCTGGCCTGTTAAGGGTTCCAAGTCAGCTTGTAGCCAAGTGAGACTCTTCCCTAATGAACAACAGAAGAGGAAACAGAGGCACTATAAACCAGGAACCAACAAATCACAAGCCCCAAATATAGCTTATTTAAGAATAACAGGTCCAACCATCCATCAGATTTAACATATAATTTATCCTGGCATGGAAGGTATAATTAGCACTTCTGATACTAGCCTATATGCCAGGCTTATTTGGTGGGTATTGACCTGGTGTAATCCCAGTTACCTTTTGGGATATTGTTTTGGTCTCAGTTATGCTGCACTCCTGCTTGGTTCCATCTTTGCTGAGCTGTGGGTTCAGGTAGGCTGGCTGGGTCACTGGATTGCTGCTCTGGTTATAGGTGGTGGGTGCTGTGTAGGTGTGCTCCCTTCCTCAGGTCTCTGGTACTTGCTGGCACTTGCGCTGTCCTTGTTTTCTGGCTCTTTTGTGATGTCTCTCCAATATGATCTATGAAAGGAAGCCAACTTATTCTGCAATTCATGGTGTTTTCCCTATATTAAGCATAAAATAAACCCCATTTTTCCCTGTAAACTGCTTCCGGTTAGGTGTTTACCCAACAACTAATTGTAGGTGTTTATCCAAGACCTACAATTATAACACCTAATTGTAACAGATAAATTTTACATTCTTAGAGCTAGACGAAAATTTTAGGAATCCTCCTCTATTGCTCTTCTCCCTTATTTCCCTGAGAAAGTCTTTCACTGAACTTGAAGCACCTCCATTTTTTGTTAGACTGACTAACCAAGGAGACATAGTGATTCTCCTATTTCTGTTCTGTGCATTGCTAGAATTACAGGCTTACACTGCCATACCTAGTTTTATTTTATTTTTTTACATTGGTGCTGGGGATTGAACTGGTGTCCTGATCCATGTATAGCAAGTACTCATATCTGCTGAGCCATCTCCCACAAAATTTTTCTGCTTGCATTCACAAACATGTGCACACACGGTGTACTTATCTAAACTCTCCATAGGATAAATTAATTTTCATAATCTTTCCCACCTGTGTTAGCAGCATTAAGCTCTAGAGACAAAAGCATCCCAAACTCTGAAGCAGACTTCAATCCCTCCCTTTCAACAGTTTCTGGAATTTATTACTCTTTGAACTTTTTTTTTTTTTTTTGTATTGCAAGAGATATTCTACATTTACTGTATATACATTCCTCTGGGGAATCTATTATCACTTTAGTTGAGAAGGGTATTTAAAAATCAAGGCATTGATGTCGGCTAGGTTTTTACATTGTTCTCCTAATGTGAACATAGTTTTATATTTCCTAGAAATAAAAGGTAAATATATGAGAATCATAATAAAAATTGCAAAACGTTACTGGCAAGATAAATGGAAGAAGAAAGACATGAAAGTTCATATTAGATTCCTAATCTTTCCTCAAGAAATTACTGAGTTAATAGATTTAGAAGCCAATCCCACAGCTTTTTTGGTAACATCATAGATGGTATATCAGAATGGAAATTATAAGTGAAAAAGTACTAGTGATGATAGGGCTAAGAGACAAACAGGTATGTTTTAAGTCTGAAATGATTAAAGCAATGTGTTATTTACCTAATGATGAGAAACAAATAAATATGTTTTATTGAATATATATTAGCATAGAGAAATCCAAGGTGGTGAGGATAGACATATTGTTATAACAATGATACTAAAGAAACTGCCACAATGTGAATATTTAAAAATTAATTCTCATGCTTTATTCATTATAAATTAACCCAATTATTCAGCTAAAAATTTAAACACAAAATTTAAAAATGTATTAGAAAAGTGGCATAGCTTTCCTTCCATTGAAAAAAACCATAAGGAGCACATGTGGCTCGCGGAGGGGCGTCTGCCTCACCGGCGCTAGCGGGATGGTCGCCATGCCTTTGGCCAGAGATCTATTACACCCTTCTTTGGAAGAGGAAAAGAAAAAACATAAAAAGAAAAGGCTGGTTCCGAGTCCAAATTCCTACTTCATGGACGTAAAATGTCCAGTTGCTACACAATCACCACGGTTTTCAGCCATGCTCAGATGGTGGTTCTGTGTGTAGGCCGTTCAACAGTGCTGTG
Source organism: Jaculus jaculus (assembly GCF_020740685.1). Classification (NCBI taxonomy): domain Eukaryota; kingdom Metazoa; phylum Chordata; class Mammalia; order Rodentia; family Dipodidae; genus Jaculus; species Jaculus jaculus. The sequence continues at coordinate 60,583,777 of NC_059103.1, read as the reverse complement.
CCAGCCAACAGGAGGAAAGGCCAGACTCACAGAAGGCTGTTCATTCAGAAGAAAACAACATTAACCATCTATACAACTTGCTGAGTTTATGCTTTCTCACAGAAAGCCTTATCTTAAGTTCAGTTACACTACCAAGACAATGTAATGTTTGGTTTTGTAAGGTATGCAATATCAATCTCCTATTTTGGTGTTAGTTTTTCAATAAAGTTTTAATTATGGACAAAAAAAGATCATAAGCATAATTAAATGGTAAGTTTTACATAAGTAAAGCTGTTGGGTTACTTTGGTTTATAATAAAAAATGGGACATTAAAGATAGAGTTATCCCACAAAACAACAATCTTGGAAAGCCAATGCACAACCTATTACCAACTAATCCCATGAATATAAATTTTTAAACATGGGTATGTTTCACATTATTTTGACCGTTGGTTCCTAGTTCTCTAGGTTTGTCCATGGAATAGTAGGAAGTTAAACATGGCTCAAGGGAAGCTCAAAACACAGATTTATGGGGCTCCACTTATAGAAAATACTTCAACCCTTCACCACAACCCCACCACTCAGTGCAAATCTCTGGTCTGAGTTATAATATTGGAACTGTTAAGAGATAAGCACAGAATATTGAACAAGTGTACTCTTGACATGATAATAAAACACAAGAAAACAAAGCCTCTGGAAATGGTTTGAAGACAATATACTCCAGTAAGAGAGAGCTGTGTCATCATTGGCTATCATGCTTTTGTTGAAAACTTCAAAACATTGTGATATATTCAAACCTGTTTAAAGCCTGCACAGTGTGGCATGGTGGTAAAGTGCCTGTAATCCCAGAATGTTTGAGGCTGAGATGGTAGGATGGAGTACTCAAGGACAGGTCAGACTGCATGGGAAGACTTAAAAAACAAAGAAACAAAAATTGACGTTAATATATACACATAGTATACCCATATTCCTTATGTGTTCTATAAATTATTTACAGTGTAGAAATGCTTCATAGAGGTACATGGGTTTAAGAACATTTATCATTGATAGTTACACTATGCTCCCTTGAGTTATATAATTATATGGTGTTTCAAAACATTTTTGCATTTCTAATTTTGTTTCCTGAGAACATAAAAACTAAAATTATAAATAAAAAATATATATTCCAAAATGAAATGATTTTCTTTTAAAGAGTTAGTTAAGAAAGACACTACCTTTATTTTTTGAGACAGTGTTTCATGTAGCCCAAGCTGGCCTCAAATTCAGAATGTAGCCAAAACTGGTCTTGATTGGATCTCATCTATCTTTCACTCTGTTTTGCATGTGTGCATATGTGTACCATGTATGAACTTGTTTGTGTATATTATATGCATTTACGTGCAGGCATGTGTCCCATGAACATACAAGCAGAGGCTAAAAGAAAACATTGTGTGTCTTCCTTCATGGCTCATCTGCCTATTTCTTTAACATGTAATCTCCCTCTGAACTTGGAAACATCAGCTTATTCAGTCATACTGCCTGACCAGCAAGACCCAGTGATTCTCCTATTTCTGCTCTCCACAAGACTGGTGTTATAGGATTGTATGGCTATGCCCAACTGTTTGGATCAGTGTTGGGGAATCAAACCCAGGCAAACTTTAACCTGTTGGGTCTTCATGCTTGCACTGCAAATGCTATTATCCACTGAGATATCTCTCCAGCACAACTTTTTTCCTTTTATTTAAAATTTTTATTAGATATGAACATATTTAGTATGTAAACAACACATCTTGATACCATACTTTCCCTCCTCCCTGCTCATTTTCTGAAGAGGCCTTCCTCCTTGGGGATTCAGGTCAACCCCATGGGGATTGTGAGTCATGCATTATGGAGGCAGCAGTTAGTTATGGGGGAGAGCCAATGTCTGTGTTTAAAATGTCCCAAATTGTGCCTCCAGCAATCTTTCCACCCCCTGTTCCGCAAAATTCCCTGAATCATGCTGGGAGCATTTTAAGTCTACTTCAGTGATGGGCACGTAGGAGCTTCTGGATCTCTGTTTGGTAGGTGCTGTGTGTCCTCAGTGTCTTTCTCCTTCACCATTGTGCTGCTATCAGATTCACTAAGAAAGCAGCACTCTTGCTCATTTCCCCACTTCCACTGTGGTTTCAGCTGCGGCCAGAGTGGAGTGCACTGGGTCGTTTATCTCCTCAGGTCTAGCTCCTGTCTGATAAAAAACAGAGGCAGGTTCTCCAATAGAGAGTGAAGTCATCACCAGTTAAGTGGGATAACCATTATTAATTTAGAGATAATTTAATGGGTATAGACCCTCTTATAGCCCAAGATTAGTGGGAGCTTGACAATAGAAAGCAGAATCATTATCTGGATATGATTCTGACTTGTTTCCCAGTTTCAGGTATGGTTTTCTTTCCATTGAATGGATCTATTAGCCAATCCAAGAGCAACTGGTTACCCACCATGGCTATGTGCCACTTCTATACTTGTGTGAGCATCACAACATGTTGATTGCTTTTGATTTGTTTAGACTTTGAGTTGCTTGGACAGATGTTGGCCACTTTCCCCCAGTAGCTCATGTAGCGCCTTCCAGAACTAGATGGGCTAGTTGTCCGGGACTAGCCCTATTCCAGATTACAACCAGGTCTCTCCATGGTTGATGATGACAGTGCATGGTGTAAAAGACACAACTTAAAAAAATAAATCAACTTCCATTTCTCACAGCTAATCCATTTCTCTGGTTGGTGAGTATGGTAGTACATCAGCATCTTGAAATGAAGTTTGCCTTGAAATTTAGTTTCCTAGTTATCAAGAGCCTAACATTTTAGTATCTGTGACTAGAAAACAAATAAAACTGAAACCATCCCCAGATCACTTTGCAATGAGTCCTACAAATCAGCTCATACAGGAGGATTCACAAGATAGGAATTCAAGTTTACAAGAGCTATGAGTCACTTCCACCTTCATGCTTTGATGTTATCAGACTCAGTATGGCTAATGAATACTAATTCAAGGTGCTGCCTGCCTCTTCTTGGCATCTGATTTTAAAACAAACCCTTAGAGCAGGACTTTACATCATTTTCATCTGAGCTATATGAACCTAGAGAAGAAACCAGCTGGCATTGCCAGGGCCTTACTTGTGTCTCCAATGAACCTTGAAAGCAAAGTCCTACCTATTGTGGCTGTGCCCAGACCTCAGTCAAAATCTTGACCTGGGCACCTAAGACCCTCACTGTGCAACTGTAGGCAGCATTAAATTGCCAATGACAATAGTTGCCCTCCTGTGGCCTCTAAGTTAGGGTCTCAGCAGAAGACCACCATCCCTTGAAGAAACTTGTTTCTGCCTGTCATAAGAAGTGTGACTATTGAGACCACACTCTCACAAAGGATCCATACCACTGACTCAGTTGCTCTTTGAGTACTGGACCTATTGTGTGACTGACATAGACCAGAGATGAGCATAGGGATTTTTCTGGAATTTTAATAGCAATTTTGCCATTTACTTTTTCTTTGCATGCATAAGATTTAGATGATCCTGAATTAAAGGGATCTATGTTTTAGTAGTTCACAACTTCTGAAGGAAACCCAACTCTAATTGTTCATAATGCACATGACTAAAGAATGTTTCAGTTCCCAAGCAAGAAAAACAAAGGTAGTTATTTCTCTTTTAAGGAGACACATTTCATTTGGGAGTTTCCTTTTCCAATTCAAACAAATCTAAACAAAACAGCAACTTGTTTCTGCTTACAGTGTCCATTGTACACTTGTATATATATCTAACAGTTTTTATTGCAAATAGACGTCACTCTGCTACAAGGAGACAGCAACAGAAAGCATGCAAGATAACACCATTAATACTTAATTGAAAAGTATACACATTTTAAATCTATAAAATCTAGTAATTGCCAGTGCATTCATGTAATAACAAAATGCACTTAATTTTCTAGGAAATTGTAGTGTTATGAACAGCACAGTAATGTGGTTTGATTATTTAGGAAGTTGTAGTATTGTGAACAGTATACTAATGTGGTTTAATTTGGCTCTGCTTGGATAGAGCGCTACTGAACCTTGCTTTGTTGTAATTGGCCAGGAGCCATGACACTTGGCTCATACTCAGGACCTAGTGCTCCCATCCATCCTGGAAACCATCAACATCTGGCTGGAGAGAGTGAATGTCTCCTGTGCTTTTCTATACTTGTTTAAAATCCTGAATACTGAAAACAATAGCACCCAGTTCGTGTTAAATATTGTTTGGTTAAAGGCTCCAAAACGTGTTTGATAGACACTATATATTAAACTGCAACAGATGCCCTAAATGACGATGTATTAAAATGACTATGTGTTAAATTTTTTCTTATTGACTAAAGAAATGACACTTTGTCCTGAAGTCTATATTAGAATGCTTGTGAATATATTCAGAATGCTCATATATTCTTGATTACTCTGTTAACTTAGATATATTCCTTTTATTATTTTATTTGTATATGTGTGTGTGTGTGTGTATGTAAACTTATGTTTCATTATTTCCTTAAATAATAAACAACACAGAAGTACTATCATTTTATAAAAGATTGAGTTCTTGCTTGTAGGTAAGGTATGTTTTCTAATTTAGTACTTTTTAAATATTTAATTATTTGAGAGAGAGAAGCAGATGAGAGAGAGAAAGAAAGAGAGAGAGAAAGAGAGAGAGAGAGAGAGAAAAGCACACTAGAGCCTCCAGCCATTGCAAACGAACTCCAGATGCTTGTACCACCTTGTGCATCTGACTTATGTGGGTAATGGGGAATTGAGCCTTAAGTTTCACAGGCAAGCACCTTAACTGCTGAGCCATCTCTCCAGCCCCTAACTTACTAACTTTTATGAAAAGGTTTCACAAACTTACCCTGTCTTTCCTGCCCCAGTTCTGCTGAGAGCCTTCAGTTGGGTTACTGGTATTCTTTGTGGGGACTGAGAGGCCTCAGTCAGTCTCTGCAGGGATGGGGGAAACATGGTGTTTCAGGCTATTACCACTCCCCCTGAGGCTCTTACAAAAATAATAACAGTAGCTAGGAGTTTAGAGGAGAGATTAAAAGTAAGTCTAGGAGAAGTTATTAGAGCTGCAGTCTACTTCCCTTGACCCAGGAGCTATTCCATTCAGCATTCATGAGTAGAAAGTAAGACTCTATCTCTCTAAAGTCCACAAAACAAAGAAAACATGGCAAAGCTCAATGAATGGTGTGAAAAATGTGAGAAGAGCCTACAAGCTCCCAGGAAAGGTGGCCAGCACTGTATTACTGGGTCACACAGGACAACGTCCACACACTCTGATCTCCCTCTAGCTAAGAGGAGGGATCACAGATGTGTGGGTTTCCTTCTCTGTAAGGCACTGTGTAGACTTCTTATGTGGTGTTCCAGTGACCTTCTCATTGCAGGGGCTGGAAAGAATCCAACTAAGGCAGCTGATGGGAGACAAGTTTTTCTTTTTTGTTGTTGTTGTTTTCTTTTTTCTTTCTTTACTTTACTTTACTTTTTTTTTTTTTTTTTTTTGAGGTAGGATCTCACTTTAGTTCAGGTTGGCCTGGAATTCACTATGTAGTCTCAGGTAGCCTCAAACTCACAGTGACCCTTCTACTTCTGCCTGCCAAGTGTTGGGAGTAAAGGTGTGTGCTGCCATGCTCAGCTCAGGAGGAAAGTTTTTATTTTGGTTTACAGTCTCAAGGGGAAGTTTCATGATGGTGGGGTAAAATGTGTCATGAGCTGAGGCTGGAAATCACCTCTGCCACAGCAGGTGAAAATAGCAGTAAGAGAGAGCTTAGCTATAGCAAGCTATATCAACACTAAGGTTATCTCCCAAAACTCACCTCCTCCAGCAAGTCTCTACTTTCCAAACTGCCACCAGCTTGGGGGGGGGTGGAATCTGATTCAAGCCACTACCTTGGGTCTTCAACATAACCCTATTATCCATTACCTAATTGTATTAGTCAGGGTTCTCAAGAGGAACTAAAGTGCTAGAATGAATTATTTTAAAAATGGATTATTGGGGTTTTGTTCAGGAAGTCTTTTTCCATTCCTATATCATGGAAAGTACTTCCTAAATTTTCTTCCAGTAGAATTGGAGTTTCTGGTCTTATGTTGAGGTCTTTGATCCATTTGGATTTGAGTGTAGTGCATGGTGAAATGTGTGGATCAAGTTTTAGTTTCCTGCATGTGGTTATCCACTTTTTCCAGCACCATTTGTTAAAGATGATATCTTTTTTCCAGCCTATATTGTTCAGGCCTTTGTCGAACATCAAGTAGCTATAGTTGCTTGACCCAAAATCTGGTCCTCAAGTCTATTCCATTGGTCTATACTCCTGTTTTTATGCCAGGACCATGCTGATTTTATTACTATGGCTTTGTAGTATAACTTTAGATCAGGTATGGTGATGCCACCAGAGGTATTTCTTTTGCTGAGGATATGTTTGGTATGTGATGCCTTCTGTTTTTCCATATGAAATTTGAGATCATTTTTTCTATATCTGTGAAGAAAACTGTAGGGATTTTGATTGGAATTGTGTTAAATCTATATATTGCCTTTGGTAGTATTGTCATCATCACAATGTTAATTCTGCCTATCCAGGAGCATGGAAGGTCTTTCCATCTTCTCAAGTCCTCCTCAATTTCTTTTTTGAGAGTTTTTATATTTTCATTGCATAGATATTTTACTTCCTTGGTTAACGTTATTCCAAGGTATTTTTGTCGTTGTTGTTGTTGTTGCTATTGAAAATGGGACTATGTCCCTTATTTCTTTTTTCTGTATCTTTGTCATTTGCACACAGAAATGTTACCGACTTTTGTGCATTGATTTTGTATCCTGATACTTTGCTATAGGAGTTAATCACCTTCAGGGGTTTTGGGATGGAGTCTCTCGGATTTCTTACATATAGAATCATGTCATCAGCGAATAGAGCTAACTTAACTTCTTCCTTTCCAACTTGTATCCCTTTTATTTCCTTCTCCTGTTTTATTGCTTGAGCTAGGACTTCCAGAACTATATTGAAAAGCAGAGGTGAGAGAGGGCATCCTTGTCTTGTTCCTGATCTTAATGGGAATTCCTCCAGTCTCTCTCCATTAAATATTATTTGGGCCTTTGGAGCTTTGAATATTGCCTTTATTATATTAAGATGTGAACCAGCCATGCCAATTCTCTCCAATGTTTTAATCATGAAGTGATGTTGTATCTTGTCAAAGGCCTTTTCTGCATCTATAGAAGTGATCATGTGTTTTTTTTGTTTAAGCTTGTTTATGTGGTGTATTACATTGACAGATTTTCTTATGTTGAACCACCCTTGTGTTCCTGGGATGAATCCTACTTGGACAAGATGGATAATGCTTTTGATGTGTTGTTGGATTCAGTTTGCAAATATTTTGTTCAGGATCTTTGTATCTATGTTCATTAGGTAAATAGGCTAGTAGTTTTCTTTTCTTGCAGCATCTCTGCCTGGTTTTGGGATTAGGGTGATACTAGCTTCATAAAAGGAGTGGGTTAGCTTTCCCTGTTCTTCAATTGTGTGGCACAGTTTTAGGAAGATTGGTTTTAATTCATCCATGAAGGTTTGATAAACTTTGGCTGAGAATCCATCTGGTCCTGGACTCTTCTTTTTGGGGAGGTTTTTTATTACTCTTTCAATCTCCATGAGTGTAATGGTTTCATTGAAGTGATTAATCTGCTCTGAGTTTAGCTTTGGTAGATGATATGCGTCCAGGAATTTAACCATCTCCTCCACATTATCCAGTTTTGTGGAGTAGAGGTTTTTGACATAAGTCCTGATGATTCTCCCAATTTCACTTATGTCTGTTGTGATCTCTCCTTTTTCATGTTGAATTTTGTTAATTTTTAGCCTCTCCTTTTTTTGCTTGATCAAATTGGCCAGAGATTTGTCAATCTTGTTTATTTTTTTCAAAGAACCAACGCTTTGTTTTGTCAATTGCCTTAATTGTTTCCTTGGTTTCCAATTCATTATTTTCTGCTCTGATTTTAATTATTTCTTTCTTTCTGGAGCTCTTTAGGTTAGATTTTTCTAGTTTTTCCAGTGCCTTTAGGAGGATGGTTAGGCTATTGATTTGGGATCTTTCTGTCTTTCTTATGAAGGCATTGAGTGCTAGGAATTTTCCCCTGAGGACTGTCTTCATTGAGTCCCATAAGTTTTGGTATGATGTGTTCTCATTGTCATTCAGTTCCAGGAATTTTGCAATTTCATTTTTTATTTCAACCACTATCCATTTATTGTTGAAGAGTGTGCTATTCAGTTTCCAGGTGCCGTTGGGATTCTTGGTGGGTCTTTTGTTCTGTATTTCTGGTAATATAGCATTGTGATGTGAAAACCTGCAGGGAATTATGTCGGTTTTCCTAAATATGTGGAGGCAGTCTTTGTGACCCAGTATATGGTCTATTTTAGAGAATGTTCCATGGGCTGCTGAGAAGAATGTGTAATCTATGGATTTGGGATGGAAAGTTCTGTAGATGTCCATTAGATCTAAGTGTTCTATGGTTTTGTTGAGCTCTCTTACTTCCCTCTTGTGTTTCTGTTTGGATGAACTGTCTATTATTGATAATGAAATGTTGAAGTCCCCAGCTATGTTGGTGTTAGTGGTTATTTCTGTTTTATTGTCAAGTAGGTTTTGTTTTATGAACTGTAGTGCCCCTGTGTTTGGTGCATACAGATTTATGATTGTAATATCCTCTTGATGGATTGTTCCCTTGATAAGTAGGAAGTAGCCTTCTTTGTCTTTTTTGATTATTTTTGGTTTGAAGTCAATTTTATCTAATATTAATATAGCTACACCTGCTTGTTTCTTATTCCCATTTGCTTGGAGTATTGTTTTCCACCCTTTCACCCTGAGGAGGTTTCTGTCTTTAGTGGTAATGTGGGTTTCTTGAAGGCAGCAGATTGAGGGGTCTAATTTTTTGATCCACCCTGTTAGCTTGTGTCTCTTTATGGGTGAATTAAGGCCATTAATATTTAGGGTAATAACTCTGAGATTTGATTTGATCCCTGCCATGTTGTGGTGGTAGAGGTGTGTTGGTGTTTTCATGTAATATGAAATTTTATGTGTCAGCTCTGGGTTTGGTTGTTGTGAACTGCTTTTTGTAGGCATTTGTGTATGGTAATTATTTTCTTCTCTGTGGAGAATATCCTGGAATACTTTCTGTAGGTTTGGTTTTGTGTTCATATAATTGTTAATCTGAGTTTTGTCATGGAAAGTTTTTCTTCAACATCAATTATGAGGGAGACTTTTGCCAGGTAGAGTAGTTTGGGTTGGAAGACATAGTTTCTTAGAGTTTGAGTAGTTTCATTCCAGACCTTTCTAGATTTCAGGGTTTCCATTGAGAAGTCTGAAGTAATTCTGATGGGGTTTCCTTTGAAAGTGGTATGCTGTTTTTCCCCAAGCGGCTTTTAGGATTTTCTCTTTGGTGCCAATGTTTAGAGTCCTAATGATAATATATGTTGGGGCATTTCTCCTTTGGTCTAGTCTGTTTGGAATTATGTTCACTTCTTGTATCTTGATGGTCTTTTCTTTTAAGAGACTGGGGAAGTTTTCTTCAATTATTTTGGTAAATAAGTTTACCATGCCTTTGGTCTGAAATTCCTCTCCTTCTGATATTCCAATGATTCTGGGCTTTGGCTCTCTCTTGCCATAGCTGTGTATCTACTGCCTGACAAAGGCACAGAGTTGAACAGGCAATTCTCAAAGGAATACATACAAATGGCAAACACACACTTAAGAAAATGTTCATCATCCCTAATCATCAGAGAAATGCAAATTAAAACAACTATGAGATTCCACCTTGCCCCAATAAGGATAGCAAACTTCAAAAAATCAAATGAAAATAAATTCTGGTGAGGATGTGGAGAAGCAGGAACTCTTCTTCACTGTTGGTGGGAATGTATGATGGTACAACCACTTTGGAAAGCAATATGGAGACTCCTGAAAAAGCTGAATATAGAGATACCAACAGACCCAGTTATACCCTTACTGGGCATCTACCCTAAAACCTTCAAACCACAGGCCAGAGAGATTTGCTCAACCATGTTTGTAGCAGCTCAATTCGTAATAGCTAAGAGATGGAATCAACCCAGATGTTCATCACTATAAGAATGGATAACTTAGATGTGGTATATCTACACAGTGGAATTCCATACAGCAGTAAGAAAAAAATGATACAATGAAATTTGAGGTAAAATGGTTGAACCTGGAACAGTTCATTCTCAGTGAACTTACCCAATCACAGGAAAAAAAAAAAAAAATCAACACATAGTCTCACTCATCTACAACACCTAACCTGATTCTACCCAAGATACCTTACATACCCAGCAAGCACCTCATGGACTAGACACTAGGATGGATGGGGAAGGAGGGGAGCGCATTCAAGGGGTGTGAAACACTAATATGGTCCCAAATGACAATGGTACCATAAAATTCTACTCCCTAAAAGGCAGACCAAATGGCCGAACATTCACTAGACCCTTACAGGAAACACCTGATCCACAAGACACTGGAGAGGGTAGGATCAAGACTAACCTAAATCTTCTACATCTTCCCTCCCTCCCTCTCCCCCTCCTCCCTCTCTCTCTCCTCTCTAACTCTTGTATATGAGTTATGTTTTTCCTCATTTTCTTACTGGGCACTGACCTATAACCCCCCACTACCAGCATGGGGCTATCATCCACAATGAACTTTTAATCAGAGAAACCTACAAGGCTTCCTAAAAGAATGACAGACTTCTGTCAAAGTACTGGATGACCCACCAAAGGTCAGTGGTAAGACCCTATTGCTGAAGAATCCATACACAGCTGACATATAAAATGGAACAGCATGGCTGGAAGCCAGGAGAGAGTCAGTCCCAAAACAGTCTGCGTGTCTAGTGCCAGAAGATGCTGCATGGGTGACTGGGGGAAATGACCAATATCTGTCCAAGCAACTCATGATCTAACCTAATTAGCAACAAATAACCTGGTGTGATGCCCACACAAGTGCAATATTGGCACACTGCCATGTTGAGGAACCATCTGCTCTTTATTTGGCTAACTGATCCCCTCAGTAGTATGAGTCCCATGGCTGGAGTTGGGAAACAAGTCAGAACCATATCCAAACATAAGCCCACTCTCCAATATCAAGCTACCATCAATCATGGGCTATAAGAGGGCCTATACCTATTAAACTCTCTATGAAACAAGTTAGTGTTATCTCAATTTTCTGTTTTCCAACTTACTCCCTGTTTGAGAATCTGCTTCTCTTTTTCAGATAGATGCAGATTCTAAGGAGAGAGCTGCCCCATCATACCTCAAAAGGGGCCCAACTGAAACTAAGGAAAATTGATGAAACAAGCAAGGGTTCTGTTTTCCTGATCAACCAGATATCAGCACAATGGGAAGGAGACCAACACAGAGAAAAATCAACTCCTACCAAATCAGAGCGCCAGAGCCTCAGAGGCCCCCAACACCTCAGCACTGAAGCAGACAAAAAATGAACCCAATATGACTCATGGAAATTTGTGGAAGAGGGGGCAGAAAGAATGTCAGATTCACATGTTGGATCATGATATGCAGAGACATTTATTGTACCAATAACTGTGGGCTAACTCCACAATGCATGACCCATTTACCTCAAGAAGGAGGGGCCATTGGGAGGGGGTAGGTCAAGGATGAGCCTAAACAATGGTACCAAACTGTATTTGCTGAAAAGAAAACTAATAAATTAAATTAAAATTAATAAAATAAAATAAAATAAAATAAAATAAAAAGAGATTATTGGATTAGTTTACGGTAGTCTAATACCAGTTGCAGGCCCAAGAATCACCGAACCCGGTAGCTGCACAGTCCATGTGGCCAAATGCCTCAGCAGTCCCAATCCACCACTGAAGGACTGGAGGCTTCCTGAGGAGCTGTGGGGTTTTGATCCACATGGGTCTTTAGGTGATGCTGGTCTTCATTCCACGGTGGAAGGAAGCAAGCAGCTCCAGCAGCCAAGTGGAAGGAAGGGTCTCTTTTCACTCACAGTTTCCTTATATAAAGTTCCCATCTGAGAGGGGCCACCTGCTCTGGGGGAAGGGCTCACTCTGGGGGAAGGACTTCCTTTTTCAGTTAATCTTTCCTTAGAGCAACCTTGGAGACCCACGTAACAAGGATTTCTGTATATTATTAAACAGATCAAGTTGACAACACCTTAATCATCACAAGTCCACCTCTTGTCAACTTGACACCAAACCATATCTCCTTACAGCATACTTAGTTTTCAAATGAAAACAAATCAATGCGACCACACCTTAACAATTACACATGGATAACAGCATGAAGATGGAGGCTGACAGGCAGGACATTATCCTGGCTGTGTAACTTTGGCCACATTTTTATGAAGTAGAGATACATAGAATTTGCTACAAGGTTGCCATACCTATTATATAAATAAATCTATAAAAAATGTATAGAAGTACCTAGCACTCAGTTATACAGCTGTATGGCATTAATAGGATTATTTTTTAATTCAACATCATTCATTTTGTTTTGAGTGTCAGGCTGAAAAGTTAGTTTTTGTCTTCTACTTGACTTGAATTGAAATTTGGACTTATAGTGCCAATGTCAGTCTTATTTATTTTACATTCCTTAAGGACTCCACATTATACCACAGAGACCCTTGCATGTCCATGTTTCTTGTGGCTCTATTTACAATAGCTAAGAATTGGAATCAGTTAAGATGACCACTGACAGATAATCAGATAGTGAAAATGTGGCCCATATATACAATGAAACTGTATCAGCAGAATGGACAATGAAATTATGAAATTTGCAGGAAAATGGACATATCTGAAAAATATTATACTAAGTAAAGTGACCCAAATTCAGATATACCATGTACACATGCCTTCTCTGATATGGAGATCCCAGCTTGGGATATCTACAAATATGTATATATAAGGGTGCAGTTATGGATAAAACCTAGTCAGAATGGGCTGGGGCAATGGTGCAGTGGTTAAAGATGCTTGCTTGCAAAACCTATAAAGAGAGCTGGAGAGATGGCTTAGCTGTTAAGCACTTTCCTGTGAAGCCTAAGGACCCCAGTTCTAGGCTCGATTCCCCAAGACCCACATTAGCCAGATGCACAAGGGGGTGCATGCATCTGGAGTTCTTTTGTAGTGGCTGGAGGCCCTAGCATGCCCATTCTCTCTCTCTATCTGCCTCTTTCTCTCTTTCTGTCACTCTCAAATAAATAAATAAAAATAATCATAATTTTACAAAAAAACTATAAAGATATAATATTAACCAGGAAGGAGCATAAAGGGATGATGAGCAGAAAGAGGAATGAGAGAAGGGTAAAAAGATGCAGGTGACATGTAATAGAAGGAGAAGGGAAAATGGAGGGTGAGTGGTTTGGGAGCGGAGAGAAGATAATCAACTTAAAGAAATGGCATTTTTTTTTAATGCCAGGAACTAATGATACCTAAATCTCTGTATGAAAAATCATAAAAATGAAAATTTAAAGTAAATAAAGTCATGGTTAGTCTGTGTTATGGTTTACATTTTTAATGTCCCCTTCCCATAGGCTTGAATACTTGTTTCTCAGTGGTGCTACTTTGAGAGACTGTGGAAACTTTGGAAAGTGAGCCTAGCAGATGGAAGAAGACCGCAAGGAGTAGGCCACTGAAGTTCATAACCCAGTCCCAGTTTCTGGTCCCAGTCTTTCAGCTTCCTGATCTGCCAAAATGTAAATCTGCCACACAGGTCTTCAGCCACAAACTGAACCACTCTGCCATACCTCCCTTCATATGATACAATGAAACTTGTGACATTATGAGTCAAAAGAAGCATTTCTTTCCATGAGTTGTTTCTGTCAGGTATTTTAGTCAGTGTGGCACAAAGGTGACTAATCCATTTGGTTAGAAAGGCAGGGCTATGCTGTAAGCCAACCTTTGTTTCCAAATCTACAAACATTTTTAAAACAAGTCATCTCTTATTAATCCAAATAATTATTTGTTGTGACTTGAATGTGTGGTTGTATAAAAAAAAATCACACTTGTGAAATTCTTATGAAAATTCTGTTGGTTTATATGCAATCTTATATAAAGGAATTAAAAAAAGAAATTTGAGCTTCATTTCCTATTAGTTAAGTGTGGGTGTGTATGAGAGAGACAGAGAGAAAGAGAAAGAGAGAGAAAGAGGAGGGAAACAGGCCCAAGGTTTCCAATGGTGAAAGAGTGGCATGTCCAGGTTTTGTGGAGTATTACCTATTGTGATACCATCACAACCAAAATGTATTCAGACTTTCCCTTATTCTTAGAAGTACTAGTTGAATTTTTTGAATAGTTGTTATTTTAGTGTTGTTCTGAACTGTTTAAAGCTTATAGCTAAGGAATCTCACTTTTCTAGATGTCATCTCAGCTGAAGTGGAGGACTTCCGAACAAGGCCCAAGAAGAACTAAGTGCATGGTATAATATTTATGTGACACATGTATATGCACTTATGTATGCATGCATGCAAACATACTCAGTTTAATATTAATAGAAGTAAAGGATTCACCAACAATGAGAATTTCTGTGCATTCCTATCTTAACAGCTTGTGACTTAACAAACATCAGTGCCCCCCCCCTAGACAGTATTGACAATCTTCCTGTTGTTTTTGGTGAAGCATAGACTCTTGGTGGAATTTCCAAGACTGTTCATGTGCATCTTGATATCCTATTATTTTACCAAATTTATCTCATAATAGTATTTAGTTTCTAAAAATATGCTGTCACAATACAGAGAGAAGCTATAATGTTTTTCTTTAAAATCATGCTCAGATTCTGATGGAGATTCATAAATTACAGAAAATAAGGTTACATTTCCATAGAGGAAAATAGTAGAATACCTATTCCTTAGGACAGAGTACAGTTATATAGTCTATGAAATCATCTGCCAACTATATGTTTATTATAAATATTTTAACATATATGAGAAATATTAATAAATTGAAGAGAAATAAAAATAAAAACACTTTACCTCAAAAACGTCTTGGTGTTCTGATGCACACTATTCTGGGTTTTTCTTCATTTGCAATGTAAGTAGTCTCAAAGTATAGAACCTATTATATAAGCTATATTTTTTATCTTACTCTATGTATAACTGCATCTATGATTATAATAAAACCGCAGATGCATGCTTCATAACCCATTTTAAGGATGTGTTAACATTGACTCTACTACATTTTCTTATTAAATACTTAGTTTCAATTTTTTATTGTGAAATGCATTGCCGTGAATATTCTTGCAGGTGGATCACTTTACAATTGCAGAAGCCTTTTGCATACATCATATGACTTATGCCTCTCATAAAGATGTCACATGGCTCCCTAGAGTGACACTCACACCAGCAGTGTGGTTTGTCTGCACCATGTGCTCTCCTGCTACCACTGCATATCATTTCAAATGCTAACCAGTTCACGTGAAAAATTATTGACAGGTTTAAGGAAAAACATATGTTTATGTGATCATCTCTGCATATGTATATGTATTGCTTGTACATGTGTTTAATGGTAGCTGTGCATATGTATGTATGCATGTATACATGTGCATATGTATGTTTATGCACATAGGCATATGTATATGAGTTTGTGTGCATGTATATGCTTGTATAGTATATTTACTTCATGTCTAGCTATAGGAAACATAGTTCATTTGCATACATAAGTCAATATATACATCATACATCATGGCAGGTGTGTGTGTGTGTGTGTGTATGTGTGTGCAGGTGCGTGCGGATGCAAGTGCATGCACCTTGTAGGCCTGTGCTTGAAAGGATGCCACATTTCGCTGTGTGGCAAAGTTTCATACAGTGGAGTCTTTCCTCACTTAGTGATAGCGTCTTTTTCAGGCACAAATCAAATAAGAATGAGTGCAAAGGAAAATAGCCCTCTAGTTCTTGTTCTACGTCCCTGACTATACAGGACCACAAGAAGAATCTATACATATCCACTTGACCATGTTGAGTAAATGAATAATAAGAGATTACAAATTGTGGCACCCAAATTTCTTGTTCCTATTTTCTGAATTTCATGAGAAGTTTTATTTCTTTTTCTAATGGGGAAGAAGTTTCTCCTTTTATTTTATCATCTTTGTTTTTCTCTTAGGGTATTTTCACTTTGTGTACACATGTATGTGGTGTGTGCAAGCATCTAAGTGTGTGTCTGCAAGTGTGTTAGTGCACACATCTAACAGGGCATATTTTTACATGGGCAATCGCCAGCAATGTATTCTGAACTAACAGGGGTAAATGGTAGTGAGCAACATTTTTATTTTAATATCAATAAACTAAGAACCACAATGGGTTTCAAAAGAAGAAATGGAGAAAACATTATTAAATTTCCATTTCAATAGTCAGATAACATGCCCCAAATCAACAACAGTTGAATTTATTCAATGAATGCCTATTGCACTCAATGCTCCTTGGAGCACAGCAGAGTAACGTGAATGTAACCACTGCCTGTTTTCTAAAAGGTGTGTTTGAATTCTTGTGTAAGCTATTTATGGGGAATGCTGTGTACTGTTCCCATAAAAAAAAGCCCTTGATTTTAATAGGAACCCACTGCAGTTCTACCAACAGTGTACAGATCACTTTGTGAAGTCTTCCTGTCTACCTTCAAGGGCATAGTTTACCTGTTTATCTTTAGTTTTGGAAAACAGTGGAAAATAAGCCAATTCCTATTTGTTCCTGACAGTTTGGAAAGAATTATTTATTGCTTTTATGGGACTATGCCTCTCCCCTCTCCTCACACTGAACCTTAGCCCTGTGCTCTCAGAATGATAATAATCTATTTCTTTCCTCACACTGCTGCGCCCGGAGTGACCCCGTCTGACCCAATTGAAATTGATTTTGTTGTTGAACTGCTGGCTAGTGCAAATTAATCTAAGATCCATACAAGATCAGGGAAGCAAGACAGAGTACAAAGACCTCAAGTACTGGGGGAAAAATTAGTTCTGCAGAAGGTATTTTAAGTTTGGCAAGATAAATGGTTACAATGCCTGGCTTTGATAGAACGTCTAGAGGAAGGGGGAGGAGAATGGCAGAGCTCTGGGAGAAAGGCTGTAATTTAATAGCCTAATTTCCTGCCCAGTCCTGCAGAAGTAGCTGCCTGCACCTGACAGCTGATGGAAACACCAAGGGCTTGATCTGGTCCCTAGTGGGGACAAGTTCAGACCCATCTTTCCTCTCACTCTTGAAGCAATGGTACTTCAGCACATAAGAAAGGCTGTTCCCATCATACCAGGAAATAAAACCTGGTCATTCTGTCAGATTTATCCCATGCCCCCAAGAGAACTTTGGTCTGTTGGCTATGTGACACCCATCTGCCTCTTAGTGGAGAGAAACAATTTTGTTTTGGGATATCTCTGAGAATTCAACACTTCCCCTATTAAACTAATATGATGAAGACTCTTGAAATTTAAAAGGTAATGTCTCTTGTTAGGGAGATTCCACATCAAACTCTAAAATTGGTTTATTTATTCCCATCTTCCCCACAACCCCTGAACTAGTTTCTGATTATTTCAGAGACAATTCTAGTCAGTCCTCTAATAGACTGGAGAGCAGCTGCTCCCTGCACAGCTAGGAAGATATATGAAAATGCAGAAAAAGGCCCCTGCCAAGGTCAGTTGACAGAAAAGTGTGGTAAGATTTGTGTTGAGACAGAGTTCCTGGATGTGGGGATGGGCAGGAGACAAAATGCTAAATACTGGGTTTGTGATCCTCAGGAAAGCTTTACTTAGGCAAAGACTCTATACGAGGCAAACAACTGGCTGTGATAGGACTCTTCAGTGGTATAGTTAGTTGAGCAAGAGACTTCCCAGTGGTGTGAGCACCTTTCAGTAACCTGTGCTTCGGTAAGTAACCCCAATAAACTTATTGGTTAACCAAGCTGGACTTGGACATATACTTCTCTTTGTTCTATCAATGCTCTTTCTGTCTGAGATGAGAAATTTCTTTATCTCACCCATGGAAATGTCATACAACACTTAGAGTCAATATAACCAAACAGGAAGCTGATACAACAAAACAGGAAATCCCAGTATGGCCACCTTCCACCAAATGCTATGGGGCACCATGCTTCACTGGTGCATGTGGTATGCCATGTGAGCATGGGGGACACCATAAAGATGGCCGAAAGGCTACAGAACATATTGCAGTAGCACATGTGGACACGATGGGATTCGTTAAAAGCTATGGGAGCAATTACATGGCCTTTACTATGGACGAAGAGAAATAGAACCAGGGCTGAGCTGTCTGCCTAGAAGAACTTGCATATGTGTTGGAAGAATTACAAAAGGGAGAAAAGATAAAAACAGGATACATCTCTCATGTTGGCCTCCAACCTTGCAGAAAATGTAAGTGGGAGGAAGAGATGGAGGGTACTAGCATGCTATTTCTTATAGCACAGAAGCTATAGGGAAGTAAGGCAAAGGTCCCTGACCAAGCAATTTGAAAGTAAATATGAAAATATTTCTGTTGACCAGAAGTTCCTTGGGAAAACTAACAGAAGCCCTAATGCTGTGCTTGTGAGACTCTTTCCAGCCTGAAGCCTGAACAAGAGCTCGTGAATGCTTGGACAGTAGAGAGGTGCTTGTGATCCTGGCGGTGCCCCTGCAGTGGGAGAAGGGAGTCACAGGAGGTGAGAGCTACCTCAGATGTTCCGCCAATGGACATGGAGAGTGACCAGAGCCCCAAGATGAATTGTAGATAATAATTTACTTCCTGCTAGCTTCAGAGCACTTGGGCTCTGGTGAACACTGGAAGTGAGTAACCTTTAATTGGTGTCAACCTCTGAAAGCTAGAAGCGATAGCAACAGTTGGTGAATATGGAAATAAAATGGCAAAGGTAAAAGATTAAGCTTGCCCTAGAGGTGAGAAATTATCTCCTAATGCAAAAAAGTATATTGTATACATTTTTCCTCTGTAAGAAACTATAATGGAGGTGGGTTCAAGGCTGGGACACATCCTGTACACTACCTTTTTGTTTTGCTTGAAGGTGTAACTATAGAAGCAGTCATGCTTCAGTGTATGAAGGGAGCCTACAAAGGCAGAAATTATTGGCCCAGTCCATAGTCCCTTTGACAGTCATGAGTAAAAGCCAGAAAACTCATAGAGAATGACAGAGTACTATATGGTAGTCCTTTCCATCCATTCTGCTGTACCCAACATTGTTCTACTGGCAGAACAAATGATATAACTGATGTCATCTTTTCATGCTAAATAAGGCGAAGTTTGTTTGTTTGTTTGTTTTTGAGGTAGGGTCTTACTCTAGCTCAGGCTGACCTGGAATTCTCTATTTAATCTCAGGGTGGCCTAGAACTCATGGTGATCCTCCTACCTCTGCCTCCCAAGTGCTTGGATCGAAGGCATGCACCACCACACCCGGCTAAGGCTAAGTTTTTTTATAATCACCTTAGTTGGTGAATCACAGACTGATTCACATTTTCTTGAAACAGAAAGCAGTATGCTTCTGTTTTGCTTTGTTTTGTTTTCCCCCAAGGTTGCCCTCACAGTACTACCATTTGTCATATGGTGGTGACCTTATTTTGCTCTACTGTTCCCCTTCTCTAAAGAGGTTTCATTTCCTAGTTTGATATAATGCTGAATGCTAAGTGTCCTACCTTTTGTAGTGGTTACATTCTTCTTGTTAGTGCAAAACACTGGACCCAAAGCAGCTGATAGGAGGGAAGGATTTATTTTGGCTTACATTCTCAAGGTGATTAAAATTAAAGCAATTTAAAATTAAGGAAAATTAAAATTCTCAAGTTTCTGCATGGCAGGGAAAGGATGGTAGAGCAGAAGCTAGACATCACATCTTGCCACAACAGCTGACAAAAAACAGCAACAGTGAACTGATCTCTGGTAAGGGTGAGCTGGATAGAACAATCCTAAGCCTGTTCCCAGCAAATCAACTCCTCCAGCTGGGATCCACCTCCCAAACTGTCAACAGCTGGGGCACAAGCATTCAAGACACATCAAATTTTCACTTTCACATTCCATCCCTAGCCCTCATAGATTAATAATCACTTCATGATGTAAAATGCATTAAATCCAACTTTAAAAGCCCCCATAGTTTTTGTTTTAATTGAACACCCACAGTTTCATGAGACATTCTCTTAACTGTTAGCCTATAAAAATAAAAAGAGAAGTTAAATACTTTCAGTACAAATGGCACAGAGTAAACATTCCCATTGCAAAAGAAGAAACTGGACATAGCAAGGAAAGACTGAATCAACCCAAGATTAAATACAAGTGAGGGGCTGGAGAGATGGCTTAGTGGTTAAGAGCTTGCCTGTGAAGCCTAAGGAGCCCGGTTTGAGGCTTGGTTCCCCAGGTCCCACGTTAGCCAGATGCACAAGGGGGCACACGCGTCTAGAGTTCGTTTGAAGTGGCTGGAAGCCCTGGCGGGCCAATTCTCTCTCTCTCCCACTATCTGTCTTTCTCTCTGTGTCTGTCTCTCTCAAATAAATAAATAAATAAATAAAATGAAATAAGTTGAAATAAAATAAAATAAAATAAAATAAAATAAAATAAAATAAAATAAAATAAAATAAAATAAAATAAAATACAAGTGAGGAAAACACGAAATCCTGTAGCTCCATGTTTGGCAGCTGGAACTCACAACAAAATACTCTAAAATGTTTCAAATTCTACCAGCCATGTTGTTTGCTTTCAAAGATGATCAGTCCTAGCCAGGGGCAGCAGCTCATTTTGGTGACCTGTCACAGTTCTAGCACCTGCAGCATCCCCTGCAACTCAAGGTTCATTCATGCCATGGTCCCCATAGCCTCCACACATATTTAGGAAAGCATCTGAAAAAAAGTAAAAATAATTGTTAAAAGTGTTACATGCGAAGGCACCTTTCCTAAGAATATAAAATGCATGCTCCAAAACTATAAGGTTATTGAATTGAAAGCTGGTACTAAGGTGAACTTCCTACCTACATCTTGTTAAGCAAAGAAATCCCAGAGGATTCCACTCTATCAATGCCATTGCCACTGTTGTTGGTTCCACACTAGGACTTAATGTTAAGACCCCATCGCTGAAGATACCACATGCTGGGTTTACAGGACATGGAGAAATCAAGCTGGAAAATGCACTACTCCTCTTTCATAGGCTAGCAATTGTAGTATCAGAAGTTACTATGCAGGCTGCTGGGAAAGAACTGTTGCCAATGGTTCTGTTTGGCTATGCATCTTACATATTCTACTTTTAACATACTAGGAAACATATCCTGCTAATATAAAAGCATCCTAAGATTTATGAGTACAAAAAAATATTTTCTGGTTATATTTAAGGCCTGCTCCATATGATAGAACCCATGTTTTATATTCTAAGCCAGCACACAAAGCTATAACTACAAAGGTCATATGCCTCAGTGGTAAAAATATTGTTATTTTTGTTAATTGAATATGATATGCCTGACAATTTTCTTTCCTTTTGATTTTTTTTAATTTAAGACAAGGCCTCATATTTCAATAAGCCATGAACATGTGGTGTGGTATAGGATAACCTTGTACTTTTGAATCATGCCTCTACCTCCAAAGAGTTAAAATTATAGGCATACAACACTGTGTCCAGTTTATGTGGTACTGGGGATTGATCCCAAGGTTTCATGAATAGTAGACAAGCATTCTACCAACAGAACTATATCCCCAACCCCTGTAAAACTGCCTTGTAAACATTTGTGTTTACACCTGTAGATTGCTACTGTTGTCAGTAACAGTCAAATGGGAGCTTGTTTTACAGCAAGAGGTAGCTGCAGAGACTCCTAATCCATCAAACTCCTGGGAATAAGTATCTCCTGCTGTGGTATGTTTTGTTGTTGTGCTGTGGCAGCCCAATATCCAGCCCCAAATGGAAAACAGTCATACATGTATGTCACCCTTCCCAAGGCTCAAGCAACATTGCAGAAGAAGAATGTACAATCAAAAGAATAGTGTTGGGACTGGAGAGATAGCTTAGTGATTAAGGCATTAGCCTGCAAAACCAAAGGACCTCAGTTCAACTCCCCAGATCCCACATAAACCAGATGCACAAGGTGGCACATGCATCTGGAGTTCATTTGCAGTGGCTGGAGGCCCCACTGTGCCCATTTTCACTCACTCTCTTTCTCTCTCATTCTCTCTCCCTCCCTCTCTCTGTCTCTAAAAAAATAAAATCTTAAAAAAAAAAAAGAATAGTGTTAAGTGGTATCTAGCTGTTTCCTCTGGGCTGGGCATGCCCATAATCAATTTGCCACACAGTATTTGAATCACTTGTACTAGATGGTGAAGTGATCAGGCTTATTAACCTTGCTACTGGTGGAAGGAAAGTAGATCATGCAGCTCCTATAATAATATTTTGTATTTGTAGGCAACAACAGTAAAAATTTTATTATTATTTATAAGATTGGATCCATATATCCATAGGTTAGCTATAGTTTCTTAGATGATTGGTTTTGAAATTTTCCTGGCAGTTCAACTTCTAAACAACAGAATTGAAAATTATAAACAATTCTTCAGAACGTTTTTCAGACAGGAACAGGACTTGAGGAAATAAATGGCCCATTCATTTCAGCCTGGCCCCAGCTGAATCCACAGAGGAAAATGGGGAAATGACCAAAAGTGCTGCTATCTTGGTGAACCTGACATCAGCCCAAGGGTGAAGGAGATAGACACTGAGGACACTCAATACCTACCAAAGCAGAGATCCAGAGGCTCCTAAGAACCCATCACTGAAGTAGACTTAAAATACACCCAGCATGTCTCAGGGAATTTTGCAGAAGAGGGGATAAAATGTTAGAGTCACAAGTTGGGACATTATGCCCAGAGGCATTGCCTTTCCTCAGTAACTGACTGCTGCTCCAACAATGCATTGACCTACAATCCCCAAGGGGATAACCTGCTTTCCCAACTAGGAGGGCCTTTTAGGAAAAAGGGCAGGGATGAGGGAAAGGATGGTACCAACATATGTTGTTTCCATACTAAGTATGTCCAAAACTAGTAAATTTTAAAAAATAACATAAATGTCCTCAACTCTGCTTCATATTATATTCATATATTCATTCATTTGTAAATGCATTTATCATAGAAATCCTTCCAAATAATAAAATGAAAACATATGAATTTCAGAAAGTTTAAGATGCCCCAACAACACCAAAATTTCTAAAGTGGGAACAAGAGGCTGTTTGTGAAAGAACCCTCTGAATAAGACAAGAATACTTATTTGAAATTTACTTGATGAAATTTTAGGTTGCACAGACAAATGTTCCTTAGGCTCCAAGGTACCTAGCACAGAGGGATGAACACTGAAAACCACTTCATTTGTGTCTGTTCTTAGTACTTGTATTGTGACAAACATAAAAAAAAAAAATTAAATCTTGAACAAACTCATCTTTCACCAGCTGAACCTTCCACCTGAGTGGGAAAAGCAGAGTTTGCATTCACATGAAGCAATTCTCAAATACAGAGATAAGGCCAGGATGTGTGATTGGTAGTTCTCTAGCTGCTAATTGGTACAAAATGTTAGGGATCAATAATGTGTAATGTTTGCTGATTTAACCAGGCAGAGAAGGTTGTATTCACTTAGTCAGGGACTAATCCTTTGGAGGTAATCAATACTGTAATTACAATACATAAAGAAGCAAAAGGGGGAAGAGGTAGGCAGGGCAACTCACTACTGCAAAGGATATCTTTCTGGTATCTGTGACATTTCCCAAAACAATTACAGCTCATTTTTCTACCTTGGGATTCATTCTATAGATTTTGCATACACATCAGTTGTTATCTAATTGGATTTTGGATTCATTCAAAACTTGTTTTTTTTTTTTTATTTCTTCCTCTTACAGTATATTTAGGAGTTATAATCCATGAGACAAATGGTTAGAACTATAATTAGGGCTCAAGAACACAGCATATGTTACATTTAACCTTGGGGAAGCAGAGGTTGAGGTGTTACTCAAGTTCTGCTTAACCTTGATATTAAGACTGAATAGATAAAGCATCTGCTAATGAGGAAGAAGAAAAGAAAAGAGAGACTATAATTATGCATGAGACTCAGGATTAAATCCACATAGACTTAAAATGTACCTTTAAGTCATTTTATAATATTACAAAACTAACACAAGATGCTACCTTTTAAATGTGCTCTCTATCCCTGGCTGGGAGATGCAGGCTTACTTTTGACATTGATTGATAATCCGGCTGAGACTCCGTTTGGCGCAGACCTTCTGGTTACCTTGAAACATCCCTACTGGTTTCTCTCCTTATTTCCTCTTCATTTCCATGGTGAATGCTGTAACATAAATATTGAAAGTGCTTGAGGCGTTGTGGGGGTGTTAAACTTATCTAACCACATAGAGCATATATTATCATAGAGGTTGGGTTCAGTGTGGTCTGGTCTGTGAATATGGGCAAGATTAATTTAGTGGATGCCTCCCCAGGCTATGACTCTATGATTTAAGGAAGATGGATAAATGCAAGGTAAGAGAACCAAATAATTAATTTTGAAAGACACAACTTACATTGACATAAAAGGACAAAGAAGGCTGGAACTGGCCAGAACCCACTGGAACTGACCAGAAATAATGGTTCCGGCCCTGATCATATCATCATTTCCTGATTCAACTTAGATGCTTCTGGTAAAAATACCTTCTCCCTGCCAGATCATTAGCAATGGGCTTATCTCCTGGAGCTAATCTTTTACTCACACAGCCAATATTTTTGAAAATCTGTTATATACCAGTGAGTATATCAGGTGTTGCATCTGAACAAAATAGAAGTCCCTTGCCCTAAGGAGCTGGTGTTTCTGTAATAGTGCCATGCCTCATATCCTAGGAATACACAGGAGTGGGAAAAATTTGAGAGAGCCATGAAGGAAAAGGAAACAGAAGAAAAAAAGTGGGGGGAGACAGAGGAAGAGATGGAAAAAGAGCTGATAGAAAATAAGGTGAAGCTGTTTCATCACAGACTACATCTGGGAGGGTTCAATCCAACATCTCTGAGTCTGTTGGAGGTTTGGAGGTCTTCTGCTCCCCCCTTCCTACATCTGCCTCCATGACACAGACAAGGGCTTCTGTCTTTTGTCTGTATTGCACCCCTACTGTGAGTGACCAAACATCATGGCAGGGTTCTCTACCTCCCGCTGCAGGGTGCTCATTGCCACATGGACCATATCTACTCTAGACCCTTGGACCTGTGATCCTCAGGCTTCTCCTCTTCCCAAAGGGAATTCCATGTGAAATGAAGTGGCACATGGAATCACAACATGTAGAACAGACGCTTGCTCCTGTGAGCTGCACAGGTGGCATTGTCTGCCAGTCTCTTCTGGTTTGTGCTCATGGTCCTATACTTATTATTACAGTCTATTTTCACTCAAATAGGACAGTCTAATTTGTGATCTCCTAGTGAGAATGACAAATAAATTTACATGGAGGAATTGTTCCAAGTCACTCAGAGACAGAGTCTTAACAGAGAAAAAGTTGGGAGTACATGTTTCTTGGGTATTGCTATTCATCATTAAGATTTTCCCAACTTTCCCTTCCTCCTCCTCTAAGAGTGAATGTTGGCTGATACTACAGCCCACTGAGAGGATGGTAAGCTTCTAGAAGTACAGCAGATAACAAAATACTGCTTCACATTTCATGTAATTAATATATAATAATAAAATGGAAAATAAAATGACAAATGATTCATATTTAATTATAAATTGATATTCTTACATATCTGTAATGCAATTCATTGAGTCACCAGAAAACAGATATGAAAGACTTATGAGGACTAGTTGAGAAGAGGAAGAGGAAAATTGGGAGGGAGATAAGAAAGGGTCACAGGGGTAAATATGATTAAAATGCATTATATTCATGTAAAATTTAATAATTCAATCCATATGTACTAATAAAATAAAGCACAGTATTTTCATTTAGTTGTAAAGTGACATCTTTACACATCTTTGGATAAGGATACAAGAATTGTCTTGTGAAAATTCAGACAACATTCAACAGAAACTCAAATCTAACATCTGCAGAGCATTCTGTTCATCTTTCTCATTGCCACATAATTCTTCACTCAGACAAGAACCAATGTGATGGGACTGACTTACGCCTGTCATGTTGCCCCCACTACTTCCTCTTCATGCCCCCAGCAATTTTCATGGAAAACATAAGGTATGATGTCCACTAAACCTCACCCTGATCAGTTCATTGTTACTTCTTCATATAAACCTCACTGATGCTCTGACAGTAGGTCGGAGAGCTTCCTGTATCTGAACCAGTGGTTAGAACTCCCCATCCACACTCAGCTCACTTTTACATCTACATCACATAGCTTGAAAGGTATATATGATTATAGAGCCATGGCACATCTGTGTTTGTTTAGGAAGCTCTAGGATTATTTGTTCCTTAATAATATCCCCTTTAATGGAATGCAGAGGCTATTTGGGTAATGTCCAAAGTAAAAAGAAGGAAATGCACAAGCATCATGGGCTTCCTCAATGACCCTCAGGGCAAACCATGTCTTTCTGGTTGTTTTTCATGGGGACTACAGGGTACACACAGGATTCTAGGAGCTGCTGAAGAATGTCCACAGTATTGGGGATGTGAAAGAGCTGCACTGCCAACCATGACTGCATCATGCTTTTTCCTCCCTTTAATGAACTCTGTAGGGAAAACACAGTGGAAAATAAGAAACAAAGCATGATTGTTGGCCATGCAGGAGGCAGATGCTGAGACCCTCCATTAAATCCATCTCTGAGCAAATTCAGGGCAAATCACCAGAAAAGCCTGGTATTCAAGGGAATATAGCAAAAGCTACTTTAATATGTCCCTGAGCACTTGTAGAACACCAGGAAGCTTTCTTACTACATGAGAGAGCAAGTCTTGTCTCTAATTCCATTACTGCAATAAAGGGAATGGCCAGTCTTGAACAGGTAAGACTTTCTATCAGTAGGCATACTACACAATGGCAGATTTAACACATTATAAGTGTCTGGAAAATTGGCAGCATGTGTACGTGTGTGTGTGTGTGTGTGTGTGTGTGTGTGTGTGTGTGTGTTTTGTGTTCCTCATTCAGTCATCTTTTGCACATAGCTGATTATTGGAAGATGATGATTATTAAAGAACTACAATAAGAGTAGTATCCAGTGAATCTGAAATTATTTATTTCTATTCTTCCATTTCTAGAGTATTTGGCAGTCTGTAGTACATAAACACACACACACACACACACACACACACACACACACACACACACACACATGTTTTGTAATTAACAGAATGTTCCCTCGAGTATATTATATGGCTGTCATTAAAAAATTCAGTGTCTTAGCTTTTTAAAATGATCACAATGCCAATGAATCCAAAGGTGCTTCACATGCTTTTCACATCTGTCTGAAGATAAGATTGTTGATGCTTCTGAAGTCATAGTCCTGTAGGTCACAAAATGCTTCTACAGCAAACTTACCAGACACTTGGTCAGCTTTACCAATGACCTTCTGTCTAGTGTGAGGGTGTGAAAGAATGTTTGCTTTATTATTTCTCTTGCTGATTTCTGAATATAGTCTTCAGATCCTCACTAGGTAATTTATGGGAAAGACTTCTTCCTATAGACAGAGAATCTATAAACATGACTTTAGATTTTTTAAAAAAAGAGGTTTTTCCATGAATTGGGGATTTCTAGCATGTTTTTCTTTGTTGTGCCTGTCTCTGGGGAAATGCTCTCAAGTTTCTGCCATAATCGGTTGCCTCTGAACAGTAATACATTCCGGACAAAACTGGTATTTGCTCCCATAAAAGGAATTTTTAAAACTTCACCTCTAGGGATTTGTATATGAAAAGCCATGAACATTTGTGAGATTGTATGACTGAAACCAGGGGGAAAATGAAGTCAGACCTCAAACGAGTTTCTACATTTATTCAGCATGTTGGGAGAAAAGGTAAATCATACTCTTTACGTAGAGATAATTGATTCTTTCATATACCTGAAGCAGTGGAAATTAAATATCCCCTCAGCTAACTTAATATAGTTCATATTTCTCTACTTATATCTCTCCAGGAAATAAAACAACTCACTCACTGAGAGGACTTTTTTTTGTTATAATCTCATGGAAATTAAGGATCAATTTGTTGATGAGAAGCATGAAGCAAAAGTTCTGACTTTCATGTTCCATTGATCATTAAAAGTCTATGTGGAGCTGATACATAGGCTCAGAGCAATTAAAGTAGCAGAGATGTTTTGGTGTGGAATGGTGCTGGGATATGACTGGTACTCAGAGCCACTGGTGCAATATAGATGGCATCTGCCTTGTAGGTGGTCACAATGACCATGTAGAGCAATGTGTACAAGTCAACCTGACACACAATAAAATTCAACTGTCTACTAAGGGATTTGGATTCCAGTAATTTAGATGTAATAAATTAGTTCTAACAACACAACAGTTCCTTTAGAACATAAGTATACCAGTGCTTACAATCTCTAAATCTGGAGACATAGTAAAGTAATTGCACACTGTTACTTGAGCACAAAACCCTAAGCATAACTTAAATATAAGACAAAAGTGGGAAGAATATAACCAGTAATATCATGAAAGATTTCATAAAAATCTCTACCACCCACTGCATCCTACACTAGCCATGACACACATCTTGTTAATTGTGGCCTTTCATGGAAATTGGCATTGCTCTAAAATTATAAAGTTCTCAGTGCACTTCAGTTTACTGAAAAGGTTTTATTATTTTGGGCACAAGGGATAGTTGCATTTATTTACTTGTGTGTATGTGTATGGATGCACACAGACCATGTCATGAGTGTGTGGCTCAGAGGATGACCTCAAGGTCCTGTACTCTTCCTCCACCTCCAGTGACACAAGATCACTTGTTGCGGATGCACAGGAGGATAGCTGGCCAATGCACTTTGGATTCTCCAGGCTTTTCTTACCATTGTTATAGGTGTGTTATAATCATAGATGCATGTGCCGCTTTGCACCTGGCTTTATGTGGGTGCTGGGAAATAGAATTCAGGCAAGCAAGCTTTGCAACCAAGTGACTTTAACTGCTGAGGAATCTCCTCAGCCCATGATAATTAGATTTTGAGAGTTGTTTCATAAAAAAAATTCAATATGTTCATCTTCTATGACATGGAAATGAATTAGAGACACACTAGAATTCTACATTCTGTGTTAATTCTGTGTTAGCCTTCAAAAGCTATAGAACTTACACCACAGTAACTGAGCACTTATAGACCTAAAGCGTCTGTAATCCTGCCAATTCCATCTCCATCCTGCACTAAGCACTGAGGGAATTCCAATTATGCTGTGTGTTCATTCTCACACACTGAGAAACAAAACTCTTGGCAGAAGGAAGCATCAGGATATATTACCAGAGGTATCTGAACCTGAAAAGTTCTTCATGGTAACACATTTCATTATTCTTCAAGTAAGAATAGAACATGTGGGGGTCAAGAATCATGTATAGAGTTCAGTGTGACTTCCAAGTGTGAGGATCCATCTGTCAAAATACACTCACACCTGACCATCCATCTCCCGGGTCTGTAACCCCAGGGCAAGACAGATTGTGATACCCACCAGACACATGGATGATTGAAGTAAAAAAAGTGTTCTGAGTGAGGTTTTCTGTGAATGTTAAGGCTAGTTTTTCCACACTGATATTTAGTGTCATGATTTTCTTACCCTGGCTAAAGGGGTCAGTACTACCAACCTTGACTCATGTTTTTTCAGTTACACAGATAATGAAAACAAAATTTCTTCACATCTTTCCCATTAAGTAAGCATTTTCAGCACATTCAATTTTGGAGAGCACATAACCCCAACTTCTTGGTCACAATTTAGATAATGTAGTAGTGAATATTTAATCTCAATCAATAAACTTTAACACCAAGAAACATGAGGAGGAGTCTGGAGAGGAACAAGATTGGTTGAAAACTGAGCAGGGGAGTTTTCAGGGACCTACATGCTGTGGGGAAAGCAGCTTGGATGCTATAAATCTCACAGTAAACTGTAGATTATGGAGGTCCCTCAGCACTCTCTCTGCCTATGATATTTATCTTTTAAAAGATTTGGCCTTCTGCACAGACACACATTCAGCAATTCCCGGATTGACATTTTCTTTTCTCTGATTCTCATACAGTTTTCTGACCTTTGAGTAACTGCTGAAGGGAGGTTGCTCATCTGCACCATGTGCGTCTCTCGGAGTGATGGAGAATGGCAAGGTGTCAGGAAGCAGGATGTGAGGAGCTCTGTCTGCAATAAATGCTTCTAATTCTGGCACAGAATATGAGAGTAGAGTGAGCAGGGGTGGCCAATTAAGAGGTGCCCAGCCTGACCCTAGGGACATTTTGTTGTGAGACATCTTGCAGCCATTTCATTCCCATTCTGTCTGTCATAGTGCCACTTAACTCCCGGGGAGAGATGCAAAGAGAGAAGGTGAAAGGGGGAAGGAATATCTTACATGCAGAAGAGAAAGACAGTTTACTTAAAATGACTTGGTACACTGGGCAGACTGAGGGCTCCAGCTGGTCATCATGGAAGAGCTCTGTTTTGATCCCCAAAGGGTTCTTTGAGGACAATGGTAGAAGAGCAACACATATTTATATGGAAGAATCTGCACAGTAACTCATCTGTGGAGCCTCAGATGCAGCACATCCCTCTCTCATACAGTCAACTACCTTATGAAGCCAACATCCAGGGGGATCTTGAAGTAATTTGAAAACAAGAAACAGACTATACCTACTCTAACCCCTGTCTTTACCAGCTTCTAAAGGAGGCAACTTACTAGGCTGGTATATGGAAACCTCCAGCCATGTTTCTCAGTACACAGCTCTCCATAGTCCTAAATAACATTTGTGTGTGTATGTGTGTGTGTTCATGTGTGTCAGTGTGCGTATTCACCTGCCAGTGTGTATGTAGAGGTCAGAGTACAACTTCCTTTGGGTGTTAGTCCTCACTTTTTACCTTGTTTGAGACAGGGTCAGAGTATCTTGTTCATAGCTATATGCTCCAGGCTACCTGGGCTATGAGCTCTTGGGGACTCTCTAGTTTCTACCTTCCATCTTGAACTCACACTGTGATTACAGGTGTGCAGTACTGTGTCCAGCTTTACATGATTCTAGGTATCTAAACACAAGTACTTATGTTTGTGTTTGAAGGACTTTATCTACTGAGCTGTCTCCTCAGACCTGGCTCTTTATTGTGTTTTCTGCTCTGGCTCACTGAGGAGACAACTTGTTGCACACCTACCTCATTTCTGCTAAAAGGCCTAGTGGGCAAAGTGGAAGCTCATGACTTTCTAGTAGAGTTAGAGCCTAGGAGGTAATGAGATGATGGAGATTTTGGAGATAAGTAATGAAGACCTTCACAAGGATCTATTTCTGTTAGGATAGGAAGGGGAAAACATATTTCTTTTCAGAAACAGGTTTTTGAATAAAAGTGTCTGTGTCACCTAGCTCTGACAGATTGTCTGAGTTTAGAGCAAGAACTGTGTTGTTTTGGGCAACCCTGATATGGAAGGAAGTTCTTTCTTTTCATGAAATTATTTTGTTAGGTTTATACAAAGTATGTGGCATGTGTGTATGTGATGTATGCATGTGTTTGTGCTGAAGCAACACCCCATGCACTCACCTTTGGTGCTCTGTGAGCTCATCTACTGGTGAAAAAAATCAAGTGTTGTCTTCCATCATTCGCCTGCCTATTGTTTTCATTCTGATGAAGTCTGCTATTGATTCCCGAGCTTGATGCTCATGAGCCCCAGCAATTCTCTGGTCTCTGCTTACCACAGGACTGGGGTTACAGACCCGTGTACTAACACCCAGATATTTATGTACATTCTGGAGATTTGATATTAGGCAGTTTCAGGCCCTATTTGCACAGGAAGTTCATTTAACCACTAAGCCTACTCTCCTGCCCTTCATAGAATTTTTATTTGAGTTTTATGTGGAAATATGAGTTAAATTATCTTAAAGGGAATAAAGAGGGAAAAGCTACAAAGATGATCTCATGAACTCATAGGTACTCACTCTGGGAGTATGGCGAGACTAGTGGTAACAACTTTAGCTAATTCTCAGAATCCAGCACAAAGATATTTTATCAATGCCCTGAATCATGACATGCTACTTGTATAAGAATTGGTTAAAATAATGCCCCTTCTGTAGATTTAGAAATATCTTACATCCAATATACATGTGAAACAAACAGAGAAAGAGAGATAGAGTGAGAAATGAAAATAGCATCTAGTTAGGATTTTTCACATCACCAATGTTTGTATAAAACTGGAATTTATCATGCCTTCTAACGTCTACAATAGATATTGAAACCCTTTAGGCAGGAACAATTGAGAATGAGGAATACTAGTTCAGGATATTATGTCCTGGCTATTGGTGTGCCCATGGAAACAGGGGCTGGTACACAATAAATACATAATAAATTAGACCACAGTCCTTAGAAATAAAAATAGCACTGTCCTTGCCATTATGACCACCGCCAGCTAAATCACAAATGCCTTTTGCTCTAGTAACCTCCTCATCTCCGCTGTCATTCCCAGCATCACTGTATAGCTTGATTGACATCTATAGGTATTAAATTTGCTAATGTTTTGCACATGATTTACTCTCCAAACCTTATTAGCACTTCAATAACTGCTAGAATTCCAATTTCTTAATTGAAAATTCAGAAGAATCCAGCCATCTAAGTATGCACAGTGTTGTCTCCAGAAATTTAACCAAAAAATATACAGGTCTTTGCTTTTAGTCCTTAGCTTTTAACATGTAACTAAAAACTGTATACTTTCTAGAAATTGTCTTTGAATGTAAGGATCAATTAGTGAATAAAAGGCAAAAATTACAGGTTAATGGATTAACAGAAACTTGCAAATATTATATGATGTCTTGTCTTAAGTAGAGATATAAAGAAAAGAGAAGAAAGGAAGACGATATTTGTGAAGAGATGATAAAAGCCTCTTAGCATATTGCCTTTCTGAGTCTAGCCTTGATGTTTCTAGATGTGTCCACATCTCAGAATGTGCTGAAACTCGCACATGTGGGGCCCCCGTGCTCACAGAGGAGGTCTTGAAACTGTCCCTATGTCTGGAAACCAGCCACCCTGTCTCATGGGGAAAACACTTCTGTCTTTATAATTTCTCAAATTTAATCTTTCACGCAAAGCCTTTTCTAGTATTCCATTCTGCGCTTGCACTAGGATGGAGATATGTGCTCATGTAGAATGTCATGTGCATAGCATGTGTTACAGTGTGAATATATTTGAGTATTTATATGTTTATAGTGAAATGAGAGACTTTGTGGATGGGAGCGTATAAATTTGTGTGAGGAAGTAGGTGTAGGAGTGTATGTTTGTATGTCTGGACATGCATGAGTATCAGTGTACAAGGCCTGAGCATGTGCAAATAAGGCACCTTCTCTGCATGGTCCTATGTGTTGTTCAAACCACTACTAGAGCATCTATACACCATACCATGAGCATTTGCTTCTGTCCCAATGACATTGCTACCTCCTCACCACTACTGTTTTCATCTTGTACATCCATCCTCAGTTATAGGTCTGTTCACAGAGGTGATAATTAAATATTTCATAGTATTAACTTGTTTAAATGTTGTTCTGACTTGGTATCAAATAACCATCTAACATAGCCAAATATGTTAGTAAGTAACAGACACCATGTAACATGAGATCTGATCATCCTTTGGGAAGCCCCTTTACCTCTTATTCTGCATGATCTTGAAAAGTGAGATAACTCATTTGTGTTTCAGTTTTAATTAGTAGTAGAGATGTTATTCATTAGTTTAATCTTTATCCTGTCATTCCTTTTTGTGTTCCTTGTATATATTAGTAGCTAAACAATCAAGTCTCAATTGAGTACTGAAGTGCTCAATTATAATCTAGGAGAAAGCACAGAATACTGCAGAGATATCAGCTTGTTTTGGCATTTCAAATGCTATAAATGCTGGACCTTGATGTTTTTGAAGTGTGTTACTCTTTCTTCCTTCCTTTTACCTCCCTCCCTTCCTTGCTTGTATCCTTCTTCCTTTCTTTCTTTCTTTCTTTCTTTCTTTCTTTCTTTCTTTCTTTCTTTCTTTCTTTTCTTTCTGTCTTTCCATCTTTCTCTTGAGACAGGGACTCACTCTAACCCAGACTGACCTGGAAATTACTCTGCAGGCCAGGCTAGCCTCAAACTCACTGCATTCCTCCTACCTCATCCTCTTATGTACTGGGAATATAGATGTGAGCCACCACACCTGGTTCATATGTGATTATTTCTAGTGAATATCATAAATTTTAGCTTTTTCCTTTTGAGTACATGATTGTAGTATGTGTCTATGTGCAGTATATGCAAATATGTTTGCAGGTATGTGTTTTCAGGTACGTTTGCCCCATGTACATACATGCAGAGGTCAGGGGAGAATGTCAGATACCCTCCTTTATCAGTCATCCACTTTGTTTACTTGATACAGAATCTTGTCACTAAACCTGGAGCTGCTGTTTTAGGCCAGATTGTCTGACCAGTGAGCCCCAGCAATTTTTGGACACAGGTGTGTATGACCATGCCCAGCTTTTTCATAAAAATATTTTATTTATTTGAGAGAGAGGGAGGGAGAGAGAAGAAAGGAGAGAAAGGCATAGGGAATAAGAGAGAGAGAGAGAGAAGAGGCATGGGAACTTGCAAATGAACTCCAGGTACATGTGCCACCTTGTGCATCGAGCTTGTGTGGATACTAGGAGGTCAAGCCTGGGTCCGTTGGGCTTTGCAGGTAAATTCCTTAATTGCTAAGCCATCTCTACATCACTGTGCCTAGCTATTAATGTAGGCATCAAAATCAGGCCTCATGCTTGTGTAGTAAGAGCTCTTACCCACTGACCTGTCTCTCCAGCCTAACTATTGCAAATATATACAGCATTTCCAATGGCAAATGAAATTCCCATGAGAACAAGCTGGAAAAATGATAATTCACACAGGCACTGTGAGAGATAGCTCAGTGATTTTAACTGAAATGAAATTCTCAGGTTGTTATTATTTCTTGAAAGCAGTTTTTAAAACCTATTTTAATTCTCATAATGATTACTAGCTCATCAATGAAGCTGATTATCAGACAGAGATGGGATGATCCCTCTGATTATTGTAATAGAGAGGATGATGGCAAGGGGACTATGCATGAACAGAATGAAGACTAACATGAACATCAAAATAAGGGCATTTTTACCATTGCAAAGCAATCATCTGAAAATGTTACATGTCAGAAAGGCAGGATCTTTGTTGGTTAATGGTACTTATAGGACCTGTGATAGGAATTTTTTTCATAAATAGCAAATTATAATAATAGACAAGCAGTAACAAACCATGTTCTACCCTCAATTCTTAATAGCATGATGCAGAGTATATACATAATCTTTTGGGCAAATATGTATTGCTTTAAACTTTCTTTAACAATATATTTTAAACAAAATGTATATTTAGTAAATTCACTTTACAATTAATTTAACAAAACATGATAATTCAAAATAAACAGAGAAAAGCAATAAACCAAATGCACAAACATCAAGAACCACCTTTTAAGGCTTTATAATTATGACCTTTTATACTGAAATGCAAAATTAACATAATTTGAAAACTTGATTGTTTTCACTCTGCTATTTGCTTAAGCCATTTCCATGCCAGCAAGCAAACTTTGATAATGGTGCTTACTGTGGTTTGACATTTATTTATCTATTTATTTTATTAGTTTTGTATTCAGCAAATACAGGCAATTTGGTAACATTATTAGGTTCATCCGTGACCTACCCCATCCCCATTGGCCCCTCGTTTGTGAGGTATATGGGTCGTGTGTTGTGGAGATAGCCCACAGTTATGGATAGGATAAATGCCTCTGTATATCATGACCCAACATGTGGCTCTGATATTCTTTCTGCCCCCTTTTCCACAAAATTTCCCTGAGCCATGTTGGGTTCATTTTTGGCCTGCTTCAGTGATGAGGTGTTGGGGGCCTCGGAGGCTCTGGCTCTCTGATATGGTAGGAGTTGGTTTTTGTCTGTATGGGTCTCCTTCCCCCTTGTGCTGGTATCTAGTTCATCAGGAAAACAGCACCCATGCTTGTTTCACCAATTTTCCTTAGTTTCAGTACGGGCCTTTTTGAGGTATGATGGGGTGGCTCTCTCCTTAGGATCTGTATCTATCTGGAAAAGAGAAGCAGATTCTCCAATGGAGAGTAAGTTAGCAACAGGACAAATGAGATAACCCTTACTTTTTTAATACAGAGTTTAATAGGTGTAGGCCCGCTTACCCCATGATTGATTGTAGCTTGATATTGCGGAGTGGGCTATGTTTGGATATGGTTCTGAATTGTTACCCAGTTCCAGCTATGGGTCCCTTGCCACTGAGGGGATCAGTTAGCCAAATCAAGAGCAGTTGGTTCCCAATCATGGGAGTGTGCCACTATTGCACTTGTGTGAGCATCACAACAGGTTATTTGCTGCTAAGTAGGTTAGACCATGAGTTTCTTGGACAGATATTGGTCATTTCCCCCAGTTACCCATGTAGCACCTTCTGCCACTAGACTCGCTGACTGTCTGGGGACTGACTCTCTCCTGGCTTCCAGCCATGCTGTTCCATTTTACTTGTCAGCTGCATATGTGTCTTCATCAATATGGTCTTACCACTAACCTTTGATGGGTCATAAAGTACTCTGACAGAAATCTGTCTGTCTTTTAGGAAACCTTATAGGTTTCTCGGATCAAAAGCTCATTGTGGATGATAGCCCCATGCTGGTACTGGGAGTTAGTTACAGGTCTGTGCCCACTAAGAAAATAAGGAAAAAGATAACTAATATACAAGAGTTAGAGAGACAAGAGAGAGAGGAAGAGGGAGAGGGAGACAGAGATGTAGGGAGGGAAGATGTAGAAGATTCAGGTTAGCCTTGATCCTACCCTCTCCAGTGTCTTGTGGTTCAGATGTTTCCTGTAAGGGCCTGGTGAAGGTTCGGCTATTTGGTCTGCCTTTTAGGGAGTAGCGTTTTATGCTACCATTGCCATATTGGTCTAGATTAGTGTTTCCCACCTCTTCGATGCTCTCTCCTCCCTCCCCATCCATCCTAATGTCTAGTCCATGAGGTGCTTGCTTGGTATATAAGGTATCTTGGGTAGATTCAGGTTAGGTGCTGTAGATGAGTGAAACTATGTGTTTTTTTTTTTGTTGTTGTTGTTGTTTTTTTTTCTGTGATTGGGTAAGTTCACTGAGAATGATCTGTTCCAGGTTCAACCATTTTTCCTCAAATTTCATTGTGTCATTTTTTTCTTCTTACTGCTGTGTAGAATTCCATTGTGTAGATATACAACATCTTAGTTATCTTCTAGTGATGGACATCTGGATTGATTCCAGCTCTTGGCTATTATGAATTGAGCTGCTACAAACATGATTGAGCAAATCTCTCTGATCTGTGGTTTGAAGATTTTAGGGTATATGCCCAGTAAGGGAACCACTGGGTCTGTTGGTATCTCTATAGTCACCTTTTTCAGGATTCTCCATATTGCTTCCCAAAGTGGTTATACAATCCTACATTCCCACCAACAGTGGATGAGCGTTCCTACTTCTCCACATCCTCGCCAGCATATATTTTCGCTTGATTTTTTGATGTTTGCCATCCTTATTGGGGTAAGGTGGAATCTCATAGTTGTTTTAATTTGCATTTCTCTGATGACTAGGGATGATGAACATTTTCTTAAGTGTGTGTTTGCCATTTGTATTTCTTCCTCTGTAAACTTCCTGTTATTCTTTTTGCCCCATTTTGTGAGTGGGGTGTTTGACTTCTTACTGTTTAGATTTTTGAGTTCTTTGTAGATTCTAGAGATTAGGCATCTATCAGTTGGATAACCCACAAATATTTTCTCCCATTCTGTGGGTAATCTGTTTGCTTTGCTTATTTTATGCTTCTCTGTAAAGAAATTCTTCAGCTTCATGTGATCCCATTGGTTGAGTGACTCTTTAAGATCGTGAGCTACTGGGGTTTTTTTCAGTAAGTCTTTTCCCATTCCTATATCATGGAAAGCACTTCCTAAATTTTCTTCCTGTACTAGTGGAGTTACGTTCTTATATTGAGGTCTTAGATCCATTTGGATTTGAGTGTAGTGCATGGTGAAATATGTGAATCAAGTTTCAGTTTCCTGCATGTATATATCCAGTTTGTCCAGCACCATTTGTTGAAGATGCTGTCTTTTTTTCCAGCCTGTATTGTTTGGGCCTATATTGTTGTTGTCTAATATCAAGCGGCTATAGTTGCTTGACTGAAAGTCCGGGTCCTCAAGTTTATTCTATTGGTCTATACACCTGTTTTTATGCCAGTACCATGCTGTTTTTATTACTATGGCTTTGTAATATAGCTTTAATCAGGTATGGTGATGCCTTTAGTGGTATTTCTTTTGCTGAGGATATGTTTGGATATGCAAGGCCTTCTGCCTTTCCATATGAAATTTGAGATCATTTTTTCTATCTCTGTGAAGAACATTGTAGGGATATTAATTGGAATTGCATTAAATCTGTATATTGCTTTGGTAGGATTGTCATCTTCACAACATTAAGTCTACCTATCCAGGAGCATGGGAGGTCTTTCCATTTTGTCAAGTCCTACTCAATTTATTTTTTTGAGTGTTTTTATATGTTTGTTGTATAGATCTTTCACTTCCTTGGTTAACATTATTCCAAGGTATTTTACTATTTTATTTTTGCTATTGAAAATGGGACTATGTTCCTTATTTCTTTCTCTGTATCTTTGTCATTTGCATATAGAAAGGCTACTGATTTTTTGCATTGATTTTGTATCCTGCTATTTTGCTATAGGATGTAATCACATTCTGGAGTTTTGGGATGGAGTCTCTTGGGTCTCTTACATATACAATCATGTCATCAGCGAATAGAGCTAACTTAACTTCTTCCTTTCCAAATCGTACCCCTTTTATTTCCTTCACCTGTATTATTCCTTGATCTAGGACTTCCAGTACTATATTGAAAAGCAGAAGTGAGAGAGGGCAACCCTGTCCTGTTCCTGATCTTAATGGGAATTCCTCCAGTCTTTCTCCATTAAGTATTATTTGGGACTTTGGAGCTTTATATATTGCCTTTATTATGTTAAGATATGAACCAACCTTACCAATTCTCTCCAATGTTTTGATCATGAATTGATGTTGTATCTTGTCAAAGGCCTTTTCTGCATCTGTCAATATGATCATGTGGTTTTTATGTTTAACTTTGTTTATGTGGTGTATTACATTGAAAGATTTCCGTATGTTGAACCATCCCTGTGTTCCTGGGATGAATCCCACTTGGTCAAGGCGGATAATGCTTTTGATGTGTTGTTGCAATTGGTTTTGAGAATTTTGTTCAGAATCTTTGCATCTAAGTTCATCAAGGAAATAGGCCAGTAGTTTTCTTTTCTTGTGGCATCTCTGCCTGGTTTTGGAATTAGGGTGATACTAGCTTCAAGGAGTTGGTTAGCTTTCCCTGTTCTCGAATTATTGGCACAGTTTGAGGAAGATTGGTTTGAGTTCTTCCATGAAGGTTTGATAGAATTCAGTTGGGAAGCCTTCTGGTCCTGGACTCTTCTTTTTGGGGAGTTTTTTTTTTTTATTACTTTTTCAATCTCCATGAGTGTTATAGGTTCACTGAGGTGATTAATCTGCTCGGAGTTTAGCTTTGATAGATGGTAAGCATCCAGAAACTTATGCATCTCCTCCACGTTATCCAATTTTGTGAAATAGAGGTTTTTGAAATACGTCCAGATGATTCTCCCATTTTCACTTATATATGTTGTGATCTTTCCTTTTTCATTTTGAATTATGCTAATTTGAAGCCTCTCCTTTTTTAGCTTGATCAAATTGGTAAGGGGTGTGTCAATCTTGTTTATTTTTTCAAAGAACCAGCTTTTTGTTTTGTCATTTGTCTTAATTATTTCCTTGGTTTCCAACTCATTAATTTCTGCTCTGATTTTAATTATTTCTTTCTTTCTGGATCTTTGTGGGTTGGATTTCTCTTGTTTTTCCAGTGCCTTTAGGTGGTTGGCTAGGGTATTGATTTGGGATCTTTCTGTCTTTTTTTATGAAGGCATTGAGTTCTATGAATTTTCCCTTGAAGACCGCCTTCATTGTGTCCCATAAGTTTTGGTATGATGTGTTCTCATTGTCATTCAGTTCCAGGAATTTTGTAATTTCATTTTTTATTTCAACCACTCTCCATTTATTGTTTAAGAGTGTGTTGTTCAGTTTCCAGGTGCCATTGGGATTCTTGGTGGTTCTTTTGTGTTTGATTTCTATCAATATAACATTGTGATCTGAAAACATGCAGGGAATTATGTCAATTTTCCTAAATATGTGGAGGCAGTCTTTGTGACCCAGTTTATGGTCTATTTTAAAGAATGTTCCATGGGCTGCCGAGAAGAATATGTAGTCTGCGGATTTGGGATGGAAAGTTCTGTAGATTTCTGTTAGGTCTAAGTGATCTATGGTTTTGTTGAGTTCTCTTACTTCCCTGTTGAGTTTCTGTTTGGATGATCTGTCTATTACTGATCATGGTGTATTGAAATCCCAAACTATGATGGTGTTGGTGGCTATGTCTGTTTTATTGTCAAATAGGTTTTGTTTTATGATTTGTGGTACCCTTGTATTTGGTGCATACAGGTTTATGATTGCAATATCCTCTTGATGGATTGTATCCTTGATAAGTAAGACGTAGCCTTCTTTATCTTTTTTGATTTTTTTGGCTTTAAGTCTATTTTATCCAATATTAATATAGCTACACCAGCTTGTTTCTTATTCCCATTTGCTTGGAATATTGTTTTCCACCCTTTCACCCTGAGGAGGTTTCTGTCTTTAGTGGCCATCCTGTTAGCTTGTGTCTCTTGGTGGGTGAATTAAGGCCATTAAGATTTAGGGTAATGGCTGTGAGATTTGATTTGATCCCTGCCATATTGTGATGGTATGTGTCTGTTGGTGTTTTCACGGGCTTTGACTTTTTTTTTTGTTGTTGTTGTTGTTTTGTTTTGTTTTGTTTTGTTTGGCTACTCTGAGTTTGGTTATTGTGATCTGCTTCTTGAAGGCATTATAGTTTGATTTTTTGTTTCTTCTCTGTGGGAATTTCCTGAAATACTCTCTGTAGGTTTGGTTTTGTGTTCATATAATTGTAAATCTGAATTTTGTCATGGAAAGTTTTTTTTTTTTTTTTTTCACCATCTATTATGAGGTATACTTTTGCTGGGTAGAGTAGTTTGGGTTTGAAGCCCTACATTCTTAGACTTTGGAATGCTTCTTTCTAGGCCCTTCAAGCTTTCAGGGTTTCTATTGACAAGTCCAAAGTAATTCTTATGGGGTTACCATTGAAAGTGGTGTGTTGTTTTCCCCTAGCTGGTTTTAGGATTTTCTCTTTGGTGTCAATGTTTAGAGTCTTAATGATAATATGTCTTGGATAGTTTCTCCTTTGTTCAAGTCTGTTTGGATTTCTACTGCCTTGTTGTATCTTGATGGACCTTCCTTTTAAGATACTGGGGAAGTTTTCTTCCATTATTTTGTTAAACAAGTTCTCTATGCCTTTGGTCTGAAATTCTTCTCCTTCTGGTATTCTAATGATTCTGATATTAGGATGTTTATGTGTATCCCACAATTCCTTCATGTTCTGTTCACAGGAACTTTTGAACTTCGAACTCTTGAATTGTGTCTTCCATCTTGTCTTCCAGATCAGAGTTTCTATCCTCCACTTCACTGACTTTATTCTTGACAGCCTCTAGAGCAGTTTGAAATTGTTCAATTAAGTTTGCATATTCAACTACTTTTCTATGTATCATTTCCATCCCTCTGTCAAGCTCCCTTTTCATATCATTTTCTGATTTTCTTGATGATTCTTGGAATTCATCCTTGCATTTCTTTATGTCTTTGTTCAGTATGGCCAGCTGATTTTTAAGGTCCTCTTTTTTTTTTCACTCTCCCTCCCAATTCTTAACTCTCTTTTAACTCATGCCAGTTTCTTATCTATTTGTTCTAGCTTAGTAATGGTAGTATCCACATGATTATCGGTCCTTTGTTGCTTTCCTGCAAGTTCTACCAGTAGGTTGGTCAAGGTTGCATTGCTCATAGCTTCAATTTGATGTCTGATCCTAATGACTCTTCTATGTTTTGGTTAGATGTATTCATTGTAGGAGTGGGTGATCTAACTGGATTTTCTTGCATTTGATTTTTCATGTTATTTCTCATGTGCTGTGGTCTGCCCATGGCAGTATATGGGCACCTAAGTGGTTGTATCAGCCTGTGCTCAAGTGTAATGGGAATCTGAGGCAGCCTGGGGAAGTAGCCAAGCAGCCTGGTCTTTGGCTCCCACTTGCCAAAGCTGCCTATCTACTGCCTGACAGGGGATCCAAAGTTGCCTGAATTCTCATGTGGTAATGCGCCAAAGCTGCCTGCATCTGAGCTTGGAGAGGGACTGAGGTACCAAGCACTGAAACAGCCCAAACTCTGGCTGGGAACACTGGGTACTGGAAACAGTCTGCACTTCTCTGCCACTGGACAGTATCCCTGGCTTGGCAGCTATTTGTTTGGAGAGGTGTGCTACCAGCCCATGAGGGGATCTGTGATTCCCTGCTTTCCCCCATCTGTGCTCTCCCACAGACAAGAAGACCCAGAATCCATTAATGTCTTTACTTTCTTTACCCTGGATTTGCAGCACAGCTAGGTGGTCGCCATCTTGGCCAGAAATCTGGATTGACATTTAAATGTCTCCCATAGGCTCATGTGTTTGAACATTTGGTCCTTATCTATTATTTCTGTTTGGGAATGTTGTTCAACCTTTAGGAAGTGGAGCCTTGATGAAGGAGGTGTGTCACTGAGGATGGGCTTTTTAAGTTTGATAGCTGTGGTGGTGTGAATGTGAAATGTTCCCCATAGCCTCATTTGTTTGTTATTAAACCTCTTACTTAATACTCAGCTAGTGGACCTTTGGGAGGTGGAGCCTAGTGGGAGGACTCACTGAGGGAAGACCTTGAGGTGTTATGGTTTAGTCCTGCTTGCCACATTTAACAAGCTGTTTCTCTTTATTTCCTCTATGATTCTGGAGATGTGATGCCCCCTACAGCCCACATATCCTGTGGATGTCTGCTCAGTCATGTTTTCCCTGCCATAATGAAAGTTTTCCTGAAGCTGTAGCCATAAATAAATCTTTTCCTTCCATAAGTTGCTTCTGGTCAGGTGTTCTTCCCCAAAGCTTGGAAGATAACTGTTACAATAGCCCAGGGAAGTTCCTGTTCACTCTTTGCTTACTGTAGATGAGTTGTGATGTATTGCCTCTGGCTCTTCCTTGCTGTTATGGACTTCATCCTTCAAAATATAAGTCAAAATAAACCCTTCCTTTCTTTGTCCGGTATTTATCAAAGCAGTGAGAAAAGCAACCAAAAAAATTTTCAGTGTTTGTTCAATATTTCATCTAATTTTTCCCATATACATGTATGACTGTATAACATTGAGAAAGCTTATCTGAGTTTTGCCTCTCATTCTATTAATGACTTTATTAGCTACATTTTCTACATATTCATAACTTTTCCCTTTCATTAATTTTAGTAGGAAATAAAAATATCAGGCTGGAGAATTGGCTTAGTGGTTAAGACACTTTCCTGGAAAGACTAGACACCCAGGTTCAATTGCCCAGTACCCACATGACCTAGATGTACAAGGTAGCTCATACATCTAGAGTTTGTTTGTAGTGGCTGAAGGCCCTGGTTCACCCATTTTTCTTGCCCTCCCTCCTCCTGTTCACTCTCTCTATTTCTCTCTCTCTCTAATAAATAAATAAAATATTTTAAATGTAATTTCAAAGGGGGAAGTGGGGGGCAGGGTACTACCATGGGATATTTTTTATAATCATGGAAAATGTTAATAAAAATTGAGAAAATAAATAAATAAATAAAATATTTTTAATATTTTAAAAAAGAAATATATTAAAGAATATATGTATTTTTAATGAGTGGTTCCACATTTCCAAGTGTCTCCAAAGAAAGTGTGTACTGATAACAAACATCCAGGGTGTGGCAGCTAAGTCCTCCTTTCCCTATTTTCCATGCCACCATATGATTGTCGATTATTTGCATAGCATAGGGAAGCAGACATTTATATTAAGAAGTGCTTTGGATAGATAAACACTTCAGACAAGAGAATACAATGAAATGATACTTACCTATATGCTATATTTAAACACACCAACATATCATTCAAATAGCCTCCTCCTCTGCTTCTTGGCTCCCAGGTGAAATTCCTTATTGTCTGTGGTGTCTTTGCACAAGGTTCTGGAAGTTGTAGTATCCTATATAGTATCCTCATTTCTAGAGATTAAAACACTTTTGCAAAAGTATTTGTAGAGTAATTCCACCCAACCATCTGACATGAAACCAAAGGCATACAATTTCCCTTGACCTTAAACTCTAAGGAGCAGCAGCAAAGCAATGACTTCATCATCAGAGAAAACCACCAAGACTCAGCTCTCTCAGCTATCCAAGGACCCCATTTATTTTCACCCTTCCAGAAAGAAGGTTGTCCTCTCACCAGCTGTTAGATTGTTCCATGTGCATTTTATTGATTTAGAAACCTTATTGTACATTTCAGAGATATTTACAAGTTGCTAACAAAGTACACATGTCACATATATTTTCCATTTCCATATACCTGTGTACTTAAAAAAAATGGCTTATTTTAATTTATTATTTGAGAACAGCAGGGAGAGAAAAAGAGACAGAGAATGGGCACACCAGGGCCTCCAGCCACCCGCAAAAGAACTCCAGATGTGTGTGCTCCCTTGTGCATCTAGGTAATGTGGGTCCTGGGGAATCTAGCCTTGAACTGGGGTCGTAAGGCTTCACAGGCAATCGCTT
Organism: Jaculus jaculus; assembly: GCF_020740685.1. NCBI lineage: Eukaryota > Metazoa > Chordata > Mammalia > Rodentia > Dipodidae > Jaculus > Jaculus jaculus. Next base: position 60,538,909 of record NC_059103.1, on the reverse strand, counting down.
AACTGCTAAGCCACCTCTCCAGCCCATACCTGTCTACTTTTATTTTTTATTAGTTATGTACACAGTGTACAGTGTATATACAACCATGTTGTTACCATCATTAGAATCCTCCCTGCCACCCTCCTTCCACAGGGACCCTTGTGATTGGGGAATATGGGTCGTACATTGTTGAGTGAGCTGTAAGTTATGTGTAAGAGATATTGTCTCTGTGCGTTATGTCCAAACATGTGGCTCTAACAATCTTTTTGCCCCCTCTTCTGCAAATTTCCCTTAGTCATGATGGGTTCGTATTAGGTCTACTTCAGTGATGAGGTCTTGGGAGCATCTATGTCTCTGTATATCTGGTTTAGTATGTGTTGAGCATTCTCTGTGTCTACCTCCTTCACCTTTGTGCTGGTACCAGGTTCACCAAGGAAGGAGCACTCTTGCTCTTGTTTTCAGTTGGGATGCTGGTGAGGTATGATGGGCTGATTCATTCCTCAGGACCTGCATCTATCTGAAAAAGAAAAGCAAATTCTCCAATGAAGAGTGAAGTCAGCACCAAACAAATGGGATAGCCATTATTATTATAGGGAGAATTTAATAGGTGTAGGCCCTCTTGCAGCCCACAATTTGTGTGAACTTGATAATGGAGACTGGGTTCACTTTTTGGATATGGTTCTGACTTGTTTCCCAGATACAGTTACAGGTTGCACTCTACTAAGTGGATCAGTTAGCCAAATCAAGAGCAATTGGTTACTAACCATGGATGTGTGCAACTATTTCACTTCTGTGATCATCACATCAGGTTGTTTGCTGCTGAGTAGATTAGACCCCAAGTTGGACAGATATCATTTCCCCCAGTCATTCAGGTAGCACCTTCTGGCACTAGATGAGCTTACTCTCTAGGCACTGACTCCTTTCCAGATTCCAATCATGTCTCTTCATGTTCCCTACCAACAGCAATATGGTATATTCAGCAGTAGGGTCTTACACATTTGGTTGCTCATCAAGTACTCTGACAGAAATCTGTCTTCTTTTGAGAAACCTTGTATGTCTGTGACCAACAGCTCATTGTCAATGTTAACTACATGCTGGTTCTGGGAGTTACAGGCCAGCACCAAGGAAAAGAAGGAAGAAAAAATAGATAATATGAAAGAGATATAGAGAAGAGGGGAGAGAGAGAGAAAAAAAGAAACAGGAGAAAATTAAAGTTACTCTTCATCATACACTCTCCAGGCCCCTGTGATTCAGGTATTCCCTCTATGGACCTGATGAAGGTTCATCCATGTAGTCTGTCTTTTAGGATGTAGAATTTTATGGTGCACTGCCATTTGGGTCCAGTTTTTGTGCCCACCACCCCCACTCTTACCCTTCCCTCTCACCCCACTCTCCCTATTGCCCAGGCCTCAAGATTCATATTAGTTATGTCAGCATCTTGGGCAGATTCGATTAGGAGCTACAGATGAGTGAGACCATGTAACGATTATTTTTCTGTGATTGGATGAGTTTGCTGAAAGTGATCTATTCCAGGTTTGACCACATTTCTTTAAATTTCATTATGTCATTTTTCCTTACTTCTGTGTAGAATTCCAGTATGTAGACATCCATTCGTCTAATGATGGACATCTGGGTTGAATTCAGCTCTTAGTTATAATAAATTGAGCAGCTATAAACATGTTCAAGCAAATCTCTCTGCACTGAGATGTGGAACTTTTAGGGTTAATGCCTGGCAAGGTCCTGTTGGTAACTCTATACTCAACCTTTTTAGGAGGATCTATATTGCTTTCCATAGTGGTTGTACCATCTTACATTCCCACCAACAGTGAATGAGTGTTGCTATTTCTCCACAAACTTGCCAGCATTTGTTTTCATTTGAATTTTTAATGTTTGCTATTCTTACTTGGGTAAAGTGGAATCTCATGGTTGTTTTAATTTGCATTTCCCTGATGGTTAGGGATGATGAACATTTTCTTTCACATGTATGTTTGCCATTTATATTCCTTCCTCAGAGAACTCCTTGTCCAGTTCTTTGCCCCATTTTGTGAATGGGTTTTTGACTTTTTATTGTTAAGGATTTTTAGTTCTTTGTATATTCTGGAAATTAGTCCTGTGTCAGTTGCATAGCCAGCAAAAATTTTCTCCCATGCTGTGGATAAGCTATTGGCTTTGCTTATTTTATTTATTCTGTGAAGAAACTTTTCAGCTTCATGAGATCTCAATAGTTGAGTAATTGTTTAAGTTCCTGAGCTTCTGGGGTTTTCTTCAGGAGTCTTTTCCCATTCCTATAGCATGGAAAATTCCTCCTATCTTTTCTTCCAGTAGTAGCTGAGTTTCCAGTCTTATATTGATGTCTCTAATCCATTCAGACTTGTTTTTTGTACATTGCCAGATGTGTGGATTGAGTTTCATTTTCCTGCATATATGGTTATCCAGTTTGTCCAGCACCATTTGTTGAAGATGCTGTCTTTTTCTCAGACTTAGTCAAATATCAAGTAGCTATAGTTTATTGAGCTAAAGTGTGGGTCCTCAAAACTTTTCCATTAATCTATAATCCAGTTTTTCTGCCAGTAGTATGTTTCTTTTATTACTATGGCTTTGTCATATAGCTTGACATCAGGTATGGGATGCCTCCAGAGGTGTTTCTTTTGCTGAGGATATTCTTGGATATCTGAGGTCTAAAGCCATTTCACATGAATTTTGAGATCATTTTTTCTATCTATGTGAAGATATATGTTGGGTTTTTGTTATTGGTATTGCATTAAGTCTGTATATTGTCTTTGGTAAGATTGCCATTTTCACAATGTTAATTCTGCCAATTCAGGAACATGGGAGGTCTTTCCATTATCCTCCTCAATTTCTTTCTCATTTTTATGTTCTAATTGTGTAGGTCTTTTGTAACCATAATGTTATTCTAATATATTCTATTTTAATTTTTTGTTGTTGCTGTTGCTATTGAAATGGGACAATGTTGCTTCTTTCCTGTGTCTTGTGCGTATAGAAAGGCTACTCATTTTTGTATTACTGCATACACTGTATACACTGATTTTGTATCCTGCTACTTTACTGAAGGAGTTAATCACCTTTAAGAGTTTTAAGATGGGGGTTCTCAGGTCACTTATGTATACAATCATGTCACCTGTGAATAGGGCTAACTTAACTTCTTCCTTTACAGTTTGTATCCCTTATATTTATTTATCCTGTCTTACTGCTTGAGCTAGGACTTCCAGTACTATGTTGACGAGCAGAGGTGAGAGTGGACACCCCTGTCTGGTTCCTGATCTCAATGGGAATTCCTTCAGTCTCTCCCCATTAAGTATTATTTGAGCTTTAGTTGCTTTATGTATAGCCTTTATTATGTTGAGATATAAACCATCCACACCTATTCTCTCTAATGTTTTGATCATGAAATGATGTTGTATTTTGTCAAAGGCTTTTTCTGCATCTATCAAAATGATCATGTAGTTTTTGTGTATAAGCTTCTTATGTGGTGTACTATATTGGCAGATTTCTGTATGTTGAACTACCCATGCATTCCTGGAATGAAGCTTATTTGATCAATGTGGATAATTTTGTTGATCTGTGGTTGAATTCAGTTTGTATTTTGTTCAGGATCTTTGTGTCTAAGTTCATCAGGGAAATAGACCTATAGTGTTCTTTTCTTGTGGCATCTCTGTCTAATTAGAGTGATACTAGCTTCATAGAAGGATTTGGGGAGCTTTCCCTGTTCTTCAATTGTGTGGCACAATTTGAGAAAGATTGATTTCCGTTCTTGCATGAAAGTTTGATAGAATTCAGCTAAGAAGCCATCTGGTCCTGGACTCTTCTTTTGGGGGAGCTTTTTGATTATATTTTCAATCTCAATGGGTGTGATAGGATTGTTTAGGAAATTAATCTGCTCTGAGTTTAGCTTTGTTAGGTGATATGTGTCAAGGAATTAATCTATTCCTCCATATTATCCAGCTTTGTGCAGAAGAGATTTTTGAAATAAATCCTTATGATTCTCCCAATTTCACTTAAGTCTGCTGTGATCTCTCTTTTTTAACTTCTAGTTTTGTTAATACAAAACATCTCTTTTTATTTCCACCTTATAAAATTGGCCAGGGGTTTATCAATCTTGTTTAATTTTTCAAAGAACCAGCATTTTATTCCATTGATTTTCTTGTTTTCTTAGTTTCCAGTTCATTAATTTCTGCTCTGATCTTATTATTTCTTTCCATCTGGAGATTTTTGGGTTGGATTCTTCTTGTTTTTGCAGTGCCTACAGGTGGATAGTTAGGTTATTGATTTGAGATTTATTAGTATGAGTTTTCCCCTGAGGACCACCTTCATTGTGTCCTATAAGTTTTGCATGATGTGTTCTCATTGTCATTCATTTCCAGAAATTTTGCATCTTTTGATGTTAATTTCTAGCAATACAGTATTGTGATCTGTTATGAAGGAAATTTTGTTGATCTCCCTAAATATATGGAAGCAGGCTTTATAACCCAGTATATAATCTATTTTAGAGCAGGTTCCATGGGCTACTGAGAAGAATGTGTAGTCTGAGGATTTTGGGTAGAAAGTTCTATAGATATCTATTTGGGTCTAATTGGTCTATGGTTTTGTTGATCTCTCTCACTTATCTGTTAATGTTTCTGTTGGGATGTACTATCTATTGCTGATAGTGGAGTACTAAAGTACCCAACTATAATTGTGTTGGTATTTATGTTTTGTTGTCAAGTAGGTTTTGTTTTATGAATTGTGGTGCACCTGTGTTTGGTGCATAAAGATTGATGATTGTGATATCCTGTTGTTGGATCATTCCTTTGATAAATAAAAAGTGTCTGTCTTTGTCTTTTTTAGTTACTTTTGGTTTAAAGACTATTATATCTGATATTAGTATGGCTATGCCTGCTTGTTTCCTATTTCTGTTCACTTGGAACAGCATTTTTTTTTTTTTTAACCAATTCACCCTGAGGCAGTGTTTGTCTTTAGTGGTTAGGTGGGTTTCTTGATGACAGCAGACTGACTGGTTAACTATTCTGATCCACCCAGTTAACTTATGTCTTTTGAAGGGTGAATTAAGGCCATTGATATTTAGGATAATGACTGTGGGGTTTGATTTAATCCCTGCCATTATTATGGTGGCTTGGTGTTTTCTTTTTTGTGCCTTCTCTGAGTTTGGTTATTGTGATCTGCTTCTTGTAGGCACTTCAGGTTGGTATTTGATTCTTCTTGGTGGAGAATTCCTTTAACTACCCTCTGCAGGTATGACTTTGTGTTCATATAATTGTAAAACTGAGTTTTATCATAGAAAGTTTTTTTTTTTTTCACCATCTATTATGAAGTATACTTTTGCTGGATACAGTAGTTTGGGTTGGAAGCCATAGTTTCTTAGACTTTGCAGTGTTCCAATTCAGGCCCTTTCTTTTGAGAGAGTGGGAAAGTTTTCTTTGATTTTGTTGAATAAGTTCTCCATGTCTTTGGTCTGAATTTCTTCCCCTTCTGGTATTCCCATGATCTAAATGTTGGGGCATTTAAGTTCCCTCATGTTCTGTTCACAGAAGTATTTGAAATTATTAAAACTTTTGGACTAACAAATTCTTTCTTCTGTCTTTTCTTCCAGTTATGAGTTTCTATCCTCCACATGGCTGACTGTTCTTGAGTGCTTCTATAAAATTTTGGGCTAGTTCAAATTGGTTTGTATTTCCTACTGCCTTTTTAAGTATAATTTCCAGCCCTCTGTCAAGTTCCCTTTTTAAGTCATTTTCTTATTTTCTTAATGCTTCTTGGAATTCATCTTTGCTGAGCTTAGCCAGTTGGTTATTGAGGTCCTCCTTTTTATGCTCTCCTTCAGATCACTTAACTGTCTTGGAACCCTTACTGCTTATTTTCTATTTGGTCTAATCTAATGAGGACAGCATTCATATGATTATTTGTCCTTTGTTGCTTTTCTGCTATTTCTATTTGGTTGGACAGGGTTCCATAGCTTAGACCTTTATTTTGGGTGTCTGAGTCTATTGTCTCCTCTATGCTTTGATTAGAGACATCCATTGTGGGACTGGGCAATCTTGCTGGATTTACTTGCATTTTACTTTTCATGTTACTCCTTTTGTGCTGTGGTCTGCCCATCACAGTGTAGGAATCTTATTTAATTTAGAATGAAGATATAATCTACTGTTTTCTTCTACTAGGCTTCTGATGGCAATGGTGCCTGCCTGCTCAGAGAAAAGGAGCCTGTGAGGCTCTGGTGGGGCCTGATATAGGGGCTTGTTGTTCCTTGATTCAGGATATGGAACTGCATGGTCATGGTCAGGTGGCCCAAGGGTACATGGGGTAAAGGGTAATGGGACAAAGCAGACTAGTGCTGTACCTAGCTGGGGAGAGGGTTCAGTATGGAAATGCATGGTGGTTCTGTGATGCTGAAAGGTGAAGGGATGGCACAGCAGGTCCCTTGAAACCCTATAGCAGGCGGTGGATGGTACTGCAGTGTCCTGTGAAAGGGCAGGGAGGGAATATGGGACTATTTTAGGTCAGGTGACATATGGGGGGCACAGAGGTCCCCTGTTGTGGAAGAGTGTAGGAAGGGGGAACCCTAGTCTGCTGGCTTGGGTCCACACAGGGAGGGGAAATAGCATGTGGCGGTCCCTGCTTGTGGTGGGAGGAGCACTAGCCTGCTGGCCTGGGTCCACACATGGGGTTGAGGGGTAGCAGCAAGTGGGATGGTGTTAGTGCATGGAGGTCCCCTGGGGGAATGCTAGCTTGCTGGCCTGTGTCCATACATGGGCATGGGTGCCAGCAGTGATGGGGCCAGTATTCATGCATGAAGTTCTCCTTGGGGAATGCCATCCTGCTGGCCTGGGTCTGTGCATAGAGATGGGGGGATGTGGTGAGTTGGATGTTATTTGTGAGCTTGGAGGTGCATGTAGAGCTATGATCGTCTGCTGGCCTGGGTCCCCTTGCCTATGGTTACTTCAGGAGGAACCTGTGGCTGGGACTAAGGCTAGGAAAGCTGTTTGAGGGGATTGGGGATGGGTGGTCTATCCTACCTGAGAGAGTGGGAATTAGTGGATTCCCTACTTTGATCCTCCTTGCCCTCTCACTTGAGGTGTATCATAGTCTGCTCACCCCTGGAAGACCCTATGAACCCTAAACATCTTGCCTTTCCTTCCTCATGAGGTAATGAATGTTTAGGTAGACACTATCTTCACTGGAAGTCCTTTTACTTTTTAAAATACATTATGTATTTATTTACTTACTTACTTACTTACGTACTTACTTACTTACTTACTTACAGAGAGAGAGAGTGAGGTTGAGCATCCCAGGGCCTCCATCCACTGACAACCAACTCCAGATGCATGAGCCAGCATGTGCATCCTGCTTACCTAGGTCCTGAGGAATTGAACCTGGTCCTTTGACTTCACAGACAAGCACTTTAACTTCTAAGTCATCTCTCCACCCCCCCCTCTTATTCTTATATATAGTAATTTATTGTGTGTGTGTGTATGCACATGTGTTCATTAATATAGGCATATCTGTACCACAGCACATGAGTGGAGGTCAGAGGAAAACTTTGGGGTGTTGTTCCTCACCTTCCAACAAGTTTGAGAGAGGAGCTCTCTTGTTTTGCCACTGTGAATTCCAGACTAAGTGACCTGTAAGACTCAGGATTCTCCCACAGCCATTGATGTTCTGGAATTACAGACACAGACACTACTTGTGTCTGGTTTTATGTAGATCCTGGAGATCCAAACTCCAGTAAGTTTCTGGAACAAGCACTTTAAACTACTGGGCTATCTGTCCTCCCTCTGATGTGCTCTTTTACATTGTAGGTGGGATTTAACATCTGAAGTATATATATCTGTATACATGAAAACATGGACATAAAATGGAATGGTTTCCTATGATTCTGGTAGAAGTTATACTTAGAAGACGTTTTTCAAGTCCCTAACTACACTTCATACTGTAATTCTAGAGTTCTTTTTCCAGGATTAAGACCCTACCTACACTTTAAGATATAATTTTGTTTTACTTTGTTGTACATTCAGATTTTCAACTCATCTCAAAGTAATTTTAGAAGATTGTTTGAATATAGAATTTAAATTACCTTTGCAAAGATTGAAATGCCTTCAATTTCTGAATAATTTGAGAGAATGGTTTTATCATATGTTGTGGCTCTGTATACACAACTTGGCTCTCTAGTATTCTAGAACAACTTTTTGTTCTGTTTATTAGCACCCTGTCTTCACAGGCTGCCTTGCTTAAAAGGTGCTTACACTGCACATCATCATAACATGTGGGGTGAAAATCTTGCCATTAAAAAAGTCTCTCAAAATCATTACTTTTCTTGATTTGTTGAGCAAGTTCATTATTCCAGATAAACTTCAAGAATTTTCCTTGAGCTCTTGAATACACTGACTAGGGTTTTGAGTGTGGCTATGGTCAGTGCATAAACCCATACATTATGGCTTCCCATTCAAGAGCACACTTTAAATACATATTGAGGTATTGTTAGATATTTTCATCGATTTAAATTATTTTTTAATTTCTTGAGAGAAGGAGAAAGAGAGAGAATTGGCATGCCAGGGCCTCAGCCACTGCAATAGAACAGTAGATGTTTGTGCCACCTAGTAGGCATGTGCAACCTTGTGCTTGCCTCACATTTCTGTGTCTGCCTTATGTGGGATCTGGAGAGCGAAACATGGCTTCTTTGGCTTCACAGGCAAGCACCTTAACCACTAAGCCATATCTCCAGCTTCATTTTAAATTATTTTTTACAAATTATAGTTTCATGTTTATTGATAGATTCATTCTAAGATATGACCTATATACTTCTTCCTGCTGTGAATGTATCTTTTTGTTCCCCACCAACACTTCTAAAATTTAATGTTGACATACAGAGCATTCATTAATTTTTAGTGTCACTTTAAACCTTCTGGGTTATTTACCTCTCCTAATAATAATGATAGAGTTGTAACTGGTATCCTTCATGATTTCAACATTAGATTCATTTCAACTACTGTCAATCTACTTAAAAACTTATGGATAAGGTTCTGTAGCACTGGCCTTATGTACCCACTATAAATCAGAAAAAAGTGCATGTCTGGAATGGAGAGATATCTGAGTGGTTAAGGCATTTTCCTGTAAAGCCAAAGGGCCCCAGTTCCATTCTCCAGGACCCATGCAAGCCAGATGCACAAGAGGGCACATGCATCTGGAGTTTGTTTGCAGTGGCTGGAGCTCATTCTCTCCCTCCCCCTCCCCCCCCCTCTCTCCCCCCTGCTTTTTCTTTTTCAAATAACTAAATAAAATATGTTTTTTTTTTTAAGTGCTTGTCTTCATGGAGTCAGCATGATAGTGGGAGAAAACCAAGAAATGATAAGTGAAACATGAAAATATAAGATGGTGAGAGGAATGATCAAGAAATACAAGTAAACAGATGGCAATTAAGAGTGCTAGAAATGGGGTGAAGATATTCTATTAATAAAGAAAAAGTCCCTCTCATGAAAAGAATCATCTTACTACATCAGCCAATAATTTAAAAATAGTTCTTTTACATGGAAATGCTATTTTCCATTCTTTCTTGGACTGTGTGTAGACGGAATGCTTGTATTTGTCTCATTGAAAAATATTATCTAAGCTGTTTATTTATGTGGATATCCTGTATCATGTGAATGATGTATTTTCTATAACATAAGTTTATCAATTTTCTTTTAAGTATGAAATCTTGGTTTGTAGGTAATGCACTTTATGTTCAGAGAAACAATTAGGTAGAAAGTATGAGGATGGAAAAGGATGCAGCATGCTCAAACAGAACCATTGGGTCTTAGAATGATTATACTTATTACAGACATAGTAGACTTCTAAATGAAATCAGTAATATTTCTAGAGGTATAAAGGGTTGCTTCATAATAACAAAATATGTCCTTAAACTAATAATATACATGAACGCACCTAGTAACAGAGCTCCAAGCAATATTTGAGTAAAATCTAAAGAAAGAGTGAGAGTAATAGATAAAGCACAATAATAGCTATAAGCTTTAATAGTCTACTTTCAGCAGTGTATGGGGCAACTAAAATTTTAACAAGGCCAGAGAAACCTTTAATATTGTCAGATAACTGAAGGTGGACTTGGGACATTATTTCCACCAGCAGCCTCAAAGTATGTTTTATTCTTCAGTACAAATGAACATTTTTCAGGGTAGGACATATTATGGACATATAAAGCCCACAGCTCTAAAATCTGATATTATACCTTTTCTGTTCTCTAAACATAATGAATATAAACTGGAAAGCATGACAGAAAAGTTAAAAGTTAACAATACATTTCTGAATCACCCATGTAGTCAAAGAAGATATCATAAGGAAAATCAGAAATCTACCCAAGTCTTGTTCCAAGAGACATGACAATATATATCCAGACATACCTTTCACAATAATGTCCCTAGGAACAATGTCATAGAGCCAAAATGAAGGAAGCACATACATATGCCACTAATAAGTAATATGCTGCCATGCATCCACACAAGTATATACTATTCAACAAAAATAATTATATATACAGATATACTTAAACATGAAATGACCCTGAAATCATGCTGCTATCAAGTAGGCAACCTCCAAGACTAAGTAATGTAGGATTTTATCTATGTGAAATATCCAGAGTTAGCAAGCATACAGAAATAAAGCACAGATTAGTAGCTGCCATGCACAATGGGAATTTGAAGGGAGTATAGTGGCTGCTAATGGTATAGGGTTATTTTAGAATGGTGCAATGTTCTAAATTTGATATTATTTCATAGTTCTATAAACATATTAAAATTAACTAAACATTTTAAGAGAAGTTGTAGAATTTGCGAAATTTACTTTAATAAAGTAAAAACTTGTTGACCCATCATCTGAATCATATTGAGTGTTCTACATTAAATAAACTTGCAATTCGGGAATAAATCTTTCTTGGTCTTCTTCCATTACTCAGTTTAATACTTGCTAACTTTTCAGGACACAATATCCACATGGATAAATGAGGTTATTGTGCCATTTGTCACATAGCTATTGCAATAAGTGAAATGATTCTAGGAGGGGCTCAGATTTTCAGTATGGCTAGTCATGTTTAAATAAAATGAGTCATGTCTTCTATGTAGCTCTACTGGGTTTTTATGTAGAACTCTCTTTGAAATGCATACCGGAAGGTTTTCTTTGCAAACAAAGTTATTTTATTGTACATTGCCACACATTGAATATCGGAGTTTTTTATGTCATTTAATTAATTTAAATTTATATTAGAAAATCCATTGTTCACATTTTTTGACACACACACTACTACCATTGTATTTATTGTTACTATATATTAAAATAAATATCAAATAATTCTAGCTATTTTTATTTTTCATATATGTGGATATATAAATTTCATTTGTTCTTCATTTTTAATGTTATAGACTTCTTGCTAATATTGGCTACTAAATGTGTCTTAAATTTCTCCAGTTTTCTAATTCTTTGCTGGGGTCAAGTAATTCTGAGGTCTTGACCTATTCAATCAAAAGTAATAGGGCTAGAGAGATGGCTTAGCGGTTAAGTGCTTGCCTGTGAAGCCTAAGGACACTGGTTCAAGGCTCGCTTCCCCAGGTCCCACCTTAGCCAGATGCACAGGGGGGCGCACACGTCTGGAGTTCATTTGCAGAGGCTGGAAGCCCTGGCGCGCCCATTCTCTCTCTCTCCCTCTATCTGTCTTTCTCTCTATGTCTGTCGCTCTCAAATAAATAAATAAAAAAAAATTTAAAAAAAAAGCAATAGCCTTTGTATTGTCTATTTGTGAGAAAGTATACATATTTTTCCTTGGAATTTTTCTAATTATTTAGAACTGTCAGCATTTTTATTGTTGTTACAGTTAATATATAGATACATACTTATAGAATGATTTTTTATAACAGAAGCAATATGATGTGCATACATTAAATGTTAGAAATTGATTCTAGTTAACATTCATATAATTTATTTGTTATGTAATTGAAATATATATGTAAAGTGAATTTATTTGTTGTTGCTGTTTTTGTTCTTGTTTTCCTAGGTAGGGTCTCACTCTAGTTCAGGCTGACCTGGAATTCACTATGGAGTCTCAGGGATGCCTCAAACTCACTGGGATCCTCTTACCTCTGGATTAAAGGTGTGCGCCACCACGCCCATCTGTAAAGTGAAATATTTAAGTGAGGGCAGAATTACGAGTAAAGTCTGTCATTAAGAGATGTCTTCCTCTTCAAGGGTGTTAGCTGAGAACATTTCACACAATCATGATGTCAGGACAAGTCTTCATGGATTGATTAAAGGGGGCAGAAGCCAAGTCAAGCACTGCTCAAGCTCAGCCCAGGCTGAACAGAAGCCTCACACACCAGCACAAGTGTGGGGACTTCCATTTCAGCACTGTCAGTGCACCTGGAGACTTACTTCTGCCTCAGGTATCCCTTTTGTGTACCATGACAACAATAATGTAGAAAGTAAATATGTGAGAGGCTTTTGCCTCAAGTAATTGACCTATGAATGCTTGCTAGTATGTGTAAGGAGCCGTGCAGACGCCATTACAAGATGGCGCCGGTTTCTGGTTTCTTCCTGGTCACAGTTGAAGTAAATAAGCACAGTGCGCATGTTCACTTACGCAAGCCCCCTGGTGTGGGCAGATGCTAATGAGGTATCCAGGGAGTAACCAATCACTGGTGGTCACATATCCTTTGGTAACCAATCATTAGTGGACATGCAGTCAAGAACCCTATATAACCAGTGGCCTTTCCTGGTTCGAGGTCTTTGCATCTAGCAGCTTGGCAGTCCCCAATAAAGTGTGTACAGAAGTATCCTGATTGTGGCGTCTTCCTTGCTGGTGAGGTGGGCGCGACAAGTATGGACCCTTGAAGCAGCATGTTTATGTTTAATGCAGGCCCGTGTTTCAAGAGTCAATCTTTGATTCACAAAATTGTGTTGCTTTGCAGCAGAGAATAGTTTGCCTAAGACTGAGGAACTGGCAGATTTTGCGTAGATTTCATATTACAAATAAATGTCTTGTCCTCTTATTTCAGACCTTAAGTGGAGAATTTGACATAATATTTAGAAAGAAATAAATATAATGTCATTGTTGGTTCAAGCATTTCAAATTACCTTTGGCAATAGTCAAATATGACGACTGGAAAAAACTACAACTTTTTGTAGACATTACAAATATATTGTACATTTAAGCCTTGTAGGTTTTTTTTTAAGTTTTTAATTTATTTATTTGAGAGCGATAGACACACAGAGAAAGACAGATAGAGGAAGGGAGAGAGAATGGGCGTGCCAGGGCTTCCAGCCTCTGCAAACGAACTCCAGACGCGTGCGCCCCCTTGTGCATCTGGCTAACGTGGGTCCTGGGGAACCAGCCTCGAACCAGGGTCCTTAGGCTTCACAGGCAAGCGCTTAACTGCTAAGCCATCTCTCCAGCCTGCTTGTAGGTTTTTTTTAAATGTTAAAAATATCTTTTTTTAAAATGATTTATGACTACTTTCATTCTGAGTCTATGAGCAAGTTATCTGGTGTTCTCATTCAATGAAAGGCTCTGGTGCATATTAGCTTAAAAATGCACCATAGAATTTTCTCATTATATGAATGTTCTTACCACTTTTTCTTGTTGAGAAAACAAATCTGGGAGTAATTTAATAGTGAGGAAAATATAATTTTACTCCTTGAATTTTAGAGATAGAAAGGACACCAAGAAAAATAATCTATTTTAAACATAGCAACTGTAAATGAGGGTTTGTGCAGACATTATAGTGAATTCTGTATCACATCCTGAGCTCAAGTTTGATTCTGCTTGAAGCTGCTAGGTTTCCTGAGCTCCTGCGGGCTGGTGTGTGTGGAGGCTGCCATCCCATAAGCGCTGCCATGGCCCTAGTATCACTCTGTTTTCACCTTTCTCCAATGTCTGTTTTCTATCTAGATATCTCTATGTACATTGTCACATTGAGTATTGGAGTTTTTCATGTCATTTCATTAATTTAAATTTATATTAGAAAAGCCATTGTTCACATTTTCTACACATACTACTCCTATTACATTGTTATTTATTCCTCTGCAGAATCAAAGCCACACTAGTCACACAATATTACCTTCACACAACAATGTCAATAATACTATACATTTTGTTTTAATCAAGTCATTACAACATTTAGCTGAGAACTACAGCTTGTCTTATTTTCTACTGTACTGACAGCTTATAATACATGTCAGTCAATATTTAAGTCATGTGTGCATCCTATCATCTTAAGCTTCACCATATGTGCTGTCAAGGTCAGTAAAGCTAAGGATCCCATTGGCTTGGTTCAACAAACCATGTTCCCATGGTTCCTCCATGCTTGTCTAGTTGTATATGACATTCATTTACTAAGACTCTTAATATTAATCCAAAAGGAGTCCTGTGTCCTCCCTTATAAACAAATACTCTCTCACTTTCAAACTGAAATATGTTTGAAATCAATGTCTTTTATCAAAATTTCCAGAGACTAAGCTAAATACTTAGGAGTTTTTTTTTTTTTTCACACAATGGGAAAGTGATACATTTCTCTGCATGATCTAAATTACACATGGATATAAGACTGTACAGTCTTATGAGAAATTTCAGCACAACTTCAGTGGTTCTGTTCACGACAGTTTCACAGTAGACAGTTTGATAGTAGATAAAATAACTTTCATGGGTATCATGGTAGCCTTGTTTAAGGGTTTATTCTAAGGAAACAGACTTGTTTGGGCTTTCTAGCCACCAGAATTATAACCTAGATAAACCTCTTTTCTCTATAAGTCTCCAGGTTCAAATATTTCATGACAGCCACATAGACTAAAAGAGGCATCAACTCTGATAGTGTATGGTGCTGGCTACAGCTTAGAATATCCATCTGTCTCATGGACAAACACACTTCTATCATGCAATACAAGCCAGTTTCCAATGACTATTACCTTATTCCTTTTTAAATACATTTTATTTATTTATTTGAATCAGAGAAAGAGGCAGAGAGAGGTAAAGAGAGAAGGAGAGAAAGGGCATGCCCAGGCCTTCAGCCATTGTAAACAAACTCCAGATGCATGTGTCTCCTTGTGTATCTGGCTTACGTGGGTCCTGGAAAATTGAACAGGGATCCTTTGGCTTTGCAGGCAAATGCCTTACCGCTAAGCCATCTCTCCAGCTCTATTACCTTATTCTTTAAATTGCAAGAAATGGCAGGTCATGAAAGAATGTATGACACCATATTAATAGTAACTTTATCACTTCCAGAGACATCATGTCCTTCTCTATCACTGTAACACATTTCCTCTTTTCCTCATTGTTCCCTGAAACTTACTATATTTAAAATTATAGAAACACCAAGTCTTTTAAAAACTTTGAGGGAAAAAATTACTCCAAAATTTATTCTTTGGTATATATAACAAGGCATCATGCTAACAAAGAACACAATTGTAGTCATACAACTTCATATCCCACATCATTACATGTTGTTTTAATGTAATCATTTCCTATCATTTTTAGTAACAACACAGTCTGTGCTTATGAGAGCACCCACTAAAGATATTTTTGGACATAATTAGATTTCAGTTAATAGCATTTAAAACTAGTTCAAGTACCTGAAAATATTTTGTATTCATAGTCATTTTCAATAATCCAAACCTAGATGCCAGAGGTAAAATTGTTGTTAGTTATCATTTATTAAATCCATCCCAGCTCAACAATGCAGGTGTTCTATATACTTTGCTGTATCATGTCACTTCCTAACCACATTCTCATGAACAATTATGGCACACAAGGAACTTTCCAGGATTACATAGTCTACCTAGTTCTCATGTCAAAAATGTGACAGAGTAGTGCTCAGCAATGCAACATCTCTATCATACCTTCCAAGGCTTAGGGTCCATTGGGAAGAGGCAGCAGAAAGAATATAAAAGCTTAAGGAAGGGAAGAACTCCTTACAACGTGCTCCTCCAGACACAAAATGGTCTGGATATCCATGACCTCACAGTGCCTGACACTACCTACACAAGACCATCATAATAGGAGGAAAAGATGATGACATCAAAATAAAAGAGACACTGATTGAGAGGGGGAGGCGATATGTTGGAGAGTGGGGTTTCAAAGGGTAAAGTGGGGGGAAGGGAGGGCATTACCATGGGATATTGTTTACAACCATGGAAGTTATTAATTATAAAAAATTTAAAAAATGTAATAGCAATCCTCATATTTATATCCAAACTCAGAGCAGCTCTACAGAGCATAATCCTTGATTTTATTTCTTTTTTTATCTCAATTTTTATTAACATTTCCCATGATTATAAAATATATTCCATGGTAATACCCTCCTTCACTCCCCCACTTTCCCCTTTGAAATTCCATTCTCCATCATATCCCCTCCTAATCTCAATCAGGCTCTTTTATTTTGATGTCATGATCTTTTCCTCCTCTTATGATGGTTTTGTATAGGTAGTGTCAGGGATGGTGAGGTCATGGATATGCAGGCCATTTTGTGTCTGAAGGGGCATGTTGTAAAGAGTCCTACCCTTCCTTTGGCTCTTACATTCTTTCTGCCACTACTTCCACATTAGACCCTGAGTCTTGGAAGGTGTGATTGAGATGTTACTCAGTACTCCAGTCACTTCTTTACAGCACTATGATACCTACTGAGTCATCCCAAGGTCACTTCCATCTAAAAAGAGAAGATTCTCTACCCAAAATGAGAGTAGCATTAATATAAGTGTATAAATATTAAGAGAAATGCTTACTGGGCTTTTTGTTGTTGTTGTTGTTGTTGTTTTTTGTTTTTTGTTTTTCGAGGTAAGGTCTATTCTGGTTCAGGCTGACCTGGAATTAACTATGTAGTCTCAGGGTGGCCTTGAACTCATGGCAATCCTCCTACCTCTGCCTCCCGAGTGCTGGGATTAAAGGCAGGTGCCACCATGCCTGGATACTTTGATAAGCATAGTATATACACTTATCCAGGCATCAGCAGATGTTACACCCTAGGGCTCATGGCTACCCCTGTTTTAAGTTTTCAGAATCAGGGATGTATTCCTCCCATGGAGCACACCTACAGTCCAGTTGGAGGGTAGTTGGTTTCCACCATGACAGACATGCCACTAATGCACCCATTGGCTCATTTGGCCTGGCTGGACAATTATAAGGCTTGCAGTGTCCACTGATGAGTATCTTTACTGGTGGTATCTCTTTCTCCAATTGAACTACATTTACAATGGCTTCTTCCAGGTTTGTGTCAGCTGGTATACATGGAGGAGGTTATCAGCTCAGTTCCAGCAGGATTTTTCAGTAGCTTTGCAGCCCAAGTATGTGGAGTCTTCAGCAATAGGGTCTTACCATTGATTCCTGGTGGGAAACCAACAGCCTCAGCAATAGCCAGTAATGTTTTCAGGGCATTAGGGACCTCCCTGGCCAACAACTCACTGGAAGTAAACCATTCCTGGCACTGAAAATTTTCTAACAACGATCTATGGCTCCTGAGTGTTCCATGGTCCAAAACTGGAGGATTCCATATGATCTATTTGCATCCTCTTAGATTTTGATTAGTCCTCCCTCCACCTTTCCTTTACTCAGTCTCTTCCCCTGACCTCACCATGGGCCTTTTCACCCCCATTAATCTATTCTTCTACTTACATATATACAATACCAACCTCTTAAGTACCCTCCTCCCTTCCTTTCTCTTCCCTTTATATCTCCTTTTTAACTTACTGGCCTATGCTACTGAGATTTTCCTTCTCACACAGAAGCCCAATCATCTATAGCTAGGATCCACATATGAGGGAGAACATGTGGCACTTGGCTTTCTGGGCCTCGGTTACCTCACTTAGTATAATCCTTTCCAGATCCATCCATTTCCCTGCAAATTTCATAACTTCATTTTTCTATACCACTGAGTAGAACTCCATTGTATAAATGTGCCACATCTTCATTATCCACTCATCAGTTGAGGGACATCTAGGCTGGTTCCATTTCCCAGCTATTATAAATTGAGCAGCAATAAACATGGATGAGCATGTACTTCTAAGGAAATGAGATAAGTCCTTATGATATATGCCTAGGAGTACTATAGCTGGGTCATATGGTAGAACAATCTTTAGCTGTTTTAGGAACCTCCACTACTGATTTCCACAATTACTGGACCAGATTGCACTCCCACCAGCAGTGTAGAAGGGTTCCTCTTTTTTCACATCCCCGCCAACATTTATAATCATTGTTTTCATGATAGTGGCCAATCTGACAGGAGTGAGATGGAATCGCAATGAAGTTTTAATCTGCATTTCCAGATGATTAGTGACATAGAACATTTTTTTAGATGCTTACATGCCATTCGTATTTCATTCTTTGAGAAAGCTCTATTTACCTCCATAGCCCATTTTTTAACTGGCTTGTTTGATTTCTTAGTATTTAACATTTTGAGTTCTTGGTATATCCTAGATATAAATCCACTATAAGATATATAGCTGGCAAAGATTTTTTCCTATTCTGTAGGTTGTGTCTTTGCTTTATTCACAGTGTCCTTTGCAGTACAAAATCTTTGTAATTTCATGAGGTCCCAGTGGTTAATCTGTGGTTTAATTGCCTGAGCAATTCAGGTTATATTCAGAAAATCTTTGCCAAGACTAGTATGTTGAAGGCTTTCCCCTACTTTTTCCTCTAGCACTTTCAGAGATTCAGGTCTTTAGTCCATTTGGATTTTATTCTTGTGCATGGATAAAGAGAAGAATCTATTTTCATCCTTCTACAGAGACATATCCGGTTTTCCCTGCACCATTTGCTGAAGAGGCTGTCTTTTCTCCAATGAGTAATTTTGGCATTTTTATAGAATATCAGGTGGCTATAGCTACCTGGACTTATATCTGGGTCCTCTATTCTGTTCCCTTGATCTACATGTCTGCTTTTGTGCCAGTACCATGCTCTTTTTGTTACTATGGCTCTAGTTTAGGTTAAAATCAGATATGGCGGTACCTCCTGCCTTATTTTTGTTGCTCAGTATTATTTCAGATATTAGAGGTTTTTTGATTCCAAATGAATTTTTGGATTGTTTTTCTATTTCCGTGAAGCATGCCTTTGGAATTTTGATGGGGATTTTATTAAACTGTAGATTGCATTTGGTACGATTGCCATTTTCACAATATTGATTCTTCCAATCCAGGAACAGGAGATGGTTTTCCATTGCCTAGTGTGTTATGCAATTTCTTGTTTGAGTGTTTTATAGTTTTCATTGTAGAGATTCTTTACTTCCTTGGTTAGGTTTATTACTATGTACTTTATTTTCTTTTATGCAATTGTGAATGGGAGTGATTCTTTGATTTCATCTTCTGTGTTTTTGTTGTTAGCATATAGGAATGCTACTGATTTCTGTGTATTTATTTTGTATCCTGCTACATTGATGTAGGTGTTTATCAGCTCTAACAGTTTGCTGGTAGAGACTTGATTCCTTTATATATAGAATCATGTCATCTGCAAATAATGATAACTTGATTCCTTCCTTTCCAATTTCTATCCCTTTTATGTGCATCTCTTGCCTTATTGCTATGGCTAAGACTTCCAGTATTATATTAAATAAAAGTGGGGACAGTGGACACCCTTGTCTTGTTCCTGATTTTAGTGGAAAAGCTTCCAGTTTTACCCCCCCCTTAGTAATATGTTGGCTGTAGGCTTGTCATAAATAGCCTTTATTATATTGAGATATGTTCCTTTTATTTCCACTCTCTGTAAGACTTTTATCATGAAAGGATGCTGGTTTTGTAAACTGCTTTCTCTGCATCTAATGAGATGATCATGTGATTTTTGTCCTTCAGTCTGTTTATATAATGTATTACATTTATCAATTTGCATATGTTGAACCATCCCTGCATCTTGGGATAAAGCCTACTTGGTCAGGGTAAATGATCTTTCTGATATATTCTTGAATTCTGTTTGCCAATATTTTGTTGAGAATTTTTGCATCTATGTTCATGAAGGAGATTGGTCTGTAATTTTCTTTTTTTGTTCTATCTTTGCCTGGTTTTGGTGTCAGGGTAATACTGGCTTCATAGAAGGAGTTTGGTAGGATTCCTTCTTTATCTATTTTATGGAAAAGCTTAAGAAGCAATGGTGTTAGCTTAAAGGTCTGGTAAAATTCAGCAGTGAATCCATCGGGGCCTGGGCTTTTTTTTTTTTATTGAGAGATTTTTGATAACTGTTTGGATCTCCATGCTTGTTATGGGTCTATTTAAGTGATTAATCTCATCTTTATTTAATTTATGTAGGTCTTATAAACCAAGGAAATGATTTGTTTCTTTCAGATTTTCATACTTTGTTGAGTATATGATTTTATAGTATGTCCCTATGATTTTTTGAATTTCTCTTGCATCTGTTGTGATGTTACCTTTTTCATCTCTAATTTTATTAATTTGTGCCTCTTCTATCTTTCTTTTGGTCAGATTTCTAAGGGTTTATCAATATTGTTTATCTTTTTATTTATTTATTTATTTGAGAGTGACAGACACAGAGAGAAAGACAGGTAGAGGGAGAGAGAGAATGGGCTTGCCAGGGCTTCCAGCCTCTGCAAACGAACTCCAGATATGTGCACCCCCTTGTGCATCTGGCTAACGTGGGACCTGGGGAACCGAGCCTCCAACCGGGGTCCTTAGGCTTCACAGGCAAGCGCTTAACTGCTACGCCATCTCTCCAGCCCTTGTTTAGCTTTTTAAGGAATCAACTCTTTATTTCATTGTTTTTGGATTTTTTTTTTGTTTCTATTTCATAAATTTCTTCCCCAATCATTATTATTTCTTCCCATCTACTGATTTTTTTGTTTTCCTTTTTATTCTTTTACTAAGGTTTTAAGGTGAAGCATTATGTCGTATGTTTGTGACCTGTCTAATTTCTTAATATAGGCACCTAAAGCTATAAGTTTACCTCTTAAGACTGCCTTCATTGTGTCCCAGGGATTTTTGTATGTTGTGTTCTCATTATCGTTTGACTCTATTATTTTTTTTTTAATTAGTTTTCTATTCATCAAATACAGGCAGTTTGGTACCATTATTAGGCTCATCCATGACCTACCCCTCCCCATTAGCCCCTCCTTCTTGAGATAAATGGGTCATGCATTGTGGAGTTAGCCCACAGTTATTGGTACGATAAATGTCTCTGCATATCATGACCCAACATGTGGCTCTGACATTTTTTTCCGCCTCCTCTTATGCAAAATTTTGCTGAGGCATGTTGGGTTCATTTTTGGTCTGCTTCAGTGATGAGGTGTTGGGGGCTTCTGAGGCTATGGCTCTCTGGTTTGGTAGGAGTTGATTTTTATCTGTGTTGGTCTCCTTCCCTCTTGTGCTGGTATCTGGTTCATCAGGAAAAGAGCATCCTTACTTATTTCACCAATTTTCCTTAGTTTCAGCTGGGCCCCTTTTGAGGTATGTTGGGGTGGCTCTCTCCTTAGGATTTGCATATATCTGAAAAAGAGAAGCAGATTCTCCAATGGAGAGTAGTTAGCACCAGGATAAATGAGATAACCGTTACTTTTTCTTTTTTTTTAGAGAGAGTTTAATAGGTGTAGGCCCTCTTGTAGCCCATGATTGATGGTAGCTTGATATTGGAGAGTCGGCTTGTGTTTGGATATGGTTCTGACTTGTTTTACAGCTCTAGCTATGGGTCCCATACCACTGAGGTGATCAGTTAGCCACATCAAGAGCAGTTGGTTACCCACCATGGCTGTGTGCCACTATTGTACTTGTGTGGGCATCACAACAGGTTATTTGCTGCTAGTTAGGTTGGACCATGAGTTGCTTGGGCAGATATTGGTTGTTTACCCCAGTCGCCCATGTAGCACCTTCTGGCACTAGGCACACTGCCTGGGGACTGACTCTCTCCTGGCTTCCAGCCATGGCATTCCATTTTTCAGTGTTAGCTTCATATGGTGTCTTCATCAATAGGGTCTTACCACTAACCTTTGGTGGGTCATCAAGTACTCTGATAGAAATCTGTCATTCTTTTAAAACCTTGTAGGTTTCTTTGATCAAAAGCTCATTGTGGGTGATAGCCCCATGCTGGTACTGGGAATTACAGGTCCTGATAGGCTTGCCTTTGTAGGTAACTTGATTTTTCTCTCTGTCTACTTTCAATATTTTTTCTTTCGTTTGTGTGTTTGGTAGTTTGATTATAATATGGTGCAGAGAGGTTTTTTCATGGTTTTGTTTGGCTGGTGTTCTAAAGGATTCCTGTATCTGCATTGGCACCACTTTCTCAGTTTGGGGGAAATTTTCTTCTGTGATTTTGTTAAAGACGCCTACTGTGCCTTTGGAGTGAAATTCTTCTCCTTCTACTATGCCCTGAATTCTTTTTTTTTTATTATTCATTTTTTAAATTTATTTAATGTATTTATTTAGCTGAGAGCAATTGCGGGGGGAGAGAATGGGCATGCCAGGGCTTCCAGCCATTGCAAATGAACTCCAGATGCATGTTCCCCCTTGTGCATCTGGCTAATGTGGGTGCTGGGGAATCGAGCCTCGTACCGGGGACCTTAGGCTTCACAGGAAAGCATTTAACCACTGAGCCATCTCTCCAGCCCTGCCCTGAATTCTTAAGTTTTATCTTTTCATAGTTTCACAAATATCTTGAAATTCCCACTCATACTTTTCTATTAGTTTGTCCTTCTCTTTGTTGGACTGTATTAGATCTGCCACCTGGTCTTCTAGCTTAGATATTTTGTCCTCTCCTTCATCCATTCTAAGGATGAGATTTTCTACAGTTTTTTATTTCATTAACTGTGTTCTTCATTGCTAGTAATTCTGACTGATTTTTCTTTATTATTTCTAATTCCTTATTTATGCCTAGTATTGACCTCTTTATTTCAGTAAATTGGTGTCCTATGTTTTCTTTGATTCCTTTGACTTCCTCTTTGATTTCTTTTTTTACTTCTTTGAACATATTTATAATCATTCTTTTGAATTCTTTCTCAGGCATTTCTTCTAAATCATTCTCACTGGAGGTCTTTTCTGATGCATTAATACTTTTGGTGGATTTATACTGTCTTGATTTTTGGTGTTTCTTGTGTTGTAATGTATGTATTTTTGCATCCTGAATTATTTAATGATTGGATTTTCCAGTTATCTGGTTATTATTAGATGTCTCAGACAATCTGATGTTATATATCTTCAGGGTAGGAGCTTAAGGCATTAGGTGTGGCTCTCAAGACTCTCAGAATATCTACAAAAGTGACCTTAGGTGTTGGGTTTGCCTTCTATGAGAGTATTCAAGTAGGCTGAGTGGAACAAAATACAGCCAGATTCTAAAATTTAACTAAACAATGTACTCTTTCGAGGAAAAACAGCTCAGAGTAGTTATTCAAGAGTAGATATTATGATAACCAGATCCTCTAACTGTCCCTTAGTGTGTGTGGTGCCCCACACCCTTAATCCTGACAATAAGGAGGTTAAGTTTTCTGATCTATTGAGGGTTTCAAGTCAGCTTGTGACCAGGTGAGACACTTCCCTGGTGTAATCCCAGTTACCTCTGCTCCTTCTTGGGTCTCGCTGCTGGTTCAAGTTGGCGAGGCTGGGTCCCTGGACCGATGCTCTGTTCACTAGAGCTGGGCACTGGTGGTGGGGGAGGGGAGACTGCCCATGCTGCTCTAGTTCTCTTGCTGTTCCACATGTTCTTCCACCTTGTGATCTGCTCCTCCATTGTTCACTGCCTTCTCCCTTCACTTTTCTTGAGTTTGGGGAGAGCTCCTGTTTGAATGGAAGCTCCACTCATCTGTCTTTTTCTGTGGCTCAAGCTGAGCCTGGTGGCTTTCTGGTTCTCCGTTGCTGCTGTAGCCGTCAGCAGCCCTGCCAGAGTTGCTTCTGCTTGCCTGTGTGGGCTCTGGATGCTCTGGATCTCTACTACTTCTCTGCTGCCATTTCAATTTCCTGTACACCTCAATTTTCAGTAAAAGTGTGTATTTTGCTGAGATTTTTTTTTTAGCTTTTTCTCCTCTAGGCTGCTTTGGCATGGTACCTATGCCACCATCTTAACTGGAAGTCCTTGATTTGATTTCTGAGATGAGTTGTTATAGGATTATGCATAATGAGTAAGACATAAATACACTAATTTTTTAAATTTGGAGAGGGAATCGCTTTATTTATTTATTTTTTTCTAACGTCAACATGTGTACTTTTCTTTCCCCCTTGTCACAAAAAATGTGAAATGCATTAGTAGACTCTGATAGTGCCCAATAGTAACCCCTGGTAACTACTTTGGGAATGAGAATCTTTAACTTAAAAAACAAAGCAAGAAAAAAAATCTAGAGTTAAGGGAAAAGACATGTCAAATCACCTCATTCAAATTACAAGGAGTGACTTTTGAAATGAATCATCTCTATTTCTTCTTATTTCCTAAAACCACATGCCTCAATACCCTGGGACTCAGTAACATTTAAAGGTGTGCTTTCAGACAGAGCCCATGTGAATGGCATCCTAAGCGTGAAAAATCATGTAGCATGGTGAATATGCCACACAGCTGCAAGGAAGAGGGCACCTTCCTGAAGTAGACTGAGGTTATTGGCAGTGGTCATGGGGGAAGAATTAGCAGATGACATGGTCAAGCTAAATGCCTACTTTCCTTGGGTATCTGTTGTTCATAGGGCCTGGGGAGGGGGCTGGATTTTGGTGTCACCTCTGAGAGTCTGGCATCCAGAATTCACCACCTTCAAATGTATTAATTTAATGTTTTGCTGATCACATGTTCATGCTCCATCCTGCTAGAAATGAGAATCATGTTCTATGAACTTGGCCGTTGGCTTTTCCAGCTAGCCTTCAATTGCTGGTTTTATGTTCTCATCTTTTGTTAAGTTTTCCCTAAGTAATAATTCTCCTCAGTAACATACAATCTCTTCGATTGATATTATGGAAATCTCTGCTCTATGTTTCTCAGATATCTGAATGTTCAAACTGCCAGTTCACTTCTTTCCATGAATGTGACAGTATGGTTCACGTTCAGTGAAAATTATAATAATTGTACTTAATTTTGTGCTGGAAGATACTCCACCTACAACCTGTGGTTTATTATTTATTGCTAATTTATAGGAGTTAATTCAGACATTTTTCTGTATGTTTGTGTGTGGAGTTGCATATGTATGATGTGATTTGGCATGTCATATATGTCCATGCAGGGAGACTTACCTCTTTTTTTTTTTTTTTTTTAGTTTAAACTTGCTGCCCAGCGTGCTCTAGCAATTCTCTAGTCTCTTTTCCACTGGCCTAGGATTACAGGTGTGTGAGGTAGCCATGCTCAGCTGTTTATTTGGGGCCTGGGGAATCAAACCCAGGACAAATTAGGTCTTCTGAGGCCACCATGTTTGCATGACAAAATCTCTTACCTACTGAGCCATTTACCCAGTCCCAGAGTCTTACTGTATAGCCTGTTAAATCTTAAACACATCAGCTCCTCCCATCAGCCTCCATGAGTACTAGGATTTTAATTACACAGCACCATGTCCAGTGCAATTCAACTCAGAGTACCGCATTAAGGTGTACTTGCTTGGTTCACAGTTGGGACGCACTGCTGCAGGCTAATGAATTAGCATCCCATAGCTGCTCTAACAACATGCCCAAACTGTGTGGCTTAAATAGCATGGTTGTTTTCTCCAGCATTTTTGGAGGAGGGAAATCAAAAATAGAGCTATCATCTGGAACATGTTCCACTAAGACTATGGGAGATTTCCTTCCTTGCCTTCTTAGTCTTTGGTGGTAGCTCCTGCCCTGTGGCCTCTGAGACTGCTTTTGGTCCAGCCCCTGTACACACTGCATGGCTGTCTTCAAAACACTTAAGGAAATTAGCTATTTTGCTTCAGTCAGGCCTTACTTCTACAAAGACCTTATTTTCAACAATGCCACATTTCCAGATATAAGGGGGTAAGATTTCAACACTGTTGGAGGCAAGGGGCACATCTCAGCACCAGAAAGTGGATACTCTGGAGGACAGACTCTAAGAAGAGAAGTTTGTTTAGGATTTCTTTCAAGGTTAGCATATACTGGTGACACGGATGAATTCAAGGTTACAGAATGAGACCTTAGCTATGGTGATTGTCACAACAAAGGCCTCAGCCTGAAAGTAAGCACTGCATCTGGACAGCCCCTCCAAATTGCCCACATCCAGCCACTAAGCAATCACTGAACTCAGGTGACCCTGAGAGAGTGACTAACCTTCAGGGGCCCATAGTTCTCTACTGGAGCTCTTTAGCTGCAAAATGCATGGAATTTTGAGAAGAGTCCCTCAGTCCTAAGCCATGGGGTAGCAGCAGATGACTATGATCATGGTCACCTCTGTCTCCCTTCTGAGTAGTTCAGTGCTCTCTGATATCACAAGCACATTAGGAGCATGCTGGAAATGATGATCACCAAGAACTAATCTACCCTACATGCCTGTCCCCTCCTCAACCTTCCATAAGGACCCTTCCACCCTTTCTCTCACCCAAGACAACTTTTACCACAGAGATACGGTGGCACCTCTGATTTTTCTGAATTCCTTTTAGGTCCTGAGGTTTTCCACAGCTGGCTTATTCCCATCCACTTGCGTATGTTATTGCTGGAGTCTTATAAACCATACTCCCTGCCCCTATCACAGAGGCAGGTTACATCCTGTTTCCCACACTCCTTTCCCACAGGTGCTTTTGCTGCTGCTTCACTCTGATCCTCTTGTTTTGCCATTGTTCTCAACACAACATTTGTTGTTGCTGCTGTTGTCTTTGTTTTTTTTTTTTGAATTTTTTTTTGTTGTTGTTCATTTTTATTTATTGAGAGTGACAGAGAGAGAGAGGGAGAAAGGTAGATAGGTAGAGAGAGAGAGAGAGCGAATGGGCACGCCAGGGCTTCCAGCCTCTGCAAATGAACTCCAGACGCGTGCGCCCCCTTGTGCATCTGGATAACGTGGGTCCTGGGGAATCGAGCCATGAACCGGGGTCTTTAGGCTTCACAGGCAAGCGCTTAACCGCTAAGCCATCTCTCCAGCCCTCTTTGTTTTTTTTTAGGTAGGGTTTCACTCTAGCCCAGGCTGACCTGGAATTCACCATGTAGTGTCAGGGTGACCTCAAACTCTCAGCAATCCTCCTACCTCTGCCTCCAAAGGGCTGGAATTAATAGTGTAAATCATGAAGCCCAGATTCAGGACAACATTTTAATCAATTTCTCCTACATTCTTATCATCAAAGCCACTGAGGAAACACTGAGGCTGAGGTTCAGGTGTCCTGGAGCCTGAAAGCAGGCCATTAGACCATTTCATTACATCTTCCTCACCTGTTCTCTCAGGAGGTTTCACACACTGCTCTTGAATTTGGTGACCTCACATGATACCAACTTGCTTCCTGATTGTTTGCTCTCATTTCTTTCTTCTCCAATTTCCCCTGGTGACTAATGGGAGTGCTTGTCTTCCTCAGAACTGGTTCCTGGCCCTTGTTCCTTTTATGTTTTCGTAAGTGGCTTCAAATGCCCCCTAGCTGCTGAATGTTCAAGTATATACACTTCATACCAAGACAGAATCCAATGCTGTAATCCACACTGAGCTGTGCAGGATACATTTTACAAGGGCACTTCACTGACTTATAAATTAATGTCTAAACTTGATTATAAACTCTACTCTACTTAGCAACTGTGGCATTACCCATTTACGAATACTGTTCACGCTACATATTGCTGTAAACTTGCCTAAAATCTCAGCAATTTCTCACCATCCCTTATTCTTTGGCTCAACCCATCCTTCAGATAATGCTTCTAATAATTTCTTGCATCATAAATATCTCTTTCATTTATTCATTGCCAATCCAATTGAACACAACACCCATATGCAAGAATGTCCCCAAAATGTTCCTTCAGATTTCATCCAGGTCCTCTCCAGTCCACCATTCATGGGTAGCTAGTCATCTTTTAAATTGTAATTGGGGAGTTAGGGAGATAGCTCAGGTGGTAAAGTGCTTGCTAAGAAAGAACGAACTGAGTTTGGATACCAAGAACTCGCATAGGTAGTTAAGTATGGTATATTATGCCTGTGATGCCAACACTGGGGAGACAGAGACATGATGATTCCAAGGAATGGCTCCCTCAATAGTCTAGTTCAATCAGTAACTTCCAGATTCAGTGAGAGACACATCTTGAAAAATAAGGTGGAAAGTGATTGAGGAAGACATTTAGAATAGATCTTTGAGGGAGGCACATGATTTGAACATGCACACATACACACCACACACACACAGGCATGCAATATACGGGCCTTCAAATGTCATTCGAAGTCCATCCTTCATTAGGTAATCATATTCATCTAAATATTGAAACTGGATCATAATATCCACTCCTCTCCTTCACATACCCATTGTATTCCAGTGCATTTCTGGGAAGGAGTGCCTTAGACACACAAGTAAGGGACTTGACCCAAGAAATCTTTGCTTGCATGTCTCTAGCCCCCATTTCCCTGTGACCACTGAAGGTGATGCATTTTGTTTCCTTATACATTAGCTCTCCTGGTTTGGGGCACTGTGTCACAGTACCTGGAATGTCCCTCCTCTCTGCTGCTCTCTTGATGGGCTTCTTTTATCTTTCAGGTTTTATCTTAGCAGTCACTAACACAGTGAGATCTTTCTCACAACTCACTCCCACATTCCTCTTTTTCTTTTCCTGAAAGACTGCTCCCATCTTCATAGTCCAAACCACATCTACTAAGATTACTCTTGGAGGTGCTTCTTGTTAAGTGCTCTCTGAAAAGATCTGGGGGTATGTATGCTCTACTCTCTGTTATATAGTGAACAAGGACCTGGTATGGAGTAATTATTTAATGAATATTTGTTCAATGAATAAACAAACTGCTTTATCCATCTCTTTTTCAGGGGTTATTTGGGTATGTCATATTTCATCTCTGACCCTTTATCGGTTCCTTGACATGCAAGATGAGGGCTTAGCCAGCCCCAAGGAGAGGAACAAACATTCTCCACTGCCCATAGTCTCTCTGATACTTGTTTGGTCCCAGGAACAAGTCCCAACAGACAGGTGAAAAAATCATAATAGATCATTGTGATGGCTAATTCTGGTTGTCAATTTCACAGGGTTTGGAATCACTAGGGAAACAAATCCCTGGGCATGTTTGTGAGGGAATTTCTAGAATAAGTTAATTGAGATGGGAATACCACCCTAACTATGCATTAAGGCTCTGGATTCCATAAGAAAAAGAAAGCTAGCTGAGCAGCAGCATTTACCTTCCTCTGCTTCCTTACTCTGGATGCACTATGGCTAACTATTTCATGCTCCTGGTACCATGACATCCCTGCCAGAATAGACTACATCCAGTCACGCTGTAAGGTAAAATAAACCCTTACCCCTTAAGTTGCTATCATCATGTATTTTCCCACAGCAATGAGACAAGCAACTAGTCTAACCACAAAGATCAAAGAGTTACTGTTAGAGCAGCTCAGATAAACGTTGGGTGCTTAGGAATGGGAGGCCTCTGCCAAGGCTTTTGAAGGATCCTCCAGCCCTGGCTATGTGAAAGCTCAGTACAGGAGATATTTGTCTCTGGGATGGACTGAGTCCCTGGGAGTGGCCCTACTGTTCCTGAGTAATATCAGTGACTCATGAAGCAGCATGAGGTCTGGATGGGGATTTGGCTTGGTGGAGGTCAAGCATCAGTAGCTATGTATGTCCTTTCAATTAGAGTGAATTTGACATTTTCACATTGTTACTGCACTTAGCTTTAGTGTTGCAGGTACAGTGAGTTCCACCAACATTTCATGGACTAGAGAGATAACTGAGAGTCACAAACCCCACTGCAGAGGTTCATCTATGCTACAGGTTTCTCTTCTCATCTTTGCATGGAGGGATTAATGCAAGAAGGAGGCTGTTGTATGTGGAAGCTTTTGACCCTTTGTAGAACTTTTCTTATTTAATAACAAGAAATGGATTGAGATTAAGGACATTTCCTTTGTCCTTCATCCTCCCTTTAATGTATTGTAAGACTGTGAATTATATCTCTAAAGTATTCTGAATGAAAATAATGGAATGCATTGTGACCTGCCCTCTGAAGTGGCTGCATTTTCTTTGCTCTACAATACCAGTGAAAAGTGACTGAGGATGGAGAGAGTCACATGCTCTCAAAGGCAGGCTGCTGTGAGCACTTGGCCTCTGTAAATTAAGTGCACGCATGCCAAGTGGGTCTCCTGCTAAAATAATTGTGCAATAACCTGTCTTTGCTATAAATCTCAAAGAAAAGTTACATAAATATCATTTGTGAAATCCTAAACTGGGAGAGCCATATAGAAAGACAGAAAAAGAAAGCAAGAAATGAGAAAATATTGCAGGAGTATATTTTTGACAAGAAAAAACGTGTACTCAATCCCAATTGTCTCCAAAATTATGCAACCAAGGAAAGGAGCTGTCAAATCCCTTTCTAATTAAATTCATACATTTGTTACTCTTCTAAAATGGCCACATACTCCATCTGCTAGTGCAAAATGCTTGTCTTCTTTAGCCAATATTCTCATGCTAAGCTATTCATACTGAGTCGAGGGGCACAAGGGCCCTGATTTCTTAAAGTAATTCCTTAAAGAGAAAGAATGTTATGAGTGCATTTTTGTTATTTATCTTCACTTCCATGATAAAAATATCAAATATTGCATGAAAGGTAAATCATCAGAAGGTTCAAGTTGCAGGCACAATGCTGACAGGTTGATGAACATTTTTAGTGGTATGATAATTTGGTTGAAACGCAGCGATTCTTTTTAACAGCTCATATTAAATCAGAGGAGTCGTTAACTACAGCCACTCAAAGAAAGCCTCAGACATCCTGTGTGCATTCGTCAAAGCACGTGGGTTTAATCCGTGTGTTAGGTTCCTTTGTTCCAAGTTGTTGCCTGAAGCTGGCTATGAGTCGCTTCTGCTGTCTGAGGAGTATGTATAAAATGTGATTTCATCCACCCCAGCTGACTATGGAAACCTTGTGCAGTCCTCATCCCTGCCCCAGCTCTAGAAAAGCACCCCCTTTGTGCAAGAGTAAGCAAATTTCCCTCACTCTTGAACCCATTTCTTCCCTTCACCATTCTACAAATGCTGACTCACTGCTACACTTTCAGGTCATTCGTTCAGCAAGAACCAGTATTTGCTCTGTTGATTCCAAGGAATCTGAAACTGTGATCTTAAGCATTCATGCTTAAATTAGTAATGGATGTTTTGTGGTGGTTTACTATTTATGGATGTAAGTGAAACTCTGAGCAAGTGTTATATTTTTAAAAATATTTTATTTATTTATTTATTTATTTATGAGAGATAGAGAGAGAAAGAGAAAGAATGAGTCCACCGGGACCTCTAGTCACTGCAAACAAACTCCAGATTCATGCACCACCTTATGCATCTGGCTATACATGGATCCTGGGGAACTGAACCTGGATCCTTTGACTTTATAGGAAAGTGCCTTAACCATTATGGCATTCCTCTAGCCTGATATTTTTAATATATGTGGCTGTATAGCATCTTGTAAACTAAAATGCATTCACTATCAATACTATGTTTGTCTATAATGAAATCTGAAGTAAGCACTCAATAATTTTATTGGAAACTTGTTTTTTTAAACTTTTTATTAACAAACTCCACGCATTTAGACAATATATCATGATCAAATCCCCTCATACCACCCTTCCTATCCTTGAACATTACCTCATTATGGAATCCCTTCTTCTTTCCAACTAGTCTCTCTTTGAGTATGAATTCATCATTATTCCCTTCTATTATGCAGGTCTTGTGTAAGTAGCAACAGCCACTGTGAGGTCATGAATACCATGGCCACTTTGTGTCTGGAAAGCATTGCAAAATCAGTCCTCCCTTTAGCACTTACATTCTTTCCACCACCTCTTCAACATTGGCCCCATGGAGGGGGTGATAGAGAAGTCTCAATCATTTCTACACACTTGATTGTTATTTCTTCTCAGCAGTTTTGTGAGTTTTGAACCTCCCTAGTGATCATTGCCATATGAAAAGAGAAGCTTCTATAGTCAAAAGTCAGAATAGCATTAATATATGAGCACAAACTTAAGTATTTAGAGAGCAGTTTGGTGTGTATAATATATCCATTTAGCCAAACAACAGTAGTGTTTTCCTCCCTAGGGCTTTTGGCTTCCCCAGCTATCAGCTTTTGTTTAGGTTTTCAGTAAGAGGCAAGTATTCTCTCCTGTGAAAGGGGCATCAAATCCAATCATAGAGGAGTTGGTTATCCTTATAATATATATGCCCCCATTGCACAAGTAGGTATATTTGGCCTGGATATCCAGCCATAAAGCTTACAGGGTCCACTGCTGTTAAAGATTGTTGATGACTTTTCTCCCTCAGGGGCTGCATAGCTCTGTCCAGCATCATGAGAGGTAGTAAGCAGGAAGGAGGCATCCATCTCACCCCAGTTTTATTTGTCAGTGACCTGCAGCTTAGCCATGTGATGTCTTTAGCAAAAAAGTCTTACAATCAAGGTCTGGTGGGCAACACAGAGTCTTTGCAGTAGTCTGTAATGTTTGGGGGGCATCCGGGACCTCCCTGACCAATAACTTGCTACTCCTGGCAGTGAAATTTTCTTGTAACAGTCTATGGCTTCTGGGCACAAAATTATCTGTTCCCACAAGGTCTAACTTTTCTATTGTCAATTATATAACATTTATCTAATAAGAAGTTGGTTTCTGTGTGGCTTATTCATGCCATCTTTAATTTTCATTAACCCTCTTCCCACCCCTTCCTTTCCTCCATCCCCTCTTCTGACCCTGCTTAGACCATTTCATCCCAGTACTCTGTCCCTCTACTTACATAATGTTAAATGTAGAAACAAAATCATATTTTACCCCAAGAGGAACTACAGCCAAAATCTCCAAGACCACCTGCCATACAGAAATTCACATGATTTTAAATGTGGCTTAGGTGAGTTTTCTAGAAAGAAAGAACTTCCTGTAAAAATCCTTTGCTAGTGAAAGTAGCATTTAGTTTTAGATTACAAGATTATCTTACCAGTGCTAATGACTAAGAAAATATTGAGTTCCAAATTTTTCTTAATAATTTGTAAATAATTATATATAAGAAATTCTCTATAGAGGTTTTGGCCTTTCATTTGTAGAAAACAGAGATATAAACTAATAATTTTTTGTCTATTATGGTGTAGGTAATTTGATAGGAGCTTTACAATGATTGATTTAATCTTTTCTGTGACCCTGCCTCATCTGAAAGAGCTGAGAAAGTTTTGTTCTGAACTTTGAGTGATGAGGTAGGCTGCCTGACTCTAATCCCGTCTCCTCTATATCACTAATCATCCCAGAAGCACACATTCCACTCACTTAAGGAGTAATACTTTCTTTTAATGGTTCAACATGTGTTATACATTTTCAGTTTTTACCTATTGTTACTGAAACTGCTATGATCATGCATGCCATATAATAGCACCTATTGTTTTTCTTTAAACACTTCAGAATATTCTGCTATCCAGTTGAGGTACACTTTTATATAGCCCAAGTCATTGAATGTTTCATTCTAGATAATGAGCTTTATTTTTTTGGTGATGTGATTGCAAAGTACATTTACCTCACTATACTTACCTCATGTGGCAGGGATCTTTGGAATAGCCACCCAGTAATCTAGGCAAAACAATGGTCAAGCTTTCAGTTAGTGAAACCCTAGGTATGCTAAGTGGCATCTCCTTGACAATTATGCAATCACTTAAGCTGTAAGACACACACACCCATACACACACACACACACACACACACATACTTTCCATGCATACCATATTAGTGAGAATGGGCTATTAGCTCTATCTAGCTACAGGAGATCTGTAGATCTGCTTGAAGAGCCAGATCTACTAGAGTCCTACACTCTGGATCATACTTTTCTTCCCATCACCTGCCCATTGAACAGCTCTTTCACCTCTATGGCAGACTCAGGGAACTGGAACCTATGGTCTAGAAGGCACTATAGGATGATCTTCTTGTTGGTTGTCTCTGCTGCTTTCCAATATACTCCTTCGTGACATGACACCCATGTTGGAGTGGGCTTTACAGTAATGCAAGTGCCTTTAGATAGAGTCTCCTGTAGGGAAACACTCATCATTAGTCCTATAAATGACTCCAATAAACTCATTGGTTTGGTAAGATAAACTTGAATGGTTCTGTATCTTTGGTCTCATTGGTTCTCTATCTGGGGTAAAGATACATTTGTCTGTGTTTTCAGGAAGGTTTACCTGAGTAAAGAAGAATCACCCTGGATGTGAGAGGCAGCATCAGTGGGGTGGAGTTCTTGACTTAATAAAAAGGAGAAATAGGGCTGGAGAGATGGCTTAGCAGTTAAGCGCTTGCCTGTGAAGCCTAAGGACCCCGGTTCGAGGCTCGGTTCCCCAGGACCCACATTAGCCAGATGCACAAGGGGGCACACGCATCTGGAGTTCATTTGCAGTGGCTGGAAGCCCTGGCGCGCCTGTTCTCAATCTCTCTCTCTCTCTGTCTCTTTCTCTCTCTCTCTGTCACTCTCAAATAAATAAAAAAATGAACAAAAAAATAAATAAAAAAAAATAGAAAGGAGAAATCAAGTCAAGCATCAACATTCATCACTGTCTGTTTCCTGACTGCAAGTGCAATGTGATCCTCTGTATCATGGCCCTGTTGTCATTCCTTCCCAGCTGTAATAGACTGTATCCCCCAAAGTATAAGCCAAAATCTTCCCATTTTAAAGTTGCCTTTTTGATTTATTTTATCACAACAAAGAGAAAAGTAACCAATACAGAAAAAAGAATGAATCTTATAAATTCCTACCTCATCTTATTATTTTTCTTCTAATGAAAACAAACTTGTAAAATTATAGAATTTATTAATTACCTTCTTGCTGCCATGACCATTTAAATACATGGCCTGAAGAAAGGGTTTGTTCCCATTGCAGTTCAAGATTACAGTTCACCATGAAGCGAAGGCACAGTGGCAGGTGCAGGAAACAGACTTGGACATATTGCATTTACAATTAAGAAACAGAAAATGATAGATGCTGCTGCTCAGCCAGCTCTCTCCTTTTATCTAGTCCAGAACTCTAGCCTATGGAATGACTCCAGACACAGTTAAGGTGGATCTTCCCATCTCAATTAACCTAATCTAGATCATCCCTCACACGCATGCCCAGTGGTTCATTTCCTAGGTGATACCTTACTTCTATCACGTTGACAGTCAAAAAAAAAAAAAAAAAAGTCACCACAAGAGTTTTATTTACTAAGAAGTAACCTGTTAATTGGAGCACAATATAGTGTTCAAATTCCTTGGACACAGTTAAAAGAATTAGTAAATAAATATAAATAATGACTATTTAGAAAATTTTTAAGAACTGTAGCTATTTGTAGGCAAAACAAAACAGGACTTTAACCTGTATATATCACTTTCTGTGAAGATAGGCAACTGAATCTCAATCCTTTCAAGTCAAAGCAAAAACAAAGTAATTGTTTGATGAAAACCATGGGGAAGACAGAATCTACTGATTCATGCAAATGTGGCTTGGAGAATGATACTGCACAGAATCTCATCTGTCACCACAACAACTGTGGACAGACTGTGATGAATGCCTAGGACCATGATCTTCTCACAGCATGAATGTTGAGATGTGTTTTCAATCCAGCTGATGGTTCTCACACTCTCTTCAGAGCCATTTGACTTTACTGTAAGGCGAAAATCATATTGTTTTGATGACTCTAGTTATAAGGAGGAGGTGGAGTTACTATAGTCCTGGGGCTGGCAGAAGGTATTTCTGGCAATGTTTATACCTTGCTGAGCTGAAACACATTCTGACACACATATTTGGATTGAAAGTCATACAGAACTTTGGAATCTATTGGGTAATATTTAAAAGTATTAGATGAGCCTTACTAGGCCTGCTAATAAAAATAATCAACACTGTGAGAGGAAAGACAATTTGATAGAAGAGGGTCTTTGTGAAATGATGGTGGTGGAAGGCAGACAAAAGAGGACCATGAGATCAAATGTCAGTATTTATTTACTTAGTTAGTTAGTTTGGTTTTTCGAGGTAGGGTCTCTCACTGTGGCCCAGGCTGACCTGGAATTCACTATGTTGTTTCAGGCTGGCCTCAAACTCATGGCAGTTCTCCTACCTCTGCCTCCTGACTGCTGGGATTGAAGGCGTGTGCCACTACACCTGGCTAAATGTCAGTATGTTTATCTATTAAAGTGCTCAATAAAAAAGTTAAAAAATAATCACATACATGACCACAAAGTATGTCTCAATAAATTCCAATACATATATTCCAAGCACAAAAAAAATCAGAAAATGTCAACCTGAAAATAAACAAAATTTTACATAATTAAAAATAAACCTCCATCTGATTTGTACATTAAAGAAAGAAAAAAGAAATTTTAGCAAAGACTAAGGATGTAGCTCATTGGCACAGAACTTGCCCAATATGTACAAGGAATTGGAAAGGAAAGAAGAGAATGAGGGAGTGAAGGGAAGTGTGGAGGATTGTGGTTATCATTGTGGCTGTTTATGAATATGCTGGTCCTCTCCATAAGGTTCCATGTTTAGATTGCTCTTTACAGGGAAAGATGTAAACATTCAGTGTACCTCAAGTCCTTTACCTATAAAATATTTTAAGAAAAAAAATATGTACAAATTTAAATAATGTTGAAAAGCATATCTGAGACATGGTCCTAACTCCAATATGATCTATTGTAGAAAACTATAGCTGACTACTGTCTTTCATTAAAACTACACATGAAGGGCTGGAGAGATGGCTAAGTGGCTAAGCGCTTGCCTGTGAAGCCCAAGGAAACCAGTTTGAGGCTTGATTCCCCAGGACCCACGTTAGCCAAATGCACAAAGGGAAGCATGCATCTGGAGTTTGTTTGCAGTGGCTGGAGGCCCTGGTGTGCCCATTCTCTCTCTCTCTCTCTTTCTCTATCTGTCTGTTGCTCTCAAATAAATAAATGAAAATAAACAAAAAAAATTAAAAATAAAACTACACATATCTGAAAGATTTTGCTGGTGTGTGTGTGTGTGTGTGTGTGTGTGTGTTTTACTGCTACAAATCCTCCTGAAAGTTTTGATGATTCTATGAAAACACCTTAATTCGCATACTAGAACATAACCAGACACATCATTCATCAAGTCAGCACACTTAAGACACTAAAATACCTTTGACATATGTGGGTGAATTTTTGTAAATAGAAATGCTTGTATATTGACTCTAAAATAAAAATAAAGTTATTATGCACACATTAAAAAAATCACATTCAGTGCAAAGCATTCTTCTGTGGGAGAATTAATGTGTGTGAGTGCAACAGTGACCTTTCTATTGCTGGGACAAAATCCTTGACTAGAAGTAGCTTGTTTCTGGCTTATAGTTTCCATGGAAATTTCATCATGGTGGGGAGAGTATAATAGGAGTAGACACTTGGGTGTCATATTTTTATAGCAGCAGGAAGGAAATAGAGATCGGTTAGCAAGTATAGCTGGACTATAACACTCCAAGGCTGGCCACCGGCAACCACCTCCTCCGGTAAGACTTCATCTACAAAATATCTATCGTTTGTAGATTACGTATGAAGCTTAATCACAAACACAGAAGACTACAGACGATACTTCACACTCTATCCACCACAGTGAGCATGCCCATACAAGCATCTCTCTTTAGGGAACAGCTTCTCAAAGCAAAATTTATTCTTTGGTGGTATAGATACTATTAAATTGTCCATAATATGGTAAATAAGCCTCTAACCATATTGATGAAAACGACTGTAATTTAACTCATTAGGTCATAAAAATTAAGATATGAAAGTAGGAAGGGGAGTTGTTTGAAAAAGAAAGAATTCAGCAGAGCCAGATGTGGGGGCACATGCCTTTAATCCCAACACTCCAGAGGCAGAGGTGGGAGGATCGCCATGAGTTTCAGGCCACCCTGAGACTATATAGTTAATTCCAGATCAGCCTGGACCACAGTGAGACCATACCTTGAAACACACACACACACACAAAAAAAGGGTTCAGTGGGAAAAGGAGAGAGGGGTAAGGTTAATATATCAACATATATTATACCTGTATGAAATTGTCAAAAGAAGATTATAGATACATTGAACTTCAAAAATGAACTTGGTGTTGATTTATTTAAGTGCACACAAGTCTTGTTAGCAAAAGTTGAAATTGAGAGTTTTGAAAATTCATCTGGACAAGAGCAAATGCAACATTTTAATTATTTCATTTATTTTACTGAGACAATATGTGCATCTCCCGCTTTGCATCTTTCCAGATCTTTGGCAGCAAACATCCTGAAACATCTAAAGCAGATGGTCCACTAATTTTAAAGTCCCATGTTAACCAAAAATATTGGAATATGGTAAAAGTTGAATTAATAAAATTATATGCAAACATCCAACAAAAACAAGTGCTTGTGCCAAACTCCATACTCTCTTGGAGCTCTCCACTACTACATCCTGCCCCAGCCAGAAGAAATGTATTCTTCAAGGCTTCTGCTGGCCCCAGTATGGAAGCCAGATGGAAGCTTTGATTTAATCTGGCCCTATTAAGCTAGAGCATATTTCTGTCCCTGTTATCATGTGCCCATACTCTAACTTTCCAGTCTACTGCAGACAGGTCCAAAGTTTTAACTCTGTGTAGTTATTGGCCTTAAGAGATGCAATTTGCTCAGAGCTACCATTGAAAATCCATGCCTTGCCTAGGTTACTCTTTGTTTTACAGGCATCCTTGGCCTTTACCCATTAGACACTATTTCACCTTTGTCCCTCCATCTCTAGTTGAGGTGGCAAAAGAGTTGAGCAGCAAATGACTGTAGGAAAAGTTGCTTTTCACTGACTATAGTTGTGGGGCTTGTCTGATGGGGACTGTGGCCCATTCCATACCCATTTGACAGCACATTCACATGATAGTCCTGTTATAAGATCCTTGGCTAATTCCGGGAAATAAAATTTAGTACCATGATTACTTGTCATACACTATTTTATATTTTAGTCACACATTTTTTTAAATTTATTTGAGAGAGACAGACACAGAGAGAAAGACAGATAGGGGGAGAGAGAGAGAATGGGCGAGCCAGGGCTTCCAGCCTCTGCAAACAAATTCCAGACGCGTGCGCCCCCTTGTGCATCTGGCTAACGTGGGACCTGGGGAACCGAGCCTTGAACTGAAGTCCTTAAGCTTCACAGGCAAGCGCTTAACTACTAAGCCATCTCTCCAGCCCTATTTTATATTTTATAATTCAAATCATAATCCCTATAAATATTTAAAAGAAAAATTGATGAGTTATCACATTTTCTCCCACTTATTCCTGCGCTAAGGTTGGGATACACACTAGGTATGGTTATTCTTTCCCTCACCCCAACACTGGAAAGGCTGAAGCATGATTGCTGAGACATGGATGGTGACCTAGCAAGTCTAAACCATCCAGGGCAATAATGTGAAATGTTGTGTATCAGACAACTTACTTATTGATGTGACTTGACAAGAAGCTTCTTAAGGAAGGGAGAGTATATTTTGAGTTATATTTCCATAGGGATACATTCCATCACCTTGAGGAAGTTGAGGATACAGAAGCAGGAGATTGGCTGGCAATATTGCAAACAGAGACAGAACGCAGAAAGCAAACAAGGAGTGAGGCTATAATACCTCAAAGCCCATCCCAGTGACACACTTCCTCCAGCAAGGCTCCAACTCCTAAAGGTTCCACAACCTTCCCAAACAGCACATCAGCTGGGGACCAAGTGTTTACACCCATAAGCCTATTGGGACATTTCAAAAATCACAACTCATCTAAGAAAGAAACAAAGGAGGAAGGGAAGGGAGTGAGGAAGAGAAAGAATGAAGGAAGAAGAAAGAAGATGGTAAAACATGTATATAGTGTTCATGACTAAGGACTTAACCCAAAAGAATGATTTTTAATCTTTTTCTTCCTTCCCTCCTATAAATTTATAAATTATATAATGTGGGCTGGAGAGATGGCTTAGCAGTTAAGGTGCTTGCCTGCAGAGCCAAAGGACCTCGGTTCGATTCCCCAGGACCCACATTACCCAGATGCAAAATGGGATGCAGGCGTCTGGAGTTAATTTACAGGGCTGGAGGCCCTGGCACACCCATTCTCTCTCTTTCTCTCTACATGCCTATTTATGTATCTATCTCTCTCAAATAAATAAAAATAAATGTGAAGTATTATTTATCTTAAAATTGTATAATGCTTAAGTTACTACCAGATTTCCAGAAAGATGAATTTATTATTCTCACACCAAATGACTCCTTGGCTCAGGAATGTGAAAGAGGAAGATATAATCCCTCCACAGATAAAAAGCTACTCTTTCAAAATCAAGGTTACTTCATACCTTTGTTAGAAATAGCATTTAATTTATACCTAGCAGAAAGTTCAGTTTCTATGAGTATAGATTAATTATTATTTAGAGTCTACAGCTTCCATAGAGAGATGGACTCACATTGCTGACACCTTTTCCTTCTGATGGTACAATCATGCTGGCACATCGCCAGCCAAGAGTTTTCCACTTAGGAAAAACAAATCCCAAATACTTACAATAGAAGCTATCTCCCCTATCTAGTAAAGGCTGGTGTGATAACAAGAGAAAGCTGGCTGGGTGCATTTGGTTTCTTTTTTTCTTTTTTTCTTTTTGCACAGTCCTTTGGCTCCACCAATTATTCTCTGAAACTCTTAACTGCCAGAAAAACTCCAGAATTAGTCAATCGACAACTGATCACACATTCAGTCCTTATGCTAGCTTCTTCCCAGTGCTGTCAAAAATAAATTAGTGTATTGGGGAAAATATAACCATGGGAAAGGTTGTGTTCTGAGACTCAGCACCAGAATTATTGGTCTTTCATAGGGGGTAATATAGTATTAACTGTTTCTCTCCCTTCTCCCCCACATCCAAATTCCAACTTCTGTTCAAATAGATCAAAAGTTTTTGAGTTTTCTATAAATCATTTTCTAACCCAGATTAAGACATGTGTGTAGGTGAACATGAAGAGTGCAGTGTCTTCCTTCTTGTGCATATGGTGTGGAACCTGCCAGAAGCAGCCGCCCCGTGAGACAATCAGACATGAGCTTGTTAGCTGTCAGGAGGTGTGAGTGTGACTTAAATACCTTTTATGAATGGAACTAGATTCTTTCAGAATTATTATGATTTTAATAATAGCTCTGCTAATAACATGGTAACATATTAATGCCACTCCACTCACAAGAACTGACCTACTAAGCCCAAACAAAAATTTAGTGCCTATGCTCTTTGGAAATAGGTAATATAAACAGTAAGAAAAGAAAGGTAGGGATGAGGAGGTACGCAGTGGATAAAGTGCTCATCACACAAGCATGAGCATATGAGTTTGGATCTCCAGAATTCATGTCATGGCCACACATGGTAGCATTAGCCTACAATCCTAGCACTCAGAAGGTGGAAAGGCCAATCCAGGGTCAAGGTGACTTGATAGATTAGCCAAATTGCAGAGCTTTGGCTTCAGCTGAGAGGTTCTGTGTCACTATATAAGATGGAAAATGGGGGCTGGAGAGATGGCTTAGCGGTTAAGCGCTTGCCTGTGAAGCCTAAGGACCCCGCTTAGAGGCTCAGTTCCCCAGGTCCCACGTTAGCCAAATGCACAAGGGGGCGCACGCATCTGGAGTTCGTTTGCAGAGGCTGGAAGCCCTGGCGCGCCCATTCTCTCTCTCTCCCTCTATCTGTCTTTCTCTCTGTGTCTGTTGCTCTCAAATAAATAAATAAATTTTTTTTTGAAAAGATGGAAAATAATTGAGAAAGATACGTGAGGTCAACCTATGGACTCCATATACACACACATCCATTTGGGACTTCACAGTGATATCATATTCGTGGTATGCCCCTTCAGTGGAAATCCCACTTGGGTCTAGCTCTGGTGATAGGAAAAGCAAATCATATGAACCAGAACTCTTTCTCAAGCATACTTTGGTTGCCCTGTCTCAGAAACACTGCTCTATATATGTCTCTGCTTACAATAACCCTCTACTGACACTGCTGTCTCACTTTTGCTGTCTCCTGCTCAGGCCTCAGACATCCCTAGTGCTAGGTACAAAGATGGATTTGCCTCCATTCCTCTCTCGGATGTGGACTTTGGCAGCTGACCAAACCCTTCCTTCTCATTCCCATAGGCCACCAATATACCTGTCATATTTGCCCCACTAATCCTGGCATGGATGATCCACCACTTTCCCTTCTCTCACAACTGACTTCTTGTCTTCTCAGACTCACTTTCAGCAACACCAGCCTCTCTTTGCACTGGACTCACGTCAGTGGTGTTAACTTTTTCACATGGAAAAGTGATGTATGGCTGTCATCTCCAAATCTCTGCATTGGTCTCTGTCTCAATAATGGTTCTAAGTCCCCTTCATATGGCATACAACCTCCTCACTGTGTGACTGTTTTCTTAACACTTCAGCTCCATGTCACTCACCTACTGCAGGTGGTCTGACCTCTGGTCACTGTCTCTGTCCTTGTCCCAGGAATTGTTTTTTTGTGTCACCTGTTTAAAATGCATGTCTTCCATGGCTCTTTTGCTAGCATCTTATGTTTAGATCATGATGAGGATTACAACTATATTTCACATCACTGAGCACTAGCCAAGCACATACTTGTCTAGGCTAGGACTACATTTGCAGACCTCTCTCCCTGAAATACCTGTGAAGCAGGAGAAAGAGGTTGAGTCATATCCTCTCCTAGTGTCATTGCTCATAAGCAGATTTAAACTCAATCACTGACTGCAAATTCCTGGCTGCTTCCACACCAACCTGTATCTTAGAAATCTAAGTCAATGTCATCCCTCCATGTGGGGGTTCACACAGTACCCTAGAATATCTCAATTGTTCCTATGAGAACTGAGACATTTGTATAATCCTATACACATTTTCTGGTCCTACTCTGAGCTCCATGAAGAAAACACTGTGCTGTACTAACCTGCAATCCCCAGTGACAAACATACTTCTGCCATTACCAAGAACTTCAAACACTCAGTAGTTAAATGAACACAGAACAGAGTGTTGAGCTTGCAGCCTGACCATGCTCAATGCCAAATACAACTGTCTTCATTTCTTGATGCACACACACACACACTCTCTCTTTCATGTGTGTTCTAATCAGGGCTTGTTCTCTTTGAAAGGAAATGAACTTTTGTTTTCACAAAAGACCATGTACTGGTTATGCAATTTAATAATATATTAGAGCAACACTTGGTAGGTTAAAGATGTTAAAACATCAGACAGGGTCTATAATAGCTCTGTACTTTCTAAAGTAGCTTTAATTAAATCTTGTACATGTTGTTCTCATTCTTAATGAGAGCCACTCTGATCATCTCTGTGCTTGAATTCTTCCTTGGACTAAAGAACTAGAACTCGAGAAAAGGATTCCAGCTCCATGAAGTAAATCCCAAGTCTGCTGTCAGAGCATTCTGGTTTAGGGGCTCATATCTCTTTCCCAGTCTGCCTTGATCTGATGTGGTTTATTTTTTCATCTTAACAACGCTTACATGGATACCCATAGACTGACATTTTTTTTTCTCCAGTGCCTAACTAAATTACACAATTTATCAGACCCTTTTAAACATCCTCCTCTGTGCCTTACCTCTTCTGATTTTTCTTTTGGTACACAGAAATGTCAATTAAAGAACTTCTGTATGCTGGCTCAGGAACTATTTTGAGATAGCATCCCTCTCAAATCTGATGTTGAGGGCTTGTGTGTTTGATTTGCAAATATCTCTGCTACCATGTTAGTTTGTCACAATTAACACTGCAAATAAAACTGATTCTTAGGGGAGAATCCGTTAAAGGGGTCATTTACTATGTAAAGACATTCCTCTGGTTCAATCTGGTGTCACTGTAAAAGAAGGATGCTGTATCTGGGGGCTCTGAAGTTACACTTAAAATTCCATTTGTATATATTTTTTACAAGCCTGTTTTGTTTAGTGAAAAGGTTAAATTTCTTTCTTTTTGTTTTTTTGAAATAGTTATGAAAGCCATTATTAACATGGGATCTTTTGTACTTGTAATACTTTGAAGTATTTCATTATTTACCAGAAATCAGAATTATTATTTGGAAGAAACGATGTTCTATTTTTCTGTAAGTAAAGTTCTGACAATTATCTGGTGTAAAAAAT
The DNA here is from genome assembly GCF_020740685.1 of Jaculus jaculus. Lineage (NCBI taxonomy): Eukaryota > Metazoa > Chordata > Mammalia > Rodentia > Dipodidae > Jaculus > Jaculus jaculus. The sequence goes on along the minus strand of NC_059103.1, from coordinate 60,494,767 downwards.
AATTTTAATGGCATCATTTCCCCTCTATCTTCTAGCACCTTAATACAATAATGTGACTATTAGCCATGACCCAAAAATAATTGTCATCTCTATTCTTCCCCTTTCTTCCCCCTCTGTGAATTTGGATGCAGCTAGCCATGGCACACAGATGAAGGCCAGATACTTATGATTACGTAGCAAGCACTTTGTCCACTGAACCATCTCCTTTCTTTAGAAAGCCAATAGGACCTTCATCCATTCACTGTTTTTCCTAATGAGAACTCTAATTTACAGTTCTTTGTGTCCCTCAGAAGAATGATGTGAAAACTGGATAGGATTTGAAACTGGAAGCCTACGGTGCTCATGCATGTGAGACCCCCAGGAGAGGAAGAGGCTGCTGTGTGTGTTTGCACATGTTGCACAAGATTGGACACCTCTGAAGGAAGCTTGTATATCAGCTTCAACATGGGGTAAAGTGAGTGGACCCCAACAAAGTGTGGTCCAACCTGAACTACAAAATGAGAAGGTTGGGCCAACTACTCAGTACAGACATGGATCTACTGTGTGACTTTTGCTAGAGAATCTATTGCTCTTCACCTCAGAAAGAAAAGGCAATGACCAACCAAAGAAATGATTCTGCTCAAGTCCAGTATGGTGAACCAATGAGTTTAGTTGGGGTTACTTTATGGTAACAAGGCAACCTACTGACAGCTACAAAAGCAATGATTCTCCCTTTTCCCCCAAACAACTGGTAACTGCTTATACATTCTGGGAGTTGCAGAGCTCCAGAACTTCATGAGACTCTTGATACATACATGATAATGGCCCAATTTTGTGAGTGTCCTGAGTGAGTTATTACAGCTGCAGTGATTCAAGATATTAAGATCCATCATGGCTGGAGGGTAGAGTTACACAAATGCTTAGAGAGATAAAGTTTGTTGATGCTTTGGGTTACGTGAACAGAAGATAATAATGAGTGCAATTTTTTAAAGGAATATTGACTATGGGCCATGAAGCAATGTTCATTTATACTTTTAAATATTCAATTACATTATTGACTTGAGGCTGTCCATGTCTATAAATCAATTGTTTCTATATAGCATGGCTTGTCTTTTACAAAGGGACTTTAGAGAGCAGATGACTTGCTTAAATAAGTATGACAAAATAAAGAGGAAATTGACATAAAGAAAACAATGTTCGGACAAATTTGACATAGTCAATGAACACCATTAGATCATATCCTACTATCAGAGTTGGGCTAAAATTAAACTTTAAACTCAGAAATTGAGTATGGAAATTGGTATGGAGACTTCTTAAAAAGACAAAAACTGATTTACCATCTGACTCAACTATTCCTTTCCTAGGCATCTGCCCTAAATGGTCCACTCTTTATTGCAGAAATACTTCCTGTGGTGGTTTGATTCAGGTGTCCCCCATAAACTTAGGTGTTCTGAATGCTAGGTTCCCAGCTGATGGATATTTGGGAATTAATGCCTCCTGGAGGGAGTGTATTGTTGGGCTTATGGGCTTTATAGCCAGTTTCCCCATGCCAGTGTTTGGCACACCCTCCTGTTGCTGTGGTACACCTTCTGTTTGCCAGGGAGTGATGTCCATCCTCTGCTCATGCCATCGTCTTCCCCTGCCATCGTGGAGCTTCCCCTCTAGCCTGTAAGCCAAAATAAATCTCTTTTTCCCAGAAGCTCCTCTTGGTTGGGTGATTTCTACCAACAATGTGAACCAGACTGCAACAGTAAAGTGGTACCGAGGAGTGGGATTGCTGCTGGACACCTAACTATGTGGTTTCTGCCTTTTGGAGCTGATTTTCAAGAGGAATGTGGAAGGAGTTGAAACCTTGGTCTAAGAGATGCCTTGCAGTGCTGTAAGTACAGCTTGATGGACTGTTCTGGTCTGAGCTGCAAGACCTGAATGCAGTAACAACTATGGACTGTGAAGTTTGACTCATGAGGGTGTGAGAAAGAGCTTTGCCTGGACTGGGCTAGCAGTTTGTGTGAAAAGCTTGCTCTTATGCCCATGTCTTGAGAAGTTGTGCAGGGTTGCTTTGCATAGAAATGAACTGGTGTGTGCAGAGGGATATGGCACAAAAAGAAAAATCTTTGGGTGAACTCTTGCCCGTTCAGCTGCAACTGAGAGATTACAACCTTTGAGACTGGGCTAGCTGACCTGTGCTGGGGCAACAAGAAGAATGTAGACTCTTTTGAAGGGGCCTGAGTGCTCAAGGAGTGTCCTGTTCTTCAAAGTTTGCTTTATTCCCCTCCTGGATTAACAAATTGGCACCCTACCTGGTATTGTGGAGTATAAGAAATGCTGCAAAGAGGGTCATTGAGTTTGCAACACAGTCTTGTATTTTGGAAATGGCCATGGGCAGTGTGAAGCAGGTTTGCTGGTTGTCTGCATAGAGACCCCATGGGACCATGAGGATGAACCGTGGCTTGCAGTGGAGACCCAGTGGAGATGCCGGGACCATGAGATGGCTGCCGAGGAGCTGCTGGACCCGATGAAGTTTTCCAGGACTGTGAGTAGCCTAGCTGGAGGGGCGGGATTGGAATGCCAGAGACTTGTTGCTGGTTAGAATTACCGGACTTGAAGATTTGTCACTGGTTAGAGTTGCTGGACTTGAAGCTACAGAGTTTGATGTTTGCCCTGGTTGTTTTAAATCTTGTATTGGTTGATTGTTTCTTTGCTATGCCCAATGCTATCTTTTGCAGTGTGAATATTTATTCTGTGCTATTATGGGTTTTTTGAGGTTATTTTTTGGTATTAGGCTCAGTTAAAAGATCATGAACTATGGGGATGTATGAACATCATTGGAATTGATAAAAACTATGGGGACTTTTAAAGTGAGATGAATGCATTGCATTTCACATCATATATGATTATCAGTTTATGGGGGCTAGGGGCCGAATGTGGTGGTTTGATTCAGGTGTCCTCCATAAACTTAGGTTCTGAATGCTAGGTTCCCAGCTGATGGATATTTGGGAATTAATGCCTCCTGGAAGGAGTGTATTGTTGGGGGTGGGCTTATGGGCTTTATAGCCAGTTTCCCCATGCCAGTGTTTGGCACACCCTCCTGTTGCTGTGGTACACCTTCTGTTTGCCAGGGGGTGATGTCCACCCTCTGCTCATGCCATCGTCTTCCCCTGCCATCGTGGAGCTTCCCCTCGAGCCTATAAGCCAAAATAAATCTCTTTTTCCCAGAAGCTGCTCTTGGTTGGGTGATTTCTACCAGCAATGTGAACCGGACTGCAACACTTCCTCAACCATGTTTATAGCTGCAATATTTGCAATAGTTAAGAATGAGATTCAACCAAGATGCCCATCACCTGACAAATTGATAATGAATATGTGGTACATATATGCAATGGAATTATACTCAGCAACTAAGAAAAATGAAATATGTAAGAAAATGGATGCACTTGAAACAAATCATACTATGCAAACTCACACTACCACAGAAAGACAAACATCACATGTTCTCCCTTATATGTGGTTACTAACCTAGAACAATTTGACTTGCTGGCATGCCTGACAAGCAACTGTGGGGACAGATAACAGAGATGTTAGGGCAGTGGGAGTTATAAACAAAACTAAAGCCAAAATGAATTACTACCACAGAAACCTTTATCCTGGGCAAACAGACTAAAATATATAACCCTCAATATGAGTATGGAGAGATAGGTAGGATAGAAAAGCCTGGAGAGGGTGAGGTGAAGTCTAGTACCAAACAACTGGCCCTGGCTTGTAAGTCCCAGTGCCAAATATGGGTTACATTGAGCTATTGGTGGAGAGAGCTACAAGGTCCTCAAAACAAGATAGGCTTCTGTCAAAACACTGGTTACTTGCTGAAGGTAAAAGGTAAGTTCCTATTGCTGAAGACATTACAAGCTGATGACACAGAACACTGAGAGATCTACTGGAATCTGTATGGAGGACAGTTCCCAGAAAGCTAGCCCACATAGTGTGAGAAAATACTACATCGCCTTCAGGGAGAAAATGGTCACCAATGCTATGAATAAGCAGGAGAAGCTGCTATATGAAATTAACAAGCCTGACAAGAGGTACATACCTCTGCAATAGTGATACCCAGCCTAGATGGGTATCCAGTGGTTCTCTGATTGGCTAAGAGACCTGTTCAGTAGGAAAGGAACTCATATCTGGTACTGGGAAGCAAGTCAGAATCTTATGGAGACATAGTACATGGACTCCAGTGAGAAGTGCCCAATAGTCTTTCTCCCAGAGACTATTCCTAATCAAAATTCTCTTAATTAACCATGCTTATCTCCTTTAACCTATGCTATTTTCACTCTTTGATAGAGAATCTGTTTTAAATTTAACAGAAGGAAGTGGGACAGATAATAAAAATCTAAGAGGGGGGCATTTGCCTGTAAAGCCAAAGTATCCTCGATCGATTCTCCAGGACTCACATAAGCCAGATGCACAAAGGGGCACACACATCTGGTGTTCTTTTGCATTCTCTCTCCCTCTCCTCTCTGCCTCTTTCTCTTTTAAATAAGTAAGTAAGTAAGTAATACTTTTAAAAAAGAAAATCTAAGGGGATATGAGTAAGTCATATGGAAACCTATTCTTTTGGATAATTGAACACCCAGAAGCCATAGTTTGTTACTAGAAAATTTTCAGTGCCAGTGATAGAATACCTTCCAGTGAGTTATTGACCAGGGAGTTCCTTGATGCCCCCAAAACATTACAAGCCATTGCCAAGAAGCTTGGTTTCCCACCAGGAAACCAAGGTAGGATCCTATTGCTGAAGATTCCACATACTTGGGCTGCAAAGTCACTGAAACTTCCTGCTGGAGCTGAACCTACCCTGTGTAGACCAGATGATAGCTGTGAAAAACTATGCTGCATGCAGTTCCATGGGAGAAAGAGAAAACTCACCAGTGAAGATAAACAACAGTGGACACTACAATCCTTAAATTTGGCCAGCCAGGCCAAATGAACCAAAGGGTGCAATAGTGGCATGTCATTTATGGGAGAAACCAACACTCTCTAATTGGACTAGAGGCCTGCTCCACAGGAGGGAATGCATGCTTGATACTGAAAACCTATGACAGGGGAAGTCATGAGCCCTAGGGATGTTATATCTGCTGGTTTCTGGCTTAATGTATATACTATGCTCACCAAACTACCCAGCAAGCATCATATGTTAAAGTTACTATCACTTTTGGTTAGAGAACCTTCTCTTTTCAGATAGTGATAAACATGGGATGACTCAGAAGGCAAAATAGTGCTGAGAAGAAGTGAAAAAGGAGTGCTCAGCACTGAAATATATCTGTCACTTCTTCCAAGACTCAAGGCCCATTGCTGAAGAGGTGGAAGAAAGAATATAAGAGCCAAAATAAGGGTAGAACGCCTTACATTTTGTGCTCCTCCAGACACAAAATGGCCTTGATATCCATGACCTCACAGTGCCTGACACTACCTACACAAGACCATCATAATAGAAGGAAAAGATTGTGACATCAAAATAAAATAAAGACTGATTGAGAGGTGGAAGTGGTATGACGGAGAGTGGAGTTGTGAAGGGGAAAGTATTAAGGGATGAATTACAATGGTTTATTGTCTATAATTATGGAAGCTGTCAATATAAAAAGAGCAACCACAATCTATCAACATTGCAAGAAAAGATATCTGACTTTTTCATGAGATGAACCATCTTTCACACATGAGCCAGGGTCCAGATGAAACCACAGAGCAACTGACAACTTAAGCAAGAATGTTGTTCTCAAGGTAAGCCTGACAACCTGTGCCAGGTAGATGCTATAGACGCTGAGTACACTCAAAACATATCAAAGCTGAAATCCAGAAGTTGCTGAGAGCTCAACACTAAAGTAGACTTAAAGCACAACCACCAAAGCTCAGGGGATTTTGCAGAAGAGCCTGAAAAATTGTTAGAGCTGTAAGGTAAGAAGGAGTATCCAGAGACCTTGCCCCCTTCCTTACAAGGAATGATTGCTGCTCTCACAGCTCATAGCCTATAACCCCACAGTGAATACCAGTAAGCCCACTGAGGCCTTTTGTGGAATGGAACCAGGAGGGAGGGAAGAGGGAAGAGAACCAACATATAATTTGTCTATACCAAGTTTCTACTACTTAAAAAGAGCAAGAGAATTGATTTTAAAAAGCTGTTTGTAGGCCTGGGGAACTTTAGAAAAGCAGCCAGGTTTGATGTGAGTCAGGCTGTGAGCAGCACAGAAATCAACTGCAGGTGTTTGCCTTGAAGCTGGAAGTGTCACAGAAATGGCTGCTCAAAGGTGCTGCCCACTCAGCTCAGATATTAGATATATAGGACCACAAAGATGCAAGGACATCAGCAGATGGAGTCCAAGTCTACTGATAGATGTTCTGGCAAAGCTTAGGAGAAGCCAGACTCTACCCCTACACCCCAGTGTCCCTTTGCCCTTCACACTGACCACTTTTCTGTGACTTGGATATAAACAGCTAAGAAAGAGACAGAACTTCAGACACTTCTCCATATTCATCACCTTTTCCTTTTACTCAACAAATGGTGATTGAGTATCTACTTCATTAGATACAGAGAGTCAAACAGTGAACAAAAGAGAAAAAATCAGTGTCTAAATCCAAGTCAGTCTCCACAGCAAAGCACATTCAGGAATCATGGGCCAGTATTGCCTTGAGGAACACGTATTCAGGAGAGTCAAATGCATATGTTTCAGGAAATACACTGCAAAGCAGCACTTGACAGGAAACACTGGCTGCACCTGAACAACAGTCTGTAAAGCACAGTGAGAAGACATTGCCTCTGAAAATGACTAGACATTGTCTGATGGTGGGAGCATGTGAACTAGACTTCGAGGATTTGCAGGACATGCATAAAGACTTCTCAAGCTGATAAATCTGTGTATGCCAAGTCATAGAGGTCTACAAGAAGGGACATGTTAAGTCAGAGATGTGTGCAGTATCAGAACACAAGGTTTGGTTTCAAGCATTGTGGTGGGGCCAGTGAGCAGGTTCAGAAGGGGATCTTCCTCAATCCTCAGTAGCGCATGAGCAAGCACTGCACGTTTGGTTGGAAAAGGGCAAGGTATTACTGATTTTGAAAATACTATTGATTTCTTACAAATAGATAAAGAGATAGGCTGATATGATATGATAAACTAGAAGTCACCATAAGGCACCCTGGTACTTTCAATAAGGTTTTAATTTTTAAATATGTCTTTAGAATCCTTGATTCCATTGTCTTGACAATATTAAACAACTATTAACTCAATAATTTCTTTGCTTATCCCCTCATAATAAATGCTAAATGATCTACAGTACAAATGGAACAGAAATGGGCATGTATTTTATGGGTCTTTTTCTGATTTTCTTTAAAAAAGACCCATAAAATGCATGCCCATTTTATTTTGATAAAATTAAGACTTAAAACAGAAGAAAGTTATGGTGTACCCAAAGGGCAAATATTTCTGTGATGTAGGACTGGGATGCTCATATGTCAAGTCTGCCTTTCATCCAAATGAACTGTGATTTCAACAGTGAATGCTTTGACAATGAAAGTGTGTCAGAACCAGATGATAATAATCAGGTTAGTTATATTAATTTGACTTATAAGAAGTTGGTATTGATTAACAAATTACTTAGTTGTACATCTAACTAATAGTCTAACCAATTTCTCTATATATTTAAAAACAGTTAAAAAATCACTTTTTCAAGACTTTTGAATCAATGATTAATGTTATGAAGATATGTTTAAAATGCTACTTTCATCATTAAATCAAACTTAAAAGAATACTCATTTTAATAAATCGTACAAGTCACTTGTAACAGGGGAAAGTTAAACTTTTCAATTTATTGAGTCCTTCTTAAACATTAGGGACACAAAGGCATTGTGAACATAAAAATCAATCCTTTGGATTTTATGTTTGTGCCCCAAGAACAAATAGGGTTCTTGACATGGGCTGATGAAGCCATAGAATGCCTGCTGTTATGAAAGCAGACTCCTTCCTGTGACAGCAGGAGGAAATGGCCTGGTCCTGATGCCTTTGACATTTGTAAGGGCTTTGACTGCACAGAGTCCAAGAAGGGATTCCTTGTTTCCAAAATCCCCCATGGCTCTCATCATTGACCTCCACAGATATATTAATGACAGTCGTCACCCAGAAGCACTAAAAGGAATGGGGCAGAAGGAGAAGATTGTGTGATCCTGCAAAGAGAGGAAAAGAGGCTAAGGGGTCAAAAATTATTCTGGAGTTGTCAACAACCAACTCACAGCAAGCTTCTAGGAGTTTTTGCAGCAATGCAGTGGTAACATAATGCAGTGCTCCCTCATCACTCTCCTTCTAGAACAGTGTTCCAGAAACACCTGTGATTCTTTACACCAGAATCTAATCATAAAGAGGCCACAAAACTTTAATGAAAAACTGTGCATTATTTTAAAAACAAAGTGTGAAAAAGAAAGGTTTCAAAAGTCCTGCCAAAATTAAACATTTGGTTAAGTAAAATATTGACAACTGAAATCATCCTATGCAGATTTCCTTATCCATACCCGACTTTGCAGAATCTCCCAAGCTTTCAAACTGATTTCAAAGCAGATTGAGATAGGAATTTGGCATGATAATATGCGGGCTGGGAACAGATCATTGTGTATATGCTGCACAACTGTTATCTTCTAGTTGATTGTTAAAAGTTGAGGGCTATAAAGTGTATGTGTTGTCATACATTCTGGAAACACCATATACACATGAATAACATGTTTTCTTGTCATGGTAACTACCTCGTCACTTGTTGGCAATTTTAGCTTGGTCTGCTGTCACAAGAGGCCATACCCTAGGCAGCTGAGACCCTACACACCATTGCTCAAAGGCTTAGGGGAATGTGCCAGCAGTTGTGGGGGCTGGTGAGTCTGTTTCCTGTTTCACAGAAGAGCACATTCTTCTTAGTCCTCAAGGGAGCAAGAGAGCTCTTTATTCTCCCCTTCCCAAGGACAGTGACTTGTTTTGGTTCTAAGCCTTCATGACTTCTACCTTTTTAGGGCACCAACTCCTGATGTTGTTACATTGGGATTAGAATTGCATTATGACCTTAGGGGGCTAGAATAATTCAGTCTTCTGTGATATCATGTGCACACTGAATATCTAAACAAAACAATATAGATACATTTTACTATACAAAACTTTAGCCAGAAAGGACCCCTTTTTTGTAATAACATTTCAGTGTATTTGCTTTAATGGAAAAAATACCTTTCCCCAAGTATGTTGTAGAATCTTATCTTTGGTTGTTCATGTTTGCAAGTTGGTGGATTTTCCAACTAGAAGATTGTTACTGAAAACTGTTAGAATGTTAGACAGTAACTTTATTTTATTCCCATTTATTTATTTTTGCTGCATGTGTATGTGTATGTGTGTGTGGTTGAGAAAGGGAGAGAGAGAGAATATGGTGTGCGCATGCATGTTTCTGTGTGATAGTGAGTACATGTGTGCAGTGGCAGTCAGAGCACAGCTTTCGGGGTTGGTCCTCACTTTCCTCTTTAGATGCAGGGTCTTTTGTCTTCCTTGCTGTTCACCTCTGCATTCATCAGGCTGGCCGGCCTGTGAACTGGCAAATTCTCCTGTCTCTGCCTCCCATCACTCTACCAGTGTGCTGCGATTCTAGCAGCTGGCTATGGCTGCTGGCCTTTTGCATGGGGCTTGGGGACCAAAACGTGGCCTTGAGTGGTGAATGCTTTACCCACTGTGTCATATTCTCAGCCCAGTAAACTCAGTTTTTATGGAGACAGTTTTGCTAATATTCCTGTAAGAATAGCTTTTATTGCCTTTAATCATACATAAGGTCTTCAGAGATGGAGAAATGAGTCCTTCTTTCCCTTCAATCTTGGCAGGGTAGACAGAAGCAACTGCATGCATGGGACATGGCAGACAAGGGAAAGCAGGAAATGTGACCCAGAGCATGGAAACTAAGACAAAACATGTCAGTACTGGTCTTGGAGCAGATATAACACATCAAAGCTCAAGTTGGTTGGTGAGAACCACCAAACACACCTGCACATATATTTGTGTGTATGTTCATATGTGTGTGAACTTGTATGTTTGTGCATAAGTGTGGAGAGCCTACAACAAACTCAGGTGTCATCTCCTGGAGCACTATCCATCTCCTCAGGAACAGCATCTCTAATTGGCCTAGAGCTCACTAGTGAGGCTAGGCTAGCTAGAAAGTGAGTGTGTCTGATTCTCTGAAACCTCGGTTAGGCACATGCAGCCATACCTAGCATTTACACAGGACTCAGGGGTTGAGCTCCTGTGCTCATGTGTGAAAGGAAAGCACCTTTATCCACCTGCAATATGTCCCCAGTCCCAACTCCAACTTCATTATTTAACATGTCCATAATGTTTTATTGCACAGTTCCAACAGTTGCACTTTCGTACTTGCTTAATTAGTTACCAATACTGATTCGTGAGAAAACTCTTCTGCCATTAACAAATCTTAAGAGCAGAATTATACAATTCATTTGAAGATACAATGCCTCCCCCCTCAATTAAAACACACACACACACACACACACACACACACACACGCACAAAAGTTTCTGTGGGTATGAAAAGGAGAGCTTGTATCTTAAACTGTGTGGAGGGCGGGTGTGGTCCTGGAGAGTCCCCAGGGCCTAAAGCAGCTCTGTACCCTGGGAAACTGGTAACAACTTATTCTTAACTCTGCTCAGGTGCCAGCTCTTCCAAAAAGTTTTTCTTAATCTCTTAAGACAAGTAATCACTTTTTTCACTCATTTTCTACCTGCCAGCTACACTGGACTGTAATTCTTACTTACAAGTGTACTTCCCCTTCTAGACTGTAAACTTCTCAGGGCTGTAGCTCCATTCTGTCCTTGTTATTTCTAAAGCCTGACAAGGATCCCAAAATGTTACAGAATGTAGTAAATATTTGTTGAAACACATTAAGTCTAAAGACAAAACTACCCAATGCAAAAGAAAGCAAAACCAAAAATAACTGGAAAAGAGGAGGCAGCATTTCAGACCTTAAACATGTAACCACAAAAACAAATATAGATCCAATGTTAATTAATTTGCATGAGTGTGATGTGCATATGTTTGTATGCATGTGGCACACATGCATGCATGTGTGTGTGGAGACCAGAGGTTGATGTCTTCCTCGGTGGCTGTTTACTTTACTTTTCTGAGACAGAGGTCTGTTATTGAACCTGGACTTCCACATCAGCACCACTGAGAAAGAAAGGATGTAAATTCCTCCCTATGCCATCTGATAGAGTAGAGAAACAACTCACAGCTCTTGGTGAGAATGCAGCCAGTGGAACAAACAAAAAGAAAATGAAAAAGTCCAAGTGGAATGAATAGGAGGAACACCAGGGTAAAAAGATTTTGTTATTTTTCTTGGGTAAGATTCAGGGTGAGTTAAAGGGCAAGAGAGAATAGGCTATGAATAGAGAAGTACGCAGGACTCCACTGAAATAGAGAGGAGAGCTGATCCGTGTTGGTAGGGCAGTGAAAAGTGTAACCAAAGAAAGGGAATGGTGGACTGGAGGACTGAGGGGAGCATGGCCAGAAATTACAGATGGGAGCGGTCATGCCACAGACATTGCTATTGTATTCCTTGCCTTCTGGTAGGAGAGAGGAGAAGCACACTTTTCCTACCTTAAGCTCCCAGCTCATTTTTTTTTTTTTTTTTTTTTTTTTTTTTTTTTTTTTTTTTTTTGCATAGGTTTCTGAGATCTCCCACGGACAGAGAAATCTCCAGGGTTACCTTTCCTGGTCTTCAGCAATTCCACCCTCAAGACACTTTTTCCATCTGTGCTCAGTACTTCCCCCTGATCCTGTCTCTGTCTATTTCACTTTCTCCCCTAAACCTAGACAACTCTTTTGCCTTCCTCACAAGAAGCAGTGTGCAGACATTCAGGGAACACCCTAGAAGGAAGTGGTGAACATAGCTACAGACAACACATTTGTCAGGCAGTGAGTCAGACAGACTGGGTTCTCTTCTGATCTGCACTGGGGCATGGGAAGGCAGCTCACTAAGCACCTGTTAGCTTCAGATCTTAGTCAGAGTGACTTCAAAAACAGACAAAGCCATTTGACAGACAGGAAAGTCAGACTATATCAATACTTGTGAGAAAAATTTTTGTAAGAGGCGGTCCCAAAGCCAACTGTCAGATTTCTTTTAAGACAAAAGTTATCTTGAAGAACAATTCTCAGGATCCTGGATATGTATTTCATATAAAACTCCATTTTTTTTTTAATTTTAGAGAGGAAGAGTGAGAGAGAGAGACAGACAGAGTGAGAGAGAGAGAATTGGCATACCAGGGCCACTGCCACTGCAGTCTTAATCCAGATGCTTGTGCCACCTAGTGGGCATGTACGACCTTGTGCGTGCCTCACCTTTGTGCATCTGGCTTATGTGTGATCTGGAGAGTTGAGTATGGACCCTTGGGTTTTGCAGATAAGGGCCTTAACTGCTAAGCCATCTCACCAGCCCTGCCCACTTTTCAGTCTATCTGCATCTGTGACATAGGTTAGTGATGATTTCTTAACAGGGATTTGGTTTCTTTGGTACAGATCTTCCAAGATTCATCCCTGGGTTTGATGACTTATTTTCATGATTACACATTTTCCCCTCGACCTTTTATCTAGCATGATAATGTGCGGTATATATTCATGCATTTACATATGTTGACTCAAGTGTGAGTGAGTGCATGTGCATATGTGTGTGTGCATATGAAAGTCAATGGTCAAGGTTGTGTGTCTTCAATTGCTGTCCACCTTATTCCTTGAGACAGGATCTCTCACTAAACCTAGAGCTCACAAACTGAGCTATGGTACTTAGCCAGTGAGCTTCAGGGATCCCCCTATTTCTGCCTCCCCAAATCTAGGATTACAGGTATTGTAATCAGGTTCACATTGATGGCAGAAATCACCAATCAAGAACAGCTTGTGGGCAAAAACCTTACTTTGGTTTACGCATACTAGGGGAAGATCCATGATGGCAGGGAAAACAATGGCATGAGGAGAGGATGAAGATCACCTGCTGGCCAACATCGGGTGTACAATAGCAAAAGGAGACTGTGCCAAATACTGGCAAGGGAAAACTGTCTGTCACTCCCATAAGCCCACGCCTAGCAATACACTGCCTCCAAGAGGCATTAATTCCCAAATGTCCATCAGCTAAGAACCTAGTATTCAGAACACCTAAGTTTATGGAGCACATCTGAATCCAGCCACCACAATAGGTGTGTGCCATGATGGGTTGAATGTAATTTGGGCACTGGGGATACAAATCCAGGCTGTCTCCCATGGAGCAATCTTCTTAATCTTTTCAAGTTCACTTACTGTACTCTCAGGAAGAAAGAAGACATTATTTTGAAGAGCATATCAAAGGTGGCCTAGAAATGATGCTCTGACAGATCAGGACCAGAATTATGAGCAGTGATGTGTACTTCTTGGGGCCCAGGGGTGATTGGAGAGAAGAATCAGGTCAGGAATATAAAGACCACATGTAGCATGAGTGTGAATGAACTCGACTCTTGAAGATAGGGCATGTTTCCATGGCCATGAGGTACTGCAAGCGAGATGCGAGAACTACCCAAGTCAGCCACTGGAGGAGAAGAAGGAAATTACAATGTGACTATCACAAGCTCATTTGTCCCTGGAAGCCTGTATCTTGTCATCTGCATAGAAGGACTGTTTGCACACAACTCATACTGTACTTTGTTTGTAAAGATAGCACCTATTAAACAGTGTACAATTTTAAATTTGAACACCAATATGTATGTGTATGTGTGTTTGTGTATGACATATATGGTTGACATAGATTGTTATTTTTTTTTTGAGGTAGGGTTTCACTCTAGCCCTGGTTTACCTGGGATTCATTATGCAGCCTCAGGGTGGCCTCAAACTCACAGCAATCCACCTACCTCTGCCTCCCAAGTGCTGGGATTAAAGGTGTGCACCAGCACGCCCAGCAAAGTATGAGTTTTTGACATGCATATATGCATGCACATGCATATGTAAATAACAACATGTCTTGAGGTGCTGTAAGTACAGCTTGATGGACTATTCTGGTCATTGTTGAAAGACCAAAATGCAGTAAAAACTAAGGACTGTGAGGTTTGGCTTATGAGGGTTGAGAAAGAGCTTTGCTTGGACTGAGCTTGAAGCAGTTTATATGAAAGGCTTGCTATTATGTCCATGTCCTGAGAATTTATGCAGTGTTGCATTTTGTACAAATGGACTGATGTGAGCAGAGGGATATGACACAAAACAATGAAATCCTGATTTCATAAGCCAAACCTCACAGCTGCAGTTGTATGAGACACTTTTACAAACATGGAAATTGGGCCAGCTGTTGTGTATTGGGACAACAGAAAGAATGTAGACTCCTTTGAAGGAGCCTATATGCTCAAAGTGTATCCTGTTCTTCAAAGTCTGCTTTATTACCTTTGGATTTTAAAAAAATGGCACCCCACCTGGTATTATGGAGTATAAAAAATGCAGGAAAGAGAGAGGGTCATTGAATTTGCAATATGATCTTGTGTTTTGTAAATGGCCATGGACAATAGAAAGCAGGTGTGCAGGTTTGCCTGCATGGAGAACCAATGGATCTCTGAGAATAGAGAGTGGGTTGCAATGGGGACCCAGTGGATATGCCCGGACAACAAGATGGCTGCTAAGGAGAGCTGACCAGGCCCAATTAAAATTTCCAAGACTGTGAATAGCCCAGCTGGAGAGGTGAAATTGGAACTCCAGAAACTTGTCACTGGTTAGAATCATAGGACTTGGAGACTTGTTACTGGCTACAGATTTTGGACTTGGAATTACAGAGTTTGATGTTTGCTCTGTTTGAATCTTGTATTGGTTGAATATTTCTTTGCTATGCCCTATGCCATGTTTTTCAGTGTGAGTGTTTATTCTGTGCCATTATGGGGTTTAGGATTTTTTTTATTGATATTATAGCTCAGTTAAAAGATTTCAGACTATGGAAATGTTTGAACATCATTAGGATTCATCAAAACAGTGCGGATATCCAGGCCATTTTACCTCATAGTGCCTGACACTACCTACACAAGACCATCATAAGAGGAGGAAAAGAACATGACATCAAAATTAAAGAGAGACTGATTGAGATGGGGAGGGGATATGATGGAAAATGGAAAATCAAAGGGAAAAGTGGGGGGGATGGTATTACCATGGGATTTTTTTTATAATCATAGAAAATATTAATAAAAATTGAGAAAAAAAAACAGTCGGGATTTTTAAAGTTGGACTGAATGCATTGCATTTTATATCATGGATGGTTATCAGTTTGTGGGGACCAGGGGCAGAATATGGTGGCTTGATTCAGGTTGTTCCCCATAAACTTAAGTGTTTTGAATGCTGGGTTCCCAGCTGATGGAGATTTGGGAATTGATGCCTCCTGGAAGCAGTGTATTGTTAGGGGAGGCTTATGGGTAGTATAGCCAGATGCTCCTTGCCAGTGTTTGGGCACACTCTCCTGTTGCTTTTGTACCCTTGACATTTGCCAGGAGGTAATGCCTGTCCTCTGCTAATGATGTCATTTTTTCCTGCCATCATGGAGCTTCCCCTCAAGTCTGTAAGCCAAAGTAAACCTTGATTTTTTTCCCCCAAACTGCTCTTTGTGCTCTTTGTCAGATGTTTTCTGCCTGCAATGTGAACCTGATTCCTATTGCATGTCATGACATGTATATATTCATCTTGCATAGCTGGAGATGGATCTTGTTAGAAGCAAAGGCTGGGAGCTTATCTTCCTTGTTCCAGATGGGAACATGGTATCTTGGTTCTTTTGCTAGTTTAGCTTTTAATGTAAGGAAGACATTCTCTGCTAGCTCACACATGTGTATTACTGCATATATGTGTGAGGCCAGAGGAAAACATCACACATCATTCCTTGGGTCCTGTCTACCTTTTCTTAGGACAAGTCTCCCATTGGCCTGGAGCTCACTAATTAGCCTAGACTGTCTTGCCAGCAACTCTCAGAGATCCATCTGCCTCCATCTCCCCAGACCTGGGATTCTAGGTATACCATCATACCTGGCATTATTACATGACTACTGGAAGACTGAACTGAGGTCCTTATGCATGTAAGGTAAGAACTTTTTTTTCCCACTGAGCCCCTAAGTGTGGATTTACTACTGAGTGTGTCTGTGACAAAATCGTTGAGGGATTTTGAGAACATTTTCAATATTTGCATAGAATATAAAGGTACAGTTGATTCTAGTCAGCCCCTCTTTTTTTTTTTTTTTTTTTGTTTTGTTTCATTAAGATTAGAGATATTTGCCAGGCATGGTGACACATGCCTTTAATCCCAGAACTTGGGAGGTAGAGGTAGGAGGATCCCTGTGAGTTCAAGGTCACCTTGAGACTACATAGTAAATTCCAGGTCAGCCTGTGCTAGAGTGAAATCCTACCTCAAAAACCAAAACAAAACAAATAAGCAAAAAAACAAACAAACAAAAAAATACACCCTCACACAAAGATAAAATGGCAAGAGTAATTTTTATGTCAGACTTAACTTTTGATTAAGCTCATATGTATTTCAGTGTATTTCAGTGGGGGGGGGGGAGAAATCAAGCAAGATTCGTTAAGCAGGCCTTCACACTGCTCAGAAGATAGAGTGTACTGCAAGCCACAGTTGTTCTGGAAGCCACTACGTCACTTCCTTTGAGGGATAGAAGAGATTCCAGGAAGTGTATTTTCACTTCTGATCAACATGGGCTAAATGCATGAATTTTATTAAACTTTAATCTTGAACCCCTCAACTCACTCTAACCTGAAAACAAATCCCTTTAAACTGTAAAGGATGCTACAGAAGGATTGCAGACCAAACAAGCACAGTGTGGCCTGATGAAATTGCTGACCTAGCTGAATGATGGCAGTCCATTAAGAAAGAAACTAGTGTAGAAGGAAATCAGCAAACCTTTAATTGCTGATGAAAGATATCAGCAAGTGACAGGGCTGCATTTTCAGCCTTGGACTTCTTCAGTCCTTCTTGCTATAACAAGGAGGTTGTTCCATTGATCTATGTGTGAAATGTTTCTTATAGTTAAAAGAAACAAGTCCTTCAATTTTATGATTACAGTATGTACATACAGAAACATGTCATTATTAAATAGTACACACATACACACAGACAGATAGATAGATAGATAGATAGATAGATAGATAGATAGATAGATGGCATAGTGAGAAAGTGAATGAGCACAATTATCATACATAAAACAAAAGACATGTAAATGGTGAATAATACAATAAAAACATTGATTTTCTTTCCAGAGTGAGATAATAAGTGATTTTTATGTTCTATGCATACTTCTTGTGCTTTTAGCTTCCATAATAAAGGAATATTACTTTTATTATCCCAAAACAAGTAAATCCTGTTATCTATTTTGCTAAATTCTTTCAGCTTCTACTCAATGATAACTTTTGCAAAAGCAGAGCTGGTGAAATCTTGCTTTTACCAGTGACCATCATTATATCATATCACAAGTTAAATGTACATCTGTCCATGTAATTAAGTATAGGGGTGTACCTAACTTCAGGGATCCATATTTCTGTGTCCTGTCTGAATTTCCAGTGATAATCCACTTTTCTGTGCCACAACTGTAGTTTCTAATATTAGTTGAGCACTCTGATTTGTCCTGTGAGGTGAAAAGGCTTTCATTTAGCATTGCTTTCCTGAGGGTCTTTGGAAGGACAGTGACTGCTGTCCTTGGGGGGCAGGGAACCAGTGTGGAGAGAAACAGCCCAGGCATTAACAACAGCCAGGCCACTTGAATGGGGGACTGTGAAAATGCAAGCATAAATATGAGGGAACCAGACACATCTTTGAACTCTAGAGTACATACAGTTAATATCCCATTTGTTTCATGGGGAAGTGATGTGTCTGTTTCTGTAGAGCTAGCACATAACCTTGTGATGTTACCAATTAATTTTTTCCTTTTGGTTCATCTCTGAGCCTTTTATAGGCTCCTCAGGAGAAAGAACCCCCCTCCTGACTCTCAAGATTTCATGTTTCTGTCTTATAAAATGATCAGAGAGGGTGCTTGCTTCGTTGTGGTTATCCAGCCTAGAGTATGCACTCTAGAACCCAAACATGTGGCCAGATCCTTCACACTTGTGTTTGCAGTTTGAATACCCCACGCAGTAGGCCTTCTTAGAAAGGAGGTGACCTTTGTCTGGCATCTGAGATCAGGGTTTGGAACTAGAAACACATGGAAAACTCTCCTACAGGGCCTTTACCCCCTCTTGCTTTCTCCTAGGCAGGATCTATCTGTACTTTCTCCTCTTTCCTTCTCTTCATCTAATAAAGTCTCTCTTAAAAAATAAAATTAGCCTGGCATGGTGGCTCATGCCTTTAATCCCAGCACTCAGGAGGCAGAGGTGGGAGAATCACCATGAGTTCAAAGCCGCCCTGAGACTACATAGTGAGTTCCAGGTCAGCCTGGGCTAGAGTGAGACCCTACATCAAAAAAACAAAAATAAATAAATAAAATAAAATAAAATTTAAAAAAATAAATAAAATGAACAGAAAACTCCCCTATAAACAAAGGTGGTTCGTGTGTTTGGACACAGACTTGTCTATGCTGGGCACTGGCTTTCCTCCTGGGAGTCTTTTTGTTTTGGCAACGCTGAAGGTTGAGCCCAGGGCTTTGATCTCACTAGACACATAATCTACCACTGAGTTCATACTCAGGCTCACTTCTAGAAGTCCTAAACATGGCTGTATGCTAACCAACACCCATGTGACTGGCCCCTGATAGAGTCCTTTGAGCTAAGCTCTACCATTGAACATCACTGGTAAGCAGTACTATTGCCATGACTCTGTGGGAACCCTGTCGCCCCACTGAGAGAGAATATTTGCAGAGTTGATACATTTTCCTTTGGGCTTTGCTCCTGGCACTTGCCATTTGCTGACAACGTTTTAGGTCCTTTAACCGCAGTAAGCGTGAGCCATATGCATGATGTGTGTCTCGTTCATCATTCTATAAAATCCAGCGGTTGGGGAATTCTGACACCCTGTTATCAAGGATTTAAGTGACTCAGTACACACTCTATACTCAGAGCTATCTGTGATGAAATGTTTGTCCAAAAGGGAAATAGAAATGATGAGAAGAGCAGAGCAACCCAGCATGGACAACACTGGTCACTCTTCTACCACATTACCGTAATTTCTCACTGTCTCCCCAAATGTAACTTTTACCATAAGGGCTGGCATGCCAATTTCTCCCCATACAAATTAGTGATTTATTTATCTGATGTGTATAAGGGTAAAAATTGCATATATGATGCTAAGAAATCTGAAAACACCAAACACTCTGAGAGCCCCTCCCTGACATAGCTATCCCAGCACCAGTTCTCCACCTCTGTCAAGTGGAATAATTTTCCTAGAACTTTCCAAAAACCTGCATCATATAGTATGGTGGATTAATTTTAATTTTTTTAATAAATAAAATGGGACTGGAGAGATGGCTTAGCAGTTAAGGTATTTACTTGTGAAGCCTAAGGACCAAGACTCAATCCCCCAGAAGCCACATAAGCCAGATTCACAAGATGGCTCATTTATCTAGAGTTCACTTGCAGTGGCTAAAAGCCCAGCAACTTGTTCTGTTCTCTGTCTCTCTTTCTCTCTCTGCCTCTCTCTCTCTCTCAAATAAATATAAATAAATAAGTAAAATGGTGTTTTCCTGTATGGTGACTTGTAGACCTTGCTGCTATCACTACATTTTGTTTTTGATTGCATGACTCTTCCTCATAACTGTGTTGGAATGTCCTTACCTGCCATGTTATACAAATATCTATCATCATACTACAATTGCCGTTTCCATTCTTTTGCTAATAGCTATCTGGGTTTCAGTACTTATTGTAGGTTGTAGGAAAATATTGTAAGTTAGGCTGTGTCATGCAGCTTCTCCAAATTTCTGGAGGAAAGGACAGAGTTAAAGAGCCTTACCCTCTCCAGTACTTGGGGTTATTAGATTTTTGAGTATATTTCTTCAATCTTGTGTCTACAAAATAAATAAAAAATATTCTGTTGGAATTTTCATTTTTTTTGATTGAGAATGTAGTTTTCAATCTTGTCATTCATGTTCTGAATTCTGTGAAGTATTTATACCTTCTGCCAGTTGCCATTGAGCTATGTGTTTGTTACCATCCATTCAGTGCAATGTGATATGGCTCTGCATTCTCCAAATGTGTTCATGTTTATAGTGTTTAGGTATCATATAGTATAACCAATGGATCTTTGGTTTCTTTCAAGGAGTATGCTTCTTATGATATACTGAAGAAATTATTTCTTGTTCAAATATCCACTGTGAGCATTACTCAATATGTTTCTCTAAGCTTTTTTTGACAGCTTTATTGAGGCATGATTACTACACAATATACTGAACATATTTCAACTGTGCAATCTGACAGGTTTTGACTTATATATACAAGTATGAAACCATTAACAAAATCAATTCATTCCTGTCCTGTTTGAAGGCTTCTCTGTTTTTCCCCATCACCACCACCTCCTTCTTCTCCATCAGCAGGCAGTGAGTACATTGTATGAGTATAGACGAGTTTGAAGTTTATTGAACATTGTAGAAATTTAATATTTTTCTTAGAACCTTCCACTCTACAAAACTATTTGAGAATTATTTTTATTGCTTCATGCACCTATTAATTTTTGTGCCCTTGAATGGGGACCTACAACAATATGTTTATCAGTTCACAATTTTATTGCCACTTGGCACATCTAGTTTCTAGTCATTGCAAATATAGTTCCTTTGAACATCCATGTATTTTATTTATGTAGTTGTATAGTTTAAATTTTTTTGGATAACTGTATAGAAGTAGATCGGTAAAGTCATACAAAATTGAGAAGCTGCAAAAATGTTTTCTATGTTTCTCTTACCATTTTAAAATCTCATCAGCTACTGTTAGAGTTCAACTGTTATTTTGCCAACACATATTGTGGTTTTGCCTTAATTACGTCCATCCTTTTTTTCTCATCCTAACACATTGTTATGCTCTGATAAGTGATTTCTGTGGCAGAGAATTTTTATTTTTTAAGAGATCGAGGATGTCTAATAACATCTCATGTATTTATTGGCCATTCTTATATTTTATTTGGTTAAGTTCATGTTTACATATTATTTTGCCTGTGTTATAAAAATCAGGTTGTTTGCTTTCTAGTAGAGTTTTGAATATTTCCTGTCTATGGTATGTTCTTTCCATCCTGTGGAGATTGTTTCAGAAAGAACTTGTTCTAAACAGTTGATAGCATGGTATGAGGTTTCTTATCAAGTGATGTGGGATTCTGTCTCCCTTCATTTTCCCTTGTCTCTCTCATCATTTCTTATTATAAAGAGTTTCTTTGCATATGTAAAGGTCTCTACTTTTCCTTCTCTTTTCAATACGCTTCTGCTGAAGATTTTAGGTCAACAGCTGGATGGAGATTTTCTATTCCTTTCAGTGCTTTCACAAAGCGTACCCACTGATTTAACTTGCATCATTTACATCTTAAACTTCCCATTATCTTTAAATTGCTTTTCTCTGTGTGGTTTATTATATACCTTTGGTTATTTTTGAGATTTTTTTTTTTTTTTTACCATTTGATCTAAGAATTAGACTATAGGCTTGAGTAGTTTTCTTTCTTGAGATTAATAGAGTTCATGCATGAGTTCATAATTATCACCAAATTTAATATTTTAAATAATATTTCATTTTTGTTGTTTCTTTTCATTCAGGGAGTCCACCTTCTGCACCATCTGAGAAAGCTTTACATTTCAGCCATGCTTTGCTGATTTTCTGAGCCTGTTTCTCCCAATATTTTATTTTTATATAGTTTCTATTATTACCTCACAAAGTCGACCCATGTGCAGCAAGGAATCAATTGTTATTCCTTCCTGAAATATTTTCACCTCATACTTTCATGTATTCATGATTCACCTCAGATATTGACGCTATCAACTATGGCAGCTAAGTCTTTAGTTTTTGTCATGATCTTTCAGGGTTTTTTTTTTTTTTTCATCCTTTCCCTTGTTACTTAGTTAAATGTTAATAATTTCACCTGGCTTTCCATATTTCCTTTACATGATGGAATAAAAAACAGCAACTTGTGTATATTTTATGACTTTAAATTTTTAATATGCATATTTAACCATTTCTAAGCTTAACTTTCTAAGCTTATGTCTCACTCCATTTTACATGATAAAATTATTTCTAATATAAATTTTATTCTTATTTATTCTATTTAACCATCTTACACATGCTGGTACCAGAGCACAGTCTGGGGTGTGGTTTGATGGTAGTAAACTCAGTTAATTTACTTTTGTTAAATGTCTTTTATTTCATTGATGAAATGACTCCTACACACATAATTTGGAATTGTCTATGATTTTATCTTTCCATTTTGAAGAAAAATTGTATCAATTTACTTCTCACTTCTGTATCTGTCTTTGCTCTATACTTCACTTTGACTTTGGAGTTTATGGTTTCATTTCAATGAGGTTAAACACAATTTTCCTTTTACTTTCTGTGTATGGTCCATGTGCTCCCACTATATTTGGATCTATGTGTAGATTTATGTATTTTATTATTCCCACAAATGCCTTTTATCATGTGTTCACATATTTATTTTCCTTTCTCCATTGTAGGCACTACTTCCAGAATATCATGAAATGGCCAACAGACCTTATCCCATTCTCCCAATTGCTTCAATCCTCCCTGATATTTTCTGACTTGTGCCTCTAGGCTATTGTCTTGGTAATTTTTGTGACTCTGTCTGTGAGCCTGACTTTTCTCTTTAATTTAATTATCTGATGAACAGTTAATTGAGTTACTATATCGCATATATATGAATATATGTATATATGTAAACATGTACATATATGGGACTTGCACATACATTTACAACAAAATTTTGTTTGGTCATGATTAAAGATTTTATTCACTTAAGGAGTTTCTTGCTGCTCTCTTAATTCACTAATTTTCAATATAAACACATGACATGTTTGTGTAAAATGAAGTAGTAATTCCAATCAAGAGAGACTGGAAACAGTACTAGTTCTCCATCTGGTTTCTATGTGGAATAATGAACTCCAGAGACGTACTCCCCCTTGTGCATCTGGCCAATGTGGGTCCTGGGGAATCAAGCCTCGAACAGGGGTCCTCAGGCTTCACAGGCAAGCGCTTAACCACTAAGCCATCTCTCCAGCCCCTGGGGCTTATATTCTTAGGGAGGATTTGTGTTTGCCTGTATAGAGATTTTGGGGTCCCCTTAAAATGAGGCCACTTCAGACTGAAACATGGGAGAATATGAGAGCCACTGAGATGAAAATAACAATTATAAGGAGGGCCTGAAATATGAGGACTGGCTCTGTGTTAAGTCATTCAGAGAGCAGAGTATGAGTTCAGTGAATTCTCAGCCTAGACGGAGATTTAAGAATCATTGCTGTGGGAAGAGAGGGGCTGGAGCCCTAAGAGCATATGAACTTCTAAAAGACTAATATATATATATCAATCACATGACCTTAAAGCTCTTGAAGGACCTAACTCTCTACACTAGTTTGAATAAAAGCCCCCCAATATATTCAGCATTTTATTATTTTGTAGTTTGGATCTGTAGCCACCTAGCTGGAAGAGATGTCACTGGATGAATCTTAAGGTGTGGTGGTGGGTTTAAAACACCAATCTAATGCTATGCAAAGTGCCTAGTTCCACCTGGAGTTCCTAAAGTGTTTTGTGGCTTTTGACTCGTCACTCTTCTCTCTCTCTCTCTCTCTCTCTCCTTGGACCTGTGAAGGCAGGGCTAGATTCTTCTGCCATTATGGAACTTCTTCTGGATCTGTAAACTTCAATAAATCCCTTCCTCCATAATTGTGCCTGGTCTGGAAGTCTGGAAGTTCATCTGTGACTTGAAGCTGTCTGCTACACTCCACAGGGCATATGATGGCAACAGTCAAAAGGGGCAAACTTTATGGATGCAAAAATACACATAAGCCTCATAATAAGTTCAGACCAATATGGTAGAAGGGGGAAGGGAACTTGGGTATAAGCCTTCATTCTGTGACATAAAAATAGTTTACCAGATGATGACCAGGGACCATTTTATCAGGAGTAGAATTCTGCTTTCTGTGTGAACAGCAAAGCCCATAGCTCAGACCACTCTCACATCTTTTGCTGATATGTATGGTCCATGAAATGTCAACATAGCAGAAACAGACACCAGTGAAAATTTCCAAAAACATATAATAATATATCTCCTTTGAGTAGGCTGGCTCAACAAGGAAGTGATTGCTCTTTGCTTCCTTTCTGCCTCTTCTTCATTCCACAAAGAAAGATCAATAGCTGGGATGTGAGGGCTCATTCCTGAACGTCAGACATAGAGACCTTACTTCCACAGATCACAAAGACATCTGAGCCTCTGGAAATATCCTTGAGTTGATATGTGAACCCGTCTGATCTCGGGACCAAAAAAAATGATCAATCACCTTGTACAAGTTGACTAAGTCAGGTAGCATTTCCATATAGCTTACACTTTCTAAATATATGATAATTTGAGAAACATTTAGGGAATTTTACCAATTAAAATTTCAATCAATATTTGTATGTTAAATTGTAATCATTGTGTATTAAGGATTTAAAACTCTTGTTCCACATTCTTTTAGTTTATTTATTTGAGACAGAATGAGGGAGGTAAGAAGGGAGAGAGAGAGAGAGAGAGAGAGAGGGAGAGAAATGGGTGCACCAGGGCCTTCAGCCATTGCAAACATATTCCAGATGCATGTGCCACCTTGTGAATCTGCCTTGCATGGGTCCTAGAGAATCAAAACTGGATCCTTTGGCTTTACAGGCGAGCACTTTAACTACTAAGCCATCTCTCCAGCCCTTCTTTCACATTTTGATGTCAAATGTCCAATTGTATGTAGTTTAGTAGGAAAAAAAATATTTTTAAAAGCAAATCTAAAGAGATTGCTTAGTGCTTAAGGTGCTTGCCTACAAAGTCAAAGGACCCAGGTTTGGTTCCCTAGTACCTATGAACAGTCAGATGCACAAGGTGGCACAAATGTCTAGAGTTCATTTGCAGTGTTAGATGCCCTGGCATGCCCATTATCTCTCTCTCCCCCTCTTTATCTCTCTCTATCTTTCACTCAAATAAATTAAATAGATAAAAATATTTTAAAATATACATTTTTAATAAAGAAAAGGAAAAGAATGAAAAGACTACTTCTTCATAAGGTAGTATTTTAAAACTTTAATTTTTATTTATTTGAGAGAGAGAGAAAGAGGAAGAGAGAGAGGGAGAGAGAATGGGCACACCAGGGCCTACTGCCACTGCAAGCGAACTCCAGATGCATTTGCCCCCTTGTGTATCTGGTTTATGGGGTTCTGGGAAACTGAACCGCGGTCCTTTCGCTTTGCAGGCAAACGCCTTAAGTGCTAAGCCCTCTCCAACCCATAAGCTAGCATATTTTTGTTCTTTGTCTAAATGTTATCTTTACTCCTGTGCTTTATTATGAAGGTCAGAACCGGTGAAAGGTGGGCCCTCTCATTTTGTGCTCATCTTTCTTCATTACTGCTGACCAGGCTTCCACAGTTGAGTCCTTAAACCTGGGCCTTTTCTCCCCTGAATGAAGGATAAATAGGAGAAAGCCGGACTTTTTTTAGGCAGTTTCAGTTAGAAACAGGCCCAGGGAGAACCTATGCCACTTCACCCTTGGAAGAAATGAAACTTGTATCTAATTAAGACTCAGCTATGGTGCTCCCTGCTCTTCTGTGAAATCAACCATTTTCAAGAAACAGTACTTTTCTCTTCCTCCTCTCTGCATCCAGGTGGAGTGAAAGGGGAAGTCGCTCACGTGTATCCCAAAAGAGATGAGAAGGAATCCAGAGAGAGGAAGAGAGTGGAAAATAGCACCTACAAGCTTTAACAGTAAATTGAAAATGGATGATTTCACAGATTCAGGTATGCAAAGGGAAGACTGGATTGGTTTGTGGATTTGAAGGGCAGACCCCAGAGGGCAGCCCACCTAGATACCAGGCCAGACTATGGGGAGCAGGAAGAAAACATTGGGAATCAGCAAACTAGTTCTATGAAAGGCAATGGGACAATTGTCCTTTGAGAGTCAGAGGATTATTTGGAAAGTTCCAGCATCAAGCCAGGGCAGCATGGTGGAGTCTGAAGCAAGACATAGAGTGAGACTCCAGAAACCCTTAGAACAAAGCCAGATGATCCTTTCTGAATTTCTGGGGGGAGGGGTAATTCTGGGCACTATATGAAAGAAGTTATGGGGGCAGTGGAGGAGAGAGTTAGACATAAAGAAGGCCACTTGTCCTTCAAGGTCACTAGGGTGGAAGGGCTGATTTGCTCAAGCTTGAGGTATGGGTGAAGTTTTAGAGAGTCAGGAAGGCACTACATAAGATAGACTACTTCAGTTTAGTCAGCAGGGGTTTTTGGCTTGCCCACAAGACCTTGGTCTCAGACATCAAAGGTCTCTTAAAGTGACATCGTCTATCTCTGACAGCCAGCAAGTGTGCATATTTTTGTGAAATCTGGAAGTCAGTGAGAGAAGTCATAAATGTGGCATCACAGGATACAGGGGATAAGTCTTGACCTAATCAGGCAGTAGTGGCACCTTGTTGAGGAAACCTGCTGATATCCACACTGAGGCAAGCTTCCATAGAAGAGTGAGTTTGTTTTGTTGAAGCATTTCTGTAATTTCATCCAGTTATGACTCAATACTGAGAGGAATTTAGTTTGAAATTCTTCATGGTAAGAAACCATTCTAAGAACTCAATGAGGGAAAGCTTTATAGACTGAAATGTGGATGCTTGAACTGACGATTCTAGCAACTTAATACTCAAACACTACAAGAAAATGGCAATTTTCTGGAGAAAATTTTCAGTCATATTCAAAAGACATGTATTAGCACTATATCATCTGAAAAGAAAATTTAATAGATATAGTTTCTAACTTCCAAGGATAGGTGAAGGTCATATAATGGATTATAGCTTAAAAGATGAAGATTTTTTAAGAAGTCTACAGATTAGGTAGGGTTTGGGGAAAAAAGCAAGCAGTAGCAATGAGATAAAATGAACCACATCAAACTACTACTCACATGTGAGCCCTTAGGTTTACCAGGAGTGAACCTCATGCCCTTGAGGAGGATCACAGGATGGGGACAGTGGTGTATCTCCATGTCTCCACATCAATGGCTAATAACATAATTATTTTACATTTTATAAAACTGGGTTAGGGGGCTAGAAAGATAGCTCAGTGGTTAAAGGTACTTTATTGCAAGCCTGCTGCCTGGGTTTGATTCTCTAGCATCTACATAAAATCAAATGCACAAAGTTCATTTGAAGTAGTGGCAAGAGTCCCTGGCATACCTGTACATACATACTCGCTCTCTCTCTCTCTCTCTCTCATTCACTCACTCCCTCTCCCTGTTTGCAAATAAAGAATACAATATTTAAAAAACACCTGTATCCTCATGAAATTATGGATGAAATTGTTAAAATAATTTAAAAGCCACTAATACATGAAGCCAACAGTGAAGTACTATTCATGACCTTTATTTATTTTATTGACAACTGATTGTAAACAATAATTCCCTCCCTTCCCCAAATTTTCCCTTTGAAACTCCACTCTAGATCATATCCCCTCCTCCTCTCAATCAATCTCTCTTTGATTTTGGCGTCATAATCTTTTCCTCCTATTATGATGGTCTCATGTAGGTAGTGTCAGGCACTGTGAGGTCATGGATATCCAGGCCATTTTGTATCTGGAGGAGCACATTGTAAGGAGTCCTAGTCTTCCTTTGGGATTTACATTCTTTCTGCCACTTCTTCCACAATGGACCCTGAGCATTGGAAGATATTGTCCTTCCTGGACAACAACTCACTTGAAGGTATCCCATTCCTGGTACTGAAAATTTTCTGGTCACAATCTATGGCTTCTGGGTGTTCTATTGCCCAAAAAAATAGGTTTCCATATGACGTATTTATATCCTCTCAGATTTTGATTAGCCCTCCCTCCACCCTTCCTTTACCTTTCAACATGATTGTGAGGCTAGCACTCTTAATAAAACCCAGATCTGAATGGCATTGTTAGACTTTGTTTACCTTGGAACGGTTGTTGCAAAAATATCCATTTTCTCAAGTATGATGGAGAGGACAAAAAGAAGCATGAAAAATTAGAGGAGGGAATAATTGGAATGAAGAGGGGGATCATTAGAGTGAGATGGAAGAGTGGATCCTGTAACATTTTCTTTATTAATTAATTTATATATGAGAGGGAAAGAGAGAGAGAGATAGACAGACAGATAGTCAGAGAGAGTATGGGTGTACCAGGGACTCATTGTACTGCAAATGAATTCCAGACGCATGGGCCACTTTGTACATCTGGCTTTACATGAGTACTGGGGAGTTGAACCCAGGCAATCAGGCTTTGAAAGTAAGCTCGTTTAACCACTGAGCAATCTCTCCAACCTCTAAAGTTTTTAATGAAATTACTTTATAGTGGATTTAAATGGTGATGGACAGACCTGATTCCTCATCTACTGTGAACCTGGGAAGTTGCCTCAGATTTGAACATCACTGTGTTCTTTAGCAAAGTGGGAGGGAAGTCTTGAGTCTTTGTTGAAATTCTTGGAATGTGTTACATATCTTTACTGATGTTAAGTGTCAAGAATGGGGTGCAGGTCCCTCCATATCTGTGAGATAAAGGGAGAAAAGCCTCACACTTCTGCCTT
The DNA here is from genome assembly GCF_020740685.1 of Jaculus jaculus. NCBI lineage: Eukaryota > Metazoa > Chordata > Mammalia > Rodentia > Dipodidae > Jaculus > Jaculus jaculus. Next base: position 60,466,017 of record NC_059103.1, on the reverse strand, counting down.
CTACTGATATGAGATTGCTTTGAAGGAAGGAGCTTTCATGATCATGTGAAACAAGGGCTGAACTGGACACTTATTAAGAGAATACCACAGGTACTGAGAAGAGCAGACAAAGCATAACACTCAGACAGAGTTTTTAGGTAGACATATTCTGCAGGATAAGGAAGAAATCCTGCTTGCTTCAAGGAATTCAAGTAACAATATTAGTATTCTATGATTGAATGCCAAACTTCAAGTAAAGTTTAGCATTTGGAAAATCTATGTTTACCACAATGATTACCAGGTTCTTTAATTCATATAAACTTTTAAAATAATTCTAGCAGTGCCAAAATAAATGTGGTTTCAAGATGTTGCAGTGGACTGGGAAGGTGGCTCAGTGGAAAAAGTCCCTGCACATAAGTTGACAAATTTAGTTCAGAGCCCCAGAAGCAATGTAAAAGCTGGACACTGTAATGCCAGCATTCTTTTTTTTTATTTTTTTTTTTAAATTTAATTAGTTTTGTATTCAGCAAATACAGTCAGTTTGGTACCATTATTAGGCTCATCCGTGACCTACCCCCTCCCCATGATACCTCCTTGTTGAGGTATATGGGTCATGCATTGTGGAGGTAGCCCACAGTTATGGGTAAGATAAATGTCTCTGCATATCATGAACCAACATGTGGCTCCAGCATTCTTTCCGCCCCCTCTTTCTCAAAATGCCCATGTCCCTGTTGGGTTCATTTTTGACCTACTTCAGTGATGAGGTATTGGGGGCCTCTGGGGCTCTGGTTCTCTGATTTGGTAGGAGTTGATTTTTCTCTGTGTTGATTTCCTTCCCCCTTGCGTTGGTATCCAATTCATCAGGAAAACAACACTCTTGCTTATTTCACCAATTTTTCTTAGTTTCATCCAGGACCCTTATGAAGTATGATGGGGTGGCTCTCTTCTTAGGATCCACATCTATCTGAAAAAGAGAAGCAGATTCTCCAATGAAGAGTAGGTTAGCACCACACAAATGAGATAACCCTTACTTTTTTTTAATAGAGGATTCAATAAGTGTAGACCTTTTTGTAGCCCATGATTGTTGGTAGCTTGATACTAAAGAGTGGGCTTATGTTTGGATATGTTTCTGACTTGTTTCCCAGATCCAACTATGGGTCCCATACCACTGAAGGAACCAGTTAGCCAAATCAAGAGCAGTTGGCTCCTCACCACGGCTGTGTGCCACTATTGCACTTGTGTGGGCATCACAACAGGTTATTTGCTGCTAAATAGTTTAGACCATGAGTTGCTTGGACAGATATTGATCATTTTCCCCCAGTTGCGCATGTAGCACCTTCTGGCACTAGATGCACTGACTGTCTGGGGACTGACTTTCTTCCAACTTTCAGCCATGCCATCCCATTTTATAAGTCAACCACATAAGATGTCTTCAGCAGTAGGATCTTACCACTAACCTTTGGTGGGTCATCAAGTACTCTGACAGAAATCTGCCTGTCTTTTAGGAAACCTTGTAGGTCTTTCTGATTAAAAGCTCATTGTGGAAGATAGCTGAATGCTGGTACTGGGAGTTACAGGTCAGTGTCCACTAAGAGAAGAAGGAAAAAGATAACTAATATACAAGAGTTAGAGAGCAGGGGAGGGGGAGGGAGAGGAAGGAAGGAAAGATTTAGAAGATTAAGTATGTGTTCATTATACCTTCTCTGGTGTCTTGTAGTTCAGGTGTTCCCTGTAAGGGCCTGGTGTAGGTTCAGCCATTTGTTCTGCCTTTTAGGAGTAGAATTTTGTCATACCATTGCCATTTGGTTCTAGTGTTGTGTTTCCCACCCCATCGCTGCCCTTCCCCCCCTCCCCATCCATCCTAGTGTCTAGTCCCTGAGATGCTTGCTGGGTATGTAAGGTATCTTGGGTAGGTTCAGGTTAGGTGCTGTAGATGAGTGAGACTATGTGGCAATATTTTTTGTGTGTGTATGATTGGGTAAATTCACTGAAAACGATCTGTTCCAGGTTCAACTATATTTCCTCAAATTTCATTGTATCATTTTTTCTTACTGCTGTATAGAATTCCATTGTATAGATATACCACATCTTAGTTATCCATTCTTCAAGTGATGGACATCTGGGTTGATTCAAGCTTTTAGCTATTACAAATTGAGCCACTACAAACATGGTTGAGCAAATCTAGCTGGTCTGTGGTTTGAAGGTTTTAGGGTAGATGCCAAGTAAGGGAATCACTGGGTCTGTTGGTATCTCTATAGTCACCTTTTCAGGAGTCTCCATATTGCATTCCAAAGTTTTTGTACCATCCTACATTCCCACCAACAGTGGATGAGTGTTCCTACTTCTCCGCATCCTCGCCAGCATTTATTTTCTTTTGATTTTTTGATGTTTACTGTCCTTATTGGGGTAAGGTGGAATCTCATAGTTGTTTTAATTTGCATTTCTCTGATGACTAGGAATGATGAACATTTTCTTAAGTGTGTGTTTGCCATTTGTATTTCTTCCTCTGTAAACTTCCTGTTATTCTTTTTGCCCCATTTTGTGAATGGGGTGTTTGACTTCTTACTGTTTAGATTTTTGAGTTCTTTGTAGATTATGGAGATTAAGCCTCTATCAGTAGGATAACCTGCAAATATTTTCTCCCATTCTGTGGGTAATCTGTTGGCTTTGCTTATTGTATGGTTGTCCGTAAAGAAACTCTTCAGCTTCATGTGATCCCATTGGTTGAGTGATTGTTTAAGATTGGGGCTTTGTTCAAGAAGCCTTTCCCATTCCTATGTCATGGAAAGTACTTCCTAAATTTTTTCCAGTAGTATTCAGGTTTCTGGTCTTATATTGAGGTCTTTGATCCATTTGGATTTGAGAGTAGTGCATGGTGAAATGTGTGGATCAAGTTTCAGTTTCCTGCATATGGTAATCCAGTTTGTCCAGCATATTTGTTGAAGATGCTGTCTTTTTTCCAACCCAGATTGTTTGGGACTTTGTCCAATATCAAGTAGCTATTGTTGCTTGACTCTATCTCTGGGTCCTCCAGTCTATTCCCTTGGTCTTTACTCCTGTTTTTATGCCAGTACCACATTGTTTTTATTACTATGGCTTTGTAGTATAGCTTTAGATCAGGTATGGTGATGCCTCCAAAGGTATTTCTTTTGCTGAGGATATGTTTGGATATGCAAGGCCTTCTGCCTTTCCATATGAAATTTGAGATCATTTTTCTATCTCTGTGAATAACACTGTAGGGATTTTAATTGGAATTGCCTTAAATCTGTATATTGCCTTTGGTAGGATTGTCATCTTCACAATGTTAATTCTGCCTATCCAGGAGCAAGGGAGGTCTTTCACTTTTGTCAAGTCCAACTCAATTTTTTTTTTGAGTGTTTTTATGTTTTTGTTGTATAGATATTTCACTTCCTTCATTAACGTTATTCCAAGGTATTTTGTTTTATTTTTTGTTGCTGTTGAAAATGGGACTATGTCCCTTATTTCTTTCTCTGTATCTTTGCCATTTGTGCACATAAAGGCTACTGATTTTTGTGCATTGATTTATTTTTTTAAATTTATTAGTTTTCTTTTCAGCAAATATTTTCAGGAAGTTTGGTACCATTGTTTAGGCTCATCCATGATCTACCCCCTCCCATTGGACCCTCCTTGATGATGTAAATGGGTCGTGCATTGTGGAGTTAGCCCACAGTTATTGCTACAATAAAAGTCTCTGCATATCATGACTCAACATGTGACTCTGACATTCCTTCCACCCCCTCTTCTGCAAAATTTCCCTGAGCCATGTTGGGTTCATTTTTGGTCTGCTTCAGTGCTGAGGTATTAGGGGCCTCTGAGGCTCTAGCACTCTGATTTGGTAGGAGTTGTTTTTTCTCTGTGTTGGTCCTTCACCTTTGTGCTGGTATCCAGTTCATCAGGAAAACATCACCCTTGCTTGTTTCACCAATTGTCCTTAGTTTCAGTTGGGCCCCTTTTGAGGTATGTTGGGGCACCTCTCTCCTTAGGATCTGCAACTATCTGAAAAAAAGAAGCAGATTCTCCAACGGAGAGTAAGTTATCACCCGGAAAATTGAGATAACAATTACTTTTTTGATAGAGAGTTTAATAGGTGTAGGCCCTTTTGTACCCCATCATTGATGGTAGCTTGATATTGGAGAGTGGGCTTATGTTTCTATATGGTTCTGACTTGTTTCCCAGCTCCAGCTATGGGTCTCATACCACTGAGGGGATCAGTTAGCCAAATCAAGAGCAGTTGGTTCCCCACCATGGCTGTGTGCCACTATTGTACTTGTGTGGGCATCATATCAGGTTATTTGTTGCTAATTAGGTTAGACAATGAGTTGCTTGGGCAGATATTGGTCATTTCCCCCATTCGCCCATGTAGCACCTTCTGGCACTAGACATGCTGACTGTCTGGGGACTGACTCTCTCCTGGCTTCCAGCCATGCCATTCCATTTTACGTGTTGTGCATTGATTTTGTATCCTGCTACTTTGCTATATGAGTTGATCACCTTCAGGAGTTTTGGCATAGAGTCTCGAGGGTCTCTTACATATGAAATCATGTCATCAACAAATAGAGCCAACTTAACTTCTTCCTTACCAAATTGTATCCCTTTTATTTCCTTCTCCTGTCTTATTGCTTGAGCTAGGACTTCCAATACTATATTGAAAACCAGAGGTGAGAGTGGACAATCCTGTCTTGTTCCTGACCTTAATGGGAATTCCTCCATTCTCTCTTCATTAGGAATTATTAGGGATTTTGGTGCTTTTGCCTTTATTATGTTAAGATATGCACCAACTATAACAATTCTTTCCAATGTTTTGATCATGAAGTGATTTGTATCTTGTCAAAGGCCTTCTCTGTGGTTTTTATGTTTTTATGTTTGACCTTGTTTATGTGGTATATTACAATGAAAGATTTCCATATGTTGAACCATCCCTGTGTTCCTGGGATGAATCCAACTTGGTCAAGGTAGATAATGCTTTTGATGTGTTGTTGCAATTGGTTTGCATGGATTTTGTTCAGGATCTTTGCACGTAAGTTCATCAGGGAAATGGGCCAATAATTTTCTTGTGCCATCTCTGCCTGGTTTTGTAATTTGGATGATACTAGCTTCATAAAAGGAGTTGGGTAGCTTTCCCTGTTCTCGAGTTGTTGGCACAGTTTGAGAAGATTTTTTTGAGTTCTTCCATGAAAGTTTCATAGAATTCAGCTGGGAAGCATTCTCTCTTGGACTCTTCTTTTGGGGGTGGTTTTTTATTAGTTTTTCAATCTCCATGAGTGTGATGGGCTCATTGAGGTGATTAATCTGCTCTGAGTTTAGGTTTGATAGACAGTATGAATCTGGATTCACTACTGAATTTTACCAGACCTTTAAGGAAGAGCTAACACCATTGCTTCTTAAGCTTTTCCAGGAAATAGAAAAAGAAGGAATTCTACTAAACTCCTTCTATGAGGCCAGCATCACCCTGATACCAAAACCAGGCAAAGATAGAACAAAAAAAGAAAATTACAGACCAATCTCCGTCATGAACATAGATGCAAAAATTCTCAACAAAATATTGGCAAACAGAATACAAGAGTACATCAAAAATATCATTCACCTGACCAAGTGGGCTTTATCCCTGAGATGCAGGAATGGTTCAACATATGCAAATCTATAAATGTAATACATTACATAAATGGGTTGAAGGACAAAAATCACATGATCATCTCATTGGATGCAGAGAAAGCATTTAAAAAAAATCCAACATCCCTTCATAATAAAAGTCCTACAGAGACTGGGAATAGAAGGAACATATCTCAATATAATAAAGGCTATTTATGACAAGCCTACAGCCAACATATTACTAAATGGGGAAAAACTGGAAGCTTTTCCACTAAAATCAGGAACAAGACAAGGGTGTCCACTGTCCCCACTTTTATTTAATATAATTTTGGAATTCTTAACCATAGCAATAAGGCAAGAGACACACATAAAAGGGATACAAATTGGAAAGGAAGAGATCAAGTTATCATTATTTGCAGATGACATGATTCTATACATAAAGGGCACTAAGGACTCTACTAGGAAACTGTTAGAGCTGATCAAAACCTACAGCCATGTAGCAGGATACAAAATAAATACACAGAAATCAGTAGCCTTCATATATGCTAACAACAAGCACACAGAGGATGAAATCAGAGAATCACTCCCATTCACAAATGCATCAAAAAAAAATAAATAAATAAATAAAGTACCTTGGAATAAACCTAACCAAGGAAGTAAAGAATCTCAACAATGAGAACTTTAAAATACTCATGCGAGAAATTGCAGAAGACACTAGAAAGTGGAGAAACATCCCTTGTTCCTGGATTAGAAGAATCAATATTGTGAAAATGACAATCTTATCTAAAGCAATCTACACATTTAATGCAATCCCTATCAAAATTCCAAAGGCAAGCCAGGCGTGGTGGTGCACGCCTTTAATCCCAGCCCTCAGGAGGCAGAGGTAGGAGGATCTCCATGAGTTCAAGGATACGCTGAGACTACAGAGTTAATTCCAGGTCAGCCTGGACTATAGTGAGACCCTACCTCGAAAAACAAACAAACAAACAAACAAAAAAAAACAAACAAACAAACAAAAATTCCAAAGGCTTTCTTCATGGAAATAGAAAAAACAATCCAAAAATTCATTTGGAATCACAAAAAACCTTCAATATCTAAAATAATACTGAGCAACAAAAATAAGGCTGGTGGTATCACCATACCTGATTTTAACCTATACTACAGAGCCATAGTAACAAACACAGCATGGTACTGGCACAAAAACAGATATGTAGATCAGTGGAACAGAATAGAGGACCAAGATGTAAGCCCAAGTAGCTATAGCCACCTGATATTTGATAAAATGCCCAAAATACTCATTGGAGAAGAGACAGCCTCTTCAGCAAATGGTGTTTTGAAAACTGGATATATATCTGCAGAAGGATGAAAATAGATTCTTCTCTCTCGCCATACACAAGAATTAAATCCAAATGGATTAAAAGACCTTAAAATCAGACCTGAAAATCTCAAACTGCTAGAGGAAAAAGTAGGGGAAACCCTTCAACATATTGGTCTTGGCAAAGACTTTCTGAATACAACCCCAATTGCTCAGGCAATAAAATCACAGATTAATCACTGCGACCTCATGAAATTACAAAGATTTTGCACTGCAAAGGACACAGTGAAAAAAGCAAAGAGGCAACCTACAGAATGGGAAAAAAATCTTCGCCAGCTATATATATGATAGACAATTAATATCTAGGATATACAAAGAACTCAAAAAGTTAAATAATAAGGAATCAAACAAGCCAATCAAAAAAAAAATGGGCTGTGGAGCTAAATAGAGCATTCTGAAAGGAAGAAATATGAATGGCATATAAGCATCTAAAAATTGTTCTACGTCACTAGTCATCATGGAACTGCAGATTAAAACTACATTGAGATTCCATCTCAATCCTGTCAGATTGGCCATCATCATGAAAACAAATAATCATAAATGTTGGCGGGGATGTTGAAAAACAGGAACCCTTCTACACTGCTGGTGGGAATGCAATCTGGTCCAGCCATTGTGGAAAACAGTGTGGAGGTTCCTAAAACAGCTAAAGATTGATCTACCATATGACCCAGCTATAGAACTCCTAGGCATATATTCAAAGGACTCATATCATTTCCTCAGAAGTATGTGCTCAACCATGTTTCTTGCTGCTCAATTTATAATAGCTGGAAAATGGAACCAGCCTATATGTCCCTCAACTGATGAGTGGATAATGAAGATGTGGCACATTTATACAATGGAGTTCTAGAGTTCTAGTCAGTGGTTAAAAAAAAAAAAAAAGGGCAGTTATGAAATTTTCAGAAAAATGGATGGACCTGGAATGGATAGATGGTCTGAATCCAAGAATTTATCCATCTCCTCCACGTTATCCCATTTTGTGGAATAGAGGTTTTTGAAATACGTTCTGATGATTCTCCCAATTTCACTATGTGTCTTGTGATTTCTCCTTTTTCATTTTGAATTTTGTTAATTTGAAGCTTCTCCTTTTTTTGCTTGATCAAATTGGCCAGCGGTTTCTCAACCTTGTTTATTTTTTCAAAGAACCAGCTCTTTGTTTTGTCAATTGTCTGAATTGTTTCCTTGGTTTCCAATTCAGTAATTTATCCTCTGATGTTAATTATTTCTTTCCTTCTGGAGCTCTTTTGGTTGGATTTTTCTTGTTTATCCAGTGCCTTTAGGTGGATGGTTAGGTTATTGATTTGGGATCTTTCTGCCTTTTTTAAAATGAAGGCATTGAGTGCTATGAATTTTCCCCTGAGGACTGCCTTCATTGTGTCCCATAAGTTTTGGTATGATGTCTTCTCATTGTCATTTAATTCCAGAAGTTGAGAGGCAGAACAGTAAAATCTTGGAAAGCTTGTGGGCTACCTAGCCTTGTGTATGCTGTGTTAATGGGAGACTTGGTTTGAAACAAGGTAGTAGAGAAGACTAACACATGAGTTTGTCCTCTGTCCTACAAGTGTGTGCCCACACTCACAAACATACTCTTACACATCATATACAAACATATATGAACAAAAAATAAGTCAACATTTGGAAGGCCTACCTAATTTTAATAAGCCAACATTTTCTAAATTGGCAATCCATGAGTTGAAAAGTAATAGTAAGGGCTGGAGGGATGGCTTAGCAGTTAACATGCTTGCCTGCAAAGCCTAAGGACCCAGGTTCAATTCCTCAGAACCCATATAGGTCAGATGCACAAGGTAGCACATACATTTGAAATTCATTTATAGTAGCTAGAGACCCTAGCATACACATACACTGTATGTATGTATAATCTGCTTCTATTTCACATTCTTTCTCTTCCTCTCTTTCTTTTTCTATCTCAAATAAACAAATAAACGAAATACTAAAGTATATATTTTTAAAAAGTAATAGTAAGAAATGATTTTATGGAACTTGAAACAAATCAAGACCATTTAAAGTGATGTTATATAAATCTTCATATTGATGGCTTTATATTTCTATTGTAACTAGCCTTTTGATGCTACTTAATGGGTGTTGTGTTATAATTGGGGGTAAATACAAACATCTTTTACAGTTACAGTTTTCTACCTTTTCTAAATACATATGTAAGTGAATCTGACTTCATTATATAGAGTTGAGACAAATCAATATAAGGTAATGGAGAAAAGCAGCAGCTCCTATTGCCATGCAGATGGCCTCTAAGAAGCCACATGGGGGATATTTACTATGAGAAGAATTCTTCTCTATATGTCATACTTCTTCATATCTCTTTTACATTCTTTCTCTTCTGGGAGGGAGCGTTGAAACAATACATTTGTTTACTAGAAGAGTTAATGTTGATTCTTTTACATAAATTAATAGAGAATTTGAAATTTTACTTTTTAATTAGTTAATTTATTTAACTTGAGAGAGTGAGAGAGAGGCAGATAGAGAAAGAGAATGGGCATGCCAGGGCCTCCAGCCACTAAAAATGAACTCTAGATGTATGTTCCCCCTTGTGCATCTGGCTTGTGTGGGTACTTGGGAATCAAACCAGAGTCCTTAGGCTTCACAGGCAAATGCCTGAACTGCTAAGCCATTTCTCCAGCCCTGGAAATTTTATTTTTATCTTCTAATTATTTATAGAAAACACATATATAAAATTGTTTATTGTTTTCAATATTTTGTGAGAGCATAAATGAGTACCAAGAAAAAGAAAATGACAGATAAGTGTTTCTCATTTGTGAAAATGTAGAATGGACTGTGAGAAGGTGAATTTTCTGTGTACAGTGTCTGAAGATTCTGGAGATAAGAAATATTTTCCTAATTATACTGATTAGGTTAGAGGACAAAGAAGGTAGGGGAACCAATTGGAAGAGCAGAGATCATAAGTTTCTACCAGAAGACTCAGAATATAAATAAAGTAAACATCACCATCCCATTAGCATTTCCAAGAATAGGACTTCCTGGTCGAGTAGACAAGAAAGGTGAGGTTGGTGGACACTGAGCTTGCTGCTGCATTGATTTGAAGGGAAGACGTTTTAGTTGACAGTGATAGAAACAGAAGCAAGTATAGGAAGGTTATCATTTAATTCAGAGTCTATGGATTCTTGTTTTCAGACCTGCACCAGTGGGTTGGATTTTGGGATGGGGTGATTGTTCCATGGGGTGTACAAAGGCTGGCAATCCACCTGAAAATTACACCAGGGCTGGAGGTGAATTGTAGAAGTATTGAGAAAGGAAGGCCACCCTATTGGAATAGTGGACATGGAGGGGAGAAGTATGGGTGTGTATATATGACATAGCCACTCAGGACAAACAGGGAGGTGGTAAGAAGGGAGTCAGAGGTAGTGACTATGGAATAAGTTGCAGCAAATTATCAAATTAGTCAAGATAGAAATTTGTCCTAAGGGTAGACATTGGTGTACTTTTGTTCAGCTGAGAGTTATTTATAGCAACATCATACTAAGAAACTTTCATAATAAAGTTGATTTACATCTTGCCTTTGCATTTTAGGAGGTATTTTTATATACTACATGATCTCTTCTCATAGAAGTTTTATGGGTTAGTGGTATTTTATTGGTTAAAAAAAACATTTAAAGTAGATTGCAGAGATGTGAAGTAATTTGCCCAAAATAGCAAATCCATTAACATATTAAAATTAAGATTTAAACCTATATTTTCCACTACAGAGCTTCCTCATTCTATCATGTTATTTTATGACTAAAGTATATCATTTAATATTAGTAGATTAGATATAATGTAAAGTCTGTTGATGACTTGTTTTATTATACTGTCTAAGAGGTTCCAAAGTAGTAGAAATTGACAGTGTCCATGAGATGCCCATGATTAAATCTGATTTCTCAAAATTTTATCTTCCAATTGGTCCTGACAGCTGGTGCAGATGCAGTCTCATCTTTCCACTTCTCATTATTTGAGTGGAAATTTCTGCAAGGAAGATATTAATTGCATAGATGGTGTGTTCTTGTTCCTGTTACACTCAACACAGCATTGGAATCTGGAAAAGGGAGGGACTTTTTGTCCTTGGAAACTTCCTCCCTGATTTGGAAGTATTGCTCAGCATTTTCAGGCTTTTACCATGATCTCTTGGTAAAGTATATGAATAAAATAAACTTCAAGGCCTGGGGATATGGTTTAGCAGTTAAAGGTATATGTTTGCAAGCCTGATGACCTAAGTCCAATCCTCTTCAGCACCAACATAAAGCCAGACACAAAGTACTGCACATGTCTCTAATCCCCATGCTCCTATGGAAATAGGAAGTGTAGCTAGGAGAATCCAGAAACTTGAAAGCAGCAAGGGCATAACAGACCCTGTCTCAAAAAAGAGGAGAAAAACATTCAGAGGTTTTCCTCTGATCTCCACTTGCAAGATGGGCACATGCATAACCTGTGTACACATGTCTCATACTTAAACACATATGCACATACACATAGATGAATAATAAAAATAGATAAAAATAAAATAAACCTCAAGATACACATCAATTCAGTTATTCTTACTCCTTGGAAGGCTTGATGGACATAAGAGAATTTAGAGAAAGCCACAGAGCCTCAACAACAACAACAAAAAAGATTGAACTGATTTGTCAGTGAATAACATCATGTACAAATCATTATAAATCTTTTTATCAGTTATCGTCTGATGTCCTAGCTGTGCTTATTCTTTCTCTCCTCAGCTTTCTTACTTGGCTAACATGGCTGCTGGGATCTGGAACAGAGCATTAAGGCATGTCTCATCCTCACAGTACAATCTTGGAATAAAGGCAGGAAGCAAGGATGCAAATTAAAATAGAAGACACTCTCTTCACAAATTTTTCTTGCAAGATTAAAAATACACCAAATTTATGCCCTCAACTCCAGTATTCTCCCTCACACACTATACAGTAGCCTGCATGGAAAATGTGGGGTTGCCACACCTTCATTAAATTCCACTGTATTTGTTATTGTCATGTCACTATGACCAAAACAACATAAGGAAAGGTGTATTTTAGCTCAACATTTCAGGGAATTGAGTATACCAAAGCAAAAAAGACATGGTGAAGTCTCTCCACCCATTGGCAATGGAACTGTGCAGCAGTAGCTGTTAGCATTCCTATGTCAACATTGCAACATGCATGCAGCACACAGAACAGGTCAATCAAGGGTGGCTATAATTTTCAAAGTCCTACCCTTGCCAACTATGTGCCACCTCAAAAGGCTCCATAATTATCAAAATAATGTCACCAAAAGGGGACAAAATATTTAAAACTTGAGCCTGCAGGGTACATGTAAGATTTAAACCATAACATCCCATGCCTGGCCACCAAAGGGCATCTTATAATACAACATGCACCTAGATAAATGTTAGCAATCCCTGTATTCTTAACTACTGTATCAGTATGAAAAAGTACAAAGTGGAAAGACTTTTCTGAGAATCAGGGTCCTCTCCTTTCTGAAAGCCCCTGTAAAATCAAATAATTTATATATAAATAATATGCAAAGGTACAAGGTAGACGTTCTGATTCTAAAAACAAAAGACAGAAAAGAGGCTAGGAGGGAAAGAATTAATGTGAAATCAAAATCCATCAGAGCAAAAATTAAGCCCTATTGGTTCCTGTCCAGCATCTTTTTTTTAAAAAATAAAATAAATCATCATCTCTCAATTTCCAGGAAAATTGCCAACAGATCCCTTGTTCCTTTCTGAAACTTCATTAATGGGCTTTACAGTCCACACTTCAATGAGTATTCTGACCTTCAGAATTCCCACATGGTGGTCCATAAAGCTCTGTCTGGGTTTCATAGCCTGCATCCCTAAACTTCCAAATACCTGCTGAAAACCACACCCGAAGCTTATGAACAAAATGGTTAGGCTTAGTCAAAGAAATGACTTCACATCTCTAGTAACAATTTCTCTTATTTTCATATTAAGTGACTCAAGTATACAACAACTACAAAATGGCACCACAAACTAGATTCTAAATGTTCAAGAGGGATACATTTCAGATTACAGCCAAAATAGCTGTGAATGCATGTGGATGTCACCCTACTCTCCCTGTGACAAGTTTGTATACAAAAGTAGGGAGGAGGTCTGAAGCAGCAACTGTCCAAAACACTTTCCACTAAAAAGGGTACAACTTTAACTCCAGACTTCTGTGAGTGTGATACTGAAGTACCAGACCTCATTTTTACTTGAAGTTAGAGAGTCTAATGAGATAAGCCAGGAGCTGAAAAACTTGCTCACTAAAGTGGCATAATGAATATTTCAGGATTTGGGGGTCTGTCTTACAACTACTCAGCTTTGATGATACAGCCCCAAAGTAGGTATGGGGATCTGAGGAGATATCCCCACAGGTAAAAGTGCTTGCTTGCAAAGACTATTAACCCAAATTTAATCTTCTCTAGCACACAGACAGAAGAATGACAAATGTGTCTGTTGATCTCATTGTGCCTATGCAATGGGAAGTGAAGAAGGAAAATCCGAAACTAATGAGACTAGACTGCTGTTTGTTTCCAAAATCAAAACAAGACAGACCTTGTCTAAAGAAAGATAGAAGAGACTTTCAGTTAAGATGGCGATGTAGGTACCACATCAAAGCAGCCTGGGGGGAAAAAGACCAAAAAAAAAAAAAAAAAAAACCCAGCAAAATATACACTTTTCCTAAAAAGTGAGGTGTATAGGAAATTGAAGGAACAGCGGAGAAGTAGAAGAGATCCAGAGCATCCAGAGCCCGCACAGGCTGGCAAAAGCAGCCCCGGGAGCTCTGTCAACCACGGCGGCAGTGGCAGCGGAACACCAGAAAGCCTCTAGACTCGGCTCCAGCCACAGGAAAAGCCAGGTGTGGGGAGCTTCCCCTCCCACTGGGGCTCTCTGCAACTCAGGAAACGTGAAGGGAGAGCGGCAGTGAGTAACAGAGGAGCAGAACATGAGGTAGAAGAACACGTGGAACAGCGAGAGATCCAGAGCAGCTGTAGCTAGCTCCCTCCCATCCCCAACCGCCTGAGCCCAGCTCCAGCAAACAGAGCAGCGGTCCCGGGACTGGCCACGCCAACTTGGGCCGACAGCAGGACCCAGCAGCTCCAGCACTGGTAACAGAGGCCCCAACAGCAGCAGTCCCATGAGCGGCAGCAGTGGCAGACCCAGCAACAGCCAACCCAGGAGCAGCAGCAGCTTCAGCAGGAGTAGTGGCTCCAGAAGTGGCAGCTACAGCAGCAGTGGCAGCAGCAGCAGTGGGCCCAGCAGCAGCAGCTTCAGCTGCTGACAGACCCATCAGAGACAGCTTCAGCAGCAGCACTTCCAGCAACAGGGGTGCTGATCTGCAGGGCCACAGTTGGCAGGCTCAGTTTGCCCCACAGGAAAAGTCAGTGCCCAGCTCCAGAAATCAGAATAGCAGCCCAAAGACCAGGCAGCAACTTGAATGAGACCAAAATTATCCAAGGTAACTGGGATTGCACCAGGGAAGGGTCTCACTTGGTCACAAGCTGACTTGGATCCCTCAACACACCATAAATCTTAACCTCTATGTTGATAGAGGATCTGTTTGTAATAATAACTACTCTGGCATACATACTTCAGGCTGGTTTTGATTGAATGGGTACAGTGTTTAGATAACATTTAGAATCTACCTGTATTTTATTACACTCAGCCTACTTGAATACTCCCATAGCAAGGAAATACCATCCCTGGGAGCACCTTTGTAGATACTCTGTGAGTCTTAAGAGCCACATCTAACACCTTAAGCTCCTACCCTGAAAATATATAACATCAAGCCAACTGATACAGCTAAGAATACCCAGATAGCTAGAAAATCCAAGTATTAGCTTAATCCAAGATGCAAAAATATATACATTATAACACAAGAAACACTAAAAAGCAAGATGATATAAATCCACCTAAAAGTATTAATGCATCAGAAATGACCTCCAGTGAGAATGAGTTAGAGGGAATGCCTGAGAAAGATTTCAAAAGAATGACTGTAAATATGTTCAAAGAAGTCAGAGAACAAATCAAAGGAGTCAAAGAAGAACTTAAAGAGGAAATCAAAGGAATCAAAGAAGATGCAGAACACCAATTTCATGAAATAAAGAAGGCAATAGAAGACATAAATAAGGAAATAGAAATAATAAAGAAAAACCAGTCAGAATTACTAGCAATGAGGAACACAGTTAATGAAATAAAAAACTCTGTAGAAAATCTCACCAGTAGAATGGATGAAGGAGAGGACAGAATATCTAAGCTAGAAGACCAGGTGGCAGATCTAATACAGTCCAACAAAGAGAAAGACAAACTTATAGAAAAGTATGAGTGGGAATTTCAAGATATTTGGGACACTATGAAAAGATCAAATATAAGAATTCAGGGCATAGTAGGAGGAGAAGAATTCCACTCCAAAGGCATAGTAGATGTCTTCAACAAAATCATAGAAGAAAACTTCCCCCAAATTGGGAAAGAAATGCCAATGAAGATACAGGAAGCCTTTAGAACCCCAGCCAGACAAATCCTGGAAAGAACCTCTCCTCGTCATATTATAATCAAACTAACAAACACACAAACCAAGGAAAAAATACTGAAAGCAGTTACAGAGAAAAATCAAGTTACCTACAAAAGCAAGCCCATCAGGATTACAGCAGATTATTCAACACAAACTTTTAAAGCCAGAAGGGCTTGGAGTGATATATTCCATGTTCTGAAAGATAACAACTGTCAACCAGGTTACTTTATCCTGCAGAGTTATCCATTCAAATAGATGGAGAAATAAGGACATTCCACAACAAAAGCAGGTTAAAGGAGTATTTGAAGACAAAACCAGCTCTACAGAAAATACTTGAGGCTTCTTCCGGTTAAGATGGCGGCATAGGTACCACGCCAAAGCAGCCTAGGGGGGATAAAGACCAAAAAAACTCAGCAAAATACACACTTTTACTAAAAAGTGAGGTGTATAGGAAATTGAAGTGGCAGCGGAGAAGTAGGAGAGTTATAGAGCATCCAGAGCCTGCACAGGCGGGAAAAGCAGCTCCAGCAGCTTGGCCAACCACCGCGGTCGCGGCGCAGCAGAAAACCGCCAGACTCGGCTCGAGCCGCAGGAAAAGCGAGGTGCGGGATTTTCCCCTCACACTGCGCTCTCCACAACTCGGAAACGTGAAGGGAGAGCGGCAGCGAGCAGCGGAGGAGCAGACCGCGAGGTAGAAGAACACGTGGAACAGCGAGACAACCAGAGCAGCCGTGGCTCCCTCCCCTCCCCCACCGCCTGAACCCAGCTCCAGCGAACAGAGCAGCGGCTCGGGACCCGGCCACGTCAACTTAGGCTGACAACGGGACCCAAGCAGGAGCAGAGTTCGGGAGCAACATCAGCAGCTCCAGTTCTGGTACCAGCAGCCCCAGCAGCAGCAGACCCAGGAGCGGCAGCAGCGGCAGATCCTGCAACAGCAGCTTCAGGGGGAGCAGTGGCAGTGGACACAGCAGTAGAAGCTTCAGCAGCAGTGGTGGCTCCAGCAGTGGCAGCTGCAGCAGCAGAAGAGGCAGCAGCAGCGGCTCAGTTTGCCCCGTAGGAAAAGCAAGTGCCCAGCTCCAGAAATCAGAACAGCAGCCCGACGACCCAGGCAGCAACTTGACTGAGACCAAAATCACCCAAGGTAACTGGGATTGCACCAGGGAAGGGTCTCACTTGGTCACAAGCTCACTTGGATACCAGAACAGACCAGAAATCTAAACCTCTTTGTTGATAGAGGATCTGGCCATTATAATAACTACTCTTGCATACATACTCGGGGCTATTTTTGATTGAATGTGTACAGTGTTTAGTTAAATTTTAGAATCTACCTGTGTTTTATTCCACTCAGCCTGCTTGAATACTCCTATAGCAGGGAAACTCAACCCCTAAGAACATCTTTGTAGGTACTCTGAGAGTCTTAAGAGCCACACCTAATACCTTAAGGTCAGAAAATACTTGATAGAATCCTCCATGCTGAAGAAAAGGAAAAGCACACATATAAGGAACCTAGAAAAAACAAGCGATACTCAAATACTAGTTAACAGAAGAGAGCACAGGTAGAACCGGAACCACAAAAAAAAAAAAAAAAAAAGGCAAACATAAATACACACCTTTCAATAATATCTCTTAATATCAATGGCCTCAAAACCCCAACAAAAAGACATAGGTTTGGAGACTGGGTTAAAAATCATGATCATACAATTTGTTGTCTACAAGAAACTCACATTTCTACAAAGGATAGACATTGTCTTAGGGTGAAAGGTTGGAAGACATTGTTTCAAGCAAATGGGCCTAGAAAACAAGCAGGGGTTGCTATCCTAATATCTGACAAGGTAGACTTCAGTGCAATGTTAGTCAAGAAAGATAAAGAAGGTCACTTTATATTGATTAAGGGCATAATCCAACAGGAGGACATTGCAATCCTAAACATATATGTAACTAACATGTGGGCTCCCAAATTCATCAAACAAACACTATTAGATCTAAGGTCAGACATAACACCAAACACAGTGGTGGTGGGTGACCTTAACAACCCACTCTCATCAATTGACAGGTCATCCCGGGAAAAAATAAGCAGACAGGCATCTGGACTAAATGAAATCATAGAAGGAATGGACCTAACAGATATATACAGGACATTTCATCCAAAGGCTGCAGAATATACATTCTTTTCAGCAGCACATAGTACATTCTCTAAAATAGAACATATATTAGGACACAAAGCAAATCTTAACAAATTCAGGAAAATTGAAATAATTCCTTGAATTCTATCTGACCACAATGGAATTAAACTACAAATCAGTAGCAAGAAAGGCTATAGAGCATACACAAAATCATGGAAAGTAAACAACACACTACTAAATGATAAATGGGTCAATGAAGAAACCAAGAAAGAAATCAAAAAATTTATAGAGTCAAACGATAATGAGAACACAACATATCAAATCTCTGGGACACAATGAAGGCAGTTCCAAGAGGTAAATTTTTAGCCTTAAATGCCTATATTAAGAAATTAGAAAGGTCGCAAGTAAATGACCTAATGCTTCACCTTAAAGCCTTGGAAAAAGAAGAACAAGGCAAACCAAAAATCAGTAGGCGGGAAGAAATAATAAAGATTATGGCACAAATTAATGAAATAGAAACAACAACAACAAAAAAAAAAAACGATCCGAAGAATTAATGAAACAAAGAGTTGGTTCTTTGAAAGGATAAACAAGATTGATAAGCCCTTAGCAAATCTGACCAAAAGAAAGAGAGAAGAGACACAAATTAATAAAATCAGAGAAGAAAAAGGTAACATCACAACAGATTCCAGAGAAATTAAAAAAATCATAGGTACATACTATAAAAGCATATACTCAACAAAGTATGAAAATCTGAAAGAAATGCATGATTTCTTTGATCTATATGACCTACGTAAATTAAATCAAAATGAGATTAATCATTTAAATAGACCTATAACAAACATGGAGTTCCGAACAGTTATCAATAATCTCCCAACTAAATAAAGCCCAGGCCCAGATGGATTCACTGCTGAATTTTACCAGACCTTTAAGGAAGAGCTTACACCATTGCTTCTTAAGCTTTTCCAGGAAATGGAAAAAGAAGGAATTCGACCAAACTCCTTCTATGAGGCCAGCATCACCCTGATACCAAAACCAGGCAAAGCTACAACAAAAAAAAGAAAATTACAGACCAATCTCCCTCATGAAAATACATGCAAAAATTCTCAACAACATATTGGCAAACAGAATACAAGAGTATATCATTCACCCTGACCAAGTAGGCTTTATCCCCAAGATGCAGGGATGGTTCAATATACACAAATCTATAAATGTAATACATTATATAAATGGGTTGAAGGACAAAAATCACATGATCATCTCATTAGACGCAGAGAAAGCATTTGAAAAAATCCAACATCCCTTCATGATAAAAGTCCTACAGAGACTGGGAATAGAAGGAACAAATCTCAATATAATAAAAGCTATTTATGACAAGCCTATAGCCAACATATTACTAAATGGGAAAAAACTGGAAGCTTTTCCACTAAAATCAGGAACAAGACAAGGGTGTCCACTGTCCCCACTTTTATTTAATATAGTCCTGGAAGTCTTAGCCATAGCAATAAGGCATGAGATGCACATAAAAGGGATACAAATTGGAAAGGAAGGAATCAAGTTATCATTATTTGCAGATGACATGATTCTATATATAAAGGAATCAAGTCTCTACCAGCAATCTTTTAGAGCTGATAAACACCTACATCAATGTAGCAGGATACAAAATAAATACACAGAAACCAGTAGCCATCATATATGCTAACAACAGACACACAGAGGATGAAATCAGAGAATCACTCCCATTCACAATTGCATGAAAATAAATAAATAAATAAATAAATAAAGTACCTTGGAATAAACCTAGCCAAGGAAGTAAAGAATCTCTACAATGAGAACTTTAAAACACTCAAGAGAGAAATTGCAGAAGACACTAGAAAGTGGAGAAGCATCCCTTGTTCCTCGATTGGAAGAATCAATATTGTGAAAATGGCAATATTTCCAAAAGCAATCTACACATTTAATGCAATCCCTATCAAAATTCCAAAAGCATTCTTCATGGAAATAGAAAAAAACAATCCAAAAATTCATTTGGAATCACAAAAAACCGTGAATATCTTAAATAATATTGAGCAACAAAAATAAGGCTGGTGGTATCACCATACCTGATTTTAACCTACGCTATGGAGCCATAGTAACAAAAACAGCATTGTACTGGCCCAAAAACAGACATGTAGACCAGTGTAACAGAATAGAGGACCCAGATGTAAGCCCAAGTAGGTATAGCCACCTGATATTCGATAAAAATGCCCAAAATACTCATTGGAGAAGAGACAGCCTCTTCAGTAAATGGTATTGGGAAAACTAGATATATATCTGCAGAAGGATGAAAATAGATTCTTCTCTCTCGCCATGCACAAGAATTAAGTCCAAATGGATTAAAGACCTTAACATCAGACCTGAAAATCTCAAACTGCTAGTGGAAAAAGTAGGGGAAACCCTTCAACATATTGGTCTTGGCAAAGACTTTCTGAATACAACCCCAATTGCTCAGGCAATAAAACCAAAGATTAATCACTGGGACCTCATGAAATTACAAAGATTTTGCACCGCAAAGGACACAGTGAAAAAAGCAAAGAGGCAACCTACAGAATGGGAAACAATCTTCACCTGCTATATATCTGATAGAGGATTAATATCTAGGATATACAAAGAACTCAAAAAGTTAAATAATAAGGAATCAAACAAGCCAATCAAAAAATGGTCTATGGAGCTAAATAGAGCGTTCTCAAAGGAAGAAATACGAATGGCATATAAGCATCTAAAAATATGTTCTACGTCACTAGCCATCAGGAAAATGCTTATTAAAACTACATTGAGATTCCATCTCACTCCTGTCAGATTGGCCACCATCATGAAAACAAACGATCATAAATGTTGGCGGGGATGTGGAAAAAAAGGAACCCTTCTGCACTGCTGGTGGGAATGCAATCTGGTCCAGCCATTGTGGAAATCAGTGTGGAGGTTCCTAAAACAGCTAGAGATTGATCTACCATATGACCCAGCTATAGCACTACTAGGCATATATCCAAAGGACTCATCTCATTTCCTTAGAAGTACGTGCTCAACCATGTTTATTGCTGCTCAATTAATAATAGCTGGGAAATGGAACCAGCCTAGATGTCCCTCAACTGATGAGTGGATAATGAAGATGTGGCACACTTATACAATGGAGTTCTACTCAGCGGTAAAAATAAATAAATAAATAAATAAAATGAAGTTATGAAATTTTCAGAAAAATGGATGGACCTGGAAAGGATCATACTAATTGAGGTAACGCAGGTCCAGAAAGCCAAACGCCACATGTTCTTTCTCATATGTGGATCCTAGCTACAGATGAGTGGGCTTATGAGTGAGAATGAAAATACTTAGTAGCAGAGGCCAGTAAGTTAAAAAGGAGACATAAAGGGAAGATTAAGGAAGGGAGGAGGGTACTTAATAGATTGATATTGTATATATGTAAGTACAATGATTGTTATGGGGAGGTAATATGATGGAGAATGGAATTTCAAAGGAGAAAATCGGGGGAGGGACGGAATTAACACGGGATTTTTTTGTAATCATGGAAAATGCTAATAAAAATTTAAAAAAATTAAAATTAAAAACAGGAAAAAATAAAGAAAGATAGAAGAACACAGACACCTCAGGGTTGTCTTCTGACTTTCCACATACATACTGGGACACATGTACACACATATACACACAGTTGTTATGGTCAGTATACAAATGAGAAGTTCTCTCTGTTTCAGTGGAATTTTATTAACATAAACAGGTTTTAATCTATGAATTGTGATTTATAAACCCATAAAATGTGGGCCGAGTAATACAAACATTTTTTTTTTTTTTTACCTACAATGAAATTTAAAGTATTTGGAAAAATAAGGACCCTGGACATAGGAGCCAAGAAGTTAGACTGTTGTATGGCACTAATAAAGATTACAAAACAGTCATTTGATAGGTAGCTTAGGGTAACAAGGCTGGCGATTAAAGTGAACAATTTTTCCTTGACTAGATTCTAGAAATGCCCTTGGACCTAAGCAAACTTGTCTAAATATATGGCATGAGATCTATTTGTGTTTTCTTATCATTTTCCCCCCTAACTTTGACAAATAGATGTGAATAAGATTGCTAGGTGCCTATTTGTGTTGCTGGGACAAAACAAGCAAAAGAAGGTCTTGGGAGGAAAAGATTTATTTTGTTTTACATTCTCAAGTGTAAATTTCATGATGGGATGGAAAAGACAGCAAAGCCATAGCACATAAAAAACAAACAAACAAACAACAACAACAACAACAACAACAACAACAAAAAACCCAGCAGCAGGTGAGTAATCTGAGCTCTGACAAGAGTGAGCTAGCTATCACACTTCAAAGCCTGTCTTCACCTCTCAAATTGCCACCAACTGGGAACCAAGCACTCAAAACATATGAGCTTATGGGTGACATCTGATGCAAACCACTACATACTACCTCCGGTTCCCATAGGCTTATACCATATTATGAGGAACAAAATGCACTATTTCTAAATTTAAAATCTACATAATTTTTTAATTAATAGCAACATTTTTCAAACATACCCATAGTTTAGAATCTGTTTTTTGGATATGGTTCTGACTTGTTTCTTATTGTTTTTATTCCACTGAGTGGATCCATTAGCAAAATAAAGAGCAGTTGGTTACTCACCATGGCTGTGTGCCACTATTGCACTGTGTGAGCATTACCTCAGGTTGCTTGCTGATGAGTAGCTTAAACCATCAGTTGCTTGGACAGATGTTGGTCATTTTACCCCAGTTGCTCATGTAGCACCGTCTGACACTAGACAAGCTAACAGACTGGGGACTGACTTTCTTCCAGATTCCAGCCAGGTTACTCCATGCTCAGTACCAACAGCATATGGTGTCTTTGGAAGTAGGGTCTTACCACTAACCTTTGGTTGGTCATCAAGTACTCTGACAGAAATCTGTCTTCTTTTGGGAAACCTTGTAGGTCTCTCTGATCAACAGCAGGTTTCCTTGGTAGCCGTATCATAACCTTGGTATCACCAAAATCCTGGATTCATCATGCCATGGTCCTATATGGCCTCCGTAGAGGCACTACAATAACCTTGCCTCACGGTACCCAGTAGCTATTCAAAAGAACTATGGTGTACATCCAATGACACTCTGTTTCCTGCATTTGTTATATTTCGCAAACTGAGTAGCCTACCAACTTTGCTCATTCATGGGGAAACAAAGTGGACTATAAAGAACAGTAACTCCTTCAAAGAATAGGAAAACTCCTTTGGCAAACCTCTTATCCAAATGCAGAACAGTTTTCCCCATCTGAGACATGGTAATCTCTGTAGTCTTTAGCACAAAACTTTCATTTCTGTTTGTGCTATGTCCTTCTGCTTACATCAGTCCATTTCTTCTAAACTCAACCCTGCTCAATGTCTCAGGATATAGGAAGAATACAGGCAGCCTCTCATACAAACTACTTTTAGTCCAGTCTACACAAAGTTCTTTTTGCACTTCATAAGCTAAGCCTGCATATTGATTTTCTGCAGTTAAATCTTTCAAACTCCTACCAAAATTGCCTATCGAGCTCTGCTTGTAGCACTGAAAGTTTTCTCCAGTCCAAAGTATCAAATCTTTCTATATTCCTCCCACAAACACATTCCAAACACATGATAAGATTCCCCACCACCCCTCTCTCTCCCTCTCTTTCTCTCTCTCTCTTCACTATTACAAACGGGTACATCATGTGTTGGTACTATCCTTTCCCTCATCCCTGTTCTCATTCCACTTGTGGTCCTGCTCAGTGGAGTTGCTGATATTCCCCATGTGGTTGTAGGCTATGCATTGTGAGAGAAGTCAGAGATTGGGGGTGAAGGCAATGCTTCTGGGTATGATGTCCCAACCTGTGGGTCTTTACAATTTTTCCACCCTATCTTCTGAAAAGTTCCTCAAGCCATTTTGGGTATATTTTAAGTCAGTGATGAGATCTTAGGAGCCTCTGGATCTCTGCTTTGGTATGTGATGAGTATCCTCAAGGTCTGGCTCCTTCACCCTGGCACTGATTTTCAGTCTTATCATGGAAGCAGCACTCTTGTACATCTCCCCACTTCCTCTGGTTTTACCTGAATCTTGGCTTAAGTACAATAGTTGGTTTACTTCCTCAGGTTTCACTAACTTCTGAGAAAAAAGATAGCTTCTCCAAAGGGGAGTGAAGTCAGCATAAGTTAAATGGGATAGACATTATTTTTTAATTTATTTGTGAGAGAGAGGGAGAGAGAGAGAGAGAGAGAGAGAGAGAGAAAGAGAATGGGCATGCCATGGCTCCCAAACACTGCAAATGAACTACTTATTCATGTGCCACTTTGTGAATCTGGCTTATGTGGGTCCTAGGATATTAAACCAAGGTCCTTTGGCTTTGCCGGCAAGCATCTTAACCACTAAGCCTTCTCTTCAGCCCAGGATAAGCATTGATAATTTAGGGAGAATTTGATAGATGTAGCCCCTCTTTTAGGCTAAGACTAGTGGAGCTTGTCATTGGAGAGCATAATCTTTGTCTCCATAGGATTCTGACCTGGTTTTTAGTTCCATATATGGGTTCCTTTTCACTGAGTGGGTCTCTCAGCCAATCAGAGATTTATTGCAGCAGTGACCTCATGTTCATTACCTCTTTTCTGTTGTGCATTGCTTACACATAACATCTACCAGAAAGCAGCTCATGGGATGAAAGGAATTATTATGGCTTAACATCTGGAGGAGAAGCCTCAAGATGGAAGGAAAAATATGGTTGAGAAGAGCTTGGACATCTCCTCTTTGCCACATCATGTAGAAAACAGCAACATGACAGTGAATTGAGCTCTGGCAAGGAGGAACTACCTACAACACCCAAACAACAGGATTCAATCAGCAGCACTCCACTGTCAAGATCACTGCAGCTAGGGACCAAGCATTGAAAATGCATGTGTTTATGAGGGACACCTGATTCAAACCACCACATATAATATCTTGGTTTTTCTTATCTCTTCCTTCTCAAAGGAATTCCTTTTCCCTAGAAATCTGACAGAAAGACATGAATAAGATTACAAAGAGTCTGGACACATGATATAAAAACTACTGATAAGCTCAACTCTCATCTAGTAAATTTTCATTCAAGACCCCAACCAGGGTCTTGAGGTGAGCTTTCCCATTTTTGGGAACCCCTCCTGGCTTCTTCCCTCCTCTTAAACTACATAATCCCTATAACAAAATCTTTCTAGACTTACCATTTATGGTTTTTAGAATTCATTTGTTGAAGTTTATAAGAACCTGGAGGCTACTGGCTCAGTGGGAGTTTTTTTGTGACTGTAAGAATCTGGCATCATAATTCCTAAGTTACAGCCCAATCAAGAGCTGAGAGAATATACATTAATCTCAAAAAAAAAAAAAAAAAACCAAATTACTGTATTGGCATTATGAGAGAGACACTTGTTATAGATGTCAGTAAGAAATCCAAGAGGAAACCCTTACTTAGCTCACCAGATATGTAGATCCCAACATCATCATATAGGAACACGAGATCCTTTCTTAAACTTCTGTTGTCCCTGACCTTTAGCCTGAATCTGAGACATCAATGGTTTTATTGTATCCTGTCAAATGACAGGAGTCTATTACTTTCCAGCTCATAGCAGCTCCCTATTATAAACCTCCGGCTTCCTCATGTGGGTCATGAATTGCTTCCTGTTTCTCCTGATTCCTGCAAATTCCTTCTTGTCAGGTAGCTAGAGGTAAATTTCTTTCTGAAAAGACTATGAGATGACATTGTAGACATGACAAAATCCTTCATTGTTTCCTTGTTTCAATCATTTTTTTTTAAAGGGAGAAGATAATTAGTTTTATAATTTACCAGACAGCAGACTTAGGAGAATGAGAAATAAAATACAAGTGGAAAATATCATACAGAAAATAGAAAAATTGCTTTTTGAAGGGATTATAAATGCTAGCACTATATCATTTGTCTTTACATGGCTCTGAGGTTCCAAACTTGGGTACGCATATTTGTTTAAAAAGTTTATCCACTGAGCAATCACCATAGTCCTAGAAATATTAATAGTAAGAAAAATAGACACATTGTATAAGGCACAGTGTTCAATGTAGATTTGGGGAACTAGACAAAGGAGTATATGGAGCTCAAGTAATTGGGCCCCTTATAAAGAGATAGAAACTGCCTCTGGGTAGTCAATCAGAAAATGAGTTCATTATGTAGTGAGTGGTTTGTGAGATCGTTGAGAAGGTTAGATGTCCTGTATATCTGAGAGGGGGTACAGTTAGGGTGACTGAATCCCTGAAGGTAAAAAAGGCAGGAAAGTTGGCACTTGCTGGAAATCAAAGATGATTGACTTCTGATATCTTTTGCCTAGTTCCCTAGACCTGTTTTTCCATAAACAGTCAGGACCTGCCCCTCCTAGGATCTGCTTTCACAGGAAACAGTGTGGCTAATCAAGTTAAGCCCCTGGAACATGGTGTCAGGGCTAACTGAGGCAGCCCCTAACCCTAACTAACCAGTTTTCCCTCTGGTTCACCTGAGCAAGAAGACAGCCCACCACTATAAGGTTATAAATACCTTTACCAAGGTAGGGGAGGCTCTCTGACCACTTGTAAACTTCTAGCTGTGGGAGAGTTTTTCCCTTGGATGGGCCTGCACCCAGGCCCAGTCAGGAGGCCCCCTAGCCCTTATTCTCCACATGGTTCCTTTACCTCCTCAAGCTCCCCACATGGCAGGAGCTCCTTGAACTTTCTTTTCTTTCTTCTTTGTATGGTTTATCCAGGGCTTCCACGTAAGATTTCTAGCCATGTGGGTGCCTTTCCTTGGCTCTGTACTTGCCTCAATAAATATAATAATTTAATAAGTATCCTTCTCAGTTCTCTCTTTTATTAAATTCTTTGGCTAAAATTAGAAATGAACTTGGGTTCAAGGTTCAAGGACTTTTCTGGACTCCTAGAACCCCATTACATATCAATAATTTTCTCATTGATGGTATAAAAAATATTCAACCACAAGCAACTTAAAGAAAGACAAAAGGGTTAATTGACTGAAGAGATTGCTTAGTGGTTAAGGTGCTTGCCTGAAAAGCCAAAGGACTCTGGTTTGATTCCCCAGGACCCATGTAAGCCAGATGCACAAGGTGGTGTATACATTTGCAGTTTCGTTTTCAGTTTCTGGAGGCCCTGGAATGCCTATTCTCTTTCTTTGTCATTGTGGTGATGAGGGGTGGTCAATGCCTCTAGGCTCTTTCGTTCTTTCTACTTCCTCTTCCACAAAATTCCCTGAGCCATTGTGGGAATCATTCTTACTCACTGAGCCACTGGTAAAGTTTTATCATGATGGAGAAAGCAAGTCAGGCCAGAGCAGGAAGCCCATGTCACATTATGTCAGCAATCTGAAATCAGAGAAAGAGAGAAAGCATCAAGTAGGATCAAATAATAACACCTCAAGGCCTGCCTCCAGTGGCTCATTTCCTCTAGCAAGGCTCTACTTCTTAACAGTACCAATGGTTAGGGACCAAGTAATTCAAGCACGAGAGCTTAAATAGGGGGCATTTCACATTCAAACCACAGAGCTCATATCAGCAGGCAGGAACAAAGGAACTAAGAATAAACAATCAGCCTGTCCTCGTGGTAGGGAAATTGAGTCCTAAAAAACTGAGAGACTTGCCCTAGGTCTTCCATGAGCAAAAGCTGTGGAGACTTGTGACCACATGCACACCTCAGACTTATACTGTGGCCAAGTAGACATTGCCCTCAACTCCCCAAAACTTTTATCAGAAATGCATGAGTCAGGAAAATAGTAGCCATTGCATGGAGGTTTCAAAGAAACATTTGAAGTATGTTGTGTTGGGACATCTTGGCCTTATTTATAGACAGAAACAACAGTGGTCACTTTCATGTTACAAAGAAAAAATATAAGCATTCTAACTTAGCTTCATCCCCTTTATCACTACAAATAAATACTAATTATTCCTTTAGGCATAGGTTTTCAAGAATTCAGTCATCCTGAGGTATAACTGGACACCCTAAGTAAGATGCCTCAACACAATGTCTGAAAGAGTTATTAGTCATGTGCCTGTTTTTTTTTCTTCAATTTTATTAACATTTTCCATGATTATAAAAAGTATCCCAATGTAATACCCCCCGCCCACTTTTTCCCCTTTGAAATTCCCTTCTCCATCATATCCACTCCCCATCTCAATAAGTATTTCCTCTATTTGGATGCCATGATCCTTCCCCTCCTTATGATGGTCTTATCTAGATAGTGTCAGGCATTATGAGTTCATGGATATCGAGGCCAATTTTTTGTCTGGAGGGAGCACATTGTAAGGAGTCCAACCCTTCTTTGGCTCTTACATTCTTTCTGCTACCCTTCCACATTAGACCCTGAGCCTTGGAAACTGTGATTGAGATGTTACTCAGTACTATAGTTATTCTTTCCAGCATCATTATACCTTCTGAGTCGTCCCAAGGTCACTACCATCTGAAAAGAGAAGATTCTCTATCCAAAGTGAGAGTAGCATTAATGTAAGGGTATGGATATCAAGAGAAGTGCTTACTGGGCAGTTTTATAAGCATAGTATATACACTAATCCAGACATCAGCAGATGTTACAACCCTAGGGCTCATGACTACCCCTGTTTTAAGTTTTCAGTATCAGGGATGTATTCCTTCCCTTGGAATGGGCTTCCACTCCAATTGGAGGGCAGTTGGTTTCCACCATGACAGACATGCCACTATTGCACCCATTGGATAATTTGGCCTGGCTGGCCAATTATAAGGCTTGCAGTGTACACTGATGAGTATCTTCACTGGTGGTGTAACTTTCTCCCATTGAACTACATGTAGAATGGCTTCTTCCAGCTTTATGTCAGCTAGTCTACATGTAGGAAGTTATCAGCTCAGTTCCAGCAGGATTTCTCAGTGGCCTTGCAGCCCAAGTATGTGGAGTCTTCAGCAAGAAGGTCTTACCATCTATTCCTGGTGGGAAAGCAGGGTCCCCAGCAATGACCTATAATGTTTTGGGGGCATCAGGGACCTCCCTGGCCAACAACTCACTGGAAGTATCCCATCACTGGCACTGAAAATTTTCTAAAAATGATCTACGGCTCCTGAGTGTTCCATTGTCCAATCTGAAGGATTCCATATGATTTATTTATATCCTTTTAGATCTTCATTAGCCCTCCCTCCACCTTTACTTTACTGAATCTCCTCCCCTGCATTTCCCTAATGAGTAGGGACATAGAACATTTTTTTAGATGCTTATACACCATCCGTATTTCTTTTTTTGAGAACTCTCTATTTATCTCCATAGCCCATTTTTTTTAAAAATTATTTATTTATTTATTTGAGAGCGACAGACACAGAGAGAAAAACAGATAGAGGAAGAGAGAGAGAATGGGCGCGCCAGGACTTCCAGCCTCTGCAAACGAACTCCAGATGTGTGCACCCCCTTGTGCATCTGGCTAACGTGGGACCTGGGGAACCGAGCCTCGAACTGGGGTCCTTAGGCTTCACAGGCAAGCACTTAACCGCTAAGCCATCTCTCCAGCCCCCATTTTTTAATTGACTTGTTTGATTTCTTATTATTTCATTTTTGAGTTCTTTGTATATCCTAGATATTAATCTCTATCATATATATAGCTGGCAGAGATTTTTTCCCATTCTGTAGGTTGCTTCTTTGCTTTATTCACAGTGACCTTTGCAATAAAAAATCTTTGAAATTTCATGAGGTCCCAGTGGTTAATCTGTGGTTTTATTGCCTGAGAAATTGGGGTTGTATTCAGAATGTTTTTGAGAAGACCAATATGATGAAGGGTTTCCCCCACTTTATCCTCTAGCAGTTTCAGAGTTTCCAGTCTGATGTTAAGGTCTTTAATCCATTTGGACTTAATTCTTGTGCATGGCAAGAGAGAGAGAAGAATCTATTCTCATTCTTCTATAGATACATATCCAATTTTCCCAACACCATTTGCTGAAGAAGCTGTCTTTTCTCCAATGAGTATTTTTGGCATTTTTATCAAATATCATGTGGCTATATCTACCTGGACTTACATCTGGGCCCTCTATTCTGTTCCAGTGATCTACATGTCTGTTTTTGTGCCAGTACCACACTGTTTTTGTTACTGTGACTCTGTAGTATAGGTTAAAATCAGGTATGGTGATACCACCAGCCTTATTTTGCAGCTCAGTATTATTTTAGATATTTGAGGTTTTTTCGTGATTCTAAATGAATTTTTGGATTGTTTTTTTCTATTTCTGTGAAAAATGCCTTTGGAATTTTGATGGGAATTGCATTAAATGTATGCATTGCTTTTGGAAAGATTGCCATTTTCACAATATGGATACTTCAAATCAAGGATCAAGGGATGTTTTTCCACTTCCTGGTGTCTTCTGAAATTTCTTGCTAGAGTGTTTTAATGTTTTCATTGTAGAGATCCTTTACTTCCTTGGTTAGGTTTATTCCAAGGTACTTTATTTTCTCTGATGCAATTGTGAATGGGAGTGATTCTCGGATTTCATCCTCTGTGTGTTTGTCATTAGCATATATGAAGAAGACTGATTTCTGTGTATTTATTTTGTATCCTGCTACATGACTGTGGGTTTTTATCAGCTCTAACAGTTTGCTAGTAGAATCTTTAGGGTCCTTTATATATACAATCATGTCATCTGCAAATAATGATAACTTGATCTCTTCTTTTCCAATTTGTATCCCCTTAATGTGTGTCTCTTACCTTTTTGCTACAGCTAAGACTTCCAATACTATATTAAATAAAAGTGGGGACAGAGGTCCTCCTTGTCTTGTTCCTGATTTTAGGGGAAAAGCTGCCAGTTTTTCCCCATTTAGTAATATGTTGGCTGTAGGCTTGTCAGAAATAGCCTTTATTATATTGAGATATGTTCCTTCTATTCCCAGTCTCTGTAGGAATTTTATCATGAAGGGATGTTGGATTTTGTCAAATGCTTTCTCTGTGTCTAATGAGATGATCATGTGATTTTTGTCCTTCAATCCATTTATATAATGTAATATATTTATAGATTTGTGTATATTGAACCATCCCTGCATCTTTGGGATAAAGCCTACAGGGTCAGGGTGAATGATCTTTCTGATATATTCTTGTATTCTGTTTGCCAATATTTTGTTGAGAATTTTTGCATCTATGTTCATGAGAGAAATTGGTCTGTAATTTTCTTTTTTTGTTCTATCTTTGCTGGTTTTGGTGTCAGGGTGATACTGGCTTTATAGAAGAAGTTTGGTAGGATTCCTTCTTTTTCTATTTTATAGAAAATCTTAAGGAGCAATGGCATTAGTTCTTCCCTCATAGTCTGGTAAAATTCAGGAGTGAATCCCTCTGGGCCTGGGCTTTTTTTAGTTGGGAGATTTTTGATAACTGTTCTGATCTCCATGATTGTTATAAGTCTATTTAAGTGATTAATCTCATTTTGATTTAATTTAAGTAGGTCATATAAATCCAGGAAATCATCCATTTCTTCATTTTCATACTTTGTGGAGTATATGTTTTTTTTAGTATGTCCCTATGATTTTTTGAATTTCTCTGGATTCTGTTGTGATGTTACCTTTTTCATCTCCAATTTTATTAATTTGTGTCTTTTCTCTCTTTCTTTTGGTCAGATTTGCTAAGGGTTTATCAATCGTGTTTATCCTTTCAAAGAACCAACTCTGTTTCAATGATTCTTTGAATTTTTTTTTTAGTTTCTTTTTCATTAATTTCTGCCCTCATCTTTATTATTTCCTCCCACCTGTTGATTTCTGGTTTGCCTTGTTCTTCTTTTTCCAAGGCTTTAAGGTGAAACATTAGTTCATTTACTTGTAACCTTTCTGATTTCTTAATATAGGCACTTAAAGCTATAAATTTACCTCTTAGGACTGCCTTCATTGTGTCCCAGAGATTGGTATGTTGTGTACTCATTATCACTTGACTCTATAATTTTTTTTTTTGATTTCCCTCTTGATTTCTTCATTGACCCACTCATCATTTAGTAATGTGTTGTTTAATTTCCATGATTTTACTTATGTTCTATGTGCTTTCTTGATATTGATTTGCAGTTTGATCCCATTGTGGTCAGATAGAATGCAAGGAATTATTTCAATTTTCCTGTATTTGTTAAGATTTGCTTTTCGTCATAATATATGGTCTATTTTAGAGAAAGTTCCATGTGCTGCTGAAAAGAATGTATACTCTGCAGCATTTGGATGGAATGTCCTGTAGATATCTGTTAGGTCCATTCCTTCTATGACCTCATTTAGTCCAGATGCCTCTTTGTTTATTTTTTCCTGGGATGACATGTCAATTGATGTGAGTGGGGTGTTGAAATCACCCACTACCACTGTGTTTGGTGTTATCTGTGACCTTAGTTCTATTAGTGTTTGTTTGATGAATCTGGGGGACCCATGTTAGGTGTATATATATTTAGGATTTTAATGTCCTCCTGTTGGAGGGGGCCTTTAATCAATATAAAGTGGCCTTCTTAATCTTTCTTAACTAATGTTGGACTGAAGTCTACCTTGAAAGATATTAGGATAGAAACCCCTGCTTGTTTTCTTGGTCCATTAGTTTGAAACACTCTTTTCCAACCTTTCTTCCCAAGATAGTGTCCATCCTTTGTAGAAAGGTGTGTTTGTTGGAGGCAACAAATTGAAGGATCCTGCTCTTAACCCAGTCTGCAAACCAATGTCTTTTGGTTGGGGCATTGAGGCTGTTGATATTAAAAGATATTATTGAAAGGTGTGTATTCATTTTTGCCATTTTTTTGTAGTTCTTCCAGTTTTACCTTTGCTTGCTTGTGTTAACTAGCATTTGAGTATTGTTTGTTTTTTCCCAGTTTCTTATATGTGTGCTTTTCTTTTTCTTTAACACGGAAAATTCTTTCAAGTATTTTCTGTAGAACTGGTTTTGTCTTCAAATAGTCCTTTAGCCTGCTTTTGTCATGGAATGTCCTTATTTCTCTGTTTATTTGAATGGATAGCTTCACAGAAGAAAGTAACCTTGGTTGACAGTTGTTATCTTTCAGAACTTGGAATACATAACTCCATACCCTTCTGGCTTTTAAAGTTTGGTATTGAGTAATCTGTTGTAATCCTGATCAGCTTGCCTTTGTAGGTAACATGATTTTTCTCTCTGACTGCTTTCAACATTTTTTCTTTGGTTTATATGTTTGGTAGTTTGATAATAATATGGCAAGGAGAGGTTCTTTCCATGTTTTGCCTGGCTGGTGTTTTAATGGATTCCTGTATCTGCTTTGGCACCTCTATCACAATTTGGGAAAAGTTTTCTTCTATGATTTTGTTGAAGATGCCAACTATTCCTTTGGAGTGAAATTCTCCTTCTGCTATGCCCTGAATTCTTGTTTGGTCTTCTTATAGTGTCCCGGATATCTTGAAATTCCCACTCATACTTTTCTATAGGTTTGTCTTTCTCTTTGTTGGACTGTATTAGATCTGCCAACTGGTCTTCTAGCTTAGATATTCTGTCCTCTCCTTCATCCATTCTACTGGTGAGATTTTCTACAGTTTTTTATTTCATTAACTGTGTTCTTTATTGCTAGTAATTCTAACTGGTTTTTCTTTATTATTTCTATTTCCTTATTTATGTCTAGTATTGACCTCTTTATTTCATTAAATTGGCATTCTGTGTCTTCTTTGCTTCTTTTGAATTATTCTTTGAGTTCTTTGAGCATATTTATAATCATGCTTTTGAAATCTTTCTCAGGCATTTCTTTTAACTTGTTCTCACTAGAGGTCATTTCTGTTGCATTATTAATTTTTGGTGGATTTATATTGTCTTGATTTTTGGTGTTCCTTGGGTTATAATGTATATATTTTTGCATCTTGGATTATTTAATGATTCTA
This sequence comes from Jaculus jaculus, assembly GCF_020740685.1. Lineage (NCBI taxonomy): Eukaryota > Metazoa > Chordata > Mammalia > Rodentia > Dipodidae > Jaculus > Jaculus jaculus. Next base: position 60,432,512 of record NC_059103.1, on the reverse strand, counting down.
TTTTCCAGTTAGCTGGGTATTATGAGATGAATCAATCAACCTGTTGTTATCTATCTTCAAGGTACTTGCTTAAGGCACTATGTGTGGCTATGAAGACTCTCAGAGTATGTACAAAAGTGACTCTAGGTGTTGCATTTGCCTGCTATGAGAGTATTCAAGTAGTCGAAGAGGAACAAAATACAGGCAGATTCTAAAATTTAACTAAACAATGTACACTGTCAAGGAAAGACAGCTCAGAGTATTTATCCAAGAGTAGATATTATGACAACCAGATCCTCTGTCTGTCCCTTAGGCTGTGTGGTCTTACCCACTCCCTTAATCCGGACAACAAGGTGGTTAAGATTTCTGGTCTGTAGAGGGTTCCAAGTAAGCATGTGACCAGGTGAGACCCTTCCCTAATGTATAACAGAAGAGTATACAAAGCCACTATAATTCAAAATGCAACAAATAACAAGCCCAAGCTACAGCTTATTTAAGAATGGCAAATTTGACCATCCATCTGATTTAACATATAATTTATCCTGATATGGAAGGTGCAATTTGCACCTCTGGTTCAGGCATATATACCAGGTTTGCTAGGCGGGTACTGACCTGGTGTAATCCCAGTTACCTTTTGGGATATTTGGTCTCAGCTGCGCTCTTGATTGGATCTCTCTTTGGTGCTCTGTTAGTTCAGTAGGTGTGGTCAGGTCCCTGGACTGCTGTGCTGTTCCTGTGGTCTGGGCACTAGCAGTGGGGAGGGGAGGGAGCCAATGCTGCTCAGATTGCCCAGGTGTTCTTCTACCTCATGATCTTCTCCTCCATTGTTCACCATGGTTTTTCATGTTTCTTGATTTTGCAGAGAACTCCAGTGTGAGTGGAAAATCCCCTTGCCTTGCTTTTCCTGTGGCTCAAGCCGAGCACTGCTGCTACAGTCTGGTGCATGGACCCGCCCTGCCAGTGGTGCTTCTGCTGGCTCATGTGGGCCCTGCATGCTCTGGATCTCTCTTACTTCTCTGCTGCTCTTTCAATTTCCTATACACCTCACTTTTTAATAAAAGTGTGTATTTTGCTGTTTTTTTTTTTGTTTGTTTGTTTATCCCCCCCTACACTGCTTTGGCATGGTACCTGTACCGCCATCTTAAGTGGAAGTCCCCCATGTGCCCATTTTTAAAAGCAAAATATCAACAAATGAAATTGTGGCTAAATCAATTCATTTCAACTTATTATGAACTGTAGGATGTGAATGTTTCTGCTTGTGGGATGTCTGAACTCACTATTCACAGGAAAAGCTTAATTACAGATCAGCTGATGACTGCCTAGAGCAATGCTTCAGTTTCCTCAGAACGCAACCTTCATGCCCAGGTTAAACTAGAGTCAGTCTGAGGTCTATTGAGTAATAAATGCATAATGTATAAGAGAGAAAGCTGAACTTACATCACTTATCAAACAAAGTTTTCATCTTAGATTCTAAGGAAAGGTATTGATATTATAAGCATGCTAAATATTTTATAGTTTTGAATAAAACAAGCAATTTATCTCAGTGTATATGCTTCCAAACTCAGTGTACAGAGTATAAGAAAGCCATTGTGGTATTTAGATTCAGGATTTATTTAAAACAAAATGTTCTAAGACATTTCTCATGAATTCTCAGTTAAACACACAGTTGCTCTTTATGTAATGGAAAAAAAAAATGTGTCACCCAAAATTCACATGTTGGAAACTTAATTACCTATGAAACAGTGTTTGCATGAGGCATTTGGGAGGTGTTTGGGCTGTTTGGCCATGAGAACTCCTTCAGGAATAAATTAATACCTTTGAAAATACTTGAAGAAGGTCTGTGGACATGGCTTAGTGGTTAAAGGCACATGCTTCGAGCCTATCCAAGTTCACGTCTTCAGCATCCATGTAAAGCCAGATACAATGTGGTGCATGTGTCTGTCATCCCAACTTGCCTATAGGAATGAGAGGCAGGGTCAAGAGAATACAAAGGCTTCCAGGCCAACTAGACTGGTGCACATATAAATGCAAACACAAACACACACACACACACACACACACACACACAACACGGGAAAAAAAAATGAGAGAAACACCATCTCCAGCAAAGTGGAAGGAGAGGATAGACATCTAATGTTGTCCTCAGACCTCCACACATGAACTGTGGCATGCTTGCCCCCAACATAGCATGTACACACATGCATATGTGCACACAAACACACACACCATACAATCCATTTTTTTTAAGTGCTTGAAGGAAGGAGCTTGTTCCTTCTTGCCCTTCTGCCTTCCTCTGGAATGCCAGCACCCTGATCATGGACTTCTCAGGCTCCAGATATGTAAAAAGTAAATTTCTCTTTTATTTATAAATTATCAATATCAGGTAGTCTATTCTAACAATGTGAAATATTCTGAAACAAGTCTGTGGAAGGTAGTTCTTTATAGCACATTCTTCCTTGTTATATAACCATAGGTATTATTCATAGAGACATAGGCATAGTCAAATCCTGACAGGACAGACACTTTTTCTCAAACCAATGATACCTATATTTCCTGGTGAGTTTGAAAAGACTAAGAGGAAGATTTTTTGTATTAAATTTCTTTTTATAAAATTGTTTTATTACTCATTAAGGCGATCTTTAAATCTGTATTCTTTTAAAAGGGAGAAGTTTGTTCTGTAAAGCTAAGAGTGTTGAGACAGTATTAAAAGGAATCTGGGGCTGGAGAGATAGCTAAGTGGTTAAGGTGCTTGCCTGTGAAGCCTAAAGACCCATGTTCTACTCTCCAGATCCCCCTTTAGCCAGATCACAAAGGTGAGGCAAATGCAAGCTCACACATGCCCACTAGATGATGCAGGAGTCTGCAGTTCGATTTCAGTGGCTGGAACCTTTGCAAATTCTCTCTCTCTAAAATAAAAACAAAAAAATATATTAAAAAAGAAATATGCATGAATTTAGGATAGCTTAGGTAGTGTGAAAATAAGAGGAATATGAAAGGAAACTAATGAAGTTTATAAGGCAAGTGCACTGTGAAGCAAGTGGAAGTTCTTTACGATAAATGTTTATTAGGAAAACACCTCATTTTATTTGGAGACCAATATGTAAGGACTGTGTGATGGTTGTGATGAATACTAATTGCTGAAGACCCAGTGTAACGTTTTGTCCTGTGAGGTACCAAACTGCTCAGTCCCTTCATGGAGACATTTCAATGACTATTTCCTGGATGCTGGGCTCAATAATGGCTCTTTTCATCAAACCTCTATAGAAATAATTTTTAATTCTTTTTTTCCTTTCTTTTGTGTTCTGAGACAGAGTCTCATGATCTTGTGACTCAAGCTATCCTTAAATTCCCTAGGTAACCAAGACTGGCTTTGAACTCCTTTTCCTTCCTCCACCTCCTGAGTTTTGGAAGGAATTATAAGCCTGCACAATCATTTTAGAAAGAAATCATATTCTTTTAGACCCTTCATCAAAATTGCATCAATATGCTCTGTGGTATATTCATGCTCATTTACTTAGAAGATGATGCAAGAGAAAACTCTCTGCCATGCTTGCCCCATACCTTCCACTATTCCCAGACACACACAAGACAGGGCTGTGAGACCATGAGAAGTTAACAGCAATTGAGCCCCATTTAGAATGTGGCTGGGTGGAAACAAACAACAGGGGTTGTCCTTGGCAGTGTGCTGCCTGGCAGGAGCCCCTGCCCTCATAGAGGGAAGGCCTTGTTCAGGCAGACTGTTCTCAGCAGAATAATCTCCTTCTCACACACTTCTCTCCCGAGGGGCTTCTCCTTCCTCACTATCCCCATGTCCTCATCTTCCTGGGTAGGTGGATATAGACAACTTTCATAGCTCAGTGCATTGCAGTGCCAGTAGAGGCATCAAACACTGCCTCAACCCTGTGACAACCTGTCACGCCTTCTGAATTCTTCAGCAGTTCTGTTCTCTCAAAATGCTAATACATGTGACATACTTTCTGTCAATCAGATTCTTGGGGCATCGAAGACATCAAGTTCAGACCATAACTCTCAAATCTAATCTGTTCTCTTGTCTGATTATCCTTGAGTGTCTCCCCCATCAAATGCATGGTGGCCAGTTGGAATCATCTAGCCAGACATAGCAAACCTCACCCTTTTGGCTGTCTTCATGGTCTGCTGTGTTTCTTGTCATTAAGTTGTTCAAACACATTTTTCTACCCTCTGACATCAACCAATAGAAACACAAATGTCTGAGCCCCAGATTTGTGGTTTTATTTTCATTTTTGTTTGTAAACTAATCTTTTCTGCCCCATCTCATTTTTCATGTTTTTTTAAGAACAGGGAATCAGTGCCAAGAAAGACATGACATTGTCCCTCAGTGCTTTATTTACCACAGAAGAGGTAGACTCCATGTGACATTGGTGTATGCAGCATTTTTAGCAAGCATTATGCTACAAAATAGAGCCATCTCTCCAAAAGCAATTTCTAGATGTCTACTAGCTTTTGCTATGGTGGCACCATAGATCCAGTATTTAATGTTACAATATTGCTCATCTGAGGAGTCCTTCATGTTGTAGAAATGCCCAGTCCTTGGCAGCCCCACTTCAGTTAGTAATTGGGGAGCACCTCAGGAAGCAGCTGCCTTCAGATACCACATTTGTCATAGCTACCAAAAGAACACAACTTTAGCTCCAGTTGAGGCAGATTAGCTGGGGAACCTGCCCAAGTACACACAGGCCACTCAGCCACACCCATCCAGGAAGGGAGGGCACACTTCTGTGAAAACAGACTAGCAGCAGCTCATTGGTGCTTCTGCTCCAGCTCTGCCCAGAGATTCTTGCACTGGGGCAGCCCGGCGGTCCCCAGCATAGGAGCTCCCAGAGTGCCCCAAGCCCTGATATCTAGCACAAGAAAGAAGGGAGAGCTACTCCAAGGCAGTGTGGAGATGGAGTTCTTTGGTCTGCCAACTTACCTGGAAAGAAGACCATCATATCACATGGGAAGGAAGGTTTCAGGAGTCTCATCAAGGGACCAACGTGAACAAGAAAACAGCAGCCATTGCCGAGCCAGTTTCTGCATAAATATGCATGGACTTAAGACCCTTCTGCCTACATTCTACTCTCTCTTAACCCGCAGCGCCTACATGACTCAGAACAGTTCCTGATGTTGAAAGCCACCTTTTCTTTCATAGAGAAAAGCTAAAAATGATGCTCAGAACTTATATTTCACTATGCACTAACTTAGACTATTATCAGAAAACAGGTATATCAAGTTTAGTTGACCAAAATATTATGCCTTAAGACAAAAATTTTGTTCAAAATGATACATGCATTTATGACTAAGAGTAACTATCAACAGTTATTTGAAAATGAAAAACATCTCTATTCACTGTTCCTATCATCCTTCCCCATCATGACCCCCTTTTGTGCATGTATACATGTGTATGTGTATATGCATATATGCATGCTCATATATGTGGGCACATGTGTGGATGTGGGTGACATGCACGTGTATGCACATGCATGTGGAGCTCAGAGCTGTTGTCCTCAGTTTATGAGCCCCTTATTTTAGGGAGAACAAGAATTTCATTGAACCCAGATCTCAGCAATTACAAGTCCCAAGTCCTGAAGATCATCCTATGTCCACCTCTCCAGCACTGGGATTGTAGACACTTGCCACCACTCCTGGATTATGTGTGGGATTCAGAATCCAAACTGAAGCCGTCATTCTTGTACATGAAACACTTCACACTGAGCCATCTCCACCATTCCGAATTTAACCCTTTAGCTCCAGTCCTCATCTGCCTTACATCTCAAGGTGCTGCTGCTACTTCAGTGGATTCCATCTCTTTACTTCTGTCCATATCCTACTTGCTTTTACTTCCTTGCTCTGCCTTTTGTCCAGTGTAGTCGTCTTTGTCTGTTACAGTCCTACACAGCGTGTTGGTTGGCTATACCAGTCACTGGTAGTTTCTTGAGCATAGCTAGTGAGATACAATTTTCTTAACCAATGCATTTTTAAAGGGTTAATTCATAATTGGCTGGTAGTATAACCTAGAAAATTCATGATACTCTGCTTATTGACTCCTAGTACTCAGAGTAAAATTGTTAAGGACAATGGCAAGCATGATTTCAATTCTGTCTGACATAACTATCTATAATTGTAAGATTGATTTGCCTTTTGGTAAGTTTCTATAATCATTTCTTCTTTGTCTTTAATAATTTCAGGGGAAACATTAGGATTCTTTATTTTCATTTTACTTGGTGAGGCATTTAAAATTGAACATTTCAGTTATTTTACAGTCATTTATTTATTTACTTTTATTGACAACTTCCATAATTGTAAACAATATTCCATGGCAACTCCCTCCCTCCCCCTACTTTCCCATTTGAAGCCCTGCTCTCCGCCATATCCACTCCCTGTCTCAATCAGTCTCTCATAAATGGTCTTGTGTAGGTAGTGTCAGGCACTGTGAGGTCATGGATATCCAGGTCATTTTGTGTCTGGAGGAGCACATTGTAAGGAGTACTACCCTTCCTTTGGCTCTTACATTCTTTCCACCACCTTTTCTGCAATAGACCCTGAGCCTTGGAAAGTGTGATAAAGATATTGCAGTGCTGAACACTCCTCTGTCACTTCTTCTCAGCACCATGGTACCTTCCGTATCATCCCAAAATCACTACTATCTGAAAAGAGAAGCTTCTCTAACCAACAATGAGATTAACATTAATATATGGGTATGGACATTAAGAGAAGTGCTTACTGGGTATTTTGGTGAGCATACTATATACATTAAGCCAGACACCAGCAGATGTTATACCCTTAGGGCTCATGGCTAGCCCTGTTGTAGGTTTTCAGTATCAGGGACATATTCCCTCCAATGGAGCAGGCCTCTAGTCCAATTACAGAGCAGTTTGTTTCCCCAAAACAGAATGTCACTATTGTACCCATTGGCTCATTTGGCCTGGCTGACCAAATATATGTCTTGCAATGTCCACTGTTGAGTATCTTCACTGGTTATTTCTCTGTCTCACATTGAACTGCATGCACCATAGCTTTTTCCAGGTTTCTGTCAGCTGGTGTACATGGACGAGATTTTCAGCTTAGCTCCAGCAGGATTTCTCAGTGGCCTTGCAGCCCAAGCATGTAGAGTCTTCAGCAATAGGGTCTTACCATCTATTCCATCTATTCCTGGTGGGAAACCAAGGGCCTTGGCTATGGCCTGTAATGTTTTGGGGGGTATCAGACACTTCCCTGGCCAAACACTCACTGGAAGGTATCCCATACCTGGCACTGAAAATTTTCTAATAATAATATATGGCTTTTGAGGTTTCCATTGTCCAAAGAAGTAGGTTTCCATATGACTTATTGTTATTCTCTTAGATTTTGATTATCCCTCCTTCCACCTTTCCTTTACTCAATCTCTTCCCCTGCAGTTAGTTTTTTTCTGTACTTTCTTTTCCTGTGAGTCTTCCTTATCAGTTGATAAAATTCTCAATGGATTTTCTACTTTTAGTGTCTAGAGGCTGCTTCAACTAAGTACCACAAACTTGGAGGATATAAGGTACAGAAATATATTGCTTCCATTGTGGAGCCTAGAACTGAGCAAGTGAGGTGGTGTCAGGGACAAACTCCCTTAAATGGCTCCAGAGAAGTCCTTCCTGGCTCTTCTCCTGAAGAGCTTCTTCACTGTAGACACATATTTGAAATGGGGTCACATTCTAAGGTGCTAGGAGTTAAGACTTGTACTTATCCTGTTATAGAACACAACACAACTCATCCTGTGTTACTCTTTTCTCCTATTTTTATGGTGTTATCTTTCTCTGCTTCCTCTTATTCTACATGTGGATTTTCTATCTACTCTACATTCTAAATCTTCTGTGGTATTGTTTATTCTGGGTTACAACCTCAAATGTTTAAGTTATAGCTATCCTATGTGGTTTTGAATTGAGGACCTTCTAGACTTATGTCTGCAACACTGCCAGATATTCTGCTTAGAAAAATGCCAAATTTACATATGCATTCCTCTGAGTTATTTATTTATTTATTTATTTATTTATTTATTTATTTATTTATTTATTCATTTATTTATTGCTTATCTTCTACGCTTTTACATTATTGGCAGTTTTCTTCCAATCTTAGGTGATCATTAACTGCTGCTTCAGTAAGTTAAGACTATGTGGTAGGCTCCAGTGTATGTATATGGAAGGAGCTTATTCTGGGAGTTGTGGTTGTTTAGCCAGGCCTATTTTTCCACCTTTTTACCCTTTGCATTTTAGAAAGTTTGTTGATGATCTGTCATTAGAGTGGACATCAGAACGGAGGAAATGTAGCAGGCTGATGGGCTGGATAAGTGAGTCTCATCAGTAATGCTTGCTATACTTTTCAGGATTCTAAGCAATGATTTTGACAGTTCATATAATTTACCTGTATCAAAATATCACACTGTACTTCATAAATATGTATAAATTTAACTTATCAATTTTTAAGCACTTAAGGAGATAGAGAATGTTAACTACCTTGATTTGATCAGTACATATGGTATACCATACCAAATTGTCACACTGTTACCCATAAATATGCACAGCTAAGATTATAATTTAAAAACCATTCACATGATACTGAAGGAGATACCTTAGTGCAAGCATCGAAGTTATTTTAAATGCCAGTATTTCTTGCTTCTTCTGTGTAGAAACAGTCAAGCTGCCTAGCCCTGGCTTCCTCCACTAATAATTTCATTTAGCTTTATCACGGTGGTTCTAATGTTCACATATAATCATGTGTTAATCAATTCAGTGTTTGACACTTTATAAAATGATTTGGAAAACACTACAAACTTATCATCTTATTCAAGAGATTATTGTTAGTAAAGTTCACCCTTCACTGTAGGTCAAGTTAATTTTTCCTTTAAGCAAAATAATTACTTCAAATGTGTGTTTTCCTCACATATCTAAAGAGAAATGTGGCCACATGAGTACTCTATTTTTTCTGATTTTTCTTACGTGGTGTGGTTGCATATATTCAAGTGTTTGTCCCTATTCTGAAAGGAATAAAGGAGAAACAAATCTGTACGCTTTCCTTTGACCAGCAACGTAGGTGTCCATCTTCTTCCTAACAATAAAGTACTATTTTAAGGATTCATTATGTCTCATTCTAAAAATAATTTCAGTAAAGAGCTTTCTGAGTAAACAGGAAAACACAAGTTTAATTCTCAGAGCTCACTGAAAATGTCAGAATCTGTGACATGAGCCTCTAATTCTGGGGAGAAGAGGATCCCTCAGGCTTGTTGACTAGATAGTCCAGCCTCAATGGTGACCTCCAGGTTTGAGTAGAGATACTGTCTCAACAATTAGTGGGCAGCAGTTGAGGAAGACACCCATTGTGGACTTCTGGTCTCCACATCACATGAAAGCACACACATTTGCAAGTGTACCAGCAAGCATGTATACCAGCATTTGTAAACACACACATACATGAAGGTACCAAAACAATTTGGAAAAGATTCTTTGGTTAATGATTTAATGTGATCTTTAAATGTTACTTTAAAACATGTCTCTCTTCTTGTGAAATGCAAGAACACACACATACACGGAGGTGGGGGGCAAATGCATATAATTGTAAACTGATTTCAAGTATGGCATAAAAATAAATCAAGTGGTGCCGGGCATGGTGGCGCACGCCTTTAATCCCAGCACTCAGGAGGCAGAGGTAGGAGGATCACTGTGAGTTCAAGGCCACCCTGAGACTACAGAATTAATTTCAGGTCAGTCTGGACCAGAGTGAGACCCTACCTCGAAAAACCAAAAACAATTAAAAAAAAAGTCAAGTGGAATAAATTTATTTATATTGTCCTATTTCTTCCTAGACATAGCTTTTGGTTTCTACCTTGTTGTATTCTAAAGGAAATTCAACACTTCCACCCCAGCTGAGAAAAGATACTATCAAACTGACAAACAAAACTTGACCATGAATTTACAGAAACTAGACAGTTATTTTCTTAAAAGTAAGAAAGAATAAAAGAAAAAAAGAAAGAAAGAAAGAAAGAAAGAGAAAGAAGGAAAGAAAGGAGGAAATAGGTAGTTTCTCTGTTTGGATACATCATAAAAACCCAATTTTGAGAGTACAAACTTCATTGACATGAGACATACAGTCTAGTTTGTGTTTTCAAGATTGCTCACACTTTCACTTTCCTATTCTCTGCAGTATTTGTGTTATGGTGTACTATATATATGACGTACATTTCTTTTTATCAGGAAAATGGTTTGGGAGTGTTTGTAGCTACCCTACAATTGTAGTTAACCCATCTTTACAAAATTAAAATTTAGCTAACAGCGTGATGGTTGTAATAATTTCCAGTTACTGTGCCACACAATATTGCAAAGAAAGCTCTTTAGTATTAGGGTATCTTCAGTACTGATATCAGAGTCCATATGCCAAATGAACTATATATAAAATGATATTGTAACAATATAAACTCTAGCTGTCAATGACCAATAGAAAATTTGGAAATAGGGCATATGGATAAGCATGGATCAGAGTATAGGGGACACGGGACACAGTATATTCTTCAAAATGTAGCTTAAAAATCTATTATTTGAAGTCAGTAGTGCAACTGTGGGAAACTATTAAGAGAATGACCACACTCACCGGGTGAGCTTCTGGTTGCATTGCTTGTCTGTGTAATTGAGTACCTGGTTAAGGTCATGTGAGGGCCTAGGACTTAGACAGAAAGATATATTCACATTGATGTAAAGTTATTAGGTAACTGGGTTTGGGGTTACCAGAGCAGTTGAAATTAGGGGGCAAGTTACAGAGAAGCCTCAGACTCTGCATAGGTGAAATTTGTTCCTGACTTCTAAACTTCATTAATTGAGAACTAAAATTCTAGAGTAGAAACAATCAGCTGGAGGCTAAAAATAGCAAGAACACCTTCTGTTAACTAGGAAGGTCAGGGACAGAATCTTGAGTCTAAGCATGCATACCATAATAAAGAAGCTTAGCAAAGCCCTCGGTTTCTTCCAGTATCAGTCCCTGCAAAGCAGAAAGTGAAGTGTGCATGCATTCATGCCAGTCAGTTAGTGACTTAAGTAAAGGAGGGTGACATCATGCCTTCTGTAATATTCATCATGCAATATAATTTAATAGATTTTTGCAGATAGAGGAAAATAGGAGCTATGTAGAAGATCAAAGTAATTGTCAGTATCCATAAAAGTATCCATAGACACTAAAGTGACTTTAATGTTGAAAACAAACAAGGAATTTACAGTAGCCACTATTAACATGATCAAGAATATTGAATGCATGGGTACTTGAATAATCACATCTTAAAATGAAACTGTCATAAAAGTTCAAATAAAAATCTAGATAGAAGGCTGGAGAGTTGGCTTAGTGACTAAGGAACTTTTCTGCAAAGCTAAAGGACCCAGGTTCTATTCCTCAGGATCCACCTAATCCAGATGCACAAGGGAGCTCATGCATTTGGAGTTCATTAGCAGTGGCTAGAGGTCCTCGCATGCCCATTCTTTCTCTCTCTCCCATCTGTTTCTGTCTCTCTCAAATAAAGAAAACTAAAATATTTTAAAACATCTAGATAGAATGCTGTAACTTAAATTAAAATGTAACAATATGTTTTAGCAGAAAAAGGGCTGGAGAACTTAAACAAGCAATTTGAAGATTAAAGGAAGAAAGAAGATAGTAGAATGCATAGTAAGCAAAACAAAAATAAGAACTCTTATCATAAATCAAAAAGAAGTTTTAAAAACACAGATATATACTTCAGTGTTGAAAATATTTTATTTAGGGACATTGAATGAGATAAATGACACCCAGCACTATTTACATACATTATATATTGTTTCACTCACTCATGCATATATAAAATATATTCTTTGTATTTTTTAACTGAAAGTGAATCTGAGGTTTAGAGAGTTTATGCCAATTATCCAATAGTATAATTTTATTATTTAGGTATCCAAGCTTGTCAAAATCATAAGCCTGTGGTCTTTAAAACATACAGAGAACTCTTGAAATGTAGAACAGATTCTAGACCCAGACATGTTTACCATTAAATAATATACAAGAAAGAAGTTACAAAGTTTAAAACTTAATGCATACTGAGTTGAAAAGTAAGCATTCAATGTTTTATGTCTTAATGGTTCACTTAATATTTTGCTAAACTTTTCATAGTAGTGTGGATTATGAAAGTTTTAGAACTCGGTCTGAAAGTATGGAAAAAGTGATTTAAGGCAGAAGAGGCATTCGTATTTGGCCCCAAACTGAGAGTGATTATGCGACAGGTTTCTCTCCTTAACATAGTGATACATTTAGAGACCATAGAAGATGTTCAAAAATCATAGAAATTGTAGACATATAAATCAGAAGTTAGTAATCACAATTACTTACTAGTTACACTTGTGAACATAGAATACTAATTAAGTAAAACATTTGGCTTTCAGATTGCAAAAATTGTTGAAATATATTTCCTACAGTTATGATTGGAATTTATAATAACTACTGGAGAAAAGTTCAGAAACTATGTAAACAGTGTTAGGATAGACAGACACTTCTGACATGTTAATATTAAGCAAATATTAAAATTTAACTGACTTGGTGATGTAGCTATAGTATTAAAATGCCAACACAAATATAACTGGATATAATTTCAACAGTTACAATACATTGTCCAGAATAGAAGGAGGGATAACACATCTTTTGATGGAGGGGCCATGGTAACTGACGAATTTCAGTTTTCTCTTAGAAGATACTGTCCATTACTGACACATTATCAACATTGGGTATTCTATAACTGCTTACCTAATCTTTCTTTGTGCATAGTATTTTCTCCTGAACTTTCTTCATGCTTATGAGTATAGCTGAAATCTACTTGGAACACATAGACTATAAGTAAGTAACCTAACATTTCTGAAATCAGTTCTTCAGTTTAGCCTTGAATTCCTTTGGCCCCAGTCAGAACTGGTAGCACTTTCATTTCTGTCTTCCAACACAACTTGCTTATGCTTCTGCATAACACTTACAAGGAAGGACAAGTGATAAAGAAAAAAGTATCCACCTAGCCTACTAGACTTCGAATTCTTAAGAAAGGGATAATACAGTGCTATCTCAGAGCATACCAAGTGCAACTTACTTAGTGGAGATGATTCAATAAACCTAACACTACATTCATAGCTTCAAGATTTTTGGCAGTGATTAAAAATCTGAAACAAGTAGGGGCTGCTCCGGTTAAGATGGCAGCATAGGTACCACACCAAAGCAGTCTAGGGGGAAAAAAAGGCCAAAAACTCAGCAAAATACAAACTTTTACTCAAAAGTGAGGTGTATAGGAAATTGAAGTGGCAGCGGAGAAGTAGAAGAGATCCAGATCATCCAGAGCCCGCGCAGGACGGCAAAAGTGGCTCCAGCAGCTAGGCCAACTGCCGCGGCCGCGGAGCACCAGAAAGCCACCAGGCTCTGTTCCAGCAGCAGGAAAAGCCACGTGCGGGAGCTTCCACTCACAGCGGCGCTCTCTGCAACTCAGGAAAGGAGAGCAGCAGTGAGCAATGGAGGAGCAGACCACGAGGTAGAAGAACACGTGGAACAGTGAGAGAACCAGAGCAGCTGCGGTTCCCTCCCCTCCCCCACCGCCTGAGCCGGGCTCCAGCAAACAGAGCAGTGGCCCCGGGACCCGGCCACACCAACTTGAGCCAACAGCGGGACCCAAACAGGAGCAGAGTTCGGCAGCAACATCAGGGGCTCCGGCACCAGTAACAGTGGCCACAGCAGTAGCAGCTCCAGTCGCGGCAGCAGCGGCAGACCCAGCAGCAGCAGACCCAGGAGTGACAGCAGCAGCAGACCCAGCAGCAGTAGCTTCAGTGGGAGCAGTGGCAGTGGACACAGAAGCAGCAGCTTCAGCAGCAGTGGTGGCTCTAGCAGTGGCAGCTACAGCAGCAGCAGAGGCAGCAGCAGCAGTGGTTCCAGAAGCAGGGCTGCTGGTCTTCAGGGCCACACTTGCCAGGCTTGGTTTGTCCCACAGGAAAAGCCAGTGCCCAGCTCCAATAATCAGAACAGCAGCCCGACGACACAGGGAGCAACTTGATTGAGACCAAAATCATCCAAGGTAACTGGGATTGCACCAGGGAAGGGTCTCACTTGGTCGCAAGCTGACTTGGATCCCTCAACAGACCAGAAATCTTAACCTCTTTGTTGATAGAGGATCTGGTTGTTATAATAACTACTCTTGCATACATACTCGGGGCTGTTTTAGATTGAATGTGTACAGTGTTTAGTTAAATTTTAGAATCTACCTGTATTTTATTCCACTCAGCCTGCTTGAATACTCCTATATCAGGAAAACTCAACCCCTAAGAACATCTTTGTAGATACTCTGAGAGTCTTAAGAGCCACACCTAACACCTTAAGCTCCTACCCTGAAAATATATTACATCAAATCAATTGATACAGCTAAGAATACCCAGCTAGCTAGAAAATACAAGCATTAACTTAATCCAAGATGCAAAAGTATATACATTATAACACAAGAAACACTAAAAAGCAAGAAGATATAAATCCACCTAAAAGTATTAATGCATCAGAAATGTCCTCCAGTGAGAACGAGTTAGAGGAAATGCCTGAGAAAGAGTTCAAAAGAATGATTATAAATATGTTCAAAGAGGTCAAAGAACAAATCAAAGAATCAAAGAAGAAATCAAAGAGGAAATCAAAAGAATCAAAGAAGATGGAGGACACCAATTTAATGAAATAAAGAAGGCAATACAAGACATAAATAAGGAAATAGAAATAATAAAGAAAAACCAGTCAAACTTCCAGACACACACAACAAAAATATATATATATATATATATATATATATTGAAAGCAGTTAGAGAGAAAAATCAAGTTACCTACAATGGCAAGCCCATCAGGATCACAGCAGATTATTCAACACAAACTTTTAAAGCCAAAAGGGCTTGGAGTGATATATTCCAAGTTCTGAAAGATAACAACTGTCAACCAAGGTTACTTTATCCTACAAAGTTATCCATTCAAATAGATGGAGAAATAAGGACATTCCATGACAAAAGCAGGTTAAAGGAGTATTTGAAGACAAAACCAGCTCTACAGAAAATACCTGATAGAATCCTCCATGCTGAAGAAAAGGAAAAGCACACATATTAGGAACCTAGAAAAAACAAGCAATACTCCAATACTAGTTAACACAAGAGAGCACAGGTAGAACCGGAACCACAAAAAAAAAAAAAAAAAAAAAAAAAGGCAAACATAAATACACACCTTTCCAAAATATAACTTAATATGAATGGCCTCAATGCCCCAATGAAAAGACATAGGTTTGCAGACTGGGTTAAGAGCAGGATCCTACAATTCATTGTCTCCAAGAAACTCACCTTTCTACAAGGATAGACATTATCTTAGGGTGAAAGGTTGGAAGATGGTGTTTCAAGCAAATGGGCCTAGAAAACAAGCAGGGGTTGCTATTCTAATATCAGACAAGGTAGACTTTAATCCAACGTTAGTCAAGAAAGATGAGGAAGGTCACTTTATATTGATTAAGGGCACACTAAAACAGGAGAGCATTACAATCCTAAATATATATACACCTAACATGGGGGCTCCCAAATTTGTCAAACAAACACTATTAGAACTAAGGTCACAGATAACACCAAACACAGTGGTGGTGGGTGACTTTAACACCCCACTCTCATCAATTGACAGGTCATCCAGGGAAAAACTAAACAAAGAGGCAACTGGACTAAATGAGGTCATAGAAGGAATGGACTTAACAGATATATACAGGACATTTCATCCAAAGGCTGCAGAATATACATTCTTTTCAGCAGTACATGGAACATTCTCTAAAATAGACCATATATTAGGACACAAAACAAATTTTAACAAATTCAGGATAATTGAAATAATTCCTTGCATTCTATCTGACCACAATGGAATTAAACTACAAATCAGTAGCAAGAAAGGCTATAGGGCATACACAAAATCATGGAAACTAAACAATACACGACTAAATGTTGAATGTGTCAATGAAGAAATCAAGAAGGAAATCAAAAACTTTATAGAGTCAAATGATAATGAGAACACAACATACCAAAATCTCTGGGACACAATGAAGGCAGTTCTAAGAGGTAAATTTATAGCCTTAGGTGCCTATATTAAGAAATTAGAAAGGTCACAATTAAACGACCTAATGCTTCACCTTAAAGCCTTGGAAAAAGAAGAAGGCAAACCAAAAATTAGTAGACGAGAAGAAATAACAAAGATTAGGGCAGAAATTAATGAAATAGAAACAAAAAGAACAACCCAAAGAATTAATGAGACAAAGAGCTAGTTCTTTGAAAGGATAAAAAAGATTGATAAACCCTTAGCAAATTTGACCAAAAGAAAGAGAGAAGAGACACAAATTAATAAAATCAGAGATGAAAAAGGTAACATCACAACAGATTCCAGAGAAACTCAAAAAATCATAGGGACATACTATAAAAGCATATACTCCACAAAGTATAAATATCTGAAAGAAATGGATGATTTCCTTGATCTATATGACCTACCTTAATTAAATCAAAAAGAGATTAATCACTTAAATAGACCTATAACAAACATGGAGATTCGAACAGTTATCAATAATCTCCCAACTAAATAAAACCCAGGCCCAGATGGATTCACTGCTGAATTTTTTTTTAAATTTTTATTTATTTATATGAGAGATACAGACACAGAGAGAAAGACATATAGAGGGAGAGAGAGAATGGGTGGGCCAGGGCTTCCAGTCTCTGCAAACGAACTCCAGACGCGTGCACCCCCTTGTGCATCTGGCTAACGTGGGACCTGGGGAACCGAGCCTCGAACCGGGGTCCTTAGGCTTCATGGGCAAGCACTTAACCACTAAGCAATCTCTCCAGCCCTCACCTCTGAATTTTACCAGACTTTTAAGGAAGAGCTAACACCATTGCTTCTTAAGCTTTTCCAGGAAATAGAAAAAGAAGGAATTCTACCAAACTCCTTCTATGAGGCCAGCATCACCTGATACCAAAATCATGAAAAGATAGAACAAAAAAAGAAAACTACAGACCAATCTCCCTTATGAACATAGATGCAAAAATTCTCAACAAAATATTGGCAACAGAATACAAGTGTATATCAAAAAGATCATTCACACTGACCAAGTAGGCTTTATCCCAGAGATGCAGGTATGGTTCAATATACCCAAATCTATGAATGTAATACATTATATAAACTGGTTGAAGGACAAAAATCACATGATCATCTCATTAGACGCAGAGAAAGCATTTGAAAAAATTCAACATCCCTTTGTGATAAAAGTCCTACAAAGACTGGGAATAGAAGCAACATATCTCAATATAATAAAGGCTATTTCTGAGAGGCCTACAGCCAACATATTACTAAATGAGGAAAAACTGGAAGCTTTTCCCCTAAAATTAGGAAGAAGATAAGGGTGTCCACTGTCCCCACTTTTATTTAATATAGTTCTGGAAGTCTTAGCCATAGCAATAAGGCAAGAGACACACATAAATGGGATAAAAATTGGAAAGGAAGAGATCAAGTTATCATTCTTTGCAGATGGCATGATTCTATACATAAAGGACCCTAAAGACTCTACTAGCAAACTGTTAGAGCTAATCAAAACGTACAGCAATGTAGCAGGATACAAAATAAATACACAGAAATCAGTAGCCTTCATATATGATAACAACAAGCATACAGAGGATGAAATCAGAGAATCACTTCCATTCACAATTGCATCAAAAAAAATAAATAAATAAAGTACCTTGGAATAAACCTAACCATGGAAGTAAAGAATCTCTACAATGAGAACTTTAAAACACTTATGAGAGAAATTGCAGAAGACACTAGAAAGTGGAGAAACATCCCTTGTTCCTGGATTGGAAGAATCAATATTGTGAAAATGGCAATCTTACCTAAAGCAATCTACACATTTAATGCAATCCCTATCAAAATTCCAAAGGCTTTCTTCATGGAAATAGATAAAACAATCCAAAAATTCATTTGGAATCACAAAAAACCTCGAATATCTAAAATAATACTGAGCAACATAAATGAGGCTGGTGGTATCACCATAACTGATTTTAACCTATACTACAGAGCCATAGTAACAAAAGCAGCATGGTACTAGCACAAAAACAGACCTGTAGATCAGTGGAACAGAATAGAGGACCCAGATGTAAGCCCAAGTAGCTATAGCCACCTGGTATTCGATAAAAATGCCAAAAATACTCATTGGAGAAGAGACAGCCTCTACAGCAAATGGTGTTTTGAAAACTGGATATATATCTGCAGAAGGATGAAAATAGATTCTTCTCTCTCGCCATGCACAAGAATTAAGTCCAAATGGATTAAAGACCTTAACATCAGACCTGAAAATCTCAAACTGCTAGAGGAAAAAGTAGGGGAAACCCTTCAACATATTGGTCTTGGCAAAGACTTTCTGAATACAACCCCAATTGCTCAGGCAATAAAACCAAAGATTAATCACTGGGACCTCATGGAAGTACAAAGATTTTGCACTGCAAGGGACACAGTGAAAAAAGCAAAGAGGCAACCTACAGAATGGGAAAAAATCTTCACCAGCTATATATGTGATAGAGGATTAGTATCTAGGATATACAAAGAACTCAAAAAGTTAAATAATAAGGAATCAAACAAGCCAATCAAAAAATGGGCTATGGAGCTAAATAGAGCATTCTCAAAGGAAGAAACACGAATGGCATATAAGCATCTAAAAAAATGTTCTACATCACTAGTCATCAGGGAAATGCAGATTAAAACTACATTGAGATTCCATCTCATTCCTGTCAGATTGGCCACCATGACCATATGACCCAGCTATAGAACTCCTAGGCATATATCCAAAGGACTCATCTCATTTCCTTAGAAGTACATGCTCAACCATGTTTATTGCTGCTCTATTTATAATAGCTGGGAAATGGAACCAGCCTAGATGTCCCACAACTGATGAGTGGATAATGAAGATGTGGCACACTTATACAATGGAGTTCTACTCAGTGGTATAGAAAAATGAAGTTATGAAATTTGCAGAAAAATGGATGGAATGGAAAAATTATACTTAGTGAGGTAACCCAGGCCCAGAAAGCCAAGCGCCACGTTTACTCTCTCATATGTGGATTCTAGCTACAGATGATTGGGCTTCTGCGTGAGAATGAAAATACTTAGTAGCAGAGGCTACTAAGTTAAAAAGGAGATATAAAGGGAGAGAAAGGAAGAGAGGAGGATACTTAATAGGTTGATATTGTATATATGTAATTACAATGATTATAATGGGGAGGTAATATGATGGAGAATGGAATTTCAAATGGGAAAGTGTGGGGGTGGGAACGGAGGGAATTACCATGGGATATATTTTATAATCATGGAAAATGTTAGTAAAAATAAGAAATAAAAAAATAAAAATAATTTAAAAAAAATCTTAGTCCAAGTGTAAGAAGTGAAGAAACTTAAATAGTTAAAGATTTATTTAGTAAATGTTCTACTTTCTCTTTAAACGTGATGATTTCTTTTTATTTTTTTATTTTTATTTTTACTTTATTTTTATTTTATTTTTATTTCCCTGAAAAAAGCGAAAGTAAAAGGGTATCTTTTCTACCATGCTTATTTGTAAAGAAATAACATAATAAGTCATATATATGTACTAAATTTTGTGTAATTAATATATATTCAACCTTATTTTATACTTTTCTTGTCAAACCAAACTTTATTCAGGAGTTAGACCTTGGGGGCTGAGCATGGTTGCTCATGAGTATAATTTTGACAATCAGGAGTCAGAAGTAACAAGATCTACACTAAGTTTAAGGTCAGCTATTCCTAAATATTGAAACTTTGTCTCAAGGTGGATAAAAAGCCAATATTTTTGCTTAATAAGTTCTTTTACATCATTTTATTATAAGCAATCCTGACGTGTGGTAATTTTATTATTTTCTAAATGTTAAAGTAAGTGAAATAGTAAATAGGGGACATTTAGCTAGGATATATTAGGTGATAAAATAATCCTGGTGACATTAACGTCAGTAGAAATGGCTGATTATGGCATGGGATGAAGCGAGTGAAAGCCAATCCTAGAGAAAAAGACATTCTGCAGGTGTTCTGTTACCTCCCAGTGAAGCTTAGTTTGAGGCCATGGTTGTGAGGTCTGAATGGTGCCAGCATTCACTCCAACTGCAAATCCTGATTTAACAACTTTGTAACTACTAATGTGTGCTTTACAGATGTTAAGGCAGGACCATCAGAGGGATCTGAAGATGACAGGATGTAAAGCCACAAGGAACATATGAAACTCTTTCTGTAGCACATAGAGAACATCAAAAAACACAAAGGAAAAATAAATAATGGATTTATATGGATATATATATGAGCACTAGTGACACAACACTGGGATTTACTACTATGTGCTACTCATCCTCTTGTTACTAACCAAAGTCAAGACATGGACTTGAGCTCGTGGATTCTTCATGATGAAGAATTTGGGTACAATCCTTAAAATACACAGCAAGTAAAGACAAGGCCAGACAGAGTGTGTTTTCAAGGTAGAGGTAAATCACAGACCAATCTAGAAAAGCCAGAAGGTCACAAGTAGGGGCTGGTAGTAAGGATACCTGGATCAACTGAAGATTAGCCACACAGAATGTTTTTTGTTTTCTTTTTTTTTATTGGGAATGATGATTTCTACCCAGGTATGCCTGTGGGGAATAGGTGGAGTGAGGAAAATCCCAAACACTGTCTCTCTGAGATTCAGAACATGTGACAATTGGGTGCAGGTGCTGGGTTGTCGGTAGCTCTGCACTTCACAAAGGAAGCGAATCAACCTCAGAGCACTATTCACAGGTCAATAAGATGAGAAGCTCTGAAATGGAATGGGATGCATAAAAACCTATTTTCAAGGAGGCTGGAGTTAGGAGACGGGTCAGAAGATAAAGTGAGAATTGCAAGAGCCCTCCCAAAGCAGCAACTCTTTATTTATATTTGTATTATATTTTTGTTTATTTATTTTTATTTATTTATTTGAGAGCAACAGACAGCAAGAAAGAGGCAGATAGAGAGAAAGAGAGAATGTGCACGCCAGGGCCTCCAGCCACTGCAAACTAATTCCAGACACATGCACTCCTTGTGCATCTGGCTAATGTAGGTTCTGGGAATCGAGCCTTAAACCAGGGTTCTTAGGCTTCACAGGCAAGTGCTTTAACTGTTAAGCCATCTCTCTAGCCCACCAAAGCAGTAACTCTTGATCAGAGTGGCCAACATCCAGGCCACCAGTCTGAGGTCACATTGTAGGACCCCCCAAAATGGGGACCCCATGCTCTGCCCGGATATGGCGACACCCCAAATCACTCATGAGAAGCAGTCTTGATGCAAACTTCAACAGGATTTTTATTCCAAGCATGCTGGGGCCCACACTCGTACACCACGCAGGGGTAGAGGACTGCAGAGCCCTGAATGCAGGAACGGGACAGTTTTTATAGGATTTCTAACAAAGCCTGTGCATTAAACCAATCATTTCTTAACATCAGGAGCCTGCGCGGTGCAAGTCAGTCAGTTTATGCCACTCCATAGTTTTTAAGCCAATTAGTTTAAATTACTCAAGCCCCTGCCCCGTGGACCAATCAGTTTCCTATGACATCAGTGGTCAGCATTTGCACAGGGTCCTTGGGTGGGAGCGGCAAAGTGTGGTTTAAGGCAGGCTGCTATGGTTTACGGTGCGGGCTACTAAGGCTTACAGTGCAGGCTATTTACAGAAACCAAATAAGCAGTTTACTCCATGTTGCAGTCCGGTTCACATTGCTGGTAGAAATCACCCAACAAGAGTAGCTTCTGGGAAAAAGAGATTTATTTTGGCTTACAGGCTCGAGGGGAAGCTTCACGATGGCAGGGGAAAACGATGGCATGAGCAGAGAGTGGACATCACCCCCTGGCCAACATAAGGTGGACTACAGCAACAGGAGGGTGTGCCAAACACTGGCAAGGGGAAACTGGCTATAAAGCCCATAAGCCCACCCCCAACAATACACTCCCTCCAGGAGGCATTAATTCCCAAATATGCATCAGCTAGGAACCTAGCATTCAGAACACCTAAGTTTATGGCGGACACCTGAATCAAACCACCATACTCCATTACTCATTTCCCATCCTTGAGGGCTAACTCACGCCCTTTTTACCTAGTTTTATATTGGGAGCGAGCTCTGATATAATGAGAAAAGGGATTCTTTACTTACTCCCAAGAGAGTGTAGGGCCTGGAATTTGAGGTATGCAAGAGCCTGCTTAAGCTCCATTTGGAGCATGATAGTATTTCTCGGCTTCTGGATCTTGGGCCTTTCATTTCCCACTTCTTCTCTTGTCAATAGTTCTAATCCTAGAACTTGGAAGGACTAAATATAAGCTTCCTCTTTGCTCAGAAGGCTCTTGTATTGTTGTGTAAGTACCATGATCTGGACCGCACTCACTCGTTCTCTAACAAAAGTAAAAATCCTATTAATTATGCAATGCCCAACTGAAAGCATCAGGAGCAAAACCATTAAGGGTCCCATCAAGGTGGAAAGCAGAGTTGTCATCCAGGGTGACTTGTTGGACCATCCCTCAAACCATCCTTGGTCAGTTTCCCTCTCCCTTCGACGTTTTTCCAGTCTTTCCCTGAGTTTGCTCATGGAGTCTCTAATAACTCCTGAGTGATCTACATAAAAGCAACATTCTTCCTTTAAGGCTGCACATAATCCGCCTTCTTTTAGGAACAGTAGGTCTAATCCCCTCCGGTTTTGTAGGACCACTTCAGATAAGGAGGTCAAGGACTCCTCTACATTACTAACAGATTTCTCTAAAGCTTGGAGATCCTCAGTTATGACAGCATGTAGTTCACCAAGCCCTCTTTCTAATTGTTGTGGTCCCATGACCAGGGCTGTGGTCCACATCCGCACACCAGCGGCTATCCCTAAACCAAGCATGACTGCTAGGGTAAGGGTCACAGGCTCCCTTTTGGATCGGGTAGGATGATAGTCATATTCATCAATGACTACTTCCTCAGGATGGTAGTAAACCTGGGGGACAAGCTGGACCATTATACAGAAAATTTTAGAAGGGTAAAAAACTGAGGTAGAAACACAGGGAGTTAGCCCAGTATCACATGCCCACCACCTGTTATACCCTGGCACTAGATATTGGTTGTCTGAGGTCTGATTATAGGTCAGAGTAATATTACAAAGATGTTGGTGGGACGGCAGGGCCTTTCCTAAACATTCCCCCCTTCCTGAGACCTCTGGGAGAGTCAACTTGTTTTTGGTTCCCCATGAACACCAGCTATTATGTTCTTTAGTCACATTAAACTCTCCCATAGTTGCCATCCCCTCATAGTAGGGTGGTCCTGAGGATAAACAAAGCTAGCAGGCAGAGGTAGCGTTGGGGTTGGTGGCATTTATGGTGAGGAAGGCCCCTTGGACAAGGTTAAAGAGCCTCTGTCCTGTCCTGTGTGGGGCTTCCAAGAGTGGGTTAGTCAAAGTGGTTCTAGCGGTCATTATGCAGCGGGTCTTGGCTGCCACTGTGGTAGGAGCTTGGGCAATGCCACATCAGGGGATCCCTGATCTACTAGAACTTTATTAGGTCCTACTGTTCTTGGGGTGGGAGGCTCTATCTGGAGTCGTATAGTAAAGGTTAGGCCCTTATCCCATCCTGTCATATAGAAACTGAGTCCCCAAGTTTTTCCTTTCATCCAATCTCGGGACTCTCGACCTTGAGGGGTGGGTGAAAGAGATGCTGAGAGGAACTTCCCTTTTCCCATCTAATCCATCCTGCACAGTGATCAGGTCCCAGGAGGAAACTGGGTGCCAATAGGTATTTCCTGTAGTCTCACAACCCCAGTATTTACAGTAGAACTGTTTTACCCCTCCACAACTTCATTTAGAAGTTCAGGGGCAGATATAAAATGGAGTATGCTGCATCCTACATTGGGCTGGCCCAGAGCTGCACCCCGGGTTGTCTGTCATGTATTGGCCTTGTGAGATGACCCCTTGTGTGAGTGCCTGCTTAGCCACATGAGAGTGGACTTCTCTAGGGACTTCCTTGGGGGTGAGCTCTGGTATATGCTAGCCCGGCTACCAGGGCACATACGTCCGGGGTCAGGACAAGCCACCAAGTCCAGGGGGGCGCTTCCCTATATTACAGTCTATTTTATATTGCAGTCTATATTACATCCCCAGTCTGAGATAGCACTTGCCAAGTCAACTTTTGGGGGGGATGGGGATTGGAGGCATCACCTAGCTGGAGAAGGAGAAGCCACACACTGAAGCCTAAGTTTAAGGGGATTGTCCGTCCTCTCAGCTTGCCATTCGGGCCTTGGCAGCGGAGCGGGCTTGACATGTGATGCATGGATCCAGGTGGGTATTCCTTCATGTTTCATGGCTGTTGGAGTGGTCAGTAGGACGAGGTAGGAGCCCTTCCACCGAGTTACAAGGTTTTCTGCGCGGTGGCATCTAACATAGACTGAATCTCCCACCTGGAAGTGATGTGGGACCTGTAAGTCTCCTTCTCCTGAATAAGCCTCCTGGAGTCGCTTCCACACTCATTGTCTCACCCACTCGAGTGCCTTGAGCCTAGAAAACAAAGGCTGGGAAAGTGGCACATCAGTACTATGTATAGAGGTTATTTCTACCAGTGGAGGAGGCTCCCTGTATAGCAATTCATAGGGGGTCAGTCTGAACTGTCCAGGTGTGTTTCTGACCCTGAAGAGCACAAGGGGTAGGAGAGCTATCCAATCATTAGCGCCAGTCTCTGCGGTCAATTTGGTGAGGGCCTCTTTAATGGTTCTATTCATCCTCTCTACCTGTCCTGAACTTGGAGGTCTGTATGCACAATGTAATTTCCAATCAATCCCCAATATTTTGGCCAGTCCTTGACTTACCTGGGCAACAAAAGCTGGACCATTGTCTGATCCTATTACCTTAGGTATCCCAAATCTTGGGAAAATTTCCTCCAGTATTTTCTTAGCCACCACAGTTGAGGTTTCTTTCTTGGTTGGATAAGCTTCTACCCATCCTGAAAAAGTGTCTATGAAAACTAGTAAATACTTGTTACCATACTTAGCTGGCTTTACCTCAGTGAAGTCCTCTTCCCAGTGAGCACCTGGGCTGTCTCCTCTTAGCCTCTTCCCCGGAGGCGTTCTTGAGGGATTAGCATTGACCATCTGGCAAGGTACACAATGCTTGACTACTGAGCCAGCTATCTCTGGCAAACTCAGAATATGGTAAGCAGACGTCTGCAGTAGTTTTCGTAGATGTTTGGCCCCCAGATGGGTTAGGCAGTGTATTTGTTGAATGTATTCTAGTCCCTTCGCTTGAGGTAGAATCTCTTTTCCCTCTGAGGTAAAACAGGCCCCCTTGGGAGTTTTGGAGAACTGGCCTAAGTTTCTGACTTCTCATCAATTATCTGGGGTATATCGTTGCTCACTTTTTTCATTCTTTGGCATCTCTATTATGGGCAGAAGGCTGACCCCCTGGGCTGCCTGTTTGGCCACTTGGTCAGCCATCTGGTTCCCTTTAGAGATAAAATCTTTGGCTTTTTGGTGGCCAGGGCAATGCATAATGGCCAGTCTTTTGGGTAGATGTAAGGCTTCTAGCAAACTTAGAATTTCTTCTTTGTTTTTAATTTCTTTCCCTGCTGAAGTAAGCAGCCCTCTCTGTTTATAGATGTCCCCATGTATGTGTGAGTAGCAAAAGTGTACCTGTTGTCCATGTAGATATTCACAGACTTTCCTTCGGTTAGTCATAAGGCCTGTGTGAGGGCCATGAGCTCAGCCTTTTGTGCCGAAGTTCCTTCTGGCAGACTGCTAGCCCAGACTGTTTGCATTCCGTCTACTATCGCCACCCCATCCATCCTCTTACCTTCTACAATGTAACTGCTCCCAACTGTGAACCAGGTTAATGTTCCTCTGGTCAGTGGGACATCTGTAAGATCCTTTCGGATCCCAGTTTCCTCAACCAGAAGTTGATGACAGTCATGAGTCACTGGCTCATCAGTTTCTTCATGCAGAAGAGTAACAGGGTTGAGGATGGCAGGTGGGGCAAACGTTATCCTGTCGGTGAGGAGCAGGCTCTGGTAGTGAGTCATTGGTCATCCATCGGTCTGGGGGCTGGCAGACAATGCTCTCCAGAGCATGAGGGGCAATGACAGTTATCCTTTGCCTGCCCTAGAGTTAGCTTATCAGCATCTTTGATCAACGTGGACACTGCCGCTATGGCTTTTAGACAGACAGGCCATCCACTAGCCACAGGGTCAAGTTTCTTTGATAGGTAGGCAACGGGTTTTCTCCATGGCCCTAAGGATTGGGTTAGGACTCCCCGGGCTATCCCCTTATGCTCATCTACGTAAAGGGTGAGTGGTTTAGTCACATCAGGGAGGGCTAGGGCAGGCACACTTAATAGTGCCTCCTTGACAGCATCAAACGCCCTCTGGTGTTCGGAGGTCCAAGTGAATTTTCCTTTCTCTTTAGTTAGTGGATAGAGGGGGGCTGCTAGGGTCGCAAACGCTGGGATTGATAGTCTGCAGAACCCAGCTGTCCCCAGGAACTCTCTAAGTTGTCTGGCCATAGTTGGAACCGATATTTGTACTACAGTCCTCTTTTGTGCCTCTGTCAGCCATCTTTGTCCATCCCGCAAGGAGAACCCCAAATACATTACCTCTCTTTTGCATATTTGAGGCTTCTTAGCTGAGGCTCGGTAACCAAGGTCAGTCAGCTCCAGTAGTAACACTTTTGTACCTTTTAGGCAGTCCTGCTGGGTAGCTCCTGCCAGGAGTAAGTCATCAACATATTGAAGGAGGGTTACCTGGGAATGTTGAACTCTAAAATTGGCTAGATCCCTGTGTAGGACTTCATCAAAGATGGTTGGGGAGTTCTTGAATCCCTGGGGCAAACGAGTCCAGGTGAGCTGCCCAGTCCTTCCTGTGTCTGGGTCTCTATTCAAAGGCAAAAAGAGGTTGGCTGTCCAAATGTAATCTTAGGCAGAAGAAAGCATCTTTTATATCCAACACTGTGTACCAAATCCCCTCAGGTGGGAGGGCGCTAAGGAGGTTGGAAGGTTTTGGGACAGTTGGATGTATGTCCTGTACTCTTTTATTGACTTCTCTCAAGTCCTGTACTGGGCGGTAATCATTGGTCCTGGGGTTTCTAACTGGCAGTAAAGGAGTGTTCCAAGGGGACTGAACTGAAACCAGAATACCTTGCTGAATCAGTCTTAGGATATGGGGCTGAATTCCTTCTGGGGCCTCTCGGCTCATGGGATATTGTTTGACTGATACCTGTGTAGCACTGGCTTTTAGTTGAATGACCTGTGGGGGTACTTGTTTCACCAAGCCCATGCCCATGGTTTCTGTCCAGGCTTGGGGAAATTGTTCTAACCAGGGCTTTAGGTCTTGATTAGGCTCTACCAGGGGAGAGTATAATTGATACTCATCATCCAGTTGGAGAGTCAACATGGTGATGGGTCGACCTCCAGCAGACAATTCTGGTTTTTCTGATTTGAAGGAAATTTGAACACCCATCTTGGTTAATAGGTCCCTACCAAGGAGGGGCCCTGGGCATTCGGGAATGACTAAGAATGAGTGGGTTACATGTCCCACTCCCAGGTCAACAGTTCTTCGGGTAGTTCATGAATATTTCCATTGTCCAGTAGCACCCAACACCCAGGATTTTTTATCTTTTAGTCCTCCCAGTGGTTGTAAGAGTACTGAATGTTCCGCATCAGTGTTGACCAGGAATTCGACTGGCTTCCCCTCCACCTTTAGAGTTACCCTGGGCTCGGGGAGGGGCTCCGAGCCCCATCCTCCCTAATATTCTCTTCTTCAAGGGTTAGGACCCTAGGTCCTTTGCTGCTCTTGTTAGGACAGTCTCTTGCCCAGTGCCCTTTCTCCTTGCAGCAGGCACATTGATTTCTATCAAGTCAGGTCCTGTTGCCCAGGTTCCCTATCTGCCTAGGGCCTGTCCTAAGTTTTCTAATATTCCTTTCTCTTTCTCCTTTCTTTTCCACCACTGTGGCCAGGGTCCTAGTCACATTTTTCTCTTGTTGTCTATTGCACCGATCTTCTCTTTCCTCTCTCTCTTTCTCACATCTCTCCTCGTGTTCTTCTCTCTCTCTTTCTTTCCTTTGCTCCTTTTCCTCTTCTGTCTCCCTTTTGTAATATACCTTTTCTGCCTCTTTTACTAAATCACGCAGCTCAACTTCCTGTAATCCCTCCAATCTCTGAAGTTTCTTTCTGATATTAGGAACTGACTGTCCTATGAAAGCTAATGCTAATGAGCCTTTTTGAATCTCAGAAGTGTGGTCAAAGGGTGTGAACATCCTAAATGCTTCCATAAGCCTCTCAAGAAACATTGAGAGAGATTATGTTGGCCCCTGCATCACCTCTCTCACCTTTGCCAAATTGGTGGGCCTTCTGGAGGCACTTCGGAGACCCACCACCAGAGCCTAGCGATAGATTTTTAAGCTCTCCCTACCTTCAGCTGTATTGTAGTCCCAAACAGGGTGAGTCAGAAGGAAACCCATGTCTATCTCACACTGCAGCTGTGTGGGCCACGTGTTGGCCCCAGGGACATTTTTTCTGGCCTCTATTAAAATTCTCTCTCGCTCTTCAGTTGTGAAGAGTGTCTGCAACAGCTGTTGACAATCATCCCAAGTAGGCTGATGAGAAAACATAAGAGATTCCACCAGCCCTGTGAGGCATTGGGGTTCCTCTGAAAAAGGGGGGTGGTTAGCTTTCCAGTTATAAAGATGGGCAGAGGAAAAGGGCCAATATTGGAGGGGTTGTAGTTGGCCCCCTGTCATGGGAGGACCTGACCCACGTAGCAGCAGTGTTACAATTCCGTCTGCTCCCTCTGGGGTAGTGTCTCTCCAGCTCTGCGTCCTTGTGGCCAGCTCTCCAATTTCCAGGGGCTTGGGAGGGGCAGAGGGAGGAAGCTTGGGTAGGCTGGGAGGCGGAGGCTCGGGAAGGACGGGGGGTGGAGTTTCAGGAAGGGTGAGGGGTGGAGGTTCAGGAAGGGCAGGGGACCCTCCCTTGGCCCCCCCGGGACTAGGTAAGGGGGGGAGGGGCAGGCTGAGTCTCCGGCCACGCCAGGGGCTCCTCAATCTTGGGATAGATGTAAGGGGGGAAGTCTTGCTCTCTCAGGAGAGGACTGTTTTTCATTTTTGAGAGCCAGGACACAGGAGCTTGGGTTCCTTGGTTTATTCAACCATGGCTTAACCCATGGTGGGTGGTTTTCCACAAAATCCTTCCATGTGAGCATATAAGACTCTTGGTTGGGACAGGAGCCTGGTCCATTCTGAAAAATAATATCTTTAACAGCCAGAATAGTCTCGGAATTAAAGGTTCCTTCTGATGGCCATCCGACCTCATAAGTTGGCCACTCAGAGGCACAAAACATCTGCCAGGGTCTCCTTTTAACCTCAATTGACAAATTATGGGCTCTAGACTTAACTTCAGTCCAATGGTCAAGATTCAAGCTAAGGGGAGTCATCACTGTCTGTCCCATAACAGAACTATAGACAAAGACACAAAGAACAACAACACACACAACTGAGACTAACAGATCCAGACACCAGTGACCCATCCGCTTCTTCCACAAGCAGGCGAAAGAATCAGATGGCTGCGAAGGAGGAAGCTTCCACTCTAACAATAAAACTCGGTCCTCTAACCAACAATAGGAGACCACCAGGCATCCCTGGCTCTCCTCACCTCCCAGAGTGTCCCCCAGGGTGGCAGCCTGTGATCCTCCTAGCACGTCTGCTGATCACGGTCCCCTGGTCCTTACGGTCCTACAGGATGGCTGCAAACCAAACCAAAAGCACGTGTCCCAGAAACCAGATACTCAGAACAAAATACACCGGCCGGCACACATTCACTCCAGGGGGGACCCCTTTACCTCCAAGTTGGTTCTCGGGTGTGTGTGGGGGCCTTCAAATCCTGGACTAGCCCCCAATGTAGGACCCCCAAAACAGGGACCCTATGCTCTGCCCGGATATGGCGACACCCCAAATCACTCACGAGAAGCGGTCTTGATGCAAACTACAAGAGGATTTTTATTCCAAGCATGCTGGGGCCTAAAGTTGTATACCATGCAGAGGTAGAGGACTGCAGAGCCCTGAATGCAGGAATGGGACAGTTTTTATAGGATTTCTAACAAAGCCTGTGCATTAAACCAATCATTTCTCAACATCAGGAGCCCGCATGGTGCAAGCCAGTCAGTTTATGCCACTCCATAGTTTTTAAGCCAATTAGTTTAAATTACTCAAGCCCCTGCCCCATGGACCAATCAGTTTCCTATGACCTCAGTGGTCAGCATTTGCGCGGGTCCTTGGGTGGGGGTGGCAAAGTGTGGTTTAAGGCAGGCTGCTACGGCTTATGGTGAGGGCTACTAAGGCTTACAGTGCGGGCTATTTACAAAAACCAAATAAGCAGTTTACTCCATTACTCATTTCCCATCCTTGGGGGCTATCTCATGCCCTTTTTACCTAGTTTTATATTGGGAGCGGGCTCTGATATAATGAGAAGAGGGATTCTTTACTTACTTCCAAGAGAGACTAGGGCCTGGAATTTGAGGTATGCAGGGGCCTGCTTAAGCTCCTTTTGGAGTGTGGTAGTATTTCTGGGCTTCTGGATTCTTGGGCCTTTCAACATGTGCTGTTGTGTGGAGTTAGATATAGTTTAACTTTTCACTACAGTTCCAACAGTCTACATCAAGCTTATTTGTGTGAAATCTCCTTATAACCATTTGTCTTACATATTTGACCTTGTAATTTCCTTTTTTTGCTGCCAATTTTTCACAGTAAAATGTTTAAGGTGTGCACCCCAAATGCCTGGCATCCCTGTTTCTTTCCCTATCCTTTGTTCGAGCCCTCTTAAAATAGGTACTCTTGTATGTAAGTAATAGAGTTTTCCACTTTCTGGAGATTGGAAACTGGATAGGAGAAAATATAAGATCAGAACTGAACTGGAGCTGACTATTGATGGTTCATGCCTTTAATTGCAGCAGTGGGGAGGGTGAGCTAGGAAGATCATTGTGAGTTTGAAGTCACCCTGAGACTACACAGTGAATTCCAGGTCAGTCTATGCTACAGTGACTACTTCGAAAACAAAACAAAAATAAGGAAATTAATTGGTTTTGTAGCAAGGTAAATGCAAATATGATTAGTGAGAAGATAAACAGAAGGCATGTGCAAAGTGAGAGGGGAAAGACTTGCTCTGACTCTGTACTTTCTTTGGGGTAAAGAAACCAAGGACACCAAACCAATGAGGTCTGAGAGCATCTGGAAGGGCTATTTCAGTCCTAGTGTAGAACAGGACAAGCAAGAGACTAAAATTTGCTTCAAATTGCTACCAGGTCAGTCACTGAATTTAGGACAAACCAAAGCAAGTGATGAAGCTCTGTGAAGCAGAATCTTGCGCACTCACCCACATTTCAGGGTATCAAACAAACAAACAAAAAATCAAAATAGAAAACTCTGGAGAGGTGTGACACTTCCAGGTGATTGACCAGTCACCATTAGGAGCTACTGCTCAAGTTCTTCAATGGGACACCAGAACCTCTGCTATATTCTCTAATATTATGAGGTGAAACATATTTCAGGTTTACAAATAGTTTTTGCTTGGAACTTATTTATCAGTGCTGAAAGAAATCTCAATTATAGAACCACAGTGTGTGAGCAATTGACTTTATTACAATCAACATGCACATGAAGCCACTATAAACAGCCTGCATATGAGAATAACAACCACTTCTGTTCTTCATTGATACTTCATGGCTGGGAATTAGGGACAGAATATTGAAAGTCAGCCAGCACCTTCAGAGGTCAGGGTTCATATTTGACAGGGGGAGCAGATGAGACA
This sequence comes from Jaculus jaculus, assembly GCF_020740685.1. Classification (NCBI taxonomy): domain Eukaryota; kingdom Metazoa; phylum Chordata; class Mammalia; order Rodentia; family Dipodidae; genus Jaculus; species Jaculus jaculus. Next base: position 60,400,621 of record NC_059103.1, on the reverse strand, counting down.
CACTTTCTGTGAAAAGGTCAGCTTCAGAAAAGAGCAGCCCAGCCTTCATCTGGTCTCTGGTGACTTTGATTCATGATGCACATTCCTTGGATCCTGTGTTTGAAGCCACCTGTCTCATTTACTTCCTGTGTATGACAACTGCAGTCCCAGGTCCCCCAGCAACACTACTTTTGTTATGATTAAGTTTTACCGGCTGAAAATACCTGGCTCTGGCATACTGCCACCCTGCCATCCCACAAAGGATTCGCATTGCCACACCATGAGGTGAGAGGAAACTTCCTTCCAGTAGCTGATTTCCAGCACTTACTGAAGAGTTAGTAAGTTAGTTACAGGAAAACAACTTCACATCAAAAGGAAATGTTTAGAAAATTATGTGCTGTGATTGACATGGATATGGAAGGGAAAATGCCAACATATAATAATTCAGGAATCTTCTAGAAATATCTTAAGCATCATAGGAAACAATCCTGTTTTCATGGACTTGTAAGAAAATAATTTTTTCAGCATGCTATGCTTTAGGAGTGAGGTCACTTAGGAACACTAAATAACAAATTTCCAGAAACTTAGACATAGAAGACTCAATAATCAACTCTGTAGTTGTTTTGACTACAGCCTGTAATTGTGGATGTTATTCATGACTCTTGGAACTGATGATGGAATTAAAATTGCTTTTTATCTTGTTAGTGTAGTGTTGGTGGTGTTTATTTCTTTAAAAGATAAAAAGTTTAAAAAATATGCCCAGAGCATATCTATAAGGAACCGAAAACAATTTAAATAAATCATTCAAGTGCCATAAAAAAATGTTCACTATTGATTGATATGAATATGTCATCAGTCCCCACTGGGAAAATGCAGAATTTCAAATGTCAGTTTGAGATTTCGGTTCCTAATTCAGTAACTGTTTTTTCTTTAAATAAAAGGCTAGAAGCTTACACATTCTGATTCTATCAATGACTTCATAATTTCAATTTTATATGTTTCACTGAGGAAAAATTACAGAAGCTGGTCAATAAAAGAGACATTGTAATTTTCTCAAATTTCTGTTTTATTTATTCTGTGCTCAGACAGCTACCTTGAGTTTTTCTTTTACCCAAGTACCATAAAAGTCAGAACTCTGTATATTTAAGATTTCATATTTATTGTGTTGGTGGTGGAGTAGTGTCCTCAATTTTATTTCCCTTCTGAAAACGTGATCATCCACACATAATTATAGCCAAAAAATTCTACTTGAATTTGAATTTCAAAGAACTCGATTGTTTAAGTTATTATATAATTTTAGGTAAATACTTACAGACTTAGAAAAATAATTCTGGGGTTGGAAAGATTGCTTAGCAGTTAAAGTGCTTGCTTGTAAAGCCGAAGGACCCACGTTTGACTCTCCAAATCCCACGTAAGCTAGACATAGGTGAGGCAAGCAAAAGGTCACACATACCCACTAGGTGGTGCAAGCATCTGGAGTTTGATTGCAGTGGCTGAGGCCCTGGGGTGTCTCCTCCCTCCCTCCCTCTCTCTCTCTCTCTTTCCTTTATAAAAGAAAAAAAGAACAAAGAAAACTAATCCTGCAATAAATATGTCATGCTGTCATTCTTCAGTTGTATAGTACAATATTTAAAATTGCAGTTTTCATTGAAATACTCTCAAGATCGGTCTTCACTAATTGTGCTAGATTTTTATGCCGGTATGCATGTTTTAACCTGGATCAAGTTAGGAATTTGATATTTAATGACCGAAGAGAAAGCAGACTATCTGGCTCCCTGACACACCATTAGGGGATGATATGCTCTTATTGGAGTGTCCACTAGGGCATCAGAATGACAAGAGCACAGATTTGTGTCTTCTGCTGTAACTGTCAAAAGACACTTCTTTTATCCTGTGTCTGATCTCATTATGTCTCACAACTTGAATGGATATAAATCTGGACAGTGCTACATGAGAGACCAAGGTCGCTTCAGGCGCCCCTGGAAGCATGTGCTGCTATCAAGATGCACCTGTATGCCTTGATATAAAAGGGTGAGGAAATTTGATAAGGAGACAGAGGGAGAGGTGCAGACAGAGAGGAAGGGAATAAAGAACATAGAGAGGGGTGGAGAGAGAAAAAGGGAGAGAGGCTTCCTTACTTCTTGTTCTCATACAGAAGACATACTGACACCCCACACATCACTGCACAGTGAACACTAATGGAGTGTTCAGCTCTGATAATCTGGCCAAGTCCTCCTAGATAATTATACTTCCCTTTCCTGTCCCCCTTCCTCCCGTTAATGATTGCTGAAATGCCGTTATTTGGTTATCTTCTGTAGATAGCCACCTCCGTTTTGTTAGATTATAGAAGTAACTTCTTACTTTCATTTGAACATACATTGGAGCATAGAGGAGAGACATGTCCTAATATCATACTTGTCTGTTCTGGTCTTGCTGATGGAATATAATCAATACACAATCTGTGATACTTTGATTTGCTATTATATCAGAGGCTGAAGGGGCTCACAAAAGTGGAATACCCATCCTTCTTTATCCCTGAAGACATGGCTAGGCCACATTTATATGCTCAGTTTTTACAGTAGCCTGTGCTCATGTGAATAACAGAGCTCACAAGTTCCTTCCTTGTATGTGTCTCCAACATCTTAGTCCTGTAAGCAACAAACACAGTAACAATCTTCATAGAAACAGGAAGTCCTATCATGAAAATGGCAGACTGTAACCTATCTGAGTTTTGGATTATTGCCCTGGCAAGAGGTTAACTTTTAACTTGTTGCCCAAGAGAGTCTGCTAAGCTCCCACTGGCAATGTGTCCCAACCGTGATGTCCCAACTGCACAAGCTCCACCATGGATCATAATCCCAGGCTTGCCTGCTTGGCTTCATATATTGTATTTGCACTCAGTCTTTCTCTTTGCACTCAAAGTGACAGCTTAATGGATGTTGAAGACCCCATAGATTGATTCTAGCAAGGTGGAGTCAATAAGGGCGCAGTCCTCATCTCTAGGAACAAGGTGACTGTGAGGAGGACAGCAGAGAAGGGAACAAAGTTGGGAGCAGAAGGAACAGAGTAGTAAACATGGAAATGATTGTGGTCATAGGGACAGAGGTGTGCAGGGCCGGAGAGGAAGTAGCAAGACTGGGGAAGGCCTTTGATCTGAAGTAAAGTTTGAAAGGCCAAAAGTCTGTGTGTGGGTGGAGTATATGAGGTTTGATGGACAAGAAGGGGTAGAAAAGATGACACACTGCATTTAGCCAGTATAACTGGAATTTTCTATACCCTGAGAGAGGGACTGAGAAAGAGCAGCTTGGCAGGGTAGAAATGGAAAGGACCTATCCATTGCTGCCAGTGAGAGTATGGAAATGACTCTGTGCTTTCATGTCATGTGAACAAGAAGAACCCCAAAGCTTAGAACAGTTAGACATGTCCACAAAACATAAAAGTTTCTCTCACTCTCTCCCTCCCTCTCTCACTTTCTCTCTCTCTTTCTCTCTCTCTCTTTCTTTATTCTCTCTCTCTCTCTCTCTGTCTCTCTTCACACTCACCATCCTGATATTGAAAAAAATTGCCCTTTCTGTCTCAAATTCTACCATGTCAGCCCCACCCCTCTGTAACACAAAAAAGGTTTTGACTAAAGAGTCCTATGTCCTCTTCAGCAACCCATGCACTGACATTAGATGTTGATATTAGCATAGTGCCCACACAAGCATGATGTGCAAGTTCATGACATGTTCCACTAAACAAAACCCAAGAGTCCCCTTTAGGTGATAAGAAATTCCTCAGAAAGTAGCCACATTTAATTTCATAGTTTTCAGGCTTGCATTCTGATGAGAAGGAAGAAAGTTTTGCAGAAGGAAGAGTGAAGACTCAAACAAGGAAGGCACAAGGGCTGGCAAAGATTCTCTATCCTGAGGCACAATCCTCATTGATCTGCTGTTCCAAGCATGATGTGAATAGCTGTATACACACCTCATGTTGGGCACCAAGGATAGGCCAAAGTAACCATTCCGTCATAGCGCAATATGGTGAGTCAATGAGTTAATTGGACTTACTAATAAGAAAGTGGATTTAAAGAATGTAGGTAAGTCAAAACAGCTACATCTCTAAGAATTTCCACCCTATTATGGGTGACAATCTCATTGAAGCTTCATCATGGAATCCCAGCCTTTAGTTTGCCTGTCATCTTCTAAGTATTTTGCATCTCCCAAAATTATGTATAGCCAATGGACAGAAGGGGTAATGGTGGGTCTCCCAGGTGAGTCTGGTGACTCTCTTCCCATCTTATACTGAGGGGTCTTAATAGCTCCATGAGCACAGTCCTAGCTCTGACTGTATGATACTATTTAGTTATTTTGTTGCCATGACTACCAAGCCACGTCTTCTATAGGTCACCACAATATATTCTGTTCCATTATGGTGGTCATATTATCCACAAATTACACCCTCACCCTTGTTTGGAATAGTACTGTGCACTCACTGGAAAAGCACATCTAAAGGAAACATCAGCTCTTAAGGTCTGGAATTCTGCCCATCTAGACCTTGGATTAAAGTCCTTAGCTACTAGGATATACATTCTAATAAAATTGATGTTATTTCTGCTCTACTTACCTGAAACATTTTATTTGATGATTAAATGAGTTAATATATGTGTGTCTGTTTTGCAAATAAGAACCCCTCTACAATGGGGAGCTATTATTTCCAACATTTTTACATATATACTTATTTTTTTCCAATATCTTTGAATAGTTATAATTCTTTTAATGGACCACGAAGTTATATTTTATTGCCTTTCCAATTAGATGCATTTCTTAGTAAAATTAATAGGATTATATAGAAATGTAAATTTATGGAAATATCATGCAAATTATAACTCACTACAACATGTGGTCTCTCCATAGAATACAGAAAATCATGCCTGGCTCCTCCTCCAGGAGCATGCATCAGCTTAGCATACAAGTTTTATGGCATAATTAATCATATGCAGTATCATACCAATGGTAAGCCAAATTTCCAGAAAATAAAAAATGAATTATAAGGCATGTACACTTGTAATTCGATAACCTGTCTTGAGGTTTGGTATTGGTCCAGCCGTTAACAGAGAGTTGAGTGTATCCTAAGAGGAGATGAAATGCGGACACAATGTGGGAATAATGTGTGGCAGGCATATACTAAAGGGTTCCCAAGTAAGAGTATGGAGTCTTTAAAATAAGGACTGTATATAGTTGTTTTTATTTTTTATATTTTGCATACTTGTAGCCCACTAGGGTGTCTGAGTTATCCATTAACACTGAATGACATTCATCATTCTGTAATAAATCAACCTGCATATAGTTATTTGCTCAATCAAGGTTTAATTATTACTTAATATGCACAAAATGGTATGCTATGTACAAAAGGAAGGTCTTTGCTCTTATGAAGTTCTTGGCTCAAGAGCAAGCTAAGATAAGAGCAAATTTCATTAGCATTCATGGAGAAAGACCAAGACAGGTTCAAGAGGGCTTTGGAGAGATGGCAGAATTGAATTGGGATATGGAAAGATAAATATAATTTATCACCCTAATATATGGCAAGTGTTTTTTATAACTTCCTTTCAGAAAGACTTCATTTTCAGACTAATCTGGCATTATGGGTCATTTGTGAAATTTTGATAAGTTTAGCTTTTTTTTTTTAGAAAGACATTTTTTTTTTCTTTATCAAGCATGCCCCATTATTTATTTGTATATATTCCATTTATTACATAGATAAATTTGGATATATAAGACATTCTGGGGCTGGAGAGATGGCTTAGCAGGTAAGTGCTTGCCTGTGAAGCCTAAGGACCCTGGTTTGAGGCTCGATTCCCTAGAACCCACATTAGCCACATGCACAAAGTGGCACATGCATCTGGAGTTCATTTGTAGTGGCTGGAAGTCCTGGTGCACCCATTCTCTCTCTCTGTCTGTCACTCTTAACTAAATATATAAAAATAAACCAAAAAAATTAAGAGACATTCTGTACCAGATATTGGAAATATAACAGTTTTTGAAGCATCTCAATTAGTGGGAAAGATAAATATTAAGTAATTAAATATACAGTGAGAGCAATTAAAAAATCCTAAGAAGCTTAATTTCATGATCTGTTCCTTGCAGTTAAAACATTTTGCCACATGGCCAAGATAATAATTAAAAGATAATTACACAGTGTAGAAAGAGGGTAATTTGGGCTACCAGAGAGAGGATAGTGTGGCTGGAGAATGGTAATCATAAGATAGGACTGCTGAATCTGAGAATGAGCCAGAGCACAGGATGGCTTGGTAGACTAGTGGCCCTGCACAGTAGGAGCATCATGAAAGTTTCAAGCAAGTGCATAGCATAATTATGCTTTCTTGTCATCTAGCATAGATTCTTTTTAGATTCTGTTAAAACACAGACTCAAGAGGCAGCAAAAGCAAAAGGTTGCTATACCTTTCAGTGTTACTGAAAAGAAACAACAATGATTTTGTCTAGAACAGTGACAAAAAGACTCAGCTATGTGGACCTTACTCCTTCTGACATTCTCTGACATGTAAGAACACAAAGCAGAGTCAGTCATCTGAAAGCCAGCCATGCAGAAGGACCTCTCACCAAGAGTGATGTCTGTTACACTGCTGCTTCAATCTTCCATCCTCTGTGTTGTGGTCTGTGTTATATCAGCCTGAGCTGACCAATTCAAAGGTGAACATCTCCTTAATAGGTATACCAATATGTACACACTTACACATGTGTGTGTGCATACACACACATATCATTTCATAATACAATAAAACTAAAATACTGAAAATACGAATGCCTATTTCCTAACTAATGCACATAATTCATCTATAATGTACAAGAGGAAATCCATCCACTTTAGATGACAATAAAATTAATTCTAAAATGTTTTCCTGATTAAAGGAAATGTCATCAAAACTGGTGTATGCAAATGACCTCACTTTGATATATGGCATATATTCCCATCCTGTTTCCATTATCTTGGTTTATGTAATTCCCAGAATTCTGGTTAAAATTAGGCACAAACAATCAGGCCTATTACCATCTTGTACTTCAGCCAATGCCTTAGACAAGGAGAAAGATGCAGCATGCCTTTCCACCTAAGCACAATACCTTGGACAGGCAAGTTGGAGAAAGGAATCAGAATGGTGGGGTTGAGCACAGGAGGAGGTGAGGGCTAATCAAAATATGTATGAAATGGTAATATGGCAAGCTACTACTTTGTTACCTAATTAAAATTATAATCAAAAAGAAGACTTTGAAGATAATTTGTATCTTGCATGGGTGGAATAATAAAGAAAACAAAATAAAAAAGAAAAAGAAATATGTATATATATTTTAAGAATATGTACATATTCTTATAAATATATTATAAAATAATTAAATATATTATATTTATAAATGTAAATATATATGAGTATTATATATAAACAGTTGCATTTTTCTGGAATTACTTTTTTAAACATTAAAATGCAAGTATTTGTAAACTTAATTTCAAATTCTTTGGAAAAGGTGTCATTTTTAAACCCTCTAGTACAAGATTTATTTTATAAAATATTTGCATTTATTACCAAATTTAAACTTTATGAGAATATATTTAAAATATAACATAAATGTGAATGGTTTCTGCTGCAGTTAGCTTCACATTGCTGGGATGAACCTCCAAGCCAGGCATAGTTATGTGAGGAAGGGAGTTTATTAGAAGCTTATAGATCTAGGGGAAGTTCCATAATGGCAGAAGAAGCTGGCTCACTTTACACAGATTCATGAAGAGGGAAAAGTGACCACCATCAAGCAAGCACACTCCAGGAATCATAGGTAGAGTTCAAGCACTTTGCATATTTTAGGCTGGAATTTAGATCCACCTCCATACCTTAGGGCTGAACCCTAGGATCTATCCACAGTGACACCAAGTTGCAAGCTTAAATAAAACTTCTGAATCTATTGGGGAACATTTATCCAACCCACCACAATATACAAAACATGTAAATTAACACTCATTTGTTTACCCTTGTAATGATACCTTCTAATTTAGAAAAAAGTAAAACAAGTAAATGAAAAGAAAGATGCAGCAGATATATATTGGGAGCAGTACTAATGTTTGCAGAAGACACAACACCCTAGGAAGGAATTGTTCCTGCTTTGAAACTATAAGAAGGAGAAATCATTGGTTTCATTTCCCTAAAAGTAAATATATCATATGTATATCTACTGAGGAAGAAAATCATAGATATTTTGTATCACTCAATGACAACTAATACAAACAATAAAGAGAACAAGTACACCAGTTAAATGCCACAATAAAATAATAAAATTTTAACTTAATTGAGATTATATTTTGTGCTAGTAGTAGTAAGCTCTTCTCTTTTAGCAACCTGTGATGGCAAATTGCATAGTAATTTCTTCTCAAGGGGTCAATCTTACCTTTGAAACTGGGCCAAATTAAATTACCTACTTTTAAAAAAATGTTCTTCTATTTTACTTATTTATGAGACAGAGAAAGAACAAGAGAGAGAGAGAGACAGACAGACAGAGAGAGAGAGAGAGAGAGAGAGAGAGAGAGAGAATGGGCAGGCCAGGGCCTCTAGTTACTGCAAACAAACTCTAGATGCATTTGCCACCTTGTACATCATTTGGCTTGCATGTGTATTGGAGAACTGAACCTCTGTCCATCCTTTGGTTTAACAAGCAAGTGCCCAGTGAAGGTGTGGTAGTCCAAACAAAGTCATTTGCCTTTCCAAAGCACATGGCGGTATGCCTGTGAGACTCTCATTCTTCTGCTCTAGCAGTGAGCATTACTGTTCTCTGCTCCACCAGGGTCTCTCCTTTCAAGCTTCCAGAAGAGTTGGCTTTGCTGAAACTGGAGCAATACCGATGGCTTAGTGAGAATGAACATCAACTATTTCCTTCAGTTCCATCAGCTGACTGTGAGTCTGTGCCTGGCCAGGCAATCTTACTGCAGATAATGTTCCTCAACTGTTTGCACTGTGTGTCACTGGCACTACTTGTGAGCTATTGAGTGCTGTCATTCAGATCACAATCAGATTAAATGAGTGGCTAGAGAAAATTGATGTGAGATTGGAATCAAAACCAGCAGGACTTCTGCATGATTCGATGCCATAGCCTTATGGTGCAAGTCAATTATATAATTGTCAAATTTTATCTTTATTTTTTCCACTAAGGAACTCGAACTCCATGTGAAGAAAATTCTACAATAAGTATGTCTCTGAGCCAGATGTATACTCACTGTATGATATTCCATCTTATTTTTTCTCATCTCACAATATTCCATTACCTTTTACTTTTCTTTTTTTACTTTCCTTCCCCGAATTTTTAGTGAATACTACCACATAAGTCAGGGTTTTCTAGAGGAAGAGACCTGATAAAATGATATGTATTATCAAAGGGATTTGTTAGATTAGCTTAGAAAATATGAGATGGCTGTCTGGAGGGCTCAGTCCTCCAGCCTCCATGCTTCAGTAGTCTAACTCCGGCACTAAAGGCCTGGAGCATTCCTAGAAAGCTGCTTGTGTTCAGCCCCTGTTGGAAGGCTCATGAAGATGGGTTCCAGTATCCATAAACAGGGGAGATAGGGGAATGCACAAGTGAGAGTAATGGACAGCCAGGTAAAATGCCCTTTGTCTTATTGGAGCTTCTTTACCAGAAAAGCCATCCACTCTAAGAGAATTCAGTTCATTCTGCCTGGTCACTGCCTCACTGACCAGCTCTTACCTAATTCCTGATCTGATCAAGTTGATAATAAAACCAAACTGACACAGCTATCTCTACTTATTTTTGTAACAGACTAAGTAATAAACATGTACCAGTGTGATTTGCAGGTCATAATTTGAATTATATATTCCTTTTTACTTTCTCCTTGCTTTCTTACCCTTCCTTCTCAATAATTTATATTTTGCCTTTTTGTCTATCATTTCCCATATGAGAATGAATCAAAGGGATAAACTTCAACTTCAGATGCATTACCTGTTCAGTTTTGATCTGTGTGTGCATACATTACTTTTTTGTTTAATTTTTTAATATTTTATTTTTTTTATTTATTCATTTTGACAGAAAAAAGTGAGGGAGAGAGAGAGAGAATGGACACACCAGTACCTCCAGCCACTGCAGACAAACCCCAGATGCATGTGCCTCCTTGTGCATCTGGCTACCGTAGGTCCTGGGGAATAGAACCTGGGTCCTTTGGCTTTGCGGGCAAATGCCTTAACCATTAAGCCATCCCTCCAGCCCTTTTGTTTGGTTTTGGTTTGGCTCTTATGTCACATATGTAAAGAAAGAGAAAAAGGAGACTTTTCTTAAAGATGGAGACGTAACGGCCCTTTGGGATGCCCAAGTACTAGTGAGATCTGTTGCGTCACTAATTGCTTTAATACACAGTAGAAAGTGGCATGGGGAAGATGGGTCCATACAGTGTCTTATCTGAATCAATATCAGTGTTTTAAATTGGCAAGAGCACAGAGACCTTGAAGCTGCTTTGTTGCATGGAAGCTGAAATGGAATATTAAATATTTAAAAAGTAGGTCAGACTTAATAAATGCATTTCCAAGTAATCCAGCATTTAGATTAAGCCCCAGTATGAGATAGAGGAATCTAAAGTGATGTGTGGGCTGCCACAAGGTCCACATAGTGCTCCTCTTGTGTCAAAATTCTGTTTCCACAGAAAGATCTTAAATTCAAATTACATCCATAAAGCCACATGAAGGATACAGACAATTAAACTACTCATTTTCAGTCAAGGCCAACATGATAGTTAAGGAGTTGTCAACTTGATCTGTTTAGTAATCCACAGAAATGCCTTTCAGGGGGGTCTCCAAAGTTGCTTCCAGGAAGGATTAACTGAAGGAGGAAGTCCTTCTCACAGAATGAGCCATTCCCTACAGAGGGGGTGGCACCTCTCAGAGGGAACTTTATATAAGGGAGCTCTGGGTGAAAAGAGCCCCTTCATTCTTCCCACTTGGCTGCCAGAGCTGCTTGCTGCCTTCCAGCATGGATTGAAGACCAGCATCACCTGGAAACCCATGTGGATCAAAACCCAGCAGTTCTTCAGAAAGCCCCCAGGTCTTCAGTGCTGGGTTGGGACTGCTGAGGCTTCTGGACACATGGACTGAGCAGCTACCAGGTTCTTTGATTGTCAGGCCTGCAACTTCTATTGGACTACTGTAAGCTACTCCATTAAATTCCATTTGTGAAATAATTCATTCTAGCAATTCTGTTCCTCTAGAGAACCCTGACTTATGCAGATTTTGGTACCAGAAGTGGTTCTATTGCAAGGGTGTATTTCTCTAGTGGACATGGTGCTATCTGGGGTTGACCTTTTCAACTTCAATGTTACTAAAGGCCCTACTGATAATAAGGAGAGCGCTTTTACTGGAAATAAGAAGGGTACTAATAATTCATTGTGTGAACATTTAAAGAACTCTGTGAGATAGATGTATTTGGTGATCTTGAGTCATGTCTTGTGAAAAGCAAGGACTTTAGTGACTCTGTATTTAAAACATTTGAATATTTGTGGAAAAAGTAAGGCAAGTGATGAGGCTGGTTGGTTGCTTTTAGCATCTCTGGACAAACTAGTGAAGGAATTGCAGAAGCTAAAAAAGGAAAATTCCAGGCTGGAGAGATGCCTTAGTGGTTAAGGGCTTGCTTGTGAAGCCTAAGGATCCCAGTTTGAAGCTTATTTCCCCAGAACCCACATTAGCCAGATGCACAAGGGGCGCATGTGACTGGAGTTCATTTGCAGTGGCTGGAATCTCTGGTTCTCCCATTGTCTCTCACTTTCTCTCTGCCTCTTTCTCTCTCTGTCCATCGCTCTCAAATAAATATATAAAAAATAAACAAAAAAAAGGGAATATTCCAATCTTAAGACCCACGTACATGATCTCAAGGTTTCTAAGGGTGCCCTGGAGGAGAACAGGGCTCAAATTGTAGAAAACCAAACACAACCTCCCATTCTGAGATTGACTAACTTGCAATGTAAACTCAAGTCCCAGCCTCACCAGATATCAGAAGTTAAAGTGAGGGCATTGATTGAAAAAGAGTGGGATCCTGTGAGTTGGGATGGTGATGTATGGGAAGACCCTGAAGAGCCTGGGGACATTCAAGTGTCAGATTCTGCAGAAGTTGTTTTAGATGAAGATATGACCTCCCCTCCCTTGTTAGCAGCAGTTGTATCCCAACCTCCACACCCTGAAGTATTACCCTCCCTTCCTCTTTGTCTGAGGAATCAGCCTGAGGTACTGAGGAACCAGCAATGCCCCTCCTTGCAGGAGGTACTGATGCTTCTCAGTTCCCACCCATCTTTGCTTCTAGGCCTATAATCAGAGGAAAGGCTAGGCAGGCCCCTAAAGGTGAGATAGAAAGTGTGACACAAGAGTAGGTGAGATACACCCCTAAAGAACTTCAGGAGTTTTCTAACTTGTATATGCAGAAGCATGGGGAATATGTATGGCAATGGACTTTAAGGGTATGGAATGATGGAGAAAGGAACATAAGATTAGCTCGGGCTGAATTTATGAAAATAGGTCCATTGAGCAGAGGTTTTAGATTTAACACTGCAGTTTATGCAGTTGGAAGGGGTGCCAAGAGTTTATTTGATTAGTTGGCTGAAGTATGGATCCAAAGATGGCCTACTGTGAATGAGCTCGAGCTGCCTGATATCCCCTGGCTTAAGGTTGATGAAGGGATTAAAAAGCTCAGAGAACTTGGAATGCTGGAGTGGATTTGCTATGTAAACTTATCTTTGCTTCCACAATGTGAGCATCCAGAATATGTGCTCTTCACTAAGGCGATAAGAAATAGATTTGTGAGGGGAGCACAAGCATACTTAAAGTCCCCTATCATTTGTCTTTCGTGTAAAGAAAATCTCACAGTGGAAGCTGCAGTTGTTGCATAGGTGATTTAGACGCAATGGGTATAACTGGATCTTGGGGTAACAAGGGCCAAGTTGTAGTGCTGAATTGCCAAAGGTGGGGTGAATGTGTTTTTCATAATAGACTGAGTAGGCAAAATTATGCACATAAAGATATGACTCATATGGACCTTTGGAATTGACTGATTAATCATGGTGTTCCCAGAAGTCAAATAGATAAGTAGCCTACTGAGTTCCTTCTTGATTTGTATAGGCAAAAAAGTTCCAGAGCAAAGGAATGTAAAGCCACTTTGAAGTATAGCAACAGAGAATTAAGACTTCTTAATCAGTTTCCAGACTTGAGCCAGTTTACAGAACCCGAGCCCTTTGATTGAAGGGATGGCTAGGTCCCCTCAAGGAAGGACCCTCCCACAACCCCCAAAACTTTCAATATTAAGCTTATTCCTATACTTTCTCAGAGCTATGGCCTTTTGCTAGGGTAACTGTACACCGGGGAAAAGAAAATAATCAGACCTTTCAGGGCTTACTGGACACTGGCTCTGAATTGACATTGATTTCAGGAGAACCCAAAAAGCACCATATCCCTCCAGTTAAAGTACTTCAGGGCTTAAGGAGGTCAGGTGATCAGTGGAGTTTTGGCAAATGTTAGACTGACAGTGGGTCCAGTGGGCCCCAGAACTCACCCTGTGGTTATTTCTCCAGTCCCAGAATGCATAATTGGGATAGATATACTTAGGAGTTGGAAGAACCCCCACATTGGTTCCCTGACTTGTGGACTGAGGACTATTATGGTTGTAAAGGCCAAATGGAAGCCATTTAGGCTCCCATCACTGGGGAAAATAGTGAATCAAAAATATTATGGCATCCTTGGGGGGATTTCAGAAATTAGAGCCACTGTAAAGAACTTGAAGGATACAGGGGTGGTGGTTTCCACTACATCTCCCATAATCTCACTATTTGGCCTGTTCAGAAGACAGATGGATCATGGAGAATGACAGTGGATTATCAGAAACTTAATCAGATGGTGACTCCAATTGCAGCTGCTATTCCAGATGTGGTTTCTTTACGTGAGCAGATTAACACATCTTCTGGTACCTGGTATGCAGCTATTGATCTTCTGAATGCTTTCCTCTCCATATCTGTCCATAAGGACCACAAGAAGCAAGTTGCCTTCAGCTGGCCAGGTCAGCAGTACCCCTTTACTGTTTTACCTCAAGGTTATATTAACTCTCCAGCCCTGTGTCATATCTTAGTTCCCAAGGATCTTGATGGCCTGTCCCTTCTGCAAGGTGCCAAGTTGCTCCATTATATCAATGGCATAATGCTGATTGGATCAAATCAGCAGGGGGTGGCAAGCACTCTGGAGTTGCTGGTACAGCATAACCACATCAGGGGATGGGAAATAAATCCATCCAAAATTCAAAGACCTTCCACCTCACTGAAATTTCTAGGAGTTCAGTGGTGTGGGGAATGTAGGGATATTCTTTCTAAGGTGAAGGACAAGTTGTTGCACCTGGCTCCTCCTACCACTAAGAAAGAAGCTGAATATCTAGTGGACCTATTTTGGATTTTGAAGACAACACATTCCTCACTTGGGTGTCTTAGTCCATCCCATATACCAAGTGAAGCAGAAAGCTATTACTTTTCAGTGGGGCCCAGAACAAGGCTCTTTAGCAGGTCCAGGCTACTGTGCAGGCTGCTCTGCCCCTTGGGCTGTATTATCCAGCAGATCCAATGATGCTTGAGGTGTCGGTGGTATATAGGGATGTTGTCTAGAGGCTTTGGAAAGCCCCCATAGGTGAATCACAGCAAAGGCCCTTGGGATTTTGGAGCAAGGTCCTGCCATCATCTGCAGACAATTATTCTCCCTTTGAGAGACAGCTCTTGGCCTGCAATTGGGTCTTAGTGGAAACTGAACATTTTACAATGGGCCATCAAGTTACTATGAGACCCAGCTCTCCATTATGAGCTACATGTTATCTGAACCACCAGGTCATAAAGTTGGACTGGCGCAGCAGCAGTCCATCATTAAGTGGGAATAGTATGTACATGACTGGGCTCAAGTAGGCCCTAAAGGTACAAGTAAGTTACATGAGGAAGTTGCCCAAATGCCTATGGATGCTACTCCTGTTACAATTCTTTCTGTCCCCAAGTATGCACCTATGCTATCATGGGGTGTGCCCTATAATAAACTGACTGAAGATGAAAGGACTAGGACAGGCTTTACAGATGGTTGAGCACATTATGTGGGCACCTCCCAGCTGTAGCATTACAGTCTTTTTCTGGGACAATTCTGAAGGACTGTGGTGAGGGGAAGAGTTCATAATGGGTGGAACTTCAGGCAACGCCAGATGTGCAGTTATAAACTGGTTCATGGGCTGTGGCCAATGGTTTGGCTGGATGATCTTGTAAGAAGAACAATTGGAAATTTTGAGAAGGACATTTGGGGAAGGTGTATGTGGATAGAACTCTCTGAATGGGCAAAGGATATAAAGATACTCATGTCCCATGTTAATACTCATCAGAAGGTGACCTCATCAGAGGAAGACTTTAATAATCAAGTAGATAAGCTGACCCATTCTGTGGATAGCGTTCAATGTCTGTCCTCAGCCACTCTTGTCAATGCCCAATGGGTCCATGAACAAAGTGGCTATTGTGGCAGAGATGCAGGCTATGCATGGGCTCAACAATATGGACTTCCACTAACTAAGGCTGAACTGGCTACAGCAACTGCTGAGTGCCAAATTTGCCAGCAGCAAAGACCAACTTTGAGCCCCTAATAGAGTAATATTCCTTGGGGTGACCAGTCAGCAATCTGGTGGCAGGTTGACTACATTGGACCACTTCCATCATGGAAAGGGCAGTATTTTGTCCTTACTGGAATAGACACTTATTTTGGGTATGCATTTGCCTTTCCTGCACACAGTGCTTCTGCCAAAACTACCATCCATGGGCTTACAGAATGCCTTATCCACCATCATGGCATTCAAAACAGCCTTTCTTCTGACCAAGCAACTCACTTCACAGCCAAGGAAGTATGGCAGTGGGCTCATGATCATGGAATTCATTGGTCTTGCCATGTGCCCAACTACCCTGAAGCAGCTGGCTTCACAGAATGGTGGAATGGTCTTTTAAAGAAATAAAGAGCACCAACTAGGTGGCAATAGCTTGGAGGGGTGGGAGAATGTCCTCCAGCAGGCTGTATATGCTCTGAATCAACATCCTATATATGGTATTGTTTCTCCTATAGCCTGGACTCACAGGTCCAGGAATCAAGGGGTGGAAATGGGAATGGTCCCACTTACCATAACCCCAAGCAAACCATTAGCTAAATTTTTGCTTCCTGTTCCAGCAACCTTATGCTCTGCTGGCCTGCAAGTCTTGGTTCCAGAGGTGGGACATGCTTTTGCCAGTAGACACAAACAACATTCCATTGAACTAGAAGCTAAGACTTCCCCCTGGCTACTTTAGGATCCTAATGCCCTTGAGTGAACAGGCTGAGAAAGGAGTTACAGGTGTAGCAGGGGTGATTGATCCAGACTACCAGAGGGAAATCAGACTGCTTCTCCATAATGGAGGTAAGGAAGAGTATGTCTGGAGTGCAGGAGATCCTTTATGGCATCTCTTCGTGTTACCATGCTATTATCAAAGCCAATGGACAACTACAACAACCCAATCAATGTAGTGTGATAAATGGTCCATATCCTTCAGGAATGAAGGTATGGGTCACCACTCCAGGTAAAGAACCAAGACCTGCTGAGGTGCTTGCTGAAGGTGGAGGAAATACATCATGGGTAGTAGAAGAAGGCACTTACAAATACCAGCTAAGGCCACATGACCAGTTACAGAAAGGAGGACTGTAATTTCAATGTTTCTGTCCTACGTTGATACAGAGTGTTTGTACATATCTATATCAATATTAAGATTATATCACTAGCTAACTGTTGAATTTATATTAGAGACTAAGCATTCCTCAAGGAATTTGCTTTGTTGGGGGGAAGATTGTGTGGGTCTGGTTGTATGTGGGATAGTTATACAATGTTAGGTGGAATTATGAGTTTGTTACTTTTTTCATTTGGAGATTAAGAGATATGGTTTGGTGTCAAGTTGACAAGGGGTGGACTTGTGGTAGTTAATGTTGTCAACTTGATCTCTTTAGTAATCCACAGAAATCCCTTTCGGGTGGGTCTCCAAGGTTTCGGGTGGGTCTTCCAGGAAGGATTAACTGAAGGAGGAAGATCTTCCCCCAGAATGAGCCCTTCCCCAAGAGGGGCAGCCCCTCTCAGAGGGGACTTTATATAAGGAAACTCTGGGTGAAAAGAGCTCTTTCATTCTTCCCACTTGGCTACCAGAGCTGCTTGCTGTCTTCCAGTGTGGATTGAAGACCAGCATCAACTGAAGACCCATGTGGATTGAAACCCAGAAGCTCCTCAGGAAGCCTCCAGTCCTTCAGTGACAGATTGGGTCTGCTGAGGCATCTGGCCATGTGGAATGAGCAGCTACAATGTTCTTTGAGTTTTGGGCCTGCAAGTGCCATTAGAATACTCCAAAAAATTCCCTTTTTAAAATAATTAATTCTAGCAGTTCTGTTCCTCTAGAGAACCCTGACTAATACAGCCAAAGAGCAGGGCAAATGGGACTGTGCTAGGACCTGGTGTCACAAAGTCTGGGACACAAGCGTTTCACACACACACACACACACACACACACACACACACACACACACACACAATTTCTTGAGAGGTTTATTCCCATCCTATGTCCAGGGCTCTCCTGCTATATGTAGAGGACAATTCTTTAGCCATTGCTAACAAGCTAAGAGAAGAGGGTGATGTTAAAGAACCAGACCCTTCCTCTGCAGTCTTTTTGTGATTGGGACAGATGGCTGTTTAATCTCTCTCTGCCATAGTCTCTAGGATTATACTTTTGGCATTGTTGCATGAAGATAGTCTTCAAGAGAATATGATGGTGCATAACTCTCAGCTTCTATATTTATTTGAGGCAACCACCTTAAGTCATGATTGAGACTAGTTTCTCAAATACAGCTGTATTTAAACTGATGGCTGATGGAAGCCTTGTTCATGAACAAGGCTTCCATCAGCCATCAGTTTAAAGTCCATCAGCCCATCTCCAGTGCTCGCATCAGGACTGCTTTTTTATGGGTGTTTCTGAATGCATCTCCAGCTTCTCACTCTTACTTCAACCTGGCTTACATGATACCCTGGAAATCATCTGGTCAGTCTTGCAAAAAACAATTCTAGAAGTGTGTTAGCACAGGTTCTGGGAATTCCTACTGCTTGCTAGAATTGCCTAGAGAGTTACTCTTACTATGGGTTAGCTAGAATGGTCTAAAACCTAATATAAACCATAAGGATCCAAGTGCATACTTTTGGGGCCATGGATGTACTTTGAAAAGCATCCCAGCTAATTATAACATGTAAAGTACATACAGTGCCCTTGAAGTCCCACCCTGGCCTAACAGATGTAGTCAGCCTTATGAATCCTTTATAAGAATGGATATAAGAATTTATTACCTTCTTAACTTACTACCATAAGTGAGGATTTGGCTATTCAATGTTAGAACACTCTTAAGTTTTCTAACTTAGTAGTTTAGAAATTACTAACACTTTTTAGTATCAAAAGAAAAAAAAATTATATCCTTCCATCTTTAAAGAGCCAGAGAAAGATTTTATTCCTGTATGCTTGAGATCACTTTTCATTGTCAAAGACACCAGATTTCTTTCTTTCTGGAGCATCCTGCTCTTCTCCTCTGACCAAAGCTGTGGGTCTGCTTGAGCACCTGTTTCTCACCATCTATTTCAAGGAATAAACAAAGCAAGTGTTTTGGTAGCTGTATTAGCTACTTTTCTTGTTGTTATGACCAAATAACTGAGAAGAAACTTAAGGGAGTATAGGTTAGTCTTGGCTCATGGTTTAAGACTATAATCCATTCATGGTGGAAATGGCATAGAAGCAGGGAGTGACTCACAGCTGTGTAAGGCTGTAAGATAATAAGGCTTATTTGTGATGGTTTGGACAAATCAAGGAACAGAGACCAGATAGGGCCTGGTTATATACTCTAAACTGCAAGGCCCTGTTCGAATGAGCCACTTCCTCCATCAAGGCTCCCGAAACAACACAACCAATCTGGGGACCAACCACAATCACACCTGAATGTTATTGGTTATATTTGAGTGTTTGAACCTCAAAGGAGAGTGAACACCAGAGAATGTTTTAGAAAACCCTGCAAAGATGATGAATTTAAATTTCCACAGACGTGTTTCTGTTGAACAGTAGTTTATCTTGAGAAATTTTCATAATTTCTAAACTATATAACTTAAAATGATATGGGCATAGACCAAAATGAGCTTGTTTAACTTTAAACTTAGACGTCTGACTTTCTCAAACACTTGTATGCTGCTGATCAATTTAGAATGTGATCTGAGCCTTTTATCCATTTATTATTTTAAGCAAAAATTGAAAATAATATTTATTTATTTATTTATTTATTTCAGACAGTGAATCAGATAGAGAGAGAATGGGTATACCAGGGTCTGTAGCCCCTTCAAACAAACTGTAGGCATATGTACCACCTTGTGCCTATGGCTTATGTGGGCACTGAGGAATGGAACCTGGATCCTTTGGCTTTGTAGGCAAGTGCCTGTACCACTAAGCCATCTTCCCATCCCTGTTGTAAAATTTCTAACATTAGTACTGTTTAGTTCTATTTATTCCTCATATTTCCATATTTTGTTTAATAACAAGCTAGATATAATTTTAAATAGATTACCTTGATTTTTTAAATAAAATTTACAGGACTAAAGGCCTTAATTTTTTCTTGTAATGTATTGTTCAACCATGTATTAACAAAACATCATGTGATTTTAAAGAAAAAATGGAGATAACTTAGATTTTAATAATTTATACTGAGCATAAAATGCACCTCATTTAGGAAGGATTAAAATGCTTTCTCCAGATAAGTGTGATTAGTTGCTATTTTAAAGTTGCTAATACAAAGTTTTGTGATGGACAAAACAATGAAACCTGATTTTGATCCTGTATTAACTCTAATCATTTTGATTCTAAAACTTCTAAAGTCTTTCTACATTTTTACACACACCAAAATTATCTTTCCAGTAAGGAACGACTAATTCTTTTCTGCTCAACTCACTTACCACATAGGCATTCTCCAAACTGAAGAAAATAATCAAATTAATATCTAATATAAATATCTGCATGAAAACTGTTATTATGTTTCAGTTACTTGATGCTAGACCTAAAACCACACTTCATTGCACTGAGCATGCCACCAGGGCACAAGAACCTAATTCTCTCTGGTAAGCCACTGGTTCCTACTGCTATAAAACAATGGTAATTGCTTTAATTGTTTTTGGGTTATGTGTGTACATGCACACCTCTACCTGCAGCCTCAAATTAAAAAGCAGAGGAATTGTGATTGTCCAGCATTGTAGACTATAATCTCCAAACAAGAGTATCCAGGGGGCAACTGATTCTACTTGGGCCTCTGGCATGCACTTGTGTTGCTTGACTATTTCCATCAATTGAAACACTGACTCCTGAAGCAGGAAGGGAGGCTCATCAAGTCCATGAAACACTAGATGCTTGCAAGACTCAGGAAGGTCTTGTGAAACCCAGGAGGCTGCTACCTGAGGTCCTTAAGCAAGACACAATTGTTGAAGAGGAAAGCCTCCTTAGCCATGAAGCTCCCTGCAGGTCATACAGAGCCTTCTAGTGATGCACCTTTAGGCAGTTGTCACCCAAGCTCCTACAAATCACCCTAACACACTCATGGATTCATCAAATGAAATTGAATGGAACCAGTTCTTCACATTGTGGGAGGAGTAATGCAACAGTGTCCCTGATTAAGGCTTCATTTTTGAGTATCAGCTAAGATACCCTCTTTCATCACACCTTCAGATTCTAATGACACTCCTTAGACTTTCTTTAGGGTTAGTATGCCAAGCCACAGGAGCCCAACTATGGTCACCCGTACCCTCCTTAATTGCTGGTTTCCAACACAAAGCTGTTCACATCATGGACTTTCCATCCCTTTCCACTACGTGCGTGAGTGAATGCAAATGAAAACAGAACACATTGTGTGTGGCAAGCTTGTCTTTTGAACTTTTCAATTGCCCTTGTAAATCTTAGACTGAAATGAGATACAAAATTTAGAAGAGATATACAAATGTGTTCCTTTATTCATTCATGAACACTGTGGAGCACATACATATGCTGAGGATTCTCCCATTACTAAGCACATCAGATGGAATTAAAACACATCTACCCTGTGGCTCTCAAGTGTTTCTCTTCCAGCCCCAAACACACATCTATAGATTCCATTCTAGGAAGAATATGCAGGCCAGTGTTCTGCTCAGAGCCCAACCACGGGTCAAGTACAGAACTTTGGTGTACATTTAACAAGGTCTGCTTAGCTTGCATCTGGAGATAAATACAAAAGTAAAGTAATATTTTGATTTATGTAAAAATGTCTTCAGAGCAGAGATTTTAAAAAGAAATCACAGTAAATGAAAATTTAAAATAATAGGGAAGCCTAAATGGTGACATTCAAACTTTAAAGTATGTATTGGCTTGTGACACAGAGAAAAGAATGTATTACTTAGCTAAAGCCATAATGAGGAGAAGGGTTAATTTCTTCTGTCCTACCCCAGGCGATGGGGCAGAGGTCCTCAGAGGATATCCAATTACCACCATAATCAATTTGGTCATGGTGGTGCTGTCTGAGAAGTGCTGCGTCTAAGAGAATGTGGAGCACCTGTGCATGGATGGGGTGATGGTGGCCTGGATGACCTTGAAGTCACAGCCTGTCCTTGATACCATCATTCAGTGGAACCAGGGAAACAACAGCTCTGACATGGCAGGAGCTACAGGGTGAGGTGTCACACAGTGCTCAGAGACCACAGCTATCACTCAGGAGTCATTAGCAATGGAAGGGAGGCCATGAGGCTTGTTGTGTTGTCATCACACTGAGAGAGGGTTGGCTGCCACCCAAATTAGCTTGCTTAGGGAGTGTGAATCAAAATGACATGTAATCTGAATGTTAATGAAAATTTTCTCTTGCTTCAGGCTTCAGATTCCATCCAGAAAACTATCATCTGGAAGACATTATTCATTCTCTGTCTTCTCTCTCTCTCTCTTTCTCCCTCTTCCTCTTCTCTCCTCTCTTCTGCTCTCCCCTCCCTCTTTTCTTCATCTATATCTCATTCTGACTTTCATTTTCAAGTTTACATAAAATGTAAGAATAATTTTAACTAGCAGTAGTTGTACAACTGACATATATTGAATAATATATATGAGTCAGAATTTTATTGCTGAGCACCATTCTGATGGGGAGCAAATGCTTATGGATTTATGTGTAAGGAAAGCTCTAATTACAAGTGAGAATGCATAGGAAAGAAGAAGTCCTATTATTGCTATTAGTGAGTCAGTTTTGTTTGCTCTTACACATTTTAATACAAAGTGAAAGCCATGTAATGTGATGAAGTATTAACCATATGTAATCACCTAACAGCAAAGACCTCTGTGAAATTTCTCCATATCAAGTACAGTTATGTTTTTGCCTTAAAATATATAAAGAATTTTTATGGAAATCAAAGCTAGGTATTCAGATGCAGAATGAACTATAGCATGCCATTCTGCTCCCTCTGATATGACAGTCATCAAGATAATATGTTAGAGTTAATATTTCTAGGATGCTACAAACATTAAAATTAAAATGTCTCCTTGGCTGGTGGCAGTCTAGTACCTCTGGGCCTGGGGATTGCCAGAAAAATTTCCACTGCAGTCTGTGTGGAACAATATGTACAAGGAACTCTTTCCCTGTTACTTTTATTACCGTGTGAGGGTAGTGAAGTTAGGATTGTAAAGAAGGAACCTCAAGGCTTATATAACAGAGAAACTTAATTATCTCTGCAACAACTGAGGCAAGTGTATCACCCAAATCAGTTCTGATCTAAGCTTTGTTTAGGAAATCTTTTTGCAGTTGGCAGTGATTACTAAGGAGACTCAAAGTGCTGAGAAGTGATGATGGAGTGTTCAGCACTGAATGAAATATCTCTACCACACCCTAAAAGGTCCACCAAGCATTGCAGAAGAGGTGTCAGAGAGAGCAGAAGAGCCAGAGGAGAGTTTGGAAAGCTCTTTGCTGGACATGAAGTGTCTGTTGCATTCATGGCCTCATGAAAACTGTCAAGACCTGCACAAGAACTGTACAATACTGGGCCCACCATCATGCATCATGGATGATGAATGAGTGCAAAAAATTACATCAAAATAGAAGAGTGATTATTCAGGGTCTTTTTCATTTGCATATGAATTTTAAGATTACTTTTTCTATTTCTGTGAAGAACATCATTGAAATTTTATGGGGATTTCATTGAATCTGTGAATTGCTTTCAGTAATATAGACACTTCCACAATATTATTTCTGCTGATCTATAAGCATGGGTGGGGTTTCCCATTTTCTAAAGTCTTTCAGTTTCCTTTTTTTATTTTTAATTTTATTATAGAGGTCTTTCATTTCTTTGATTGGGTTACTCCTATGTATATTTTTAAAGATTTTATTTTTATTTATTTGAGACAGAAAGAAGGAAAGAGAGAGACAGAGTGAGAATGGGCGTGCCAGGGCCTCCAGCCACTGCAAATA
The DNA here is from genome assembly GCF_020740685.1 of Jaculus jaculus. Classification (NCBI taxonomy): domain Eukaryota; kingdom Metazoa; phylum Chordata; class Mammalia; order Rodentia; family Dipodidae; genus Jaculus; species Jaculus jaculus. Next base: position 60,377,070 of record NC_059103.1, on the reverse strand, counting down.
AACTCTAGACTCATGTTTCCCCATGTGCATCTAGCTAACGTGGGACCTGAAGAATCGAACTGGGGTCTTTAGGCTTTGCAGGCATGCACCATAAGTGTTAAGCTATCTCTACAGCCCCTCCTATGTATATTTTTGGAGAAAATACACATTTTCAGAAAAGTTGAGGTTGCATGAGTAATTCCCATACTGTCATTCACAAAGTATTCCTTTTATTAATATTATGTCTCAATTTGGTACCTTTTTCAGAGTTGATTAAATTATATTACTGGGTTTTAAAATAAAACCCATACTTATTTGCTTAGTTTGTATTTTCAATGTCCTTTTGTTTATTTTTATTTATTTATTTGAGAGTGGCAGGTAGAGAGAGAAAGAGGCAGATAGAGAGAGAATGGGTGCACCAGGGCCTCCAGCCACTGCAAACGAACTCCAGATGCATGTGTTACCTATGCATCTGATTTACATGGGTCCTGGGGAATCGAGCCTCGAACCAGGGTCCTTAGGTTTCACAGGCAAGAGCTTATCTATTAAGCTATCTCTTCAGCCCTCAGAGTCCTATTTCTGCCCCAGGAATCACTAAGCATTGACACAGTGCATGTAGTCATTGTTTCTTCTTATGCCCCTCCTATGTGTAGTAGTTTCTAATAGGTTTTCACAGTTTTGACTTCCTTCACAGTTTTAAAGAATGGAAAGTTATAATTCATTATGGAATTCACTCCATTAGGATTTATTTGATGGCAATAATGGGACACAGGGGAGATTATCATAGGAATAAAATTTCACCATCATAATATACCAAGGGCACAGATATAGTTGTCAAGATGATGAATAAGTTTGAATGTTTGCTTTGAACATGGACTGAGGCAGTGTTTAGTAGGTTTTCATGCTGTACAGTTATTAATTTGCTCTTGCCTGAGATTCTCCACATTGTGCCCAGGATGGAGTGTACCAAGACAAATCATGGGCAATGATATCACTTCCTTGCAGGATGAATAGAGTGATGTATTCTGAAAATTCTCTGACGGGGTGGCATGCCTCTTCCTCCTGTTCCATTGATTAAGTTAATTATTACTTATGTGACTAAGGAATTTTATGTATATTCTACTTCTAATTGGAGTCTATTTTATTTTGTTGCCCATTTTTTTCTGTTGGTCTTAGTACTTCATTGGCCTATCCATCAAATGAGTTGCTATTCTTTAGCATGCCTGGAACTCTTACTAATTCCATACCACAATCCTAGAACCAAGCACTTCTGCAAGAAACCCTGATAGCTTTCGACAGGAAATAGGATTAGGAGCCAAAGTCTGGGTACTCGATGTGTACATTGTTGCAGCAGTGTTGTTCGTGTAGCCCATCAGAGCCAACACAACAGGAAATACTGTGTTTGCCAACTTTTTAATCCATGCACATCTGCCTCTCCATATATAACCATCTGCAACTTTATTAAGCTAAACACAAATTCTTCCCGCTGTGTCCAAGCTTAATCCATTATCACATGAACCCTTCCAGCCTCCTCCCCTGGCACATCTGTCAAGTCCTACTGCAAGTGTGAGTTACCAGGCTTTCACCCTCTGTCATCATTCACTGAATTGTTCCATTCCAATATGCATGAGCAGTGCCTTTTAGTTATCATCCAGTACCCCTGGGGGAGGTAGTGCTGTCAACCAAATTGCACCTTCTCTGGCCTTCACTCCCACAGACACCTAACATTTCCAAATTACTAAATCTGGTACCTTTCTTTGGACTTCATATATTTGAGAGAGCATAAGAGCTTTTTGCTACAATTTTCATTCCTTCCTGGAATCCCCCAAAATGCTGAATTATTTGTAGTTTCATTGGAATACAATCAAGCTCAGGCTCTGTGACATAAAGTTCTGTGCATTTTGACATGTATAATATCATGATTCCATTGTCACCAGAGCAGCTGTTTCTCTCAGATCCCTGACACTTCTCCAGTTGACCTCTCCTTGTTCCCTGAACAGCTGGCGACCACTGATACTGAGATTGTATCTACTTCACAATGCAGCTTTGCCTTTCCTGTAATGTTATGTAATTGCCATCATAGCATGGCTAGGCTTTTGGACTGGTTTCTTTTATTTACAATATAAACCTTACAGGCCTTTCTGTGGTGTCTTCTTTATTTCACCTTTGCTTGCTTGTTTATTGCTATACTTGAATAATTAATATTTCATAGCATAGATGCCATCTGTTTGCTCATGAACTCATGAAAGGATATCTTCATTGCCTTCAGGTTGGGACAGTCATTAATTATTAATGCCATTACAAGAATGGCATACATGTTCAGAGTTTTGTGATTATAAGTGCTCCAGTCAGTTGAGGAAGTACCAAGCAAGCTTTGAGTAGAATGTCACAAGTACACTTAGATTAGAGTGACACTGTCCAAGCACCTCTTGATAAACTGAGTCACTTTGCACTATCAATGATATGTACTTAAGAATTGTGCATCTCCATCCTGAGCAGAATTTTTTTTTTCTGAGCAGAATTTTTGAATGTGGGTTTTGTAGATTTGTTTAGCCACTCTAATGGCATTAATTCTTATTTTGATCTAAATTTTCACTTATTATTGGCCAATATTAGACTCATCAATATATCTCCACTGATGAAGTATATGTTCACATGTTTAATCCTCTTAAATTGGGAAGCACTTTTATTGTTGTGCTTTAAGATTTTTTTTTTGTTCATTATTTATTTATTTATTTGAGAGTGACAGACACAGAGAGAAAGACAGATAGAGGGAGAGAGAGAGAATGGGCATGCCAGGGCTTCCAGCCACTGCAAACGAACTCCAGACGTGTGCACCCCCTTGTGCATCTGGCTAACATGAGACCTGGGGAACCGAGCCTCGAACCAGGGTCCTTAGGCTTCACAGGCAAGTGCTTAACCACTAAGTCATCTTTCCAGCCTGTGCTTTAAGATTTTATTGACAAATATTTTGAATATAAATCTTTCACCAAGCACATATTTTATGTGTCTCATCCTTCAGTCTATGTCTTTTCTTCTTTTACAATGTTTTCCCCAGAGTGGAATTTTTTGAATTATAATACAGCTTAATTTAAATCAGTAGATTTTTTCCTGAAGTTAGCTTTTATTGCCAAACCCAAGTTTTTATTCAGGAATTTTTTACAGGTTTTCATATTTTTGTATCTAGGCATGTGATGAGATTATTTGTGGGAGGTGTGAACTCTAGGCCTCGATATTTGGTGGGGATGAGATTGAGTGAATTTGTTCCTATGCTATTGGTTATTATAAGTAGTGCATTCATTATCTCATATTTAACATTCACAGATATATTTCTAATATTAGTGTTCAGCTTAATTTGTGAAATACCCTGATTTGTATGACTATTTTCTTTTAAATTTAAATGTTATCTTTAATGGCAAAGTATTGATATTTCTGACTAAGTGTCCCATGTAAGCCTGAGCAGAATATATGTCCCGTAGCTAACGAGATTCTTATTATATGTCAATTAGAACAAGCTGATTAATAATGCTGTGGGATTCAGCCTAACTCTTATGGCCAACTATGAACTACATGCTCATTACTGATTAAAAGTGTGAAATCAACAAGTGTAATGTCAGATTGTCAACTTCTTCCTGCAGCTGTCAGTTTTTGTCTCACACATTTTGCTTCTGTGTTTTTAGGTGCATATATGTTAAGAATTGCTAAGTCTAGTTGGAGAACTGACTGCTCATCAATATTAATGTCTTTTAGTCTGATTTTCTTTGTTATTCACTCTTTTTGTCTGTAATTAATATGTGTACACCAGCAATTGTATTTAGATGTGGTATAATATATCTTTTTAAACTCCTCTCTTTCAATTCATTTGTGTTTTCATGTTTCAAGTAGATTTTTTCATAAGCATCTTATAAAAAAATTTAGTACTTTTTTGAGGTAGGGTCTCACTCTAGCTCAGGCTGACCTGGAATTCACTATGTAATCTCAAGGTGGCCTTGAACTCACAGCAATTCTCCTACCTCTGCCTCCCAAGGGCTGGGATTAAAGGTGTGTGCCACCATGCCTGGTTAAGAAATTTAGTATTTTGATCTAATATTACAATACCCTAAATTTCTATAGTTAGACCACTCATATTTAAATGTATATTGATATATTTGGATTTGGAATGATCATTAAGTAATTATTTCCTTCTTCCTGCACCTGTTCCTGGGTTCCTTCCCCTTTAACTTTTCCTGGTTTCTCTGCCTTCTCTGTTTTTTATTGACTAGTTTGTACAAGAATTATCTTATCTTTCAGGATATCAGTTGTATTTCATCCTAACATTTCTTTATAAAATTTTTTTCTTTAAATATAGAAATATATAGTGCAGTTATTCATTGCATGATAGTCTTTTTAATCACTTCTGATTCTTTATAACAATATTACCATTAATTCCATATGTTTATATAATTTTTATATATACAGTACCCATTTTTGCTATTATTTAACAGGTGCCTATTCAGTCAACTTAGACTAGGAAAGAGAATAACTTGTTTTAGTTTAATTTAACTTTTTTTTCTCATATTTCTTCCATTTTATGTAGAATCAAACTTAGAGAATCTTTTTTATTAGTTATAAGCATACCCAATATTCAAACAGCACATGTTAGTACCATCCTTTCCTTCATCCCTGCCCCACCCCCAAGGGACCTTCCTCATTCCCCAATGTCTGTCATTCCCATGGGGACTGTGGGTAGTGCATTTTAGGGGCAACCATCAGTTATAGGGCAGTTATAGGGTCTTGCCATTAATCTCTGACAGGTAATCAAGTGCTTTGACAGAAGTTTGTCTTCTTTTGATAACCTTGTAGGTCTCTTTGATCAACAGCTCATTGTGGGTGTTAATTGCTTCCTGACATTGGGAGTTGGAGGCCAGCACCATGGGAAGAGAAAAAAAGAAAAAGAAAGAAAATTTAAAAAAAGAAAAAAGCAACAGGAGAAATTTAAGGTTGGGCTTCATCTCACCCTCCCCAGGACCCTTCAATTCAGGTGCTTCCTCTAAGGTCCTGATGAGGGTTGGACATTTTACTCTGTCTTCCAGGGTATAGGATTTTGTGGCCCCTGTTACATCTTGGTTCAGTTTTGTGCCCCCTCCCACCGTTATCCTTTTCTCAATCTCTAGTTTCCCCATTGTCCAGGCCTTGAGATACCTACTAGGTATGTCATAATCTCAGGCTGATTCAGGCCAGGTGAAATAGATGAGTGATTATATGAGTTCACTGAATATAATCTGTTCCAAGTTTGACCATTTTAAAAAAAAATTGTTTATTTTTATTTATTTATTTGAGAGTGACAGAGATAGAAAGAGGCAGATAGGAAGATTGAGAGAGAAAGAGAATGAGCACGCCAGGGCTTCCAGCCACTGCAAATGAACTCCAGACACATGCGCCCCCTTGTGCATCTGGCTAACGTGGATCCTGGAGAATCGAGCCTCCAACCGGGGTCCTTAGGCTTCACAGGCAAGCACTTAACCACTAAGCCATCTCTCCAGCCCAAGTTTGACCATTTTTCTACAAATTTTATTGTGTCATTTTTTCTAACTGCTGAGTAGTATTCCATCATGTATATATACAACATTTTGGTTATCCATTCATCCAATGATTGGCACCTGGGTTGATTCTGGTTCTTAACTATTATGAATTGAGCAGCTATAAACATGGTTGAGCAAGTATCTCTGAACTGAGGTATGGGGCTTTTAGGGTAAATGCCCAATAAACGAATAAATGGGTCTGTTCGTAACTTTACACTCAACTTTTTAAGGAGTCTCCATATTGCTTTCCATACTGGTTGTACCACCTTACGTTCCCACCAACAGTGGACGAGGGCTCTTTTTTTCCACATCCTTTCTAACATTTGTATTCATTTGATTTTTTAATGTTTGTTGTCCTTAGTGGTATAATGTAGAAACTAATAGTTGTTTTTTTTTTAAGTTTTGTTCATTTTTTATTTATTTGAAAGTGACAGAGAGAGAAAGAGGTAGAGAGAGAGAGATAGAGAAAGGGAGAGAATGGGCACACCAGGGCCTCCAGCCACTGCAAACGAACTCCAGATGCATGTGCCCCCTTGTGAATCTGGATAACGTGGGTCCTGGGGAATCGAGCCTGGAACTGGGATCCTTAGGCTTCACAGGCAAGTGCTTAACCACTAAGCCATCTCTCCAGCCTTAATATTTTATTTTTTTAATAGTTGGTCATTTCCCTGGTGGTTAGGGATATTGAACATCTTCTTAAGTGTGGGTTTGCCATTTGTATTTCTTCCTCTGAGAATTTCTTATTCAGTTCTCTGCCCCACTTTGTGACTGGATTGTTTGATTTTATTTTAGTGTTTGAGTTTTTGAGTTCCTTGTAGATTCTACAAATTATACTTCTATCAGTTGTATAGTTGGCAAAAAATTTCTCTCAGTCTGTGGATAATCTGTTGGCTCTGCTTAGGTATGATTGTCTGTAAAACTACTTTGGCTTAATGAGATCCCAATGGTTGAGTGATTGTTCAAGTTCCCGAACTATTGTGGTTTTGTTAAGAAATTCTTTCCTGGGCTGGAGAGATGGCTTAGCGGTTAAGTGCTTGCCTGTGAAGCCTAAGGACCCCAGTTCGAGGCTCGGTTCCCCAGGTCCCACGTTAGCCAGATGCACAAGGGGGCGCACGCGTCTGCAGTTCGTTTGCAGAGGCTGGAAGCCCTGGCGCGCCCATTCTCTCTCTCCCTCTACCTGTCTTTCTCTCTGTATCTGTTGCTCTCAAATAAATAAAAATTAAAAAAAAAAAAAAGAAAGAAATTCTTTCCTTACTCCTATATTGTGGAAAGTTCCTCCTGTTTTTTTTTTTTTTTTTTTTTTTTTCAGTAGTAGGAGAGTTTCTGGTCTTAATTGAGGTCTTAGATCCATTTGGACTTGATTTTTGTGCATGGTGAGATGTGTGGGGCTCATTTCATTTTTCTGCATATGGTTATCCAGTTTTTCTAGCATCATTTGTTGAAGATGCTGTCTTTTCTGCAGTCTACATTATTAGGGTCTTTGTTGAAGACCAAGTAACTGTAGTTACTTGACCCAAAGTCTGGATCCTCAGTTCTGTTCCATTGGACTATATTCCTGTTTTAATGCCAGTACCATGCTGTTTTGGGTACTATAGCTTTGTAATATAGCTTTAGATCAGGTGATGCCTCCAGAGGTGTATCTTTTGCTGAGAATGTGCTTGGATATCCAAGCTTACTGCCATTCCATATAATTTTGAGATCATTTTTCTATCTCTGTAAAGAATAATGCTGGGATTTTTATTGGCATTGCATTAAATCTGTACATTGCTCTTGGTAATATTGTCATTTTCACAATGTTTATTCTGCCTATCCAGGAGAATGGGAGTCTTTCCATTTTCTCAAGTCCTCCTCGGTTTCTTTTTTGAGGATTTTTGTTTTCATTATATATGTATTTCACATCCTTGGTTAGTGTTATTATAAGATATTTTATTTTATTTTTTGTTGTTGCTATTGAAAATAGGACAGTGTTGCTAATTTATTACTCTGTATCTTTGAAAGGCTACTGAGTTTGTGCATTGAATTTGTATCCTGCTTGTTTGCTGAAGGAATTAATCACCATCAACAGTTTTGAGATAGAGACTCTCAGGTCAATTATGTTGAGGAACTTTTTCAAATAGGGCTGACTAGACTTTTTCCTTTCCCATATATATCCTTTTTATTTCTTTCTCCTGTTTTATTGCAGATGAACTCCAGATGCGTGCGCCCCCTTGTGCATCTGGCTAACGTGGGTCCTGGGGAATTCAACCTGGGCCCTTTGGCTTTGCCAGCAAGTGCCTTAACTGCTGAGCCATCTCTCCAGCCCCATCCTTTGGTTTTCTAAGGTGTCAATACTAATATTTCTTTCTTTTATTTTGATTTTATTAACTGAGTCTTCTTTGGCTTGCTTTTTTTCTTAGCACTGTGTTCAAGGGAATGACAACTTTACTCACTTTTCTTTGATTCCATTGGTTTTGACTCTTCTCTGATCTTTTTATTTCATTCCTTATAATAACTCTTGAATTTCTTTATAGATCCTTAAGAGGCAGTAATAGGCTATTTCTTTGAGATTTTTGCTTTTTATACTTTTTTTATTTAGCGTTGGGTTATTTGGCTATGATATGTGTGTGTATACACACATATAATACATACAATATTATCTCCTTTTTCACTAGTTGAAATTTATAGAGGCAATAGTATTATCATTTATACTGTGTACATTTTCAAAAACTAGGAAATGTGGTAAGGCCAAGTGCTAAAGAGGCTATAAATCAACCGTGTTGGTAAACTATGAAACTTATTTAAGAAAACAATTTGGTATTTTCTCATGAATTTCAACATTACCATTTTCTATCACCCAGCAATTCCATTTGTCATATGTGTGTGTGTGTGTATATATATACATAAATATACTATATAGTATGCACCTTTGAAAAACATGCATATGCTAACAAACCCCTAGAAATGAGCCAAATGGTATTTAGAGAAGGGTACATGCATAAATCGTAGCATACATTTATAACATAATAATTACAGTAAAAAAAAAAAACACAACACACTAAAGCTATGTGCAAACAGTTTGGATGAATCTTAGAAAAAAAAACATTTTTAATAGGAAAGTTTATTTTAAAAATTCATGTAATCCCATCCATGACCCTCCTCTGTCCTTTTTCCCCACCCTTCCACTGAATCTCCCTTTTTCCTCTGTAACTTCCTCATCTATATTGATTTTAATTCCCTTTTTGTCACCTTCCTCCATCATCCTTGACAATCTGTTGGTGGCCCCAATATTATGCAGGTCTTTTACAGGTAAAAACAGTTGCTGTGAGGTCATGAATATGATTACTTCATCTCTGGGAGGCAGTCCAGAGTACTTTTCCCTATTTTAATTCTTCTTAGTTCTTAATTGTTTCTGCCACCCTTTCCAATGTAGTCCCTGAACCATTGGAAGGTTTAATATAAATGTCTCATTAAGTGCTGACTTTGCTGCCAATTTTTCTTAGCAGGTTGATGAGTTTTGAGTCTCCAGAGCAGTTACCACCATCTGAAATAAAAGACTTACCTAACAAAAATGAGAGCAGCATGAATACATATGTATAAATGTAAGTATTTAGTTGGGAGTTTGGTGGTAACTTCCTTCTTGAACTTGTGACCTTCCCAGCCATAGGTGTTTAACTAGGTTGTCAGTATCAGGCATGAATTCCCTTCCAAGGAGAGGGCCTCAAATTGAATTGAGATCTTGGGGGCTTTGCCTCATTGGAAAGTAGTCCAATACTGGCACTAAAATGTTCTGTTATAGTCTATGGGTTCTAGACACAGTAGTTAGATACATGCAAGGTATTTCTGCCCAAACCCTACATTTTAATATATATATGTGTGTGTGTGTGTGTGTGTGTGTGTGTGTGTGTGTGTGTGTGTGTGTGTGTTTTGGGGGGGGTGTCTCACTCTAGCCCAGGCTGACCTGAAATTCACTATGGAGTCTGAGGGTGGCCTTGAACTCACGGCAATCCTCTTACCTCTACCTCCCAAGTGCTGGGATTAAAGGTGTGCACCATGACACCCAACTTTAAACAAATATTTTTAATTAGCCGAAGAAGTATATTTCTGTATGCTCATTCATAACCTCTTTAGTTTTGATTTTCTCTCCTTTTACCCACTCATCTGTTCTAACCACCTCCCATGGACCATCTTAGATCCACCTCCAGTACTCCAGAACTCTTCCCCTCTACTAACTTACCTGCTATCCCCATCTCCTGTTTCCTTCATGGGCCCCTTTCTCATAGCCTGGTCTCTATTACTGGTTCTTACCCCAACTCATGTACAAATTTGAAGCTGGGGACTTCATATGAGAAATAGCATGCAGTATTTGACTTTCTGGTCCTTAGTTACCTCACTTAGTATAAAGTTTTCCAAATCTATCCATTTTATTACAAATTTAATCATTTCATTTTCTTTACAACTGAATAAAACTCCATACTCCATGTGTTCTTTATCTATTCATCTGTTGATGGGCACCCAGGTTATTCCATTTCTTAACTATTATGAATAGAGAATGAGTAGAGCAGCAATAAACAATGGTGAACATATATCTGTGCAGTAAAGTATACAGTCTTTAGGGTATATGCCCGAGATGGCATAGCTGAGTAATATAATAGATCTATTTTTATCTTTCTCAGATACCTCCACACTGATTTCCTGGTTTGTACCACTTTACATTTGCACCAACAATGAGTAAAGGTTCCTCTTTCCCCATATCCTAACCAGAATTCATTGTCATTTGATTTCTTGAAGATAGCCATTTTGACAGGTCTGAGATGAAGTCTCAAAGTTGTTTTATTTTGCATTTCCCTGATGGCAAAAGATGTTGAATATTTTAAAAATAATCCTTAGAAATTTGCATTTCTTCTTTTGAGAACTCTTTTCAGTTATATATATTTTGATTGAGTTGTTAAATTTCTTCTTATACAACTTTTGAGTTCTTTGTGTATCCTAAATATTCATTCTCTGTAACATATGGTAAAGATTTTCTCTCGTTTTGTAGGCTACTTCTTTGCTTGATTAACAGGGTCCTTTGCTGTTCAAAACCTTTTAATTTTTTGAGGTCTGATTGGTTGCTTAGTGGCCTTATCTTCTGAGTGACTAAATGTCTATTCAGAAAGTTGTTTCCTATGCCTATATGTTAAAATCTTTCTCCTACTTTTCTTCTAACAGCCTCAGAGTTTCAGGTCTGGTGTTAAGGCATTTGATCCATTTGAAGTTGATTCTTATGAATGGAATGAGAGAGGATCTACTTTTATTTCTCTGCATATAGACATCCAGTTTTTCTAGCACCATTTGTTGAAGAGGTTGTCTTTTTTTTTTCCAGTGAATTTTTTTGACATTTAAAAAAAAAAACACATCAAATGTCTATAGTTGTCCGTGTTTTTTTTAAATCTGAATCCTTTATTCTGTTCCATTGATCAACATACCTGTTTTGTACCAATATCATGCTGTAACACTACCACAAAAATGTTAACTATGACTCTGTAATATACCTTAAAACAAGGTGTAGTGATAACTCCAGCCTTGTGTTTGTTATTTAGGATTTCTTTGGTTATCTGAACTGTTTTGTCCTTCTAAATGAATTTATGATTGTTTTTGCTAATTTCAGTGAATAGTAAGAGGATTTTGATAGGGATTCAATTAAATCTGTATTTTCTTTTTCTGATAAGATAGCCATTTTCGTAACATTGATTCTTCCAAATCATGAACATGAGATACCTTTCTAGTTCTTTGTGTCTTCGATTTCTCTCATGAGTATTTTAAAATATTTCTTTTAGAACTTTCACTGCCTTATTTTGTTTACTTTTTTGAGCCAATTCTAAATGGTTTGCTTCCCTGCAGCGTATTTATTACTGGTATAAAAGCCCCTACTCCTTATATGCTATTTGTGCATTATGCAGCTTTGCTGAAAATGTTTCTCAGTTCTAACAGTTTTCTGGTATAGTCATATCCTATGTAACTAAAGAAATTTTTCTTACCTGTATCCCTTTTATGAGTATCTCTTGTCTTATTTTTTAGCTAAGACTTCTGGGACTGTATTGAATAAGGGTGGAGAAAGTGAACACCCTTGTTTTATTCCTACTTTTAGTGGAAATACTTTAAGATTGTCTCCATTTAGTATAATGTTGGCTATAGGTTTGTCATATAAACTCATCATTATGTTGAGATATGTTCCTTCAATTCCCAATGTATTTTGGATTTCTCTCATGAGGTGACATTGGATTTCATCAAATGCCTGTTCTATATCTATTAAGATGAGAAAGTGTCCTTGAGCCTACCATACAATGTATTGCATTTATTGATGTGCATATGTTGAACCATCCCTGCTTCTCTGGAATAAAACCCATTAATTTGGTTGAATTATCTTTTTGATGTATTCAGCTTGCAAGCATTTTGTTGAAAAATTTTGTATCTACTCAATGAGGAAGGTTCCTCTATGATATTCTTTTTGTGTTCTGTCTTTATCTGGTTTTGTTTCTGGGTAATATTAGCTTCATAAGAGAAATTTTGTAGTTTTCCATCTCTGTCTATTGTATGAAATACTTTAAGAACATTAGCGTTAGTTCCTCTTTGAACATCTGATGAAATTTACAATTGAATCCATCTGATCCTGGACTCTTTTTAGTTAGAGGGATTTTTTTTTTTATGACTTACATGATTTCATTGCTTGCTATAGATCTGTTTAAATAATCTATCTCATCTTGGCTTAATTTTAGTATCTATACTATATGTAGAACTTCACCTGTTTTTTAATATTTTTAATTGAGTGCATATGCTTTTAAGGATTATCTTCATGATTCTTCATGATATTATCTGTTGTAATAGTGTTCTTTTCACTTCTAATTTTATTATTTTGCATATTTTTCCCTTTCCTTTAGCTACTTTTGCTGAGTTTATTGATCTTGTTTATCCTTTAAAAGGATAAACACTCTTTTTATAGTTACTGATCACTATAAGTTTCTCTCTTACTGCTACTTTGGTTGTATACCATAAGTTTTAATACATCATTCTAATTTTATTTACTTCAGGAAACCATTTAATTTCTTCATAGTTGTTTCTTTATGAATTGTCTAAGAATGGTTGTTTGGTTTTCATGTATTTATATTTTCTAAAGTGTTCCTAATCATTGAGTTCTAGTTTTATTGTATAAATATCAGAAAAGATATTTAATTTTTTTAAATTTAATTTATTAGTTTTCTTTTCAGTAAATGCAGGTAGTTTGGTACCATTGTTTAGGCTCATCTGTGATCTACCCCCTCCCATTGGACCCTCCTTGTTTATGAAAATTGGCCGTGCATTGTGGAGTTAGCCCCCAGTTATTGGTATAATAAATGTCTCTGCAAATCATGACCCAACATGTGACTCTGACATTCTTTCTGCCCCCTCTTCCACAAAATTTCCCTGAGCCATGTTGGGTTCATTTATGGTCTGCTTCAGTGCTGAGGTGTTGGGGGCCTCTGAGGCTCTGGCTCTCTGATTTGGTAGGAGTTTATTTTTCTCTGCATTGGTCTCCTTCCCCTTTATGCTGGTAACCGGTTCACAGGAAAACATCACCCTTGCTTGTTTCGCCAATTGTCCTTAGTTTCAGTTGGGCACCTTTTGAGGCATGTTGGGGCAGCTCTCTCCTTAGGATCTGCATCTATCTGAAAAAGAGAAGCAGATTCTACAATGGAGAGTAAGTTAGTACCCGGAAAATTGAGATAACACTTACTTTTTTGATAGACAGTTTGATAGGTGTAGGCCCTCTTATACCCCGTGATTGATGGTAGCTTGATATTGTAGAGTGGGCTTGTGTTTGGGTATGGTTCTGACTTGTTTCCTGGCTCCAGCTATGGGTCTAGTACCACTGAGTGGATCAGTTAGCCAAATCAAGAGCAGTTGGTTCCTCACCATGGCTGTGTACCACTATTGCAATTGTGTGGGCATCACATCAGGTTATTTGTTGCTAATTAGGTTAGACAATGAGTTGCTTGGACAGATCTTGGTCGTTTCCCCCAGTCACCTATGTAGCACCTTCTGGCACTAGACATGCTGACTGTCTGGGGACTGAAACTCTCCTGGCTTCCAGCCATGTCAATCCATTTTATGTGTCAGCTGCGTATGGAGTCTTCAGCAATAGGGTCTTACCACTGGCCTTTGGTGGGTCATCAAGTACTCTGACAGAAGTCTGTCATTGTTTTGGGAAACCTTGTAGGTTTCTCTGATCAAAAGCTCATTGTGGATGGTAGGCCCAAGCTGGAAGTGGGGGTTACAGGTCAGTGTCCACTAAGAAATTGAGGAAAACCATAACTAATATACAAGAGTTAGAGAGGAGAGAGATAGAGGGGAGAGGGGGAGAGGGAGGGAGGGAAGATGTAGAAGATTTAGGTTAGTCTTGATCTTACCTTCTCCAGTGTCTTGTGGTTCAGGTGTTTCCTGTAAGGGTCTAGTGAAGGTTCAGCCATTTGGTCTGTCTTTTAGGAAGTAGAATTTTATGGTACCATTGCTGTTTGAGTCCAGATTACTGTTATCTACCCTTCGATGCCCTCCCCGCCCTCCCATCCCTCCTATTGTCTAGTCCATGAGGTGCTTGCTGAGTATGTAAGGTATCTTGGGTAGATTCAGGTTAGGTGTTGTAGATGAGTGAGACTATGTGTCAATTTTTTTTCTGTGATTGGGTAAGTTCACTGAGAATGATCTGTTCCAGGTTCAACCATTTTTCCTCAAATTTCTTTATGTTGTTTTTTCTTACTGCTGTATAGAATTCCATTGTGTAGATATACCACATCTTTGTTATCCATTCTTCTAATGATGGACATCTGGGTTGATTCCAGCTTTTAGCAATTACAAATTGAGCCACTACAAACATGGTTGAGCAAATCTCTCTGGCTTGTGGTTTGAAGGTTTTAGGGTAGATGCCCAGTAATGGTATAACTGGGTCTGTTGGTATTTCTATAGTCAGCTTTTTCAGGAGTCTCCATATTGCTTCCCAAAGTGATTGCACCATCCTGCATTCCCACCAACAGTGAATGAGTGTCCCTGCTTCTCCACATCCTCGCCAGCATTTATTTTCATTTGATTTTTTGATGTTGGCTATCCTTAATGGGGTAAGGTGGAATCTCATAGTTGTTTTAATTTGCATTTCTCTGATGATTAGGGATAATGAACATTTTCTTAAGTGTGTGTTTGCCATTTGTATATCTTCCTCTGTGAATTGCCTGTTCAACTCTGTGCCCCATTTTTGTGAGTGGGGTATTTGTCTTCTTATTGTTTAGACATTTGAGTTCTTTGTAAATTCTAGAGATAAGGCCTCTATCACTTGAATAACCTGCAAATAAGCTGGCGAGATGGCTGTGTAAGTACTTACCCACTGATCGCAGCATTTACCACATGCCTGAAGCCTTGGGATGTCTTGAGACCCTCTTACTTCAATATCCCAGGACACTATGGGGATAAGAGATGGAAGATACACTGGAACTTGTAAAAACAACAACTTTGTGTTGCAGAGAGACTGTGTCTTAAGAAAATAGTGCATGATCAGTAGAGGAAGGACATGTGATGGTATGTTCTGACATACATGAATATGCTAGCACATTGCATGTGCATATGCATATAACACACTGAGCATATTACAAAGAAAAATTCATTTACTAGAAAAGTATTCCATTTCAATATTTATATGGGTATTGCCTCTTTCATTCTTTATCAGGCTGGAGAGATGGCTTAGCATTTAAGGCATTTTCCTGAAAAGTCTAAGGATCCCAGTTCAATTCTCCAGGACCCATGTGAGCCAGATGCACAAGGGGGGGCATGCATCTGGAGTGCTTTTGTAGTGGCTAGAGGTCCTGGTATGCCCAACCTCTCTCTCCCTCCTCTCTCTCTCTCTCTCTCTGCCTCTTTCTCTCTCTCTCGCAAATAAATAAATAAAATATATTAAATAAAAACACATCATTTACTTTTGTAAGACCTTTATAAGCATCAGCAGCAAAGCAATCATTTTAGATCTCAGTTCTGTGCAGATATGGATTGGAGACAAGCCCCAGAGGAGTTTGTGTACATAAAATTTGATATGCTAATAGTTCTGTGGGAAAGTGTTCTCAATATTTTTTTCCATAAAGAAGCAATCTCCACATTCTAACAACTAATATGTGAGGCAATAACTGTGGGATAGAAAACCAGGTAATTTTAAAAATAATTTGACCCTTTAAATCTCTTCTGTGGAAGGTCCAAATTATCTAGATTGGATGTCATGGAAACCACTGATCAATTTAGACAACTCTGTCAACTGACAAAGGAAGCCTGGGCCATTGCAGCCATTACTTGCCCTCCCGCTGGATGCATACACCACATACACATACAAACCACATCTCCCTTTCTGTCCCATTTCCACAAATAGCCTCTCTATCCATGGGAATGGCTGATATACACCACTATTTGCACAGATCTCCTGCTTTGGTTTGCCATCAAAATATATATTAAGAATCTAACAATTGGTTGTTAAATTCCCACTGTAAACCACTGATATTAGACTTTGCTTTTAAAAATAAAAGGTGGGAATGCAGTGACTCATGGGGTATGTGGGAGTTAATTTTATTTCAGTTCTCACATAGATTTGTGGAGGAATAAAATGTTGTTAAACAGTTATGCAGTGAATGAGGCCCATAGATTGAGGAGAAGTAAACTGGTGAGAATGCAGTTGGGGAAGCTGCTCTGAGATGCTCTCCTTTCTGACATAATGTTTATTTAAGCATCCTGCTCTGCCAGTCTCCTGATTATAGCCAAATAACTCGCCTGTGCTCACATTAACACGCTATTGGAATACACATAACATTTTATTAGGATACTGTTGAATGACACCTGGGAGATTAAATTTTATATTTTTGTTTGTTCTAATGATTCTCTAAGGGACTAATTAGGAAATCTTTGGCTATTTTTATGCTTTTCCAAAATTGAGTACATATTCTCAAGTGGACTTTGTAAAACTATTTGAACTTTCAGAGTTCTTTGCTTTAGCTTTCAAATAAATTATAGTCTGATAATAATTTTAATGATTTTAGATACTAACACATACAGGCAAAACTTAAGGCTGTATGAAAAACATAGGTAAAAATGTTGAATTGAGATTTTCGTGAAAAATGAAAGTTGCCAGTGAATGTAATGTGGTCTCTGCACTGGAAGAGATCTTTTCTTTGTTATACACACACAGGTGTGTGTACATTTACTGACAGCTTTAAGTTTTACCTAGAAATCTTTGTGGACATGCAAAATTTTACAAGAATAGAATTAAATTTCTCTAGTAAAATGCAGCAATATGCATTCATTTCAGACAAATTATGTCTGTGAGTTGGGGGGATAAATATAGAACTTCATCACATTATATATTTAAAGTTAATACTTGCATTGATCTTTATTTCTCAGAAGCCAAGAAATACTGGCCACAAAAAAAAAAAAAAAAAAAAAAAACATTCATGCACCTTCTATTTTCTGACTAAAGAAAACAGATTTTCTAGGAACTAAGACCATGTTTATAAAACCAGACTTTAAGATAGTTATTTTTCATAGCTTTGCATTAAGGGATTAAAAATAACAACTCTGCCAGACATGGTGGTGCACACCTTTCATCCCAGCACACCAGAGGCAGAGGAAGGAGGATCACTGTGAGCTCAAGGCCATCCTGAGACTACATAGTGAATTCCAGGTCAGCCTGAGCTAGAGTGGGACCCTACCTCAACCTCCCTCAAAAAGAAAAGAAAAGAACAACACTAACATATGCAAAGTGGCACCAAAGAAAGCTAAGAACATACTTTGAATAGCCCATTGTGAATTTATTCTTGAGAGAAATTAAGTGGACATATGTAGTTTTTTTTTCATTCCTACTGATACAAAAATAAAATTAAACAGAAAATTTTGTTTAAAAACACCTCAATGAAACCTAATTCTTTGTATGCTAACATTTTTTTAATTATTATTTTTTTTTTGAGAGTAAAAGACAGATGGAGAAAGAGGGAGAGAGAGAGAATGGGTACATCAGGGCCTCCAGCCACTGCAAACAAACTCCAGATGCATGCACTACCTTGTGCATCTGACTTACATGGGTCCTGGGGAATCAAGCCTTGAACCAGGGTCCTTAAGCTTCACAGGCAAGTGCTTAAACACTAAGTCATCTCTCCAGCCCTGTATGCTAATTTTTTTAAAAAACAAGAATACAATTTTTGTCCTGTGTTTCACAGTACATGAAATGAATGAATTTTCCTGAATAGCATGTTTGACTTTGTAGGCCAAGGAAAGATTTATGCATTAATTACACAGTCATTTTCATGATAGATTTGTGTTTATAGAGTATGTACATTTAATGTTTGTTGACTATAAAATATTCTTCAGAAGCTCAGTACACATTGACCTGTCTATTCCATAGAATACACTTATAAACTTGCTGAGAAATCCTGAGTGAATTATTTGAGAGGCCTTTAAAGTAACATCAGGTAGTCAATGAATTTCATTGTATGAAACATCACTGAGATGGGAACATAGTTAACATTTTTGCTTTGCTTCTGAAATTTTCAACCTAGAAGCAATTCCTCTAGGTACCTGTGTATGGACAATTATTTGGGAAAACCTGAGAGGAACACTATGAGTGCGAGCAGCTGAGAAGTCCATTTGGGGAAATAAAGCTACTGGGGTGTGTGGATATGAATCTCTGAGGGATGGAATATTCTTTTCAACATGGAAGATGTGGAGTTCAAGAGTGAACAACCTGTGTGGAATTTTTTCTGTTATTCTGTTGCTGGGGTTATGCATCATCACATTTATAGTGACAATGACTTAGAAGGGTAACAGAGCCTGTGGTGGATGGCTGATGACTGCAAAGGAAAGCAGAGACTACTGGTCAGTGACAGTGGCATGGGTGCTGGAGTAGCTGGTGATGGCACATCTACAGCATTATTTTACATTCCAAGGCCCATTCCTAACTGCACATTTGGGACAGAGGCCAAAGCTGGCCTACCAAAGGCTATGGGAACAAAATTAAAGAGATGATATCTTGAAAGTTCCTAACTGAACACAGAATGGTGCACCCATGGAGAAGATCTGTGCAGAAGCTTTGGAAGCTGCACAAAACCTTACATCCAAACCCACAGACAGCAGATTAGAGTTTATTGCTGAAGTAAGCCAGTGACTTGCCCAGTAAATTAAAACTACCCAAATTGAACAAGCATTGCAGACTCATAATGAATGCCTAAATACAGAATTCAGCATAAAGACACTTAGGGTAGAAAGTCATAAATATCTCAGCTATGTAAAATACACCAGTCAACACATCACAAAGTGTGCCTTGACACATTCCTGCAGATGGCACATCTGGAAGATAGAAATTATAGGGGCCGAGGGGCTCCTCCTGAGTTCCTACAAGGCACTCTAAGCAGTCTCAACTGACCTTAAGAAAAAAAAAAAAAAAAAAAAAAAGAACATCGTTACTCTTTGTCTACCTGTATGTTCTTTGATACCCAATAGGAAATTATAGCCAAAGAATAAAGTAATTGGTAATAATGTAAAACCTCAACAATAAAATTAAAATTAGACGTTGAACATGGTCCCATGGTTAAAGGCTTACAGGGCTCTTAATTAAACCATATTAGTCAGGTCGACTGTTGCTGTGTGGGGTGGCAGGCAGCACCGAGACCCCCACGTGTTGCCACCTGCATTATACTTATGATATGTACTGTGACAGTGGTTCTTCCTATGTGCACTTCTGCAGATAGCATAGCATGTAGTTTTATGCACAGGCTGTTAATCTCATCTGTGCTTTCCAGAGAAAGGAATCCTGACCCATAGATTACAGGTTTTTTTTTAATTTTTTAATTTAATTTTTTTAAATTTAATTTATTAGTTTTCTTTTCAGTAAATACAGGCAGTTTGGTACCATTGTTTAGGCTCATCTGTGATCTACCTCCTCCCATTGGACCCTCCTTGTTTATGAAAATGGGTCGTGCATTGTGGAGCTAGCCCCCAGTTATTGGTATGATAAATGTCTCTGCAAATCATGACCCAACATGTGACTCTGACATTCTTTCCTGCTCTCTTCCGCAAAATTTCCCTGAGCCATGTTGGGTTCATTTTTGGTCTGCTTCAGTGCTGAGGTGTTGGGGGTCTCTGAAGCTCTGGCTCTCTGATTTGGTAGGAGTTGATTTTTCTCTCATTGGTCTCCTTCCCCTTTGTGCTGGTATCCGGTTCACAGGAAAACATCACCCTTGCTTGTTTCGCCAGTTGTCCTTAGTTTCAGTTGGGCCCCTTTTGAGGTATGTTGGGGCAGCTCTCTTCTTAGGATCTGCATCTATCTGGAAAAGAGAAGCAGATTCTCCAACGGAGAGTAAGTTAGCACCCGGAGAATTGAGATAACACTTACTTTTTTGATAGACAGTTTGATAGGTGTAGGCCCTCTTATACCCCATGATTGATGGTAGCTTGATATTGTAGGATGTTTGTTTTTTAAGAATAAAAACTGTCTTGGCTATTCTCAAGAACATAGGGCCACCCATTTACAAAGAGACTTTTCATGTATATCAATGGGCTGAGTGGATTTTTCTCTCCTTCCATTCTGAAGCCAGAGAAAGCCATCACTGAAATCATATAGGATTTATGCCAGGGTTTCACAGACCTCTAAGCAAGATAACTAACTGTACAGACAGGTTTCAGTTCAGTCTGGAGTTTAGTTCATGGTTATTGACCAATATTAATTTCTTAGTTTTATAGAAATTTCCATCATGAAGGAACTGCCTTGCTCTGCATTTCTGACTTTTCTGCAAATCTGAAGTCATTCCCAATGCCAAGATATCCTCTTAGTGGGACAAGCTGCTATAGCTCTGATTATCACTGGGAGAGAGCCAATACTCTTTTAATTCCAACAGGAGACAGGGAATGCTAAGCCTGTTGGGCAGTATGGATGGGGCACTTATGTCTAGCATCCTTCAGAGGGAACAGGTGGCTGCATTGAGTGGGAAGGTAGTAACAAGAACTAGCATGATAGACTCTGGTTATGGCTCTGGTTATGGCTCTTGGTCTTACCCTTTCCTCCTTATACATACTGGCACCTGCTGGTCAGTCTTTGGACAGCTCATACAGTGATGTGGGGAGGTGAATTTAAGGAGAAGGAAAACACTGTTATATTAAGAAGTCCATATGGCCACCATACAAGCCATGTTTCTCAATTTCACTGAAAATATAGCTAATATTTTTATATCCATCCTTTTAGTATCTATGTTTACTTTTCCTTTGATTTTGAACTTCAAAGTGAGCCCTGCTTTACTGAGAAGAACCTGGTCTCAGGGAGGGGATCATATAAGATTGTTAACCTACTTTTTACTCAATTCTGAGTCCCTCAGCTAACCCCAATGTGGAAAGATCTTGATGAAACTTAAAGCCCATAACATAGATATTTTCATTCAGACATGGTGAGAAGGAAATAGTAGGAAAATCCATCCTAATTCTTTTTTAAGTTTAAAATTAATACTAATAAATTATAAATAGGTATGGTCTTTTGAAATATTTGTGTAATGTAGAAAGGTTGAAGCAAGCTAACATGTACCTTACATGATCACCTTTTTTTTTTTTTTCAGAGAGAACACTTAATGATTTCTCTCTTAGCAAATAACAAGAACACAAGACATCAGTACTAACTCTTATCAGCTAAATGTGTTATAAATCTCTACAATATATTCTTCATGCCTAATTGACATCTGGTGTCATTTACTCAACATCTCCCAAAGCTGCCCCTCACTTCATCAGTGGTAAACCAACATTCATTGTTTGGTTTTTATCAATTTGGCTTTTGTGAATTCCACATGTAACTGAAGACATGTAGTATCTCTCTTTCTAGGAGAGCAGATATTCAAACATACTGATCTCATTTCATTGCACAGGAGCCACATAACTGGATGTCTCAAACACAAGGAAGATGATAGGTTGATGATAGATAGATAGATAGATAGATAGATAATACATGATAGACATAGATGGATTTTTTTAATTTAATTTATTAGTTTTCTTTTCAGTAAATACAGGCAGTTTGGTACCATTGTTTAGGCTCATCAGACAGATATAGAGGGTAGGCAGTGATAAACATGCAGATATGTACATAAGAGGCACATGAGATATGAGCAGCATATAGTATTCATATTGCAATAATGGAATAATAGCAAATGGTATTTATGTTCTTACTAATTATGTCATGCATATAATATATGAAATTTTGATTTATAAATAAAAGTTTAACATAAAATATTAATATTCACTGTTGTATTAAGACTTATTTAGAATTTTCCCTTTTAGCATATTCATTTTGAGAAATTTCAATATGGTGGCAACAAATTATTTTGCTTTGTTGATATTGAAATAGAAAACAAGAGACATCTTTTTTTGCCCAACTTGCTGTCTAAGTGTGTGATGAATTACAATTGTATTAGTTTGGTATTATCTGTTTATTTATTTCATATTATGCTTTCTGGGTTTATCAATGACACTTCCTGATGCCTGTCATTTCCCATAGAAAAAATTTAGGATTAATATTTTTCTTTATTTTTATCACCACTAAAAGACAGAAGTACAGGATGGCTAGATAGGGATATAAATGATTAACAAACAACAAATAGTAACTAGATAACTTGGTAGATATATACATAAATAATAGAAATATGCATAGGCAATAATTGGACATGAACATAGATTGATGGACAGTTGACAAGTAAATGACAGATATAGATATAGTAGATATAGAAGATATATTGATGATAGATAGCAAGATGATAGATATTGGATGGATGACAGAGAATTAGATTGATATAAATTCTCTAGGTTTCTGCATTCTTGAAGAAGGCTGGTTCCCATTTTTTATTTGTGATTAATAATACAAAGGTGATGAAACACTTATGTATAAATGGAACAGAAGTGACATGATTAGTGAGCCATCACTTGATATGCAGACAAGTCCATGTAGTTCACAAATGATTTGGGGACATGGTGAGGAAGACTGTGTGGTCCAGGTGTTCTAAAGCATCAGCAGAAGTCCCTGATTCCCTTTGTCCCAAACTAGAACTATGAAGTTACCCCAAGTCCACCTTAGATGATCCTAGACATACACCCATTTTTCCTAAAGTAGAAGTCATCGGAATTATTGAGAGGATTATAAAAATTTATGAAATTCACCAGGATTTTTTAAAATTTATTTTTATTAGTTATGGATATACTTAGCATGTAAACAACACATGTTGGTACCTTTCTCCCCTCATCTGTGCCCCTTTACTGATGGGGCCATCCTTGTTGTGGTCACATATTTAAACAGTCATGCTTTCTCCACTTTTATACTATTACTTCATTTTTACTCTGCAGTAGTAGGACTCCAAAAAGAAATGTTTTCTCGGAAGATGCCACTTGTAATGGGAGAAATCTGGGGATTCTGAGTACCTGTCTCCCACAATGGCTTCAGCATATTTTCCATATGTAAACATCACAGGTAAATTGTTGATGTGATATAAGGAAAGAGCTGTTCACTTCTTAGTTCTTCAGTCTTCACCCACTTCATGTGAATGGCAACCTTTAAACCACAAAGAAAGCAAGACTTCAATGTTTCAGAAGAGAAAGGGTTTTTTGAGCCTGGTGCTCAGCCTTTCTTGCAAAGCTATAGCAGGTACTTGTACTTTTTATCCTCACAATTCCAGGGCACCTCAGCTGCTGCCTCCTACACTGTCTTCTTTTCACTCAGTCCTCCCATGATTTTAGTCTTACATCTACCATTTCAGATTTGAGGTGACATTCAGCTTAGTCTTGCCAAAGCATAGAACCCTGGCTGGGAATTGCTCTTAAAGACAGCCAGGAGCAACTTTTCCTTATATCCCCATCACTGAAGGTCAGCCTCATTCTGCAAATCAGTGCAGAGAATGGTAAGAGGGAAGAGAGACCAGTTGAATGACATATTTGATGAAACATGTATCTCCATGTAGCATCATGTGAGGCAAACAGTATATCTCTTTTTAATGATGTTTTCTTCCCAATGGCCAACAATAATGTTAATTGCAGCCTTTATTTAGTAATTCGAACTGAATAAAATACAAAGACCCTTATTTACCTGTAACTGTGGCCTTTGAACATGCTCTTTTTGTAATTCCTTTTCATGCCACTTTACTTCTTGGGCCCAATATCATGCCAGTGATTTAGTCAGTTCTACATATAAGTGAATGGTGTCAAGTCCAAATCTCTGTTTCCATATCTGATCCCAAGACTCTCTCCTCCATGGGTGACTTCACTCACAGTTGCTGTTGCAAGGCTGGTTGGTGGTTCACAGGTTTGCTGTGGACAGCACAGAAATGATGTGCTCTTTTCTTCCACATTATTTCTCTTCCTCTTTGCGATCCTACAGGATTCACAGAAGAAAAGATGAAAGCAGCAAAGGGTCTTCATGTTTTGTTATGTCATGTGACCTCACCATTGCCATCAAGCTAGCTGACACTGGTTTGACCATTGCTCCTTATGGCATGTGTTAGAAATCTAACTCAAGGACAAATCTATCTTCTTGGTCAAGAATTCTGGAATTTCAAGTTATTTCATTTCTGATTTCAATGCATATATAGTAAATTCATACTTAAAAATCCATTTAGTTTGCTTTGCATATCACATAATTAGATACAGGTTACATGTGAAAGATTTCTTTACTTCAAAAGAAAAATCACAAGCTTGGCATGTCTTTTAGGTTTATAAAGAGTTCTTCCTTTCAGAATTCCATAAAGAAGTCCAAGGACATTATAATCTTAATGAATAAAAGTGAAAGAATCAAATCTCTGAAAGCAGCTATGAGCATGTTGAGATCATTGAGTGTTGACTTCAATCAGTGATTCAAAGCATGAAGTGTGATTCCTAAGTCCTTCATGATGACATGTAGTATTCTGGTCTTGCTGACTTTCCATCACATGTCTGATGAATTCAGCTCTTCTGAATTTGCAAAAGCAGGCTAATAGTAGCATTTAAGGCCATCAAAGGTGAAGCTCAAGAGTAGGACTGCTGCCTTATAATGTATGACCCATAATACCCATGGGGTCGACTTCCATCCCCAGTGAGGAAGGCCTCTTCAGGAAAGGGGCAGGAAAGAGGGAAAGGATGGTATCATTGTGCAATGTTTACATACAAAATACATCCATATCTAATAGTAAAAATATAAAATATATATTAAAAAAAAGATTAAGTAGCCAACTGTGTTGCATCTTCCATGAGTCTTAAAGGGTAAGTGCTAATGATTCATGAAGTAGGCTACATGGGTAAGGTAAGGATGGCCACTTGGAGCCAAAACAGTACAGTGAGCCAGAATTGCTCAGAGCACCACTGTTAGAATCTCCGATATAGGTATGTTCTAATGAGCACGTGCAAGAGGAGCACCCAGCATAAGAGTAAGTGCTATAGTGATACTTAGCTGGATGTGATTCTTTCTGTTCTTCTTTCCTCTTACAACCTCTTACTTTTGTTTACATGTTTATGAAAGATCCACATCAGTAGATCTGCTTGGCCTTTGATACCTTCTAGTATCTGTATTCAAAGCTTTCTTACAAATGTAGATGTTCAGGCAACATCAAGCTGTCTGAAAATTATCATATTTCCCTTTTCCAGGACAGACTTAGCTGTTCCAGTGCTATTTTTCCACCTTAGCACTCTCCTCTATGGCACCTGACTCTCAGGTGTAATTGAGACTAGAAGAGAGGACTTGCTCTTAATGCAGTGACTCATTGTTTATTTTGCTTCTTTCCTACCTGGAAGAGGAACTCTGTCTCCTGTGGAATGTACTTTGAATCCATCATCTTCTGACCTGCCATACTCCCATCAGGTCACTGAGGAGAAGGAGGACGAAGTCCTTTGTGACGGCGGAATAAGAAGATGTGCTCACCCTCCTGTCTTTTAAATCTGTATTGGAAATAGTAAAGATATAAACTGATTTCTTCCATTCTCCCCTGAACTGTACTCCAGGAGGCAACTCTAGTGTCTTCTCAGGGTTCATCATCCACTCCCATGCTCAGCACTATGTGCCTGATGCTTGGCTGAGATCTTGCCGGGTTTTATTATTCTCTATTTTCAAAGTATAAAATATTTCCTTTTCTCTTAACTCTGACATTTTAGTAGCAGATGGTTACAGATATACTCCAGTTCCACAGGCAGATAAATATATTGAACTAAATATATTGACCTAAAGCTTCAATTTGAAGAGAGTAGCAGCCTTCTCCTCACTATGTGAGAAACTAGAGGCATTGCTTTATAAATTTAGACAATAAACTACAATTCCATAAAACATATTTCAAATATTGATGCAAAATATAAGATATTTTCTTGTGAGTAAAATGTCATGACAGCTCTAGGGAGCTAATAAAATTTTCTGCACACCTTCTGGGCCCTTCAACTCATGATCAATATCAGTTCTGTGCTAATGTGGTAGGCTCAGGGCTAATTGAAAGGATGTATATGGCTAAGGCCAGACACTCACCCTGGCCATAACCAGACAGTGTTTGTTTTTGAGATAAGCAAATTAAAGATTAATTCCTATGGAAGCAAAATGACAGGGAGAAAGCCTATGCTTACAGCATGTCATCCAAGTCAATGCAAAAACACATATAGATTAGTACTAATGCATCCTAGTTTAGACCAAAGGGGCAGGTATCTAATTTTACATTTTCTCAATAACTCAGTAATAGTCTATTATTTCTCATCAGTTGCATTTGTTGAACAATAAAGCACAGACCTGGTTGATCTTCTCTTAGCCAGGGATGCTGTGCAGATTAAAGACTGGATGTTTCCACATAAGGGAGATGATCATATTATTGACACTTTTGTTGGTCCTACCCTTTTGATGAAGATAGATAGTATCATTTGTATATTGGCTGGTATACATGCACACATGGTTGGCCTTTTACATAACACACAAGGTGTTTGAGTATAACTAAATTCATTCTGATTCGAATAAAATATAGTCAGTCTGTTGGACTTGCCTCAAAAAATAAAAAAATAATAATAATAAAAATAAATAGAAGTGCTAAAGGAGATTTCAAGCTCTTCTAAGTGGGCTTTATTCCCCTTTGAATTAACAAATTTAATTTGTTAGGTTGCCAGGCATTATGGAAGTATAACAAATTCAGGAAAAGGGGATCATGAGATTTCCAATGTAGTATTTTGGAAATGGCCACTGGGTAATGTGAGACAAGATTGTTGGAGTTCTTCATTGGATGCCTAATGGGACATGGCACAGAACCATGGGTTTCAATGGACACCCCAGGATTTTGATGCTGCTTGTTTGGGATGGAGCTTTCCCTGGGCTGTGAGCTATTCAGATGGAGAGGCAGGATTAGAGCCTTAGAGACTTCATTAAGAATTACAGATGTCAGATTTGGAGCTTCAGGATTTAATGTTTGCCCTGTTTGTTTGCTTCAATCTTTCCTTCCTATGCCCAATGCCATATTTTCTAGTGTGAAAATTTGCTCTGTGTATTTAACTTGTATTTTAATTTTATAGGATTACAGTTAAGAGACTTTCTTGATTTGCAGATAAAACCTTGGACTTGAGATTTTTTAACAGTATTGGGATTCACTTTTTTAAAGTGGGGACTTTCAAAGTAGAGTACATTTTTTTTATTTGTCTGTTTATTTATTTATTTATTTTTAATTTAATTCATTAGTTTTCTTTTCAGTAAATACAGGCAGTTTGGTACCACTATTTAGGCTCATCTGTGATCTACCCCCTCCCATTAGACCCTCCTTGTTAATGAAAATGGGTCGTGCATTGTGGAGTTAGCCCCCAGTTATTGGTATGATAAATGTCTCTGCAAATCATGACCCAACATGTGACTCTGACATTCTTTCTGCCCCTCTTCCGCAAAATTTCCCTGAGCCATGTTGGGTTCATTTTTGGTCTGCTTCAGTGCTGAGGTGTTGGGGGCCTCAGAGGCTCTGGCTGTCTGATTTGGTAGGAGTTGATTTTTCTCTGCATTGATCTCCTTCCCCTTTGTGCTGGTATCTGGTTCACAGGAAAACATCACCCTTGCTTATTTCACCAGTTGTCCTTAGTTTCAGTTGGGCCCCTTTTGAGGTATGTTGGGGCAGCTCTCTTCTTAGGATCTGCATCTATCTGGAAAAGAGAAGCAGATTCTCCAACAGAGAGTAAGTTAGCACCCGGAAAATTGAGATAACACTTACTTTTTTGATAGACAGTATGGTAGGTATAGGCCCTCCTATACCCTGTGATTGATGGTAGCTTGATTTTGTAGAGTGGGCTTGTGTTTGGGTATGGTTCTGACTTGTTTCCCAGCTCCAGCTATGGGTCTAGTACCACTGAGTGGATCAGTTAGCCAAATCAAGAGTAATTGATTCCTCACCATGGCTGTGTACCACTATTGCACTTTTGTGGGCATCACATCCGGTTATTTGTTGCTAATTAGGTTAAACAATGTGTTGCTTGGACAGATCTTGGTCATTTCCCCCAGTCACCTATGTAGCGCCTTCTGGCACTAGTCACGCTGACTGTCTGGGACTGACTCTCTCCTGGCTTCCAGCCATGTCATTCCATTTTACACGTCAGCTGGGTATGGAGTCTTCAGCAATAGGGTCTTACCACTGGCCTTTGGTGGGTCATCAAGTACTCTGACAGAAGTCTGTCATTGTTTTGGGAACCCTTGTAGGTTTCTGTGATCAAAAGCTCATTGTGGATGGTAGGCCCAAGCTGGAAGTGGGGGTTACAGGTCAGTGTCCACTAAGAAATTGAGGAAAAACATAACTAATAGGGAATTCTATACAGCAGTAAGAAAAAACAACATAAAGAAATTTGAGGAAAAATGGTTGAACCTGGAACAGATCATTCTCAGCGAACTTACCCAATCACAGAAAAAAAATCGACACATAGTCTCATTCATCTGCAACACCTAACCTGAATCTGCCCAAGATGCCTTACATACCCAGCAAAGTAGAGTACATTTTGACATCTTGAAATGGCCAGGAGTCTTTGGGGACAGGAGTGGAACATGGTGGTTTGAATCAGATGTGCATGACAATCTCACTTGTTCCACTTGCTTGGCTCCCAGCTGGTAGGAATTTGGGAGGGAGCTTCCTGGAGGAAGTGCACTGTTGGGGGCCCAGCTTGTTCTCTTACTGCTGTTCTCTACATGCTATGACAGAGATGACGTCCAGCAGCTGCTCGAGGCATACTTCTCTCTGTCGTCATGTAGCTTCCCCTTGAGACTGTAAGCCAAAATAAAACCTTTCTCTTATTAGCTGTTTTGGACAGATGTTTTAACCCAACCATGAGTTGGTAAATTCAACAATAAGTGAATGATATTAAGGAAGAAGGCAAGAAAAGGGAAAGAGAGAGAGAGAAAAAAAATTTTTTTGATAAAAGAAGAGATGTGAAGAAGAATGTTATAGGGGAAGAGAAAAGATCAAGAGACAAGAGTAAACATTAAAATATTATAAAGGAAAAAGAATCCCAATAATGAAAAAGTTCAAGGACAAAATTAGATAAATACAAGAAAGGGGATAAAAATAAAAGCATGAGTCTTTGGAGCTTCTATAACCACTTTATTTATTTATTATTGTTATAACTTTTCATTAAATTTTATATATGTTAGAAAAATTAAAAAAAACATAAAAACATGAGCTTTGGAAACACCAATAAGAAGGTGTTGTAGTGGGTGAAGGAAACACAGGGGACAAAAAAGAAGTTTAAAGAAAAATAAAATTTTTTTTTGCCCAATACCTTAAAAATTACATAAACAAAATTAGATGTATACATGAAGTAGAATAAAACATGATACCCTATTTTTTAATATGGTAAAGTAAAAATGCTGCTAAAGATGTACTACATAAAAGACAGAAAAGGATAAAGAAAGATGGAATTCTGGAGGAGCTTTTTTCTGGGTCTTTAAAAATCAAAGAGATCCAGTTACACATATAGATTGGGGGTGGACCAGTGACTTTATAGGATCTTGTCTTTCCTATAATTTGAGCTACCATTGATTCTCTGTTAGATGAGCATCAATGTCCACCAGTGTGGTCTTCACTTTTAATCGCTTTCCTTCCTTGTGCACAGAGGCTTTGGCTTGCCACATGTAACTGTGTAGTCTGAGAGTATGGTAGGTTCTCACACCCTCCCAAGATGGCCAGTATCATGACCTCTGGTATGCACTGGGAGTGGGGGAGGCAACCATATAGCTGATATCTGTATAGGTGTACCTTCTATATCCTTTCCATACCCTCTGAGTACTGTTTTAACTGCTAGAGTGCTATAGCTATGAATGTTACATGTTTTTCAGGAACTTCGGAGCATTTATTCCCTATGGCAAAGAATAGCAAGCAGTGCTCTTCAGAGATCCATCGAGCTGATGGTCTTCGCCTCAGGGCCATCAAGCTCTAGAATTATTCCTTATCAGTGAGACCATCTCTAGACCATAGAGGTAGGGTCATATACTTCAGTGACTGAGTCAAGCCTTCAGCCTGCTATACTTCTCTGCTTCTTGGTGCCCAGTCCTCCTGCTCTTAACAATTCTCACCCCAGGACTGTGGCAGGTTAAACCAAGGCTCCATGTACTAAACCCTCCCCTTACCCTTCTCAAGATGGTTATATACATTCATATAGAGTGATAAAATTTCACATCTGCAGAGGAATCATTATCTCACCAAAACATGCAACTTAGATTGAGGCTGGTTAGTCCTGAGAACTTATGACAATAGAAGACAGAAATAAAAAGGGATATATCTACTTGACTTTGATAGGGAGTTGGTATTGTCTAAATAAGATGAGGTACAATCCTAAAAATCTCATCGTAACTGTGCGATTTATAATTAGATGGAGAGAAGGGGAGGAAAAAGAGAGAACACTTTTGGATGAGTAATTCTATCTATATGGAATCCCACCCACCTGAGTAGGCACACTTTACAAATTGCCAAATATAGAGGAAGAGCAAAGGGAATAACTATGGAATAGTGTGCCTTTCCATAATTAATTCATACACGAAAGCAGATAGACTTCACCTTAGCCC
Organism: Jaculus jaculus; assembly: GCF_020740685.1. Taxonomy (NCBI): domain Eukaryota; kingdom Metazoa; phylum Chordata; class Mammalia; order Rodentia; family Dipodidae; genus Jaculus; species Jaculus jaculus. Next base: position 60,346,488 of record NC_059103.1, on the reverse strand, counting down.
TCAAACACTGATGGGCTCTGTTTTCCTGTGGAGATATTTACCACCCTACATCATACACATGCCAAATGACTTTTCTTGTTATCATTTCTCATTTGCATAAAAATTGTCTGATATTGCTGCTCTATAGGAACTGCCATACCTAAGAGTAAAGTTCAGCATATCCCACTGTAACCACAGAATTACAATTATTTATGGCAAAGAAGTTAATTAGAAGATCAGCTGGAAAAGTAAAAGTATTGAAAATGTCCAGTGTATTTTGCAAATGAGCAAGAAAATAATCTTTTCCCCCAGATAGCTAGGATTATTGGGGTTTTTACAAACAACAGTTTTTTTTCAGATGCTGCAAAAGAACAGTGCCTTGGAGATATAATATTGCAAAGATGTAGCTAACATGATTTTTTGGCACCCAAACCTAATTCAAAAGGATTAAATAAGTATATTCATAGATTGTAAACCAATCAAATCACAAAGCCAATTCGTATACCAGCATTCCAGCAGGCATAATTACACAGCCCCAAGCTCCAGCTTCTCATCAATTAGCACAGCTGTAAAAATCTGGACCTAATTCTACAACGAATTAATCAACACATCTCATGTAGGGAAACAGACCTTGCTACAGTAGCTGCTGAAAACAAACTCACAGCCACTGTTGGATTCGCAGTGTTTAGCTTAAAACATGCATAAATAGTCTTTATAAGCACATTTTTTCCATCTCTGATGGATCATCAAAGGAGAGTCAAGTGTATCTTTAAGCAACAAGAACAAGAAGGCCCTGGTGACTGGGCAGGAAGTCAACTTTTAAAGATTAAAGAAAACAATACAAGTTGGACAGCTGAGGCAAAGAAGATATAAAGCCACACCAAGCAACCAAGAAACCATGTGAAGAAAGACTATCCAAGACATCCCCCATCATAGGAGCTGGCTTCTGAGCAGTGCCAGTCTCTATGTGACAGCATTGCATGGCTTCCTCACAGGGATAATGGCTTAGATGACCAATGTACTTTAGATGAGGTAAAAAGAAGAATGGAGTAAGAACAATCCCACCAGCTACCATACTACAGAAAGAAAGTAGCAGATGTTGTTATAGTCAGACACTGGCATCTTGTAGTCTGTGGCTGGTTTTGAAGACTGCAGGACAAAAAGAAACAAATTTGGAAAGGGCTATGAATTATTTATAGAAAAGTCATTTTAGCTGATTGGTCAAACTCACATGGTATTCAGCTTGATCCTAAATTTAAGATAAAATGGGTTGCACAGAGTTAAAAATTCATGCTATAGAGACTGTGTTCAAAAGACCTATGAGATAGTATTGCTTTTTTTTTTTTGTTTCACCTTTGCAAGAGAATTTTAAAATAAAAAAGTACAAGTGTGATGGCTTGAGTGTTAACATATCCTCCATAGCTACAAGTATTTGAATATGCAATCTCAAGTTTATAGTGCTGTTTGGGGGAGTTGTGGCACCTTGTGCAGCTGTACTGGAAGAAGTATTTTACTGGGAGAGGGCTTGACACGTTACTGCAGATTGTTCTCTCACTGTCTCTACTCTCCCCATGCTGATATGACAATGTGACAAAGTTTCTTGTTCCTGTCATACTATCCACACCAGGATGACTTCTATTGTCTTAAACTGTAAGGTAGGATAATCTCTTTTGTTCCTTAAGTGGCTTCTGTCAAGCATTTCTTTTCTAACCATGAGAAGCTGATGAATACAAGTCAATTTTAGAAGTTCTTCTCTTTTGGCTTCCCTTTTCTTTTGTTCACATTTCGATATTTTATATTCATTCACCAAAATTGTAAGTAAACAAAGTCAAGGACAGATTTCCCATTACCCTCTCCCAGCAAAACTTCAAACCTTTTTTATTTTTTTTGCCCACTTGTACAGTGAACTTGGTCTTTATCTTTTGAAAATCCTTCCCCCATTATCAACATCCACCTCAGACTCTCCAAATTAAGAAATATGAAAATTTTCTCTTTATCATATAAGTTTTAATCCACATGGAAAACTTGCCATAAGGGTGTTTTTGCCTAGAGACCTGAGTATTGATTGTGTACCCTTATTCAGATATTTTGCATTGTCCTCTTGGATTTCAGAGCCTTCAGACTGCACACATACCTGTGACCTTAGTTTTTCTCACTCACTTCTTTTGTTCCTTCAACAGTAGAGGCTGCAGGAACCATAAGCTCTTTCTCATGGTGCACAGCCACTTAATGCAGGCTTATTCTATACATTCTGTCCACACATTTTACCACCCTGTCAACTTGGGGAAGGTATAGTTCTTCTACCTAAACGTGAGGCACACTGACCATGTGTGTCTTCTTCCCAAGGAATATAACCCTCACCTTGAAAGAAGAAAACTATGGGTTTAAATAACACAACCTGGTTGGAACTGAATCTCAGGGTGCTTGTCAATAAGGCCTGCTCATAGCGTAGTGTGACATAGCTATATTTTAAAACTATCTTTGACCTGTGATCCATAAACTTCTGTATATTAAACTCTGTGCCATTTTCTTTCATTACTATCTGGTATGTGGCTAAAAATATTTAAAACTACCCATCTAAATACAACTGTGAATTTTCTTGATTACTTAAATGGTACATGGATAAATAGAGAAATCTCAAAATGTAGTTGAGTATTGGAGTTTTATTTTAAAAAATCATGTCCTATATTTTATAACACTTCTATAAAATTTATAAATGGCTTTATCATGGACTTCATAGCTTTTATTTTTAATTTTTTTTAATTTTTTTAAATTTATTTATTTGAGAGCGACAGACACAGAGAGAAAGACAGATAGAGGGAGAGAGAGAGAATGGGCACGCCAGGGCTTCCAGCCTCTGCAAACGAACTCAAGACGCGTGCGCCCCCTTGTGCATCTGGCTAACGTGGGACCTGGGGAACCGAGCCTCGAACCGGGGTCCTTAGGCTTCACAGGCAAGCGCTTAACCGCTAAGCCATCTCTCCAGCCCGGACTTCATAGCTTTTAGAAGATATATTTTTGAGTGGTGTGGTGGTTTGATTCAGATGTCCCCGTGAACTTAAGTGTTCTCAACTCTAGGTTATCAGCTGATGGATGGTTGGGAATTAATGCCTCCTGGAGGCAGTGTATTGTTGGGGGAAGGCTTACGGGTATATCCAGTGTCCCTTTGCCAGTGTTTGGCACATTCTCCTGTTGCTATTGTCCACCTTTTGTTATGCCATAGGGTGATATCCACCCTCTGCTAATGCCATCATTTCCCCCTGCCATCATGGAGCTTCCCCTCGAGTCTGTAAGCCAAAATAAACACTTTTTTCCCCAAAAAAGCTACTCGTCGTCTGGTGATTTCTGCCATCAAAGTAAACCTGGTGGCAACAGTAAATTTGGTACAGACAGTGGTTTTGCTGCTAGACACCTGAGTGTGTGTCTTTGGCCTTTTGGAGCTGATTTTCAAGAAGAATGTGGAAGGTCACCTTGAAGGACTATTCTGGTCAGAATTGAAAGACTAGAATGCAGTAAGAACTGTGAAGTTTAGCTTATGAGGGTAAAAAAGAACTTTGCCTGGACTGAACTAGAAGCAGTTTGTGTGAGAGGCTTGCTTTTATACCTGTGTCCTGAGAAGTTGTGCAGAGTTGCCTTGTGTAGAAACAGACAGGTGTGAGCAGAGGGATATGGCGCAAAAAAAAAAAAAAGAAATCTTTGGGTAGAATTACTGCCCATTCAGCTGCAGTTGAGAGATTACAACTGATGAGATTGGGCCAGTTGACCTGCATTGGGACAACAGAGAGAATGCAGTCTTTTGATGGGGCCTGAAGGCTGAAGGAGTGTCTTGTTCTTCAAAGTCTGCTTTATCCCCTCCCCCAGATTAATAAATTGGCACCCTATCTGGTATTATGGACTGTAAAAAATGCAGGAAAGAGAGAGTCATTGAATTTGCAACAGTCTTGTGTTTTGGAAATGACCTTGGGCAATGTGTAGTAGGTTTGCTGGATTGCCTGCATGGAGACTCAATGGAACTGTGAGAAGGGACCAGGGTTTGCAGTGGAGACCCAGTGGAGATGCTGGAACAACAAGATGGCTGCTAAGGAAAGCTGCCAGTCCAGATAAAGTTTCCCAGGACTGAGTAGCCTAGCTGGAGGAGTGAAACTGGAACTCTGGAGACTTGTCAGTGGTTAGAATTATCAGACTTGGAGACTTGTCATTGACTAGAGTTGTTGAACTTGTAGCTACAAAGTTTTCCCTGATTATTAATCTTGTATTAGTTGAATATTTCTTTGCTATGCTCAATGCCATCTTTTGTAGCCTGATTATTTATCCTGTGCCATTATGGGCTTTGGGAGTTATTATAGCTCAGTTAAAAGACCTTGGATTGGGCTGGAGAGATGGCTTAGGGGTTAAATGCTTGCCTGTGAAGCCTAAGGACCCCGGTTCGAGGCTCGGTTCCCCAGGTCCCACGTTAGCCAGATGCACAAGGGGGTGCACGCGTCTGGAGTTCGTTTGCAGAGGCTGGAAGCCCTGGCGTGCCCATTGTCTCTCTCTCCCTCTATCTGTCCTTCTCTCTGTGTCTGTCACTTTCAAATAAATAAATAAAAATTTAAAAAAAAAAGACCTTGGATTAAGGGAATGTTTGCACATTATAAATATTGATATAAACTATGGGGACTTTTAAATATATATATTTTATATTTACTTATTTGACAGAGAAAGAGGGAGACAGAGAGAGAGGGAGAGAGAGAATGTATGCACAGGGCCTCCAGCCACTGCAAACGAACTCCAGCTACATGTACCCCCTTGTGCATCTGGCTGACATGGGTCCTGGGTGGAACCTGGGTCTTTTGGCTTTGTAGACAAATGCCTTAACTGCTAAGCCATTCCTTCAGCCCTGTGGGGATTTTTAATGATGACTGAATGCATTACATGTTACATCATGGATGGTTATTATTTTATGAAGGCCAGGGTGGAATGTGGTGATTTGACTCAAGTGTCCTCCATAAACTTAAGTGTTCTGAATGCTAGGTTCCCAGCTGATGGAGATTTGGGAATTAATGCCTCTTGGAGGCAGTGTATTTCTGGGGGTGGGCTTATGAGTATTATAGCCAGTGTCCCCTTGCCATTGTTTGGCACACTGTCCTGTTGCTATTGTCCACCTTTTGTTGGCTAGGTGGTGATATCCATCCACAGTGAACCTGACTGCAAGAAGGATCAAATTTGTTCCTTTCTTAAAATCAAAATATAATATAGCACTTATAATATACTTTTAAAATGAAAAGTGGCTAAACTTTAAAGTTGTTTATTAACACATTAAATGAAAAGAAAATTTAAGGATTTTATAGAAGAGAATTCATATAATAACTACAAAAATAAATTAGAAGAGTCTATGGATATTATTTTGCAAGTTAATATATCAGTGATAGGCTCTTAGATGTAGTTTTTTATATAGCAACTAGAAATAAATCATCATGGAGTTATTATGATAATTCAATGGCTTTTAAAGGGCTGATATGAAGGACTGTTTAGCATAGTACTTGACGTGGGATAGGCACTCAGTATATGGAAATTATTATACAACATGGAAAAGTCATTACAGAGGGCTCCTCACGTTAGTATGCTATGGATGGCTCTTGTGGCTAAGATTCCAAACGATCTCCAGGCAGCTTTTATGGGCATAGACATTTTTAGAACTATACACTTTCTGGGTTGAAAAAGACCTTGAGGTAAAACCCAAATTTATATAGAGATAAAGATAACCATAGACACAGAGAAAGAGAAAGGAAATATTGGAGTGACCATCTCCTCATCATGTTTGTTTCTGCACTTGTCATCTGAGAAAAAGAGACAAGAGAAGAATGAAGACAAACACCCAAGCATGTTGAGTGGCATATTCAGATCACAGGTCACAGGAGGAACCTGAAAATGAAGTACAGGAAACCTCATCCTAACCTGCTGCTCCTCCCTCTTCAGATGTCAGGTTAGCTCCTTCAAACAGATCATCATAACAATGGCATTGGAGTTCCCCTCTTTTATTGTCTGCTCTCACTACAGCGTGTTCTCAGCCAAGGAGTGTAATAAGTAGTTCAGGGAAGCATGGTTTTAAAACAAACTATGGGGCTGGAAAGATGAATTAGCAGTTCATGTGCTTGCTTGCAAAACCTTAGGTCTCATATTCAACTCACCAGATCCCACAGAGGCCAGACATACAAGATGATGGAAACTTGTGAGGTTGCACATGTACACAACATGGTACACATGCTGCCAATTCTCTCTCTCTCTCTCTCTTTCTCCCCCTCTCTCTCATACAAATATAAAATAAAAACCTCTATTGCCTAAATGAACTCCTAGAGCTCATCACATGTCTCATATTCCCAGGAAGACTGTTATACTGTCACAGCTGCAAGCAAGCACCTGCTGCCAAACAGAAGGTAAGTGGCCTTAGATCTCAGCACTTGGGCTATTTGTAACCACTACAGGAAATTATCTCAGCAGGTATTTTTAGCCTTATGTGCAAGTCAGAAGAGAGAGAACATGTGTGTAAGAGAGTACAATGAAATGAGAGAGTAAAAGAGAGAGGGGGAATTGTTTCCATGTGCTAAAGAGTTTACACAGTCTCTTTCTTCATACAGCAAGCATATCTATCATAAACAAAACAGTAGAACAAATAAAATAGGGCTTCATTAAAGTAACTGTCCCAAGATATACTCAAAGGCCCTGCCCCTTGGCCTTATGAAACCATAATTAGGAAAATATTTTGCTAGCTGACCCAGGCTTTCTTATGGTATCAGAAAAGAAACTGTCTGTCAAAATGGGATTAACAACAGTAGGCACTCCATTTCATTAAGTTGAGTCTTTTTGTTGTTGTTGTTGTTGTTTTTCCTGGCTCCCCTAGAATAGGTTTAAAGAATAAACATCTCCTTTAGAATGATGCAATCTAAGGTCACCAAATAGGCCAGGACTCAGTATGAATGACAGCAGCATAGCTGGGGAAAGTGACCCGCATGTCAGGCACTTCGTGCGGATACAAGCCATTGCAGCAGAATTGCTATCCATCTGGCTACCATCTCCATGTGAGCTACTCCTCAAGCATGCTGTGTTACTGTACTGTGGGTTCTGTATCCAGGGCTCATGGAAAGAATCCATGTGTAGGTGGACCCTACTGCTAGTCTTCCAGGAAGAGTCATCATTGCACTGTGAACTCACTATTTTAACTTGAGACTTGCAAGTCCCTTCTCATGCAGCTCCATTTCGTTTAGGTTGTATTTAGTGAAAGATACTGTCATAGCCTGTAAGAAAAGCAAACAAACAAACAAAAAATAAATAAAACACACATTTTGTCCACTAAGTGGGAGAGAGCCACAATTTAAGCTCTCTCTTATTGTTTTTTAATTAATTAATTATTTATTTATTTGAGAGCGACAGACACAGAGAGAAAGACAGACAGGGGAGAGAGAGAGAATGGGCGCGCCAGGACTTCCAGCCTCTGCAAACAAACTCCAGATGCGTGCGCCCCCTTGTGCATCTGGCTAACGTGGGACCTGGGGAACCGAGCTTTGAACTGGGGTCCTTAGGCTTCACAGGCAATCTCTCCAGCCCTCTCTCTTATTTTTTTTTTTAAGCAATGTTCTGCTGACACACGTCAACATAAGGATGATGTGTGCAGGTTTGTATTAAGCATCAAGCAAGGTCCAAGGTTATGGGGCTGCTCTGGCTTGAAGCCCACATCATGACCCTTACCTCTAGCTTGGCCTGTGGCCTCTGCATGCATCTCCCTAATTTGAGCTACAGCTCTCCCACCTGTAAAATGGGGTGAAGTGGGGTAAATGGATACCAGCTTCACTAGCAACTTTTTGCCTGGATGGGCTCCAGGCCTCCCAACCACATGGGTTTTCTCCTGCAACTCTCCCATCTGCAGCATACCTCTGCTCCTGAGGCTATGGAAGGTATCAGGTGGCACAAAGGACTCACCACACACATGTTCAGTGATCTCAACCTTCCATCTTTACCCCAGGGAGGTAGTTGTTGGGCCCTGAAAGGTCCAGGCATAAGGCCTAGTGGAACTTCCTGAACCTAGCTAAAGTTTGGCGACCTTTCTCTGGCCCGCTATGACTCAGCAAGATACCTAATGGCTTCTGGCCTGCTACCTTTGCATGGCCATTGTAATTACCATTTCAATAGTTACAGTTTACTATTGGCCCTTACCTCTTCCCCCATCCTAAAATCCCCGCCTTCGTTCCCAACATGATATAGACAACTGCTCAGAGTAATAAAGCAAGTTGTTTCTGCATGGAAAAGACTCCTGACTCAGTGTGGTTTTTCTCTGGTGGCCAGGAGAGGTTTCTGAGTCGTCTGATGCTCATCATCCCCTCAACCCCTAGGGAGGAACCAGCAGGCCTGGTCCTTCCCTCAGCACTACCTGTGCGGGAAGGAGCCCCACATCTGGCACCCAACGTGGGACTCTGGGGCTCCAACAGACTAGTGCACCCCGTGAGAGGCAGTCGTAGAGGAGGTAATCGGTGTGTGTGTGTGAGCGTACCCTCATGAGCTATGAGGCAGTCTTCATATTTAGTGCACTAAACTTTGCTTCTATAACCTGTACTTACTTGTCGACATCTCTTCATTCCCTTTCTCTTCCCCTTCCCCTTCAGTTCGCTGGCGGCTTTTGTATTTCTAAAGGCTTGTGCTTCTCTCTCTCTCTCTGCTTGGGCCTGTGAAGGCAGGCCAGGTTTTCTGCCATTATGGAACTTCCCCTGGATCTGTAAGCTTCAGTACATATTCCTTCCTCCATGCCTGTACCTGGTCTGGAAGTTCATTTCAGCAAACCTAAAGCTGTCTAATGAGCTGAGATGAACCTGACCATGTGGATGTTAATCTTTTGGAAACTTTGCTTTAAAAAAATAGACATGGACTTAATGCTTACAACTAAAGCTATCTTCTGGAGTGGTAAGCCAAATTTTATGGACTATTCAGATGAAAATTTAAAAATTCTAAGTACAGCCAGCATTAAACTTCAAGGCTTAGCTTATAAGCTTTCTAAGAGGAAAGAAAGACCACAGGGAACTTCGTTGGAACTGGGCTACCTGCATAAGGGCTGGCTATGTCCTGCTTCCCAGGCAAAAAGAGTTTAATCAAGGTTAAATTTGTAATAGACTGATATGCTTAGCTAGAGATATTAAATTAAAGTATTTAAGATGTTTTTTCTTTATTTTGGTTTTTTGAGGTAGGATTTCAGTCTAGCCCAGGCTGACCTGAAATTCCTTAAGAAGCCTCAGGGTGGCCTAAAACCCATGGTAATCCTCCTACCTCCACCTCCCGAGTGCTGGGATTAAAGGTGTACACTACCATGCCTGGCTGAGACTTAAGATTTTAAGCTAAAAAACCACAAGCAAGTTAAAATTACAGGCACTGAGACAAATTTTGTTATGATGGTTCAATATACATTGTTTTAGTCTCTCCTTACTATACCTTATACCAGTTAAAAATGTTTACTCTATGCCTTTATATATTAAAAGTGTTTAATTTGTTTAATTTTACAGATCTTACTATCATAAATTGGTCAAGACTGTGGAGACCTTTAAAATTAAACTAAGTACAGTTTATAATATATAATAGTTATAAATCTATTGGGAGCCAGGGGCGAAATTTGGTAATTTAAATAGATGGCCCCTCCTGGCAGCTTGCGCCCAACCCTCTCCTACTGGGAATTGGCGGGCAATCCACCTTCTGGGAGACTTCCACGTGGCCCCCTTGTACTGACCCAGGTGGGGACAGGGGAGATGTCCACCATCTCGTGGTGACTGGGCTTACTGACCTTTTCTTGCACCTACTGGTCATTGGCACATGCCAGAAAAAAAAAAAAAAAATCTAAACATGCCATTAGTTATATGCTTCAATGTTTCACCACTTGTGGCTGCCTGATCAAATTAGAACAAATAATGGCCCCTACTTCGTAAGCAAGGCCTTTGTAGATTTTCTCCAGACCTGGAAAATCTCACATTCCATAGGCATCCTATACAACCCCCAACAGGTTATTATTAAAAGATATAATCATGGGCTTAGTGGTTAAGCGCTTGCCTGTAAAGCCTAAGGACCTAGGTTCGAGGCTCGACTCCCCAGGACCCATATTAGCCAAATACACAAGGGGGCACATGCATCTGGAATTCATTTTCAGTGGCTAAAGGCCCTGATACGCCCATTCTCTCTCCATCTCTCTATCTGCCTCTTTCTCTGTCTGTTGCTCTAAAATAAATAAATAAAAATATTTTTTTAAAAAAGATATAATCAAACTCTCAAGTCTCAATTACAAAAACAAAAGGGGGACTCCATACCCCCCACGACCAACAAAAAAAGGGCCTTATTTACCCTAAATATTTTAGTTTTTTCTCACCACGCCCAGCTATCTAACAATTTATAATGTGTGATGGTTATAAATCTATTGGACTCCAGGGGAGGAATGTGATAATTTAAATAAATGGCCCCCAATATATTCAGCTGTTTATCTTAAGGTGTGATGGTGGGTTTCAGATTTCAATCTAAAGATATACAAAGTGTGCCTAGCAGGAGTTCCTAAAATGTGTTGTGGCTTTTGACTTTAATATTATACTTTTAATGTCTAACTATCATTCATACTCACAGCTTTAAAGTAGTTCCTAAGAAAGTTCAAACTATACCTCCCTTTAAGATCTTGGGCTTGATCCTTACCATAGATACATACATAGATACCTGTTAGATACTCTATATACTAAGGTTAAAAGTTAAAACTCATTTGGAGTGTCATGTAGATTTTCAATAGATTTGTGTTACTTCTAAAAAATATATAATAACAACTAACAGCATTGGGAAAATACATTTAAGAGATATTTGGCACAATGATAATATTTCCTAATTCAGTTACATTCAGAGATTTTGTCTTTACACAATAATCAGCTTATTTTTGATACAGCTAAAGCTGATGATGACTTAATATCTGCTTTTAAGTCTGCCTTGCCTAGATGGAATTCTCTCACTTCTTGGATAGGAAGCTTTGCTGCTACAGGTGATACAGCTATGGACCCGACCTCGACTTCCTGAGACATTATCTTATAGCCACTGCAGAGGCTGGTAGTCAAAGATGGGTAAGATTCTCTTGAGTTAGGTCAACCTAAGACAGGGCATGAATGGTGGAATTCATGTACCAATGACAGGTAAGGCCTAAATATCATAGAGACAAACCTAAGACAGACACAGTCTTTCTGCACCGAGGCCCAGAGTGGCCCAGCTCATAAAAAAATAAATAAATAAATAAATAAAAAAGGGTGAATTGTCGGGAGCCATTTTGGCTGGACTTGTATCCATAGCTCTGGGCTTTCGGCAGCAACACTTTAGCAAACCTATAGCACCTACAGTAAGCAAGATTATGTATATTCAGTGTTAGAAAGTCGTTCCAGCAGCAAGACATTAGCACCTACATGTAAGCAAGATTATGTATATTCAATGTTGAAAGGCATTTGGTTGGCCTTAAAAGTCTTTTATACTGAGAAGTAATTAAAATACAAAAACTCTGTTAACAGACAGGAGTTTTTTGATAGAAACTTGTGTGAAGCTCACAAAGTTTTTGTCCATGGGAAAACTTTGTAAAAAGAAAAAGACCCACTTGGGTACCAGCGAGAGACCTAAAATATTTGTCCGAACAAGGGAACACTGACAATCACTTCTCTAGGGAGTGTCCTGCCCCTGAGGACTGTTCCTAAAATGGTCCTTCACCCTGCTAAACTAAATAACTCCCTCCCTTGTGGAGGATTGCTGGCTTTGCCTCCGATCTGGACCTCTCTGGCTGATTACAGTACAGTTGTCTATACGACCTCAAAAATCTGCTCAGCTACCTTCCCCATCTCTGTCCAGCTTTTCCCAATGTTTCCTCTGGGAATTTGGGCCCCGCCTTCCCCTAATAATTCCAGTATAGATGTGGGATACATTCATCCTTCCTTCTGTATTTTTATCACAATTGATCCCAATGCTCAATGCTGCCCACCTTCTGGAATGGCTTATGTTTGCAGAGGCAAAATGGCCTATAACTTTCTGCCCAGCAATTAGATGGGCCTTTATGCCCTAGCCACCATAATCCCAGATGTAGATATCATTTCTGGAAGCTAGATTCCCTGGCTAAGGTAGTCCTACAAAACAGGAGAGGACTAGACCTACTAACAGCCAAAAAGGGAGGCATATGTTTGTGTTTACAGGAAAAATGCTGCTTTTACACCAATAAATCGGGAATCGTACAGGACAAGATTAAGAAGCTCCAGGAGGACTTGGAGAGGAGATGACGGGACCCCCAGGACAACCTGCTGCAGATGGGCTTACATGACTTCTTACCCTACCTCCTCCCTCTACCTGGACCCCTACCCTTCCTTCTCCTTCCCCTTCTCCTTATCCTCACTGTCAGGCCTTGTGTAATTAACAAAATTACACAATTTATTCACCAGTGGCTAGAGGCAATAAAACTTCATCAGGTTGAAATATATTACCACAGGCTGGAAAGCCAGGAATTAAGTTCCTCAGATGACCCACTGCCACTCCCCTGCCCTCCATGTGACCAATGACAGGTAAGATCCCCAGAGGGGACAACCTAAGACAGGCCATGGAGTGGCTTCTCAGTGAGCTAAACACCTGGTACTCAATGATGGGTAAGATCCCCAGAGGGGGACAACCTAAGACGGGGCCACGGTAACTAATGCACTTACAAAAACAAAAGGGGGAGATGTTGGGCCCTGAAAGGCTCAGGCGTGAGGCCTAGTGGAATTTCCTGAGCCTAGCTAAAGTTTGGCAACCTTTCTCTGGCCAGCTATGACTCAGCAAGACACCTAATGGCTTCTGGCCTGCTACCTTCGCATGGCCATTGTAATTACCATTTCAATAGTTACAGTTTACTATTGGCCCTTACCTCTTCCCCCATCCTAAAATCCCCGCCTTCGTTCCCAACATGATATAGACAACTGCTCAGAGTAATAAAGCAAGTAGTTTCTGCATGGAAAAGTCTCCCGACTCAGTGTGGTTTTTCTCTGGTGGCCAGGAGAGGTTTCTGAGTCGTCCGATGCTCATCATCCCCTCAACCCTTAGGGAGGAACCAGCAGGCCTGGTCCTTCCCTCAGCACTACCTGAGCGGGAAGGAGCCCCACAGGCAGTATTCATTCCCATCCAATATTTCCTCCAAATGCCCTCCAGGCTTTAACCTGACAGCCACAAACAGTCACCAACTAGGAAGCAGAGGAATTCTAGAGCCAAGGAAAAGGAGGCAGAAACAGAAGATTTAAAATCTGAGCTTCTGGGGCTGGAGAGATGGCTTAGCAGTTAAAGTGCTTGCCTGCAAAGCCTAATGGCTCAGGTGTGACTCCTCAGAACCTACATAAGCCAGATGCACAAGGTATCTCATGCATATAATGTAGTATACATAGGTCTGGAGTTTAATTGCAATGACTAGAGGCCCTGGCTTGGCAATTTCTCTCTTGATTATTAAAAAAATTAAAATTAAATCTGTGCTTCTTACTGGTCCTGTGGCCACAAAAATTTGGTAATACCAAATCTACTTCCTCAAAAGCAGATTTGAGGTGACTTCCATGGATAGGAAGTACTATTAAAAGTCCTTGTTCAATTTCTCAGCACTTAAGAGAAACTTAATTTCCTTTATTAAAGAAGATTTTACAAACTTCAGATAACTTATTTTTAAAAAATAGATAGAATTATTTCAACTTCATTGGAAATGATGTATCCCTTGGCCATGAACCAAACAGGGCTTCCCTAAAGGTTTATCACATGATGGAACCACCTACAAACTATGCTGCAGAGAGAACCTGTCAAATATGAAATTTCTTAACAAGAAATTGCAATGGGGAGAAAATTAAACTAAAAGAAGGGGAATACATTTTCTCATAAATCACAGAGATTATGGTGTTGTTAGTCTTAGCAAATACAACATTACATAACAAAGAAGTTATCCATAAAGTGCCATGGACATAAAGCCAGAAATCTTGGGCAATGTGGGTCTGGATTAAATATTTCTTCCAAATGTAGATTCTATGGGTTTGTTTTTGTTTTTGTTTTTGCTCCATTTAGCATAAAAGTTTGCTCTCCCATTTGAAAGGAAGCCTTGGATGTACACAGCCACCTTGGGTGCTGTAAATTTTAGTTTAGGTCTTACATAATCTCTCTTTGTCTTCCTTCATATTCATCAAGGATTATGTATAGAAAAGAAAGAGAGGATTCAATGTACACCTTACTGGAATTTTATAATAAAGCAATCTGGTTCACAAAGCTTTTATCTCTTATAAAGGCATTTGGGAGCAACATAATTAAATGACAACCATAAAATTAAGAGAATCTTTTCTCTAATCGCATCTGAAAAGTTAGCTTAGTTCTTATCATAATAGACATGTTATTTTTATAGTGCTTCATTCCTATTTCCTCTGTGTGCCCTAAAGCCTCTCGGTGGATTTTCTTGGCTGTTTCTTTGAAAGTATACTTTGTGCTGTTAAATGAAAAATGTTTCTGCATATACATATAAGGAAATACTTGGAAATGACTATGCCAAATAGTAACTCACTGCTAATGCATCTAGTAAAGACTCACAACTCCCTGACATATAATGTATTATTTGCCCAAACATGTTGAAAATACAAAATAAATATAGTCAGTCCTTAGTATACCAGGGATTGTTTCACAGACTTATCATAGAGATATCAAAATTTGCAAATGCTCAATTCACTTGCAAAGAATGGTGCAATATTTTCATAAAACCCATAAAATATCCTCATGCATGTTTTAACTAATCTCCAGATTACTGATAATAGCTAATACAATGCCAATATTATGTGAATCAATGTTATACTATATTGTTAGGGGAATAGAACAGGAAAAAGTCTGTGTGCATCTAATAATTATGCATGGGTATGCATTTGCAGTGTATGAATGGATACAGAGAGGATTGATGGTAAATCCAACTAGTTTACATCCATGTATTCAACAGCAGGAGTATCCCCCATCAAGTCCCATTCACACTACCAATTCCCTAAAACATACAGTCCAGAAGGTACTTCTCCCCCACTTTCTCTCTTTTCAAGGTTGTTTTGCTAAAGGATTTTATTTTCTTCTCTTCACACAAAATATTGTGATCTAACATTTGTTCTCCTTTCCCTGTCAGAGAGTATGCTAGCTGTTTTTTTTAATCTGCTCTTTTCTACACCTTGTCCCATTTAGCCCTTCTCTAACCATGTGATACTGTCTCTCCTTCTTCACTCACAGACTGAATGCAGAACTGAGAGTCTACTGAGACACACAGTAGATGGATCTCTGCTGACATTTAGCATCCCAGTACCTGGCCCACTCCAATCTGAAAGGTCATTTCCTCCAAATAGCCATAAAGCATTAGTTGAAGATAACCTTGATCATTTGGGATTCTATACTGGAAATAGAAAACAATATACAAATATTTATCAAAAATAATGTCATACAGGGAATTCTGTACTTCTAAAATGTGTAGAAGTATTGGATTGTCCTTCAGTGTCTGAATTCCAAGCAGAAAATCAACCAGAAGTCTCATGCCCATGTGATCAGTACAAAATAATGATAAGATTCAAGGACTCATTTCACAGAATCGGCCTTGGAAACAGAAGCCACACACCAGATGCCTCCAGCTCGAGAACCTCTGGTACCACAGTTTCCACACACCTGGCAGTTAAAATGTGATGAGTCTATGCTTGGAACAAGCGTCTCATCCTGAGAATGCCATTACTATCTAAGAGTCTCAAGGAATGCCAGCAAGATGGTCTCCATTTGTTTATGGAGGCCAAGTTTCATCAGGCAGTCCAGAACTCAGCTATAAGCAGAGGTTAGCATTGTCTGAGTTCCCAACCTCTGCACAGGACAGCAGTGATGGGAGCATAATGACCTTAGTGACCATGCAGGGTTTGTTTGACATACTGAGTACTTTGTTGTGGCATCATGTTTAGTATTTTTAAAACTGGAAGCTGGCAACTACCTATATTAGGCAAAGAGGAAACTGAGAGTTAACCTCCTGGAAGAAGAAACAGATATTTATCACTTGCTGCCCTTTGTTAGCACCATTCATCCTTCTGAAAATTTTGTAATAGTATGATTGTACAAGGGTTTTAAACAGTGAAATGATTTTACCTATATGAAACCAGCATGGCAGAATTACAGCCCAAATGCTTACCTATCTGACCAAAAAAAAAAAAAAAAAAACCCTCCACGATTTCCTCCTCAAAGTATGACTTCAAAATACATAGCATTCTGGTGCTTTACCTCTGAGGCTAGGTTTGTTGTTAGTAGAGAAAGGAATGCAGTTTTTATTAATAATAATGTCTGGGATAACAGTCTGCATAGCAATGACTCATGCTGCTCTGTTCACTAAAGACCATCTCCTCCTGAGGCTGCAAAATAAAGTGTCCTTATAAAGTGCAGTGTTATGCAGCCTTTTACACAATGAAGCCTCTCTTTACATATCTACATGTAGGGAAGCTGAATTTGGCTAAGAGTCCATTAATTTATACTACCCAAATTTGTACACAAATACACTCACAAGTGTGTTTTCCTACCATTTCACTTTGTATACTGAGAATAATAAAATAAAATGTTATTTTTCTAATTTGAAGGAAGAGAGAGAGAAAACATAGATGTACCAGGGCCTTTTGCCACTGTAAGTGAACTCAGACACAGATGATACTTTGTGCATCTGGCTTTACATGAGTATTGAGGAATTGAACCCAAGCCATCAGTCTTTGCAAGCAACAGCCTTTAACTACTGAGCCATCTCTCATCCCTTAAATATTGTTATGATCTGAGTAATGACTTTCAAAATTTATGGTAATTAGGAATAGTTAGATTCTTTAGGGCCATGAGGGTGTACACTGAATGTTGAGTACCTGTGAGCTTCTTTTCCATCCATAGCATCATCCCTACAGTGAGAAAGAACTTGATAGCAATGGTGATAGAGATTTCAGGATGTGAAATTGTGGTGTTATCACTTCCAAAAGCACTGGACTTACTTGTGATGTGAACCACGCAAACACCCTAGAATACATCAAAATATCCTCATTTAAGAGTCAATATAAAAGATTTGTGGTTAAAGCATATAGGGCCTCTGAAGTCCATTGTTCAAGAGAAACTTCAACCAAGTAAATCAAAAACTAACTTGGCCAACTGTCATAGAATTTCAGCTTGAAAGCCAGGACTTATGAGTATGATATTCTCACAAGGTAGCATTTTTCTGATGAAGTGAAAGATGTCCATCCAAAATGCACTCTAGATTGGCATTAGTACACAGATGAAGCAAAGAAGGTATGAAATATGGCTTTTCTAGGCTGGTTGCCAAATGACTTTTAGCAGTTTTTATGTTTTTTTATTTGTTTGCTTTTCCCCATTTCATTACACAACACAGCTAATACCAGGACTGACATGGAGAAATAGTCTGTCTCACTGATAACTAGCCTTGGTGTTGAGGCAGTCTAATTACAAAGGCCACTGGTTCTAGACATGCCTGAAGCCAAAAAAAGTAGATCAGAAAACAGGGGTCACATGGAGCAAAACCAGGAGGCTTTAGTTCCAGAGACAATGGGATCATTTCCCTTCTGGGCCAAAGATCTGTTTCTCTTCATGTTCTCCTACTTGCTCCATGTCATTTGTTTGCCTTACCTCATTGTCCTTTTTGTGGTTACATTAAAGATAATTCTGCCATTCTAACTAGTTAGAACCAACATGTATGAAGGAAGGGTATAGAGAGAAAAGAGAAACATATTTTAAAAAGCCAGCTCACAGGGCTACAGAGGCCTCTCATGCAGACCTAAAGGTGGCCTTGGGGTACAAGCCTGGAAAGCTGGCTGCTGCAGGCCAAGTTAGACATGGTACACTAGAGAACGCCATGAGGCCTTCCCTTACTGGAAGAGCCACACTCAGGTCAGGAAGACCACCGTGCTTCACTTGAGCTCCCTGACCTGAAATGCTAACCTTATCCAAAATCCCTTGTATCATATTCACAGCAGCAAATACCTGGGCCCAATAACGCAGTCAAGCTGACACACATATGTGCAACATAACACAACTTAAATGTTAAATATATCAAAACTAGATTGAAATTTGTGAGAGGAAAGAAGCCTCCACCCAGTGTGTTCTCCCCTATATTGTGAATAGAACTGACAGACTTCTTGGTTTTGGAAGCCGGTCACCTTCCCCTCATAGAAAATGGAGCCACCATCTTCTGGTGGCATTTAACTTTCCCTTCCTCAGTTGGTTGATGCTCTCCTGATTGGTTCCCATGGTTTTCTCTCATTTGTGTGTGTGTGCCCACCACTCAGGATCTACCCGTGTCTAGGTCAGAGCTTTTCTGAGGGTGTGGACCTGCTTAGAACTGCTCAAGCAGCTCCTTGCTCCCTCCTTGAGAGAACATGCTGCTAAGGTGATCCTACCTACTGCTTCAATAGGTTTATTCTTTGTTAATGTCCCAAAGTCCACCAAGGGCTTCAAGCTGTAACACTCTATAGAGCCCCTGACACTTACCTACCTGTGAACCCTCCTTGTTGGCATCTTGTTGTCATGGAGAGCTTCAGTTGTCACTGCAAATATATGCTGTACTCTTCTGTGAATAAATCCTCCTGACTTGCTCACCTTTTGCTGCTGTCTGTCTACTTCATTATTCAGAGTGGAGGTGTGATGGGTTTTGAGAACTACAGAGCCCTTCTCTGTTCTGTATAGACTGAGTATTAGAGCACCAGACACCCAACAGTCACTAAAAGACCCCGGCCAGTGGCTCTTGAGCTCTTTGTCTCCCATAATAGCAAAGCTGGAGACAGAAGCAGGTTATGTAAAGAAAGTTTTGGAGGCAAGGTTTATTGTAAAGAGAACAAAGCACCTCCCCACCCCCATAGAAAGAGAAAAGGGACTCTCAACAGAGTTTCCACTAGCACAGGAATTGCAACATTAGGACTTTAATACTGACTTTCAAACTTCAGAGGCTTAGATTATTTTGATTTGTTTACAGTTTGTTAATGTTTAGGGGTTTAGGTTTGTTTTTTCCACTGATTAAAGAATTAATACTCATGTAAAGTTTAATGATAAAGCAGAGCAGATTAAAGTTTATTCAGAGACTAACATAACAGGGCAGAGAAAATGAGACTGCTTATTAGAGGAGAGGATCCATAAACCAGAATCCAACAACCTTAGTGGCAACCAGTCTCTTAGTGAATGAGGGAATCTGTCCTGTCCAGAGTCTATGATTGGCCTTTTTAAACAAAGATGATAGTGCTCTCTGGACCATGATGTATTGAGCACTTTACAGGTTCCAGAAAGCACACAAAGTGAGCCCATCCATAGAACACTGTGTCTCTGTGGCCTTTACTCAGGAGAGAAGAACCAGGAAGTGAGTAGCCCTCTCTTCCATTTTTTTTTCTTTATTAGTAATGTACATAAACAGTGTGTAAACAGCTATGTTGGTACCACAGTTAGCCTCCTCCCTGTCCTCCCACCTCCAAAGGAGCCCTCCTCACTGGGGATTGTGGGTCATGCCTTGTGGGGGCAGCCATCAGTTATGCGGAAGAGACAATTTATGCAGAAGAGGCAATGTCTCTGTGCATGATGTCCCAACTTGTGGCTCTAACAATCTTCCCACCCCCTGTTCCGCAAATTTTCCTGAACCATGTTGAGTTCATTTTAGGTCTGCCTCAGTGATGAGGTCTTGGGAGCCTCTGTGTCCCTGGATATCTGGTTTGGTAGGAGTTGAGTGTTCTGTGTGTTTATCTGCTTCACCCTTGTGCTGGTACCAGGTTCACCAAGAAAGCAGCACTGTTGTTCAATTCCTCAATTATTCTTGGCTTCAGTTGGGGCTCTGGTGAATCTCTCCTCAGGATCTGCATCCATCTGAAAAAGAGAAGCAGATTCTCCAATGGCCAGTGAACTGGACATTAGGGAGGGAGGGGAGAATGAGAGGAGGGGTCACAAAACTATACCCAAATGGAAATGGTAGCATTTATCTGTTATTGACCACACTTCCATCTTTAGTCACCATTTTAGAACACCTCAGAAATAGAATATATAGCCAGTGATCAAAGGCACTTTTCCCTGTCTGTCTAGCCAAGGTACTATGTAGCTCCTAAAGTCTCTCACTTTATCTTGGGTAATTTCTAGGGATCTCTCTTGAATAACTAATCCTTTTCCATGTGGATCTAAGATGGCATCAAATATATTCTTCTTTCTGTTTGTTAAAATTCAGGCTGGGCTGGGTGTGGTGGCGTATGCCTTTAATCCCAACACTCAGGAGGCAGAGGTAAGAGGATTGCCATGAGTTTGAGGCCACCCTGAGACTCCATAGTGAATTCCAAAGTCAGCATGGGCTAGAGTGAGACCCTACCTCAAAAAAACCAAAAAAAAAAAAAAAAAAAAAATCAGGCTGGTTGTGTTGCCTGATGCATTAGATTTTCTCTTGACTATGGAGTTTATCTAGTCCATTTATTTCTCTCAACTTTAAAAAATGTATTATTTATTTTGTTGAGACATACACACAGAGAGAGACAGAGAGAGAGAGAGGCAGATACACAGAGAGGGAGAATGGACCTGCCAGGACCTCTAGCCACTACAAATGAACACCAGACACATGTGCAATCTTGTGCATGTGGCTTGTGTGGGTACTGGGGAAACAAGCCTGGGTCCTCCAGCTTTGCGGCCAAATGCCCATTCTTTCTGTCTGCCTCTTTCTCTTTCCTTAAACAAATAAATAAATAAAATAAATATTTTAAAGGCTCTGAGTCTTCATTAATACAGTAAAACTAAGCACACTAACCCTTAAACAAATATTTGCATATATATGTATATATATATATATACATATATATATATGTATATATATATATATATATATATATATATTCCATGTTTCCAGAATATTCTGCACTCAGAACTGCTGACAATATTTGGTAAGGTAAATGGTGTTTCAGGGAGCACATTAGGTTATATTTTGATCTGGAATTAATTTGACATGTGAAACACATTCTTATGCATGCTTTAATTTTAAAGTCAATTAAGGAAAACTCTATTTAAACATTACATAATAGGGGCTGGAGGGTGGCTTAGCAGTTAAGGCATTTGCAAGGCCAAAGGATGCGGTTCGATTCTCCGGGACCCACGTTAGCCAGATGCACAAGGTGGTGCATGGGTCTGAAGTTTGTTTGCAGCAGCTAGAGGCCCTGGTACAACCATTTTCCCTTTCTCTCTCTCTATCACTCTCTCTCTCTCTCTCTCTCTCTCTCTCTCTCCCTCTCTTCCTCTTTCTCTCTGTCAAAAAAATAAATAAAAATAAAACATTTTTAAAAATAATAGAAAAAATGTAACAATCAAAGAAAGGGAAAGATTACTTCACAATACCATTTTCCAGACACAAAATAGTCATGGTATTCATGACCTCACAGTGGGTGATGATAAAAGACCTGCATAATAGGAGGAAAAAATAATGACAACAAACTATAAGAAAGACTACTTGGAAAGATGAAAGGATTCAGTGGTGGGGTATTGGAGGCAGTTGTCAGTAATTTTTTTTTTTTTTTTAATCCAACATGCCCTTTGAGACTTCACATTAATTTAGATAAAGAAACTTATTTTAACAGCTAATCAGTCAAATTCAAGGAATGTTGAATGGTAAAGAGAAATGGGGCAGTGTATTTTTTCAGGAAAGGTAAAGCATGGTTGAGGTGCATATGTCACAAATAGCATTCTATTTTAAAATGCTACATATAAAAATGCATAAGCAACAATTTGATTTTAATGTCTAAAGAACTTATCAACGGTCTGAGTTGAATTAAATATTTCACATCTTGTTATCTCAAGAAAACAGAAATGAGCCTACTTGAAATTAACTTGCCTTTCTACAAATGGAATGCCATGCTTATTGAAAAATGAAGAAATCCTGCCACTTTTGTTTCCTCCCTGTGTTATTGGGCGCCGTCCTTGGCATTGCACTAGTGGAATCAAAGGCCTAAAGTATGAGGTCAGGGTGAAACAGGAATTATGGCTATATACACGTGATTAGAAATTATCAGTGCAATGCCAGCTCTGCAGGAAACAAAGTTGGTTTTTGGAATATTCTACAGAGGGAAATTGTTCAAAATTAAAAAAAAAAAAACATTTTATTGTGAAACATTTAAAGGACTGTTCTGTAAATAAACAGTAAGACTTATTGGAGCTTTAGCTGGCTCATTTTTTTTTTCTTAACTTTCTTAGCTCTGATTTGTGTTGAAAGTTTTTATTTTTCCGAGTGTTGTCAAAACACATTATTTCTTTCTGGCACCTTCTTTAAGAGAGGCAACAGCTGCAGACTCCTGATAAACTTTAAGAAAGCTGAAACATACCCCAACCACTTTGCCTTCAATGTAAATGGAGCATAGGCAGAAACTGTAAGTCAGCACACTGTGTTGATGTGAAGCCCTCAGCTCTCTGCTATATTCAAAGTGCAAGTATCTAAAAGCCATGCACAGTAAGTCTTTCAAATACTGTGGCTCTCTAGCATTATAATAATCCTCTCATCTAGTATGCCACCACAGAATTTTGTCATAAAAATTAGATCTCCAAAATATTCTTGAATCATAGCATTCATTTTTAAAGTTATTTCAGCCAGGCATGGTGATGCACACCATTAGGCCCAGCAGAGGCAGATGGAAGAGTCTGAGACCACCTTGAGACTATATAGTAGATTCCAGGTCAGCCTGGGGTAGAGCAAGACTCTACCTCAACAAAACGAAAGAAAGGAAGGAAGAAAGAAAGAAGCTTAAAATAAGCCAATGAATGATATTCCAGCTTCATTCAGCCCATAGCAAAGATGTGTTGAACTTTCATAAGCAAGTCAGGTCAGATAAAACACAAATAAAGTAGGGCAATGAATGAATTCACAAAAGGTAACAAAACAACATTAGATACTCAAACTAGAACAATTTAAGAAACTAATAGTGACAATGTATCTGGTATAAAGAAATATAACTAGGAAATATATACGTATAAGTGTTGACAGGCAAAATATTTAAATAAGTGCTTAAGAGAAAAAAATGGCCAGAAGAAAAATGGATAAAAGACATGTGATACATTTCTTTCTATGCAACTTAGGAATAGTAATAGGTTTGTGAAACCAAACAGTACCACAGACAGGCTTCAGCAGACCCTCTGGGGTGACAACTAGTTCTCATAATTGCTCTGGAGGAAAATCAATGATGTGTGTACAATAAAATCAAGGTTCTTTTAAGAGTTTATGAATTTCATCAAAAATTCACCTTGTAGGAATCCAAACTAAGCAAACATTTAGAGATGCAAGTGTTTTATTCTTTCTTTTTTTTCCGCCTTCTTTTCCTTTCCTTTCCTTTTTGAACAACTGAACATCAAACCCAGGGCCTTGTGAATGATGAACATACACTCTATTATTGAGCTATCTCCCTAGCCCAAAGAAAGAAATTTCTTGCTAAGTATTTTAACTGGATGCTTACTTCAGCATTAGTACTTAGTTATGCAAACATTCAGGCATCTCAAATGCTTGAAAATTGATAAATTCTTTCAGAAGTCACACCAGACTGTTATGTACCTTACAGTGGAGGCCATGATTAGATAAACTCCTCACTTTTAAGTCCTTAATATCCAAGATAGTTAGCAAATTATTAGTACTCCACTAATGGTTACAAATATCAAACCTTATATTTAAAATATTTTATTTTATTTACTTGACAGAGAAAGAGAGAGGGAGAGAAAGACACACGCAGAGAGAAAATAGGCATGCCAGAGCCTCCAGCCACTGCAAGCAAACTATAGATGCATGAACCCCCTTGTGCATCTGGCTAAATGGGTCCTGGGGAATTGAACCTGTGTCCTTTGGTTTTGCAGGCAAATACCTTAACTGCTAAGCCATTCCTCAAACAAATACCCTACATTTAAAAACTTAAAAATGGGAAAATATTTCTGAGTACAAACATAATAAAGTTAAATTTAGATGCCCATAACATAAAAAAGACAAAGCTTTTCTTACTTTGGAACATGAAGTATAATAATTTAAAACCAATTTAGTATATTTACCACAGTCAAACATAGGTCACAGGACCCAGTATTGAAACCAACTATGCAATAGAAAACATGCATATTACTAAGTGTTAGTGGAGAGCCAATCTATTTCTCACAGCTCTTCCATCACACTCCCATGTATAGTAACATCCACAATAGAAATCCCATTGAAATGCACAGGACTTGCAGAAAACCATGGGAGAAAAGGAGGAAGGGAGGAAAGCTGGAGTGGGCAGTATTTGATCTTCCTTGGAGGTTCCCCAAGTTCAGAAATTAAGACCTCTGCTAGGGATAAGAATGCGTAGGTTGAGAGTGGAAAATTGCAGGGCCAATTTACAGAGATCAAATGAGGGATCACAGTAATGTGACATGTGGCTTTATGACATGTGGGTCAAAGTGAAAACAAAACATACACAAACAATATACTAATATTTTCAACCTCTGGCAGTCTTATAAGAAAGGGATTTGAATTTGCACCCTTATACCTTTTCTGTTCTTACATGTGTTAATAATACTCAACTACAAATGAAGTGACCACATGAATTTATAACTTTATAGTTTTGTAGATCAAAAACTGCTATTTCAGGTAAAAGACAGAAGCAACAATTAACAAAAGTGACAGTAAAACAACGTATGGTTCCAAATTCCTACACTGCACCTTACCAAACCTCACAGTGTTCCTGTGAGAGGAAACACCCTGACTTGTTCAGAACCATGCCCCAGTGGAGTAGGGCAATAGGGTAAGGTTGGCATTCTAGTGCAAGTCCTCATTCTGGAGCTGATGTTGAATCACTGAGCTGAGATGCCTGAGGAGAGAGCACAAAGCCAAGGTCGAGCTACTCCGCCCCTGGAGTCCCACTCACAGGCTCCCTGGAGGTGTAATGAGAAAAGAATTCAGTACAAAGCATGACAGTAGCTGGGTGATGGAGAGAGACAGAGGCCTTGTGTTTGATTCCTCTCATGCCACCAAAACAATGCAGGATCAGATCACAGTCCTTGGTGGAAGTGGCTTCTCCACTTTGCACATATGAGGTGGACTCCATCATGGAGACATGCAGACACCTTCCCCAGTGCAGTTAGGACTATGTGCTATTATGATAGGAGGTCATGGGGCCACAGGGCAGCTGTTTAAGAGCCTTGTGAGCATGAACTACCCACACAGCCTTTGCTGTCTCATCAGCTACTGGTGAAGGTGATAAAAATAGCTATTTTGAAAATGAGGGTGAAAGTATAAAGCATTAGTACATGTAAATGCTTGGGGCAGACTTTGGCACAAAATAAATACATGATAAATATTAGAAGATGATTATTTCTGTGATGTTCATCCCTCCCATGGAGGAGATTCCTATATACACTCACAAGCACACCTACTCAAGCTGGAATACCATAAAATTTTATGTGACATATGAAATAAGCATTTCAGAAATTTCTAGTTTCCATTGTAATGGATAGTTGGATCTATCACTGTTTGTTATGTGTTTTGACTTCCTTCTCACAGTACAAGTCTAGCAAAGGTACACATTTTCTGTGCTTTGTCAATCACACCTTCATCAGAGCCTATTATGTGGCAGGTTTCCCAACCAGCCTATGTAGACATAATGACAGGTCAGAATTCAATGTTTGGGTTAGTGGACAATGTCTTCTCTGACAAATGTAAATGCTAATGCCACAAGGAAAGAGCACCTTCCACATATGGAAGAACAATACTCATAATTTTAAAAACATACATACCTGCAAATATCATAAGAAAATCCATTATTTTGTATGCCAACTAAAAAAATTAAAAATGAGTCTCAGAAAGTACTGGAATCAATGGTTTAAAAGTTTTTGGTTTATTACAAATGAATAGTTCTGTCACATAGAGACTTGGCCTCTCCTAATCTAGCATGCACTGCCTGAGCAGAAGGGCAGGTTTTGTTTTGCTTTTAAATATCAAACCTTCCACATCAAAGTCTGCTTAACAGAATTATGATTCCAAAGTTGAAGGCAAGCCATCTTTTATTTCCCTAGTGACAATCTGCTGTGGCATTAAACAGTGACACTTGGCCACATTAAGCCCAGCTCATTGCAGGATGTTACATGAGATGCATCCAGAGAGACAATTAGGTACAAAAAGTATTCCACCTTAGCCATGACAAGCTTATGACATGAATTCCTTCCAGACTTCAGGCAATGAGAGTCTGAGTTTGACAGACCAGCAGCTCCTCCCACAGCAGGCAGGGTGGATATCAGTAGGGAGGGACAAGTGTGCTCAGGCCTTGAGCCTTTAACTCCACCCCAGGGACAGCCGCAGCCTCAACATTCTCTCCCAGAGGGATGTGTCCTCACTGGCAGGCACCCTTCAGATTCAGTGTTCCAGGCATGCCTGCTGCATGGGCTGACAGATCACAATTCCACCGTATTCCTTGTCTTGTCAAGAATAATGACAGGATGGACTTCCAGTTAAGATGGCAGCATAGGTATCATGCCAAAGCAGCCTAGGGGGAGAAAAAGGCAAAAAAAAAAAAAGAACCCTCAGCAAAATACATACTTTTACTAAAAAGTGAAGTGTATAGGAAATTGAAATGGCAGTGGAGAAGTAGGAGAGATCCAGAGCTCACACAGGCCAGCAGAAGCACCTCTGGCAGGTCTGCGGACTGCAGTGGCTGCCCGCCAGAAAGCCACCAGGCTTGGCTGGAGCCGCAGGAAAAGGCAGGTGAGGGGATTTTCCACTCACATCGGAGCTCTTGGCAAACTCAAGAAAAGTGAAAAGAGAACAGCAGAGAACAACCGAGGAGCAGATAACAACGTAGGAGAACATATGGAACAGTGAAAGAACGAGAGCAGCATTGGCAGCCACCCCTCCCCCACCGCCAGTGCCCAGCTCCAGCGAACAGAGCAGAGAACCAGGAACCTGGCCATGCCAACTTGAACCAACAGCAGGACCCAAGCAGGAGCACAGGTAACTGGGATTACATCAAGGAAGGGTCTCACCTGGTCACAAGCAGACTTGGAACTCCCAACAGTTCTGAAACCTTAACCTCCCTATTGTCAGGATTAAGGGTGTAGGTGGCACACCACACACCCTAAACGACAGTTAAAGGATCTGGTTGTCATAATACATGCTCTTGAAAAATACTCTGAGCTGTGTTTCATTGAAAGTGTACATTGTTTAGGTAAATTTTTAGAAATTATCTCTATTTGATTCCACTCAGCTTACTTGAATACTCACATAACAGGCAAACCCAACACCTAGGGTCACTTTTGTAGATATTCTGAGAGTCTTGAGAGCCGCACATAACTCCTTATGCTCCTACCCCGAAGTTACATAATATCACATTGTCTGATACATCTAATAATAACCAGCTAACTAGAAAATCCAAAAATTAAATACTCCAGGATGCAATTATATATATATAACACAAGAAACACCAAAAATCAAGACAATATAAATCCACCAAAAAGTACTGATGCATCAGAAATAACCTCCATCGAGAACAAGTTAGAGGAAATACATGAGAAAGATTTCAAAAGAATGATTATAAATATGTTCAAAGAAGTCACAGAAGAAATCAAAGGAATGAAAGAGGAAATGAAAGGAATCAAAAAAACACAGGACAACAATTTAATGAAAGTAAGAGGTCAATACTAGACATAAATAAGGAAATAGAAATAATATAGAAAAACCGTCAAAATTACTACCAATGAAGAACACAGTTAATGAAATAAAAAACTCTGTAAAAAATATCACCAGTAGAATGGATGAAGGAGAGGACAGAATATCTAAGCTAGAAGACCAGGTGGCAGATCTAATACAGTCCAACAAAGAGAAAGACAAACTAATAGAAAAGAATGAGTGGGAATTTCAAGATATTTGGGAAATTATGAAAAGATTAAACATAAGAATTTAGGGATTGTAGAAGGTGAAGAATTTCCCTCCAAAGGAATAGTTGGCATCTTCAACAAAAACATAGAGGAAAACGTCCCACAAATTGGGAAAGAGGTGCCAATGCAGATACAGGAAGCCTTTAGAACACCAGCCAGACAAAATCTAGAAAGAACTTCTCCTCACCATACTATAATCAAACTATCAAACACATAAACCAAAGAAAAAATATTGAAATCAGTCAGAAAGAAAATCAAGTTACCTACAAAGGCAAGCCTATGAGGATTACAGCAGATGACTCAACACAAACATTAAAAGTCAGCAGGGCGTGGAGTGATATATTCCAAGTCCTGAACAATAACAACTGTCAACCAAGGTTACTTTTCATGCAAAATTATCCATTCAAATAGCTGGAGAAATAAAGACATTCCACAACAAAAGCAAGCTAAAGGAGTATCTGAAGACAAAACCAGCTCTACAGAAAATACGTCAAAGAATCCTCCATGCAGAAGAAAAAGAAAAGCACACAGAAAAGGAACCTGGAAAAAACAAACAAAACTCATATACCAGTTAACACAAGAGAGAAAAGGTAAAACCAGAAGAACTCCAACGAAGATGGCAAAAATGAATACGCACCATTCAATATTATCTCTTAATATCAATGGCCTCAATGCCCCAACCAAAAGACATTGGTTCTCACACTGGGATAAAAAGAAGGATCCTTCAATTTGTTGCCTTCAAGAAACCCAACTTTCTACAAAGGATGGACACTATCCTAGGGTAAAAGATTGGAAAATGGTGTTTCAAGAAAATGGACCTAGAAAACAAACAGGGGTTGCTATCCTAATATCTGGCAAGGTAGACTTCAGTCCAACATTAGTTAAGAAAGATAAGGAAGGTCACTTTATATTGATTAAGGGCACACTCCAACAGGAGGACATTACAATCCTAATCATATATGCACCTAACATGGGGGCCCCAAATTCATCAAACAAATACTATTAGAAATCAGGTCACAGATAACACCAAACACAGCGGTAGTGGGGGACTTCAACACCCCACTCTCATCAACTGATAGGTCATCCCAGGAGAAAATAAAAAGAGAGGAATCTGGACTAAATGAGGTCATAGAAGGAATGGACCTAACAGATATATACAGGACATTTCATCCAACTGCTGCAGAATATACATTCTTTTCAGCAGTACATGGAACATTCTCTAAAATAGACCATATATTAGGACACAAAGCAAATCTTAACAAATACTGGAAAATTGAAATAGTTCCTTGCATTCTATCAGACCACAATGGAATCAAACTATAAATCAATAGCAAGAAATGCTATAGAGCATACACAAAATCATGGAAATTAACCATACTACTAAATGATGAATGGGTCAATAAAGAAATCAAGAAGGAAATCAAAAAGTTTATAGAATCAAATGATAACGAGAACACAATATACCAAAATCTCTGGAACACAATGAAGGCAGTCATAAGAGGCAAATTTATAGCTTTAAGTGCTTATATTAAGAAATTAGAAAGGCCTCAAGTAAATGACCTAATGCTTCACCTTAACGCCTTGGAAAAAGAACAAGGCAAACCAAAAATCAGTAGATGGGAAGAAATAATAAAGATTAGGGCAGAAATTAATGGAATAGAAAAAAAAATCCAAAAAGTTAATGAAACAAAGTTAGTTCTTTGAAAGGATAAGCAAGATAGATAAACCCTTACCAAATATGATCAAAAGAAAGAAAGAAGAGACACAGATGAATCAAATTAGTGATGAAAAAGGTAACATCACAACAGATGCCAGAGAAATTTGAAAAATCCTAGGGACTTACTATAAAAGCATATACTCCACAAAGTATGAAAATCTGAAAGAAATGGATGCTTTCCTTGATTTATATGACCTACCTAAATTAAATCAAGATGAGCTTAAGCACTTAAATAGACCTATAACAAGCATGGAGATCCAAGGAGTTATCAAAAATCTCCCAACTAAAAAAAGGCAAGGCCCAGATGGATTCACTACTTAAATTTACCAGATTTTCAGGGAAGAACTAACACCATTGCTTCTTAAGCTTTCCCATAATATAGAAAAGAAGGAATCCTACCAAATTCCTTCTATAAAGCCAGCATCACCCTGATTCCATACCAGGCAAAGATAGAACAAAAAAAGAAAATTGCAGACCAATCTCCCTCATTAACATAGATGCAAAAATTCTCAACAAAATATTGGCAAACAGAATACAAGAATATATCAGAAAGATCACTCACCCTGACCAAGTAGGCTTTATCCCAGAGATGCAGGGATGGTTCAACATATGCAAATATACCAATGCAGTACATTATATAAATGGAGTGAAGGTCAAAAATCATATGATCATTTCATTAGATGCAGAGAAAGTGTCAAAATCAAACATCCCTTCATGATAAAAGTCCTACAGAGACTGGGAATCAAAGGAACATATGCCAATATAAAAAAGGCTATTTAAGAGAAGCCTACAGCCAACATATTACTAAGTGGGGGAAAACTGGAAGCTTTTCCACTAAAATCAGGAACAAGACAAGGGTGTCCACTGTTTCCACTTTTATTTAATATAGTACTGAAACATAAAAGGGATACAAATTGGAAAGGAAGAAATCAAGTTATCATTATTTGTAGATGACATGATTCTATATATCAAGGACCCTAAAGACTCTACCAGCAAAATGTTAGAGCTGATAAACACCTACAACCATGTAGCAGGATACAAAATAAATACACAGAAATCAGTAGCCTTCCTATTTGCTAACAACAAGCACACAGAGGATGAAATCAGAGAATCACTCCCATTCACAACTACATCAATGAAAATAAAGTACCTTGGAATAAACCTAACCAAGGAAGTAAAGGATCTCTACAATGAAAACTATAAAACACTCAAGCAAGAAATTGCAGAAGACACTAGGAAATGTAAAAACTTTGCTTGTTCCTGGATTGGAAGAATCAATATTGTGAAAATGGCAATCTTACCAAAAGCAATCTACACGTATAATGCAATCTTCATCAAAGTTCCAAAGGTGGGCTGGAGAGATGGATTAGCAGTTAAGCGCTTGCCTGTGAAGCGTAAGGACACAGGTTCGAGGCTCAATTCCCCAGGACCCACGTTAGCTAGATGCACAAGGGGACACAGATGTCTGGAGTTCGTTTCCAGTGGCTGGAAGCCCTGGCACGCATGTTCTTTCCCTCCCTCCCTCTCTCTCCCTCTCCCTCTCCCTCTCCCTCCCTCTCTCTCTCTCTCTTTGTCACTCTCCAATAAGTAAAGAACAAATTTTTTTTTTTAATTCCAAAGGCATATTTCACAGAGAAAGAAAAAAAAAACAATACAAAAATTCATTTGGAATCACAAAAAACCTTGACTATCTAAAATAATACTGAGCAACAAAAATAAGACTAGTGGTATCACCATACCTGATTTTAACCTATACTACAGAGTCATAGTAACAAAAACAGCATGGTACTGGCACAAAAGCAGATATGTGGATCAACGGAACAGAGTAGAGGACCCAGATATAAATCCAGGAAGTTATAGCCACGCTATATTCGGTAAAAATGCCAAAAATACTCATTGGAGAAAAGACAGCCTCTTCAGCAAATGGTGCTTGGAAAACAGGATATGTATCTATAGAAGGATGAAAATAGTTTCTTCTCTCTCTCCATGCACAAGAATTAAGTCCAAATGTACTAAAGACCTTAACATCAGACCTGAAACTCTGAAATTTCTAGAGGATAAAGTAAGGGAAACCCCTCAGCATATTGGTCTTGGGAAAGACTTTCTAAATATAACCTCAATTGCTCAGGCAATAATACCACAGATTAACCACTGGACATCATGAAATTACAAAGATTTTCTACAGCAAAGGATACTGTGAATAAAGCAAAGAGGCAACCTACAGAATGGGAAAAAATCTTCACCAGCTATATATCTGATAGAGGATTAATATTGAGGATATACAAAGAACTCAAAAAGTAAAATAATAAGGAATCAAACAAGCCAATTAAAAACTGGGCTATGGAGCTAAATAGAGAGTTCTCAAAAAAGAAATACAGATGGCGTATAAGCATCTAAAAAATTGTTCTACACCCCTAGTCATCAGGGAAACGCAGATTAAAAATACATTGAGATTTCATTTCCTCCTGTTAGAGGCTATCATCATGAAAACAAATGATCATAAATGCTGGTGGGGATGTGGAAAAACAGGAACCCTTCGACACTGTTGTTGGGAATGCAATCTGGTCCAGCTATTGTGGAAATCAGTGTGGACATTCCTAAGGCAGCTAAAAATTGATTTACCTTATGACCCATCTATAGTACTCCTAGGCATATATTCCTAAGGACTCATCCCGTTTCCTTAGAAGTACATGCTCAACCATGTTTATTGCCACTCAATTCATAATAGTTAGGAAATGGAACCAGCCTTCCTCTCAATTGATGAGTGGATAATGAAGATATGGCACATTTATACAATGATGTTCTACTCAGTGGTAAAGAAAAATGAAGTTGAGAAATTTGTAGGAAAATGGATGGATTTGGAAAGGATTATACTAAATGAGGTCACCCAGGCCCAGAAACCCAAGCGCCACATATTCTCCCTCATATGTGGATCCTAGCTACAGGTGATTGGGCTTCTGTGTGAGAAGGAGAAACCTCAGTAGCAGAGGCCAGTAAGTTAAAAAGGAGATATAAAGGGAAGAGAAAGGAAGGGAGGAGGGTACTTAATAGTTTGGTATTGTGTACACACACACACACACACACACATATATGGATACATTAACAGGGGTGTAAAAGTCCAATGTGAGGTCAGAGAAAGAGATTGATTGAGTAAAGGAAAGTTGGAGGGAGGGCTAATCAAAATCTAAGATGATGGGCTCGAGAGATGGCTTAGTGGTTAAGCGCTTGCCTGTGAAGCCTAAGGACCCCGGTTCGAGGCTCGGTTCCCCATGTCCCACGTTAGCCAGATGCACAAGGGGGCACACGCGTCTGGAGTTCGTTTGCAGTGGCTGGAAGCCTTGGCGCGCCCGTTCTCTCTCTCTCCCTCTATCTGTCTTTCTCCCTGTGTCTGTCACTCTCAAATAAATAAATAAATAATGAACAAAAAAATATTTAAAAAAAATCTAAAATGATGCAAATAAATCATATGGAATCCTCCAGGTTCAGACAATGGAACACTCAGGAGCCGTAGATCATTGTTAGAAAATTTTCAGTGCCAGGGATGGGATACCTCCAGTGAGTTGTTGTCCAGGGAGGTCCCTGATGCCCCCAAAACATTATAGGCCATTGCTGAGGCCTTTGCTTTCCCACCAGGAATAGATAGTAAGACCCTATTGCTAAAGACTCCACATACTTGGGCTGCAAGGCCATTGAGAAATCCTGCTGGAACTGAGCTGATAACCTCCTCCATGTAGACCAGCTGACAGAAAGCTGGAAGAAGCCATTCTACATGTAGTTCAATAGGAGAAAGAGATACCACCAATGAAGGTACTCAACAGTGTACACTGCAAACCTTATAATGGCCAGCCAGGCCAAATGATCCAATGGGTGCAATAGTGGCATATCTGTCACGGTGGAAACCAACTTCCCTCCAATTGTATTGGAGGCCTGCTCCAAGGGTGGGAATACATCCCTGATACTGAAAACTTAAAACAGGGGTGGTCATGAGCCCTAGGGGTTTAACATCTGCTGATATCTGGAAAAATGTATATACTGTGCTTATCAAATTGCCCAGTAAACACTTCTCTTAATCTTTATATCCTTATATTAATGCTACTCTTACTTTGGGTAGAGAGTCTTCTCTTTTCAGATGGCAGTGACCTTGGGAAGACTCAGAAGGTATCATAGTGCTGGAAAAAAAGTGACTGGAGTACTGAGTAATATCTCAATCACACTTTCCAAGGCTCAGGGTCTAATGCAGAAGAGGTGGTGGAAAGAATGTAAGAGCCAAAGGAAGGGTAGGACTCCTTACAATGTGCTTACTCCAGACATAAAATGGCCTGGATATCTGTGACCTCATAGTGCCTGACACTACCTATACAAGACCATCATAAGAGGAGGAAAAGACCATTACATCAAAATAAAAGAGAGACTGATTGAGATCAGTGGGGATATGATGGAGAATGAAATTTCAAAGGGGAAAGTGGGGTGAGAGAGGGTATTACCATGGGATATTTTTTATAATAATGGAAAATGTTAATAAAAATTGAGAAAAAAAGAATAATGACAGCTCAGCTAGTAAAATAGATGTCTTCAAAAGGCATGAATAATGTCAAACTGTTTGTTTATTTTGATATATTATTTTCTTTTTATTTATTCAATCGTGAACATATGCAGACTTCAGATGAACTTCACAGAAACTTGGCAAATTGTATGCCTGAAATTGCTACTGGATTTCAGTGATCAGAATGCACCTTTTGACATGTGATGTGAGGTGTTGTAGGGTGAGGTATGATTTCAACACAGGTATCAAATTGTTAGGCACAACCAGGACTATCAGCATAGACATCACCTTGAACAACTGCACATCCTTTGGTGTTGTACCATTCAAAACCCTCCTTTGCAGCTGTCCACCTTAACTCCCCAACCATGTGCTTCTGGGTTCTGGGAGAAGCAATATATTGGAACTGCAGGTGGCAATTCTGAGAAAGATAACATCCCATGCCAAAACCCCAGGTGTGAGCTGTCAGTGGAAAGTTCAGGGAGCTAGTGGAAAGGTTGTCCCTGCAGCTCTTCCTCCTGGGTCTCTTTGCTTTGTTTCTTCCTCTCTCCCTCTTTCCTTCCTTCCTACAAATTTCTGGAATGCTTCAAACTAAACTCTTTATTCTTTGCTACAAAATGTGGATTACACATGTGCCATGAAAGGTCTCTGGGAGTGTAACCTAATCACCATTCTGTAAGAAGGAGTGATTCAGAGATAGTAGAGGTCACCCCCACCCATGCCCAGCACTGAAATGCATAACAACTGTCACTCAGCCATGGTTCCAAGCAGGCTTCTAGATTTCTCCATATGTTGGTATAAAATGTCTCAAGAAACCACATTTGTAACAGCTTCCCTTTCAAATTATAAAGAAAAGAAACAGCAGAGACCCACAGTGTTCAGGTGACAAAGCATCTGTCCTGCTTGATGGCAGGTGAGGTCTGTGAGGCTAGGCCCCTCTCTGTCTTCTCAAAAGTGTGCTGCCACAGAGAAAGTGCTTGGCATGCAAACACATTAGTGCTGGCAATAGGGTGATTGAATAAGGTGTCTGGAACTACTGTTGAATGCAGTCTCAGAATCCTCTCACAATCTGCTGGCAGGCCATACAACCCAGGCTCACCTGACCTGAGCAGACATGTCCTGTGTAGTTGCTCTCAGAGCAAGAAGGCCTCAGTACTTCTGGAAGAGCTGGCATTCAGAAAAGCATGCATTTTACTGAGGACTTGACAAGATGATTTGAGGCAGGAAAACAATTGTTTCATTTATTCATGCTTTGTAAATAACAAGAGTTAATGTCACCACTAAAATAGCATAACAATTATTAATGGCATAATGATATAAGGGGAGAATGGTATAGGGCAAAAATAATAATGGGGTCAGAATTGCTGGATTGGATTTCTCCTTTGCCTGCACCCAAAGTCAGTAATCATTCTATTTGCATTCCTTTATCTCCCAAGCTAATAGGTTTAACTAAACAATATCTTCAATGCTACACTGCCCTATTGCTCTAGGACTTTGTTAGGATATTATGTTGGTATTGGAAAATCAGAATGCTTCCAAGTGTCAGCTTTCAGTAGCCAGTGTGATGGTAAATGATGACAGAAAACACTGTGGGGCTGGAGAGATGGCTTAGCGGTTAAGCACTTGCCTGTGAAGCCTAAAGACTCCGGTTCAAGGCTCAATTCCCCAGGACCCACGTTAGCCAGATGCACAAGGGTGCGCATGAGTCTGGAATTCGTTTGCAGTGGTTGAGGCCCTGGTGTGCCCATTCTCTCTCTCTCTCTCTCTCTCTCTCTCTCTCTCTCTCTCTCTCTCCATCTTTCTCTCTGTGTCTGTCACTCTCAAATAAAAATTAAAAAAATATTAAAAAAAACATTATGTATATGCCATGTTACAACAACATCACATATGTGATGACAATATCATATATCTATGATGAGCAAAACAAATGTATATAATACATAACAACACATGTGAGGTTCCAATTATATATAATGGAATATACATGATATAACATATTTTACTCAAATTTTAGCTATTACTCAATTAAAAATGTTTAATCTGCTTTTATAACAGTAAAATACAGCTACATTTGTGGTTGACTAGGAGTTGTGTTTTCATGACTGGTGGACTGTAGTGTTAGAGAAACCCCTTTGGAAACTCCCAAGTAGATAAAGAATGGAGCTATGCTTCCTTGCATTAAATATGAACTACAAATATTGATTTGCTGGTCAGTACAGAAGGCAGAAGAAAACCTCTCCATGTAGTCTAAAGACCTTGGACCTAGCCTCAGACAAAAGCAGGTCCAAGACCCTGTTCCCACACTTTAGCTCTCTGAAATGGACAGGTAAGGTAACCTCACTTTCCTACTGATTAAAAAAAAAAAAAAAAAAAAAGATGATCAACTTACTTTGTAAAATTGTGGGGATTTTTTGGTCATACTTGACCAGGAGTTCTCAGGTTTGATCAGACTAGCTAATCAGCAATCTGTAAGGATCATTTCTGTCTCTGCCTTCTGAGCACTGGGATTACAGGTTGTTGCAGTCTGGTTCACATTGCTGGTAGAAATCACCCAACCAAGAGCAGCTTCTGGGAAAAAGACATTTATTTTGGCTTATAGGCTCGAGGGGAAGCTTCACGATGGCAGGGAAAAATGATGGCATGAGCAGAAGGTGGACATCACCCCCTGGCCAACATAAGATGGACCACAGCAACAGGAGGGTGTGCCAAACACTGGCATGGGGAAACTGGCTATAAAGCCCATAAGCCCGCCCCCAACAATACACTCCCTCCAGGAGGCATTAATTCCCAAATATCCATCAGCTGGGAACCTAGCATTCAGAACACCTAAGTTTATGGGGGACACCTGAATCAAACCACCACATTCCGCCTCTGGCCCCCATAAACTGATATCCAGGCATGATGTATTCAGTCTGACTTTAAAAGTCCCCATAGTTTTTTTATCAATTCCAATGATGTTCATATATCCCCATAGTTCAAGATCTTTTAACTGAGCCGTAATACCAAAAAATAACCTCAAAAAACCCATAATGGCACAGAATAAATATTCACACTACAAAAGATGGCATTGGGCATAGCAAAGAAACATTCAACCAATACAAGATTTAAAACAATCAGGGCAAACATCAAACTCTGTAGCTTCAAGTCCAGCAACTCTAGCCAGTGATAAATCTTCAAGTCCAATAATTCTAACCAGCAACAAGTCTCTAGCATTCCAATTCCACCCCTCCAGCTAGGCTACTCACAGTCCTGGGAAACTTGATCGGGGCCGGCAGCTCCTCGGCAGCCATCTCACGGTCCCGGCATCTCCACTGGGTCTCCACTGCCAGCCACAGTTCATCCTCATGGCCCCATGGGGTCTCTATGCAGGCAACCAGCAAACCTGCTTCACACTGCCCATGGTCATTTCCAAAACACAAGACCATGTTGCAAACTCAATGACCCTCTTTCTAGCATTTCTTATACTCCATACCAGGTAGGGTGCCAATTTGTTAATCCAGGGGGGAATAAAGCAGACTTTGAAGAACAGGACACTCCTTGAGCACTCAGGCCCCTTCAAAAGAGTCTACATTCTTCTTGTTGCCCCAGCACAGGTCAGCTAGCCCAGTCTCAAAGGTTGTAATCTCTCAGTTGCAGCTGAACCGGCAAGAGTTCATCCAAAGATTTTTCTTTCTGTGCCATATCCCTCTGCACACACCAGTTCATTTCTACGCAAAGCAACCCTGCACAACTTCTCAGGACATGGGCACAAGAGCAAGCTTCTCACACAAACTGCTAGCCCAGTCCAAGCAAAGCTTTTTCTCACCCTCATAAACCAGACCTCACAGTCCATAGTTGTTACTGCATTCAGGTCTTTCAGCTCTGACCAGGACAGACCATCAAGCTGTACTTACAGCACTGCAAGGCATCTCTTAGGCCAAGGTTTCAACTCCTGCCACATTCCTCTTGAAAATCAGCTCCAAAAGGCCGAAGCCACACAGTCAGGTGTCTAGCAGCAACCCCACTCCTCGGTACCACTTTACTGTTGCAGTCTGGTTCATATTGCTGGTAGAAATCACCCAACCAAGAGCAGCTTCTGGGTAGAAGACATTTATTTTGGCTTACAGGCTCGAGGGCAAGCTTCACGATGGCAGGGGAAAACAATGGCATGAGCAGAAGTTGGACATCAACCCCTGGCCAACATAAGGTGGACCACAGCAACAGGGGGGTGTGCCAAACACTGGCATGGGGAAACTGGCTATAAAGCCCATAAGCCCACCCCCAACAATACACTCCCTCCAGGAGGCATTGATTCCCAAATATCTATCAGCTGGGAACCTAGCATTCAGAACACCTAAGTTTATGGGGGACACCTGAATCAAACCAACACACGGGTGCATACCCCCACACCTAGCTCATGCATGGCTGCCAGGAGTCCAAATTCAGCTATCTGTGCTTGTATAATAAGTACTTTACTGAATGAACAACCTCCTCAGCCACAAGAAAATGATTTCTTTTCTTTTTTTTTTTTTGCGAGGTAGGGTCTCACCCTAGCCCAGGCTGCCCTGGAATTCACTATGGAGTCTCAGGATGGCCTCATTGCAATCCTCCTACCTCTGCCTCCCGAGTGCTAGGATTAAAGGCGTGCACCACCACGCCAGGCTAGAAACTAATTTCTTGATTCTGAACATAGATAAATAAAATTTATTGTACTTCCAATGAGATAGTAGTCATGTAGTAGTTTATTGGCCTATGGATTTTGGTTGATCACATAAGAAATTCAAAGCTGATCATGGCTAGGAATGTCTTCCTTGCTGATGCTCCTAGCCTTTTGTACCTTTCCTACCAATTGGACTTATGAGGTTGTCTGACTATGTATACTTTGCTTCTCCAGTGTCTCAACTCCAAAGATTTGATAACTCTAAAACATCCACCATACAAACATGACTTTATTCAATATTTTGGGGTTGTAGGTCTTTTGTCAGCAAAAAGGAGGCACTATCTTAAATTATTTATATTCCTACTGACTATAAGTGAGATATGGCTATTTGCGTATTGTGTTTGCACAGGATAAAGGATTGCATGGATAAGTGGACTGATGGGTGGATGGATCAATGAATCTGTGCTTTTGTGGTACTGATGGATCATGAGACTTTCTGATTCCATAAGACAGATAGGTTTCCAAGAAAACTTTATCATGTGTGGTTTGTGGAGAAATTGTATGCAACTTTTGTAACTAGCCCAATACCAGATGGTGAATTCTCAGTTTTGTCTTTTACCTCCAGCATTGTATTCTGTTTTACAATCTACCCAAGAGACACCCCTGAGCTAGGACATAGGTGTGACCCCGTCTCAGCTCAGCAAACCAGGCACTTGGTTTGGAATGTGAGCTTTCCTATAAAATTTTGTTTCATGTGATTCTCTGAAGTCACCTGACCAAGACTTCATTGTCCTCTATTGAAGGAACTCGGGAATCATAAAACATCTTCCACCAACTGTTCCCCCCACCCCCACCCCCGGGGCCTAGCTTGGTCATTACCACACGCCCAGAGTCACCGTTAGGTCCTGGAGGAGTCTGGCCATACACTGGTACTCTGTGTCTTCAGCCCTGCTGTCCTGAGGTCCAGAGTCTGTCACCTTCAATCCTGTTTGTGTCTTACTTGCTTAAAACTGTGCTAAAGCTTTCTGAGTCATGCTGTGTCAGAACATTGTGGTCACACCAAGCCACAGTCATGGCTTTGGAAAGCAGTACCCGTTATATGACTGTTATTACAAATGTCTGCATCCTTTTATTCAATTAAAATAAGAAATTAGTCAAGTGTCAGTTCTGAGTTAGGGAAACAGCTATAAGAATTAGTCTTGTCACCAACCTGTCATTATAATTTATTCATGGCAATGTTGATAAGATGATCTTTTATTAGCAAAGATGGCCATTTCATGCTTTTGGGTAAAACTTGAGGATAAATCTTCTTCACTTCAGAAGAGCCTAAGCTTCGCAGTATGATCTGGAGGTTGATGGATTTGTTTTCATCTTATGCATGCTGTGTATGGGCATGTGATATGTAGTTATATCTGTTCAGATCATGTGCCTACGGAGGTAAGAGGTGGATGCTGGGAGCCTTCCTAGATTACTCCAACTTATTTTTTGAGACAGGGCCTCTTGCTGACCTTGGATATCTCCCATTCAGCTATACAACTAGCCAGTGAGTACCAGGGGTTCCTTTGCCTCACCTCCCTAGCACTAAGACTAGAGGCATACACCTGGCATTTTACTTGGGCACTGTGGATCCAAACTCAAGCCCTCATTCTTGCCTGAGAAGCACTTTGTTCACTAAGCCATCTACCCATCCATAGACCTGACTTGTGATCATTCTTGCTTTTTGTAGCCACAAATCCAAAAATCCTGCTTATGGTCTTCTGATTTTCCTCAAGTTTTGTTGTTACTTTTGTTTGTTTGCTTGATTTACTTTTACACTGTAACCAAGACTGACCCGAGACAAGCCTAAACTCACAGCAATCCTGCTATCTCATTCTCTTGCCCCCTACAAGTGCTGAGATTACCATTGTGAGCCACCATGCTGAGCAGTCATTCGTCATTATTGACAGAATGCTCACTCCTTATTTTCTGGCATGCATGGCCAACACCTTCTCACCTGCTGTACCTGATGAACAAAAATGCAGTCATGTTGTAAAAATGTAGTTTTACAGAACTTTAACACTAGGTTTATATGAGATGAGAAGTAGGACTGACACAGAAATAGGTCTGAGTAATTACAAGTCTAATATTATAAAAAGTGTTTCTTAATCCCTTTCCTTCCTCAGTGAAGAGGAAAAGGAGGAAGATGGGGAAGGACAGGGTGGACAGGGTGAATATGAAAAGTGTGTGTGAATGTGTATGTAATATATATGTGAAAATACCATGAGAATGAAACCTATTTATTAACTTAATAGATGGAAATAAAAGTAAGTGATAAAACAAATATATATAATATGTTATTCAATAATCAAATGTTTCTTATCATTTTGGAGAATGTACATTCACATGTTATTTCATAGTATAGTCTAAACACAAGTGCAGACTCACAAGTGTGAAAGAGAAAAAAAAAACTCGAATTAAGTTTAGAATAAGAATTTAGGGTGGGAGAACTGGCTTATCAGTTAAGGTACCTGTCTGAAAAGCCTAAGAACCCAGATTACCTTCCTCTGTATCCTGTAAGCCAAATACATAAAGTGGCAGGCGTGTTCTTTTGCAGTGGCTAGAGGCTCTGGTGCACTCATTCTCTCCCTCCCTTTCTCTGTCTCTGTCTTTCATTCTATCTCAAATAAATAATTTTTTTGAAGTAAATTAAAAATAGAGGTTAAATGTACACTGAAAGTTATTCAGTCACCTCACCATCTCAATTGACTTTCTCCATAGTTATTTAATAAAAAAGGAAAAAAAAATACCTAAAATGGATCATGTGAGTGAAATGTAAGCAAAAGTATCACTCAGAAAACCTGGAGGAAAAACTGGGTATGGTGGTGTACACCTTTAATCCCAGCACTCAGGAGGCAGAGGTAGGAGGATCACTGTGAGTTCAAGGCCAGCCCGAGACTACATACTGGACAGCCTGGGCTAAAGCGAGACCCTACTTTGAAAAACCAAAATAAATAAATAAATAAATAAATAACCCTGGAAGAAGACTACTAGAAAATGGATTGGTAATAAGACTAGAACTAAAATTTCTCCTTAGAATATCTGCTGATTTTAGTGGCCTGGATATGAATTTTTGTTTTCCTACATTAATGGGAAAATAAGCAAAAACACAACCCTTCAGCTATGTCACTGAAAAGATATTACTGAACTTCCAGTTAAGATGGCAGAGTAGGTACCACAACAAAGCAGCCTAGGAGGGAAAACGCCAAAACAAAAAAGAAAGAAAAACAGCAAAATACACACTTTTACTAAAAAGTGAGGTGTATAGGAAATTGGAACAGTAGCAGAGAAGTAGGAGAGATTCAGAGCATCCATGGCCCACACAGGCCTACAGAGTAGATGCAGCAAGCCTGAGGGACTGCAGCTGCCAGGCTCAACTTGAGCTGCAAGAGAAGCCAGGTGAGGGGATTTCCACTCACACCGGAGCTCTCCACAAACTCAAGAAAAGTGAAGGGAGAATAGCAGTGAACAATGGAGGAGCAGATCACAAGGTAGAACACGTGGAACAGTGAGAGAAATAGAGCAGCATCAGCAGCTTCCC
Organism: Jaculus jaculus; assembly: GCF_020740685.1. Taxonomy (NCBI): domain Eukaryota; kingdom Metazoa; phylum Chordata; class Mammalia; order Rodentia; family Dipodidae; genus Jaculus; species Jaculus jaculus. The sequence continues at coordinate 60,304,118 of NC_059103.1, read as the reverse complement.
CTCCCCCAATGCCAGTGCCCAGCTCCAGAAAACAGAACAGTGATCCAATGACTCAGCCAGCCTACTTGAACCCACAGTGCACCAAAGAAGGACACAAACAGGAGTGCAGCATAACTGAGACAAAAATCATCCCAAAAGGTAACTGGGCTTACACCAGGTCAGTACCCGCCTAATAAGCCTGGTATATAGGGCTGAACCAGAAGTGCACATTGCACCTTCCATATCAGGATAAGTTATGTGTTAAATCTGATGGGTGGTCAGATTTGCCATTCAAAAATAAGCTATATTTTGGGCTTATTATTTGTTGCTTCTTGATTTAGAGTGGTTTTGTTTCCTGTTCTGTTATACATTAGGGAAGGGTCTCACTTGGTCACTAGCTGACTTGGAACCCTCTACAGACCAGAAATTTTAACCTCCTTGGTGTCAGGATTAAGGGAGTGAGTGGGGCACCACATAGCCTAAAGGACAGACAGAGTATCTGGTGGTTATAATACCTACTCTTGGATAAATACCCTGTGCTGTTTTTCATTGAAAGTGTACTATTTTTTTTTTTTTTAAATTTTAGAAACTATCTGTATTTGGTTCCACTCAGCCTACTTGAACAATCTCATAGCAGGTAAACCTAGGGTCACTTTTGTAGATGCTCTAAGAGGCTTGAGAGCCATACCAAGTGCCTTAAGTTCCTACCCTGAAGATATATACCATCAGATCAATTGACACAGCTAAGAATACCCAGCTAACTAGAAAATCCAAGCATGAATTTAATTCAAGATGCAAAAATATATACATTATAACACAAAAAATGCCCAAAATCAAGACAATATAAATCTATCAAAAAGTGTTAATGCATCAGAAATGACATCCAGTGAGAACGAATTGGAGGAGATGCCTGAGAAAGATTTCAAAAGAATGATTATAAACATGTTCAAAGAAGTCAAAGAAGAAATCAAAGGAATCAAAGAAGACACAGGATGCCAATTTAATGAAATAAAGAGGTTAATACTAGACATAAATAAGGAAATAGAAATAATAAAGTAAAACCAGTTAGAATTACTAGCAATAAAGAGCACAGTTAATGAAATTTAAAAAAAACTCTGTAGAAAATCTCACCATTAAATGGATGAAGGAGAGGACAGAATATCTAAGCTAGAAGACAAGGTGGCAGATCTAATAAAGTCCAACAAAGAGAAAAACAAACTAATAGAAAAGTATGAATGGAAATTTCAAGATACTCGGGACACTATAACAAGATCAAACATAAGAATTCAGGGCATACTACAAGGAGAAGAATTTCACTCCAAAGGCATAGTAGGCATCTTCAGCAAAATCATAAAAGAAAACTTCCCCCAAATTGTGAAAGAGGTGCCAATGCAGATACAGGAAGCCTTTAGAATACCAGCCAGACAAAACCTGGAAAGAACCTCTCCTTGCCATATTATAATCAAACTACCAAACACACAAACCAAAGAAAAAATATTGAAAGCAGTCATAGAGAAAATCAAGTTGTCTACAAAGGCAAGCCTATGAGGATTACAGCAGATTACTCAACACAAATTTTAAAAGCCAGAAAGGTGTGGACTGATATATTCCAAGTTCTGAATGATAACAACTGTCAACCAAGGTTACGTTATCCTGCAAAATTATCCATTCAAATAGACAGAGAAATAAAGACATTCCATGACAAAAGCAAGCTAAAGGAGTATTTGAAGACAAAACCAGCTCTACAGAAAATACTTGAAAGAATCCCCCATGCAGAAGAAAAAGAAGAGCACACATATAAGGAACTGGGGAAAAACAAAAACAAAAACAAAAAACAATACTCAAATACTAGTTAACACAAGAGAGCAAAGGTAAAACCGGAAGAACTATAAAAACTGGCAAAAATATGAACACACCTTTCAATAATACCTCTTAATACACATGGCCTCAATCCCCCAACCAAAAGACATAGGTTTGCAGACTGGGTTAAAAAGCAGGATCCTTCACTCCTGGCTTCCAGCCATGCCGTTCGATTTTGCGTATCAGCTGCATATGGAGTCTTCAGCAATAGGGTCTTGCCACTGGCCTTTGGTGGGTCATCAAGTACTCTGACAGAAGTCTGTCATTGTTTTGGGAAACCTTCAATTTGTTGCCTCAAAGAAACCCACCTTTCTACATAGGATGGACACTATCTTAGGGTGAAAGGTTGGAAAACGGTTTTTCAAGGAAATAGACCTAGAAAAAAATCAGGGGTTGCTCTCTTAGTATCTGACAAGATAGACTTCAGTTCAACATTAATTAAGAAAGATTAGGAAGGTCACATTATATTGATTAAAGGCACACTCCAACAGTAGGATATTATAATCCTAATCATATATGCACCTAACATGGGGGCCCCCATAATACTTTGTGCACTTGGATAAGTAAGTCTTTAAGCACAATATGACATGTGTAGACACTTTAGTAGAAGAAAATTCTTAAATGTGGCATAACATGGATGAATTATCAAGACAAGCACAAAAAGGTATATGCCATAGGATTCAAATTAGGTGAATTTCCTACAACAGTCAATTTCCTAAAGATTTGATTAAACTGTGGATAGCAGGGATTATGAGGATAAGAGAAAGTAAAACTGCTATTTAATGGGGGAGACTTTCAGGTTTGCAAGACCTCAAACTTCTGGAAAGCTGCTTCACAGCAATGTGAATAGACCTAACACAACTGAACTGTACATTGAGAAATAGTTACAACTTTCCATTTTTCTCATAATAAAACTGTTAAAAATGCTAATTCAAGGAACATGAGATGACTGAATAAAAGTGCGTACCTTTTGCTACCTCCTCTTCCACAGAAAAGAACCAAAATGGAACATAAATAGCTACATTTTTCTGCTGCTTACGGGAGAAACAGGGCGCCTGAGACAGTGACACATAGGACAGTACCACAGGGTGAAAGGAAGTACACTAAAATTGCCAGACCTAGTTCTTTGGTCAGTTAGGGGAGTCCCTATAGTATCAGGAGAGTCTTAGGGTCTCCTGTCTCTGTGCATCCAACAACCACACTACTGGTGTTGACAAATCTTCCAACTGCAAGAACAAGAATGGAGCCCATTAATAGGAAGTTCCTGGAATATTCTCCATAGTTCAGACTCAGAAGAGAACCTATATTATTTCCTGCTCACACCCCAGCAATGGCTAATTCAACATGAGTATTTAATGAAGGACAGCTGAGCCACACAGCTATCCTGAGCTGCCTACTGTAATGGGTCTGAACTGCTGCCCTAACTAGCTTAAACACTGCTGAGCCTCCTAAGTAAATGTTAGGTATGGTTGTTGATGCCATGTTGCCTGAGCTCATGTTGTTAAAGATGGTCACACTTGTATATGACATATGAGTGTGAAAGAATTGGTCTACTTATAGTAACTACTTTGGCTGCCCAGGCCTTGCCTGGCCAAACTGACAAAACCCAAATTAGTTAATATCTTTCAAGGCTCCCAGCATGCAATGGTTAATTTCTGTTACATAACAGAATTTAGAATTATCATCAAAAAATAAAAATCTGGGACTTCCGGCTAAGATGGCAGTATAAGTGCCATGCCAAAGCAGCCAGGGGGGAAAAAAAAGACCAAAAAACTCAGCAAAATACACACTTTTACTAAAAAGTGAGGGGTATAGGAAATTGAAGCAGCAGCAGAGGAGTAGAAGAGATCCAGAGCTTCCAGAGCTCACACAGGCTGGCAAAAGCAGCCCCGGCAGCTCCACCAACCGCAGTGGTGGTGGTGGCGGCAGGGGCGGTGAACAAGAAAGCAGCAAGACGCAGGAAAAGCCAGGTGCAGGGATTTTCCACTCACACCGGCGCTCTCCGCAACTCAGGAAATGTGAAGGGAGAGCAGCAGTGAGCAACGGAGGAGCAGACAACAAGGTAGAAGAACACATGGAGCAGCGAGAGAACCAGAGCAGCTGCGGCTCCCTCCCCTCATCCATCACCTGAGTGCAGCTCCAGCACACAGAGCAGTGTCCCAGGACCCAGCCATGCAAACTTGGGCCTGCAGCAGGACCCAAGCAGGAGTAGAGTTCGGCAGCAACATCAGTGGCTCTGGCACTGGTAACAGAGGCCCCAGCAGCAGCAGACACAGGAGCAGCAGCAGCAGACCCAGCAGCAGCAGCTTTAGCAGCAGCAGTGGCTCCAGAAGTGGCAGCTACAGCAGCAGCAGCAGAGGCAGCAGCAGCGGTGGGCCCAGCAGCAGCAGCTTCAGCTGCTGACAGACCCAGCAGAGGAAGCTTTAGCAGCAGCAGTTTCAGCAGCAGGGGTGCTGATCTGCACTGCCACAGTTGCCAAGCTCAGCTTGCCCCACAGGAAAAGCCAGTGCCCAGCTCCAGAAATCAGAACAGCAGCCCGATGACCAGGCAGCAACTTGACTGAGACCAAAATCATCCAAGGTAACTGGGCTTGCACCAGGGAAGGATCTCACATGGTCACAAGCAGACTTGGATCCCTCAAGAGACCAGAAATCTAAACATCTTTTTTGATAGAGGATCTGGTTGTTAAAATAACTACTCTTGCATACATACTTGGGGCTGTTTTTGATTGAATGGGTACAGTGTTTAGTTAACTTTTACAATCTACCTGTATTTTATTCCACTCAGCCTACTTGAATACTCCCATAGCAGGGAAACTCAACCACTAGGAACACCTTTGTAGATGCTCTGAGAGACTTAAGAGCCACACCTAACACCTTAAGCTCCTACCCTGAAAAAATATAACATAAAATCAATTGATACAGCTAAGAATACCCAGCTAGCTAGAAAATCCAAGCATTAACTTAATCCAAGAGGCAAAAATACATAGATTATAACACAAGAAACACTAAAAATCAAGATGATATAAATCCACCTAAAAGTATTAATGCAGCAGAAATGACCTCCAGTGAGAACGAGTTAGAGGAAATGCCTGAGAAATATTTCAAAAGAATGATTGTAAATATGTTCAAAGAAGTCAGAGAACAAATCAAAGGAGTCAAAGAGGAACTTAAAGATGAAATCAAAGGAATCAAAGAAGATGCAGGATAGCAATTTCATGAAATAAAGAATGCAATACAAGACATAAATAAGGAAATAGAAATAATAAAGAAAAACCAGTCAGAATTACTAGCAATGAGGAACACAGTTAATGAAATAAAAAACTCTGTAGAAAATCTCACCAGTAGAATGGATGAAGGAGAGGACAGAATATCTAAGCTAGAAGACCAGGTGGCATATCTAATACAGTCCAACAAAGAGAAAGACAAACTTATAGAAAAGTATGAGTGAGAATTTCAAGATATTCGGGACAGTATGAAAAGATCAAATTTAAGAATCCAGGGCATAGTAGAAGGAGAAGAATTCCACTCCAAAGGCATAGTAGGCATCTTCAAAAAATCATAGAAGAAAATTTCTCCCAAATCGGGAAAGAGGTGCCAATGCACATACAGGAAGCCTTTAGAACCCCAGGCAGACAAAACCTGGAAAGAACCTCTACTCGCTATATTATAATCAAACTTCCAAATACACAAACCAAAGAAAAAATATTGAAAGCACTTAGAGAGAAAAATCAAGTTACCTACAAAAGCAAGCCTATCAGGATTACAGCAGATTATTCAACACAAACTTTTAAAGTCAGAAGGGCTTGGAATAATATATTCCAAGTTCTGAAAGATAACAACTGTCAATCAAGGTTACTTTATCCTGCAAAGTTATCCATTCAAATACATAAAGAAATCAGGACATTCCATGACAAAATCAAATAAATCAATTAAAAATCAATTAAAGGAGTATTTGAAGACACTTTTCAATAATATCTCTTGTTATCAATGGCCTCAATGCCCCAATAAAAAGACATAGGTTTGCAGACTGGTTTAAAAAGCAGGATCCTACACTTTGTTGTCTCCAAGAAACTCACCTTTCAACAAAGGATAGACATTATCTTAGGGTGAAAGGTTGGAAGACAGTGTTTCAAACATAAGGGCCTAGAAAACAAGCAGGGGTTGCTATCCTAATATCTGACAAGGTAGATTTTAGTCCAACGTTAGGAAAGATAAGCAAGGGCACTTTATATTGATTCAGGGCACACTCCAACAGGAGGACATTATAATCCTCAATATATATGCAGCTAACATGGGGGCTCCCAAATTCATGAAACAAACACTATTAGAACTAAGGTCACAGATAACACCAAACACAGTGGTGGTGGGTGACTTTAACACCCCTCTCTCATCAATAGACAGGTCATCCCGGGAAAAAATAATCAGAGAGGCATCTGGACTAAATGAGGTCTAGAAGGAAAGGACCTAACAGATATATACAGTACATTTCATTCAAAGGTTGCAGAATATACATTATTTTCAGCATCCAATGGAACATTCTCTAAAATAGACCATATATTAGGACACAAAGCAAATCTTAACAAATTCAGGAATATTGAAATAATTCCTTGCATTCTATGTGACCACAATGGACTTAAACTACAAATCAGTAGCAAGAAAGGCGATAGAGCATACACAAAATCATGGAAACTAAACAATACACTACTAAATGATGAATGGGTCAATGAAGAAATCAAGAAGGAAATCAAAAGATTTATAGAGTCAAACAATAATGAGAACACAACATACCAAAATCTCTGGGACACAATGAAGGCAGTCATAAGAGGCAAATTTATAGTGCTAAGTGCTTATATTAAGAAATTAGAAAGGTTGCAAGTAAACGACCTAATGCCTCACCTTAAAGCCTTGGAAAAAGAAGAACAAGGCAAACCCAAAGTCAGTAGGCAGGAAGAAACAATAAAGATTAGGACAGAAATTAATGAAATAGAAACAAAACAAAACAACAACAACAACAAAAACAATCCAAAGAATTAATGAAACAAAGATTTGGTTCTTTGAAAGGATAAGCAAGATTGATAAACCCTTAGAAAATTTGACCAAAAGAAGGAGAGAAGAGACACAAATTAATAAAATCAGAGATGAACAAGGTAACATAACAACAGATGCCAGAGAAATTCAAAAAATCATAGAGACATACTATAAAAGCATATACTCCACAAAGTATGAAAATCTGAAAGAAATGGATGATTTCCTTGATTTATATGGCCTACCTAAATTAAATCAAAATGAGATTAATCACTTAAATAGACCTATAACAAACATGGAGATCCGAACAGTTATCAATAATTTCCCAACTAAAAAAAGCCCAGGCCCGGATGGATTCACTACTGAATTTTACCAGACCTTTAAGGAAGAGAGCACCATTGCTTCTTAAGCTTCTCCAGGAAATAGAAAAAGAAGGAATTCTACCAAACTCCTTCTATGAGGCCAGCAGCACCCTGATGCCAAAACCAGGCAAAGATAGAAAGAAAAAAAGAAAAAGAAAATTACTGACCAATCTCCCTCAGGAACTGAGATGCAAAAATTCTCAACAAAATAATGGCGAACAGAGTACAAGAGTATATCAAAAAGATCATTCACCCTGACCAAATAGGCTTTATTATCCCAGAGATGCAGCGATGGTTCAATATACCCAAATCTATAAATGTATTACATTATATAATTGGGTTGAAGGACAAAAATCACATGATCATCTCATTAGGCTCAGAGAAAGCACTTGACAAAATCCAACATCCCTTCATTATGAAAGACCTACAGAGACTGGGAATAGAAGGAACATACCTCAATATAATAATAGCTATTTATGACAAGCCTGCAGCCAATATATTACTAAATAGGAAAAAAACTGGAAGCTTTTCCACTAAAATGAGGAAAAAGACAAGGGTGTCCACTGTCCCCACTTTTATTTAATATAGTTCTGGAAGTCTTAGCCATAGCAATAAGGCAAGAGACACACATAAAAGGGATAAAATTGGAACGGAAGAGATCAAGTTATCATTATTTGCAGATAACATGATTCTATACATAAAAGACCCTAAAAACTCTACTAGCAAATTGTTAGAGCTGATCAAAACCTACAGCCATGTTGCAGGATACAAAATAAATACACAGAAATCAGTATCCTTCATATATGCTAATGACAAACACAGGGAGGATGAAATCAGAAAATCACTCCCATTGACAATTGCATCAAAAATAAATAAATAAATAAATAAATAAAGTACCTTGGAATAAACCTATCCAAGGAAGTAAAGAATCTCTACAATGAGAACTTTAAAACACTCAAGCGAGAAATTGCCGAAGACACTAGAATGTGGAGAAACATCCCGTTCCTGGATTAGAAGAATCAATATTGTCAAATGGCAATCTTACCTAAAGCAATCTACACATTTAATGCAATCCCTAACAAATTCCAAAGGCTTTCTTCATGGAAATAGAAAAAACAATCCAAAAATTCATTTGGAATCACAAAAAACCTCAAATATCTAAAATAATTCTGAGCAACAAAAATAAGGCTGGTGGTATCACCATACCTGATTTTAATCTATACTAAAGAGCCATAGAAACAAAAAAAAAGTGTGGTACTGGCACAAAAACAGACATGTAGATCAGTGGAACAGAAGAGAGGACCCAGATGTAATCCCTAGTAGCTATAGCTACCTGATATTTGATAAAAATTCCCAAAATACTCATTGGAGAAGAGACAGCCTCTTCAGCAAATGGTGTTGGGAAAACTGGATATATATCTGTAGACAGATGAAAATAGTCTTCTCTCTCTCTCCATGCACAAGAATTAAGTCCAAATGGATTAAAGACCTTAATATCAAACCTGAAACTCTGAAACTGCTCGAGGAAAAAGTAGGGAAAACCCTTCAACATATTGGTCTTGGCCAAGACTTTTTGAATACAAACCCCAGTTGCTCAGGCAATAAAACCACAGATTAATCACTGGGACCTCATGAAATTACCAAGATTTTGCCCTGCAAAGGACACAGTGAAAAAAGCAAAGAGGCAACCTACAGAATCTTTGCCAGCTATATATCTGATAGAGGATTAATATCTAGGATATACAAATAACTCAAAAAGTTAAATAATAAGGAATCAAACAAGCCAATCAAAAATGGGCTCTGGAGCTAAATAGAGCATTCTGAAAGGAAGAAATATGAATGGTTTATAAGCATCAAAAAAAAAATGTTCTACGTCACTAGCCGTCAGGGAAATGCAGATTAAAACTACATTGAGATTCCATCTCACTCCTGTCAGATTGGCCACCATCATGAAAACAAATGATCACAAATGTTGGTGGGGATGGGGAAAAAGAGGAACCCTTCTACACTGCTGGTGGGAACGCAATCTGGTCCAGTCATTGTGGAAATCAGTGTGGTTGTTCCTAAAACAGCTAAAGATTGATCGACCATATGACCCAGCTATAGCACTCCTAGGCATATATCCAAAGGACTCATCTCATTTCCTTAGAAGTATATGCTCAACCATGTTTATTGCTGCTCAATTTATAATAGCTGGGAAATGGAACCAGCCTAGATGTCTCTCAACTGATGAGTGGATAATGAAGATGTGGCACATTTATACAATGGAGTTCTACTCAGCGGTAAAGAAAAATGAAGTTACTAAATTTGCAGAAAAATGGATGGACCTGGAAAGGCTTATACTAAGTGAGGTAACCCAGGCCCAGAAAGCCAAGCGCCACATGTTCTCTTTCATATGTGGATCCTAGCTACAGATGATTGGGTTTCTGTGTGAGAAGGAAAATACTTAGTAGCAGAGTCCAGTAAGTTAAAAAGGAGACATAAAGGGAAGAGAAAGGAAGGGAGGATTGTACTTAATATGTTGATATTGTATATATGTAAGTACAATGATTGTGATGGGGAGGTAATATGAAGGAGAATGGAATTTCAAAGGGGAAAGTGGGGGGGGAGGGAATTACCAAGGGCTATTTTTTTATAATCATGGAAAATGCTAATAAAATTTAAAAGAGAAAAAATATCTGTTCACATTAGTTCCTTGTGGTCGGAAGACCCACCCTAAGTCTAGAGACAACTCACAGCAGCTAGGTTGCTGAAATGAACAAAAATGAGAGGAATAGCTGAACACTCAGAATATATCATTGTGTTCTGCTTCCCAGAAAACTGAAAGTGACTAGCCGACTCAAGTTCCAGCTACCATGCTTCCCCCAATGTGATGGACTGTAACCTGGAACAATAACATAAAATCAACCCTGTTCTGCCCTAAGCAGATTCTGGTCTGGTATTTTAACTTTGCACTGAAAATGTAACAAACACACAGCATAAACCAATTTCTGAAACTGAGCACTTAAAGTAAGAAAGTGTTCTATTTGTTTCCTCACTCCAAGAAGGGAAAACTACCCCACAGGGGCATCATTTTCACTGAGTGCTGATACCAACACTGAAAGGCTATATTTTGTATTATTCAGTAATGACAGAATCTCATAGTCAGAGGGAGTAGACAGTTAGGGTAACAAGGTCCCTGAAAGTATAATGGTCAGGAAATTCTGCACTTGCTAGAAATCAAGGAGTATCTGATATCTTGTCTCTTACCTAGTTTCCTGGACCTGTTTCTTCCACAGACAACATGAACCCCCTCCTGGAAGGGAGGTATTTTATAGGATTCAAACATTGTGGTTGGTCAAGTTCACCACCCAAAACATGGTATCAGGACTAGCATCTTTCTAAGGTAGTCCCTAGTCCTAACCAACCAGTTATCCCTCTGGTTTACCCGAGCAAGAAGACAGGGCCCATCATTACAATAAGTACATTTGGGAGGGAAGGGCATGCTTTATGAGCTGTCTGACCACTTGGGAATGTTCAAATGTTGGTGAGTTTTCCCTCAGCTGCTCCTGGGCTTGTGCTAGACCCAGCCAGGCTGAGTGGAGGGGAGAACCTCTCAGCCCTTACTCTTCACCTGGGCTCTTTTTTTAAATTTTTTTTTTATTAATTATTTTTGTATTAAGCAAATACAGTCCATTTGGTACCATTATTAGACTCATCCATGACCTAACTCCTCCCCATGGGCCCCTCCTTGTTGAAGTATATGGGTTGTGCATTGTGGATTTAGCCCATGGTTATGGGTAAGATAAATGTCTCTGCATATCATGACCCAACATGTGGTTCTGACATTCTTTCTGCCCCCTCTTCCGCAATTACCTGGGTTCTTTATCCTCTCCAGATCCCCACAGAGCAGGAGCTCTTTAAACTTTTTTGTTTGTTTGTTTGGTTTTTTGAGGTAGGGTCTCACTCTGGTCCAGGCTGACCTGGAATTAACTATGTAGTCTCAGGGTGGCCTCAAACTCAGGGCAATCCTCCAACTCTGCCTCCAGAGTACTGGGATTAAAGGCATGCACCACCAGGCCTGGCTAAACTTTTTTTCTCTCTTTTTCTTTCCATGATTTCCCCAGGCTCTTCATATGGGATCTCTAGCCACATGGGTGTCTTTTGTACCTCCCTCAATAAATATAATAATTAAATAATTATGCTTTTCATTCTTTTTATGCTATTCTTTGATTAAAATTAGAATCAAACCTAAGAGTTAGGGGTTCTAGGACTTTCCTGGACCCCAAGAACCCTGTTACAATAGCCCAAAGGAGGATGACCCCATATGTCACACAGGGTCACACAGTAACACACAGAGCAAGAAGAGGCTCTATTGGAATAAATGTGTGAGGTTCTAACGTGGTCTATTCCCAGACTTTGTTTCCACTTCTGGGTAATGGAGTGGACAGGTACAGAGCAAAGCATTAGCAAACAAGGATGACCATGCTTCCATGGAATTAAAACTCAAAAAGGAGATGGACTCTATTTTCATTTTAGAGAGAGAAAGAGAGGGAGAGAGAGAAGTGGCATGCCAGGGCCTCAGCCACTGCAATCAAACTGCAGACACCTGTGTCACCTAGTGGGCATGTGTGACCTTACACCTGCCTCATCTTTGAGCATCTGGCTAATGTGGGATATGGAGAATAGAACATGGGTCCTTAGGCTTCTCAGGTAAGCATCTTAACCATTAAGCCATCTCTCCAGCCCAAAATGGACCCTTGGTAGAAACAGGCTGCCAACAAAGAGGACATAAAATTATCACATCTCTTAATTCTTGAAAAGCTTAAGAAATCTGGTCAGAAGAGGTTAGTGTGGAGTGCTACATTTATGAGTTCAGAAAGGTAGGTCTTGATTCTCCATCTAGAAGGAGTGTCATAGAAGCAGGAACTAGGATTGCCAGAGCAAAACCAGGTGGGTCTCCCAGAAGCAGGAGCTGGGAGCTGCTGGTTTCTCTGAGACTGTAACAAGTCCAGGTATCCAGAGCTCAGGTCCAGGCTCAAACAGGTCCATTACCCTGATTATATGGACCTCTGGGGTCAGGAACAGGTCTGGTGCTCAATCATGAATAGTTTGGGAGCTCTCAAGACCAGCATCTCAAGATCCAGAGGCTCCAAGTGTTCTCATTGGCACATGCTGGTAGAAATTACCCAACCTGCGGGACTCCTCCATGGCAGGTAAGTAGTGCCAAGGAAGGACCAGGCCTGCTGGTTCCTCCCAAGGGGTTGAGGAGAAGGGTGAGTGTCAGACAACTCAGAACCTGTCCTAGTCACTGGAGAAAAACCACAGAGTCAGGAGTCTTGTTGAAGCAGGAACTCGCCTTATTGTTACATTGGGAACAAAGGTGGGGATTCTAGGATGGGGGGAAGGTAAGGGCCAATAGTAAACTGTGACTATTGAAATGATAATACCAACTCCTCCATGGAAGTATCAGGCAAGATGTCATTATCTCAACCTGATGGAGTTTTATTGCCTCTAGCCACTGGTGAATGAATTGTGTAATTTTGTTAATTACAGAAGGCCCAACAGTGAGGATAAGGAGGAGGGGAAGGAGGGCCTAAGTAGAGGGAGGAGGTAGGAGGAGGGGAAGGAGGCACCTAAGTAGAGGGAGGAGTTAGGGTAAGAAGCCATGAAAGCCCATCCATAGGGGGCTGTCCTGGAGGTCCCACCTCCTCCTCTGCAAGTCTTCCTGTAGCCTCTTAATCTTGTCCTGGGTGATTCCTGATTTATTGGCCTTGAAACAGAATTTTTCCTGTAAAAACAAGCATATGTCTCCCTTTTCGGCTGTTAGTAGGTCTAGTCACCTCCTGTTTTGTAGGACTACCTTAGCCAGGGAATCTAGCTGTTGTTGGAGATTGGTCTCCCTCCAATATAAACAAAAGAGGGCATAGGGAGGGCCTCATTTCCAGGAATGATATCTACATCTGGGATTAAGGTGGCTGGGGCACAAAGGCCCATCCAATTGGTTGGCAGAAAGTCATTGGCCATCCCGCCTCCACAAACATAAACCATTATAGAAGGCAGGCAGCGTTGAGCACTGGGCTCAGTTGTGTTAAAAGTACAGAAGGAAGGATGAATGTATCCCACATCTATACTGGAATTATTAGGGGAAGGCGGGGCCCAAATGCAAGTTCCATAGGAAACATTAGGAAAAGCTGGACTGGGATGGGGAAGGTGGCTGAGCAATTTTTTAAGGTTGTATGGGCAATTGTACTGCAAGCAGCCAGGGTGGCCCAGATCAGAGGCAAAACCACCTCCAGTCACCAGTAAATGGTTCCCTCCATCTTACCCAGATAGAACTGTAGGTAATGGATGAGGACCAATGTTTTTGCAAAGGGGATAATTGTTTATTTTCTTTAGAAAGATTTAAAATATTTAGGGTAAATAATGCCTTTTTTAGTTGGTTGTGTGGGGGTAAGGGATAAATCTTTTTGAAAGAAAAAACATTATTTGACAACCCATGATTTTGGCTTAAGCTTGATAGTTATTGATTTTATGTACCACAGAAACTTTTATTAAACATAAAACAATTTTATGTTTTACCCATAACTTAAATTTGATAAAGCTTAAGCAAGCTATCCTAGCATATCCCAGGAAGAGGAAAGTTAACATTACTGAAATTAAATCACTTAAATCTAAGTGATTAAACCTAGTTATGACCATTCAATAGAATTAGCATAAATAAGACAGAGCTATTTTTAAAGTTACAATGTCCTTAGACATGAGTACTTCACCTTTGGAAAATAACCACTTCTATGTGAGTCTTTATCTTAAGAATAGTTAAAACCTTGATGAAAAATGGAACCTAATTTATTTTACTGAGAATCTTAAAGCCAGTTTTATAACCCTTAAATCATAACAAATTAGCATCAGTGACCTGTTAATGAGTGAGGTCTTGTTATAAGAGTCAGTTTATCCATTGATTAAAACCTTGGCATCAGGTAAACATTAGATTTAATCCAATTAAATGTTTAATGAAGGGGCCTTTTCCCTGATATACACATTAGGTAAGGCTGATGCTTATCTTATGTAAGGAGTTTGTAACCTGGTCAAATACCTTGACTCAGTTGATCTATTTTAACATTTTGTCTAGTAAGAAACTTTATCTAACAGATGTGACTTTAGGTGTTTAAAAGAGAAGAATTAAAGAGAACCACAGTTATATGTTGTACTCCTTTTGTTTGTTAGAGATAATTGGCCATTTTGTCTCTAGTCAGAGTCTGGGGGACACATGGATTAAACTTGTATGAAGTCTGAGATAAAGGGGTTTTTATCTGTTTTTTAGAGTCCAGCTTTCCATGAATTTAAGTAGTATATGTTGGAAAGCAAGAGCAAAATGAAATTACAGAGCAGAGAGATAAGCATCCTGACATTTTTTATCTTATACTGAAGTTGTTTGTTTTTACATAGCTAATTTACCCATTTGCAAAACACAAGGTGATAGACTCTTGTCTATGTTGAATCTGGTGAAACCTCTAATTACATCTGTACTTATGACTTTGTGACCCACCTAGCATAGGCATCATCTGTATCTTATGTAAGAGGAATTTAGATTAAGATTATGTCCCTATATAAATTTTTTAGAGTATCCTTAAGAGTCTATAAACAGTTGAAAAAACCTCTAACTTTAGGCATGGAATTTAGGTTTAGCCTGAAAATTGTTTCCTGCATATGCACATCAGTCCATTACAAATTTAACCTTGATTAAACTCTCTGGGCCTGGGTAGCAGGACACAGCGAGCCCTTATGCCAGTAGCCCCATTCCAACAAAGTCCTCTGTAGTCTTTCCTTTCCCTTAGAAAGCTCATAAGCCAAGCCTCAAAGTACAATGCTGTTTGCATTTAGCATTTTTAGATTCTCATTAGAGTAGTCCATAAAATTGGACTTACCACTCCAGAAGACACCGTCAGTTGCAAGCACCAAGTCCATACCTATTCCTCCAAAACAAAGGTTCCAAAAGATCAACATCCACATGGTCATGTTTATCTCAGTTTACTCCTTGGTCCCAAGTTCTGTATCAGACAGCTTCAGGATTACTGAGATGAACTTCCAGACCAGGTACAGTTATGGAGGAAGGGATATTTATTGAAGCTTACAGATCCAGGGGAAGTTCCATAATGGCATTAAAAAGTTGGCCTGTCTTCACAAGCCCAAGTAGAGAGAGAGAAAGAGAGAGAGAGAGAGAGAGAGAGAGAGAGAGAGAGAGAGAGAAGCATAAGCCTCAAAAGCCACACAGAGTGTGTCCACTAGGGACATATGACCCGTTCAGAAATACAAACGTCACAGATGCAGCTTGCTGGGATCAAAAGTGAAAGGAAAGAGAAAGCGAACAAAGAGATGTTGACAAGCAAGTACAGGTTATAGAAAAGTTTAGCGCATTAAATATGAAGACTGCCTCATAACTTATGAGGGTACGCTCACCAGCAAATGTACACTGATTTACCTCCTCAATGGGCACTAGTCTGCCAGGTTCCAGGAGCCTCATGCTGAGCACCAGATTCTGGGCTCCTCCCTGGTGGGTAGGTAGTGCTGAGGAAGGACCAGGCCCACTGGTTCCTCCCAAGGGGTTGAGGAGAAGGGTGGACATCGGGAGACTCAGAACCTTTCCTAGTCACTGGAGAAAAACCACACTGAGTTGGGAGTCTTGTTGAAGCAAGAACTTGTTTTATTGTTACAAGCAGTTGCCTATATAATATAGGGAATGAAGGCGGGGATTCTAGGATGGGAGGAAAGGTGAGGGTCAATAGTAAACTGTGACTATTGAAATGATAATTCCAACTCCTGCCTGGAAGTAGCAGGCAAGAAGCCATTAAGCATCTTGCTGATTCCTAGCTGGCCAGAGGCAGATCACCAAACTTTAGCTAGGCTCAGGAAGTTACACTAGGCCTCATGCCCAGGCCTCTCAAGGCCCAACACCTACCCAAAAGCTTGTGGGAAAAAGAGATTTAATTTGGCTTACAGGCTTGAGGGGAAGCTCCATGATGGCAAGGGAAAACAATGACATGAGCAAAGGGTGGACATCTTCCGCTGTCTAACATATGGTGGATAATAGCAACAGGAGAGTGTGCCAAACACTGGTGTGGGGAAACTGGATATAACACCCATAAGGCCACCCCCAACAATATACTCCCTCCTGGAGGCCTTAATTCCTAAATTTCATCAGCAGGGAACTTAGCATTCAGAACACCTAAGTTTATAGGGGACACCTGAATAAAACCACCACACTGCTCAAGTACAAGGGTTTTGGGGGCCTTCAGATGAAATACGCTGAGCTTGAGCTCCTAAGGAAGGTCTTCCTTTTTCAAGGAGCTTTCTCTCTTCTGTCTGGTGAGACAGTTCTACTGAGTAGCTGAGTGGAAGATATTTATATAGACACAGGCAGGTCTTGATTGGTCATGCAAGTAAGGTGAACATAAGGGAGACCAAATTACACAGACATATCAGTCTAATTAAGCATTCAAAAGTTCACATCAAGTCCTCCCCTTTCCTTGTCACCACAGCAACCACCAAGAAGTAACCCAGACCTTCAAAAAAATAGCAGAGGGTGGAACAGAAGCCAGGGTTCTTCCAGTACTCCAGTCATGACAGGAGAATGGGCCCAGCCCCCAGGAAAGCACTCAAATGCCAAAAGGGAATTGTATAAACAGCCTAGGGTCACAGTTTCTGAGCCTTTCTGGTAATGTTCCAGTATTGGCTCCCATCCTACAGGTGGGAAGGCTCCTTTCTCATCTCAGTAGAGGAAATCTCAGCTATCTTAAAACAGTTATTCAGGCTGGCAGTAAAGGGAAGCCATAGAGACTAGTAGAGCATTCAGACCATGGAAATGTGTCTGCTGAGGCAAAGTGAGGCAAGGAGTAACTTCTGCAGATTTGGAGGAGGTATACAGCACCAGCCCTAGCTCATGTCTTACACTACAGGGGATAGGCTACAAAACTCTCTCTCAAACATCACCTTGATTTCCTCATGTCAATCCCAGCATCTAGAAAACATGACATTTAAAACATTTTCAAATATGAGCTGGAGAGATGGCTTAGTGGTAAAGGTGCTTGCCTGTGAAGTCTTAGAATTCCCATTTAAATCTTCAGGTCCCACATAAGCTAAACACAGTTATGTAAGCATGCCACATGAGTCTGGAGTTCGTTTGCAGCAGCTGATGGCCCTGGCAGGCCCATTCTCTTTCTCTCTCTCTCTCTCATTAAATAAATAAATCAATTAATTAATTAAAAAAGAAACATTTTCAAAAATAAAATCAGCCCAAGCAGAAGGAAGCTCACAATAACGCTATCAGCAAAAGTGTAAAATTTTTATGAAATAATTATGAGTTTTAACCAATGTACATAAATAAGACTCAAATAAACATAGAGATGTGTTGGGTTCATGAATTGGATACCTTACTTTAAAAGTCAAACTATTGCACATATAAGCCTGTACTTTATACATACCACAACATACATATACTATACACACAAAATATGTCTCAGTTATTATTTTAAAAGTGAGTTAATTTTTTAATGTGATTGACAAATTCAGTCTCAAATCAAACAGAATTTCCAAGATTGTCAATATGTTCTTTAAGAAAGGAACAAGTGAGGAAAGTCACTCTTGCTGATGCTAAATCATTACATTTACTGTGGTGTAAGAAACCAAGAACTGGGCTGGAGAGATGGCTTAGCGGTTAAGCGCTTGCCTGTGAAGCCTAAGGACCCCGGTTCGAGGCTCGGTTCCCCAGGTCCCACATTAGCCAGATGCACAAGGGGGCGCACGCGTCTGGAGTTCGTTTGCAGAGGCTGGAAGCCCTGGCGCGCCCACTCTCTCTCTCTCCCTCTATCTGTCTTTCTCTCTGTGTGTCTGTCTCTCTCAAATAAATAAATAAATAAAAATTAAAAAAAATATTTAAAACAAAAAACCAAGAACTGACATAAAGAGATCAGAACAGAATGATAGAGAATAGTCAGACCTGATGAAAACTGAGGCTGTGCTTAATCGCTAGCAATCTCTCCAGCCCTTGGGGCTATTTCTGATTGAATGGGTACAGTGTTTAGATAACTTTTAGAATCTATCTGTATTTTATTTCACTCAGTCTACTTGAATATCCCATAGCAGGGAAACTCAGCCCCTAGGAGCACCTTTGTAGATACTCTGAGAGTCTTAAGAGCCACACCTAACACCTTAAGCTCCTACCCTGAAAATATGTAACATCAAATCAATTGATATAGCTAAGAATACCCAGCTAGCTAGAAAATCCAAGCATTAACTTAATTGAAGATGCAAAAATATATACATTATAATACAAGAAACACTAAAAAGCAAGATGATATAAATCTACCTAAAAGTATTAATGCATAAGAAATGACCTCCAGTGAGAACGAGTTAGAGGAAATGCTTGAGAAAGATTTCAAAAGAATGATTGTAAATATGTTCAAAGAAGTCAGAGAAAAAATCAAAGGAGTCAAAGAGGAACTTAAAGAGGAAATCAAAAGAATCAAAGAAGATGCAGGACACCAATTTAATGAAATAAAGAAGCCAATACAAGACATAAATAAGGAAATATTAATAAAGAAAAATCAGTCAGAATTAGTAGCAATGAAGAACACAGTTAATGAAATAAAAAAATCTGTAGAAAAACTCACCAGTAGAAGGGATGAAGGAGAGGACAGAATATCTAAGCTAGAAGACCAGGTGGCAGATCTAATACAGTCCAACAAAGAGAAAGACAAACTTATAGAAAAGTATGAGTGAGAATTTCACGATATTCGGGACACTATGAAAAGATCAAATTTAAGAATACAGGGCATAGTAGAAGGAGAAGAATTCCACTCCAAAGGCATAGTAGGCATCTTCAAAAAATCATAGAAGAAAATTCTCCCCAAATTGTGAAAGAGGTGCCAAAGCAGATACAGGAAGCCTTTAGAACCCCAGCCATACAAAACCTGGAAAGAACCACTCCTCGCCATATTATAATCAAACTTCCAAACACACACACCAAAGAGAAAATATTGAAAGCAGTTAGAGAGAAATATCAAATTACCTACAAAGGCAAGCCCATCAGGATTACAGCAGATTATTCAACACAAATTTTAAAGCCAGAAGGGCTTGGAGTGATATATTCCAAGTTCCGAAAGATAACAACTGTCAACTAAGGTTACTTTATCCTGCAAGGTTATCCACTCAAATAGACGGAAAAATAAGGTCATTCCATGACAAATGCAGGTTAAAGGAGTATTTGAAGACAAAACCAGCTCCACAGAAAATACTTGATAGAATCCTCCATGCTGAAGAAAAGGAAAAGCATACATATAAGGAACCTAGAAAAAACAAGTAATACTCAAATACTAGTTAACACAAGAGAGCACAGGTAGAACCGGAACCACAAAAAAAAAAAAAAAAAGGCAAACATAAATACACACCTTTCAATAATATCTCTTAATATCAATGGCCTCAAGGCTCCAACAAAAATACATAGCTTTGTAGACTGTGTTAAAAAAAGGATCCTATGGTTTGCAGACTGGGTTAAAAAGCAGTATCCTACAATTTGTTGTCTCCAAGAAACTCACCTTTTTACAAAGGATAGGCATTATCTTAGGGTGAAAGTTTGGAAGGCGGTGTTTCAAGCAAATGGGCCTAGAAAACAAGCAGGTGTTGCTATCCTAATATTTGACAAGGTAGACTTTAGTCCAATGTTAGTCAAGAAAGATAAAGAAGGTCACTTTATATTGATTAAGGGCACACTCCAACAGGAGGACATTACAATCCTAAATATATATGCAGCTAACATAGGGGCTTCCAAATTCATCAAACAAACACTATTAGAACTAAGGTCACAGATAACACCAAACACAGTGGTGGTGGGTGACTTTAACACCCCACTCTCATCAATTGACAGGTCATCCCAGGAAAAAATAAACAGAGAGGCATCTGGACCTAATGAGGTCTAGAAGGAATGGACCTAACAGATATATACAGGACATTTCATCCAAAGGCTGTAGAATATACAATCTTTTCAGCAGCACATGGAGCATTCTCTAAAATAGACCATATATTAGGACACAAAGCAAATCTTAACAAATTCAGGAAAATTGAAATAATTCCTTTCATTCTATCTGACCATAATGGAATTACACTACAAATCAGTAGCAAGAAAGGCTATAGAGCATACACAAAATCATGGAAACTAAACAATACACTACTAAATGATGAATGTGTCAATGAAGAAATCAAGAAGGAAATCAAATGTTTATAGAGTCAAATGATAATGAGAATACAACATATCAACATCTCTGGGACACAATGAAGGCAGTACTAAAAGTTAAATTTATACCCTTAAGTGCCTATATTAAGAAATTAGAAAGGTCAGAAGTAAACGACCTAATGCTTCACCTTAACGCCCTGGAAAAATAAGAACAAGGCAAACCAAAAATCAGTAGATGGGTAGAAATAATAAAGATTAGGGCAGAAATTAATGAAATAGCAACACACACACACACACACAAAAAAAAAAAAATCCAAAGAATTAATGAAACAAAGAGTTGGTTCTTTGAAAGGATAAACAAGATTGATAAACCCTTAGCAAATCTGATCAAAAGAAAGAGAGAAAAGACACAAATTTATGAAATCAGAGATGAAAAAGCTAACATCACAACCAATTCCAGAGAAATTCAAAAAATCATAGGGACATACTATAAAAGTATATACTCCACAAAGTATGAAAATCTGAAAGAAATGGATGATTTCCTTGATTTATATGACCTACATTAATTAAATCAAAATGAGATTAATCACTTAAATAGATGTATAACACACATGGAGATCCAAAGAGTTATCAATAATCTCCCTACTAAAAAGAGCCCAGGCCCAGATGAATTCATTGCTGAATTTTACCAGACCTTTAAGGAAGAGTTAACACCATTGCTTCTTAAGCTTTTCCAGGTAATAGAAAAAGAAGGAATTCTACCAAACTCCATCTATAAGGCCACCATCACCGTGATACCAAAACCAGGCAAAGATAGAACAACAACAACAAAAAAATTACAGACCAATTTCCCTCATGAACATAGATGCAAAAATTCTCAACAAAATATTGGCAAACAGAACACAAGAGTATATCAAAAACATCATTCACCCTGACCAAGTAGGCTTTATCCCAGAGATGCAGGGATGGTTCAATATACGCAAATCTATAAATGTAATACATTATGTAAACTGGTTGAAGGACAAAAATCACATGATCATCTCATTGGATGCAGAGAAAGCATTTGACAAAATCGAACATCCCTTCATTGTAACAGTCCTACAGAGACTGGGAATAGAAGGAACATATCTCAATATAACAAAAGCTATTTGGGACAAGCCTACCGTCAACATATTACTAAATGGGGAAAAACTGGAAGCTTTTCCCCTAAAATCAGGAAGAAGATAAGGGTGTCCACTGTCCTCAGTTTTATTTAATATAGTTTTGGATGCCTTAGCCATAGCAATAAGGCAAGAGACACACATAAAATGGATACAAATTGGAAAGGAAGAAATCAAGTTATCATTATTTGCAGATGACATGATTCTATACATAAAGGACCCTAAAAACTCTACTAGCAAACTGTTAGGGCTGATCAAAACCTACAGCCATGTAGCAGGATACAAAATAAATACACAGAAATCAGTAGCCTTCATATATGCTAACAATAAACACACAGAGGATGAAATCAGAGAATCGCTCCCATTCACAATTGCATCAAAAAAATAATAAAGTACTTGGAATAAACCTAACAAGGAAGTGAAGAATTTCTACAACGAGAACCTTAAAACACTCAAGCAAGAAATTGCAAAAGACACTAGAAAGTGGAGAAACACCCCTTGTTCCTGGATTGGAAGAATCAATATTGTGAAAATGGCAATCTTACCAAAAGCAATCTACACATTTAATGCAATCCCTATCATAATTCCTAAAGCATTCTTCATGGAAATAGAAAAAACAATCAAAAAGTTCATTTGGAATCACAAAAACCTTGAATATCTAAAATAATACTGAGCAACAAAAATAAGTCTGGTGGTATCACCATACCTGACTTTAACCTATACTACAGAGCAATAGTAACAAAAACAGCATGGTACTGGCACAAAAACAGACATGTAGATCAGTGGAACAGAATAGAGGACCCAGATGTAAGCCAAAGTAGCTATAGCCACCTGATATTCTATAAAAATGCCAAAAATACTCATTGGAGAAAAGACAGCCTCTTCATCAAATGGTGTTGGGAAAACTGGATATATATCTGCAGAAGGATGAAAATAGAGTCTTCTCTCTCTCTCCATGCACAAGAATTAAGTCCAAATGGATTAAAGATCTTAACATCAGCCCTGAAACTCTGAAACTGCTAGAGGACAAAGTAAGGGAAACCATTCAACATATTGGTCTTGGCAAAGACTTTCTGAATACAACCCCAGTTGCTCAGGCAATAAAACCACAGATTAATCCCTGGGACCTCATGAAATTACCAAGATTTTGCCCTGCAAAGGTCACAGTGAAAAAAGCAAAGAGGCAACCTACAGAATGGGAAAAAATCTTCGCCAGCTATATATCTGATAGAGGATTAGTATCTAGGATATACAAAGAACTCAAAAAGTTAAATAATAAGGAATCAAACAAGCCAATCAATAAATAGGCTATGGAGCTAAATAGAGCATTCTGAAAGGAAGAAATATGAATGGCATATAAGCATCTAAAAAAATGTTCTACATCACTATTCATCAGGGAAATGCAGATTAAAACTACATTGAGATTCCATCTCACTCCTGTCAGATTGGCCATCATCATGAAAAAAAATGATCATAAATGTTGGTGGGTGGGGATGTGGAAAAAAAGGAACACTTCTACACTGATGGTGGGAATGCAATCTGATCCAGTCATTGTGGAAATCAATGTGGAGGTTCCCAAAACAGCTAAGGATTGATCTACCATATGTCCCAGCTATAGCACTCCTAGGCATATATCTGAAGGAATCATCTCATTTCCTTAGAAGTACATGCTCAACCATGTTTATTGCTGCTCAATTTATAATAGCTGGGAAATGGAACCAGCCTAGATGTCTCTCAACTGATGAGTGGATAATGAAGATGTGGCACATTTATACAATGGAGTTCTACTCAGCGGTAAAGAAAAATGAAGTTACTAAATTTGCAGAAAAATGGATGGACCTGGAAAGAATTATACTAAGTGAGGTAACCCAGGCCCAGAAAACCAAGCGCCACATGTTCTCTCTCATATGTGGATCCTAGCTACAGATGACTCGGCTTCTGCGTGAGAATGAAAATACTTAGTAGCAGAGGCCAGTAAGTTAAAAAGGAGACATAAAGGGAAGAGAAGGGAAGGGAGGAGGGTACTTAATAGGTTGATATTGTATATATGTAAGTACAATGGGTGATGGAGAGGTAATATGATGGAGAATGGAATTTCAAAGGAGAAAGGGGGGGAGGGAATTAACATGGGATTTTTTTATAATCATGGAAAATGCTAATAAAAATTTAAAAAATACTTTAAAAATAGTTATAACACTTAACAGATTATTTTTTTTATTTTCTCAAAGAAAATATTTTTTTTAAGTAAATCTACAACAACCCTTGATCAGATCAGGAATCAAATAGGAAATACACCTCTTGGGAATGTCTATGAAGGTGTGGCAAGGATGGATAAACTGATCAAGGAACACCTTTCCCCAGAGTGGAGCCCAGGCTGGTCTATACATATGGAGATCTAGGAAAGGAGTGTTCATAGCTAGGCTGCCCTTTCTCGTTGCTGGTGCATGCATCCACCCTGTCATGACTGTACTGTGTGGTCACTGAAACCCAGCCTCTTTAGCCATTCAAAGTAGACTGAATACTTGTGGTTCTCCAGGACTCCTCCAAGCCCTCAGCACCAGATTGGGACTGCTGAGGTTCTTGGCTTCCAGTCTGTGAGAGCCATTGTTGGACTGCCAAGCTCATATCATGTAAACCCTTTTTACAAATCACCTTTGTGATTTATATGAATTATATCCATTCTGATTCTGTAGGCAACATAGCTAATACACAAAAAAATCATCATGCAAACCAATATGGTTCACCTAGTTCACACTGCATTAATGCATTCTATTAAAAAGCAAAAGTTAGCATGAATACATTGATGGGAGAAGATATTTGGAAAACATGTCATTAAAAATATTTGATTTTTCATAGCAGATTCAAGTGGATAAAGGGCACACATATTAGAAAATTGAGCAAAAGAAATAACAATTCAATATACTAAAAGGGTAATACAAATGCGTATAAAGTATGAAAACAAATTCAACCTTCCATTAAATCTAAAATGAAGTAACATTTCATACCCAAGAAAGAGCATGGTAAAATGACTTTGGACAACAGTTTAACATTTTTAGAGGTGTTGGCATGTACACATGCTCTTGTGAACACTTGTTGCTCATCAGTGCTAGAAGAGCAGCTTCTACTAACAGAGACCACACTCCAAATCCACCCTCCTAGCTGTGCTCTGACATAACAGGGAGGGGTCCTGTGAACACATCGTCTGTGTCAGTGGGCCCAAAATAGCAAGCGAGAAGGTGGGTAAGAATACTCGTAGTGGAAAGATACTTTTCTGGCTGCTTTGTGCTGGTTTGAATGTGAGTGCCTGGCAGCTGGTGTGTGAGAGGTTCAGCAGCCATTGTCTGAGTGAATTTCATGGGCCAGCTGCTTGGTGAGTACTCCAACTAACATCCTCACCCCCAGTGGACGGTGTCAGAGGGCTAGCTCTGCTCTTGTCTCCCAGCAAGTGCCTGCTCACCCATAGGCTTGGTTCCAATTTAGCAAATGCACCTCTGAGGAGAAGGACCGCAAAGAGAAGGAGCGCTCACAGTCCCATTGTTCTACTACTTTCTGTACCCACAGGTTGTACTTCCTGTTATATCCATGACAGGGTGTAGATGAAGTGTATTTATTAACTATCATTTAATTAAAATTCTGCCATTCATTTTATTATAATATATTCCTCTTAACTCATTCCTAACAATATATTTTAAAATTAAAATATCTTTGCAGGGCTGGAGAGATGGCTTAGTGGTTAAACGCTTGCCTGTGAAGCCTAAGGACCCCGGTTCGAGGCTTGGTTCCCCATGTCCCACATTAGCCAGATGCACAAGGAGGCGCATGCGTCTGGAGTTCGTTTGCAGAGGCTGGAAGCCCTGGCGCGCCCATTCTCTCTCTCCCTCTATCTGTCTTTCTCTCTGTGTCTGTCGCTCTCAAATAAATAAATAAATAATTAAAAAAAAAACTTTAAAAATATCTTTGCAAAAATAAAATATTTATCAACATTAAAGCATATGACTATTCAGCATGAGCTACAGCAAAACTCTACCTTGAAAAACAAAATGTTTATATTATATGAATTGTTCTGTGAATATGTAAATAACATATATAGCAATAAAAATAAATATACACCAGCTATTCACAAAACACAAGTGAAATCATAAAGTATCGCATTGGTTCAAAATGAAGACATGAAAGACCATGAAGACAGTTCATATATATAGATACTGAGAACTGTAAATTCAAATAATGTAGTGCTTTGAGACTCATGTGTAAATTTTAAGACCATAAGAAATATAAATTAATGAGAACATAAGAGCATAAGGGAAAATGATAGACAAGACTGGTCAGCACTACCCAATATTGTCAACATTTTTACTTAAGTCAGAGAGCAATTTGTTGTAATATTGTGCTTTTGAAGCATATGTGTACATAAATATTCCATGCCTTTCAATTTGTGTGAATAGGACAACATTTTGTAAGCCTACAATAAAAGACAGGCATCATGGGTTATGACAAAACCAAAAATAACATTTAGATTTCAAAAAGCAATGTTTCAATACATTGATGCAACTGTAACTCGCAAGTTAAGAAACAGGTCAGAATTACATAGTAATATCAAATGAATATAAATATAAGAGAAATCAAAATACAATGGCAAATGATCTAACATGAGTAAATTATTTCATGATATTTGATAGTAAATATAAAAATTGCCCATTGGTTGTGATTGCATCAACATGAGTTGTCAGGAAATCACATGCTTTCTTATTTTATTGATTTAGTTCAGTTAAATGAAAAGGGTACTGATACCAGCCTGGCAAGTACTTGGATGGAAGCTGCTTCTGCTGAAAGTATATATTACTACATTTTTCTTTGAACTTTATTTGATCATAATTACCAGGTTTTTCATACTCAAATTCCTGCTCCAGGAAAGCTATTTTTTACAGCAAAGATTCAAGTGCAAACACCTAGAAATGATATGCTGTAGGCACAGTGGTTCCACCTGTAATCTGCACCTTACAGTACAGGCTGAGGCAGGAAGACTGCTTCCTGCTTCAGGCCACCCAATGCTGTCTGAAAGAAACAGAAAGAAAGAGATAGAGAGAGAGAGAGAGAGAGAGAGAGAGAGAGAGAGAGAGAGAGAGAGAGAGAGAGAGAAGAGGACTAGGGGAGGAAAGGGATAAGGAAGAGAGGTGAG
The DNA here is from genome assembly GCF_020740685.1 of Jaculus jaculus. NCBI lineage: Eukaryota > Metazoa > Chordata > Mammalia > Rodentia > Dipodidae > Jaculus > Jaculus jaculus. Next base: position 60,277,344 of record NC_059103.1, on the reverse strand, counting down.
AGGAAGGAAGGGGGGAAGGAGAAAAAAAAATTGCCATCCATAGTATTTCAAACTGGAACCCTGTACAACATGCAACCCACATGACTTAGAACCATGGTGGTAGAAGGATGTTTTATGGTGCAGAAGACAATTATGAAGCAATGTTTACACAGCACCTTCTTCCCACACATATGACCATACACAGGACACCAGGCTTTTGTAAAATGTGAGCCATATTGATTCTTAGCATAGATTTTCTGTCTCCTCACTTTTTTCTTTCATCATCTTGACAATTGTGAAGGAAAAAAAAGGCTAAATAAAATGCCAGCATCACCATAATTATTTTCTGCCACATATTCCTTTCATCAAGGCAGGGAAAAGCCAATATTTAGTTCAACCTGAACACACAATAAAAACATGTAATTCAGCAAGGAAAGTTGAGTGAGGAAGGAATCATAAGCATACCCTTTCATCTCAGAATTCATGGGTGTTTTCCTGAAAGGTAACACCTATATTTAAAGTAAACTTACAAGGGAAAACTCATTTATTTTACTGTTCTCATAAACTGCATATTAAAACTTTACCCCTTAGCCCTTGACTCAATTCACACACTCATATAAATAAGGGAATCCTGGAAGAAACCTTTGCCAGGAGGAAGACCTGCTTTCTGCTGCTCCGTTCTGCAGCTACCTGTTGGCCTGGCTGGCTATTCCTTCCCACTTCTGAAGCCTATGTATTCTGGTTAGTACAGGGACCATGCCAGTACCTGGGCAGTTACTGCCTAGGCCCTCGGCCACTTTGAAACATTCTTGACAGATGAACAGTGAGAGAAGCCATGCTTCATGTGAGTTATGGGATTAGGCTTTGCTGTTGACTCCCAGTTTGTCTTCAAATGCAAAGTTATTTTAATTGCAAGGTACAAATTCTAGGGTAACTCTTGTACATGGCTTCCAAATATGAATATTGATATAAAACCCCTGGTCAGGCAATACCCAGGTGGGAAAAGTGAGGAAGTGTTGCCAGCAAAGCCAACATTAGGAACCATTTTGGAAAGTCCACTATTTCCTAGGAAGCAAACATGGCAGCATCTGTGTTTTCAGGCAGCCCTACTACAATGTGCATTTCCCGCAATGTGATAGGGCTTCAGTTTTGAGTTTGGGGTGCAGATGTGGCATAGATACAGGTAATGAAGCTACATGCCATAAGGCACAGCTTTGAGACCCTTTGGTGTATGTAGGTGGTGGGAAAACTTTACTTCCAAATCTTAGCCTACAGTCAAAAATTCTGAGTACCTAGTGTTTTTTTAATGAATGGTTTCTGTGCTTAAAGTATACAGAAATACTTTGTCACAATGAAGAATCTTGAATAATAAAGAGACTAGCCCGAGGAATGCTACTGCAGTGCGATTGCTTTCGTACATTCCCACATGGCAAGTTAAAGGTATCAAGAGGAGGGGGCTTTCTCTCTTTCCACCTTCTCATTCTTTCTCTGTCTTTGTCTTTGTCTTTGTCTTTGTCTTTCTCTGTCTTTCTCTCTCTCTCTCTGTCTCTCTCTCTCTCTCTCTCTCTCTCTCTCTCTCTCTCTCTCACACACACACACACACACACACACACACACACACACACACAGCAACTCCACACTGAGAGGTCTACCAAAGAAATGTCAACTCCAGATGCTGCTTCAGCACTGCACACCAGGCACAATGAACTCTGTCCTTTAGGGAAGTAGTTTCTGTACTCTGCCACCAGGCTTCTGTCTGAGGGTACACTTGTTTACCTAAATCCTAGCCCAAGTAAGAATCATCCAAGGATACTGCTTCTGAGTCCAACTGAAAATCCACTGAGACAATAGAGAGAATTGGCCAATAAAGCATTTAGCCTTCTTGGAGATTAACAACGCAGGAGATGAGCTACTAATTTGGAGCTGGTTTGCTGCCTAACGAGCTATGGGCAGATCACTCATCCTTATATTTGCTTTTTCTTGTTTCTTATGAAGTTTCTTTATTCTTTAATTAAGAGACAGATGAGGTGTCAAGCTCTAACAGCCCATAATTTTCTATATTTGGAATTGTGTGTTCTTCTCTAAAAAAGATTTATACCACATATTTCTATATTTAGAACTTGAGTTCAGATTGCAGATTATTGGGCACAGATGGGAAATAAAACTTGGGTGCTGTGTCTTCTACCTAACAATTGTCTTTAGTTTTTCATCTATGAAGTGAGGAATGTGTGCTCTCCTCATTCAACTGTGAAGACAAAATGAGGTGATAATGGCCCTTGACTGACAAAAAAAGGAGGTAAACAACTATCTACAAGATGATGACTACTGATACTTGAAATATCTTAAACTGTTTCCTAAAGCAATTTGCCTTACAAGTTTAGAGTAATCTTTAGTAAATGAAATACTTTCTAAATGAGGCAGAGAGATGTGGTATGGTCTTTAGGAGCATTAGAGATTTTGACATACGAGATGACCATAAAGCAGGGACAGACCGGAACACTGTGGACACAGCCATCCAGAGTAAGTAAGTGATAGGGACTCTTCTAGAGTACTGACACTGATTCAGTCATTCCAGCCCTATTGAGAGACCCCAAACCCTCCATACAGAAGATAGACAAAATTAAAAATAAAAATGGGGATATATCAAACAGGCTGAAATAGCAAATAATGCCATGTATTCACTCAAAACTGTGTTATTTAATGCTAGTGTTAAACCTCTGGGCACAGAAGCCAAGACTTCTTTTCATGAACATTATACCCTCCTGCAATGGTGTAGCATATATGCACTAATGGGCTTTAATAGCCATAATTGCAAAGTCACCTGAAAATGTTCTGACACTTTTAAATGAAATTGATTTCTCAATTCTTATATCAGTACAGAAACTAGCGACACAAATGACTCTCAGCCTCTCCTTATTTTTGCCCCACTTTGTCACACTTATGACAAAAACAAAAGGTACAGAACTGAGAAAAAGATGACAACCTTCGATAATGTGAAGGCAGAAAAATTGATTGAGAATTATGCCTAATTATCATGTGATGACCTTACGTTCCTAATAGGGGGAAATTTTAAGTAGTTACCATTCTCATCATTAAGTGACCAGTATAATTTTCTTACTCAAGTCATGGTTGACTCCATATTTATAAAGCGCAAAGTTTTGAAATAGGAGACACACTTAAATGATAGAATCAGCACAGCATGGCTGATGGGGAGGGAGGTGAACTGCCAAGAGCAAATGTCATACTCCAGAATGCCTCCTGATTCTGTACGTCAGTAGATTGGTCTACAGTCTTCATACAAGAAAGCTCTCAAGGGTGCTCAGTGCAAAATGCAAGGTGGCTTGATTTGTGAAGGGAATAATGCTCATATCTTGCCCAAGCCAGTATGCTTCTACATATGGATGTATTTCTGACTTGAGTCTTGAGATGTGTTCACTGTAATTTTCATCTGCAAGAGGAAGTAAGAGAAGCGTATGATGTTAAGCAAATATATATTCTTAAAAACTTTAATATAACAGGGTCTGTTGGTAACTCTATATTCATCCTTTTCAGGAATTTCCATATTGATTTCCACAGTGCTTGTACCAGCTTACATTCCCACCAACAGTGAATAAGTGTTCCTATTTCCCAACGGCCTCACCAACATTTGTGTTCATTTGCCTTTTTTTATGTTTGCTGTTCTTACTGGGGTAAGGTGGAACCTCATAGTCATTTTAATTTGCATGTCCCTAATGGTTAGGGTATGTTGGACATTTTCTTTTTTTTTATTTTTTTGTTTATTTTTAATTATTTATTTGAGAGCGACAGACAGAGAGAAAGAGGCAAAGAGAGAGAGAGAGAGAGAGAGGAGAATGGGTGTGCCAGAGCCTCCAGACACTGCAAATGAACTCCAGACTCGTGCAACCCCTTGTGCTTCTGGCTAATGTGGGTCCTGGGGAATCAAGCCTTGAACTGGGGTCCTTAGGCTACACAGGCAAGCACTTAACAGCTAAGCCATCTCTTCAGCTCTGAATATTTTCTTAAATGTGTGGTTGTCATTTGTAATTTTTCCTCTGAAAACTCTCTATTTAGTTCTCTGCCCCACATTTGGAGTAGGTTGTTTGATTTTTTATTGTTTAGATTTTGAGTTCTTTGTAGGTTCTAGATATTAGGTTTCTGTCAGTGGTATGGCTGGCAAATATTTTCTCCCATTTAGTGTGTCATTTAATGGCACTACTTATGATATGTTTGTGCAAGAGCTTTTGGGCTTCATGATATGGTTAAGAGCTTCCTTTATTTCATTGGCTCCTGGGGTTTTGTTCAGGAAGTCTTTTCCAGTCCTATGTCATAAAGAGTGTCTCCTATTTTTTTCCCCCCAGTAGTAGAAGATTTTCAGGTCTTATATTGAGGTGTTTAATCCATTTGGACTTGATTTTTGTATATGGTGAAATGAGTGGGTCTAATTTCATTTTTCTACATACAGTCATCCAATTTGTCCAACATTATTTGTTGAAGATGCTATCTTTTTTCCTCTCTACATTATTGGTACCCTTGTCAAAGATCAATCAGCTATAGTTGCTTGCCCAAGATCTGGGTCTTCAGTTCTGTTCCATTGGTCTATGCTTCTGTTTTTATTCCAGTACCATGCTGTTTTTGTCATTATGGCTTTGTAATACAGCTTTGCAGGTATGGTGATACCATTAGAGGGTTTTTTTTTTTATCTTATTTTTTACTGAGGATATGTTTGGATATCTGATGCCTTCTGCCATTCCATATGACTTTTGAAATCATTTTCTTTCAATCCCTGTGAAGAATGTTGCTGGTATTTTAATTGGTATTGTGTTAAATCTGTATGTTGCTTTTGGTGTAATTGCCATTTTCACAATATTAATTCTACCTACCCAGAAGCATGGAAGGTCTTTGTATCTTTCAAGACCTCCTCTATTTCTTTCTTGAGTGTTTTTTATGTTTTCATTACATAGGTCTTTTACATCCTTGGTTAGTGTTATTCCAAGGTATTTACTTTTTATTTGTTGCTATTGAAAATGGGACAGCCTCACAGATCTCTTTCTCTGTATATTTTCCCTTTGCATATAGAAAAGCTACTAATTTTGTTCATTGATTTTGTATCCTGCCACTTTGATAAAGGAATTTATCACCTTTAGAAGTTTTCAGATGGAGACATTCTCATGTCATCTGCAAATAGAGCTAACTTGATGTCTTGTTCTTCATGGATGTGATAGGTTTGTTAAGGAGATTAATCTTTTCTGAATTTGGTTTTGGTAGGTGGTATGTGTCTAGGAATTCATCCATTCCTTCCAGATTATTCAATTTTGTGGAGCAGAGGTTTTGGAAGTATGCCCTGATGAGTCTTCCAATTTCATTAATGACTGTTGTTACCTCTCCTTTTTTTATTTCTGATTTTGTTAATTTGAGACTTCTCTCTCTCTCTCTCTCTCTCTCTCTCTCTCTCTCTCTCTCTCTCTCTCTCTCTCTCTCTTTTGCTTGATCAGTTTGGCCAGGAGGATGTCAATATGTTTATTTTATTCAAAGAACCAGCTCTTCTTCTTTTCAACACCTCTACATTTTTATTATGTTTGTATTTATTTATTTGCAAACAAAGGATGATAGAAGAGAAATAGACACAGAGAGAGAATGGGCATGCCAAGCTCTCTACCCACTTCAAAGGAACTACAGATGCATTCAGTACTTTGTGCATCTAGCTTTACATGGGTGCTAGAAAAATCAAACCCAGGTCATTAGGCTTTACAGACAAGTACCTTAACAGTTAAGCTATCCCTCCAGCCCCCCTCAACGCTTCTATTCTGATGTATCTATTTTAATTTTGCTGTCCTCCATCATCTAATCCTTCCCTTTCTAGGTAACTGAGCATGCAGTGGTCATATACTTAAAACAAGTATGCACTTGACACTCTCACTACCTAAGACAAAGCATGCTTGTCTGAGACAGATGTGACCAAGTTTTCTTATTGTACTTGAAACAGATTTCTATGAGCAAATGTTTCACTTACTTTTTAACTGTTCATTCATTCCTTCTCCCAAAGGATTTGCATTAGATTTAAATCTAATCTTTATTCTGAAGAGAGGAAGTGATCAGAAATTCACAGAATGTGATGTGTTCAGTAGAAAAAAAAAAAAAAAACCTAGTACAATTGTATTACAATTCAGTGTTGTAATTCAAATGAAGAATAGTTTGAGTTACATTCTTTGGATAAGAGGAGGAGGCAGGGAATTCCTGGCCCAGAATAAAAAGAAATGAAAATCACCTAGGGAAAACACAGGCTGGGACTGCATGAGTAGGGAAGAAGCCTGTAAGATTTAGTGAAAACTCCGTCTTCTCTGGGTCACTGTTGCTGTGTAACACCATGTTGCTATTCATGTGCTAAGCATCTCATTACACTGGAATATGTCCACTGAGTACGTTAGCACTTGGGAGGGTGTTCTAGTGCACACAAATAAGCAGAACTTTGCAAAAGTAAAATTCTATTCAATGGATTGCACTGTAGTCCTCTCTTCTGACCACAACTGAACAACTTGCCCAAGCCAAGCCCTGGAGTTGCTCTAGAAATGCAAACCTTAATCAGTGTGTTGCTGACTCTGAGATCAACCAGCTCAGCAACTGTTCCCAGGTCCCTTATGTGTGAATCCTCACCCCCAGGCCTGTAGAAGTTGGGTGTGCATCCCCCTGGGCTCCCTTCCTTTATCCAACATGACCCACGGAGGAGGGTATTTAGTGATGATATTACATGTATAATCACAAGAGTTTAGATTTATAAATAAATAAATGCATGAATTGGTAAGTAGTATTCACTCATGTCATCTGATAACTCCTTTTTCTTCATTCTTCCTCTTGCCTTGAATACTAAGTAAGATAACATCAGTATTGGCTACATACTTATACCCCTCTAACCATGTCAGGGGAAAGCCCAGTATTCAGAGTCCTTGTTTTGTGAGACACGTTAGTTTATTCTCATGTAAGCTTCATTAAGTTGGGTTTTCTGACCTTTGAATAAAAATGTATATTCTTCACTCATGGAATTGTTGGTAAGGGTTACAGAACAGTACACTGACTCAAGACCAGTGTAGAGATGGTTTTCTGCCCTGGACCAACCTCCAAGACTCTGTACACTCAGTCACTTGCTGTTTGAAGTTATGATGACCTCCTTCTCTCAGGGTTCTTACTGGAAATCTGTTTGCTGAGCCAATTGTTTTACAGCCAATACTAATGCCAGCATATACCTTTGTTCTTAGGAACACTGTATTTTGCAGTCAATAACTACGTCTGGGTCACTAGGGTTCATCTCCCAGTTATGTGGATATAATCAGTGTGATGTTCATGATATTGCCAGTGGGGAAGATATTTGTTCTTTTTGGAGGAAAAGTAACATCCTAAGTATGAGCATTTTTTTCTTTTACTTATTTTCATATTTCTTTTCAAATCTGTAAGAATGATATGGTGACACCAAAATAGCTTTTTCTGTTCTATAAAATTCTGCCAACATTTACTGATTATTTCTCATGTGTCCACAATGAGAGTTACAAAATAGTCATAATATATTATAGGTTATTTTATTTATTATATTTAATTAATTATTTTTTTTCCTTTGGATTTTTCGAGGTAGGGTCTCACTCTAGCCCAGAGTAACCTGGAATTCACTATGTAGTCTCAGGGTGACCTTGAACTAATAGCGATCCTTCTACCTCTGCCTCCTGGGTACCAGAATTAAAGGCATGTGCCACCATGCCTGGCTTTATTTATTTAATTTTTAAAAATCAGGTGTCAATGGGAACTTAAGGTAAAGAGGCTCAAATGCTACTTTCTCATTTAAATATAATAATTTCCTCAATTGTAACATAATTTTGGCAAGCAATCTATGTAGTACCTTCCTCGTGACTGGATTCTTGAGATAACTTAAGATGCAAAGTATTTGTATCATAGAACCTAAGTACAAATTTTAGAACTATGATAAACATTAGTATTAATTTTAAAAATATTTTAGAGCATGCCATTTTATATCAATCAATAAGTGAATATAATTTTGAATACTTTAAAATAGATTAAAGATATGAAACTGCATTGATAGAATCCCAGGGAAATGTTTATCATTCCTTCATTCATTCTCAAACTATACAATAAAAGAACTATGTGTTTAGCTATATTTCCTTCAGGGAGAAGATATAGAAGACAAAGATAATATGTGAGTTCCTTTTTTTTTTTCACAAGTTTTGGAGGACACATTCAGAACAGATGCCTTCTGTAGAGCATTTAGTTATCTCCCAACAGGGGTCTGGCATCTTATTAAGCCAGAAGTGACCTTCTGAAACATTAGGTCTCAGGCCACATAATTTGTGTAAAAGATAAGCTCAGAGCAGAAAAACTGCCAAGCTCAAGGTCTAGTTCTGTGTGGAAATCGATTCATTCGCTTAGTCTTCAGTAGGATGTCCAGTGAGGGTTTCTTCTTGTCCCAAAGCTAAGGGAGGTAGTACCACCTTGCATCTGCTGCCTTGGGTTGACAATCCTTTTGAAGCACAGGACTGTATTTGGCACTGGCTGTCCCCATATACTGCTGTATGTGAGCAACAGCGATGCCAGTCATTCTGAGTATGATCACTAGGAAGGACAGGCTCCCTGTACTGAAAAAAATGGGAGGTATTTTTCTATCAGAGATCATAAGGATATGACCCAAAGGGAATTCCTCTCAAAGACTAGAGGAAGGGCAGCCAGAGGATAAAAGGAAAATTGCAGAGTTCTGGACAAGTGTCTACTGAATACAAGGTCTCTTGTGTAGTTTTTATTCCTTAGGTGGTAGGCCTGCTATAGGTTTGAAGCAGTGAGAACCTTGGCAAAGGTTTCTGAGAGAAGATAATGACAGTCTTCCCTTAACTCCATTCTTCTACACCTATAGAGTGCACAAGAGCATAGTCTGTGTACTTTTACAAGTACAGTCTCTCTCTCTGTAGGGCAAGGAGTTGTGAACCAGAAGTTCCTCCTTGTCCTTCCAAATGACAGTGCTCATGGTGAAGCAAAGTAAATTCACTTCCCCATACTTAAATTCTGAAGATAAGATAATATCCCATGCTAGTGATAGGGTGAAACCAGGCATGAGATTATTTTAAGTTTTCCAAAGTGGAAATAAAGAGAGGTTAGAGATTATATTTGATTATATCTCAATTAACTGGAGCAATGACATTCATTGTTGCACAAACAAATATTCTGACAAGTCAATCCTTCCCATGCCAGCTCACAGATAATCTGAGGACTTAGTGCATGCTGATGTTTATAGGTTCCAATTATATAAAGATTAACCACCTCATTTTGTCCTTATATAATGAGTTACTTTAGTTTGGGACTCAGATAGGTGATTACAATGTCTCTAGATAGATTCCCTGATACATTAGTATGTTTCACAGTGATGGAGATTTCCAGGCAGAAGTGGGAAGTTATGTCTTTAGCCTGTATTAGTAGGGTATAAGCAAATGCTACAAAAATATAGGAACAAGAAGAGGAGTCAAGTGAAGTTCTAAAATTACAGAATCCCTTGCATTAATTACTTTCTGAAAAAGAAAAAGGGCAGACAAGAAGTTGCACACAGATTTTTACATAGTGAGTGCTGTCTGGAACATAGAGTGTGTACCACACAGAAATGCTGATGTGAAGACAGAATTGTGACACATACATGTCAAGTTTGGAGAAAGTAGCTGATGAAAATATCTTCAAAGGTTCAAAGCAAATATAGACATAGTTCATAAGCTGTAATTTCTTTTCAGCTTCTCTAAAAATACTTACTCAAGATATTTTCTGATGATGAAATAATAAAGTAGAAAGCATAGCATGATGGACAGTAGATTGTTTTAATTACTTTTAGCCTTTCTACATTTTTTCCCACTCATTATATTTTATTCACAGAGTATTAGTTTCTGTAGAGATAGGTGAACAATCTTGACAATGATAATGTACTCAATCAATCAAGTTTATATTTTCTTGGAAGGAACAAGCTAACAAAACAGATCCATAATGATCCAGCAACTCCAGAATGAAAAAAAAAAAAAATGATGTGTTCCAAGTCTATATTTTAATGTGTCCCATGCACTGTCCCCTGTTAGCATTTCATGAAATTAAGAAATAAAGTTTACAATGAAATTAGAGCAGCTAACTCACTAGATTTGATGATCATCTATAAAAGAGGCATTTCCATTACTATCAGACAGTATTTAGATATTATGGTTTGTAGTGGGAACTCAGGATATGTTATGAGATCATTATATAATTTTAAATTAAAAATTAAATGCTATTTATCAAATAATATGGGCTAAATACAAGTGTGTTGTAAAACAGAGTACTTAAATACAGCATCACATCTGTCTTTATTAAATGAAGCACAGTCCTTACCAACTGCATAACTCTATTCAGAATATAGCTAGAAACACAGACCTAGATGAGGCAAAGTCCCTGAAGTGAGTTTCCATCAAGATTATCACTAAGTTTATCTTGGCTTCCTTCAGAGCATAAAGACAGTAGCTTCACTACAGAATTATCACTAGTTCTAGGCTGAGCATTGCTATGCACACCTTTAATCCCAGCACTCGCGAGGCAGAGGTAGGAGGATTGTCGTGAGTTCAAGGCCACCCTGAGACAACATTTAAGGGTTTCTAACATTTCCCTCATGTTCTGTGCATAGAAATTTTAGAACTTGTTGAAACCTTTGAGCTCATGAACTGTTTCTTCTGTTTTGTCTTCCAGTTCTGAGTTTTTGTCCTCTACATAGCTGACTCTGTTCTTCAGAGCTTCTATAGAGTCTTGGGCTTGTTCAATTTGGTTCAAATTTTCTACTGCTTTTTTTATGTATAGTTTCCAAACCTCTGTGGAGTTCTTTTTTCATGTTATTTTCTGATTTTTTTTTAATGCTTCTTGGAATTCATCCTTGTATGTTTTAATGTCTTCATTGAGCTTTACCAGCTGTTTATTGAGGTCCTCTTTTTTTTTTTCCTGTTAGACAGGGAGGAGGCTAATGATGGTACCAACATGGCTCTGTGCACACTGTGTATATAACTAATAATAAAAAAAAATAGTATATGGTGGACTATGACTGGCAGAGTATGAGACTGGGGATTTGTTTAGAATAAGAAATCAGAACAAAAGCCAGAACTCTAGAGAAGACAGTAGAGGTCATTTAATTGACACTTTACCCCTAAGTAGGCAGGAATTTGACCCTGGTTTTCCTATGCAACATTGTCCAGGCTATAAAAGCTCTGGCTCCTAAAAAAAATCCAAGCTAGTACTTACCCTGGTTCCTGGGGTTACGCAGATTATTTATGTGCACTGCTTAAGCATGATAACGGGAATGCAGCCAGGACTCAGGAAATGACAGCTTTTACTGTCAGTGCATAAAGGGATTCCCATCACATAACCTGGACCAACCCAGCAGAAGCCATCCGGGAATTAGAGGTTTGGAGGACAAGTGTGTCCTGTGTGTTACAGCTTTCACTTTTGTGGAATCTTAATTAAGTATTTAAAAACTATATGTTATGTGTAATATAATAACATGTTGTGATTTGTAAGGAAATAAATTATGAGACAGCAGGTTTCAGCAATTTAAACTTTAGTCCTAACATTTCAATTTATTAAAACTTTTCTATTACTAGTATTGAAATTTTTGCAATGCTCCAGCTCCCTTTGGAGGATAATTTCATTACTAGCTCTATTTCAATATTTAGACGACGTATGGCCATGCTTTCAACACTGCTTGTAATGTATACCAGAATTTGTTGTGCTTTATTTCTCTTATCACACACTATATTTTTACAGTCAACCAGTGAACAAGATAATTTATGGATCTAAGTTAATAAATAATCTGTTTTAAAGATGAAGATGGACACAAGTGAAAGAAAAAATACCATTTGTTAACAATAGATTTATTGCTATGATAATATTTAATGCTTCAAGAACTCACATTCCTTTTGTTGCCTATATTCTAATGTTTGAAGCAGAATTTCAATGAGGTTAGCATAAACCAAAGAAAGTAAAATTAAGTGGAGGTCTTATCTTGTTAGAGTGGCATATAATAGGATGAATTAATTTGCACTGTCTTCATTTACCAATAGAACTCTCTGCAGTAAGTATACAAGAATCACTTTGTGCTGTTCCTATGTGTCAGTAATGCAGATGGAAAGCATGCAATGATAAGGGATACTGCAGATCCTCCCTGCAGATGGACAACACTTCATGATGAGTGAATGAGTAGATCCTCCCTACAAAAGAACAGTATATGTTAATGAGGGGCTGTGTAGCTCCTTCCTTCACATGGACAACACTCCATGATGAGGGTTGTGTAGCTCCTTCCTTCACATGGACCACACTCCATGATGTGGGCTGTGTAGCTCCTTCCTTCACATGGGCAACACTCCATGATGAGGGCTGTGTAGCTCCTTCCTTCACATGGACGACACTCCATGATGAGGGCTGTGTAACACCTTCCTTCACATGGGCAACACTCCATGATGAGGGCTGTGTAGCTCTGTTGCAGTCCGGTTCGCATTGCTGGTAGAAATCACCCAACCAAGATCAGCTTCTGGGAAAAAGAGGTTTATTTGGCTTACAGGCTCGAGGGGAAGCTCCACGATGGCAGGGGAAAACGATGGCATGAGCAGAGGGTGGACATCACCCCCTGGCCAACAGAAGATGGACCACAGCAACAGGAGGGTGTGCCAAACACTGGCAAGGGGAAACTGGCTATAAAGCCCATAAGCCCGCCCCCAACAATACACTCCCTCCAGGAGGCATTAATTCCCAAATATCCATCAGCTGGGAACCTAGCATTCAGAACACCTAAGTTTATGGGGGACACCTGAATCAAACCACCACATTCCGCCCCTGGCCCCCATAAACTGATATCCATACATGGTGTAAAATACAATGCATTCAGTTTGACTTTAAATGTCCCCATAGTTTTTATCAATCTCAATGATGTTCATACATCCCCATAGTTCAAGATCTTTTAACTGAGCCATAATACCAAAATATAACCTCAAAAAACCCAGAATGGCACAGAATAAATATTCACACTGCAATAGATGGCATTGGGCATAGCAAAGAAACATTCAACCAATACAAGATTTAAAACAACCAGGGCAAACATCAAACTCTGTAGCTTCAAGTCCAGCAACTCAAACTAGTGACAAATCTCCAAGTCCGATAATTCTAACCAGCAACAAGTCTCTGGCATTCCAGTTCCGCCCCTCCAGCTAGGCTACTCACAGTCCTGGAAAACTTCATCGGGTCCGGCAGCTCCTCGGCAGCCATCTCATGGTCCCGGCATCTCCACTGGGTCTCCACTGCAAGCCACGGTTCATTCTCATGGCCCCATGGGATCTCTATGCAGGCAACCAGCAAACCTGCTTCACACTGCCCATGGCCATTTCCAAAACACAAGACCGTGTTGCAAACTCAATGACCCTCTTTCCAGCATTTTCTATACTCCACAATACCAGGTAGGGTGCCAATTTGTTAATCCAGGGGGGAATAAAGCAGACTTTGAAGAACAGGACACTCCTTGAGCACTCAGGCCCTTCAAAAGAGTCGACATTCTTCTTGTTGCCCTAGCGCAGGTCAGCTAGCCCAGTCTCAAAGGTTGTAATCTCTCAGTTGCAGCTGAACGGGCAACAGCTCACCCAAAGATTTTCCTTTCTGTGCCATATCCCTCTGCACACACCAGTTCATTTCTACGCAAAGCAACCCTGCACAACTTCTCAGACATGGGCACAAGAGCAAGCTTCTCACCCAAACTGCTAGCCCAGTCCAGGCACAGCTCTTTCTCACCCTCATAAGCCAAACCTCACAGTCCATAGTTCTTACTGCATTCAGGTCTTAGAGCTCAGACCAGAATAGTCCATTAAGCTGTACTTACAGCACTGCAAGACATCTCTTAGGCCAAGGTTTCAACTCCTTCCACTTTCCTCTTGAAAATCAGCTACAAAAGGCAGAAGCCACATAGTCAGGTGTCTAGCAGCAACCCCACTTCTGGTACCACTTTACTGTTGCAGTCCGGTTCGCATTGCTGGTAGAAATCACCCAACCAAGAGCAGCTTCTGGGAAAAAGAGGTTTATTTGGCTTACAGGCTCGAGGGGAAGCTCCACGATGGCAGGGGAAAACGATGGCATGAGCAGAGGGTGGACATCACCCCCCTGGCCAACAGAAGATGGACCACAGCAACAGGAGGGTGTGCCAAACACTGGCAAGGGGAAACTGGCTATAAAGCCCATAAGCCCGCCCCCAACAATACACTCCCTCCAGGAGGCATTAATTCCCAAATCTCCATCAGCTGGGAACCTAGCATTCAGAACACCTAAGTTTATGGGGGACACCTGAATCAAACCACCACAAGCTCCTTCCTTCACATGGACGACACTCCATGATGAGGGCTGTGTAGCTCCTCCCTGCAGATGGAGAGTACAATATGATGAAGGATAGTGTAGCTGCCCCATGCTTTACCAGAGCACTTGTCTATTTCATGATTGTCTTATCAGAGATGGAAATAGTGGTGTGAAAATACAGACTACTCACTGACAATGCTGCTTGGCTGTTCTCTTTGTGAAGTTTACATTTATTTACTTTAGATTTTTTATCTGTGTTTCTATATTGATTAATGCTTAATAAAACAAGTTATATCCAATAGAGAGGTTTTCAAAGGTCATTAACTTATTTTTCAATGGACTGAATTTTGTAGTTCATTTTTGTTTGAATAAGAGAAGTGACAACACTTGAAATTAACTACAGAGAAATATCTGTGGTATTCCAGTCTAACACACACACTAGCATGCAGAATGACAAGAAAGTGATTCATAAAGGGTATTTCTAAGTAAAAGTCCTTTGACTGCAAAGGGGAATACCAACAACAGGAATCAGCAATGTGTCAGGCATCAGTTTAGGAAAAATATTCAAAACTAACCTGGAGAAAAATAAACACACTGGAAAGCATGAAGGAAGAAAGAGAAAGAAAGAAAGAAAGAAAGAAAGAAAGAAAGAAAGAAAGAAAGAAAGAAAGAAAGAAAGAAAGAAAGAAAGAAAGAAAGATTAAACAGAATGGGGGAGGGAGGGAAGGAAGAAGGAAGGAAAGAGGGCAGGGAAAAGGAGGGAAGGAAGGAAGCAATGAGGGAAAGAAAAAGAAATCTATAGAATAGAACAATATGACACAGAAAGATCAAAGTTGTCTCAGTTAAAATTCTTGCAGACAGGATGGAACACTGGGAAAGAATGATGTCTACTGCTAAGCTGCAGGTTAAAAAATAGAGGCTGTAGGAAGTTGGGGACTGCCTAAGTTACCACACTCTGAATAATATGTATTTCTCAAAGGAATTGTATCTATAATTTTCTTTAAACCTATGTAGGATATTCTTTTCTCTTTTTACAAATGGCTTTTGAATAATTGAGTATTTTTTATTGTGATAATACATGTTTGACAGTATTTTCTTTTTCTTTTTAATGTTTTTCAAGGTATGGTCTCACCTTGGTCTAGGGTGACCTGGAATTTACTATGGAGTCTCAGGGTGGCATCGAATTCATGTTGATCCTCCTACCTCTGCCTCCTGAGTGCTGGGATTAAAGACGTGGACACCACCACACCTGGTTTAGTATTTTCTTTTTTAAAATTTCATTTACTTATTTATTTGAGAGCATTTATTTATTTATTTGACAGACAAGAGAGAAAGACAGATAGAGGGAGAGAGAGAGAATGGGCGCGCCAGGGCTTCCAGCCTCTGCAAACGAACTCCAGACGCGTGCGCCCCCTTGTGCATCTGGCTAAAGCGGGACCTGGGGAACCGAGCCTCAAACCGGGGTCCTTAGGCTTCACAGGCAAGCGCTTAACCGCTAAGCCATCTCTCCAGCCCAGTATTTTCTTTTTTAATTAATTAGTTATTTGTTTGCAAGCAAAGGGAGATAGAGAGATACAGACAGAAAGAATGTGCTCCAGCCACTGTAAATGAATTCCAAATGCATGCGCCAATTTGTGCATTTGGCTTTATGTGGGTACTGGTGAATTGAACTCAGGTTGTTAGGCTTTACAGGCAAGCACAATAACTGCTAAACAATCTCTCCAGTTCAGTGTTTTCTTTGAAATTATCCTTTTATATAGTACTTAAGGAAATCTAGCTAGCCTCACATGAGTAAACACTGTAGTTTCTACTCTAAAGGTGTAAAATAGGTTGTAAGATAAGTTTTTATATATCTGGGCTTTTCTTTCCTAGATTTATCAAAAAATATATTTTTGATTCTAAAATATATAACAATGTTATAGGTTGATAGTCCATAGAAGCATTAGTTTTTGTTTCTTCACATTACCTTCTGCAAACTTGCAAAACTCAGATATTACATTCAGGCTTTGTGTCAACTTCATATCATTTTCCATGATGATGTCACCTGTCAGTAAAACTCCAAAGTCTACTTTATTCCCTGCCCTGATGCTCAAGCTAAAACTTACAGAGCAATCCTGGAAGACAGCTGTTTGTTTCCTACCCCCTTTTTTTTTACACTTTGAGACTTTTATTGGAAGGTCAAATCATGATACCTAATCATTTAAGATTGGATTCTTTGTATAACCTCCTCTGTATTCCATGGCACTTTCACCAAAACAGATCATATATTAGGCCATAGAGCATGCCTCCATAAATTCAGGAAAGTAGATATAACTCCCCTCATCATATAAGACCACAATATGTTAAAGCTGGAAATTAACAACAAGAGAAACAACATAAATTATATCAACACCTATAGCCTAAACAACACACTATTAAACATGGCAGGCTAGAGATATGGATTAGCAGTTAAGGTGCTTGCCTGTGAAGACCCATGTTTGACTCTCCAGATCCCACAAAAGCCAGAAACACAAAGGTGAGCTCAAGGTCACACATGCCCACTAGGTGGCATAAGTATCTGGAGTTCAATTGCAGTGGCTGGGGCCCTGGCACACCAATTCTCTCTCTCTCTCTCTCTCTCTCTCTCTCTCTCTCTCTCTCTCTCTCTCTAAAAAGAAAAAAAAAATGTTTGGAAGAAATGGAAGAAATGATAATATGAAAACACAACACACAAAAACCTATGAACACAATGAAAGCAATAATAAGGGGAAATTTTATAACACTAAATACCTTCACAACGAAGACAGAGAGATCTCAAAGTAATCACTTGACAATCCACCTAAAGGTGTTGGAGAAACATGAACAATCCAATTCTAAAAGTTCCATATGGCAAGATATGATTAAGATCAGAGCATAAATTAATGAATTGGAAACTAAGAAAACAAGAAAATTGATGAAACAGAGACCTGGTTCTTTGAAAACATAGACAATATTGATAAACCTTTGGCCAATTTGATCAAATGAATAAAACAGAAGGCTCAAATTATTAAACTTAAAAATGCAAAGGGAGAGATCAAAACAGACATTAATGTATTCTGGCACATCAGTCTATTTATCAGTCTGTCAAACTCATAGTCTATTTATGTTATTGTGAACATTCAGTGGTTTTAGTCCTCCAAAAGTGGAAGTTACCCTCCTATAGATTTTTCTGGTTGTTGCATGCCCTGTTTGTATACATACAAATCACAGACTCAGCTAATCCACCTTTAAGCCTGCTGACACTTTGATGGTGACAACACTGAAGTGTTGCTCAGGGTGCAATGGCTGATCTCTCAATGTAAGGACTCTTAATACATACAAAAATAAACTAAAATCTTCATGCTTGTAGATCATCTTCATTTAATAAATTCTGCTATTGTGAATCCTACCTTCTATTTTAATTGCTTACTCATTACTGTTATTCATAATATAGTTAAATAAATACAATAGAGTTTTGTATAGTGATCATATATTCCATGAGATCATTTCTTAACTCACCTATGTATCTAATAATTTTATGTGGCTCCTATGAGATCTTCTATTTACATGATCATGTTATCTGTAAGTAAATATAATTAGATATCTTCTCTTGGCATCTAGCTTCCATTTATTTGTTTTTGTTGTCCAATGAAACATCCTAGTATCTTAGTATATTGTCACCTTGTTCTTGACCTTCGGGGCAAATATTCAGTGATTCACCACTGAGTATGACATAAGCAAACTTTTAGTGATTGCTGTGATTGTGTTCAAATATTCCCTTCTGTTTGTCCAGATTCTTTTTACGGGATGAGTGCTTAATTTTAACAAAAGCTTTTCCTGTATCTATTCAAAAACACTGTACTTTTCTCTAACTTAATCTGTTTATGGTGAGCTACATTAAATTTCAAGGGTAAAACAATACTACATTTTGAATAGTTACTAATTAATCAAGATCTATTATGAATTGTTTGAGAGACAGAAAGAGGCACAGAGGGTGGGGGGAAGGGAATGGGCACACCAGGGCCTCTAGCCACTGCAAGAAACTCCAGACTGATATATCACTCTGTGCATATAGCATTATTTGGGTAGCTGGGAATCAAGCCTGGGTCCTTAGGCTTTGCAGACAAGTCTGAAGCATATATTATTAGTTTTACATATTGCTGAATTTTACTTAAATGCACTTAGAAATATTTGCATATATGAGAAATATTGGTATACTTAAAATGTCTACTGAGTTTTGGTTATAATTTCTTTAGTTTGAGAGTCAAGATTATACTGAATTTAAGGAAATGGTTTGAAACTATTTCCTACTACCAACTTTTCTAATAGAATTTATATAGATTTTGTATTTTAAATATATGGTGAGGCTTACTTGTGAAAGAATGTGTCTGATTATGTATTGTGGGAAAATTTAAACCATACCTGCAGCTTGTAAATTGTTATAGAACTATGCAGTTAATCTATATCTCCTGGTGATGGCTACAATAGATTGTACATTCAAGAAATGTGTTTATGGGAAGTTATTTACAATTTTTATTTTTTAACATTTGCAGAAATTGTATGTCCTATATTTTATTCCTAACTGATTTTTTGGTTAACAATTTATACTTTTTCAGATAACAATCTAAATTTTGTCAATATTATTACCCTTTTAAAATAACCAAACTTTTATCTTACTATTTTTCTATTGCTTTTAACATTATAGTTTACTTATTCCTATAATTTTAAAAAATTATGTCTTCTGTTCATTTGGGGTTAAGTTTTCTCTTCTTTTTCCAATATTTTAAGGTAGAGGCTAATTTGAGTCCTTTGTTCATTCATAATGTAGGTGTTAGTATGAAAAATTCTAAATGTATGCTGATTTCATTGGCTCTGGTAATTTTATATGTGTATTTACATTTTGCTTTTCACAAAACATTTCCTGATTCCTTTTGGAGATCCACAGGTAATTTAGAAATAGATAATTTAGAAATATGTCCTCTTGTTTCTAAAAATTTAGAAGTAGTTGCAGAAATCAGTCATCAATATTTACTTAATTCTCGTGTGGCCATCAATCTTCAAAACTTGTATGATTCAAATCTGTTAATAATTCTGCCATGCTCCAGAATATAGTTTGGACTTGACAACATCATCTGTCCTATGGCTTTTGCTTTCCGTATCTTAGAAATGTATTCTAAGTTATGTTGACTAAGGGATTTATTTAGCTGTTGAATATCCTTTACTAATTTATAACTAATTTTAAATTTAATACTTAGAGAAAGATGTTGAAATTTCTGCCTTTAGTTGAAAATAATTTATTCTTTTTTCTGTTTATATATGTTGAAATTTATTTTAGCATTTTATAATATTTATGTAATAACCTTTATGTCATATCAGAATAATGCAATATTTGTCTTGTACTATAATTTTTCTAGTCAATGTTATTAAACTCTCTTTTGGACTTAACATATAGCTTATATTCAATCCTTTAATTTCAACCAATTTGTCTTTTTGTCTCTATAAGTATCTGAAAAGTAGCATTTTCTTGTGATTTCTTTTAAATCCAATATGGTATTTTTTTTTTTTTTCATTTTGAAAGGTTGTTTTAGGCACTTAAATTTTATGTGATAATTTATATGTTACATTTATAGCTACAAGTTTCTATTTGTCTTATTCTGTTTTATTTCCAAAATTTTATAGCTAAGTCCTTCTTTCATTCTAATTTTGGACTCCATGATTTTTTTTAATATTTTATTTATTTATTTGAGAGATAGAGAAAGGCAAAGAGGGAGAGGAAAAATGGGTGCACCAGGGCCTCTAGCCGCTGCAAACTAAGTCCAGACAAATGTGCTACATTTTGCATCTGACTTCTGTGGGTACTGGAGAATCTAACCTGGGTTCTTAGGTAATGCAGGTACCTTAACCACTAAATCATCTTGCCAGCCCTTGACCTGCTGATTTTGCAGTACTGTGTCTACTTAGTTGGTTTGTTAAATTTAATTTCTTTCTTTCTCTAGAATAGTTGTCATAGTTTATAAATTTAATTCAACAATATTTACCATTAATTAATATACAACACTGATGGCATGAAGCATAATGATTTTATAACATAGTTTGATTAAAATAATTCTCTTGGGGCTGGATATATTACTCACTTGCCTGCAAGGCCTAATGACTGGGGTTAGATTCCCCAGTACACATGGAAAGCGACATGTGTAAAGTTTATTTGCGGTGGCTAGAGGCCCTGGAATTCTCTTTCTATCTCTCTTTCTCTTTCCTCCATTTCTGTCTGCTTACAAATAAAAAATAATTTTTAAATCATTCTCCTTTATATTACTTCTAATTAGAAGTTTGATCTCATTTCTTGTTCTTTTGTATCATACCCTTACTCTAGAGGGGGGTTTAAGAGTTTTTCTCTATCATTTATTTTAAGTAACTTGATTGTGATTTCTCTTGGTATGGTTTTCCTTATATTACCTAAATTTGGTATGTGTTGAAGTTCTTGTACTGTGGACATATAACTTGTTTGGAAGCTTACTCTTGCTTCTCCAGATGGTTTTCTACTGCTCTCTTCCATCGTGTGTGTGTGTGTGTGTGTGTGTGTTCCTTGTGCACATACATGAGGTGTCCTATGGCATTGCTCTTCTGCCTTATTTCCCTAAGAGAGACTTTCTCAGTGAACCTTGAGATCCATGTTTTTCAGTTAGACTGGCTATTTCCATGCCCCTTGGCACTGACATTATAAGTATGCATGGGTATACCTGGCTTTCTATGTGGGTGCTAGAGATCAAGTTCAGATTCCCATGCTTGTGTAGTAAGCACTCTTACCTGCTATTCAACCTCCTCAGATGCCCTTACTTCTTCTTAAGGCACTGTATTAAGAAATAGTGTCAGGATTTGGGGCTGATTATTGATACTTTTGTCTATGTTATTTTCATGGATATGTCTCATTTCTATGTTTTTAAAACCAGCATTTTTTTATACAACATCAATCTAGCAATTGAATATATCTCTAATTAAAGGCGTTTTAATTTGAAATTTGCTTTAACTCCTTTTGTGTACCTTCCACCTTTCCAACCAGCAGACTCAAAATTTTCTATCTTATGCCTAGCAATTCCCTTATCTGTAATACTTTGGTTTCTATTGATTACGTTTTAAAAATATTTTATTTATTTATTTATGAGAGAGATATTGAAAGAGGAAAATAGAGAGGGAGAAAGAGTGTTTGTGTGTGTGAGAGAGAATGGCCAGACTCTAGCCACTACAAACAAACTCCAGATGCAATTGCAACCTTGTGTACCTAGATTATGTGAGTACTGGGGAATTGAACCTGGGTCCTTAGGCTTTGCAAGCAAGCTGCTTAATGACTAAGCCATCTCTTCAGCCCAAAACATTATTTTATTCTGTTTAACTTAGGCTGACCTAGAATTTGCTACGTAGTCTCAGGCTGGCCTCAAACTCACAGTGATCTTCCTGCCTCTGTCTCCCGAGTGCTGGGACTAAAGAATTGTGCCACCACACCAAGATTTCTCTTGACTGAGTTTTATCTTAACAATGGACTGTACTTTGTTATCCTGCTCTCTTCCTGGTGACCTAGGCCATGTATCATGCATTGTCACTGTGGTGGTTTGATTCAGGTGTCCCCCATAAACCTAGGTGTTGTGAATGCTAGCTCCCCAGCTGATGGATATTTGGGAATTAATGCCTCCTGGAGGGAGTGTATTGTTGGGGGCGGGCTTAAGGGCTTTATAGCCAGGTTCCCCATGCCAGTGTTTGGCATACCCGCCTGTTGCTGTGGTCCATCTTATGTTGGCCAGGGGGTGATGTCCACCTTCTGCTCATGCCATCATTTTCCCCTGCCATCGTGAAGCTTCCCCTTGAGCCTGCAAGCCAAAATAAACCTCTTTTTCCCAGAAGCTACTCTTGGTTGGGTGATTTCTACCAGCAATGCGAACCGGACTGCAACAGTCACTATCCCTGTTTTATCTTGTATATACTTTTTAACTATATTCTAGACCATGCTTGGTTTTAAATGATTTTATTTATGTGGCTCTTTTTCTCTAATCTTTACTTCTCATTATTAGATTTAGTCAGACCACAGTAACATCAGTCTAGAGCTTGTCAGTCTAGAGTGTGGTATGAAACTTCCTTGTAACTTCTTCAGAGTCTTGAACTGTATGGCTTACCATGGGCCTGTTGCACACAGGCTCTATGTAATAACCATGTTTCTTCCTAACAATCTCTTTTTATATTTTGTTCTTGCTATAGGTAATTTCTTCACAAACCTACTGAGAATAGCACTCAGTTGATCTTTTTAAGAAGACTGCTCCTGTAATTGTCTCTGAGTATTCTTCTTCAGTATTAATTTTCCCCAGATTTTCCTGCTATTGAGTTCTCCCCACCATCATCAAACAGCTACAGATGTGTGTGTATGTTTCCTAGTGATATGTGAACAAGCATCTATTTGCTTCAGGTAGAGCACAAATAAGAGACCCAGGTCATGATTCTGCCACAGTTCAATTTGGTGAACCAGAAAGTTTTTTAGGATTACTTACAGAGTGTGGATGGCTTGATGGCAGCTATAGAACTGAAAAGCTCACACTACCATGGATGACAAATCATGAAACCAGTGTCCACAGAGCTCAAGGGGTCAGTCTTCCTTTCTCAGAAATTGTTACTCTTAGATAACCTTGAAGAGAAGGGTGTGAATCTTGTAAGATTTAGGAGCTCCTTGAAAATTAAGAGTAATTTTTACTTCCTAAACTTTTCAAATTTAGTACACTAACAACCCACTCACAAAATGGGGCAAGGAACTGGACAAGAAGTTCACAGAGGAATAAATACACACCTAAGGAAATGTTCATCATCCCTAATCATCAGAGAAATGCAAATTAAAACTACTATGAGATTCCACCTTACCTCAGTAAGAATAGCAAATGTCAAAATATCCAAAGAAAATAAATGTTGGTGAAGGATGTGAAGAAATATAGGAACTCTCGTCCACTGTTGATGGTAATGTAAAATGATACAACCACTTTGGAGAGCAATATGGAGGCTCCTAAAAAACTGACTATAGAGTTACCAACAGACCACGTTATTCCCTTACTGGGCATATACCCTAAAAGCTCCATGACTCAGCTCAGAGAGATTTGCTCAACCATGTTTATAGCTACTCAATTCGTAATAGCCAAGTGCTGGAAGCAACCCAGATGGCCATCACTAGATGAATGGATAACTGAGATGTGGTATACCTACATGATGGAATTCTACACACCAGTAAAGAAAAATGACACAATGAATTTTGAAGAAAAATGATCCATCCTGGAACAGCTTATTCTCAGTGAACTCACCCAATCACAGAAAGATAAGAGCTACGTAGTTTCATTCATCTACAGCTCCTAACTTGAATCTACTCAAGTCAACAACATACCTACAAAGCACCTCGAGGACCACACAATAAGGAGGGTGGGAAGGGAGGGGAGAGTAAGGAAGGAGAAAGGACCCAAAAGGCAATGGTACCATAAAACTCTACATCATAAAAGATAGACCAAATGGATGAACCTCCACCAGGCCCTTAGAAGGAACATCAGATTCACAAGGCCCTGGAAAGGGTATAAAAAAATAAAAATAAAAATAAAAAACTGTTCATTATCTCCTCCTATTTCTGCTCCTCTCTCTCTCTCTCTCTCTCTCTCTCTCTCTCTCTCTCTCTCTCTCTGTCTCCTCCTCTCTCTCATCCCTCTATCTCTTTTATATCACTTATCCTGTTCTTCCTTCTCTTCTTGGCTACTGATCTGTAACTCCCAGTACCAGCAGGTGGTAATCATCCACAATGAGCTTTTGATCACAGAGACCTACAAAGTTTCCCAAAAGAAGATAGATTTATTCCAGAGTACTTGAGGACCCACCATAGGTTATTGGTAAGACCCTACTGCTAAAGGCGCCATACACTGTTGGTATGTAGCATGGAGTGACATTGCAGGAAGCTGGAAGGGAGTCAGTCCCCAGACAGTGCATGCTGGAAAGTGCTACATGAGTGACTGGGGGATAAAGACAGATATCTGTCCAAATAACACATGGTCTAACTTATCAGCAAACAACCTGACGTGATGCTCATACAAGTGTAGTAGTGGCACATATCCATGGTGGGAAACCAACTGCTCTCAATTTGGCTAACTGATCTGCTCAGTGAAATAGAACCCATAGCTGGACATGGGAAACAAGTCAGAACCATATCCAAAAATGAATACACTCTCCACTAAACTATCTCTAAAAAACAATGGTTAACATATCTACTTGGTGCTAACTTTACTCTCCACTGGAGAATCTGCTTATCTTTTTCAGATGGGTGTAGATCCTAAGGAAAGAACCACCCCATCATATCTCAAAATGGCCCCAGATGAACCTAAGAATAATTGGGGAAACATGCAAGAATGCTGTTTTCTTGGCAAACAGGGAACCAGCACAATGGTGAAGGAGATAGACACAGAGAACAATCAGCACCTACCAAACCAGATATCCAGAGATACCCAAGATCTCAACATAGAAGCAGACCTAATATGAAACCAACATGGTTCCTGAAAATTTGCAGAAGAGGGGAGGAAAGAATGTCTGAGCCACTCTTTGGGTCATAACACACAGAGCTATTTCTTCCTACCAAAAACTAAAGGCTACCTCCACAATGCATGACCCATATACCCCAACAAGGAGGGTCCCAGTGGAGGGGGCAGGACAGGAAGGAGGGTAACAATGGTATAGCATCAACTTGAATGTATTCACTGACTACAAAAATTTAAAAAAGATAAATTAATTTAAAAAATTAGTACACTACTTCAGTATTTTTTCTTGTAATTTTTTTATTGACAACTTCCATAATTGTAAACAATATGGTAATTCCCTCCCTTCCCCCATTTTCCCCTTTGAAACTCTACTCTCCATTATATTCCTTCCCCCTCTTTTAAAGAGCCTCCCTTCAGAATGCAATATGCTGGTTTGGAAGGAATTGTTTGTTACACAGCACTGTGTTTGACTGGACATGTTTGTGACCTGGTACATGAATATGTTTTAGTATTTTTATAGATGCTAAAATGATTACCTTTGTCAGGTGTATACCATTTCTCTTTTATCTAATGTAGAACCAGTCCTTTTTTAAAAGTGGATGCTAATTCTTTTTAATTACTAAAAGTTATTACATTAAAATTCATTTTAGATAAGCATTTCATTGTAGAAATGGCATTTCTTGAAATCAAATCCAATACAGATAGACATGAAAAGTTTAGAACTCCCTCCTTCTAGCCCTGGAGCACTTAAGGAAATAATAGCCATTCCCCTGTTCATGAGAATTTAGTCTAAATATGGGCTAGTATACACTCTGTTCACTTTGGCTGACCCTGTGATAAAGTGGGGATACAAAAAGGAATGAGATTTAGCTATGTCTTCAAGGCACCTAGACCTTTATGACATATCAAACACACATAGATCTAAGAGTGTAACAGTATATATAATCTGTCTCTTGGATATTTGGAAGACAGTAAGCCTTATGATATAAGCATAGTAAGGTGAACTTTCTCAAGCTGTGAAAAATGACCTGTACCTTGCAGACAAAGAAGAGCTGTGACAAATGAGCTGATTGAGACATTCTCTGACTAAAAATAACCTACACTGGTATAAAAACCTATGTCAGTTCTTAATTAGGAAGATAATCAAACATAGTAAGATGACTCAAAGGCATATTGGATCAACTTGGAACCAACAGTTATGCTTTATTCTATCAGTTGACCTTGAACTACATGCCATAGTTTTTTGAATCATAGTTTGTCTTGTTTTATTGTTTTGATAATGTTTGGGTTTACACATTGACATAAATATTAAATAAAAGTGTATGAGTAGTCCATATGCTCTGTCTGCCCTGCCCACTACTACATGTACTTATACACCACTGAGTACATGAACAAATACACGCAGGCTCTTAAGTGAAATGACTTGTATATATTAACAGTGTCATATTGTTATAGCTGTTACTTCAGACATTCCATAGATCTAAGCTTTCTAGAATTTAGATCCACATTTTTGGAAAGAAAATATAAACCAGTTGATATACCTTAAAGTGAATACCTCAGCACATGCTGGCCCATCCACTGTTGGCCAAAAGCAACAACTTAAACTACCCCTGAGAACACATTTGGGTGGAAGGAGCTGAAAGCTTCATGGTGCTCTCTTTTCTCATAGCTCCATGGGAACACACAATTATCTGCAGGATGCCATCGTAGAAGACCGATACCAGCAAGTCCAGGAAATCATCATTTGATTTCCTTCACTAGGTGAAGCTTCGCTGAAAATCCTTTTGCACAGGGCTCTTCTCTTCGGGCACATCAAATATTGCTAGTAGAGTTTGCTAGCTTTAAATATTTCTTTCCTCAGGTAACAGAGAATACCATGTAATTTGTAATGATAACTAAGATAATGAATGCACATTGTAGTCAGCTATTACCAGTGGTAATTGGTGCACCTTTCATCTGCTGTCAAGCAGAGTGGTTAGGATTAGGACCAAAAGGCTGCTATCATCTCTCTCATTTCCTGACTCAGACAAAAGGCAAAAAAAGGTGGCTGTCTGTGCTGATAGGTGTGTGATCAAAGGCACAGAGAGCTGTCAGAAGCCAGCCAGCCTAGGCAACCCGACTAACCCTTAATGCAGCTCTGCCTTTGATCTGCTGGCAGTCTAACTGAGGTTCTATTTATGTGAAAAAATAATAATCAGGGTTGTAATAGAACATAAGAAAGTGCCTTTTTCCATTTAGCTGCTACTTTTGCAGTCTAAAGGGCTAAGAAATGTGGACTAATTCTATCCAGTATGTGTGTGTGTGTGTGTGTGTGTGTGTGTGTGTGTGTGTGTAGCTCTTTATCACTGAACCTCATCAGATAAACTTGGCAGTGGAAAGGAATAAGAATTCTGGCAGAAAGAATTCATCCTTCTTGAAAGGGTAAGAGAAAACTAAGTAAAATTGCAATAATGCTGGTTTCTGTATTTTGTCCTTCAGCAAAGCTACAGGTTACAGATGCAACAATAGTATTAGACTGAGAATACTTGGAGACCTGTCTTAAGACTATTACTTTATAATCACATGAATTTTAAGACACACTGGCTGAAAATGCATGGCAGGTTTATCTTCTACTCTGTGATACGTGGGCACATTCCTGTGTGCCTACATTACTATGAGCACAGAAGAAAAATGTCTGGAATGTGTTGTTATAGAAATAGAAGAAGTCTGCCAGACAGGCAGACAGACAAGTGTAGTATCACTTAACCCTTATGTGACAGAGACTCTGAACTTGTAAAATGTGTAACATGATATGCTATAGTGAGTAAAGGTAGCAATAACTCATGTATCCAACTTGTGGCTAGGTTGATGTAGGGCTCACTTCCAATAAATTTGTCCAGTCTCCTACACTGAGGAAGGAGGAAAAGGTCTGGATGTCCTGCAGACTCTTTTCCAGTGATTGCCCTTTTAGGAATGGAATGAGGCTTTTTCAACCAGCTCTGAGCCATATGTCACTACTACTGGATCTGTAGGGTAGAATGATGCCAGGCACTCTCCCGGTGGATCCCTGGGCCATATGTTTTGATTTGCCATATGCAAAGCAATGGCTAAGTGGAAGACTAAATAGTTGGTTTTCTTTTCAGTTAGCCTTCCTGTCTCCAGAGAACATTTTAAGAAATAATTTTAACCACGCATATAATGCATATTGATCTTTACTAACACTCTTTTTCTTACCCTTTCCCCTCTCACTTAAACCTTTCATCTTCTCACGATCCCCATTCTTATTCCTTGCCAGGCTCTTTTTAAAATTTTTACTTATTTGATTTGATTTGATTTTAACCCATTGGTTTAAACTAGGATTGCTGGCATACATGACATAACTTCCCTCCCAGAAATCATCAACTTCCATAATTTACTTTAGTGGGCTGGAAGTCGCATGGACACCTCCCTCATTTGTGGTGAAACATTGACAGACTCAGTCATATTATAGGAATCCCCATAAGCTGTGAGTCCACAAGGGTAGTATATTTGTCATATCCGGAAGACAGCAGTCCACATCCCCACTTCCCATCCCTGTTCTCCACATTCTTTCTAAAACCTCTTCTATAAGTTTTCCTGAGCCTTGGCAGGTGTGGATTAGATGTCATGTTTAGGGCTAGACACAAACTAGTTTCTTATTCTTGGTAACTTGTCTTTCATGAATCTCTGTTACTATCTCTTTGCATAAGGAAATTCAATGTGTGAGGATGTGAGTAGTATCAATCTATGGAAATAAACATTGTTAACTTATTTACTTATGTGTGTGTGCACATGCATGTGTATGTACATGGGTGTACTAGGACCTTCTACCAGTACAACAAACACCAGACACTTGGGCCACTTTTATTGTTCAGTTTACATGGGTGGTTTGACAATTGAATCCAGGCTTGTAGGCTTTGAAAGCAAGCATTTTTAATAGCTTTGTCATCTCAGCCTTTCAAACATAGATATTTTTAATGCAGTTGAACATATTATCCAATTAGCCTAACCACAGTATTGGGTTCCCCACTAGGGCCTGGTTCTTTAGCCACAGACCTTTAGCCTGATCTATAGAACCAGGCATAATTTGCAGTACATTTGTGAGGCACTAATGACAATAATAATTACAGAAATACAACTCTGTTTTCACTATCCCTTGGAAAGACTTTGAATGCAGGAGGGAGAGGGAGAAAGGAGAGAGAGAGTGAGAGAGGGTTGGGGAGAGAGACAGAGGAGACCAACAGAATAAATATGAACCATAATAACAGCCTGTGCATCTAACATCAAAAACTATGATTGTCTCTGCTATTGTCTGGTACTACAATCTGCATTGTGCTTGTGAGCTGTGTTCTTGTGGCGATTAAAGGTACGTGTCCACTTGGAAGCATCATGGCATTTAGGTATTTGGTTGGTTAAACATCATCTTGGATATTTCTGTGAAGGAATTTTGGGATGAGACTTAAATGTCAATTGGTAGATTTTGCGTAATGTGGGCTGTCATTATTGATATGCCTGTGCTACTAAACTGTAGGTCAATATTAAGTGCCAATCTGTGAAGCATTATTTTATAGCTCTTTAGAAAGCAGCAGACAGCAGTACTAAAGAACAGAATGGGGTTAAAAAATGGGTGGAGTCAAATGCCTGAGTTCACAGTCCAGAGGAGGTGTGAAACCAGCTGTCCAAAACTTTCCTTTTATAAAATTTTACATTTTGTGCTCATTTGGGTTGAATGTCTGTGTCATATCAATGACAATAAATATGAGTTTGGATATTTCATGAAGGAACAGAATGAGTGCATATGACAGTCAGAAAGAATTGTGTGATTCAGGAGGGGTTTTACTGAGGAACAAGTTGATAGACTGAAACATTTTAGAGGCTCTTGAAATCAGGTTAGATAATGACATCAAAGATAAATTGACTAGTCAGGCATGGTGGTGCATGCCTATAATTCCAACACTTGGGAGGCAGAGGTAGGAGAATTGTTGTGAGTTCAAGGCAACCCTGAGACTACTGAGTGAATTCCAGGTCAGCTTAAGCTATAGTGAGACCCTACCTCGAAAAACCAAAATGATAATAATAACAATAATAATAACAGATAAATTGACTATCAGTGTACTGTAGTCAGACCCATGTTTTGGAAACCTTGGCTTTCAAGAAATCTAGAAAATTAATTGAAAGAGAAAAATCCACAGTGGAATAGGCCATGCCACTATTTTCATCAAGAAGTAACTCTTGGATAATGTTTTAACTTATGCAAAATTGATGTATTATTTTCCTTTAAATTTTCATAGAGTATATTCCCTAAAAGCCTACTATTTTCTTTATTATATCCTAAACCTCAGAACAAAGAAACTGTTATAAACTGATAACTATGGTTTATAACTCAATTTTCCCCCAAATCTCATGTGTTAAAAGTGTGTCCTCAGCCCATGGTGCTATTAGGAAGAAATGGAGTGTAGTAGAAGGTCATTGGTATATGCCCTTATAGGGGATTGTGGGGCTCCTACCACTTCCTTGTTCTCTCTATTTTGCACTCTGGCCATGAAATATGTAAGTTGGCTCTGCTGCAAACTCATGCCATGTTGGACTTGATGGAATGTCTTGCGGCCTGCCTACAGTAGTAGACCAGTGACTCAAATGACCAAACTATAAGCCAAAGTACACTTGTTCTCTCCATTAGTGTATGAAACTGGCTATTGTAACTTGTTTCCCTTTCTACATACCTACCTTCTATGATGTTTGGATATCATTGCCATAATTTCTTATCAACCTATCATTTGCCAGTAATCTAACATTTTTATGTAATATACATAATTTTATTTATTTATTTTTATTTATTAGCGACAGAGAGAGAAAGAAATAGAGAGACTAGCCACTACAAAAAAACTCCAGACACACATGCCACCTTGTGCACCTGGCTGGCTGATGTGGGATCTAGAGAATCGAACCTAGGTCCTTAGGCTTCACAGCCATGTGCCTTAACTGCTAAGCCATCTCTCCAGCCCTAATATACATATTTTTGTAAGTATGTTTATATATATATATATCCATCCATCATCTGTCATCTATCTATATTTGTCATGTATATCTGCGTAATTTTCTCTCTACCTTTTGTCTATCATCACTCAACTATCTGCCTATCATCCATTTATCTATGCATACACGCACATACTAGATAAATAAGGTTTTGTGTGTATTACGCACACATACACAAAAATAAACTGTTTTGCATATAGACCTTTGTATTCAATTCATTATATTAAAATTAAATAGTTTAAATCCTTAATTCAGTTGAAAATCTATACAATTTGGAAAGAATTTTATAACAAAATTCTCATAATAAATCAAACTAGAAAAATTGTTGAGCTGGTATCTCCATGGATAAATCCCTTACAGTGTTTTCCTGACCAGCAAAGAATAACCTGCACATCAGCTCCTGAGCTGCTCATCAGGAGAGCTTATGCTGGCATTGCCCATGTCACCCACCTCGGCCCATGCTGATGATAATCACATGAAAGCAGCACTGTAGGTCATAGAATCTCCAGTAGATTATATGACTTGTTAGGGAATGTGTGGTAAGGAATTCTAGTCTGACTTAAGCTCTAGTCTAATTCTCTACCACACTTCCGTCATACACTGCTCAGAGAAATTCATGTGAAGAACTGCTGATTTTCTAGACAAGAACTCTCACTATCTGTTTAAATCTGCTGTTATAATACCAAGTGACTGCAACTAGCATGTCAAGTATATATTGTCTTTCCTTTAAATCTATTTACTCTTCCATAAAACCTGAGCAAATGCATTATTAAACAAGGCTGAAGTGAGACAGTAAGGTGATTGACAGCATTTATGTTGAAGACAGTCCAGATGAATCTAATTCTCAAGGAACAACTAACTCCATTTTGGCCAGATGAGGTGTAATAAGAAGAGAACGGACAAACAGGCTAAAAGCTGATTCACATTAACTATCACGTTTGGGCTTGGGACAAGGTGAGGAAGAAGAGTTACATGTGTATAAGTGGTCACAGACTTAACTAAGTTAGGATTCACCCCGCCATAAAATGTGGGTCTACTAAATTGTTTATTCCCTTCTACCTCATGACAAAATGAAAAATACCTCTGTAGATGCTGTGAAACTTATTTAGTTAGTATTTGTAATGAATGTTGGGACCCCAAAGAAATACACTCTAAAAACAGAAAGTAGGTACTGGGGATAGTTCAGTCAGTAAATTGCTTTCCTTGCAAGCATGGGGACCCTAGTTTAACCCCTAGATCTCATATAAAAGTTCCAGACTTGGTGGAACTTGCTTGTCATCCCAGGGTGAACACAGGAGAGTTTCTGAAGATTTCTGGCCAACAAGTTTAGCCTGTTTGTAAGTTGCTGGCCAATGGTAAACCTTGTGTCAATGGAGGTGGATGGCATTCCTAAAAATGACATCCAACGTTGCCATCTACCCTCCACATGCACATCTATACACACAAATACATACCTGTGCGTGTATTTAAAAATTAAATTAAATTAAAGCCATTTAATAAATCTTATAATAAAACAGCTAACAATATTACATCTTCAAACCAAAATTTTAGAACTTGCCATCTCACCTCAGCAATTTTTTTGTTTTCAGACATAGACACTTATACATTTATGTAATTATACTATATATGTACATATGCATATACAGTCCACTAAGGAATATTTTTCTTATGTTTTATTAATTCCTTCACTTATAATATGTGCAAGGCATATTCTTCTCTGCAAAAACCTGTCAACCCTAATCTTTAGTCAGCTAATATCTAAGACAAGAAAATCCGGATTTTAGGCTGGAGAGATGGCTCACCAGTTTAAGGTGCTTGCCTTCAAAGACTTGGGTTTGACTCCATGGTACCCACATAAAGAAAGATTCAAAAAGTGGTGCATACATCTGGAGTTTTCAGTGGCTAGACACCAGAGAGCACCAATTATCTCTCCCTCTCTGTTTTTCTCTGTTTCTGTATCTGTCTGTGTCTGTAAATAAGTAAGTTTTTTTTTTTTTTTTTCAAATCTGGATTTTGCAACCACATGAGGAGTATCTTGCAGAAATTTTCAGACATACTAATTTATCTTTTGAAATTTCATTTCCTACACCATGAAACTCCTCTCTATATAAAATAAAAATCCTCTTATTTGCTCTACCAGCAGGTTTTCTAAGCATAAAACATCCCAAGTATGTTCTGTGTTCATGAAGGCCTTCCCTCTCTGCTCTTGTTCCCTTACCTAGAGGACAAGATCATATCCAATGGGCCCTCTATCTTGAACTCTCTACACTTGTAGAACTTTTCCTACCATCATTTCTCCTTCCCCTGCCTTCCAGTTTCTCCCCTCCCCATTGCCCAACCTTCCCTCTGCATTCTGAGCTCAGGGAAATTAACTTGCTTAGTCTCATACCAGGGGAAAACAGCTGATCTACTGATGTGCATACCTGATTCTTTACAAAACATGCCATGGTTTCTGTATATAACAACTAATACAGAAAATCAGAAACCCTTATATGCTAAGAAGATTTTATTTGGAAACCATATTTTAGATACACTGGTAGGTACCAGGGAAAGCTCAGTTGGAAAAGTGCTTGCCTTACAAGCAGGAGGACCCAAGTTTGATCCCCAGATCAAATGTAAAAATGCCAGGCTTGGTGGTATATGCTTGTCATCTAAGTGCTGACTCAGACCTGACTTCCTTCAAAAGCTTCAGAGCTGTTTGTAATAAGTGGCACTAATGCCTATGGTACAAAAATCCTGTATTTCCTTACTGTTCCCAATAATGGTGCTTTGCACTAAGTGTTTTGAAATTAGTAACTGTGGTTATTTTTCTCCTCTGGAGATATGGTACCTATGGTCTACCTGATGCTTTTCATTTAGCCTGACAAGTGGTCTTCTAAATGACAATGCAGAGCAGTTGTAAATGGCACAAAACAATGACATCCAGAGGAAAGACTGTAGCTGGGGACACACAGAGAGTTTGACCATACTCTAAAGGAGAATTTTGCTACTTTGCAAATTGTTTAAAGGAAACAGGCCTTTTGTTCTTGCCTTCTGTGTCTACATCCCTTCACACTGTAAAAGCTTATGATTGTTGTCTAAAAGTCTTCATTTTCACTTTTGCAAGAACTTGGTGACCATGTGTCTTAGGTTGTTGACTGCCAAAACAGAGAGCTTTTAAGCAATATAAATTTACTTTTGGAGACTGGAAAATCCAAGATCAAGAGGAAAGTAGAATCATTACTGACCTTCTGGTTCAGAAATGGTACTTCTGTCTGTCTCTGTACTTGGTGGAAGGGGATCGTTCTTGAGTGTCTTTGCAAGGGAAGAGTCAAACCCTCTAATTACAGCATCATCTGATCCCTTTCAGAAGGCTCTTCTGCCTTCTCCTAATACGATCATATTTGAGAGCTGGTTTTTAAGCCAATTTGAAAGCAAGAAAGATTCAGACCATAGCACTTGGGAAACAGACTTTCTAAGACAACCCAATTAAGGATGGTCTGGAATATAATCTGCCTAGCAACATGCTCTGGCCGAGAAGACTGGAACATGAGTGTGATGAAAACACAAGCATTTATCAGTCCTGCAGGAGGCATCCAATGAGTTGATCTGCTATTTTATTCCTACAAGTAGCCTGTGACTGCCCAGAGTCCACATTCCTCTGGATCTGCCTGCTCGGAATTTTGTTGCTGAATGACTATTGTTTGCTGTTTGCTTCAGACAAAAATGTCACATATGCATTTATTTATAAAGGTACTGTCTAAACATAGAATATGCACAGCTAACTTCCAAACATACAATGTCCAAGTGGAATAAAAGTTCCAAACTCATTGGCTACAGTAGCCTGTTCTTATATAAGAACAGAAAGGACAGTCCACATATCACATAATAAGCTTTATTGATTCTTAAATGTCAGACAGGTTTGTATTTGAAGTTTGTTGTTCAGTAAATGTAATATCTTCGCTTTCTAAGTCACTTGGGGAGAAGGTTGCCCTTTCAGGCAGTCTAGGATAAGCAGCAATCCTATCTCCACCCAAAGTGTGAAAGGTAGTTCTTTTGATGTCAAGAGAAGGAAACAATAGAAAGCTTCAGCAATGCAGACAGACCACAATGTCCCAAAACACTTATGATCTTGCTTGAGATTGGACCAAGACATCCTCATATGTCTTCTCATACTCACTTTTCTTCCTTTGTTTCTTTTATAAAATTTGGGCAGATCTTAAAAAATAACTTTTTTAGTTAATATACAAAAGAATGGGTTTCATGATATTCTTATTCTCCTCTCCTACTGTGTTTTCCTGCCCTCTACTTTCTGTTTCCCCTTCTCCCTGTAAATACTCCAGGTCTATACTTTCTTCTCATGTGTATATAATTAAATATAGATTCTAAATATGGAAGAAAATGTGGATTTTCATATTTTTAAGGCTTCAGGTTAAATCCTCAAGTGGACAGTTGTGAGTGTCCATAAGGATGAAAAGAAATGAATTATGTTATCCAGTGAACATTCCAAAAAATATGATGTGGCTATAATTTCCAGAGTCTAGACCCCTGGAAATTTGAAATGGATGGTTCTTAATAAATTGATTGAATAATTGTTCTTGAGGAATAATGTGGAAAATATATAACAGAAAGTGAATATGCAATGAACCTAAATAAAGTCATGTGCTTCTAGAGCTATGAAAACCCCATTACAACTTTTCTGAGTCTTGTATATAAAGAAATTAGTAGATTTATAGTTGTCCTGTCAAATAAATGCTCCTGTAAGTATATTTAATTCCTTGGAGGCATTGAAGCTCCTTGAGTTCAGATGGATTCAGGGAACACAATTTCTTTATGACGTAGATGTTAGGAAGTAGCTTCCAGAAGCTGTTCCAGGCTTTGTTGGCCTTGTGCATTTCTAAGGATATTTAGGGTTTGGTTTTGTTATTGCTTATATGCTGTCAGCCCATGAGCCACAATGTGTACAATACACAACTTTTTGCTTATTGCTTTATTTAATACACTCAGGTACGTTAGATATACTAGAAAATTTAGTTTCAGAAGAAGCTGAACAAAATCATGTTTCTAGGAATGGTGCTATGCATACCTGTCACACCAGTGTCCACCATAAGCTCATATTCTGAATGGCAGGTCTCCAGCTGGTAGCAATTTGGGAATTGGAGTCTCCTGGAAGTGGTATATTGTTAAAGATGGGAGTACAAGTGTTATAGCCTGCTTCCTTTTGACAGTGTTTGGCACACTCTTCTGTTGTTGATATCCACCTGATGTGGGCCTGGAGGTGATGTCCAGCCTCTGCTCATGCCATGTTTCCTCTGTCATCATGGAGCTTCCCTTTTCCTATCACAATGTGCTTCTGGCCATGTGTTTTCTGCCAACAATGTGAAGTTGAACAAAATGGAGGCCAGCCTGAGCTAGATAGTAAATCCCTGCTGTCCCTATTTGGGGAGCACAGCTCTGAAATTGTAGACCACAACCCTTGCAGCTTTGTCAAAGAAAGGACAAGCTTCTTTTAGGAACAAAGTCTGAGAAATAACAGAACTAACCCTTAGGGTTTTCTACTCAAGTGAGGAATAGCTGCCTCTAGCAGCACTGCAAGGAAAAAGAAGCTGGCATTTGAAGTTTAGCTAAGCCAAAGGGTGAACCTGCTTCATTTTCCATCACCACTGCTCTGATCTTACCGTGGCTATAGCTTTTCTGCATTCAGGCTCTCACTGACATTTTAATTGAACAGCCAAAAAACCCAGTAACATGCGAAGAAGGAGAACACTTCATGTGCAAAGGGTAAGGAATATTTGACCTTAGATCATCCTTTAACATTTGTTAGAGGCAGGGATTGATGGATATGACCTGTTGGACTCTGACAATTCAGAGCACATATACATGCTGTTCACAAATTTAATCATATTAAGCCCATGTGTTGTCTCCAGAAGATCAGTGGCAGTTCTATGAACACTTAGTTACTGACAACATTGTCTTCAGTGATATAGTAAGCAGTTCTTATACCTGCAATATTATTATGGGTCAAGTCTAACTAACCAGACTATTTTGGAAATTTGGCAGAAAGTGCAGCTTAAGATCAGTCAGCATTTCTAAACATTTCTTGTCAATATTGGTCATTTGTGCTGTTCAGGCCAAAGATATATCAGACAGAAGAAATCTAGTCACATTGCTTGCTTGCTTGCTTTGTTTCCTCCTTATTTATTTATTTATTTATTTATTTATTTATTTATTTATTTATTTATTTATATATTTTAATTAGTATCTCATTCTAGGCTGACCTGGAATGTAGTCTGAAGTTCCAGGCTGGCCTCAAACTCAGAGATCCTCCTCACATTGCTTTAAGCAGGTAATATTAACTTTTAGTTAAAAGTAAGGGATTGTGCATTTCACAGCAATAAATAATCTCAAAAAGTTGTTTGTAAGGTCTATAAAAAATAGTCCCACATTACTTTCAGATAGTTCATTACCATTTTTCATTCAGACAGTTCATTTCCATTCATTCTCTAAACAAATATGTAGATAAATCAATAACAGATTTTTAATATATTTTAATTAATTAATTTATTTATTTGAGAGAGAGAGACAAAGAAAGGGAGAATGGGCATTCCAGGGCCTATAGCCACTGAAAACGAACTCCAGCCACATGTGCCACCTTATGCATCTGGTTTACATGGGTTCTGGAGAATTGAACCGAGGTCCTTTGGTTTTGCAGGCAAGTGCTTGAACTGCTAAGCCATCTCTCCATCCCTAATAATAGATGTTTTTAAAAATAAATCATATTGGGCTGGAGAGATGGCTTAGTGGTTAAGCGCTTGCCTGTGAAGCCTAAGGACCCTGGTTTGAGGCTCGGTTCCCCAGGTCCCACGTTAGCCAGATGCACAAAGGGGCGCACGCGTCTTTGCAGTGGATGGAAACCCTGGCGCACCCATTCTTTCTCTCTCTCCCTCTATGTGACTTTCTCTCTGCGTCTGTAGCTCTCAAATAAATAAATAATATAAAAAAAATAAATAAATCATGTTGACAAATAATGGTTCATCAATTAATTTATCACTTTTACTTCTTTTTCTTTTACTCTTCTAGCATTGGTTAAGAACACTGTTTTGACTCTGGGTTATGATAGTGAATGAAACACTTAAGTTCTGGGGCCTGGTATCATCAAATTCTAATGAACAGAGACCAGGAGCTGAAATCAAAATCTATAAAAATGACATTTAAGCATATATGTCTACTTTGCTTTTGAATTTTATTGTAATAACTTGTGTAGTTCTTCCACCATGCAGATTTTCTGCCTGATCTCCAAGCTTACCATTCCCTTCCACCCACAACTGCAGACCTGTGCATATTTAAACCTGTCCTCCTTTCTGATGGCAGCTAACTACTAGGCAGGTGAAAGTGTCCTTTTATGTTAAATGAACAGAGATCAAGAGTAGGGGCAAGGCACCTGAACACACTTAGTGCATCCACAGATGTCATGAACCTGGTCACTATGTGCCAACTGCCTATTACAGAGACTAACTGCCATCATGTGAACATCCTAGTCAGAGGATAATAAAGAGCAGTTTTCTGGCAGCAAAACACATTTTAAGTGGTTTTGACCTTGAGTGATGCCTCGAGAATGAAGGATAGTTTAGGCTGAATTATCAAGCCCTACATTTAATTGTTTTTTCTTCAGAAAGATATTCAGTATCTCTATTTATCTGTCATAAATGACTTGTTGCATTACATTGATGTTATTAGCATACTGCTTTACATACCACCTCATATCCCCAGCCAAGGAATTCATGAATTAGACAGCATTTTCCCAAAGTTCTTTAAAATTCTTAACCAGCCAGCCTGATCTACATAGGAAGCACCAAACTAGCCAAGGCTACATAGTCAGAATGTTCCTCATTAAAAGAAAAAAAAACAGCCGGGCGTGGTGGCTCACTCCTTTCATCCCAGCACTCAGGAGGCAGAGGTGGGAGGATCGCCATGGGTTCAAGGCCACACCCTGAGACCACATAGTGAATTCAAGGTCAGCCTGAGCTAGAGTGAAATTCTACATCCAAATAAAACTTTTATAAAAAACTGTCTCTTAAGAGATCATGGAAATCATGCTGTTGTTTCTAGTACTTTTCTGTTTTTGATTGCAATAGAGTCCTTCTTCACTCTTG
The DNA here is from genome assembly GCF_020740685.1 of Jaculus jaculus. Classification (NCBI taxonomy): domain Eukaryota; kingdom Metazoa; phylum Chordata; class Mammalia; order Rodentia; family Dipodidae; genus Jaculus; species Jaculus jaculus. The sequence goes on along the minus strand of NC_059103.1, from coordinate 60,238,295 downwards.
TTGGGTACAACTTGGCTGTTTGAGTGTCAGGCACTCAATGTTACTTAAACTTTCCAGTACCACTGGTTTTCCAGTTCTTTGTCTTATGGCTGCATAGAGGACTAAGAGGGTGTGCCAAGAAGGCTACATAAACAGTATTTATTAGAAAGGCTTAGAGCAATGTCACCTCCAGAGGACAGGGAAGGGAGCACAGAAATAACTGCCATCAACCCTCAGGACTGCAGAGGATCTTATAGGTTTGGAGCAAGTCCAAGTGATGACTCACGGGGGAAATTGACATTGAACAGTACAGATCATGATAGGCATATATAAACACCTGGGTGGGAAAGGATCGTGTCTCTGATTGCTGAAGATTTAAAGTGAGATTGTGCAGGCTCACAGAAAGCTTCACCAAAATTCAAAAGAAGCCAGGAAGTGGTCAGTCCACTAAAACTCAAAGGGAGAAGTATACACAGGAAATGGGGAGAAGAATTGGCAAAGGCAGGTGGTCAGCCTGTATCCTAATAAGTGTCTGATGTCCAGGTAGATAAATATTTACCTCTCTTTTGAAGGTGCTGTGAACCTGACTAAGCTACCTACAATATGAGCTACCTGCATCCTAATCTCTGAGTACCACTGGGTGACAAATCCCTTCTATCTCTCTCTCTCTCTTTTTGTTTTCTCAATGTAGGGTCTCACTCTAGCCCAGGCTGACCTGGAATTCAGCTCAGGGTGGCCTCAAACCCATGGCAATCCTCCTGCCTCTGCCTCCTGAGTGCTGGGATTAAAGGCATGCACCACCACGCCTGGCACAAATGTCTTCTCAAATGTTACCTCACAGTTAGCAGACAACAAGAAATACTTATTTATTGTCCTCCATCTCTCAGCCCCATGGTGGATTTTTATAGGGTTTTCAGAGGTTGACATCTACAATGGAGATCCAGGAACTACCTATCTCTTTCATGTCATTCACAGATGGACACAGCTAAGTATTTTTAGTGATGAGAAGGCTATGCACATATTGAGTAAGTACATTGTGTATATACAGAATACCGTTGGGTTCCACAAGAGGATTGAGGTATATTAAATGTGGTGTACAAATTGCTAACGTCAGGAAGATTCTTGTCTGTATACCTCAGTGGATCCCCAAATTGGCTCCTAAATGCTGAGGAGTCTATGGCTACTGTTGTGACTTTGCCACTCCCAAAGATGCCCTCTATTACATCTGCCTCTTCTTCTCACCCTTCAGTGGCTAAATCCATCTTACCTCTTTCTGACTTGTCTTCAGTGAGTTACAGAAACAGGATATGCAAAACTCCCTTCCTGGGTATCCATGAGCTCTATACACCATTGCTTCAGAGGTAATTTGATCACTACTGTGCTTCTCCGTGTAACCTTCTCTTAGATTTATAAACCTGAGCATAAAACATACACTTGATGTTTATTGTAGCAAAACAATGTAGTGTGCAAGTTCCTAACACTTATAAGTAAACCTATTCCTAAATGTCTTCATTATTTATTGCTGATTATTATATAATTTTGAAAGTTACCCAAATTGTTTTTTACTCTTTAATAGGTTTTGGCAGTTTCTTAGATATACATGGATGATACATAGTCAGGGAACTATTTTACTAGAGATAATTTATCTCCCCCTTTTGATTTGAATGAGCAATATATTTTTCCTGTATAATTGTGATGGCTAGAACTTCTAGATCAATTATATATGGCATTTTTGAGGCAGTAAACCTTATAAAGTCCTTTATCTTAAATGGCTTTCTTTTCCCACTGTCTTTGATATTAGCTGTGACTTTTCTTAAACAACTTTACTCATAATGGGGAGATTAGTCCACCTCATGACAAACATTTGCATAAATGTTTTTGCTTGAGATAGTTAGCAAGTTTTAATACAATGTAGAATTGGTATATGCATACTTCCATTTGTCAAGTATGGTTAAATAACAGAAGAGTAGTTACAGATTGAGATTTTCATAAGCTAATATTTTATATGAAGTATATTCATTATTGAATTTGACATTTTTTTGAACATGGTCAGAATGTTTTGTCACAGAACATAATGTTTTCCAGGACAATTGGAGCTATGTCCTTGGTTTGTGCTAAGGTACCTGCATACTTTGAGTTTGGCATTCTCGCTACAAATCCCTAAACAGTGAAAATGACAAATAATGTCTTCATATCATCAGTAAAATGTCTTGATTTCCCAGACATTCTGATTGGGACTTACAGTCTCCAGTAACTTACAGGAAAAAAAAAAATCTGTTATTTTAAAACAATGGTATGTGGTGTTGCATTGTATGTGCAGTATTTCTTGGGTTTGATCCTTGAATTCAAACCACATAGATACAAAACACATCTTTTTAACAGCACACTTCCACTTATTCACTAATATTTATTTAATTTCCTTATGTATCACCACAAGTGAATAATTGTATAATTTGCTACATTTTTTAAAAAGTACCAATGTCCACAAGAGGTAATGTGGTATCAAATTATCTAATGTGAAAATGATGATTAACAGATTTTTTTCTTCCTTATTTTTTTATTTTGAAAGTAAAATTTGGAAAACAAGATGACAAGGAATGTAACATGTTATAAGGAATACATTTTATTTTGAAAGTGTTTTCTGAAGCCAGTTCTGGCAGCATACATAGAAATAATCTCAATATAGAGATAATCATGTTACTTGAAACAATTCATTGAGGTCAGCATAAGCATTCAGCTTTCTGTACTAAACTACTTACCACACCCGTTAACATATGACCTGGTTCTGGACACCGTGAAACTTGTGTCTTCTACTTAATGCCAGGCTGGATGATTTCTTTAAGTTAGGAAGTGTCCAATACTTGCCACATATTATGATAGGAGCTAAGACTGCAAGGATGAACAAAACATGCTTGGCCACTGAGATGTAGTATGAAATATATATTTGGTCTTTGAACTAACTTCTTGGAATTGCAAAAACAATAACAATGTGTCTTGTTTGCAGATGTGATGACTGTTGTTTGGGAGCCTTCTGGGTAACTACAGTCACCTCGTTATTAAAAAGATCAAGGATTAATTAGAGGATTGATACTTTCAAGGCCTTGCTCAGCCACTGCTAAGATAGTAACTGAAGGTTTAGTTTGTCACCATGACCAGTAATTTAATTAGCCTTGCCTATGTAGTGAAGCTTCCAGCTATACTAGAAGGATTTTCTTCAGGGGGATTATTAGTAGGTACCTGGAATGTGGAATACCAGTAAAGGACCTGGAAGCTTCTTCCTCTTCTTTTGTACCTTGTCATATATAAGTCTGCTTTCTAAGGATGCAGGTTATGCCTTACTTCTGCTACATACCCCTTGCAACATTTAACATTAAACATTGTGCTACTTCATCAAAAAAGAATATAGGTTTGTTCACTTATATTTCTTAAAATTCTACTTAGGAGCAAAGAATATATGTAATTTAAATATAGAAAATAGTGGAAACATTTTTAAATTCTAAATGTTAATGGCTTTTATATTAATTAGGATTTAAAGTTGTCTGAATATACCTAAAGCATATAGGTGCTTTTATACTCAGGTACACACAGTGTCCGTTTTTATCATCCTCGCTAAGAAATTTCACAGAATTGGTGAAGTATCTGTGTGCATCCCTGTCTCTCACTCCTGACTCTTGGATATAGTTGATAGACACCTACTCCGTCCTTGTTCCCCAATTCTGGTGTAACCTTTGTTTCTTTTCTCTAGGTAAAAATAAATTTTAGTGCATATATTTTGGAAAATATGTTTTTTCTTACATCATTTTTTATGATTACAGGTATTCTTGGACACTGATAAAGATCTTATCATGAAAAATTTTTCCTAGGGTGATATGAACACACATCTATTCACCCCAGATAGGGCACAGAAGATAGACAAAAAGTATGATTATTATTAAATGTATTATATGATTATTACACCAAGACCAGTTTTAGCGACCCAGTGATTTAATTGCAGTAACTTACAGAGGAAGGCGGAGGGTTGTTTACAGGAACAATGGAGATCTCAAAGCAACCAAACCACTAGGAAGTCACTTCCTGTCTTGGATGACAACCTCACCATTACTGCTTAGATGGAGCTCCCTATGTCAGAATTACTCCTGTAGATGCTCTTCCCTCAACCTCACAGTGAAAGCTTGCTTACACAGCATTGAGACCCCAAAGCATCCCAAAATAGATTGCAACTTCCCCACAACTATTCAGGTGGATCTCCCCATGTCAAGATTACTCTCAGAGATGCTCTTCCCTTAATCTTGGGGTAAGGGCTTACTGATGAAGGGTGGATGACTCAAATGCAGCAGCATCACCAAAAATTCCTCCCAGTATAGCCAATGACTCATAGAAGCTGCATCTCTGGAGCACACTGCAGAACCTGAGGTAACTCTGCTGGTTGAGGAATCTTGAGCACACTGCACAACTTATAAGCAACTCAGTTGGTCTCACCCCACAAGCAGTTGTTTTTCCTTTATATAACATTAAGGTGGGGTCTGGAAATCTTTTCTCAGACTTGCTTAGTTCCTGAGTATGGTAGTTTGAATGTATGGCCTCGCAGACTCAAGTGTTTATTAAAACTGAGTTTTCAATTTCAGTCTCTGTCAGGAAGATCCCTGCTACAGGTGTGTCACTAGGTGTGGACCTTGGAGTCCAGCCCTGTGGTGTGTGGAGAGGAGTTTGGGTTCTGGATGTTTTGTGGTATGGCTATTGATGGTGTCTCTGTCCTTGGATCTATGAAAGGGAGCCAGCATCTTCTATGATTGATGGTGTTTCTCTAGATTCTTTAGTCTGAAATAAACCCCTTTGGCAATATGGAGCTGACTGAAACAGAGCTTCTGGACCTTCCTTCCTGGAATGTTACAGTGTCTAATTAACATTGGTCAAAGTCTGACCTTTATTGATCATTCCTATAACTTTGGGGAGTAGTTGCGTGATCTTTAATGTTCAGGTCTCCCAGAGATTTGACTTCCTGAATCAGATCTTCTGTCCTCTCTTCAGAAGAGAGTATTTCAATTTGGATGAATCTACTGAACAACAGACCTACTTAACATTTGCATTACTGTGTGACTGGTTTTATTTTAGAATGTACTTCTTTTTAAAAAAAAAAATTTATTTATTTATTTATTTGAGAGCGACAGACACAGAGAGAAAGACAGATAGAGGGAGAGAGAGAATGGGTGTGCCAGGGCTTCCAGCTTCTGCAAACGAACTCCAGACGCGTGCGCCCCCTTGTGCATCTGGCTAACGTGGGACCTGGGGAACCGAGCCTCAAACCGGGGTCCTTAGGCATCACAGGCAAGCGCTTAACCGCTAAGCCATCTCTCCAGCCCTGGTTTTATTTTATATCCCAAGTTTCTTCTATAGCAATAACTGGCTGTGGATGCAAACACAAGGGGTGGAGAAAAGAAGCATGGTGAGAAGTCTATAACAACCTAACTGGTGGAAACCCTGGCAATTAAGAACAGAAACATCAGAATTAGACTTCTAATTCATGGCATCACTGTCCTCTTCATTTACTTATATGGCTCCTCATCTGTATATCCAGTAATCACGGTTATTCCCAATGTGCTTTGTACACAGTGTTATTACATATTCAATGGATATGCTTGTAATTTCCCTGAGGATAAGAGAAGAGCCAATTTTAGGATAAAGTTGGTGTTGGAGAATAAACCCAAGAAGGCCAGAATGTTGTTTGAGGAAGAACATATTGGGGCCCTGATAGGCAAAGATTTTGTGATATGTTGTCTCTATATGATGACTGTTTCCTACACTTACACTTCAAAATAAATCATGGATACCAGGCTACCAGGCTATTAACTGATATCTGTGAAATATGAACTATAAAACTGGTTGCCATGGTGAACACTGCAGCAGCTTCTTCTTCAGTCCTGTCTCCACCAACAAACAGAAACATGGCAGGTTCATTGTTTATCAAGCAGTCAGTACTGGGACAGGGTCTCAGACAAGCTTCTGCTGCTGTTGCTATCTTTGTTTTATTTTTTAGAGGTGAGTCCAAACAGGATATCATATCCTTCCCTCACTGTCTTCAACCTTCATTAAAAATGGGAAAATGGGGGCTGGAGAGATGGCTTAGCAGTTAAGCGCTTGCCTGTGAAGCCTAAGGACCCCGGTTCAAGGCTCGGTTCCCCAGGTCCCACGTTAGCCAGATGCACAAGGGGGCGCACGCGTCTGGAGTTCGTTTGCAGAGGCTGGAAGCCCTGGCACACTCATTCTCTCTCTCTCCCCCATCTGTCTTTCTCTCTGTGTCTGTTGCTCTCAAATAAATAAATAAAAATTTTTTAAAAAAATGGGAAAATGGTGCTGGAGAGATAGCTTAGCAGTTAAGACTCTTGCCTGCAAAGCCAAAAGACCATAGTTTGATTCCCCGGGACCCATGTAAGGCAGATGCATGAGGTGGTATGTGCATCTGTAGTTCATTTTCAGCAGCTAGAGGCTCTGGTCCACCCATGTTCTTTTTCTCTCTCTCAAATAAGTAAATTAAAATATTAATTAATTTTTTAAAAAAATAGGAAAATACATGCAAATATTTAAGTAGAGCAGGGACCAATAGCCTCTTACTTTTAAGGCAACATAGCCATTTTGAGAGGTCCTGTTGGCATTATACCACATTATGAATGTGCTCTGTCTCTCTATCTTGCAGAACTGTCACTATAAAATTTAATGTCTAATGTCTATAACACACACACCATGAATGGAGCTCAGACATTTGTATGTGTGACTCTGGTAACATTCCAAGGACACCAAGTCCCATCTTTAGGAGGCTATTTTATTTCTAACACACATGAGGCTAACCCAATCCATAAATGTTCCCAGCTCATGGAAATAGTTCTATACCAACTGTAACATTTTTGTCACTGTTTTTTTCCTTGTATGTTAAATTCTGAGTTAATTTAAACCTAAAATCTCTGTAGAGTAATGGAAGTTTTTCTTTTAAATCATAACTATTATGTGTCCACTACATTGAGTTCCATTATGGCAGTCCCATGCTTCTAAGTCGAGTGATAAGAGCTTCTGAAAGCCATCCGTGCAAAGTCCTGTTAGACACTAAATTATGACAGTTTTCAGAAAGAAAGAAAACGCATGCTATTCAGTGAGCACAGGTGTATTCACACACACCAGAAAATTGAAATCCAATTCAGAAAGCAATATTGGAAGCAATTTGAGCCTGGATCCAATCTGGCTAAGGCTGAAATAGCACAAAAAAAAATGACTGAAGATGATTCTGCCATTTTTTGAGTTTATTCTCTAAGGCTGGAGCCATCAATATGGAATGTGGTTGAAAATTCACATTAAATTCCTATTCATTCCTTTTCGGCCAAATTAGGGGATGAAAGGAAATCCAACAATACTATTTCAACAAAATGTCATGCACAGAAGTTAAATAATGAAGCATAAAATATAATTAAAATTCTATTAACTTATACTAATGTAATTACATAAAGTGTTGGCTCTTTTATCCGATAACAAAGAATAACCCCTAATTTAAATATTGTATGCTTTAGATAGTCTCTTATAGTGTCACTATAAATAAATAAATATATATATATATATATATATATATATATATATATAAGAATTTACATAAGCATACATTACATTGTCTTATATTGTGAAAATAATTCATTCATACAAAATACTGTTTTGAGGATTGATTGTGCCACATACAATTTGTGAATTAAGTTAAAGAAATCTATATTTTATTAATGGAAAAATATTTTTGCCCTAAAAATATAGTCCTACCATATTTCAACTTTTAATGTACATTAAACCATTAAAGGAACATACTGTGGCTGATATTTCCTCAGGTGAGTTACTCTTCATCAGCTATGGCTTCCAGGTTCCACTCTTAGTAACTTCCAGGATACCACGTTTAACCTTGAGCACATCAAGGACATAGGACATGGTACACATTCTCTATGTCTCCTGCTCTCTAGTGATCTAGGAATTATGTGACATACCTTACAGCTGACTTCCAGCCTACCTACCTGGTCTTCATGGGAATCTGTGTGGGTGAGGCCTCCTGTCTCTGCATGTGAAATTGCACTTTCACAACTATATGAACATGTGAGGTTATCTGAGTAAAGACACAATACAATTTGTTAGCATATTCCAGTAATGATATGAGCACAAAATAATTATCCAACCTGGGTAAAAACTAGTAGCACTCACAGGTAATGTTTTGTTTTGACTTATATTTCTTTGTCTTTGTTTAACTTACATTTTATTTTAGCTTTACACAAATTTCCTTCTATATTCATGGTTCCTCAATTGTCTTAAGACACTTATAAAGAAAACAGCTTTGCTGGTTGAGCCTCGGATATGTAGGCAAAAAGAACTAACTACATGTAGATGTTGCCAGTGTGTATGAAGGGACATGGACCAATTTGGGAAGAGAAAGGAGTATAGTTCCACATGAGAGATGACACAGACCATAGCACAGGACACAGAGAAATCCAAAAGCCATATGGGAGGGCTTCCTCAAAAGAAGCATATTCAACTGTAGTCTTAAAACAGACTTCTCTAACCAAGATTTCTGATGCTGGATTCTGGGATCTAAGAGTAGCCTTTCCATTTATCTCTGATGTTAAACTCAACCTCAGCTACTTTAGTGCACCCATAAATAGGATCTTTCCTCAGAAGGATGATCTTACTTGGTCTTGTGGAAGACACCTACTTTCAGCATACATTCAGCACTCACTCTCCTTCCAACGGTTCACACTGTAGACCTCAACTAATAAGAGCAGGATTTCCAGCTGGGGAGATGACTCTGTTCTTGTCAGGTAAGCATGAGGATCTAAGTTTTGGTCTGCAGTAACCATGTAATATCCTAGGGATGGTGACAAACACCTGTGTTCACAGTGCTGGGGAGATGGAGACAGGGAATCACAAGTGCTCTCTTACTACCTAGTCTAGCCAAACAGGTGAGCTTTAGATTCAGTAAATGGTCCTGACTCAAAATGTAAGGTTGAAATCCAGTGATAAAGATCCTAATGTCAATCTATGGCCTTCATAAGCAAGTGCTCATAGTCTTTTATACCATCACAGACAGACAGACAGACAGACACACACACACACACACACACACACACACACACACACACACACACACAGAGGAGAAAAATATGGTATGTTTTTCCTGCAACTCTTTTTCTCCTTGTTAAGTGAAATAATTTACATTGTTGATTTCCATGATGTCATCCTGCTCACACATCAACCTCTCACCTCATAGTTTATTTAGGGAAGGGCAGTTCATCTGTTGCTCACCTTTTATGAGTTGTATTTTCTGCTCACCTCTGACTTTATTTTGCTGTGCTTTCATCAAACTGTGATTTCAGTATTCCCAGGAAGACACTATGCTCTATACATCTTGGCCCTGGGAAGTACCATCTTCAGATTTAAGCCAAAGGAAGGGACATTAGTTTGGGCCAGGATGGAGCACAGATTCTAGTTATTTAGCCCTTTGTGCACTATAAACATCCATTGCTCTGTTTTAACTATTGCAAATGCTCTCTCTAGACAGAAATAAAATTCTAATACCCCATGTACATTGCCTGAGATTTGGAACATTGACAGTATGAAATAAAAATTTCTCTTCTGTAGCACAGACATTCTGATATCCAATTATTTTTTACCTTCTAAGTGAAAAAAATCTCCACTATTCTTTTATAAGAATCCTCCTCCAACTCTTTAAATGTCTAACAGCAAAACCATAGCACATGATGTCAAGAATATTCTAATCACCATATGGAAAGAGCTATTTCATATTCAAGCTCACTGTCACCCAGGTGCCAACATCTTGGACAGGGTATGACATGTCAGTTTGTGTCAAAAAAGAGACATAAAAACTGGAATTTGCTAAAGGCACATAATACTGTGTGGTCACATGAATATTATAGACAACGAAAGTCTTTAATTCCTCTTGGTATCAAAACTATACATTTTAAGAAGAGTATTCAATATTTGAGAAAAAAAGTCCCCATTTTAAGTTAACAGTGCATTCGTTTTCTGTGTTTTAGGTGTTAGACCAATAATGAGCGTTTTGTAACTTTCCTTTCTTCTTTGCCTCCCAGTTAAAAGATTCACAATATATCTCAGATAGTTTTTTTTATCCCCCTCATTTCTGTAACACACACCTGAGGGCAAAAGCTTCAATAGAGACAGAATCTATTTTGTCTCATAGTCTCAGCAGTTTTATTTTAAGATGACTGTATCTACAATGTTGAGCCTGTGGTGAGGCTGAACATTCTTTCATATATTTATTGGCCATTTTTAATGGATGTTTTTAGTACTTTCCACTTTATTAGCCTATTTATTTACTGAGTTATTTTTTTTTTTAGTTTTTGATGACTTAGTTCTTTTTGTATTCTAGATATGAATCATCTATTATATGTATAGCTAGCAAAAGTTTTTCTTCTATTCTATAGGATGTCTGTTAACTCAGTTAATCATCACCTTTGCTGAAAAAGAATCTTTTTAATTTCATGCAATCTTGTTTTATCAATTTTTAGTTTTACTTTCCAAGAATGTCCTTGTCTATGCCTATATTTTGAAATAATTTGCCTATGTTTCCCTCTCACTTTTCCAGAGTATCTGAAGTTCTTTGATCCATTTTGTGTTTAATTTTTGTGCAGATGAGATCTGAGTCTGGTTTCATTTTTCTGCAGGTGGGTATCCAGTTCTCTTAGCACTATTTGTTGAAGAGGGTATCTCTTCTCTGTTGTATGTTTTTGAAAACTCTGTCAGAAATAAAGTGGTTTTAATTCTCGGTATTCTATTCTGATTTGTTGATCTGTTAATCTGTTTTTGTGCCACTAGCATACAGTTTTTGTTACTATGGCTCTTTAGTATAACATGAAATTAGATATTATGGTATTTCTAGCATCACTCTTTACTCTAATAACTGTGTGGGATAGTTGGTTCTTCCTGATGAATTTGAGGACTTTTTTATCTTGCTATGATGAAAATGATTAGAATTTTGAGGGTTAAGTTTCAACCATTTGGTCTGACTTTTAGGATGTAGAATTTTGATAGGGATTATGTTGAATCTATAGATTGACACTTGTCTATCGGTCGTTTTCACTATATTAACTCTGTTGATCCATGAGCATGGTGGGGGGAGGGTTGTCTTCACATCTTCTAGTGTCTTCTTCTTCAACCCTTTTTCATTGCTTTAAATTTTTCTCTGTACCCATCATTTAATTGCTTGCTTATTTTCTCCCTAAGAAGTATATTGTTGAAGATATTAGGCAGAGGATTGCTGTCCTTATTTCTTTCAAAGCATGCATGTTATTAATGCTATAGAACTTTTTAAGAAAATGAAAATTTATTTCTCACCATTCTAGAAACCAGGAAGATCAAAGCACAGGCAGATCTGGTGTCTGGTGAGGGCCCATTTCCTAGTTCATATATGGAATCTTCTAGCTGTATTCCCTTCTCCTAATCCCAGTGGAAGAGAGGAGGCAACTCTTGGGGGGGGGGCTCTTCTTTGAGTGTACACACCCATCTGTCAGGGCTCTACCCTTCTGACTTAACACTCTCGCCACAGCTTTCCTGAAAACCATCACATGAGTGATAACGGTCACAGCATTGAACTAGAGGAAGAGGGGGTGGGGGTCGGCAACAACTATACCAAAGTGCAAGATATACTTTTCTCCATAAACTCTTGATACTATCTAACCCATTTTCTAGCTTCTGGTTCCACAGTGATTTTTCCAAATATTGGCATTCTTTCTTTCTTTTATTAACACAGGGGAAAGAGTCCATGGTGCTAAGGCGTTTTTACCCACACCAGGCTTCCCTCTTTCGTGTGTGTGTGTGTGTGTGTGTGTGTATATATATATATATAGAGAGAGAACTTCTATAATTACAGATAACAAACCATGGTATTTTATTCCAATGCCCTGCTTTCCCCTTCATAACTCTGTTCTCTGCCATATCCCCTCCCTCTCTCAATTAGTCTCTTTTTAAATTTAATGTCATCACCTTCTTCTCCTATTATGATGGTCTTGTGTAGGTATTGCTAGGCACTGCAAGGTCTTGGATATCGAGGCCAATTTCTTTCCAGACAGTTGTATGTAAAGAGTGGTACCCTTTGGATTTTACATTCTTTCTGCCACCTTTTCCAGAATGGACCCTGAGCCTTGGAGGGTGTGAAGTGTTTTTGTGCTGGACACTCCTCTGTCCCTTCTTCTCAGCACTATGGCCTTTTGGGTTATCCCAGTGGTCATCACCATCTGAAAAGAGAAGCTTCTCTAAGAAGAAGTGAGATTAACATTAATATATGAATATGAACACTAAGTATAGTGCACTTGGGGCAATTTGGTGAGAGTAATATGTGCATTTATCCAGACATGAGCAAGCTTTATACCCCTAAGGTTCATGGCCTTCCCTGTTGTAGGCTTTTGATTAGTACTTCAGTACTAGGCATGCATTCCCTCCCATAGAGCTGGTCTTCAGTCCAATTAGAGAGCACTTGGTTTCCCTTGGAGCAGAAATGCCACTATTGTCCCCATTTTGTTATTTGGCCTGTCTGGCCAAATTTGAAGATTCCAGTGTCCACTGTTTTCACCACTGATAACTTCTGTCTCCCATAATGCTGCATACAGTGCAGCTTTTTCCAGACTTCAATTGGCTGGGCTACAGGGAGGTTTTTTGCTCAGCACCACCTTGATTTGTAATTGATTTTGCTGCTCAATCATGTGAAATATTCAGCAATAGTGTCTTAATATCTCTTTCTAACAAGAAACCAAGGGCCTTGGCAATAGCCTGTAATGTTTTGGAGGCAGCAAAGACCTCCATGGCCAATGACTCACTGGAAAGTATCTCATCCCAGGCACTGAAAATTTTCTAGTAGCAATGAATGGCTTCTGGATGTGCCATTATTTATGTCTTAATCAGAATATCTTGAATTTTTATTGACCCTCTTCTCTATCCTTCTTTTATACAATCTCTTCCCCTGAACTAGCTTAGGCCTTTCCCCTCCCTGTGATCTGTTCTTCTACTTACATATATATAATACCATCCCCTAAAGTCCTTCCCTCTCTTCCCTACACTATAGCCTTTTTCTAGCTTAGGGACCTTTGCTACTGATTTTTGGTTCCAGCTCACACACAAGTCCATATATTTGTAACTAGGATCCACATATGAAAGATAACATATAACATTTGGCTGTATAGAAATTTTAATGGGTTTGGTATGATGATTTTTATCCTGTTACTTTGATGAAATTGATCATTTCCAAGAATTTTCTGGTGGAGTCTTTAGGGTCTCTTTTGTCAAGAATGGTATCACCTACAAAGAGGGAAAACTTGACTTTTTCCTTTCTAGTCGTCAACTAAACTAAAATTAGATGTTAAATAAGAGAATCATAAAGCCAAGGAGAATTGGACTGCCCTAAAGAGTCTGTGTGTGGCCCCTTGCTTAGACATTTATCAGCCATACTGGATGAAGTTCATGCAGACATACGTCTGAACTGCAACCTTATTGGACTCAGGCCTTTTGTGGAACTTAGAATTCTCCCAATATCCATGATGGAGGAGGAGAAGGAAGTTTCCATTATTTGCAGTCTCCATGTGGTGGATTGAAACAGATATTCCTCCTAAACTCTTTTTTTTTTTTTTTTTTTTTTTTTTTTTTTGAATTCTTGGTATTCAGCTGGTGGCAGTTTGAGAGGTATAGCCTTACTGAAGGAAGTATGCAGTTAGGCCCTCATGCCAGAGTTCCCTCTCTTGCTGCTATAAATACAAATTGAGAGTATTTTAGAGCAAAATGTAAATGTAGGTCTGGAGAGATGGCTTTCCATGGAGATGTTTGCCTACAACTCCAAAGAATCAAGGGTTTGATTCCCCAGGACCCATGTAAGCCAGATGCACAAGGTGGGACATGAGTCTGGAGTTTGTTTACAGTGACTGAAGGCCCTGGCATGCCCATTCTCTCTCTGTCTCTCTGACTCTTTCTATCTCTCTCTCCCTCTCTCTAGTAAATAAAATAAAAAATAAATATAAAAATAAATAAAAAATTTAGAAAAAAACAAAAAAAAATTAAAACTGTAAATATACAAGGTGTTTTTTTTTAAATCATAGGCAATATTTATATTCTACCATACATACAGATTTGGGTTATTTAATGTCTAAGTAGAAACAGCTCCAGTGGGTCTTGGAAGATAGAAATTGTGTACAGCTCTGCTGAAGTGTGACAAATCAATAAAAGACGTAAAGAACTCAGTAGTAAACTCAAGCAGAAGTCCAGGGAAAAGGCAATCTGGAGCACTTGTGAGTATGCTGGCAGGGAAGCAGCTTCTTGCATAGAGCCAGATATACCAACATGTTCATGAGCAAGGGATGATGGGGTGGGCCATGAGTTCCCACGGGAGGTCAACAGTCTTCATTAAGAGAAAATCTATAATATGGTACTGTTTTCATCCACTCATTTGAAGTAGTTGAAAGAGAATGGATTCCCCATATGAAGATTTCTCCCAGCATGATTGGACTTGGTTCTGTCTTCATCTTGGTACATGGGTGGTCATTGAGCTTACCTTGTGAGCACCTGAGCCTTCAGTCCCTCTATTCTCTCTTCTGTTCTACATATGTATTCAAAAATATTCAAAAGTAAGGTTCAATCAATTAGCAATCTCCTGTCTATCCATATTTTCTTTGCAGTTATCAAAGTTAGGACTCAAGCTGGCCAAGGCTATTTTTTATGTTCATCCTTTTTCTTCTTTTGATTTTGCTTTTCTTGCTATTACTTTTTTAATTCTTCTGTGTCTTAAAAAGCACATAGATAAAACATGCAGAAGGGATGGTACTGAGATTTACAGAGTTGAGTAAAGGACAATTATCAAGGCTTAGAGAGCAAGAATTAGAAATATTGTGACAATTCTATCTTGATTTTTTCTTTTTTTTTTTACCACTAAATGGGTTTTATTCTCTTGAACCTAACATACGTCCTCAAATCATTAGACAAGATAGAATCAATCTTATGGACTTCAGATCAATTCCCAGTAAAAGAAAGTATTTGACATATGCTGGTTAACAAGGGAGAGATTAGAGATCCTCTCAATGGAAAAGAATCCATAGCTAGAACTTGGAACCAAGTCACAATCCTATGGAGACCAAGATTATGGATGCCAGTAACAAGTTCCCACTACTCTTTGGCCAAAAGAGGGGCTACATCCATCAAGATCTCTGTAAATTAACAATACTTATTCCATTTAACCTTTGCTGACCTCATTCTCCTTTGGAGAATCTGTTTTTCTTTTACAGAATATAGCAAGAACCAAGGAGATAAACGACCCCTTGCAAGTCAGCCAGGCCCAGGTGAAGCCACAAAGGAATTAGTGAGATGAGCAAGAGTGCTGTGTCCATGGTGAGCCTGATAATGTGCTCCAGGGTGAAGGAGACAAACACTGAGGATATTGAACACATACCAAAGCAGAAATCCAGAAGCTCCTGAGAGCTCAACACTGAAATATATTTAAAACCCACCCACCATAGCTAGGGAATATTGGAGTAGAAGGGGAAGAAATATTGTAAGATACACAGGTTGGGAAGTCATATCCACACGCATTTCCCCCCAACCCTACAATGACTGACTGCTACTCTCATAACTCACAACCTATAACCCCATGGGGAATACCAGCAACCCTACTGAGGAGGGACCTCAGCAGAATGGGGGCAGAGAGGAGGGAAACAGTACCAACACATGATGTGCACATACAAAATACATATTTTAATAAAATAAAAAACAAGGATGAGATTTTGTGAGTGGCTCTTCTGATTTACCTTCCTCTATTTAGACAATATTCACAAAGAGAGAGAAGGTGCCTTCTACACAGATTAGAACATATCACCAGAGTTTGAATCTTACTTACATTAGATATGTTCATTTTGAGAATTGTCTCTGATGTCCAGAACATTACTCTCTAATACAAACTTTCCCTTATAGTTTGCCAAAGAAGAATGATCATAGAATTGAATAATTCCCCTCTCACAAAGCCGGTGGCTCTAAGCTGTCTGTTCTTTCGTGCCTTTCTCATCTAGAAATCAATCATTTCTCATCTTTAGGAAGTTTTCAAATCTTTAATTTGTCTAGGACTTAGATTTCTGAAAAAGTTATTTAAGAAACATTATAGACACATGTTTTCATCTTTTTTATATACTATTTTATTTAATTATAATGTCCAAGAGTAGGAGTTCTTTAATTAATAACACTTGACTTCTTAGAGCTGTGTTCTTCTTTTCATTACAAACACTTTTTAAACTGTCACACCTGTATTTGTACTTAGGAGTCTCCCAGTGAGCTAAATGCATCTCTCCTCTTATATATCAGATAGAAGTGATGCATGAGTGGTGAAACTCATAGTGCTTAGGATATTCTTTAACAAGCATATTTTTAAGTCTTAGAAACAAGTTTTGTCTACTTCTACTTGCTTATTTCTTGTTGTATAGAAATAGTTTAATTCTTTTCAGTCTTTAAAATAACTTAAACTTGTAAAATTATTTTAAATTGAAGTCATTCTCTTCATTTCTCTAGGATTATATTATAGTAATTTTCAAGCACAATTCAAGAAATATAAGGTTATTTTGTTCATTTTTTTTCTTGTTTGCTTCAACCAAATAAAGTCACTAGTAGATAGTCGAAGTGTCTTGTCACCACAGACAGCTATGAAGCCAGGTTAATGCTTTCACTGGGAACGTTCCTTCATTTTCTCATCTCTATTTACTATAGATTTTTCCAAAATACTACAACCCAGGTCTGTGGCATTTCATAGAGTAATATAGGATTTAGTATATATTGTTACAATTTTATCTCACCTACCAAATAACTTATATACATACAAGTGTTTTCTTAGAAGTGCAGATTGCTAGCATGCTATAAAGGACTCGGGTAATTGTTCAACAGGACCTTCCAAGGCGATACAAATTTGATTTAATATTCTTAGCTTTGACCTCAAGGCCTTTCATACAGCTACCAACCTCAAAGTTGCATGGGTCAGACTTGTTCCAATGAAACTCATAAGCACCTCACACAATGAACCAGAATTCACAAACATGTATCTTTGTGAAATGCATGATTATCTGGAGGAGTGGATTATGTTTGCCTATAACCTAATTCTGTCTAGAAAATATCAAATTGCCAAATAAGTTGAAAAATCTTATGAAAGTGAGAAATATGTTTTTAAAAGGGTGAATCAGAAGAAATAAATGCCAGTGAGCTACTGAAAGGTAGGTTCACCTCATGCCTGCTCCTGTGGATGAGGTTAAACATGTGGCATAAGCTATCCTGCCATGATTTGAGTATGAAATGCCATACTCAGGGTCATATGTTGAAGGCTTGGTCCTCAGCTGGTGGCTCTGTTTTGTAAAACACTGGAAATTTTGGGAGGCAGGGTTTAGCTGGAGGAAATAGTTCCCTGGTAATATGGTTTGGAAGGTTATCCTTTTCTCTCTTTATTTCTTGTCCATTGTGAGGTCAACAGTGACCTTCAGATGCTCCTACTGCCATAATCCTCAGCCACAACACAGGCTCAGAATCAAGTGATTCTGCATGAGATAAGGAACTAATGCAACTTCCAACATTACGGCTCCATTTTCAACTTTGAAGCTTGGTTTCCGTGCATTAGTCATAGTTTGCTACTGCTACTGTACTATCTCACCATAGAATTAGGAAGCTCCTGGCTGAAGATATGGCCTAGCAGTTAAGGTATTTGCCTGTAAAACCTTAGGAACCAGGCTTGGCCTCCCAGAACTGGCCCCAGCCAGACCATCAGCTCCCAGCAAGCTGTTGTATTTCAAAAATATGAACTATGAAATAAGAAACTCTCCAAATGTAATGATGTCTCCAAAATTATGCCTGGCCATTTAAGTTTTGGGTATATTCACTTCCAATCTAGATTTGGGGTTCTTTAGGATGAAGGAAATGCTGTTTATTGACAAAACCTGGAAAAAAATATAGAATTGAACAGGGGCCTGAAAAGACTATTTTCACAATTAGTTTTAAAATTCCTAAGTGGAGGAATAGTACTGAATTTAAATGCATTTGTAATTAGTGTGATGCATTTTTAATTAGTCCTTCATCTTGATACCAGGTTTCAGAGAAAAGGAGGGTCCACCTGGATAATGGAATGAGTAGGGAGAGCCACCATCAAAGATGTAGCTGGCCCTGCAAACAACACATTGAAACAAGAGGGAACAGGCTCCCTGCTGCTTCTCAGACCCTTCCCCCATCTACTTTACACCACATGCTATAAGAATTTAAGCCATGGGGATTTTACTAAGCATAAATTCCTTAAGGGAGAGAGCAAGATGTTTTAATCCATATGTTGAACACTCCTGGGTTTTAGTGTAATTGACAGTTGGTAATTTTGCCACGGTTTTCCTCTTCTGCATCAGTGACTTATTGAAATGACATTTATAATAAAAAATGCAAGAAGTTATTATTCATACTTTTTCTTGCTTGAATTAATTCTATAGGTAAGCACATCAGCTGCTCAAAATTCCTGGTACATTAATCAGGAGAAAAATCATTTGAATTCAGAAAGATTTATGGTTCCACTGTTAGCTTTTGTACAAATGACTGTGGTAATCCTGTGTAATTGATGTTTTTGGTACATTTCAAATTTCAATCTCAATAATGATTTGATGCCAAGGTTTTTGGATTTAGTCCATTTGAGTAGCCATTTTCTAGTGGGGAGAGCAAGCCAGTGACACAAGAAGTTAATGTCTATTTATTTCTTTTCTTCTACTTTATCCAAATTCCATTGACGCATCAAGACTACATTCTGTCTTCTTGTGGAAGCCCCCATTGACAGTATCTGCTCTCAAACAATGTTTCTTCTAACAGAATATCTGTGAGCTATAATAAACTTACCATGATAGGTGTGTACATGGTGTCTCCAAAGGTTTGTTTTCTAAGCATTATTTTGACCCATTTGCTTACTCACATTCACCCAACACAGTGCAGGATGGTGATTAGCCACTATGTACAACTAATTGTAATATAATACTTTAAGAGTAAAATACAGAATGGATTAAGTTTATTTTTCTTGAATATACACTTAAATTAAACACTAAAGAATAAAATGGTACAAAAGATATCTAGAAAATATTTTACTGTAAATAATACCATTAATGTAAATTTGTTATACAACCTATAAAAATCCAAATTTAAATAAATGTCAATGATCAATTAGTGTACTAAAACACTTATAAGGTTATTCTGTTTTTACAAATTGGCTTGTAAAACATAGACAATGAGATAACTTGAGTGAAAATGAACAAGACTGTATCTAGTGTGTGCAATACTTCTGTTAGCTATGTTCTAATGTGGGATATCACAGGAAGCATACTGATGCTCTGGTGCTTCCAGCTACCACATATTATAGCTGTATGTATAGCAACATATTATAATAAGCATATTGATGTTCCACTGCTTCTAGCTACCAAAGTGTACAGGGCTGCATTAATATAATCAGCATATTGATGTTCCACTGCTTCTAGCTACCACAGTGTAAAGGGATGCATTATTATAATAAGCATATTTATGCTCCATTACTTCCAGCTACCCCAGTGTACATGTGTGCATTATTATAATAAGAATATTGATAGTTCACCTCTTCCAGCTACCAAAGTGTACAGTGATGCATTATCATAATAAGTATGTAGATGCTCCACTGCTTCCAGCTACCACAGTGCACAGTGACACATTATCATAATATGCATATAGATGCTCCACTGCTTCCAGCTAACACAGTGCCCAGTGATGCATTATTATAATAAGTATATTGGTGCTTTGCTACTTCTAGCTACCACAGTATAGAGTGATGCATTATTACAATAAGCATATTGATATTTCACTTCTAGTTACCACACAGTATACAGTGTTATATTATTTAAGTATTGTTCATAAAGGGAAAAATTGACCAAGGAGAAATCTCTTAAAATACCCACATAATTGCTTGGCAGAGCATCTAGTTCCAAAATCTCACAGTCAATGCAAAATAACTAAAATTACAAAAAGCAAAGAATCTGTTATCATTATAGCATATGCTAGAGATGGCAAGCATGAAGCACACTGTGACATTTGTGTGTTTCAGTGTGCCACTAGCCATGCTATGGCCCCTGCAGAATTAACTCCAGTGAGTTCATGATTTTCCTCTGACTTAACCTGGTCTTCAGGCACATGTCACATTCATTACATCCTCCTCAGCCTCCCCTCCACATCATGCCACTGCTGGCTGGGTCTATCTCTCATGTTGTAACCCTCAACACCCGTCAACATTATATTACACATCCTCAAGTAGTTCTGGAATTTATAGTCTTACTTTAAATCCAGATGTGGAAGCTTTGTGTCAGCATTTGTCTTACACATACTTTTACCTGTCTTTATTTATAGTTACTAATAGTTTTTTGTGGCATACCAATACTTATAAAAATAGCATGGGATGGGTATACCTATACCAAAGGCACATTGGCACTAATTGATAATATCAATCAATCTACATTGCCATTTGTATTATGACTGAGTTAGTCATTACTGATTTCCACTGACACAAATGTAAGTCACTTCTAAACTGCATGAATAGTCTCTGTGCTTATGAAGATAGGTCTTTACAGTTCACTAACCATAAAGGAATAAGTGAATAGAAGTATTTCCTCCACAAAAGATCAAGTAGGCCATATTAACATATGAAAACAATAAGGCAATATAGGAGTGCATGTGGATTATTCAAGAATTGATTATTTATTCTGAAAACAGCCCTGGGTGTTTTTTGTGCTTCTCAAAATATGTACAATTTCAGTCTTTATCATTACAAATTAAGATGTTCCCATGTATTGCATGACAAATGATTATTCTTTTTACCTTCGAAAATTTTATCTTATGCCTTGCAAGCAAATACACACACACACACACACACACACACACACACACACATGTACCCATTGTCTTACACTGAATGTACTCTGCCCAATACAGATCTTGGGGCAAAGGAAGTTAGGACATTCAGCCAGCATAAGAGTTTGAAGATATTATGTTCTCTTCCTTGCACAAGCCTTCTCAGAATACATTACTAGAATAAAATAGCTCAAAATTTGGGCACACTTTTAAGTAGATCTTCCTAACCTTGACATCTAATTTGTTAATATTTCATTTGACTAAGAAACATGCCTGTATTGTATTAATTACTCAGTCCTTCCCAGGTTCCCACAAGCTTTAATTAGTGAAAAAAGTTTGCAGGACAAGTGCTAATTTGAATGTCAACAATTTTGTTTATAAATTACATCTAAAGGTAAAATTTTGGAGTACTTCACCTTCCTTCATACAGCAAGCTGCAGTCAGACTATGCCAAGGACTTGCTGCAGCTCTCAAGCTTGGAAACCTTCTGCTTCATTAGTTTCCTTACACTGGACTGTGACCAAAATTTCCTTTGATTTTTGTTGCTATGTAAGCTCCCATTTCATAACTCTGTCAAGAAATAATTTACATACACACACATACACACTCAAAGTACTTTTAGAACAGTCTGTATGAGTTCTGCTAATGTACATGTAACCAGTATAACTCCAAATTAACTAATAGATTTTGACAGGGTCATTTTAGAAGAAAAGAAAAAGAGAAGACACTTGAGTACATCCATCTTTTCCAGCACAAATTATAGTGTTGCATATATTTTTATTTGCTTATTTTAGCATTACACATTTCCTATAAGATACTCTTTCTTATTCTAAATAAGGAATTGTCATCCTTTAGTTGAAGCTTTGTACTTTGTTTACAAATTCTTAACCTTGTAGGAATAAACTATCCAAGTGTACACACATTCTTCATCACTTATATTTAAGAGATATTTCCTGAAACACTTGTATCAGAAGAACATTTCATATGTTCTCACTACCTCCAAAGCCAGCAGGAGTAGACTGCATGTGCCTGCCTAGCAGCTTATATCCACTTAGAGAGCAGATGCATGCCTTCAGAGATCACTGATAATAAAACCATAAGTTCTGCCACACTATTTAGATATTTGCAGTTTGAAAAGAACCTCAGATCCTCAAAGGCCTTGAGATTAGAACTGAATCTGCAAAGGGATAAAGACAGCAGGAGTGGTTAGCATCTGGATTTCAGGAGCTCTGGGGTTAGGTAGGCTAGGAATGCCCTATTTCCTAAACTCTGAGTATTGAAGGCTTCAGCAAGAGAGTAGCTTTCATTTCTTATTGCGGCTGGTTAACTCCATCAGTCTCTGATATGGAATGCTTGTGAATGGAAGGATAAAAGAAGGGAAAAGTAGTAAAGAAGAAGAAAGAGAGAAAGAGTACAAAAGCTGAAGTGAGTGAAGAGGGGAAAGATGAGTAAAGGAGAAGGGAAGGCTTTGCAGTTAGCTTCTCATTGCTGAAACAAAATACCCACCCAGAAGCACCTAATAGAAGGAAAGGATTTATTTCAGATTACAGTTTCAAAGGGAATTTTCATCATGGAGGGAAAAGCATGGGAAGAATAGATAGCAGGGAGTCACATCTCATCATATCAGCAACAGGAAGGCAATATAGATTGTTAGGCCCACCTGTAAACCTCAAGCCTTGCCCCAGTGAAATGTCTCTTCTGCAAGGCTCCACTTCCCAAAAGCCCTACAACTATCTCAAACAACCACCATCTGGGGATAAAGTATTTAAAACTCATGAGGCAATGATGGTCATTTAACATTCAAACTACCACAGAAGGGAAAGGAGGGGAGTTAATGAATACTAAAGGAGAAGAGAAGAGAGGAGAGGAGAGGAAAAAAGAGAAGAGGAAAATACTACTAGCTACCATATGAACAAATGGAGTCCTCATTGGAAGCACTTTGTCAGTCTCATTTAAAAACTGAAAAACTTACTAAATGCCATGAATTATATTCTTTACTTATTATCAAGCCAATAGAAATGAAAATATGCAGCCACACAAACATCTAGAAACACTTCTAACATTCAATCATTTGGTAACTGAATAAATAAGATATTATGCTAAAATAGGGCATGTAAATTCAGGAAAATAATATTAAGCAATAAAAATAAACTAATTTCTGATTCATACTATAAAATGCTGAACTGTAATAATGAATAATACCTAAAGAATCTTAACAAAAGAAGCCAGAAACAGTAGAATACATATTGTATAATTCTATTTGTACCAAAGGATCCTAAGAGACAAATTGACAGAGTCCAAAGGGAAAGAAAGATGTGGTTTCTTGAGAGCAGGGTGGGCATGATGAATGGAGGGAAAGGGTTTATACTAAAACAGCTGAGGTAACTGAAAACAAAAGGAAACCAGTATAGAATAATCCCTTATTTCTTTTGAGCTTGATGGGCCCAGCGCATAGCACCTTAATGTTTCAATAATGTGGTAGATTTAGAATAGCCAATAAGACTGAGGATGGAAGGAGGTAAGATTTTTTTTAATTAAACTTGGGTATTTTTAAACCAGGTGCTAGATATTGGTGCATCTTATAATATTCCCTTCTATTTTGTGTATATTTTTAAAGTTCCATAAAAAGTCAAACAAACTACACAGCCTAACAAGCTGTTTCAGGGGAATAAAACAAGCAAACAAGCAAATAATGTAGAACAAATAAGTGTTCTTCCTCCAGGAAAGGACAGCTTGTAATCTTTGTAACCACATTAGAGTGCCTATGTAATTAGCTGTCTTTACTGGAGGGTTATTTAAGAGCCAGTTTTGGATAGTGTACATGCAAATTATCCAGGCTGAAGCTCCTCCTCACAGGAGGCTAGACAATGGGACTTATTGTCTCCAGAGGAACAACTGGGCTAAGAGTCAACAGAGGGCAGAACTGGAAATCTCTGCCTAGGAAATCCCTCTGAGCATGTCTAGGGCTTAGGAGAAAAACATGTGCTGGAGTCCCAAGGTGCTTGGCCTCTTCACCTAAATTGAGGTTTAATTTATGCCTCACTTCTTCAGAGTATCATTTGCACATACAAAAATGTTTGAAAAGTAGAATTTACCATTATTAATTTTTCCAATGTAAACATGAAAATCAGTTTCACATATGGATTTAGTCCTATAAAATTAATCTAAGAATTAAGGAGTTAATTAACCAAATGTTAAATGACATATATCAACTGCTAAGTCAAATAGTTCTCCTAATACAAGCATGTGGTGCACACCCATGTGCAAGTGCATTCATATGGATGCCTAAACCTCACATGGATACATGATGTTGGGACTCTGACTTCCAAGAACCACACCGTGTCAGCCCATCTTCCCACCAGCAGCTTGACATCCAGCAGCTCCTCTTTAGAGTCTTGTTTTTAAAGGTACTCTGAAAGGTAGTATATTTCCTGCATAGCATGTACACAAAGATTATTTAAACTACAAAGAAACACAAAAACACAATCACTCTTGTGTAGTCAGTCTGTCTCATGCTGAGTAAGCACTGACTGAAAGAACAGCTGGTTCTTAAGATCCCTAAAACACAGAAGGCAGAAGGGAGATAAGTTTTGATTTATTTTATTTTATTTATATTCCTTTGATTGATAGCTTCCATATTTACAGAAAACAAACCATGGTAATTCCCTCCCCTCCCACAGTTTCCCCTTCACAGATCTACACTCCATCATATCCCCTCCATCTCTCCATTACTGTCTCTTTTATTTTGATATCATCATCTTTTCCTCCTATTATGGGGGTATTGTGAAGGTATGACTAGGAACTGTGAGATCATGGATATCAAGGCCAATTTCTGTCTGGTCAATTGCATTGTAAGGAGTACTACCCTTCCTTCGTCTCTTACATTCTTTCCACCACCTCTTCCTAAATGGACGCTGACCCTTCGAAGGTGTAATAGAGATGTTTTAGTGCTGAATATTCCTCCATCATGTCTTTTCAGCACCATGGTGTCTTTTGGGTCATCCCAGTGGTCATAAAGAGAAGCTTCTTTATCCAAAAGTGAAAGCAACATTAATATATGGGTATGAATATTAAGTAAAGTGCTTACAGAGAAGTTTGTGAGAAAAATCTATACATTTATCCAGACAAGAGGAGGCATTACACTCCTAATGCTCATGACCAACGTCTCCATAAACTTTGGATTAGGTTTTCAGTACCAGGTATGTATTCTTTCCCATAGAGCAGGTTTCTAATCCAATTAGAGAGCAGTTTGTTTCTCCCATAACTGACATACCACTATTGCACCTGTTGGCTCATTTGGCCTCACTGGCCAAACTTGAGGCTTGCAGTGTCCTCTGCTTTGGCCACTGATAGCTTCTGTCTTCCATAAGGCTGCATGCAGTGCAACTTTTTCCAGCTTTCTGTTACCTGGTCTACCAGGAGGTTTTCAGCTCAGCCCGTTTGATTTCTCAGTGATCTTATAGCCCATGTACATGGAGTCTTATCATCTATTCCTGGTGGGAAACCAAGAGCCTCGACAATAGCCTGTAATAATTTGGGGCCATTAAGAACCTCCCTGACCAACAACTCACTGGAAGATATCCCATTCCTGGCACTAAAATTTTTCTAGTCTATGGCTACTGGGGTGTACTATTTTGCATGTGTAGTGGTAGGGGCATATACCTTTAATAGGCTTGACCTCTAGCCAAGCATACAAAATAACTGAAGCTTATTATATAACCATGTAATTCAGTACCTCTTATGCAGATGAGACAGTTGTATGGAGTGTAACTGCATGTACAGCACATATATAAGTTCTCACCTCTGCTCTGCCCTGCTTTGCATTGCAACTGATGTCTGTGAATATCTATTCCATGTGCCTTCTCCCAGCTGGGCTTATGCTGTCCATGAATTTCCCTGGAGCTGCCACTTCTAATACTTGGTGTACTGAGAAGGATGAGGTGAGTGAAGACTCTGCCCCCCCCCATAACCACCCTTTGGGGATCCTACACTGGATATGTAGCCCCCAGATAAATGGTGGTATCCACTGGCAGTCTCTGGATAGACTGGGCTCCCACTGAGGACTGGTGGGAAATTAGTACCAATCTGGCTGAAATGACAAAGGCCCTGGAAAAACTGGAGGGAGGAAACCCACTGGTCCATCAGACAATAGCCCAGTTGATTGCTTGCCTGTTCCTGTCTGTAGTTATGCAAGTACAGAGAGACATGACTTACAGGAACTGCAAGAGCAGGTTCTGTCTATATCAAGACAAATAAGAAAGAACAGCCAAGATTTGCAGGAAAAGCTGTTGGCACTGTGAACAAAGGAGGTAACTTTAGGGAAGGATGGCTGGTGGCAGTGGAGCAATAGTTGGACTTCTCAGCCTTGAAAAATCACCCTGGAGATGAAACTCCATGGTTGGTGATTCCAACTTTTATGTGACTTCTGTTATTCCAGGTACATCTAGTCATACTCCAGACTTTGGAGGTGGAGGAAAACGTCCCAATGCAGAATCGAAGGAACCCATGCCACCTGGAAAACCACATATATGACATATATGGACATGGAATTGCAGGAGATGGCTAAACAATGTAAACAACAGGTGGGAAAGACCATTCTTGCCTGGTTATTGTGGTTATGGAATGATGAAGCTGATAATCACTGATGAAATGGCAAAGATGGCTAGAATTACAAATGTTGGTCATTAGGACAAAGGTTGCAGGAAGTGTGATGTATGGCTCCTGATGCAGAAACCAGTCCCTAGCCAACTGACTGATGGCAGCTGTGCAAATGGAATGGACAAATGACAGGGACATGCCAGACAAGATCAGTAAATGGATCATCTACCCGGACTTGGTGCAGGAAGATGGACATGTGGCAGATGATATTTAGGCTGAGTTTTAGGAGCCCAGATGAGGAAATACTTCCCTCTCAGATGAAGGATATGACTGTGGTGACTGGGACTCTGGGTACACTTATTTCACTTAGGGCTCACTTATTTCGCTTCACTGATCAAGTTGTTCACGTGGTGGCTACTGTGCTGGCCCACCTGTGAGATGTTGAAGTTAGGTGACAAGGCAAGCAATGCCGCCACTGACAATGTGTGGTCTAGGATCACCAAAGGGGAAGAAAAACTAAAATTTAAAAGCTAAATTTCCAAGGCAACAGAAGGTAGACTGACAAAAGTGACCGAAAGATAGTTATGGTTTGACTTATTGGCCCCTACTTGATCACATGATATTAGGTGGCCAAACTTTGGATGTGCTGTTGTTGCCAAAACAGTGGTATACTCCATTGCCCACATCTCTTCAAATATGAGAGATAAGTCTGGATGACAATGCCCCCAATTAGGACACTGGTCAAGGTGTTCCGACTATGGGGAACCAAGGTGACCAGCTGCCTCATGTGGAATTAACTATTTATTGTATAACACAGAATGCCTAAGTGAAATTGTGCTTGTTGACACTGACACAGATACCACCCTTATCTTTGAAAATACTTTGAAATTTAATGGTCTGATGGTCACTATAGAAGGATATGGAGGACAGCAGATAAAGGTCAGGCAAATGTCTGGCACTGGGGATAGGAGACCTCATCACTACACTGAGTGTGTTGCCCACAGCTGAGTACATCTTGGGGGTATATGTCCTGCAAGACTTTCAAATTATCATAGTGGGAGGGGACTGTTGCCTCTATATACAAACTGTAAAACTGGCTGTGTGGGGGCACCTACATCATGCCCTGATATAACTACCACAGGCCTCCCAAATAGTGACTGTGAAGCAATATTGATTTCCAAGAGGATGTGCAGAAATCAGAGCTACTATACTGAACTTGGAAGAAGCAGGTATCATCAGACCAGCACATAGTCCATACAACTTCTCAGTATGGCCTGTCCAGAAGCTTGATGGTTCCTTGATGAGAAATGGATAAATTTATGCCACCACAGCACACTGCACAACCAAACATCATGAGCATCATGGACCACCTTGCCTATGAACTGAAACTTATGATGTCCTGCATTTAGCTAATGTCTTCTTTTCCCTTGACATTGTGCCAAAGTGATCAATTTGCTTTCACATAGGAAGGCCGACAATGGTCTTTTATTGTCCTTCCCCAGAGCTTTATAGCCCCACAATATGCCATGGACTGATTGATTGGTTGAGTAGGAAAACCTGACATATGTTCATGTATGTCATTATATGGATGATATAATGCTTGCTTCTGATTTTCCTACAGATTTAGAAACCAGTGCAACCAGCTTATGCAATGACTTAGGTAGATGGGGGTATACAATGAATGCCAACAAGACAGAGGCATTGCCAGAGACTACTATAGACAAAGTAAAGGCATGCCCATGGCTGAAAATGGTGAAGCAATTATAAGCTTCTTGGGTGTTTGGTAGGGTACTAATATATCTTCATACCCCATTTAGCTCAGACTGCCATTATGCCAACTGACAAAGAAGGGGGAAGCTTGGGATTGGACCCCAGACATAGCAGCAGCTTTCAAAGAGGACAAACACCTAATGACCCAGGAGCAGACCTTAACTTTAGTAGACCAACATGCTACCTTTCAGCTCAGAGTTCATATAGCCCTGGACAATATAGTTGAGGGCTGTGGCAGTTCAGAGGGAGAAAACAAGTCCCTGTAGGATTCTTGTCTCAACTGTGGAAGGAAGCTGAAGAATGGTATTCCTTTATTGAGATGCAATTGGCTCCAGCTTTGCATGCTACACTGCACATCACAAGCACTAGCCTGCAGGGTACAGCCTATGCATCCAATA
Source organism: Jaculus jaculus (assembly GCF_020740685.1). Lineage (NCBI taxonomy): Eukaryota > Metazoa > Chordata > Mammalia > Rodentia > Dipodidae > Jaculus > Jaculus jaculus. The sequence continues at coordinate 60,209,607 of NC_059103.1, read as the reverse complement.
GAGAAGGGGATGAAACACGGGTGAGGAACCCTCATTCAGGATCCACACAAACCCAAACCTTGGACTAAGTGGGGTGCTTATTTAAACTAACTAGTCCACTATTTCCTGTAGTCCACTATTTTAAGAGTTACTGGCAGTACTTGGACCAGTGACATATGTGACCAAGGATGGAGATCAGGATGATAACACTCAGGGGAATCACAAACTCCAAGTCCATACACAGATGTTCTGGGAACCCCTCTCCAAAAGGTGTGGTATATAGATCGTTCCTACAAAAGGAACCCATCCACTGGGGTTGCAGTCATCTTTCAGCCTTCTATAGAAACCTTCTGGTATGAGATGGGACAAGGATGGTTTAGTCAATGGACTGAGTGATAAGCTGTCTGGCTAGTACTCATGCAGGAAGATTCTCCTGCAGCAGTTTGTACAGATAGTAGGGCTGTATATATATGGCCTAATCTTATGTTTGACCCAATGGAACTCCAAGGAACAGGAGGTAGTGAGATGACTTTTGTGGGGGAAACATATATGGAAGAAATTATGGGAGATCGATCCTGGGAAGTGGACTGCCATTTATCATGTTTCAGGGCAAAAACCCAACCTGTCTCCTACTAATGATGTGGCAACACATTACAACACTCTGGATCAGATGTAAGACATAGGATTCAACCCCAGGCAGTATAGAACATTGGCTACACAAGAAAACTGAGTATGGTGGAAATAAGACTCTGCAGCATGGTGTACAATGATGGGGACCACAGCTTACTGCTGAGGATGCAAGGTTAGCTTTACAACAATGTCCATGGTGTGCAGAGCATGGGCCACCCCACAAGGGACCACAGTACAATCCTAGACATGTGAAACAAGCTTTGTAATGCCTTTCTGCCTGGTATGTGCACCATATTGGTCTGCTGTCCTCAATTTCTGGTTTAAAGTATCTCTTTACAGCAGTAGATACAACCATTGCATTAGGCTTTTCCTATCTAGTCATTATCCTGTCTCATTCTACAACCATCTGGGCCTTACAACTGGCATCTCAATATGAGATGCCTATGAAGATCCAAAGTGACCAAGGCCATCTTATGGAAGAACTATGGCAGCACTTCTCCCTTATAGGGTCATGTGATATACAATGGGTGTGGACAGATGCAAAGTGACTGGCAGACATGGCCCCAGTGTGTACTTAACAGCAAATTAAGGATGTTACTAATAGGGAGTTAAATTGGATACCTTCCATATTCTGTAATGTTACAATACAGAATAGGAACATGCGGGGATGGCCACCAAGCCCACCAACTTTTTTCTCCCAGGGAATATTTGGGTATATAGGAGATTTGGTTGGCATTACCTCCTTGCTTGCTTGACAGGATGATGTACTTAGGGACTTCCATTCATACCTGGCCAAACCCTAAACACTCTCTCTCTCTTCATGACCACATAATTTGGATACTACGATGCATCACTGTATCAAAGCCACCTTTGAATTGTACAGGCCACCAGGTGGTTTTATTCCATGACTAGATTTGTCTCTGGGTGGGCACAATAGTCCTTGCCCAACATGTGGCCCAGAGTTTGATTATAACTTTGCAAATACTTGATTTACTGTTAGATGAGACAACACAGAGTAGGACGGTGGCATTAATGAATAGGATATCCTTATATTTGCTTACCACTTCCCAAGCTGGGGACCTGTGCCGCCTTAGTTATCGAACGTTGCATTTGTATCTTAGATCATATACAGGATATTTCACAGGCATTATAGAAAATGGACATGGAGTATATATGCTCATCAAACTTCCTGGTAAGCACTTCTCTTAATGTTCACACCCATGTATTAATGCTACTCTCACTTTCTCATTAGAAAATTTTCTCTTTTCAGAAGGAAGTGACCTTGGGATGACTCAGAAGGCATCACATTGCTAACAAGTGACAGAAGAATATAAGAGCTGAAGGAAGAAGGATGGGACTCCTTACAAGGTGCTCCTCCAGGCACAAAATGGCTTGGATATCCATGACCTTGCAGTGCCTGACACTACCTACACAGGACCATCATAATAGGAGGAAGAGATGATGACATCAAAATAAAAGAGAGACTGATTAAGAAGGGGAGGGGATATGATGGAGAGTGGAATTGCAAAGGGGAAAGCTGGGGGAGGCATGGAATTTCCATGGAATATTTTTTACAATCATGGAATTTGTTAATTACAAAAAAGAAAAATTAATTAAAAATAAATGAATTAATTAATTAAAAAATGTTTTATAAATGGCAGGATCAGGGCAATAGTGAGCTGCTGACTGAGACCATGGCTATCCACTAGCACTGTGACTTTACATAAAAGAAAAATAAATTCTGTATACAAAAGGAAAATTTACAATTAAACAGTAAAAAAGTTAATAGATAAAGGATATGTATAGGGATCCCTAAAGCAAGATACACACATGAGCTTAACAAGTGCATGGGAAACTATTCAGTGTTATTAGTCATCAGCTCAACACCAATCAAAACCATGATGAGTAGCAACCACATGATTCATCAGAGTGGTTAAGAGAAAGGTTGGGAAGTAAATATTGTCAAGAATGAGAAGTTGATGATGTGAGTCTTCAACAGGCTAAGCCTAGAGTCACCACTGAACTAACCAATGTCTTTCCAAAAGGCATTGAGGATAGATGTTAAAACAAAATAAAGACCCAAGGACTCAAAGCAATTCTATTCACAGTGATACAATGGAAGATACAACTTAAATGTCCATCAACATGTGGATACAGAAACAAAGTACCATGTGAGGGAGAAAAGCTAGAATAAACAGTAACAAATGTACATGACTGTGTGTGTGAGTGTGTGTGTGTGTGTGTGTGTGTGTGTGTGTAACACACACACAGGTAAAGATATGAAATGAAGTATATCAAAACTTGATTAACACATTTTTATTACAATAAACTAATAATTAGAAATGCTAAATTATGTAATTTTATTTACAATCCAAACATGGAAGCATGATTATTTGCTTATCTTTTATGAAATGCAAAACAGTGCCTGAGAAGAGATTAGTATTTTGACCTAAATCAGCAAGCTTCTGAATGGTTGGCCTTCCATTTAAAGTTAGTCCATGCACTGCTGGGGTTTTAATTATGAGTCATAACTTTCACTGTGTGCTAAAGAACAAAATTAGAGACATGAGGCCTGTTAACTTCAGATTCTGGGACAAGCACCAACAATAATCAATTTAGGAGAGGAAAGGCTTTACTTTTGTTTTAGAGCTTTGAGGGAATTCTTTATTATGGTGGAGGAGAGGAAGCTGACTCACTTCATCATACATCCATACCAGTAGGGAGCACAGGAATTATAAGCAAGCCTGAGAGGACTCTGAACATACAGAGTAGGACTGGATTCAAGGTCTGTTCCCAGTGAAAAACCTCCTCCAGCAGTGTTCTACCTGCTAGAAACTAAGAGGAAGTTTAATAAAAAATACCTAAAGCTATGAGATACATTTGTTTTTAAGCCACCACATTTCACTCCTGGCCCCCATAGACTCATGACCTTCTCACAGTGTAAAATGCATTCAGTCAAACTTCATCTTCATTTTCTTTACCAACAATGACATTGCTCAAAAGTCCACAGTCTCAGATGACATTAAAGATAGTCTATAAAAGCTGTAAGATCACGTGTTATACAATTGAAACACACAGTGGCACACAGTAAACAGTCCCATTGAAAGAAGAAAGCATAATAACAAGACCAATGCAAAATCAATAACCAGCAGGTAAGCACCAATATCTATAGTACCATATTTGGCATCTGGGAACCATGGTGAAATCCTATGGTTCCAAAAGACTTTGGGAACTTTTTGCCCCTTTACATTACATATTGATCTCCAGGCAGATCCTCATGAACTAGAACTAGCAGATTTCCATGGTAGCCATTTCATTGTCCTGGTATCTCCAAATTCCTGGGGTCCGCATTGGTATTTATGGACTACCTTCATAGCTCCATACAATGGTCTTGCTGTCCCACCATAAAGGGATCTTAATCCTGCTTCACATAGCCACAGTTCAGTAGTTCCTGAAGCTGTGTGCATGTCATGACCCTCTTTCGTACATTTCTCATGCTTCTAAAGGCAGTACCAGGTGGTTAGAATAGCCACATTTGTAAATCCACAGGGGTGTGGGGGGGAATCGTTAACCTTGATGAGCAGGATACTCCTTTACCAGTCCTCCTTCAACCCCTCTGCCCCCATTTCAAAATAATTTGCATTCTTACTGCTTTGAGCCTTCTGTGGGCTAAGTTGCACCCTCAGTGCATCTTCTCCATTTTCCCAAGTCAAAACAGTTGATCCACCTTTAATAGTGGTAAGCTCCTAAAACCACAGTTTAAGATGCCTAAAATCAGTCTCTGTACCACAAACTTTGAACTTGCTTTTATTGCCATATATATCAGCTTTGTATTTTTCTTTTCCTTTTTTTCATTCATTCTTTCTTTTTGTTTGTTTGTTTGTTTTAGTGAATGTTGCAGTTATCTTCATATTTCTTGGAAAATCAATCAGCCAGAAGCCACTTATGGGAGAAAAGGGTTCATTTCAGGCTTTCAGATTCCAAATAAAACATCATTAAGGCACAGGAAACTAGCTCATTTCAGCATCCATAGCAGAGAGAAAACTGCCAGAACTTGGAAGCATGACTAGCCAGAGTTGACACTGGCTCTGTACACACTCAGTAGGGCTGGACTCAAGATCTTCCCACTGCAACATGCCTCCTCCAGCTGGCTGAGGACTAAATGGGAAGTCTTAATCTTAATCAAAAAGATTACATGAAGCTAAGGGGAATATAAATTTGCATTTAACCAACCACAATGAGTAACACAAATTTTAAGTTAATATAGAAGCATACACACATTGAATCTGGTACCCAACAAATAGAGAATATATATTATTTTCAATCACATATAAAATAAAAACCTAGAACACAATTAGTTATAAAGTCTCAAATTCATGGTGAGCAAAAACAGTAAAATTTTCACCAAAATGAGATATAGGATGAACATCTCAATATATGTCATATCTTTTATTGTATAATTTTGTGCTAAGCACTCTAGTCTATTAATTTTAAATTCAACTTTGCTCAAAGTCTCATGACATAAGTAGAATGCATCCAGCCTTCCTACCAGTAGCCCAGTATCAACAAACTTCTCTCCTTCACCTTTGAAAGGTCATAAGGCAAGCCTTCAAGGCCCACAATTACCTCTGCATTTATGATTTTCAAACTCTCACCGGAATAGCCCATGAATCTCTTCTTATAATACTATAAGCTTCTCTAGTACAAAGTACCAAATAATTCCACATTTCTCCCACAAACACACTCTAAAAGACCAAAAACCCATGTCATATTTATGGAAAGAATAGCTCTCCTGGCACCAATTTTCTCTGTTGCAGTTACCTTGTCATTTCTGAGACAAAATGCCCAACAAGAAACAGCTTATAAGAAGAAAGGGTTTATTTCAGGCTTACAATTTGAACAGAAAGCTTTATGTTGGTAGATGAAACTGGCTTGCTTCATCATACATCCATAGCAGAGAGTGAACGCAGCAAACACCAGCTGACTGTGAATACACAGAGGAGCACTGCACTCACAATGTACCCCAGTGCCACAGCTCCTCTAGCAAGACTCTATCTGCTGGAGATTAAATAGGAAACTTAATCAAAAATACTTAAGCCTTTGAGGGATATTTACACTCAAACACCACAAGGCCCAAACAAGGACTAGAACAAGTTTTCTCTGATAAGAAAATTCAATTGCATTTTCTCTTCTAGGAAATAAAATCGACTGAAAAGTTTAATAACAGAAGTAAACACACATGAATGTGGTGGTGTGAGTCTGTAATGACATGTGCTGAATGAACTAATATACTCATGTTTCACACTGGTCCACTTCCTGCATGCCTTGGCGTTGGAGGGAGGAACAAAACAAACACCAGTGAGACAAAAGTAACTAATTCATGAACTCAAGTATAGGCAGCTATCCATATTCTCTGGTTTCACATCTACGGATCCAACCAAGTATGAATAAACAAGATGTTTTAAAAAGCTGACTGTATTGAATATACATTTCACAAATAACATATTATAACAACTGTTTTCATTATATGAAGTATGATAAGCCATCTAGAAATTATTTGACATGTACAAAAGGTTTGGTATAGGTTACACACCAATATCACACCATTTTACTTAAGGTATTTGGACATCTTTAGCCTTTCCTATCTTCAGGAGTTCTTGTAACCTATTCCACATGAGAATTAAATGATAATTGTATTTCTCATTTACTATCTTAATTCCAACATGATTCAAACAATCTAGGATTAGATTTTCCAGTTTTTGACTTCATGTGTAAAGTTCCTAAATGAACCATGAAAATCATCTACTGAAAGGACTGGACTTTGGGTTGAGTGAAGCTCTCTCCCCACCAGGCTTATCCCACTGCATTATGATACCTTCCTGTTCTTGCACAGGACACCAGTGGGCTTGTAAAACAAGTGCAAAGATGACTGTATGTGTAGATCTAGCACCTCCCTTAGGGAAGAACACTTCTGTAATAACTTAAAATGTTGAAGTAAGTAAGCCATCAATGTTGTAGCATCATAATGAGCCAAAGACATAGCTTGACAGTTAAGTCACTTGTCTGTAAAGCCTAATGACCAAAGCTTGATTCCCTAGTACCCTCATAAAGCCAAAGGCATAAGGTGGCACATGCATCTGGAGTTAATTTGCAATGGCTGTAGGCCACCTCATCCCATTCTCTATCTGTTGCTGTTCTTTCCATATCTCTCTCCTTGAAAATAAATTTCAAAAAATATTTTCAAAACTCATAGTAATAATTTAGACAAGGTTCATTGCTGATTACTTAAAACTCTTGGACATGAACCTTTAAGAAGGAACTTTTCACAGCAGTGTCTCTGCTCAAACACATGCCTATGGCTCTGGAGCTTCTAAACAAGTCTGTAAGACTTGGGTAGTCTTTCCTGTGTAAGGTGGAGCTTAGAATAGTGATGTTCCTTCAAATGCTCACCACCACACAGGCTGTACAGAGGGAATAAAACTCAGTAAACATTCCATGAGGTTACTAGACAAATGTCACTGTATCCAACTGACTGTGATCACCAGAAAGAAACCACTCTGACATCAGAGATCCATTGGTGATGCTGAGGGCATAGCTCCTTGCTCCACACTCTCTGGGCAAACTTCAGAAAGATGTGTTTTTGTAAACTTCTGACAGTAAATAATGCCAACATATAATTGAAGGGGCACCTGCCTATTAAGCTAGCTTCCTGTCACAGTCACAGAGGACAAAGAGAAACTAAGATGCTTTCAGGTGGGACTTTGGATGACTCATGAAGTGAATTCACATTCACTACTAGATCAAAGCTTGGGAATGAAAAAGATGCCAGTGTCAAAAACCAGGAATATTAGATTAGTTAATATTATTGTTGTATGATTTTAATTCCTTAATTCTATAAAATGTTACTATGGGGAAGGTGGTTGGAATAGGTATGAAATAGACATATCAATCTTGAATGAAATTAAGTTAAAGATCAATCATATTCTTCTAGCATAAGCTATTTAAAGTCTCATCTAGAAGCAAAGTCTGTGGCTTTCACAGGCATCTTATTCACACCTCGCTCCTTCAAAAATAAATTACTAAACCTGCCTCAGAGGTTAAGATCAGGGTAAAAATTTCCTTAGCAGTCTGTAAAGATTTAAAGTGGCAGATGTCACAAACAGCGTAAGCTTCTTGCATTTCTGTATTACAATATTTCAAAGGTCACTAATAATTATGGACATCAAAATTCCATGAGTATTCAACTTTTTCTTTGTCCACATATTTAAAATTTCCATCACTATAAAGTGTTTGTAGTGGTGAGGGAGATGGCTCCATTGTGCAGTTAAAGGAAAAAAAAAAGTAAAACTTGCTATGCAATCCTGACAAACTGAATTTGGATCTTCATTAAACCAAACACAGTGGTGGGAGGTAAAATTCCCAGAATCCTGAAGCTCATGGGCCAGCTAGACTGGACTTCCCAGCAGCAAACAGGAAGAGAGTCCCTATCTCAAACAAGGTAAGAGGCAAAGACAAAAACCCTGAGGTTGTCCTCTGACCTCCACATGCACCATGGCACAGGCATGCATGTGCACATACACATAGAAGCAGTAAAAGAACACAGTGTGTTTAAATATTATATTCAAAGTGATCACTGAGCATGTAGTCCGTGGTTTGGGGAAACAGAGCCAGCTCTCCTCACTGGAGCATGTAGTCCAATGGTTTGGGGAAACAGAACCAGCTCTTCTCACTTGAGATTTCTGAGGTCTGTTGATTGTTGCTGAGATAGTTGTGAGTGGATATAGCAAAAAGTATACATAGGGATTATGTTCACATTGGTATTGCCCCGACTTGCCTGAAATTCACTATGTAATCTCAGGCTGGCCTTGAACTCATAGCAATCCTCCTACCTCTGCCTCCCAAGTGCTGGGATTAAAGGCATGTGCTAGCAAACCTACCTCAATTGATATTTTTTGGTAAAGTATTTCTTGATTTGTTGTTGTTGTTGTTGTTGTTCTCCTAGAAACACTGTAATTCCTACTTTGCAAGCACTCCTAGTTGAAGTTGGAAAATGTGTATTTAAGATGCAACACACACTACCCACTGGACTTCAACCTTTAATAAACAATATTGGACCAGCCTGATATTTTTTAAGCCAGAACTGAGTTGCTATGGAATCTTTCAGAGTAGATATGCTTTAAAAGGACATATCTTCCTTGGAAGAAAATCAATTGAAGAAGTGAAGATAAATGATATTCCTCCAGTAGAAACTATTTGAAGTTTGTCTAGAAGTCAATTCTTGCTGTGGGCCCACTCCCCTTCAAGACAATACTAGCTTTCTCTGGCATCTTGCTGCCACTTCTTTAACAATAGATTTCTGAACTTACTTCAGAGTTATAACTGTGAAATATATCAGGCTGAAAATGCCCCTCACTACATAACAAGGGTTTCTTTTTCTCAAATGGCGTATATTATATTTTTTGAAGAAAATAAAAGTAAAAATGAGTATGGGATGAATAACCTCATTCTGTACTTTAGCCACTTCAATGTCTTTTCAGCAAACCCTGCCATCAGCTTCTCAGGTGATTTTTATTGTGTAAAAAAGCAACTACTAGATACATCAATTTCTATTGAAAATATAAATTATAGTATATGATGTATACTACTATGATTTTTGTGGCATTTTCCCAACTTAACCTAAAGATTGCTTTATATTTGTATGTAAAATTCACATTCCTTTAATGAGATCATTAATATAGGACCATATTGCAAATTGCTCATATTCCCATCAGATTACATGCTTATGTTCCCTCTCATGCATCCCCATTTCACTGAGGGCCCACCTCATTGGGGTTATCAATATTACCTTTGGGGTCATGAATGTACCACATGAATGTTCTGTGGAAGACTAACGCTTCACTACACACCTTCCCATCTTGATGCTCTTACATTTTTTTCCACACTCAAATTCCAAAATGTGCCCTGGGCCTTAAACTGCCTATTATATGTCTCCTTTAGCATGGAGCTATGAGCAGCTTCTACTTTTCTGCTTTGAGTTTTGAGTCTGCTCAGTGTCTTCTGCCATCTTCCAGGAGGAGGTTGTTAGGCTAGCAGTGATAGCAGCACTCATGTTTAATCTGCTACTTCCTCTGTAATGTTTCCTGAATGCTAACAGTTTTGGCACAGATTTACCAGTAAGAACGTACGGCTTTAAGATAAAGCTCTATTCACACTGCAAGGTGCTTATGCCCCCCATTTCTTTTTAAGATAGTTATATCTGTTAATTAGTTCACCAACAGGAAGATTTCTATGGTAGTGGTTTGTAAATTTTGTCTATCTCCCCACCTTCCACCTTTCCTTACCCCAATCCTCCCAAGATCTTCCCTTTTCTGTCCATCCACTTACCTGTCTACTATTCCTCCCCTCATCCTCCGCTTCTCCCATCTCCAAGCCCAACTCTAGCTTTCTTACCAGTACTTACCAATATGATAACTTATAAACAAGTCAAACTATTTCATGTCAGGATCTGCATATAAGAAAGAAAATTTGGTGTATTTATTACAAGCCTTGGCATACCCACTCAGGATAATTTTTTGAAAGGTCCATCCATTTTCCTGAAGAGCTATGCATTTTTTACAGGTCCACCTATTTCCTGAAATTTAATAACTCCATTTTTCCTTACTGTTGAGTAGAACTCCACTCTCTATATGTAGAAATATTCATTATTCATTCATCAGTTGATGGAGAGGGGCATCTGGGCTGATTCTATTTCCTAGCTATTGTGAATAGAACAGCAAAAAACAGGGCTGAGCAACTATCTGTATTGTAGAGCAGCATTTTTTCTGGTGGCCCATAGCCAGGAGTGGTATAGCTAGGTCAAATGGTAGATATATTTTTAAATTTTAACATAGTTTTATTTTTTATATTTTTTAGAGAGAATAAGAGATGGAGAGAGGCAGAGACAGAGACAGAGAAGCAGAGGAAGAGAGAAAGGAATAGGTATGTCAGGCCTTTAGCCACTTTAATCAAACTCCAGACTACCTAGTACTCACGTACAACCTTGTGCTTGCCTTACCTTTGTATGTCTGGCTGAGGTGGGATCTGGAGAGTAGAACATGGGTCCTTAGGCATCAAAGGCAAATGTCTTAACTGCTAAGCCATCTTTCCAACCATATTTTCATATTTTTTTAATTTTTTAAATTTAATTTTGAGGAGCGAAAGAGGAAGAAGCAGATAGGGAAACAGAGAATGAGCTTGTCAGGGCCCCTAGTCTCTACAAATGAATGTCAGATGCATGCATTACCTTATGCATCAGGTATATGTGGGTCCTAGAGAACCAAACCTGGGTCCTTTGGCTTTGCAGGCAAGTGCCTTAACCACTAACCCATCTCTTCAGCTCTAATTTTTTTGGTCTTTGATGAATCTCCATATGAAATCCATAGTAATTGTAACATTTCCACTTCTACCAACAATAGGTAAGTGTGTTTTTATTTCTCCACACACCTGCCAGCATTTGTTATCATTTTATTTATTTTTTAAGTTTTTGAGGTAGGGTCTCACTGTAGCTGAAGGTGACATATAATTCACTATGTAGTCTCAGGCTGGCCTCAAACTCATGGGGATCCTCCTACCTCTGCCACTTTAGTGCCGTGATTAAAGGCATATGCTATGAAGCCTGAATTCATTTGATTTTTTGATAACAGTCATTCTTTTTTAAAAAAAAATTATTGGGCTGGAGAGATGGCTTAGTGGTTAAGCACTTGCCTGTGAAGCCTGAGGACCCTGGTTCGAGGCTCGATTCCCCAGGACCCATGTTAGCCAGATGCACAAGGGGGTGCATGCATTTGGAGTTCATTTGCAGTGGCTAGAGGCCCTGGCACACCCATTCTCTCTCTCTCTCTATGCCTCTTTCTCTCTCTGTCTGTTGCTATCAGATAAATACATAAAAATAAACAAAAAATTTAAAAAATTATTGACAACTTCTATACTTACAGACAATAAACCATGATATCCCCCCACCCATCTTCCATTTTCCCCTTCACAGCTCTGCTCTCTATCATATCCCCTCCCTCTGTCCATTAGTCTGTCTTTTATTTTAATATAATTGCCTTTTCTCTTCTGAAGGTCTTATGAAGGTATTGCTAGGCACTGCAAGGACAGTCACTTCTTCCCAGCACTATGTTCTCCTTTGGGTCATCCCAGTGATCACTACCATTTGACAAGAGAAGCTTCTCTAACCAAACTGAGAGTAGCATTAATATATGAATATGAACATTAAGTGTAGGACTTTCAGGGAAATTTGGTGAGAATAATATATTCATTTAGTCAGACAAGAACAAGCTTTATACCACTAAGGCACATGACCTCCCATGCAGTAGTCTTTTGGTTAGGTTTTCAGAACCAGGCATGTGTTCCCTCCTATAGAACTGGTCTCCAGTCTGATTAAAGAGCACTTGGTTTTCCCCAGATCAGACATGCTAAAATTGCACCTTTTTGGTCATTTGGGCTGTCAGGCCAAGCATGAGGCTTCCAGTGTCCACAGTTTTTCCTACTGATGAATTCTGTCTACCATAGGACTGCATTCAGTGTACCATTTTCCAGCTTTCAGTTGGTTGGTCTATAGGGAGAAGGTTTATATCGCAGCACCAGCTTGATTTTTCAGTGATCTTGCTCTCCACAAATGTGAAGTCTTCAGCAATAGGGTCAGACCCTCAGTTACTTCTGGAAAACCAAGGACCTTGGCAAAAGCCAGTAATATTTTGGAGGCAGCAAGGACCTCCCTGGCCAATAACTTACTGGTAGGTCTCCAATCCCTGGCACTGAAAATTTTCTAGCAACAATCTATGGCTTCTGGATGTGTCATTATCCAAAGAAGTAGGCTTTCATATACCTTTCTCAGAATATCTTGAATTTTGAATGACTCTCCCCCCTCATCCTTCACTCATTCAGTCTTTTATCTTGGCCCCACTTAGGCCATTCCACTCCCTGTAATTTGTTCTTCTACTTATATGTATAATACCATCCACTGGAGGCCTACCTTCTCCCTCATCTATAGCCTTTTTCCAGCTTACTGGCCTGTGCTACTGATTATTTGATATTAGCCCACACAAACATCTAAACATTTATAGCTAGGATCCACATGAGAAAAAACATGTGTGACTTTTTGCTTTCTGGGTCTGAGTTACCTCATATAATATAATCCTTTCCATATTCATCCATTTCTCACCAAATTTCATAAATTCATTTTCTTTTGATAGGGATTGTATTTAATGTGTAGATTGCTTTTGGTAAGATTGCCATTTTCATAATATTGATTCTTCTGATCCAGGAACAAGGGATGTTTTTCCACTTCCTAGTGTCTCCTGCAATTTCTCTCTCCAGTGTTCCAACGTTTTCATTGTAGAGATCCTTTACTTCCTTGGTTAGGTTTATTCCAAGTTACATTAATTTTGATTCAATTGTGAATGGGAGTGATTCTCGGATTTCATCCTCTGTGTGTTTGTTGTTAGCATATAAGAAGGCTACTGATTTCTGTGTATTTATTTTGTATTCTGCTACATGGCTATAGGTGTTTATCAGCTCTAAGAGTTTGCTAGTGGAGTCTTTCAGGTCCTTTATATAGAGAATCATATCGTCTGCAAATAGTGATAACTTGATTTCTTCTTTTCCAATTTGTATCCCTTTTATGTGTGTTTCTTGTCTTATTGCTATGGCTAAGAATTCCAGTACTATATTAGATAAAACTGGGGACAGTGGACACCCTTGCCTTGTTCCTGATTTTAGTGGAAAAGTTTCCAGTTTTGCCCCATTTAGAAATATGTTGGCTGTAGGCTTGTCATAAATAGCCTTTATTATATTAAGATATCTTCCTTTTATTCCCAGTCTCTGTAGTACTTTTATCATGAAAGGAAGTTGGATTTTGTCAAATGCTTTCTCTGCTTCTAATGAGATGATCATGTGATTTTTGTCCTTCAATCCATTTATATAATGTATTATATTTATCGATTTGCATATTTTGAACCATTCCTACATCTCTAGGATAAAGCCTACTTGGTCAGGTGAATGATCTTTCTGATATAGTCTTGTATTCTGTTTTCTAATATTTTGTTGAGAATTTTTGCATCTATGTTCATGAGGGAGATTGGTCTGTAATTTTCTTTTTTTGTTCTATCTTTGCCTGGTTTTGGTATCAGGGTGATGCTGGCCTCATAGAAGGAGTTTGGTAGGATTCCTTCTTTTTCTATTTCCTGGAAAAGCTTCAGAAGCAATGGTGTTAGCTCTTCCTTAAAAGTCTGGTAAAATTTGGCAGTGAATCCATCTGGGCCTTGGCTTTTTTCACTTGGGAGATTTTTGATAACTGTTCAAATATCCATGCTTGTTATAGGTCTATTTAAGTGATTAATCTCATCTTGATTTAATTAATTTGTAGGGTACTTGATTTTTCTTCCTGACTGCTTTCAATGTTTTTCTTTGGTTTGTATGTTTGGTAGTTTCATTATAATATGGCAAGTAGAGGTTCTTTCCAAGTTTTGTCTGGCTGGTGTTCTAAAGGATTGTTGTATCTGCATTGGCACCTCTTTCACAATTTGGGGGAACGTTTCTTCTATAATTTTGTTGAAGATGTCAACTATGCCTTTGGAGTGAAATTCTTCTCCTTCTACTATGCCTTGAATTCTTATACTTGATCTTTTCATAGTGTACCAAATATCTTGAAATTCCCACTCACACTTTTCTATTAGTTTGTCTTTCTCTTTGTTGGACTGTATTAGGTCTGCACCTGGTTTTCTAGCTTAGATAATCTGTCCTCTCATTCATACATTCTACTGGTGAGATTTTCTACAGAGTTTTTTTATTTCATTACCTGTGTTCTTTATTGCTAGTAAATGTTACTGTTTTATCTTTATTATTTGTATTTCCTTATTTATGTCTAGTATTGACCTCTTTATTTCATTAAATTTGCATCCTTTGTTTTCCTTGCTTCCTTTGATTTCTTCGAACATATTTATAATCATTCTTTTGAAATCTTTCTCAGGCATTTCCTATAACTCATTCTCACTGGAGGTCATTTCTGATGCATTAATACTTTTTGGTGGATGTATATTGTCTTAATTTTTGGTGTTTCTGGTGTATATATTTTTTGCATCTTTGATTATTTAATGATTGTATTTTCCAGTTAGCTGGGTATTATGAGATGTATCAATCAATCTGTTGTTATATATCTTCAGGGTAGGAGCTTAAGGTGCTAGGGGTGGTTCTGAGGACTCTCAGAGTATCTACAAAAGTGACTCTACGTGTTGGGTGTGCCTGCTATGAGAGTATTCAAGTAGGCTAACAGGAATGAAATACAGATATATTCTAAAATTTAACTAAACCATGTACACTTTCAATGATAAACATCACAGAGTATTTATCAAAGAGTGGGTATTATGACCACCAGATCCTCTGTTTGTCCCTTAGTCTGTGTGGTGCCTCACCCACTCCCTTAATCCTGACAACAAGGTGGTTAAGATTTCTGGTCTGGAGAGGGTTTCAAGTCAGCTTGTTACCAGGTGAGATCCTTCCCTAATTTATTACAGAAGAGTAATCAAAGCCACTATAATTCAAGAAGCAACAAATAACATGCCCAAAATACAGCTTATTTAAGAATGGCTAATTTACCATTCATCCAAGTTAACATGTAATTTATCCTGATATGGAAGGGGCAATTAGCACTTCTGGTTCAGGCATATATACCAGGTTTGCTAGGTGGGTACTGACCTGGTGAAATCCCCTTTAACTCGTGGGATGATTTCTATCTTCTCAGCTATGCTCTTGATTGGGTCCCTCTTTGGTGCCCTGTCAGTTCTAGCAGGCTTGGCCAGGTCGCTGGACCAGTGCTCTGTTCCTGAGGGCTGGGCACTGGTAGTGGGGGAAGGGGAGGGAGCTGATCCTACTCTATTTTGCTCGCTGTTCCACATGTTGTTCTACCTTGTGATCTGCTCTTCCATCATTAACTGCCATGCTCCCTTCACATTTCTTGAGTTTGCAGAGAGCTCTGGTGTGAGTGGAAAACCCTCTCACCTGGCTTTTCCTGCAGCTCAAGCTGAGCCTGCCATGCTCTCATCCAGTCCCACCCAACTGGAGCAGCTTCTGCAGGCCCATGTGGGCTCTGGATGCTCTGGATCTCTCCTACTTCTCTGCTGCTGTTTTAATTTCCCATATACCTTACTTTTTAGTAAAAGTGTGTATTTTGTTGTTCTTTTTTTAAATTTAATTTATTAGTTTTCTCTTCAGCAAATACAGGCAGTTTGGTACCATTGTTTAGGCTCATCCATGATCTACCCCTTCCCATTGGACCCTCCTTGTTGATGTAAATGGGTGGTGCATTGTGGAGTTAGCCCCCAGTTATTGGTATGATAAATGTCTCTGCAAATCCTGACCCAACATGTGACTCTGACATTCTTTCCGCCCCCTCTTCCACAAAATTTCCCTGAGCCATGTTGGGTTCATTTTTGGTCTGTTTCAGTGCTGAGTTGTTGGGGGCCTCTGAGGCTCTGGCTCTCTGATTTGGTAGGAGTTGATTTTTCTCTGCATTGGTCTCCTTCCCCTTTGTGCTGGTATCTGGTTCACAGGAAAACATCACCCTTGCTTGTTTCGCCAGTTGTCCTTAGTTTCAATTGGGCCCCTTTTGAGGTATGTCGGGGCAGCTCTCTTCTTAGGATCTGCATCTATCTGGAAAAGAGAAGCAGATTCTCCAACGGAGAGTAAGTTAGCACCCAGAAAATTGAGATAACACTTACTTTTTTGATAGTTTGATAGGTGTAGGCCCTCTTATACCCCATGATTGTTGGTAGCTTGATATTGTAGAGTGGGCTTGTGTTTGGGTATGGTTCTTACTTGTTTCCCAGCTCCAGCTATGGGTCTAGTAACACTGAGTGGAACAGTTTGTTGTTCTTTTTATTAACTAGTTTTGTATCCAGCAAATACAGAAGTTTGGTGCCATTATTAGGCTCATCCATGACTTACCCCCTCCCTTTGGCCCCTCCTTGTTGAGTTATATGGTTCATGAATTGTGGAGTTAGCCCTCAGTTATGGGTAGGATAAATGTCTCTGCATATCATGACCCAACATGTGGCTCTGACATTCGTTCCACCACCTCTTCTGCAAAATTTCCCTGACCCATGGTTGGGTTCATGTTTGGTCTGCTTCAGTGATGAGGTGTTGGTGGCCTCTCAGTCTCTGGCTCTCTAATTTAGTAGGAGTTGATTTTTCTCTGTGTTGATCTCCTTCACCCTTGTGGTGGTATCTGGTTCACTAGGAAAACAGCACCCATGCTTGTTTCACCATATTTTCTTAGTTTCAGCCAGGTCCCTTTTGAGGTATGATGAGGTGGCTCTCTCCTTATTATCTACATCAATCTGAAAAAGAGAAGCAGATTCTCCAACAGAGAGTAAGTTAGCACCTGGACAAATGAGATAACCCTTACATTTTTAATAGTGAATTTAACAGGTGTATTCCCTCTTTTAGCCCATGAATTATGATACCTTCATAATGGAGAGTTGTTTTACGTTTGGATATTGTTCTGACTTATTTCCCAGCTCCAGGTATGTGTCTCATACCACTGAAGGGATCAGTTAGCCAAATCAAGAGCAGCTGGTTCCCCACCATGGCTCTGTGCCACTATTGCACTTGTGTGGGCATCACAACAGGTTATTTGCTGCTAAATAGGTTAGATGCTTGAACAGATATTGGTCATTTTCCACCAGTTGCCCATGTAGCACTTTCTGGCAGTTGACACGCAGGCTGTCTGGGGACTGACACTCTCTCAACTTCTAGCCATGCCATTCCATTTTATGTGTCGACCACATAGAGTGTCTTCAGCAGTAGGGTCTTGCCATTAACCTTTGGTGGGGCATCAAGTACTCAGATAGAAGTCTGTCTTTCATTTAGGAAACCTTGTAGATCTCTCTGATCAAGAGCTCATTGTGGATGATAGCCACATGCTGGTACTGGGAGTTACAGGTCAGTACTGACTAACAAAAGGTAGAAAAAGATAACTAATATACAAGAATTATAGAGAAGAGAAAGAGAGAGAGAATGCGGGGGAGGGATGGAGGGAAGCTGTAGAAGATTAAGTTTGGTCTTCATAATACCCTCTCCAGTGTGTTGTGGCTCAGGTGTTATCTCTAATGGCCTGGTGAAGGTTCAGCCATTTGTTCTGCTTTTTAGGGAGTAGAATTTTATGGTACAATTGCCATTTGCATCTAGATTTGTGTTTCCCACCCTTTCATTGCCCTCCCCTCCCTCCATGTCCATCCTATTGTCTATTCCACTAGATACTTGCTGGGTAGGTAAGGCATCTTGGTTAAATTCAGGTTAGGTGCTGTAGATGAGTGAATCTATGTGACACTTTTTTTTTTTTTTTCTGTGATTGGGTTAGTTCACTTAGAATGATCTGTTCCAGCTTCAAACATTTTTTCTCAAATTTCATTGTGTTACTTTTTCTTACTGCTGTATAGATGTCCATTGTGTAGATATACAACATCTTAGTTATCCATTCTTCTAGTGATGGACATCTGGATTGATTCCAGCTCTTAGCTATTACAAATTGAGGCACCATAAACATGGTTGGGCAAATCTCTTTGGCCTGTGGATTGAAGGTTTTAGGGTAGATGCCCAGTAAAGGAATTACTGAGTCGGTTGGTACCTTTATATTCAGCTTTTTCAGGAGTCTCCATATTACTTACCAAAGTGGTTGTACCATCTTACATTCCCACCGACAGTGGATGAGTGTTCCTACTTCTCCACATCCTCACCAGCATTTATTTTCATTTGATTTTTTGATGTTTGAATAATATCCTTATGGAGTTTGAATAATATCCTTATTGGAGTAAGGATATTATTGTTTTAATTTGCATTTCCCTGATGATTAGGGATGATGAACATTTTTAAGTGTGTGGTTGCCATTTGTATTTCTTCCTCTGTGAACTGCCTGTTCAGCTCTTTGCCCCATTTTGTGACTGGCGTGTTTGACTTTTTACTGTTTAGATTTTTGAGTTCTTTGTAGATTCTAGAGATTAGTCTTCTGTCAGTTGGATAACCCACAAATATTATCACCCATTCTGTGGGTAATGTATCGGCTTTGCTTATTGTATGCTTGTCTGTAAAGAAACTCTTCAGGTTCATGAGATCCCATTGGTTGAGTGACTTTAAGATTGTGAGATACTAGGGTTTTGTTCAGGAAGTCTTTTTCCATTCCTATATCATGGAAGGTCTTCCTGAATTTTATTCCTGTACTAGTCAAGTTATTGGTCTTATATTGAGGTCTTTGATCCATTTTGACTTGAGTGTAGTGCATGGCAAAAAGTGTGTATCAACTTTCAGTTTCCTGCATATGGTTATCTATTATGTCCAGCACCATTTGTTGAAAATCCTATCTTTTTTCTAGCCTATATTGTTTGGGATTTTGTCGAATATCAAGTAGCTATAATTGCTTGACCCAAAATCAGGGTCTTCATGACTATTCCATTGGTCTATACTCCTGTTTTTATGCCAGTACCATGCAGTTTTTATTACTATGGCTTTGTATTATAGCTTTAGATCAGGTATGGTGATGCCTCCAGAGGTATTTCTTTTGCTGAGGATATGTTTGCATATGTGAGGTCTTCTGCCTTTCCATATGAAATTTGAGATCATTTTTTCTATCTCTGTGAAGAACGCTGTTGGGATTTTAATTAGAATCGCATTAAATCTATATATATTGCCTTTTGTAGGATTGCCATCATCACAATGTTACTTCTGCCTATCCACGAGCATGGGAGGTCTTTCCATTTTCTCAAGACCTCCTCGATTTCTTTCTGGCATGTTATTACCTTTTCGTTGTATAGATCTTTCACTTCCTTGGTTAACGTTATAGAAAGGTATTTTTATTTTTTTGTTGTTGCTATTGATAATGGGGCCATGTGCCTTACTTCTCTTTCTGTATCTTTGTCATTTTCATATAGAAATGCTACTGATTTTTGTGTGCATTGATTTTGTTTCCTGCTACTTTTCTATAGGAGTTAATCATCTTCAGGAGTTTGGGGATGGAGTCTCTCTGGTCTCTTACATTTACAATCATGTCACTGGTGAATAGGGATACCTTAACTTCTTCCTTTCCAAATTGATCCCTTTTATTTCCTTCTCCAGTCTTATTGCTTGAACTAGGACATTCAGTACTATATTGAAAAGCAGAGTTGAGAGAGGACAACCCTGTCTTATTCCTGATCTTAATAGGAGTTCCTCCACTCTCTCCATTAAGTATTATTTGGGCCTTCGGATCTTTGTATATTGCCTTTATTATGTTATATATGAACCAACCATGCCAATTTTCTCCAATGTTTTGATCATGAAGTGATGTTGTATCTTGTCAAAGGCCTTTTCTGCACCTATCAAAATGATCATGTGGTTTTTATGTTTAACCTTGTTTATGTGGTGTATTACATTGACAGATTTCTGTATGTTTAAACACCCCTGTGTTCCTGGCATGAATCCCACTTGGTCAAGGTGGAAAATGCTTTTGATGTGCTGTTGGATTCGGTTTGTGAGGATTTTGTTCAGGATCTTTGCATCTAAGTTCATCATGACATATGCTAGTTGTTTTCTTTTCTTGTGGCATCTATGCCTGGTTTGGGATTTAGGGTGATACTAGCTTCATAAAAGGAGTTGGGTAGCATTATGTGTTCTCTGAATGTGTGGCACAGTTTGAGGAAGATTTGTTTGAGTTCTTCCATGAAGGTTTGATAGAATTCAGCTGAGATCCCATCTGGTGCTGGACTATTTTATTTGGGGAGGTCTTTTATTATTTTTCAATAACAATGAGTATGATGGGTTCATTGAGTAGATTAATCTGCTCTGAGTTTAGCATTGATAGATGGTATGCATCCAGGAACTTATCTATCTCCTCCATATTATCCAGTTTTATGGAGTAGATGTTTTTGAAAGAAGTCCTAAGGATTCTCCCAATTTCACTTACGTCTGTTGTGATCTCTCCTTTTTCACTTTGAATTTTGTTAATTTGAAGCTTCTCCTTTTTTTTTGCTTGATCAAACTAGCCAGGGGTTCTTTTAATATCATTTATTTATTCAAATAAACAGCTCTTTGTTTTGTCAATTGTCTTGTTTCCTTGGTTTCCAATTCATTAATTTCTGCTCTGATTTTAATTATTTATTTCCTTCTGGAGTCTTTGCGTTGGAATTTTCTTGATTTTCCAGTGCCTTTAGGTGGATGGTTAGGTTATTGATTTGGGATCTCTCTGTCTTTTTTATAAAGGCATTCAGTGCTATGAATTTTCCCCTGAGGACAGCCTTCATTGAGTCCCATAAGTTTTGGTATGACGTGTTCTTATCGCCATTCAATTCTGGAAATTTTGCAATTTCATTTTTTATTTCATCCACTATTCATTTATTATTTAAAAGTGTGTTGTTCAGTTTCCAGCTGCCTTTGGGATTCTTGGTGGGTCTTATATTGTAGATTTCTAGCAATATAGCATTGTGATCTGATATCATGCAAGGAATTATGTCAGTCTTCCTAAATATTTGGAGACAGTCTGTGACCCAGTGTATGGTGTAGTTTAGAGAATGTTCCATGGGCTGTTGACAAGAATGTGTAGTCTGTGGATTTGGGATGGGAGGTTCTGTAGATGTCTGTTAGGTCTAAGGGATCTCTGGTTTTGTTGAGCTCTCTTACTTCCCTGTTGAGTTTCTGTTTGGATGATCTATCTATTACTGATAATGGTGTATTGAAATCCCCAGCTATGATGGTGTTAGTGGTTATTTCTGTTTTATTGTCAAGTAGGTTTTGTTTTATGAACTGTGGTGCCCCTGTGTTTGGTGCATACAGATTAATGATTGTAATATCCTCTTGTTGGATCATTCCCTTGATAAGTAGGAAGTGCCTTCTTTGTCTTTTTTGATTTTTGGGGGGTTGAAGTCTATTTTATTTGATATTAATATAGCTACGACTGCTTGTTTCTTATTCCCATTTCTTGGAATATTTTTTTCCACCCTTTCACCCTGAGGAGGTGTCTGTCTTTGGTTGTGAGGTGGATTCCTTGAAGACAACAGATTGAGGGGGCTTATTTTTGATCCACTATGTTAGCTTGTGTCTCTTGATGGGTGAATTAAGGTCATTAATATTTAGGGTAATGACTGTGAGATTTGATTTCATCCCTGCCATATTTTGATGGTATATGTGGGTTGGTGTTTTCATGGGCTTTGAAGTGTTTTGTGCCTGCTCTGAGTTTGGTTATTGTGATCTGCTTCTTGTAGGCATTTGATATTGATTACTTTTTCTACTCTGTGGAGAATTTCCTGAAATGCTCTCTGTAGGTTTTGTTTTGTGTTCATATAATTGTAAAGCTGAGTTTTGTCATGGAAAGTTTTTCTTTCACCATCTATTATGAGGGATATTTTTGTTTGGTAGAGTAATTTGGGTTGGAAGCCATAGGTTCTTAGACTTTTCAGTGTTTCTTTCTAGGCCCTTTTAGCTTCCAGGTTTTCCATTGTTAAGTCTGAAGTAATTCTGATGGGGTTACCTGTGAACGTGATATGTTGTTTTTCCCTAGCTGTTTTTAGGATTTTCTCTTTGGTGTCAATGTTTAGAGTCTTAATGACAATGTGTCTTGGAGAGTTTCTCCTTTGGTCCAGTCTGGTTGCAATTCTGTTGCTATCTTGTATATTGATGGGCCTTTCTTTTAAGAGACTGGGAACTTTTCTTCAATTATTTTGGTAAATAAGTTCTCCATGCCTTTGGTCTGAATTTATTCTCCTTCTGGTATTCCCATGATCCTGATATTAGGGTGTTTAAGTGTATCCCACTATTCCCTCATTTTATGTTCAGAGAAACTCTTGAACTTACTGAAGTTTTTGAATTCTCTGTTTTTTCTACTTTGTCTTCCATATCAGAGTTTCTATCCTCTACATGGATGACTCTATTCTTGAGAGCTTTTAGAGAGTTTTGGACTCGTTCAATTATGTTTGCATTTTCTACTACTTTTCCATGTATAATTTCCATCTGTCTGTCAAGCTCCCTTTTCACATCATTTTCTGATTTTCTTGATTATTTCTGAAATTCATCCTTGCATTTTTTTTGTCTTCATTTAGCATGACCAGCTATTTTTGAGGTCTACTTTTTTTCACTCTTCCTCAAATTCTTAACTCCCTTTGAACTTCCATTTTCTTACCTATCAATTCTAGTTTAGTAATGGCAGCATCCACACAATTATCAGTCATTTGTTGCTTTTCTGCAAGTTCTACCAGTAGCTTGGTCAAGCTTGCATTGCTCATAGCTTCATTTTGTTGTTCTGATCCTAATGATTCTTCTATATTTTGATTAGAAGTGTTCATTGTAGGACTGGGTGATCTAACTGGATTTTCTTGCATTTGATTTTTCTTGTTATTTCTTTTGTGCTATGGTCTTCCCATCACAATGTATGTGCACTTAGGTGGCTGGATCAGCCTGGGATGAAGCACAATGGGAATCGGAGGCAGCCTGTGGTAGTTGCCAAGCAGCCTGGACTTTGGCTATCACTTGCCAAAGCTGCCTGATCTACTGCCTTGCTGGGGTGCCAAAGGTGCCTGATCTCTCAAGTTGTAATGCACCAAAGCTGCCTGTGATTGAGCCAGGAGGGACACTGAGGCACTAGCACTAAAGAAGCCCAAACTCTGGTGTTGGAACACTGGGATCTGGAAACCATCTGCACTCCTCTGACAGAGGACAATTTCAGATGGACAGCACATCAGACTGGTAAGGGATGGCACCTGATCTGGCAAAAGCAACAGACACAGTCTGATTTTGCATGGCAGTTGCTGTGGGCCTAGACTTGCTGAACATGAGGTAACAGGAGCAGTAAGTGAGCGAGTGGGCAGAGCAGTCTAAGCTTCCACAGGCAGGGATCAATTGGCATGCAATGGTGCAGTGGATATCGTGGCTACTTGGAGGGAGGGTGGAATACCAGCCCGCAAAGGAATCATTGATTCCCTGGTTTTCCCCTCTCTGTGCCCTCCACTGGCAATCTCTTGGAGATTGCTCTCCCCTAAAAGACCCACTGAACCCTTAATATCTTGCCTTTCTTTCCCCGAGATCTGCAGTGTAGCTAGGCAGTCAACATCTTGACTTGCTTGCTGGATTTTTTTTTTTTTTTTTTTTTTTGCTTTTCCACCCCAGGCTGATTTTGGTGTACCTATGCAGCCATCTTAATCAGAAGTCTCGATTTTCTATATTTCTTTAGATTTTTTAGTGATTATGCTAATGATTTACAGAGCTTTTTAGTTCCATATGATTCCAATGGTTGAGTATCATTCCCTGGGATACTCATGTTAGATTCAGGAATTATTTCTCTATACTTGTATCTTGAAGTTTTCTCCCTGTTTTATTCTTCTAGCTATTTCATAGTTTCAGGTCTTATATCAAGGTCCTTAATCCATTGGGAGCTGATTTTTCTTCAGAGTGAAAGAAGATCTCAAATAATTCTGCCACATATGGTTACCCAGTTTCTTCAAAACCATTTGTTTCTCTAGTGTGATTATTTTCTTCTTTGTCAAACATCACATAGCTATGGTTACTATAACTTATAGTTGGATTCTATGGTATTCCATTGATATATGTGTCTGTTTGTGCCAGTACCATGCTGTTTTAATTACTATGGCTTTGTAGTATATCTTGAAATCAGGTATGGTTATACAAACAGTAATATTATTTTTGGTAATGACATTTTTGTCTATCTTAGGCCCTTCTTGCTTCATTCTAACTTAAAAACTATCCTTTTTTTTCTGTTTCTGGGAAGAATGGCACTGGAATTTTTATTGGAGTTTCAATGATTCTATATATTGGTTTTGGTAGTATTTAAATTTTCATTATATTAATATTTCCAATCCATGAATGTGGGAGAGCTTTCCAGTTTCTCATGTAACCCTCAATTTCTTTGGTCAGTGTTTTAATGTGTTAATTGTCAAGATATTTCATTTCCTTGGGTTGGAATATTCCAGGATATTTATTTTTTTGTTTCTTTTGAAAAAGACTCTTTTTCTGATTTCTTTCCTTTTGTGTTTGTCATTTGTATGTGAAGGCTGCTGATTTTTGTGTGTTGATTTTATGTCCTGACACTTTGCTGAACAGTTCATCTGTGCTAGTAGATCTTTGGGTCTCCTAATGATAGAATCATATAATCTCCAAATAAAGCTACTTTGAGTTCTTCCTAAGTTTTGTCCATTTTATTTCTTTCTCTTATTTTATCAATTAAGCTGCAACTTCAAGTAGTATGTTAAATGGCAGTGGGAAAAGTGGGCATGCCTGTCTTTTTCTAGACCTTACTGAGAATGTTTCAACTTTCTCACCATTTAATATGATATGGGCTTTAGGTATGAAATACATAGCCTTTATCATGTAGAGATATGATCTCTCAATCCTTACACTCTCCACTGCCTAAATCATGAGCACATATTGTATTTTTCACAACAACATTTTACAGTGCATCAAAACCTATGAATTGTAAATTTTCCACAGCTGGGAAATGACTTCCAAGGACATAGTGGAAATTTGGCTTTAGACTTTTGAGGAATATGTCTGTATCAGTTACTTTCTCACATTTTTGACAAAATACCTAACCAGAAGCAACTTATTAAAGGAAGCTTGTGATTTTGGATTACACATTTTAGGGGGAGTTTCTAATGTGCCAGGAAAAATATGACAAGAGCAAGCCAGTATTACATCTTCAAGTCAGCAGAGAGGAAGTAGTATGTGAGCAAGCACTAAGCAGGGTTGTATTATAGCACCTTAAGTTTACCCATATCCCAAGTGACATGCTTTCATCAGCAAGGCTCCACTTCTCACAGTATTCACAAACATCCCAAGCAGCATTACCAACTAGAGTTAACTAATCATGCACATGAACCTATGGAAAACATTTTCTGTTCAAACTACCATATTCTACCACTGGCCCACATAGATTCTTGGCTGTCTCATTACACAAAATAAATTTAGTCTAAATTTAATGTCCACATAGTTTTTAACAGTCACAGCACTGTTAAAAATACAAAGTCTTTCTAAGACTTAAGACAATATCTTAACAATCAGTCTAGTACAATCAAATCATAAATTATGTACTTTCAACATATATTGGAACAGAGTAAATTTTCCATTCCGAAAGTGAAGTATAGAAAAGAAAACTGGACCAATGCAAATTCAAAACCAGCAAGGAAAACATCAAACCATGTAGCTCTATTCACAACATATGGAATGGTGATGAAATCACCTGAATTCTGAAAGACTTTGGTAACACCACTCCCTCAGATACTCCTTGTATCTCCTCTTTTGGAAGGATCTATGTCAGGGCTAGAGCTCTTCCCAACAGACATCCCATGGTGCTGCCATCTCCAAAATCCCAGAGTCACTAATGAAACCTGAAGTTCATCTTCATAGCTTCACACAGTGGTCTTACAGGACATATTTGTTGGGACTTTTACCTTGCCTCACATTTCTCAGCCTCAGTGGCTCTGTGGAACCATAGCGCAATCTGTGACCCTCTATTTCTCAAATTTTAAAATGCTTTTTATAATCTAGTATCATGGGATATGCTGCTCAAAATCTTTTGACAGGTGAGGATGAAGCCTGGCCTTGAGGAGATAGGAAACTCCTTCATAATTCTTCCTTAGGGCCTCGTCCTTTCAAAAGAATTATCATTCTCACCAAAGGACACTATCTCTTGAAGGACCTTCACTGTTTGGGCTCAAACAACCTCTGACAATTGTTTAGTAAAAAGCTACCTTTTGCATTAGGAAAAGACTACAATGCAAAGCTCAGCTCCCAGATCAGCTTCCTGAGCAGAAAGCAAATGGAATCCATCTGTATGCCTATCTCTCTATACACAGCTTTCTCTGAATACATGCTTGTCACCATCCTGGAATCGCTGTTACTCTGGGAATAATTCTTTCCATGTATTCCTGATGGTGTGACTTTCTCTGAAGGTGTATCCATGACAGTGGCAGGATTTTTTTTTTTTTTTTTTTTTTTTTTTTTGCTTTCCTTAGGGGTGTGTTAGCTTTGTGCAGACAATGAGAGTTCACAATGCACAGGACTGGGAGAGGAAGAAGGGCTGAGAGCCACGTATACATCAGAGTCTTCAGAGATGGCCACTACCTGGCTGTAATTCTATACTGCTATTGATATTGTAGGTTCTTTGAACTTGTAAACATTCTGAGATTTTGAGAAAAAGTACTAGTAATGTTTCCCTTTTAGGGCTGGTACAATAGTTTAAAAGTTGCTTGCTACCAAAGAATTCTGTCTTGAGTTCCACTCCCTAGTGCCCATGTAATGCCAGATACACAAGGTGACACATGCCTTTAGAGATCATTTACAGTGGCAAGAGGCCCTGGAGCACCCATTATTTCTGTCTTACTCAAATAAATAAATAACATTAAAATTTTATCTTTTAATGATCTGGTTTCTAATAAAGAACAAAAATACCACCAAAATAAGAATTATCATTATCATTACCTTGAGACTTCAAGGCTTGGGCCTTTCTCCCAGAGGATTTTTCTTATTGCCCCAATGCAGACAGCAGCCCAAATGTGGCTGCAGTTTCTGGACCTGGGACCTGAAACTCATTCAAGACTTTTTATGTGCCAAACCTTTGTATTTCTTCATCTTTATGCTCTGTGCTTTGGTCTCTGTTATTGTCAGTCTGAATTAGAGCAGCAAAAAGAAATCTAACCACACACTGTATCCTTTTTCTGTACTAAAATCCCCCCTACAAACATATTGGTCCATTAGTTTTAAATTCATCCGCTGTAGTAGTTATCTTCTCATTGCTGCGGCAAAGTGCCTGACCAGAAACAACTTCTTGGAGGAAAGTGTTTATTTCACACTTACAGTTTCAATGGGAAGTTTCAATATTATGAAGCAAAGCATTCTGCTCACAAAATCACACAATCATGGCAAAAGTAGAGAATAGCAATGCTGAGGTAGCTGTGAATACCAGATAGGCAAGACTCATCAAGCCCAAGGCCACCCTCCAGCAAATAAACCTCTCATAGTGACACTATGCCCTCCAAAGTCTAATTGAAAACATTTAAATTCATGAAGGATATTTACATTCAAACTACTAAAACTTCATTAAAATTCTCAGTAATCAGGAGGAATACAGCTGGTTTCTTTGCCAGAATATCACATGAACTGCCTCTACCCAATTCTTGATAAAATTCTTTCCCCCTTTGAACCTCATAAGCCAAGTCACCATTGCCCACATTTATCTCTGCATTCTGATGCATAAAACTTTCACCAAAATGGCCCAGTTAGTTCTTATTACAGTATTGTAATATTCTTATAGCCCAAAGTTTCAGATCCTTACACATTATTCCCAAAAAATAGCTTCAAAAGACTAAGAAGCATGTGGTCATGTTTATCACAGCAATGACCCTACTCATGACACCAACTGTCTATATTAGTTAACTTTCTGATTTCTGGGACACAATACCTAGCCAGAAGCAATTTAAGAAGGAAATGATTTGTTTTCATATTATAAATGTTTCAAGAGAAAGTCTAGAATGGTGGGGAAAGCATTACAGGAGAGGGAGCAGAGTCACATCTTCATATCAGCAGAGAAGTAGAAGAGAGAAAGTGAGGAATGTGAGTGCTCAGCTAGTTTTCTCTGTTTCACATCTCAGTACCTCTACCCCATAGGATAGTGATGGTCATGGTCTGGGCAGGTCTTCCCACCTCAGTTGATCTACTTTGCATAATATCTAACAGACATGCCAGGAGATTTGCTTCCATAGGTATTCTAAGTCCTGTTAAGTTGACAACCACAGATTAACCAGTCACATCACCCTTCTCACTGTATTATGGAAATATAGAGTTTAAAAGCAGTGGATTTCTGTCATATTTTTCTATATTGTCCTTAATTTAAATATTACCTGCAAGAATTTTCTGATGACAAGATTAAGTGCAAAGTCGCATTTTATGGGATATGAATAACTCATCTACCTGAAAGTTAATGCCAAAGAGAACTTTGGACATATGCATAGTAAAAATCCAATTTTGACAGCATGCTTATTTACAACTTTAACTAAATATTTTATGTACAATATTTCTAAAAGGAACTTAAGATAGATCATATCATGACTTAATGAAAAATTATAAAGCTATATAAATCCCTCCACAGGATCTAGCTTCACATGGCAGGCTGAGTGGCAACACAATTTTCCAGCTCATTTTCCAGAGGTCTTCTGTGCACACTTGGCCATTTGGCCTTCCTGTTGTTAGTGGGCATGATAGAACACTGAACACCCTGCAATATACCAGCATTTCTCCCCAGGTCTTAGAATCTAAAAGACCACTTACCAAGGGAAGAGAGGACCTTCAAATATAGGATCTTTATCCACTATCTTCAAAAGACAATGATCCTGGGGAGCACAGTGGATTGGATACAGAAGCATGTTGGGTCTCCAGGATAGCAGGTCTAAAACTAAACTGGATGTAAAATTCACACAGGAAAGGTCAACATACAAAACTACAGTGTGGAGAGAAGCCACAAGTGCCAAACTCCTTGAGATGCTGCATGAATAATTCTGAGAAAGTCCCTGTGCAGATTCCACTTCAGCCTTGGTGTTTCAGGTCATGGCACACAAGGATACCAAGAAGGATTTTCTGTGCCTCAATGAATAATCCAAAATGATACCAGATTTAAGGTACTATGTAAAATGTCCATTTTACTATTTTCATGCAGTGGAGGACAGAAAGGCATGTGCACATGTTTACTTAAAAAAAAAAAGATATCGCAGGATATCTTAGCTTGACTATGCATTTAGATGGATTGTTTTCATGTCACATGCTCTGTGTGCATGGCAGTTATAGAAAACAAGGCAAGAGAAGTAACAAAAACGCAAGAGTTTATAATAAGTATGCCAGATATTGAACACAGGATTCTAACTACACAAACCTAATGCAATGTTTTTATAACACTTTGTGTCCACTCCTAGGTAGAAACCTGAGAGCTTATGGTTCTTTGGGGAAAAATATTATTTGAAACCAGAAAATTCTAGATTTAAATGAGGTGGGACTACTTATTACCTGGCCCATGTTGAACAAGTTAATAAACTTTAAATTGAGTCCCTCAGTTAACAAACATGGATTAATTTATATAGTTAAGAACAAAGCCAGCTAAACTTCCTTTTTGGGGGAATGGATCTTATGATTCATTGTAATAAAAAGCAAATTATTTAGACAATTTTAAGGTGAATGGAGAAACTCTATTTCAAGGAACTATTCAGATGAGTAACAGAAGCGGTCACTCAATGTTCTCCTCTGGTCTATATGTCCTTAATAAATGTTCACACTAGTGCACACATGTGTACATGCCATTTGTACTCCACACGTGCACTCACAAATATACACACAGGCACAGAAGAATTACTTCTGAGGTATGCACTTAGTAGTACAGTGCATGCCTTGCATATGTGAAGCCCTAGGATTCCATCTCCAGTATAATTAAGCACCTAATTAAATCCTAAAGCAGTTCATGGGTGTGGTGATACATATAGATTCCTGGTCAGTTCTAAATAGCTAATATTTATTTCTAGAAACTTACTTAGGAAAAATAATTTTGAAATAGGAAAAACGAGATTTCCACACTTTATGTACCAGCCAGCTCTCCTGAGCTTTTGCACATAACAGAAAAACAAGAGCAAATCAACAGCCAAACAAGAGTTGGAGAGATGGCAAAGCAGTTAAGGCACTTGCCTGCAAAGCCAAAGGAATTCAGGTTTGATTCACCAAGATCCACATAAGCCAGATGTGCAAAGTGGTACATATGTATAAAGTTTGTTTGCAGCAGCTGGAGACACTACCATGCCCATTTTCTCTCCTGTTCTTAAATAAATAATAAATAAAAATAAAAACAAAAGCAAAAGTCAAACAAGAATTTTGAACACATAACTGTGCATAAGAATCAGTGTTCTACACACAAAGCTACTGGCATTGTTTCCATCTTGGATATTTAAAAAAAAATTATTGACAACTTCCATACTTACAGACAATAAACCATAATTCCCTCCCTTCCCCCACTTTCCCCTTCACAACTCCATTCTACATCATACCCCTTCCTTCTCTCCATTAGTCTCTCTTTTATTTTGATGTCATCATCTTTTACTACTATTATGTGCGTCTTGGGAAGGTATTGCTAGCCATTGCCAGGTCATGGCTATCAAGGCCAATTTCTATATAGAGAGTTGCATTGTAAGAGGTTCTACCCTTCCTTTGGCTCTTACATTCTTTCTGCCATCCCTTCTGCAAGGGACCCTGAGCCTTGGATGATGTGATAGAGATATTTCAGTGCTGGTCACTCCTCTGTCACTTCTTCTCAGCACTGTAACCTTTTGGATCATCCAAGTGGTCATTGTCATCTGAAAAGAGAAGCTTCTCTAACCAGAAGTGAAAGTAGCATTAACATATTAATATGAACATTAACTGTAGTGATTTCAGAAAGTTTGGTAAGAATAATGAATGCATTTATCCAGAAAAGAGCAGGCTTTATATCCCTAAGGCTAGTGACCTCCCCTGCCATGGGCTTTTGGTCAGGTTTTCAGTACTAGGCATGTATTCCCTCTCAAAAAGCAGGCCTTCAGTCCAATTAGAGAGAAGTTTGTTTCCCCCAGAGCAGACATGCCACTATTGCACCCATTCAGTCATTTGGCCTGTTTGGCCAAACTTGAGGCTCCTAGTGTCCACTGTTCTCACTGCTGGTAACTTCTGTCTCCCACAGGGTGCATAATGTGCAGCTATTTCAAATTTTCAGTTGCCTGGTCCATAGAAAGAAAGTTTTCAGCTCAGCACCAGCATGATTTCTGAGTGGCCTTGCCTCTCAGGCATATAGAGCCTCAGGATTAGGATTTTACCATCTGTTACTCATAGGAAACCAAAGGCCTTTGCAATAGCATATAATCTTTTGGAGGCAAGAGAGACATCTCTGGCCAATAACTCATTGGAAGGTATTCTAGCCCTGGCACTGAAAATTTTCTAGTAGCAATCTATGGCTTCTGGATGTGCCATTATCCAATAAAAGTAGGCTTTCCCATAGCTTATTCAGAAAATCTTGAATTTTGATTGACCTCCCTCCACCCTTCTCTTACTCAATCTCTTTCCTGGACTCAATTAGGCCATTCCATCCCCCTGTGATCTGTTCTTCTGCTTACATATATGCATTATCATCCCCTAAATTCCCTCCCTCTCCTTCCTCCCTTATAGCCTTTATCTACCTTACTAACCTCTGCTACCCATCTTTGGTTCCAGCTCACACACAAGTCTAAACACTTGTAGCTAGGATCCACATATGAGAGAGAACATATGACATTTGGCTTTCTGGGCCTGGGTTACCTCACTTAGTATAATCCTTTCGAGATCCAACCATTTCCCTGCAAATTTCATAATTTTGTTTTTCTTTACTGCTGAATTGAACTCCATTGTGTAGATGTACCACATCTTTATTATCTGTCCATCTGTGGATGGACATCCAGGCTGGTTCCATTTTCTAATTATTGTGAATAGAGAAGCTATAAACATGTTGTGTAAGTATCTACTAAGGTAATGAGAAGAGACCTTAGGATATATGCTTAGGAATGCTATAGCTGGATCATATAGTGGATCTATTTTTAGCTATCTCAAGCACTGCCACACCGATTTCCACAATGGCTGTACCGGACTACATTCCCACCAACACGTAGAAGGGTTCCCCTTTTTCCATATCCTCACCAACATTGTTATTTGTTTTCTTGATGATGGCCATTCTGACAGGAATGAGATGAAATCTCAAAGTAGTTTTAATTTGCATTTCTGTGATTGATTAAGAGTGTAGAACACTTTTTTGATGTTTAATGCCATCTGTATTTCTTCCTTGGAGAACTTTCTATTTAGTTCCATAGTCCATATTTAATTTAGTTGTTTGATTTATGATTGTTTTGTTTTTGAGTTCTTTGTATATTCTGGATATTAATCCTCTGTTAGATGGCCAAGAGCTGGCAAAGAGATTTTAAGCTATATTACAAAGCCATGGTAACAAAAACAGCATGGTACTGTCACAAAGACAGACATGTAGATCAATGGAAAAGAATAGGGGACCCAGCTGTTAATCCAGGAAGCTACAGTCATCTGAATTTTGACAAAAATGCCAAAAATATTCAATGGAGGAAAGATAGCCTCTTAAACAAGTGATGCTAGGAAAATTGGATATATATATGTAGAAGGGTGAATATAGACCTTTGTCTTTCTCCATGCACAAGAACCAAGTCCAAATAGATCACGGACATTACTATCAGACCTGATACTCTGAAACTGCTAAAAGAAAAGGTAGGGGAAACCCTTCAAAATATTGGTATAGGCTATGACTTTCTGAATATAACCCCAATTTCTCAGGAAATAAAACCACTAATCAACCGCTGGGATCTCATGAAATTACAAAGCTTTTATTCAGCAAAGGACACTATAAATAGAGCAAAGAGACAACCTACAGAATGGGAGAAAAACTTTGCCATCTGCGCTTGTTGGATAAATAAATCCTCAATCCACAACACTTTGAGGTGGTAGAAATAAGCAGCAGGATATACATATTGGTTTTGTTTTTATGCTTTTGTCTTGACCATACATCTGATGGAAACGTGACTGTAACTGGGTAGAGGAATGAATTTATTATGCTTTCTGCATTGTCCTGTTACTAAGTGGCTCATGATCTTTAAGATAAAAAGGTGCTCCAAAGTAAACTCATGTTGGGAACAGGCTCCAACATAGACAGCATCTAAGGAAATCAATGTTCACCACATCAGTGGAACATTTATACTCTAGAAGATTAAATGCTTTGGTCTCTAAGTTCTCATGTTATACTGTCAAAGGTAAAATCCAGCTTCAGTTCAGAAAAAAGTGTCAAAATATGACTGCCTTAACTGCTGGTGCCAGCCTGAGCCTATTGTGGGATGGCTAGGGACAGCTTAGCTGGCAGAGGTCTGAGGTCATATGAAACAAACTGGGGACAGCTCATCTGACTGAGGTTTGAAGCCACCACCAGGCCCTGGCACTTCAGAGAAAAGCTGCCTATAATTAGATTCCCATCAGAATGGGGAAGACAACCTATGGACTTTATACTTCCCTAGGATGCATCAGAGTTGACAATGTCCCCTTATATCCACACCATCTAACTGTTTAACTGACTAATCTCATACTAGTTATAAGCAGTGAATTTATTTCATTTTCAAAAATTATGCAAGTTACTTTACTAAATTTTACTATTGTCTATGGGTTCTTTGCATTTTTTCTACCTATAAGGTGGAAATACTAGATAATGATGTACTATTGCCAAGCCCTTCATAGTTCATCAGAGTAGCTAAGATTAGAATAGACCATGAAAGCTGACAACCAATGAAAACAAAGCCATTTTCTCCTGGAGAACTAAACACTGCACAGTTCTGCACTGACACACTAGTTATAGTACTGTCACCTCCTAAACAGCACTGCTCTTGGAGAAGAAGTGCTGGCTCTCATAAATAAACAATGCCACAGCAATTTCAGCTGACTTTAGGACAAATAAAATGATCATGTATGTAAGTGCCACGGTGTGCATGCGGTATTAGCCTTCACCTTATCCATTGTCTGAACATCTCTCATTCACCACACTACTCACCAAGACGTGAGAATTCTAGTAATTCTCTTGTGTCCACCTGTCTTCTTGCCATAGGATTTCAGATGTTTGTACTAGAGGGTTTATGTGTGCACTGGGGATCTGAATTCGGATACTCAGGCTTGCATGACAAATGTTTTATCCACTGAGCCGTCTTTACAGTCCACTTATCTTTCTTTTCAGCACTCTATTTTAATTCATTTGAGAAAGGGAGAGACAGAAAGATTGATAGAGGGAAAGAGAGGGAGAGAGAGAGAGAGAGAGAGAGAGAGAGAGAGAGAGAGAGAATGAGCATGCCTGGGTTTCAGGTGCTATAACCTCCAAATTCATTCACCACCTTGTGCATCTGCCTTACATGGTTCCTGGGGAATTGAACCTGGGTTCTTTGGCTTTGCAGGCAAGTGCTTAGCGGATAAGCCACCTGTCCAGCCCAAGATATCTTTTTATACAAAATTTACCTTAAAATTCATGTCTAAGTTGGTTGAAGGAAAGAAATTCTTTCTTTTATTTTCTTTCTTTCTTTCTTTTTTTTGAGGCAGTCTCACTCTTGCCCTCTTGCCTAGGCTGTTGGGGAGCTCACTCAGTATATTAGACTGGCTTGAAATTATGATATTCCTCTTACCTCACCTTTCCAAGTACTGTGATTAAAGGTCTGAACAAGAAAACCTAGCTTATTGCAATGATTTCTCTCTTTCTCTTACATGTTTCATAGGCCTAGCATGTAGTGAACAAATAGTTCAGTTGTAAGAGGCAGTGTGATGGTGGGTTCCCAAGCAAAACAAATTGTTTGCAAGCCTGAGATTCTCTGGACCCATTTCAAAGAGTAGTTGTTACCCATGTAAACAGCTGGCAGCATCTATGTGAGATAATACAACCTGAATGAATGAATAGCCTTTGCCAGACATCTATATATACTCTTAAAACATCACTGTGTGAGTCTCTCCCCACTCATGCCCAGTCAGTCTTCCTGAAGTCCTTCACAGCATCACCTCAGTGGCTGTATTCCAGCCCATTTGATGAGTTGCTTCATGTTTTACCACACTTAGATGGATAAAAATGGACCTGGGAATACAGACCTTCCTGAGAGGACTGGTGGTCAGTGGACAACCTGTAAGAGGAGAATGTGTTCTCAGCCAGTATACTGAAGCTCAGGACAACTACCTGTGATTTAGTTTGCATACTGCTGTAGTCCCTGCTGGCTCTGAAGGAATTGACATGGCAAAGCCACTCTCATGGTGATTAACCTTGAGGTTTCAATTATGAATGAACTGATGAAACACACACCGATGTGGTTTTTAGGTTATTAAACACAAAACACCAAAACATCAAAAACACATACTAAATTATTCAAATGCCAGCATTTGGGAGTCAAGAATTTGAAATCTTTTCTCAGCTGCATTGGGCATGAGGTGTGCATGTCTGGGGAGAGGGATGCTGGAAGCATTTGAAGACAATTTTTATATAGCTTCTTTGACAGCATGTAATGAAACATGGAATTTTGTCAATGATTCATTCCCACCTGATAATAAAATTCACTTGAAGTGCCTCTGTGGAATTTTGTCATTCTGCTCATATTCACTCAAAAGAAAAATTAAATGGTCTGCCTATAAGCCTCCTTTTATCAAATGATAACCATGATATTTTGTTCATTTAATAGATGGTCCTTCAGGCCTATTGAGAATGAATACCTCACAGAACACACAAGGCACGTGATGACACTTGTAAATTCCTTGGAATTGTCTTAACATATGATAGAAAGATCTTGGCAAGAAATAAAATTCAGGATCTGGGGATATAGCTCAGCCAGTAAAGTGCTTACCTTATAAGCATAGGGATGAGAGTCCAATCCCCTACCCATATATAATGCTAAGTATAGTGGAACACACTGTTAACCCAAAGGTTGGAGAGGCTGGGAACAGAGGACCCCTGGTGTTTGCTGGCCAGCCAGTCTAGCCTGACCAGTGAGGTCCAGACCAGTGAGAAACCCTGTCTCAAGGAGGTAGATGTTGTTCCAGAGGATGACATCTGAGGTTATCCTCTGGCCTCCACATGCACATATACACATGTTAACTTGCACATACATGAACTCATACACACGCATACATACATGTGCATTTAAAACAAAAATAGGGCTGAGGTGATGATTAAGCAGTTAAGTACAGTTGCTATGCAAGCATGAGGGCCTGAGGTGGCCTGACACTGCCTAAGTTCAAATCTCCAAGCCTGTAACTACAGGCCCATAGAGGAGCACACAGTCTCAGGAATTAATAAAAAAAGGGGGGGGGGGTTGACTGGCTCAAAACAAGCAAGAAGAGCAATGAAGTTTCACCTGACCTTTTACCCTTCACTCCAGCCCCCACAGGGGAGTGAACCTTGCCAAAGGAGAATATATTGGGTACTGTAAGGACATACACATGCATACATCCCACAAACACTCTCACACACATACCATGTACACATACACAGATAAGAAAAAAAAAAAGCTTAAGGATTTCTTGTGTGTCTCTGTTTTCTTCATAATCTTTCTAGTTATCTTATAATCAGGAAATGCTCTAAGGTAGTCAGGAATTTGGCAATCTCTGGAGACAACCTGTGAAGCACAAGCAACTTAATAAGTCTTAAGTGACACGGTGTGATTTTAGCTTCCCACTTGTTCCTTGTCTGAAATGTCTTGCAGTGTCCTACAGCAAAACGCAGCCTCACCATTTCTCCTTAATTAGTATAGCAGAAAAAATGAGTTGGAAAATTTTCTTGAAATTACTTGTATACTTTGTGTGTCAAAGTATAGCCATGGCAGTTCCTAGGGTTGAGAGAAAACCATGGCTGACAGTAACAGGAATGGAGGGAACATTTCATCAGGAGTTTCTTGAACATAGTCAAGGAGGAAGAAGTTCGCTGACATTTCAGGGGTGGGCATAATGTCATACATGTCTGTATGTGCTATGCCAGATGGTCCTCCTTGTTACTAGTAGCATACAATCCCAGAGGAGTAACACAGACCCCAGTGTGTAGCCATCCTTGCTGAAGTAATAAAAGAACAGCCTGAGGTAGAGCTTGCAGCACTATCTCAGCAACAACTGCAGGCAATGCAACTGAGGGAGAAGAGACAGCCAAGAAATTCAAGGTAGCTCCTTCCTTTCCTCAAGCCCAGGGCTCTCATTATTTATATACATGAAATAGGTATCACTTATTTTTATATTTCTTTATACAAATAAAGTGAGTATTGTTTAAAATCATTATATTATTGTTATATTAATAGGATAGTTAAAAGATATGATTGATGACCAGCTACCTATCTTCTTGGTGGAGACTTGTTCTATTGCTTTTGTTGATGTTGTGTCACTCTGTAGCTCAAGCTGTCCTGGAAATCCCTATAGTCCCAGTGTGACCTCAAATTCACAGGAATGTTCCAACATCTTCTTCCAAAGTGCAGGGATTAAAGACATGCACCAACATACCCAGTGATTTGTTCTATGACCAATTCAATTTTATTTAATACTTTGAGTTTGAAATCTCTCTCACAAAACACCTCCATTTAGCACTTTCTAAATCATGCATTGTCCCGATGGGAAATTAAGCCCAAATCATCTACCATTTAGGAACTCTCTAGGGCTAGAGAGATTGCTTAGATGTTAAACTGCTTCTCTACTAAGTTTAAGAATCCAGGTTTGATTTTCCAGTACCCATGTAAGCAAGATGAAATGGTGGCACAGATGTCTGGGATTTGTTTGCAGTGGCTAGAGGCCTGGCATGCCCAGTCTCTCTCTTTTTCTATCTGCCTCTTTCTTTTTTTTATTTTTAAAAATTTTATTACACACAACTTCCATGAATATAAACAATACATCATGATCATCATCCATTCCCACCACCCTCCCTTTCTATGCTCCCAAATGCTTCCCTCCATTGAAACCCTTCTTTTATCCAACTAAATTCCTATATTGATGTCATGATTTTTTTTCCTCTTATTATGCAGTTCTTGTGTAGATAGAATCAGCCACAATGAGGTCCTGAATACCATAGCCATTTTGTGTCTGGAAGAAAGTATTATAATCGCTCCTCCCCTTCCTCTGGCTCTGACAGTCATTCCATTACTTCCTCCACAATGGTCCCTGAACCTAGGAGGGTGTGATAGAGATCTCTCACTTAGTGCTGATCACTCCATTGTGATTTATCAGAACTCTGGTGTTTTTTTTTTTTTAATTAATTAGTTTTATATTCAGCAAATACAATCAGTTTGGTACCATTATTAGGCTCATCCGTGACCTAAACCCTCACCATTGTCCCCTCCTTGTTGAGGTATATGGGTCGTGCATTTTGGAGTTAGCACTCAGTTATGGGTATGATAAATGTCTCTGTATATCATGACCCAACATGGCTGTGACATTCTTTCCACCCCCTCTTCCACAAAATTTCCCTGAACCATGTTGGGTTCATTTTTGGTCTTCTTCAGCAATGAGATATTTGGGGCCTCTCAGGCTTTGGCTCTCTGATTTGGTAGGAGTTGATTTTTCTCTGTGTTGGTCTCCTTCCTCCTTGTGCTGGTATCTGGTTCATCAGGAAAACAGCACAGTTGCTTCTTTAACCAATTTTTCTTAGTTGCATCTGGGGCCCATTTGAGGTATGATGGGGGAGCTCTCTGCTTAGGACCTACATGTATCTGAAAAAGAGAAGCAGATTCTCCAACGGAGAGTAAGTTAGCACCAGGAAAATGAGATAACTTCTAACTTTTTTTAATAGAGAATTTAATAGGTTTAGGCCCTCTTGTAGCCCATGATTTATGGTAGCTTGATGTTAGAGAGTGGGCTAATGTTCGGATATGGTTCTGACTTGTTTCCCAGCTCTAGCTATGTGTCCCATACCACTGAGGGTATCAGTTAGCCAAATCAAGAGCAGTTGGTTTCCCACAATGGCTGTGTGCCACTATTGCACTTGTGTGAGCATCATGGCAAGTTATTTGCTGTTAGGTAGGTTAGACCATGAGTTGCTCGGACAGAAGTTGGTCAATTTTCCACCAGTCGCCCATGTAGCACCTTCTGGCACTAGACGCTCTGACTGTCTGGGGACTGACTCTCTTCTAGCTTCCAGCCATGCCATTCCATTTTATGTGTCAACTGCATATGGAGTCAGCAGTAGGATCTTACAACTAACCTTTGGTGGGTCATCAAGGACTCTGACAGAAATCTGTCTTTCAGGAAACCTTGTAGGTCTCTCTGATCAAAAGCTCATTGTGGATGATAGCCCCATGCTGGTACTGGGAGATACAGCTCAGTGCCCACTACGAATATGAGAACAAAGATAACTAATATACAAGAGTTAGAGAGAACAGAGAGAGAGGGAGAGGGAGGGAGCGAAGATGTAGAAGATTAAGGTTAGACTTGATCCTACCCTCTCAAGTGTCTTGTGGTTCTGGTATTCCCTGTAAAGGCCAGGTGAAGGTTCAGGTATTTGGTCTGCCTTTTAGGAAGTAGAATTTTATGGTACCATTGCTGTTTGGGTCTAGATTTGTGTTCCCTACCCCATTGATGCCATCACCTCCCTCCCCATTCATCCTAGTGTCTAATCCATGAGATGCTTGCTGGATATGTAAGGTATCTTAGGTAGATTCAGGTTAGGTGTTGTAGCTAAGTGAGACTATGTGGCTATTATATTTCTGTGATTGGGTAAGTTCACTGAGAATGATCTGTTCCAGGTTCAACCAGTTTTCCTCAAATTTCATTGTGTCATTTTTCTTACTGCTGTATAGAATTCCATTGTGTAGATACACCACATCTTAGTTATCCATTCTTCTAGTGACGGGCATCGGGGTTGATTCCAGCTCTTAGCTATTTCCATGTGAACAGTTACAAACATGGTTGAACAAATCTCTCTGACCTGTGGTTTGAAGGTTTTAAGGTAGATGCTCAGTAAGGGAATTACTGGGTCCATCAGTATCTCTATAATCATCTTTTTCAGGAGTCTCAAAATTGCTTTCCAAAGGGGTTGCACTATCCTACATTCCCACCAACAGTGAATGATCGTTCTTATTCTCCACACCATCACCAGAATTTATTTTCATGTGATTTTTTTATGTTTGCTATCCTTATTGGGGTAAGGTAGAATCTCACAGTTCTTTTAATTTGTATTTTTCTGATGATTAGGGATGATAAACATTTTTAAGTGTGTGGTTGCCATTTGTAATTCTTCCTTTGTGAAATGCCTATTCAGATCTTTGACCCATTTTGTGAGTGAGGTGTTTGACTTCTTACTGTTTAAATTTTTTATTTCTTTGTAGATTCTAGAGATTAGGCATCTATCAGTTGGATAACCCACAAATATTTTCTCCCATTCTATGGGTAATGTATTGGCTTTGCTTATTGTATGCTTTTCAGTAAAGAAACTCTTTAGCTTCATGTGATCCCATTGGTTGAGTGACTCTAAGATCGTGAGGTACTGGGGTTTTGTTCAGGAAGTCTTTTTCCATTCCTATATCATGGAAAGTACTTCCTAAATTTTGTTCCTGTACTAGTCAAGTTACTGGTCTTATATTGAGGTCTTTGATCCATTTGGACTTGAGTGTAGTGTATGGTAAAAAGTGTGGATCAACTTTCAGTTTCCTACATATGGTTATCCAGTTTGTCCAGCACCATTTGTTGAAGATGCTGTCTTTTTTACAGTCTGTATTGTTTGGGCTTTTGTCGAATATCAAGTAGCTATAGTTGCTTGACCCAAAATCCAGGTCCTCAAGTCTATTCCATTGGTCTATACTCCTGTTTTTATGCCAGTACCATGCTGTTTTTATTACTATGGCTTTGTAATACAGGTTTAGATCAGGTATGGTGATGCCTCCAGAGGTATTTCTTTTGCTGAGGATATGTTTGGATATGCGAGGCTTTCTGCCTTTCCATATGAACTTTGAGATCATTTTTTTCTATCTCTGTGAAGAACACTGTAGGGATTTTAATTGGAATTGCATTAAATCTGTATATTTCCTTGGGTAAGATTGTCATCTTCACAATGTTAATTCTGCCTATCCAGGAGCATGGGAGGTCTTTCCATTTTCTCAAGTCTTCCTCAATTTCTTTTTTGAGCGTTTTCAGGTTTTCGTTGTATAGATCTTTCACTTCCTTGGTTAATGTTATTCCAAGGTATTTTATTTTATTTTGTTGCTATTGAAAATAGGGCTATGCCCCTTATTTCTTTCTCTGTATCTTTGTCATTTACATATAAACATGCTACTGATTTTTGTGCATTGATTTTGTATCCTGCTTCTTTGCTATAGGAGTTAATCAGCTTCAGGAGTTTTGGGATGGAATCTCTTGGGTCTCTTACAAATACAATCATGTCATCAGGAAATCGAGTTAACTTAACTTCTTCCCTTACAAATTTTATCCCTTTTATTCTCTTCTCCTGTCTTATTGCTTGAGCTAGGAATTCCAGTACTATATTTAAAAGAAGAGGTGAGAGAGGACAATCAGCCTTGTTCCTGATCTTAATGGGAATTCTCCAGTCTCTCTCCATTAAGTATTATTTGGGTCTACGGAGCATTGTATATTGCCTTTATTATGTTAATATATGAGCCCACCATGTCAATTCTCTCCAATGTTTTGATCATGAAGTGATGTTGTATCTTTTCAAAGGCCTTTTCTGCATCTATCAAAATGATTATGTGTTTTTTATGTTTAATCTTGTTTATGTGGTGTATTACATTGACATATTTCTGTATGTTGAACAACCCATGTTCCTGGGATGAATCCCACTTGGTCAAGGTGGATAATGCTTTTGATGTGTTGTTCGATGTGGTTTGTGAGGATTTTGTTCAGGATCTTTGCATCTAAGTTCATCAGGGAAATAGGCCAGTAGTTTTCTTTTCTTGTGGCATATCTGCCTGGTTTTGGAACTATGGTGATAGTAGCTTCATAAAAGGAGTTGAGTAACTTTCCGTGTTCTTCAATTGTGTGGCACAGTTTGAGGAAAATTGGTTTGAGTTCTTCCATGAAGGTTTGATAGAATTCAGCTGAGAACCCATCTGGTCCTGGACTCTTTTTTGGGGGGTAGGTTTTTTAATACTTTTTAATCTCCATGAGTGTGATGAATTCATTGAGGAGATTAATCTGCTCTGATTTTAGCTTTGACAGATGGTATGCATCCAGGAATTTATCCATCTCCTCCACATTATCCAGGTTGTGGAGTAGAGGTTTTTGAAATAAGTCCTGACGATTTTCCAATTTCACTATGTCTCTTGTGATCTCTCCTTTTTCATTTTGAATTTTGTTAATTTGAAGCTTCTACTTTATTTTGCTTGATCAAATTGGTGAAGGATTTGTCAATCTTGTTTATTTTTTCTAAGAACCAGCTCTGTATTTTGTCAATTGTCTTAATTGTTCCTTAGTTTCCAATTCATGAATTTCTGCTCTGATTTTGATTATTTATTTCCTTCTGGAGCTCTTTGGGTTGGATTTTTCTTTATTTTCCAGTGCCTTTAGGTGGATGGTTAGTTTATTGATTTGGGATCTTTCTGTCTTTTTAATGAAGGTATTGAGTGCTATGAATTTCCTCTGAGGACCGCCTTCATTGTGTCCCATAAGTTTTGGTATGATCTGTTCTCATTGTCATTCAATTCCAGAAATTATTAAATTTCATTTTTTATTTAATCCACTATTCATTTATTATTTAAAAGTGTGCTGTTCAGTTCAGGTGCTGTTGGGATTCTTGGTGGGTCTTTTGTTGTTGATTTCTAGCAAAATAGCATTGTGATCCGATATCATGCAGGGAATCATGTCAGTCTTCCTAAATATTTGGAGGCAGTCTTTGTGACTCAGTATATGATCTAGTTTAGAGAATGTTCTGTGGGCTGTTGACAAGAACGTGTAGTCTGTGGATTTGGGATGGGAGGTTCTGTAGATGTCCATTAGTTCTAAGGGATCTCTGGTTTTGTTGAGCTCTCTTACTTCCCTGTTGAGTTTCTGTTTGGATGATCTATCTATTACTGATAATGGTATGTTGAAGTCCCCAGCTATGATGGTGTTAGTGGTTATTTCTGTTTTATTGTCAAGTAGGTTTTGTTTTATGAACTGTGGTGCCCCTGTGTTTGGTGCATACAGATTAATGATTGTAACATCCTCTTGTTGGATTGTTCCCTTGATAAGTAGGAAGTGGCCTTCTTTGTCCTTTTTGATTATTTTTGGTTTGAAGTCAATTTTATCTCATATTAATAAAACTATGCCTGCTTGTTTCTTATTCCCATTTGCTTGGAATATTGTTTTCCATCCTTTTACCTTGAGGAGGTATCTGTCTTTAGTGGTGAAGTTGGTTTCTTGAAGGCAACAGATTGAGGGGTCTAGTATTTTGATCCATTGTGTTAGCTTGTGTCTCTTGATGGGTGAATTAAGACCATTAATATTTTGGGTAATGACTGTGAGATTTGATTTGATCCCTGCCATATTGTGATGGTATATGTAGGTTGGTGTTTTCGTGGGCTTTGAAGTGTTTTGTGCCTACTCTGAGTTTGGTTATTGTGATCTGCTTCTTTTAGGCATTTGAGTTTGGTAATTTTTTTCTTCTCTGTGGTGAACTTCCTGAAATACTCTCTGTAGGTTCGATTTTGTGTTCATATAATTGTAAAGCTGAAGTTTTTTTATTGTTCACCATCTATTATGAGGGATACTTTTGCTGGGTAGATTAGTTTGGGTTGGAAGCCATAGGTTCTTAGACTTTTCAGTGTTTCTTTCCAGGCCCTTTTAGCTTTCAGGGTTTCCATGGTGAAATCTGAAGTAATTGTGATTGAGTTTCCTTTGAAATTGGTATGCTGCTTTTCCCTAGCTGCTTTTAGGATTTTCTGTTTGGTGTCAGTGTTTAGAGTCTTAATGACAATATGTCTTGGAGAGTTTCTCCTTTGGTCCAGTCTGTTTGGAGTTCGGTTGGCTGCTTGTATCTTGATGGGCCTTTCTTTTAAGAGACTGGGGATGTTTTCTTCAATTATTTTGTTAAATAAGCTCTCCAGCAATTGGTCTGAATTTCTTCTCCTTCTGGTATTCTAACAATACTGATGTTAGGACGTCTAAGTGTATCCCACAATTCCCTCATACTCTGTTCATGGGAACTTTTGAGCTTACTGAAATTTTTGAACTCTCAAATTGCTTCTTCCATCTTCTCATCCAGATCAGAGTTTCTATCCTCCACTTGGCTGACTCTATTCTTGAGAACTTCTATAGAGTTTTGGACTTGTTCAGTTGCATTTTCTACTACTTTTTCATGTATAATTTTCATGCCTCAGTCAAGCTCCCTTTTCACATCATTTTCTGATTTTCTTGATGATTCTTGGAATTCATCCTTGCATTTCTTTATGTCTTCATTTAGCATGGCCAGCTGATTTTTAAGGTCTTTTTTTTTTTCACTCTCCCTCAAATCTATTAACTCTCTTTGAACTCCTTCCAGTTTCTTTTCTATTAGTTCTAGTTTAGTGATGGCAGCATCCACATGATTATCTGTCCTTTGTTGCTTTAATCCAAGTTCTACCAGTAGGTTGGTCAGGGTTGCTTTGCTCATGGTTTCAATTTGATGTTCTGATCCTAATGATTCT
The DNA here is from genome assembly GCF_020740685.1 of Jaculus jaculus. NCBI lineage: Eukaryota > Metazoa > Chordata > Mammalia > Rodentia > Dipodidae > Jaculus > Jaculus jaculus. The sequence continues at coordinate 60,164,785 of NC_059103.1, read as the reverse complement.
TCCATGTTTTGATTAGAGGTGTTCATTGTACGACTGGGTGTTCTAACTGGATTTTCTTACATTTGATTTTTCATGTTATTTCTTTTGCACTGTTGTCTGCCCATGACAGTGTATGGGCATGTAGGTGGGTGGATCAGCCTGGGTTCAAGCACAATGGGAATCTGAGGAAGCCTGTGGCAGTTGCCAAGCAGGCTGGGCTTTGGCTCTCACTTGCCAAAGCCGCCTTTCTACTGATTGGCAGGGGCTCCAAAGTTGCCTGAATTTTCCAGACATAATGTGCTAAAGCTGTCTGTGTTTGAGCTAGGAGGGACACTGAGGTCCAAATCACTGAAGCAGCCCAAACTCTGGCTGGTAACACTGGGACCCAGATGGTGTCTCTGCTCCCTGGCCACATGACAATGGGGATGGCCACTATGGCAGACAGGTAAGGGATGGCATCTGAGCTGACTCAAGTGAGAGACACAGTCTGAGCTTGTGTGGCAGTAGCTGTGGGACTGGGCTTACTGAACATGCAGTGGCAGGAGCAGTAAGTATGTGATTGGGCTGAGCAGTCTAAACTTCCACATGCAGGGATTGATCTGTGCACAGATGTTCTGTGGATATAGGGAGGAGTGGGCGTCCAGCTCCTGAGGGAATCAGGGATTCCCTGTTACTGCCATGAGTCACTGAACATGCGGTGGTCAGAGCAGTAAGTTGACAAGTCTGAGGAGCAATCTAAGCTTCTGCACACAGGGATCGATCATTGAGCATCGGCAGTGGTGGCAGACACAGTGGCTATTTGAGGGGAGGTGTGGGCTACCTGCCCATGAAGGGATCCACAATTCCCTGTTTTTCCCCCTCTGTGCCCTCCCACTGAAAATCTATTGGAGATTTCACTCCCCTAAAAGACCCAGTGAACTTCTAATGTCTTGCCTTTTGTCCCTCCAGGATTTGCAGCACAGCTAGGAGGTCACCATCTTTGCCAGAAGTCCCCTTTTTTGCCTCTCTCTCTCAAAGAATTAAACAAAAATAAAATATTTCTTTAAAAAGAACTCTCTAAAAAATAAAATTCTATAGAACATTTAAAGCTTGTATTAATCAAATTACATTGATTATTTCTACTTGTTTCCCTTCCCCTTGGCTACACTTGTGCTCAAAACTTTGTCTGGTGTCAAAAAGAATCTGTCCCATCACTCAGTTTCATCACATTTCAGCATCTTCATGGTTTCCCTGCTCCTTGCTGTGCAGGTGGCCTTGGTCTATTGTAATTGAGCTGTGGCTGAACACTTTCTCCTCATGGGCCACCAGGTTCTGCAGGCTCGTGGACCTAATCTGCCCTCTGTGTGCACAATGTCTATGGATCTGTGCAATGAAGCTCACCATCTGGTCTTTGCTTCTGTCACATGAAGCCTTAGCTATTTTCTAAGTTCAGTGCCTGATTTTCTATAGAAGAAATTTTAACAGCTATCCTTTTACAGACCTCCCTAAGAAAAATCCCCTGGTCCTGATATTCCTAGGCATTTAAATGACAGCCACAGCATACACAAAAGGGCATCGTAGTACTTGCTACTCTTACTATTAATATCACTGGTAAAGTTTATTGGGATATTCTATTTACCAGCACCAATGTAAATTGCTAGAAAAGGAAGATAATTGCTTATGGATTGCAAGCATTATCTTAGTGCCCATGGCCTGGTAAGCATTTGAATACTTATGGAAAATTAGGTTGAATAAAAATATTCTACTTAGTTCTCCTTGTCTAGCTTTATCTATTTGCATAAATTGAGAAAGGATGTGTCTTTCATCTCTTGATTATGCAAGTCACTTAACAGGGATATAGAGAGGTCCAGGATGTGGTCTCTCTATGCTGTTATGCCTTATTACTTCAGCAAACCTCAAGCATCATACCCAAAATATGGAGCTTTGGGGTTTTAGGACATGCACCCTGTATATGCATCTGGTGTGTTGGTATTAAGAAGAAATCTGTGTATAATAACATGCAGAAAAAAATCATTGCATGAAGAGAATCACTCAGGTTTATGGCTTCTAATCTGATATTTACTCAAGTATATTTCTGAAAAAAATATGTGAAAATAATTTAATGATAATGAGTGATAGTAAACTTGGAAGAAATCTTTATGATAGAAAAAAAGCTTTAAAAATAATTGAGCAATTTAATTTAAAATCCTAAGTCCATTTTCCATTATTATTATTATTTTTTTTATTCTAGCACTTTCATAGAATGAATTGAGTTTCTAAGTACTGGGAATCCTAAATGTATCTCCTAGTTCGTCCCTATATACTGATAAAGTTTAAAACATAACAACAGAACTTCTAACAGTTCTTAGCTAGGAATAGGATGGTGAATATAAATGTGTTAGGAAACACTATTACTTGTTGAAAAGGTGAAAATGCTTTTTGGAAAAAAAAAAATGCCCTATGGAAATCTCAGGCCACACTACAATTAATATGATTTAGGGAGAGAGAGGAATGAATTAGAGTGTTGGGATTTATTTATTATAGCCTGAAGCAGCCACTAATAAAAAGTCTAGTCTATTTCTATAGTTCTTTGTGGCTACTCTTCCAACAAATATCAGAGTAATTTCTCTTAAACTTTTGATCTTGTATTAATGTTTGGCTTACAAAACAGTATAGGAAATTCCTATATAGTCTATACCCAGCATCCCTAGGAATGACCATTACATTTAATCATAGAATAAAAACCAAACCCAAGGAATATAGTACCATTATGGATTAAATCAAAAACCTTATTAATAACTTCAAATCTTCACAGTAATATATTTTATCCTACTGAAAAAGAGAAGCAGATTCTCCAACAGAGAGTAAGTTAGCACCAGGACAAATGAGATAACCCTTCCTTTTTTTTTTATAGAGAATTTAATAGCTGTAGGCCCTCTTGTAGCCCATGATTGATGGTAACTTGATATTGGAGAGTGGGCTAATGTCTGGATATGGTTCTGACTTGTATCCCAGTTCCAGCTATGGGTTTCATACCACTGAGGGGATCAGTTAGCCAAATCAAGAGCAGTTGGTTGGCTGTGTGCCACTATTGCACTTGTGTGAGCATCATGGCAGGTTATTTGCTGTTAGGTAGGTTAGACCATGAGTTGCTTGGACAGAAGTTGGTCAATTTCCACCAGTCACCTATGTAGCACCTTCTGGCACTAGATGCTCTGACTGTCTAGAGACTGACTCTCTTCTATCTTCCTGCCATGCCATTCCATTTTATGTGTCAACTGCATATGGTTTATTCAGCAGTAGTGTCTTACTTACATCAAGTACTCTGATATAAATCTGTCTGTCTTTTAGGAAATCTTGTAGGACTCTCTGATCAAACACTCATTGTGGATGATAGCCCCATGGTAGTACTGGAAGTTACAGGTTAGTGCCCACTAAGAAAATGAGGAAAAAGATAACTAATATACAAATGTTATAGAGAAGAGAGAGAGAGAGAGAGAGAGAGAGAGAGAGAGAGAGAGAAGATGCAGAAGATTAAGGTTCACCTTGATCCTATCCTCTCCAGTGTCTTGTGGTTCAGGTGTCCCTGAAAGGGCCTGGTGAAGGTTCAGGTGTTTGGTCTGCCTTTTAGGAAGTAGAATTTTATGGTACCATTGCTCTTTGGGTCTAGATTTGTGTTTCCCACCCCTTTGATGCCCTCACCTCCCTCCCCATCCATCCTAGTATCTAGTCTATGAGATGCTTTCTGGATATGTAAGGTATCTTGGGTAGATTCAGATTAGGTGCTGTAGATGAGTGAGACTATCTGGCAACTTTTTTTCTGTGATTGGGTAAGTTCACTGAGAATGATCTGTTCCAGTTTCAACCAGTTTTCCTCAAATTTCATTGTTTCATTTTTTTTCTTACTGCTGTATAGAATTCCGTTGTATAGATATACCACATCTTAGTTATCCATTCTTCTAGTGATGGGCATCTGGGTTAATTACAGTTCTCAGCTATTATGAATTGAGCAGCTATAAACATGGTTGAGCAAATCTCTCTGGCCTGTGGTTTGAAGGTTTTAGGGTAGATGTCCAGCAAGGGAATAACTGGGTATGTTGGTATCTCTATTGTCAGCTTTTTCAGGAGTCTCCATATTGCTTTCCAAAATGGTTGGACCATCCTACATTCCCACCAACAGTGGATGAGTGTTCCTACTTCACATCCTTCCCAGCAATTATTTTATTTTGATTTTTTTTTTATCTTTGCTATCCTTATTGGGGTATGGTGGAATCTCATAGTTGTTTTAATTTGCACTTCTACAATGATTAGGGATGATGAACATTTTCTTAAGTGTTTGTTTGCCATTTGTATTTCTTCCTTTGTGAACTGCCTGTTCAGCTCTTTGCCCCATTTTGTGAGTGGGGTGTTTTACTTCTTACCACTGACAACTAAATAAATGTGACTTTACTTTCAGTTATCCTGAGTTCTTGGTGTCCTGTTTCCATAGCAGGGGAGGCAGGTCCCTGGGTGATTGAATATTGACCAGGCAGCAATTTTGTCTTTTATCCTGTTATCCTTGGGTCTGGGTCTGGAGGGTTTCTTTTCACATGTACCTTTTGACTACACATTTTTGTCTAGAAAAACATTGATTTGACCCTGACTCCTTCTCAGGGTACACCATATCAGGGAACTACATGACTCATTCAAAATCCTACACTGCTTGGGTGTGAAATATCCTCAAATTTTACCAAACCACCCTAGTTAGAGAGGATCCTCCAGAGTTACTCTTTGTAAAGTTGCTGTCATTCTTGCCATCTTTATCAGGACTTTATGAGAAACTATTCCAAATCTATACGTGTTTCTTGCCTTCCCTGATTATTCTTGATTAAACTTTGAGTACTGCAGTGCTCACAAAACAGAGCTTTTCTCTCTGTTTATAAGTACTGGCATTCAATATGATTTCATGGGAAGAACAAAACTCTCCCTTCTCATACACCTGCGTGCATAATTATTTGTATGCTTCATCATGAACTAATGAATATCTGTTTTACCCCATGGTAAAGTAGATCTTAGGTACAAATGTATAAAATCATTATTGCAATATAGAATATTATATATTACAATAATGATTTTGTACCATTTGTACCATAGAGATCATGTTACTTTTCTACATGATCCCATCAGACACTTGGAACATGTTCTAACTTTATGACGCCACACAACATTATGAGCTTATATAACGTTTTTTTTTTTGCTTCAGTATTAGAATTAAGCATTTTGGTTTCTAGCCCTGGTCATTGCTACTGGTGTGGAATTCATTTGGAATCATCTCATTGGGCAAGAAAGAAATATGTTCATTTTTACTCACATATACAGATATATTATGGATAACTATATAAATAATAATATATTTCAAATAAATGGATATATAATCAAAGATATATAAATAGATGGATAGATCAAAAATAGATTATCAATAATAGATTGAGAGATGGAGGATAGATAGATGATATAATAGATATAGATAGATAGATGGTAGATAGTAGGTAGATGATAGACAGATAAATAGATAATAGATGACAGATGATAGATACATAGAGAGAAAGTAAGAAAGAAAGAAAGGAAGGAAGAAAGAAAGAAAGAGAAATAGAGAGAGATAGGAAGGAAGAAAAAAAAGAAAAAGAGAGAGAGAGAGAGAGAGAAATGATAGCCAGTCATGCCTTGCCCTTGAAGCTTACTTCTCAATGACTCCAGTTCCAGGCCCTCTCAGCCTTCCTCCCTCCCTCACATGGAGCTTCTTTATTTGACAGTACTAACCCTCTCCTCACTCTCATTAGCCATAGTGTCTGGACCTATTTGTTTGATCGTTGTTTGCATATAGTTTCTGAATTGCTAACCACTGCTGTGAAAAATAAACTTACTAATTGGACTATAATATTTGTATACCATTTATCTTGTCAAAATATGTAGTCAAAATATTTTTCTAAAATTAGTGAGGTTAATTGTTTTCCTTATTCATCCCTGTAGCATGTTATATTATGAATTTCTAACAGGTTTAAATTCAAAATTGTATTGTTTATATTTGATTTGCTGTGTCAATATTCTTGATAATTTATCTATTTATAATTTACTATCAGTCTATCTATATACCACTCACTATTTCTATACAGTGTGTACAAGTATTACCATGGGTCTAAAATTCAAGGCTGTGTAGGAGGGTACACTTAGAATACTATCACTGCTACTGGATTTGCTATATGCATCAATCCAGGCATCCAGCCATAGAAGCTTTGCAAAAGGTAAACTAGTCTTACATCATAGCATCTCAGTGTTCATGGGGTGTAGATGAACACTTGCTCTTAAGTTTCAATTTCCATATCAATTTCATCCAAAAGTTAATTAGAATAATCATCCATGAATAATGCTGCACTTGTTTCTCCATCCTCACTCCATGCACAGTTGTGATTTTTGTATCAATTTCACCTAACACTCTATATGCAGTGCACTGTATAGGCAGAGGGAAGACAGCAGGTTGAAATTGCTACCAAGTGTTTTCAAGTAATTTTATGGCAATTTTCTATTGAACCCAAATGTAGCATTAATGACCACTGTCACTAATTTGTTTGTTTTTTATTAGTGAATTGGAGAAAGACAGAAGAATTTTCTAAAGGGATAAAGAAAATAGACATACTAACAGCTGGTGCATGTATGTACACAGCACCGGAGTTTTCTGTGAGAGGAATTTTGAACTCTGAAAGAATCACTCACTTTGTATCATTTACAACAAGGACATCTGGGATTACATCTCTCCAGCATAAATCCACCCTTTATAATATTCAACAATCATGACTTAGTAGACCCTTTGCCTGGGTCTTTATATTCTACAATGAGTTGAGATGGACTTCTCTAGATTAAACTGCTTCTATACTAATACAAAATTCATATTGGTGGAAAAGACTTATTACATAATGAGAAACACACACACACACACACAATTTATCATTCTCCATTTGCTCACAACTTCCTGGGAGTTGCCTGGCACAAGAATATACTGTGCTTCAGAGTATGTGTTTGGGGGCTGGGGTAAAGTCCTTGTTGCACAAGCATGAGGATCTGAATACAGATCCCTACCTCCCATGTAGAAGCTAGGAGTGGTAATGTGCAGATATGATTGCACTGGGGACACAGATACAGGAGGATTCTTAGGACTTACTGGCTAGCTGGTCTATCTTACTCAGTAAGCTCTCAGATTGTCTCAAAATTAAGGTGAAGAGTAATTAAGGAAAGGAAGACAACTAATGTCCACCAGTGGCCTCCTTATGCAATCATACATTGTGCACACATATGCTCCCACACACATATGAAAACAATGCATACATACCCACACATATTAACATGTGAAGAAGTATTGGTTAGGATATGAAAGGCCTAATTTCAGTAAGCCTCCAGGGTGTCCAGCTTAAGAAGAGATGTTTTAGGTAGTTTCTGCCTCTCAGTTTCTCTTGGTTAGAAGAAGGGTGACACCATTTTTCTTGGTTTCCTGGGGCTGTTATAACCAATACCACAAGCTGAGTGGTTTTGCAATAGCAGTGTTGTTTTCCCAAAGTCCTAGGGCTGGGAGTCTGTGGTCATGGTGACATCAGACCTGCTCCCTCATAGGCAGCAGAGGAGAATTTGTTCCAGATCTCCCTCTTTGGAATTTGCTGGCTATCTCTGAGGTGCCTAATATTGCAAAGCCCAGCCTTTATCTCTCTTTGATCTTGCCATGTGTCTATGTCCAGAAAAGAACAGGCAGTGCCCTGGATTAGTGCCCATCCAAAGGCAGCATAATCTCTTCTAAATTAATAATCACATCTGCAGTCACATTCTGAAGTACTAGGGACAAACACTTTAACATAAAGGGTTTGTTGGGAGACAATGCAACAGATATAATAGTAACTGTTTGGTAGACATGGTATAATTTATCATAGAGATAAAGGGAATAAATACTTGATTCATATTTTCAAAATAGGTGATTATGTTAATTTTAAATTACTATAATGAAATATGTAGGACAAGCTACATTTGAACTAATAAGTTTGCTTAGTTCATGGTTTGTGAAGCTAGTATTTCAAATTATGTTTTTCCTCTTGGCTTGAACCTGGTACAGAACTCAGTCAGGATCAATGGTAGCCCAGTGTGGCACAATAATGTGGAGTAGGAAGAGACCTTAAGCCAGGATGATAGGCAACTAGGTGTGGTCAATCTTGTTCTATCCTGTACTACCCCTGGAGATCTAATTCAGGGGTACCAGAGAACCCCATAACCTCTTCTGTAAGCATTATTCCAAATGATCTAAGACGTTGTACTGGGCTCTACCTCTTTTTAAAACATGAAAACTTTAATATAGGAATATATTGCAAATTGACCATTTTCCTATCAGGTTATAGCCTTATTCCCATATACCCAACTTCCATTCTTCTGAGGAAGCTTCTGGGTGAGGTTACTCTGTAACCAAGTCTATCACATCTGCAAAGTCTAAGAAACATAATGTAGAAAGTGACAGTTTAAATAGGAGTGCTGCTCTCACTGCTAGCCTGAGAACCTCCTCTAGGAAGATGGCAGAAGATACTGAAAAAACTCAAAATTTATCAAAGCAGAAAACTAGAGGCTGCTGAGAGCTCAACACTAAAAGAAGCTCCGCCTTTCAAAGCCTGCAACACATGAATCTTTGAAGGACAAAACAAACCCAAACCATAGCAAAGTGGCCATCAAACTGGAAACACAGTGCTTGGATCATGTCCCTGAATTGTGATCTCACAGTGCCTTGGCCCTACTTTTGTAAAACAGTTTTATTTAACAAAATACAATAAGAAAAATTCTTGCTCCAACATCCAGCAAATAGCACTGAGTTTTATGAAGAAAACTCACAAGTACCAGTACAATGATATACCTTACAACCTCCTCCATTCCTAGTTAATTATGGGATTAATTTCCTGTTACATTTCCAAGGGCTAGGCAGCAACTAAACATTTAAGGGTGATAGTCAGCTTATTAACTGGTTTTGTTTAGTTGACATTCTGTAGGAGTCAAATTACTTGTCTTAGGAATTTGTGCTATTTTAACCACAATAAAAGATACTTAGTCATCATTTCTTTAAAATATTAAAACGTAATTTCTTCAATTAATTAATTTCCCTCTGAAATTAATATGAATTATAAAGAGAAATTTGGGTTTTGTTTTTGTTTTTGGGGGGGTTTTGTTTGTTTGTTTGTTTGTTTTTTGAGGTAGGGTCTCACTCTAGCCCAGGCTGACCTGGAATTCACTATAGAGTCTCAGAGTGGCCTCAAACTCATGGAAATCCTCCTATCTCTGCCTCCCAAGTGTGACAAATGCCTGGCTACAAAGGGTGACTTTTAACTAGTTGTCTCAAAAATAAAATTTCCACACTAATCTTTCATAAAGATTGTTTGGGATCTTTTTGAGAACACTGAAATAAGTGATTCTGAATAAACACCTCATCGAATTTTGTATATTGAAACAGAAACTTTTTTCCTATGTTAGGTACTATAGGAGGCTAAAACTTCTACTTTAGCATTTCTATGTTTACTTTTTACTTCTTTCATCTTACAGTATCATATTAAGAACACTTACGCAGAAATGTGCCACATAAAACCAATCATTGCTAGGTATTGCTTATGTGGTGGGACTCTGCTACTGTTTGTGTGTCTGCTGTGGGTGTTAAGAGCAATTGAGCATTTTTTTTTAATTTAATTTATTAGTTTTCTTTTCAGCAAATACAGGCAGTTTGGTACCATTGTTTAGGCTCATCCACGATCTACCCCCTCCCATTGGACCCTCCTTGTTGATGTAAATGGATCATGCACTGTGGAGTTAGCCCACAGTTATTTGTATGATAAATGTCTCCGCATATCATGACCCAACATGTGACTCTGACATTCTTTCCTCCCCCTCTTCCGCAAAATTTCCCTGAGCCATGTTGAGTTCATGTTTGGTCTGCTTCAGTGCTGAGGTGTTGGGGACCTCTGAGGCTCTGGCTCTCTGATTTGGTAGGAGTTGATTTTTCTCTGCGTTGGTCTCCTTCCCCTTTGTGCTGGTATCTGGCCAAGATGACGACTGCCTAGCTGCACTGCAGATACCAGCGAAAGAAAGGCAAGAAATTAAGGGTTATCAGGTTCTTCTTGCCAGTGGGAGTGCACAGAGTGGGGAAAAACAGGGAATCACGGATCCCCTCTCGGGTGGGTAGTCTACCCCCCCCATACAGCCCCGTGCCCAAAGCAGCTGTGCTCCAATCGCATGCCTGCCAGCCCACCATGCACCTGCCAGCCCGCTACGCTGACTGCGCGGGGACCTCCATCATTGTGCTCTGATTACGCATGCTGGCCCACCACTCTGTGCTCGGTTCGCACACCTGTGGGGAACCACCTCAGCTATGATTAGGCAGCTGCCAGACCCCCAATGCTGTGCTCTGATCACGTGCCCACAGGCCAGCCTCTGCTGTGTCCCGATCCCGTGCCTGCATCAGCTGCCTCTACACTACAATTGCACGTGCAGTGGGCCCAGTCACATAGCAAGGGCCACAAAAGCCTACACTGAGTCATTAGCACCAGCTCAGTTGCCATCCACTACCTGTTAGTCGCCACCCATCCCCCACTGAGGCGGGAGAGCACAGACTGTTTGCAGGTCCCAGTGTTCCCAGCCAGAGTTTGGATAGCTTCAGGGAGTGCTACCTCAGTCCCCTTTTAAGCTCGAAGGCAGGCAGCTTTGGTACATTACTAGGTGAGAATTCAGGCAACTTTGGCACCCCTGTCAGGCAGTGGATAGGCAGCTTTGGCAAGAGAGAGCAAAAACCCAGGCCGCTTGCAACTGCCCCAGGCTGCCTTGGATTTCCATTGAGCTAGATCCCAGGCTGATCCACCCACCTACCTGCCCATACACTGACATGGGTAGACCACAGCGCCAAAGAAGTAACATGAAAAATAAAATGCAAGAAAATCCAGACAGATCACCCAGTCCAACAAAGATTACATCTAACCCAAACATAGAAGAGTGTTTAGGATAAGAACATCAAGTGGAAGCTATGAGCAATGCAACCCTGACCAACCTACTGCTAGAACTTGCAGGAAAGCTACAAAGGACAGATAATCGTGTGGATGCTACCATCACTAAGCTAGAGCAATATGATAAGACAGTGGAAGGAATTCAAAGAGAGCTAAGAGAGTTGAGGGAGAGTGAAAAAAAAGAGGACCTTAAAAATCAACTGGCCACACTAAATGAAAACATAAAGAAATGCAAGGATGATTTCCAAGAATCATCTAGAAAATCAGAAAATGAGGTGAAAAGGGAGCTGGACAGAGCAATGGAAGTGATACATAGGAAAGTAGTAGAAAATGCAAACTTAATTGAACAAGTCCAGAACTCACTAGAGGCTCTCAAGAATAGACTCAACGAAGTGGAGGATAGAAACTCTGATCTGGAAGACAGGATGGAAGAAACAGTTCGAGAGTCCAAAAATTTCAGTAAGTTCAAAAGTTCTTGTGAACGGAACATGAGGAAATTGTGGGATACACTTAAACGTCCTAATATCAGAATCATTGGAATACCAGAAGGAGAAGAATTTCAGACCAAAGGCATGGAGAACTTATTTAACACACTGATTGAACAAAACTTCCCCCATCTCTTCAAAGAAAGGCCCATCAAGATACAAGAAGCAAACAGAACTCCTAACCTACTAAACCAAAGGAGAAACTCCCAAATATATATTATCATTAAGGCTCTAAACATTGACACCAAAGAGAAAATCCTAAAAGCAGCTAGGGAAAAACAGCACACCACTTTCAAAGGAAACCCTATCAGAATTACTTCAGACTTCTCAATGGAGACCCTGAGAGCTAGAAGGGTGTGGAATGACTCTCCAAAGTCTAAGAACCTATGGCTTCCAACCCAAACTACTCTACCCAGCAAAAGTCTCCCTTATAATAGATGGTGAAAGGAAAACTATCCATGACAAAACTCAGCTTTAGAATTATATGAACACAAAACCAAAACTACAGAAAGTATTCCCGGAAATTCTCCACATAGAAGAAACAAATAACCAAACACAAATACCTACAAGTAGCAGATAACAACAACCAAACCCAGAGTAGACACAAAAAAATTCAAATTTCATGAAAACATCAACACACCTCTACCACCCTAACATGGCAGGGATCAAATCAAATCTCACAGTCATCACCCTAAATATTAATGGCCTTAAATCACCCATCAAGAGATACAAGCTAACAGGGTGGATCAAAAAATTAGACCCCTCAATCTGCTGCCTTCAAGACACCCACCTTACCACTAAAGACAGAAACCTCCTCAGGGTGAAAGGGTGGAAAACAATATTCCAAGAAAATGGGTATAAGAAACAAGCAGGTGCAGCTATATTACTATTGGATAAAATTGACGTCAAACCAAAAATAATCAAAAAAGACAAAGAAGGCTACTTCCCACTTATAAAGGGAACAATCCATCAAGAGGATATTACAATCATAAATCTGTATGCACCAAACACAGGGACACCACAGTCCATGAAACAAAACCTACTTGACAATAAAACAGAAATAACCACCAACACCATCATAGCTGGGGACTTCAACACACCATTATCAGTAATAGACAGATCATCCAAACAGAAACTCAACAGGGAAGTAAGAGAGCTCAACAAAACCATAGAACACTTAGACCTAATGGATATCTACAGAACTTTCGATCCCAAATCCACAGACTACAAATTCTTCTCAGCAGCCCATGGAACATTCTCTAAAATAGACCATATACTGGGTCACAAAGACTGCCTCCACATATTTAGGAAAATCAACATAATTCCTTGCATGATATCAGATCATAATGCTATATTCCTAGAAATCAAGAACAAAAAAACCACCAAGAATCCCAATGGCAATTGGAAACTGAATAGCATACTCTTATTAAAAAAAAAAAAAAAAACTTTTTGTTGTTTATATTTATTTATTTGAGAGTGACAGACAGAGAGAGAAAGAGGCAGAGAGAGAGAGAATGGGCATGCCAGGGCTTCCAGCCACTGCAAACGAACTCCAGACGCATGCGCCCCCTTGTGCATCTGGCTAACGTGGGACCTGGGGAACCGAGCCTTGAACCGGGGTCCTTAGGCTTCACAGGCAAGCGCTTAACCACTAAGCCATCTCTCCAGCCCATGAATAGCACACTCTTAAACAATAAATGGATAGTGGATGAAATAAAAAATGAAATTTCAAAATTCCTGGAAGAGAATGACAATGAGAACACATCATACCAAAACTTATGGGACACAATGAAGGCAGTCCTCAGGGGAAATTTCATAGCACTCAATGCCTTCATAAAAAAGACAGAAAGATTCCAAATCAATAGCCTAACCATCCACCTAAAGGCACTGGAAAAACTTGAAAAATCCTACCCAAAGAGCTCCAGAAGGAAAGTAATAATTAAAATCAGAGCAGAAATTAATGAATTGGAAACCAAGGAAACAAGGCAATTGACAAAACAAAGAGTGGGTTCTTTGAAAAAATAAACAAGATTGACAAACCTCTGGCCAATTTGATCAAGCAAAAAAAGGAGAGACTCCAAATTAACAAAATTCAAAATGAAAAAGGAGAGATCACAACAAACATAAGTGAAATCAGCAGAATCATCAGGACTGATGTCAAAAACCTCTACTCCACAAAACTGGAAAATGTGGAGAAGATAGATGAATTCCTGGACACATATCATCTACCAAAGCTAAACTCAGAGCAGATTAATCACCTCAATGAACCCATCACACTCATGGAGATTGAAAAAGTAATAAAAAACCTCCCAGAAAAGAAGAGTCCAGGACCAGATGGATTCCCAGCCGAATTTTATCAAACCTTCATGGAAGGACTCAAACCAATCTTTCTAAAACTGTGTCACACAATTGAAGAACAGGGAAAGGTACCCAACTCCTTCTATGAAGCTAGTATCACCCTAATCCCAAAACCAGGCAGAGATGCCACAAGAAAAGAAAACTACCGGCCTATTTCCCTAATGAACATACATGCAAAGATCCTGAACAAAATACTCGCAAACTGAATCCAAAAACACATCAAAAGCATTATCCACCTTGACCAAGTGGGATTTATCCCAGGAACACAAGGGTGGTTCAACATATGAAAATCTGTCAATGTAATACACCACATAAGCAAACTTAAACATAAAAATCACATGATCATTTTGATAGATGCAGAAAAGGTCTTTGACAAGATACAACGTCACTTCATGATCAAATCACTGGAGAGAATCGGCATGGCCGGTTCATATCTTAACATAATAAAGGCAATATACAAAGCTCCAAAGGCCCAAATAATACTTAATGGAGAGAGACTGGAGGAATTCCCATTGAGATCAGGAACAAGACAGGGATGGCCTCTCTCACCTCTGCTTTTCAATATAGTTCTGAAAGTCCTAGCTCAAGCAATAAGACAGGAGAAGGAAATAAAAGGGATACAATTTGGAAAGGAAGAAGTTAAGTTAGCTCTATTTGCTGATGACATGATTGTATATGTAAGAGACCTGAGAGACTCCATCCCAAAACTCCTGAAGGTGATTAACTCCTATAGCAAAGTAGCAGGATAAAAAATCAATGCACAAAAATCAGTAGCATTTCTGTATGCAAATGACAAAGATACAGAAAAAGAAATAAAGGACATAGACCCATTTTCAATAGCAACAAAAAAATAAAATAAAATACCTTGGAAGTAAAAGATCTATACAATGAAAAAAGAAAATATAAAAACTCTCAAAAAAGGAATTGAGGAGGACTTGAGAAGATGGAAAGACCTCCCATGCTCCTGGATAGGCAGAATTAACATTGTGAAGATGGCAACTGAGCTTTTGATCTCTGGGATAACTTAGCTTAAGAGTTAGAGCACTGGACACTCAATGGTCACTACAACTCTCCAAACCAATGGCTTTACAGTTCCTTATAACTAGAAAAGAATGACAAGTGCAGACAGGACAGAAGAGCAAGTTAAGGGTTTATAAGAAAAGAAAGTAAACATAAAACAGAAAATGAAGGTAAAACAGAACATCTCTCAAACTAGGAGGGTCTGAAGCAGGTAAGAGCCTTTTGGCTTGGATTGGAGCTTATTACACCCTTGGGAATGTAAATTAAGAATCAAGTTGGGATGACTTGAATTGGTGACATTGAAAGTATATGAAAGGCTTCTGATAGCCTGATGATTAGACAAAGAATTGGTTACTTTGTATGTGTGGGCCAGCTAACCTCCTCCTAAACCAGCATAAGACAAGGCTTGCTGGAATTTAGATCCCAGCCTCTGTTTTATCCACTGATTATAAATCTCTGCTTATTGGCTCTGTCAGACTATACAGACATCTGCTTATTCTTTTTGGGTCTCTGATCTTCACTAGCTGCCTATAAAGCAAACACTTCCCTACTCCTAATTCCTATCACAGCCAGTCTAAATACATAGGATTTTTTAAAAAAAAAATTATATGGAGATTTACTTGAAATGAGGCAAATTTTCCTCTGATTGGAGAATATGGTGTTCATACAAGTGGAACCGAAAGATTTCATGCTCTTCATTGTTCTGAAATCATCTATATGCAGGATAGATTGCATCCATAATTAGCTGGCATCACCTAGCTTGAGTTCCTCACACTGCATGCCCATGACCCTGAAAGCAAAGTTTGTGTTCCCAAGTTTTATTTACCCACTATAAATTCCAGTGATTCTCCAAAGCACACTGATCAGACTGTGTAATTATTGAAAAAAAAAAAAAACACTGTTTGATGATAAAGGTTGGTTGTATAGCTCTTTCCTCCAAACTTAAACATTTCCCTCCTGAAAGAAGGAAGGAAATTATGGGCTCATAAGGCACAGGAAGCTGGGCTGGAGAGAAGGCTTAGTGGTTAAAGGCACTTGCTTGCAACATCTGAGGGCCTGAGTTTGATTCACCAGTACTGGAGTAAAAGCCAGATGCAAAGAGGCACATGCATCTGGAGTTTGTTTGCAGTGGCAGAAGACCCTGGCCAAGCAGTTTACTCTTTCTGTGTGACTCGCACTCTCTCTCTCTCTCTCATAAATAAATACTTTTTTAAAAACTCAGGAAGCTTATAAAACTTAAAGGGGTTTAGTAAGCTTGAGAAATTCACAATGCTCAGGTGGATTTATTTCTTTGGTCTGTGATTACTGTTTTATCTGGCATAAATAGATGTTTGTACAAATCTCCCCGGGGGGGCGGGGAAATCACAAGATTTTCTAAGACTGTATATGGATTGTAAAATCAATACCAAAAAAACCCACCATGTATTCAGCACCTAACACTGTTCTTGTTAGTTGATGCTCATGTCTTTGGAGAACCTTTCTTTCCTTGATACTGTCCTCTGGCTCAGTAGGGACTAGCTTCACATTAACACTGCAGAGATAAGAGTATACTCATTTCTACTAGTTAACAGTCATATTTATTTATTTCAAGACAAAAGTAGGCTTGCATTATCAGCTGTCTAATACATATAAGCCATCCCCCTGGAAAGCTAATAAACATCTTGGGAGAGCACAAGGTCTGGCTTTCCTGCTACATGAGGAGGGGGCTTGAACCAAGGCCTAGAGCTTCCACCTGCTCCATGAGACAGGTGCTTACCTAGAAAGAGACACACTCTGACAGTGTTGTTAAAGTACATAGAAATAATAGCCAGTTCTGCTGGAGACATTTCTGCAGGACTCTAGGCAAGGAAAGTAGAATTGAGAAAGGGAGATGGAGCCCTGACAATGTTTCCTAAATAGCAACATGAACTGGTAATAGACTATGGCCTTCCTGTCTGCTTCTAGGGACATGAGTCAGTTCTTTTTCCAATTTAACATAAAAGTGTCCATATCAGAGACAGGCTCTTTCAATTCACACCCCAGACTGACTTCTTACTAGACAAGTTAATCATGAGGAAAACACAAAGCCCCACTGAACCTCAGTCTCTTCCTTATTACCTACCTTTTCAGTTGCTATGGTGTGTCAATGAAATATCAAGCTAACCAACACAAAACTTAGAATAGTGCTTAGAACAAGTATGAGCTTTGTAATTCTGTTCATTATCACGTTGTTGCATCCACTTGACTCACAGAGCTAGTGGATTAGTAGTCTCAGAGATATTGGCAAGTAAAGCCATTCAAATGTCATTTTACGTTGCTACTATTGTTGGTTTTAACATAGTTGCTTTCAGAAGGGAACTCACTGTTCTGATCTTTGGAAATGCTCAATTTAGTAGTGAAGCAGAAGACAGAGACCTGCCTTGCAAAGAAGTGTCTATGAAACACTCTGATACTCCAACCTTTGTGGCTGTCAAGAGGTCTAGTAATACATATTATGAAGCAGACCAAAGTAAACAGAAGATATACCAAAGTTATTTTCATGATGTGTGTGGTCTTTATCTTTAGTGTCTGACTTAAATTTTTATGGTTAAATATACTGGAGTTCAGAAAAAAAAATTAAAAAAAACATTGAACTTGAACAAAAAGTTATTATATCCTTACCAAGGACCTCTTCCAATACCTAAGTGTCTAGAAAGCAGTGTACATCACTTGCTCTATGTTTCAGAGGAGGGTATTCATATTTACTCATATCTTTAAGCATTAGGACCTGCTAAGTCTTTGGTGGCAGAATCCAACATTAACTGGCTGCCAGTCACCAGCAGAAACACAAAGGCAGAAAAAAATGCTGGCAATTTACCTCAAGAACTGATGACAAGCCATGACAACGGGAAATGAAGACTGTGGTTCCCTGGAATCCTTGGAAATTGCCTGCAAGGAGGGCAAAGCAAATGCTAGGGAAGATCTTAGCCAGTGCAGGGAATGTGGGTTAGGCTAGTAATAAAAGGAGGGCTGTAGAAAATGTGGAAAAAGGAGATGATTAAGGATGGCAGAGCATGTGAGGGTGATTGATGGCTGTGGCGTTTGAATTAAGGTACAGGATCTTAAAAATAAGGTTGTTTAATACTAACTTTTGAGTTGATTCATTTTTCTTATGCAGTGAATGTTAGCCTCTGACACATCACAGTAGAGATTGACACATGCTGTGGTGAGTCAGTGCTGTTAGGAAGGTATAAGAGCCATCCCTGTGGAGGTATCTGGGGAGAATTTGAGCTCTAGATTTCCTACTGCATATGAAGGGGGCTCGAATCAGAGTCTGGAGCTTCCACCTACTACACTGAAGGTATTGTGACTCAGAAAATTACAGCACCAGAGAACTCCACAACACTGACTTGAGTCTCACATAAATGATAAGAGCTGCTTTCTATACACTTAGGTGTTTAAGATGTTCTTTGTAAATATATAAACAGATTTATTTGAATTCATTATTTTTAACTTTAAAAATATTTTTATTTCTATATTTGAGAGAGTGAGAGACAGAGAGAAAGAGAGAGAGAGAGAGGAAGAGAATGGGCATGCCTGGGCCTCCAGCCACTGCAAATGAACTTCAGACATGTGTACCTCCTTGTGCATCTGGCTTATGTGGTCCTGGGGTGTCAAACCTGGGTCCTTTGGCTTTGCAGGCAAGTGCCTTAACTACTAAGCAATCCCTCCAGCCCATTTTTAACTTTTTTTCTGGGTTGCAGTATATTTAACTATACAAACTCAAGTTCGATGCTGAAGCCAAAGCCCAGAGAGCAGAGTGGCTACTGAGAACTCCCCACATGCTGAGCTGTGATGTCAAAGGATGGACATTCTGAAGGCAGAAGTGCCTTCACAGAGATGGAAGCAGGAAGCAGGGAGAGAAAGATGGGGACACAGAGACAGAGGGACAGTAAAACAGAACCCTCTAATGGCGCTTAATGGCTGACAGTTGAAAAGTCTCCCAGTTGTTAAATCTGACCTCAAACCTCCAAAACTAAGAACACCTCAATTTTAAGGAGCTTGTTGCAGTCCAGTTCGCATTGCTGGTAGAAATCACCCAACCAAGAGCAGCTTCTGGGAAAAAGAGATTTATTTTGGTTTATAGGCTTGAGGGGAAGCTCCATGATGGCAGGGAAAAACGATGGCATGAGCAGAAGGTGGACATCACCCCCTGGCCAACACAAGGTGAACACAGTAACAGGAGGGTGTGCCAAACACTGGCAAGGGGAACCTGGCTATAAAGCCCTTAAGCCCGCCCCCAACAATACACTCCCTCCAGGAGGCATTAATTCCCAAATATCCATCAGCTGGGAACCTAGCATTCAGGACACCTAAGTTTATGGGAGACTCCTGAATCAAACCGCCACAGAGCTTAACTGGTCCCATGCCTGTCCTCCCAGGAGGGAGACTCTGTTCTGGCCCTGAGTCTTTGTGCTGACCAGGCCCACCCCTAAGTGCATCAGCAACATCTTGATTTCTATGTTTTAGCTAGCAAGTACTGGACATCTTGTCTCTGATACTCCACTCACTCCTGTCCTCCATTTCTACTTTAAATTAGTCCTTAATGGCTAAAGACATGGCTCAGTGAATAAAGAATTTGTGGCACATGTGTTAATACCAGAGTTCTAATCCCTAGTACTCACATAAATGTTGAGTAGGTATGGCAGTTCATCTGTTACCCCAAGCAGGACAGACCAGTGGGTTCTAGAGTCATTTGACAAAGATAGAGAACCATTAAGGAAGATATCAGCTTCACTCCCTGGCCTCCACTTGTACATACATATATGCACACATGTTCCCACATGCAGTTGTACACATAACACACATAATGTAATATACATAATACACATACACACACATATAAACAACAAGGCAAAAAATAAAACAAAAATAATTTTTATATTGGTTTAAATTTACTCCTATTGCAACCATTGTTCACACAACCTTATAATTAATTTCTATTTTCCCCATTTAGAGAGGTTTCTTCTTCTTTTCTAGATATCTTTCAGAGCACTTTCCTGAGCCTTCTTGTCTATCAAAAAGCCCATCTAGGGGCTTGACAGAGATAGCTTAGTGGTTAAGACACTCCTACAAAGCAAAAGGACCCAGGTTCAACTCCCAGAACCCACAAAAGCCACCTGCACAAGGGGGCACATACATCTGGAGTTTGTTTTCAGTGGTAGAGGCCCTGGTGTGCACATTCTTTTGAATTTCTCCAGAATCCATTGTGATGTTACCTTTTTCATCTCTGATTTTATTAATTTGTGTCTCTTCTCTCTTTCTGTTGGTCAGATTTGCTAAGGGTTTGTCAATCTTGTTTATCCTTTCAAAGAACCAACTCTTTATTTCACTAATATTTTGGATTATTTTTTGTGTCTATTTCATTAATTTCTGCCCTAATCCTTATTATTTCTTCCCGTCGACTGATTTTTGGTTTGCCTTGTTGTTCTTTTTCCAAGGCTTTAAGGTGAAGCATTAGGTTGTTTACTTGTAACCTTTCTAATTTCTTAATATAGGCACTTAAGGCTATAAATTTACCTCTTAGAACTGCCTTCATTGTGTCCCAGAGATTTTGATATGTTGTATTGTCATTATCATTTGACTCTGTAAATTTTTTTAAAATTTTTTTTTTGTTGTTCATTTTTAATTTATTTATTTGAGAGTGACAGACATAGAGAGAAAGACAGATAGAGGGAGAGAGAGAATGGGCATGCCAGGGCTTCCAGCCACTGCAAACGAACTCCAGACGCGTGCGCCCCCTTGTGCACCTGGCTAACGTGGGACCTGGGGAACTGAGCCTCGAACCGGGGTCCTTAGGCTTCCCAGGCAAGCACTTAACCACTAAGCCATCTCTCCAGCCCTCTATAAATTTTTTTGATTTCCTTCTTGATCTCTTCATTGACCCATTCATCATTTAGTAGTGTATTGTTAGGTTTCCATGATTTTGTGTATGCTCTATAGCCTTTCTTGCTACTGATTTGTAGTTTAATTCCACTATGGTCAGATAGAATGCAAGGAATTATTTCAATTTTCCTGAATTTGTTAAGATTTGCTTTGTGTCCTAATATATGTTCCATTTTAAATAATCTTCCATGTGCTGCTCAAAAGAATGCATATTCTCCAGCTTTTGGATGAAATGTCCTGTATATATCTGTTAGGTCCATTCCTTCTATGACCTCATTAGGTCCAGATGCCTCTCTGTTTATTTTTTCCCAGAATGACCTGTCAATTGATGTGAGTGGGATGTTAAAGTCACCCACCACCACTGTGTTTGGTGTTATCTGTGACATTATTTCTAATAGTGTTTGTTTGATGAATTTGGGAGCCCCCATGTTAGGGGCATATATGTTTAGGATTGTAATGTCGTCCTGTTGGAGTGTGCCCTTAATCAATATAAAGTGACCTTCTTTATCTTTCTTGACTATCATTGGACTAATGTCTACCTTGCCAGATATTAGGATAGCAACTCCTGCTTGTTTTTTAGGCCCATTTGCTTGAAACACCATATTCCAACCTTTCACCCTAAGATAATGTCTATCCTTTGTAGAAAGTTGAGTTTCTTGGAGACAACAAGTTGTAGAATCCTGCTTTTTAATCCAGTCTGAATACCTATGTCTTTTTGTTGGGGCATTGAGGCCGTTGATATTAAGAGATATAATTGAAAGGTGTGTATTTATGTTTGCCATGTTTATTTATTTTTTTTTTTTTTGTGGTTCCAGTTCTACCTGTGCTCTCTTGTGTTAACTAGTATTGGAGTATTGCTTGTTTTTTCTAGGTTCCTTATATATGTGCTTTTCCTTTTCTTCAGCATGGAAGATTCTATCAAGTATTTTCTGTAGAGCTGGTTTTGTCTTCAAATACTCATTTAACCTGCTTTTGTCATGGAATGTCTTTGTTTCTCCTTCTATTTGAATGGATAGCTTTGCAGGATAAAGTAACATTGGTTGATAGTTGTTATCTTTCAGAACTTGGAATATATCATTCCTAACACTTCTGGCTTTTAAAGTTTGTGTTGAATAATCTGCTATAATCCTGATGGGCTTGCCTTTGTAGGCAATTCGATTTTTCTCTCTAAGTGCTTTCAATATTTTTCTTCTTTGGTTTGTGTGTTTGGAAACTTGATTATATTATAGCGAGGAGAGGTTCTTTCCAGGTTTTGTCTGGCTGGGGTTCTAATGGCTTCCTCTACCTGCAATGGCACCTGTTTCCCAATTTAGGGGACATTTTCTTCTATGATTTTGTTGAAGATGCCTACTATGCCTTTGGAGTGAAATCCTTCTCCTTCTACTATGCTCTGAATTCTTATATTTGATCTTTTCATAGTGTCCTGAATATCTTGAAATTCCCACACATACTTTTCTATAAGTTTGTCTTTCTCTTTGTTGGACTGTATTAGGTCTGCTACCTGCTCTTCTAGCTTAGATATTCTGTCCTCTCCTTCATCCATTCTACTGGTGAGATTTTCTACAGAGTTTTTTATTTCTTTAACTGTGTTCTTCATTGCTAGTAATTCTGACTGGTTTTTATTTATTATTTCTAATTACTTATTTATGTCTTGTATTGCCTTCTTTTATTTCATTAAATTGGTGTCCTGTGTCTTCTTTGATTCCTTTGATTTGTTCTTTGACCTCTTTGAACATATTTACAATCATTCTTTTGAAATCTTTCTCAGGCATTTCCTCTAACTCATTCTCACTGGAGGTCATTTCTGATGCATTGATACTTTTAGGTGGATTTATATCATCTTGCTTTTTAGTGTTTCTTATGTTATAATGTATATATTTTTCCATCTTGGATTAAGTTAATGCTTGGATTTTCTAGTTAGCTGGGTATTCTTAGCTGTATCACTTGATTTGATGTTATATATTTTCAGGGTAGGAGCTTATGGTGTTAGGTGTGGCTCTTAAGACTCTCAGAGTATCTACAAAGGTGTTCCTAGGGGTTGAGTTTCCCTGCTATGGGAGTATTCAAGTATGCTGAGTGAAGTAAAATACAGGTAGATTCTACAAATTAACTAAACACTGTGCACATTCAATCAAAAACAGCCCCAAGTATGTATGCAAGAGTAGTTATTATAACAACCAGATCCTCTATCAACAAAGAGGTTAAGATTTCTGGTCTGTTGAGGGATCCAAGTCAGCTTGTGACCAAGTGAGACCCTTCCCTGGTGCAATCCCAGTTACCTTGGATGATTTTGGTCTCAATCAAGTTGCTGCCTGGGTCATCAGGCTGCTGTTCCAATTTCTGGAGCTTGGCACTGGCTTTTCTTGTGGGGCAAACCAAGCCTAGCAACTGTGGCCCTGCAGATCAGCACCCCCGCTGCTGGGTCTGTCACCACTGCTGCCTCTGCTGCTGCTGCTGGGGCCACCGCTGCTACTGCCTCTGCTGCTGCTGCTGTAGCTGCTGCTGCTGGGTCTGCCACTGCTGCTGCTACTGGATCTGGTGCTGCTGGGGCCAGTCTTACCAGTGCTGGAGCCACTGATGTTGCTACTGGACTCTGCTCCTGCTTGGGTCCCGCTGTTGGCTCAAGTTGGCATGGCTGGGTTCTGAGACTGCTGCTCTGTTCACTGGAGCTGGGCTCAGGCAGTGGGGGAGGGGAGGGAGCCACAGCTGGTCTGGTTCTCTCGCTGTTCCACGTGTTCTTCTACCTCATGGTCTGCTCCTCTGTTGCTCACTGCCACTCTCCCTTCATGTTTCTTGAGTCGTGGAGATCTCCGGTGTGAGTGGAAGCTCTCTTCACCTACTTTTCCTGTGGCTGGAGCCAAGTTTGGCAGCTTTCTGGTGTGCCGCCGCCGCCATCGTGGTTGGCAGAGCTGCCAAGGCTGCCTTTGCCAGCCTGTGCAGGCTCTGGATGCTCTGGAACTCTTCTACTTCTCCGCTGCTGCTTCAATTTTCTATACACCTCACTTTTTAGGAAAAGTGTGTATTTTGCTGGGTTTCTGTGGTCTTTTTGCCCCTAGGCTGCTTTGGCGTGGTACCTAAGCTGCCATCTTAACCAGAAGTCACTTATAAATCATTTTGATAACATTCCATTATTATCTGTTTAAGATCTATTTTAAGAAATCAGGTGCCAACCTGTTCTTTCCTAATCCTGGCAATTTGTGTCTTCTCTGTTATCTTTAATGAAGTTGGATAGAATTTCTCAGTGTTAGTGATCTTTTGATTTCACTTGTTTTCTTTGTAATATTTAACTTCTCACAAATTTCTACTTTTACCTCTGTTATCCCTTCTTTTTAATTTTTTTCTCTATTTACTTCTTTTATGTGTATCATTATTTTTAACAAGTTGAAAGCACATATTTGGTTATTGCTTTTTGTCAACTTGAGAATTTCAGCTTTTAATTTTATCATTTGAGATATTAATATTACATGTAATTATTAATATATTCTCATTTTAATTTGACATCTATTTAATTGTCTTCTATTTGTGCTATCTGTTCTTGTCTCTGCATTCCCTAATTCATTAGATTGAAATAAATATATTTCAATTTTATATTTTACATCTACTTTTGGCTTATTAAAGTTTTTATCACTAATTTTGCTGATTACTCTGGTCTTTACAACATCCACCTTAATCATAACACAAATCTATATTCAAACAATGTGGTACCAAAGCAGTGTAGCAAAGTAATGTAAATACATTCACACAATACATGTAATATGCGATCATCACATTAATTTTAGTGTTTTCAAAAATTATTTTTATTTATTTTCAAGCAGAAAGAGATAGAAAAGAGAGACATAGAGAATGTGCATGTCAGTGCCTCCAGCCATTGCAAACAATCTCCACATGCATGCACCAATTTGTTCACCTGGCTTTACTTGAGTACTGAAAACCCTCACTTTTTTATTAGTTATATATATAGTGAGTATACAGCCATACTCATATTTTAACCATTATACTAGGGTTATACTTTTTTTTTTTTTTTTACTGATTTCATCAAGCTTACAGTCCACTTTATTTTGCTTAAGTGGTAAAATGGGAATTGGGTCTCATACTAACAAACATGTCTCCATAGATTATATTTTCTGCATAATTTTTGCATTCCCTACTTGATATTTTAAATTCATGAATTTTATCAACAGTTGCCTGAGAAAGGCATTAGCCATATACAGTGGTCAAAGGTATGCCCACTGGGTATAGAAGTAAGTTTCAAGGGAAACAAAACATTTATTTATATCCTCCAAGTATATTTCTGAGCCTGAATTTTGTGCAGCCAGACCTAGCTGTGGTAGGTAGAGCCCGGATGGTGTCTTATGGTTTCATAACTGTACATCAGGCATTGTGTGCTCCTGTGCTGGAAGCCGCCAGCACCTGACAGCCACCAGCACTGTATGGTCACCAGCATTAATCACTACCACTAGACAGTTATCTGTAGTGAAGAGCCTCCAGCACTGAACATCTACCAGTACTGAATAGTCACCAGAACTAGACAGTCCCCAGCATAAGACAGTCACCAGCTCCAAGCCGTCCCAAGCACAGGACAGTCACCAGGACTGGACAGCCACCAGTACTGAACAGTCACCACCACTGGACAGTCCCATTCTCTGAACAGTCACCAAAACTGGACAATCACCAGCAGTAGACAGTCACCAGCACTGGACAGCAACAAGCAATGAACAGTAACCAACACTGACCAGACACTAGCTCTGAACAGTCACCAGCAGAGGACAGTCCCAGGCACTGGACAGACTGAATAGTCACAGCACTGGATGTCCACCACTGTGCAGCAGGACTTACCTGTTCCCCAGGCCCTCTAAAATGTCAAACAGAATCATTTTTCTTCAGATACTGCACAGAGTGCTTAGGGAGTAGAGTTAAAGTTCCAGTGTCACAGAATACCTGATATGGCTAAGGAAGAAAATTATGAGAGACCTATTGCTGATAGCCCTTTCTCCTTTTGGCTCCTTTGGCAATTGTGTCTTAGTATTACTTAACATGTTACCAAAATATTATTATGATATTATTTAACTCTGAAAAATTAATTTTAATATATTTTTTCTACAATGAAAATCTGTTATTTTTGTTTTGACTACAGTCTCTACAATCTTATAGTGGCTGAACTTATCTAAAAGAATATTTTTTGTGTGTGAACTGAGTGTTGGATTTTCACACATCACATATTGTGACTTTTTATGACTTGATTTTCTCCCAGTGGCCTTTATTTTGGATGAAAGAAATTCACTTTCATTACTCAAACTATGTTCTAGTCTTGTCCCATTTTAATGGCATTTTGTCATGAACACCAATGTGTTGGTGTTGATATTGCATATGTCACCATATTGTCTGCTCAATATTTCTCAAGAAATATGAGTATTAAGCTGTCAGAGAAAAGCTGAAGTCAGGGGGAAAATGATAGCTGGGTTTCACAAAATGATCACTTCACTTTTTTGGATTGGCTTTGGAATCTCTAGTTTGTGTGAGTGTGCTTTGTGAGGTGAGGTATGGTATGTGGCATATACATATGTGTGAATGTGTGTGTGCACAAATGTGCACACCCTATGTGTACACATGGAGACCAAAGTAGAATGTCAGGTGTCCTCTCTATTACTTATCTGCTTTTTTACTTGATGTGGAATAGCTCTCTGAACCTAGACCTGGAGCTCTTTAGGTTAGACTGGCTAACTGATAAGACCAAACCATTTTCCAAGCTCTCTCCTCTCTCAAAGGACTGGGGTTACATGCATATGTGGCCAACTTGGCTGTTTATGTTGGTGCTGGGGAATCAAAATCAGGATTAATTAGGCCCTCTCAAGCCCTCATGCTTGCTCAGCAAGTGCTCTTGCCTGCTGGGATATGTCCTAGGCCCCAAACTTTTTGATAAAGGTGTAGAAGGCATGAGACATCTTTCTCAATTCTTCATTGCTCATTATTGTGACTAGAAAGATAATACTTGTATTACTTTCCTCACTATTCAAAATGTATGCCTAGAAATCTAGGTATACAATCCAGTCTATTATTTTAACATCCTTTATATGAGTTCAGCTGTGTTCTTAGATTACAGAGTGTTGGAAGAAACAGAAGCTATCTTTCTTTACATTCCAATTTATACAATACAGAACAAATACTGACTTATGTGGTGATACTTTGAAAAGTTGCTATGAAATGACCAAAAACATAACTAATAACTATGAATTTTCACTAATATAAAATGACATCTGTTGAGCTTTGTATTTAATGAATAAATTAAAAGTAACTATAAGAAAACATTCCCCTTTGTGGCGAAAGGCCCATTCTCTGCTTGTACTAAGAGTTCTTTCCCACCAGAGCTATGGGTAAGCCTCAAACCTAACTTAGCCTCTGCTATGTAATACCTTGGTTGCAGGCACACTCAATTTCACTTGAAAGTTTTGGTACCTTAGGGTCTTCTCCATTAAGTCCCACTATTTTCAGAAATTCATGCAGGATACCTTGCTCCAATTATTAGCTAGCACAGAGACCCCAACCTCTTCCTCAGTACAAGGTTATCCTCATCTCACACATTGGAAAGCATTCTTCAAGCCTCCCACTTCCATTTGCTGCAAGATAAAGCTAGTATTTTTGCATGTATTTCTTCTTTTTTTTTTTGAAGGTAGGAAATCAAATAATTTATTGTCAGTTGATATGATTCTATGTACGAAACAACCAAAATGAATCCACCAAAAAGTCTATTAGAGTTAATAAAGTCAGTAAAGTTGCAGCATACAGAACTAGTAAACAAAAATCAGTGCATGTATTTATTCTTATTAAAGTCATCCGTGGCTCTTAAAAAAATCCTGACGGCTGGAGAGATTGCTTAGTGGTTAAGCGCTGGCCTGTGAAGCCTAAGGACCCTGGTTAGAGGCTCAATTCCCCAGGACCCACGTTAGCTAGATGCACAAGGGGGCGCACACGTCTGGAGTTTGTTTGCAGTGGCTGGAGGCCCTGGTGTGCCCATTCTCTCTCTTTCTCTATCTGCCTCTTTCTCTCTCTGTCACTCTCAAATAAATAAATAAAAATGAACAAAAAAATCCTGATGTCTGATTCCCATCTCCTCAGATGTCTTGTACTTCCCTCCATACTATGACTTCTACAGATTCCTCCATGATATTCTCTTGCACCTTGAAGAACATATAGCCCTCAGATCCTTGTATGTTACACTTTTAAATTAATGTAAGTCAGACTGGAAAGATTGCTCAGCGGTTAAGTCACTTGCCTGCAAAGTCAAAGGACCCAGGTTTGATTCCTCAGTACCCACATAAGCCAGATGCTGAAGTTTGGAACTGTAAGCCATCTGTTATTTTTTTCTTGAGGTAAATTCAAATTTTAATATTCTGACCTCATAAGCTAATTCTAAGGTTCTCTCAGTTTTTACTTGGACCTCTAATAATTAATAAGATTTTTCTATCATTTTAATTTATATTTACATAATGATTTTTTTGCCTAAAATAAAGTTGATGTCGTATTAGAAATGGTCTCTGGTGAGTTTCTTAGCATGCAAATTTGATGGATGGATACTTTAGATGTTTGCTTTACAGCCAGGGAAAATCTTGTTCACCTAAGCCACATAATTCCACTATGTAAGTGCAGGAGCTTGGAACTTGCCCCTCTTCCTCTCTGTGTTGTGTGAGGCCATGGCACTGAAATGAGATCTCCTCATGAGAAAAGTCTCTTAATGGTGAGAGTTCCATTAGTGGTTTCATTACTGAGCCTCGGAATATCTCTTTCCTGCTGATACTTGAATAGATTTTCTTTCTTTGTTATTGCTTCCCTTTAGGAAGAAAAAAAAAGATGCCACATTAAAAAGAAACCATGCATAAGCCGAGGCTTGCCATTCCAGGAAGACAGAGAGCTCTAAAGGAAAATGTTTCCGACAGGAACTGCTTGTTTCACTGTGGCATCTCTGGAAGCACACTCAGTCCTCTCTCTCCCCTGTCACTTCTGGGTCATAACCTGCAGAATGCCAAATTCCAATATCTTCTCACCAAACTTTGTCTCTTTGGGCTCAAGCTCCATTTGAGAGTCCTGAGAGGACTCCAGTGGGAACAGTTCAGGTGTTTTGCTCTGGGAAGCATCGAGGTTCAAGGTACAAAGAACTGCTATTGGGTAGCTGTTTACTCTGAGTTGAAACATTCCCTCCAAGAGAGTGAAGGTGGCTCATAAGACTCAGAAAGGAAATGAAGCAAGGCCTGGCGAATAGAGGAACCTTGCAAGGTACAGGAAGCTAAGGGAAGTTATAAGGTTCACAAGATTGATTCTCAAGGTTAAAGAAGTAGTAGTAGCTGCTAGGGAGGGGAGAATGCCATGGAGCTGCTATAGACCGAGTAAAGAACTCCTATCATGGGCCTTTCCTGAATGAACACTATTTGGGATTGGGAGAGGAGTCTGCCATGTAACTGCTTATAGGCCTTGAAAGGAACTCCAAGGATGGGACTTTCCTGAGTGACCATCAATTCTGGGGTGGGAGGGGAGTCTGTCATGAAGCTGCTTATAGGCCTTGTAAGGAATTCCAATGATGCGGCTTTCCTGTGTGACCACCCTCTCTAGGGTAGGAGGGAAGTCTGCCTTGGAGTTACTTATAGACCTAGTAAGGAGCTTCTTGGGTGCTAGGGGAGTCTGCCATGGAGCTGCTTATTGACTTTTTAAGGAAGTCCAGTGTTGGGGCTTTCCTGAGTGACAACCCATGCAGGGGGTTGGGGGAGGGAATCTGCCATGGAGCTGCTTATAGACCTTGTAAGGAACTTCAGTGATGGGACTTTCCTGAGTTACCACACATTCTGGGGTGGGAGGGAGTCTGCCATGGAGCTACTGATAGTCCTTGTAAGGAATTCCAATAATGGGGCTTTCCTGAGTGTCTAACCATTCAGGTGTGTGATGGGAGTCTGACGTGGAGCTGCTTATAGACCTTCCAAGAAATTCCAATGATGGGCTTTCCTGAGTGTCCATCCCTACCTTGTGAGCTCTTCTTCCTCTAGTATTCTGTAAGGATGCAGCTTTCGGGAGTCATCTTCTATGCTGAGAGGGTTGTTGGATGACACTCCTGTCTTTGAATCACCCATGCTCCTGTACCCCCTCATTCATACTCCTGTAAGTAACCCCAATAAATGCACTGGTTCACTAAAATACACTTAAGTATAATTGTTTATTTTCTATCTGTCATTTGATCTGGAGTCAATAGGTATTTAGTGACACATTCCCATGAAAAGCAACACAAATGTACATCTGTGTTTGAGCACTACCTTCTGTGCTGTGGATAAAACTATATTGTGTGATACTTTTTCCTGAGGAGACACAAACATATGTCTCTTCATCCCAGATAAGACTCAACAGAATAAAATACAGTTGAATCCAAACCAACTTGTTGAGCTGGTAAGGGATTGCTTGTAGAGGCATGGATGACCCAAAGGCAGCTGTGTCACCCAGCAACCAACCCCAGCATAGACAACAACTCCAAAAAGCTGCATCCCCTAAGCATAATGCAGGAAGTGCAGCTCTCAAGGCAAGGACGGAGGGAGAGTCTCTCCTTTATGAAGTTGTTTACCCTTTTTTGTAACCTTAGGGACTGGTCTTTTACATTTTAGCTCTCCAGACTTGTTGACCTCTTCACCCCATTCTACCTCTAGGAGGAAATCGTTTACTATATAACGCTGTTCCTTTGGGATAAATGTTTATGTTATTTGCACACCGGAGTTTGCTCAACTGCCGAGGTATGCTGTCCTTTGGGGGTCTTCTACCTTCATAGTTCCCAGAAGGAGCTCCCATGACTGTGAAGTTAATTCTGTGGTTTACACTGCCATCCTGGAAATTGTCTTGGTAGTCTCTGTATTCCCAACCCCCACTCATCTTTGAATATACTGAGATCATAATCCCTCGGTGTCCCTTGAGACAATTTGTAATGAGTAATCAATTCAATATGAATATAGATGCTGCTCTACTTCCAGTGAGTCACTTCTTGACAAATTCATCATAAACTAAAAATTCTATATGAGTTGAAACTGCATTTAGTACCTCTGAACCTCACATCTTAGTAAAAATGCCACAGTAGAATGTGGCTTGTTCCCCTTTGTGAGCTCACTGAAGGGTGCAACTGCCCAGAATCTAACTGCATACCACTATCCTGGCCAAAATTAAAAGTTCAAACTATGGTTTCTACTGAATGTATATTACTTGCACACCATCATCATAAAAATGAAAAGGCAGATTGAACCACCATAAGTCAAGTTCCGTCAGTGTACAACTATGGGAAATGTTCTAACCTTGTGAACATTTCTGTAGTTGCCTGAATATCAAATGTCCTCCATAGGCTCATGTGTTTGAATATTTAATCCCTAGTTTGTTGCACTGTTTGGGCAGGTTGAGGATCTTTACAGCCTTATTAGAGGATGCATGTCACTAGAGGTGGACCTTGAGGTGTATGGCCCAGCCCTCCTTGTTGTCAGTGTTTCCTCCCTGTTGATGTCATGGTATGAATCTGGTGATCTGCTCTCTGTCCATGCTTTCCCTGTGATTATTTACTTTCCCTCCAAATTGTAAACCAAATTAAAACTTTTCCTACCTTAAGCTGTTTCTGGTTGAGTATTTTGTCTTATAAGAAAATAACTGACATGCTTCCATTCCTACTTCACTCTTTATTGCATGTCTATATGTGAGAATGCATGTTCATATGTATATAAGCACATACCTGCACATGCATGAGTTGAATCCAGAGGACAATTTCACTTATTATTCATCCCTCAGGAACAGTGTTATAGTGGTTCAAATTAGATGTTCCCCATAAACACATGTGTTTTGGTCACTCAGTTTCCATCAGGTGATATTTGGGGAAATAGAGTCTTACTAGAGGAGGTGTGTTGCTAGCAGTGGAACTTGAGGTATATTATCCCTAGCTTCCCAGCATTAGTGGGCTTGTGGTGGGAGAAATCTGGAGCCTGCTCCCCAAAAGCCATTACCTTGTCTTACAACATCTATTGTGTAAGCCTATACCAGGGAGACAACAAGACTCTGAGCTTCCTTCTCTACCTGTGTACCTGAAACCTCCATGCAGTATGTTATCATGATAGTGTAGACACAGGCAAACTCCCCTACACTAACAATCTTTGCTCTTGTAGCCTGCTTATCCCTTAAGAATTTCCCAATGGTTGTAGTCCCAAGTCATGTAGTCAAGAACTTCTAACCCACCAGTAATCTGAAGAACTCAATGTAATGTTAAACTATCCACTAAAATCCTAATAAAAACTCAGAGCTATCACAGCTTGGTGTCCAGTGCTTAAGGTGTGAACTCCTCTGAGCCCACCTGCATAATAAAGCTGAGTTCTACTTCTCTAAGTGGTGCTTTGTCTTTATCATGGATGAATTTATGCAATAGGCTCACTCTGTTGCTGCTGTTTCTACCTGCCAAGGCAGAGGTACTGTCCAGCCTCTGCTCATGCTATGCTTTCCTCTGCATCATGAAACTCCCCCTTAAGACTATAAGCCAAAATAAATACTTTCCTCCTATAAGCTGCTTTTAGTGAGATGCTTTATCACAATGAGAAGGTAATTACAACAGAAAATTGGTACTAATTGAGTATGATGATTGGTACTAGAAACCTTTGTGGCTTTTGGCTTTTTGAAACTTATTTGCAGGAGAAATGTGTGAGGACTTGAAAGGGCCTTGACCTAAGAGATGCCTTGCAGTATAAGCAGAGTTTGATGGACCATTCACATGGTCAGAGAGTTGAAAGGCCTAAATGCCACTAAGAGCTATGAACTATGTAGGCTCAGTTTATGAAGGAAAGAAAGACCTTTGTCTGTACTGGGCTAGAAGCAGTTTGAGAAGCTTGCTCTGTTCTACCCATGTCATGACAACTTGAACAAGGTTGAAATTAAAAGAAACTGATCTGGTATGAGCTGAAGGATATGGTGCAGAAAGAAACAAAAGTTGGGTTGGAACTAGCCGCCCCATCCTTCTACAATTATTTGAGAGATTACCATTGAGATTGGATTAGCTATTCTGCAGTGAGACAGCAAGAAGAATGTTGATTCTTTTGCAATTAAGGGGCCAGAATACTAAAGAATTGGTCTGCTCTTTAAAGTTATCTTCATCCCCCACCCAGGTTAACAAATGTGGTAGCCCCTGCTGGTCCTGTGGAAGTATAACAAATGCAGGAAAGAGACAGTCATTGGATTGCAAGGCAATCATTATTTTGGAAGTGGCCATGGGAAATATGAGGCAGAGTTGTTGTAGTGTGGAGGCACTATGGAACCATGAGGATGAACCATGGGTTGCAGTGGAAACCCAATGTCTTTTGGAAGATGCCAGAAGTGTAGGATGGCTGCCTAGGAGAGCTGAATAGATTTTTCACTGGTCTGTAATCAGCACAAGTGAGAAAGCAGAATTAGAAGCCCATAGACTTCATTGTAGGTCTCAGGTAGAAACAGGGGGCTTGATGTTTGCCCATTTGTTTTAGATCTTGCATCAGTTCCTTGCAAAAATAGTTCCTTTTGCAGTGTGAATGTTGACTCTGTGCCATTAGGTCTTTTTGGTTTTATAGCTCACAGTTAAAAGAGCTTATACAATGGGAATGTTTGAATAATACTGGGACTGATAAAACTATGGGGACTTAAAAATTAGAGTGAATGAAAAAAATAAAATAAAAATAAAAAAATAGACTGAATGCATTGCATTTTACATCATTGCATTTTACACTGTGGGGTCAGAGGTGGCATGTAGTGATTTGAATTATGTGTACTCCATAGCCACAAGTGCTTCTCTTGTTCCTCTCACTAACATTGAAAACTCACTTACCTTTGATATTCACCTTGAAAATTTTCTCATTATATCCAACAACACTTCCTCTAGGATGCCTGGATTCTCCTCATCTGTGGTGTATCACTTGCATTTTTCTTATTTTCTTATCTTTGAACCCTACTCTCCAACTTTAAGCTTTAACCCATATAATAGATATTCAAATAGAAAATGAGTGTCTGCTTTGGTGATCCTTGTAGAAAGAATCTTGATCAGACAAATAGAGCAACAAATATAGGATTTTTGAATGACAAAGATTGAGTTGGTTAGTATTGGGAGCACAATATTGACAACCCTCCAGAATTTATTCTGTATGCACATTTCAGAGAAGGATACTGCAAGTTGGATCAACTATAACTACCTCTTTAATTCTAGAGGCTTTCCTACTCTGAGTATTACTTGTTAGACTTTCATCAATAAAAAGATCAACATGCTAAGTGGCACATTATTAGACATTAGGACTTATATAAAATGATTCAGTAGTGTGACTTAATAAAATTCTTTTTGTGCTCTTTTTTGTAGATGTTGACAGAGTATAAAAATTTAGTCATTTCCAAAAGCTATAGTGATGGCAAAGCCTGGGTCTCCAAATGCTATATATCGAGTCTTTGTTTCAGAGGATTCTGAGAACTCTATTGGTTTTCATTCCCTTCCTTTGGGACCATCATTTTTTTTTTTTCTTTTATACTGTGAGCTGCTTCAGAGAAGCTATTGAACCTATCTTCCTTGTCTCTTCTATGTCAGTAAGTGTTGTGTGCAATATATTAAGTTGATTTTCATTGTATGAATGCTTAATAAACAAATAAATATCTCTCAGCATTAGTAATTTTTTCCAAGAGTAGTTGTTATTATCATCTAAATGACTAGCTCAAAACTATATTGATATCAATGTGTTCTCTAAATGAGATACTTTTGTGTAAAGTGGTATTCTTAAAATTTGAGAATGATTTTATTATTTTTAATATAAGAAGCAAAAAAGAAAAATAATTTTTAAGACAGTTTTATTAAATTGGCCACTGTGTGACAAAGAAACCATAGGTTTGTCGCAATGTTTTCTTCAAGCTATGTTAAATGAAATATTATCAAGGCATACATTATAAAACAAAAAGAATCATATGCTACCTTTCACTTTTGCAGCTAAATTGAGGCCTCAACTCTTCATCCACTTAAAAATCCTAGATAGTACACATTTCCCTTCTCAACTTACCCTGAATACAAGTTTCATGGAGGAACACTTATGGAAAGACCAATTATCATTTATCTTCATACACACCCTTTCTCAGCCAAGAAACACGTTTTGCCAACAGCTAATGTCACTGTGATTGACTCCTGGTAAATCTCTCAAAATGGTTGTCACTCCAATTATATATATGTAAAAATATATAAAATTATATATATATATATATTGTCATTTAACCTCTTCAGAAGCAATGGAAATTCATAAAAATAACTTTTATGCCAGAAGTTGAATAACTTTGTACAGCTTGTTTTTGTTTTTAGCAGAATATGTGGAGAGAACTTAATGAGGTGCCATATGTCAAATCTGGAGTCAGATTAAAAACAAATAATTAAAATATATGCCGTTTCCATCAAAACAGATTGTGCTATGTTGGTGGAAGGAAGTTGATTCTGACATGTCATGTTTTGACAAGTTCCTTTTTTCAAGACAAATCAGTCATATTGTTAGAAGTATTGTACTTGAAAGTTGTGTTTTTATTCCTGTGGAATAAGAAGGTAGAAGCTCAAAATTATGGAAAGTTTTGTCGTAATTAGTTAAACCTGCCTCCTGCACTCACCTGCTACTGTGAGATAAGCAGAGGCATGTTGAGCGGCACAAGGCGGCTCCTGAGGCAGATGTGTGAGGAACAGGATGACAAAGAGTGAAAGAAACGCTAAGTGGCTGATGAGGGTTTATAATGCTGTGTGTGTGTCTGCGTGTGTGTGTGCGTGTGAACGTGCACACACACACATCATGCATGCATGTTTTGCATGTTTGATTCACATTTGTCCCTAAATTCAGATTGACTCTGACTATGCAGTCAACTATTCTTCAAT
The DNA here is from genome assembly GCF_020740685.1 of Jaculus jaculus. NCBI lineage: Eukaryota > Metazoa > Chordata > Mammalia > Rodentia > Dipodidae > Jaculus > Jaculus jaculus. The sequence goes on along the minus strand of NC_059103.1, from coordinate 60,129,122 downwards.
GAAAACATTTCCTACTGTTTTAAAATGAAAGATTTGTAAGTTATTACTGACATTCTTAAACATAGAGACTTAATACTAGGAAATATATTCATTATGTAAAAAGTAAGAACAGAATGATAAAAAATATGATTTTTATTCTTTTCAGAATGGCATAGGCCTAAAACATTCATATCAGTGATCATGCTGGATGTCTGAAAGTGTCCTCACCCAGGAGGATGGTGACATTTGATGTTGACTGGCAGAAAGGGCTGTCCATCTTCCACTGAGGTCTGAGGAGCAGTAGAGTTCTCAGCCAGACATGGGATCCTGAAGCTTTGCAAGCAATTGACTTAACCACTAAGCCATCTCCCCAGCTACAACATGTACCCTTTAAAGATACACTTCCAGTATCTACTTACTCTAGCCAAGCCCCGCTCTTAATTACACATTCACCTGATAAATCCAATCTTATTACCAAGATATCACATAAGGGAGCCTAGAAGGCTGAGAATACCACCAGGTCATACAGTTAATGAGTTAATGAGATTGGTCAAAATAATAGTGTTACAGTTATGTTCACATTGCTGGCAGAAAACACCTGACCAAGAGCAGACTGTAGGAAAAGCGGTTTATTTTGGCTTATAAACTCAAGGGTAAGCTCCATGATGGGAGGGGGAAACAATGACATGAGCAGAGGGGAAGAACCCTTTGGCTAATATCAGATGGACAATAGCAACACGAGAGTGTGGCAAACACTGGCATAGGGAAGCTGGCTATAACGTGCGTAAGTCTGCCCCCCAAAATACGCTGCCTCCAGGAAGCATTAATTCCCAATTTGCCACCAGCTATGGACCTAGCATTCAGTACACCTAAGTTTATGAGGGCCAACTGAATCAAACCACCACAGTTTTTCCTGAGAATAAAGAGGAAGAAGGGCTTGGGTCCCCAGAACTAGAGTATCCAATATATCACAGAAATCCAGCAGAAATATTGGGAGAAGACCATGGAGTACTTTTTTACTTTGATAAGACTGATTTTTTTCTTCAGAGTAAACAGAATCATCATATGGTTTTGAAAAAAAGATATGACAGAATTTTCCTTAGTATTTAAAGAGAATTATAGTAATGACTAGTTAATGTACTTTTAAAATAATTCACGTGAGAGAAGGTGTCATTAAGCACTGTGGACAAATGATGAGATATGAGAGGTGATGAGAGTAGATACAATAGCATGTGCTGAGAAGTTAAATGCAGAGAGAGAAGAAAAGGAATCGTCATGGGTAACGGAGATCTTGGCTTGGCCTAAGCAACTGGAAGGATGGTTGCCAACATCAACTGAATAGAGAAATTTAGAGTGGAGTAAGTGGACAATGAGCTGTGCAGCCTAAAACTTGATTAGTGTGAGTGGTCCTTAGTGTCCAGGTAGGTATGTAGGGAAGGCAGCTGAGTCTGAGCGCGGAATTAAGATGGGAAGTCTGTGCCCATGGTTTAGGATTAGGAATCAGTATGTTTGCTGTAGTTGACGTTTTAATATCAAAAGTCTCTGGAAAGCTCCTATGTTAAAGGGCTAGTCCCCAGCTGGTGGTGCTGTTGAGAGGTAAGTGAATTATGAGAGCTTTAATTTCATCACAGCATTTATCAGGTGAATGTGTAATTAAGAGCGGGGCTTGACTAGAGTAAGTAGATACTGGAGGTGTATCTTTAAAGGGTACATGTTGTAGCTGGGGAGATGGCTTAGTGGTTAAGTCAATTGCTTGCAAAGCTTCAGGATCCCAGTTCAATTACCCAGTACCCATGTAAAGCCAGATGCACAAGATGATGCATGTGTCTAGAGTTAGTTTGCAGTGGCTAGAGGCCTTCCACACCCATTCTCTCCCTCTCTTTCTCTCTCTCTCTCTCTCGCACTCTTGCTCTCTCACGCTCTCGCGCTCTCGCTTTCTCAATCTATCTCTCTCTCAAATAAACAAATAAATATTTTTAAAGTGTATATCTTTTCTCATCCCCTTCTCTCTCTGCTTCCTTTCTATCATGGGATGATGCACTTTGCTCTCAATGGTCTCAATATGACAATCTCCCTAGCCATGAACAGTGTTGTTTGCCGGCTGTCTCACCTTCTCTGCCCACTGAGTGTGGGAATTTGGAGGGTTTCTTAATTCAACTTTTCCTTAGTTTTCTCATTGTAAAATGAAGACAATAGTATTAGCTACTAGAACTCAGGAAAAGTATGAAATGAAATAATTTATCCCAAGCACTTAAAACAATTGCTTAATATATGTTAGGCCCTATGTAAATTTTTACCTATTATGACAGTGATACCAGTTTTATCAAGGGATGTTGATGGAAATCTGACTGCTCCAGGCATTGTCTTAAACTGTTTCCTGAAACTGCCTTTCCTAAACCTTGTCTTATGAAATGCACTATTCTAATTCCATTCTGCTAATGGTGTGAATAGAAAAGAGACATAATTACTTTCTGCAGTCTGAACTTTTCATTTCACTCTCTCTCTCTTCTGCCCTGATTTCCTGACTTCTTTCTTTTCATCTTCATTGTTGCTCAGTCTTATAAGAAGCAACTTCATTGCACCTCAAAGACAAAAGTAGATATTCCCCAAAATTGCTTTCAAACTCTGAAAGTTTTACATATGAAAAAAGACACAATATAATTGTACCATAAAGCATTACAATATTCTACTGTATCATTGAAAGACAGTGGCTCAGAACGTGAGAAATAACTAAAAGGTACTGTCAGAAATGTTTATACTAACTCTTACACAATTATTCTCTTAGATGTTTGAACCCCCTAGATCACTGATACTCAAAGTTCCCAGTGAGAGCACAAGGATCTTATGTTATATCCCTTCTTGTTCTCAAAAGTGTAATTGCTTGGAAGAAATATTAGCTTAAAAAATGTGTGACTTGTACCATCTTAGACCTACATCTGATCTAGATCCTAATTTCTTAGCTGAGCAGCAACAATGTTGAAGTGAAGAACTGCAGTGTCAGTAACAGTTAGTGATACGCACTTGGAGAAATGGTATGCTACACTTAAGTGTCATCATTCATAAATGAACTAATTTTCCAGTAGGCCCAATGATAGACATGTTGCAACTTGTGTGAAACCATAATTGCATATTACATAAGGAGAGTAAATTCAAATCATACAGAAAGGATAGGTTTTACTTTGCCTTCCATGCATAAGAAATATGGTATATGAAGCCATTATTTCTTGGCAATAGACCTACCAAGGTCCTTATCCAGAGAGAAGAGGATCTTATCAAATGCTGAGAACTGCTGAATCAGCTCACTCTCACTCACCAAGTCATGTTCTTGCTCCCAGGAGATTTGTTTTGCTTTATTCCTACTATCAAAGGGACACACAGTCAAGGTGTCACTTACTGAGCTTAACAAGGCAAAGAGGGGACATCTCTTGTCCTTCTGAAGTTGTTTTGACCAAATCACACCAGCATCACTGATTGCAGGGTTTCATACAAGATGTACAACATGCATTGAGAACCACCTTGTGAATTAGAACTGCTGGCTGCCAGGCTAGGATTGTGGCTCAGTACGTAGAGTGTTTGCCTAGCATATACAGGGTCTCAAATTCAATTCCCAGTTGTACATAAACTACTAGCAATGGTGGTCCTTGCTTATAATCTCAGCATTTGGAGGTAGAGGCAGGAGGATCAGATATTTAAAGTGCTCTTCAGCTACATATTAAATGTCTGGCAAGCCTAGCTTAGTAGGTAAGGTGGCTGATATTTTCAGTTTAGATCTCAGAACCCACCAAAAAAAAAAAAAAAAAGCTAGATGTAGTGATATATCCCTGTAATCCAACATAGGAAGATCCCTGGGGCTCACTGGCTAGTTAGTCTAACCAAATCATTGAGAAACCCTGTCGGATAAAAATAAGGCAAAGAAGTGATAAAGGATGAAACCAGATGTCAACCTCTGGCACACACACACACACACACACACACACACACACACACACGCACACGCACCTGGCCAGCCAGTTGGAAAACTCCAGGCCAATGCCAAATCTTAGCTCAAAAAATATGGACAGTGCCTGAGGAACAATACCTGAGGTTGCCCTATGGTCTGCACGCACACACGCACACACACATTCACATTTACAGACATGCACATGTGTGCATATACATAAATTAATATGCATACACATGCTACACATAGAAAACAGAAAAAGCACAATAATCAAAGTGCACATTCACATGTTTTTGCATGCTGACAAGAGGTTGATATTAAGGGTCTTTTTTGTTTGTTTTATTTTGTCTTGTTTTTCAAAGTAGGGTCTTGTTCTAGCCCAGGCTGACCTCATTCATCTAGCCTTTCTGACCAGCTTTCCCCAAGGATCATCTTGGCTAGGATTGTAGGTCGGGTAGAATGATACATCTTCTCCTCCCTTGGGTGCGAGCTAGGAAACTGAGATTAGGTCTTCATGCTTGTGAAGCAAGCATTTTACCCACTAAGCCATCTCCATAGATCCATATTTTTCCACCTCTATTTATTCTAAAGTGCAGCTTTTAATGTACATAAAACTGAAGGAACAGAAAATAAGCAAGTAAGGGCTCTATTTTTTTAAGTGGAATAGGAGAGACTGTTATAGTCATTCACGCTATCACTCTAGAAGTCATCAGAGGCATACCCTCTCCTATCCCTGTGGTGCAGTGTCTCTTGTACCCACATGCAACAAATCCATATTTTAAGCACACTGAAAGAAAAGACAGAATGCTAAGGGAGAAGTACACATCTGAGGCACTAGGAATTTCTTTACTGATGAGAAGAAGACTGCTGATGATATGCTTGGTGGTTTCTGTGGCACAAGGCCTTTCCTGCCATTATAGAATGCATGTCTCTCTGTTTTCTGTTAGTTTTATGGATGAAACTTTAGCCAAAGTTTCCACCTAGGCATAATCATTAAGTTATTTTGCTTTTCAATGTGTACATAAGTTTTCTGTCACTTAATTCTATTTCTTTGATTAAATTATTGGTTATTTTTTGAAGTAAAGACAATAGTACCCATGGAAATAGCAGCAACCCTACTTCCAAAGTGTTGGCACTCCTGCCTCTTTGTCTTACAGGGAGGAGCTTAAAAAGCCTGTGAACTCATGTTATCTATCCAATCTGATGTTTCTCAGGTACAGCATAAGCAAGTGTTAGTTTGGGAAATAGGAATGAGCTTTATTTAACCATACAATCTGAATTTTATAGCCCATGCTAGGTAATAGTTTAATTATATTTGACATCTGGTTTGGGCTGGGGAAATAAAAATTCTGTATATTTGGAAATGAGAAGAGAATGTTATGCCAAAGTTCTGTTTATTTTTCTATAACTGGGTATTACAGCAGCCACAAGAGGCATACTTATTACAAATTATGTCTCTATTTCCTCTATTTCCACTTTGATTCTTATATGATACTGAATTAACACAAGCAAGTATACAGAAAATCAATCTCTGTCAACTCAGATTATAGACAATATATAATGAGTATGTCCTTTAGAATTGTTTCCTCCTTGTCTCTACTTCAAGACTGAGAGCATCAGGCAACCTCATTCTTCCCTGGAGAATGCGTGAAGACAGCATGCACACACATATGCCACCATGTGTTCAGGGTTTACCTGCCATCCATCCTAATTCAAGTCTTCATTGGCATTTGGTTGCATGCTCCAAAAGTTCAGCAGGCCTCAGATTCCCAAAAATTTCATTGTCAAAAAAGGGGGGGGGGGTAATTTCTTGGCAGCCATAGTTGTGTCCTCTTATTCTCCTCTCCCTTCTGCTACTGCAAAATGTTAGCTGCTTATCCACTGTGAAGTATAGCAAGAAGCATGGTCTGATCAGTGGAATGAACGTAACACACCTCTGCAGGGAGAGTCACAGAGGGAACTATGAGCTATGCTACTTCTGCAAATATAAGAAGAAGCTGACTTATGTCTCCCCCTGGCTCCTGGTATTTCACTAGCTGATTAGAAGCAACGTCCTAGCAGTAATTTTCCCTAAGCCTGTCTCTAGGCCCATGACTCCTTTATACAATGATCCTATCAGATTACATTATGACTTACCGTAATACTCTCATGTTAACTAATTTCATCTGTAAAGACTGTTCAAATCTCATGGACATATCCAGGATGTTAGAACATCTGTGTCTGTTGGTAGGATACAAATAAGAATGGGTATAAGTGTTTTATTTATGAAAATTAATTGGCTAAATACCTCCTTCAGTGGCATCTCCAATAATATTCCCAAGGGCATTTCCTCCAGAGGCCTCTGTCTCATCAACCATTATCTTCCATGTCTGAACCTATTGGCATAAGTAGACTGGTGTCATCGTGGTCCTTCCCATAGGTATGTCACTGGAAGATAGATCATTCCAATCTTTACCAAGTGAAGCTTTTATTTTGGTGAAAATTTTCATTATTTATCAGTTTTTCCATGTTTTAAATTTATTCTTATTATTTATTTACACATAAATAAGAGGCGGGGGTGAATGGGAATGGTCATGCCAGGGCCTTTTGCCACTGAACACAAACTCAAGAAGACACATATGCTACTTTGTGTATTTGGCTTTATGAAGGTACTGGGGAATCAAACCTGGGTCACCGGCTTTTGCAAGAAGTGCCGTTAAACACTCAGCAATTTCTCCATACCTCATCCATAATTTTGATGGCCATACTTGAGGCTTACTTTATTTCTTTATTTTTTCAAGGTATGGTCTTATTCTAGGCCATGCTCACCTGGAATTTGCTCTTTAGTCCCAGACACTGGCCTTAAACTCACAGTGTTCCTCCTAGTGATGTCTCCTGAGTGCTATGATTAAAAGCATGTGCCAGTATGTTTAGCCAAGGGCTTACTTTCTGATATGTACAGCATTTCACTGCTGTGGGATGCCAATGAATTACTTATATCACTATCCCGTTAAAAGAAGTGCTCATTTTCTGACCAACACCAACTGTAGTTAATGCAAGCATTTAGGAAAATGCTAGAACAAGTGAAGTATAACTTGTTCCTGTTTTCACCTCAGACTTGTAAGTAATGTGATAATTGTCAGAATTCAGTGTTTTGGTTCATGTATATCCCACACTGCACATAGTCTATGTAGCTATGTGGCAAGGTGGTGGTTTACATCAAAACTCAGGAGTTATTTTCTTCAATAAAACAAAATAGTTAAAACTTGCTGCTCATAACTGAACATTCTGATTCACAGGGTGAGCCTAAAGGCACGGGCAAGTTCAGGAAACAAAGCACTAAGAGGCTATGGCTCAATTCATATGTAAGTAAAGTAGTAAGAAAAATGGGGATAGGGAAAGGGGTATAGGTAACAGAATGGAAAATAATGAAGAAATATGAGTATTTGGGGAAGATAATTATTCTTATTATATTATGCATGTTAAAGGCTTCTATGGCTCATATTTCATACCAAACCTAGTTAGTGATCAGCCTAGGTTTTATGACAGGTATGTCTCTCTCTGAAGATGTCTCTTCATCTACAAGGTCCCTCAGATAAACTTCAGGTGTCAAGGATGGCTGCATCCCACAAGATGATCTGAGACTCCTTCTACCACAAAACTTAGCCTTCTCCCTGATGGAATATACATTAAAACAGGTTTTTACATGTCTTCCTCCACTCAGAGGCTTTTATTTTATTATATAGCCAAAAAGCAAAAACTAATAATAATAATTAAATAATTATAATAAAAATGAAAAATAACAACGAGTAAATATTATATTAAAATACTTTGGCCAATAATTAATTTTTATAAAATCAATTTAAAACCAATCATTATATCTGAACATTTGCTCAGTCATCTGTTTGGCATGAGTTGCTTGATGAACAGCCAAAGGCGGGAAAAGGCTCTTCACAGCACAATGTGTCTGTCCTCTCAGAAATGTGACACCTGTCAGCCTACAGAGTGTGTCTTGTGAATACGAAGTGTCAGGAGAAGTGAAAGGGAAGTCTGAAGTCTCCAGTGCCATTTCCATGATGTCAATGACCTTGACAGTGTTTTCAGATGACAGACTCAAGAGACTCTTCCTAGGCATAATCAGGCATAATCAGCACACAGACCAACTTTCTGGGAAACCATGCCTGTTTTCCCCACTTGCAGTGAGCTATGCTCCCATGATATACCAGGGCTCTGTCTTCACTCTGGGTCTCCCACTTCCCTAGTTCAGGGCAAAAGTTCATACAGACTACACAAACCCTGGCTTGTAAAATTTATAATTTATTTCCATCTTTCTTCCTCATTATGCCCCACCTTCACTGGGATTATGTAGAATATCATCTATAGGAAGCTCTGCTCAAAGCAGCACAAAACATCTCCTAGGCAGCTAGATTGCTGCTAAAGAATATAGTGACATGTTTGAGTCAAAGCAGTGGACTGCAAGCAGCAGTGGAATGATAGAGTCTCTTCACTGGGGCAGTCTCACTCAGCATTCCCTCACTCCTGATATGGCCTCAGTTGATCAATAAGAAGTGTTTCAATCATAGGTTGAGTTATGTTTATAGATAATACGTAAATTATGGTAAGCTCAGCATTCAAAATTAAAGAGTCAAGTGTATTTTCATAGGAGATCACTTGAGATGTCCTTTCAGCATATATTTATTTCCAACACCCAACTCTATGAATTCAGAATTATCTTGTCAGGGAGAGCTACAACTGTTTTGATTCCCCCAGTCATATGTCAGTGATGAGAACCACTGGTTACCATGTCAAAATCTGAATCCTTTCTAAACATGAAAAATCATCTAAGTAATTATTAGCACTCTATCATCTCTTCTAAAAAGTATCAGAGGAAATTGATTCCAGTGCATTTTGTGAGGATAGCATTATATTATTATAAATACTAAACAAAGACATTTAAAAAAAATTAAAAACCAGAACCATTAAGAATATTGGTGCAGGGATGGCTGGAGAGATGGCTTAGTGGTTAAGGCATTTGCCTGCAAAGCCAAAGGAACTTGATTCCCCAGAACCCAGGTAAGCCAGATTCACAAGGTGGCACAGGTGTCTGGAGATTTTGCAGTAGCTGGAGGTCCTGGAACTCTCATTCTCTTCCTTTCTCTCCCTTTGTCTCTCTTGCTCTCTCAAATTAATTAATTAATTAATTAATTAGTGAATCTAAAAGAGAATATTGATGCAGATGTATCAAATATTGTCAAATCAAAGTGAATAATGGATAAGAAATTAGACAATACCACTATAAGGAAGATTTATTCCTGGTTTACAAGACTAGCTCAACATTATTATTAAAAATTGGATATGATTTTCCATAGCCACAACCTGAGGAAAAAAATCATCATGTGGTTGTTTTATTGGTGAAGATAATACATTTGAGGAAACACAACAACCAAACTGAGAAAACAACCTAAAGGTATGAGAAATACACACACACACACACACACACGCACACATACACACACACACATATATATATATATATATACAAATTTTTTGTTGTTTATTTATTTGAGAATGACACACAGAGACAGAAAGAGGTAGAGAGTGAGAGAGAATGGGTGCACCAGGGCCTCCAGCCACTGCAAATGAACTCCAGAAGCATGTGCCCCCTTGTGCATCTGGCTAACATGGGTCCTGGGGAATCGAGCATTGAATGAGGATCCTTAGGCTTCATAGGCAAGTGCTTAACTGCTAAGCCATCTCTCCAGCCCCAAGAAGTATATTTTTTAAAATCTTACTGATGAGGTTCAAAACTGCAAAAAGGAATTGAATAGACCTTTCCCCAGACAAGATATTGAAATGGTGGAAACTAGAAAAGGATAAAAAGATGCTCAGCATCCCTAACTGTTCGGAAAAAAGCAAATAAAAAAGACAGATTCTGTTTCACATCCATTAATATGGATGCCACCAAAATATAGAAAACAGGAAGTGCTAAGAAGGAAACTTTGTGCCTGTTGGTGAGAATGTAAAGCACCATAGCCACTGTGAAGTCTGTTATTCAAAAAAAAAAATAAAAATACAGGAGAGCTTCCAGTTAAGATGGTGGTATAGGTACCACACCAAAGCAGCCTAGGAAGGAAAAAGCCACAAAAAAAAAAAAAACAGCAAAATACACACTTTTACTAAAACGTGAGGTGTATAGGAAATTAACAGCAGAGAAGACTTAGGAGAGATCCAGAGCATCCAGAGCCCGCACAGGCTGGCAGAAGCTGCTTTGGGGTTGGGGGTGGGCAGGTCAGTGCACCAGACCACAGCAGGAGAGGGAATTTTCCAATAACACCAGAGCTCTCTGCAAACTCAAGAAACGTGAAAGGAGAACAGCAGTGAACAACAGAGGAACAGATCACAAGGTAGAAGAATGCATAGAACAGTGTGAGAACTAGAGCAACATTGGCTCCCTCCCCTCCCCCACCACCAATCCCCAGCCCTCAGGCACAGAGAAGTGGTCCAGGGACCCAGCCACGCCTACTTGAACTGACAGAGCACCAAAGAGGGACCCAATCAAGAGCATAGCTGAGAAAATAGAAGTCATCCCAAAAGGTAAAAGTGATTATACCAGGTCAGTACCTGCATAATAAATCTGGTATATATGGCTGAACCAGAAGTACTAATTGCACCTTCCATATCAGGATACATATATGTTAACTTGGATGGATAGTCAAATTTGCCATTCTTAAATAAGCTGTATTTTGGGCTTGTTATTTGTTGCTTCTTGAATTATAGTGGCTTTGATTGCTCTTCTGTAATACATTATGGAAGGGGCTCACCTGGTCACAAGCTGACTTGGAACCCTCTACAGACCAGAAATCTTAACCACCTTGTTGTCAGGATTAAGGGAGTGAGTGAGGAACCACACAGACTAGGGGACAGACAGAGGATCTGGTGGTCATAATACCCTGTGCTGTTTTTCATTGAAAGTGTACATTGTTTAGTTAAATTTTAGAACATGCCTGTATTTCCTTCCTCTTAGCCTACTTGAATACTCTCATAGCAGGCACACTAAACACCTAGAGTCACATTTTAAATTATCTTTATTTTTTGTTTATTTGAGAGCAACAGAGAGAGAGAAAGAGGCAGAGAGAGAGAGAATGGTCATGGCAGGGTCTCCAGCCACTGCAAACGAACTCCAGATTCGTGTGCCCACTTGTGCATCTGGCTAACGTGGGTCCTGGGGAATCCAGCCTTGAACCAGGGTCCTTAGGCTTCACAGGTGAGCGCTTAACTGCTAAGCCATCTCTCCAGCCCTAGAGTCACTTTTGTAGATACTCTGAGAGTCTTCAGAGCCATACCTAGCACCTTAAGATCCTACCCTGAAGATATATAACAACAGATTGATTTATACATCTCATAATACACAGGTAACTGGAAAATCCATCATTAAACAAACCAAGATGCAAAAATATATACATTATAACACAAGAAACACCAAAAATCAAGACAATATAAATCCACCAAAAATAATTATTCCATCAGAAGTGACCTCCAGTGAGAGTGAGTTAGAGAAAATGCCTGAGAAAGATTTCAAAAGAATGATTACAATTATGTTTAAGAATTCAAAGGAAGCAAAGAAGACACAGGATGCCAATTTAATGAAATAAAGAGGTCAATACTAGACATAAATAAGGAAATCAAAATAATAAAGAAAAACCAGTTATAATTACTAAGCAATAAAGAACACAGTTAATGAAATAATAAAAAAAAAAAACTTTGCAGAAAATCTCACCAGTAGAATGGATGAAGGAAAGGACAGAATATCTAAGCTAGAATACCACGTGGCAGATCTAATACAGTCCAACAAAGAGAAAGTATGAGTGGGAATTTCAAGATATTCGGGAAACTATGAAAAAATCAAATATAAGAATTCAGGGCATACTAGAAGGAGAAGAATTTCACTCCAAAGGCATAGTTGGTGTCTTCAACAAAATCATACAAGAAAACTTCCCCCAAACAGGGAAAGAGGTGCCAGTGCAGATACAGCACTCCTATAGATCACCAGCCAGACAAAACATGGAAAGAGCCTCTCCTTGCCATATTATAATAAAATTACCAAACATACAAACCAAAGAAAAAATATTGAAAGCAGTCAGAAAGAAAAATCAACTTACATACAAAGGCAAGCCTATCAGGATTACAGCATATTACTCAACACAAACTTTAAAAGCCAGAAGGGTGGGGAGTGATGTGTTCCAAGTTATGAAAGATAATAACTGCCAACCAAGGTTGCTTCATCCTGCAAATCTATCCATTCAAATAGATGGAGAAATAAGGACATTCCATGACAAAAGTGGGCTAAAGGAATATTTGAAGACAAAACAAGCTTTACAGAAAATATTTAAAAGAATCCTCCATGCTGAAGAAAAAGAAAACCACACATATAAATAATTGGGAAAAAAAAAACAAACAGTACTCAAATACTAGTTAACACAAGAGAGCAAAGGTAAAACCAGAAGAACTACAAAAACAATGGCAAAAATGAATACACACCTTTCAGTAATATCTCTTAATATCAACGGCTTCAATGCCCCAACCAAAAGACATAGGTTTGCAGACTGGGTTATAAAGCAGGATCCTTAAATTTGTTGCCTTCAAGAAACCCAACTTTCTACAAAGGATGGACACTATCTTAGGGTGAAAGTTTGGAAAACAGTAGTTCAAGCAAATGGACCTAGAAAACAAGCAGGGGTTGCTATCCTAATATCTGAAAAGGTAGACTTCAGTCCAACCTCAGTTAAGAAATATAAGGAAGGCCACTTTATACTGATTAAAGGCACCCTCCAAAAAAGGAGGACATTAAAATCCTAAACATGACTTCCGGTTAAGATGGCAGCATGGGTACCACGCCAAAGCAGCCTGGGGGGAAAAAAGACCAAAAAAACCTCAGCAAAATACATACTTTTACTACAAAGTGAGGGGTATAGGAAATTGAAGCAGCAGCGGAGAATTAGAAGAGATCCAGAGCATCCAGAGCCCACACAGGCCGTGAAAGCAGCCCCGGCAGCTCTGCCAGCCGCGGAGGCAGAGGAGCACCAGAAAGCTGCCAGGCTCGGCTCCAGCCGCAGGAAAAGCCAGGTGCAGGAGCTTCCCCTCACACCACGCTTTCTGCAACTCAGGAAATGTGAAGGGAGAGCGGCAGTGAGCAGTGGAGGAGCAGACCACGAGGTAGAAGAATGCGTGGAACAGTGAGAGATCCAGAGAAGCTGCGGCTCCCTCCCCTCCCTCACTGCCTGAGCCCAGCTCCAGTGAACAGAGCAGCAGTCCGGGACCCGGTCACACCAACTTGAGCCGACAGTGGGACACAAGCAGGAACAGAGTCCGAGAGCAATATCAGTGGCTCCGGTACCGGTAACAGAGACCCCAGCAGCAGCAAACCCAGGAGCAGCAGCAGACCCAGGAGCAGCAACAACAGCTGACCCAGCAGCAGCAGCTTCAGCAGCAGCAGTGGCTCCAGAAGTGGCAGCTAGAGCAGCAGCAGCAGCAGAGGCAGCAGCAGTGGGCCCAGCAGCAGCAGCTTCAGCTGCTGACAGACCCATGAGAGGCAGCTTTCACAGCAGCAGTTCCAGCAGCAGGGGTGCTGATCTGCAGGGCCACAGTTGCCAGGCTTGGTTTGCCCCACAGGAAAAGCCAGTGCCCAGCTCCAGAAGTCAGAACAGAAACCCAATGACACAGGCAGCAACTTGACTGAGAACAAACTCATCCAAGGTAACTGGGTTTGCACCAGGGAAGGGTCTCACTTGATCACAAGCTGATTTGGATCCCTCAACAGACCAGAAATCTTAACCACTATGTTTATAGAGGATCTGGTTATTATAATAACTACTCTGGCATACATACTTGGGGCTGTTTTTGACTGAATGGATACAGTGTTTAGTAAACTATTAGAATCTACCTGTACTTTATTCCATTCAGCCTACTTGAATACCCCCATAGAAGGGAAACTCAACCCCTAGGAGTACCTTTGTAGATACTCTCAGAGTATTAAGAGCCACATCTAACACCTAAAGCTCCTACCGTAAAAATATGTAACATCAAGTCAATTGATATAGCTAAGAATACCCAGCTAGCTCGAAAATCCAAGCATTAACTTAATCATAGATACAAAAATATATGCATTATAACACAAGAAACACTAAAAAGCAAGATGATATAAATCCACCTAAAAGTATTAATGCATCAGAAAAGACCTCCAGTGAGAACGAGTTAGAGGAAATGCCTGAGAATGATTTCAAAACAATGATTGTAAATATGTTCAAAGAAGTCAGAGAACAAATCAAAGGAGTCAAAGAGGAACTTAAAGAGGAAATCGAAGGAATTAGAGAAGATGCAGGACACCAATTTCATGAAATAAAGAAGGCAATACAAGACATAAATATGGAAATAGAAATAATGAAGAAAAACCAGTCAGAATTACCAGCAATGAAGAACAAAGTTAATGAACTAGAAAACTCTGTAGAAAATCTCACCTGAAGAATGGATGAAGGAGAAGACAGAATATCTAAGCTAGAAGACTAGGTGGCAGATCTAATACAGGCCAACAAAGAGAAAGACAAACTTATAGAAAAGTATGAATGGGAATTTCAGGATATGCAGGACACTATGAAAAGATCAAATATTAGAATTCAGGGCATAGTAGAAGGAGAAGAATTCCAATCCAAAGGCCTAATAGGTGTCTTCAACAAAATCATAGAAGAAAATTTCCCACAAATTGGGAGAGGTGCCAATACAGATACAGGAAGCCTTTAGAACCTCAAACAGAAAAAACTTGGAAAGAACCTCTCCTCGCCATATTATAATCAAACTTCCAAACACACAAACCAAAGAAAAAATATTGAAAGCAGTTAGAGAGAAAAATCGTTACCTACAAAAGTAAGCCCATCAGGATTACAGCAGATTATTCAACACAAACTTGTAAAGCCAGAAGTGCTTGGAGGGATATATTCCAAGTTCTGAAAGATAACAACTGTAAACCAAGGTTACATTATCCTGTAAAGTTATCCATTCAAATAGACGGAGAAATAAGGACATTCCATGACAAAAGCAGGTTAAAGGAGTATGTGAGACAAAACCAGCTCTACAGAAAATACTTGATAGAATCCTCCATGCTGAAGAAAACGAAAAGCACATATATAAGGAACCTAGAAAAAACAAGCATTACTCAAATACTAGTTAAGCGAGATTAATTCCAAAGAATTAATGAAACAAAGAGTTGGTTCTTTGAAAGGATAAACAAGATAGATAAACCCTTAGCAAATCTGACCAAAAGAAAGAGAGAAGAGACAAAAATTAATAAAATCAGTGATTAACAAGGTAACATCACAACAGATTCCAGAGAAATTCAAAAAATCATAGGGACATACTATAAAAGCATATACTCCACAAAGTATGAAAATCTGAAAGAAATGGATGATTTCCTTGATTTATATGACCTACCTAAATTAAATCAGAATGAGATTAATCACTTAAATAGACCTATAACAAACATGGAGATCCAAACAGTTATCAATAATCTCCCAACTAAAAAACGCCCAGGCCAGTTGGATTCACTGCTGAATTTTAACAGACCTCTAAGGAAGAGGTAACACCATTGCTTCTTAAGCTTTTCCAGGAAATAGAAAAGAAGGAATTCTACCAAACTCCTTCTATGAGGCCAGCATCACCCTGATACCAAAACCAGGCAAAGATAGAACAAAAAAAGAAAATTACAGACCAATCTCCCTCATGAACATACATGCAAAAATTCTCAACAAAATATTAGCAAACAGAATACAAGAGTATATCAAAAAGATCATTCACCCAGACCAAGTAGGCTTTATCCCAGAGATGCAGGGATGGTTCAATATACGCAAATCTATACATGTAATACATTATATAAATGGGTTGAAGGACAAAAATCACACGATCATCTCATTGGACGCCGAGAAAGCATTTGACAAAATCCAACATCCCTTCATGATAAAAGTCCTACAGAGATTGGGAATAGAAGGAACATATCTCAATATAATAAAAGCAATTTATGACAAGCCTACAGCCAACATATTACTAAATGGGGAAAAACTACAAGCTTTTCCACTAAAATCAGGAACAAGACAAGGGTGTCTATTGTCCTCACTTTTATTTAATATAGTTCTGGAAGTTTTAGCCATAGCAATAAGGCAAGAGACACACATAAAAGGGATACAAATTGGAAAGGATGAGATCAAATTATCATTATTTGCAGATGACATGATTCTATGCAAAAAGACCCTAAAGACTCCACTAGCAAACTGTTAGAGCTGATCAAAACCTACAGCCATGTAGCAGGATACAAAATAAATACACAGAAATCAGTAGCCTTCATATATGCTAACAACAAACACACAGAGGATGAAATCAGAGAATCACTCCCATTCACAATTGCATCAAAAAAATAAAGTACCTTGGAATAAACCTAACCAAGGAAGTAAAGTATCTCTACAATGAGAACTTTAAAACACTCAAGCGAGAAATTGCAGAAGACACTAGAAAGTGGAAAAACATCCCCTGTTCCTGGATTGGAAGAATCAATATTGTGAAAATGGCAATCTTACCAAAAGCAATCTGCAATCCCTATCAAAATTCCAAAAGCATTCTTCATGGAAACAGAAAAAACAATCCAAAAATTCATTTGGAATCACAAAAAACCTCAAATATCTAAAATAATACTGAGCAACAAAAATAATGCTGGTGGTATCACCATACCTGATTTTAACCTATACTACGGAGCCATAGTAACAAAAACAGCATGGTACTGGCACAAAAACAGACATGTAGATCAGTGGAACAGAATAGAGGACCCGGATGTAAACCCAAGTAGCTATAGCCACCTTATATTCGATAAAAATGCCAAAAATACTCATTGGAGAAAAACAGCCTCTTCAGCAAATGGTCTTGGGTAAACTGGATATATATCTGCAGAAGGATGAAAATAGATTCTTCTCTCTCGCCATGCACAAGAATTAAGTCCAAATGGATTAAAGACCTTAACATCAGACCGGAAACTCTGAAACTGCTAGAGGAAAAAGTAGGGGAAACCCTTCAACATGTTGGTCTTGGCAAAGACTTTCTGAATACAACCCCAATTGCTCAGGCAATAAAACCACAGATTAACCATTGGGACCTCATGGAATTGCAAAGACCTTGCTCTGCAAAGGACACAGTGAAAAAAGCAAAGAGGCAACCTACAGAATGGGAAAAAAACTTCACCAGCTATATATCTGATAGAGGATTAATATCTAGGATATACAAAGAACTCAAAAAATTAAATAATAAGGAATCAAACAAGCTAATCAAAAAAATGGGCCATCGAGCTAAATAGAGCATTCTCAAAGGAAGAAATACGAATGGCATATAAACATCTAAAAAAATGTTCCACGTCATAGCCAGCAGGGAAATGCAGATTAAAACTACATTGAGATACCATCTCACTCCTGTCAGATTGGCCACCATCATGAAAACAAATGATCATAAATGTATGCGGGGATGTGGAAAAAGAGGAACCCTTCTACATTGCTGGTGGGAATGCAATCTGGTCCAGCCATTGTGGAAATCAGTGTGGAGGTTCCTAAAACAGCTAAAGATTGATCTACCATATGACCCAGCTATAACACTCTTAGGCATATATCCGAAGGACTCATCTCATTTCCTTAGAAATACATGCTCATCCATGTTTATTGCTGCTCAATTTATAATAGCTGGGAAATAGAACCAGCCTAAATGTCCCTCAACTGATGAGTGGCTAATGAAGATGTGGCACATTTATACAATGGAGTTTTACTCAGCGGTAAAGAAAAATGAAGTTATGAAATTTGCAGAAAAATGGATGGACCTGGAAAGGATTATACTAAGTGAGGTAACCCAGGCCCAGAAAGCCAAGTGCCATATGTTCTCTCTCAAATGTGGATACTAGCTACAGATGATTGGGCTTCTGCGTGAGAATGAAAATACTTAGTAGCAGAGGCCAGTAAGTTAAAAAGTAGACATAAAGGGAAGAGAAAGGAAGGGAAGGGGGTACTTAATAGGTTGATATTGTATATATGTAAGTACAATGATTGTGATGGGGTGGTAATATGATGAAGAATGGAATTTCAAAGGGGAAAGCATGGGGGGGTGAGGAGGGAGTGAATTACCATGGGATTTTTTTTTATATAATCATGGAAAATGCAAATAAAAATTGTAAAAAATCCTAAACATATATACACCTAATATGGGGGCCCCAGAATTCATCAAACAAATGCTATGAGAACTAAGGTCACAGATAACACCAAACACAGTGGTAGTGGGTGACTTCAACACCCGATTCTCATCAACTGACAGGTCATCCTGGGAAAAAATAAACAGAGAGGCATCTGGACTAAATGAGGTCATAGAAGGAATGGACCTAACAGATATATAAAATATATAAAGGGCATTTCATCCAAGTACTGTGGAATATACATTCTTTTCAGCAGCACATGGGACATTCTCTAAAATAGACCATATATTAGGATACCAAGCAAATCTTAACAAATACAGGAAAACTGAAAACTGCATTATATCTGACCACAATGGAATCAAACTACAAATCAATAGCAACAAAGGCCTTGGAGCATACACAAAATCTTGAAAATTAAACAACACATTACTAAATGATGAATGGATCAATGAAGAAATCAAGAAGGAAATCAAAAATTTATAGAGTCAAAAGATAATGAGAACACAACATACCAAAATATCTGTAACACAATGAAGGCAGTCCAGAGAGGTAAATTTATAGCTTTAAGTGCCTATATTAAGATATTATGAAAGTCGCAAGAAACTGATCTAAGGCTTCACCTTAAATCCTTGGAAAAAGAAGAAAAAGGCAAACTGAAAAATCAGCAGACCGGAAGAAACAATAAAGATTAGGGATAAATTAATGAAATATAAACTAAAAAAAAAAAAAAAAATTCCAAAGAATCAATGAAACATGAGGTGGTTCTTTGAAAGGATAAACAAGATTGATAAACCCTTAGCAAATCTGACCAAAAGAAATAGAGAAGAAATATAAATTAATAAAATTAGATATGAAAAAGGAAACATCACAACAGATGCCAGAGAAATCCAAAAATCATAGAGACAAACTATAAAAGCATATACTCCACAATGTAGGAACATCTGAAAGAAATGAATTATTTCCTTGATTTAGATGACCTCCCTAAGTTAGGTCAAGATAAGATTCATCACTGAAATAGATATATAACATGCATGAAGATCTGAACACTTATCAAAAATCTCCCAAACAAAAAATGCCAGGCCAAGATGGATTCACTGCTGAATTTTACCAGACCTTTAAGAAAGAACTAACACTATTGCTTCTTAAGCTTTTCCATAAAATAGTAAAAGAAGGAATTCTACCAAACTCTTTCTTTGAAGGCAGCATACCAAAATCAGGCAAAGATAGAACAAAAAAAAAAAAAAAGGAAATTACAAACCAATCTCCCTCATGAACAAGGATGCAAAAATTCTCAACAAAATATTGGCAAAGAGAATATAAGAATATATCAGAAAGATCATTCACCCTGACCAAGTAGGCTTTATCCCAGAGATGCAAAGATGAAGGGATCGTTCAATATAGGCAAATATAGGTAAATCAATAAATGTAATACATTATACAAGTGGATTGAAGGACAAAAGTCACATGATCACAAAAGTCACAGGATTAATATCTAGGATATACAAATCACATGATCATCTCATTAGATGCAGAGAAAGCATTTGACAAAATGCAACATCCCTATATGATAAAAGTCCTACAGAGACTGGGAATAGAAGGAACATATCTCAATACAATAAAGGCTATTTATCACAAGCCTACATCCAACATATTACTAAAGGGGAAAAACTGGAAGATTTCTCATTAAAATCAGGAGCAAGACAATGGTGTCTACTGTCCACACTTTTATTTAATATAGTACTGGAAGTCTTGGCCATAGCAATAAAGCAAGAGACACACATAAATGGGATACAAATTGGAAAGGAAGAGATCAGGTTATCACTATTTGCAGATGACATGATTCTATAAATAAAGGACCCTAAAGACTCTACCAGCAAACTGTTAGAGCTGATCATCACCTACAGCCATGTAGCAGGATACAAAATAAATACACAGAAATCAGTAGCCTTCATATATGCTAACAACAAACACACAGAGGATGAAATCAGAGAATCACTCCCATTCACAATTGTATCAAAGAAAATAAAGTACCTTGGAATAAACCTAACCAAGGAAGTAAAGGATCTCTAGAATGAAAACTTTAAAACAATCAAGTGAGAAATTGCAGAAGACAATAGGAAGTTGATAAACATCCATTGTTCCTGGATTGGAGGAATCAATATTGTGAAAATGGCAATTTTACCGAAAGAAATCTAAATATTTAATGCAATCCCTATTAAAATTCCAAAGCCATTCTTCATGGAAATAGAAAAACCCATCCAAAAATTCATTTGGAATCACAAAAATTCTTGAATATCTAAAATAACACTGAGCAACAAAAATGAGGTTGGTGGTATCACCATACCTGATTTTAACCTATACTACAGAACCATAGTAACAAAAACAGCACGGTACTGACACAAAAGCAGACATGTAGATCAATGGAACAAAATAGAGGACCCAGATGTAATTCCAGGAAGGTATAGCTACCTGATAGTTGATAAATTGCCAAAAATACTCATTGGAGAAAAGATAGCCTCTTCAGCAAATGGTGTTGGGAAAACTGGTTATGTATCTGTAGAAGGATGAAATGAGATCCTTCTCTCTCTCCATGCATAAGAAGTAAGTCTAAACTGGGTGTGGTGGCACATTTCTTTAATCCCAGCACTTGGGAGGAAGAGGTAGAAGGATCATTGTGAGTCCAAAGGCCACCTTTAGACTACATAGTGATTTCCAGCTCAGCCTGTACTACAGTGTGACCCTATCTTGAAAAAATAAACAACAACAACAAAAAAGAATTATGTCCAAATGGATTGATGACCTTAACATCAGACCGGAAACTCTACTGCTGATAGGGAAAAAAGTAGGGGAAACCCTTCAACATATTGGTCTTGGCAAAGACTTTCTGAATACAACCCCAATTGCTCAAGCAATAAAACCACAGATTAACCACTGGGACCTCATGAAATTACAAAGATTTTGTACTTCAAAGGACACAGTGTAAAAAGCAAAGAGGCAACCTACAGAATGGGAAAAAATCTTTGCCAGCTATATATCTGATAGAGGATTAATATCTAGGATATACAAAGAACTCAAACAGTTAAATAATAAGAAACCAAACAAGCGAATTAAAAAATGGGCTATTGAGCTAAATAGAGAGCTGTCAAAGGAAGAAATATGGATGGTGTATAAGCATCTTAAAAAATGTTCTACATCTCTAGTCATCAGGGAAATGCAGCTTAAAACTACATTGAGATTCCAACTCACTCCTGTCAGATTGGCTACCATCATGAAAATAAGTGATCATAAATGCTGACAGGAATGTGGAAAAAGAGGAACCCTTCTACACTGTTGGTGGGAATGCAATCTGGTCCAGCCATTGTGGAAATCAGTGTGGAGGTTCCTAAAACAGCTAAAGATTGATCTACCATATGACCCAGCTATTGCACTTCTAGGCATATATTTTAAGGACTCATCTCATTTCCTTAGAAGTACGTGCTCATCCATGTTTATTGCTGCTTAATTCATAATAGCTGGGAAATGGAACCAGCCTAGATGTCCCTCAACTGATGAACAGATAATGAAGATATGGCACATTTATACAATGGAGTTCAACTCAGCGGTAAAGAAAAATGAAGTTATGAAATTTGCAGAAAAATGGATGGATCTGGAAAGGATTATACTAAGTGAGGTAACCCAGGCCCAGAAAGCCAAGCACCCCATGTTCTCTCTCATATGTGGAACCTAACTACAGATGATTGGGCTTCTATGTGAGAAGGAAAAATGTCAGTAGCAGAGGCCAGTAAGCTAAATAGAGATAAAAAGGGAAGAGAAAGGAAAGGAGGAGGGTACTTAATAGGTTGGTATTGTATATATGTAAGTAGAAGAATAGATTAACAGAGGTGAAAAGGCTCAAAGTGAGGTTAGCGGAGGAGATTGAGTAAAGGAAAGGTGGAGGGAGGGCTAATCAAAATCTAAAAGGATACAAATATGTCATATGGAATCCTCCAATTTTATACAATGGAACACTCAGGATCATTGCCAGAAAATTTTCAGTGCCAGAGATGGGATACCTTCTAGTGAGTTGTTGGCCAGGGAGGTCACTGATGCCCCCAAAGCATTATAGGCTATTGCCTAGGCCCTTGGTTTCCCACCAGGAATCGATGGTAAGACCCTATTGCTGAAGATTCCACATACTTGGGCTGTAAGGCCACTGAGAAATCCTGCTGGAACTGAACTGATAACCTCCTCCATGTAGACCAGCTGACAGAAAGCTGGAAGAAGCCATTCTACATGCAGTTCAATGGGAGAAAGAGATACCACTAGTGAAGATACTCAACAGTGGACACTGCAAGCCTTGTAATTAGCCAGCCAGGCCAAATGATCCAATGGGTGCAATAGTGGCACGTCTGTCATAGTGGAAACCAACTGCCCTACAATTGGACTGGAGGCCTGCTCCAAGGGAGGGAATACATCCCTGATATTAAAAACTTAAAACAGGTGTAGTCATGAGCCTGAGGGGTGTAACATCTGCTGATGTCTGGATAAGTGTATATACTATGCTTATCAAACTGCCCAGTAAGCACTTCTCTTAATATGCATACACTTATGTTAATGCTACTCTCATTTTGGATAGATAATCTTCTCTTTTCAGATGACAGTGACTTTGGGATAACTCAGAATGTATCATGGTGCTGGAAAGAAGTATCTAGAGTACCTAGTAACATCTCGATCCCACCTTCCAAGGCTCAGGGTCTAATGCGGAAGAGGTGGTGGAAAGAATGTAAGAGCCAAAGTAAGGGTAGCACTCCTTACAATGTTCTCCCTCCAGACATAAAATGGCCTGGATATCCATGACCTCACAGTGCCTGACACTACCTAGACCAGACCATCATAAGAGGAGGGAAAGATCATGACACCAAAATAAAAGAGAGACTTATTGAGATGGGGAGGGGATATGATGGAGAATGGAATTTCCAAGGGGAAAAGGGTGGGGTAGTGGGAGCATATTACCATGGGATATTTTTTATAATCATGGAAAATGTTTTAAAAAATTGAGAAAAGTAAAATAAGATTTAAAAAATTTAATGACTTAAGTAAATAAAAATAAAAAATATTTCAAACAATAGATGTTAGAGAAAGGCTCATTGGCAAATGCAAAGCATTCGTTTCCATTCCCAACACCTGGAAAAAAAATTAAAATAATATTACATATGCCTCAGTAAAACCCCTTCTGATTTTGTACCCCAAAGAACTGAAAAGAGAGGCTTAAATATCTTTACTCTCCTGTTCATAGCAGCATTATACAGAATGGCTAAGATAAAGTGGCCCCCCAACTATCTGTGATTTTTTAAATTTAGTTATTTTTTAAATTTTATTTTATTTTTTTCTCAAATTTTTTAAACATTTTCCATGCTTATGTCTGTGATATTTTATTACTCTTAGAAAGAAAGGAAATTTCAACATATGGTATACAGTAGATGACACATAATGACATTATACTAAGTGAAATAAGCTAAGCACAAAAAGAGAAATACTGTATAATTATTCTTACCTGTGGCACTTAAAATAGCCAGAATCATAAACTAAGAGCGGTGGCTTAGGGAGGCTCGACAGATGATGACTAAACTAGCTACAGATCACTTGAGTCCCTAAATATATGAATTATTGTTATGCTACCAACCATTTATATGACTGTTAGTCATTTATAGATTATAAATGAGTATTTATATTTTATAATACAAATTGTATTTTCCACTTATTTGTGACCATATCTGGTATACAGAAAAAATAGAAAATGTACTTTCATGGAAAAAAAAATTGTTCAGTTGACAGTCATGGTCCAAACACTTTACTTAGCTATGGATACAGTGTCCACCAGGTGTCCTCAATCCATGAAAGACACAAAATGACACTGACTGATGTAGGCGTCATGTTGGAAATAATTACAAGTAGTTAAGAGGATATACTCAGGGATCCAACATGGTGGTGTGTAAAAGACCCTTGACAGTATTCATTTGGCAAAAATATAGATCTTTCTATAAACTTTACAGTGTTGTGTGGCTAATCCTTGCATTGTCAGTTTGGATTAGAAGTTTAATATAAAATATTTACTATAGGCTAGGGGAGTGTAAAAAATGTTGATGTGATGATTGAATCTGAAATGTATTTGAATTCCCTATATATCATATAATCTATTCTCTAAACCAATCTGGTTAAAGCAAATATCAAAGATATTTCTGAGAATATAGAACTCAGGAAAATACATTCAGCCCAGCTGACACCAAAGACTGGTCCTGTCAAGCCAAACAGGATTTTACTGTTGCCTAGCTGTTAAGTATTACTGAGGATTCTGTCCACACAGTGAAAACTAAAGTCCCACAGACATTAAATCAAAGTCATTAGAACACCAGTAATGGATGAAAGTAGAATCGTATGTGCTTCCTCACTGGGAGTTACAGACTGGCCAGAGTGTTTGAAAACACACCCTTTCAGTTGGTGAGCTATTACGAAATGTTAAAATCGGTATTACATGTGTGACACAGGGCATACCAACCTGCTCTTTTTTTCCTATTAACAATTCTGTTCTTTACCTGTAAAAAATGAATGGCATAGTGAAAACAGGTTTTTAACATTCATGTTCTCATATTCTGATGGCAACCCATGGACATGTGTGGCACACACACCAGTAGCTTCAAGTTTTCAATCCTCATTGGTAGCATACTAGAGAAGCATTGTTCCTTAGTTTGTGGCTCTGGCATATTTTATCCTACTGGCAGGGTGGAGAGACTCTCAGCCACACTGAGAATAAATTAGCTTCTGCAGAGGAGTAGAGTGGTGGCTGCAGATGCCTCATGAATCAAAGGCACTAAATCTCCAGTTCATTGGCTGAACGGCAAGGGGCTTCCTCTGCAAAGCAGATTTTATCATTTAAAAATGTTGTTTCACATATATTTTTAATCCTGGATGGCAATGTTTATTGAAGAGTAACCAGTATCAATAAATTAACAAAATAATCTTTAAAGCCTTCAAAGCCTTGCAACAAAATTAACCATAAAATGATTGCATATATGGTTTCATGTAAACTGAAAAATGTAGTTTACACTAGGATAAGAGTCAGCAGTGTCTGTTTTCATGTCATGTATGAAAAATGAAATCTACAACTTTTGTGTTTACAAGATATGGCATTGTTGGAGACATTGCTCTAGTTTGTGGTTTTAAAGCTAACATCACTGAAAACTAATGCTAAACTAGCAGAAAACAGCAATAAAAGAAAAACCTGTGTTGGGTTACAGAGCCCCCTCTAATAGTCAGAACAGAAATAAGTCCCTGGTTGCCCTTGAGCCATCCACAGGGTGACACCAGAGAACAGAGAGATAAGCTCCCTTCCATAAGCCTTCACAGGGGGAGACCAAAGAGCAGAGAGGCAGGTTTCCTGCCCATACTGTGAGTTACTGATAGTTTTGGGCTAAGGAAAGAAATTACAAGAAACTATGTAGCTGCTGGTTGTCATTGAATATATATAACACTCAGATAAAGAATGATTATAAATATGCTCAAAGAAATCAAAGAGGAAGTCAAAAGAAACAAAGAAGACACAGCAAACAAATTTAATGAAATAGGAGACAATAAAACACATTAATAAGAAAATGGAAATAATAAAGAAAAACCAGTCAGAAATACTAGCAATGAAAAATACAGTAAGTCAAATAAAAAACTCTGTAGAAGGTCTCACCAATAGAATGGATGAAGGAGAGAACAGAATATCTAACCTAGAATACCAGATGACAGATCTGACATAGTCCAACAAAGAGAAAGACAAGCTAATAGGAAAGCACAAATAGGACACTATGAAAAGATCAAATATAGGAATTCAAGGTAGAGCAGAAGGAGAATAATTTCACTCCAAATGCATAGTAGGTGTTTTCAACAAAATCATAGAAGAAAATTTTCCCAAAATTTGGAAAGAGATGCCACTGCAGATACAAGAAGCCTTTAGAACACCAAACAGAAAAAAAAAAAAAAAAAAAAAAAAAAACTGGAAATTCTCCTTGCATATTAAAATTAAACTTCCAAACACATAAACCAAAGAAAATATACTGAAAGCAGTTAGATAGAAAAATCAAGTCACTTACAAAGGCAATCCCATCGATAATAGCAGATTACTCAACACAAACATTAAAAGCAAGAAGGGTATAGAATGATGTATTCCAAGTTCTGAAAGACAACAACTGTCAACCAAGAGTACTTTACCCAGCAAAGCTATCCATCCAAATTGATGGAGAAATAAGGACATTACACAACAAAAATAGGCTAGAGACTTCCGGTTAAGATGGCGGCGTAGGTACCACGCCAAAGCAGCCTAGGGGGGAAAAAGACCAAAAAAACTCAGCAAAATACACACTTTTACTAAAAAGTGAGGTGTATAGGAAATTGAGGTGGCAGCGGAGAAGTAGAAGAGTTCCAGAGCATCCAGAGCCTGCACAGGCGGGAACAGCGGCTCCAGGGCGGCTCGGCCACCCACCGCAGCCGCGGAGCGGCAGAAAGCCACCGGACTCTCGGCTCGAGCCGCAGGACAAGTCAGGTGCGGGATTTTCCCCTCACACCGCGCTCTCCGCAACTCGGGAAACGTGAGGGGAGAGCGGCAGCGAGCAACGGAGGGAAGAGCAGACCGCGAGGTAGAAGCACACGTGGAACATCGACACAACCAGAGCAGCCGCGGCTCCCTCCCCTCCCCCAACGCCTGAACCCAGCTCCAGCGAACACAGCAGCGGCCCGGGACCTGGCCACGCCAACTTGGGCTGACAGCGGGACCCAAGCAGGAGCAGAGTTTGGCAGCTACTTCAGCGGCTCCAGCACCGGTACCAGTGGCCCCAGCAGCAGCGGACCCAGGAGCGGCAGCGGCGGCAGATCCCGCAGCAGCGGCTTCGGGGTGAGCAGCGCCGGTGGACACGGCAGCGGCAGCTTCAGCAGCGGTGGTGACTCCGGGGGTGGCAGCTACAACAGCAGCAGAGGCAGCAGCAGCGGCTCAGTTTGCCCCATAGGAAAAGCAAGTGCCCAGCTCCAGAAATCAGAACAGCAGCCCGACGACCCAGGCAGCAACTTGACTGAGACCACAATCACCCAAGGTAACTGGGATTGCACCAGGAAAGGGTCTCACTTGGGCACAAGCTGACTTGGATACCTCAACAGACCAGAAATCTAAACCTCTTTGTTGATAGAGGATCTGGTCATTATAATAACTACTCTTGCATACATACTCGGGGCTGTTTTTGATGGAATGTGTACAGTGTTTAGTTAAATTTTAGAATCTACCAGTATTTTATTCCACTCAGCCTGCTTGAATACTCCTATAGCAGGGAAACTCAACCCCTAAGAACATCTTTGTAGATACTCTGAGAGTCTTAAGAGCCACACCTAATACCTTAAGGTCCTACCCTGAAAATACATTACATCAAATAAATTGATACAGCTAAGAATACACAGCTAGCTAGAAAATCCAAGCATTAACTTAATCCAAGATGCAAAAATATATACATTATAACACAAGAAACACTAAAAAGCAAGACGACATAAATCCACCTAAAAGTATTAATGCATCAGAAATGTCCTCCAGTGAGAAAGAGTTAGAGGAAATGCCTGAGAAAGAGTTCAAAGAATAATTATAAATATGTTCAAAGAGGTCAAAGAACACATGAAAACAATCAAAGAAGAAATCAAAGAGGAAATCAAAGAGGAAATCAAAGGAATCAAAGAAGAGGCAGGACACCAATTTAATGAAATAAAGAAGGCAATACAAGACATAAATAGGGAAATAGAAATAATAAAGAAAAACCAGTCAGAATTACTAGCAATGAAGAACACAGTTAATGAAATAAAAAACTCTGTAGAAAATCTCACCAGTAGGATGGATGAGGGAGAGGACAGAATATCTAAGCTAGAAGATCAGGTGGCAGACCTAATGCAGTCCAACAAAGAGAAAGACAAACTTATAGAAAAGTATGAGTGGGAATTTCAAGATATTCGGGACACTATGAAAAGATCCAATATAAGAATTCAGGGCATAGTAGAAGGACAAGAACTCCACTCCAGAGGCATAGTAGGCATCTTCAACAAAATCACAGAGGAAAATTTTCCCCAAATTGGGAAAGAGGTGCCAATACAGATACAGGAAGCCTTTAGAACCCCAGCCAGACAAAACCCAGAAACTCTCCTCGCCACATTATATTCAAACTTCCAAACACACAAACCAAAGAAAAAATATTGAAAGCAGTTAGAGAGAAAAATCAAGTTACCTACAAAAGCAAGCCCATCAGGATTACAGCAGATTATTCAACACAAACTTTTAAAGCCAGAAGGGCTTGGAGTGATATATTCCAAGTTCTGAAAGATAACAACTGTCAACCAAGGTTACTTTATCCTGCAAAGTTATCCATCCAAATAGATGGAGAAATAAAGACATTCCATGACAAAAGCAGGTTAAAGGAGTATCTGAAGACAAAACCAGCTCTACAGAAAATACTTGATAGAATCCTCCATGCTGAACAAAAGGAAAAGCACACATATAAGGAACCTAGAAAAAACCAGCTATACTCAAATACCAGTTAACAGAAGAGAGCACAGGTAGAACAAGTAACACACACACACACACACACACACACACACAAATGGCAAACATAAATACACACCTTTCAATAATATCTCTTAATATCAACGGTCTCAATGCCCCAACGAAAAGACATAGATTTGCAGACTGGGTTAAAAAGCAGGATCCTACAATTTGTTGTCTCCAAGAAACTCACCTTTCTACAAAGGATAGACATTATCTTAGGGTGAAAGGTTGGAAGACGGTGTTTCAAGCAAATGGGCCTAGAAAACAAGCAGGGGTTGCTATCCTAATATCAGACAGGGTAGACTTTAGTCCGACGTTAGTCAAAAAAGATAAGGAAGGTCACTTTATATTGATTAAGGGCACACTCCAACAGGAGGACATTACAATCCTAAACATATATGCACCTAACATGGGGGCTCCCAAATTCGTCAAACAAACACTATTAGAACTAAGGTCACAGATAACACCAAACACAGTGGTGGTGGGTGACTTTAACACCCCACTCTCATCAATTGACAGGTCATCCAGGGAAAGAATAAACAGAGAGGCATCTGGACTAAATGAGGTCATAGAAGGAATGGACCTAACAGATATATACAGGACATTTCATCCAAAGGCTGCAGAATATACATTCTTTTCAGCAGCACATGGAACATTCTCTAAAATAGACCATATATTAGGACACAAAGCAAATCTTAACAAATTCAGGAAAATTGAAATAATTCCTTGCATTCTATCTGACCACAATGGAATTAAACTACAAATCAGTAGCAAGAAAGGCTATAGAGCATACACAAAATCATGGAAACTAAACAATACACTACTAAATGATGAGTGGGTCAATGAAGAAATCAAAAAGGAAATCAAAAACTTTATAGAGTCAAATGATAATGAGAACACAACATACCAAAATCTCTGGGACACAATGAAGGCAGTTCTAAGAGGTAAATTTATATCCTTAAGTGCCTATATTAAGAAATTAGAAAGATCGCAAGTAAACGACCTAATGCTTCGCCTTAAAGCCTTGGAAAAAGAAGAACAAGGCAAATCAAAAAGTAGTAGACGGGAAGAAATAATAAAGATTAGGGCAGAAATTAATGAAATAGAACAAAAAGAACAATCCAAAGAATTAATGAAACAAAGAGTTGGTTCTTTGAAAGGATAAACAAGATTGATAAACCCTTAGCAAATCTGACCAAAAGAAAGAGAGAAGAGACACAAATTAATAAAATCAGAGATGAACAAGGTAACATCACAACAGATTCCAGAGAAATTCAAAAAATTATAGGGACATACTATAAAAGCATATACTCCACAAAGTATGAACATCTGAAAGAAATGGATGATTTCCTTGATCTCTATGACCTACCTAAATTAAATCAAAATGAGATTAATCACTTAAATAGACCTATAACAAACATGGAGATCCGAGCATTTATCAATAATCTCCCAACTAAAAAAAGCCCAGGCCCGGATGGATTCACTGCTGAATTTTACCAGACTTTTAAGGAAGAGCTAACACCATTGCTTCTTAAGCTTTTCCAGGAAATAGAAAAAGAAGGAATCCTACCAAACTCCTTCTATGAGGCCAGCATCACCCTGATACCAAAACCAGGCAAAGATAGAACAAAAAAAGAAAATTACAGACCAATCTAACTTATGAACATAGATGCAAAAATTCTCAACAAAATATTGGCAAACAGAATACAAGAGTATATCAAAAAGATCATTCACCCTGACCAAGTAGGCTTTATCCCACAGATGCAGGGATGGTTCAACATACGCAAATCTATAAATGTAATACATTACATAAATGGGTTGAAGGACAAAAATCACATGATCATCTCATTAGATGCAGAGAAAGCATTTGACAAAATCCAACATCCCTTCATGATAAAAGTCCTACAGAGACTGGGAATAGAAGGAACATATCTCAATATAATAAAGGCTATTTATGACAAGCCTACAGCCAACATATTACTAAATGGGGAAAAACTGGAAGCTTTTCCACTAAAATCAGGAACAAGACAAGAGTGTCCACTGTCTCCACTTCTATTTAATATAGTTTTGGAAGTCTTAGCCATAGCAATAAGGCAAGAGTCACACATAAAAGGGATACAAATTGGAAAGGAAGAAATCAAGTTATCATTATTTGCAGATGACATGATTCTATACATAAAGGACCCTAAAGACTCTACTAGCAAGCTGTTAGAGCTGATCAAAACCTACAGCAATGTAGCAGGATACAAAATAAATACACAGAAATCAGTAGCCTTCGTATATGCTAACAACAAACACACAGAGGATGAAATCAGAGAATCACTCCCATTCACAATTGCATCAAAAAAAATAAAATACCTTGGAATAAACCTAACCAGTAAAGAATCTATACAATGAGAACTTTAAAACACTCAAGTGAGAAATTGCAGAAGACACTAGAAAGTGGAGAAACAGCCCTTGTTCCTGGCTTGGAAGAATCAATATCGTGAAAATGGCAATCTTACCTAAAGCAATCTACACATTTAATGCAATCCCTATCAAAATTCCAAATGCTTTCTTCATGGAAATAGAAAAAACAATCCAAAAATTCATTTGGAATCACAAAAAACCTCGAATATCTAAAATAATACTGAGCAACAAAAAAGAGGCTGGTGGTATCACCATACCTGATTTTAACCTATACTACAGAGCCATAGTAACAAAAACAGCATGGTACTGGCACAAAAACAGACATGTAGATCAGTGGAACCGAATAGAGGACCCAGATGTAAGCCCAAGTAGCTATAGCCACCTGATATTCGATAAAAATGCCAAAAATACTCATTGGAGAAGAGACAGCCTCTTCAGCAAATGGTGTTTTGAAAACTGGATAAATATCTGCAGAAGGATGAAAATAGATTCTTCTCTCTCGCCATGCACAAGAATTAAGTCCAAATGGATTAAAGACCTTAACATCAGACCGGAAACTTTGAAACTGCTAGAGGAAAAAGTAGGGGAAACCCTTCAACATATTGGTCTTGGCAAAGACTTTCTGAATACAACCCCAATTGCTCAGGCAATAAAACCACAGATTAACCACTGGGACCTAATGAAATTACAAAGATTTTGCACCGCAAAGGACACAGTGAAAAAAGCAAAGAGGCAACCTACAGAATGGGAAAAAATCTTCGCCAGCTATATATCTGATAGAGGATTAATATCTAGGATATACAAAGAACTCAAAAAGTTAACCAATAAGGAATCAAACAAGCCAATCAAAAAATGGGCTAAGGAGCTAAATAGAGAGTTCTCAAAGGAAGAAATACGAATGGCATATAAGCACCTAAAAAAAATGTTCTACGTCACTAGTCATCAGGGAAATGCAGATTAAAACTACATTGAGATTCCATCTCACTCCTGTCAGATTGGCCACCATCATGAAAACAAATGATCATAAATGTTGGCGGGGATGTGGAAAAAAAGGAACCCTTCTGCACTGCTGGTGGGAATGCAATCTGGTCCAGCCATTGTGGAAAACAGTGTGGAGGTTCCTAAAGCAGCTAGAGATTGATCTACCATATGACCCAGCTATAGCACTCCTAGGCATATATCCAAAGGACTCATCTCATTTCCTTAGAAGTACATGCTCAACCATGTTTATTGCTGCTCAATTTATAATAGCTGGGAAATGGAACCAGCCTAGATGTCCCTCAACAGATGAGTGGATAATGAAGATGTGGTACATTTATACAATGGAGTTCTACTCAGCGGTAAAGAAAAATGAAGTTATGAAATTTGCAGAAAAATAGATGGACCTGGAAAGTATTATACTAAGTCAGGTAACCCAGGCCCAGAAAGCCAAGCGCCACATGTTCTCTCTCATATGGGGATCCTAGCTACAGATGACTGGGCTTCTGTGTGAGAATGAAAATACTTAGTAGCAGAGGCCAGTAAGTTGAAAAGGAGACATAAAGGGTGGAGAAAGGAAGGGAGGAGGATACTTAATAGGTTGATATTGTATATATGTAATTACAATGATTGTAATGGGGGGGTAATATGATTGAGAATGGAATTTCAAACGGGAAAGTGTGGGGGTGGGGAGGGAGGGAATTACCATGGGATATATTTTATAATCATGGAAAATGTTAATAAAAATTAAAAAAAAAATAGGCTAAAGAATATATGTATATATGTGACAACTAAGCCAGCTCTACAGAAAATGCTTGAAGGGATTCTCCACGCTGAGGAGAAAGGGAAGCACACATATGAGGAAACAGGGAAAAAATAAATCATACTCGAAATATATTGTTTTTTGCTTGTTTTGTTTTTTTGAGGAAGTGTCTCACTCTAGCCTTGGCTGACCTGGAATTCACTATGGAGTCTCAGGGAGGCCTCAAACTCACAGCGATCCTCCTACCTCTGCCTCCTAGTGCTGGGATTAAAGGCGTGTGCCACCACACCCAGCTCGAAAAACACTTTATACAAGATAGTAAAGAGGAAGAATGAAGCATTACAAAACAAGGAAAATGGCGAGTACAAATACATACCTTTCAATAATAGCCGAAGACTAATGACCTCAATGCCCCAACCAAAAGACACAGGCTTGCAGATTGGATAAAGGGCAGAATACTTCTGTTTTCTGCTTCCAAAACACTCATCTCTCCATAAAAGACAGACATTATCTTAGTGTAAAAGGATAGAAAATGGTATTCTAAGAAAATGAGCCTGGGAAACAAGCAGGTGTTGCTAACCTAATATCTGACAGGATAGGCTTCAAACCAACATTAGTGAGGAAAGATAAACAAGGTCACTTTATATTAATTAAAGGAAAAATTCAACAGGAAGACATTATAATTCTAAATGTATATACACCTAACATAGGTTTTCCCAATTTCATCAAACAGACACTATTCTACTTCAGGTCATAGATAACAACAAGCACAATTGTAAAGGGTGACTCCTATACCCCACTCTCATCTATTAACAGATACCCCTGGCAAAAAATAAACAGATATCTGGATTAAATGATGTCATAGAACGCATGGACTTAACAGAAACTTATAAAAAATTCCATCCAAATGCTACAGAATACACAATTTTCTCAGCAGCACATGGAACATTCTGTAAAATAGACATATATTAGGATAAAAAGCAAATCTTAACAAATATAGCAGAATTGAAATAATTACTTTTATCTATCTGACCACAGTGGGATTAAACTACAAATCAGAAAAAGAAAACTACAGAGCATATACAAAATCATGGAGACTAAACAGTGCACTAGTGAATGATGATTGGGTCATGGAGGTAATTAAGTCCAGGTGGGCTTGTGTTGTTTACTTTTGAATGTACATTAGGAGTTCCTGATAGGCTGATGGGTTAGATAGCAGATTGGTTATTGTGAATCCTTCAGTCAGCACCTTTGTGAGTCAGCATGAGTCAAGACCTCTAGTTCTCAGACTCTGCATCCTGGACTTAGGAAGTCTCTCTGCTACATGGCTCTGTCAGGTCATATTGACATCTCTTTATTCTTTTGGTGCCTGCAACCCTGACTGTCAACCAAAAGGGGGCTCCCTTATTCATAACCTCTATCCACCAAATTTAGTAAAAGATCATTGACAATTCCTTGAGATTCCCTGGGAAAATGATATGGGAAAGGGCATGACCAGATAGTGTTCTCGGTCAGCACTGGCTGATATATTTTGCTGACTTCACAATCCTATGTGACATATGCTAAAATCTGTATTTTACAGATTCAGAAAGTGAATCATGGTACTAGTTAGCCAAGGTCTATGTTCAAAGTCACAGATTTGAAAAAATGTCAGAATGTGAAGTTAAACCAAGACATATTGGTTATCTGAAGAAGACAAAACACCATGTCTCAGAGGACAAGTCTTTGCTTATGCTGCATGGAATCTGGCCATTAAGTGTGGGGCAGTTTTGGAGAAGAGCATAGTTCCAAATCCTTACTTTTTTTTTGGGGGGGGGACACAGTCATAATTAACTTTTGAATCTTTAGCAATGCACATGCATATAATCACTAATTCCAGTCTTTTGTGAGCCCCACATTTTCATAGCAGATCTAAAGAGGGCATGAATTCCAAGATGTGGAGATAGAATTCCTTGGAATGTGTTAGTTGGGGTTGGGTTCCTCTGCTTTCTGAAGAGTCTATCTTACTAGTGATAACAGATTGGATTATTTTTGTTGTTTGTTTGTTTTTGCAGAAATTATATAGTGCCCAAAATGGTAACATGTATCTCCTTGGCTGGTTAATGGACAGAGTCTATCCTACTTTATTTGGCATCTTCTTACAGAAGTCAGTTTAGAAGTGAGGAAATAAAGCAAGGATGAGTCCTCTTCTGAGTTCTCCTGTTCAGCATTGTGTTTTATAGAGGAACATTGTGTATGCATGGGGGTGGGGGGTGATGTCTGTTTACTTTGTCCATTGCACTATCAACATGTCTGGTAGGGAGAATTATTTTAACTGCTGTATCCTTCCCCACAGAGTGTCGCTACACTAAACAATTTTGAGTGAACCTGGGGAGACTGTGAGAGGAGAGAGAAAACAACAAAATGATAAGAGAATCAAACAGTCATGCATTTTGGTTTTCCTTAGTGATTTAAGTCTTTTAATGATTGCTTTGGGATCATTTCTTTTTTAAACTGTGTGTGAAATACGTATTTGAAGGGCTTAAAAGGTAAAATTAATGGTCTTGTCAATCTTTAGGATTTTGTCACTAAATATTCTTTGAGCATAAGATCATAAATATGGTAAATGTCCAATAGCATAGCATTTTTTAAATTACTGTAAGTGTTTAAAACAGAATTCAAAATAGCTATTAAAAATGAACTAGCTGAAGTGAATTGAATTGTCTTGTCACAAAGTAAATACACTACCATGAGTTGAGTGAGAAAACATCAGGTTTTATATGAGTATATTTTATATTTATATTTATATTTGTAGATACAATCTTGTTGCTTTAAGGAAAATATACAAAATCAATAAAGATATTTTTCTTTATCAGTCTTATACGGCTTAAATGCAGTTTCTAAATGCTCACTGCAGGGTTCATGTGTTAACACCTTAGTTATTGGTTGGCAATGTTAAGGGATGGAGGATCTCCAAGAGACCAGCTTAGTGAGAGTTCTTATAGCTCTTGCTCTTATCTATTTTCCCCTCTATCCATGTCTTGTCTCCTTATCACAAGCAAATTCACTGCCATTTTAATCAGCCAAGGAGGCCAAATCCATGGGTCACCTGATTTTGATCTTTCAGTATCCAAAACTAAGAGCACCAGCTCCAAGTATTTCATTATAATAACAGAAAATTGATGGACATGAGACATAGCCCTTTGGAGTTTCTTTAATATTTTTATTGACAGTTTATATACAGGCACATATATATTTTGATTCCAACCCTTCCCATTGTGTTTATTAATCCTCCTTTCCCCATCCTTCTTATACTGAATTAAACTCTCCTTTTTTCCTTTTTCTCCCTCTCTGTATGTTTGTATAAATATGGGTACATGTGTAGAGGCCAGAAGTTGATCATTTCTGTCATGAT
Source organism: Jaculus jaculus (assembly GCF_020740685.1). Lineage (NCBI taxonomy): Eukaryota > Metazoa > Chordata > Mammalia > Rodentia > Dipodidae > Jaculus > Jaculus jaculus. The sequence goes on along the minus strand of NC_059103.1, from coordinate 60,092,829 downwards.
TTTTTAAATTATGAATTTTAAATTTATTTAGATATAGATATTATGAGTTAATAAAAACCTACATGAGAAAATATTACTTACATCTTCTTCTAAAGAGAATATGGCACGTTTTTCTTTGGAAGGTTCTTCCCCAACACTCAAACTGACTAAGCAAATTGTGTAACATTTGGAAGTTGAAATACCTTCTTACATTAATGACTTAAAGTATTCTACTACAGCTACTATATAGCACAAGATCCATATTAGCTTGTCATTGACAATAGTATTTTCTATTGCATTACTAATTGTTGTCAATATAAAATCTCAAGCATGAGAATATATGAATTGCAGATCTTCCCCTCTAATAGTAATAACTTTAAATGAGGAAAAGAGAACAGCTAATAGTTATATATACTCAGCTATCTAACTAAAAAAGGAAAGATGAAAGCACTAGGGAAGGGTTTGATAGTGACTACTAAACACATACAAACACTATGGTTTCCTTCATAAAAGTACAAAATAGGACAGAACTGTGGTTATAAAGAAATCAGGTATGAATACATTTTGACACTAATTACTCAAGTACAACTTAAAAAATGCTGCAATTGTATGATAATTATGGGAGAAAGAACTATAAAGATGATACTGGTAACCATATTAAATGTTAACACTCTGCTACATTAATTATTTTATATATTTTTTGCTACTTGAAAAAAACTCCATATTATCTTATTATTTTAAAATATTAAACATATATGAGAATAACGAATATGAAAAACTTAGTCCAATAGACAGGAGAGATTGCTTAGTGGTTAAAGTGCTTGCCTGCAAAGACTAATGTCTGTCATGATTTTTTGAGGCAGGCTCTTTCACTTGAATGCAGAGCTCATAGATTTAGCTATTCAAGCTAGGTAGTTTGTCTAATGAATCCCCTGTCTCCATCTAACAGCTTCTGGGATTCTAAGAGGGCCTCACCATCACTTTGTATTTTATTTGGGAGTGTGCAGAGAGAGAACTTGGGTATTCATGCTTGTACAGCAAATGCTTTGTCTACTGAGACAACTCCCAAGCCCCTGAACCCTTTCTTTTTCTAACTAGGCCCTGTCCTATTTAGATATCTTAATTTTTATCCTTTTTTCTCTTTCTTTTTTTTAATATTTTTATTTTTATTTATTTATTTGAGAGAGGTAAAGAGTCAGAATGAGAGAGAGAGAGAGAACGGGCATGACAGGGCTTTCAGCCACTGCAAATGAACTCCAGATGCATGCTCCTCTTGTGCATCTGGCTTATGTGAGTCCTGGGGAATGGAACCAAGGCCCTTTGGTTTTGCAGGCAAGCACCTTAACTGCTAAGCCATCTATCCAGCCCCCATCTCTTTTTTTCAAGGTAAAGTCTCATTCTAGCCCAGGCTGACCAAGACCCTGTCTTTTTCCCTTTTTTTTTTTTAATTTTTATTAACATTTTCCATGATTATAAAATATATCCCATGGTAATTCCCTCCTTCCCTACCCCCACACTTTCCCGTTTGAAATTCCATTCTCCATCATATTACCTCCCCATTACAATCATTGTAATTACATATATACATTATACATGGTACATCATGAAAAATTGATAGGCCTAATATTGTGCAGAACTTGTGCACGTAATGACAATCACTATGAAGTCATAAATGCAACACCCTCTTTCTGTCTGGAAGACAGTGTCCTAAAACACCCTTTCCCATCATCTGGATCTCACATTCTTTCACCTCTTCTTCTATAACGTTCCCTGAATTTTGGAAGGTATGATAAAGATGTTTAATTTAATGCTGAGCACTCAATAGTCACTTATTTTTGAAACTTTGAGAGTTTTGAGTCTCTCCAATAGTTGCTGCCATCTGCATAAAGAAGCTTCTTTGGCAAAAACTGAGTAGCAATACTAATCTGTGGGTATAAATATAAGTATTTAGAAGAAACTTTGATGGGCACAACACAACATATCCATTTTTCCAAAGAATAGTAGCTTTCTTCCCTAAGGCCTTTCTACCCAGAGGATTTGATTAGATTTTTCAGTACCAGGTATGAATTCCCTCCTATGGAGAGGGCTTCAAATCCAATGAGAGAGCAGTGGTTTTAAATCACTATAAAGTATTGTAAGTCATAGTCATGCCACTATTATATCATCAGTGGGCACATCTTGCCTGGCCAGTCAGTTATGTAGGTCACAGAAGCCCCTGCTGATTAAGTCTGTTGATAACTGTAGTGGTTTGAATGCAAATATACGTCCCCTATAGCCTCAGACATTTTTAAGTTTAAGCTTCTTACTTAGTCTTCAGCAGGAAGCAGGTATATCATTGGAGGCAGATCTTGAGTTAAGCCTTACTGTGTGGAGAGCCAGTTTGAGCTCTGCCTGTGGTCTCTCTGCTATGGGGGAAGGATGGGATGAGCCACCTTCTCTACTACAGCACTTCCTCTAAAATCTGTAAGCTTGAAATAAACCTTTAAGCTGCTTCATGTTGAGTGTTTGTCCATCAACAAAAAGGTAAATGCAACAGGAAAATTTGTAACAGGAAGTGGGGTCATTATTGCAATGAATCTGACCATGTAGATTTTGGTCTTTTGGAATGTGTTTGCAGGAGGAATGTGAACAGATTTGGTACTTTCAACTAGACACTTCTTACAGTGCTGTAAGCAGTTCTTAATGGGCTATTCTGGTGAGAATTTGAAAATGTTAAATGAAGAGAGAATTGTGAAATGTGAAGGCTTTTCTTACAAAGTCTCAAAGGGGAAGAGAAAACATTGTGAAGCTGGGCTACTATTGGATAGATTGCTTTCATACTGTCCATTCTTTGAGATTTAGAACAAGTTGAATTTAAAAGTAGTGGACTATAGAAGAGAAATATACAAGATGCAGTTTATCAAAGGAAAAAAATTTAGGAAGTTTGAAGTTACAGGCACAGAGACTGTTTCTAGGTTACTTAAACTGCAATTGTTAAGGGAGATTATCACCCTTATAAGGATGGACTAACTGTTTTGTTTGGGACAGTGAAGAAGAAGCCTCAGGTTGAAACCCACCCATGGAAGGCTCAACTGAGTAGGAATGCAAATTCTTTTGAAAGTAGATGGCTTAAAAGCAGACTGGTGAAAGTGTATCATGTTCTTCAAGACCAAGCTTTATTCCTCCCTGGATTTACAAATTTGGCTACACTGCCTACCAGGTACTGGTTTTTAAAGTATGGAAAATGCAGGGAAGCTGATCATGAAGTGCATGCAGTTCTAGGAACCACTGAGACTCAAATTCTTTCTAGTCATCTATGATCCTTTTCCCTTACGTTTTATGTAATAATAGCTTTTGACTTCTTTAGTAATTATTAAGATAAATTAAGAATTATAAGATTCCTATATTAGGAATATATTATAATATATTAGAACATAGGACCATGTCCAAGTGTTCAAAAATTTCCAAATAAAAACATATCTTTTTCATGTTTATGTCATTAAAATATAAAGGAGGGTACAAGCCTTTCAGAATACTGGGCTGTTTTTCCCATTGCTGTTGTTGATGATAATGATGGTGTTCTTTCTGTTTTGTTTTGAAGTAGGAACACATGTATCCCAGGCAAGCCTAAACATTGTAGCTGAGAATAACTTCAAACTTTTGATTCTTCCACTTCTACCATGTCATTATTTTTCCCCCCTTTGGATTTTTCTCTCACCTGCTATAATCCAAGCTTTAAAATGAAGGACAAAGAATCCCTTAACTTTATCAAAACCCTATTTACCTGAAAGTTGCACAAATCTGAAGTATCTCTTCTCTGCCCATGATGTGAATGGCATACTTTGACATGTGTTAAATATACAAACACAAGGGCTGGAGAGATCACTTAGCAGTTAAGGCATTTGCTTGCAAAGCCAAAGGACCCAGGTTTGATTCCCCAGGACCATTGTAAGCTAGATGTACAAGGGGCACATGCACTTGGAGTTCATTTACAGTGGCTGAAGACACTGGCATACCCATTCTCTGTCTGTCTCTCTTCTCTCTCTCTCTCTCTGCTTGCAAATATACATACATATGTATGTGTGTGTATATATGTGTGTGTGTGTGTGTGTGTGTGTGTGTGTGTGTATATATATATATATATATATATACATACATACATATATATACACATACATAATCTCATAGTGTACTTGACTTAGCACGCCTTCTCCAGCATTGTATGTCTCACCTTCACAGAACACCGTAGTACACATTACTGTGGGAGATAAAGTGGACAGGACTCTGAATATGAACCTTCCATTAGGTGAAGGCTCTGGTTTATTTCACTCCAACATATCACACACACACACACACACACAAAGACAAATATACACTCACACATCCACACATGCCACAGACATACACACTCATATACCATACACACATATGTACAAATATTGTAGAAAAGAAAAGAAAATTTGCACAGATTTATTGAATTGCTACTGTTAATTGCTGAGGAGCTAACCTTATCTTTATCAGAAGATGGAAAATCCCAAAGACAGAACTGCCCAGAAAGGGCCCCAAGGGACAATAAAAAGGAAATACTAGTTAGGTTAAAACAAAATGAAGAGGAGCTCATTGTCAGGCAAGCCTGACGACACAAATGAGTGATATGCAAATTGCCACATCTTGTTTATTGACTTACCCCTCCCCTTAGCTATGAAAACTGTAAAATGAAAATAAAATCTCAAATCAAGGCATACTTTCTCTGGAGAGCTATCTCAAGCTCTCTGGTCCCTAGGTAAATAAACTCCTTTACTTTCACTCATTCTGTTGATGGAATGATCTTTTTAGAGAACTTCTGCAATATCTCTGGTGGTCCCAGTGAGATTTTCCTTCTTCAAGACTCCTGATGATCAGGAAGAATTGCTGTTTTGGGGCCTCCAGACCTGCCATAGGTTCCTGGGACTGGAAAGCATGACCCCCAACATGATTATATAGTCCCCTTTCAGGTGACCAAAGGAGACTGTGAAACCCAAGACTGGATTTTCTAAGTGGAAGGAGACAAGACTGAGCCAGTCATCTGGAACAGGTAGGAACTCCCCAGAGAAATTTGGGAAATTTGAAATTAGAATTTAAAATTGGGATTGTTACTAATCAAGTCTGAATTATACTCGAAGTGATCTCAAGATCTAGAGGAACTGACATTGATTCTTCACCACAGGAGGAGTTCTGAACCTTGAGACAATTATGGAGGGATGGCCCTACTTCTATCAGGTTCTAAGTTGTTCTGGTCAAGACTGCAGTTGTTCTGGTCTTGGTAATTACCTAGATCGGGTCAGAAATTCTAGTCTAAGTAACTAGCTAGGTCAGAATTATCAGTGGGATTAAATAAGGAAAAATTGTTTAAACTCTCAGTGAATTAATGAATAAGTGAATTAATAAATGTATGAGTGGCAGATGGCCATGTGGGGTCTGTATGGACAGTGCACTTGAAGCCAGGCATGGGGACACACACCTTTAATCCCAGCACTCAGGAGGCAGGGAGAGGTAGGAGAATCACTGTGAGTTAGAGGCTATCCTGAGACTACAGATGAATTCCAGGTCAGCCTAAGCTACAGTGAGACTCTACCTAAAAAAAAAAAAAAAAAAAAAGTACACTTGATTTGAATGTGTATATAAGAGTATATGTGTGGCTCACAGCCCTAAGGCTGAAGAATGATTTCTGTCCAGAGCAGTGGATTCTTAGAAAAGCTTTGTCTTTGTTCTGTTCTGTACACCAACACAGTGGGAAATTCATTGTATGGGAAGTCTCCACCAAGCCCACTGACCCAGACTACATAAACAAAACTACATAAACAAAAACAAACTGTACTTCCAAAGGGAATATTCAGGAGCTTATAATACTAAGATGACACCAGGAAAATTAAAGACCTCTGTAAATTAGGATGGCCACCTTTTAATGTTGAATGGCCCCCAGAGGAAACACTGAAAATAACAAAGATTATAGACAGGGGAAATGCAAGATTCTCCTATGCTTAAAAGCTATAAAATGGCAAGATGCCCTGAGACAAATCCAAAACTCTCCCTAGAATTAAAAAAAAAAAAAAAAAAAAAACTCAACTAGAATCAGACCAGAAGCTTCAAAGTCAGAGATTACCTTCCCCTCGACACCCCTCCCACACACACAAACACACATGCCTCCTACCATACTCACCAGTAATGAGGTGCTGTATGGAAGAACTTAAAATGTCTAACCCAAGGCCACAGAAAGGGGTATTAAGGGAGATATTGCTGTCTGGGCTGCTAGGGAATTCCACCACACCATGGGCTGACACTAAGGAAGGGGTTAAATGATGGAAAAACAAGATAAAAGTCTCACTGCAAGGTTTTGCAAATGCCTTTGAGCTAAATGAATGTGAATGAAAGCTACTCATAATCCCTAAACCCAACCACATATCTACAAGAAGAAGAGGGGAGCACCCCACACTTGCAGTGAAGGGTTATGCTATCCTGCTGTGTTCCCCAAAGGCAAAAGGTCAATCAGGAATAGCTAAATTCTGGCTCTGGTGCCAGCCCTAGGCAAATGCTAGAAACCTACACAAACCCTTCTGTCTTTCTTTCACATTACATGGCTTGAGTGGCTCTCCAAGACAAGGACAAAATGGGAGACTGCACATGACCAAGCACCTGCATTTGCAATGTGTCACTTAGTGCTTCCCCTGCAAAGCTTAATCTGTATGATGACCAGGCTGCCCTGGAATAGGAGGGGGAAACTGACACAAAGTGTCATTGCTGAACAGAGAGACAAGGCACAAACCTCTCTGGATTGATGCTTCCCTCAGGGAAATCCCTGATGATGCTGCTTTCTAGGATTCCCTGCCAGGGTGTGGGGGAGGGGATCTATAAACACAGGGAATCTAAGAATATTGGCCTCAACATGGTAATGGGTGAGTCCCAAATTGCTGTGGACAGATGTGGACTTCTTGTAAGAAATTTGTAAATTTTTAAAGTTTACTTTAACTCTCTCTGCTTCTATAAATCTGCTAATAGACAACAGCACCAAGATTTGTTTTTAGATTTAGAAATACTCAATATATGTTTGTCAGAAAATTTCTAAACTTTCTAATAATGTAATCTGCTTTCATGTATTTAAAATGTGTGTTTCAGAGATCTGATAAAATAGGTTCTAAAAATCAACAAATGATAAAATCTATATGTATATTCTGGGCAAATAATGTAAGTCAAGTCTGGAGTACATTTTTATAAAAGGTCATTTCAAAGATCCTTTTGAGGGGCTGGAGAGATGGCTTAGCGGTTAAGCGCTTGCCTGTGAAGCCTAAGGACCCCGGTTTGAGGCTCGGTTCCCCAGGTCCCACGTTAGCCAGATGCACAAGGGGGCGCACGCATCTGGAGTTCGTTTGCAGAGGCTGGAAGCCCTGGTGCTCCCGTTCTCTCTCTCTCTGTCTGCCTCTTTGTCTCTGTCACTCTCAAATAAATAAATTAAAAAAAAATATTTAAAAAAAAAGATCCTTTTGAGGACAACAGAAAAACAAAACTTAAATGGTCATATTAAAGATCTTATGATAAGCACAATAAAAGGTTTGCTGGAAATTATGAGACAAACTAGATAAAAATATAAGCTGAAGAAGAAACTTTAAATGTTAGATATTAATGTTTGATTGAAATAAGATTGCTACAGAATGGTTACACATATTGTAAGGTGTGTAGATCAAGGTATGAGTAAACTTAAACAAAAGCCTTAAAGACAAAGTTGATTACCTAAGTCTTAAAATGCTTGATCAGATTATAGACTACTTGAAATATAAAATGATTATTATCCTACAGCTTATATCAAACTAACAAAGGATGGCCCAGGCTGGTTTCAGGATGTTATGATATTCAGATTATAAATTTAAATTTTTAACTCACTGATGCAAACATGGGTATGATAATAGTTATAATGTTGTAAAAGACTGACTTTAAAGTGGTTGACCAAGTTAGCTGTGTTCCTCTATTTGTTAACATTTTAATATTTAATTCTCTTATAAGGTTATTGTTTCTAAAATCACTGTAACCTTAAGATGGTTCCTGTCTTATTCATATTGTTTTACCAGGTGATTGTCATTGAGATTATTGTCTAAGTTTTATAAAAATTCATTTAGTCACTATGACGTTGCTCTTAGGAATACTCAGAAAGCTCCTCATGTCCTAGGAAAACCTACTATATACAATGTTAACATACTTTGTTTAAGCTTCATATATCCTAGCAGTCATAAATATTATTTTATGATAATTAAATGTGGTTCAGTGTTCCTTCCTGTCCTGCAGGGCCTCCTTGTCAGCCTTTTTTTTTTTTTTTTAATTAATTAAGATTTTAAAAAGTATTTTAGGCTCTGCCTTCTTGATTCAAGGGCCCTTGGTCCCTAACTCACAGACCCTCTGCTCCAGAGGGTGCAATAGGCCACATTTCCATGTCCTCCCTGCCACCAGTTCCCTATCACATCCTTGGAGATTGAAAAGGTAACCAAAAACCTCCCCAAAGTCCAGGACCAGATGGCTTCTCAGCCAAATTCTATCAAACCTTTATTGAAGAACTGAAACTATTTTTTCTCAAACTATTTCACATAATTGGAGAACAGGGAATCTTTATGAAGCTAGCATCATCCTAGTACCAAAACCAGAGATCCAAAAAGGAAAGAAAACTATAGGCTTACATCACTGATGAATTTTCATGCAAAGATCCTGAAAAAAATCCTCACATACCAAATTCAGCAACATATCACAAAGATTATGCACCATGATTGAGTAGAATGAAACCCAGGAATGCAGGGATGGTGTAACACACAGAAATCGGTCAATATAATATAACATATAAATAAATGTTCTAAGAAACACATGATCATCTCAATGATGCAGAGAAGGCCTTTGAAAAAATACAACACCACTTCATGATCAAAATGCTGGACAGAATAGGCATGGAGGGTTACTATCTCAACACAATAAAGGTTACATATAAAGTACCTAAAGCCCAAATAATACTTATTGGGGAAAGACTCATGGAGATCCCTTTGAGATCAGGAAAGGACAGGGTACCCATTCTCACCTCTGATCTTTAACACAGTACTAGAAATCCTACTACAACCAATAAGACAGGATAAAGAAAGAAAATGGATTCCAATTGTAGAGGACATACTCAAGTTAGCCCTATTTGCAGGTCTCATGATCCTATACATGAGTGATTTGAAAGTCTCCATCTCAAAACTTCTACAGATGGTTAATTCCTTCAGTAAGGATATAAAATCAGCAAACAAAAACAGAAGCATTTCTGTGTGCAAAGGACAAATATATAGAGAAAGAAATAAGTGAAGCTACTCCATTTTAAATAGCAACACTCAAGAAAGAAATCAAGGAGGACTTGAGAAGATGGAAAGTTCTCCCATGTTCCAGGATAGGTAGAATTGATATTGTGAAAATGGTAATTCTATCAAAAGCAATATATAGATTTAATGCAATACCAATAAAAATTGCATCATCATTCTTCTCAGAGATTTAAAAAATTGATCTCAAAATTTATATGGAATGGAATTAGGCATCAGATATCCAAACATATGCTCAGCAAAAGAAACACCTCTGGAAGTATCACGATACTTAATCTAAAGCTATAGTACAAACCAATAATAACAAAAACAGCATGGTACTGGATTAAAAATAGAAATATAGACCAATGGAACTGAATTGAAGACCCAACCATAATTCAAGTAAATACAGGTACTTGATCTTTGACAATGGTGCCAATAATATAGACTGAAGTGGAGACAGTATCAACAAATGGTGCTGGTCAAATTGAATAACCTTATGGAGAAAAATGAAAACAGATCCATTCATCTCACCGCACACAAAGATCAAGTCCAAATAGATTAAAGACATCAATATAGAATTGAAACTTTTTTCCTCCTGAATGAAAAAAAAGGAGGATCCTTCCACAATATAGGAATGGGGAAAGACTTCCTGAACAAAACGCCAGTAGCCAAGGAAATTAAACAATCACTCGACCAATGGAATCTCATGAAGCTAAAAATCTTTTGCACAGACAAATATTTCATAAGCAGAGCCAAGAGATTACTCACTGAATGGGGTAAAATCTTCACCAGGTATACCACTGCCAGAAGCCTAATATTAACAGTGTACAAAGAACTGAAAAAACTAAACAATAAAACATCAAACAATGTGCTCCAAAAATGAGGCAGCCAGCTTAATAGGGAGTTCACTAAGGAAGAGATACAAATGGCTAACATATACTAAGAAAATGTTCAACATACCTAACCACTAAGAAAATGCGAGTTAAAACAAACATGAGATTCCCTATTATTCCATTACTGATGGCAACCATAAAAATCAAACAACAAATGTTGGTGAGGATGTGAGGAAAGAAGAGCACACATCCATTGTTAGTGGGAATGTAAAGTTCTCCAAGCACTGTGGAAATCTATATGGAGATTCCCGAAAAGGATGAGCATAGTTACCAACAGATCGATCATTCCCTTAATGAGCATTTATCCTAAATCCTCCATGCTTCACTGCAGAGAAAATTGGCTCAACCATGTTTATAGCTAATAAATTTATTATAGTTCAGAACTGGAATCATCCCAGGTGCCAATCATTGGATGAATGGATAACAAATTTGTGGCACATTCACAACAATGGAATTCTGCACAGCAGTAAGAAAAAAGCAATAAAATGAAATTTGTAAAAATTTGTAAAATTTGAAAAAAAATTGAAATTTGTAAAAATGGGCAGACTTGGAACAGATCATACTCAGTGAACTCACACAATCACAGAAAGACAAATACCACATGGTCTCACTTATCTATGGCCCCTAACCTGGACCAGCTCGAGTTGCTGACATACATGATAGGCAACTCAAAGCTCAAACAATAGGGATGGAAGGGTTTGGGGGAAGGAAAGGGTGGGAAAAACAAACACAGAAATAAATAAAAAAATGAACTGGTACCCTAAAAACCTTTATCTTTGGAGATGGACTAAAAGATACAACCTCAAAAGGAGTTATGGGGGGCACCAGAAAAGAAGGGCCTTGGAGAGGGTGTGATGAAGACTATTATTATTGTTGTTGTTGTTATTATTATTATTATTATTTGTCTCTTGCCTGTAACTCTCAAGTACCAGAAATCGGTTGCTACCCACAATGAGCTGTTGATTGGAGAGAACTAGATGGTCCCCACACCAAGACAGGTTTCTATCAAAGCACATGATTACTCACCTGAGGCAAAAGGTAAGCTTAAGCTGTGTATAATCACTCTCAGTCAAGGTTTTACTTAAGTAGTTGTCTCATTTCTGGTGGCTAAGTTCACTGCTTATAGATATATTGATGCTTAAGACATGTTCCCTGCACTAGAAAAATGATTTTAAACTCTGCTGTTCTGTTTTCAGTTTGGGGCATAATTGGTAACTACATAGGTTTACAAACAAACCAAAGTTATTTTCAAACAGAAATGCCAAGTTTTTATACTGTGTTGTCTTTTCCAGACATACATTTTCTAGATCAAATCAATTGATTTAAAGATGTGTGCAAAATATTGTTTCCAGGGCTGCTAACATGTTCTGACTATACTTATAACTAACAGATACTTAAAAGACAAAATGGGTATATCTTCTATGTTCCAGATATAGCTTGCACTGTCACCTGGCGAGTAAACTTAAGTGCTAATCAGAATAAATTTCTAACTATTGTGTCATTCTCTGACCATATCTGCTTTGTTAGCTAGATATGTTCTGCACTTTTTAAAATCTGTTTTGTTAATCAGTTATGTACAGTCTCATTGAGTGATTAATAACCATATGTAGAAGCTAAAGTCAATTGGAAACATTGAGTTTAAAAGGAATACAATATTTTGTTTCCTTCTTCCAGGTCAGAAGGCCACAGGAGAAAATGGAGCACTTGATAACTTCTAGCCTCTGGTAAGTTACCTGTCTTCTTGATCAGGGAGGACACAGAAACCAGGAGATGAATTCCAAATCAGTGTATCTGCAATAGGAGAGTCACATCAAAGGAAAATCAGTCCTCCAGACTGTCCAAAAGAGGAAGGGCCACTTGGTCTGCATGGCCTTGACTTATCCTAGCAGATGACAATACCGATAGTCATAGAACTCCTCATTGGTCCCTAAAAGTATCCCCTATAGAGCCATAAATGACCTCTAAAATATAGTACATAGTTAATTTTGGCTGCGTACATGTTATTAAATACCCAGTAAGAGAATATATCTATAAGATATCACAATATAAATAAAGATTCCGACTAATAGACTCCTCTGGTTGATGCTGGCTGACAGTTCTAAGCACTTACATTAGTCCATGCCTTCTGCCTCTGACTGGCCCTGATTTGTCAGCCACTGTTTGCCTTTAAATAAAAGATCCAAAAATTATCCTCATTGATTATGTTTACCTGATAGTTATTTATTCATAATAATTCAATCTCTCTTTCATATGCCTTATTAAAAGGAGACATACCACTAAGGTCAGATCCCAGAGCACAGCCTTAAGGTTTCCTTAGGGAAAATCTAGAGCTTAGCACTAAGATGTATAAACAGTTTAGAGTTCTTACTGTACTTGATAATGTTGGTGGTGCTGATTGTTTGATGGTATCTCTTTGCTTAGATTTGTAGAGGTAAGCCAGATTCTCCTGCCATTGATGATGCTCCTTAAAATTTGTAACACAAGAGGAACCACATACCTTGAGAAACTGGGTCCTTACCCATCAGCAAAAAGATACAAACTCATCACACCTGAGTCAAAAACATCATGTCCTCAGCCAATTGTAACAGCTAACAGGTCAACAGAGAACCAGAATGTCCCTGAAAGGTAAAGTTCTGTAAGGCACCTGTCCCTGCCAAAAAGAATGTGGCCCTAAACCAGTCACAATCCTGAAAACAGTCCATGCATGGTAGAAGCTTGAGGAATTCAACATGAAAATGTGTGTGTGCATGTGTGTGTGTGTGTGTGTGTGTGTGTGTGTGTGTGTGTGTGTGAGAGAGAGAGAGAGAGAGAGAGAGAAAGAGAGAGAGAGAGAGAGGGACAGAGACAGAGAGACAGAGAGACAGACAAAAGAGAGAGAGAGAGAGAGAAAGAGAGAGACAGAGAGAGAGACAGAGAGACAGACAAAAGAGAGAGAGAGAGAGGATGTCTACCAGTCTACCAGTCCTACTGGTGTTTTCCATGCATGGTTTAAAAGTTATCTTCTTCTTATTGAAACATATGCCATATTAAGTCCTATGTATGAGGTAACCAGATATATGGTAACTCCTTCTATTTGCTGGACCAATCAATTTGTTTGATAACCTCATTGCATTAACAGAGAAACTTTGTCTCCAATGTAATTTTATATTTTGTCACTCCTGAAAAGATACCCTTCTTTACTACTGCCTTATATCATTTTCCTTCCACAGGAAAGTCTGCGCTAACTGCAGGAATGTTCTGTGCTCTCCTCCTCATAATAGAATTAGTCACAGTCATTCCTGCTGACTAATCTTGAACAGAGTGGCGCTCCTCAATCTCTGTCTTTGGCTTTATTTTATTATAATGACTCTTTTCTGTTTCCATCCATATTTTCAAGAAAAATAATCATGAACCAATTCCTGCTCCTGAAAATTAAAATACAAGATTTAATGGTAATAGTATCAGTCTTCCCAGTGGCCACTGACATATGGTTGGCCCTCAAGGTCATGTTCACACAAGACTCTAGAGGTGTTACAGCTGATGTACTCCTGACCTTGGGCCTCACCCATATGTGGACTACATGGGAATCCTGGCTAGATTCTTTAATGGGGCCCCTCATAATAATTATGTGGGTGTTATTGTTTGATTCATGTGTTACTCCAAAATTTAGGTGATCAGAATATGATGTCCCCAGCTTATGTCTATTTGGGCATGAAATCTTCTTGGATGTAGTGTATTGTGGGGTTGGAATTATGGTTGTTATGGCCACATTCCTCCTGCTAATGTTGGGCACACTCTCCTGTTGCTGATGTTGGCCAGGAGTTGATGTCCACTCACTGCTCATGCTATTATTTTCCCTTGCCATCATGGAGCTTCCCCTTGAGTCTGTAAGCCAAAATAAATCCCCTTTATCCCACAAGCTGCTTTTGGTTGGGTGTTTTCTCCCAGCAATGCAAACATGACTGCAACACTGGGTTTATGTTAAAACTATATTCTAAGTGCTTTGTCTGCATTCACCCAATATAGGATGAAAACATTTAAAATATATGTGATGTGCCAGGAGTACCAGACATTACATGGAAAGCCATAAGGTATTATGATGATAAAGAAGAGGCAATGTGGTAGAAAAGAAACCAAAAGTTGAATTTATTTATTGAGTTACTATAAGAGTTAATTGCTGGGTAAGATACATGTCTCTGCATATCATGATGACCCATATACCTCAACAAGGAGGGGCCAATGGGGAGGAGGTAAGTCACAGATTAGCCTAATAATGGTACCCAACTGACTGTATTTGCTGAATACAAAACTAATTAATAAAAATAAAGATAAAAAAGTTAATTGCTGAAGAGCTAAACTTATCTTTGTGAGAAGATGGAAAATTTTATAAGAAAGAACTGCCTAGAAAGGGCCCCAAGGAATGCTAAGAAAGAAAGACAGTTTAAGTTAAGAAAAAAAATAAAATGGCTGGGCTTGAGAGATGGCTTAGCAGTTAAGCACTTGCCTATGAAGCCTAAGCACCCTGGTTCAAGGCTCAATTCCCCCAGGACCCACAATAGCCAGATGCACAAGGGGACGCACACATCTGGAGTTCATTTGCAGTGGCTAGAAGCCCTGGTGCACTACAAAACATGGCATTGGGCATAGCAAAGAAATATGCAAGAAATACATGATTTAAGCAGGGCAAACACCAAATTCTGTAGCTCCAAGTCCAACATCTCTAGACAGTGACAATGCTCCAAGCCCAATAATTCTAACCACCAAGTCTCTGGATTTCCAATTCTACCCCTGGAGAGAGGCTACTCAAAATCCTAGAAAACTTCATTAGGGGCTGGCAACTCTCCTCAGCAGCCATCTTGTGGTACTGCTATCACCACTGGGACTGCATCACAACCCACAGTTCATCCTATGGCTCCATCAGGTCTCCATGCAGGCATCCAACAATCCTACCTCACACTGCCTGAATTTCTTCTATTCCACAATACCAGGTAAGGTGCTAATTTGTTAATCCAAGGGGGAATGAAGCAGACTTTGAAGAACAGAATACACCTTGAGCACTCAGGCCCCTTCAAAAGAGTCTACATTCTTCCTGTTGCCCCAATGCAGGTCAGCAGGCCCAATCTCAAAGGTTTTAATCTCTCAATTGCAACTGAACAGATAGCAGTTCACCCAAAGATTTTGTGTGTGTGTGCCATGTCCCTCTGCTCACACCAGTTCATTTCTATTCAAAGCATCCCTGCCCAACTTTTCAGCACATGGGCATATCAGCAAGCTTCTTGCACAAAGTGCTAGCTCAGTCCAAGCAAGCTCTTTCTCACCCTCATGAGCCAAACCTCACAGTCCACAGTTGTTACTGTATTTAGGTCTTTCAACTCTGACCAGAATAGTCCATCAAGCTGTATTTACAACACTGCAAGGCATTTCTTAGGCCAAGGTTTCAAATCCTTCCATATTCCTCTTGAAAATCAGCTCCAAAAGGCCAAAGTCACACAGTTAGGTGTCTAGAACCAGAATCCCACTCCTCGGTACCACTTTACTGTTGTAGTCAGGTTCACATTGCTGGTAGAAATCATCCAACCAAGAGCAGTTTGTGGGGAAAAAAAATGGTTTATTTTGACTTACAGACTGGAGGGGAAGTTCCATGGTAGCAGAGAAAACAATGGCATGAGCAAATTGTGGACATCACCCCCTGGCAAAAATAAAGTAGACAATACCAAAAGGAGAGTGTGCCAAACGTTGGCATGGGAAAACTGGCTATAACACCCATAAGCTCTCCCCCAACAATGCAGTGCTACCAGAAGGTGTTAATTCTCAAATATCAAATCCTATCTGCTGGGAATCTAGCATTCAGAACTCCTATGTTTATGGGAAACACCTGAATCAAATCACACAAATCTCACCTCAAATGAGAGCTTCTTTGGAAAGTAATCTCAAGATCTTTAGCCCCTGGGTAAATAAGCACCTCTACTTTCACTCATATTGGCATTGAAATAATCTTTCCAGAGAATATCTGCAACACACATGCTCACAAATTGCAAATGTCCATACCCTTGCTCACTCGCATGTATAACAGTTACACACACAGTCATTAGTCACATCCTATAAAACCTTCCAAATATTCAGATTTTCTGTTCAGTTATTAGACTCTTAACACCTTTCTCTGGGGAACAATGAAGAGCACTTTCCCCATGTGTGGGGAAATTCTGGGCATTGTGTGAGGGTTCAGTATTTAGGTTGTTATCCCAACAGCCATCATAGATACTGAAACCTGTCTAATATCAAAGTTATCACAAGGTGTGATGCCATACTGGCATCTCTGTCATGACCTAGTCAATGACCAGCCTGATTTACTCTGGGCCTTGACAGAAGTCTCCTCACCCTTCATGGGGAGGTTCTCAGGGAAATGCATGTCTCTTTGGCCCTTACTGACCTCCTGAGAGATAAGTTCTCTTTCCCTTGAAACTTCCAATAATCATTACTAAACTTAATTGCAGAGGGGAAAAAATATGTAATTAAAAAATATTTTTTTAAATAAATCTTGACTAACTACAATTGGTTTTTGTCATTTTGGTATCTTTAGCACCCAAATACCAACATCCAAAATTCCAAATAAGTTTTTATGGAAAATGGGAATGAATTCACATATTTTTCTTTTATTGTTTTGCATGTGCATATCTGTATTGTGTACATTCATGTGTTTATGCAGGTTAATATGTGTATGAGAATGTAGATGTGTGTACATATGGAAGTCAGAGGGGAACTTCTAGTGTCTTCCTTAATCAATTTCTATTTTATTTATTTAATCAGGGTTTCTCAATTGAACCTAGAACTTGCTGATTAATTGAACTAGTCAACTTGTCCTAGGGATTCTTTGTCTCCTCCTTGAGCACTGGGATTACATACAGATGTGCCACCATGTCCAACAGACATGTGGCAGTTGGGGATCCGAAATCAGGTCTTCCTGCTTAAATGCAAATGCATTATTTACCATATCATCTCTCAACCCTTTGTCCAATCATCCTAAGAAAATATAAACCATCATTTTGAGAAGTGCTTTTACTATGCTCTTATACTTTCTTCTTTCTTCCTGTCTTCCCTCCTTTCCATTCTTTCTTTCTTCCTAACAGTTCCTTCTTAAATCTCTTAGCTAATCCTGAGGAAGGATTGCTCATATAGTGGGATTGTGAAGCAAGAGGAGAGTTCTATGGCCCTGAGATACCATTTCCCAAGTAGGACAGCACCAGGTGGAGACATCAGAGCACAAGGAGGTGAAGAGGGTATTTCTACCAGGGATGGGTGGTCATATGTGAATGTGAGATGAAGCAGAGTCCAGGCATGAAGGGGTGACAACTGTGATGCAAGGCAAGTTACCCACCTGAGGATTCAGTGACTAAGAAGATGTGTTTGTTAATTGTCATAATATGGAAGTTAGGTCTCTTATTCTCAGAAATAGAGTTAAAATAAGCAAAAGGAAGGAAATTTTAGAATGACTCCCATAGAATGAGGCTGAAATTAGAAGTATCTATGTGATTCCAGGGCTTAAACATCTAACTATGTAGATATGCCCGAGTCTGCAGAAATGTGTACATTGTGCTTTTGTGCCCATGTATGCTCGAGTATCCTCTATCTCTGTCCACTACAAGGCCTGGGAGTTGTAAGACACTGAAAGCTAGGAGCACAAATAGACAAATGTGGTTTAATTTTTGTTCTCTGCTAAAAGAAATCAGTACTTCTCAGACAATAGTCAAGGAAGGAGAAAATCAAAAGCCAACAGGTGAAGTTCTAAGGGAGTGAGCAGAACATGTCTGACAGATAACAAGGTGAGGAGGGAGAGGAAAGAAGGGTTCCCACTGGCAGTATCTGGTATCACTTGAGCATAAAAACCAATATGGAGAGCTACAGCATACAACTCTTTTGTAAACTGAACAAGAGAACTTCTGTTGATAAAAATATGTTTGTTGAAGTATGGGATAATTATGATGTGATCAAAGTACTGCCCCCCAATATATGTCAATTACAGATGTGAAGAGTTGGGTGAACATGTATGAACCTCAGATAATCCACAGTGTTCAAGGTGATCAAAGACACATTCTTCACAGTGGTACAAGTCAACATCAGTGCCATCCCTGGCATGAAGTGAAAATAATAAACCGGGACAAGACTTGGATGTGCTCACTAGCAAATATCATGGGCCAGGCTACTAAATGAGTAATTCATAGTCTGCAAGAATAAATAAATAAATTAATTAATTAAATTAAATGCCCAGCTTCAGAGAGTTGGATGAAATTGTATCAGGTTATAGGAAATAACAGTGTACTCTGAAATACGTACTTTCTGTAAGGATGCTCGTATCCATTGGTGCCTACTGGGCTTGTGAGCTGATGGCACTATTGCATGAACAAAGTACATGGTTCCCATACCTGTATCATAGTTACATAGAAAAATATCTTTGGTTATAGAGAAAACAAATCAAAAATTCCATCTCAAATGATTTTTTTGTAAGTCACTTGCAACTTTTCTAAATTTTTTATTAACAGCTTCCATAGTTACAGAAAATAAACCATGATAATTCCCACCCCTCCTCCACTTTTGCCTTCACAAATCCACACCCCATAATATCCTCTCCTCTCTACATTAGTCTCTAATTTATTTTGATGTCATTGTCTTTTTCTCCTGTTATAAGGACCTTGTGAAGATAGTACTAGGCACTTTGGCTTCATGGATATTGAAGCCAATTTCTGTCTGGAAAAATGCATTGTAAGCACTCCTACCCTTCCTTTGGCTGTTAAATTTTTTCTACAACCTCTTCCACAATGTACCCAGGGCCTTGGAAAGTGCAATATAGAAGTTTTAATGCTGAACACTCCTCTGTCACATATTCTCAGAACTGTGGTGCTTTTTGGGTCATCCTAGCAGTGACTAACATCTATAAAGAGAAGCTTCTCTACACAAAAATGAGAGTGGCATTAATATATGGGTATGCACATTAAGTAAAGTACTCACAGGGTAGTTTGGTGGGCATAATATATGCATTTATCCAGATAAGCAAGCATTACTCTCCTAATATTCACATGACCTCCCCTAGAATTGGCTATTGATTATGTTTCCAGAACCAGGTATGCATACCCTTTCATAGAGTGGGCCACCAGTCCAAGAAGAGAGCAGCTGGTTTCCCCCATAACAGGTATGCCACTATTGCACTTGTTGGCTCATTTGGCCTGACTGGCCAAACTTGAGGCTTCCAGTGTCCACTGTTGTCATTACTGATGGCTTCTGTCTCTCATAAGACTGCAGGTAGTGCATTTATTTATTTATTTATTTATTTGACCAGTTTTCTGTCTGGTGGTCTACAGGAGGAGGTTTTCAGTTCAGCCCTAGTTTGATTTCTCGGTGACCATTCAGCCCAGGCATATGGAGTCATCAGCAATAGGCTCTTCTTATCTATTCCTGGTGGGAAACCAAGAACCTTGGAAATAACCTACAATATTTTGGGGGCATCTGGCCAACAACTCACAAGAAACTATCCCATCCTTGCCACTGAAATTTTTCTAGTAACAGTCTATGGTGTCTTTGTGTGCCATTATCAAAAAAAGTAGATTATCATATAGCTTATTCACAATATCCTGTATTTTGATTAACCCTTTCCCCATCTATCTTTTACTTGATGTCTTCCCCTAAGCTTGCTTAGGCCATTCAACCTGCAGTAATCTGTTCATCTACTCATATATATACAATACCACCCCCTTAAGTCCACCCCTATTCTCTATCCTTTTTACCTGTTTTCTAACTTACTGGCCTCTCCTACTTATTTTTACTCCAACTCACACAACAGTCTGAACATTTGTAACTAGGATACACATATGAGAGAGAACACACAACATTTGGTTTTCTGGGCCTGGGTTTCCTCAAACAGCATCTATTTTCCTGAAAATTTTTTAATTACATTTTTCTTTCCCACTAAATAGAATTCCATTGTATAATGTGTGACCTCTTTATTATCCATTTATCAGTTGAGGAACATCTAGGCTGGTTCCATCTCTTAACTACTGTGAATAGAGTGGCAGTAAACATGGTTATTCAAATATCTCTAAAGGAGTGAGAAAAATCCTAAGAGTGGTATAGCTGGGTGATAAGGTATATCTAATTTTAGCTTTCTCAGGAATCTCCACACAAATTTTCACAATGGTGGTACCAGATTACATTCCCAACAACCATGTAGAAGGATTCTTCCCTTTCCCCATTCTCACAAACATTTATTGTCATTTGTTTTCTTGATGTTAACCATTCTAATAGAAGTGAGATGGAATCTCAAAATAGTTTTAATTTGCATTTGCGACTAAGGATGTCAAACATTTCTCTAGATGATTATATGCCATCTTTATTTCTTCTTTTGAAAACTCTTTATTTAGATCATTAGCCCATTTTTCAACTGGGCTATTTGATTTATTTAGTTTTCTGAGTTCTTTCTGTATCCCAGATATTAATACTCTGTTAGATGTATAGCTGGCAAAGATTTTCTTCCATTTTGTAGGTTGGCTCTTTGCTCTATTCACAGTGTTCTTTGCTGTATAAAAGCTTTGTAATGTCAAGAGGTCACATTGGTTGATTCGTAATTTTATTTTCTGAGTAAATGATGTTATATTCAGAAAGTCATTGCCTATGTCAATATTTTGAAGGGTTTCCTCTATTTTTTCCTCTAGCAGTTTCAGTTTCAGGTCTGACATTAAGGTCTTTTAAACATTTGGACTTGATTCTTGTACATGGAGATAGATAAGAATCTATTTTAATCCTTTTAAATATAGATATCCAGTTTTTCCAGCACCACTTGTTAAAGAGGCTGTGTCTTCTCCAATGCATGTTTTTGGCATTTTTGTCAGAAATCAAATGGCTGTAGTAACATTGATTTACATCTGGGTCCTCTATACCATGTTTTTGTTTTGTTTTGTTTTGTTTTGTTTTTAGGTTTCCTTCTTTCTTTTTGCCTATAGCTTTGTAACACAGCTTAAAATGAAGTATTGTGATGCCAGTAGCCTTATTTTTGTTGTTCAAAATTGTTTTGGATATTTGAGGAATTTTGTGTTTCCAAATGAATATTATGATTTTTTTTTTATTTCTGTGAAGAATGCCATTGGAATACTAATTGGGATTCCATTAAATGTGCAGGTTGCTTTTGGTAAGATTGATATTTTCATAGTATTGCTTCCTCCAATTGAAGAACATAGGATGTCTTTCTGTTTCCTAATGTCTTATGCAATATCTTGCTGGAGTGTCTTAAAGTTTTCATTGTAGATTTCCTTCACTGCCTTGATTAGATTTATTCCAAGGTACTTTATTTTTTTGAGGCAATTATGAATGGGAGTGATTCTCTGATTTCATCTTATGTATATTAGTTAGCATATAGGAAGGCTACTGATTTATGTGTGTTTATTTTGTATCCTGCTGTATTGCTGTAAGTGTTTATCAGCTCTAACAGGTTGCTGGTAGAGTCTTTAGGGTCCTTTTTGTATAGAATCATATCATCTGCAAATAATAATTTCATCTCTTCCTTTCTAATTTGTATCCTTATTATGAGCATGCCTTGTCTTATTGCTATAGCAAAAACTTCTAGTACAATATGAAATAAAACTGAGGATGGTGGACACCCTTGTCTTATTTCTGAATTTAGTGGACAAGCTTTAACATTTTCCCCAGTTAGTTTATGTTGGCTGTAGGTTTGTCATAAATAGCCTTTATTATGTTGAGGTATGTTCCTTCTAGTCTTAGTTTCTGTAGGACTTTCACCATGAATGGCAGTTTAATTTTGTCAAATGCCTTTTTTGGGCATATAGTGAGATGATAATGTGATTTTTGCCCTTCAGTTAATTTATATAATATATTACATTTATCAGTTTGCATACATTGAACCAATCAAAACTTCATCTCTGTGGTGAATGATATTTTTAATATATTCTTGTCTTCTGTTTGCCAATATTTGTTTAGAATTTTTGCATGTTCATGAGGGAGATTGGTCTGGAATTTTCTTTATTTCTTCTTTCTTTGTCTGGTTTTGGTATCAGAGTAATGCTGGTTTCGAAGAAGGAGTCCAGTGGAACTCCTTCTTTTTCATTTTATGGAAAACTTTCTGAAGCATTGGTGCTAATTCTTCCATGAAGGTCTGGTAAAATTCACCAGTGAATCCATCTGGGCCTGGAATTGCTTTATTGGGGAGATTTTTTTTTTTTTATAACTGTTTGTATCTCCATACTTGTGATAGTTCTATTTAAAGATTTATCATATGTTGATTTAATTTTGGTAGGTCAAGGAGTTAAGGAAATAATTCATTTCTTTCAGATTTTCTTTTCTTTTAAACTTTTTTGGTTCATTTTTTATTTATTTGAGAGAGACAGACACAGAGAGACAGAGAGAAATTGGGCATGCCAGGGCCTCTAGCCACTGAAAACAAACTCCAGATGCATGCACCCACTTGTGCATCTGGCTAATGTGGGTCCTGGGGAATTGAGCCTCAAACTTGGGTCCTTAAGCTTCACAGGCAAGCACTTAACTGCTAGGCCACTGGTCCAGCCCTCTTTCAGATTTTCAAACTTAGAGGCATATATATTCTTAATATGTGTTCTTATGATTTCCTAAATTTCTTTGGTATCTATTGTAACGGTGCCTTTTCATCTGTGATTTTATTAATTTGTGTCTCTTCTCTATTTCTTCTGGTCAGATTTGCTAAGATTTTGTCAATATTGTTTATCCTTTTAAAGAACCAACTCTTTGTTTCATTAATTCTTTGGAACATACATACATATATATATATATATATATATTTATATATATACATATATATATATTGATTTCTATTTCATTAATCTCTGCCCTAATCTTCATTATTTCTTCCCATCTACTGATTTTTGGTTTGCCTTGCTTTTTTCCCCAAGGCCTTAAGGTGAAACATTAAGTTGTTTGCTTGAAAAAATTTTAATTTCTTAGTATAGGAGCTTAAAGCTATAAACTTCCCACTTAGGACTGTGATGCAAAGGTTTTGGTATGTTGTATTCTTATTATCATTTTCTAATTTTTTGATTCCCTTTTTGATTTCCTCAATGACCCATTCATCATTTAGTAGTGTACTGTTCAGTCTCCATGAATTTGTGTATGCTCTGTAGTTTTTCTTGTTGCTGATTTATAGTTTAATACCATTGTGATCAAATGGAGTACAAGGAATTATATCAATTTTCCTGTATTTGTTAAGATTTGCTTTGTGTCATAATATGCAGTTTATTGTAGAATGTTCCATGTGCTGCTGAAAAGAATGTGTATTCTGTAGCATTTGGGTGAAATGTTCTGTAGATATGTTAGGTCCATTTGTTTCATGGCATCATTTAATCCAGATATCTCTTGTTTATTTTTTGCTCAGATTACCTGTCAACTAATGAGAGTGGGGAATTGAAGTTACTCACTACAAAACAAAAGTTTTTGTTTGGTGTTATCCATAATCTTAAGTCTAATAGTGCTTGATGAAATTGGGAACCCCCATGTTAGGTGCATATATGTTTAGCATTGTAATGTCCTCCTGTCAGAGTGTTCCTTTAATCATTACAAAGTGACCTTCGTTATCTTTCATCACTAATGTTGGTTTGAAGTCTATACTGCCAGATATTAGGATAGGAAAACCTGCTTGTTTCCTAGGGCTATTTGCTTGAAAGACCATTTTTCCATCTCTTCACCCTAAGATAGTGTCTGTCCTTTATTAAGTGTGAGTTTCTTAGAGGTCACAAACAGATGCATACCTTTTAATCCAATCTGCAAGCCTGCATCTTTTTGTTGTGGCATGGAGTCCACTGACATTAAAAGTCTTATTTAAACGTATCTATTTGTACTTGCCATTATTCTTGTTTTAAAGTGCTTCCTTTTCGCCCCCTTTACTCTCCTGCATTAACTGTTATTTGAGTCTGGTTTGCTATTTCCTGTTTCCTCAGGTGTGTGATTTGCTTTCTCTTCAGCATGAAGGACACCATCAAGTATGGTTTAGTTGTTATATATTCCTTTAACCTGTTTTTGTTGTGAAATGTCCTTATTTCTCCATCAGTTTGGATGAATGGCTTCACTGGATAAAGGAATATTGGTTGACAGTTGTTAACTTTCAGAACTTGGAATTCATTCCAAGTTCCAAGTTCTTCTAAGTTTCTGGCTTTTAAAGTTTCTGTTGAGTAATCTGCTGTTATTCTGTTGGGCTTGCTTTTATAAGTGACTTACTTTTTCCTCTCTAACTGCTTTCAATATATTTTCTTTGGTTTGTGTGGTTGATCATTTAGTTATAACATGGAACATGGTGAGGATGGGTTCTTTGGTTCTTTCCAGTTTTTTTTTTTTTTTTCTGGTGTTCTAAAAGCTTCCTGTATCTGCATTGCCATTTCTTTCCCAATTTGGGGGAATTTTTCTTCTATGATTTTGTTGAAAATACCTACTATGCTTTTGGAGTGAAATTCATGTCCTTCTACTATACCCTGAATTGTTATGTTTGATCTTTTCATAGCATCCCAAATAGCTTGAAATTTTCAATCATTCTTATTACCCTGTCTTTCTCTTTGTTGGAATATAATAGCTCTGCCACCTGGTCTTCTAGTTTAGATATTCTATTTTCTCCTTCATCTATTCTACTGGTGAGACTTTCTACAGAGTTGTTTGTTTGTTTTGTTTGTTTGTTTTTTCTTGACCTGCTGTATGTTTAGTTGCTAGCATTTCAGCTTGAACTTTTTTCTTCAGTTTTTCTATTTCCTTATTTTTTTCTTTTATTGACCTCCTTATTTCATTAAGTTGGTTTCCTGTGTTCTCCTTCAGGAGTGTGCTTTCTTCTTTTATTCCTTTGTTTTCTTCTTGGATTCCATTGATTGTTCTTTGATTTCTTTGAGTATAGATAATAATTTTTTTTTTAAATTTGTGTCAGGAATTTCATCTAAAACAGTTGCACTGGGGATCATTTCTGATGGATTTATAATTTTAGCGGGATTGTGTTGTCTTGGTTTTTTGTATTTCTTGTTTATAATGTGGAGAGTTTGCATCCTGAGTTAATTTTATGCTTGGGTTTTCTAACTACACTGTTCTTAGCTATGTAAATCCAACTTTATATACCTTTAGGGTAGGAGTTTAAGGGGCCAAATGTAGCTCTTATCCTCCAAGAAAATAGCAGAAGTAACCCTAGATGTTGAGTTTTCCTGCTTTTCAAGTATTCTAGTAGTGTGGTGGAACAATTTACTGACAAATTCTAAAATTCAACTGAGTAATATACACATTCAATCAAAACCAGCACAGAGTATTTATGCAAGAGTTGGGATTAAAACAAACAGATAACCTTATGAATCCAAAGTCCCTAATGGTGTGTGTTGCTCTACACCCTTAATCCTGCCAGCTTGGTGGTTGAGATTTCTGTTTTGAAATGGATTTCAGGTCAGCCTGGATCTGAATCAGACCCTGCCCCAATAATGACAGAAGAAAAAGACAAAGGCCCTATGAATCAGCTATCATCAAAGCCAACAATAGTCAACACCAAAACACAGCTGACTTGAGAATGGTAAAGCCAACAAATCATATATAACCCAATCTGCTCTGACATGGAAATAAAGATTAGCACATAGAGTGCAGGCCTATGTACCTGCTTTTTGGTCAGTCTGTCCTTTGACATTTTTGATTGGCTTCCAGTCTTACCAATGCTGAGTACCCACATTGATCCTTGTATGTTGTGCTGTGGATCTGGTGTTCTGGTCAGCTGTGCTGGATGCCCTATGGCCAGGGGCTGAACAAGTTCTCCAGTGGTCACTGTAGCACTGACAGTTGGGGGTTTGGGGAGTACAGGATGCCTTAAGTTGTACTGGTGCTGCTCAGCTGGTCCTGTGTGTGTTCTCCTTCAGCAGGTGCTCAGCTGGCACCTGCTGTCTTCCCCTTCATGGTTCTTGACTTTGCAAGCAGGCTTATGTGAGTTTTAAATCCACTCATTTGGTTTCCACCCCTGCAGCTTGGCACTGGCCAGGCAGGTGGGCACTTGGACCAGGACCACTGGCACCTTGGTACGATTCTGGCAAGTCTCTTCCTTTCTGAAAGATCTTAGTCTCTCTTGCTTCTTTGCTGTGGTGGATAATAACTTAATACACCTTCACTTTTCAGAAGAAGAGTGTATTTTGCTTATTTCCCTCCCTAGGCTGGTTTGGCATGGCTATTATGCTGCCATCTCACCTGGAAGTCTCTTTCTGAAATTTTGAAAGGGATTCTAAGCTCAGAAAATAGAAAATAGCCATAGAAAGACAACGAAATTTTAGTAGAATTAGTTGAATGAAGAACTGGTTGAGTGTAGAACTGGTTGGAGGGTGGACTGTTCAGAAGAAGACTGGTCAGACAGGAACTGGTCAGAGGGGGACTGCTAGGAGGGAGCACTGACTAGAGAGAGGGCTCATTGGAGGGCGAAGGGTTCAAATGAATGCTTATGAGGGAGCAAGAACACGACAGAGGAGGGGGAAGGCTACTATCACAGCCCATTTTGTACTTATGTAAAAATTGTCAATAAAAATTTCAAACAGAAAAAATGACAGTTGTATAATGATAACCAGTGAAAGTCTCATTGTTCTTTGCATGTATATGTCTAAGTTACTTAGTAGGTTCCTAGAAAAACAACAACCTGACTAATAACTGACTGAACGGATAAACAAAAGATTCAGATTCACTCACATTTCATAAAGTAGTTTACAAGATTAGCTTTAAAATATGCCTGACTATATTCTTTCAAAATCTCATCAGCATTGGTAACTATTTACAGAAGCTCAAAATTAAATTTTCTCACTGTGTTTATGAAATTTTTCTGGCATAGTCCTATGTAAATACTATAATTTACTATAAATTCAGCTTCAGAAAACAAAAAAATCTAAGGAAATTGGCTAAACATATTGCCTTTTATGATCTGGCATAACAAGCACAAGGGCGAAGGAGTTTCCAGACCTGGGTGACTCAGCGTCTTGTCAGCATAAGCAAAAGCCAGAAGGGTCCAGAAACCCCTGCCAAGTAGTTTAGCTTTTAGCCATAGCTGTGTCCCAAGGGTTTTCATAGCTCCAGATGTTTCCTAAGCACATGTCATCTATAGAACTTTCTTGGGTTGAAGAGATTGATTAGTGGTTAAGGTGCTTGCCTGCAAAGCCTAAGGACCCCAGTTCAATTCCTGAGAACCCATGTAAGCCATATATATGTACACAGTTGTACATGTGTCTGGAGTTTGTTTTCAGTGGCTAGAGGCCCTAGTGTGCTCATTCATTTTCTCTCTCTCTCTCTCTCTCTTTCTTGGAAAAATAGATAAGAATAAAATGTTTATTTTTTAAAGAACATTCTCTTTATGTGATCCTTTCAGGAGTGAAGAAACATTTTCAGAAGAGACCCTAGAAATAGCCTTTCTACAATGGTATTATCATGAACATTTCCTCTACCAAGAATAAGTGAAGGCAAATTACCATAACTACCTAAAACAATAAAAATTGGCACTTAAATGGATGGTAATATTTCCCTCCTGATTATGCAACCATGCTAAATGTAGATTTTTTTTTTTTTTTAACAAAATGAAGTTCTCCTAGCAAGCAAGAATCAAATGACAGCAAGGCCTCAGGATAGTTCCAACTGTTCCCCTCAAAACTCATGATGATGAAATTGTTTCTAATACATTAGCACTGAGCAGTGGTTCCTTTAAGAGGCATTTATTTGGCACCTGGAGGCACCCACAAAGAGCTGACCTTGGGAAGGGCTTCCTGCTGAGTGGGGATTACCTGGATATCACAAGAGCAGGCTGCTGCCAAGGTCAGTGCTCCCCCTTGTCTTCACCTCTTGTCAGGTGCTCCCTGCAACGCTTGCAACATGTTAGGGTGCAGCATGAGGACCATGCTATTCAGCTTCCCAGCCTGAAGAACTGGAGGTCAAATAAGCCTCAATTCTTTATGAATTACACAGCCTAAGATGTTCAGTTATAGGAACAGAAAGCGGATTAAGAAAGTCAGTAACCAAAATATTTGCAAAAATAAGCAAAGTGACAGTGCTGAATAAAAGGAAAATGACATATTGGGGAAGAAAATGCACCTAAGCTGTTCAGTGGATAAATTCGACAACAGTCCTCTCTGTCATGATGAGCAGCCTTACTGTCATGATTTTAGTAAACACAGCACATGTACACATATGCCTGTGCACATACACAAACACCAGATACTGTGTGCACATGTATGTACACAGGCACCTGTGCACATACACACACATACATAGATACCTGTATGCACACACATAGAGGCACTTGCATACATAAACACTCACTTTGCACCACCTTTGTAGAAAAGTCAATGCTTAATGGAAGGGCTTTCCTGCTGGCTGAGGCTCTAGATCAAATACACTAGGGGAAAGATAAGCTGTGCTGTGGAGGCAAGTCTGACCAGATGATGTCTGAACAGGAAACTTCAAGTCCAGTCTCGACCAGCTGTTGTTCTCTTGGCCCACCCAAAAGGAACTGACACATAAGCATTATCATTGTAAGTAGCTGTGGCAAGAGCTAATTTATATACAAAGGTATATAGGAAATATTATTGCTACAATAATTTGCAACATATTGCATATCAGATGCACTACAGGTATAAAATAATATGCATACGTGCTGTGGTCTATGCATCAAGAAGAAATGCTAAGCACTTTTTCATGTTAACATTAGAGAATAATGGACAAATAGAATGATGTTGAAATAAAAATTTTATTCCTATGAATCTGTGCTTGTGTATGGATCATGCATTATAAACAAGGAGATTTTGTATAACACTTACTACAGAGAATTATACTCAGATTCGAATGATCTGCCAAGTAGGTAGCAATCCCAGAAGACTATTCAAAATAACCTAATAATGGAAACATTAATTTGTCTATCATCATTATTATTTATAATTTATTGAGATTCACTCACATGTAGCCCAAGCTGGCCTTGAATTCCTGATCTTCCTGCCTCTACCTCCAAATTTGATGAATTATATACATAATGTATCTTAAAATTATTCCATTGTGTTTTAAATTATATATATATATATATAATTTTATTTATTATTACACAGTGAGAGAGACTGTCAGACAACGGGCTCACCAGGGCCTCTAGCCACAGAAAACGTACTCCAGAAGCATGCACCACAATGTGAATCTGGCTTATTTGGGGACTGGGACATTGAACTTGGGTCCTTAGGCTTCATAGGACCATGTGCCTTAACTTCTGAGCCTTCTCCCCAGCCCTAAATTTTATTTTTGAATGGAATATGTCAGAAATACATATTGCTAGGTCAGTAAGATAAAGACATCTAACTATTGGCTAATGGTGAGTCTAAATGATATTCATATAGGTCATGAAGGTCAGTAAGATTTCTGCTATTTCTACAAAATATCTGAATAATAGACTCAGAGAAGGTTGGGTTAATTCTGGTTCATAGTTTCATAGGTTTTAGTCCATGACCTCATGGCCCTGTTGCATTGGGCCTGTGGAGGAAGAGCACATCATGGAGGGAGCACTAGCTAGAGAGAACTACTTAACTCATGGCAGAGAGAAAGGAAGGAAAATGAGTGAAGGGCTGGTCCCAATGCCCCTTCCAAGATGCTCGCCAAATCCTAACTCCCTGCTCACCACCTCCACCAAATAGTACCAAGGACTTAGAAGTAAGCTCTCATCACATGATCTACTGGGAACTTCCAAGATCAAAATTGTTGCACCTTACTTACAATATGTCTTCAGAAATTAGTTTGTTTTCAGTTCAAAGCAGCATTATTAAAATACCAAGCTAAGTGAATATATAATTTTGCAGAAGATTATTATATATTAATTAATAGTGAAGTTCTAATTTTTGAGCTTTAAGATTCACAACTTAATTTGTATTACAATAATATATAATTCATTAATATAGCGGATATAAATAGTATTTATAAAACACCTAGTAAGATTATAATCCATAATAAGACAATATGAAATTGTCCCTATGTATTTATACTTATAATTTATTGATATAACATTACAGATAAGAAACCAAGAATGTGCCTTGTATAGCACAAAGAAAATATGTGTCACAAAGGATTTAAGTGCATCATGAAATGTACCCCCATTCAGTGTGACTCAATGGATCTGTATAGAAATATATAAGGTCAAATTCATTAATATTTTCTGAGTTTCATTATGAACCAAACATGTAGTTTAACTAAACAAATATAACAGAAAGAACATCAAAGATATTTTCAATGTGACAGAATCATAGAAAATAAATTGGATCCAACTGACTTCAACTGTAGATCTGTCAAACAGAAGAGTTTTAATGTGTCTTTTCTGCTACAGATTAGTGAGGAATCTGTCTGATCAGTAAAAAAATCAAATCCCACAGCTATTATATCAAAGTAATTAGGACATCAGCAGTGAGTGCAAGTGGAATCAGATGTCTCTTCTGAAAGCTATTAAGTACTTCAGGAATGTTTTTGTAAATCTGGTGCATGGGGTTGTAAATTTATTAAAAGAAATGTTTATGCTTGTAATGAAGACTGTCATGCCAAAATTATTGGGGCTTAGATAGAAGACATTCATATTAGTTTCAAAGGAACATGGTGTTCAACTTAACAGACAAGACCAGTGTACTTTAGTAAAGAGCACAAAATTTATAAAAGTTTGGTAAGACATCCACTCTTAGAATGACCCATTGATTCTTGGGTCTTTCAGTGACATTAAAGCTTCATATAAACCAGCCTTCATTTTTCAGCGGGAGCTTCTTTTTATTTTATTTTTTATTTTTATTAAAGACACACTTAGTATGGATACATTATGTGTTTGTACCATCTTTCCCCTCATCTGCCCCCATGCCACAGGGGGTGATCCTAAGTAGAGTTCCTGGCATTCTCAATGTGGTTATGGTTATGTGTTGTGGGAGCAGCAGTTATGGGGGGATGCCTCTTGCTATGGCATCACAACCTGCTGCTCTTAGAATCTATCCATCCACTCTTCCACAAAATTGCCTGAGCCGTGGTGAGTGATTTTTAAGTCTATTTCAGTGATGAGCTCGTAGGAGTCTCTAGATATCTGCTTTGGTATGTGTTAAGAATCTACATCATCTGTCTCCTTCACCCTGGTGCTTATTGTTAGTATCACCATGGAAACAGCACTCTTGCTCATGCCCCCAGTTCCTCTGTGATTTCACCTGGGAAGGAGCCCATATGTCAAACTGAAAACCAGGTCATAATTCTATGGAGAAAAAGATTATGATCTCCAATGACAAGTTCCCACTATTCTTTGGCTAAAAGAGAGACAACATCCATCAAATTCTCCCTAAATTATATAAAGCTGATACCCTTTAACCTATACTGACTTCACTTTTCATTGGAGCATATGGTCTTTTCTTTTTCAGAAGGTACTGAGACCCAAGGAGATAAGCCTTCATTTTGTTCTGAGATTTATTTTTATTATATATGGGCATATATGGCATGTAAACAACACATGTTGGTATCATCATTTCCTCCTCCCTTCCCCTTTTCTGAAGAGGGCTTCCTCGCTGGGGATGCAGATCAACCCCATGGTGGTTGTGGGTTATGCATTATGGGCAGCAGTCAGTTATGAGGGAGTGGCAATGTCTCTGTGCAAAATGTCCCAACTAGTGCCTCTAACAATCTTTGCACTGCCTTATCCACAAAATTCAGTGAGCCATGTTGGGTACATTTTAAGTCTACTTCAGTGATAGGCACTTAGGAGCCTCTAGATCTCTGGTTTGGTAGGTGTTGAGTGTTCTAGGTGTCTATCTCCTTCACCCTTGTGCTGATATCAGATTGACTAATAAAGCAGCACTCCTTCTCATTTCCCCAGTTCCTCTGTAGTTTCAGCTGGGACTGGAGTACAGTGCATTGGGTCATTATTTCCTCAGGTCCAGCTTCCATCTGAAAAAGAGAAGCAAAATCTCAAATGGAAAGTGAAGTCAGTACAAGTTAAATGGGGTAGCCATTATTAATTTAGAGAGAATTTAAAGAGTGTAGACCCTCTTATATCCCAAAATTAGTGGGAACTTGACAACAGAAGGTAGAATCATTATCTGGATATGATTCTGACTTGTTTCCAGGTTCCAGATATGGTTTCCTTTGCACTGAGTGGATCTGATAGTTAATCTAAGAGCAGGTGGTTACCCACCATGGTTGTGTGCCACTATTTCACTTGTGTGAGCAACACATAAAGTTGTTTGCTTCTGAGTCACTTAGACTATGTGTTGCTCAGAAAGATGTTGGCCACTTCCCCCAAGTAGCTCATGTAAGGCCTTCCAGAACTAGATGGGCTTATTGTCTGGGGACTGGCACTCTTCTTGATTCCAACCAAGTCTCTCCATAGTCCTTGCTGACAGTGCATGGTGTCTTCAGCAGTAGGGTCTTACCATGAACCTTTCTGGTGGGTAATCAAGTGCTCTGACAAAAGTCTGTCTTGTTTGTTTTGGGAGATCTAGTAGGTCTCCTGATCAACAGCTCATTGTGGATATAAACCACATCCTGGTGCAGGGATTACAGGCCAGTTCCAAGGGAAAAGAAAATAGAAAAAGTCGGGCTGGAGAGATGGCTTAGCGGTTAAGCGCTTACCTGTGAGGCCTAAGGACCCCATTTCGAGGCTCCATTCCCCAGAACCCACATTAGCCAGATGCACAAGGGGGCGCACGTGTCTGGAGTTCGTTTGCAGTGGATGGAAGCCCTGGCACACCCTTTCTCTATCTCTCTCTCTATCTGTCTCTTTCTTTCTCTGTCACTTTCAAATAAATAAGAATAAACCAAAAGAATTTTTTTTAAAAAAGAGAAAAAGTCATAGAAGAATGAGAAACAGGAGAAATTTAAAGTTAGGTTCATCTTATCCCCTCCAGGGCATTTTTATTCAGGTGCTACCCCTCAGGTTCTCTTGAAGGTTCCACCTTGTATTCTAACTTCCAGGATATATAGGATTCTATGCTACAGTTCAATTTGGGTTCAGTTTTATACTCCTCCACATCCTCACCCATCCCCCAAACCCTACCCTCCATATTGTGCAAGCCTTGAGGTGCTATTCAGGTATGTCAGAAACTCAACTGATCCAGGTTTGTAATGAAAGATGAGGGATACCATGTGACAGTTGTCTTTCTGCAATGGTATGAGCTCACTTAGAATGGTCTGTTCCAAGTTTGACCATTTTTCTACAAATGTCATTGTGTCATTTTTTCTTACTACTGAGTACAATTCCATCATATAGATATACCACATTTTGGTTATCCATTTGTCCAATAATGGGCACCTGTGTTGATTCCAGTTTTTAGCCATTATGAATTGAGCAGCTATAAATATGGTTGAGCAAATATCTTGGAACTTCACTGTGGAGCTT
This sequence comes from Jaculus jaculus, assembly GCF_020740685.1. Classification (NCBI taxonomy): domain Eukaryota; kingdom Metazoa; phylum Chordata; class Mammalia; order Rodentia; family Dipodidae; genus Jaculus; species Jaculus jaculus. The sequence continues at coordinate 60,059,272 of NC_059103.1, read as the reverse complement.
TTAGAGTAAATGCCCAATCAGGGAATCACAGGATCTTTTGGTAATTCAATATGCATCCTTTTCAGGAGTCTCCATATAGATTTCCATAGTGGTTGCACCACCTTACATCCCCACCAACAATAAATGAGTGTTCCTATTTCTCCACATCCTTACCAACATTTGCTTTCATTCACTTTAAAAAAATATTACACTTTAAAAAATATTATTTTAATCATTATGCATTTATTTGAGAGAGATAGAAGCATAGAGAGAGGCATATAGAGAACAGACCCACCAGGGCCTACGGCCACTGCAAATGAACTTCAGGCACATGTGCCACCTTGTGCATCTGGCTTACATGGGTCCTGGAGAATCAAATCTGGGTAGTTTGGCTTTGTGGGAAAGTGCATAACTGCTAAGTCATCTCTCCAGGCTTAATTTCTTTTTAATATTTGCTATACTTACAGGGTAGGGGGGAATCTCATAGTTGAATTAATTTGCAATTCCCTAATGCCAGGATGTTGAGCATTTTCTTAGGATCCAAAATAAACACACAGAAAACAGTAGCCTTCCTATATGCTAACAACAAACACACAGAGGATGAAATCAGAGAATCACTCCCTTTCAAAATTGCATCAAAAAATAATAAAGTAACTTGGAATAAACCTAACTAAATAAATGAAGGATCTCTACAATGAAAACTTTAAAGTAGTCAATCAAGAAATTGCAGAAGACACTAGCAAATGAAAATTCATCCATTGTTCTTGGATTGGAAGAATCAATATTGTGAAAATGGCAATCTTACCAAAAGCATTGTATACATTTAATGCATTCCCCATCAAAATTCCAATGGCATTATCATGGAAATATAATAACAATCTAAAAATTCATTTGGAAAAACCAAAAACTTGAATATCTAAAACAATTTTGAGCAACAAAAATAAGGCTGGTGGTATCACCAGACCTTATTTTAACCTATATTACAGAGCCATAATAACAACAGAATGGTGCTGGCACAAAAACAGATATGTAGTTCAATGGAATAGAATAGAGGACCCATATGTAAGTCTGGGTAGCCACAGCCACCTGATATTTGACAAAAACAACAAAAATGCTCATAAGAGAACAGACAGCCTCTTCACCAAATGTGGTTGGGAAAACTGGGTATATATATATGCAGAATGATGAAAATAGATCCTTATCTCTCTCCATGTACAATAATTAAGTCCAAATGGAACAAAGACCTTAGTATCAGACCTGAAACTCTAAAACTGCTAGAAGAAAAGGCAGGGGAACTCCTCAACATGTTTGTCTTAGTAATGACTTTCTGAATAAACCCCAGTTGCTTCAGGCAATAAAGCCACAGGTTAACTGCTGGGACCTCATGAAATTGTAAAGCTTCTGCATGGAAAAAGACACTAAGAATACAGCAAAGAGGCAATCTACAGAATGGGAGAATATATTTGCCAGCTATACATCTGATAGAGGATTAATATCTAGGATATACAAAGAACATAAAAATTAAATAATAAGAAACTAAACAACCCATTTAAAATGGCCTATGGAACTAAGAACAGAGTTATCAAAAGAAGAAATACAGATGGCATATAAAAATCCAAAAACATAAGCTGGGCATGGTGCCACATGCCTTTAATCCCAGCACTCGGGAGCAGAGGTAAGAGGATTGCTGTGAGTTCAAGGCCATCCTGAGACTACATAGTGAGTTCCAGGTCAGCCTGGGCTAGAGTGAGACCCTACCTTGGAAAACCAAAAAAAAAAAAAAAAGGGTCTTTATCCCATGTCATCAGAGAAATGCAGATTAAAACTACATTGAGATTCCATCTCACTCCTGTCAGATTGGTTATCATCATGAAAACAAATGACCATAAATGCTGGCAAGGATATGGAAAAAGAGAAACCCTTCTACACTCTACACTGTTGGTGGGAATGCAATCTGGACCAGCCATTGTGGAAATCAGTGTGGAGGCTCCTGAGACAGCTAAAAGTTGATCTAGCATATGACCTGGCTATACCACCCTTAGGCATATATCCTAAGGACTCATCTTAGTACCTTAGATATACATGTTCAACCATATTTATTGGTGGTCTATTCACAATATCTAGGAAATGAAATCAGCCTAGAGGTCCCACAACTAATGAGTGGATAATGAAGATGTGGCATATTTACACAATGGAGTTCTACTCAGCAGTAAAGAAATATGAAGTTATAAATTTTGCAGGAAAATGGATGGATCTAGAAGGTATTATCCTAAGGTAACTCAGGCCCAGAAAACTAAATGTTTCATTTTCTTTCTCATACGTGGATCCTACCTATAAATGATTGGACTTCTTTGTAAAAGTAATAAAACACAGTAGCAGAGGCCAATAAGCTAGGAAGCAGATATAAAGGGAAGACAGGGAGGGGAGGGGGTTACTTAATAGGATGGTATTGCATATATATAAGTAGAAGAACAGATTAATGGAGGGGAAAAGGCATAAGTGAGGTCAGGAGAAGAGACTGAGTAAAGGAAAGGTGGAGGGAGGGCTAATCAAAATCTAAGAGGATATGAACAAATCATATGGAAACCTACTTTTTTGGACAATGGAACACACAGGAGCCATTGATTGTTACTAGAATTTTTTTCAGTGCCAGGGATGGAATACCTTCCAGTGAGATGTTGGCCACAGAGGTCCCTGATGCTCCCAAAACATTACAGGCTAAGGTTTCCCACCAGAAATAGATGGTAAGACCCTATTGCTTAGGTGCAAGTTCACTGAGAAATCCTGCTGGAGTGGACCTGAAAACCTCCCCCATGTAAACTAGCTGAGAGAAAGGTGGAAAAGGCCATAGTGCATGCAGTTCAGTGGGAGAGAAATCACCAGTAAAGATAATCAACCGTGGACACTATAGCCTTATATTTGGCCAGCCAGGCCATATGAGCCAATGTGTCCAATAGTGGCATGTCTGGTATGTGGGAAACCTACTGCCCTCTAATTGTACTGGAGGCCCACTCCTTCAGAAGGAATACATCCCTGATACTGAAAACCTACAATGGCTATAGTCATGAGCCCTAGGGTTATAACATCTGCTATTGTCTGGCTAAATGTATATGCTGTGCTCACCAAACTGCCCAGTAAACACTTCTCTTAATGTTTATACCCATGTATTCATGCTGCTCTCACTTTTGGTTAAAGAACCTTTTCTTTTTAGATGGCAATGACCTTGGGATAACTCAGAAGTCATCATGGTGCTGAGAAGCAGTGACAGTGGAGTTCTTGGCACATAAGTATCTCTATCACACCTTCCAAGGTTCAGGGTCCATTGTAGAAGAGGTGGAAGAAAGAATGTAAGAGCCAAAAAAGGGTATGTCTCCTTTCAATGTGCTCCTCTAGACACAAAATGGACTGAATATTCATGACCTCACAGTACCCAACACTACCTACACAAGATCATCATAATAGGTGGAAAAGATCATGACATCAAAATAAAAGAGAGACTGGTTGAGAGGCAGAGGGGATATGATGGAACATGCAGTTTTAATGGGGAAAATGGGGAAAGGGAGGGAATTATGATTGGATTCTGCTTACAATCATGGAACTTGTCAATAAAAATAAAATTATAATAAAAAATGAAAACTCCTTATTTACTTCTCAGCCCCACTTTTGGAAATGGTTGATTGTTTTTTATTGTTTAGTTCTTTGAATTCTTTGTAGATTATAGATATTAGGCTTCTGTCAGTGATATAGCTGGCAAAGATTTTCTCCCATACCATGGGTACTCTATTGGCTCTACTTATGGTATGTTTGTCTGTGCAAAAGCTTTTCAGATTCATGAGATCCCATTGTTTGGGTATTTGTTTAATTTCCTGGGCTACTGGGGTTTTGTTCAGGAAGTCTTTTCTCAGTCCTATATCATACAGAATGCCTCCTATTTTTTTCCAGTACTAGAAGAGTTTCAGGACTTATATTGAGGCCTTAAATCCATCTGGACTTGATTTCTATGTATGGTAACATAAGTGGGTCTAATTTAATTGTTCTACATTTGGTCATCCATTTATCCAACACCACTCATTGAAGATGCTATCATTTTTCCAGTCTATATTATTGGCACTGTTGTCAAAGATCAAGCATTTGTAGTTACTTGACCTAAGATCTGGGTTTTCAATTCTGTTCCATTGTTCTATGTTTCTGTTTTTATTCTACCAGGCTGTTTTTGTCAGTATGGTTTTGTAATATAGCTATGGTATGGTAAAACCACAAGAGGACAATTTTTTTACTATCTGACACCTTCTGCCTTTCCCTATGAATTTTAAGATCATTTTTTTAAACTTTGTGAAGAATGATGCTGGTATTTTTGTTGGTATTGCATTAAATCTGTATATTGATTTGGTAGAATTGCCATTTTCACAATATAATTCTAGTTATACAGGAGCATGGGAGACTTTCCATCTTCTTAAGTCCTCTTCTATTTCTTTCTTGAATGCTTTTACATTTTCATTATACAGGTCTTTCACAACACTGGTAAGCGTTATTCCAAGGTATTTAATTTTTTTGTTGCTATTGAAAATGAGACACCCTCACAGATTTATTTCTTTGTATATTTGTCCTTTGTACATAGAAAAATATACTGACTTTTGTCAATTGCTTTTGTATTCTACCTCTTTGCTGAAGAACTTCTTTACCTTTATAAGTTTTGAGATGGAGACTTTGGGTCACTTATATATAAAATCATGTCATCTGCAAATAGGGCTAACTTGACTTCTTCCATTCCAATTTGAATCAAATTTATTTCTTTCTCCTGTCTAATTGCTTGGGCTAGTATTTCTAGTACTATATTGAAGAACAATGTTGAGAGTGGGAAGCCCTGGCCTGTTCCTGGTCTCAGTGAGATCTCATTGAGTTTTTCCCCATTAAGTATTTTTTGTTCATTAGGACCTCTATATATAGCATTTAATATTGGTGAGATATAAACCCTCCATGCCTATTTTTTCCAGTGTTTTGATCATGAAGTTGTGTTGTATTTTGTCAGAGGCCTTCCCTGCATCAATTGAGATGGTCATTTGATTCTTATGATTAAGTTGATTCATGTGGTGGGTTATATTGACTGATTTCCATATATCAAACCATCCCTGCATCCCTGGGATGAAGCCTACTTGATCCAGATAGATAATGCTTTTGTGTGTTGTTGAATTTTGTTTGCAAGGATTTTGTTCAGCATCTTTGCATCTATGTTTATTAGGGATATAGGCCTATAGTCTTCTTGCCATGTTGCATCTCTGTCTGGTTTTTGTACTAGGGTGATGATCGCTTCATAAAGGAGTTGGGGAGGATTCCCTGATCTCTGATTATGTGAAACAGTTTGAGAGAAATTGGTTTCAATTTCTCAATGAAGGTTTGATAGAATTCAGCTGAGAAGCCATCTGGTCATGGACTTTTATTTCAGGGGAGATTTTATATTACCTTTTCAAAATTCATGGATGTGATAGGATAGTTTAGGAGATTAATCTGCTCTGAGTTTAGTTTTTGTAGGAGTTAGAGTTTTGTAGAGAACAGGTTTTGGAAGTTTTCCCTGATGATTCTTCCAGTTTCACTTATGTCTGTTGTGATCTCTCCTTTTTCAATTCTGATTTTGTTAATTTGAGAGTGCTCTCTCCCCCGCCTTTCTCCTTCCCTCCCTCCCACCCTTCCTCCCTCCCTCCCTCCCTCTCTCTCTCTCTCTCTCTTTCTCTCTCTCTCTCTCTCTCTCTCTCTCTGACCAAATTGTCCAGGATTTTTGTAAATCTTGTTTATTTTTTTCTTCAAAGAACCAGCTCTTTGTTTCATTGATTTTAAAAATTGTTTTCTTAGTTTCCAATTTGTTAATTTCTGCTCTAGTCTTGATTATTTCTTCCCATTTGGAGCTCTTTGGATTGGACTCTACTTGTTTTTCCAGTGCTTTTAGGTGGAAAGTCAGGTGTTAATTTGGGATCTCTCTATCTTTGTAATGAAGGTAATTAGGGCTATGAATTTTCCCCTTACAACTGCCTTCACTGTATCCCATAAGTTTTAGTAGGTTGTGTTTTCATTATCCTTCAATTCTAGAAATTTAACAGTTTCATTTGTGATATCTTCCATGACCCATTTATTGTTTAAAAATATATTGTTTAGTCTGTAGGGGCTGGCAGAGTTCTTCATTTGTCTCTTGTTTTCAATTTCTAGATTTAAAGCATTTTGATCTGACATGATGCAGGAAGTTACTTCAGTTTTCCTGCCATAATGAGGTATTTTATGGGGTTTGGTGTTTTCTTGTGTTTTACACTATTTTGAGTCTGGTCTATTTTGGTTATTATAATCTTCTTCTTGTTGGCTCTTGAGATTGGTTGTTTGACTATTCTGTGTGGAATATTCCCTCAAGTAGTCTCTGTAGATTTGGCTTTGTGTTCATACAATCAAAAGAAAAACATAGTTGATTTTTTTTTCATGAAAAGTTTTTCTTTCACCGTCTATTAAGAGGGATATTTTGCTGGGTAGAGTAGCTTGAGTTGGAAGCCATAGTTTTTCAGACTTTGAAGTGTTCCCTTCCAGACCCTTCTGGCTTTCAGGGTTTCCATTGAGAAATATGACATAATTCTGATGGGATTGGCTTTGTATGTTGTGAGTTATTTCTCTCTTACTGTTTTTAATACTCTCTTTGTTTACATTGAGAAGAATTTTAACTATGATGTGTCTTGGAGAGTTTCTTCTTTGGTCCTGTCTGTTTGGAGTTCTGTGGGCATTTTGTATCTGGATGGGCTTCTCTTATGAGAGATTTGGAAAATGTTCTTCAATAGTTTTGTTTAATATTTCCTCTATGCCTCTGGCCTAGATTTCCAGTCCTTCTGAAATATCCATGTTCTGGATGTTTGGTTGCCTTAGGTTATCCCACCTCATATTCTGTTCACTTGCCTTTTTGAAGTTAGCAAAGTTTTTGGCCTCCTAATCAATTTTTTCTGTCTTTTTTTCCAAGTCAGTAGTTTTGTATTCCACATGAGTAACACTGTTGGTGATTCATTCTAGAGAGGTTATTCTAATTTCTATTTGATTTTTTGTTGTTGTTGTGTTATTTTGCATCATATCCATCTCTTTTTTTGAGGTACAATTTCAATTTGATTTTCTTGATGCTTCCTGGAATTCATTCTTTCATTTGATCAAATCTTCATGAAGCTTAATCAACATGTTGTTGAGATCTTCCATTTCTGGGCTCACCTTCAATTTATTTATATCTCTTTGGAAGGTTCTAATGTTTTCTTCCATCAACTTAAGTCTACTGTCAAAAGCTGAACAGTTTAGAAGACAATTCTGTTCAATTTCTTTGATATGATTATAGGTTCTTTGATGGTTTGCTTCCAGTTCAGTGATTTTTTTTTTTTTTATCAGAGTCTCATTGTTGTATTTTCATTTGGGGAATGAATTTTTGTTGATTTCACTATGATTTTATTGGAGGCTTCCATTGTAGGACTAGTCATTTTTGATGGAGATCCTTCAGTTTTCTTAATTTTGTTGGGTTTTTTTTTTGTGTGTGTGTGTGTTGTTTTCTACCCATTTTAGGAAGATTCTTTATTTTATTGAAGAGGAAGCAAGATTTTGTCTCTTGGCCCCTGCACCTGCTGATTAAGGTGAACAGGAATGTTGGTACCCAGTGGTGGGTCAGGATACCAGAGCAAAAGGCCTGATTCCACAGCTCACTCAGGGAGCAGGCCTTCCCAAGCAAGGAACAATGGAACCTGCCAGAACCAAGGGACTGGGAGGGTCTGGGAGACAGGAGTCTGGCCTACTCACTCCACACCACCCTGCCCACCAACACACAGGCCAGGTCCCTGAGAGTAGTCAGGAAACAGGAGTCTTGCCTTCTCACTTACACTGCCACACCTACCCATACACAGTCATTGCAGAAAACTCAGACTAGGGTACCAGGAGGAGCCAAGAGACAGGGGTCTGTCCTACTCACTGGATATTGCACTCGCCTGAACATAATCTGCACAGGGAACTCAGATCAGGGTGCTGGGTGGAGCCAGGAAATAGTGCTCTGGCCTAGTCACTACACACTGTGCTTGCCGGCACACCATCCAAGCAGGGAACCCAGACCAGGGCACTGGGAGGAGACAAGCCTTCATTTTTTAAACAACTTTAAAAAATTCAATCCATTTAATTAGTTGCTCTGTGGAGCAGGCTCAATGGCAAGGTAAGGAAACTGGTGTTTCTTGAATGCCACTCAGCAGCTGCTCAGTCATCCTCTGTCAAATGGATCTTGCTATAGTAGTTGGATTCCATGATGGGGAGTCCATTAGCTTCTCAGTACTTTACAAGCCTCCCAGCTTCCCAAAGGGCCTACTCATGTATCCTGTAGTCAGGCAGCAATAAAGGCAATTCCCAAGACCTAAAGGATGGAAAAGCCAAAGAAGACAACTCACATATTCCAGACATCTACCACAGGGTCCCTGTCACAACGTTGATAGTATGGGTTCCTCTCATAGAGGTTTTTACTCAAGTTCTGGGTCTTTCTGCCAGATTATGGTAGGTTCTGGTGTCTATATTCCTGAAATAGTGGTTGGGGCAACTAATAGTGGTTGGGGTCTAGTTTGATTCCCAGTAAGTATTAGCAGATGCAGTCCTAGCATCACCACCATCAAAAAGCAGCAAGCACAAAACTTAACTGCCCTGCCACTATGACAGAAGGTGCTGCAAGAACATGGGGTGGGGTGGGATTAACAGATTTCAATATATTTTTATTTATTTATTTGCAAGCAGAGAGAAAGGTAGATAAAGAGGGAGAGAATGGCCATGCTAGGGCCCCCAGCTGCTGCAAACAAACTTCAGATGCATGCACCACTGTCTATCTGGCTTTGTCTGGGCACTGGGGAATCAAACCTTAGTTGTTAGGCATGGCAGGCAAATGACTTACCAACTGAGCCATGTCTCCAACCCCCAGCTTCATTTTATGTGTATAATTTAATTTAGCTGCTTATCCGGTCACAAAGTACTTCTTTTACTAATGAAGAATTATCTAAATACCATGTATTACCAAGAAGAAAGGTCATTCAGTGTTGTTGCTGCTGTTCAAGTTTGAAGGTTATTTTCCTCCACAGCCAGGCAAAAATAGCTGTGACTGACATGGCAAATTACACCCCCTCTCACTTTTTCCCTTTGGTTCCAGTTAAACTACAGACACACCTCTGAGGTTGGAAGTTAAGGGATAATACTGACATTCACCACCGGGACAGTGCTGCATGATTGTTCTGAATAGTGGCTTTGCTACTGTTGTTGTTGTTTCTGTTTGTTTTATTTTTCTTCTCTCTATGTAGTTGCAGGAACCATGAAATGACAAGACCTTTGTTTATGATAAAAGCTGTCTGAACTCATTGGTGTATGTACATGCAGATGTAAGTACTGTTTCATTGCAAATGTCCATTTTGCCTTCTGGCTGGTTCTCTGAGACCTCCTCAACTGGGCCACCTATTCATTAAGGACCTATTGCAGTCAGGTCTGCATTGCTGGTAGAAATCACCCAACCAAGAGCAGCTTGTAGGAAAAAGGTATTTAGTTTGGCTTACAGGCTCAAGGGGGAAGCTCCATGATGGCAGGGAAAATTACAACATGAGCAGAGGGTGGGCATCATCCCCTTGCCAACATTTAGTGGACAATAGCAACAGGAGAGTGTGCCAAACACTGGCAAGGGGAAACTGGTGGTAATACCCATAACCCCACCCCCAGAAATAGCATTGCTTCCAGGAGGCATTAATTCCCAAATCTCCATCAGCTGGGAACCCAGCATTCAGAACACCTAAGTTTATGGGGACCCCCTGAATCAAACCACCACAGGACCCTATTTTAGCTTGAGAGTAGAGTTCACAATTTCACTCAAAGTACTGCTGGGAAGTTGATCTGAACTCCTCTGTACATTAATCACAACTCTTACTTCTTAGAATCAAAGCCAGTTGTACAAATTCTCCAATCATTCTTTCTTAGGGCTTTGGCAAATTTTAAAATTTTATTCAAGCAGCTTTACTTGATTTTCACTCACACAAGCAACCAGTAGTGCTAAGGAACCCTCCAAACGGTATTTGAAGGTCATTGAATTTTTGTGATTCCTTCAAATTTTTTTGGTAGCCTAAGAGATGAACAGAAGTTAAAACATTAACTGACTAAATGTTTTATTTTGTAGAAAACCTACTTGAAGTGAATATGTTTCTTCAAACACTGACCATAAAAAATGGGAGATTTATTATATTTTTCAAACTACACTGAAAACATCAATAATCTGGTCCTCCAGCTGATCTTTATGGAGCATTATTGCATTATTTTCTAGATTTTAAAATAATGTTGTCCCCAGCACTGTGAGAAAAACTCAAATGTTATTCTCTGAATAAGGAAACCTCATCCCCAACAAATGTCAGGACATGCCATTGTGCACAATGTTCCATAACAACACAGTTTCAAATGAATCTCTGCCGGAAAAAAAAGTAATTTGCAAAGGAAGAATAAAAATATGTACATGAATCACTGATATTTTGTTACATAATTTGTTAGCAAAACTTCTGTCTGTTTAAAAAATAATCCATATCTGTCAGTTAGTGGCTTGTATAAGGCACATTTTTGTTCCTTCAGCGTACAACTTTGCAAGCATGGCCTAATGTCTGAATGTCACCATAATGGTGACTAGCCAGTTTATAATATAGGTAACATGATGGGTTGATGTGAAGCTTGTTATTGTCAAATTTATCTGTTCCTTATGCAATTGTTCAGCTCTGTATATGGTATAAAGTTTATGGATTACTGGAATGGACTTATTCAGTTGCTAAGAAAATCCTACAAAATTTATATTTATAAAATATCTCTAATTTATTATTTATGATTCCTATAGGAGTTACATTCTAATTGCTTGGACAAAACACCTTACCAAATGCAGATTACAGGAGGAAAGTTTTATTTCAAGCTTACACTTTTGCAGGGAGGTTTTACCATGATGGAAAGAAAAGCATGGTAGCCAGCTCATGATGTCACACATCTGCAGCAGAAAGAACACCCAAGGCAGGCTGGCTCTGAGCAATCAGTGGGCCAAACTAACCACTAAGGTCTTCCCCCAGCAACTCACCTCCTCCAGCAAGGTCCATCTCTCAAGGGCTCCACCAGAAGGGAATTAAGTAGGGAGCTTAATCACAAGCACTTAAGACAATGAGAGACATTTTGCACTCAGAGGACACTTACTACCTAACTTTATGAATATGTTTAAGTATTCAAAGAAAGTGCTTATTCTACATGAGCTCTCCAATTGCTTTTGCCAATCTCCCCATACTAGGTAGCCTCTGTTTGGGACTCTCAGAGAAATACAGACATCACCACAGACAAACAAATGTTTCTAGGCAATTCTGTTTGTTTAAGCCAAAACCTGTGTTTATTTAATCCTTTTTCATTGTCACCCAATACTTCCCTTGCCTTTCCTCAACAATATGATCACTTGTGTTGGCAGTGGGAAAAGCTGCCTTGGAAAGTAAAGGATCTATTTGTCTAAGGGTGTTGTTGCATGCCTTGGAGACTGTAACACATTGTTTCTTAAAGCTGTAGTGATTTTAAAGTCCCAAGATGAGAAAATATTTTCAATATGGATGCAGGGAGAAAAGGAGAAAGGAGAGCAGGGGTACTCCTTCCCTACTGTTCTAGGGAGCTCCATATTGCTGTGATGAACATACAAACCAGGCAGTTTATGGGAGGAAGGGGTTTATTTCCAGCTTATCGGTCCAGGGGAAGTTCCATCAAATAGTGGAAGAAGCTGGACCCACTCATAAATCCAAGCAAAAGAGATCACCAAATATTCAGCACCACAAGCCAGGACAGCCAGAGCTCAAACCTCTATGCATACCTTCAGGCTGTAATTTATTTCCCCCTCAGTGTAATCCTCCCCCCATAGCAGGAGTTTGCCTGCCAGGGGTTGGAGCTGCCAACTCAATTATAATAAAATACCTGAGTCTATGGGTGACATACATTCAAAGAAACATATTTACCAACAAGCACAGGAGAAGGGTCCTGGGATCGTGGGAGACCGGGATAACTAACAGGTGGTCGTGGTTTTTCTCTTTGTAAGTAATGAGTTCCAGACACTTGACCAGAGTGGCACTCAAACTCTGATTCTGTAGAATCAGCTACCAATCAGCTCCAATCTCCTAAACTTGGCACAGAGTATTTTCTTAGGTAATGAGGAGTTACTAGACTGAGTGCTCCTCAAATACTCAGAATTTTGTTGTACAGTGTGTGTTCAAGCTTTACTCAACCTGGAACATCTACTCTTCAGTCCCTACCTCAGCATAATTGCCAACTGCCTCTCAAGCAACAGAGCTTGTAAGCTCTGTTATGAACTCAAGCTGCTTGCTTGCTCTAAATGGAAAATTCTTTGAAGGTGTTGAGTACTGGTTCTTGGTACTTGTACTCAATAGAAAATATTTACAAATGAAGCAGTGGAAGGTTTCCAGTTGGAATTGTACTTTTCTATTATATAATGAGCAATGCTAGTTTTGATACAATGACTATAATTACCCTTCCAGTGAAACCTCTGTCCATTAACATGGAAGCAGTATAATGATGCAAATTCACTGCATTTTGCTTTCAACCAAGTTAAGTCCAAGATATTTGCAAATTTCTCCTGGACTTCCTGATGTCCCCTTTATATTTGATAACATTGCAAACTGCTTCAGTGATGGCCACAATAACTTCAAACATCATCTCTCCACTTGAAGTATTGGTTTTCCTCAAAATTCTACAAGGAGATGCATAAGGACTTTTATTTTCCATATAAACCTGACTGCAGACAGCATCAATGGTGTTGCCTCTGTTCTCTTTTTCCGCTCATGCTCCTGTTGTGAAATTTCAAGTTATCATGATCCTCTTTTCTTTCCCATTAACTCTTTAACTTGAATAAGACAATACTTCAAGGTATTTGGAACTAGAATCTTCTAAGAATTGCTTGTAGAATCTAGGCATGGTTTTGAAGTATGTATTTTTATTTCTAAAACAAAATTAGCTACTCTTGGTTCCTAGGTTGTGACATTGTCATGGATATATCTTCCATCAGTGCCCTGGACTGAAGCAGAACATTCTGTAGACCTACAAGTTTTGTGAGTCCTATGTGTTTCTGATAGTATGCTCAAGATTCATACAGTAAGTCAGCTGAACAAAGCTATCAATAGAAATTTGTCTATGGTAGAACTATAAAGCAGAAACTTCACTTCAAAGAATTTGAGACTTCACTTCCCATACCATGTCTGCAGATGTTGTGATGATTATTGTAGTAGGAGAAGGGTTTTTAGACATTCATCTCTCTCCTGTACCAGCCCTTTCCCATCTCTGTGTCTGGCAGATTGCCTCATCTGTGCTGTTGTCTGGGAACATCTTTGGCTTCTCACATGAATCTAAAAATGGACTATGTTGTCATGCTAATAAGAACATGACAAATTATGAAGCAATCAGAGTCACTCCAGAACATAATGCATTCAGGCAGACCAGCCAGCAAAAGGACCTGCTGGATAAGAGAAGTCTTTACTGAATATTTCCCAAATATCACAGGTTATAGAAACCACCACGGAAGCTGAGAATCATGTAAGTACCTCCAGCCCTGGGAGCTACATACTCAAATTTGAGCTTCTGGTGTGAAAACCAAGCACCTAAGTTTTCAAAAGCAACTCAGAAGATTCTGAAGTAGGTGGTGGCCAAGATCACAAAGGAAAGCCTGCTTCAGTAGTATCTTGGCTAATAGAAGCCTTCAGGTCTAGCGCTTATGAGAGGTGGGGATCACTGTTGTGCTCCTAAATCCTAAATTCTCTGAAAAACATCAACATGTGGCTTATAGTGACACCAATACCCCACCCCCCAATGCCATTGCTGAGTGTTGCAGTTACCTTTTCATTTCTGGGACAAACACCTGACTGGAAACAGTTTATGAAAGGAAAAGGTTAACACATTCTATGGGAAGCTTCATCATGGCAGAAACAGCTAGCTCATTCCATCACACATCCATAGCAGAGAGACAAAGAGAGAGTTGTCAGGGTTCATGCTAGCTCAGAATACACTTTAAGGTTAGAATCACGATCCATCCCCAGCTGGTTCAGAATATACCTTAGGGCTGGACTCAAGATCATCCCCAGTGACATATCTCCTCCAGAGCTCTGCCGCTAGAGACTTGAGTAGGAAATAATCTCAATCAAAATACCCAAGGCTATGGAGGACAGTGATTATGGAGGTGGTGGGGGCATATTAAATTGCTCTTCTGAGCTACCCTGAGTCAGCACACTATGGTTGGGCATAAGCATAACTTCCACACTGAGATACTTTACAAGAAAATCTAGACACTTCCAAACATTTTTAAAATGTTACAGAAGTCACCAATTTCAGAAGAGAGAATATATATGAATGATGTGTGGAAAGCATCTCATAACCTAACACCAAATACCTTATTTTTGGTTTCTGAATTCATTTTGTACTTTTCAATAACAGGATTAATCCTGAGACTGAGGGTGCCAAGTTACCAATGGTGCTTTCACAGGTCACAAGACAGTTTTTATATCACTTGTCTGAAACACAATCATAGCTCAGGGTCAGAGAAACTGTCTGAAATTTGGAAATAGGCCAAAGAATATACTGTTGGTTTGAATTGTTAACTCAAAATTCTAGAACTAGGACTGGGAGATGGCTCCATAGTTAAAGGCTCTTGCTTATAAAGCCTGCCAACTGGTGTTGGGTTCTTGGTACCCATGTAAACCTAGGTGCCCAACATGGTGCATACATCTGTTCATTTATAGTGGCAAGATGACCTGAAGTGCCCATTCTTGCACATTCTCTCTCTCTCTGTTGAGTATATTAAAAAAAAAATTTCCAGCAATATGGAATGGATAGAGTCTCAAGTGTTTCCCAGGTTTAAGGTTTATGTTGTTTACAGCAAGTCAGGTTTTTATCTATACAAGCTTGCTATCCTTTGTGAATGTGTGACAAGTGCATTCAACTAATAAAGTTATAGAGAAAAACAAGCGGTCAACTGGTTCCAACATGAGTAAAGCCAAAAATCTAGGATCAGAACCTAACTCTGTGGAATTCACAGAAGATACTAGATATGATAAAAAAGAGTTGAACTGTGATAAGGGATGCATCAGTACAAAACTAGACAAGAAATCATTCTTGATTACCATTCATAGAAATACTAAATCTGATTTTTCCTGTTTTACCAATTAAACTAGTTACAAAAGAATGGCATTTATGTAATTAAATTATTAATGATATGTATAGTGAATATTTTTATTATAGACTTAAACTACATAAACATTTTGGACCTTCTTTGTGGGAAAGAAAGTTGTGGAAACAATTGTTATTCACACAAATAAGGCTTAGTAAGGGTTCCTTCCCTGCCATGCAGTGATCCCATCTCCTGCCTCTGTGAAATGACAAGATTTTTTTTAAACTGCATTGTGAGGTGAGTTGGGCACTGCTTTAATATTCACTCCATAATCCTTGAAAATGGGGGAGTGCATACTTTTAAAACTCCATTAAATATAGAGATGGAGTTTCATCATAATGGGAAAAGCATGGCATAAATATGAAGGTGATTCATAACTTGTCACATATCTGGGTAGAAGTAGTCTTAAGTACTAGGCTTCAATCTCCGTTACTAATCCTCAAGGTTCACCCCACCCCCCAGTGACACATCTTCTCCAACAAAGCTCCAACTTCAAAAGCTCTACCAGGTAGGGATTGATTTTGAGTCTTGATCATAAACACCTACTACTATGGATAACATTTAACATTCAAACCACCTCAATAGATTCCCATGAGTTACTCTATATTAACATATATATGTTCAAAACCAAGTTATGTGGAATTTTCTACCACAATTAGCCTTGATTGGCTTCCCACTTCACCCTCTGCAACATGGGCAGAAACATGTTCACTATATGAGAGATGTAAATGTTAATCAACTTTACTCAGATTTCCAAAGTACATACTATCAAACATCATGTTGTATGCCAATGACAATTACAGGAATCTGAAAAAATAAATTGAAATATATCAAGATTCTACTAATGAAAATATATTGTTTAATCATGTCAAGAAATTGCCCTAGTATGTCAAGAGTAGAAGAGCTATGGATAAAGAAAATTCCACTTGAATCACTGGATCACCTGGAGTGTGCTAGACATAAAGAGTATTAGAGAAAATACAAGAATTCAGAATTTCCCCATCTTTTCCAAAATAAAAATTTCTCATCAGGTTATGGGCTTAATATCTTATTCCTAATACAATTGCATCTTGCTTTTGCATTACATTTTTATGTCATGGTTTCAGTTTCAGTATATTCACATTTTTCATTGTTATTGCAACTTTGATCCATGAGGTATTTCCAGTCTGTTCAATATTAATACAAAAGTTTACAAAAACCCATATTTAATGCAAAAATCATCTTTTTCACAATCTACAGTCATGTTTTATAATTTACTATATAGATTATTTTTACCAATATGCATGTAAAATGTAGAATATATATATCAAAATAAAGTCAAAATAGAAACAAATATATTATTAATAATAAAGAAAACATCCCAATAAAAATGGACTGTGGAAATGAACAGTGAGTTCTCAAAAGAAGAAATACAAATGTCCAGTAACTTTAATTATAATTTGATTTAATTTTAAAAATGTGCCACATATTTATCCATTAGTGAAATGCATATTAAAGCTAAAGATTTCTTCTCATCCCAGTGAAAAATGGTTATTACTAAGAAATCAAATGACAACAAATGCCAAGGTCACTAGGAAGGAGAAATTCTTATTCTCTGTTGGTGGGAGTGCAAACTGGTGCAGCTATAATCAAAATCAGTTTGGAATTTTTTCTCAAAAAGCCAAAAAATAGATCTACTATATTACTCAGACATGCCACTCCTAGTCATATACCCTAAGGACTATACAAACTAAATTAATTTACAGATAGTTGCTCAGCATTGTTTATTGCTTCACTATTCGCAATAACAAAGAAAGGAAATCAGCCTAGATGTCTATTAACTGGTGAATGAATAATGATGGTGTGGTACATGACCACAGTGGAGTTCTTTTAAAGAAAAATTAAACTATGAAATTTGCCGCAAAGTGCACAAAATTGAAAAAAATATACTAAGTGAAACAACCCAAGTTCAGAAAGATAAATGCCACGTAGTCTCTATCATACACAGAAACTAACTTTGAACATTTAAAAAATATTTTACTTATTTACTTATTTTAGAGATAGTGAGAGAAATAGAGAGAGATAAAATGGGCATACCAGGTCCTTTTTCCACTGTAAATGAACTTCAGACACATATGCCACCTGGTGCATATAGCTTACATGGGAACTGGGGAATTGAACCTGGGTCCTTAGGCTTCATAGGAAAGCACCTTAACTGCTAACCCGTCTCTAAAGTTTGAAGTGTAAATGTGTGTGTAAGCTGAAGAAACAGTAGAGGTCTGGAAGCTATAAAGGAAGCACAAGGAGGTAATGATTTAAGAGAATTTTATGAAAAAGAAATAAGCTCTTGTGGGTAAGATAGCAGCATAGGAACCACACAAAACCAGCCTGGCAGGGGGAAATTTAAGCAAAATCCCAGTGAAATACAGTCTTCTTCTGAAAAATGAAGGATTATAGGTCATTTGTAGACACAGCAGAGAAGCCAGAGAGACCAAGATCCACCAGAAAATGGCCAGAATCCCACTGAGGCACTTCCGGCCCTCCGATCCATGTGGTCCACACACCCGCCCTGCACAGACCCTCCAGGCACGCCAAGGGAATTTTGCAACTTTGTCAGCCTTCTTGCAAAGTTAAGAAACCTGAAGATCAACTAAGGAGCTACTAAAAGAGATACAGGTGGAACTGCATAAGCAACTCCAGAAGTCTGAATTCTTCCATCCTCCACCATCAGAACCTCGAACCTCTGGCAATGAGCACTTGGTGGAAGCACAGCCAGCACAGCTGATCAGAGCTCCAGCTCCACAGCACAACACAGACAGAGGGATGTGGGCACTCAGCATTGATGACATTGGAAGCAACCCCAAAAGGTAATGAGGCCGACTGACAACAACAACAAAGAAACAGGTACATAGGCCTGCATTGGAAGAGCTAATCTCTCTTTCCTTGTCAGGGCAGGTTATGGGCTGTATATTCTTGGCTGGTTTTACCATTTTCAACTAGCCTGTAATTGGGGTTGAATATTGTTGCCTTTCATGGTTTCATATTTGTACAGCCTTTGTCTTTTGCTTCGGTCGTTAATAGAGACAGAGTCTGATCCAGATCCAGGCTGTCCTGGAACCAATTTCAGAACAGAAATTTCCACCTCTCAGCTGACAAGATTAAAGATGTAGACCAATACACACCCTTGGGGATTTTGGCTTTATAAGACTATTTGTTTTAATCACCACAATCGCATATTTTGTGGTGTTTATTTTTCTTATTGAATGTGTATATTGCTCAGTTAAAGTTTAGAATGTGCCAGAAAATTGTTCCACCCAGTCCACTAGAATACTTGCATAGCAAGCAAACTCAACACATGAGATGACTTATATGGCTACATTGGGGTACAAAAGCTACAACTGGCACCTCAAACTCATATCCTGAAAGTATATAAAGGTGGATTTTCACATCTAAGAACATTACAGATAAGTAGAAATCTCAAGCACCAAATCAATTCAGGACGAAAAATTCCCTTCATTATAATAGAAGAAACTGAAAGAATCAAAACAATACAGTCCCACCAAAAATTAATTAATCCATCAGAAATAATCACCAATGAGACTGTTTTAGATGAAATGTCTGCAAAGATTTCAAAACAATGATGGTATTGCCTCAAAGAAGAAATGAAAAGAATCAAAGAAGAAAACAAAGGAATTAAAGAAGAAAACAAACCCCTGAAAGAGAACACAGGAAACCAGCTTAATGAAATGAGGAGGCCATTACAAGACATGAGTGAGGAAATAGAAATACTGAAGGAAAACCAGGCTGAAATTTAAGCTCTGAAGAATACAAACAGTGAAATAAAAAACTGTGAAAAATCTCACAAGTAGAATGGAGGAAAGAAAGAACAAAATATCTAAACTAGAAGACCAGGTAGCAGACCTAAGACAGTCCAACAAAGAGAAAGACAAGCAAATAGGAAGGTATGAGTGTGAATTTCAAGATATCAGGGACAGTATGAAAAGATCAAACATAGAATTCTGGGTATAATAGAAGGAGAAGAATTTCAATCCAGAGGATTAGTAGATGTTTCCAACAAAATCATAGAAGAAGATTTTCCCAAAATTGGGAAAGAAATGCCAATGCAGATAAAAGAAACTTTTACAGCACCCAATAGACAAAACCTGGAAAGAACCTCTCCTTGCCATGCTTTAATTACTACTAAACATGCCAACGAAAGAAAATATATTGAAAGCAGTTAGAGAGAAAAAGCAAGTCACCTACAAAGGCAAGCCCATCAGAATAACTGCAGATTACTCAACACAAACTTTAAAAGCAAGAAGGGCTTGGAATGATGTATTCCAAGTTCTGAAAGAAAACAACTGTCAACCAAGATCATTTTACCCTGCAAAGCTATCTATCCAAATCGATGGAGAAATAAGAATATTCCACAACAAAAACAGTCTAAAGGAATCTATGACAACATAGCCAAAAAGATTATTCATCCCGACCAGGTTGGCTTTATCCCAGGGATGCACAGATGGTTCAACATACACAAATCGATAAATATAATACATCATATAAATGGTATGAAGGACAAAAATCACATGAACATCTAATAGATGCAGAAAAAGCATTTGACAAAAATCCAACATCCTTTCATGGTAAAAGTATTATAAAAACTGGGAATAGAAGAAACATGTCGCAATACAATGAAAGCTATTTATGACAAACCTATAGCCAACATAATATTAAAAGGAGAAAAACTCAAAAGCTTTTTCCCCTAAATTCAGGAACAAAACAAGGGTGTCCACTGTCCCAAATTTTATTTAATATAGTACTGAAAGTCTTAGCTATAGCAATAAGGCAAGGGACACTCATAAAAGAAATACCAATTGGAAAGGAAGAGATCAGATTATCATTATTTGCAGATTCTATGATTGTATACATAAAAGACCCTAAAAACTACCAGCAAAATGTTAGAGCTGATAAACACTTTTAGCAACATAGCAGGATACAAAATAAATACACAGAAATCAGTAGTTTTCCTATATACTGACAACAATTATGTGGAGGATGAAATCAGGGAATCTGTCACATTCACAATTGCCTCAGAAATAAATAAATAAATAAATAAAGTTCCTTGGACTAAACTTAACTGAGGAAGTGAAGGATCTCTACAATGAAAACTTTAAAACACTTTAGCAAGAAAGAGCAGAAGACACAAGGAAATGGAAAGACATCCGTGTTCTCGGATTGAAAGTGTCAATATTGTGAACATATCAATCATACCACAAGCAATCTACACATTTAATGCAATCCTCATGAAAATTCCAATGGCGTTCTTCATATAAATAAAAAAAAATCCCAAAATTTATTTGGAACCACAAAAACCTCAAATAGCCAAAATAATTTTGAGTAACAAAAATAAAGCTGGTGGTATCACTACAGCTGATTTTAAGCTATATCACAAAGCCATAGTAACAAAAACAGTATCATATTGGCACAGAGACAAACATGTAGATCAATGGAACAGAATAGAGCACCCAGAAGTTAATCCAGGCAATTACAGCCATCTGAATTTTAACAAAAATGTCAAAAAATATTCATTAGGGAAAAGACAGTCTCTTCAACAAGTGGTGCTGGGAAAATTAGATATCTACATGTAGAAAGATGAAAATAGATCATTGTCTTTCTTCATACAGATAGAATCAAATTCAAGTGGACCAGAGACATTAATATCAAACCTTAAACTCTGAAATTGACCAAGAAAAAGGTAGGGGGAAACCCTTCAACATATTGGTATAGGTAATGACTTTTTGAATATAACCCCAATTGTTCAGAAAATAAAAGCACTAATCAACTACTAGGAATTCATGAAATTACAAAGCTTTTGTACAGCAAAGGACACTATGAATAGAGCAGAGAGACAACCTACAGAATGGGAGAAAATCTTTGCCAGCTACACATCTGATGGAGAATTAATATCCAGAATATACAAAGAACTTATAAAACAGAACAATAAGAAATCAAACAACCCAGTTGAAACACGGGCTATTAAACTATATATAGAATTCTCACCAGAAGATATACACATGTCATTTTAACATCTAAAAAAGTGTTTCTACAACCTTATGCAGATTAAATTCAGATTAAAACTACCTGGAAATACCATCTCTCTCCTGTCAGAATGGCTACCAACAAGAAAATGAATGAAAATAAATGTTGTTGAGGATACAGTAAAAGTAAACTCTGCTACACTGTTTGTGTGAATGCAATCTGGTACAGCAATTGTGGAAATCAGTGTGGAGGTTCTTGAGACAGCTAAAAACAGATTTAACATTTGATCCATATATTGCATTCCTAGGAAATATCCTAATGACTCTTCTCACTACCTTAGAGATACTTGCACATGCATGTTTATTGTTGCTCTATTCACTATACCTAGGAAATGGAACCAGCCTAGATGTCCATCCACAGATGAGTAGATAGTAAAGATGTGGTACATTTACACAATGAAGTTCTATTCAGCAGTGAAGAAAAATGAAATTATGAAATTTGCAGGGAAATGGATGGATCTGCAAAGGATTGTACTAAGTGAAGCAACCCATGCCCAGAAAGCCAAATGTCACATGTTCTCTGTCATATGTAGATCCAAGCTAAAAATGTATAGAGTTGTGTGTGAGCTAGAAACAAAAATCAGTAGCCAAGGCCCATAAGGTATAAATAGGCTATAAAAGAGGGAGGAGAGGGAAGGTCTTAAGGGAATGGTATTGTATATTTGTAAGTAGAAGGACAGATTACAGGGAGGAGAAAAGTCTAAGTGAGGTCAGGGGAAGAGATTGTATAAAAGAAGGGCGGGGGGAGGGTCAATCAAAATTCAAGATATTCTCAATAAGACATATGAAAATCTAATTTCTTGAATAATGGCACATTCAGAAGCCATATATTGTTACTATAAAATTTTCAGTGCCAGAGATGGGATACCTTCCAGTGAGTTGTTCACCAGGGAGTTCTCTGTTTTCTCCAAAACATTATAGGTTATTGCCAAGGCCCTTGGTTTCCCTTGAGAAAGAGATGGTAAGACCCTATTGCTGAAGACTGCACATGTCTGAGTGGCAAAGTCAATGAGAAACCAAGCTGGTGCTGAGCAGAAAACCTTCTCCCTGTAGCCTAGTCAACTGAAAGCTTGATAAAGCTTCATTGTACACAGCCTATGGGAGACAGAAGTCATCAGTGGTGAAGACAGTGGACAATGGAAGCCTCAAGACTGGCCAGACAGGCCAAATGATAAAACAAGTGCAACAGTGGCATGTCTGCTCTAGTGGAAACCAACTTCTCTATAATTGGACTGAAGGCCCAATTTTTGGGAGGAAATACATACCTGGTACTGAAAACCTAATCAAAAGCCTATGGCAGGGAAAGTCATGAGACTTAGGGGTATAAAGCCTGCTCTTGTCTGGATAAATGCATGTATTATTCTCACCAAGTTGACCTGCAAACACTACACTTAATGATCATATTCATAAATTAATGCCACTTTCACTTCTGGTTAGAGAAGCTTCTCTTTTCAGATAGCAATGACCACTGGGATGATCCAAAAGGCAGCAAAGTGCTGAGAAGAAGGGACACAGGTGTGTCCAGAACTGAAACATTTCACACCCTCCAAGACTCAGGGTCCATTGTGGAAGAGGTGGTGGAAAGAACATAAGAGCCAAAGGAAAGGTACCAATCCTTACATACAACTGTCTGGACTGAAATTGACCTTAATATCCATGACCTCACAGTGCTTAGCAATACCTACACAAGACCCTCATAATAGGAGAAAAATATGATGATATCAAATTGAAAGAGAGACTAATGGAGAGAGGGAGGGGATATGATGTAGAACAGAGTTATGAAGGGGAAAGCAGCGTAGGGGAGGGAAATACCATGGTTTGTTGTCTCTAAGTATAGAAGTCATATATATATACACATACACATACATACATACATATATATATTTGAAAAGAATGTAAATAAATAGTAAAAAAGAAATACAGGAACTCATTAGTTTGTAAACTAGTCATAAACTATAATTATGAATAATAAAAGTGAGAGTGAGAATGAGAGATAATTTAGACAAAATGTCATATGGGGATGTACAATGCTACTCTGTGAAGCTATAGGTTGTTACAGAAAAATTCCACAACCAGAATTGTAAATATTCTGGTGGTTTGTTGATCAAGAAGGTTCTATGGTTCCCAAAATAATAAAGACTATAACCAAGGTTTTGAGTACCCCAGAACAAAAATGTGCAACCCTATTGCTGATCAAACTGAAACTGAGCTGGATGTCTCTTCCCCCATGGCAAACATTCATAGTGCAAGAAATTGCTATGCCAGATGATGGGGGAAGAAAATACATGCTTGACCAATCAGGCAAGTAGTGTCATGGTTGTTATGGGGGTAACGAATTATTCATTTTCTTTTAAAAATTATTATTTATCTGCAAGTAGAAAGAGAAAGAGAGCAAGAACAACAGTGAGAAAGGGAGAGAGAGAGAATTTGTTGAGTCACTTGCCATTGCAAATGTACTCCATACATGTGTACCACTTTGTGCATCTAGATTTACATGGGTACTAAGGAATAAAACCTAGGTCATCTTAATTTGCAAATGCCTTTAAACCACTGTGTAATCTCTCCTGTCCATCTATTCTGTGATTGTGAGGCCTGCTACACAGGACAGAATCTATACCTAGTATGGAAAGCCTAGTAAAAACATATGACTCAGAAAGGGGTAGAGTCTAAGACAACTTTACTACTTTTGTTTGACTAAATGGATATGATATATTCATGAAATTGCCTGTCTCTCTTTGATATAGTAGGTGGTAACTGGGAGACTAACAACTTGCCAAAAGGTTGAGAATGTGTTGCTGTGAATGTTCACTACATAAGAGACATCTCTAGCATATTCTCCAAAGCTCAGAGAACATTATGGAAAATGGGGCCCCAAATGACACCTTCATAATATTGAACCCATGAACATATCATCATGGATCACAGAGGCAGGCTAAAAATTACCATCAAAACAGAAGAGGGCCTACTTAGAAAGAATAAGGTATTTCACAGAAGAAGGGTAGAAGGTGCAGAACAATAAAGCTGATGGGGAGCATTCTCAAAACATAGTGTGCTAACATTAAAAATTCTCCAAAAAAATAGCCAAAAAAGATCTCAAACATAGTTCCTATTAAACCATTTCAACACAATTTTAAATCATTATAAATAGTGACAAGTTCTTAAAGTCTACCAAGAAAATAAGTGTTACTTATAATGAAATTACATCAGAGTTTGTATTATCAACACTATGTCAAAGAATACAGATTGTTTAAAAATTTCATTAAAAGCAAAGGTGTTGTCAACATTCTATTACATAATCATTTGGTTTGTATTTAATATCATTACTAGATATGTGAACAATAATAAACATAGCTCTTCAGAATGCACATTTATAATCATTGCAGTGACTCAGAACCATTGAATCCTTAGAAACTTCTATCAGGAGGGCCATGTCCCTTAAATCTGGAAAAAACTTTGTGCCTGCTTCAACCAACAGTGAGGAGTGTATGACAAGGTGGTGTCTAAAGTTACATTTCGGCAATGGTATAGCCTCACCCAACCCTCTTCCTAACTTATGTTGTGCATGTTTTGGTCACTGGCCCACCAGAAGGAAATGCTATTTGTGCAGACAAACTGAGACACATTAGTGGAAAACCAAGATGGGCTCATTTCAGAAAGATTTATAACTATATATTATTATTGCAATTAAGTAAACTATAAATGGATTCACTGGAAACCCACAGATTTTTAAAGAACATTATGAGATCATCTTGGAGTGAAAGAGGTAGAATTCATATAAAATAAATGTCCTAGAATACCCAAATGCCTATCTAATCTAAACATATAAATCCTTATATTGCAAAAGCCAGTGAGCAGAGGCAGATACAACAGCCAAGCTCAATCCCACATATCCACTCAACTTTGTCAAACTTAGATGTTCCAAAAGCACTTACGTTAGTCTACAAATGGAAAACTCTAGAACAAGCTTCTTTTATAAATAAGCATTGAATAGATTATGCACCTAATAAATACTATATTGAATGCTATACTACATACTATAGATATAGCTGCTATATTGAATGGGCAAAGCAGAATAGCATTATAGATATTCTTTTGCAATATGATAACATGAAATCATCTTAAATCAGGATTGTCTGAAGATACAAATACAGAAAAATGTCCCAGAGGAATGAGAATTAGAAAACTTGTTTCAATGGCTAGATACTATGAGTGAAGATATTTGAATGAGTTCAGAAAAGAAAGTTATTTTACATTAGAAAAGAAAGCCAAGTTTCTCCAAGTTGAATGACTCTATAAGGTGATCTAGAACTAATTTAAGCCATATAAATAAGGAATGTTTTGAGCTAAACCAATAAACTACTAGAAGGTCGAAATATAATTGAAGATATTTTTATTGATTTGTTAACATGGTATATTGCACTCATGAATTAGCTAAGACCAAGCCAGTCTAGCATTCTTGAAACGAACCTTTTGACTGTGTCTTGTTGTTTTACATGTGATATTGAGTTCTTTTATCAATAACTAATTTATAATGTTAATTTGATTAAATTCTAGAAGTTATAGTAATATATAACTCTCTCCTTCTCTCTCTCTCTGTGCGTGTGTGTGTGTGTGTGTGTGTGTGTGTATTCACAGTCTTTGTAAGTTTTTTTTTTTTTTTTTTTTTTTTTTTTGGTTTTCAAAATAGGCTCTCATTCTGTTCCAGGCTGACCTGGCATTAACTGTGTAGTCTCAGGATGGCCTCGAACTCATAGTGATCCTCCTACCTTTGCCTTCTGAGTGCTGGGATTAAAGGTGTATGCCTGGCAGTCTTTATTATAAGTTTTATGTACCAATGTCATAAGCATATTGGGAACTTTTCTATTTATTTACTGTTTGTATACATAAGAAACATAAATGAATGATGCCAGATACTATGTTCTTTTTTTTTTTTTTTCCTCCTTCTTTGTTTGGGACAAGTATATTGTGATTCATGTTTTGTATACCATCAGTTCATTTCATTTTTACTGAGAATTCCATTGTAAAAATATACAAAATCATGCTTATCTTTTTGGTAGATATATTAATGCTTTGCAACCTTGAACTATTTCAAATAAAAGTGCTTTGAAAATGACATACAAGTTTGGGTTAGGTATATGTTATCATTCATCTTCAATAGGGAAGCAAAAACAAATATAAACAAAACAAGAATACACCACTTAGTTAACAGAGAACATATATGTTACTTAGTAAGGCATCAAATTGTGCTATTTTATAATGTCATCAGCCCTGGATAGCAAGTGTGTGTGTTTTACATTTTAGTTGTAATGCTTATTGTCAGTTTTGGAGGCTTTTCTTTCTAATTTTATCTTTTCTGTTAGGCAAATAATACTTGCATCATAATGCTTTTAAATAGTGACTTACTTTTCCTGGTCTGTGTTCCCTGCACAGATAGTATGTAGGTGGGTGTGGTGGTTTGGAGTGAGAAGGCCAGACCCCTGTTTCCAGTCTCCTGCCACATCCCTGGTCTGAGTTCCTTGGGCAGTGTGGGGGCAGGCACAAAAGTCCGGAGTGAGTAGGCTAGACCACTGTCTCCTGAATAGCCCCTCCCACCTACCCTATCTGAGTTCCTTGTGCCTGTCTGTGTGATAGCAGGCACTGTGGTATGGAGTAAGTAGGCTAGACCCCTGTTTCTGGGCTTCTCCAACTTTCATGCTCCAGGTACCCTGCACTGACAACCCAGCTGTGTGGAGTGAATAGGCCACAGCCCTTCTTCCTGGCTCCTCCTACTTCCCTGGCACAAGGTCCCTGAGAAAATCTGTGTGCTGGAGGATGCAGCACAGAATAAGTAGGCCAGATCGCTCTCTCCGAGCTCCTACCAGTACCCTGGTGCTGGTAGGTCCCATTGTGCCTTCCTTGGGGAGGCCTGATTCCAGAGCTCACTCTTGTATCCTGACCTGTCACTGGGTACCTACATTCCTGTTCACCTGAGTCAGAGGGTGCATGGGCCAAATGACAAAAACTTGCTTCCTCCTCAATAAAATAAAGAGTCTCCCTAAATTGGGTAGAAAACAATACAGAACACCCCAACAAAATTCAGAAAACTGAGGGATCTCCACAAAGTTGACTAGTCCTATAATGGAAGCCTCCAATTAAATCATAGAGAAATTCATTCCCCAAATGTAAACACAAGAAACAATGAGACTCTGATCAAACAAACAACAACAACAAAAAAAATCTCTGAACTGGAAGCAAATCATCAAAGAACCTATAATCATATCAATGAAATTGAACAGAATTGTCTTCTAGAGTGTTCAGCTATTGATAATAGCCTTAACTTGATGGAAGAAAACATTAGAACCCTACAAAGAGATGTGAATAAATTGAAGATAAATCAAGAAATGGAAAATCTCAACAACTGGTTGATTAAGCTTAATGAAGACTTGATCAAATGTAAGAATGAACTCGAGGAAGTATCAAGAAAATCAGAACTTGAATTGAAATCATACCTCAAAAAAGAGATGGACACAATGCTAAGTAACACAACAGAAAGTAAAAAACAGTAGAAATTATAAAATCTTCTCTAAAACCCCTCACCAACAGAGTTACTCAGGTGGAAGACAGAACCTCTCAAGTGAAAGAAAAGGCACAAGAAATTGATCAGAAAACTAAAAACTTTGCTAAATTCAAGAAAACCAAGTGAATAGAATATGAGGGAACTGTGGGACATGCTCAAATTACCAAATGACAGGATCACAGGAAACCAGAAGGAGACGAAATCAAGGGCACAGGCATAGAGACCATATTCAACAAAATAATTGAAGAAAATTTTCCAAATCTCTCAAAAGAGAGGCCCATCCAGATACAAGAAGCCTACAGAGCACCAAACAGATATAACCAAAGAAGAAATGCTCAAGACACATCAGAGTTAAACAAAGAGAGAGTGTTAAAAGCAGCAAGAGAGAAACAATTCACAACATACAATCCCTTCAGAATTACATCAGCTTTCTCAATGGAAACCTGAGAGCCAGAAGGGCCCTGGAAGGGAACATTTCTAAGTCTGCAAAACTATGGCTTCCAACCTAAGCTACTCCAGCCAGTAAAAGTATTCCTCTTAATAGATGTTGAAAGAAAGAAAAGAAAAGAAAAGAAAAGAAAAGAAAAGAAAAGAAAAGAAAAGAAAAGAAAAGAAGAGAAGAGAAAAGGAGAAAAGAAAATTTCCCATGAAAAAAGTCAACTCTATGATTACATGCACACAAAGCCAAACCCACAGAGAATACGAGGGAATGCTCCACACAGAAGAGTCAAACAGCCAATCTCAAGAGCCAACATGAAGATTACAATAACCATAATAGACCAGAATCAAAATAGTACAAAACACAAGAAAGCACCAAACCCCATGAAACACCTAATCATGGCAGGGATTAATTCAAACCTCACAGTAGTAGCCTGACATATTTATGGTCTTAACTCATGCATCAAATGACACTGGTTATCAGGGTGAATCAAAAAACAGGACCCTTCCCTCTGCTGTCTTCAATAAACCCACCTCACCAGTAAAAATAGACACCTCCTCAGGGTGAAAGGTTGGAAAATGATATTCCAAACAAAAGGAAATTAAAAAAAAAAAGACAAGCAGGTGTGGCTATATTAATCTGATAAAATAAACTTCATACCGAAAGTAATCAAAAAGGACAAAGAAGGCCACTTCTTATTCATCATGGGAATAATCCAACATGAACACATCACAATCATAAGTATATATGCATTAAACATGGGCACCACAGCTTATAAAATAAAATATACTCAAGAAAATAGCAATAAAAACCAACACCATCATAGTTGGAGACTTCAATACTTCACTATTATAAACAGATAGATCATCCGAACAGAAAATCAACAGGTAAGTAATAGAGCTCAAAACGCCATAGATGAACTAGACCTAATGGACATCTACAAAACTTTTCACCTCACCTCTACAGAATACACATTCTTCTCAGCAGCCCACAAAACCATCTCCAAAATTGACCATATATTAGGCCATAAAGTGTGCCTTCATAAAGTCAGGAAAATTGAAGTAACTTCCTGTATCATGATAGATCATAATGCTTGAGAGTAAGGAATTAGGAACAACAGACACATCAATAATTCCACCAGCTCCTGGAGACTAAGCAACACACTTTTAAACAATGAATGGGTCATGGAAAAAATCAAAAAGGAAATTGTAAAATTCCTAACAATTGAATGAAAATGAAAACACAACCTACCAAAACTTATGGGTCAAAATCAAGGCAGTCATAAGGAGAAAATTCATAGCCCTAAATACCTTCATTGCAAAGACAGAGAGATCCCAAATTAATAACCTGACTTTCCACTTACAGGCACTAGGAAAAAAAAAAAAAAGAAGAAGAAACAACATTGGAGAGATGGCTTAGCAGCTAAGGCACTTGCCTGCAAAACCAAAGGGCCCACATTTGATGCCCTAGGACCCATGTAAGTCAGATGTGCAAGTGTGCACACACATCTGGAGTTTGTTTGCAATGGCTGAAGATCCTGGCACATCCATTCTCTCTCATTCTCTCTACCTGCCTATTTCACTATTTTTTCTCTCTCAAATAAACAAACAAAAATAAAAGTCTGAAGAGAGTGAAATAGAACCTAACCTTAAATTTCTCCTTCTTCTCTTTCTTCTCTGCCTTTTTCTTTTGGCTTTTCCCTTGGCACTGGCCTATAATTACCTATACCAGGATGTAGTTTATGTCTACAATGAGCTGTTGATCTCAGAGACTTACTAGGTCTCCCAAAACAAGACAGACTACTGTCATAACACTTGATTAACCACCAGGGGTTACTGCAGAAAACACCATATTATATTGTCATGGACCATGGAGAGACCTGGTTAGAATCCAGAAGAGAGCCAGTTTCCTGACAATCAGCCCATCTAGTGCTGGAAGGCACTATATGAGTTACTGAAGGAAAGTAGCCAATATCTCTCCAAGCAACCCTAAATCTAAGTGACTCAGGAACAGCCTGCCATGATGTTCATACATGTGCAATAGTGGCACACAGTCATGATGGGTAACCAAATGATCTTGGATTGGCTAAAAGATCTGCTCAGTAGAAAGGAAAGGAAACCATATCTGGATCTGGAAAACAAGCCAGAATCATATACAGATAATGATTCTGTTTTCCACTGTCAAACTCCCACTAATCTTGGGTTGAAAGAGGGTCTATACCCATCAAATTCTCCCTAAATTAATAATGGTTATCCCATTTAACTGGTGCTGACTTCACTCTCCACTAGAGAATCTGCTTCTATTTTTCAGACAGGAGCTGGACCTGAGGAGATAAATTACCCAGTGCACCACCCTGGCCCCAGCTGAAACCACAGAGGAAATGGGGAAATGAACAAGAGTGCTACTTTCTTAGTGAACCTGATATCAGCACAAGGGTGAAAGAGATAGACACTGAGGATACTCAACTACTCAGCTCCTACCAAACCAGAGAACTAGATGCTCCTAAGTGCCTATCACTGAAGTAGACTTAATATACTGCCAGCATGTCTCAGGGAATTTTGCAGAAGAGGTGGAGGAAAGATTGTTAGAGCCTCAAGTTGAGACATTCTGCACAGAGACACTGCCTCCCTCTCCCCATAATGCATGACCCACAATCCCCATGGTGTTGGCCTGCATCCCCAATGAGGAAAAACTCTTCAGAAAAGTGGCAGGGAGGAGGGAAAGCATGGTACCAACATATGTTGTTTACATACTAAATATGCCCACATCTGGTTAAAAATATTGACTTAGTAATGGCCAGTGATATTGAACATCTTTTCCTACCCTCATTTAATCTACATATCTTCTTTTTAATATAAATTTTATTTTTAAAATTAACATCTATTTCCCCATTGAGCTTTGGAAATTCTCTAAACATGATAAGTCAATGTCTTTTGATAGATATTTGATTCACAAACATTTTCTAAAACTCTAAGGCTTGTTTTTTATTCTCTTAATGGTATCTCTCAAAGAGAGACATTTTTAATTTCAGTGTACACAGCATGGATAAAACATCCTCAGAATTGATGCACAATGTGATCCATACAGTCCAGACATGAAAAAATGTTTTCATCATATTTGACAGCCAAGTCAGATGAACTAAGACCAACAGCCAAGGAATTGTTCATTTTCCTTAATATGAATCTTGAGTGGCAATGGCATTCACAAGTCTAATTAAGGTATGACTTTGCCATTTTGGAACTTAATTAAGAAGATCCAGCTGTGGACCAGCTTGAAATTATATAGAAGGCAGAAAATACTGAAATTATTCGAATATCACATTGCAAATCATAGGTAATGCACTCTCTTAAGATGGAAGAGAAAGTTTGCAAAATAAATCATGGAGATATAAAATATTTTATAAGTCAAATATGTAGGAAAAACTTAAAATACAAAATTAACCTTCAAGAGATGACATATTAGAAAGTAAGTCCATTCTCAGTTTTTATAGATACCAATTTTTATATTAAATGAAAATCTTTTTGCATAACTACATACTTTTGGTGCCACATTAGATTAGAAATGCTAGTTAAAAGGCACATATCTCTCAATGCATAGACATGACTCCATGAGACGAGAGTAACAACTATCTAGAAAATAGTTCTAAAATATTTCAAACCACTTCTACAAGTTATTTATCCCAGAAACCATGGAAATTATACACAATTACTTTTCCATGGTTTGGAAGAATTGGTTTTCAAACATACTTTACGAAGTAATATTAATGAGGGCAGAAAGGTAAATGAGGTAATGAGAGAGGAAGGTTTTGTTACTCCCACACAGGCCTTAGTGCAGTTACCACATGCCCAGTAGGAGGAAGAGGCATTAGTCACTAAACCGGCTATTTCCAGAAAACCTGGCATGAAGCCACCAAGTCATGATGACAGCCAAGAAGTTTACCAACTGTGGAACTTTGAATGGATGTCCCCCATTGGATTCAGGAATTTTATAAAAACTTGTCTCCATCCTCCTGGCTGGAAGAGGTGTCATTGGTCAGATCTGAATTCCAGCCTAAGGTATGCAGAATGTCTGAGCTCTGCCATTATGGTTCCTGAAGTGTGCTAGCTTGTGGTGGTGGTTGTTTTTTTTTTTTTTTCCTCTCTCTCTTTCCACATGGACCGGTGAAAGGTTAACAACTTCTCTTGCCATTATGGATCTTGTCCTGGATCTGAAAGCTTCAATAAATCCCTTCTTCCTTAACTTGTGCCTAGTTTGGAAGTTCATTCCAGCAACCTGAGGTTGGCTAAAATTCTTCAAGACTCATTTTCCTGATCTGTAAAACAGGAATTAAAAAAAGAAAAAGAGCCGGGCGTGGTGGCGCACACCTTTAATCCCAGCACTCGGGAGGCAGAGGTAGGAGGATCTCTGAGAGTTCGAGGCCACCCTGAGACTACATAGTTAATTCCAGGTCAGCCTGAGCCAGAGTGAGACCCTACCTCGAAAAACCAAAAAAAAGAAAAAAACTACTGTGTCTTGGATTCACATACATAGTGCATCAGTTACTTTTCTTATTGTGATCAAATAGCTGAAAGCAATGTACAGAAGGAAGGGTTTATTACAGCCTATATTTCAAGTCCATCATTAGGGGAAGGTATAGGACTAGATCATGAAGCACCCAGTCACTTAAATCTATAATCAGGAAAGAGAGAGAGTGAAAGAAAAAGAAATGTTAGTGCTCACAGTCAGACTGGATCTTTCATCTCATTTAATTCAATGTAGAAATTCCCTCACAAACTTGCCCAGAGATTTGTCTCTGAAATGATTCTAGATCCTATTTTGTTGACAATCATAATTAACAATCAAACCCAGGTTAAAATATTTCTGTATATTACGCTCAATAAGTATTAGATTAATACTAAATGAGTCATACATTTCTATCACCATGGTTACAATTAACATTAGATTACAATTAGTAGTAATGAATGTTTTTTAACCATTATTGTTTTATTACAGTTTTAAACAGAAATAACTTGAGAGTTACATTAATAATTTTTGCTTAAACTTTCAAATTTACTAGTAGTTCTATACAGCCACCCACATTCATTTTATGTATTTAAATCACAACATTTTGGATAAAATTTAAAGTTATTATAGATGATATTGATGTTTGATAGTAATGACTGTGTCATTTCTGAGATAGGAATACAAGGCCTCACTTGTCTGGAAGTATGTCAATGTTCTTGTGAATACCATGTCCCGTGAGTGATTATTCTTGTCTAGTCATGAAGAAACAGCCTCGAGATCCTGAAAAGGGGCTGTTGAGCTAGCTCGGTATTTAAAGATGCTTGCTTGCAAGCCTGGCTACCTGAGTTTTATCTTCTCTAGCACCCATGCAGATTCAAGGGGTTATACAAGTCTGTAATCTTCAAAGTCCATATGGTAATGGGAGGTGGAACTAAGAGGATCTGGAAACTAGTAGGCCAGCTGGTCTGGCACACTTATAGAGAAGCAACAAAAGAGACCCTGTCTCAAGAAGAGAAAGGAGAGCATAGACACCTTGAAGTTGTCCTCTGACTTCCCCATATGCACCATGGAATGTACCCACACAGACATACATAAATTTATGGAAGGATCAGAAAATATCATGCTGATCCTACATCTGAATCATGTGAAGCTAATGAGTTGGAAAGATGGCATGCATCTTTATGTTTTATAAACTGTGGTGGAGTGACATGTTTCCATGTAACATTTTGTTTTCTTCATAGTCCTCTAACACAGCAGTCCAGGGAAGAAGTGATTGTCAACCCTTCACTTTTCACTAGGCAGAGGCTTCTGGCTCTTCTAATTGTGCTTTCTAAAACTTCGATGTTATTGAAGCCAAGAGTTACTTCTGGACACCATAGTCATATCTGTAGTGCCAACCAGCAATGTAAAGCAAAGATGTGAGACCCCAGAGAGGGCTTTGTGGGTTTGTGCAGAAGTGATCCTTGGGTTTCTGTGCTCAAACTTCTTCAAAGCAAATGCCAACTTTAATTCTATGTCCCATAACTCCTAGCAGCTCTAAGCCTGGTTAGCTCAGAGAGTTTTGGCAAGGCAGCAGGTGATTTGCACTTGGTTCTTTCTGCAGTATTTGTCATTACAGAGAAGAAACCATCCTGGGGTTCTTTCAGCTGTTCAGTTACTATGCCTATATGTGATGTATCTGTGTTTGAGAGTATGTGTGTATGTGAGCACTGTGTATCTGTTTAGCATATGTGTGTATATTAGTGTATAGTATGTTGTATGTGTGTGTTCACTGTGTAAATTGTGTGTATTTCTGTATCCTGTTTGGTCATTCTGCATACATGTAGTATATGTCATAGCATGAATGACATGTGTACAGTATGTGTGCACAGTGTATTTGCAGTGCATATGTGAATGTATGTGTGTGCATTGTTTTATTGTGTTTGTGAAGTTATGTGTGCATTATGTAAAGAATGGAGAAAGGAAGGCACCCTGGAGGGTAAGGAGGGGAGAGTGCTTGCAGAATACACAGTGACGGGCACTTTCCTTAGTGGCCAAGCCCTTGCCTCTAGCAACTGAGAACAGATTTTATTGTTTAGAAGAACCTTATGCCACTTCAGAAACAATGAAATATATTTCTGAATGTTTTAAAATAATGCAAAATAATTTACTTTCCCTGGTAAAGACAACACACTATTTCCTACTTCAGATCAGATGGCAGCCCTGATGCATTATATGCTACTGTAATTCTCCCCTGAATCTTTATGTGACTATATGGTTCTTTGCTTGCTGCAGAGAATACAGACTTGGAGAACATAGGTGATGTGTTCCATGTCCCCAGACACTCCTGAATCCCTGGTTCCTCTCCTGCTCTGTGCAATGCCCTCTTTCATAGGGAGCATAGCCCTGGGACATTGCCAAACTTTCTGTACCCATTTGCCCATCTGAGGGCTGTGCAGGTCACCTCCCATGGCAAAGTCACAGGTGGGCAGCACAGTGCTGTGTTTGTGCTGCCAAGGACTGTGCAGGAGCAGCAGTGGTGTGGGGATCTCACCTCTGAACAGCAGTTGCTCTTCTTTCTGCTTATTATGTACATGACAGAGAAGGGAGTATGTTGATGCCAAGTCTGAGTTTGGATGATCTAACCCATCACTGAAGATATTTGAGAATGTATTTTTACAGAAATGTCTTTCATACATCTGGTGGCAAATTGCACCTGGAGAGCATTTCTGATTTCTATAAATCCGATGATGAAGCACATTAAGAACTTCATTTCCTTCAGAGCTGAAGCAAATATGAAAGCTCTTTCAGAGTCCTCAATTCATGATCATGTTTACACAGAACCCCATTACATGAAATAGAAGATTGGCTGAGGAGATCATTGAAACATGTCATGGTCCTATCACATGGCACTTCACTGCCACCTTGCCTCTGCTTCTCATACAGCTCTGAAGGACAGGGTTGATTCTCATCTGAAGACCAGGAAACTGAAGGCTATAAGAACAAATCACTGACTCAGAGACAATAAATGACACAGAAAATAAGAAGAATGGCAGGAATTTGAACCTAGGCATGTGGTTTACAAAAATTATTAATCATTTTATTATAAGGTTATAGACATTCTAGTTAACACGGTTCATTCACCCGTGGATACAGAAGGACCCAAGGTACCAAGTACCTATCTATGCACAGTGGTGAACAATGGTCTACATAAACATGCAACCTATAGTAATAATTAGAAGAATTACACATGTAACACCAAGTCCACTACAGTCTAAGCAAAGCAATTCAGGGCTAAACAGTCAACACTTCCCAGAGGACTCCAAGGTCATAAGGGATCTACACTCTATTTGTAAAATGTGACTCTTGTTTTTAGTCCAAGCCAGCAGTAGAAGCTTCAATGGATAATGGAGTCTTCAGGGTTCCCTCACTTCACAGAAAACAATGCATAAAAATCTGAATGAGGGCTGGAGAGATGGCTTAGCAGTTAAGTGCTTGCCTGTGAAGCCTAAGAACCCCAGTTCGAGGCTCCATTCCCCAGGACCCACGTTAGCCAGATGCATAAGGGGGCACACACATGTGGAGTTCGTTTGCAGTGGCTAGAAGCCCTGGTGTGCCCATTCTCTCCCTCTCTCTTTCTCTCACTGTCTCTCTGTCTGTCTCTCTCTCTCCTCCTCTCTGTCAGTCTCAAATAAATAAATAAAAATAAACAAAAAATTTAAAAATCTGAATGATTCAACTAATGAAATTTTAATAATGAATATACAATACTAAAGACTTGTCTTTTGAGGAGGACAGAACAAGGCTTAAAATGAGTGATAAAAATATGTATTCTGGTTCACTTAATCCCTCTACTGAGTATACAGTGTCTCCAGAGTAAATTAAATCAATGTGCTGAAGAAACACCTCTTGCTAACTGTAGCACAAATCACACTACTATCCAAAATAATCAAGGCAGGGAATCAACCTGTGTCAATGGATGGATGAATGAAGAAAGAAAATGTGGTTTATATATACAAAATGGAACAATATTTAGCCTTAACACAGAAGGAAATCATGTCATGTGAAGTAATGCAGATTGACACAGAGGACATACTAAGTGAAATAAATGATGCAGAGACAGACAAATATTGCATGACCTTGCTTTCCTGTGGGATTTAAAAACTGAACTCATAACTAAAGGTGCAATGGTGCATGTACGGACCCACAAGGTAGGGAACTTGAGGGTCAGTTACATACCACTGTGACTACAGTTAAAGGCAATGTTCCATATTTTTGAAACTTTGCTAAAAGTGCAGATTTTAACCCTACTCAGCACAAAAGTGATAAGAATGTGAGGCTGTGCATAATTTAATAAGTCTGACTCAAGAATCCCACAGTATATGCATATTTCAAAACAATATGCTGGGGCTGGAGAAATTGTTCAGCAGTTAAAGTTCTTGCCTACAAAACCTAAGGACTGGAGTTTGATTCCCAAGTACCAAAATAAAGCCAGACATGCTAGGTGAAAAATGTGTCTGGAGTTTATTTGCAGTGGCTAGAGGCCCTCACATGCCCATTCTCTCTCTCTCTCTCTCATAAAATAAAATAGTTTTAAAAAAGATAAATACAATTTGTTTTAGTTGATACTCTTCCCATCTCCTTCAAAAATAAAATAAATGCACATACTCACAAGAGAAAAAATGTGTATATATTTCAAAAAGTTGGGAGTAAAGGGCACATTAAGCCTGAACTATTCTAGAGGGAATCAAGTCCAATGGAGCCAGTGGAAGAAAAAGTAAATAGAAAACTCACTAACATAATCACCAGTTCTTTGACAAGATTTTAGAAATGGATAGGCTGGACTGGAGAGATGGCTTAGCGGTTAAGGCACTTATGTAAAAAGTCTAAAGACGTAGGTTCATTTCCCCAGGACCCACGGGAAACCAGCTGCGCAGGTGGTGCATGAATATGGAGTTTGTTTATAGTGGCTACAGGTCCTAGAGCACCCATTCTCTCCTCCCTCTCTCTTCCTCTCTCTCTCTCTCTCCCTCTCTCTCTCTCTCACTCATAAGCAAGTAATTAAATAAATAAGTAAAATGCATAGAATGATATTGTCAAGTTACCTGGCACAGGCAACTTAAAGAATAGTTATTTTGGCTTTATTTCCTGGGAGTTCTGTCCATCCTAAAGTGAAAGGTGTGCCGGGGTTCAGGGTTATGGGATCAGGTATCAGGGTATCTTCTCTTTCTGTGACTATAGACCAGAAAGCAGAGAAAACTAGACTGGAACCACAACAAAGCTATAATTTCAGTGACCTATTTCTTCCAGTGAGTCCCAGTTCTTAAAAGCTCCATACTCTCCCCAAACAGTCACCAAGAGCAAGCACCCAACAACCAAGCTGGGGAGGACATTTAAGACTGAAGCTATAGAAGAATACTAGAATATCCCTGGAAAGAACTCAGAGCCAGTGTTAGTAAAGAACCCAGTCATTAGATCAGAGTTGCTTGGGGCACACCCTTGATATGTTGGGCTAAGTAGTTCTTTGATTGGTGGGGGGTGAGTCAAGTGCATACACTGCGGATATATTAACCATTTTTGGTCTGTTTTTAGGGACCAACCACAGCAGTTTAGTTGTGAAAATCAAAAAGTACAAACTGGTAATAAATATTACTAGGAGGAAAATAAGTGCAGGTTAAGAACCATTGCCTAAGCCCTACTTACACTGCTAATGAGAAGGTAAAGATATGCCATTCCATGTCAATAAATGAAAAAATTCATAATTTACCAAAGATGACACCAGAAAACAAAATTTGAAAATATTCTATATAAATTAAAATTGTATATTTTGTAACTGAACTGCTTCCCACAAAGGTACCTTGAGGCACAAATTCTTCACCACTAAACTCTATCCAACTTCAAATGGGGCTATAATTCCTATCGTATACAAAATTCTTTCAAACACTAAACAGTGAAAATTTTCAACTTTATATGAGATTAGAATAGCCTTACTACCTAAAGTTCAAAAGACTATCAACAAGAAGATGTATGAGCAGGACAGTGTTCTTCAGGAATCGAGTCACAGCAATCAAAACCAAGTATTAACAAGTCAAACAACCACACAGAAAATGGCAGACACAGCTTGATAAGTTGTGCCATATATCCAGAGAGCAAGCTTGGCAAAACATTTTCCACTAAAGAAACAAAGAAGGACAGAGAAGGTGAAGTTTTTTAAACTGCCAGAAAAAAAATGATGAAATGCAAAATTATTTTCTTGAAATAGTGTCCTAGAATTGAAAATACCAGGGCTGAAGAGATGGCTTGGCAGTTAAGGCACTTGTCTGTGAAGCCTGAGGACCAGAGTTTGATTACCCAGTACATATGTAAGCCAAATGCACAAGGGGGATGCGTGTGTCTGGAGTTCATTTGCAGTGGCTGGAGGTGCTGGCATACCCCTTTTTTCTCCCTATCTGCCTCTCTCTCTCCCTCTGTCTTTCAAATACGAAAGTAAATAAAATGTTTTTTTTTATTTTTTTATTAACAACTTCCATGATTATAAAAAATGCCCCATGGTGATAACATCCCTCCCCGACTTACCCCTTTGAAATTCCACTCTCCATCATACACCCCTCCCCATCTCAATCAGACTCTTTTACTTTTGATGTCTTGGTCATTTCTTTCTCTTATGATGGTCTTATGCAGGTACTATCAGGCACTGTGAGGCCATGGATATCCAGGCCATTTTGTGTCTGGAGGGAGCATGTTATATGGAGTCCTGCCCTTCCTTTGGCTCTTACATTCTTTCCAACACCTCTTCCACATTAGACCCTGAGCCTTGGAAGCTATGATACAGATATTGCAGTACTGAGCACTGCGGTCATTTCTTTCCATCACCATGATACCTTCTTAGTCTTCCCAAGGTCACGGCCATCTGACAAGAGAAGATTCTCAACCAAAAGTGAGAATAGTATTAATATAAGGGTGTGAACATTAGCAGAAGTGCTTACTGGGAAGTTTGATAAGCATAGTATATACATTTGGCCAGCCGGCAGCAGACATTACAACTCTAGGGCTTATGACTACCCCTGTTTTTAGTTTTCAATATCAGGGATGTATTCCACCAGCTTCATTTTTGTTGCTCAGTATTATTTTAGATACTTGAGGTTTTTTGTGATTCCAAATGAATTTCTGGATTGTTTTTTTTC
This sequence comes from Jaculus jaculus, assembly GCF_020740685.1. Lineage (NCBI taxonomy): Eukaryota > Metazoa > Chordata > Mammalia > Rodentia > Dipodidae > Jaculus > Jaculus jaculus. The sequence goes on along the minus strand of NC_059103.1, from coordinate 60,019,323 downwards.
TATTTCCTTGAAGAATGCCATTGGTATTTTAATGGGGATTGCATTAAATGTGTAGATTGCTTTTAGTAAGATTGCCATTTTCACAATATTGATTCTTCTGATCTAGGAACAAGGAATGTTTTTCCATTTCCTAGTATCCTCTGCAATTTCTTGCTTGAGTGTTTTATAGTTTTCATTGTCGAGATTCTTTCCTTCCTTGGTTAGGTTTATTCCAAGGTACTTTATTTTCTTTGATGCAATTGTGAATGGGAGTGATTCTTCGATTTCATTCTCTGTGTGTTTGTTGTTAGCATATAGGAATGCTACTGATTTCTATGTAGTTATTTTGTGTCCTGCTCCATGGTTATAGGTTTTTATCAGCTCTAACTGTTTGCTGGTAGAGTCTTTAGGGTCCTTTATGTATAAAATCATGTCTTCTGCAAATAATGATAACTTGATCTCTTCCTTTCCAATTTGTATCCCTTTTATGTGCTTCTCTTGCCCTATTGCTATGGCTAGAACTTCCAGTACAATATTAAATAAAAGTGGGGACAGTGGACACTGTTGTCATGTTCCTGATTTTGGTGGAAAAGCTTCCAGTTTTTCCCCATTTAGTGATATGTTGTCTGTAGGCTTGTCACAAATAGCCTTTATTATATTGAGATATGATCCTTCTATTCCCAGTCTCTGTAGGGCATTTATCATGAAGGGATGTTGGACTTTGTCAAATACTTTTTCTGCATCTAATGAGATGATCATATGATTTATTTTTCCTTCAGTCCATTTATATAAGGTATTACATTTATTGATTTGCATATGTTGAACCATACCTGCATCTCTGATATAAAGCCTAATTGGTCCTGGTGAATGATCTTTCTAATATATTGTTGAATTCTGTTTACCAATATTTTGTTGAGAATTTTTGCATTTATGTTCATGAGGGAGATTGGTCTGTAATTTTCTTTTTTTTTGTTCTATCTTTGCCTGGTTTTGGTATCAGGGTGATACTGGCTTCATAGAAGGAGTTTGGTAGGATTCCTTCTTTTTCTATTTTATGGAAAAGCTTAAGAAGCAATGACATTAGTTCTTCCCTGAAGGTCTGGTAAAATTCAGCAGTGAATCCACCTGTACCTTTTTTTATTTGGGAGATTTGTGATAGCTGATTGGATCTCCATACTTGTTATAGGTCTATTTAAGTTATTATCCTCATCTTGATTCAACTTAGGTAGGTCATATAAATCAAGGAAATCATGTGTTTCTTTCAGATTTTTATACTTAGTGGAGTATATGTTTTTATATTATGTTGAAGTCACCCACTACCACTGTGTTTGGTGTTATCTGTGACCTTAGTTCTAATAGTGTTTGTTTGATGAATTTGGGAGCACCCATGTTAAGTGCATATATGTTTAGGACGGTAATGTCCTCCTGTTGGAGTGTGCCTTTAATCAATATAAAGTGACCTTCCTAATCTTTCTTGACTAACGCTGGACTGAAGTCTACCTTGTCAGATATTAGGATAGCAACCCCTGCTTCTTTTCTAGGCCCATTTGCTTGAAACACCATTTTCCAACCTTTCACCCTAAGATAATATCCATCCTTTGTAGAAAGGTGAGGTTCTTGGAGACAACAAATTGTAGGATCTTGCTTTTTAACCCAGTCTGCAGACCTATGTATTTTGTTGGGGCATTAAGGCCATTGATATTAAGAGATACTATTGAAAGATGTGTATTTATGTTTGCCATTTTTTTTAGTTCTGGTTCTACCTTTGCTCTCTTGCATTAATTAGTATTTGAGTATTGTTTGTTTTTTCCAGGTTCCTTATATGTGTGCTTTTCCTTCTCTTCAGAATGGAGTATTCTTTCAAGTATTTTCTGTAGAACTGGTTTTGTCTTCAAATATCCCTTTAGCCTGCTTTCGTCATGGAATATCCTTATTTCTCCGTCTAATTGAATGGATAGCTTTGCAGGATAAAGTAACCTTGGTTAACAGTTGTTATCTTTCAAAACTTGGAATACATCACTCCAAGCCCTTCTGGCTTTTAATGTTTGTGTTGAGTAATCTGCTGTAATCCTGATGGGCTTGCCTTTGTAGGTAACTTGATTTTTCTCTCTAACTGCTTTCAATATTTTTTATTTGGATTGTGTGTTTGGTAGCTTAATTATAATATGGCGAAGAGAGTTTCTTTCCAGGTGTTGTCTGGCTGGGGTTCTAAAGGCTTCCTGTATCTATATTGCCACCTCTTTCCCAATTTGGGGGAAGTTTTCTTTTGTGATTTTGTTGAAGATGCCTACTATGGCTTTGGAGTGAAATTCTTCTCCTTCTACTATTCCCTGAATTCTGATGTTTGATCTTTTCATCTTGAAATTCCAATTCATACCTTTCTATTAATTTGTCTTTCTCTTTGTTAGACTGTATTAGATCTGCCACCTGGTCCTCTAGTCTAGATATTCTGTCCTCTCCTTCATCCATTCTACTGGTGAGATTTTCTACAGAATTTTTTATTTAATTAACTGTGTTCTTCATTGGTAGTAATTCTGACTGTTTTTCTATATTATTTCTATTTCCTTATTTATGTCTTTTATTGACTTCATTATTTCATTAAATTGGTGTCCTGTGTTTTCTTTGATTCCTTTGATTTCCTCTTTGGTTCCTTTGATTTCTTCTTTGACTTCTTTGGACATATTTACAATCATTCATTTGAAATCTTTCTCAGGCATTTCCTCAAACTCGTTCTCACTGGAGGTCATTTCTGATGCATTAATACTTTTAGGTGGATTTATATTGTCTTGCTTTTTAGTGTTTCTTGTGTTATAATGTATATATTTTTGCATCTTGGATTAAGTTAATGCTTGGATTTTCTAGGTAGCTGGGTCTTCTTAGCTTTATATATTGATCTGATGTTATATATCTTCAGGGTAGGAGCTTAGGTGTTAGGTGTGGCTCTTAAGTCTCTCAGAGTATCTACAAAGGTGTTCCTAAGGGTTGGGTTTGCCTGCTGTGGTAGTATTCATGCAGGCTGAGTGGAACAAAATACAGATAGATTCTAAAATATAACTAAACAATATACACATCCAGTGAAAGACAGCACCAAGTATTTATGCAAGAGTAGGCATTATAACAACCAGATACTCTATCAACAAAGAGGTCTGTTGAGGGTTCCAAGTCAGCTTGTGACCAAGAGAGATGCTTCCCTGGTGCAATCCCAGTTACCTTTTTGGATGATTTTGGTCTCAGTTATGCGTCCCTCTTTGGTGCCCTGTGGGTTCACGTAGGCTGGCTGTATCGCTGGACTGCTGTTCTGTTTTCTGGAGCTGGGCACTGGCTTTTCATGTGGGGCAAGCTGAGCCTGGAAGCTGTGGCCCCACAGACCTGGCACTGCTGCTGCTGGAGCTGCCGCTGCTAGAGCCCCAGCTGCTGCTGCTGCTGAAGCTGCTACTGCTGGAGCCACTGCCAGTGCTGCTGCTGGAGCAGGAGCTGCTGTTGCTGCTGCTGAATTCACTGCCGCCAGAGCCACTGCTGCTGCTGCTGGATCCAGCACTGTCTATGCCAGAGCCAGAGCTGGAGCCACTGCTTCCACTGCCAGAATGGAATCTGCTGCTGCCGGGGCCACTTAGGCCTCCCTGTGCAGGCTCTGGATGCCCTGGATCTCTCCTACTTCTTTGCTGCCATTTTAGTTTCCTATATACTTAAATTTTTAGTAAAAGTGTGTATTTTGCTGGGTATTCTTTAGTTTTTTTCTCCCCTAGGCTGCTTTGGTGTGTTTCCTAAGCTGCCATCTTAACTGGAAGTCAATAAAATATTTTTTAAAAGAAAATATCAAAAGAAAAATGTACAGAGCACATCCTAAACTTGTTAGAGTGTCCAGTCACCCTTTAGAGAACATTACATAGAATCAGTTCAATAAACTCAGACAAGGCAAAGCTGGTTTCTTTGTTTAGCTTAAGACTGGACATTCTGTTAGGGATAATGCAACATGAAGTAAAATACTGTAAATATAAACCATATAATTTTCTGGTGTATCACTGCCTAGAAGAAAATGACATTTTCTTTGACTCCTTATTTGATATAATAATATAAGTTGATGAATCACTTACTTACCTACTTACTGCAGTATAAAAAGATCAATAGCTTCCTACGTACCAGCAATCATAATTTAAGAGACATAACAAAAATAATTTAAAACCAGTAAGTACAAGATGCAAAATAGATACATATAAAGACTAAAGTACTGAAGGGTTTATGTTTCACAATACTAAAAACATAGAAAGACACACAATAATTTGTAAGAATGTTAACTTCAATTTTGCATATTAATTCTCCTCATGTCAACCTCTTGTAATTCATTCCAATTCCAAACAAGATTTTATTGGCAAGTGTGTGTGTGTGTGCGTGTGTGTGTGTGTGTGTGTGTGTGTGTGTTACCATGTTTGTGGGTACACATGTGTGAGGGTGTGCATGCGTGTGTGTGGGGTGTGTGTGTGTGTGTGTGTGTGTGTCCAGTGGCTGATGTCATATCCTTGTCAATCACCCAGCCAACCTTAGTTATTGAGACAACATCTCTCACTTGAGCCCAGAGATCACTGACTCAGCTAACCTAGCTAGCAATCTTTCCCCGAGAACTCCCTTGTATCTGTATTCAAAGTGCTGGAATTCTAGGAAAGCTGCCATGCCTGGCATTTACATGAATGCTGGTGCTGAATTCAGGTCCTCACGTTTGCTCAGCCATATGTTACTAAGTAGGCCATCTCTTCACCTCTACAAGCAAGATATTAAAAGACTTATTTACATGACAAGACCATATTACTTGAAAGATATCTAGAAAACAAAATTTCCACACAGGGTCAAATAATGACACCATAAAAAATTGTTCCACATTAATGATTTCCCCTGAATTTATAAATGGTAAAATATTTAATAATAAAAATGTTTTTCTAAAATTAAAATATTTTTAAAACATCTATGACCAAATGCCCAAATGCAAATAAAATTCACAAGTTTATGATAAAATGGGACTTCCATGAAGTTTTTTTTTTCATTTTAACTAAGGAATACATATTAATCAACAAAAAATACAAGAGTATGAAAAGAAAATGAATCAAGTATGATTATAAACTTCACATGAGAACAAAGACAAAAGCCAAAAAAGAAATTAGAAGCTTAAATTAAGTAGTAGTGAGGTAAAAGGTAGGTATGGTAGCTTAAATGAATGGCTCCCAGTATATTTGGGATTTTATTAAAGTTTGTAATTTAGATCTGCAGCCACCTGACTGAAGGAGATGTCATTGGACAGATATTAAGGTCCAGCCCTAAGGGTGTGGTGGAGGATTTGGTACTGCAATTTAAAGATATGTGTTGCATACAGATTCAGGTTCACTGAGATGAACTTCCAGACCAGGCACAGTTATGGAGGAAGGGATTTATTGAAGCTTACAGATCCAGGGGAAGTTCCATAATGATAGAAGAAGCTGGCCTGCCTTCACAGGCCCAAGCAGAGAAAGAGAGAAGTATAAGCCAAGAAACCAAAAGCCACAGCACACTTCAGGAACTCCTCCTAGGTATACTTTGCATATCTTTAGATTGAAATCTGAAACCCACCACCACACCTAAAGATCCATCCAGTGACTTTGCCTCCAGCCAGGTGGCTAAAGATGCAAACTACAAACAAATAAACAACTGAATATATTGGGGGCCATCTATTCAAACCACCACAATAGGCAAAGTGGCTTAGATCTGCTCTTGTTTGTGATGTTTGTGATGTGTTAACCCCAAATTTGCAAGAATAAAGACCACCAACCACAAATTATGATCAAATTGAAGGAAAATTTAAATTGTGCATGATAGATCTGGTCCAGGGGCTGCCTTCCTAAGGTGGGGGTGTAGAAAGCAACCCCAAGTCAACTTCTCAAGCTCTTTTTATAGGGAAAAACCATAGAAATCGCAGGGTAGGAGGTTTTCAGAGGTAAGCAAGCATGGTGACAAAGCAGACCAGCCATTACAGTTAAACTACTTCCTGGGACATTATCGATACAAAATCCTAGGAACAGTAACCAGGGAACAATTTGTGGCCCCAGCTCACACATAGAAAATTAGAGAAACAGAAACTTAACTTAGTCATTATATCAAAATAGATGTTGCTGTTAAAATGGAGTCAGATTGGCTCTTTATTTCCCTTTTTCTGATGTATTCTTGTCAAATCTTTGATAGTAGGTTTCTATTTCCATTGACTGTATTGGTTGATAATGTTTATGAAGAACAAGTATTTTAGTAGTTTCTATCTGGGTGGATACAAAATTAATAATGTCCCAGAAAATGTATGACCCAGTCAATTTTTATGGTAAGACAAGTACTAAAGGTCCCCTGCAGTTGAGATAAGTGTTGTTACCCAGGGGGACAAATTGAACAAATATTGATATTGGTGACCTCTTTGGGATTTCTTTAGCTACTGACAGAGATAAGTTCAGCTTCTTAGCAGTTAACTCTTATAGTGAATTAACATATTTTCAATCTTCCCAGTCATAACCCCTTATTTTTTAACATGTAATTTTTTAACATTTTAAGAGTAGGAGAATCTTGAATTTTTTTCCTTGCCTATGATTTTAATTACTTTCAGTGTGTCTTTGGGGGGACCAACAGTAAAAGTTGGCCATGCAGTCTAGGACAGTGGGCTTGGTGGAGGACATCCCCCCAGAATGAATTTCCCACTATGTTGGTGTTGTAGAACAGACATAAAGGCAAAGCCTTATCATTTATCAGCCTTAGGACTGTGAGTCACATATATATTCATATATATATGCACATATTCATTCTAAATGTTCTTTACCTATAGACTCCAGACATATTTTTACCTTACACCTTCATTCATTTATTCAGAGGCTATGCATTCTCATTTTAAATTCCTTGTGGTTTCATTTTCTTGTGTGTGGCCTTTCATCTTGGCTGCCATGTTGGCAGAAAACATGACCTGGGCCTTGGAACATCCTCAAGGTGTGCACCCCTGAGAGCAATGCTTCACTCTGGGAGGCTCAGAGAGAAGGGTCCAACTTCTGAATTTGGCTTCGGGGGGGGGGGGGTCTCTATCTCGCTGGGGCCTCCATTATATTAACCCAGAATTCATAAGAATAAAGACCAGTGGCCACAACTTATGGCCAAATTGAAGCAAGCATTTAATTGTGTACAATAGGTCCCATCCAATAGCTGCCTCCCTAAGGTGAAGATGTAGAGAATAGTCCCAAGTCAGCTTCTCAGGCTGTTTTTATAGGGAAAAACCATAGAACTCACATGGTAGAGGGCTTTCCAAGGCAAGCAAGTGTGGTGACCAAAGCAGACCAACTGTTATAGTTAAACTACTTCCCAGAGCGTTATGAATACACAATTCTGGGAAAAGTACCCAGGGAACAATACAGGGTTCCAGCTTAAACATGGAAACTGAGATTAACCGAAACTTAACTTAGTCATTATATAAAAATGGCTCTTGCTGTTAAAATGGAGTCAGGATGGCTCTTCAGCTGATGGTGGCTTTTTTTTTTTCTCTTTCTTTGATTGGATCCATGAAAGGGGGCCAGCTTTATTACACCATTATGGAACTTCTGGATCTGTAAGTCTAAAATAAATCCCATTTCTCCCACAAACTGTGTCTGGTTTGAAACTTCATCCCAGCAGCATGGATTTGACTATGACAGGCCTCAAATCTGATAACATGAACAAAAATAGATCAGTAGAATTGTGTGCCTGGATATTTTTTGCCACATGAATATGGAAATAAGAAATAGAAACCTTATCTATAAAGATTAGGACATAGGACATAAGAAAACTAGTAATGAGTTTTAAAAACACTTTAAAGAACCAAAATGGGATATTAGCATCCTGTGATTTTATTTCATGAGTAGTTAAACACTTTAGAAGTGTTTTAGTCCCTCAAGGTAAGGTTGAACAGTGTTTAGTGACACAGGGTAAGTGGGTGTGAAATCTTCATAGTGTTTCGCCAATGAGCTTTTTGTCCCTGCAGAACAATACTATTGCACTCAACCTCTTTCCCCTGGCTACATAGTCATCTTATTAGATAATAGCTGATGCTGAAGAAACATGTTGCTTTTCTTTAAACTCTTCCAAACTGTCACAGCAGCTGTTTCAATGAAACAGGCAAGGCTATAGTAGAGCTTTGGAGCACTCCAGTAGAGATGGTATCTGTTGGCCTCATAGCACTGTAATTATTAGGGTCACTTCTATCCTGATAGCATTTTCTCAAAACCATGATAGGCTTTCAGATAATCTACATATGTATCTATATAAAATCTCTCTCCCTTTCTCTCTCTCCACACACACACACATATACATACACACACACACACACACACACACACACACACACACACACATATATATATATATATATATATATATATATGTTACATCTATTTAATTTATAATCTACCTGTCTATTGATCCATTTATTTATTGATTGGTTTTGTTTCTTTGAAACATGGACTCACACAGTCCAGGCTATACTTGAACTTATGTTCTTCCTGCTTATACATCTCAAATGTTGGTATTACAAGCATGCAGCCTCACTTCCAGCCCACTGAATTTTGTTTGGACAGTTTTATTCTATTGCATAAGGAGCAGAAACATCTTAGCTTTGAATGAGTTGTTTTCCAACGTTGATGTTGCAGAAATCACATGTCTGCCACACACTGATATGCTATTGAGTGACAGGATAGTTCATGTCAAGTACTAAGAACACAGGGACTTCTTCAACATTCAGAGAATGTTGAAGTGACAGTGTTTTATCCTTCCACCCTACCCTATCCCTTCCTTGAAGAAAGAATGAAATTCTTGGCACGTTCCAGTCTGACATAGCCTTCTTCCCAGGTCCTTTTCACCCCTCACTCATACCTCTTGTCAGTCAGGTTACCTAATGGACACTCACTGGGCACCCACTGTACAAGAGGCAAAATGACACCACAAGAATCTGAGGACTTGGCATCTACCCCTCCTCATCACCAGTTTTCATTATCTAGTTGTAGTGGTTTGATTCAGGTGTCCCCCATAAACTCAGGTGTTCTGAATGCTAGGTTCCCAGCTGGTGGAGATTTGGGAATTAATGTCTCCTGGAGGGAGTGTATTGTTGAGTGCGGGCTTATAGGTATTATAGCCACTTTCCCCATGCCAATGTTTGGCACACTCTCCTATTACTGTTGTCCACCTGATGTTGGTGAAGGGGTGATGTCTATCCTCTGCTCATGTCATTGTTTTCCCTGCCATCATGGAGCTTCCCCCTACAGCCTGTAAGCTAAACTAAACCTCTTTTTCCCACAAGCTGCTCTTGGTTGGGTAATTTCTACCAGCAATGTGACTACAACACTAACCTAATTTCTTGTTTATCCATTGCCTCAATTAGAAAACAATTATCAAAACACTCCTAGGTTACTTCATATAGCAATTTAAAGAACAGAGGTGTGATGTAACTTTGCTGCCAGCAGCCAGGTTCTAAAACAAAGGAAGGGACCATTTAAATATGAAAGTGCAACCCAAAACACTGACTGTAGAGAATACGAAAGAAAATCATTCAAGCTCACTCTTCCCACCTGGCTTATGTATTAATAACTGTTGGTGAAAGTGACAAGTCCAGTCTGTCATTCTGTGGTGAACATTTCCTACTGAAGTATAGGATTCATAAGCCCTACCTCAGCTCATCTCACATCAACTTGTATTTACAAAAGGTGTCTTTCTTTTTTGACCAAGACAGACTATTCTATAGATTCCATGGAAATGGCCAACACACTGTCTACCTAATCAGAATCAGAGAGCAAAGCTGTATGCACAAACCTTGCAGCACTATGTGCTTCAAACTTTCTCATTTTTAAATCTGTCCTTAGCTTCCTATTAAAATCACCCATTTGTCTCTGTCCTCTCTGTGGGTTCAGAGAGCCTCATTGACTACAACCATATTTTTATAGGCACAGGCACATCTGCTCATGGCCCTGCTATTCAGAAGACAGGATGTGTCCCCTTTTTACATCTTGCACTTCCCAGCATGCTGCTGTGTTTATAGAAGGTCAGCTGTGCTCAGTTCACAACTTGTGTCTTGGCTCCTGTGCCTTTATAAAAGCTATCCTCCTCCATCCATTACATAAATTCCTGTGCCCTGTGACATATATCTACCAGGGAAGGGCATATATTGTCACCTTCTTCTGAGTATACATGACATCTCCTCCAGGACACACATAAGGTCTGCTCTGACACATAAGAATACATGTATACATGTATGTGCATGTATTCGCACACATAGAGCATTCTCCTGATGAGTTAATACCCATAAGTATGACACACTGTGATCACAATTTTGTTGCGCCTGGATGCATTGACCCCAGAGGTCTCAGACAACATGGGCACACACCAGCAGTGTGTCCTAAATCTACAGGTTATTTTGGCCAACTATGGTCAGGCCAGACCACAACTGATCAGACCTGCTGCAGTACAGATGCCAGATGGTCAATCTGCCTTGTCCTCACTTTTTCTCCTTATGAGACTTAGTGACTATATAGACACTACTCATAGCTGATGCTACAGGGTTATGCAGGCCTTGATGCCGGGATTCTTTTAATTGGTATTGCATTAAATCTGTATGTTGCTTTTGGTAAGATTGCCACTTTCATAATGTTAATTATGCCTATCCAGGAGGATTTCCATCTTCTCAAGTCCTCCTCAATTACTTTCTTGAGTGTCTTTATGTTTTCATTACATATGGCTTTCACAACATTGGTTAATGTTATTACAAGGTAGTTGTTGTTGCTATTGAAAATGGGACAGACTTGCTATTTTCTTTCTCTCTATCTTTTCCCTTTGTGTATAGACAGGCTACTGATTTTTATGTGTTAATTTTGTATCCTGCTACTTTGCTGAAGGAATTAAACACCTTTAGGAATTTTGAGATGGAGGCTCTTGAGTCACTTATGTATAGGATCATATTGTCTGCAAATAGAGATAACTTGACTTTTTCCCTTCCAATTTGTATCCCTTTTATTTATTTCTCTTGTCTTATTGTTTGGGCTATGACTTCTAGTACTGATGTTGAAGAGCAGAGGTGAGAGTAGGAATACCTGTATTGTTCCTGATCTCAATGGGAATTCCTTGAGTCTTTCCCCATTATTATTTGGGCTTTAGGTACATTATATATAGCCTTTATTATGTTGAGATATAGACCACCCATGCCTATTCTCTCCAACATTTTGATCATGAAGTGATGTATTTTTTTGAAGGCCTTTTCAGCATGTGTTGAAAAGATCATGTGGTTTTTGTGATTAAGCTTATTTATATGGTGTATTATATTGATAGATTTCTGTATTTTGAATCAACCCTGCTTTCTGGGATAAAGCACACTTGATCAAGTTGAATAATGCTTTTGATGTGTTGTTGAATTTGGTTTGTGAGGATTTTGTTCAGGATCATTTTGTGTAAGTTTATCATGAATATAGGCCTATAGTTTTGTGTTTTGTTTTGTTTTTCTCCTTTTATCTCTGCCTGGTTTTGGCATTAGGGTGAGACTAGCTTCATAAAAAGAGATTGTGAGTGTTCCCTGTCCTGTGATTATGTGGAACAGTTTGAGGAAAATCAGTTTTGGTTCTCCCATAAAGTTTTGATAGAATTCAGCTGATAAGCCATCTAGTCCTGGACTCTTCTTTTGGGGAAGGTGTTTGAGTACCTTTTCAATCTTGAAGGGTGTGATATGTTTGTTTAGGAGATTAATCTGCTCTGAGTTTAATTTTTTCAGGTGGTATGTATCTAGGAATTTATCCATTTCTTCCAGATTAGCCATTTCCATGGGCTGCTGAGAAGAATGTGTATTCTGTAGATTTGGGGTAGAATATTCTCTAGATGTCCATTAGATCTAGTTGATCTATGGTGCTGTTGAGCTCACTTACTTCCCTGATGATTTTCTGTTTGGATGATCTATCTATTGCTGATAGTAGCGTATTGAAGTCCCCAACTATCATGGTGTTGGTGTCTATTTATGTTTCATTGTCAAGTAGGTTTTTTTTTATGAATTGTGGTGTACCAGCGTTTGGTGCATATAGATTGATGATTGTGATAACCTCTTGTTGGATCATTACCTTGATGAGTTAAGAACTGGCCTTCTTTGCCCTTTATGATTACTTTCGGTTTGAAGTCGATTTTATCTGATATTAGTATAGCAATGCCTTGGAATATCATTTTCCACCCTTTCACCCTGAGGTGGTATCTGTCTTTGGTAGTGAGGTGAGTTTCTTGAAGACAGAAGATTGAGAGGGTCCATTTTTCTGATATACCATGCGAACTTGTGTCTCTTGATGAGTGAATTAAGCCATCAATATTTAGGGTAATTACTGTGATCTTTGATTTAATTGCTACCATATTGTGGTGCTTTATGGGGTTTGGTAATTTCTTGGATGTTATCATTTTTTGAGCCTTCTCTAGGTTTGTATATTGTGGTCTGCTTTTTGGAGGCTCTTGAGATTGGCTCTTTGACTCTTCTGTGTGGAGAATTCCATGAAGTAGTATCTGTAGGTTGGGCTTTGTGTTCATATAGTTGTAGAGCTAACTTTTATGTGAAAAGTTTTTCTTTCACCACCTATTATGAGGGATACTTTTGCTGGGTTGGAAGCTACATGTTCCTATATGTTGTAGTGTTCCATTGAGGACTCTCTGGCTTTCAGGGTTGACATTGAGAAATCTGATATAATTGTGAGGGAGTTACTTTTATATGTAATGTGTTGTTTTTCTCTTGTTGCTTTTAGGACTTTCTCTTTGTTTTTGTTGCTTAGAGTTTTAATGATTATCTGTCTTGCTGATTTTCTCCTTTTGTCCAGTCTTTTGGAGTTCTGTTAGCTTCTGATATGTTGATGGGACTCTCTTTTGAGAAGGTGAGAAAGTTTTCTTTGATAATTTTGTTGGATAAACTATTCATGCCTTTGGCCTGAAATTCTTCCCCTTCTAGTATACCATGATCTGAATGTGGGGACATTTAAGGGTATCCCACATTCCCTCATGCCTGTTCACAAAAAAATTTTTGGACTTATTCAAGTTTCTTGACTCATGAACTGTTTGTTCTGTCTTGTCTTCCAGTTCTGACATTTTGTTCTCCATATGACTGATTGATCTTGAGGGCTTCTAGAGAAGTTTGGACTTGTTCAATTTGCTTTGTATTTTCTATATATTTTTTTATGTATAGTATCCATCCCTCTGATGAGATCCCTTTTTCGGTCATTTTCTGATTTTCTTAATGTTTCTTAGAATTCATCCTTGTATTTATTTATGTCTACATTGAGTTTAGCCAGCTTATTATTGAGGTCTTCTGTTTTTTTGGGGGGTCTCTTTCAGATTACTTAATTCTCTTTTAAAGTCTCTCTGAGTTGTTTCCTATTAGGTCCAACCTAGTAATGACAGCATTCACACAATTATTGGTCTTTCGTTGTGCAATATTTCCATAACAAGGACCACTTGGGTCAAGGCACCTGTCCTCCTTTGGTACAAAGGGGTAACAACCCCATGCATTTTCTGCTTATTGCTTTGTCAGGATCACATATCTTGTGACTTCATTTGGGGGTTCTGATCCTGTTGTCTCTTCTGTGTTTTTTTTAAATATTATGTATTTATTTGAAGAGAGATAGGGAGAGAGGGACAGGGGGGGATGAATAGGCATGCCAGGGTCTCCAGCCACTGTAAATGAACTCCAGACATATGTGCCCCCTTGTGAATCTGGCTAATGTGGGTCCTGGGGAATTGTACCTGGGTCCTTTGGTTTTGCAGGCAAATTCCTTAACTGCTAAGTCATCTCTCCAGCTCCTATGTGTGGGTCCCTGGATCCTTGGGGCCATTGTTCCCCAAAGGCATCCAAGCAACTGTGAAAAGCAAGGACATGAGCACAAGGAAAGAGCAACTTTTAGGAGAAAGTCTCTGTGAACAGATCAGTTTATTCAATAGGGAAATGGGTTTATAAGCAGTTAAGAGTGGAAAAGAGGATCCTAAGGGGATTGGTTGGTTCAAAGGTTGCTAGCTGATGCCTAGGGAGATTTATCCCTACACTTAGGGAGTCAGGTGATCGACATAATGGTGAGAAGAGGGTCATAGGGGGAAGGGCTGTGTGAAGGCTGCTGGTGGATGAGCAGTTTTCTAAGCAACTGGCCAAAGGTCACAGGGCTATGGGCAAAGCCTAAGTTCAGGTGTGCTAGGCTCGGAGAGAAAGTGGCCTCCTGTGGCCCAGGGGCCCTTAGTCATTCCTGGCAGCTCAGGCCTATCTCCTGAAGGCTCCAGCATGTACCTGGCAGTGTCTGGAAACTCCCCATTTCTTTTTATAATGGGGCAGTGTCATCCTGAGTGAGTTCTTCATAATTTACCATAGGTACAGATAGAGCTAGGTGGTGTATGAGGACCTGATTAGCAGCAACCTCAGCAATATTAGTTATTTGTTATCTGAGAAATTTTATGAGGCAGGGGGCTACAAGCAATAGGGTTCCTATAGCAATGAGGGTGCTAAGGAGCAGGAGAAGCCAAGTGACTAAAGTATTAGAGAACTAGCTGGTGGGGTCCTCAGGCTTCTAGATGTGAAGCAGCTCCTTGAGGAGTTTTTTGAGAGTTTTAACAGTTTGTTTAACAACATTTGATTCATTTAAAAAAAAAAAACAACATAATTTTCCTAAGACCACACATGTCCCTCCATGTTCAGGAGCAATGAGGTCTAAGGCTAGACAGTTTTGAAGTACCACACCTGCAAAAGAGTTCAATTGTCTCTGGATAGATTGGTCACCTGAAGCACCCAGAGACAGTGTCATACTGAGGCACATCAGTAGAGGGATGAAAATCTCTCTCAGTTGGCACAAACAGAGTTTGTAGGCTGCTTCCTTTTCCTTGTAGAGATACACCTGTCAAACAATTAGGACTGGGGAGAAGAAATATTTATGAATGGGCTGGTTACACCCTTGCACCCAAGGAGAGTGGGTGTCTTGGCAGATGTGGTCCAGTTATGGAAAAAAATGAACAGGCATTCAGCTCTGGTTGGCTTAGAGCTGGACAGACAGACAGATATAACTTGACTGTCATCAAAGAGGGAAAGCCCTGTCCTTTGCAGCGCCAGGAGCTCAGAGTACACATGGAAAAACAGTTCTTTGGAACTGGGCAAGAGATTTAAAAAGTTCCTGTCCTTTTTACCTTCAGGGGTACTTTCTCCCTACTCTATCCCCCTTCACTTTTCCCTTTCATGAGAACATATTCTGACTGATGTTAGGAGACAAGAAATCATTTACTACTTCCTGCTGAATGGGGCAGGAAATTGTGGCAGTTAGAGAGTCTCTCCTAGAGAGGGGAAATATTCTAATGGACCCTGGAAGTGTATTGATGGAGGGCAGGAAGATAGTCTTGGAAGAGACCATTTGGGAGAAAGAATAAAAGTAAGGAATTAATGAGAAGTGAGCACATAATAAAATGGTCCTTCTTGTGATTGAGGGAGCCTAGGTAGTCAGAGTTGGATTGTCTCAAGACAATCTGAACACAAGCTGACTGAGATTTTCTTCCAAAACTGTTCATCAAAATGCACAGTGCAACACTAGTTTCACATGGCCTGAATATGTTTCCAGATGGCTTGTAAAACAGATGAGATATTAGGAGAGTTATCAGAAACATGTATACAACATTAAACCTTGATAATAGAGAGCTATTGGGTGGCATTAAAGGCTGCATAAATATATTTTTGTCCTCAGAACTTACTTATATATATTTTAGATTTAAAAATAACACTTGACATCTATAGTTACTTTTCTTTGTTATAGAATTAAAACTATAAGAGATGAGGACAACATGTCATAATGGGCCATTCATATATTTAAGGTATTTTTTTATCTTTGTTTACACATTTCTATCTGAGTGTACAAGACAAAGCAGACAGCCAAAATTTAGTTAAGGATTAATTTTAGAGATCACTAATGGCTCTCCAACGGAGACTTTAGGGACCCAGGAGTAGCCCTATAGCTTACTGATGTTTTCTGTCTGTGAGGATGAGTCAGGGCTGAGATGGCATGTAGTTTTCCCTTCTTTGGGAAGCCAGGAGGATTGGTTGATCCTCAATTGTGCCTCCTGTTTCAGAATACAAACAATTTTGTTTGGGTCTCCATATCCTCCCTGCTCAGGAAGACAGGCAACTTACCATGGTGCCAGTGTAGAAGTGTCCCATCATCTCTAGTGGCCTCATGACCTGGGAGCACAGGCCAAACTATGGGGCTTTTTAGCTCTGATGATTTCAGTTGGCTTTGGCTTCTACATAGGTGACTGACACACTTACAAAGGAAGTTACACCAGCCTAGATGTATGTACATATAGAGCACATTTGATTACTGAAATAGATTTAGCTAAAGAATGGCACAAGAGCTTCTTAAGATCATTTTGCCCAACATTTTCAAATTTTGTTGTAAAAGGACAAGTAAGACAACATAAATTCTTAGCACTTGTTTGTAAACATCTTTGATTAGTTCAGATACCTGTGTGGGTACCTATTACCCAGAGAACATTGGAAACAGAACTACTGAGCATGAAGTTATTTCTCTCAGATGAGGACCATTGTTTGAGCATGAGGCTGTACCCTAAAGTACAAATGTCTTAAGAGTTATTTTTGCTATAAGCACTGGACTTGAGAGGCCAGAAATGATCAGTCACTTTACATACAATGGAGTCAATAGAGCAGAATCTGGTCTTTGTTGAACCAAAACAGCTAAGCTCTAATACAACTCTTGACAAAGCTGTTCTGAAAGAAAAAATACCATTTGACAACCAATGATTTTTGCTTAATCTTGATAGCCATTGAATTTATGCAAGATAGAAAATTTCATTAACATAAAACAATTTTATGTTTACCCATAGCTTAAATTTGACAAAGTTTAAGCAAGCTTTCCCAGCAAATTTTAACTAACAGGAGCATAAAGGTTATAGTGACTGAAATTAAATCACTTAGAATATCCTTAAGAGTTTGTAAACAGTTGAACAATCTTTAACTTTAGGCATGGTGTTTATGTTTAGCCTGAAAATTCTTTTCTACAAACACATATCTTTATCCACATACTTTAACATTATGATCTAAGTACTACTCAAAAAGCATTTTTAGCAAGTATTCTATGTCCAACATTGAAAATTTCCTTCCCAGTTCCTTCAATCAATTCATATTACCCCATAATTAACCATCTTTATTATAGGACTATTAAGAGAAACCAAGCCAAATGGATTAATCCTATTACTGACAACCAAGTAGTCTAGATTAAAGAAAATTTTATGTCATCATTACCTCTAACACACTTGGAAATGATTTTATTAGGATTAACTAAGGCAAATTTTGTTTCTGTCTTGAAGCAAGCTGGCCTAAAACTGAGGTCAATTGCCTCCTCCTTATAATTAGCAGGACATTGCAATCTTTTTAAAGTATCTGGCAAATTATAAGTCACCATGTCAGAGAGAATTTTGTTGTTTTCAATAATCCTCTGTGTAAGTTGAAGTTGACCTAGGACATAAACTAAGTAATTATATTTATGATCTCATGTAACAAAGTCTGGCATTGTTTATATAAAACTTCAGTTCACCATCGGCTTTAGTTAAATGCGACCTCTTTTTTTTTTTTTTTTTTTTTATTCCCTGCATCTTCATAGTGCTGGTGCAGCAGGCAGTGGCTGGGCAGGGCAGGAGCTCGAATACACCTTTGGATCAGTCACGCCCTACTCCCGGGTTCAGGTCTGGTAGGCAAGGAGGCAATGGCTGAGACATTGAGCTGCTTGCTGGCCCAGATGGCATTTGATCTTTGGGAGTGGAACGGGAGCCTCCCAAGACTGGCTTCTGAAAGGGAAAGAAGGGAAAGGGCCCCCCAGGACTGCCAGGGGCCACTGGGAAGGGAGGTATGCCTGCATGTGCTGAGGTGCCATTGTCTCAGTGTGCATAAGGTTGCCACCAGACCAGAGCCACTTTGGAGCACTTGCACAGCCAGTTTGCAGTCTCTGTGAACAGCTCAGTTTATTCAACAGAGAAATAGGTTTATAAGCAGTTAAGAGGAAGAAGAGGGTCCTAAGTGGATTGGTGGTTCACAAGTTGCTAGCTGATGCCTAGGAAGTCAGGTGCAGCAGGTAGGGAGAAAGTCAGGTGATCTACATAGTGGCAGGAAAAGGGTCACAGGGGTATGGGCTGTGTGAAAGCTTCTGGCTAATTAGGAGTTTCCTAGGCAACTGATCAAAGGTCACAGGGCTATGGGCAAAACCTATGTTCAGGTATGATAGGCTTGGAGAGGGAGTGGCCTCCTGTAATCTGGGAGTCCTTACCCATGCCTCACAGCTCAGGCCTGTCTCCTAAAGGCTCCAGCATGTGCCTGGCAGTTGCCAATACCTATGTTTTAATTGGAGAGGTCCATGGTAGGTTAGGCAACTTTACTGGAGTTCCTTTCATTTGATGTTTCATTTGTTGTTCATTTTGTGCTGGGTTCTGCCCATCATAGTGGGGGAATCTTATTTAATTCACAATGAAGCTGTAGTTTACCCTTGAAGTGTCTTCAGTGATTGTTCTATTTTATGTTTCACTAGATTAGGCTTTTGATGGCATGGGTCCTGTCTGCTCAGGCAGCATGGCCTAGACAACCAAGACTCAGAAACCTGGTAGTGGGATGAGGATATGGGAGACAGTGCAGTCCTTGAAGTGGGTGCAGGGCAGGGAGAGGAGATGGCACAGTTCTGGTGGCATAGTAGGTCAGAGACCTGGTGTCAGGGAAAGGGAAGATGAAGTGATGAAAGGGATTAAGGGAGGGAGGAGACTCAGTCAGAAGGAAATGGGAGAGGTGTTTGGCCCCAATCTGTGAAGAGCACAGGTAGTACAGCAGAGAACTTGGTGTGTGGTGCAGCAGCTGGGACAGGTGCTTGAGGGATCTGAGCAACTAGTGGGATGCCCAAGAGCATAGGAATCAGTGGATACCTTACTGTGACCCTCCGTGCCCTCCCACTAGGGGCTTTCTAGGACCTACTGACCCTAGAGCCCCACAGATCTTGCTTGGTATGACCCTGGTAACTGAAGCATAGTTAGATGGATGCCATCTTGACAAGAAGTCCAGATGCGGGCCTTGAAATTGAAGAACATTCTTTGTTGTGATATTTTTTTAGAAAAAGAACTAACAGAACACATAATAGAACAGAATGCAAGTGTGAAGCAGACAAAACGAAAAATAGGAAAGAAGTTTTCCCAAGGATGGTGAGGGCTTCATGGAGGAAAGTAACTCTGATTCTTAGGTGACTCAAGTGCCCCTTAGCAGACACTGCAAAAGGATTACATGCAAAAATATTGCAGAACTACAAGGACATCAAGAGACCAGTAGAGTCCAGAGTCTTCACTTTGTCAAATAGAACTTTTTGTCCAGAGGATCTCAAAAATAAGGGGAAAAAAGATACACAAGTCACACTATTCTGAGCACTTTACTGGACTTTGTCAGCCAGCTTGAATCCCCCATCCACCTAAAGAGAAAAGAAAGTGTGTGTGGCTGGGAAAATATGCCTGTCACAGACAAAAAAGAAGAGTGACTGTCACAGGTTGGTAGACACCATCATGAATTGAAGCATTTTGGGGAAGATGCTTTTCTGCATAGAATTATGGCAAGATGTGAAAGTGTGAATAATGAACAAAGTAATTTAGAATTCTGTACTGAGAAATGTAAGGTTTTCAAATTTTGAGAAAAAGTGACCAGGACACCAAATTGCTTTAGAAATGTTACCCCAGCAAGACCATGAATTTTACTCCATGAAAAGGCAGAAAATCAATGCTTCCAACCGTTTTAAAGGTTGCATTCATTTTTGGACATTTCCATTTTAGTAGAATCTCAGCATATTGATAGATTAAAAGTCGTAATCATTTTTTTGAAGGAAGCTCAAGAAGTTAGCCTTTTTTATGCGAGAGAGAGAGAGAGAGAGAAAGAGAGAGAGAGTGAGTGTTGGCATGCCAGGGCCTCCAGCCACTGCAATCAAATTTGAGACTCATGTGCCACATTGTGCACATGTATCTCTTGCTCATTTGTTTCACTTTGTGCATCTAGCTTACGTGGGATTTGGAGAGTCAAACATTGATCTTTAGGCTTCACAGGCAAGTGCCTTAAACGCTAAGCCACCTCTCCATCCATAAACATCTTAATCTCTTTTTGCATCTGTGTGTGAGTGTAGTGTGCATGCACTTGCACATGTGTCTATGTATATGTGAGAGCATATGTGGGCAGTAGTTCATGCATACTTGCATACAGAGGCCAGAAATTAACATTAGGTATTGTCCTTAATCACTCCTCACCTTACTTATCAAGACAGAGTAATTCATTTGAACCCAGAGCTCACCAATTTGTCTATTATAGTTAGTCAGCTTTCCCTGAGGATCCCTATGTATGCCTTCTGAGCAGTGGGATTATATGGGAACCACCATGCCTGCCCAGCTTTCATGTAGTTTCTGGGCATCCATACCACAGTCCTCTTGATTATGCCATTTATTTAGTAAAATAAATTCATGAAAAGCACTAGGGTAATTCAAACAAACAAACACACACACACACACACACAATATATATATATATATATTTGACTTCAGTAGTTACCAATTCCACAGCGAAACGACCATGAAGAAAGTATTCAGTATTTTTAATGTTCTTAGTACAGTTTTACTTGTAGATTAAGAATTCAGTTTTCCTTAGATTCATTTCTGAAAGGAAAACTTGACAAATGATCGAAGATAATAATTTAATTCCAGACAGTAATGCAGGCATCTAGGATTTATCCAGGTGTCAAACCTAGTCCATTTTATTACTGTTCCCCCTCCTTCATCTACATAGACTTATTTTTTGGTGTTTTCTAGGAGGTATACTTCTGCTATTCTGTATTTTTGCCCTAATTCCTCTAAAACACAAATTGTAATTGTCATTGATTGGAATTCTTCAACTCAAACATACTGACAAAGATTTCCCATATTCAATGAAAAGAAGTTAAAATATATATGGAGTAATGAGAATTAGAGCATTTCAGCATGAAAGAGAATTGGCACTCAGGAACTATGACAGCTTCCTCATTTAAACTGAGATCCATTGGCGTGGGGTTATCTCCCATGGCAACATGTGCAGAAGACATCATTCAAGCCACTTGAAAGTCTGATACTGAAAATGACTTATTCTGAAAATATACACCAAATGTAGAGCCATGAGAGGTATGTTTGGCCTGTCCTTGGCTCTCATGGCCAGATGTGAGTGGGAGATAACTCTTGTTTCCTCTTCCTCCAAAGGTTAGCTATATCAGGTGGAAGCTGTGCAATAAAGAAACCCGTTGTGATCCTAAGGGTACATTATTTAAAGCAGGGCATCCCAAACACAGGCAGACATTTATAGATGCAACATAAGAAGTGACCTAAAGGTAAAATTAATTTGTCTTGCAATATTTATTATGCAGTACTCTTAACCTATGGTGAACCAGACATACTTAACATTTCCCTCTCTTATAAGTTGTGTTATGATCACTCCACTTTTTTTTACTTGTTCTTTTTAAATTTTTCATTTATTTGCAAGCAGAGACAGAATGAGAGAGAGGGAGAGGAGACAGAGAGAGATTGGGCACGCAAGGGCCTCTAGCCCCTGCAAATAAACTCTAGATGTATGTGCCTCCTTATGCATCTGGCTTATGTGGGTACTGGGTAATTGAACCTGGGTCCTTTGGCTTTGCAGGCAAGTGTCTTAACTGCTAAGCCATTTCTCCAACCCATGAACACTCTACTTTTTTAAAAAATATATTTTATTTTTATTTATTTAGTTGAGAGAGAGAGAGAGATACAGAAATAGGTAGGTAGACAGAGAGAATGGGTGTGCCGGGGCTTTCAGCCACTGCAAATGAACTCCAGACGTGTGTGCCCCCTTGTGAATCTGGCTAATGTGGGTCCTGGGGAATCGAGCCTCGAACTGGGGTCCTTAGGCTTCACAGGCAAGTGTTTAACCACTAAACCATCTCTCCAGCCCTCACTCCACTTCTTTAACTTAGACTCAAATAAACCTTACAATTATTTTCAGGGGAAAATAATATCAGTAATATAAAAATATCCTTGAAATCTTTGGGTTCTGTTGCAGTGAGGTTTGTATTTATGGCAGAAATTACCTGACCAAGAGCAGCCTGGAGAAAAATAAAAAAGGTTTATTTTGGCTTACAGACTTGAGGGGAAGCTCCATGAAGGCAGGGGAAAACCATGGAATGAGCAGAGGGTAGGTATCACCTGCTGGCCAACACCAGGTAGACAACAGGAACAGGAGGCTGTGCCAAACACTGGTGTTGCAATCAGTTCCACACTGCCGGTAGAAATCACCCAACCAAGAACAGCTTGTAGGAAGAGAACACAAAAAAGAAGTTTATTGTGGCTTACAGGCTCGAGGGAGACACTGCACGATGGCAGGGAAAACTATGACATGAGCAGAGGGTGTATATCACCCCTTGGCTTACATAAGGTGGAAAACAGGAACAGGAGAGTGTGCCACATACTGGCATGGGGAAACTGGCTATAACACCCATAAGCCCACCCCCAGCAATACACCACTTCCAGCAGGTGTTAATTCCTAAATCTCCATAAGCTAAGAACCTAGCATTCAGAACACCTAAGTTTATGGGGGACACCTGAATCAAACCACCATAACTGGCAAGGGGAAATTGGCTATAAAACCAGTAAGCCCACCCCCAACAATACTATACCTCTGGGAGGTGTTAATTCCCAAATTGCCATCAGCTGGGAACCTAGCATTCAGAACACCTAAGTTTATGGGGGACACCTGAACCAAACCACCACAGATTCTAAATTCATTTGCTTAGGGTAAGCCATGTGATTATAGTCAAGTTAGTTGTTAAAACTGTAGGTACAGAGGATGGAGCTATAAGGACAGGTTTGTGCCCCCAGCAATAGACAATGACTGAGGTAGAGAATTCCTGGCGACAATGCCAGACATGACAGCACTGGGAGGAGGCGAGTGTGTTCAGCATTCATGACATGTCATGTGGGCATCAATACAGAAAGCAGGACTATTTGGGCCTCTCTCTCTCTCTCCACACACACACACACACACACACACACACACACAGACGAAATGAAGGATGCTTTGCTGCTTCATACTATAATTGTTATTTTCTCATTGCTATGGCCAAGTACCTGACAAAAACAATTTGTGGAAGGAATGGTTTATTTTGGTGATTTATCTTCTAATTATAGATGCTATTGTAAAAATAACACCTCATTCATTTATTCTTTTCCTCTTCTACCTCCAACATGTGGGTGCATCCTCGATTTATGACCTTTAGGGTGACTAAGTGTTTTTTTTTTATTTGAAAAACAAGTGAGAGTAGAAAATAAACTGTTATAAATAGCTAACTGTCCAACAACATGAACAGTTTTTTTTTCCATTTTTTACATTCATTAGAAGATATTTTTATTGGCTACAAAACCTAAGTCCATATACAACAATTAAGAGCATATTTATATGCCTCTCTTAAAGAATGGTTTAGTCTTTTTAACTGAGCTCAAAATAAAAACTAAGAACAGTGCAGTTTTAACATATTGTTCTGAAAATAGCAAACTTAAGTATGTAGCAAAATGCTTACGTTTTTTGTTTGGTTTTGGTTTTATATATAAAATTGTGCCATTCCAGTTTAAACTGGTCAGGTCACAAGAAATCAAACAAGTCCACACCTGTATCTGCACAACTGGATACTACTGTACTTAAACATTAGCTTACTGAAAACACTAGAGAAAATACACAAGACAGGCTCGATTTTAATATTGGCATGTGCAAAGTTTGAAGGTAACTACCAGGTAAGTGTGGAGAGCCAGAGGAAGCTCAAATAGAAAGGGGAAATTCACAATACTAGGGTTTGGACTGAAAGGGTTTCACTGAAATTTGTGATCTTAATTTTAGGTTTTTATAGGCAAGAGAGAGAGAGAGTGAGTGACCCTGAGCACCTGGGCAGGATTTCTCCAGTGGAACGTGGGTGCTGTTCAGGCAGTAGCGCTTCTGCCATGAGCACTTGTGTGTTCTGTGGGCTTTGGGAATGAGGAGTCAATGTGGGAGCAGCTTTTGTGTCAGCTAAGAGGACTGGGCAGGAAGGGGTGTGTATGAGGAGGTGAAAATGTGGCTGCAGGAGGAAGAGCATCCCTTTGCAGAGAAAGGAAGCCTGTTTGTGTGTGTTTGTGCTGCACAGCATGAGGAAGAGGAAGGAGCTGGACCAAGAGTGATGTTGGCTTGAAGTACTGGCTGTGGCAGCTCAGGCACTTAGATGGCTCACACAGGAGTCTGCTCATGCTCTGGATACATTGCTGAGGATTATATTGTAAGAATCCTGGGTAGTCCTGGGCTTTCTTAAGACTTAGCCTAAAATACAGTGCGTCTTTAATGTTCCCATGGAAAAAAGAAATGTACAGTGACAAAAATAGAGAACGTGAGCTGGAGAGAGATGGCTTAGCAATTAAGGCTCTTGCCTGTGAAAACTAAGGACCGAGGTTCTATTTCCAGTACCCATGTAAGTCAGATGCACAAGGTGGTGTATACATCTGGGGTTTGTTTGCACTGGTTAAAGGCCATGGAATACCTACTCTCTCTCTCAAATAAATAAATAAATAAATAAGAAAAAATGTTTAAAAAATAAAACAATAGAGAATTCCTGGTAGGTAATTCCTACATAGACATTAAAAGAATGTCCCTTGTAAATCCCTACTCCCTTTTGAAACATACTTCTTGACTCTCAAAATGAAATGTTTTCCTGGTGAAATTAAACTTGTTCTATGATTTAACTGAGTTCAAATGACACCTTAAAAATAGGATGGCATTTTATGACATATTGGAAATGTTCCCAAAATATTTCTCATGTATTATCTTCCAAGTCTTATAACAAGCAACAAGAACATCAATGAACAATTAAATTGAGTTAATGTCTTAATGAATAATGTTAAAGTGCATAAATAATTATACTACATACTATATATGAAAAAAGATACAGTGCCTATTAATAATGTCTACAATACTTAAGTAAAACTAAAATTCAGATATTAAAAATGTGCTGTGGTATGTGGTCGATTCATGGAGGAGGGAAACAAAAGTGCTTGTGCCTGGAATGTCACCCAGAAGATAAAAGAGTGAACAGTCCACTATACATTGCAAGGGTACGTCCAAATGACCACACTTCAAAAAGCAAAGGCCATGGTCTCTAGCTGTCCAAATTCACCTTGCTTTCCACTCTACCACACGGGGTGAGTCAGACTCATATCAGGAAATTCAGATTCCTACTTCATTATTAAAGGTTAGCTTAGGAAAGAAAGTTTTGAGATATATTCTATAGGCTTACTGAAGGACTTCTTTTCACTGTTATAGTAGAATCAATTTAAAGCTGTTTGAAAGAATGGGTTGATAACATGTAGGGCAGATTCCAGAATTAGAAGACAGAGACAGTAAAGCACCAAGTATCCTCACTGAGTCTCTATGGACATAGTGACGTGGTTGCAAGACCGATGGTGGAGGCATATCTGAGTTCTTGCCCGTGGACTCTGGCTGAATCTGGCTAACTCCATCCTAGAGAGAAACAGGGACACCTACATGACATCAGTCACATTAGCAACTATAGTTGTCGTCTAGTCTCCTATGTTTAAATTTTATTACATGAATGCTTTACTCTAAATTCTGAATGGTTGGATCTGGAATGCATGCAAGAGTATTTTCCTTTTAGTTATGGAAGAAGTCCTTTCAAAGAAAACACTCAGATCTACGTTTTGCTATACTAGGTGGTGATAGCTTTAGCCATAAAATATTAAAGGAGGGCAACATAACAACTTTATTATGTCTTGAAAGTGCTATCAAGTATATCTTTAACATTGCGCCAAGAGTACACCATTGCAATTATACCTACATTAGCTTAACTTTTCAATTTTATTAGGAAATTATACAATAAAAGCATGATTTATAACACATAGCAAATTAAAATATTAATAAAGATCAATTTATATTCAGAAAATATTTTAATACCATTTTAAAGGTATACCTTAATCACACAATCCTTTTTCTTTTTGAATTTATTGATGGTTCCTGAATCTTTTGAGGGAAATATAGCAGGACCCAGCCTGTGTTTTCTCCTAGTAGCTTCATACCCTGGTTTTAATTGCTGCCATTGACCTTCAAACATCTTCCATTGCATTAAGATCCATAAGTTTATTTTAATATCTCCACTCCCTCTAATTACCTGGATCATCCTATACCATTCCCTACAGGAAAATATACTGCTGAAGTTTAGATTTTTAAATACTAATTTAAAAATTCATTAGTGTGTGAATTAATTTCCTCTCTTTATATTTTCCTCTGCCTCTTGATAGTCATCAGATTTTGTGAAGCAATATAGCTGTTCCCATACAGAGATCCAGATCATGCCTTAATTATTCTATTTTGGGTCCCCTGTAAGTCAGAAGTGCCAGAAAATAAACCTGAACACAAGGAAGCCAGACCAGGCAGCTCTGAGGCCAGATGAACATCCTGTCCCTGTCTCATCCATAGTGTAAACATTTCCGTGTTATGTCCTCCAAACACAAATCCACTTGCATCTTTCTTAGTTTTAAGGCAGAGCTCCCTCTGAGACTATGAGTAAAAACCACACATAAATCAGATCGACACAAGCAGGGACAGTGGACACTTCAAATAATTAGCAACATAATTCAAGTTCTCCCAACAATATCTGGGGACTTAAAACCACAGACATTTTCTCTATTGAAGTCGCTACTTTTAGATTAGGTTGCTTGGAGAATTCTTGCCATTACAGAGAGTGGGCAGAAGATAAACTACAATTTAATTTCTGAAGGACATCAGTTCAAAAAATAATTAGCTTTATATACTTAGCATCCACTTAACACTACTGGAAAATGTTTATTGTTAACGGTAAGGTCAGGTCAATTTCATTTCTCATTATTACACTTGGTCCCATAGAAATGCTGCATCTATTAGAATAGTTAAAAAGAAGGAAAGATAGAATTTTGCTTTGGCTTTTCTAAACTTGCAATTAACTATCAAACATCAACCTGAATATTAAAGCATAGTGCTTTAAACTGAATAGGAATTTAGATGATTTTCTGTTTCTTTCTTTATTAAAATCTGTGTATCTCTTGGGCATATACCCAGGAGATATCCTACCATAGAGACACTTGCACATTCACATTCATTGCTGCTCTATCTGCTATTGCTAGGAAGTGGAATCATCTAGATGTCTATCCACTGATGACTGGATAATCAAAATGCGGTACATTTACACAATGGAATTTTATTTTGGCTAAAAAGAAAACTGCTATAAATTTTACATGCAAATGGATGGAGCTTGAAAATGGTATATTAAGTGACATATGTCTGGTTCCAAGAGACAACAATTGCATGTTATTTTTCATATGCATATCCTAACTTTAAATGTGTGTATGTAACTAAAGGGAAGGGAGAAAGGGCATTGACTATGAAACTAGATGGGAGACTATGAGAGGGGAAGAAGTTATTAGAAAGCATGAGAGAGGAAGGGATGTGTGATATGAATGTGGTGGTAGGACACAGTGGAAGTGATGAAGCAGGAAGGGAAATAAAAACAAATGTTGCTTGAAAATACCATAATAAAACCTAATTCATAGATGTTAATAAAAATAAAACAATAGGGATGGAGAGATGGCTTAGCAGTAAAGGCACTTGCCTGTGAAAAGTAAGGATCCAAGTTCAACTCCCCAGAACCCACATAAGCTGCACACACAAGGTGATGCATGTGCACAAGATGGCACATGAGCCCAAGGTAACTCATGCATCTTGGGCTCAATTGCAGTGGCTAGATGCCCTGACATGCCAATTTTCTCTTGCTCTCTTTCATAAAAAACAAAATAACAAAATAATAATAAAGTTGTGTGTCACCAGCCTATGTTCTTTATGCTCAGAACCAGTACTCCCACCAGAGTTCTACAAGACCAACTGTATCTGTCACTAATTTAATGTGGAAAAAATCTCTTTTACATAAGCATCTTCAGAGCAAGGTCTGTGAAAACAATTTTAGAATACATATGTGTAATAGCAGCTCATTAAGACCCTTTCAAGTTTTATTTCAGGGACATCTTTCTGCTTCTGAATATCCAGGAGAAATGTGATTGATAATATATATGTATATAAAGTCATTTGAAAATGTGCTGCTTTTAAATATTTATTCACCCCAAAGCATTTACATAGGATTACCATAAGTGTTATAATCAGAATGCAGCACAGAAGAAGATGGGTATGTCCTTCCGTTATATTCCTGTGAAGGAGGCAGACCAGAATCTCATAAGCACTTATTTGAGGGTCAGCACCTATCATAGACTAGTCTGTGTAACGTAAAGATGTGGCACATACTAGAAAGAAAGGTTTCTTTTGTGATGATGCCATCTTCTGCTTTGTATAATTAGAAACAAAGCCGGTAGTTCCCCCTTTGCCTAGAAACTTCTGATGGGATAAGCCCACTGAGGATCCATGAGGAGCAGACCATATTTAGTTACAGCACCAGGTAGGACTTAGATGAAAATGTGGCAACTTAGGGAACTTGGAGGCATGAGCATGAGCAAGTGGTGAAAATTCTGACATCAATTCCCTGGAGAGAAGCAAACCTCATATGTTCAAATAACTAAAGCAGGGAAATTGGGCTGGGGTAAGCAGAGGAGAAAGGAGATGAAGCCTTACTTTGAAGACTCGGCAGCACAGAATCTTGGTTGAATCCCAAATGTGACAGAAAACTGTGAAGGAGTTTTAAATGTGGAAGGGATGTCACTGGAATTGCATTATTGCTCAAACTGGGTGTTATGGACCAGGATAGAACAAGACAGACAGGCTAAGACATAACTATAAGAACGCAGATACACAGATAAGAAACAATCACTGTTTAGAGTAGGAATAGGCCAGTATGATAACTCTGTGGGCCAATCATTGGGAAGGATACTGAAAATAAAACATAAGGGCTTTCATTTAAGCTCTCAAGGCCAAACGCACATGAGAGGAGAAAAAATGATATCAAAGTTAAAGTGTTCAATTCAGGCAATGTTACAAGTTACATTTCATATGAAGAGTTTTTCTTGAAAAAAATGGAATTTATTTTGATCATAATCCCCTGTCATCACTCTCTCTTGTCCCGCTCCCCCTTGCAGATTCCTGTCCCCGACCACTTTTTAAATTTTTTTATTGATAATTCCTCCTGGGTCTTGGCTGAGATGAAAGGGGTTGTATATCTCCTTGGGTCTCACCATATTATGAAAAAGAAAATCAGATTCTACAATGGAGATTAAAGTCAGCATAGGTCATTTGGATAAGCATTATTAATCTGGGGAAGAGTTAGATGGATATAGCCCCTCTTTAAACCAAACACTAGTGGGAGCATAAAACGGGAGAGCAATTATGCTCTCCCATTTGTGTCCATAGGATTCAGTCCTTGTTCTCAGTTCCAGATATGACAGCCTTTTCACTGAGTGGATCTCTTAGCCACTCAGAAAGCCTCTGGTTACCCACCTAAGCTGTTGCCAGCATTGCACTCATGTGTACTTCTTGTCAGGCTGGTTGTATCTGAGTAGCTTAGACCCCTGCTTGCTCAACACCTTGTTGGCTACATTCCCTCAGAAGCTCATGGAGCACTTTCCAGCACTAGGCTGGCTAACTGTCTTGGAACTGGCTCTCTTCCAGATTCCAGCCAGGTCTCTCTGTGCTCTGCTGTACCAGGGCATATGGTGTTTTCAGCAATGGGGTCTTACCTTTTACCTCAGGTTGGTAATAAAGTGCTTTGCAGAAAACTGTCTTGTTTTAGGGGAACTTATAGGTCTCTCTGATCAATAATTCAGAGTGGGTAGTACCTGTTTCTTGTACTGTGAGTTACAGTTCAATGTCAAAGTTTTTAAGGTGAGGCTTCATCTGACCCTCTCCAGGGGCCTTCCTTTCAGGTGTCCCCTATATTCCTGTAGAGGCCTATATATTTTAGTCTGCCTGCAAGGAGAAAGTTTTGTATGGAGAAGTTCATTTCGGGTATATTTTTGTGTTTATTCCCCATATCCTCCCATTCCCCACCCCCACAAACTTTTCCACCCCTACTGTCTGGGCCCGGAGTTGCCTATCAGGTATACCAGCAACTCAAGCTGCTCCAGGTTAGAAAGCATGGAAGAGTGAGAACATGCAGCATTTGTCTTTCTGTGATTACGCATGTTTGCTGAGTGTGATATGTTCTTAATCCATCCATTTCCCAATACATTTGTATCATTTTTTTTCTTAATACTGAGAAGAATTCCATTTTTATATGTACCACAACCTCATTATCCATGCATCCAATAATGATCACTGGAGTTATTCCAATTCTTACCTTTTATGAATTAAGCAGCTATAAATATGCTTGAGCAGTTATCTTTGTAGTGATTCCTGGAGCATTTAGGATATATGCCCAGTAAGGGAATAAGTTTCCTATAGTCATCTTTTTAAGGAATCTTCATTTTGATTTCCATAGTGGATATAAAAGTTCACATTCCCACCAACAGTGAATGAGGGTTTCTCTTTTCCCTCATCCTCACCAACATTTGGTGTCCTATGAGTTTTTAATGATTTCCATTTTTATTGGTGTAAGGTAGAATATCATAGTTGTTGTAATCTGCATTTCCATAATGATTAGAGATGTTGAACGTTTTCTTATGTGGGTATTAGCCATTTATGCATCTTCCTCTGAGACATCCTTATTCAGTTCTCCACACCATATTTTCAGTGGGTTGCTTGATGTTTTTATTGTTTAATTTTTTGAGTTCTATGTAGATTCTAGATATTAGGCCTCTGTCAGTGGTATAGTTGGCAAAATTTTTCTCCCATTCTGTGGCTCTGCTTATGGTAGGGCTGTCTATACAAAAGGTTTTAGCTTCATGAGATCCCATTGGTTGAGAATTTTTGTTTTGTTTTGTTTTTTCAGGGTAAAGTTTCACTATAACTCATGCTGACCTGGAATTCACTATGTCGTCTCAGGGTGGCCTCTAACTCACAGTGATCCTCCTACCTCTGCCTCCCAAGTGCTGGGATTAAAGGTGTGAACCACCATGGCTTGCTTGAGAAATTTTTAATTTCTTAGGCTATTGGGGTATTATTCAGGAAGACCTTCAGCACTCCTATGTCTTGGAAAGTTCCACTTATTTTTTCTTCCTGTAGTTAAAGATTTTCAGGTGTTATATTGAAGTCTTCAATCCATTTGGAGCTTATTTTTGTGTATGGTGAGATGAGTGGGTCTAGTTTAATTTTTCTACATGTGGTTATCCAATATGTCCTGCACCATTTGTTGAAGATGCTGTCTTTTTTTCTGTCTACATTATTGGCATCTTTGTCAATGATAAGATAGCTGTAGATAATTGACCTAAGTTTCAGGTCTTCAGTTTTATACTATTGGTATATATGTCTGTTTTTATGCTAGTACCATGCTGTTTTTGTTAATATGATTTTGTAGCTTTAGATCAGGTATGGTGATATTTCCAGAAGTATTTCTTTTGCTGAGAACATGTGAAGAATGATCCTGGAATTTTTATTGGTATTGTATTAAATATGTATATTGCTTTTGATAGAATTGCCATTTTCACAATATTAATTCTACCTATCCAGGAGCAGGGGGGGGGGTCTTTCCATCTTCTCAAGTCCTCTTTAATTTCCTTTTTTTAGTCTGTTATGTTTTCATTACATAGGTCTTTCATATCTTTGGCTAGTGTTATTCCAAGATATTTAACTTTGTGAGTTTCCTTGTTGTTGCTATTGAAAATGGAACAGTCTTGATGATTTCTTTCTCTGTATATTTGTTCTTTGCATATAGAAGTACTACAGATTTGTTGTGTGTTGATTTTGTATCCTGCCACTTTTCTGAAGGAATTAATTACCTTTAGAACTTTTGAGATTGAAACATACTGGTTAGTTATATATATAGGAATTTAACAATCTTGTTTATTTTTTCAAATAGTAAGCTCCTCATTTCATCAATTTTCTTAATCGTTTACTTAGTTTCCAATTCATTCATTTCTGTTCTGATTTTGATTTTTTATTTCTATCTTGTGTTCTTTAGGTTGGATTCTTCCTGTTTTTCCAATGCCTTTAGGTGGATTGTTAGGTTATTAATTTGGGATCTCTCTGTCTATGTTATGAAGGCATTTACTGCTATGAATTTTCCCCTGCCTTCACTGTGACCCATAAGTTTTGGCAGGTTGTGGTTTCATTATCATTCAATTCTAGAAATTTTTAATTCATTTTTTGATTTATTTCATAACCCATTCATTGTTTTAAAGAGTATTGCTCAGGCTTCAGGAACTAGTGGAATGTCTGATGTGTCTCTTGTTATTTTCCAGATTTAAAGCATTATGACCTGATATGATGCAGGAAGTTATGTCAATTTACTTGAATTTTTGGAGGCATAATCTATAGCCTATATATGACCTATTTTGGAGAAGGTTCTATGGGCTGTTGAGAAGAATGTGTATTTTGTAGAACTGGGGTTGAAACTGCTGGAGATATCTCTTAGTTCAAGTTGATTTATGGTGTTGTTGATCTCTATTATTTTCTTTTGATTTTTTGCTTAGATGATCCACCTATTGATGACAGTGGAATATTGAAGTTCCCTGCTGTGATGGTGTAGATGTTTATTTCTGTTTTGTCGTCAAATAGATTTTGTTTAAAAAACTGTGATTCACCTATGTTTGGTACATGTAGATTTATGATTATAATGTACACATATTGGATCATTCCCTTAATGAGTAAGAAATGACCTTCTTTGTCCTTTTTGATTACTTTTGGTTTGAAGTCTAATTTATCAGATATTAAAAGAGCAACACCTGCTCAGTTGTTTCCCCCCCCCCCCCATTTTCCATTGGAATATCACTTTCCATCCTTTTACCCTGAAGAAATATCTGTCTTTACTGGTGAGATGGGTTCCTGAAGACAGCAGATATAAGGGTCCATTTTTTTTTTTTTTTTTTTTTTGTGATCCACCCTGTTAACCTATGTCTTTGGTGGGTGAGTTAAGACTATTAATAATAATTGAAGTTATAACTGTGAGGTTCGATTGAATCCCTGCCATATTGTGGTGCTTTATGGGGTTTGATGCTTTTCTGGACTTTGTAGTTTTTTGAGCCTGCTCTAGTTTTGGATATTTTGATCTTCTTCTTGTAGGCTCTTTTACTTTCTTTGACTCTTCTCTGTGGATTATTCCCTGAAGTTTTCTCTGTAAGTTTGGCTTTGTGTTTATGTCATCATAGAATGGACTTTTTTCATGGAAATTTTTCCTTTCATCATCTATTATGAAGGGTATTTTCACAGTACCTTGGTTTTGAAGCCATAGGTTTTTATACTTTGAAGTGTTCGATACCAGGTCTTCTGGCTTTCAGGGTTTCTATTGGGGAATATGACTATGAGGAAATTCTGATGGGATTGCCTTTGTATGTAGTGAGTTGTTTCTCTATTGCTACTTTTAGCACTCTCTGTTTTGATGGTTAAGGGTTTTAACTATGATGTGCCATGGAAAGTTTATTCATTGGTGTTCATTTGTGTTTGATGTTCTGTGAGCTTCTTATATCTGGATGGACCTCTCTTTTGCAATTTTGGGAAATTTTTCTTCAACAATATTTGTGGAGCATGTTCTCTGTGACTCTGGTCTGCATTTCTTCCCTTTCTGATATACCCATGATTGAGATGTTTTGTCACTGTATGGTATTTGGGAGTTCCCTCATATTCTTTTTACATGATTTTTCCAACTTAGCAAAGTTTTTGAACTCCCAATCAAATTTTTCTGTCTTGTTTTCCAGCTTAGAGGTTCTGTCTTCCACATGAGTGACTCAGTAAGGGGTTCTAGAGATGTTTTTAAAAGCACTATTTGATTTTTGTTTTCTGTTGTATTATTATTTTACATCATGTCCATCTCTTTTTTGAGGTACAATTTTAGTTCAAGATTTGATTTTCTTGATGCTTCCTGGAATTCATTCTTGCATTTGATCATGTCTTCATTAAGCTTAATCAGCTGGTCATTGAGATTATATATTTGTTGACTCACCTTCAATTCATTTATACCTCTGTTGAGGATTCTCTGGTTTTCTTCAATTAAGTCAAGCCTAGAACAAAATCTGAGTGCTCTAAGAGACATTTATGTTCAACATCATTTATGCGATTATTGGTGGTATTTATTTATTTATTTATTTTTGCTTCCTGATGAGCAATTCTTTTGATCAGGGTCACATAGTTTGTTGTATTTTCATTTTGGAGTTCAATTTATGTTGTTTTTCTCTATGATTTTATTGGTGGCTTACATTGTGGGCCTAGGCATATTGGTGATCACTCAGTTATCTGACTTTTGTTGTATGCTGTTGTTGTTGTTTGTTTGTTTTGTTTTGTTTTGCATTGTGGTCTACTCATCTTGGGGAAAAGTCTTATTTTATTGAGAGGATGCCAGTATTTGTCCTTGTCGGTTTTTCAATGAATGTTCTGCTTTAACTGTGAACCAAATTGGGGTATAATAGTGTTATGATTGCAGATGCACAGATTGTGGAGATTATAAGTACATCATAGGTACCTGGGGAACTGGAAAGTGAGGAAAGGTGAGTTCTGGTCTACTTGCATGAACTCTTCATCATGGGAATCAGGGGTTGGGGAACCACAGGCTACTTTGAAAATTAAGGTACTTCTTTGTAGAGGCAACAAGTTATTATTTACTAGCCATCACTTAGTGCATATATTCAGCAATTGTTAATTTCACCTTCTCAATTTCAGAGTTAAGAAATTTTTTACTTTTTTTTTTTTTTTTTTTTGGTTTTTCAAGATAGGGTCTCACTCTAGCCCAGGCTGACCTGGAATTCACTGTGGAATTTCAGGGTGGCCTCAAACTCACAGCAATCCTCCTAACTCTGCCTCCTGAGTGCTGGGATTAAAGGCATGTGACACCACGCCCAGCTAGGAAATTTTTAGAACAGAAAGATAAAGGGCCTTTTAAACATAACTCAAGTACAATAGTGGCACATAGCAGTGATGGGCAACCAACAGCTCTTGGATTGGCTAACTGATCTGCTCAGTGGACAGGAAACCATATCTGGAACTGGAATACAAGTCAGAATCATATCCAGATAATGATTTTGCTTTATAATATAATGCTCCCACTAATCTTGGGCTATAAGAGGGTCTTACACACATAAACTTCTCCCTAAATTAATAATGCTTATCCCATTTAACCTGTGCTGACTTCATACTCTCGGTTATAGAATCTGCTTCTCTTTTTCAGATGGGAGTGGGAACTGAGGAGATGATTGACCCAGCGTACTTCACCCTGGCCCCAGCTGAAACCACAGAGTTGCTGAGGAAACGAGTAAGAGTGCTGCTTTCTTGGTGAACCTGATGTCAGCACAAGGGTGAAGGACATAGACATGGACACTCAAAATCTAACAAAGCAGAGATCCAGAGTCTCCTAAGGGGCCATCAATGAAGTACACTTGTCCTGGTGCTAACTTACCCTCCGTTGGAGAATCTGCTTCTCTTTTTCAGATAGATGTAGATCCTAAGGACAGAGCCACCCCATCATACCTCAAAAGGGCCCCAGCTGAAACTAAGACAAATTGGCGAAACAAGCAATGGTGCTGTTTTCCTGATGAACCAGATACCAGCATAAGGGGGAAGGAGACCAACACAGAGAAAAATCAACTCCTACCAAATCAGAGAGCCAGAGCCTCAGAGGCCCCCAACACCTCATCACTGAAGCAGACCAAAAATGAACCCAACATGGCTCAGGGAAATTTTGTGGAAGAGGGGGGTGGGAAGAATGTCAGAGCCACATGTTGGGTCATGATATGCAGAGACATTTATCTTACCAATAACTGTGGGCTAACTCCACAATGCATGACCCATATGCCTCAACAAGGAGAGGCCAATGGGGAGGGGGTAGGTCACGGATGAGCCCAATAATGGTACCAAACTGACTGTATTTGCTGAATACAAAACTAATTCATAAATTTTTTTAAAAAATAAGTTTAAGTATAAGTCTTAAAAAAAAAGAGTTACCACCTCTGGGTCTGTATGATAAGATCAACTAACAGTTCACTTGTTTATTTTATAAGGCTATACTAACAATCACATTTAGTGATAAAAATTGATATTTAAAGTCTTCTGAAAGCTGAATGTACCATGCAAATAGAGCCACAACTACTCTTTCCAACCATAGTTTGGAGAAAAACAAAAAACATTTATTTATAACTTAAATGGCAACTGGATAAAATTTAAAGTTATACAGATCACACTTATTTTTTGGCTCTTGAAATCCTATTTTGTATTACTTAGAATTTGAGAAATCATGTGCACTCAAAATTCCAGTAATTTCACTTCCTATAAAAGTACTATGAGTTTTGCAGCTTAAATAAAGACCATGATGTTTCAATTAAAAAATAAAGAAAGAATTTGAAACAACAAAAAAAAATTCACCCAACATGGCTCAGGAAATTTTTGTGGAAAAGGGATGAAAAGATTTTTAGAGCCATAATTTGGGACATTATGCACGGAGATTGCCCCTCCCCAATAACTGACTGCTGACCCCACAATACATGAACCACAATCCCCATGGGGATGACCTGTATCCAAAATGAAGAGGGCCCCTTTGGAAAAAAGGCAGGGATGAGGGGAAGGATGGCACTAACATGTGTTGTTTACATCTTAAGTATGTCCATAACTAATAAAAATGAATTAAAAAGGATAAAGTATCTTTTAAACATAACTCAGATATCAGCTGTCCAGGAAGAGTCTTGAAACAGTCATTATTAAGAATTATTGCATAATTAAGAAGAGTTCATAGACATTCTGAGATAATCATAATAAACATTTGAAAACAATTGATGACATCAATGAACATCTTAAAAAACTGAATTTAATTATATCAGGCTTATTTAAGGCAAATAATATAATTTAAAAATCTGAAATGGTAATGATGAATTAACTGGTATTAAACATTTCCTTTTATCAAAAATAAGCTGTAGGGGCTGGAGAGATGGCTTAGCAGTTAAGGCAGTTGCCTGCCAAGCCAAAGGACCTGGGTTAGATAGATTCTGCAGTCCCCTTGTAAGCCGCATGCACAAGGTGGCACATGCATCTAGAGTTTCTTTGCAGTGGCTAGAGGCCCTAGCATGCCTATTCCCTCTCTATCTGCCTGTTTTTCTTTCTCCTTTCCCTCCGTCTTTCAAATAAATAAATACAATATTTTAAAAAGCAATAGCATTCAGTACCAACTCTGAAATTCTAGTTAAAGGAACTAAGTGGGCTACAATAATTTTAAAAATATTTTAATTATTTATTTGCAAGCACTGAGATAGAGAGAAGAGAGACAGAGATAATGGATATGCCAGAACTTCTAGCCTCTGCAAATGAACTCCAAATATATGTGCCATTTTATGTATCTGGCTTTATGCAGATACTAAGGAATTGAACTCAGGTTATTAGGCTTTATAGACAGGCTAACCACTGAGGGATCTCTCCAGCCCATTTTTTGTTGTTGTTGTTAAAAAACTAATGTAATCATTGGAAGGAATGATGAAGAACATCAAAACAGTTTATCTAAAAAGAAAATGATATGATAAGGTAGCACATAAGCTGCAGAAAAATCCAAAATAATCAATAGATGATAAGAACAGTAGAAATTAAGAGGGTAGGTATAGAAAGCAAGTGATAAAACAATAGCTTTGACTGACCAGTTAGTTCAATTTGTTAGAGTGTGGTGCTAATAATAAAGGAATAGATCTAAATTGAAGTATATTTTAAAATTGATTTAAATCTTTTAAAAACTAAAGAATGAAAGATTGATTGTTATAAATGGTTTCACAAAACAATTCCCAATTTTCTTATATATCTACAAACATGCTTTTTTTTTAAAGACGTTTTTTAAAATTTTTATTTATTTATTTGAGAGTGACAGACAGAGAGAAAGACAGAGGGAGAGAGAGAGAATGGGCGAGCCAGGGCTTCCAGCCACTGCAAACGAACTCCAGACGCATGCGCCCCCTAGTGCATCTGGCTAACGTGGGACCTGGGGAACTGAGCCTGGAACTGGGGTCCTTAGGCTTCACAGGCAAGCGCTTAACCACTAAGCCATCTCTCCAGCCCCAAACATGCTTTTAATATTGGGAAAATACAAACATCACACATCACAATCAGGCCCATAAGTTGAAAGATGTTTACAGAGCCTTATGTATAAAAATAACTAAATACAAATTTGTTGTGAGCTCAGATGATTACTCACATTGATGTTTTATTTGAAAATCCCTAAAACAATCTTAATAAGCTCAAAGTTTATGAATAATGATAAAAACCTCAAAGTTTGCTTTTTCAAGAAAGTGTTTAGCTTTATAAAAAGTGCTAATCAAGACCTTGACTAGTAAAATAAAAGAAGAAAAACTTCAAAATATAAAAAGTGAAGGAATTAACAAAATTTCTTCTCTTCAAATAATATAATTTACGCAGAAAATTCTCAGGTGATGGTAAAACAACTAATACTACTTATAAATGAACTTAACAAGGTTTTGGATCTAAATTAAATGTTATAAATAGAATTAAAAAGCAGTTGTGTTTGGGATTGGAGAGATGGCTTTGCTACTAACGCACTTGCCTATGAAGACAAAGGACCCATGTTCTACTCTTCAGGTCCCAACATAAACCAGATACACATGGTGTTACAAGCACATAAGGTCACATATGCACATAAGGTGGCACATGTGTCTGGAATTCTACTACAGTGGCTGGAAGCCCTGGTGCACCAATTCTCTCTTTGTCTCACTCTCACTCTTGCTATTGTTCTCTCTCATAAAAAAGTCCAGTCTGTTAGGCTTGCCTCAAAAAAAATAAAAAATCAGTTGTGTTTGCAATAAATCCAAAGGTTTAAAGTACGAAGGAGGGCACATGAGAAAACATGTACACATTGTTTATAAAAATTGACTAACATCATAACATTATTAACATATATGCTTTCAGTGTGTTGTTGTTTACAAACTGATATATAAACATTTCTATGAAAGTTCTAAAAATTAAATAAAATATAATTAAAGTAGACTGGCTTAAGTAAATTTTAAATTAAAAACAAAGTTGTAAAAATTGTTCTGCCTCATTTACTATACAGCATCAATACACATTCAAATTGATTAAAGGAGAGACATACATATAACAAAAGAAAATTCAGAAACAGAATGACATATATATGCTCAATTGCTTTAGTGTAAACTATGAAAAATTTATATGTGAAAAATTATGCTTAACACTAAATGGAAGCTCACATTTTAGCTGAAACTGCAAATCATCTAGAATGGATATAGATTACTGATTTTGGTTGATTTGAATAAAATATTTATTATATTTACCTATTAATCATAAACTGGAAGGAAAGATATTTAGTTTGGCTTCTAAATTTTGCATTTCAGGAGATATCATTCAAGAAACAAAAAATCAATTCACACACTTGAATTCAATCATAAGTACATATTAGTTAGGTCTAACATTCAAATATGTCATGTCTTAATATTTCTTAAACCATATATTGGATGCCCAAGCATACTTTCCTTTTTAATGTTAAAACATTAATATAATGTCAAATTCTACATTCTAAAGAGTGAATAATGGGTAAAAAGAAATAAAAAGTAATACAGTTTAGAAATAACAAAAATTTTCATTTGCAAAAGATAAAATTTTGTATACCAAAGTCAAAATCACCAAGAAATAAATTATTATAATAAATTAATTTATCAAAGTATATATAACAAATATATTTCTGTATTCCAGCACTAGAAAAAAATAGTAAATGAAGAGGTAGTATACCAACCAAATACTTACAACTAATAAAAGTCCAATATCGAGGAAAAATTATCAAAGTATATACCATCAACTTTAAAAGCCATCTAAAGGTATTAAATTAAAATCTAAAAGTATTAAAGATAAATACTCCAAGACATCTGAAGAATGATTATTTAATGGATTGAAGATGTCACTATTGTCATCATTATCAATCTCTCTAATGTAATGTTTATTTCAAATGTAAAAAGTCATTATCAAATTATCAAATAGGTATTATGGTGGTTCTATTCAGGTGTCCCACATAAACTTAGGTGTTCTGAATGCTAGGTTCCCAGCTGATGGATATTTGTGAATTAATGCCTCCTGGAGGGAGTTTATTGTTGGGGGAGGGCTTATGGGTATTATAGCCAGTTTCCCCACATCAGTGTTTGGCAAACTCTCCTGTTGCTACTGTCCACCTTATGTTGGCCAGGGGGTGTTTTCCACCCTCTGCTCATGCCATCGTTTTCCCCTGCTATCGTGGAGCTTCCCCTCAAGCCTGTAAGCCAAAATAAATCTATTTTTCCCAGAAGCTGCTCTTGGTTGGGTGATTTCTATCAGCAATGTGAACCAGATTATAACAGGTATCTAGAAAATTTAAAATTTTACATATCAAAAACTAAAGAGGGGCTGGAGAGATGGCTTAGTGGTTAAGCGCTTGCCTATGAAGCCTAAGGACCCCAGTTCGAGGCTCGATTCTCCAGGACCCACGTAGCCAGATGCACAAGGGGGCACACGCATCTGGAGTTCATTTGCAGTGGCCAGAAGCCCTGGCCACCCATTCTCTCTCTCTCTCTCTCTCTCTCTCTCTCTCTCTGTCTGTGTGTGTGTGTGTGTGTGTGTGCATGTCTCCATCATTTTCAAATAAATAAATAAACATAAACAAAAACTAAAGAGAATAAAAAGTTGAATCATATATTGGTAAGAATACATTTACACACCTTCAATCCCAGCCCTCAGAAGGCTGAGGTATGAGCATCATTGTGCATTAAGAGGCCGGCCTGAGACTCATGGTGAATTTCCAGTCCTCCTTTGTCTAGAGCAAGGCCCTACTGTACAAAACAAAATGAATAATATATATATATTAAATTATTAAACGGCATGTAAGGTAGGTGAAATTTACTTCTACAAATTAATAGGATACTGTTGATATAAAACACATTTCTTGCTCAAAATGGAGTAAGAGTTTATTCTGAGCCCATGTGAGTGCCAGAGATGCAGGAACATGGACCTGAGGAACATGAGTGATGGAGACTTGGAGTATGGATTCAGGTCACTCTGAATACTATGCTCCACCATCAAAGAGCTTCCATGAACTTCTGAATTCCACACATAAAGTAGGCGTTTTCCAAATACACTGGTGTTATTCCCAGTTAGATGAGAGAGCAGGGAAATCTATTTAGTAGTTTGAGAAGTTATAACATCCTTGGCCTTTAGGTTAATGAAGGTGGGAGGTCTATTGAGTTTGATAGCACATCCCACTTATTTTTACTTAACGTCACATGATATGGTCAGATATAAAGATTGAGAGTGAATGGCTAATAAATGGTTTAAAGTTAGCCCAATATAAATAGGAGTATGATTTTCAAGATTCCTTCTCTATAAATTCATGGGGTTCTGGTATGCCTGTCAACCTACACACTCTTCACTATGAATGTGGTATTTTCTGAGAATTTCAGTTCACAAAAAAGACACAACTGAGAAAAAAGTACAGCTAAAAGCTGAGAGAGATGGCTAAGAGAGTGGTTAGGAGTCCTTCTGGCACAAACTTAAGGGACTGAGGGGGCTGAGGCTGATGAATTTGATCTCCCAGAACTTACATAAATAGCTGAGCAGGGCCTCATAATCTGTAACTCTACTCCAGTGGGGAGTAGAGAACAGATAATGGCTGTGGCTCATGAAAAAGGAATGGAAAATTCCAGAACCAGTGAGGAGACTATGTTTCAAAGAAAAGCAGGCCCATAAGTCCTGGAGGGGAAGATGTGACATTTTCCTGTGGCATGCAATTGGAATGTTGCATCTTCACACACGTGTGTGTGCACCACACATATACACTACACGACACCTACCACACACACACATGCAAAAATGTGTAAATAAGATCTCAATAGGCATAACCCAAATGGGGCTATTCTCTTGGCCAAAGCATGTGTAAAATTATACTTTTTAGTTAAATTAAAACCATTATCAAGAGGAGTAAACACATGCCAGAATGATAAAATTAAGACTATTGACAATTAAAGTATCAACTACAGTGTGAGATGATGATAACTCTGGCATATTGATGGTATGCATGTAAATTCATATAATTTGAATGCATTCTTGGCAATATTTATAACATAAAATTATTCTGTTTTGTATACAACTAAAAGAAAAGATGGCATGAATCCATCAAAAGACATGAAAAAATGTTGATGGAGGATTTAAAAATAAACTTGGAAATAGTTCAGACTCAATGTTCATGATTTCCTTGGTGAATGGTTAAATTATGGTCTTTCCATACTTTGGAGTACTATACAACAAACACAATCTTTTATACCCAAACATAACCTCCTCAGAGAAGATCTCATGTAAGTAATATCAAAACAATGAATAAAATAAATGGATCACAAAACAA
This sequence comes from Jaculus jaculus, assembly GCF_020740685.1. Taxonomy (NCBI): domain Eukaryota; kingdom Metazoa; phylum Chordata; class Mammalia; order Rodentia; family Dipodidae; genus Jaculus; species Jaculus jaculus. The sequence continues at coordinate 59,976,838 of NC_059103.1, read as the reverse complement.
TGTCCAGTCAGTAATTCTATCAAAAATCAGGAACTAAGTTCTAGAGAGAGGAAATAATGATATTTAATTCAAATGAGAACAGTGTTTACCTCACAAGAGTCTTCTGAATAAGTATAACTATATAAAATACATCTCTTTGAGACTGAAGATGAGTGCATGTCTCTATTATTTTGTCTCACTAAAACATTCCTCAATGAAAGGAACAGAATAAGGGCTCACCCATGCCACCTCCTGTATAAGGAAAGAAGAGAAACTACAGCCTGTATCTGAGGATTTTCATTATGAAACAATTTATCATATGTAAGATACAATAAAAATGCTGGAGCACCAACACTGAAGGAGGCAGAAAAGTTATTAAGGACTGTGGAACAAGGTTTCTCATTGTACATTTTATGTAGTTTTGATTTTTGAATCATGAAAACATTAAGTATTCAGTAACACTAAATTTAATTTTACTAAATCCTAAATATAAATTACTGGCTCAGAGCTATTTTCTGAATCATTTACACACAATAAATCAAGTTTTATTGGTGACTTAAATGTAAAAACAATGTTTTTTCTGCTTTTCCATCATTTATCTTCACTCTTGTTTCAAATTTCAAATAGAAATTATACTGAGACATGTTTAGAATTACTTGTAACACAATTTTATTCTGCTTTATTCATTTCTATCTGGCTGTCCTGATGGATACACGTCACATATCTACAAGGAAAAAAATATCCACAGATGACATGTAGTCAGTGTACCTATAACTAACATCAGATCTTCACATTTCCTTGCTGGGGATGGATACTTCAGGGAGGATAGAATGCAGCTGAGGTAGTATGACCACCACTCTCCATGGTGCACCTAAGGAAGACACTCAATACCAACCTTTGGCTTCCATGCACACACCCAGGCACACATACCTGTACATACATGTGCAACAACACACATATGAACATGCATGCATACACACATGCACACACATCAAGGTACTTGGCAGATTAGGATGTAGAGCTGATGGTGAAGTTCTGGATCTGAAATCATTGGAGGCTGGAGCCTGGGAACTCAGAATGAATGAGTGTACCACAAGTTATTTTTTTAGTGCCCATATTTATTTACATTATCGAAACAAAAGTTCATAGTCCTTTCTGGTTTTATCTAGGTTTGTTCTCAACAAGGAGTTTCCTGGTTCTGACCATTGACAGAGAGGTCATGAAAGGTGAGTTCAACTTGAAGAAGATCCTTTTGGTTTGGACAAGTTCTTGGAAGAAGTTAAAAAATCATGGTGGCTTTAAAAGACCCTTGCATAGCAGCTTCCCTAAGGAACATGAGCATGAAGGCAAGAAGAGGAGGAAGGAGTAGACGCACTTTCTTCACAGTGAATGGACTATTTATAGCCCTGCTGATGTCTCACTGGGGAACACTTTGTAAGTGGTCAGGATAAAACAAAATCCAAGTGCCAGATGTAGTGCTACGTTTTACTGCTGGAGATGTGAGTTGAATATTCCACTTTGAAGAACTTAGCTTTTAAGAGTGGGTTATGTTTGCTTCTCTCACCTTTTGCCTCTTAGAGAACATGCTGCCACACATGCAGAATTGAGACCATTCTCTTTTGTGCTATGCTAGTATTCCAGGGTAATAAGTTGTGTAAGAACTTCTTATGAATAAAGGTTATCCCAACCACAGTGAGTAGGATAATTTCACATATTGGCACTGTGCAAACAAACAAATTTTGCCCCTGCTGTAGCTATTATTTAGCATGGAGAAATAAGGTCTTGCCAGTGTAACTATTTCAAATAAACATTCAGACAAAGTTCTCAGTCTCATGGGTAGGTCATTAATAATCTCATAAATCTTTCTCTTCATCAGATGTTTGATCCCCTTGCAAAATTTTGGGTCATGGAACTTGAACATGGAGCTTTACTCCATCTATAATATGTTTTCCCCATTGTATTGAATTCTGAAGTTCTTGTAAAGAGAATTGAACCCAGTCCATACCTCTGTGAAAGCCAGCTGCTCTTTCAAAAGGTACAGTGCATTTTTGTATGTGGTCAAATTGAGCAAAGTGTTCTCTCAGCTCACTCACCACAGCCCAAGGTATTTTTCTGACAAAAGAAATAGGCCAACCACCACCCAGACACACTGCCACAGTGGCCTTCCCTGCCAAGGCAGCCATGTTTAGAATGTTGTATGCCACAATTCTGAAAGCAGAATACCATCTCTTGGAGACTTTTTCTCTGAGTCCTTCAACTTATCGAGTTACACTGATATTATCAAGGATAAGCTCTTGTGCTTCAAGTGAACTGATGGCAAATGCCAATCATATTGCACAAAGTATCTTCCCAGCAATATCTGGACAATTGTGGCCTTGGCTGGTAGACAAAGAATCTGCCATCCCATATGCCTTTTCTCATTTTTGTTTCTACCTTGCAACTTTCTTCTCTGCTTTTTAGTTGCTTCTGATCTATTTTGTACATATTTCAATTTATTATTTTATTCATATCTATATATGTTCAAGGCAAGTTGAACACAAATATGAAAAGACACATGTTCCAATAGATTAGAGACATTTGACAATTTCAGAGTTTCTATCCAATATCATATTTATCTAAACACACAAATAATTGCTTTACTTATAGAGTTTTAGGTAGTTCTATTTTCTAAAAGAAATATTATGGCCAGAAAGTTATAGGTATGAATACTGAATTTAAGAAAACTATACTCCATTGTCCTAAAATAGTCTCTACCATTTAAGTCTCAGTATATGGGCCATCTCAATTATGCCATCTTCTTTAGTTTTCCACATTGTGACCAGTCTATTTCTTTTCTGTGTTTCTATAACTCTCTATTTCACTTAAAATATTTGAAAGCTCTGTTTAAATTTCTGTTGCTAGGTCTTCAGCAACTGGAGGTCATGATGGTTAATCATGACTGAGTTGAGGACCCCGAGGAAATCAGAGTGTCTATGATTGCATTTTCAGAAACTATTGACATGCATATCAGTGAACTAAGGGAATAAGGCCCTCCACAAACATGTGTGACACCATTCAATATGCCTGGGCCTGGATGGAAGAAAAAGTGGAGAAGAGGGAAACTTGTTGACATCTAAATACACTCTGATGTGTGTACATTATTTTTGCTGCTACCATCAACCCCTCTATAATGAAACTAGACAAGTCCAATATCAAAGCCCGCCTCAACCTGACATGCCTAACCTGCAACAACCCTTGAAACCTGCCTTCTGGCTTTCAGGACTATAGACCCAGGGTGATAATAGCAGTTCAAAGAATTGCTTCACTGTCATCTGAAAAGCCACGAGACTTGTAGCACTAAGAGAAGGCTTGCTGTGGTATACCTCAAGAGATATACAGGCCATGGTATAATCTTTGCAGTGTTGATGACATAGGTCATGACCTGGATTCCCACTGATGGCCTGGATACTGGATGATATGGTAAAGAATATAGCTACACACTTTTCTTCCATTTTTTTTTTTTTTTTTTTTTTAGTTCAAGCAGATTTCTAAGTTGGCAAGAGAGCCCAATAACACATAAAATCAAAGCACTTCTTGCACTGAGAAACCCAATCATGAATGAAGGGGGCTAAGCCCCACTGTAAACTTCACAGCTGGACACCAAACAAGGCTAGACTCCTCACTCACACAACCCCAGTCACCTCTAGCAGTTCCAAGTGAAGTTACACATTGAGAAATACCCATGAATCCACTCATTCAGGTTTATACAACTATGCCAACATGGAGCTTAATGCTATTTACTTTAAGAATGAGGCAAAGGGCCTCTAAAGGTAGTAAATCAAGTAAAATTATTTTAGTTACCATGTCCTTCCCCATGAAACTCCAAGTCAGCAGTCAAAATGATCAGCTCTTAAAAATAATTAAAAGCAGACATCTGGAAAATACTGGTTATTGAGGCATTCACAGCCTGAGAAACATAGCCCATAGAAAACTAAGCTTTAGTTGTTTTTTAAAAATGATTTCTTTCATTTTCTTTTAAACAGAAGCTTATCACCCATGAACATAACACACAAATGTCCAACAAAAAATTACATTTTTTATTTCAGCAAGTTAATGTCAACACATGTTATTAATTTTTGCTAAAAAGCCATCTTAGTGGGGAGTCTGGAAGCATGGCCAACCAGACTGTAATGAGCTGGTGGTGTTTCAGCAGCACATGCATCACAATTAAACCAGATGGGTCATTAAATTTCATCCTCCACATTCTTATTTGGAATATGAAAAGACTTTTCTCTGTGAATATGGCACACCTCCTAATCTCTACAAAACCCTCTGTTTGGGTCCTTTCCATAAACCTTCACAAGACCTCCAGGAACTATCTTAATGTGGAAGTGCTGGCATCAAACACCATACACATGAGAGATTTATGCCATTTATTCTACTTTCTTTCCAGGAATCATCACCCACAACATTAACAACACACACATACCTAGCCTACAGGTGGACTACCACTGCCCCAAGTTCTGTGCCAACTACTGTGACTCAAGTAGCAGCTCTCCATGGACTCCAGATCCATGCCTAACCCAGCATTCAGCTGGCTTACACTCCTTACTGGACACTGTCCAGGCCTGCTCTCCAGATGTAATATGCAGGCCATGGCAGTAGACCACAGTGCCACGCTATCCTCCAGACTAAAGCTACAGAACCACTCTTGCAGACCCTGTTTTTAGGCCAGGTTCAACATTTAGGTCAGCCCCTATAGCCTCAAGCTTCATGCTCCCTGCCAATGGACTCAGATGCTAGACTAACACAGTACCTGACCTGCCACTGTATATCAGTTTTAGTTAAAGCCTACTCTGGCAAAGGAAATGTCACTGTGGGTATATACTTTAGTCCAGCTCCTGCAGTGCGGCGAGCCCCTGTCCCACAGGAAAAGCACGACCAGCAAACAAGGATCCTTCTCGATCACACTTTATTGGAGAGCCTCTTGGTTAACAGGAAAGTTGATGGCGAGGGGCGAGGGGCCCAGGAGTGTAGCTGCTTTTATAGGGCAGAATACTATGGGACGCCTGCTGATTGGCTGCCATAGGCTCACCCACCCACAGGAGCCACGGGATAGGCTCAGGACAAGGTGCATCAAGCGCATGCACAACCTCAAGGGAGGTTGCTGCCTAAATGAGGAAGTATTTACCTCAAGACTGGCGAGAATGGCGTCTGCATTGGCTCCCTACAGTTCCCCCTTTTTTATTAACTTATGGCATAGCTCAGAAAAATAGCCACCTTCCCGATCAGGTCCGCACCTCATGATGTGTTGACCGATCAAGGGAAGAAGTTCAACCTCCCCTTCCTCAGTGCAATGGGACAGATCCCCTGAGAGTGCAAAGGCGGCGGTCAAACGAAGGCTACCAGATCCCTGCCCATCCTCGTGCAATGGGTACTCTGAGACCCTGAGGGTGCAAGGGCCAGGGGAGCTATATGCCTTTTAAAGCCAAATTTGGGGGGAGGAACCACTTTCCAAGGCAGCAAACGCTTGAGAAATGACCATCTTGTCCCTCTTGGTTTGGGTTCGCAGGCGGCAAATCAACCAGAGGCAAAGTACGCATCCTCCCAGGCAGCACACTAGGAACATTCCCACTCTTACCCCTTCCTTAAAATGACAGATAGCAGGAAGCATTGGTGCAATTACTAAGAGAAGTTACTAAGAACGAACAGAAACGGTGGATGAACACACACCAGCACAGGGGCAAAGGAAGTATTCCTCCCACAGCCATGTCCAATGTCATTAACACCCCCCAGATGTATTGAGGCGCTTCCAAGACGCCCCTTCATCTTGTGTCCCTTCCTCTTCCACATGATTCATGGATTCCAGGCACAGGAGGAAGATTGTCCACAAGACCTTCATCATCTTCGCCCTGATGAACATCATTGTCTCCTGGACCCTCCTCCGGAGATCGCTTGACTGTCCTCATCAGCCGGGCTGGAACCCAATGAGGGGAATCCTGTTCCTGTGGAAAAACACAAACAGCTCCCCTGGATCTTATCACAACAAGATCCGGTCCTTTCCATTTATTATCTAAGACATCCTTCCACAACACCATCTCACTAGATGATTGAATCACATGTTGACTGTGCCTGTCAGCTGCAGATTTATTATTATTATCCAAAATTAAAAAATTAAGGGTAAAAAGGGCTAAAGACACTCTTTCCTTGGGAGTTGCATTTTCCGCTATACCCCCTTTTTGTTTAAATAAAAGAGCTTTTAGACTTTTATTGGCTCTTTCTACTATACCTTGACCTTGTGGGTTGTAAGGAAGGCCAGTGGTATGTGCAACCTGCATTTGGGCACAGAAGGCTCGAAAGCCACCAGATGAGTACGCTGGGCCATTATCAGTTTTTAGGCAGTGTGGCTTTCCCCAAGCAGCCCAGGCCTCTAGGCAGTGAGTTTTTACATGAGAGACCTTCTCACCTGCCAATGGTGAGGCAAAAAATAATACCTGAGCACGTGTCCACTGAGACATGTAGGTATTTTAATCTTCCAAACTCTGGAAGATGTGTCACATCCATTTGCCAAAGGTCTCCAGGACGTAGGCCTCAAGGGTTAACGCCCACATGTGGGGAGGGTAAAAAGGTGACACAAGACTGACAAGATTTTATAATGTCTCGTGCTTCATTTCTGGAAATAGAAAATTTTTTTCTCAAGGTGTTTGCAGGAACATGATATAATCTATGGAATTCAGTAGCTGAAGCTTTTGTATCTTCCAGAGAAATCATGGCGAGCCTAGTGGCCCAGTCCACGAGGTCATTAGTCTGTGATAAGGGGCCAGGCAGAAGTTAAAAGAAGTAGAGAATGTCTGAAAGACCTCCAAAACAATTAGGCATTCAACAATTTGAGGAGAATCAGGTCTAAACATTCTTACTATAGGCTCCGAGCCCTGTACCAAGTAGGCCCCATGACCAGACTTTGAACCATCAGTAAAGATGGCAGGGGCTGATGTAATAGGCTCCTGAACAGTGATTTTAGGAAAGTAAACCAGATTATTTTCAACAAAGGACAAAATAGGGCTCTTTGGATAATGATTATCTATGACATTTGGGAAAGCACACATGAGAATGCTCCAATCATCCACAGTGCCAGACAAAACTTCTACCTGTTCCTTAGTATAGGGGATGATGAGTTTGTCAGGCAACTTTGTAAAGTGTATTAAGCAATATTTAAGCCCCAAACAAGCCTGTCGAGCTACCAGTTGCAGAAAATATTGGAGAGTGCGGGCTCCCAAGGAGTTTTTTTCCTTTTTTTTTTTTTTTTTTTTCTTGAAGCCATAATAGAAGCCCCTCCTAGCGGAGGCCAGCCGCGACCAGGTTTTTGTTTTAATGAAGTGGCATGTGTCCCCAGGGGAGTTATAGGGTGGGGGTGCGGAAGGCTCTAGGGACTGTAAAGGACTACACCCTTGGCCTTTAGGCCCCTTTGTCTGTTCCCTTTTATGACAGGCGGTGGCCTCCTTCAGTCTTTCCTCTTCCCCTTTAAATAATTCTTCTTCTTCCTCCTCTGCAGAATCGGAGCTAGCCTCCTTATCTGTGTCAAGTACATTTGCATGTGTAAGCTCCTCAATGGGAGGATAGAGCCTGTTAAAGGCTCCTCTTTCCCCCTCGGGGGCGGGGGAGCAATTATAGATTTTACCTGTTTCTCTGAGCTCACCTTTTAAACTTTTTTCTTTGTTTAATCCCTTCTTTTTTATTTTTTTTCTTTTTCTAGGCCTAGTTTTTGACTCCCCATTTGAATCTGACTCAGAAACACTATCCTGATGTCTTGCGAGAATTTCTCGTCCCCTTCTAATAAGTTCCATGTGGTTTTCTTTAGAATTGCCCATGTTGCGCTCACAGCAAACAATAAAGACAACAAACCACACAGGAATGAAAATAAGAAGGACCAGGTAGGGATCTAAGTAAAAAAAACATTATGACTGGGGATGACTTACCGAAGTCTTCCTCTCCGACGTCTTCCTCTCCGTGTGTCAAGTTCTGGATCCTCTTCGGCCCCTCGCCTGGTGACCACAAAACACCCAGCGTTCCCGGGTTTCAGCACCACTTTGCGGCGAGCCCCTGTCCCACAGGAAAAGCACGACCAGCAAACAAGGATCCTTCTCGATCACACTTTATTGGAGAGCCTCTTGGTTAACAGGAAAGTTGATGGCGAGGGGCGAGGGGCCCAGGAGTGTAGCTGCTTTTATAGGGCAGAATACTATGGGACGCCTGCTGATTGGCTGCCATAGGCTCACCCACCCACAGGAGCCACGGGATAGGCTCAGGACAAGGTGCATCAAGCGCATGCACAACCTCAAGGGAGGTTGCTGCCTAAATGAGGAAGTATTTACCTCAAGACTGGCGAGAATGGCGTCTGCATTGGCTCCCTACACTGCAGATATTTGGCCTAGGTATTACCTCAGAAACCCAAGCTCTTGACCTACCTCCATGCATGCAATCAATGAATTCATCCCACTATTCAGACAACTCCTAGGATGTAGGCACCAGGAATAGCCATATTCTGTCCCAAACACCATGCCAGCATGTGAAAGACCGTAGCATAGAGCCTATCTTTGAGGCCTACCAACCATCCAGGATAAAATGATTGGTAAAGACCCTTCAGAGACAGAACCAGTCCTTCAATACCCCTGTCTCCTCAAATGCTCATCATAAAAGAATAGCAACAATCATGTAACTGTGATACAACTGAGGAGACAAAATAAGGCACTAGTAACTAATTCAACAGAAGTGAAAATGGAAACTCAATGATGAAAAATTCAAAGTTACTATTTCATTATGAATCTCAGAAAATTTTAAGAAAAATAGTAGAATAAATTACCAATATGATAAGTTTAATAGACTGAAATTGTTTAAAACTTTTAAAAGGTTAATGGTGTATAGATGGATGTAAAAATTGCAAAACATGACTGGAGGGATTGCTTAGTGGTTAAGGCACTTGCATTCAAATCCAAAGGACCCAGATATCAATTCTCAGGACCCATGTAAGCCAGTTACACAAGGTGGCACATTCACCTGGAATTTGTTTGCAGTAGCTGGAAGCCCTGGTGCACCCATTCTCTCATTCCGTCTTTCTCCTCCTATCTCTGCCTCCTTCTTTCTTTTGTTCTTTCTTTCTCATATAAATAAACAAAATAAAATATTTTAAAAAATTCAAAACTGACTATTAAGTGGAATTGATCAAGCAGAAGAAAGCATCTATACACTCAGAGACAGGTTCCTCAAAATTATTTAGTCAGGGTAGGAAACAGGGTGAAACAGAAGAAAGATTACAAAATAAGTGGGATAAAGCCAAGATATACTTAAATTATAGGAGTTTGAGGTGGAAAATAGAGACTGAAAGAACAGAAAGCTTATTTACAGAAATGAGAAGCATACAAATATGGAGAAAGTCATAAACATTCAAGAACAGGAAGATCAAATGTCTCCATTAAGACTCAACCTAAATAAGACTATACCAAAGCATTGCAATCAAACTGTTAAAGCATGCATGTACACACATGCATACAGTAAAGGAAAATACCTATAGCAGCAAAAAGAACAGAGGAATTACAAGTAAAGGAGTTTAGATAAAGTTAGAAACAGACTTCTCAGAAAAAATATTACACGTCAAGATACAACAGGATAATCTATTTAAAATGTGGATAGAAGGGAGGGAGGGAAGGAAGGGTGGAAGAGAATAAATAAGAGAGAGAGAGAGATAGACACTACCAATCAAGAACATACAACCCAGCAAAACTGTCCTTCGGGATTGAAGGAGAGACAAATCTTCTGAAGAAAAAAAGCAGGAGTTTATTAGAATCAGACCTGTTATACAAGGAATTCTAAGGGGAGGTTCTTTAAGCTGAAAATGAAACTACTTAAGAAAACAGACATAAAAAAATACAAAGCTCACTGGCAAGAATCCAGAATATTCCATAACTATAATTATAACGATGGGGTAGAAATTATACATACATATATATATATATATATATATATATATATATATATATATGTATGTATAATACACACACACACACACACATATATATATATGTATGTATGTATGTATATATATATATATATATATATATATATATATATATATATGGTGAAGGGTACAAAACCAAGCTTAAAAATAGTAATAGAAAAATAATGTAAGAGATTTACAATGTAAATTGTGATATCAAATGGGGGATAGATTCAGTGGAAGAATACATATACATAATAAAGTTTTATGACATTGAGATAACCTGTTATAACTGTATGATGTTTAATATACATTTTATTATAATTACAAAGTGATAACTTATAGTAGCTACAAAGATGAAAAGTGTGTAATCAAAGAATACTAATAGAGAAATTTAACCACATAGCAAGACAGCAAGAAAGGAAGAAATAATCATATGATCTACAGAATATCCAGAAAACAATTAGCAAAAAGGAAGTAGTAACTCCTTTCATCTTAATAATTACCCTGAGAGTAAGTAGATTAAATTCTCAAAGATAAATTTTGGCTGAATTAAAGCTTTAAAAACTCAATTATATGCTGCCTACGTGAGACTAACTTTATTTTTAATCACACACATACAGTGAAAGTAAATCGATGGAAATAAATATTCCATGTTATGGAAACTAAATGCAAACGAGATTAGTTATAATTAGAAAAATAGACTTAAAAACCAAAAATTATATGAAGAGAAAATAATATATGGATGTGATTAAAAGTAGTCAATTCATTAAATTGCAACTGTAAATATATACACACCCAACATCAGAGCAAGCAAACATGTTTCAGTTACCTTCTAGTTACTGGGACAAGCATCCAACCAGAAGTAGATTATGGGAGAAGAGGTTTATTTCAGACTTACAGATCCTAGGGGAAACTCCATCATGGCAGAAGAAGCTGGATTATATCCACATATATCTATAATAGAGAAATAAAAACACCAGTACCAGTGAACATTCACAGCCACAGCTCAGGCTGGACTTCCACACACCTAGTAGGGGTAGTCTCAAGAACTATCAACAGGGACATACCTATTCAAGTAGTGCTCTGCTAAGTAGGAAGCTTAATAAAAAAATATCTAACGTGGGTGCTGGAGAGACAGATTATCAGTTAAGGCACTTGCCTGCAAAGCCTAAAGACCTCTGTTTGATCTCTCTCCAGATCTCACATAGACCAGATGCACAAAGTATATGCTAGTGCAAGGTTGCACATGTACACTAGGTGGCACAAGTTTCTGGTGTTCGAGTACAGTAGCTGAGGTCCGAGCATGCCAATTCTCTCTTTCATTAAAAAATACTTAACATGGAAAGGGACTTCCAGTTAAGACGGCAGTGTAGGTACCACGCCAAAGCAGCCTAGGGGGGAAAAAGACCAAAAAAAACTCAACAAAATACATACTTTTACAGAAAAGTGAGGTGTATAGGAAATTGAAGCAGCAGCGGAGAAGTAGAAAAGTTCCAGAGCATTCAGAGCCTGCACAGGTGGGAAAAGCGGCTCCGGCAGCTTGGCCAACCACCGTGGCCGCTGCGCACCAGAAAGCCACCAGACTCGACCCGAGCCACAGGAAAAGCCAGGTGCCGGAGCTTTCCCTCACACCGGCACTCTCCGCAACTCGGGAAACGTGAGGGGAGAGTGGCAGCGAGCAACAGAGGAGCAGACCGCGAGGTAGAAGAATGCTTGGAGCAGCGAGAGAACTGGAGCAGCTGTGGCTCCCTCCCCTCCCCCACCACCTGAGCCCAGCTCCGGCAAACAGAGCAGCGGCCCGGAACCCAGCCACGCAAACATGGGCTGACAGCGGGACCCAAGCAGGAGCAGAGTTCGGCAGCAACATCAGCGGCTCCAGCAACAGTAACAGCGGCCCAGGCAGCAGTAGACCCAGGAGTGGCCGCAGCGGCAGACTCGGCAGCAGCAGCTTCAGGGGGAGCAGCGGCAGTGGACACAGCAGCAGCAGCTTCAGCAGCAGTAGTGGCTCCAGCAGTGGTAGCTAGAGCAGCAGCAGAGGCAGCAGCAGCAGCTCAGTTTGCCCCACAGGAAAAGCCAGTGCCCAGCTCCAGAAATCAGAACAGCAGCCCGACAACCCAGGCAGCAACTTAACTGAGACCAAAATCATCCAAGGTAACTGGGATTGCACGAAGGAAGGGTCTCACTGGGTCATAAGCTGACTTGGATCCCTCAACAGACCAGAAATCTTAACCTCTTTGTTGATAGAGGATCTGGTCGTTATAATAACTACTCTTGCATACATACTCGGGGCTGTTTTTGATTGAATGTTTACAGTGTTTAGTTAAATTTTAGAATCTACCTGTATTTTATTCCACTCAGCCTGCTTGAATACTACTATAGCAGGGAAACTCAACCCCTAAGAACATCTTTGTAGATACTCTGAGAGTCTTAAGAGCCACACCTAACACCTTAAGGTCCTACCCTGAAAATATATTACATCAAATCAATTGATACAGCTAAGAATACACAGCTAGCTAGAAAATCCAAGCATTAACTTAATCCAAGATGCAAAAATATATACAGTATAACACAAGAAACACTAAAAAGCAACATGATGTTAATCCACCTAAAAGTATTAATGCATCAGAAATTGTCCTCCAGTGAGAAAGAGTTAGAGGAAATGCCTGAGAAAGAGTTCAAAAGAATGATTATAAATATGTTCAAAGAGGTCAAAGAACACATCAAAACAATCAAAAAAGAAATCAAAGAGGAAATCAAAGGAATCAAAGAAGAGGCAGGACACCAATTTAATGAAATAAATAAGGCAATACAAGACATAAATAAGGAAATAGAAATAATAAAGAAAAACCAGTCAGAATTACTAGCAATGAAGAACACAGTTAATGAAATAAAAAACTCTGTAGAAAATCTCACCAGTACGATGAATGAGAGAGAGGACAGAATATCTAAGCTAGAAGACCAGGTGGCAGACCTAATGCAGTCCAACAAAGAGAAAGACAAACTTATAGAAAAGTATGAGTGGGAATTTCAAGATATTCGGGACACTATGAAAAGATCCAATATAAGAATTCAGGGCATAGTAGAAGGAGAAGAATTATACTGCAAAGGCATACTAGGTGTCTTCAACAAAATCACAGAAGAAAATTTCCCCCAAATTGGGAAAGAGGTGCCAATGCAGATACAGGAAGCCTTTAGAACCCCAGCCAGACAAAACCCAGAAAGAACCTCTCCTCACCATATTATAATCAAACTTCCAAACACACACCAAAGAAAAAATATTGAAAGCAGTTAGAGAGAAAAATCAAATTACCTACAAAAGCAAGCCGATCAGGATTACAGCAGATTATTCAATACAAACTTTTAAAGCCAGAAGGGCTTGGAGTGATATATTCCAAGTTCTGAAAGATAACAACTGTCAACCAAGGTTACTTTATCCTGCAAAGTTATCCATTCAAATAGATGGAGAAATAAAGACATTCCATGCCAAAAGCAGGTTAAAGGAGTATTTGAAGACAAAACCAGCTCTACAGAAAATACTTGATAGAATCCTCCATGCTGAAGAAAAGGAAAAGCACACATATAAGGAACCTAGAAAAAACATGCAATACTCAAGTACTAGTTAACAGAAGAGAGTGCAGGTAGAACCAGAAACAAACACACACATACAAAAAATATGGCAAACATAAATACACACCTTTCAATAATATCTCTTAATATCAACGGCCTCAATGCCCCAACGAAAAGACATAGATTTGCAGACTGGGTTAAAAAGCAGGATCCTACAATTTGTTGTCTCCAAGAAACTCACCTTTCTACAAAGGATAGACATTATCTTAGGGTGAAAGGTTGGAAAACAGTGTTTCAAGCAAATGGGCATAGAAAACAGGCAAGGGTTGCTATCCTAATATCAGACAGGGTAGACTTTAGTCCGATGTTAGTCAAGAAAGATAAGTAAGGTCACTTTATATTGATTAAGGGCACACTCCAACAGGAGGACATTACATTCCTAAACATATATGCACCTAACATGGGGGCTCCCAAATTCGTCAAACAAACACTATTAGAACTAAGGTCACAGATAACACCAAACACAGTGGGGGTGGGTGACTTTAACACCCCACTCTCATCAATTGACAGGTCATCCCAGGAAAAAATAAACAGAGAGGCATCTTGACTAAATGAGGTCATAGAAGGAATGGACTTAACAGATATATACAGGACATTTCATCCAAAGGCTTCAGAATATACATTCTTTTCATCAGCACATGGAACATTCTCTAAAATAGACCATATATTAGGACACAAAGCAAATCTTAACAAACTCAGGAAAATTGAAATAATTCCTTGCATTCTATCTGACCACAATGGAATTAAACTACAAATCAGTAGCAAGAAAGGCTACAGAGCATACACAAAATCATGGAAATTAAACAATACACTACTAAATGATGAATGGGTCAATGAAGAAATCAAAAAGGAAATCAAAAAATTTATAGTGTCAAATGATAATGAGAACACAACATACCAAAATCTCTGGGACACAATGAAGTCAGTTCTAAGAGGTAAATTTATAGCCTTAAGTGCCTATATTAAGAAATTAGAAAGGTCGCAAGTAAACGACCTAATGCTTCACCTTAAAGCCTTGGAAAAAGAACAACAAGGCAAACCAAAAAAAAAAAAAAAAAAAATCAGTAGACGGGAAGAAATAATAAAGATTAGGGCAGAAATTAATGAAATAGAAACAAAAAGAACAATCCAAACAATTAATGAAACAAAGAGTTGGTTCTTTGAAAGGATAAACAAGATTGATAAACCCTTAGCAAATCTGACCAAAAGAAAGAAAGAAGAGACACAAATTAATAAAATCAGAGATGGAGAAGGTAATATCACAACAGATTCCAGAGAAATTCAAAAAATCATAGGGACATACTATAAAAGCATATACTCCACAAAGTATGAAAATCTGAAAGACATGGATGATTTCCTTGATCTATATGACCTACCAAAATTAAATCAAAATGAGATTAATCACTTAAATAGACCTATAACAAACATGGAGATCTGAAAAGTTATCAATAATCTCCCAACTAAAAAAAGCCCAGGCCCAGATGGATTCACTGCTGAATTTTACCAGACTTTTAAGGAAGAGCTAACACCATTGCTTCTTAAGCTTTTCCAGGAAATAGAAAAAGAAGGAATTCTACCAAACTCCTTCTATGAGGCCAGCATCACCCTGATACCAAAACCAGGCAAAGATAGAACAAAAAAAGAAAATTACAGACCAATCTCCCTCATGAACATAGATGCAAAAATTCTCAACAAAATATTGGCAAACAGAATACAAGAGTATATCAAAAAGATCATTCACCCTGACCAAGTAGGCTTTATCCCAGAGATGCAGGGATGGTTCAACATACGCAAATCTATAAATATAATACATTACATAAACGGGTTGAAGGACAAAAATCACATGATCATCTCATTAGATGCAGAGAAAGCATTTGACAAAATCCAACATCCCTCCATGATAAAAGTCCTACAGAGACTGGGAATAGAAAGAACATATCTCAATATAAAGGCTATTTATGACAAGCCTACAGCCAACATATTACTAAATGGGGAAAAACTGGAAGCTTTTCCACTGAAATCAGGAACAAGACAAGGGTGTCCACTGTCCCCACTTTTATTTAATATAGTTTTGGAAGTCTTAGCCATAGCAATAAGGCAAGAGTCACACATAAAAGGGATACAAATTGGAAAGGAAGAAATCAAGTTATCATTATTTGCAGATGACATGATTCTATATATAAAGGACCCTAAAGACTCTACTAGCAAGCTGTTAGAGCTGATCAAAACCTACAGCAATGTAGCAGGATACAAAATAAATACACAGAAATCAGTAGCCTTCATATATGCTAACAACAAACACACAGAGGATGAAATCAGAGAATCACTCCCATTCACAATTGCATCAAAAAAAAATAAAGTACCTTGGAACAAACCTAACCAAGGAAATAAAGAATCTATACAATGAGAACTTTAAAACACTCAAGCGAGAAATTGCAGAAGACATTAGAAAGTAGAGAAACATCCCTTGTTCCTGGATTGGAAGAATCAATATTGTGAAAATGGCAATCTTACCTAAAGCAATCTACACATTTAATGCAATCCCTATCAAAATTCCAAAGGCTTTCTTCATGGAAATAGAAAAAACAATCCAAAAATTCATTTGGAATCACAAAAACCTCGAATATCTAAAATAATACTGAGCAACAAAAAAGAGGCTGCGGGTATCACCATACCTGGTTTTAACCTATACTACAGAGCCATAGTAACAAAAACAGCATGGTACTGGCACAAAAACAGACATGTAGATCAGTGGGACAGAATAGAGGACCCGGATGTAAGCCCAAGTAGCTATAGCCACCTGATATTTGATAAAAATGCCAAAAATACTCATTGGAGAAGAGACAGCCTCTTCAGCAAATGGTGTTTTGAAAACTGGATATATATCTGCAGAAAGATGAAAATAGATTCTTCTCTCTTGCCATGCACAAGAATTTAGTCCAAATGGATTAAAGACCTTAACATCAGACCGGAAACTCTGAAACTGCTAGAGGAAAAAGTAGGGGAAACCCTTCAACATATTGGTCTTGGCAAAGACTTTCTGAATACAACCCCAATTGCTCAGGCAATAAAACCACAGATTAACCACTGGGACCTAATGAAATTACAAAGATTTTGCACCGCAAAGGACACAGTGAAAAAAGCAAAGAGGCAACCTACAGAATGGGAAAAAATCTTCGCCAGCTATATATCTGATATAGGATTAATATCTAGGATATGCAAAGAACTCAAAAAGTTAAATAATAAGGAATCAAACAAGCCAATCAAAAAATGGGCCATGGAGCTAAATAGAGAGTTCTCAAAGGAAGAAATATGAATGGCATATAAGCATCTAAAAAAATGTTCTACGTCCCTAGTCATCAGGGAAATGCAGATTAAAACTACATTGAGATTCCATCTCGCTCCTGTCAGATTGGCCACCATCATGAAAACAAATGAACATAAATGTTGGCAGGGATGTGGAAAAAAAGGAACCCTTCTGCACTGCTGGTGGGAATGCAATCTGGTCCAGCCATTGTGGAAAACAGTGTGGAGGTTCCTAAAACAGCTAGAGATTGATCTACCATATGACCCAGCTATAGCACTACTAGGCATATATCCAAAGGACTCATCTCATTTCCTTAGAAGTACGTGCTCAACCATGTTTATTGCTGCTCAATTTATAATAGCTGGGAAATGGAACCAGCCTAGATGTCCCTCAACAGATGAGTGGATAATGAAGATGTGGCACATTTATACAATGGAGTTCTACTCAGCGGTAAAGAAAAATGAAGTTACGAAATTTGCAGAAAGATGGATGGACCTGGAAAGTATTATACTTAGTGAGGTAACCCAGGCCCAGAAAGCCAAGCGCCACATGTTCTCTCTCATATGTGGTTCCTAGCTACAGATTACTGAGCTTCTGAGTTACAATGAAAATACTTAGTAGCAGAGGCCAGTAAGTTACAAAGGAGACATAAAGGGTAGAGAGGAAGGGTGGTGGATACTTAATAGGTTGATATTGTATATATGTAATTACAATGATTGTAATGGGGAGGTAATATGATGGAGAATGGAATTTCAAATGGGAAAGTGTGGGGGTGGGGAGGGAGGGAATTACCATGGGATATATTTTATAATCATGGAAAATGTTAATAAAAATTAAAATAAATAATAATAATTAAAAAAAATACTTAACATGGGCCGGCGAGATGGCTTAGAGGTTAATATACTTGTCTGCAAAGCCTAAGGACCCACGTTGGACTCCCCAGAACCCATGTAAGTTATACACAAGGTCACGTGTGTGCACAAGGTAGTGCCCATGTCTGGAGATTGACGGCAGTGGCTAGAAGACCCAGCATGCAAATTCTGTCTCTCTCTCTCATTCTTTCTATTAAAAATACAAATAAAAATACCTAATGCTATTGGGACATACAGTTACATTGAAACCACCACAAATATGCAATGATAAAATAAAAGTGGTAGCAAAATGGTTAAAGAGAAAGTAAAAATCCCTGTATGAACCATACAGACATTGCTAAAAATGAGAAGTGGCTGCTCAAACTCAATGTCCAGAAGTTAAACATAAACATTAATGATAGTGCAACCAACCACCAACAGTCTTGGGACAATGCCAGTGGCCAATATATCCTTACATGAATGTGTCAGAGGACTTGTAAAGTTTGTTGTCATATCTTCATCAGCTTCATGTCGTTTTTTTCCACCAATGACTCAACCAAAACTTTCTTAACTCCAAAGTACAGTCTTCTGTGCTTTTCTAAGAATTCTAGAAGGAAGAACAGAGTGAAGAGCTATCGAGTAGCTATAGAGTAGTTATAGTGGCCATAGTAAAATCATGATTTTTAAATAAAATTCTCAGCACTAAAATATTCCATCAGTTTCTAACTTAAATTTACAAACTAACTAGAAAATCTATCCAGCACCCAAATAAAACTGTTTTGCTTTCATTTTATCTTTATTTACTATTTCCAATTCACATGATAGATGTAGAGGGTGAGATAGACTGTAATACCTCAATGTATCACCTTGACAGTGGACAGATGAAAAGGCAATACAAAAGAATCAGAAACAAACTGAACTTTACTGAACAGACCTATTATGTAATGAATATCTCATCCAACACCAATTAAATGCACATTTTTCTCAAGTGTACATGGAATATTTTATACAATAGAGCACATATTATTCCATAAAGCAAATTATAACAATCTTAAGAAGACTGACCTCATACCAAGTATCTGCCTATCATCAAGTCATGGAAGAAATCAGCAGCTGGAAGAATTTTAGAAAACTCAGAGATATGTTGAAATTGAATGATGAAAATTATAAAGATCAGAGAAAAAATAAATGAAATTCAGATTATGTACACAATAGAAAAGGAAAAATAAAGGGCTGATTGTGAGAGAGGATAAAAATGTTGAAAAATATTTAGTTAGATTAACCACAGGAACAAAGTAAAGAAGTAAAATGTGGCATCTATTGTAAAATAAAATCAGCAATAAAAGTCAAGATGTTGTAGCTCATACATTTATAAGGGGTATCCAAATAGACTTACTTTTAAACAATTTTATTTTTACTTAATTAAAAGAGAGGGGTAGGGTCAGATAAACAGAGAATGTGTGCACCAGAGCCTTTGGCTGTTACAAGTAAATTTCAGATGTATACACCACTTTGTGTATAAGGCTAATGAAGATCTAGGGAATTGAACCCTAAGGCAAGTGCCTTAACCACTAAGCAATCTCTCCAGCCCAGGACTTAATATTTTTAAAATATTTATGTGTTTACTTGAGAAAGAGAGAGAGAATATGTAGGGTTGGGGGCATACCAGGAAAACTTGCCTTATAAACAGAAACTCCAGATATTTTATGTGGATACTGGGGACTCAAACCCAGGCTGTCAGGCTATGTCAGCAAATGCCTCTAACCATTTAGCCATCTCTCTAGCCTCCAAAGAAACTTTTGTGAGCAAATATATGTTAATATTTTTGGACATCCTAAAAAATGTATAAATCCCTAAATTTACAACCTATAAAATTAAATTCAAAAGAAACAAAATGCCTAAACAGATTAATAACAAGGATAGCAATTGAAACCACCCATCAACATACCTTACAAGCTGATTGTAGCAGACAGATTCAGTTTTGCGAGATAAAATTCCAGACCAGGCACAGTTATGGAGGAAGGGATTCATTGAAGCTTACAGATCCAAGGGAAGTTCCATAATGGCAAAAGAAGCTGGCCTGCCTTCACAGGCCCAAGCAGAAAGAGAAAGAAGCACAAGCCTAAAGGTCAAAAGCCACAGCACACTTCAGGTACTCCAGGTAGGCACACTTTGCATATCTTTAGATTGAAATCTGAAACCAACCATCACACCTTAAGATCCACCCAGTAACATTGCATCCATCCAGGTGGCTGCAGATGCAAACTACAAACAAATAAACAACTGAATATATTGGGGGCCATCTATTCTATTCAAACCACCACACTGATGAAATTACTTTTGAATTCTAACAAATGTCTAAAGAAGAACTTACACTAATTCTTCTCAAACCCACCCAATAATGTGAAGTAAAGAAATTTTCCAAATAATTTAGTACCACACAGCAACACTAACAAAAAATAAAATATTGAACACTATCCCTAATAAAAATAGATACAAAAGTTTTCACCAAGCTTTGCAAACTGAATTCAAAAGCACATTGGAGATAGTGTTCATCATGATGAAACAGGTTTTGTGCCAGTCATACAAAGATGCTTCTACATATGCATGCCTATTTATATCCAACGTACCACACTAACAAAATGAAAGCTAAAACCTGATTATTGCTATAGGTTCCAAAATATATTTGGCAAAATTAAGTGTCCTCATGATGAAACACCTAAGAATTCAGTACTGAAGGAATACATATCAACAGTGAAAGAGCTATATAAGTCAGCCCACACTGATCAAGATTGTCAGAGATAAAAAGCTACTTTTTCCTCTAGGATTTTTGAACAAAGTGAGTATATTATTTTCACTACTTTTGAAAAAAAAGGAAGCTACATCTTGTGCTAGTTTTTTGTTTTATTTGTTTGTTTTACAGAGAAAGAAAAAGAGAGGAGGAAGGAGGAAGAGTAGAATAGAGAAAGAATAGGTGTTCCAGGGACTCCAGCCACTATTAAGGAACTCCAGACACATGTGCCATCTTGTGCATCTGCATACATGGGTACCAGGCACTCAAGCCTGAGTCCTTAGGTTTCACAGGCAAGTATCTTAACCACTAAACCATCCCTCTAGCCCCACATTCATTACTTGTTTCAGCATAGTACTGAAAGTCCTAGCCATTGGACAAGAAGGAATGAAATGAGTCCAAATTATAAATATTAAATTTTCTCTATCTCTGACAACTTACGTCTGATAGAAGTTTTATATTAAAACACCAATGATTTTATGTACAGAAAGCCCTAAAGAGTGTCATAGACTGATGGAAAGCTGGTCAAGGAATATAAGCTTTCATTTATAGAATACATTCTACAGATTTGTTGTTAAGAATAATGATAGTAATCTTGAAAATTACTAAAAGAGTAGACTTTAAATATTTTCATCACAAAAGTATTAATCTTATTATATTTAGGAAACCTGAACAAAGTTGCTAGTCCCAAGTGGGTGACTTATTTTATATACCCACATGGGGAGCAGGGGAAAAAATACTGGGGGAAGGTGAATTTACTTATGAACTACTAGTGGGCCTATCTAAAATAAGTGGTATTCATAAAGTCAAGTAAAGTAACCATCACCTAGAATAAGTGAAGTACAGAAAATACATCTCCCCCAAGTTTTCCACACCCCATCCCATGTCCTGAGTCATAGCAAGTTCATTCACAAATATTGATCTGTAGGATTTAGGCACTAAAAATCAAGTTGTAAGCACTGGAAAAAAAATCTTCCAATTTGAGTCAGCATGTCTGAGTTACCAGTAAGCTTCACTATGAAGATCACTCATTCTTGTATTTATTATTACTCTGCCCCAAACATGTTCCCAGTGGATAGCATGGTGTGGTGGCAAAGGGAACTGAGAAGCTTTAGTCAAACACAGTAGATTGTTCTATAATGTGTGGTGTCAAAATTCAGGACAGGAAGCAAAGAGTGAGTTTCATTTTTCTGGTGTTTGCTCCTTTCTTTGACAAGTTAAGGGTTGAGCCAAAATAAGCCATTTTCTCCTTGTGAACCAGCAGTTTTAATAGAAGTACAAATATACAGTCCTCTCACGACATGTATCCCAATCATGTTAGCCCTCTATAAAGATTTTGGTTATAATTTGCATAAAAGAGAAAGCATACAGGGTGTTAAAGGTCATGCTGATGATGACTGAACAGTTCTAAAAATCTGCCTCCGGCACAGTACAAAAAATTTTAAACTCTGGTACCATCTTCAGTGTGTACACAGTGACTTACACATAGAGAACTGCAAATCCCTGCTCATAGTGATGTAGGTAAAACAAATTAGAGTTTGAACTTGGCACAGGTATTTGAATTCCAAATACCACACTATATGGTTAAGGCTCTAGAGAATTATGATGTATTTTTTTATTTTTTTGTTTATTTTATTTATTTGTGAGTGATGGACAGAGAACCAAACGGAGAGAGAGAGAGGAAGAAAGAGAGAGAGAGAATGGGCACACCAGGACCCCAGCCACTGAAAATAAGCTCCAGATGCATGTGCCACCTTGTGTATCTGGCCTATGTGGTTCCTGGGGAATCAAGCTGTGAACTGGGATCCTTAGGCTTCACAGGCAAGTGCTTAGCCACTAAGCCATCTCTAGCCCCTATGATATATTTTTTAACCAACTCTAACTTTCATAAAAATAAGCATAAAGGAAAATTTATAGCAATAATTTCAATATTTAAGTTAGAATTCATGACAAAATCAGTTTATTATAGAAGGAAAGAGACCAAGCTGGCAACCTTTTAAATATTGTATACAGGGTGCTAAGTGTGGTGAAACATGACTTTAATTCCAGCACTCAGGTGGCAGAGGTAGATGGATCACATTGAGTTCAAGGCCACCCTAAGACTACATAGTGAATTCCAGGTTAGCCTGGTCTAGAGCAGAACCTTACCTCAAAAAACAAACAAACAAACAAATAAATAAATAAAGCATATGGATTTCTAATCTCTCAAGTGAATACTTCATCAAAAAATGATTTTTAAAGTTAAATTGAACTTTATAATTAAAACTTGTTTTACAAAAAGAACTCCTATGAAATAAAACATGCATATCTATAACATGGACAGGTCAAGTTGACAATCAACCTCAAACATGTTGTCATCTTAATGTTGAAAACACTCTTGTCTCCCTGGAAGGATTTTCATTCCTGCTCTATTGTTCTACAAAGATGAAAATACTCTCTTTCCACATAAGTCAGATAACAGAAGAAAGAACAATGCTCATTGATCTTAAAAGTCACCCTGGATCTAGTCAAGCATACTGAAAATGTGATTCCTCCATTTTTTGTGTGTATATGCATGTATGTGTGTGTGTGTGTTTTGAGCCCAACCACATTTTGGTATAGATTATGGAGAAGGGCAAAAGAAATGAGATATAAACAAAGCAGGACAATTTTGAAAGAGGAGTAGGTTTAGTGGGATGGGATGGAGGAGGTTCAAAAAGAGGTTAATCGGGGCTGGAGAGATGGCTTAGTGGTTAAGTGCTTGCCTGTGAAGCCTAAGGACCCCAGTTCGAGGCTGGATTCCCCAGGACCCAAGTTAGCCAGATGCACAAGGGGGCACATGCGTCTGGAGTTTTTCAGTGGCTGGAGGTCCTGGCGTGCCCATTCTCTCTCTCTCTGCTTCTTTCTCTCTCTGTCTGTCGCTATCAAATAAATACATAAAAGTAAACAATTTTTTTTAAAAAAGAGGTTAATCAGAGGGAATTATGATCAAATTACAGTATGTTCATGTACTAAAATTCTTGATTAAAAAATACAGTTAAAAAAAGATTTTACTGGAGAAAAGGCTTAGCTGTTAAGATGCTTGCCTGTGAAGCCTAAGGACCTATGTATAATCCCCAGATCCCACATAAGCCAGATGCACAAAGGTGAGGCAAGTACAAGGCCACACATGCCCACTAGGGGGAGCAAGCATCTGGGACTCAATTTCAGTGGTTTCTCTCTCTGTCTCTCTTTCTCTTTCTCTCTCTAAAGTAAATAAAATAAAATAAAATACAACAAAGATTGCACATGATTTTGATAGCTATTAGCATTGTTTCAGTATGAACTTTAAAGAGATGTCATTTCATTAGGTAGAATATATTACAATAAGCTAACAATGATTTTACAATACAAATTTCTAAATGGAATGACTATAAATATGTTTCCAAATTGCATTGTCAGATGAGAAGCCAGAAACAGAAGCAGATGGGTGCACTGGCCTATGGATAGGACGCATTTTCCTTAGCCACATCAAACACAACAAACACTAGAGGGTTTTTTGTTTGTTTGTTTTTATAATGGTGCAAAGGGGGTGCTATTCAGTGCTATGTGTTCATCAGATTTTGAGTTCTGATCTTCTCTTGGCTACTGGTGGACAGTACAGGCTCTTTGGCCATATAGGCAACAGCAGCAAGTCATAACTGACAGGCCACTCTCAGGGGTAAAGAAGCTCTTCCATGCACCTGCTGCTAAATGTGGTTTTATATATATATTCCATGTGTCTTAAGCTTCTGGTATTTTCAATCTATGATGGATTTATCAGGATATAACTTGATTTAAGTTGAGGAGCAGAGAATTTATACTAAACATAAAAATACTATCAAGTAAGCTTTGTAACTAAATATACCAATGGCTGGCTTCATTTTCCAACACTGTGTCCCCAGCACTATTTATTTTAACTAATATACACTGAATTTAGTGTTATTAGTGAAAATATGTGCAGACAGAAAATTGCTAACAAGTTAGGTCTTATGTAAATGTTTCATTTGAATACTATTTGGGGGAAATCATGTTGTCTGTATTTGTACCTGTACTTCAAATTTTGCAGAGAACATTTCCTTGCCTTAATTTCCATGACAACAAAAGCATGTCAGCATCTTTCTTTCTCCGTCATTTAAGCAATTGAATATCATTTGTTGTTCTTAATGGTTTTTAAAGAAATAACCTAGACTGAGGTTATAAAAGAAATCCATTTCAAAATTCTAAGTGGAAAAATTAAAGCAAATTCTGAAAAAGAAAGGTGCTCTTTTGATCTGACATGCATGGATGAGTGCCCATCAATAGCACAAAGGCCTCTATTATTTCTGTATGAAAGTAAGTAAGAAAGAAAATAAGCCATGGAGATGAATAATGAGCTAGGAGTTATACACCAGGCAGTCACAGAGTGCAAAGAGTGGGCTGGTATGGTCTTATCCTTCCAAAGAACATGACATGTATTAACCAATTCCACTCCTCAACAAAATATGTGCTCTGAACATTTCTCGTAAGAAACCCAGAAAGAAGAGGAAAACTGAATTGCTATATTAGTAACCATAAACATGAGCTATAACATAATCACATTAATGATTATAGTGTGGTTAATAACAGCAAGATCTCTGTGGCAGTCATAACTGAGTTTGGACACCTAATCAAACACAAAAATCACTGAATTACCTGCAAAATTTATTTAAATATTTTATGTATGGAATTTAATTCATATGCTTAAATACATATGTGTACAAGAATGCATATATGCATATTAATAACTATAAATTATATACACATTTGGATAATATGATCCATATATGAAGCAAATATACATAAACTAAATAGAAATCATGTATCAAGGATACTATAGCTACACATATGTAAGAATTAAGAGTGCACATGTGACGTGAATATATATTTATATTGAATATATTAAACATATACTAAAATATAAATATGCGTTTATTTTTTGTGTATTGGATACAGAGAGAAAGACACACACACATACACAGAAAGAGAGAGAGATAAAGAGAAAGAGGGAAAGAAAGAAAGAATATGCTAGGACTGATATTTTGGAATGACACTGGGATATATATTACACACTAGCCTATTAAGTACCTAACATAGCAACTAGTTCATAGAAATTAACCTCAAAATAAAGTTAAGAATTTAGTCCATAAAATTCCCAGTTTTTCCAGTTGTCATAAATTTAGTTATTCCCCATCCTTGCAGAAACTGATGTCTCTTGGTCCCCCTAATGTATACCAATTACCCCACCAAAGACCCTCAGCAGAATTGGGGTAGGGCATCGGGGGTCCATGTGTGTGACCTTTGTATAAAAAATACATTATAAAAATAGAAAAGTGCTTATGCTGCTTCTTTCTCTGGAAAGGCAAAAAGACATGAAGAAATCATTTTTATTTTAATATATATATATATATATATATATATTCACAGAACACAGCAATGAACATAACCAAATTTATGTTTAAAATTTGTAATTCAAAATATAATGCACTGACCTGAGGGTCTTAGTAGCAAAAGAAAAGGTGATACATTTTGTCTTACATACATGCTTTATAAAATGTACTATCTTCTTAACTTGGCAAATAAGGTCATAGTGGCTCCTTTAATACACCATGCCTTTGAGAGCACAGCCCAGCCTGGAGACCAGCATGTAAGGCTCTGGCTTTAGGTGTGTTGCAAAGCTCCTCAGTAATTAAGAGCAGAAATCATCAGGGCATTTCTGAGAGGACCTTCCTGTTAATGGGTGAGGAAACAGATCAGAATCATGGAATGTTTTATGTTTAGGACAAGATGAGAACTTATTTCATGGCTACACTACATTCGCCCAGATCTCCTTTGTCTTGACAAGTCTGAGTTAATGTATAAAGGTAGCTTTCTCTATCAGCAGCATGGCGGGGAGGGGGGGGGAGGGGGATGGTTTCTGGGAGCCTGGACTTGGGATCTGTGTCAGTTACTTTTCAAGTAGTTGTGGCAAAATGCCTAATACTGTGGTGGAAAAAAAGTGACAGACAAATCAAACGCAAAAGATGTTCTAAAACCCTTTTGTACCAAGAAAAAGAGAATACAAGCAACATAAAGAAGTATGGGTTCTGGCTTACAGTTGGATAAGACACATCCAGGATCCAGGAAAGAGTGCAATTCCTCAAATCTCCATGGCCAGAAAACAGAGCAGACAGGAAGCTGGACTATAAAACCCCCAGCCTTCCTCCAGCAAAGCTTTACTTCCCAGAGGTTCTGCAACATTCCAAACAGCACTACGTCCTCAAACACATGCCTTTGGGGGTTACATTTCACATCTAAACCACCAAAAAAAAAAAATAAGGAAGCAAAGTGAGGGGCACAGCAGGGAGGGTGAGTAGTAAGGATCGAAGGCACTACTGAATCCCACTTTCTAGAACAGCCTTTGTGCAGGATTGGCAACTCATCCATCTTAATTTTCTTGCCCTTCTCTAGGATGCTTTCCTGTAAGATTTCTCTTGTCTACTGTGAGAAACTGCTTGACTTTCTCTAGAATTCCACACTGAATTATCACTGACAAGCAAAATCATAAAAATTAAAAACGTCCACCCTTCTGCTTCCCTATGCAAAATTATGGAGCAGGGACATTGCCCCTATCTTTAACGGGTCATGAGAGAATTAAGAGAGCTCTCAGGAAGCTGCTGGGATTCAGGAGGAAGTTCAAAGATTTCCGGCAGCATATTTGGATGATGAAGAAAGCAGATGTTTAATTCCTCACTGGCTTTGTCTGCTCTGCCTGTCACTTCTGGCTGGCTTAGGGAATGGTTCATCCCCTTTTCTCCCACTCCCACATGAAAGCATCCCCACATTTTACTTATGTTAAGGGGATATGGATTTTCATCTCTTTGGCTCTCTAAGCTTCTGAACGTATTTCATCATTAAGATGCTTGTCTGCAGAAGTATGGGGTGAAACAGCCGTGGAAACCAATAACCAGGGAATGGCTGCACCTCATGAGCACTTGAGACTACACAGGGATTTCTGTGGGGGGTTAAGACAATTGTAAAAACAGAAGAGAAGATAGGTGTTTATTTCATGTCTTGGATTTGTTTGCTTGTTTTGCTTGCATGCATTTTCCAAAAGGTTTGTTTTTAAAAACACACAGAAATAGAAAGAAAATGAATAGTTTTTATGTGTAGCATAAAATTAATGGTTTACATTTAGTCAGAGTTATGTATTTTATCATGTGTAGTTTGTCCTTATGCTACTTAAAATAAGTAATAGACACCCTGACTATCCACCCCATGAAATTTATCATGCTTCTCCAAAGATCATTCACAACCACCTGGCACTCTGGGCCACTAATGACAGCAACAGAAAGACAATGACATCATACAGTATGGAACTATTGTGCAAATGTTTGTTCACCTCCTGGGAATTTTTTTCTCCTTCTTCCTATCCTATTACTTTAGCTAAAATTCAATTATGCTCATGCATTGAATTCAGTTTCTGTGGTTTTTAAATTGTTGGGAGGCTTTCCTCATGTCTATTTTTCATGTTTAATGGCACTGGACACGTTTTTGTATCCAATGTACTCTCCTCCAGGTTTCAATGATGGCTCTTCCAGGAGCACCATGAAAATTATTCTCAGTTTCCTGAAGCTTCTCTCAACTGGAACTTAAGCTTGGGACAAAGGTCAGTAAACTACTGGCCATCACCAAATGTGGCCCACAGCTTGTTGTTGTGATTAAAGTTTGTGGAACCACAGTGACACAACAAGTGAGCTGTTTGCCTATCTTTCTGCTTTAGCATTAGGATGCAAAGGAGTAGTTGTTACTGAAGATTGTGTGGTCCACATATAAATTACCTACACTTTGACCCTTTAAAGAAAACATTCCTCAGTATCCAGACATTTGATTGGATGCAAACTAAACACATAGGGCACGAATCCATCAGAGGCACTATAGGTTCTCCCTGGTGTATCTGCCTGGAAGCCAAGGTGCTGCTGCAGGCCACCTCACCAGAGAGACTCAGGATGATCATTGTCATTGTTCTGTTGAAAAGGCACACTTCTTTAATGAAGTTCCTAAAAGTTTGTTAAATAATACCTTAATGTTCTGAGGAAATCATTTCTCAACTACCTGACACAGGTCTTCAATGATGATTTCACATAAATCAGTTATTTTTGATCTATTGTGTATTTTAGCTGTCACTTTCAATCAAAGAAAATATCATGCTTGCTTATTGTTAGTTGGGTTTATCAAGCTAGATTATTTTTTCTTCATGGGTAAGATACTCTACTTGTGATTTCTGATGTTCTAATTGTCCCTCTCAACTTGTCAATGATATTTTTATGTGTATGTGCTGTGTGCATGCTTGTTTGTAATATGATTTCATGTGAATGGGTACATACGTGTGTGTGAGTGTGCTATCACTTGTGTGCATGCGTGTGGAGACCAGAACTTAATATCAATGGTTTTCCTTAATTGCTTTCCATTTTATTTAACTTAAAATTTTTATATTTTTATTTATTTATGTGTGACTGAGGGAGAGAGAAGGGGGAGAGAGAAAGAAAGAGAATGGGCACACAAAGGCCTCTAGCCACTGCAAACAAACTACAGACATCTGTGCCACCATGTACTTCGGGCTAATGTGGGACCTGGATAATTGAACCTGGGTCCTTAGGCTTCACAGGCAAGCACCTTAACCACTAAACCATCTCTCCAGCCCCCATTTTAGTTTGTGAAACAAGGTCTCACATTGAGCCTAGAGTTCACCAATATGATTAGGCTAACTAGCCAGGGAGTCCCATGGATTCCCTGGTTCTGCCTCCCAACTGCTGAGATTAGAGGTATGGATGTCTATGCCTGGATTTCATGTGATTCTGGGGATCCAAACTCAGTTCCTCATGCTTGTGGTGCATTTTACCCTCAGATGCCAGGGGGGTTGAGAGAGGGATGACTGGAAGGGGTTGGAAAGATTTTGAATTCAAGTTCTGCTCCTGCAGTAGCATCAGATGACAGGGCAACTGTGTGGTATAGAAAGCTAATTATGTTCCAAGTGCCTGGAAGAAATCAATTTAAGATTTCTATGAGCCCTTTTCAAACTATCTGCTTATTATCTAACTAGTTCCTTCTCATGTCCAACACATTTCAGTATCAGATTTTTTTTAAGTTTGTGTGTGTGTGTGTGTGTGTGTGTGTGTGTGTGTTAGCATTTGTGTTCAACAGTGTACATGTGGAACCCAGTGAACGACCTTGAAGTATCTGTGGTCTTCCACCTTCTTTGAGTCAGGGTCTCTTCAGCTGTTCTTCAACCTTCAAGTTTACTGGCTATGCCACCCATTGCCTTAGGCATTAGGTGTATTGGGATCACAGATGCATGTGCCATTTTGCTTCCAGCTTTACATAGGTGCTATGAAAATTCAAGCAAGTCATCAGGCTTTGCAAGCAAACATCTTTAACTGCTGAGACATCTCCCCAGCCACAGAAAGTTTTCAATTATGCTAAAAGCCATTATTCCTACAATACTTAATGCATTTATTTACTATATCTTATAATAATTTTGAAATTTCAAAAAAAATTGCTACTAACAGGCACAAATTTGCATATTTCTTTTGTACATACTATGTAACTATATATATTCTAAGAAGTATGCCAAAATTTATGTGGTTCCATTATTTTTCTTTAAATTATTATAAGCTTGTTTGTACTTTCATATTGCTTTCCAAACTTCTCATTTAATCTAATGTGGCCCCATGGCATGACAGCTGAGAGAGGATAGATATTATCAGGGAGGGAGTTACAGGTAGATTTGGAATGGAAAAACAATAAATGAAGAAGTAACATTTCCCACAGCTACTGGATTCTCTATTTTATTTTGTTTCTCTGATGTGTCTAATTTAGAGTAGTCATATAATATTATATTTACATTATTTTTTTTTCTTGGTAGTAGCTAATCTGATGAGAAGGCAAGTAGAGGAGTTAGTTTTATTATTCTTGCTCAATCTGTTTGGGTATTGTAGCCTTTTCATTTGAATTTTGTATCTCTATTCTGAAATTTCTCACTTGTTCATGCTCATTGTATACTTTTTTCCATTAGATAATTCAAAATATTAATCATTGTGAATTTATAATCTCTGATTTACAGCTTGGATATTGATGTTGTCTGAGCATCTGATTCTATAGATTAGTCTCTCTATCCTATGAGCTTTTTGTTGATTTAGGTTTTTGTCTCATAATATTTGATTGTTTATTAAACAGCATATATGGAACAGTGAAGACAAATAGTTTTACAACTAGAAAAAAAGAATTCTTTTTTGTTGTCTTTTGTGGATCAGTCTCATAGGTTTTGGTTTTGGTTTTGCCTATATTGTTACTGGTTCTGAGAACAATGGAGCCTTTTTGGGCTCTTGATGTACTTAGCCTAGGAGTCGGAGAGCCAGTCACTAAGACTCCCCAAGCCAGTGGCTCTCAAATTCTTGTTTTGTGCCCTGTGAAGAATAACAACTGCAATCTCAGCAGAAGAGCAAGTTAAAAGAGGATTTATTAGCAAAACAGGAAGTGAAAGGACAAACAGAAGAGTTCCCAAGAGGTGTCTTGGGCACGTTGCTCCTGAGTGACTTAGATGTAAGTTAAGTATCAAGTTGGGGTAAATTGGGTTGTCTCTTTCAGTATATATAAAGGCTCCTGACAGGCTGATGAATGCAGCAAAGGATTGGCCACTCAGAATCTGCCAGCCAACATCCTGGGAAGTTGGCATCCCTGGCTAGGTGTCTACCAAATGGGGAATACCTTATTCATAAACTCTATCAATGTTATCCTCAGTTTTTCACAGGACATATATTTCCTCAGCACAGCTGGGATATTAGAGTTGCTCTCCATGGTTCTGTTCCTACCATAGACTTCCATATTCTTAGCACCTGCTCTGTAGAAGGTATATTTGGATTTGTTCCTCTTTTCCTTCATGCTATTGTACTCCCCTGGCAGTACATTTTTCTGGTGTGCTTCTGGCTTCTTCTCACCTCCCTTAATGACTGAGCCACAATGGTTCTTCTGATGCATTTGCTATCTTAAGCAAGGACTACACACTATTCCCTCTCCATTAGACACAAAGGGAATCCTGATGCTACCTTAGGTTGACTTTTGACAGTGCAACATCTTATTCAAAGGACTCGTTCATTCTAGCTTTTACTCTAGAAACACTAATTTCTTGTCTTCCTTACCCCAAAATATCTATTTCTCTGGACTTTGAGCGGCACAGAGAGTTTTAACTATGTCCCCCAGAGGCAAATTAATTTGGATCAGTGATTCCACATAGATGTTGAAGTCATAAAATTCCACTAGTTCTTCCTGAAGAGTTTAGGGACATTATTTTTTTTTAAGTAAAATGTTGAAACAACAGGGTTGATCTTTTAATACCTCCTACATTTGTGACTGATCAGCCCAGCATTGCTAGACCCCTGAAGGAGGCTGGCAAACTGACCATGTGACTGGTCCACTGACATAGGCACTCTCTTCACTTGGCTCTGATTGTACCCATAAGCATCTGGCCAAGACCCAGGGAGAAGATCCGAGGAATAAGTATGAACTCACTTTCACTTGTTTAGTGTATCTCTGATAATTCTAGATATTCTTCTCAAATGAGGCTTTTGGCATGAAGTAACATTTGATCAAATGATTTTGAGCATTTTGTATGCTGGCTTACAATAGAAAAGTCATTAGGTGTCCATTTCTTCCTCAGAAGGTGTTGATACCCCTTGTGGTTCAGTGCTGTTAGTGATACTGTCACCTCAGCATAACTAGAAAACAAATATTCTAGTTTTTTAGATAACTTAGCACATTTCCTGTTTTGTGATGATGTTCTCTTGTGCTTTTTCCTGAGTAAAGAAGGGTGGACTGACAGCAATCCAGGAGCTGGTTAATTCAGTGTGTTGACAGCATTTAAGACATGACAACAGCCATGTGCTTGTAGGATTCAAACTCACAATCATGCTGAAGAACAAGCTTCAGCCATTGATCATATTTTAAGCAAAGACAGTGTTACTGGTATGTCTCATTGTAATATTTTAAACTAAATTCCCAAGCAAGCCCAAAATGGACTCCTTAAATAATATATACCCCACTGATTTTCATCTCAGGGTCAGTTTTGGCATCTGCTACCAAGGGAACAGGTAGGGAATGTGTGGTTATATACCCTGAAGTCCCATAGGGTACCTCAAAGAAATAGCACATAAGTAGTTCTGATAGTTAATCCTGATTGATGACTTAACAGTATTTGGATTCATTCAGAAGATGAATCTTTGGTCATATCTATGAATCCTTTTCCAGAAAGCCTTATTATCTAAAGTGGGAAAATCTACTCTTGCTTGGGCTGGGGTTCTGGGCTAAATTCAAAGGAAAACGTCAGCTGATCATCAGAATTTATACATGTTTCCTGATTGTGGTTGCAATGTGATCATCTGCCTCAAGCTGTTGCTGCCAGCAGCTAGAACTGTTCTCACAGCCACACCCTCTCCACTATGTTGGGCTTTTTCAAAGTGTGAGCCAAAATTAATTCTTAGGTCCTTAAGTTGCTTTGGTCAGGTGATTTGTCCAAGTACCAAAAGTGACCAACATATACAAAAGGAACATGAGTGGATTTTAGTTTCATTAGAATATAGACAACATTGTGTGTTGTGCCATTTATGTAAATTGAATGTCAAATAAATAACACCTACAAAGGGATATGCAGTACCAATTAGAACTATGGGAGCAAGAAAAATAGGATTTGGGGATACAATACAAAGAAATGAGTAATAATATTTAATAAAATGATAGCAATTAGTACACGCTGGATATCACTTTGTGGAAATTAACTTCTTTAATTTTCAGAACAACTCTTAAGAGATTGAAACAATTATCATCTATATTTTACAAATAAGAAATTGGAAGCACTGAAAGTAAAATCAAGAACTTCAGATAACTAGTTGTAAAACGAATCAAGTAAGGATAAAAATATAAAAGCTAACTCAATCCTCTGATACAAAAGTTTAAAAAGAAAAGGATATGATGTGCTAACCTGTGACTTTTTAGAATCTTTCTGCTCCCTCTTCTACAAAATTCCCTGAGCCTTGGTGGATGTGTTTTAAGCCAACTTAAATGATTAGCTCTTAAGAGCTTCTGGATCTCTGCTTTGGTAGGTGTTGAGTATCTTCAGCATTTGTCTCTTTCACCCTGATGCTGATGGTCAGGCTCACCATGGAAATAGCACTATTTCTTGTCACCCCAATTTCTCTATGTTTTGACCTGGGTCTTGACTGAAATGCAAGGGGTAGTTCATCTCCTCAGGTCTTGCTACCTTCTGAGAAAGAAAAATAAATTCTCCAAAAGAGAGTAAAGTCAGCACAGGTTAAATAGGATAAGCATTTAGGGAGATTTTTGATGGATGTAACCCCTCTGTTAGCCAAGGACTAGTGGGAGCTTGACATTGGAGAACGTAATCTTTGTCTCCACAGGATTCTGACCTGATTCCCAGATTGCACTGGGGAGATCTCTTAGCCAATCAGAAAGCCATTGGTTACCCAACAAAGCTGTGTGCCACCATTGCACTGGTGGGTACTCAGGTTGGTTGCTTCTGAGTAGCTTAGACGCCCTGCTTGATCACACACCATTAATACTGTCTATACTTAAAATTTGATCAATGGCTGAAGCTTGCTCTTCAGCATGATTGTGAGCTTGAATCTTACCAACACATACCTGTTCTCATGTCTCATATGCTGCCAACACACTGAGTTAACCAGCCCCTGGATTGATGTCATCCCACCATTCTTTACTCAGGAGGAAAGCATAAGAGAACATCATCACAAAACAGGAAATGTGCTAGATTATCTAAAAAACTGAGCATATTTAATTTCTAGTTATGCTGAGGTGACATGACCTTTGTTAGCTACTTTCCCCCAGTAGTTCAATTAGCTCTTTCCAGCATTAGACTGGGTCTTGGGACTGGCTCTCTTCCAGATTCCAGCAGGTCTCTCCATGTTCTGTGTTAGCAGCATATGATATCTTCAACAATAGCGTCTTACCTTTTACCTCAGGCAGGTAATCAAGTGCTTTGACAGAAGCCTGTCTTGTTTGGGGGCTCTCATAAGTCTCTTTTATAAACAGCTCAATCAGGTAGCACCAATTTCTGGTACTGGGCATTACATGCCCAAGCCAAAATTTTTTAAAGTTAGACTTCATGCCACCCTCTCTAGGACCTTTATTTTCAGACTCAACCCCTATACTCCTGTTGAGGGTTAAATCTTTTAGTCTCCATAAAGGAGAAAGGTTTCCATGGCACCAATAATGTAGACATATAATAGAGAAATGGAGGCATCTGCAACACATGGTGCTGCATAATTGGTTAACAACATATAGAAAACTGAAACTAGATATACTCTCTCAAAATACACAAAAATCAACTCCAAATGGATGAAAGACCACAATATAACACCTGAAACTCTTCAACTACTAGAGGAAACAATAGAAGTAACTCTCCATGATATAGGAGTGGAGAAGAACTTCCTGAGCAAATCCCTAGTAGCCCAGTAAATTAAAACAATCACTGAATCAATGGGATCTCATAAAGCTAATTTTTTTTTTTTTGGCACAGACAATGATACTGTATGAAAAGCCAATAGATTACCCACAGAATGTGAGATTTTTTTTTTTTTTGCCTACTTTGCCCACTATACCACTATTAGATGTCTAATATCTAGAATTCACAAAGAACTCAAAAACTAATCAATAAAAATTCAAACAAACCACTAAAAACATGGGGTAAAGAACAGAGCAGGGACTTCTCAGAGGAAGATATACAACAGGCTAACACACTTAAGAAAATGGTCAACATCCCTAACCATCAGGGAAATGCAAGTTAAAACAACTATGAGATTCCACATTACTCCAGTAAGGATTACAATCATTAAAAACTCAAATGAGTTGCTTGGACAGATATTGGCCATTTTTCCCCAGTCACTCATGTAGTACCTTCTTGCACTAGATGAGCTAACTGTCTGGGGACTGACTGTTTTCCAGATTCCAGCCAGATCACCCCATGTTCCATACCAACAGCTGTCAAACCAGATTTCCAGAGACACACAGGCTCCCAATACGTTATTAATAATGTAAATCAAATGAAAATAAATGCTGGCGAGGATGTGGAGAAAGTAAACCCATGATGGCTCAGGATAATTTGTAGAAGAGGGGACTGAAACAGGGTTAGAGCCTTTGGTTCTCTGGGGACACCATCCTGCACTGTTCTCCTAAGGAGCTACATCAACAGAGCAGTGGGTTTTTAGAGAAATGATTCCAACTGTGCCAAGGAAAAGCAGAATGTGCTGTTCTACTGTGGTCAAGAGAAGGAGAATTGACTGGCCTACTGTGGTCATAGGAAAGAAAATGAGCCAACACACAGTGATTCCTCTGGTTCTACAGCTAGGTCCAGCACCACCATTGACAGCACAGGTCCAGTGGAACATGGGAGGGAATCCCCACCCTTTCCTGTGCCCAGAAGGCAGGATTTGTGAAAAAATAATATGAGATTTTCTACCTACCACAGCTGCAATTGCTAAAACAAACATTAAATGATGTCTTCCAACTTTTTAGGAAGTAGAATTTTATGGTACCATTGCCATTTGGGTCTAGATTTGTGTTTCCCACCCCTCTGTTGCCCTCTCCTCCCTCCCCACCATCTTAGTGTCTAGTCCACGAGATGTTTGCTGGGCATGTAAGGCATCTTGGGTAGACTCAGGTTAGGTGCTGTAGATGAGTGAGACTATGTGGCGATTTTTTTTTCTGTGATTGGGTAAGTTCACTGAGAATGATCTGTTCCAGGTTCAAACATTTTTCCTCAAATTTCATTGTGTAATTTTTTTTCTTACCGCTGTATAGAATTCCATTGTGTAGATATAACCCATCTTAGTTATCCATTCTTCTAGTGATGGACTTCTGGGTTGATTCCAGCTCTTAGCTTTTACAAATTGAGCCGCTACAAACATGGTTGAGCTAATCTCTCTAGCCTGTGGTTCAAAGGTTTTAGGGTAGATGCCCAGTAAGGGAATAACTGGGTCTGTTGGTATCTCTATAGTCAGCTTTTTCAGGAGTCTCCATATTCCTTTCCAAAGTGGTTGTACCATCTTACATTCCCACCAACAGTGAATGAGTGTTCCTGCTTCTCCACATCCTCTCCAGCATTTATTTTCATTTGATTTTTTGATGTTTGCTATTCTTATTGGGGTAAGGTGGATTCTCATAGTTGTTTTAATTTGCATTTCCCTGATGATTAGGGCTGATGAACATTTTCTTAAGTGTGTGTTTTCCATTTGTATTTCTTCCTCTATGAACTGCCTATTCAGCTCTTTACCCCATTTTGTGAGTGGGGTGTTTGACTTTTTACTGTTTATATTTTTTTAGTTGTTTGTACATTCTAGAGATTAGGCCTCTGTCAGTTGGCTAACCCACAAATATTTTCTCCCATTCTGTGGGTAATCTATTGGCTTTGCTTATTGTATGCTTGTCTGCAAAGGAACTCTTCAGCTTCATGTGATCCCATTGGTTGACTGACTGTTTAAGATTGTGAGCTTCTGGGGTTTTGTTCAGGAAGTCTTTTTTCCATTCCTAAATCATGGAAAGTACTTCCTTAAAAAATCTTTTAATGATATACATTCTAAAAAGAGTTTATCCAACTTAGGCATTCTGACTATAAGTGTCTTACAGATAATGAGACAATAATATACATTAGAATGTGCAGGAAAAATATTTATTTTTGGTTATGTTTACTACAATTTATCCTGTCTGTTGTCTGGCAATTAAACTACTTACTTTTGGCAGCTTCACCAAAATTCTTACCTTTTTCAGTATGGGGAGTAGTTTATTTCTGCTGGCATTGTATAAAATCTTTGAAAGACATACTATGATTAAACACAAATGAATAAAGAAAAAATGTAATGGGGGCTAAAGAGATGGCTTAACAGTTATGAAATTTGCCTGCAAAGCCAAAGGAGCCAGGTTGGATTCCCCAGTAACCAGACAAAGCCAGATGGGAAAGGTAGTACAAGCATCTGGAGTTTGTTTGCAGTGGCTGGAGGTCCTGGAGTGCCCATTCTCTCTTCTCTCTTTCGCTGTCCCTCTTTCTGTCTCAAATAAATAAATAAATAAAATATTTTTAAATGTAATTTATCATAAGATTTCCTTTAAAAATATACAACTTTGTGAGCTGGGGAGATAGCTCAATCAGTAAAATACTCATCTTGCAAGCATAATGACTTGAATTTTATCCCCAGAAACCATGTTTAAAAATATCCAGGCATGCAGTGAATACTTGTAATCACAGTGCTAGGGACATAGAAACAGGTGGACCCCTGGTGCTCATTGGGTAGCTAATGTAGCCTATTTGGCCAATAAAACTTTAGGTCAATGAGGGATCCTATCTCAATAAAGCTAGATGAGATCTATGAAGTAATGTCCAAGGAAGTCTCCTGTCTTCCCCACACATGTGCACACTCATACACACCTACACATACACATTCACACATATAAATACACAAACAAATATAACTTTTAGAAATTTTGGCAGATCCTACCTGTTGGAAAAAAAAAAAAAACATTAAAAATCTCCATTTTTTTATATCAGGTCCTGTCCTGTGTCCTAGTCACCACCTCTGTATTCATTTACAATGCCAGCTGGCTGGAGCACTGCTGAGGGCCACTGTGCCAATTGTCCTTGCTCTCAATTAATTTTCCATTCCCACCCATCATGACATTTTTGCAGAAAGTCTACTGCAGTAAAGTGAGTGATCTACACCCCTTTAAATGGCCACTAACTAGGTTTAGCCCACAAGAGTGCTACCAGAATGTACATAAGTCTGAAAGACAGTTAGGAATGGTTTTGTCTTGCTCCTTCTTGCTTTTACCCCTGCAGCTCTGCCCACTCCACGGCTCTTCTACAAAGACAGCTCTCACCAAGAACTACCTTTTCCTTGGCACCAAATAATGCATAAGGATTTATGGCCTGTCACCTGGAGGCAGACACTGCCTTGCTGCTCTGGCTACTCACTGGGGTCACAGAAGCACACATTTTCTCAGTAATTCATGTCACTCACCTTGGATAGTCTCATCAGTACAGTCAACTCATTTGAACATTCCATGATTATGCCATTTCCAGCAACAGTCCAGATACACACAGCTCCGCAGATCCCAGTGCAAGATGTGTATCTTCATTGGCTCATATGTGGTTTAAATCATGAATACATTTATTTTCAATTGAATATAGCTAACCCTTGAAAATGTGACAGGATTTTAGCAAATTCTCTCTTTTTCTCAACTTTTGGAAGACAAGTCCTCAAATTTACAACTTGTGATTATTTCAAAGGATTTCCTACTTTATGAAGATTTATGGAGCATTTGCTGAGCCAGGCATTGTGTGAAGAGCTTTCACTTCACATTTGGCATCTTCCAATTAGCTAGTTAGTGGCCAAGTGACCTTGGAATGTCTGCCAATGATCTTTTATTGTGAGCAGGCTCCCTTCCAGGAATTAGATAGTGTGTTGCCTTTAATAAAGTATGTATGAGTGCTTTGAGTGTTTTCAGTTGCTGTGTTGTCTTCCCTGCCAAGTATTATGTTATTCCCTGTGTTACAAGTCCATGCTGATCCTCCTTGGGAATTGGGTGTAGGCATGAACAACCAGTTTTCCTGGGGAAACTACCTTCTCCCTTGCTTCAATTATTAGGAGTCCAGAGGGAGACTGCCTGGGACAGGGAGTGGTAAGGAATTGTTCTTCCTTACCTCAGTACTCCCAAGGACAGATCAGCTATGGTTCCATGCTCAGAGGCCTATTCAAAGGTCTGGGGATCCTGTGGCTCCAGAAACACTTAAGCTAATTGTGCGGCTCTTTCTACTCAAAGCTGTGCTGGCAACTTTTAGAATCCTAGATGCTTTAGTAGGTGCAATCTCTTTGTTATATTCATATGTATTTGTTATATTCATATTTGTCATATTCATTTGTTCTATAGTGCTGGAATGTTTTCTGACTTCCATTCCATCTCTGACATATCTTCTTATCATATTAAATTATTCTCTTTAAGAATGTATTCTGTAACTCCCAACTTGTCTCTGACTAATACATGTGCCAGTTATGACATTTATGACTAGTATTTTTAAAGAGTTAAAATAGAAGATCATCCACTCAGGCCATAGTTAATGCTTTAACATTTTTCAGCACTTTTTGTGGTCAAATATTACTTAAGATTTTCATTTATTGCCATGCTGTTCATTGATTCATACACAAAACTGTCTGGGGTTTGGGAGATGTCTCCATGGTTAAAAGTACTTGCTATAAAAACCTGACAACTGTAGTTCAGGCCCACACAACTTATGTATGTAAAGCCAGATGCAAATAGCGCACACATCTGTAATCCCAATGCACTGAAAGCAATAGGAGACTAAGGAGAATGCTGAAGCTTATGGACTTGCTGCAACAAGAGCAAGAATGAGCCTATCTCAAACAAGGTGGAAGGTGAGCACTAACACTCCTCGGCTGGCCTCTGACCTCCGCCTCCCCCCCCCAATGTCCACAATGCCCTTCTACACACACATACCATACACATACCTAAACACACAAAAAATTGCTTGTTGATATAAGAAAATATAGAAGACCCAATTATACAGTGCCTTCTTGTTTGTTTGTTGTTTTTTTTTTAAATACTGGTGTATATTCAGTTTTACTTGCTTTTCTCAGAACTTTTATGTAGCCCCAATGAGGCACATAAAATACACAGTTCACCTTTACCAAGGACCACCAATGCAGAGGATAGCACACGACTACTGATTGGGAACTACACAAAGGTCAGAGTAGACACAAGGACAAGAAGATCAATCTTCTGAAACTCCATACTCTAGGCTGTTCTCAGTGCAGTCTGCTCCATCACTGCAAAGTGTGTCCCAGCTTGAGTGCTACCCACAACTGAGCCACTGAGTTATTCCATTATGCTATATATAGGATGTTCAGATGTATAAATTCCTCTCATGTTATATGCCTCCTTGAAGATCTCTGAGAAATAACCTCATGTCAGCATCAGAAGTGCCAAAGACCTCAAGGGTAAGCTTCTCAAGGATAGGGGAGTGAAAGCAGCAATTTGACATAAGGCTCACCTGTGATAGGGGGCACAAACCAAACAGCAGAGGATTGAATAGAAAGAACATTTTGCTGTCACAGGTATGAGAAAATATTTTCCAGGATAATAGAGAGTACTTAGGTAAAAAATGTTTGTTTGTTTGTTTGTTTTTGCTGGATGTGATGGTATACATCTTTAATCCCAAGACTTGTGAGGCAGAGGAAAGAGGATTACCATGAGTTTGAGGCCATCCTGAGACTACATAGTGAATTACAGGTCAGTCTGGACTAGAGTGAGATAGTACTTCAAAAACCATAAAAAAAAAACTATTTTTCATCAAATATATACATTGCCTGGCATATTATCTGCATTCTAATTATTATTGATGAAATGCTAGGAAGCAGTAGGAAACAGATCACCAAATTACTA
This sequence comes from Jaculus jaculus, assembly GCF_020740685.1. Taxonomy (NCBI): domain Eukaryota; kingdom Metazoa; phylum Chordata; class Mammalia; order Rodentia; family Dipodidae; genus Jaculus; species Jaculus jaculus. The sequence continues at coordinate 59,935,781 of NC_059103.1, read as the reverse complement.
AAATTTTCCAACAAAAATAATGTATATTTTACCTATAACTACATGATTACATGAAAAATCAGATTATCTATAAAGATGAACTGAATAAATTGAATTACTGGAAAATCTAGCCTCTGCTACCATTTTTATGTGTCACAGAGAGCTCTGCTACATATTTGTCTCTCACATTGCACACAGGTAATGAACATACCAATTTCCCCCCTTGTACTTCACAAATCTGAAGTCACTTCATATAGCTATCCTGGATACACAAGCTAACCCAACATATTTTTCAACATAAACTCCTCCCAAGAGAAGTGTGAATGGCAAGCTACATATGTAAACCTTGCTTCAGGATTCACTAGAGATATGAGGGAGAACATTTATACTGCATACCATAAATAAATAATCCCCATTCCTATTTCCTCTTCTACAAGTAGAGTATTGACTTCAATCACAGAGTTAACTATAATTTTTCCTATTCTTCGACAATGTCAGCCTCTTAATTCTGAGATATATTATTATCTCTATGGAAAACAATTTGGCTTTTCCTTAGCTGATTCCTAATTATTTCATGGCAAGCTCATCTTGCTGAACTAAATGCTATGATGTAATCATATCTGTTCTCTTTAGAAGACAGGCATCCTGTCATGAGTGTACCCTGAGAATGTTTACAAAATCAATGAGACACAAATCTCTTCTCTTGGCAGTGTACGTATTTCAGTGAAACAGGAACAAAAGGTGGAAGAGGAAAGGGATAAAGGGGTATGAACAGAAGAAAGAAGAAAATGGGGAAAAATACATAAGGTACCTATAGGACACAATCAGAAAGACTAATATACCCATAAATATTCCACAAACAGAAAAGAATGTAAAAGATTATTTAAAGAAATAATGACTGAACATGTCTCAAATCTGTTCAAGGTAATAGACATCTCAATCCAGATGACCTAAAGAGTGCCAAATAAAATTTTACTCAAAAATAATGACTCAAATCATGATACATTTTTACAAAATTTCATAACTCTGAAAAAATTAAAAATAGCACAGAAGAGTTACTTGTTATATAGAAAGAACCCTCATACTATGATTGGTATATTTTCAATAGAAAACTTATAGATAAGAGAGTTTTAAAGAATGAAAATTAATGTTTGTCATGATGATCCACTACTATGACTTAGGAGGTTCATATTTAACACTTAAGAGACACAGAAAGTAAGCAGTTGAGTATAAAACTATGTTGTTCTCATCCCAAAATGAATTAAAGAATGAATGCAAAAAAAGTTGAATGAGTAATAAGCACAGACCTCAAAGGGCATGTTTGGGAATAGGAAAATATATGTGGAAGGAAAAAAATTTCCAATACAAATACTATAAGAAAGGGAGAGAAAGATTGTTCAGATTACTAAAACTAAAGAACTTTTCTACCTCTAACCTTGTTTTATGAGAAACATTCAAAGTAATTCTTCAGGTTTAAATAAAAGAAGACTTACTCCATAACATAGTAGCTCAAAAAAAGTATAGATCATTATATACCTATAAGAGCAGGCAAAACAATATTAAAAGACAGAGATATAAAAGTAACTATAGGCAAAATTCTGTTACTTAATGCACATTATAAACAGAGTGTCATGTATAGAATAAACTATAATGCAGAGATATGTTACAGGTAAAAGTGAGGAGGGGTTACATCAATGAGGTTGTTATAATAAGCTTAAAATAAATACTTGTGATTCCATTTAGCAAAGGCCTGTTGGTAACCACGATGTAATGCACATGATGTCATACAGAAGAAAAGGGTCAAACCTGTTAGCATGAAAAAAAGGAAAATGGAAAAGAGTACAAACAAAGAAGAACTTAAATAACAAGAGGAGAGAAAAGGTGAAACAAAAAGGTTATAAAGCATACTTACAATATGGATATAAAAAAATCCTTGTCTACTACATTAAATATAAATGATTTAAATTCTCCAATCAAAAAACTCTAAGTGGTATAGTGGATGAAAAACTGAGAATCAATTTCATGAGGGAGTGAAAAATTACATGGTTATGGTGACCAAAAAGATAAGAGCATGCATATTTACATCATGAAAACTAAATTCAAATCAGAAACCATCACTTGGGACAAAGTTACCATCAAACAGTGATGAAAGGGTTAGCTCAAGAATATCTAATGCTTAGAAATATACGTATATATGCTGACTATAAAAACACCTAAATACATTAAGCAAAAATTTGCAATAGTATAAATAAGTAGGTTGTAGCCATTATTTTCCTTTTAACAATGACATTGTCCTCCAGGTAGACATTATAGACCATGGACTTCACAGGCATATGAAAACCTGTCTACTCTTCAGAAGAACACATGTTATTCTCAAGAACACAGACCATTCCCCAGGATAAAGCACAGGATAAGTCACACAATGAGACTCAACATACCTCATAAAATTGGAAATGTACCCAGTGTCTTTATGAAATTGCATCCAATGACACCAGAAATAAACAAAAATAATAAATTGGAAAAATTCCTCCCAAAAGGTGGACACTAAGCAACAGATTCTTTTTTTTCCTTTATATATATATATATATATATATATATATTTATTTATTTATTTTTCTTTTCACAATTTTTATTAATATTTTCCATGATTATCAAAAATATCCCATGGTAATACCCTCCCTCCCCCCACCTCACATTCCCCTTTGAAATTCCATTCTCCATCATATTACCTTAGACTCTTGAACAATCATTGAGTCAAAGTAGAAAGCAAATACAAATTTGACAAAAAAGAGTCTTGAGAACAAATATGAAAATACATAGAAAATAACAGGATGTAACACAGAGTAAGGAGTGTGAAGGTTGATAACAATGCATGCTTACAATGAGAGAAAAGAAAGACTTCATGAAAACTAGGTTGATACCAAAAGGAATTAGAATGAATAGACACATGATATTTAAAAAAGGAAAATAAGATGGTGGCATAGAAGTCAGATTAATCCAGCCTACAAAGGGATTTGAGAAAAGCCATAGCAAAATACACTATTTGTCTGAAAAGTGAAAGTGTATAGGTATTATTTTTTATACCACAGCAGAGAAGCAGGAGACACTAAGATCTACCAGAAATGAGGAAATTGGCCATAATCCCACTAATGAGCTTGCAGACCCATGCCACGGAACCCAGGTGGACCTGCACACCTGCTTGGCATCCAGCAGCAGGAGCAGAAACCAAACAAGGAGGTTTTCCACCTCATCAGACTCCTTGCAAAATCAAGAAATCTGAGGGGGAACTGGACAAAGGCAGGCCTAAAAGCTGAGCAGTTCCAATACAACTCCAGGCTTCCTACACTCTCCCATCCCCTAAGCTATGGAACCATGACCCTTTGGAGAATGCATTCAGCTTCAGGCAGCAAAGCATCCAGCACAACTGATCAGAGTACCAGATTCACAGCACAACATGGAGGGATCCAGGTGGGCACTTAGCATTGGTGAGATTTGAAGCTACCCCCAAAGATAACTAGGCCTACTGACAAAAAAGCAGGTATATAGGCCTGCAATAGAAATGTTAATCTCTATGTCTATGTTAGGACAGATTATGGGTTGCATGTAGTACTTGAGTGCAATGATATTGTGGCACTTTGAATATAAATGACCTCATAGACTCAAGTATTTTTGATTAAGATTGAACTTCCTACTTATGTCTCAAGCAGGCAGAGAGCTGCTGAAGGTGGCACGTCATGGGGGGAAGATCTTGAGTCCATCCTTACTAAGTGTGTTGAGAGCCAGTTTGAACTCTGACTGTTCACATCTGCTAGTGTTACTGGTGTTGGGTTCTTTTACTCAGCCATGGATGCTGGCATTAGCTAGCTTCTTCCACCATAATGGAGCATCTGCTGTAATCTTCACGACTGAAATAAACCCTTTCCTCACATAAGCTGCTCTGGTTAAATGTTTACCCCAGCAAAGAAACAATACCCGAAATAGACCTGTACCAGGATTTTCAGACCAATGTCTCCTCTGGAAATAAACCTAACATTTTGTTAATTCCCACATGATCTACTCATTTTTCTTTATTATAACAATTTATAGTGAAAGAGGAAATGGAATCATGATGTCAGGCAAGTGTGCATTCAAAATTGCATATGACTCTGGGAAAATGATTTTACCACAATGGCTAATTTCTTTGCATTTCTAACATGATCAGTAGTCACTGGAGTATTGTTAAGATTGGATATTATCATGTATTTAAAGTACTTGGCATAGAGGATAATATTGCAAGGTTGGAATTAATATTACTTGCTGAGTTTTAAAATTTCCTTTAAAATGTCCCCAACCCCATTTGTCATACCCTACTAAGATCTGCCACAAGTAACACATACAGAATTCACACAGTAGATATGATTCTCAGTATTCAAAAGTGATTAAAGGAAAACATTTAATATTTACTTCTTATTGTACATTACCTTAAGTGCATGTTTCTAGTGAGTGTTGATCTCAGACACTTAGATTTAAATTTTCACACTAAAAAGTTCTAGGTTTGTGACTATTAAGAGTAAAACTGAAGCGAGCTTAATCAATTTCATCTTTATGATTTCATTAAATATATTTGACACAAAACACTAAATTGTTGAACACAGTGACCTCTACAAAAGTTAGATGAACAATTGGAATGTTGAGGAATTTAATTAGTAGTAGGTTACATGGCAAAATCCATGAACACATTAGAGAGTTCAAGTTGTACAAATTACTTTGTTTTGATTAATAAAGTTATACTGCATAGCAAAAAATAAGGCTGATTATAATAACATTTCTAAGGGTCATTCAAATTTTTACAATGATATAAGTCAAAACAATAAAACACTAATAAAAATGAACTGGAAATAGCCATTATTAGATATAAAACAGTTACCATTTTCAAGTCTCTTATATTTTAGAATAGCACCCTATATTTCCATCTAATTCCAATATCAGAAAACTTTTGATATTCTAGAAATGTAGGAACACTTTATAAATGGTTTTAAAACTGTATTTAATAAAAATTCTTTGATCAGTAACTTCTGTAAGCATTTTTTACTTTTTGAAGTGATTGATTAATAATTATGTTTTCATAATTTAATTGCATTACTTGAAATAAGGAAAACACAATTACTTTAAAATAGTAGTTGGGAGAATATAAATCTAGAGATAGAAATTTTAATGGAGTCCACAGAATGTATTCCAATAACTTCAGTTTCACAAAATCCAATAAAGGAGACGTCTTTTGGGAATAGTAGACCTAAGAGAAAAATTGAACCTTTGAACCAGACTCAGTAAATTAGCCACAGGACAAATCTGACTCTACCAGGTTTTGTAATTAAAATCTTACTGAGACACCAGGAAGGAATTCATTCTGGTATGGTATTCAGTTGATTTTCAACTTTATGTTAGAACTGAGCAGAGTCTGTGCCCCACAGACAGAAATATTAATTGAATTTTTACATAACTCTCTCTATTCCTATTCTGGCCTGTCATGCTTCTAACTGTCTCATCACATGTCACCAATTTCCAGGCATTTGTGCATTTTCTCAAGAATCTATATCTGCTTCAATTTCCTTCCCATAATTTGATAAATGTTCATTAGGAGTGTTAACCTGTAGTTTTCCAGATCAAGATGATTCTGGCTTCACAGAATGAGTTTAGAACAGTTCCCCCTATTTGTAAAGAATTTAAGAACAATTTTAATTATACTTTAAGTGTTGGTAGAATTCACTTGTAAACCCATCCTGTTTGTTGTTGGGTAGTTATGGTTGTTAAAAAAAAAAATCCTCTTCATTTGTTATTGTTAATTATTCTTTGAGTCTTGGTAGGATTCACCTATAAACCCATCCCATCCTGGGCATTTGTTATTTGAAGATTGTGGTTGTTTATGCGCCCTTTTCAGTTGTTACTGGTCTCTTCAGGCTTTCTATTTCTTCTGGCTTCAGAGTGGGTTGAATGTATGTTTCATGGGTCCATCCATTTCTTATAATTCATGGAATTTCTTGTAATATAAATGCTCATAATAGTCGCTTAGATGTTTTGTATCTGAGATATTCATGGTCATGTTTATGTTTTATTACTCATTGATTTTGCATCTTCCCTCTTTTTTTCTGTAGTTATTTCTGAGTTAATAAATTTGTAAATCAAAAAGGATTATTTACCTCAGAGTTTTAGAAGTTTTAGTCAATGTTTCATTGGGCCTTTTGATTTGGGTCTATGATAACATAATGGCAAGAGAATTGGGTGGAACAAAATTGTTTACTTCATTGCTAGGAAGCAAAAGAAAATGAAGAGAGAGTGGGTCCCACTATCCCTCTTAATGGGTAACCTGCAGGTCTCCCATTATGTCTTCTCTTTAAGGCTCCACTGTAAGTTTGTCAGTAATATCTTTTCACATAAAGAACTTTTGTTGATATTTTGTGTTGTATCTTGATTATCCACTTGATTTATTTATTCTACAGTCTTTATTATTTTCTTTCTTTCTTTTTAATTTTTTATTGACAACTTCTATACATATAGAAAATAAACCATAATATCTTCTTCCCCTCCTCCATCTTCCTCTTCATAACTGCACTCTTCATCATATCCCCTCCCTCTCTCCATTGTCTCTCTTTTATTTTTATCACATCATCTTTTTCTCCTATTATGACAGTCTTGTGAAGGTATTGCTAGCTACTGTGAGGTCATGGATAACAAAGCTAATTTTTTCTCTGGACAATCGCATTGTAAGGAGTCATGACCATCCTTTGTTTCTTACATTCTTTCTAACACCTCTTCCATGATGGACCCTGAGCCTTGGAGGGTGTGAAATGTATGAGTGCTGGACATGCCTTTGTCACTTCTCAATGCTATGTTGTCTTTGGGTCATCCCAGTGATCATCACCATCTGAAAAGAGAAGTTTCTCTAACCAGAAGTGAGAGTAGCATTAATATAAGAATATGAATATTAAGTGTAGTGCTTCCAGGGCAGTTTGGTGAGACAAATATATGCATTTTGCCAGAAAAGCACAGGGTTTATACCCCTAAGGCACATCACATCACCTGCCATAGGCTTTTGATTAGTTTTTCGGTACCAGGAATGTATTCCCTCCCATAGAGTGGGCCTCCAATTAGAGAGCAGCTGATTTCTCTCAGAGCAGACATGCCACTATTGCACCTGTTCAGTAATTTGGTCTCCACATCTAAACTTTAGGCTTCCAGTGTCTGCTGTTTTCACTACTGATGACTTCTGTTTCCCATAGAGCTGCATGCCATGCACCTTTTTCCAGCTTACAGTTGGTTGGTCAACAGGGAGGAGGTTTTCAGCTCCAGCACCAGCTTGATTGTATCAGTGATCGTGCTGCCCACGCATGTGAAGTTTTCAACAATAGGGTCTTACCATCTGTTACTTCTGGGAAACCAAGGGCCTTGGAAAAAGACTGTAATGTTTTGGAGGCAACAGGAAACTCCCTAGCCAACAACTCACAGGAAGGTATCCAATTCCTGCCACTGAATAGTTTGTAGTAGCAATCTATAGTTTCTGTATGTGCTGTTATCCAAAGCAGTAGGCTTTCATATGTCTTATTTAGAATACCTTCAATTTTGAATGACCCTCCCCCTCCCTTCTCTTACTCAGTCTCTTTCCCTGGCCTCACTTAGGTGACACCACTCCCTGTAAACTGTTCTTCTACTTACATATATACAATACCATTCCCTAAAGTCCTTCCTTCTCCTCCCTCCCTCATAGGCTTTTACCAGCTAACTGGCCTCTATGACCTTTTTTATTTTTTTAATTCCCGCTCACACAAAAGTCTAAGCTGTAGCTACAATCTACATATGACAGAGAACATGTGATGTTTGGCTTTCTAGGCCTGGGTTATCTCACTTTGCAAAATCCTTTCCAGGTCCATCCATTTTCCTGCAGGTTTCATAATTTCATTTTTCTTTACTACTGAATAGAACTCCATTGTGTAGATGTACCACATCTTTATTATCTATTTATCTGTTGAGGGTCATATAGGCTGATTCCATTTCCTAGCTATTGTGAATAGAGCAGCAATGAACATGGTTGTGCAAGTATCTCAAAGGTAGTGAGAAGAGTCATTAAGATATATGCCTAGAAGTACTATAGCTGAATCATATGGTAAGTCTGTTTTTAGCTGTCTCAAGAACCTACACACTGGGCTGGAGAGATGGCTTAGCGGTTAAGCGCTTGCCTGTGAAGCCTAAGGACCCCAGTTCGAGGCTCGGTTCCCCAGGTCCCTCGTTAGCCAGATGCACAAGGGGGCGCACGCATCTGGAGTTCGTTTGCAGAGGCTGGAAGCCCTGGCGCGCCCATTCTCTCTTTCCCTCTCTCTGTCCTTCTCTCTGTGTCTGTCGCTCTCAAATAAATAAATAAAAATTAAAAAAAAAAATAACCTACACACTGATTTCCACAATGGTTGTACCAGATTACATCCCCACCAACAGTGTAGAAGGGTTCCCCTTATTCCGCATATTCACCAACATTTATTGTCATTGGTTTTGTTGATAGACATTCTGACAGGAGTGAAATTTATTATTTTTTTGAGTTGTTTGTATATTCTGGATAGTAATCCACTGTCATATGTATAACTGGCAAAGATTTTCTCCCATTATGTAGGTGGTCTCTTTGCTTTATTCACAGTGTCCTTTGCTGTACAAAAGCTTTGTAATTTCATGAGATCCCAGTAGTTGATTAGTGGTTTTATTTCATGAGCAATTGGAGTTATATTGAGAAAGTCATTGCCTATGCCAATATGTTGAAGGGTTCCCCTACCTTTTCCTTTAGCACTTTCAGAATTTGTACTTGATTCTTATGCATGGAGAAAGTCAAGGATTTATTTTCATTGCTCTACATATAGATATACAGTTTCCCCAGCATCACTTGTTGAAAGGCTGTCTTTTCTGCAGTGAATATTTTTGGATTTTTTGTCAAAAATCAATTGGCTGTAGCTGCTTGGATTAACATTTGGTTCCTTGATTCTGCTCCATTGATCTGCATGTCTGTCTTTGTGCAAGTCCATGCTATTTTTGTTACCACAAGTTTATAATATAGCTTAAATTAGGATATGGCAATACCACCAACCTTATTTTTGTTTCTCAAAATTGTTTTGGCTATTTGAATTGTTTTGTTCTTCTAAATGTATTTTAGTGTGTTTTTTTTCTATTTCTGTGAGGAATGTCATTAGAATTTTCATGGGATTGCATTAAATGTGTAGATGACTTTTGGTAAGATTTACATTTTCACAATATTGATTCTGCCAATCCAAGAATATGGGATGTCTTTCCATTTGTGTCTTCTGTAATTTCTCCCTTGAGTGTTTTAAAGTTATCATTGTAGAAACCCTTCACTTTCTTGGCTAGGCTTATTCCAAGATACTTAATTAATTTATTTATTTTGAGGCAATTGTGAATGGGAGAGATTCCCTGATTTCATCCTCCACATGTTTGTTGTTAGTATATAGGAAAGCTACTGATTTCTGTGTGTTTATTTTTTATCCTGCTATCTTGATAAGAGAATTTATTAAATCCAACAGTTTGCTGGTATACTCTTTAGGGTTCTTTAGGTATAGAATCATGTCATCTGCAAATAATGATATTTTGATCTCTTCCTTTCCAATTTGTATACATTTTATGAGTGTCTCTTGCCATATTGATATAGCTAAGACTTCAAGTACTATATTAATTCAAGTAGGACAGTGAACACCCTTGTCCTGTTCCTGAATTTGGTGAAAAAGCTTCAAGTTTTTCCCCATTTATTAGTGTGTTGGCTGTAGGTTTGTCATAAATAGCCTTCATTATGTTGAGATATATTCCTTCTATGCCCAGTTTCTGTAGGACTTTTACCATAAAGGGATGCTGGATTTTGCCAAATACCTTTTCTGCATCTACTGAAATGGTCATGTGATTTTTGCCCTTCAGTCTATTTATATAGTGTATTACATTTATCAATTTGTGTATGTTAAACCATCCCTGCCTCTCTGAGATAAAGCCTTCTTGGTCAGAGTGAATAATCATTCTGATATCTTATTGTATTCTGTTTGCCAATATTTTACAGAGAATTTTTCTATGTTCATGAGGGAGATTGGTCTGTAATTTTTTTTCTTTCTTTCATTTTTTGTTCTGTTTTTGTCTAGGTTTGGTATCAGGGTGATGTTGGCTTGGTAAAAGAGTTGGTAAAATTCATTCCTTTTCTATTTTATGGAAAAGTTTGAGAAGCTGTGGTTTTATTTCTTCCATGAAGGTCTGGTAAAATTCACCTAGACTAGACATTTTTTAGTTGGGAGACTTTTTATAACTGCTTGTATCTCCTTACTTGTAATAGATCAATCAATTGGTTCATCTCATTGTGATTTAATTTTTTTAGGTCATATGAACCAAGGAAACCATCCATTTTTTCAGGTTTTCATATTTAGAGGCATATATATATATATATATATATATATATATATATATATATATATATTCTTAAAGTATGTTTCTATGATTTTATGAATTTTTTTAGTATCTGTTGTAATGGTGCCTTTTTGTCTCTTCTCTTTTTCTTCTGGATTTGTTCAGGGTTTATCAATCCTGTTTATTCTTTCAAAGAACCAACTCTTTTTTCATTGATTCTTTGGATTTATTTTTTATTTCTATATAATTAATTACTGCCCTAATCTTTGTTATTTCTTCCTGTCTATTGATTTTTGGTTTGCCTTGTTCTTCTTTTTCCAAGGTCTTAGGGTGGAATATTAACTTGTTTACTTGTGAACTCTCTGATTTCATTTTGTTGTGGTTCTTTTTATTAATTAATTTATTTTGTATTAACAACTTCCATGATTGTAAACAATATTCCATTTTAATGCCCCACTTTCCCCTTTGAAACTCCATTCTCCATTATATCCTTTCCTCCTCTCAATCAGTCCCTCTTTTATTTTGATGTCAGGATCTTTTCCTCCTATTATGATGGTCTTATTTAGGTACTATCAAGCACTGTGAGGTCGTGTATATCCAGGCCATTTTGTGTCTGGAGGAGCACATTGTTAGGAGTCCTACCCTTCCGTTGGCTCTTACATTCTTTCTGCCACCTCTTCCACAATGGACTCTGAGCCTTGGAATGTGTGACAGAGATATTGCAGTGCTGAGCTCTCCTCTGTCACTTTCTCCAAGAACCATGATGCTTTCTGAGTCATTCCAAGGTCACTGCCATCTGAAAAGAGAAGGTTCTCTACCAAAAGTGAGAGCAGCATTAATATATGGGTATGAACATTAAGAGAAGTGCTAACCAGGAAATTTGATGAACATAGAATATACATTTAGCCAGACACCAGTAGTACCCCCACTCTCCCTGTTTATTCCCTTTATATATCCTTTCTAGCTGGCCTCTGTTACTGCATTTTCTTCCTACTCACACAGAGGTCCAATCATCAATAGCTAGTATCCATCAATATGGGTAGATAGCACTGCAGGATAAACTAATCTTGGTTTACAGTCATTTACCTTTCAGAACTTGGAGTATATCATTCCAAGCCCTTCGGGCTTTTAAATTTTGTGTTTAGTAATTTGCTGTTATTCATATGGGCTTGCCTTTGTAGGTGACTTGCTTTTTCTCTCTAACTGCCTTCAATATATTTTTCTTTGGTTAGTGTGTTTAATAGTTTAATTAAAGCATGATGAGGAGAGATTCTTCCCAGGTTTTGTCTGGTGTTCTAAAAGCTTCCTGTATCTGCAGTGGTATTTCTTTCCAAATTTGCGGAAAATTTTCTTCATTTTTGATGGACTTATGATTTTGGGTGGGATTGTATCATCTTGATTCTTTATGTTTCTTGTATTATAGTGTTGTGATTTTTGCATCCTGAGTTGATTTGATGTGTGGGTTTTCTAATAATCTATGGTGCTTTTATATTTGGAAGTCCAACTTTATGTACCTTCAGAGAAGGAGGTTAATGTGCCAACTGTAGTTCTTGCACTCCAATTCAGCTGCAGAAGTAAACCTAGATGTTCAGTTTGCTTGCTATCCAAGTATTCTAGTGGGCTGGGTAGAGGATTGTACTGACAATTTATAAAATTCAACTGAGCAATAATAAAAACCAGCACAAGGTAGACAAGTGTGGGGACATTCCACAACAAAAGCAGGCAAAAGGAGTACTTGAAAGACTTCTGGTTAAGATGGCAGTGTAGGTACCATGCCAAAGCAGGCTAGGGAGGAAAAAGACAAAAAAAAAAAAAAAAAAAAACTCAGCAAAATACACACTTTTATTAAAAAGTAAGGTGTATAGGAAATTGAAATAGCAGCAGAGAAGTAGGAGAGATCCAGAGCATCCAGAGCCCACACAGGCCAGCAAAAGCAGCCCCGGCAGGTCCGCCAACCGTGGTGGCAGCAGTGCACCAGAAAGCTGCTAGGCTCAGCTCGAGCCACAGGAAAAGCCAGGTGAGGCGAGTTTCCACTCATACCAGAGCTCTCCACAACTCAAGAAATGTGAAGGGAGAGTAGCAGTGAACAACAGAGGAGCAGATCACAAGGTAGAAGAACACATGAAACAGCGAGAGAACCAGAACAGATGTGGCTCCCTCCTCTGCCCCACTGCCCATGCCCAGCTCCAGTGAACAGAGCAGCAGTCCCGGGACCCAGCCTCCAACTTGAGCCGACAGTGGGACCCAAGCAGGAGCAGAGTCCTGCAGCAACATTAGCACATCCAGCACCAGCAACAGCAACCCCAACAGTGGCAGCAGCTTCAGTGGCAGCAGCAACAGATCCAGCAGCAGCAGCTTCAGAGGCAGCAGCAGTGGCTCCAGCAGTGGCAGCTATAGCAGCAGCAGCAGCAGTAGCAGTGGTGGTGGTAGATCCAGCAACAGCAGCTTCAGCAGCAGTGGCAACAGACCCAGCAGTGGCAGCTTTAGCAGAAGCGGTGACAGATCCAGCAGCAGAAGCTTCAGCAGCAGCAGCAGTAGTGCTTCCAGCAGTGGGGGTGCCGATCTTCAGGCCTGCAGGTGCCAGGCTCAGTTTGCCCTGCAGGAAAAGCCAGTGCCCAGCTCCAGAAATCAGAACAGCATCCCGACGAACCAGCCAGCAAAATGACTGAAACAAAAATCATCCAAGGTAACTGGGATTGCACCAGGGAAGGGTCTCACTTGGTCACAAGCTGACTTGGATCCCTCAAAAGACCAGAAATCTTAACCTCTTTGTTGATAGAGAATCTGGTTATTATAATAACTACTCTTGCATAAATACTCAGTGTTATTTTTGATTGAATGTGTACAGTGTTTAGTTGAATTTTAGAATCTACCTGTATTTTATTCCACTCAGCCTGCTTGAATACTCCCATAGCAGGGAAACTTAATCCCTAGGAACACCTTTGTAGATACTCTGAGAGTTTTAAGAGCCACACCTAACACCTTAAGCTCCTACCCTGAAGATATATAACATCAAATCAATTGATACAGCTAAGAACCCAGCTAGCTACAAAATCCAAGCATTAAGTTAATACAAGATGCAAATATATATACATTATAACACAAGAAACACTAAAAAGCAAGACAATATAAATCCACCTAAAAATATTAATGCATCATAAATGACCTCCAGTGAGAACAAGTTAGAGGAGTACTTGAAGACAAAACCAGCTCTGCAGAAAATACTTGAATGAATCCTCCATGGTGAAGAAAAAGAAAAGCACACATATAAGGAATGGGGAAAAAACAAATAATACTCAAATACTAGTTAGCACAAGAGAAAAAATATAAAACACCTTTCAATAATAACTCTTAATATCAGCAGCCTCAATGCCCCAACCAAAAGACATAGGTTAGAAGACTGGGTTAAAAAGCAGGATCCTTCAATTTGTTGCCTCTAAGAAACCCACCTTTCTACAAAGGATGGACACTATCTTAGGGTGAAGGGTTGGAAGATGGTGTTTCAATCTAATGGACCTAGGGAAAAAGCAGGGGTTGCTATCCTAATATCTGACAAGGTGGACTTTAGTACAAAATTAGTTAAGATAAAGAAGGCCACTTTATATTGATTAAAGGCACCCTCCAACAGGAGGACATTACAATCCTAAACATATATGCACCTATCATGGGAGCCCCCAAATTAATCAAACAATTGCTATTAGAAGTAAAGTCACAGATAACACCAAATACAATGGTAGTTGGTGATTTCAACACATCACTCTCATCAGTTGACAGATCAGCCTGGGAAAAAATAAGCAGAGAGGCACCTGGACTAAATGAGGTTATAGAAGGAATGGACCTAACAGATATATACAGGACATTTCATCCAAATGCTGTAGAATATACATTCTTTTCATCAGCAAGTGGAATATTCTCTTAAAAATAGACCATATATTAGGACAAAAGCAAATCTTTAACAAATACAGGAAAATTGAAATAATTCCTTGCATTCTATCTGACCACAATGGAATCAAACTACAAATCAAAAGCAAGAAAGTCTATAGAGCATACACAAAATCATGGAAATTAAATAACACACTACTAAATGATGAATGTGTCAATGAAGAAATCAAAACATTTATAGAGTCAAACAATAATGAGAACATAAAATACCAAAATCTCTGAGACACAATAAATGCAGTCCTAAGAGGTAAATTTATAACTTTAAGTGACTATATTAAGAAATTAGGAAGGCTGCGACCTAATGATTCACCATAAATATTTGGAAAAAAGAAGAACAAGCAAACCAAAATCAGTAGATGGGAAGAAATATTAAATATTAGGGCAGAAATTATTGAAATAGAAGAAAACAAACAAAAAAAAATCCAAAGAATCAATGAAACAAAGAGTTGGTTCTTTGAAAGGATAAACAAGATTGATAAACCCTTAGCAAATCTGACCAAAAGATAGAAGAGACACCAATTAATAAAATTAGAGATGAACAAGGTAACATCACAATACATACCAGAGAAATTCAAAAAACCTTAGGGAAATATTATAAAAACATATACTCCACAAAGTATGAAAATCTGAAAGAAAAGGATGATTTCCTTGATTTATATGACCTACCTAAATTAAATCAAGTTGAAATTAATAACTTAAATAGATCTATAACAAGTATGGAGATCTGATCAGTTATCAAAAATCAAAAATGGAATTTCAAAGGGGAAAGTGCTGGGGGAGGGTATTACCATGGGATATTTTTTTAATTTTTAATTTATTTATTTATTTGAGAGCGAAAGACACAGAGACAAAGACAGATAGAGGGAGAGAGAGAGAATGGGCACGCCAGGGCCTCCAGCCACTGCAAACGAACTCCAGACGCGTGCGCCCCCTTGTGCATCTGGCTAACGTGGGACCTGGGGAACCGAGCCTTGAACCAGGGTCCTTAGGCTTCACAGGCAAGCGCTTAACCGCTAAGCCATCTCTCCAGCCCGGGATATTTTAATAATCATAGAAAATGTTAATAAATTTGTGAAAAGATTAAAAAAATCTCCCAACTAAAAAAAGCCAAGGGAAAGAAGGTTTCACTAATGAATTTTACCAGACCTTCAGTGAACACATAGTACTATTGCTTCTTAAGCTTTTCTATAAAATAGAAAAAGAAGGAATTCTACCAATCTCCTTCTATGAAGCCAACAACACCCTGATAACAAAACCAGGCAAACATAGAAAAAGAAAAGAAAATTACACACCAATCTCCCTCATGAACATAGATGCAAAATTTCTCAACAAAATATTGGCAAACAGAATACAAGAATATGTCAGAAAGATCATCAACCCTGACCAAGTAAGCTTCATCCCCCAGATGCAGGGATGGTTCAACATATGCAAATCAATAAATGTAATACATTACATAACTGGACTGAAGGACAAAAATCACATGATCATCTCATTTAGACATGGAGATAGCATTTGACAAAATCCAACATCCGTTCATGATAAAAGTCCTAGAAAGACTGGGAATAGAAGGAACATATCTAATATAATAAAGGCTATTTATAACAAGCCTATGGCCAACATATTGCTAAATAGGGAAAAACTGGAAGCTATTCCAGTAAAATCAGGAACAAGACAAGGGTGTCCACTGTCTCCACTTTTATTTAATATAGTACTGGAAGTCTTAGCCATAACAATAAGGCAAGAGACACACATAAAAGGGATACAAATTGGAAAGGAACAGATCAAGTTATCATTATTTCCTGATTACATGATTCTATATATACATGACCATAAAGACTACCAGCAAACTGTTAGAGCTGATAAACACCTATAGCCATGTAGCAGGATACAAAATACATACACAGAAATCATTATTCTTCATATATGCTAACAACAAACACACAGAGGATGAAATCAGAGAATCACTTCCATTCACAATTGAATCAAAGAAAATAAAGTGCCTGGGAATAAACCTAACCAAGGAAGGAAAGGATCTCTACAATGAAAACTATAAAACATTCAAGCAAGAAATTGTAGAAGACACTAGGAAATGGAAAGACATCCCTTGTTTCTGGATTGGAAAATCAATATTGTGAAAGTGGCAATCTTACCAAAAGCAATCTACACATTTAATGCAATCCTCATCAAAATTCCAATGGCATTCTTCACAGAAATATAAAAAGCAATCTAAAAATTCATTTGGAATCACAAGAAAACCTCAAATATCTAAAATAATACTGAGCAACAAAAATAAGGCTGGTGGTATCACCATACCTCATTTTAACCTATACTACAGAGCCATAGTAACAAAAACAGCATGGTACTGGCACAAAAGCAGACATGTAGATAATTGGAACAGAAGAGAGGTCTGAGTTGTAAGTCCAGGTAGCTATAGCCATCTGATATTCGATAAAAATTCCAAAAATACTTATTGGGTAAAAGACAGCCTCTTTAGCAAATGGTGTTGGGAAAACTGCATATGTATTTGTAAAGGAATAAAAATAGATTCTTCTCTCTCTCTACATGCACAAGAATTAAGTCCAAATGGATTAAAGACCTTAACATCAGTCCAGAAACTCTGAAGCTGCTACAGGAAAATGTAGGAGAAACGCTCGCACATGTCTGTCCTGGCAAAGACTTTCTGAATATAATTCCAATTTCTCAGGCAATAAAACCACAGATTAATCACTGGGACCTCATGAAATTACAAAGATTTTTTTTTTTACTGCAAAGGATACAGTGTAAAAAGCAAAGAGGCAACCTTAAGAATGGGAAAAAAAAATCTTTGCCAGCTATATATCTGATAGAGGATTAATATCTAGGATATATAAATAACTCAAAAAGTTAAATAATTAGAAATCAATCAAGCCAATTAAAAATGGGCTATGGAGCAAGAGAGTTCTCAAATTAGAAAGACAGATGGTGTATAAGCATCTAAAAATATGTTCTACATCCCTAGTCATCAGGGAAATGCAGATTAAAACTACACTGAGATTCCATCTCATTCCTGTCAGTTTGACTACCATCATAAAAACAAATGATCATAAATTCTGGCAGGGATGTAGAAAAAGAGAAACCCTTCTACAATGTTGGTGGTAATGCAATCTAGCCCATCCAGTGTGGAAATCAGTATGGAGGTTCCTAAGACAGCTAAAGATTGATCTACCATATGACCCAGCTATAGCACTCCTAGGAATATATCCTAAGGACTCATCTCATTACCTTAGAAATTCCTGCTCAACCATGTTTATTGCTGCTCAATTCATAATAGCTGGGAAATGGAGCCAGCCTAGATGTCCCTCAACTGATGAGTGGATAATGAAGATGTGGCACATTTATACAATGGATTTCTACTCAACCGTAAAGAAAAATGAAGTTATGAAATTTGCAGAAAAATGTATGGACCTGGAAAGGATTATACTAATTGAGGTAACCCAGGCCCAGAAAGCCAAGCACCACATGTTCTCTCTCATATGTGGATCCTAGCTACAGATGATTGGGCTTCTGTGTGAGAAGGAAAAAACTCAGTAGCAGAGGCCAGTAAGCTAAAAAAGTGATATAAAGGGAAGAGAAAAGAAGAGGGCATGGTACATAATAGGTTGGTATTGTATATATGTAAGTAGCAGAATAGATTAACGGGGGTGAAAAGGCCCAAAGTGATGTCAAGGGAAGAGATTGAGCAATGGAATGGTAGAGAGAGGGCTAATCAGAATCTAAGAGGATGCAAATAAATCATATGGAATCTTCCATTTTTGGACAATGGAACAGTCAGGAGCCATAGATTGTTGCTAGAAAATTTTCAGTGGCAGGGATAGGATACCTTCCAGTTAGTTGTTGGGGGAGGTCGCTGATGCTCCCAAAACTTTATAGGCCATTGCTGAGGCCCTTGTTTACCCACCAGGAATAAATGGTAAGACTCTATTGCTAAAGATTCCACATACTTGGACTGCAAGGCCACTGAGAAATCCTGCTTGAACTGAGCTAATAACCTCCTCCATATAGACCAGATGATAGAAACCTGGAAGAAACCATTCTACATGCAGTTCAATGGAAGAAAGTGATGCCACCAATGAAAGTACTCAACAGTGGACACTGCAAGCCTTATATTTGGCCAGCCAGGACAAATGAGCCAAAGGGTGCAATAGTGGCACATCCATCATGGTGGAAACCAACTGTCCTCCAATTGGACTGGAGGCCCGCTCCATGGGAGGGAATGCATCCCTTATACTGAAAACTTAAAGCAGAGATAGTCATGAGCCCTAGAGGTGTAACATCTGCTGATATCTGCAGAAATGTATATACTATGCTTATCAAACTGCCCAGTAAGCACTTCTCTTAATAGTCATATCTTTATATTAATGCTACTCTCACTTTTGGTAGAGAATCTTCTCTTTTCAGATGGCAGTGATCTTAGGATGACCCAGAAGGTATCATAGTACTGGAAAGAAGTGTCTGGAATACTGAGTAACATCTTGATTACACCTTCCAAGGCTCAGGGTCTAATGTGGAAGAGGTGGCAGAAGGAATGTAAGAGCCAAAGGAAGGGTAGGACTCCTTACAACGTGCTCCCTCAAGACATAATATGGCCTGAATATCCATGACCTCATAGTGCCTGCAACTACCAGCAAAAGACCATTATCAAAGGAGGAAAAGATCGTGACACCAAAATAAAAGACAGACTGATTGAGATGGGGAGGGGATATAATGGAGAATGGAATTTCAAAGGGGAAAGTGGGGGAGGTATTACCATGGTATATTTTTTATAATCATGGAAAATGGTAATAAAAATTATGGAAAAAATAAAATAAAATAATTTAAAGATAAAAAAAGAAGTTCAATGATCCCAACTGTCATATTCTCTTTATATTTTTACTACTTAAACATTTTTGGTTTTTCTGTTCATTAAATAATATATGTTACTTAAGTTTAGCATTTTAGAACTTCTTAATAAATTTAAACTTATTAATTAGTTTTATGAATCAATATGACTGAGTATGAAGCCATTAAAAGATTTATAGGTCCAACTCAGTTGTTTTATTTTGCATACTCCCTGTGACCTTGAGGAATTACAGAAATAAAATTTGAAACTAACAGAGATCTAGAATTCAAAGCTCAAATGTTATGATTATTTGTTACCAACTTACCATATGACATTGGGCATAATTTAATGTACCTGGAGATATTATTGTACCTGGAGGGTTTGTTTTGAGGTCTGTCAAAGAGAGGACATTCAATAATCAGTAGTGGTTAAAATGTGTTGTTACTACTGACATAAGCGTAAAACATATGGGCCTACCCATGTTGTATATGAGGGATTAACCTGCTCTGTGGTTACCAGACCTATTGAAGCTCAGGTCCTAGAAAACCATGATGTAATGTTTTCAAATGCAAATATCTTCCTGCATACTTTAACTGTGTTCTTTAAATTACTTACTGTATTTCATACAGTATAAATGCTATACATCCATGGTTAGGGAGTAAGAACAAGAAAAAAAGTGTACATTTTTAACAGAAACCATTTTTCTCAAATATTTTTGATCCATGATGTTGAATCTGTGAAATTTAACCCATGTGTATGTATAAATTACACGCTCCATGTATGAAACATGGAGGATTGAGGCAGGGTATCGAGATGGAGCTGTGTGTAAACTTGATCTTATTTTATACTGCAGAACTAGAAGCCACAAAGGATTGATAATGGCCCCACAGGAATATTCAAGATCATCCTTGGGTAAATAGTGGGTCTGAAGTCAACCTGGGCTACATGAGTGTATCTCAAAGAGAAAGGGGGAAAGGGAAGAATGGAGGAAGTGAGGAAAAGGGAAGGGAGAGGGAGAGAAGATAGAAAAGGAGAGAAAAGTTCTAGAGAGAGGCAGCCTTTTGTTTTGCCCTTTAGCCTGGTGATATATCAACTAGGATGGAGTGGTCTAGGTACTTCTTGAGAAGTAAGAGAAGGGAAGAAAAAAAATCACAATAATGATAGAAACTGCTTATTCTCTTTATGTTTTTTTTTTTTTTTAATTTTTGTCAACATATAGTGATTTAGGTATCATTCAATTGGCATTTCCAAATACAATTTACTTTAGTTGCTTCTCCTCTGGCCTCCTCTCCCCAGATCTCCTCTCCCTGAGTCACTATCTTTGAATCTATTACTTCATCTTAGAAATCCATTCATTCAACAACTGTACTCTCCAGAAGCCATCAATGTACAGTAATCTAGTGGGAAACAACAGCCAGACATTAAACTTGTATGGTACATGGAGGGAGGTTTATGAATGAATGAAATGGATACATAGTTTGTTTTCATGGTAAGAAGAAACAGGCCCTTAATGGTAAGACAGAAATTTGAATTTGGTGGTCAGGAAGTTGTTTCTATTTTTACTTATTTTTTATTATTTTAAATATTTTAGTTAATTTGCTATGGGAGAGAGAGAGAAAAAAAATGGGCCTACTAGAGCCTCTAGAATTCCAGATGCATGCACCACTTTGAGCCTTTGGCTTTACTTGGAGCTGGGTTATTAAGCTATGAGGCAAACACCTTAATTGCTGAGCAATCTCTCCAGCCCAGGGAAGTTGTTTATGAGGAGGGAAATGTGAGTTAAGTCCTGAGATAAGCAAAATTCAGTTACAGAGACATACGCAGACACATACACACACACACACACACACACACACAAATGATCAGCAAGAGAAAAACCCTCAGCCTTCCTTCAAACATGAGTAGTGCAAGTGTTATCCCCAAACAAGAGGAGGACCAGTCTAATGCCCTAAACAAGAAGACCGGGGTGTTCTAACACAAGCACTGAAGATCACAGTGGAATAGGGACACCAGAGAGAATTGGGGTCATTTAGGATCTGCAGGCTACAAGAAGGATTTGGTGTTCTATTCACATTGTGTCACTCAGTGTTGAAGGAAGCTGGTAAAGGCTAAGTAGAGGAATGAGTGGACATTTTTGGCCGGCATTACATCCTTGTGGTGTCAAAGGGACATCAGC
The DNA here is from genome assembly GCF_020740685.1 of Jaculus jaculus. Taxonomy (NCBI): domain Eukaryota; kingdom Metazoa; phylum Chordata; class Mammalia; order Rodentia; family Dipodidae; genus Jaculus; species Jaculus jaculus. Next base: position 59,914,416 of record NC_059103.1, on the reverse strand, counting down.
AGTAGGAGCCTATTGGGAACATGATTGTACTGTACTTTCATCATCCAAGGACAGAATTATACATTTAAAGAGATGAAAGTCATAGAACACAGTGCACGTATAAAGAAGTGAATGGGGATGAGATGTAAACACAGAACAAAAGCTAAAAAATAAAAATGGTGTTGTGGTAGTTTGAATATATGACTCCCAATATATTTAGTTTTTTTATTGTTTGTAGTTTGCATCTGAAGCCACTTGGCTGGAGGCAGTGCACTGGGTGGATCTTAAGGTGTGATGGTGGGTTTCATATTTCAATCTAAAGATATTCAAAGTGTGCCTAACTGGAGTTCCTGAAGAGTGCTATATGGCTTTTGGATTTTTGGCTTGTGCTTCTCTCTCCCTGCTTAGGTATGTGAAGGCAGGCCAGCTTCTTCTGCCATTATGGAACTACCCCTGGATCTGTAAGCCTCAAAAAATCCCTTCCTCCATAACTGTGCTTGGTCTGGAAGTTTATCTCAACGAACCTGAAGCTCTCTGCTACAAGTGTCAAGAAAAGAAATGGAGTCATAGCTGAAATGACTTAGAATACTTCCTCTGGAGACAGTGGAAATTCTTATTTTACCCAAATGTGGGAGAATGACACTGCAGCACATGAGGGCTGTAAGGTAAAAGCAGAAAGAAGGCAGATATTCAGGAGATGACCAGAAAAGTCATGACCAAGATTTAAGGAATGTGAACCTATCTAACTCCACTCTGCTGTTCCTGTTTGACTAACCTAAAAACATGAGAATTGAATGGATTTCTTACCACTCTGTCATAGAGATTACTGCACTTCAGAATACCAGTGTCCATTTGTCATTAGCCTATGGAATAGCATAATACCTATATTCAAGCTTTTCCTCTTATGGACCTGAACATAATATCATGTTAACATGTGTCCTTTGGAAATCACCTGGTTTACTTCAGTGGCAAGTACTTTAAATTAAATTAACTCTAAGTCTTTTTTAATTACAACATATTATAAGTTGCAATTCATTCTAACACTCCTTCTAATTAAAAATACTCTGTAGTTAAACACTGAATAGATGGAATTAACTTTGAATTGGGTACCTAGCTGGAAGAATGGCTTCAGTTCACTAATGGGAAGACAGGTATGGGCTGAGATGAGATGGAAAAAGTGATGTCCTAGTTTGAACATATAAGACACCTCTAGCAGCTTCAGAAAAAGATGGTGAGAACACAATTACACATGAACTGGGGGTTCAGGCAGGAGATCCAAAGTAAAGACTCACAGTTTCAAGTTTTAGCTTCACCATTATCAAAGAGAGCCATTGTGTTTTCCTTATGCAGAATAATTTTATAAGCTGATGTGCAAACCTCAATCAAAAAAAGTTATTGATAATGAGAATTAAGAATAACTTATAATAAATAATGATATGATAAATAATCATAAGTAATAAATAATGGATAAAACATTCTCTAAATGTAAAAGGAAGGTACTGGTTTATGTGTATAGTTGGATGCTGTTGGAACAAACACTTGACCAGAAGCATCCTTTGGGAGGAAAGGGTTTATCTCAGGCTTACATAGTCCAGAAGTTTTTGTTGTTGTTGTTGTTTGTTTTCATTTTTGTTAGATTGTTTTGTTTTCTGAGGTAGGGTCTCGAGCTAGGTCAGAACTGACCTGGAATTCACTCTGTAGTCTCAGATTAGCCTTGAATTCATGGAGAGCCTCCTTTGCCTCCTGAGTGCTGGGATGAAAGACATGCACCACCACACCCAATTCAGAAGTTTTATCATTGGAGGCCCTTTATCATATAACCATGGCAGAGAGAGAAGACAGCTAGAGCTCAAGCAAGGTCTGAACATGTAGGCCTAGGCTCCACCTCAAGGGCCAACCCTGACAGCACACCTCAACCAGAAGGTATCTACCTCTCAAATGCTCTAATCTGAGGACTAAATAAAAATAGTAATCACAAAGATCTGAAGCTATAGGCATATTACATTCAAACTACCACAAACCACCCCTGACCCATAGATTTACAATCATTCAACAGTGCAAATGCACTCAGTAGAACTTGAAAAGTATCCATAGTCTTTACAAATTTTAAGACAATTGAAGTCAAAAGTCTCACCTGAGATTCAATATAATCTCTTTTTTTGCTTTTTATTTATTTATTTTTATTTCATCTTTATTTTTTAAAATTATTTTTATTAATGACTTCCATGATTGTAAGTAATATCCCACAGTAATGCCCCCCAACTTTCACCATTGAAAGTCCATTCTCCATCATATCCCCTCCTCCTCTCAATAAATCTCTCTTTTATCTTGATGTGAAAATCTTTTGCTCCTATTATGATGGTCCTGTGTAGGTAGTATCAGGCACTGTGAGGCCATGGATATCCTGGCCATTTTGTGTCTGGGTGGAGCATGTAGTTAGGTATCCTACTCTTCCTTTGGCTCTTACATTCTTTCTGCCACCTTTTCCACAAAGGACACAGAGCCTTGAAAGGTATGACAGAGATATTGCAGTACTGAGTATTCCTGAAACTTCTTACCAAAACCATAATACTTTCTGACTCATCCTAAGGTCACTGCAATTGGAAAGGAGAAGGTTCTCTAGCCAAAGGTCAGAGTAGTGTTAATATTTGAGTATGAACATTAAGAAAAGTACATACTGGGTAGTTTGGTGAGCATAATATATACATTTAACCAGACAGCAGCAGATGTTACACGCCTAGGGCTCATGACTACTCCTTTTGTAGGTTTTCAGTATCAGGAATGTATTCCGTCCATGGAGCAGAACTCCAGTCCAATTAGAGGGCAGTTGGTTTCCACCATGACAGATGTGCCACTATTGCACCCATTGGCTCATTTGGCCTGGCTGACCAAATATGAGGCTTGCAGTGTCCACTGTTGAGTATCTTCTCTGGTGATTTCTCTCTCTCCCACTGAACTGCATGCAGAATGGCTTCTTCCACATTTCTGTCAGCTGGTCTATATGGAGGAAGTTATTAGCTCAGTTCCAGCAGGATTTCTCAGTGTCCTTGCAGCCAAAGTATGTGGACTCTTCAGCAAATAGGGTCTTACCATCTATTCCTGGTGGGAAAACAAGGCCTGAGCAATGGCCTGTAATGTTTTGGGGGCATCAGGGACCTCCCTGGCCAACAACTAACTGGAAGGTATACTATCCCTGGCACTGAAAAGTTTTCTAGCAACAAATAGCAGCTCCTGAGTGTCCCATTGTCCAAAAAAGTAGGTATTCAAATGATTTATTTATATCCTCTTGGATTTTTATTAGCCCTCCCCCCTCCTTTACTTTACTTAATCTCTTACCCAGATCTCACATAGGGCTTTTCATCCCCATTAATCTATTATTCTACTTACATATATACAATACTATCCTATTAAGTAACCCCTTCCCTTCCTTTATCTTCCCTTTATATCTCTTTTCTAGCTTACTTGCCTTTGCTACTGAGTTTTCTTCCTAAATCACACAGAAGTCCAATCATCTGTAGCTATGATCCACATATGAGAAAGACATGTAACATTTGGCTTTCTGGGCCTGAGTTACCTCACTTAGTATAATGCTTTCCAGACCGATCCATTTTCCTGCAAATTTCATAATTTCATTTTTCTTTACCACTGAGTTGAACTCCGTTGAATAAATGTGCCATATCTTCATTATCCACTCATCATTTGGGGGACAACTAGGCTGGTTCCATTTCCCAGCTACTGTGAATTGAGGGGCAATAAACATGGCTGAGCAAGTATCTCTAAGGTAATGATATGAGTCCTAAGGATATATGTCTAGGAGGGATATAGCTGGGTCATATGGTAGACCTATTTTTAGCTGTCTTAGGAAACTCCACAATGATTTCCACAATGGCTGGCCAGATTGCATGCCCACCAACAGTATTGAAGTGTTCCTCTTTTTCTGCATCTTCACCAGCATTTATGGTCATTTGTTTCCATGATGATAGCCAATCTGATAGGAGTGAAATGAACTTTCAACCTAGTTTTAATATGCATTTTCCTGATGACAAGGGATGTACAACATTATTTAGGTGCTTATATGACATCTATATTTCTTCTTTTGAGATCTCTCTATTTAGTTTCATAGCCCATTTGTTTAACTGGCATGTTTGATTCTTTATTATTTAATTTTTTGGGTTCTTTGTATATCCTGGATATTAATCCTCTGTCAGATGTATAGCTGGCAAAGATTTTTTCCTATTCTTTAGGTTGCCTCTTTGCTTTATTAAGTGTCCTTTGCTGTACGAAATCTTTGTAATTTCATGAGGTCCCAACAGTTAATCTGTGGTTTTATCCTGAGCAATTGGGATTATATTCAGAAAGTCTTTGTCAAGACAAATTTGTTGAAGGGTTTGCCCTACATTTTTCCTCTAGCAGTTTCAGAGTTTCAGGTCTGATTTAAGGTCTTTAATCCATTTGGACTTCATTATTGTGTATATAGAGAAAGAAGAATTGATTTTCATAATTCTGTACATAAACACCCAATTTTTCAACACCATTTTCTGAAGAGGGTGACTTTTCTCTAATGAGTATTTTTGGCATTTTTATTGAATATCAGATGGCTATAGCTACCTGGACTTACATCTGGGTCCTCTCTTCTGTTCCAATTATCTATATGTCTGCTTTTGTGGCAGTACCATGCTGTTTTTGTTACTATGGCTCTGTAGGATAGGGTAAAATCGAGTATGGTGACACCACCAGCCTTGTTTTTGTTGCTCCATATTATTTATATATTCACTGTTTATTGTGATTCCAAATGAATTTTTGGATTGTTTTTTACATTTCCATGAAGAATGCCATTGGAATTTTGATGGGGATTGCATTAAATGTATAGATTGCTTTTGGTAAGATTGCCATTTTCATAATATTAATTCTTCTGATCCAGGAACAAGAGATGTTTTTCCATTTCCTAGTGTCTTCTGAAATTTCCAGCTTGAGTATTTAAAAGTTTTCATTGTAGAGATCATTTACTTTCTTGGTTATATTTATTCCAAGGTAGTTTATCTTCTTTGATGCAATTGTTAATGGGAGTGATTCTCTGATTTCATCCTCTGTGTGTTTGTTGTTAGCATATATGAAGGATAATGATTTCTGTGTATTTATTTTGTATCCTGCTACATGGCTGTAGGTTTTGATCAGCTCTAACAGTTTGATAGTAGAGTTTTTAGGGTCCTTTATGTATAGAATCATGTCATCTGCAAATAATGATGACTTGATCTCTTCCTTTCCAATTTGTATCCCTTTTATGTGTGTCTCTTGCCTTATTGCTATGGCTAAGACTTCCAAAACTATATTAAATAAAAGTGGGTACAGTAGTCACCCTTGTCTTGTTCCTTATTTTAGTGGAAAAGTGTCCAGTTTTTCCCCATTTAGTAATATGTTGGCTGTAGGCTTGTCATAAATAGTCTTTATTATGTTGAGTTATGTTCCTTCTATTCCCAGTCTCTGTAGGACTTTTATCTGAAGGGATGTTGGATTTTGTCAAATGCTTTTTCTGCATCTAATGTGATGATCATGTGATTTTTGTCCTTCAGTCCATTTATATAATGTATTGCATTTATTGAATTGTGTATGTTATACCATCCCTGCATCTCTGTGATAAAGTGTACTTGTTCAGGGTGAATGATCTTTCTAATGTATTCTTGTATTCTGTTTGCCAATATCTTGTTAAGAATTTTTACATCTATGTTCATGAGGGAGATTGGTCTGTAATTTTCTCTTTTGTCCTATCTTTGCCTGATTTGGTATCAGGGTGATGATGTCTTCATAGAAGGAATTTGGTAGGATCCCTTCTTTTTCTATTTTAAGGAAAAGCTTAAGAAGCAAAGGTGTAGTTCCCTAAAGTTCTGGTAAAATTCAGCAGTGTCCTGGACTTTTTTATTTTGTATCCTGCTACATGGCTGTAGGTTTTGATCAGCTCTAACAGTTTGCTAGTAGAGTTTTTAGGGTCCTTTATGTATAGAATCATGTCATCTGCAAATAATGATGACTTGATCTCTTCCTTTCCAATTTGTATCCCTTTTGTGTGTGTCTCTTGCCTTATTGCTATGGCTAAGACTTCCAAAACTATATTAAATAAAAGTGGGGACAGTAGTTGGAATATGTTTGATAACTTCTTGGATCTCCATATTTGTTATAGGTCCATTTAAATGATTAATCTCATCTTGATTTAATTTAGGTAGGTCATATAAATCAAGGAAAAATATTGGTATGTTTTGTTCTCATTATTATTTGATTCTATGAGGTTTTTTTTTATTTCTTTCTTCATTTTTCCATGGATCCATTCACCATTTAGTAGTGTATTGTTTAGTTTCCATGATTTTGTGTATGCTCTATGGGTTTTCTTGCTATTGATTTGTAGTTTAATCCCACTGTGATCAGATATAGTGCAAGTATTATTTTCAATTTTCCTGTATTTGTTAAGGCTTGCTTTTTGTCCTAATATGTGGTCTATTTTAGAGAATGTCGTATGCTCTGCTAAAAATAATGTGTATTCTGCAGAATTTGGATGAAATGTTCAGTAGATATTCATCAGGTCCACTTTTTCTATGACCTAATTTAATCCAGTTACTTCTTTGGTTATTTATTGCCAGGATGACCTGTCAATTGAAGAGAGTGCAGTGTTAAAGTCACTCACTACAACTGTGTTTTGTATTGTCCAATAGTGTTTGTTTAATGAAATTGGCAGCCTCCATGTTAGGTGCATATATGGTTACTTGGTAAGGTAAAGTATTTATTTTATTGGCCCATTTGCTTCAAATACATTTTTCCAAATTTTTACAATAAGATAGGTAACATCTTTACTGGAAAGTTGCATTTCTTGACGGCAAAAAATAGAAGGATCCTGCTTTTTAATCAGTCTGAAAACCTGTGTCTTTTGGTTGTGGATTTGAGGCCATTGATGTGAAGAGGTATTACTATTGAAAGGTATGCATTTATTCTTGCCTTTCGTCATGTTTTGTAGTTATGCCAGGTTTTTTGTTTGTTTGTTTGTTTACTCTTTTGAATTAACTCTTATTTGGTATAGCTTTTTTTTTTTTCCTTGTTCCCTTGTGTGTGTACTTTTCTCCCTCTTCTGCATGGAGGATCATTTCAAATATTTTCTGTAGAGCTGGTTTAGTGTTCATATATTCCTTTAGCCTGTTTTGTTGTGCAATATTCTTATTTCCCTGGCTATTTTGGATGAATAGCTTTGTAAGATAAAGTAATCTTGGTTGGCAGTTGCTATCTTTCAGAACCTGGAATACATCATTCCAAGCCCTTCTGGCTTTTTAAAGTTTGTGTTGAGTAATCTGCTGTTATTGTGATGAGCTTGCCTTTGTATGTTTCTTGATTTTTCTCTCTAAGTGCTTTCAATATATTTTCTTTGGTCTCTGTGTTTTTTAGTTTAATTGTAACATGACAGTGGGAAGTTCTTTCCTGATTTTGTTGTTTTTCATTCTAAAGGATTCCTGTATCTATACTGGAATCACTTTCCCTCTTTGAGGGAAGTGTTATTCTATGATTTTGTTGAAAATGCCTGTCATGCCTTTGGAGCGAAATTCTTCTCCTACCGTGCCCTGAATTATTATGTTTGATGTTTTCATAGTGTCCTGAATGTCTTGAAATTCCCACTCATGACTTTCTATTAGTTTGTCTTTTTCTTTGTTGGATGCATTAGATCTGGCACTCATTTAGATATTCTGTTCTCTCCTTGATCCATTCTACTGGTAAGACTTTCTATAAAGCTTTCTATTTGACTTACTATGTTTTCCTTTCTAATATTTCTGATTGGGTGACCAAATGGCAGCAATGGTCAGCTCTGGAGTGTGACACTGATGGAACACTCTTCAGCAGGGCTGCGACATCTGAGACATTCTTTGGCAAAGTCAAGAAGTCTTTCAGCAACCTCCTGGAGTGTCTGTTGTCTGACAGTTTCTACTATTGTTATGTCTTCCTTGAAATTTTGGAATTATTAGAAGTTTATTACTACTTATTTTTGCTTTCTCTGTTGTAATAGGGGAATCCAATTCAGATGTGTTTATACAGTCACCAATGATTAAACAAAAGTTTCTGAGGCTGTAATGTTCAAACAGGTAAGCAGAATATGGATCATGAAATGATTAATAGTTTGAATGTACAAAGTTTCTTAACACCACAAATGTATATTTCACCTAATGAGACATGTTCCTTGCAGTGCTATGTCACATGCCTTACCAATTATTCCAAAGAAACATTATGATTACAGGAATTAATGGACACATTTCCTAAACCTACAGATGACTTACTAGAAAAGGAGCCTGAAATGTTAGGGTGCAAAAGTTATCGTCTTTCAAATAATTGGGTTGGGCACATACAAGGAAGTAAAACAGAATGTGTAATTTGCAGAATTAACAACAGTGTTTGGTGGGCTCCTAAAGGAAAGACATCAATGCAAAACACTGGTTGGGTAGATCAACTTTTACCATATACACGGGTATACATTAATGGAGTAAGGATGATATGGAAATATGGGGAAAGAGTTAAATATCAAAGTCTTCATTTTATGGAGAGACTTGCAAGGTCAGGACCAAGGTGCAAAATGGAGCAACAAAGAAAAGTCATAGAGAGACAGCTAAATCAGTAATGGATTAGAAATATAGAAATATACTGTTATTTGGGCTGCAAGATAATATTGTGTAGAGAGTAGCTAACACTGCCCTTTCTAAGGTAAAATATGTCTATCACCTTATAGCTGCAAGAGATACCTGCCAGGGCTCTTGGCTAGTTTTCATGAGCCTGGGTAAGATATTAACCAGCTTACAATATGTGACTTTCTTTTTTAAGATGTTATCAGAATGCCTATGGGGCAAGAGGTTTGTGAGCTAAGCAGAAGCAGGGGAAACCAAGGAAAAAGAGGAATATTGTACAAGATTTCATAGAGATAGAAGCTACATGAATAAGTTGCTATGTCTTGCTTACAAAAAAAAAATGTATTGTAAAGTATAAATAAAGAAGCAGAGTTTTGCTCTGTATCCAGTATGCTTCACCTGAACTACTGGTCCATATCATTTCCTCAAAATATTGACTCTACACATTCCCTTCGAGTTCTACATCCCTGCTGGGGCTGGACCTCAGCAATCTCCCTATTTCATTAACTTGGTTTCCTGTGTTCTCCTTCAGGAGTTTGTTTTCTTCTTTGATTCCTTTGTCTTCCTCTTTGTTCCTTTTGATTTCTTCACTTATTTCTTTGAGAATAGATATAATCATTTTCTTTGAAACCTTTGTCAGGCATTTCAACTAAAATAGTCTCACTCTGTGTCATTTCTGATGTATTTATAATTTTTGGTGGGATTGTATTATCTTGATTTTGTGTGTGTGTGTTTCTTGTATTATAATGTAGAGATTTTTGCACGTTGCATTAATTTGATGTTTTCTAAATATCTGTAGTTTTCTTAGCTGTGTAAATCGGACCTTGTATATCTTCAGGGCAGTAGTTTAAGCTGCCAAATGTAGCTCACATACTCCATGAAAACAGCAGGAATAATCCTAGTTGTTGAGTTTGCTTGATATTTAACTGGGTGAAGAAATTTACTGGTAAATTCTAAAATTCAACTGAGCAATATACACATTTAATACAAACCAGCACAGAGTATTTATGCAGTAGTGGGAATTAAAACAAACATATAACCTAATAAAGCCAAAATCCCTAAGTGTGTTAGCTGCCCCACACTCTAAATCCTATCAACTGGGAGGTTGAGATTTCTGTTCTGAAATCATTTCCAGGTCAGTCTGGGTCTGAGTCAGACTCTGCCCCAGATAATGACAGAAGGAAAAGGAAAAGGCCCTATGAATCAGGAAACATCAAAGGCAACAATAATCAACCCCAAAATGCAACTTATTTGAGAATGGTAAAGACAACCAAGTATATGTAACACATAACCTACCCTGAACTGGAAAAAGATGAGCACTTTCAGTGCAAGCCTATGTACCTGCCTCTGTGTAAGTAGGTCCTGTTACTTTTTGGTACGATTTCCAGTCTCACCAATGCTGAATACCCACTTTGATCCCTCTCTGATGCACTATAGATCTGATGTTCTGATTGGCTGTGCTGGATGCCTTGTGGCCAAGGGTAAATGAATTCTCCAGAGGTTCAAAGCCTAGACACTATGGGGATGGGAAACTGCAATGTATTTGAAGATGTGCAGAGCTACTTAGCTGGTCCCATTTGTGTATTCTTTCAGTAAGTGCTCAGCTGGTCCCTGCTGACTTCCCCTTAGGTATCTTTACTTTGAAAGGAGGGTGATGTGAGTTATAAACCCCTCTCCCAGGTTTCTGCTCCTGTGGCTCTGCACCAGCCAGGCCAGTGTGCACATGACCCAGGGCTGCTGGCACCTCAGTGGATTTTGGCCAGTTTTCTCCCTTCTTGAAGATCTTAGTCTGTCCTGCTTCTCTTCTGTGGTTTATAATAACTTATGCATCTTCACTTTTCAGTACAAGGGTGTATTTTGCTGTTTTTCTGCTTATTCCCCTCCCTAAATTGCTTTGGCATGGCTGTAGTATGCCACCATCTTCAACTTTGAAAAAATTCCCAGAACATTGGTAGAACTCCACGAGCCTTTCCACCATTATCCCAGTTCCAACAAAGTTCTGTCCTACCACTTTGAAACTTTGTAAGTGAAGATTTAATACTCGCAATTATCTCTGCATTTAGCATTTTCAAACTGTCACCAGAATAGCCAATCAGACTCTAGTTACAAAACTTCAAGGCTTCTCCACTCCAAATCCTTCCACATTCCTCCTATAAAAACCCATCACAAGACTAAGAGCTCCATGGTCAGATTCATCACAATAATACCCTGATTCTTAATATCAATTTTATGTTGTGGTTTCCTATCTCATTACTAGAACAAACACCGAGTATATGGGAGAAGCAGTTTATGGGAAAAAAAGATTAATTTCAAACTTACAGATTCCAGGGGAGTCTTCCAAAAATTAATCATTTAAATGATGTTTTGTAAGAATTTATAAGGAACACATGAAATTGTTATGTCACCTTATCGAATTACTTACTTACAATATCAGTGCATTTTTGTTCAATTATATGATTATAACAACCCAAAGGATAAAAAATCTGAAACAGTAACAAAATAATAACATCTATTTTTTCCTGAACAAAGCATAGATGGGGATTGTGATTCTCTATGTACTCCAAGATGTTGAGGTATTTTAGACAGTCTGAGTTAATTTTCTTCTATAAATTATTTCAAAAGTAAGAGACTTATTCTAATTACCCATTATAAAAGGCTAGACAGGATTTTTTTTTACAAATTTTTTATTAGTTTTCTATTCAGCAAATACAGGCAGTTTGGTACCATTATTAGGCTCATCCGTGACCTACCCCATCCTTGTTGAGGAATATGGCCATGGTTTGTGGAGTTAGCTCACAGTTATGGGTAAGATAAATGTCTCTGCATAGCATGACCCAACATGTGGCTCTGACATTCTTTCCACCCCCTCTTTCTCAAAATTTCCCTGAGCCATGTGGGGTTCATTTTTGGTCTGCTTCAGTGATGAGGTGTTGGGGGCTCTGAGGCTCTGGCTGTCTGATTTGGTAGCACTTGATTTTTCTCTGTGTTGATCTCCTTCCCAGATGTGTTGGTATCCAGTTCATCAGGAAAACAGCACTCTTGCTTGTTTTGCCAATTTGTCTTAGTTTCAGCCTGGGCCCTGTTGAGGTATGATGGGTTGGCTCTCTCCTTAGGATCTGCATCCCCTCTGAAAAAGAGAGCAGTTTCTTTAGCAGATAGTAAGTTAGCACCAGGACAAATGAGATAACCCTTACTTTTTTATAGAGAATTTAATAGGTGTAGGCCCTCTTGTAGCCCATGGTTGATGGTAGCTTGATACTGGAGAATGGCCTTAGATTTGGATATGGTTCTGACTTGTTTCCCAGCTCCAGCTATGGGTCCCATACCACTGAGGGGATCAGTTAGCCAAAATCAAGAGCAGTTGGTTTCCCACCATGGCTGTGTGCCACTGTGGCACTTGTGTGGGCATCACAACAGGTAATTTGCTGCTAAGTAGGTTAGATCATGAGTTGCTTGGAAAGATATTGGTCATTTTCTCCCAGTCACCCATGTAGCACCTTCTGGCACTAGACATGCCGACTGTCTGGGGACTGACTCTCTTCCAACTTCCAGCCATGCCCTTCCATTTTACATGTCAAGCACATAAGGTGTCTTCAGCAGTAGGGTCTTACCAGTAACCTTTGGTGGGTCATCAATTACTCTGACAGAAATCTGTCTTTTAGGAAACCTTATAGGACTCTGATCAAAAGCTCATTGTGGATTACAGACACATGCTGTTACTTGGAGTTACAGGTCAGTGCCCACTAAGAGAAGGAGGAAAGACAACTAATATAAAAAGAGTTAGGGAGAGGTGACAGAGAAGGAGAGGAAGAGGACGAGGGAGAGAGAGAGGGAGAGGGGGGGCAGTAAGATGAAGAAGATTAAGGTAAATCTTCATCATACCCTCTCTGGTATCTTGTAGTTCAGGTGTTCCCTGTAAGGACCTGGTGCAGGTTCAGCCATTTGGTCTGCCTTATAGGAAGTAGAATTTTGTCGTACCATTGCCATTTGGGTCTAGATTTGTGATTCCCACCCCATCGATGCCCTTCCCTCCCTCTCCATCTATCCTAGTGTCTAGATGCTTGCTGGGTATGTAAGGTATCTTGGGTAGATTCAGGTTAGGTGCTGTAGATGAGTGAGAGTATGTGGCGATTATTATTATTTTTTTTATATTTAAAATTTATTTATTTATTTTGGTTTTTCAAGGTAGGGTCTCTAGCCCAGGCTGACCTGGAATTACTATGTAGTCTCAGGCTAGTCTTGAACTCACTGTGATCCACCTACCTCAGCCTCCCAAGTGCTGGGATTAAAGGTGTGTGCCACCACACCCAGCTTAAAATTTATTGGTTTTAAATTTATTTTCTTAAATGTGTCACTGCTGCCTGGCATCCATGTCACCCCCATGGCTGGACAAGAACCTGACCACCCTTTGACCCCTTCCTTATCAATGTCTCTAGCATTTAACTCCATATCACTCATCCTTCAGCCAGTCATTTATATAGAGTAACGTCAGCTTACTTATTTCCTTGCTTACTGGCTCTTCTCATACCTAAACTTCTTCCTGAGTTTAAATTCCTGACTAAGGAACATGATCTGGGCTTCCAGCTGCTCACAGCTCCTCTCTATCCAGCCCGAACGATGCTGTGGCTTGAATGTACCCCCCAAAGTCTGCATGTTGGACACTGGGTCCCCAGTGCAGTCCGGCTAAGGTGGCAGAGCCCTTGGAAGGCGATAAAATCATAGGATGTGTCCCCTGGGCTGTTGTGAGAGCAACTCACTGGCACCCTGGCTCCCTTCCCACCATGTGACATCCACCAGCATGCAAGGCTCCGGCCAGCATCTGACCCTGGGCTTGGACCTGCAGCCTTGGGACCCCCAGACCTCTCCTCCTTCGAAGCCCCCTCCCTGGAAGCTCAGAAGCATGCTCCCACTTGTTTGGGATTCCGGCTACTTCTTTTCCCTGAGGCCTTACTTGTCATGAGGCCTTCCTGTCTCCTTCCCCACTCCGAACATTCCTGACTCGTTACAGAATTCTAGACCCAGTGTTTGCTCCCCTCAGCCTTTGGGATGCTCCCTCACTGTTCCCTGGAATCACGATGCTGCCAGACTAAACTAATGACATTCCAGGGTTCCTGATGTATAGTGCTCCAACATATGGCTCAAGACTGTCCCTCCTTCGGTGGGATGAGAACCTGGTATTCATTCCTTTGCACCTGGCTCTCACCTCCACAGTGTGGGGCTGTCTCTGCTCATCCTCTGCCCCCTGGTATACTGGTTGTCCCTCAGTCCTGTCCAGTCTGTGACTCAAACAATCGTGTCATTTTGTCTCCCTCCAGCCCTGGCTTCCATCAGAACATCTGGGATTGGCTCTACATACAACACACATGTCGAGGGCACACCATCATCCCTCCCATTCCTCTTGGAGGATATTAACTACAGTCTTAGAAAAAGCCTTGCTGGATATCCTGTTAGTGGTATTTCCTCAGATGTCACTGTTCTTGCTTTCCATTGTGTCTTTTCTTTTTTTCTTTTTTCGAGGTAGGGTCTCACTCTAGCCCAGGCTGACCTGGTATTTACTATGTAGTCTCAGGGTGACCTCAAACTCACTGTGATCCTCCTCCCTCTGCATTCCTGAGTGCTGGCATTAAAGATGTGTGCCACCATGCCCGGCTCCATTGTATTTTCTTTTTGACAAATGTTTGGTGGTTATACATCTGGGGATGGGTTGGTACTAGGTTTGGCAGGTCAGATACCAATGTGAGTGAAGAACTCTGGAATCCCGAACACATGGGTCCCGAAGGAGGTCTGCATGAAGTGCAGGGCATTGCCTGACAGAGGGGTGAAGGCGATAGTGGGGTACAGGGTGGCTGCCTGACGTCCCATGAGGGACCAGTGGCCAGAGGGCTGGGGCAGCTCCTGGACAGTCCCCATTGGCGCTGCAGTTATTTGAATGAAGGGGAAGTAGGGGGCCAGCCCATCTTCAAAGTCAGCGTCCAGAGCCAGGTCATTGTTGTCCAGCACCATTTCCATAAAGTGCTCCTGAGGGACTTCTGGTGGCTCCTGAGAGGCTGCTTGCTGGTGGCGGCTGCTCCTTCTCTCTGTCCTCTGCCTCCCTTCCCTGGTCCTTCTCTGGCCACTTCTCTCTGTCCTCCCTCCCCTGGGGTGGCTTCTTTGTACTCAATGTCTTCTGGAGTGGCGTCTTTCTGGTCTTTGTGCGGCCAGGGCTGCCTCTGGCTCTGCAGTTGCTGGGGCCTCAATGTGCATGGGCCTTACATAGGCGATGGGTTTGGTGGGTTGGCCTGGCCCTGCTGGCCCGTCTGCTTTCACGGGGTCTTGGTGCTCCACACCAGAAGTGTCTGGCTCCCTGAGGTGCTCATCTTGATTAGTTGTTGTTCCACGCAGCCGCCTCCGAAGCCTTCTTCCCTCCATGAGGACTCTGGCCTCCTGCTTTGAGGTCCTAAGCAGATGGCTGTGGAGGTCTGAGAAGGCACTTCTGGGAGATCCTTCTAGAAAGAGAGCTGGAGGCTGGGAGTCCCAGCGCGATTATTATTTTTTATGTGTGTGATTGGGTAAGTTCACTGAGAATGATCTGTTCCAAGTTCAAACATTTTCCCTCAAATTCCATTGTGTGATTTTTTTTCTTACTGCTGTATATATACCACATCTTAGTTATCCATTATTTAAGTGATGGACATATGGGTTTATTCTAGCTTTTAGCTATTACAAATTGAGCTGCTACAAACATGGTTGAGCAAATCTCTCTGGTCTGTGGTTTGAAGGTTTTAGGGTATATGCCCAGTAAGGGAATCACTGGTCTGTTGGTATCTCTACAGTTAGCTTATTCAGGAGTCTCCATATTCCTTTCCAAAGTGGTTGTACCATCTTACATTCCTACCAACAGTGGATGAGTATTGCTATTTTTCCACATCCTCACCAGAATTTAAATTCATTTGATTTTTTGATGTTTGCTATCCTTGTTGGGGTTAGGTGGATTCTCATAGTTGTTTTAATTTGCATTTTTCTGATGATTAGGGATGATGAACATTTTCTTAAGTGCGTGTTTGCCATTTGTATTTCTTCCTCTGTGAACACCCTGTTCAGTTCTTTGCCCCATTTTGTGAGTGGGGTGTTTGACTTTTTACTATTTATATTTTTTTAGTTGTTTGTAGATTCTAGAGATTAGGCCTCTATCAGTAGGATAACCCACAAATATTTTCTCCCATTCTGTGGGCAATCTGTTGGCTTTGCTTATTGTATGCTTGTCTGTAAAGAAACTCTTCGGCTTCATGTGATCCCATTGGATAAGTGACTATTTAAGCTTGTGAGCTACTGGGGCTTTGTTCAGGAAGTCTTTTCCCATTCTCATATCATGGAAAGTACTTCCTAAGTTTTCTTCCAGTAGTATTCAAGTTTCTAGTCTATATTGAGGTCTTTGATCCATTTGGACTTGAGTGTAGTGCATGGCGAAATGTGTGGATCAAGTTTCAGTTTCCTGCATATGGTTATCCAGGTTTCCAGCACCATTTGTTGAAGATGCTGTCTTTTTTCCATCCTATATTGTTTGGGCCTTTGTTGAATATCCAGTAGCTATAGTTGCTTGACCCAAAGTCCGGGTCCTCAAGTCTATTCCATTGGTCTATACTCCTGTTTTTATGCCAGTACCATGCAGTTTTTATTAGTATGGCTTTGTAATATAGCTTTATATCAACTATGGTGCTGCCTCCAGAGGAATTTCTTTTGCTGAGGATATGTTTGGATATGCGAGGCCTTCTACCTTTCCATATGAAATTTGAGATCATTTTTTCTATCTCTGTGAAGAACACTGTAGGGATTTTAATTGGAATTGCATTAAATCTGTATATTGCCTTAGGTAGAATTGTCATCTTCACAATGTTAATTCCGCCTATCCAGGAGCATAGGAAGTCTTTCCATTTTCTCAAGTCCTCCTCAATTTCATTTTTGAGTGTTTTTATGATTTCATTGTATAGATCTTTCACTTCCTTGGTTAATGTTATTCCAAGGTATTTTTGTTGTTGTTGTTGCTATTGGAGATGGGACTATGTCCCTTTTTTCTTTCTCTGTATCCTTGTCATTTTCATACATAAAGGGTACTGATTTTGTGCATTGATTTTGTATCCTGCTACTTTGCTATAGGAGTTGTTCACCTTCAAGAGTTTTTGATAGAGTCTCTTAGATCTATTACATATATAATCATGTTATCAGTGAATAGAGCTAACTTAACTTCTTCCTTTCCAAATTGTATCACTTTTATTTCCTTCTCTGGTCTAATTGCTTCAGCTAGGACTTCCAGTACTATATTGAAAAGCAGAGGTGAGAGTGGATAACCCTGTCTTGTTCCTGATCTTAATGGGAATTCTTCCTGTGTCTCTCCATTAAGTATTATTTGGACCTTCATAGCTTTATATATTGCCTTTATTATGTTAACATATGAATCAGCCATGCCTATTCCCTCCAATGTCTTGATCATGAAGTGATGTTGTATCTTGTCAAAGGCCTTTTTTACATCTATTGAAATGATAATGTGGTTTTTATGTTTAACCTTGTTTATGTGGTGTATTACATTGACAGATTTCTGTATGTTGAACCACCCCTCTGTTTCTGGGATGAATCCCAATTGGTCAAGGTGGATAATGCTTTTGATGTGTTGTTGGATTCAGTTTGTGAGGATTTTGTTCAGGATCTTTGAATCTAAGTTCATCAGGGAAATAGGCTAGTAGTATTCTTTTCTTGTGGCATATGTGCCTGGTTTTGGAATTAGGGTGATACTAGCTTCATAAAAGGAGTTGGGTAGTTTTCCCAGTTATCAAATTGTGTGGCACAGTTTGAGGAAGACTGGTTTGAGTTCTTCCATGAAGGTATGATAGAATTCAGCTGGGAAGCCATCAGGTCCAGCACTCTTCTTTTGGGGGAGTTTTTTTATTACTTATTCAATCTCCATGATTATGATGCGTTCATTGAGGTGAATAATCTGTTCTTAAATTAGCTTTGATAGATGATATGCATCCAGGAATTTATCCATCTCCTCCATGTTATCCAATTTTGAGGAATAGAGGTTTTTGAAATAAGTCCTGATTATTCTCCCAATTTCACTTATGTCTGTTGTGATCTCTCCTTTTTCATTTTGAATTTTGTTAATTTGAAACTTCTCCTTTTTTTTGCTTGATCAAATTGGCCAGGGGTTTGTCAATCTTATTTATTTTTTCAAGAA
This sequence comes from Jaculus jaculus, assembly GCF_020740685.1. Classification (NCBI taxonomy): domain Eukaryota; kingdom Metazoa; phylum Chordata; class Mammalia; order Rodentia; family Dipodidae; genus Jaculus; species Jaculus jaculus. Next base: position 59,896,584 of record NC_059103.1, on the reverse strand, counting down.
CCAGGTTCTTTGTTTTGTCAATTGTCTTAATCATTTCCTTGGTTTCCAATTTATTAAATTCTGCTCTGATTTTAATTATTTCTTTCCTTCTGGAGCTCTTTGGGTTGGATTTTTCTTGTTTTAAAAGTGCCTTTAGGTGGATGGTTAGGTTATTTATTTGGGACCTTTCTGTCTTTTTTATGAAGGCATTGAGTGCTATGAATTTTCCCCTAGGACCACATTCATTGAGTCCCATAAGTTTTGGTATGATGTGTTCTCACTGTAATTTAACTCTAGAAATTTTGCAACTTTATTTTTTATTTCATCCACTATATGTTTATTGTTTAAAAGTTTGCTGTTCAGTTTCCAGGTGTCGTTGGGATTCTTGGTGGGTCTTATATGTTGATTTCTAGCAATATAGCATTGTGATCTGATATCATGCATGCAATTATGTCAATCTTCCCAAATATGTGGAGACAGTCTTTGTGACTGTTTTTGGACTGTTTTAGAGAATGTTTCATGGGCTGCTAAGAAGAATGTGTAGTCTATGGATTTGGGATGGAAAGTTCTGTAGATGTCCATTAGGTCTAAGTAATCTATGGTTTTGTTGAGCTCTCTTACTTCCCTGTTGTGTTTCTGTTTGGATGGTCAGTCTATTACTGATAATAGTGTATTGAGGTCCCCAGTTATGATGGTGGTGGTGGTTTTTCTGTTTTCTTATCAAGTATGTTTTGCTTTATGAACTGTGGTGCCCCTCTGTTTGGTGCATACAGATTTATGAATGTAATATCTTCTTGATGGATTGTTCCCTTGATAAGTAGGAAGTGGCCTTCTTTGTCTTTTTTGATTATTTATGGTTTGAAGTCTATTTTATCCAATATTAATATAGCTAGGTCTGCGTTTTTCTCATTCCCATTTGCTTGTAATATTGTTTTCTGCCCTTTCACCCTGAGAAGGTGTCTGTCTTTATTGGTGAGGTGGGTTTTTTGAAGGCCACAGATTGAGTTGTCTAAGTTTTTGATCCATCCTGTTAGTTTGTGTCTCTTGATGGGTGAATTAAGGCCATCAATATTTAGGGTAATGACTGTGATATTTGATTTGATCCCTGCCATATTGTGATGGTAAATATGGGTTGGTATTTTTATGGACTTTGAAGTTTTTTGGGTCTAGTTTGAGGTTGGTTATCATGATTTGCTTTTGGTAGGTGTTTGAGTTTGGTTATTAGTTTCTTCTTTGTAGAGAATTTCCTGAAATACTCTCTGTAAGTTTGGTTTTGTGTTCATACAATTTCAAAACTGAGTGTTGTTATGGAAAGTTTTCTTTCACCATGTATTATGAGGGATACTTTTGTTGGGTAGAGTAGTTTGCTTTGGAAGCCATGGGATCATAGACTTTGCAGTTTTTCAATCCAGTCCTTTCTAGCATTCAGGGTTTCCATTGAGAAGTCTGAAGTAATTTTGATGGGGTTACTTTTGAAAGTGGTGTGTTGTTTTTCCCTAGATGCTTTTAGGATTTTCTCTTTTGTGTCAATGTTTAAAGCCTTAACGACAATATGTCTTGGAGAGTTTCTCCTTTGGTCCAGTCTGTTTGGAGTTCTGTTGGCTTCTTGTATCTTCATGGGCCTTTCTTTTAAGAGACTGGGGAAATTTTCTTCAATTATTTTGTTAAATAAGTTCTCCATGCCTTTGGTCTGTATTTCTTCTCCTTCTGGTATTCCAATGATCCTGATATTAGGACGTCTAAGTGTATCCCATAATTCCCTCATGTTCTGTTCACAGGAACTTTTGAACTTCTGAAATTTTTGAACTCTCGAACTGTTTCTTCCATCTTGTCTTGCAGATCAGAGTTTCTATCTTCACCTTGGCTGACTGTATTCTTGAGAGCTCCTAGAGAGTTTTGGACTTGTTCAATTAAGTTTGCATTTTCTACAACCTTTCTATGTATAATTTCCATCCCTCTGTCAAACTCCTTTTTCACACCATTTCCTGATTTTCTTGATTATTGTTGGAATTCATCCTTGCATTTCTTTATGTCTGCATTTAGAATGGCCAGCTGATTTTTCAGGTCTTCTTCTTTTTTTTTTTTTTTCACTCTCCCTCAAATCTATTAACTCTCTTTAAACTCCTTACAATTTCTTATCTATTAGTTACAGTTTAGTGATGTCAGCATCCACACAATTATCAGTCCTTTGTTCCTTTCCTGCAAGTTCTACCAGTAGGTTGTTCAGGGTTGCATTCCTCATAGCTTCAATTTGATGTTCTGATTCTAATGACTCTTCTACATTTTGGTTATGTATATTCATTGCAGGACTGAGTGCTCTAGCTGGATCTTCTTGCATTTGATTTTTCATGTTATTTCTTTTGCACTGTGGTCTGCCCATTACAGTGTATGGGCACTTAGGTGGCTGGTTCAGCCTGGGCTTAGGCACAATGGGAATCTGAGGCAGGCTGTGGCAGTTGCCAAGCAGCCTGGGCTTTGACTCTCACTTGTCAAAGCTGCCTAATCTACTGCCTGGTAGGTGTACCAAAGTTGCCTGAATTTTCAAGCAGTAATGTTCCACAGCTTCTGCATTCAAGCTAGGAGGGACACTGAGGCACAAAGGACCGAATCAGCCCAAACTCTGGCTGGGAACACTGGGACAGGGAAGCAGTCTGCACTCCCCTGCCACAGGACAATGGGATCTGCCTGTGGTAGACAGGTAAGGGATGGCACCTGAGCTGGTGCAAGCGAGAGACACAGTCTGAGCTAGTTGGCAGTTGCTGTGGGTCTGGGCTCACTGAAGTGCGGCAGCAGGAGAGTAAATGAGCAAGTGGGCGGAACGTTCTAAACTTCCACAGGCAGGGATTGATCTGGGCATGGCTGCACTGTGATAAGTGGCTATTTGGGGGGGGAGGGTTGGGCTGTCCACTGTGAGAGAATCCACAATTTCCTCTTATTGCCAGGATTTGCTGAGTGCCCAGTGGCCAGAGCAGTAAGAGGGTGAGTGGGCAGAGCCGAATAAGCTTCTGCATGCAGGGATCGGCAGGAGGTTGTTCCTGGCTCCATGGAAACGGCGGTTATTTGGGGGGAGGAGATCATAAATTCTCTGTTCCCCCCCTCTGTTCCCTCCCACTGGCAATCTATCTCCTAAAAACCCAGTGAACCCCTAATGCCTTGCCTTTCTTTCTGTGGGATTTGCAGCACAGCTAGGTGGTTGCTGTCTTGGCCGGAAGTCTTTTAGACAAGATTTCTTAATAGCTTTGGCTGGCAATTGGTAATTGAAAGACAATAAGATAAATGGACCACCCTATGAAAAAATTTAATTTATAGAAGGCTGCTAATGGATGTATCAACTATCCATTGTTGGAAGGAAATGTCCTGAGCCCAGTTGCTGGGTTTGCAACCAGCTCCTCAATATTAATAAATATTTGGCTTCTCCAAACCAGATCCTCTCAACTCCTCACTCCATACTTGTCCCTCAAGCAAACACAGAGACATTTGATCTTTTTCATAGACTGTGCTTTTTTTATTGGCCACATTCACACTAGAGCCATCTTTATTTCCTTTGCTTTAAAAAAAAAAAATCACTCAATTTTGACCAATAATGCAAATTTGATCATTTGAAAGGGATTTGTAAAAACAAAAGAATTGACAATTTGATTAAAAGAATTGTAAGAAATTCATCACTCTCCAGAATATTTGTAGAAAGTTAGTGAAAGAAGAGTGTGATTTCCTATATAGAGTGGAGCAAATTTTATGTAATAAAGTTACAAGAGAAAAAAGATTAAGTATCATTTTCCAGTTAGAAACCACACTAGATTTCAGTGTGTTGTAAACTCAGAACAACAATATCTTGTTCCCTGGCTTTTATTGGCAAAGTGAATGAAATGTTTAGAAACTTGGTTTATGATTTTGGTACATAGTATTTATTTGATGATAATTATTTCCCCTTTTCTCCACTTTTCCCATTTCTGTCTTTTATCCCTATTCTTATCTAGAAAGGTATTTTGTTGTTGTTATTGTTGATGTTAAGAAAGGAAAAATAACAAAAGAAAGCAAGGTACCTTCACTCTTGAGCCATCTGATGAGCTCTTGCAGGCACATTTGCTATCTTTAGCATCTCTGTCCTTAAATTGTTCAACTCAAATATTCAGAGTCATCCTTGACTTCTCTTTTGTCTCATGCTTCACAGTAAACAACTTAGCAAATATTTTAGCTCAATCTTTAATGTCCATCCACAATCTTAGCATTCCTCATAAGGGCCTGTGGCCAGCACTAAATTCTGTTCCTGGGTACTTCAGGGACTGTTATATCTTCCTAGTTTTCTTCTCTCACCTGTCTGTGGACTTTTTAAAATTCTTAGAAAAGCATCTGGCCTGGTCTTAATAAATGATGGATCACTTTTCTTTTCAAAATTCTTTCATGGCTCACCACTTCTTCAAACAACAACAACAAAAAAGTTCCTTACCAGTATTCTCATGGATCTTTGAATTCAAGCTACACTCTTACTTTCGTGTTGCTGCAACTTCTTTCAGCACTGAAGTATTACAGGGAAATGTCAAAGACTATTAATAAAAAGAGGGATTTAAAAGGTATAAAGAGAACAGCAAAAACAGTAAGATCTGTGTCTCCTGCCTCATTTATTTTTCATGCCTTATTTATTATACTCAGACTTAGACAAATGCTGGTATCATACTGGCAGACCAACTCCAGGTGCAGCTGTAAGAATGAGCTTTTAAATTTCCAGTTCTCCTGGGCAAAACAAAAAACCACATATTCTGTCTCTGTGCTTCAGACATCTGAAAGTCTTCTTGGCCCAGGGCAGATCAATCTAGACTGCACTAAGTCCTAGGGACCTGGTAGTGCTCCCTTACAGGGAATGATAACATTCCACACAATAAATATCATGCTGAGACCTGTGAAATATATGCGTGTGTAGAAGTTACATGTTTATATGTAGGATTAGAGGTGTGTGTATGTGAAAGAGAGAGAGAAAAGTGAACGATTTCCATGGTATGTTTGTTTCTGTGAGTGGTATTTGTGTATGGGATGGATGGATGTGTGGTGGATTCTAAGCAGGATCAAGGCATTAATAGTGTGGGATTCTTTACATAGGAGATGTGGTGGCCCAGTAGCTTTGGCTGTCCTACATGAAGCATCATTGTCTTTCTAAATGTATAGAAACTTCACTATTGTTGCTAAATCCATCAATAACACTCTGACTGAACACCTGAAATGCAACATGCACTCAAAACCTTAGCAAATAAGACAAATAACAATAATATCAGGAGCAAGACAGGGGTGTCCACTCTCGCCTCTGCTTTTCAACATAGTACTAGATGTCTTACCCCAAGAAATAAGAAAGGAGAAAGAAATAAAAGGGATACAAATTGGAAAGGAAGATCAAGTTATCCCTATTTTCAGATGACGTGATCCTATACATAAATGACCCAAAAGCCTCCATGTCAAAACTTCTAAAGGTAACTAATTCCTTCAGCAAAGTAGCAGGATACAAAATTGACACACAAAAATCAGTAACTTTTCTATATTCAAAGATAATGATACAGAGAAAGAAATTAGCAACACAGTCCTATTTTCAGTAGCAACCAAAAATACAACAAAATAAAATACCTTGGAATAACATTAAACAAGGATGTGAAAGACATATGTAATGAGAACATAAAAACACTCAAAAAAAAAAATTGAGGTAGATTTGAGAAGATGGAAAGACCTCCCATGCTCCTGGATAGGCAGAATTAACATTGTAAAAATGGCAATCCTACCAAAAACATTATACAGATTTAATGCAATAATAATAAAAATCCCAGCATCATTCTTTACAGAGATAGAAAAAAACATGATCTCAAAATTTATATGGAATGGCAGCAGGCTGCAGATATCCAAGCATCTCCTCAGTAAAAGCAGCACTTCTGGAGGCATCACCATATCTGATCTAAAGCTATATTACAAGGCTATAGTAAGAAAAACAGCATGGTAATGGCATAAAAACAGAAATATAGACCAATGGAACAGAATTGAGGCTCCAGATTTTAGTTCAAGTAACTACAGCTACTTGAGCTCCAACAAGGGTCCTAATAATATAAACAAGAATAGACAGGAGCTTGAGCAGATGGTGTTGCACAGACTGGGTAACCATATTCAGAAAAATGAAATTAGACCCACACATCTCACCATGCAAAAAAAATCAAGTCCAAATGGATCAAGACCTTAGTATAAGACCTGAAACTTCTATATTACTGGAAGTAAAAATGTGAGGAACTTTCTATGATATGAGTGGGGAAGAACTTCCTGAACAAAACCCCAGTAGCTCAGGAACTTAAACAATCCCTAAACCACTGGGATCTTATGAAGCTGAAAAGATTTTTCAGAGTCAGATATGCCATAAGCAGTGCCAACGTATTACCCACAGAATGGGAGAAATTTTTTGCTGGATATCCAATGGAAAGAGGCATAATTTCTAGAATCTACAAAGAACTCAAAAACCTAAATAATAAAAATTCAAGCAACCCACTCACAAAGTGGGGCAGAGGACTAAATAGGGAGTTCTGAAAGGAAGAAATACAAATGGCAAACACACACTTAAGAAAATGTTTAACACCCTAACCACCAGGTAAATGCAAATTAAAACAACTATAAGATTCCATCTTACCCAGTAAGGATAAATCAAATGGAAACAAATATTGGCAAGGATGTACAGAAATAGAAACCCTCATTCACTGTTGGTGGAAATTTAAGATGGTACAACCACTATGGAAAACAATATGGACACTCCTAAAAATGTTAACTATAGAGTTACCAACAGACCCACTTATTCCCTTACTAAGCATTACCCTAAAAGCTCCATGCCTCAGTTCAGAGAGATTTGCTCAACCATTTTTATAGCTGCTCAATTAATAATAGCTAAGAATTGGAATCAACCCGGATAAATGGACAACCAATATATGGTATATCTTCATGATAGAATTCTATTCAGCAGTTAGAAAAAAATGACACATTGTAATTTGTAGAAAAGTGGTCAAACTTGGAGTAAATCATATTTCATCAAACTCACACAATAACAGGAAGACAATCATCACTAGATCTCACTTATCTGTGGCTCCTAACCAGGATCAGCCCAAGATGCTGACATACCTAATAGGCATCTCGAGGCCTATGCCATAAGGAGGGTAGTAACCAGGATCAGCCCAATATGCTGACATACCTAATAGGCATCTCGAGGCCTATGCCATATGGAGGGTAGTAACCAGGATCAGCCCAAGATGCTGACATACCTAATAGGCATCTTGAGGCCTGTACCATATGCAGGCTAGTGCTTGAGGGGATGGTAAGTGTGGTGGGTGGAGGAACGAACTTAACTCAAATAGAACTGACACTGTAGAACCATATATCCTGGAAGACAGACTCAAAGGTTGTACCCTTAACAGGACCTTAGAGGAAGCACCTGAATCAAAAGCTCCTGGAGAGGGTGAGATGAAGCCTAACCTTAAATTTTTCTTGTTTCTTTTTTTTCATTACTTTTTCTTCTATTTTCTTTGTTATTCTTCTTTCTTTTCTCTTGGCACTAGCCTGTAACTCCCAGTACTAGGATGTAGTTAACACCCACAGTGTGCTGTTGATCAGAGAGACCTACAAGGTTTCCCAAGTCAACACAGTCTTCCATCAGAGCACTTGATTAACCACCAGAAGTTAATGGTAAGATCCTACTGCTGAAGACAACATATGCTGTCAGTATGGAACATGAAGAGACCTTGCCAGTATCTGGAAGAGGGCCAGTCCCCAGACAGTTAGCCTGTCTAGTGATATGAGGGGCTACCTCAGCTACTGAGGGCAAATGGCAAACATGTGTCTGAGCAAGAGGTCTAAGCTACTCAGAAACAAACAACCTGATGTGATATTCACACAAGTGCAATAGTGGCACACAGCCATGGTGGGTAACCAACTGCTCTTGGATTGGCTCACTGATCTGCTCAGTTGAAAGGAAACCATATCTGGAACTGGGAAACAAGTCAGAATCATACCCAGAAAATGACTTTGCTTTCCATTATCAACCTCTCATTAATCTTGAGCCACAAGAGTATCTACACCCATTCAATTCTATCTAAGCTAATAATGGTTATACCATTTAACCTATGCTGACTTCACTCTCCATTGGAAAATCTGCTTCTCTTTTTAGAATTGAAGTGGGACCTGTGGAGAGAAACAACCCATCATAAGTCAACAGGGCCCCAGATGAACCAATAAAGGAGTTGTGGAAATGACCAAGAGTGATGTTTTCTCTGCAAACCCAACATCAGCACAAGGGTGAAAGAAATTAACACTGAGGATACTCAATACCTACCAAACCAGAGATTCAGAGGCCCTTAAGAGCCCATCACTGAAGTATACTTAAAATTCACCCAACATGGCTCTGGGAATGTTGTCAAAAAGAGGGTGGAAAAATTGTTAGGGCCACAAGATGAAACATTATGCACAGAGACATTGCCTCTTCCCCATAACTTACAGCTGTTCCCACAATGCACAAACCACAATCCTCATAGGGGTTACCAGCATCCCCATTGAGGAGGGTCCCTTGGAAGGGGGCAGGGATGAGTGAAAGAATGGTACTAACATGTCCTATTTACATACTGAGTATGTCCATAACTAATAAAAAATAAGTAAACTGTCATCCACATATCCTAATGGATGATGAAGGAAGGTAAGAGTAACCCAAAACATCCAACTAGAAGATCTAGTTAGAAAAGGAATTACTAAAAAGGGCTATAAGGGTGTGGAGACAAAAGAAAACAATGGAAAGACATGATGATCAAAATATATTATGTACATGTTTGCAAATTTTCAATAAAAATTACTAAAAATTAGTTAATGCATTGTTTTTCTATAATGTAGACTAGAATTCTTTGAAAGGAATGTTGGAAACAATTTTAATGATATAAGAACATATTCACTATATAAAGGTAGGTAAAAATGATAGATTTAACATTTTTAAGTTTTAATTGTTGATATTTAAACAAATGTCCACTTGCAACTACAGGAAACAAATAAAATATTAATAACCATGGACCTCAAATCATTTTTGTTCTGTTCTATATTAATTTTTTATAGTTTCATGGATATTGTTTTATAAAATAAGCACAGTTTTGTTTTACAAGATATTTAATAAAAAGTAGTCATGAAACATTTATATGAATACATGTTTCCTAACCTATTTTCAGCTTTTTTCTATGAAAATGCATAATAAAAGCATAAACTTTAATTAATTGGTAGGAAATCAATAAGGGAAGAACAGAATATCCCTGGTACGTCAAACCTTCTTTTTTTTTAGTTTTTCACATTATACCATGATGACCTCTTCCCATTTTTCATGTACTAATTATGGCCCAAGGGCAGGGCATTGCTTAGCAGTTAATAGCCATCAGGGTTAACTGCCAAGGACTAGTCTTTCCTTTGTTGCTTAATTATATTAAATCAATTTTGTTTTCATTTACTTTGGAAAGAAGAAAATTCTTTTAATGAGAGCAATTTTGCACAATCCTGTATATTTTCTTGTAAAATAAATAAGTATATACCACATTCTGTGATATGAAAAGATGCATAGATATGAAAACACACTTTCTACAGAAAGTAGTAAATATTTCAAGATGCATGTAAAACAAATTTAATAGTCACTCTTGTAAAGTAGTAGATTACAGGGAATAAATACCACCATATAATGTAACTATGAGGAAAAAGAAAAAGATTCAATCCTACAGTGGCCTGAGTTAGAAGGATGAAACATGAGCCATCATGGAGTTTGCCTAGGAAACACACATCCTGTCCTGTGCTGGAGTCTGAACAAAAGCAGAGGGGCAGAAAAAAATCATGTTCTTCTTCATAACTCTGGTTCAATTTAAATGGTATATGAAACATAACCTTTAGAGGAAACTTAACATCAATACTATCTTTCCTACTCACCTTTGTGGAGCTACATGAAACCATTTAACTTCTCTGTCTGCACTACTTCCAGATAATCCCTCTGGTTATGATCAACAAAGGCGTCTCGGATGCCAGCCTTTACCCAGGCATAGACCCTGAGACTCTGGGTTGTAGAGGATTATGATAGAGAGTCATGGATTCCATAGGATAAAGTTCCCTGCTGACATGAGGACCTGTTGAAGGTGAATAAAGGAAGTGTGGAATCATGCACAAGTGCGACCCACATGAAGCTGGTTGTTACCCTTGACTTTCTACTAGGAGGACATTAGTCATCACCTGGATACAGTGAGAACTCTTCAATTCCCTGGTTATGGTGAAGTAGCTGGGGGACATGGTCATGGGGTACAAAGGATGTGTGGCACCACACAGAACCACTAGTTCCCATTGCTAGGCAGCTGCTAAGAACTTCAAGTGCTATATTTTTTTTTTTCCATTTTCTCCCAGAAGGATTGGCCTTTGACCCACAGTAAAGTGTAAACACCATAAGGAATGAACTCACTGATACTGTACAAATGTAAAGCCTGTCTAACAGCCACTCCAAGATTGCACAAGCCAGAAGAGACTCATTCCTTCCAGCCAACATGCTTCTCTCAAGGTCACTACTATCGTACATGTACTGCTGATTATTGCTACTTATTTTTGATCCTAGTATGAATAAAACATACCCCAGTGCACTTTTATGGCTGCTTTCCTTCCTTCAAATGCATTACTGTGGAAGTACAAGATGTTACACACAACACTTATAAGTCCATTCCACAGTCTACCTGTTCATTCTGCTCCTGATGGGTACATGGGGTGTTTTAGACTGGTCTATTACACTCAATGCTGCTGCAAACTTTTGGTTAAAGTGGGTTGTATTCAGAGATATACCAAACTGAATTGCTGGGTTATAGATAATGTCTGTTCATGTTAATAAATAACAATCTGGCTACCTAGTATTAATTGACTGAATTATTTCCTAGTTGACATAATAAATTGTTGGATCATTTCAATAAAGACTAAGATGAGTGATTGCATTTATATAACTACTCCCCTTGCTTTCTTGTTTGATTTTTCTCTCTTCTCACATCATTTTTGATGATAACGTTTGAATTTGGGGAAAACAATATGTTTTAACTTTGAAATTCAATATATGAATATATAGGAAATTGGTCTCATTCCCATCATATGTCCCCTCTCCCCAATCTTTATTCCAAGAGGATCCTTCTCAGTGGGCATATCTCTAATCACAGTGTAGTCATGCATGCAGCAGTCAGTCCCTGCAGGGAAGACAATGCCTCAGAAAACACATTCCTACCCTTTGACTCTTACTTTTTTCAACTTCCTCTTGCTCAATGTTTCCTGAGCCTGGGAAGGCCTGCTTCAAGTCACCTTCAGTGTTGAGCACTCAGTAGCCCCTTATTTTGTTCTCGTGAGTTTTGAGTCTCCTTAGTGTCTTCCACCATCTCTGGCTAACAATGGGATCAGCACTCATATTTAATTGGCTTCTTCTATAATGTTTCCTAGGACCTAGCTGATCTGAGAGAGATGACTCATTTCATTCCAGGCATTAGTTTTCTCTTTTTGTTCTCCACCATCTAAAAGAGCAACTTCTCTAACCAATAGTAAGAGCAGCATAGATCAAAGGTGATAAACAGAGACATTTAGAAGGCTTTTGACAGGCATAACCTCTGCTTTTAGCCAAAGAACAGTGGTAGCTACCCTCTTGGGTCTGTGAGCTTCCAAACCATAGGCTTCTGACTTGGTTCTCAGTGCCACATTTGAATTTAATTCCACTGACCAAGCTTCATATCCAATCAGAAAGTAGTTTATTATCCCCATAACTTATGTGCCACTATTGCACCCGTGTGTACATCTTGCCTGGCTGGTTGAATTTGCACTAGAAAAATTGCACCATTGGTGATCTTTATTATGAAGAAGCTCACATTGAGGTATCCAGTGGTGTAATAACCTGCAGGAAGCTGAATTTCATCTTAATTCCAGAATGATTGTGTATTCAGCAATATGATCTAACCATCTAGTTCTGGTGGGTAACCAAGTGCCTTGGTAGTAGCCTATATTGTTTTGGGCTTCTCTGACCAACAGCTCATTGTGAGGGGTAACCCAATGCCTTGGTTGTGGCCTACATTGTTTTGGAGTTCTCTGACCAACAGCTCATTGTGAGGGGTAACCCATTTCTGGCACTGGGATTTAACAGTAGAAGCCTATGCTTTTAGATGAAATAGTTCTCCAATCCTGCAGTGTACATCCACCCAAACTCTCTCTTTCTATGTCTCTCTCCCCCTTTATCTATATATCTACCTACCTACCTATCATCTTCCTATTATCTTTATCTGTTTAGATGGGTACACACACACACACACACACACACACACACACACACACACACACACGGCTTTTAAAGAGAATTGTATCTTTTAATTAGCTAAGAAAGAAGTAGGTTTTAATAGTACTGATTAAGGCCATCTTTAGTTTTCTGTATCTGCCACCTCCACATCTAATCACTTCCCATCTCTCCACTCTCAAAGCCTCATTCTAACTTCCTAACCAATAGCACTGATGCTTACTACAACTTAGAAGCAAATCAAGCTGTTCTGTGTTAGGATCCACATATGAGACACTTGTCTTTCTGAGCCCCAGCAACCTAACTTACTAAAAATTTTCTTAGGTCCATCCATTTTTCTGTAAATTCCATACTTTCATTTTTCCTTACTCCTAAATAGAACTCCGTTGTGTATATGTACCACATCTTCATTATCCATTCACTAGTTTATGGGCATCAGGCCTGATTCCATTTATTTGCTATAATAAATAAAACAGCAAAAAAATGGCTCAGCAATATCTCTATAGTAGCGTCTTTAGGGTATATATCTGGGAGTGGTATATATGGATCAAACTAGAGATCTATTTTTATATTTTTAGGATCATCCATACTGATTTCCCTAGTGACTCTCCAAGTTTGCGCTCCCACAAACAGTGGATGAGGGCTCCTCTTTCTCCAGTATTTGTCATCATTTATTTTTTTTTAATGATAGCCATTCTGACCTCAGTGACATTAAATCTCAAAGTAGTTTTAATTTGTATTTTCCCATTGGCTTAAGATGATGAGCATCCTTTTAAATGTTTATTGGCCATTTGAAATTCTTTCTTTGAGAAGAACTCTGTTGAGTTCCCTGTCCCATCTTTTTGACTGTGTTAATTGATTTTTTTTTATTGCTAAGTGTTTGAAGGGTTTTTTTTTTTGTATATTCTACATATTAGACCTCTGTGAGATATATAGCTTGTGTTGATTTTTCACATTATGTAGAGTGTCTGTTGACTCTTTTGATGGTGTGCTGATTTGTACAATAGATTTTTATTTTCATGAGATGCCAAAGATTGGAAGTTTGTCTTATCCCCTGAGCAACTGGGTTCATAAAATGTCTTTCCATACACCTATATTTCATAGTGTATTCTCTACTTTTCCTACTTTTTACTCTAGTCATTTCACAGTTTTAATCTTATATTGAAGTCCTTGATCCATTTGGAACTAGTTGCTGTGCAAGGTAAAAGAAGAGGATCTAGAGTCATTCCTTCTCATGTGGTTTCCTAGTTTTTCCAGCACCATTTGTTGAAAATGCTGTCTTTTCTATAGTGTGCATCTTTTGGCTTATATGCCAAAGATCAAGTGATTGTAGTTACTAGAACTTATACCTGGATCTTCTATTCTATTGCACTGATCTCTATTTTGTGCCAGTACCATGCTGTTTTTATGACCATGGCTTTTAGTATACCTTGAAATCAGATATGGGGATAACACCAGTGTGTTCTTTTTGCAGAGACTATTTCATACATTCATATGAATTTTGAGGCTTTTTTTCTATTTATGCAAAGAATGGTGCTGGAATTTTTATTGGAACTATGTTGAATCTGCAGATTCCTGTTGGTAGAATGGTCATTTTCATGATATGACTTCTTCCAATCTTGAGCAGGAGAGATCTTACCATCTTCTCATTCTTCCTCATTTTTTTTTTCTTCAAGGGTTTACTGTTTTCACTGTAGAGATCTTTCATTTCCAAAGTTAGGGATATTCCAAAATATTTAATTTTGTGGCTTTTGTAAGTGAGACTATTTCCCTGATTTTTTTCTCTCTTTATGTTTGTCATTGATATATAAAAATGCAACAGAGTTTTGTGTGCTGATGTTATATCTTGCCACTTTGCTGAAACTGCTTATTAGTTCTACAAGTAATATGATGGAAACTTTCAGGCCTTTTAAGTACAGAATCATATCATTTGCAAATAAGGGTAGTTTGGCTTCTTCCTTTCCAATTTATATTCACCTTATTTTTTATCTGAAGCTAAGACTTCAAGTCCTTTGTTAAATAGTAATGTGGAGAGTGGGTACTCCTGTTTTATTCTAGATTTTAGTATTAATGCTTCAAGTTTTTTCCTGTTTAGTATGTAATAGGCTTTAGGTCTGTTTTATATTTCCGTTATTATGTTTAGGTATGATCTCTCTATCCCTATTCTCTCCATTGTTTTTATTATTAATGGGTATTATATTTTGTGGACAGCCTTTTCTGTATCTATTGATATGATCATGTGAATTATATCCTTATGTCTATTTATATTATATATTATGTTTCCCAATTTCCATATATTAAACCATCCCTGAAAATGTAGGACAAAAACCTATGAAACCTACTTAATCAATTTAAAATGATACTTTTTATATGTTCATGAATTAAGTTCATAAGGATTTTATAGAGAATTTTTGCATCAAAGTTTATCATGGCTATTGCTCTACAGTTTTCTTTTTCTTCTGTTTGGTATTGCTATTAGTGTAATACTGGCTATGTATGAGTCAGGGAAAATTTCTTTTTAATATTCCTTTTCAATTTTTTGTAGGAACTTGAGAAGCAAAAGTTTTAGTTCTTCTAACAAGTTTGGTTGAATTCAGGCGTGCATCTGTCTGAGCCTTGACTCTTTGGATTAGGAGACTTTTAATTACTACTTAAATCTTGTTAGATATTACAGCACAACTCAGATAACTCACCTCTTCTGGCTTAACTTTGGTATATCATATGTGTCAAGAAATTCATCCATTTCTTTCATATTTTCCAATTTGTTTAGAATAAAGAGTTTTGAAATATCTCCTAACAATTCTCACAATTTCATTGACATCACATTTTCATTTCCATCTCTAAACTTGTTGTTTAGGGTATTTTCAGTCATTCTTTTGATAAATTTGTCCAAAGTTTATCAGTCTTGTTTATTTTTTCAAAGAACAAATTTCATCAATTTATTATTATTTTATTTCTCATTTATTGATTTCTGCCCAGATCTTTTTTAAATTTTTTGGTTTTTATTATTTATTTATTTGAGTGCGACAGACAGAGAAAGAAGCAGGGAGAGAGAGAGGGAGAGAATGGGCCCACCAGGGCCTCCAGCCACTGAAAATGAACTCCAGATGTGTGCGCCCCCTTGTGCATCTGGGTTACGTGGGTCCTGGAGAATTGAGCCTTGAACCAGGTCCTTAGGCTTCACAGGCAAGTGTTTAACCACTAAGCCATCTGTCCAGGCCTTCTGCCCAGATCTTGATTGCCAATTTCCATGCGGTACTTTTGAGATTAGAGTGTTCTTTTTACAGGGCCTTCAGATGGGTCATTGAAGTTGTATTTTGAGATTTCTTTCTTTATTTTATTATTATTTTTTTGATGTAGGCATTTGCAGGTATGAGCTTCTCTCTTAGGGCTGCCTTCATTGCATTCCATACGTTTTGGTATGTTTTGTTTCCATTCTCATCTAGTCCTAGGAATTTCTTAATTTCTTCAGTGTCCCATCCATTGTCAAATAGTGTGTTGTTTAATCTCCAGAAGTTTGTGTATTTTCTACTGTTTCTTTTGTTGATTTCTACCTTCATTGTATTGTGGTCAGATATAATACAAGGGTTTATGTTTGTTTTCATATGTTTGTGGAAACTTATGTGTCCTAACATGATCTATTTTAGAAAAGGTTCCATAAGATGTTGAGAATAAGGTATATTTTGTATAGTTTGGGTATAATATTTTGTAGATGTCTGTTATGTCCATTTGATCTATGATAGAGTTTAGCTACATTGTTTCTCTACTTATTTTCTGTTTAGATGATTTATTGTGTGAGGATTTATGTCTGATTTAATGTCTAGTTGATTTTGCTTCATAAAATTTGGTAAACTTATGTTTGGTGCATATATGTTTATTATTGTAATATTTACTTGCTGGCTTGTTCCTTCATGAGTATAATGTAGCCTTCTTTATCTCTTTTTATTTGCTTTAGTTTAAAGTCTGTTTTTTTCAGATATTGTTATAGCCAAACTTGCTTACTTTGTATTTCTATTTTCTTAGAATATCCTCTTCTAGCCTTTCACCATAAATTAGTGTCTGTCTATAATTGTAAGGTGTGTTCCTTGAAGACAGAAAATGAATGGTTACTGTTTTCTGATCTAGACTTCTAACTGGAGTCTATTAATGGGGGGAATTGAGTCCTTCAAAGTTATAATTGAGAGGTGCGAATTAATCCCTGTTATGTTGAAGATTTTGTGGAGTTTGGTGGGTTTTGTTTTGTGTTTTTTTGGTTTTTTTTGGTCTTCATTTGCTTCATTAGTTTTGATTATTGTTTCTTTTCTCCTGTAGTCTCTTGAGTGTATTTAATCTTCTCTTCAGTGTGAAGTACTTCATCCAATAAGCACTGTAAGGCTAGGTTAGTGCTCATAAATACTTAAAGCCAGTTTTATCCATGCAAAATTTTTCTTTCATTTTCTATCATGAGGTACAATTTGGCTGAGTATAGTACTTTGGGTTGGCATACACAGGCTTTCAAAATTTGAAATACTCCATCTCAAGCCCTTCTGGCTTTTAAAGATTCCATTGAAAATTCAGATGTTTCTGATGGGAATATTTTATATGCTACTTGTTTTACTCTTGTAGTTTTTAATACTTTATCTTTGTAATTTGTGTTTTAATTTTTAACAATAATGTGAGATAGGGATTTTTTTCTAGTTTTATCTATGTGGTATTCAGTATGTCTCTTGTACCTGGATGGGTATCACTCTTGTCAGGTTTATAAAAATTTCTTCTATAATTTCTTCAAGATATTTTCTATAACCTTGACCTATAGTTATTTCCCCTCTTATATGGCCATGATGTGGATATTCTGTCTTTGTAGAGTATTCTTCATTTCTCTCATGCTCTGTTCATACTTTTTAAAACTTGACATTGATTTGGTTTTTTTACCTCCTGGATTATCTTCTTTTCTTGTCCTCAGGCTTCATAGGATGCCCTTCATATGGTCTATTCTATTGGTGAGGTTTTCTTAGAAGCCTTTCAATTGAGTTATTTCACTGTTTTTATTTCCATTAGGTATTTCTTTAGCATCTGTCTCTTTACTGTGTTTCATTTTCCTTTCTTTGTTTTACTTTCTCTTTGCATTTTGTAGGTTGTCTGTGCTCAATTTAAAGTCATCCAGGTGTTTGATTATGTTCTGTTTAAATTCATTGAATTAATCTTTTGTCTATTGTGTCCTTTCTGTTGATTTTTTTCCATGTCATTCAGCTATTTGTTCATGGATTCATTAAGTTTGTTGAATACGTTCATAACTTTTTAAAAATAGTTATTTATTTGAGAGAAAGTGATAAAGGAAGGCAGATGAGGAAGAGAGAGAGCAAGAGAGAATGGGAATACCTCTACTCACTGCAAACAAACTCCAGATGTATGCATGTCCTTGTGCATCAGGCATTAGGTGGCTACTAGAGAATCAAACTTAGGTCCTTAAGCTTTGCATGTAAGTGCCTTAACCAATGAGAAATTATACCAGCCTTTTATGTGTTTATTATAATTACATTTTAGAACTTTTATTCTTGACTTCCCTTGAAATAATATTCACTGGCAGCTTCCAATATGTGACTATGCATTCTTGGTTGAGATATCTTACCTTTGTTTCTCGTGTTATTTGTTTTCCATTGAGATTTGTCCTCTGAAAAATAATGTCTTTGTCTTGTTGAAAATGCAGAATTGTGTCTGTAGTAGCACCTGTGATGAGTGGCCTAATGAGGTTTGATCTGAGTTGGCATGTGATGGTGGTCTATATAGAAGTTTGGAATGGGCACACTGGAAGCTAAGCAGCCTACTCAGTTCTCAATCTGGTCTTCACAATGGTATGTCCAGTTTGGACACACAGAGGAGTGTAACCTGTACAAGAAGGGTCTTGTTCAGTCATCCCTACTCAAGGTGACCATGGATGCTCAGGTTGGCAAGTGGGAACAGCATCTAGTCTAGGCATGTACAGGCTAGGAGTCTCATTGGAAGCAGGGAATGCTTTTACCTAGAGGCTGAGTATCCTACTCTGTGCACAGGCAATCTCCACACAGCTCAGTCTAGGTTCAGTGGAGGGGAGGTAATTTATCTTCATAATCATCCTTCTATCAAATGATTTTATATGCTATTTAAGAAAATTTTACCTACACAGTTTCATTATATAGAATATTTCTTTGGGCCTGAGAGATTGCTTAGTAGTTAAGGCATTTGCCTGTAAAGCCAAAGGACCCAGGTTTGATTCCAAGGACCCACATAAGACAGCTGTACAAGGAGACAATGCATCTTTTCTTTTTTTTTAACTCTCATTCTGAAGCTTATTCCTGGGACATGAGCCTTTCAGGGCTTCATGTTGGCCTTTCTATATGTCATGCATACCTTGAATTCCAAACTTTGCCTACTTGCCCCTGTGTGGACATCTTTTGTCAGCTCTTTAGGCCCCTCATGCTGCTTTTATTATAATAATTACTGTTTCTCTTTTTGTTGATTTTTAGTGTGTGTGTGTGTAACATGTGTCATTGTAGGCATGTTTGTGCCACTGTGTGCATTTGGAGTTTGGAAGACAACTTTGGATGTTGGTCTTCATTTTTTGCCTTGTTTGAGGCAGGTATTTCATTATTCACCTGATATGTTGGCCAGGCTAGCTGGGCTGCAAGCCCTTGGGGCTCTCTTGTCTCTGCCTCCAATCTTACTGTCGTTGTCCTGGGATTATACCTGCTTAAGCATCTTTGGTACTGCCCTCAGATCCTCAGGCTTGCATGACAAGTGATTTACCTGCTAATCCATCTCTTCAGCACCATTGTTGTTTCTTATCAAGGAATTTTCACTCCAAATATAGTCAAATTCAAAGTCATCACAAGTTGCATTCCAACTTCATTTATCTGTGTTTCTATCTCCACATCAACTTTCCATTTGATAAATTATCCCCAAGTACAACTTCTTTACTCCAAATAAGTATGACCTTCCATTTTGCTTCCACATGAGGCCAACTGTCAGTGGCTCTGAGGTAGAGAACAGCAAGAAACATACAGTTCTAGAAATCTCTGGAACTTTGTCCCTTGTGTTCACTTCTTCTATTTGTTCTCCAATGTTAGGTTTCTCAATAGTCAGCTAAGATCAAATCAAGCTACCAGAAATCATGGGGAAAGGAAGTATAAAACTTCAGTTATTAGATTTTTCACTGAGGGAATAATAAAATAATATTTTATAAATCATTTTTAAATAAATCTGAATAATATAATATTTCTCTTGGGCATTTATTATACTTATTCACTATTATTTTTGTGTAAATTTATGTGTCAAAATGTACTTATTTCTTCAAAATAATCCTCTTTTGAGGGCTAAATATATGTGCCAGGATTTTATCTTCTCAAAAGACTATAAAATATTAAAAGGAAATAAGCTTAACATTAAGAACTTTAAAATTTATTGAAGGAGTGGCTCTCTCCTTAGAAATAATACCAACCTAGAAAACTGATCTCTGTTTGGCAACTAAGGGTAAACTAAAGACTTATTTTTCATAGACCCATATATGATGTCATTACTCTCCCTGGATTTTTCAAATGGTCTGTGAGATGAATTCATAAAATATAACAACATATGTATGACAAACCATATATAAAATTACATAGTACCATGTGTATATATGTAAAATAATTTTACTGAAGGAAACTTAGAAGCATATCAACATTATATATGTGTGAATAGTGCTCATAGTCCAGCTAGACTGGTTTTCTAGTGGCAAATTAACAAGAAATCACAAAGAAACTTCCAGGTAAGATGATGGCATAGTAGCCATGTCAAATCAGCCTATTGAAGGATTTAAGAAAATCATAGCAAAATCCTCCCTTCTTCTGAAAAGTGAAGGTGTATAGGATTTTTATTAGCAATATCTGAGAAGCAGGAAAGACCAAGATCCACCAGAAAGGAGGAAAATGGACAGAATCCCGCTGAGGCACTTGCAGCCCCAATCCCTGCAATCTGTGCAACCCACCTGGCACCACTCATCCAATACCAAGCTGAAGGAACAGAGACCAAAGGAGGGGATTTTCCACCCTCATCAGCCTCCTTTCAGTGTCAATAAACCTGAAGGAAATACAGTGGAGATTAGCTAAGGAGCCACTGAAAGAGGTGTGACCAGCTAAGCAGTTCCAGTACAACCCCAGACTTCCTGCATTCTCCTGCCCCCAACCATCAGAACAGTGAACCACCAGATACATTCAGCCCCCAGCAACAGGGCATCCAACACAACTGAACAGAGCACAAGATACACAGCACAGCAGGGAGGGATTGAGGTGGGCACTCAGCATTGGTGAGATTGGAAGCCACCCCAAAAATGTAAAAGGCCAACTGACAAAAAAAGAAAGAAAAGAAAAGAAAAAAAAGCAGACACATAGGCCTGCACTGGAAAAGCTAATCTCTCTTTCCAGTGGGCAGGTTATGGGTTATATATTCTGGGTTGGCTTTACCATTCTCAAAGAAGCTGAATTTGGGGTTTGACTATTGTTACTTTGGTTGCTTTCAGATTTATAGGGCCTATGTCTTTTGCTTCTGTCATTATTGGGGGCAGGGTCTGATTCAGATCCAGGCTGACCTGGAGCCCAATTCAGAACAGAAATCTCAACCTCCCAGCTGACAGGATTAAGGGTGTACAGGAACATGCAACATTAGAGATTGCTGCTTTATAAGGTTATCTGTTTGTTTCAACCCCCAACACTTGCATACTCTGTGCTGGTTTTTATTGAATGTGTATATTGCTCAGTTGAAGTTTAGAATTTGCCAGTAAATTTCTCCACCCAGCCTACTAGAATAGTTGCATAGCAGGCAAACTCAACACCTAGGATTACTTCCGTGGATGGACTGGAGTACAAGAACTACACTTGGTACCTTACACCCCTACTCTGAAGGTACATAAAGTTGGATTTCCAAATCTAAAAGCACCACAGATTATTAGAAAACCCACGTATCAAATCAACACCAGTTGCAAAAATTTCAACATTATAACACAAGAAACACAAACAGTAACCACAAAGGTGACCCTAGGTGTTGGGTTTGCATGCTATGAGAGTATTCAAGGAGGCTGAGTGGAACAAAATACAGGAAAATTCTAAAATTTAACTAAATACCATAGAGATTCATTGAAAACTAGCACAGAATATTTGTGCATGAGTAGGTATTGTGATGACCAGATCCTCTAACAAAGTCGCAGTCCATAAGGATGTGTGTTGCCCCACACCCTTAATCCTGTCAACTGGGAGGCTAAGATTTCAAAAGAGTAGGCTCTCGTATGTCTTATACAGAATATCTTGAATTTTCATTGACCCTCCCCTCCCCAACCATTATTTTACACAATCGCTTCCCCTGAACTTGCTTAGGCCTTTCCCCTACCTGTTATCTGTTCTTTGAATTACATATATACAATAAGTCCTTAAGTCCTTCCCTCTCCTCCCTCCATTGTAGTCTTTTTACTAGCCTCTGCTACCCATTTTTTGGTTCCAGCTCACATACAAGTCTATACATTTATAGCTAGGATCCACATATGAGAGAGAACAAGAGAAGTTTGACTTTCTGGGCCTGGGTTAACTCACTTAGGATAATCCTGTTCAGCTACGTCCACTTCCCAGCAAATTTCATTTTTCTTTACCACTCAATAGAACTCCATTGTGTAGACATACCACATCTTTATTATCCAGTCATCTGTTAGTGGAAAATATTCAAGTTTTTCCCCATTTAGTATTATGTTGGCTGTAAGTTTGTCATAAATAGCTTTTATTCTGTTGAGATATGTTCTTTCTATTCCCAGTTTCTGTAGGACTTTTACTTTTACATTTGGATTTTGTTGAATGCCTTTTCTGCATCTATTGAGATGATCATGTATTTTTTGTCCTTCAGTCCATTTATATAGTATATTACATTTATCAATTTGCATGTGTTGAACCATCCCTGAATCTCTGGGATAAAGCCTCCTTGGATGGGGTGAATAATCTTTCTGATATACTCATGTATTCTGTCTGCCAATATTTTGTCGAGAATTTTTGCTTCTGTGTTCATGAGAGAGAATGGTCTATAATTTTCTTTTTTTGTTCTGTCTTTGTCTGGTTTTAGTATCAGGGTGATGCTGGATTCATAGAAGGAGTTTGGTAGAATTCTTTCCCTTTCTATTTTATGGAAAAGTTTGAGAAGCAGTGGTGTTAGTTCGTCTATGAAGGTCTGGTAAAATTCACTAGTCATCTGGGCCTAGACATTTTTTTTCAGTTTTTTACTTAGATCTCCCTAATTGTTATAGGTCTATTGAAATGCATTATCTCATATTCATTTAATTCATGATAGGTCATATTAACTAAGTAAATCATCCATTTCTTTCAGATTTTCAAACTCAGAGGCATATATATTCTTAAAGTATGTCCTTATGATTTTCTAAATTTCTTTGGTTTCTGTTGTAATGCTGACATTTTTATCTCTGATTTTATTAATTATTTTCTATTCTCTCTTGATTGAAGTGGGGTATTTAAGTCACCCACTACAATTGTGCTTGTTGTTATCTGTGACATTAAGACTAATAATTGTTTTGTTTTGTTTTTTTATGAAATTGGAAGCCCCCAAGTTAGGTGCACATATGTTTAGGATTGTAATGTTCTACTGCTGGAGTGTTCTTTTAATCAGTATAAAGTGGCCTTCTTTAAAATTCCTTACTAATGTTGGTTTGATGTCTATCCCATCAGATATTATGATAGCAACCCCTGCTTGTTTCTAGGTCCATTTGCTTGAAATGCTATTTTTCGTCCTTTCCACCATAAGACAGTGCCTGTCTTTCATTGAGAGGTGAGTTTTCTGGAGGCAACAAATGGCAGAATCCAGCATTTTAATCCAGTTTGCAACCTGTGTCTTTTGGTTGAGGCATTGAGGCCATTGATATTCAGAGGTATTATTTAAAGGTATATATTTATTCCAGCCATTTTTCATATTCTGTAGTCCTTGTTTTCCCTTTACTTGCTTGTTTTAACTGTTATTTGACTATGGTTTATTTTTTCCTATTTCCCCGTATGTGTTTTGCTTTCCCTTCAGCATGAAATATTACTTCAAGTATTTTATGTAGAGCTGGCTTGGTTATGATAAATTCCTTTAGCCTATTTTTATTGTGGAATATCCTTATTTATACATCAATGTGTATAAATAACTTTTCAGGGTAAAGTAATCTTGGTTGACAGTTGTTATATTTCAGAACTTGAAGTACATCATTACAAGCCCTTCTGGCTTTTAAAGTTTGTGTTTAGTAATCAATCTGCAGTTATTCTGACGGGCTTGCCTTTGTAGGCGACTTTCTTTCTCTCTCTAACTTCTTTCAACATATTTCTTTTCTTTTGTTGTTTAGTAGTTTAATTATAATGTAGCAAGGAGAGGTTCTTTCCAGGTTTTTTCTGTTGAGTGTTCTAAAAACTTCCTGTATCAGAATTAGCATTTATTTTCCAATTTGGTATACTTTTCTTCTGTGATTTTTTTGAAAACACCTCCTAAGCTTCTGGAAAAAAAATTCTTCTCCTTCTATTATACCCTGAATTTTTATGTTTGAACTTTTCATAGTGTCCTGGATGTCTTGAAATCCCCATCCATACCTTCTTATTAGCTTGTCTTTCCCTTTGTTGGACTGTATTAGATCTGCCTCCTGCTCTTCCAGTTTAGATATTTTGTCCTCTCCTTCATTTATTCTGCTAGTAAGACTTTCCAGAACATTTTTTTAATTTGACTGACTATATTTTTCAGATCTAGAATTTCTGTGTGGTTTTCCTTCAGTATTACTATTTCTTTACTCATGTCTTATAATGACTTCCTTATTGGATTAAGCTGGTTTCCTGTGTTCTCTTGAAATTCCTTCAGGAGCTTGTTTATTTTCTTTGATTTCTTTGATTTCTTTGATTTCTTTGAATATAGATAAAATCATTTTTTTAATCTTTGTCAGTCATTTTATCTGAAACAGTCTCATTGGGGGCCCCTTCTGATGGATTTATAATTTTTGGTGGGTTTGTATTATCTCGATTCCATGTATTTCTAGTATCTGTAGTGAGGGTCCTTTTTTCTTTTTGTAAATTTTTTTGTTCATTTTTATTTATTTATTTGAGAGTGACAGAGAGAGATAGAGTCAGAGAAAGACAGAGAGAGAGGGACAGAGGATGGGCGTGCCAGGGCTTCCAGCCACTGCAAACAAACTCCAGATGCATAAGCCCATTTATGCATTTGGCTAACGTGGGTCCTGGAGAATCGAGCCTTGAACCGGGGTCCTTAGGCTTCACTGGCAAGTGCTTAACCACTAAGCTATCTCTCCAGCCCAAGGGTGCCTTTTTCATCTCTGATTTTATTAGTATTTGTCTCTTCTCTCTTTTGGTCATATTTGCTAAGGGTTTATCCATCTTGTTTATCCTTTCAAAGAACCAACTCTTTGTTTCATTGATTCTTTGGATTTTTTTTTTTTTATTTCATTAAGTTATACTCTAATTTTTATTACTTACTCCAGTTTACTGATTTTTGGTTTGCCTTGTTCTTTTTTTTTCCAAGGCTGTAAAGTGAAGTATTAAGTTATTTTCTTGTGACCTTTCTAATATCTTAATATAGGCACTTAAACCTATAAATCTCCCTGTTAGGACTGCCTTTATTGTGTCTCAGTGGTTTTGGTATGTTGTGTCCTCATTATCATTTACTCTATGAATTTTTTTATTTCCTTCTTGATTTCTTCATTGACCCACTCATCACTTGGTATTGTGTTTTTGTGTATATTCTGCAGCTTTTCTTGCTATTGATTTGTACTTTGATTTCATTGCAATCAGACAGAGTGCAAGGAGTTATTTCAATTTTCCTGTGTTTGTTAAGATTTGTTTTGTGTCCTAAGATACAGTCTTAGAGAATGTTCATATGATGCTGAAAAGAATATGTATTCTGCAGTATTTGGATGAAATTTCATATATATATATATATATATATATATATATATATATATATATATATATATATAATTTGTTAAGCCCATTTGTTCTATGACCTCATTTACTCCAGATTCATCTCTTTTTATTTTTTTGCCTGGATGACCTGTCACTTGATAGGTGAGGTGTTGAAATCAGCCACTACAACTGTGTTTGGTGTTATCTGTGATGTTAGTTCTAATAGCACTTGTTTGATGAAGTTGGTGCCCCACATTAGGTACATGTATGTTTAGGATTGCAATGTCCTCCTTTTGGAATGTTACTTTAGCCAACCTTCCTTATCTTTCCTAACTAATGTTGGTCTGAACTCTACCATCAGTTATTAGGATAGAGACCCCTGCTTGCTTTCTAGGCCCATTTGCTTGAAACACTGTTTTCCAACCTTTCGCCCTTAGTGTCCATCTTTGTAGAAAGGTGAGTTTGTTGGAAGCAACAAATTGAAGGATCCTGCTTCTGAACCCAGTCTGAAAATATGTCTTTTAGTTGGGGCATTGAGGCCATTGATATTAAGAGTTATCATTGAAAGGTTTGTATTCAGTTTTGCCATTTTTTTTTGTTTTGTTTTTCTTTTGGTTTTACCTTTGCTCTCTTGTATTAACTAGTATTGGAGTATTGTTTGTTTTATTCAAGTTCCTTATATGTGTTCTTTTCTTTCTCTTCAGCATGGAGCATCCTGTCAAGTATTTTCTGTAGAGCTGATGTTGTCTTTAAATATTCTTTTAGCCTCCTTTTGCTATGGAACGTCCTTATTTCTCTGCCTGTTTGAATAGATAGTTTTCAAGGATAAAGTAACCATGGATGACAGTTGTTATCTTTCTGAACTTGGAATATATCATTCTAAGACATTCTGGCTCTTTATTTTTCTTTTTTCCTTTTTCTTTTTCTTTCTTTCTTTCTTTCTTTTTTTTTTTTTTCTTTGTGGTAGGTTTTCATTCTAGCTCAGGCTGACATAGAATTCACTATGTAGTCTCAGAGTGGCCTTGAATTCACAGTGATCCTTCTACCTCTGCCTCCTGGGTGGTGGAATTAAAGACATGCACCACCACTCCTGGTTCCCTTCTGATTTCAAAATATGTTTTGAGTAAGCTGTTGTGATCCTGATGGGCTTGCCTTTGTATGTGACTTGATTTTCTCTCTAACAGCTTTCAATATATTTTCTGTGGTTTGTATGTTTGGTAGCTTAATTGCAATATGGCAAGGAGGGGTTCTTTCCAGGTTTTGTCTGTTTGATGTTCTAAAGGATTCCTGCAGCTGCATTGGCATCTATTTCCCAATTTGGGGGACGTTTTCTTCTATGATTGTGTTGAAAACACCTACTATGCCTTTGGAGTGAAATTCTTCTCCTTCTGTTATACCCTAAATTCTTATGTTTGATCTTTTCATAGTGTCCTGAATATCTTGAAATTCCCATTCATACTTTCCTATTAGTCTTTCTCTTTGCTGGACTGTATTAGATCTTCTATATGGTCTTCTAGTTTAGTCTTCACTTTTGGTATTCTAGTTTGGTATTCTAGTTTAGTATCTCCTTCATCCACTCTACTGGTTAGATTTTCTACAGTTTTTTATTTTTTTTTATTTTTCACAGACTCTGTTCTTCCTGCTTAGTATTTCTAACTGGTTTTTATTTATTATTTCTATTTCCTTATTTATGTCCTGTATTGCCCTTCTTATTTCACTTATTTGGTTTCTTGTGACTTCCTTGATTCCTTTGACTTCCTCTTTGATTTCTTCGAAGATATTTATAATCATGCTTTTGTAATACTTCTCAGACATTTCCTCTAAATCAGTCTCACTGGAGGTTATTTCTGATGCATTAATACTTTTTGGTAGATTTACATTGTCTTGATTTGTTGTGTTCCTTGTGTTATAATGTACATATTTTTGCATCTTGAATTAATTTATTGCTTGGACTTATAATTATCAGCAGTATTATTAGATGTGTCAATCAACTGATGTTATATATCTTCAGGGTAGGAGTGGATGTTGCTAGATGTTGCTCTTAAGACTTTCAGAGTACCTACAAAAGTGACCCTAGAAGTTGGGTTTGCCTGCTATGAGAGTATTCAGGTAGGCTGAATGGAAAAAAATACAGGCAGATTCTAAAATTTAACTAAAAAATGTACACATTCACTAAAAAAGAGCTCAGATGGAAGAGTAGATAATAAGACAACCAGATCCTCTAACAAACTCATTGTCCCTAAAGATGTGTGTTGCCCCATACCCTTAATCCTGTCAACAATGAGGCTAAGATTTCTGGTCCGCTAAGGGTTCTAAGTCAGTCTATAACCAAGCGAGACCCGTCCATAATGAATGACAGAAGAGGAAGTAAAGGCACTATAAAACAGGAAGAAACAACAAGCCCAAAATATAGCATATTTTAGAATGGCAAATGGCCAGAAGCCATAGATTGTTATTAGAAAACTTTTAGTGCCTGAAGTGGAGTACCTTCCAGTAAGTTATTGGCCAGGGAGGTCCCTATTGCCTCCAAAGAATTACAAATTATTACCAAGGTCTTTTGTGTCCCTTGAAAAACAGATGGTAAGACCCTATTGCTGAAGACTTCACAGGCTTGGGCAGCAAAGTCACTGAGAAATCAAGCTGGTGCTGAGTGGAAAACTTTCTCCCTGTACACCAGCCAACTGAAAGCTGGCAAAAGCTGCACTGCATGTAGCCCTATGGGAGACAGAATTCACCAGGTGTGAAAACAGTGGATAATGAAAGCCTTAAGTTTGGCTAGACAGGCTAAATGAGCAAACGAGTGCAATAATGGCATGTCTACCCTGGGTGAATCCAATTGCTCACTAATTGGACTGGAGGCCTGCTCTATGGGAGGAAATACATGCCTGGTACCAAAAACCTAATGAAAATCCTATGACAAGTGAGGTCATGAACCTTAGGGGTATAAAGCCTGCTGTTATCTGGCTAAATGTATATATTCCACTCACCAAACTGTCTTGAAAACACTATACTTAATGCTTATATTTATATATTAATTCTACTTTCACTTTTAGTTAGAGAAGCTTCTCTTTTCAGATGGCAGTGACCACTGGGATGACCCAAAAGGCAACATAGTGCTGAGAAGAAGGGACAGAGGAATGTCCAGCACTGAAACATCTCTATTACACACTCCAAGGCTCAGGATCCATTTTGGAAGAGGTGGCAGAAAGAATGTAAGAACCAAAGGAAGGGTATCACTCCTTACAATGCAACTGTCCAGACAGAAATTGGCCTTGATATCCATGACCTCACAGTGCCTAACAATACATTCAAAAGATCTTCATAATAGGAGAAAAAGATGATGACATAAAAAAAGAGTAATGGAGAGAGGGAAGGGATATGATGCAGAGCAGAGTTGTGAAGGGGAACGTGAGGGAAGGGAGGGCAATATCATGGTTTATTGTCTGTAAGTATAGAAGTTGTCAATTAAAAAAATTTAAAAAAAATAAATCACAAAGAAATGAAAGATGGACACATTGAGGCTGTCCTCTGACCACCACATGCACACCATAGAGCATATGTGCACACATATGCGCGCGCACACACACACACACACATAGATATACATAAGTAAATAAAAATTAATCTTTAAAAATAACAAATAGGTTAAAAATGACCATCAAAATCAGAAGACATGTTATGGTTGCAAAGCAGTTTTTTTAAACACATATTTTTATTTTTTTTTATTTATTTGAAAGAGAAAGAGGGTGAGAGAGAGAGAGTGAATTGGTGAGCCAGGCCCTCCAGCCACTGCAAATGAACTCCAGACATGTGCACCCCTGTGCATCTGGGTAATGTGGGTCTTGGGGAATTGAACCTGAGTCCTTTGGTTTTGTAAGCAAATGCTTTAACCACTAAGCCATCCCTCCAGCCCTTGAGCAGTTTTCTTTAAGAAAGTAAAATATAGATCCTTACATTGGACTACTATTTTACAGGTAAAGATGTTTTTGTGCTTGAGGCAAAATTCTACCTGGGGCTTGCAAAGTGGGGAGTTCCAATAATGAAGGTGATATTTGCAAAACCTTCAGTGTGAGTGAAGGGATGTGCAGAAGCTATACAGCCCTGAAACACTAGAAAAGAATGCCTTAAGAGGAGGGAATGAGTCAGTGTGGACTCTTTCATCCATGGCAAGTTGCTGAATGATCTGGACTGTGAGTTAAAGATCTGGGCAGTGAAACTATAGGTGCTGTTCATCTGGAAGCATGGATGAATGAATGCTTTGTGAAAAGTCAGTTAAGATTTTCTTTTGTAATTTAAACAGAGCTAATAGGGTCCTGGACCAAGGTAGTGAACATACCATAGCAAATAACTGAAAAGTCAGTGTGGCAATCCTTTTCAGCTTCCTGCAATGATGTGCTTGTAAAAGGATAATTAATTATGGGTTAACATTTAAGCCAATACACATTTCAAGAACCACAGAAGCCAGGGAATTTATAGCCTGTAGAGTATGTGGATTGCCAGATAGTCTTTTTAGATTCATTGTCACTTAAATGATGACCCTTGTAGGTAACACTCAGGGAATGTCTAATCTGGCCACAGGCATATTGAACTGTATTGTTCAAGAAAGCCAGACAGAGTATATCAACATAACACTAAAAACAACCACCTAAATGTGAGAAGAAGTTCAGGAGAATAGTGGCATGGTTGCCAATTTAACAGACTGCAGAGAAAAAGCTGCAAATGTGGAAGATATAATATTGAGATGGTCCTATTTACCATGTGGGTTCATGGAATTCACCCAATCATGGTGGCAAAAGGTGAGTGGACCTTACCATGTGGAGAACCTCTGAGGGCTCCCATCATCATGCCCACAATCAAATGCTTAGTGTTCTCAAAAGTCACACTGGGCATGGTGGCACATGCCTTTAATCCCAGAACTAAGGAGGCAAAGGTAGGAGGATCACTGTGAGTTCAAGGCCAGCTAGAGACTGCATAGTGAATTGTAGGTCAGCCTTGATTAGAGTGAGACACTCCCTCAAAAAACCAACAACAACAATAATAGTTACTATGGCATGTGACAAAGATGGAGTCCAAATCCGAATTGCACAATTCATCTTCACAACTAAAGACAGGACCAGAATTGTGTCCTTCCAGACCACACTTCAGAGTCTAGTCCAGGATGTGGGACTGCACATGTAAAGATATCATGCCTATATACTCCTATATAAAGAAATGGGAACATAACTCTGTACAATGTTGATAATTTAGAATGTATGGAAATGGATAAGTATGTATCAATTTGATTTCTATAAATAAAAAGAAAACTATTTTGTTCTTATGTATTTATACATATTCAAATTGAGTATGTTATATTATAATTCACATTGGCAATGTAAATTTAATCATGATATTTTTTATTTTTTATTTTATTGACAACTTCCACTATTTTAAACAATATCCCATGGTAATTCCCTCCATCCCCCCATTTTCCCCTTTGAAACTCCACTCTATATCATATCCCCTTGCCCTCTCAATCAGTATTTCTTTTTTTTTTGATGTCATAATCTTTTCTTCCAATTATGATGGTCTTGTGTACATAATGTCAGTTACTGTGAGGTCATGGTTATCCAGGCCATTTTGTGTCTGGAGTAGCACATTGTAAGAAGTAACACCCTCATTTTGGCTCTTACATACTTTCCACCCCCTCTTCCACAATAGACCCTGAGCCTTGGAAGTTGTGATAGAGATATTTCAGTATTGAGCGCTCCTCTGTCACTTCTGAGCACCATAGTGACTTTTGAGATATCACAAGGTCACTGCCATATGAAAAGAGAAGGTTCTCTAGCCATGTAGGTTTTCAGTATCAGGATGTATTCCCTCCCATGGAGCATGCCTCTGGTCAAATTAGAGGGTGGTTGGTTTCTCCCATAACACATGCGCCACTATTGCACCCATTGTCTCATTTAGCATGGCTTGCTAAATATAAGGCTTGCAGTGTCCATGGTTGATTATCTTCACTGGTGGTTTCTCTCTTACCCATTGAACTGTGTGTAGCATGGAGTTTTCCAGTTTATTCATGATAAAATTTAAATAAATAACAAAATTAGCTCACAGGTAGTGTACTTGCCTAGCATGTGCAAGGCTGTGACTTTGATCCTTAGCACTAGAAAGAAAGAGTAAATAAAATGAACTACTAAATTTATGACAGCATGAACATAATCTCTGTGACTGGCCAGCTCTGTTAAGATTGGACTTTAGGGCTGGAGAGATGGCTATCGGTTAAGTGCTTGCCTGTGAAGCCTAACGACCCCGGTTCGAGGCTCGTTTCCCCAGGACCTACGTTATCCAGATGCACAAGGGGGCGCACGCATCTGGAGTTCGTTTGAAGTGGCTGGAAGCCCTGACACGCTCATTCCCTCTCTATCTGTCTCTTTCTCTCCATCTGTCTCTGTCACTTTCAAATAAATAAATAAAAAATGAACAAGATTGGACTTTACATATTGTCTTGTGTAGATCCAGATGGTGAGGCAATACTGTTACACAGTTGTAAGTAAATTTCAATAAAATAGAAAGAGGAGAATTTTTATTTCTCTTGTATAGAAGAATATTTGTGCTGTTTAATAAAAACTTATTTTATTTTGTGTGTGTGTGTGTGTGTGTGTGTGTGTGTGTGTGTGTGTGTGTGATCATTGTTGCTTGGTTTTGTTTTGAAGTGAAGTTTAACTATGTAGCACAGACTGCCTCTGCCTCTGCCTCTGCCTCTGTAGTGCTGAGTGATGGGATGCTCAGGAATTTGCCACCATGCTTGACACATAACTATTTTCATTGAAGGCACATACAATGAATGTGAGGCCCATACCTGGCCACTCTTACAAGTTCTATGCTTGAT
This sequence comes from Jaculus jaculus, assembly GCF_020740685.1. Taxonomy (NCBI): domain Eukaryota; kingdom Metazoa; phylum Chordata; class Mammalia; order Rodentia; family Dipodidae; genus Jaculus; species Jaculus jaculus. The sequence continues at coordinate 59,864,504 of NC_059103.1, read as the reverse complement.
CAGGAACAAAAATCCAAAGAGTTTTGACCAAAAACCATAATTGAAAATGAACAGATACATATATATTTTAGTTAGAAATATGTTCCCCAAAATGCACAAAAGAACTGTATGCTCATTTTAGTTGCTTCCTAAATATGGGGCAATTTTCCTAAAGATGATTTAATTCATAGAAGAAAAAAAGAATCTTGACCCCCCCAAAACTTTAAACATCCATGAACAATAAGCATCTCAAAGAAAACAATAATGCTGGGAGGCTGTGGTAGTTTGAATAGATGGCCTCCAATATATTCAGTGTTTTATTAGTTTGTAGTTTGCATCCACATCCACCTGGCTGGAGGTGGTGTCACTGGGCAGATCTGAAGGTGTGGTGGTAGGTTTGAGATTTCAATCTAAAGATATGTAAAGTATGCCTAGCTGGAGTTCTGAAGTGTGCTGTGCTGTGTGACTTTTGGCTTGTGCTTTTCTCTGTGTTTGGTCCTATGAATGATGGCATCTTCTTCTACCATTATGGGACTTCCCCTGGATCTGAAGGCTTCAATAAATATCTCTTCCTCCATAAGTGTGCCTGGTCTGGAAGTTCATCTCAGAGAACCTGAAGCTGTTTGTTACAGAGGCTATAAAAATTTTTAGATATCTAAAGCATTATAATAATTTAACAAGAAAATGCATAAACCATAGAAAATTGGAGAAAATATATGATTATTTAAGATCTAGAAGAAAGAAAGATCCTAAGAGGTTACAATTCTCAGCCTCTTTGGTTAACAAATACAGTGAGTGGATGATAGTGAGATGGACTTGCTTTCTTTTAGATTTTATAATATTTAAAAATGATATCTAATGCAAAACGTATACTGGATCCATGAAAATTAGATGAACTCCTGTGTGCTTATGTAAAGAACTGGGCCTTCACCTTTATGTGGAAGGATATGCAACATGATACTAGATATAAGAAGAAATTGGTTGCTTACCCGCCTTTTGGCTAAGATAAAGTGTGGTGTCTGTATCAGTCAAATAATGGATAATTGGGTACTCTAAAATATTTAGTGGTTAATTAAGACCCATGAAAAGTACAATATTTATAAGTAAGGCTTTATAAATCTAGTCTTTTGTGAAAGAAAAATTACACTAGATCAAAAGGACTAGAAATCCTAAAAACCACGGACACAAAACAGATGGCATGAAACTCTCATGTGGTGTTTTTCAGAGGTTTCTTGTCACTTGTTAGTAACCCATGTCACAGAGGACCCTAGTCTATCTCAAGCTCTCAGAACCAAGTATATGGGTGCTAAGCCTAGGTATGTGCAATTTTACAAATAGCATGAATCTTTTTTTAGAAAAGATGAAAAATAGAGAATAGGAAAGCATATTTGTTTCTTCCTGGATCTAGTGATTTCTTGGGAATTACCACTGAAATATCAGTGCCCTATAGTCCAGCTGGGGCTATGAGTCTACCTATGAGACTACCTGACAGGGCCCATATCTTGTTAGTGACCCAGACATGCACAGGACCCAGTACCAGGAATTCTCTTCTTTGTCTAGTAAGCCATCATTGAGTCATATTAAGTTTTCTATGAAATGAAGCCTTGCTGTACTTTTAACAAGATGTCCACTAAGCCTGCACAGGGGCAGTTGAGACATGTTTGAGGCATCCCTTTCTTCTTAATGCATCAGTGGCACTCTGGGCATGGAAGAACATGTCAGGCAGTTCACAGTGTCCACCCAACAACTTGCCTCAAGCATGCTATACATTTGTGATCATTTGCTTCAGAGTTGTAAGGAATTATGAAGACCTCTTGGATGTATCCTTAAATTACTTAGATTCAAGAAAACTAGGTGAGAGTATGTTGTCAGAAACAATAACATCTAGTGGTACATGTGGCAATCTCTGTGGGCAAGTTCTGACTTCAAAGTAAATATACAGTGTTTAATTTTATTTGGATTAGTATTTGGTCATCTAAACCATCCCTAGGTTGTCTTTATGCAAGCAATCTAAGTAAATCCTTAAAAAAACTCCTTATAACTCTAGAAAAGTAAACAGATTTGGTTATGTTTTTATATTATTTATAATATTTATTGTATTATATATACTTATTTTCTGGTACATTCTAAAATACTCTATTCTAAGCCAATCTTTGGCAACCAAATGAAAGTTTGGAGTTTGTTTCTCTTTTGCAATTTCTGTACGTGTGAAAATAAATAGAGCAAGACAATGTGATGAATACATTTTGGAAACTTATCCTTTTTCTCTTCATAGTCACAATCTAACATGAAACCTTTTATGAATAAATTCAGGATTTTATCCAGAAGGAATGGGCCTTTGTTATCAGAGTTCAGAATATCTGGGTTCAGTATGAACTTCCAAGTTGGAAAAGCAACAGTTTTCTCACAAGAATTGAACAAAAGTAGTCTATCAATCTCTATATGGTCCCTTCAACAAGGTAGGGTACAGTCCCTTATTAGAAATGATCAAAGTATGCTAAGGTGTGCATGAGTAGTCCATCTTTTGTGGACCTCAATTCCATTTTGATGTAACCACAAGGATTTGGTCTCACACAATCTTTGCTTCCTCAATAAGTAATTGTTGATTTAGGATCTTCAGAATTTAGACTAAAAGATGGTGTTCATAGCTTCTGGATATTGTATTGGCACTGAACCTACCTCCATGGCTTTGAAGAGTGCCAGCTAAGTGGGAGAATGTTAAACATTGATGAACTCTCAGAGCAAGATTTAATTTGAGGGAGATTTACCAAAGACAATCTGCAGCTGACTTCCAAGTGACATGTCTTGTTGCAAACATCCCTAGGGAACAAAGGGCAATATTATTGTACCATCCTTAGAAGCTTTTAAAGTCTACACAGAAAATCAAACACTAATGAGGCAGTAAGGATCAAGTCATTTATTGCTTAGATTTCAGAAACATAATTCTGTGACAATTTTTTTTAAAGAAAGTAAAGACCCTGCTGCCAGAACCCATCTACCAGCTCTTGCTTTATACTGCTAACACAGGAGCCCAAACATGTAAACTCAAGAGGAATGTTGCTTCTATAAATACTTGCTAACAGGAAGAGAATTCACACAGCTACTAAGACAATATGCTCAAAAGTAATTTCTAATATGCAAGTTTACATTATTGGATTATAGCTAAAGGTAGATCTGAAACTAGAAAGAACTGGTTTTAGACATTACATCTACAAGGCATATGGGGAAGTTTCAGAATGATTGCTCCCTGCTCTGAGTTTGATTAGTCAAGCAGACTGATAATTGGATATTGTCTACTGCAAGGTGAACCCCACAGAACACTGTCACAGGAGGGAAGCTCAGTGAGAATACAGATTTAAGGTAGTAGGTGGCAGGGGCATAAACTTGGAATAGATCAGGGAGGAACATGATACCATTTAAACATTTTCAGCTCACTGTAAATGATGAGAAAAGCTGTAAAGTTTTGAGTGGGTCATTGACACATGCTGATGTAAATTTTTTAACAGAACTGTCCTGACTATATTGTTGAGAGAGGGGTGCTTGAAACAGAGGAACAGGTGGCCACTGCAAATAAATAAACAAACAAACAAACAAACAAACAAACAAACAAAAGTAAATTGTAACTTCAAAAGCGGCCCCAGCAGATGTGGTGGTAGGTCATTAGAATCTGGACTCACCTTGTTTTTAAGCATACTCTGACTAGGTGTATGGGACCACTGAGGTCTGCTGTGAAGAAAACATCAAAATGAAGGTGAAGGAAATACCTTTGGCCCAACAAAAGGAAATGTGAGTTCCCATTTTCTCACACTGGGAATGCCAGTTTTAGTCACCTTTGTCAAAAGAATGACAGAAGACCTGTTAAGGGCCATCATAATGGAAGCAAAGAAGTACCATCCCATGACCAGGAAGTGAAACAGAGGAAGGGGGTAAGGAATCATAAATCTTTTTGAGAGCATACCTCAAAATGACTTAAGATCTCCTATTATGATCCATCTTGCAAAGGTTCCACTAATTTTTAATAATACCACACTGGAGAGCAAGCTTTTAGCAGCACATAGACCTTTGGGAGAGACATTCTCAAGCCATACCTGGTTTGTAAGAGGTTAAATGTTATGTATAAATCCTAGAATGAAAAAAGAACTCAATGGCAGGAATCAATACCTATATCAATTTTGTTTCTTGGTAGCATAGCATGTTGAGATAGCCATGCCCTGAACAATAGTTTCTTTGTGAAGGGGCATATAACTCAGTTAAAGTGAATAATATTGATCTATCTCCTGGCACCTTCAGTGTTAGGTTTCAGAGCAAGTATTTGACGTCCTTCAATTATTGTATGGTCTCTAGTGCATGGAATGTGGACAGAATGATGTCACCTTTGCAAACTCCACTAATTAATTTCACACTATTGTCTATGATGACCTTAAAGCTGAATATGCTTCCTTCCTTGAGTCCTTTTCCCTAGTGTAATGACAGAAACTTAGACTTGTTTTGTAATTAAATGTAGTTAAATCACCTAATAGTATGCTATACATATATAAAGTACTCAATTTCTATTTGTGGATATTTTTTTCATGGGTTGAGTAAAAGTGGAAGGAAGCCAAGCATGTAATAATTGATGGTACGTGTGTGTGTATGTGTGTGTGTGTGTGATTTCATATGTATGAGCATGGACACATGTGCCACAGCATATATGTGGAAGTCAGAGGACAACTTTGAGTGTCAGTCCTAACCTCCCACCTTGTTTGAAGGTATTGGTCTCTTCATTGTTCACCATGGCATTTGGCAGGCTACCTGGCCCACTGAGCCATCTCCCCAGCCCAAGACCAGCTTTTCATACCATCTCTTGGTCTCAGGCCCGGGCATGGCCAGAGTAGCTAAAGGTCAATGACATTAGGGGAACGTAAGCTGTCATCACCATGTTTCAATTGCTTACTTTTTTGGTCACAATTTATGCAAGACCAAAGATGAGGTGCTTCCCCTCTCAGAGGGCAGCAGGAACCATCAGACCTATGAGACTGCTGGGGAAGGAGTAGGCTGCATATCTTCCACCCAGCCTGTGAAACACTTAGCCTCCCCCACATAATATAGACATAAGACAGGTAATGAACCAGACAACTGGAGACAAAGCTTCTACCAGATGGAAGGGAATAATTGTGCCCAGTAGCCAATGTGAAAAGCTTGCTGTTCTCAGCCATCTGAAACGAGGTATGTATGAACCGATTTTAAATATCTGATTATTCATAATTCCCTTTGTTTTTAAAAACAGTCTATCCAATTTTTGTAATCTATTTGTTCTAATATTTTTGTTTCAAGTGGGAAGATAGGGATCTTAAACTGAGAAAAGTCTTCAAGTTCAATTGAAGTCATGTGAGAGCTTAGAATTCTTTTTTATGTTTTTATTTTATTTTACTTATACCTTAAGTGCTCAGGAGAATAATACAATTACAAATAATTCATCAAGTGAATAGGGGGTGGAGAAATCTTTTTTTTAATTTTTTTTTTATTACTTAGTTTTGTACTTAGTAAATACAGTCAAGTTGGTAACATTGTTAGGCTCATCCATGACCTACCCCCACCCACTGACCCCTCCTTGTTGAGGTATATGGGTCATGCATTGTGGAGTTAGCCCATAGTTAAGGGTAGGAGAAATGTCTCTGTGTATCATGACCCAAAGTGTGGCTCTGACATTCTTTCCACACCCTCTTCGGCAAAATTTCCCTGAGCCATGTTGGGTTCATTTTTGGTCTTCTGCTTCAGTGTTGAGGTGTTGGGGGCCTCTGGGTCTCTGGATCTCGGATTTGGTAGTAGTTGATTTTCCTCTGTGTTGGTCTCCTTCCCCTTTGTGCTGGTATCCGGTTCATCAAGAAAACAGCACCCTTGCTTCTTTAGCCAATTTTCCTTAGTTTCAGTCAGGCCCCTTTTGAGGTTTGTTGGGGCAGCTCTCTCCTTAGGATCTGCATCTATCTGAAAAAGAGAAGCAGATTCTCAAACCGAGAGTAAGTTAGCACCCAGAAAATTGAGATAACACTTACTTTTTTGATAGAGAGTTTAATAGGTGTAGGCTCTCTTGTACCCCATGATTGATGGTAACTTGATTTTGGAGAGTGGGCTTATGTTTGGATATGGTTCTGACTTGTTTCCCAGCTCCAGCTGCAGGTCTCATACCAATGAGCGGATCAGTTAGCCAAATCAAGAGCACTTGGTTCCCTACCATGGCTGTGTGCCACTATTGCACTTGTGTGGGCATCACACGAGGTTATTTGTTGCTAATTAGGTTAGACAGTGAGTTGCTTGGACAGATATTGGTCATTTCCCCCAGTCGCCCATGTAGCACCTTCTGGCACTAGACACGCTGACTGTCTGGGGACTGACTCTCTCCTGGCTTCCAGCATGCCCTTCGATTATAAGTGTCAGCTGCATATTGGAGTCTTCAGCTACAGGGTCTTACCACTGACCCTTGGTGGGTCATCAAGTACTCTGACAGAAGTCTGTCATTGTTTTGGGAAACCTTGTAGGTTTCTCTGATCAAAAGCTCATTGTGGATGATAGCCCCAAGCTGGTAGTGGGGGTTAAGGTCAGTGCCCACTAAGAAAATGAGGAAAAACATAACTAATATACTAGAGTTAGAGGGCGGAGGAGGGAGGGAGGGAAGGAAGATGTAGAAGATTTAGGTTAGTCTTGATCCTACCCCAATGTCTTGTGGTTCAGGTGTTTCCTGTAAGGGTCTAGTGAAGGTTCAGCCATTTGGTCTGCCTTTTAGGAAGTAGAATTTTATGGTACCATTGCCATTTGGGTCCAGAGTACTGTTTCCCACCCCTTCAATGCCCTCCCCTCCCTCTCCATCCATCCTAGTGTCTAGTCCATGAGGTGCTTGCTGGGTATGTAAGGTATCTTGGGTATATTCAGGTTAGTGTTGTAGATGAGTGAGACAATGTGTCGATTTTTTTTTTTTTTCTGTGATTGGGTAAGTTCACTGTCTGTTCCAGGTTCAACCATTTTTCCTCAAATTTCTTTGTGTCATTTTTTTCTTACTGCTATATAGAATTCCATTGTGTAGATATACCACATCTTCGTTATCCATTCTTCTAGTGATGGACATTTGGGTTGATTCCAGCTTTTAGCTATTACAAATTGAGCCACTAGAAACATGGTTGAGCAAATCTCTCTGGCCTGTGGTTTGAAGGTGTTAGGGTAGAAGCCCAGTAAGGGAATAACTGGGTCTGTTGGTATCTCTATAGTCAGCTTTTTCAGGAGTCGCCATATTGCTTTCCAAAGTGGTTGTACCATCCTACATTCCCACCAACAGTGAATGAGTGTTCCTGCTTCTCCACATCCTCACCAGCATTTATTTTTATTTGATTTTTTGATGTTGGCTATCCTTATTGGGATAAGGTGGAATCTCATAGTTGTTTTAATTTGCATTTCTCTGATGATTAGGGATGATGAACATTTTCTTAAGTGTGTGTTTGCCATTTGTATTTCTTCCTCTGTTAACTGCCTGTTCAACTCTGTGCCCCATTTTGTGAGTGGGGTGTTTGTCTTCTTCTGTTTAGAATTTTGAGTTCTTTGTAGATTCTGGAGATTAGGCCTCTATCAGTTGGATAACCAGCATATATTTTCTCCCATTCTGTGGGTAATCTATTGACTTTGCTTATTATATGCTTGTCTATAAAGAAACTCTTCAGCTTCATATGATCCCATTGGTTGGGTGACTGTTTAAGAACTTGAGCCACTGGGGTTTTGTTCAGGAAGTCTTTTTCTATTCCTATATCATGAAAAGTACTTCCTAAATTTTCTGCCAGTAGTATTCAAGTTTCTTGTCTTATGTTGAGGTCTTTGATCCATTTGGGTTTGAGTGTAGTGCATGGTGAAATGTGTGGATCAAGTTTTAGTTTCTTGCATGTGGTTATCCAGTTTGTCAAGCACCATTTGTTGAAGATCCTATCTTTTTCCAGCCTATATTGCTCGGGCCTTAGTCGAATATAAAGTAGCTATAGTTGCTTGACCCAAAATCCGGCCGGGTCCTCACATCTATTCCATTGGTCTATACTCCTGTTTTTATACCAGTACCATGCTGTTTCTATTACTATGGCTTTGTAGTATACCTTTAGATCAGGTATGGTGAAGCCACCAAAGGTATTTCTTTTGCTGAGGGTATGTTAGGATATGCGAGGCCTTCTGTTTTTCCATATGAAATTTGAGATCTTTTTTCTATCTCTGTGAAGAACACTGTAGGGATTCTAATTGGAATTGCATTCAGATTTTTCAGCAGAAACTAAAAACCAGGATGACATGAAAAAATGTACTTTAAGTCCTGAAAGAAAATACTTCCAACCAAAATTATTATATACAGCACATGCATTCTTATTAATTGAAAGAAAAATAATGATAAACACAAGTTTAAGGGATTCAACACTGCACCAGAAGATGCTTGAAGGAAAGCTGCATGCTGAAAGGGCAGATAAATACATCATGAGGCAAAATCAGAATTTTTAAATATGAATTTCTATCAAAGTAAGCCTACAGTACTCTTGAATATTTGGGCACATGGCTATTACTCTATTCTAAAGGATCCAGTATCTCAATGTTAGCATCTTATCGCACCTGGGAGTACCTTTACAGCACCTTCACAGCCTCCATATCTTAAGCTGGGGTAAGTATACATGAATATTTAATCAAGAGGGAATATTGCCCTAATATGGGCATGTTTATTTGCATGTAGTGTATGCTGAGACACTGCCATAGAAGTGGAATGTCTTAGTTCATCTTCTGTTTCTATAACAAAATACTTGAGGCTGACTAATTCATAAAGGGAATATATCTATTCATTTCAGTTCTGAAGAAAGAACACATGCCAGCATGTTTACCTTGGAAACTAAAGCTGCCTTGGTATAAGGTAAAGGGTGTCACACAATGAAAGAGAGTAAACTTTTTAGCTCATCTATATTTTCCCTATTACAAACCCACTAATGCTATCATGGAGATTCCACATATTGTCTCATATAACCTGAATTACCACTTAAAGGCCCCACCTCACATTATGGTAAGATATGACTATAGATTAAATTTCTAGCATATAAACTTTTAGGAGGAACATTAAAATCATAGAATAGGAGACAATTAAAATATAGTGATGGGGCTGGAGGGATGACTTAGTGGTTAAGGCACTTGCCTGCAAAGCTAAAGAAACCAGATTCAGTTCCCCAGGACCCATGTAAACCAGATTTACAAGGTAGCACATATGTCTGGAGTTTGTTTGCAGTGGCTGGAGGCCCTGCATGTATGCCATTTTTTCTTTCTCACTTTCTTCTTTCTTTCTTTCTTGCTTTCCTTCTTTCTTTCTTTCTTTCTTTCTTTCTTTCTTTCTTTCTTTCTTTCTCTGTCTCTCTCTCTCAAATAAATAAATTTAAAATATAGTGATGTTTCACAAAAATATAACTCTGAGGACTTTGAAAATTTCAACCTCCTAATTCTGAAATCTATAAATATAATTGTTAGTTTTATCAAAAGAGACTAATAAACAATGATGGAGAATGGAATTTCAAAGGGGAAAGTGGTGGGAGGGGACAGGGTATTACCATGGAGTATTTTTTATAATCATGGAAAATGTTAATAAAAATTGAGATAAAAACAGCTCCTTAAAAAAATGTACTCTGGTATCCTCTGGCTTCTCTGGAAAAGTTTAGGCCTTGAAAGCAGGCTCCTACTAGCTTTCCTGTGTCATTTGTCCCACCAGCTTCTTGCAGAGAAGGAGCAAGCTGTCCTAACCTCCTGTTTTTGCCACTCTAGAGAACAGCAGCTCATTCTGATGAGAAGAATTCAGAACTGAGACACAAAACCAGTGTTAGAGAATCATCAAGATGGAATAGGTCTAATATATCACATGCCACACTAATACATTATGTGCTCACAGATGAGCAAATTGAAAAACTGATGAATCAAGTCAATATGCAAAACACTGTATAAGTTATATGTATGAAGGCATACCCTAATGTAGAAATCCCAGAGACAAACTGGAAGGTGTCTGCTACTCAGAAGTATTTTTGCTTAGCAGGAAGAGCTGACATTCTGAGAACAAGATTGGTAAGTAGAAGCCTCAGCATGGTTTTATGTGTGAGTGGTGTACCATTATGAATTTTCAACATGATTTATTCAGACCTTTTATGTAACCCACTTACATACACTCAAATGTTTTATGAAATGTTTGATATTCTGCATGATGGATTACTTGACTAAACTGGGAATGAAGGCTCTTTGTGGCTGAGAGACAAATACAATTACCCTTGTCTATATAAAAACATCATGTTCCAAGAGCCATGAGACTCATGCCTTTTCTTACATCCAGATTTTTTGTAAAATACAGACAATGGATTCTAATGTATCCATTTGACCCCACCAAAAATATTCTTCATCAGTGAACTGGGTATTTTAAATAAAGGAGTTCTTAGGATTAAGGGTCTAGTGACAGAAATATATTTCCTTCCCATACCACCAAATATTTTCCATTTATGAGTGCATCTATCTACCTAAAGGGCACCATTAGAATATGAAAGAGAGGGTGTGTAGGATAGGGAGCTTCCCGCTTAAGTTCTGCAACATTGCAGACTGGGCACTTCTCTCAGTTTGCTCTCATGAGGAAACACTGCCCTTGAAAGAATTGTGTTAATAACACCTTAAGGGTAATAATTTTACCAAAAGAATTATCACCATATTTTCATATGAAAGCATTCTATTATGTCATGTGTACACCTTGATAACTATACAGGAGATCTTACCTAAACCACAGGGCATGGGACATGGGAGAAATAGCAGATATACCAGTGTTCTCTGTTACTCAGGATGGGGAGGCAAGAATCTGTATAGGAAATGCCTGTGTCCTACAGTGTGGACAATCAATATTTAGTTCTATCCACAATGATCAGCTTTCTATCAACTTAGAATGAAAAACACCTTCCCATCTGTAAGGACAGAACAAGAAACCTGGATTCCTGGAATTTGAGAGTGTTCCCTATCCCTAGTAAATCCCATGGTGAGTAGACCAATGGCTCTTCAGAAAAGGCTTGGAAGAAAATAAAACATCATTTTCAGAACAACAGTGAAAAGACACAGTACATGCTGAGCAGTTTATGAACCGAAAATGAAAAAAAGTGTTTATTTATAAGGGGGATTCAAAAGTAGGGTGTCATGAGCAAAATTATGTCATTATCATAAAAATGTATCAGATGTACTGGAAATGTAGAAACTAAGGATGATGAGGTCCGCATCACCTGAATAACCACAGGTTTCACTCCTAACTTCATGAAAACAAAAATATTATTGACAGAATTGTGCCCACCACTTCATTTGTAGTGTTTCTGACTATGGCTAAGTTTATGGGACAGATTAATGCACTGGGAACAAGCCATTATAAATTTTTAAGAGAATCTCAATCATACTTGACATTGGCCACCTGTCATCTCATGATCTAGATATGGTCCCTCAGACTTTCTGAATTTCAGTATCATTCTGTCCTACATACCTCTGGGTGGTATCAGACACTGAGTAGCTAGATTTGGGCATTTCCTATGGTAAAAATTCCAGTGTTGGCATGGGCCTCAGTAGAGAGAGGAATGAGGCACTCTGGTATCAGCTGCTTTCAAGGGTAGATCAGCTACTCTGTGCCTCATCAGTTCAATGACTATGAATAAGAAGTGAGGTCACATGTTAGTGAAATATAAACCTTTTCCTTGCAATTATTTTTGAGGCTATTGTTAGGTCATAAGTCCATGTCTGATAATTTGGATCCTATGGATTAATAAAAGAAACAATTAGGCATTTCTTTTGGCAATCAGGGAGTTGGGAAAAAGAACTGACATATTTAGTTACTATTGAATGAAAACGTTCTCACATCTCCCATAGAATGACTCAATCTTTTCTAAATGAATTTTTGTACTCTAATTTGACATCAAATAAATTGCAACTCTCAATCATTTAACTGTATCTGATTTGAGATGAGGGATGAGTACTGTTTTCCTTGTCTTCCCTTTTGTCTTAAAAACTGCACTCCTGAACTCTTTAATTGTCCTTTACAACCACCAGAAGCATTGTGTTCATTTTAAGCAATATTTCTTACATAAATGGAATTGTTTGACTTTGTTTTTATCACACTATTTGGTTGGTTTGGATAGAGGGTGGCGTTCTTGATAAAGGACAAAAGAAGAAGTATGAATATGGTCCTCCGTGTGGGATAGAGTCACAAGATGGGACATAAAAACCCAGGGCAACAGGTACCTCTTTCCTGTCTGGAGCAAGCAGAAGTATCTCACATGTCAGTTCTACCTTATTTAAGTGGCTACTTGCAGAGCTGACCAGTGGATCTTAATGCTGCATCAGGTCCATGGATTTACCAGGAAATGATAAGTGGTGTGTACCCCAGAATGGTGCTCTCTCTCTCTCTCTCTCTCTCTCTCTCTCACACACACACACACACACACACGCACTCCAACTACAACCCATCCACTATGAGAAACATAATTGTCAGAGGTACAATAAAGATGGAAAAGGAAGAGATATAAAAGAATGAATTAGTGATGAGTCATTATACGCTTGCACAAAATCCTAGACTGTCCAGCACTAAGAGTGAGGCTATTGTAAACTATGGTGACAATGGCACCTCAATGTCAGGTCACTTGTTAAACAAATGTGCTACTGGTAATGTTATTGATGACAGGGTATGAGAAATCTCTGCATCCCATGTTCAGCTTTCTTGTAATCTTAAAATTGTTCTAAGTAATAAAGTATATTTTACAAACCACCTGGAATCACCAAGTATTAGGAAAAAAAATTACCTCATTGGTTTACAGCCAAAATATACGTAAACAACTAGGTGCAAACATGGATTCTCACCAGAATCTTTTCCAGGGACATGGCTACCAAGGTTTAAGATCAGACCTTGGAATCAAGAAGAGTAAGTATTTGGTTCTTCCTCCTGACGATCCTGTCCTCCCACGTGTGTGGAGTGAAAGGAGCACAGATATAAGATAGCCAGAACATGAGATGTCTCTGAAATTTACCTGGAAAGACTTTTTAGTTTTAGATTTTATTTGCATGCTTAAATAAAGCATGGCTAGAGTAAAAACTAGTGGCATAGCAGTTGCAATAGATATGGAATCATGGAGAGTAGATACTAAATTCTAATAGGAAGTTAACCAGCCTGGATCCCTACCAGTAGAGTATCGCACATATGCTCAGTAGGCCTGAATGCATTCCCTGTGTCTGCACCATGTGGAAGTTTCAAAGCTGGTTCTGAGTCCTGAAGTAGAGAGTGTTGCTAGCACCATCCAAGTGAAGGACATCCAGTGGACTGGAGATTGTGCACCCTCCATGGTGATATAAATTCTTTCCTCTCTGAGACCTCCAGTGAGAGGCATATGAGGCTCCTCAAGCCCCTCTGCCCCTGGAGAGGATATGTGCCACATGTATAGGGGCTCAGCTTTCATAACCATGCAGCTTTGTGAAGTCATGTAGGAGTCAAACAAGAGGTACACGATAAAAGTCAGGTAAAAGCAATGACTTTAAGCAGGCTGACTTGCTATGGGGCCAGATGCTTATAGGGTAGCAGGTGCCCTCTGCTGAGAGATGGCACTGCCTAGGGCTACCAGGCTCTGTAGTCAGAGGACTGGCATGTGCCTTCAAAGCAGAACTTCCTACCCTCATATGTACTGAAATCACCTGTGGTGTGGGAGGGGTGTTTATATTCAGTAAACTACATGCCCATCCTTTGATTATAGAAAAATAACACTCTCATTTGACATTAAAATATGCCTTTTCCACAAAATTTTATGAATGTAATACAATCTTTAAAGGATATAGACAAATCATTTAGTATGAATGCATGATTTATAATTTAAAAGGAATTAGGAAGGCCTTAGCTTTCCATTAATGAGAAATTAATGAAGAAAATAAAACTGCATTCACATTCTGTCGCCTGAAGTCTAATAAAATTGGCGATATGGTTATTTTATTGACAGGTACAAAGGTCTGCTGTTTGTCATTGAGTAAAAATAAGTCATATTAAAGCATTTCTTATAACCCATTCATGAGAGGTCAGTAGGATACTCAAAGGAAGGTGACTCAAAATCCATCCATCATCAAAATGTTCCAGAGATCTTCTGAGGATTGTTTGATCTGGAGCATGTATTACTTCCTTCTACATGTATTCTTTATCATTTTGCCTCCACCAAAGAACATGTACTACATCATTTTTCCAAAACAAAATACAGTAAAGAAAAAATAACATTTTCATTTACAAACACACATTTGCAGTAGAAATACTAGACAGAAAAACAGACCAAATTAAAAAATCAGTCACACAAACCCTGCCACCCTGAGACACCATTAAGTTGTCTGTAGTTTATGCATATGTGTGTGTGTGTGTGTGTGTGTGTTTGTATGTGTTTACATGATTTTACATAAAAGGAATAAAATGATAAGTCTACTATACAATTACCTCAATATTTCCAATACTTCATCTCACAATTGTTCATAAACGATTTTTAATGTTACTGAATTTTTGCATGAAATGTATTTTTTAATGGCTACATATTTCAAAATATACATAATTCATTTAACCAACTACTTATTCCTGAACAATTAGGAAGAGAGCTGTGTTTTAAGACTACCATTAAGAGTTAATGACCTACATTTGTGTTCTCTCTGAAACACCGTCTAATGATAAAAATGCACAGCCTCTTCTCTGTATTCTGTGTCTAGTGTGGTGAGCACTCAGACAGACATGATGCTACCCTCCACCAGGATTAGGACAGCACAGATGTAATGGAACATGGGCTGTTAGAGCCGGGGAAATGAAATGCTTTTTCCTCTTCTGCACATTTCAAAATGCATTTGTATCAGCCTAAGAGGTTTCTCAAATTATTATATTTACAAAACTAAAGATTGTGCACTTATGTACACAGTGCTCCAGTCTTGAAATTGAAGGAGATGAGATTGATTAACTTTTTAAAAAAATTTTTGAGTTAGGGTCTCATTTTAGCTAGCTGAGGCTGACCTGGAATTCCCTCTGTATTCTCAGGGTGGTCTCAAACTCCTGGCGATACTCTTACCCCTGCCTCTTGAGTGTTGGGATTAAAGGTGTGCATCACCACACCCAGCTTCAGGGTTGATTATCTTTTAAGACTCAACAGCAATGGAACTTGATCAGGTTATGTAACCTGTTTTGAATCTCAGTTCTCTCCTTTCTAAATTGAGATATATCATTTATAGGAAAAATAATATGTTATCTAAGTTCAAGGTACACAGTGACTCTTATTGGTAGTACTATCCCTGCTGCTGTAAATAGTATGCCTAGGATGGTGTCCAGGACCACACCATATCACAGCTGGATGTGTTCTGTTGTTAAATATTCCACTGCCAAGTAAGTGATTCTAGATGGAGCATTATGAGGACATTTCTGGTCTACTGTATCTGGTGTGTATGTGGCTGTTGAACACATAACCCTGTGTGGAAGATTAAGCTCAGATGCATGGCTATGATATAAACCCACACTGGAGCTTTCT
This sequence comes from Jaculus jaculus, assembly GCF_020740685.1. NCBI lineage: Eukaryota > Metazoa > Chordata > Mammalia > Rodentia > Dipodidae > Jaculus > Jaculus jaculus. The sequence goes on along the minus strand of NC_059103.1, from coordinate 59,848,971 downwards.
CTCACTATCTCAGGAAAAGCATATAATCAACTAGCTCCCTAGAAAAGGAAAGCAGAGTCACCAGCAGTTATTGTTCTTCCAAGGGAGCAAGATTGACTGAACAGAGATACCAAGGCTGTGTGGAGAGCTACCTCGAGCATGAATTGCCACAGCCTCATCTTCTAGGGACCCCATTTCTTCTTCTGAAGTCTCATCTGACCTGTGTTTGAGCAAGTGTCCCTTCTAAGGCTTGTGTATCTCTGCAGTGCATGTTCTCTGAGGAGAGAACCAGGGCCACCAGGTTTTATAAGCTGGCTTCAAGCAACAATAAATGTGTCTGACGCACATAACGAGTTTGATAAGGTCTTCCTCCTCCCCATGCAAATGGTCAGTTTTGAGATTCAAACCCCTACTCTCATTCCATAGAAAAATCTCTACTACGTTAACTAACCTTTGGAGTTTTCAATAATATTTTGGCTTAGAAATGTATTAGGAAATCCTTTCCTTTTTCATTTAAGAATGTAATTTTGAAGGTTGGTTTTTAGATACCACAAGGTCTCAGCACCTGCTAATTGACATCTGTAATCTTGAGCACTCTTGAGTATGAGGCAAGATTGCAATTTCTCAGCCAACCTAGGCAAAATAGACCATGTCTTAAAAAAATAAAATAAGCAACAAAAATAAAATATTACAATGTCTTTGGGTTATAATACTAGGGTGAACCATATTAAATTCTTCTTGGAATTTCATAAACAGAAACCTGCTTTCTAGATGTCCGGTAGAAAATGTTTCTATAAACGGTGTCTTCAGTGTAGGTTAAAAGCATACAGTATGAGTGAATCTACAATATTTACTGACAGTCCAACTGTTCATTCAAGATTATTTGGAAATAGGGGCTGGGAAGATTGCTTAGTCAGTAAAGTGCTTCAGGATCTGACTTCAATCCCCAGGCCTTGTGTAAAAAATGCCAGGTATCATGGTACATACTTGTAATCCCACTCTAGAGAGGTAAAAGCACAAAGAACCCCAAGATTCACAAGCCTGAAGCTCTAGCCAAATAAACAATCTCTGGGCCAATAAGAGACTATGTCGCCAACAAAGGTGAATGGTACCTTCCAGAGGAACCAAGCTCAAGGTCTGTCTTCTGGCATCCACATGCACATTCACACATGGCAATATGCACATGTCCATCCTCACGCAAACATGCAAATACCTGTGCACACAATTGCACAGTAACATGAAAATATTATATGTAAATATACTAAAGCCTCAGAGATCATGTCATCAACCTAAGTGTTTCATTTATAAATTTTCATATTAATTTATTTTATTTATAAATTAATGTTTATATGACCATTACCTTCTTAAACAATTCATTCTTCAAGCACATTTCATGTTTTGTTTCTGTAATAGATTCAAAACTTCAATATATGTTATATTCTCTTCCTATTTAACATATAAAATTGCCCATGTCTTCAATAGTCATGTGCAAACAATGCCATGTTTTAATTATAGAGACCATGTCTTTAGTTTGTGGAATATACAGTATGTAAGGAACAAATACAAATGACATAAATTGCTGTTTTTATTTTTAAATGTTTATTATTTTCTTAACTAAATAATAAAAATATGTTCATTAAGTTAGACAGTTGGAAAAAATAAAGAAATATGCAAAATAAACCAGTCATATTACCAAAATTGCAGCCACTTTTAACATTTCAAGGTCGTTTCCTCCCGGGCTTCACAGTTGTGAACATATTAGATGCCTACTTGTTGTACTATAAATCAACTTGCACTTTCTCATAAATGTAACTTTAATGGTCTTCATATTTCAAGAAGCAAGTTACCATGGCTCATATAGAATTTATAATATTTGCATACTTTGGTAGTGTCCAGTGTGTCATAAGAGTAAATTACTTTGCATTTCTAGTGTCTGTGATTTCAAGAGGGATGGTGAGTGTCAGCCTCCACTGGCAATGTATAAGAAACCAAATGTTGTGCATCTATTTACTCGGAACTGAAAGATCCCCTCATGGAGAGGGGAAGACAGGAGCCTGATACTTAGGAAGCCAGTGAGACTTTGGAGACTCAGGAAGCAAATGAAACAAGTTTTGGAACCTTAGAAAGTTAGTACAGGAAATACTTGCTGAGGAGGCAGAGACACTTCAGTGGAATTGCCTGAAATTTTTGTGGGAAGCTCCACAGTGGCAGCTTTTGCGAGTTGTCAAGCATGATGGGATGGGCTTTGTGGTGATGCAGCTGCTTTTAAGTTACCCATGCTCCCAAGAGCAGCTCCAATAAATTCACTTGTCACCTAAGTTAAATTTGTGTGGAATTATTTCTTTGTCCTGTCAGGGCAGTGAATAGACATTTTTTTATATTCCAGGAAAAGTCATACAACATCTCTCTTGCCTTCATTGAGCTCCCTGCAATGTGAAAACAATATTCAAATAAGTCATTTAAGAACAATTTGAAAAGTGACCTTGGATGAGAGGGACTTAAGATGCTTATACAAACTGCTAACGAAATTGTGTTTCTCAATTTGGGGTAATTTCCTGTAACATCCTTCTGAAAGTGTAAGAACTGAATCAATGGTTAAAGTTTTCATAAAAAATCATTTGGGGCTAGAGAGATGGTTTAGCGGTTAAGTGTTTGCCTGTGAAGCCTAAGGACCCCGGTTTGATTCCCCATGACCTATGTTAGCCAGATGCACAAGGGGACACACACATCTGGAGTTCATTTGCAGTGGCTGGAGTCCCTGGTATGCCCATTCTCTCTCTATCTGCCTCTTTCTATCTGTCTGTCGCTCTCAAATAAATAAATAAAAATAAGACAAAAAAAACCCTTTAAAATAATTTTACTTATTTATTTAAGAGAGAAGGGGAGGGAAAAAGAGGCAGATAGAGAGAGAGTGTGGGCATGACATGGCCTCCAACCACTATAAAGGAACCCCAGACACATGTGCCACCCTGTGCATCTGGCTTTATGTAGGTACTGGGGAATCAAACTGGGGTCCTTAGGCTTTGCAGGCAAGTGTCTTAACCACTAAGCCATCTCTTCAGCCTGGTTAAAGACATTTTAAAAGTTTCTGAAAAACTGGCCATCATCTCCATGTCAGCATTAATAAGCAATAGTGATAGTAGTGTCCTCACTTGTGGTTAATTCTTATAATTCACAAGAAGGAGATACATAGTCAAGTGTAATATCAAACTGATAGATTGTATTATACTATGGAGGCATACTTTCTTTTACTAATACAAATAATGAATTTTCAACTTTGTGGAAAACTTCCATAGGTGCTGTGTTGAGTATTCACCTTTTCTTAATTAATCTGTTAAGGTATTAAATTGTAAAAGTGCATCCCTTTCCTTTGGTAGGATTAACTCATGCTTTATTTATTTTTATTTATTTTTTTAACTCATGCTTTATTTAAAATTATCATCTTAGTTAGTGTAACCAAATGATCTTACAGAGTAACTTGAAGGGAGGCAAATTTATTTTGTTTCGTGGTTTCAGATATTACAGTCTCTGTCCACCATAGGGAGATGGCTTGGTGGAGCCCATGAAGGCAGGAACCTTCAGCTGAGACTCTTCACATCCTGGTAGACCAGGAAGCAGAGACTATACAAGAACCAAATCTGGGCTATAACCTTCAAAAGGCCAACCCTAATGGCCTACTTTCCCCAACCAAACCCATCTCCTAAAGTTCCATGACTTTCAAACCAGCACCAGAAGATGAGAAACTAGCATTTAAAGCATGAGCCTGTGGACAAAATTTCAGACTAAAATCATGACAGTTATAGATTTATCTTCCCTGAATATGATGTGTTTCTGCCTTCCTTGATCTCTGAGCAGAGTTTTATGCTTTGGTGCCAACATTTAGAACTTTTATACATGTATCTTCACAATCATCATTCTTGTAGTCTTTATGTACAGCTAACCTGCCCTTAGCTATTTTTCCATATTGAAATCTTGAATAATATTTAGTATTGCTTTAAGACATGGTGTATATTCACAGATAAAATTTCTCACTCATTTCTTTTTGGTACCTTCAATTTTGTTTCACAGTTGTCTTTTGCTTACATATTTGCTTTTTCCATAGTAAATAGGTTATTTGCCAATTATTTCTCTTTTACTCAGACAGACAATGCATCATGTAGTTTAGTGGGCTGCTCTTCATCTGCAGGGTCATGACAGTTATGCATCACTACCCAAAGGAGTGTGGGGAGGACTAAGTTCAAAGTACAATCAGTGCCTGGAATATGTAACATTAAATACTTTAGAGCTTCATGTATGTTATATTATTCTGCAGCATTAAAATCAAAGTCCGGGACTGGAGAGATGGCTTAGCGGTTAAGCGCTTGCCTGTGAAGCCTAAGGACCCTGGTTTGAGGCTTGATTCCCCAGGTCCCATGTTGGCCAGATGCACAAGGGGGTGCACGCGTCTGGAGTTCGTTTGCAGCAGCTGGAAGCCCTGGCGTGCCCATTCTCTCTCTCCCTCTATCTGTCTTTCTCTCTGTGTCTGTCGCTCTCAAATAAATAAATTAAAAAAATAAAATAAAATACAAATATTAAAATCAAAGTCTGGGCTGGAGAGATGGCTTAGCGGTTAACCGCTTGCCTGTGAAGCCTAAGGACCCCGGTTCCAGGCTCGGTTCCCCAGGTCCCACGTTAGCCAGATGCACAAGGGGGCGCACGTGTCTGGAGTTCGTTTGCAGAGGCTGGAAGCCCTGGCGCGCCCATTCTCTCTCTCTCTACCCTCTATCTGTCTTTCTCTCTGTGTCTGTTGCTCTCAAATAAATAAATAAATAAATAATTTAAAAAAAAAATTAAAAAAAATCAAAGTCCGACTCAAAACTCCTGGATACTTAATTTGGGACTGGGAGAAGCAGGTAAGATATGTGAAGTTTGGGGAACCTAGATTTCTGTTTATATCAAAATTTCTTTTTTGGAGACCCCATGGCTTCTAAAACAATATTTGTTGTTAGTTTTTTATCTAGTTAATGTTTGTTTCAGTCTGTTTATATCTATGTTTAATAATGTTTGTAATAATGCTAGTTTTACATTTTTTAAGATTGTGGTATGATTTGTATGTCTTGGGTTTTTTATGTTATCATTATTAATTTAGTAGGCATACAAAGATTTAGGTATCATTCATTTTTGTCATTTTCAAATGCAGTTTGTTTGGTTGATTCTTGTCCCCCTTTCTTGTTCTGACCCATTCTTTTCCCCAATTCTCCATATACCTTTATTCCTTCTGTTCATATGTCACATATGTCCTTTTATTTTCTATCGCCTTTGTCTAGCTCATCTCTTTATATTCATTTTTGGTTGCTATTCTATATTTATAAGTTTTGCAATATGTGTGTGTGTGTTTGCATGTGTGTATACATATCTCTGTGTAGAGAAAGAGCTATAGAAAGAGGTATAGATGATAGATAGGGTTATATAGGCAATAGATAGATAGACAGAGATATATATGATATAGATATAGATAGATATTATAAAGTAAAACCCCCATATTGGACATATCAGAAAGAGCATGTGGTTTTCGTTTTGTCTGTTTGAGTCATTTCAGTTAATATTTTACTTTCCAGCGCCATCTATTTTCCTTCAAATTTCTTCATTCCATTTTCCATACTGCTGAATAGAATTTCATTGAGTATATTTATTGTATCTTCTTTATCCATTCATCTGTCAGTGGACATCTAATATGATTCTATTTCTAGCTATTGTGTATAGATCTACAACAAACATGGAGGCACAAGTATATCTGTAGTAGAGTGTAGAGTCCTTAAGGTATATGCCCAGGAGTGCTATACTTAGGATCATGTAGGTGGTTTACTTAGTACTTTTTGAGGTACTAACCTCTTGGCCATTTGTTTTTCTTCCTTCATTTGCTCATTTGGTGATTGGCATATTTATTTGGTGGAGGATGTATTCAATTTTTATAGTTCTTTGTAAACTCTGGTTATTAGCCCATGTCCAAAGTATAGGTAGTAAAGATTTATTTCCCATTCTGTAGATGTCTGCTCACTGTGGTGATCATTTCCTTTGCTGAGAAGAAACTGTTTAATTACATGCAGCTCCATTTGTTGATTCTTGGGGTATTTCTTGTGCTATTAGAGTCCTGTTCAGAAAGTTCTTGCCTGGGCCTAACTCCTGGAGTATGTTCCATAATTTTTTATCTAGTACTTTCTGTGTTTTGAGTTTTTAATTTTTTTGTTAATTTTTATTTATTTATTTGACAGTGACAGACAGAGAGAGTGAAAGAGGCAGATGAGGGAAAGAGAGAATGGGTGTGCCAGGGCCTCCAACCACTGTAAACAAACTCCAGACGTGGGCACCCCTTCTGCATCTGGCTAATGTGGGTCCTGGGGAATTAACCCTCTAACTGGGGTCCTTAGGCTTCACAGGCAAGTGTTTAACCACTAGTCCATCTCTCTAGCACTTGAGTGTTTCTTTATGGAGGTTTTTAATCCACTTTGAATAGATATTTGTACAGGGAGAGAGATATGAATCTAATTTCATTTTTTCTGTAAGAGGATATCCAATTTTGCCAGCAGCATTTTTTGAATATGCTATCATTTTTTACACTGAATATTTCTGGCTCATTTGTCAAAGATTAAATAGCCAAAACAGTGTGAGTTTTTTCTGGATCCTCTATTCTGTTCCATTGGTCTATATGTTTGTTTTCAAGCCAGTAACATGCTGTCTTCATCACTATTACCCCATAGCATAATTTAAGATTAGGTATTGTGATACTTCAGCCATGTTCTTTCTTCTTAGGGTTGCTTTGACTATTTGTGGTCCTTTGTTGTTCCAAACGAATTCCTGGCTTATTTTTCTCTAACAATGAAAATATCAACAATCTAATATCCAAAATAAATGAAACAGTGAATAAGTTGGATGATAGCATCATCAATATTGATGAAAATTTATCAAGGAAATTGAAACACTTGGAATCAAACAGAAGTTATGGAAATGAAAGCAATGATCAATCATATAAAAGCCACCCCAGAACAGATTAAAAGACAAGACCATGCAGAATGAATCTTTGGGATAGATGATGACAATGTCATGTTTTGTGATTTTTAACAAATAAATATTTTAATGTCATCACAAATTCAATGACAAAATATGGTAATGTGGCTTTCACTGGGCTAAAATCAAGATGTCAGCAAAACTTAATTTCTTCCTGAAAACACTAGAAGCTAATTCATTTATTTAATTCTTCAGCTTCCTTTGACCTTTAGAAACCATACATCCTATGTTCAAAGCTCACCTTCTCCATCTGTAAGGCAAGCACCATTGATTCTTCCTCCATAGCCGTAATTCCTTCTGATGCTAACTTCTGGTAAAAAGGCTTTTCTAAGACTTCACAGATTACATTTGACTCACCTGTATAACCCACAGTGTTCCCATCCCAAAGTCCACAATCCTAATTCTACCTTCAAGGTTCCTCTGTGGAGTTAATGGTATTAACCACAAAATTATGAATGCATCCATGTCTCTATGGTTGGGAAAGTGGAGAGCAATGTCTCAGAATACTTCTTCCTACCCTGTGGCTCTTCCCAACCCTTCTTCCACAATTTTCCCTGAGTCTTAAAGGGTGTGTTGTAAGTCTACTTTAGTCTTGAGCTCTCTGCAGCCTCCAGATTTCTGCTTTAATAAGTATTGAGTGTCCTCGGTGTCTAGTGACATTTTCCTGGAGCAGAATAGCAGTACTCATGTTAAAATAGCCACTTCCTCTGTGATATCTCTTAGGCCCTAGCAAATGTACTAGTGGTGGCTCATCTTATTCTAGGCAGAAGGCTATCTTTTATGATATTGGTGGATTTTGGATCTCTCTGCTTTTTCTTCGATCTGTTAAAAAAAAAAAAAAAAGACTCCAACCAAGTTTGAAAGCAGTGTGGATTAAAGGGGATAAACATTTAATTGAGAGACATTTGGATGGGTATAGCCAATCTTCCTAGCCAAAGAATAATGGAAGCTTCTCTCTGGAGTCTATTACCATCTCATGCATATGATTTTTACTTGGTTCTCAGTACCAGGTATGAGTTTTCTCCCACAAAGAAATCCTTTTTTTCAAATCAGAAAGCCATTGATTACTCTCATAGGTTGTGTGCCACTACTGCACAGATGTGGAAATATTGACTGCTTGGTTGATTTTGTAGCTTGCAAGATATCCTACTTGTTCAAGCAATTGGTGGCCATTATCAACCAGCAGCTTGCATAGCACTTTCAAGCACTATGAGGGCTAGTCAGCAGGAGGCTTGCTTCTTCCTAAGTTCCAATGTGATCCTTCTTAAGACTACCTATAGTGTCTTAAGCAATAGGGTCTACCATTTAGTTCTGGAAGATAACCAAGTTCTTTGACAGAAGCCTGTATTGTTTGGGGAACCTCATAAATCTCGCTGATCAACAGGTCACTGTGAGGTATAACCCTGTTCTGGAAATGAGAATTACCAGCTGGAACACATGGTTTTAGGATTAGGCTTTTCTGCCCAAGCAATACCCCTCTCCTCTTATTGAGGGCTATAATTTTTAGTTTGCTATTCTAGAGTAAGTTTTTGACATAGTACTAATTCATGTTGGCATTAGCTTTGTGTAATCACCCTTCCTTCTCCCTACTCCTCAATACCCTTCTACTCCATGTGTTCTGTCCCTTTGTTTGCTTGTCACCTAACTTCTCCTCTCCTCTCTCCCTATTTCCCCTTTCTCCTCATTTCATTCTAGTTCCATGCCAATACCCTTGGTGTTTACTACCACTTACAGCCAACCCAAATTGTTCAAATTAGGAGTTGTATGAGAGAACATGTGGCCTTTATCTTCCTGAGCCTGTGTGGCCTCAGTATGATTTTTTTTTTCCAGTCCATCCATTAACATGCAAATTTCATTATTTCATTTTTCCTTATCACTAAGTAGAATTCCATTGTGTATATGTACTACATCTTCATTAACCATTCACTCATCTGGCCTGATTCTAGTTCCTAACTATAGTGAATAGAGAAGATATTAAAGCATTACTACATGTAGCCAGTCTGGGCTGGCAAGCATAGTACTACAGAGTTAATATTATGTACAAAAAGTCTAAAATTTTGCTGGTGACATTTACTTGAAGTGCATTTGTAAGAGTAGAGGATGCCATATCATGGGAGGATGGTAGGATGATTGTTGTTCCTTCAGTCCAAGTTTAATCTCAAGACACCATGGACCAGTACTAGTACTAACCCCGGCATTGATGCTAATCCATGTTGAATGTCTGCTGTGCTCCTGATGCTACTGCAGTGGGCCTGAGGAAGATTGTAAATTACTACAATGCATGAAGAGAGAAGAGTTTAGAAACTGAAATGCATGGAGCACAAGACTATAAACAGGAGGAAATCGTATTAGAGTACTTACTTCCAAAGGTAACAAAAGCATGAGCAGAGAATGTTGAGAACAAAACAAGAGAAAACACATAAGGAATATATAAGAATGTAAAGACAGGGCTGGAGAGATAGCTTAGCAGTTAAACACTTGCCTATAAAGCCTAAGGACCCCAGTTCGAGGCTCAATTCCCCAGGACCCATGTTAGCCAGATGCACAAGGGGGCACAAGGTGCACATGTCTGGAGTTCGTTTGCAGTGGCTGGAGGCCCTGGCACGTCCATTCTCTCTCTTTCTCTATTTTCCTCTTTCTCTCTCTCTGTCACTTTGAAATAAATAAAAATAAACAAACAAAAGGAAAAAAATTGTTGTTGAAGTAGTAAAAAAAGTTTTAAAAAAGAATGTAATTTATAACACTACTTAGAGAAATTCAATAATAGAATCACAGTGAATATCTACAACTATTTTTGAAATGCAATTTCATAATACAATTGAAAAGCCAAAAATATTGGTATACTGGGAAAAATTAGTAAAAAACATTTAAAGAATAATGTTTTCTCTGAATTAACTAACGGAGTAATATGGGAACTTTAAAAGTATAGTAAAATGTAATATAAATGAGACCACTGAGCACAAACATTAGCATGCCATACTGCCCAATATCAGAATTTTTAGATAAATGAGAGCATCCACAATATTGCCATAACTAGAAACCTCAAAATCTAACGAGTAAAGTTTATATTAAAGAAAATAACCTCATACACATTTGAAGCATTTAGTGATATTCTATTTTGGGCAAAGTTTTATGTTGTTTTTCTTTAATATTTTGTGCCTGGGGGTTGTGGCAGCACATACCTTTTTAAAAATATTTTAGTTATTCATTTTAAAGAGGGAAAGAGGGAGAACGAGAAAGAGAGAATGGGTGTGCCATGGCCTCCAGGTACTGAAAATGATTTCTAGATGCATGTACCAGCTTGTGCATCTGACTTATAAGTGCCTTAGCCATTAAGGCATCCCTCCAGCCCAAAGATTTACTTTTAATTTTTTTTAATTATTTATTTATTTATTTATTTGAGAGCGACAGACACAGGGAGAAAGACAGATAGAGGGAGAGAGAGAGAATGGGGGCGCCAGGGCTTCCAGCCTCTGCAAATGAACTCCAGACGCGTGCGCCCCCTTGTGCTTCTGGCTAACGTGGGTCCTGGGGAACCGAGCCTCGAACCGGGGTCCATAGGCTTCACAGGCAAGCGCTTAACTGCTAAGCCATCTCTCCAGCCCAAGATTTACTTTTGTAGAATGATTTTTAAAGGTTTAATGTAGCCATAGGAAAATAAGAAGGAAATTGGGCATTACTCAAACCTATTTCTGTTTGCTTACCGTTTGTACATATGTATTTCAGGGGTACAACATGAGGCGGTAGTAACCATGAAATGGCAACTGCTACAGTGAAGTAAATTCATATATCCACCACCTCACAGGGTTACTGTGTGTTTAAGAGCACAGAAAAAATGTATTCTTTTGACAAGTCCTCAGTATATAATGCAATACTATTCGCTATCGTTCTCATACTGGACAGGTATTATCTCCATTCTTCCTGTTTCCAATATAATGGATATAATGAATGTGAGTCATTAACACTGACTTCATTTTCCATGCAGAGACAGTATATCCATGTTATAGATTGCTTCAAGGGAGCATTCTACCACTGGGGCCACAGCTGATTATTTATTCTTGAAATCCATGGGTAGGCAGACAGTGATTCACAAAGAAACATTGCTTATTTTCCACTTGGCCCTTTAACTGTCTTGTCATGTGCCCTGTGGTCTGTGTGATTCCACCAACAATGGCCTGTGAGGTCTGGAAGCTTGATGAAGGACAATCTGTGGCTGTGTATGCACTAGAGAGAGCATACACACTTGTTTTTCTTCACAGGTTGTTTTGGTGTCTGTATAAGTGTTGAGGGGCATATGTGTATGCGTGTTTGTGTATGTTTGGGCACAGGTATGGTGATTGCTGGCACATATGTAGGCATGCATGTGGACTGCAGAAGCAGATGCTAGAAATCTTCCTCAGCTGCTCTCCATCTTATTTTTCGAGACACTGAGACTAGAGCTCATAATATGGCTAGACTAGCTAACTAATGTACCTCAGGGATTCCAAGACTTATCTCCCTAATACTGAGATTACAGGCATGTGTGACCACAGCCTCTGGCATTTTACATGAGTGCTGAAGATCTGAATGCAAGTCCTTATCTCTCAAGGCAAGCATTTACCCACTGAGCTATCTCCTAAGCTCCTCTCTACAGCATTTAAATATCATTTACTCACTGCATACAAAGGTTAAAAGCAAAATCTAAAAAGATAAGAATTATAAAACTATGTGTGTTCATTTATCTTTAGGATGAAAATGTTCATTTGCATGACAATAATTTTTTCATTACAGTCTTGTGATTTAATTACATAAACCTGAATTAATATCCAAATGATTATATTCTGAGCTGTGTCTTAAGGAAACCACATAATTTTTATTTTTTTAATTTTTAAAAAAATATTTATTTATTTATTTTGACAGAGAGAAGGAGGCAGATAAAGAGAGAGAGAGAAAGAGAGAGAAAGAATGGGCATATCAGGGCCTCTAGCCACTGGAAACAAAATCCAGATGCTTTCACCTCCTTGTGCATTTGGCTTATGTGAGTACTGGGGAATCAAACCTAGGTCCTTAGGCTTCACAGGTAAAAGCCTTAACCTCTAATCCATCTCTCCAGCCCTAAACCACATACTTTTTTATTTATAAGTTACTGTTTGCTATTATGTTGGGTGGATAACTAAAGCTCCTTTCAGCAATAAAGAAGTCTTAGCAAATTCATAAATTTTATTTTATTTTTAGACACAAGTCACAAGACAAGCCATTTATTTATTAAGTAGCTTTGGCTTGAGACTGGACCTTATTAAAGTATCTGTTAGTTTGAATGTAAATGAATGTCACATAAGTTAGATAATAACATTTAGTACATTCAAACCACTTAAATTTGAGTCATTAAAAATCTTGAGATTATACAAAACCAAGAATATGCAGATAAACCATGTAGAAGCCTATAGCTAACATATAATTTTAAGTTATTAAATATAAATTCTACTTCCAGTGATGTGATACTCTTCAGTGAGGTATTGGTCAGGAAGGCTATAGTGTCCCTTAAAAAAGGAGCTATTTCTATTGCTTTTGATTGCTCACCAAAACTATACAGTAAGTACCTGTTGCTACAGACACTACACACTTCAGTTGCAGAATGTGGACAAACTATGATGGAACTGAACTCAAAGCTTCTTCTTGGATGATTAACTTTTTTCATACAAACAGGTGCTATGCAAGCCACTGGGGGAGAAAAAACATCAACACTCCTATCCAGCTGTGGAACCTGAGTATTTCACACCTGACATCAGTGGGTACACTGATGCGAATGATGGCCTGAATGTTATGGGTGGAACCAACTGCTGTCTGATTGAATGTTAGATCCAACACAGGAAGGAATTCATACCTGGTACTGTAAACTTGGCTAAAGGCCTATGGCTAGGGCCAAAGGCCCTAGAGGGGAACCTACTATACTACTGTGTGTACGCCAAAGAGATATCATGTCAAACTAGATGTCTGTATTTGTTCTTATAGATTAGTGCAGCCTGAAGCCTCCATCACAGAAGTTTCTTACTAAAATGGACAGAGGTTAATGAAAAGATACACACCTGGCTTAGTTGCTGAGAATAAGTGAGCTCAGTCCCAAACAGGAAATCTACCCCCTCCAAGGTTCAGGACATCTCCCAAAAGAGTGAGAAGAAAGAATACAAGGCAGATGGTGGGGAAGAAGACTGCAAAACTCTGTCTTCTGAATACAACTTGGCCATAACGTTTTCGAACTCACAGCATCTTCGGTTCCCTGACCAGACTGAGCCAACCAATACTTCATCACCTATGGAAGAAAGGTTAGTGAGACCCCACACCTCTTCAAAGTAGGCAATGGTTGCTGGGAGAGAAGTCACATTCATAGTAAATGAGCTTCCAGCCATGATTATGCAAGTGATCTTTATTTAACTCAATGGGTTAAAAAGGCATGAAAGTAATATGGGTGTTAGTGGGGAAGAAGAAAGATGTTGATGGGAGAGCAAAGAGGATAACAGAGAGTAATTGAGGAACATAAGATTAAAATACATTACATACATTTGTGAAAACATCAAAAGTGGAAAAAAATGAAAAATAATTGAGATTCTAAGTTTTGTGGGATAGATTTTTAAAATAACAAAAATTAACATTTTTCTTGTGAAGCATCCACTCCAAATAATCTCATTGGAACATCTAACTACAGCTTAAAGGACCTGCCTTATTTTACTGATGGTTGCTAAAGTATAGGCTCATCAAAATATACATATTAAGTACTGTGATTTTTAAAATTTCTCTGCACACATAGATTGTGATGTGGCAAATATTCAAATGCCCTTTCAAGAACAGATGGTTTAGACACAATTACTAAGTAGCCTGTGTTATTTGCATATTTATTAGATAATATCAGTTATTGCTCAGCCTGAACAAAGAATTACACAAATGGCATTCGTGTTTCTTCCCATTAACACATTATTAAAAGCAAAATGTCTGTGTTAAAAATGAGACAGATAGTGCTCCTTGGCTGGATGGCATTCTGGCATTACCCATTTGGGTTTTTAACGTGATAATAAAAGTGCATTGCCCTTCTATAATTTATTCCTGCTTTGATAAGAGAGCAAGCAGGAAGGCAGAGTCTCCCCGAATATTTCTGGGCCTCTGCTCACTTTTCCTGTCTCTATAGATGGTTGGCAAGACAGGTCAAACAAAGAAAAAATGAACGTATTCCTATCTTACTTTAAAAAAAGTGGACAGAGAACTGGAAGGAAAACTAAATGATAAAAGATTTTTTAAAAAATAATTATGACACAGATGGGCTGGAGAGATGGCTTAGCAGTTGACAGTTTGTCTTATGTAAGCGTGAGGGCCTGAGGAGGTCTGAGAAGGCACTGGACTTTTATTCCCAGGACCCACATAAACAGTTGAGCATGGGCATGTGCATCTGTAACCCCAGTTCTATAGGGGAGCAGAAACTCCAGAATCTTCGAAGGTCATGGAGGAAGAAACCAACAAGCTCTGTAATCAGTGAGCAACTCAGGCTCATCAGTAAAATGGGTGGAAGAGTGATGAAATGGGACACTAGACATCCTGCTCTGGCCACAGCATATTAGCGTGCCCTGCATCAGCGGAGTGCATGGAAGCATACACGAGCACATATCACACACACACACATACACACACACACACAGAGCGAGAGAGAGAGAGAGAGAGAGACCGAGACAGAGACAAAGAGACAGAGAGAGGGAGAGATTGTGGAACTGAAATCCTCTTATAAAACCTGTCTGATGACTGCTGATAAATCTGGAAGACACCATTTAAACACCAAATCATTTTTTATTCTTACTTTTTAGTGGTCAGTTAACATCACATTCTTTTATCATGTATGACATATTTGAAGTACAAATTTAGCTAATTGGCATGGACTCCTAATAAAAAGAATATCTCTTCCCCATAACTGATGGCTACCCCCACAATGCACAACTCACAGTCCCCTTGGGGATAACTGGCATGACAGCAAGCAGGGTCCCTTCAGAGGGGAGAGGACAGGGTGTGGGTAAGGAAGGTACCAACATGTGCTGTTCACACACTGGGTATGGACATAACTACTAAAGAAAAATGGTTAAAAAAAGAAATACTGTAAGCAATAACATTATCAGAGAAGCAAGTGTATATTATTCTTAGCATGTGGTGGCCAACACAAGTACTTTGATACTTGTAATAAATAAAAAGATAATCTTTACTTTTGAAAAAAATGGTAAAATTGAATATAGAAGATCATATATTTCAGTGACTTTAAAAAAATCAAATATAATTGTTTTCTTTTTATTCTATAGATTATTCATTGTCTTTTACCTTGTCACTAGTATACAAGAAGGCTGAGCAGGTGTGGGGAAGATGGATCAATGGTTAAAGGCATTTGCTTTCAAAGCTTGCCCAATTACCAAACTACCCATGTAAGCCAGATGCAAAAAGTGACTCTCTCTCTCTCTCTCTCTCTCTCTCTCTCTCTCTCTCTCTCTCTCTCTCTCTCTCTCTCCAAAAACATAAACAATAAAAAGTCAAACAACCTACTCACAAAATGGGGCAAAGAAAAAGAACTGGACAGGCAGTTCACAGATGAAGAAATATGAATTTCAAACACATACTTAAGAAAATGTTCATTATCTCTCATCATCAGGGAAATGCAAATTAAAACAACTATGAGATTCCACCTTACCCCAGTAAAAATATCAAACATCAAAAAATCAAATGGGGGCTGGAGGGATGGCTTAGCAGTTAAGGCATTTGCCTGCAAAGCCAAAGGACCCAGGTTCAATTCCCAAGGACCCACATCAGCCAGATACACAAAAGGGGGTGAACGCATCTGGAGTTCATCTGCAGTGGCTGGAGCTCCTGACATGCCCATTCTCTCTCTGCCTCTTTCTCTCTCTGTTGCTCTTAAATAAACAAATAAAAATGAAAAACATAGAAAAATCAAATGAAATAAATTCTGGCAAGGATGTGGAGAAATATTAACCCTCATCCAATGTTGGTGGAAATGTAAGATGATACAACCACTTTGGAAAGCAATATGGAGATTCCTAAAAAAGATGACTATAGTGTTACCAACAGACCCAGTTTTCCCTTACTGGGCATGTACCCTAAAAGCTCCATGGCTCAGTTCAGGGAGATTTGCTCAACCATGTTTATAGCTGCTTAATTCATAATAGCTAAAATCTGGAATCAACCCAGATGTCCATCATCAGATGAGTGAATAACTAAGATGTGGTATATCTACACGATGGAATTCTACACAGCAGTAA
Organism: Jaculus jaculus; assembly: GCF_020740685.1. Taxonomy (NCBI): domain Eukaryota; kingdom Metazoa; phylum Chordata; class Mammalia; order Rodentia; family Dipodidae; genus Jaculus; species Jaculus jaculus. Next base: position 59,832,670 of record NC_059103.1, on the reverse strand, counting down.
GAAAAAATGACACAATGGTATTTGAAGAAAAATGGTCAAACCTTCAACAGATCATTCTCAGTGAACTCACACAATCACATAGTCTCACGCATCTAGAGCTCCTAACCTGAATCTGCACAAGTTGCCAACATACCTAACAAGCATCTCAGGGACTGGACAATATGGAGGGTGGAGAGGGAAGGAGGGTAAAGGAGGGGATGGGGGACACAAAACTGGACCCAAATGGCAATGGTAACTTGAAACTCTACATACTAAAAGACAGAACAAATAGTTGAACCTTCACCAGGCCCTTAGAAGGAACACTTGATTCACACGGCCCTGAAGAGGCTACAATGAAAACTGACCTTTATCTCCTCCTGTTTCTGCTTCTGTCTGTCTGTCTGTCTGTCTCTCTCTCTCTCTCTCTCTCTCTCTCTCTGTCTCTCATCTCTCTATCTGTTTTATATCACTTATCTTTCTCTTCCTTCTCTTCTTGGGCACTGACCTATAACTCCCAGTACCAACAGGTGAATATCATGAGCTTTTTATCAGAGAGACCTACAAGGTGCCCCCCAAAAAGACAGATTTCTGTCAGAGTGCTTGATGACCCACCAGAGATTAGTAGTAAGACCCTACTTCTGAAGACGCCATACGTTGTTGGCACGTAACATGGAGTGACATTGCTGTAAGCTGGAAGAGAGTCAGTTCCCAGTCAGTGCATCTAGTGCCAGAAGGTGCTACACTGGAAAATGGGGAAAAAATGACCAATATCTGTCCAAGCAACACATGATCTAAGCTTCTTAGCAGCAAACAACCTGATGTGATACTCACACAAGAGCATATCACCATGGTGGGAAACCAACTGCTCTCGATTTGGCTAACTGATCAGCTCAGTGGAATGAACCCAGAGCTGGAGCTGGGAAACAAGTCAGAACAATATTCAAAAATGAGCCTGCTCTTCATTATCAAGCTCCCACCAATCATGTGAGCCCACACCTATTAAACTCTCTCTGAAATATAATGGTTATCACATTTATTTGGTGCTAACTTTAATCTCCATCAGAGAATATGCTTCTTTTTTTCAGATAGATACAGATACTAAAGAAAGAACTACCCTATTGTACCTCAAAGGCCCCAACTAGAAATAAGAAAAACTGAGGAAACATGCAAGAATGTTATTTTCTTGGCGAACTGGGAACGAGCACAATGGTGAAGGAGATAGACACAGAGAACAATCAACTCTACCAAACCAGATATCCAGCGATACAGAGGCTCCCAAGATCTCAACACTGAAGCAGACCTAAAATGAACCCAACATGGCTCAGGGAAATTTGCAGAAGAGGGAGCAGAAAGAATGTCAGAACCACACATTGGGTCATGATACACAGAAACATTTTCTCCTACCTAAAACTGAAGGGTAACCCCACAATGCACGACCCATATACCCTATAAGGGAGGGTCCCTGTGGAGGGGGGTGCATAGGGAGAAGGCTAACAATGCTACCAACTTGACTGTATTCACTGAGTACAAAAATAAAAAAGAATTAATAAAAAGAGGCCGTGGCATAAACACACACACACACACACACACACACACACACACACATGCAATTAAATAAATTAAAATTGTAAAATGGTTGGAAATTGCAACAATTACAAAATAAATGACCTGAACATTGATTTAATACTTGATATAAAGTGTGAGGATAATAACTAAGTGGAACAGGGCTGGAGAGATGGCTTAGCACTTAAAGGTGCTTCCCTGCAAAGCCAAAGGACACAAGTTCTATTCCCCAGGACCCACATAAGCCAGATGCACAAAGTGGCACATGTGTCTGGAATCCATTTGCAGTGGCTGAAGGCTCTGGCATGCCCATTCTCCACCTCTCTCTCTCTCTCTCTCTCTCTCTCTCTCTCTCTCTCTCTCTCAAATAATGTGTGGTGAAATATGATTTCTTTTGCTACAAATATAAATTTTGAGGAAAAGTATTAAGACAGGATGGCCCTATATAGACCAGGCTGGCCTTGAATTCACTATGTAATCCTGGCTGTTGTTGGAATCACAGCAGTCCCCTACCTGAGCCCTCCAGTCATGCTCAACTATGCCCAGCTTAATATTGTAAACTTCTGAATATTTCTAATTAGGATTCAATATGCAGGAAATATGTAACAGGAAATCTATAATAACCATATCAGCAACTTTTTTAAATTTCTTAACTATTTTTTTAAATTTATTTTAGAGAGAGACAGAAAGAAAGAAATCAGAAAGAAAATGAGTATGGGCATGTTAGCACCTCCTACCACTGCAAATAAACTCCTGATACATGTGCCACTTTGTGCATGTGGCTTTACATGAGTATTGAGGAATCAAACTCAGACCGTCAGGCTTTGCAAGCAAGAGCTTTTAATGCTGAGGCATCTCTCCAGCTCTTGCTTTTACAAAGTTTTCAATGTTATGTGATAGTTGACTTATTTTTCAATTATTAAAGTGAAGAAAATATTTTATAAATATATATACAAAATAAAAAATATATAAATATATATGTATAAATCAGTTGTATATTCCATTAAATATAATATTTCCACAAGATTATTTTCAGATACAATTCATTGACCTGAAACAGGTTAATGGTTAGCAGTATCATTCTACATTATTTAAAGTTTATTAAAAATTTAGCTAACTTCACTCTCCATTGGAGAATTTGCTTCTATTTTTCAGATAGACACAGATCCTAAGGAAAGAACCAGCCCATCACACCTCAAAAGGGCCCCAGCTGAAACTAAGTGTATTTGGGGAAATGAGCAAGAGTGCCCCCTCCTTGGTGAACCTGGTACCAGCATAAGGATGAAGGAGATAGACACAGAGAATACTCAACTTCTACCAAATCATATATCCAGAGACACAGAGGCTCCCAAAACCTCATCACTGAAGCAGACTTTAAATGAACCCAACATGGCTCAGGAAAATTTGCAGAAGAGGGGGTGGAAAGAATGTAAGAGCTACGTGTTGGGTTATTATGCACAGTGACATTGCTCCTTACCCATAAGTGATGGCTAGCCTCACAATGCACGACCCATATTCCACATGAGGAGGGTCCCTGCAAAGAAGTGAGGACAGGGAGGAGGGTAACGATGGTGTCAACATGACTATATACACACTGTGTATATAAGTAATAAATACATAAAAATAATTTTAAAAATTTAAATAATTAGCTAACTTTCACATTGTGCTTTGAGCTGTCACGCCTGTGGAAAACTCAGTCATCTACAGTCAGAGTGCTATTGTTCTGTGCTCCTTTGGCAATAAACTAGCTTAGATTGAAGGTCTGATTCGGCCTGTATTTTCTCCATATTTCTTGTACTCTGAGATTCTTGTCTTATACAAAGCTGAAAATGTGATATTGTGCATACTCAGTTTCTTCAGTCCCATCCCTCTAGTAGAGGTGTTTATTGTGAACATATTGGTTTAACAGTACTGAGGTTGTACTCACTAAATACAATTTAATGGTGTGTTTGCATCCCATATACTCAGGAAACACCTCTGGCTAGAACAAAGCCACAGAAGGCTATATAAACTGGGAGGTCTTGAGCATATTAGGGAACACAGACCACAAAGCTAAGCATACAGAGAAGTCCCTAATACTCAAAAGGAAAGCTACTAAATTGAAGACAGCTCTAGTGGACATCTGACACTTGCCTAGTCAAGGCCTAGCCCAGAGCCTAAATCATAAGACCTACAAGTTCATCTGACCTCACTCCTACTATCTTCACCAGACAGATATAATGAGAAGCCACTCTAGTACTGCATTTTTCTCTTTGTGCTTCCCCATTTTTTTTTCCTTTTTACTATACTTTTAGTAATATTTTGACTTTACTTAATTTTCATTTTAAAAATTTCTTGCAGAAATGTGACAATTAAACATATTTGTAGACTGATTAATAAAGAAAAAATCCACAAGCTAGCTTTACAGGTTAAAATAAAGCTTTTATATCTTATTTTCTTCCCCTTCTTGCACTTATATAATTTTTACATATTGTTTTCATTACTGTAAAACCAGATATTTATCTCTTCCTTTCAATCTTCATGATATTCATCACTATTCTTCTGTTTCCTTTGTTTTGTCTAACAAAATTCTCAATTTTTCGCCTATTCATGTACTCTTTCTTTATCTCCTTCATGTGCACTTTCTATTTCATTTACCTTAAATAATTCCTAACTACATACTAGAGTGAGTTGAAAAATTTTTGTTTATTGTAGCACTTTTCACAATTGACAACATATGAAACCAGCTTAGATATCCATCAACAGATGAATGATTAATGGCACATATATATACAAAATGGTGTTTTATTCATCTGTAAATGAAAATGAAATTATGCCATTTGCAGGAAAATGGATGAAAATAGAGATCATTATGAGAAAGTATGGTGTGTGTGTGTGTGTGTGTGTGTGTGTGTGTGTGTGTGTAAAGCAGTGTGTGTTAAGAAAGCAGAGGGAGACTATTTGAGGGAAGGAACGAGAACAGCAGGAGGAAGAAGGAACACCAACTTAGAGGAATGAGGGGTGATATGAGCAGAGTACAATAAGATATGTAAATTTCATAATGAAAACTGTTAAAAATGGAAACAAAAGTATGCTAACTAAAAAATACTGAAGTGAATAAAATAAAATGTGATTGAAAAGATAGCCTGAAGCCAAGAAAAATTTTTATCCCATTGTGCTTAGAGAGAAATATAGATACAATTTCAGGACTGTACAGATATCTAGCAAGACATATGCACTTAGACTCACACACACACACAGAGAAACACATGCATACATCATGTTTATTTCTTATTTAGTTCTTATAATTATCCTATAGAAAATAGTTTTCATATAAGACAAGCTATTTCAACTTACTGTTGTGACAATCGTGCATATTGAAGTTGTACCTAAGCTACTGATAGAGACTTTTTATTAGAAGTGTATTTTCCTACTTTTACAACTGATGCCCATAGAATATGGTAAATGATTATGAGGAAATCATGATGCCTCTAGAGCCTAATGTACAACCAAGACCAAAATTGGAGTCTTGACAGATGCTTCTGAAGAAAACAAGGACAAATAATAAAGTGATAAAATGGCATGTTTTCAGGACAAATACGTTTTTACAAATAAGTACTTAAAATCTATGTTAGCTAATCATATCATAAAACATTCATTCAAATCACAGCTAATATTCACCTTATTTTTATCCCATAAAATGTTTAACATTTTCTATCTGCTATTAAAGAGTCCTATGCTAAGTCATGGACCAGTTGAGCTTTCTATAGTTTTGGTCTTCCTTTCACTATACATACATGAAAAAGTTTGATCTTAACCTACACACTAAAATATTAACTTTGAAAGTACTCAATAATTCTAAATTCTATACACAGACACATGAGTGTTTGTATATTTATAAGCAATGGCATGCCCTTTATTATTCCTCTTACTTTACTAACAATTTCAAATGGTACCAACATTTTACAATGCCTTATATGCTAAGACATGCACTTCAACTGGAAAATAGCAAATGTACTTTTGTTCACAAAAATAAGACTTACTTTGCTAGTTGGCATAGAAATCAAAATAGATTTTACCTAATACATTGTAAGACAGAATCAACTAACTGGATTGTAATTATGGTACATAAGCAATATAAATAGCACATAGCATCTTATAAAGGAATTGCATTGGTAAAAATATATTGAAATTAACATTTATATCAGTCTCCTGTTATAGAAAGACAGTATAAGTTTCATTGTCTAAAAGAAAGCAACCACAATATGGTTCAGCAGACACCTGGAGGGTTCTGATGACCACAGCCTGCACGAGCTTGACTTCTCTGTGAGATGTTTGTACCCCACTGGCTGAAGGTGGCTGGATTATGAGACTTACCTTTTATGCCTGGTGGTTTTGTAGTAGTTACCTTCTCATTTCTTGGACCAAATACCCAACAGAAATGGCTTATGGAAAGAAGGGATTTATTTCTGGCTTACAGTTTAGAGTGGAAGTTTTAGCATGGTGCAAGCAGACAGATGTCACTGAAGGAGAAAGCCTCAAGTGGGAGCTCCAAATGCCAGTAGGATCAAGCTTATGAACTTCAAGGTATACCCCATGTTGCAACCCTCCTCCAGCAAAACTCCAACTCCCAAAGTCTTTGCCAGCTGAGGATTAAGCAGGAGGCTTAATCACAAACACATAAGGCTTTGAGGAACATTGTACATTCAAACCACCACAGTTATCATCCAGCTTGCTGCTGCATTATGGACAACTACTGGGCTTTGGGACTTATCATATCACAAACTAGGCTTGGCTTCAGGCATAGGCACTAAGTCCTTAGGGAAGTGACAAGATGCATCCCATTCAGATCAGGATCACACACCAGCTCCCCAGCGGTTTGGGGGTTTGTGGTGTTTGTTTTTGTTTTTGCTGTACACTGATTATGGAGACACCAGGACATAGACAGGAGAGTTTCAGGAAATGGGACAGTATCATTACCAAAACCCCCAACATGATCATTTTGTATTTTCACCTTTTTAGAACTTTGGAGCAAATGAGATGTTTTTAATAAAAGAAAGTAATTGTGAGAAAAGATGTTTGATCTTTAGAAGACTTTTTGGAGTAAGTTCCAAATTCTAAAAAAGTAAAGGATTATAAATTATTGATACAACTATTCACCATCACATCCAGTTTCCTTCTTCTCTTCCACATATCTAATAGAACACCCAATGCAGTTGTCACATGACCTCCATCATTAACAACAACTTGAGATGATAACACAGCAGAATGTATAATGCAAGAGTCTTAGAGAAGAGCGCCACTGTTGTCACAGATGTCCTATGATACCATTTCAATTATTACATCTATAAAATTAAAATGCTGAAGAGCATGTTTGTAATCCCTCTATAACTGAAGCCCTGAGTAAGTAGATATTAAAAAACTAATTCAGAGAAAGTCTAGTTCAGCACTTTTTTTTGTTTTGTTTTTTTCAAGGTAGGGTCTCACTGTAGCCCAGGCTGGCCTGGAACTTATTATTTAGTCTTAGGGTGGCCTTGAACTGATGGCAGTCCTCCTACCTCTGCCTCCCAAGTGCTAGGATTAAAGGCGTGTACCACCACACCAGGCTAGCACTTTTAATGATAGTTTTCAACAGAATTTTATATTTTGTTGTACATTTATCAAGGATCTAATGCATTTATTCTTTCAGCAATATGTTGTTAAATAATTATAATGAAAATTGGGTTCAAAGGTAAGTATTGTTTTTTAATTGCAGAAAATCTTATCTTTAAATTTCTGCATGTAATTGCATGTTTGTGTGGTGTATATGTTTATGTTATATAATAAATAATTTTAAAACCTAAACTCTTGGGGCTGGAGAGATGGCTTAGTGGTTAAGTGCTTGCTTGTGAAGCCTAAGGACCCTGGTTCGAGGCTCAATTCCCCAAGACCCACGTTAGCCAGATGCACAAAGGGGCACACGTGTCTGGAGTTCGTTTGCAGTGGCTAGAGGACCAGGCATGCCCATTCTTTCTCTCTTTCTCACTTTCTCTCCATCCTTTTCTGTCTTTTGCTCTCAAATAATCATCATCATCATCATCATCATCATCATCATCATCATCTAAACTCTTTAGAAGTATAATAAAATATTACTTTAAAAGATAAAAAAATAGTATGAAATTCCCCAATGTTAAAACAGAGATTGTTTGCATGCACACACATAGAGGAAAATATGTAGATATATGGATATAATTGTTATACTTTCCACACATTATTGATCATGCATATATTATTTTTATTTGTAGATGTGTGTGTGTGTGTGGATGGATGGATATGTGTGGGCACATGTGCATTTAGAGACATGAGTATGTGCATGTGGAGGCTACAGGTTAACATTAGGTGTCTTCCTTGATTGTTTTCCACCTTATTTATGCAGACAGGGGCTCTCACTTGAACCCAAGTCTTATCAATTTGGTTAATCTTGCTATCAAGCTTAACCTAGAGATTCCCTGCCTCTGCCTCCCAAGTACTGGTGTTGCGCCCCTCCCGCCAGCAGGATTCTTCTCAAGCACACTTTATTGGGAGCTCCAAACTGAAAGAGAGAAGGACCCCGACCCTACAGAGCGCCAAGCTTATATACTTATGGTCATGTGATTGTATAGCGTCGTCTGATTGGCTTAAGTCTCATCAGATGACTTTGCATCACCCAATCGGGATGGGTGAGCAACCATATTAGAATAACATCATGTGCTCATGCGCAGACAATTAGGATACAAAAGCAGTAAACAAGCTGACATGGCAAAGCCTGACGAAGCCAGCATGGCTTCCCACATACTGGGATGCAATTGGTCCACCATATCCACCTAACATTAATGCTGGTATTAGGCATCCAATCTCAGTTCCTCACACTTAAGCAGCATGTGCTTTATCCAATGAACCACCTTCCCAGCCCTGACCATGTATTTTAAATAGATAATAGTGAGCAGAAATTCACTATGTGTAGAGTTGTTTGGGTGTATTTAAAAGAGTATTGTATTAGTTTTGTTTATTTCAATAATTATTGTTATGACAATTATAATAATTGTAGGAATTAATGTTTTATAGTTATTTAGATTTATAATGAAATATTTTAGAGGTCTACTTAGAGCTATAAAACAGTTACTTGTGACTGAGACCAAATAGCTAACAAGAAGCAACTTGACAGTGGAAAAGTTTATTGTAGCTTGCTGTAAATGGATATAGCCCATCATGGCTTGGGAGGCATGATGGAGGTTGCAACTCTAGCTGTGGCAGCAGGAGCATGGCTACTTGTTCACATCTTGGTGGAGAAGCAAGAAGGGAGGGGGAATCTGACTAAGCTATAATCTTCAAGGCTCAAGCCCCATAACCCACTTCCACCAGTGAGGCCCCACCTCTTGAAAGTTTGATAATCTCCCAAACAGTATTACCAGCTGGGGACCTAGAGTTCATATACGTAAGTCTTTTGAGAGACCAGACATAGAATATCACAGTTTAAGTGAATGTGTTTGGATGTAAATTTGACCAGGGTAGGCTGTGGTGGTCAATTTTGTCAACTTGATTAAGATACATCTACAGTATTAGTGAAGCATACATTTTGGATGCATTTGAAGGCATTTCCAGAGCTGATTAACTTAGGGAAAGATCACTCTGAAAATAGGGAACATGATAAAGACAACTAAATCCTGAACATTCCCATTGTTCTTTCCCTTCTTTGTGTTCTAGCAAGATGTGACAAGATGAGGAGTCCCAGCCACACACGCCCATCACCTTGAACCCCCTACAGTCACATCTTCTCCACCATTATGGGCTGTGTCACCTCAAAATAAGCTAAATGAAACTCTTTCTCTCTTAAATTGTTTCTTGTCAAGTATTTAGTTACATTGGAGAAAGTAAATAATACAGTATAACATGTTCTCCTTTAGAGTTTAATATGTAAATTTGTTTGAAAACAGCAAATCAGACATTGGCTATGTGGCAACACTCTGATATCCCTTGGAATCCATGTCACTACCCCTCTAAAGGATGAGCTCAATCCAGATTATTTCCAGCACATATCTGAAAGCACAGCCTCAAGCTACACAACCACAAACTTCTATTTTTTTATCCCAAGACACATGAGGGGGTAGAATCATTGTTTCCTGAGACTTCAAAAATCCTTCCAATTATTAAGAGCATTGTGAGGAGAATTTATGTTTTCATTTTAACAAAACTTCATGGAAAAATATACATTGCACCATGCAAAGTTAATATTCTAACAATATACAGGAAAGAAATAAAAGCACTCTTTCATTTGAAGTCACAGTTTGTGGAATCTGGCCTTCATTTAATTCATAAACTATTTGTTGATGATCATTTCAGCATATAATTATTGCTAGTGTAGAGCAACCCACAATATACCCAGATAACACAGCAGGTGAAATAAACTTCTTGCCCTCAGAATTGTTATTTTTAGATAAAGAAAAATATATCACCCAATAAATATGCTGATAACTTGATTGTTGTTTATAAAACACTATAGGGTAATGTGAAGTACAAAGGGCAATTATTGCTGAAATGGATAGTAAGTAAGAGAGAGTGGAATGATGTTTTCTAGAATATGGGGTTTGGGGAAATTGCAGACATTTGAAGGATGCAAACTTTCAGATATCAATAAACACTCTCAGAGGACCCCCTTGGGAGATTAATGATGTGCTAATTAACCTGATTGTGATAATTACTATACAATGTATATGCACATAAAATCATTGTATTGTACACTTTGAGTATGCCCAATCTTCATTTGAAAGTATAATGATTGAATATAATAGAAGAGAATACCTTTAACACTGGAATAATCACATGCTGAAAAAGTTCTTAGAAATTAAATATAGCAAACTCAAAATTCAACACATGAAAATTAGCCACGTAAGTCAAAAGATAGTAGAGAAAGAAAGTGTGCAAGAAGGAAAGTGTTATCATAGAACAACACTTGACAACAGAGAAGCTGAACAGTAAATAATAAGCACTAACTGAACTAAAGTTGTGATAAAATGATTAATGAAGTGAAGAAGGAACAAAGGATGCTATAAGTGTGGTATAGTTCCATCTTCCAGCATAGAAATTCAGAAAGGATAACAATAAAGAGTATGCTGAGAAATATCAGAATAGAAATACTACTTAAAAATATGCAGGGTGGGCTGGAGAGATGGCTTAGCAGTTAAGCGCTTGCCTGTGAAGCCTAAGGACCCCGGTTCCAGGCTCGGTTCCCCAGGTCCCACATTAGCTGGATGCACAAGGGGGTGCATGCATCTGGAGTTCGTTTGCAGAGGCTGGAAGCCCTGGCGCGCCCATTCTCTCTCTCTCCCTCTATCTGTCTTTCTCTCTGTGTCTGTCACTCTCAAATAAATAAATAAATAAATAATTTTAAAAAAAATATGCAGGGTGAAGTGGATGGCTCAGTGAATATAGTACTTCTCATATAAGCATGAGTACCTACATTCAAAACCCTAGAGCCCATGTAAAATGTAGGTCATGGTACATGCTCTAATACAAACACTGACCCCCACTGGGGAGGCAGAGACAGGGAATCTTTGAATCTAATTGGGTAGCTAGATGACTAGCTTAATCAGTGAACTCTAAATTCATTGAGAGACCCTGTCTTAAAGAATAATTGGGTGGCTAGAGAGATGGCTTAGTTGTTAAGGGGCAGGTCTGTGAAGTATAAGGACCCATGTTTGACTCTCCAGATCCCATGTAAGCCAGACACACAAAGGTGAGGCAAGTGAAAGGATTCTCATGCCTACTAGATGGTGCAAGCACTTGGAATTCAATGGCAGTGGCTGAGGTCCTTGTGTGCAAATTCTTTCTTTCTTTATTTCTCTCTCTCTCACTCATAAAAAAGAACAAGTGAGGACTTCCAGCAAAGATGGCAACCACATAGCTGCACTTCAAATCCTGGGAAAAGAAAGGCAAGACATTAAGGGGTCACTGGGTCTTTTAGGGGAGAGCAATCTCCAATAGATTGCCAGTGGGTGGGAACAGGGGGAGGGAAACAGGGAATCACTTATCCCCCCAAGTAACTACTGTATCCATGGCACCGCTGTGCACTGATAGATCCCTCCCTGTGGAAGCTTAGACTGCTCTTCCCATTTGCTCCCTTACTGCTCCTGCCACTGCACCATCAGCAAGCCCAGGCCCAGAGTAAATTTCACGCAAGCTGAGACTGTGTCTGTCGCTTGCACCAGCTCAGGTGCCATCCCCTACCTGTCTGTCGCACTGACCTTCCACCATTGTCCTATGGTGGGGGAGCACAGACTGCTTAAAGGTCCCAGAGTTCCCATGGCAGAGTTTGGACTGCTTCAGTGCTTGGTGCCTCAGTGTCCCTCCTAGCTTGAATGCAGGCAGCTTTGGTACATTACAGCTTGAGAGATCAGGTAACATTGGAGCACCAGGCAGGCAGTATATCAGGCAGCTTTGGCAAGCGAGAGCCAAAGGCCAGGCTGCTTGGCAACTGCCCAGACTGCCTCAGATTCCCATTGTGTTTGAGGCTAGGCTGATCCACCCACCTATGTGCCCAAAGGCTGTCATGGGCAGACAACAGTGCAAAAGAAATAACAAGAAAAATCAAATGCATGAAAACCCAGTTAGATCACCCAGTCCTACAGTGATCATACCTAATCAAAACATGGAAGAGTCATGAGGATCAAAACACCAAAATGAAGCTATGAGAAATGCAACCCTGACCAAGATACTGGTAGAACTTGCAGAAAAACAACAAACGACTGATAATTGTGTGGAAGCTGCCATCACTAAACTAAACCTAGTAGATAAGAAAATGGAAGGAGTTAAAGAACAGTTAAGAGATTTGAGAGAGAGTGAAAAAAAAAAAAAAAAGAAGAAGACCTTAAAAATCAGCTCACCATGCTAAATGAAGACATAAAGAAATGCAAGGATAAATTCCAAAAATCATCAAGAAAATCAGAAAATGATGTGAAAAGGGAGCTTGACAGAGGGATGGAAATTATACATAGAAAAGTAGTAGAAAATGCAAACTTAATTGAACAAGTCCAAAACTCTCTAGAAGCTCTCAAGAATAGAGTCAGCCATGTGGAGGATAGAAACTCTGATCTGGAAGACAAGATGGAAGAAACAGTTCGAGAGTTCAAAACTTTCAGTAAGTTCAAAAGTCCCTGTGAACAGAACATGAGGGAATTATGGAATACTTAAAAGTCCTAATATTAGGATCACTGGAATACCAGAAGGAGAATAAATTCAAACCAAAGGCATGGAGAACTTATTTAACAAAATAATTGAAGAAAACTTCCCAAGTCTCTTAAAAGAAAGACTCATGAAGATACAAGAAGGCAACAGAACTCCAAACAGACTAGACCAAAGGAGAAACTCTCCAAGACATATTGTCATTAAGACTCTAAACATTGACACCAAAGAGAAAATCCTAAAAGCAGCTAGAGAGAAACAGAACACCACTTTTAAAGGTAATCCCATCAAAATTACTTCAGACTTCTCAATGGAAATCCTGAAAGCTAGAAGGGCCTGGGAAGAAACACTGCAAAAACTAAGAACCTATGGCTACCAACCCAAACTAATCTACCCAGCAAAAGTATCCCTCATAAAAGATGGTGAACAAGAAAAAACTCAGCTTTACAATTATATAAACACAAAATCGAACCTACAGAGAGTATTTCAGGAAGTTCTCCACAGAGAAGAAACAAATAACCAAACTCAAATGCCTACAAGAAGCAGATCACCATAACCAAACTCCGAGTAGGCACAAAAAAAATTTAAAGTCCATGAAAACACCAACCTACATATACCATCACAATATGGCAGGGATCATATCAAATCTCACAGTCATTACCCTAAATATTAATGGCCTTAATTAATCCATCAAGAGGCACAAGCTAACAGGATGGATCAAAAAATTAGACCCCTCAATCTGTTGCCTTCAAGAAACCCACCTCACCACTAAAGACAGACACCTCCTCAGGGTGAAAGGGTGGAAAACAATATTCCAAGCAAATGGGAATTGAAACAAGCAGGCATAGCTATATTAATATTGGATAAAATAGACTTCAAACCAAAAATAATCAAAAAGGACAAAGAAGCCCACTTCCTACTTATCAAGGGAACGATCCTTCAAGGGGATATTACAATCATAAATCTGTATGCACCAAAAACAGGGGCACCACAGCTCATAAAACAAAACCTTCTTGACAATAAAACAGAAATAACTACCAACACCATCATAGCTGGGAACTTCAATACACCATTATCAGTAATAGATAGATCATCCAAACAGAGACTCAACAGGGAAGTAAGAGAGCTCAACAAAACCACAGATCATTTAGACCTAATGGTCATCTACAAAACTTTCCACCCCAAACCCACAGACTACAGATTCTTCTCAGCAGCCCATGGAACATTGTTTAAAATAGACCATATACTGGGTCACAAATACTGCCTCCACATATTTAGGAAAATTGACATAACTCCCTGCATGATATCAGATCACAATTCTATATTGCTAGAAATCAACAACAAAAGACCCACCAAGAATCCCACGGCACCTGGAAACTGAACAGCACACTTTTAAACAATAAGTGGATAGTGGGTGTATTAGTCAGAGTTCTCTAGAGGAACAGAACTGCTAGGATGAATTATTTTAGAAAGGGAATTTATTGGATTAGTTTACAGTAGTCCATTAGCAGTTGCAGACCCGAGAATCACTGAACCTGGTAGCTGATCAGTCCACATGGCCAGATGCCTCAGCATACCGACCCAGCACTGCATATGGTGTGAGAAAGCCTGGAGGCTTCCTAAGGAGCTGCTGGGTTTTGATCCACGTGGGTCTTCAATTGATGCTGGTCTTTAGTCTACCGTGGAATCCACACAGGAAGGTAGCGAGCAGCTCCATCAGCCAGGTAGAAGGAAGGAAGGAAGAAAAAGGGAACTCTTTTACCCAGAGCTTCCTTTTATCAAGTCCCCCTCTGAGCAGGGCCACCACTCTGGGGGAAGGGCTCACCCTGGGGAAAAGACCTCCTCCTTTAGTTGATACTTCCTAGAAGCAAACTGTGGATTACTAAACAGATCAAGTTGACAACACCTTAACTATCACAGTGGGTGAAACTAAAAATGAAATTGCAAAATTTCTAGAGTTGAATGACAGTGAGAACACATCATACCAGAACTTATGGGACACAATGAAGGCAGACCTCAAGGGAAAATTCATAGCACTCAATGCGTTCATAAAAAAGATCCCAAATCAATAACCTAACCATCCACCTAAAGACACTGGAAAAGCAAGAAAATCCAACCCAGAGAGCTCCAGCAGGAAATAAATAATTAAAATAAGAGCAAAAATTAATGAATTAGAAACCAAGGAAACAATTAAGACAATTGACAAAACAAAGAGTTGGTTCTTTGAAAAATCAAACAAGATTGACAAACTCCTGGCCAATTTGATCAAGCAAAAAAGAGAGAAGATTCAAATTAGCAAAATTCAAAATGAAAAAGGGGAGATGCCAACAGACATAAGTGAAATTGGGAGAATAATCAGGACTTATTTCAAAAACCTCTACTCCACAAAACTGGATAATTTGGAGGATATGGCTAAATGCCTGGACACATATCATCTATTCATGCTAAACTCAGAGCAGATTAATCAAATCACCTCAGTGAACCCAAAATACTCATGGAGATTGAAAAAGTGAAAAAAAAAAATCCCAAAAAGAAGAGTCCAGGACCTGATGGCTTCCCAGCTGAATTCTATCAAAACTTCATGGAAGAACTCAAACCAATCTTTCTCAAACTGTGCCACACAATTTGAGAATAGGGAAAGCTACCCAACTCCTTCTGTGAAGCTAGTATCACCCTAATTCGAAAACCAGGCAGAGATGCCACAAGAAAAGAAAACTACTGGCCTAATTCCCTGATGAACTTAGATGCAAAGAACCTGAACAAAATTCTTGCAAACTGAATCCAAAAAAAAAAAAAAAAAATCAAAAGCATTATCCACCTTGAACATGTGGGATTCATCCCAGGAACACAGGGGTGGTTCAAGATACAGAAATCTGTCAATGTAATACACTACATAAATAAGGTTAAACATAAAAACCACATGATTGTTTCGATAGATGCAGAAAAGGCCTTTGACAAGATACAACATCACTTCATGATCAAAACATTGGAGAGAATTGGCATGGTTGGTTCATATCTTAACACAATAAAGGCAATATACAAAGCTCTGAAGGCCCAAATAATACTTAATGGAGAGCTATTGGAGGAGTTCCCATTAAGATCAGGACCAAGAGAGGGTTGTCCACTCTCACCTCTGCTTTTCAATATAGTACTGTAAATCCTAGCTCAAGTAATACGACAGGAGAAGGAAATAAGAGGGATACAATTTGGAAAGGAAGAAGTTAAGTTAGCTCTATTCACTGATGACATGATTGTATATGTAAGAGACCCAAGAGACGCCATCCCAAAACTCCAGAAGGAGATCAACTACTATAGCAAAGTAGCAGGATACAAGATCAATGCACAAAAATCAGTAGCCTTTCTATATGGAAATGGTAAAGATACAGAGAAAGGAATAGTCCCATTTTCAATAGCAACAACAACAAATATACCTCGGAATAACATTAACCAAGGAAGTGTAAGATCTATACAACAAAACATAAAAACACTCAAAAAAGAACAGTCAGCGTGTCTAGTGTCAGATGGCGCTACATAGGCGACTGGGGGAAATGATCAAGATCTGTCCAAGCAACACATTGTTTAACCTAATTAGCAACAAATAACTGGATGTGATGCCCACACAAGTGCAATAGTGGTACACAGCCATGGTGAGGAATCAGTTGCTCTTGATTTGGCTAACTGATCCACTCAGTGGTACTAGACCCATAGCTGGAGCTGGGAAACAAGTCAGAACCATACCCAAGCACAAGCCCACTCTACAATATCAAGCTACCATCAATCACGGGGTATAAGAGGGCCTAAACCTACTATACTATCTATCGAAAAAGTAAGTGTTATCTCAATTTTCTGGGTGCTAACTTACTCTCCATTGGAGAATCTGCTTCTCTTTTCCAGATAGATGCAGATCCTAAGAAGAGAGCTGCCCCAACATACCTCAAAAGGGGCCCAACTGAAACTAAGGACAACTGGTGAAATAAGCAAGGGTGATGTTTTCCTGTGAACCAGATACCAGCACAAAGGGGAAGAAGATCAATGCAGAGAAAAATCAACTCCTACCAAATCAGAGAGCCAGAGCCTCAGAGGCCCCCAACACCTCAGCACGGAAGCAGACCAAAAATGAACCCAACATGGCTCAGGGAAATTTTGCGGAAGAGCGGGCGGAAAGAATGTCAGAGTCACATGTTGGGTCATGATTTGCAGAGACATTTATCATACCAATAACTGGGGGCTAACTCCACAATGCACAACCCATTTTCATTAACAAGGAGGGTCTAATGGGAAGGGGTAGATCACAGATGAGCCTAAATAATGGTACCAAACTGCCTGTATTTACTGAAAAGAAAACTAATAAATTAAATTAAAAAGAAAAGAAATGCTGGTGAGGATGTGAAGAAGTAGAAATACTCATCCACTGTTTGTGGAAATATAAGATGGTACAACCACTTTGGAAAGCAATATGGAGACTCCTGAAAAAGCTGACGAAAGATATACCAACAGACCCAGTTATTACCTTACTGGGCTTCTACCCTAAAACCTCTAAACTTTAGGCCAGAGAGATTTGCTCACCCATGTTTGTAGTGGCTCAATTTGTAATAGCTAAGACCTGGAATCAACCCAGATGTCCATCACTAGAAGAATGGATAACTAAGATGTGGTATATCTACACAATGGAATTCTATACAGCAATAAGAAAAAATGACACAATGAAATTTGAGGAAAAATGGTTGAACGTGGAACAGATCATTCTCAGTGAACTTACCCAATCACAGGAAAAAAAAAAAAGAAGTGCCACATAGTCTCACTCATCTATAGCACCTAACCTGAATCTACCCAAGATACCTTACATGCCCAGGAAGAATCTCATGGACTAGACACTAAGATGTGTGGGGATGGAGAGGAAGGCAATGGAAGGGTGGGAAACACAAATCTAGACTCAAATAGCAATGGTACCATAAAATTCTACTTCCTAAAAGGCAGACCAAGTGGCTGAACCTTCACCAGACCCTTAGTGGGAACACCTGAACCACAAGACACTAGAGAGGATATGATAAAGACTATACCTTAATCTTCTACAGCTTCCCTCTCTCTCTTTTTCTCTCTCACTCTCTCTCTTACTCTTTTATATTAGTTATCTTTTTCCTCCTTTTCTTAGAGGGCACTGTCCTGTAACTCCCAGTACCAGGAGGTAGCTATTATCCACAATGAGCTTTTGAGCAGAGAGACCTACTAGGTTTCCTAAAAGAAAGACAGATTTCTATCAGAGTACTTGATGACCCACCAAAGTTTAGTGGTAAGACCCTATTGCTGAAGGCACTTTAGATGGTTTACATGTAAAATGGAATGGCATGGCTGGAAGTTGGAAGAGAGTCAGTCCCCAGACAGTCAGCAAGTCTAGTGCCAGAAGGTGCTACATGGGCAACTGGGGGAAAATGACCAATATCTGTCCAAGCAACTCATGGTCTAACCTACATAGCAAATAACCTTTTGTCATGCCCACACAAGTGCAATAGTGGCACACAGCCATGATGGGGAACCAGCCGCTCTTGATTTGGCTAACTGATCCCCTCAGTGGTATGGGACCCATTGCTGGAGCTGGGAAACAAGTCAGAAACAAATCCAAACATAAGCCCACTGTCCATTATCAATCTACCATCAATCATAGGCTACAAGAGGGCCTACACCTATTAAATTCTCTATCAAAAAAGTGTTATCTCAATTTTCTGGGTGCTAACTTACTCTCCGTTGGAAAATCTGCTTCTCTTTTTCAGATAGATATATATCCTAAACAGAGAGCCACCCCATCATACCTCAAAAGGGCCCAGGCTGAAACTAAGAAAAATTGGTGAAACAAGCAAGGGTGCTCTTTTCCTGGTGAACAGGATACCTGCCCAAAGGGGGAAGGAGATCAACACAGAGAAAAATCAACTCCTACCAAATCTGAGAGCCAGAGCCCCAGTGGCCTCCAACACCTTATCACTGAAGCAGACAAAAGTGAACCAAATATGGCTCAAGGAAATTTTGCAGAAGAGGGGGCGGGAAGAATGTCAGAGCCTCATGTTTGGTCATGATATACAGAGACATTTATCTTACCCATAACTGTCGGCTAACTCCACAATGCATGACCCATATACCTCAACAAGGAGGGACCAAGGGGAAGAGGTAGGTCACAGATGAGCCTAATAATGCTACTAAAGTGACTGTATTTGCTGAATACAAAACTAATTAATAGAAAAAAAAATTTAAGTAAGTTAAAAATCACTCCAGACTTCTAACTGAGGGGCATCTTCCTAATGAATAGGAACTAGTTCCAGTTGATCAGAAGTTAGCAATGTACATCAGACTATCCAATAATACAAGGACAGCTGAGAAATGGCCTCAGCCTTGAGTCTCAAAATACAAAACTACTGAAAGGGTTGTTGAATTCTGAAATGGAAAATAGATATTAGAAATATGTAAAAAAAATCTTTAGAGTTAGCATTTTGGGGAAAAACACCCAAATTGGATATGAAAAGAAAATATCGTTATAAGGTTCCATTTATTTCAAGTAAGACATTTTTTTTCAAATCAGGGAAATTACACACTTTGTTGGTATGACCTAGAAGATAGTCTGAGACAAAGATAATGTAAGATTGCCTGAAAGTCACAGGTGAATCTCCTCTGTTAGTAAGTTTACCTCCTTCTGAGTCTGTACGTAACTTGCTGCCTAGGTGGGGGAAGCCAGGAAACTATGGAGGGAGGGCTCAGCAGTTGCACAGATAGTGGTGACAGAGATCCAGCGCTAAGGCAGGACAGGGCAGTGGATATGAACATAGGAAGATGAATGCCTGGGAATTTGTTTTTCAGGTTTTTCTTTCAATTGTTAAATGCTGACAATGTAGTAGAGAGAAATAGAAAGGCAGATTATTTTTTAATGCTGACATGTTGCCTCAAGCTTTTGATTCTAAACAAACCAAGGAAAAGCAGCTTTTCTTTCTTCAGTGAGTACGGGTCTTCCTTGACAGACACCCTCTTATTTGAGAATAAACTGCATTGGCAGCAGTAGTTAGTGGCAGCAAAGAAGTCCCTAAGCCAGAGGGCCCTGCCTGGAGCACCAGCAAGGACTGAGAGTCATAGCCTCTGGCTCACAGACTGGTTAAATTCCACAGAACGTGTTCTTTTTGTATTTTGAATAATGCATTTGTAATGGGCTTTATGGTATTTGTAAAAGGTCTTAGCAAATTTTGTCAAATGAATATCTATTCTCACAATGAGAAAACTATCAGAAGGAAATTGGGTTAAAGAAATTATATAAATAGCAAGGAGAAATACAGAGAACCACATCATTAATCATTCGAATGAAAATTCCAGTTTGGGGAGTTATAGGAAATGACAAAAAATTCTAATTATTTAGTAGAAAAGTGTGACAAACTAATATAATGCTATGGAATGAATATAAAATCATTTTAAAAGGTCTAAAATGCTGTGTAAATGTTAATTTTTATTATGAAACATTGCCATGACACAAAGAAACTCAGGGTTGTTTATTTGTTTCTTTGTCATAGACTGTTGTTTGTGGACTCAGTAACCACCCACCTTAATTCTAACTAACAAAAGCTGACTTTATTTGTGTGGCTGTGTGTGTTACTGAAAACAAGTAGGTAAACCAAAGGCCACCTGTCTGTTGTTAGCCAGCATAGGTCCTGCTAATCACTGACAGGGTAGAAGTCCCATATGGGCATCAAAGAAGCATCAAGGAGACTTGGGGAAGGTGCTTCCTGATCTTGCCAGCCTCCTTCTTCTTGACTAGAAGTGAATATAATGTTGCAGGTGGTTCTAACCTTAAGCTGACCAACAAGAGACCAAGGAAAGAGCAGAATGCTTAGCCCCATCAATCATAAGCCAAAATTAATGTTGCAATTATCAGAATAAGATAAAGGATTCCACTGATGGTTTTAACCACTGTTGGAGGTTCTGTTAGTCTCCTATTATTCTAGCATTTACCTGAAAGAACTGAACCATGCTGGAAAGGGAGAGAGATCCATAATGACAAGTGTGTGAGTGAGTGCAACAGGCAAATCAGGACACAGACGGTGACAAAGGTGGCATACTAATATTTATATCATGTTGTTCTTCATAGTAGTTAGAAATGGGCCACTCAGAGGAAGGATAGATGGCTAAGTGGGTAAAGAACTTGCTATAGAAGCTTGATGGCTTGATTTTGTATCCCCAGAGGCCATTTAAAGTCAGATGCAGTAGCATGTGCTTGTGATCCCAGCATTTCTATGGCAAGATGGGAGATATAGAAAGGACAATGCCTAGAAGATTGCAGGCCAGCTTACCTGGCATATACAGGGGAAATCAACAGAGACCTTATATTAAATGAAGTGGGAGGGAAGGACCAACACCTGAGGTTATCCTCTGGCCTCCACACTTGCAACATGCCACATGATCTCTATCTCTCTCTTTTACATACACATACACAAACACAGACACACATATACCATGCATAAATAAAGAAAAGAGTGACTCAATTTATTTCAACAACTCAAAGAAAGTGAAACCAAAAACCATCTAAGATGAGACTTCCGGTTAAGATGGCAGTGTAGGTACAACGCCAAAGCAGCCTGGGGGGGGGGGGAGGACTCAGTAAAATACACACTTTTACTAAAAAGTGAGGTGTATAGGAAATTGAAGCAGCAACAGAGAAGTAGAAGAGATCCAGAGCATCCAGAGCCCGCACAGGCTAGCAAAAGCAGCCTCGGCAGCTCCGCCAACCATAGCAGCGGCGGTGGCGCACCAGAAAGCCACAAGGCTCAGCTCCAGCCACAGGAAAAGCCAAGTGTGGGAGCTTCCACTCACACCAGAGCTCTCCACAACTCAGGAAACATAAAGGGAGAGCGGCAGTGAGCAATGAAGGAGCAGAACAAAAGGTAGAAGAACATGTGGAACAGCGAGAGAACTAGAGAAGCTGCGGCTCCCTCCCCCCCACCACAGCCTGTGCCCAGCTTCAGTAAACAGAGCAGCAGTCCTGGGACCCGGCCACACCAACTTGAGCCAACAGCGGGACCCAAGAAGGAGCAGAGTCCGGCAACAACATCAGTGGCTCCGGCACCAGTAACAGCGGCCCCAGCAGCAGCAGATCCAGTAGCAGCAGCAGCGGCAGACCCAGCAGCATCAGCTTCAGTGGCAGCAGTGGCAGTGGACCCAGCAGCAGCAGCTTCAGCAGCAGCAGTGGTGTCAGCAGTGACAGCTACAGCAGCAGCAGTTCCAGCAGCAGGGGTGCTGATCTGCAGGGCCACAGTTGCCCTGCAGGAAAAGCCAGTGCCCAGCTCCAGAATTCAGAACAGCAGCCCGACGACCCAGGCAGCAACTTGAGTGAGACCAAAATCATCCAAGGTAACTGGAATTGCACCAGGGAAGGGTCTCACTTGGTCACAAGCTGACTTGGTTCCCTCAACAGACCAGAAATCTTAACCTCTTTGTTGATAGAGGATCTGGTTGTTATAATACCTACTCTTGCATACATACTTGCATACATACTTGGGGCTGTTTTTGATTGAATGTGTAGAGTGTTTAGTTAACTTTTAGAATCTACCTGCATTTTGTTCCACTCAGCCTACTTGAATACTCCCATATCAGGGAAACTCAACTCCTAGGAACACCTTTGTAGATACTCTGAGAGTCTTAAGAGCCACATCTAACAACTTAAGCTCCTACCCTGAAAATATATATCATCAAATCAGTTGATACAGCTAAGAATACCCAGCTTGCTAGAAAATCCAAGCATTAACTTAATCCAAGATCCAAAAATATATACATTATAACACAAGAAACACTAAAAAGCAAGACAATATAAATACACCTAAAAGTATTAATGCATCAGAAATGACCTCCAGTGAGAACAAGTTAGAGGAAATGCCTGAGAAAGATTTCAAAAGAATGCTTGTAAATATGTTCAAAGAGGTCAAAGAACAAATCAAAGAAGAAAACAAAAAGGAATCAAAGAGGAAATCAAAGAAGATGCAGGACACCAATTTAATGAAATAAAGAAGACAATACAAGACATAAATAAGGAAATAGAAATAATAAAGAAAAACCAGTCAGAATTACTAGCAATGAAGAACATTTAATGAAATTTAAAAGTCTATAGAAAATCTCACCAGTAGAATGGATGAAGGAGAGGACAGAATATCTAAGCTAGAAGACCAGGTGGCAGATCTAATACAGTCCAACAAAGAGAAAGACAAACTTATAGAAAAGTATGAGTGGGAATTTCAAGATCTTCAGGACACTATGAAAAGATCAAATATAAGAATTCAGGGCATAATAGAAGGAGAAGAATTCCACTACAAAGGCATAGTAGGAGTCTTCAACAAAATCATAGAAGAAAATTTCTCCCAAATTGGGAAAGTGGTGCCATAAATCATCTAAGTCATTCACACAACCAATATCTTTGAATATGCTGTTCTCAGGACATTCTCCAAGTATGCTTTTTCAAATTTCAAAGATAGGGAAATGTTGGGCCTAAAGAGGCCTTGACTCAAGGCCCAGTGGAACTTCCTGAGCCTGGCTAGAGTTTTGTGACCTGTCTTTGGCCTATAACTTCCATATAAGGATGACTCAGCGAGACCTGGCCTGAAACCGTCTCTGCCCAACTACTGCTAACGTGGCATGGCATTGGCCCTACAGAGTGCCAGCCATGAAGATATGGCCGCCCTAGTTTGTGCCCCTCAACAGGCCTCTGGGGGAAAGGGAATGTCCTGTTTGGGTGCAGTAAAGAAGGTCATTTTAAAATAGAGTGCCCCATCTGGGCCAAGAATGGCCAAGCAATTCCTATAGCCCCAAATTTGCCTCACATGCCCTGCCCCCGATGTAAGAAGGGGTTCCTTTGGGCCAAGGGTTGAAAATCCAAGTTCAGCCTTCAGGGTGAGTCTTTAAACTCTTCCAGGGGCTATTTCCAGCCCATTAAACAAGGGGAAGAAGGTGGTTAGGACACATGGGACCATGCCCCTGATTCCAGGATTAAGGCCAAAAATGACCTTGATGGTTGCTGAAACAACTTTCAAGTTCTTCATTGACACTGGGGCCAACTGCACTGAAAGGAGGAAGTCCCTCCATGTCAGTTAGTCACTGGTCCACTTTTACTTGGTATGGACGGACAGTCAACATCCTGGGAAACAGCCAACTGGCAGCCCTGAATTGATGCTAACAGTAACTGTTGGGAGGTGTGCCCTCTGGTGGTGTCTGTCCTAAGGGCCAACCTCCTAGATCAGGATATACTTGGAGAAGCTAAGGCTTACATCACCACTGATCACAAGGGCTTCTATGAGGGGATACTAGACCAGGAAGGGTATGAACAACAGTTTGAGCAAGGACGGGCCAGCTTCCCTAACTACACAGATGACCTTCATTTTGAAAAGATTAGACAAAAACACTCTTGGGTCCACCCCCAACTCTAAGGGCCACTGCTCACCCCCCAGTGCCAAAAATTAGATGGGTACCTGGGGACCCCATGTGGGTTGAGCAGTGGCCTATACCTACCCCTAAACTCCATCATCTTCATATGTTAGTTAAACAACAGCTAGCTTTGGGACATATATGGCCTTCAATGAGTCCTTGGAATTCTCTTGTTTTTGTTACAAAAAAGCCTAATGAGGCTGGAGAGATGGCTTAGCAGTTAAGCGCTTGCCTGTGAAGCCTAAGGACCCTGGTTCAAGGCTCGATTCTCCAGGACCCACGTTATCCAGATGCACAATGCATCTGGAGTTCATTTGCAGTGGCTGGAAGCCCTGGTATGCCCATTCTCTCTCTCGCTCTCTGCCTCTCTCTCTCTCTCTCTGTGTCACTCTCAAATAAATAAATAAAAATAATTTTTTTAAAAGCCTAATGGTTCTTGGAGACTTTTACATGATTTAAGAAAAATAAATGAGAGGATGATACCTTTTGGGACCCCCCCCCCCAGAGAGGACTCCCTTGGATTCCGGCCATCCTCAACACTTATTATTTAACTATTTCTTTTCTATCCCATTATATCCAGACAATGTTGAAAAATTTGCATTTTCCATGCCCTCAATTAGTTTTTGTGGGCCAGACTTGAGGTTTGAATGGATGGTCCTTCCCCAAGGCATGGCCAATAGCCCCCTATTTGTCAGTACTATATGTTATATCTTTTCTTCTTTGATTGGCCATTCTGATATTCTATTCTATATTTATATGGATGATATAATCTTGGGTTGTTCCAACCCATCTGATTTCCAAGACCTTACTGCCAAATGTCTTGCCCTTTTACAGGCCAATGACTTTAAGGTAGCCCCTGAAAAGATTCAGACTGTCCCTTCCTTTAAGATTTTGGGCTCTGTACTATCCCTTGACACTGTTTCTCCTGTCAAACCCCAACTTCATATTCAGGATTCTTATACTCTGCCCCAGCTCCAAAAGATATTGGGAGAAATTAATTGGATGAGGCCTTGGATACCCATAACTACTGAAGAGCTGTCCCCTTTGTTTGACCTGCTAAAGTGTCCTAACCTCTCCTCTCAGGTATTTTTGTCCCCTTGTCATCAACAAATTCTTCATAAAGTCCAGAAGGCTATAAATACTGTGGCCCTAAAGAGGTTTGATCCTGACTTACCCATCTCCCTGTACATTTTCTCTGGAGAAACATTATGTACTGCACTGTTGGCTCAGGAAGGTGAGCCCATCCAATTTGTTCACTTTTTGATTGGTGGGACCCCCCCCCCCGAGTTTATTATATAACCAATCAGATTCCTGATTGCATTACCAAGGACAGAGACACCTCTGTCCAACTAGGGTACAGAACCTCATCTTATTGTCACCCCCTTTAAGATAACAGATTTCACCTGGCTTCAGAGAAATAATAACAAAGTTGCTATGGCTCTTGAGGGGTTTCTAGGTAAAATTGATTGCCATTATGGCCCCCACAAATGGATGAGTTCTTTCTCCAAGTTACAATGGAAGCCCCCCAGGCTTTTTCTGTCTCAACCTAACCCTGACTTTCTTACCATGTTTACCGATGGAGGGCACCTGGGGACTTCCCTAGTCATTTACCTTCCCTTAAAACAGGATAAGGAGCAAATACCCATAAAGTCAATCTCCCATGAGGTTGAAGGATCAGCACAGTTCAAAGAACTATTTGCTGTTGTCCTTGCATTAGACACTATACAAGAGTCATTCAACTTATTCCCTGACAGCCTTTATATTGCTAATTTATTACCTAACCTGGTTGATGCCCATATTTGACTGGACTCCAATCCTATATCTCCTCTGATGATTCAAGTTATTCCCTACTCAAACAAAGAGTTAACCCCATTTTTCTTCAACATCTCAGTGGTCAGCAAAACTTACCTGGATTTCTCTCTCAAAGAAACAATTTGGCTGATAAAATGGTTTCTATGCTTCAGTATAATACTATTACAGAAGCTACATGCTTCCACTTATTGACCCATGTCAACTGGAGAGGTCTCAAACACAGGTTTCCATAGGTACCAGTCAAGGACCTTAAATAAATTGTCCAGACTTATAAGTCCTGTCAGCCTTTCCTCCAAGTACCTCCCCACTTCAAACTATAAGAAGCAATCCTCAAGGGCTCCACCCTAATCATCTGTGGCAAAGGTTGTTACACATTATTCTCTATTTGGAAAGCTTCAATATATTTTTCTTTCAGTCAATACCTTTTCCCGTGCCTGCTAGGCATCGGCACATGCCGGGGAAAAGTCTAAACATGCTATTAGCCATATGCTTCAATGCCTTGCCAACCTTGGATTACCTGATCAGAGCAAAACTTATAATGGCCCCTGCTTTGTAAACAAGGCTTTTGTAAATTTTCTCCAGACCTGGAGAATCTCACACTCCATAGGCATCCCATATAAACCCCGGGGTCAAGCAATCATAAAAAGATATAATTAGACTCTCAAGTCTCAATCAAAAAACAAAAGGGGGTGGGGCTGGAGAGATGGCTTAGCGGTAAAGCGCTTGCCTGTGAAGCCTAAGGACCCCGGTTCGAGGCTTGGTTCCCCAGGTCCCATGTTAGCCAGATGCACAAGGGGGCGCACGCATCTGGAGTTCATTTGCAGAGGCTGGAAGCCCTGGCGTGCCCATTCTCTCTCTCTCCCTCTATCTGTCTTTCTCTCTGGGTCTGTTGCTCTCAAATAAATAAAAAAAAAATTTAAAAAGAAGGGGGGGAATCCTTAACCCACATGACCAACTAAAAAAGGCATTATTTACCCTAAATATTTTAAATTTTTCTAAAGAGGATAAACAATTATCCCCTTTTCAAAAACATTGGTACTCATCCGTTACCTACAGTTCTATCTGGGTAAGATGGAGGGACACATTGACTGGGGTCTGGAGAGGACCAGACCCACTCCTCACAGCAGGGAGAGGGTTTGGATGTGTCTTCCCTCAAGATAAAAAAAAAAAAAAAAAAAAAAGACCAATTTGGATACCTAAAATATTTATCCCAAGAAGGGGATATGACAATCTCCTCTCCAGGGAGTGTTCCACCCCTGAGGACTGTTTCTCTGTTTTTTCCCCAGAAACAATCAGAGATGTGGATGCTACTGTTTCTCCTGGTGCTAGCAACACTCACTCTGCCCTACTACTGCTAACGTGGCAAAACATTATTGGCCCTTATACCTCACCCCGACCTAAGATCCCTACCCTCTCTTTCAATGCTATATAAGCACCTGCCTGATACAATAAAATGAGATCCTACTTCGACAAGTCTCCCAACTCAGTGTATTTCTCTCCAGTGACTAGGAGGGGTCTGGGTCATGGACACTCTCCATCCCACTCAGCCCCAGGGAGAGACTGGTGGGACCAGTTCTGGTTCTCCCACAGCCCTACCTGCCAGAATATCCAGCAGGGAACTCCTATGGATCTTCACAAAAACTTGATATACTTAAATTCTACTTACAGTACATGCCTTTGGAAATCCAGAGGGGAAAAGCTAATTTCTGCTGAATAGAAGTGGCTTCCCTCAAGGAGTTAGACAGCCAAATCCCATAAGGGCACAGACCCAACAATGTGGCACATCACACTTCAGGAGAGAATGAGACCACAAACTTCCAAAGCTGAGCACCCAAAATATTCTGTCCCAGGAGAACACAGTCAGCACAGGGGAAGGAGGAGAGAAGCAAACCTCCTGGAGCAGTGTGTTCCTGACCAAGGAAGGACTATTGCTTTTCCTGGGTATCTACTGGGTATTTCGGGGATTTCCAAAATGCCTAAACCTATAGACATTAAAATTGCTCTCTATCCACCCACCCATTCATTCATTTATTCATCAGTGGCTTTCCTTGCTCTCATTTGGGGCCCTTATTTCTTTCTCTTGCTTCCCTTCCCTTCATTCTGCCTCTTTGCTTCTGTCCTTTCTTGTAAACATTACTATCTCTTCTACAGCAGAGTGGGTTGTGACCTATCCCTTCAAAGAGCACAGTCCCTGGGGAGACAAGGATGCACATGATGATCACACTAGCCATGAGCACTCCAGGATTACAGACAGGAAACACCATGCCTGCCTGAACCATGTGTAAGATGCTTCCATATGAAGACACCCTAATGAAAATGAAAATGATACACACTGAAAATGCAATATTACTTTATGAAATAAGTTACTTTCAAAATAACTGGATAACTCAACACTATAAGATATTTTCTTCCAAAGTACTTACTTATGTTCCAGGTCAAGATCCAGGCCTTAGAGTTACCTTCCCTTATCTATGTCAAGAAACTCCTGAGCTCATCTTATTTTAACTTGTCCTTGCTTGTGTACATTCACTTGAGCATGGATACTTGGATTCTGTTTCCTCTTTCTCTTGCAGACTTTAACAAAAACTAATAGTGAGTACTTGGTGTGCATGACCTGATGCATACATGGTGCCAGGTGCTCTCCATGCTCTGGGACATCACTAAGCCAAGTTGACTCTCTGTCTTCAAAACAGCATAGAGTCTCATGAGACAGAAACAAAAATTAGGAACACAAACAAATATGATCATACAAATTGAAGCACATGCTTTCACAGACTTGGATTCAGTGGTAGGAAGAAACTGAATCAGACACTCTTCATGAGGAGAAATATGAAAGAGGCCTATTACAGAACTGTGGGCAGGGGGCGTGAGCTTGACTAGGCTTAGGGATGCCCAGAGATCTGATGAATATAGTAACTGGGTATATCCACAAGAGTATTTCAAGATGATATTAGTGGCTAGAAAGTTTTCTTAGTGATTAAGGCATTTGTCTGTGAAGTCTAAGAACCCAGGTTTGGTTTCCCTGTACCCATGTAAGTCATGTGCACAAGGTGATGCAAGTATCTGGAGTTCATTAGCAGTGGCTAGAGGCCCTGGTGTTACCATTCTCTCCATATATAGATGTCTCTTTCTCTCTCTCTTTCTCCCTAAAATTATAAATAAGTAAAAATATTTTTTAAAAAGAGAGATTAGCATTTGAATCTATAGTCTGATTAAGCTTCATGTTCTCTTCCTTGAGTCAGGATATCTGTTTCCTGTTGTCATCAGAGTTCCTGGTTCCCTGAGCCTTGGGTTCTGGGACCTGTACCTAAAATGCCAATGTTTCCCAGGCCTTTGGCTTTAGTGTAAACTATATCAAGGGCTCTGTTGAGTCTCCAACTCACAGGTGGAAGTCTTCTCATTCCTCACCACCACTAAAGTCAATTCCCATGGAAGTCTCCTTGCATAACTACTTGTAACTAATGGCTCTGATTGTCTGAAGAAACTTGCCTAGTTCAAGAACCATAAAAATGAGACTGGGTGGGCAAGAGGTATATACATGTACACTAAGAGAAGCAGCTTTGTGAAGTTTAAGGACATACAAGAAGTCAGAGGTGGAGCACTGTGTGCTAATGGGGACTGAAGGCAAGTGTGCAGGATCAGAAGACTCATCTTTGCAACAACTGGCTGAGACAGAGCTCAGGATTGTACCCTCTGCACACAAAGAAAGCAAGACCCAAGCTGGCTGAGGAGCACAGACTCCTGTGGAAAGATGTGCAACTTGTGTGTTCAGCCATAAATCACCTGTTTTACTTGAGTTTCCTCCCAAGTTCCTCTTGTCTTACCTTAGCTGCTCTTACTCTGTGACATACGTGCACAGCCTGACCAGAACAGAGTAAATGAACTTAGAAATAATAGGACAGGGAAGTCAGCACCACAACCAGGTGGGCCACACCCAGCAGCAGATGAAAAGCAGAATAGGCTCAAAGTTCGGCTGGTGGTTGGGATCACAGGCCATCTTGGTAAGATCCTTGGCTTGAGCTTATTTCTATATTTTTTGGTCCAAAATTATTTCTTTGATTTTTCCCCTTAAAATTATTAATACTTAATGAAACATTGACTAATTATATAACCTTGGAATTTATTAAGTTAGATAAAATGAACATCGAAGGATAAAGATCTCCAGTACACACGAAAAAAATAATTGATTCCACAATGATGTTTGAAAGATAAACCAGCTCCTATCAGGCTAACAACACAGGAGCACTGTTAAAAGATTACTGCATTTTGAATTCTAGTTATTTGCAATGAAAAGGAGGATAAACTTAATAGGTAACATCTGGTCACAAACATAGGCTGAGATACTGATGGAATACCAAGTTGGAACTTTATATATGAAGAAGTGTTTCCACTTGGAGGTGAGGAGGAGAACCAGGAGGAAAATAAGAGTATAAGGAAGTATGCATATAGGCAAAGATAATATCCATGTATGAAAGTGTCAAATGACATCTATTATTTTTCCCAATGAATAATAACAATAATAATCCTACATAAGAGAGCTAATGAACTAATCACATTCCTACATGCCAGTAAAACTCGAATTAAATAACATATGAAGATTAATTAATTGAATCATATAACAGTTCTTTCTTGACAAACTCCCTTTGGCATACTTGTCACCATATATTCTGTGTTATTTTAATGTGGGTATGGTGTGCATGCATGTGTGTGTATGCTTGTTCATATGTATGTGGGCATAAAAATGGGTACAAGTGTGTGTGTGTGCACCTGTGTGTGGAAGCCAGAGGTCAATATCAAGTGTCTTGCTTAATATCTCTCTACCTTTTCTATTGATATGGCTCTTATACTGAACCTATAGCTCACCAATTTGGCTATACAAGTTAGCAGATATTTTAATTAGAATATCTACTAGTCAGTAGATGAATGCAGAAATTGTGGAGCAAAGGACGATCACATGAAGATATTGAGAAAATGAAGGGATAGAGCTGGTAGAACTAGCCTGACACTGCTAAGAGGACATGGCTTCTCAGGGAGCACTCTGGGGCTTTGTAAAAAGGAATTGCTCTTTCTGTCTATCATCTATCTGTCTGTCCCTCCCTCCTTCCCTTTTCCTCTGACCCCAACACATATCACTTGCGTTAATTTACAGTGTTTTGTGATGAAGAATGATGGAGATGAACCAAAAAGTATTACAGGAAAAAAGCAAAAACATGATTTCTGAACCATAAAATTCAGGAGAGAAAAAAACTACCAGAGTTGAATCAACATAAAGCTGAGAGCTGAAACTGACCAGTTTTACCCTTGTGCCCAGTAATCAAAAGAATCAGCAACCAGGAAACAAGTTCATTTGCAGTATGTGCTTTGTGTGAAACATTACCTACCCGGGAGATGAAAGCCCTTATTTACCTCAGTCCTGAAACAAAAATCCAATTCTAGTTATTATCATTTTATTATCTGAAAGTCAGTCACAGCTTTTAGGTTATAATTTTTTAAAAAAAAAATATTCAGCTATTTATTAGAGAGAGAAAAATATGTGTGCACTAGGGCTTCTAGCGATTGCAAACAAACTCCAAATTCATGAGCCACCTGTGCACTTGGCTTATGTGGATACTGAGGAATTGAACCTAGAACCTTAGGCTTCACAAGTAAGTGCCTTAATTGCTGAGCAATCTCTTCAGTCCAGTTACCAAAATTTTGACTTAACTATAAATATTAATCAAATTTCAAATAAAAACTTACTTTAATACTTTCATTATAATTTAATATTCACTTTAAATTCACTTTATATTTAGCATATCTTGGAATTCAATAACCTACAGTAGTGTTCAAAGTATTTGAATTATTATAGAACCCTGGCCAAATGTGCAATGACCTGGATTTATGGAATGTCACCTGGTGAAGGGATTGGGTTAGAAGAATTAAACTTCCAATAACACTGTAAAGATTACATGGAGTTTACAGACTGACTATGAAATACATTATTTTACAGTACCAGTGGCTTTGAGAAATAGAGACAATGGTTTGGGGAGGAGGGACTAAAATTGGAGAAGTAATAGAATAAAATCAAAAGTAGACATCTAAGATGAGTGATATCCCATGACAACACAGTGTGTAGTTAATTCCACAAAGCTGAGGAAGGAATGATTGCTGAGGACAGAAGAATCCCAGTAATCATTCCTTGAGGAATAAGAAGTTGGCTATTGGGGCTGCAGAGATGGCTTAGTGATTAAGGAAGTTGCTTGCAAAACTTAAGGACCCAGGTTTGATTCCCCAACACCCATGTAAACCAGGTGGTACATGCATCTGGAGTTTGTTTTCAATGGCTAGAGAGCCTGGTATGCCCATTATCTCTAGCTGCTTCTCTCTCTTTCTCAAATAAATAAATAATGCTTAACAAAAAAGAAGTTGGCTATTGAGTTCCAAGGAGGTGTAATTTTACAGATGGCTTTTCTGAAGATGAAGCCTGTGTTTTGATAACTCTTCTGTGCTTTCCATAGAGATACCTGAAGAGTCTATTAAACTAAGGATGAAAGAAATATGATCACAATTTCTATTACTCATACAATATAAGCATGGTATATTTTGTGTGCATGTACATTTACATATGTACATATACACACAGAATCTCAATAACTTTACATTATAAAGGTTTACTTCTTTCTCATTTTACTTACCAACTACAAATTTCTGTGGGTCAGCTAAAGACTGCCATGGGTCAGCTCCATGTGTAGACCCATTCCAAGAATGCAAGAGAGGGCTTATTCGAGACATTCTGATGTGTTGGAAAAGTAGAGAACAGAATTTGAAAAATACACAATATGGTTCCACATCCCCATTCAGCCCATTCTGTTCCCCATGTCCTCTCAGCCCAGAAAGGCAGAGAGTGAGTCTCTTCCTATAGGTGACAGGTCTTCAATCCTCTCACAGGAAACACTTAATGTAACAGTCTCTGCAAGGCATTAAACTGTTTTTTATAACCACTAATATCAGTGAAAATGAGCAAACTATAGCTACAAAGAACAACATACCAGAAATGCTTACTTAAACAATAATACACAACAATAAAGAATGCATACAGTAAGTTTAAATTTATATAAAAACAAAAGAAAAAGTTCAAAATATTTTTAGGGATGTATATGTGGGGGTAAATCTTTTATAAGGGAAGAAAAATTATTATACTGGTTAGGATGATAGTAGGAGAGGAAGGATTGTATATTGATCATGGTTCTCTAGAGGAACAAAACCAATAGAATGAATATATATTATGAAGGGGATTGCTTAGGTTATCTTACAGGACACAGACTGGACAGTGCTGTCAGTGGACTAGAGAACCCAGTAGCTGCTGGATACCTCAACAGTCCCAGTCTGACACTACAGTTTCCTGAAGAGTCACTGTTTTGCAGCCCACACTGAAAGGCTGATGAATCTGGGTTCCAATGTCTATGAAGGATAGCAGCAAGAGGGTAGATGCACTTGCTAGCAAGTAGCATGAGCAGCCAGGCAAAAGGCATTATGTTCTCCTGGAGATTCTTCATATGTGATCCACTACCAGAAAGGCTGCCTACTCTG
Organism: Jaculus jaculus; assembly: GCF_020740685.1. Taxonomy (NCBI): domain Eukaryota; kingdom Metazoa; phylum Chordata; class Mammalia; order Rodentia; family Dipodidae; genus Jaculus; species Jaculus jaculus. The sequence goes on along the minus strand of NC_059103.1, from coordinate 59,799,136 downwards.
GAGAGCATGAATCATTTCTAGAAACTTCCTCACACAACAAGTGATAAGTCTCTTCCTTGATTCCAACAGAACTTAACCAGCACAATTAGACTGGACTTTCATGTTTTCAGTAATTTCCTATATTAGTAGTAAGCATTGTGTCTATAATGATATATCTTTTTAATTTTATTTATTTTGTGTGGTGGTGTAAGCAGACTAGGGTATCTTGTTGCTACAGACAACACCTGATGTTTGCACTGCTTTTGGAAGTTCAGCTTATGAACTGAACTCCAAGCCAGCAGGCTTTGGAAGCAAGCACCTGTAACCTTGGAGCCACCTCCCCAGCCCCAGAAGTGTTCATAATTGTCATTGTCTATATTTCTAATCTAAGTGTGGAGATATATATATTTTGCATGCATATATATATATACAGGAAATGTGTAGGCAAGCAGAGTCTTCCACTTGTATAGACTGAAGATGAAAATGCGAAACACTCCAAGGCTGCATGAGCAACTCATGATGACCATGACTTCTGCATAGACTACTCAAAGGAAGATCCTGTCCATTGGGGAAAGGGTGCCTGCTCAGTGTGCAAGCAGAGCAGAAATAATCTGGTCCCAGGAGACCTTGCTCAGGTCCTGTCTTTCACTCAGGAGCTCCTGATCCTAAGCCAGGGGCTCATCTTTACCAATTGTATCCTGCTTCTCTGTTTTGACCGTAACTGTCCTTCAGATTTCACTGACAACAAAGGGCCAATATGTACATGGAAGGCACCTCAGGGAAGTGTGCAGAAAAGATGTCGGCCTTCCCTCCCTTTCTGTGCTCAGAAGGAGAGAGGGGCCCATAGGAAGAGCCGCTCTGCAAGAAAGAGTGTTTAGGGCTGGAGAGATGGCTTAGCGGTTAGGCGCTCGCCTGTGAAGCCTAAGGACCCTGGTTCGAGGCTCGGTTCCCCAGGTCCCACGTTAGCCAGATGCACAAGGGGGCGCACGCGTCTGGAGTTCGTTTGCAGAGGCTGGAAGCCCTGGTGCGCCCATTCTCTCTCTCTCTCTCCCTCTATCTGTCTTTCTCTCTGTCTCTGTCGCTCTCAAAAAATTAAATAAAATATTTAAAAAATAAAAATAAAAAAAAAGAAAGAGTGTTTATAGAACTCTCAGCTCTCCCCAAGGCATGTATTTGTGTACAGGGATGCCTGGGCTCAGGCTCTGCACTGATGGCCACTTTTCACAGGTGGCATCCTCTCTGGAACTCTGCATTAAACAAGTCCCAGAAAAGTACGTGGGTGGAAACTTGAGGGTCAAGATCAATAAATGCTGAATTGTATAATGTGACAAGGTAGTACTCTAAAAGATGATGCAAAGGACAGGTTGCAGTAGATGAGTGAGAAAGAAAATGTGTGAGAGGAAGAGAAAGACAGTTTGGTACAGTGTATTTTAAACCAGCTCAGAGTTAAAGGCTAAGTGAGAATGTGGTGAGATGGACTATACGTAGGGGCAGTGTAGACAATGGATGCTGCTTTGTTTGGTTTCAAATTCTTAACTGAAGTCATGGGTGAAAGAACAAAGCAATGGCAGCCACCATGAAAACAGGAAAGAAGTGATGAATTTATAAATTTATGTAGGGTATTCAATATTTGCCTTGTGAAGAAATTAATTCTTTAGGAATAGTCTACATGTAAATTCAAATTATAATGAGAAATTTGTTTGTGGGGTAGAGTATATCCTTTATTCCATGATATTCCATGATATTCCGTGTCTATACTACAAATTACAGAATTATCACAGTAGTGTGCTATTAGGATTTGAAGGGCTGTGTGAATTAGGCAGGAATAAGTCATGAAAACGCACAGGTTTAGGTAATTATCAAAAGGCTTATGTGAGCATACAAAGGAAAAATTCGAGCACTTTGCTCTCCTTGGGGAGGCCTATGGGGCACAAGGCACCCAGAACTGGTGCAGACAGTTTAATTGTACATCTGCTTTTCTCACTGTGCCCCAAAACATTCCAATGTCCCTAGCACTAATTGAGTCAAAAGGGACCTTCATTAAATAAAGTAAATCATTGGCTGGAGAAATGGCTCAGTGGGTAAAGTGCTTGTCACATGGACATGAAAACCTGAGGGTGGATCCCCGGAATCCACAAAGCCAGATGTGGTGGTGCACACCTGTAGTCCCCGAACTGGAAAGGTGAAGACAGGGGATCCCTGGCACTCACTAGCTAGCTAGTCTAGTTGAATTGGTAATCTCCAGACAGAAGGAGAAATTCTGTCTCAGTCAAGAAGGTGGGGAATGACTGGGGCATGCACACATGCATGTGCACTGGCACATATGCATACACACACTAAACAAAACATATGCATAAGCATGCACATACAAAATAAACCAAATCAATCATGAGTTGTTCAGAGAAGTGACTTTTTAGCTGACTATTTGTAGGAGGAACTAAAAATAATGGAATGTTTGGGGCTTGTCATAAACTCAATTTAAAAAAAAATTTAAAAACTGAGGGAAGAAAATGAGATAAGAGGATTCTTATTCTTGAGGATTTCTTTAGTTCAGTAAAACTGAGTCGTCATAGTCTTCTGCAAATTCATACTCAAAAGGATGAGATGGGTGCTGAATGAGACCTTCTGCAATGAGACTTGATGGGCTAGCTCCTTTAAATGCAAGGCTTCTAATTTCACCAAAATAACAAGTTGGACAGTAGAAAATCATGGAAAATTTTTGTACCTAACACTTTATAATCTTAGTTCTTAAAAGTAAAAAGTAATATATATTCCTTTTTATTTTATTTTATTGGCTGAACAGATAAAACGTGATAGTCCTAAGTTTAGCTTGATTATGGAATACTGAGTTCAGATACACAGTTATGATGCATATACTAAGGTAATGTATAGCATTTTATCTCACCCATATAGTTCTTACTTCACATTAATTACATGCTAAGTTGATTGAGAAACTTTCATTTGTAAATTAGATTATTATATGCATATATATTACTCATATGTCTAAATAATCAGAGAATATTCATAGGCCCACCTATGACAGTCCCAATTTATGAATCATTTAAGACACATTTTCTTTTAGCAATGTGGAAAGCAAAGCTTGCTTCAAAGTAAGCCTCCATGCAACAAGTTTCAGCAGAACAATGTTTTTTCTTTTTTTAAATATTATTTTTTATTGATTAATTTGAGAGACAGAAAGAGGCAGAGAAAGAGAGAGAGACAGACAGACAGAGAGAATGGACACAACAAGGTCTCCAGCCACTGCAAACAAACTCCAGATGCATGCACCCCCTTGTGCATCTGAATTACATGGGTCCTAGAGAGTTGACCCAGGATCCTTTGGCTTTGCAGGCAAATGCCTTAACTGCTAAGCCACGTCTCCAGCCCCCAATGCTTTGTCTTTTATTGGCATGTTTGGATTGCCATGTAACTTTCTGTTTGTGCACCTCTACCCTGTTATTTTATAACAAACCAGCCGCATTTTTTTTTTGTAGAGGCATCAGTACTGTCTGTATTTTCTGAATGTCACCTTCAAAGGCTTGTGGAGGGGGGCATATGGCCACAAGATTATGGGTGGCTGAGACAAGGTAGGACTTGCAGAGGGTCCTAGTGGAGCCTTTCCACACTTCTATCTCATTTGCCCTTGGTTAGCTGGGGAGATGGTAATTGTGAGATGTCCCTCACTAAATTTCTACTCAATTTTAATCTGTAGGGTAATGCTTCAGAGTAGAGACCTTCTGAATGACTTCAGCTTGAGAAAGCTGGCTTTGCATGCTGGGCCTGCATCCAGACAGTCCTATGCACAAATATTTGCTATGGGGAAGAGCTGCAGGCTCTGCGCATACCCTATTCTCCTTGCAGGGCAGCTCCTTCTCAGCCTCTTTCTCTGAGCACACAGAGGGGGGGACAGACAGCATCCCTCCTACATATCTACCTGAGGTACCTGCCATGTTCATACCACCATTTTTGTTTTCTGAAGTCTAACAGACAACTGCTGACACTCACATTTCACAGAGAAGCAGCCTGTAGTTGGTAAAGATTCAAGAACTGCTGAATGAGAGAGACAGGGCCTGAGCAAGATCTCTTGGAACTAGGCTCTTTTTGCTTTGCCTACACACTCTCTGACCTAAGTCCTACCTGCACATTTCTGTGCAAATTCTGGCTGAATTCTGATCCATGTTATCCTTTTATGCATTGATCAAACCTGTATGACTGCTCTTTTTCTTAGTTCCTTGATCAGTCAACAGTCTGACAGGATTCCAGTCCCCATCAGCTGTGGAAATCAGATTCTTCCAACTTATTAGTAGCATGTGCCCCCATTCACACTGCTTCCTATCCTTTTGTCAGCCCCTCTATTTAACTGAGTTGTAACTTCACATGAGACAAATTACCTAGGACTATGTGATTCATCCTTGCCTTAGTGAAGATGCTACCGGAGTTATGTACACCTCTGTCCATCTTCTCTGTCAGCCTCTTCCTGAGCATGTTTGGATAATGCAATCTGGCCAGTTTTTAAGCCAAATTGGCCTTTCTTTGCTTCAAATAAGGAGGAAGACAAAGACACATAGCTGAGGTTGTCCTTCACACTCAGACACACACATGGACACACATGCACATATACACATGCATACACACACACACACACACATACTTGAAATCATATGTATATACACATATCTTTTTTCAATACACATACATATATTCCTTTAAGATATATATGTAGAGAGAGAGAGAGAGAAAGAAAAGAAATTTATATCTTTTATCTTCTTGAAGAAAGTAATTTGGTTTATATCCTAAGTCTGCTTAAAATAAAGTTCAAAAATTAATAGCACTACTGACAACTTCTTGATTAGCTCATTAAATAAAAAGCCAACGTGGGAAAATGACAGTGTCTAGCACGTATCAGAGTGGCCTGCTGAACATGAAGCCTGGGCTGTAAAAAACTCACAGATTATAAACTTTTGTCACTTGTTGGTAACAGAGCATCTAAACTGAAAGTTGTCTTGTCCAATCCCAATACCCATTGTAATACATTTGGGTATTTTTGTTGCCTAATATGTACAAATCAAAAAGTAACAAAAGTACTTTAATTTCTATTTCAATCTTAAAAGCAGTTTAAGCAAAAGTTGGTTCTGAGTATATTAGGACTTCCAGTTTCTGACAGACAGCTTCCTATCTTGAAAACATAGAAGGGACCTTCTGTTGTGAAAAGGAGAGTCCTATAGATGAAGAGAGGACCAATGGGGTAGTTTTGGTCACTTACTTTTGGAATGGTATGAATCAGAGTATTCTTCATGTGGGTTAGCCAGGTAAGCTTGTGTTCTCTGTTGTTAGAGGTCATCAGTAATATGCTGACACCTACACAATAAGGAGTGAGGGAGTTTCCATTCACTTGTTGCTTTCTGAATTCTCTGAAAAGTAGGCAGTGATGATGACTCAAACATTGAGGCACAGTAAAAATTTAGGACAGGTAAGGCAATTGGTCAAAATAATGTCCAGATGTGGGATACCCTCCTGCATCTATCACCCAGATGTGGAACAATTTTCCTGGAATGCTTCCTCCTGGCTCTATTACATAGGTCTGGGACAGCCTTTCCTAGGTCTGTCACTCAGGTGTGGAACATCTCACAGCTCCTCTTGCAGTGTGTGTGTGAGTTTCATTTCAAATGCTGAGCTGAGCTAGTTACATTGAAAGGTGTGTGCAGCAGCATTCTTGTCAGAACAAAATGATGCACGTTTCAAACCTTTCTGGGCTGTGCCCACATCACTGCATTTACTCAAACACGGCTGCTCTCTACAACAGAAAATTAAAACATTTTATGCACATCAAAGCAGTCACTGAAATAGTGTTAACAGACAGTAGACAGAATTTGCAATGAAAAAAAGCAACAAGATATTTAACCTTGGAAAACTATTTTTGTTAAATTTGTTAAATTTACCATAATGTGCGGAATAATTTCCCTTCCCTCTACATACTCAGTTTCAATAAAGTCTGAGCTGGGAAAATAAATGAGCTGATAAGAAACCTTCATATTTGTAGCAGGTTTTGCTAATTTGGAACACAATAAAAAAAATCAAACTACAATTTATTTCCATAAGTAAATCACACTGTCATTTTGTTTAAAACTTCTAAAACAGTTGTTTTTTCTACATATTCATGAGGCCTATTAAATCCATACATTCCACTTGATTTATTGATGAGCTTGTTACATGCTTTCACAATAGAACTTTGTTTGGCAAACAGAAAAAAAAAGAGGTTGGGATCAAGTTATTGACATAAAGCATTCACTGGTTCATCTCTGAAGAAATTCAGTTCATTTAAACCTTTTAAAATATATGTGACTGTCTTTATTTTTCCTAACACTATTTCAGGTGTAGTTGAAGAATGAACTTTTTCTATTCCCATATTCTTTTTTTCAAAAAATTATTTATTTATTTGAAGAGAGAGAGATAGGGAGAGAGGGAGAAAGAGAGAGAGAATATAGGTATGTTAGGACCTCTTGCCAATGCAAGAAAACTCCAGATGCATGTGCCACTTTGTACATCTGGCTTTATGTGAGTACTAATAAATTGAATTCAGGCAGTAAGACTTTGTAAACAAATAACTTTAGCCACTGAGCCATCTTTCTCCAGCCCTTGTATTCTTTTAATTTATTCATTTTAATTATTTTTTTAGTTTTGAAGACAGTCTCTAGTCAGGTTGGCCTACAGCTCACTATGTACTCCAATCTGGCCTCAATCTTGCAGCAATGCTCTTGCCTCAGCCTCCCACGTGCTGGAATTACAGGCATGAACTACAATACCTAGCCTTATTGTTAAATTCTAATCAGAAAGGTAATGAAGAAAACAAACAGTGAGGCATACTGCATAAGGAGTTGAGTATGTAATAGTTTAGATATCAGGGGTCACTGTGAAACCTGCATCACATTGTAGTTTCTTTTTATTTAGAAACATAGTCTTATTCTATATATAACACAGGATGACCTGGATCTTATTACATAATTCTCATGGCAATCCTCCTCTCTCATTCTTCAAATACTGTGACCCCTACATAATAACATTTACTGAATAAAATCTCAGTAGAATATAGAAAGGAATCGGGCTTGCTTTACACAGCCGTTCACCACAGATGGACACACACTAGTGCTTGTATGCAAGCAGCAGAGCAAAACAATCTCAGCAGAAGTTTACTGAATGTTGCTGACTTTAACGAGATGAGTGTGTTACTCTTTTCTAATGTAGACATGAATATTACCTTTACAAATACCCACTTGCCTACCAAACAGCCTCTATCCACCCTCGTGTCCCTCTCCTGAGCAAAATCATAAGCTCAAGTATGTAAAGTTGTACTTTATAATAGGCTGAAACTTGTAAGCATCAAGTGAGGTGACTTCTACAAGCCTCACTCTTTTTTTCTTGGACACATCCACCTAAAAAAATATACAAAAAAAAATGCTTCCTGGTTAAAGTGAACATGAAGCAGGGCGTGGTGGCACACACCTTTAACCCAGCACTTGGGAGACAGAGATAGGAGGATTACTGTGAGCTCAAGCCATCATGAGACTACACAGGGAATTCCAGGTCAAGGTGGAATTGGGCTAGGGTAAGACCCTACCTTGAAAAAAAAAAAGATGAACATGAGCCATGTACTCTGCAAAGGAACATATGAACCAAGTCAAAAGGATACTTGTCACAGAAATCATCCTGAGACCATAGTCCCCAGTTGTATTCCCAGCAGCCAAGAAAAGTAAGTGGCTTTGGCCTGATCATTCTTCAGTGTAACATGAATATCACAGACTAACGTTTTAAAACAAGCATTCCTTTCCAAAGGGTCAAGTGTTTCATTAGAAGTAGCCAACATTCACAAATTCACAAACTTAATTTTAATGGTGAGATTTTGAAAAGATCAAATTTTTAAAAAATTCCTTTTTAGTGTAGCATTTTAATTTTATTCAGTCCCATTTGTCAATTTTTGGTATTATTTTCTGAGATATTGGAGTCTTCTGCAGATAGTGCTTGCTTATGTATATGTCTTGAACTATCTTCCCTATGTTTTCCACTAACAGCTTCAAATGTTCAGGTCATATGTTCATATCTTTCATCAATTTTAAATTGATTTTTGTACAAGATGAGAAATAGGAGAGGAATTCTATTAGCTACATAGCTATCAAAGAATATCTAGGATACATAAGCAATTCAAAAAATATAAATGCCTAACAACAAATAATGCCATAAAAAAGAGTTTGAAACAAGCAAGGGTGATGTTTTCCTGTGAACCGGATACCAGCACAAAGGGGAAGGAGACCAACACAGAGAAAAATCAACTCCTACCAAATCAGAGAGCCAGAGCCTCAGAGGCCCCCAACACCTCAGCACTGAAGCAGACCAAAAATGAACCCAACATGGATCAGGGAAATTTTGCGGAAGAGCGGGCCGAAAGAATGTCAGAGTCACATGTTGGGTCATGATATGCAGAGACATTTATCATACCAATAACTGGGGGCTAACTCCACAATGCACGACCCATTTACATCAACAAGGAGGGTCCAATGGGAGGGGATAGATCATAGATGAGCCTAAACAATGGTACCAAACTGCCTGTATTTGCTATAAAGAAAACTAATAAATTAAATTAAAAAAATAAAATAAAATAAAATAAAATAAAATAAAAAGAGAGAGAGGAGAGAGGTAGAGGGGGAGGAGGGAGAAAGAGATCATGGATATGATGCTAGGGCCTCTAGCCACTGCAAATGAACTCCAGATGCATGAGCCCCCTTGTTTATCTGGTTTACATGGGTAATGGGGAATTGAACCTGGGTCCTTAGGACTCACAGGCAAGTGCATTAACTGTTAAACCATTTCTTCAGCCCCTGAACTTTTTTTTAATGCATCATTTTAATCTCTAAGACGCTCCAAAGATTCAGGCCAGAGCATTTTCTTTTTTTCTCCAGGTAACAAAAATACAGCATCTTTATAATTATTTTTGCAGTTGTTACTTTAACCTTCCTTCATCTTTCTTTCCTTATCAGAAGTGAAATGTGCTTTCCATGTGAGAAATGCTTCTTCTCCCCATGCATCTCTTCCATTCTTGGTTTTGCTCACTGGCCACCTCCACCTTCTATATGTTCCCCATTCATCTTAATTCCCTTGCTGTTTCAAAAGTTGAGATGGATTTTCAAATTTTCAGGTGTCATGTATTAACTTTCATTGTGGGAACCTGATAACAGTTTGAAAAAGAAGAGATGTTTCCAGTATTAGTCACCCTTAGCTTGGAAAACTCAACCTTAAGCTCAGAACCCAGAGACCTGAAAAGCAGTGCATGTTTTCAAACAAAACAATGCACTACAGGGTGATTTTCCTGAATCCTTCATCCCCAGCAAGGTGACTTCTTTCTTTCAGCCTCACCTGGGGTGGGGGAAGCCTGCCTCTGCTCAGTATTGCCTTCAACTAGCATGCTTTTCTGGAAGATCTCATTGCACAGTGCCTTCCTATCTAAAGACGTAGTTCTACCATGCTAAGATGGGCCAGGCAGCAAGACCATGGCCTTCATGGGAAAGGGGCCTGGGGTCTGTAACACCCATTGACTTGAGTGACAGGTAACAACTAGCCAATTACAAGGTGAGATTAGGGCCCTTTACATGCGAACTCATGCCTCAGGGATGAAAAGTCCCTAATTACAATGTCTGTTGTGTTCCTCTCCTCCTACTCTTGAATAAATAAATCTTTGCAGACTGAAAAAAAAAAAAAGAGAGTTAGTGAAATGAACAAACAGTTTTCAAAACATGTAATACAAATGGCCAAAAAATATATGAAAAAGAATATTCAACATCCTTAGCCATAAGGGAAATGAAAATTAAAAATACATTGGGATTCTATCGCCAGCCAGAACAGCTATCATTAATAGAACAAATGACAACAAATACTGGCAAGACTGTGGGGGAAGGGAAATACTTGTACAGTGCTGGTGGGAATATAAATCAGTCCAGCTGCTATGGAAATCTGCATGGAGGATCCTCTAGAACTAAATCAGAACTGCCATATGATACAGCTATACCACTCCTGAGCATATACCCAAGGGAAGCTTAGCATCCCACAAAAATACTTATGCATGCATGTTTGTTGAAGCATTAGTCACAATATCCAAGTTATGGAATGAGCCTAGGCATCTGTCAATGAATGAATGAATATAGAAAATATAGTCAGTATGCACAGTGAATTTTTAGTAAGTTATAAAGAAAATGAAATGATATCACTTATAGGAAAATAGATAACTGAAAATCATCATAGTAAGCAAAACAAGGCAGACCCAGAAAGACAAATATCAAATGTTTTCCCTAAATTTTATATACATAAAATCATTTTATATGTACATATAAGTGACATAAAAGTACGAGATGGGGGAGTCAATCAGGCCAACGGGAGTGGAGAGTGGAGGCAGAAAGCAGAGAGTATGGGAGAGTGGATGTGGTTAAGAACATGATTTGGCTGAATGAAAATGTCTTTATCAAACTAGTCTCTGTATTTGATGAATGCACAACAATTAAAAATATATAAGTAAGGGGGCTGGAGAGATTGCTTAGTGGTTAATTCACTTGTCTGTGAAACCTAAGGACACATGTTCAACTCTCCAGATCCCATGTAAGCCAGACCCACAATGGTGAGGCAAGTGCACACACATGTGGCCACTAGATGGCACAAGTGTCTGGAGTTCAGTTTCAGTGGTTGAGGCCCTGGCATGCCAATTCATTCTTTCTCTCTGTCTGTCTCGCTCTAAAAATTTTAAAAATAAATTAATAAACAAACAAGTGAGAAAAATGATCAAAATTATGTTCAACCAATGAAAACTTCTATCCATGTATGGCCATTTGACTAAAAAGTCATGTAATGTGATGTGGTACATTTTCATTAACTGAGTTTTGTATATTTATTAGACTTCCTACCTTTCAGGCTTTAAAGCCATTTCTGGTTTCCATGTTGTACTGTGTTTTGGTAATGATTTATTCACTAACTTAACAAGTATTGGGTGACATATATCAAGCACTATTCAAAGCACACAAAGAGGAAAAGATATGTTCCTGTGTATAAGGGAGACACCATAAGCAAATGTCTACAGCACACTTAGAGAGCTATAGAAGTAGTTATGTTTATGCACTTTGAAAACAGTCCAGTCCAATGAACCTACAGAAATAGTATTGAACTGAATTCTTACCAACAGTTGTATTGAAAATTTTGGGACATGGAGTTCCAAGCATAAAGAACAGAAGGAGTAAATAGATTACAAGTACTAATTGGTTCAAGGATGTGGACAGAAAGGGAATGGAAGACAGACAGTTCCTAAGATAGAAGTGGAAATCAAAGACTGTATACTAGTCTAATAAAATAGGAAGAAAGAAAAATAATGAAGATGTATTTCAGTATAGTTGATTACAAAAAGAAATTATCATATATATAAAACATTATGAAAGAAAGCCCTTTAACTTTTTAGCAAAACCTGATACTGAAACAGTAATTGACCACCTCCATTGCCCTGGCAGAGGAGAAGTGATGTTAGGATGGTGAATGTCAACAGAATTCTGTTCTTGAGGCTCAATGGCTACACATTCTCTGCCATGATGGACTATGCTCTCTGAAACCATGAGCCAAAACAAAACCTTCTTTTAACCTGCATCTTATCAGGTGTTTGGTCACAGTGATAAGAAAAACAAACTGGGTGCTCGCTTCGGCTGCACATATACTAAAATTGGAAAGATACAGAGAAGATTAGCATGGCCCCTGCACAAGGATGACACTCAAATTCGTGAAGTGTTCCATATTTAAAAAAAAAAAAAAAAAAAAAAACCTGGAATCAACTCAGGTGCCCATTTCTGGATGAATGGATAACCAAGATGTCGTATATTTACATGATGGAATTCTACTCAGCAGTTAGAAAAAATGACACAATGAAATTTGTAGAAAAATGGTCAAACTTGGAACAGATCATACAAAGTGAACTCACACAATCACAGAAAGACAATCATTGCATGGCATCACTCATCTATGGCTCTTGACCTGGATCATCCCAAGATGCTGACATACCTGAATGGCATCTCAAGGCTTGGAAATAGGGAGAGTAGATCTTAGGAGAAAAGGAAGCATGGGGACACTGAACTGGACCCAAATTGAACCAGTACCATAGAATCCTATATCCTGGAAGACAGACTGAAAGGTCAAACCCTCAGCAGGACCTTAGGAGGAGCACCTGAATCAAAGGGCCCTGGAAAGGGTGAGATGAAGCCTAACCTTTAAATTTCTCCTATTTCTCTTTTTTCTTTTTTCTTTTCCCTTGGTGCTGGCCTGTAATTCTCTGTACCAGGACACAGTTAACATCCACAATGAGCTGTTGATCAGAGAGAACAACAGTAGGTCAAAACAAACAAAACAGACTTGTGTTAGTGAACTTGATTACCCACCAGAGGTTCATGGTAAGACCCTATTGCAGAAGACATCATATGCTATTGACACAGACCATGGAGAGACCTGGCTGGAATCCAGAAGAGAGCCATTCTTCTGACAGCTAGCCTATCTAGTGCTGGAAGGTGTTACATGAGCTACTGGGGAAAAGTAGCCAACATTTGTCTAAGCAACTCAAAGTCTAAGCTACTCAGAAGCAAACAACCTGACACGCTGCTCACACAAGTGAAATAGTGGCATACAACCATAGTGGGTCACCAACTGCTCTTATATTGGCTAGCAGATCCACTCAGTGGAAAGGAAATCATATCTGGGAGTGGAAAACAAGTCAGAATCATATCGATAGCAATTTTGCTTTCCAATGTCAAGGTCCCACTAATCTTGGGCTATAAGAGGGTCTATACCCTTTGTATTCTTTCACAATTAATAATGGTATCCCATTAAATTGGTGCTAACATTATTGTTACTCTCTATTGGAGAATCTGCTTTTCTTTTTCAGATGGGAGTGGGACCTGAGAAGATAAATTATCCAGTGCACTTCACCCCAGCCCCAGCTGAAACCACAGAGGAACTGGGGAAATGAGCAAGAGTGCTGCTTTCTCAGTGAACCTGATATCAGCACAAGGGTGAAGGAGAAGACATTCAAAGCAGAGATTCAGAAGCTTCTAAGAGCCCATAACTGAAGTAGACTTAAAATGCACCCAACATGGCTTAGGGAAATTTGCTGAAGAGGGGTTGGGAACACTGTTAGAGACACAAGTTGGGACATTTTGTACAAAGACATTGCCTCTCCCCTATAACTGACGGCTGCCACACCATCCCCATGGGGTTGACCTGCATCCCCAACGTGGAGGGCCTCTTTGGAAAAGGGACAGGAATGAGGGAAATGATAGTACCAACATGTGTTGTTTACATACTAAGTATGTCAATATCTAATAAAAATAAATTTTAAAAAAACTCAAAAAAGAAAAGAAACAATATACCAATTTAATCATGAACAAAGTACCCCAAACGTTTGTGAGTTTAATCTGCAGAGGGTTTTTTTCCAGGAGCTGTGCAAAGTGAGACTGCTATTAGTAATCACAGAAAGATCATTTTCTTTAAGCTAGAAGGAAGTATTTCAACCAGTGATAATAGATATTACAATGAAAATCTAACTAGGTAGATCTTCAGCTTGCCTCCTATACACACAGTGTAAAGGCTGTGATGACTATCTTAGAGGCTTATGAAAACAGCTCACTTCACTCTTGTTGAATCAGATTTTTTAAAAATCAATTTTCCAGTATGAATTTGAGCTTCTTTTCAGAGATCTAGTTAAAATATTTATCTTAATGTAACAAGTGATCAAATAATGCTATGTTGCAGATTATAAAAAAGATGCTTATCTTGATGGATTTAAAAGTAATTGAAACATGATATACTGGAGTTTCTGCTGCAGATAAAACACATCGGCTTACTTCAGATGGCATGGATATTGACTAGAGCAATGTTTTGAACCTATGACAATGAGGTAGCAATGTAAAAGCTTCACTGTTGCTGCAGGCCAGGGACATTCAATTTTATCTTCATTTTGCACCAGGGAAACATTGATTATGTGGTCCTACCTGTACACACTGTCTTAGAGTTTTTCTGTTTGTTGTTGTTGTTTTCTTGTGAGCATTGTAAAATTGGATGTACAGTTCCTGAATTATTGTCACCAGCTTAATTCCTTTAGGTTCTATATAACAAACAAACTAACAAAACATATATGCAAAAAGTTTCATAGCTAAACATTTTTTCCATTAAAGCCGCAGTATATAATAATGCTCTGTCAAATAAAAGCAACTATATAAAATGAAGCATTACTACCATTCAAAGGTTTAAGTAACTGAGATGGAGGGAAAGAATGAATTTAGGGCCAAGCATCCCCTCTGGGAAATGTCATTGGTGGTGTGGGTGCTTCCATCTGACTCATAATGCTTACCATTCTTGCCACATAGCTCTTCCTTGCTGATCCCCCTACAAGCCTAGGTTCTTCCTGGTATCCTCTGACCACAGAAGCCTGGTTGATCTGGGTGAGGTCACTGAGAGGTGGTGGGTAAGTGCTGCAGCTCTCACAAGCTCTGGGTTGAAGGACTCCAGTTCACAACCCACACTGCCCCCAGAGTCAAGAAGAGTCAGTTCTGTGCCTTACCAGGGAACTACCCTCTTTTCTCCTAGTCTGACTGCCTCCCTTCAACTGCAGCTTCCAAGAGTGTCCTGAATAAGCTATTTTTTCTCAAATTCTTACTTCAGAGTCGAATTCTTCAGTGACCCAAACTAAGATGGAAAAATCACACAGACAGACCTGGCTTTACTGGGTTTTGACAGGTTGTGAGACACAACATTGGGGTGGGGGCAGCTATGAAGTTCTGAGCTGGATACTTCTCATAGAGATTTAGGGGTTCTAAATATTATCATTAGGTATAAATGTAAACATTTATTGTCAACCCAAAAAGAAACCATAGCAAATTATAAGCTACCTCACCTGACTCAGGAGGGCTGTGTAGGGCATAAAGGCTACTCACTTGGAACATGGAAAGTGAAAGGGTATAGAGAGCACAGACCTGAGGGAACAAAACTGAAGTAACTAATTCAAGTAATGCCTCAGGATATTACTAAAATAGAATAGATACACAAAGACAGGGGGCAGAAGAGGGGGGAGGAGAGGAGAAGAGAGCCAGAGAGACTGACCCAGAATGAGTGCAGCCAGGAACACATAGTAATGGCAGCCCTACTCTTTCTTAGACAACAGTGTAAGAAGAGTTTTTTTTTTTAGTTTTTTATTAACATTTTCCATGATTGTAAAATATATCCCATGGTAATTCCCTCCCTCCCCACCCCCAAACTTTCCCATTTGAAATTCCATTCTCCATCATATTACCTCCCCATTACAATCATTGTAATTACATATATACAATATCAACCTATTAAGTATCCTCCTCCCTCCCTTTATCTACCCTTTATGTCTCCTTTTTAACTTACTGGCCTCTGCTAGTAAGTATTTTCATTCTCACGCAGAAGCCCAGTCATCTGTAGCTAGGATCCACATATGAGGGAGAACATGTGGCGCTTGGCTTTCTGGGTCTGGGTTACTTCACATAGTATAATACTTTCCAGGTCCATCCATTTTTCTGCAAATTTCATAACTTCATTTTTCTTTACCGCTGAGTAGAACTCCATTGTATAAATGTGCCACATCTTCATTATCCACTCATCAGTTGAGGGACATCTAGGCTGGTTCCATTTCCCAGCTATTATAAATTGAGCAGCAATAAACATGGTTGAGCACGTACTTCTAAGGAAATGAGATGAGTCCTTTGGATATATGCCTAGTAGTGCTATAGCTGGGTCATATGGTAGATCAATCTCTAGCTGTTTTAGGAACCTCCACACTGATTTCCACATTGGCTGGACCAGATTGCATTCCCACCAGCAGTGCAGAAGGGTTCCTTTTTTTCCACATCCCCGCCAACATTTATGATCATTTGTTTTCATGATGGTGGCCAATTTGACAGGAGTGAGATGGAATCTCAATGTAGTTTTAATCTGCATTTCCCTGATGACTAGGGACGTAGAACCTTTTTTTAGATGCTTATATGCCATTCATATTTCTTCCTTTGAGAACTCTCTATTTAGCTCCATAGCCCATTTTTTGATTGGCTTGTTTGATTCCTTATTATTTAACTTTTTGAGTTCTTTGTATATCCTAGATATTAATCCTTTATAAGATATATAGCTGGCGAAGATTTTTTCCCATTCTGTAGGTTGCCTCTTTGCTTTTTTCACTGTGTCCTTTGCGGTGCAAAATCTTTGTAATTTCATGAGGTCCCAGTGGTTAATCTGTGGTTTTATTGCCTGAGCAATTGGGGTTGTATTCAGAAAGTATTTGTCAAGACCAATATGTTGAAGGGTTTCCCCTACTTTTTCCTCTAGCAGTTTCAGAGTTTCCGGTCTGATGTTAAGGTCTTTAATCCATTTGGACTTAATTCTTGTGCATGGTGAAGAGAGAAGAATCTGTTTTCATCCTTCTGCAGATATATATCCAGTTTTCAAAACACCATTTGCTGAACAGGCTGTCTCTTCTCCAATGAGTATTTTTGGCATTTTTATCAAATATCAGGTGGCTATAGCTACTTGGGCTTACATCTGGGTCCTCTATTCTGTTCCACTGATCTACATGTCTGTTTTTGTGCCAGTACCATGCTGTTTTTGTTACTATGGCTCTGTAGTATAGGTTAAAATCAGGTATGGTGATACCACCAGCCTCTTTTTTGTTGCTCAGTATAATTTTAGATATTCGAGGTTTTTTGTGATTCCAAATGAATTTTTGGATTGTTTTTTCTATTTCCATGAAGAAAGCCTTTGGAATTTTGATAGGTATTGCATTAAATGTGTAGATTGCTTTAGGTAAGATTGCCATTTTCACAATATTGATTCTTCCAATCCAGGAACAAGGGATGTTTCTCCACTTTCTAGTGTCTTCTGCAATTTCTTCCTTGAGTGTTTTAAAGTTCTCATTGTATAGATTATTTACTTCCTTGGTTAGGTTAATTCCAAGGTACTTTACTTTTTTTTGATGCAATTGTGAATGGGAGTGATTCTCTGATTTCATCCTCTGTGTGTTTGTTGTTAGCATATATGAAGGCTACTGATTTCTGTGTATTTATTTTGTATCCTGCTACATTGCTGTAGGTTTTGATCAGCTCTAACAGCTTGCTAGTAGAGTCTTTAGGGTCCTTTATGTATAGAATCATGTCATCTGCAAATAATGATAACTTGATTTCTTCCTTTCCAATTTGTATCCCTTTTATGTGTGTCTCTTGCCTTATTGCTATTGCTAAGACTTCCAAAACTATATTAAATAAAAGTGGGGACAGTGGACACCCTTGTCTTGTTCCTGATTTTAGTGGAAAAGCTTCCAGTTTTTCCCCATTTAGTAATATGTTGGCTGTAGGCTTGTCATAAATAGCCTTTATTATATTAAGATATGTTCCTTCTATTCCCAGTCTCTGTAGGACTTTTATCATAAAGGGATGTTGGATTTGTCAAATACTTTCGCTGCGTCTAATGAGATGATCATGTGATTTTTGTCCTTCAACCTGTTTATGTAATGTATTACATTGATAGATTTGCGTATGTTGAACCATCTCTGCATCTCTGGGATAAAGCCTACTTGGTCAGGGTGAATGATCTTTTTGATAAACTCTTGTATTCTGTTTGCCAATATTTTGTTGAGAATTTTTGCATCAGTGTTCATGAGGGAGATTGGTCTGTAATTTTCGTTTTTTGTACTATCCTTGCCTGGTTTTGGTATCAGGGTGATGCTGGCCTCATAGGAGTTTGGTAGAATTCCTTCTTTTTCTATTTCCTGGAAAAGCTTAAGAAGCAATGGTGTTAGTTCTTCCTTAAAAGTCTGGTAAAATTCAGCAGTGAATCCATCTGGGCCTGGGCTTTTTTCAGTTGGGAGATTATTGATAACTGTTCGGATCTCCATGTTTGTTATAGGTCTATTTAAGTGATTAATCTCATTTTGATTTAATTTAGGTAGGTCATATAGATCAAGGAAATCATCCATTTCTTTCATATTTTCATGCTTTGTAGAGTATATGCTTTTATAGTATGTCCCTATGATTTTTTGAATTTCTCTGGAATCTGTTGTGATGTTACCTTGTTCATCTCTGATTTTATTAATTTGTGTCTCTTCTCTCTTTCTTTTGGTCAGATTTGCTAAGGGTTTATCAATCTTGTTTATCCTTTCAAAGAACCAACTCTTTGTTTCATTAATTCTTTGGATTGTTCTTTTAGTTTCTATTTCATTAATTTCTGCCCTAATCTTTATTATTTCTTCCCGTCTACTGATTTTTGATTTGCCTTGTTCTTCTTTTTCCAAGGCTTTAAGGCGAAGCATTAGGTCGTTTACTTGCGACCTTTCTAATTTCTTCATATAGGCACTTAAGGCTATAAATTTACCTCTTAGAACTGCCTTCATTGTGTCCCAGAGATTTTGGTATGTTGTGTTCTCATTATCATTTGACTCTAGAAATATTTTGATTTCCTTTTTGCTTTCTTCATTGACCCATTCATCATTTAGTAGTGTATTGTTTAGTTTCCATGATTTTGTGTATGCTCTATAGCCTTTCTTGCTACTGATTTGTAGTTTAATTCCATTGTGGTCAGATAAATTGCAAGGAATTATTTCAATTTTCCTGAATTTGTTAAGATTTGCTTTGTGTCCTAATATATGGTCTATTTTAGAGAATGTTCCATGTGCTGCTGAAAAGAATGTATATTCTGCAGCCTTTGGATGAAATGTCCTGTATATATCTGTTAAGTCCATTCCTTCTATGACCTCATTTAGTCCAGATGCCTCTCTGTTTATTCTTTCCTGGGATGACCTGTCAATTGTTGAGAGTGGGGTGTTAAAGTCACCCACCACCACTGTGTTTGGTGTTATCTGTGACCTTAGTTCTAATAGTGTTTGTTTGACGAATTTGGGAGCCCCCATGTTAGGTGCATATATGTTTAGGATTGTAATGTCCTCCTGTTGGAGTGTGCCCTGAATCAATATAAAGGGACCTTCCTTATCTTTCTTGAGTAACGTCAGACTAAAGTCTACCCTGTCTGATATTAGGATAGCAACCCCTGCTTGTTTTCTGAGCCCATTTGCTTGAAACACAATCTTACAACCTTTCACCCTAAGATAATGTCTATCCTTTGTAGAAAGGTGAGTTTCTTGGAGACAACAAATTGTAGGATCCTGCTTTTTAACCCAGTCTGCAAATCTATGTCTTTTTGTTGGGGCATTGAGGCCGTTGATATTAAGAGATATTATTGAAAGGTGTGTATTTATGTTTGCCATTTTTGTGTGTGCGTGTGTGTGTTTCTGGTTTTACTTGCGCTCTCTTCTGTTAACTAGTATTTGAGTATTGCTTGTTTTTTCTAGGTGCATATATGTGTGCTTTTCCTTTTGTTCAGCATGGAGGATTCTATCAAGTATTTTCTGTAGAGCTGGTTTTGTCTTCAAATACTCCTTTAACCTGCTTTTGTCATGGAATGTCTTTATTTCTCCATCTATTTGAATGGATAACTTTGCAGGATAAAGTAACCTTGGTTGACAGTTGTTATCTTTCAGAACTTGGAATATATCACTCCAAGCCCTTCTGGCTTTAAAAGTTTGTGTTGAATAATCTGCTGTAATCCTGATGGGCTTGCTTTTGTAGGTAACTTGATTTTACTCTCTAACTGCTTTCAATATTTTTTCTTTGGTGTGTGTGTTTGGAAGTTTGATTATAATATGGCGAGGAGAGGTTCTTTCTGGGTTTTGTCTGGCTGGGGTTCTAAAGGCTTCCTGTATCTGCATTGGCACCTCTTTCCCAATTTGGGGGAAATTTTCTTCTATAATTTTGTTGAAGACGCCTACTATGCCTCTGGAGTGGAGTTCTTCTCCTTTTACTATGCCCTGAATTCTTATATTGGATCTTTTCATAGTGTCCTGAATATCTTGAAATTCCCACTCATACTTTTCTATAAGTTTGTCTTTCTCTTTGTTGGACTGTATTAGGTCTGCCACCTGGTCTTCTAGCTTAGATATTCTGTCCTCTCCCTCATCCATCCTACTGGTGAGATTTTCTACAGTTTTTTATTTCATTAACTGTGTTCTTTATTGCTAGTAATTCTGACTGGTTTTTCTTTATTATTTCTATTTCTCTATTTATGTCTTGTATTGCCTTCTTTATTTCATTAAATTGGTGTTCTGCATCTTCTTTGACTCCTTTGATTTCCTCTTTGATTTCTTCTTTGTTCGTTTTGATGTGTTCTTTGACCTCTTTGAACATATTTATAATCATTCTTTTGAACTCTTTCTCAGGCATTTCCTCTAACTCTTTCTCACTGGAGGACATTTCTGATGCATTAATACTTTTAGGTGGATTTATATCATCTTGCTTTTTAGTGTTTCTTGTGTTATAATGTATATATTTTTGCATCTTGGATTAAGTTAATGCTTGGATTTTCTAGCTAGCTGTGTATTCTTAGCTGTATCAATTGATTTGATGTAATATATTTTCTGGGTAGGACCTTAAGGTGTTAGGTGTGGCTCAGAAGACTCTCAGAGTATCTGCAAAGATGTTCTTAGGTGTTGAGTTTCCCTGCGGTAGGAGTATTCAAGCAGGCTGAGTGGAATAAAATACAGGTTGATTCTAAAATTTAACTAAACACTGTACACATTCAATCAAAAACAGCCCCGAGTATGTATGCAAGAGTAGTTATTATAACGACCAGATCCTCTATCAACAAAAAGGTTAAGATTTCTGGTCTGTTGAGGGATCCAAGTCAGCTTGCGACCAAGTGAGACCCTTCCCTGGTGCAATCCCAGTTACCTTGGATGATTGTGGTCTCAGTCATGTTGCTGCCTGGGTCGTCGGGCTGCTGTTCTGTCTTCTGGAGCTGGGCACTTGCTTTTCCTGCAGGGCAAACCAAGCCTGGCATGTGTGGCCCTGCAGATCAGCACCCTTGCTGCTGGAACTGCTGCTGCTCAAGCTGCCCCTGCTGGGACTGTAGCCGCTGCTGCTGAAGGTGTTGCTGCTGGACCCACTGCTGCTGCTGCCTCTGCTGCTGCTGTAGCTGCCACTGCTGGAGCCACCACTGCTGCTGAAGCTGCTGCTGTTGTGTCCACTGCCACTGCTCCCCCTGAAGCTGCTGCTGCCTAGTCTGCCGCTGCTGCCGCTCCTGGGTCTGCTGCTGCTGGGGCCGCTGTTACCGGTGCTGGAGCCACTGATGTTGCTGCCAAACTCTGCTGCTGCTTGGGTCCCGCTGTCAGCCCAAGTTGGCGTGGCCGGGTCCCGGGCCACTGCTCTGTTCGCAGGAGCTGGGCTCAGGCGGTGGGGGAGGGGAGGGAGCCACAGCTGCTCTGTTTTCTCGCTGCTCCAAGTGTTCTTCTACCTCGTGGTCTGCTCCTCTGTTGCTCGCTGCCACTCTCCCCTCACGTTTCCCGAGTTGTGGAGAGCGCGGTGTGAGGGGAAGTGCCAGCACCTGGCTTTTCCTGTGGCTGGAGCCGAGCCTGTTGGCTTTCTGGTGCGCCGCGGCAGTTGGCTGAGCTGCTGGAGCCGCTTTTCCCGCCTGTGCAGGCTCTGGATGCTCTGGAACTCTTCTACTTCTCCACTGCTGCTTCAATTTCCTATACACCTCACTTTTTAGTAAAAGTGTGTATTTTGCTGAGTTTTTTTTGGTCTTTTTCCCCCCTAGGCTGCTTTGGCATGGTACCTACGCCTCCATCGTAACCAGAAGTCATAAGAAGAGTTTTGAGACTTAAGAGCAAAAGAAATAAAACACAGCATAGCAATGGGGAGTGAAAAAACAGAATGATATTACACAATAGCAGAATTCAAGCAAGAATTTTTTCTAAATCCTCTGGTTTTCCCCACTCTTCTCCAGGTTCTACTCTCTAGGGAGGAGTGGGTTTGGGTGAAGAAGCAGTGCATTATCAGGGACTTTGTCTAAACATAACATTAAGCCGTCCTCACAGGAGTGTTGCCTGCTGAGTGGGATTGAAAGATGTGGTGGTGTGAATATAAATGTCCTCTATGGGCTCATGTGCTCAAATATGTAATCTGTAGTTTGTGATGCTGTTTGAATGGTTGTGAAATCTTTAGAAAATCAAGTCTTCCTGGAAGAAGTGTGTCATTGGGGGTGGGTATTGGGGTTTGTTCATCCCAACTTGCTGTCCCTGTGCTTCCTACATTGCAGTGTGACTCAAGCTTCCTGCTTCTGTGATGTTTTTGCTGTTGTGATGGACTCTATCATCTGGAACTGCATACTGAATTTTCCTTTTCCTTCCATAAGCTACTTCTGTTGGGGTAGTTGATCCCAGCAATGAGGTAGTAACTGATCCAGATGAGGAACCGAGAAGGTTGCAGGGAATAGGCACAGAAGCAAGGTGACAGAGCCAGAATAACAAATACCCAGAGTAGTTAAATGTAAAGAGGTCCACATCTAATCACAAGGAGGTGATGTGAGGTGGTAGTTGACACTGGATATAAGCCTATTTCAAATCAACAGGTATTTTTAATATGTCCAAATTCTTCAAGATACAAATCTAAAACTATGACTACTTCAATTTATTCTAGTTAAAAATGCAAGGAAAAAAGGCAAGCATAGAAATTCTATTATAAAGAAGTATAATAATTTATAAGTAACTGTGTAAGCCTGTAAAATAATTCTCATATGTAGGAGAAATAAATCAAAATCTACTACCACAAACCCTTAGAGAACTCAAAACTTTCTACACTGGAAAACTCACATAATGTATAACTTTTCCTGAGGCCTTTAGCAAACAGCCATCTCCTTTAACAGACGAGACAGCCTACATTGCACATGGCATAATTAAAATAACTGACTTGCTCAAACATAGCCCCATTGTACTAGTTAATCTATGTGCTGAGGAATGCTGTCCAAACACAGGGCAGCATGACGAGCCAGGAGGACTAAAAGGTCACCTACAGGCTGACCTTTGGTTTCAAGAAAAATAAACAGCAACAAAAGCCTGAGAAAATACTGATCATAAAGTGTTGTTAAAATACATGTGTTTTGGAATCAATCACTTTACAAAGGTATATCAGGCTCTTCTATGAAGAACCTACTTGTATTTTCAAATGTAAATCAGCCATTACCCAGAAAAGTATTGGGTTAGAAAAAATGCACAAATCAAGACTAAAGGCAATTTCCCAGATTTTCCTCACAAAAACATCAAGAAGAAATGGCTTCTATACATTGTGTGTGTGTGTGTGTTAGCATATGCACGTGATGTGCAAATGTATGCCCCCTATATACATGTTTGCAAAGACCAGAAGAATTAGATGTCCTTCTCTAACAGTTCATCTTCATATTTACTTCCTTGAAGTGGGGTGTCTCCCATAACTCTGCATTGCTGTCAATTAGAGAGCCCAAGCAGTTCTCGAGTCTCCACCAAGTTCATTCTTGGATAACAGACATTTTTGGCTATACCTAGTTTTTTACATAGACTTTAGGAAGTCAAAGTTGGTGGTCTCTGGTTCATAGAAGCCCTCAATCTTAAATAGCAAATGGTTCTAATTGCTAAGCCATCTCCCCAGCTCTGGCTTCTAAAATTTGAGATGAGCATTTGACTTGTGCACTAATGACCTTAAATTGTGGAGGCATGAGATGATCAACAGTGAAGAGCTCAACTCTGTGTACAGAGAAGTTTTACAGAGACCAAAGTTGGGGTGGTGTGTCTCCTCGACACTTCTTTACTGATCAAAGTCATGTACACAGTACTAGCTTGGCTGCCAAGATCCTCACTATTTTCTTTCTGTTCTGGCTCTTACATCAAGGTACTCATTCATCACAAATCAGCTCCCACCCCCAACAATTTCTGGGCTTGTTCCCAGGGGAAACAAGTCTCAGATGTTCTGGCCTTAAGGACAGTATGAGCTCTTGTTCTTATTGCACATTTAATTCAATTCATTTCCCAAGCATGTCACCACCAGCTCTCTATAAGATGCCCACTGGAGCCATGACATTTTCTACACGTTCTGGCTGCACAAATCTGAGTGCTGGCTACATTGCTTTCATCTGAAAGCTAGTGCAATGACCCGCTTAGATCTTTATCCTGACAGCCCAGAATTAAAATTCCACTGAAAGATGATACTGTCTTTGTTTTCCTTTTGTCAAATAGGTTTGAACATGCTCACCTCATATTATCACAAATCACAGAACCTGCAAGAAAAAAAAAATTATAAACCATCACCCTTAGTCATATTGGAGAGCAATGGAAAAAAGTATTTATAGTCACAACTAGAAATAGAATCTTCTCTTTTTCATAATTCATAACTATCATGAATATTAATACTTGCTATGTAGAGTCAGCTTTAACTACATTTTAGTCTTATTTTATACAATGGTAACTGCGCCTCAAAGAAGTCATCATCTTGTCCTCAAGTTAGATGATAGGACAAATATGTTCAAATCTCAGTCATTCAAATGTAACATCTCAAATAGAACTACATTTCTGTTGCAACTCTAAAAGTGATTGTTACTGTTTCTAAATATTATTAATATATTTTAATAAACATGCCTATTCCTATGTTAAGAAAAATAACATATAGAAATTATAATTAATGTGGCATAAATATCAATTCTTTACTTAGAGATTCTATATTCATTGTTTCAAAATCCATCCACTTAGCAATCTTCAAAGCACAATTCATGAAAACTTACCATGGCCTGAGCAGCTGTGTAAGGTCAGACAGACAACACCAGGAATCTGTAGCCAGGGTTTGAATTTGTGAAAATATACCACTGCTTTCCTCTCCTCTGAATAGATATTTAGCTTCTAAGAGTGTATTTTTATTATAGAATATGTTTTATGTCATTAGAAAGCTTGTGATGCATTGCTATCAACTGCTGATAAAGAAGTAGTACTTCTTTATCAGGACTTCAGTCAAGAACAGAAAGCTCTTTAATGGAAGTAACAAGTTACCCAACAATATTAGAGCCACAAAACTTCTGAGCCACAAAACTTCCCATTTGCTATGTGATCACTGCTGATAAACACAAGTCCATTGTTTATTAGGACAAAATAGAGAAGTTGCTGATTAAATCCCAAGATCAGAAGAAATCATAAAGGTCTAACACCTACCCCATCTTCGTTTTAGAATTCATCACAAACTGCCTGCATAGTTCCAGAGAGAGAACATGCCAGCTCCATGTACACGATCTTGCTTCCTCAAAGGTCTGAGATTTCAAAGAAAACCCTCTCTTCTAAAAACCTGTCTTTTCAGCATCTTGTAACCATTTGAAACCTTTCACATATTTGCATACATTAACTGGCCCCTTGGGTCATCTCTGTCTACAGCCAACATCACCAACTGTTTCTAAGTATTCCTCAAGTCATCCAGTGGTGGTTTGAATGTAAAACATTCTTTCCCTGTATATGCATGTAATTGCACACTTGGCTCCACAGCTTGTGGTGCTATTCAGGAAGGCTGTGGGACCTTTAAGAGGTAGAACCTTACTGGAGGAAGTTGGTCAGTGGATGAGACACTTCAGGTTTTATAGTACTGATAGAAGAATTATGGGGTCCCTTGCCACTGCATGAATATAAATGCACCAATAATTTGAGGTGTTACCATTTTATTGTCTTATGAATTCAGTGAATGAAATCTACAGACCAAAGAATAAGATTCAGAAAGATTTTATTATAGCTATTACAACATAGAGTTTTAGGAGGCAGAGCCTTAAAACAAAGAGAGCTTAAGCTCAAAATTTAAGAAAGAGAAGGAAGGAAGAGCTCTTGACCCGGGAGGCAAGAGGGGGTTTGAGAAGCCTTTCTCAAGACTCAAGTTTGGGTGTATTATGAGATACATGGATGGGCGACTCTTTTAGCAAGTCTAGGCCTAATACCAGGTGCCTGGGGTGAGGATTTCTACAAAAGGGCAACTTTTCAGACATCTTAATTTTCTAGGAAAGTCCTTCTCTGTTGGGCCCTGAAAGGCCCAGGCGTGAGGCCTAGTGGAACTTCCTGAGCCTAGCTAAAGTTTGGCGACCTGTCTCTGGCCAGTTATGACTCAGCAAGACACCTAATGGCTTCTGGCCTGCTACCTCTGCATGGCAATTGTAATTACCATTTCAATAGTTAAAATTTACTATTGGCCCTTACCTCTTCCCCCATCCTAAAATCCCCACCTTCATCCCCAACATGATATAGGCAACTGCTCAGAGTAATAAAGCAAGTTGTTTCTGCGAGTTCCTGCATCAAAACAAACTCCCAACACAGTGTGGTTTTTCTCCGGTGGCCAGAAGAGGTTTCTGAGTCGTCCGACGCTCATCATCCTCTCAACCCCTCGGGAGGAACCAGCAGGCCTGGTCCTTCCCTTGGCACTACCTGAGCTGGAAGGAGCCCCACACTTCTCAGATGGAGGGGAAGGATTCCCTAAATGGAAGGGATAAGGAAAGGCTAGATCATTCTGACATGAAGTAAAATGTAATAACCTAGAATTTATCCCGTAGGCTGAGGAGAAAGCTATTCACATCGGGTTTCTGTCACTACTAAACTACATAGCAATTTCTATCTCCTACAGTAAAGTTTAATTTCCTAATTCATTTTCTCTCTCTCTCTCTCTCTCTCTCTATCTACATATCTTTTCTCTCTCTTTCTTTTATCCTCACTCCGTCTCTCTCTCTGTTTTTTATGTACTATGGTGAGAAGTGACCAAGCATTCTGCTCCCTTCTTCCAGGACTACCCCAATATCATAAAACTTCCCTTCAAAGCTGTAAACCATTTTCCTTCTATAAGCTACTTCTGGTTGGGTACTTTTTCACTGCAAGGAGATCATAACTGATGCATATCCCAAGCAAATCATTTTCATACCATTTTCATTTCTTCCTAGATTAATGTTTGAACATACCTTACCAAAACATAGATTGAAATGCATGTTCACTGACCAGATGCTGAAGGTTCTTGGTAATATAGACAGGACAATAAATTATATTTTAAGAGCTTTTAAAATTCTCAGGAGAGAGACCCATTCAGAAATAAACTGACTGTGACCAGCTGTTTTCCCCCTTGAAGACATTTGCCAATTCAGAGCATGGTTGAAGACTTGGATTCAGCCAAGGCAGAAGACTGATTTTAGGAAGAAGAGGATATCAAATCAGCATGGAACTCAGCAACTAAGCTGTTCTGGAGGAACAAGCTGGAGGGACTCACTTGAGCAACTGGTTTCTCTAGGAAGTGTTTACTGACGATTGGGCTGGGGAATGGGTGAAGAGCATCAGATGTCCAGAGAAGCCCTCAGGTTCCTGCAGCAACAGGGACTGCACAACTCTAACTCTAATGTTGCGTGCATACCCATGTATTTATAATTGGTATCTTTCTAGCAAAAGATGACGCCATGCCCTTCTCTTGTCTACTGTGACTGCTTCTGGCTTAATTTCAGTTTTGTCTGGTAGAAATCTGGCCACCCCTGTTCCCTTTTGGATACCAATTGCATATGTCCATTACTATACCTTCATGCCCAGCCTATGTCTGAATTCTTAGAGCCCTAGTAGGTGTCTCATAGGCAGATATTTGCTGGACCTTATTTTACACTTGTATCTGGATATTTTTTGATTGAAAAGTTTAATCCATTCATGTTTAAGGTAATAGTTGCCATTTTACTATTTTCAATGTTGTTCTTTTACCATCTTTCCTTTCCTATCATTCTTTCCCTTTCCTGTCTGTCTTCCTTTGTGATTTGTTAAAACTTTTAGTGGCATTTTTGTGTATTTTATATAATTACTATAAAAGGCTCACATAAATCATCATAAGACAGCATGGTAAAATTACATGGATGGTAAACTGATGAGATTGAGATCTTAACTTAACTTACATGCAAAGCTCCACAATATTCTTCCTCCCTAACTTCATCATATTAGTGTCACAATTTATATTCTTATGGTTATAGTTTTTAATACTTGTGTATTATAATTCTATATCAAATTTAAAAGAAAGTTACATACCCACCATTACAATATTTTATCATCTTGTGTTTGTCTATATGTTTACTTTTATCATTGCATAATTTTCATATGCATCTGTTCTTTTATATTTAATGTCCTTTTATTTAAACTTGAAGAACTCCTTTAACAACCTTCCCCTCTTTCTCCTTCCAGAAAACACTTGACCAAGAGCAACTTGTAGGGAAAATGGGGTTTATTTTGGCTTATATGCTTCCGGGGAAGCTCCATGACGGCAGGAGAAAATGATGGCATGAACAGTGCGTGGACATCACCCTCTGGTCAACATAAGGTAAGACAATAGCAACAGAAGTGTGTGTTGAACACTGGCAAGGGGAAACTGGCTATAATACTCATAAGCCTGCTCCCAACAACACACTGCCTCCAGAAATCATTAATTCCCAAATCTCCATCAGTTGGGAACCTAGCATTCAGAACATCTATGTTTGTGGGGGGACACCTAAATCAAACCACCACATTCTGCTCCTGGCCCCCTAAACTGATAACAATCCATCGTGTAAAGTCTAATGCTTTCAGTCCAACTTTAAAAGTCCCCATAATTTTTATCAATCCTAATTATGTTCAAATATCCCAATAATCCTAGGTCTTTTAACTGAGCCATAGTACCAAAAAATCCCCAAAAAGCCATGATGGCACAGAATAAAGATTCATGCTGCAAAAGATAGCATTGGGCATAGCAACGAAATATTCAACCAATGCAAGATTCAAAATAACCAAGGAAAATATCAAACTCTATAGTACCAAGTCCAGCAGTTCTATCCAGTGACAAGTCTCCAAGTCCAATAATTATATCCAGCAACAGGTCTCTGGAGTTCCAATTCTTCCCTACACTTAGGCTACTCACAATTCTGGAAAACTTCATCTGGAGCCAGCAGCTTTCCTTAGCAGCCATCTCATGTCCCAGCATCTATCTCCACTGGGTTTCTACTGCAACCCATGGTTCACCCTCACAGCTCCATCAGGTCTCTATGCAGGCATCCAGCCAACCTGCTTCACACTGTCCATGGCCATTTTCAAAACACAAGACCATGTTGTAAACTCAATGACTCTCTCTCTCTCCTGCATTTCTTATACTCCACAATACCAGGTAGGGTGCCAATTTCTTAATCTAGGGGGGAATAAAGCAGACTTTGAAGAACAGGACACTCCTTGAGCATTCAGGCCCCTTCAAAACAGTCAACATTCTTCCTGTTCCCCCATTGCAGATCAGCTGGCCCAATATCAAATACTGTCATTTCTGTACCATATCCTTCTGCACATACCAGTCTGTTTCTACCCACTGCAACCCTGCACAAGTTCTCAGGACATGGGTATAACAGCAAGCCTCTCACACAAACTGCTTCTAGCCCAGTCCAGATAAAGCTCCTTTACACCCTTATAAGCCAAACGTTACAGTCCATGGTTCTTAATGCATTTAGGTCTTTCAAGTCTGACCAGAATAGTCCACCAAGCTGTACTTACAGCATTGCAAGGCCTCTCTTAGGCCAAGGTTTCAAATCCTTCCACATGCCTCTTGAAAATCAGCTCCAAAAGGCCAAAGCCACACAATCAGGTGTCTAGCAGCCTTGCCACCCTTGGTACCAAAATTACTGTTGCAGTCAGGTTCTCATTGCTGCCAAAAACAGCACTTGACCAAGAGCAACTTGTGTGTGGTGGGGGAGTTCATTTTGGCTTATGGGCTCAAGTGGAAGCTCCATGATAGAAGGGGAAAATGATGGCATGAACAGAGGGTGGACATCACCCCCGGCTAACATGAGGTGGACAATAGCAACAGGAGAATATGAAAAACAGTGACAAGGGGACACTGGTTATAATACCCATAAGCCCACCCCCAATAATACACCACCTCCAGGAGGTGTTAATTCCCAAATCTCCATCAGTTGACAATCTAGCATTCAGAACGCCTAAGTTTATGGGGAACACCTGAATCAAAACACCACACTCCTCTTCTTCTTTCTCTTTATTATAGCAAATTCTCACTCTGTAGCCCAGGCTAGCAATAAACTCACCATGTATCCCAGGCTGAACTCCATGTATGACAGTTCTCTTCTCTTAGCCTCCTGAGTTCTATGATTCTCTGTGGTACAGATGTAGTTGTTATGAATTCTTTTAGTTTTTGATTGCTTGAAAGTATTTTGAAATTTTTAAGGATGCTTTGGTTTATATAGATCCTTGGTTGGTGGGGTGATTTTTTTATTTTAATGTGCTTTGAATTTTCCATCCCACTTTGCCTGGGAAGATTTCTGCTTGAAACTCCACTGAGCACAAAGAAGGCTTTCTTGTATGTGCCAAGTGGTTTCTCCTTTGTTTTTGAATCTTCTCTTTTAGCTTTAACTATTTCAGTATGCTCAGGGTGGATTATTCTTATTATTGTTCATTGTATACCCTTTGAGTTTCCTGAATCTGAATGTCTATTCCCTTCTGCAATTGTGGGAAATTCTTGGTAATTATTTCCTTTTGAGTTGTCTTTTTTTGTTTTCTTTTTATTTGGGGAATCCAAATAATAGATTTATTGCCATTTTCAATGTTGTCATGAAGTACACATCTATATTTACTTTTTCATTTCT
Organism: Jaculus jaculus; assembly: GCF_020740685.1. Lineage (NCBI taxonomy): Eukaryota > Metazoa > Chordata > Mammalia > Rodentia > Dipodidae > Jaculus > Jaculus jaculus. The sequence goes on along the minus strand of NC_059103.1, from coordinate 59,768,584 downwards.
ATCTTTCTCACTAAGTAGTTTTAAATAAGCTGAATAAGTTGTTGTTGAGTTTGCTGATTCTTCTTTCTGCATGCTGCAATAATAATTCCTTGAACAGAGTCTGAAAAGTTGGGCCATAGAGTGGGTGGTCCAACTCTTCCCCTTTTGAGGAAAAGTTGAGAATGGAGGGTTTCCTCTGGCTTATATGAAAATTGACTGGAAGTGGGGACTAAAATAAGGGGAAATATCAAAGTTTCCTACTGGTTTTGAAATATGTCTTTCTTTTTTGCTTTCTTCTAATGGAGGAATATTTTACTACTTTCTGAACTTCTCATGCTATTGTGTGTAGGAGAGTGTAGGGCCTGTTTCACTACATTGCTAAGGTCAGTGTCCATGCACAGAGAGAAGGTAGGGCACCTGTTCCAGTATCTTGTTAATGTCAATGTCCAGGAATTAACTTTTTTCTGCCTCTACATATTTTTACCTTTTCTAGTACTAAAGCAAATCCAGAATTAGTTTAAATAATTAAGTGAGGGAAGAGTGAAGAGATAGAGGTGTTTTCCCATTTATCAGATGTAAAATGAATTTGATTAAATTAAACATTGGCATAATATGATTCTACAGTATTGCCCTCCTCAAGTTCAATGTAAGCACAGATTCTTCAGGGTGATTCACTGTAAATAGAGTTGCATACCCTTTCATCCTAAAGCATTATTCAGGAGAGTGATCCCTCCATTTTCAAGATCTCTCTCTTTCTGATGATTTTAAGTAGATCTTCGCAGACCTCACATGTTCTTTAGTCATATCTAAAGGCCGTTGGACCCCTCTTCCTAGACATCAAGGTTAGAATTATTTCTGTTCACCTTCACAAGTTCTACTCATTCTTTATACCTAGGGTTCTTCCACACCTCATCTCAGTGTGAGCAGAAATGAGGGAATGAGCTTTCTTCTGATCATGACGGGATTGTTATTATAGCACAAACACTTTTTCCATGGGTCAAAGTTTCTATAGCACAAACTTAGTGAAGAGAGATTATCCAGGGAAGTTTCCAAAAGAAGGAATAAAAAGAATGTAATACCTCCTGCATGCAGCAACAGAGCCATAATTCAGCATCTTATCCAGTCTCATCCAATCAACATCCTCTCACACACCTGCCTGAGCCCAGACCAATGAGCTCTCTCAGGCTCACCTGAACCTGAGGATAAAGCCCAACTCACAAGGCCTCTTTTTGGATTTTAGCCTTTCTTGAACCTACAGGCCTCTGCCTCTTCTGCCTTACACATGACAGAAGTTCTCTGTATTTTATTCTCTTTCCTTTTAATATAATAAAATCTCTCTAATTTTTACTCTCTGGTCTATGAAGTCAATAATTTAAATCTATAAGGCAAGAATCTGAGGTACCTTAATTGGTTGGTGTATTGGTATATTGGCAAAGAACCCCAAAACTAACTCACTCTCTCTCTCTACATATATGCATATATATATATATATATATATATATATATATATATATATATATATATACATATATACAAATATATGTATATATATGTGTGTATAGATATATATATGTATAAATATGGATATATAGATATATATATATAGTTCAAATATATATATGTGAAATAAAAGAGCAATTTAGGTGAAGGTAGAGGAGGTGTCCACTGGGGTATTCTCTGGAGCATTTGCATTCCTGTTGGCCAATAAAATCTGCCAAAAAGAGACTAAGAGACTTCTGGGTAACATGCAGCTGAGGAGCCATGCCAAACCAGCCTAGGGAGGGATTTAAGAAAAACCCCACAAAAATACGCTCTTCTTCTGAAAAGTGAAGAAGTATAGGTTATTCTTAGACATATCAGAGTAGCTAGAGAGTCCAAGACCCACCAGAAACGAGAAAGACAGCTAGACTCCCACTGAGCAACCACACCTGTGTGCGCACCTGCCCAGCACAGTCCCACCAGGTGTGCCAGATGCACCAGGAAGTGTCAGCAGCAGCAGAGACCAAGCAACAAATTTTAAACTCTACCAGCCTTTTTGCAAAGTTAAGAAATCTGAAGGAAAGACAGCTGAGATCAACTAAAGCACTACTGAAAGTGTGAGCAACTCCAGAAGTCTGAACTCTCCCATTCCCCACCATCAGAACCAGGAACCTCCAACATTCAGCTCCCAGTGGCAGCGCAGCCAGCAGAGCTGATCAGAGGTTCAGCTGCAGAGCACAACATGGAGGGATCAAGGCAGACACTCAGCATGGGTAAGATTGGAAGCCACCCCAAAAGGCAATTATGAGTAACAAAAAAAAAGGAAAAAAAGTAGATACACAGTCCTGCAAGATGTCATCCCTCTTTCCTTGTCAGGGCAGGTTATGCTGTATATATTCTTGGTTAGCTTTACCATTCTCAAGTAAACTGTATTTGTGGGTTGAAATTTATTGCCCCTGGTGCTTTCATATATGTAGGGCCTTTGCTTTGTCATTATGAGCAGGGTCTGATACAGATCCAGATTGACCTGAAACCTAATTCAGAACAGAAATCTGTACCTCCCACCTGACAAGATTAAGGATGTAGAACAACAAACACCCTTAGGGATTTTGGCTTTTTATGACTATCTGTTTTAATCCCCACAATTGGATACTTTGTGCTGATTTTTATTGACTGTGTATGTTACTCGGTTGAAGTGTAGAATTTTTCAGTAAAATATTCCACCCAGTCTACTAGAATACTTGCTTAGCAAGAAAACTCAATACCTAGCACTACTTCTGTGGCTTGACTGGGGGACAATAGCTACACCTGGCACATTAAACTCATATCCTGAGGGCATAAAGAGGTGTATTGCCACTTCTGGGAACAATGCAGATAAGCAGAAAACCTAAGCATCAAATTATTTCAGGATGCAAAAGTCACCAGAATATAATACAAGAAACTCAAAGAATCAAGACAATACAGTCCAATCAAAAACTATAAATCCATCAGAAATGATCACCAATGAGACTGTTTTAGATGAAATGCCTGACGAGGATTTCAAGAAAATGGTGGTATCTATGCTCAAAGAAATCAGAGATGAAGGGAATCAAAGAAGAAAACAACGGAATTAAAGAAGAAAACCAACTTCTGAAAGAGAACACAGGAAAGTAGCTTAATGAAATAAACATTATTACAAGACATGAGTAAGAAAATAGAAATGCTGAGGAAAAACCAGGCTGAAATCCTGGCTCGGAAAAACATAGTCAATGAAATTAAAAAAAAAAAAAAAAAATCTGTGGAAAGCATCTCCAGTAGAATGGATGAAAGAAGGGACAGAATATCTAAACTAGGATACCAGGTAGCAGATCTAATACAGTCCATCAAAGATAAAGGCATGCTAATAGCAAGGTATGAATGGAAATTTCAAGATATCTGAAACAGTATGAAAAGATCAATCATAAAAATACAGAGTATATCAGAAGGAGAAAAATTTCAATCCAGAGGTTTATTAGGTGCTTTCAACAAAATCATAGAAGAAAATTTTCCTCAAATTGGGAAAGAAATGCCAATGCAGATACAAGAAGCTTGTAGTACACTAAACAGACAAAATCTGGAAAGAACCCCTCCTCACCATATTTTAATTAAACTACTAAACCACAAAACAAAGAAAATATATTGAAAGCAGTTAGACAGAAGAAGCAAGCCACCTACAAACGCAAGCCCATCAGAATACCTGCAGATTACTCAACACAAACTTTAAAGTTCTGAAAGATAACAACTGTCAACCAAGATTACTTTATCCTGCAAGTCTATATATCTATAGCTATCTATAGATGGAGAAATAAAGACCTTCCATGACAAAAACAGGCTAGAGGAATTTGTGACAACTGAATCAGCTCTACAGAAAATACTTGAAAGAATTCTTAATGTCAAAGAGAAAGCAAAACACACACAGGAGACACTAGGAAAAATAAACCACATTCACATAAACCATACCCACACAGTTAAAACAAATGAATAAAGGGAAAACAGGAAATACTTAAAATAAGAAGACTGGAAAGAATAAATGCATTCCTTTTAATAATAACTCTTGGTATCAACGGCCTCAATGCACCATCTAAAAGACACAGGCTTGCAGAGTGGGTTAAAAGGCAGGGTCCTGCCATTTGTTGCCTCCAGGAAATTCATCTCTCAATAAGAGATACCTTAGGGTAAAAGGCCAGAAAATGGTATTTCAAGAAAATGGGCCTAGGAAACAAACAGGGGTTGCTATCCTAATATCTGACAGGATAGACTTCAAACCAACATTAGTGAGAAAAGATAAAGAAGATCATTTTTAACTGATTAAAGGAAATCTCCAGCAAGAGGACATTACAATCCTAAACATATATGTACCTAACATGGGGGCCCCCAGTTTCATCAAACAAACACTATTAGATTTAAGGTCACAGATAACATCCAACACAATTGTAGTGGGAGACTTCAAAACCCCACTCTGATCAATTGATAGGTCATCCTGGCAAAAAATAAACAGAGAGACATCTGAATTAAATAATGTCATAGAACAAATGGACCTAACAGATATCTACAGAGTTTCCATCCACATGCTGCAGAATATACATTTTTCTCAGCAGCACATGGAACATTCTCTAAAATATACCATATATTAGGACACATAGCAAATCTCCACAAATATAGGAAAATTGGAATAATCCCTTGTACTCTATCTGACCACAGTGGGATTAAACTGCAAATCAGCAAAACGAAAAGCTACAGAGCAGACCGAAATTCATGGAGACTAAACAGTACCCCAATGAATAATCAGTGGTCATTGAAGAAATCAATAAATTCATAGACTCAAATGAAAATGATAATACAATATACTAAAATGTTTGGGACACAATGAAGGCATTCCTAAGAGGGAAAATTATAGCTCCAGGTGTCTATATGAAGAAATTAGAGGCCAGGCATGGTGGTGAACAACTTTAATCCCAGCTCCCAACACTTTCAAGGCAGAGATAGGAAGATTACAATGATTTCAAGGCCACCCTGAGACTACATAGTCAATTCCAGGTCAGTCTAGACTAGACTGAGATCCTACCTCGAAAAACCAAAAAACAAATTGAATTTGTCGAATATCCAGCTGACAGAGGCCTAATCTCTAGAATCTACAGAGAACTCAAAAAACTAAACAATAAAGCAACCCACTCACAAGATGGGGCAAAGTGCTGGACAGGCAGTTTACAGGGGGAGAAATACAAATGGCAAACATACATTTAAGAAAATGTTCATCATCCCTAATCATCAGGGAGATAAATATTAAAACAACTATGAGATTCCACCTTACCCCAGTAAGGATAGAAAACATTAAAAAATCAAATGAAAATAAATGCTGGCAAGGATGTGGTAAAAAGGAACTCTTATCCACTGTTGGTGGGAATTTAAGCTGGTACAACCACTTTGGAAAGCAATAGGGACACTCCTAAAAATGCTGACTATAGAGTTACCAACAGACCCAGTTATTTCCTTTGTGGGCTTCAAGCCTCAGTCCAGAGAGATTTGCTCAACCATGTTTATAGCAGCTCAATTCATAATAGCTAATATCTGGAATCAACCCAGATGTCTATTACTAGAAGAATGAATAACTAAGATGTGCTATATCTACACAATGGAATTCTACACAACAGTAAGAAAAAAGCAACACAATGGACTTTGAAGAAAAATAGTTGAACCTAGAACAGGTCATTCTCAGTGAACTTACCCAATCACGGAAAAATAATCACCACATAGTCTCACTCATCTACAGCACCAAATCTGTATCTACCCAAGATGCCAACGTACCCAGCAAGCATCTCAAAAATTGGACAATAGGGTGGGATGGAGGGAGGGGAGGGCAAAGGATGGAGGGTGGGACACAAATATAGACTCAAATGGCAATGGAAGTATTGGACCACAGCAAAATTGAAATCCAGCAGTGCAAACATAAAATCTGGCAGCTTCATATCTGGTACCTAGAATGCATGATGAAATACTCTCAGTTCTAAAACTTCTGAGTAGCTCTGCCCTCCAGCTGCTTATAACCCCCTTCCTGAGCAGGATGTTTCCCTAAGCACACAGCTCTTCTTGATAGATGTCCCACAGTTCTGTCATCTGTAACATTTTGAGTATCCATTGTAAACTACAGCCAGTCTGCATGCCTTCTCACAGGGCCTCCTTGTAGTGACTTTGACCCTACTCATAATGCCAAGCCTCAGAGCTTCTCTGAATCCTTGTGTAATCTATGTTGAGCTAGTTCATGTGGGGAAAAAAAAAGTGCACAATAACCCAAATTGAGAGGGGTATATTACATTTAGAAAAGGGTACATCTGAAAACTGGCTTGTGAAGTTTTACTCCCACCTGTGAAATCTCTGGCACACCTCCCAGGTAGAAGTAATATAGGATTCCCTCCCTTTGCACACAGATGCTATGTAATTTACTTACCTTAGAAAATGAAGGGGGAAGCTGGGTATGGTGGCACACACCTTTAATCCTTTAATATCAGTACTCAGGAGGCAGAAGTAGGAGGATCACCATATTCAAGGCCACCCTGAGACTACATAATGAATTCTTGGTGAGCCGGGCCAGAGTGAGAACCTACCTTGATAATCCAGAAAAAAAAAAAAAAAAAAAAAAGGAAAGAAAGAAGGATAAGAAAAAAAATAAAGAAAATAATGGGACAAGGCATGATTATTTTTCCATCTTCCAAGGGGAGAAAAAAAAGGTGATCCAGTTCCCATCTAGTTTTCTGAGTCACCAGCTCACACTTGGAACCCAGAGCCCCTTTGTAAGAAGATAATGAACATCTACATCCCCACACTTAGAGAAATCTTGGAACAGCTGAATTGTCCACCAAAAGGGGCTCTTATCAACAACCAGACAGAGGTTCCTGGCCATGGCCAGCACTCACTGCCATACAAATAAGTGTGTATGTATCCAGCCCTAGTTCTGGTATCACAAGAGCTTTATGATATTCTCAGGGGAGACCCTAGACATTGCCAAGCAGATATGAACCCTTCCTTCTGCTGAGTACATATCTAAAATTCTACTGTCAGTATCTGTGAGTGCAAGTAAATACTGCTTTTATACTAATAAATTGTGCAATAGTGCCTTCAATACAGGAGAACCATTCCAGAATGAAGAAATAAGGAATAAGCTATAGAACTGTGGGCTTGAGAGGTGGCTCAGCAGTTAAGGCATTTGCCTGTGAAGCCTAATTACCCATGTTTGGTTCCCCAGTACTCACATAAGCCAGATGCACAAGGTGATGCATACATCTGGAATTTGTTGGCAGTGCTGGAGGCCCTGCCATGCCCATTCTAAGTTCTCTCTATTTCTCTGTCAGATAAATAAATAAAATATCTATTTTAAAAAGCTACAGAACTGCGCTTACCTCACACAGAGAGGTGTAATATGCCAACACCAGAAATTTAGACTTCATTCTACATGGTCAGGCAAACTTGTCTCTAAGGGACCACAGAGTAAATATTTTGTGTGCTATTTCTGGTCTCTGTTGTTATTTCTTCTCTTTTATATTTCACAGTCCTATAGAAAAAGGGCCTATAAACATAGGCAGCTTGCCATGTGTAGACTTCAAGCTATAGTCTGGCAACTCTGTTATAGAATATGTACAGTCAAAACAATTTTTAATGGAAAAGAGAATTAATTTGATTGTAAATATAATACTACGCACTACTGAGGTGCTAATTCCACATGGTAAAAGAGAAATATGTTAATATATTCTGTGCATTCTTAAACTCAAAAACTGGAAAAAAAATGATATTTTCTGTGTTCAAAGCTAATGCCACAGTGCATACCAAGAAGCAAAGACTTGGGTGAAATCAGCAATTTCTTAAGTTAACATTTCCTTGTGCCATTGATTGCAAAGACTTGCAGATATTATAGCCTGGATAACTGGTGCATTTGTAATTATTTCTGAAGTGTTCTTTACTAAAGGTTTTATTTGAAATTTAAAATTTTAGTTCATCTCTTTCTGCCCTAGGGAATCCTTAAAAATAAAGATCTTTGTCTTTCTTCTTTAAGATACAATATCCTGAAATAAATAATGATCCCAACAGCTTTATGTTATGCCATCTGCCTAACATAAAAGCCTTCAAGGAACTACTTTCTATGAGGTGCATTTGCTTTAGACCTTTTGTTATGCACTGCAATGGCAATTGAATGCTGCTTCACAGGATTAAACAATATAAATTATTGTAATATTCTTTAAATAACCTAAAAGTTTAGTTTAAATTATTATCTAACTGCTTGTTGATTGGAGGTGAATAGCATGACTTCTAATAAGATAATATTTTGTATAATTAATTCTGGAAATTATTTCTTCCTTTATACTTAGTCCACATCATTATTCTGCATATCACCTTACGAAGTATAAAGTCCATGTTGCTCAATATGAGATAAGAATTTCACAATAAATGATTTTTTTTGGAGCAAAGGATTTATTTTCACTTACAGTCTCAAATGGAGGCTTCATAATGGCAAGCATAGTACAAGCAGAGAGTAGACATCACTTCTGCCATAGCATGTAGAAAATAGCAGCAAGAGAGTCAGCCAAGCTCTTGCAAGGGGGAGCTGACTACAATACTTCAAAGCCCACCTCCAAGAACTCACCTCTTCCAGCAAGGCTCCACCTACCAAATTGCCACCAGATAGGGACCAAGCATTCAAAACTCATGAGTGTATGGGATATAATAGATTCAAAATAACACATTCCAACCCATAACCACATAGACTCATGACCACTCAAAATGTAAAACTACATTCAGTATAACTTTAAATGTCCAATAGATTTTTTGAATTCCAACACTGTTCAAAAGTCCAAGTTCTCTTAACTCTGAATGTGTAAAACCAATGCACAAGTTAAATGCATACGCATATGATAGCACAGAGGAAACATTCACACCTCCAATGATGTCATTGTGCTTAGCAAGGAAAGGTTGAACCAATGTAAAATCTAAAACAAACAAAGCAAATTTCAAATAGTGTAGCTCCACATCTGGTATGTAGGATTTTCAATGAAGTCTCTAGGGTTCAATTTCCACTCCTCCAACTGGGCTGTCCACATGCTGGGCACATTCTTGGTTAGTATTATTCTATGGTATTTAATATTTTTTTGTTGCTATTGAAAATGGGCCAGCCTCAGTGGTTTATTTCTCTGTGGTTTGTACTTTGCCTAAGAAAGGCTGCTGATTTTGTGTGTTGATTTTGTATCCTGCCACTTTATTGAAGGAATTAAACACTTTTTATAGTTTTGAGATGCAAACTTTCAGGTCCCTTATGTATAGGATCATGTCATCTGAAAAAAAGGCTAACTAGATTTCTTCCTTTCCAACTTACATCATTTCTCTTATTTTCTCCTATCTTATTGCTTGGGGTAGGACTTCTACTATTATGTTGAAGATCAGTGGTGAGAGTAGGCACATCAATGACAACCCCTTGAGTGTTTCCCCATTAAGTATTATTTGGGCTTTAGGTGCTTTATATGTTGCCTTTATTATATTGAGATATAAACTATCCATGCCTATTCTCTCCAGTGTATTGATCATGAAGTGGTAAATTTTTTTTGTCAAAGGTCTTCTCTGCATCAATTGAGATGTTCTTATGGTTCTTATGATAAAGTTAGTTTATGTGGTACATTATGTTGACCTATTTCCATATGTTGAATCATCCCTGCATCCCTGGGATGAAGCCTACTTGATCAAAGTGGATGATGTTTTGATATGTTCCTGAATTTGGTAAGCAAAGATTTAGTTCAGAATCTTTGCATATAAATTCATCAGGGATATAGACCTATAGTTTCCTTTTCATGTTGCATCTCTGTCGGGTTTTGGTATTAGTATGATAGTAGCTTTATACAAGGAGTTAGGGAGGATTTCCTGCTCTCTGACTATGTGAAACAGTTTGAGAAATATTGGTTTCAGTTCTTCAATGAAAGTTTGATAGTATTTGGTTGAGAATGTATGCAATCCTGTACTTTTCTTTGGGGGGAGTTTTATTTTTTTTACTAGCTTTCGAATCTCCATGGATGATCTACTCTTCTATAAAAGATTATTTCAAAAAGCCTTTTGAAGACAATAGAAAAAAATAACTACATGGTCATATTAAAAGGTCTTCTGATAAGGACAATAAAAGTTTTACCAGTAATTATAATGAGATAAACTAGTTAAAAAGATAAACTGAAGAAAAAGCTTTAAGTGTTGGATATTAAATGTTTGATTTAAAAAGATTGTACAGAATGGTTACACAAATTGTATGGTAAAAGTATGTAATGAATGAATGAAGGTATGAGTAAATTTAAACAGAAGGAATAAAGACAAATTTGATTTACTAAGTCTCAAAATATTGGAACAGATTATAGGCTACTTGAGATTAATATGACTATTAGTCTAGAGCTTATATCAGATTAATAAAAGGATGGCCCTGACTAGTTGCAGGATGTTATGATATTCAGGTTGTAAATTTAAAACTTGCTGATGTTAATCTGGTCATAATAATAGCTATAAGGTTGTGAAAGACTGGCTTTAAAGTTCTTAACCAAGTTAGTTGTGCTTTGCTATTTGTCAACCTTTTAGTATTAATAAGGTTATTTTATACAAAAAGCAAACAAAACACTGTAACTTTAAGATGATTCCTGTCTGGTTCATAATGTTTTACTGATTATCTGATTATCACTGAGATTATTGTCTAAGTCTTATAAAATTTGATTTAGTCATTGTGAGTTTGTTCTTAGGAAAACTGAGGAAGGTCCTCCTGTTCTAGGAAAACCTGAAGTATACAAAAATATATTAATATGGTAGTCTACACTTCATATATTCTATCAGTTTTAAATATTCCTTTATGTTAACCTTAAAAATAGCTCAATGATCAAAGATAGTTTATTAAGAAATTACTTCAGGACTTCCAGTAAGATGGCAGCATAGGTACCACACCAAAGCAGCCTAAAGGGAAAAAGCCAAAAAAAAAAAAAAAAAAAACCAGCAGAATACACACTTTTACTAAAAGTGAGGGTTATAGGAAATTGAAACAGCAGCAGAAAAGTAGGAGAGATCCAGAGCATCGAGTCCACATGGGCCGGCAGAAGCTGCTCCAGTGGGGCAGGTCCCTACACGAGACTGCTACCGCAGAGCACCAGCTAGCTGCCAGGCTTTGCTTGAGCTGCAGGAAAAGCCAAGTGAGGGGATTTTCTACTCACACCAAAGCTCTCCACAAACTCAAGAAATGTGAAGGGAGAATGGCAGTGAACAACGGAAGAGCAGATAACAAGGTAGAAGAACACATGGACTAGCAACCAAACTAGAGCAGCTTCAGCTCCCTCCCCTTCCCCCGCCACCAGTGCCCAGCCCTCAGGAACAGAGCAGTGGTCCAGGGACCTGGCCACGCCTACTTGAACTGACAGAGAACCAAAGAGGGGCCCAATCAGGAGAGCAGCTGAGAAGACCAAAATCATCCCAAAAGGTAAATGGGATAACACCAGGTCAGTACCCGCCTAATAAACCTGGTATATATGCCTGAATGAGAAGTGCTAATTGTACCTTCCATATCAGGATAAATTATAGGTTAAATCAGATGGATGGTCAAATTTGCCATTGTTAAATAAGCTGTATTGTGGGCTTGTTATTTGTTGCCTCTTGAATTATAGTGCCTTTGTTTACTCTTCTGTTATACATTAGGGAAGGGTCTCACCTGGTCACAAGCTGACATGGAACCCTCTACAGATCAGAAATCTTAACCACCTTGTTGTCAGGATTAAGGGAGTGGGTGAGGCACCACAGAGCCTAAGGGACAGACAGAGGTTCCGGTTGTCATAATACCTACTCCTGGATAAATACTCTGTGTTGTTTTTCATTGAAAGTGTACATTGTTTAGTTAAGTTTTAGAATCTGCCTGTATTTTGTTTCACTTAGCCTACTTGAATACTCTCATAGCAGGCACACCCAACATGTAGAGTCACTTTTGTAGATACTCTGAGAGTCTTCAGAGCCACACCTAGTGCCTTAAGTTCATACCCTGAAGATATATAACATCAGATTGATTGATGCATCTCATAATACCCAGCTAACTGGAAAATCCAATCATGTAATAATCCAAGATGCAAAAATATATACATTATGGGCATGTGGTAGCGCACGCCTTTAATCCCAGCACTTTGGAGGCAGAGGTAGGAGGATCACCATGAGTTCAAGGCCACCCTGAGACTACATAGTGAATTCCAGGTCAGTCTGGACTAGAGTGAGACCCTACCTCAAAAAAAAAAAATGTATATATATATATATATATATATATATATATATATATATATATGTATATTATAACACAAGAAACACCAAAAATCAAGACAATATAAATCCACCAAAAAGTATTAATGCATCAGAAATGACCTCCAGTGAGATTGAGTTAGAGGAAATGCCTGAGAAATATTTCTAAATAATGATTATAAACATGTTCAAAGAACTCAAAGAAGAAATCAAAGGAAGAAAAGAGGACACAGGATGCCAATTTAATGAAATAAAGAGGAAAATACTAGACACAAATAAGGAAATAGAAATAATAAAGAAAACCCAGTTAGAATTATTAGCAATAAAGAACACAGTTAATGAAATAAAAATTCTGTAGAAAATCTCACCAGTAGAATGGATGAAGGAGAGGACAGAATATCTAAGTTAGAAGACCAGGTGGCAGATCTAATACAGTCCAACAAAGAGAAAGACAAACTCATAGAAAAGTATGAGTGGGAATTTCAAGATATTCGGGATGCTATGAAAAGATCAAACATAAGAATTCAGGGCATAGAAATTGGGAAAGCGGTGCCAGTTCAGATACAGGAATCCTTTAGAACACCAGCCAGACAAAACATGGAAAGAATCTCTCCTTGCCATATTATAATCAAAGTACCAAAAATGCAAACCAAAGAAAAAGTATTGAAAGCAGTCATAGAGAAAAATCAAGTTACCTACAAAAGCAAGCCTATCAGGATTACAGAAGATTACTCAACACAAACTTTAAAACCAGAAGAATGTGGAATGATGTATTCCAAGTTCTGAAAGATAACAACTGTCAACCAAGGTTACTTTATCCTGCAAAACTATCCATTCTAATAGATGGAGAAATAAGGACATTCCATGGCAAAAGCAGGCTAAAGGAATGTTTGAAGACAAAACCAGCTCTACAGAAAAGACTTTAAAGAATCCTCCATACTGAAGAAAAAGAAAAGCACACATATAAGAACCGGGAAAAAGCAAACAATACTCAAATACTAGTTAACACAAGAGAGGAAAGGTAAAACAGGAAAAACTACAAAAAAATGGCAAAAATGAATACACACCTTTTGATAATAACTCTTAATATCAACAGCCTCAATACCCCAACCAAAGGAAACAGGTTTGGAGATGGGGTTAAACAGCAGGATCCTTCAATTTGTTGCCTCCAAGAAACTCACCTTTCTACAAAGAATGGAAAATATTTTAGGGTGAAAGGTTGGAAAATGGTGTTTCACGCAAATGGGCCTAGAAAGCAAGCAGGTGTTGCTATCCTAATATCTGACAAGGTAGACTTCAGTCCAATGTTACTTAAGAAAGATAAGGAAGGGCCCTTTATATTGATTAAAGGCAATCAAACAAGACGACATTACAAACCTAATCATGTATGCACCTAACATGTGGGCTACAAACTTCATCAAACAAATGCTATTAGAACTAAGGTCACAGATAGCACCAAACACAGTTGTAGTGACTTTAATACCCCACTCTCATGAATTTACTTGTCAACCCATCAAAAAATAAGCAGAAAGACATCTGGATTGAATGAGGTTGTAGAACAAATGGACCTAACAGATATATACAGGATATTTCATCCAAATGCTTCAGAATACACATTCTTTTCAGCAGCACATGGGACATTCTCAAAAATAGAACATATATTAAGACACAAAACAAATGCTAACAAAAACAGGAAAATTGAAATCATCCTTTGCATTCTACCTGACCACGATGGGATCAAACTACAAATAAATACAAAGAAAAGATACAGAGCATACGCAAAATCATGGAAACTCAACAATACACTAAATAAATGATGAATGGGTCAATGAAGAAATAAAGAAGGAAATGAAAAAATTCATACTGTCAAATGATAATGATAACACAACATAGCAAAACCTTTGGGACACAATGGGGTTAGTCCTAAAAGGGAAATTTATAGCTTCAAGTGCCTATACTAAGAAATTAGAAAGGTCTCAAGTAGATTTCTAATGCTTCACCTTAAAGCCTTGGAAAAAGAAAAACAAGGAAAACTGAAAATCAGTAGATGGGAAGAAATAATAAAGATTAGGGCAGAAGTTAATAAAACAGAAACAAAAAAGAAACAATCCAAAGAATCAATGAAACAAAGAGTTGGTTCTTTGAAAGGATAAACAAGATTGATAAAACCTTAGCAAATCTGACCAAAAGAAAATCAGAATAGAAACAAATTAGTAAAATTAGAGATGAAAAAGGCAGAATCACAACAGATACCAGAAAAATTAAAAAAAAATAGGGACATACTATAAAAACATATACTCCACTAAGTATGAAAATCTGAAGGAAATGGATCATTTTCTTGATTTATATGACATACCTAAATTAAATCAAGATGAGATTAATCACTCACACAATACTGTAACAAGTATGGAGATCCATGCAGTCATCAAAAATCTCCCAACTAAAAAGAGTCCAGGCCTAGATGAATTCACTGCTGAATTTTACCAAATCTTCAGGAAAGAACTAACACCATTGCTTCTTAAACTTTTCCATAAAATAGAAAAAGAAGGATTCCTACCAAATTCCTTCCATGAAGCCAGCATCACCCTGATTCCAAAATAGGCAAAGATAGAACAAGAAAAGAAAATTACAGACCAATCTCCCTCCTGAACATAGATGGAAAATTCTCAACAAAATATTGGCAAACAGAATACAAGAAGGTATCAGAAAGATCATTCACACTGGCCTAGTAAATTTTATCCCAGATATGCAGGGATGGTTCAACATATGCAAATTGATAAATTAATACACTATATAAATGGACTGAAGGGTAAAAATACACATGATTATCTCATTAGATACAGAGAAAGCATTTGACAAAATCCAACATCCCTTCATGATAAAAGTCCTACAGTGACTAGGAATAGAAGGAACATATCTCAACATAATAAAGGATATTTATGACAAGCCTACTGTCAACATATTGCTAAATGAGGAAAAACTGGTAGCTTTTCCACTAAAATCAGGAACAAGACAAGGGTGTCCACTGTCCCCCACCTTCATTTAATTTAGTACTGGAAGTCTTAGCCATAGCAATAAGGGAAGAGATACACATAAAAGAGATACATATTGAAAAGGAAGAGATTAACTGCTGGTACCTCATGAAATTACAAAGATTTTGTATGGCAAAGAACACTGTGAATAAGGCAAAGAGGCAACCTACAGAATGGGGAAAAAAAAATTGCCAGCTAAACATCTGGTAGATAAAATCAAACAACCCAATTAAAAAAATAGGCTAAGGAACTAAATGGAGAGTTATCAAAAGAAGAAATATGGATGGCATATAAAAATCTAAAAAATGTTCTTCATCCCTAGTCATCAGGGAAATGAAGATTAAAACTATGTTGACATTCCATTTCACTCCTATCAGATTGGCTACAATCATGAAAACAAATGAACGTAAATGCTGGCAAGGATGCAGAAAAAGAGGAACCCTTCTACATTGTTGGTGGGAATGTAATCTGGTCCAGCCATTGTGGAAATCAGTGTGGAGGTTCCTGAGACAGGTAAAAAAAGATCTACCATATGACCCATCTCTAGCACTCCTAGGCATATATCCTAAGTATTCATTTCATTACCTTAGGGATATTTGCTCAACCATGTTTATTGCTGCTCAATTAACAATGGCTGGGAAATGGAACCAGCCTAGATGTCCCTCAACTGATTAGTGGGTAAAGAAGATAAGGCACATTTATACAATGGAGTTCTATTCAGTGGTAAAGAAAAATGAATTTATGAATTTTGCAGGAAAATGAATGGATCAGGAAAGGATGATACTAAGTGAGGTAACCCAGGCCCAGAAATCCAAATGTTGCATGTTCTCTCTCATATGTGGATCCTACCTACAGATGATTGGACTTCTGTGTGAGTAGGAAGAAAACTCAATAGTCAAGGCAGTAACCTAGAAAAGAGATATAAATGGAAGAGAAAGTAAGGGGGGGTACTTAATAGGATGTTATTGTATATATGTAAGTAGACAAATAGTTTAATGGCGGGGGAAAGGCCCAAGTTAAGTCAGGGGAAGAAATTGAGTAAAGGAAAGCAGGAGGGAAGGCTAAACAAAATCTGAGAGGATATAAACAAACCATATGGAAACCTACTTTTTTGGACAATGGTACACTCAGGAGCCATAGATTGCCTCTCCAAGTGATTGATAACCAAATGTAGAAGCCAAAGTCAACTGGAAACATTGGTGTTAAGAGGATAACCAATATTTTGTTTCCTGCTCCTAATTCGGAAGGCACAGGAGATGATGGGACACTTACTAACTTCTAGCCTTTAGTAAGTTACCTATCTTCTTGATCAGGGAGGATGCAGAGATCTGGAGATGGACTACAAAGGAATGTATCTACAACATCAGGGTCACATCAAAGGAAAATCAGTCCTCCAGGCTCCGCAAAAGGGTGAGGGCCACTTGGTCAGTATGGCCTTGACTTATCCTAGCAGATATAGGTTCATAGTCATAGAACTCCTCACAGATCCCTAAAATTGTCTCCTATAAAGCCATGAATGACCTCCCAAATATAATTCACTATTAATTTTGGCTGCCAACATGGTCTTAAAAACACAGTAAGATAATACATTGCATATTATTATTATTATAATATATTACAATATAAACAAACATTCAAACAAAGATTGTCCTGCATGATGATGGTTTACAATATTAAGCTATTAACTCATGTCTTCTGCCTCTGCCTGGCCCTGATTAGTCTGCCACTGTTTGCCTTTAAGTCAAAGATCCAAAACTGTCTTCACTGATTATGTTTACCTGATAGTTATTGATTCATATTTGTCCAATCTCTCCTTGATATGTCTTATTAAAAGGGGGTGTATCACTAAGAACAGATCTCAGAGCCAAACCCTAAATACATTTAGGGCTAATCTTGAGCCCAGCCCTAAGATGTAAAAACAATTTAGTTTTCTTACTGTTTATACTTGCTAATGTTAGTTAGTCTGGTTTTTTGATGATATATCTTTGCTTAGATTTATAGAGGTAAGACAAATTCTCCTGCCATTGATGATGCTTCCTTAAAATTTGTAACACAAGGGAATCCACATACCCTAGGGAAACTGGGTCCAAACCCATCAGCCAAGAGATATAAACTCATCATGCCAGAGTCAAGAAGAAAGTATCCTCAGATAATTGTAACAGCAAACAGGTCACTAGAGACCCTTCCAAAAAATGGTCCCCTTCCAAAAAGACTATGGCCCTCCTTCAGTCACAATCCTGAAAACTAACTGGTCCCCACATGACAGAAGCTTGAGGAATTCAGCATGAGTTGCTGGAAAAAAAATAAAAAATCAGACACATGGGTAGGATCCTAACTCTTTCCATTTGCTAGACTGAGCAGCTTATTCGATAACATTGTGTGATCCATAGAGAAAGTTTGGTTTATATCTTGATCCCAGAACATATACAGTTCTTTACTAATGCTTTGTATTAAATCCTTTTCCTTCCACAGGAATATCTATTTCTTTTTGAGGAATGTGGTACAACCTGCTAACCTCTAACTGCAGGAATGTCCTATTCTCCCCACCTCATAAGAAGATTAGTCACAGTCACTCCTGCTGACTAGTCTTGTGTAGAATGGCCCTCCTGAATCTCTTTCATTGGCTTTAGTTTATTATTACAATAATGCTTTTTTGTTGCCTTCCATATTTTCGAGGACAATTATCATGAACCAGTTCCTGCTACTGATAATTAAATACAAGATTGAATGGTAACAGGTTCAGTGTTCCCAACAACAACTGACATAAGATTGGCCCTCATAGTCATGACTACCCAAGATTCTGGAGGTTTTGTAGCTAATATACCCCAGACCTTGGGGCTGCCCCCTGTGTGGACTTCATGGGACACTGGCTAGCACCTTTAATGAGTCCTCTCATAATAATTATGCTGGGATTTATGTTAAAATCCTATCTTCTAAATGATTTGTCCAGTTTCATCCAATCTAGGATGGAAATAATTACAATACAGGTGATCTACCAGCCACCACATACAAACTCATAAGGTGTCATGATGACAAAGAGGACTGAGAGTGGTAGAAAAGAAGCTAAAGTTGAACTGACTCGCTGAGTTAATGTAACAGATAACTGCTGAAGAGCTAGACTATTTTTGTCAGCAGATAGAAAAATCCCAGAGGGGACTGTCCAGAAAGGGCCCAGAGGGATGATGAGAAATAAAGACAGTTTAGGCTAAAACAAACTAAACTGGAGTTCTGATTGATATGCAAATTGCCACACCTTGTTTGTTCACTTACCCTCTCCTGGGCTATGAAAACTATAAAATGAAAATAAAAGCTCAGCTTGGGGTCAGAGCTTCTTTGTTGGGCTACCTCAAGCTCTCTGACCCCTGCATAAATAAACTCCTCTACTTTCACTCATACTGACATTGGAGTAACAACAAGTTTACTGGTTCACAAAGCTATATTCTTTACTGAGTGATCAGTGCACTTTGCTTTTACTTAGCTCCCAGCTCCTTCTGGCTTCCTGTCAGAACTGCAAACTGACTTCCTGTCAGTCTGCAGGCTGGCTTTTCTCACAATTTTATTTTTCTTTGATTTTCCTGGATTAGCATTTGTAAAGTCCCCACTTACCTACCAGCTGTTGAGTGCATTAAACGTTCTACTTTGTGGGTGGCAGATTCATCTGCTGATTGGGGTGCAGGCTTTCATTATTATTCTATTCTAGAATAGAGTACAAGGGCACCTCTCTCCAGAGTCCCACAGTCCACATGTACTTCTTGTTTGTTCTTTGCATATTCACACAGGCACCAAGTGCTCAGAATGAAGTATCCATGAACTCTAGATTTACAGTTAAGGTTGAGCTGCTTGGAAACTTGGATGAAGGTGCCTGGGTTGTGCTGAAACTCACACCTGCATGCACATGACTAAGGATGTGAGTTTAGCCTGAACTATAACTGAAATTGAAGTGGATCCTATGATAAATCCCTTTTCCCTCTGTCCTCCCTGTGTTCTCTGGCTTCTGCCAAGTGATGGAATAGCTTCCTGTGTCCTAATAACAGTCGTTTTATTTATTGCCTGGCTAATGTATTGTCTTTGGTCTTTCCATAAGGACACCATGATAGAAGCAAACACTTGAGCCATCAGATGGAATCAGAATCTCTTAAATTGCATTCTCTCTTCCTATTATTCTCAATCTTCAAAACAAAACTAATTAAAAGATATTAGCAGGCTTTATAACACAGTTCACAGGATCACCATGTGAACTTTTAAACAAGTTTTCCTTTGTTCAAATCCTAACCCAGCCAAATATCAACTGCATAACTTGGGAAAGGTACTTACTTCTCTGTGATTCCATTTCTTCACCTGTAAAATTAGGATATGAATAGTAGCTTCATAGTGTTATCGCAAGGTAGCAAATTAAAATATGAAATGGCTTAGTGGGTAAAGCACTTGCTGCCAAGTGTGAGGACAGAGTTTGGGTATGCAAAACCCATGCAAAGCTGGACATAGTAGTTTAGATTCTATAAAGTGTTACCTCATGTAGAAAGGAGACTTTTTAGATGTTCACTAAGTTAAGATCCTGGAATAGGAGATTAGTCTAGACTATGTATATGACCAGTATACTTACCAGAGTATTCATGAAGAAAGGCAGAAGGTGATTGTATGACAACTGTAGCAGAGAGAAGCAGCCAAAAAAGGGTAAGTACTCTTTCTGACAATGAGGGTGAAGGTAGAGACCATGATTGCAGAATACAAGTGCTCCTTGAGCTGGAAAACAGAAAACTAGTCCCATGCAGAGCCTCCAGGTGGAATGCAACTTTACCAATACTTCAATTTTAGTCCATGAAGATCTAGTTTGGAGAGTTAGCCTCTAAAACTATGAGATACTATATCTGTGTTATTTTAGGTCATGGTGTTTTTAGTTCTGTGCTGTGACAGTAGTAACAGACTTGTATACTCATTAGAATGTCTTATCCTTAGACCTTCAGAATATTGCTCTCAAAGGCCTGATCATTTCCATATATTCCTAAGACAGTTCATCTGCGATGTGTTATGTATGTTACTTCTAACTTTTGTACCAATATGAGGTTCTTATTAAAACATATTATATTGTGAATTCAGGTTTAACATTCTGAAAGTCACTAATGGTTAAGATCTGAAATGTTGATAAGTCATGCTGTAGTACAAAGGAAGCTGTCTTGGGGTGTCATATAAAGTTCTTGTATAAATTACCTGCTCTGCTCTCCAAGGGCTGGTTAGGGCATCCTCTATTCTTCATAGAGATTTGTGATTCAATTTTATCTAAAACAACATAAGTGCAAGCTAACAAGCTTAGTATTTCTATGATAGGCACTTTCTCTTAGAACTTTTATCAAAGATGATCTGTTTACAAACAGTTAGTATTAGGAGTTTTGAATTAACAAACTATGGCAAGAATGAGCCTTCCAGAAATTTCCTGAGGCTAGGTGGTCTCAGAACAATGTCTTTTCTGGCTAGTGAAATGTGAAAGGGCATACCTTCTTCTCTACACCAAGTAGAGTCTGCTTCCAATGAGGAGACCTTGAAGACCATGTGCTCAGACAGGATGGTTGATAATGAAAAGGGCTGGATTCCAGAATCACTTCTTGGAACAGAGTCTGAAGGAAACTTCTGCACTGGACTTTGAAGGACAAGAGAAACTTCCTTTGTCTGGCACTTTCTTTGGGGCTGGAAAAGCACTAATCTGTCTTATTCACTGACACATTTGTCAGCAGAAGCATGCTACCAGGAGATGAGGTGTGTGATGGCTGGTCCTTTATTATAACTTGACAGAATTTAGAATCACCAAGGAACCAAATCTATGGACATGTCAGTGAGGTAGTTTCTAGACTGAGTTAATTGAGTTGGGAAGAACCACCCTAACTGTGAATGGTACCATTCCATAGGCTTGTGTCCCATTCTGAATAAAAAGCAAAAGTGATGAGCAGCAGCATTCATTGCTACCTAACTCTACACTATAGGCTCAAGATGACCAGAAACTTTATGTTTCTCCTGTCACTTCTTGCCACAATAAATTCTAGCCTCATATTTTAAGTGAAAATAAAACTTTCCTCCCTTAAACTGATTTTTTTCCAAATATTTCATTCCAGCAATGAAAGAGCAACTAATTCAGAAAGCTGGTACCAAGATGTGTTTTGCTGTGATAAATCTCACCATGTGGTTCATAGGCCTTTGGCATTGTTTTGCAGGAGGAAGATAGAAGAATTTGAAACTTTGGGTTACAAAAGTTCTTGAATATGACATCAGAGCTTAATGGGCTTTTTTGATGGGGATTTTGGAAGATAAAAAATGAAGTTCATGAGGTTTCAGAGAAGAACAATGGCTCCATTAGGACTAGAGGCAGCTAATATTATAAACCGTAAAATAAAATAAGTGGCTCCAAGAGTAAAAGAGATGGGTTAGCAGTCAAGGCATTTGCTTGCAGAGCCTAAGGACCCATGTTTGACTCTCTAGTTCCACATAAGCCAGATGCACAAAGGTGACACAAACGCATAAGGTTGCACATGCGCACAGGTGGCGCACACTTCTGGAGTTCAATTGTAGTAGCTGACAGCACCAGTTTTCTCTCTCTCTCACACTCTCTGTCTCTTGCACTTGCTCTTATTCTCTCACATAACAAAGAGGCCCATATTTGGGCTTGCCTCAAAATAAATAAATAAACTGACTACAGTCTTCCTTGTTTCCTGAAAACTTGAATGACATTGATCTCAACATTAATGAACCAATTTTTTCAACAGAGGAAGTCTAAAGACATGATAGCATTAAGTATGATGCTGATAAATCAATAGTAATTGTTAAAAAGATCATCACCATTAAAAAACTCTCCTGTGTTACACTAGAACTATAGAGAAGATGCTCTGAGGGCACAAATCTCACACACTGATGGCTTCATCATTCCAAATTCACTCAAAGGAAGATAGCCTGGACTGAGAAGGATCCATGCTCAAGCACAATGGCCTAGAGAAATATTTCATCAATATCAGCCTGGAAACATATAGAAATTTGTACAGCAGTGGTTCAAGGAGGCCAGGCTACATCCCAAGCTGCCAGTAACTTGGCAGCATTGTCCACAAGGTAATGGTTTTGGAAACATGAAAAAATGCAAGATTTAGCAGGCCTATTGAATTTTCTCCATGGTTCCAGAGACCTGCAAAGGCCCAGCAATATGTGGTAGGGTTGAAGTTCTGATAAGGACTCTGACAGAGGCCACTACATGAAGCTACAAAAGGGAAACCATAAGTTGCACTGGAGACACCATGATGTTGGAGAGGCCAGAACCATAAAGCATCTGCCAAGGAAAGCTGCAAGTTCAGAGTTTGACTACATTGAGAGAAACTATGAATGTTATACTAGCAGGTCTAAAGGAGTAGGCTACCTAAATAGTTTGGAGGTAATAAATAATTCTGTTATGAGCCCCAGATGACATATATGGAGCTATTATATTTAAAGTTTGCCTTATTGGGTTCAAGATTTACTGTGGTCTGACCCTTTTTTGTAATATCCCTATTTCTTCCTTTTTGGATTAAGAATGTTTACTCTGGTGTACCAATGTGTAGCAATGCATGTTGGAAGTAAAAAAAAATCAACTTATTTTTAGAATGGAAATTGTTGAGTTTTAATAAATAAATTCAGCAATTCCATATGATTGTTTAAAGCACAAGAATCAGTTGCTTTTTCATATTCTAGCAGTCTGAAGAATGATAATAACCAGATGTGGTGGCTTGAATCAGATACTCCCCATAAATTCATGTATTCTGAATGTTTGGTACCCAGTTGGCAATTTAGGAGGCAGACCCTTACTGGATAAGTTGTATTGTTGGGGCTGGGCTTAAGAATGTTATAGCCAGCATCCCCTTTCTGGAACTCAGCTCCCTTTCTTGCTATGATTATCCACCTTTTGAGGCTGAAGTGTCCAGCCTATGGTTATGTCATACTTCCCCTGACATGAAGCTTCCAATGGAGACTAAAAGCTACAATAAAAATTTTTCTCTGATAATAAATTTTTGGCTGGTTGTTTTGTCCCAGCAACAAGAATGTAACTATAACAGAGAGTTGGTTCCAGAGAAGTGAGGTTATTGCAACTAGAAACCTGACCCTGTGTCTTTTGGAACTGATTCCTGGAGAAATGTGGAAGGATTTTAAACCTTGGACAAAGAGAAAGCTTTCAGTGCAGTAAGAAGAGCTTGATGGATTCTTGTAAGAGTTAAGAGACCTAAATGTAGAAAGAACTATAGACTGTGTAGGCTTGGCTTATGAGAGGAAGAACTTTGTCTAGACTGAGCTAGAGGAAGTTTGTGTGAAATGCTGGCTGTATTCTACCCATGTTTTGAGAACCTTGACATGGTTGAATGTAGAGGAGATGAGCTGGTATGAGCCAGAGCAAACAGCACAAAAATAAATTAAGTTTACAAGCCAAGGATTACAGCTCAGTTCAGATGCAACTGTCTGAGAGATTATCACCATTGACACTGGGCCATATGCTCTTCACTGGGACAGTAGGAGGATTGCTGAAGTTTTTCTGCTCTTCAAAGCTGGTTTTATTCCCCCTAAATTAACAAATTTGGTAACCTACCTGATACTATGGGAGCATAACAAATACAGGAAACACAGGGTCATTAGATTTGCAACACAGTCTTTTGGAGTTGGCCAATGGGCAAAGTGAGACCATGTTGTTGAAGTCCCTTCATGAGGCACAATGGAGCTATGGCATGGAGGAACCATTGTTTGTAGTGTAGAATACAAGAATTTGGAGAAGCCAACACCATGAGTTGGCTGTAAAGGATAGCTGCTGCCGCAAGATGGAGATTTCCCCTAGCTGTGGCAGTCTATCTGTATGGGCATAATTGGAATCTCAGAGACTTCCTCACTGTTTATAGATATCAGACTTGGAGCTACAGAATTTGATATTTGTCCTGTTTATTTTAAAACTTACAGTGACTTAATCTTTCCTTGCTATACCCAATGGCATCTTTTGCAGTGTAAATGTTTACTCTATGTTTTTATATGTATTTCACTTGTTTAAATTTTATAGGCTTACAGTTAAGAGACTATCTTAAGACTCAGTTGAGACTTTGGACTTTTAAACAGTGTTGGAATTGATAAAGCCCACAGGGATTTTTAAAGTTGAGCTGAATGCATATTATATCATTAAATTATCATGAATTTTGGGGGCACCAGGTGTGGTATGTAGTAGTTTGAATCATATGTCCCCCAAAACTCATGTGTATGTAAATTTGAGAGGTGGAGCCTTGCTGTGTATTGTTGGGGACAGGTTTAGGAGTGTTATAGCTCTCTTCTCCTTACCATTGCTCAGCTCAATATCTTGCTGCTGTTTTCCACCTGCTTTGGTGAAGGTAATGTTCAGCCTTTGCCCATGTCATGCTTTTCCTGCTGTCATCCAGTGAGTTGTTGGTCAAGGAGGTCCCTGTTGCCTCCAAAACACTACAGGCTATTGCCAAGGCCCTTGGTTTCCTGTGAGAAATGGATGATAATATCCTATTGCTGAAAACTTTACATGCTTAGGTAGCAAGGTCACTGAGAAATCAAGCTGGGGCTGAACTAAAACCTTCTCTTTGTAGACCATCAAATTGTAAGCTGGAAAAAGCTGTGCTGAATGCAGTCCTACGGGAGACAGAAGTTACCAGTGGTAAAAGAGTGGACACTGGAAGTCTCAAGTTGGGTCAGAGAGGCCAAATGACCAAACAGTTGCAATAGTGGCATGTCTGCTCTGGGGGAAACCAGTTTCTCTCTAATTGGACTGCAGGCAAGCTCTCTGGGAGGGAATATATGTCTGGTATTGAAAATCTAATCAAAAGCCTATGGCAGGGGAGGTCATGTGCCTTAGGGGTAGAAAGCTTGCTCTTGTCTGGCTAAATGCATATATTGTGCTTACCAAACTGCCCTTTGAGCACTACACTTAATGTTCCTATTTGTATATTGATGCTACTCTCAGTTTTGGTTAAAGAAGCTTCTCTTTTTGGATGGCAGTGACCATTGGGATGACCCCAAGGGCAATATAATGGTGAGAATAAGTGACAGGGATGAGTGTCCAGAACTGAAACATCTCGATCACACCCTCCAAGGCTCAGGGTTCATTGCAGAAGAGATTGCAGAAAGCATATAAAAGCCAAAGGAAGGGTACAACTTCTTACAATGTAACCATCCAGACAGAAATGGGCCTTGATATCCATGACCTCGCAGTGCCTGGCAATAAAGACCCTCATAATAGGAGAAAAAGATGGTGACGTCAAAATAAAAGACAGACTAATGGAGAGAGGGAAGGGATATGATGGAGAGTGGAGTTGTGAAGGGGAAAGTGGGCAAGGGGAGGGCATTATCATGGTTTATTGTCTGTAAGTATAGAAGTTGTCAATAAAAAAGAAGACATTAAAAAAAGATTGTAAGCCAAAATAAAAACTTTAATCCCATCAGTTGCTTTTAGTTGGGTGCTTTATCCCAGCCTTGAGAAGGTAACTGCAACACTGGATCAAAATGAAATTAGTAAAGACATTCCATCTTATCATAGTTGCTCTAATGTTCACAGTCCCTTGTAATTCCATGAGAATTTTAATAAGTACTTTCTACTGCTGCAAATTACCATTCCTTAGGACCTTGGTGGGAATTTCATTGAATCTAATATTGTCCCCTTAATATTTGTTTCAATTTAACCCATGTACCTGGGATGCCATCTATTTATTTATGTTCTTTAATATTTCAGCAACACTTTCAACTGATAACATATAAATCAATTACCTGCTAGTTTCTATATATTCCTGGGTATTTGTCTCTCTTTGTAACATGTGTTTTTGACATTATAGGAGCTCACAGATAAAAGATTGCTGAACTTCAGAAGAGACTCTTCAATTTTAAATAATATTGGGACTATTAAAGATGATGAGGACTTTTTGAAGGTGGGATGAATGCATTTTGCATTATGAAATGGTCATGAGCTTATGAGTACTATGTATAGAAGATTATGGTTTAATTGTGTTATTTTGAGTATCAAATTGACAAGGGATGAACAGGTGATATTTCATCTTTGGCTGTCAACTTGGCAGGATTTAGAATCACTTTGGAAACAAATCTGTCTGTGAGAGATTTTCTAGGTTAGGTTAGTTGAGATAAGAAGATCCACCCTAACTGTGGGTTGTACTACTACCTTTCCTGGGGTCCCAGACTAAATAAAAAGGAGAATGGGAGCTGAGCACAAGCATTTACTTCCTGACTACCAGTTGAATATGACCAGCTGACTTAAGCTCCTGTTATCATGCCTTTCCTACCATGATGGACTATGTTGCAGTCAGCTCCACATTGCTGGCATGGGCATCCAAACCACACACAGTTTAGGGGAGGAAGGGATTTATTTCAAACTTACATATCAAAGGAAAAGGTTCATCAGTGATGGAAGAAGCTGTTTCCATACATCCAACCAGAGAAAAACCATCAACATCCAGCAAACGCCAAAAGCAACAAGCACACAACTAGCAGATAAACATCAGGGTGCCAGGCAGAGCTCAAACCTCTCTGAATGACTTTAGGCTAGAATTCAGATCCTTCCTAGACACACCTTAGAGCTTGACCCCAGGAACTGCCCACAGTGACACCTCCTCCAGCCAGGTGGCTGGAAAACCAAGTTAATACCTGAGTCTATTGGGGTATATACATTCAAATTACTACAGATAAATCTCAGACTGTAAGCCAAAGTAAACCCTTTCTCCTTTAAACTGCTTTTTGTCCAATATTTTGTTCCCTGCAACAAGAAAGAAACTCATGGAGATATTATTAAAATAGCTTAGCTGTGACTGTGAGGTGCCTGTCATGTGCTAGGTACTCTAATGCATGTCCTTAAATGCCTATATACTAACTTATTACAAGACAGCTATTCTGACAGCAATTCAAGGCTCCATGAAAGTAAGGACATTATCTAATGCCAACAACCAAAAATTGATGGAATTTGGATCTAAAGCCACAGTCTTTTCACAGTAGCACACTGCCTGTAATGGTGTGAGATTACAGGCTACTCTAATGGTTCACCTCAAGCTCTTCTTTTCACTGAGACTACACAAAGTAAACAGCAGCAAGTTGATTTCTTGATTTTTTTTTAAAGTCATGTGCACATTGCACAGAGTGGGAGAGGGACTCATTTGGCATTTCCTGGTGACACTTTGGATCATCAAAAACAGAGAGTGCTACTGACACCTAGTGGGATTAATCCAGGGATGCTGTTAAATGTCCTGTGATATATATATCTTCCCCATAGCAAAGGTCAATAGTGCTGAGGATGAGAAACACTATAAAGGACAAACTATAAAGGACAAAACACCTTTGTGAAGCGGCAGGAACTGGATTCAGACCCATTCACCATGCTACATAATATGGCTATCCTGGGTCTACCATTTTAGTGAACCAGACAGGAAATCCAAATGACACATGATGGAATGATTCAGGCAATTTGCTCTTTACATGAGTATGAACTTTCTGAGAACAGACATAGCCCCCTCCCTTGCTGCCCTTTGACATCTTGCTCCCATCATATTCTATAGTAGAATCCTTAATCAGTATTTATTCAACTAATACAGAAGGAATAGCAACTCTTTTCTCCTGAAAGTTAACACTAATGGCAGCCACCAATTAAAAGACAAGAGCAAATATTTTATGAAGCGCATGATTTCTCTAATTGACAGAGTGAAGTCCAGCATTAAGAAGGAGCATGGTGCTCTGCCCTCCAGTGTGATGATGCCCATGCAATCAGTTTGGAGTAGAGGAGGTCCTGTTTACCCTCTATTTCTGAATGCAACTGCCTCCTCAACTTGCCTGCCTTCCCTGTGAATCTCTTCTCACCTGAATTTCTATTCTGTGCTGATTTCCACTGATAAAGAGGGCCACTTGTACACATGTGTCTCCTTGATTGGCAGTTTTGTGTTAAGCTTTGGGAAGCTGGTTCCTCCCGCTCTGTTCCATTTGCTCATTTCTGGCCCACCAAGGCTGACAGTCTCAGAAGTGCCCATCCAACCTCTTTATTCATTCCTTGGAAGCTAGATTTCATCCTTAACTCAGAGCTGGTGAAGTTCATGACCCTCTGAAAAACAATTTTCACAGCTCAGGAGCCCACATATTATCTGAACCATACCAAAGCTACTTCAGCCCATTATAAAAATAAATGACTTTGTAGAGAAGGAGGAGAAAGATATTCTATAAAAAAGTTCACTCACTTCAGTAAAGGTACTTTCTGACTAGGAAGAGAAAAAGAAACTCCTCTGGTGTAGGGTGCCACACGATGACTTGGAACAGCCGGATGGAAGGTGAGCCAGGTACAGTGAAATGAGTTGGCTTCTGGCTTGGAGATTGTTTCCTGTCGATGCCCATTTCTGTGCTGACACTAATGAAAACAAGCAAAGTACATCTCTGAACAAATAATAGAATTTGTAATTCTTATCTTTCCTTCAGAAAAAAAAATCCTCGCCCTTAGCATCATTATTGTTTTCTATAAACTGCTGTCCTGACCATTAATTGTTTCACTCTTATACTGCATTGTCTCATCTTATTGAAAAACACTTCTGGGAGAAGAAGAAGAGAAAAGAAAGAAACACCACATTTGTATGGCTGCAAAGGAAGGTTTTCTGATTTTGGACTTTACTTCTGTGAGACTAGGCTCAATTATAAATCATTGAAATCCCTGTGAAGGAACAAAGGGGGGGTGATAGAAGGTGGGGCATCACACCTAGAAATTTCCCCCACCTTCTCTGACCTTTTTCTCTTGGGTACAGGACTGTCAGCACACATCCACTTCCAGCCCTCCCTCCTGCCCTGCCCTTCAGTGACTCATAGAATTACCTCTGGACTGGTGTCCTCAGCATCTCCTTTTGAGACCACTGACAAAGCATCTGGAGTTCTGTTTTACTGCAAGTGGGCCCTTGGCTATTGTTCAATGTCCTTGAAGCAGCTATGTGAAATACAGCTGATTTTGAGGATAATGGTTTAAAACATTACATATAAATTCTAGGTGTATAATAGCCACCACTTCTGACCATATCATCATGTCCACTTTCTACTCAGCTGAAAGCTGACCATGTACTGTAATGAAAGTGAGGGAAACCTGGGAACTGTTCATATACTCAGCAGGGACAGGGCTGTGACTGCAAATGAGGTGCTAGAATATGCCACCAGCACACAAGTAGAAACATAACTCTCACCATGAGATATTATGAGGTGGGATGAGTCAGAACCATTAGGAGGTATAGGTCCTGAGGAGCTGCCATCAAGGATGAGTTAAGCCATTTGTAAATCAATGCATCAGTGAACTAACAGATGATGGACTCTCTAGAGTATGGTTCTGTTATAAAAGCCAGTGTGACCCCCTCATTCTTATATAAGTCTTTCTCCAAATGCATAGTTCTGTCAGCAACTATTGGTTAAAACAATCTGTGTTACACTTCAAAAGGGTTAGAAAAGACGAGCATAAAATTGATCAAATAGCT
Source organism: Jaculus jaculus (assembly GCF_020740685.1). NCBI lineage: Eukaryota > Metazoa > Chordata > Mammalia > Rodentia > Dipodidae > Jaculus > Jaculus jaculus. Next base: position 59,738,808 of record NC_059103.1, on the reverse strand, counting down.
GGGCATGGTGGAACATGCCTTTATTGCCAGCACTCAGGAGGCCAATGTAGGAGGAGATTGTTCTAATTTCAAGGCCAGGTTATGGCCCCAGAGTGAGTTCCAGGTCATCCAGGGCTAGAGTTATACCCTGCCTTGAAAATAAATAAATTGATAAATGAAAGAATTGATAACATAAAAGTGATTAATATTGAAAGTACCAAAAACTTCTCACCTTCATTTGATAACTGCATACTGTATACATGTATTAAATCACCATAATTTATTCTACATAGATGCAACATATGTAAAAAAAAAAAAAAAGGTAGGATCCTCAACCTTAGACCTTCCAACTAGCCAGAGAACCAACTCCACATCTATGAAATGAAAATCATACACACACACACACACACACACACACACACACACACACACACATTGGTTTCTTGAGGAAGAGTCTTGCTCTAGCCCAGGCTGACCTGGAATTCACTATGTAGTCTCAGGGTGGCCCTAAACTCATGGCAATTCTCCTACCTCTACAACCCAAGTGCTGGGATTAAAGACATGCACCACCATGCCCAGCTCAACTTCTATTCTTTACCAGTCACCCAGTCTGTTGTATTTAATGAGAATAACAGAAAATGGACAAAAACACCAGCCTAAACTATTCACTAGGAAAGGATCCACACCATCCACACTGGACCTTCATGCACGATGCTACTAACTAGGTAGAGGAGGAGCAGGCTGTTAATTTAGCTGGTCAGAGGAGTATACTGGGGAGTAGAGGAAGCATGCTAGGCCAGAGCAATATATCAAAGAGATTGTGAGTGTTAGTCTAGTGGCTATCTGATCTCTCGGCCCAGATCAGGCAGTGGACAGTGATCACTAAGCCAAGTATGAAGGATGTGTACTTCATATATTGATTGTTTTATTTACTTGTGTTGTGTGTGTGTGTGTACATGTATTTATGTGCATGGCCATATTCGTGTGCAGGTGTGTGTGTGCCCTGCATATTCCCTGCGTCCACCTCATGAGTGCTGGGATCTTAGGTGACTATTGCACCCACCCAGCATGCACGTGGTTCCTGGGGATCCAGACTCTGGTACCCACACTTGTGCAAGTGCTTTATCCACTGAATCATCAATCTCCCTGGACCTTCTGGGTGCTTTTAGCAGATACTTTTACCTGACTTTTAAGCTATTTGACATACATGTATCTTCTTTTAAGGGCTCTCCACCTCATGAATCCTTTTTTGAAGAGTATAGGAAGCATAATCATCCCTAGGGAATCATTAAAGCTGTTCCTCACCTGACAAGACAAACATACATTAGAGAAGCAAGCACAGAACCATGGTATGGTCTTAATCCCTATACATTCCTACTGTGCTGTGGACACTGAGACTAACCTCTTGTAGAATAACCACAAGGGATATAGTGCTATGGCATTGGATTTAAAGTGAGTTATCTCCCATGATTGCCTACTTAGGCTTTTATCCCAGTGATCTTCCTGCTTCCACCCCTTTTAATGCTGGACTTACAAGTGTTTATGTGGCCATATCCAGATTTTTATGTGGTTTCTAGGGATGAAATTTGGGTCTGGGTCTTTATGCTTGCATAGCAAGCACTCTTATCCCGTAAGATAACTCTTAGCTTCTAGCCCCAACATGAGACTTCCTTATTGTGGCTGGCTTCAAGTGGACCTGAGTACCTGTTTCTCCATCTCTTGGTAATTTATGATACACTGCCCTTCCACAATGCTGCTTGTCACCTAGAAAGAACTCAGAAAGGATTCTTGAGTGAATGAGACCTATCTCGTGATCAGCACTAAGCAATGAGATGGAAACACAGTATATGGCAGAGGTTCTAAGGCTGTCTACCTGGATGAGGATATCTAATAATCCTATGAAACTCAGTAATAGCAGAAATGCAGACCAAGGATTAGGGACACAGGCATTGGAACATCCTGATACAGCTTCACATCAAAACCTCAGCCAGCTCTGAGCTGTGAAAATTTGGTCTAAGCACTCATCTGATTGAAGCTCAAACAGCACAACCTTCAAATGGAGTAATGATATCAATTTTGTGGGGTGCATGAGAAATGAGAATTAAGCAATGGAAGGTTAAGATGTGTAACATCACTGGGAGTGTATGAAAGTACAGAACACCAAAGAAGATAACACTACCAGCTGAACCAAAGAGAGATCTGGTAGATAAACCATGTGCCCACCTTGTAATAATATCCACTCAGCCAACATGCTTCTTGCCACATGTTTAGAGATGCTCCAAGTGGCATATTTTGGTGAAAACAATGTATTGATTGATCATAATAAGTAAATTATTTCTATTCCCATTTTCTGTGCTGTGAATATTTTTGCAAACTGCTTCTCCTTTCATATATTGAAACACAGTACCCAGGGAGTTAGCAGTACATTCAGCAGGTGATGACATCTTGAGGAGGAAACCCTCATGATTGATTAGCGTACTTACAAACGAGATCCAGAGACCCTATTTGTCTTTATACAATAGAAGAATTGGAAACCAGACTTACAGGATGCCTGGTCTGCCAGTACCTTAATCTGGGACTTCCAGCTCCCAGAGCCATGTTTAAGAATGAGATGATCCAGGTGTTTTATTACACAGCTAAAAGAGATATAGTCACCATCTTTAAAAATATGTGCTTAGGGCCTGGGGAGATATCTTGGTCATACCTGCGAGTATGAGGACCTGAGTTCAATCCCTATTAAAAATAATAAACATTCGGGCTGGAGAGATGGCTTAGCGGTTAAGTGCTTGCCTGTGAAGCCTAAGGACCCCGGTTCGAGGCTCGGTTCCCCAGGTCCCACGTTAGCCAGATGCACAAGGGGGCGCACGCGTCTGGAGTTCGTTTGCAGAGGCTGGAAGCCCTGGAGCGCCCATTCTCTCTCTCTCCCTCTATCTGTCTTTCTCTCTGTGTCTGTCACTCTCAAATAAGTAAATAAAAAAAATTCTTTTAAAAAAAAATAAATAAATAAACATTAAAATTAATTAATTAAAAATAAACAGGTACTATGACATGCACTTATAATCCCAGGACTGAGCTGGGGAGGCAGAGACAGGAGGGTCCCTGGAGCTTACTGGGTATCATAATTGATAAGCTCCTAGTCAGTGAGAGACCCTGTCTCAATAAAAGGTAAATACTATTTCTGCTAATGTTCCCTGAGGATTTTCACTGGCTTCCAAATGTACATGCACATACATCCAGCTACATACATGTGAATATACACACAAGAATCTGGCAAGGTTACTCAGAAAGACAAATGCTATTTATGTTCACTCTCAAGTGCAGATTCTAATATGGTATATGGTTGATTTATTTATAAGTTGTAGTAAGCATCAGGAGTACTAGTAAGGAAACTAGAATGGGACTTGGAAAAGCAAAGAAGGGAGGGACAAGAGGAGGCAATAGTTGACAGGCAAACAGGGTGACAGAATGCAGGGGGTAGAAGAATCTTGGAGGGCCTGGGTAAAGGAAGGAAGGGATGGGGAAGATACACAAAGCTAAGGATAGCATGAATAGATGCTGTAGAAATATCCCTCTTAGTTGGCTAATTAAAATATATTACTGTCTTAAAAAAAGAAGGGAATATTTTGAACAGACACACTCTACATGGGTGACGAAAGATTTGCCCTAAAACCATAGGCACTTGCAGGACTGGATTACCACCCCCAGACACACATACAGAGTGCTGTTGGTCAAAAAAGCCTATGAGGCTGCCAAAGCAATGCAGTCCACTGCCAAAACACTTTGGTTACCCACCAGAACTAGATGATAAAGCCCTACTGCTGAAGAGACCACAGGCCAAAATCACAGGACATCAAGAGATCATGGTAGAACTGAGAAGGAAGCAAGCTCCCTGATGGTTAGCCCTCCTCGTGCTGAAAAGTGCTATATGGGCTGATGGGGGATAATAGTCACCAGCAGCATGGACAAGAGGGTAATCCTGCAAGTGACAAAAATCAACCACTCAGGCAAGATGAACACATCTTTACAATAGTAGCTCTTAGCATATGGGGTAATCACCTTCTCTTTGATTAGATATGAGGTTAACTTCATGAGAGAGAATTTATGCCTGGTACTGAGAACCAAGTCAGAATCCTGCAGCTTGGAAGGTCATAGACTCTAGAAGGAAGATTTCTCTGTGATTTGACTAAGGTAAGAGGTTATTCCCATCAAAATAAAGTCTTCTAAATATATATGCTTACCCCTTTTGATACACGCTTCTCTCACTCTTAGTTAGTGAAACTGTTTTTTACAGATGGCAGCAAATACCCATATGACAAAAAATAAGCCAAGTCATCTTTATCACATGTGACAGAACCCATTATTAACATAAATATTAACAGGAAATGGCAGATTGAATATGAGTGCTAACTTCATGGCTGGGTCAACAACCTCCTCAAGGGGCATGGCAGTAGACACTGAGGAGACTTACAACTCAACAAAGCAGAAAATCAGAGGCTTCAGAGAGCTCATCAGTAAAGGAGACTTACAACATGCTGTCCAAGGCAGACAAGGAGTAGAAAGATTATAACAGCCAAAGGGTAGGAAAGAGAGCCCTGAGGCATTATCTCCTCCCCACAGAGACTGACTAACACATTCATGACCCCACAGTGATTACTAATAACTCCGAAGAGGTGGAACCTCAGAGGAATGGGAGTGGGAGAGAGGGAATACAAGAGAATAACTTGATAAGAATATGACCAATATGTTCATATAGTGAAGTTCACAAATAAAAAATAATGTGGGTTGGAGAGATGGCTTAGAACTTAAGGCAGCTGCCAGCAAAGCCAAAGAAGCCAAGATCAACTCCCCACTGTCCATGTAGATCCAGATGCACAAAGTGGTACATGTACCTGGAGTCAGTTTGCAGTGGATAGAGGCCCTGGCAGGCCCATAAGAGACACAGGGTGTAAAGGTGTATTCTAAGTCATTACCCCCCGAACAAAAACTGACTGGTAGGTACATTCATGACCCCACAGTGAATACTGATAAGCCCACTGAAGAGGTCTCTCAGTGGATTAAATAATGTTGTGATATGCAAAAAATACAATAAATAAACAATAAAGTTGTGAGGAGAAGAAACATAAGAGTATAATCAAGTGGGAATATGTCCTATTTGCAATATGTTCATATATTAAAGTTCTCCATTTGGGCCAAGTATAGTGGTATATGCCTATAATACCAGCTCTTAGAAAGTACACACAGGAGGGTCAGAATAGCAAGGTCACTTTACATAGTGAGTTGCAGCTTATCCTGGACTACAGGAGACCCTGTCTCAAAAAACTTTTGCCAGACTGGCACAAAAGCAGACATGTAGATGAATGGAACAAAACACAGGATCCAGATGCAAGTCCAGGTAGCTATAGCCACCTGATATTCAATAAAAATGCCAAAAATACGCATTGGAGAAAAGACAGCCTCTTCAGCAAATGGTGCTGGGGAAACTGGAAAGAAACAGATTCTTCTCTCTCTCTCCATGCACAAGAACTAAGTCCAAATGGATTAAAGACCTTAACATCAGACCTGAAACTCTGAAACTGCTAGGGGAAAAGTAGGGGAAGCCCTTCAACATATTGGTCTTGGCAAAGACTTTCTGAATATAACCCCAAATGTTCAGGCAATAAAACCACAGATTAACCACTGGGAACTCATGAAATTACAAAGATATTTTACAGCAAAGGACACTGTAAATAAAGCAAAGAGGCAACCTATAGAATGGGAAAAAAAATCTTTTCCAGCTGTACATCTGACAGAGGATTAATATCTAGGATATACAGAGAATATAAAAATTAAATAATAAGAAATCAAACAAGCCAATTAAAAAATGGGCTATGGAACTAAGTGGAGAGTTCTCAAAATAAGGAAGATGGATGGTGTGGTGGTTTGATTCAGGTGTCCCCCATAAACTTAGGTGTTCTGAATGCTAGGTTCCCAGCTGATGGATATTTGGGAATTAATGCCTCCTGGAGGGAGTGTATTGTTGGGGGCTGGCTTATGGGCTTTATAGCCAGTTTCCCCATGCCAGTGTTTGGCACACCCTCCTGTTGCTGTGGTCCATCTTATATTGGCCAGGGGGTGATGTCCACCCTCTGCTCATGCCATCGTTTTCCCCTGCCATCGTGGAGCTTCCCCTCGAGCCTGTAAGCCAAATAAACCTCTTTTTCCCAGAAGCTGCTCTTGGTTGGGTGATTTCTGCCAGCAATGCGAACCGGACTGCAACAGTAAAGTGGTACCGAGGAGTGGGATTGCTGCTAGACACCTGACTGTGTGGCTTCGGCCTTTTGGAGCTGATTTTCAAGAGGAATGTGGGAGGATTTGAAACCTTGGCCTAAGAGATGCCTTGCAGTGCTGTAAGTACAGCTTGATGGACTATTCTGGTCTGAGCTGAAAGACCTGAAGGCAGTAAGAACTATGGACTGTGAGGTTTGGCTTATGAGGGTGAGAAAGAGCTGTGCCTGGACTGGGCTAGCAGTTTGTGTGAGAAGCTTGCTCTTGTGCCCATGTCCTGAGAAGTTGTGCAGGGTTGCTTACTGTAGAAATGAACTGGTGTGTGCAGAGGGATATGGCACAGAAAGAAAAATCTTTGGGTAAACTGCTGCCCGTTCAGCTGCAACTGAGAGATAACAACCTTTGAGACTGGGCTAGCTGACCTGCGCTAGGGCAACAAGAAGAATGTCAACTCTTTTGAAGGGGTCTGAGTGCTCAAGGAGTGTCCTGTTCTTCAAAGTCTGCTTTATTCCCCCCTGGATTAACAAATTGGCACCTACCTGGTATTGTGGAGTATAAGAAATGCTGGAAAGAGGGCCATTGAGTTTGCAACACGGTCTTGTGTTTTGAAAATGGCCATGGGCAGTGTGAAGCGGGTTTGCTGGTTGCCTGCATAGAGACCCCATGGGGCCATGAGGATGAACCGTGGCTTGCAGTGGAGACCCAGTGGAGATGCTGGGACCATGAGATGGCTGCCGAGGAGCTACCGGTCCCCATGAAGTTTTCCAGGACTGTGAGTAGCCTAGCTGGAGGGGTGGAATTGGAATGCCAGAGACTCGTTGCTGGTTAGAATTATCGGACTTGAAGATTTGTCACTGGTTTGAGTTGCTGGACTTGAAGCTACAGAGTTTGATGTTTGCCCTGGTTGTTTTAAATCTTGTATTGGTTGAATGTTTCTTTGCTATGCCCAGTGCCATCTATTGCAGTGTGAATATTTATTCTGTGCCATTCTGGGTTTTTTGAGGTTATATTTTGGTATTATGGCTCAGTTAAAAGATCTTGAACTATGGGGATGTATGAACATCATTGAGATTGATAAAAACTATGGGGACTTTTGAAGTCAGACTGAATGCATTGTATTTTACATCATGCATGGATATCAGTTTATGGGGGCCAGGGGCGGAAGGTGGTGGTTTGATTCAGGTGTCCCCCATAAACCTAGGTGTTCTGAATGCTAGGTTCCCAGCTGATGGATATTTGGGAATTAATGCCTCCTGGAGGGAGTGTATTGTTGGGGGTGGGCTTATGGGCTTTATAGCCAGTTTCCCCATGCCAGTGTTTGGCACACCCTCCTGTTGCTGTGGTCCATCTTATGTTGGCCAGGGGGTGATGTCCACCCTCTGCTCATGCCATCATTTTCCCCTGCCATCGTGGAGCTTCCCCTCGAGCCTGTAAGCTAAAATAAACCTCTTTTTCCCAGAAGCTACTCTTGGTTGGGTGATTTCTAACAGCAATGCGAACCGGACTGCAATAGATGGCATCTTAAAAAGAAGGTTCTACATCCCTAGTCATCAGGGAAATGTAGATTAAAACTATATTGACATTCCATCTCACTCCTATCAGATTGGCTACCATCATGAAAACAAGTGACCATAAATGCTGGTGAGGATGTGGAAAAAGGCGAACCCTTCTACACTGTTAGTGGGAATGTAATCTGGTTCAGACATTGTGGAAATCAGTGTGGAGGTTCCTAAGATAGCTAAAAAGTGTTCCACCATATGACCCAACTATAGCACTCCTAAGCATATATCCTAAGGACTCATCTCATTGCCTTAGAAATACTTGCTCAACCATGTTTATTGCTGCTCAATTCACAATAGCTGGGAAATGGAACTAGCCTAGATGTCCTGCAACTGAGGAGTAGATAATGAAGATATGGAACATTTATACAATGGAGTTCTACTCAGAGGTAAAGAAAAATGAAGTTATGAAATTTTCCATAAAATGGATGGATCTGGAAAGGATTATACTAAGTGAGGTAACCCAGGCCCAGAAAGCCAAGTGTCACATGTTCTCTCTCATATGTGGATCCTAGCTACAGATGACTGGGCTTCTGTGTGAGAAAGAAAAAACTCAGTAGCAGAGGTCAGTAAGCTAGAAAATAGATATAAAGGGAAGAGAAAGGAAGGGAGGGAGTACCTAATAGGATGGTATTGTATATATGTAAGTAGAAGAATAAATTAATGGGGGTGAAAAGGCTCAAAGTGTGGCCAGGGGAAGAGATCAAGTAAAGGAAAGGTGGAGGGAGGGCTAATCAAAACCTAACAGGATATAAGTAAATCATATGGAATCCTAGTGTTTTGGGCAATGAAACACTCAGGAGCCATAGATTGTTGCCAGAAAATTTTCAGTGCCAGGGATGGGATACCTTCCAGTTAGTTGTTGGCCAGGGTGGTCCCCAATGCCCCCAAAACATTATAGGCCTTTGCTGAAGCCCTTGGTTTCCCACCAGGAATAGATGGTAAGACCCTATTGCTGAAGACTTCACATACTTGGGCTACAAGGCCACTGAGAAATCCTGCTGGAACTGAGCTGATAACCACCTCCATGCAGACCAGCTGACAGAAAGCTGGAAGAAGCCATTCTGCATACAGTTCAATGGGAGAAAGAAAAATCACCAGTGAAGATATTCAACACTGGACACTGAAAGCCTTATATTTGGCCAGCCAGGCCAAATGAGGCAATGGTTGCAATAGTGGCACATCTATCATGGTGGAAACCAACTGCCCTCCAATTGGACTGGAGGCCAGCTCCATGGAAGGGAATACATCCCTGATACTGAAAACTTAAAACAGGGGTATTCATGAGCCTTAAGGCTGTAACGTCTGCTGTTGTCTGGCTAAGTGTATATACTCTGCTTACAAACTGCCCAGTAAGCATTTCTGTTAATGTTCATACCTTTATATTTATGCTACTCTCACTTTTGGTGAAGAATCTTCTCTTTTCAGATGGCAGTGACCTTGGGAAGACTCAGAAGGTATCATGGCACTGGAGAGAAGTGACCACAGTACTCAGCACTGCAATATCTCCATCACACCTTCCAAGGCTCAGGGTCTAATGCAAAAGAGATGGCAGAAAGAATGTAAGAGCCAAAGGAAGGGTAGGACTCCTTACAATGTGCTCCCTCCAGACACAAAATGGCCTGGATATCCATGACCTCATAGTACCCGACACTACCTACACAAGACCATCATAAGAAGAGGAAAAGATCTTGACCTCAAAATTAAAAGATAGACTGATTGAGATGGGGAGGGAATATGATGGAGAATGGAGTTTCAAAGGGGAAAGTGAGGGGAAGGAGGGTATTACCATGGGATATTTTTTATAATCATGGAAGTTGTTAATAAAAATTTGAATAAAAATTCTTTTGCCAGGCATGGTGACCATAGGCTTGTAATTCCAGGAAGAAGAAGCAGGGTTGTTGCCTTAGTGAGTCTCAGCTACATTGATAGATGCTACCTCAAAAAAAAAATGAAGATAAAAGATTCTCTGCATTTGGCAGAAAAGTGAATTTCAGGTACACTTGAGCCAGCAATGTACTTCAAATTTTCATAAAATTCACATTCTATAAACCTACCCAGAGTAAATGAGGCTCAGTAGTAAGGCTCTGTGATCAACAGCTAACTGGTTATTCTAACACTCCAAGGTGCTCGTTCAAGACCTTCTTAACCTGCTGTAATTCTGCCCACAGAACTTCCAGTCTTCCTGCATGTAATTACTTCTGCATTCGGGCAATCTCAGTGTGTGTACAAGCTACCCAGGGGCAAGCTTCTTCCCCTCATGTTAAACAAGTGAGTGTAATTTCCCTCCCAAGAAGAGTCCTAAGACCCTTCAGATGCCTCACGAGTATTCAAGCCATGAATCACAACTCAGTTCCTGAAAGACACTGTCAGGGTATTCTCACAGGTTTTGTCCCTTATTGCTCTGCCCCTTTCATGTGCACATTATTGACAAACGATTTTTGGCAAACTGTATATTTGTAGCCTTGAACAGTACTAGGTGCCCAGCTAATAAAATCATAATTAGGGAGCCCATTTTGACTCTCAAGGACTTTCACTCTGGCTTCATTTCTTTTAAGTGACACATTGCACTATTAGATCTCAACATCATGCCAATGTAGGCTGAAATTATCCAAAATAATGAACTTTGCAATTATAGCTGTCCTCAGTAGCACACTTTAGGTTGTCAAAGTATCCTGTAAATATTACCTCCATGTTCAGCACATGAATGCTGTTTCTAGTTATGTCATCTTAGGATCAAGGTTATTCTGCCCTTACAGGAAATTAATATTTCAACAACCTAAGTGACAAAATTAGAGAAATGAGATTTGGGTGCAGAAGGACTCTGCTTCTGATTTAGACATTAAGTTATTTACTTGTGTAAGTCTGTAATTAGTGACTGCTATGGGAAACACATTGGTTTTTAAATTCAAAATAAAAACAAAATGTGTTAGGCCCAAGACATTTTTCCTTTTGACTTTTTATTTTATTATTTGTATGTGTTTTGTGTCTGACCATGTGAGTGCATGCTGAACACATCATAATTTACGTGTCGAGATGAGAGAACAACTTTCAGGATGGTCTTTGTCCTTTGACCACATTTGAGGCAGGTTTTCTCACTCTAGGTTCTTGCTTGGCTTTGTTTTTCCTGTCCTCAGCATGAATTTCCAGGAAATTCCCCTGTCTTCACCTCCCATCTCACTGTTAGCATGCTGGATTATAGAAGCCTGCAGTGGCTTGTGGCTATTTATGTGGCATCTGGGCATAGAACTTATACTAAATTGAGTGTGGACACTTCATGAAACCATTTGCCCAGGCTTCATTTTGATTTTAAAAATCTGGTTCATCAGGAAAACAGCACCTTTGTTTGTTTTGCCAATTTTCCTTAGTTTCAGTTGGGGCCTTTTTGAGGTATGATGGGGTGGCTCTCTCCTTAGGATCTGCATGTACCTGAAAAAGAGAAGCAGAATCTCCAACAGAGAGTAAGTTAACAGTATGTCAGAGCCACATCATGAGTCATGATATGCAGAGACATTTATCATACCAATAACTGTGGGCTAACTCCACAATGCACGACCCATATACCTCAACAAGGAGGGGCCATTGGGTAGGGTATAGGTCATGGATGAGCCTAATAATGGTACCAAACTGCCTGTATTTGCTGAACAGAAAACTTATTAAAAAAAATTTTTTTTAAATCTGGTAGGGAATTGTTGAAGAGGAATAGGCAAAAGGACCCGAAAAAAAAAAAAAAAAAAAAAAAAACTGTTCCATGCCTGAATGAAAATATAAGAAGTTAAGAATATGGTTTCAAGATTCCATAGGAAACACCTGTATTTCAGGGATATTTCATGAATGACTGTGCATCCTACATGCTATTTGAGCTTGATATTTCCTCAAAGATTATATGAACACAGTAGATTCAGCAATGTATCTATCTTAGCCTAAGCTCAGTCCTCTGATTTTTATTTATTTTTTAACATAGTTTACTTATTTGAGAGAAAAAATGGGTGCACCAAGGCTGCGAATCACTGCAAATGAACTTCAGATGCATGTGCCATCTTGTGTATCTGGCTTAAGTGGATATCGGGGAATCAAAACTGGATCCTTTGGCTTCACAGGCAAGTGCTTTAACTACTAAGCCACCTCTCCAGCCCCTTATTTTGATTTTTAAGATGCATATGCAATTTAGAAGAAATGCTGTCTGTGTATTTTGAATGGATGTTGTTGAAGGTTTGTTTCATGACTTCTTCCATACATTGAAGTCTATAGTAAGCTTGTTCATACTCCTTCCATCTCTCCTTAAATGCACAAGGTGACTGATTTCCAGAGGCAAATGAAATCCACTCGCAACTTCTGGAGTGTTCTCAGGGAGCCTCCAGAACAGAACCATGCATTCTGCTTTGACTGTGTCACATAGTAGTTCTCCTCTGACCCCTAAAGATCAAAAACAGTGACACAAATAATCCCCAGCAAGGGATTAGACCACACCCCATCACTCCAATGTTGATCTCCAGCCCATGTATTCATGTCACTTCAAATACTTAGCTCCAGTTCTTGTTCTTCTAGTTAAGCAACTTCCTGTGTTGTCTTCCTCTCCAATGAATGTGTTTGCAAAGAGTGAAGGAGGTACCCTTGGATCTCAACATACCAGTTGCAAGGACAACCAGGAGGTATTGAAGCACAGGAGTGTGTCAGTTGGATTATAACATGGCAGTTCAAAGTCGTGTTGCAAATTTAAGTTTTGAGTATCCCACCCTGCCAATGACCCCAGGATGCAACCTGTACAAAGTCCCATCTCCAGTAACTGCCATATTTTCCTAACAGGGCAACTGATGTGGTGTGGTATAGCCAGGAGAAAGTTTCAAGACTAGTGACCTAACATTTGGGAACATATCCCAAGGGAATAATCAGAAATCTCTCCAGCTTTCTGGATGTACAAACCAAGAACTGCTTAAAAGCTAGGCTCTGGAGCCAACCTGTGTTTCCAAACACACTCTCAGCTATGTGCTGGGTATGACCTAGAGACATGCCCACTCAGCTGCCAACTGTAGTCATACCAATGGCTATCACATTGTAGAGCTGAAAAAAAAACTCATAAAATTCAAATCTCAGAGCCCTGCAGTGTTTAAGAAATGTTAGCTCACTCTGAAATCCCTTATTTGTAGATTTAAAGCAATAATAGTTTTATTCAGTATGATTATAACAGCAATTAAGTAAAATCTTATATAAAAAGCACCGTATGAATACAGAACATGTGGCAAAAGTTTTTATGAACAAAGCATTTGCTTTGAGCCTAAAAAGAAAAGACAAAAACTTGGCAGAGCTTTGATCATTTTATGTGGTTGATATTTGGAAGATAAAATGGCATTTCCCAAACTGGTTTATTCCTGTAATTCCAGCCATCCTGGCATTTGGAAGGCTGATGCCATAAGTTTGAAGCCTGCCTGGGCTATGTCACAAGACTTTCTCTCATAAAATAAAAAAGCATGATAGTAATATTTACATTGTATTTCAACAACATTGGAAATGCCATTGTAAAGGTGTCAAACAAGACCCCCTAAGCCTCCACCAGTGCTGCCAACAGGGACTCCAGAGCTGATGGCCCTTAAAAGCTATGGATATCAAGTAGGGTAGACCAACTAAGGCCAAGGTGGTATCAAATACCAGAGAGACCCAAAACACATTAGTACAATGAGAAAAGACAGTTGATTGCCTAGCACAAAGTAGTAATCTCTCTCATATCTCACAGGACCCAGAAGATATTACCAAGGAAGTGGCAGATTAAATACTCTTACTGCTAGTCTGAGAACCTCCTCTCAGGAGATAAGGAGTCTCAAAACTCACCAAACCAGAAAATAAGAAGCTGCAGAGAGCTCAACACAAAAGGAGACTTATACCATACCTTCCAAGACGTAGTTAACATTGTGGAAGAGTTGGTGGAAAGATTGTGAGAGCCACATGGTGAGAAGGAGTATCTTGAAACAGTGCCCCCCCCACACACACACACAGAAAAAGACTGACTGGTGCACCCATGACTTCATAGTGAATACCCATAACCCCACTGAAGAAGGCTTTCAGGAGAATGGGAGCAATGAGAAGGAACATAAGAGATAACCCAACGGGAATATGACCAATATGCAAAGTGTTCATACAGAAAAATTCACAATTAACTTAAAAATGATTTTTTAGAGATAGTAAGCAAGCCAGATAAAGCTTAAGACATAGGGAGAAATTTCCAGAAACTGGTACAATGGTATTTAACTAGTGTTTGCCTGTGTGATAAGACTAAGATACAGGTTTAGTCTATCATTTTAACAGGAATAAGGAGAAATCCCTTTATAAAAGATAGTTTACATATTTTAGGTCTATGTTCTATAAAATATTTTAATTCCACAGAGACCATTCAGTCCACTGGGCCATAGTAAGTAATTTTACAATGACTATTAAATATCAATTCTGATAGTAAATAAGTGCTATGCAACCTCAAATCCATGAAACTTGTCCATGCCCACCATGATGAAAACTTAATCTGTTACACTCAAAGATTCACACTTACATGCTCAATAAATATTTATTAAATAAATGAATCATTGCATTAAGATGAATTTTGCCATAGGAAAGAGGTTTAATCCTCATAATACTACCTGAAATTATAAAATATCCTCAAAGTTCACTATCATGAGAATAAGACTAGACCTGGAGCTGTGAATTCTATGAACTGCTGAATTGAAATTCAAGGAGTGTGGCTGGGATCACAGCTTAATCTTCTTGTCTTCAAAGAGTTGATTGCACTGAATCTTTCATTATTCCTTATCCACAGTGTACTTAAAGAAATATGAATAAGTAACAATGAAAAGTTGGAGGCATGTTCCATGGGATGGAATACATGCCTGATACTGTAAACCTATGATGGGGTAGTCATGAGCCCTAGGAGTGTAATGTCTGCTGGTGTCTAACTAAATGTATGTACTATGCTTACCAAACTGCCTGGTAAGTGTTTCTTTTAATGTTCATCACCATATATAAATGCTACTCTCACTTTTGGCTAGAGAAGCTTCTCTTTTCAGATGGCAGTGACCTCTATGATGACTCAAAAGACACCACAGGGGCTGGAGAGATGGCTTAGTGGTTAAGCACTTGCCTGTGAAGTCTCAGCTGCCAAGGCAGGTCAAGAAATTTACAAGACTTCCAACAGTGTTCACAGGGCCTCTACCTCCTATTAATCTCATTCCTATCCCTTCCTACTGTCCCCTCTGCAGCTGCTTACATTCACCCTCCCCCCCACCATTTCCATGCCTTGGTTCTAGTCACCTCAGTCAACTTTATTCACCTGTTCTATCCCCTGGGCCTGGCTGACCTTCATCCCCAAACCTCAGTGCAGGATCAAGCATTGCCAAGCAGAACTAACAACTTCATTCATCAGTCATAATTCAGCACAAGGTCTATCTTCTTAGGGAGACTGTCCTCCCTGCTGAGACAGACTTCTCTCAGGCAGTCTTGGAGCACTTCTTTCTCTTCCTTGACTGCTTAGATCCTTGTAAGCGCTCTGCTAGTGTGATGACTTGCTTCATGCCTGTGCCCTCCACTGCTGTCTGTATCTTACACAAGAGCAAATGTAACTGTCTCTATGATGCTCAGAAGATCTCAGCTACTCACAAAATGCTTGTTGAATAAACCCATATATGGTGGATACATTAACTCAAGAGTGAACAAGTACAAATTAATTAACATAAGAATACTGTTATCTTAGTTTTTCCCAATATCTTTTTTATTTGTTTTTGATATTGTTATCATGTTCGCATGAGGGGAGCTGGTCAATATTCTGTTTTGGATAGGAAGAAGCTTTGGAGGTGTCCCTTCTCTACCTCAGGAACTAATGACATTTAAAAGTCGGCAGAGAGGGGAAGTCATTCTCTTCCATGGAATGGCTGCTAGTTAGAGTACTTTTTATATTATGCTTAACTAAGACTTTCCTTCACTGGATTTCACTCACAAACTGTATGATATTCATCTCATGTGACATCTTTGATAATAAGCCAAGGAAAGACACAAACAGGTTGAGAAACTCCTTCAAGGCAACCTGTGTGACAGAGCTCATTCTAGAATGTAGAACTAGACCACATTTATATACTCCCCATTCAGCTGCAAGGACCATCTGTCCCATATGGCTCTCAGAACAGGGGACAGCAATGTCAAAAGACAAGTTTGTGTGGACGAACCATTTTCTCCACAAATGTAGCTTATGTAATATGCTCTCTAGCACATTCTTGCTTTTGGTCTTTTCCTCATGGGAGACATATATGAAAACTTATAATGTATATGATCTTGGGCCTCAAAGAACAAAACAAAGCCCTGTATTCCCAACTGTTCCATGGGTTAAAGCCAAGCTCAAGAGAACTCTATGCTGGGCTCCATGTGACAAGCTCTTCTACCATGAAAATGCTGTAGTTATTTCCCATCCTTGAGATCTTAAGGAGACGGGTGTTAATGATGTTCTCCCTCCCCAAGATCTGGGTGTTTCTGGGGCCAGTGGCAAATATCATTTTATGTTATAAAAGTGCTGTTGTTTATGGTGATTTCCAACACTAACTCTTTTCACATTCTTACACACCCCCATGTATGTAGTTCATAACAGTTCCCTTTAAGTGGTCACATGTCTCCCATATCCCCTCAAGGTCTAACAGGGCAAAAATCATGCCTCATGCTCTCACACTGGTACCTCTAACACCTCCCAGGGGAATGGCACCTATAACCAAGTAGCTACCCAGAGGTAGGCTTTGTTTCCCTCAATTTTTGTTAATAAATGTGCATTGTTTCCTAAGGCACTTTGGAAACAGACCTTAAGCCTAGTAAGTATTCCAACCATGGAACAAGCCCATCACTGAAAGACGCTATTGAGGCATCCTCAGATGTTTGGTGCTTTTACTGCTCTTTCCTTACCATATTTGTTAAATGAATATTACTAAATAAGTAAATGTCAACATCAGTTCTTTATATCAAACACACAGGTTGGTCAATGTTATGCCTAACTGATAGCTGAGGAAACTGAAGTCCAAAAATACCAAATGACTTACTGAAGATACATTAAAGAGAATGGGAAGACTTCTGACTCATTAAATTATAGGTAGGTGCCATTATAAGAGTCACAGATGAATAATTTCTCTTGTAAAATTATTACTCATTTTAATCATCTTAACATTTTAAATATTTAATTCACATAGTGTAATTTTATCTATTGTAATTGTAAAATTCAATGATTTTCAATAAATATGTCTGATATGTAATCTC
Source organism: Jaculus jaculus (assembly GCF_020740685.1). NCBI lineage: Eukaryota > Metazoa > Chordata > Mammalia > Rodentia > Dipodidae > Jaculus > Jaculus jaculus. The sequence goes on along the minus strand of NC_059103.1, from coordinate 59,721,736 downwards.
TACCCAGCTAGCTCCAGGCAAACTTTGTTCTTCCTTTGTTTGCAGATGTGCTAAGGAAAAAAAAAAAAACAGTCATAAATGGAATCATGTAATGTGTGGTGGTTTGTGTGTGTGTCTATCTTTTCTCACGTAGCTTTATATTTCTGCAATGCCATCTATATAATAGTTAATCATTACTTTTAATTACTGCATTTTGCCCATTATTCACAACTTGATGGATTTCTGGATTGATTCCAGTGTTTGGCTGTTTGGACATGTTGTTATGAACACTGATATACATGTGGTTGTATAGACATGTTATCATCTTTCCCTAGTGAGTATTTAGGAGTATAATTGTTTTATGGTAAATTTATGTTATTTATTTTAAAGAAAGAATTGAAGTATGTTGCATGTAGTTTTGTATTTTAAACCTTTTTAAAATATTTTATTTTTGTTTATTTATTTGAGACAGAGAGAAGAAGAAAGACAGATAGACAGACAGAGATAGAGAGAAAATGGACATATCAGGGTCTCTACCTGCTGCAGATGAACTCTAGATGCATGTGCTTCCTTTTGCATCTGTCTTTATTTGGGTACTGGAAAATTGAACCTGTGCCCTTTGGCTTTGTAGGCAAGTGAATATTACTATATAAGTAAATGTCAACTAAGGACCACTAAGCCCTTTGAGCCTGTTTGATCACAGCCATTTTAGTAGGTGTGCAGTTTTTTGTATTTTTTTTTTGTTTCCCTCATGATTGTAAACTAAGGCTGAGCTAAGCATCTTTTAATGTACTTATTATCCTTTATTTTTCATTCATTTGATGAGAATTTCAATCGCATATTTGTTCTTATCTCCCATTAGGCTATTTTATTTAGTTGTAAATATTCGGTATTCACCAAGTACAAATCCTTTCATGAGCAAGATTGGTAAATTCTTTCTTGTGGTCTTTGGCTCTACTTTTAATTTTAGAATCATCATGAAAAGCAACATTTTTAATACGATGAAGTCCAAATTGCCAATTCCTTTAATGAAGCATATTTTTGGTGTCAGTTTAAAAATATTTATGCATTTATATTTGGATATCCAATTGCTGCAGCACCATTTGTTGAAAACACTACTTTTTCCCTCCATTGAACTTTCCTGATGCTTTATTGAAAGTCAGCTTTATTCTTTTTGGTATTGTTAGTACTAAGATTATCTATGCTGTTCTCCATAAAGGATCATGTACTTCTTCATTTGAACTTTGTATAATATTAATTTTCCATGCCTTATTGCACTACCTAGATGATCCAAAGCACTGCTGAGCAGAAGTAGTAAGAGTAGACATCTTCATCTTCCCACTGACCTTAACTTACTCTGCCAGTCCCCCATTGAGTACTATAATAGATGTAGATTCTCAGAGATTATCTGTCAATCTACGGAAGTTATCTTTTACTCTTGCTTTATTGAGAGTCTGTTATCAAAATATTCTCTCAAACTTTCTAGAAAATGCCTTTATTTCACTTCATTCCATTACTATCTGTAAATTCTTTCATAAATCTCCTTTCAACCTTTTGAATGTGGCATTCAACTGAGTTCTGGCTGCCATAGTTTCATCTGAGCAATAAGATATTGTTTGGATCCATATTTCTGTGTATATGAGAAGTCATTTTTGCCTTATTTCAAGATTTTTCTTTTATATTGGCACTCAGCAGAGTAATAAAGTGTCTACAAGCATATCTGCCTGTTTTCCTACTTGAGATCCACTGATCCTCTTAGATCATTTTATTAGTATTCGTTATCAAATTTGAGATAGTTTTTAGCTATTGTTGCATACTTCCCTTCCTATTTCTCATTCCTCCATCCCTTTTCAGTTCCAAGCACTGCAGGGACAGACATCTTCACATCAACAGTGAGCAAGTAGAAAATGGTAGAACTGGAATGTTAACAACTCAAGGCCTGTCTCCAGTACACACATCCTTCAACAAGGCTCTACCTATTGAAGGTTGTCCACAAATGTCCCAAACAGCATCAACCGAGCACCATACCTTCAAATACATGAGACATCCCACATCCAAACAACCACACTTTCCTAGGCTTTTACCCAAATTAGACTTCAACTATGACCTCAAATTTAAAGCTGCTTCTTTTAGTTTCAATGCAGTTTATACAGCCATAATGAGGCACTATAAGCAAAAGTCCTGATGTGTTTGGGTGATGTTCAAGGCTGAGCATGCTATAGTGTTGTGTTCCTTTCCCTGATTTCTATTTCTTCCCTGAGCCAATCGTGTATGTTTGTGCAGATGTACTCAAGGGACATTCATCTGGTGAGACTTCAGGCATGTACATAAGATGAATGATACTTTGTGAATGGTAAGACTTCACACATGCATATAAAGCGGATGACGTTTTATGAATGAAGTGGGCATGTGCAACAAAGCCAGCTGTAAGGCCCTTATTTTCCTGTGGTAATCTAATTTTCTGATCAGTCTTCTTTCAACTTCTTGTCCAAATCCATCCTGGGGAACCAATTTCCTAGTTCAGTGGGGAGTGTTTGTGCATGGCCAATTCCACTGTTACCTGGACAAAGAACAGCCACAGCAGACCTGCAGGTGTCTATAATCTTTTCAACTGCAGCAAACTGAGGCAGCTGGAAAGCTGTCAAGCACCAGCCAGGAGAGCCAAGTTCCAGCCAGGGAGGCTCTACTCTTTAAGTTGACAGCACAATATTGAGGTCTTATGTAAGTGCCCTATAAGTAAAGAGAAGTTTGTGCCAACTGCTCAGGCTTACAACAGCCAGGCTATGCTGGCATTCACTCCTGGGGGTCGGGTAGAAAAACAGGCATCTGAATGCATACTCTAATCTATAACCAGTGTTGTCTTTCTTTGTCTCTCCTTTCTATCATTCTCCATCTCACTCTTTTCTCTCTGTCCTTTAAATGATGAACAATTATTTTTTAAGGAATTAACTTGCAAACTATCTTTTGTAAATTCTTGCCATTGGCTGACATTTTCATTCTCTGTTGAAAAGGAAATTAATGAAAGTGTTTCCTTACCATTACACAAACCTTTGTCTGTTACACAGTGTATTAAAATTAAAAAGAAAAGAACCCTGGCAAGCAGGAAGCTAGGGATTCTGTTTAATCCACAAGATTTGAAGCAAACCAATTTGAAGCAAAGCCAATTACATAAGGTCAAATGTAGGTTTCAGACACAAAATATTGAGCAATGGGGGAAAAGAACATTTTATTTCAGACAGCATTCAGTTCCTTTTTTATGAGATTTTTCCCCCCACATTTAAACAGTCTCCTTTTTAACATATTTTTAAAAAGCATTTATTTTAGCATGGTTAATAAAAAAGAAAGAACACTAAGAATCAAGCATTCATGAAAAGTTTCGCTAATTAAGCAGAGCAAGGAAATCACAGTTGGTGGGGCAAGAAAAGGTTTAATGGATGAACTACTCATGCATGCACAAATCCGTTCTATGTAGGTAGAGGGACAGGTGACATTATGTAAATTGTGTGAAGAGAAACATAGTCTGAGTGGACACCAATTTAACACAGATAATATGATTTCTTCAGTCAATGTCAAGCACTGGCTCAGAGTGCTTTGTAAATTGTATTTTGTCAGACCTTGCAATACTCCAGATGGATAGGTACCTGTAAACAATGTTGTTCCTCCTGTATACAGTTGAAAGAACACAAGTAACGATTAAGATACTGGTCCAATATCACACCACACATTAATTAGAGCTCTCCTAATGAAATGTGGCACTGGCCCACTTCCCATTAGGCCCATTATCCCTTGTTTCCTGGGTACCTCAGCTCCTCATAGTCTTCCCAAAACATGTTACTAACCAACAGTTTGGGGAGCCTCTTCCTCATGGTATAAATACTGAGTAGGTATGGAACCCACATTGTACCTTTATGGCTTTTGACCTTTGATGTGGTGAGTAAAACGTTGTTTGGAGGACATATTACCTGACAATCCTCAACAGGCTAGAGAGCTGGAGCTTAACTTCCAGCAAGGGTATTATTGGTGAAGGGCAGGTGGTGAAGGGACAGCACATAGTGTTCCCTTTTTAAAGAAAAGGCAATGGTCCAACTGTAACATGTGGTTATGCTCAGGATGAGCATAGGTTTTCCTCATTGCTTACATCTGGTACATTTCTAAGTGCAGCCCTGGGCACCATGGATGATAATAAGACACAATGAAAGTTAATTGTGGGGTACACATATCCACTCCCCTTCCTTCAGCAGCCTTTCCTCACCTTTTGTTTAAATGAATGGTACCTTAGTTCTCTCTGTATTGCTGGCTTGAGGACACATGACTCCTAGACACATTCTCCAGTGTTCTCCCCATGTGCAAACAACAAAATCTGCACATCCCTTTCATCCAGCATTTACCACATGCTCTTTTCCTTCGTTCCTCTGAGGCTCCCACAAAAGCCCAGCATGTTGCTGCCTGTTACTTGTCTTATTTTGACATCAGCTTGCTCTAGAAAGCCCACTTGTAAGTACTCCCTAGGTCTTAAAGCAGAGTTTCCATACCTAATTCTGCACACAAAGTCAAAGGCTGACCAACCTAAGACCATATGGGACAGAATTCATGTAAAAAGGAGGTTCCTTGCACTCTTAGAGGATGTGTCCCTGGACCTGGTAGCAGGGAGTGAGTAGGCCAGATCCCTAATTTCTGGCTCCTCCCATTTCACTGGAGCCCAGGTCACTGTGTGGGCTGTGGAATCAGGCCTTTTGCTCTGGTATCCTGACTGGCCACTGGATATGAACATTCCTGTTCACCCGAGTCAGAGGGTAGATAGGCCAAAGGACAAAAAACTTGCTTCCTGCTCAACACAATAGAGTCTCCCTAAAATGGGCAAACACAATACAAAAAAGCCAACAAAAGTCAGAAAACTGAGAGATCTCTTCCAGGGGCACCTAGTCTTACTACAGAAGCTTCCAATGAAGTCATAGAGAAATCAACAGATATCCAATCCAAAAATGAAAACACAACAACCAAGGAGACCCTGATCCAAGAGTATCTGAACTGTAAGCAAACCATCAAAGAACCAACAATCATGTCAATAAAATTGGACAGAATTATCTCCTAGAGAGCTCAGATTTTGATAGTAGGCTTAGCTTGAAAGAAGAAAACATTAGAACCCTTAAAAATAGATATGAATTAACTGAAGGTGAGCCAAAAAATGGAAGAGACCAACAACTGATTGATTAAGATTAATGAAAACTTGATCAAGTGTAAAAATGAATTCCAGAAAGCATCAAGAAAGTCAGAATTCGAACTGAAATTGTACCTGAAAAAAGACATGGGTACCATGCAAAATAACACAGTAGAAAACAAAAATCACATAGAAATTATAAAGACATCTCTATATCCCTCACTGTCAGAGTTACTCATATGGAAGATGGAACCTCTGACCTGGAAGACAAAATAGAAGAAAATGATCAGGAGGCCAACAAGTTTCCTAAGTTTAAAAAATCAAGTGGACAGAATATGAAGGAACTGTGTGATGCCCTAAAAGGACAAAACATCCAGATCATGGGTAAACCAGAAGGAGAGGAAATCAAGGCCAGAGGCATAGAGAACATATTTAACAAAATTATTGAAGAAAACTTTCCAAATCTCTCAAAAGAGAGACCCATGCAGACACAAGAAGCCCACAGAACACCAAACAAACAAGACCCAAAGGGGGGGGGGGGGAACACTCCAAGGCACATCATAGTAAAAACTCTTAACAAAGATAACAATGAGAGTGTTAAAACAGAAAGAGAGAAACAACTCACAACATACAATGGCAATCCCAGAAAAATTGTGCCATATTTCTCAATGGAAGCCCTGAAATCCAGAGGGCCCTGAAATGGAACACTTCAAAGTTTAAAAAACTATGACTTCTAACCCAACTACTCTACCCAACAAAAGCATCCCTCATAATAGATGATGAGAGGAAAACTTTCCAAGAAGAAAGTCAATTCTATGATTATATGAACACAAAGTCAAACCTACAGAGAATACTTGAGGTAATACTCCACATAGAACAGTCAAACAATCAGTCTCAAGAGACAACAACAAGAAGAAGATGACAATAACAAAAATAGACCAGTCTAAATGCCTTCATTACAAAGACAGAGAGATCCCAAATTAATAACCTGTTAATCTGAAGGCACTGGAAAAACAAGAAGTATCTAATCCAAAGAGATCCAGACAGAAAGAAATAATCAAAATCAGAACAGAAGTTAATGAATTGGAAAGTAAGAAAACAATTTTTAAAATCAATGAAACAAACAGCTTAGTTCTTTGAAAAAAGAATAAACAAGATTGACAAGCCCCTGGCCAATTTAATCAAGAAAGAGAGCGAGAGAGAGAGAGGGAGAAAGAGAGATCTTAACAAAATCAGAACTATAAACAGAGAGATCACAGCAGACATCAGTGGAATTGGAAGAACCAAAAGGGCTACTTCCAAAACCTTGACTCCACAAAATTGAAAAATGGTCAAACACAGAACAGATCACACTAAGTGAACTCACAGAATCACAGAAAGACAATTGTCACCTGGTATCACTCATCTGAGGTTCCGAATTTTGATCAGTCCACATTGCTGACATACCTGAATAAAATCTCTAGGCTTGTATAATAGGGAGGGTAGGGCTTGGAGGAAGGGGAATGAACCCAAATTGAAGTCATACAACAGAAACCTATATTCTGGACTAAAAGGTTGAACTCTCAATAGTACATCAGGGGGAGCACCTGAATCAAAGGGCCCTGGAGAAGGTGAGATGAAGGCTAACCTTAAATTTCTCCTGTTTTTTTTTTCTGTCCCCCCCCCACTTTTTTTTGAGGCATATACCTTTTATTCCCTATAAGCATAGGTTTAGCTATTCCATGACAATTATTCAAAGATTACTTTCTCCAAAAGATCACCAAGCCAAATGTTTGGCCATACTTTTATTTCTATATATACTATAAACATATAATATGTGCTACAAAAAAACATTTCTTTAAAATTTAACTGTCAAGAAAGTGTATAGTGTTATAATACAATGGCACATGTTCATATTTTATTTCAAATTGCTTTGCTTATCACCCATTTCAAACCATTAATAGGGAAATGTTACTTGTGGATAATTAAAATCTATTTGCTTTATTAATAAACAATTCCAACAAATTAATAAGAATTAACCATGTCAAATATTAGTATCCCAAAATGGACTTTTGCAGAAATGATTATATAAAATATAGCAGCCAATTTCAGTTTACTTTGCTCTGTAACAATGTACACATGCATTTGAATAGGATTCTAGCATTTGCTCTTTTTGGAAGATATTTATAAAAAGTCCTTTGATTTCTTGAGGTCCAGTAACTACTTCACCAGCTGAATGCAACCCAACAGTTCGTGTAATGGCTCTGGACACTAAGTCACTGAGAAATTCTTATGATTTGGGTAGAGATGCATATTCCACTAATATTACACATAATGAGGACACATCACAAGCTAATATCAAAGTCAAAGGCAAAATAAAAAACAAACATTCTGATCAGTTGTGACAAGTATCTTCTTCAAATATTTTGGATGCCATACTTCTAGGAAAAGAAGACTGAATGTGTATTTGGATTTTATAGTTATCTATGCTAACTGAAAATTCAACATAGTAGTTGATGAAATTATTTTGAGTATTGTAAATCTGTCCATCCAACATTATTGAGCACCCACTGTGCATAGTGCTGTGCTAACATTTTGAGTGTTTACATTTTTGTCAAGCATTACTTTAGTGTGAGGTTAAAATGTATTAAATTAGCACCAACTCATTAGTTGCCTATGGTAATGTATGTATTCTGGTGTCATCTGACTTCCCTACGTCATGTCACACGCTTCTGTGCTCTGCTCATTCTCTCATACACAACACCTGCACATGGCTGTGCTAAGCAATGTGCTGATCCCTGCAACGCCATGATTTGGTGCATGTCCAAAGAATACAGATTTATCATGTGAACCTATGCAGGACTAGAAAGGTAGACAATTTTCTAAAATGAGGTCAAAGGAAAGTAAAAGGTGTTTCTATTGGTCACACCACACCAGAGACCAGTAAGTGCTTTTACTGACTGGGAACTAACTTTGAAAGTTCCATGTTATAGTCTTAACAAGAGCCAGATCATTTTTGGTCTCATAGGTCTATTCTTTGGAGCACCTGACCCCATATAAACCATTCTATATTTGCAAACTAACCTGGACATAAAAAAATGAAAGGTATTTGTAATGTAATGTACTTCAAGCACTATTCTGGTCATGTAAAATGAGTAATACATAAGTAATTTATGACAGGTTCACACATTTTTCAAAGTATTAACCCTCTCTATCTCAAAGTCAAATTCTAAACTGCCTTTTTTTACAAGTTGCACATGATGCAGAGGGCAGTATTTGGTCCTAAAACCTTCTATGGAATATGGTAAGTGATTGGTCCTTCCACTCCATCTAGAATCTGAGAATTCCAAGTGGCCCGTTAGCACTCGGGAGAGACAGCCCTGCTGGAACCCCACTGTCAGCCAGGGGTGTCTTTAGCTGCTGTAGCTGTGTGCATCTACTGTCCCCTCGGGGCAAAGTAGGGAGCTTGGAGTTTGACTGTCCACTGAGTGAATCCAATACTTGCTTAAACTATGCACTGAATAAAGTGCTCTGCACATCCTGCTTACCGTTTGGAATGAAAATATACACTCTTCTAATAATTAGGGTCTGGGGGAAGAGAATGACAAGTATTGAAAGAATACAAGAGAATGTGTGAAGTACTGACTGAGAAGAAAGACAAATGCCTCTACTAGTGTTCTCAGAACCCTCAGGATTTGAAATGTCAGAATGAGTCATACAATGGTCATGTTCCATAAATGAAAGCAGGATCCCACTGGGTACTGTTCACTTGGTGCATGGTTACTTCATGGGGTGGAAGGGCGCAGTCTACTGCATTTGATAGTGTGGCTTGAGAATGAAAACAGAGCCACTCAGTCAGGGTGAGCAGTGCCTAAAGCTCTTGCTGTTCATCAGTTCTCCGCAAGTTGATGTGCACTGCCCGAGAGAAAGGTGGCCAGATGTGCATCCTTCTCGTGGGGCATAGCCACCCAGCGGGACCTCTCCCAGCATCAGCCTAGCAGCAGCGCCCGCAGTGGCAGTGTCGGCCGCCGGGCCTTCCTCACCCTCTGTCCTTTTTTAAATTTTATTTTCTCTTGGCACTGGCCTGTAATTCCCTAAACCAGGACATGTTTAACATCTACAATGTGCTGTTGATCAGAGCAGCCTACAAGGTCTCCCACAACAAACAATACAGGCTTCTGTCAGAGCACTTGATTACCCACCAGGCAGTAAGAACCTTACAGCTGAAGACACCACACTCTGTCAGCATGGACCATGGAGACACCTGGTTGGAATTGGATGGAGAGCCAGTCCCCAGACAGTTAGCCTATCTAGTGATGGAAGATGCTGTATGAGCTACTGGGGAAAAGTAGCAAACATCTCTCCAAGCAACTCAAAGTCTAAGCCACTCAGAAACAGCCTGAGGTGATGTTCATACATGTGCAATAGTGGCACACAGCCACGATGGTTAACCAAATGATCTTGGATTGGCTAACAGATCTGCACAGTGGAAAGGAAACCATATCTGGATCTGGGAAACAAGCCAGAGTCATATCAAGTTAATGATTTTGCTTTCCATTGTCAAACTCCCACTAATCTTGGGTTGAAAGAGGGTCTATACCCATCAAATTCTCTCTAAATTAATAATGGTTATCCCATTTAACTGGTGCTGACTTCACTCTCCACTAGAGAATCTGCTTCTATTTTTCAGACAGGAGCTGGACCTGAGGAGATAAATTACCCAGTGCACCACCCTGGCCCCAGCTGAAACCACAGAGGAAATGGGGAAATGAACAAGAGTGCTGCTTTCTTAGTGAACCTGATATCAGGACAAGGGTGAAAGAGATAGACACTGAGGATACTCAACTACTCAGCTCCTACCACACCAGAGATCCAGATGCTCCTAAGTGCCTATCACTGAAGTAGACTTAATATACTGCCAGCATGTCTCAGGGAATTTTGAAAAAGAGGTGGAGGAAAGATTGTTAGAGCCTCAAGTTGGGACATTCTGCAGAGACACTGCCTCCCTCTCCCCACCCCCCCATATGCATGACCCACAATCCCCATGGTGTTGACCTGCATCCCAATGAGGAAAGCCTCTTCATAAAAGTGGCAGGAAGGAGGGAAAGCATGGCACCGACATGTGTTGTTTACATACTAAATATGCCCATATCTAATAAAAAATAGTGACTTACTAATGGATAGTGATATTGAACATCTTTTCCTACCCTCATTTAATCCACATATCTTCTTTTGTAATATAACTGCTTAAACATATTATTATTTTTAAAATTAACATCTTTCACCCCATTGAGCTTTGGAAATTCTCTAGACATGGTAAGTCAGTAACTTTTGAAGGAAATTTGATTCACAAACATTTTCCAAGAACCTTCACTAGACCCTTACAGGAAACACCTGAACCACAAGACACTGGAGAGGGTAGGATCAAGACTAACCTAAATCTTCTACATCTTCCCTCCCTCCCTTTCCCTCTCTCCCCCCTCTCTCTCTCCTCTCTAGCTCTTGTATATGAGTTATGTTTTTTCTCAATTTCTTAGTGGGCACTGACCTGTAACCCCCACTACCAGCTTGGACCTACCATCTACAATGAGCTTTTGATCAGAGAAACCTACAAGGTTTCCCAAAACAATGGCAGACTTCTGTCAGAGTACTTGATGACCCGCCAAAGGTCAGTGGTAAGACCTATTGCTGAAGACTCCATATGCAGCTGACATATAAAATGGAATGGCATGGCTGGAAGCCAGGAGAGAGTCAGTCCCCAGACAGTCAGCGTGTCTAGTGCCAGAAAGTGCTGCATGGGCGACTGGGGGAAATAAACAATATCTGTCCAAGCAACTCATTGTCTAACCTAATTAGCAGCAAATAACCTATTGTGATGCCCACACAAGTGCAATAATGGCACACAGCCATGGTGGGGAACCAACTGCTCTTGATTTGACTAACTGATCCCCTCAGTGGTACTAGACCCATAGCTGGAGCTGGGAAACAAGTCAGAACCATACCCAAGCATAAGCCTACTCTCCAATATCAAGCTACCATCAATCATGGGGTACAAGAGGGCCTACACCTATTAAACTCTCTATCAAAAAAGTAAGAGTTATCTCAATTTTCCGGGTGCTAACTTACTCTCCATTGAAGAATCTGCTTCTCTTTTTCTGATAGATGCAGATCCTAAGGAGAGAGCTGCCCCAACATACCTCAAAAGGGGCCCAACTGAAACTAAGGATAATTGGCAAACAAGCAAGGGTGCTATTTTCCTGATGAACCGGATACCAGCACAAAGGGGAAGGAGATCAACACAGAAAAATCAACTCCTACCAAATCAGAGAGCCAGAGCCTCAGAGGCCCCCAACACCTCAGCACTGAAGCAGACCAAAAATGAACACAACATGGCTCAGGGAAATTTTGCGGAAGAGGGGGCAGAAAGAATGTCAGAGTCACATGTTGGGTCATGATATGCAGAGTCATTTATCGTACCAATAACTGTGGGCTAACTCCACAATGCACGATCCATTTACATCAACAAGGAGAGTCCATTGGGAGGGGGTAGATCATGGATGAGCCTATACAATGGTGCCAAACTGCCTGTATTTGCTGAAAAGAAAACTAATAAATTAAATTTTTTTTAAAAAAAAGAGTCTAAGCCTTGTTTTTCATTCTCTTAATGGTATCTCTCAAAGACAGACACTTTTAATTTCAGTGTGTACAGCGTGGCTAAAATAGCCTGAGAATTGATGCACAATGTGATCCATAAAGTTCAAATAGGAAAAAATGGTTTCATCCTACTTGAAAGCCAAGTCAGCTGTACTAAGCAGATGAACTCAAACCAATAGCCACGGAATTGTTCATTTTTCCTTAATATGAATCTTGAGGGGTGTGGTGGTTTGATCAGGTGTCCCTATAAACTTGGGTGTTCTGAATGCTAGGTTCCCAGCTGATGGATATTTTGGAATTAATGCCTCCTGGAGGGAGTGTATTGTTGGGGGTGGGCTTATGGGTGTTATATCCAGTTTTCCCATGTCAGTGTTTGGCACACTCTCCTGTTACTATTGTCCACCTTATGTTGGACAGGAGGTGATGTACACCTCTGCTCATACCATTGTTTTCCCCTGCCATCGTGGAGCTTCCCCTCCAGCCTGCAAGCTAAAATAATTTTTTTTTTTTCCCAGAAGCTGCTCTTGGTTGAGTGATTTCTACCAGCAATGTGAACCAGATTGCAACAGTAAAGTGGTACCCAGGAGTGGGATTGCTGCTAGACACCTGACTGTGTGGCTTTGGCCTTTGGAGCTGATTTTCAAGAGGAATGTGGAAGGCTAAGAGATAATTTGCAGTGCTGTAAGTACAGCTTGATGGATTATTCTAGTCTGAGCTGCAAGACCTGAATACACTAAGAACTATGGACTGTGAAGTTTGGCTTATGAGGGTGAGAAAGCTTTGCTTTGACTGGGCTAGAAGTTTGTGTCAGAAACTTTCTCTTATGCCCTTGTCTTGAGAACTTGTGCAGGGTTGCTTTGCATAAAAATGAACTGGTGTGAGCAGAGGGATATGGAACAGAGAAAATGAAATCTTTGGGCCTAAACTGCTGCCCATTCACCTGCAAATTTTTGAGAGATTACCACCTTTCAGATTGGGCTAACTGACCTGCATTGGGGCAACATGAAGAATGTAGACTCTTTTGAAGTGGCCTGAGTGCTCAAGGAGTGTCCTGTTCTTCAAAATCTGCTTTATTCGCCCCCTGGATTAACAAATTGCCACCCTACCTGGACCAATTGCAGAGTATAAGAAATGCAGGAAAGAGAGGGTCATTGAGTTTGCAACACCGTCTTGTGTTTTGGAAATGGCCATGGGCAGTGTGAAGCAGGTTTGCTGGTTGCCTGCATGGAGACCACATGGGGCCATGAGGGTGAACCGTGGATTACAGTACAGACCCAGTGGAGATGCCAGGACCATGTGATGGCTGCCAAGGAGAGCTGTTGGCCCTGATGAAATTTTCCAAGACTGTGAGTAGCCTAGCTGGAGGGGCAGAATTGGAATGCCAGAGACTTGTTGCTGGTTAGAATTATCAGACTTGGAGATTTGTCACTGGCTACAGTTGTTGGACTTGAAGCTACAGAGTTTGATGTTTTCCCTGCTTGTTTTAAGTCTTGTATTGTTTGAATATTTCTTTGATATGCCTAATGCCATCTTTTTCAGTGTGAATGTTTATTCTGTGCCATTATGGGGTTTTTTTGAGGTTATTTTTTGGTATTATGTCTCAGTTCAAAGATCTTGGACTATGGGGATGTATGAACATCATTGGAATTGATAAAAACTATGGGACTTTTAAAGTTAGATGAATGCATTGCATTTTACATCATGTTATCAGTTTATGGGGGCCAGGGGCAGAATGTGGTGGTTTGATTCAGGTGTCCCCCATAAATTTAGGTGTTCTGAGTGTTAGGTTCCCAGCTGATGGATATTTGGGAATTAATGCCTCCTGGAGGGAGTACATTGTTGGGGGCAGCCTTATGGGTGTTATAGCCAGTCTCCCCATGCCAGTGTTTGGCACTCTCTCCTGTTACTATTGTCCACCTTATGTTGGCCAGGGGGTGATGTATACCCTCTGCTCATACCATTGTTTTCCCCTGCCATTATGGAGCTTCCCCTCCAGCTTACAAACCAAAATAAATCTCTTTTTCCCAGAAGCTGCTCTTGGTTGGGTGATTTCTACCAGCAATGTAAACCAGACTGCAACAACCACCAATGGCTCAGTGGAAAGAAAACCATATCTAGAACTGAGAAAAAAAACCTCAGAATCATCCAAATAATAATTTTGCTTTCCTATGTCAAATGCCCACTTACCTTGGGCTATAAGAGGGTCTACACTCTTTAAATTCTCTCTCTAAATTAATAATGATTATCCAAATTAACTGGTCCTGACTTCACCTTCCGTGGGAGAATCTGCTTTTCTTTTTAAGATGGGAGTGGAAATTGAGGAGATAAACGACCCAGTGCACTTAGCCCCAGCACCAGCTGAAACCACAAAGGAATTGGGGAAATGGGCACAAGTGAAGGAGATAGATACTGAGGACACTCAACACCAAATGAAGCAGAGATCCAGAAGCTTCTAAAAGCCCATCACTGAAGTACCCTTAAAATGTACCCAACATGGCTCAGGGAATTTTGTGGAAGAGGGGGCAGAAAGATTGTTAGAGCCACAAGTTGGAACATTATCCCCAGAGACATTGTCTTTCTCCCATAACTGACTGCTGCCCCCACAATGCATGACCCACAATCCCCATGTGGTTGACCTGCATCCAAAGTGAGGAGGACCTCTTTGGAAAAGGGGAAGGGTTGAGGGAAAGGATGTACCAAGATTTGTTGTTTTATGCTAAGTATGTCCATATCTAATAAAAATAAATTTTCAAAATAATTTCTTATAAAAGGATGATTACATGTTTTTATATAATTTAGATCATCTCCAGATGGTTAATGTCTACATGATATAAAAGCTTCATTAGTATTTTTTGTCATAAAATTTGAAGTTTTATTTTAATAATTCTTTTGGCAAATGGAGAAATGCAGCAAACAGAATTTTTTATTTGCCTGCAATTTTTTAGTTTACAGGTGGTCCTCGTTATTGATTGCTAAGAAGATGGTGTCTACTTTTAAATTAATTCAAATATACATATACATTTATATGTACATATGAAATATACAGTTTTTCTTTTAGGTGTTCATGGAATGCATCTGCTTATTCAAGTATTATTGTAATAAATATTAATAACTTTAAAATAATTAATTATTAACCTTAAGACTATTTTTTAATTGTGAGTCTGCAAAATCAAACAAGTTACATACTTCCAACATATAGTGGCACAGAGTAAGCATTTGCATTGCCGTCAGGCATCAAAAAGAGACTGGACCAATGCAAAATCAATAACCATCAGGTAAACATCAAATGCTTGCAGTTCACATCCAGTGTACATAACCAGTGGAAGGCATCTGGATTTTACCATTCTGCCCTTCTATCTGAACTGAGTATCCAGGGAAAACATCCATACCAAGCCCAAAGCACCCCATGGTAGCCCTTGAATAGTTCTGGTATATCCAAAAGATCTTTAGGTCTCCATGCAAACCACAGTCCATCTTCCAATGTCTTCATGAGTCTCTTTGTCAGGATCATCATGCCCTACCTCACTTACCATATCTTAGCAGTATCTCCTGGAACAACATGTACCTCATAACTCACTCCATGCATTTTTCATGCTTCTGAAACCAATACAAGGTGTACAAGACACAGTCATGTTGTTAATTTGGGGAGGAAATAAGTCTTGGCATTTAAGAGTAGGTTTCTTCCTTTTAGTCATCTCCTTTCAAAAGAGTTTGCATTGATGTCGGTCAGTCTTTCCTTGGGCATCCATTGTTTCAATGTAAAGCAGTTGGGCCATCCATAATTATGGTAGTATCTCCTTAACAGTAGCAGTTTTAGCAACCTGTTTCAGTGCCAGCAATCTTAAATTTATATGAATTTTTCCAACTTTATATCTGAAATTCCTCAGTTCTATATCTCCTGCCAGACACATCATTGCTTTCAAATTTGACCTTGATCAAGTTCTCTGAGCATGGGAAATAGAATAAATCCAGCTCTAATGCCAGAATCCCAGTTCCAACAAAGTCCTCTGCAGTCTTTCCTTCCCCTTAGAAAGTTCCTAAGCATAACCTTAAAATGTAATTCTTTTGGCACTTAGTATTATCAAATGCTTGTTAGAACAGTCCAAAAACCTTGGCTTACTGTTCTGAAAGGCATCTCCAGCTCCAAGTACCAAGTCCATGTCCATTCCTCCAGAACAAAAGTTCCAAAAGACCAAAATCTACATTTTCACTTTTATCACACAGCCACAAACAATTCTCTGGTACCAATTTTTGTTGTAGTCAGCCCCATGCAGCTTGGATGAAACTCCAAACCAGATACAGTTTATGGGTAGATTTATTTCAGGCATTCAGAACTAGGGGAAGTTCAATAATGTCAGAAGAAGCTGGTCCACATAACAGATCCAAGCAAGGAGAAAAACTACCACCAGCACAATAAATGAAAGCAAAAATACCTGGCAGCCTAACAGCAAGGAACACAGCACTCTGGATATCTTAGGCTGGAATTCATATCCACCCCCAATGTCATACCCCCTCTGCCCTTATCTTTCTGTTAGGGGCAGAAGCTGAAATTTCAATTTTTATAACCACTGAGTCTATTGGGAGAGATAGATACAAACTACCACAAGTGCTATAAACTTTCCTCTTAAAACTGCCTTCATTGTGCCTCTTACATTTTTGGTAATTTATGTCTTAATTCTAGTTCAGCTCCAGCATTTTAAAAAATTCTTTCTTATTTCTTCAACAACCCATGCACTATTTAATAGTGAATTCTTAAGCCTCCAGGTGTTGTTGGACTTTCTGTTGTTTTCCTTGTAAGTTAATCTCTAGCTTTATTGCATTGTGGGGTTATATAATTTGTGGAATTGTGTTGATTTTCCTGAATTTATTGAGACATATATTTTTTATTTTTTTTATTAACTAGTTTTATATTCAGCCAATACAGTCAGTTTGGTACCATTATTAGGTTCATCAGTAACCTACCCCTCCTCTTGGCCCCTCCCTATTGAGGTTTATGGGTCATGCATTGTGGAGTTAGCCTACAGTTATGGGTAGGATAAATATCTCTGCATATAATGACCCAACATGTGGCTCTGACATTCTTTCCACCCCCTCTTCCGCAAAATTTCCCTGAGCCATGTTGTGTTCATTTTTGGTCTGCTTCAGTGTTGTGTTGGGGACCGCTGGGTCTCTGGCTCTCTGATATGGTAGGAGTTGATTTTCCTCTGTGTTGATCTCCTTCACCCTTGTGCTGGTACCCAGCTCACCAGGAAAACAGCACCCTTGCTGGTTTTGCCAATTTTTCTTAGTTTCAGCCTGGGCCCTTTTGAGGTATGATGGGTAGCTCACTCCTTAGGATCTATATCTATCTGAAAAAGAGAAGCAGATTCTCCAACAGAGAGTAAGGTAGCACCAGGACAAATGAGATAACCCTTACTTTTTTTTATAGAGAATTTAATAGGTGTAGGCCCTCTTGAAGACACCTTATGTGGTCGACACATAAAATGGAATGGCATGGCTGGAAGCTAGAAGAGAGTCAGTCCCCAGAGAGTCAGTGTGTCTAATGCCAGAAGGTGTTACATGGGCAACTGGAGGAAAATGACCAATATATGTCCAAGCAACTCATGGTCTAACCTACTTAGGAGCAAATAACCTGTTGTGATGCCCACACAAGTGCAATAGTGGCACACAGCCATGGTTGGGAAACAACTGCTATTGATTCAGCTAACTGATCCCCTCAGTGGTAAGGGACCCATAGCTGGAGCTGGGAAACAAGTCAGAACCATATCCAAACATAAACCCACTCTCTAATATCAAGCTACCACCAATAGTGGGCTACAAGAGGGCCTACAACTATTGAGACATATTTTATTCCCCAATATACAATCTGTTTTAGAGAAGATTCCAAGAACTTCTGAGAATGTGCTTTCTGTAGAATTGGGGTAGAATATCCTGTAGATATCTGTTAATTCCAATTGAATTATGGTATAATTTAACTCTCTTATTTCACAGATAATTTATTGCTTAGATGATCTGTCTAATGATGTCAGTGGAGTCGTAAAGTCTCTTACTGTAATTGTGTTGGAGTTATGTCTGCTTTATTGTCTGATATAATTTGCTTTATAAAATTTTGTGTTCTTGTGTTGGCTGCATATAGGTTTATGATTGTAATGTCATCTTATATTGTTGCTTTGATTAGTATGGAGTTGCAGTATCCTTCTTTATCTCTTTTGATTAGTTTTGGTTTGAAGCCTATTTTGTCTGTTATCAGTATAGCTACTCATGACTGTTTCTTATTTACATTAGTTTGTAATACCTTTTCCATCGTTTTATCCTAAGGTGGTGTCTATCTTCATTGTAAAGGTAGGTTTTTGGTAGACAGCAAATGGATGAGTTAATTTTTCTAATCCAGCTTTTGAGCCTGTGTCTTTTGATAGTGGTGTTGAGACCATTGATGTTTAGAGTTACAACTGTGAGGCATAAGTTAACCCCTATCAATTTGGAAGCTTTGTGGAATTTGGGATTCTTGTGTACTTTATAAATTTTCATGTCTATTCTGCTCATGGTTGTTATTTTTCCCTCTTGTAGAGTCTTGGGTGTGTTTGTTCATCACTTTTTAAAATTTATTTTTATTAGATATGTACATATTTAGTATGTACACAATGCATGACCATCCTTTTCCTCCTCTCTGCCCCTTTTCTGAAGAGGCCTTCCTCATTGGGAATGCAAGTCAACCCCATGGGGATTGTGGGTCATGCACTGTGGAGGCAGTAGTCAGTTATGGGGGAGAGGCAATGTCTCTGTGCACAATGTCCCAACTTGTGGCTCTAGCAATCTTTCCATCCCATCTTCCACAAAATTTTCTGAGCATTTTGGGGTGTGTTTTAAGTCTACTTCAGTGATGGGTTCTTAGGAGCTTCTGGATCTCTGATTTGGTAGGTTTTGAGTGTCCTCAGTGTGTATCTCCTTCACCTTTGTGCTGATATCAGATTCACTAAGAAAGCAGCACTCTTGCTCATTTCCTCTGTGGTTTCAGCTGGGATTGGGGTGGAATGCACTGGGTAGTTTATCTCCTATGGTCCAGTACCCATCTGAAAAAGAGAAGTAAATTCTCCATCTGAGTGAACTCAGTACCAGTAAAATGGGAAAACCATTATTAATGTCGAGAACAAAAACTTAAAGGTTATAGTCCCTCTCATAGCTCAAGATTAGTGGGAGCTTGACACTGGAAAGCAGAACCCTTATCTGGATATGATTCTGACATTTTTCCCAGTTGCTGATATCATTTCCTTTCAACTTAGTGGATCTGCTAGCAAATCCAAGAGCACTTGGTTACCCACCATGGCAATGTGCCACTATAGCACTTGTGTGAGCATCATGTCATGTTGTTTGCCTCTGAGTCGTATAGACTTTGAATTGCTCAGACAGATGTTGGCCACTTAACCCAATAGCTCATGTAGCATCTTAGAGATAGGGTAATTGTCTGGGGACTGTCTCACTTCCAAATTCCAACCAGGTTTCCCCACAGCCCATGGCAACTGCATATGGTGTCTTTAGCTGTAGGGTCTTACATTAACCTCTGATAGGTAATCAGTGCTCTGACAGAAGTTTGTCTTATTTGATTTGGGAGATCTAGTAGGCCTCTCTGATCAACAGCTCATTGTGGATATAAACCACATTCTAGTACATGGCATTAAAAGCCAGCAAAGGGAAAAGAAAAAAGAAAAAGAGAAGTAAAAGAAACAGGACAAATTTAATGTTAGGCTTCATCTCACACTCTCCAGGGCCCTTCAGTTCAGGTGCTCCCCTAAAGGTCCTCTTAAGGGTTCCAGCTTTTAGTCTAACTTCCAGTATATAGTATTCTATGTTACCAATCCAGTTAGGGTTTAGTTTTGTGTCCCCCAAAACCTTCTCCTTCCCCCTGAATCCTACCTTCCCTATTGTCCAAGCTTCTTAGTCTAACTTCCAGTATATAGGATTCTATGATACCAATCCAATTAGGGTTCAGTTTTGTGTCCCCCACAACCTTATCCTTCCCCCAAATCCTACCTCCCTATTGTCCAAGCTTCTAGATGACATTCAGGTATGTCATCAACTTGGGCTGATCCAGATTAGGAAAAACAGAGGAGGGAGACCATGCGATGATTGTCTTTCTGTGAGTTCACTTCATATGATCTGTTCCATGTTAGATCATTTTTCTACAAATTTCATATTGTCAGTTTTTCTTACTGCTGAGTAGAATTCCATCATGTAGATATACCACATTTTTGGTTATCCATTCATCCAATGATGGGCATCTGGGTTGATTCCAGTTATTTGCTATTATGAATTGAGCAGTTATAAACATGGATGAGCAAGTATTTTTGAACTGAGATGTGTAGCTTTTAGAGTAAATGCCCAGTAAGTAAATAACAGGGTCTGTTGGTAACTGTATATTCATCCTATTCAGGAGTCTTCATATTGATTTCCACAGGGGTTGTAAAAACTTATATTCCCACCAACAATGAAGGAGTGTTCCTATTTCTCCACATCCTCACCAACATTTGTTTTCATTTGATTTTTTTTTTACTGTTTGCTATCATTACTGGGGTAAGGTAGAATCTTATAGTTGTTTTAATTTGCATTTCCCTAATGGTTAGGGATGTTGAACATTGTCTTAGGTATGTGTTAGCCATTTGTATTTTGACCTCTTAGAGTTCCTTATTTAGTTCTCTGCCCCACATATGGAATTTTCTGTGTTCTTTGTAGATTCTAGATATTAGGCTTCTGTTACTGGTATAGCTAGCTAAGATTTTCTCCCATTCAGTGGATGATCTAATGGCTCTGCTTATGGTATATGTATCTGTGCAAAAGCTTTTTAGCTTCATGACATCCCATTGGTTGAGGGTTTATTTAATTTCCTGGGTTACTGGGGTTTTGTTCAGGAAGACTTTTCCTAATCCTACATTGTGGAGAGACCCTCCTATTTTTTTTTTAATCCAGTAGTTGAAGAGTTTCAGATCTTACATTGAGGTGTTTAGCCCATTTGGACTTGATTTTTGTGTATGGCAAAATGAGTGGTTCTAATTTCATTTTCCTACATATGGTCATCCAATTTGTCCACATCACTTGTTAAAGATGCTGTCTTTTGTCCATTCTACATTATAGCTCCTTTCTCAAAGATCAAGCAGCTGTAGTTACTTGACCTGTGGTTTGGGTCTTCAGTTTTCTTCCATTGTTCTATATTTCTGGTTTTATTCAAGTACCATGTCATTTTTGTCAGTATGGCTTTGTAATACAGCTTTAGATTAGGTATGGTGATATCAACAAAGAATTTTTTGTTTTGTTGTTTTGATGTGTGTGTGTGTATGTGTGTATGTGTGTGCATGTGTGTTTGTGTGTGTGTGTGTGTGTGTGTGTGTGTGTGTGGTTGAATACTTGAGGCCTTCTGCCATTCCATATGAATTTTAAGATGTTTCTCAATCCTTGTGAAGAATGATGCTGTTATATTTATTGGTATTGTGTTAAATCTGTATATTGCTTTTGGTAGAATTGCCATTTTCACAATATTAATTCTACCCATCCAGGAGCATAGAAAGTCTTTCTAACTTCTCAACTCCCCCTCAATTTCTTTTTTGAGTTTTTTCTGTTTTGATTATATTGGTCTTGTGCATCCTTAGTTAGTGTTATTCCAAGGAATTTAATTTTTGTTGCTATTGAAAATGGGACAGCCTCACTGATTTCTTTCTCTGTATATTTGTCCTTTGTATATAGATAAATTACTGATTTTTGTGCATTGATTTGCTAACCTGCAATTTTTCTGAAGGAATTTATCACCATGAGAGATTTTGAGATAGAGACTTTTGGGTCACTTATATATAGGACCATGTCATCTGTAAGTAGGGCTAAATTTACTTCTTCCTTTCCAATTTTAATCCCTTTAATTTATTATCCTTGTCTTTTGACTTGGGCTAGTACTTCTAGTACTATGTTGAAGAACAGTGAGAATTCCTTGAGTTTTTCCCCAGTAAGTATTCTTTGGGCTTTAGGTGCTTTATATATCACCTTTACTGTGTTGAGATATAAACCCTCCAAGCCTGTTCTTTCCAGCATTTTGATCATGAAATGGTGTTGTATTTCATCATAGGGTTTCTCTGCATTAACTGAGATGATCATGTGGTACTTACAGTTCAGTTTATATGGTGTGTTATGTTCACAGATTTCAGTATCTTAAGCCATCCCTGCATCCCTGGAATGAAGCCTACTTGATCAAGTTGGATAATGCTTTTAATGTGTTGTTCAAGTTGATTTCAAGAATTTTGTTCAGGATCATTGCATCTAAGTTCATTAGGGATATAGGCCTATAATTTTCTTTCCTTGTTGCATCTCTGTCTAGTTTGGGTATTAAGGTGATACTAGATTCATAAAAGGAGTCAGGGAGGATTCCCTGGTCTCTGATTATGCAAAAAAGTTTGAGAAAAATTGGTTTTAGGTCTTCAATGAAGGTTTGGTAGAATTCAGCAGAGAAGCCATCCAATCCTGCACTTCTCTTTTTGTGGAGATTTTTGAGTAACATTTCAATCTCCATGAATGTTATAAATTTGGTCGGATTAATCTGGCCAGAGTTTAGTTTTGCTAGGTGGCATGTGGCTATGAATTCATCCATTTCTTCCAGATTATTCAATTTGGTGGACTACAGGTTTTGAAGTATGCCCTTTGTTTCTTCCAATTTCATTGTTGTCTGTTATGATCTCTGTGTTTTCATTTCTAATTTTGGTGAGACTTCTCTTCTATTTTTATTGATCAAATTGGCCAGGGGTTTGTTAATCTCGTTTATTTTTTTTTTAAAGAGCCAGCTCTTTGTTTCATCAATTTTCCAAATTGTTTTCTTAGTTTACAATTCATTAATTTCCGCTCTAACATTTATTATTTCTTTCTGTCTGGAGTTCTTGATTGGAATCTTCCAGATTATTCAATTTTGTGGGATAAAGGTTTTGGAACTATGCCCTGATGGCTCTTCCAATTTCATTGATGTATGTTGTGAGCACTTCTTTTTCATTTCTGATTTTTTAAATTTGATACTTCTTTGATTGTTAATTTGTTAATTTGACACTTCTTTGGTTGATCAAATTGGTCAGGGGTTTGCCAATCTTGTTTATTTATTTTTTCAAAGATTCATCTCTTTGTTTCATCAATGTATTAATTGTTTCTTTAGTTCCAATTCATTAATTTCTGCTCTAATCTTTATTATTTCTTTCTGTTTGGGTTGGATTCTTTTGTTTTTCCAGTGCCTTTAGATGGAGAGTCAGGTTAATAAATTGGGATCTCTCTGTCTTTGTAATGAAGGCATTTAGTGCTATGAATTTTCCCCTTGGGACTGCCTTCATTCTGTCCTACAAGTTTTGTTAGGCTATGTTTTCATTATCATTCAATTCTAGGAATTAAAAAAAATTTTTTTTTATTTCTTTCATTACCCATTCATTGTTTAAACATGAGTTGTTTATTTTCCAATAGTGACTGGCATTCTTGATGTGTATCTTGTTGTTGATTTCTAGCTTTAAGGCATTGTGATCTGACATGATGCAGGAAGTTATTCAATGTTCCTGACTTTATGGATTTATGCTTTATGGCCTAATATATGGTCAATTTTTGAGAAGGTTCCATGGGGTGCTGAGAAAAGTGTGTATTCTGCAGTGTTGGGGTAGAAAGTTCTGTAGATACCCATTAGGTCAAGTTGATCTATGATGTTGTTGAGCTCTATTATTTCTCTGTTTATTTTCTGCTTGGACGATCTCTGTATTGATGACAGTGGAGTATTGAAATCTCCAACTATGATGGTGTTGGTGTTTATTTCTGTTTAAGTTTTGAGTAGATTTTGTTTTATAAACTGTGGTGAACCTCTGTTTGGCACATTTATACTTATGATTGTGATATGCATATGCTGGTTCATTCCATTGATGAGTAAGAATTGGTCTTCTTTGTCCTTTTTGATTATTTTTGTGTTGAAATCTGTTTTATCAGATACTAATATACTATCACCCACATGTTTTTTTTATTTCCATTTGCTTGGAATATCATTTTCTATCCTTTCACCCTGAGGTGGTATCTATCTTTAGTTGTGAGATGGGTTTCTTGAAGACAGCAGATAGAAGGATCTGTTTTTTGATATACTCTGACAATATATGTCTTTTGATGGGTGAGTTAATACCATTAATATTTAAGGTTAATACTGTGAGATTTGAATTAATCCCTGCCATGATGATGTGTTTTAAAGGGTTTGATGATTTTTTGTGTTTTGTACTATTTTGAATGTAGCCTACTTGGGTGTTGTGATCTTCTTGTTGGCTCTTGAGATTGGTTGTTTGTTCTGCATGGAGTATTCCTCAAGTATTCTCTTTAGGTTTTCTTTGTGTTCATATAATCATAGAGTTGACTTTTTCAGGGAAAGTTTTCCTTTCGCCACCTGTCTGAGGGGTACTTTTGCGAGTTAGCTTAGCTTGAGATGGAAGCCATAGTTTTTAAGACTTTGAAGTGTTCCATTCTAGGCCCCTGTGCCGTTCAGGGTATCTATTGAGAAATCTGACCTGATTCTGATGTGATTGCTTTTGTATGTTGTAAGTTGTTTCTCTCTTGCTGCTTTCAACACTCTCTCATTGTTTTCATTTATAAAAGTTCTAACTATGATGTCTTGGAAAGTTTCTTCTTTGGTGCTATCTGTTTATTGTTCTGTGGGCTTCTTGTATCTGAGTGGGACTCTCTTTTGAGAGATTCAAAGAATTTTCTTCAATAATTTTGTTGAATACATTTTTTGTGCCTCTGGCCTGGATTTCCTCTCCTTCTGGTAAACAGATAGGGTGGGTGGGGAGGGAGAAGAGGGCAAGGGAGGGGATAGGAGACACAAATCTATACCCAAATGGCAATGGTACAATAAAATTCTACATCCCGAAAGGCAGACCAAATGGTTGTACCTTCACTAGGCCCTTAGATGGAACACCTGAGTCACAAGGCAGATGAAGGATATGATGAAGAACTGACATTAATCTCTTACTATCTCTCTCTCTCTCTCTCTCTCTCCCTATTTCTCTCTCTCTTCCTCTCTCTCTCTCTCTCTCTCTCTCTCTCTCTCTTTCTCTGTCTCTCTCTCTCTCTCTCACACACACACACACTATTTTATATTAGTTATCTTTTGCTTCCTTCTCTTAGTGGGTACTGACCTGTAACTCTTATTCCCAGCAGGTGACTATCATCCACAATGAACTTTTATTTTTTCATTTCTGAGTTAGGGTCTCACTCTAGCTCAGGCTGACCTGGATTTCAATATGTAGGCTCAAAGTGGCCTTGAAGTCATGGTGATCCTCCGACCTCTGCCTCCCAAATGCTGGGATTAAAGGCATGTGCCACCATGCCTGGCTTTTGAAATTTTGATTAGAGAGACCTACAAGGTTTACTAAAAGAATGACAGATTTCCATCAGAGTACTTAATGACCCACCAAAAGTTAGTGGTAAGACCCTACTGCTGAAGACACCTTATGTGGTTGACATGTAACATGGACTGACATGGCTGAAAGCTAGAAGAGAGTCAATCCCCAGACAGTCAGTGTGTCTAGTGCCAGAAGGTGCTACATGAGTGACTGGGGGAAAATGACCAATATCTATCCAAGCAACTTATGGTCTAACCTAATAGCAAATAACATTTTGTGATGTTCACACAAGTGCAATAGTGGCATACAGCCATGGTGGGAAACAAACTACTCTTGATTTGGCTAACTCATTTACTCAGTGGAATGGAACCCATAGCTGGAGCTAGGAAATAAGTCAGAACCATATCCAAACATGAGCCCACTCTCCATTATCAAGCTACCACCAATCATGGGCTACAAGAGGGCCTATACCTATTAAATTCTCTATAAAACAATAAGGGTTATCCCATTTATCTGGTGCTAACTGTACTCTTCATTGGAGAATCTGCTCCTCTTTTTCAGATAGACCCAGATCCTAAGGAGAGAACCACCCCATCATACCTCAAAAGGGCCCCAGCTGAAAATAAGAATAATTGGTGAAATAAGAAAGGGTGCTTTTTCTTGGTGAACCTGGTACCAGCACAAGGGTGAAGGAGATTGACACAGAGAACAATCAACTTCTACAAATCAGATATCCAGAGACACAGAGGCTCCCATCACCACATTACTGAAGAACACCCAAAATGAACCCAACATGGCCCAGGGAAATTTTGTGGAAGAGGGGATGGAAAAAATGTCAGAGCCACATGTTGGGTCATGATATGCAGAGACATTTCCTCCTACCCATAACTGTGGGCTAACTGCACAATGCACAACCCATATACTTTAATAAGGAGGGTCCAGGGGGAGGAGGTAGGACATGAAGGAGTTTAACAATGGTACCAACTTGACTGTATTCACTGAGTACAAAACTTATTAATAAAATATTTTAAAAAGATGATCCTGATACTTGGTTGTTTTAGGGTGTCCCACAGTTCCCTTATATTCTGTTCACTTGATTTTAGCAAAAATTTTGGCCTCTTAATCAATTTCTTCTGTTTTGTCTTCCATAAGAGTATCTCTGTTAGTGAGGGGCTATAGAGGGGTTTTTATAATTTCTATTTTGTTTTTGTTTTCTGTTGTGTTGTTTTGCATCATGCCCATATCTTTTATAAGATACAATTTCAGTTAGAATTCTGATTTTCTTGATCCTTCCTGAAATTCATTCTTGCATTTGATCAATTCTTCATTAAGCTTAATCAACTGTTTGTTGAGATCTTCCATTTCTTGACTCAACTTCAATTCATTCTTATCTCTTTGGAGGGGTCTAACATTTTCTTCAATCAAGTTAAGCCTACTGTCAAAAGCTGAACACTCAAAGAAACAATTCTGTTCCATTTAATTGATATGATTGTTGGTTCTCCAATGGTTTGCTTCCAGTTAAGCAAATTTTTGATTAGGGTTTCATTTGTCATTGTGTTTTCTTTTTGGGAATGAATTTATGTTGATTTCTCTATGACTTCATAGGAGGCTTCCATTGTAGCACTAGGCATCCTTGGTGGAGATCTCTCATTTTTGGGATTTTTGGTGGCCTTTGTTCAAGGAAACTTTTGTCTTTTTTTTTTTTTTTTTTTGAGGAGAAGGAGGAAGCAAGATTTTGTGCTTTAGCCCATGAATTTTGGCTCTGAATTAGGTGAACAGGAATGTTGGCAACCACTGGCTACACAGGATATCAGAGCAAAAGACCTGGTTCCACTGCTGTGTAGAATTCCATCATGTAGATATACCACACCTTTGTTATCTATTTGTGTAATGGTGAATATATGGGTTGATTCCAGCTCTTAGCTATTATGAACTAAGCAGTTATAAACATGGTTGAGCAATCTCATGAAGCTGAAAATCTTTTTTCACAAACAAGCATACAATAAGCAGAGATAATAGACTAACCAAAGAATCAGAGAAAAAGTTTTGCCAGTCATACAACTTACAGAGGCATAATTTCTAGAATCTACAAAGAACTCAAAAACTTAAACAATAAGTCAAAAGCCCATTCACAAAATGTGGCAGAGAACTGTATGAGGAGTTCTCAGAAGAAGAAATACAAATTGCAAACACACACTTAAGAAATTGTTCACCATCCCTAAGAATCAGGGAAATGCAAATTCAAACAACTATGAGATGCCATATTACCCCAGTAAGGATAGCAAGCATTAAAAACTCTAGTGAAAACAAATGCTGAAGAGGATGTAGAGAAATAGTAACCCTCATTCACTGTTGGTAGGAATGTAAGATGGTACAATCATGTCCCATTTTTGTGTGCCCTTGGTTTCCCACTAGGAATAGATGGTAAGACCCTATTGCTGAAGGCTCCACATACTTGGGCTGCAAGGCCACTGAGAAATCCTGCTGGAACTGAGCTGACAACCTCCTCCATGTAGACCAACTGACAGAAAGCTGGAAGAAGCCATTCTGCATACAGTTCAATGGGAGAAAGAAAAATCACCAGTGAAGATATTCAACAGTGGACACTGAAAGCCTTATATTTGGCCAGCCAGGCCAAATGAGGCAATGGTTGCAATAGTGGCACATCTATCATGGTGGAAACCAACTGCCCTCCAATTGGACTGGAGGCCAGCTCCATGGAAGAGAATATATCCCTGATACTGAAAACTTAAAACGGGTAGTCATGAGCCCTAGGGTTGTAACATCTGCTGATGTCTGGATAAGTGTATATTTTATGCTTATCAAACTGCCCAGTAAGCACTTCTCTTAATATTCATAAACTAATATTAATGCTATTTTCACTTTGGATAGAGAATCTTCTCTTTTCAGATGGCAATGACCTTGGGACAACTTAGAAGGTATCATGGTGCTGGAAAGAAGTAACTAGAGTAGCGAGTAACATCTCGATCATAACTTCCAAGGCTCAGAGTCTAATGTGGAAGAGGTGGCGGAAAGAATGTAAGAGCCAAAGGAAGGGTTGGACTCCTTACAATGTGCTCCCTCCAGACAAAAAATTGGCCTGGAAATCCATGACCTCATAGTGCCTGACACTACCTACACAAGACCATCATAAGAGGAGGGAAGGATCATGGCATCCAAATAGAGGAGAGACTTATTGAGATAGGGAATGGATATAATGGAGAATGGAATTTCAAAGGGGTAAAGGGGGGAGGGAGGGTATTAGCATGGGATATTTTTTATAATCATGGAAAAGATTTAATAAAATTGAGGGGGAAAAAAGGTAAAAATAAATCAGATGGCTATAGCTGTTTGAATTAAAATCTGGGTCCTCTATTCTGTTCCATTGATTTGCGCATCTCTCTTTCTACCAGTAACATGCTGTTTTTGTTGTTATGGCTTTGTAATATAACCTTATTTTTGTTGCTCAAAATTGTTTTGGCTTTTCAAGGTTTTTGTGCTTTCAAATTAATTTTAATATTTTTTCTATTTATGTAAAGAATGCCATTTGAATTTTAATGGGGATTGCATTAAATGTGTACATTACTTTTGGTAAAATTGAAATTTTCACAATATTTATTCTTCCAATCCAAGAACATGGGATATCTTTCCATTTCCTAGTGTTTTCAAGTACTTGGTGGAGTAGTTTAAAGTTTTCATTGTAGAGATCCTTCCCTTCCTTAGTTAAGTTTACTCCAAGGTGCTTTGCTTTCAGAAGACAATTGTGAATGGGAGAGATTCCTTGATTTGATCCTCCACATGTTTGTTGTTAGCTACAGGTTTTCATGTGTTTGTTTTATTTCCTGCTACATTTCTAAAAGTGTTTACCAGCTCTAACAGGTTGCTAGTAGAATCCATAGGGTCCTTTATATACAGAATCATACCATCTGAAAATAATAACTTGATCTATTACTTTCTAATTTGAATCTCTTTCATGAGTGTCTCTTGCATTATTGTAATAGCTAGGGCTTCTAGTACTATATTAAATAAAAGTGGGGACAGAGGACACCCTTGTCTTCTTCCTGAATTTAGTGAAAAAGCTTCAAATTTTCACCATTTGGTATTACTTTGGCTGTAGGTTTGTCATAAATAACTTTAATTATGTTGATATTTGTTCTTTCTTTTCAAGTTTCTGTACAACTTTTGCAATGAAGGAATGTTGGATTTTGTTGAATGCCATTTCTGCATCTATTGAGATGATCATGTTATTTTTGTCCTTCAGTCCATTTATACAGTTTATTGCATTTATTAATTTGTGTATACTGAGCCATCCCTGCATCTCTGGGATAAAGCCTACTTGGTAGGGGTGAATTCTGATATATTCTGGTATTCTGTTTGCCAATACTTTGTTTCAAATATTTGTATCTATGTTCATGAGGGAGATTAATCTGTAATTTTCTTTTTTGTTCTGTCTTTGTATGGTTTTGTTATCAGAGTGATGGTGGCTTCCTAGAAGGAGTTCTGTAGGATTCCTTCTTTTTATTTTATTGGAAAGTTTGAGAAGCAGTGGAATTAGAACTTCCAATGAGGTCTGGTAAAATTCACCAGTGAATCCATCTGGGCTTGGACTTTTTTTATTTGGGAGGTTCTTTTTTTTTTTTATAACTTCTTGGATCTCCATACTTGTTATACATAAATTTAAATAGCTTATCTCATCTTGATTTAATTTTAGTATGTCATATGAATCAAGTAAATCATCCATTTCTTTCAAATTTTCAAATTTAGAGGTGTATATGTTTTTAAAGTATGTACTTATAATTTTCTGAATTCCTTTGGTATCTGTTGTAATGATGTGTTTTTCATCTCCAATTTTATTAATTTTTGTCTCTTCTCTCTTTCTTCTAGTCAGATTTGCTAAAGGTTTCTCAATCATTTTTATTCTTTCAAACAACCAATTCTGTTTCATTGATACTTTGGATTTTTTTGTTTCTATTTAATTAATTTCTGCCCTAATCTTTATTATTTCTTCCTGTCTACTAACTTTTGGTTTGCCTTGTTCTTCTTTTTCCAAAGCCTTAAGGTGAAGCATTCAATTGTTTACTTGTGAACTCTCTAATTTCTTAATATAGGAATGTAGAACTATAAATTTTCCTCTTAGGACTGCCTTCATTGTGTCCCAAAGGTTTGAGTAGGTTGTAGAGGCATCATCATTTGATTCTATGAATTTATTAATTTTCTTCTGACTTATTCAATGATTGATTCATCATTCTATAGTTTATTGTTTAGTCTCCATGAATCTCTGTATACTCTGCAGTTTTTCTTGATGCTGATTTATAGTTTAATCCCACTGTAGTCAATAGAGTACAAGGGACTATTTGAATTTTCTTGCTTTTGTTAAGATTTGCTTTGTGTTCCAATATATCATCTATTTTGGAAAATGTTCCACGCCCTGCTGAGAAAAAAATCTATATTCTACAGCATTTTGGATGGAATTTTCTGTAGATATCTGTTAGGTCCATTTGTTCCATGACATCATTTAATCCAGATATCTCTCTGTTTAATTTTTGCCAGGATGACAAGGCAATTGATGAGAGTGAGATATTGAAGTCACCCATTACAATTGTGTTTTGTGTTAGCTGTGAATTTAAATCTAATACTGTTTGTTTGATGAAATTGGGAGCCCTATGTTAGGTGTATATATGTCTAGGATTGTAATGTATACCTGTTGGAGTGTTCCTTTAATCAGAATAAAGTGACCCTCCTTACCTTTCCTCACTAATATTGGTTGAAGTCTATCCTGTCAGAGTTTCCTGGAGGCAACAAACAGTACGATCCTGCCTTTTAACCCAGTCTGCGAGCATGTTTTTTGGTTGGAGCATTGAGGCCACTGATATTTAGAGTTATCATTGAAAGATATGTGTTTATTCTCATTCTTCTCATTTTATAGTACTTCCTGTTTCCTTTTACTCTCTTGTTCTAACTATTATTTGAGTATGTTTTGTTCTCTTGTTTCTTTGTGTATGTGCTTTGTTTTCTCTTTGGCATGAAGGATTCCTTCAAGTATTTTTTGTAGAGCTGGCTTAGTTGCCATAAATTCCTTTTGCCTGTTTTTATTGTGGAATGTCCTTATTTCTCCTTCAATTTGGATAGCTTTGCAAGATAAAGAATTCTTGGTTAGAGATGATGAACATTTTCTTAAGTGTGTGTTTGCCATTTGTATCTCTTCCTCTGTGAATTGCCTGTTTAACTCTGTGCCCCATTTGGTGAGTGGGGTATTTGTCTTCTTATTGTTTAGACTTTTGAGTTCTTTGTAAATTCTAGAGATAAGGCCTCTATCAGTTGGATAACCTGCAAATATTTTCTCCCATTCTGTGGGTATTCTATTGGCTTTGCTTATTATATTCTTGTCTGTAAAGAAACTCTTCAGCTTCATATGATCCCAATGGTTGAGTGACTGTTTAAGAACTTGAGCCACTGGGGTTTTGTTCAGGAAGTCTTTTTCCATTCCTATATCATGGAAAGTACTTCCTAAATTTTCTTTAGTAATTTTCAAGTTTCTGGTCTTATGCTGAGGTCTTTGATCCATTTGGATTTGAGTGTAGTGCATGGTGAAATGTGTGGATCAAGTTTTAGTTTCCTGCATGTGGTTATCCAGTTTGTCCAGCACCATTTGTTGAAGATGCTATCTTTTTTCCAGTCTATATTGTTTAGGCCTTTGTCGAATATCAAGTAGCTATAGTTGCTTGACCCAAAATCCGGGTCCTCAAGTCTATTCCATTGGTCTATACTCCTGTTTTTATGCCAGTACCATGCTGTTTTTATTACTATGGCTTTGTAATATAGCTTTATATCAGGTATGGTGATGCCACCAGAGGTATTTCTTTTGCTGAGGATATGTTTGGATATGCGAGGCCTTCTGCCTTTCCATATGAAATTTGAGATCATTTTTTCTATCTCTGTGAAGAACACTGTAGGGATTTTAATTGGAATTGCGTTAAATCTATATATTGCCTTTGGTAGGATTGTCATCTTTACAATGTTAATTCTGCCTATCCAGGAGCATGGGAGGTCTTTCCATCTTTTCAAGTCCTCTTCAATTTCTTTTTTGAGAGTTTTTATATTTTCGTTGTATAGATCTTTTACTTCCTTGGTTAACGTTATTCCAAGGTATTTTATTTTTTTGTTGCATGACCACATTTTTGAACATACATATTGATGTGTGTATACATCCATACAGAGGCCAGAGACCAACTACAGATATTATGCCTCAGGAGCACCATCCATCTTTTTTTGAGACAGTGTCTCTCACTAGCCTAGAGATGGCTACTTAGAAAATACATCAGGTCCCAAGGATCCACTTTCTCCAACTCCTGAACACTGAGATTACAAGTGCATACCACCAAGTCCTGCATTTATATATGGGTTCTGAGGATCTAACTCAAATCTTCATGCTAGCAAGGCATACACTCTACCAACTGAGATACCTCCCCCATGTCCTTTATTATTAGTTTTTAATATTTATTTATTTATTTATTTATTAGAGAGAGAGAATGAGAATGGACACACCAGGGCCTCCAGCTACCTGCAAACGTAGTCCTGACATATGTGTCACCTTGTGTATCTAGCTTAAGTGAATCCCAGGGAATCAAACCTGGGTCCTTTGGCTTTGCAGGAAAGCACTATAACTGCTAAGCAATATCTCCAAACCTCTTTTTTTAAAGTCAACTTTAATTTCTTCTTTGAGTACCCTCAGCTCCTGCCCTTGTCTACACTCTTCCCATCTGCCTGCCAACTCATCCTATGGCCTGCCCCATAGACTTATGTACAGTAAGTGCTCAATACATTTTTGTTAGAAATAAAAATCAGTTTCTGTTTTCCAAGGCTGCTGAAAATAAGTGGGGAAGGACACTGGGCTGATAAAAATGTCAGTTCTTTAAAAAAAGAAATGTTAATGATAAAAATCACATTTAACAATTAAAGAAGGTTTTTTGCTTTCGTTGTTTCTAGCTGGTTCAACTTTATTCACTGTGAAATTATGATGTAAATTAAAATGACTGCTCCTCTTTGTTTTAGCTGAGTTAATGCTATTTAAAATTGTCTTGTAGATATTCAGAAATAATAGCGCTTCACATCATTTACGGAAGCATTAATGCAAACTAATCTGACTGTTATCCTCAGTAGCTCTAGGCTACAGACTTCTGTGGATCTTTTTTAAAGGACTGGTAAATCCCACTTATTAATGGAGAAGGACTTATGATAAAGTTACAGACATTAAGATTCATAGGATTCCTGCCCCTCTTTCACTGAACCTGTTCAGCATATGATACATAAATTAGATTATTTAGACACATGTTAAAGAACAGGCTCCAGCAACTGAAAGGACAGCACACTGATGGCATTAGCCTAATTGCTGTGCAGTTCAGACACAGCTCCACGTGCTGTGAAGACAGCTGAGACATTGAGAAGGATCTAGAGAATACATTGCAATTATATGCACTCTGAAGCAGTGTGTGTGTGTGTGTGTGTGTCTACACATGCATTTGTATGCACCTTCCCAACTGCCTTTTCACAGCGTTCTAAACAATAATTTTAATGAATTTTGCTTTCAAATCAGCTAAATTTTGAGGGAAAAATACTGGAAAGGAAAGCAAAGGAAAAGTAGACATAGGACAAAAGTTTACTAGACAAACTCATAAAGTCAAATATTACCTGCTTCTTTTCTTTTCTTTCTTTTCTTTTTTTTTTTTTTTTTTTTTTTGTTGTTGTTGTTTTTCGAGGTAGGGTCTCACTCTGGTCCAGGCTGACCTGGAATTACCTCTGTCACCTCAGATGGCCTTGAACTCATGGCAATCTTCCTACCTCTGCCTCCCGAGTGCTGGGATTAGAAGCATGTGCCACCATACCCGACACCTGTTTCTTTTTAATTCATTCAAGTTTTCACAATCATTAAAGCCAACACTTATATAATCAAGTTCTTTAACCCACATCCACATTGAGTTCTCTAGATTACAATCTTAAGAGTGTGATTACCTGGTGAAGCCTATAGATTTTATTTTATTTTTCACCTTTGCACTAGGATATAAACCCTAAAAATAGAAATAGCCACATGTGATGGCTAGTGAAGATATATAACTGTAACTAACACCCAAATGCCATGATGTAGTGGTTAATACATTTACTCTCACCTATAAATTCATTTCAGAAATTGCCCAGAGAATTATTAAATTTTGTATGTGTTATTTATTTGAAAGAGACAGATATAGAGAAAGAGAATGGGTATGCCAGGACCTCTAACCACTGCAAATGAACTCCATACTCATGGGCATTTTGTGCATCTGCCTTACAGGGGTACTAGGGAATTAAACCTGGATCCTTAGGCTTTGCAGGCAAGCACCATAATGATTAAGCCATCACTCCAAACCAAGAATTATTTATTTTCTAAATGGTTTACTAAGAAATTGTAGCATTTTTTCTACAATATTTTCTAATAGTGAATTTTTTTAATGTAGGAAAATGTCACCTATTTCAATCAATAACTTGTGTGATCTTTTACACAGTGATGAAGAAACGTAACTTAGCATTCCTATGTCTACATTTGTACCCAGTGATGCAGAGTCAGGACTTGGAGAAGGGAGAGGGTGTCAGCATGAGAATTATCCATACTGGAAAAGTTAGAACCAGTAGTGGTGAAGGCTTTGACAGATAAACCTCACTCAGGGCCAGACTTCCAGATACTCACCATGTTTTGGGTTTGGGCATATTAGTAATCTATGAGAAAACAGGAAAATCCTGTTAATACAGATTTATCCACAATTTTTCCCCAAATATATGACACATTTAGTCTTTCCCATACCTGGGAGAGAGTGCTTCAACAAATGCAAAAGGTATGTTGAGGCAATGGCTCAGTAGGTAAAATGTTTACTCTGCAAGCACAAGGATCTGAGTTTGGATCCCTAGAACCCACATAAAGCCTAAGCATGGTGGCAATCCCAGCACTGGAGAGGCACAGATAGGAAGATCCCTAAGGCATTCTGGCTATCTATTCTAGCCAAATTAGTGTGCTTCAGGTCCAGTGAGAGCAAACAGGGGTCTAACCTACTCAGAAGCAACTGCACCCATGGCATACAGCCTTGATAGGTAATCAATGGCTTTGTGAATGGCTAAGAGATCCACTCAGTGGAAAGGAACCCATATCTATAACTGGAAACAAGGTCTAAATCCTATTGACACAAAGATTAATGTCCCCAGTGCCCAGCTCCCACTAGTCTTTGGCTAAAAGAGGGCTATATCTCCCTAAAAATCTCCCTAAATTAATAACATTTATCCAATTTAACCTATGCTTACTTCATTCTCCTTTGGTGAATTTATTTTTATTTTTAAGAAGGTAGCAAGCCCCTAGGAGATAAACCACCCCTCGCATCTCAGCCAAGGTCCAGGTGAAATCACAGAGGATTTGGGGAGATGAGCAAGAGTGCTGCTTCCATGGTAAACCTGACAATCAGATCCAGGATAAAGGAGACAGAGGCTGAGGATACTCAACACATACCAAAGCAGAAAGCCTGAGGCTCCTAAGAGCTCATCATTGAAGCAGAATTAGAACTCAGCCACAAAGGCTCAGGGAATTTTGTTGAAGATGGGGCGGAAAGATTGTAAGAGCCACAGGTTGAGATGTCATACACAGAGGCATTGCCTCTCCCCAATAATTGATGGCTGCTCCTGCAACCCATAACCCCATGGGGAATACCAGCAACCCTACTGAGGAGGACCCTCTGTGGAATGGGGACAGGGAGGAGGGAAAAGATGGTGCTAATACATGATGTATCCATACAAAGTATATTCTTAATTTTAAAAAATAATGAAAAATATAAATAAGGTGTAGAGAAACTGAGGAAGATACCACACTTTTTTTTTTAGTTTTTTTGAGGTAGGGTTTCACTCTGGTCCAGGCTGACCTGGAATTCACTATGGAGTCTCAGGGTGGCCTCAAACTCACAGCGATCCTCCTACCTCTGCCTGGGTGCTGGGATTAAAGGCATGCACCACCACGCCCAATTTTTTTTTTTTTTTTAGTTTTAAGATACCACACTTTTTGACCTTTGTCCTAAACACACACACACACATACACACATCCCAAAGGACTTGAGAGGAAATCTCACACATTGTATGCAAATTCCTTAGTCCGATTTGCTTCCAAAGTTGTAGACTGGGGGTCTTTGCAGATAGGGTGTGCCCAGTGAGCTGCTGTGAGAACTTCATAGATATGTAGACATGGTCTAGAGGTGGAAAAATTTCTTTCATTCCTTTCTTCTACTCTCTTTAAAAGCATATAGATATTGTTATAACTGGATTAAAACACAGAACCATGTGGGTGTTAAATCTTAGTATCTGTTCCTCAATCAATAGCTCTTAGCATTGTAGGCATTTTAATGTGGATGTTTGGACAATTTTCAATGCTTATAGGTGCCCTTATGTTCAAGAAGACTTGGAAATCTGGGTTCAGAATGAGATCTGAGGATGTGCAGGGGGCCTTCTGCTTGTGCTGAGAATCAACTTCTGATTCTGACAGCTGGTCCTGATGGACTGCTTAGAGGAGGCCATCCAGGGTCTCCTGGACAGTCCTCATTGTTATCCAGAGGCAAAATTTGTTTGTTATTCATCCCCTGAGTAGCAGAAGAGCTTAAGAGTACATTTCCCAAGCTGTGCTCTTGATACTAATTGGTGAGCTCAGCATTTTTTTGTTGCCAGAAGTCATTTTATTGTCAAGGTTTTAGGGAACTTGCAGGTTTGCATAAACATCTCTGTACCTCCAAAGTCATGAAAATAACTTTTTATCTCTAGCCATTAATTACTGAATATTAATGAATCACATTCTTTTATGAATATTAATACTTTCCTGCAACAACTGACCACAGTCTTCTCTGTGTGGAAATGAATGATCTTTTCACAGTTGTGTGACCCATACGTGCCCAAACATGTAATGCTCTATGAGTGATCTCTTCACAGTTGTGTGACCATACGTGCACAAACATGTAATGCTCTATGAGTGATCTCTTCACAGTTGTGTGACTATACGTGCACAAACATGTAATGCTCTATGAGTGAGCTCTTCACAGTTGTGTGACCATACGTGCACAAACATGTAATGCTCTATGAGTGAGCTCTTCACAGTTGTGTGACCAATATGTGCACAAACATGGAATGCTCTAACTACGTTCATCCTTTACAACTTCAAAACAGGTACTTCGGCTGCTTCTCATAAATTTACTCCAGTCAAGTAATAGCTAAACTTCCTTCCTTAATACAAAAAATATGTATGTTTTCAGGGAGCTCTGGAAGTGCTCCTGGGCTAAATGTGTTTCACATTTCCTAGCTGTGTAATGGGAACAAGGACATTGATCCGGATGCCAAGGCCACACCATCTTTCAAGTCAATTATAATGTACACTTCTGCTTTTAAGCACTGTTGTCTGCAGAATAAATCTATGCTAGTTTAGAAATATGCAACAATCCTCTTTTGTTTTTTGTCTGGGACAGGGTTCAAAGCTGCTGGTCCACTGCTCTACCTCTGACTAGAAACTGGCGCCTCCATTCCACATCCAATTCAATGTTATTTCCCATAAATTATTTCACTGCCTCAATTAGTGAATACTTATCAATACTACAAGTTTCTTTATATCTTGCCATATATACTTTGCTAGAATTAGAAGCAGAGAAGGGCTGCCTGAATTTCTAGAAAATTTTGCAAATTTCTTCCTGGTTGATTTGACCAAGAATACGTGACCAGTATAGGAATTCTTTCCTGAACTCTGGAAGCAGACAGGCCTTGAATTGAATTTTGATATTGGCAGCAGGTTTAATTTCTCTAGAATTCAATTTGACTGTCTATAATCTGATCTATAAAATGTATACTATGTTAGCAGTCATTTCACTGGTTGTTAAAAGAATTAAATAGGCTAATTTGATCAAAAAACTTCTAATGACTTATTCAACAAATATTTATTGTGTACTTACTGCTTAACTGGTATAGTTCTAGGTATTTGGAACACCTTGGTAAAGAACACATATCTTGTTCTCACACTGATGTGGTTCATCTTCATTTGTCAACTGGAATGTATTTGGAATCACCTAGGAGACACCTCTCTAGCATGTCTGTGAAGGAGTTGGCAGAGAGTTTTACCTGAGGAGGGAAGACTCACTTTGAATGTAAGTGGTACTATCAAATGAACTGGGGTCCAAGACTTAATGGGAAAAGAATGAAACCAACTAATCATAAGCATTCATTTCTTTCTTTCTCACTGCTTCCTGACTGTGGGTACAATGTTTCAAGCTACCTTATATACGTGTGTGTGTGTGTGTGTGTGTGTGTGTGTGTGTGTGTGTGTACTTACAGCCCTCTTAAAATCATGC
The DNA here is from genome assembly GCF_020740685.1 of Jaculus jaculus. Taxonomy (NCBI): domain Eukaryota; kingdom Metazoa; phylum Chordata; class Mammalia; order Rodentia; family Dipodidae; genus Jaculus; species Jaculus jaculus. The sequence continues at coordinate 59,683,202 of NC_059103.1, read as the reverse complement.
AGCATATAGCATATATAATATTATAAATGTATATAATTATAATATTGATTTGCATGAGTTAAAGCTAGTCAGGCCCATAATGGACTTCTAAAAGCTGAAAAGCCAGTAAATTCTCAGTCCAAAAAGCTTGGACCCTCCATCCAAGTTAAGCCAGTATATAGGCCAGTCCTAGGCTGACTCCTAGATCCCCAGAGAGGCTCTGATGTAAATGTACATTGAAAAGATAAAGAATCTCAAGTCTGTTATCCATGGAAACAAGAAAAAAATGTACCCACTTAAGAGGAGTCAGACTTGTGTGTCATCTTCCCCTTTATTCTTCTTTTTTTTAAAATATTTTTTTATAATTTTTTTAATTTATTTTATTTAAGAGCAACAGACGCAGAGAGAAAGACAGATACAGGGAGAGAGAGAATGGGCGCGCCAGAGCCTCCAGCCACTGCAGACGAACTCCAGACGCGTGCACCCCCTTGTGCATCTGGCTAACGTGGGACCTGGGGAACCGAGCCTCGAACCGGGGTCCTTAGGCTTCACAGGCAAGCGCTTAACGGTTATGCCATCTCTCCAGCCCTATTCTTCTTTTTGTTCCATCCAGGGCACCAGCCTATCAGAAGGTATTGTCCTTATTCAAAATGCATTTTCCTACCACAGTTCTCCCACCCACATTGCAGGTGTTTCTGGAAACACTTCATAAACACACCCAGAAGTGGATTTCACTCATTTCCTAGGTGTTTCTCAATTTAGTCAAGTTGACAACTAAATTTAACCATCCCAAGTGCTTAGCACAGAAATGGGTGTCCACAGACTGGTTTGTTGAGTGGAGGCAAGATTTAATGACAAAATGAATAAAAGCATATTTCAAAAGAGAGGAGGAAAAGAAATCCCTGAGTTAGTTCCTGTCACGTGGGTGACAGGAAACGGTGCTGTGGACATCAGTATGAAGCAGGCTGAGGACAGAGCCGCTGAGAGATGAAGATAAAAAGCTCAGATCAGGAACCATGGTGTAGTTGGACTTATTACGGAACCGGATGTTTAATCGTAATCTGAAATGTTACTGATTTGTCACTTTTGCTTTACGTGACTAGTGTGGGGATTGCCTGGGGTGCTCAATGAGTGCAGGGCCAACAGGAAGGGCAGCAGCATCTCCCTGTAGACATTGAAACTGCTCCGTTACTGGTTGCCTGCCTTGTTTTTGTAGTGAGGTTCCTCAGCCTCCATGGTTTCCTCAAGTTTGCCTACTTGGTTGTGTACAAAACAGTCTGTCTTCTAATTGGAAAATGAGAGTAATCTTTCAATTTTCACCAAGCCTCCAGTTTCTTAAAAGCCAGGCCATGACCCAATTGGGGGGCCACATTAAATGTGGGTGACATATTTGAAAATAGCCAAATGATTTTGGAGCCAATGATCGAAATTTAAATCAAAACCAAATGCATAATCAATCTGAGGTGCTTATGACAGTGTTTGTCCATGTTGCAACGGACAACTTCATAGTAGCCTTGATTCTGAACACATAGCATGCATGGTTTGACACCACACATCACCACTGCCTGCCTGAATCACCTTTGCTCAGATTTGAGACCATTGCATGCTATGACCTGCAATGTTCACACTGTACATACAAAGTTTTCTACTCTTCTAAAAGCATAATGGTTTAATTCAAAAAAACTTAATATTTTCCTAGCATCATTCTTCAGTGCATAAGTATCAAATTAGTATACTTTTGAATTGCATTTGAATATTTGATTTTAAAAATTAATGTTTGGGGACTGGGAAGATGGTTCAGTGGTTAAAAGTACTTGCTGGCAAAGCATGCCAGTCTGGGTTTAATTCTCCAGTATCCATGTAAAGCCAGAAGCACAAAGAAGTGGTACATATATCTGGTGATCTTCCACAAAGAAATAAATAATTTTTTTTAATTTGATGTTTGAGTTGCTGACTGGAGTATTTTCACTCAATCAAGCACGTGACTAGACTGCAGCCTTGGCTGATACCTGAAATCCTGCCAGGAGAAAGTCATGTCTATCCCACCCAGACTCTGACCTGCAAAGCCTTCAAGGTGAAGAGTGCATGTTGGTTTTTGTATCACCAGGTTTGGTGCATGTTATCTAGGAAAGTATAAGCAGAAGGCAGTGCTGATCACCATGTGCTGCCCAGCTTCTATTCCCACTCCTCTTCATGACACCAAATTGTGTCAGTGATCCCTCCAACCTTTTCTCTGCTTTACCTTGTCAATCTCAGAACTCTTGAGTTCCCTGTATAATGTTTGCTCAACTACATCTCTCTGGCTGCATTCCTAACCCCTGTTCTCAGTTCACAATTGTATAATTAATCCTACCTGGGGTTTCCATTTTCCCTAAGTTGACACACAATGAGACAAGTCTTCTCAAAACTAACTTGAATGTGGAGATTCTCATTAAAAGTGTAATCAATTGTATATTCTTTGATTAATCCACTAGGAAAAAAATGCTTGAGACTTCACAAAATAATGCAACATTCTTGTGCAGAGGATAGAATGAATGTGGGAATCAGTCTGGAACTAAGTTGGTTTATCACACATGAGTAGAGTTTTTCTAGAGATTCATGAAGAATCATGTGTGCAAAATTCAGGAAATGCATTTTGGCTGTCCAAGGAGTTATGCACCTCTGGATTTTATGTGCACTCAGCATCTGCTGGTGCTATACCCTGCATTGTTGCTTCCTTCGTCTTCTGCATGTCCACTTACCTAAGTCTCCTATTTTCTTCTTGTTAAGCATGTCTGTGTTTTAATGTGCTCATTTTTGAATGCATCACATTTTCCCATACCTCTGAGTACTAAGTGCAGGTCAATTTTGGCTTTTTTAATGAGAAAAAATAAGTATTAAGGCCCTTTTCAACTTTGGTAGTGCTCCTCTCCAGGAAGCTTGGCCTCTACATCTGTGTGTTCCAGCTCCCCTGTACTGCAGAAGGCCAGATACTCTGGAAATGCTGCTGAACATGGCTTAATTTTCTTTCATAGAGTAAAACTTCACTTTCTAAATTTATATAAGCTTAAAAGCTAACTGATATTGAAAGAAGATTCTTTTCAAATGAGAAAATCATTCCATTTTTGAGAAAATTTTGGTCTTTAACAAAGCTGGTATTCAAGCATTCTTGTACCTTACCTTGTTAATTTGTAAGATAAATGTTTAACTTTTTTCTTCAAATTTCACTCAGAGGAACAAATTAATGCTAAGTGTATTTGGTGTTCCATAAAGACCCTCTAAAAGATGTCTGGGCTTTGTGAGAGATACTTCTTATTTCACAAAGTGAAATATCACTTTAGAATTATATTTGGCTTGCTTTTAGCAGCCTTTGTATTAGAAGAACTAGAAATATGCAAGACATAAGAATATACCCCGAAGACTATAAGTTCTCTTAGAGAATTGGAATTTGTACTAACATGTGAAATGCAGAGAATGCTAGATAACTAGGAATTACAGAATGATTAAATGTTACAGATTTTTCTCACTTATTTACAAACTTTAATAATTAATAACAAACTTTAATATTAACAATACTAGCATAGTCCTCACAATAACAAGGTAAAAACATTATGGTTGGTACCAATATGGATGTTCTTAGCAAGTCCTTAAAAGAAAGTTGCATTCTAATCTAGATAAGTTTTCACTTTAAAAGAAATCAAAATTAATGCTGGCAATTTAAAATTCATAAATTAAAGTCAGAAATCATGAAAAAATATCCATTATTCCTGCCTCTACACAAGTTATGCTCATTTAACAAAACAAAGGAAATGAAAGAGAAATATAAGAATTGGATATAGAAAGACTAACATATTTTTAGGAGTGGGTAATAACATTGTGGAAAATTTTAAAAATTGGCCTGCAGTAATAACAGTACCCAGCACATTTGTAGAGAATGAGATCAACACACAAAAATCAATAGTCATTTTATACACTACTAATCACCATTACATCAAAATTTCACTCACAAGTTCAACAGTATTGATATAACTTTAAGAGTGACTCTCCTAAATATGTGCAAAACTTTATAGAGAAAATTGGAAAACATGGTTGGATATCTGAATGGTGATTTAATCCCATTTTCACTGCCAAAAAATACTTTATCATAAAAATATTATTTTTTCTGAATTAGTCTTACTTTTTCATTAAATTTTGATGAGAATCTAAAGAAAATCATTCACAGATATTTATCCTAAAATTGATAAAGAATAAAAGAAAGCCAGGAGCAGCTGGATAACCACAAGAAATTACACCTTTGACAAGTTTGCACTTCCTTATATAATGATTTATTATAAACCTAGACTGAGTGCCCTATTATCATAGAAACAGAAAGATAAAATAATGAGAAGTGTACAAATTGAAATTAGACTTTAATAGCTTTCTAGGTTGGGGATGATGAAGTACCCCTGGATGGCATAAGCATCAGAAATATGTAATTTTACAGTTCTGAAACCAAGAGATCCAAAACCAAATATAGGCATAGACATGTTTCTCTGCTTGTTCTGGATGGCTTAAACAGAAAGTGTGATTTCACAGTTCTGAGACCAGAAAATCCAAGACCAAGACCAAGACACCAGCAGAGCCATGTTCCTGTCTGATCTAGAAATGATGCCCCTTGCCTTTTCCAGCTTCAGTCTTTGGTATTCCTTGGTTCATAGACACATTACTCCAATGCTTCCATCATCACAATCCTGTATCTCTGTACCAAACTGTCCTCTTATGAAAACACTAGATGGTGAACTGGGGCTTACATTATTCTAGCATGCCTCATCTTAATTTGATTACTTAGCCAAAGACCTAGTGATGACTTGAATATCACCCCCAAAGTTTGTATTGAAATTTATTCACCATTGAGGTGCTATTGAAATTAGGGGTTTGTATTCCTTAGTTTCTTGCTTCTGTGAACAAACACCTGACCAGAAGCAGCTTAAGGAAGGAAACGGTTTCTTTTAAAGTTTAAAGAAGTTTCATGGCAGGGATGGCATGGAGGCAGGGACATAAAGCAGAGCTGGTCACATTGCATCAGAGTTAGAAAGCAGAGAACAAGCAGAAAGTCAGGCTGCACTGGGCTGGGCTATGAAAAACTCAAGGCCTGCACCCAGTGAACACCCATTTCTTACAGTGAAGTCCCACCTTCTAAAGGTTCCACAACTTTCCCCAAAAGTGCTACCATCGTGGGACCAAGTGTTCAAACACATGATCTTTTGGGGGGATATTTTACATATAACCCATAACAGAAACTTTTAGGAATTGATCAAATTATGTGTGTGGTTTAGTGCCCGTATAAAAGAGGCTACAGGAAAGTGGGCTGGGATGGATGGATGGATGACTCCTTCACCTCCTTCCATCTGAGCAGTATTCATCACCTCCAGAGGATGCAGTAGAAAGGGACCATTTTGGAGCCAGGAACCTCACTAATCCCTTAGGTCCTAAGTCATGAACTATACCCCCCCCCCCAGACTCTGGTACTGTGCAAAATAAATTCCCATTGTTTAAAAATTTTTCCATTCTTGGTTATTTTGTAATAATAACAAAAAGCAGACTAAGACTCCAACCCAAAATTGGTCACAAGTTCCAGAGGCTAGAACTAAATGCACCTTTTGGGGACATGCAGTCTACCTATATATAACAAGTCTGTATATGGAATATAAATATGAAAAAGGTCACATTACATACCCATGAAAAATACCAGCTTTTCAATAAAATAAATATTGCTTGAAAATTAGCTGTCAATATATGTAAAAACAAATGACTTTGCTTGCTAGTAGCATACTCTCCAGGGAAGAAACAGCAATTAGCTGTATGTAATGCTATATATCTATCATCTCAGCACTTTGGAGGTGAGGAAAATAATATCATCTACAAGTTCAAGGTTATCTTCAGTTCAAATGAATCCAAAGCCAGCCTGAGCTACATGAAACCCTATCTAAAAAAAAAAAAAAAAAAAAAAGGAGGAGAGGAGATAGAAAAGGAGAATATAAAAATGAAACATTTATTGAAGACGAAGTAGTAACCCTTGCGAGACTGTGAGCATGCCTAAGGCTCCATGATGGCCAGTTGGGAGATGTGACAAGCGCACACGCGGGAGGAAACTAAGAAGCTGTATGGTTGGGAAAATCTTAAGATGAACTTTGGTATGACAGGATACTGGGATCCATGCCCTAGAACACAGGCATGAGTGCACACTCTTGGGCTCCTTTCCTATTCTACCACCTTGGTGTTCTCTTGGAATATTTGGTACAGAACTGTTATGTTCAGGAAAAGATATACTCCCCTGAGAAGAATCAATCCTGGACAAGTCAACTCCTAGCCTTCCATGAGGAAAAAGTAAATAAAAATAACTGATACTTTACCCCATACTAAATTAAATAATATGAAATTTCACAATGAAGTTTGAATACCAAAAGTTTAAAATTTTCAGAAAATATAAGTGAATAGCATAACACCTGTATAAATCTCTTAAAGACAATTTCTTCTGGAAGGTGAATGGACATGTGTGATTTTTTCCTAGAGACACCTAAATAAATGTCTATTCACCCCAAAGAGAGCCCTTGTGAAAGATCCGAGAAACAATTCCACCCAAGTCTAGGTTACTTATGAAAGCATTGGTGAGAGGTTACTTCTAAGAGACTAGGTGAGAGATTACATACAGGCGGTGATGGGGGGTTACTGACAAGCGTGTAGGTGCGAGATTACATACAGGCTATGGGTGAGTGGTTACTCATAGGAGCATGGGTGCATCACTGAAAGGCCCACCCCAGCATGAGTGATGACTCACAAAAGCTGTGTCTCTGGAGCTCATTGCATGACTGGCAGGCAGCTGAGCCAGCTGGCAGGGGAGTCTGTTCTCCCCAGCAATTGTTATTGTTTAATACCATCTTGGGAAGGTGCCATGTGAACCTTGTCATTTGTACACACTTTTACCTCTAGGAGGGAACATTTCAATTCTGAGGAAATAGCTGCAAGACAGGATTTACTGCAATCTATTTTGTGCAATGTGTGAATAGACCAGTAAACTGGTCAAGATATCTTGTACTACCAAGATGACGGAAGGCACCACTGGTCATCCGATCTATGTGCTCATCTGTCTGGTGGGCTTGCAGTTTGAGCATGAACACCCATTATCATTATAGTCATATTCCATCTCAAGAAAACTCATTGCTATGACAAATATCTCTGATTATTAAGAACTTCTTCCTTTCATTGAACTGCAATGTGCCTCAAGTTTTCCTCTTGTCAAATATTACTGAATTCCTCTATGTGTTAATGAATAAGACATGTCCCTGCCTTTAAGAAGCATTTGAATTATACAGATAGAGAGATATAAGATAAATCACCTATAAAGTGCTATCAGAGACAGAGTCCTCTGGGAAACCAAAGATGAGAGCAGGGAGGTTAATTGAATCAAGGAAGACCCATGGTGGAGGTAACACTTGTGCTGGCCTATGAAAGATAAATTTAACAGGTGTACGTGTAATGGAGGTCATAAAGGATACATCTTCAAGCATATTGTTCCTGATAGAGGTTCAGGAATTTAAAGACAGTAGTCAAGTGTCTAAAGATCTGGGCACAGTAAACCTGTGAAGAGGGACAAATAAAACATAAATTTAGCTTGTTGTCATACACGGCATTGTTGAGCTGCTCCTCATATGGTGTAGCAGTTCCCTTCCCATTGCAGGCATAAGACATTCAACCAAAAGCAGCTTATGGAAGGAAAGGGTATATTTTGGCTTACAGATTGGAGAAGCTTCATCATGGTGGGGAAAGCATGGCAAAGCAGTCAGCCAGGGTGGCACATCTTATCAGCAGCCAGACTGATCTGACTAGCACGGGCAAAGGGATTGGGCTAACAAATCCCAAGCCCACACCCAATGACACACCTTCTCCAGCAACACCCCCTCTCCAAAAGACCCCACAACTGTCCCAAATTGCCACCAGTTAGGGACCAGATATATGAGGAACATTTCATTTGAACTTCCATACCTGGTATGATGTTTAAGCATCTCCAGTTTATATACATAAACCCATGATCAACTAGTTCTCAGATATTAACATCCAGACTAGAAGCAAATGGTAATGAAAATATGAGCTTGTTGAGATATGATCCCTCCATCCCTACTCTCTCTAGTGTTTTAATCATGAAAGGATGCTATATTTGTCAAAGGACTTTTCTACATCTATTGAAATAATCATGTGATTCTGGTGTTTAAGTTTATTATTATTAAATTAATAATAATAAATGAGCTGTTTTTCTCTTGCAGCTTTTAATAACCCTCTCTTTGCTTTCTCTGTTTGGTGTTTTAATTATAATGTGACCTGGGGAAACTCTTCTCTGATCCAGTTTATTTGGTGTTCTGTGCATCTCCTCTACTAGAATGAGTCCCTCTTTTGCTGGAGGAGGTGTGTCACTGGGGATGGGCTTTGAGGTAATATAGCTCAACTCTGAGCCCAGAACTTGGACGACTTACACCCAGATGATGTGACAAGATGTTCATGCTATGTTTTCCCCACCATGATGAAACTTCCCCCTTGAAATTTAAAGTGAAATAAGACTTTCCCTTCCATAAGGTGATTTTGGGTGAGTGTTTTGTTCTAGCAATGACATGGTAGCTGCTATTCAAGGCAAGAATAGTCAGAGTCTTGGACAAAGTGATCATCAGAAAAGCACCCCAAACTTCACTAAAAGGCATTTAAACTTATTCACACCAGTAGGTACTACATGGGATTTTTTTTCCAAAACCAACTGTGCCTGTAGATAAAAATTAAAGTAGACAAGTTGTGCATAAGCTGATCCATTAATCAATGACTAGATTCCTACTAATACTGACTACATGCTTAGCCTATGCTAAAAGCTGAATGGCTACAGGGAAATATAAGAAATCATCTTCCCTTGGAGTTATATATTGATTTTGATAAGATGAACAGAGCTTGGAGATTACTTGAAGGCCCATTTCTTCACAAAAATACATGACACTACCTTCAGTTTTATTTTTCAAATAAGTCTTTTGAAATGAAGAATTCAATTTGGCTCTGTAGAAACATTTTAATTTAATATTGGCCCCTGGGAGTACTTTCCTGGTAAGTAATTTTGAGAAAAATGTTGTATTTCTTTAATAATTTCTCAGTAGAGATATAGATGAATGTGTTTTGTTCATGTGCTTCACAAATTGGATATAGGAAATAAAAATAATAAGAGAGAAGAAAGAACTCATTCAGTGAGCTTGGTTTGTTTTATTTGGGCAGGTGTGTTTCTTTTAGATCTTCGAAAGTAGCAGAACAAACACACTTTCTAAGGCATGCAGTCCCTTTTGTGGCTATTTTAGTAAAGATTAGCAGCATAGTTTATATCTATAAAGTTCAGATAGAACCCTAACTAAATAATATTTAGAAAGCATATGATGTGATAAAAAATATTTAGTGTAAGAACATAAATAAAAGAAAGCCCTCAAAGTTGGGCTGATTGTTACCATATGGATGGGAATCAGAATGACAATGCAGGGAATAAACTAAAGACAGGGCAGCTCTGGAAGGCTGGTGCTTGTGTCACATATGTGCCATGGATTCACTAATGGTTACTGTTTGTTTTGTCTTCAAATTCTGTATAAGCAACATATAAGGTTGTTTCTGTATAAACATATGCCATTTGAAAAATTACTCATTAATAACACACTACTAATGCAAATTAAGCTCACTATAGCTGTGCATTCTCTAAGGAGGCTTACATAACTGAGGATGGCTATCAAGCACATAAAAGTGGTGATAATGCCAATCATTAAATAAAAATGTGACCCTCTCATTGCCTCTCCCAAGTAACATACTGTTACAGTTATATTCCATAATGCCAGGTAGGGTGCCAATTTCTTAATCCATGGGGGGAATAAAGCAGACTTTGAAGAAAAGGATACTCCTTGAGCACACAGGCACCTTCCAAAGAGTCTACATTCCTCTTGTTTCCCCAGTACAGGTCAGCTGGCCCAATCTCAATGGTTGTAATCTCTCAATTACAGCTGAATGGGTGACACTTCACCCAAAGATTTTCTTTCTGTGCCATATCCCTCTGCTCACACCAGTTCATTTCCATGCAAAGCAACCCTGCACAACTTCTCAGGACATGGGCATAAGAGCAAGCTTCTCACACAAACTGCTAGCCTAGTCCAAGCAAAGCTTTTTCTCGCCCCCATAAGGCAAACGTTACAGTCCATAGTTCTCACTGCATTCAGGTCTGGCAGCTCTGTCCAGAATAGTCAACCAAGCTGTACTTACAGCACTGCAAGGCATCTTAGGCCAAGGTTTCAAATACTTCCACATTACTCTTGAAAATCAGCTCCAAAAGGCCAAAGCCACCTAGCCAGGTGTCTAGCAGCCACCCCACTCTCAGTACCACTTTATTGTTGCAGTCAGGTTTGCATTGCTGATAGAAATCACCCAACCAAGACCACCTTGTGGGAAAAAAGAGTTTTATTTTGGCTTACAGGCTTGAGGGGAAGCTCCACAATGGCAGGGGGAAATGATGCCATGAGCACAGGGTGGACATCACCCCCTGGCCAATATAAGGTAGACAATAGCAACAGGAAAGTGTACCAAACACTGGCAAGGGAAAACTGGCTATAACACCCATAAGCCTGCCCCCAACAATACACTCCCTCCAAGAGGCATTAATTCCCAAATCTCCATCCACTTGGAACCTAACTTCAGAATACCTAAGTTTATGGAAGACACCTGAATGAAACCACCATACTGACTCTCACAACACATAACCTACAACCCCATAGGTAATACCAGCAACTGCACTGAGGAGGACCCCAGTGGAATGGGAGCAGGGAGGATGGAAAAGAAGGTACCAACACTCTATGTATCCAAACAACGTATGTTATTAATAAAAATTAATTTTAAAAATCGTCCTCATTAATCTGCGCATATACACAACTCTACTGAAACCACAGACTGAAAATGATGATCACTCCACTGTTCTGCAAGATCCTTCACAACCAACAAGTGTAAAACAAAATTAGGTTTAAAAAGTTTCTTCTTTACAATATATGTAAGTGATATTATGTGCAAACATTATGAACAAACTCAAGAAAAGCAAGGAACTGAAATTCTCCATGGACTAAAACAATTTTGTGAGCTGGTTCACTACAAAATAAACACTGATGACTCATTAGCTTTTATATTCATCCATGGAGTAGCATCATTAAGTGTTAAAAAATAAGCAAAGATTGTTTCAAAAAATATAAAATTCTAGAAATATGAAAGAGTTATAAAAAGCTCAATATAATATTCCTAGATGAGAAATGCTAGCTCGCATGTGGGGTACTGAAGAGGTCTGGTTCACAGAGCTATACAGACCTGAGCTACATTCTAGGTAACTCTGGATTGAGTTTTCGCTCTGTCCTTTACACAATAGCTGTTTTTGTAAGACTGAGAGCCCCTCCCTGCTTCTCTGTGTCTGTGAATTAGGATTAATCACACCAGTTGTGCCTGTACCGTGGGGTAAGCCAGTACCAATGCAGAGTATTAAAGAGTATCAGTTTAACAAATGCTAGTTCCCTGTCTCCTTCAAATCATTAATATTGATACCTCAAATATCCAAAACTTTAGCAAACAACTAATATTTTATATTACACTATTGAATTAATTTAAAAATATATCACAAGGATATTCCATCATGAAGTGAAGAGGGGTTCACAAGGTTTCATACTCCCTGAAGATCTCTAGGAGATTAATGGCTGGGTGCTAGGGTATCTGCGGGGAGTGAGAGCCATTTTCTTTCTTGATATAGCCACTGGCCAGTTGCTCATGCTTCTATAAGTAACTCCTCACCCCAGGCTCATTCTAGAAGGCAAAAATTGTTGTATGGCTGTTTCCTCTGAATTAAACTATCCCTTCCTAGTGAAAGGAAAAAGTTTATGAGTAAGGAAACTAATGGAACTTATAAGATGCAGGAAACTCAGAAAGTTATGACTCATAAATCTCTCCCCAAGATGATATAAGCAGTGAACAGCTTCTGGGCAGCCGGTCATTTTCTCTGGAGCTGCTTGGAGTCCATAGAGCAAGTTCCAGGGAAGCAGTTTTCATTATTTGTCACCCATAATGGGGTGGGCCTTTCAGTAATACAGCTGCCCTGAGTCAAGTATGCTTCTGTAAGTAACCCCAATAAACTCATTGGTCCACTAGGCATTGTTTCATGGTCTATCATCATTGTTCTATATAGATTAATAGATATTTTGTTTAGGCCTCCCCAGAAAAAGTCACACAGCACAAATGGTACCTCAACAAAGGCCACCAGAACTGAATTGGGTAGGGGCAGTTGTGTGACTCATGCCATGATGATAAGACATACAAATGAAACTGAGTATTCTGAGAGAAGAGACATCCTTATGTGGCTACCTCTCCCCATATGGTATGAGAGGCTGTGCCTTCTTGATGTGGTGACAATTTCATGCTGCATTCTATGGTTGTGATCCCCATGAGCTCATGTGTTTGTAATACTTGCTCCTAGGCTTGTGGAATTTTGGGAGAGTTATGGGGCCTTTGGGAGGTATAAACTTGCTGAAGGAGATGTATCACTGGATGTATCACATATTTTATGGTAATATAGCCAAGCCCCAAGTCCAGTACTTAGACTACTTCCAGCCAGCTGATGTGACAAAGTGTGACATCTCAGCTATCTGCTCATATCATAACTTTTCATGATGAAACATCCTCTCTCAACTGTAAGCTAAAGTGAGCACTTCCCTTCTATAAGCCACTTCTGTTCCCAGCAACAAGCAGGTCACTGCTACAGAGTGATTAGACACACAAGAAATACTGTTATGTCTGGGAATGGAAACTCCTGGGAGGGGAGTCCCAAGGTAGCCATCTTAGTATGAGATGGCATGTTTCTTTGATAAATTGGTTCTACCATCTTGAATACAGAGATGCCACCAAGGTAGCCATCTTGGTATGAGATGGCATGTTTCTTTGAATAATTGGTTCTACCATCTTGAATACAGAGATGCCACCAAAACAGCCAATGGAGTAGATAACATATTTCAATCCTGTAAAGTAGCATTAAAGAGACAATATCATAAATGGGCTGTGGCAGCAGTCATGTGTCTTTTGCTGTGGGCAATATGACATGCAACTTAGGTTTTCTGTCTTCCAAGAAATAAGTTGTCTTTATAAAAAAGGAATTGCAATAAAAAAAAAAACCATGAGGGTACTATCCTCTGATTTGGCAGGAAAAGTGAAAACAAGAGAGAATGAAATGAAGACATTAGGTACTATCCTCTGATTTGGCAGGAAAAGTGAAAACAAGAGAGAATGAAATGAAGACATTAGTTTGCCTAGTTTGCCCTTTCTTATAGCTGGAAGGATACAAGTGAATTCAGGAGAGTATAAAATTAGGTATGTATGAAAGAGGCCTGCTGGGTATACAAAGAGCCAGGACCCACAGAAAGACTTGTACAGTGGAGAAGAGAAGTAACGGAAGATACCCCTCGAGTCCAACATCAAATACAGAGGAAGGTAACGTGCATGATTGTCATGCAAGTGTGGTCCAGGAGGGCTAGGGAGATAGCTGAGTTAGTAAAATGGAAGAAAATAATTATACATCCATGTCACTTTGTCAGGAAAGATCATGGCAGAAGGGGCAAAGAGTATGTAAGAGATGGAGGACGGGATAAAGTGTTGTATAGCTACTTCCTCTGAATGAAATCATCTTCTAGAAGAAGGGAGTCTCATAAAATGTAGGAAGCTAAGGAAATGTGATTGGTCCAGGAAGCTTTAAAAAGTTACAAAACTCTTAAGACTCCTCCCTGAGGTTATATAAACACTAAATAAGTGAGGGGAGAAAGACTTTTTGGTAGAGCTGCTTACAAGTTGGGTAGGGAAATCTAGAATTTATGAGTCATTACCCATACATGGGTGGGCTTTTTGGTGATACAACTATCTTTCAATCACCTATGGCCCTGTAAGTAACCCCTAACTCATGTTTATATAAACAATCATACAAATTCTCCAAGCTAGAGTTGGGTGAAATCATTTCTGTGGCCATAATTTATGCCTTACTTTGAGTGAATACCTCAAAAAAATATTTAAAAAATTCTTTCTCACCTGCTTCACAGGAGGAAACTCACGCCTGGTACTGAAAGCCTGGTCAGAAACCTATGCTAGGAAGGCCATAGGTCCTAGGAGAAGCTACTACTGTTATTTGGCTAAATGGATGAGCTGCACCCATCAAATTGCCCTCTAAATATTCATGTTTATTCCTATACAGTAGTGTTGCTCCCAACTTTGGTCAAAAAAGATTCTCTGTGCAACTGGTAGTGACTACCAGTGAGATTCAGAACGTGTCAAAGTGCTGAGGATAAGTAACTGTTGAATACTCTGTACTAACTAAGACATGGACATCCAGGGTTCATGGAAAATTGTGATGAGATAGAAAAAAATGTAAGAATCCATAGATAGGGAGGCATACTTAGCACAGACGTGACATGACAGATGCAGTCATGGCCCATGGCAGTGGTCATTACCAGCACAAGTCTTACACTATGTTGGGCCCATCAACAGTCATATATGATTGAGGGGGGGCAAAAAGAAGAATATCAAAATAGAAGAGGGAATAGTTGGAAATAAGGTATTTAATGCTAGGGAGTGGGTAAGGAGAACAAAAGAACATAATGGGAGGAGAATATAATCAAATACATAATGTACATGTATGAAAATTGTCTATAAGGTTAAAAAGAAATTCCCTTTCTCTGTGAACTTGCCTGTTTTGGGACACCTTAGTGCAATGACATGCACAGTCACAGTGATTATTCACAGTAACCTAGACACCCTCATTTCCCAGTGAACATAGAAACAGGTGGCTTGCAGTTATGACTTGACATCTAAACAGTATCTCTCCTCTGATGTCTCCTGCCTATGTGACAATACAGGAACCTTCAGTCTTATTTTGGGTCCTGAGCCCCAGCCACATAGTGGACATCTAGTGAGTTTAACACATTCGCTCTTGAAAAGGTCTGCTGTATGAACATTCCTCTGTGGGTGAATTCTCTGAAGTTTGTGGCACTGCTGAAATAATGGGTGCATGATGGCATTTCATCACAACTGTGTTTGCTTTGTTTGGGAACTCAAGTTTCTCCTTGATGTGTCAGGAGAGAATTCTATCAACAAAGCTTGACCTTTAATGAAAGGAAACCTAAGCCAGGGTGTACAAACATTCTCTTCTCCTCCTGCTCTGCATGTGTGCAATGCCCCTTACTGGGAGGACACCACAAGGACACAGCTTGGACTCTGCCAGTCCTACCATCTGGTGATGTCCCAGGTCTCTGACAACACCTTTTCAGGCCAGGGATTGTCCTGTAGGAACACTGGGCAGGAGGCCAGGTTGATGAGATCCAGCCTCCCTGGATTTTCTCTACTCTCTCACCAGCTCTTTGCTTCTGCATGAAAAAGGAGTCAGAAACTTTTTTTGACAGAAAATAAACAGCTGCTTCTATGGAACTTTATTTTTATAATTTCACTTAATTGCAAATAACTTAAATAATCTAAGACTCTCAAATGATCACTTGTTTAAAAATGAACTCTTGGTTGGGCTAGAGAGATGGTTTAGCAGTTAAGGCTCATGCCTGGGAAGCCTAAGGATCCCGGTTCAATTCTCTAGGTCCCACGTAAGACAGATGCACATGGCGACACATGCATCTGGAGTTCATTTGCAGTGGCTAGAGGACCTGGTGTGCTCATTCTCATTCTCTCTCTCTCTCTCTCTCTCTCTCTCTCTCTCTCTCTCTCTCTCTCTCTCTCTCTCCCTCCCTCCCCCTCGCTCTCTCCATCTCTCTCTTGTTCTCTCTGTCTCAAATAAATAAAAATCAAATCTTTAATTTTTTTTAAAAGAACTCTTGGGCTTAGGGGTTAATGCACTTACCTAAGAAGCCTAAGGACCTAGGTTCAGAGGCCCTGGCTTACCCATTCTCTCTCTCTATCTTCCTCTTTCAAATAAATAAATTAAAAACAAATTTTTTATTTGACTCTTTTCCAGGCATGGTGGCACATGACTCTAATCTCAGCACTCAGGAGGCAGAAGTAGGAGGATCACCAAGAGTTCAAGGCCACCCCAAGACTACATAGTGAATTCCAGGTCAGCCTGGACCAGAGTCAGACCCTATCTTGAAATACCAAATATAAAAAAGGACTCTTTACCAGGAAAACAGTGCCCAAATTAATTACTTTTTCATTGCTGTGACCAAATAAATACCAGACCAGTATCAATTTAAGGAAGGAAGAGATTATTCTGGTTTACCATTTGTGGTTCTATCATGGCAGGGAAGTCATGGCAGCAGAAGATTGAGGCAGCTAGTGTCATGTGTCCACGATCAGGAAGTAGATAGTAATGAATGCTGCTGTTCAGCTAGCTTCCTCCTTTCTCTGCACTATAGGATCCCCAGTCCATGAAACGACATTGCCCTCATTTAGGGTGGGTCTTCCCATCCCAATTAACCTACTCTAGAAAATCCTTCACAGAAATTGGTTTCCATGGTGATTATAACCCTGTCAATTTGACAACCCAGATTAAACCTCACAATTCCCAAGAACAAGTGCTGGAAATGACACAGCCCTAGCCTGCAGCCTTTCAAAGGGCTTCCTGATCTGTGGATGATGGGAGCACTTGCTTCTTAATCTGTGGATGAGTAAGGTACCTTATACTGTCATGGAACTGAAATGAGGCTGAGAGTGTACTCAACATAGTCATTGGCTTCCAGGGAGTAGTCTGAACAATTAGAATTAGCAATTGTAGTTCCAGTCACAATAATAATAGAATTATAGTGCCAAATTTACCTTTCTAACAGTTATGCTAAGTGTGCAGTTGGAACATGTTGGGAGTATTATTATGCAGTTTTTCATTTGGGGGTTTATTATGAAGTTTTTCATTTGGGGGTTCAGCTCCGATTCTCCATTCTCCATGTCCATATAGTACTAATGTCTCATGTGATACATTCTTTGTTTCATGCATAAATGCAAGTCTGATGGAACCATTCATCAGAGAAGTACAGCTGATGTCTCCCATGGGTGTGTGAAGAAGCATGTTATCTATCTATTGAGTCCTCCTTTAAATGTGTTTAAGACAGTGCCACCTAAACCATGCATTTTGTTGTGATCCCTTTGTTTTCCAGGAATACCATTTTTACTATTTTCCTTTCTGATCTGTATGTATTGTGGTATAGTATGTGCATATGTAGTGTATGCACATGTGTGTGTACTACAGCACACACACCCATGTACACATACACAGAAGCCAGAGGGGAACATCAGATGTCCTCCTCTCACTGAATCTGGAACTACCATGAGTCCCAGTGATTCTCCAATTCTGCCTCTATAGGAGTGAGGTTACAGTTCGTGTCCATCTTGTTATGTGTGTGTTAAGGATCAAACTAAGGCCCTCTCAAACCCTCAAACAAGCACTTTTACCTGCTGATCCATCTCCCCAAACCCCATTTTATAAATATTTTAAGGCTGAGGAGATTGCTCAGTGGTTAAAGGCACTTGCTCACAAAGGGTTCAGTTCCTCAACACCCATGTAAAGCCAGATGCAAAAAGTGGTACATGTGACTGGCATTTGCTTGCAATGGCACACACACAAACACACACACACACACAGAGATAAATTTGAAAAGATATTTAAAAAATTAAAGGGGCAGAACCTTAAATTGAGATCTCTTGACATAGCAGTGTCTTGTAATATATTTGGCAGCATGGTGACTTTGGGATAGTGTTTCATTTTATACCTTGCCCATATAAATTTGATTTCATTAGTTTGTTGTATTAAAGTACTTCAGTTTTGTTTCAGTTATCTGATCATCATGTCTCTTATTATTCTTATTATTATATTATATATTATATTATATTATTATTATTATTATTCTGTGTCCTCATAGAAGTGTGCATGTGCTTGTATATGCTCATGTGTGAGTACAGGTGCACGAGCATGGAGATCAGACAACATATAATAGTGTCCATATTCACCTTTCATTTTTTTCAGTCAGGGTCTCTCACTGCCCTTTATTGCTGTGTTCACCAAAATAGCTAGTCTGTTCTCACCATAGGCGCACTGGGGATACAGCCACCTGCCACAGGGTCCTCTTTTACATGGGTTCTAGGAATCTGAACTCAGATACTCACACTTGAAAGACAAGTGATTCATCCACTCAGCAATCCCCCTGGCCTTGTCCCATGAAATCTTTAGCCTACATAACAATTAAAATGGGCAAACTATGAAGAATGCACTTCTAGTCCGATTGGCCTGGCTGCTATAACAAAATCCTACACATAGGGCACCTTTAACAATGGACATTTTGTTTCCATGAGCACTTGATGGAGACTGAAAGTCAAAGTTCAAGGTGAGTCCACTTAGTGCCTTTTGAGTACTCTATCCAGTGATTGGTCACATTATGTGCATGTCACTATGTAGACTTGGGCAATGTATCTGGTCTCTTCCTTATAATCTTTGGCTGGTTGCCCTCCTGTCCTTATCTAACAAGCCCCCCACAAGTTTCATCATACTAGAAATCAGAGTTTCATAAGAATTCTGAGAAGATACCAACATTCTGTCCACAGAAGCATTGTAATGATAAAACCCGGTTTTGGCATCAATTGCACAGGCGTGTCTTTTAGGAATGTGGAAATTTTTTAGTATTTGACTCTTTCCACAAGGTCAGGCTTCACCCCACTCTCTTTTATCATGGGAGCTTGCTTTCCAAAGCAATTATGACACCAATTTGAAGGAAATTGTTATTTCTATTTGTTCGGATAGATTGATTTTTCCTTTAAATTGTTTTTCATTCTTTTTAATGCACTGTAAGAGCCAAAGCTCATAAAATGTTTCATAGTGAAAAAAGTACCAACTTCAAAGCCAGAATCTGAAAAATCTAATTCTGTGTCTGCCTAAAACATGTAGCCTTAAGCAAAGTTCTTAACATTTTTGAACTTCAGTCTCCCATATGTAAAAGGAAATAATACACTTAAGTTTTTGCAAAAGATTATATGAAAAAACGTATGTCTGGGAATAGTATAGTGTTTGAGACTTGAGTAGACATTAAATGAATGCTACTTTCTTTTCTCAATAGAATTATTACTTCCCTCTGAGAAAGTAGAGTTTGCTTTAGATATTATAATTTTTTCAATAAAAATTCTGAATAAATTTATGAGACCATTTTTTTGAAACAATACTGGTTGGTTATTAGGTTGGAGCTTACAGATATGATGAAAAATGTAGATTGTGAAGAATGACTTGAACCATTCAAGCTGAAATGTGCATGGTCACAAATAATCCACAGAAAGAAGATATTGATAGACCTAGAGATATATCTAATTCAGTTAGTAAAGTTCTTGACACACGTGCATGAGGATCTGCATAAAAGAGCACCAAAGTCAAAATAAAAATCAGGCACAGTGGCATGAGCTTATAATTCCAGAGCTGGGAGGTGGGGATAAGAGGCTTCCTAGGGCTCACTGGCTACCTGGTCTAACCAAGTCAATGAACTCTAGGTTCAGCAAGAGACCCTGCCTTGGGGGCTTGGTAGATAGCTCAGTGGAAGAGAGCATTTGCAACAAAGCATGAATGCCTGATTTCCGTTTCCTGGCACCATATAAACAGGTGGACATGCCCACACTCATCTGTAACCCCAGTTCTATGGGGAGTAGAAAATAAAAACTTGCTGGAGCTCACTGTCCAGCCAGCCTGATGGACAACATGACAGCTCCAGGTTCAGTGAGAGACTCTGTCTCAAGGAAACACAAAGATGAGAAATAGAGGAGGCTGGCCTCCCTATGATGTGCACAGGGTGTGTGCACATCTGCACATATATGTGCATACAGCACATATACTATACCTCTGGCCTCCAACACATGTACACACACACATTCAAACATATGTGCACACATACCCTACACAGCCCTTCACACACAGAAATAAGATACTGGTCTTTTAAGCAGGATTTTCATAAGTTTACTTAGTTTACCTAGTAAAATAAGAAGTATACTGATAAATTAATTGAGACAAGATAAGATAAATAAATACATCTTCAATTTAATTATGGAGGACTAGCAAAATTTAAATGGCAGTGAATTGCATTTTCAAAGTGTCCCACTTAAAGGCTTTTTGTTGTTATTTCTAACATTGAATCCTGTGTGCCACTTCAGGGTTTATCACACTCAAAACTAGTTCTGTTGTAAGAATTTATCTCATCTCCTTTCTTCAACATGTAAAATATATTTTTTTCTTTTCACAAGGCAGACATTTCTTTTGGGGGTCAAATTCTGTTCTCTTAATAGGCTCAGTATTAACAACCTCAAGATGTCTTGAGAGCAGGCAGATTCATGAGAAGTGCTACATATGGAGGTCATTAGGAAGAAAAACAACCCTAACTCTAAACCTGAAAAAACTGCCTGTGAATCTAATGACATGCCAGCTGAGATTAGATGAGACTTTTAAAAGCATACCTGCAACAGAAAGTTTGAAAATCATTAAAACCAACTAAAGAATTAGAAAACTTTAAAATTTAGAACTCCATTCTCATAATTAACTTAGAAGTATAGAAATATATATATTTTAAAACTAGAATGACAAGAGAAATAATTTATTAACATGTAGAGAAAAGCCCATCCTCACAGACAAAGGTGGCTAATTATAACAGTTATACTGAAGGAATTTTGCTTCATTCCCCTGATGCACCAGTGGCTTTTTCAGATGGCTTCCTGTGCAGTTTAGAGGATGCAACATTTTTTTTTTTTTTACTTTACATCTAACACACTTTGTGCTTACATTTTGTTTTACTCTTTAAACAAAATGATTCTTTTTTTAAGCCACTGCCATACATTACCTGTACAGGAAAAATAAACGTGTACTGAGTTGATTTATGTACTGGGTCTTATGCACAAGGCTAAGAAGTAATAAGTAATATTTTTTAATTACTTTGTTTTTGTACATGCTGGTCTAGCATGGATGAAACCTACAGTATCATCCATGCTAGACCAGCACTCTACCACTGAGACATCTGAGCATTAGCCCTGCCACTGAGCTTCATTCTTGATCATTAAACTGATGTAGCAGCAGCAGCAGCAGCATTGTGGCATGAAGTGCTTTCCAGTGAAGATTATACTTTTCTGGAAATTATTACATGGATACTTCACTGGTAAGCATAATTAGTGAATTTCTTACAATTCTCTGTCATCAATGGGCTATTACTGCATCCTTCCCAACCTCATTGTGTACAAATTAAAAATGAGAGCTACTACCAAACAGGGAAAATCATTGGAAATGAGCTCTTTCCAAGCCTCAACCAAGGGGCTCAGGATTCAACCAAAAATACCACAATCATTGACAGTACTTTTATTATTATTAAATTCCTTTTATTTCTTATTATTAACAACATATTTTTTATGGATACATCATGTGTTGGTACCCTCTTTTCCCTTATCCATGCCCTCATTCCATTGGGGATGCTCCTCAGTGGGGTTGCAGGTATTCCCTATAGGATTATGTATGGTTTATGCATTGTGAAATGGGAACAGCAGTCAGTTATTGTGGAGAGGAGGAAATACCTCTTGGCATGATGTCTCAACCTGTGACTCTTACAATCTTTCTTCCCCTTCTTCCACAAAATTCTCTGAGCCATGGTGGGTGAGTTTTAACACTGTAAAGGAACTCATATCTGGAATTAGGAACCAAATCAGAATCTTGTGAAGGCAAAGATTATGCTCTTCATTGTCAAGCTCTCACTAGTCTTTGGCTAAAAGAGAAGTTACATACATCAAATTCTCTCTAAATTAATAATGCTAATCCCATTTAAACTATGCTGACTTCACTCTCCATTGGAGAATCTGTTCTTTATCAGAGGGTAGGGAGTCTCAAGGAGATGAAACTAACCCTCCATTTCAGAAAAGCCACAGCTGAAACCACAGAGGAATTGGGGAGATGAGGAAGAGTGCTTCTAGCATGCTGAACCTGATAATTAGCAAAGGGTGTAGGAGAAAGACCCTAAGTATATTCAACACTTACCAAAGCAGAAGTCCAGAGGCTCCTAAGAGCTCATCACTGAAGTAGACTTAAAACTCATTGACAGTTTTAATTGTTAATTCTTAATTATTTTTCTGTACATGACCATAGGTGTATGAAATAGTGGACAGAATTTATAGCAATGTCTAAGTGGTTGGCAAAAGCAGTCCACAGAAAGAAAAAGGTCAATGTCAGTGAAAGAGGACAGGGGTGGAGACAGGGGAAGGAAATGGGAGAGGATTATGAACATTTTATGCATGCATGAAAATTGGCAATAAAAAAGTTTGTATAAAGTGTTCTAATAGCATTTCTGGGTATCTGATTTATAGGATTTATTCCTATAACTAAATATGGCATGAATAAGTACTACAGAAACCTACATTTTGTTAGGTTATTAAAAGATGTAATTCTCATCCAAATGTGATGATGCACACCTTTAATCCCAGAACTCAAGAGGCAGAGGTGGAGGGATTTCTGTGAGTTTGAAGCCATCCTGAAAATACACAGTGAATTCCAGGTCAGCCTGGGCTAGAGAGGGACCCCCTTTTTGTTCAGAACCAAAACAATATCCATATCTATATCTATATCTATTTCTATACCTATTATCTATGTGAATATATATAAACATTCTTTAAAAGAAAGCAAAATGGGCTTGGAGAGATGATTCCGCGATGAAAGGTTCTTGTTTGTAAAACCTGAAAGCTCAACATCTCTGATGTGATTTCCCAGTAACCACGTAAAACCAGATGCACAAAGTGACACATGAGTCTGGAGTACATTTGCAGCGGCAGAAGGTCTTGGAATGCCCACAGCCACTCTCTTTCTGCCTGACTCTTTTTCTTTATATATCTCTCAAATAAATAAAAATATTCTTTTTAAAAAAAGAGAGGAGATAGTTTGGGCAGAAGTGCTCTGCTGGAGGCAAAGAAAACTTTACCCTTAAACCATAGACTGTTGCTGGTAAATCCAAGTACCAGAACTGGGTCACTGACTCCCACAGTGAGTTGCTTGTTCAGATTGCTCCATGAAGCCCCCCAAAACAATGCAACCCATTGGCAAAGCACTTGTTCACCCAACAGAACTAGAGGATAAGACCCTAATGTCAAGGATACCACAAGCTGACATCACAAGACACTGGGAAATCAATCTGGAACTGAGATGAAAGCCATGTCCTTGCTGGAAAGCTCTCACAGTGCTGGAAAGAACTGTCTATAGGAGCTAATGGAGATAAAAGTTACCAACAGTGTGAACAAGCTGTGGATCCTGCAAGCCACAAAATCAATGAGCCAGGCAATATGAACCTATAGGTGCCAATAGTAGCATGTAAGTTATGGGGTAATATCAAATGTGCTTTGACTGGATAAGAGGTCCACTCAGTTGGAGGAAACTCATGCTTGGTACTGAGACCCAAGTCATATGCCTATGGTTTTGAAGGCCACAGACACTAGAGGAAAACTCCTACTGCTCTTTGGCTAAAAGGAGAGATTATGCCCATAGAAATTTTCTAAACATATGCACATACCCCCTTTGATCAATGCTGCTCTCACTTCTGGTTAGAGAACCTTATTTTTACAGATAGAGAATACCACCAATACTTAAGACCCATCAGAATTAGTGGAAGAAAAAAATTGAGTGTGTGGCACAGATAACTTACCTCTATCCCATCTACCAAGACCCAGGAAAGATTATGGAGGAAGTAGCTGACTAAATAAGAGTGCTGCTTATGGGCTGGAGAGATGGCATAGTGATTAAGCGCTTGCCTCTGAAGCCTAAGGACCCTGGTTCTAGGGTCAATTCCCCAGGACCCATGTTAGCCAGCTGCACAAGACGGCACACATGTCTGGAGTTCGTTTGCAGTGGTTGGAGGGCCTGGCATGCCCATTCTCTCTGTCTCTGTCTCTGTCTCTGTCTCTGTCTCTCTCTCTCTCTCTCTCTCTCTCTCTCTCCCTCTTTCTCTCTCTGTCTGTTGCTCTCAAATAAATAAAAATAAACAACAATTTTTTTTTAAAAAAAAAAGAGTGCTGCTCATAAGGCTAGCCAGAGAACCTTCTCCAGGAAGATGGCAATAGACACCAGGAAGATTCAAAATTCATCAAAGCAGGAAAAAAAAAAAGGCTGTCAACTCAACACTAGAGACTTCTACTATACCCTCTAAGGCTCAGGGAATATTGGGGAAGAGGGGAGACAAAGAATGGAAAAGCCTCAGTATGGGAAAGTGTCCTATGAGGCATTCCCCCTCCCCCACTGGAACGGATTGTATTCAAGACCCCACAGTCATTATGGATACCCCCAAAATGGAGAGCTTCCAGTGGAATGGGAGAAGTAAATACAACCAATTTATAATATGTTCATATTTTAAATTTCCCAATAAAATTATTATAAAAATGTATTATAATGGTATCTCTGGGCACCTGATTTATAGGATTGAAATTCAATAACAAATGTCACTATCTTACTAACAATGACACAGAGATTGCCATACTTCTTCTGGGAAGAACTTTATGAGTTCCTACTCTGTATCAGGCTGGGCACAGGACATGGTTATGTGTACCATTACCTAAATCATGGAGCTGTCTAGCAACCAAAGGACCACTGCAATCTATCTGCTCATCCCATGATTAAACATATTAGCTTTGGAATCAAATACAGCTTGCTTGGCTCTAGATTCCATTACTGTCAGATCATACTGGCTCAAATCATACAGGTCAAAGGAAAATGAGTAATGGTACAATGATGGCAAGGTACAGAGTCTTAGTTCTTCAGTATGTTACAAATGGTAACCGTTAGCTTCATTAGACTTCCTGTGACAGAAACAGTGTTTGTTTTTTTATATTAGGAAGATACTACTCCACTCACCTCATATTACCACAAAGTCCTACCAGCCAATGGTAGAAAGGTAAACATGAACATGAATTAGGTGCTCACTATAAGGAATCCCATGCTGAGACACCCCCCCTCCAAGGTTGCTTCTGCCTCCTGTTTTGCCTACTATAGTATAACTTGTTTATATTACATGTGAATGCCACTCACCCACTTATTGCCACCAATGAAAACCATTCTTCACAAATGAATAATTATATGACACTTGGAGAAAATTAAACATTCTGAACATGAAATTCAATAATGTGCACATTTGATATCCAATTTACTGCAAAATGTGGAGACCAGAGGCAGATTTTAAATCAAGTTGATTTGGTTGAAGGCTGTCTGTCAGAAGAATTGAGAGTCACCTTTCTATGCACCAGTTTCACTCCCTCCTCAGTGTGGATGTCAGAAAGAGCACAGTCCCACCATGCAGACCATATTCTGATTATTCCTCCCACCTTCCCAGTTTGCACCCATAGGGAGAGCACTGAAACTTCCTGAGCTGGTTTGTTCACACACTTGTTTTCTTTGGTCACTGTGAGGGTTTCACAGAGCATTATTATGCCAACTTCTCGGTCCACAGAAGGCATGTGGGAAACTCAAGTGCCTTTGCTCTCTAGGGTATGAGTTCCTTATCTGCATGACACACCTGTCATGTATGTTACTTTTCTCATTGCTGTGACAAAATGCCTGACAAAAGCAACTTATAGAAGTTTTATTTTGGCTCATAGTTTGAGGGCACAGTCCATCAGTGGGAAAGTCATGGTGGAAGGATCTTGGAGCAGCAGGTTAATGAAAGACTATTAAAAGAAAACTTCCTAAAGCCTGGTTTGGTACAAAAACACTGGGACAGAATTGGGGGTGCAGAGAATAAGGTTTTCTAGGGGAAAAGTTATTATGCAATGGAAGAACATGACAGGATCATGAAGCCTGAGAAGTTTTAGCTCCTAAAGGCAAAGGAAATTTCTTACTATAGTAGATTTCTGAGGGAGGGTAGAGGTTTTGTACTACGTGAACCAGGGCCATAATTCAAATGGCCTTAGATTCCCTGCCAGCAGAGGCTAAACTTGCTTTCCTGTTCATCCTTGGGCCCAGAGAAGAATCTAGACTCTTAAAGCTACCACATCTCTGGTCTATCAGTCACATTACATGTACAATCAGAAAGCAGAGAGAAATGAATGCTGGTACCTAGCTCACTTTCTCTGTGTTACTCAATCTAGAAACTCAGACCATGAAATGGTGCTGCCCATGGTTAGGGTGGCTCTCCTGTCCTGAATTAACTCAATATAGAAGCTTCCTCATAGATGGGCCCTGAAATCTAACTCCTAGGTAGAAGTTGATAGTCACTGTACACCTGTTACATTTAAGACACAGTATTCTGTATCACTGTGACTAAAACATCTGACAGAATTGATATATAAGATTGCTGTTGCCATGAGTGCAGCAGAACTTCAGAGCAGTCACTTCTGTTGTTTGAAGCCCTTGGTCTGTAGCCCTTTCTTATGCAGAGCTAGGCTCCATTTTAACCCTTTCAATGGCAAGTCTCTTCAGTGCCCGCAGAGTTGAAACAACCATCTTCCCCTTCCCCACACAGAGCATGCCTCTATACATCACCCTGCTACTTGCCATACAAGTCCAGCTGTCACTCCTCTATAGCTCATGCATATAGTAAACTATGAATATTTGTTCAACATCCTGTTTAAAAATCTACCTGTCCCATACAGAATTCTCTGCTCTTGTCTTTGCCTCTTGTTTCATAGAGACATGTCAATAAAGAATCCCAAAATATTGTAGGAGCCAAGTGCTACAAGAACACATTATCCCTGAGTGTGGCTAATTAAATACTGTGCTGCATGGAGTGATAATTATATCTTCCCCTCCTTCCTTTCCTGCTCATTTATTATTCTGCTTATTTATGGAATTGTTGACTGAAATGAATGGCCATTTTGCCTTTCACTAATGTATAGTTAATACTTCTCATTTTTTCCTAAGACAAAGAAGAAAGTGACATCTGTGTGGCTCTAAGAATTATAAAGACCAATTCTTACTCAATAACAATCTAGAATACTTCTTTACAACAAAAATAAACATAACACAAACCCCAAATCCAATTTTGATTATGATTAATTTTGGAAGACAGCAGTAGTGTGAATAAAATCCACTGACTTTGTTATCTGACTTTGGTTTTCCTTATTCTTGGATTCAGTGTTGCTCTCTGTCTGCTGTCCACACTATAGTCACTACACTGCTGGTGAGTCACATTAGAAAGTCATTCTAGGGCTGGAGAGATGGCTTAGTGGTTAAGCGCTTGCCTGTCAAGCCCAAAGACCGCGGTTCAAGGCTCGATTTCCCAAGATCCACATAAGCCAGACGCACAAGGTGATGCATGCATCTGGAGTTCGTTTACAGTGGCTGGAAACCCTGGTGGGCCCATTCTCTCTTTCTCTCTTTCTCTCTGTACCTGTTTCTCTCTGTGTCTGTCTCTCTCAAATAAATAAACAAAAATAAACAAAAACCTTTTAAGAAGAAAGTCATTCTATGACTAAGAAGAAACAAAGCAAGTGAACCAAGTTAGTAACATGCATTTACAATAGGCAATGTAAGGACAGAATGGCATTATTATGATACATGTATTTCTGTATAAAAATTGTGACTACTTTGAGAAATTGCAATAAATCTCTTATTTATATCATAAAATTTCAATGTAATCTGATTAATACAAGATTAGCTTTATGGCTCAAACTGTGAAGACAATATAACTTTTAAGGCTCCAATCATTAAAGGTACTCGCAAATAAACTACAAAATACTAATCTGAGAACAACTAGGATGGAGTTATCTATTGAATCAGCTACTTTTCTTATTTCTATGACCAAATTCAAAAAGTTTATAAGAAGCAGCTTAAGGGGACAGTGTTTATTTTAGCTTACAGTTAGAGGTTATAGTTCATCACAGCAGAGAAAGCACAATGGCGGGAGCTTGAGGGAGCTAGTCGCATTGTGTCCACAACGAGGAAGAAGAGTGGGATGAATACTTGTGCTCAGCCAGCTCTCACCTACTTATTAAGTCTAGCACTTCAGTCCATGGAATAGAACTGTCCACAGTCAAGATGAGTCTTCCCACCTCAGTTAACCTATCAAAGGTTATGCCTAGAAGTTAATCTAATTCAGATAATCCCTCACAGGCATGACCAGAGGTTCATTTCCTAGGTGGCTCTAGGTCTGGTCAAGTTAGAAATCAGTAAAAACTATCACATCTATCCATTTGCACTCCCTCTTAAGAAACTTCTGCTTCCAGATCAGACCTGATGACATTGAGCACCAATATGACCTTGAACATCCTTGCTGACAAGGGTTCAGTAAGCACACACATAGAAGCTCAAAACCATATCTGTTTAAAGAACACATTCTTTTGCCTTCTGTGCTGATAATCTGGGAAGCCTCAATGCTTAGCCTAAGTCTAGATACCAGAAAGCAGCCCACAGGTAGCAGATCAGTAAGGATGTCCTGCTGTCCTCCTGATCTGGATAGAGAGGCAAAGACTCCAGGGCTAAAGGATACTAAGGATGGTGTCAGCAGTGGTCGCAGGTAGAGAACCAAGACATCTAAAGTCCCACAAACACAAAGACAGACCACAAGAACCAGTGGTATGGTGGTGTCCTTATTTACTTCATGATTTTCTATTCTCAGCCCTGAGTAAAGCCTTCCTTATTTACTGAATATTTTTTGCCATTCACAATTAAAGAGATGGTATGGTGACACATGCTTGTAATCCAAGCACTTGGGAGACTGAGGCAGGAGAATTGTAAATCAAGGTTATAGCCTGGGCTACCGAGTCACACTTTATGTCCAAAAACACGAAGGAGAGGAGAGAAGAAGGAATGAATGAAAAAAGGAAGGGAGGGAGGGAGGGAGGAAGAATGAAAGGAAGGAAGGAAAAGTAAAGTAATGAAGTTAAGGGAAGGATTATTATTTTTATAATATCAAAACTGGATATAGAAGGTTTTCTGAGATAATAAAGAGATGTCACCAAAATATAAGGAAATTTAAAATCACCCCAGATAAGAATTAGGCTTGACAGCTATGCATCTGACAGAGGTCTGATATATAGAATTTATGAAGAACTCAAAAAACTAAGTAATAAAAAGTCAAGCAACCTACTCAAAAGAAATGGGGAAGGGAATTGAACAGATTTCTCAAAGGTTGAAATTCACATGGGTAATAAACATCTAATAGGTGTCCAACATCCCTAGCAATCAGGGAAATGCAGATTAAAATGATTTTGAGATACCATCTCACCCCAGTCAGAATGCCAAACCATCAAAACAATCAAGTGACAGGGCTGGAGAGATGGCTCAGCAGTTAAGGCGCTTGCCTGCAAAGCCTAACAATCTGGGTTTGATTATCCAACCCCCCCCCAATAACACCAGTTGCACAAATTGGCATCTGGAGTTTGTGACCCTAACGTGCCAATTCTCTCTCTCTCTCTCTCTCTCTCTCTCTCTCTCTCTCTCTCTCTCTCTCTCTCTCTCTCTCTTTCTCTCTCTCTCTCTCTCTCTCTCTCTCTCTCTCTCTCTCTCTCTCTCTCTTTGCTTGAAAATAAATAAATTTAAAAATCACTTGACAGTGGCTGGAGAGATGGCTTAGCAGTTAAGGCACTTGCCTGCAAAGCCAAAAGACTCAGGTTCAATTCCCAAGAACCCAGGTAAGCACAAAGGGGAGCACACATCTGGAGTTCATTTGAAGTAGCTGGAGGCCCAGACAACCCCATTCTCTCTCTCTCAATCTCTCCCTCTCTCTCTCTCTCTCTCTCTCTCTCTCTCTCTCTCTCTCTCTCTTTCCTACACCCTATTTCTAACTCCCTCTTTAATAAATAAAAAAAATATTTTTTAAAAAAGAAAGAAAGATCAAATGACAACAAATACTGGTGGGAATGTGGAGCAAGAGGAATGCTCATGCACTGCTTGTGAATGCAGACATGTACAGCCACTATGGAAATAAGCACAGAGACTCCTCAAAGAGCTGAAAATAGACATGCCACTTGATCCACCTCTGTCACTCCTGGGCATATACCCTAAAGACTACTCTTTACTACAGAGACACTTGCTCAGCCGTGTTTGTAGCTGCTCTATTCACAATAAGTAGGATTTGGAATCAACCCATATGCCCATAAACAGATGAATGGTTAATGAATATGTGATACATATACACAATGTAATTCAACTCAGAAGTAAGAAAAAATGAAATAATTAAATTTTCAGGAAATTGTTGGACTTAGAAAAAAGTCATACTAAATGAACACACACAAACACAGAAAGACAAATGCTGCATGTTCTCCCTCAATTGAGGTTCCTAGTGTGGAACAGCTTGAGTTATAGGCATACCTGAAAGACAACTCAAGGGACAGATTATTATCTGGATGGATAGATGGATTATTATCTGGATAGGATGGAAGGGTTTTGAGGAGGGAAAAGGGAGAATGGTGAGAGATATACACAAAACTAATTCTAACATGTATTAGTACCATAGAAATCTTTTCCCTGGATAGCAAACTAAAAGATATAACCCTCAATACAATTTTGTGGGTCATCTTGGCAGAAAAGCCCCAAAGAAGGTAAGAGGAAATCTAATCCTAAAAGCACTGGTTGTGGCTTATAACTCCCAGTGCCAGAAATGTGTCACACCCCATGGTGACCTATTGATCAGAGAAACCTGTGAGGCAGACTTCTGTCAAAGCACTTAGTTACCAGCATAAGCTAAAAGGTAAGACCCTCTTGCTGAAGACATCACAAGTTGCTGACACAGAATATAAAGGGTTTATGCTGGACTTTGGAAGGAAGCCAGCTCCTTGATGGCTAGTCCTCATAGTGTTAGAAAGTACTGCATGAGCTGCTGGAATAAAATGGCCACCAACATTGAGAACAAGCAGGGCATCCTGCCAAAGACAAAATCAACCAGCCAGACAAGCTGTACACACATGTGCAACAGTGGCACTTGGCCTAGGCTGGTAACCAATGATTCTATGATTGGATAAGAGATCTGCTCACAGGGAAGGAACTCGTAGCTGGTACTGGGATCCAAGTCAGAATCCTATGGTGACAAGGGTCATGAACTCAAGTGAAAAGCTCCCATGAGTTTTTAGTCAAAACACAGAATACACCTCTGTTAATCCCTCTTAATAAACTACACCTATCCCCTTTAACCCATGCTACTCCCACTCTCTGTTGAAGAATCTATTTTCTTTTTTACAAACAGCAGCAAAAAACAGGGATAACCAAAAATCCATCAACATGACAAGAAAATATAGTTGACTCCATATTATGAGATGAGCCACCTCTTACACATGAGCCAGGGTCCAGATGAAACTACAGAGGAACTGGCAAGTTGAGCATACCTACAGTTCTCAACAGGAACCTAACGACTTGTGCCAGGGAGATGACAATAGACACTGAGGACACTCAAAACATATCAAGGCATAATTTCAGCGCTTGCTGAGAACTCCACACTAAAGCAGGTTAAAACACACCTGCCAAGGCTCAGGAAACATTGTGAAAGATGGGCAGAAAGATTGTTAAGAGCCACAGTACAAAGGAGTATCCAGAGACATTGCTCACTCCACTATTACTGACTGCTGATATCATAACTCATAAGCATAACCCAATGGTGAACAGCCACAATAAGGATGGCCCTCCATGGAATGGGGATAGGGAGAAGGAGAATTGTAGCAACATGGGATTTGTCCACACAATAAAGGTTTTGGTGTTTTTTTTTTTTATTTTTTAGTAGTTATGTACACAGTGTATACACAGCCATGTTGGTACCATCATTAGCCTCCTTCCTGTCCTTCCCCCTCTGAAGGGACCCTCATCACTGGGGAATGTGGGTCATGCATAAGTTTTCAACTAAAAAAATAAAATAAAACTAATAAAACTACCTTGGCATGGTGGTGCACACCTTTAATCCCAACACTCGGGAGGCAGAGGTAGGAGGATCACTGAGAATTCAAGGCCACCCTGAGACTACACAAGTCAGCCTGAGCTACAGTGTGACCCTACCTCAACAAAGCAAAATAAATAAATAATAAAAAAAACTATTAAAAGGAAATTTCCTGTGTAATTATGAATATAGTAAATAAAATGAGGTGATTCTGGATGGGGCATTTAACATACGTTAGGATTACATTTCATTAATTCTGGATACCTCTTTGCTTAACATTCCAGCACTACAAAATATGTTCCTGTCTTTTGAACACATTAGTGTAGGCCTAGTTGAAGAAATTTTATATAAAACAAGCAGAATTAGGCTGGAGACCTGTGGAGTAGAGTCCACAGCACACACTACACATCTGCATGCACACTGCATTTGCACAGTTGAGGCAATCATGTGAACACGTAGATTTCTGATTATAATACCTAGTGCAGAACTTTCAATCAATAAAATAAAAATACATTAAGCATTTACAGGCTACTTAGAAGTACATTAGCTATTAGAGGCTACAAAAAAAGTGATTTTCCAAGTATGCATTGTAACAGAATGATTACAAAGAATCATCACAATCAATAGCTGCATTTTTAACACAAATAAGCTTCTAATATAACTACTTGAATTATAACATGTGACAAAAATTTCCAAGAGCATGAGTGTGTTCCTATAAACACGAATCTGGCTCATTTTGAGATGGAAAATAACAATCTTTTCTGTATTAGCATATTTTAATTGTACAAATTCCTGGGTCTCACAGTGACATTTCCATACATGCATACATAGCAGGTCATGCCCACCTTCTCTTCTCCTGTCTTCTGTGTGTCTTTCTGATAAGAATTCTGGAATGGGATCTAGGATTCTTGTTGTGATGGGGAATGGAAATACAACATTAAGCAACTAAAAACAAAGATGCCATAGTTTCAGTCTATAGAGAATAGGAAGGTCACGATTTTGATACTTGGGATTATGAAAGGTGAGACCAGGCTCCCTTGAGCTACTTCCAAGCAGCAAAGTGGAAGTCTAGCAGAAACCCACCACATTGAGCCCAGGCTAGAGACCAGAGCTTTGGCTGTGTTCTCACTGACAAGATACAAAATGTATAAATATGAAATATCTAACTAGGTATCCAAGAAACTCATACAAGCCATCAAATACAGTAGTGCATTACAAGATAGTGTCTAAATGCTGAGTAGACTACCAAAACTGAACGGTTGTGTGTTAAGGTCCTTAGAGCAGCACTAAAGATAGAATACAAGTAATTTTAGCTTAAAAGCAATAAGGGCCTTTGCATAAGACATTAAAAACTAAGGCTGGAGAGATAGCTCAGTGGTTGAGGCTCTTGCCTGCAAAGCCTTTCAACCCAGGTTTGATTCTCCAGTATACATTTAAGCCAGATGCAGAGTGGCACATGCATCTAGAGTTTATTTGCAGTGGCTGGAGGCCCTGGAATGCCCATTCTCATTTTCTCTCTCTCTTTTTCCTTGCACATAAATATTATAAAAATAAAAAGTAAATAAATAATAACCTAAAGAAATGTAGAGAAAAACAACAGGAAAACAACACAAGGAAGGAACCAGAAACCAAGACAGAAAATAAAGACCAACATAGTAGATTTAAACAATCCATTTGAGTATTTACTTACAATATAAGTAATTTAAATAAGCCCATTAGGAAGATATAAATTACCAGGCAGGAGGAAAAAGTAAGAGTCATTCCTCATGGATGTAAACATGCCCACGGACATGAGGACAGGAAAGAAGAAAAGCCAGACAGCACATACCATGTGTACACAAGGCTCCAGGGATGTCAATGCAGACAGACATGAAAGAAGGAAGGTCATAGTGGAGGAAGGTTAATTCTTGATGAAAACAAATGCAAACATGTCCAATGTGAATATCCCTAATGAAGAAGCTTCCAAATTTCTGTAGCAAAGTATAAACATAGGAAAACTGCTCAACTAAGCATCTTCCATCCTCATTGGTGTACACATTTCACGTAGTTCTGTTACATGAAGATGGGGAACTTGTGTGGCTGAACTTCTGTCACAGGAAAAGATCTTGTCCTCCATGGGGGTGAAGCAGACAGGGAAAGAATCCAAGGAATAACCCACCACTATATCTCATGACATTAATATGTATATCTCAGAAGTTACCTTTTAAAAAAAAAGAGAAAAATAGAAGTCATTATTATAAGGGTGGGTTTTTTTTCTTTGTGTCTTTTTGTTTTCTTGTTTTTCATTTTGCTGTGGTTGGTGTCATACACATGGTGCCTTAGACAAAAATGAATTGAGTCATGGGGTAGATATCAGAAATCCCAGATCAAGGTGTCACTTGGTTTTGGAAGGAAGACCTGCTGCAGGCACTTCTGGGACTTTGGATGACCCTCTTCTCCCTGTCTCAGGTAAGCATTCCATGGTGCCAGTGTGTTTCTCTTACCACAGGGTCCCTTATCATACTGGAGTAGCACCCACCCCTAGTGCCTTTATCTTACCCTAATTACCTATTAAAAAGATCTGTCTGTGGAGTCTGATGCAGAAGTTAAGGACTTCATTATGACTTGGAGGGGCTGTCATTATTCAGTATACAACATAATCTAGCAAAAGTTCAGAGAAGAGCCTTTGACTTACCCAAATCACTATACTCCATGGCTTCAAAATGTTAAACGGGGCTATAAAGATGGGTTAGCAGATAAGATGCCTGCCTGAAAAGCCAAAGGACCCAGGTTCTATTCCCTGGGACACACATAAGCCAGATGCACAAGGTGGCATATGCATTGGAGTTTGTTTGCAATGGCTGGAAGCCCTGGCATGCCCATTCTCTGCCTCTCTCTCTCTCTCTCTCTCTCTCTCTCTCTCTCTCTCTCTCTCTCTCTCTCTCTCTCTCTCCTCTCCTCTCCTCTCCTTTCCCTCTCCCTCCCTCCCTCCTTCTTTTTGTTTTTTCTCTCTCCCCTTTAACAGACAAATAAGTAAATAAGTAAGTAAAATATTTTTAAATAAATGCTTAACAAAACTTGAGGTAGTGAGTGTTCCTGGAAATAAACTCAAACATAGATGTTTTTCCTTTCTGTGACTTTCTGTTTCATTTTGTTTTCCAGAAACCATGTCCACCTTCCTTACTCTGGGCACAAGCTATTCTATAAAAGGATTTATAGGGCTACAGGAAGGTCTTGCAGGAGAATGTGAGCATTGTGGAAACAACTTGAAAATGACTGGAGAAAAGACACTTTTGCCCATGAGCACCATGATAGACAGGTGTTTCCATAGAACAGGGTCAAGTCTTGATACACAGGCACCATTGAAATGGCAGGTTGATGTCATTCCTATAATAAGGCTCAGGTCAAGACTGACAGCCTTCCAGCTTCCAGTGAATGCTACGAAGACAAATATGAAAGAATTCTTAGAAGATAATTTAAATCAGGAAGTGCATTCAGAAGGTTATGGGGGGTGTAGCATATGAACCAGGGAAGGTCGTTTTTTGACATCTATGAGCCTACATAATATAATTCCAATTCTGCCTACAGGTTTGTATAAAATACATAATTTATGGGCTGGAGAGATGGCTTAGCAGTTAAGCGCTTGCCTGTGAAGCCTAAGGACCCCGGTTCAAGGCTCGATTCCCCAGGACCCACGTTAGCCAGATGCACAAGGGGGCGCACGAGTCTGGAGTTCGTTTGCAGTGGCTGGAGGCCCTGGCGCGCCCACTCTCCTCTCTCTCTTTCTACCTTTCTCTCTCTCTCTCTCTCTCTCTCTCTGTCACTTTCAAATAAATAAATAAAAATGAACAAAAAAAAATTTAAAAATACATAAGTTATTTAAATTCAGAAGTATGTCTCCTTTAAAAATAAACCCTTCCTTACAAAATCAGTCTATTGGTAATATTACACAAAACTACACCATCCCAAATTTCACTCTCCCCACCATGACTTTAAAATTAGTTTCTCTTCCTCACAGATTACATTTGACCATGTAGCTTTTACTTGCTAAGAGGGTTATGAGCCCAGGAAGACACGCACATTTACAAAATGTAATGAAATCAGAAACTCAGCCATTAACCTTCAAGGAAGAAAAGCTGGGCCTGGTGCTCTCAAAATCAGTGATACCAATATTTCACCATGACAAGCATTAATCATGAATAATTAAGTGTTTAATATAATGTTGCTTTGGCGAAAAATGATAATTTTACAATGGATGGGCCTTAAACCTATGATATATCATTATGGGGCATTAAAGTGGAGGGCGGATGTGCTCATGAGATGAATCGTTTTCTGAGGTTGAGCTGCAGCACTTCTGGTATTGAAAATCTTCCCAGAACCCAACAGTGACCCTACTCAGAGAACCTCATGAAAAATTCAAGGGAGGAATTTCAACCTGGAACAAGCTCATGCCTCACACCCGCTTGCCTGGGGGTCAAACTGTGTTTTCTCCGAACATGCTCAGTTAATGTCACAGATATAAATCAGTCAGCAGATGGAACCCATCTTACAAGGAAACTCCAGCTTTCCTTCAAATCCTATTTTATGAGGTGCTGCAGTTACTTAAAGCAATTTAACATATGCACCCATGCATAGCTTCCTGAAAAAAAAAAAAAAAATCCTGCAAGGTTTGTTGCCCTTTCAGTAAATAAAGCCACAATTCTGAGGAGCCTTCTCTCACTCAGACTGGCACCAAGCAGGTTACCTTGCAGATGGGATTTCCTCCACAGCAATGCTCAGCATGAACTACCATTGCTATTAGAAGAGAGAAAAAAAATACATTTCAAACATCATTTATTTTCTTGTGAGTAACATTTCTGAAAATAAGAGGAAGAGTAATTTCTTTAATATGCAGGAAGTGCTAATTAAAATCTGACTTTTTACTCATTCATTCTAATTTGGTTGGAAAGGATAAAAGTTCCGGAGAAAGGTTTAATTAGGGCAACTCTGAGAATGAAGACATGAAAAGTTGGCCACAGGGATCACCCCAGAGAGTCCTGTCTGGGGTAAATAAGAACATGCTAATTGTTTTCTTTGTACCTGTTGATCCAGCAGAATGAGCGTACGCCTGCCCCTGCACAGCGGACAGCTTGATATAAATTTGGAGAGATTGAAAGATTGGATCTCCATTCAAAATAGAGACCCAAATCCACATGAGCTGATAGTGTAGAGGACAAGACTACCCATGGAAGAGTCTGCGAGGAAACAAAGGTACCCAGACTGGCTTCTTTCTGTGATGACCTCCTGGATTGATACCTCATATCCCTACCACAAGCCATCTCTTGCTGTTCCCAGCTCCTGGGCTCCCCCAGGCTATCTTCCCTCTCCTGCCGCTGTGCAGTGAGGGCAGGGTTGGCTGAGCCACAGGTCTGCTCTCCACCTCATGATCTGAGCACTGCATTACTTGGATACCTACCCTCACTTCTCTGCCTACCAGGGCTATTCCCCATAGCTCTGCAGATGCCTGGCCCACCCAGACTAGTCACCCTTCCCTCCTGCATGTCCCAATCACACTTCATATCTCTATCACAGAAAACACTGGCTGCCTGGAGATTGCAGTTTTCACTGACAGCATCTTCCTGTTGGAGGATCAGTTCCAGCTCATCTTACTGTTTGCAGTGTTTGAATTAATTGAACACTTTTAAATTATAAACTCTGGGTCTCTGTCTATATGTATCCAAGTGACTCATTCCTCTGCCCTTAGCAGTTAGCAGGCACCATGGCTAAAATATTATGTACCTTTCATGTTCCTACTTGCAAAATGCAAGTTATTGGGATGAACCTGGAGCTCACCTTCAACCCCAGCATTTCCCCCAAGTGTTTGACTCTCAGGAACAATGCTTAGGTGTTTTCACAAATTTTTTCTCAGAATTCTTCATACTAGCACCCCATAATCTAGCTTACAAGGCTCCCAGACAGCCCACAACACTGCTTCAGAAACACTCATGAGAGCTAGATGCCCTTTACATACATTCCCAAGTCTCAGCAGGCTATCATGGTCCAGTGATAACATATCCCCCTCACTGCCAAAACCAGGTGAAGAATATGATGATTTGGCTTTTCCTCTGCCACCAGCTCCCAAGAATATGGAGCTATCTCTCCCTCTGAGTATTACTTCCCCACACAGGTCCTTCTCTTCAGTGTTTTAACATGAGACCCCTCAGCAGTATCTGTGGCCTATTTCTTCCTTGCTTCCTTGGGGTCCTCAGGCCTTCCCTCCACCATGAACAAGCTACCTGTTTGTACCTTCCATGAAACACACCAGATGTACTTTGAAAGGCTGGAGACCCACCTTTAGGCACAGAGACACATTTGACTCACAGAAGCATTTGTGATGTCAGAAATGCAAGACTAAGACAAAACCACAACCTACAAAGTACTCCTAAGTGTATATCCTAGAGATTGTGAAAAGGATCATAAAGAAAGTAGGGCATTTTCCCCATGAGCATCCTATAACACTTAGATTTAACCCAGTCTATCCAATTCCAAATACTCCTCACACCAGTACAATACACCTGTATAAGTAAACACTACTTACAAGCCAATACTTATCTGGAAAGAAGGGTTGCAGTTTTGGTTCACCATTTATTAACTTATGCAGCCTTAGGCAAGTTGATGTTCATGTCCTGACCTCTAGCCTCTTAGTCTCAAAATAACCCTGACTTTATTTGTGGTGGCTTGAATTAGTTGTTGCTCATAAACTCATATGTTTTGAATGCTTAATTCCAGCTGATGGCAATTTGGGCAGTGGAGCTTTGATGGAGATGTGTTACTGGAAGTGGACCTTTATTAACCCTCAGT
Organism: Jaculus jaculus; assembly: GCF_020740685.1. Lineage (NCBI taxonomy): Eukaryota > Metazoa > Chordata > Mammalia > Rodentia > Dipodidae > Jaculus > Jaculus jaculus. Next base: position 59,644,551 of record NC_059103.1, on the reverse strand, counting down.
TTGCCAGTGTTAGTTCAGCTCACTCTCCTACTATGGTATTCCACCTGCTGTGGCAGAGGTGATATCCACTCTCTGCTCATGCCATCTTTTCCTCTGTCATCATGGAGCTTACCCTTGAGTTTTTAAATCAGAATAAAGAGCTTTCCTCCCATAAGTTTCTTTTGACCAGGTGTTGTGTCCCAGCAACAAGAATGTAACTACAAAAGTATTCATTATACCAGTTCTTTAAATAGTGAAATTCTCAGGCTAGAGACATGGGTTAGTGGTTAAGTGCTTGCCTTTGAAGCCTAAGGACCATGGTTCAAGGCTCAGTTCCCCCAGGACCCACGTTAGCCAGATGCACAAGGAGGTGCACACATCTGGAGTTCATTTGCAGTGGCTGGAGGCCCTGGCCTGCCCATTCTCTCTGTCTCTGCCTCTTTCTCTCTATGTCTATCACTCGCAAATATAAATAAGTAAACAAAATTTAAAAAACTAATGAGATTCTCAATTCCAGCATGACATCTTGATATCCTGTGGCATCCACAGCCCGTAGTGTCCTCAGCAGTAAGATCTTACCATTTACATCTGGTGGGTAATCAAGTGTTTTGGCAATGGCTTGCATGAATTTGGAAGTCTCATGATACTGGGGGATAATGGTCACCAACAATGTGAACAAGCAGGGGATCCTGAAAGCTAGATTGCTTGCTACCTACCAGGCATGATGTACACACCTGACCAATAGTGGCAGATAGGCTATGGGGTTAATCAACTGCTCTATGGTTGGACATGAGACCTGCTCAGTGGGAGGGAAGTCATACCCAGTACTGAGAACCAAATCAGAAACCTTTTAGAAAGTCATAGACTCTAGACAGAAACTCCTATTGTTCTTTGGCTAAAATGAAAGGATATGTCCATTAAGAAGTCTTCTAAATGTGTATGCTTATCCCCTTTGATCCATGCTGCTCTCAATCTTAGCTAGAGAATATGCTTTTTACACATGGCAGTGAATGACAGGGAGACCCAAGACCCATCAGAACAATAAGGAAATTAAAACAACTTCCTAGCATGATATGAGTCATCTCTATCACATCTGCCAGGGCCCAGGAAGCATTACAGAGAAAGTGATAAATTAAATACGAGTTCTGCTCTCATTGTTAGCATTGGAACATCCTCCAAGGAAATGGTAGTAGACACTGAGGAAACTCAAAACACAATCAAGCAGAAAATAAGAGGTTGTAAAGCACTTGACACTAAAGGAGATTTACAACATATTCTCCAGGGCTTAGGGAACATTGTAGAAGAGGGAGTGGAAACATTGTTAGAACCACATGCTGGGGAGGTGTATCATGAGGCATTGATTGCTCCTCTTCCACCCAGAGACTGACTTGTGCATGTGTGATCCCACAGTAAATACCAATAACCCCACTGAGTAAGGTGCTCAGTGAAATGGGGTGGGGGAGAGGGAATAGAAAAGTATAGCAAGTGAGAATATGACAAGGATGCAATATGCCAAAGTACGTAAAGAAATAAGTAAATTTTAAATGATATTCAAGTGAGCTCATGCATGATGAGACCCTGAAAATCATAGGAAACCTGAGAAGGGCTGCACTGCACAGAAAATGAATGGCCTCCCTAATCTAGAAAGAAGTATCATACCCCCCAGAAGTGTAGAGAGAAATAGGTACAGTAAAACACAGAAGGAAGAGAAAGTCAATGCAGTAAATGGACTCTCTTTTGGTCATGACAACACTCGGTGTGCATTCCACACTGACATTTAGATTTTACTCTCTTGGATCCTAGCAACATAGCTCAGAGCACTTCCTTACTCATTATGTCAGTGCCTGGAATTTGCATATGCCATGTTCTCATCATGCATGGTTCTTAGACATTCTGACCATTCTAATTATTATTATTTCTTTTTTTTTCTTTTTTCTTTCTTTTTTTTTTTTTTTTTTTTTTTTTTTTGCTGACCATCAGAGTTTGAAAAAAGCATGTAGCTTTCCAGAAATGTTAGCACAGTATTTTTTTTTAATTTAAAACCAAGTATAAAATATTTACTCTAAGGACATAGACTGTTGGAGTGACTGAAGAAAACCTTCTGCTATTAAGATACAGATTTCATTGCCACCTGGTTTCACAGGTGCCTTTTATTTATGCTCATGAGTAAAAACAAAGAATAGCTTACTGCTTTCTGCCATCAGCCAGCAGATCTCTGAGAGGGAGGCAACACTCAGCACTGCATTTTATCCTATACCCATGGCCTTAGTGGTGGGAAACTCACCCTTTTCTGTGTGCTCCACCACAGTAGAACTGAGTTGTAAATGCCTTCTGTGATGGGAGATGATTCATCTGATAGACAGTTTCTCTAGGTTAATGATCCCACCTTATTGACGAGGACCACAGATTAAAATACATATACACTTGGCTGCTAGGTATAGGCAATGTTGGCTGCACATTATGGACTGGGTGGTTCCTCATATTTACTGCATCCTTGTAGTCACCGTGAAAGAACATAGACAAGTAGTAGGAAAAAAATTAGCACACAAAAGCCACCAAGTGAAACAGAGGCAACTGCTCTCCCACTCCTGTTTCTAAACAATCAAGCATTCTCTGGGGAAATCTAGGTGTCCTAGATTTGTCGTTGTGCCCCTCAAGCTCCTTTCCATGCTAATAAGTACTGGGGAGAAGAATCCAAGCCCTACCCTCCCTATTGTCCAAGCATCAAGATGCTATTCAGTTATGTCAACAACTTGGGCTGATACAGGTTAGGAACTACAGATGAGTGAGATATGCAACAGTTGTCTTTCTGTGACTGCGTGAGTTCACTTAGAATGATCTGTTCCAAGTGTGACCATTTTTCTACAAATTTTAATGTGTCAGTTCTTCTTACAGCTCAATAGAATTCCATAATGGAGATATACCACATCTTAGTTATCCATTCATCCAATGATAGGCACCTGAATTGATTCCAGTTTTTAGCTATTATAAATTGAGCAGCTATAAACATGATTGAGCAAACATTTCTGAACTGAGATGGAAAGCTTTTAGAGTAAATGCCCAGTAAGGGAATAATAGAGACCATTGCCAACTCTATATTCATCCTTTTCAAGAGTCTCAAAATTGATTTCCACAGTGGACATACTATCTTACATTCCTACCAACACTGAGTGATGGTTCCTATTCCTGCACAGCCTTGCCCACATTTTTTTTTTCATTTGAGAGAGAAGAGAGAGACAAATAAAGACACACACACACACAGAGAGAGAGAGAGAGAGAGAGAGAGAGAGAGAGAGAGAGAGAGAGAGAGAGAGAAACTGTAGAAGATTGAGGTCAGTCTGCATTGTACCCTTTCCAGTGCCTTGTGACTCAGGTGTTCCCTCTAAGGGCCTGGTGAAGGTTCAACCATTTGGTCTGCCTTTTGGGATGTAGACTTTTATGGTACTATTGCTGTTTGGGTCTAGATTTGTGTCCCCCTATCCATTCCCTTACCCTCCCCTCCCTCTCCACCCATGCTATTGTCTAGTCCTCAAGATGCATGCTGGGTATGTCAGCATCATGGGTAGATTCAGGTTAGGTACTGTAGATGAGTGAGACAATGTGGCTATTATCTTTCTGTGATTGGGTAAGTTCACTGAGAATGATATGTTCCAGGTTCAACCATTTTCCTTCAAATTTCATTGTGCCATTTTTAGAATTCCATTGTGTAGCTATACCACAAATTGGTCATTCATTCTTCTAGTGATGGACATCTGGCTTGATTCCAGCTCTTAGCTATTATGAATTGAGCTGCTATAAACATGGTCGAGCAAATCTCTCTGGACCGAGGTTTAAAGGTTTTAGGGTACATGCCCACTAAGGGAATAACTGTGTCTATTGTTAACTCTATAGTCAGCTTTTCTAGGAATCTCCATATTGCTTTCCAAAGTGGTTATACCATCTTACATTCCCACCAACAGTGGATGAGGGTTCCTATTTCACTACATCCTTGCCAGAATTTATTGTCATTTGATTTTTTGATGTTTGCTATCTTTACTGGGGTAAGGTAGAATATCACCATTATTTTAATTTGCATTTCCCTGATGATTAGGGATGATGAACATTTTCTTAAGTGTGTGTTTGCCATTTGTATTTCTTCCTCTGGGAACATTCTGTCCAGCTATTTGCCCCATTTTGCAGGTGGGTTGTTTGACTTTTATTGTTTAGGTTTTTGAGTCCTTTGTAAATTCTAGAGATTAGCCCTCTGTCAGTTGGATATTCAGCAAACATTTTCTCCCGTTCTGTGGGTAATCTATTGGCTTTGCTTATTGTATGCATTTCTGTGATAAAACTCTTCAGCTTCATGTGATCCCATTGGTTGAGTGAATGTTTAATATCCTGTGATCCTGGGGTTTTGTTCAGGAAGTCTTTTCCATACCTATATAATAGAAAATTCCTCCTATCTTCTCTTCCAGTAGTAACCAAGTTTTGGTTCTTATATTAAGGTCTTTGATTGGATTGGGTTTGATTGTTGTGCATGGTGAGATGTGTGGATCAAGTTTCAATTTCCTGCACACGGATATGCAATTTGTCCAGATCACCACTTGTTGAAGATGCTGTCTTTTTTTGAGCACATATTGTTGGGGCCTTCGTCAAATATCAAGTAGATGTACTTACTTGACCCAAAGTCTGGGTCATGAATTCAGTTCCACTGGTCTATACTCCTGTTTTTATGCAAGTACTATACTGCTTTTATTACTATGGTTTTGTAATATAGCTTTAGATCAAGTATGGTGATGCCTTCAGAGGTATTTCTTTTGCTGAGGATATGCTTGGATATCCGAGGCCTTCTACCTTTCCATATGAACTTTGAGATAATTATTACTATCTCTGTGAAGCACAAGGTTGGGATTTTAATTGGAATTGCATTAAATATGTATATTGCCTTTGGTAGGATTGCCATCTTCACAATGTTAATTCTGCCTATCCAGGAGCATGGGAGGTCATTCCATTTTCTCAAGACCTCCTTAATTTCTTTTTTGAGTGTTTTGATGTTTTCATTGTATAGATCTTTCACTTCATTGGTTCACATTATTCCTGAATATATTTTTTTAAACAGTGACATATAAGGAACATTTTATTTTTATATATTTCCTCATTCTTCTTTTTTTTAAAATTTAATTTATTAGTTTTCTTTTCAGTAAATACAGGCAGTTTGGTACCATCATTTAGGCTCATCTGTGATCTAACCTTCCCATTAGACCCTCCTTGTTAATGAACATGGGTCGTGCATTGTGGAGTTAGCCCCCAGTTATTGGTATGATAAATGTCTCTGCAAATCATGACCCAACATGTGACTCTGACATTCTTTCCGCCCCCTCTTCCGCAAAATTTCCCTGAGCCATGTTGGGTTCATTTTTGGTCTGCTTCAGTGCTGAGGTGTTAGGGGCCTCTGAGGCTCTGGCTCTCTGATTTGGTAGGAGTTGATTTTTCTCTGCGTTGATCACCTTCCCCTTTGTGCTGATATCGGTTCACAGGAAAACATCACCCTTGCTTAAGTCGCCAGTTGTCCTTTGTTTCGGTTGGGCCCCTTTTGAGGTATGTTGGGGCAGCTCTCTTCTTAGGATCTGCATCTATCTGGAAAAGAGAAGCAGATTCTCCAATGGAGAGTAAGTTAGCACCCAGAAAATTGAGATAAGACTTACTTTTTTGATAGACAGTATTGTAGGTTTAGGCCCTCTTATACCCCTTGATTGATGGTAGCTTCATATTGTAGAGTGAGCTTGTGTTTGGGTATGGTTCTGACTTGTTTCCCAGCTCCAGCGAAGGGTCTAGTACACTGAGTGGATCAGTTAGCCAAATCAAGAGCAATTGATTCCTCACCATGGCTGTGTACCACTATTGCACTTGTGTGGGCATCACATCCGGTTATTTGTTGCTAATTAGGTTAAACAATGTGTTGCTTGGACAGATCTTGGTCATTTCCCCCAGTCGCCTATGTAGTACCTTCTGGCACTAGACACGCTGACTGTCTGGGGACTGACTCTCTCCTGGCTTCCAGCCATGTCATTCCATTTTACATGTCAGCTGTGTATGGAGTCTTCAGCAATAGGGTCTTATCACTGGCCTTTGGTGGGTCATCAAGTACTCTGACAGAAGTCTGTCATTGTTTTGGGAAACCTTGTAGGTTTCTCTGATCAAAAGCTCATTGTGGATGGTAGGCCCAAGCTGGAAGTGGGGGTTACGGGTCAGTGTCCACTAAGAAATTGAGGAAAAAGATAACTAATATACAAGAGTTAGAGAGGATAGATAGAGGGGAGAGGGGGATAGGGAGGGAGGGAATATGTAGAAGATTTAGGTCAGTTTTGATCCTACCCTCTCCAGTGTCTTGTAGTTCAGGTGTTTCCTATAAGGGTCTACTGAAGGTTCAGCCTGTCTTTTAGGAAGTAGAATTTTATGGTACCATTGCCATTTGGGTCCGGATTACTGTTTTCCACCCTATGATTCCCTCCCCGCCCTCCCATCCATCTTATTGTCTAGTCCATAGGTGCTTGCTGGGTATGTAAGGCATCTTGGGCAGATTCAGGTTAGGTGTTGCAGATCACTGAGACAATGTGTCAATTTTTTTTCTGTGATTGGGTAAGTTCGCTGAGAATGATCTGTTCCAGGTTCAACCATTTTTCCTCAAATTTCTTTATGTCATTTTTTCTTACTGCTGTATAGAATTCCATTGTGTAGATATACCACATCTTTGTTATCCATTCTTCTAATGATGGACATCTGGGTTGGTTCCAGATTTTAGCTATTATGAATTGAGCCGCTACAAACATAGTTGAGCAAATCTCTCTGGCTTTTGGTTTGAAGATTTTAGGGTAGATGCCCAGTAATGGTATAACTGGGTCTGTTGGTATTTCTATAGCCAGCTTTTTCAGGAGTCTGCATATTGCTTTCCAAAGTGGTTGTACCATCCTGCATTCCCACCAACAGTGAATGAGTGTCCCTGCTTCTCCACATCCTCGCCAGCATTTATTTTCATTTGACCTTTTGATGTTGGCTATCCTTATTGGGGTAAGTTTGAATCTCATAGTTGTTTTAATTTGCATTTCTCTGATGATTAGGGATGATGAACTTTTTCTTAGGTGTCTGTTTGCCATTTGTATCTCTTCCTCTGTGAATTGCCTGTTTAACTCTGTGCCCCATTTGGTGAGTGGGGTATTTGTCTTCTTATTGTTTAGACTTTTGAGTTCTTTGTAAATTCTAGAGATAAGGCCTCTATCAGTTGGATAACCTGCAAATATTTTCTCCCATTCTGTGGGTATTCTATTGGCTTTGCTTATTATATGCTTGTCTGTAAAGAAACTCTTCAGCTTCATATGATCCCAATGGTTGAGTGACTGTTTAAGAACTTGAGCCACTGGGGTTATATTCACGAAGTCTTTTTCCATTCCTATGTCATGGAAAGTACTTCCTAAATTTTCATCCAGTAGTTTTCCAGTTTCTGGTCTTATGTTGAGGTCTTTGATCCATTTGGATTTGAGTGTTGTGCATGGTGAAATGTGTGGATCAAGTTTTAGTTTCCTGCATGTGGTTATCCAGTTTGTCCAGCACCATATGTTGAAGATGCTATCTTTTTTCCAGTCTATATTGTTTGGGCCTTTGTCAAATATCAAGTAGCTATAGTTGCTTGACCCAAAATCTGGGTCCTCAAGTCTATTCCATTGGTCTATACTCCTGTTTTTATGCCAGTACCATGCTGTTTTTATTACTATGGCTTTGTAATATAGCATTATATCGGGTATGGTGATGCCACCAGAGGTATTTCTTTTGCTGAGGATATGTTTGGATATGCGAACACTATAGGGATTTTAATTGGAATTGCGTTAAATCTATATATTGCCTTTGGTAGGATTGTCATCTTCACAATGTTAATTCTGCCTATCCAGGAGCATGGAGGTCTTTCCATATTTTCGAGTCCTCCTCAATTTCTTTTTTGAGAGTTTTTATATTTTTGTTGTATAGATCTTTTACTTCCTTGGTTAACATTATTCCAAGGTATTTTATTTTTTTTTTTTTGTTGCTATTGAAAATGGGACTATGTCCTTTATTTCTTTTTCTGTGTCTTTGTCATTTGCATACAGAAATGCTACCGATTTTTGTGCATTGATTTTGTATCCTGCTACTTTGCTATAGGAGTTAATCACCTTCAGGAGTTTTGGGATGGAGTCTCTCAGGTCTCTTACATATACAATCATGTCATCAGCGAATAGAGCTAACTTAACTTCTTCCTTTCCAAATTGTATCCCTTTTATTTCCTTCTCCTGTCTTATTGCTTGGGCTAGGACTTCCAGAACTATATTGAAAAGCAGAGGTGAGAGAGGACATCCCTGTCTTGTTCCTGATCTCAATGGGAATTCCTCCAGTCTCTCTCCATTAAGTATTATTTGGGCCTTTGGAGCTTTGTATATTGCCTTTATTATGGTAAGATGTGAACCTGTCATGCCTATTCTCTCCAATGTTTTGATCATGAAGTGATGTTGTATCTTCTCAAAGGCCTTTTCTGCATCTATCGAAATGATCATGTGATTTTTATGTTTAAGCTTGTTTATATGGCATATTACATTGACAGATTTTCGTATGTTGAACCACCCTTGTGTTCCTGGGATATATCCCACTTGGTCAAGGTGGATAATGCTTTTGATGTGTTGTTGGATTCGTTTTGCGAGTATTTTGTTGAGGATCTTTGCGTCTATGTTCATTAGGGAAATAGGCCGATAGTTTTCTTTTCTTGTGGCGTCTCTGCCTGGTTTTGGGATTAGGGTGATAATAGCTTCATAGAAGGAGTTGGGTAGCTTTCCCTGTTCTTCAATTGTATGGCACAGTTTTAGGAAGATTGGTTTGAGTTCTTCCATGAAGGTTTGATAAAATTCGGCTGGGAATCTATCTGGTCCTGGACTCTTCTTTTTTGGGAGGTTTTTTATTACTTTTTCAATCTCCATGAGTGTGATGGGTTCATTGAGGTGATTGATCTGCTCTGAGTTTAGCTTTGGTAGATGATATGCATACAGGAATTTACCCATCTCCTCCACATTTTCCAGTTTTGTGGAGTAGAGATTTTTGAAATAAGTCCTGATGATTCTGCCAATTTCACTGATATCTGTTGTGATCTCTCCTTTTTCATTTTGAATTTTATTAATTTGGAGTCTCTCCTTTTTTTGCTTGATCAAATTGGCAAGAGGTTTGCCAATCTTGTTTATTTTTTCAAAGAACCAGCTCTTTGTTTTGTCAATTGCCTTAATTGTTTTCCTTGGTTTCCAATTCATTAATTTCTGCTCTGATTTTAATTATTTCTTTCCTTCTGGAGCTCCTTGGGTTGGATTTTTCATGTTTTTCCAATGCCTTTAGGTGGATGGTTAAGCTATTGATTTGTGATCTTTCTGTCTTTTTTATGAAGGCATTGAGTGCTATGAATTTTCCCTGAGGACTGCCTTCATTGTGTCCCATAAGTTTTGGTATGATGTGTTCTCATTGTCATTCAATTCCAGGAATTTTGCAATTCCATTTTTTATTTCATCCACTATCCATTTATTGTTTAAGAGTGTGCTATTCAGTTTCCAGTTGCCACTGGGGTTCTTGTTGGGTTTTTTGTTGTTGATTTCTAGGAATATAGCATTATGATCTGATATCATGCAGGGAATTATGTCAATTTTCCTAAATATGTGGAGGCTATCTTTGTGACCCAGTACATGGTCTATTTTAGAGAATGTTGCATGGGCTGCTGAGAAGAATGTGTAGTCTGTGGATTTGGGATGGAAAGTTCTGTAGATGTCTGTTAGGTCTAAGTGCTCTATGGTTTTGTTGAGCTCTCTTACTTCCCTGTTGAGCTTCTGTTTGGATGATCTGTCTATTACTGATAATGGTGTGCTGAAGTCCCCAGCTATAATGGTGTTGGTGGTTATTTCTGTTTTATTGTCAAGTAGGTTTTGCTTTATTAACTGTGGTGCCCCTGTGTTTGGTGCATACAGATTTATGATTGTAATATCCTCTTGATGGATTGTTCCCTTTATAAGTAGGAAGTAGCCTTCTTTGTCTTTTTTGATTGTTTTTGGTTTGAAGTCAACTTTATCTGATATTAATATAGCTACACCTGCTTGTTTCTTATTCCCATTTGCCTGGAATATTGTTTTCCACCCTTTCACCCTGAGGAGGTTTCTGTCTTTAGTGGTAAGGTGGTTTTCTTGAAGGCAGCAGATTGAGGGGTCTAATTTTTTGATCCACCTTGTTAGCCTGTGTCTCTTGATGGGTGAATTAAGGCCATTAATATTTAGGATGATGACTGTGAGATTTGATTTGATCCCTGTCATGTTGTGGTGGTAGAGGTGTGTTGGCATTTCCATGGAATTTAATTTTTTTTCTTTTTTTCTATCTACTCTGGGTTTGGTTGCTGTGATCTGCTTCTTGTAGGCATTTGTGTTTGGTTATTTGTTTCTTCTCTGTGGAGAATTTCCTGGAGTACTTTCTGTAGGTTTGGTTTTGTGTTCATATAATTGTAAAGCTGAGTTTTGTCATGGAAAGTTTTCCTTTCACCATCTATTATAAGAGAGACTTTTGCAGGGTAGAGTAGTTTGGGTTGGAAGCCATAGTTTCTTAGAGTTTGGAGAGTACATTCATGGCCCTTCTAGCTTTCAGGGTTTCCATTGAGAAATCTGAAGTAATTCTGATGGGGTTTCCTTTGAAAGTGGTGTGCTGTTTTTCCCTAGCTGCTTTTAGGATTTTTTCCTTGGTGTCAATGTTTAGAGTCTTAATTATAATATGTCTTGGGGAGTTTCTCCTTTGGTCTAGTCGGTTAGGAGTTCTGTTTGCTTCTTGAATCTTGATGGGCCTTTCTTTTAAGAGACGGGGGAACTTTTCTTCCATTATTGTGTTAAATAGGTTCTCCATGCCTTTGGTCTGAAATTCTTCTCCTTCTGGTATTCCAATGATTCTGATATTAGGACGTTTAAGTGTATCCCACAATTCTCTCATGTTCTGTTCACAGGAACTTTTGAACTCACTGAAATTTTTGGACTCTCGAACTGTTTCTTCCATCCTGTCTTCCAAATCAGAATTTCTATCTTCCACTTCACTGACTCTATTCTTGAGAGCCTCTAGTGAGTTTTGGACTTGTTCAATTAAGTTTGCATTTTCTACTACTTTCCTATGTATCACTTCCATCGCTTTGTCCAGCTCCCTTTTTGTCTCATTTTCTGATTATCTTGGTGATTCTTGGAAATCATCCTTGCATTTCTTTATATTTTCATTTAGTATGGCCAGCTGATTTTTAAGGTCCTCTTTTTTTTTCACTCTCCCTCAACTCTCTTAGCTCTCTTTGAATTCCTTCCAATGGCTTACCATATTACTCTAGCTTACTGATGGTAGCATCCATACGATTATCTATCCTTTGTAGCTTTCCTGTCAGTTCTAGCAGTAGTTTGGTCAGGGTTGCATTATTCATTGTTTCCACTTGATGATATGATCCTAAACACTCTTCTATGTTTTGGTTAGTTGTGATCCTTGTTGGACTGGGTGATCTGTCTGGGTTTTCTTCCATTTTATTTTTCATGTTATTTCTTTTGCGCTGTGGTCTACCCATGTCAGTGTATGGGCAGGTAGGTGGGTGGAGCAGCCTGGGATCTAGCTTAATGCGAATCCAAGGCAGCCTGGGGCAGTTGCAAGCAGCCTGGGTTTTTGCTAACTCTTGCCAAAGCCGCCTATCTATAGCCTGACAGGGGCACCAAAGTTGCCTAAATTCTCACCCAGTAATACACCTAAGCTGTCTGCCTTTGAGCTTGAAAGGGGACTGAGGTAGCAAGCGCTGAAGGTGCCCAGACTCTGGCTGGGTACACTGGGGTCTGTAAACAGTCTGTGCTCTCCTCCCTCAGGGGAGTGGGGGATGGGTGGCGGTGTACAGGTAGAGGATGGCACCTGCGCTGGCACTAGTGACTCAGTGTGGACTTGTGTGGCTCTTGCTGTGGGAGTGGGCCCGCTGCACTTGCAATTGTAGTGGAGAGGCAGATGATGTGGGTACAGAATCAAGACACAGCAGAGGCTGACTGACAAGTGATGTGGGCACAGCAGCAGGGGATCTGGCAGCCACCTATTCATGGCAGGGGTGGCCCCCACAAGCCTGCGAACCGAGCACCACGTGGCTGGTCTACTCACAGGATCAGAGAACAAGGACGAGGTAGGAGGTCTCAGCTTCAGCGCAGCAGGCTGGCAGGTGTGATTGGTGGGTGCCCGATCAGAGCACAGCCACGCAGGACGTGCGGAGGGTGCGTGGGCATGTGAATGGACGGGGGGGGGCGCGGGGTGCGACGGGGTGTATGGAGAGAGTGGGGCATGTGGTGGGGGTGCGCAGGGCGCGCCGGGGCACCGGGCAATCAGGGTGGGGCGTGCGGGAGGCAGCAGGGCTCAGGTGTCGCGGGGTGGAGTGCCCTGGAGGGGCGGGGGCGTTGGGCGCTCTGGTCGGTCTGTGGGGGCTAGGGACACGCCGTGGTCACGGGGGGGGCGCACGCACAGGGGGGTGTGTGGGGCACACGGGGGGGGGCAAGGGGCACACAGGGGGGTGTGGTGGAGCGTGCTGGAGGCGTGGGACATGTGGGACACTGCGGTGCGCAGGGTGCTAGGGGCGCGGGGCATGTGGGGAGGCATGGGTATGCAGGGTGTGTGGGGGGTGCGGGGGGAGGGGGCGCAGGGCACACGGGGATGCAGGAGGCCACAGGACGCCACGGGGTGCTCTGGACGCGTGGCGGGGGCGGGGCGCGCGGGGGGGGGTCGCGGGGCATGGAGGGGCCAGGGGAAGGTGAGGCACGCTGGGGCTCAAGATGTTGCGGGGGGGGCAGGGCGCTGCAGGGGCACGAGGCAAGCAGGGGTGTGGCGCGGGGGTCGCGGGCACGCCTGGGCACACAGGGGTGCGCTCAGGGCATGCAGGCCGTGTGCGGCGGAGGGACGAGGGGCGTGCAGAGTGGGGGGGGGGCGGGAGGCGTTGGGACGGGGCGCGGGGGGGCAGGGGGCGCCGCGGGGCGCTGTGGGGTTTGGGGCGTGCTGGATGCCCTGGGGCGCGGGGGGGGCGCGGGGTGCACAGGGGGGGCGGCGTACAGTGGGGTGGCTAGGAGCACAGAGTGCAGGGGGGGAGACGGGGCGCTCGGGTGAGTGCGGGGGGCGCGGGACGCTGTGGGATGCCACGGGTGCTCTGGACTCGCAGGGGGGATGGGAGTCGGGGGCGGTTCGCGCAGGGGAGGGGGTCACAGGTCGCGCGTGGGGCGCGGAGCACGCTGAGGTTAGAAGGGGCGAGGGACGCCGGGACGCCGCGGGGCGCTCTGGATGTGCAGGGCGGGGAGCGGTCATGCGGGGGGGGGGGCTTGAGGAGCGCGGGGGTGGGGCGCGCGGGGGATGTAGGGGCGCGGGGCACGCCTGGGCGCCCGGGGCACGGGATGGCGCGGGTCGCTCGGGGCACGCCTGCCATGAGTAGATAGGGAGGGTGGGGCGCGCGAGGGGGTGGCGCAGCGCGCGGGAGGGGGGTTGGAGGTGCATGGGGGTGGGGTGCAGGGGTCTCATGGTGCGTGGGGAGCACGGGGGCGCGGGGCACACCTGGGCACCCGGGGCGCGGGAAGCCACGGGGCGCTCGGGGCGTGCCTGCTGCGTGTGGATAGGGAGGGTGGGGCGCGTGGGGGGAGGGCCGCGCGGGGCGTGATGGGTGGGGGGGAGTGCGCGGGCATGGGGCACGGGGTTTCTGGGGCCCGCGGGGCCGCCAGGGCGCGTGGGGCTTGGTGCGCATGGGGCCGCCGGGGCGCTGGGCCGTGCCTGTTGCGTTGGGTCGTGGGGGTGGGGTGGCAGGGCGTGCGTCGTGGGGGTGTGTGGTTCCCTCTTTTACCCTAATCTGTGACCTCCCTCTTGCAAAAAATTTCTAATTTCCCTTGAATACTTGCCTTTGTTTTCCTTGTTGTCTGTAGTGCAGCTAGGCGGTCGCCATCTTGACCGGAAGTGATTCCTGAATATTTTTGTTGTTATTACTATTGAAAATGAGCCTATGTCCCTTATTTCTGTCTCTGTATCTTCATCATTTGCATATAGAAGGGCTTCTGATTTTTGTGCATTGATTTTGTATCCTGCTACTTTGCTATAGGAGTTAATCACCTTCAAGAGATTTGGGATGGAGTCTCTTGGGTCTCATGTATACAATCATGTTGTCAGCAAATACAGCTAACTTAACTGCTTCCTTTCAAAATTGTATCCCTTTTATTTCTTTCTCCTGTCTTGTTGCTTTAGCTAGGACTTCCAATACTATATTGAAGAGCAGAGGTGAGAGTGGACACCCCTGTCTTGTTCCTGATCTCATTGGGAATTCTTTCAGTCTCTGTCCATTAAGTACTATTTGGGCATTAGGAGGTTTGCATATTGCCTTTATTATGTGAAGGTATGAAATTTCTCTCCAATGTTTTGATCATGAAGTGATGTTGTATTTTTTCAAAGGCCTTTTCTGCATCTATCGAAATGATCATGTGGTTTTTGTGTTTAACCTTGTTTATGTGGTTTTATGTGGTGTATTACATTGACAGATTTCCATATGTTGAACCACCCCTGAGTTCCTGGAATGAATCCCACTTGATCAAGGAGGATGTGTTGTTGGATTTGGTTTGCAAGGATTTTGTTCAGGATTTTCACATCTAAGTTCATCAAGGAAATAGGCCAGTAGTTTTCTTTTATTGTGGCATCTCAACCTGGTTTTGGAATTAGGGTGATAGGAGTTTCATAGAAGTAGTCAGGGAGCTTTCCCCTGTTCTCCAGTTGTTTGAGAAAGATTGTTTTGAGTTCTTCCATGAAGGTTTGATAGAATTCAGCTGAGAAGCCATCTGGTCCTGGACTCTTCTTTTGGGGGAGGTTTTATTTTTTATTAATTTTTCAATCTTGATGAGTGTGATACATTTGTTTAGGAGGCTGATCTGCTCTGAGTTTAGCTTTGATAGATGGTATGTGTTCCGGAATTTATGCATTCCCTTCATATTATCCAGTTTTGTGGAGTAGAGGTTTCTGAAATAAGTCCTGATGATTCTCCCAATTTTACTTATGTCCGTTGTGATCTCTCCTTTTTCATTTCAAATTTTGTTAATTTGAAGTCTTTTTTTTTTTTTTTTGCTTGATCAAATTGTCCAGAGGTGTGTCAATCTTGTTTACTTGTTTTCAAAGAACCAGCTCTTTATTTTGTCAATTTTCTTAATTGTTTTCTTAGTTTCCAACTCATTGATTTCTGCTCTGGTTTTAATTATTTCTTTCCTTCTGGAGCTTTTTGAGGTGGATTCTTCTTGGTTTTCCATTGGCTTTAGGTGGATGGTTAGGTTATTGATTTGGGATCGCTCTGTCTTTGTTATGAATGCATTGAGTGCTATGAATTTTCCCCTGAGGACAGCCTTTATGGTGTCCCATAGGTTTTGGTACAATGTGTTCTCATTGTCATTCATTTCTAGAAATTTCATGATTTCATCCACAACCTAATTATTGTTTAAAAGTATGATGTTCAGTTTCCAGACACTGATGTGATTCTTGGTGGGTCTTTTGTTATTAATTTCTAGCAATATAGCATTGTGATCTGATATCATGCAGGAAATTATGTGGTGCCCCTGTGTTTGGTGCATACAAGTTGATGATTGTGATATCCTCTTGATGGATCATTCCCTTGATAAGAAGAAAGTGGCCTTCTTTGTCTTTTTTGATTATTATTTTTGTTGGAAATCTATCCTATCCGATATTAACATAGCTGAGCTTGCTTGTTTCTTATTCCTGTTTGCTTGGAATATCATTTTCCACCCTTTCACCCTGAGATGGTATCTGTCTTTAATGGTGAGATGGATTTTGTGTAGACAACAGATTTAGGGGTCTAATTTTCTAATCCATCCTGTTAGCTTGTGTCTCTTGCTGGGTGAATTAAGGCCATTAATATTTAGGGTAATGACTGTGAGGTTTGATTTGATCCTTGCCATATTGTGTTGGTATAGGTGGTTTGGCATTTTCATGGACTTTGAAGTTTTTTGTGTCTTCTGATCTCCTTCTTGTAGGAATTTGAGTTTGATTATTTGATTGTTTTGTGTGGGGAATTTCCTGAAATACTCTCTGTATGTTTGGTTTTGTGTTCTTATAATTGTAAAGCTGAGTTTTGTCATGGAAAGTTTTTCTTTCACCATCTATTATGAGGGATACTTTTGCTGGGTAATGTAGTTTGGGTTGGAAGCCATAGGATCTTAGACTTTGCAGTGTTCCATTCCAGCCCCTTTGACATTCAGGTTTTCCATTGAGAAGTCTGAAGTAATTCTGATGGGGTTATCTTTAAAAGCAATGTGCTGTTTCCCCTACCTGCTTTGAGGATTTTCTCTTTGGTGTCAATATTTAGCATCTTAATGACAATATGTCTTGGAGAGTTTCCCCTTGGGTCCAATCTGTTTGGAGTTCTGGAAGCTTCTTGCATTTTGATGGGCCTTTCTTTTGAGAGAGTGGGAAAGTTTTCTTCAATTATTTTGTTAAATAATTTCTCCATGTCTTTAGTCTGAATTTCTTCCCCTTCTGGTATTCCCATGATCTGGATGCTTAAGGGTATCCCACAATTTCCTCATGTTCTGTTCACAGAAATTTTTGAACTTATTGAAACTTTTGAACTCTTGAACTGTTTCTTCTGTCTTGTCTTCCAGAATGTAGTTTCTATCCTCCACATGGCTGACTCTATTCTTGATAGCTTCCAAAGAGTTTTGGACTTGTTTAAAAAAGTTTGCATTTTCTACTTTTCTATGTATAGTTTCCATCCCTCTGTCAAGCTTCCTTTTCACATCATTTTCTGATTTTCTTGATGCTTTTTGGAATTCATCCTTACATTTTTTTTATGTCTTCATTTAGCATCACCAGCTGATTTTTGAGGTCCTCTTTGTTTTTCACTCTCCTTCATATCTCTTTTTTTTTTAATTTAATTTATTAGTTTTCATTTCAGTGAATACAGGCAGTTTGGTACTATTATTTAGGCTCATCTGTGATATACCCCCTCCCATTAGACCCTCCTTGTTAATGAAAATGGGTCGTGCATTGTGGAGTTAGCCCCCAGTTATTAGTATGATAAATGTCTCTGCAAATCATGACCCAACATGTAACGCTGACATTCTTTCCGCCCCCTCTTCCGCAAAATTTCCCTGAGCCATGTTGGGTTCATTTTTGGTCTGCTTCAGTGCTGAGATGTTGGGGGCCTCTGAGGCTTTGGCTCTCTGATT
The DNA here is from genome assembly GCF_020740685.1 of Jaculus jaculus. Taxonomy (NCBI): domain Eukaryota; kingdom Metazoa; phylum Chordata; class Mammalia; order Rodentia; family Dipodidae; genus Jaculus; species Jaculus jaculus. The sequence continues at coordinate 59,627,311 of NC_059103.1, read as the reverse complement.
TGGTAGGAGTTGATTTTTCTCTGCGTTGATCTCCTTCCCCTTTGTGCTGGTATCCGGTTCACAGGAAAACATCACCCTTGCTAATTTCGCCAGTTGTCCTTAGTTTCAGTTGGGCCCCTTTTGAGGTATGTTGGGGCAGCTCTCTTCTTAGGATCTGTATCTATCTGGAAAAGAGAAGCAGAATCTCCAATGGAGAGTAAGTTAGCACCCGGAAAATTGAGATAACACTTACTTTTTTGATAGACAGTTTGATAGGTGTAGGCCCTCTTATACCCCGTGATTGATGGTAGCTTGATATTGTAGAGTGGGCTTGTGTTTGGGTATGGTTCTGACTTGTTTCCCAGCTCCAGCTAAGGGTCTAGTACCACTGAGTGGATCAGTTAGCCAAATCAAGAGCAATTGATTCCTCACCATGGCTGTGTACCACTATTGCACTTGTGTGGGCATCACATCCGGTTATTTGTTGCTAATTAGGTTAAACAGTGTGTTGCTTGGACAGATCTTGGTCATTTCCCCCAGTCGCCTATGTAGCGCCTTCTGGCACTAGCAATAAGGATGGCCAACATCAAAAGGTCAAATGAAAATAAATGCTGGCGAGGATGTGGAGAAGCAGGGACACTCATTCACTGTTAGTGGGAATGCAGGATGGTACAACCACTTTGGAAAGCAATATGGAGACTCCTGAAAAAGCTGACTATAGAAATACCAACAGACCCAGTTATACCATTACTGGGCATGTACCCTAAAACCTTCAAACCAAAAGCCAGAGAGATTTGCTCAACCATGTTTGTAGCAGCTCAATTCGTAATAGCTAAAAGCTGGAATCAACCCAGATGTCCATCATTAGAAGAATGGATAACAAAGATGTGGTATATCTACACAATGGAATTCTATACAGCAGTAAGAAAAAACGACATAAAGAAATTTGAGGAAAAATGGTTGAACCTGGAACAGATCATTCTCAGCGAACTTACCCAATCACAGAAAAAAAATCGACACATAGTCTCACTCATCTGCAACACCTAACCTGAATCTGCCCAAGATGCCTTACATACCCAGAAAGCACCTCATGGACTAGACAATAAGATGGATGGGAGGGCAGGGAGGGAATCAAGGGGTGGAAAACAGTAATCCGGACCCAAACGGCAATGGTACCATAAAATTCTACTTCCTAAAAGACAGACCAAATGGCTGAACCTTCACTAGACCCTTACAGGAAACACCTGAACCACAAGACACTGGAGAGGGTAGGATCAAGACTGACCTAAATCTCCTACATCTTCCCTCCCTCCCTCCCTCCCTCTCCCCCTCTCCCCTCTATCTATCTCCTCTCTAACTCTTGTATATTAGTTATCTTTTTCCTCAATTTCTTAGTGGACACTGACCTGTAACCCCCACTTCCAGCTTGGGCCTACCATCCACAATGAGCTTTTGATCAGAGAAACCTACAAGGTTTCCCAAAACAATGACAGACTTCTGTCAGAGTACTTGATGACCCACCAAAGGCCAGTGATAAGACCCTATTGCTGAAGACTCCTTCATATCTCTTAACTGTCCTTGAACTCCTTCCATTTTCTTATCTATTAGGTCTAGTCTAGTGATGGCAGCATCCACACGATTATAGGTCCTTTGTTGCTTTTCTGCAAGTTCTACCAGTAGCTTGGTCAGGGTTGCATTGCTCATAGCTTCATTTTAGTGTCTGATCCTGATGTTTCTTCTGTTTTCATTAGAGATGTTCATTGTAGGATTGGGTGATCTTACTGGATTTACTTGCATTTGATTTTCATATTATTTCTTTTGCCCAGTGGTCTGCCCATCACAGTGTATGGGCAGGGAGAGTAGGGCTGTGGTCTTGATGGGCAGGGGAAGGTGGTAGGGGCAGGGTGCCTCTTTGGAAAGCTTCCCTGACCTGGCTAGCAGGCAAACAGATGGGCAGTTGTCCTGAGCTAACATGAGGATGGATGCTGGAGCAATCTGAGCTCTCATTTGGTGGAATACCAAAGCAGCCTGAGCTCCTGCATGGCAGGGATGCCAAAGTAGCCTGAGCTCTCACTTGGTGATGTGCCAAAGTAGCCAGAGCTCATGCTCAGAGGGATGGTGAAGCACCAAGCACTGAAGCAGCCTAAACTTGCATGTGGCAGGACACTGGGATACAGAAGCAGTCTGTGCTCATGCTCAACAGGACATCAGCAGGCAGCCAGCACAGCAGACATGCAGGGGATTGCGTCTGAGCTGGTGCAGACAGATAGGCTGAGTGAGCCTGAGCTCGTGTGGCAGGCGGGATGGGCCTGATTTCCTGTGTGAATAGGTGGTGGGCTAGAGCAGTAAGTGGGCAAATGGGCAGAGCAGAACAGGCTAAGCTTACACAAGCAGAGATGGGCAGCACATGTGTGGTGGGCAGTTGGACCAATGGAAAGTGGGCACAAGCAGGCCAGCAGGTGGAGCCTGCCCAATGTCACATGTGGGCGGGGGTTGCAGGCAGATTGCTCATGTACAGTGAGGGAAGTGAAACTATTCTGTCCTGGTTCCCCTTTCCTACAGTAAGTGTGGGAGTATCCTGAAGCTAGGACTGTGGGTAAGGCAGCTGCTTGGGGAGATTGGGGGACTGGTGGGCTACCCGTAAGTGAGGGAATCAATGATTCCCTTTTTTCCCAATGCACCCTTCCACTGGTTATCTATTAGAGATTGCTTTCCCCTAAAAGACCTAGTGAACATTTAATGCCTTGCCTTTCTTTCCCTGGGATGTGTGGCACAGTTAGGTGGTCACCATCTTGATGGGAAGTCCCTCCGTGTTTCTTTTTTATTCCAGTACCATGATGTTTTTGTCACTGTGGATTTGTAATATAGCTTTAGATCGGGCATGGAGATACCACCAGGGGTGTTTCTTTTTCTGAGGATATGTTTAAATACACAAAGCCTTCTGTAGTACCATATGAAGTTTGAAATCATTTTTTCAATCTCGGTGAAGAATTATGCTGACATTTTTATTGGTATTGCATCAAATCTCTATATTGCTTTTGATAGTATTGCCATTTTCAAAATATTAATTATACCTATCCAGGATCATAGGAGGTATTTCCATCTTCTCAAGTCCTCCTCAATTTCTTTCTTGAGGTTTTTTTTATGTTTTCATTATATAGATCTTTCTCATCTTTTGTAAGTGTTATTCCAAGGTATTTAATTGTTTTTATTTTTAATATTAGATATGGACATATTTTATATGTAAACATCACATGTTGGTACCATCCTTTCCCTCCTCCCTGCCCCTTTTCTGGAGAGGCTTTCCTCATTGGGGATGCAGATCAACCCCATGGGGATTGTGGGTCATGCATTATAGGGTAGCAGTAGTTATGGGAGAGGGGCAATGTCTCTGTGCAAAATGTAAAATCCAATTTGTTTCTCTAACAATGTTTCCACATCCTCTCCTGCAAGATTCCCGGAGCCATGCTGGGAGCATCTTAAGTCTATTCAATGATGGGCACTTAAGAGCATCTAGATGTCTGGTTTGGTAGGTGTTGAGTGCCTTCAGTACCTTTATCTATCACCCTTGTGTTGATCAGCTTAACTGAGAGCACAGCATTCTTGCTCATTTCCCCAATTCCACTGTGGTTTCAGGTGGGCCAGGGTGGAGTGTGCTGGGTCCTATATCTCTCCACATCTACTTCCCATTTGAAAAAGAGAAGCATAATCTCCAACAGAGAATGAATTCAGCATCAGCTAAATGGGATAACCATTATTAATTTAGACAATTATAAGGGTTTAGATACTTTTATAGTGTAAAATTAATGGGAGATTGACAATGGAAAGCAGAATCATTATCTGGACATGATTCTGACTTGTTTCCCAGTTCCAGATATGGCTATGTTTTCATTGAGTGGATCTGTTAGCTAACCCAAGAATAGTTGGTCACCCACCATGGCTGTGTGCCACCATTGCACTTCTGTGAGCATCACACCAGGTTATTTGCTTCTGAGTCTCTTAGACTTTGAGTTGTTTGGACAAATGTTGGCCACTTTCCCCTGGTAGCTCATGTAGCAACTTCCAGCATTAAATGGGCTAATTATCTGAGGACTGGATCTCCTCTGGATTCCAACCAGGTCTCTCCATGGTCCATGCTGATGGTGATTGGTGTCTTCAGCAGTAGGGTCTTACCACTAACCTCTGGTGGTTAATCAAGTGCTCTAACAGAAGTCTCTCTTATTTGTTTTGGGAGATCTAGTAGGTCTCTCTGATCAACAGCTCATTGTGGACGTAGACCACATCCTGGTACAGGGAATTACAGGCCAGATCCAAGGGAAAAGAAACAAGCAAAATCCAAAAAAAAAAAAAAGAAAAGAAAGAAAGAAAGAAAGAAAGAAAGAAAGAAAGAAAGAAAGAAAGAAAGAAACAGGATAATTTGAGGTTTGGTTTCATCTTACTCTCTCCAGGTCCCTTCAGTTCAGGTGCTCCCTCTAAGGCTTGCTTGAGGGTTTCATCTTTTAGTCTGATTTCTGTGATATATAATTCTATGGTATCAGTTCAATTTGGATTCAGATTTTGTGTACCCTCCCCCCACCACACACACACCCTTTCCCTTCTCCCAAGCTCTGCCCTCCCTATTGTCCAACTCTCGAGATGATATTTAGTTATGTCAGAAACTTGGGCTGATCCAGGTTAGGAACTTCAGATGAGTGAGAGCATGCAACAATTGTGTTTCTGTGATTGTGTGAGTTCACTCAAAATGCTCTGTTCCATTTCTCTACAAATATCAATGTGTCTTTTTTTCTTACCACTGAGTAGAATTCCATCATGTAGATATACCACATCTTGGTTATCCATTCATCCAATGATGGGCACCTGGGTTGATTCCAGTTCTTAGCTATTATGAGCTGAGCAGGTATAAACATGGCTGAGCAAATATCTCTGAACCCAGATGTGGAGCTTTTAGGGTAAGTGCTCAGTAAGGGAATAACAGGGTCTGCTTGTAACTCTATATTCCTCCTTTTCAGGAGTCTCTAAATTGATTTCCACAGTAGTTGTATCAGCTTACATTCCCACCAACAAGAAATGAGGGTTCCTATTTCTCCATAGCCTTGCCCACATTTTTTTCATTTGCTTTTTTTAATGTTTGCTATCCTTACTGGGGTAAGAGGGAATCTCATAGTTGTTTTATTTTGTATTTCCTTAATGGCTAGGGATGTTGAGCATTTTCTCAAGTGTGTGATAGCCATTTGTAATTCTTCCTCCAAGAACTCCCTATTTAGTATTTTGTCCCACTTGTGCAGTGAGTTGTTTGATTTTCTATAGTTTAATTTTTTGAGTTCTTTGTAGATTCTAGATATTAGGCTTTGGTCAGTGTTATAGCTGACAAAGATTTTCTCACATTCAGTGGATAATCTGTTGGTTCTGCTTATGGTATGTTTGTCTGTGCCAAAGCATTTTAGCTTCATGAGATCCCATTGGTTGAGTGCTTGTTTAATTGCTTGACTACTGGAATTTTCTTCAGGAAGTCTTTTCCCAGTCCTATATTGTGGAACATGCTTCCTATTTTTTTTTTTCTCCCAGTAGTAAGAGTGTTTCAAAACTTTTTTTTAATTTAATTTTTATTGACAATTTCCATGATTATTAAAAAACTCCCATAGTAATACCCTCCCTCCCCCCCACACCTTCCCCTTTGAAATTCCATTCTCCATCATATTACCTCCCCATCTCAATCATTGTACTTACATACATACAAAACCAACCTATTAAGTACCCTCCTCCCTTCCTTTCTCTTCCCTTTATATCTCCTTTTTAATTTACTGGCCTCTGCTACTAAGTATTTTCCTTCTCACACAGAAGCCCAATCATCTGTAGCTAGGATCCACATATGAGGGAGAACATGTGGCACGTGGCTTTCTGGGCCTGGGTTACCTCACTTAGTATAATCCTTTCCAGATCCATCCATTTTTCTGCAAATTTCATAACTTCATTTTTCTTTACCGTTGAGTAGAAATCCATTGTATAAATGTGCCACATATTCATGATCCACTCATCAGTTGAGGGACATATAGGCTGGTTCCATTTCCCAGCTAGTATAAATTGAGCAGCAATAAACATGGTTGATAAATAAACATGTACTTCTACGGAAATGAGATTAGTCCTTAGGATATATGCCTAGGAGTGCTATAGGTGGGTCATATGATAGATCAATATTTAGCTGTTTTAGGAACCTCCACACTAATTTCCACAATGGCTGGACCACATTGCATTCCCACCAGCAGTGTAGAAGGGTTCCTCTTTTTCCACATCCCTGCCAACATTTATGATCATTTGTTTTCATGATAGTGGACAATCTGACAGAAGTGAGATGGAATCTCAATGTAGATTTAATCTGCATTTCCCTGATGACTAGTGACATAGAACATTTTTTAAATGCTTATATGCCATTCGTATTTATGCTCTATTTCACTCCAAAGCACATTTTTTGATTGGCTTGTTTGATTCCTTATTATATAACTTTTTGAGTTCTTTGCATATCCTAGATATTAATCCTCTATCCGATATATACCTGGCGAAGATTTTTCCCATTCTGTAGGTTGCCTCTTTGCTTTTTTCACTGTGTCCTTTGCAGTGCAAAATCTTTGTAATTTCATGAGGTCCCAGTGATTAATCTGTGGTTTTATTGCCTGAGCAATTGGGGTTGTATTCAGAAAGTCCTTGCCAAGACCAATATGTTTAAGGGTTTCCCCTACTTTTTCCTCTAGCAGTTTCATAGTTCCAGGTCTGATGTTAAGGTCTTTAATCCATTTGTACTTAATTCTTGTGCATGGCGAGAGAGAAGAATCTATTTTCATCATTCTGCAAATATATATCCAGTTTTCTCAACACCATTTCCTAAAGAGGCTGTCTTTTTTATTGAATATCAGGAGGCTATAGCTACCTGGCCTTACATCTGGGTCCTCTATTCTGTTCCACTGATCTACATGTGTTTTTGTGCCAGTACCATGCTGTTTTTATTACTATGGTTCTGTAGTATAGTTTAAAATCTGTTTTTCAGATAGATGCAGATCCTAAGGAGAGAGCTGCCCCAACATACCTCAAAAGGGGCCTAACTGAAACTAAGGACAATTGGTGAAACAAGCAAGGGTGATGTTTTCCTGTGAACCAGATACCAGCACAAAGGGTAAGGAGACCAACAGAGAGAAAAATCAACTCCTACCGAATCAGAGAGCTAGAGCCTCAGAGGCCCCCAACACCTCAGCACTAAAGCAGACCAAAAATGAACCCAATGTGGCTCAGGGAAATTTTGCGGAAGAGGGGGTGGAAAGAATGTCAGAATCACATGTTGGGTCATGATTTGCAGAGACATTTAGCATACCAATAACTGGGGACTAACTCCACAATGCACAACCCATTTACATCAACAAGGAGGGTCTAATGGGAGGGGGTAGATCATAGATGATCCTAAAAATGGTACCAAACTGCCTGTATTTAATGAAAAGAAAACTAATAAATCAAATTTAAAAATAAATAAATTTTTAAAAATCAGGTATGGTGATACCACCAGCCTTATTTTTGTTGCTCAGTACTATTTTAGATATTCGAGGTTTTTGTAATTCCAAATGAATTTTTGGATTGTTTTTTTCTATTTCCATGAAGAATGCCTTTGGAATATTGATAGGTATTGCATTAAATATGAAGAATGCTTTAGTTAAGATTTCCATTTTCACAATATTGATTCTTCCAATCCAGGAACTAGGGATGTTTCTCCAATTTCTAGTGTCTTCTGCAATTTCTCGCTTGAGTGTTTTAAAGTTCTCATTGTAGAGATTCTTTACTTCCTTGGTTAGGTTTATTCCAAGGTACTTTATTTTTTTTTTTTTTTGATGCAATTGTGAATGGGAGTGACTCTCTGATTTCATCCTCTGTGTGTTTGTTGTTAGCATATATGAAGGCTACTGATTTCTGTGTATTTATTTTGTATCCTGCTACATGGCTATAGGTTTTGATCAGCTCAAACACTTTGCTAGTAGAGTCTTTAAGGTCCTTTATGTATAGAATCATGTCATCTGCAAATAATGATAACTTGATCTTTTCCTTTCCAATTTTTAACCCTCTTATGTGTATCTCTTGCCTTATCGCTATGGCTAAGACTTCCAAAACTATGTTAAATAAAAGTGGGGACAATGGACACCGTTGTCTTGTTCCTCATTTTAGTGGAAAAGCTTCCAGTTTTTCCCCATTTAGTAATATGTTGGCTGTAGGCTTGTCATAAATAGCTTTTATTATATTGAGATATGTTACTTCTATTCCCAGTCTCTGTAAGACTTTTATCATGAAGGGATGTTGGATTTTGTCAAATGCTTTCTCTGCATCTAATGAGATGATCATTTGATTTTTGACCTTCAACCCGTTTTTATAATGTATGACATTTATAGATTTGCGTATATTGAACCATCCCTGCATCTCTGGGATAAAGCCTACTTGGTCAGGTTGAATGATCTTTCTGATATACTCTTCTACTCTGTTTGCCAGTATTTTGTTGAGAAGTTTTGCATCTATGTTCATGAGGGAGATTGGTCTGTAATTTTCTTTTTTTGTTCTATATTTGCCTGGTTTTGGTATCAGGGTGATGTTGTCTCATAGAAGGATTTTTGTAGAATTCCTTCTTTTTCTATTCCCTGGAAAAGCTTAAGAAGCAATGGTGTTAGTGCTTCCTTAAAGGTCTGGTAAAATTCAGCAGTGAATCCATCCGGGCCTGGGCTTTTTTTAGTTGGGAGATTAATGATAACTGTTCGGATCTCCATGTTTGTTATAGGTCTATTTAAGTGATTAATCTCATTTTGATTTAACTTAGGTAGGTCATATAAATCAAGGAAATAATCCATTTCTTTCAGATTTTCATACTTTGTGGAGCATATGCTTTTATAGTATGTCCCTATGATTTTTGAGTTTCTCTGGAATCTGTTGTGATGTTACCGTTGTTCATCTCTGATTTTATTAATTTGTGTCTCTTCTTTCTTTCTTTTGGTCAGATTTGCTAAGGGTTTATCAATATTGTTTATCCTTTCAAAGAACCAAATCTTTGTTTCATTAATTCTTTGGATTGTTTGTTTGTTTGTTTGTTTCTATTTCATTAATTTCTGCCCTACTCTTTATTAATTCTTCCTGTTTACTGATTTTTGGTTTGCCTTGTTCTTCTTTTTCCAAGGCTTTAAGGTGAAGCATTAGGTCATTTACTTGCGACCTTTCTAATTTCTTAATATAGGCACTTAAGGCTATAAATTTACCTCTTAGTACTGCCTTCATTGTGTCCCAGAGATTTTGGCATGTTGTGTTCTCATTATCGTTTGACTCTATAAATTTTTTGATTTCCTTCTTGATTTCTTCATTGACCCATTCATCATTTAGTAGAGTATTGTTTAGTTTCCATGATTTTGTGTGTACTCTATAGTCTTTCTTGCTACTGATTTGTAGTTTAATTCCATTGTGGTCAGATAGAATGCAAGGAATTATTTCAATTTTCCTGAATTTGTTACGATTTGCTTTGTGTCCTAATATATGGTCTATTTTAGAGAATGTTCCATGTGCTGCTGAAAAGAATGTATATTCTGAAGCCTTTGGATGAAATGTCCTGTATATATCTGTTAGGTCCATTACTTCTATGACCTCATTTAATACCGATGCTTCTTTGTTTATTTTTTCCCAGGATGACGTCTCAATTGATGAGAGTGGGGTGTTAAAGTCACCCACCACCACTGTGTTTGGTGTTATCTGTGACCTTAGTTCTAATAGTGTTTGTTTGATGAATTTTGGAGCCCTCATGTTAGGTGCATATATGTTTAGGATTGTAATGTCCTCCTGTTGGAGTTTGCCCTTAATCAATATAAAGTGACTGACCTTCCTTATCTTTCTTGACCAATGTTGAACTGAAGTCTACCTTGTCAGATATTAGGATAGCAACCCCTGCTTGTTTTCCAGGCCCATTTGCTTGAAACACCGTTTTCCAACCTTTCACCCTAAGGTAATGTCTATCCTTTGTAGAAAGGCAAGTTTCTTGGAGACAACAAATTGTAGGATCCTGCTTTTTAACCCAGTCTGCAAACCTATATCTTTTGGTTGGGGCATTGAGACCATTGATATTAAGAGATATTATTGAAAGGTGTGTATTTATGATTGCCTTTTTTTTTTTTTTTTTGAGGTTCCGGTTCTACCTTTGCTTTCTTATGTTAACTAGTATTTGAGTATTGCTTGTTTTTTCCAGGTTCCTTATATGTGTGCTTTTCCTTTTCTTCAGCATGGAGGATTTTATCAAGTATTTTCTGTAGAGCTGGTTTTGTCTTCAAATACTTTAACCTGCTTTTGTCATGGAATGGATAGCTTTGCAGGATAAAATGACCTTGGTTGACAGTTGTTATCTTTCAAAACTTGGAATACATCACTCCAAGCCGTTCTGGCTTTTAAAGTTTGTATTGAATAATCTGATGTAATCCTTATGGGTTTGTCTTTTGTAGGTAACTTGATTTTTCTCTCTAACTACTTTCAATATTTTTTCTTTGGTTTGGATGTTTTGTAGTTTGATTGTAATATGACGAGGAGAGGTTCTTTCCAGGCTTTGTCTGGCTGGGATTCTAAAGGCTTCCTATATCTGCATTGGCACCTCTTTCCCAATTTGGGGGAAGTTTTCTTCTATGATTTTGTTGAAGACTCCTACTATGCCTTTGGAGTGGAATTCTCCTTCTACTATGCCCTGAATTCTTATATTTGATCTTTTCATAATGTCCCAAATATCTTGAAATTCCCACTCAGACTTTTCTATAAGTTTGTCTTTCTCTTTGTTGGACTGTATTAGATCTGCCACCTGGTCTTCTAGCTTAGATATTCTGTCCTCTCCTTCATCCATTCTACTGGTGAGATTTTCTACAGGGTTTTTTTTATTTCATTAACTGTGTTCTTTATTGCTAGTAATTCTGACTGGTTTTTCTTTATTATTTCTATTTCCTTATTTATGTCTTGTATTGCCTTCTTTATTTCATGAAATTGGTGTCCTGCATCTTCTTTGATTCCTTTGATTTCCTCTTTGACTCCTTTGATTTATTCTCTGACTTCTTTGAACATATTTACAATCATTTTTTTGAAATCTTTCTCAGGCATTTCCTCTAACTCATTCTCACTGGAGGTCATTTCTGATGCCTTAATACTTTTAGGTGGATTTATATTGTCTTGCTTTTTAGTGTTTCTTTTGTTATAATGTATATATTTTTGCATCTTGGATTAAGTAAATGCTTGGATTTTCTAGCTAGCTAGGTATTCTTAGCTGTATCAATTGATTTGATTTCTATATCTTCAGGTTAGGAGCTTAAGGTGTTAGGTATAGATCTTAAGGCTCTCAGAGTATCTACCAAGGTGTTCCTAGGGGTTGTGTTTCCCTGCTATGGGAGTATTCAAGTAGGCTGAGTGGAATAAAATACAGGTAGATTCTAAAATTTAACTAAACACTGTACACATTCAATCAAAAACAGCCCCAAGTATGTATGCCAGAGCAGTCATTATAACAACCAGATCTTCTAGCAATAAAGAGGTTAAGATTTCTGGTCTGTTGAGGGATCCAAGTCAGCCTATGACCAAGAGAGATCCTTCCCTGGTGCAATCAATCCCAATTACCTTTTTTGGATGATTTTGGTCTCAGTCAAGTTGCTGGCTTGGTCGTTGGGCTGCTGTTCTGATTTCTGGATCTGGGCACTGGCTTTTCCTATGGAGCAAACCGAGCCTGGCAACTGTGGCCCTGCAGAACTGCACCCCTGTTGCTGGAACTGCCACTGCTGCTCGTGAAGCTGCCGCTGCTATGTCTGTCACCTCTGCTGGGTCCACCGCTGCTGCTGCCGCTGCTGCTGCTGCTTTAGCTGCCACTGCTGGATCCTTTACTGCTGCTGCTGGATCTGCTGCTGCTGCCACTGCTGGATCTGCTGCTGCTGGGGCCGCTGCTGCTGTTGCCAGAGTTGTTGATATTGTTGCAGGAGTCTGCTCCTGCTTGGGTCCCACTGTCGGCCCAAGTTGGCGTGGCCGGGTCCTGGGACTGCTGCTCTGTTCACTGGAGCTGGGCACAGGCAGTGGGGGAAGGGAGAGAGCCACAGCTGCTCTTGTTCTCTCACTGTTCCACGTGTTCTTCTACCTTGTGGTCTGCTCCTCCATTGCTCACTGCCACTCTCCCTTCACATTTCTTGAGTTGCAGAAAGCACCAGTGTGAGTGGAAGCTCCCACACCTGGCTTTTCCTGCAGCTGGAGCCAAGCCTGGCAGCTTTCTGGTGCACTGCCACTGCCACGGTCGGCGGACCTGCCGAGGCCGCTTTTGCCGGCCTGTGCGGGCTCTTATTCTCTTCTACTTCTCCACTGCCATTTCAATTTCCTATACACCACACTTTTTAGTAAAAGTGTGTATTTTGCTGAGTTTTTTCGGTCTTTTCCCCCTCTAGGCTGCTTTGGTGTGGTACCTAAGCCGCCATCTCTCAAATCTTATATTGAGGTCTTCATTCCATTTGGATTTGATTTTCTGTATGGAGAAATGAGTGAGTCCAATTTTACTTTCTACATATTGTTATCCAATTTGTCCAACATCATTGGTTGAAGATGCTATCTTTTCTTCAACCTACATTATTGACTCCTTTGTCAAAGATCAAGTAGCTGTACTTGCTTTCCCTAAAGTCTGGGTCTTCAATTCTGTTCTATTGGTCTATGTTTTTGTTTTTATTTCACTACTATGCTGTTTTTGTGACTATGGCTTTGTAATATAACTTTAGATCAAGTATGGTGATACCACCAGAGGTGTTTCTTTTGCTGTGGACATGTTTGGATATCCAAGACCTTTTGCCATTCCATATGAATTTTAAGATCATTTTTTTCAGTCTCAGTGAAGAATGATGCTGTTTTTTTTATATTGGTATTGCATTAATTCTGTCTATTGCTTTTGGTAGAATTGCCATCTTCACAATATTAATTCTACCTATCCAAGAACATGGAAAGCCCTTTCATCATCTTAAGTCCTCTTCTATTACTTTCTTGAGTGCTTTTATGTTTTCATTATATGGTTTCATTACATCCTTTGTTAGTGTTATTCCAGTTTTTGTTGTTGTTGTTGTTGTTATTGAAAATGGGACAGTCTCACTGATTTTTTTCTCTGTATGTTTGTCCTTTGCATATAGAAAAGTTACTGATTTCTGTGCATTAATTTTGCATCCTGCCACTTTGATGAAGGAATTTGTCACCTTTAGAAGTTTTGGGAAGGAGACTTTCAGGTCACTTATATATAGGATCATATCTTCTGCAAATAGGGATAAGTTGACTTCTTCCTTCCCAATTTGAATCTCTTTTATTTCTTTCTCCTGTCTTATTGCTTGGGCTAGTACATCTTGTACTATAATGAAGAGCAGTGGTGAGAGTAAGCACCCTGTCTTGTTCCCAATCTCAGAGCTCCTTGAGTTTTTCCCTATTATTATTTGGAGTTTAGAAATTTTATATATAGCCTTTATTGTGTGGACATATAACCCCCACCCATGCCTATTCTTTCCAGTGTTTTGGTCATGAACTGATGTTGTATTTTGTCAAAGGCCTTCTCTGCATGAATTTAGATGATCATGTGGTTCTTATGGTTCAGTTTATTCATGTGGTGTATTATGTTAAACAATCTCCATATGTTAAACCATCCCTGCATCCCTCGGATAAAGCCTACATGATCAAGGTGGATAATACTTTTGATTTATTGTTGAATTCAACCACATAAGGTGTCTTCAGCAGTAGGGTCTTATCACTAAGCTTTGGTGGGTCATCAAGTATTCTGACAGAAATATGTCTTACTTTTAAGAAACCTTGTAGGTCTCTCTGATAAAATTTCATTGTGGATGATAGCCACATGCTAGTACTGGGAGTTATAGATCAGTGCCCACTAAGAAAAGGAAGAAAAAGATAACTAATATAAAAGAGTTAGAGAGAAGAGAGAGAGAAAGAGAAGCTATAGAAGATTAAGGTCAGTCTTCATCATACCCTCTCCAGTGTGTTATGGCTCAGGTGTTCCCTCTAAGGGCCTGGTGAAGGTTCAGCCATTTGATCTGCCTTTTAGGATGTAGAATTTTATGGTACCATTGTCATTTGGGACTAGATTTCTGTCGCCCCAACCCCTTCCCCCCTCCCCACCCAGCCTACTGTCTAGTCCACAAGATGCTTACTGGGTATGTAAGGCATCTGGATTCAGATCCACAATGTCCACATAAGTGCTTGCTGGGCATGGTTTCCCACCTATAATCTCGATGCTTGGAAAGCTGGCTAGCTAGACCAGCTAAAATAGCTAGCTCTGAGATCTAGTAAGAAATCTTGCCTCAGTAAATAAAATGGATCGTTATGGAGCTGGAGAGATGGCTTAGTGTTTAAGGTATTTGCCTATGCAGCCTAAGGACCCAGGTTCGATTTTCCAGGTCCCACATAAGACAGATGCAAATGGTCTCACATGTATCTGGAGTTCATTTGCAGTGGCTAGAGGACCTCTGTCTGCCTCTAATAAATAAATAAATAATAAAAAGTGGGAAAAGAGATTTTTAAAAGAGGATAATGATGGAGGAAGATACCTAATGTCAATCTCTAGCCTCCACATACACATGAGCTCCTACACACATGCATATGAATATGCATGAGTGCATATACATACACACAATTTTTTAAAATTATTTTTATTTTATTTTTTTTAAGGTAGGGTCTCACTCTAGCCCAGGCTGACCTGCAACTCACAGTGTAGTTCCAGAATGGCTGCAAACAATGATCCTCCTACCTCTGCTTCCTAAGTGCTGAGATTAAAGGAGTGTACCACCACACCCAGCCTCTACATTTTCTTCTCAAAAAATAAAATAAGTTTTAGTAAAAGCATTAGTTTGGAAGCATACACATTAAAAATCACTTAGGGCTAGGTATGGGGACACATGCCTTTAATCCCAGCACTCAGGATGCTGAGGTAAGAGGATCACCATGAGTTCATGGCCAGCCTCATCAACACAGTGAGCTCCAGGTCACATCCAGCCTCAAAAAAATTTATAAAAAAATAGCATCTACATATCCCAGACATAGTAATTTGTCTGCACATACACTAAAATAGAAACACCAAAATTTTGTTTTGGTCAATGAGCTTTCTTTAAGCAACTGGCTTGATATTTTGAAATCACAATGGCTGCCCTCCACCCTCCTGATTGTTGTCAATATGATGACATGCTCACATTTGTCTCTCACTAATCCTTCTCCAGAGACATTCCCAGACCTTCCCAGCATCCTACAGATATAATATCAGAGGAAACAGACTATCTCAGGCTCCTCTGTGGTTTGATGATAGAAATGGTCCTTGCCCTAATCCATCCACTAGCCCACACACAGAGAATTTTCTCCACTCTCACAGCTGGCCAGACCCCAGGGTGTGTATAGTTCCTGCAGAACAGAATAGCTCTACCTTTACCAAGCTCTCTTCCAAGCTTAGAGTCTTTGTGGATGAATGGATTCCTTGTGGTGTATCCATGACAACAGGGGAGATCAGCAGCCCAAGCACAAATCACATTGATTTCTTTCAGTTCTGTTCAAGATGGCACAGTGCATCTCAGACTAAATCCCCCTGTACAGCACAGGCTGCTACTTCCAAGCAGCCTCTCTGTCATGAAGATATAGTTACCTTAGAGTTGGCAGCAAAATACAAAGTTCCCCAAGTAAAATGTGCCCCACTGTCTCATCTTTCAGCTGAAATAAACTATGAGTGCTGCCCTCTGCACTGACTGTCATATACCTGGCCTGGTTGGATATCTTTGATCCCTGTACAAGCAGGAGAATCTCTGAGACCATGTGTGACTCTCAAAGTAGCTACAAAATCAGCATAGGAATCACATGTAACCAAAGGTCCAAACTTTTGAGAAAGAGTCCTTCCTTACTCCAGTGCTTTAGCCATCCATTATGAAATCAAGATGTGCCTGATTTCAAATTTTTATCTTCCTCCCCTCTGTCTCAGAGCTAGAGAGGAGGGGGAAGTTCAGGCCACCATGGCCAGCCCAGCTATGTCCTTCCTAAGGGAAGAACAACACTGCCCTCTTCTTCCTCAGAAAATAAATAGTTCAGAATCACAGCTGGGAGGGCAAGCCCCTGTCCCCATACCCAACATCAGTAAAAGTGGTTTAACTATTAGCTACTATGTTGAGACAATTTAAGGTCTAGTGTCTGAAATCCACAATGATGGTGGGCACTTGTACAAGAAACCAAAGGGCCTCCCTGACTTTTTGCACACAACCCAGAAAAGACCTGTGAGTGCATAGAACATTAAGTAAACATGTGTTTTCATTGACAACAAAACTAATAAAAGATACCATGATACTTTCATTTAAAGATGTCCTCTAGAGACTGTTAACGTGCATTGATGGTTAAACTTAGTTAAAAGCCCATTGTCAGCCCTGTATCAGGCTTCCTTCCTGACACATTCCTTCCCTTAGTTCATGTGACACCCTAGAAAGGATTATTTCCACCTTTGATGTGGAAACAGCCGATACAAAAGATACAAAAGGCATAGTCAGCAGCTCACATAATCCACAAAATTCTACAATATAACTCAGAAAATATAACAAAAGATTCTGGGCTTTGACAAGTCTGGTTTCCCCTCTTCCTCCTCCTTGAGCCTTTGCCTTTGAAGAGAAAAGGGGAGAGTACAAGTGCTAAAAATGATATTACATATTATGGTATCAATACATGAGCTTGAGGATCCCCAGAATATACTGTGGCCCAGGAAAATTCATAGCCAGTGAAGGCCAGAAATGAAGCTCACAAACCTATGATGGTGATGGCAGACAGACTTCCTATGGGAAGGGGGATAGCGCAACTTAGGAGAAGTGGGTGACCTTTGCCAGTGTGAACAATCAACAGAAGAAGGTAAGCAAGGCATCAGAATTGGTGGGAGCCATTCATTCAGAGATGCCTGTGGAGAGAGGTGTGTGTTCCCAGGACTACTGTCACCACGTCCATGGCCTGCATCTAGTGGCTAAGATATCCCTGGGAGAAAGTCCTGAATGTCCTTCAAATTCAACCCATCAGAAACAACACTACCTTTTCACTCTCTCCAATTGCTCCCACCAAATTCTTTTCCCAACTCATCCAACCTAGAAATTCCATCTCTCCCTGTCACTTCACCATCCAAGTCACCAATACAGATGCTCACATTCCTCAGAAACACCTCCTGGTTCTCCTGTCCCTTCACCCATCACCACCACATGGATTTAGCTCCTTTGTCCTTATTTTAATTACTTTCAAAGTTAAGTCTCAGAATTCTTATTCAAATCCAAGCCAGGAATGTCTTTCAAAAGACATTTTATCACCTCGCCTTTGCACACACAAAATTCTACATTCTCATCACACCCAGAAAAAAAAAAAAAAAAAGGCGGGGACAAAACTACATGGTCTGACTAGAGATAGGAAAAAGGGACCACAAGTGATCCCATGGTTTTATTCCCCTGCACCTCTTCCCATCCACACCTACTCCGCAACATTAGGAACTCTGCCAGAAAGAGAAGTTCTCAGTCCATGCCTGCTCACATGCTGTCTGATCACCCACAGCTTCTTTATTCTGTCACACTGGCCCCTCTCCTTAGGATCAGGTTAATGCACCCTCCATAGTCAAACCTGACTCCAGAGAAGCTCCATCTATTTTGTGTCCCAAGATCATCTAAGTCTCACAATCCACTACAGTGGCACTTGTTCCCATCTAGCTCTGGATCTAACAGTCTAATGCAGGCTCAAGTGTAACTAGTCACCCTTCAACTGAGCATGAGATAGCATGTGTAGTGATTTTAACCAGTGAAGCTCTAAATATCTAATCTTATTCATAAACTAGGCTAAGAAGAGATTCATGTGTACATTGAGCACTTACTGATGAGGAATATTATCATTACATGCTGATAAAGGAGGCTGAAATAGCAAATTGACATTGTGCAATTCTTAACCTCAGAACACAAGGAGAGACATTGGCCTTGGCATGCCAGGCTGGATTCCTTTGGAATCAGGGGTCATTTGGGGTTTCCTCCCTATCCTGTTGCTATAGCAGCTCTTTTAACAATTTTTTCAAAGCTCAATAATATTTTGTTATTTAATATTTTATTTATTTATAGGAGAGAGAGACAGAGAGTGAGAGTAAGAGGGAGAAAGTGCATGTATAGGTGCACCAGGGCATTTTGCAACTGCAAAGTCCATATCCATGTGCCCTTCTGTGCATCTGGCTTTATGTTGGCCCTAAAGAATAAAACCCAGTCCAGTAGGCTTTGCAAGCAAGTGTCTTTAATTGATGAACCATATCCCCAGACTTTGATGACACTTTAGAATCTTTTCCAACTCTCTAGTTGCTGTTAACATGAACATCCCAGAGATCCAAGCACTCCAGTGTGGAGTGCCACAGTCACATTCTCTAGTACTCACAGTCCAACCAATACTGAACTCAGGTCATGGGAACTGAAGATGGGAGGCAGCAACCCAAACAGGAGAGCGTGGCAGTGACAAAAGGCTTTCCCCACGTCCCTGTTCTTACTGTAATAAGAACCATTAAATGGGAGGGGGTAGATCACGGATGAGCCTAAACAATGGTACCAAACTGCCTGTATTTGCTGAAAAGAAAACTAATACATTAAATTTTAAAAAAAAGAACCATTAGATAGAGATAAACCAATGACAGGTAGGTGGGTAGATAGAGATATTCTAGCTAGGTAGATAGTTTTATTCTATTCCAGGCCACCCTGGAGTCAGGACTGACTGTGGGGGTGCAGTTAACCTAGTTCTGAGGGATAGGAGTTAGTATGACAGAGAAGATAGCAGGTAAGCAGGCAACAGGAGCCTATGCATGGGCTCAAAGCTTCGTTTTTTGGCAGAGTCCCTGAGGCTGAAAGTGAGTATGGAGAGTAAGGAGTGCAGGAGGATGAAACCATGGGCCCATTTGTGGAGCTTTTTATTTCTTTCCAGGACAAGGAGTCTGGCATTTTTCTGAGTATAATGAGTATAATGGTGAATCAGAAGAGCAAGAGTGAATAGATGATAGGTAGATAGATGGTTGATGATAGATAGATATATACATAGATGATAGATAGGTGCATAGACAGATAGATATATGGGAGAAGATAAACAAATAGCAAGATGACATGGATGAAAGATATATATATATACATAAATCCATAATATATAATACATATACCAGAGAGATATATAGATACTAATATATACACCAAAAAATTAGGTAAACATATAAAATAGATCTGTTAGTAATTTTTACTATGTTAAAAAGAAGCCCAAATTAGAAAGTTGCCCACTGAATACACCAACCATTACATAATACCCTTCTGGATAAAAGTATTTCTTAAGAGTAATGGTGGTTATAAATCTGCATGTTTGAGCAGTTTTGAGATGGTATGCTCTGTGGCTTTGGTTAGCACTCTAATACTAAAATACCATCTTACTGAAGAGATGGTCTGCTCAATAAATGTCTCATTACATCTAGCTCCATGGCCCCAAAGAACAAGATGTGGTCGATAGGTGATGCAGGGACCATAGGGAATCTT
This sequence comes from Jaculus jaculus, assembly GCF_020740685.1. Classification (NCBI taxonomy): domain Eukaryota; kingdom Metazoa; phylum Chordata; class Mammalia; order Rodentia; family Dipodidae; genus Jaculus; species Jaculus jaculus. Next base: position 59,607,749 of record NC_059103.1, on the reverse strand, counting down.
GTCAGTGAGATCGCAGGTAAGAAATAGGTACAATGTAGATGGAAAATGTTTAATTCAGAGACGTATAGGCCCAAAGCCCAGATCCTGTGAATAACTGTGACCTCAGGCAAGTCATTTAACTCTGCTCAGCTTTTACGGGTTTTGTCATCTGTGAAACGGGTGTACTTCTCTTACATGTAGCTCAGACCCCTCTCTATGGTAGCAATGCTGTTTGTTATGGTTTAACTATGAAATGTTCCCAATAGGCTCATTGTTTAAACACTTGCTCCCTGGCTCATGGAACTATATGGAAAATTTGTGAAACGTTAGGGGATAGAGTCTTGCTGGAGAAAGTGGGGCAGGTTTGAAGCTTGATAGCTTGCCACCACTTCCTATTTGCCCTCTGCTTCTTTTTTTAATATATATATTTTTTTATTGACAACTTCTATACTTTTTGACAACAAACCATGGTAGTTTCCTCCCCTCCCCCACTTTACCCTTCATAACTCTGCACTCTATCATATCCCCTCCCTCTATCAATCTCTCTTTTAATTTGATAACATCATCTTTTTCTCCTATTATGAGGGCCTTGTGTAGGTATTGCTAGGCACTGGAAGGTCTTGGATAGTGAGGCCAAATTCTGTCTGAACAGTTTCATGTAAGGTTTGGTACCCTTCCTTTGGCTCTTACATTCCTTCCACTACCACTTCCACAATGGACCCTGAGCCCTGGAGGGTGTGAGAAGTTTCAGTGCAGGACACTCCTCCGACCCTTCTTCTCAGCACTATGTTGCCTTTTGGGTCATCAGAGTGGTCATCATCATCTGAAAAGAGAAGCTTCTCTACCCAGAAGTGAAAGTAGTATTAATATATGGGTATGAACATTAAGTGTAGTGCTTTCAGGGCAAGTTGGTTAGAGTAATATATACATTTATCCAGACAAGAGCAGGCATTATACCCCTAAGACTCATGACCTCCCTTGCCATAGGCTTATGACTAGGCTTTCAGTTCCAAGCATGTATTCCCTCCATACAGTAGACCTTCAGTCCAATTAGAGAACAGTTGTTTTTCCCCAGAGCAGACATGCCACTATTGCACTTATTCAGTCATTTGGCCTATCTGACCGAACTTGAGGCTTCCAGTGTCCACTATTTTCACCACTAATGACTTCTGTCTCAAATAAAGCTACATACACTGCACCTTTTCCAGCTTAAAGTTGGCTGGGCTACAGGGAGAAGGTTTTCTGCTGAGCACCAGGTTTATTTCTCAGTGACTTTGCCACTCAGGCATGTGAAGTCTTCAGCAATAGAGTCTTACCATCTCTTCTCATGGGAAACCAAGGGCCTTGGTAACAGCCTAGAATGTTTTGGAGGCAACAGGGACCTCTCTAGCAAAGAACTCACTGGAAGGTATCCCAGACCTGCACTGAACCTTTTCTAGTAACAATATATAGCTTCTGGATGTGCCATTATTCAAGAAAGTAGATTTTCATATGTCTTATTCAGAATATCTTGAATTTTAATTGATCTTTCCCCCATGCCTTTCTCTTATTCAATCTCTTCCCCTAATCTCTCTTAGGCCTTTCCCCTCCCTGTAATCTGTTTTTCTCCTTAAATATATATAATACCATCCCCTTAAGGTCTTCACTCTCCTCCCTCCCTTATATCCTTTTTTCTAGCTTATGGGTCTGTGCTACTGATATTTGGTTCCAGATCACACACAAGCCTATACATTTGTAGCTAGGATCCACATATGAGAGAGAACATGTGACATTTGGCTTTCTGGGCCTGGATTACCTCTCATATAGATCCATCCATTTCCCTGAAAATGTCATAATTTCATTTTTTTTTTACCACTGACTATAAATACATTGTGTAGATGTACCACATCTTTATTATCCATTCATCTGTGGATGGACATCTAGGCTGGTTCCATTTCCTAGCTATAGTGAATAGAGCAGCAATAACATGGCTGTGCAAGTATCTCTAAGGTAGGGAGAAAGTCATTAGTATATATGCCTAGAAATGCTATAGCTGGATCATATGGCCAATCTATTTTTAGCTGTCTCAAGAACCTCCACACTGATTTCCCCAGTGGCTGTAGCAGACTACATTCCCAACAACAGTGCAGAAGGGTTCCCCTTTGACCACATCCTTGCCAATCCCAAATACAGGTTATTTGAAAATGGTAAAGCCAACCAAGAATATATACCCCATAACCTGCCCTGACAAGGAAAGAGAGATTAGCTCTTCCAATGCAGGCAGGCCTGTGTACCTGTTTTTGTTGTTGTTGTTTTGTTTTTTTTGGGGGGGGGTTTCAGTCAGCCTCATTACCTTTTGGGGTGGCTTTCAATCTTGCCAACTATAAGAGCCCACCTCAATCCCTCAGTGGTGCTGTGCTGTGGAGCTGGAGTTCTGGTCAGCTCTTCTGGATGCACTGCCACTGGGGCTGAAAGAGGTTTGCGGTTCTGATGGTGGGAGATGGGAGAGTTCAGCCTCTGGAGTTGCTCACACTTTCAGTAGCTCTTTAATTGATCGCAGGTGTCTTTCCTTCATATTTCTTAACTTTGCGAGAAGGATGATAAAGTTAAAAAGCCTGTTGCTTGCTCTCTGCTGCTGCTGACTCCTGGCACACCTGGTGGGACAGTGCTAGGCGGGTGCACAGAGCACGGATCACAAGCCACAAGCACCTCAGTGGGACTCTGACCATTCTCCTCCTGTCTGGGGATCTCAGTCTCTTCAGTTTCTCCACTGTGTCTAAAAATAACCTATACTACTTCACTTTCCAGAAGAAAAGTATATTTTTTCTGGGGTTTTGCTTATATCCCTCCCTACGCTAGTTTGGTGTGACTCCTATGCTGCCATCTTATCTGGACCTGCTCTGTGCTTCTTTTTTATTTTTTTTTTAATTTTTTAAATTTTTGTTTATTGATTTGAGAGTAACAGACAGAAAGAGAAAGAGGCAGAGAGAGAGAGAGAGAGAGAGAGAGAATGGGCACACCAGGGCTTCCAGCCACTGCAAACAAACTCCAGATGCATGTGCCCCCTTGTGCATCTGGCTAACATGGGTCCTGGTGAATGAAGCCTCAAACAGGGATCCTTAGGCTTTACAAGCAAGTGTTTAACCACTAAGCCATCTCTCCAGCCCTGCCCTGTCTTCTTGATTGTGGATTCAATGATACCAACCAGACTCCTGCTCTTGCCACCAAGCCTTCCTGACCATGATAGTGTATAGGCCCTGAAATTAGCCCAAATAAAAGCTTGCCTACTTTAAGTTGATTCTTGTCTGGTATTTGGAAATAATAAGGCAACTAATACATTATATGTCTGTGCATGCATCCACTTGCCTGAATGTGTGTGTGGGGGGGGGGTGGAGTGTTTGTGTGTGTGTGTGTGAGAGAGAGAGAGAGAGAGAGAGAGAGAGAGAGAGAGAGAGATCTTGACCTTTCTATTGTTTAAGTTACTGTCTTTTATCTCTACCACACTCTATGGCTCAGGGGCCACTTTAGAAAAAGTGATAGAAAGAATTAAAAGCCAAAGGAAGGGAGGAGTACTTTGCAATACTCTCTTCCAGACACAAAATGACCATGGCACTCCTGACTTCAAAATGGCTGGCACCACCTACACAAGATCTGCATAATAGCTGGGAAAAAATCATGACATCAAGATAGAAAAAAGATTCATTGGAAAGAAGAAGTAATTCATTGGAGAAGGGATTGGGGAGGAGGAAAGGGAGGACAATAGGAGGGGAATATGATTGTGATATATTGCCTATATGTATAGAGGTTGTCAATAAAAAGTTAAAAAATAGAACTGTAGAGATGGATCAGTGGTTAAAGTACCTGCATACAAAGCCTTGAGAAACTGAGTTTGATTCCCCACTACACACATAATGCCAGATGTACAAGGTGGTGCATGTATCCGGAGTTCATTTACAGTGGCTAGAGGCCCTGGTGCACCTATTCTCCCTCTCTCTCTCTCTCTCTCTCTCTCTCTCTCTCTCTCTCTCTCTCCCTCTTTCTCTCTCTCTCTCTCTCTCTCTCTCTAGTAAATAAATAAATAAAATATAAAAAATAAATAAATTTCTGTATTCAAGTAGAAGAGCAGTTTCTCTTTTGATTAAATTTATCTAGTGCATAGTAATAATGTTATCATCAACTTCATATTGAATACTTGTTATAATCATGGGAATAATCAGAAAATTGCTTAACAATGCCTTTAAATGATTAATCCCAGGATCAGGAAATTTTTTTTAAGCTCACTTTACTATCTTCTTTCAAGAGTATTTTTGGACACAGCTGAGGTATTTTCAGTATTCTCTAGGTAAGACAGTATTGAAATGCCTTCTATGCTTATAACAACCATCATGTTCACCACAGTTTAATATATATTGCATGGGAAAGTCATGCCAACAACCTACTCCACCACTGATTACCTCAAGTGAGGGTCTGACTTTTGTTGTCCTATCAAAATTTACTCATTGAAATCCTAAAGCCCAATGTCAAGATATTGGAGTTAGGCCTTTGGGCATGGTTAGGTCATGAGGACAAGTCCCTCATGAATCCACTTGGTGCCTTTATCAAAGAGACCCCAGAGAATGCCATATCTCTTTGCTGTCAAGTGAGGATACAGGTGGGCTGTCTTTGCCCTTGAAGAAAGTCCTCATTAAATTATGAATATTCTGGCACCCTCAGCTTAGACTCTCAGGCTCCAGCAGGTAAGAAATAAACTTATAAGTCACCTAACCTGTGGTGGTTTGTTATAACAGCCCAGGCCAATTAAGAACCACAGCTTTATATGTTTTAGACCCTATTTTCCCATGAAGATGTGCCTTGACCATCTCAGAAGGTTCATATGAACAGTGTATACTATACCAATGTGTGTTAGGTATGATTATCATGTACAGGTATTATGTCCTTTGCTGAAAACTGTTTTCTATATTTTGTTTACCTTAAAAGCAGGATGTGGTTGCCCATCCTTTGTGATGACGCTTTACATTCTTAAAGTTTGAATGAAGGCTGAAGAGATTCTCCAGTCCCCACATAAACCAGATGCACAGAGTGGTGCATGTGTCTGGAGTTTGTTTGCTATGGCTGGAGGCCCTTGAGCCATGTTTCTTTCTCTCTCTCTCTCTCTCTCTCTCTCTCTCTCTCTCTCTCTCTCTCTCTCTCTCTTCCTCTATTTTTCTCTGTATCTCTCTGCTTGCAAATAAATAAATTAAATTTTTAAGAAGATGTTTAGAAAGTTGAGCAAAATGAATGCCTTATTGGAATTCATAACTAAGCAGGGGTCTCACCTGCATCTACTTTGTTCCATTTACAGAGACTAAACCAAAATCATAATATATATGATTGGCTTTCAGCAGCAGCGAATCACTTTTCCTTAAAACAATGCATTCTGAGGGGACCATGAGACAAGAAAAAAGGTTTGGATGGGGTAATAAAACACACTGACATGAAAGCAGAAAAGGGGCTTTGGGAGTAAGAGGGTACTAGGAGAGACAAAGAAGGGAGGGAGCCAACAAAAACAAAATGTGGATTTAAAAATGCTATAATGAAATGTATTGCTTTGTATGCTAATTTAAAAATATAAACAAAAATCTTTTCTGGAAAGGTTCATAATTTATTGACACACCTAATAATAAAAATGTAATTCAGAGATAGCAAAGTGGTTAAAGTGCTTACCTTACAAGCATGAGGAGTTGAGTTCAATCAGCAGTAACTATGCATAAAAACCAGGCATGGTGTCACATGCCTATAATCTCTGCACTGAGGAGGCAAAGACAGGAAATACCTGGAGTTTGCTGGCCAGCCACAATTGCCTAATTGATGATCCAGACCCATGATAAACCATGTCTGAAAAAGAGGTAGATAGCATTCCTGGAGGTAACACACAAGATTGTCCTCTGGACTTAGTCAACCACACACATGTGAATAGCTATGTACACATACATATACCACACATACACATACATAAATAAATAAATAATTAGTTCACCAAAATAAACCCAGTCCTTGATATTATAGAGAGACATGGAGGTTTCTGTCTAATCTGTGATCACCAGTAACTTCAGCTGCACTGTCAAATCTAGGGCACCAATGCAAGAAGACAAATGAAGGTTCAGGGGTGTTCCAGCCAAATGGACATCCTGGCATCCTGCTATTTCACTGCAGACAGCACATTCCCCTCCCTGGTTCTGAGCAGTCATGACCCTCCTGCCCACAGAACTGCTGGCTACACTAACAAGCTTTAAAAATCAACACCATCATTTACTGTGTTTGCCATGACAAGTTGAAAGCACCACTAAACATCAGAGCTTTTAAACAGGCATGCCTAAAAGATAAAGAACATAAGCTTTCCACCTGCATCAGCTTTAATCACAGCAATAGTTTCCTTGTCATCAAAAATAGATCCAAAGACTGAGAGAGAACACACATGTAAAATGCAATAAGGACAGTGAATCTTACAAAAGCCTCCCGTAAAAACTCGACTATAGAGAGAAATGCACTGAGTAGACTAACAGAGGATCCCCTTAGTGCTATCTGTCATTGTTACTGTCTGTGCTCCACCTGGACATGGGAGGAAAGCCTCTCACAAAGGAGTAAGTAAACCAGAAGGGGAGAGCACACATGAATATTGCGTACCCCACACTGACCGAGGGTGTGCAGATAGGTGGGAACACTCACTGCCTTGGGCAAGGTTTCTAACATGTATTGTATTTTTATGCACTTCATGTCAGTACATCATAAATCACAAGATGACAAGAATGGGAGTTAAGTGGTTATTAAACCTCACCATGTGCTAAGTGCATTCAAAACATGGCAAGAGTGTTAAACTTAGAGAAATACAGTAGATCTTGCAACTTGCTTTAGTTTTTGTAATAGTGAAATCTTCTACTTTTGTAGGAAATTGCATAAAGATGTTCTGAGATGTGTTCCTCACATCAGTTGATGGTTGATATTTTTGGTCTCCATAGTCATCTGGGCATGGAAGGAGTACATTTACAACAACAACAACACACAAAAAAAAAATCCCAGAAAGTTGATCCCCAAAGATTGATGCTCAGTGAAACTATCACAGGTTTCGCTCATCTACCAGTAGCTTAACCCTAACTGCACCTCTGTTCTTCATCTGCAGAATCAAAGTGAGACCTTTATGGCAGTGCACTTCCACTGGTGATGCCTGTGAACCATCACTACATCCACTGGATAGTCCAACTTTGTTATAGGTCTGTGATGGGGTGACATAGGGGCAGCCTGGATCCCAAGGCTTCCAACATGCAATGCAGGGCATGTGACCAATTTATAGCAATATGCCTGAGAAGTTTGACAAGTGACTCTTCAAGATCTGGAACAGAATTATGTGCCTCCTCTACCAATCCAGTGTGTCCCTTTATGAAGGAAGGATGACCCAGGAGCCATGTGTCAAGAATACCAGAGCTTCTAACAGTCTGGGACCTGGATGATTGCAGGAGTAAGGTGAACAAAACAGAGACTTCCACTGAGTTTAGTCCAGGATTCATACTTGAATCTATTCTTAAGATAACCTTGTCCAAACCAACATCAAAGGGAAAAGACTCATTAACTTCCTACAAGCATGCGGATTAGTAAGGGGTCTGAATTCAACCTAGAGGAGATCATGTTTGCAAGATTTTTAGCAAATACATTCTGCTCAGTGGATATCAGTCATGCCTGCACAGTTTCCGCATGAGGACAAAACCCTAGCCAATAAGGTGGAAGAGATGGATATGGAAGTAGAGCAAACTGCAGAGGCCTGAGAGCCCATACTTTCAGAAAGCCCAGCTCCTGTCCTGGACCTTAGGACATTGCAGTACTTGAGTATCTGTGCTCTGTGCAAGAAGAGAGGTCCCTTCATGGCTGAGTGGAATTAACAAGCAGTGCACCTGGGAAGATAGGCTGATGGCTCATTATCTCTCCTTTTATCTACTGTACACTCCCACCTGGCATTAATAGTGCTTGTGCCTCTGGCTTTCTCCTTGGTGGGTACACAATATCTATATTAGTCAGGGTTCCCTGGAGGAACAGAAAAAAAAAGAATGAATATATATTGTAAAGGGGGATTTATTTAAGATGAATTTATACAATACAGGCTGGTCAGTCTAATAATGTCTATCTACAGGCTGAAGAGTCTGAGACCCTGCTAGATGCTTATCCCTGAGGCTAGATCTCTCTGGTCCATATCTGGCACTAAAGGCCTGCCTGGAGGATTCCGATAAAACTGCTGCTCTTGTGTCCACATCAGAAGGCTGAAGAAGTAGGGATTTCATGTCAGCAAAGGACAGCAGCAACAGGATAGATACACTCACCAGCAGTAGCAAGGACAACCAGGCAAGAGGCATTGCCTTTTTCTTAGAACCTTTGGTGGTTTGAATGTATGGATTAAGATTAAACTTCTGGACTGGGGAGATGGCTCAATAGTTAAGGGGCTTTCTAGGAAAGCCTAAGGACCTGGGTTCGATTCCCCAGTAGCTACATAAAGGCAAATGTACAAGGTGGCACATGTGTCTGGATTTCATTTGCAGTGGCTAGAGACTCTGATGTGGCCATTCTCTCTCTGTCTTTCTGCCTTTTACTCTCTTTCAAATATAATAAGTAAATAAAATATTTTTTTAAAAAATTAAACTTCTTAATTAAGGGACAGACATGAGGGCTCACACCTTTAATCCTAGCACTGGGGAGGCAGCAGTAGGAGGATCACCATGAGTTCAAGACTTCATAGTGAATTCCAGGTCAGCTTGGGAGTGAAATCCTACCTAAAAATCAAAAACAAAGAAACAAACAATAAAAAACCTTTCTTACTTAAATCCTTAGCAGGCAGATCCCTGCTACAGGGGGCATGTCACTTGAGGGTGGGAGGTGGGTCTTTAGTCCAGTCCTACTAGGTGTATGAAGAGGCAGACTGTGCTTTGGTTTAAATGCTCTATTGGTGCTTGATGGTTGTTGGTGTGTCTCCCTGCTAAGGATGTATATAAGTAAGCCAGATAAAACCTCTCCTGATTCTGTATGCCTGAAATAAACCCTTTCCTCCCATAAGTTACAGGCAACTACAACAAAACTCTTTACATATTGGTTGTCACTAGAAAGGCCACCCTCTCTAGGCAAAGGTCTTCTTTCATCTATTAGTCCTTCCTGGAAATGACCTCACACACCTGCCCTAAAGGTGCATCTCCTACTCATCTCCTGATCTGATCAAGGTGACATTAGTTAGCAACCATCAGATCATCTTAAGCCCACACAGTAGGGAGGAATGACCCCAAACTAAGGTCTGGAGTTCTCTAGGCTGTGCCTTCTGGGGACTGGTCTGTATTCTGTTGCTTGCTTCCTGTTATTCCTGTTCTCATAGTTTCTAACAGCAGTATGCATTTTCCAAAGGGTCTTATGGCCTCTGGGGAGATAGTCTGAAAATAACTAAATAAGCTAAATCTCTCTGAAATGGGCCAAACTGGGTTTATAATTGTTCTACCTATGCTCTGTGGCTCATGTGTGTGAAGCTGAAGAGGAAGCATCACAAGGCTGACTGTCCATGTTCCTTGCAGGTGGCATGTTCTCCTCAAGCATCTAGAATAAGTATATGTGATATTTGGTCTAGAGTCACATGGGTTGGTGGATTGAAGATCTGTGACTGCCAAAAGTTTTTGATCACTAAGGCAGTAAAGTTTCAAGAATTAAAGAGCTAGAAATTCATGTTTCATACTGCCTCTAAATAATATATTCTGATATTTCCAGGAATGATATAGGAAAGTATAACAGCCCCATGACACCTGCTTTTCTGCTTCACCCATAGCACAGCAGTCTTGGCAGACTGAGGATCCCTCATACCAATGGCATGGCCCCACTACTCTGTGAAGAGGCAATTGTCATAATGCAAACATGCATCCTTCCTATTCATTTTTTTCTTCCAACTTTTGTAATATGTAAATATGTTCATAAAATAGTGTTGTTAGGTCATTATATTTCAAGATTTTAAATTCAGTGTATGCACATCTTGGTAACTTCCTTCAAAGTAAACCATAATCAACTTAAACAAAAATATTTCTCCATAAAAACATAAATTACTAATTATTTCATGAAAACAGAACAATATTTATTTAGTGAGTTGACCTACATAGAAATATTTAACTTTCAAATAGCAAATTATATTTGGAATGCAAACCAGTTAGACAGTTGCAATGGAACCTTTCTGGGGAAAACTCTGGCCAATTCCAGGTTTTACTTTAGTTCACAAATAAAGTGTCTGCCTTATTCCATAAATAAAAGAATGTATACATCCAGCTGCCACTCATTCATTGTAAGATACAGATCTCTCATATTCCTAAGCTGACATATTTCGTTCAAGGTAAGTGGCCCTCCAATGTTCTTGCTAGGTAACAATAATATTTTCCTTACTGAGGAAAGTCAAGGACTTTTTTTTAAAGATGTATTAGTCACAGCAAAAAAACAGAATGTCATAGACATATGTTCCGACAAAAGCCCTCATGGAATTTCATGATAAGAAGACAGCATTTGCCAGCACAACCTTTCTGTCTCTAAGCTATTCCAAATGCATCAACAAACAGTTGTCATTGATGAGAGTTTATCACACAGAATTCTCTGGAGTCCCTCTTGTCTCCCAGGCTGCTCAGCAGCTTGAGACTTTATACCCCAGGAGGTACATATGTGGGAGGTACACGTGTGTCATGGGCTGTCTACCCACCCACCACTTTTCAGAGGGGTCTGAGACAGCTTGTTTCTCCTCTAAGAGTTCTATGAAGCCATTTCCACTTGAGTGAGCTGAGTTCTCTCATCTAAACTTATGCAATAAATAAACACAGTTACTTGGAAGATTTAAGAACTGAAACAAGTAGCAGCAGGGAGCTTATTGGTAAGAAATTGCTGTGGAAAGCCAAGTGTCTGTTTCCCTTTATAATTAAAACTTGCTTACCTATGCTGAGACAATCTTGCTTTCATTCATGTAGGGCTTCTGACCTAACAGGGTTCAGAATATATGAAGATTGGATGTCTTGAAAGCCTGAACACTGAGCTATTTAGCCTTTTACTAGAGTTCCTTGGAGTAGAAAGTAAGAACTGTCACTTTTGAGATTCATTGCAACAAAACAACAGTTGGAAAGCTACAAATTAAGTTTTGAAAATATCTCCTATACTGGATCTCTCCAAAGAGTAAGAAGGAAATACTTAGTGATAAGTTATAAAAACAAAGGATATAGCTAGTATTCAGTTAAGAACCATACATCAAATATAATTTTCAAACTGTAAAGCACTCTGTAAATGCCACTTCTTGTTTAAATAAATGATATAGTGTCTCCTGTAATAGGCTAAATAGAGTAGATGAACATCTCACTTTCCAAAAAGCATGTAAGATAGTGTCTTCTGTGATTGTGATGCTATGGATCAGATGACTCCCATAAATTCATGTGTTGTGAATGCTGGTTCCCTAGCTGGTGTCAATTTGGGAAGTTGGAGCCTTGCTGGATGAGGTGTGTTGTTGGGAGTGGGCTTAAGGTGTCACACCTAGCTCCCACATGCCAGAATTCAGCTCACTCTCCTGTTCTGTTCTCTCCTTTTTGTGGCAAAGGTGATGCGCAGCCTCTGCTCATGCCATGCTTTCACCTGCAAGCATGAAGCATCCCCTTGAAACTGTAAGCCAAAATAATTTTTTTCTCCAACAAATTGCTTTTGTTCAGGTACTTTATCCCAGAAATGAGAAGTGAACTGTTAAAGAAAATTGGTGCTGGTGGAGTGTAGTCATAGCAACTAGAAACCTGACTATGTGGCTTTTGTCCTTTTGGAACTGATTTGAGGGAGGAAGGTAAAAGAACTTTGATACCTTCATCAAAGAGGCATCTTTTTTTTGGAAGATTTAAAGGCATTTATTAATAGCAAATACATAATACTAATACCATCTGTTGTAAAAGGGTATGGAGAAATGGAATAAAAGGCTATATAATTGGACATACCAGATTTTGAGGATCACATGTCTATATAAAAATTCCTCCAAGTATCTATCATATAAAAAACCTGAACTTATGCAAAATGTATAGCTGCAAGAACTCACATTTCAACTGTCAATTACTGGGTATTTTTTTTATTTTTTCTCAATTTTTATTAACATCTTCCATGGTTATAAAATATCCCATGATAATACCCTTCCTCACTCTCCCCTTTGAAACTCCATTCTCCATCATATCCACTCCCCACCTCAATCAGTCTTTCTTTTATTTTGATGTCATGATCTTTTTCTCTTCTTATGATGGTCTTGTGTATATAGTGTCAGGCACTGTGAGGTCATGGATATCCAGGCCATTTTATGTCTGGAGGGAGCATGTTGTAAGGAGCCCTACCCTTCCTTTTGCTCTTACATTCTTTCTGCCGCCTCTTCTGCACTAGACTCTGAGTCTTGGAAGGTGTGATCAAGATGTTACTCAGTATTCCAGTCACTTCTTTCCAGCACAATGTTACCTTCTGAGTCGTCCCAAGGTCACTGCCATCTGACAAGAGAAGATTCTCTGCCCAAAGTGAGAGTAGCATTAATATAAGGGTATGAGAATTAAGAGAAGTACTTACTGGGCAGTTTGATAAACATAGTATATACATTTATCCAGACATCAGCAGATGTTACATCCTAGGGCTCATGACTACCCCTGTTTTAAGTTTTCAGTATCAGAGATGTATTCCCTCCAATGGAGAAGCCCTCCAGTCCAATTATAGGGCAATTGGTTTCCATCATGATAAACGTTCCATTATTGCACCCATTGGTTCATTTGGCCTGGCTAGCCAAATATAAGGCTTGCAGCATCCACTGTTGAGTATCTTCCCTGGTGGTATTTCTTTCTCCCACTGAACTGCATGTAGAATGGCTTCTTCCAGATTTCTGTCAGCTGTCTACATGGAGGAGGTTGTCAGCTCAGTTCTAGCAGGATTTCTCAGTGGCCTTGCAGCCCAAGTATGTTGAATCTTCAGCAATAGGGTCTTACCATCTATTCCTGGTGGGAAACCAAGGGCCTCGAGAATGGCCTATAATGTTTTGGAGGCATCAGGGTCCTCCTTGGCCAACAAATCACTGGAGGATATCCCATCCTGGGCACTGAAAATTTTCTAGCAACAATCGATGGCTCCTTAGTGTTCCATTGTCCAAAAACAGAAAATTCCATATGATTTATTTATATCATCTCGAATTTTGATTAGCTCTCCCTCCGCCTTTCCTTTACTCAATCTCTTCCCCTGACCTCACTTTGGGCTTTTTCACCCCCGTTAATCTATTCTTCTACTTACATATATACAAACATCCTATTAAGTACCCCCCTCCCTTCCTTTCTCTTCCGGTTATATCTATTTTTTAGCTTACTGGCCTCTGCTACTTAATTTTTTCTTCTCAAGCAGATGCCCAATCGTCTGTAGCTAGGTTTCACATATGAGAGAGAACATGTGGCACTTGACTTTCTGGGCCTAGGTTACCTCACTTACTATAATCCTTTCCAGATCCATCCATTTTCCTGCAAATTTCATAACTTCATTTTTCTTTACTACTGAGTAGAACTACGTTGTATAAATGTGCCATAACTTCATTATCCACTCATCAGTTGAGGGACATCTAGGCTGGTTCCATTTCCCAGCTATTATGAACTGAGCAGCAATAAACATGGCAGTGCATGTATTTCTAAGGTATTGAGATAAGTCCTTAGGATATATGCCTAGGAGTGCTATAGCTGGGTCATATGGTAGATCAATTTTTAGCTATCTTAGGAACCTCCATATTGATTTCCACAATGGCTGGACCAGATTGCATTCCCACCAACAGTGTAGAAGGGTTCCCCTTTTTCCACATCCCCACCAACATGTATGATCATTTTTTTTTTTCATGATGGTAGCCAGTCTCACAGGAGTGAGATGGAATTTCAACATAGTTTTAATCTTAATTTCCCTGATGACTAGGGATGTAGAATAATTGTTAGATGCTTATAAACCATCTACATTTCTTCTTTTGAGAACTCTCTATTTATCTCCATAGCCCATTTTTAATTGGCTTGTTTGATTTCTTATTATTTAATTTTTTGAGTTCTTTGTCTATCCTAGATGTTATTCATCTATCAGCTATATAGCTGGCAAAGATTTTTTCCCATTCTGTAGGTTAACTCTTTGCTTTATTCAAAATGTCCTTTGTAGTACAAAATCTTTGTGATTTCATGAGGTCCCAGAGGTTAATCTGTGGTTTAATTGCCTGACAAATTGGGGTTACATTAATAAGTCTTTGCCAAGACCAATATGTGGAAGGGTTTCCCTACTCTTTCCTCTAGCAGTTTCAGAGTTTCAGGTCTGATGTTAAGGTCATTAATCCATTTGGACTTAATTCTTCTGCATAGAGAAAGAGAAGGATCTATTTTCATCATTCTACAGATGCATATCCAGTTTTTCCAGCACCATTTGATGCAGAGGCTGTCTTTTCTCCAGTAAGTATTTTTGAAATTTTTCATGAATATCAGGTGTCTATAGCTACCTGGACTTACAACTGGGTCCTCTATTCTATTCCATTGATCTACATGTCTTCTTTTGTGCCAGTACCATGCTGTTTTTGTTACTATGGCTCTATAGTATAGGTTAAAATCAGGTATGGTGTAACCACCAGCCTTATTTTTGTTGCTCAGTATTATTTTAGATTTTAGTGGTTTTTTGTGATTCCAAATGAAAGTTTGTATTGTTTTTCTATTTCCTTGAACAATGCCATTGGAATTTTAATGGGGATTCCATTAAATGTGCAGGTTGCTTTGGGTAAGATTGCCATTTTCAAAATATTGATTATTCCAATCCAGGAACAAGAGATATTTCTCCATTTCCTAGTGTCTTCTGCAATTTCTCGCCTGAGAGTTTTATAGTTTTCATTGTAGAGATCTTTTACTTCCTTCATTAGGTTTCTTCCAAGGTACTTTATTTTCTTTGATGCAATTGTGAATGGAAATAATTCTCTGATTTCAACCTCTGTGTGATTCTTTTTAGCTTATACGAAGGCTACTGATTTCTGTGTATTTATTTTGTATCCTGCTACATGGCTGTAGGTTATTATCAGCTCTATCAGTTTGCTGGTAGACTCTTTAGGGTCCTTTATATATAGAATCATGTCATCTGCAAATAATGATAACTTGATCTCTTCCTTTCCAATTTGTATCCCTTTTATGTGCGCCTCTTCCCTTATTTCTATGGCTGAGACTTCCAGAACTATATTAAATAAAAATGGGGACAGTAGACACCCTTGTCTTGTTCCTGATTTTAGTGGAAAAGCTTCCAGTTTTTCCCCATTTAGTAAAATGTTGGCTGTAGGTTTGTCATAAATAGCCTTTATATTGAGATATATTCCTTCTATTCCCAGTCTCTGTAGGACTTTTACCATGAAGGGATGTTGGATTTTGTCAAATGCTTTCTCTGTGTCTAATGAGATGATCATGTTATTTTTGTCCTTTGGTCCATTTATATAATGTATTACATTTATTGATTTGCATATGGTGTACCAACCTTGCATCTCTGGGATACTTGGTCAGGGTGAATGATCTTTCTGATATATTATTGTATTATGTTTACCAATATTTTTTGAGAATTTTTGCACCTATGTTCATGAGGGACTTTGGTCTCTAATTTTCTTTTTGTCTTCTATTGTTGCCTGGTTTTGGTATTAGGCTAATGCTGGCTTCATAGAAGGAGTTCGGTAGGATTCCTTCTTGTTCTATTTTATAGAAAAGATTAAGAAGCCATGGTGTCCTTCTTTCCTGAAGGTCTGGTATAATTCAGCAGTGAATCAATCTGGGCCTGGGCTCTTTTCAGTTGGGAGATTTTTTTTTTTTTTACTTTTTTATTTATTTATTTGAGAGTGACAGACACCCAGAGAAAGACAGAGGGAGAGAGAGAGAGAATGGGCGTGCCAGGGCTTCAAGCCTGTGCAAACGAACTCCAGACACGTGCGCCCCTTGTGCATCTGGCTAACGTGGGATCTGTGGAACTGAGCCTTGAACCGGGGTCCTTAGGCTTCACAAGCAAGCGCTTAACGGCTAAGCCATCTCTCCAGCCCTAGTTGGGAGATTTTTGATAACTGCTTGGATCTCCATGCTTGTTATAGGTCTATTTACATGATTAATCTCACCTTGATTTAATTAAGGTAGGTCATATAAATCAAGGAAAACATCCTTTTCTTTCAGATTATCATACTTAGTAGAGTGTATGCTTTTATAGTATGTCTTATGATTTTTTGAATTTCTCTGGTATCTGTTGTGATATTACATTTTTCATCTCTAATCTTATCAATTTTTGTCTCTTCTCTCTTTCTTTTGGTCAGATTTGCTAAGGGTTTATCAATCTTTTTTATCCTTTCAAAGAACCAACTCTTTGTTTCATTGATTCTTTGGATTGGTTTTTTTTGGTTTCTATTTCATTAATTTCTGCCCTAATTTTTATTAATTCTTCCTGTTTACTGATTTTTGGTTTGTGTCATTCTTCTTTTTCCAAGGCTTTATGATGATGCATTAGGTTGTTTACTTGCAACCTTCCTAATTTTTTAATATAAGTCCATAAGCTATAAATTTACCTCTTAGGACTGCCTTCATTGTGTCCCAGAGGTTTTGATATGTTGTGTTCTCATTATCGTTTGATTCCATAAACTTTTTTGTTTCCTTCTTGATATCTTCATTGACCTATTCATCATTTAGTAGTGTGTTGTTTAGTTTCCATAAATTTGTGTATGCTCTGTAGCTTTTCTTGCTATTGATTTATAGTTTGATTCCATTGTGGTTAGATAGAATGCTAGGAATTATTTCAATTTTCCTGTATTTGTTAAGATTTGCTTTGTGTTCTAATATATGGTCTATTTTGGAGAATGTTCCATGTGCTGCTGAATAGAATGTATATTCTGCAGCATTTGGATGAAATGTCCTGTATATATCTGTTAGGTCCATTCCTTCTATGACCTCATTTAGTCCAGATGCCTCTGTGTTTATTTTTCCCAGGATGACCTGTCAATTGATGAGAGTGGCATGTTGAAGTCACCCACTACCATTGTATTTGGTATCAGCTGTGACCTTAATTGTAATGTGTTTGTTTGATGAACCATATGTTAGGTGCATATATGTTTAGGATTGTAATGTCCTCTTGTTGGATTGTGCCTTTATTCAATATAAAGTGACCTTCCTTATCTTTCTTAAGTAATGTTGGACTAAAGTCTACTTGTCAGATATTAGGATATCAACCCCTGCTTGTTTTCTAGGTGTGTGTGCTTCTTTTACTTCAGCACGGAGGATTCTTTCAAGTATTTTCCTGGAGCTGGTTTTGTCTTCAAATACTCCTTTAGCTTGCTTTTGTCATGGGATGTCCTTATTTCTCCATCTATTTGAATGGATAGCTTTGCAGGATAAAGTAACCTTGGTTGACAGTTGTTATCTTTCAGAACTTGAAATACATCACTCCAAGCCTCTGGCTTTTAAAATTTGTGTTGAGTAATCTGGTGTAATCCTGATGAGCTTGCCTTTGTAGGTAACGTGATTTTTCTCTCTAACAGCTTTCAATATTTTTTCTTTGGTTTTTGTTTTTGGTAGTTTGATTATAATATGGCAAGGAGAGGTTCTTTCCAGGTTTTGCCTGGCTGGTGTTCTAAAGGATTCCTGTATCTGCATTGGCACCTCTTTCTCAATTTTGGGGAAGTTTTATTCTATGATTTTGTTGAACACACCTACTATGCCTTTGGAGTGAAATTCTCTCCTTCTACTATGCTCTGAATTCCATTTGTTCTTTTCATGTGTCCTAAATATCTTGAAATTCCCATTCATACTTTTCTACTAGTTTGTCTTTCTCTTTGTTGGCCTGTATGAGATCTGCCATCTTGTCTTCTAGCTTAGATATTCTGTCCTCTCCTTCATCCATTCTAATAGTGATATTTTCTACAGAGTTTTTTATTTCATTACCTGTGTTCTTTATTGCTAGTAATTCTAACTGGTTTTTCTTTGTTATTTCTATTTCCTTATTTATGTCTAGTATTGACCTCTTTGTTTCATTAAATTGGCATCTTTTGTCTTCTTTGATTCCTTTGATTTCTTCTTTGATTTCTTTGAACTTGAACATATTTATAATCATTCTTTTGAAATATTTCTCAGGTATTTCCTCTAACTCATTCTCACTGGAGGTCATTTCTGATGCATTAGTACTTTTTGATTGATTTATATTGTCTTGATTTTGGTGTTTCTTGTGTTATAATGTATATATTTTTGCATTCTGGATTATTTAATGGATTTTCTAGTTAGCTGGGTATTATTAGATCTATCAATCAATATGATGTCATATATCTTCAGGATAGGATCTTAAGGCATTAGGTGTGGCTCTCAAGGCTCTCAGAGGGTGTTGGGTTTGCCTGCTATTAGAGTATTCAAGTAGGCTGAGTGGTACAAAATACAAATAGTTTCTCCAATTTAACTAAACAATGTACACTTTCAATGAAAATATTACAGAGTATTTATCCAAGAGTAGGTATTATGACAACCAGATCCTGTCTGTCCCTTAGGCTGTGTGTTTCCCCACCCATTACCTTAATCCTGACAACAAGGAGGTTAAGATTTCTGGTCTGTTGAGGGTTCCAAGTCAGCTTGTGACCCTGTGAGACCCTTCCCTAATGTATAATGGAAGAGGAAACAAAGCCACTATAAACCAAGAAGCAACAAATGATAAGCCCAAAATACAGCTTACTTAAGAATGGCAACTCTGACCATCCATCAGAATTAACACATAATTTGCCCTGACATGGAAGGTTCAATTAGCACTTCTGGTTCAGGCCTATATACCAGGTTTATTAGGTGGGTACTGACCTGGTGTAATCCCAGTTAACTTTTGGGATGATTATCTTCTCAGTTATGCTGAGCTCCTGCTTGGGTCCTTCTTTGGTATGCTGTGGATTCAAATAGGCTGGGTGAGTCACTGGATCACTGCTCTGTTCACCTGAGCTGGGCACTGGTGGTGGGGGAGGGCAGATTGCCGATGCCGGCTCTAGTTCTCTTGCTGGTTCACATGCTCTTCTACCTTGTGATCTGCTCCTCTGTTGTTCACGGCCATTCTCCCTTCATGTTTCTTGAGTTTGCGGAGAGCTCCGGTGTCAGGAGAAAATCCCCTCACCTGGCTTTTCCTATAGCTCAAGCTGAGCCTGGCATCTGCGGTCCCACGGACCTGGCACCAGTGCTGCTGGAGACACTTCTGCCGGCCTGTGTGGACTCTGTATGCTCTGGATCTCTCCTACTTCTCCACTGCCATTTCAATTTCCTATACACCTCACTTTTTAGTAAAAGTGTGGATATTGCTGGAATGTTTTTGGCTTTTTCACCCCTAGGCTGCTTTAACATGGTATCTATGCTGCCATCTTAACTGGAAGTCCCCTAAGAGGCATCTTGAAGTGCTCTTAGCACAGCTTGACAGACCATTCTGGTGAGAGAATAAAACCTAAATGCACACTGGGTGTGGAGGCACATGCCTTTAATCCCTTGGGGAGGCAGAGGTAGGATGGTCATCATGAGTTTAAGGCCACCCTGAGTCTGCATAGTAAATTCCAGGTCAGCCTGAGCAACAGCAAGACCCTACCTTGAATACCCCTCTCAAAAAAAAAAGTAAGACTTAAATGCAAAAATAACTGTAGAATGTGCAGGCTTGGCTCCTGAAAGGAAGAAAAAGTTTTTTCCAGACTAGGCTAGATGCAGTTTGTGTGAGAGGCTTTCTCTGCTCTTCCTATGCCCTGAGAACTTGAGCAGGGCTGAATTTAGAAGAATTGCATTGGTGTGAGAAGAAGGGCATGGCACAGAAAGGATTAAAGTTTCAGACTAGAGACAGTAGTTCCTATTCAATTGTGATTATTGGAGAGACTACCAGCATTGAGATTGGGACAGCTGTTCTGCATTGGGAAAGCAGAAAAATTGCTGGCTGTTTGGAAAGTAGAAGGCCTAAATATTCAATGTTCTGTTTTTCTAAGTTGGCTTTACATATCCCTAGATTAACAAATTTGATAGCCCACCTAGTACTATGGGAGTATAACAAATGCAGGAAAGAAAGGGACATTACATGTGAGACACGGTTTTCATGGGATATGAATGTATGGTTCCAGATGATGGCAAATTGGGAGGTGAAGCCTTGTTGAATGTTGTTGGGGGCAGGGATAGGGGTATATAACCAGCTCTCTCTTGCCAAAACACAGTCCATGCATGCTACTGTTGCTGTTTTCCACTTGCCATAGCAGCCTCTGTTCATTCCATGCTTTCCCCTGCCACCATGAAGCTTCCCCTTTTGACTATAAGTCAAAACAGAAACTTCCCTCCAATCAGCTGCTTTTGATCAGGTGCTGTATCCCAGTAACAAGAAGGTAACAATAGTGGTCTATATTTTTTTCTGAACATAAACTTATAAGTTTGTTTTTATTAGAGTTATAAAAAGAAAGACACCCTTATCATGGACTTCTGCCTTATTTCTGTTAGCAACTAACCTTGTATTTCAAAGCCTCACCTTCTGGGAAAATAGAGTCACTGAAACAAGTGTGCTCCTTACCCTCACCACCAGGGGTGAGATGCACAAACCATAGGAAACAAGCCTTTCCAGACTCAACTCTCAGACTTCTGGCCATGGAGGACCTCCTCTTTGAGCATTGTTTAACTTAATTAGCAACAAATAACCTGATGTGATGCCCACATAAGTACAATAGTGGTACACAGCCATGGTGAGGAACCATTTGCTCTTGATTTGGCTAACTGATCCACTCAGTGGTACTAGACTCATAGCTGGAGCTGGGAAACAAGTCATAACCATACCCAAACACAAGCCCACTCTACAATATCAAGCTACCATCAATCATGGGGTATAAGAGGGCCTACACCTATCATACTGTCTATCAAAAAAGTAAGTGTTATCTCAATTCTCCGGGTGCTAACTTACTCTCCGTTGGAGAATCTGCTTCTCTTTTCCAGATAGATGCAGATCCTAAGAAGAGAGCTGCCCCAAGATATCTCAAAAGGGGCCCAGCTGAAACTAAGGACAACTGGCGAAACAAGCAAGGGTGATGTTTTCCTGTGAACCAGATACCAGCACAAAGGGGAAGGAGACCAACGCAGAGAAAAATCAACTCCTACCAAATCAGAGAACCAGAGCCTCAGAGGCCCCCAACACCTCAGCACTGAAGCAGACCAAAAATGAACCCAACATGGCTCAGGGAAATTTTGCGGAAGAGAGCAGGAAAGAATGTCAGAGTCACATGTTGGGTCATGATTTGCAGAGTCATTTATCATACCAATAACTGGGGGCTAACTCCACAATGCACGACCCATTTTCATCAACAAGGAGGGTCCAATGGGAGGGGGTAGATCACAGATGAGCCTAAACAATGGTAGCAAACTGCCTGTATTTACTGAAAAGAAAACTAATAAATTAAATTTCTAAAAAAAGGGGGGGGGCTCGAGAAATCGCTTAGCAGTTAAGCTCTTGTCTGTGAAGCCTAAGGATGCCAGTTCAAGGCTCCTTTCACCAAGACCCATGTTAGCCAGATGCACAAGGGGGAACACACATCTGGAGTTTGTTTGCAGTGGCTGGAGGCCCTGGCAAGCCCATTCTCTCTCTCTCTCTGCCTCTTTCTCTCTCTGTCACTGTCAAGTAAATAAAGAAAAATGATAAACAAAAAAAAATTTTAAACACATAAAAACAAACCAACAACAACAAAAAAGAATTTTCAACAAAAACATAGAAGAGAATTTCCCAACCTGAGGGAAGAAAGGCCACTACAGATATAAAAAGCATTTAGAACACTCAATAGACAAGAAATAACCTCCCCTCATCACATATAGATAAACTAAACACACACACCAAAGAAAATATATACAAAGCAGCAAAAAAGAAGCATCTAGTTTCTTACAAAGTCAAGCCTACCAGAATAACAACCAATTTCTCAACAAAAACTTTCAAAGCCAGATCTTGGAATGATGTATTTCAAGCTCTGAAAGACAACTGCCAACATGGATTACCATATCTATCAAAGCTGTCTGTCATAATGGAAGCAGAGAGAAGAACTTTCCATGATATAAATGGGCTAAAGGAATATAAGGAAACTAAGTCAGTTTTACAGAAAATACTTGGAGAAGTCCTTCAGACTACAGAAAAGGAAAAGCACAAATAAGAGTCCATAGCAAAAAAAAAAAAAAAAAAAAAAATGCACATGCTGGAATTATCAATGCAAGAGAGGAACAGAAAAACATCAGCCACCAGAAAATCAATAAAAATTATTTTCAGTAATACATTCAATAGTATCAATTTCCCAATCACAAGTCACAGGCCAGTAAAGTTAAATGGCAAGATCCTTCTGTTTGTTGTCTCCAAGAAGTTTACCTCTTAATAAAATACAGATGCTAACTTAGGGTAAAAGATATAAAACAGCATTTTATCCTGATGTGGCTGCTTTAATATCTGACAGGATAAAAAGTAAGGCAAACTTTAGTCAGAATAGATAAAGAAGGTCACTTTATACTGATTAAGGGAATGATCCAACAAGTAGACATTGCAATTCTAAACATATATGCACCAAATATAAGTGTACCTGATTTGATTAAACAAACACTACTAGATGTAAAGTCACAGATTAACCAATCACAATAGTAGTGGGTGACAAGTACTCACTCAAACAAACTGATGGATCATCCATCAAAAAAAAGTAAATACAGAAGCATCAGGATTAAATGAAATGAAATCATAAAACAAACAGACATTTACAGAGCACTCAGAATACTCCATCTAAATACTACAAAATACACACTCTTTACAGCAGTACACAAAACCTACCTTAAAATACATCATATTCAGGCTGAAGAGATAGGTCAGCAGTTAAGGAATTTGACTGCAAAGCCTAATTAGCTGGGTTTGATTCCCTAGTACCCATGTAAAGCCAGACGCACAATATGGCACATGTATCTGGAGTTAATTTGCACTGGCTCAAGACCCAGGCATGCCAATTCTCTGTCTCTCTTCTTCTATCTCTGTCTCTGCTTGAAAATAAGTAAGTAAATTAAAAAACGTATCATATTTTAGGACACATAGCAAATCTTAAAAAATACAGGAAGACTGAAATACTACATTATATTATATATGAGTATGCTGGGATAAAACTACTAATCAAATTTTATAAAGACCATAGGATGTACACAAACTCATGGAAATTAAACAATACATGATTGAAAAATGGTTCATGGAAGAAATCAAAAAAAAAAATTCTAAAATCAAATGACAATGAAAATACAACATACCAAAACCTATGGGATACAGTGAAGGCAGTCTTAAGAGGGAAGTTTATAGCTTTAAGTGCTATAGTAAATTAGAGAATAAATTAGAGAGATCACAAATAGATAACTTAATATACACCTTAATGGCCAGGAGAAAGAAGAACAAGCCAAACTGAAAATCAGTAGATGAAAAAAAAAAATAATGAAGATGGGGGCAGAAATTAATGAAATAGAAACAAAAGTATGCAAAGATTCAAAGACAAAAAGACCTGGTTCTTCATGAGGATAAGCAATATTTCCTGTAAAAGCAAACCTGCTCAAGTCCTCATAACGAAGCAGAATATGAAGCCTCTCACACAAACTGCTTCCAGCCCAGTCTTGACAAAGTTCTTTTTCCCCTCATAAGCAACACCTCTGTAGTCCATAGTTCTTTATGCATTTAGGTCTTTCAAATTCTGACCATAATGTTCCATCAAATACTGACAGTAGTGCAAGGCATCTCTTAGGCCAAGGTTTCAAAAATCCTTCTCCATTCTTCCTGCAAATTACTTACTAAAATTCAAACCCAAATATTCAGGTTTCTAGTATCAATGACACCACTCCACTGGTACCAATTTTCTTCTATAGTTACCTGCTTATTAGTGGGACAAAGCTCCAAACCGAAACCAGTTTGTGAGAGGAAAAGTTTTATTTTGGCTTACAATCTTAAGGAGATGCTTTATAATGGCAGGAGACAGCAGGGCATGTCCAGAGGCTGGAAATCATCTCTACCATAGCAGATGGTGAAGAGCAGTAGAAGAGTGAGCAAATTCTGTAAGAAGTAGCTGGCTATATCACCCTTAAGCCCATCCTCAACAACAAACCTCCTCCAGCAAGGTTCCCCCTCCCAACTTGCCATCATCTAGGGACCAAACATTCAGAATGCATGGGTTTGGGGAGGGGGGTTCTAATACTACCACACAGAATTGGGAGACCTCTACTTTAAAACACTCAAGAGAAAAAAAAAATGGGCTGGAGGAGTGGCTTACTTATTAAACCATTTGCCTGCAAAGCCAAAAGACCCTAGTTTGATTCCTCAGGACACACATTAGCCAAATGAACAAGGGGGCACATGCATCTGGAATTTGTTTGCAGTGGCTAGAGGCCATGGTACACCCATTCTTTCTCTCTCTCTCTCTCTCTCTCTCTCTCTCTCTCTCTCTCTCTCTCATAAATAAATAAAATGAAATATTTTTAAAAGGAGAAAAAAAGCAAGAGTGCTGTTTTCCTGATGAACTGGATACCAGCACAAGGGGGAGGGAGACCAACACAGAGATAAATCAACTCCTACCAAATCAGACAGCCAGAGCCTCAGAGGCCCCCAACACCTCATCACTGAAGCAGACCAAAAATTAACCCAACATGGCTCAGGGAAATTTTGTGGAAGAGGGGTGGAAATAATGTCAGAGCCACATGTTGGGTCATGATATGCAGAGACATTTATCTTACTCATAACTGTGGGCAATCTCCACAATGCATGACCCATATACCTCAACAAGGAGGGGCCAATGGGGAGGGGTTAAGTCACGGATGAGCCTAATAATGGTACCAAACTGACTGTATTTGCTGAATAGAAAACTAATTAATAAAAAGAAAAGAAAAAAAAAGAGGTAGAAAAAGTAAATAAAAAGAGAGTACCAGTGAAGAATCTGGATGCTGGTCTAGGCTGTTTAATCTTCTTCTTGTTCCTCCTGCAGGCCCCCTTCATAAGGTATCTCAAAGCCTTCATCTTTGTGTTTACGTAATACATGGAGGTGTATGTAAAGACTGAATTGAATTTTAAGCTAATGTGGAATCTTGGCAGAGAACATTTTAATAAATAAATGCCGTAAGAGTATTTATAAAAACTAAATGACAAGAAATAAAACAACCCAATCATAAATGTACTATAGAATCAAATAAAGAGTAAAGAAGTCTCAAAAGAAGAAATGAAGAAAGAAAGAAAGGAAAGAAGAAGAAATAAATGCAAATGGCCAGTAAACAACTAAAAATATGTTCTCTATCCTTTGCCATCAGGCACATGCAAATTAAAATTACCTTGAGATTACATCTCACTCCTTTTAGGATGGCTATAATCAAGAAATCAAATGACAATAAATGCTAGCAAGTATGTGAGGGAAGAGGAACCCTTATACATTGTTGGTGGGAATGAAAATGGGTAGAATCATTATGGAAAACAATGTGGAGGTTTCTGAGACAATTAAAAGGAGACAATCCATGGTATCCAATTATACCACTCCTGGCATATATAGTAAGACTCTGCATTGTACTAGAAAGATGCTTGCTCATCCATGATTATTTCTGCTCTGTTCACAATACCTAGGAAATGGAATAAGCCTAAATGCCTGTAAACTGATAAATGGATAATTAACATGTGATCATATATATCTATGGATTTTATTCAGCTATAAAAAAATGAAATTTGTGAAAGTGGCTAGATGTGGAAAAGTTTACATTAAGTGAGGTAACCAAGGTTCAGAAACTCAAATGCCACATGTTCTTTCTCATATGCAGATTGTAGCTTCACATTTTTTATTTGTATGTGAGTTGGAGTAAGAGTCAGTAATAGAGTCCCGGAAGCTAGAAGGGGGCCATGATGGAGGTAAGGAAGGACTTGGTGGGGAGGATAGCATATATGTAAAGTGAGGGTAGAATACTGGGATGGAATGCCCTAAGTATCGTCAAGTGATGGGGTGCCAACTAGGTGTACATGGAAGAAGGGTTACACAAAACTAAAGATGCTATGAATAAGCCATCTGGAAACCTACCTTTTTGTTAGGCTAATTAAAATATGTAAGCTTAAAAAGAGGATAAATTTTGGGTAGAAATACTCTGTGGGGGTGGATAATGCTATACCCAGAAGCCATAGGTAATTACAGAATATTTTTTAGTGGCACTATTGGGATACCTCCCTATGAGCTGTTGGTCAAGAAGACCCCTGATGCCCACTGCCAACAATATCCTATTGCCAATGCAGTTGATTTCCCATCAGACCTAGATGGTAAGACCCTATTGCCAAAGATATCACATGCTGCAAATGCAAGGCACTGAGAAATTCAAGCTAAAACTAAATTGAAAGATGTCTCTTTGTTGACTAGTCATGATGCTCAAGTCTTAACCACTAGTGGATGCCACAAGCTACACAATCAACCATCCAGAAAAGACATGCCCACTAATGCAATTGTGCTATGTCTGTTATAGGGGTAACCAATAGTTTTCTGATTGGATTTGAAACCTGCTCCATGGGAGGGAAATCATGCCTGATACAAAAAAATTTATAAAATAGTCTATGTCTGGGAAGGTCATAAACCCTACTGTTTGACTACATGGATATATTATTCTCACCAAATTGGCCTCTAAATGTTTATGTCTATGCCCATATACTAGTACTTATCTCACTTTTGGTTAGAGAAGTTTCTCTATTTAGAATACAGTGACACTGGGGGTGCTCAAAACATATGATAGTGTGAAGAAGTGACAGTTGAGTGTCCATTACTTAATAAGGCATCTCTAATACAATCTCCAGTGACTCAAGTATTATAGAAGAGATGGTATAAATAATGCAAAAACCATAGAATGGGGAGGAGTGCTTTGAAATACCGTCTTCTAGACATGAAGTGATCATTACATTCATAATCTCACAGCAGCTGGTGTACCTGCACAGGGCCTGCATATCATTGGCTCATCAACATGTTGTCATGATGAGGGCCAAAAAGAAAAGGAAGGCATTAAAATAGAAGAAGGAAAGTATAAGGGAGTAATGGAGGGGGATGGGGAAGGGGCGACAAAAGGTGGTATGAAGGGATTATGTAAGATTTTTTATTAAGTTTTTCTTTTATAAAAATAAAGACAAAGAAGAAAGTTTGCTGTGACTGTCAGTGCTAGGCTGAGTATTCACATCCTCAAGTGTGATTATCTCCATCCTTTCAATCTTGCATTCAATCACAAATAATACTTCTACTGAGTCTTTCAAAGTGGATACTTCTCATACTCTTTAATTCATCCAAGTTTCTTTGGAAAGTACTACGTATTTAGTGGATTCCTAGACTTTTCAGGGAATTCAGGCTTACAAGGACCATTACTCCCATGCTACCTCCTAGCACTCTGTCATCTCATAGTCTCCCTCAGCTGAGAAAACATACCTGTCAACCTAATTAGAAATTCCTTAAAGGAATAAAATGCAATTTGGTACAATGCTTGGGCTCTGTCACTATGCATCAACATTACTGGGCCCACCAAGTTCCAGGCTACAAGCTGCATATTCAGACTCTTTGCAGCATTTAGAAATGTCAAGAGAACATTGTTTTAGGGTGCCTCCCAATATAAAACCAACAAATGGACATAAACTCTGTTTGCCAGGCTATACATAGATGAGTATCAGCCTCAGTATACCTGGGCCTTCAGATACAGAAAAAAAGGAGTTTAGTAGTCAGAGAAGATTATAGAAGTATAACTCTTTCATATTCCAAAATATAATACATTCTCAGTATAGAAATGTAGGTTCAAGCAGAAGGAAAGTTAAGTATATTCATCATACTAGACAAAACCTGCATTGGCACATCAGCATTTCAGACATATTTTGTAAATGTTCACAAAGATATATTCTCACCAAAATAGGATTGTAATAAAAATAATGTTTTATAACCCATTTTCCCATTTCTTAACACATAACTTTCTGAACAAGCATATCAATAAATATTCATCTATAAAACTTTAAATTGTTGATTATGCTTCAGCGTGTAAGTGGGCCATGCATGTTTATTTAATCACTTCCACATCATTAGATTCCTAGGAAACCCCTAATTTCAAGTATTGTATATGAGGTAAAATTGCTCTAGTCATGAAACACATGTGTATGTGTATGTGGTGTGTGCACATGGATGCATCTTAATGTTCAGGGGGGCTCATTCATGTGTGTTTGGATGGCCAGAGGACTAACTCAACCTCATGTCTTAACTACAGGAATAATATCCACCTTTTTTGAGACATGGTTTCTCATTGGTCTCAGTTTCACCAACTGGACTACATTGGCTAGTCAGGGAGACCCAGGGATCCTCCTGTCTCCACCACCCCAATGCCAGGATTACAGGCACATGCCACAACAACTGGCTTTTTTTTTAAACATAGGTACTATGGATCAACCCCAAGCCTTCATGGTTGTGAGGCAAGTACTTTACTTACTAATCCATCTCCCCAGCCCCATTACTAACACTTCTGATGGCTAAATTCTTCTCCAGAAAATCTGAACCATCTCACAATACTGCCTAACCAAAGGTGGGCTAGCTCATCTCCATACCTGGAAAGGATTATGTTCACAATTATCAAAATTGTAAGTAAAAATTTATAACCTTACTGGCTTCATTCTCTTTTGTTTAATCAGAAGCCAGATTAAAACTTTCTTTCCTATTTGTACTATTTAGTAGAACTGCATCATGGTAGAGCCTTACCACATAGTGCACACTCCAAGTGACAGCAAACTTGTACCCACAGTGTCTTCTATAAGTTTAGAGTCACTAACAAGATAAGACCATGGCTGCAGTGATAGCTCAGCAGTTAAAGCACTTGTCACTTCCCTGTGAAGCCTAAGGACCCAGGTTTGATTCCCCACTAGAGATATAATCCAGATGCATAGCGTGGAGATGGTTCTGGCGTTTGTTCACAGTGGCTAGAGGCCCTGGCATGCCCATTCTCTCTCTTTTCTTTCTCTCTCTCTCCATATAGTCTCTCTCTCATAAATTTTATGAGGAATTGCTTAGTGGTTAAGGCATTTGCCTGAAAAGCCAAAGGACCCAGGTTCAATTCCCCAGTTAGCCAGAAGCACAAGGGCCGCACATGTCTAGAGATCATTTGCAGTGGCTAGAGGCCTGAGGTGCCCAGTCTCTCTCTCTCTCTCTCTCTCTCTCTCTCTCTCTCTCTCTCTCTCTCTCTCTCTCTCTCTCCCTCCCTCCCTCTTTCTCTGTCAAATAAATAAGTAAATAAAAATTTAAAAATAAAATAAATTATGTATATATATAGTTTTTTTAAGGTAGAGTCTCATTCTTGCCCAGGCTGACCTGGAATTAACTATGTAGTCTCAGGGTGGCCTCTATCTCACAGTGATCCTCATACCTCTGCTTCCCAAGTGCTAGGATTAAAGGTGTGTACCACCATGCCCAGCTATAAATAATTTTTAATTATTTTTTTAGAAAGGTAAGAACCATGACACTTGTTAGGTCTATCACAGACTCCATAACTTCTTAGAAGCATGAAAAGTATTCATTTAGGTATTTATTTAAGGATGTTTGAAGTACTAAAATGGTATATATTTTTTGAGACAAGATCTTGTATAGCTTGGGCTGGCCTTAAACTCACTATGTAACAAAGGACTACTATAAACTTCTGATATTCCTGTCTCCACCTCCAAAGTATGGAATTACAGGCTTGTATTGCCTGATTTGTGTAGTGGTCAGGATCAAAGCCTTTATGTATGCTAAACAAACATCCTATCAACTGAGCTATATACTCAGTCCTAAAATGACATCTTTAATGAGTTCTGATGATGGAAACAAATACTACAACTTTTACATGTTGAATTGTATCCCCATGAATTGCATCCCAGCTGAACAGACCCAAGATCATGGGTCAAGAAGATTTTCTCAGTTGAACAAAATGTGAACCTATTCTCTTCCTTTCTTTCTTTTTTGTGTGTGCTATGTATAGTGATGTGTGTGTAGTATGTTTATGTGTGTGTGGATGTGCATGCCCAACTATATGGGGGCTAGGAAATTGAACTCCATGTAGTCTCAGACCCTCTCAAGCCATCATCACGCTTGCACAGGAAGAACTCTACCCCACTAAGACATCTCTACAGCCCTGAACCTTTCCTTAAGTGTGATATGTTGCACAGATCAAGCCACTATTACTCACCTTTTGCACTCACTCTCGGGATGCCAGGAACCGCCTGTCTTTGCTGTCCTTGCATTCAGCCATGTCCCAGGCTTTCTGTTGTAGGTGGGAAAGACAGCTGTTCTATTCAGTTAAAGAAGTACAGGTTCTGTCCAAGCAACTCATGGTCTAAGCTATTCAGCAGCAAAAAACCTGACATGGTGCTCACACTAGTGCAATAGTGGCACACAGCCATGGTGGCTAACAAACTGCTCTTGATTTGGCTAACTGATCTGCTCAGTAGAACGGAACCCATAGCTGAATCTGGGAAACAAGTCAGAACCATATCCAGAAAACTAGCCTGCTCTACGTGATCAAGCTCCCACCACTCATAGGCTATAAGAGGGCCTACACCTATTAAATTCTCTCTAAAATAACAATGGTTATCCCATGTATCTGGCATTGACCTCACTCTCCATTGGAGAATGTGCTTCTCTTTTTCAGATGGACACAGATCCTGAGGAAAGAATCAGCCCATTGTACCTCAACAAGACCCAAGCTGAAACCATAGCATAACTGGGGAAATGAGCAAGAGTGCCGCTTTCTTGGTGAATCTGGTACCAGCAAAAGGGTGAAGGTGATAGACACAGAGAACACTCAACTCCTACCAAACAAGATATCCAGAGACACAGAGGCTTCCAAGACCTCATCACTGAAGTAGACCTAAAACACACCCAACTTGGCTCAGGGAAATTTGCGAGAGAGGACAGAAAGATTGTTAGAGCCATACTTTGGGTCATTATACACAGAGACATTGCCTCTTACTCATAACTGATGGTTAACTCCACAATGTATTACCCATATTCCCCAATGATAAGGATCCCTGTGGAGGGGGGAAGACAGGGAGGAGGCTAATGATGATACCAACATGACAGTATACACTGAGTACAAAACTAAAAAGAAGAAAACAGGTTCATTACCATGTGGGGTTCTACCCAAGGAAGCAATAGTGCTCATGTTGTTAGTCAGAGCCTGATATTATAGCTGTATACACTCTTTTATATGCTTCCTTGCTCTCATTCTCTCCACATGTGTATACACACACACAAATTCATCATCAGTGAATAGTTTCAAGTGAATGCCTACACATTATGAAATATCTCTATTTAAATATATATAGCTATGTATGAAATGTATATGTATATTTTGAGACATGGTCTTACTTTGTAACCCAGGCTTAGCCTGGTACTTACTATACAGCCCAGGCTGGCCTCAAACCTGTGACACTCTTACCTCAGCCTCCCCAGTGCTAGGATTACATGTGTGAGCTACTGCATTCACCTACATGTGTATTTTGAAATGCATTTCTCTCCTTATCACCTGGACTGCGTACTCGCCTAGAAATCTGTTTCTACACTTAATCTACTTGAGTAACTTCAGTTTTCTGCTTTCCTTATCTTTTACATATGGATTATTTGGGGAATAACTACACTGTTCTCAAATTAAAAAAATAGTTCACAATAAGTGAGCTTGATTCATGTATTATTCTGGAAACACATTACATAACTTCACTTTGGTCTCTCCTTTTTGCCCTGTCTGTCCTCCCTACTCATACCTCCATACACTACACACACACACACACACACACACACACACATATCAGAGAGAGAGAGAGAGAAACACATGCTTCATTCTACTCCCACCCTATGCTTCAGTCTACTACCAGCCTAGTTCCCACCACCCAATGCCAGGATCCATACCAAAATAGGAACTTGCCCTTTATAAAATGGTCTGATTGTTCATGCTTTGCAATGAGTGTTTTGTGTAGTAGAAAGCACTGCTTCTATGAGAGATAAGCTTGCCTTCCCGTTGTCTGCAATTTTATTTATTTGATTTGGTTTTCACTAAATGCTGCTGTTTAAAGTATCCTTGACATCTGATTTGCACTATTTCAGCAGATCCTAACCAGCCAAAAGAAAAATAACCCCTGTATAAACTAGTCCAAAGAAAATGTGCAGAGCCTGCTCTGGGCACTTGGGCCAGGAAAGCAAAGGAAGAGCTGTTTAGTCTGTGATGCGTGTGGTAGGGTGTGAGGGGGCTAAGGGAATACTCATGGGTTGTAAAAGCAAGGCATTAACTCTTAGACATTCAAAACTAAATGGTGGAATTGCCTTCACTAAGACCTGGGAAGATCCCAGCTGGCCCTTGGGGAGAGACCACCCAGGAAGGCCAGACAGTCTCGTGGTAACAGTGAAAGGAACCAGTGATTAGGAGTTCTGTAGTGCGGTTGTCCTTATGCCCTGGAGGAAAAGGTTTGCAAGTTAGAAGGTCTCCTCTACACCCTGGCTTCAACCCTGAGGAATTTCTCCCTGGTTGTGAGACAAACCTTTGTATTTCA
Source organism: Jaculus jaculus (assembly GCF_020740685.1). NCBI lineage: Eukaryota > Metazoa > Chordata > Mammalia > Rodentia > Dipodidae > Jaculus > Jaculus jaculus. Next base: position 59,575,196 of record NC_059103.1, on the reverse strand, counting down.
GAGCATCCCACTGTAATTATACCATAGAGAGCTAAAAACTCCTTAAGGCTTCTGGAAGGTGTGTGAAAGAAGAGGGAACATTCTGGTTAACTTTTCAGAGTGGACTATGCCTGATATTAACTATAACCACATTATTATTATTTGTCACCATGAATATTTAGTTATAATCAGTATGACACAGTGATGTTCTGTATCATTCACCATGTTAATAGTATGTTGCTATATATTCTATATTAATATAAAAACCCATATGGATCATCAGGATTTATATGATTATAATTTCATATTCATATCTTGCATAATATATATGTATCAATAGTTTGTGTAATATATGTGTGTTGTTTTATGTTTGTAATATTATGTGTCATTGACTGATACTATATATAATATTAATTTAACTATCATTGTTACATGTCAATATATAATGTCATATTACCACATATTATTATAGTTAGCATGAGCAATTATTCATCATTAGTTATTTGATTATTAGTATTAATTGCTAATCATACTATATAGGCATGCCCATATTTAAGAACCATTAGGACTAGAGAGACAGCTCAGTAAGTTTAAAACAATAAGCAAGAGGACCTGAGTTTGATTGCTAGTACCTATTAAAATGTCAGGCATGGGAGCACATGCCTGTAATTGTAGTGCTGGGGAAATGGAGACAGAAGGCTACCTGGAACTCACTTCACTAGTTCCCAGCTACAACAATCTAGCTGATAAACTCCAAGCCACTGATAAATCCTGTCTCCAAATTAAAAAAAAAAAAAAGGTGAAGAACATTCTTGAGGATGATACCCAGGGTTGAACTGTGGCCTCCACAATCACGCATACATACACACATGCACATACACTCACACACATACCAACATGCTCATGTACGTGCAACATACCATATACACACAAGAAGAAAAACTCTGATAAAAGAAGAAACTAAGTACAGCAAGCATTTTAACTTACAAAGAGTCATCAAAGTATTCACAACAAGCAAGCTAAGGCTCTATTCCTACACTTTAAGACCCTCAGTGCCCACAAACAAGTCCAGGAAGACAAATTAAGGAATGACACTAAATAAAGGGTCCCAGTGCAATTGGAAATAAATCACATGTTAAGATGAATCATCTGAATTTAAAAGGTCAAGAAGAAAAAACAGATTAATTCAGGAAAGAGATGGATACACAAGTGCATTGGCAACCACCAGTCAACAAAGGAGGTGGACGTTGGAATGAGGACATGGGGTTCAGAGTGTAAGAAGCAAGAGGGAGACACTGCGGTGAGAACACGGGGTTCAGTGTGTAAGAGGAAGGAGGCAGACACTGGGGTGAGGACACGGGGTTCAGTGTGTAAGAGGCAGGAGGGACACACTGGGGTGAGGATACAGGTTCAGTGTGTAAGAGGCAGGAGGCAGACACTGGGGTGAGGACATGGGGTTCAGTGTGTAAGAGGCAGGAGACACACGCTGGGGTGAGGACACGTGGTTCAGTGTGTAAGAGGCAGGAGACACACACTGGGGTGAGGACACGGGGTTCAGTGTGTAAATGGCAAGAGGCAGACACTGGGGTGAGGACACAGGTTCAGTGTGTAAGAGTCAGGAGGCAGACACTGGGGTGAGGACATGGGATTCAGTGTGTAAGAGGCAGGAGGAGGACACTGGGGTGAGGACAAGGGGTTCAGTGTGTAAGAGGCAGGAGGCATACACTAGGGTGAGGACACGGGGTTCAGTGTGTAAGAGGCAGGAGGCAGACACTGGGGTGAGGACTCGGGGTTCAGTGTGTAAGAGGCAGGAGGCATACACTAGGGTGAGGACACGGGGTTCAGTGTGTAAGAGGCAGGAGGCAGACACTGGCGTGCGGACTCGGGGTTCAGTGTGTAACAGGCAGGAGGCAGACACTGGCGTGCGGACTCGGGGTTCAGTGTGTAAGAGGCAGGAGGCAGACACTGGGGTGAGGACACGGGTTCAGTGTGTAAGAGGCAGGAGGCAGACACTGGGGTGAGGACACGGGGTTCAGTGTGTAAGAGGCAGGAGGCAGACACTGGAGTTAGGAATTGGGGTTCAGTGTGTAAGAGGCAGGAGGCAGACACTAGAGTGAGGAAACGGGTTCAGTGTGTAAGAGGGAGGAGGCGGACACTGGGGTGAGGACACGGGGTTCAGTGTGTAAGAGGGAGGAGGCGGACACTGGGGTGAGGACACGGGGTTCAGTGTGTAAGAGGCAGGAGGCAGACACTGGGGTGAAGACACGGGGTACAGTGTGTAAGAGGCAGGAGGAGGACACTGGGGTGAGGACACGGGGTTCAGTGTGTAAAGGCAGGAGGCAGACTGGGGTGAGGACATGGGGTTCAGTGTGTAAGAGGCAGGAGGTGGACAATGGGGTGAGGTAATGGGGTTCAGTGTGTAAGAGGCAGGAGGCGGACACTGGGGTGAGGACACTGGGTTCAGGGTGTAAGAGGCAGGAGGCGGACACTGGGGTGAGGACACGTTCTTCACTATGTAAGAGGCAGGAGCAGACACTGGGGTGAGGACATGGGGTTCAGTGTGTAAGAGGCTGGAGGCAGACACTGGGGTGAGGACAGGGGTTCAGTGTGTAAGAGGCAGGAAGAAGTCCTTGGGGTGAGGACTTAGGGTTCAGTGTGTAAGAGGCAGGAGGCAGACACTGGAATGAGGACACGGGGTTCAGTATGTAAGAGGCAGGAGGCGGACACTGGGGTGAGGACTCGGGGTTCAGTGTGTAAGAGGCAGGAGGCAGACACTGGGGAGAGGACATGGGGTTCAGTGTGTAAGAGTCAGGAGGCAGACACTGGGGGAAGGACACAGGATTCAGTGTGTAAGAGGCAGGAGGCGAACACTGGGGTGAGGACATGGGGTTCAGTGTGTAAGAGGCAGGTGGCGGACACTGGGGTGAGGACATGGGGTTCAGTGTGTAAGAGGAAGGATGCAGACACTAGGGTGAGGACATGGGGTTCAGTGTGTAAGAGGCAGGTGGCGGACACTGGGGTGAGTACACGGGGTTCAGTGTGTAAGAGGCAGGAGGGAGACACTAGGGTGAGGACATGGGGTTCAGTGTGTAAGAGGCAGGAGGCAGACACTAGGGTGAGGACATGGGGTTCAGTGTGTAAGAGGCAGGAGGCAGACACTGGGGTGAGGACACGGGTTCAGTGTGTAAGAGGCAGGAGGCAGACACTGGGGTGAGGACACGTGGTTCAGTGTGTAAGAGGCAGGAGGCAGACACTGGGGTGAGGACATGGGGTTCAGTGTGTAAGAGGCAGGAGGCAGACACTGGGGTGAGGACATGGGGTTCAGTGTGTAAGAGGCAGGAGCAGACACTGGGGTGAGGACACGGGGTTCAGTGTGTAAGAGGCAGGAGGCAGACACTGGGGTGAAGACACGGGGTTCAGTGTGTAAGCGGCAGGAGGCGGACACTGTGCTGAGGACTCGGGGTTCAGTGTGTAAGAGGCAGGAGGCGGACACTGGGGTGAGGACACGGGGTTCAGTGTGTAAGAGGCAGGAGGCGGACACTGGGGTGAGGACACGGGGTTCAGTGTTTAAGCGGCAGGAGGCAGACCCCGGGGTGAGTACACGGGGTTCAGTGTGTAAGAGGCAGGAGGCGGACACTAGGGTGAGGACATGGGGTTCAGTGTGTAAGAGGAAGGGGGAGACACTGGGGTGAGGACATGGGGTTCAGTGTGTAAGAGGAAGGGGCAGACACTGGGGTGAGGACATGGGGTTCAGTGTGTAAGAGGAAGGGGCAGACACTGGGTTGAGGACACGGGTTCAGTGTGTAAGAGTCAGGAGGCAGACACTGGAGTGAGGACACGCGTTCAGTGTGTAAGAGGCAGGAGGCAGACACTGGGGTGAGGACATGGGGTTCAGCATGTAAGAGGAAGGGGCAGACACTGGGGTGAGGACATGGGGTTCAGTGTGTAAGAGGCAGGAGGCAGACACTGGGGTGAGGACACGGGGTTCAGTGTGTAAGAGGCAGGAGGCAGACACTGGTTAGAGGACACGGGTTCAGTGTGTAAGAGGCAGGAGGCGGACACTGGGGTGAGGACTCGGGGTTCAGTGTGTAAGAGGCAGGAGGCGGACACTGGGGTGAGGACACGGGGTTCAGTGTGTAAGAGGCAGGAGGCAGACACTGGTGTGAGGACACGGGTTCAGTGTGTACGAGGCAGGAGGCGGACACTGGGGTGAGGACACGGGGTTCAGTGTGTAAGAGGCAGGAGGCAGACACTGGGTTGAGGACATGGGGTTCAGTGTGTAAGAGGCAGGAGGCGGACACTGGGGTGAGGACACGAGGTTCAGTGTGTAAGAGGCAGGAGGCGGACACTGGGGTGAGGACACATGTTTCAGTGTGTAAGAGGCAGGAGGCAGACACTGGGTTGAGGACATGGGTTCAGTGTGTAAGAGGCAGGAGGCGGACACTGGGGTGAGGACACGGGTTCAGTGTGTAAGAGGCAGGAGGCAAACACTGGGTTGAGGACATGGGTTCAGTGTGTAAGAGGCAGGAGGCAGACACTGGGGTGAAGACACATGTTCAGTGTGTAAGAGGCTGGAGGCAGACACTGCGGTGAGGACACGGGTTCAGTGTGTAAGAGGCAGGAGGCAGACACTGGGTTGAGGACATGGGTTCAGTGTGTAAGAGGCAGGAGGCAGACACTGGGGTGAGGACAAGGGTTTCAGTGTGTAAGAGACAGGAGGCATACAGTGGGGTGAGGACACGGGTTTCAGTGTGTAAGAGGCAGGAGGCAGACACTGGGGTGAGGACACGGGTTCAGTGTGTAAGAGGCAGGAGGCAGACACTGGGGTGAGGACACGGGTTCAATGTGTAAGGGGTAGGAGGCAGACACTGGGGTGAGGACATGGGGTTCAGCATGTAGGAGGAAGGGGCAGACACTGGGGTGAGGACATGGGGTTCAGTGTGTAAGAGGCAAGAGGCAGACACTGGGTTGAGGACACGTGGTTCAGTGTGTAAGAGGCAGGAGGTGGACACTGGGGTGAGGACACGGGGTTCAGTGTGTAAGAGGCAGGTGGCGGACACTGGGGTGAGGACTCGGGGTTCAGTGTGTAAGAGGCAGGAGGCAGAAACTGTGGTGAGGACTCGGGGTTCAGTGTGTAAGAGGGAGGAGGCAGACACTGGGGTGAAGACACGGGTTCAGTGTGTAAGAGGCAGGAGGCAGACACTGGGGTGAGGACACGGGGTTCAGTGTGTAAGCGGGAGGAGGCAGACACTGGGGTGAGGTCATGGTGTTCAGTGTGTAAGAGGCAGGAGGTGGACACAGGGGTGAGGACACGGGGTTCAGTGTGTAAGAGGCAGGAGGTGGACACAGGGGTGAGGACACGTGGTTCAGTGTGTAAGAGGCATGAGGCAGACACTGGGGTGAGGACACGTGGTTCACTGTGTAAGAGGGAGGAGGCAGACACTGGGGTGAGGACACGGGGTTCAGTGTGTAAGAGGGAGGAGGCAGACACTGGGGTGAGGTCATGGGGTTCAGTGTGTAAGAGGCAGGAGGTGGACACAGGGGTGAGGACACGGGGTTCAGTGTGTAAGAGGCAGGAGGTGGACACTGGGGTGAGGACACGGGGTTCAGTGTGTAAGAGGCAGGAGGTGGACACAGGGGTGAGGTCATGGGGTTCAGTGTGTAAGAGGCAGGAGGTGGACACTGGGGTGAGGACACGGGGTTCAGTGTGTAAGAGGCAGGAGGCAAACACTGGGGTGAGGACATGGGGTTCAGTGTGTAAGAGGCAGGTGGCAGACAATGGGGTGAAGACACGTGGTTCAGTGTGTAAGAGGCAGGAGGCAGACACTGGTGTGAGGACATGGGGTTCAGTGTGTAAGAGGCAGGAGGCAGACACTAGGGTGAGGACACGGGTTCAGTGTGTAAGAGGCAGGAAGCAGACACTAGGGTGAGGACACGGGGTTCAGTGTGTAAGAGGCAGGAAGCAGACACTGGGGTGAGGACTTGGGGTTCAGTGTGTAAGAGGCAGGAGGCAGACACTGTGGTGAGGACACGGGATTCGTGTGTAAGAGGCAGGAGGCAGACACTGTGGTGAGGACTCGGGGTTCATTTTGTAAGAGGCAGGAGGCAGTCACTGGGGTGAGGACACGGGGTTCAGTGTGTAAGAGGCAGGAGGCAGACACTAGGGTGAGGACACGGGTTCAGTGTGTAAGAGGCAGGAAGCAGACACTAGGGTGAGGACACGGGGTTCAGTGTGTAAGAGGCAGGAAGCAGACACTGGGGTGAGGACTTGGGGTTCAGTGTGTAAGAGGCAGGAGGCGGACACTGGGGTGAGGACACGGGTTCAGTGTGTAAGAGGCAGGAGGCGGACACTGTGGTGAGGACTCGGGGTTCATTTTGTAAGAGGCAGGAGGCAGTCACTGGGGTGAGGACACGGGGTTCAGTGTGTAAGAGGCAGGAGGCAGACCCCGGGGTGTGGACACGGGGTTCAGTGTGTAAGAGGGAGTAGCGGACACTGGGCTGAGGACACGGGGTTCAGTGTGTAAGAGGCAGGAGGCAGACACTGGGGTGAGGACACGGGTTCATTGTGTCAGAGGCAGGAGACAGACACTGGGGTGAGGACACGTGGATCCGTGTGTAAAGGCAGGAGGCAGACACTAGTGTGAGGATACGTGGTTCAGTGTGTAAGAGGCAGGAGGCAGACACTGGGGTGAAATCATGGGGTTCAGTGTGTAAGAGACAGGAGGCAGACACTGGTGTGAGGACACGTGGTTCAGTGTGTAAGAGGCAGGAGGCAGACACTAGTGTGAGGATACGTGGTTCAGTGTGTAAGAGGCAGGAGGCAGACACTGGGGTGAAATCATGGGGTTCAGTGTGTAAGAGACAGGAGGCAGACACTGGTGTGAGGACACGTGTTTCAGTGTGTAAGAGGCAGGAGGCAGACACTAGTGTGAGGATACGTGGTTCAGTGTGTAAGAGGCAGGAGGCAGACACTGGGGTGAGGACACGTGGTTCATTTTGTAAGAGGCAGGAGGCAGACACTGGGGTGTGGACACGTTGTTCAGTGTGAAAGAGGCAAGAGGCAGACACTGGGTTGAGGACACGTCGTTCAGTGTGTAAGAGGCAGGAAGCAGACACTGGGGTGAGGACATGGGGTTCAGTGTGTAAGAGGCAGGAGGCGGACACTGTGGTGGGGACTCGGGGTTCAGTGTGTAAGAGGCAGGAGGCAGACACTGTGGTGAGGACTCGGGGTTCAGTGTGTAAGAGGCAGGAGGCGGACACTGGGGTGAGGACTCGGGGTTCAGTGTGTAAGAGGCAGGAGGTGGACACTGGGGTGAGGACTCGGGGTTCAGTGTGTAAGAGGCAGGAGGCAGACACTGTGGTGAGGACTCGGGGTTCAGTGTGTAAGAGGCAGGAGGCGGACACTGTGGTGAGGACTCGGGGTTCAGTGTGTAAGAGGCAGGAGGCAGACACTGGGGTGAGTACTCGGGGTTCAGTGTGTAAGAGGCAGGAGGCAGACAATGGGGTGAGTACTTGGGGTTCAGTGTGTAAGAGGCAGGAGGCGGACACTGGGGTGAGTACTTGGGGTTCAGTGTGTAAGAGGCAGGAGGCAGACAATGGGGTGAGTACTTGGGGTTCAGTGTGTAAGAGTCAGGAGGCAGACACTGGGGTGAGTACTCGGGGTTCAGTGTGTAAGAGGCAGGAGGCAGACAATGGGGTGAGTACTTGGGGTTCAGTGTGTAAGAGGCAGGAGGCAGACAATGGGGTGAGTACTTGGGGTTCAGTGTGTAAGAGGCAGGAGGCAGACAATGGGGAGAGTACTTGGGGTTCAGTGTGTAAGAGGCAGGAGGCAGACACTGGGGATTGGACACGGGTTCAGTGTGTAAGAGGCAGGAGGCGGACACTGTGGTGAGGACTCGGGGTTCAGTGTGTAAGAGGCTGGAGGCAGACACTGGTGTGAGGACACGGGGTTCAGTGTGTAAGAGGCAGGAGGCAGACACTGGGGTGAGGACACGGGTTCAGTGTGTAAGAGGCAGGTGGCAGACACTGGGGTGAGGACACGGGGTTCAGTGTGTAAGAGGAAGGGCAGACACTGGGGTGAGGACATGGGGTTCAGTGTGTAAGAGGAAGGGCAGACACTGGGGTGTGGACATGGGGTTCAGTGTGTAAGAGGGAGGAGGGAGACACTGGGTTGAGGACACGGGGTTCGTGTGTAAGAGGCAGGAGGCGGACACTGGGGTGAGGACACGTGGTTCAGTGTGTAAGAGGCAGGAGGCAGACACTGTGGTGAGGACACGGGGTTCGTGTGTAAGAAGCAGGAGGCGGACACTGGGGTGAAGACACGGGTTCAGTGTGTAAGAGGGAGGTGGCAGACACTGGGGTGAGGACACGGGGTTCAGTGTGTAAGAGGAAGGGCAGACACTGGGGTGAGGACATGGGGTTCAGTGTGTAAGAGGCAGGAAGCAGACACTGGGGTGAGGACATGGGGTTCAGTGTGTAAGAGGCAGGAGGCGGACACTGGTGGGGACTCGGGGTTCAGTGTGTAAGAGGCAGGAGGCAGACACTGTGGTGAGGACTCGGGGTTCAGTGTGTAAGAGGCAGGAGGCAGACACTGTGGTGAGGACTCGGGGTTCAGTGTGTAAGAGGCAGGAGGCGGACACTGGGGTGAGGACACGGGTTTCAGTGTGTAAGAGGCAGGAGGCGGACACTGGTGGGGACTCGGGGTTCAGTGTGTAAGAGGCAGGAGGCGGACACTGTGGTGAGGACTCAGGGTTCAGTGTGTAAGAGGCATGAGGCAGACACTGTGGTGAGGACACGGGGTTCAGTGTGTAAGAGACAGGAGGCAGACACTGAGGTGAGGACACGGGTTCAGTGTGTAAGAGGCAGGAGGCGGACACTGGGGTGAGGACACGGGGTTCAGTGTGTAAGAGGCAGGAGGCGGACACTGGGGTGAGGACACGGGTTTCAGTGTGTAAGAGGCAGGAGGCAGACACTGGGGTGAGGACACGGGGTTCAGTGTGTAAGAGGGAGGCGGCAGACACTGGGGTGAGGACACGGGTTCAGTGTGTAAGAGGCAGGAGGCAGACACTGGGGTGAGGACACGGGGTTCAGTGTGTAAGAGGCAGGAGGCAGCCACTGGGGTGAGGACACGGGGTTCAGTGTGTATGAGGGAGGAGGCAGACACTGGGGTGAGGACACGGGGTTCAGTGTGTAAGAGGGAGGCGGCAGACACTGGGGTGAGGACACGGGTTCAGTGTGTAAGAGGCAGGAGGCAGACACTGGGGTGAGGACACGGGGTTCAGTGTGTAAGAGGGAGGAAGCAGACCCTGGGGTGAGGACATGGGTTCAGTGTGTAAGAGGCAGGAGGCGGACACTGGGGTGAGGACACGGGGTTCAGTGTGTAAGAGGCAGGAGGCAGACACTGGTGTGAGGACACGGGTTCAGTGTGTACGAGGCAGGAGGCGGACACTGGGGTGAGGACACGGGGTTCAGTGTGTAAGAGGCAGGAGGCAGACACTGGGTTGAGGACATGGGGTTCAGTGTGTAAGAGGCAGGAGGCGGACACTGGGGTGAGGACACTAGGTTCAGTGTGTAAGAGGCAGGAGGCGGACACTGGGGTGAGGACACATGTTTCAGTGTGTAAGAGGCAGGAGGCAGACACTGGGTTGAGGACATGGGTTCAGTGTGTAAGAGGCAGGAGGCGGACACTGGGGTGAGGACACGGGTTCAGTGTGTAAGAGGCAGGAGGCAAACACTGGGTTGAGGACATGGGTTCAGTGTGTAAGAGGCAGGAGGCAGACACTGGGGTGAAGACACATGTTCAGTGTGTAAGAGGCTGGAGGCAGACACTGGGTTGAGGACATGGGTTCAGTGTGTAAGAGGCAGGAGGCAGACACTGGGGTGAAGACACATGTTCAGTGTGTAAGAGGCTGGAGGCAGACACTGCGGTGAGGACACGGGTTCAGTGTGTAAGAGGCAGGAGGCAGACACTGGGTTGAGGACATGGGTTCAGTGTGTAAGAGGCAGGAGGCAGACACTGGGGTGAGGACACGGGGTTCAGTGTGTAAGAGGCAGGAGGCAGACACTGGGGTGAGGACAAGGGTTTCAGTGTGTAAGAGGCAGGAGGCATACAGTGGGGTGAGGACACGGGTTTCAGTGTGTAAGATACAGGAGGCAGACACTGGGGTGAGGACACGGGTTCAGTGTGTAAGAGGCAGGAGGCAGACACTGGGGTGAGGACTCGGGTTCAGTGTGTAAGAGGCAGGAGGCAGACACTGGGGTGAGGACACGGGTTCAATGTGTAAGGGGTAGGAGGCAGACACTGGGGTGAGGACATGGGGTTCAGCATGTAGGAGGAAGGGGCAGACACTGGGGTGAGGACATGGGGTTCAGTGTGTAAGAGGCAAGAGGCAGACACTGGGTTGAGGACACGTGGTTCAGTGTGTAAGAGGCAGGAGGTGGACACTGGGGTGAGGACACGGGGTTCAGTGTGTAAGAGGCAGGTGGCGGACACTGGGGTGAGGACTCGGGGTTCAGTGTGTAAGAGGCAGGAGGCAGAAACTGTGGTGAGGACTCGGGGTTCAGTGTGTAAGAGGGAGGAGGCAGACACTGGGGTGAAGACACGGGTTCAGTGTGTAAGAGGCAGGAGGCAGACACTGGGGTGAGGACACGGGGTTCAGTGTGTAAGAGGGAGGAGGCAGACACTGGGGTGAGGTCATGGTGTTCAGTGTGTAAGAGGCAGGAGGTGGACACAGGGGTGAGGACACGGGGTTCAGTGTGTAAGAGGCAGGAGGTGGACACAGGGGTGAGGACACGTGGTTCAGTGTGTAAGAGGCATGAGGCAGACACTGGGGTGAGGACACGTGGTTCACTGTGTAAGAGGGAGGAGGCAGACACTGGGGTGAGGACACGGGGTTCAGTGTGTAAGAGGGAGGAGGCAGACACTGGGGTGAGGTCATGGGGTTCAGTGTGTAAGAGGCAGGAGGTGGACACAGGGGTGAGGACACGGGGTTCAGTGTGTAAGAGGCAGGAGGTGGACACTGGGGTGAGGACACGGGGTTCAGTGTGTAAGAGGCAGGAGGTGGACACAGGGGTGAGGACACGGGGTTCAGTGTGTAAGAGGCAGGAGGTGGACACTGGGGTGAGGACACGGGGTTCAGTGTGTAAGAGGCAGGAGGTGGACACTGGGGTGAGGACACGGGGTTCAGTGTGTAAGAGGCAGGAGGCAAACACTGGGGTGAGGACATGGGGTTCAGTGTGTAAGAGGCAGGTGGCAGACAATGGGGTGAAGACACGTGGTTCAGTGTGTAAGAGGCAGGAGGCAGACACTGGTGTGAGGACATGGGGTTCAGTGTGTACGAGGCAGGAGGCGGACACTGGGGTGAGGACACGGGGTTCAGTGTGTAAGAGGCAGGAGGCAGACACTGGTGTGAGGACAGGGGTTCAGTGTGTACGAGGCAGGAGGCGGACACTGGGGTGAGGACACGGGGTTCAGTGTGTAAGAGGCAGGAGGCAGACACTGGGTTGAGGACATGGGGTTCAGTGTGTAAGAGGCAGGAGGCGGACACTGGGGTGAGGACACGAGGTTCAGTGTGTAAGAGGCAGGAGGCGGACACTGGGGTGAGGACACATGTTTCAGTGTGTAAGAGGCAGGAGGCAGACACTGGGTTGAGGACATGGGTTCAGTGTGTAAGAGGCAGGAGGCGGACACTGGGGTGAGGACACGGGTTCAGTGTGTAAGAGGCAGGAGGCAAACACTGGGTTGAGGACATGGGTTCAGTGTGTAAGAGGCAGGAGGCAGACACTGGGGTGAAGACACATGTTCAGTGTGTAAGAGGCTGGAGGCAGACACTGGGTTGAGGACATGGGTTCAGTGTGTAAGAGGCAGGAGGCAGACACTGGGGTGAAGACACATGTTCAGTGTGTAAGAGGCTGGAGGCAGACACTGCGGTGAGGACACAGGTTCAGTGTGTAAGAGGCAGGAGGCAGACACTGGGTTGAGGACATGGGTTCAGTGTGTAAGAGGCAGGAGGCAGACACTGGGGTGAGGACACGGGGTTCAGTGTGTAAGAGGCAGGAGGCAGACACTGGGGTGAGGACAAGGGTTTCAGTGTGTAAGAGACAGGAGGCATACAGTGGGGTGAGGACACGGGTTTCAGTGTGTAAGAGACAGGAGGCAGACACTGGGGTGAGGACACGGGTTCAGTGTGTAAGAGGCAGGAGGCAGACACTGGGGTGAGGACTCGGGTTCAGTGTGTAAGAGGCAGGAGGCAGACACTGGGGTGAGGACACGGGTTCAATGTGTAAGGGGTAGGAGGCAGACACTGGGGTGAGGACATGGGGTTCAGCATGTAGGAGGAAGGGGCAGACACTGGGGTGAGGACATGGGGTTCAGTGTGTAAGAGGCAAGAGGCAGACACTGGGGTGAGGACTCGGGGTTCAGTGTGTAAGAGGCAGGAGGCAGAAACTGTGGTGAGGACTCGGGGTTCAGTGTGTAAGAGGGAGGAGGCAGACACTGGGGTGAAGACACGGGTTCAGTGTGTAAGAGGCAGGAGGCAGACACTGGGGTGAGGACACGGGGTTCAGTGTGTAAGAGGGAGGAGGCAGACACTGGGGTGAGGTCATGGTGTTCAGTGTGTAAGAGGCAGGAGGTGGACACAGGGGTGAGGACACGGGGTTCAGTGTGTAAGAGGCAGGAGGTGGACACAGGGGTGAGGACACGTGGTTCAGTGTGTAAGAGGCATGAGGCAGACACTGGGGTGAGGACACGTGGTTCACTGTGTAAGAGGGAGGAGGCAGACACTGGGGTGAGGACACGGGGTTCAGTGTGTAAGAGGGAGGAGGCAGACACTGGGGTGAGGTCATGGGGTTCAGTGTGTAAGAGGCAGGAGGTGGACAGAGGGGTGAGGACACGGGGTTCAGTGTGTAAGAGGCAGGAGGTGGACACTGGGGTGAGGACACGGGGTTCAGTGTGTAAGAGGCAGGAGGTGGACACAGGGGTGAGGACACGGGGTTCAGTGTGTAAGAGGCAGGAGGTGGACACTGGGGTGAGGACACGGGGTTCAGTGTGTAAGAGGCAGGAGGTGGACACTGGGGTGAGGACACGGGGTTCAGTGTGTAAGAGGCAGGAGGCAAACACTGGGGTGAGGACATGGGGTTCAGTGTGTAAGAGGCAGGTGGCAGACAATGGGGTGAAGACACGTGGTTCAGTGTGTAAGAGGCAGGAGGCAGACACTGGTGTGAGGACATGGGGTTCAGTGTGTAAGAGGCAGGAGGCAGACACTAGGGTGAGGACACGGGTTCAGTGTGTAAGAGGCAGGAAGCAGACACTAGGGTGAGGACACGGGGTTCAGTGTGTAAGAGGCAGGAAGCAGACACTGGGGTGAGGACTTGGGGTTCAGTGTGTAAGAGGCAGGAGGCAGACACTGTGGTGAGGACACGGGATTCGTGTGTAAGAGGCAGGAGGCAGACACTGTGGTGAGGACTCGGGGTTCATTTTGTAAGAGGCAGGAGGCAGTCACTGGGGTGAGGACACGGGGTTCAGTGTGTAAGAGGCAGGAGGCAGACCCCGGGGTGTGGACACGGGGTTCAGTGTGTAAGAGGGAGTAGCGGACACTGGGCTGAGGACACGGGGTTCAGTGTGTAAGAGGCAGGAGGCAGACACTGGGGTGAGGACACGGGTTCATTGTGTCAGAGGCAGGAGACAGACACTGGGGTGAGGACACGTGGATCAGTGTGTAAAGGCAGGAGGCAGACACTAGTGTGAGGATACGTGGTTCAGTGTGTAAGAGGCAGGAGGCAGACACTGGGGTGAAATCATGGGGTTCAGTGTGTAAGAGACAGGAGGCAGACACTGGTGTGAGGACACGTGGTTCAGTGTGTAAGAGGCAGGAGGCAGACACTAGTGTGAGGATACGTGGTTCAGTGTGTAAGAGGCAGGAGGCAGACACTGGGGTGAGGACACGTGGTTCATTTTGTAAGAGGCAGGAGGCAGACACTGGGGTGTGGACACGTTGTTCAGTGTGAAAGAGGCAAGAGGCAGACACTGGGTTGAGGACACGTGGTTCAGTGTGTAAGAGGCAGGAAGCAGACACTGGGGTGAGGACATGGGGTTCAGTGTGTAAGAGGCAGGAGGCGGACACTGTGGTGGGGACTCGGGGTTCAGTGTGTAAGAGGCAGGAGGCAGACACTGTGGTGAGGACTCGGGGTTCAGTGTGTAAGAGGCAGGAGGCGGACACTGGGGTGAGGACTCGGGGTTCAGTGTGTAAGAGGCAAGAGGTGGACACTGGGGTGAGGACTCGGGGTTCAGTGTGTAAGAGGCAGGAGGCAGACACTGTGGTGAGGACTCGGGGTTCAGTGTGTAAGAGGCAGGAGGCGGACACTGTGGTGAGGACTCGGGGTTCAGTGTGTAAGAGGCAGGAGGCAGACACTGGGGTGAGTACTCGGGGTTCAGTGTGTAAGAGGCAGGAGGCAGACAATGGGGTGAGTACTTGGGGTTCAGTGTGTAAGAGGCAGGAGGCGGACACTGGGGTGAGTACTTGGGGTTCAGTGTGTAAGAGGCAGGAGGCAGACAATGGGGTGAGTACTTGGGGTTCAGTGTGTAAGAGGCAGGAGGCAGACACTGTGGTGAGGACTCGGGGTTCAGTGTGTAAGAGGCTGGAGGCAGACACTGGTGTGAGGACACGGGGTTCAGTGTGTAAGAGGCAGGAGGCAGACACTGTGGTGAGGACTCGGGGTTCAGTTTGTAAGAGGCAGGAGGCGAACACTGGGTGAGGACACGGGGTTCAGTGTGTAAGAGGCAGGAGGCGGACACTGTGGTTAGGACACGGGTTTCAGTGTGTAATAGGCAGGAGGCAGACACTGTGGTGAGGACTCGGGGTTCAGTGTGTAAGAGGCAGGAGGCAGACACTGTGGTGAGGACACGGGGTTCGTGTGTAAGAGGCAGGAGGCGGACACTGGGGTGAGGACACGTGGTTCAGTGTGTAAGAGGCAGGAGGCAGACACTGTGGTGAGGACACGGGGTTCGTGTGTAAGAAGCAGGAGGCGGACACTGGGGTGAAGACACGGGTTCAGTGTGTAAGAGGGAGGCGGCAGACACTGGGGTGAGGACACGGGTTCAGTGTGTAAGAGGCAGGTGGCAGACACTGGGGTGAGGACACGGGGTTCAGTGTGAAAGAGGAAGGACAGACACTGGGGTGAGGACATGGGGTTCAGTGTGTAAGAGGAAGGAGGCAGACACTGGGGTGTGGACATGGGGTTCAGTGTGTAAGAGGAAGGAGGCAGACACTGGGTTGAGGACACGTGGTTCAGTGTGTAAGAGGGAGGAGGCAGACAGTAGGGTGAGGACACGGCATTCAGTGTGTAAGAGGCAGGAGGCGGACACTGGTGGGGACTCGGGGTTCAGTGTGTAAGAGGCAGGAGGCAGACACTGTGGTGAGGACTCGGGGTTCAGTGTGTAAGAGGCAGGAGGCAGACACTGTGGTGAGGACTCGGGGTTCAGTGTGTAAGAGGCAGGAGGCGGACACTGGGGTGAGGACACGGGTTTCAGTGTGTAAGAGGCAGGAGGCGGACACTGGTGGGGACTCGGGGTTCAGTGTGTAAGAGGCAGGAGGCAGACACTGTGGTGAGGACTCGGGGTTCAGTGTGTAAGAGGCATGAGGCAGACACTGTGGTGAGGACACGGGGTTCAGTGTGTAAGAGACAGGAGGCGGACACTGTGGTGAGGACACGGGTTCAGTGTGTAAGAGGCAGGAGGCGGACACTGGGGTGAGGACACGGGGTTCAGTGTGTAAGAGGCAGGAGGCGGACACTGGGGTGAGGACACGGGGTTCAGTGTGTAAGAGGCAGGAGGCAGCCACTGGGGTGAGGACACGGGGTTCAGTGTGTATGAGGGAGGAGGCAGACACTGGGGTGAGGACACGGGGTTCAGTGTGTAAGAGGGAGGCGGCAGACACTGGGGTGAGTACACGGGTTCAGTGTGTAAGAGGCAGGAGGCAGACACTGGGGTGAGGACACGGGGTTCAGTGTGTAAGAGGCAGGAGGCAGCCACTGGGGTGAGGACACGGGGTTCAGTGTATGAGGGAGGAGGCAGACACTGGGGTGAGGACACGGGGTTCAGTGTGTACGAGGGAGGCGGCAGACACTGGGGTGAGGACACGGGTTCAGTGTGTAAGAGGCAGGAGGCAGACACTGGGGTGAGGACACGGGGTTCAGTGTGTAAGAGGGAGGAAGCAGACCCTGGGGTGAGGACATGGGTTCAGTGTGTAAGAGGCAGGAGGCGGACACTGGGGTGAGGACACGGGGTTCAGTGTGTATGAGGCAGTAGGAGGACACTGGGGTGAGGACACGGGTTTCAGTGTGTAAGAGCCAGGAGGCAGACACAGGGGTGAGGACATGGGGTTCAGTGTGTAAGAGGCAGGAAGCAGACACAGGGGTGAGGACACATGTTTCAGTGTGTAAGAGGCAGGAGGCAGACACTGGTTAGAGGACACGGGTTCAGTGTGTAAGAGGCAGGAGGCAAACACTGTGTTGAGGACATGGGTTCAGTGTGTAAGAGGCAGCAGGCAGACACTGGGGTGAGGACATTGGGTTCAGTGTGTAAGGGGCAGGAGGCAGACACTGGGATGAGGACACGTGGTTCAGTGTGTAAGGGGCAGGAGGCAGACACTGGGGTGAGGACACGTGGTTCAGTGTTTACGAGGCAGGAGGCAGACACTGGGGTGAGGACATGGGGTTCAGTGTGTAAGAGGCAGGAGGCAGACACTGGGGTGAGGACATGGGGTTCAGTGTTTAAGGGGCAGGAGGCAGACACTGGAGTGAGGACACGGGGTTCAGTGTGTAAGAGGCAGGAGGCAGACACTGGGTTGAGGACACGGGTTCAGTGTGTAAGAGGCAGGAGGCAGACACTGGGGTGAGGACACGGGGTTCAGTGTGTAAGAGGCAGGAGGCAGGCACTGGGGTGAGGACACGGGGTTCAGTGTGTAAGAGTTAGGAGGCAGACACTGGGATGGGGACACTGGGTTCAGTGTGTAAGAGGCAGGAGGCGGACACTGTGGTGAGGACTCGGGGTTCAGTGTGTAAGAGGCTGGAGGCGGACACTGGGGTGAGGACACGGGTTCAGTGTGTAAGAGGCAGGAGGCGGACACTGTGGTGAGGACTCGGGGTTCAGCGTGTAAGAGGCAGGAGGCGGACACTGGGGTGAGGACACGGGTTCAGTTTGTAAGAGGCAGGAGGTGGACACTGGGGTGAGGACTCGGGGTTCAGTGTGTAAGAGGCAGGAGGCAGACCCCGGTGTGTGGACACGGGGTTCAGTGTGTAAGAGGGAGTAGCGGGCACTGGGCTGAGGACACGGGGTTCAGTGTGTAAGAGGCAGGAGGCAGACACTGGGGTGAGGATACGGGTTCATTGTGTCAGAGGCAGGAGACAGACACTGGGGTGAGGACACGTGGATCAGTGTGTAAAGGCAGGAGGCAGACACTGGGGTGAAATCATGGGGTTCAGTGTGTAAGAGACAGGAGGCAGACACTGGTGTGAGGACACGTGGTTCAGTGTGTAAGAGGCAGGAGGCAGACACTAGTGTGAGGATACGTGGTTCAGTGTGTAAGAGGCAGGAGGCAGACACTGGGGTGAGGACTCGGGTTCAGTGTGTAAGAGGGAGGAGGCAGACACTGGGGTGAGGACATGGGGTTCAGTGTGTAAGAGGCAGGATGCAGACACTGGGGTGAGGACACGGGGTTCAGTGTGTAAGAGGAAGGGGCAGACACTGGGGTGAGGACATGGGGTTCAGTGTGTAAGAGGAAGGGGCAGACACTGGGGTGAGGACATGGGGTTCAGTGTGTAAGAGGAAGGGGCAGACACTGGGGTGAGGACATGGGGTTCAGTGTGTAAGAGGAAGGGTCAGACACTGGGTTGAGGACACGGGTTCAGTGTGTAAGAGGAAGGGGCAGACACTGGGTTGAGGACACGGGATTTAGTGTGTAAGAGGCAGGAGGCAGACCCTGGGGTGAGGACACGGGATTTAGTGTGTAAGAGGCAGGAGGCAGACACGGGGATGAGGACACGGGTTCAGTGTGTAAGAGGCAGGAGGCAGACACTGGGGTGAGGACACGGGGTTCAGTGTGTAAGAGGGAGGAGGCAGGCCCTGGGTTGAGGACATGGGTTCAGTGTGTAAGAGGCAGGAGGCGGACACTGGGGTGAGGACACGGGGTTCAGTGTGTAAAAGGGAGGAGGCAGACACTGTGGTGTGGACATGGGGTTCAGTGTGTAAGAGGGAGGAGGCAGACACTGGGGTGTGGACACGTTGTTTAGTGTGTAAGAGGGAGGAGGCAGACACTGGGGTGAGGACACGGGTTCAGTGTGTAAGAGGGATGAGGCAGACACTGGGGTGAGGACACGGGGTTCAGTGTTTAAGAGGGAGGAGGCGGACACTGGGGTGAGGACTCGGGGTTCCGTGTGTAAGAGGCAGGAGGTGGACACTGGAGTGAGGACTCGGGGTTCAGTGTGTAAGAGGCAGGAGGCAGACACTGTGGTGAGGACTCGGGGTTCAGTGTGTAAGAGGCAGGAGGCAGACACTTTGGTGAGGACTCGGGGTTCAGTGTGTAAGAGGCAGGAGGCGGACACTGGGGTGAGGACACGGGGTTCGTGTGTAAGAGGCAGGAGGCGGACACTGGGGTGAGGACACGGGTTCAGTGTGTAAGAGGCAGGAGGCGGACACTGTGGTGGGGACTCGGGGTTCAGTGTGTAAGAGGCAGGAGGCGGACACTGGGGTGAGGACTCGGGGTTCAGTGTGTAAGAGGCAGGAGGCGGACACTGGGGTGAGGACTCGGGGTTCAGTGTGTAAGAGGCAGGAGGTGGACACTGGGGTGAGGACTCGGGGTTCAGTGTGCAAGAGGCAGGAGGCAGACACTGTGGTGAGGACTCGGGGTTCAGTGTGTAAGAGGCAGGAGGCAGACACTGTGGTGAGGACTCAGGGTTCAGTGTGTAAGAGGCAGGAGGCAGACACTGAGGTGAGGACACGGGTTCAGTGTGTAAGAGGCAGGAGGCAGACACTGGTGTGAGGACTCGGGGTTCAGTGTGTAAGAGGCAGGAGGCAGACACTGGTGTGAGGACTCGGGGTTCAGTGTGTAAGAGGCAGGAGGCAGACACTGGTGTGAGGACTCGGGGTTCAGTGTGTAAGAGGCAGGAGCAGACACTGGTGTGAGGACTCGGGGTTCAGTGTGTAAGAGGCAGGAGGCAGACATTGGTGTGAGGACTCAGGGTTCAGTGTGTAAGAGGCAGGAGGCAGACACTGGGGTGAGGACTCGGGGTTCAGTGTGTAAGAGGGAGGAGGCGGACACTGGGGTGAGGACACGGGTTCAGTGTGTAAGAGGCAGGAGGCAGACACTGGGGTGAGGACACGGGGTTCAGTGTGTAAGAGGCAGGAAGCAGACACTGGGGTGAGGACACGGGGTTCAGTGTGTAAGAGGCAGGAGGCAGACACTGGGGTGAGGACACGGGGTTCAGTGTGTAAGAGGCAGGAGGCGGACACTGGGGTGAGGACACGGTGTTCAGTGTGTAAGAGGCAGGAGGCAGACACTGGGTGAGGACACGGGGTTCAGTGTGTAAGAGGCAGGAGGAGGACACTGGTGTGAGGACTCGGGGTTCAGTGTGTAAGAGGCAGGAGGCAGACACTGGTGTGAGGACTCGGGGTTCAGTGTGTAAGAGGCAGGAGGCAGACACTGGGTGGAGGACACGGTGTTCAGTGTGTAAGAGGCAGGAGGCAGACACTGGGTGAGGACACGGGGTTCAGTGTGTAAGAGGCAGGAGGAGGACACTGGTGTGAGGACTCGGGGTTCAGTGTGTAAGAGGCAGGAGGCAGACACTGGTGTGAGGACTCGGGGTTCAGTGTGTAAGAGGCAGGAGGCGGACACTGGGGTGAGGACACGGGTTCAGTGTGTAAGAGGCAGGAGGAGGACACTGTCTGGGGACTCGGGGTTCAGTGTGTAAGAGGCAGGAGGCGGACACTGGGGTGAGGACTCGGGGTTCATTGTGTAAGAGGCAGGAGGCGGACACTGGGGTGAGGACTCGGGGTTCAGTGTGTAAGAGGCAGGAGGTGGACACTGGGGTGAGGACTGGGGTTCAGTGTGTAAGAGGCAGGAGTCAGACACTGTGGTGAGGACTCGGGGTTCAGTGTGTAAGAGGCAGGAGGCAGACACTGTGGTGAGGACTCGGGGTTCAGTGTGTAAGAGGCAGGAGGCGGACACTGGGGTGAGGACACGGGGTTCGTGTGTAAGAGGCAGGAGGCAGACACTGTGGTGAGGACTCGGGGTTCAGTGTGTAAGAGGCAGGAGCAGACACTGGGGTGAGGACTCGGGGTTCAGTGTGTAAGAGGGAGGAGGCAGACACTGCCGTGAGGACTCGGGGTTCAGTGTGTAAGAGGCAGGAGGCGGACACTGTGGTGAGGACTCGGGGTTCAGTGTGTAAGAGGCAGGAGGCGGACACTGGTGTGAGGACTCGGGGTTCAGTGTGTAAGAGGCAGGAGGCAGACACTGGTGTGAGGACTCGGGGTTCAGTGTGTAAGAGGCAGGAGGCAGACACTGGGGTGAGGACTCGGGGTTCAGTGTGTAAGAGGCAGGAGGCAGACACTGGTGTGAGGACTCGGGGTTCAGTGTGTAAGAGGCAGGAAGCAGACACTGGGGTGAGGACTCGGGGTTCAGTGTGTAAGAAGGAGGAGGCGGACACTGGGGTGAGGACACGGGTTCAGTGTGTAAGAGTCAGGAGGCAGACACTGGGGTGAGGACACGGGGTTCAGTGTGTAAGAGGCAGGAGGCAGACACTGGGGTGAGGACACGGTGTTCAGTGTGTAAGAGGCAGGAGGCAGACACTGGGGTGAGGACACGGGGTTCAGTGTGTAAGAGGCAGGAGGCAGACACTGGGGTGAGGACACGGGGTTCAGTGTGTAAGAGGCAGGAGGCAGACACTGGGGTGAGGACACGGGGCTCAGTGTATAAGAGGCAGGAGGCAGACACTGGGGTGAGGACACGGGGTTCAGTGTGTAAGAGGCAGGAGGCAGACACTGGGGTAAGGACACGGGATTCAGTGTGTAAGAGGCAGGAGGCAGACACTGGGTGAGGACACGGGGTTCAGTGTGTAAGAGGCAGGAGGAGGACACTGGTGTGAGGACTCGGGGTTCAGTGTGTAAGAGGCAGGAGGCAGACACTGGTGTGAGGACTCGGGGTTCAGTGTGTAAGAGGCAGGAGGCGGACACTGGGGTGAGGACACGGGTTCAGTGTGTAACAGGCAGGAGGCGGACACTGGGGTGAGGACTCGGGGTTCAGTGTGTAAGAGGCAGGAGGCGGACACTGGGATGAGGACTCGGGGTTCAGTGTGTAAGAGGCAGGAGGTGGACACTGGGGTGAGGACTCGGGGTTCAGTGTGTAAGAGGCAGGAGGCGGACACTGGGGTGAGGACACGGGGTTCGTGTGTAAGAGGCAGGAGGCAGACACTGTGGTGAGGACTCGGGGTTCAGTGTGTAAGAGGCAGGAGCAGACACTGGGGTGAGGACTCGGGGTTCAGTGTGTAAGAGGGAGGAGGCGGACACTGCCGTGAGGACTCGGGGTTCAGTGTGTAAGAGGCAGGAGGCGGACACTGTGGTGAGGACTCGGGGTTCAGTGTGTAAGAGGCAGGAGGCGGACACTGTGGTGAGGACTCGGGGTTCAGTGTGTAAGAGGCAGGAGGCAGACACTGGGGTGAGGACACGGGGTTAAGTGTATAAGAGGCAGGAAGCAGACACTGGGGTGAGGACACGGGTTCAGTGTGTAAGAGGCCGGAGCAGACACTGGGGTGAGGACACGGGGTTCAGTGTGTAAGAGGCAGGAGCAGACACTGGTGTGAGGACTCGGGGTTCAGTGTGTGGTGTGAGGACTCGGGGTTCAGTGTGTAAGGGGCAGGAGGCAGACACTGGGGTGATGACATGGGGTTCAGTGTGTAAGAGGCAGGAGGCAGACACTGGAGTGAGGAAACGGGGTTCAGTGTGTAAGAGGCAGGAGGCAGACACTGGGGTGAGGACATGGGGTTCAGTGTGTAAGAGGCAGGGGCAGACTCTGGGGTGAGGACACGGGGTTCGTGTGTAAGAGGCAGGAGGCAGACACTGGAGTGAGGACACGGGGTTCAGTGTGTAAGAGGCAGGAAGCAGACACTGGGGTGAGGACATGGGGTTCAGTGTGTAAGAGGCCGGAGCAGACACTGGGGTGAGGACATGGGGTTCATTGTGTAAGAGGCAGGGGCAGACTCTGGGGTGAGGACACGGGGTTCAGTGTGTAAGAGGCAGGAGGCAGACACTGGGGTGGGGACATGGGTTCAGTGTGTAAGAGGCAGGAGGCAGACACTGGTGTGAGGACTCGGGGTTCAGTGTGTAAGAGGCAGGAGGCAGACACTGGTGTGAGGACTCGGGGTTCAGTGTGTAAGAGGCAGGAGGCAGACACTGGTGTGAGGACTCGGGGTTCAGTGTGTAAGAGGCAGGAGCAGACACTGGTGTGAGGACTCGGGGTTCAGTGTGTAAGAGGCAGGAGGCAGACATTGGTGTGAGGACTCAGGGTTCAGTGTGTAAGAGGCAGGAGGCAGACACTGGGGTGAGGACTCGGGGTTCAGTGTGTAAGAGGGAGGAGGCGGACACTGGGGTGAGGACACGGGTTCAGTGTGTAAGAGGCAGGAGGCAGACACTGGGGTGAGGACACGGGGTTCAGTGTGTAAGAGGCAGGAGGCAGACACTGGGGTGAGGACACGGTGTTCAGTGTGTAAGAGGCAGGAGGCAGACACTGGGGTGAGGACACGGGGTTCAGTGTGTAAGAGGCAGGAGGCGGACACTGGGGTGAGGACACGGTGTTCAGTGTGTAAGAGGCAGGAGGCAGACACTGGGTGAGGACACGGGGTTCAGTGTGTAAGAGGCAGGAGGAGGACACTGGTGTGAGGACTCGGGGTTCAGTGTGTAAGAGGCAGGAGGCAGACACTGGTGTGAGGACTCGGGGTTCAGTGTGTAAGAGGCAGGAGGCAGACACTGGGTGGAGGACACGGGGTTCAGTGTGTAAGAGGCAGGAGGCAGACACTGGGTGAGGACACGGGGTTCAGTGTGTAAGAGGCAGGAGGAGGACACTGGTGTGAGGACTCGGGGTTCAGTGTGTAAGAGGCAGGAGGCAGACACTGGTGTGAGGACTCGGGGTTCAGTGTGTAAGAGGCAGGAGGCGGACACTGGGGTGAGGACACGGGTTCAGTGTGTAAGAGGCAGGAGGAGGACACTGTCTGGGGACTCGGGGTTCAGTGTGTAAGAGGCAGGAGGCGGACACTGGGGTGAGGACTCGGGGTTCATTGTGTAAGAGGCAGGAGGCGGACACTGGGGTGAGGACTCGGGGTTCAGTGTGTAAGAGGCAGGAGGTGGACACTGGGGTGAGGACTGGGGTTCAGTGTGTAAGAGGCAGGAGTCAGACACTGTGGTGAGGACTCGGGGTTCAGTGTATAAGAGGCAGGAGGCAGACACTGTGGTGAGGACTCGGGGTTCAGTGTGTAAGAGGAAGGAGGCGGACACTGGGGTGAGGACACGGGGTTCGTGTGTAAGAGGCAGGAGGCAGACACTGTGGTGAGGACTCGGGGTTCAGTGTGTAAGAGGCAGGAGCAGACACTGGGGTGAGGACTCGGGGTTCAGTGTGTAAGAGGGAGGAGGCAGACACTGCCGTGAGGACTCGGGGTTCAGTGTGTAAGAGGCAGGAGGCGGACACTGTGGTGAGGACTCGGGGTTCAGTGTGTAAGAGGCAGGAGGCGGACACTGGTGTGAGGACTCGGGGTTCAGTGTGTAAGAGGCAGGAGGCAGACACTGGTGTGAGGACTCGGGGTTCAGTGTGTAAGAGGCAGGAGGCAGACACTGGGGTGAGGACTCGGTGTTCAGTGTGTAAGAGGCAGGAGGCAGACACTGGTGTGAGGACTCGGGGTTCAGTGTGTAAGAGGCAGGAAGCAGACACTGGGGTGAGGACTCGGGGTTCAGTGTGTAAGAAGGAGGAGGCAGACACTGGGGTGAGGACACGGGTTCAGTGTGTAAGAGTCAGGAGGCAGACACTGGGGTGAGGACACGGGGTTCAGTGTGTAAGAGGCAGGAGGCAGACACTGGGGTGAGGACACGGTGTTCAGTGTGTAAGAGGCAGGAGGCAGACACTGGGGTGAGGACACGGGGTTCAGTGTGTAAGAGGCAGGAGGCAGACACTGGGGTGAGGACACGGGGTTCAGTGTGTAAGAGGCAGGAGGCAGACACTGGGGTGAGGACACGGGGCTCAGTGTATAAGAGGCAGGAGGCAGACACTGGGGTGAGGACACGGGGTTCAGTGTGTAAGAGGCAGGAGGCAGACACTGGGGTAAGGACACGGGGTTCAGTGTGTAAGAGGCAGGAGGCAGACACTGGGTGAGGACACGGGGTTCAGTGTGTAAGAGGCAGGAGGAGGACACTGGTGTGAGGACTCGGGGTTCAGTGTGTAAGAGGCAGGAGGCAGACACTGGTGTGAGGACTCGGGGTTCAGTGTGTAAGAGGCAGGAGGCGGACACTGGGGTGAGGACACGGGTTCAGTGTGTAAGAGGCAGGAGGCGGACACTGGGGTGAGGACTCGGGGTTCAGTGTGTAAGAGGCAGGAGGCGGACACTGGGATGAGGACTCGGGGTTCAGTGTGTAAGAGGCAGGAGGTGGACACTGGGGTGAGGACTCGGGGTTCAGTGTGTAAGAGGCAGGAGGCAGACACTGTGGTGAGGACTCGGGGTTCAGTGTGTAAGAGGCAGGAGGCAGACACTGTGGTGAGGACTCGGGGTTCAGTGTGTAAGAGGCAGGAGGCGGACACTGGGGTGAGGACACGGGGTTCGTGTGTAAGAGGCAGGAGGCAGACACTGTGGTGAGGACTCGGGGTTCAGTGTGTAAGAGGCAGGAGCAGACACTGGTGTGAGGACTCGGGGTTCAGTGTGTAAGAGGGAGGAGGCGGACACTGCCGTGAG
The DNA here is from genome assembly GCF_020740685.1 of Jaculus jaculus. Lineage (NCBI taxonomy): Eukaryota > Metazoa > Chordata > Mammalia > Rodentia > Dipodidae > Jaculus > Jaculus jaculus. Next base: position 59,550,239 of record NC_059103.1, on the reverse strand, counting down.
GACTCGGGGTTCAGTGTGTAAGAGGCAGGAGGCGGACACTGTGGTGAGGACTCGGGGTTCAGTGTGTAAGAGGCAGGAGGCAGACACTGGGGTGAGGACACGGGGTTAAGTGTATAAGAGGCAGGAGGCAGACACTGGGGTGAGGACACGGGTTCAGTGTGTAAGAGGCCGGAGCAGACACTGGGGTGAGGACACGGGGTTCAGTGTGTAAGAGGCAGGAGCAGACACTGGTGTGAGGACTCGGGGTTCAGTGTGTGGTGTGAGGACTCGGGGTTCAGTGTGTAAGAGGCAGGAGGCAGACACTGGGGTGATGACATGGGGTTCAGTGTGTAAGAGGCAGGAGGCAGACACTGGAGTGAGGACACGGGGTTCAGTGTGTAAGAGGCAGGAGGCAGACACTGGGGTGAGGACATGGGGTTCAGTGTGTAAGAGGCAGGGGCAGACTCTGGGGTGAGGACACGGGGTTCGTGTGTAAGAGGCAGGAGGCAGACACTGGAGTGAGGACACGGGGTTCAGTGTGTAAGAATCAGGAAGCAGACACTGTGGTGAGGACATGGGGTTCAGTGTGTAAGAGGCCGGAGCAGACACTGGGGTGAGGACATGGGGTTCATTGTGTAAGAGGCAGGGGCAGACTCTGGGGTGAGGACACGGGGTTCAGTGTGTAAGAGGCAGGAGGCAGACACTGGGGTGGGGACATGGGTTCAGTGTGTAAGAGGCAGGAGGCAGACACTGGTGTGAGGACTCGGGGTTCAGTGTGTAAGAGGCAGGAGGCAGACACTGGTGTGAGGACTCGGGGTTCAGTGTGTAAGAGGCAGGAGGCAGACACTGGTGTGAGGACTCGGGGTTCAGTGTGTAAGAGGCAGGAGCAGACACTGGTGTGAGGACTCGGGGTTCAGTGTGTAAGAGGCAGGAGGCAGACACTGGTGTGAGGACTCGGGGTTCAGTGTGTAAGAGGCAGGAGGCAGACACTGGTGTGAGGACTCGGGGTTCAGTGTGTAAGAGGCAGGAGGCAGACACTGGTGTGAGGACTCGGGGTTCAGTGTGTAAGAGGCAGGAGGCAGACACTGGGGTGAGGACACGGGTTCAGTGTGTAAGCGGCAGGAGGCAGACACTGGGGTGAGGACACGGGGTTCAGTGTGTAAGAGGCAGGAGGCAGACACTGGTGTGAGGACTCGGGGTTCAGTGTGTAAGAGGCAGGAGGCAGACACTGGTGTGAGGACTCGGGGTTCAGTGTGTAAGAGGCAGGAGGCGGACACTGGGGTGAGGACTCGGTGTTCAGTGTGTAAGAGGCAGGAGGCAGACACTGGGGTGGGGACACGGGGTTCAGTGTGTAAGAGGCAGGAGGCAGACACTGGGGTGGGGACATGGGGTTCAGTGTGTAAGAGGCAGGAGGCAGACACTGGGGTGAGGACTCGGGGTTCAGTGTGTAAGAGGCAGGAGGCAGACACTGGGTGAGGACACGGGGTTCAGTGTGTAAGAGGCAGGAGGAGGACACTGGTGTGAGGACTCGGGGTTCAGTGTGTAAGAGGCAGGAGGCAGACACTGGTGTGAGGACTCGGGGTTCAGTGTGTAAGAGGCAGGAGGCAGACACTGGTGTGAGGACTCGGGGTTCAGTGTGTAAGAGGCAGGAGGCAGACACTGGGGTGAGGACACGGGTTCAGTGTGTAAGCGGCAGGAGGCAGACACTGGGGTGAGGACACGGGGTTCAGTGTGTAAGAGGGAGGAGGCAGACACTGGGGTGAGGACACGGGTTCAGTGTGTAAGAGGCAGGAGGCAGACACTGGGGTGAGGACATGGGGTTCAGTGTGTAAGAGGCCGGAGCAGACACTGGGGTGAGGACATGGGGTTCAGTGTGTAAGAGGCAGGGGCAGACTCTGGGGTGAGGACACGGGGTTTGTGTGTAAGAGGCAGGAGGCAGACACTGGTGTGAGGACTCGGGGTTCAGTGTGTAAGAGGCAGGAGGCAGACACTGGTGTGAGGACTCGGGGTTCAGTGTGTAAGAGGCAGGAGGCGGACACTGGGGTGAGGACTCGGTGTTCAGTGTGTAAGAGGCAGGAGGCAGACACTGGGGTGGGGACACGGGGTTCAGTGTGTAAGAGGCAGGAGGCAGACACTGGGGTGGGGACATGGGGTTCAGTGTGTAAGAGGCAGGAGGCAGACACTGGGGTGAGGACTCGGGGTTCAGTGTGTAAGAGGCAGGAGGCAGACACTGGGTGAGGACACGGGGTTCAGTGTGTAAGAGGCAGGAGGAGGACACTGGTGTGAGGACTCGGGGTTCAGTGTGTAAGAGGCAGGAGGCAGACACTGGTGTGAGGACTCGGGGTTCAGTGTGTAAGAGGCAGGAGGCAGACACTGGTGTGAGGACTCGGGGTTCAGTGTGTAAGAGGGAGGAGGCAGACACTGGGGTGAGGACACGGGTTCAGTGTGTAAGAGGCAGGAGGCAGACACTGGGGTGAGGACATGGGGTTCAGTGTGTAAGAGGCCGGAGCAGACACTGGGGTGAGGACATGGGGTTCAGTGTGTAAGAGGCAGGGGCAGACTCTGGGGTGAGGACACGGGGTTTGTGTGTAAGAGGCAGGAGGCAGACACTGGAGTGAGGACATGGGGTTCAGTGTGTAAGAGGCAGGAGGCAGACACTGAGGTGAGGACACGGGTTCAGTGTGTAAGAGGCAGGAGGCAGACACTGGGGTGAGGACACGGGGTTCAGTGTGTAAGAGGCAGGAGGCAGACACTGGTGTGAGGACTCGGGGTTCAGTGTGTAAGAGGCAGGAGGCAGACACTGGGGTGAGGACTCGGGGTTCAGTGTGTAAGAGGGAGGAGGCGGACACTGGGGTGAGGACACGGGTTCAGTGTGTAAGAGGCAGGAGGCAGACACTGGGGTGAGGACACGGGGTTCAGTGTGTAAGAGGCAGGAGGCAGACACTGGGGTGAGGACACGGGGTTCAGTGTGTAAGAGGCAGGAGGCAGACACTGGGGTGAGGACACGGGGTTCAGTGTGTAAGAGGCAGGAGGCGGACACTGGGGTGAGGACACGGTGTTCAGTGTGTAAGAGGCAGGAGGCAGACACTGGGTGAGGACACGGGGTTCAGTGTGTAAGAGGCAGGAGGAGGACACTGGTGTGAGGACTCGGGGTTCAGTGTGTAAGAGGCAGGAGGCAGACACTGGTGTGAGGACTCGGGGTTCAGTGTGTAAGAGGCAGGAGGCAGACACTGGGGTGAGGACTCGGGGTTCAGTGTGTAAGAGGCAGGAGGCAGACACTGGTGTGAGGACTCGGGGTTCAGTGTGTAAGAGGCAGGAGGCAGACACTGGGTGAGGACACGGGGTTCAGTGTGTAAGAGGCAGGAGGAGGACACTGGTGTGAGGACTCGGGGTTCAGTGTGTAAGAGGCAGGAGGCAGACACTGGTGTGAGGACTCGGGGTTCAGTGTGTAAGAGGCAGGAGGCAGACACTGGGGTGAGGACACGGTGTTCAGTGTGTAAGAGGCTGGAGGCAGACACTGGGTGAGGACACGGGGTTCAGTGTGTAAGAGGCAGGAGGAGGACACTGGTGTGAGGACTCGGGGTTCAGTGTGTAAGAGGCAGGAGGCAGACACTGGTGTGAGGACTCGGGGTTCAGTTTGTAAGAGGCAGGAGGCGGACACTGGGGTGAGGACACGGGTTCAGTGTGTAAGAGGCAGGAGGCGGACACTGTCTGGGGACTCGGGGTTCAGTGTGTAAGAGGCAGGAGGTGGACACTGGGGTGAGGACTCGGGGTTCATTGTGTAAGAGGCAGGAGGCGGACACTGGGGTGAGGGCTCGGGGTTCAGTGTGTAAGAGGCAGGAGGTGGACACTGGGGTGAGGACTGGGGTTCAGTGTGTAAGAGGCAGGAGTCAGACACTGTGGTGAGGACTCGGGGTTCAGTGTGTAAGAGGCAGGAGGCAGACACTGTGGTGAGGACTCGGGGTTCAGTGTGTAAGAGGCAGGAGGCGGACACTGGGGTGAGGACACGGGGTTCGTGTGTAAGAGGCAGGAGGCAGACACTGTGGTGAGGACTCGGGGTTCAGTGTGTAAGAGGCAGGAGCAGACACTGGGGTGAGGACTCGGGGTTCAGTGTGTAAGAGGGAGGAGGCGGACACTGCCGTGAGGACTCGGGGTTCAGTGTGTAAGAGGCAGGAGGCGGACACTGTGGTGAGGACTCGGGGTTCAGTGTGTAAGAGGCAGGAGGCGGACACTGGTGTGAGGACTCGGGGTTCAGTGTGTAAGAGGCAGGAGGCAGACACTGGGGTGAGGACTCGGGGTTCAGTGTGTAAGAGGCAGGAGGCAGACACTGGGGTGAGGACTCGGGGTTCAGTGTGTAAGAGGCAGGAGGCAGACACTGGTGTGAGGACTCGGGGTTCAGTGTGTAAGAGGCAGGAGGCAGACACTGGTGTGAGGACTCGGGGTTCAGTGTGTAAGAGGCAGGAGGCAGACACTGTGGTGAGGACTCGGGGTTCAGTGTGTAAGAGGCAGGAGGTGGACACTGGGGTGAGGACACGGGGTTCAGTGTGTAAGAGGCAGGAGGCAGACACTGGGGTGAGGACACGGGGTTCAGTGTGTAAGAGGCAGGAGGCAGACACTGGGGTAAGGACACGGGGTTCAGTGTGTAAGAGGCAGGAGGCAGACACTGGGTGAGGACACGGGGTTCAGTGTGTAAGAGGCAGGAGGAGGACACTGGTGTGAGGACTCGGGGTTCAGTGTGTAAGAGGCAGGAGGCAGACACTGGTGTGAGGACTCGGGGTTCAGTGTGTAAGAGGCAGGAGGCGGACACTGGGGTGAGGACACGGGTTCAGTGTGTAAGAGGCAGGAGGCGGACACTGGGGTGAGGACTCGGGGTTCAGTGTGTAAGAGGCAGGAGGCGGACACTGGGGTGAGGACTCGGGGTTCAGTGTGTAAGAGGCAGGAGGTGGACACTGGGGTGAGGACTCGGGGTTCAGTGTGTAAGAGGCAGGAGGCAGACACTGTGGTGAGGACTCGGGGTTCAGTGTGTAAGAGGCAGGAGGCAGACACTGTGGTGAGGACTCGGGGTTCAGTGTGTAAGAGGCAGGAGCAGACACTGGGGTGAGGACTCGGGGTTCAGTGTGTAAGAGGGAGGAGGCGGACACTGCCGTGAGGACTCGGGGTTCAGTGTGTAAGAGGCAGGAGGCGGACACTGTGGTGAGTACTCGGGGTTCAGTGTGTGAGAGGCAGGAGGCGGACACTGTGGTGAGGACTCGGGGTTCAGTGTGTAAGAGTCAGGAGGCAGACACTGGGGTGAGGACACGGGGTTCAGTGTGTAAGAGGCAGGAGCAGACACTGGTGTGAGGATTCGGGGTTCAGTGTGTGGTTTGAGGACTCGGGGTTCAGTGTGTAAGAGGCAGGAGGCAGACACTGGGGTGAGGACACGGGTTCAGTGTGTAAGAGGCAGGAGGCAGACACTGGGGTGAGGACATGGGGTTCAGTGTGTAAGAGGCAGGAGGCAGACACTGGGGTGGGGACATGGGTTCAGTGTGTAAGAGGCAGGAGGCAGACACTGGGGTGAGGACACGGGTTCAGTGTGTAAGAGGCAGGAGGCAGACACTGGGGTGAGGACACGGGGTTCAGTGTGTAAGAGGCAGGAGGCAGACACTGGGGTGGGGACATGGGTTCAGTGTGTAAGAGGCAGGAGGCAGACACTGGGGTGAGGACACGTGGTTCAGTGTGTAAGAGTCAGGAGGCAGACACTGGGGTGAGGACACGGCGTTCAGTGTGTAAGAGGCAGGAGGCAAGCACTGGAGGACAGTCACAATGTCCAGTGTGTAAACCACTGTTTCTACATCCCTCCTGTGGAACATCTATTCTCTTCACCTATGCCTTCCCAGGATTGTCTCAAGCAGCTAGTATACACACATGTGACATGTGACCTAACACCTAGTACTCTGGTGTGAGTCCAGGTCTTATTGTCATTGGCTATTACTGTCTCTTCATTAGGATCCAGGAAATTGTGTACAAATGTTATTTAATCTTGTGTGTCCTTGTTTTCCCCAACCAAACATACACCTGTTATTTTCTCAAAGTAAAAACCATTTCTGAGCTTGGACTTGATGTGTTTTAATTGCTTCATCAAATCTATTCAGATTCTTCCTCAGTGCCATGCAGTCACACTTCTGAGGTCCACACATACCCATAATGCCTGTGGCCCCACTGAACGTCACATGTGTTGATAGCTAAAGGCCCCTTCAAGAGGCATCTTTGGCTCTGAATAGAGCCACTGCTTTCTTTAGTAGAGAATAAAAATTATAATCAAAATTCATCTGGAAACAATTACAAGCTTTTTAACATTTAGGGTGGACTCAACATCATCATCTTCATTTGGTAAAAACAATAACTGTTAAAGCCAGTTCCTCTTGGCCTGGCTGGACAATGTGGCTTGAATAATGAAGGAAAGAAGAGCTCATCAACCCAGAGACAGATTAGCTGGTGGCTACAATTTTGTAAAAATATATGTTTTCCTTCATATGAAAGGGAAAAATAATTAGTTATGAGATCTCTCACCTTAATGGAAACAATCCCATGATCTGGGCACCACCAGAGTGATTGAGGACACCAGGGAACAAATGTGGCTGGCCTCAGAGGGGCCTAGGAAGTGAGCCTGGCTCTACTAGCTCCAGGCCTGCAGCTTGTGGTCATGGACTCAAATGGGTGGGAATGTCACAGTCCTTGTCTACGTCTCATGTTGCTGCTTCATTTTTCACTTTAAGTTATTTTTATTTTAACAAAAACAATCATAATTTCATTTTATGTGTGAGGCTTTCCACCCACAATTAATATCATTAATCCTGTGGGGCCATTTTTACTGTCCCAGAACCATTTAGAAAAAACAGAATCATGGGTTACAGCTCTGAGAGCTTCTTCTTTCCCTGTGCCATGAGTTCTGTGTTTATTATTATTCCTATTATTACTCCCGGGGGTTATAGGAAAAGGGAGCAGTACATGAAATTGCAATGCTGAGTGAAGGATAAGCACTGAAATTGAAAATGAAAGTCCAGAAGTCTCATTGCAAGCAATGCCAACCAATCTATCTCTCTGAAAATGACCCATGATAGCCCGAAAGAATGCTGCACATGGAAGACCAATGTCCAGCCAAGCACACTGGTAACTACATAGCTCAACACACAAAGTACATCCACCTGAAAATAACTTTACTACACACTATGACAAATGCTGTAAAGTTTTGTATCATTTTATATAAGTTGTCATATTATCCCCTTGTAGTCAACTTCATGCTGAGCATTAGAAGGCAGCTGACCAAAAACAGTTTATGGAATGAAAGGATTTATTCTGGATCACAGACAAGGGAAGCTCCATAATGACAAAAGAAAATGTGGCATGAGCAGAGGCTGCACATCACCTCCTGGCCAACATCAAGTGGACAACAGCAGCAGGAAAATATGCCGAGCACTGACAAAGCAAAGCTGGCTATAACATCCATAAGCCCCACCCCAAAGAACACACCTCCAACAAGATTCCAACTCCCAAATTGCCATGAGCTGGGGATTAAATATTCAGAACAGATAAGTTTATGGAGTACACCTGAATCAAACCACCACATTTTAGACCTAGTCCCCATAAACTGATAACTATCTAAGATGTAAAATGTAATGCATCCAGTTCAACTTTTTTTTCTAATTGTTTATTTATTTATTTATTTAAGAGAGAGAGAATGGGCATGATAGGGCCTTTAGCCACTGCAAACAAACTCCAGAAGCATGTGCCACCTTGTACATCTGGCTTATGTGGGTCATGGGGAATCAAACCTGGGTCCTTTGGCTTTGTAGGCAAGTGCCTTAACCACTAAGTAATCCTTCCAGCCCCCAGTTCAACTTTTAAAGTCCCCATAATTTTTATCAATCCCAAACATTCCCATATTCCAAAGCATGTTAACTGAGACATAATATCAAAAGAAAAAGAAAACAAAATGACACAGAATAAACATTCACACTGTGAAAGATGGCATTGGGCATAGCAAAGAAACATTAAACTAATATGAGATCTAAAATAAACAGGGCAAACTTCAAATTCTTTAACTCCAAGTCTGATAACTTTAACTGGTGACAAGTCTACAAGTCCAATAATGCTAACCAGTGATAAATCCTAGAGTTCCAATTCCACCCCACCAGCTAGACTGCTCAAAAGCCCTGAGAAATATTCCATCCAGGCTGGCAGCTCTCCTTGGCTAGCAGCCATCCAGTCTTAGAATCTCCAGTGGATCTCCACCACAACCCACAGTTCATCCTCATGGCTCCATTGGGCCTCCACAGGGACTTCCAACAGCCCTGCTTCACATTGCCTATGGCCTTTTCCAAAAAAGCAAACCATAGTAAACCTCTCACACAAACTTCTTCTAGGCCAATCAACAAAGTTATTTATCACCCTCATAAGCAAAATCTCACAGTCCATAATTCTTATTGCAATCCATATGATCATAATGAATTTTTAAACATTTCTTTAGGTGATGATCTCCTAACATGGAATGTTTGAGTTAGTCCAGAGGTTAATGATCAGAAGAAATGCCCCAGGCCAGCTCATGAAGATGGCTTCATATCTGACCATGTAACCTGTGGCAAAGGCTGAGGCTGGAAGATGAGGTATTGTCAGGTAACACAGAATCAGGGAAGGTCTTCAGAGCCTGGATTTGGTATGGATATTTTAAGGTTAGGGAGCAGTATGACCAGCTTTACCCATGTATCTGCCATCAGTGCCTGGGAAAGAGCAGCAGCTGATCTGAATAGAAGAGTGGACAGACACAATGACAGATTACCCAGTGAGGAATACTGGCAGAGAGCTGGAGTAAGAACCAAGGCCCAGGGTGGTTTCATTTTCAGTATCAAATGAATTAATGATAAACAGGATAGGATGAGTCTGCCTGACTCAGGCAAACTGGTGGCTGGTGAGGGTTAGGAGGGAAGCTGATTGGGAAAGAGAAGCTCCTCCACTTGCTCAAAGCCCAGCCATGACTTCCATTCCCTTCCTCTGAGCTCAATTTCCTTGTTCCCAAACCTACAATAATGGTGAAGGGGAGTGGGAACCTATTTTCACACTTTCAAGTCAGTTTTCCATAAGAGCAGAGACAAACAAATCAATAATTTCTGAGCAAGTTGAATATGCAAATATTTGAAATGGTGGTTATTAAAACTCGTAATTCAGTCTCTGCAGTCTGCCATGGCCTTTATTAAGGACGTTTCTCAACACTTGGGTGGTATATATAATGTGAAATAGAAGGTAATAAGATTCACCGCCTGCTCTGTGTGTGTTCCCCTTCATGTGAAGGACACAAACACTGAATATTTATACACTTTAAAGGAGAGGATGAGTTATGTTATATTACTTTTCAATAATTTCATATGAATTCAATAAACAGATTATGAATATCATAAATCTCAGTTTATTAAAATAATGATATCTGTTGAGTAGAGTGGCAGGTTATTCAATCTAATAAAGGAAGTACCAGTGTTCAATATAAGAATACCTTATTCATTGATCCTGGGTTTCCTTTTGTTTTGGCATCTGTGGAGCTAATCTTATGATCTACCATCTACACTAAGACACAAGTAGAGAGATGGATTGGGCATCAGGCTGTTCATAGGCAGTCTTTTCAGGATGCAAAGGAAAAATAGACCTTAATGGTGGCCAAGTTCCATCTGTGAGAGTGGAGGTGAGACAGGTGTGAACGCCAGCACCAGTGCACACCTCCTGTCACCCAGCCTCCAATAGTTTTAGGATCCTGTTTGATCTCCTGGGGCTCTGACATGGCTGTACATCTCCACTTTCTAAAAGTATTTCTGCCTAGGTAAATGCAAAAAGGAAGGAGAAGTCAGTATTGACCTTTGCTCTGGGGATTTCTCAGAGGATTGCAGAGCAAAATTCTGGCATGAAAGAAACAAGGGAAGAAACAGGAGACTGAGAATAAAAAATAGATGGGGAAAATGTTCTTTCAACACAACTTGGACAGCACTACCTAAGTGCAATGTGCATATGTGTGCTCAGAACCAAGGCTACAGTGAAGTCAGGTAACATAACATGGGTGACTGCTGCCAAAATACATCTCAGATTCATTACTCATTTGATTCTGAATTAAATTTTGGCTATTTGTGGTGGTTTGTTTCAGGTGTCCCCATACACTTAGGTGTTCTGAATGCTAGATTCCCAGGTGATAGAGATTTGGGAATTAATGCCTCCTGGAGAGAGTGTATGGTTGAGGGTGGGTTTATGGGTGTTATAGCCAGTTTCCTCATGCTAGTGTTTGGCACACTATCCTGTTGCTAATTGTCCACCTTATGTTGGCAAGGAGGTGATGTCCACCCTGTACTCATGTCATTGCTTTCCCCTGCCATTGTGGAGCTTCCCCTCAAGCCAAAATAAACCTCTTTTTTCCCACAAGCTGCTCTCGGTTGGGTTATTACTGCCAGCAATGCAAACATGACTGCAACAGTAAAGTGGTACCAAGGAGGGATGGCTGCTAGATACCTGACTGTGTGGCTTTGGGATTTTGGAGCTGGTTTGCAAGAGGAATGTGGAAGGATTTGAAATCTTGGCCTAAGAGATGCCTTGCACTACTATAACTGCAGCTTGACTATTCAGGTCAGAGTTGAAAGACCTGAATGCAGTAAGAACTATGTACTATAAGGTTTGGCTTATGGGGGTGAGAAAGAGCTTTGCTTAGACTGGGCTAGAGGCAGTTTGTGTGAAAAGCTTGCTGTTATGCCCATGTCCTGAGAAGTTGGGCAGGGTTGCTTTGTGTAGAAATGGACTGGTGTGAGCAGAGGGATATGGCATAGAAAGAAAAATCTCTGGGTGAACTGTTGCCCATTCAGCTGTAATTGAGCGATTACAACCTTTGAGATTGGGTCAGCTGACTTGCACTAGAGCAACGGGAAGAATGTAGACTCTTTTGAAGGGGTCTGAGTGGTCAAGGAGCATCCTGTTCTTCAAAGTCTGCTTTATTCCCCCCTGGATTAACAAATTGGCACTCTGCCTTGTATTGTGGAGTGTAAGAAATGCAGGAAAGAGAGGGTCATTGAGTATGCAACATGGTCTTGTGTTTGGGAAATGGCAATGGGCAGTGTGAAGCAGGTTTTCTAGATGCCTGCATGGAGACCCCATGGGGCCATTAGGATGAACTGTGGATTGTAGTGGAGAACCAGAGGAAATGCCAGGACCATGAGATGGCTGCCAAGGAGAGCTGCGGGCCCTGGATGAAGTTTTCTAGGACTGTGAATAGCCTAGCATAGACTTGTTGCTGGTTAGTTAACAGACTTGGAGCCTAGTAACTGGTTATAGTTGTTGGACTTGGAGCTACAGAGTTTGGTGTTTTCCATGTTTAAATCATGTATTGCTGGAGTAGTTCTTTGCTAAGCCCAATGCCGTCTTTTGCATTCTGAATGTTTATTCTGTGCTATTATGGGTTTTTGAGGTTATTTTTTGGTATTATTGCTCAGTTAAAAGATCTTGGGCCGGGTGTGGTGGCGCACGCCTTTAATCCCAGCACTCGGGAGGCAGAGGTAGGAGGATCGCCGTGAGTTCAAGGCCACCCTGAGACTACATAGTGAATTCCAGGTCAGCCTGAGCCAAAGTGAGACCCTACCTTGAAAAAACAAAAAAACAAACAAACAAAAAAAAAATCTTTGACTATGGGGATGTATGAACATCATTGGAATTGATTTAAAAACTATGGGAAATTTTAAATCTGGGTGAATTCATTGCATTTTATATCATGTATGGCTATCAATTTATGGGGGCCAGGGGTGGAAGGTGATGGTTTGATTCAGATGTCCCCAATAAACTTAGGTGTTCTGAATGCTAGGTTCTCAGCTAATGGAGATTTGGGAATTAATGCCTTCTGGAGAGAGTGTGTGGTTGGGGGCAGGTTTGTGGGTGTTATAGCCAGTTTCTCCATGCTAGTGTTTGGCACACTCTCCTGTTGCTATTGTCCACCTTATGTTTGCCATGTGGTGATGTCCACCCTCTGCTCGTGCCATAGTTCTCCCCTGCCATTGTGGGGCTTCCCCTTGAGCCTACAAGCCAAAATAAACCTCTTTTCCCCACAAGCTGCTCTTGGTTGGGTGATTTCTACCTGCAATGTGAACCTGACTACAATACTATTAAATGTTAAAAAACCTTTTATGGCTGCCAGTTTTGGTTTTTGGGTTTTTTTTTTTTTTTTTTTTTGCAAGTGCACGTTCACTTATGTCACACCCATATGAGTAAGGACTCATTTCAGGAACCTGGGGAGTTATCCAATTGTCCTCTACATGCTTATGCTTATGCTGATAAAATACTGTTTCTCTCGCTTTTAGACAAAGAAGCTTCTTTTTACAGTTGTGGCTGAGTACTGAAGAGACTCAAAACCTATCCAAGTGCTGAGAATATGTGGCAGTTGAGTGCTCAGCACTAAACGAGACATCTCTATATCATGATTGGGGAACATTGCAGAAGGTGAGGCACAAAAAGTACAAGAGCTAGAGGATAGGGGAAACTACTTTGAAATACTGTCTTCTGGCCACTAAGTGACTAAGCATTCATAACCTCACAGCAACTTTAGTTACCTGCATAAGACTGACACGATATGGGACCCTTCAACATTCCATTATGGATGGTGGAGGCCAAAAAATATTTTAAAAGACATCAAAGTGAGATAGACACTTACTGTTGAAGACGAAGGGGTGGTGGAATGGGTAGCAGAGGAGAAAGGAGGTTCAGTGGAAGGGACAGGGAAGGGAAAGGAATGAAATTTATGATCAAAGTACATGTAGTGCATGTGTGAAAATTGTAAATAAGTAATTTAAACTATAAACAAGTAACCTGGGTCTTAAAGAACATAAATTTGTTATCTCAGAAGTCTTGATTTCTGCAAAAGCTACTCCTGCTCAGGGATGTGAGGAAAGACTCGTCTCTCTCTAGCTTATGGAGAGCTTCACATTCTCACCATCTTCTGTGTCTGTCTCCAAACCTCCCCTTTATTAGAACCTTGGGTAGATGAGAGTGGGGGCCAAACTTCTGACTTCATTTTAAGTTCATTACCTCTGTAAGGCCGTTTTTCTAAGTAAGGTCACATACCATGGTAGTGTTGTACACCAAATTCCTCTGATATAAACATTCTTTCCTGGAGGGAGGAGGAAGCTCATAAGATTCAGTCTCTCACAAGATCACTTCCCAACATAAAAATCTCTCCCCAACATAAATACCAGCTACAGAAAGGAGACTGTCTGACCAGTAGCACTGACTCCAAGTTGTGTAGTGAGCTCTACAGACACAGATTCTGAGAGCTAGCACCTAGGCTGGGATGGCCTTTGTCTTCAAGTCATCCATGCTCCTGTAAGTATCCCCTCATATTACTCTATGACTAACTACTAAACTTGCTAGATTAGCAAAATTGGATTTTGGTGCAATAGTGCTTTAGTCTGTTATTTGTGCCCTATCTGGAGTGAATAGATATGTGTTTACATCTCCCCATAAAAAAAGTTTTGCTCCACAGGTAGGATTTCACCATGCATTTTTGAAGAGGGATACATCATATGATAAAACCATCATAGAAGAGTAAGTGGATGATAGATACCACTAAGGTATCCAGGGGCCAGATGGATGGGACTCAGAGACAGAGGCAAGTTCCCACTCTTGGGAGATGGAGTTTAGGTATTCTTTACAGTGTAACATTTTAAAACCTAAATGTGGTATATGTACACACAAAGAGAGAAAGCGAGAGAAAGAGAAGAGGAGAGGAGAGAAGAGAAGAGAAGAGAAGAGAAGAGAAGAGAAGAGAAGAGAAGAGAAGAGAAGAGGGAATAATTAGCTATTAAAGGTGTAGATAAGGGCCTGTAAAGATATTTCAATGGTTAAAGGTACTTGCTTGAAAAGCCTGCCTGTCCAGGTTCTATTCCCCACTACCCATGTAAAGTCAGATGCACAAAGTGGCACATGCATCTCGAGGTTGTTTGCAGGGCAAGATGCTTTGGCATGTGCTCACTCACTCTTTCTCCCTCTCCTTGAAAATAAATAAAACTATTTTTATTTTATTTTTTTTATTTATTTATTTATTTGAGAGCGACAGACACAGGGAGAACGACAGATAGAGGGAGAGAGATAGAATGGGCGCGCCAGGGCTTCCAGCCACTGCAAACGAACTCCAGACGCGTGCACCCCCTTGTGCATCTGGCTAACGTGGGACCTGGGGAACTGAGCCTTGAACCGGGGTCCTTAGGCTTCACAGGCAAGCGCTTAACCGCTAAGCCATCTCTCCAGCCCTAAAACTATTTTTAAATGTTGTGGGCAATACTTCTTCATATCGCTTGACTGACTTATTCCAAAAATGTCTCTTGGTTACGGGATGCCATCAACACATGAAGGTAGCTTGGGGACAAAATGGATAAAAGTGCTCACCACACCAGAGTGAGTACTTGAATTTGGATTCCCAGAGCCCACATAAAAGCCTCAGCCATGGCAGGCACATGTAATCCCAGTGTGCCTACTGTGAATAGAGAGGTGGAGATAGGAGAACTTCCCAGAAGCTCACAGGGCAGCTAGCCTAGTTAACAAAATACAATAGTAAACAATGAGAGACCCTTCCTCAAACAAGTTAGAATATCGGAACCAACAACCAAAGTTATCCTCTGATCTCCATATGCATGCATGCATTCACACACAAGAACATGCACACACTCATGAACACGGCCTGAATAATAATGAGAAGGAGAGGAGAGAGAAAGAGAAGGTAACAAGATGAAGGAGGAGGAGAAGAAGAAATAAAAATAAGGTAACTTAAAACTAGACATAGGCATGGATACTGAAAGAAACATACTAGAGTCTTGGTAGATCAAAGCTAATGTTAGAGTGTTGGTAAAGTAATTGTATGAAGAAACAATAAGAAGGGATTGGAGAGATGGCTGAGCAAGCATGAAGACCTAAGAGGGCCTGAGTTCAGTCTCCAGCATCCACATACAAAACTGGGCATGCCACGCGTGGTGGCACACGCCTTTAATCTCAGCACTCAGGAGACAGAGGTAGGAGGATCATTGTGAGTTC
The DNA here is from genome assembly GCF_020740685.1 of Jaculus jaculus. Classification (NCBI taxonomy): domain Eukaryota; kingdom Metazoa; phylum Chordata; class Mammalia; order Rodentia; family Dipodidae; genus Jaculus; species Jaculus jaculus. The sequence continues at coordinate 59,535,188 of NC_059103.1, read as the reverse complement.
AAGGCCATCCTGAGACTACATAGTGAATTCCAGATCAGCCTGGGGCTAGAGGGAGACTCTACCTCTGGAAAAAAAAAATCCTGGGCATGGCCACACATGTCTGTACACCCAGTCTTAGAGGGCAGACACATGAGAATCACTGGGTCTCTCTGATTAGTCAGTCTGACCAACGAAATAGCAGTTCCAGGCCCAGTAAGAGACTGAGTCTAGGAAGCAATGGTCGAGGAGAACACTAATTTTTCTTCCTGGCCTCTACACACAGGGTACCTATATCTGCACACACATGTACATACACACAGTGTACCACACATATGAGAGAGAGAGAGAGAAAATAATAAAATTTTGTACTGAAAGAAAAAAAAAGCTGTGTTGAAGCTCTGGATAGTAATTGTTCCAGAATGGAGGAGAGCAGAGTTATGAAAAAAATTCCCATATGAAATTATCTCACAAATCATTCAAGAGGAGGGAAAGAAAGAAGAAATCTGAAACAAGTGAAAAGTCATTGTGTTAGTCAGTTTTCTGTCACTATAATAAAATACCTGAACTAATTTACATTCTTAGAGAAGGTTTATTCCATTCACAGCTTTAGAGATTCTGGTCCAAAAATGGGTTTACATTGTTCTTTGGGCCTGTGGTGAGGCAGAAGCCCATGGCGAAGCAACCTGCTTATCTCATGGCCAGCAGGGGAAAAACCAGCTTGTTTTTAGTATTGCTTTCCAGACCTGAGACAGCCATTGGACATCACCTCTATGAGGGTCTACCAGCTACAATAGCACCACACTGTGGGCTGAGCCACTAACGTGAGTCCTTCCAAACTAACAATCCTATAGAAATGTACGCTGTCCAATCATCCTGAGGAAATCCTGACATATGTAGGACAGAGTTATATTAGAAGCTAAGAGAAGGGTGTGGATGCTGAAAGATAAATTATCACCAGTTGTACTTGGGTATCCCTGAATTATGTTTAAGAAATGAAGATACATAAGAAAACTACCAAATGCATAAAATGGGAAAATGTGTTTATCTCACAGAAGCTGAGCTGAGGGGTAAACAGAGTTTAGAAAAGAATATTCTACTCATAAGCCATTTGGTACTATTTCATTTGTTTGAGGATATATGTATGAATTATTTGTGTACCTTTCATGTATGTATATATACATATACATTTCATATATGCATATATATATATGTATATATATGTGTGTGTGTGTATATATAATTTCACTACTACCCAAGTAGTTCTACTATAATATCATGTTTAAAGGCATATAGCACTGATTTATCTTGTTTGTCAAAAATTGCAAAACCATCTTAAATAATGACAGTTGTTTAAATCTGTTTGACCTCTTCCAGTAACTAATATTTGCTCATAGTTGTGCAAATGACTTCTTCAGAAAAAAAAAAAGGTATTCATTAAGAGATGCAATAAATACAAGAAGGTAATTTATTGAAACTAAGCAAGTAAGTAAAGTAAAATGGTGGTTTTAATAGTGTGGGTTTGCCATTCTTGAAGAATAAGGACATGTGAAATAACAAAAAAAACAAAGCAAACAAAATGTGGATAATTTCTTATTCTTTAAAAATATTTGCTTTTATTTATTTCCAAGGAGAGAGAGAGAGAGAACTGGCCTCTTGCTGCTGCAAACAAACTCCAAACATATGCACCACACTGTGCATCTGGCTTTATATGGGTGCTGGGGAATCAAACCCAGGCCATCAGGATGCGCATGAAAGTGCCTTAACTGCTGAGTCATCTTTCCAGCCCAGGCTTTATGCTTAATAAGATCAGACCAATTTTTCTAGGTGATGCAACTTGCAATGCTCGTTGTTAACGAGATAGACATGCCTAACACGTGGAGATGTGAATCTTTAGAGAAAAGACATTTGTAGGGAACCTGGGGACATGCTGAGGTTCCGAATGCCTGATCTACATCCTGTGAGATGATGGCATGAATGGAACCAGAGATTGCAGTGTCATGGAGGACTGAAGCTGGTTATGGCTCAAAAATTCACTGAGCCCACTCTATGCTGTGCTGTCAGAAGGTAGGACACAGGGTGATCATCCTGGCTGAAGACCCTTCCAGGCCCCCTAAACAACTGTAACAAATGATCACTCACTTTTGTATCTATACCATCTCCAGTAAGCACCATCACCAACCTATGCTGACTGCCCATGACCTTCTCTAGAAACCTGATGAAATGCGTACACTTCAGAGAGGCTCTCAAGGAGCACGTACTGTGATGTGAAATTACAATTCTGATGACAGGGGACCAGGCAGCATCTGAACTGCTCTCATTATAGCTCTACTGAGTCCCCAAACCTCTCAGGGTTGTTTTCCTAAGCTAGCAGAATGGCACCATCACATTGACTCAGAGAGGGAACCCAAGAAATGAAGCACTCATTGTGGCCTGGAGAGAGAGCTCAGTCAGTAATGTGCTTGTCTCACAAACCTGAGGACAAGAGTTCAATCCCTAGAGCCATGTTAAAATGTCAGGCATGGTGGCACATGTTTGTGATCCTAGTGCTGGGGAAACAGAGATATGAGGACAGGACTCCTGGGGCTCACTGGTCAAATAAATCTAGCCTAATCAAGCTCCAGGCCAAAGGAATACCCTGTCTCAAAGGAAATACATCCCATTCTTGAGTAACAACACCCAAGATTGTCTTATGACCTCTGCACATGCTCACACATGTACAAAGACATGAACATGTACACATACATGCACATACACACATATTAAAAAGCTCATTGTCAGGCTGGAGAGATTGCTTAGTGGTTAGTCATTTACCAGTGAAGCCTAAGGACCCCAGTTTAAGGCTCAACTCCCCAGCACCCACATAAGCCAGATGCACAAATTGACGTATGTATCTGGAGTTCTTTTGCAGTGGCTAGAGGCCCTGGTATGCCCATTCTGTCTCTCTCTGCCTTTTTCACTCTCTGTGTGTCTCGTGATCTCAGCTAAATAAATAAACAACTTTAAAAAAAAAAAAAAAAAGCTCATTTTCACAGATACCCATGCACACCACAACCTGGCTTTTCCTTACTCTAGAACCAACAATTCTCTTGTCTGTCATTTCCCATCAGCTCCCATTCCAGTGTGTTTTCTTGTCAGGTGAAAATAATAGTGCTGCTATATTCTAGACCTTTCTTTGAGTATTATTCCCAAGTTGTCAGAATAACTGAGTTCTCTCCTAATACATTGCTTAACTTCCCACCAATCTGCCCCCACCCTGCTCAGATACTCAGCACTTTCAATAATGCATGTAGATGAGTTATCATGCTGGCCCTTGTTGGAAGTCAGCTAGCACCCATCCTCTGAGGTGCCAAAACATCTCCTCATGACTCCTTCACTTGGCTTTCCTAGACCCCTGTGCTTCAGGGGGCTGATGGGCCCACTCTTGAACTTTATCTCAACAAGCTTCTCAGCGTCACTTCAATTTTCTCCATCTGGTCTAGAGTCTGGCACTTTCCAACCAACCCCATACCATAAGTTTTCTACCAGGCACATGTGCTTTTGATGATAATTCAAACATCCTGGAGAGATGAGTGGCTATCATTCAAGCCCTATCATGATGGATATTTCAGGCAGCTGACAGGCCATCCATGATGACAACTAGAAGAGAATAAGTATTATAATGTATGACACTGTGGAATGCTTGTCACTTGTCTGATAGGTAAATGGTTTATAGGAGCTCATACAGGCCTCATCCCATTTGATCCTAGCTAATATGCTATCGAGGAATCACATTCTTCCTTGGTAAATAAAACAATAAAGTCTAAAAGTGGGCCAATGTTTGATCAAATGCTACACAGATGAAACAAACCTCACCAAAACAGAGATCCAGAGTCTACAGAGAAAGCAACATTAAATCAAGTCCCTATCTTGCCCATCAAGGCTCAGGGAACATTGCAGAAGAAGAGGTGGAAAGTTGTAAGAGCCTTAAGGTGGGTGTGAATAGCCTGAGGCACCATGTCTCCCCCCACACACACAATCACTGCAGAGATGAACTGAGGCCTCTTGGTCCCCACAGTAAACACCAATAATCCTACTAAAGGAAACCATTAGGGCAGGGGAGAGGGGACCTATGAGTACAACCTTTTTATTAAAAAACAAAAAATAATAATTTTAAGTGGAACTCGTACCTTCTGAACAAAGTCTGCCCATTATACTTGCCTTTTGCTATATTCACATATGGGCTTATTTTATCCCTTATTCCTATGCTACAGCGAATAAGTCAAGCAGCAAACAAAGAAAGAATGGGAGCTGGAGCTATATAAAATTAAGGCAAAAAAGGATCAGGAGTTACACAGCAAAACATTCATTCATCCACATCCTGGCTAGGGCAGACATGCTAACATCCTTGGAGCTAAGCAGGTAAGTAAAGCACTTCTACCATAAAGAAATGTAGACTTGTCTTTACTGGAGAAGGAGTTCATGATTTCATGGGTGCCAGTTTTCACTGATCATGAAAGTTAGCACATTATCTCAAAATGCTACAAAGAATGGTTTTTTTTTACATTTTTCATTAGTTATGTACATACTCAGTGTGTAAACAGCACATGTTGGTACCATCTTTACCCTCATCCCTGCCCACCTCCAAAGAGGCTATCCTTGTTGGGGATGCCATCTATCCCTATGGGGATTGTGGGTCTTGCATTGTGGGGTTAGCCATTAGTTATGGGGAAGAAGCAATGTCTTTGTACACAATGTCCCAACTTGTGGCTCTAACAATCTTTCCGCCCCCTCTTCCACAAATTTCCCTGAGTCCCGTTGGGTTTATTTTAGTTCTATTTCCATGATGGAGTCTTGGGAGCCTCTGTGTTTCTGGATCTCTGGTTTGGTAGGAGTTGAGTGTCCTCAGTGTCTTATCTCCTTCGCCCTTGTGCTGATAGCAGGTTCACCAAGAAATCCGCACTCTTGCTCATTTCCCCAACTATTCTATGGTTTAAGCTAGGGGCCTGGTGAGGTGCAATGGGCTGATTCTTTCCTCAGGTTATGCCTCCATCTGAAAAAGAGAAGCAAATTTTCCAATGGAGAGTGAAGTCAGCACCAGATAAAAGGGGTAATCATTATTAGTTTAGAGAGAAGTTAATAGGTGTAGGCCCTCTTGTAACCCAAGATTGGTGGGAGCTTGAGATTGGAGAGCGAACTTATTATTCAGATATGATTCTGACTTGTTTCCAAGTTCCACTTATGGGTTCTGTTCCACTGAGTGGATCCATTAGCCAATCCAAGAGCAGTTGGTGTGTGCTAAGTGCCACTATTGCACTTGGGTGAGCATCACATCAGGTTGTTTGCTGCTGAGTAGCTTACACCCTGAGTTGCTTGGACAGATATTGGCCATTTTCCCCCCAAGTAGCTCATGTAGCAATTTATGGCACTAGAAAAGCTAACTGGGGACTGACTATTTTCTATATTCCATCCAGGTCTCTCCATGTTCTGTACAGACAGCATATGGTGTCTTTGACAGTAGGGTCTTACCACTAACCCTTGGTGGGTAATCAAGTGCTTGGACAGAAGTCTGTCTTCTTTTGAGAAATCTTGTAGGTCTCTACAGAGAACATCTTAATTGTCTTTCATGATGCAGAAGCCATATCTTGGTCTCAGAGGTCCTGGTATTATTTCAAGGAATATCAGCTATCACATCAGGAAAGACATGGTTGTGTTAATTAACATCAGTGTCACCTTCAGCGAGGTTGCTAACACAGCAGAAGGTGGATCATGTATACCTTACATGGAGGTAAGCTTGGCTAGTGGTGTACTGTCTTCTCCCTCTATGCAAGTAATCCTGAAGGCTTAAATTCTTATCAACCCGATAGGAATCTTCCAAAAATAATATAAAGCCATATCATTCACTTGTCATCTCAGATCCTTCAAGGTCCCTATGTATTATTGTTTATTTCCCTTATGAAAAACCTATGCATAGGACGCAGCTAACCACCATGCATCAAGAAAAATTCTGGCAGCCTCCCTTGAGAAGATGCAAGCAGCATATAGCTTTTGGTACTTGGACAGGGCCAAGAGCCACAGTAGAGGGAAAGATAAAAGCAGAGGTGTTATGAATATCACACGTCACACAGTTTAATTTAAATAGAGCAGGTCTGCAAAACCCAGTGAAATCGCATAGTGTATGAAAGTAAGCATGCATGCTATCTGATCCCCATGTGTTTGAAAGATACAAAGACACTCTGGGCTGGAGAGATGGCTTAGCAGTTAAGCACTTGCCTGTGAAGACTAAGGACCCCAGTTAGAGGCTCCATTCCCCAGGACTCACGTTAGCCAGATGCACAAGGGGGCGCACGCACCTGGAGTTCGTTTGCAGTGGCTGGAGGCCCTGGTGCGCCCATTCTGTCTCTCTCTCTTTCTCTCTCTCTCTCTCTCTCTCTCTGTGCCTATCTCTCTCCATCTGTCGCTCTCAAATAAAAATAAACAAAAAAAAATTTAAAAAGACTCAATATTCCTAAGTGTGACTTTTAGCTAAGAAGACCAGGCAATCAATGTGGAGCATACCTGTCAAGCTTGGCAGCTAGTATAGGTGTCCACTTAAAATATAATAAGCAGACAGCTTTTCTTAGTTTGTATCTGTCCATTTGATTTAGTCTTCACTGATCACCTCCTATGCTAAGTGGGTGGCCCTGTGCCAAGCAGTCTAGGACATAAACAAAGGTAAGCAGGAAGTTCACGAACTCCAGAAAAGACATCTGTACTAAAGATAGTTAGGAAGAGATGAAGAAAAATGACCAGATAGCATCATGAGGTGAGGGAGCAGTCATAAGAAGACACCCTGCACATTTGTCTTGAGCACTTGAATAGCTGAGTGGGCCCCACATCACTCTTTGTCCTGAGCCCAATTCCTGAAATTCTAACTGAAAGACATATCATTTACTTTTTTTCAGAATAAAGTAAGGTTAAGAAATCAAAATGGGAGAGTATATCAGATGAAATAAAATTTAACCACACAGTAATATTGGAACACCTCATAAGAATTCAATAGTAATGAAGATGGCAATAGCAACCACAATAATGAAAGTGACAGTATTTGCCAACAAATTGGGGATATAGTGACTTATGACTGACAGGGGAGATGTGGATCCATATAGATTTGTGACATTCATAACAGAAATATACTGAATCTGTGGATTCTGGATTATTATTGCACATAATCCATTATAGTTCTTTTTGTTAACTTTCTTTTTTAAACATTTATTTATTTATGACAGAGAGAAGGAGAGAGAGACAATAGGTGTTGAAGGGCCTCTAGTCACTGCAAATGAACTCCAGCAGCATGTGCCATCATGTGTATCTAGCTTATGTGGGATCTGGAGAATTGCACCTGGGTCCTTAGTCTTCATAGGGAAGCACCTTAACTTCTAAAGCCATCCCTCCATCCCAATCCATTATAGTTCTAATGCAATCACAGGACAAAATTCCACATATTCAAAGAATTGAAATGCTTAAAAATAAGTCAAAGGCCTAGGCATAAAACTCATTTGCTACTTCTCTAATAAAGAGACAGACAAAAACAAAAGCACAAGCTTCATACACCAGTGTGCAAAGGTCCTGGTAACTGGGTCACTGAGCCAGCTTTCCCACAAGTGAAATGTCCAGGGGCACATGATCACACACACACGTGTGTGTATGTGTGTGTGTGTGTGTGTGTGTGTGTGTTTCAAATTTATTTTTATCTCAACACCTAAATCCTATATATAAACATAGTGTAGACCAAATATTTTACCCTATATGTAGGAACTACTCACAAGGGCAAACATTACATAAGTATATCTGCATGATGTACATGTATATACACATATTTATCCTGCATGAGCTCATAAAAGGCCATTGTGTATGAAGATACCTATGAAAGTCGTGAGTGACACGATCTGAAGAGTACATTGTACACATTTAAAGGCAGATGTCAAGCAATCTTTGTAAGGACCTCCTTTGTCTGTCATTAACCATGGACTCCTTGCCACTATAGCAGCAGATATTCTCATTCAGGTAGGCCTTTGAGCTAACAACCTATTTCCTCATCTCTTTCTAGATGCCTCCAAGAAGCTCCAACAGTTATGGAGCCTCTGTGCAGGCATCATTTGGGTCTTACTCCCCATATTTAGCATTAATCACAAAGCAAGAGATGTTCAACAAATGCACTATTCAAGGGGGTTGACATCATAACCATCTAGCTACAAAAAGAAAAACACTCTGTGGATGTTCTAGGCTTGAGTCACCTCAATTAAACAGCTAAGGCAGCTAACTTTATAAGAGCTATAATAATAGAGAGTTATTCCACTCAAAGTTTTTAATGATGAAAATCTAAAGGGCATGACAAAGATTCTGGCTCAAGCAGGGTCGCAGTGCATGGCAAGAGGTGAAGTAGTGGAGGACCTGAAGAGGAATGGCTACAGGAGCAACCAGGAGGAACAGAGAGAAACTGGAGTTCCAAGAAGTCCTCCTAGTGCATTCCCCTAAAACCCAAGGACCTCCCACAAGCCCACCTCTTACAGGCTCCACAGCAGTTTATAAAATGATGTCTCAGGATCATGCCTCCAATTATACAGACCCATGGTATACCAGTGCCCAAACTGGACCCATGGCCCTTTCTAGATAGCCCCTAAAAGGAGGTAAAGTCACCACATCCATGACATAGGAAGGTTTTTTTTTCCATGTTATTGATCAAATTAATGGTTGCAGCCTTTGCAAAGTATATGCTGTATCACAGGTTCAAGACGTCCACCTGCCAAGCCTTCTTGTCTGAAGTAATGACAGGACCAAGTAGAAATGGAGATGCTCACTCCTCCACCACAGAGAGAGTCAGCAGAACAATCCAAGCCAGCAAACCTGAGGACAGACAGGTTTTAGACTTCAAAATATATAAATATAGGAGAGGACTTTCTGAACATGATCCTGGGCAGCCCAAGAAATAAGGCAGAAAATCAGCAAACAGGACATCATAAAACCAAAATTCTATTTACCAGCTAAGGAAACCATCAACTGAGTCAAGATACAAACTGCAGAATGGGAGGAACCCTTTCCCAGCTATGTATCTAACCAAGCATTAATATCTAGAATATACAAAAAATTCAAAGAGCTAAACACCAAGAAAATGAATAATCTAAATAAAAAATGTGTTGTGGGGCTGGGCAGATGGCTTAAGTGGTTAAGACATTTGCCTACCTGCAAAGCCTAAGGACCCATGTTCCACTCTGCAGGTCCCACATAAGCCAGATGCACAAAGTGACACAATTTCACAAGGTTACACATACATACAAGGTGGGACAGGCACCTGGAGTTCACATGCAGTGGCTAGAGACCCTGGTGCACCAATTTTGTCCCTTTCTCTCTCTCTCTCTCTCTCTCTCTCTCTCTCTCTCTCTCTCTCTCTCTCTCTCTCCATCTGTCTCATAAAAAGCTAGTTTGTTGGGTTTTCCTCAAAAAAACAATGGGTCATGGACTGAACAGAGATTTCTCAAAAGAAGAAATATAAATACATTTTAATTTTAATTTTTATTATTTTAGAGAGGGAGAAAGAAAGAGAATTGTCTCACCAGGGCCTCAGCCACTACAATTGAACTACAGATGCTTGGGCCCACCTACTGAGCATGTGCAACGTTGCACTTGCCTCACCATTGTGCATCTGGCTTATGTGTGATCTAGAGAGTCAAACTTGGGTCCTTATGCTCCACAGGCAAGCACCTTAACCACTATGCCATCTCTCTAGCCTCCAAATAAATATTTTTTTAATGTTCAAAATCTTTGACACCAGGAAAATACTTTGAGATTCCATCTCACCCTAGCCATACCAGCAATTATCAAAAATCAAATGACAACAAATGATGGCAAGGTTGTAGGGAAAGAGGAACCTTTATTCACTGTTGGTGGAAGTCAAACTTGTACAGCCACTATGGAAATCAGTGTGGAGGTTTCTCAAAAAGCTAAAAATATATGTACCATATAAGCCAGCTATACCACTCCTGGGCATATATCCTAAGGACTAACCACTTCCTCAGAGATGCTCGTTCAGCCATATTGACTACTTCACAACAGCTAGAAAATGGAATCAGCCTAGATGTCCATCAGCAAATGGACAGTGAAGATCTGGTCCAGGTATACAGTGGAGTTTTATTCAGCTATAAAGAAAAAGGAAATTATAAAATGTCACAGAAAATGAATGGACTGAGAAATTTTATACCAAGTGAGGTAGTGCAGGCTCCTAAAGACAGATGCCACATGCTCCCTCACACAGGCAGATCCCAACTTCAAGTTTTTAGATTTGTATGTGACTTGAAGTAAGAAGCAGTCAAGTTTAGGAAACTATAAAGGAACCACAAGAAGGATGGAAGAGACTGGCTTGAGAGTGGAGGGTGGAAGAGATATAAGTACAGCCATGGAATACTGGGGGTGGAAAGGACAAAGAACATTCATGGGGAGGGAATAGAGGAGAGGAAAAGAGAGGTAGGTGGAGTGTTAAACAAAACTAAAGATGTTACAAAAAGATACTTCTTCATTAACTAACTTAAATATATATAATTAAGTTTAAAAATAGGAGAGAGTGGGTTAGTTTAAGCAAAAACGTTTTATGTAGTTGGACAATGCTGACCTCTGAAGCCACAGGATGCTGTATGCCGCTGGTACAATAGAGGCGTGACTATTATGGGAGTAAACAATTGCATCCTCAGGGGTGCTGATTTATAACATCTCTAATTTTTATTTTATTTTTTATAGAACAGGCTATAGTACACTCTTTTCTCCCCTCACCCTGCTCCCGTTACTCTGGAGGCCCTCATAAGTGGAGTTAGGTAGGGTATTCACTGTAGGGTCATGAAGGCCTCAATCAGCCCCTGTAGGGTTATGGAGGCTGTTCGTCAGAGTATCCCTACCCTCTGTCTGGCTCTTACAGTCCTTCTGCTCCTTCTTCCACAATATCCTCTGAGCCATGGCAGGCCTGTTGACAGTCTGACTTAGTGTTGAGTTCTCTGTAGCCTCTGGATTTCTGCTTTTATGGGTTTTGATTGATTACCATGTCTTACAACATCACCCTGGAGCTGGCTGTCAGGCTAGCAGAAAGAGCGGGATTCATGCCACCACTTCTGCAATTTCCCTTGGACTACAGCAGATATGGTAGAGTGTCACATGGTGGGAAATTGGATATTATGTTTTCTTGTTGGTGGATCTTGGTTCTCCTTCATTTTTCTCTGATACCTTCAAAATAAAACAGATGAGAGCGAGAGCAGCTTGGGTCAAAGGCAGTATGCAGTTATTTGAGAGACTTCTTAGCATGCAAGCCCAGTCTCCTCTGCAGAGCAATGGGGGCTTCTCTCTGAAGTCTATGAGTTTCCTGACTATGGGATTCTGACTTGGCTTCTATTACCAGATATAAGTTCTCTCCCACCGAACAGGCCTCATGTCCAATCAGAGTACAATTGGTTACCCGCAGAGACTGCATGCCACTATTGCACGAGTGTGTACTTCTTGTCTCGCTGATTGTTCTCAGTCTTCAGGGTCCCATCCTTATTCATGCTGTAGGTGACTGTTGTCCTCTTGCAGCTTCGATAGGGCTTTCCAGCACTGAGGGCTAACCAGAAGGGAGCTAGTTTCCCTTTTGGTTCTAACATGGTGTTTTGATGTTCTGTGACTGCAGCCTGTGCTGTCTTCAGCAATAGGGTCTTACATTTTAGCTATGGCAATGTTTAGAAAATAGCCTACATTGTTTCAGAGACCTCCTGGGTCTCCCTGGCCAACAGCTCACTGTGAGGACAACTGCTCTTTTGATTGGATCTGAACCTCTATCCATGATTAATACTGAAAACCTAGTCAAAAGTCTATGGCTGTTAAATTCATAGACCTCAATGAAGAGAGCTACTACTGTTGGTTGACTTAATGGATATGATATGCTCATCAAATTTCACCCTAAAAATTAGTATTATATTTATGCCTACAGATTGATGCTGCAGTCACCATTGGCCAGAAAAGGGAAAGTCAAAACCCACCAACGTGCTGAGAATAAGTGACTTTTGAGTTTGTAATGCTAAATGAGGCATTTATAGCATGTTGTCCAAGGTTCAGGGAACATTGAATGAAAGGAGGTGAAATGAATGTAAGAGCCAAAGGGAGAGAAGGAGTACTTGGGACACCATCCTCCAGATGTGAAGCAACCACCACATTCATGACCTCATAGTGACTGTGGGCTATTATGACCTCCACAAGATCTGCACAATGTTGAGCCCATCTATTTTGATGTGTGTGTGGATGGACAAAAAATGGCATCAAATAGAAAAGGAACTAATTGGAAAGAAGAAAGGGCTCAGCGGAATAAAAGTGAGGGGGGTTGGGTTGGAGAGATGGGTTAGCAGTTAATGCATTTCCCTGCAAAGCCTAATGATCTGAAAGGCCCAAGAATTCAGAAGCCCAGAAATACTATCACATTCCAAAGGGACTTAAGTGGGCCCCTGCATACCTCAAACTCCAGGCTTTACTCTCTGTTGGAAGCAAGTAAAGAATCCCTCTTCTCATTATATCAGAGCCCGCTCCTAATATAAAACTAGGTAAAAAGGGCATGAGATAGCCCTCAAGGATGGGAAATGAGTAATAAAGTGAACCACTTATTTGGTTTCTGTAAATAGCCTGCATCATAAGCCCTAATAGCCTGCACCATAAGCCTTAGTAGCCCGCACCATAAGCCGTAGCAGCCTGCCTCAGACCACCAAGGTCAAAGGAGACTGATAACACACTCTGCTACCCCCACCCAAGGACCCGTGCAAATGCTGACCACCAAGGTCATAGGAGACTGATTGGTCCACGAGGGGCTTAAACAAGTTAAACTAATTGGCTTAGAAACTATGGAGTGGCACAAACTAACTGGCTCGCACCCCGCGGGCTCCTGATGTTAAAAAAATGATTGGTCTAATGCACAGGCTTTGTTAGAAACCCTATAAAAACTGTCCCATTCCTGCATTCAGGGCTCTGCAGTCCTCTACCCCTGCATGGTGTACGACTGTGGGCCCCAGAGTGCTTGGAATAAAAATCCTCTTGCTGTTTGCATCAAGACCGTTTCTTGTGAGTGATTTGGGGTGTCGCCATTTCTGGGCAGAGTGTGGGGTCCTCATTCTGGGGTTCTTACAGATCCAGATTGCATCCCTCAGCGCCCATACAAGTCAGATGCACGTGGTGGCACATGTGTTTGGAGTTCATTTGCAGTGGCCAGAGGCCCTGGTATACACATTCTTTCTCTCTCTCTCTCTCTCTCTCTCTCTCTCTCTCTCTTTCTCTCTCTCTCTCTTTCTTAAATAAATATTTTTTATGTGAGGAAGGGGAACAAAAGAAGGCAATGGAAGAGGAGCCTGATAAAAGTTAGTATGTTCATGTATAAAAATTTCAATCAGAAAATATCTTCATTTAGTGTGGATAGGGAGGCAGTAACTGTGCCAGTCATTACCCACTGAAAAGCTGAAGAATATGAGGATGGTGAAGGCTTTAACAAAAGCAATAACCGGATAAGCAAGACTTCTTGATTATCTTCTATTCTGCTCTAGAACTTGCAACTAACTAGAGCACAAAGGGCTAAGCAAGGACAGTGGAGTTCAACCATAACGAGGCACTAAGGAGAAAGGAGGAGACTGTATGCATCACTTTGGGGGGAGGGGAAAGTTGAGCAGGAAACAGGTCATTTAAGTTTCAGTTTACCATCCAAGAACTGTTCTAAATCTCAGCACAGATACCACCTAAATAGTGCCCCATCACCAAGCACATAGTGTCCAGTCACAAAACTCCAGTGGCTTCATTCACTCACTCTGGGACCACATACTCCGTCTGCCACACCTGGATGTGGACAGCAGCATCCACACCGCCTATTAGAAGTGCCAAGCCCACCCCTGCTGAAGCAAACTTGCATGTCTCATGATATCCAGTGTAATTCGTGTGCTCAATACCACTTACAGTACATCACAGAACCTCAAAATCCAAAATCTTGTGCTTCTGCTTCAGCTTTTGTGACTACAGTGTCTCAATGCCAGGAAGTTCTGCACCTGCCACCATGGCTGCATGTCTGGGAACCCGTGCCGTGTGAACAGGTGCACATAGAGCCATAGGGCCCAATTTTGGGTCCTTGAGTAACAGATGGTTATCTTCTGGTTCAGCACTTTCATCACAGAGATAAGCAAACAAGCCATGCTTCTGCGTTGAAATCTCAAAACTAAATTCAGAGACAGAGTCAGGCATCATGACTTCCCTGATACTTCCCTGATAGCATACTTTTGTTCTTATTCTGTTGAGCAAAGCTTAGGCTTGTAGTTAAGAAGGAAAGTGAGTCACAGATAAAGTGAAATTTTAGAAGATGCCTTGGGACCCATTCCTATGTCCTGTGCAGCTCTAAATCTGGCACACTGGGAGGCAAGGCACCCACAGTACATCAGAGTAACAGAACCCAGCCATCCCAGTCTCCTCTCCCCAGGGAACCATGGCTCCCTTGCCATACTGAGCTTCCCCACGTGTTCTTACTAAGATACATGGTGTCCAGGCAAACCCTTGCCATTGTCCACCTCCACTGCTAAAGACCTCTAGGGGGCAGATATGAGCCATGATGTCCATGGCTTGCTCTTGTTTCAGAAGCCCTAAAAATTCTTTCTTCAGGGCCTCAGGCTTCCCTCCTAGACAGCCTCCTTCAGAGATCATATATTTTTGGACCCTTTGAGGTCTTAGGAAAAACATATTTCTTCCTCCCATTACAATAAAAATCACTATTGTGAGCCCTCCACTTGTTAAATGGCCAGATGAATTTAGATAAGACACACATTGGCTAGAGAAAGGAAAAGGCGATCTGGAATTTGGCCCCCACCTGACCTTTGAGATATGTGGATGAATGCTTCCTTTCATGCTTCACATGAAAGCTTTGTCCCATGCCTGTTAGCAGAGCTGCTCACAGTGGATGGGAGGATGGTTGAAATTAGCTCATTGAGTGTTCTAGTTAATTTGAACTAAAACCCATTTTACAAAATGGAAGCTCAGGGGAGATGGTTCAGTCAGTAAAAGCACAAAAGCTTACCACAAATGCACTGGATCCTGAGTTCCAATGTCAGCACCCACATAAATGTCACAAATGTTGAGCAGGCATGGCAACCTACCTTTAATCCTAGTGCTCAAAAGACAAAGACAGGAGGGAATCCCAGGGATAAACTGGCTAGCTAGACTAGCTAAATCAATGAACTCTGGGTTCAAGTGAGAGATCCTACCTCTATAAGCAAAGTGGATAATTATCAAGGAAGATAACCAACATCAACCTCTGGCCTCCTCAGACACATGGACACATACTAACACACACTTTTACACCCATACACATACATACATGCATGCCCACAAACATACACATGCAAAAAAGGAAAAAAGTGACGAAAGAAAGAAGGAAGGAATAAGTAAGGGCTGGAGAAGACTCAGCAATTAAAGGTAGCTGGCAAGCCTGCTGATCTGCTGGATGTTCCTCAGCTGAATGGAAAGTGCTGCATACATCTGTAATCCCAGTATACCTACATCAAAGAGAAGGGGAGCCAGGAGAATACATAAGCTCTAAAACAGCAGCAACGAGAGTTCTTGTCTCAAGAGAAAGTGAAAGGAGAATAGAAACAGCCCAGAGTTGTCCTCTGGTCTCATATGTGCACTGTGGTACACTTGTTCCCATTCACATATATACATAAATATATACATACATAAATATATACATACATACAAATATGTAATAAAAAATAGAAAAGAAAGAAACTCAGATTTAGTAATGGCAGTGTGTTATTCCTATTACAGTCCTTAATCATGGGAGAAACAGCCTCTTAAGCAACTAGAAACAATAAGAAGCCCAAAAGTAGGACAAAGAGAAGGAGCTGGATCAGTAGGGGACAGAGACAAGGGAAACAAGGACCCTCCTAAAGATTTTATATAGAGCTAATGACACTTGTGATAGTTTGAATAAATGCCTCCCAATAGATTCAGGAGTCTATTAAAACGTCTTGGATTTCCATCCACCTGTACAGAGGAAGTATCACTGGGTGGATGTTAGGGTCCAGCCCTAAGGTGGATGATGGATTTGAAATTCCAATCTAAAGATATGCGAAGCGAAAAAAAAAGATAGGCAAAGTACCTGAGTTCCACCTGCAGTTCTGAAGTGTGCTTGTGTGCTGTGTGGCTTTTGGGTCTTTTGTGTTATGGCTTCTCTCTCTCTCTGCTTGAACCTGTGAAAGCAAACCAGCTTCTTCTGCCATTATGGAACTTCTCCTGGATCTATAAGCTTCAATAAATATCTCTTCTATAACTGTGCCTGGTTTGGAAATTCATCTCAGTGACCTCAAGCTGTCTGCTATAGAAATTGGTACCGAGAATAGGGTAAATTGATGAGATGACTCTGTCTGACCATGTGCATTTGTTTTCTTGGGTTTTTTTTTTTTTTTTTTTTTGCAACTTATGTGTTGGAGGAACAGGGAACTTAGTGCTTACAGCTGAAGATGCCTTCTGAAGCAGTATAGCAAATATTATGGACTATTCTAATAAGAATTTGAAAATGCTAAATGCAGAGAGAATTATGTTTGGTGGCTTGCATATGAACTTTCTAAGGGGAAAGAAAGACTGCAGAGAGCTTTGTTGGAACTGGGCTACTGTCATAAGGGCTGACTGTATTCTGCTACCCAACCCTAGAGAGTTTGATCAAAATTAAATTTATTATGGATTGATGTGCTTAGCTAAAGATATTGGACTGATAGATTTCAGATTTCAAGTTGGAAAACCTAAAGCAAATTAAAATTACAGGCACTAAGACTGGTTTTAGGTTACTGAAGCTGCTATTGACAAATGTATTAGCAATCTTAAGGAAGATGATCCCACTATTTTACATTAAAACAATTGAGAGGATTCCGGAGGAAAGACTATGATAGAAATGCAAACTCTTTTGGAAAAGAGCTGATGGTAGAAGGAACCTGCTTTTCAAGGCCATGATCTATTTTGTCCCTGAATTAAGAATATAGCTGTGTGGGCTGGAGAGATGGTGTAGCGGTTAAGCGCTTGCCTGTGAAGCCTAAGGACCCCGGTTTGAGGCTCGGCTCCCCAGGTCCCACGTTAGCCAGATGCACAAGGGGGCGCACGTGTTTGGAGTTCGTTTGCAGAGGCTGGAAGCCCTGGCGCACCATTCTCTCTCTCTCCCTCTACCTGTCTTTCTCTCTGTGTCTGTCGCTCTCAAATAAATAAATAAATAAAATTTAAAATGTTAAAAAAAAAAAAAGAATATAGCTGTGTCCTGCACACCTAGTATTGGTTTCAGATACATGAAAACCACATAGAGTGGTCATGAAGTGCACTCGGTTCCAAGAGCCACTGCAGAGACATGGCATGAAGCAGGGTGTAATGACCCTAATAGGCTGACAAAGCCATTGGAAGATGGACCATGGTTTGCATGGAGACTCAAAGATGTTTATACATTCCAGGATTATTCAAGGCCTACCATGGAGGCTATTGGCTAAGAACTTTCCCTGACTACTCAGCCAAGCCAAAGGGACAGAATTGAAAAATCTGGAGACTGTAAGTCACTGATTATAATATCAGACATAAACTGTAGTATGTTGATGTTTGCTTTATGGTTTTTGAGTTTACATTGTTCTAGTCTACCCCTGTTATGCCTTATAACAGTTGAAAATATGTATTCTCTATCTTTATATGTTGAAAGTATATAACTTATTTGATTTACATGAATCACAGCTAAGAGGCAATCTTAAATGTCAGATGAGTCTTGGGACTTTGGAACCATCTTAAGTTGGTAAAGACTGTGGGGACCTTTGAAACTGGGCTGAATAAAATTTACAATATGAAATTATTTTGAATCTATTGGGAGCTAAGGATGAAATGTGGTAGTTTGAACAGATGCCTCCCAATAGATTTAGGAGTTTATTAAAACTTCTTGGATTTCTAGCCACCTGACTGGAGGTGGTGTCACTGGGTGGATCTTAGGGTATAGTGGTAGATTTGAAATTCCAATCTAAAGATATGCAAAGTGGGGCTGGAAGGATGGCTTAGCTGTAAAGGTGCTTGCCTACAAAGCCAAAGAATCCAGATTCAATCCCCCAGGACTCATGTTAGCCAGATGCACAAGGGGCGCACATGTCTGGAGTTTGCAGTGGCTAGAGGCCCTGGCACGACCATTCTCTCTCTCTCCCTCTCTCTCTGTCAAATAAATACATAAACTAAAGTATTTTCAAGAAGATATGCAAAGTGCCTGAGTTCCTCCTGTAGTTCCTTATATGTGCTTATATGTGGTGTAGCTTTTGGGATTTTTGCCTTATGGATACTCTCTCTCTGCTTGGACCTACAAAAGCAGGCCAGCTTCTTCTGCCATTATGGAACTTCCCCTGTATCTATAAGCTTCAACAAATATCCCTTCTTCCATAACTGTGCCTGGTCTGGAAGTTCACCTCAGCAACCGAAAGCTATCTACTACAACACCTAAAGCTGAAGTGTTGTATCATCTCACAAGGTCTGCTGTAATGAAGTGCCACATACTGGGTATTATTTCAGCAACAGAAATGGAGTAGACAGGTGTGTGGACCATGCTGCCTCAAGTTCCTGGGAAGAAGCCATCCTTACCTATCCCAGGCTCATATCTCGCAATTCTTGGGGCTTCTCTCTGTTCATGTGACACTTCTATTTCTGTTTCCACTTTCACTAGGAGCTATTTCCCCTGTGTCAGAAGAGAGGTGTCCAACTCTCCATCTATAAGAACACAATCCCCTGGATGAGGGATCCCCTACTTCACCACTACGTGGTCTTAATGTAGTTACATTTGAAAAAATCCTTGTTCCAAAAAGGTGATGAGAAGGGGTAATGGGACCACAAGGAAACATGTAGTATGAGAGTAGGAAGGAGGATAAGCTGTGGTGGGGGTAAGAGAACAAGAAAAGAGGGGAGGGAGTGGGGAAGGGAAATAAAATTTGTTTGAAATAAAACATAACTATAATTCTGTGTGTGATACTAAAATTAATTAAGATAAAATACTTTATATTTAAAAGATTTTTAAGTCTTTTTTCCAAATAATATCACAACCATGGGAAGCTTGAGTGAAGGCTCCAGCCTAGGTCTACTTAGGAACACAATTTAACAAATCACAGCAGATGCCAAAGAGATCTCAGAAGGAAGATACCAGAAACCTTTGGCAAAATTCTTGATGACAAAGTGGAGAGCGGGAAAGATGGGAAAGGAAAGGTCTAAGGAACTCAGAGATAGAATGATCTCTTAAGAAACTTGGCTAAATTGGAAAAAAAAAAATAACAATCAAAAATGTATCAATATTAAAGAATGGCTATTCTATTTGTTTTGTGAAGAGATGTGGGCATAGGTGTGGTAGTTTGAATGTAAAGTGCCCCCATAGCATCATGTGTTTTGGATTAAGCCTCAAATTTAATCTACAGCTGGGGGAGCCTTTGAGAGATAGAGACTTGATGAAAGAAGTGTGTCATTGGAGATAGGCTTGGGATTTTATAGTGCAGCCCAGCTTGCCAGTTCACTCTGTCCTTCCTGCCTGTGATGAGGAAATGTGACACTCACCTGCCTGTTCCTGCTATGCTTTCCCTGCCAGAATGAAGCATTCCCTCAGAATTGTAAACTGAAATAGACCCTTTCTTTCCATAAGCTGCTTCTGGTTGGTGTTTGGGGCCCAGCAATGAGAAGGAAATTACTACAAAGGGTGAGGAAAGGACCATGTGGAAAGCAAGAAGGTGGAAGTATAAGAAGCACTTCTTTTTAAAAATATTTTTAATTCATTCATTGGTTTGTTTGTTTTCAAGCATAAAGGGGGGGGGGCAGGATAAGAATGAATGGGCACACCAAGACCTCTAGCCATTGAAAATGAACTTCAAATGCATGTGCCACTTTGTGCATCTTAATTTACCTGGGTATTGGGGAATTGAAACTGGGTCATCAGGTTTTTCAGGGAAGCCTCTACAACCACTGAGCAATCTCTATGTGGAGAAGCATTTCTTGATGAAGTGAGGTCTGACAGAGACAGAGCATAGAAGAAGGTGAGTTCAGCCAAGTCAGGGAGAAGTCAGAGCACTGGTGAAAATAAATCCTGGAGGTGGCACCAGCCCAGGAAAGTAAAAAAGGATGTGATGGGGTTGAGAGAGTGCAAGAGATACCTATTCAAGATACCTATCCAGCCAATACCATACATTGAATGTTCTGGACAGCCGGAAATCAACAGTGAGCCAAACCAGACTTTCTTATGTTCTATGATGGTGAGAACTATATAAGAGAGGAGACAGAGCAGAAACAAATTTTTGAATAAGGTTGTTTTTCATAATATGTTAGAGGACAATATGTAAAAAATAAACAGTGGGGGGAAAAATAAAATTCCAATATGGGAATAATAGTACTTTGCAAAGCTGATGGGCATTTTAGAAATTTTTGAACAAAGCCTGTGGGGAAGGAGGTCACATCTCAGGACCTTTCTGAAGATGAGCAACCACTGAAGGTCTCCGACCACATGACTGGGCTGGCCTCCCTTGCTGCCAGGTTCTCTGTCCATCACTTTCTCTGTACCACATCTGTGTTAGTTATTTTTCTCTTCACTATGACCAAGTGCCTAACAATGGGGAAACTTAAGGCAGAAGTGATTTATTTGGACTCAAAGTTTGAAAGGATATAGTCTATCATACTGGAGAAAGAATGGAAGTGAGGGTGTATGGCTGGGTGTCGCGACCACCTCGACCAGAAAGAATGACGCGACCGAGAGCTCTTCTTTAAGCAGTTTATTCAGAAACCTTGAACAATCTTCTGACCCCGGGGAGAGCCGACCCACAAGCTAAGTAGTCCTGCGCTAGCCAATCCTAGTGAGCCACGTGGCCCATGCAGATAGGTCCACGATTAAGGAAGCAGAATTAGTTAAGCAGCCTCAGCCAAATAAGGACTTGTTTATCCCAGAGAGCGCTCGCTATCGGGCTAGCGGAAGGTGGAAGCCGACGCCATCTTTAGGGCGCGGCACATCGCAGCTCTCCACAGCTAGGACTCCTCATAACCTCACATGCCCTAGGAATAGAGAACAGGAAGTGAAACTGGCCTATAAACCTCAAGGTCTTTCCCTAGTGACTAATTCCAATAGCAAGGCTCTACCTCCTAAATGTTTCATAACCTTCCCAAATAGTCCCACCAGCTAGGAAGCAAGTGTTAAAATAGATGAGCTCATGGTAGGCAGTTCACATCTAAATATCTATATTTGAAACTCTTTCTTCAAGACTTTTAGGATGGTTGGTGACCTCAGAGCTTTCCTTATAGCTCCTCAGATAAGTTATGTCTGAGTCCTTTCTTTCAGTGTCTGCCCCATCATTCCCACCTTTCTGCCTCTCTCAGCAGAGCCAAAGCTTTCCTGGTCAAGGGATTGTCTTCCCAGCATGCTCATCTTCTGTGCCTAGTGTCTAGTGGTGCTAAGCTTCTAAGACTCCATAGCTCACTGTTGAATAGATAAGTGAGGGAGATGGATGGAGAGGCAAAAAAGAAGAAAGAGGGAAAGAATTGGTACTTGAGAAGAAGGTAATATCAACCATGTGTTAAAACTGACCTATGGGAAGGTTGTCAGTGCATCAAGTGAAGTGTTAGCTGAGAACATCTGACTCACAGCTGCCCATGCTGAGCCATGCTCATACATCAATAAATGACTCTAAATATCTTTTCATCTTCTAAATCCTTCAGTGGCCCCTTTTCACCTCTAGGCCAAGTCAAAAGTGATCAGTCCAAAATCAAGGCTCCTGTAACTACTAAAAACTGATCTCTGTTGGCTTCTCTGGACTCTTATTGGTGAGGATATGCCTATCTATCCAGCTAGGAATTTGGTCACTGTTCCTGGAATGTCCCTACAGCTGGCCTTCCTCTATTATCAAGCCCACATAACTGCTTCTTGATAAATAAGACCATCCTGGACCTTGCTCTTCTCCCTTGTAGTCCCACTGCAATCATTAGGTTCTACCTTCATCAATAGGCTACTTACTATTAAGCTATAAGCTCCTGGGACTAATGACCACATTTGACTCACCTGTGCCTTCCTACAGGAGTCAGAATTGCAATAGACACTAAATAATTATTTTATATATAAATTAATAATTATATGAATGGATAGATGAACAGTTAATAGTTTGTGAATGAATGTGGTTCAGAGAAGAAATGCTGGCAGATAGTGATATGGTCAGAATTTGACATCGGAAAATGTGGATTCTGCCCTTCTACTTGCATGTGTGGTAGTTTGAATTTAAAATGCTCCCTTTAGCCTCAAGTGTTTGTGATTAAATTTTCTACCTAGACTCCAGGTAGTGGAGCCTTTGGGAGAAAAAGTATGTCACTGGGGGAAGGCCATGGGGTTATATAGTCCAGCCCACTTGTCATTGCTAGCTCCATCTTGCTACTTTCTCCCTGCCGCTGATGCATGGTGATGTGAGCAAGCTTCCTGCTCCTGATATTCTCTCCCTGCCAGAAAGAAGCTTTCCCCAAAACATTGCAAGCCAAAACAAACTCTTTCCTCCCATAAGCTGATTCTGGTCAGTTGTTTTGTCCCAGCAATGAAGGTAACTGCTAGATCATGTTACCATCAATACTACCATGGATAAGATGCAGGCCTCTCTCCTATAAACATCTGACTATAAAGCAGAGTGCATTAATACCTCTTCACATTTCTGTGACCAATTCCTGACAGTAAGCCTTTTAAGGAAGGAAGGGGCTTTGGGGCTTGCACTTTGAGGAGAGCCAGTACATGTGGCAGGGAAGGCATGGTATCAGGACAGGAGGTGGCTGGTCCCACTGTAGCCACAGTCAGGAAGCCAAGGATGAACAGGAATTGAGATCAGGCCATAAACTCACAAGGCCCGGCCTAAGTGACCCACATTTTCCAGCATATCCTAAAGTTTCCATAACCTTCCCAAACAGTGCCACCAGCTGGGAACAAGTCTTCAAACACATGAGCCAATGAGGGACATTTCCCATCCAAATCACTGCACAGAGAATTGATCATAGGTACCCTCCTCTAGAATTTTGTAATTCACAAGCAGTAAAAGTTCTAAATAATTCAAAGTCAACTTCTAGTTCACTAATGTTTTGTAATGTCCTGTTTCAGCAATTTTTTTACAGGATGGGTTTCATCTTTCTGAATTACAGCAAGCTAATGAATATGACACAAAGCATGTATAAAATCTTTGAAGCCAGGCAATCCCTGAGGCATGTGACAGTTCTGAGATTGGTACATCCTGATAATCAAAATAATATACATCCTGGATAGTAGACTAAATGATATAAACCTCAATAGGGTTATGGGGGAATCATCTGGTAATAAGGGTCCTAGAAAGGGTGGGATGAAGCCTAACCCTAAAACATTTGGCTCTAGTTTGTAACTACTAGGACCAGAAATCAGTTACAATCCACACTGAGCTGTTGATTTCAGAGATTCCCAAAACAAGACAGGCTCTGTCAAAACACTTGATTACCTGCCTAAGGTAAAAGGAAAGACCCTATTGCTGAAGGCACCACATACTGCCCATAATGAATGTCAGGAGATCAGACTGGAATCTGGAAGGAAGCCAGTTCTAAGATGGTTATCCTGTATAGTGTTAGAAAGTGTTACATGAGCTCTTGGGGGAAAATAACCCACAAAGCTGTGACCAAGCAGGGGACACTGCTGTAAGAAAGCAACAAACTTGACAAGATATAAACACCTATACAAGGGTGGCAACTAGCCTAGGTGGGTAACCAATGGCTTTCTGATTAGCTAAGAGATCCACTCAGTAGGAAGGAACCCATAGATGAAACTGGGAACAAAGTCAGAATTCTATGGAGACCAAGATATAAACTCCAATGAGAAGTTCCCACTAGTTCTTCACCAAAAGAGAGACTACACCCATCAAAATCTCTCTAAATTTCTTTAACTTATGCTGATCTTGCTCTCCATTGAAGAATTTGCTTTTCTTTTTCAGAAGATAGTTAGAACCAAGGACAACCAAAATCTATCAATAATACCAGAAAAGATAGCTAACTCCCTGGCAGGCAATGAACTACCCCCTCACACAATAGCTAGGGCTCAGATGAAACTACAGAAGAACTGACAAGAGAAGCAAGTGTGGTGCTTCCACAGCAACCTGTGCCAGGATGATGGAGACAGAAACTGAGGCTACTCAAAACATACCAAAGCAGAAACCCATAAGCTGCTAAGAGCTCAACATTAAACCTTAATTAAAGCACATCCACCAAGGCTCAGGGAATTCTGTGGAAGATGGAGTGGAAAATAATGTAAGGGTGGGAGGGAATATCCATAGGCATTCCCCACATACAGAATGTCCACTGCTCTCTCATTCATAACCCAAAACCCCAGTAAGCGCACTGAGAAGGGCCCTCAATGGAATGAGGACAGGAAGGAGGGAAATGATACCAACACATGATGTGCCCATACAAAGCTTGTATTTAATAAAAAAATAATAATAATATGATTGGGTTTCAGTGTGAGAAGGAAAATATTAGTAGCAGAGGCCAGTAAGTTAAAAAGGAGACATAAAGGGAAGAGAAAGGAAGGGAGGAGGGTACTGAATAGGTTGATATTGTATATATGTAAGTACAGTGATTGAGATGTAGAGGTAATATGATGGAGAATGGAATTTCAAAGGGGACAGTGTCAGGGGGAGGGAGGGAATTACCATGGGATATTTTTTTTTATAATCATGGAAAATGTTAATAAAAATTTAAAAAATTTTAAAAAATAATAATAATATGATAATAATAGTACCAAGAAGTACAACTGGCAAATACACAAAGAAACAGTGTGTCCACATCAGGGGAAACAAAATGCAGCCTGACCTTCCACTTCTAGTGAGTATGCTATTTACACCAAACAGCATGTGACCCTGTGTTGCACCCTCTGCAGAGAGGGGAGCTCTGGCTGTGCACTTTGTTACTTCCATCTGTGCAGTGCACTGGCCCTGGGCACCTGTGAAAGCAGAGGTAATAGTAACATCCTATATTGGCAGGCAAATGCTTGCAGACACTCAGAAACCAGGCACAAAGAATGCTGCCATACCATAATAGCTCTTCTGCAGAGGACAGGGTGAGAGCTGGCTGTGAGAGATTCTGGGGACCTAATAGGAAGGATAAAACACTGGGCATCTGGACTGCTAATTTTCCAGCAACTGCTAGAGCATAGGCTCCACTGCACTCGAAGAGGACAGAAAGAAACCGGCACCCGGTCAACCTGGAGACAGTCTCCACCTTCCACAAAGGGCAGAAATGGATTCTCTGGGGAAATTAAACCAGCCATTTTAGTGAATCTGCAGCATAACATGCAATTAAAATTCTATTTTTAAAAAAATGACGTTTCCATCTCTGAGCTATGTAGCTGGCTGCTGGAAAAGCCCCTCTGGGTAGATTTGCCCTCTTCCATAGACCTGTGCTAAAAGAGGACTCGCAGCCACTCAGGGGAGGGAAGATAAGCCTAGAGAACTTTTTCTATCGTAAGACTCTTGCCTTCGGAAATAGAAAACATGATCGAATCACCACATTAAAAGAATTACTCATAGAAAATGATTATTTTCCCTGGATCAAGACCAGTTGAAATTATGGAAATGAACATTCCAACATTTTAAGATGCTATCTAGAGATTGTCAGCCCCAAGAAAGTTCAAGAGAATAGTAATTACTATGAATTGCTCCATTCAAGGCATCCTAAAGTCTGCAGTTTTGTGACCAAAGTCAGGAACTCAACAAGATTATGATCTTGATGAATGTCAGCGCAGAAGGGAAATATAAAAGGGGCAGAATCAGGACTGCCTCTGTTTAAAATTCTACTTTTAAAATTGCTTCTCTTAGAAAGGCTTAGTGGAAGAGTGATGATGAAGGACAATTAGGTGAATATGATCAAAATACATCATATAGACATATATGAAATTATCAAAAAGAAAATTAAAATTAAATGAAAAAATACTACTCTTTCTCCTATTTCCCTTTTTTATTCTCCTCCTGGGGTATTTTGTTTACATGAAATTTAATAAAATTTTAGCACAGTGTTAGAGCTTGACATCCCAGAATATAAAGGAGATATTTTATGTTCACATCAGATAATCCCTTGAAATGATCATGAGTTACTTTCAAATTATTGAAGGTTGTATTACCAAGTTTAGATTTATTATTTATGCCCTAGTTTTTTTTAATCCATTCATTTTGACTCAGATACTATGTATTTGCACAATTGCTATAATTAAGTCAAATTATATAATTAGTATAACATATGTGATCACGGAATCAGAGTGTGCAATTACATAATTACACCATGCAGTATACAGTGGATTAGAGTGTAAATATCCTACTGAAATGTCACAGAGAAATATCTTTGCTTTGCTCAAGAGGAAGCTTGAAAGTTCATTTTCACTTTTGTTTTCAGAGTGGAAATTCAAATATATTTTTAATCAACCACTTTATGTTGAGAAATAAATTTTATTTTCTTGTCTTGTCATATCCTTTATAAGTGGAGTATAAGGAAGAAACTGAAATGTATCCAAATTATTAGCCAGTCTTCCAACTACATTTGAGTTAGGAAAATGAAATTATTAGAAATCCTGGAAAATTAGTCATATGTGGTAACTCATTCCTGTAATGCTTGCACCTGGAAGGCTGAGGCAGGATTGCTGCATCCTTGGGGCTAGCCTCGGCTACATAATAAGACAGTAGATCAAAAACAGACAGAGTAGAAGAAAGAGGTAAGGAAGGAGAGAAGAAAGAAAGAGAGAGAGAAAGAAAGAAGAAGAGAGAGAGAAAGAAAGAAAGAGAGAGAAGAGAAGAGAAGAGAAGAGAAGAGAAGAGAAGAGAAGAGAAGAGAAGAGAAGAGAAGAGAAGAGAATAAAGAAAGCAGGCAAGCAAGAATGCAGGGAAGGAGAGAGAGAGGGAAGGGGAAAGGAAAATATGAATAAGTCTTTAAAACTTACATATTTTTACCTAACAAATGTACCCCCAAAATGTAATATTTCCTTTAATTACCAAACCCAGAATAACTAAGTGCTAGGCTTTGTTTTCTGATGCATCATAGCCAACCCAAATCTCCAGATACAGAAAATCAAGTGTACTGAATTCTTCACACAAACTCACTCTCCCATCTGTGTTTCCTACCTTGGAAGTTCTCAGCATCAGTCAAAATCCCCTAGAGGTCTGTGAATACAGATATGTGGGTCCCACACTGGAGCTTCTGAGTAGGTATTTCTGGAATAAGTCAAAGAATTTTCGTCTGCCCCATGTTCCCAGACCACCTATTGCTGTTGGGCCAGGCACACAATTGGTGATACATTGTCTCATCTATCCTGAGTTCCCCAATCTATAAACCCAAGTTAACTTTTGACTCTTCTGTTTCTCTGCTTCCTGGCATTTCCTTGTTCATATGGGTACCATATCCTTCAGATCCCACCATTGGGAAGTACTTTCTCAGTGATCTTTCAACCCTTTTCCTTAACGCCACCCACCCTGGCTAGATTCAGCTCTTCTGTGCATCTGGCTGGAATTCACCACTCTTTTCTAATTTAATTGTTTGGTCAAACTCCTTACTATCACCAGTGTAACCTCACAATCCCACCACCTTTGTGAAAACATCATTGCTCAGGATCTACAGCAGAACTATTCCTCCTTAGCAGAGCTTTCAGTCTAGTATGATCTAGATACCAGCTCCTCTTCCAGTGCTCTCCCAGCACTCATCATGCCCCGATCCCCTTGTATGAGGTCTAGGCTCGACAGGACAGGCTCCACCCTTAGAAATTAAGACACTTAAACATCAGGATCACTCCATAGGTGGAGGACAATAAACATTTTAAACTAGAAAAGCAAATGACTACTAAAAACAATGCAAACCAAACTATCAATTAGGAACTGAATTTATTCCAGACAAAATGCAAAAATAAAGTAATATGGAAACAAATGCAAAATAAATGTCTGAAATGCTCAAGGAAGTAAAGGAAGGTATAACAGCCATAAAAGCAAAAGCAGCTTGTAAACAATGGAAATAAAAATAGGAAAAAGTAAAAAAAGAACTGGAGATAACTAGACTGAAAACTACATTCATTAAAATAAAATATCCTCCTTAAGTGGATATACAGTAAATAAGTAAAGATATCTCTGAGTAATTCATCTAGAGGTGGATTAACAAATCAAAGTGTAATTATAAGGCATGAATGACAGCCTGGTGCTTCCAAATTCATCTAACAAGAGGCTCTAGAAGAAAAAATAACACAGAATTTGAATGAGGCAATATTTGAAAAGATAAAAACAAATGCTTTTTGGTCAAAATTGAAGATGAGATAATCTGTCATTAGATTGAAAGCAACCACCAGACATGAGGCCTTGCCAAATGAACTGTTTATATCAAGTTGAATCTAAGTGAAAGTTCCGAAGGCGGAAGGTGAAAAACAAACAAATCCACAAGAGAAAACAGGCTCCTTACAAGCCACAATTAGGACATGAGGAGAAAAGCATCAGTAAAGATACATCAGAGAGTGGTATATCAAGTCTTCAGTGAATTGAGAGAATGGGGTTTTCAGCCAAAAATTCCATATCCAGCAAATTAGCCTTAATGTGGGCAACCTCTTCAAACATGCAAAGGATAGGCTGAGTTGAAACTTTCACAGTGTTTAGAAGAGTGTCTTTTAACAGGAGCAAAAATCAACACAGAAGGAAGAAATGGAATATAAAACATCACCATGAGCCTTGGGTAGTGGTGCATGCCTGTGATGCCAGCACTTGGGAGCCTGAGGCAGAAGGATCATCAGTTCCAGGAAGCTGGGATGAGCTTTTCCATGATGAAGCTCTCTGTAAGAAACCCATGCTCCTATGAGTAACTCTTCATACATTCTACTGTACATAATAAACTCACTGGCTCACCAACTTGGAGTAAAAAGACCTTTGTTTATGTCTCTCCAGGAAAAGCCATGCAACAGCTCAACAGAACATTGAGATTCAGTTGTCATTCAGAAATACTTATGAATTTTAAAGGAATGCTTGTGGCATATTCATAAATGCAAAATAAGGGTTTTCCCACTCTGTAGTCTTGTCTTACCAAAAGACACAGCCTGTGCAATGATACTACATCTTGAGGTGTGTTTCACACTTTTCATGACGGCAGAGATGGGGATTGTGCGGTGTTCCAGTCATGGCCCCTAGCAGGACAGAAATCTCACCCAGGTACTCCAGAGGGGATAGACTCTAAAATCAACCAAGCTGAGGAACTCAGGCCAGATAACAGAGGAGAGCAAAAACGGGGTCAGGACGAGGACACAAAAGAAGGAGATGGGAGGTAATCATGATCAAAGAATATTATGTACGTATCTGAAAATTGTCAATAAAAAGTAAAAAAAAAAAAAAAAAAAAAAAAAAAGCCCAGGAAAAGGAGTTCTCTGCAGTGTCACCTGCAAATCAAGTGAAACAACCCATATGTCTCCCAAAAGCATGCTGCTGAGTACAAAAACAGATTGTGAAAGAAACATGTCACAAAACAACAGGCCATTTGTCAGAAATGTGCTACAAGATTGGAGCTTTTGCCACTAAAGACATTTTCTGAAGGCCACAAGAGCTTTGAGAACCTCAGCCCCCAGGTTTTACTGCATGGGCTCTTTTCATGAGTGACCATGTGAAATCTCACTCTCACTGCTTTCTCATTGCAGCACGTCTATTGTCAAGTATCAAAATGCATGCTTGGGCACCCTCTCATAAGGGCCTCTGCTCAGTCTCCATGGCCAAATCACTTCCTTTCTCTGGAAAGCTTTCCCATGAGCTGCTGGACCTGGATGTCATGATCCCTGAGTTCTTTTCCAGTCTGGTACAGGGAACTGAGTCAATGGGCCACAGATGGGAATCAATGGGCCATAAACAGAAAGACAAACACTTGACTCAGATTTAAACTGGAGGTAATGTTTACACTGTGTGAAGTAAAACCCGTAAAAGCCAAGACTGTTATCTGGTTGGTATCCAGGATGTGCTGTACTGACTGGCTATGGGCTATGTACTGACATTTTTGAGGCAAACATTAGCAGACCACTGAAAGATGGACCCTACCTCTGGTATAAAAGGGAGGAAGGGGGAGAAATCAAAGCTATGGTCCCCTCATTCATGAGTTAATCCAACAGAACTTGTCAGTTACTCACTTGGTCAAGAAACCGCCCCTCACCTAAAGACATGCAAAGGATATGGGAAGAATAGCTATCCTTTCCCATTATGCAGCTGCTCACAGACCCTCATTGCTAAGCCTCCCCAGTTTTCTAACTTCTAACTTGAGTTAAATTCTTGCTTACTCCTATTTCTGCTTTGGATGATGGCTAAAATCCTAAGCATGTTCATCCTGACACACTGGAGCGTCTTCATCTTTTCCTCAATAAATCTCCTTTCCTTTACTCACTCACCATTCTCAGTGTGCTGATTCTTTCATGGTCACTAGACAAAGAGCTTGACAATAAGAAAATCTGCAACACAAATGACAACCTTTAAAGAACCTAGTGATGCTCTGTAGAACTGTAATGGGCCAGGCATTTTCAACCCTATATGTGCAGGGAGACTGTAGTGAAAGGTAGAAAACAGAAAGTGAGGAAAAAGGCATCTTCAGTAGAGTGAGCTCACCCACTGGACAAGGGTGCTCCATGCTGGCTGGCCATTACACATTCTCAAAGGCTTTGAAAACCTTACATCCTCAGTCTCAGCCCAGGCAGAACTTCTGGAGGTCAGGCTCAGAAACTTGTGTCAGGATGAGCTGGTAAATTCCACACTAAGATCTCTACTCTTTTTTAATGTGCTTATGGGTGGAGAGGGGTACACTATGTAAGAGGTACATATACACAGATCACTGTGTACATGTGGAGGTGAGTGGACATCACTGGGTGTCATTCTTCAAAAACGTTGTCCACCTATTTTTTTAATTTTTTATTAATTAGTTTTGTATTCAGCAAATACAGTCAGTTTGGTACCATTATTAGGCTCATCCATGACCTACCACTCCCCATTGGCCCCTCCTTGTTGAAGTATATGGGTTGTGAGTTGTGGAGTTAGCCCACAGTTATGGGTAAGATAAATGTCTCTGCATGTTATGACCCAACATGTGGCTCTGACATTCTTTCCACCCTCTCTTCCACAAAATTTCCCTGAGCCATGTTGGGTTAATTTTTGGTCTGCTTCAGTGATGAGGTGTTGGGGGCCTCTGAGGCTCTGGCTCTCTGATTTGGTAGGAGTTGATTTTTCTCTGTGTTGGTCTCTTTCCCCTTGTGCTGTTATCCGGTTCATCAGGAAAACAGCATCCTTGCTTGTTTCGGCATTTTTTCTTAATTTCAGCTGGGGCCCTTTTGAGGTATAATTAGGTGGCTCTCTCCTTAGGATGTACATCTATCTGAAAAAGAGAAGCAGATTCTCCAGTGAAGAGTAAGTTAGCACCAGGACAAATGAGATAACCCTTACTTTTTTTTTTATAGAGAATTTAATAGGAGTAGGCCCACTTGTAGCCCATGATTGATAGTAGCTTGATATTGGAGAGTGGACTAATGTTTGGATATGGTTCTGACTTGTTTCCTAGCTCTAGCTATGGGTCCCATACCACTGAGGGGATCAGTTAGCCAAATCAAGAGCAGTTGGTTCCCCACCATGGCTGTGTGCCTGTATGCAATTGAGTGGGCATCACAACATGTTATTTGCTAAGTAGGTTAGACAATGAGTTACTTGGACAGATATTGGTCATTTTCCCCCAGTCACCCATGTGGCACCTTCTGGCACTAGACGCACTGACTGTCTGAGGACTGACTGTCTTCTAGCTTGCAGCCATACCATTCTATTTTATATGTCAACTGCATGTGGTGTCTTCAGCAGTAGGGTCTTACCACTACTTTGGTGGGTCATCAAGTACTCTGACAGAAATCTTTCTGTCTTTTAGGAAACCTTGTAGGTCTCTCTGATCAAAAGCTCATTGTGGATGATAGCTACCTGCTGGTACTGGGAGTTACAGGTCAGTGCCTACTAAGAAAATGAGGAAAAAGATAACTAATATAAAAGAGTTAGAAAGAAGAGAGAGAGAAAGAGAGAGGGAGAGGGAAGGAGGGAAGATATAGAAGATTAAGGTTAGCCTTGATCCTACTCTCTCCAGTGTCTTGTGATTCTGGTGTTCCTATAAGGGCCTGGTGAAGGTTCAGCCATTTGGTCTGCCTTTTAGGAAGTAGAATTTTATGGTACCATTGCCATTTGGGTCTAGATTTGTGTTTCCCACCCCTTTGATGCCATCCCCTTCCTCCCCATCCATCCTAGTGTCTAGTCCACACGGTGCTTGCTGGATATGTAAGTTATCTTGGGTAGATTCAGGTTATGTGCTGTAGATGAGTGAGACTCTGTGGCGATTTTTTTTTGTGTGTGTGATTGGGTAAGTTCACTGAGCATGATCTTTTCCAGATTCAACCATTTTTCCTCAAATTTCACTGTGTCATTTTTTCTTACTGGTGTATAGAATTCCATTGTGTAGATATACCACATCTTAGTTATCCATTCTTCTAGTGATGGACATCTGGGTTGACTCCAGTTCTTAGCTATTACGAATTGAGCCGCTACAAACATGGTTGAGCAAATCTCTCTGGCCTATGTTTTGAAGGTTTTAGGGTAGATGCCCAGTGAGGGAATAACTGGGTCTGTTGGTATCTCTATAGTCAGCATTTTCAGGGAGTCTCCATATTGCTTTCCAAAGTGGTTGTACCATCCTACATTCCCACCAACAGTGGATGAGTGTTCCTACTTCTCCACATCCTCACCAGAATTTATTATCATTTGATTTTTTGATGTTTGCTATCCTTATTGGGGTAAGGTGGCATCTCATAGTTGTTTTAGTTTGCATTTCTCTGATGTTTTCCACCTTTTTTTTGAGACAGAGTCTCTACTACTCCTGGAACTCAGCGAGCAGACTAGACTGACCAGGTAGCAAGTACCAGAGATCCACCCATTTTAGCCAGAGCTGAGGTAACAACTACACACCACCACACCCAGCTTTTTTCCACTGGTACTGGAATCAAACTCAGGTTCTCATGCTGGCAAGGAAAACACTTTACCAACTGAGCCATTTCTCCAGACTCAATTCTCCATTCTTACAAAGCATCTCTTCATAGGTGATAACTAGTACAATTAACCAAACTCAACAAGAAAAGAAAGCAAGCACCCTCTGGCTTATTGGGCCTGGCCTGTTTGTTTTTGAAGAAAGAAATAACAGAGGTAAATAGAAACAGAGGGCAAAATGTCTCATGTCTTCACAAATTCCTTCTCTAGACTCCTCCATGTTTGTAAGCAGAGAAAAACTCATGTCTCGCCTTTTACCTGCCCTTTCCTGGTGGCCTTGTCTGGTGTTGTCCTACATCTCAGTCCTCTAATGCTAGAATTTAAGTCCTTGGCACTAGAGACTGGGATAAATGAATCTGAAAATGCCAGAACATGCTAGCCAAACATGTCTTTATACTTTCCAGTGTGTTCCCATATTAATTTCTAGAAATATTGAAAACCTGTATCAGGAAAAGATTTCACATAACTCAAAAGTAAAAGTAGCTTCCCTCACTGGCAACATTATTCATCTATATATGCATTTACTCTGTAGCTATATGTGCAAATATAGAAGGCTTCTCCTTTCTATACAACTGACTCATTTAAACCATACAGATCAGAATCCTCCTGTAGTAGACCACTTCAGGTTGCTGTAATGAACCTCTAAACCAGGCACAGTTTATGGGAGGAAGACACAATTTATTGAAGCTCAAAGATCAAGGGAAGTTCCATAATTGCGAAAGAAGCTGGCCCACTTTCACAGGTCCAAGCAAAGAGAAAAGCCACCACCAAAAGCAAGTAAGCACACTTTAGGAACTACAGACAAAGCTCAGGTACTTTGCATATCTTTAGACTGGAATTCCAACTCCACTCCCACACCTCCTCTATCCAGCTAGCTGGAATCCAAGACACTTTGATAAAACTCCTGAATCTATTTGGGGACATCTATTCAAACTACCACACCTACCTACAAAATACAAATAGAAGACAATATCTCAAACACTGCTTTCTCCTTCTGAGTCTTTTTTTAAATTTATTTTTTATTAATTAGTTTTGTACTCAGTGAATACAGTCAAGTTGGTACCATTGTTAGGCTCATCCATGTCCTACCCCCTCCCCCTGGCCCCTCCTTGTTGAGTTACATGGGTCATGCATTCTGGAGTTAGCCTGCAGTTATGGGTAGGAATAATGTCTCTGCAAATCATGACCCAACATGTGGCTCTGACATTCTTTATTCCCCTCCCCCCTCTGACTCTGTAAAAGTTCCCTGGTAAAGTTCTACATCATAAAAGGCAGACCAAATGGTTGAACCTTC
The DNA here is from genome assembly GCF_020740685.1 of Jaculus jaculus. Taxonomy (NCBI): domain Eukaryota; kingdom Metazoa; phylum Chordata; class Mammalia; order Rodentia; family Dipodidae; genus Jaculus; species Jaculus jaculus. The sequence goes on along the minus strand of NC_059103.1, from coordinate 59,500,814 downwards.
ACCAGGCCCTTAGAGGGAACACCTGAGCCACAAGACACTGGAGAGGGTATGATGAAGACTGACCTTAATCTTCTACAGCCTCCTTCTGAGTCTTTTGAATTTGACTGTAGCTTTTTATCAGCTTGCTCATGGTTGTAAGACTTTGTTCATTTATTCTCTTTCTCATATATTTGGGTAGAGATTTAGCAAGATGCTAAGGACACAAAAATATGAAGATATTATCCCTTCCCTTAGCAATTCTTCAGCTCCTCTTCTACAGCTCTGCCAAGTACTAAGCTAACATGCCCATGAAATGTAATACACTGGGCTGGGGAGATGGCTCATAAAAGGTGCTTACTTACTAAAGTACAACTCTCTAGCACCCACAAAAAGCTGGATACAAAATGGTGCTTGTTTATGTGATCTCAACACCATGTCTATGACAATGGGTGGTGGAACCATGAGAATTTGAAGCTTGGTGGACAGCTAGACTCACCTTGTTCGTAGCAGAAAAAGATCTTGTCTCACATAAAGTAGAACAAGAACACAGACACCTTAAGGTTGTTCTCTGACCTCCACAAATGCACCATGGAAAATATATACATGCATGTATGTATACATACACAAATAAAATGTGAAAAATTGAATACATTTTCTTATGTAATATGTTAATGCTCAACTTCCTTCTAAACTACAGGGAGAAGCTTTTAGACATTGGCTGTAAAGTCAGGGTCCACACACTTCTTGTGCTAGGGAACCTTTAGAAAGGGGCACAGGGTAAAGACCATAGGCTCTCCCCATTCATTCACATAATTGCTTAGTGAATATGCTAAAACTGGAGTTGTAATAATGGGCCTTCAGAACTGGCTTGGATGACACCTAAAGACCCTTCATAAAGTGGTTGCATTCCATGGTTTGAAGATCATAACAAGGATTTGTAAGAATTTTGAATAAAGAAAAGTTTGCATTGGTCCTACAGCAGGAGGAAAACTATAATGTTTATTTATTATAAAAGGAATTTTACAGCTACATGAAATTCAACTTTTGAATTATTCTTTCAGACAAGCCTGGGAGAAGGTGGAAAGAGGCCCAGTGGTTTCACAGCATCTGCCACAGATGTTAATCACCTGGCATCATCCAAATTATAGCTTCAATGTGCTTATTTTTATCAGTTGACACTTGTCAAACAGAAGATTTAATGTGTTCTGTTAGTTAAATGCTGGTATAAACATTCCACAACTAAATTATTCATCATCTTGTTATTTTTCATGTCTAAGCAAACACAGCATGCCCAGATATTTAACAATACCCGACTAAATATTTCAATACTTATTTTTCTTTTTAGATGGTGGTGAGTGCTGGAGAGACTCAAAATTAGTCAAAGTGATGAGAAGTGACAGCACACTAAATGAGACAGCTCTGTCATGCCCACCAAAGTTCAAGGAACATTTCCGAAAAGGTGGTAGAAAAAGCATAAGAGCCAAAGAATGGGGAGGAGTGCTGTTGAACACTGTCTTCCAAATACAAAGTGGCAGTTGTATTCATGGCCTCATGGCATCTGTCATTAACTGAAAAAGGCCTGCATAATATTGGGTGCATCAGCATGCTGTCATGGATGATGGAGGACACAAAAATGTCATCAAAATATAAGAGGAAGTAGTTACAAGGAATTCAGTGGTAAGGGTATGAGGAAGACGACCAAAAGAAAGTAATAGGAGGGTGTCAGGATCAAAATACATCATGTATGAAATCTGTCAATAAAAAGTTCTAAAAATAGAAAAAACATATCAGCTTAAATAATAAGAAGTAAATATTTAAATATTCACTCTGTGTCCTATCCATTCTGAGGAAGCTCAAAGAGCCCACAGGGAAACCAGCCAAGGGTGACTCCCAAAGCTCCATAGAAGGCTGACAGAAACATGGGAGGCCAGATGTCAACAAGGGTGGGACAGCCCAGAGATCAGCATGGCTGGCCCATACCAGGCTAAGTGAGGCAGCCCAGTTCCCACTACTTCGCAGAGTGAGGGAAGGGAATCAACGGGACAAAAGCATGGTGGGGCCTAGGACTGAGTGGATTTGGGAGCTAGGGTCAGATACCTCCCTCAGGCCTTTGGAACTTGGGGGCTTGAACTGTACACTGAAGGCAGGACAGAGTGTCTGGATCTGGATTCATGAGAAACAGAAACCAAGTCTGTTAGGTGCACAGGGCTCTGAACTCAGATCTCCATTCCCCCCTCCAGCCTTCTGTCCTAAGTTAGAGGCACATTTTCCTATCTTCCTGACATTGCTGTATTTGGAAAGTTTTCAAAAGAAAGCAATGGAACTGCTAAGATGGATTACTCAATGGTTAGCAGCACTTCTTGTAAAGGATAAAGGCCTGAGGATGGCTGAGAGACTCTCTGAGCTCAATCTCAATGACCATCATAAACAGCTACACTAGGCCACACTTATCTGTAATAAGGGAACAAAACCCTCGCCAGACCTTGCGAAAAAACAGCAAGCTCTAGGACCAGTAAGAGATCCCAGCTCAATAAGGAAGAGCAGAAGAGTGACAGAGCGGGAGTCACAGTGTCCTATTCCAGCCACTGAAGCTAGGGTACCCACGTCAGGCCAGTGCATGGTCCATAGCATGGACACATACATACACAGACACAAGCAAAAAAAAATTAAAAGAAGGAAGAAAAGCCTTTAAGAGCCTAGGGTATCTGGGGAGAAAGCTGTGATGCCAATGACAGCTATGGGTAGGTGTTGTGCCCCTCCCGCCAGCAGGAAGAACAACAACAACAGGATTCTTCTCAAGCACACTTTATTGGGAGCTCCAAACTGAAAGAGAGAAGGACCCCGACCCTACGGAGCGCCAAGCTTATATACTTATGGTCATGTGATTGTATAGCGTCGTCTGATTGGCTTAAGTCTCATCAGATGATTTTGCATCACCCAATCGGGATGGGTGAGCAACCATATTAGAATAACATCATGTGCTCATGCGCAGACAATTAGGATACAAAAGCAGTAAACAAGCTGACATGGCAAAGCCTGACGAAGCCAGCATGGCTTCCAACAGGTAGGATTCCAGTGTGAGGGGAAATGTAAGGCAGCTGTGTGACTACAGAAGATAAGACTATTCCAAAAAGCCCATCTTGCCATCTTTAAATATTTAATACATCATGTATATTCATGAAAATGGCCTGATGTAACCCAATGTAATAAAATAACAAAACAAATAGAAATCACAGTCAGAGAAAATAATAAGGTACACATGGGCAACTTGAGGCTGTGGTGAGGAGACAAACGAGGCTTCCCTGTAGCTTCCCTCTGATGGTGCCACCAGGATGGAGGTGAGGGGCCACAACCTGCCTGCTCTGTCTTCCCCCTGCCACAATCAAGGTGGCAGTTAGGGGGTATCCACAGGTAGAAGGTGTAAGCCTAGGTTGGCTAGGTTGCTATCAAGCCAACCTAATCCAAAGAGACCACGTGGCTCTTCCCTCATTTACCTGAACTTGCATCCTGGTAATAAGGAAATCTCTGCAGTGGACAGGGACAACAGCTGGGACAGTCCCCACAAACACAGGATAGCCACTCCTACAAAACAGCTAAAGGTCTTTGAATTCTTCTCAGATGAGTCCAATTTACAAAAATCCCAAGCAGGGACAATCCTGGAAAAGAAAGGATTAAAACAGTTGGATCACCAATGGAGCAGAACAAACACTGATCCCCTACACCTCACCTGTGAAATGCAGGCATTACCACCTTCTCTAACATTTGTATGACACTGGGACATTTCAGGCCCTCCTCATACCTGCCTGCCTAGACACACTGCACCAGCTCCACTCTCTGTTCAGCATCTTGTGTCTCCCCACTCATCCTTCTCTGCTCGATGCAGCCTGTCCCCACACAAGCCACATTCCTCCTGTGACCTCAGTCTGCCATCTGGCATATCAGCCTCTGTCACCCAGCCCTTCCTTGTGACCCAGTTATTTCCCATCACTGTGATGCCCACTGCTCTGAAAGACAAGACACACCTGTCATATCTTGGCATTACTGGTCCTCTACACTCCTCTTTCCAAGCAAAGCACTCACCCTAGAGGCCACTGGTGCTTCCTCTCCTCATGACCCTACTGGCGTCTCTCAGCTGGTCCAAGGAGCAGAATTTCTGTGTCCCCACAAACTCATAGGTTACAATTCTAATCCCTAAAATGATGACATTAGAGCCTAAAGTGGGGTCTTGTGAGATGATGAGGTCAGAAGGGCAGGGTCCCCACAATTGATTACTGTCCTTCCAAAAGGGCCTCAAACTGTTGCCTGGCCCCACGCCCTACCATCACCATTACAGGAGAACTGAGAGAAGTCACCCTCTGAAGAATGGCTCCTCAACAGACATAGAAGATACCTTCTTATTGCTGGGACAAAGCACCACATCAAAAGCAGGTTATGGGAGGAAACAGTCTATTTCAAGTTTACAGTTTCAAGGGAAAGTTTCATCATGGTAAATAAAGCATGGCAGCTGGCTCACATTTTCATACATCAGTGAGAAAGGGGGTGCACAGCAACAGAGCTAATTTTGAATGCCCAGTGGGGCTGGACTAATAATGAATCTCAAGGCCCGTCCTTAGTGACACACCTCCTCCAGCAAGGCTCCACCTCCCAGACTAAGTAGGAAGTTTAAGCCGCATCAGACATCACATCTGAAATACCTTGATCTCAAAGGCCCAAGTTTCCAGAAGCATAAAGAATGCATCTTTTGTGTCTGCAAGTGCTCCATTCTAGCACTGATAAAGTTAGCACATGGCTAACACACTTCCTTTGTTTCACTTGCTGTGTTTCCACAGCTGAAAGCCTCAGGCAGAACTATATACTTTAATTTCAGGAATCGATTGCTTGTAACACATTTATGGATTGTCCACTATATGTCACATACTGCATGGCCTTGGGAACACAAGAGGAAAGCCAGGTGCTATCCCAAGGGGCCCCTGCTAGTGAGTGACACAAGCATGAACTTATGGCTACCAACTTTTATGAGATTGATCAAGCCTTGGTTCTTGTGGTATTACTGGGACATTGGCTATGGATGGAGGTGGACCTCAGGAGCCAAAAATAATCATGATGGTAGGTATTGCTAGCATGCATCCCAGACAATAGGCAGTTATAAGTAAAGCTAGGTGGTTGTATATGGTGATATCCAAGTGAAGGGGACCTTGAAAGAAAACCAAACCCAGGGATGGTTAATGATTGCATAAGCCAACAAGCACCACCAGCGGACATATAAGTGAATCTGGAAGTACCATACCCCTGCCTCACAATAGGAAAAGGTCTGGGCTGCATTGTACTGAATGTGGCTTCCAGATTTCCCAGTTTCTTCATACAGATTGCTCCACAGTAAAGCATTTTTGTTACAATCCCAAACCCTTCAGAGGCTATTCTTGAAGAGGCAAACATGAGGGCTTGCTGCCCACCTCACCTTACTCCTGCCCACAGTATCTCATATATTGTAGAAGAGATGACAAAGGTATGAAGCCCAAACAACCACCAGGTAGCAAGCCAGTGGTGTAAGACATGTGTAACACCACTAAACATCTCATGGGTCAGACAGGAGGATGGCAAGGTATCTTGCCATCAGCTTCCCATTGGATGGTTCTCATGAGCCTCACTGCAGGGCATAATTTGTAGCTAAGATGGAGGACTTATCACATGGGAGTTCTGTCACTAAATTTTTTCATTGCTATGAAAAACTGCCTGACAAGAAGAAACTTAAGGAGGAAGGGTTTATTACGTCCTCCATTTAAGGCATTCAGTCCACCACAGCAGAGGTGCCTGGTGAAAGGAGTATGGAGGGAAGCTGGTCACACTGCATGAACAGTCAGGAAGCAGATAGCAGTAAACACTGCTGGTCAGTTCACCTCCTTTTGATTCAGAACCTCAGCATATGAGATGAAGTTCAGGGTAAGTCTTGTGCCCTCAGTTAACCTAATCTAGAACCTCCCTTCCACAGGCTGATTTCCATGGTGACTATAGATCCCATCAAGTTGGCAGGTTTAAACATAGTAAAGAATTCTGAAGATGAAGCAGGCTTAATAGTGTAGAGCCTTGTTGGATGTTCTTATTCTTGCCTGGATCAGTGTGAGGGCTAATTTGACATAAAGGCTTGACTAGACCACAGAACCAACAGCAAGTACAGTACAGTTTACAGGAGCATGTTTCCAGGGATTCCTAGATTCGAAATCTTGACAGGTGTCCCCTAACCCTTCAAGGCCAGAACCAAGAAGAATGCAGAAGGAAGGAGAGAAGATGGCACTCTTCCTGCCTGATGACTTGAGCCATTGGTCTTCCTATGTCCTGGGCTAATCATCACACCACATGCTTCTCCACTCTTCAGGTCTTTGGATATGGACTGGACTACAGTGCTAATGCTCTGTTTCTCCAGCTTGCAAGATGGCATGTAGGAAATTTTCAGCTCTACAGTCATTTAAGCCACTTCCTATATAGCTCACACACTAACATCTCTTGCTATTGTGGTTCTCAGGAAAATGTCACTAAGATGGCATGTACTCTCACTCAGAACTTCTCAGATCTGGGAGAAAATTGTATTCCTGGAGCAGACGAGGGGAAGCAAGAGGAGGTATGTTTTTCTCCCCACATCTCTAGATTAATAAATCCTTCCACTTAAGAGGCTGGGGAGTAAAGTACTTGTTGCACAAACATGAGGTCCTGAGTTTAGATCCCTAGCATACATGACATAAGCATACCTGGAATTCCAGCACTGAAGAAGTGGAAACAGGAGATCCCTATGGCTTACTGGCTGCATAGACTAGCAGAATTAGTGAGTTCTAGGTTCAATGAGAGACCTTGTCTCCGAGAATAAGGTAGGAAATAAGGACACTGGGACACTGTTGCAGTCACGTTCACATTTCTGGTAGAAGTCACCCAACCAAGAGCAGCTTGTTGAAAATAAAGAAGTTTCTTTGGCTTACAAGCTCAAAAGGGCAGCTCCATGATGGCAGGTGATGACGATGGCATGACAAAAGGGTGGACATCAACCCCTGGTCAACATCAGGTGGACATCAGTAACAGGAGAGTGTGCCAAACACTGGCAAGGGGATACTGGCTATAATGCCCATAAGCCTGTCCCCAACAATACACTCCCTCTAGGAGGCGTTAATTCCCAAATATCCATCAGCCGGGAAGCTAGCATTCAGAACACCTAAAATTTATGGGGTACACCTGAATCAAACCACCACAGATACCAAACATCAATGCCTAACATCCACATGAACACACACAAATACACGTGTGTACACATACATATGGTCATGCAAACATGCATGCACAACACACACAAGCAAATAAAAGAAATCCCTCCCCTTTGCATCTTCCCTGCTGTGAATGGGGGGTCCTTACATCACAGGTGGCAAAGAAGCTGCTGGTCACAGTCAGTGTCATTATCAGGAACATTGCCCATGAAAACCCACATGGACCAGATACATCTCATGTCCATGCCAACACATCTCTTACAAGTAGCTTCAATTCAAGACCTTCTCAAAATTCTGCACAGGCCAAGTGGGGAAACTGGGCAGCCATGGGAGCCTCCAGTGCTCCCAACACCACAGCAGTTCCTTATCTTTACCTCAGCTTCACATCCTGACTTTTACACAGAGCCATAACTTCTTCCACTTGATCATATTGGAACCCATACATGACCTGATCTCAGATGAATTAGCAATTCATAGTTAAGGATACCATCAGTGAGTGCTACACCAAAGGCCCAGAGTAAGCATGCTTTATCTAATTCAAATGGCATCCAATATCATCAGGAGCTGCTAAACACTCATTATCTAACTGAAATGATTTCCCATAAAGAAGGAGAATAATGTCTGCCATGTGTTTCATCTGAGCTAATGAGAAAAAAATTACGGGATAGCATACTTTAAGATACCACAAGAGTCGGAGATCAGAATACACATCCTACTATGAGGAAAATGAAAAGCAACTAGTATTCCTTAAGCCTTTTCCAGGCAGTTTCTATGTCCTTCCTTATTTATTCTTCTACATTAATCCTATATGTATAGTTTCCCTGCTTAAATTAAAAAAAAAAAAAAAACCTGAGGTTCAGAACAGCTAGTTTAAGTAGCTCATGGAGGAGACCCAGGACTCTGATGTCTCAAAGTTCATATCCTGCTACTGTATAAACTCCCCTCAAGAACATGTCAGTTCCAGCATACAGAGGCTGAATGTAACCATAGGTATTGCTGTCTAAAGTGATATTTGGTCAGGAGTGAGCCTGTGGTAAAACCACTGAAGTGAAATCAATTAACCCTCATCTTCACCAACATAGAAACTCTACAAATAGGAGTACACAAGAGTTCACTGGCACCACTAGCACTAGCTTGTACAAACTGTCACCTAGTCACCCACACCTCCTCCATATGCCACTTAGATTTAACTGTCTACCCACTCATCCATCTGCACACACACACACACACACACACACACACACACACACACACAAATATATATATATATATATATATATATATATATATATATGATTTAATTGTCCAACTCCTCATCCATCTATATATCTACCCATTCATTCACCCATGCATATATCATACAAGATTAAACTATCCACCCACTCATCCATATATTAACTATCCAGCCATTCATGTATCCACCATCCAACCACCCACACATCAAACCACCTACCCATCCATCCACATATCCAAGATTTAACTATCTGATCACTCATCCATCCACCCAGAGTGAATTTTCCATAGACAATGTAGCTAAAACAGATTTGGTAAAAAGAAGCAGACATCATCAAAAAATCAAAAAGACCCAAAGGTTTTTCTGCTCTCACCCAACTGCTAAATGTTCTAGCTTGTTTGGGCTTAAAATGTCCCCCAGACATCATATGTTGAAAGAATAAACCCTAATACAATGTTCAGAGGTGGGGAAGTAATTAAACCATGAGAAATTTGGCCCAATCCATGATTAATACATTGATGTAATTATAGTTTACTGGGAGGTGATAGAAACTGGGAGGCGGGACCTAGCTGAAGGGTTGAAGGAAGTAGGTCACTGGGGGCCTACCCTTAAAGAGAATCTTTGTTTCCAGCCCCTTCATCTTCCCTTTCTTTGCTTCCCAGCTGCCATGAGGTAGCATAAGTTTGGCTCCATCACATCCTCTCTCACATGCAGAGGGGCCAGCTCTGAACCAAAACCTCCTTCATCACTGAGGTTTTCTCAGATCTTTGTAACACATGCCCAAAGCAACTAGATGCAGAAATACTCAGAGGTTAACTAAACATCACACAGCAACCTAAAAACCTTGGACTAACCTTCAGTAAGAAAATTAGTCTAGTAGGTGGCACATAGGAATAGGCTGTAAAGCCAGACAAACATGGCTGATCATAATAATGATGACTTTTGATATTTTTAAGAAAATTTGGGGACTGGGAGACAGACAGCTTAGTAAGTAAAGTACTTGCCATGGCAAGTAAGACAACCCATGTAAAAATGCTGGATGTGGTGGCATGCAACTATAATCCCAAAACTGGGGAAGTAGAGATAAAATCTCTAGGGCTTGCTGGCTAGCTAGTACAACCAAACTGGTGAGCTTCAGGTTCAGTGAAAGGTTACATCATAAGAAAAAGGTAAGAGGGGATTAAAGAAAGCAGCTAACATTGACCTCTGGTGTTCACATGCACATGCACATATGTGCAAGTGTATGCACACAACACATGTACACCCATGCACATACATACCACATACACACAAAATAAAGAAGGCTTCACCCATACTTGGTACTTTGCCCTTGAATTGAACTAAAAAACATTAAACCAAACTGAACCTTCACAAAGTTCCCAAAATGTTTAAATATATGTACCATCCATTGATGTAAAATTATATGGATGTTAATAAATGTATCCTTACTCTAAAATACAAAATTGACCTTGACACTGTCCCTGGGAGAGTTGAGTCATGTTGAAGGAATTGTTTACAGAATTTCTCAAGAATTAATTTACCTGGGACTGGGGAAATGGCTTACAGGTTAAGGTGTTTGCCTGTGAAGCCTAAGAACCTGAGTTTGATTCCCCAGAACCCACATAAGCCAGGTGCACAAGGGGGCACATGTGTCTTGAGTTTGTATGCAGTGGCTAGAAGCCCTGGTGTGCCCATTCACTCTTTCTCTTTATCTGTCTCTTTTTCACTCATGAATAAATAAATAAATTTAAAAAATTCAGTTACATGAGTGATTCACATCATGGAATAAATTGGATGTTTTCCACCAAATATCCCTGACTCACTTAAAAGTACAGGCTAAAGAGATGGTTCACCTCCCAGGGAATAAAGAGCTCACCACTCAAGCCTGAGTACCTAACTAGGTTCAATTGTCCCCAGACCTCATGTTAAGATTGTATAAAAGAAGTGGGGGGGGCTGTCAATCAAAATTCAAGATATTCTGAATAAGACATGAAAATCTACTTTCTTGAATAACAGCACATCCAGAAGCCATAGGTTGTTACTAGAAATTTTTCAGTGTCAGGGATGGGATACCTTCCAGTGAGCTGTCGGCCAGGAATGTTTCTGTTGCCTCTAAAACATCACAGGCTTTGCCAAGGCTATTGGTTTCCCATGAGAACGAGATGATAAGATCCTATTGCTAAAGACTTCACATTCCTGAGTGGAAAAATTACTGAGAAATCAAGCTGTTACTGAGCAGAAAACCTTTTCTCCACATCCTAGCCAACTGAAAGCTGGAAAAAGCTGCACTGAATGCAGCCTTATGGGAGATAGAAGTCATCAGCAGTGAAAATAGTGGACACTGTATGCCTCAAGTTTGGACAGACAGGCCAAATGACTGAACAAGTACAATAGTGGCATTTCTGCTCTGGGGGAAACCAACTGCTCTCTAGTTGGACTGAAGGCCCGCTCTATGGAAGGGAATACATGCCTGGTACTGAAAACCTAATCAAAAGCCTATGGCAGGGGAGGTCATGAGGATTAGGTGTATAAAGCCTTCTCTTGTCTGGATCAATGCATTTATTACTCTTGCCAAATTGCCCTGAAAGCACTACACTTAAGGTTCATATTTATATATTAATGCTAATCTCACTTCTGGTTAGAGGAGCTTCTCTTTGGGTAATCACCACTAGGATGATCCAAAAAGCAACAGAGTGCTGAGAAGGGATGCAGGAATGTCCAGCACTGAAACATCTCACACCCTCCAAGGCTCAGGGTCCATTGCAGAAGAGGTGGCAGAAAGAATGTAAGAGCCAAAGGAAGGGTACCACTTCTTACATATAACTGTCCAGATAGAAATTGGCCTCAATATCCAAGACCTCACAGTGCCTAGCAATACCTACACAAGACCCTCATAATAGGAGAAAAATATGACATCAAATTAAAAGACAGACTAATGGAGAGAGGGTGGGGATATGATGGAGAACAGAGTTATGAAGGGGAAATGGGGGAGGGAAGAGAATTATCATGGTTTATTGTCTGTAAGTATAGAAGTTGTCAATTTCATATACATATATATTATTTAATATAATATATATTATTTAATATAATTTTATTTTATTAATATTTAATATATTTAATATAATATAATATATATATGAATATATAAATATATATATATATAATTTAGTAAAACAGAAGCTGCTGTGGTGGCCTTCCTTAGTCCTAGTATGCTGATGGCAAGACAGGAGGCAGATGCAATAGAATTTCTTGGAAGCTGGCAATGAATAGAACAAGAGAATAAAATCTAAACAGGAGAGGCACTCTACCTCAAGTTAAGTGGAAAGGCTAGGAATGACCCAAGAGTTGCCCTCTGACCTACCTCCACATGTATATCATGGAGGAGTGCACATGCCCACACTCTTACATATACAACACCCACACACATACACAAACACATACACAAAGATATCAAGTACAAGGAAAATCAGAAAAAAATAAGGAAAATGAACTAGAAATTCTACAATAGTACCAATCTAGTTCAAGTAGATCTGAACTAAAGCTCTCCCTCATGGGACATATCCAAGCCTGTCCAAGCCAATTCTGACTTGTGCTGACTTGATTTCTTGTGTCCTAACAAAACCATAGCAATGGCTTCCTGAGAGTGCTGGATGCACTATGACTGTTCACAGCATGAAAGGGCAGCCTTCTTGTATGGGCAACCAAGGTCCACTGACAGAGTCATGGAAGGGACAAAAGCCACATACAAGAAGCAGAAGTCCTCAGGCCTGAATATTATGGGTTACAGATGTGACCCCGTGTAATAGAGCAAGAGGATAATTACTTGCACATGCAAATAATTGAAGGCTGTAAGAGAGCAAAACTGGAAAGACCTCTTTAACCATGGAACAAGAGTCTAATTTCGGCCTTTTGATTATCCTCCCTTGTTTATTAATTCATGCCAAGTACTTTTTCAGAAGTCAGGTGGCACAATGAGCATCAAGAAACAATAGTGGGCAAAAGAGATGGCTCAGTGGATTGTGTGCTTGCACAAGCATGAGAACCTGAGTTCAAATACCCAACACCCACCAAAAATCCATGTATGGTAGCACTCCCAGTTTGGGGGAGGTAGAGGCAGAAGGTTCCCTGATGCTTGTGGGCTAGCTCATCTAGGTGAATCAGTGAGCTCAAGGTTCAGTGAGTGACCTTGTCTCAACGAATATGGTAGAGGGCTGGAGAGATGGCTTAGCAGTTAAGGCACTGCCTGCAAAGTCTAAGGACCTATATTGGACTCTCCAGATCCCACGTAAGCCAAACACACAAAGTGACACAAGAGCACAAGGCCACACATGCACAGAAGATGGCATACATGTCTGGAGTTAGATTGCAGTGGCTGGAGGCCATGGCATGCTAGTTCATTTTCTCTCTCTCTCTCTCTCTCTCTCTCTCTCTCTCTCTCTCTCTCTCTTTCTCTAATAAAAAATGATTTATAAATTTTAAAAAGAATATTTTCCAGAACAACTGAAGACAGTACTCATGTTGAGCTTTGACTGTAACACATACATGCAATAAAAGGAGGGAGGAAGGGAGGAAGGGAGGAAAGAAGGAAGGAAGGAAGGAAGGAAGGAAGGAAGGAAGGAAGGAAGGAAGGAAGGAAGGAAGGAAGGAAGGAAGGAAGGAAGGAAGGAAGGTGGGAGGGAGGGAAATGGAGAAGTAGAAGGAGACGGGGAAGGAAGAAACAAAGAGGGAAAGAAAGAAACAATGACAAACCTATGAAGAGCTCCACAGCCAAACGTGCTCACACTGATCGGAGACTGACCAGGCAGAGGTCATGCATGAAGCCATTTAGGTTGTGAGGGAGGAAAGGTCACAAGCAGGAGTTAGGAGACGAGGAAATGGCCCTGCAGAAACACCAACAAAGACAGAGTCTTTAGACAAGAGCAGTCTGTGTCAGGGGCAGGGGTGGTCAGCAAGGACCTGCCTGCTGCCTACAGTCCACACTCTGCTGAAAGGCCTGCATTGTATATAGGTCTAACTCCAGTGCAGGATGGACAAGGAGCCTTTAAGAAAACTAAGGGTACTCTTACAAATCCCCCTGAGGTTGTTCCACTGGTTCTGAACAGAGGAGCACAAGGTTGAATGGGGAGAGGCTGTGCACCCAGCAGGGGCAACTGGGTACCCACAGTGACTCAGCCCTGCCCCTGCCACTCCCAGGAGACAAGTCTCTTTCACTCATCTTCCCTTCTCCTTTCCCCCCTTTTATGGCTTCCATTCAGGATATCTGAGCACCTGATTTCTTCCCACACTGCTCCAAGTGCTCAAGATGCAGCCATGAGCAAAACCAATGTGAAACTCACATTTTAGTTGCAAAAACTAATGAATGAACAAGCAAGTCACCAGTAGATACATAGATTCATCTTAGGTTTCTTCAGTTGAACACTAATGAGAGGTGAGGAGGAAGAAGCCAAGTTATATGTATGGGAATGGTGAGCATGACAGTGTGGACCAGACGAGCAAGGGCAGGGAGGCTGCAGGTAGAACAAGCTGGGAGCTGAGCCTCCCTTCCTCCACTGATGCCCACTTAGCTCCATACAGCAAAGGGATGTGCCATGAGAAAGAGGGCCGTGTGCTGTGGGTGACAAAGATAGGACAATCTGCCTCCGAGCCCCACTGAGGAGTGTGTGGTTCAACCAGCATCAAGTAGAATAGACAACCAAAATGTGCACCATCGGTTCATTGAACATGCTTTTAAGTTCATGGAAATTAGTAGCATCCCTATGAACATTTAGTTTTCACAAATCTATTTCTGTAGGCAGTGTCTATCATGGTCTACATCTACAATCACAGTAAACAAGAAAAAGGGGGATAAGTGAGTGTATGCAAGAAGAAGGAAAGTCTCAGAGATCTCTGATGTTTCCACCAGAACAGAGGTGCCTAGGAGTACATGCACATGTGCACACAAAAGTAAACACACAGTACCCACTGATTCATCATGGAGCTCAGTGTGCTCTGGCCAGCCCTGCACCCACCCAGCCCCAGCAACAGCAATAGAAAGACTGGGTCAACCAATGGGTCAAGTTGAAAGCCTTAAAAATAAAAAGAGGTTCTCAGGACAAGGTAGCACTGATGTGCTTGGAGAAGATGACTTCTGAGAACTCCTCCTTGTTGGTTATTAATAAGACAGAGGGGGAAGACTGGATTCCATAGCATAGTGTGAGCAGCAAGAGTCTGCCATGGTCTGCACATCCTGGTGGGCAGCAGCAGGAACACATCCTGTGAGAGGTCAAGAGAAGGCTGGGGTTCCATGTGGTAAGGCCAAGGACTGAGGAGGCTTCTGAGAAACAGAACAGCTTGGGCAGATTTCAGGAATGGGAGAAGAAATGGATGTGAAAGAACAGTAATTGGGACAAGAAGGACATAGGATAAGCCACTGTGATCATAAGCCAGTGACTGGGGTGAGAGGGGCTCAACCCAGCTTTACCTCTTGTGTACCCAGGGCAGGGAAAAAATGAAGGCAAACAAGATAGAGATAAGCCTAGAACATAGAGACCAAAAGGCCCAAGTCATGAGGAAATCCCCAATGAATGCTATTTGCTTCGAAGTCACTAGCTTAAGGAACTGAGAGGTGGCTATGTGGGTAGGCAGCCTCTTGCTGCACAACCATGAGGACCTGAGAGGGCCTGAGACCATCTGTATTCAATTCCTCAGTAACCACAAAAACAGCTGGGTGTGACCTTTGATACTCATCCTGCAGAGAGAAGAGGCAGGAGAGTTGTTGGGTCATCCAGTCTGACCAAAAACGGTAGCTCTGGATTCCATGAGAGACTCTATCTCAAGGAAACAAAAGAAAAAGAGCAATAAAGAAAGACACCCAACATTCTCCTCTGGCCTCCACACACGTGTATGAGATGTGTGCATGTGGACACACATGTGCACATACCATACCTACTACACACAAAAAAATACAAAATCACTAGTTGAATATCTTAAGAATTACACTTCATTCCTTCTCATCATCAAACTATTGAGATATTTGCTTTGCTTTTCTAAGTCATTTTAACAACAGTCCATCCATAAGAACTTATTCCTCAAACCACTGTTTGCATTTTATTCTGTTTTTCCTGGCAACCTCTACCCACTTCCAAGGCACACAATGCACAAGGATAAATCAAGGCCAGGCTTTGGCTCTGCAATCTCAACGATGTCAGTGTGCAAACAATTAACAATAGATCCTTTTGGTGTGCATATCCTCTTCTTGTTGCATAGCACATGTGACTTCATAAAACATTTATAACATTGGCAGCTTATTAAAACACTTAAATTCTTAGACACTGAACATGGCAGCAAAGGGTAAAATGACCAAACATTTTCAAGAAAATAGTTTTCATAATTTAAACATGAGTGCATCAAGACCTTTACTTGCTTTTTTGCTGCTTTGTCCTTGTCATTTGAGTTAAAAATAATAGTCACTGCATGGAGGTCCTGGGATGCCTGGAAGTATAAAGCTCATCATAACATGAAATCATTAGAAGTTATAGTTTCGAACTCCTCTATGGAAACAGAAGGATATTGTTTTAAAAATATTGGAATGTTTTAATTTGATGAAATCACTGCTTACTTAAAATTAGAAGGTGATTTATATTTTATAAAGAAGAAGTTGAACAGTTTCTACATTCTATCAGAGAAGTAAATGGAAGTTCCATGATTGCCAGCCAGAAACATATAGTTTAAGTCCTAATATCAGTGGAAGGGTGATTGTGTTCAGTGTGTTTACCTTCTGTGAAACTACAGATGATGATCTAGGCAAAATTCCTCAGTGTGTCACTACTGCTTAGTCCCAGAATGTGACAAGAATCAAGGGAAAGGTAGTTCAGGGGATATTCCTATAACCTTGCTTCAAAGACAATCACCTGTATAATCAGGTCAGCTTGCAAAACATGAAAGATAGAGGCCTTGTTATTCTATTAGATGCAAGCACTTTCTCTTCAAAAACCCCAGCCAGACCAATCCTGTATCTCCTACACACAGAATACTAAGCACACCTACCACCAGCAGAGCACTGGGTGTACTGATGCCCAGTAAGAAGACACTGCTTCAGAATGTGGGCTTTGGACCTATGTATTCCACAACCAACCATCTAGGCATTGTCAGTAAGAGGGGAGATGGAGAGCACCAAGGTTAAGAGATGTAAGTCCTGACATGGAGGAGCTGAGAGCCAGCAGGAGATGAGGACATACAGAAAGTATCCAGAGAAGTCTGGTGCTACAGGAAGAAACCAAAGCTGGCTGGAGGGAAAATAGTACTGACAAGGAGTACTTCTCCTTAGGCTAGAGTGGTGAGCCCAGAGCCAGAGCCATCTCACACAGAAACAATCCAGTGCTTAGCCTCACTTCCTTTGTTCTTTATTTCAGTGATGGGGATTTTTGTGAGTGTGTGGTGTGTTTGTGGGGAGATATGTGTGTGCATGTCCACAAGTATGTGTGTAATGGGGCAGAGGGTGATATTGGGGGTCTTCTACTGTCACTCTCCACCTTATTCTTTGAGTCAGGGTTTCTCATGCAACTTAGCACTCACAGATAAGCTAAACTAGCTACCCAGCATGCCCAAGCAAGTCCTTGCCACTGCCACATTCTCAGCACTAGGATTACAGGGCATACATACTACCACACCTGTAAGCAGTACAGGTATGCTAATAATATGGTAAGACTGCCCTAAAAGAGAGAGAGACTCAAGGAGCCTGCCCATTGCGGCTCTCAGGAGCCTGAAGGCTCTGAGCCCAGGCCCCAGATGCACGAGTGAGAGACTGAATGATTCCAGCCAGCAGTGTGTAATCCCCAGAACTGACACCATGAAAAGCAGAGACCAGCTATCATCACCATCTCTGCCTTGCTCACAGACTGTTGAACAAATAATGGTTTTGTGCCCTGAGCTTCAGGGTGGGTTTAACACAATCAACACAGAAGAAACAATATCCTAGACCTTTTTCTTCTTCATCATCTTGTCACATTCCAGGAAAAAAAAAAAAAAAAAAAACCCTTAGGGAACATTTACCAGAACTGCTTTGAATTTGAGATAAATGTGAACACCTTTCCAATATTGAGCCTTCCATCATGGTATTCAACACTCTAAATGTGCTTTTGTATCTATTAAAGTGATATATGTTTTCCTGTCTTTTAGTCACTTAAATGTGTTGAGTTACATAAATATTTCTAGATAGAGTACCTTTGCATTCCTATGATAGTCCCAACTTGGCCAAGTGTACTTTTTTACACATTTCTGAATTTGATTTGCTAATACCTTACTTAAGACTTTCCACCCAGTGTTTATGAGAACTGTATGTCACTTTCCTACTGTCACCTGAATGTGACTCATGGTCACACTGAGCACACAAAGTAAAGCAGCTGGCAGCTCCTTCTGTGCTTTCTAAATCTGTGATGCTGTCTTCCTTGACTATTTGAGCAGAACATGGGAGGAGGAGGGCAGACAACAAAAGGAGATTATGGTCAAAGTACATTTATTATGTTCATGTATGAAAATTATTCATAACACGGGTTTTTAAGCCACAAGACATGGTAATGTGGATAGGGGATTTGTTTTGGGAATAGATTTACCTACTAATAAAATATCTGAATATGAGAAGTTTGTTTAAATTGCTTATTTATTTTTATTTCTTTTTAAGTAAATTTGACATTCTCTAAGTAAACAGTTCATTTTGCACCATTACTAGGTAATAGTTTATCTAGGTATAAAACCCTAAGATAGTATCTTCTCTCTAGCATGTTGAAGATATTTTCTTTATCCTCTATTTTATACTGCTTCTTGTTGACACCTTGCTGTCATTCTAATTGTACAGCTTTTGTCTCTTTTTAAAATTGCCTTTTTGGAGAGTGGAGAGATTTCTCAGTGGTTAAAGTCACTTCTTGGCAAAGCCTGATGGCCTGAGTTCAATTCCCTGGTAGCCATGTGAGCCAGGTGCACAAAGTGGCACCATGCATCTGGAGATTGTTTGCAGTGGCAAGAGGCCCTGGCATGCCTGTTTTCTCTCTCTCTCTCACTGCAAAAAAATAAAAATGTTAAGAAAGTGTGTTTTGTATGCTAGCATATATGAATGTGTGTGTGTGTGTGTGTGTGTGTGTGTGTGTGTGTGTGTATATATATATATATATATATATATATATATATAAAATCTCTCAGCTAATGATTCCCACATCATGTAGAAAGAATACACTGAATGTGGTGGTTTGAATAAATGGCCCCCAATATATTCAGTTGTTTATTTGTTT
Source organism: Jaculus jaculus (assembly GCF_020740685.1). Lineage (NCBI taxonomy): Eukaryota > Metazoa > Chordata > Mammalia > Rodentia > Dipodidae > Jaculus > Jaculus jaculus. Next base: position 59,482,092 of record NC_059103.1, on the reverse strand, counting down.
GTAGTTTGCATCTGCAGCCACCTGGCTGGAGGCGGTGTCACTGGGTGGATCTTAAGGTGTGGTGGTGGGTTTCAGATTTCAATCCAAAGATATGCAAAGTATGTCTAGCTGGGGTTCCTAAAGTATAATGTGTGGCTTTGGGCTTTTGGGCTTGTGCTTTCCTCTCTCTCTCTCCCTCCCTCCCTCCCTCTTTCTCTCTTTCTCTCTTTCTCTCTCTCTCTCTCTCTCTTTCTCTCTCTCTCTCTTTCTCTCTCTATCTCTATCTCTATCTCTATCTCTATCTCTATCTCTATCTCTATCTCTATCTCTATCTCTATCTCTCTCCATTTACCTGTGAAGGCAGGCCAGCTTCTTCTGCCATTTATGGAACTTCCCCTGGATCTGTAAGCTTCAATAAATATCCCTTCTTCCATAACAGTGCCTGGTCTGGAAGTTCCTCTGAGCAAACCTGAAGCTGTCTGCTACACTGAATGTTCCAATTTACATGGCAACAAACCTATGGCCACAAATATCTCAGGAGAAATTATTTGCATTCATCTGCAAGCCAAGATCAAGACAGTCAATGTTACCTTATGCTCCCATTTCCTACTTTAAGATGCCCCAATCATCCAGAAGGGTGACGAGAAGACAATGATCACCACACTGCTTGGATTTGGATGTTAATACTGTTTATCTATCATCTATACTTATTTAGTAGGGTGTGTGCTATGCAGTGCACATGTAGAGGTTAGAGGACAACTTTTGGGTCAGTCTTTACCTTCCATCTTGTTCAAGGCAGGATCACATGTGACTATTCACAACCCCTTTGAGAGCTTCCGGGAAATTCTCCTGTCTTTGACTCCCATATTACCCCTAGGTGTACTGATATTACAAAAGCCTGACACAACTTCTGAATATCTTTTCACAGACTCTAGGAAACTGAACTCAGGTGCTCAGAGTTGCAAAGCAAGTGCCATATCCACTGGGACATATCCCCAACCCATATGCTAACATTCAGCCAGGATTTCCCCATCCACATATACACACATGTATGTGCACATGTTTCCTGGATAACTTGAATGTGCATTGGCATCTTAAACCACTTCATCCCAAAATACTTCTAAGTGTGCAAATCTTAAAAATATGGGCATTCCCCTGTATTGTCATAGCAGAAGAATAAGAAAAATCCTTAATGTGATTTATCAGCTGGCCTAATTACCTGAAAGTGTTCCTGCAGCTGGTATTTTGCTTTTTCCTGCCGAGATTCCATCAAGGTTTGCACACAGAATTTGGCTGTAACACAGTCTTTGCTCTTAATAAAGGGGAAATGCTTTTGTTGATCCTTACATGAGGCTTTATTCAGAAATAGCAGGTCCCTTTCACCACTTCTCCCTGCTTCTTTTTCCTGAATTGGCATCATAGTCCACAGTCCCAGACCACACAGCAGTCATAGGCCCCTCTGAGCCACTGCAGTTAGGCCTGCCCAGACCACCTTCCTCTCGTATTTTTACATCATAGTCCACAGTCCCAGACCATGCAGCAGTCACAGGCCCCTCTGAGCCACTGCAGTTAGGCCTGCCCAGACCACCTTCCTCTCGTATTTTTACATCATAGTCCACAGTCCCAGACCACGCAGCAGTCATAGGCCCCTCTGAGCCACTGCAGTTAGGCCTGCCCAGACCACCTTCCTCTCATATTTTTACAGTTGTCTATTTTCTGCCCATGTTCTAAGAACTCAGATGCTTACTTAAAGGTCAATCATTTCTAAGTGTCACATAAGTACTCCTGTTTTATTAAGTAGAAACTTTGTACGCATCATATGTTGATAGTATTCCTCATTTTGTCATGTCTACGAGCCTCTTTTAATATGTCCAGATATCTGGCACATTCAGGATTAGCCTAAGTGGGACTAAATTAAATAAAATCTTACCTTTGTTTTACCACGATGAAATCCACACGTGCTTACTTTTTCTCATATTTATAATTAACTAGAGATTGAACATCCCTAATCCAAAAGTACAAAATGAAAAATGCTTCAAAATCTGCAACTTCTCGGGCTGGAGAGATAGTTCTGTGAATAAAGTGATTGCCACACAAGCATGCATAGCTGAGCTCAGATCTCAGAGCCCCCTAGAGCTACACACTGTAACACAAGCACCTGTAATCCCAGTGTTCCTATGCTGAGAATGGAGGCTGAGGCAGGAGAATCTCCAGGAAGCACACAGGCCAGCTTCCCTGGCAAATGCAGTGGGTGAACAACAAGAGACCCTCAAAGAAGGTGAAAGGCAAGGACCAATCTCTGAAGTTGTCCTCTGACCTACAAACACATGCCTTGGTGCACACACACACAGAGAGAGAGAGAGAGAGAGAGAGAGAGAGAGAGAGGGAGGGAGGGAGGGAGGGAGGGAGAGAGAGAGAGAGAGAGAGAGAGAGAGAGAGAGAGAGAGAGCAACAAAAAGGGAAAAATCCCAAACTTTCTTAAACACCAACATGACCCACAGATGGAAAATTCCTACCCAGTAAACTTTGTTTTGTGCACAAAATTGTTAGAATATTATATTAAATCTCATTCAGGTGATATGTGTAAGAGATACATGAAATTATCCAGTTCTGTGCATTACCTGTGGGCCCTATCCCAACACATCTTATACATGTACAAATATTGCAATCCCCCACTCCCAAAATTTTTAAATCCAAAATTTTTCTGATCGTAAGCATTTTGGATACAGAATCCTCAACTGATCTTTTGGTTCCTTGGTTCCAAATTCAGGAAGGGATGTTGGAGAGACAATACCAGCACTTGCTGTGCCCAGGTAGTCTGCTAACTAATGACCTATGGTGCCATCTCCTGCATGGCCTTGAACTGATGGCCTAAGCAATGACAATCTAATCTCAGAAGTATGTTACTACAGCAACAGGGGCTGTTGATGTTTCCACAAACATGGGAAACCTCCAGTGTGCTTTCCTCCATTTCTTCCTCAGCAGTCGTAGCTGACCTACATCTCCATGTTTTGTTTTACATTCTTTGAGTTATTATACTATTGTTTTACAGTAGCCAAAAGCTTCTGAGCTTTGACCTAAATGGGATCTAAATTCAAAAGCATACCTTGTATAGTCTGAGCTCAAATCCCAAATCAAAGTCTCCCTGATTAGTCCTCAGTGCAGTGTGCTGTCTTATTCCAATAGATTCCTTTCTTCCCATCCTTCATTAGCAGTGAACACTAGGTATAAACCATCAAATCATAGTGGATTTTTTTCACATAACTGTCAGTTCTGGCCATTTCAGATAAGCAGTGCTCTTTAAGTCAATGGCCTTCATATAAATTTTTGCCTAGGGACTTCACTTTTGAATTGTCTTTACACTCACCTATTACAGGCAGGTATACACACATACATACACACCAGATCTCCTATTTTAGACACAGATTATTTAGACACAGAGGAGATTACCACCTCCTCACTGACTCCTCTTTCATGCTTTTCTCTCTGCTGACTTCTCAGCCAGCTCTCAGACTAGTTATGATGAAGCTCACTGGGCTGACAGACAATGATGAGGATGGATAAGGATGACTAAGAATGGAGGAAAGGCTTGTGAGTATGTGTGGAGGACACTGTGGATGTAACTCATCCGTGTACTGCCCACCCTCTCTCAAGACCTTCAAGTGGGTATGTGACTGCAGCTACCTGAGAACACAAACACACCAAGTGGAGGTCAAAGGCAGTGTGACAACTGCCACCTGCCAGATCCTCAATGTGTAATGCAATGCACAGGCTAGATTCTGAGTATCTCTGAGATCTTCCAGAGCAACTTCCAGAATACATTTAAAACCATCCCATTTTCTCTAAAAATGGTTATCCTTGTGGGTAACTTTTAATAGAGTCAATATTATAACATGAGATGTGAATTGTTTTCTCAACATTAAGATGTTTGAAGAATCGGAATTACAAATTTTTAAGACAACTAACATTTTTCAAGCTGCCTTGTACCAGTCACTCTCCCATACATAGAGACTTGCTTACTCCCAGAGCACAATTGTAGGTGATGTGACCAGCTCGAATTCACAAGTAGACACATGGAAGTTCAGGGGCTCATAGTCTTACACAAATAGCTATTGTTTAAGTGACAGAATGAGGGTGCAAGTCTAGAGTTACATCAGATACAGCTGAGTTCTGTGAAGCTCTGAGCTGAAGGCATCTTTGATCTATTCCCCTTCAGTAGTGCTCTTACCTTGGACTGAAATTCAAGACATGGCCTCAAGCCCAGGCTCTGCCATGCTCATCATACCACTGACCGTTCTGAGCCTGAGTTTTCTCACCTCTAAAAGAGGGAAGATAGATCCTTGCCCTGGTTCCCACACAGAGCCATGATAAAAACTAAAGTACCCCTTCAATATGTAAGTACATTAAAAGTTCTCCTCTCTGTGCATAGGAAGCACTGCAGAAGTCACCAGCAATGCCTGTCAGTGCTCTCCTGATTACACTCTTTAACCCATTTCAGAAGCAGCAGACCTGGAGCAAAACAGGTCTGAGAAAGGCAATGGAGCCACTTGCTAGACATGGAAGAGAAGAATCACAGCCTGGCAGAATGTCAATTTCTATAGCTGTTGGTTTCACCAATCATTAAACATAACAGTAAATATTAAGCAGGAGTTTAGCATTGTAACAGTTCCTGTGAGTGGTCTTTGTATGGAGCATTAGGTGGAGAGCTAGAGCATGATGGCTCCTACCATGGGTTCCCTCAATCACAGCACAGCTGCTTATTACCAGTACATGGAGCCATGAGCACCTCTGGTAGATACAACCAAAGGTCCCCTGATCTACACATCGGGTCTGATACCAAGCAAATGTCAGAAAAGCCACCCAGAGCTAGGAAAGATGCTTGTGAGCATCCCCCTCAATCTCACCAGTCATAGAATGTACCTTTACTGCTGTCCCTGCCAGTAATTTCCAGCCACAAATGTAATGGAGAAACAAATGGTTTCTATGTGGCATTGAGCCAGATTCTTATAACTGTTGAGCTCCCTGGTGGTAATAGAAAATGGCATCAGTAAATGAGTGCTATGATTAATCCATGAACCATGATTTCATACTGCCCCTTTATGTCTATTTACAGCCTCTCATTGTGAAGGTACCATGTAGAGTCTACTACTGTGCATGAGCTGTGTGTGGTAGATGCATTCATCATGTGTGTGCTTGTGTGTATGCACAGGTGTGTTGTGCCAGAGATTGAGCTTGAGTCTTCCTCAATGGCTCTTCACCTCATTTTTTGAGACAAGGTCTCTCACTGGACCTGAAACTCACCAATTTAGCTCACTAGCTAGATATTAAACCCAGGGATCCTGCTGTCCACCTCCCCTATGTTGGGATAACCAATGCATGGCTCCGAGCACAGCTTATTATGTCCCCATACTTGTATGTAAAGCATTTTACCAACTGAGCCAACTCCATAGTCCCCTGTGCCTAAGTTTTTATAAATTTTTACTTCTTGTGGTATACATATATATTTTATGGCAGTAAATAAAATATACTATTATCTATCTATGTTTTATGCATTAATGACATACCTTCTTTTTATCTTATTAGTTTGCTATATTTAGGCAACCTACATGGCAAGTTTTTTTTTTTTCAAACTGTTGCAAATTATTTTTTTTTAATACCATGAGCTGGAGATCCATGTAGTTCACATTTGAATTAAGAGTTGACTGTAACATCATGAATAGAACGAATTGAACATAGATTTAGAATGAAGGCAATTATAGGAAAGAATGACAGAAAGCAAAACAAACCAATTTGCTTCACAACATGCAAGCCATGAAAGTTTTTTGCTAAGAGGAGGCTCGAAACTCACATCTAAGCATCCATCCTGAAGCAAGAATAGTACACCATCCATTTCTAAGTTCTTAGATGGAGTCCAAACAAAGCCATGAGGTTGTCTGCTGAAGCTAAATGCAGCTTGCAGGAGGACCTTAGGCCCTGAAGAACCACACCTTGTTTCCTTGGCTGGTCTCACTCGTACCACTTTGGGTACACTGTGTATCCAGACACAGGCTTGACACTTTCCTTTGCATACCTGCCATGTTCTAAATATGTCCACACACAATCCCCATGATCCACATGCTACTCACCTCACTGTGCTTGAGCAGAACCATGTGCTCCATACCCTGGGTACCACCAACTCCTGGCAGCAGAAGTTTTCAAACTCTGACAACATGTAAACTTGAGAGAAGGCATTCCTTTAAAACAAAATGCTGTAGAACTGAAAGTAGGAAGGAAATGTAAAACCACCTTGTAATGTTTTATAATTCCTTTTCTCTTTTAGCATGTCTTCTTCCAGTGTTTTTAAGATGCATTCAGCTTCTCATGGTAGTTATATACTGATATACATATCAAGACTTCAAACCAGCCCCGATGGAAGTCTATGTGTCATGAATGTGTATGGTTGAATGGCTAAGGAGAACCTGCTAAATTTTAATATTAAACCTGGTAAATTTAATATTGGGGAAAATATTTTCATATGACTTATTAGATTTTGATTCTGAAAACAGAGACTGAATATGTAACTTGAGAAATGTTCATGGAAGCTCGATTCAAGCAAGAACTATCTAGAGTAAAGCCGGACATGGTGGTTCACACCATAATCCCAGCATTAGAGGCGGAAGCAGAAGGCTGGGTCTAAGGCCAACCTGAGCTCCATAGTGACTTCCAGGCCAGCATGAGCTACAGAGTAAGAAATCTTGTTTCAAAGAAGAAATAAATAAATGACAAGACAGGTAGGGGAAGGGAAGAAAAAGGAAAGGAGAAGGAATAGAGAAGAAAGAAAAAATATCTTGAGGGCACACTATGAAAAACTAAATTCAGAAAAAGTATGACAGGGGCTGGAAAGGTGGCTTAGCAGTTAAGCGCTTGCCTGTGAAGCCTAAGGACCCCAGTTCGAGGCTTGATTCTCCAGGACCCACGTTAGCCAGATGCACAAGGGGGCGCATGCATCTGGAGTTCATTTGCAGTGGCTGGAAGCCCTGGCATGCCCATTCTCTCTCTGTCTCTCTATCTGCCTCTCTGTGTCACTCTCAAATAAATAAATAAAAATGAACAAAAAATATTAAAAAAAGAAAAAGTATGACAGGGGCAGAGGAGATGGCTCAGTAGATAAAGTACTTGTTACACATGAGTTTCCCAGATCAGATCCCCAGGATCCACGTAAAAACTGAGTGCTATGGCAGGTATCTGCAATCCTAACATGCCTATTCTGAGAAAAGAGGTAGGAACAGGATGATTTCTAGGAAGCTCATCGGACAGCTAGCCTGGAAAATGCAGTAGTCAGCAGGAGATCACGCCTCAGACAAGGTAGAAGGTGAGGACCAATGCTTGAAGCTATCCTCTGATCTCCACATGAACACCATGGCACACGCATACCTGCACTGGCACACAGGAACGTGCACACACTCACAAACACTGCATACGCACACTTCATAGACACATACACAAAGAAAACATATAGCTTTGTTTTTCTTCACAATGAAGGCCAAATATGTACAATTTACATTGAGCATGTCTTCCTAGGAAGGTTTTCCCAACTGCTGAGTCTCAGGGGTCACAATCCATACTTTTATATGGACCCTCCACTATTCTTTTGAGTCACATGGCTATTCCTGTCCTGTTACATATTTGGAACCATTTATAGGAAAGGTCACAAAATATATAAAGAGGTCAAGAAAGGAACACAACATTTCATGTTGCCTTAAGTTAAATCAGTATGTCACAGTGCACTCTGGGGCACAGAAAAATGTTTCTTACCAAGGCAATAAATGAATACATACAATACAATAAATGAAGTACATCACCACATGGACTCCAGTAGTGCTTATGATCATATGACTAAGACACTTACCAAGGTATATGCTATCTGCGTTGTTTCCATAACATTCAACAACCCACCTGCCTATCATGTATCTATGTATCTGTCATCTATGTATCCTCTATTATCCTATCTAACCATCATTTACCAACCTATCAGGGTAGATTTATATATAACATTGCTTAACTACTGTTCTAAAATGGTGAGTACTCTCCACCTCTGGAATGTGAACATTGGTTTATTCCTCATTCTACCACGAGTACTCAGCACCTACCCTGCCTGGTTTTCTGATTGGAAAACACATAACAAAATATAACAGTAGCATGTATGACAGTTTTCATCTCTTACTGAAAGCCCATGGCTGCTTTTAGAGCATCGTGACTTGGATCTTCTTCAGGACAACCCAGGAAACGGTTCATTGTCACCAGAGGTTTACAGAAGCTGCAAGATGTCCTGGAAGTTTCTGAGATTCCCAATGGCTTTAGTATTGGAGAATCAGATCAAATTCAGCCAACAATTCATCCTTACTCATAATTACAAATGTCACACTTAGAGAAGGACATCTGACACTCCAAGTTTCTTTGCCATGTGACCCAGATGCTTCTTAATGGAACTTGGACTCTGGGACTGGTGTTCATGTCCCATCACACACACTAAGGAGGGCAAGTGGTACTCACATAGTCAACTTCTTACAGTAGTCCCATTCCAGGCAGACAAAAAGGACTTCTCAGCACCTGTTCAGAATAAGAAGCAGTTCACAAGAATGTAGTATGTCTCTGTCTAGATGCCCAGGAGGCTCTACATGGAGGTCAGAATGAATATGTCTCAAGAAATACAATTCTGATTCCATCTTGTGAGGAACACTCTCAGACAGCCTTAGAAGCACTTATCACTTTGTCTACAGCCATATCACCTTGAATGTGCCCAATCTTATAAGAAACACACCCCACTCACAAAACACACCCTACCCTCAACACCATATGTCCCATTAAGGGCTATTACTATACAATTGAAAAGGTGCATTTCATTGATAGATGTCTCAAGCCAAAGTTCATGAACTGTGACACTTTCCCACATTAGAGAGCACATACAGATAAGCATTTGGATCAATCAGTGCATGTCAAAAAGACAAAGCCAACTTTTGATTATATGAATTAATGGAATGATCCACACAGATAAGCCAAAACCACAAAGTACTCAAGTTGCATTTTAAGATTATAAGTTATTTGTCTCAACTTTCCTTCCTGTTTGAGACATAGCCTGAAGAGGAGAGGAAGAGGGAAAAAATAGAAATGCTGTCATCATTTTCAAAATGTTCAAATACCATCACTTGCCCTTTCTCCTGGAGATATGAGTAGCTAGTGAGACAACACCCCCAATGGCCCTGGTGTTGGCATTCATGTTTTGGAATCTCACAAATCTGATATGAATCTTAACTGAGCCACTAAATTGGCAGTGAATCCCTAAGCCCAAGTTTCTTCTTTTTCTAGAAGGGAAATTCATAATCTCACCGAGCAAGGTGTGGGTGTCAGCAAGTAAAGGAGAGACATTCACCCTATGACAGGTGCCCATAATTTATCCTGCATGTATGTAGGTGGACAGTACTGGAAAGAATAGACTTGTGTCTGAGTAAATAGTGTATAAATCCCCAATAGCTCCCATAGCCAAGTCCATGAACTATCACAAGTGACAGGCTGGGTACCCTTCCCTACCTTACATGCAGGAGACTGCAGTAATCCCTTGACACTTTCCTACACTTGGTCAGTCTTGCTTCAATAAGACTGAGAGGGACTGCCCTGAACTTGGGGGTAGGGATAAAGTGCACAGAGGGAGTCTCTTGGCCAGACCCATGTAGCCTGCATTCAAGTACACACCTGTTCCAAGAATGTTGAGCTGTTCAGTAAACTACTAGCACTCCTAGAGTCCCAGTTTCCTCCTTCAGCCCAAAGATATCAGTAACCAACCCTGAGTTAAGGTGCCTTTAAAGGATTTTGAATCTATGGCATGGGCTCTGAAGACAGAGAGCTGTAGACTTGAGGTGTGAGACATGCAAGCTTCAATAATGTACTCCACCTTCCTGAATCTCTATCTCCCACTTGGGTGCCCTTCTTCCGATACCATACCCATGGACAAGAGCAATAGATAGAAATGCGTGATAATGAGGGTTCACCAAGCATCAGTTGACATTATTTGTATTTGATGATGATTAAAAATTCAATTAATGGGCTGGAGAGATTGCTTAGTGGTTAAGGCACTTGCTTGCAAAGCCAAAGGACCCAGGATCAACTCCCCAGGTCCCATGCAAGCCAGATGCACAAGGTGGCACATGTATCTGGAGTTAATTTGCAGGAGCCAGAGGCCCTTGAATGCCCATTCTGTCCCCCCCCATAAATAAATAAATAAATAAATAAATAAATATTTTTAATTCAAATAATGAAGTCATGTGATAAAGAAGGAAGACCATAGTGAACCAGGCTCCTGGGTGAGCAGCCCTCACCATACTGCCAGTCATCCTGACTTCCCTTAAAATGACATTGTTTCTCTATCATGGCACCTTCCTCTCTGGGTGGTTGGAGTCATGTTCAGAGAAGTCAGGCAGTTCTAGATGGTAGGACAGCCCCTGTATAGAAGGGCCTTACTTGAGGGCCTCTGCACAGAGACACTTATTGACACATCCATGCCAGCCTCACATGCTCTTAAGGTGTGGATATGCTAAGTCCATGGCCTGCTCTGTCAACAGCACCACTGACCTTTGTGTCTCTTCTCCCTGCTTCATTCCCTTCCCTGTAGACAGTAAACCCTCTGGTCTCCCTGTAGCTACATCACGCTCTCTGTAAACTTCTGATGCTCCTCCCTGTCTCCCTAACCTCTTCAGACCCTTCAGGACACCCCCACCACCCATGGAACTGCTTTCTCACACTCCATTCCTTTCTTCTCTCTTCTTTATTCAGGGTGTCACTGTTGGAGCCATTGGAGGCCAAATCCAGCTGCTCAAGAGATGAATAACAGTTCAGTTGGTAACTGAACCTGAGCTAGGAGCTTCACCTGGAGAAAACAGGAATCTCACCATCAGTCACTCTGCCAGACCAGGACTCAGTACTAAAGGTCACAGGAGTCAAAATGAGGTCACCATGAGCCAGCTGTGGAACACAGTGCTCCAAGCACCATTCAGGGCACTTTGCACAAACCACTTTCTTGAACTCTCCTAACCCAAAGGCTGAGCAAGAAGACTGCTACTGTCTGAAGCACTGCAGCCTACAAGGCTTAGCACTTGATTCCAGACTTTCTTAGGAAGTGGTTTCTGCAAAGAGACCTGGATCATTTTCCTTTAGGCACACAAGAGGACAAGTGTGAGAACTCCCCACTAGAAGGCAGTAGCCCTGGGCTTGACAGCAACCAACAGAAAAGTGACAGGTGATGTTCCAGAACCTCTCTGCTCACCAGAAATGGGCATGTGAAGGACTCTTAATTTGGGTCATTTTTCTTTTGTATCCTGATCGATACACTGGACACCTCACAAAGGGCAAGTTTCAGGCTTCAGAGCTGCAACTCCTGTCAAAGTACATTCCCTTATAACAAAGCCCACCTGAAGAGAAGCCAGTAGAGGAAGACCTTGGAAAGCCACAAAAGGTAGGGAGGTGCATTCTGGGACTGTGGGATGAGCTGGCACCCTCTGCATATCACATAACACAGCCACAGAGATAGTAGATGTGAGTGAATGCCACTTGCCCCAAGCAATTTGTCTCTCATAATGATCATAATAGTACATAAGAGGGGACAAAGGGCCACTGTGGGGTTCCATTCTCATAAGTGTTGGGAATCCCCTAAGTGTTTCTCTGCATGGATCAGCTACAAACTTCTGAGGATGGAACTGACTATCTGAGGGAACCCTTCTTAGCGCATTGCTATTTGGCTGATGAGGTCTGACATTTTCAGTCTGAGCCACAGCATGGGAATGGCAATGCAAATGAGAATGTACAAGGAGCAGGGCAGACCTACCCATCTTCCAAGTTCTCCCTAATTGAGCACCAGGTCCCACCCATCTTTAAAATGAACATGCGGAGAGCTGTATGCTCTTGGGACTTTCCCAGCCTCTGCTCATACATGGGACTTGGGGCTTTGCTGAGACACCAGTGGAACAAACCCACATTTTGCATTCTGAGGTGGAAATTTACAGGGCACAGCCCTTTAGAATTCAGTTTCTAATTACTGCAATATACACAACCCAGAATGGTGGTGAATTGATAAAATATGCAAATATGGTAACAATTCATAGAATATATTAAAATTTCCATTTAAACTGTTAGTTAAGCTGCTCATATTTATAAATGTAAACATTAACCCTCAGGAAAAAATATTTTTTAAACCACAGCATAATTGGAAATTCCACAACCATGTATAACAGGAGAGGGATTGTTACACAGAAGGGCCCCCTTATCGCTATAAATAAAAGAACATTTCCGTAGCATTGCTGCTTCCTGTCAGCAGCTCCCACAGCACTTCCTCGAGCTTTCTGGAAATTCACTTCTGTCATTCTCTCCTCTAAAGGAGACAGCTGTGCACACATGTTCCCCACAACCAGAAGGCTGTGCCCTCAAGGACAAGACCCCAGCCTGTCTCCCTGCATTGCTCATACTGCTCAGAGGGGGTACTTTGCCTATAAAGGGCTGCTGATGTTGGCTGAACTGAATGAAATCGAATGACATGCAATTAAACTGAACATAATCAACTTAAGCAAGAGCTTTCCATTTTATAACCTAAGTAAATACCTCTAACTTTCTTCAACTTCTACCTACACTCAAAGGAAGTGCCTCAGGTCAATAGGAAGATTAGGATTAGTGGTCCAGGGTATGTTGTCAAATTAACTTTTCTTGGGGAGAAACAAACAGATGTTTATTCAGCCCAGATAGGACACCAACAACATACCAAAGAAATGATTTCACCCAAGTCTAGCTTAGTGAGCCAGTGAGTTTACTGGGGTAACTTACAGGAGCATGGATGACTCAAAGGCAACCGCAGTACCAAAAAGCCCACCCTAGCATGAGTGATGGATCACGGAAGGTGTGTCCATGGAGTTCACGGCACAATCTGGAGACAGCACACCTGACTGGAGCATCCCTTCTTCTGAGCGGTTCTTATCATATAACTTGGAGATGATCCTTGTGAATCTTGTATCGGGAGCATTCTGAAACTTGATGGGTGTTTACATCCCAAGCCTTGTTTATTTCCTGAGCCTTACAGAGCCTCTATATCTACTTCAAACTTCCCTGCAGTATGGAGTGTTTCAATTCGGAGGAAACTGCTATGTAAAAAGGTGGCAATACACAAATTAAATGAGCCAGGCTGCCTGGGTATGGGATGCCTAAACACCTCCCACCCACATGGAGCAGGTATGTGCCCCCTTCTCACCTTGAGGTGAAAGTGCAGCAGGGTCCTGTTGCTCAGTAACCTCTGCCCTCCAGGAAGACCTCAGCAGAGCCCCTCTGCCCCAGTGCTCTGTGGTCATGTGAGGCCAAAACGATGCCTGATATGGAATCTCCAAGAACGCTTTGGCTCTTATCTATCTTTTCTGTAGGTCTCACAAAGAATCATCTTAAGAGTTCAGGTCAAGAAAAATCAATTTCCAGGAGTGCAGTTAGGTGGTTTTACTGTGACAGTGAAAAACACAAACACATTGAATTGTTTTCACCCAATTTTTCCCACATTGCTAGAAGTTTATAGCAAAAATTAATGCTCAAGAATGGCAGGAAGCGCTTTGAGAGCCATTTCTCAGTGGAATACTGTACGGGCTCACCGTCCCGTGCTTTGTCCCTCCCTCTCCCTTTGCCGCTCCTCTACCCCTCGCTCATCCTCCCTCTTTTACTGTCATTTCTACTGTCACTCTCGGCAAATGGCTTTGAGTTCTTTTGAAAGGTATGAAAACAACAGATATAATAAATAATGAAAATGGAATAAGTATCTGACTTACATTAAAACTACTGAGGAAGAAAAGTCTTGCTGCATATCTGAATGTTATAATAAATTCCATAATTCCTCCTCTTATGTCAAAACTAAACATATGTAACAGATTATATTAGGAAAATCAGATTATCATTTTAGATGGAAAAAGGGGGAAATGATTTGGAAAAGAGCATCAGTGACTTTGCCAAAGCCCCAGGCATCACTGCTAGTAATATGAACCACATTCCCATGCAGTGTCAGTGCTCTATTCACCTCTTCACAGAACTGGCCAATTAGTAAGAGGGAGGGGGAGGAAGAAGAAAGGAACTCCAGCACCTTAAGACACGCTGGGTCCCGGGTGGGCTGACGGATGTGGGTACCACTACTCTCATGGATTGATGAGGCTCACTCCACTGAAGCACAGGAATAAACGCCCTGGCAATATCACCAAACTGTAGGAAGCAATAAGTGATCAACCCAACATAAAGATGTAAGTATTTTACCCCAAATGGGGCTCTTGCATAAACATTAATTTTCTGTTTCTGCTTTGTGTGCTTCAAATTCATTCTCACATTTCATTCTTCTACCAGTTGTGAGCAAAGATGATATGTTCAAAGTTCAAAGATGTTCAAACTTCAAAAAATAGTTCAAAGATGAATCTGATGGCTGGGGAAATAGCTCAGTTAGTAAAGAGTTTGCCTGACAAGCATGAAGACAGGAGTTCAATTCCCAATACTTATCCACATAAGAATGTTGGGCATGACAGTGCAGACCACTAATTCCAGTGCTGAGGAGGTGGATCCCTGGGGCTTTCTGGCCAACCAGTCTGGGTCTAATTAGTGAACTCCCAGCCAAGGAACTGTCTCCAAAAAAAAGAAGGAAGGAAGGAAGGAAGGAAGGGGAGAAAGACAGAAAGAAAAGGAAGGAAAGGAAGAAAGAGAAAACAAAAGAAAAAATAATGTTTTTGAGAATGACATCCAAGATTGTCCTCCAGTTAACACACACACATGCACATACAAATATATACATACACATATACACACAGACACACACACAGATACACACCAACAGCACACACACACATATATACATATATATATACACAGAGAGAGAGAGACACACATACACACATATACACAAACACACATATACATATATACACACACATGGACAGACACACACACATATACACACTCAGATACATACACACACACTGACACACAGACACACATATACATACATTATATACATATACAGACACATACGCACATACATATGGACACACATATCTGCATAAACATATACATATTCATACAGACACACACATACATATACATATACATATACATATACATATACATATACATATACATATACATATACATATACATATACATATACATATACAAACAAATACATGCACACAAATAGAAGAGGGATCTACCCCATTCAAAAGGAAAGAAACTGGGACTTTGAGACGAGGAACATCACTGGGTTGACCTCACTCTGGTATTTCATAGCAGAACCCTCCTATAGGACTTTGCCACCACACCAGCCCTCAGCTTCCTAGCACCTGTAATGTGGGATCAGGGCTGTGTGCTTAGATGGCCCCTTTCTGTCCACTCCAGAGAGGGTACCATTTACCAGGTGGGTATGCATGTTACCATGTCAAGAGCATCCCTGCATAGATCCATGCTCAGCCCTCCATTCTGCATCTACCCAACATTACATGAAAGAGGTTTGGCAAGTGCTGGGGACAAATCCAGAAGCATGCCCTGAACCCCAGATACAATTCTATTGCCATAGCCTGCATGACAAGCCCTCAGTCTTAGAAAAGGCCTGCCTCCTGCAGTAGCATAAGATAGGAGACTAGAAAATGTCGATGTTCCTATAAAGGGGTTAACTGGATGTCTAGTGGCCTCCAAGAGGCAATTAAGAGCTAAACAGAAAGTTCAAGTAGATGCTGATCCGGCTCAAGCCTGCTGATCCCCAAGTCTATGAAACCCGGTGCCTACCCATGCCCCCAGTACAGACTGACATATTTCCAATGCTGACAGTGATGAATATTCAACTGAGTAAATGCCATTGGCATTTCCTAAATCAATATAAATGGAAACCCTGAGGCAATCGATACACAGAGGGTGAACCTTCCCGGATGAAGTTTGCTATAAATGGAGCAGCCCTCCTCCCAGTTTTCTGACAAAGCCAGAGACAGAATTTCTCCTTCTGGGCACGTGTCACCTCTTTCAACAATGTGTGTAGGATGACTGTCTTCACATCTGTACTATTGTATGGATGACCTCACTCATCCTCCCTGAAACCAATGTACCTAGCCCACTGCTCAGCACAGGATGGCTAAAGCAGGATAAACAGTGTGGCTACTGGAAATTTGTCTTGGGTATACTACAAGTTTAACTGACTAGGCAGTTGTACTTAATCTGATCCCAGCCCATAGGAATAGGGATATAGGACACTTGAAGTCTCCACGAACACAGGTAAGGGAAAGATAAAATTTCTTCAGCTAGCGTGGTGCTCAGCAAACAAGCACAGTGAAGAACTCAGTTCTCAAAGTGCTAATAGCTGGTACTCAGGTTTGGTTATCCCAGGGCCAGGAGGGAGAAACAGCATCCCCACAACACAACTATAGATAATAACTTTGAACCAATACACTGGTGAATGTTGAGTGATTGAACAGCAAGGGAGTCAGGAAGCCGGGTTTGCATGAACTGGCTGAGTGATTTTTGTGTGCACTATTTAACTTCTCTTTGCTTCCCAGTTCTCTCACCTGTAAATTAGGGATAAATCAGAGTGTCTCAAGTAGCTGTACAGAGGATTAAATTAAATTGTGGAAATAAAAGACCTAGCAGAGGCCCTGCCCAGAAAAAGGATTCAGTTAATGGCCACTGTGATTACTCACCAGTCTGGAATGCACTTGATTCCCAACTCAGCTATGATCTTTTTCATCCTGTGCTAGAGGACAGCAGGCTATGGTGTGAAACTAGTCTACCAGGCAGGAAAGGGAGGGCTGGGGAGAACTGAGCAGAACCTGTCAAACTGGATTCTAATTGTCCACAAACATTTCCCATTCATATATATCACTGCTGTTACACTGTGGGGAGATTTTAAGATTTGATGGCTCTCCATGGAATTCTGAAGAAAAAAAATTAAAAGCATTACAAAACTGAATTGGTTAAACACTCATATACCTTCTAGCTTTAAAATTGTGCCTTTCAGGG
Organism: Jaculus jaculus; assembly: GCF_020740685.1. Lineage (NCBI taxonomy): Eukaryota > Metazoa > Chordata > Mammalia > Rodentia > Dipodidae > Jaculus > Jaculus jaculus. The sequence continues at coordinate 59,465,082 of NC_059103.1, read as the reverse complement.
CTGGAGAGATGGCTTAGCGGTTAAGCGCTTGCCTTTGAAGCCTAAGGACCCCGGTTCGAGGCTCGGTTCCCCAGGTCCCACGTTAGCCAGATGCACAAGGGGGCACACGCGTCTGGAGTTCGTTTGCAGAGGCTGGAAGCCCTGGCGCGCCCATTCTCTCTCTCTCTCCCTCTATCTGTCTTTCTCTCTGTGTCTGTCGCTCTCAAATAAGTAAATTAAAAAAAATTTTTAAATTGTGCCTTTCAGACTGAGTTGATACTCAGAGGGTAAGTGCTTGTCATGTACACATGAGAACCTGAGTTCCAATCCCAGAACCCACATAAAGCTGGACACAGGAGAGCACATTTCTAAGTCTAGCCCACCTATGGCAAGATGAGAGGGGGTGGCTAGATGGGAGGCAGAGATAGGAGAAGCCCTAGAAGCTTGTGGGCAATTAACCTGGCATGCACAGCAGCAAACAAGAAGAGATTCTGCCTCAACACGGTAAAAGGTGAGGACTAACACCCAAAGTTGATGTGCACCGTGCCATGTGTACACCCACATGCAAACACATATACACACATATCATAAATACATGCAAAGATATTTACAAAGAGAGAATTGTTCCTTTTTAGGTTCCTCATTATAGCGAGAAAGCCACAAAGATGACATGTACTAGTGAAACAGGCTTAGACCTTCAGGAAAAGACTTGGCCCAACCTATCTATTTATCTTATATGTTTGATTGTTTGTTCTCTCGAAGCAGGGTCTTCCTCTAGCCCTGGCTGATCTGGTACTCACTCAACAGCCCCAGGCTTGATATCAAACTCATTGCAATCCTCCTACCTCAGCTTCCCAAGGGCTGGGACTAAAAGTATGCACCACCACACCCAGCTTTGACCCATCTGTTTTAAAATAGAGTTCTAAAGACATGGTAAGTCAAAGGGAAGAGGAAGATGGTGTCCTCTCACCATGCACCCTACCAGTCTAGTCTTGGTCATGAAGGGTATTTCAGAAATTTTGTTGTGGACTTAGTACTTTCCAGAAATTCCACCCTTGTAGAGGGAAACTCCTTAGCGATAGAAGGCTTGCACAAGGGCAAAGGTCTTTGAAGTTCAGAGATATCACATGCGATCTTAGACACCACACAAGTAACAAGTAGTAGGGACAGCATTTGGTTTCAAATATGTTTTCCCTGAACCATAGTAGGAATGACCTGTTTCTGGAAGTCGTGACCACATCAGTGATAACCAGGTGAAAATTCTCCCAAGGACTCAAATCCTTTCTTATTAAAATTGGATCTGAAACCTCAAGGCTCACATGGACCAGTGTTCACAGGAGTGTTCCTATTCCTAGTGTGTACAAAATAAATATCTTGGTGTTAGCAAATGAAATAAAAAGGAAATTTCTTTAAAAGAAAGAAAATGCATTGGCTCTGGGTGTAAACTACAAAAAGGAGAAAAATACTTTGAATTGTGTAACTTCGGAGCCCCTCTTCTTCTCAGGAGAAACCAGGTTCCTTAGGAGCAACAGGACTAGAATGACTGCACCTGGACCAGCTTCCAGACGCTTTTGTCCTCTCCAGATGTGGGGGAGGGGAGGCGATGATCCGTCGGTGGGGAAACAGTGCCATCCAGTGGTCAATAGTTGCCTGCTCGCCCTATGCAAGGACAGGAAAATAACAAGCAGTATGTATTTTGTTATTGTACTGATAGTAAAGAGCTACCACCAGTTAGGTGCCATGCTAGACATTCGATGTCACCCTTCACACCAAGGGAAATAGTCTCCCATATAAAGCAAAAAAGAAGACCACCTACTCCTTGGAAGCCTTCTCCAAAGGCCAAAGAGAATCAATGAGGTGAGGAAATCAAGGAAACCTAAGGTCCACTGCAGAGTGGACCACTCCGAGGCCCTGTGCCCACATACTGCCCAGTGACATTATCCTCTCCTGACATTATCCTACCAGCGCTGATTCCAACTTTAGGTCCCACCCTTAGTGCACAGAAAAACATGTTTTCCTGATCATTTTATTATTTATTTTTTACAAAGGGCTTCATTATGACATTCTGCCTTTTTGTTTTTTTAATTTTTATGACAACTTTCATACATAATATATTTTGGTCACAAACCCCTCCTGTTCCTTTCTTTTGTCCCTCCCGTCCTGTTCCTCTCCCACTTAACTTCTCTCCAAATAGTCCCTATTCTACTTGGATCCTCTCTTTCCTCCTGCATCATCCAAGGTGACATACTGATGGAGCCAGTTTTTGTACATGATGATGGTTGCTGTGAGATCATGAAGACCACTACATGTCTGGAGGATGGCATCCCAACACACTCCTGCCTATGCTCTGGCTCTTAACCTTCTTTCTGTTCCCTGAGCTTTGGAGTGTGTGATCAAGATGGCTCATTTAGTGCTGAGCATTCAACAGCAACTTCTCAGCACTTTGACAAGTTTGTCTCGCCAGTAGTCCTTACCATCTGCAAAAAGAAGCTTCCCTGAGAAAATATGACAGCAGCACTAATCTAACATAAATATTTGGAGAACAATTTGAGGAGTACAACCTACACATTTAGTCAAACAAGGGTAGTAGCTTTGCGTTAGGGTCTATGACCTTCCCAGCCATAGGCTTTTGATTGGTTACCAGTCATGATTTCCCTCTCTTGGAGCAGGCCTCAAAACTAACAAAGAGCAGTTGGTGAACCTCTGTGGTGGTCTGGATTACCTGTGCCCCATGAACTCATATTTTTTTTTGAATGCTTGGTTCCAAGTTAATGGCAATCTAGGAAGTGGAGTCTTGTGGGAGGTGTGTTCTTGGGGTCCAGTTTATGGGTGTTATAGCCAGGTTCCTGTTGCTAAAATTTGGCTTATTCTCCTGCTACTGTCGACCATTGATGTTGGCAAGGAGGTGATGTCCAGTCTCTGCTCTACCATCTTTTATCTGCCATCAAGAAGCTTCTCCTTGAGACTGTAAGTCAAAATTTAAAAAAAAAAAAAAAAAACTTTCCTCCCATAACCTGCTTCTGGTCAGGTGTTTTGCCCCAGCAGTGAGTAGCTAACTACAACACCTACCCCCAACAATCATACCACTATTGTGCGAGTGAGCACATCTTGCCTGGCTAGTCAGTTGTGTAGAACACAGGATAGACTCACCACTGGGTAAGACTATTGATGACTTTTTCCCCCAGCAGTCTACATAGCACTTTCTGACACTCTGACAGCTAACCATCATGGAAGAGGTTCTCATCTCAGTTCTACCTTGATTTCTGAGGCCCACAACCAAAGATTGTGATGTCAGGGAAATAATACCGTTAACAATGTTTCCAAAAAGTTAATATCTTAAAATATACCTGTGGAAGTTAAAATGAAAATGAAATACAGCACACCAAACCTATGAGACATAATGAAGGGAACCCTAAGAAGGCAGTCTATTGCACCAAAAGCATACATTATAAACAAAGAGATCTCTCATAAATAACTTAGTGATATGCCTGAAGGCCTTGGAAAACAAAAGCATAGCAAATCTACAAGTAACAAACAGAGGCATAGATTATAACAAGAAAAATGCCAGTGTCAGGGGTGGGATACCTCAAATGAGTTGTTAGTCAGGGAAGCTCCTAGTGCCCCCCAAAATAATACCGGCTACTGCCAAGAATCTTTGTTGACAACCAGAACTAGATGGTAAGACCCTATTGCTGAAGAAACCACGTGCTTGGGTTATGAGACATTGAGAAATTAAGCTGGATGCCTCCTCCTTATTGACTAGCTGTTATGGTTCTGGAATGTATTATCCAGCCCATTAGGGGAGGAAAGTTATCAGTGGTCTGAAACAGAAATAGACTATGCAAACTACCCAGCTAGCCAGTGAGACAAAATTTGCCAACTAGTACAATGGTGACATTCTATTGTGGAGGAAAACAACTGCTCTCTGATTAGACTCATTGGATTCATGAATCCATGGAAGGAATTCTTGCCTGGAACTGAAAACCTAATCAAAACCTTATGGCTTGGGGAGGTCATAAGCCCTATCAGGGAAGCTGCTACTACAATTGCTTGGTTACAAACCAAAGTGCCCTCTAAATATTTATATTTATGACCACATGTTAATGCTACTCTTACTTTTAGTTACAGAAATGTTTTTCAGATGGTGATGACCTCTGAAGAGACTCAAAACTCATCAAAGTGCTAAGATAAGTGACAGTGGCATGTTCAGCAATAAGTTATCACACCCTCCATGGCTCAGGAACCATTGCAGAAAAGTTATCGAAAAGAATGTAAAAGCCGAAGGAAGAGGAGGAATGTTTTGTAATAATGTCTCTCTGACACTAAGTGGCCATTACATACATAATTCATGATAGTTAATACTACCTGTACAAGATCTGCTTAATGTGTGGGTAAAAAAATGATACCATTACTAAGGGAGAAACTATTATTGTTGTCTGGATAAATGCACATATTATGCCCACCAAACTGCCCTCTAAACACTTATGTTTAGGCACACATATTAATGCCTACTCTCACTTTTGGTTAGAGAAGCTTTTTTTTTTTTTTTTTTTTTTTTTCAGATGGTGGTGCCCACTGGGGTGACTCAAAACTGGTTAAAGTGCTGAGAAGAAATGACAGTGGAGTGTTTGGCACTAAGTGAGACATCTCTGTCATACTCTCCAAGGCTCAGGGACCATTCAATAAGAGTTGGTGGAAAGAATGTAAGGGCCAAATGAAGGGGAGGATTGCTTTTAATATTATCTTCCAGACACAAAGTGGCCTTGATATATGTGACATCACAGTGGCTAACACAACCTACACAAGACATGAATAATAGGAGGGGAACAAAGATAGCATCAAAATAGACTAAATGCTGGAGAGATGGCTTAAGGCACTTGCCTACATAGCCAAAGGACCCAGGTTCAACTCCCCAGTACCCATGGAAAGCCAGATACAAAGAGGTGCATGTGTCTGGAGTTCATTTGCAATAGCTGGAGGCCCTGGGGCACCCATTCTCTACATCTTTCTCTCCCTATTTTTCTTTCTCTTTCACTTTCTCTTTCTCTCATAAATAAATAAATAAGAAAATAAACAAATTTTAAAAAGTTAGGAATAGAAAAAAGATGACATCAAAATAGAAGGGAGATTAATTGGAAAGAAGAAGGGGTTAAATGGAGAGGGGGATACGTGACATGAAACAAAATAAGGTGTTGGGCGGGGATCACAATCAGGGTACATGATGTATATGATTATAGGTTCTTAACAAAATGATTTTTTAAAGTACTAAATGAAAAGTAATAACCAAGATTTGGGTAGAAATCAATGAAGTAAAAATAAAACAAAGTAATTTAAGGAATTGAAGTGAAAAGTTGGCTTTTGAAATGATAAACAACATTGAAAAACCCTTACTCAAATGAACCAAATTAAAAAGGAGACCCTAATAAATAAGATCAAAAATGAAAAAGGAGGACTTCCAATCAGGATGGCATCTGCCTAACCATGCTTAACCTCACAGGGAAGGAAATGCAAGATTTGTGGGGATTTTAGAGTGTGCAGATCCTAGCAGACATCCAGTGGGAGGGCATGAAGGAGCAAAGTAGGGAATGCACTGATTCCTACACTCTGAGGTTGCCCTCACTCCCTTGAGAGCACTCCATCCAAGCCACAACTACCAACCAAGCTGCTGCCCCACCATGCACAGACCAGGTCCTCCTGCACTCCTTGCATGCTATAACGACCTGGACCCAGACCAGCAGGTTGCATTCCTCACTCTCTGGGGTTTCCCGCCACCTGGACCACAAATGCAGCCACTGCCCCTCCATGCTCAGACTAGGTCTTCCCGCTATTCAGACTATTTGGACCCAGGCCAGCAGGCTAGCACTCCCCCCTGCCTCCGCCTCAGCCTCCCCCCACACCAGGACCTCCATGCCAGCTGCAATGACCATCCCAGCCACTGCCTCCCATGCAGACTACATGGATCCAGGCAAGCCAGTGTGCTAACATTCCTCCCAAATGTCACAGTAATAACCTTAAGTATTAATGGTCTTAACTTACCCATCAAAAGACAGAAATTATCAGGGTGGATCAAAAAATGGACCATTCTATTTGCTGTCTTCAAGAAACCCACCTCGCCACTAAAGACCTCCTCAGGGTAAAAGGATGGAAAACGACATTCAAAGCATATGGAAATAATAAACAAGCAGGCATTGCAATACTAATATCAGATAAAATAGACTTCAAACTAAAAGTATTCAAAAAAGACAAAGAAGACCACTTCTTACTTATCAAGGGAATGATCCAACAAGAGGATATCACAATCACCTATCTTTACCCACCAAACACAGGTGTACCACAATTCATAAAATAACACTTACTTGACAACAAAACAGAAATAAACACCAACACCAACATAGTCAGGGACTTCAGTACTCAATTATCAGCAATAGACAAATCATCCAAACAGAAAATTAAGGAGGAAGTAAGAGAGCTCAACAATACCATACACCAATTAGACCTAATGGACATCTACAGAACATGCTGCCCACAATCTTTAGAATACATATTCTTCTCAGCAGCCCATGGGACCATCTCTAAAGTAGATCATATACTGGGCCATAAAGCCTGCCTCCATATATTTAGGAAAATTGACATAATTTCCTGCACAATGCAGTAATGCTAGAAATTAACAAAAAAAAAAAAAAAAAGATGCACCAGGAATCCCACCAGCTCCTGAAAACTAAATAGCAAACTTTTAAACAACAAATGGGTAGTGGATAAAATAAAAATAAAATTGCAAAATTTCTAGAATTGAATGACAATGAGAACACATTGTACAAAACTTATGGGACATAATGAAGGCAGTCCTTAGGAGAAAATTCTAAATTCTAAATGTCTTGATAACAAAGACAGAGAGATCCTAATCAATAGCTTGGCTATCCACCTAAAGGCATTGGAAAAACAAGAATCCAACCCCAAAAGCTCCAGACAGAAAGAAATAATCAAGATCAGAGCCCAACTAATGAATTGGAAACTAAGAAAACAACTAAGAAATTTGATGAAACAAAGAGCTGGTTCTTTAAAAAAAAAAAAAATAAACAAGTTTGATAAAAACCTGGCCAACTTGATCAAGTGAAAAAAAGAAATGCCTCAACTTAACAAAATTAGAAAGAAAAAGGAGAGATCACAACAGACATCAATGAAATTGGAAGAATCATCAGGACTTATTTCAAAAACCACTACTCCACAAAATTGGATAATACAGAGGAAATGGATGAATTTCTGGACATATATCACCTACCAAAGCTAAACTCAAAGGAGATTAATCTCTTAAACAAACCTATCACACCCATTGACATTGAAAATGTAATCAAAAATCTTCCCAAAAAGAAGAGTCCAAGACCAGATGGCTTCTCATCTGAATACTATCAAACCTTCATAGAAAAACTGAAACCAATTTTTCTCAAACTGTGCCACATAAGCATAGAGCACAGAAAACTCTCCAACTCCTTCTATGATGCTAGTATCACCCTAATACCAAAAGCACACATAGATGCCAAAGGAAAAGAAAATTATAGGCCTATTTTCACGACGAACTTAGACACAAAGATCCTGAACAAAATCCTTGCAATCAAAACACATCAAAAAACATTATCCACCTTGATCAAGTAGGCTTTATCCCAGGAACACAGGGTTGGTTCAACATATGAAAATCTGTCAATGTAATACACCACATATATAAGCTAAACACAAAACCCACATAATCATTTCAATAGATGCAAAAAAGGCCTTCACAAAATATAACATCACTTCATGATCAAAACATTGGAGAGAATAGGCATGGAAAATTTATATCTCAACATAATAAAGACTATATTTAAATTTTCTAAAGCCCAAATATTACTTAATGGGGAGAGACTAAAGGAATTCCCACTGAGATCAGAAACAAGACAGGAGTGTCCACTCTCACCTCTGGTCTTCAACATAGTACTAGAAGTCCCAGCTCAAGAAATAAGACAGGAGAAACAAATAAAAGGGATACAAATTGGAAAGGAAGAAGTTAAGTTAGCCCTATGTGTAGATGACATGATTCTATACATAAGTGACCTGAGAACCTCCATTTCAAAACTCTTACAGGTGATTAATTCCTTCAGCAAAGTAGCAGAATACAAAAATCAATGCACAAAAATCAGCATTCTTTCTATATTCAAAAGACAAAGATATAGAGAAAGAAATGAATGGCATTGTCACATTTTCAACAGCAACAACAAAATATAAAATACTTTGGAATAACATTAACAAAGGATGTGAAAGACTTACATAATGAAAACATAAAAACACTCAAGAAAGAAATTGAAGAGGAGTAAGAAAATAGAAAGATTTCCATGCTCCTGGAGAGGCAGATTTAACATTGTGAAAATGGCAGTCTTACCAAAAGCAATGTACTGACTTAATGCAATACCAATCACAATCCCAACATTCACAGAGATAGAAAAAAAATGATCTCAAAATTCATACGGAATGGCAGAAGGCCTGGATATCCAAGCACATCCTCAGCAAAAGAAACACCTCTGGAGGCATGAACATACCTGATTTAAAGCTATATTACAAAGCCATAGTAACAAAAAAAATAACACAGTACTGGCATAAAAACACGATTATAGACCATGGAACAGAATAGATGTTCCAGACTCTGGGTCAAGTAACTAGAGCTACTTGATATTTGATAAAGGTTCTAACAATGTAGACTGGAAAAAAGGCAGCATCTTCAACAAATGGACAAACTGACTAACCATATGCAGGAAAATGAAACTAGATCCACACATATCACCATGCATTAAAATCAAGTCCATATGGATCAAAGACCTCAATATAAGACCAGAAACTGCTACTACTGGAAGAAAAAATAGAAGTAACTTTCTATAATATAGGAGTGGGAAAAGACTTCCTGAACAAAACCCCAGTAGCTAGTGAAATTAAACAATCACTCAACCATTGGGATCTCATGAAACTGAAAAGTTTTTCACAGACAAACATACAATAGGCAGAGCCAGTAGACTACCTAAAGAACTGAAGAAAAATTTTGCCAGCTATACAACTGACAGAGGCCTAATTTCTCAAATGTACAAAGAACTCAAAAGCCTAAGCAATAAAAATTCAAACAACCCACTCACAAATTGGGGCTGAGAACTAAAAAGGGAGTTCTCAGAGGAAGAAATACAAGTAACAAACACCTACTTAAGAAAATGTTCAACATCCCTAACTATTAGGGAAACGCAAATTAAAGCAACTATGAGAGTCTACCTTACTCCAGTAAGGATAGCAAACATTTAAAAATCAAATGAAAACAAATGTTGGCAAGGATGTGGAGAAATAAGAAGCCTCATTCACAGTTGGTGGGAAAGTAAGATGGTACAACTGCTAAGAAAAGCAAAATGAAGGCTCATAGAAAGGTTGACTATAGAGTTACCAACACATTCCTTCCCTTACTGGGTATTTACCCTAAAAGCTCCATGCCTGAGTTCAGAGAGATTTGCTCAACCATGACAATAGCTGTTCAATTCATAATAGCTAAGAACTAGAATCAACCCAGATGCCCATCATTAGATGAATGGATAACCAAGATGTGGTGGAACTCTACACAGCAGTAAGAAAAATTACATAATAAAATTTGAAGAAAAATTGTAGAACTTGGAACAGATCTTTCTCAGTGAACTCATCCAATCACAGAAAGACAATTGTCACATGGTCTCACTCATCTGTGACTCCTAACCTGGATCCGCCCAAGATGCTGACATACCTAATAGGCATCTCAAGGACCGGACAATAGGGAGGATGGGGCTGGAGGTGAGGGTAAGTGGGGAGGTGACAAAAAACTGGACCCAAATGTAACTGGTACCATAAAATCCTATATCCTCAAAGACAGACTAAAAGGCTGAACATTCATCAGGCCCTTAGAGAGATCACCTGAATCAAAGGACCCTTGAGAGGGTTTGATGAAAACTAACCTTAATTTTCTCCTGTTTCTTTCTCTCTCTCTCTTTCTGTCTCTCTTTCTGTCTCTCTTTCTCATATTACCTATCATTTTCTTCCTTCTTTTCCCTTGACACTAGCCTGAAACTCCCAGTACCAGGAAGCAGTTAACATCCACAATGAACTGTTTATCAGAGAGACCTACAAGGTTTCCCAAAAGACAACACACTTAGGTCAGAGCACTTGCCTATGCACCAAAGGTTATTGGGAATACCCTACTTCTGAAGATAACATATGCTGTCTATATAGAATGTGAAGAGACCTGGCTGAAATATAGAAGAGACTCAGTCCCCAGTTAGCTTTTCTGGTGCTAGAATTTGCTACATGAGCTACTGGGGAAAATTGTCCAAGCAACTCAAGGTCTAAGCTACTCACCAGCAAACAACATGATATGATGCTCACCCAAGTGCGATAGTGGCACACAACCATGGTGGGTAACTAACTGCTGATGAATTGGCTAAAGGATCCACTCAGTGGAACAGAACCCATATCTGGAAATGGGAAACATGTCAGAATTATATCCAAAAAATGAAGTTGCTCTCCAATATCAAGCTCCCACCCATCTTGGGCTACAAGAAGCCCTGCACCTATTAAATTCTCTCTAAACTAATAATAGTTATCACGTTTATCTGGTGAAGACGTCACTCTCCATTGGAGAATCTGCTTATCTTTTTCATATGGACATACAGTCTGAGGAGAGAATCAACCTACTGCACCTCACCAAGGCCCCAGCTGAAACCATAGAGTAATTGAGGAAATGAGCAAGAGTGCTGCTTTCTTGGTGAACCTGATATCAGCACAAGGGTGAAGGAGATAGAAACAGAGAACCCTCAACTCTTACCAAACTCGAGACACAGAGACACAGAGACTCCCAAGACCTCACCACTTAAGGAGACCTAAAATGAACCCAACAGGCTCAGGAAATTCATGGAAGAGGGAGCAGAAAGATTGTTAGAGCCACAAGTTGGGATATTACACACTGAGACATTGCCTCTTCCCAGTAACTTAGAGATAACCCCATTATACACAACCCACAAGCCCCATGGGGGATAACTGGCATCTCTAACAAAGAGGGTGCCTTGTTGGGGGCCCGGTATGAGGATAATGATAGTACCCACATCTGTTATTTACACCCTGAGTATATACATAACTAATCAGAAAAATGGTAAAAAAAAAAAAATAATTAAAAAGGAGACATTACAGAACTATAATATTTAACTGAAATTGAGAGACTCATAAGAACATATTTCAAAAAGTTATATTCCATCAAATTAGAAAATCTAAAGGAAATTGATGGTTTTCTAAACACATATGACCTACCAAAATTAAACCAAGATGAGATAAATAATTTAAACAAATTTATAACAAGCAATACAATTAAAATAGTAATTAAAAATCTCCTGATCAAAAGAATCCAGGTTCAGTTGGGTTTACTACAGAATCTATCAGATCTTTACTGAGGAACTTATTTCTCTAAAGCAGAGTATAGTCCTTTGGGGATATGCTAAGTGATGTTACAGCTGTGTCATATGGAAGATTTAATTTCACATTTTGGACAAACTTCCATAATGATTTCCATAGTGGCTACACCATATTGCACTTCTACCAATAGTGAATCAGGGTCCCTCTTTTCCCGAAAGACTTGCTTGCAAATCAAATTCAAGAGCATATTAAAACTATCATACACTTTAATCAAGTAGGCTTTATTCCACAGAAAGAGGATAGCCCAACATATGTCACTCAGTAAACATAATACATCACATAAATAGACTCAGAGATAGAAATCACATGTTCATTCAATAGATTCAGAAAAGGCCTTTGATAAAACCCATCAACTCGTCATGTTAAAAACATTGGAGGAACTTCTGGTTAAGATGGTGGCTTAGGGACCACACCAAAGTAGCCTAAAAAAACAAAGAATACCCAGCAAAATACACACTTTTACTAAAAATTGAAGTGTATAAAAAGTTAAAATGGCAGCAGAGAAGTAGGAGAGATCCAGGGCATCCAGAGCCCACACAGGCAGGCCTAAGCGGCCCTGGCAGCAGCGGCTTCAGCTCTGGCAGTGGCAGCTGAAGCGGCAGCTCTGCTTCCAGCTCTGGCTCCAACATTGGCAGCTCCAGCTTTGGCAGCAGCAGCTCTGGCAGTGGCGAATCCAGCAGCAGCAGCAGCAGGTCCAGCTCCAGCTCAAGCAGCAGCAGAAGCAGCAGCTCCAGCAGCAGCACCAGTGACTATAGCAGCGGTGAATCCAGCAGTGGCAGCTCCAGCAGTGGCAGTGCCAGGTATGTGGGGCCACAGCTGCCAGGCTCGGCTTTCCCCACAGGAAAAGCCAGCGCCCCGCTCTAGAAAACAGAACAGCAGTCCAGCGATACAGCCAGCCTACTTTCCAAAGAGGAACACATAACTGAGATAAAAATCATCCAAAAAGGTAACTGGGATTGCAACAGGGAAGGGTCTCACTTGGTCACAAGCTGACGTGCAACCCTCAACAGACCAGAAATCTTAACCTCTTTGTTGATAGAGGATCTGGTTGTTATAATACCTACTCTTGCATAAATACTTGGTGCTGCTTTTCATTGAATGTGTACATTGTTTAGTCATATTTTAGAATCTATCTGCATTTTGTTCCATTCAGCCTACTTGAATACTCCCATAGCAGGCAAAACCAACCCCTAGTAAACTCTTGTAGATACTCTGAGAGTCTTAAGGGGCAAACCTAACACCTTAAGCTCCTACCCTGAAGATATATAACATCAGATCAATTGATACAGCTAAGAATACCCAGCTAGCTAGAAAATCCAAGCATTAACTTAATCCAAGATATAAAAATATATACATTATAACACAAGAAACACTAAAAAGCAAGACAATATAAATCCACCTAAAAGTATTAATGCATCAGAAATGACCTCCAGTGAAAACGAGTTAGAGGAAATGCCTGAGAAAGATTTCAAAAGAATGATTGTAAATATGTTCAAAGAAGTCAAGGAAGAAATCAAAGAGGAAATTGAAGGAATCAAAGAAGACACAGAACACCAATTTCATGAAGGCAATACAAGACATAAATAAGGAAATAGAAATAATAAAGAAAAATGAGTCAGAATTACTACCAATGAAGAACACAGTTAATTAAATAAAAAACTCTGTAGAAAATCTCACCAGTAGGATGGATGAGGGAAAGGACAGAATATCTAAGCTAGAAGACAAGGTGGCAGATCTAATACAGTCCTACAAAGATAAAGACAAACTTATAGAAAAGTATGAGTGGGAATTTCAAGATATTTGGGACACTATGAAAAGATCAAATATAAGAATTCAGTGCATAGTAGAAGGAGAAGAATTTTACTCCAAAGGCATAGTTAACATCTTCAACAAAATCATAGAAGAAAACTTCCCCCAAATTGGGAAAGAGGTGCCAATGCAGATACAGGAAGCCTTTAGAACCCCGACCAGACAAAACCTGGAAAGAACCTCTCATCATATTGTAATCAAACTACCAAACACACAATCCAAAGAAAAAATATTGAAAGCAGTTAGAAAGAAAAATCAAGTTACCTACAAAGGCAAGCCCATCAGGATTACACCAGATTACTCAACACAAACTTTAAAAGCCAGAAGGGCTTGGAGTGATGTATTCCAAATTTGGAAAGATAACAACTGTCAATCAAGGTTACTTTATCCTGCAATGCTATCCATTCAAATAGACGGAGAAATAAAGAAATGTCATGACAAAAGCAGGCTAAAGGAGTATTTGAAGACAAAACCAGTTCTACAGAAAATACTTGAAAGAATCCTCTTTGCTAAATAGAAGGAAAAGCACACATATAAGGAACCTGGAAAAAACAAGCAATACTCAAATACTAGTTAACACAAGGGAGCAAAGGTAGAACCAGAAGTACACACACAAAAAAAAAAGGCAAACAAAAATGCATACCTTTTAATAATATCTCTTAATATCAATGGTCTCAATGCCCCAACCAAAAGACATAGGTTGGCAGACAGGGTTAAAAAGCAGGATCCTACAATTTGTTGTCTCCAAGAAACTCACCTTTCTACAACGGATAGACATTATCGTACAGTGAAAGGTTGGAAAAAGGTGTTTCAAGCAAATGGGCCTAGAATACAAGCAGGGGTTGGTTGCTATCCTAATATCTGACAAGGTAGACTTTAGTCCAACATTGGTCAAGAAAGATAAGGAAGGTCACTTTATATTGATTAAGGGCACACTCCAACAGGAAGACATTACAATCCTAAACATATATGCACCTAACATGGGTGCTCCCAAATTTACCAAACAAACGCTATTAGAACTAAGGTCACAGATAACACCAAACACAGTGGTGGTGGGGGACTTCAACACCCCACTTTCATCAATTGACAGGTCATCCTGGGAAAAAATAAATAGAGAGGCATCTGGACTAAATGAGATCATGGAAGGAATGGACCTAACAGATATATACAGGACATATCATCCAAATGCTGCAGATATACATTCTTTTCAGCAACACATGAAACATTCTCTAAAATAGACCATATATTAGGACACAAAGCAAATCTTAACAAATTCAGGAAAAGCAAGAAAAATCCAACCCAAAAAGCTCCAGACAGAAAGAACTAACTAAGATCAGAGCAGAAATTAATGAACTGTAAACTAAGAAAACAATTCAGAAAATTGATGAAACAAAGAGCTGGTAAAAAAAATAAATAAACAAGATTGACAAACCCCTGGCTAATTTGATCAAGCAAAAAGAGAGAGAGAGAGAGAGAGAGAGAGAGAGATGCTTCAAATTAACAAAATTAGGAATGAAAAAGGAGAGATCATAATAGACATAAGTGAAATCAGGAGAATAATCTCAGGACTATTTCAAAAAACTAAAGTCTACAAAGCTGGTTTATATGGAGGAAATGGATGAATTCCTGGACATATGCCACTTACCAAAGCTAAAATCACAGCAGATTAATCTCTTAAACAAACCTATCACACCCATCAAGATTGAAAAGGCAATCAAAAAACTCCCCAAAAAGAATCCAGGACCAAATGGCTTCTCAGCTGAATTCTATCAAACATTCAGTGAAGAACTGAAACCAATTTTTCTCAAACTATGCCACACAATTGGAGAACAGGGAAAGCTCCCCAACTCCTTCTATGAAGCTAGTATCACCCTAATACCAAAATCAGACAGAGATGCCACAAATAAAGAAAACTATAGACCTGTTTCTCTGATGAACTTAGATGCAAAAAGCCTGAACAAAATCCTCTCAAATCCTTGCAAACTGAATCCAATAACACATCAGAATCATTATCCACCTTGACCAAGTGGGATTCATCCCAGGAACACAGGGGTGGTTCAATATACAGAAATCTGTCAATGTAATGCACCACATAAATAAGCTTAAACATAAGAACCACATGATCATTCATTTGACAGATGCAAAAAATGCCTTTGACAAAATACAACATCATTTCATGATCAAAACATTGGAGAGAATTGGCATGGACAGTTTATATCTCAACATAATCAAGGCTATATATAAGGCTCTTAAAGCCCAAATAATACTTAATGGAGAGAGTCTGAAGGAATTCCCACTGAGCTCAAGAAAAAGATCAGGGTATCCACTCTCACCTCTGCTCATCAATACAGTACAGGAAGTCTTAGCTCAAGAAATAAGACAGGAGAAAGAAATAAATGGAGGGCTGGAGAGATGGCTTAGTGGTTAAGCACTTGCCTGTGAAGCCAAAGGACCCCAGTTCGAGGCTCGGTTCCCCAGGTCCCACGTTAGGCAGATGCACAAGGAGGCGCATGCGTCTGGAGTTCGTTTACAGAGGCTGGAAGTCCTGGCGCGCCCATTCTCTCTCTCCCCCTCTATCTGTCTTTCTCTCTGTGTCTGTCACTCTCAAATAAATAAATAAAAAACTTAAAAAAAAAAAGAAATAAATGGAAATACAAATTTGGAAGGAAGAAGTTAAGTTAGCTCTATTCTCAGACAACATGATTCCATACATAAGAGACATGAGAGTCTCCATGTCAAAACTCTTAAAGGTGATTAACTTCTTCAGCAAAGTAGCAGGATACAAAATCAATGCACAAAAATCAGTTGTCTTTCTACATGCAAAAGATAAAGATACAAAGAAATATGTGACATTGTCCCATTTTCAATAGCAACAAATAAAAAATAAAATACCTTGGAATAACATTAATGAAGGATATAAAAGACCTATACAATGAAAACATAAAAACACTCAAAAAGAAACTGAGGAGGACTTGAGAAAATGGAAAGACCCGCCCCCAGACACCTGGGTAGGCAGAATTAACACTGTGAAAACGGCAATCTTACCAAAGGCAATATACATATTTAATGCAATAACAATCAAAATCCCAACATCATTCTTCACAGAGATAGAAAAAATGATCTCAAAATTCATATGGAATGGCAGCAGGCCTTCGATATCCAAGCATATCCTCAGCAAAAGAAACACTTCTGGAGGCATCACCATACCTGATCTAAAGCTATATTACAAAGCCATAGTAATAAAATCAGCATGGTACTGGCATAAAAACAGGAGTATAGACCAGTGGAACTGAATTGAGGACCCAGACTTTGAGTCAAGTAAGTACAGCTACTTGATATTTGACAAAGGCCCCAACAATATATGCTGGACAAAAGACAACATCTTCAACAAATGGTGCTAGACAAACTGCATATCCATGTGCAGAAAACTGAAACTTGATCCACACATGTTGCCATGCACAACAGTCAAATCCAAACTGATCAAAGACCTCAATATAAGACCCCAAACTTGGTTGCTACTGAAAGAGAAAATAGGAATTTTCCATGATATAAGAAAGGGAAAAGACTTCCTGAATAAATCCCCAGTAGCACAGGATCTTAAACAATCATTCAAACATGGTGATCTCATGAAGCTGAAAAGTTTCTTCACAGACAAACACATAATAAGCAGAACCAATATATTACCCACAGAATGGGAGATAATATTTGCTGGCTATCCAACTGACAGAGGCCTAATTTCTAGAATCTACAAAGAACTCAAAAACCTAAGCAATAAAAAGTCAAACAACCCATCACAAAATGGGGCAAAGAGCTGAACAGGCAGTTCTCAGAGGAAGAAATACAAATGGCAAGCACACACTTAAGAAAATGTTCATCAGCCTTAATCATCATGGAAATGCAAATTAAAACAATTATGAGATTCCACCTTACCCCAGTAAGGACAGCAAACATTAAAAAAACAAATGAAAATAAATGCTGGCAAGGATGTGGAGAAATAGGAACCCTCATCCACTGTTGGTGGGAATGTAAGATGGTACAACCACTATGGAAAGCAATATGGAGATGCCTTAGAAAGGTTGACTATAGATTCACCAACAGACACAGTTATTCCCTTACTGAGCATTTATCCTAAAAGCTCCACACCTTAGTTCAGAGAGATTTGCTCAACCATGTTTACAGCTGCTTAATTCATAATAGCTAAGAGCTGGAATCAACCCAGATGTCCATCATTAGATGAATAGATAACCAAGATGTGGTATAAATACATGATGGAATTACATAACAGTAAGGAAAAATGACACAATGAAATTTGAAGAAAAATGGTCAAACCTGGAACAGATCATTCTCAGTGAACTCACCAATCACATAAAGATAATTGTCATATAGTCTCACTCATCTACAGTTCCTAATCAGAATCTACCTGAGATACTGACATACCTAATAAGCATCTCGACCAGACAATACAGTGGGTAGGGCGGGAGGGGAGGGTAACAGTGGGGGTTGGGGACTCAAAAATTGACCCATATGGCAATGCTACCATAAAATTCTACATCCTAAAAGATAGACTAAATGGTTGAAACTTTATCAGGACCTTAGAGGGAACACCTAAATCACAAGGCTCTGGAGAGTATGATGCGGACTGGCCTTAATCTTCTCCTGTTTCTCTCTCACTCCCTTATCTCTCTATCTATTTTATATGACTTATCTTTTTCTTCCTTCTCTTCTTGGACATTGACCTGTAACTCCCAGTACCAGCATATGGCTAACATCCACAATGAGCTGTTGATCAGAGAGACCTACAAGGTTTCCCAAAAAAAGGCAGATTTCCCAAAAGAAGGTAGAGTACATGATGACCCACCAAAGGTTAGTGGTAAGACCCTACTGCTTAAAACACAATATGCTGCTGGTACATAACATGGAGTGACCTGGCTGGAATCTAGAAGAGAGTCAGTCCTCAGACAGTTAGCTTGTCTAGTGCCAGAAGGTGATACACGAGCAACTGGAGGAAAATGACCAACATCTGTCCAAGCAACTCGTGGTCTAAGCTACTCAGCAGCAAACAACCTGATATATGCTCACACAAGTGCAATAGTGGCGCACAACCATGGTGGAAAACCAACTGCTCTTGATTTGACTAACTGATCCACTCAGTGGAACAGAACCCATAGCTGGAGCTAGAAATAAAGACAGAACCATATCCAAAAATGAACCTGCTCTCCATTATCAAGCTCCCACCAATCATGGGCTACAAGAGGGCCTACACCTAATAAATTCTCTCTATATAAAAAAAATAAAAAGTAAAAATTAAAAAAAGGTTATCCCATTTCTCTGGCACCAAGTTCACTCTCCATTGGAGAATTTATTTCTCTTTTTCAGATGGATGCAGATTCTAGGGAGAAAACCAGCACATCACACCTCCAAAAGTCTCCAGCTGAAACTAAAAGTATTTGGGGAAATGAGCAAGAGTGCTGCTTGCTTCCATGGTGAACCTCATACCAGCACAAGGGTAAAGGAGATAGACACAGAGAATTCTAATCTCCTACCAAACCAGATACCTGGAACACAGAGGCTCCCAAGACCTCATCACTGAAGCAGACCTAAAATGAACCCAACATGGCTCAGGGAAATTTGCAAAAGAGGGGACAGAAAGAACGTTAGAGCCACACATTGGGTCATTATGCACAGAGATATTTCCTCTTTCCCATAACTTATGGCTAACCCCACAATGCATGACTCATATTCCCCAATGAGGAGGGTTCCTGCAGAGCAGTGATGTCAGGAAGGAGGTTAACAATGGTACAAATGAGACTATAAACACTGTGTACATAGCTAATAAAAAAATTAAATAACCCTCAAAAAATGGGCCATGGAATAGAATGGAGATTTCTCAAAAGAAGAAATATAAAGTTCAATAAATATTGTTCTTTTAATGCAAGAGAGAGAGAAAGATAATTGGTGTACTAGTGCCTCCAGCCACTGTAATAGAACTCCAGGCTCATGTGCCACCTTGTGCGCATGTATGACCTTGCATGATTGCAACACCTTGTGTGTCTGACTTATGTGGGACCTGAAAAGTCGAACATGGGTCCTTAAGCTTTTCAAGCAAGCACCTTAACTGTTACGTCATCTCTCCAACCCAGTCAATATTGTTTTAAATGTTCAGTATCTTTAGCCAGCATAGAAAAGCAAATTAAAATGATCTGACAATTCTCTTTCACTCTAGTCAGATGGCTATCATCAAAAGAAATCAAATGATAAAGAAAAATCAAATGACAACTAATGCTGGCAAATGTGGGGGGGGGGGGAAGGAACTTGATTCACTATTGATGGAAGTCCAGTATGGTTTGGCCACTATGGAAATCATTACGGAAATTTCTCCAAAATGTAAAAATAAATCTACCATGTAACCCAGCTGTACCATTACTTAGCATATCCCCAAAGGACTCTCTTTGAAGAAATCTACTCATCCTTTTTTATTGCTACTCTATTCACAACAGCTAGGAAAGGGATCAACCTAGATGCCCATCAGTGGATGAATAATGCAGATGTTGTACATTTACACAATGGGGTTTTATTCAGCTGCATGTAAAAGTTATAAAATTTACAGGAAATTGAATGGATCCATATGTTATACTGAGTAAGGTAACCCAGGCTCAGAAATACAAATGTCACATGTTCTGTCATATGCAGATCCTAGTTTGGATTTTTAACTTTGTGTTACCTGGAATAAGAGTCAGTAGCAGAGGCCAGAAGCTACAGAGAGAGCATGCTGGGGAAAGCCTGGAAAGACTTAGGAGAGGGGTAGTAGAGATGTAAATAAAGGGACAGAGTACTGGGAGTAGAAAGGCCTGCATGGAGTCAGGGAAGGGGGATGAAGGAAAGGAGGGGGTGCTAGGAGGATTGCACAAAAATAAAGAGTCTATGAATGATGAAATGGAAATTACTTCTTCATTGGCAAATTAAATACAAGTTTTAAAATATAGTTAGTTTGAGTAGAAGTACTCTGCATCACAGTGAAGAATGCTAAGCACAGAAGCCATGGGTGGTTAAACAAAAATCCCAGACACAGGAGTAGGAAACCTCCCAGTGAGTTGTTCGTTAAGGAGGCCCCAGAAACAGTACAGGTCGTTACCAATGCTCCTGGTTGCTAACCAGAACTAGATAAGAACTAGATTGCTGAAAACACAACATGCTTTTGTCATAAAACATTGAGAAATCAAACTGGAACTGAGCTAGAAGCCTCTTCCATGCTGACTAGCTTCTGTAGTGTTGGAAAGTGCTGTACAGGCTATTGGGTAAGAGAAGCCATCAACAGTCTGAACCAGCAATGTACCCTGTGAGCTACCCAACTGGCTAACCAGGCGATATATGCCCACCAGTGCAAAGGTGACATATCAGTTATGAGGGTAACCAACTGCTTTCTAATTGGAAATGAGGCAAACTGCATGGGAAGGACCATTTCTGGTACTGAAAGCCAGTCAAAGGCCAACGGCTTGGAAGGTCATAGGGCCTAGGGGTTGGGGGAAAGCTAATACCATTGTTTGGCTAAAATGATATGTTGTCATTGATATGTAGTCATCAAACTGGCATTTAAATATTTGTGTTTATGCCCATAGTTTGCCACTGCTCTCTCTTTTGATTAGGTGCTGGTGACCACTGGGGGAGACCCAAGACTTTTCAACATGCTGAAGAAAATTGGCAGTTGAGTACTCTGCACTGAGTGTCACATCTCTAACACACACACCAGGCCTCAGGGGACATTGTGGAGGAGGAGGCAGAAAGAATATTAGTGCTGCTCTCACTATTGACCAAAGAAGCTTCCTTTTGCAGATAGCTGATGAAACTCAAACTGTTGAGAGCAAGAGGCTGTTGGAAGCTCAGTGCTAAACAAGACATCTCTAGCTTGCCCTCCAATGCTCAGGGATCATTGCAGAAGAAAGAGTGGAAACAATGTAAGAGCCAGAGCACCCTTTGAAAGGAGGACTTTGGAACACTGTTCTCTGGACATGAAGGGACTGGTGCATTTGAGACTTCATAGTGAATAATGGCTATCATTACTTCCATAAAATTTGCACAATATCAGGTCCATCAATATTTTCACATGATTGATAGAGGAGGACCAAAAGGCAGAGACATCAAGAAAGAGAGGAGGTTTGAGGGATGGAGGGCAGGCAAGAGGTGATAAAAGAAGCTAATGTGGGGCTGGAGAGACGGCTTAGCGGTTAAGCGCTTGCCTGTGAAGCCTAAGGACCCTGGTTCGGGGCTCGACTCCCCAGGAACCACATTAGCCAGATGCACAAGGGGGCACACACATCTGGAGTTCGTTTGCAGTGGCTGGAGGCCCTGGCATGCCCATTATCTCCCTATATATATCTATCTGCCTCTGTCTGTCATTCTCAAATAAATAAATAAAAATGAACAAAAAAAATTTTTTAAAGAAGCTAATGTGAAGGGATTGTAACCAAATTACAGGATGTAATATATGAAAATTCTCAACCAAAGCAAGTTAAGATTGTTTAAAAATTTTATCATTCATAAAACTATATCTATCCTCTAGAAAAAATAATAATACAAATGAAGGGAATACATGAGTTTAAGTTAGTATGTTTTCACAGTACACACTGAACAACCTCAGGTTTGGCATTCCAAATCTAAGCAAGGACAGTGCCTTGGGCTTATAAAGCACCTGTAGTGTAGAGAGTTCTTCCACACAGTTATCTTCCACACCAACCTCTGGGATAGCTAAGAGGTATCAAGGGCTCCATTTTTCAGATGAAAAACAGGCTCAGAGAGTCAGAAGCCTGAGCAAGGGCCTCAGATCTAAACACGCAGTTGTCTTTCCTGATGTGCAGGGATTGTTCTATGACACCCATGAATGCTGAAACTTAGGATGGTATACAGCCCTGTCCCTGGGGTCCTGAAGTAGTCTCACAAACCATCAGATTTTATGCTCAGAAGATTCCTTTGTACTCCCACCCTTACATGGTGGGGGCATTATTAGGTGAAGTAAAGGCTATTGGAGCTCAAACTGTCATAGCTGGACAGTTGATCTGATAATTGAGGTGGCTGACTGGCAGGTGGGTAGTATAAGCAGTGTGATAAGGTAGACAAAAGGAAGAGGCACAACTCAGGCAGAGCGGCGTGAATATCATCACATCCCTCAGAAGTACACACAAATTAAAACTTATGAACTGTGTGTGGCTCTATAATTTTCCATTAGTAGTACTGGAGGACAGTTCAATATATGTAACAGAAACCATGGAAAGTAAAACTGAGAGGGAAGACTATACCATCTACATCAAGTAGAAACCATTTCATATTTAAAAATGAAATAGGGAGATGGCTCAGTGCTTAAGAGCATTTGTTGAGCAAACCTGATGGCTGAAGTATAGATCCCCAGAACACAGGTCATGCTGGCCACAAATAACACATGTGTCTGTAATCTCAACATGCCTATAGCAATGGGAGTCAGAGTTGGGACTCCTAAAGCTTGTAGGCCAGCTAGTGTGTCTGGCATTCCCAGTGACAAACAAGAAGAGAGACTCTGTCTCAAATAAGGTTGAAGGCAAGGTCTGACACCTCAAGGTTATTTTGATTTCCACACATGTGCCATGGCATGCATGTATTCATATATGCACATACACCATTGGTGCATGTGCACACACACATACACACACACAGTGAAAGACAACATATGCAGATGGCTAAGGGAGTAAGAATTCCAAACCTGCCCTGTGGATGTGGTGGCTCAGCTCAGCCAGATAAGCATCCTTGCTGCAGCAGTACAAATGCTGTGGGGACAGAGAAGAAGGTGAGGAATCTCATTATTGTGCTTGGGGTCCAGAACTGGAAGACAAAAAAGTGGAGGCAAACAGACAAGGATATAAGGAGAATACTTTCCAATACAAGTCAAAGCAGGGCTGGGGAGATGGCTCAGTGATTAAAGGCACTTGCTTGCAAAGCTGGATTCATTCCCCAGTGCCTGTATAAAGCCAGCCACAAAAAGTGCTATGCACATTTGGTATTCATTTGCAGGAGATCCTAGCATGCCCATAAGCATGCACGCATGCACACATGCATGCATGCACAAATTTACAATGCTTGAAAAAAATGTCAAAGCAGATGTAGACCGGGGAGACAGCTTTCCATGTGATGTTGGCTACAGGGCAGAACATGGGAAGAATGAAGTGTGCTAAGTGTGACACAGAATCCTGTGTTCTAGAGGAGCTCATGGGAGCTCAAGAGCCACTGAGTAGCATAACCAGAACTTCCAAGAGGAAGATCAGTGCCATATCCCAAGCTCAGGCACACTGCCCAGATGAAGAGGAACCTAATCATTCAAGACTGAGGTTGTGGGCATCTCAATGTGTTTTCCTCAAGGCTCCTCCAAATCCTAGCATCTCTTGGATTTGCTTGTTTGTTTTTGTTTCTTCATTTCAGTTTTTGCATTAATTTCAACTCAAGATATTAAAGTGTTTAAAAGAAGAAACAGTCTCAGAGGATTCCTTTTAAATTCCTGGCCACCATGCTTTCCTGCCCATGCTTTAATAGTTAAACAAAAGCACTGCACTACCTGCATTGTTAGCTCCAAAGCCCTCCCCACAGCTGGAAACTGCAGCCCTGCAAAAATGCTGGGCTAACTGACCTCAGCCAGTCAGGCGGAGAGAGCCATCCAGAATTGAATGCCCAGTGAATACTCTGTGTCATTTGTAGCTGAGCCCAGCCTGTTAATGGGCGCTGCAGTCATTATCCGTGATGTATGAAAAGCAAGACCAGAATCTTTTTCACTCTCTCCTTACAGTTTTCTAATGTAATTGACAGAAAGGCCACGGAAGTGCCATAAAAACTCCTCTCTAGTCAGTGGGTGGAAATAAATGTTTTTTATGTGAGAACTATCAAAAGATGTACATGGGAATAAAGGGGAACAGGACCGGAGTGACCTCAATTTAAGAAAATAATAACACACTCTCTATTTAAAAGGAAAGAAAAGACAGTGTTGAGGGTGAAATAAGTAAGAGATAGGACAGATGGATGAGGTCATCAGCACTCCATTTCCAGGAAACTCATTAGTAGAGTAATTATGAATGGAGTCTGTTTAATTCTCCAAATTTACTACTGACTTCTGGACATGTCACAGGGACTTTCCGGTTCTTTGGCAACATGAAACAAATGACCTCTCCACTTCCTGCTGAGACCTTCTGGACGTTCTTTAGGCTCTTAGGGATGATATCAACATGCCCATAAGTGGGCATGGCCCCTTAACAAGACGGTTGAAGGGATGACCACACAGAATTTGGAAATGTGTCCTGAAGCATTGTTCCAAGGAATTGGAAGAGTAAGAATGTTTCTGTGTTCTTATAGTAAACATATGGGGTTCCAGAATATTCTTTGCCAGCTGTGGAGAGTATTATTAGGAAGGTCAAGGGTAGGAAATAGAACAGCTCAGAGAAAACTCAGCTCTGCTCTTTGAAGCTCCTACTGAAATAGGTTTCCATATGCTTAGGACAAAATCCCCTCTGGCTGAATCTGTGTCCTTCAAAATAAATGCAGATATATTGAATATATACATACATAAACAGATCACAGGAATGATCTTTTGACTCCTTAAAGCTCCCTAGCCCCACACCCTACATTTTTACATTTGTGGATAAAGGAATAAGTAGTTGAGAAAGGAGGAAAAAAGAAATATTCAAATTTTTCAAACTAGATAGGTATTTTCTTCTTGAAAGAAAAATAACAAGATTTCACTGAGTTCCTGCAGGGTCTAAGCCCATGCTCACAGGAAAGGTGAGGAAATAATATTATATCAACATGTATTATAATTAATATATGCTTCATTTTCAGACCTTTTGTTGAAACTTAGTGAGAAGTATGAAAAGGATTATCAAATATTCTGATGGACAGGTATAAATGGGAGTGTCCACCAACAAGTGTGAATATCCAGAACACACCTGAGTATGCAGCCCAGCCTTACAGCTGAACCTGTCTAGGTACTTCCTCAGTCAAGTCATGATTTCAGAATCTTGTTTTTGAAAATATATTATTTTTGTTTATTTATTTGAGAGAGGTAGAGAGAGAGGCAGATAAAGAGATAAAATGGGTGCACCAGGACCTCTAGCCCCTGCAAACAAACTCCAGACACGTGTACCACCCTGTACATCTGTCTTATGTAGGTCACTGGGGAATTGAACCTTGGTCCTTTGGCTTTTGAGACCAGTGCCTTGACCACCAACCCATCTCTCCAGCCCAATTTCAGGTTCTTTGAGATTTGATTGAGTGGTGGGGAGTTCCCCTCTCCTTCAGCTTTAAGCAGGCAATGCTTTGCAGAGAATAAAACAAACTTGTAGGGCTGGAGACATGGCTCAGCAGTTAAGGCATTTACCTGCATAGCCAAAGGACCCTGGTTCAATTCCCCAGGACCATGTAAACCAGATGCACAAAGGGATGCATGTGTCTGGAGTTTGTTTGCAGTGGATGGAGGCCCTGACATGCCCATTCTCTCTCTCTCTCATAAATAAATAGTTTTAAAAAATCCATAAAGTCCCTGAGAACAACAACTGTAAAAAAAAAACTTGTACCAGGTGGGGTAGTGAGGTAGTATTGATGCTCACAGTAGTCCATTCCCACCCCTACATTCCTACATTAATCTTCATCCAATTATCAAGTTACAAACTGGACCTGTCAATGTGTATTATAAAATCTCCCTTGTATCCAATTCCCAGAAGGGAGAAAAACATCTCAAGTATGTATTGGGGCCCCTCTTCCTCTGTGAGAGAAGTGCAGCTGGGACAATATGGTCTGGGGTGTAAGCAACAGCTGCAGTCCTGACAACAATGTGTAGTTAATGGCGTCAGATTGAATGTTCATGGAAGAGAAAATCTCTCCTCAACAAGACTGTTCCAACCCCCTGGGAAGCTTTTCTCACATTCATGGAGTAGAAGCCCATTGTGGGAGACCAGGGCACAGGCTGGCTAAAGAAGTACCCACACCACTAGGGGAAAAGAGACTCCAGACTTACTGGAAAGGAGCTCCTGTCCCACAACTGCAGGCCAGGATCTAAGCCTCTTGTAAGCCACGGGCTCTGACACACTGACAATCAACACTGTAATTTTTATGAGATGAATTAGCACTGTACACCTCATTTCTTTAGCTTGGGAGATATGAGTATAACAACATGATAATAGCTCTTACCTGTGGGCAATTACCCATGTCAGGTCCAAGGCTCCCTGTGTTCACTTTTTAGGTACATACCATGACCTCTACTTTATAGGTGACCTGGGAGTATGCTGAGACTTATTTTCAAATGGAAAGGCTTCTGCTTCAGTGCTACATGGTGCTATCAGGTTGATTACCTCAGGAGCACATTGTCCTGGAAGCAACTCTGTCCCTCCTCTATCTGTGAACAGTGGAGCACTTTTTTGTGTGTGTTGTTTTATTGAGGTAGGGTCTCACTCTAGCCCAGGCTGACCTGGAATTCATTATGTAATCTCAGGGTGGCCTCAAACTCATGGTGATCCTACTACCTCTGCCTCCCAGGTGCTGGGACTAAGATCATGCACCCCACTCCTGGCCAATGAAGCCCTCTTAGCTCTCATCTAGAGGCAATGCCAGCAGAAAGGTGTTTCAGCAATAGATAAAAACCCTACCCAGATGAGCATCAGCTTGTTGTATTTCATAAAACCCCTCTTTCAATGAAACCCAGCACAACTCATCTGTCAAGAACACTGTGCTGATATTGCTATTTCATGAGTGGACTATATGGAATGAGTGAGCTGGAGCAAGTGTAAATTTCATGTCATCCTCCATCTTGGTACGTGTTGTGTAATCATTGGTAATGAAATGATCATGGCACAGATTCTTCTCCATCCTGCTTTTACCATTAGTCATCAGGAAATTTATTGTCAGAACGTGGCAATACAGATTTCCTCTCTGTGTCATGCTCATGACAAGAAAATGCCAACCAGCAACCTGAAGAAGGTCACCAATTCTGAAGCAGGCTGTCTAACAGTGGGTGGATCCAAGTATAGACCAAGCAACTGCCCTAGTGCTTCTACTGCTTCATCACAGTGAGCCTTCTGGGCCTTGGAATCTTACCTGAGAGTGAGCAATCACCATCCTCTGACTCAGTATCGGTCATGCCACAAGATTAGGCTGGCTTTCTTAAGCTCTCCAGAAACCAGAAACTGCTACAATTTTTTTAATACACTTGTAGATACAGGAATCAGAAGGAAGCCATTGGAATGTGGACTCTACAAAGGCAAAGTACTCATTTTGTTCCCAGTGCCTGGAAGAGTGTCTGAGACACACACTAATTGCTCAAGGAAATAAATGTTGTCTCTAATACAACAATGAGATAAGTAAATTCCTTAATTCTTCTTTCAGATCCTGGGATTTTCTTCTGATGGCTTCTTTGCCTATACCCCACCCCCGTGGGCAGTAGCTTTTCACTCTGATCTTTCCCACTTAGTCCCTAAGAACAAACCCTCTTATACCCCTACCCCACAAACACAACAACCCTCCAGTCATGATTTTCACATTCCTTCCCAGCCATTTATTATGCATGGTACTTTGTCTGCTACTTTATTTTTGTGGTGCATTTGCCTGAAAGTAGGTTGTTTTGAGATGCATATCAAAACATGATCTTTAAATGCAGAGATTCCATGTACCAAATCCTAGTTCAGATGCTAGAAGCCATGTGGCCTCAGAAGAATCAATTAAAATGGATGGAGACTCAGTCTTTCCTTACAAATTATGAGATTATACCTAACCTCTCAGAGTTATGATATAGACAATAACCCACATATTTAAAAACCCAAAGGGTAACTGGCAAATTTGTTGTGGATTTCCCATTATCCATATCTGCTCCAACACAACCATTTCTTCTCTTCCACCCTCTCGCAAGTACTTCCACTCAAGCCCATCACAGAGCAGACAGTGACAGAGCAGAGGAAAGAAATGCCGTATTTGTTGCTTTTCTCATTGTTCCGATAAAATACATGACAAGAAGCAATTTAAAGGAGAAAGGGCTTATTTCTGCTTATACTTCAAGTGGCTATGGTCTATCATGGTGGAAAAGGCATGATTAAAAAAAAAAAAAAAAACCTGAGGCAGCTAGTCACATTGCATCAACAGAAAATAGAGAACAAATATTGCTGGTTCTCCACTCATTTTTTGTTTGTTTGGTTGGTTGGTTGGTTTTTCGAGGTAGGGTTTCACTCTAGCTCAAGCTGACCTGGAATTCACTCTGTATTCTCAGGGTGGCCTCAAACTCATGGTGATCCTCCTACCTCTGCCTCCCGAGTGCTGGGATTAAAGGCTCCACTCGTTTGTTTTTTTTTTTGTTTTGTTTTGTTTTTATTTTCATTAGTCCAGGACTACCGGCCTGTTACAGTTACCTTCTTATTGCTAGGACAAAGCACTCAACCAAAAATGGCCAGGGAAACGATGTAATGAGCAGAAGTTGGACATCACCTTCTTGCCACAGAAGGTGGCAAACAGCAGCAAAAGAATGATTAAACTAACAGGAGAAAGCTAGGGCTAATAAACTATCAAGACCCATGCACAGCAACACACCTCCTCCAGCAAAGGTCCCACTTTCCAAACTGCCATCACCTGGGAGCTAAGCTTTCAGAACACATGAGTGAGTTTATGGGGGACACCTAATTCAAACCACCATGCAGCTCATACTTAGGGTGAGTCTTTCCATCTTAGTTAATCCAATTTAGAAATTCCCTCACAGACATGTTCAGAGATTTGTCCCCCAGTTGATTCTAGACATCGTCACATTGGCCAACAATATTAACTATCACAAGAGGCCTCTACGTCTCTCAGATTTATTTACCTCTCAAGCAGCCAAGCTCTGGGGAAAGTAGTAGATCTTTGGCATACAGAGATATTTGAAGGAAGCATGACTTTCCTAGACAGCAAAGGTCACCTTCTCCAGGTGTATAGCATGATAGTCCCATGGGTTCTGGAGCAAAAAGGACACACAATACAGTCATGGCCAGCTCAGAGGGAAGTGGTATGTCTTAAGGAGCATCTGTGAGTAGTCATGCTAGCTGAGGACAAGCCTAAAGTGAGCTGGAAATGTGCTTTGTGTGTTCTCTGTGATCATATAAACCAAAAAACATGGAGAGTTTAAAACTCCTGGTGGTTCAACTGGTGTTTTAGTCACTTATCTCAGCATTATGAACAAATGACAGGAACCTAATCGAGGAAGGAAGAGCTTATTTTGGTTCATGGCTTGAGAGGGTGCAGTACTTCATGGTGGGAATACATGACAATGGGAATGGCTGTTCGTGCTGCAAAGGTAGTGAGGAAGCAGAGCCAGCCTAAACCACAAAGGCTTCCCCAACCTCCACAACATGCTTCTTTCACCTCCTAAAGGTTCCTCAGCCTCCCAAAACAGTGCCCCAGCAGGAGACCACATGTTTAAAGACACAAGCTGGTGGAGGACAGTTACCATTCAAACCACAAGAACTGGGGGAAAAAATGTACTTTATCAGCACCATAGATAAGTAGAAATACCACTCAGACCCTAAAGAGGTCAAGCTCCATCAAAAACTCATATGCACTAAATACTAGCAAATAATAGAGCATCACCATGTAGAGAGAAATGCAGCTTAAGAGAGCCTTTTTAAATTTTTTATTAACAACTTTCACAAATATAGACAAGACTTCTGATTAGGATGGTGGCATAGGAACCACACCAAAGCAGCCTAGGGGAGAAAAAGCCAAAAAAAAAAAAAAAAAAAAAGCAACATAGCAACATATACTCTTCTAATAAAAAGTGAGGTGTATAAGAAATTATCAATTGCAGCAGAGAAGCAGGAGAAATTCAGAGCATCTAGAGACAACAGAAGCAGACAAAAGTGGTCTATAACAGTGGTGGCACCAGGTCTGTGTGGCCACAGCTGTGAGTATCAGCCTGAGCCTTAGGAAAAGCCAAATGAGGAGCTGCTCCACTCACACGGGCTCCACTCACATGAAGGGAGGATGGCAGGGACCAACAAAGCAGCTTAAGAGAGAGGATTGAGAGGACCAGCAGGAGAATGTCAGTGACCATCTGCAGCCTCCCCTATCCCACCACCAGCACAGGTGCCAGAAAGCACCAGAGACCTGGGTAAGGGAGCTCACCTACACAGCACCAGGCACAGGCTATTAGATCAGCAACCCACAGACCTAGCCAGCCTACCTGAGCACACAGTACAGCAAAGAGGGACGCAAGTGGGCATACAGCATAATTGAGACCAAAATCATCCCAAAAGGTAACTGGGATTACATCAGGTCAGTACCTGGCAAATAAGCCTGGTATATAGGCTTGAATGGGAAGTGCACCTTCCGCATCAGGATAAATCATAGGCTAAGTCTGATGGATGGTTGGATTTGCCATTTTTAAATAAGCTATATTCGGGGCTTGTCATTTGATACTTCGTGATTTATTGTGCCTTTGTTTCCTCTTCTGTTCTTCCTAGGGGAAGTCTCACATGGTCACAAACTGACTTAGAACCCTCAACAGACCAGAAATCTTAGCCTCCCAGTTGACAGGATTAAGGGCATGGGGCAACACACATCCTTAGGGACTGTGACTTCGTTAGAGGATGTGGTTGGCATAAAACCTACTCTTGCATAAATACTCTGTGCTGTTAGTTAAATTTTAGAATTTTGTTCCACTCAGCATACTTTAAAACTCTCAAAGCAGGCAAACCCAACACCTAAGGTCACTTTTATTGTTACTCTGAGATTCTTTTTTTATTATATTTTATTATTTTTTCTCAATTTTTTTATTAACATTTTCCATGATTATAAAAAATATCCCATGGTAATACCCTCCCTCACCCCACTTTCTCCTTTGAAATTCACTCTCTATCATGTCCCCTCCCCATCTCAATCAGTCTCTCTTTTATTTTGATGTCATGATCTTTTCCTCCTCTTAGGATGGTCTTGTGTAGGTAGTGTCAGGCACTATGAGGTCATGGATATCCAGGCCATTTTATGTCTGGAGGGAGCATGTTGTAAGGAGTCCTACCCTTCCTTTGGCTCTTACATTCTTTCCACCTCCTCTTCCTCATTAGACCCTGAGCCTTGGAAGGTGAGATCAAGATGTTACTCAGTACTCCAGTCACTTCTTTCCAGCACTATGATACCTTCTGAGTCATCCCAAGGTCACTGCCATCTGAAAAGAGAAGATTCTATACCTCAAGTGAGAGTAGCATTAATACAAGGGTATAAATATTAAGAGAAGTACTTACTGTACAGTTCGATAAGCATAGTATATACATTTATCCAGACATCAGCAGATGTTACACCCCTAGGGCTCATGACTACCCCTGTTTTACATTTTCAGTATCAGAGATGTATACCCTCCCATGGAGCAGGCCTCCAGTCCAATTGGAGGGCAGTTGGTTTCCACCATGATAGATGTGCCACTATTGCACCCATTGGCTCATTTGGCCTGGCTGGCCAAATACAAGGCTTGCAGTGTCCACTGTTGAATATCTTCACTGGTGGTATCTCTTTCTTCCATTGAACTATATGTAGAATGGCTTCCTCCAGCTTTCTGTCAGCTACTCTGAGATTCTTAGAGCCACAACTAGCACTTTAAGCTCCTACTCTGAAGATATTTAACATCATGTTGATTGATACATCTAATAATACTTCAGATCATTAGAAAATCCAGGCATTAAATTAATCCAAGATGCAAAAATATGTACATTATAATTCAAGAAAAAAACAGTACAGATCCACCAAAAAGTATAAATGCATGAGAAATAACCTCCAGCAAGACGGTTCTAGAGCAAATGTCTGAGAAAGATTTCAAAAGAATGATTATAAATATAAATATAAATATAAATATAAATATAAATATAAATATAAATATAAATATAAATGTTCAAAGAAATCAAAGAGGAAATCAAAGGAATCAAAGAAGACACAGGAAACAAATTTCATGAAATGAGGTGGTCAATGCAAGTCATAAATAAGGAAATATAAATAATAAATAAAAACCAGTCAGAAACACTAGCAATGAAGAAAACAGCCAGTGAAACAAAAAAAGCACTATAGATAATTTCACCAGTAGAATGGATGAAGTAGAGAACAGAATATCTAAACAGGAAGACAAGTTGGCAGATCTAATATAGCCCAACAAAGAGAAAGGCAAACTAATAGGAATATATGAATGGGAACTTCAAGATATTCAGGACACTATGAAAAGCAAAAGAATTGGCTCAGGGTCCATTGTGGAAGAGGTGACAGAAAGAATATAAAAGCCAAAGGAAAGGTAGGACTCCCTACAACATGCTCCTACAGACACAAAATGGCCTGGATATCCATGACCTCAGAGTGCTTGACACTACCTACACAAGACCATCATAACAGGAAGAAAAGATCATGACATCAAAATAAAAGAGAGGCTGATTGAAAGTGGGAGGGGATATGATGGAGAGTGAATTTCAAAGGGAAAAGTGTGGGGGGGATTACCATGGGATATTATTAATAATTATGGAAGTTGTCAATACAATTTTTTAAAAAAAGAATTCAGGGTATAGTAAAAAGAGAAGAATTTCACTCCAAAGGCATAGCAGGTATTTTCAACAAAATCACAGAAGAAAACTTCCCCCAAATTGGGAAAGAGATGCCAATGCAAATACAGGAATCCTTTAGAACACGAGGCAGACAAAACCTGGAAAGTACCTCTCCTCGCCATATTATAATTAAATTACCAAACATACAAACCAAAGAAAAATATTGAAAACAGTTAGAGAGAAAAATCAAGTCACATACAAAGGCAAGCCCATCAGGACCATAGCAGATTACTCAACACAAACTTTAAAAGCCAGAAGGACTTAGAATTATATATACCAATTTCTGAAAGATAACAACTTTGAACCAAGGTTACTTTGTCCATTACATTACATTCAAATTGACTGAGAAATAAGGACATTCCACAACAAAAGCAGGCTAGAGGAATATTTGAAGACAAAATCAGCTCTAAAGAAAATACTTGACAAGCTGAACAGAAAGAAAAGCACACATGTAAGGATCCTGGAAAAAACCATACTCAAATATTAGTTAATGAAAGAGAGCAAAGCTGAAACTGGAAGAACTACAAAACAAGAAAAATGGTAAAAGTAAATACACACCCTTCAATAATAAGACTTAATATTGATGACCTTAATGCTCCACCCAAAAGACAGGTTTTCAGACTGGATTAAAAGGCAGGATCCTGGGTTGGAGAGATAGCTTAGTGGTTAAGTGCTTGCCTGTGAAGTCTAAGGGCTCCGGTTCAAGGCTCAATTCCCCAAAATGCATGTAAGCCAAATGCACAAGGTGGCACATGCATCTGGAGTTCACCTTCAGTGGCTGGAGGCTCTAGTGTGACCATTCTTTCTTTCTTTCTGCCTCTTTCTCTCTCTGTCACTGTGAAGTAAATAAATTACTAAAATAATTAAAAAAAAAAAAAAGCAAGGTCCTTCAATTTGTTGTCTCCAAGAAATTCACCTTTCTACAAAGGATGGATACTTTCTTAGGGTGAAATGTTGGAAAACAGTGTTTCAAGCAAAAGAAGCAGGGGTCACTATCCTAATATCTGACAAGTAGATTTCAGACCAACATTAGTTAGGAAAGATAAGGCAGATCACGTTCTATTGATTAAAGGCACACTCCAACAGGAGGATATTACAATCCTAAACATATATGCACCTAACATGGTGGCTTCCAACTTCATCAAACAAATGCTCTTAGAACTAAGTTCACAGATAACACCAAACACAGTAGTAGTGAATAACTTCAACACCCCACTCTCATCAATTGATAGGTCATCCCAATGAAAAATAAACAGAGATGCATCTGGATTAAATGAGGTCAAGGAATAAATGGACCTAACAGATATATACAGGACATTTCATCCAAATGCTACAGAAAACACATTCTTTTCAGCAGCCCAGGGCACAGTCTCTAAAATACACCATATACTAGGACACAAAGCAAATCTTAACAAATACAGGAAAATTGAAATAATTCCTTGTATTCTATCTGATCACAATGGGAGCAAACTACAAATCAATAGCAAGAAAAGCTATAGGGCATATACAAAATCATGGAAACTAAACAAAAGACTACTAAATGATGAATGAGTCAATGAAGATATCAAGAAGGAAATTTAAAAATTCATTAGTCAGCTGGGCGTGGTGGCGCACACCTTTAATCCCAGCACTCGAGAGGCAGAGGTAGGAGAACTGCCATGAGTTCAAGGCCACCCTGAGATGAAAGAGTTAATTCCAGGCCAGCCTGGACGAGAGTGAGACCCTAACTCGAAAAAAAAAAAAAAAAAAAATTTCATTAGTCAAATGATAATGAGAACACAACATACCAAAACCTTTGGGACACAATGAAGACAGTCCTAAAATGGAAATTTATAGCTTTAAGTGCCTATATTAAATTATAAAGGTTGCAAATAAACAACTTAAGGCTTCACCTTAAAGCCTTGGATAAAGAAGAACACAGCAAACTGAAAATCATTAGACAGGAAGAATCAATAAAGATTAAGGCAGAAATTAATGAAATAGAAATGAAAAAACAATCCAAAGAATCAATGAAACAAAGAGTTGGTTCTTTAAAAGAATAAACAAGATTGATAAACCCATAGTAAATCTGACCAAACAAAAGAGAAAAGAGATACAAACTAATAAAATTAGATATGCAAAAAGAACCACCACAACAGATACCAGAATCATTCAAAAAATCATAGGGACATACTATAAGAACATATATCAACCAAGTTTGAAAATCTGAAAGAAATGAATGATTTCCTTGATTTATATGATCTACCTAAATTAAATCAAGATGAAATTAACCACTTAGACCTACAGCAAGTATGGAGATCCAAGCAGTTATCAATAATCTCCCAACTAAAAAAAGTTCAGGCCCAGATGGATTCACTGGTAAATTTTACCAAACCTTCAGGGAAGAACTAAAATCAGGGCTTCTTAAACTTTTCCATAAATTAGAAAAAGAAGAAATTCTACCAAACTCCTTCTATGAAGCCAGTATCACCCTGATACCAAAACCAGACAAAGATAGAAAAAAAGTACAGATCAATCTCCCTCATGAACATAGATGCAAATATTCTCAACAAAATATTGGCAAACAGAATAGAAGAATAACTCAGAAAGATCATTCATTCTGACTAAGTAGGCTTTATCCCAGAGATGCAGAGATAGTTCAACATATGAAAATCAATATATGTAATACATTATATAAATGGACTGATGGACAAAAATCACATGATCATCTCATTAGATGCAGAGAAAGCATTTGACAAAACCCAACATCCCTCCATGATAAAAGTCCTACAGAGACTGGGAATAGAAGGAACATACCTCATCATAATAAAGGCTACTTATGACAAACCTACAGCCAACATAATACTAAATGGAGAAAAATTTGAAGATTTTCCACTAAATAAGGAACAAGACAAGGGTGTCCACTATCCCCACTTTTATTTAATATAGTACTGGAAGTCTTAGCCCTAGCAATAAAGCAAGAGACACACACAAAAGGGATACAAATTGGAAAGGAAGAGATCAAGTTATCATTATTTGCAGATGACATGATTCTATAAATAAAGGACCCTAAAGACTCTACTAGCAAACTGTTAGAGCTGATATACACCTACAGCCATGTAGCAGGATACAAAATAAACACACAGAAATCAGTAGCCTTCCTATATGCTAACAACAAACACATAGAGGTTGAAATCAGAGAATCACTTCCATTCACAAGTGAATTTTAAAAAATAAAGTACCTAGGAATAAACCTAACCAAGGAAGTAAAGGATCTCTACAGTGAAAACTTTAAAACACTCAAGTGAGAAATTGCAGAAGATACTAAGAAATAGAAAGACATCTCTTGTTCTTGGATCTGAAGAATCAATATTGTGAAAATGGCAATGTTACTAAAAGAAATCTACCCATTTAATGCAGTCCCCCTCAAAATTCCAATGGCTTTCTTTACAGAAATAGAAAAAAAAAATCAAAAAATTCATTTGGAAGTACAAAAAGACCTCAAATATCTAAAATGATTTTGAGCAACAAAAATAAGGCTGGTGGTATCACCTTACCTCATTTTAACCTATATTACAGAGCCATAATAACAAAAACAGCACAATACTGGCAAAAAACATATGTGTAGATCAATGGAACAGTACAGAGGACCCAAATGTAAGTCCAGGTAGCTATAACCACCTGATATTTGGCAAAAATTCCAGAAATACTCATTGAAGATAAGACAGCTTCTTCAGCAAATGGTGCTGTGAAAACTGGATATGTATCAGAAGGAGGAAAATAGATCCTTATCTCTCTCTATTCACAAGAATTAAGTCCAAATGGATCAAAGACCTTAATATAAGACCTGAAACTGCTAGAGCAAAAAGTAAGGAAAACTTCAACATATGGAAAAGACTTTCTGAATATAACCCCAATTGCTGAGGAAATAAAACCACAGCTCAACCACTGGGACCTCATGAAATTATAAAGCTTTTGTGTGAAAAAGACACTGTGAATAGAGCAAAGAGGCAGTCTACAGAATAACAGAAAATCTTTGCCACCTATACATCTGATAGAGGATTAATATCTAGGACATACAAAGAACTCAAAAAATTAAATAATAAGAAATCAAACAACCCTATTAAAAATGGGTTATGGAACTGATTAGAGAGTTCTCAAAAGAAGAAATACAGATGGCATATAAATACCTAAAAAAATGTTCTACATCCCTAGCCATCAGGGAAATGCAGATTAAAACTACATTGAGATTCCATCTCACACCTGTCAGAATGGCTACCATCATGAAAACAAATGACCATAAATGCTGGTGAGGATGTGGAAAAAGAGGAACCCTTCTACACTGTTGGTGAGAATACAATCTGGTTCCACAATTGTGGAAGTCAGAGCAGAGGTTCCTGAGACAGCTAAAAATATATCTACCAGATGACCCAGCTATACCACTCTTAGGCATATATCCTATGGACTTGCCTTATTACCTTAGAGATACTTGCTCAACCATGTGTATTGATGCTCTATTCACAATAGCTAGGAAATGGAACCAGCCTAGATGTACCTCAACTGATGAGTGGATAATGGAGATGTGGCGCAATGGAATTCTACTCAGCAGTTTAAAAAAATGAAGGTATGAAATTTGCAGGAAAAAATGGATGGCTCTGGAAAGCATGTTACTTAGTGCGGTAACCCAGACTCAGAAAGCCAAATATCACATGTTCTCTTTCATATGTCCATCCTAGCTACATATGATTGGACTTCTATGTGAGTAGGAATAAAACTCAGTAGCATAAGCCAGTAAGCTAGAAAGGAGAAATAAAGGAAATAGAAAGGAAAGGAGAGGGGACTTAATAGGATGGTATTGTATATATGTAAGTAGAATAACAAATTAATGGGGGTGAAAAGGCCTAAGTAAGATCAGGGGAAGAGATTGAGTAAAGGTGGAGGGAGGTCTAATCAAAACCTAAGAAGATATAAATAACTCATATGGAAATCTACTTCTTTGGACAATGAAACACACAGGAGCCATAGATGTTACTAGAAAATTTTCAGTACCAGGGAAGGGATACCTTCCAGTGAGTTATTGTCCAGGGAGGTCCCTGATGCTCCCAAAATATTATAGGCCATTGCCAAGGCCCTTGGCTTCCTACCAGGAATTGATGGTAAGACCCTATATGCTGAAGACTCTACATACTTGGGCTGCAAGGTCATGAAAGCTATAAAAAGCCATGCTGCATGCAGTTTACTGGGAGAGAGAGAAATTACCAGTGAAGATACTGAACAGTAGGCACTGCAAGCCTTAAATTTGGCCAGCCAAGCCAAATGAGCCAACTGGTACAATAGTGGCACATCTGTTATGGGGAAAACCAACCACCCTCTAATTTGACTCCATGGGAGAGAATACACCCGATACTGAAAACCTACAACATGAGCCCTAAGGGTGTAATGTCTGCTGGTGTCAGACTAAATGTATAGACTATGCTCACCAAACTGCCCAGTAAGCCTTTGTCTTAATGTTCATACCCATATATTAATGCTACCCTCACTTTTGGTTAGAAAAGCTTCCCTTTTCAGATGGCAGTGAGCTTGGGATGACTATGGTGCTGAGAAATAGTTACAGAGGAGTGTTCAGCACTTAAATGTCACATAAACAACTTCCAAGGCTCAGGGTCCATTGTGAAGAGGTGGCAGAAAGAATGTAAGAGCCAAAGGAAGGGTAAAACTCTTTACAACATGCTCCTGCACATACAAATGGCCTGGATGTCCATGAACTCACAGTGCCTGACACTATCTGCACAAGACCATTATAATAGGAGGAAAAGATAATAACTTCAAAATAAAATAGAGACTGATTGATAGGGGGAGGGGACATGATGGAGAATGGAATTTCAAAGGGGAAAGTTGTGGGGGGAGGAATTACCATGGGATATTGTTTACAATTATGGAAGGTGTCAGTAAAAAATTATGTATATATATTATATAAAATTATATTATATACTATATATAATATAATTATATATATATAATTACATATATATATACATGATACATATATATATATATATATATAACATTTTTAAAAGAAAATAAATAAATAAATATACACAATATATCATGATCATAATCCCCTTCACACCACCCTCAATTTTCCCCTCATGGATCCCCCCTCCAGTGAATCCCTTCTTCTTTCCAAAAATTCCTCTTCTATTTTAATGCCATCATTTTTTTTTCTTCCTATTGTGCATGTCTTGTGTAGGTAGTGTCAACCACTGTGAAGAGTATTTTTAACACCATTAAAATACACATTGCATGTTCTGTATTTCAAAATTTAACAAAGGTAAGCCAGGCTTGATGGCATACACCTTTAGTACCAGCAATCAGGAGGCAGAGGTAGGAGGATCACTTTGAGTTCGAGGCTATCTTGAGACTATATAGTGAATTCAGGTCACCCTTGGCTAGAGTGAAACCCTCCATCAAAAAAAAAAAAGAAAAGAAAAAGAAAAAGAAAAAAGAAAGAAAACAAATTTAACAAAGGTATGAACAGTATAATCCCAAAGTTATATGTCCATTCAGCTAGGGACCCAAAACATAAAATATGACCACATAACAGTAGTAATTTTATATGTGGTATTTTTTTAGTATATTCTTTGACTTTTACATAATTCCAAAACTTTCTAAACTGGCCAATTTTTTGCTCTTATAAGGGTGGGGTATGGTGCAGCGCATGCAGAGGGGGCCACTCATCTATAGTGGCCATGGAAGGAGCAGAATATCAGGTGTTTTGCTCCATCATTCTTCCACCCAGTCTTGTTCTGCACTTGTTTACTGATTCCAGAGCTCATGTGACTCCAGCCATCCTCAGGTCTCTGCACCTTTGCAAGATTGGGGTTAAGGTGTACACGGTCATGCCCAGCTCTTTATGTGGGATCTGGACATTGGAACACTGGTACTCTCAGTCCTCCTCAGGCCTCCATTCTTGGACCGAGAGCATATTTAACTACTGAGCTATATCTCCAGGCCCTGTCTATTATTTCAAAAAAGAAAGAAAGAAGGAAAGAGAGAGAGAGGGAGGGAGAGAGGGAGGGAGGGAGGGAAGGAGGGAGGGAGGGAGGGAAGGAAGGAGAGAAGGAGGGAAGAAAGAAAGAAAAGAAAGAGAGAGAGAGAGAGAGAGAAAGAAAGAAAGAAAGAAAGAGAGAGAGAGAGAGAGAGAGAGAGAAAGAAAGAAAGAAAGAAAGAAAGAAGGAATTCACTACATTGGCTCTTTGTTCTTTAAGCCTCTGTTTTTATTCCATTAATGTCCCTAGCTGCTGTGTTGTATCTTGATGTCAAAATGAGAGATGATAGCAGGAGATTCTAGTGCCTCACTGAAAAACATCTCTGTACACTGGATAACTCAGATGTCTTCAAATCAATCCTTGAGTTGCTCTGGTTTTAAAGCATTTGTCTTTATGTGAAGTTAATATTAGTCAGTGACTCCTGATTCAGGATCTAAGGCAGGACCAAAATTAAGCCTTGTTCCAGGACATCCAAAGATGCCTGCCATGCGACCCTACATTCCAACTTTTGGTCATGTTTCCTGATGCTTAGCTTCTTAGACACATGTGGAAATTGATCCAAATTATATTTTCAAAACTTTTGTTAATATTTGATTAGAAAACAAACAAATGGGTTTCACTGTGATACTTTTTCGTGTGTGTGTGTGTGTGTGTGTGTGTGTGTGTGTGTGTGTGTGTGTGTGTTTTACTTTGCTTTCATTTACTCCCACCACCCTTCCCCATTCCAACTCCACCCTTCTTTCTGGTCCCTTTCCTCTCTCCCAAAGTAAGAACCCCTCTGGTTCATGTCACATATATCCATTAGCTTCTCTTTCCCCTTTTTCCCTTTACCCCTTTCTTTAGTCTCTTCATCCCCTCTTTCTATTTCCATGTCATATATAGCTAATCCATATGTAAAAGAATGAGAGTAGATTCCTATCTCTCATTTTACAAAAAATATGAATTCAAACTTGATCAAAGAACTTAATGTAAGACCTAAAGTTCTGAAATCACTAAGGAAGACATATGCCAAACACATCAAGATATAAGTATAGTCCAGGACTTCCTCCAAAGGATGAGGGTGATCTTCCTACAACTTCTATCACAGCATTGATAGCCAGGGTTGGTTGGCTGATCTGGCTGGCTAGACAAGTGTCCCTTTCCACCCTCCCTGTTCCATGTGCACCACTCTTAAGGCTGTGAACTTAGTCAAAGAGAATGTCCTTCCCTGACTAGAGGAAGGATATACAAGTAGCTTTGCTCCCCTGCTAGAACCTCCAAACAAGCTCTCAAAAGGACTCTTGTTACTCAGTAAGTAATTTCAAGAATTGACAAGTCAGAAGACGTAAAATTAAAAAGCTTATGAACAGCTATCAGCAGAGTAGAGTTGGCCTACAGTGTGGGAGAAAACTCTTTACCAACTGTCTATCAGACAGCAGGTTAACATCTAAAATCTACAAAGAATTCCAAAAATTAAACACCAAAAAGTAAATCATCTAATATGGACTAATGACAGGTTTCAAAGGAAGAATTACTAATGGTTAGAAG
Source organism: Jaculus jaculus (assembly GCF_020740685.1). Classification (NCBI taxonomy): domain Eukaryota; kingdom Metazoa; phylum Chordata; class Mammalia; order Rodentia; family Dipodidae; genus Jaculus; species Jaculus jaculus. The sequence goes on along the minus strand of NC_059103.1, from coordinate 59,423,660 downwards.
ACATTTTAAAAACCTTAATCATCAGGGATATGTTCCAAATGTTTGCTCTGGGGCCTCATGGCTGGCCAGTTAGGCAGAATGTGCCAGTTGTGCAGTGTTATGAGAGAAACCAGCTGCTCGTTGATAGGACTTGAGGCCGGTGTCACAGGAAAGAGTCACTCCTGGTACTGAAAACCTAGTCAGAAGTCAGGAAAGTCATAAGCAATGGGGGAAAGTTATTACTGGGTTTTCTTTTTGGCTAAATGGATACATTATATCCACCAAACCACTCTAAAAACTTATGCTTATGCCAATATATTAATGATACTCTCAGTTTTGGTTTAAAAGCTTCTCTTTTCAAATGGTGGTGACCACTGGGGAGACTCAAAACTTATGAAAGTGCTGAGTAGTGACAGTGGAATGTTTAGAACTCATGTATATCATACCCTCCAAGTTTCAGAGACCATTGTAGAACAGCTGGTGAAAGAAGAGGAGAAATGTTTTGGGATACTGTCTTAGAAACAAAGTGGCCATTTCATTCATGGCCTCACAGTGGCTGATGCTACCTACACAAGACCTTCATAATATGAGGAGGAAAAATGATATCAAAATAAAAGAGAGAAGCTAGGCATTGTGGCACATGCTTTTAAATTTTTTTTTTGGTTCATTTTTTATTTATTTATTTGAGAGCAACAGACATAGAGAGAAAGACACATAGAGGGAAAGAGAGAGAATGGGCGCGCCAGGGCTTCCAGCCTGTGCAAACGAACTCCAGACGCGTGCGCCCCCTTGTGCATCTGGCTAACGTGGGACCTGGGGAACCGAGCCTCGAACCGGGGTCCTTAGGCTTCACAGGCAAGCGCTTAACCGCTAAGCCATCTCTCCAGCCCAGCACATGCTTTTAATTCCAGCACTTGGGAGGCAAAGGTAGAAGGATCACTGAGTTTAAGGCGATTCTGAGACTACATATTGAATTGCTAGTCAGCCTGGGCTAGAACAAGACCCTACCATGGAAAAACTAAAATAGAAGAAGGGGCTAGGGAGATGACTTAGCAGTTAATGCACTTGCCTGCAAAGCCTAAAAACCTGGACAACCCAGGTTCAATTCCCCCGTACCTATGGAAAACCAGATGCACAAAGTGGCACATGTATCTAGAGTTCATTTGCATTGACTAGAGACCCTGGCATACCCATTCTCTCTCTCTCTCTCTCTCTCTCTCTCTCTCTCTCTCTCTCTCTCTCTCTCTTTCTCTCTCTCTCTCTCTCCCCCCCCTCACGAATATATATATACATATATATATATATATTCTTGAAAATAAATAAAAATATGTTTAAAAATAGAAGAGAGACTAGTTAGAGAGAAGAAGGGATGCCATGAAGTAGGGGATAAAGGAGGGGAGAGAAAAGAGCCTGTGGGAATAAATTATGATCATAAAACAATGTATAGATGGATAGACAAATAGATATTATCCATAAATGTTTTTGAAAATAGGGGAGAGTGTTTGGGCAGAAGACCCTGAAGAGGTACAAAATTCTGGGCCCAGGGCTAGGTAGATGACTTGGTGGTTAAGGTGCTTGCCTACAAAGCCTAAGGACCCATGTTTGACTCCCCAGGTCCTACATAAGCCAGATGCACAAAGTGATGCTAGCACACAAGATCACACATGCACACAAGCATGCCTGTGGAGTTCGACTGCAGTGACTGGAGGCCCTGGTGTGCCAATACTCTCACGCATGCACACGCGCTCTTTCTTGCTCTCACTCTCTCTCACTCTTGCGCTTGCTCTTGCTCTCCCTCTTCTTTTCTCTCTCTCTCTCATAAAAAAAAAAAAATTACAAAAAAAAAAATGAAAGAAATGCTAGGCCCAGAAACCATAGGTTGCTATAGGAAAATCCTAAGACCACATGTGTGATACAAACCAGTGAGTTGTTGGTCAAGGAGACTCATGAGGGTCCCCAAAACAATATAGGACATTCAAAACAGACTTGTTTGCCCACAAGAACTGGATGGTAAGATCCTATTGCTGAAAATAATGCATGCTTCAACTGCAGGACACTGAGAAATTAGGCTAGAGCTGAGCTGAAACTCCTGCCTGTCAGCTAGTGGCCATAATGCTGGAAGTTGCTATGAAGACTGCTGGAGGAGAAAAGTCATTAACAGTCTGAACCCAGTGAAGCAATGACCTACAAGGCAAGATGTCCTCACTGTCACAATAGTGGCAAGTTAGTTAAGGGGGTAATCAACTGCTCTGTGAGTAGATCTAAGGCCTGTTCCATAGGAGGTAATTCATACCTGGTACTGAAAACCTAGTCAAAAACCTATAGCTTGGAAAGCCAAAGACCTGGGGGGGAGAAGCTATACTGTTTGGCTTTTTGTTTGTTTGTTTTTGTATTTTTGGTGGAGTTTTTTTTGCCTATATGTATATGTGGTATCTGTCAAATTTCCCTGTATAAAATTTTGTTTATTCCCACAGATTAATGCTGCTCTCACTTTTGTTAGAAGCTTCTTTTTGCAGAAGGTGGTAACCACCAGAGAGACTTATCAAGATGCTGAGAAGTGACAGCTGAGTGCTCTGCACTAGATGAGACATCTCTATCACATCTGCCAAGGAACATTGCTGAGGAAGTGGCAGAATGAATACTAATGCTATTTTCACTGTTGGCTAAAAAAGCTTTATTATACAGATGACTGGGGAGACTCAAAATTCATTAAACACCAGGCTGATCAAACCACACAGCTACATGGATGCCAGTCATCACATAGATTCATGGTCAGTTTTCAGCCTCTGGACAAAAGTATAGTAGAGAAACAGTACTGTCAACTTGTCCACTTCAGTGCCTCTTAACCCTGACAAGCTAGGAAAGATATTTAACATAACCAAAACCTCACTGTCCTCATTAAAGTGCAGCTAATTAGAGATTAGAATGTAGTTCAGTGAGGAACCCAATTCAGAACAGATTTCTCTACCTCCCAGCTGACAGGATTAAGGGTGTAGAGCAACACACACCCTTATGGATTTGGGCTTTATAACACTATCTGTTTGTTTTAATCCCCACAATTGCATACTCTGTGCACTGGTTTTTATTGAATGTGTATATTGTTCAGTTGAAGTTTAGAATTTGCAAGTAAATTTTCCACCCAGTCCACTAGAATACTTGCTTAGCAAGCAAACTCAACACCTAGAATTACTTCTATGGTTGGAATAAAGTACAAGAGCTACACTTTGTACCTTAAACTCATATCCTAAAAGTATATAAAGGTGGATCACCACATCTAAGAACACTGCAGATAAGTATAAATCCCAAGCATCAAATGAATTCAGTATACAAATGAATTCAGTATACATTATAATACAAGAAATGCAAAGAATCAAAACAATACATTCTCACCGAAAAGTATAAAATCATCAGAAATGATCAGCAATGAGAATGTTATAGATGAAATGCCTGAGAAAGATTTCAAAAAAAAATGATTGTGGGCTGGAGAGATGGCTTAGCGGTTAAGCGCTTGCCTGTGAAGCCTAAGGACCCCGGTTCGAGGCTCGGTTCCCCAGGTCCCACGTTAGCCAGATGCACAAGGGGGCGCACACGTCTGGAGTTCGTTTGCAGAGGCTGGAAGCCCTGGCGCGCCCATTCTCTCTCTCTCCCTCTATCTGTCTTTCTCTCTGTGTCTGTCGCTCTCAAATAAATAAATAAATAATTTTTTAAAAAAAATGATTGTATCTATACTCAAAGAAATCAAAGATGAAAACAAAGGAATTAAAGGACAAACTCCTGAGAGAAAACACAGGAAACCAGCTTAATGAAATAAAGACATCGTTATAAGACATGAATAAGGAAGTGGAAATACTGAAGAAAAACCTGGATGAAATTTGAGCTCTGAATAATGCAGTCAGTCAAAATAATCTCTGTGAAAAGTCTCACCAACAGAATGCATGAAGGAAAGAATAGAATATCTAAACTACAAGACCAGGTAGCAGACCTAATACAATACAACAAAGAGAAAGACAAGATAATAGGAAGGTATGAATGGGAATTCCAAGATATCTGGGACACTATGAAAAGATCAAGCATAAGAATTCAGGGTACAGTAGAAGGAGAAAAATTTTAATTCAGAGGCTTTGTAGGCATTTTCAACAAAATCATAGAAGAAAAATTTCCCCAAAATTGGAAAGAAATACCAATGCAAATACAAGAAGGTTTTAGAACACCAAACAGACAAAACCTGCAAAGAACCACAGCCATATTATAATTAAACTACTAAACATGCAAGCCAAAGAAAATATATTGAAATCAGTTAGAAAGAAATCAACAAGTCACTTACAAAGGCAAGCCCATTAGAATAACAGCAGATTACTCAACACAAACATTAAAACTCAGAAAGGATTGGAATGATGTATTCCACGTTTTGAAAGATTAAAACTGTTAATCAAGAATATTTTATCCTGCAGCTATCTATCATTTGTTGCCTCCAGGAAACTCATATCTCAATAAAACATAGACACTGTCTTAGGGTGAAAGGTTGGAAAACAGTATTTCAGGCAAATTGGCCTGGGAAACAAGCAGGAGTTGCTATCCTAATATCTAACAGGATAGACTTCAAACCCACATTAGCAAGGAAAGATAATGAAGGTCATTTTATACAGATTAAAGGAACACTCCAACAGGAGGACATTACAATCCTAAACATATATACACACCTAACAAGGGGGCTCCCAATTTCATCAAACACTATTAGACTTAAGGTCACAAGTAACACTAAACAGAATTGTAGTAGGCGACTTCAGTGCCCCACTCTCATCAATTGACAGGTCATTTAATGCAATCCCCATTAAAATTCCAATGGCATTCTTCACAGAAATAGAAAAAAAAAAACTCCTAAAATTCATTTGGAAGCACAAAAAACCCAAATAGGCAAAACAATTTATAGCAATAAGATAAGGCTGATGGTATTACCATACCCGATTTACAGCTATATTACAAAACCATAGTAATAAAAACAGCATGGTATTAGCACAAAGACAGACATGTAGATAAATAGAACGGAAGGACACAGATGTTCATTCAGGCAGCCACAACCATCTGATTTTTGACAAAAAAAAAAAAAAGAGCCAAAACCATTCACTGGAGAAAAGATAGCCTCTTCAACAAGTGGTGCTGGGAAAACTGGATATGTATATGTAGAAGGATGAAAATAGATCCTTGTCTTTCTCCATATACAAGAATCAAATCCAAGTGTATCAGGGACCTTAATATCAGACCTGAAACTCTGAAATTGCTAGAGGAAAAAATAGGTGAAAACATTCAACATATAAGTATAGGCAATGACTTTCTGAATGTATCCCCAATTTCTCAGGAAATAAAACCACTGGGATCTCATAAAATTGCAAAGCTTTTGTACAGCAAAGGGCACTGTGAATAGAGCAAATAAACAACCTACAGAATAGGAGAAAATTTTTTCCAGCTATACATCTGACAGGGGATTACTATCCCAAATATACAAAGAATTCAAAAAAAGAACAATAATAAATCAAACAACTCAATTAAAATTTTTCTATAGAACTAAATAGAGTTCTCATTACAAGAAATACATATGGCATATAAGCATCTAAAAAGTGTTCTATGTCTGTAGCTATAAGAGAAATGCAAATTAAAACTAATTTGAGATTCCATCTCACTCCTGTCAGAATGGTTACCATCAAGAAAATAAATGACAATAAATCTTGGCAAGGATGCAGAAAAAGGGGAACTCTTCTACACTGTTGGTGGGAATATAATCTGGTACAGTCATTATGGATATCAGTGTGGAGGTTCTTGAGACAGGTAAAAATAGATTAACCATATGATCCAGCTATAGCACCCTACCACCCTAGGCATATATCCTAATGACTCTTCTCACTACCTTAGAAAAGCTTGTACAACCATGTTTATTGTTGCTCTATTCACAATAGCTAGGAAATGGAACCAGCCTAGATGTCCCTGCACAGAGGAATGGTTAATAAAGATGTGGTACATTTACACAATGGAGTTCTGTTCAGCAGTAAAGAAAAATGAAATTTTGAAATTTGCAGGGAAATGGCTGGATCTGGGAAGGATTATACTAAGTGGGGTAACCCAGACCCAGAAAGCCAATCATCTTGTGTTCTCTCTCATATGTGGATCTTAGCTACAAATGTATAGACTTGTGTGTGAGCTGGGACCAAAAATCAGTAGTAGAAGCCAGTAAGCTAGACAAAGGCTATAAGAGAGGGAGGAGAAGGCAGGAGTTACAGGGACAATATTGTATATATGTAAGTAGAAGAACAGATTATAGGGAGGGGAAAGACCTAAGTAAGACCAAGGGAAGAGACTGTGTAAAATAAAGGTGTGGGGAAGGTCAATCAAAATTCAAGATACTCTGAATAAGACATATGAAAACCTACTTTTCTGAATAATTACACATCCAGAAGCCATAGATTGTTACTAGAAAATTTTCAATGTCAGGGATGGGTTACCTTCCAGTGAGTTGTTGGCCAAAGAGGTCCCTGTTGCCTCCAAAACTTTACAGGCCATTGCCCATGCCCTCAGTTTACCATGAAAAACAGATGGTAAGATCCTATTGCTGAAGACTTCACTTGCCTGAGTGGGAAAATCACTGAGAAATCAAGCTGGTGCTGAGAAGAAAACCTTATCCCTGTAGACCAGAACTTGGGAGGGAGAGGTAGGAGGATCAGCATGAGTTCAAGGCCACCCTGAGAATGCAGAATGAATTCCAGGTGACCCTACCTCAAAAAACAAATTTAAAAAATCTCCTTGACACTAAAACAGAAATGAACACCAATACCATCATAGTTGGAGACTTCAGTACTCCACTATCATCAATAGACAGATTATCCAAGCAGAAAATCAACAGGGAAATAAAAGAGCTCAACAACAACATAGATCAAGTAGACCTAATGGATATCTACAGAACTTTCTACCCCAACTCTACAGAATACACATTCTCCTCAGCAGCCCACAGAACCTTCTCCAAAATTGACCATATAATAGGCCATAAAGCATGCTTCCATAAAGTCAGGAATATTGAAGTAACTTCCTGCATCATGTCAAATTACAATGCTTGAAAGCTAGAAATTAACAACAAGAGACACATTAAGAACTCCACAAACTCCTGTAGACTAAACAACACACTTTTAAACAATCAAAAAAGAAATTGTAAAATTCCTAGATTTGAATGACAATGAAAACACAACCTACCAAAACTTATAGGATTCAATGAAGGCAGTCATAAGGGGAAATTTCATAGCCTGAAATTCCTTTATTACAAAGACAGAGATCACAAATCAATAACCTGACTGTCCACCTAATGATGCTGGAAAAAACAGAATTATCTAACCCAAAAAAGATCCAGATGAAAAGAGATAATCAAGAGTAGAGCAGATGTTGTCTGGCCAAATGTATACACTATGCTTATCAAACTGCCCAGTAAGCACTTCTGTTAATGTTCACACCCTTATATTAATGCAACTCTCACTTTTGGTTGAGAATCTTCTCTTTTAGGAGGGCAGTGATCTTGGAACGACTCAGAAGGTATCATGGTGATGGAAAGAAATGACCGCAGTGCTCAGTACTGCAATATCTGTATCATACCTTCCAAGGCTCAGGGTCTAATGCAGAAGAGGTAGCAGAAAAAATGCAAGAGCCAAAGGAAGGGCAGGACTCCATACAACATGCTCCCTCCAGACACAAAATGGCCTGGATATCCATGGCCTCACAGTGCCTGATACTACCTGCATAAGACCATCATAAGAGGAGGAAAAGATCAAGACATCAAAATTAAAAGGGAGGCTGATTGAGATGGGGAGGAGGCATGACAGAGAGTAGAGTTTCAAAGGGGTGAGGGGAGGGAGGTATCACCATAGGGTATTTTTTATATCATGGAAGTTGTTAATAAAAAATTTAAAAATTTAAAAAAAGAGTAGAGCAGAAATTAATGAATTGGAAACTAGGAAAACAATTTTTAAAAATCAAACAAATTAAGAGCTGGTTCTTCAAAAAAATAAAATAAACAAGAATGACAAACCCCTGGTCAAAGTGATCAAGCACAAAAAAAGAGAAATCTCAAATTAACAAAATCAGAAATGAAAAACTCATGGTCTAACCTACTTAGCAGGAAATAACCTGTTGTGATGCCCACACAAGTGCAATAGTGGCACACAGTCATGGTGAGGAACCAACTGCTGTTGATTTGGCTAACTGATCCCTTCAGTGGTAAGGGACCCATAGCTGGAGCTGGCAAACAAGTCAGAACCATATCCAAACATAAGCCCACTCTCCATTATCAAGCTACCATCGATCATGGGCTACAAGAAGGCCTATTAAATTCTCTATTTAAAAAAAGTAAGAGTTATCTCATTTGTCCTGATGCTAACTTACTCTCCATTGGAGAATCTGCTTCTCTTTTTCAGATAGATGTAGATCCTAAGGAGAGAACCACCCCATCATACCTCAAAAGGGCCCCGGCTGAAACTAAGAAAAATTGCCGAAACAATCAAGGGTGCTTTTTTTTTCCTGGTGAACTGGGTACCAGCACAAGGGGGAAGGAGATCAATACAGAGAAAAATCAACTCCTACCAAGTCAGAGAGCCAGAGCCTCAGAGGCCCCCAACACCTCATCACTGAAGCACACCAAAAATGAACCCAACATGGCTCAGGGAAATTTTGTGGAAGTGGGGGGGGAAAGAATGTCAGAGCCACATGTTGTGTTATGATATGCAGAAACATTTATCCTACCCATAACTGTGGGCTAACTCCAGAATGCATGACCCATATACCTCAACAAGGAGGGGCTAAGGGGAGGGGGAGGTCATGGATGAGCATAATAATGGTACCAAACTGTCTGTATTTTCTGAATATAAAACTAATTTAAAAAGTTTTTTTCTTAAAAAAAAAAGAAGAAATGAAAAAGGAGAGATCACTACAGATATAAATGAAATTGGACATACTTCCAAAACCTCTACTCTACAAAATTAAATAATCTGGAAGAAATGGATGAATGCATAGACACATATACTACCTACCTAAACTAAAGTCAGAGCAGATTAAACTCCTAATCAAACCTATCACATCCATGGAGATTGAAAAGGTATTCAAAAACCTCCCCCAAAAGAAAAATCCAGGACCAAATGACTTCTCACCTGAATTCTATCAAACCTTCATAGAAGAACTGAAACTAACTTTTCTCAAACGATTCCACATGAATGGAGAACAGGGAATCCTCCCCCAACTCCTTTTATGAAGCTAGCATCACCCTAATCCCAAAACCAGACAGAGATGCAATAAGGAAAGAAAATTATCGGCCAATATCCCTAATGAACTTAGATCCAAATATCCTGAATAAAATCCTTGCAAACAGAACTCAACAACGCATCAAAAGGATTATTCACCTTGGTCATGTAGGCCTTATACCAGGGATGCAGGGATGGTTTAACACATGAGAATCAGTCAATGTAATACACCACATAAATAAACTGAACAATAAAAACCACGTGATATAACTGAATAGTATCTTGATGCTTGGACAATAGGGAAGGTAGGACTTGGGGGGGAGGGAAAAAGTTGGGGGACATAAAATCTAAACCCAAATTGAACTGCTACCATAGAATCCTATATCCTGGAAATAAGACTAAAAGTTGGATCCCTCAAGCAAATGTTAGAGGGAGCACCTGAATAGAAGGACCCTGGAGAGAGTAAGATGAAACCTAACCTCAAATTTCTCCTGTTTCTCTTTCCTCTCTGGCTTTTTCTTTTTTCTTTTCCCTTGGCACTGGCTTGTTACGTCCTGTAACAGGATGTGGTCTATATCCACAATGAGCTGTTGATCAGAGAAACCTACTAGAACTCCCCAAATAAACAAGACAGACCTCTGTCAAAGCACTAGATTACCCACCAGAGGTTAATGGTAAGACCCTACTGCTGAAGACACCAAACTCTGTTGTCACGGACCATGGAGAAACCTGGTTAGAATCTAAGGAGAGCCAGTCCTCAGTGCTGGAAGACACGACATGAGCTACCAGGGAAAAGTGGCCAACATCTGCCCAAGCAACTCAAAGTCTAAGTGACTTAGAAGCAAACAACCTGACATGATGCTCACACAAGTGGAATACTGGCACAAAGCCATGGTGGGTAACCAACTGCTCCTGGATTGGCTAACAGATCTGCTCAGTGGAAAGGAAACCATATCTGGAACTGGAAAACAAGTCAGAATGATATCTAGATAATGATTTTGCTTTCCATTGTCAAGCTCCACTAACCTTAGACTATAAAAATGTCTTAACCCTTTTAATTCTCTCTAAATTAATAATGGTTATCCCATTTAACTGGTGCTGACTTCACTCTCCATTGAAGAATCTGCTTCTCATTTTCAGATGGGAACTGGCCTTGAGGAGATGAAAAACCCAGTGCCTTCCACCCTGACCACAGAGCAATTGGGGAAATGAGCAAGAACGTTGCTTTCTTAGTTAAGCTGATATCAGCACAAGCATGATGGAGAAAGATACTGAGGACACTCAATAACTACCAAACCAGAGATCCAGATGCTCCTAAGTGCCCATCACTGAAGTAGATTTAAAAAGCACCCAGCAAGGGGCTGGAGAGATGGCTTAGCGGTTAAGCGCTTGCCTATGAAGCCTAAGGACCCCGGTTCGAGGCTTGATTCCCCAGGATCCACGTTAGCCAGATGCACAAGAGGGTGCACACATCTGGAGTTTGTTTGCAGTGGCTGGAAGCCCTGGCACACCCGTTCTCTCTTTCTCTCTGTGTTTCTCTCTCTGCCTGTCACTCTCAAATAAATAAGAATAAACAAAAAAAATTTAAAATAAATAAATAAAGCACCCAACAAGCTGAGTGTGGTGGTGCACACCTTTAATCCCAGCATTTGGGAGGCAGAGATAGGAGGATTGCTGTGAGCTCAAGGTCACCCTGAGACTACAGGTCAGCCTGGGCTAGAGTGAAACCCAGCCTTGAACAAATCAAACTAAAAGCTCCCAGCATGGCTCAGGGAATTTTGTGGAAGTGGGGAGGAAGATTGTTAGAGCCACTAGTTGGAACATTTTGCACAGAGACATTGCCTCTCCTCCATAACTGACTGCTGCCCCCATAATGCATGACCCACAATCACCAGGAGGTTGACCTTCATCCCCAATGAGGAAGGCCTCTTCAGAAAAGGGGCAGGGAGGAGGGAAAGGATGGTACCAACATGTGATGTTTACATCCAAAATATGTCCATATCTAATAATAAAAATTAATTAATTTAAAAATATTAGATGAAGTTGCATTACCAGATGCCACTCCTCAACTTTGTATTTCTATACTTATGACACAAAATAAACCTATTTTGTTGAAAACAAAAAAGAGATAGTAAGGGGAGAAGGAGGAGATGTGATGGAGAGAAGAGTTATGAAGGGGGAAGTGGGGGAGGGGAGAGAAATATCATGGTTTATTGTCTGTAAGTATAGAAGTTGTCAATAAAAATAAAAATTAAGAAGAAAAGAGTGGTATGGAGAAGACTTCAGACTTTTCTCTTGAGAATCTGAAGATTAAATATGCTTCTTTCTCTTTCCTTTGTGAATGGCAAACTCCATATTCTGTGCTTTCTTTAGCAAAAAGATAAAAGGCAAACAGAGTTACATCTCAGCAAGGACAGAATTACTAAAGGAAAATTTGTCTGAGAACCAGGGCTTGGCATCTAGGCATAGTGTCTTCTCAACTAAAGGAATAATCGTATTAGACAGTTCTACAGGAAACTGGATTATACATAACTGACTTTTATGCTAAGGAAGACTGCAATGTGATCAAAGCAGAAAGAGCAAACAACAAGAGCTTGACGCAAACTCCTACCTGGAAGGCAGCTATGCTCACCATTACACCACCAAAGCAGCACCGAATGAAGCTCCTACCTGGCAACTAACTGGCTGAAACTGCCCATGGATTGGCCCTTCATGAAAACAAAGCATATCAGAGTGCAGTGTACTTCTCTGGGAAAGTCCTTCAAAGAACTGAGAGCAGAGCTGCGGAGATCACTTACTGTGTAGAGTGCTTACTTCACAAGCATGAGTTCAGGTCTCCAGTATTCAGGTAAAAGACTGGGAGTGGTATCATGAGTATGTAATCCCAGCACTAAGGAAGCAGATACAGGAGGACCCCTAGAGCTTGCTGGCTAACTGAGCTCTAGGTTCAGGGGAAGACCCTGTCTCAAAAAACAAGGGAAATTGTTTGAGGAATACATCTCAATGATCTCTGGTTCCCACATGCATGTGCACACACATGTACCCACACACATTTGAATGTGCACACACAGATACATATGGCAAAAAGAAAAAAAGAACAAAATATGAAAAAGTTTCTAGTGGAAGAAAAAAATTCTCACCTACACTTCAATTCAATGCATCTACCCCCAATGATCCAAAGCTTCAAGAGGGAACCCCATTGATGTGATATCTTGAACAAGAGTCCCCTCTGCACATGGGTCCAAAGAACTGAAGCCAGGAAAAGTAGATCATGCTCAACCACACTCAGCACAGAGCCTGTGGGGACAGGCCTCAGAACTCTGCCCTCAAAGCAGCTTCTTCAAACTGCATGGGTGCTGTCAAGTCACCTTCTCCTGATTCTTTGCAAAGGGCTTGACTTCCCTGAATCTGTAACACATTTTCTACATAAGAAAGTTTCAGCCTGTGGGCTAGAGAGATTTCTTAGTGGTAAGACACTTACCTACAGAGACAAAGGACCCAGGTTCAATTCCACAAGACCCATGTAATCCAGATATACAAAGTGGTGCATGCATCTGGAGTTTGCAGGGGCTGGAGGCCCTTGGTATGTCAATTCCTGCCCCCCTCTCTCATAAAGCAATAATTTAAAAAGGGAAGAATATTTTGGTCTGTGTGCCAGAGATAGCACAACCTCTCATTATTTCTTCTGGAAGGAGGGCTTCCCAAAGCAGCAGATTCTTAGTTTCTTCCACCAATGCTTTTCAGAATCCAGTATGTAGCAGACAGCTTCAGGTTGCTGAGATGAACCTCCAAACCATGCACAGTTATGGAAGGAGGATATTTACTGAAGTAGGATAAGTTCCAGCCAAAGAAGCTGGCCTGCTTTCACAGGCCCAAGCACAGAGAGAGAATAGCCACAAGCAAAACCCCCAAAGCCACACCACACAGCACACACAAACGCACTTGGAACTCTAGGCAAACCTAAGGCACTTTGCATATCTTTAGACAGGAATTCCAAATCCACCCTTACACCTTAGAGCTAGACTCTAGGATCTTCCCAGTGACACCTCCTCCAGCTAGGTGGTGGCAGATCTAAATTACAAACTTTAATAAAATCCTGAAAATGGGCTAGAGGGATGGATTAGCAGTCAAATCACTTGACTGCAAGGGCAAAGGACCCAGGTTTGATTCCCCAGGATCCCCATAATCCAGATGCGCAAGGTGGCACATACATCTGGAGTTTGTTTGCAGCGGCTACAGGCCCTGGCATGCCCATTCTTCCTGTCTCTCTTTCTGAAATAAGTAAATAAAAATAATTTTAAGAATCTTTGAAATCCTGAATGTATTGGGGGACATCCATTCAAACACATTCTTTCCATAGAACTATGCCAGATGCCATGCAAAGAAAGAGGTGTGAGCAAAGCACTGACCTCAAAGGAGGGGCATGCAATCCATAGGAAGATAGTATCTAATGGGCAAGGTTGACATTATCATACATAAAGGAAAAGGGAGGAGTCAGTTATTTAAGTGCCAAGTTTATGTTATAAATGATCAGACCTCTAAGACTTAAGGACTGGTCATGGGAGACGTATGGTCTTTGGAATCGTCTCTTAGTCACCTTTCTACTCTCAGCCCTATGTCTATCAAATTATTTTCTCCCAACATGATAAATATGCTTTGGAAAGTTTCTCTAATTTGGCCTTTTCTCTTCCTCAAACATTTTGGTCATTATCTATGTATGTAATGACAAGCTACTGAGCCAGCCCTAAAAGCACTTACAAACATGAAATTGCTCCTGTGTTTCAAAAGAATCTGATGACTCTCTGAAACATTACCTTTGAATTTTTGTATGTCTTCCTACGGTGTCCTTTGACTTATTACTGCATATCTGCCTATGTTCCCCTTGATCAGTGCTGCATATCTGCCTATGTTCCCCATGATCATTGCTGTGTGTCTGCCTGTGTTCCCCGTGATCATTGCTGTGTGTCTGCCTATGTCCCCTTGACTTAGGACTACATATCTCCCTATGTTACCCCTCTACTTAGTACTGTGTGTCTGTCTATGCTCCCCCATTGTGTCATGTGCATCATTCTTTTTAACAGTGCCCTTCTCATGAATTTTTATTCCTCCCTCAGGCTCTTGGTAAGAGACTCCCTTTCAGCAAGCTTCTATCTTTGAAAACAGGATGACACATGTTTTTCCTGAGTCAGCACCATGTTGTAGACATATTTCCCTTCTGAACTATGACAGGAACACACACTGTGAAGAGCTGGGTGTGCCTGAGTGTTTATGTGCATGTGCACTTTTTCCAGCATGGCCTGACACATCACAGATGTTCTAGGTGTTCACAGATGGTCCTCAATGGATATTGACCATAGAGGACCATGGGCAAGACCATGGAGGACATGAAAAAGCTAAAGAAAGATGGCAGGTATACAACCTGCAGCCCAGTACATAGGCTAGAAACCAGAATTCTCCCAACCATCAGCTGGGGAGCTAAAAGAAAGAGGCCTCATCAAGTACAAAGGAATAGTAATAAGAAATTGAGTGGAATTCAAAATCAGTGAAGCCTTCCTGGTGTGGGGGCTTTAGCCCAGTGCTAGAGCTTCTGTCTAGTATGCAAGAGGCCCAGGTTTGCTCCTCGGCACTGCAGGAAAGAACTATGGGAAGTACAACTGGGAAGAGATACAATGTCATCTTTTGAGAAAAATCTCCACTAAAGTTTTTTTTTTCTTTTTCTTTTTCATGATATATGTATGGGTGCACATGTCATGGCACATGTGTGTAGGTCAGAGGACAAGTTCAAGATGTCTGTGGCCCACCTTCTTAGAGACAGACAGCAAATGAAAATCAGACTAGCTGGCCAGGGAAGCTGTGGATTCTCCTGGTGTCACCTTCTGTTGTCATCTTTGGGAGTCACAAATGCATGCACCACTTTGCATTGTAGTTTAGGTGGATGCTGTACAATTGAACTCAGAGTGGTAAGCTTTGTAAGCAAGTACCTTAACTGCTAAGCCATCTTCCCAGTATCAATACCCACTGAAGTTTTTGAGGAAAGGTATGAGGGGTTAAGTACCAGAAAGACAAATACTTGCAATCTGCTGGGAGAGTAGTGTGCAAGGTGTCATTGGACATGAGTTGTCCTGAAGTGAGAAGACTGCAATCAGGCAGTTGTGGTACAAGACCCAGAATTGGCTTTGAGGACAGTGCTCATTCAACAAGCTATCTTCTATACTAATTGAGGGTACCCTCTATCAACTATGGTAAAATGTGGGTGGAAGAACCAATACAGCAGAATAGTATGTGTTTTGAACAGAAGATGAAAAAGTGTCTGTGATGAAACATGGACCTTAATATGCTGCTCACTATTCCCATTGCTGCTTCAGCATCAAGAAATTTCATTTGATTTTCCTTCCAGAGTTGTCAAAACCTGCCCTGATTTACTGGCTGCCCTCTCGTTGTCCTGTGGCAATGCACACATTTTCACACTGAACACTTTGGTGCTGGCAGCACTGACTTGGATATATGTGCTTTGTTTACAGAAAGATTCGACTGGCATGTGAAGGCAAAGGGGGGTAGGGAGCTGGTTCTGGGAGGTGTATTAGAAACCACAGCATAACATACAGCCGTTGCACGTGCTTAGATCTGACAAAGTGCTGGAAGGGAATTTCTCCAATGCAAAGTAATCTCAATGAGCCCAGGGCTGCATCCAGAAAACTCAAATATAAACATAAAATTTATGTTGTTTGTTTAAGGTCGTTCATAACAGAAATTATTTCAATGTCAGGTACCATCTATCATAAGCATGTTTGTTTAGAAAACCTTTTAAATGCATATGAGCCACTTGATAAAAGAAAGCTCTCTTGCAATAACTAGAGTAACACTTGTGACCGAGGCCTGTGCTCTTGGACAAAGACAGCGTACTTCACCTGCACAGTGGCGCAGAGCAGCCTCTCCAAGTCCTCATCCTCAACCTATTAGTCCCTGTAGATGAGCTTTTAGCCTCAGCTCCGTTCCAAGGCACTATGGCCATGTGATTAGATCAAAACAGGGATATGATCATTTGCAATGGTCCAATACCACTTCATTCTGTTACAAAGAATCAGGAACATGAGCCCTGCTCACAGGTGCATCTTCCTCTTCAGAATGTCCCCTGAGAAGATACCTGACTTCCCTAAAAGGACACAGGTACTCTTAACGTTGCCAGTATTTGCTTAGGAACACCAAAGAAATTGGGAGGATGTGAAGGAATCAATCAGTCAGAAGAAGGGAGGTGGCCCTTTTCCATCTGGTGTCTGAAAAGTTCCTGCCTACCAGTCCCTCATATGTGTGTATGTGGCTCTGGTAAACATGAGGGAGAATTGCTTCACATACAAAAGTTAGAAGCCTACTTCAGGTATTTTGATTTATTCATTGGAGTAGATTTTCTTTATTAATTTCTTCATTTTTAATTTTCATGTGAAGGTATATGTGTGTGGTATGTGTTTGGATGTTCATGAGTATGTATACATGTGTATTTTGAGAAGTTTATGTCAGGGAACATCTTCAATCACTCTTACCTTATATACTAAGGAAGGAACTCTCAGTGGATCTAGTCTAGCTAGGCAGCTTGCCCTAGGGATCCCCTGTCTCCACCTCCCAATTTCTGGGACTACAAGAGTCAGCCATATCCTCCCAGTATTTACAGTTGTGCTGGAACCCAAACAATAAAGATATTTTGTGTATATTAAGATGGTGGGCTAGAGTTTACCTTCTCAACACAGTTTATTCAGTGCTGATCTTTCATGAACTTTTCTTAGGGGAAGACAAGGAAATAAACACCCAGGTTAGGGGTGTGAGATGGCTTGGGATCACATGGCAACTATGTGGCAAGACTGAACTCTTCCTACTCTAATAACTCTTGGTTGAGATGAAAGCACCACTATCAATACTATGAAATCACCTCAATACTAATACCCACTTCTGCCTCACCAGATACAGTTACCTGACATGTAACCTGTTATCATTGGATGCATGCCCCATAGACTCATGCCATGCAAAGTCCACAAGTACAAGTCTGTCAGGCACTCCCAGACACAGGTTGGAGCCTTCAAGAGATGGGCCTGAGCTGCTAGGCATGACTAAGGACCCCCAGGCTACAGGAGGCCACTCCCTCTCCAAGCCTGGCACACTTGAACTTAGGCTTTGGCCATAGCCCCATGACTGTTGGCCAGTTGCCTAGGAAACTCCTCATCAGCCAGCAGCCTTCACACAGTCCATCCCCCTGTGACCCTCTTCCTGCCACTATGTATATCACCTGACTCTCTCCCTAAGTGCTGTAATGAACATCCCTAGGCATCATCTAGCAACCTTTGAACCCACCAATCTCCTTAGTATCCTCTTCCCACTCTCAACTGCTTAAAAACCCATTTCCCTATTGAATAAAGAGAACTACTCTCTGAGGTCATCTCCTGTGTGTACATCCCTTCGTGCTCATGGTGCCTGAATGCCTTCAGGAACTATAGCCCTGAGAATCCAGGAACCCACTCAAGTCTACAGTGCCATATGGTGCCAAAGGCTTCTCCCCTTGATTTTCAACATAGAGATGTGTGACATCCTACCAGGTAGCCTGAGCCCCAGCTCTAATTTCTGTGGTTCAATGTTACAAATGAGATTCAGGGAGTCTGATACATTCAGGACTGTTTCCATACCATGTGAGCATGCCCACTGAGTGCCCGCCAGGGATGACAGCCATAGGAGACTGAAATAAGGGTCACTTCTCCTTCACAAGTCAACCTCTACCCCTCCCTTTCATGGTCATAACCCTGCTCTCCATGAAAGACAAGTGTGTACTTGCCAACACTGAAGTGTAAGTGATTGGGGATAATCTGCTTTAGGCCCTGCAACTAGAGCCCAGGTGGAAGCCAATCATAGTGGAGCATGGCTGTGAAGGGAAAGGAGCAAGACTTCTGGCCAAGATGGTGACCTCCTAGCTGCACTGCAAATACCGGGGAAAGAAGGGCAAGAAATTAAGGGTTATCAGGGTCTTCTTGCCAGTGGGAAGACACAGAGTGGGGAAAAACAGGGAATCATGGATCCCCTCTCGGGTGAGTAGTCTACCCCCCCAACCAGCCGCCGCACTCCGCACCCCAAGCAGCTATGCTGTGATCTGCCCACCAGCCCGCTGCACTGTGCTCCGATTGCACATCCATGGGAACCTCCACTGCTGTGCTCCATTTGCACACCCACGGGGATCGTCACACAAGCCCAGACTGAGTCACTAGCAGCAGCTCAGGTGCCATCCCCTACCTGTTGATCGCCGCCCATTCCCCACTCCCCTGTGGTAGGGGAGCACACACTGTTTGCAGGTCCCAGTGTTCCCAGCCAGAGTTTGGGCAGCTTCAGGGGTTGCTACCTCAATCCCCTTTCAAGCTCGAAGGCAGGCAGCTTTGGTGCATTACTGGGTGAGAATTAAGGCAACTTTGGTGCCCTTATCAGGCAGTAGATAGACAGCTTTGGCAAGAGACATCAAAAACCCATGCTGCTTGAAACTTCCCCAGGCTGCCTTGGATTGCCATTGAGCTAGAGCACAGGCTGTTCCACCCACCTACCTGCCCATACATTTCCATGGGTAGACCACAGCGCAAAAGAAATAACATGAAAAATAAGATGTAAGAAAATCCAGATAGATCACCCAGTCCAACAAGGATTACATCTAACCAAAACATAGAAGAGTTTTTAGGATCAGAACATCAAGTGGAAGCTATGAGGAATGCAACCCTGACCAACCTACTACTAGAACTTGCAGGAAAGCAACAAAGGACTGATAATTGTATGGATGCTACCATCACTAAGCTAGAGCAATATGATAAGACATTGGAAGGAATTCAAAGAGAGCTAAGAGAGTTGAGGGAGAGTGAAAAACAAAAGAGGACCTTAAAAATCAGCTGGCCACACTAAATGAAAACATAAAGAAATACAAGGATGAATTCCAAGAATCATCAAGAAAATCAGAAAATGAGGTGAAAAGGGAGCTGGACAGAGTGATGGGAGGGATACATAGGAAAGTAGTAGAAAATACAAACTTAATTGAACAAGTCCAAAAATCGCTAGAGGCTCTCAAGAATAGAGTCAGCGAAGTGGAGGATAGAAACTCTGATCTGGAAGACAGGATGGAAGAAACAGTTCAAGAGTTCAAAAATTTCAGTAAGTTCAAAAGTTCCTGTGAACAGAACATGAGGGAATTGTGGGATACACTTAAACATCCTAATATCAGAATCATTGGAATACCAGAAGGAGAAGAATTTCAGACCAAAGGCATGGAGAACTTACTTCACAAAATAATTGAAGAAAACTTCCCCAGTCTCTTAAAAAAGAAAGGCCCATCAAGATACAAGAAGCGAACAGAACTCCAAACAGATAGGACCAAGGAAGAAACTCCCCAAGACATATTATCATTAAAACTCTAAACATTGCCACCAAAGAGAAAATCCTAATAGCAGCTAGGAAAAAACTGTGCACCACTTTCAAAGGAAACCCAATCAGAATTACTTCAGAGTTCACAATGGAAACCCTGAAAGCTAGAAGGGCCTGGAATGAAACTCTCCAAACTCTAAGAAACAATGGCTTCCAACCCAAACTACTCTACCTGGCAAAAGTCTCCC
This sequence comes from Jaculus jaculus, assembly GCF_020740685.1. Classification (NCBI taxonomy): domain Eukaryota; kingdom Metazoa; phylum Chordata; class Mammalia; order Rodentia; family Dipodidae; genus Jaculus; species Jaculus jaculus. The sequence continues at coordinate 59,403,793 of NC_059103.1, read as the reverse complement.
TTATAATAGATGGTGAAAGGAAAACTTTTCATGATAAAACTCAGCTTTACAATTATATGAACACAAAACCAAAACTACAGAAAGTATTCTAGGAAATTCTCCACAGAGAAGAAACAAATAACCAAACACAAATGCCTACAAGAAGCAAATCACAACAACCAAACCCAGAGTAGACACAAAAATTTCAAATTCCATGAAAATATAAACACACCTCTACAACCACAACATGGCAGGGATCAAATCAAATCTCACAGTCATTACCCTAAATAAAATGGCCTTAATTCACCCATCAAGAGACACAAGCTAACAGGGTGGAAAAAAAATTAGACCCCTCAATCTGCTGCCTTCAAGAAACCCACCTTACCACTAAAGACAGAAACCTCCTCAGGGTGAAAGGGTGGAAAACAATATTCCAAGCAAATGGGAATAAGAAACAAGCAGGTGTAGCTATATTAATGTCGGATAAAATTGACTTCAAACCAAAAACAATCAAAAAAGACAAAGAAGGCTACTTCCTATTTATAAAAGGAAGAATCCATCAAGAGGACATTACAATCATAAATCTGTATGCACCAAACATAGGGGCACCAAAGTTCATAAAACAAAACCTACTTGACAATAGAACAGAAATAACCACCAACACCATCATAGCTGGGGACTTCAACACACCATTATCAGTAATAGACAGATCATCCAAACAGAAACTCAACAGGGAACTAAGAGAGCTCAACAAAACCATAGAACACTTAGACCTAATGGACATCAACAGAACTTTCCATCATAAATCCACAGACTACACATTCTTCTCAGCAGCCCATGGAACATTCTATAAAACAGACCATATACTGTGTCACAAAAACTGCCTCCACATATTTAGGAAAATCGACATAATTCCCTGAATGATATCATATCATAATGGTATATTCCTAGATATAAACAACAAAAAAACCCACAAGAATCCCAACGGGCAACTGGAAACTGAATAGCACACTCTTAAACAATAAATGGATAGTGTATGAAATTGCAAAATTCCTGGAAGGGAATGACAATGAGAACACATCATACCAAAACTTATGGGACACAATGAAGGCAGTCCTCAGGGGAAAATTCATAGCACTCAATGCCTTCATAAAAAAGACAGAAAGATCCCCAAATCAATAGCCTAACCATCCACTCAAAGGCACTGGAAAAACAAGAAAAATCCAATCCAAGGGGCTCCAGAAGGAAAGAAATAATTAAAATCAGAGCAGAAATTAATGAATTGGAAACCAAGGAAACAATTAAGGCAATTGACAAAACAAAGAGCTGGTTCTTTGAAAAAATAAACAAGATTGACAAACCTCTGGCCAATTTGATCAAGCAAAAAATAGAGAGACTCCAAATTAACAAAATTCAAAATGAAAAAGGAGAGACCACAACAGACATAAGTGAAATTGGGAGAATCATCAGGACTTATTTCAAAAACCTCTACTCCACAAAACTGGAAAATGTGGAGGAGATGGATAAATTCCTGGACACATATCATCTACCAAAGCTAAACTCAGAGCAGATTAATCACCTCAATGAACCCATCACATTCATGGAGATTGAAAAAGTAATTAAAAAAAAAAAAACTCCCAAAAAAGAAGAGTAGAGGACCAGATGGATTCTCAGCCGAATTTTATCAAACCTTCATGGAAGAACTCAAACCAATCTTTCTAAAACTGTACCACACAATTGAAGAACAGGGAAAGCTACCCAACTCCTTCTATGAAACTAGTATCACGCTAATCCCAAAACCAGGCAGAGATGCCACAAGAAAAGAAAACTACTGGCATATTTCCCTAATGAACATAGATGCAAAGATCCTGAACAAAATGCTCACAAACCAAATCCAACAACACATCAAAACCATTATCCACCTTGACCAAGTGGGATTTATCCCAGGAACACAAGGGTGGTTCAACATATGAAAATCTGTCGATGTAATACACCACATAAACAAGCTTAGACATAAAAATCACATGATCATTTTGATAGATGCAGAAAAGGCCTTTGACAAGACACAACATCACTTCTTGATCAAAACATTGGAAAGAATTGGCATAGTTGGTACATATCTTAACATAATAAAGGCAATATACAAAGCTCCAAAGGCCCAAATAATACTTAATGGAGAGAGACTGGAGGAATTCCCATTAAGATCAGGAATAAGACAAGGCTGTCCTCTCTCACATCTGCTTTTCAATATAGTTCTGGAAGTCCTAGCTCAAGCAACAAGACATGAGAAGGAAATAAAAGGGATACAATTTGGAAAGGAAGAAGTTAAGTTAGCTCTATTCACTGATGACATGATTGCATATGTAAGAGACTGAGAGACTCCATCCCAAAACTCCTGAAGGTGATTAACTCCTATAGCAAAGTAGCAGGATACAAAATCAATGCACAAAAATTAGTAGCATTTCTGTATGCAAATGAGAAAGATACAGAGAAAGAAATAAAGGACATAGTCCCATTTTCAATAGCAACAAAAAAAATAAAATAAAATACCTTGGAATAACGTTAACCAAGGAAGTAAAAGATCTATAAAACGAAAATATAAAAACTCTCAAAAAAGAAATTGAGGAGGACTTGAGAAGATGGGAAGACCTCCATGCTCCTGGATAGACAGAATTAACATTGTGAAGATGACAATCCTACCAAAGGCAATATGTAGATTTAACACAATTCCAATTAAAATCCCTATAGTGTTCTTCACAGAGATAGAAAAAATGATCTCAAATTTCATATGGAAAAACAGAAGGCCCCGCATATCCAAACATATCCTCAGCAAAAGAAATACCTCTGGTGGCATCACCATACCTGATCTAAAGCTATACTACAAAGCCATAGTAATAAAAACAGCATGGTACTGGCATCAAAACAGGAGTATAGACCAATGGTATAGACTTGAGGACCCGGATTTGTGGTCAAGCAACTAAAGCTAGTTGATATTCAACAAAGGCCCAAACAATATAGGGTGGAGAAAAGATGGCATCTTCAACAAATGGTGCTGGACAAACTAGATAACCACATGCAGGAAACTAAAACTTGATGCACACATTTTACCATGGACTACACTCAAATCCAAATGGCTCAAAGACCTCAACATAAGACCAGAAACTCGAATACTACTGGAAGAAAATTTAGGAAGTAATTTCCATGATATAGGAATGGAAAAAGACTTCCTGAACAAAACCCCATTGGTTCAAGTTCTTAAACAGTCACTCAACCAATGGGATCATATGAAGCTGAAGAATTTCTTTACAGACAAGAATATAATGAGCAAAGCCAATAGAATACCCACAAAATGAGAGAAAATATTTGCAGGTTATCCAACTGATAGAGGCCTAATCTCTAGAATCTACAAAGAACTCAAAAGTCTAAACAATAAGAAGACAAATACCCCACAAACTAAATGGGGCACAGAGTTGAACAGGCAATTCACAGAGGAGGATATACAAATAGCAAACACACACTTAAGAAAATGTTCATCATCCCTAATCAACAGAGAAATGAAAATTAAAACAACTATGAGATTCCACCTTACCCCATTAAGGATAGCCAACATCAAAAAAATCAAATGAAAATAAATGCTGGCGAGGATGTGGAGAAAGAGGAACACTCATTCACTGTAGGTGGGAATGTAGGATGGTACAACCACTTTGGAAAGTAATATGGAGACTCCTGAAAAAGCTGACTATATAAATGCCAACAGACCCAGTTGTACCCTTATGGGCATCTACCCTAAAACCTTCAAACCAAAGGCCAGATAGATTTGCTCAACCATGTTTGTAGAGGCTCAATTCGTAATAGCTAAAAGCTGGAATCAACCCAGATGTCCATCATTAGAAGAATAGATAACAAAGATGTGGTATATCTACACAATGGAATTCTATACAGCAGCAAGAGAAAACGACACAAAGAAATTAGAGGGAAAATGGTTGAACCTGGAACAGATCATTCTCAGTGAACTTACCCAATCACAGAAAAAAAAATCAACACATAGTCTCACTCATCTACAACACCTAACCTGAATCTACCTAAGATTCCTTACACACCCAGCAAGCACCTCATGGACTAGACAATAGGATGGATGGGGATGGCATCGATGGGTGGAAAACAGTAATCTGGACCCAAACGGCAATGGAACCATAAAATTCTACTTCCTAAAAGATAAACCAAATGGTTGAACCTTCACTAGACCCTTACAGGAAACACCTGAACCACAAGACATTGGAGAGGGTAGGATCAAGAGTAACCTAAATCTTCTACATCTTCCCTCCCTCCCTCTCCCCCTCTCCCCTCTCTCTCTCTCCTCTCTAAATCTTGGGCACTGACCTGTAATGCCCACTAGCAGCTTGGGGCTACCATCCACAATGAGCTTTTGATCAGAGAAACCTACAAGGTTTCCCAAAACAATGACAGACTTCTGTCAGAGTACTTGATGACCCACCAAAGGCCAGTGGTAAGACCCTATTGCTGAAGACTCCATACGCAGCTGACACGTAAAATGGAATGGCATGGCTGGAAGCCAGGAGAGAGTCAGTCCCCAGACAGTCAGCGTGTCTAGTGACAGAAGGTGCTACATGAGCAACTGGGGGAAATGACCAATATCTGTCCAAGCAACTCATTGTCTAATTAGCAACAAATAACCTGATGTGATGCCCACACAAGTGCAATAGTGGCACACAGCCATGGTGCCATGCTCTTGATTATGCTAACTGATCCCCTCAGTGTTACAAAACCCATAGCTGGAACTGGGAAACAAGTCAGAAATATACCCAAACATAAGACCACTCTCCAATATCAAGCTACCATCAATCATGGGGAACAAAAGGGCCTACACCTATCAAACTCTCTATCAAAAAAGTAATTGTTATCTCAATTTTCCGGGTGCTAACTTACTCTCCGTTGGAGAATCTGCTTCTCTTCTTCTGATAGATGCAGATCCTGAGGAAAGAGCTGCCCCAAATACCTCAAAAGGGACCCTACTGAAACTAAGGACAATTGGCGAAACAAGCAAGGGTGATGTTTTCCCGATGAACCAGATACCAGCACAAAGGGGAAGGAGACCAACACAGAGAAAAATCAACTCCTACCAAATCAGAGAGCCAGAGCCTTAGAGGCCCCCAACACCTCAGCACTGAAGCAGACCAAAAATGAATCCAACATGGCTCAGGGAAATTTTGCGGAAGAGGGGGCAGAAAGAATGTCAGAGTCACATGTTGGGTCATGATTTGCAGAGACATTTATCGTACCAATAACTGGGGGCTAACTCCACAATGCACGACCCATTTACATCAACAAGGAGGGTCCAATGGGAGGGGTTAGATCATGGATGAGCCTAAACAATGGTACCAAACTGCCTGTATATGTTGAAAATAAAACTAATAAATTAAATTAAAAAAGAAAAGCCCCTCTCAGATCGCCTGACCACAAAATACCTCATGGTTTAAATCATGTGTATATCACTGGGTAGAGCTGATGCAGATGTATATATACAGCTTAAAAGACTGGGCCATTCCAGTGTTTGTGGAATTAACTTGAGAGTTATGAGTTTATGCCTTTATTTGCAAATGAGTTTTGGAAGGGACAGCAGGACAAGTAATCAATTCAATTTTGTGTTTTAGCTCCTAGCTCTGTGTAGAGGGACACCCTCAGTTCTGTTAGCTATGCAAAGCATAAAATACATTTGCATATACCTTTTGGCACCATGAAAAAAAAAAAACACTGGAGAGAATTGGCATAGTTGGTACATATCTTAACATAATAAAGGCAATATACAAAGCTCCAAAGGCCCAAATAATACTTAATGGAGAGAGACTGGAGGAATTCCCATTAAGATCAGGGACAAGACAGGGTTGTCCTCTCTCTCCTCTGCTTTTCAATATAGTACTGGAAGTCCTAGCTCAAGCAATAAGACAGGAGAAGGAAATAAAAGGGATACAATTTGGAAAGGAAGAAGTTAAATTAGTTCTATTCGCTGATGACATGATTGTATATGTAAGAGACCCAAGAGACTCCATCCCAAAACTCCTGAAGCTGATTAACTCCTACAGAAAAGAAGCAGGATACAAAATCAATGCTCAAAAATCAGTAGCATTTTTATATGTAAATGACAAAGATACAGAGAAAGAAATAAGGGGCATAGTCCTATTTTCAATAGCAACAAAATAAAATAAAATACCTTGGAATAACATTAACCAAGGAAGTGAAAGATCTATACAATGAAAACATAAAAACATGGATTGGTGCTATATAAAAACACCTTCAAACCCAAAGCCTCACATGATTCCCACCTTATCTGACAGTGCTACTCAGTCCATGCTGGCCCCAGGAGATTCTACTCTATGCAATGCCAGCTATAGGCCCAGGTGTCAGGGTTCCTCAGAGCTGCAACACTGGAAATGACCAGGCCACTCAGCACTGGGATGTCTTAGGCTCTCTGTCCCCAGGATGCCCAGGATTTCCTGCCTACTGGACATTGCACATAGTCCAAGAGGGCAGGTCAAGGTCTCAAAGAAGGGCTCAGGACACCAGAGACAAAAAAAAAAAAAAAAAAAAAAAACAGAAGCTGTCCTTGAGGAAGACAGTTCAATGATGTAGAATTTTGGAGGTCAGGCTGACAACCCCAACTTTTGGGTTCTTATCTTATTTAGCAAATAATGATAAAATGGACTCAGAAAGATAAATTATGAAGTATTAAGTTTATTTATGGAGCATTCACAAAATATGAGGTTTATTATTAAGAGAATTAAGATTCAGGAAGGAGGCAAGCTATGAGACTCAAGTCAGAGGAGAATTCCATTGTGGAGAAATCTCCAGTGGTAAAAGGGCTCTGCAGCAGATAAATATACCCACACATGGAAGGCAAAGCATAAGAACCAAAAGATTACCTTCACATAAAAGACCAGAAAGTAGTAAAGGTCTCAGAGATCAAAGAAAAGTCACACATATAATCAAAGGAGAAATTACCCCAAAGCATGACACATATAGAAGGAAGCAGGAAATATCCAGGCCAGAGAAGTGTTCTTCCCCACTAGGCTGGGAAGGGGAGAGACAGACCTAAGTGCATGTTCAGGCAAGATCACAGGAAGAAAGGGTGGGCCCATATGGTTAACCTCCTTTATACAGATCAAGTAAAGACCTGATTTCTTTTCAGACTCAAGAAGCTGACCCAGGAGGGACCAAGATTGGATTACTTTTTGGACTCAGGTTGTCTCACCCAGAGAGACTGAGTGTGTGTACAATATTTGTAATTATTTGTGAGCAGAAAGAGCATGTCAGAACTTCTTGTTGCTACAAATGAACTCCAGACATATGCACCACCTTGTGAATTTAGCTTTATGTGGGTACTTAAGAATCAAACCCATGTAGACATGTAGACAACCTTCACAAGTAAGCATTTTTAAACCCTGAGCCAACTTCCCAGCCCAAATTTTCTTTTTTCAGTGTGTGTGTGTGTGTGTGTTTTCCAGGGCCTCTTGCCACTGAATGAATGTTGGATGTTTGCACTATATTTTGCATCTGGCTTGAATGGGTGGCTTGGAAACTGAACCTCAGGCCAGCAGGCTTTGCAATTCACTGATGCCTTCAACCAGAGCCATTTTCCCAGCCTCATGAACTTTTCTTTATAGAAGTCATTCTTATCATTGGTAAGGTTTATGCTTAGGTACTCTTTATTCTTACCCACTATAAGTAGGGTACTTTCCCTAATTTCTTTCTCAGCAAGTTTAATATTGAAATATATGAAAGCTACCAATTTTTGTGTTGACTTCATATCTCATAACTTTGCTGAAATGTTTACTAAATCTAAGAATTTTCCAGTAAAGTTTATAGAATCACATTATGTGCAAATATAGTTTCATGTCTTCTTTTCCTATTTTCATACTTGCAATGTTCTACCACTATCTTATTGCTCTTGGTAAAACTTTGAGAATAATGTTGAATAAGAGTGAAGACAGTGGGCACACCTGTCTCATTCTAGATTTTTGAGGAAATATTTTCAGTTTTTCCCCATTCAATATAATGTTGGCTATAGGTTTGTTATTTATAGCCTTTATTATTTTGAGATATGTTCCATTGGCTCCTAATTTCTACAGAATTTTCATCATAAGGATATGCTAAGCTTTGTCAAGGAGCTTTTATTTATCTATTGAGATAATCATATGATTAAGCTTATTTTAAAGCCCTAAGTTTATTTTTATGGTGAATTATGTTTGTGAACTTGCACCAACCTTTTTTCTGTGAGAAGAAATCAACTTGGTTGTGATCAAAATCAATTATAATTTTCTTAGCATGCATTTGAATTCTATTGCAAACATTTTGCAACTCACAGAGAAGGCCCACTCAGACAGAGAAGGACTGTGGTGGTTTGATTCAGGTGCCCCCCATAAACTTAGGTGTTCCAAATGCTGGGTTCCCCAGTTTATAGAAATTGGAAATTAAAGCCTCCTGGAGGCAGTATATTGTTGGGGGCGGGCTTATGGGTGTTATAGGCAGTTTCCCCATGCCAGTGTTTGGTACACCCTCCTGTTCCTGTTGTCTATCTGATGTTGGCCAGGAGGTAACGTCCACCCTCTGCTCATGCCAGCATTTCCCCCAGCCATCATGGAGCTTCCCCTCGAGCCATAAGTCAAAATAAACCTCATTTTTCCCCACAAACTGCTCTTGGTTGGGTGATTTCTACCAGCAATGGGAACCTGACTGCAACAAGGACTTTGTTGTATTAGGGGGAATTTTGTTTGTTTACTTTCTCTTGTTTTTACTGAAAACAAACTCAGCAAGATTCCATAGTGTGAAACATGCTTTGCAGTATTAGTCACTCAGCAACAGATACTGATGCCTAACAGCATTTTGTTACAAACAGTGGCATGGTAACAACACATTTTGAAAGCTGCAGCTGTGCCGCTGTTTTCCTTGGGTATTCCTTAAGCCCTGCAAAAGGTCTAGCACACAGGCAGCAATGTGGACAAGCATGACACAAATATGCATGTTAATAATCATATCAGGCATTATGCTAGCAAGATTCACATATGAACACTGTCCTTTAATCACTGGCCTAATACTGCCTAGGAGCAATGCTCAAAAATCCTCCTTGAGGGGGAGTGCTATGGAATGCTGTCTTTAGACATGAAGTAGCTGCTGCATTCATTGCCTCACAGTGACTATTATCACAAGACTTACACAAAATCGGGCCCATCAACATTCTATCATGGGTGGTGGAAGATGGCCAAAAAGTTAATGGAGACTAGTCAAAAATAGGAAGGAATTCAGTGGAAAGGATCAGGGACAAAGAGAGAAAGAAAGTAATGGAATGATATTGTGATCAAAATACACTACCTACATGTATAAAAACTGCCAATAAATTTATTTAATCCTTCTGGAATTATAAAGAAAGATACTTCTTCACACTACAATTATCTCCTCACCCTCCCTTAAACTCAACTGTGTGCTTTCCTGTGGCTTCTCTCCACTAGATTCAAACCCATACATCTCTCACCATCAGAAAGAAAAAACTGTCCCTAGGTCATTAGATCATGCTTCTACAGTAACTGTCTCCTGCCTACTCTCCTTTGAGTCCATGGTCACAATTTCCTTACCTGCACTCACTCCAGTGGCCACAAAGAGCACCAAGTTCAGGGTGGCATTCTCATCTCTTCTCTTGTCATTGCCTCCATCCACCCCTTCTTTTGCTATCTATGACATGATGTGGCAGTTCCCTTGGTGTTGCTGAGATAAAGCACCCAATCAAAAGCAAGGACCAGAAGAAAGGATTTATTTTAGCTTATAGTCCCACAGTGAGCCTTCATAATGCAAGGTACAGTATGGCATTAACAGAAGCTTGACATTGCCTCCTTGCCGCAGCACACAGAAAACAGCAGCAAGAGAGTAAACTGAGCTTTGGCTATAATACTTCAAGGTCCACCCCCAACAACACACCTCCTTCAGCAAGCTTCTGCCTCACCAATTGCCACCAGCTGAGGACCAAACATTCAAATTACATGAGTCTATGGGTGTTCTAGTTAATTTCAAGTTGCTAGCACACAGCATCTGACCAAGACCAACTTATGAGAGGAAAGGGTTGATTTTGGCTTACAGACTCAAGGAGATGCCTTAGAATGGCAGGGGAAAACATGACATTAACATCATCTCCTAGCTAACATCAAGTGAACAGCCGCAGGAGAATGTGCCAAACACTGGCAAGGGGAAGCTGGCTACAACACCCATTAGCCCACCCCAACAACTCATCTCTCCCAGGAGGCTCCAGTTTCCAAATTATCACCAGCTGGAGATCTGCCATTCAGAATATATAAGTGTATGGGGGACACATGAATTAAACCACCACATTCCACCTCTGGCCCATGAGGCATGGTAGAGCACACCTTTAACCCTAGAATTCAGGAGGCAGAGGTAGGAGGACCACAGTGAGTTCTAAGCTGCTCTGAGGCTACATAGTGAATTCCATACCAGCCTGGACTTGAGCAAGACCTTACCAGGAAAAAAAAAAAAAAAGTTCCCGTAGTTTTATTTATTTCTTTATTTATTAACAGATTATGCTCTTTTATTCCCTCTGCCCTGTTCCCACTTCCCTGGGGAGCCTCCACTGTGGGGTTGTGGGATCATAAAGGCCTCAGGCAGTCCAAGTGGGATAGGTGAGGGGACAGTGCCTTGGGGTATTCCCACCCACTCTGTAGCTCTTGTAATCTTTCTGCTCTACTCTTCCACAATGTCCTCTGAGCCATGGAAGGCCAGTTGGCTGGATGATTTGGAGTTGAGTTCTTTGTAGCCTCTGGATTTCTGCTTTGATACATTACAGTTGATCACCATTACCTTGGAGCTGGTTGTCAGGTTAGTAGTAAGAGCAGTGTTCATGGCACTGCTTCCTCTGCAAGGTCTCCTGAGCCCTGACAGATGTGGAAGAGGTGGAAATTCTAATGGTGGCAGTTGGTTATCTTCCTGTCTTACCAATTGATCTCAACTCTCTTCCATTTTCTCTGCCATCTATAAAATATCAACAGTGAGAGCAGCTTGGGTTAGAGGGGATATGCAAAGTTATTTGAGAGATTATTTTTCTGTGTGTGCAAGCCCACTCTTCTTCAGAGGGCTTCTCGCTGACGTATGAGTTTCTTGACTATGAGAATCTGATTTGGTTTCCAGTACCAGGTGCAAGTTCTTCTTACTAAGTAGGCCTTATATCCAGTCAGAGAACAGTTGGTTATCTACAGAGACTGTATCACTATTGCACAAGTGTGTACTTCTTATTTGGCTGGTTGATTTCATAGTATGCAGATTCCCATGCTTATTCATGCTATTCATTACCATTTTCTTCCAGCAGCACCCATAATGCTTTCTAACACTACTGGGGATAGCCAGAAGGGAAATAATTTCCCTTTTGTTACCAGCATGGTAATCCAATGTCCTATGACTACAGCCTGTGGTGCCTTCCACAATATGGTCTTGCCTTTTAGCTTTCACAGATACTCAAGTGTTTTGGAAATGGCCAACACTGTTTTGGGGACCTCATGGAACTCCCTGGCCAACAACTCACCGTGTGGGGGGAGGGGGGCGGCACCACCAACACTGGGCCTGATATTGCTAGCCAGAGTCTATGGTTTTAAGAAGGTTAAGCTCTTTCCACCTCCCTTTTTCTGGTGGCTGTATCTTGTAAAATGCTAGTCAGAATTTAGGATTTCAATGGGAATGATTCATGTTGCCTTAACTTTTGTATAATTTCCTCTCCAGTCACCCTACACCCTTTCCCTTCAAGATCTCCTCCACCCTCAATATTCTGTTCTCCCCTAACTTGTCAGGTATTTCTCCTCTCCTCTCTCCCCATGTCTTCTCAGTACTGATCTCATTTTAGTTTTATGCACATATTTCTTTTTTTAATTAGATATGAACATATTTGATATAAACAACACATATTGGTATCATCCTTTCCCTCTTCCCTACCTCTTTTCTGAAGAGGCCTTCCTCATTCATTATGCAGGTGAACCCCATAGGGATGGTGGGTCATGTATTATGGAAGGAGAAGCAATGTCTTTGTGCAAAATGTCCAAACTTGTGACTCTAACAATCTTTCCAGCCCCTCTTCCTCAAAATTCCCTGAACCATGCCAGAAGCATTTTAAGTCTACTCAAGTAATGGTCACTTAGAAGCCTCTGTATCTCTGGTTTGGTAGGCATTGAGTGTCCTCAGTGTCTATCTCCATTACCTTTGTGCTGATATCAGATTCACTAAAAAAGCAGCACTCTTGTTCATTTCCCCAATTCCTCTGTGATTTCTGCTGGGGCCAGGGTGGAGTGCACTGGGTCATTTATCTCCTAAGGTCCAGCTCCCACCTGAAAAAGAGAAGCAGATTCTCCAAGGGAGAATGAAGTTACCACCAGATAAATGGGAATAACAATTATTAATTTAGAGGGAATTTAAAGGTTGTAGAATCACTTACAGCCCAAGGTTAATGGAGCTTGACAATGGAAAGCAGAATCATTATCTGGATATGATTCAGACTTGTTTCCCAGTTCCAGATATGGTTTCCTTTCCACTGAGCAGATCCAATCCAATCCAAGAGCACATGGATATATGCCACTACTGTACTTATGTGAGCATCACATCAGGTTGTTTGCTTTTGAGTCACTTAGACTTTGAGTTGTTTGGACAGATGTTGGCCACTTTCCCCTGGTAGCTCATGTAGCACATTTCAGTACTAGATGGGCTGTCTGTGGACTGGCTCTCCTCCAGATTCCAACCAGGTATCTCCATGGTTCATGCTGACAATATATGGTACCTTCAGCAGTAGGGTCTTATCATTAACCTTTGGTGGGTTATCAAGTGCTCTGACAGAAGTCTGGCATGTTTGTTTTGGGAGATCTAGTAGGTCTCTCTGATCAACAGCTCATTCTGGAAGTAAACCATATCCTGGTACAGGAAATCATAGGCCATCATCTCTCCAGGGCCCTTTGATTTAGGCATTCCCCCTAAGACCCTCTCGAGGGTTCCACTTTTTAGTCTGACTTCCAGAATATAGGATCATATCATACCAGTTCAATTTGTGTTCAATTTTGTGCCCCCCCCACAACCCTTCCCCTTCTCCCAAGCCCTACCCTCCCTATTGCCCAGGTCTCAAGATGCTATTCAGGTACATCAGCAAACCAGGCTGATGTAGGTTAGGAACTGCAGATGAGTAAGATCATGCAACAGTTGTCTTTCTGTGATTGTGTGAGTTTATTTAGAATGTTCTGTTCCAAGCTCGACCATTTTTCTACAAATTTCAGTGTGTCTTTTTTTTTTTTTTTCTTACTATGGAGTAGCATTCCTTCATATAGATATACCACATATTGTTTATCCATCCATCCAATGATGGGTACCTGGGTTGATTTCAGGTTTTAGCTATTATAAATTGAGCATCTATAAACATGGTTGAGGAAATATCTCTGAACTGAGATGTGAAGCTTTTAGGGTAAATTTCCAGTAAGGGAATAACAGGTTCTGTTGGCAACTCTATATTCATCCTTTTCAGGAGTCTCCACAGTGATTGTACCACCTTACATTCCCACCAACAGTGAATGAGGGTTCCTATTTCTCCACATCCTCGCCAACAATTTTTTTCATTTGATTTTTTAATGTTTGCTATCCTAACTTGGGTAAGGTGGAATCTCATAGTTATTTTAATTTGCACTTCCCTAATGGTTAGGAATGCTGAGTATTTTCTTAAATGTGTATCATTCATTTGTAATTCTTCCTCTGAGAACTCCCTATTTAGTTCCCTGCCCCACTTTTGGAGTGGGTTTTTGATTTTTTATTGTTTAGTGTTTTGAGTTCCTTGTAGATTCTAGATATTAGGCTTCTTTATATAAGTGGTATAGCTGGCAAAGATTTTCCCCCATTCAGTGAGTAATCTATTGGCTCTACTTATGGTATCTTTGTCCATGGAAAAGCTTTTGAGATTAATGAGGTCCCATTGGTTCAGTGCTTATTTAATTTCCTGAGCTACTGGGGTTTTCTTCAGGAAGTCTTTTCCAAGTCCTATATTGTAAAGAGTGCCTCCTATTTTTTCTTCTAGTAGTTGAAAAGTTTCAGGACTTAGATTAAGGTCTTTAATCCATTTGGACTTGATTTTTGTGTATGGAGAAATGAGTGGGTCTAATTTCATTTTTCTATATATGATCATCCAATTTGTCCAACACCATTTGTTGAAGATGCTGTGTTTTCTCCACTCTACATTATTGGCACCTTTGTCAAAGATCAAATAGCTATAGTTACTTCACATAAGGTCTGGGTCTTCAATACTGTTCCATTGGTCTATGTTTCTGTTTTTATTCCAGTACGATGCTGTTTTTGTCACTATGGATTTATAATACAGCTTTAGATTGGATAAAACCACCAAAGGTGAGGGTTTTTTGCTGAGGATATGTTTGGATATCTGATATCTTCTGCCATTCCATGTCATTTTTGAGATCCGTTTTTTAATCTCTGTGAAGAATGATGCTGGTGATGTCATTGGCATTGCATTAAATCTGTATATTGCTTTTGGTAGAATTACCATTTTCATAATATTAATTCTACCTATCCAAGAGCATGGAAAGATTTTCCATCTTCTCAAGTCCTCCTCTATTTCTTTATTGAGTGTTTTTATGTTTTCATTATATAGGTCTTTCACATCCTTGGTGAGTATTATTCCAAGGTATTTAATTTTTTATTGCTATTGAAAATGGGATGGCCTCACTGATTTCTTTCTCTTTGTATTTGCCTATTGCATGTAAAAAGAAAAACTACAGATATTTGTCCACTGATTTTGGATCCTGCCACTTAGCTGAAGGAATTCATCACCTTTATAAGTTTTGAAATGGAGACTTTCAGGACACTTATAGATAGGGTCATATTATCTGCATACAGCTAACTTGACTTCTTCCTTTCCAATTTTAATCCCTTTTATTTATTTCTCCTGTCTTATTGCTTGGGCTATTATTTATAGTACTATGTTAAAGAGCAGTGGTGAGAGTGGGCACCCCTGTCTTATTCCTGATCACAGTGAGAACTCCTTGAGTTTTTCCCCATTAAGTATTATTTGGGTTTTTGGAGCTTTATATATAGCCTTTATTGTATGGAGATATAAACCCTCCATGCCTATTCTTTCCAGTGTTTTGATCATGAAGTGGTGTTGTATTTTGTCAAAGGCATTCTCTGCATCAATTGAGATGATTATGATTCAGTTTATTTATGTGGTGTATTAATTTGACTGATTTCTGTATGTTAAACCATCCCTGAGATGAAGCCTACTTGATCAAGGTGGATAATGCTTTTGATTTGTTGTTGAATTTGGTTTGCAAGGATTTTGCTCAGGATTTTTGCAACTAAATTCATTAGAGATATTGGCCTATAGTTTTCTTTCCTTGTTACATCTCTGTCTGGTTTTGGTATTAGGGTGATGCTAGCTTCATAAAAAGAGTTGTGGAGGATTCCCCAAACTCTGATTATGTGGAACAGCTTGAGAAAAAAATTGGTTTTAGTTCTTCAGTGAAGGTTTGATAGTGTTCAGTCAGCTGAGAAACCATTCTGTCCTGGACTTTTCTTTACAGGGAAGTTTTTTTTATTAACTTTTCAATATCCATGGATGTGATATGATTGTACAACAGATTCATCTGCTCTGAATTTATTTTGGTAAGTGGTATGGTGTCTAGGAATTAATCCATTTCTTCCAGATTATTTAATTTTGTGGAGTAGAGGTTTTGGAGTATGCTCTGATGATTCTTCCACTTTTATTGATGTCTGTTGTGATCTCTCCTTTTTCTTTTCTAATTTTCTTAATTTGAGACTTTTTCTATTTTTGATTTTTGCTTGATCAATTTGGCTAGAGGTTTGTCAATCTTATTTTTTTTTTTTTTGAAGAACCAGCTCTTCATTTTACTGATTTTTTAACTGTTTATTAGTTTCCAGTTCACTAATTTCTGCTCTGAACTTGATTACTTCTTTCTATCTAGAGCTCTTTGGGTTGAATTCTTTTCTTTTCCAGTGCCTTTAGGTGGACAGTCATGTTATTAATTTGGGATCTCCCTGTCTTTGTAATGAAGGCATTTAGGACTATGAATTTACCCTTATGACTGTATTCCTATGTCCCATAACTTTTATTAGGTTGTGTTTTCATTGTCATTTGATTATAGGAATTTTACAATCTCTTTTTTTATTTTTCCCATGACAATTTCATTGTTTAAAAGTGTGTTGTTTAGTCTCCAGGAGCTGGTGGAGTTCTTGATGTATCTTTTTTTAAATTACAGCTTTAAACATTGTTATCTGACATGATGCAGGAAGTTACTTCAATTTTCCTGATTTGATGAAGGCATGCTTTATGGCCTAGTATATGGTCAATTTTGGAGAAGGTTCTGTGGGCTGCTGAGGAGAATGTATATTCGGTTGAGATTGGGTGGAAAGTTCTGTAGATATCTGTTAGGGATAATTGATCTATGATGTTTTTGAGCTCTGTTATTTCCCTGTTGATTTTCTGCTTGGATGATCTGTCTATTAATGACAGTGGAACATTGAAGTCTCCAACTATGATGGTGTTGGTGTTTATTTCTGTTATACTGTTGAGTAAATTTTGTTTGATAAACTGTGGTGCACCTGTGTTTGGTGCATATATATATATTTATGATTGTGATGTGCTCATATTGGATCATTCCTTAGATAGGTAGGAAGTGGCCTTCTTTGTCCTTTTTGATTACTTTTGGTGTAAATTCTATTTTTTTCAGATATTAATATAGCAATACCCACTTTGTTAAAATTTTAATTTGCTTAGAATATCATTTTCCTACCTTTCACCCTGAGGAGGTGTCTATCTTTAGTGGTGAGGTGGGATTCTTGAAGACAACAGATAGAAGGGTCCAGGGTTTTTTGTTTGTTTGTTTGTTTGTTTGTTTGTTTGTTTGTTTGTTTTCAAGGTAGGGTCCCACTCTAGCTCAGGCTGACCTAGAATTCACTCTGTAGTCTCAGGCTGGCCTTGAACTCACAGTGATCCTCCTATCTCTGCCTCCCAAGTGCTGGGATTAAAGGCGTGCACCACCACGCCTGGCATGGTCCAGTTTTTGATCCATCCTGATAACCTGTGTCTTTTGATGGTTAAGACCATTAATATTTAAGGTTATTACTGTGAAGTTTGAATTAATCCCTACCATGATGAGGTGCTTTATGGGGTTGGGTGCTTTCTTGTGTTTTGCACTGTTTTGAGCAAGGTCTATTTTGGTTAATGTGATCCTCTTGTTGGCTCCTGAGATTGGTTGTTAGACTGTTGTGTGGAGTATTCCCTCAAGTATTCTCTGTAGGTTTTGCTTTGTGTTCATATAATCATAGAGTTGAATTTTTTTTTTCATGTTAAGTTTTTCTTTCACCATCTATTATAAGGAATACTTTTGTTCAATAGAGTAGCTTGGGTTGGTAGCACTAATTTTTCAGACTTTGAAGTGTTCCATTCCAGGCCCTTCTGGCTTTCAGGGTTTCCATTAAGAAATCAGATGTAATTCTGATGCGAATGACTGAATGTTGTGAATTGTTTCTCTCTTGCTGATTTTTAACACTCTCTCTCTGTTTTCATTGTTAAGAGTTTTAACTATGATGTGTCTTGGGGAGTTTCTTCTTTGATCCTGTCTGTTTGGTGTTCTGTGGGCTTCTTGTATATGGATAGGCCTCTCTTTTGAGAGATTCAGAAATTTTTCTTTAATAATTTTGTTGAATATGGTCTCTATTCCTCTGGCCTGGGTTTCCTCTCCTTTTGGTATACCCATGATCTAGATGATTGGTCATTTTAGGGTGTCCCACAGTTCCTTCATATTCTGTTCACTTGATTTGTTTGTTTTTGTTTTGTTTTATTTTTCAAGGTAGGGTCTCACTTTAGCTCAGGCTGACCTAGAATTCACTATGTCTCAGGGCAGCCTCAAACTCACAGCAATCTTCCTACCTCTGCCTCCCAAGTGCTGGTATTAAAGGTGTGTGCCACCAGGCCTAGCCCACTTGATTTTTGAACAAAGCAAAATTTTTGGCCTCCTGGTCAATTTCTTATGTCTTGTTTTCCAGGTCAGAGGTTCTGTCTTCCATACAAGTAACTCTGTTAGTGACAGGTTCTAGAGAGGTTTTTATAATTTCCATTTGATTTTTGTTTTCTGTTGTGTTATTTTTCATTGTATCCATCTCATCTATGGAGTACAATTTCAATTTGGGTTCTGATTTTCTTGATGCTTCCTGCAGTTCATTCTGGCATTTGATCAAGTCTTCATTAAGCTTAATCAACTGGTTGTTGAGATCTTCCATTTCTTGACTTACCTTCATATTTCTTTGAAGGGTTCTAACATTTTCTTCAATCAAGTTAAGCCTACTGTCAAAAGCTGAATACTCTAGAATGTAATCCTACTGTCAAAAGCTGAATGCTCTAGGATGCAATTCTGTTCAATTTCATTGACACAATTGTTGGTTCTTTGATGGTTTGCTTTCAGTTCAGTGATTTTTGTTTTGGTGTTTTTGTTTTGTTTTGGTTTGGTTTTTTTTGATCAGGGTCTCATTGGTTGTTGTGTTTTCCTTTTGGGAATGAGTTTCCATGATTTTGGTATAATTTCATTGGAAGCTTCCATTGTGAGACTAGGCATCCTTAATGAAGATCTCTCAGTTTTCCCACTTTCAATGTTTTTTGTTGTTGTTGTTGTTTTTTCTTTTTTTGCATTGTTGTCCACCCATTTTAGGAAGACTATTTTATTAAGGAATAAGCAAATTTATATTCTTTGGCCTGGGCACCCTCTGACTCAGGTGAACAGGGATGTTAGTACCCACTGACCAGTCCGGATACCAGAGCAAAAGGCCTGATTCCACAGCTCACACAGGGACCAGACCTCTCCAAGTAAGGCACAAAGGGATTTACCAGGACCAGGGGACTTGGAGGAGCAAGGAAATAGAGATCTGACATACTTACTCCATGTTGTGCCTTCCAGCACACAGACTGGATTAGGGAACTTGGACCAGGGAACTGGGAGGAGCCAGGAAACATGTGCCTGGCCTACTCACTCCAGACCACTGCACTCACCCTGCACAGTGTCTTAGCAGGGAATTAAGACTGGGGAAGTGGTAGAAGCCTGGAAAATGGGGTCTTACCTACTCATTCCAGACTGCTGTGCCTCGAGTGCAGGGAACTCAGACTGGGAGGTAGGATGGGCCCAGAAAGAGGGGTCTGGCCTTTATGCCCATATTTCTGATGCTTACTCCCATTTGGACTTATCCCTAATTTATCCCAGTTAGGAACTGCAAATGAGAGAATACAGGTGGTGTTTGTCTTTTTGTGCCTGTGTGACCTTGCTTAGAATTATTTTTTCCCAATTCCCTCCAATTACTGGTAATTTTTATTGTTTCATTTTTCCTTCCTTCTTCATTATCAATTCATCAGTTGATGGGCATATGGGCTGATTCCAGTTCCCAACTATGGCAAATTGAGCATTCACAAACATGGCTAAGCAAGTGTCTCTGTATTAAAGAGAGGAGTCTTTAGGGTACATGCCCAGAAGTGGTATTTCTGGAATCATAATAAATCTATTTCCAACTTTTTCAGGAGTCTCAATATTTATTTCCATAGTGGGTGTGCAAGTTTGTACTTCTACCAGCAGTGGGTAAGGGTTACTCTTTCCCCACAGCCTCACCAACATTAATTGTCATTCAGCTTTTTTTTTTTAATTTTTTTTAATTAATTAATTAATTTATTTGAGAGCGACAGACACAGAGAGAAAGACAGATAGAGGGAGAGAGAGAGCATGGGCGTGCCAGGGCTTCCAGCCTCTGCAAACGAACTCCAGACATGTGCGCCCCCTTGTGCATCTGGCTAACGTGGGACCTGGGGAATCAAGCCTTGAACCGGGGTCCTTAGGCTTCACAGGCAAGCGCTTAACCGCTAAGCCATCTCTCCAGCCTGTCATTCAGCTTTTTGATGGATGCCATCCTGATTGGAATGAGAAAGATTCTCAGAGTTGTTTTAGTTTGCAATTCTCTCATAAGTAAAGACGTTGAACATCTTCTTAAATCTGTAATGGTCATTTGTACTTCTTCCTTTGTGAATTCTCTATTCAGAGCTCTACCTCATTTTTGAATAGGTTGGTTTTGTTTTGTTTTGTTTCTACTGCTTAGTTTTTTGAGTTCTTTGTAAACTTTTGATATTAGACCTTTGTCAGAGGTATAACTGATGAATATTTTCTCTTATTGCAATTTATTGACTCTGTTGATAGCTTGTGTTTCTGTACAGTAGTTTTTAAGTTTCAATAAGTCCCAGTAGTCAAGTGTTGATCTAATTTTCTGCACTACTATGGTCTTATCTAGGAAATCTTTCCTATGTCTATATCATAGAAAAAAGTAAATAAAAATTCATATGGAATAGAAGAAGACCTTGGATATCCAAGCACATCCTCAGCACAAGAAACACCTCTGGAGGCATCACTATACCTGATATAAACCTATATTACAAAGCCATAGTAACAAAAACAACATGGTACTGGCATAAAAACAGAATTATAGACCAATGGAATGGAATAGAGAATCCAGACTTTGGATCAAAACTATAGCTACTTGGTATTTGACAGTCCCTAACAATGTAGACTGGAAAAAAGAGCATCTTCAACAAATGGTGCTGGAAAAACTGGATAACCATATGCAGGAAAATGAAACTAGATCCACACATCTCGCCACACACAAAAATCAAGTTCAAATGGATCAAAGACCTCAATATAAGACCAGAAACTCTGCTACTACTGAAAGAAAAAAACAGAGGAAATTTCCACAATATATGAGACTCCTGTAAAGGATGAATATAGAATTAAAAACAGACCCAGTTATTGCCTTACTGTGCATTTACTCTAAAAGCTCCATGCCTCAGTTCAGAGAGATTTGTTCATACATGACAATATCTGCTCAATTCATAATAGCTAAGAACTGGAATCAACCCATATGTCCATCATTAAATGAATAGATAACCAAGATGTGTTATATCTACATAATGGAATTCTGCACAGCAGTAAGAAAAAATGACAAAATGAAATTTGAAGAAAAATAGTCAAACTTGGAACTGATCATTCTCAGTGAATTCACCCAATCACAGAAAGACAACCATAATGCACAACCCACAATCCCCCTGGAGATAACTGGCATCCCCAACAAGGAGGGTCCCTTCTCAGGGGAGAGTACAGGGATGAGGGTAAGGATGGTACCAACATGTGCTGTTTACACACTGAGTATGTACATAACTAATAAAGGAAAATGTTAAAAAAGATATATCTTGAAATCAGGTATGGTGATACCTCCAGATGTATTGCTTTGGTTGAGGATACTTTTGGCTATCCAAGGCCTTCTGTTCTTTCATATGAATTTTGAGACTATTTTTCTATCTCTGTGAAGAATGTTGCTGGGATTTTTTTTATTGGGATTGCATTGGATCTATAATAGTCCTGGTATGATGGAAAATTTTCACAATATTAATTCCTCCAATCCATAAGTATGGGAGATCTTTTCATTTTCTTGTACTCCCCCCCCCCCCCAGATTTTTTCCTCAGTGTTTCATTGTACAGGTTTTCACTATACAAGTCTTTATTCTCTGGTTAATGATATCCCAAGGTATTTAATTTTTGTGGCTATTGAAAGTAAGTTAGCATCACTTATTTCTTTCTCCATATGTTGATCTTTAGTGTATAGGAAGGCTATTGGGTTTTGTGTGTTGATTTTGGATCCTACCACTTTACTAAAAGAATTTATCACTTTTAATTTTTTGGTGGAATCTTTATATATAAAATCATATAATCTGCAAATAGGGCTAGTTTGAGTTCTTCCTTACCATTTTGTATACCTTTTATTTATTTGTCTTATTTCTTGAGCTAAAACTTCACGTACTATGTTGAAAAGCAATGGTGAGCATGGGCATCCCTGTCTTGTTCTAGACCTTAATGGGAACACTTCATGTTCTTCCCATACAGTGTGATCTGGGACTTATATACTTTTTAAGTAGCCTTCATTATGTTAATATATGGTCCCTCCACACTGTCTCTCCAGTGTTTTGATCATGAAGGGGTATTGTATTTTTTCAAAGGCCCTTTCTGTATCTATTGAAGTAATCACGTGATTCTTGTGTTTAAGTTAATTTATGTGGTGAATTACATTAACTGATATTCGTATGTTGAAACATCCCTGAATCCCTGAGATGAAAACTACTTGATCATGAGGTGAGTGATGCTTTTGAAGCATTCTTGAATTTGGTGAGGCTTTCTTGGGGACCTTTTATGACGTTTCTTGAATGTGGTGGATTGATGCTGGTGTTCCCCCATAAATTTAGGTGTCCTGAATGCTAGTTTGCCAGATGATGGCAATTTAGGAATTAAAGCCTCCTGGAAGGAGTGTATTTTGGGGGGCAGGCTTGTGGTTTTTTTTTTAATTTATTAGTTTTTTTTTTCATCAAATACAGGCAGTTTGTTTAGGCTCATCTATGATCTATCCCCTCCCATTAGACCCTCCTTGTTGATGTAAATGGGTCATGCATTGTGGAGTTAGTCCCCAGTTATTGGTATGCTAAATGTCTCTGCATATCATGACCCAACATGTGACTCTGACATTCTTTCCACCCCCTCTTCCACAAAATTTCCCTGAGCCATGTTGGGTTCATTTTTGGTCTGCTTCAGTGCTGAGGTGTTGGGGGCCTCTGAGGCTCTGGCTCTCTGATTTGGTAGGAGTTGATTTTTCTCTGCGTTGGTCTCCTTCCCCTTTGTGCTGGTATCTGGTTCACAGGAAAATATCACCCTTGCTTGTTTCACCAATTGTCCTTAGTTTCAGTTGAGCCCCTTTTGAGGTATGTTGGGGCAGCTCTCTCCATAGGATCTGCATCTATCTGAAAAAGAGAAGCAGATTCTCCAACGGAGAGTAAGTTAGCACCCAGAAAATTGAAATAACACTTACTTTTTTGGTAGACAGATTGATAGGTGTAGGCCCTCTTGTATGTCTTGATTGATGATAGCTTGATATTGTAGAGTGGGCTTCTGTTTGGGTATGGTTCTGACTTGTTTCCCAGTTCCAGCTATGGGTCTAGTACCACTGAGTGGATCAGTTAGGCAAATCAAGAGTAGTTGGTTCCTCACCATGGCTGTGTGCCACTATTGCACTTGTGTGGGCATCACATCAGGTTATTTGTTGCTAATTAGATTAGACAATGAGTTGCTTGGACAGATATTGGTCATTTCTCCCAGTCGCCCATGTAGTGCCTTCTGGCACTAGACACACTGAATGTCTGGGGACTGACTCTCTCCTGGCTTCCAGCCATGCCATTCGATTTTGCGTATCAGTTGCATGTGGAGTCTTCAGCAATAGGGTCTTACCACTGGCCTTTGGTGGGTCATCAAGTACTCTGACAGAAGTCTGTCATTGTTTTGGGAAACCTTGTAGGTTTCTCTGATCAAAAGCTCATTGTGGATGGTAGCTCCAAGCTGGAAGTGGGGGTTACAGGCCAGTGCCCACTAATAAATTGAGGAATAACATAACTAATATACAAGAGTTAGAGAGGAGAGAGATAGAGGGGAGAGGGAGGGAGGGAAGATGTGGAAGATTTAGGTTAGTTTTGATCCTACCCTCTCCAGTGTCTTGTGGTTCTGGTGTTTCCTGTAAAGGTCTAGTAAAGGTTCAGCTATTTGGTCTGACTTTTAGGAAGTATAATTTTATGGTACCAATGCCGTTTGGGTCCAGATTACAGTTTTCCACCCTTTGATGCCATCCCTGCCCTCCCTTCCTATTGTCTAGTCCATGAGGTGCTTGCTGAGTATGTAAGGTATCTTGGGTAGATTCAGGTTAGGTGTTGTAGATGAGTGAGACTATGTGTCGATTTTTTTTCTATGATTGGGTAAGTTCACTGAGAATGATCTGTTCCAGGTTCAACCATTTTTCCTCAAATTTCTTTGTGTCATTTTTTCTTACTGCTGTATAGAATTCCATTGTGTAGATATACCACATCTTTGTTATCCATTCTTCTAATGATGGACATCTGGGTTGATTCCAGCTTTTAGCTATTACGAATTGAGCCGCTACAAACATGGTTGAGCAAATCTCTCTGGCCTTTCGTTTGAAGGTTTTAGGGTAGATGTCCAGTAAGGGTATTACTGGGTCTCTTGGTATTTCTAAAGTCAGCTTTTTTAGGAGTCTCTATAATGCTTTCCAGAGTGGTTGTACCATCCTGCATTCCCACCAACAGTGAATGAGTGTCCCTGCTTCTCCACATCCTCACCAGCATTGATTTTCATTTGACTTTTTGATGTTGGCTGTCCTTATTGGGGTAAGGTGGAATCTCATAGTTGTTTATTAGCATTTCTCTGATGATTAGGGATGATGAACATTTTCTTAAGTGTGTGTTTGCCATTTGTATTTCTTCCTCTGAAAATTGCCTGTTCAACTCTGCACCCCATTTTGTGAGTGGGGTATTTGTCTTCTTATTGTTTAGACTTTTGAGTTCTTTGTAAATTCTAGAAATAAGGCCTCTATCAGTTGGATAACCTGCAAATATTTTCTCCCACTCTGTGGGTATTCTATTGGCTTTGCTTATTATAGGCTTGTCTATAAAGAAACTCTTCAGTTTCAGATGATCCCATTGGTTGAGTGACTGTTTAAGAACTTAAACCAATGGTGTTTTGTTCAGGAAGTCTTTTTCCATTCCTATATCATGGAAAGTACTTCCTAAATTTTCTTCCAGTAGTATTCAAGTTTCTGGTCTTATGTTGAGGTCTTTGATCCATTTGGATTTGAGTGTAGTGCATGGTGAAATGTGTGGATCAAGTTTTGGTTTCCTGCATGTGGTTATCCAGTTTGTCCAGCACCATTTGTTGAAGATGCTATCTTTTTTCCAGCCTATATTGTTTGGACCTTTGTCGAATATCAAGTAGCTATAGTTGCTGGACCCAAAATCCAGGTCCTCAAGTCTATTCCATTGGTCTATACTCCTGTTTTGATGCCAATACCATGCTGTTTTTATTACTATGGCTTTGTAGTATAGCTTTACATTAGGTATGGTGATGCCACCAGAGGTATTTCTTTTGCTGAGGATATGTTTGGATATGCGAGGCCTTCTGCCTTTCCATATGAAATTTGAGATCATTTTTTCTATCTCTGTGAAGAACACTGTAGGGATTTTAATTGTAATTGCATTAAATATATATATTGCCTTTGGTATGATTGCCATCTTCACAATGTTAATTCTGCCTATCCAGAAGCATGGGAGGTCTTTCCATCTTCTCAAGTCCTCCTCAATTTCTTTTTTGAGAGTTTTTATATTTTCATTGTATAGATCTCTTACTTCCTTGTTAATGTTATTCCAAGGTATTTTATTTTGTTGTTGCTATTGAAAATGGGACTATGTCCTTTATTTTTTTTTCTGTGTCTTTGTCATTTGCATACAGAAATGCTACCGATTTTTGTGCATTGATTTTGTATCCTGCTACTTTGCTATAGGAGTTAATCACCTTCAGGAGTTTTGGGATGGAGTGCCTCGGGTCTCTTACACATACAATCATGTCATCAGCGAATAGCGCTAACTTAACTTCTTCCTTTCCAAATGGTATCCCTTTTATTTCCTTCTCCTGTCTTATTGCTTGAGCTAGGACTTCCAGAACTATATTGAAAAGCAGAGGTGAGAGAGGACATCCATGTCTTGTTCCTGATCTCAATGGGAATTCCTCCAATCTCTCTCCATTAAGTATTATTTGGGCCTTTGGAGCTTTGTATATTGCCTTTATTATGTTAAGATGTGGACCGGCCATGCCGATTCTCTCCAATGTTTTGATCATGAAGTGATGTTGTATCTTGTCAAAGGCCTTTTCTGCATCTATAGAAATGGTCATGTGGTTTTTATGTTTAAGCTTGTTTATGTGGTGAATTACATTGACAGATTTTCGTATGTTGAACCACCCTTGTGTTCCTGGGATAAAATCCCACTTGGTCAAGGTGGATAATGCTTTTGATGTGTTGTTGGATTCGGTTTGCGAGTATTTTGTTGACGATCTTTGCATCTATGTTCATTAGGGAAATATGCCAGTAGTTTTCTTTTCTTGTGGCATCTCTGCCTGTTTTTGGGATTAGGGTGATACTAGTTTCATAGAAGGAGTTGGGTAGCTTTCCCTGTTCTTCAATGGTGTGGCACAGTTTTAGAAAGATTGGTTTGAGTTCTTCCATGAAGGTTTGATAAAATTCGGCTGGGAATCCATCTGGTCCTGGACTCTTCTTTTTTGGGAGTTTTTTTTATTACTTTTTCAATCTCCGTGACTGTGATGGGTTCATTGAGGTGATTAATATGCTCTGAGTTTAGCTTTGGTAGATGATATGCATCCGGGAATTTATCCATCTCCTCCACATTTTCCAGTTTTGTGGAGTAGAGGTTTTTGAAATAAGTCCTGATGATTCTGCCGATTTCACTCATGTCTGTTGTGATCTCTCCTTTTTCATTCTGAATTTTGTTAATTGGAGTCTCTCCTTTTTTTGCTTGATCAAATTGGCCAGAGGTTTGTCAATCTTGTTTATTTTTTCAAAGAACCAGCTCTTTGTTTTGTCAATTGCCTTGTTTCCTTGGTTTCCAATTCATTAATTTCTGCTCTGATTTTAATTATTTCTTTCCTTCTGGAGCCCCTTGGATTGGATTTTTCTTGTTTTTCCAGTGCCTTTGGGTGGATGGTTAGGCTATTGATTTGGGGATCTTTCTGTCTTTTTTATGAAGGCATTGAGTGCTATGAATTTTCCCCTGAGGACTGCCTTCATTGTGTCCCATAAGTTTTGGTATGATGTGTTCTCATTGTCATTCCCTTCCAGGAATTTTGCAATTTCATTTATTATTTCATCCACTATCCATTTATTGTTTAAGTGTGTGCTATTCAGTTTCCAGTTGCCCCTGGGGTTCTTGTGGGTTTTTTTGTTGTTGATTTCTAGGAATATAGCATTATGATCTGATATCATTCAGGGAATGATGTTGATTTTCCTAAATATGAGGAGGCAGTCTTTGTGACCCAGTATGTGGCCTATTTTAGAGAATGTTCCATGGGCCACTGAGAAGAATGTGTAGTCTGTGGATTTGGGGTGGAAAGTTCTGTAGATGTCTGTTAGGTCTAAGTGCTCAGGCTTGTGGTTTTTATAGCCAGCTTCCTGTTGCCAGTGTTTGGCATAGTCTCCTGTTGCTGTTGTCCACCTGATGTTGGTCAGGAGATGATGTCCACCCTCTGCTCATGCCATCTTTTTCCCCTGCCATCATGGAGCTTCCCCTCAAGCCTATAGACCACAACAATCCCTTTTTCTCCCACAAGCTACTCTTGATCGAGTTTTTCTGCCAGCAATGCAAACCTGACTGCAACATTGCATTTCTATTTTTTTATTATTATTATTTATTTATTTGAGAGCGACAGACACAGAGAGAAAGACAGATAGAGGGAGAGAGAGAGAATGGGCGCGCCAGGGCTTCCAGCCTCTGCAAACGAACTCCAGACGCGTGCACCCCCTTGTGCATCTGGCTAACGTGGGACCTGGGGAACCGAGCCTCGAACCGGGGTCCTTAGGCTTCACAGGCAAGCGCTTAACCACTAAGCCATCTCTCCAGCCCACATTTCTATTTTTTGTTGTGTTTTTCTTTAGCACATTCATCTATTGTGTGAATTCTGTTTTCATTTCTTTCTTTTTTCTTTTTAGTAGGGTTTCACTCTAGCCCAGGTTGACCTGGAACTCACTATGTATTCTCAGGGTAGCCTCGAACTTTCAGCAATACCCCTACCTCTGCCTCCCAAGTGCTGGGATTAAAGGTGTGCACCACCACACCCAGCATCCATTTTCATTTCTTGATTTGACCTTTTTATTGTATCTTGTAATTTATTCCTGCATTTCAGTATGTCCTTGTTGAGCTTGTTCCATTGGGTCATGAGCTCATTTACTTGTTAGTTCTCCTCAAATTCTAGCTCTTTAGCTTTCCGTTCTTTTTTTTTTTTTTTTTAATTGTCTTCTATTTCATTAAGCCTAATTTTCTTTGGTTTCCTTCAGCCACTTATTGAGATATTCTTGTTGAGGATCTTCCATTTTTTTCATCTATCCTTTGAGTTCTTCTTGTTGTCTTTCTTCTGATTTATTGAACCAACTTTTCATATGTATTTTAAATTCCTTTTGCTGATTTTCTTCTGCTTCCTTCAGCCATTCTTGGAGTTCCTGCTTGATTACTCTTTGTTCTGTTTCTTCCCATTCAATAAACTGTTTGTCCATGGTGTCATAAGTTTGTTTAAAACATTTGTTGAGATGTCATTCTGAGCTTTTATTTATTGGGTGTCCTCTAAGCTTACATTGGAGGCTTCCATTGTAGGAGTAGGTCATCTTGGTGAGGATCCCTTTGCTAAGTGTTGTTCGTTGTTTACTTTGTATTGGGGTCTGCCCATCTTGAATTCAGTAGTCTCACTGAGGATGCAGCAATAGAAGCACTTGTATAGCTTTGTTTTGGTCAGCCTGCTCTAAATTGTTCCAGGTTGGTGTGGGACTGAAGACTGTCCACTGGATTGGGATGGGGGCACTTGAGCCTGAACAGGGTCTAACTTGAGTGTGTCTCCTCTGGGCAATTCTGACTAAGACCTTGAGAGCACCTCAAGCTCAGCCCTGTCTCACAATGCTCATAATGGTGTGTAGCTCAGGACTGTTCCTAGCCGCTTTGAGCAAGCCTTTCCCTCCCAAGCCGTTTTTTTGTTTTGTTTTGTTTTTTGTTTTTTGTTTTGTTTTATTTTCTTTTGTTTCAAGGTAGGGTCTCACTCTCGCACAAGTGACATGGAATTCACTGTGTAGTCTCCGGCTAACCTTGAACTCATGGCAATCCTCCTACCTCTGCCCCCTAGTGCTGGGAGTAAATGCATGTACCATCACACCTGGCTGCTCCAAAGATTTTATCAATCCCAATACTGTCCAAAGTCCAAGGTCTCAACTTAAACTCAAGACAGTTTCTTCACTGTAATTCTGTAAAGTTAAAATGCAATCTAAATACACATAGTGACACAGAATAAACATTTACACTACAAAAGATGGTATGGGGCATATCAAGGAAAGATTAAACCAATGCAAGATCTAAAACAAACAGGGAAAACATCAAATCCTGTAGTTACATATGTGGCATATAGGACCCATAACAGTCTGTGGGGTTCCAATTCTACCCCTCCAGCCGGGATGCCCACAACCCAGGGAAAACTCTATCTGGAGTCAGCATCTCTCCTTGGCAGCTGTCACAAAACCCTGGTATCTCCAAAATCCCAAGTTTCTATTACAAACCACAGTTCTATTCTACAGCCTTTCATGGTCTCTATTCAGACATTATGACTACTCCACGTTTCCCAGTGACCATCTCCAAAATAGCATGCTGCAATTCCAATGATTTTCTCATTCTTGCATTTGTTATACTTCCATAGTACCAAGTGAGCTAACAAATTTGTAAATCCAATGGGAAATAAATCCAATTTTTATAGAGTAAGAAAACTACTTAATCAGTCTTCCTACTGTTCTAATGTAGAACAGTGGGTCAATATCAATGGTGGTAACCTTGCAAACAATTGCCGTTGAAGCAGGGTACAGTTTCCAGCCAAAAAGTTTTTATTTCTTTCTGTACAGTATCATTCTGTTCTATGTTCTACCATTATTTTTATATTTAGCTTTGCTTAAGTTATCAGGATATGGGAAGTGCAGAACCAACCACTCACACAAACAAGCCACCTCTAGCCCAGTCTGTACAATTTTTTGGTTTTCAACGTAGGGTCTCATCTAGTCCAGGCTGACCTAGAATTCACTATTTAGTCTCAGGGTGGCCTCAAACTCACGGTGAGCCTCCTACTTATGCCTCCCAAGTGCTGGGATTAAAGGCGTGCACCACCACACCTGGCTTGCATTTAGTTTTTATAGCTCTCACAATGGTCCATCAAGCCCTGAAAGGTGTCTCTCAGTCCAAGGATTCAAATCCTTCCATATTCCTCCTGAAAATTAGTTCCAAAAGACCTAAAGCCACACACTCAGTTTTGTAGCAATACTGACCCCCACATCTAATACCAATTTTGTGTCCTAGTTACCTTTGCATTGCTAGGACAAAGCACCTCACCAAAAGCAGCTGACAGGAGCAAAGGTTTTAGGTTCTGCATTGGAGCATGCCTCTGGTAGAGCAGGTTTGCTTCCCACTTTGATATTTTACAGTTTCTTTCCCTCATCTGTCACTCATGAGTGTCTATTTGGAATTTCATGGTTGTGGTTAGAGATGTGATGAGGCAAGTGTCCCTCTGCTGGAGGCATCATATTTAGACAAGACAAGCAAGAAAAGTTAATGAAGCCATTACCATACGTGCCATGGCAAAAACTTCTGGTTTCCACTTTGTGTGGCTATGCATCCAATATCCACATGATAATTTTTGTCTGAAAATGTAAACCAAGAGAGATGCATGTGTATATGTATTTTTACTGTGATGGGGTACTCAGATTTTAGCTACTACTCCATCTAACTTGATGTATACTAGGCACTTTGCTAAGAGTTGCAAAAATCAGTGTACACAGCCTAATCTCATTGCACATGATGGAGACCTGACTTCAATGGAAGTTTAACACCCTATCTATCGTGCAGAGCAATATATAGAACATCTGCACTATATCCAGCTTCCAATAGCATGATTAGCATGTTTTCTCACCCAGGTTTCAGCCTTACTGCTCCAACTACTAGCAGATATTTACCACTTGGTACAAAACCTTGCCATTTCCTATGATTCCATCCCCAGTTCCTATCAGTTGCTTTGTGAGTTTATATGACAGTCTGCATCCCATGAGGTACAGAGATGGAGTATTTTGTGTATTTGGACATGTCAAATTTTTCCTGGGCTCAAATGCAGATTCAAATCTCCTATTATCCTTTATGCAAAGTTCAGCCAAGAAAGGGAGAAATGTTTACTGTGAGTTATTCAATTGCACAAATCCATGGGAAATTATTAGGAAATCAATGATCATCATCTTTGTCTTTCCTAATCTGAAACATGTATTTGTACTCTATAAAAAAATTACGGAAGCTGGTAAGATGGCTTTGCAGTTAAGAATACTTATTGCACAAATTTGAAGGCTTGAGAGAGTCTTAGAGCATCCAAGTTTAAATCCCATGGACACACATAGGCATGGCCAACACATGTCTTTACTCCAGTCCTGCAGAGAGCAGAGACTGGAGAATTGCTGGGGTTTGAGGAAACCCACAGCTCTGCATGGAGATAAAAGCTCTATCTCAAGACAATATAGTAGAGGAAGAACATACAACATACTCCTCTGCCCTCAGTAGGCACGTGCATCTGCACTTGCAAGTGTATACACCACACACACACACACACACTACATGCGTATGCACATGCACAAAAAATAGCTTTAAATTACTAGTGTGGATGGAAGGATGGCTTAGCAGTTAAGTCATTTGGCTGCAAAGCCAAAGGACCTTGGTTCAATTCCCCAGGACCCACGTAAGCCAGATGCACAAGGGGTTGCATGTGTCTGGAGTTCATTTGCAGTGTCAGGAGGCCCTGGCGTGCCCATTCTCTCTCTCTCTCTCCCTACCTCATCCTGTCTCCAACTCTTCCTCTCTCTCTCTCTCAAAATAAATAAGTAAAAATTTAAAAAATATTTTAAAAATAAAAATAAATAAATTACTAGTGTGTGATTCACATATCAGAGGGAAAAGTCGAGGCGGCTTAAACACAAGATAAAATGCAACATGCTTGTATTTGAATTAATCTAATCATGTTTCCATATCTTTAACTTTCTTATTTTTTCCAAACTAACTAAAATAGGCTTAGTCCCTTTTAAGGAAAAAGACTTCCCTCTATGTGATCCTCACTCAGTACTATTTCATAAGGGGATACTCTTTCCTTCTTGGATATTATGTATAATTGGGTTTACAAAGCACTAAACATGCTTCAAGATTAACAAAATGCTCTGGGTGAAGCTCTGCTGTGAGGTGCATATGACTGCATCCTTCACTAAAGCAAACAGGAGAAGCAGGCATCTATGTGTAAACATAAAGCCCAGCCAGGGAGTATCACTACTACCCAAGTGGGTTTGTACAGTGCCATGGAGTCTGCATTGTGCCAAAGGCAGCACTTACTCTATGACTGTAATTGGCTTGACTATAACAGAAGAAATTTCCCTTCATTTTTTGGCCATTTCTTTACCTAAGATACATTCATTCCTCATTTAGTTTAGAAACAAAAGATATACAAAGGGCTTCCAAAAATAGTCTGCTGCCATTTTGTACTCATGGGGTCCTAGGTAGATGAATGACCCTCATACTTAACCCTTTTGCTAGAACATGCCATTATTATTATTTGTTTTTGGTGTGTGTGTGTGTGTAAGAGAGAGAGAGAGAAGAGAGAGAGAATGGTTTTATGTATGTTAGCATATGGACACATGTATTATGTGCATATATATGGAGGTCAGAGGTTGGTATTGAGTGTCTTCCTCAATCTCTCCCCAATTTGTTTACTGAGGCAGGTTCTCTCAAACCCAAACTCATTGATTCAGCTTGCCTAGCTAGAATCTTGTCCCATGAATATTCTGGTCTCTGCTTCCAGTGCTCAGGGATTATAGGCATGTGCCACCATGCCCATTATGTGGGTTCAAAGGATTATAACCTAAATCCTCACATTTGTATAGTAAGTGCTTTATCCACTGATCCATCTCCCCTGTCCCCAAATACGAAAATCATGAAAGGATTTGAGTGTGTACAAGTCAACACACCAACAAGCATGTCCTTTGAACCAGATCCTGAGATGAGTCTGCAAAGAAGAGGGAACACTCCACCTACAGAAAGTTAGCAGCCTCTCTGCAGCTCAGTATGCAATCTTTCATGAGGGAAGGTAAAGAAAAGATAACAAAGAAGCCCCTGGGCTAGAAATGTACATCAGTTGGTAGAGTGCTTGCCTAGCATAAAAAGCCCTGTCTTCAATCCCTGGGACCATATAAACTAGGCATGGAAGTGCACATCTATGATCCCAACAGTCAGGAAGATCTGAAGTCTAAGGTCATCCTCAGCTATATAGCAAATTCAAGGCAGACCTGGGCTATATGAGACCCTTTCTCCAAATACATATGTCTATTTTTTGGAAACACATATATATGCCCATGCTAGAAAAGACAAATATTGCATGCTTTCTCTCATATATAAATCCTAGACTATGTGTATGCACATAAAATCATTTCCTATGTATGTCATAAAAATAAAATTGGGAATATCTGAGAAAAGGTAGTGGATTAGCAGGAGGAGACAGAAAAACAGAAGGGTATAGGGAATAAAGAATGTGGTCTGAGCCAGCCTTGGGAGGTGTATAAGTCTTGATCACTTTAAGTTCCTAATAGAACAGTGGATCAAAGGCATCCAGAAACAATGAGAAGTCAGTTATCCAGGCCTCTGAGAAGTGAGTCGGATAGTGAGGTCTTGCACCCAGAAGGAGCCTGTGTAGCTGTCTTTATTGCACTAATGGGAGAGGCTCTGTGTCTAGCTTCCCTCCTCTCATCTCATCTTAAGAAAACAGTAGAGCCACCTGGGTAAGTTGAGCTCTCCTCCAGCTGGCACAGTCATTAGTGGCTATGACTCTGCTCTGAGCATATGTAGCCTTCAGAGTCTCAACCTCTAGATTGATGTGTCATCAACTCCACACAAACACTCTCAAATAATAAGAGGACCTACTGATGCCATTCAAGATTTGAAGTCAGAAAAACCAGAGTCAAGCTAACCTAGGTCTAACACTTCAACTTCAAGCTCATGTCTGGCCCCTAGGACTTAGGCTGCCCTGGGTCTCTGACTCCCCAGCATCAATCTTGGCTCTTAGCAGGCATTTAATGGCAGTAGTTGTACAAATGTTCTGAATAAGCAGGTGTAAACTTAGCATTCACAGGGAATTAGTGTACTGTAAAATAAGTATCACATGTGTTTGACAAATTATTAAATCAGACTAAAATCAATGGTGAAAGAAATTTCATCTAATTGTGCTCTGGTAACATGCTTTCCAAGATTGCTATTTTTAGGGCTCAGGAGGCCCAGCACCTAGGTTTTCAAAGGCATCCACAACTCATGTGGCTCCAGAGTTTGAGGATCAGAATAATTAAGCTTCCATCAACTCTGCTATGAGTTTTTGTAGCAACTGGAAGAGAAAAGGACACATATCTGTCCCTGTAACTAATCATGCTGGGATGAAACTGACAGGAATGCAGCTCATCATGTTGAAGCAACTGAGAAAAACACATAGAAGAGAAATAAACAATATAAAACATAACTAGAACTCATGAAAGATATGCAATTTGTTTTCCTCTTGTACCATATTGAATCACAGAAGAGAGTGATGTCATTATTTTATTATTTATAACTGCTGGGACTTAGCCATATGAGACTTGGCTGACGTATCTGGATGGCAGACCATTTGTTTTCTGCTTTTATCATTAATCATTCCTGCAGCCAAACACTGAAGCTGTGGAAATGCTGCAGAGAGCAAAGACTTCCTGCCAGATCACATTTCCATGTGCAACACAGGGCCAAGTATGGTGTGAACACCCAATACTGTACAATGTACAATACTGTACAATGTTAACACTGGAGGGGATGTTGTAGGTCATTTGCTCATACCTCTCATCTTCCAAACAGCAAAAGGGCAGCACAATGCAAGATCATGGGACCCACTTTGCAATGAGGCTACCTTGTCGTCACCATGTCATCAATTCATGACTTTGGACTAGTGATACAAATATTTCAGGTCTGTTTTCTTATCTACAAAATAGACATCCTTACATTACCCTCTTACCCATCATTATTACAAGGCCCTTCTCTGATAAGTGCATTGTGAGGAGGGAGACAATGTATAAGACTCCTGAAAATTGTACATCATCCCAAAGAGATAGGCTCAGCTCCACCTCACTGAGGATTGTGAGGTGGATGCCTAAAGGTAGCACAACCTACTCATCTCAAAAGGGTTGATCTAACATAGTGCTGACCCCCACAGCTTCTGAGCATTACACATGCAGCTACTCAAACTGAAATATGGAAGTGGGGAGATGGCTCAGAGGTTAAGAGTACTTGCTTCTTAAGCACGAGGGCCTCACTGGCCATAACCCACACTAAAAAAAAAAAAAGAACACTGGGTGTGGCCACACATCTATAACCTTTCTGCAGGGTGGCAGAGACCAGGAATTTCAGGGGTTTGTTGAATGAAAGTGGAAGCACCTAGTTAAAGAAGAGACTGTGTCTCAGGAAACATCTGGAGGCTGAAGAGATAGCTTAGCAGTTAAGGCACTAGCAGGCAAAGCCAAAGGACTCACGTTGGATTCCCTGGTACTCACATAAATCGAAATGCACAAGGTGGCACATGCATCTAGAGGCCCTGGTGTGCCCATTCTCCCTCTCTCTCAAATGAATAATATATTTTTAAAACTAAACAAAAAGAAAAGAAACACTTAGATGAGCAATAGTGGAAGAAAGCCAATGTTTTCCTCTGGCCTTTGCACACATGCACATGGAACATATGCATCTGCATATAAATTTTACACCTTATATCACACACACACACACACACACACACACACACACACACACTGCTACAAATGTAAAATGCATACCAGATTTGAAGGTGAGAGAGAGAAATATTGCAAACTGTTATAATTACCTTCTCTTTACTGACAAAACACCAAAATCAGTTGACAATGGAAAGGTTTTATTTTCCCTTACAGTATCGAGGGAAAGCTTCATAATTGTAGGGGAAAGCATGGCATGATCAGAGGTTAGACATCACCCTCCACCACAGCAGAGGGAAAATAGCACGAGAGTGAGATAAGCTCTGGAAAAGGGGAACCGGGCTATACCCCCCTAAATCTCTCCTCAAGAAACACACTTCCTTCAGCAAGGCTCTGTCTTCCAAGTTTTCACCATGTAGGGACCAAGCAGTCAAAACACATAAGTTTATGAGGGACATCTGATTTAAACCACCACATTCTTCCCCTGTCCCTATAAACTCATGATCATTTCATAATGTAAAAATGTAGTCAGTCCAACTTTTAAAGTTCCCCTAATTTTTACCAATCCCAGCAGTGTTCAAAACTTCAATGTCCAAAGTCTTTCTGAGAATCAAGATAACTATAAGCCTTAACTATAAACCTGTAAGATTAAAACACAAGTTAAATTCACATAATGCCACAGAGTAAGCATTCACAATGCAAATGATGGAGAGAAAGAAAATATTGAACCAAGCTGGGCATGGTGGTACACACCTTTAATCCCAGCACTTGGGAGACAGAGATAGGAGGACTGCCATAAGTTTGAGGCCACCTTGAGAGTACCCAGTGAATTTCTGGTCAGCCTGGACTATAGCAAGTCTGTACCTCAAAAAGAAAAAAAAAAGAAAGAAAGAAAGAAAGAAAGAAAGAAAGAAAGAAAGAAAGAAAGAAAGAAAGAATCAAACCAATCCAAGAACTAAAACAGGACAAATATCCTGTAGCTACAATTCTGACATAATGTAACCAGTGACAAATTCTCTGAGATTCCAAATCCCTACCAACTGTGTTGCTCACAGCTTGAGAAAAACTCTGTCCCAAGCCAGAATGTCTCTTTGGTGATAATTTTATAGTCCTGGCATCTCCAAATTTCTGGGGTCTTCACTACAACCCATTGTTCCATGTCATCCCCCCCCCACCATGGTCTCTATTCAGTGACTATATCCCTGTTCCATATCACCTAGGGATCATCTCCAAATAACTAAATCTAATGACCCTTTCTTTCCTTCACTTCTATTACCAAAGTTCCAGGTAGGCTACCAAGTTTGTTAGTCCAGGGAGAGGGGATAAAGCTGACCTTGAAGAACATGCAAACTCCTTTAGCATTATTTCTTCAAGCCACCACCATTCAAAAGAGTCGGCAAACAGACTAGATGGCTTAGTGGGTAAGGCACTTGCCTGTGAAGCCTGAGGATCCATGTTCAACTCTCCAGGTCCCACATAAGCCAGATGCACAATGTGATGCAAGAGTAAAACGTAACACATGTGCACAAGGTGCTGCACTTGTCAGGAGTTAAACTGCACTGGCTGGAGACCCTGGTGTACCAATTCTCATTCTCTATTTCTCTCATAAAAGAGAATAATGAAGCTGGGCATGGTGGTGCACGCCTTTAATCCCAGCCCTTTGGAGGCAGACGTAGGAGGATCGCTGTGAGTTTGAGGACACCCTGAGAATACATAGTGAATTCCAGGTCATCCCGAGCTAGAGTGAGACCCTACCTCAAAAATCAAAACAAAAAAAAATAATGAAAAATAATAATAAAGTCATGATTCCTTCTACTGTCATCATGTAGAACATCTGGCCCAATCTCAAAGGTGCTCATCTCTCAAACAACTGCAGCTGAAATGGGATGCATTGTAAGACCCCCAGAACGAGGACCCCACGCTCTGCCCGGAAATGGCAACACCCCAAATCACTCACGAGAAATGGTCTTGATGCAAACAGCAAGAGGATTTTTATTCCAAGCATGCTGGGGCCCACAGTTGTACACCACACAGGGGTAGAGGACTGCAGAGCCCCGAATGCAGGAATGGAACAACTTTTATATGATTTCTAACAAAGCCTTTGCATTAAAACTAATCATTTCTTAGCATCAGGAGCCCGCACAGTGCGGGCCAGTCAGTTTATGCCACTCTATAGTTTCTAAGCCAATCATTTTAAATTACTCAAGCCCACACTCCGTGGACCAATCAGTTTCCTATAACCTCGGAGGTCAGCATTTGCGCGGGCTCTTCAGTGGGGGTGACAAAGTGTGGTTAAGACAGGCTATTAGGGCTTATGGTGCGAGCAGTTTACAGAAGCCAAATAGCGGTTTAATCAGTTACTCACTTCCCATCCTCAAGGGCCTGTCTTACGCCCTTTTACCTAGTTTTAGATCGAGGGCAGGCTCTAACACAATAAGAAGAGTGACTTTTTACTTACTTTCTAGCAGAGAGTAGGGCCTGGAATTTGAAGTATGCAGGGCCCCGTTAAAGCTCTAGCATGATAGTATTTCTAGGCTCCTGGCTTCTTGGGCCTTTCAGCATCTCCTGCCCAAAACTCATATATATTTGAGGCAGGGTCTTATGTATTATAGAATGGCCTTGAACTATGTAATTTAAGATGACCTTGAACTTAGCATCCTGACTCTACCTTACAACTACTGAGTTTATAGCATGCATCTCCATGCCTGGTTTATGTAGTTTATATTTTATACTGCTCACTCTTCCCTAAAAGTAAAGAGAATGCTATCAAAAGGGGGGAAAAGGGTCAGAAAAACCCTTTTAAGTGTCCTAGAAATTAAAGGATTAAGGCTTTCCAAAAAGCATTTTATTCAAGAAAAATAACTGAATTTTAGTGAAAATAACATAACTGTGACATTCCAACTTACCCTGATTTATGCTCCTTTCCCCCAACCAACATTGGCCTTACAAACTCATACCCTGATGTCATAGTCAGCTTCATGTTGCTGGGATGAACCTCTAAACCAGACACAGTTTATAGGAGGGATTTATTTGAAGATTACAGTTCCAGGAAAAGTTCCATAATGGTGGAAGAAGCTGGTCCCCATTACAAAAATGCATGCAGGTAGAAAACCAACTACCACCCAAAATCAAGCACACTCCAAGAACCCCAGGAAGAGATCAAGTACTCCGCTAACTTTAGGCTGGGATTCAGGTAAGCCCCCGTACCACCTTAAGGCTACACCCCAGGATACACCCACAGTGACACCTCTTCCAGACAGATAGCTAGAAATCCAAGATACAGCTTTCATAAAAAAAGTCTATTAGAGGACATAAATTTAAACCCCTATATTCTGCCCTGGCCCCTAATAAACTCATGACCATCTCACCTTGAAAATTGTATTCAGTCCAATTTTAAAGGTCCCATAGTTTTTACTAAATTAAGGTATTCCCAAAGTCCCAAGTGTCATCTGACATTTATGTCTCGTACCTGTTAATCCTGTCAAATAGAACAAGTTATATATTTTTAACATATAATGGCACAAGTAAACATTTTTATTGTTATAAGGCTTAACAAGGAAAGACTAAACCAGTGCAAACTCAACAATCATTGGCAAGCATCAAGTTCATGTTCAAATCCAACATGTATAAGCAGTGACCAATGTCAAGTCTCTGGATTTTTCAATCCTGCCCCTCCACCTGGGCTGAGTAGCTAACAGCACTACATGGTAGGCCTTGTAAATGTTCTGCCCAGTTCTTGGCACCCCCAGTGACCACCAAGGAGAACCAAACATGTATGCAAAGGCAAGGAGCTTTATTTGGGGCTTAAGCTCAGACTCTTGACTTCACCAATGCAGTGGATCCATACAAGAGCCCTGAACAGCAAGGGTGCAGGTTTTTTTGTAGGGATTTGAACAAAGAAGTAGGGGAATGGTTACATGATTGGTAGATTTAAGTAGTAACTGCACTTGTATTTTTCTGATAGGCTTAGGATGCTGGGGGCCAGAGCTGGTAGGCAGGGGGGCTAGGGGAAGTTCAAGCAGATTAGGTAACCTTTATTGTGATTGGCTATGTGTGTTTGAGGAACTTAAGCAACTTGTCTTATGACTATAGAAATGTATGGCATAAGCAATTTGTGATCTTGTTTCA
The DNA here is from genome assembly GCF_020740685.1 of Jaculus jaculus. Taxonomy (NCBI): domain Eukaryota; kingdom Metazoa; phylum Chordata; class Mammalia; order Rodentia; family Dipodidae; genus Jaculus; species Jaculus jaculus. The sequence goes on along the minus strand of NC_059103.1, from coordinate 59,364,097 downwards.
GTAACTGTTAAATTTTTATTTAAACCTTTATGGGAAACAGAAACTTAAGCCTACTGGTGACTCTGAAGCCTGTCATGGCATTCCACTGGTTCCTGAGTCCTTCAGTAAAGACCTGGCATATCCTTGTACAGTCTTGGTATATCCAAAAATATCTTTGGGTCTCCATGTAAACTATGGTCCATCTTAATGGCTTTGACAGCTGCTTTATCAGGGTCACAATGCACTGCTTCATGCTGCATCTCAGCAGTGGAACTTGGACACTTCATGACCCAGTCCACACATTTTTTCATGTTTCTGATACCGATATAGGAGTGCAGGACACAGCCATATAAATTGTGACCTTGAAGGGCAGGGGTCTTTTTCCTTTCTTTCTTGTTTTGTTTTGTTTTGTTTGTTGAGGTAGGGTCTCACTCTAGCTTAGGCTGACCTGGAATTCATAATGTAGTCTCAGGCTGTGCTAGAACTCCCAGTGATCCTTCTACCTCTGCCTCTTGAGTGCTGAGATTAAAGGTATATGCCACCACACCCTGTGGGTTTTTTGTTTTTTTTTTTCTTCTACAGAGTTTGCATTCCTACCATTTAGTCTTTCCTCAAGCATCTTTTTCATTGTTTCAGTGTAAAGTAGTTGGGCCATCTTCCTTTCAAATGATAATGTAGCTGGGTGTGGTGGTACATACATTTAATCTCAGAATTTGGGAAGGAGAGGTAGGAAGATCACTGTGAGTTCAAGGCCATCCTGAGACTATATAGTGAATTCTAGGTCAGCCTGGGCTAAAGCAAAGCCTTACCTTGAAAAACCAAAAAAAAAAAAACAATCAAATGCTAATGTTTTTGACAATAGCAGCCTCAGTAATTGAAAAGCCAATCTTTGTACCTGTAAATTTTAAACTTGCTTGAATTTTTCCAGTTTTAACTCTTGTATCTCTCAGTCCATATCTTTATCCAAGCACATCAGTATATTGCAAATTTAACCTTGATCAAACTCTCTGAGCATGGATAGCAGGATGTAGTCCGCAGTAGCCCAGTTCCAACAATGTTCTCTTTAGTCTTTTCTTCCCTTTAGAAAGTTCAAAAGTCAACACAATCTCCATATTTAGCTTTTTTAAATTTTCACCAGAAGAGTCCATAAAACTTAGTTTATCACTCTGGAAGGCATCTTTAGTTATAAGTACCCAGTCCATACATATTCCTCCAAAACACAAGTTTCAAAAGATCAAAATCCACATGATCAGATTTATCATGCAGCCAAACTCCACTCTCTCATACCAATTTTTTCCATAGTCAGTTTCATGTTTCTGGGATGAACCTCCAAATCAGACACAGCTTATGGAGGGAAAGGGATTTATTTGAGATATACAGATCCACAGGAAGGTTCATAATGACAGAAAAAGCTGTCCCCCTTTACACAGGTCTACACAGAGAGAAAAAGCAGCCACCACCCAAAAGCAAGCACACTCTCCAAACCCTGGGCAGAACTCAAGCACTCTGCATACCTGAGAGTAGATTTCAGATCTGCCCCCAGTAACACCTTAGGGCTGGACCCCAGGATCCACCAACAGTGAACCTCTTCCAACCAGGTGGCTGGAAATACAAGTTACAGCTTTCCTAAAACATCTGAATATGCTAGGGACATGAATTTAAACTACTAAACATGACAAACAGTAGCTCTGGAAACTGCAACTTAGCACCCCAACAGAAAGTGTAAAGCTCATGGACAGAACACTGTTGTTCTCAGTCTGTATGGCCGCATGGCAGAAAGTCTCATGCTCTGGTTGTGTCCTATATAAGCCAACTCAAATTTCACTCTGCATTAATAGCCCTACCTTGAGGCATTTGTAAATTATATTGGCAATTGTTTTATAAGACAAATATCTGATATTATAATATGAGTTGGAGCTAACAAGAAACAAGCCAGAAATATTTTTAAGTTTTAGATTCAACTAGGGAATGAGATGCTTATAGGAAACCTTGAAAAATTCTGACAAATCTTGAGAACCTAGCTAGCCATGCACATACATGGAACTATGTGAATGTATAGGAGAGACCTGAGAAAGCATTAAACTTTCACATCTGGCTAAACTTAAAACTCTATCAAAGCAGGAAGTGCTAACATAAAGTTCTAATCCCCGTTGAATATTGAAGAGGAACTTGAGCACTCAAACACTGAACCCTCAGAAAAGGCTAAAGGCATGACATGAAGACATTTAAGGAAATCCCTGTGCAATTGTTATCTTAACATCAAGCTTAACAAATTCCACGTACAAAGAACTGAAATAAATCTGCACTTAAGTCTACTGTATGACCTAGGTATACTACTTTCAGGTATTGACCCAGGACACCAAATTTATATATCAACCTAGTACAGAGTCACTTTCGCATCAATACTTATGGCAGCACTATTCACAACAGCTAAGTATGAAAGCTCCCTGAGGTCCCTCAATAGAAGAATGGATACATACATATATGTGTGTGTGTGTGTGTGTGTGTGTATACAGTTTTTCATCCATAAAGAACAAAGTTAGGCCAACTGCAAGAAAAATGGATATAATTTTACATATTCATATTATAAATTAAGTCAGTCTCAAAAAAATTGTATGTTTTCTCACATTTGTGGTTTCTAGATCTTATAAAGATGCATAAATTATCGACAGTGCTTGGGGAGCTCTAATCTTACCTTTTCAGACTTTCCAAGCCCAAAGTTATGTGATCCCACATCTTTAGAAATGGTTGTTGAATGGTACTTATTACCAAAGCTCTACCAGCCGCCATAAAAGGATCTGCTGAGATCAGGCTGTTCTGTGCCCTAAGTTACTCCATCTTGTATAAAACTGGATTTTCAGGTTACAACTGTCCCAGACAGACTCCATTTTATAAGCAGCATTTGATTTCATTCTAAGTGAAAACACAAAGGCAGAATGACTCTGCACCTTCATGGCACATAAACACCACCATACCAACATCTGTCCAGCACCATTCACAAGGCACACACTGATATATAACTTATTCCTAAAAGTAAGAAAAGTGTAACACCCTTGTGGTGGTTTGAATCAGATGCCTCTCATAAACTTATGTATTTTGAATGCTTGGTTCTCAGCTGGTGGCAGTTTGGGAGGTTGAGCCTTGCTGGAGGAGGTGTGTTGCTTGGGGTGGACCTTGAGATTTATTAACCCCAGCTTGCTCACCTCTTGATGCTTTCTTCCACCTGCTTTGGCAAGGAGTGATGACCAACCTCCATTCTACCATTTTTCTCTGCCATCATGACATTTCCCCTCACAACTCTAATGCCAAAAGAAACTATCCTTGAATCAGTTGCTTTTGGTTATTCTTTTTGTCCTAACAATGACAAGGTAACTACAACAACCATATAAATTTATCAAATTGAAACCATATGAGCACATAGGGATATTAAAATCTTATTAGGAAAACCAGGTCTGAAAACTTATCAGGCACACCAGCCTAAGGAAATGGTATAATCTTCTCACCTGGGCCTCATAAAGAAGAGGGCGCTGGCAACAACCCCAACCCCCCACTCACCCGTCATCTGACCAACAGGACACCAATAGGCAAGGATGTCTGACTGTCCCAGAGGTTTCAGCTTAGCTCTATCTTTATTGCTGACATGGTCTATGTGAAGTAACACCCATAAATTCACCTGTTTGTCCATCTGGACATGCTGCTGCTTGCCAGTTTTCTCCATCCAGATCCTATCCTGCCCTTCACCTCTACAGCCTTTATGGTCCCACTACTTGCCTTAGGAGGGGCAGTTGTAATACTTTCACCTTTCATAAAATTCATGTGTCAGCATGGAAACAAGAGGTGGAGTCCAAAGCTGATTATGAGGAAGGGGTCTATCTGCAATGACCTTCAAGCCTATTCCATTCTAACTACCTAGCATCCCTTTGAAATCTCCTTAAGCTTCCCTCTAACATTAAAATGTATAGCCAAAGAAATATCTTCTCCTAGAAATTAATTAATTAATGAGGTTTGGATTTTGCCAGCCATGGAGATGCACACCTGTGTCAGGTAGCTGGATGGGCATCATCGGGCTTAGAGGCCACTGAGGATGGAGCCATCCTGCATGATTAGCTTTGGGCCATACCTCTCCTTTTCCTGGTACGGGTAGGGGGGTAGAAACATCACAGATTTGTTGAGGAAAAACTATTACCCCCCAGTCAAAAGAATAGATAAGTGGAATTTGAGTTTCTAGACCTGGGTAGAGTCATGATTCAAATCATAAGATTATGATCCTCTCCATTATGAGTTAATTCAACTGAGACTCTTGGTAATCTGGCCAAGAGACCACCCCTCACCGAAAGACATGCTAAGGACAGTAGTAGGAACTTAAAGAGATAACGAATTTGAGCCTCTCCCTCAGTAACAGCTTGTAGATCTGCACTACTAAGCCACCGCATTCTCTGAATTCTCATTCGAAAAGCAAGACTTTTCCTTTGCTCCCTTTCTATCTCTTCTTTGGATCCTAAGTATGCTTGCCCAGACTCCATGAGTTTGTTTTCTCACCTTTTCTCTGAAGACTTCTTGCTTGCTCTCCATTGCTGAACCTGCCTGCTTTCTGGACCCTAACTCAGAAAGAATAACTTTCTCTATTAGCCTTCCCTCTTTCTCAAGGCAGCTGCTGAGATACGAGATTTACAGCTTGCCTGCCCTATAGTTTTTCTCTCAAACTTTAATAAAACTGTCCTCAAGTTTACTTTCAGTCTGCTAATAAATTCTTTTATTAGCGAGACTAAGAACCCTGGTTCCATAGTAACACTTGCAATCCCAGTTACTCCAGAGATTGAAACAAGGCATATTGCAAGTTGAAGACCACCATGGGAAAATTACTAAGACCCTACCTCAAACTTTCAAAGGGAGGCTGGAGATATAGGTCAGTGGTAAATCACTTTTCTAACTTGCACAGACCCTAGGTTCAATCCCCAGTATACACAAAAAAAGTGGATCCTACGACGCATAAAACCTAGTTGCTTTCTTTTTGTTTTTTGGATTTTTTTTTTTTTCACTTTGTGCTTCTGGCTTTCCTTGGGCATTGGGAAATCGAACCCAGGCCTTCAGGCTTTGCAGGTAAGTGTCTTTAACCACTGTGCCATCTCTTCAGCTCAAGGACAGAAAGTTTTTTAAGGCACTTAGAAATACTAGAGCACAAATACACCTCTATTTACTTTTCTTAAATCCTTGAAGGGTACAGCATCACATGGATCTGGTGTCCAGTGGCCTCCACTGGAAGGTTGCTTTGGGATTTGGCTCGAACCATGCCACTGTTTCCGTGGGTCCAAGTTATCTTTTCCCAGATTACTCTTGTTTTATTACATTTGCCAACAAGAGTATTGCGTTTTTGGTTTTGTATACAAAGTACATCTCTTGCCCAAGTAGAATTCAGTTTCATCTCGGGCATAAACATCTTCAATTATAAGAAGAGCTGGGTGCTCCCTTTGGTTCCAGAGACCCCACTTATAGCCAAAAAAAAAAAAAAAAAAAATGGCCTTGCACCAGAGCCTTCCAGATATATTTGCCTTTTAGAAGTCCTATTCCTAGCAGGCCTCCATGGGACCCAAAATGGCAGAAAAGAGGAAGGCCACTTTTTAAAAAAATTGTCTTATTTTTATTTATTTGAGAAAGAGGCAGATAGACAGAAAGAGAGAATGGGCATGCCAGGGCCTCTAGCCACTACAAATGAACTCCAGATACATGTGTTACCTTGTGCATCTGGCTTTACATGGGTCCTGAGGAATCAAACCTGGATCCTTTAGCTTTGCAGGCAAGTGCCTTAACCACTAAGCCATCTCTCCAGGCCAAACCTAGTTATTTTCAAAAGGCAATATGAACTTCAGAACAATGTTGGCAGTAGGCACTTAGAATGAAATAAAGATATTTACAATTCAGTTGTGAAAATTTAACCTTGTTATTGGCATTTTCACCAAAATATAAAGGTTTTCAGCCTTCAGATTTCTTAGATGTGACAAGAATTCAACAAAATAGAGACAAATGCCACACACATCTTGGTATAATAAACTTCAAATGCCTATAGATGAACAGACTGATTTGGAGGCCCACATAACTTGATGAGATTAAAAACCTTGCTAAATAGAAGATGATTATTGATTGATTATTTTGCATATGTTGTGTATAAAGTCTAATAAGGCCACATGAGCATTATTTTGACCTTCATAAAAGTAAGTAAATAATTAATAAAAACCCTTGTCACAGCTAACCCTCTATATTTTTCCCTTTACCATGTAGAAGGCAAAACATATTCATACCCTTAACTTCACATAGCCTCTTTTTGTGAAAACTTCATGTTGCATGAAAACTAAACATATCTCCCCATATATATTCCAAGTAAATAATCAATGACTGGGAAATAAACCCTAGTGATTTCAAATTCTAGTTTTCTGAATGATTATAGTGAGGCTTGAAAAAACAGCATTCACTTCTTTTACATGTTTGCTAAAAAGAAGAATAATGGACTCAACCAGAACCCTTGTCTCTAGCTTTCAAGAAGATGCCACTGTGGGCTGTGGGGCTTTCACCTCATCCCAGATGTGATTTTCTCGGTGTTAAATGTCCACATAGGAGATAGAAACCCCAGGACTGTAGAAAAACTGACTTCAAGTCGATATGAAGGGACTGAGTTAATTTATTGGTTTCCACTCCCAGGTAATCTGAAAGACACAGGAAAGTAGATTAACAGAAAACTTCTCCAGGCTGTGATTTGTCCACAGTCTACTTCCAGGTATAGTAGGAGCTAGGACTTCTGATACAGCCTAGATTCTGTTGGGAAGCAAGACAGAACCCAGTATCTGCAGAGTAGCAAACAGAAAAATGGGCCACACAAAAACCAACCTTGACAACTTAATTTACAATTAGCTTTTCAGGATGGAGAGATGGATTACCAGTTAAGCACTTGCCTCTGAAGCCTAAGGACCCCAGTTCGAGGCTCGATTCCCCAGGACCCATGTAAGCCAGACGCACAAGGGGCTTTGCAGTAGCTGCAGGCCCTGGCATGCCCATTCTCTCTATATATCTGCCTTTTTCTCTCTCTGTCTGTTGCTCTTAAATAAACAAATAAGTAAATAAGTAATTTAAAAAATTAGCTTTTGAAGCCAAGTGTGCTGGCACACCCAACACTCAGGAGACAGAGGTAAGAGGAACACTGTGAGTTCCAGGCCATCCTCAAACTACAGAGCGAATTTTAGGTCAGCCTGGGCCAGAGTGAGACCCTACCTAGGAAAAAGCAAAATTAATATAATAATAATTTTTAATTAGTTCTTTTGCTTAGTGTTACTGACTGCCCACTTCAGTTGCTAAAAAAAAAAAAAAAAAAAAAAGCATACCCTACACTGTGCCCCTGTGTGTGTGTCTTCTACCTTTATCTCTTTCCAACCCTTGGCTCCTAGACTTTAACTATGCTAAGACACCATACATGGCCTTTTGTGTTTGTACTTTTTGCTCAATTACAATGCTGAGTAACTATTGAGTTATTCAAGCTGTGCCCCTGACATTTAGGCCACTCCAAAAATAAGCCCCAGAGTGGAGAGCATCTACTACAGTATTTCCTAATTTAAAGAAAAAAGTCCATTAAATTAATATGACTCTATTCTACCCCAGGAAAACTCTTTTGTTTTTCAATGTAAGAAGCTACTTGTTTATTATCTGATTTACATTTGAAATAGCAAAGCAAGGTGCACAGAGAGCTTCTTGACAAAGTCAAGTCCACATACCACACAGTTGCATTAGCCTGGAGCCCCAGAGGGACCTCATGCTACCCCAAGGGTTGTGCTACACAGTGTGACCTGTCACAGCCTTGTGGAGTACTCAGAGCACAGGTCCCTGAGCGTCTGACAGCTGAGAGAGCCACCAGACACCGATAGCCCTAGTTCCCGATGTCAAAAGTTGATGTTAGAACCACACACGAGTAATTATATTCTAGAATGGTCAGAAATAATAACATGTTTGAATACTGTGTAAAATACACTATCTAGAGAGAACAGGTTCTTGTGAGCTACCTCTAACTTACTTCCTCCCTTACCAAAGTCCCATCATTTATGCCAGACCAAGGGCAAGGGTAAGACTTAAAATTTAAAAACAAAAACTAACAATGATCATTAACTTCTCCCTAAAAATCTCTACTTAGGCAATTTACATAGGATATAGAATCTTCATAACTCAGGAGAATTTTAGTTCTGAGCTCATGAAGATCATCTCTCTCATTAGGTTAAGAGGATACTCATAAGTACCTGAGAAAGAATCACTGAAAATCTTGTTGAAGCAGGAAAAATGGGTTTCCCATGCATGCATGAAAATCCACACCTCTAATACAGCCTAGGAAAGGAAACCACAAACAGTATGAAGCATAGCGAAAACTGGAGAGGAGCTAGCAGTAAGGCTCCACTTTTCCTTTGCAGACAGTTTTGATGTGATAAGATTCTCAGGCTGTACCAAAAATAATTTCAAAACCCATTTTGAGGGACAAGCATATACCAATCTACATGGCTGTATCTCAGACAGAATACCGTTGTCAATGTAATCCTCAAAAACCCATGCCTGGTTTACTTTCGCTAGATGTGCTGATTTGGCTAAGATGCCACTGTGCCTCTAGTGACCATGCAGGCACATGATTATTAAAAAAAAAAAAAAAGACAATTCTACTCAACACAGTACATGTGAGATTTACCTTAATTTACAGCAGTTTATGTAAAATGTGTCCACCTGATAATTTAACACTTTCCACTTTCCTGACCATCTATGCGCCTATTTCCTGATGTTTCCTGGCAACTACAAATGCTTGAGCAACAGGAAAACTATTTTCTTTGGGAATAAACACTTTTTAAAGAGTTGGCAAAAGGAAGCACCCCAGAATTAATTTATAGAGTAGAAATTCAAATAATATTTTTAAAAAGTTAAGTTGGAATATTTAGAAAATTTGATCATCAAGAATTCTTGTTTGAATGCCATTTTTTTTTTTTTTTTTTTTGAGATGGGGTCTCACTCTGGCCCAGGCTGACCTGGAATTAACTGAGCAGTCTCAGGGTGGCCTCGAATTCTGCCTCCCGAGTGCTGGGATTAAAGGTGTGCACCACCACACCTGGATCCAGTAAAACACTTTGATTTGACTTACAAACAGGTTGGGTATTATTATAGGCCTAAAATTAAATTTCATGCAGTCTTTGGGAGAAGAAAAATCATCTAAAGTCTTAACCAACAATGGGTCCCACAAGCTTTGCAGTTGGCCAGCCAGGTGGAATGTACCAATTGATGCAATGGGTGGCATGTCTTTTGGGGGGAAAACTAACTATTCTCTGGTTGGATTTAAGGCCCACTCTGTGGGTAGAAATTCATGCCTGGTACTAAAAACCTAGTCAAAAGCCTATGGATGAGTTGTTCTTAAATCCTAGGGGGTAATTGCTACTGTTTTCTGACTAAATGGACTTATTATGACCACCAAACTGCCCCCTAAAAACTTATGTTTAGGCCTATATACTAATGCTACTCTCACTTTTGCTTACAGAAGTTTCTCTTCAGATGGCGGTGACTACTAGGGTGACTCAAAAATAGCCAAAGTACTGAGAAGAAGTGACAGTACAGTGTTTGTTCAGTACTAAATGAGAAATAAGGCTCAAGGACCATTGCAGAAGAGGTGGCAGAGAGAATGTGAGAGCCAAAGCAAGGGAAGACTGCTTACAATGCTGTCATGCAGACACAAAGTGGCCTTGATATTCATGACCACACAGTGGCTGATGTTACCTACAAAAACTTGCATAATAGGAGGGGGAAATGATGACATCAAAGAGAAGAGAAGCTTGTTGGAAAGAAGAAGGGATTCAGTGAAGGGGTGTTAGGAAGGGGGAAAAGGGAGTGTTGAGAGGTGATTATGATACTGGTACATTGTCTACATTATAGAAGTTATCAATAAAAAGTTTAAAAAAATAAATTTAAGAAAAAATTGAGCTGGGGAGACGACTTAGTGGTTAAAGGCATTTGCTTACAAAGCATTCCCAGCCTGGGTTCAATTCCCCAGTATCCATGTAAAGCCCAATGTACTAAGAAGCACATGCATCTGAAGTCTGTTTACAATGGTAAGAGGCCCTGGTACACTCATTCATATCCTATCTCTCTCTCTCCTCACAAATAGACTTTTTTTTAATTAAAATGAAAACCAAGAGCCAAAGTTCCATGTCTACTACCTACAAGACCCATGGGGACTTTAAGCGTGTTTCCTGCCCTGACCTGTGACCCAAGGAACAATGTCTACTGTGAGCCTTGTGAAAGCTTACTTTGTCTAGAAGCCTATGATGCCACTTTACAGCAGACAGTTAACATGTAGAAGAAAGAGAAGGGCTCTGGTCCATGAGGTTGGCTAAGAGTGGACTGCACACTCATGCCCAGTGCCTTGCCCTGATGCTTTCTCCTTCCACAGCCTCATGCTAGTCTCTACCATAGGCCTTGGACAACAGGACAGGTCACCAAAGTAGGTGACTACAACAGAGCTAATTCAGAGAAGATGGGCTTTCAACCAGAAGCTTATTAGCCAAAACCAGCCAACCATGAAATGGAGCTGGTTTCTGATTACAAATTTGTTCTGTAAAGTATAATGAATGCAATCGCTGAGCCCAGAAATTGAATATGGTGAGCAACAGCTTGCTTTCTTCTCCCAGGAGAGTAATGTAACTAACTCGCACATGAAGAACTGACTAGATCTTTAAGTAGACATTAACAGTCCCAAAGCTAGGTTTCCATATTTGTTCTACAGTCAAGAAGCCTAGTTTGCCAAAAAGAGTCAAATGTAATAATCATATTTGCATCTAGGGAGAATAATATAATCTCTTCCAGTAAGAAGATGAAGTAACAGTAAAGCTCAATTTCTTAGCATCTTCTGTGTGTCCAGTACTACGTATTTTATGATTAGTAATTGCCCAAGAACTTATGAGTCAAGGATATCATTAGCTCAATTTATAGATGAATTAATAAGGCACAGCCTAGTTTCCATACTTAATGAATGAAGAAGCCAAACAGTATAGTCAAACTTGAGATTTCATTCCTCTAACCACCATGTTCCACTGTCTATTCCAGACGTATATAATGGGTATGGTGGCTCACATCATAATCCTGGCATGCAGGGGGCTGAGGTAGGAGGAGCACTGTGAATTTGAGAGTAGCCTAGATTACAAGTCATTCTGGGCTACGGTGAGACTCTGCCTCAGGCAAACAAAAAAAAAATAGTATGTGTGTACACATATGCATACATACGATGTATGTTGTAATGTATGTGTTTTTGCTTATAAATATAAGTATTATAAAATGCTTTAACTACCTAATGGGGGAAATGAACCTCAGTTCATAACTGTGTGTGATGTGGACCATTTGAAAACTGGACTGTGGTCCAGTCCCAGTTGGATATGAGGTACGGACTGACATGCCAAGAAGGGAAGGCCCATGCCAGCCAGCAGGGACACAGCCACCCCTTCTAGCTGTACAATTAAGCAGCAGGGAAGGTATTCCAGATGAATTAAATCTTATGTATTTTTTAAACTTTAAGTCTGGTCATCAAAACATGACATCCACAATTTTAATACTCTACTGTCATGCCTCAGCATATTGTGATAAAAATGTCTAATTTTATTTTCATTTGCCTGTGGTGCTTTCTAGTTTCTAACTGTTGCTCCTCTCTACTGGCTGATATTTTGCTTGCATGGTTGTCTGACATTTTGTCCCTGAGTTATCTGTTTTTGAGATTGTTGTCTCAAGGATACCAGTTCAGGGGATTCTCGTTGCTTGGGTAAATGTTCTTGAGATGGCAGTCACAAGGAAGATCATAAAGGGGATTGTCATTGCTCAGAACCCTCGAGTCTTTGTTCTGGGGATGGTAGCCCCAAGGATGACTGCTCAGGAGATTCTTGTTGCTCAGGTCTTTGTTCTGGGGATGGTAGCCCCAAGGATGACTGCTCAGGGGATTCGTGTTGCTCAGGTCTTTGTTCTGGGGATGGTGGCCCCAAGGATGACTGCTCAGGGGATTCTTGTTGCTCAGGTCTTTGTTCTGGGGATGGTGGTCCCAAGGATGACTGCTCAGAGGACTTTTGTTGCTCAGGACTTTGTTCTGGGGATGGTGGTCCCAAGGATGACTGCTCAGGGGATTCTTGTTGCTCAAGTCTTTGTTCTGGGGATGGTGGTCCCAAGGATGACTCTCTACTGAATTCTTGTTGCTCAGTTATCTCTTCTTGAAGAGTTTGTCCCAAGGATGACTGTTCAGGAGATTCTTGTTCTAGCATTTGGTTTTCTGGTCTTGGTGATAATTCTTCTTGTGACTCTTGTGCCACTGGTGGTTCTCTTTGGACTTCTGTTTCTACTGAAGTTTCTAGCAGCACAGGTATAGTTTTTTTCTTTAGAATGTCTTGCTGTTCTTTTTCTTGTTTTCAGCAAACAAAATAAAACAAAATCACCAATAAACATAGTATCCATCTAAACCCACTGAAATAAATCATATATAAAGACAAATGATTCTACCATATCAGGGATTCAGTAGTGATAGTGGCAATGAAATAATTTTCATACAGGGTATTACATTCAAAATGTTCTTTAGGATGTATGATTACTTTTATTGTCATGTAGAAACATGATCTCAAATAAGCATAAACTAGGTAAGATGAGACAGAATCAAGAAGCCTGGGAAGAATGAAAAGTACACCACCAGGTATTAACTGAATAGATATAATCTATTAATCACTGAAACATTCAAAAGTCACAGGAAAGACTTGCTTTGTATATGAGTCACTGAGATAAGAAAGGTACTCTTACTAACTTTTTAGTAAAGAAATGGGAGCATAAGACAATCAGAACCTATGTCCTCCACAATAGATACCAACACATGGGAAACAGCCTTCAGAACTCAGTAAGAATGCCTGGGCACATGAACTCTCCCAGAAAGCCTCAGGTACCAGGCCACAGGGACTCCTACAGAGATAAGTGCCATTCCACTGAGGAAATCAGAGCATGTATGTGAAAGCAAACTCTCCCCTGCTTTGAAATAACACAAAAAAGATGCCTCATAGAATCTCAGGGAGGTAACCCAATGGACACGTGTAAGACTTAGCATGTTTATAGTTTTTTGTTTTTTTTATTTTTATTTTTATTTTTTTGGTTTTTCAAGGTAGGGTCTCACTCTAGCCCAGGCTGACCTGGAATTTACTATGTAGTCTCAGGGTGGCCTTGAACTCATGGTAAACCACCTACCTCTGCCTCCCGAGTGCTGGGATTAAAGGCATGTGCCACCATGCCAGATGCATGTTTATATATAACCTTTACTCCAAGACATGTTCTTCCTGTCTTTAGAAGCAATGCCTAGACCTCAAATCAAAAATTCAATTCTAGCATATCCTTTGCCCTCATGTCCACTATGTCCATCTCTGAACCATTTGGTCTACTCCCAGCAGCCTATTAGCCCCTGTCTACCCTACTGCCTGGGCGCAGGGCCCTTTGTGTGACAGAATACTGTGGGGTCCATCTAATAGTTATTTACATCTTCCCTTACTAGCAGGCCATCTTTTAAAGATATAAATTTGGTCAACCATCTGCTTTAACATTACTCATAGGGTAAAGACCCAAATTCTTAGGATGGCAAATGAAAGCCTTCCAGCAATGACCAGCTGGCCACTCACTTTGTGTTCCCAGCCACCTGGACTAAATAAGTGATTCTGTCCAAAGGGATGTGAGCCACAATTTATCCCTTCGGTTGGATAGGATTGAGTGTCTAATGTGACTACCTTCCATCTCCTTTCCTCTCCTGCATCAGATTCAGAGGCCAGAGGCTGAACATGGTAGCATCACAGCACCAAGCGTTCCTGGGTCACCCAAAGGACAGCTGAGCACTAAAGCTGCAAACTCACAATGGGCTTTCTGTAATCATGAAAGAAACCTGCTACGACAGCCACTAAGATGTGGTTGATGTTCCTTAGTACAACTCAGCCTCACCCAACTCACTGACATGACAGATGCACCGTGTCTGATTTACCTTCTTCCCACAGGCTGGTCCTGTCCCAAACACTTGCTTTTGGTTCTGCACCAGATCAGCCATGCCTCTCAAGAGTCTCAGTGACTCTTCCATGCAGCTGAACACTGACCCTTCTGCCCACAGCCCCTTTCTCTATGCTATCTGCCTGGTAAATCCCTGCAGATCCTTCACAGGTCTTCTTTATAATGAGCTTCACCATCCTGGCCATTGTTCTCAGGGCACTCTGTTCCCATGTGTCTGATGCTCTCTTCCACTTTACCAGTCAGTGTAGGAGACCCTCTAGCTGTACACCTGTGCTCTGCCCAGCATAAACAAGCTTTCAGACAACAGCAGAGTGAGCCCCCCACACAGGCATTTCCTCCACCATCAGTACAACATCTAGTCCAGGATGAGTAGCCCCATACTTGTTTTTGTTTTGTATTCTTTTTTTGGGGGGGGGGGAGTGAGAAAGAGAAAGAGAGAATGGGTGCACCAGGGCCTTCTGCCAATGCATATGAACCCCAGATGCATGTGCCCCCCTTGAGCACATGTATAATACTGTGTGCTTACATCACTGCATCTGGCAACTTGGGACCTGGAGATTAAACATGAGTTCTTAGATTTTGCAGGCAAGCACCTTAACCACTAAGTGATCTCTCCAGCCCCATACTTGGTTTTACAGTTTAAGAACAATTAATGACATTGGAGTCCTGCTTTCAGATTAACTTTAGACACAGTCCCCTTCCTTTTATGTTTCAGAGAATTGTCTCTTGAAAACTAAGGAGAAGCCAGGCATAGTGGCTCATGTTTATAATCCCAGCACACAAGAGGTTGAGATAGAAGGAACTCAGTTGAGTTCAAGGCCAGCCTGAGCTATAAAGTTCCAGGTCATCCTGGGCTAAAGTGAGATCCTGCCCCCCCTTCCAGGAATTCGATGAAAGGAAATAGAGATAAAAATGTGGGGCTTTGAGAACTATAGAATTATGGTGCTATCTAAAATCACATTTTGAGTAGGAAAATCAATGCCTATGTGACATGATATCCAGTGTCACATAAAATCTTACATAGCAAAAAATAAGTGAGTCAAAAGAAGAAATAAGGACTGACACATGTCATCTAGGATTACATGTCAGGCAGAAGTCAAGAGGGCTGTGGTCCAAGTGCTAATAGTACTCTGCAAATCCTACCTTCCTTGAAGCATGCCCTGCCACTCTGAGCCATGCCTGGTGAGTACAGGTGTGGCTCTGCTGAAAATCAGGCTCTCTCATAGGCTGTGAGTAGCTGAGGCAGGACTTGTGTCTTACTCATCTTTATTTCTCAAGTACAATGAGCACATGAAGAAACACAGAAGAGTTGATAAATGAAAGAATAAAGGAATAAATCATGACTGAACCAGCACTTCCCTGAACCCACACACATAGACTTCCTAAAGATATATAAAATTAGGATGCACAAGAGAAGAATAAAATTAAGATATTAACATGTGCTTATATTAATAACATATTAATATGATATGTGACACAAATGTGTGCAACATTGTAGCTTAGCATATTTATGATATATAAACATATATTAAAATGCATTTTCATAAATTCCTGAGTTCATATTGCCTTGTAAATGCAGCCATCAACAACATATTCCTGGCATTGCCCATGTATTCTCTATAACTTTCGTTCAGAACTCAAACCACAACCTAATTGGCCTTTAAATGTGTGAAACCCAAACTTATCACAAGTCTCAAGAATTTTGTCTCTCATTCTTTCTCACATCAGTAAGAGAAATGCAGTAAAATATCAAAATAAATGCATAACTGAACCATGAAAAGCCTAACATGAACTACAACTGACAGATAGCACCCACCCACCCTAGGCTAAGTTAAAATATTCACTTGTTGCATGACCCATATGCTATAGAGAACAGCTTGGAAGGATGAAGGCAGAGCTGCGGGATGCTGGAGAGGGAGGTGGCCACAAGAGGCTAGTGAATGCACAGGTGGCATAAAGAATAAAGTGGCCCCAGTGTACCCATTCTTACTGGGGCAACACTACATGGAAAGAGTGGTATTCAAACTGTCATCGGTGCCACACCCTGTGTCATGTCCAAGAGCCCCACAAATAATCAAACACAATGTATTATCTTACCAGAAGTTGGAACCACTTTTTTATCCTTGCTGATGTTCTTGAGAGATGCTAAAATTAAAAAAAAAAAAATCCAGACATTAGTAACCTGATCAAAGAACTTGCAAGCTTTTGATGTGATATCTACACTAAAAGAATTGCTGAATCATAATCATTCTGATGGGTTAAGGTAGAATTTAGCCCTGTTAAAAATACATTTATGCTTTTATTATGCAGAAATTGATGCCAACATTGTTGTACTTTCTGAGATTACAGGACAACAGGTTCAATGTTCATCTTCCTGCTTTCTTCCCCAAAAAGAAAAGCATGTTTATTTGGGTTATTTTGTGCTTTAGCTCCATCCATCTCTAGCTTCATAGCAAGTGACAGGTGAGGTGTTTCTTCTGCCACACTAGGTGTTGCAATGTGACCAATCTTCTCCAGCTGCACTGCTAGCTGGACTCTGAACAGCCGAATACGTAGACATGCTCAGCTTACTCAGCAGCTGCTACTTTTGGAAATTTTCATAGAAATAACAACAAAAGAATATTCACTCTAAACCACCACGGGTTATGTACAACGTACAGCCCTCTTGTGAGACAAAATACTCCTGCATACAGGTATGACATAAATAGAGGCAATGCAGCTTTTGTGAAGATTTGTGCCAGCTAAAATCTCATCCAGTGAGTCTGCTTTGATTTCAAATATTGCAAAAAGTTTATGAGAGTCTTTGTCCTGTCATCAGCCAGCTAAACACATCTGCTCTATACAAGCATACCTGGGTGCCAATGCTGCCATTGGCACAATTAACACAGAAATATTTTTACAGATAAGCACTTCAGCTCAGTTGCAACCAGCAGCCATGTAAGTTGACCAAAGCTGTTCTGAAGACCTGACATGTGGCACACAGGATGAAAAAGATGGGCCTGAGCAGCTTGGGAAGTGACGACTACAGAGAAAGGAATTTGAGAAGCTTGAAGAGAACTGATTATACAGATTAAACTGTCAAAAGCTGCCACTGGGGAAATCTGAAAATTGAAGCAAAGGGGGAAGAAAGGGAGAACTAAGAGTTTCAAGAGAGGGCTAGTTTTTCTTACAATCATGTGAGATCAGAGGCCACCATAAACCAGAATTATCCCACAGCTGACTGTCAGGATAGCACAGCCTTCATCCACCCTCTAGACCCTAGAAAGAATGTAATCAGATCACTGCACATTTGAGGTACAGAACCTCATTCTTATCTGCACTGATATTATGCTGCTATAAGTGAGGAATTAAAAAGTCAGGCTTAGATTGGTGAAAATAAATCCAACATTTTAGTTTAAAGTATAATTCATGTGTGAAAAGTTGGAAGCCCAAAGTTAGACAGCATTTAATTTTTGTCTGTGGCAGCTGTTACCTAGGTAACCAATTCTCTGTAGGTTAGAACATCCTTAAATATTTCAGCAAAGACATTTACTGAGTCCTAAGGGAATCACAGTTAAATCAGGAAGTACTTTGAACTCACCAAATCTCTGGGGCTGGGGGGAAAGCAGTAGGCTAGGACGTCTCAGTAATAGGCTCATCTTGTGGGTCTCTTGCAACCACTATAGATTGCTTATATTTTAAATGTTTTTTTTTTATTTTTTGCATTCAAAAATGCTTATCAAGGGCTTGAGAGATGACTTAGCAATTAAGTCACTTGCCTATGAAGTGTAAGGCCCCAGGTTTGACTCCCTAGTACCTATATAAAACTGGATGCACAGGTGGCACATGTATCTGGAGTTTGTTGGCAGTGGCTGGAGGCCCTGGAATACCCATTCTCTCCCCTTCTCTCCTTCTCTCTCTTTCTCTTTCTCCCTCCCTCTCTCCCTCCCTTTCTCTCTCTTTCCCCCCTCTCTTTCTCTCTCCCTCTCTCTCTCTCTCTCTCTCTCTCTCTCTCTCTCTCTCTCTGTCTCTCTGTCTCTCAACCTCTTTCTCTCCTCTCTTTCTCTCTCAAATAAATAATAAAATAATTAAATAAAATATTTAAAATGTTATTTTAAAAGATGGTTCAGTTGGTAAAGTGCTCGCCACACAAGCATGAGGACATGAGTTCATATCCCTGTCACCCACATAAAATGCCAGGTATGGTGGCAAACACCTATAATCCTGGTGTTAGGGAGTCAGAGACAGAATTCCTACAGCTTATTGACTAGCTAGTCTAGCCCTATCAATGAGCACTAGGCTCAGTGACAGGACCTATCTCAAAAATAAGGTGGAAAGAGACTTAGCAGAACATCCAGCATAAAGCTCTGGTGTCCACATGCAGGTTCACACACACCCACACCCATGTGCCCATATACATATAAATATTCATACACAGACATGTATGCCACATACACATAAGTAGACATTTAAAATATTGCTTATATAAATGGGACATAGTGATGCACACCTGTCATTCCTGTACTCGGGAGGATGAGGCAGAAGGATGGCAAGTTTGAGGTCATCATATTTGATCCTGTTTCAAAACAACAAATGCTTATCATAGAAAAACTAGAAACAAAGTAAAACCAAAAACAATGGAAATAACGATGAATCATAAACCCACCACTTTCAACCTAAATTAAATCCAACAATGAGAAATAAAAATTTATCTGTGATTTTATGGCATTGGGATAAACTCAATGCAGATTGCTGGTTAAAAGGCAAACACATTTCTCAAATATATTTCAAAGTATCTTTCAAGAAAGATTCTCTAAGTCCTTCTTTCTAAGAACTCAGCTTCTCCATAGGCCCTTCTGAGGGTAGCTTAGTTTATCTGGCTTGTGTTCACACCCTAAGCATGGGAGCAAGAAGGATTCCTCATGGCCATCTTTCAGGTTTTGTCTCTTCCCTCCCTCCCAATCCCTTCAGCTTCTTTGAAGTTCCCACCATCCTGTACTCTTACCCATTGCTTCCTTTCAACAGTGCTCTGCAAATTTCCCAGCCCTCACTGCCCACCTCTACCTGGGATTCCTCTTTATTCCATTCCCCAAATGTTCCTCAGAGGTATGTCTGAGGATGGAGAGGCAGCAATGAGAGACAAAGGAAGGCTGAATTCATAGGTCTCTATGTCCCTGTGCTCTAAAGACTGAGATTCCTCATAACATTTCACCTTATATCCCGGTGCTTCTCCTAGCTCTTTATTTCAAAATAAGTACAGATTTATAGAAAAGTTGGCAAGGTAAAATAGAGAGCTCTGGTACACTGTTGACCCAGTCTTCCCTGACCCTGGCATCACAGTCATATGTAAAAACAGTATTCACACCATGCTTCTCCAGACTGCATATGTTCTTCATCAGTACTCTCACCAATATCACTTTTTGTGCAGGACTCAATCCAGAACATCAGGTATGTGGACATCATGAATCCTAAACTTTTAAAATGTGACTATGTCTTAGTCTTTCCTTGTTTCTCGTGACCTTCATTCACATAGTCACAGAATACAGGCTTGGCATTTTTTACAATTTCCTTCAAACTTGGTCTAGCTGATATTTCTTTGGAAATAGACTAAAACTCTGAATATTGGGTCACAACACTAAGAGAAAGAATGCCCGTAGGTGTGTTACATTACAGAGACAAAGTGCCAGAGTATGACATTTCTCATCACCTCTCTTAATCCATAATGATACTTGTCAGATTTATCCAGTACACAGTTTTATGATGTTTCCTTTCAAAGATTAAAAACCAGTGATCTTGTCCATACCTCCTAATACAAAAGCAGTGTAATCCAGATAGGGCTTTGAGTCTATGGTCTGTACAGTCAATATGATTAAAAGTTAATAGGACTAGAACCTTTATCTCCAGCCCTGTAGTTCATAATTCAGCAACTAGAAACTCACAAAAGAAATATTAATCAAAAATGCTTTGGACTAAATAAAAGACTAAAGACTACATTTCTTTTATATTTTTGCATATATGTATGAGATACCTAAGGATGAAATCCAAATCTAAATACAATATACATATGTTTCTTATGTACCTTTACACACATAGCCTTTGTCAGTTTGTACAATAAAACATATGTTTGAACATATGTTTTGACTGTCACTACTGGAGGTAAAAAGTGTCCTCACATACAGCCAAAATCTTACATACTTTGGAGCATTTTAGGATTTGGCAATTTTGGATGCTCAACTTGTATTCAGAAAAGACAAGAGAGAAGGAAAGGCAAGGCTAGAGCACTGAAGGCCCAGCTCTTCAAGGCCTCCTCTGGCCTTGAGCCTTAGGCACTGCTGTCAGTACAACTTCTTTCCTCATTTCTTAAGTATGACCATAATTGCTATTTTAATTCTTCTTTTAAAGGTTCCAAATTTCTTTCACCTCTGTTTTTATTGTGAATCCCCTCAAATCCTTTTGGCAATAGACAGCAATCTTTAGAACTACTTAAAAGAGAGAGACCAAGGAATAGCCCATAAGGTGGTCTGATTTTCTCATTGGCAGATGGTTCAAAGTAATAGCCATGAATTTCTTGGAACAACTGTGAACAACCCAAACGACACCCACACAGTGACTGTGAACCATCCAAACAACACTTACACAGATAATGACTATGAACCACCAAAACAACACCCACATAGTGACTGTGAATCACCCAAATGACACCCACACAGACAGTGACTGAGAACCACCCAAACAATGCCCAAACAGTGACTGCAAACAAACAAACGACACTCACACAGACAGTGACCGTGAACCACCCAAATGACACCCACACAGTGACTGTGACCCACCCAAATGACACTTACACAGACAGTGACTTCAAACCACCCAAACGACACCCACACAGACAGTGACTGTGACCCACCCAAACAACGCCCAAACAGTGACTGCAAACCAACAAACGACACCCACACAGGCAGTGACTGTGAACCACCCAAACAACACCCACACAGACAGTGACTGTGACCCACCCAAATGACACTTACACAGACAATGACTATGAACCACCCAAACAACACCCACACAGACAGCAACTGTGACCCACACAAATGACACCCACAAAGTAACTATGAACCACCCAAATGACACCCACACAGACAGTGACTGTGACCCACACAAATGACACCCACAAAGTAACTATGAACCACCCAAATGACACCCACACAGACAGTGACTATGACCCACCCAAATGACACCCACACAATGACTATGAACCACCCAAACAACACCCACACAGACAGTGACTGTGAACCACCCAAACAACACCCACACAGACAGTGACTGTGAACCACCCAAACAACACCCACACAGACAGCGACTGTGAACCACCCAAACGACACCCACACAGACAGTGACTGTGACCCACCCAAATGACACTCCACACAGACAGTGACTGTGAACCACCCAAACGACACCCACACAGACAGCGACTGTGAACCACCCAAACGACACCCACACAGACAGTGACTGTGAACCACCCTTGATGACGTCCACACATACAGTGACTGACATCACACATATGCTCAAGCGATGCTTCAACACATAGTATGACTGGCCTCACAAGTTTATTAATAGCATATGGCAGAGGTACTTCCTCTGCCTTGAGATGGAAGATCATGGACTCATGGGAACACATTGTTTAAGGTTATGTGGCTGTGGGAAGGTAACTTACTTCTCTGTGGCCCCACCCCCACCCCAAAACTCCAACTTATAGTACCAATACCTGCCCACACAGCTGTAACCCCTATAACACAAATACAACTCTTGGCATTGTACCCACTCCTCACCACTTACACAACCAACATCAGTGCCTTCTCTGGCCACTTCCATATTATGTTTATTTGTGGCCTACCAGGCCAGACTCCTGACTGTGCGCAAGCTACTCACCACTTTGTGGGTCTCTACTGGCCTCTGTCTCAGCCAGCTACAAATTTGTTTAATAGCCTCCAGATGAATAACAGAGCCTACAAGGGGAATCTGAAAGGCTTAGCTTTAGTTACTAAGATTAATGAGGAAAATCCATAATTATGCTAGCCTATATGCAGTACAAGAAGGCTAAACTACATGTTCAGAGATGGAGTAAGTTCCACTAATTTTCATACACAATGAGACTGTGAAGACCATAGGCTGGAAGTGACCTCTTTGTTCCCAGATGCAGAGGCTGAACAGACAGGCACTGATGCTGGGTGAGAAAAAGAGGGCTGGAGTAATTCCTCCATTTGCATTTGCCAGAATAAGGAGTTTTAAAAAGAACCCTATTACTAGCTGTAGTACAAGTCAAGATGAACTAATAATGGTATGTATGTGTGTGTGGCAGCTGGAGTAGACCTCCATAGGAATCTCAGGCCCTGAGATAGTACATTGAAAGACAGGCTCCCTGCTGTGGCTGACACATGGCAGTGGGCATGCCACTGGCATAATACCCACCACTAAATGCACAGCCAACACAAAACCCATGCATCAAACTGTATCAGAAATAAACAGAAGACCTCCCCCTGAGCCCAACATACCAAGTTCTATGGCTACAGGATAAGGAAGCTATGCTCAGCACATATAAGACTTGATAATGCTCAGGATCATGGCACCCCTGAAGTTGTCCACACCCTAACATCAAACCTTATGGAGATGTTAGGTTGCACAGTAAAGGTGGATTAGAGCTGTGGCGGGGAGTTGAGATGAAAACCAGCAGGGAAAGTATTCCAGACTATCCAGATGGGTTTAACATAACTATGAGGATCCTTACAAGAGGAGGCAAAAGGCAGAAGAGGACAATTAGAGGGCAGTGTGAACACAGAAGCACAACCAGAGAGATGCTACACCATGACCTGGTGGAGGAAGAAGGAGCTGCTAGCCAAGAAATGCAGGCACTTCTGTGTACAGAAGAGTCAAGGAAACCGATTCCTCCAGACAGGAGCACAGCCCTGCAAATATGGATTTTAGCCCATATGACATATCATGTCAGACTTCTGGCCTACAGAACTATAAGATGGCTATTAAGTTTGCAGCCATTTGTTACAAAAGCCACAGGACATTAATAAAGCACCACTGCTGTATTTGCCTTCCTCTGAAAAGCACCTTGACAGAATGTGCCCACTGTGGGAGAGGGATGGCCTTGGTCCCCTCCATCCTGAACCATGCATTCAGGGCCAGGGTCACAGATCAAGATGCATGCAAATTAATTTTAGCACAGCTACCACAAATCAAGTCATGTAACTACTGCTTGGAGCACTGAGGGTTTGGTTTGATTTGATTTAGAGAAGAGAAGACATAGTCAAGACATAAAAGCTCACTTCAAATGCAAGATAAATGTGTGCTGAATGGCAATGAAGCATTTGAAATGCGGAGTGTGGACGAGGGATTAGCTTCATGGTACACAGCCTTGAGGAGCTTTAGTTTGATGTTATGAGAACCTCAGAGCATGCAAAGCTCTCTGCCAGCAGAAAAGTCTGCCTTGGGGAGGGCTTAAGGAGCAGCTGGACCTCCCATCAGGACAGAAATTGCATAGGAGATGGGGAGGCTGGCTCTGTGATCTTTAAGTTTTTTCCTAATCTCAATTCCACTCTGTTATAGGCTACTGATCCTTCTTTCATTCAAATGATAAAAAATATATCAGCATCTGCATTTGAAAGGAATAAAAGGGGCTTAGGAGATGGCTCAGTCCTGTAAAGTGCCTGCTATGCAAGCATGAGGACTGTTTGGATCCCTAATACCCATGTAAAAGCTGGGTACAGCAGCCAATGCAAGTAACCCCAGCACTGGGTAGACAGAGACAGGAAAATCTGTGAGGCTTGATGGATAACTATGCTAGCCCAATCCATGAGATCCAGATTTCAAGAGAGACCCTGGTTCAAAACATAAGGTGGAAGCCTCTGAGGAAGACATCTCACATTGACCTCTCACCCCACATGCACACACATGTACATGCACACACACATCAACAAACATGCACACAAAAAATAAAAAGTAAAGGAATGACTACTTATTGCGCTATAAGCAGTATTTCTTTGTTTAAAATTGTTAATGTTAAATTTTATTGATTTTTATTTTTATCCTTTCATCCAATAATACAATGTATTTTTAATTTTATCTTATGTTATGTACAGTGTATACAGTCATGTTGGTATCATGGTTAGCCTCCTCCCTGACCTCCCCCCTCTGCAGGGACCCTCCTCGTTGGGGCATATGGGTCACAAGTATACCATACAAGCAGCTAAGAATGCACTCCTGGACTGTTCATTCACTGGGCAAGTATTTCAGCTTTGATATCTGATGAACATTAACCATCAAATGTCCCCAAAGAGAACCAGTTAAAGGTAGGTGTGCTGGAAATTAATGAGGTATGGATAAAGGTGAAGCACAAGCACAAAGGGCCTCACCTGAGGCAACAGATGCTCACAGGCTGCTACACCACATAGAAGAGCAGGTGTGGGATCACTACAGAGTGATCCTGAAGAAAAAGTCAAAAATGGGGATGAGCCTCACAGCTGAAAGTGGCTTTGGGGGCTGGTGCCCCTGCAGGTTGCTTTGCTCCAGGAAACAACACCCAGAGAGAGGAATGACTTGCTTTAGACACAAAGTTGGCCCTGGACAGAACTGTCCACCACACTTCTAACTGCATTCACTTACTTAAAAATTAAGTGTATTTGAGGTTTGGGTTGCTCAGATTAACATCCCGTTTTTATTCAAGTCCTCAAGAATTTAGCTGTACACGGCACAACACATCTTTAATCCCACACTCAGGAGACTGAGGTAGGAGGATTGCTCTGTGACTTCAAGGCCAGTGTTGAGGTACACGGTGAGTTCCAGGTCGTACTGGGCTAGAATGAGACCCTGCCTCACAAAAAAAAAAAAAAAGAATCCTCAAGAATTGGAAAATGTATTATATAATCCTCCTACCAATTTTAAAATAGCCACCTAGGAATGTATCTACAAAGCAGAGGAAGCCTGCAGCCTGTGTTCATGGCTACCAGGAAGGCAAAGAAGGAATCTCCCTGAGCCCATGGGCACAAAGCATAGGGTTTTAGTGACCAAGGAAAATACGATATAAGTCAGCCTGTGATATGATAACCACGAAACAATTTTCAAACCCAGGGTATTCAGGATTACCCCAGCTGCCTATACCTCAAATCCCAAACAGGAAGAAATTAGTTCTGCTCCCAAAGAGTTGATAGTCTCAAGAAAGAACAGTCAGCTATGAGAAAAGTATCTTAAGAGGACAAAAATAAGTGTAAGGAATCCTTTTCTCTGGAATCTTGTCTTTCTAAAGGCAAAGACTCTAGACTCAAAGCTCAAAAACCCCCAGTGAGTCAAAATTATCTCTACTGTCCAGAGTGGACACCAGCCATACTGTCAAGAGTGGCCATCAAGGGCTGGAGAGATGGCTCAGCAGTTAAAGCACTACCTACAAAGCCTAAGGACCAGAGCTCAATTCCCTAGTCCTCCAATAAAGCCAGATGTACAAGGTGGCACATGCATCTGGAGTTCATTTGCAGCAGCTAGAGGCCCTAGAGTGCCCATTTTCTCTCTTTCATCTTCCTCTTCCTCTCAAATAAATAATTTTTTTTTTAAAGAGTGGCCTTCAAGTTCTTGGCCATGGCTGTAGTACCCAGCATTGCTTCATTCAGCAAGCCTCTACACAGCTGCAACATCCAGGGCAAGACAGAGAAGACAGCCTCAAGAGCTGACTGCATGGGTTTCACAAAGGTGGGGAGAGAGCTGGAACCAAAAGGGAACTTCTAATTCCCAGGCCTCCTTACCAACAAGGACATGGGGCCCCTGCGACCAGCCTGCGTTGATACAGCCCCTCGACAGCAGGTCCAGGGCTACTAGCAGGTCTTTGGGATTCAGGCTCAGTGCTGGCTCTCCTTTGCACCATGTTGCAGTCCTAAGCATCGTTTTATACCTAAGCAAAAGATTACAGGACATCATTGATGGATTTTCTAAAACTAATAAAATGAACCCCTCCAATAAAAGCACTCATAATTGACAGAATCTAAAGAAAGATCATTTGGATAAATTATCACCCACCACATACCTGTAAAACTACATAGCATTAAAAAAAAACAAACATAGCATTTAGACCTGCTGCTAGACATTGGGGCACCTCAGCAGAGGCCAGGCCCAAAGCACCCCACAAACAGGAACTATGTGGTCCTCTCTTTGTTTCCTGACCATGAGCACAGTGAGGTGTGTGTTCAGTGAAATCACATCTGTAAGGCTAACATCCTTCCTAGAGACCAGAAGGGCCTCACAAGTCAGAGATGGCTTGGGAAAGTGGATCTTTGTAGCTTCACCCAAAGACACACAAAAGCAAAAAGTCAAGCCATTAGTTTTTGGTTTTTTTTGTTTGTTTGTTTTTTTACTCACAGGAGGCTGTCACTAAAGTCAAAGGAGGCTGTAAAAACAAACAACTCAATAGGGGCTGGAGAGATGGCTGAGCAGTTAAGACACTTGCCTGCAAAGCCAAAGGAACCAGGTTTGATTCCCTAGTACCCATGTAAATGCCAGATTCACAAGGTGGCGCAATCATCTGGAATTCATTTGCAGTGGCTATAGGCTTTGTTGTGCCCATCTTCTCTTTCCCTCTCACTCTCTCTCTCAAATGAATAAAAAATAAATGAATAAAATATTGAAAATAGACAACTCAGAGGAAACAATCACAAGATCAGTCTTAGAGAGAAATCAGTCATGGTGTGTGGCCTGCCCCACTTCACAAGGCCTGTCTTGCCTACTGGACCCCAAAGCTGTCACCAACTTTTTGTACTCTTTAGAGGACATTCATAACAAATCATCTAAAATCAAGCTAATTTACAATAATAAAAATGTTATGCCGAAGAGATGGCTCAGTGGTGAAAGGCTTCTGCTACCAAAGCCTGATTGCCTCACTTCAATTCCCCAATACCCACATAAAGCCAAATGCACAAGGTAGCACATTCATCTGAAGTTCTTTTGCAGTGGCAGGAGGCCCTGTCATACCCACATGCCTGTATTTTTCTGTGTTTGCCTCTTTCTATCTCTATCTCAAATAAATAAAAATATTTTAAAATGTTAATTATGGGATGGAGAGACTGCTCAGCAGTTAAGGCATTTGTCTGCAGAGCCTAACAACCCAAGTCTGATTCCACAGCACCCACATAAAGCCAAATGCACAAAGTAACACATGCATCTGGAGTCCATTTACAGCAGCTGGCGCCATTCTCTCTGTCTCTCTTCTCTCTCTACTTGCAAATAAATAAAAATATTAAGTATGTTAAAATGAATTTTGTGGGCTGGAGAGATGGCTTAGTGGTTAAGCACTTGCCTATGAAGTCTAAGGACCCCGGTTTGAGGCTCGATTCCCCAGGACCCACGTTAGCCAGATGCACAAGGGGGCGCACACGTCTGGAGTTCATTTGCAGTGGCTGGAAGCCCTGGCATGCCCATTCTCTCTCTCTATCTCTGCCTCTTTCTCTCTGTGTCTGTCGCTCTCAAATAAGTAAATAAAAATAAACCAAAAAAAAAAAATTAATGAATTTTGTAACAGCACCTT
Organism: Jaculus jaculus; assembly: GCF_020740685.1. Classification (NCBI taxonomy): domain Eukaryota; kingdom Metazoa; phylum Chordata; class Mammalia; order Rodentia; family Dipodidae; genus Jaculus; species Jaculus jaculus. The sequence goes on along the minus strand of NC_059103.1, from coordinate 59,336,508 downwards.
AGTTGCCAGAATGAATAAACCATAGCAAAGAAAAATTGGGGAAGACATGTCTGAGGAAGCCCAGCAGAGTTAAGATCTAGCCAGCTGTATCTCACACACTATACTTTCAAGTGCACAAAGGACCCAGAATGTAAAAAGAGGTGTTTGCATCTACCCTGGAAAAGGAAAAGGCTTTGTCTAGCCAGCATCACTATACTATCCTATGCAGTGTTCTACCATGTTCCGTGGTCTGGCCACTGAAGCTGAATACAAGATAAAAAAGACAAACCAGTTAAAAATCACAGCAGAAAAAAAATGGGTATATTCCTGTTTCTTTTATCTCTGCTCTTTCAATATCCATCTATTTTAAAATTCCCAAAACAAACAAAAATAACTACAATGAAACACAGCCCAAAATTGTTCACAGTGAGCTAAGGAAAAATTATTACTGCCTTGAATTAAACTTCAGGGTCTTAAAATTGCCTCATTCTCCTAAGGAAAAAAAATGGAACTGGCAAACTCTTACAACATATAAAAAAGCACCACAATGTTTGGGATACAAGTGTTAGAACTGGAAGAATCCCAGAACTGTAGGATTTTGATGGATGGATGGCCACTAACAGCCATAGCATTCAGAAAGAAGGGAAACAATTCTTAAGTGAGATGTAAAATAGGCTCATTCCCTACTTCCAAATAAATCTCAGTTCTGGGCAAAATTTCTGACAGCCTCAGATTGGCTGCTTAACTTCAGCAGCCCTGTGTACTATGTATGTTAAAGTGAAAAAGTGCTCAGAGGCCTGTCATAGAACTGCGGGGCTATTTGGTGAAGCCCAAAGGGAGTTGGTCACTCAGCAGGGGGCTCACAACACAGCTCAGGACACCTGCCAGCAGCCTGCTGTGTTGGCTGGAAAGAGCAACCCCACACAAGTGCATACCTGAAGAGGCAGCCAGTGGCTGAGGGAGCCCTGCAGATACCTGGCCCAAGGCTATACTGTTGGTGGAGTCTGAGAAGGACAAGACAAGCAAACACTCCTAAGCAAAATGAGAACAGTCATGGCAAGGTAGTTGTCATGAAAATAAAAACCAGGCATCTTATCTGTATGCTTTTATATATGTATATGGATGTGTGTGCGTATGTACATGCTTGTCAGTCCTCAGATATGCCATCCACCTCTTTTGGAAACAGGATCATTCATTAACCTAGAGATCACCAATCAGGCAAGACTGGCTGACCAGTGAGCCCCAGGGATCCTCCTATCTCTGTCCTCCCAGAACTGGGGATTATAAATGTGTGGCATGACACCTGGCATTTTTTTGTGGGTTCTGGGAATTGAACTCAAGTCCTCTTGCTTACAATACAAGCACTTTACCACCTGTGCTATCTCACCAGCCCTACGTACACATATTTGTAATTATTACTATCACAGATGGTTCAATATTTCTTTTATAAACTTAAGTTTCAATAAATGTGTATGGGATTTCACGGGTATTTCCTTAACTTAAGAGCACAGGGAAGGTCCCAGGCAGAAAGTGGTTAGGTTTTGCTCTTGCAGATTTCTTTCTAAGATAGAGTATTGCTTGAAGAGTACTCTTCAATTAAAAATAAATAATGGGGGAATAAAAAGAATGTCAACAGGTTAGACCCAGTACTAAATTGAATAGATGTCTCCATCAGACTTACTTGTGATGCCAAATGTGCTCTTTTCTGGTCACTAAGTGGCGGTCTGGGGCCCAAATGTACTTCTCCTCCAACTGGGTGCCAACACCACCTTCGTATTTTAATATCTGGGGGATCCAGTTTATAAGCCTCTTTTCTTAAAAACAGAAAAAGCTTCTCTGACAATCCTGTTGACACTTGTCACACTGAATGGAGATTTTTTTTTTCTTATGTTACCACGAAGACTAGAAAACCAAAGATAAACATTTCCCAGTATTCAGTGCAAAGTACATTTCCCCAGCATCAACAAGAAATGTTAGTGAAAGAGTACTTGATGGATTATCAGCCATTACAATGAAATCTTGCTGTTAAAACACGTGCTAAAAGTGTAATGTCCCCAGTAAGCCAATGTCCATTAACTTTTCTTTTTCTCCCAAGCTACAGAGGACTGAAAAGCAGCTCCTCCTTTCCCTTCCATGCACACATATTGAGATCTCTCACTGCCACTTTGAACCTCTGACATAATCAGTGCCTCATACCTCTGACCTCTCACTCCTAGCAACCCTGCCCCTGGCACCCACAAGAATGGGCTCCTCAATTCCATAGAGGTCCTTTAACTTTTTGCCTTGTGGTACTGGAGATTGAACTCAGGACCTTGCACATGCTAGACAAGTGCCATACCACTGAGCTATGTCCCCAGCTTCCCGCTTCCATGATGACCTTCCAGCTGCTCATCATCACCCCTTTCCCTTCAAGGTGCCCCTCAGTGTCTACTCAATCTAATTCTGGTCACATTGAGTCCTAAGGGAAATCAAGCATTATGATATAATGTACAAATGCCACCCACAGGCCCAGGGAGTATGGCTCATGGTCCCCCATGGCCTTTCCGGCAAGGGCAAGAACAAGTTCCCACACCTAAGGTCCACTTACCAATGTGCAAGGACTTTCCTAAGCATGTCATTTAGACCACAATTGTCATATTCCTACTCTTAGTAGCTAAAGTGTTACACCACGGGGTCATGGACATGAAGGTTTCTTGCAAACTTGTTTTAAACAATAAAAACAAACCAAAACATAGTGAGTTTGTAGCATGCCTATAATGCCAGCACTTTGGAGGTAGAGGTAGGAGGATCAGGAATTCAAGATCAGCCTGGACTACATAAGAGCCTGTTTCAAACAAAAATAATAATAATAATAACAATCATGATAATAAACATGAAAAATTGGAAAGAACTTTATAATTTGGTAATACAATTATGGCTGTTTATGGAAGGACAGGATGGGCAAGAAGTTAGATTTTTTTTCCCTACCAAATGTTCTCTGCATATTTTATAACTAGTTTTTCATGAGGCAAACTGAACCTGCTATATATTAGCTGCTTGTTGCCGGATTTTTACAAGTATTCTCATCCAAGGCTATATTATTACCAAATATATACATTTCTATTTCTTCAACATCTACATAACATACCTTTTTTCTTTATGTTCTGTCTTAAGAGAAACCTTTTCTTAAAAGACACTCGTGAATTGTCTCCCTGAAACAGAAACCAGTAATATTAGCAGCTGATTCCTTTTCCTCTGAACCATAAACAAGAGTCTTCAGGACCTGACTACAGCAGGGCCCTGAGACATGGTACACGAGGGTCAGCCCGCTGTCCTGCCAAAACCCAGGAGCCAGTGCTGGTAGGTCACTGCTCTCCTGGCTAGCCAAGGTCAGCAGAATTCTGTGTGGGCCTAGAAATCCACAGCTGCAAGATCAGTGCTGTCTAGGCAAGCTCCAGGAAGATGGCCATGGGGCACAGCTCTTGACTTGGGGTTACAATGACTCAAAAACTCAGCTGGGAACCATCAATGCACACAAGTCCTGTGGGTCAGCCCATGTTTTCCACCACGACTAAACTGTCCTCACATACATGTTCTACATCAAACTCAATCTGCTTCAACTTGGAAGGTACAAAACTAACAAAAGAATAATTCCTAGCATAATAATAAAAGCAGCCAGAAAACTGAGTCCATCAGACAGCTGAGGTTACAGAACAGTCAGGTAGCCTGAAGACAGACCCCACCCAAGAGATGCAGGACTAGGGTCTATTTTCCCAGGGCCAACCCAGGAGGAAGGCAGTACCCAAAAGAGGCTTATAAAGTTCTCTGCCAAGAATGTCCTCATACAAATGCAGGAGCTCCTGTAGCTTGCAGGAGCCAGAGTGAGTGAGAGAGCAAGAAGAGATGGTACCCTCTCTTCTAACTCTCCCACATACCTCACTGGGTGCTCCCATAGGGCAGTAGGTCAGCGAAAGGCAGAGGAGGAAGCAACTGCTATAGCAGGAACCCTCCACACTAAGAGCAGGACAACAAAATCTGTCACTCTCAGGGCAACATATGACATCCCACTGGAGGTAGAAAAGGGAGCAGAATAAAACTTTCCCTTCTGTGACAGGGCCAAGGAACAGCTCTGGTTCCAAACCATGGCAGGCCCCTACTGCTAGGGAAAAGGTAGAAATCCCATCTCAAGAAGCAGGGGTATAGCTTGTCTGTACATCGGGCTGACACAAAAGAGATTCCATCAGCCATCCACAAACAGCAGGCAATTAAGCATCCCTAATAGCAAGGGCAGGGCAGAGGCCAGAGCTGAAGGTAAAACCAAAACACCTATAACATTATTTCTCCCAGAAAACATCACCCACTTAGCACAAGGTAATAGCCTCTCAGCTAGAGACACATGGAGGGTAACCATAGCAACAGCCCCAGGGAACTAAACTTCTGTCTAGACTGATTCAATCCCCCTTGAAAGGCTCAGTGGAAGAAGAGGTACCCATGGTTCATCTGTGTGCTATCAGCTTCAGTCTCTACACCTGGTGTGTCAATTCATCACACCATCTGCTTTTGTACATAAAAGATTCTTGGGACATAAGAACCTTTCAACTCCTATACTGTCTACTTCAGTTTTTGCCATACAACAGAGTTGAGGAATGGCAAGACCACTAGTATGGCCCACAATGTCTAAAATATTTACTTGCTGGAACTTTACAGAAAAAAAAAATTGCCAAAGTGTAGTATATTATAGTGAAAGGTTTTAAGCAAAATCTCTCAAAAACATGAAAAAGCAAGAAACACTACCCACCATGAAGTCATAACGACATCTGTAAAATGATGTACAGCTTTGCACTACATACTGGAGCCATGCAACAGGGAACTGGAGACAATTCTAACAGCAGCATAGGTCACTAGGAAAGAGCCAGGAGACAAAGGTCCGCCGGCCAGTCTGGCTTCTGCCTGGCTTCGGGTGTGTTTCCTTGGAACATGCAGCCCCATCACTTCACTCTGTGGCCACCTTCTTACTACAACAACGAGCTGAAGAGTTTAAACAGAGACCCACAACGCTCAGACTAAAATTGTCACTATCCATTCCATAATGTAAACTTTGCCAATTTCTATTTTCACAGAGGTAAGCGTCACACATTAATGAATGAGAAATTTTGGCAGAAAAAAAATATACTATAAAGAAAATTCAAATGGAAATTCCAGAATATTGTTAAATGGCAACATATGATTAGACAGGCTTAGTAAAAGTAAAGCCAAGGAAAAAGTAATCATTCCTGGAAAGATAACTAGGAAGGCAAAGAGGAAAGAGGGGCAGAGCAACTGAGAGCTGTGGAAAAGTCTTAAATGTGTGGCATTAAAATTCCAAATGGAAAGTAGAGCTAACTAGCAACCAGAAGCATTTGAAGAAATTATAGCTAAGAGTTTTTAAAATATTTCTTATTTGTTTATTTAGTTACAAGAGAGACAGAGAAAGAGAGGGGTCATGGGAGTGCCAGAGCCTTTTGCCACTGCAAACAAAATCCACATGCATGCACCATTTTGTGCATATTTGGCTTTTTTATTTATTTATTTATTTATTTATTTATTTATTTATTTATTTATTTATTTATTTATTTGAGAGCGACAGACACAGAGAGAAAGACAGATAGAGGGAAGGAGAGAGAATGGGCGCGCCAGGGCTTCCAGCCTCTGCAAACGAACTCCAGACGCATGCACCCCCTTGTGCATCTGGCTAACGTGGGACCTGGGGAACCGAGCCTTGAACCGGGGTCCTTAGGCTTCACAGGCAAGCACTTAACCGCTAAGCCATCTCTCCAGCCCCATATTTGGCTTTTAATGGAGCCAAAATGACTGGAGACTTGGACCCAAGCCGTCAGACCTCACAAATAAGTCCCTTTAACCACTGAGCTATCCCCAGCCCTATGGCTGAGGCTGTTTGAGAAATGATGAATACATTCATCCATAGAGAAAGAAGCTCTAAGAAAAACAGAAAAACAGAAGATTAAACGGATGAGGCTGAAGAAAAAGGGGCATGTTAAACACCTAGCCACTTAGTGTCTGAACTGGAAAAAAAAAAAAAAAAAAAAAAAACTATTAAAGGAAGCCACACATATACAGAAAAACCAGGAGTTGCAGCAGGGTTCTGACTTGAAACAAGGCAAATCATAAGTTAATGGGATATTTTAAGAAATATATAAGAAAAATCCTATTAACAAGGAATTATAGATCATGTGAGAATGTTTTCATAAATTAAGAATCTTCACAAACAGCAGTCTATGAACAGAGAACTGGAAGAATAAACAGAATTAGATGGTACATAATGGCAGCTGGAAGGGGCCCGAGAGATGGCTTAGCGGTTAAATGCTTGCCTGTGAAGCCTAAGGACCCCAGTGTTCAAGGCTTGATTCCCCAGGACCCATGTAAGCCAGATGCACAAGGGGGCCCATGCATCTGGAGTTCGTTTGCATTGGCTGGAGGCCCTGGCGTGCCCGTTCTCTTTCTCTCTCTCTGTCCCTCTCTGCCTCCCCCCTCTTCTCTCTCTGTCACTCTCAAATAACTAAATAAAAAAAATTTTTTTTTAAAGATGTGCACCACCATGCCTGGCTTTAAAAGCATTTTAAAAAAATGGCAGCTGGATGCTTCCATATCCCACTGTCAACAATAATATAAAGTAGGGATGAATTATGAGAATGAACTATAAGAATGAAATATCAATGAATTAACTTCCAAATTTAACACTTACACTCTTTATAATACGAGGTTGAGAGAGTGAAAAGACAAGTGTCACACAGGCAAAAAAAAAAATTGTAAAATGTTTTATGTGTGTATCTGATTAAGAATTTGTATACAGAATTTACACAGAACTCAAACCTTAGGAAAAACACAGGAAAACACCCACTAAAAATCCTTTCTTTTTTATTCTTAAAAATATTTTATTGATTCATTCTATCTGCCTCTCTCTCTCTCAAATAAATAAGTAAAAATGAACAAAAAATATTTTTTAAAAAAAGGCTGGAGAGATGGCTTAGCGGTTAAGCGCTTGCCTGTGAAGCCTAAGGAACCCAGTTCCAGGCTCAATTCCCCAGGACCCATGTTAGCCAGATACACTAGGGGGCACACATGTCTGGAGTTCGTTTGCAGTGGCTGGAAGCCCTGGCACACCCATTCTCTCTTGCTCTCTATCTGTTTCTCTTTCTCTCTCTCTCTCTCTCTCTCTCTCTCTCTCTCTCGTTCTGTCACTCTCAAATAAATAAAAATTTACAAAAAAATAAAATAAAAATATTTTATTTATTTATTTATTTGAGATAACGCAAGAGATTGAGAGAGAAAAGCAGAGGTAGATAGAGAGAATGAGCATGCCAGGGCCTCCTAGCTACCAAAAATGAACTCCTGACACATGCACCACCTTGTGCATCTGGCTTTACATGGGGTACTAGAGAATCAAACCTGGGTCCTTCAGCTTTGCCAACAAGTACCTTAACCATTAAGTGATTTCTCCAGCCCTAAAAATCCATTTTTTTTTAAATTAAAAATAGAGTTAAAAGGTCTGGCAGACAGGCCCCCAGAGAGTACATATGGATTGAAAATCAGCCCATGTAAAGATGAGCACACCATTCTCTTTATGAAAATCCAAAATAAAATCACAAGTAAGGTATAGATTCAAAACAACTTACGAAGTATTTTAGTTAGCATTGCAAAGTGCTGACAAAGATAGCAGATCAATGGAAACCTTCCCTTACTGCTGGTGAGACTCTAGAAGGTACAGCCACTGAGGAGGAGTCTAAAGTTTCTTGGCAAGGGAAATGTACACACAAGTGACACTTCTGCCCTCCCTGTGTGTACTCAATCTATAATGAACGTTCTTAGACGCTCTTTCCAAAACTGTCAAAATCTCAACACAAATACCTTTCAGCCAGTGAATGAGTAAACAAGCTATCATACACATATTCACAGAATGGGACACTGCTCACTCACAGTGAAAAATGATGAGCAGGGGGCACCCAGCAGGATGGCAGAGAAAGGGCAGATCACAAGTGCACAACCTTCCTAACTCCAGTTATAGGACCTTCTGGAAATGAATAAACCATGGGATAGAAAGCATATCAACAGCTGAAAGTCATGTTGGTGGGTGAGGAAAGGGGAGTGACCCCTTGGGCCATGAGTGAATTTGGGGTCCAATGGGTGTTACATACGTCAACTATACTGACAGTTACATAGCTATGTGTTCCCAGAACTAGATCTGTACACTAAATTGAGTGAGTATCATTGTCCATAAATGCTGCTCCATTTTTAAAAGGAGATAAAGGGCCTGGGAAGACAACAATACCATGATATGGTCAAGGGACAGGTCTGATTGTGTCATAATTACAGCTGAACACAGTGATCTCCTTTCTTAAAACCTCTGAGAAGGCCTTGACAACTCCCAAATGCCGGGGATGGTGTGAGAATTGTCGACTGTGAACAGATGAAGGTGTTCCTCACCCCCCTCAGGTTTCACTGTAGAGTCACAGACTGTGATCAAGGTTGCAAATGACCTCAGAAAGCCCTTGTTCTAGTAATGTCAGAGGGACATTTTGGAAGTCAGAAAGCTGCCTAAAAACTGAAACCAACAGCCTGATTCGAGGACCTGAACAACCCATCCCCCTAAGCATGTATGCACACTTCCAAAACTCCTCTCTATAAAATACACAAGTAGTACCTCAGGAACATTGGTAAAACCTGCTTTATGAAGAAAAACTTCCACAGTAACAGGTACGGGGCTGAACTATGGTCCATTTGGGGTTTAGCAAACTGAGCTTCCATGAGACTGCTTATTCACAGTCATACTTAGGAGACCAAAGTACAATGGAGCACAGGACCTCTCCAACACTGTCATTCATCTAGAAACCAGGATATCTGGAACACAGATTACCCAGAAAATAGCAAGAAGCAGTATTAAAACAAAAATGGTCATAAACCCACATGCAGAAATGACTGTTCTTTGTCAATAGAAAGGCTCTGAGCCCACTCACACAAATGTGTAGAATTCCTAATTCATTTTGGAGCCTGCCAGATATAGAAATAATTAGATCTTCATTCCTTCCTGCTTCACACCAGAAACTGTGTCTTGGGAAAGCATGAGGGTGCATTCTGGAAGCCTATGCAAGAGTGAAGCACAAGGGGAGGAGGAACCTAAGAATGGTCTCAGGTAATAGGAACTACACAGCAGACTAGAGTCACCCGGCAAAGGGGCCAAAGCCCACGGACCCCATCCTCTGAAATTTCCAACAGCATAAAAGGACATCAAGATACACTGGGTATAGGGCTGGAGAGATGGCTTAGTGGTTAGGCGCTTGCCTGTGAAGCCTAAGGACCCCAGTTCAAGGCTCAATTCCCCAGGACCCATGTTAGCCAGATGCACAAGGGGGCGCACGTGTCTGGAGTTCATTTGCAGTGGCTGGAGGCCCTGGTGTGCCCATTCTCTCTCTCTCTCTCCCTCCCCCCTCGCCCTTTCTCTCTGTGTCTGTTTCTCTCAACTAAATAAATAAATAAAAATAAACAAAAAAAATAAGAAAAAAAAATATTCACTGGGTATACAATAGTGACTGGACCACCAGGAGACAGACTATAAAAAAATGAAGAAACTGGAGGCTGGAGAGATGCCTTAGTGGCTAAGGCACTTGTCTGCAAAGCCAAAGGACCCAGGTTCAATTCTCCAGGACCCATGCCGCCAGATTTACAAGGCAGTACAAGCATCTGGAATTTGTCTGCAGTGGCTAGAGGCCCTGACATGCCTATTATCTCCTCTCCCTCTCTCTCTCTCTCTCTCTCTCTCTCTCTCTCTCTCTCTCTCTCTCTCTCTGAAATCAATAAAAATAAAAAAAATAAAAGAATGAAGAAACTGTGGCTTACCCACAAACATGCCAGATATCTAAACTATTCACTATTTACCAAACCCTAGCACGTAAAGTGAGACACAATGAAGCTATCACAGTGTTTGTGTCTTATTAATGAACTCTCACTAATACCACTCAGTCTGACAAGCAGCATCACAGGGCACATGTGCTGGGTGTCTTGTAGGTCCAACTCCCCTCCTCCAAAATTAAATAGTAGAAGCTTATTAACAAGAACCTAGTCACCCCTTTAAAATGTCAGGAAACACTAAAAGAAAGGTTCCACAGGGTCACTGGGCAGAAATGCAAGCACATGATACAATCATTACCACTCTGCCAGTGTTCACTACTTTCATGCACATCCTAAGCTAAAAATCATACTCTCATCTCTCCAAAATAGACAAGGAAAGAAATGATTTTCCCTCCATCTACATTACAGTGTTCTAAGAGGCCAGAACAGGATATGAAAAGGGAGGTACAGAATTCTCACTGTAAACACTTTCTTCAGCTGCAAGCACAGTCCAGCAGGTGAAAATGGTGTTAAGATTGTTAAGAGTCTATTATGATGGATTCTCCTCTCATGTACTATATTCTCATCAGGAGGCTACTCTTCGACTCCACCCAAGCTTGTTGCTGCCCTATTCAGCCACTAAGGAAATCAGTCTGGAGGCTCCTCAAACTTCTGAAAGTAGACCTACCATCTGACCCAGCTATACCCTCCTGGCCATATACCTTACAGACTCTACTCTTAACTATAGAGACACTTGCTCAGCTGTGTTTGTTGCTGCTTTACTCACAACATCTGGGAATGGGAAATAGGTCAGATGCCCATCAACTGATGAATGGATAATTAAAATATGGTACATATATACAATGGAACTCTACTCAGAGATAAGGAAAAATGAAATTATGAAATTTGCAGAAAAAATGAATGAACTTGAAAAATCATACTAATCAAGGTCACACAGGCTCATGAAAACATACTCTGCATGTTCTCTCTCATATGTTCCTAACATGAACCAGCTTGATTTGTGTGAAAGGTGTATGTAGTAAGCATCAGTAATATTGGCAAGAAACTAGAATTGGGATAGAAGAGTGGAAATGGAGAGAAATGAGAGGAGAGGCTTGACAGGCAAGTGGAGGGACAAAACATAGTGGCTGGAAATGATATAGGAGGAATGGGATAAGATAGGGGGAAATTATATAAAACTATTAACAGCATAAATCAGTACCATAAAAACCTCCCTCCTTGTTAGCTAATTAAAAGATATTTCTTAATAAGAGTGGGAAGCTCTGAACTGCCTGACCACCAGGGAACCTCCAGTGCCTGGCAAGTTTCCCCTTGGCTCAGCTGGGAGAACCCCATAGCCCCTATTTCCCACTTGGACTCTTTATCCACTCCTGCCCTCCACATGGCAGGAGTTCTTTGTACTTTCTTTTCTGTCCCCTCTATAGTTTTGCATAAAACCATAGGCTTTGGATGGTAAATTCCAGTGCCAAAATTGGATTACCCTCAACAGAGAGCTGTTGGTTAGAGAGTCCCATGAAGTCCTCAAAACAATGCAAAAAGAACTTGGTTACCCACCAAAACCAACCAAAGCTAAATGTTAAGACCCTATTTCTGAAGACAGAGCAGGCTACAAGCACAGGATGAGAGACCACACTGCTGGTTAGCCCTTGTAATGCTAGAAGTGTTATGTGAGCTGCTGGGGGATAATAGTCACCAACAGCATGAACAAGCAAGGGATCCTAGAAGCTACAAAATCAACCACTTGAGCTAAATGTACACAACTGTGCAATAGTGGTGCACAAACTGTGGGCTAATCACACTGGTGTAATAGTGACACGTAAGCTATATGGGTAAGCAAAGATGTGCAATAGTGGCATATGGGCTATGAGGGTAATCAACTGATCTCCAGTTAGATATGAGGCCTGCTCAGTGGGATGGAATTCATACCTGGCAGTGAGAACCAAGTCAGAATCCTATGGATAGGAAGGTCATAGACTCTAGAAAGAAGATCACACTGCTCTTTGGCTTAGAAGAGAGGGTATATCCATCAAAAAGTCTGAAAGCACTATGTTTATCCCCTTTGCTTCACATACTCTCACTCTTGGTGTGAGAATCTGCTTTTTTACACAGATGGCAGTGACTACCAGAGAGAACCAAGATCTACCAATATGACAAAAAAGACAGACAACTGTCTAGCACAAGACAAGTCATCTCTATCACATCTACGAGGGCCCAGGAAACACTACAGAGGATGTGTTGATTTAAACTTGAGTGCTGCTCTCACTGCTGTCTTCACAACCTTCTCCAAGGAGATGGTAGTAGACACTGAGAGGATTCAAACTCATCAAAGCATAAACTCAGAGGACGCAGAGAGCTCAATACTAGGGAACATTTATGACACACCTGTCAAGGCTCAGGGAACATTAAGAAAGAGGAGTTAGGGGCTGGAGAGATGGCTTAGCGGTTAAACGCTTGCTTGTGGAGCCTAAGGACCCCGGTTCGAGGCTCAGTTCCCCAGGTCCCACGTTAGCCAGATGCACAAGGGGGCGCACGCGTCTGGAGTTCGTTTGCAGAGGCTGGAAGCCCTGGCGCGCCCATTCTCTCTCTCTCCCTCTATCTGTCCTTCTCTCTGTGTCTGTCACTCTCAAATAAATAAATAAATAAAAATTTAAAAAAAAAAAAAGAAAGAAAGAGGAGTTAGAAATATTTTAAGAGCCACAGGTAGAAACACTGTCCCTCCCACTGAAACTAACATGTACATTCATGACCCCACATGAACACAAACAACCCCACTAAGGAGAGTCCTTAGTGGAATGGAGAAGGGAGAAAGGGGGTATTAATATAACCTGAAGGGAATATGACTAACAACCAATATGTTCACACTATAAAGTTCACAACAATAAAAATTAATTGTTTAAGAAAATTAAAAAGAGGAGACAGGCACGGTGGTGCATACCTTTAATCTCAGCACTGGGGAGGCAGGGGTAGGAGGATTGCTGTGAGTTCAAGGCCATCCTGAGACTACAGAGTGAATTCCAGGTCAGCCTGGACTACAGTGAAACCCTACCTCAAAAAACCAAAAAATAAAAATAAAAAGAGGATTGTCTTTTGTATGATGAAGGAAACAAAAATTCTTACCTTTGTTACCAAGATTATTTACTATGCAAGTCATAAGAGTCCAGTAAGGATTAATGATGATGTAGTAATCATGACCTCTTTAAAAATACAGTAAAAGCATGAAAACACACAAATGTTCCTTAAAATTATGCCTTCTCTGACTGCACAGTCCTACCTTCATCCTTAAAGTAGTGTTTGTGAAAATTAGAAGCTTGGGGCTAGGAAAATTGCTCAGTTGTTAAAATCACTTGCTATGCAAGCCTGACAGACTAGATTCCTAGAATCTTTATAAAGCCAGACACACAAGTTATTTATATATCTGTAATCCTAGCATACATACAGAATTAGGAGGGATGCCAAGTCAGGAGAATACAAAAGATCACAGACCAGTTTGTCTGACATTCACAGTGGCAAACAACACCTTGGACCTCTACACATATGTATATGCTATGGTGCACGCACGCACACACTCACACATACATACACATCAAAACATTAAATTAGAAAAGAACTTGATTTTTTAAATTTTTTTGGTTTATTTTTATTTATTTATTTGAAAGTGACAGAGGAAGAAAGAGGCAAATAGAGAATGGGCACGCCAGGGCTTCCAGCCACTGCAAACAAACTCCAGACACACGTGCCCCCCCTTGTGCATCTGGCTAACGTGGGTTCTGGGGAATGGAGCCTCGAACCAGGGTCCTTAGGCGTCACAGGCAAGTGCTTAACTGCTAAGCCATCTCTCCAGCCCGAACTTGATTTTTTTTAAATAAATTAAATTTTAAAAAATTTAAAAAGGGGCTGGAGAGATGGCTTAGTGGTTAAGGCTCTTGCCTGTAAAGCCTAAGGATCTGCATTCAATTCCCCAGGACTGACATAAATCTACATGCACAACGTGGCACATGCATCTAGTTTATTTGCAGTGACTAGAGGCCCTGGCATGCCCATTCTCTCTCTCCCTGTCTCTGTCTCTCTCAAATTAATTAAATTTTGAAAAAACTTTAAAGATAAGAGAATTTAAAAGAATAAGAAGGAAAAGCCAAAAGTAAAATAAAGATCAAGGCATGAAACAAAATAAGGAACAGTTTTTCAACATATTAGTCACAAAGGAAGGTGGCAGGAACACAGAGATCCTTTTTAAATATTTTTATTTATTTGAGAAAGAGGGAAAAAAACGAAGAGTTCCAGGGCTTCTTGCCAATGTGAGCAAACTCTACTACATGCATCACTTTGTGTATCTGGCTTTAAGTGGGTACTACCTATGTCCAACAGATACTGGGGGACTGAGCCTGAGCCAGCAAGCTTTGCAAGCAATTGCTTCTAACCAGCCCCAGAGCTCTTTATTAAAAGAGAAAAAAATTCAGAGCCAATGACCATAAGATAAGGAGCATTTGGTCCTTGTTTAAATGTCTCCTGGAAGTGTCAAGTATCAACAATCACCAACTGTCTGCTGAGCACCTCCCATCCTCCCAAGGGTCTGCCAGGCAAGGTAGTCAATATTAAGGGTAACTAGGGAAATACTGGTGTGGCTTTGGACCTACAGAAGTGTACAATCACATAAAGGGACTTTCATAACACTGCCTGTCACATGATATGGTACAAAACTGGTATTAAGTGTGTAAACACGGACTGTTTTGCAGGACTTTGGAAACTACTGAAAACTGAAGGGGCCAGTGTGGTGTCACAGAAAAGGCCAGAGTGGGCAGGGACAATAGAGGATCTAAACAGGGCAGTGATACAATTAATGGCACAAAACAGAAGGCATCACTGCCACGGTGAGTCAGAAGTGTGTGATCAGAGTCATGGCAGTGAACAGGTACCTGGAGCAGCCATGCTGAAACTGTGTATCAAGTGCTTGTGATAGCTGCAAATGGGATGCAGCAAAGTGGAGAGACAACATGCACCCCTTGGGATGTGTCTGAACGGTACCCCCATGGAAAGAGACGACCACAGGTGTCAGAGGTGTTTAGGATGGTTTTGTGGCACAACAAAGAGGAAGTACAGGGCTCCCACAAACCAAAGTGGAAGCACTACTAGCTAATGAAGGTCTGCCAGAATCATGTTGTTAGAGGCTTCATTTAGGAATGGCCTTCCAAAAGAGAATGGGACAATGGGAGGTCCCACAACTGAAACTGAACTTACTGTCAGAGTCTTATCATACTTTTAGAGATGTCTTTCTTAATTTTGTGTGTGTTGCACACACATGTATGCATGTGGATGCACATTGTGCTAGTGCATGTATATGTGTGCCAGAGGTCATTGTTGTATGTCTGTGCTCTCCACTTTATATTTATGAGACAGGGTCTCATCTATCATTGAACCCAGAAATCAAGAATTTGGCAGAATTAGCCAGTCAGTAAGTCCCAAGGATCTTCCTGTTTTCTCCTCCTCCCAAGCATTATTATTATAAAGGTATGTGCCATCATGCATCGCATTTTACCTGGGTGCTAGGAATTCAAATTCAGGTCCTTGCAAGACCTGGTGGCACACACCTTTAACCCCAGTACTCAGAAGGCAGAGGTGGTAGGAGGGTTACTGTGAGTTCAAGACCACCTTGGAACTACAGTGACTTCCAAGGTTAGCCTGGGGTAGAGTGAAACCCAACCTCAAAAAAAAGAAAAACTTTCCATGGGGCCTTTTAGTATTCTGTGTATAGTAATTTAAATGTATAACCCATAGACTTAGGTATTACTAAGTTTGAAACTTCAGTCCCCTAGCAGGTAGAATCTGGCTGCTCTGGTCACTGGGTATGCACAGTGAGCTCTGGGGGTCATGCTGCTGCAAGTTTGTGCTCTTGCTTATGGTGCTGGCTGTTTACCTGTGTCTCTCTGTTTGGATATGTGAAAGGCAGGCAGATTCTTTTGCACTATGGAACTTTCCCTGGATCTATCAGCTTCAAATAAATCCTTTCCCCCAATAAGCTGTGTCTGGTTTGGAAGTCCCGGCAGCATGGAGCTAACTGCAACAGAAATTAGTAACAGAGAGTGGATGGTTGCTGTGTGATGAATCTCATCTTGTAGCTTTTAATCTTTTGTAACTTTTGTGCTTGAGGAATAGGACAGAACTTGGTAACTTACAACTGAAGACACCTTCCAGAGCAGTTAGCCAAGTTTTATGGGCTACTCTGGTGAGAGTTTGAAAACAATAAGTGAAGAGAGAAATGTATTTGCAGGCTTTCCTTATGAAATTTCAGAGGGGAAGGAATACTGAGAACTTTGTTAGAACTGGGCTACTGGCATAAAGGCTGGCTTCATTCTGCTGCCCATGCCCAGAGAGTTTGATCAAGGCAGAATTTGAAAGTAATGATATGCTTTGCACAAGATAAAGAACTGAGAAATTCAACATATAAAGTTGGAAAAATTCATACAATTTAAGGTTACTGGCACTGAGACTAAATATTAAAGCTGCAATTGTTAGAGATATTACCATGATTAAGGATGTCCCAACTGCCTTAAGTTGAAACAATGGAAGGATGCCTGAGGTGATTCCACCCAGGAATGGTAAAAATGCAAACTCTTCTATAAAAGAAGAAATCTCTTCAAGGTCACAATTTACTTTGACCCTGGATTAACAACATTGCCTGTGTCCTTCATATCTTGTATTGATTTTAGAAGAATGGAAAATGCATGCAGTGGGTCATGAAGTCCACAAGGTTCCAAGAGCCACCACAAAGACATGGTATATGAGGTAGTGCACGATGACCCTGATAGGCCAGGGAAGCTGTGGGAGGATAGACTGTGTTTTGCAGTGGAGACCCAAAGATATTTTGGATACACCAGGAATATGCAAGGGCTACCAGTGGAGCACTACTGGCTCAGGGTGAAGTTTTCCTGGGCTGCTCAGCCCAGATGGAGGGGCAGAACTGAAAAATCCAGAGACTGCCAGATGTTGGCCGTGAATTACAAGTGCTTGATGTTTGCCTAATGGTTGTTGACTTTGCATTGGTCAAGCCTTTCCTTGTTATGCCTTATAGAAATGTAAATGTTTTGTGTCATTATATGTTGAAAGTATGTAACTTGTTTGATTTTATAGGACTCACAGTTAAACAATCTTAAATCTCAGATAAGACTTGGCATTTTGAAAGACTCTTAAAGTTGGTAAAGATTATGGGTACCTTTAAAGTTGGACTGAAAGCAATTTATAATATGAGGTCTATTGGGAGCCAGGAGTGGAATATGGTAATTTAAATGTATGCCCGCCCCACCCAGACTTAGCTGTTACTGTCTGCAGCCAGACTCCTACTATAGGGGGTGAGCATGCCACTGAGGGTGAACCTGAATTCCAGCCTAAAGTATGCAGAGTGAGCTCTGGGGGTCCTCCTGGTGCTGGTGGTGCTGGGTGTTTTGTTCTGTTAACTCTTTTGGATCTGTGAAAGGGGGGCAGATTCTTTCTCTATTATGGAACTTCCCCTAGGTCTGTCAGCTTCAAATAAATCCCTTCCTCCCATAAACTGTCTGGTTCAGAAGTTCATCCTGGCAGCGTGGAGCTGACTACAACACTGTGGAAGTAAGTACAAGGTTCACATAGTCTCTGCCACACAGCCAAACACTCTATCATCTCAAGAAAAGCCACATGAGTGAGTTGCAAGCCAAGCTAGCCAGTTGGCTTATGGGATATGTCCTAGCTGAAGGCATGAATGACAAACCACTCTTCTGTTCTTATCTACCTTCATCCATTCCTGGACATTTTTGTTGAACAAAATGAGGCTAAAACATCAATGAAAACCGACAGTGTTTAAACCCAATAATAAAGTTTGAACATTCAAAACAAATCAAAATTTCCAAACTATTCATGTTGGCTTCTCAAAATTAAAAGATTATTGAAGTAAATACTAATTTGTGTGCTTTTACAATTGATGTGTTTTTACTGTCATGGCTCACTGAGCCAGTACTTTCCAAATGACTAATGCACCAAGATACAAAATAACGCAGAAGTAAAAACACAAGATTGAACACTGGATGTCAATAATGACACAGAGAACAATGCTTACGAGTATGGTTTTCTACTCACTCTGCACCTAACCTCTAAGAAACGGTCACTTGCCGGGCAGGGGAGATGATTCAATGGTAGAGTGCCTTTCTACCATGAACAGAGGTCTGTGTTCCATCCCCAGCACTGGTGTGTGGCACATGCCTGCAATCCTAGCACTCAGAAGGATAAGACAGGACGTTCAAGGTTATCCTCAGCTATGTATTGAGTTTGAGGCTATCCTAAGCTACATTAACTGTTACTTGTCAAGTTAGAGTGTGGCACCAAAGAAGATGCAGGCATCTGAAAGGCTCCTTACAAGATTCCTCTCTCTTCCAAGGACATATATGTATGAGGCTGGGACTTATCCAGCTACTTCAACCAAAGTAGCACACAGAAAGATGGAGGCAGGAGACATGAGAAATAGCTGCTTTTGTGTGAGCCAAAGAGCCTTGCCAAAATATAAAACAATACCTCTGTTCTTACTGATTTTGTTTTGAAAAATGGAATTGTTTTTCATAAAACCTGTTACTGATAGGAAATGTGGCTATAGCTGTTTTTAAATACATCAGTAGGTATATCTTGTTAAATTTGTCAGGTTCTTTCGTTTTGTTTTGTTTTGTTTTGTTTTGTTTTGTTTTGTTTTGTTTTGTTTTGTTTTGTTTGTGCTACTGGGGATTGGATCTAGTGCCTCACTCATTCTAGACAAATGTTCTGCCACTGTTCTACACAGTCAGATCTTTAAAATTTTTATTTTGAAACAGGGTCTAAGTTGCCCACATTGGCCTTGAATTCATCCTGTAGTTCAGGCTAGTCCTGAACTTGAATCCTCCTAGCTCAGCCTTTCAACCAGTTCACTTTCTCTTAATGCAGTAAATATTGACAGACATAACCACACAAACAAAAGCTCTTGGGGTCTTCAATAATATTTACAAGGATTAAAGGGTTCCTGAGAATAATGTTTGAGGATCATTACTCTAATGCATTTATCAAAAATCTGACACAGAGTGCCATGGAATCCACCCTGAACACCAGATAATGCAGATCAGATAATGCAGACAATGCCTATGTTTCAGTTCCAGTGGTACCATAGAAGCCTGTCACCTTATTTCATGACAACCTCAAACCTCCAAGGCCTAAATTAATGCAATTAACACTCCCACACTCACCATTTTGCAGAAATAATCTCTACAATGTGATTTTACTGTTTCTTTTACCTGCTTAGGCAGCTTTTAATTTTATTTTTGTTTTGTTTTCGAGATAGGGTCTCACTCTAGCCCAGGCTGACCTGAAATTCACTATGGAGTCTCAGGGTGGCCTCGAACTCATGGCAATCCTCCTATTTCTGCCTCCCGAGTGCTGGGATTAAAGGCGTGTGCCACCATGCCTGGCTTTTAATTTTATGTTTAAATCTGATTTTAATTTGAATTTAACATGACTGTCCTCTCTATATTTATCCATAGTTTAGTGCTGCTTCTCAACTTTTGTCAGAAAAACTATTTTTTGCAGATGGCAGTGACCACTGGGTGACACAAAACTCATCAAAATGCTAAAAATAAGTAGACTATTGAGTGATCAGTGCTAAATAAGGCATCTGTGTCACTCCCCCCCCAACCCCCCGCCAAAAGTCCATCTATAGTCACCATGCAATACTCAGGGAACAGTGCAGAAAAGGAAAGAGAAAAGAATTAAGAGTAAGAGGAGGGGAAGGGTGCTTCAAAATGCTATCTTCTGGACTTGAACTGTCCACTGCTTCATGACCTCACAGCAGCCGTCATTACCTGTACCAGACCTGTACACTGTTGAGCTCATCCACGTTCTGTCATGCGTGATGGAGGAGAGAAAAAAGATATCAAAAACGACAATGTACTAGCTGAAAAGGCGGGAGTCAATGGCAAGGGAGTAGGGGAGGAGGGCAAAAGAGGGTAATGAGAGAAGCATATGATCAAAATACATTATATACATTTATAAAATTGTTAATAAAAGTTTGAAAAAATAAAAAGATGAGCCAGGTATGTCAGCATACACCTTTGATGCGAGCACTCAGGAGGTTAACAAGAAGATCCCCATGAGTTCAAGGCTATCTTAGGGTTACAGAGTGAGTTCCAGGTCATCCTGAGCTACAATGACACCCTGCCTTCTAAAAAGAAAAATGTTAACATCACTCAATAGGGGAATCTTTGCATTTGAAACATGCTGTAAGTCCCTTCATGTAAGCTGGCCTCCCTTCAGTACACTGCTGCCTGTGGCCCAGCCTTTGATTCCTAGAAGCCTGGTGATACCAGGTCCACATCTCACCACATGAGAATTTGCCAGGCAGGTACTCCTGTGTGGACACTGAACTGAGACGACATATACACTGAGCATCTGAAATTGTCATGTTTTCATTTAGACAAGAAAATTACTAAGAATTTTTAAATTACAGTGTTGAAATTTAAGATGTTTCCACTTTGTCTACAGTCATGTGAGAGGACTATAGCAGAATCTTTCCCAGGGCACATGTGGCTTGGGAGGTCTTAATCTCAGGGACCCTGAGACTCTGAGCCCTATCTATCACCACCTCAGTTATCAGCCGCAGTGTCTTGAGCAGGTGAAGCATTTTCACTTAACCCAAAGTACACCTGTGGTTAACAAAGCTTATATGCTTTTTGTGCCTACAGTATTAACTGATAAAATGCATGACTGAATATTAGCCAAGGTATAAATAATGTATCTTGATATATCACAACTTCTTTTAAAATCCTATCTTTTCTTACCTCTTCTATTTAAAAGAAGAAAATACAAGCTTTGCATATAACTCTAATTTTTGCATTGTCCTGGATGTCTGTATTTCAAATATCATACACACAACCTTGCAAATGAACGAACAAGACATAAATGCCCTGCCTGAGTAGGTCCCACAACCACTGCACAAAAGCCTCCAGCTCCCCTTGGCAATCAGAACAACAAGCTTAGCAGTGTGGGGCCCCTATTTACTCTCATCTCTTCCTATTCCTGGGAAACTCTTCCTGGTCCATGAAAGATATATGGAATGGAAACAAAGGTAAATATTTTACCTGTTGTTTTATTTTACATCATTAAAAAAATCACTTGGAAACTTTATTCCTTTTAAATTCTTTGACTTTAATCATTGGAGTTCTAAAGTAATTGCTGTACAGATGAATTTTAAGAAATATTACCCTATGAATTTCAGGAAAATTGTCTTAAGTGGCAAAGGTTTTTAAATTAATATGGATCAGAAATTAATGGTATACACAGAATGACAGGAAATAATAAAACCTTAAGTTCACATTTTTAAAAAACACCCCCAAACAACATCAAAGCACCCTGGTCCCCTAAGAAACTTTCCTTTTCACATTTGTGATTTTCTTTCCTCTAAACTATCATGGGAAAAGATATTTTTCACTCAAAAATATGGCTGTCAATTTAGAGTGACTAAATAATAAATTTCCCTAGCAGTACTTCCATACAGTGTGGAATAGATAGCCAATCAAGACTTCTCAGAAGTCTTCTTGTAAATCAAAGTAGGAAATATCACCTTTTGCATCCAAAAATTGGATTCATGGCTATGTCTACATTATACAAACCTATACTCCAGCTTGTTTGGTGCCTTATGGAAATATTGTAAATATACCAAGTTTGTTCCTTAAACTAATTTAGACACTTTAGTTGTAGATAGCATCTCTACATACCATGTACAAAAAAACCAAGTAAGTACAAACAATTGTTTTTCTGCTGTGAGCAATGGTTTACGCTTTGAATAGCCACATTTTTGTAAAAACCTGTCATTCTGGGGCCAGCAGAAATATGATAGAATGACCATCCATCCAGAACAAAAACAGATATGACAGTCCACATGCTAGGTAGAGGGACATACAGACTTCTGAGAGGACCAGCAAGCCATGCCAAGGAGGATGAAGAGGATCACATCTGCTTCCTGGCCTCCTGCTAGGTATAAAGTTCCACAATGTACTTCAGTCTGCTCCTACCCCATGAAAGCACCACACTAGTGTATTTAATTAAGTTTGCTCACACAAGATCCCTGTGTCCTATGTCCCAGCAGAGGGCCTGAAGTAGGAATTTTGTTCATGGGCTGAGGAAATGGTTCATCAATCAAGAGAACTTGTTGCTCAAGCATCAGGTCTCCTGGGCCAGAGACCACCAAGTTCAACTTCCCAGAATCCAAATAATAAGCTGGGCATGGGCATACACATCTGCAACCACAGAATGTGGGGGTGGAGACTAAAGAATCTCTGGGGCTCTCTGACAGCAGCTCTAGGTTGAAGGAGACACTTATCACAAGGAAACATGTGGGTGAATGATAACAGAATGACACCTACATTCTTCTCCAGCCTCTACACACACACATCTACACACACACATTCACACACTCATGGGATGCATTTGTACACACACACACACACACACACACACAAATTCTTGTTCATGATCTTAAAGTCAATTTTCTTTAACATAATACTCGGACAACTGGTAAATGAGAAAATACATTGCTAAGTAAAGGTAGATGACACACAGACACTTACCCGAGCTTCTGGATCACTCTTACCTTTCCCAGTATCAGGGTCAACAACCACAAAAGGAACACATTTAAGAGTCATAGAGAGTTCAGGGCACCACTGCCATGGAGTGCTATCTCCACCAGCACAAAGACAATGGCTTAGGGAAGAAAGATGTAGGGGAGCCTAAGGTAGAAACTAGGAATGGAGTCATTGTTTGGCCTTAGAAAGCAAAGACATACAGCTAGGGGATGCACCAAGATCACTGAGCCCCACTGATAACTGACAAGGGAGTTGGGGTGTTCTGAGGAATAGAAGAGCTCATGAGAATTTGAGCCTTCAGCTAGACACCAAACATAAAGTACAGAGCTTCAAGATGCCAGGAATGGTGGGGAGAACTGGTCTGCAAGCAGGGATCTTTCTACCCAATACACCTCTATGTCCATCTAGAGGCATTACATCTCCAGCTGCAGTTTGCTGATTTCTAAAACCTCAATGCATAAATGACAGTCTCCACAGAGCCCACAATATGACCTGTGCTATTGATAGATGCTCACAAATGTGCAACTGCAACCAAGTTAAAGGTGAGGTAGCCTCTCTGGATAAATGTGGAAATCTTTCTCTTTTTACTTGAATACCATCAGATCTTTTATATAGAGGGGAATTTAGGTTTTATTTTTCTATAATCATGAAATTCTCTGAAAGTTTCATCACTTAATATTTAATTCCCCAGGATCCCACTTAGCATTACCGATCACTTACACTTAGCTTTCAAGACTCCAGTATCAATCAATATTGACCCTGTCTCTTAGGAAAGCATTAAAATACTTAGTTGTGGTGACAGAGTGGCATCAGGATAATAAAGAAAAAAATCAGTAAGGATTGTGGACAGGCAATAGATTTAAAAAAAATCAATTAAAAAATCAATGCCATTTTCATTTTGTCACAAAAATTCTGAGTCAGAGACAATGCCAAATCAAAACGAAAATGCCTGGTTTTATTGGCATTTATGGCAATATTAATTAAATGAAAACTCTCTCCTGAATGACTGATAAGGCATACAAGGGAGAAAACTGTTAACAGATTCACACATGTATTTTATTTCAGTAAGATGCTTACATGGTGTTTGCAACAGAAGCTGATAGGGAAGGAAACTGTCTAATGTTCTGAGCTTACCACTAAATACATTAAAACATTTCAATATTACTTATGTTAATAGATATAAATCACTACTCTGATTATCTACCATAAAAAGTTCTCACTGCTTTATCACACTTTTGTAGCTGGGAGTACATGCAACACTCACTTTCTTTACCTAATGCTAGCTTAGGCATGGATAGACTCTGGCATGAAGCACATTGCTCCTCAGACCCTGAGAGCCTCTGGCAAGAGACACAGTATTGTGCAGTTCCTGCCTCCATCAATGCCCTCCACAGTCTGGTGATGTCTGAGTTCCCAGTGAATCATCCCCAAGCACAATATGGTTTCAGGTGGGGTCATAATAAAAAAATTAACAGTCAAAAGAAAACATGATTTTTTAAATAAAATAACAATGTTGGGCTAGAGAGATGGCTCAGTGGTTAAAGGAACTTGCTTGCAATGCCTGACAGCCTAGGTTCAATTCCCCACTACCCACATAAAGTCAGATGCACTAGGTAGCACATGCATCTTGATGTTGTTTGCAGTGGTAGGAGGACTGAGTATATATATTCTCTCTCTCTCCCCCTCTCTCTCTCCCTCTCCCTCTCTCTTGCTCTCACTCTCTCTCTCTCTCTCAAATAAATAAATACTACCAAATCAGATTTCCAGAGACTCAGAGGATCACAACATCTCATCACTGAAGCAAACCAAAAATGAACCCAACATGGCTCAGGAAAATTTTGTAGAAGAGGGGGTAGAAAGAATGGCAGAGCCACATGTTGGGTCATGTATGCAGAGACATTTATCCTACTCATAACTATGGGCTAACTCCAGAATGCATGACCCATATACCTCAATAGGGAGGGGCCAGAGGGAAGGGGTAGGACATGGATGACTCTAACAATGGTACCAAATTGACTGTATTTGCTGAGCACAAAACTGATTAACACCAGCCTTCTCACAAACTCAAGAAACCTGAAGGATAAGAAAGCAGGGACCAGCTATGCAGCTCCAGTACAACTTCAGGCATCCTCCACAACCTCCCTCCCCCAACCACCAAGGCAGGCAACCACTGGAGACCTGGGGAAAGGAACTCAGCTACACAGTACCCAGCACAGGTGATCAGAGCAGCTGACCCACCAACTCAGCGAGCCTAATGCAGTAAAGAGGTAGGTACACAAGTGGGCACACAGCATAGATGAGACCAAAGCCATGTGAAAAAGTAACATGGCCTACTTAAACTGGATTGGTACTTGTCTCAAAGACTGGTATATAGGCCTGCATTGTAAGTGCTAATCTCACCTTCCAGGCCAAGGCAGGTAATGGGCTATATTTGATAGGTGATCGATCAGCTTTGGCTTTCTTGACTAAGCTGTATGTTTAGCTCATCCTTTGTTGCTTCCTGATTTATAGTACCTTTGTCTTCTTCTTCTATCATTTTTGGAGACAAGGTCTCACAGGGAGCAGGCTGACCTGGATTCCTTTAAAGAAAAGAGATCTCAGCCTCCCAGTTTACAGGATTAAGAGTATGGAGCAACACACACTCTTAGGGATTTAGAATTTGCAAGATTACTGATTTGTTTTAATGTTCACTCTTGCTTTTATATATATATATATATATATATATATATATATATATATATATATATATACACACTTTGTGCTGGTTTTAACTCAATGTGTATATTCCTCAGTTGAATGCAAGAATTTGCCTGTATCTTACTCTACCCAGCCTACTGGAATACTTCCAAAGCAGGAAAACCCAACATGTAGGGTCACTTCTGATGTTACTCTGTAAGTCATATAAGAGCCACACCTGCACCTTAAGCTCCTACCCTGAAGATACATAACATCAGACTTACATGTCTAAGAATATTGCAGATAATTAGAAAATCCAAGCATCAAATTAACTCAAGATGAAAAAATCTCTACAATACAAGAAATACAAAAAATCAAGACAATATAATTCCACCAAAAACTATAAATCCACCAAAAATGACCTCCAGTGAGACTGCCTTAGATGAAATGCCTGACAAAGATTCCAAAAGAATGATTATAGCTACATTCAAAGGAATCAGAGAATAAAACAAACTCCTGAAGGAAAACACAGGAAACCAATTTAATGAAACAAGGAGGTCAATACAAGATGAGTAAGGAAATAGAAATACTGAAGAAAAACCAATCAGAAACACTAGAAATGTAAAACACAGTAAGTCAAAAAAATTCTGCATAAAGTCCCACCAATAGAATGGATGAAAGAAAGAATGGAATGTCTAAACTAGAAGAGCAGGTGGCAGATCTAATGCAGTCCAACAAAGAGAAAGACAAGCTAATAGAAAGGTATGAGTGGAAATTTCAAGATATCTGGGGATACTATGAAAAGATCAAATATAAGAATTCAGGGTATAGTAGAAGGAGAAGAATTTCAATCTAAAGGCATAATAGGTGTTTTCAACAAAATCATAGAAGAAAATTTCCCCCATTTGGGGGAAAGCAATTCCAAAAGAGGTACAGGAAGCCTTTAGAATGCCAAACAGACAAGACCGATTAAACTATTTTAACACAAAAACCAAAGAAAATTTATTGAAAGCAGTAAAAGAGGAACAGAAAGCCACTTATAAAGGCAAGCCCATCATGATAACAGCAGATTACTCAACACAAACTTTAAAAGCAAGAAAGGCTTGGAATATTGGATTCCAAGTTTTGAAAGATGACAAATGTCAACAAAGATTACTTTATCCAGCAAAGCTATCCATCTACATTGATGGAGAAATAAGGATATTCCACAATAAAAACAGGCTAAAGGAATATATGACTACTAAGCCAGCTCTACAGAAAATGCTTGAAGGGATCCTTCACACTAAAGCAAAAAGGAAAGCACACACATGAGGAAACGGGATAAAATAATACATACTCAAATAACAGTTAAAACGAGAATAAAGGGAAATTTGGAAGCACTACAAAATAAGAAGAATGGCAATAATAAATACATACATTTTGATAATAACTCTTAATATCAATGGTGTCAATCTCCCAACCAAAAACACAGGCTTTTAGAATGGGTTAGAAGGCAAGATATTTGTTGTTGCCTCCAAAAACCTCACCTCTCCATAAAAGAGAGACACTATCTTAGGGTGAAAGGATGAAAAACAGTATTTCAAGCCAATGGGCCTCAGAAACAAGCAGGAGTTGCTATCCTGGTATCTGACAGGATAGACTTCAAACCAACATTAGTGAGGAAAAATAAAGAAGGTCACTTTATCCTGATTAAAGGAAAAATTCAACAGGAAGACATTACAATTCTAAACATATATGTACCTAGCATGGGGGCTCCCAAATTTATCAAACCAACACTATTAGACTCAAGATCACAGATAACACAAGCACAATTGTACTGGGTGACTTCAACACCCTACTCTCATCAATTGACAGATCAGCCCAGCAAAAAATAAACAGAGAGACATCTGGATTAATGATGCCATAGAACAAATGGACCTAACAGACATCTATAGAACATTTCATCCAAATGCTGCATAATACACATTTTTCTCAGCAGCACATGGAAAAGTCTCTAAAATAGACCATATTTTAGGACACAAAGCAAATCTTAACAAATACAGGGAAACTGAAATAATTCCTTGTACTCTCTCTGATCACAGTGGGATTAAATTACATATCAACAATAAGAAAAACTACAGACTGGCGACTAAGCAGTACACTACTGAATGATGAATGGGTCACTGAAGAAATCAAAAAAATTCATAAAATAAAATGATAATGGAACACAACATAACAAAAGCTTTTGGACACAATGAAGGCAATCTGAAGAGGAAATTTTATAGTTTTAAGCGCCTATATTAAGAAATTAGAAAGGTTGCAAGTAAACAACTTAATGCTTCACTTTAAGGCCTTGGGGAAAAAAAGAACAAAGCAAAGCAAAAATCAGTAGATGGCAAGAAATAATAAAAATTAGAGCAGAAATTAATGGAATAGAAACCAAAAAATATACAAAGAATCAATGAAACTAACTGCTCTCAAATTGGACTGGAGGCCCGCTCTATGGGAGGGAATACATGCCTGGTACTGATAACCTAATCAAAAGCCTATGGCGGGAGGGGGGGGGGACATTAGCATTAGGAGTGTAAGACCTGCTCTTGTCTGACTAAACGCATACATTATGTTCACCAAACTTCCCTGTAATCACTTTACCTAGTGTTCATATCCACATATTAAGCTACCCTCACTTTTGGTTAGAGAAGCTTCTCTTTTCAGATGGTGGTGACCACTGAGACACCCAGAAGGCACTATAGTGCTGAGAAGAAACGACAGAGGAGTGTTCAGCCCTGAAACATCTCTATCACACCCTCCAAGGCTCAGGGTACATTGCAGTAGAGGTGGCAGAAAAAAATGTAAGAGCCAAAGGAAGAGTAACACTGCTTACAATACAATTGTCCAGACATAAATAGGCCTCAATATCCACAGCCTCGCAGTGCCTAGTACTAACTTCACAAGACCTTTATAACAGCAGGAAAAGATGATGATATCAAAATAAAAGAGAGACTAACAGAGCAAGGGAGGGGATATGATGGAGAATGGATTTGTGAAGGGGAACATGTGGGAGGGGGTGGGATTATTATGGTTGTCTGTACTTATGGAAGTTGTCAATTCTTTAAAAATGCCAAAAAAGAAAAAGTAATGTAATGAGATAATGATCAAAATACACTATGTACATTTATGAAATTTGTCTATAAAAAAGTGCAAAAAGGAAACAATCTTCATTGCCAAATCAGATTAGAGATATTCTATAACTGTATTATACTCCAAATATTTCAATTTTAGACATCAAAATTTCAAATACAAGTGACAATAATATACATATTTTTAAGTTTCCATGTAAGTATCCCAAGGAATCTATTTAATAGCTAACATTAGTTCTATTTGTGTAGTACTAGGTAATTTTTTTTACTCTTGCTTCTCCTGATAAACTGAAATATAAGTGTTTTAAGGGCAGATAAAACTGTTATTTTTCCATTGTTGAAAACATTTGACGAGTGATATTTTTGACAGGTTTCAATATTACCTCCTCCATTTGATGAGAATTTGCCTTGATATAATTAATTATATGTAGCATTGTCATAAACGTACACAATGTGCCTCCAAAGGTAGAAGACCATGTCATTGGAGGATATATGCAAATGCTAAGAATCTTAAATTAGGTACTTTTTTTATAACTAGTAGCAAACTTATTCTTAATAAAAATTCTATACTTGATCTTGAAGCACTTATAAAAACCTGTACAATTATTTTTCCATCTTCTTCTATTCTCTGCATTCTTATTGTATGGTATACCAAACACCCAGAGGCACCCAGGATATGCTCTTTTATTAGTGTTATGTTCTAAAGAGTTATCATCAGCCAAAATCAGGATGTAAGTAGAATAATTCAACATCTAGATTCAAAATATAAAATCCTCATATTTTCAAATCTTCTATTGGGTAAATTATTCCATCTATTTCTTTCTCTTCCTAAGTCTCAATTTTTGCTATAACCACAAAAATATACCCCATGAGGAATCAAACTGAGTATTCCCTAACACAAGAAGTAAAATTGGCCGTGCGTGGCTGCGTCGGAGGAAGGGCGCGCTGCGCGCGGGCCTGGGGCCGGGCTCGCCGAGGAGCGCCGCGTGCTTGTGCGGGTCGCCGCCCGCCGCGCTTCCTCGGCCCGCCGCCGCGCCTCTGGACGTGGTGGCCGCGCCGCCCGACCTGGTGAGCGGCCCCGGTCCGGCCCGCCGCCGCCGCCGCTGCCGCCCGGGCTTCGTCCCCGAGCGCTAGGGTGTGCGCCTTGGCCAGGGGAAGAGGAGAAGGCTGAGAAACCGAACAACAGCCGAGGAGGCCGCGCTGGCTCACCAGCAGGGCAGGCCAGCCGACCGGTTGTTAGCTGCAGGGAAGTACGGAGAGGCACTGTCCTGTCACTGAAAGGCTCCGGCGTCCCCCGCGGAAGCCATGAGGCTGACCCAGTCTGAGCAGGCTCTCGTCCCTGCTCTGCGGAGGGGAGCCGCGGGAAACGGCCGCTGCTCCTCCCGGAGAGGTGCGAGGGCCGCAGCGGAGCTCGGGCGAGACGAGGGCCCTCTGCGGGGCGGCGGGGGCCAGGCCCTCCATCTGGCCCAGAAGCACAGCGCTTCCACAGAGAAACACCCCCCTGAAGCCCAGGGCCTTCCACGGGGATCCGACACACTGCTGTTTTCACTTCAGCGAGAGGGAGCCAGCAGCGCCGCGTACCGGCAGCACAGCCCCAAGGAGGAGAAAACCATCACGGAGGAGCAGGCCACCAAGATTGCAGCTCCTGGGGCCGAGAGTGAAAGGTTGAGGGAGAACAACAGCTCCAGGCCACACTGGTGAGAGGCGCTGTGCAGAAGGAGCTGGACGTGGACGCCGACTTGGTAGAGAAGTCGGAGTTGTGGAGCCCCCCACCCCACCCCACCCCACTCAGAGCCATCCGCAGCCTCTTCCTCGTGGCAGAAGCTCGCCACAAACACCGGGAAGGCCAAGGGCATTCCAATCCCCGATCCGCCCCCACTGGACTTCCCATCTCCAGAACTGCCACTCATGGAGCTCTCGGAGGATATGCTGAAAGGATTCATAATCAATTAATGGGAGGCCGTTGGAGAGAGAGTAACAGTTAATCCAGGAAAGAGGAGAGGGAAAGCCAGAGGGTCATCCCGGCAGTGCTCACGGCCAGTTTACATAATTAATCAGGGTGCATATTAGTTCTAACTCTGTGTGTTATATGACACATCATTTGAAACTACAGAAGTGACCTGTATTTTAAATGATGCGTGAGTGAGAGTAACGCTAGCTAGCAACATTTGTAAGAGATCAATAAAAGCATTGTGTTTCAAAAAAAAAAAAAAGTAAAATTACCCTGTTTAAATCCATGTTTGAACATTTTTTTACGTCAGAAGAGGAAATACTTTGATGTGTGCTGGGAGAACTCCACACAGGCACACATATCTGTCAGTGGTCGCTGCTGCTGCTGCTGCATTTAATAAGAATGGCAAATCTGATAGCAATGTTTAAGTCCATGTCAAGTCAATATAAAAACATTCCAACTAGGTGTTTTGGCGCACACGTTTAGTCCCAGCACTCAGGAGGCCAAGGTAGGAGGGTCACTGGAGTTCAAGGCCAGCCTGAGACTACATAGTGAATTAATTCCACGTCAGCCTGGACTAGATCAAAACCCTACCTTGAAGAAAGAAAAAAAAAAAAAAAAAACATTCCAAAGTACACTGACTCTCACAGTGGAGGAATTTTAATCTACTTCATTGTGTCTTTTGCTTTTTCCTTTTGAGATATTATCTTACTATGCAGCCCATACCAACAAAGATCTGGTAATCCTCCTGTCTCAGCCTCCCACATGCTAAGATTTATAGAAATGCACCACCAAGCCCAGCCATCATTTGTTTAAAGAGATTTTTAGCACCCTTTTAGTACATCACATTAAAAAGAATGATAACAAAGGGAATCTATAAAAGCAGGCTCTGGACAGAGGAATCTGGCCTCTGGCATGGTCTGTGGTATATTGGCTTGCCTGTTCCTATTAATAATCCTAATATGGTGTGTATGACTTAATACTACTTTAAAACCAAAATAAGATATAGGAGAAAATTCAGTTTAAAAACATAATAAGGCTCACTGCATATAAAGCCTTGTATGTTCCTGACACTGTGAAAAAATGCAAATATTAATAAAAGTTAATACTGTTTTCCTCAGATTTGAGCCCTTTGTGGTGTGGGACTGAACCAGAGGGCAGCCACACCAGCAATCATTATAATTTACCCCTTGCCTGCCAAGAAAGGCCCTGTATGAGTAATTCTAAGCATGACCCAGCTTCACAACTTGTAAATTATGCCAGTTTCACAGGTAAGGAAACAGGCTCCCTCAAAGAGGTTAAACTATTTCAAACAGTTGGTCTGGCTGCAAATCCAAATTTTCATTACATCATATATGGCAAAAATTTCTGATTAAGAAAGCAAATAGCACATATACCAAAAAAGCAAGAAATTTTTCAAGGAATTGTTTGACATTAAAACCAGTCATTATTTTCACTGACTAGGGCATTTGTGAACACAGGTCTTTCCAGCCAAGGTACTGGAAGTCAGTATCAGAATTCCTGCAAGCAGGATGGTAGATAACAGAGTTTGACCTGATTTTAGCAGGGAGTTAAGGTCCAAGAGCCTAATTTCAAATGGAGGAACACAAATGCTCAATTACCAAGCACGAGTACAAACAACAAACACTGTTTTAAACATAAGTACATCATACTTTCTAGGAATGTTCAAATCCATTGTCTCACTTATTCTTAAGAGTTGAATAAGCCTGCAAACATGTAAATTAGTTGGTGATTGAAGTAATAAAGTGTGGAGAGGTTGAATTACTTCCCAAAGACTCCTAGCAAATCAATGGCAGGGCTGACACTACTGCACAGCTGTCTGCACATTATAATCCTGCATGCAGTACCCACTTCAGGACTCTGTAGGGATTCTTCTAGAGTCGATCAATAAGCAGAAAAGCTGCAGCTCTGAGCAGGCTTATTCTTATTCTCTCAAGTCCTGGACTTGGGTTTTGTTATGAATGAGCAATCAAACTTTCAACAGAGCCTGTGAGATTTTATGGTATGTTCCCAAAGCCACATAACCGGTAAATGATAGACCCCACATTTGGCTCTAGGTCAAGGGATGTCAGGCCCCAGTGGCCTTCCTGGGTTAGTTTCAGTTAGGTAACCTTCCCATATATTTCCATGTGTGTTCCATGTTCTTGAAGTAAAGGAAGTAAGCAAGTTAAATGTTACATACTCAGACAAAAATCACTACCAGCACTTGGTCGTTAAGTTAATAACCATGAAACCTTGTTCCTTTTTCAGACAGAGTATGGCTGAGCTGATAGGTGGAAATACTGCCTGGCTACCTACCCATACCCAGGCAGGTGATCGATCATGTCTTGGTGTATTGTCCCAGATGAAGTACAGCTGTTATGATTGCTCAGGAAACCTGAAGTAATGCCGCAGCAGCTTCTACCCTCCTGACTGAAATGCTGTCATGTATTTCTTTTCCCTCTGAGTTTATCTTCTAACCCTGGAGGCAAGACTAATATTTAACAGAACTTGCATTCCTAAAGAGCACCTGACAGGATGTAAGGGTCCAGCCGTATCCTGTCTTCTGAAAGGGACACATAAAACTACGGGTTGTTGATACAAACCTTTCTTCCACCATCTTCATCATAAAGCCTCTCCTCTTCTTTTTCCTAATATTAAAAAAATTCAGTAATCAAACATCTGCAAGAAGGTTACTAAAAATAATTTCTTAATCTCCCCTGCATTCCCCTCACCTCTTCTGTCAAGTTAAATTCTTTCTTGTCAAAAATATCACCAGCTCCAGAACCCGTTCTGACTGCTAATCCTACCACCAACCACATTCCTCCCAATTCCTCCCATTTCACTGAACACTACACCTTTCTTAAGATAAATGCTTTGTTTCTATGTACAGCAGATTAAATGTTTATTATAGTTTGGATCTGAATGTTCAAAGATTCCCCTACAGGCTCATGCGTTTTGGTCCCTAGTTGGTGACACTGTTTTGGGGGGGTGGGGTTGTGGAGCCTTAAGTAAGTAGAGCCTCCCTAAAGCAGATCACTAGGGGATCTTTGAAGATTATACACATCCCTGGTTACAGCCCTCTCTTTGCTTCCTGGTCCACTGTGACATGAGATGTGTCCACCATGAACTCTGCAATGCCTTCCTTTCCTGCCATGATGGATGGAGACCCTTTAAAATCATGATCCAAGGGCTGGAGAGATGGCTTAGCGGTTAAGCGCTTGCCTGTGAAGCCTAAGGACCCCGGTTCGAGGCTCGCTTTCCCAGTTCCCACGTTAGCCAGATGCACAAGGGGGCACACGTGTCTGGAGTTCATTTGCAGGGGCTGGAAGCCCTGGCGCGTCCATTCTCTCCCTCTTCCTCTGTCTTTCTCTCTGTGTCTGTCGCTCTCAAATAAATAAATAAATAAATAATAAAATCATGATCCAAAATAAACCTCTTACCCCTTAAGTTGTTTCTATCTTGTATTTTGGTTACAAAAGTAACTTATGTAATGTTTGTACTCAAAATACAGCCTATTTATCATCTCTGTTGCACACTGATTTGTTTTTGCTTAATTAATATATGGAACCCTTCAATATGTTTCAGTCTGCCTTACTGTTTTCAAGGTTTTCTTGTCTTCCATGCTATGGGGAAGCACAAATTAATGAGCCAACCCCATTGACTGAATGCTGTTTGTTTATATCTCTTGTTTTTAATTAATTCTTTTGGGGCTAGCCCTAGCTACTAAAACAATTTCATAGAAAGCAGAAGTCCCTTTCTAAAATGCACTGATATGTCACCACAAGAAGCACCACTGCTTTCCTGTATCAATATTTACATATCAATATTATAAAATAGGGGCTGGAGAAATGGCTTAGCTGTTAAGGCACTTGCCAGCAAAGCCAAAGGACCCAGGTTTGATTCCTCAGGACCCATGTAAAGCCAGATGCACTAGGTGGTGCAGGCATCTGAAGTTTGTTTACAGTGGTGAGAGGCCCTGGTGTGCCTATTCTCACTCTCTCTCTCAAATAAATAAATAAATATTGTAAAATAAATCCTTAATCTAAATGTATTAAGTGCTAGGCATTATTTATCTTAGTTAAAAGGGGCAAACACATTGTTTACTATTTGCATTTTTTTAATTAGCACTGATATGGGTTTGTTTGAATTTAAAA
The DNA here is from genome assembly GCF_020740685.1 of Jaculus jaculus. Classification (NCBI taxonomy): domain Eukaryota; kingdom Metazoa; phylum Chordata; class Mammalia; order Rodentia; family Dipodidae; genus Jaculus; species Jaculus jaculus. The sequence goes on along the minus strand of NC_059103.1, from coordinate 59,302,124 downwards.
TTTGTGTACTCAATGAATTTTATATTTGTATCATTTGTCTTTTATTGCGATATCTTTGTATTAATGATTTATGAGCTCTATGTAAATTAGGAAAATTTTTATTTGTGCTCTGGTAGCTTAAATGTAGATGTATATCACCCATATCCTTAAACATTTTTGATTAAGCTTCCTACTTAAATGTTTAGCAAGTGGAGACCTGCTGGAGCAAGTGGTGTCATTGGGCACAGGATCTTGAGTCCAGCCGTACTAGGTGTTTCCTGAGTCAGCTTGTGCTTGCTGGTGCTGGTTCTGTCTCTCTACTGTGGATGGATGCCAAAGTGAGTCAAGTTCTTCCACTATGATGGGGCTTCTCCTAGAACTTGTAAACCTGAAGTAAACCCTTTCCTCCCATAAGCTGGTTCTGTCAGGTATTTGTCCCAGCAATGAAAAGGTAGCTGCAACAGTTCTGCAGATATTTTCTTCCTTACTTTGGCTAACTTTTGACTTTATTAAAATTTTTCCAAAGACAGTAAGTTTGATTTTCATCTAGAAAAATATGATTTAAGGATGATGGCTTCTTACACATAATGTAGAGTTTTGAGAATGTCCATCTTTGCTTTTAATCCTGTCACTCTCAGCAAGGCTCTGACAGATCCAAGCTTCCTGATACAAAGGCCTTTAACTGGACCCATGCTGCCCCCATAGCTGCACAAGAGCTGATAGCTCCAGGTTCCCCATCAGATTCAAGAAGAGTTACTCCTGTGTGCCAGGTAATGTGAAAGGTGACAATGACATTAACTGATCATACACTTCTCCTTCAAAAGCCATGAATCAACCAGAGACCATGGCTCAGGTGCACAAAGACTTTAAAGGGCCCAGAGAAACTGAGTGGTGCTAAAAGCACAAAGAAAACACTGCTACAGCCCCATGCAGGAAGACACACAGCCTCCCAAGAGGATGGTGGCATCACCAGGGAGCTGTGGAGAGGTGACAGCTGGACACAGAGAGGACAGGCAAGCAGTTTGCATAGCACAAATGGAGCAGGAAAGTAGAAGTCTGCTCTCAAGGAGAGAAAACACTTCACCCATCTCTTTAGTGAATACAGGAAAATGATCATGAAATTTTTATATAATTTTTTCCAAGGTAGAAAAATACCAAAAACCTATTAAAAGATTAACAATTCAAAGTCAGGAAACTGAGAGTTACATAAGACCTGACATTCCTATCTACGAGGCTTCAGCTACTGAGGACCCTGCTGGAGTGCCTGTAGCAGTCTCCAGGAGTGAGCAATGCAGGTATTTTGGAAGAGCCCTGACAGTGGTGGGTGGGTTTGCTTTCAGCATGCTACTGGTAATGCCCATATTCCTTTGGAAAAGAACTAAATGTTTTCAAAATCTTTACACATTATTTTATAAACCTAGAAAGTAGCAAAGATTTTTAAAAATGTTCCTTACACATTGTGCCATTTTACAATCGGTAGGCCTACACAAATCACACAATAAGAATGGGAAAATATTCTAATCTACTTTGAGTCAAACAGTATTCACCCAGAGTAAATAAAACATGCTCAATGAATACAATTTGGGATGGAGAAAAGAATAAACATTTCAGTTTTATTATTTCACAGAAGAGCTTTTCAAGTTAATTAATTCATGTTAATAGCACTTCATTTTGATGGGAAAAATATTATTAGTGTGTCAAATACTGTCTGAGTTGCCATGACTAGACAATTAACATTTTGGAGATCAGAAACTGTTACCCAGAAGGGTATCTCTATGTTTTGTTTTGATTTAACACAAACCGTAACAAAATGAATGCCCTTGTCTACAACTCCTGAGCAGGGGCCTAAGGAGATGTCCTCCGAACACCTGCATCTGGATAGTTCCTCCAGGCTGGGAATATCTCAAAAATACCACTGAGTATACTTAGGACAGACACTTGGTAGAATGAAGTCCTTTAACAGACACCGTGATGATTTTTCAATACTGTGTATATAATTAATCCACAAACTAAATATTCAAAATGGTAAAAATAAGTGTTTATATTATGTATTTTTCTATAAAGCATCCAAAAAATAACAAAAGAAGTTCTGTGATCAAATATCAGAAATGCATTTTAAGATATTGTTCATAATAACATATTCACTCACGGCCATACAAGGTAACTAGCATCTTCTCCTGGATTGTATATGCTGAAACAACTCAGTCAATGATAACTCAAAGCAAATCCATAAAGGCCTTTTAAACATAACTTACTATCTGAGCTGACTATAGACTGGGTATCAGTCTGCTACTATTCCAGCACTATTGTTTTCAGTAAAAAAGACAAGTGATGCACTCTACAAACAGCTGTCATAGGCTTATATTGCTTTACTAACACATGACTGCTTCCAGCAACCTGGAAGATTTTCTCAACAAGTGAGAGAGACAGGACTCTAGCCAGTACCAGGCACAGGCACATGGGTGACAATAGGAACACAGGATACTCAGAAAGCTTTTGCAGAGCAGATTCAGATACACATCCACACTCACCCCAAAACCAACCATGCCCTTTCCAGTATCATCCCAGTGGGAACCAGTGGTCCTTTTGTCCTTAAACTACCTGATATGCTGGTGCAATGGCCTTAGTCTGTGTTCCCCAAGAAATTAAATGTAACCTTTGCTATTTGTTGGAAAGTGCTCCTTACTCAACTGGATATAAGCAGCAACACCTCTCAATAAAAACTGCCTCCAAGGTGGCAGAAAGAATGTAAGAGCCTAAGGAAGGGAATGTTCTTTGGAATGTTGTCTTCCAGACACAAAATGGTGCTTGCATTCATGACCTCAGAGTAGCTATCATTACCTATACAAGACCTGTATAATATTGGACCTTTGTCCAACTGGACATCTTATCATAGATGTTGGAGGAGGGCAAAAAAATTGCATCAATCTAGGAGGACTAGTTTAAAAGAAAGGGTTCACTGGACAGGTTATGAGAGAAAGGAGAATGTAATGGAAGAAGATTATGATCAAAATACATTATGTAGATGTGTGAAAATTGTCAATAAATTAAGTTTTAAAAAACTGCCCTCAAATCCAACTATGAAATAATATGAGGAAGGAAGGACAGATTCTGAGGCTGCTGGCTTCTGACTCTTTTAGATGCCCTAACTCCTTTTGAAGTGCTTAAAAAAAAAAAAAAAAAAACTACATGGTACCAGAGGACAAATTGCCTTCCCACAAACTCCCCGACTTCAGTGCCAAGATGCATGAATTACCAGAGACCATGGGGGAACTCCAGCACCCTCTCATCAGTCCTGGAGCCCACATTCATTTGCAGTTCTGGAAGGTAAGGTACCACGTCAGGAACAAGCAGACTGGGCCTTAGATTTTCCATACCCTGTGCCTGGCTAAACAGCTGAAACAAGAAACTACCTTGAAAAACATCTAGAGACAGAATGTTGAAAACAACCCCAAAAATCCATTTCTTAGCTATAGGATGGAAAGGTATGTTTAAATGAATTTTATCTTACCAATGTGCATATTTTATGGAAATTAGTCACTACCCCCTTCATAGGATCACAGGAAAATTCTGCCCTCTGCAGTGATGTGTAAGAAGAGGGGCAGAGCACAGCACCCTGTGTGCTGTGTGAGCCCATGCTGCCATCTGCAGACACTCACATACAATCCAATGTCCCCAACAAGAGGCCATAGCACAGCACCATGGGTGGGAATGGGACATCAGCAGTTGTCACAGGGGGCCACCCACTCAGTGACTGCCGTCCTTAACCTCCCAAACTGCCTGCTAGACATGCACCCTGAAACTTGTTGGGGACAAGTTTATAGGACTGTGACAGGACGTGCAGCAAAGGGTAATTAGAACAAGTAGAGAAATCATAGGTTGACTCTCATCCCCCAACTCCTTGCATGCAAGGGACCCAATCCGAGATACGGTCTTCCCAGGAAACACACTGTGCTTTCACTCTGGTGCCTATTTGTGCTCTGGAACTAACCTGTGACTGTGAATCCTTTACCATGAAACATGAGCTCTGCTCACAGTATCAGAATGATCAGGAGGTTGCTTAGACCCCACCATAAAATGAAAACAAAACTAGCTCACCATGTTTCCTCCAGTATCAGGGATGCTTTCATTTTCCGTCTCATCTTCTTTAACTATTTCTGCTGGCATCTAGGGAGAAAGCACACATTACAGGCTTAGACACTGTCAATTTGTGCCAAGCCACTCTGAAAATCCAAAAAGCAAGAGAAACGGTGCAGTTTCCAGGCCAGTTCTATAGAAAGAGATGGAGAAATCACTGTAATTTTTCCAATACAGGATTGTCTGCTTTATATTTTTAGGTTCATTAAAGAAATAACAACCTGCTTAAAGAAATTATTCTACTATGCCACCAAGAGCCATCTAAATCAGGGTCTCAGAATCTCTCCCCACTGTTGGGGAGAACTGCATGTTTGTTTGAACATCTGTGTTAGCAGAGACAGGCAGATGGAGCTGCAGTAAACCACATGCATCCACCACATGTCCATAGAGGGCTGGCCAGGAGCCCTGCTCATTTATCAGCATCACCCAGAGCAGGACAGTCTGGAAAATCACACACTGACTCAAGCATCTGCCTGGAACCACCCCACTGACAGAAAAAGGAAGGTCACATTGCTACACCTGAGCTAAAATGATGAAAAGCCCCAAGGACTCAGCAGCTATTGCCAGCTGGCCTAGAATTCACAAGAGAGAAGCCATGTGGCTGTGCAGACGTGTAGATGTGTGTTCATATCCTACCAGTCTGGGCCTCAGTTACTCAAGCTTTCTAAAAAGTCAGACCACCATAACATGTATGTTACAGTCCTATAGTTTTTATATATGCTCTCTGGGGGCTGTTCAAACAACATAAAAATCAGCTTTTCAAAACATTTCAGAGAATAATTGATGTGATACCAACCATTATTTTATTCATTGGTCAACAAATATAGAAACCCTGCCACATTGAGCCCCACAATGCTTGAGACACAGCATTACTGAGTACAAACAAACATGGTCTTCAAGAAGCTCACAGTCTTGTGAGGAAACAAACATGAAGTTTCTACCAGTTAAATGTAAATCTACAATTGTGATAATGAGGGTACATGAGGCAAAGGAGGAACATTATTTATGAAAACCTGATGAAAGACTTCCTTTGTTGAGTGACTACTACTTTAAAATGGGAGGGACTGTTAATGCATGCCAGTGCATCGTACAGCATGTGTGAAGCCTGCTGAAGGAGGAAGCACAGCCCTCATGGGCTATGGAGATAGAGCACAGGGAGCAAGTGGAATGTAGAGAACAGTCTGAGAGAGGCTGCCAGGTGAATGGAGTAATTGGTGCAGCCAGAGGCATGGGGTAGGAAACACTGACAGTGCTTGGGATGATCTGGATATGGAAGAATTGAAAGATGAGACTCAGAAACACCTTTTACCTTTTCTTCTGTTTGCCTGGCTAGATGGAGGCATCACACAAACCCTCAGAGACAAGTAGGGATAAAAGTCTGGGGAGGTGGAAAAGGAAACCTTGCTCACATTATCATCCTGCCGAGGTATCTGACATAAGCCCAGTAGATGTCTAGGTGGGAGAGGTCTACAAAGATAACAAAAGCTATTGGGATACAGAATTTTATACCATGAAAGAGAAAGGTAGACTTTGAATGAGACAAAAAGATGCCCCAGTCCAGTTTTTTTCACTGAACCCCAACATTTGCTGGTAGGTAGAAGAGCAGAGGCCTAGAAAGAGGAAGGAGGAGTGGCTAGAAACAGATGGAAAGTCAAAAACACTCTGGCAGGAAGAAGAGAGCATTTTGACAAGAGAGGCTGATGCTGTCTGCTGGAGGTGAAGTCAGTGTGTAAAAAACTGAGGAGTGCCGCGCATGGTGAAGCACGCCTTTAATCCCAGCTCTCAGGAGGCAGAGGTAGGAGGATCACCATGAGTTCGAGGCCACCCTGAGACTACATAGTGAATTCCAGGCCAGCCTGAGCTGGAGTGAAACCCTACCTCGAAAAAAAAAAAAAAAAACCACTGGGGAGCTATTAATGCTACTCTCACTTTTACTTAGAGAAGCTTCTCTTTTCAGATGGCAGTAACCCTAGGATGACTCAAAAGGCACCTGAGAAGTGACAGAGGAGTGCTCAGTACTGAAACACCTCTATTACACCTTCCAAGGCTCAGGGTCCATTGAGGAAAAGATGACAGAAAGAATGTAAAAGCCAAAGGAAGGGTAGGACTGCTTACAATGTACTCTTTTCCAAACACAAAATGGTTTGAATATCCATGACCTCACAGTACCTAGCCATACCTATACAAGACCATCATAGTAGGAGGAAAAGATGATTACATCAAAATAAAAGAGACTAAGAGGGGGAAGGGATATGATGGGGAGTGGAGTTGTGAAGGGGAAAGTGGGGGGAGGGAATTACCATGGTTTATTTTCTATAATTATTGAAGTTGTTGATAAAAAAATAAATTTAAAAAACTGGGGAGCATGCAAGGTGTAGCTGTCAGGGAGTTCATGAATGTCTGCTGCCATCATGGCCCAAAGCCAGATGAAACAAGAAAGGGAGAAGCTGTAGAAAGGCCACTCCGTACATATGCTTCTTTAGGAGTAAGGTCACAGGAAGTGAGGGTGGGAGAAGTGGGAAGGGACCCAAGGTTTTCAAGATACTCTAGGAGTCAGAAGCCCCTGGTCCAAAGCTCAGAGGAGAAGCCATGAGCACAAAGACAAGACAGTGTTCCTGTCATGGAGAAAGGCTCATGTGGATAGATAAACACTCATGAGAAGACATGACTACTGCCTATTTTAGAGCCATTCCTTAGCTTGCTCCTTGCTTAAAACGTAAAACTCAACTACTTTTCAAGGAACAGTCATGCTATTCAGGGAAGCTAGACCTCACTCTAGACACCAGAAAAGATAACTGATGAGGCCACTAGGCCTCAGGGGCTTCTCCCTGGCTGTGAGGAGGGCTGGATACAGATGTGCAGAAGGTTTCCTCATGGTGCCTCAAAAGACTTGTCACCACTAAAATGATCAAGGCTCAGGAACAACTTCTGTTCCTCTTAGCAGCAACCTGGTGCCTCGCCATAACATGTATAACTGAAGCACCCACTTGACTCCAAAATGCCAGTCAAGGAGATTCCAGCCCCTGATACCCACCTGGTCCACTGGTACCTCCACCTTCACCTCTGGGTCATCCCTGACATCCAGCACCTCTTGCTCATCCTTATTGCGAATCCGTGCTTTATACACGTCACCTTCTGAGGAAAGAAACAGGTGGGTTCTTCAAACTAAGAAAGTGAACCAAACCAAAATTCCAAACCTCTGTAGCCCCTGAACCTCCTGTGTCATCAAGCCCAGCCAGGCATCTAGGTACCCATACCCTTCCACCTCCAACTCTATCTCCTTCTCACCCTTTGCTTTTGCTTTTGTAGAAGTTTCAGCTCAATGAGTCTCAATTTCTGTAGCATCATTCTAGTGTCTACCTCCAGGAAGATCCTGAACCCTGGAAGCTCCAAGCATCTCTGTGCCCAAGGGCTTCCAACAGTGTCAAGATGTTGCAAAAAATAAAGGGCCTTTCCCATCACCTTCATGCCTTCTCTACAGGTAGCTGCTATAGGAATTTGAAGGCCCCTACCCACCATGGGGAAGAGATGCATGTACCACAACAATGGTTTCACATGTCCTGGGCACCAAGCAAGACTGAAGTAATGCTAATGGTGTAAATAGTGAGGATAGTAGCAGCCATGGTAAGGGAATATCCTAAATTATTTCATTTTAAAGTCAAGTCTGAAGACATATCTTCTAAACATCTCTCTATCTCAAAAGATACACATGAGGGCTGGAGAGATGGCTTAGCGGTTAAGCACTCGCCTGTGAAGCCTAAGGACCCCGGTTCAAGGCTCAGTTCCCCAGGTCCCACATTAGCCAGATGCACAAGGGGCGCACGCGTCTGGAGTTCATTTGCAAAGGCTGGAAGCCCTGGTGCGCCCATTCTCTCTCTCTCCCTCTATCTGTCTTTCTCTCTGTGTCTGTCGCTCTCAAATAAATAAATAAAAATAAATAAAAATATTAAAAAAAGATACACATGAATAATGTAGACGGATTCCATGTTTAAGGTCTCCTTGATAGATGCACTTGTTTGATATTGATCCTTACCACAAGACTATCTAGAGCCCTTGTGTACACATAAATAGCGAACTGTTTTTTGTTTTTTTTTTTTTTAATGCTGTATTTTGGAGGCTTCCTACTTAGAGGATCCCATCTCCTTCAGCTTTGAAATTTTGTTGCTCCTCTATATCTACCACTGCCCCACAGCTGAGCATCTCATGAATAAATGGAATAGTTACAAGGAGATTTTGCTGCATGACCTTTGTCTAAAACCCACACACCATACACACACTCACATCTGATACAGGGACACTTACAGCACACACTCATACACTTAATCTGGTGCCATTTACATTCACTACAGCTAAATGAAGCATCACATCACCTGCACCAGTTTCCAGCAATGGTTCCACCAATATTTGCTTCTTTCTCTCCTTGGCATAGTAAACAGAATCTTGGGGCTTAGGTAGCACAATAGCACTTTTACGATGTTCTTTTCCTTTGGAATCCACCTAATATGCAAAATTCAAAAGAAAGGTGTCTTAAGAGCAGCTGAGGGGTGAATCACAGGGTCCTTGATTCTTCAAGTGGGCAAAGGCAGGACACCACTCTGAGAAGCCTCACTCAGTCTCCCTGACTGCCTTCCTCCAGTCCCCCTTATTTTCCTCCTCCCTCCCAGTGTTCCCCATTGGAAGAGGTCAGCTGGCTTTCTAGCTGCTGGTGGCCTGGCTGCCACTTGTGAGATTAGGGGCTCCCTAGGGATGAGTGAGTCAATGGGACTCCCTAGCTCCCTTGGGGACACAGTTGAATGCCTAAGAAGAACTGCTGCTCAGGAACCACTAGATCTGTTCCTGCTGGATGCTCTGCACACAAGGTGGGATTCTCATAAGAGTCAGTATGTGGCAGCTTTCATGCAGGTTTGCATCTAGAGTGAATTTGCAAAAGCTGGAGGCCCCGGTGTCCTCCCTCCCTCCCCCCCCCCCTTACAAATAAATTTTAAAAATAAAACAGCACAGTCACAGAGGAAAGCCAAGATGATTCTTAGTCCCCTCCCAGCCCTGTTCTGTCATCTTCATACTGCAAATGGTCTCTTTTCAGTTTCTCTTTTTTTGAACATAATTCACATATTTGGAAGTGAATCAGACAAATGTATAAATACATATTTCTCTTAAACTTTCCATGTCACTTAAGAAATGTCAAAGTTAAAATCATTTGCCTTTTGCCATTGATATATCATATTCAATCACACTGCCATGTTTTATCCTTCATTGTGGAAATTAAAGTTTGAAAATAGGCCCTTGTTCATCCCACAAGCAACCAAGTCTGTGCTAAGATTTCCTATAAGCTGAGGTCATATTCATGAGTATGGAACTCAAGGTCTTAGCAGAAACATAAGCCAGCACGTGGTGCTTATACAATCTGAGGGAGCTAGGATTATAAAAACCACATTCCTTCTTAGCATCTCTGAACAGTAGCTTTGAAATAAATTCCTCATATATTTTACCTCTAAGATGAAGACAGGAAATATACCCTATTATCTCTAAAATAATATTTACAAAACAGTGACAAAAATGTATGACTCAACTGGGTGTGGTGGCACATTATTTTAAACCCAGCCCTTGGGAGGCAAAGGTAAGAGGAGTTCAAGTCCACCTGAGACTACACAGTGAATTCCAGGCCAGCCTAGGCTACAGTGAGACCCTGCCTCAAAACACCAAAAGATAGACTTTTGGCCAAGATGGCGACTGCCCACCTGCCCTGAAAATCCCAGGGAAGAAAAGGCAAGAAATTAAGGGTTTTCTGGGTCTTCTTCTCAGTGGGGGGCTCAAAAGGGGAGAAATCAGGGAATCATGGATCCCCTCGCAGGCAGATAGACCACCCATTTCACCAAATAGCTGTTGAGCCCTCCCGCCATCCTGCGCCCTATCCCGCGCACCGTCCCACGGTGCCCCGCTGCCATCCCCGCTGCCATCCCGCACACGGTCCTGCACCCAGTCCTGCATCCCACCGCTGTCCCTCGCCCCATCCGATGCCCCGCTGCTGTCCGTGCATAGTCCTGCGCCCCGTCCATATACTTTGTGACCATATACTGGGTCACAAAGACTGCCTCCACATATTTAGGAAAATTGACATAATTCCTTACATGATATCAGATCACAATGCTATATAGCTAGAAATCAACAACAAAAGACCCACCAAAAATCCCAATGGCAACTGGAAAATGAACAGCACACTCTTAAGCAATAAATGGATAGTGGATGAAATAAAAAAGGAAATTGCAAAAATCCTGGAAGGGAATGACAATGAGAACACATCATACCAAAACTTATGGGACACAATGAAGGCAGTCCTCAGGGGAAAATTCATAGCACTCAATGCCTTCATAAAAAAGACAGAAATATCCCAAATGAATAACCTAACCATCCACCAAAAGGCACTGGAAAAAAAAAAAAACAAGAAAAATCCAACCCAAAGAGCTCCAGAAGGAAAGAAATAATTAAAATCACAGCAGAAATTAATGAATTGGAAACCAAGGAAATAATTAAGGCAATTGACAAAACAAAGAGCTGGTTCTTTGAAAAAAATAAACAAGATTGACAAACCCCTGGCCAATTTCATCAAGCAAAAAAAGGAGAGACTCCAAATTAACAAAATTCAAAATGAAAAAGGAGAGATCACAACAGACATAAGTGAAATTGGGAGAATCATCAGGACTTATTTCAAAAACCTCTACTCCACAAAACTGGATAATGTAGAGGATATGGATAAATTCCTGGACGCATACCATCTATCAAAGCTAAACTCAGAGCAGTTTAATCACATCAATGAACCCATCACACTCATGGAGATCAAAAAAGTAATAAAAAAAAAAAAGCCTCCCCAAAAAGAAGAGTCCAGGTCCAGATGGTTTCTCAGCTGAATTCTATCAAACCTTCATGGAAGACCTCAAACCAATCTTCCATAAACTGTGCCACACAATTAAAGAGCAAGAAAAGCTACACAACTCCTTTTGTGAAGCTAGTATCACCTTAATTCCAAAACCAGGCAGAGATGCCACAAGAAAAGAAAACTACCGGCCTATTTCCCTAATGAACTTAGATGCAAAGATCCTGAAAAAAATCCTCACAAAATGAATCCAACACATCAAAATCCTTATCCACCTGGACCAAGTGGGATTCATTCCAGGAACACAAGGGTGGTTCAACATATGGAAATCTGTCAATGTAATACACCACATAAACAAGGTTAAACATAAAAACACATGATCATTTCAATAGATGCAGAAAAGGCCTTTGACAAGATACAACATCACTTCTTGATCAAAACATTGGAGAGAATTGGCATAGTTGGTACATATCTTAACATAATAAAGGCAATATACAAACCTCCAAAGGCCCAAATAATACTTAATGGAGAGAGACTGGAGGAATTCCCATTAAAATCAGGAAAAAGACAGGGTTGTCCTCTCTCACCTCTGCTTTTCAATATAGTACTGGAAGTCCTAGCTCAAGCAATAAGACAGGAGAAGGAAATAAAAGGGATACCATTTGGAAAGGAAGAAGTTAAGTTAGCTCTATTTGCTGATGACATGATTGTATATGTAAGAGACCCGAGACTCCATCCCCAAATTCCTGAAGCTGATTAACTCCTATAGCAAAGTAGCAGGATACAAAATCAATGCACAAAAATCAGTACCATTTTATATGCAAATGACAAAGATACAGAGAAAGAAATAAGGGACATAGTCCCATTTTCAATAGCAACAAAAAAAATAAATAAAATTCCTTGGAATAACGTTAACCAAGGAAGTGAGAGATCTATGCAAAGAAAACATAAAAACACTCAAAAAAGAAATTGAGGAGGACTTGAGAAGATGGAAAGACCTCCAATGCTCCTGGATAGGCAGAATTAACATTGTGAAGATGACAATCCTACCAAAGGCAATATATAGATTTAATGCAATTCCAATTAAAATCCCTACAGTGTTCTTCACAGAGATAGAAAAAATGATCTCAAATTTCATATGAAAAGCCAGAAGGCCTTGCATATCAAAACATATCCTCAGCAAAAGAAATACCTCTGGTGGAATCACCATACCTGTCTAAAGCTATATTACAAAGCTATAGTAATAAAAACAGCATGGTACTCACATAAAAACAGGAGTATAGACGAATGGAATAGACTTGAGGAACCGGACTTTGGGTCAAGCAATTATAGCTACTTGATACTCGACAAAGTCCCGAACAATATAGGCTGGAAAAAAGACAGCATCTTCAACAAATGGTGCTGGACAAACTAGATAACCACATGCAGGAAACACAAACTTGATGCACACATTTCACCATGAACTGCACTCAAATCCAAATGGATCAAAGACCTCAATATAAGACCAGAAACTCAAATACTACTGGAAGAAAATTTAGGAAGTACTTTCCATGATATAGAAATGGAAAAAGACTTCCTTAACAAAACCCCATAGCTCATGATCTTAAACAGTCACTCAACCAATGGTATCATATGAAACTGAAGAGTTTCTCTACAGACAAGCATACAATAAGCAAAGCCAATAGATTACCCACAGAATGGGAGAAAATATTTGCAGGTTGTCCAACTGATAGAGGCCTAATCTCTAGAATCTACAAAGAACTCAAAAATCTAAACAGTAAGAAGTCAAATACCCCACTCACAAAATGGGGCAAAGAGATGAACAGGCAGTTCACAGAGGAAGAAACACAAATGGCAAACACACACTTAAGAAAATGTTCATCATCCCTAATCAACAGAGAAATGCAAATTAAAAGAACTATGAGATTCCACCTTACCCCAATAGGAATAGCAAACACCAAAAAATCAAATGAAAATAAATGCTGGCAAGGATGTGGAGAAGCAGGAACACTCATCCACTGTTGGTGGGAATGTAGGATGGTACAACCACTTTGGAAAGCAATATAAAGACTCCTGAAAAAGATGATTATAGACATACCAACAGACCCAGTTATTCCCTTACTGGGCATTTACCCTAAAACCTCCAAACCACAGGCCAGTGAGATTTGCTCAACCATGTTTGTAGCGGCTCAATTCGTAATAGCTAAGAGCTGAAATCAACCCAGATGTCCATCACTAGAAGAATGGATAACTAAGATGTGGTATATCTACACAATGGAATTCTATACACCAGTAAGAAAAAAATGACACCAAGAAATTTGAGGAAAAATGGTTGAATCTGGAACAGATCATTCTCAGTGAACTTACCCAATCACAGAAAAAAAATCGACACATAGTCTCACTCATCTACAGCACCTAACCTGAATCTACCCAAGATACCTTACATACCCAGCAAGCATTTCATGGACTAAATACTATGAGGGATGGGGAGGGAGCGGAGGGCATCAAAGGGATGGGAAACACTAATCTAGACCAAAACGACAATGGTACATAAAATTCTACTTCCTAAAAGGTAGACCAAATGGCTGAACCTTCACCAGGCCCATACAGGAAACACCTGAACCACAAGACACTGGAGAGTATAGGATCAAGTCCAACCTAAATCTTCTACATCTTCCCTCCCTCCCTCTCCCTCTCCCTCTCTCTCTCGCCTCTCTAACTCCTATATATAAGTTACCTTTTTCCCTCATTTCCTAGGGGGCACTGACCTGTAACTCCTAGTACCAGCATGGGGCTATCACCCAAAATGAGCTTTTGATCAGAGAAACCTACAAGGTTTCCTAAAAGAATGACAGATTTCTGTCAGAGTACTTGATGACCCACCAATGGTCAGTGGTAAGACCCTATTGCTGAAGACTCCATACGCATCTGACACGTAAAATGGAATGGCATGGCTGGAAGCCAGGAGAGAGTCAGTCCCCAGACAGTCAGTGTGTCTAGTGCCAGAAGGTGCTACATTGGGTGACTGGGGGAAATGACCAATATATGTCCAAGCAACTCATGGTCCAACCTATGTAGCAGCAAATAACCTGTTGTGATGCCCACACAAGTACAATAGTGGCACACAGCCATAGTGGGGAACCAACTGCTCTTGATTTGGCTAACTGATCCCCTCAGTGGTACGAGACCCATAGCCGGAACTGGGAAACAAGTCAGAACCATATCCAAACATAAGACCACTCTCCAATATCAAGTTACCATCAATCATGGGGTACAAAAGGGCCTACACCTATTAAACTCTCTATAAAAAAAAGTAAGGGTTATCTCATTTGACCTGGTACTAACTTACTCTCCATTGGAGAATCTGCTTCTCTTTTTCAGATAGATGCAGATCCTAAGGAGAGAGCCACCCCATCATACCTCAAAAGGGCTCTGACTGAAACTAAGAAAATTGGCGAAACAAGCAAGGGTGCTGTTTTCCTGATGAACCGGATACCAGCACAAGGGGGAAGGAGACCAACACAGAGAAAACTCAATGCCTACCAAATTAGAGACCCAGAGTCCCAGAGGCCCCCAGCACCTCATCACTGAAGCAGACCAAAAATGAACCCAACATGGCTCAGGGAAATTTTGCGGAAGAGGGGGCGGAAAGAATGTCAGAGCTACATGTTGGGTCATGATATACAGAGACATTTATCATACCAATAACTGGGGGCTAACCCCACAATGCATGACCCATATACCTCAACAAGGAGGGGCCAATGGGGAGGGAATAGGTCATGGATGAGCCTAATAATGGTACCAAACTGCCTGTCCTTGCAGAATAAAAAACTAATAAAAAAAAAATAAATAAATAAAAGGAACTACCTCTGACAGAATCATGGTAGGATTTCAGTCAGACATAATAATTTCTATATTTTAATTTATTCTTGTTATTATTCTATCAATTATCATTAAAAGTAATATATTTTTCCTGTTGGGAAAAAAATTATCATTACCTATAAAAAAAAAAGTGGAATGTCAAAGGGGAAAGTGTGGGGGGAGGGAGGGTATTACCATGGGATTTATTTTATAATCATGGAAAATGTTAATAAAAATTAAATTAAATAAATAAAAAGCTTCCTACCACCAAAAAAAAAGATAATAAATAAATAATAGAAATATATGACTCAGTCTTGAAATTAGGTTACAAGGGATGTGCTCACACAGAGCAAGAAGCACAAACCAAGCAAGATCTGCTACGGTCAACTGCCTGTGCCCCTTTAACCCTGAGCACTGCAATGAGGTGAAATGAAGTACCCCTCCCTGACCTAGGGAAGATACAAATGCGCTCTGGAGACAGTAAGACAGGCCTTATCCAAAATTTAAAGAAATGAAGCAAATTTCTTGTTTTAAGTCTTTAGGCATAAGGACGGCTTACAGAGCATACACTATGTATCATTACATATAATAGATAGCATATACTACTGAAATTGATGGCTTCAACTATATATGCTTACCACCTTTTCTTAGGTCCCACAAAATATATCAGATGTCCCTTTGTATCTTAAAGAGGGATAGACGTGTCAATGTGATACTGGCAAGCTTCCTGCTAATGCCAGCGTTTCTCACAATAATGTATGCCCTCCCTCAAAATTGTAAGCCAAAAACAAAAACAAACAAACGGAAAAAAAAAAAAAAAAACTTTCCTTCCTTAAGTTGCTTCTGATTGGGTATTTGATCCCAGCTACAAGAAAAGAACTGATACACAATGTATGAACTGGTAAATCTCTGGAATCTGGCTTCTGTCTTCCTCTCCAACCCCATCTCCTTGACACTTCCTTGTCATCCATGCTCATGCTTAATGGCTTATATAAAATTCCGTGCAGATAAACACACAAACACAAGCAGAGCCTTGCTCAGTCACCACACCTACCCAGAATGGTGCCCTCACAGTCCCCACCAGAGGCCACGCCCACCATTGCCAAATGTGGCTGTTTCTTACCTGTCACATAAAACCTCCTTTCTATTTTCATCTTCACACTGCCTGCTATGCTGTATTCCAGATGCTTTCTTGTGCCTCTTCTAACTCCTAAAAGAACTCTAACCTCCTCCTCCCTCCCTCGTGGAGCCAGGCTCTGACACAGAGCCCAAGAAGCTGCTTGTCACTCAGGACCCTCATCACTGGACACATCCTTGTCAAGGTAGGAGATAACAGAATGAGTAATAGATCACTCTCTTTTTAACTTACTTTTTTCTTCTTTTGTGAGAATTTTTCAATGTCTGCGTACCTCCTAAAAGACAGAAGACAGTCAAATGGTAACATTTAAGCTCAACCCAGACCACTTTTGACTTTATAAACTGTAGAGAGTATCCTTGACCTAGAGTAGAGCCAAAGAAGACCAGGGTTCATAGCTCATTTCCTGGCTCAGTAATGGAAAGGACCCAGGGATATTTGAAAGGCAGATGGGTTCCCATTTATTAGGGTGCCATTTGCCCCAAGAATAGCATTATTACAGACAATTTTGCCCTGTGGTTTCTGTATGATATTGGAAGTAGCCTAATACTGTTAACATATCAAAACTTTCTCAAGTATGTTTTCTTCACCATATGGTATTTCTTTTCACCATAACCAAGTAAAGAAAGCACCCTGCTCACTGCCTCACAAGGAACCAAAGCCTAAGACATTTGGGTTTTACTCCATGTTCCAGAGATGACCACTGACCGAACTAAAATTCACACCCCATCCAAACCTGGCTGTTCCCCTCCTGCCAAACACCATCTGGTTAGACTGGCCCCTCTGCACACTTTCATGCCTATTCCTAGCTCCTGGGCACTGGAACATCCTCCAGCAACCGCCATTCTCACTGGGCATACTACTCACCCAGCACCACCACTCTAGCTTGACTGTACCCACAGAGTAGACATTGGCTCTCAGAATCTGCACATCACTGATAAACCTCAATGTCTTTGACAAGAGAGAAAGATATTTAAGCTGCTACTGAGCTCCATCCAGAGCACAATGATGAATGGATGAAAGACATGATAAAACACAGTGGGCAGACATGTGTGGGGAGCAGAAGCTTCTGACTGAACTCACAGGGAAGCCTTGCCATTAGTGTCACCAGAAATGAATTCAGTTCGTAAAAATGAGAAACATATACCACTCTTGCCAGGCACTGACCTGAAAGCCTGGCTGTCAACCTTCTGTACCTTCACCAGTGGCTAAGGAGCACGAGTGGAGGAGAGAGCCATTGGTCCTGGCTATGGTGAGGTCCAAGCTTGCTGAGGAAAGAAGGTGTGTGAGCTACTAAAGGTGAGAAGAAAGGGAATGCAGACCTCTGCATATGTCCTCTGAAAGTAAACCATGCTGTTTGCACCACCTGTTGTGTCCTACAGGGAAATATGAAATGGCACTTTTTGCTCCTTGTTTCCAGCAATGAACACAGAAAGAACTGACAGAGGGAAATCTAAGGAAGGATCTATTGAGTGCTCATAGCCCCATCTGAAGTAAATGTGTTCTAGGCACCAATCAGGACCACATGAGAAGGATGACATATCCCACAGGTGCTGTGCCCCCGAGCTGCTCACCTCAGGGAGACCCACAAACCAGGAACACCATCAGCATGGTAAAGGGCTCTGTGTCCACTTAAAAACTGCACCCAACCATCTGAGGAAAGGGCCTGTCAGACCATGTCCACACAGCAAAGGCAGCAGAACCAACAGGAAACACTGACAGCCACATGCCCAAGTGCTGCCACATCTGCAGAAGAGAAAGAGCCAGACATTCAGCACAGGTGATCTGGACAATGGCTCAGAGTGTAGGGACCTGCCCCAAAGGCCTGACCCACTCCCAAGGGCTCTAGAGACACCTCTACGGGGCACAGGCCTATGATCAGAGCCCTGCCACCACTTTAACTGACTCGGCCTCCATTTAATGCCAGGGCTTCATCTAGGACAGAAAAAATCTGAAGATTTAAATCAGTATATTTTGAACTCTGTATGAAGAAGAGCATTACAACAACACACATTTCAGAAGGCATGCTCTAAATTTATATCAAGTGCTTTCTTACATATTACCTCGGGTTATTCATAAGCACTCTTGATTTTTTTTCTCTTTTTTCAAAACTATATACTCATTTTATCTCATTTTCATGTGTTTATCACCTACTTACTCTAGTCATTTCACAAGTTTACTCATGTACTGAAAAGTACACTTATGATGCCATGTTCTAGTTATTTACATTGACACACACTGTTGCAGTCAGGTTCGCATTGCTTGTAGAAATCACCTGACCAACAACAACTTTTGGAGAAAAAAAAAGGTTTATTTTGACTTACAGGCTCCAGGGGAAGCTCCACGATGGCAGGGGAAAACGATGGCATGAGCAGAGGGTGAAAATCACCCCCTGGCCAACATAAAGTGGACAATAGCAACAGGAAAGTGTGCCATACACTGGCAAGGGGAAACTGGCTATAACACCCATAAGCCCGCTCCCAACAATACACCGCCTCCAGGAGGCTTTAATTTCCAATTGCCTTCAGCTGGGGAATGTAGCATCCAGAACACCAAAGTTTATGGGGGACACCTGAATAAAACCACCACACACAATAGATGTGCTCATCTACTACTAAAATGATACTATTTTATGATTCACTCTGTGACTTGACAACTATTTTCTTGAAGGTTTTGTGACAACCTGTTCCATCATTGTGTTTTGCCTTAAAGAGGCCAAAAAAAAGTAACTGAAGGTTCTGCAAAGCACAAGAACCATAAACTCATTATTTTGGGTTATTTAGCATAAATTCTCACTGATTATTATTCACTATTCTAGTTTATGTATTTTAATGATATTAATTTATACAATTTTGTATTTTAAACATACTTTTATATCCATTACCTCATTTAATTAATGATCTGTTTATTACTCTTTATACACCATATTGACTTCTTTATCCCAAAGAAGATAGAGAATGGGTCCTGACTGCCCAGGTCATATGTTGTGGCAGGAATCAGTGAGACCCTTCCAAAACTATCTGTTCTTCCCATTACCTCCTTGCTAAGGCAGTTGAGCCTGGTATAGCCTGACCCTCAGTATTTCTAGCACAGGAGCTCAGTCAGGTCAGAAGCTATAGCTGCTGGGGGTCACCCACTATGACATTGTTTGCATTGAAAATAACAGAAGTTATCAGAAATTTAGTGTTATATCCAATCCCACCAACATCTGGAGATGGAAACAGTGTGGCTTCATATGCAGATACATCCTTAAAAGGAAGGAGGCACTGTGAGATTTCTTGAAGAAAGTAGCTAAGGTGGTTCCTTCCAGGAATATAAGCCATATGACCTCCCTTCAACCTCTGGACTTTCCAAGGAAAGTTAACAGGGAAGACTCTGTATGCCACTTCACAGTCCATGCAAGCCTCAGTGGGCAGTAGGGAAGAAGTTCAGGGCCAAATGCAAAACCTGCCTGCCTTGGGGTAAAGCCTGTGTAACAGGTAAAGGATAGAAGGACCCCTGAAAGTAGAAGCGAGGAATGTCATTGACCCCATCCAGCAGACTCACTTAAAAGATGCCAATCTGGTTCTCTAGGTGGGCTTTCCCATTTTCTGGGAACCACATCTTGCTTTCTCTAGAGTCTGTATTCTTTCCTTCTCTTTAAGCTCTATAAACTCTATAAATTCTAAAATAAAATCTTTCTAAATTTTATCCTCGGGTCTGCTGGGTTTCATTTGTCAAAATTCCTAAGACAAGAATCCAGAGGTCACTAATTCAGTGTAAGCTGTGTGACCATGAGTGTCCAATACCCTAGCTTCTAAGTGATTACCCACCCAAGAGCTGAGAAAGACTCTGACACTCTCAAAGACACCCCAAAATTCCCATATCATCATGGCATGACTCTAAGATAGCTCTAAACCCCACTCAAGATTAAGTAAAGGTGCTCACATGGCATGTTCTGGAGGTCAAAATTGGAGGCAAGCGCACAATCCAAAGAAGGGAAATTTCTTGATCTCTAGAGGGAGACTAGCAGTTTCTCCACTAATACTTTCATCTTCTTTCTATTTATCTCTGACATCCACAAGTACACTCCCTGTACTCTCCTGAATGTGTCTGCAGTCTGCTATGAAATTCATGGGTTTTAATGTTTTTTAATTTTTAGTTATTAGGCAGAGAGAAGGAGAGAGAGAGAGAATAGGCATGCTAGGGCTTTTATCTACTGCAAACTCCAGATGCATGTGTCCCCATGTGCATCTGGCTCATGTGGGTTCTGGGGAATTGAACCTGGGTCTTTAGACTTTGCAGGCAAGTGCCTTAAAAGCTAAGCCATCTCTCCAGCCAAATCATGGCTTTTTTACACAGGGGGTTGAAGGCCTGAACAAATTCTGTACTTCAGATAGGAAAAGCAAGTAAAATCCAAAGAATACAGAGTTATGCTGTGAGCTGTAGTGACATCATTCACTTCAGCTACTGACCTGTAAAACTCTCAAACACCTAGGAAAAGGGGATGGGCTTAGCAGAGTCTAACTCTCCTGCTGAATGCATAAAAGATGCCTGATCTTAGAAATGCAAAATTCAAATTATGCATATGTAGATATAGTACAAGCATCAAGTTTTGCTACAGAAAAGTAGCCAGCAGCTAAACTGGACATAAAGCATAAAATGTTAGCAGTATTCAGGAAGCACAAGTTTACTCACTGCTGGATCTCACTGGGGACACGAGGGGACCTCCAATAAGGAAAATATTTGAAGGTCTCCAGTCCTGCGGCAACGTAAAAATAATTGTCTTGCAAATCCTTTGAGTTGTCCAAAAGATGCCCATCCATAGTGAACAATCTGCATATATAGAGAAGAAATGAATAGGAAATTGAGAGCTGAGGCAAATGGGCCTGGGATACTTTCTATGATGTAGCTATTATCACAATGTGTCACAGACCCACCAGCAAGTTTGTCCCACACTGGGAAGTCAGCCTTGTGGCAGCTGCTCTTCCAGAAGGTATGTGTTTCCCACTGTTAGATCTTATTAAAGTATATACTTCAATACTTCATTATATACAAATGTTCAGAGGCTCTGGAGAACATAGTAAGGGCTAGTTTGGTATTCAATTAATTTTAACTAGTAGCATCTTAAATTAATTCAAATTGGCCTATGTGGTAGCTTGACTCAGGTGTCCCCTATAAACTTATGTGTTCTGCATGCTAGGTTCCCAGCTGATATAGATTTAGGAATTAATGCCTCTAGGAGGCAGTGTATTGTTGGGGGTGGGCTTATAGGTATTATAGCCAGTGATCTCTTGCCAGTGTTTGGCACACTCTCTTATTGCTATTGTCCACCTTATGCTGGCCAGAGGGTGATGTCCACCCTCTGACAAAGCCATCATTTTCCCTGCCATCATGGAGCTTCTTCCCCTTGAGTCTGTAAGCCAAAATAAAAAACCCTTTTTTCCCAAAAACTGCTCTTGCTCAGGTGATTTCTGCCAGCAATACAAACCTGATTGCAACAGCTTATATTGTTATAACAATACTTTTGAAATGAACCAGCATCTATTAGTAAATAGTGCGATGTGTTACCATAAACAAAAACTTGAATCACTACTCTTTGTGAGTGTTCACTGTCTAATTCACTTACTTAGGGCGGGTTTGAGTCTGTCATACACAAGACATTGAAGATGTATTGCACTGCATAAAAATATAAATAAGAAAGTCACTGCTCTCCAAAGGCAAGGTGTGCAAAAACCCTTAAAATACAAAATGGGGGCAAAATGCTCAGGTTCTACTGTAGTTTGCATGTTGGATGTCCCCAAAGGCCTATGCATTGAAGGCTTGGTTGCACTACTTGGAGGTGGTGGAACCTCTAGAAGGTGAAGACTACTGCAAAGAAGTTAGATCACTGAGTCCTGCACGTAAAGTGGGTATCAAAACCCCAACCCCTACTCTTCCTTTCCTTCACTTTTTGGCCATGAGGAGGCAAGCAGTTTCCTCTGCCATGTACTTCAACCATAATATGTTGCCTCATCTATCAACAATGGAATGAAACCCTGAGATTGTACCAAAACAAACCTTTCTCCATATTAAGATGAATATTTTGATACAGTAATGAAAACTGTTAACACAGGTGTTGGGAGTGAGCTTATGGATTTTATAGCTAGCTTCCCCTTGCCAGTGTTTAGCACACTCTACTGTTGCTGTTGTCTACCTGATGTCGTCCAGGAGGTACTGTCCATTCTCTCCTCATGCCACATTTTCCCTTGCCATCATGGAGTTTTCTCTCAAGTCTGTAACCCAAAATAAACCCTTTCCTCCCATCATCTGCTTTTGTTCAGGTGTTTTTGGCAAACAACAAGAAGGTAACTTCAACACTGAGACTTCAAGCATTATATGAAATAGTAAGTTGAGAAAGTGTATATCCTGTCTTGCTCCAAATCTTAGTATAAATGCTTCAAGATTTCCTTCACTTAGCATGGTGTTTCCTATAAATTTCCTTAAACAGTCTTGATATGTTGAAATCCCTCTATTTCTATTCTTTCCAGTGATTTTATCATGAAGAAATGCTGGACTTGGTCAAAGGCCTTTTCTATATCTGCCGAGATGATCCTGTGAAACAGTTAACTAGGTGAAGAGGAAACCTACAGAATGGAAGAAAGTTTTTTCCAGCTACACTATACTAATCTGATAGAGAATTAATATCTAGAATATACAAAGAACTCAAAAACTAAATAGAAAGAAGCAAATAAACCAACCCAAAACTGTGCTATGGAACCAAGCAAAGGGTTCTATAAAACAAGAAATATAAATGATTAATAAGTTTTTATTTGATTTTTTGAAGTAGACTCTCACTCTAGTTCAGGCTGACCTGGAATTCACTATATAGTCTCAGGGTGGCCTTGAACTCACGGTGATCCTCCTACCTCTCCCTCCCGAGTGCTGGGATTAAAGGCATGCGCCACCATGCCAAGCTGATTGATAAGTATTTTTAAAAGTGTTTGACATCTTTATCCATCACAAAATGCAAATTAAAGCTACTTTGGGATTCTAATTCATTCTAAACAGAGTGGCAATCATCAAGAAAACAAATTCTGGCAAGGGTGTGAGGATAGAGGGACAGACACTCGTCCACTGTTGATGGCACTAAGAAACATATAAAAATCAGTTTAAAGGTTTCTCAAAAAGCAAAAATTAGGGGCTAAAGCAATAGCAAAGAAGTTAAGGCACTTGCCTGAAAAGTCTAATGACCTGGGCTCAATTCCCCAGTATCCACATAAAGCCAAATGCACAATGTGGCATATGCATGTGTAGTTCATTTAAAGTATCTGGAGGCCATAGAGTGCCCTTTTCTCTGTCTCTCTCTGCTTGCAAATAAATAAATAAAAGGATTTTTAATAAAGAATAGAAAAGCTAAGCCGGGTGTGGTGGCGCACGCCTTTAATCCCAGCACTTGGGAGGCAGAGGTAGGAGGATCGCCGAGAGTTCGAGGCCACCCTGAGACTACACAGTGAATTCCAGGTCAGCCTGAGCCAGAGTGAGACCCTACCTCGAAAAACCAAAAAAAAAAAAAAAAAAAGAATAGAAAAGCTAAAAATTGATCGAGCATGTGAACAAGCTATACCACACTTGAGCATATATCATAGGGATTCCACACTTTACTATAGAGATATTTACTTGTTCCTGTTTATTGCTACTCTATTCACAACAGCTACAAAATGGAACCAGCCTACATGACCGTCAACTGATGAATCAATAAAAAGATGTGGTGCAGACTTCCAGGTAAGATGGTAACATAGGAGCCATGCCGAACAAGCCTATGGAGGGATTTAAGCAAAACCATAGCAAAATACTCTTCTTCTGAAAAGTGAAGGAGCATGGGTTATTCTTAGACACAGTGGAGAAACAGGAGAGACCAAGATCAGCCAGAAAGGAGGAAAACAACAAGAATCCCATTGAAGCACTTACAGCCCGACAATCTGCTCGAAACAAGTACCTGCCTTGCACCACACACCAAGTACACCAAGTGGCAGCAGCAGCAGAGACCGAACAAGGGGATTTTCCATCCTCATAAACCTCCTTGCAATGTCAAGAAATCTGAAGGAAAGACAACTGAGATCACCTAAGGAGCTACTGAAAAGGAGACAGGCGAAACTGCATGAGTAACTCCAGGAGTCTCCACTCTCCAATCCCCAACCATAAAAATTGTGAAACACTGGCATTCAGCCCCCATCGACAGCACATCCAGCACAGCTGATCAAAACTCCAGAGTCACAGCACAACATAGAGGAATCGAGGTTGGCACTCAGCAATGGTGAGATTGGAAGCATCACAAAAGGCAACGAGGCTGACTGACTAAAAAGGAAAAAAAAAAAAAAAAACAGATACATAGGCCTGCTTTGAAAATGCTAATCTCTCTTTCCATATCAAGGCAAGTTAGGGGTTACATATTCTTGGTTGGCTTTACCTTTCTCAAAGAAGCTGTATTTGGGGATTGAATGTTGTTGCCTTTGATGCTTTTAGATTTATAGGGCCTTTGTCCTTTGCTTCTGTTATTATTGGGGGCAGGGTCTGATTCAGATCCAGGCTGACCTGGAACACAATTCAGAACAGAATTCTCTACCTCCCAGATGACAGGATTAATGGTATAAATCAGCACACACATTTAGGAAGTTAGGCTTTATAAGACTGTTTGTTTTAAATCCTACAATGTCATACTCTGTGCTGGTTTTTATTGAATGCATATATTGCTCAGTTGAAGTTTAGAATTTGCCAGTAAATTTTTCCACCCAGTCCACTTGAATATTTGCTTAACAAGCAAACTCAACACATAGGATTACTTCTGCAGTGGGATTAGGATACAAGAGATACACTTGGCACCTTAAACTCATATCTTGAAATTATATAAATGTGGATCACAATATCTAAGAACACTGAAGATAAATATAAAACCCAAGCATCGAATCAATTCATGATGGAAAAGTTGCTACATTATAATATAAGAAACACAAAGAATCAAAACAATACAAACCCACCAAAAATTATAAATCCATCAGAAATGATCAACAATGATGATCAATAATGACACTGTTTTAGATGAAATCCTGATGAAGATTTCAAAAAAAAAAAAAAAAGGATTGTATCTATACTCACAGAAGAAATGAAAGGAATCAAAGAAGAAAACAAAGAAATTAAAGAAGAATGCAAACTCCTGAGAGAAAACACAGGAACTCAGCTTAGTGAAATAAGGAGGTCATTACAAGACATGAATAAGGAAAGAGAAATACTGAGGAAAAACCAGGTTGAAATTATAGCTTTGAAGAACATAGTCAATGAAATTAAAAAAAAAAAAAAAAAAAAAAAAACAACTGGCAAGTGTCACCAGTAGAATGGATGAACAAGAGAACATAATACCTAAACTAGAAGACCAGGTGGTACACCTAATACTGTCCAACAAAGACAAAAACAAGCTAATAGGAAGGTATGAATGGGAATTCCAATATATGCAGGACACTATGAAAAGATGAAACATAAGAATTCAGGGTATCGTAGAAAGAGAAGAAATTCAATCCAGAGGCTTAGTAGTTGTTTTCAACAACAACATAGAAGAAAAATTTTCCCCAAATTGGAAATGAAATGCCAATGCAGATACAAGAAGCATTTAGAACACCAAACACACAAAACCTGGAAAGAACATCTCCTCACCATGTTATAATTAAACTAAACATACAATCAAAAGAAAATATATTTAAAGCAATTAGAGAGAAAAAGCAAATTACCTACAAAGGCAAGCTTTAAAAACCAGAAGGGCTTGGAATGATGCATTCCACATTCTGAAAGATAACAACTGTCAACCAAGATTACTTTATCATTCAAAGTTAACTATCCAAATTGATGGAAAAACAAGGACATTCCACAACAAAAACAGGCTAAAGGAATTTATGACAACTAAATAAGCTCTACAGAAAATACTTGTAGGAAGCCTTCACACTGAAGAGAAAACAAAACAGGAGGATACAGGAAAAAATAAACCATACTCAAATAACAGCTAAAATAAGAGAGTAAAGAGAAAAGAGGAAGCACTACAAAATAAGAAAAATGGCGAGAATAAATGCATACCTTTCAATAATAACTCTTAATACCTATGGCCTCAATGCCCCAACCAAAAGACACAGGCTTGCAGACTGAATTAAAAGACAGGATCCTGCCACTTGCTGCCTCTAGGAAACTTCTCTCTCAAAAAGATAGGCACTATCTTAGGGTGAAAGGATGGAAAATGGTATTTGAAGCAAATGGGCCTAGGAAACAAGCAAGGATTGCTATCCTAATGTATGACAGGATAGACTTCAAATCAACATTAGTGAGGAGAGATAAAGAAGGTCATTTTATATTGCTTAAAAGCACACTCCAACAGGAGGACATTACGATCCTAAACATATATGCACCTAACATGGGGGCTCCCAATTTTATCAAACAAATACCATTAGATTAAGATCACAGATAATACCAAACACAATTATAGTGTTCAATACCCCACTCTCATCAACTTACAGGTTATCCTGGCAAAAAATAAACAGAGAGACATCTGGGTTAAATGATGTGATGGAACAAATGGACCTAACAGATATCTACAGAACATTCTATCCAAATGATGCAGAATATACATTTTTATCAGCAGCACATGTAGCATTCTTTAAAACAGACCATATATTAGGACACAAAGCAAATCTCAACAAATACAGGAAAACTAAAATAACCCCTTGTACTTTATCTGGCCACAATGGGATTAAACTACAAATCAGTAACAATAAAAGTACAGAGTGTACAGAAATTCATGGAGACTAAACAGTACACTATTGAATGATGAATGTGTCATTGAAGAACTCAAAAAGGAAATCAATAAATTCATGAAATCAAATGATGATGAGCATGCAACATATGAAAATCTTTGGGACACAATTAAGGCAGTCATAAGAGGGAAATTTATATCTCTAAATGCCTATATTAAGAAATTAGAGAGTTCACAAGTAAACAATTTAATGCTTCACCTTAAGGTCTTGGAAAAAGAAGAACAAGGCAAAACAAAAATCAGTAGATGTGAAGAAATAATAAAGATTAGGGCAGAAATTAATGAAACAGAAACAAAAAAAAACCAAAGAATCAATGAGACAAAACTTAATAAAATTAGAGATGAAAAGGCATTATAACAACAGATACCGAAGAAATTCAGAAAATCATAAGGATGTACATTAAGAATATATACAAGTGGGGCACAGTGGTGCACACCTGTAATCCCAGAACTCAGGAGGCAGAGGTAGGAAGATTGCCATGAATTCAAGGCCACCCTGAGACTACATAGTGAATTCCAGGTCAGTCTGAACTAGAGTGAGACCCTACCTCAAAAAAAAAAAAAAAAAAAAGAAGAAGAAGAAAAAGAAGAAATACATCTCTAAGTTTAAGAATCTGAAAGAAATGGATGATTTCCTTGATTTATATGACCTACCAATATTAAATCAAGAAGAGATAAACCATTTAAATAGACCTATAAAAAATATGGAGATCCAAGCAGTTATAAAAAGTCTCCCAACTAAAAAAGGCCCAGGCCCAGATTGATTCACTGGTGAATTTTACCAGACCTTAATGGAAGAACTAATACCACTGTATCAAAGAATGAATTCTACAGAACTCCTTCTATGAAACCAACTTCACCCTGATACCAAAACCAGACAAAGACAGAACATAAAAAGAAAATTACAGACCAATATCCCTCATGAACATAGATGCAAAAATTCTGAAGAAAATATCAGCAAACAAAATACAAGAATATATCAGAAAGATTATTCACCCCAACCAAATTGGCTTTATGCAAGGGTTGCAGGGATGGTTCAACATACACAAATCGATAAATGTAATACAACATATAAATGTTCCAAAGTACCAAAATCACGTGATCATTTCAATAGATGCAGAAAAGGCATTTGACAAAATCTAACCTCCCTTCATGATAAAAGTATTATAGCACCTGGGAACAGAAGGAACATATCTCAACATAATAAAAGCTATTTATGACAAACCTATATCCCACCTAATACTAAAAGGGAAAAACCTCGAAGCTTTTTCACTAAATTCAAGAACAAGAGCAAGACACTATCCCCACTTTTATTTAATGTAGTACTGGAAGAAATAGCAATAGCAATAAGGCAAGACACACTCGTAAATAGGATACAATTTGGAAAGGAGAAAATCAAATTATCATTATTTGCAGATATGACTCCATAGATAAAGGACCCAAAAGAGTCTACCAGCAAATTATTGGTGCTGATAAACACTTTTAGGAATGTAGCAGGATAAAAAATAAACACACACAGAAATCAGTAGCTTTCCTATATACTAACAACAAACATGCAGAGGATGAAGTCAGGGAATCTCTCCCATTCAAAATTGCCTCAAAAAATATATAAATAAATAACATTGGAATAAACTTAACCAAGGAAGTAAAGAATCTCTATAATGAGAACCTTAAAACACTCAAGGAAAATTTTGCAGAAGATACAAGGAAATGGAAAGATATCCCATGTTCTTGATTTGGAAGTATCAATATTGTGAAAACGTCATTCTTATAAAAAGCAATCTACAAATTTAATGAAAATCCCATTAAAATTCCAATGGAATTCTTCACAGAAATAGAGAAAACAATACTAAAATTCATTTAGAAGCACAAAACACTTTAAATAGCCAAAACAATTTTGAGCAACAAAAATAAGGCTGGTGGCATCACCATACCCAATTTTAAGCTATATTACAAAGCCATGGTAACAAAAACAGCATGGTACTGGCCAAAAGACAGACACATAGATCAATCGTACAGAATAGAGAACCTAGATGTTAAGCCAGGCAGCTACAGCCATCTGATTTTTGACAAAGCTGCCAAAAATATTCATTGGAGAAAAGATAGCCTCTTCAACAAGTGGTGCTGGGAAAACTGGATATCTATATGTAGAAGAATGAAAATAGATCCTTGCCTTTCTCCATGTACAAGAATCAAGTCAATGTGGATTAGGGACTGTAATATCAGACCTGAAACTCTGAAAATACTAGAGGAAAAGTTAGGGGGAATCCTTCAATATATTGGCATAGGCAATGACTTTCTGAATATAACCCCAATTGTTCAGGAAATAAAACCACTAATCAACCACTGTGATCTCATGAAATTAAAAAGCTTTTGTACAGTAAAGGACACTGTGAATAGAGCAAAAAGACAACCTACAGAATGGGAGAAAATCTTTGCCAGCTATACACCTGACAGAGGATTAATATCCAGAATATACAAAGAACTCAACAAACAGAACAATAAGAAATCAAACAACTCATTTTAAAAATGGGCTGAATTACCATGGGATATATTTTATAATCATGGAAAATGTTAATAAAAATTAAAAAAAAAAGAAAAAAGAAAAACCAAAAAAAAAAAAAATGGGCTGATTGAACTAAATAGAGTCCTTATAGGAAGAAATACATATTGCATATAAACACCTAAAAAAGTGTTCTATATCATTAGCCATCAGGGAAATGAAAATTAAAAGTACTTTGAAAATTCCAGTCAAGATGGTGTCCACCTAACCACACCACACCTCCAGGGGAAGAAAAGGCAAGACATTAAGGGTTCACTGGATCATTTAGGGGACAGCAGTCACTAGTAGGCCACCAATGTCAGGGCACGGAGGGGAAAAAAGAACTCAGCTGATTCCCACACTCTCGGGTAGCCACAACTTCCCCCAAGCAGGCGTGCTAGCCACAGACCCAGCCTCAGGTTACTCCTGCACTAACTGCAGGCAAGGGGACATAGACCATGACAGTTCCACCTGCACCACTCTGTGTGGGCAATTGCCTGGCTACCCAGTGCCTACCCATGCCACCTCAGACTTGCTCCCCAGGCCCCTTGTGACCTCTGACCCACTCCCCAGTCCCTGCATGACCACAGACCTGCTCCCCAGGCCCTGCGCAACCTCAGACCCACTCCGCCCACCCACCCCTGAGACCACAGAGCCGTTCCACTGATTACCCACAAGCGTGCGACCTCAGACCCACTCCCCAGCTCCTCATGACCACAGACCCGATCCCCAGCACCTGCATGAATTTATACCAGCTCAGCCCACTGGTGTGCAACCTCAGTCCCTCTCCCCATCCTCCACATGACCTCAGTCCCTGTCCACCCACACGCCAACCATACACAACCTCAGACCAGCTCCACCAACTGGGGTGACTTCAGACCCACTACCCAACTCCCCACAAAACCTCAGACCAGCTCAGTCTGCCTGTCTGTGTGACCTTAGACCACTCCCCAGCCACTCCCCAGGTTCAATGTATTACAGTGCATAAACACAGCTAAACACAAAAAGCACATGATCATTTCAATGGACGCAGAAAAGGCCTTTGACAAAATACAACATCACTTCATGATTGGAGAGAATTGGCATGGTTGGTTCATATCTTTTTTTTTTTTTTTTTTTTGTATGTGTTTTTGAGGTAGGGTCTCACTCTAGCTCAGGCTGACCTGGAATTCACTATGTAGTTTCAGGGTGGCCTCGAACTCACGGCAATCCTCCTACCTCTGCCTCCCGAGTGCTGGGATTAAAGGCGTGCGCCACCACGCCCAGCTTGGTTCATATCTTAACATAATAAAGGCTATGTATAAAGCTCCTAAAGCCCAAATAATACTTAATGGAGAGAGAATGGAAAAATTCCCATTGAGATCAGGAACAAAACAAGGGTGTCCTCTCTCACCTCTGCTTTTCAATATAGTACTGGAAGTCCTAGCTCAAGCAATAAGACAGGAAAAAGAAATAAAAGGGATACAATTTGGAAAGGAAGAAGCTAAGTTAGCTCCATTCGCAAATGACATGATTCCATATGTAAAAGACCCAAGAAACTCCATCCCAAAACTCTTAAAGGTGACTAACTCCTTCAGCAAAGTAGCAGGATAAAAAAAATCAATGCACAAAAATCAGTAGCATTTCTATATGTGACTGACAAAGATACAGAGAGAAAAATAAGGGACAGTCTCCCATTTTCAATAGCAACAAAAAAATAAAATAAAACACAATGGAATAATATTAACCAAAGAAGTGAAAGTTCTATAAAATCTATGAAAATCATAAAAACACTCAAGAATGAAATTCAGGAGGACTTGAGAAATGGAAATACATCCCATGCTCCTGGATAGAGAGATTTAACATTGTGAAAATGGCAATCCTGGGCTGGAGAGATGGCTTAGCGGTTAAATGCTTGCCTGTGAAGTCTAAAGACCCTGGTTCAAGGCTCCATTCCCCAGGACCCACGTTAGCCAGATGCACAAGGGGGCACATGCATCTGGAGTTTGTTTGCAGTGGCTGGAGGCCCTGACACGCCCATTCTCTCCCTCCCTCTCTCTCTCTCTCTCTCTCTCTCTCTCTCTCTCACACACACACACACACACCCTCTCCCTCTCTCCCTCTTTCTCTCTCTGTCACTCTCAAATAAATAAATAAAAATAATAAAAAAGTTTGAAAGAAAAAAATGGCAATCCTACCAAAGTCAACATACATATTTAATACAACTCCAACATTGTTAATCACAGAGATAGAAATGATCTCAAAATTCATATGGAAAGACAGAAGGCCTCGGATATCCAAGCATATCTGCAGCAAAAGAAACACCTCTGGAGGCATCACTATACCTGATCTAAAGCTATACTATAAAGCCATAGTAATAAAAACAACACGGGGGACTTCCGGCCAAGATGACGACCACCTAACTGCGCCTCTCCTCAAGAAAGAAAGGCAAGGCATTAAGGGTTCTCTGGGTCTTTTAGGGGACAGCAATCTCTAATAGATTGCCAGTGGGAGAGGGAAAAAAGGAATCACTGATTCCCTCACTCATGGGTAGCCTACCAGTCCCCCAAGAGCCCCCCAAGCAGCCACTGAACCCACATTCCCAGCTTCAGGATACCCCTGCACTTACTGTAGGAAAGGGGACCAAGATCAACATAGTTCCACTTGCCTCACTGCACAGAGGCAATCGCCCTGCTAGCCCCGCCCACACATGACCTTGGGCAGGCTCCGCCCACTGGCCTACTGTAACTCAGGCTCCATCGGTCCATTGGTCCACCACACATGCACCACTGATCCCCACTTGTGGAAGCTTAGCCTGCTCTACCCAGTTGCCCACTTACTGCTCCGGCTGCTGCCTGTCCACATGCAAGCTCAGGCCCATTCCACCTGTCCATGTGAGCTCAGGCTCACTCTGCATGTCTGCCTGTGCCAGCTCCTGTCTGTCTGCCATGCTGGCCACCCACCAGTGTCCTGTTGCAGGTGAACTCAGACTGCTTCTCTGTCCCAATGTTCCACCACATGCGAATTTAGGCTATTTTGGTGCTTGGTGCTTCAGCGTCCCTCCGAGCACAAGTGCAGTCAGCTTTGGCACACCACCACGTGAGAGCTCAGGCACCTGTCACACCTGCCACGCAGGAGCTCAGGCTGCTTTGGCATTCTGACAAGAAAGAGCTCAGACTTCTTGGCATCCAGCCTCAGGCTGCTTTAGCTTCCCACTGTACTTGAGCTCAGGCTGATCCACCCATCTGCCTGCCTGCCAGCTACCTCAAGCCAGCTCCACCAAGAGACACCACTTCCCCTTCCCATCAAGAACACAGTCCTACTCTCCCTGCCCATACACTGTGATGGCCAGACCACAGTACAAAAGAAATAACATGAAGAATCAAATGTAAGTAATCCAGTTAGAGCACCCAGTCCTACATTGCACATCTCTAATCAAAACATAGAAGAGACATTAGGACCAGAACACCAAAATGAAGCTATGAGCAATGCAACCCTGACCAAGCTACTGGTAGAACTTGCAGAAAAGCAACAAAGGACCGATAATCATGTGGACACTGCTGTCACTAGACTAGACCTAATAGATAAGGAAATGGAATGAGATCAAAGACAGTTAAGAGATATGAAGGAGAGTGAAAAGAAGTAGGACCTCAAAAAATTGAAGACATAAAGAAATGCAAGGATGAATTCTAACAACCATCAAGAAAATAAAAAATGATGTGAAAAGGGAGATTGACAAAGGTATGGAAACTATACATAGAAAAGTAGGAGAAAATGCAAACCTAACTGAACAAGTCCAAAACACTTTACAAGCTCTCAAGAATACAGTCAGCCATGTGGAGGATAGAAACTCCGATCTGGAAAACAAGATGAAAGAAACAGTTCAAGAGTTCAAAAGCTTCAATAAGTTCAAAATTTTCTGTGAACAGAACATGAGGGAATTGTGGGATACCCTTAAATGTCCTAATATCCATATCATGGAAATACCAGAAGGGTATTCAGACCAAAGGCATAGAGAACTTATTTAAACAAATAATTGAAGAAAACTTTCTCACAGTTTCAAAAGAAAGGCTCATCAAGATACAATAAGCTAACATAATTCCAAACAGATTGGACCAAAGGAGAAACTCTCCAAGACATATTGTCATTAAGACTCTAAACATTGACACCAAAGAGAAAATCCTAAAAGCAACTAGGGATAAACAGCACATCACTTTTAAAGGTAACCCCATCAGAATTACTTCAGACTTCTCAGTTGAAACACTGAAAGCCAGAAGGGCATGGAATGAAACACTGCAAAGTCTAAGATCCTATGGCTTCCAAGCCAAACTACTTTACCCAACAAAATTATCCCTCATAATAGATGATGAAAGAAAAACTTTCCATAACAGAACTCAGCTTTACAACTATATGAACACAAAACAAAACCTACAGAAAGTATTTCAAAAAATTCTCCACACAGAAGAATCAAATAATTAATCTCAAATGCCTACAAGAAACATATCACTATAACCAAACTCAGAGAAGGCACAAAAAACTTCAAAGTCCATGAAAATACCAAACCACATATACCAACACAAGATGGCAGGGATCACATCAAACCTCACAGTCATTACCCTAAATATTAATGGCCTTAATTCACCCATTAAGAGACACAAGCTAACAGGATGGATCAGAAAATTAAACCCCTCAATCTGTTGCCTTCAAGAAACCCATCTCAACACTAAAGACAGACACCTCCTCAGGGTGAAAGTGTGGAAAACAATATTTCAAGCAAACGGGAATAAGAAACAAGCAGGCATAGCTATATTAATATCAGATAAAACAGACTTCAAACCAAAAATAATCAAAAAAGACAAAGAAGGCCACATCCTACTTATCAAGGGAAAGATCCATCAAGAGTATATTACAATCATAAATCTATATATACCAACCAAAGAGGCACCACAGTTCATAAAGCAAAACCTACTTAACAATAAAGCAGAAATAACCACCAACACCATCATAGATGGGGAATTCAATAAGCCAGTATCAGTAATAGATAGATCATCCAAACAGAAACTCAACAGGGAAGTAAGGGAGCTCAACAAAACCACAGATCACTTAGACCTAATGGACATCTACAGAACATTCCATCCCAAATCCACAGACTACACATTCTTCTCAGCAGCCCATGGAACATTCTCTAAAATAGATCATGTATTAGGTCACAAAGCCTGCCTCCTTATATTTAGGAAGATTGACATAATTCCCTGCATGATATCAGATCACAATGCTATACTGCTAGAAATTAACAACAAGAGATCCACTAAGAATCCTATTGGCACCTGGAAACTGAACAGCACACTTTAAATAATAAATGGATAGTGGAGAAAATAAAAAATGAAACTGTGAAATTTCTAGAAGTGAATGACAATGAGAACACATTGTACCACAACTTATGGGACACAATGAAGGCAGTCCTGAGGGGAAATTCATAGCACTAAATGCCTTCAAAAAAAGACAGAGAGATCCTAAATCAACAACCTAACCATCCATCAAAAGACACTGGAAAAGCAAGAAAACTCCAACCCAAAAAGCTCCAGAAAGAAAGAAATAATTAAGATGAGAGCAGAAATTAATCAATTGGATACTAAGAAAACAATTAAGAAAATTGACAAAACAAAGAGCTGGTTCTTTGAAAAAAATAAACAATATTGACAAACCCCTGGCCAATTTGATCAAGAAAAAAAAAAAAAGAGAGAGAGAGAGAGAGAGAGAGAGAGAGAGACTTCAAATTAACAAAATTCAAAATGAAAAAGGAGAGATCACAACGGACATAAGTGAAATTGGAATAATCATCAGGCCTTATTTGAAAAACCTCTACTCCACAAAAGTGGATAATGAGGTGGAGATGGATAAATTCCTGGACACCTACCATCTATCAAAGCTAAACTCAGAGCAGATTAATCTCCTAAACAAATCTATCACACTCATTAATATTGAAAAAGTAATAAAAACCTCCCCCCAAAAAAGAGTCCAGGACAAGATGGCTTCTCAGCTGAATTCTATCATACCTTCATGGGAAAACTCAAAACAATCTTTTTCAAACTGTGCCACACAATTAGAGAACAGGGAAAGCTCCCCAACTCCCTCTATGAAGCTAGTATCACCCTAATTCCAAATCCAGGCAGAGAAGCCACAGGAAAAGAAAAGTACTAGCCTATTACCCTGATGAGCTTACATGCAAAAATCCTGAACAAAATCCTTGCAAACCAAATCCAGCAACACATCAAAATCATTATCCACCTTGACCAAGTGGGATTCATCCCAAGAAAGCAGAGGTGGTTAAATATACAGAAATCCATCAATGTAATATGCCACATAAACAGGGTTAAACACAAAAACCACATGATCTTTTCAATAGATGCAGAAGAGGCCTTTCACAAAATACAACATCACTGCATGATCAAAACATTGGAAAGAACTGGCATGTTTGGTTCATATCTTAACGTAATAAAGGCTATATATAAAGCTCCTAAGGCCTAAATAATACTTAATGGAGAAAGACTGGAGGAATTCCCATTGAGATCAGGAACAAGACAGGGTCGTCCACTTTCGCCTCTGCTCTTCAATATAGTACTGGAAGGCCTAGCTCAAGCAATAAGACAGGAGAAAGAAATAAAAGGAATACAATTTGGAAAGGAAGAAGTTAAGTTAGCTCTATTTGCTGATGAAATGATTGTATACATAAGAGACCTGAGAGACTCCATCCCAAAACTCTTGAAGGTTATTAACTCCTATAACAAAGTAGCAAGATACAACATCAGTGCACAAAACTCAGTTGCCTTTCTATATGCGAATGACAAAGATACAGGGAAATAAAGAAAGAACATGGTCCCATTTTCAATAGCAACAAAAAAATAAAATACCTTGAAATAATGTTAACCAAGGAAGTGAAAGGTCTATACAGTGAAAACATAAAAACACTCAAAAAAGAAATTGAGGAGGACTTCAGAAAATGGAAAGACCTCCAATGCTTCTGGATAGGCAGAATTAACATTATGAAGACGGCAATCCTACCTAAGGCAATATACAGATTTAATACAATTCTAATTAAAATCCCAACATTGTTCTTCACAGATAGAAAAAATGATCTCAAATTTCATATGGAAAGGAAGAAGGTCTTGCATACCCAACCATATCCTCAGCGAAAGAAATATCTCTGGAGGCATCACCATACCTGATTTAAAGCTATATTACAAAGTAATAGTAATAAAAACAGCATAGTACTGGCATAAAACCAGGAGTATAGACCAATGGAATAGAATTGAGGACCTGGACTTAGCGTCAAGCAACTATAGCTACTTGATATTTGACAAAGGCCCTAACAATATAGGCTGCAAAAAAGACAGCATCTTCAACAAATGGTGCTGGACAAACTGGATAACAATATGCAGGAAATTGAAACTTGATCCACACATCTTGCCATGCACTACACTCAAGTCCACATGGATCAAAGACCTCAATATAAGACCAGACACTCAGCTACTACTGGAAGAAAATATAGGAGGAAATTTACAGACAAGCATACAATAAGAAAGCCAATAGATTACCCACAGATTGAAAGAAAATATTTGCTGATTATCCAACTGACAGAGGCCTAACCTCTAGAATCTACAAAGAACTCAAAAACCTAAACAATAAAAAGTCAAACAAGAGGGACTTCCGGTTAAGATGGCGGTGTAGGTACCACGCCAAAGCAGCCTAGGGGGGAAAAAGACCAAAAAAAACTCAGCAAAATACACGTTTTTACTAAAAAGTGAGGTGTATAGGAAATTGAGGCGGCAGCGGAGAAGTAGAAGAGTTATAGAGCATCCAGAGCCCGCACAGGCGGGAAAAGCGGCTCCAGCGGCTCAGGCAGCTCGGCCAAACGCCGCAGCTGCGGCGCAGCAGAAAACCACCAGACCAGCTCGAGCCGCAGGAAAAGCCAGGTGCGGGATTTTTCCCTCACACCGCGCTCTCCGCAACTCGGGAAACGTGAGGGGAGAGCGGAAGCGAGCAGGGGAGGAGAAGACCGCGAGTTAGAACACGTGGAGCAGCGAGACAACCAGAGCAGCCGCGGCTCCCTCCCCTCCCCCACCGCCTGAGCCCAGCTCCAGCGAACACAGCAGCGGCCCGGGACCCGGCCACGCCAACTTGGGCTGACAGTGGGACCCAAGCAGGAGCAGAGTTCGGCAGCAACTTCAGCGGCTCCAGCACCGGTACCAGCGGCCCCAGCAGCAGCGGACCCAGGAGCGGAGGCGGCGGCAGATCCCGCAGCAGCGGCTTCGGGGAGAGCAGCAGCAGTGGACACGGCAGCGGCAGCTTCAGCAGCGGTGGTGGCTCCGGTGGTGGCAGCTACGGCAGCAGCAGAGGCAGCAGCAGCGGCTCAGTTTGCCCCGTAGGAAAAGCAAGTGCCCAGCTCCAGAAATCAGAACAGCAGCCCGACGACCCAGGCAGCAACTTGACTGAGACCAAAATCACCCAAGGTAACTGGGATTGCACCAGGGAAGGGTCTCACTTGGTCACAAGCTGACTTGGATCCCTCAACAGACCAGAAATCTAAACCTCTTTGTTGATAGAAGATCTGGTCATTATAATAACTACTCTTGCATACATACTCGGGGCTGTTTTTGATTGAATGTGTACAGAGTTTAGTTAAATTTTAGAATCTACCTGTATTTTATTCCACTCAGCCTGCTTGAATACTCCTATAGCAGGGAATCTCAACCCCTAAGAAATCTTTGTAGATACTCTGAGAGTCTTAAGAGCCACACCTAATACCTTAAGGTCCTACCCTGAAAATATATTACATCAAATCAATTGATACAGCTAATAATACACAGCTAGCTAGAAAATCCAAGCATAAACTTAATCCAAGATGCAAAAATATATACATTATAACACAAGAAACACTAAAAAGCAAGATGATATAAATCCACCTAAAAGTATTAATGCATCAGAAATGTCCTCCAGAGAGAAAGAGTTAGAGGAAATGCCTGAGAAAGAGTTCAAAAGAATAATTATAAATATGTTCCAAGAGGTCAAAGAACACATGAAAACAATCAAGGAAGAACTCAAAGAGGAAATAAAAGAGGAAATCAAAGGAATCAAAGAAGAGGCAGGACACCAATTTAATGAAATAAAGAAGGCAATACAAGACATAAATAGGGAAATAGAAATAATAAAGAAAAACCAGTCAGAATTACTAGCAATGAAGAACACAGTTAATGAAATAAAAAACTCTGTAGAAAATCTCACCAGTAGGATGGATGAGGGAGAGGACAGAATATCTAAGCTAGAAGATCAAGTGGCAGACCTAATGCAGTCCAACAAAGAGAAAGACAAACTTATAGAAAAGTATGAGTGGGAATTTCAAGATATTCGGGACACTATGAAAAGATCCAATATAAGAATTCAGGGCATAGTAGAAGGAGAAGAACTCCACTCCAGAGGCATAGTAGGCATCTTCAACAAAATCATAGAGGAAAATTTCCCCCAAATTGGGAAAGAGGTGCCAATACAGATACAGGAAGCCTTTAGAACCCCAGCCAGACAAAACCCAGAAAGAACCTCCCCTCGCCATATTATAATCAAACTTCCAAACACACAAACCAAAGAAAAATTATTGAAAGCAGTTAGAGAGAAAAATCAAGTTACCTACAAAAGCAAGCCCATCAGGATTACAGCAGATTATTCAACACAAACTTTTAAAGCCAGAAGGGCTTGGAGTGATATATTCCAAGTTCTGAAAGATAACAACTGTCAACCAAGGTTACTTTATCCTGCAAAGTTATCCATTCAAATAGATGGAGAAAAAAAGACATTCCATGACAAAAGCAGGTTAAAGGAGTATTTGAAGACAAAACCAGCTCTACAGAAAATACTTGATAGAATCCTCCATGCTGAACAAAAGGAAAAGCACACATATAAGGAACCTAGAAAAAACAAGCTATACTCAAATACCAGTTAACAGAAGAGAGCACAGGTAGAACCAGTAACACACACACACACAAAAATGGCAAACATAAATACACACCTTTCAATAATCTCTCTTAATATCAACGGTCTCAAAGCCCCAACGAAAAGACATAGATTTGCAGACTGGGTTAAAAAGCAGGATCCTACAATTTGTTGTCTCCAAGAAACTCACCTTTCTACAAAGGATAGACACTATCTTAGGGTGAAAGGTTGGAAGACGGTGTTTCAAGCAAATGGGCCTAGAAAACAAGCAGGGGTTGCTATCCTAATATCAGACAGGGTAGACTTTAGTCCGACGTTAGTCAAGAAAGATAAGGAAGGTCACTTTATATTGATTAAGGGCACACTCCAACAGGAGGACATTACAATCCTAAACATATATGCACCTAACATGGGGGCTCCCAAATTCGTCAAACAAACACTATTAGAACTAAGGTCACAGATAACACCAAACACAGTGGTGGTGGGTGACTTTAACACCCCACTCTCATCAATTGACAAGTCATCCAGGGAAAGAATAAACAGAGAGGCATCTGGACTAAATGAGGTCATAGAAGGAATGGACCTAACAGATATATACAGGACATTTCATCCAAAGGCTGCAGAATATACATTCTTTTCAGCAGCACATGGAACATTCTCTAAAATAGACCATATATTAGGTCACAAAGCAAATCTTAACAAATTCAGGAAAATTGAAATAATTCCTTGCATTCTATCTGACCACAATGGAATTAAACTACAAATCAGTAGCAAGAAAGGCTATAGAGCATACACAAAATCATGGAAACTAAACAATACACTACTAAATGATGAGTGGGTCAATGAAGAAATCAAAAAGGAAATCAAAAAATTTATAGAGTCAAATGATAATGAGAATACAACATACCAAAATCTCTGGGACACAATGAAGGCAGTTCTAAGAGGTAAATTTATAGCCTTAAGTGCCTATATTAAGAAATTAGAAAGGTCGCAAGTAAACGACCTAATGCTTCGCCTTAAAGCCTTGGAAAAAGAAGAACAAGGCAAACCAAAAATTAGTAGACAGGAAGAAATAATAAAGATTAGGGCAGAAATTAATGAGATAGAAACAAAAAGAACAATCCAAAGAATTAATGAAACAAAGAGTTGGTTCTTTGAAAGGATAAACAAGATTGATAAACCCTTAGCAAATCTGACCAAAAGAAAGAGAGAAGAGACACAAATTAATAAAATCAGAGATGAACAAGGTAACATCACAACAGATTCCAGAGAAATTCAAAAAATCATAGGGACATACTATAAAAACATATACTCCACAAAGTATGAAAATCTGAAAGAAATGGATGATTTCCTTGATCTATATGACCTACCTAAATTAAATCAAAATGAGATTAATAACTTAAATAGACCTATAACAAACATGGAGATCCGAGCAGTTATCAATAATCTCCCAACTAAAAAAAGCCCAGGCCCGGATGGATTCACTGCTGAATTTTACCAGACTTTTAAGGAAGAGCTAACACCATTGCTTCTTAAGCTTTTCCAGGAAATAGAAAAAGAAGGAATTCTACCAAACTCCTTCTATGAGGCCAGCATCACCCTGATACCAAAACCAGGCAAAGATAGAACAAGAAAAGAAAATTACAGTCCAATCTCCCTCATGAACATAGATGCAAAAATTCTCAACAAAATATTGGCAAACAGAATACAAGAGTATATCAAAAAGATCATTCACCCTGACCAAGTAGGCTTTATCCCAGAGATGCAGGGATGGTTCAACATACGCAAATCTATAAATGTAATACATTACATAAACGGGTTGAAGGACAAAAATCACATGATCATCTCATTAGATGCAGAGAAAGCATTTGACAAAATCCAACATCCCTTCATGATAAAAGTCCTAGAGACTGGGAATAGAAGGAACATATCTCAATATAATAAAGGCTATTTATGACAAGCCTACAGCCAACATATTACTAAATGGGGAAAAACTGGAAGCTTTTCCACTAAAATCAGGAACAAGACAAGGGTGTCCACTGTCTCCACTTTTATTTAATATAGTTTTGGAAGTCTTAGCCATAGCAATAAGGCAAGAGACACACATAAAAGGGATACAAATTGGAAAGGAAGAAATCAAGTTATCATTATTTGCAGATGACACGATACTATACATAAAGGACCCTAGAGACTCTACTAGCAAGCTGTTAGAGCTGATCAAAACCTACAGCAATGTAGCAGGATACAAAATAAATACACAGAAATCAGTAGCCTTCATATATGCTAACAACAAACACACAGAGGATGAAATCAGAGAATCACTCCCATTCAAAATTGCATCAAAAAAAATAAAATACCTTGGAATAAACCTAACCAAGGAAGTAAAGAATCTATACAATGAGAACTTTAAAACACTCAAGCGAGAAATTGCAGAAGACACTAGAAAGTGGAGAAACATCCCTTGTTCCTGGATTGGAAGAATCAATATTGTGAAAATGGCAATCTTACCTAAAGCAATCTACACATTTAATGCAATCCCTATCAAAATTCCAAAGGCTTTCTTCATAGAAATAGAAAAACAATCCAAAAATTCATTTGGAATCACAAAAAACCTCGAATATCTAAAATAATACTGAGCAACAAAAAAGAGGCTGGTGGTATCACCATACCTGATTTTAACCTATACTACAGAGCCATAGTAACAAAAACAGCATGGTACTGGCACAAAAACAGACATGTAGATCAGTGGAACAGAATAGAGGACCCAGATGTAAGCCCAAGTAGCTATAGCCACCTGATATTCGATAAAAATGCCAAAAATACTCATTGGAGAAGAGACAGCCTCTTCAGCAAATGGTGTTTTGAAAACTGGATAAATATCTGCAGAAGGATGAAAATAAATTCTTCTCTCTCGCCATGCACAAGAATTAAGTCCAAATGGATTAAAGACCTTAACATCAGACCTGAAACTATGAAACTGCTAGAGAAAATGTAGGGGAAACCCTTCAACATATTGGCCTTGGCAAAGACTTTCTGAATACAACCCCAATTGCTCAGGCAATAAAACCACAGATTAACCACTGGGACCTAATGAAATTACAAAGATTTTGCACCGCAAAGGACACAGTGAAAAAAGCAAAGAGGCAACCTACAGAATGGGAAAAAATCTTCGCCAGCTATATATCTGATAGAGGATTAATATCTAGGATATACAAAGAACTCAAAAAGTTAAATAATAAGGAATCAAACAAGCCAATCAAAAAATGGGCTATGGAGCTAAATAGAGAGTTCTCAAAGGAAGAAATACGAATGGCATATAAGCATCTAAAAAATGTTCTACGTCACTAGTCATCAGGGAAATGCAGATTAAAACTACATTGAGATTCCATCTCACTCCTGTCAGATTGGCCACCATCATGAAAACAAATGATCATAAATGTTGGCGGGGATGTGGAAAAAAAGGAACCCTTCTACACTGCTGGTGGGAATGCAATCTGGTCCAGCCATTGTTGAAAACAGTGTGGAGGTTCCTAAAACAGCTAGAGATTGATTTACCATATGACCCAGCTATAGCGCTCCTAGACATATATCCAAAGGACTCATCTCATTTCCTTAGAAGTACATGCTCAACCATGTTTATTGCTGCTCAATTTATAACAGCTGGGAAATGGAACCAGCCTAGATGTCCCTCAACAGATGAGTGGATAATGAAGATGTGGTACATTTATACAATGGAGTTCTACTCAGCGGTAAAGAAAAATGAAGTTATGAAATTTGCAGAAAAATGGATGGACCTGGAAAGTATTATACTAAGTCAGGTAACCCAGGCCCAGAAAGCCAAGCGCCACATGTTCTCTCTCATATGTGGAT
Organism: Jaculus jaculus; assembly: GCF_020740685.1. Lineage (NCBI taxonomy): Eukaryota > Metazoa > Chordata > Mammalia > Rodentia > Dipodidae > Jaculus > Jaculus jaculus. The sequence continues at coordinate 59,258,956 of NC_059103.1, read as the reverse complement.
CCTAGCTACAGATGACTGGGCTTCTGAGTGAGAATGAAAATACTTAGTAGCAGAGGCCAGTAAGTTGAAAAGGAGACATAAAGGGTGGAGAAAGGAAGGGAGGAGGATACTTAATAGGTTGATATTGTATATATGTAATTACAATGATTGTAATGGGGAGGTAATATGATGGAGAATGGAATTTCAAACGGGAAAGTGTGGGGGTGGGGAGGGAGGGAATTACCATGGGATATATTTTATAATCATGAAAAATGTTAATAAAAATTTAAAAAAAAGAAAATAAATAAATAAAAATTTTTTTAAAAGAGTTAAAAAAAAAAAAAGTCAAACAACCTACTCAAAAATGAGGCAAAGAGCTGTACAGGCAGTTCAGAGACAAAGAAATACAAATGGCAGACACACACTTAAGAAAATGTTCATCATCCCTAATCATCAGGGAAATGCAAATTAAAACAACTATGAGATTCCACCTTACCACAGTAAGGATAGCAAACATCAAAAAATCAAATGAAAATAAATGCTGGTGAGGATGTGGAGGATTAGGAACACTCATCCACTGTAGATGGGAATGTAAGATGGTATAACCACTTTGGAAAGCAATATGGAGACTCCTAAAAAAGCTGACTATAGAGTTACCAAGAGACCCAGTTATTCCCTTACTGGGCATGTACCCTAAAACCTTTAAACCTCAACCCAGAGAGATTTTTCTCAACCATATTTGTAGTGGTTCAATTCATAATAGCTAAAAGCTGAAATCGACCCAGATGTCCACCACTAGAAGAATGGACAACTAAGATGTGGTATATCTACACAATGGAATGCTACACAGCAGTAAGAAAAAATGACACAATGAAATTTGAAGTAAAATGGTTGGACCTGGAACAGATCATTCTCAGTGAAATTGCCCAATCACAGAAAGATAATTGCCACATAGTCTCACTCATCTACAGCACCTAACCTGAATCTACCCAAAATGCCAACATACCCAGGAAGCACCTCGAGGACTAGACAATAGGGTGGGTGGGGAGGGAAGGGAGTACAAGAGAGTGGTGAGGGACACAAATGTAGACCCAAACAGCAATAGTACCATAAAATTCTACATCCTTAAAGGCAGACCAAATGGTTGAATCTTCACCAGGCCCTTAGAGGGAACACCTGAGCCACAAGGCACTGGGAGGGTATGGTGAAGACTGACCTTAATCTTCTACTGCTCTCTTTCTCTCTTTTTCTCACTCTCTCTCTGTCTCTTTCTCTCTCTCTCTCTCTCTTCTCTCTAACTCTTTTATATTAGTTATCTTTTTCTTCCTTCTCTTAGTGGGCACTGACTTGTAATTCCCATACAAGCATGTGTCTATCATGAGAGACCTAAAATGTTTCCTAAAATAAAAACAGATTTCTGTCAGAGACCTTGATGACCCACCAAAGGTTAGTGGTAAGACCCTACTGCTGAAGATACCATATGTGGTTGACATGTAAAATGGAATGACATGGCTGGAAGCTGGAAGACAGTCAGTCCCCAGACACTTAGTGTGTCTAGTGTCAGAGGTGCTACCTGGACAACTGGGGAAAATGACCAATATCTGTCCAAACAACTCATGGTGTAACCTACTTAGCAGCAAATAACCTGTCATGATGCTCACACAAGTGAAATAGTGGTGCACAGCCATGGTAGGAAACCAACTTGACTTGGCTAAGTGATCCATTCAGTGGAACATGACCCATAGCTGGAGCTGGGAAACAAGTCAGAACCATATCCAAACATGAGCCCAATCTCCAATATCAAGCTACCCCAATCTGGGGCTCAAGAGGGTCTACACCTATTAAATTCTCTATAAAAAAAAAAAATAAGGATTATCCTATTTGTCTGGTGCTAACTTTACTCTCTGTTGGAAAATCTGCTTCTCTTTTTCAGATAGAAGCATATCCTAAGGAAAGAATCACCCCATCATACCTCAAAAGGGCCCCAGCTGAAACTAAGAACAACTGGGGAAACAAGCAAGGGAGCATGCTGTTTTCTTTGTGAACTGGATACCAGCACAAGGGTGAAGAAGATCAACACAGAGATCAACTTCTACCAAATCAGATATCCAGAGACACAGAGGCTCCCAACACCTCATCACTGAAGCAGACCAAAAATGAACCCAACATGGCTCAGGGAAATTTTGTGGAAGATGGAGCAGAAAGAATGTCAGAGCCACACATTGGGTCATGATTTGCAGAGACATTTCTCCTACCCATAACTGTGGGCTAACTCCACAATGCATGACCTATAAACCTCAACAAGCGGGGCCAGGGGGAGGGGGTAGGACATGGACGAGCCTAACAATGGTACCAACTTGACTGCATTCACTGAGTACAGAAGTAATTAACAAAAAAAACATAAATTATAAAAAATAAAATAAAACAAAAATAGCATGGTACTGGCATATAAACAGGAGTATAGATCACTGGAATAGAATTGAGGACCCAGACTTTGGGTCAAGTAGCTATAGCTACTTGGTATTCGACAAAGGCCCTAACAATATAGGCTGGAAAAAAGATAGCATCTTCAACAAATGGTGCTGGACAAACTGAATAACCATATACAAGAAATTGAAACTTGATCCATACATCTTGCCATGTACAACAATCAAGTCCAAATGGATCAAAGACCTCAATATAACACCAGAAACTTGACTACTACTAGAAGAAAAGTTAGGAGGAACATTCCATGATTTAGGAATGAGAAAAGACTTCCTGAGGGGGGGAAAAACAGCAGCACAATATCTTAAACAATCAGTCAACCAGTGGGATTTTATGAAGCTGAAAAGTCTTCACAGACAAACATACAATAAGCAGAACCAATAGATTTCCTACAGAATGGGAGAAAATATTTGTTGAATATCCAACTGACAGAAGCCTAATTCCTAGAATCTACAAAGAATTCAAAGACCTAAACAATAAAATAACCCACTCACAGAATGGGGCAAAGAACTGGACAGGCAATTCACATGGGAAGAAATACAAAGGGCAAACACACACCTAAGGAAATGTTCATCATCCCTAATCATCAGGGAAATGAAAATTAAAACAACTATGAGATTCCACCTTACCCCAGTAAAGATAGCAAACATCAAAAATCAAATCCAAACAAATGCTGGTGAGGATGTGGAGAAATAGGAACCTTCACCCACTGTTGGTGGGAATATAAGATGGTACAACCACTTGGAAAACAATATGGAGACTCCTAAAAAACTGACTATAGCATTACCAACAGACCCAGTTATTCCCTTACTGGGCATGTGCCCTAAAAGCTCCATGCCTCAGTGCCAGAGACGGCAAGCATGCCATTTCAGGATCATGAGGAATCAAGCGCTGAAGAACTGCATGAGAGTTCCAGCCCAGCTGTCTCTTCCTTCAAGTCCAATGTGGCCCCTCAATAGAAAAATCTTTGGCTCTCTATGCTACAGATATCTGTGGTTTTCTGTATAATGTTTGTCTTTCTCTGTCTTTCACTTGGTATCCCAATCTCTAAGTTTACTTTTCCAGTAAAAACAGGTGCTAGTGAAGTGTTGGTCAATGTATCTGAAAGAGGCTCTGGCATAGAATTGGAAAACAACAAAATGGGTCACAGATAATTGTTTTCCTTAAAGGCCTTAATTAAAGTCAGGCATGGAGTACAGTACACTTAGGAGGAAACAATGAACCTCCTGGAACAATGTAAAAATTGTTCTATGACTAATTTTTCTAAATGTTGGCAATTGCAGCAAACTATGACTCTTTGCCAAGAATACTTACAGAAAAACAACCAAAGACAGAAAGAGTTCAATTGGGGGGACAAAAGTCTAAGTATTGGAGAGACATGAAAAGGAAAACTCGAAATAAATGATTGAGGGATAAATGGATCTATTGGATCAATGATTAATGATGGGAACCCCCATTTGTGGTTGTTTTGTCTCTCACCTTTAATATAATAACTGAAAGTACAAGTTCAGGAAATCACAAGTGCTTAACCGCACATACATGGGGAAAATATGAAAACAGTTAATCATTATAGGGGCCTAATGACTTTACTTGATGTGAATAATTATGGGATTGTTTGATGAAAAGGAATTAAAAAATGTTTGTATGAATTCTGTGAAACTGTACCTTTCTTGAAGTTTGTTCTTGTATAACGTGATCAGAAAATAAAAGACTGAGGCTAAGAGCTCTGGCAGCATAGAAGCATAGAAGTATAGAAGCAGGGAAAAACAGAGAACAAAGAAATAGACAAATAAAAGAGAAAAAGAAAAAAAAAACAGAAACAGAAAAGCAGAGAGAGAGAGATGGAAAAACTCAGCTGCTGTCAGCATTAGCCTATCAGCTTGCACCAGAACTTGACTTCGAGTCATTATTGTGCCGCTCCCTTTCACACCTCTCTTCAGGGACCCTCCTTCAAGCCATGGCTGGACCCTGGCACCTCAGCTCAGAGAGATTTGCTCAACCATGTTTGTAGCTACTCAATTCATAATAGCCAAGATCTGGAATCAACCCAGATGTCCATCATTACAGGAATAGATAAGTAAGAAGTGGTATATCTACATGATGGAATTCTACACCGCAGTAAGGAAAAATGACACAATGAAATTTGAAGAAAACTGTTCAAACCTGGAACAGCTTATTCTCAGTGAACTCACCCAATCACAGAAATATAATACCCACACAGTCTCACTCATCTACAGCTCCTAACCTCAATCTACTCAAGTTGCCAACATATCTACCCAGCATCTTGAGGTCCAGCCAATAGGGAGGGTAGGGAGAGAGGGGACAGTAAAGAAGGGAGGAGTCCACAAAACAGGACCCAAGAGGCAATGGTACCATAAAACTCTACATCCTAAAAGACAAACCAAATAGTTGGCCCTCCACCAGGCCCTTAGAGGGAACACTGGATTCACAAGACCCTGGAGAGGGTATGATGAAAATTGTTCATTATTGCCTCCTATTTCTGCATCTCTCTCCCTTTCTCTCTCCCTTTCCCTCTCCCTCTCCCTCCCTCCTCTCTCTTCTCTCTCATCTCTCTATCTCTTTTATATCACTTATCTGGCTCTTCCTTCTCTTTTTGAGCACTGACCTGTAATTCTCAGTGCCAGCAGGTAGATATCATCCACAATTAGCTTTTGATCACAGAGACCTACAAGGTTTCCCAAAAGAACAGATTTATGAGAGAGTGCTTGAGGACCCACCATAGGTTAGTGGTAAGACCCTACTGCAGAAGACACCATACATTGTTGGTATGTATCATGGAGTGACATGGCTGGAAGCTCAAAGAGAGTCAGTCCCCAGACAGTTAGCACATCTAGGGCCTGAAGGTGCTACATGAGCGACTGGGGGATAAAGACCAATATTTGTTCAAGCACAGCATTGTCTAACCTACTTAGCATCAAACAACCTGACATGGTGCTCATATAAGTGCAATAGTGGTGCATAGCCATAGTGGGAAACCAGCTGCTCTGGATTTGGCTAACTGATCTGCTCAGTGGAACATAACCCATAGCTGGAACTGGGAAATAAGTCATAACCATTTCCAAAAATGAACCCACTCTACTCCAAACTCTCTCTAAAAAACACATTTACTTGGTGCTAACTTTACTCTCCTTTGGAGAATCTGCTTGTCATTTTCAGATAGATGCAGATCCTAAGGACAGAACCACCCTATCATACCTCAAAAGGGCCCCAGGTGAAACTAAGAATAATTGGGCAAACATGCCAGAACGCTGTTTTCTTGGTGAACCTGGAACCAGCACAACGGTGAAGGAGATAGACACAGAGAACAATCAACCCCTACCAAATGACATCCAGAGACACAGAGGCACCCAAGTTCTCAACAAGGAAGCAGATCTAATATGAACCCAAAATGTCTCAGGGAAATTTGTGGAAGAGGGCCCAGAAAGAATGTCAGAGCTACACACAGAGACATCTCCTCCTACCCAAAACTAAAGGCTAACCCCATAATGCACAACCCCTATACCCCAACAAGGAGGGTCCCTATGGAGGGGGTAGGACAGGGAGCAGGCTAACAATGGCAACAACTTGATTGTATTCACTGAATACAAATTTTTTTAAAAAAATTAAAAATAACAGCATGGTACTGGCACAAAAACAGACATGTAGATCAACAGAACAAAACAGGGGATCCAGATGTGAGTCCAGGTAGCTACAGCCATCTGATCTTCAACAAAAATTCAAAAATACTATTGAAGAAAAGACAGCCTCTTTAGCAAATAGTGCTGGGAAAACATGTTATCTATGTGTACAAGGATGAAAATCAGTCCTTATCTATCTCCATGTACAAGAATTAAATCTGAATGGATCAAAGACCTTAATATCAGACACAAAATTCTGAAACTGCTAGAGGAAAAAGGAGAGGAAACACTTCAACATATTGGTATTGGCAAAGACTTTCTGAATACAACCCCAATTGCTCAGGAAATAAAACCACTGATCAACTGCTGGGACCTCATGAAATTACAAAGCTTTTGTACAGCAAAGGACTCTGAACAGACAAAGAGGCAACTTACAGAATGGGAGAAAATCTTTGCCATCTATACATCTGACAGAGGACTAATATCCAGGATATACAAAGAACTCAAAACTAAATAATAAGTAATCAAACAACCAATTAAAAATGGGTTTTGGCACTAAATAGAGAGTTCTCAAAAGAAGAAGTACAGATGGCATATAAACATCTAAAAAGATGTTCTACATCCCTAGTCATCAGGGAAATGCAAATTGAAACTACTTTGAGATTCCATCCTTCTCCTGTCAGAATAGCTACCAACATGAAAACAAATGATAATAAATGTTGGTGAGGATGTGGAAAAAGAGGAACCCTTCTACACTGTTGATAGGAATGCAGTCTGGTCCAGCCATTGTGGACATCATGTACTATTTTTACCAAAATGCCCAGTAAGCACTTCTCTTGATGTTCACACCCATATATTAATGCTACTCTCACTTTTGGTTAGAGAAGCTTCTCTTTTCAGATGGTGATGACCTTTCAATGACTCAGAAGGCACCATGGTGCTGAGAAGAACTGATAGAGGAGTGTTCAGCACTGAAATATCTCTATCACACCTTCCAAGGCTAAGGGTCCAATGCAGAAGAGGTGGTAGAAAGAATGGAAGAGCCAAAAGAAGGGTAGGACTCCTTACAACATGTTCCTCCAAACACAACATGGCTTGGATATGCATGACCTCACAGTGTCTGACACTACCTACACAAAACCATCATAATAGCAGGAAAAGGTGACATCAAAATATAAGAGACTGATTTAAAGGGGCAAGGGATATGATGGTAAGTGGAGTTTCAAAGGGGAAAGTGGGAGAGGGAGGGAATTACCATGGGTTATTGTCTATAATTATGGAAGTTTTCAATAAAAAATGTTTTTAGGGCTGGAGAGATGGCTTAGCGGTTAAGCGCTTGCCTGTGAAGCCTAAGGACCCCGGTTCGAGGCTCGGTTCCCCAGGTCCCACGTTAGCCAGATGCACAAGGGGGCGCACGCGTCTGGAGTTCGTTTGCAGAGGCTGGAAGCCCTGGTGCGCCCATTCTCTCTCTCTCCCTCTATCTGTCTTTCTCTCTGTGTCTGTCGCTCTCAAATAAATAAATAAAAATTAAAAAAAAAAAAAGATCTCTGAGAGAAGGATGAACCCGTTAAAAAAAAAAAAATGTTTTTAAAGAAGAGATGTTGTACACTATCACAGGCATTTTCTGCATATATTGAGATGATTGTGTGATTTCTATTCTTAAGTCTATTTGTATGGACTGAGGCAAGTGAGACTTTTGATGTGTTCTTGGATTTATTTGCAAAGATTTTATTGATAAATTTTGGATCTAAGTTTACTATGGAATATTGGTCTGTAATTTTCATCTTGTGTGTCTGTCTTGTTTTGGATTTAGTGTAATGCTGACTCCATAGGAGTCAGGGAGCAGTCCTTCCTTTTCAGTTTTGTGAAATTACTTAAGAAGAAGTGGTTTTGGGCTGGAGAGATGGCTTAGCGGTTCAGCGCTTGCCTGTGAAGCCTAAGGACCCCGGTTTGAGGCTCGGTTCCCCAGGTCCCACGTTAGCCAGATGCACAAGGGGGCGCACGCGTCTGGAGTTCGTTTGCAGAGGCTGGAAGCCCTGGTGCGCCCATTCTCTCTCTCTCTCTCTCCCTCTATCTGTCTTTCTCTCTGTCTCTGTCGCTCTCAAATAAATAAATAAATAATTTTTTTAAAAAAAGAAGTGGTTTTACTATCATCGAGAAAACAAATGACAATAAATGCTGCTGGGGGTGTGCAAAGGAGAAACCCTTCTGCATTGATGATGGTAATCTAAACTGGTATAATCATTGTGGAAATTGGTGTAGAGGTTCCTGAGATAGCTAAAATAGATTTTCTATAGAACCCACCTATACCTCTCTTTGGCATACACCCTGAAGACTCCACTCACTACCTTAGAGATACTTGCTCATCTATGTTTACTGTTGCTCTATTCCCAATAGATTAGAAATGTAACCAGCCTAGATGCCCTTCAACTGGTGAATGGCTAATGAAGATGTGATAAATGTATACAAAGGAGTTCTACTCAGTGGTAAAGAAAAATAAGCTTATTAAATTTGCTGAGGAATGAATGGATCTGGAAAGAATTATACTAAGTGAGGTAACCCAACCCAGGCCCAGAAAGTCAAACACTGCATGTTATTTTTCATATGTGGATTCTAACTACAAATGGTTAGATTTTTATGTGAGTTGGAGTCAAAGTCAGTATTAGAGGCCAGAAATCTAGAAAGGGGCTACAAGAGTAGAAGGATATGGAAGGGTATGGTAGATATGTAAGTAGAAAGGCAGATTATTGAGGGTGTAATAGTCTAAGTGGGATCCAGGGAATGGACAGAGTAAAGGAATGAGTGGGAGGAGTTAATCAAAATTTAAGATGTTATGAATAAGCCATATGGATACCTACTTCTTTGTTAGCCAAATATATATGTGTGTTTTTAAGAGAAAAAGTATGGGCATAAGTATCCTCTGGCCAGGGATAATGGTATACCCAGAAGCCATAGGTTGTTATTAGAAAAACTTTCAGTGCTGAGGTGGAATACCTTCTAATGAGTTATTGGCCATGGGACACCATCCAGTGAGTTATTAGCCAGGGAGGTCCCTGGTGCCCCCCAAACATTAGCATATTGCCAAGGATCTTAATTGCCCACCAGAACTGTATGGTAAGACCATAGTGCTGAAAACTGCACATGCTTGGGCTACAGGTCACTGAGAAATCAAGCTGAAGCTGAGCTAGAAACCACCTCCCTGTTGAGTATCTATCAGAATGCTAGAAAGAGTTATGTAGTATGCAGCCTATTGGGGGAGAGAAGATATCAATGGGGTTAAACAGCAGTGGACCCTGTAGTCTTGAGATTGGCCAACCAGGCCAGCTATGCCAACTGGTGCAGTAGTGGCATGTCTGTTACAGGGGGAAAAGAATGTTTTCTAATTGGACTGGATGCCCACTCCATGGAAGAAAATACATGCCTGGTAGTGAAATCCTAGTCAAAACCCTATGGCTCAGGAGGTCATGAGCTATAAGGGAGCAACACCTGGTACTGTCTGGCTAAATGCATATATTATACACACCAAACTTCCCTCTAAACATTCTCTTATATTTATACTGATGTGCCAACGCTACTCTCACTTTTGGCTATAGAAGCTTCTCTCTGAAGATGATGGTAACCACAGGGATGAGTCAAAATTCACCATAGTGCTGAGAAGTGACAGTGGAGTGTTCAGCACTGAGACATCTCTATCACACCCTCCAAGGCTCAGGATCCGTTGGTCCTGACCACTCTCACCACTGCTTTTCTACATAGTACCAGATTTCAAGTTATACTATAAGGCCATACTAATAAAACAGCATGATACTGGCATAAAACCAGGCCCATATATAACTGGAATAGAATTGAAAATCCAGGTAAGACTTTGAGTAACTGCAGCTACATGATCTTTGAAAATGGAGCTAAAAATGCTCACTGGAGCAAAACCAGCATCTTCGGCAAATGGTGCTGGAGAAACTGGTAGCCCCATGTAGAAAATAGAAATTGGACCCCCTCCTCTCACCGTGCACAAAAATTCAACTCCAAATGAATTAAAGACCTCAATATAAGACCTGAAACTCTAAAACAAGTAGAAGAAAAAGTAGGGAGAACACTCCAAGAGATAGCTTTAGGGAATGACTTTCTGAAGAAGACTCCACTAGCCCAGGGAATCAGATAAAGACTCAACAACTGGGCCCTCACTACATTAAAAATCTATTGCATGGATAAGCAAACCATCAACACAGTCAACAGACAACCTACTGACTTGGAGAAAATTTCATCAGTTATACCTCTGACAAAGGTTTCACATTTAGAATCTACAAATAAATTTAAAATTTCAACAATAAAAAAACAAGCACCCACTCAAAAAAAAAAAAAAGAGGCATGGAATTGAACAAAGGTGTCAAAGGAAGAAATGCAAGTGGCCATTAAACATCTAAAGAGATGTTCAACATCTCTACTCATCAGAGGAATACAAGTTAAAATGACTATGAGATTCCATCTCACTGCAGTCAGACCAGCAACCATCAAAATATCAAATGAGGGCTGAAGAGATGGCTCAGCAGTTAAGATGCTTGCCTGCAAAGCCTAACAACCCAGGCTCGATTTTCCAGTACCCACATAAGCCAGATGCACAAGCTAGTGGATGCAACTGGAGTGCATTTGCAGTAGCTGGAGGCTCTGGTGCATGCATCTGGAGTTTGTTTTTAAAATATTTTTATTTATTTATTGAGAGAGAAAGAGAAGGAGGCAGATAGAGAATGGGCACTCAGAGCCTCCTGCCACTGCAAACGACCTCCAGAAACATGCACCACCTTGTGCATCTGGCTTGCATGGGTCCTGGGGAGTTGAACCTGTGTCCTTTAGCTTTGTGGGCAAACGCCTTTACAGCTAAGCCATCTCTCCAGCCCAAGCTTATTTTTAATTTTCCAATTATTTCCTGTAATTGAATTCTAGTTTCATATATTACAATCAGAAAAGATACCTTATAGGAGTTTGAATCCTTAAATTTGCTTCATGGCCTTGCTGCCTATTCAGGACAATGTTCCCTGTGTCCTATTAAAGAATGTATACTCTGATGCTCTTACACAAAAGTCTATATTCAGCTTCTAGGATATCTGAGCTAACCCATAGTTTAGTTCCAATGTTTCTTAGAAAGCGATATGCTAAAGTTGCCTACTATTATGTTGTAATAAATGGAATAACTGGCTCCATAGACTCAGGTATTTTTTTTAATTGAGCTTATAACAGGAACTCCTAGCAGACAGATCCATAATACAAGGGGCATGTCACTGGGGTGATCTTGGAGTCCAGCCCGAAGGTATGCTTGCAGCAAATCTTGAGCCCAGCCCTAGATGTATGGGGAGAACTTTGGAGCTCTGGCTGTTCATGTTTGTTGGTGCTTGCTTGCTATTTGGTGATGTCTCTCTGCTTTGATCTATGCAAGTGAGCCAGCTTCTTCTGCCATTGATGGTGTTACCCTTGAATTTGTAAGCCTGAAATAAGCTGCTTCAGGTTGGGTGTCTGTCCCAGCAATGAGGAGCTGACTGCAACGTATGTGTTGCTGTTTATTTCTCCTTTAACTTAAGTTACCATTTGCTTTCTCCATGTTCATGCTCTACTATTATGTTCACTAATTATAATTATTATTTATCCCTGATAAATTGAACCCTTTCTCATTGCATGATATTCTTTGTCTCTTACAGCTTTTTACTTAAGGCCTATCTGACCTAATATAACTATAGTTGTTCCTGATCTCTTTGGGCATCTTTTATTTTTTTCAGTTTTTTGAGGCAAGATCTTATATATACAAACTAGTCTTTAACCTCTGATCCTCCTGCTTCTGCCTCCTAGGTGCTGAGATTGATCACAGGTATGCATGACCACATCTGGCTCTCTTGGATTTATTTTACAGAAATATCTTGCCACATCTTCTCACTATTTGTGCCATTAAAACTAAAAGCCATGCCACATTACTGCCACAGTACATGACCTGGCTTCCATCTCTTGCCTCATCCTACAATCTTACATAATACCCTCCACATAGAACCTTTTTCCACACAAAAATGGGACTTAGCGGCCATAAGGCAACAAGTGCTTTGTCTAGCTATAGATCTTCTTGGAACAATGCTCCAACTTTGGAAATCCTGTTACCACAGTGCTGAGTTGTACACACTGACATGTCTCCCATACATCATACTTATCCAAGCTCACCAACTCTCATTATCACAGCCACTTGCCATTATCAGTTACAGTACACCATGCTTTATATCAAGCACTGAATACATTATGACTCTTGGAAATAGGTACTATTGCTACTTTCAATTTTCTATATGAGAAAAATGCATTAAGAAGTTAAAAGGGTAAGTTAGATCATGAAGACAGAAACTATAGAAAGCAGACCTGAACCAAGAGCCATGGCTAAAGCTGCTACGTTGTGCTGACTCCTTAAAGCTCATTTGCCCCATGGAGTCAATTTCTGCACTCATCTGCCAAATCTTGTTTCAAATACCAGTTTCCTGGCTGGAGAGGTGGCTTAGCACTTGCCTGCAAAGCCTAAGGACCCAGGTTCAATTCCCCAGTACCCATGTAAGATGCATATGGTACCACATGTATCTGGAGTTCTTTTGCAGTGGCTAGAGGCCTAACACATCCATATTCATTCTCTCCCTGTCTTTCTTTGTGTGTATGTCTCTAATAAATAAAGTAAAAATTTTTAAAGACCAGTTTCCCATGTGGACCCCCAAACTTCAGGCACCCTCCCTGCAGCTGTAACTAACTGCTCACCTCCCACCAAAGTAGAGCCTCCAGGCCAGCAAGGTCTTTTTGTAATGCTGGAGCTCATAGTCAGTGCTCATTGGTTTATTGAATAAATTCATAAAACTGGTTTGAAATAAAGATGCTACAAAAATTGAGAAAATATCATCTTTGAATATTTAAGATTAGGGTTGACGGTGAGGCATTTTAGACCTTCCTAGTCCAGGCAGAAAATGCTCATCCCAGTTCTCCCCTCCAATCCTAACCCTTACTTAAGACCTCCTTACTTTCGAACACCTCCTAGAGGAAAGACTTTTTCTCCAATCATGGCCAGCACACAATCCCAATCTGACAGGCTGAATTTGGGTATAATAATTTTTATAGGTGGGATAAATAATCTTCCATTTGTGAAAACACTGTAAGAATAAGAAGAAAAAACGTTTGTTATTGCCTTAAATTTAAGGGGAAAACACAAAAAAAACTCACATGATTACAGAAATGCAAAAATAACTTGATTCACTTATCAGTTTCTTAACATACTCCAAAATTTACAGAGGATTACAATAGTGGTACAAAGCACCTTCAAGCCTGGAGATATAATAGTGATGAAGGAAAGCACTTTTTTGAGACAAGGTTTCTTTTTAACTTCTGATTCTCCTGCCCACAATTTCCAAGTGCTGGGGTTACAGGTGTGAGCCACCACACCCAGCTTCTACAATTCTAGGAATTGAACCCAGGGTTTCATGCATGCTAGGAATGCACCTTACCAACTGAGCCACATCTCCAGCCCAGAAAGTACCTTTTTATATAAGCACAGGTTGACCAAATGAATTGGACAAAATTTTACTTCTTGAAAGATATACTTCCAGCCAAAGGAAAAACAGGACTGCTTACAATGCAAAAATTGGACTTTAAATCCATGACCTTGCAGTACCTAGAACTACCTTCACAAGACCTTCTTAATAGGAGGAAAAGATGAAGTCATAAAAATAAAAGAAATACTAATTGAGAGAGGTAGGGGATAGGATGGAGAGTGTATGTGTGAAGGGGAAAGTGAGGGAGGACAGGGAATTATCTTGGTTTATTGTCTATAACCATGGAAGTCATAAATAAATTTTTAATTGATAAATAAAAAATTTAAGATATATTTCATCATCTATGATTGGTAAAAATGAAAGAATATTGTGTCCATTTGGAAAACTAAAGGAGAAATTGTCTTGAGAAATGCAACTGTCATTTAGTTCTCTACCCCAGAGCTGAGACAGAATCCCATTCAAAATGATGTGTAAGCCTCTGCACAGGTGACAGAAACACCTGGTTTCATTCCCAACGTGCTAAGGTGATATTGTTTAACCTAAATGGGTTGAATGGATTATTGTTGTGAGGGAGGGGAACAAATACTTAGCAGAGATTCAAAACCCAGTCAAGCTTACTAGTTCTCCTGTGTTCATGGGTGCTGTACAACACAAATCACCATCATGTAGAAATAGTTTCCAACTTTTGTTAACTATTAAATAAGGTAAAATTAAATGTTTTAACATTAAATAAATAAATTCTAACATTAGATAAGGCAAAATAAGACAGTGCAGTACTGCATACTTTTAATCCCATCACTGATGAAGCTGAGGTGAAAAGTGTCTATGATTCAGGCCAGCCTGGACAACATAACATACTCTGACTCAAAAACAGAGCTATAAAACATAAGGCTTATTGGTCTTAGTCTATCCTAACAGTGCATAATCTCAGCAAAGTTCTAGCTTTTAATTTAGTTATATTATTATTACTGTTGCTATGGGTGTTTTTATTTCCTTAAATGCATATAACTTAGAATTTGATAAATATATATCTTTTTCTCAGTGTATTTAATATATTTGTCCCAACAGACAGAACCCATTTTCTCTGCCAAACTCTGTGGCAAAAGAGATTTGTAATCAACACAGAGTGTAGCCTCTACCGTATTTAAGAAATTGATGCCAGGCATGGTGGCACATGCCTCTAATCCCAGCACTTGGGAGGCAGAGGTAGGAAAATTGCCATGAGTTCAAGGCCACCATGAGACTACAGAGTAAATTCCAGGTCAGCCTGACCTAGAGTAAAACCCTACCTCAAAAAAAAAAAAACAAAAAAAAAAAAACAAAAACAATGCTCCAAGTCACCCATAGGAAGAAATGATCTGCCTAGTTCCTCACTATACCATTTCTATCACATTAAAGAATGGCCATGATTTTTTCCAGTAATTGTTTTTCCTAGATGGCTTATGCCAAGTCTTTCTAAATAATAGAGATTTCTTATAATAAAAGTATTTTAATACTATCATACTGTACTTTGCTTAAATTTTTATTATATCCTTGTATGTCCCTAATAGTGAGTGTTGAGAAATAGGTACACCCATACACTGCTGATATCATGAACATTAGCAGGGTCTTCCTGAGGAAACTGCAACAAGATAGGAAAATGCAACAGCCACATTCAATCCTTCTCCTCCACAAAACCACCCCACAGAACATGGACACAGATTTGATGTGAAGATATTACTTATTCTACAGTTGTTTATAAAAACAAAGACCATGTTGGATTTATGTTTATGGGGCAGGAGGTCCATGGTCAAACACAATGAATGTTTTTTGCAAAAATGTCAGCAAGCTCTAACAATCATTCCGCCCTCTCTTCTGCAAAATTCCCTGCAACAAGGAGCACCTCTTCAGAAAAGGGGCAGGGATGAGGGAAAGGATGGTGCCAACATGTGTTGTTTACATACTAAGTATGTCCCTATGTAATAAAAATACACTTGGGCTGGAGAGATGGCTTAGTGGTTAAGCGCTTGCCTGTGAAGCCTAAGGACCCCGGTTCGAGGCTCGGTTCCCCAGGTCCCACGTTAGCCAGATGCACAAGGGGGCGCACGCGTCTGGAGTTCGTTTGCAGAGGCTGGAAGCCCTGACACGCCCATTCTCTCTCTCTCCCTCTATCTGTCTTTCTCTCCGTGTCTGTCGCTCTCAAATAAATAAATAAATAATTTAAAACATATTTTATAAGAAAAAGAAAATTTTAAAAAAATACACTAAAAATAAAAAATAAATTTTAAAAAGATTTAAGAAAAGGTCAGCAAGCTAAAGAAAGGGAATTATTGGGAGCTGGAAAGATTGCTTAGTGGTTAAAGCACTTGCCGGTGATGCCTAAGATCCCATGCTTGATGCTCCAGTACCCATGCACAAGATGGTGTATGCATATGGAATTCATTTGTAGTGGCTAAAGGCCCTGGAACTTACTTCCTCCCCTCCCCTCCCCTCCCCTCCCCTCCTCTACCACCACCACCTCCTACTCCTCCTCCTCCTCCTCCTCCTCCTCCTTCTTCTCTCTCTCTCTCTCTCATATATAAATAAAATATTTTTTTGATTTTTCAAAGTATGGTCTCACTCTAGCCCAGGCTGACCTGGAATTCACTATGTAATCTCAGGCTGGCCTCAAACTCACAGTGATCCTCCTACCTCAGCCTCCCAAATGCTGGGATTAAAGGCATGTGCCACCACGCCCAACCATTAACATATTTTTTTAAAAAAAAAGAAAGAGAACTTGGTAGAAATGGTATCAATATTCATTGTGTTTGGTCAAGTCCTTCCCGCCCAATAAACATAAAGTCAGCATTGTCTTTGTTTTATCAGTGGTTGTTTCTGAGGAGCAACATACCTGGGGAGGTTTTTTGGAATTTTATTCTTCATTCATTTTTAGAATCTTACATTTTTTAATATTTTATTTCTATTTATGTATTTATTTGACAGAGAAAGAGGTAGAGAGAGAGAAAGAGAGAATGGGTACACCAGGGCCTCCAGCTACTGCAAATGAACTCCAGATGCGTGTGCCCCTTTGTACATCTGGCTAACATGGGTCCTGGGGAATAGAACCAGGGTCCTTTGGCTTTGCAGGCAAACATCTTAACTGCTAAGCCATTCCTGCACCAATTCTTCAGAAATTTAAGGTAAAAGAAAAGTGATGCATATAACCTCCAATTTTTAAATTAGGGACCTCAAGTTCAGAGGAGAGATAGGCCTAATATGTTTCCAAAGTTCACTGGTAGAATCCAGATGCCCTTGCAATTCCAAAGTGTGTCTAAGGGTCGAACTGTCAATCTCAGTGCTTCGAGAAGCCTCATCTAAACTACCCCTGTCTCCCCAGAAGTCCTCAATGGAGAGGTGACAGAAGGGCACACATCAAACCCATCACTGTGAAACAAATGCTCGTGTTTATCAACTTCAACTTTAGGACACAAGGTACATTATATCAGTACGTGCTGATTTTAAAAAAATCACCAAGGTAAGTTATCCAGAGAAAAACAGTAAAGGGATAGTAACATGTCCACTTGGCCTGCTTAGACAGACAGCATAATTTGCCTCCAGGAAACTGCTAGAGAACTGGGGGTGTCAAGTGGAAAGAATATTTTCCTTGTTGCTACCTTCACAACTGTACATTTACCATAGGTATAAGTTTGTCTACATGAAAAAAATAATTTACAAGTAGGTAAGAAATGGGAGGCACAAATTATCAATGCACACCTAATGTTTGACAGGAAAAAAATATTTTTAAATGGGAAAGAGTTTAAATCTTTGAAGTTGAAAACAGCATATGGCTCTAGGAATGAATTTCAGCCAGTGGCTGATGATGGCAGCTGTTGTTTACTCCATACTTCCCAGGTATATTGCTATCCTTTAATCTAGATGAAGAGGCTCACAGAGGGTAAGTGGCTTCCACAGGTCACAGAGAAGCTCAGTGGAGAGCCAAGTCCACCTGACTCCAAAGTCTGTGTTTCTCTCCCTGCTATGGTATCCTTTCTCCTATACTTCCCTGTTGTCTGTTAAAATCCAGGCAGGAAGTATCAGAAGCAAGCAGTTTTTCTCAGAGAGATGTCAATGACACTGGACTGGAAGAAATCCAGGCTTGCTTTTATCCCTATTGCCACCACTATGCTCAGGTAATCACAGTCTATTGTGGTTGGATAATAGATGAGCCATGAGTATATTGTCATATTTTGGGCTAGATGCCTGTTCTCTCACACTGGGGCAAAGCACCACTAACACTTGTCCATGGAAATCTATTCAAAGTACAAGTTGAGTTGAACTGGAAAGATCTCCATACTGAGGACAGAGGCCATGGTCTCTAGAAATTATTCTAGGATAGTCTGAATCACTCATTTCCTCACTGGGAAATACCCCTGAGGGCATACTTAAAATATACTTAATATATGCTGCAGGGTGGCAGTGTTCTTTAAACAAATGGACATCCAACTTCGACTCTGGGTCTTAACTTCCCTACTTCTAAAATCTGGAAACCTGGTGTGCTATGGAATACTCAGGACAAAAGTTAATATCCCAGTCAAAAATGGGCTCCACGTGGAAAAACTTCCAGAAGCACTGCTATTACCTCAACAAATTAGTATCATTAAAAGTGGAGGAAATGCTGAGATGGCTCTGAGGATAAAGTGCTTGCTATGGAAGCAATTGTACCTGAGTTTAGATCCATAGGACCCATGCAAAGCTGGATTTATAACACTAGCCCACCTATAACAAGGAGAGGTGAAAGCAAGAGAAGTGGTAATCACACCGTTCATGTCAGGGCAGGTCATGTGTTAGATGAGATTGATGTGCTAATGGTTGACTCTACCATTATAAAATAAGCGCTTGCCTGTGAAACCTAAGGACCCCACTTTGAGGCTTGATTCCCCAGGACCCACGTTATCCAGATGCACAAGGGGGCACATGCATCTGGAGTTCGTTTGCAGTGGCTGGAAGCCCTGGCGCATCCTTTCTCCCTCCCTCCCTCCCTCCCTCTCTCTCTCTCTCTCTCTCTCTCTCTCTCTCTCTCTCTCTCTCTACCTCTTTCTGTGTCGCTCTAAAATAAATAAAAATAAACAACAACAACAATAAAAATAAGCTGTGTTTTGGGTTTGACTTGCATTGCTTTGGATATTTCCTGATTTATTCTACTGCCTGCTTCCTCTGTCTTTCTTGGGGGCAGGGTCTCAGGCAGTTCCAGGCTGACATAGAACCCATTATAGAACAGAAATTTCAACACCCCAGTTGACAGAATTAAAGGTGTGGATAAACATACACCCATAGGGACTGTAACTTTGTTAGATTATCTGTTTGTTTTAAACACAACTTGTGGGCTGCAGATGTGGCTTAGTGGCTACAGCACTTGCCTGCAAAGCTTAAGGACCCAGGATCAATCACTCTTAAGATCCCACATAACCCAGATGCACAAAAGGTGAGGCAAACGCAAGGTCTTACATGCCCACTAAGTGGAGCAAGCTTCTGGAGCTTCCCACCAATTATCTCTCTCTCTCTCTCTCTCTCTCTCTTTCTCTCTCTCTCTCTCTCCCCCCCTCCCTCCATCTCTCTCTCTCTCTGTCTCTCTCGCTCTCTAAAAAAATAATAAATAAATTAAAACCCCACTGTTGCATAGATACTGTCTTGCAGTTTTAATTGAATGTGTATATTTCTCAGTTAAATGTTAGAATTTGACAGTATTTTGCTCCGACCAGCCTAATAGAATACTTTCACAACAGGAGTTCTGGTCAAGATGGTGTCCGCCTAACCTCATCTCAACTCAAGGGGAAGAAAAGGCAAGACCCTTAAGGTTGGGGGGGAATATTTTTTGTTAGGGATTTGCTGACTAGTAGGCTTCCAGTGGGAGGGTGTATATGAGCTAAAAAGGGAATCCACTAATTCCCACACTCTTGGGGAGCCCACCAGTCCCCCAATCCCATCAAGCAGCCCTCCAAGCTAGCAAGCTAGGTCCTCTGCACTAGGTGTTCCCACCACCAGGCAGAGCTCCATGGACACAACCTGGAGTCCCAGTCACCATTCCGCCCTGCCTTGCTGTCTTGCTGATACCCGCCGACCCATGCGACGGCCATTTCCACCCAGCCCTGCTTAACCCCCACCCCTCGCATGGCCATTCCAACCCAGCCTTACGGAAACCAGCAGCAATCGCGGTCCTGCCCAGCCTTGTGGACCCCAGGAGGCATGCGATCACCATTCCCATCCAGCCTTGCAGACTCCCGTGGGGGCACACGATCGCCATTCCAGCCCAGCCTTGTGGACCCCCGCAGGCTGCACGATCGCTGTTCCGACCAGCCTTGCTGACCCACACACACCCACACGCCATTCCTGCCCAGCCTTGTGGACACCTGAGTGTGCACGCAATTGTCATTCCCACCCAGCCTTGCTGTCCCGTCGGCCAGTGCTATCGCTGATCCTTCCCAGGCTTGCTGTCCCCTGCGCGCCATCAGCCCGCCCAGCCGCCATTCCTGCCCAGCCTTGCTGACCACCTTAGGCGATCACCTGCCCAGTCGCAGTTGCAGCCCAGTACATCTGAGCCCAGCACGCAATCGCCATCCCAGTCTCTGCTGCTGCCCCCTCCCAACTAGGAAAAGGGACCCAGGCTCATGTCTCTACCCTAGCCTTTCTGAACTCCATGGGTAATGTTGTACCACTCACTGCCACCCCCACAACCCCTGGCCAGCCGGTTAGTGTTCCATACCCTAGGATTTCTGAAACATTGTGATGAGCAGACCACAGCAAAAAAGGAATAGCACAAAAAAAAAAAAAATCAGATGCAAGTAAATCCAGCTACATTGCCCAATCCCACAGATGTCTCTAATCAAAACACAGAAGAGACAATAGGATCAGAATCCCAAAATGAAGAAACAAATTATGCAATCCTGGCCAAGCAAATAGCACAACTTGAAGAAACTCAACAATGGCCAATAATAATTGTATGAATGGTTTGCTCACTAGATTAGACTGATTAGAAAAGAACCAGGAAGGGTTCCTAAGACAGTTAATGATCTGAATGAGAGGGAAGAAAAGAGGACCTCGATAACAAGCTGGCTAAGGACAATGAAGACATTTAAAAAAAAAAATACGAACTCCAAGAAGCATTAAGAAAAGCAGAAAATGACATGGAACAGAGGGTTGGAAACTATACATAAAAAAGCAGTAGAAAATATGAACCAAATTGAACAAGCCCAAAACTACACAAGCTCTCAGCAACAGAGTCAGCCATGCAGAGGATAGAAACTCAGAACTGTAAAACAAAATAGAAGAAAGGGTTCATGAGTCCAAAAGTATCAACAAGCTCAAAAATTTCTGTGAGCAGAACATAGGGGGAACTGAGGAAAACCCTTAAGCATCCCAACATTCAGATCATGGGAATATCAGAAGGGGAAGAAATACAGACCAAAGGCATGGAGAACTTACCCAACAAAATTGTTACAGAAAACTTTCCCACTCTCTCAAAAGAAAGTCCCGTCAAGTTACAAGAAGTTGGCAAACTCCAAACAGACTGGACCAAAGCAGAAATTCTCCAAGACATATTATCATTAAGACTCTAAACATCAATCACAAAGAGAAAGTCCAAAAGGCAGCTAGGGAGAGACAACATGTTACATATAAAGGAAACTGCATCAGAATTACTTCAGACTTCTCAATGGAAACACTGAAAGCCAGAATGGCCTAGAATGGAACACTGCAAACTCTAAGAATTTATGGCTTCCAACCCAAACTAATCTACCCAGCAAAAGTATCCCTCATAATAGACGGTGAAAGAAAAACTTTCCATGATAAAATTCATTTATACAACTATACGAACACAAGGCCAAACCTACAGAGAGTACTTTAGGGAATACTCCACATGGAAGAATCAAATAACCAAGCTCAAGTCCCTAAACGAAGCAGATCTCAATAATCTAACTTCAAGGAGGCACAAAAACGACAAAGACCAGGAAACCACCAAACCACATAAACCAACACAATATGGCAGGTATTAAATCAAACCTCACAGCTATTACCCTACATATTAATGGCCTTCATGTAGCCATCAAGAGACATAAGCTAACAGGGTGGATCAGAAAATCAGACCCCTCAATCTGCTGTCTTCAAGAAACCTACCTCACTGCTAAAGACAGACACCTCCTCAGGGTGAAAGGGTGGAAAATGATATTCCAAGCAAATGGCAATAAGAAGCACACAAATGTAGCTATACTTATATCAGATAAAATAGACTTCAAAGCAAAACTAATCAAAAAAGACAAAGAAGTCCACTTCTTACTTATCAAGGGAATGATCCAACAAGAGGATATCACAATCATCAATCTTTATGCACCAAATACAGGTGTACCACAATTCATAAAACAAAACCTACTTGACAACAAAACATAAATAACCACCAACACCATCATAGTTGGTGACTTCAATACTCCACTATCAGCAATAGATAGATCAACCAAACAGAAAATTAAAAGGAAAGTAAGAGAGCACAACAACACCATAGATCAATTAGACCTAACAAACATCTATAGAACATTCTACCCAAAATCCAAAGATTACACATTTTTCTCAGCAGGCCATGGAAGCTTCTGTAAAATAGATCATACATGGGTCATAAAGCCTGTCTCCATATATTTAAGAGGATCAACATAATTTCTGGCTTGAAATCAGATCACAATGCTGTATTGATAGAAATCAACAACAAAAGATGCACCAGGAACACAACCAACTCCTGGAAACTGAACAACACACTCTTAAACTATAAGTGGGTAGTAGACTACATAAAAAAAATGAAATTGCAAAATTTATACAAATGAATGACAATGAGAACACAATGTACCAAATCTTATAGGACACAATGAAGGCAGTCCTCAGGGGAAAATTCATTGTTCTAAATGCCTTCATAACAAAGACAGAGATCCCGAATCAATAACCTAACCATCCACAGACATTAGGCACTGAAAAAGCAACAAGTATCCAACCCAAAAAGCTCCAGATGGAAAGAAATCATTAAGATCAGAGCATAAATTAAGAAATTGGAAACTAAGAAAACAATTAAGAAAATTGATGGGAATTCTGGTTAAGATGGCAGCGTAAGTACCACGCCAAAGCAGCCTAGGGAGGAAAAAGACCAAAAAAACTCAGCAAAATACACACTTTTACAAAAAAGTGAGGTGTATAGGAAATTGAAATGGCAGCAGAGAAGTAGGAGAGATCCAGAGCATCCAGAGCCCACACAGGCCAGCAAAAGTGCCCCAGCAGGTCCGCGGACCAAGGCAGCGGTGCACTAGAAAGCCTCCAGGTTCCGCTCCAGCCACGGGAAAAGCCAGGTGAGAGGAGCTTCCACTCACAACGCTGCTCTCCGCAACCCAAGAAATGTGAAGGGAGAGCGGCAGTGAGCAACAGAGGAGCAGACCACGAGGTAGAAGAACACAAGGAACAGCAAGAGAACCAGAGCAGCTGCGGCTCCCTCCCCTCCCCCACCACCTGAGCCAAACTCCAGCAAACAGAGCAAGGGTCCTGGGATGCGGCCACAACAGCAGGACCCAACCAGGAGCAGAGTCCCACAGCAACATCAGCGGCTCCGGTACCAGCAACAGCGGCCCCAGCAGTGGCAGATCCAGTAGTGGCAGCATCGGTAGCAGTAGTGACAGATCCAGCAGCAGCAGTGCCAACAGACCCAGCAGCAGTAGTTTTAGCAGCAGCAGCAACAGACCCAGCAGCGGCAAAAGATCCAGCAGCGGGGGTGACAATCTGCAGGGCCACAGTTGCCAGGCTCGGTTTGCCCCACAGGAAAAGCCAGTGCCCAGCTCCAGAAATCAGAACAGCAGCCCAATGACCCAGCAAGCAACTTGACTGAGACCAAAATAATCCAAAAAGAAAACTGGGATTGATTGCACCAGGGAAGGGTCTCACTTGGTCACAAGCTGACTTGGATCCCTAAACAGATCAGAAATCTTAACCCCTTTGTTAATAGAGGATCTGGTTGTTATAACTACTCTTGCAAATACTCAGTGCTGTTTTTGATTGAATGTGTACAGTGTTTAGTTAAATTTTAGAATCTACCTATATTTTATGCCACTCAGCCTACTTGAATACTCCCATAGCAGGGAAACTCAACCCCTAGGAATACCTTTGCAGATACTCTGAGAGTCTTAAGAGCCACACCTAACAACTTAAGCTCCTACCATGAAAATTTATAACATCAAATCAATTGATACAGCAAAGAATATCCAACTAGCTAGAAAATCCAAGTATTAACTTAATCCAAGATGAAAAAAATATACATTATAACACAAGAAACACTAAAAAGTAAGACAATATAAATCCACCTAAACGTATTAATGCATCAGAAATGACTTCCAGTGAGAACAAGTTAGAGGAAATACCTGAGAAAAATTTCAAAAGAATGATTATAAATATGTTCAAAGAAGTCAAAGAACAAATCAAAGGAATCAAAGAAGAAATCAAAGAGGAAATCAAAGGAATCAAACAGGAAATCAAAGAAGACACAAGACACCAATTTAATGAAATAAATAAGGCAACACAAGACATAAATAAGGAAATAGAAATAATAAAGAAAAACCAGTCAGAATTAATAGCAATGAAGAACACAGTTAATGAAATAAAAAAACTCTATAGAAAATCTCTCCAGTAGAAAGGATGAGGGAGAGGACAGAATATCTAAGCTAGAAGACCAGGTGGAAGATCTAATACAGTCCAACAAAGAGAAAGACAAACTTATAGAAAAGTATGAGTGGGAATTTCAAGATATTCGGGACACTACGAAAAGATCAATTATAAGAAATCGGGGCACAGTAGAAGGAGAAGAATTCCACTCCAAAGGCATAGTAGGCATCCTCAACAAAATCATAGAAGAAAACATCCCCCAAATTGGGAAAGAGGTGCCAATACAGATACAGGAAGCCTTTAGAACCCAAGCCAGACAAAACCTGGAAAGAACCTCTCCTCACCATATTATAATCAAACTACCAAACACACAAACCAAAGAAAAAATATTGAAAGCAGTTAGAGAGAAAAATCAAGTTACCTACAAAGGCAAGCCCATCAGGATTACAGCATATTATTCAACACAAATTTTAAAAGCCAGAAGGGCTTGGAGTGATATATTCCAAGTTCTGAAAAACAACAACTGTCAACCAAGGTTACTTTACCTGCAAAGCTATCCATTCAAATAGATGGAGAAATAAGGACATCCCATGACAAAAGCAGGTTAAAGGAGTATTTGAAGACAAAACCATCTCTACAGAAAATACTTGATAAAATCCTCCACGCTGAAGAAAAGGAAAAGCACACATATAAGGAACCTGGAAAAAAAAAAAAGCAATACTCAAATACTAGTTAACACAAGATAGCAAAGGTAGAACCGGAACCACAAGAAAAAAAATGGCAAACATAAATACACACCTTTCAATAATATCTCTTAACATCAACTGCCTCCATGCTCCAACCAAAAGACCTAGGTTTTCAGACTGGGTTAAAAAGCAGGATCCTACAATTTGTTGTCTACAGGAAACTCACCTTTCTACAAAGGATAGACACTATCTTAGGGTGAAAGGTTGGAAAAAGGTGTTTCAAGCAAATGGGCCTAGAAAACAAGCAGGGGTTGCTATCCTAATATCTGACAAGGTAGACATCAGTCCAACGTTAGTCAAGAAAGATAAGGAAGGTCACTTTATATTGATTAAGGGCACACTCAAACAGGAGGACATTACAATCCCAAACATATATGCACCTAACATGGGGGCTCCCAAATTCACCAAACAAATACTATTAGAACTAAGGTCACAGATAATACCAAACACAGGGGTGGTGGGTGACTTTAACACCCCACTCTCATCAATTGACAGGTAATCCCAGGAAAAAATAAACAGAGACGCATCTGGACTAAATGAGGTCATAGAAGGAATGGACCTAACAGATATATACAGGACATTTTATCCAAATGCTACAGAATATACATTCTTTTCAGCAGCACATGGAACATTCTCTACAATAGACCTATATTAGGACACAAAGCAAGTCCTAAAAAATTCAGGAAAATTGAAATAATTCCTTGCATTCTATCTGACCACAATGGAATTAAACTACAAATCAGTAACAAGAAAGGCTTTAAAGCATACAAAAAATCATGGAAACTAAACAATACACTACTAAATGATGAATGGATCAATGAAGAAATCAAGAAGGAAATCAAAAAATTTATAGAGTCAAATGATAATGAGAATACAACTTATCAAAATCTCTGGGACACAATGAAGGCAGTCCTAAGAAGTAAATTTATACATTTAAGTGCCTATATTAAGAAATTAGAAAGGTTGTAAGTAAACGACCTAATGCTTCATCTTATAGCCTTGGAAAAAGAAGAACAAGGCAGACCAAAATTAGTAGACAGGAAGAAATAATAAAGATTAGGGCAGAAAAAAAATGAAATAAAAACAAAAAAAAAACAATCCAAAGAATTAATGAAACATAGAGTTGGTTCTTTGAAAGGATAAACAAGATTGATAAACCCTTAGCAAATCTGACCAAAAGGAAGAGAGAAGAGACACAAATTAATAAAATCAGAGATGAAAAAGGTAACATCACAACAGATTCCAGAGAAATTCAAAAGATCATAGGGAAATACTATAAAAGCAGATACTCCACAAAGTATAAAAATCTGAAAGAAATGGATGATTTCCTTGATTTATATGACCTACATAAATTAAATCAAGATGAGATTAATCACTTAAACAGACCTATAAAAAGCATGGAGAGCCGAACAGTTATCAATAACCTCCCAACTAAAAAAAGCCCAGGACCAGATGGATTCACTGCTTAATTTTACCAGACCTTTAAGGAAGAGCTAACACCACTGCTTCTTAAGCTTTTCCAAGAAATAGAAAAAAAATTCTACCAAACTCCTTCTATGAAGCCAGCATCATCCTGATACCAAAACCAGGCAAAGATAGAACAAAAAAAGAAAATTACAGACCAATCTCCCTCATGAACATAGATGTAAAAATTCTCAACAAAATATTGGCAAACAGAATACAAGAATATATCAGAAAGTTCATTCACCCTGACCAAGTAGGCTTTATCCCAGAGATGTAGGGATGGTTTAATATATACAAATCTATAAATGTAATACATTATATAAATGGGTTGAAGGACAATAATCACATGATCATCTCATTAGATGCAGAGAAAGTATTTGACAAAATCCAACATCCCTTCATGATAAAAGTCCTATAGAGACTGGGAATAGAAGGAACATATCTCAATATAATAAAAGCTATTTATGACAAGCCTACAGCCAAAGTATTACTAAATGGGGAAAAACTGGAAACTTTTCCACTAAAAGCAGGAACAAGACAAGGATGTCCACTATCCCCACCTTTATTTAATATAGTACTGGAAGTCTTAGCCATAGCAATAAGGCAAAAGACATGCATAAAATGGATACAAATTGGAAAGGAAGAGATCAAGTTATCATTATTTGCAGATGACATGATTCTATACATAAAGGGCCCTAAAGACTCTACTAGCAAACTGTTAGAGCTGATCAAAACATACAGCCATGTAGCAGGATACAAAATAAATACACAGAAATCAGTAGCCTTCATATATGCTAACAATAAACACACAGAGGATGAAATCAGAGAATCACTCCCATTCACAATTGCATCAAAAAAATAAAATAAAATAAAGTACCTTGGAATAAACCTAACAAAGGAAGTAAAGAATCTCTACAATGAGAACTTTAAAACACTCAAGCGAGAAATTGCAGAAGACACTAGAAAGTGGAGAAACATCCCTTGTTCCTGGATTGGAAGAATCAATATGGTGAAAATGGCAATCTTACCAAAAGCATTCTACATATTTAATGCAATCCCTATCAAAATTCCAAAGGCATTCTTCATGGAAATAGAAAAAACAATCCAAAAATTCATTTGGAATCACAAAAAAAACCTCAAATACCTAAAATAATACTGAGCAACAAAAATAAGGCTTATGGTATCACCATACCTCATTTTAACCTATACTACAGAGCCATAGTAACAAAAACAGCGTGGTACTGGCACAAAAACAGACATGTAGATCAGTGGAACAGAATAGAGGACCCAGATGTAAGTCCAGGTAGCTATAGCCACCTGATATTCGATAAAAATGCCAAAAAATTCTCATTGGAGAAAAGACAGCCTCTTCAGCAAATGGTGTAGGGAAAACTGGATATATATCTATAGAAAGATGAAAATAGATTATTCTCTCTCACCATGCACAAGAATTAAGTCCAGGGCTGGAGAGATGGCATAGTGGTTAAGGCACTTGCCTGCAAAGCCAAAGGACCTAGGTTCGATGCCCCAGGACCCACGTAAGCCAGATGCACAAGGGGGCACATATATCTGGAGTTTGTTTGCAGTGGCTGGAGGCCCTGCGTGCCCATTCTCTATCTGTCTCTTTCTCAAATAAAATAAAAAAAAATAAAAATATTTGAAAAAAAAATAATTAAGTCCAAATGGATTAAAGACCTTAACATCAGACCTGAAACTCTGAAACTGCTAGAGGAAAAATTATGGGAAACCCTTCATCATATTGGTCTTTGCAAAGACTTTCTGAATACAACCCCAATTGCTCAGGCAATAAAACCACAGATTAATCACTAGGCCCTCATGAAATTACAAAGATTTTGCACTGCAAAGGACACAGTGAAAAAAGCAAAGAGGCAACCTACAGAATGGGAAAAATTCTTTGCCAGCTATATATCTGATAGATGATTAATATCTAGGATATACAAAGAACTCAAAAGTTAAATAATAAGGAATCAAACAAGCCAATCAAAAAATGGGCTATGGAGCTAAATAGAGAGTTCTCAAAGGAAAAAATAAAGCCGGGCATGGTGGCGCATGCCTTTAATCCCAGCACTCGGGAGGCAGAGGTAGAAGGATCGCTGTAAGTTCAAGGCCACCATGAGATGACAGTGTTAATTCCAGGTCAGTCTGGGCTACAGTGAGACCCTACCTCAAAAAAACAAAAAAAAAAAAAAAAAAAAAAAAGGAAGAAATACAAATGACATATAAGCATCTAAAAACATGTTCTACATCACTAGTCATCAGGGAAATGCAGATTAAAACTACATTGAGATTTCATCTCACTCCCGTCAGATTGGCCACCATCATGAAAACAAATGATCATAAATGTTGGTGGGGATGTGGAAAAAGAGGAACCCTTCTACACTGCTGGTGGGAATGCAATCTGGTCCAGCCATTGTGGAAATCAGTGTGGAGATTCCTAAAACAGCTAAAGACTGATCTACCATATGACCCAGCTATAGCATTCCTAGGCATATATCCTAACGACTCATCTCATTTCCTTAGACATACATGCTCAACCATGTTTATTGCTGCTCAATTTATAATAGCTGGGAAATGGTACCAGCCTAGATGTCCCTCAACTGATGAGTGGATAATGAAGATGTGGCACATTTATACAATGGAGTTCTACTCAGCAGTAAAGAAAAATGAAGTTATGAAATTTGCAGAAAAATGGATGAATCTGGAAAGGATTATACTAAATGAGGTAATCCAGGCCCAGAAAGCCAAGCACCACATGTTCTCCATCATATGTGGATCCTAGCTACAGATGATTGGGCTTCTGCATGAGAAGGAAAATACTTAGTAGCAGAGGCCAGTAAGTTAAAAAGGAGATATAAAGGGAAGGGGAAGAAAGGGAGGAGGTTACTTAATAGGTTGATATTGTATATATGTAAGTACAATGATTGAGATGGGGAGGTAATATGATGGAGAATGGAATTTCAAAGGGGAAAGTGCGGGGGGGGGGGATTACCATGGTATATTTTTTATAATCATGGAAAATGTTAATAAAAATTGTGGAAAAAAAAAAGAAAATTGATGAAGGAAAGAGCTGGATTTTTGAAAAAATAAACAAGATTGATAAACCCCTGGCCAGTTTGATCAAGTGAAAAAAAGAAATGTTTCAAAGTAACAAAATTAGAAATGAAAAAGGAGAGATCACAACAAACATAAGTAAAATTGGAGAATCATCAGGACTTACTTCAAAAATCTCTACTCCACAAAATTGAATAATATGGATGAAATGGATGAATTCCTGGACACATACCAACTACCAAAACTAAACTCACGGCAGATAAATCTAAACAAACCTATCACAAACATCGAGATTTAAAGGGTAATCCATTACCTCCCTAAAAAGAAGAGTCCAGGACCAGATGGCTTCTCAGCTGAATTCTATCAAACCTTTATAGAAGAACTGAAACCAATTTTTCTCAAGCTGTGTGACACAACTGGGGAACAGGAAAAGCTCCCCAACTCTTTCTATAAAGCTAGCATCACCCTAATGCCAAAACCAGGCAGAGATGCCACAAGAAAAGAAAACTACTGCCCTATTTCCCTGATGAACTTAGATGCAAAGATCCTGAACAAAATCCTCATAAACCAAATTCAATAGCACATCAAAAGCATTATCCACCAGGATCAAGTAGGCTTGACCCCAGGAACACAGGGATGGTTCAACATATGGAAATCTGTCAATGTAATACACTACATAAGTAAGCCTAAACACAAAAACCACATGATCATCTCAATAGATACAGAAAAGGCCTTTGACAAAATACAACATCACTTCATGATCAAAACACTGGAGAGAATTGGCATAGTTGGTACATATCTCAACATAATAAAGGCTATGTATAAATAGCCTAAACTGGGCATAATGGCTCATTCCTTTAATCCCAGTACTTAGAAGGCAGAGGTAGGAGGATCCCTGTGAGTTCAAGGCCACCCTGAGACTACATCACTAATTCTAGGTCAGCCTGAGCCACAGTGAGACCCTACCTCAAAAAACCAAATAAGTAAATAAATAAAAATAAAGATCCTAAAGCCCAAATAATACCTAATTGGGAGAGGCTGAAGAAAGTCCCATTGAGATCAGGAACAAGACAGGGGTGTCCACTCTCACCTCTGCTCTTCAACATAGTACTGGAAGGACTAGCTCAAGCAGTAAGGCAGGAGAAAGAAATAAAAGGGATACAAATTGGAAAGGGAGAAGTTAAGTTAGCCCTATTTGCAGACAGCATGATTTTATACATAAGTGACCTGAAAACCACCATCTCAAAACTCTAAAAAGTCATTAACTCCTTCAGTAAAGTAGAACGATACAAAATCAGTAGCCTTTCCATATGTAAAAGACAAAGATACAGAGAAAGAAATAAGTGACATTGTCCCATTTTCAACAGCATAAAAAAAAAAAAAAAACCCTTGGAATAACATTAACCAAGGAGGTGAAAGACCTTTAAAATAAAAAACTAAAAACACTCAAGAAAGAAATTGAGGAGGGAGGGAATTACCATGGGATATTTTTTTATAATCATGGAAAATGCTAATAAAATTTTTTTTAAAAAAAGAAAGAAATTGAGGAGGACTTGAGAAAATGGAAAGACCTCCCACGCTCCTGGATAGGCAGAATTAACATTGTGAAAATGGCAATCTTACCTAAAGCAATATATAGATTTAATGCAATACCAATAAAAATCCCAACATCTTTCTTCACAGAGATAGAAAAAAATGATCTCAAAGTTCATATGGAATCGCAGAAGGCCTTGGATATCCAAGCATATCCTCAGCAAAAGAAACAACTCTGGAGGCATTACCATACCTGATCTAAACCTATACTATAAAGCCATAGAAATAAAAACAACATGGTACTGGCATAAAAACAGAAACATAGACCAATGTAACAGAATTGAAGACCCAGACTTTGGGTTAAGTAAATACAGCTACTTTATATTTGACAAAAGCCCTAAAAATGTACACTGAAAAAAGACATGTTCAACAAATGGTGCTGGACAAACTGGATAACTGTTGCAGTCCGGTTCACATTGCTGTTAGAAATCACCCAACCAAGAGCAGCTTCTGGGAAAAAAATTGGTTTATTTTGGCTTACAGGCTCGAGGGGAAGCTCCACGATGGCAGGGGAAAATGATAGCATGAGCAAAGGGTGGACATCACCCCCTGGCCAACATAAGGTGGACTACAGCAACAAGAGGGTGTGCCAAACACTGGCAAGGGAAAACTGGCTTTAATACCCATAAGCCCACCCCCAACAATACACTCCCTCTAGGAGGCATTAATTCCCAAATCTCCATCAGCTGGGGAGCTAGCATTCACAACACCTAAGTTTAGGGGGACACCTGAATCAAACCACCACAATAACCATATGGATAAAATGAAATTCAATCCACATATTTCACCATGCACAGAAGTCAAGTCCAAATGGATCAAAGACCTCAATATAAGACCAAAAACTGCTACTCCTGGACGAAAAAATAGGAGGAACTTTCCATAATACAGGAATGTGAAAAGGCTTCCTGAACAAAACCCAAGTAGCTCAGGAAATTAGATAATTACTCAACCATTGGGAGCTCAGGAAGCTGAAAAGCTTTTTCACAGACAAACAAACAATAAGCAGAGTCAATATATTTCTCACAGAATGGGAGAAAATCTTTGCCAGATACACATAAGACAGAGGCCCACTTTCTAGAATCTACAAAGAACTCAAAAACCTAAACAATAAAACGTCAAACAACCCACTCACAAAATGGGGCAAATAACTGGACAGGCAGCTCTCAGAGGAGGAAATACAATTGGCAAACACACACTTAGGAACATCCCTAATCAAGGAAATGCAAATTAAAACAACTATGAGATTCCAACTTAACCCAGTAAGGATATCAAACATTAAGAAATCTAATAACAACAAATGCTGGCCAGGTTGTGGAGAAATAGGAACCCTTATTCACTGTTAGTGGGAATTCAAGCTGGTACAACCACTATGAAAAGAAATATTGAGAGTCCTAACAAGGAAGACTACAGAGGTACTAATAGACAGAGTTATTCCCTTACTGGTCATTTAACCTAAAACCTCCAAACCTCCAAACTGAAGATACTATATGCTGTTGGAATGGAACCTGGCTGAAAACTGGAAGAGTCAATCCACAGACAGTTTGTCTGGTGCCAGAAGGTGTTACATGAGCGACTGGGGGAAAATGACCAACATCTGTCTAAGCAACTTGTGGTCTAAGCTACTCAATAGCAATCAACCTGATGTGATGCTCACACAAGTGCAATAATGGCACACAGCCATGGTAGGTTACCAACTGCTCTTGATTTGGCTAACACATCCACTCAGTGGAATGGAACACATACCTGGAACAGGGAAACAAGTCAGAACCATATCCAAAAACGAGACCGCTCTCCAATATCAAGCTCCCACCAACAGTGGGCTACAAGAGGACCTACACCTATTAAATTCTCTCTAATATAATAATGGGTATCCATATATCTTGTACTGACCTCACTCTCTGTTGAAGAATTTACTTCTATTTTTCAGATGGATGCAGAACCTGCATTAGTGGGGTAATGAGCAAGAAGACATGCTTTCTCAGTAAACCTGGTATCAGCACATACACAGATATAGAGAACACTCAACTCCTACCAAATCAGATATCCAGAGACATGGAGGCTCCCAAGACCTCCTGTCACTGAAATAGACCTAAAATTAACCCAACATGGCTCAGGAAAATTCACAGAAGAGGAGGTGGAAAGATTGTTAGACCCATAAGCTGGGTCATTATGTACAGAGACATTGCTTCTCCCCCATAACTGAAGGCCACCCTCACAATGCAACACCCACAATCCACAGCAGGGGGGATGACAGGTAGAAGACTAATGATGGAACCATCATGACTGTATACACACTATATACATAACTAACAAAAAAAAGAATACTTTCACAACAGGCAAACTCAATCTATGGTCACTTCTATTGTTACTATGGGAGTAACATAAGAACCACACCTGGCACCTTAACATTTTATCCTGAATATTTTATCCTGAAGATTTACATATCTAAGAATAGTACAGATAATTAGAAAACCTAAGCATTGGGCTGGAGAGATGGCTTAGCGGTTAAGAGTTTGCCTGTGAAGCCTAAGGACCCCAGTTCGAGGCTTGATTCCCCAGGACCCACGTTAGCCAGATGCACAAGGGGCACATGCATCTGGAATTCGTCTGCAGTGGCTGGAAGCCCTGGTGTGCCCATTCTCTCTCTCTCTCTCTCTCTCTCTCTCTCTCTCTCTCTCTCTCTCTCTCTCTGCCTCTTTCTCTGTCTGTCGCTCTCAAATAAATAAATAAAAATAAGCCAAAAAAATTTTTAAAAAAAACCCTAAGTATCAAATTAACTCAAGATGCAAAAATATCTATATTATAAGAAACATAAAAAGCAAGACAATACAATTCTACCAAAATTATAAATCCATCAGAAATGACCTCCAGTGACAATGATTTAGAGGAAATACCTGACAATGATTTTGCAAAAATGATTATATCTATGTTCAAAGAAATCAAAGGAAATAAAGAAGAAGACAAACACATGAAGGAAGCCCAAGAAAACACAGGAAACCAACTTAATGAAATAAGGAGACCAGCCAGGTGTGGTGGCACACGCCTTTAATCCCAGCACTCGGGAGGCAGAGGTAAGAGCATTGCCATGAGTTCAAGGCCACCCTGAGATGACAGAGTTAATTCCAGGCCAGCCTGGACCAGAGTGAGACCCTACCTCAAACCCCCCCCCAAAAAAAAAGAAAAGAAAGAAGGAGACCAATACAAGAAATGAGGAAGGAAATAGAAATAATGAAGAAATACCAATCAAAAATAGTAGAAATGCAAATCAGAGTCATATAAAAAAACTTTGTAGAAAGTCTCACCAGTAGAATGGATCAAGGGAGGACAGAATATCTAAACTAGAAGACATGGTGGCAGATCTAGTAAAGTCTGACAAAGACAAACTAACAGGAAGGTATGAATGGGAATTTGAAGACACTATGGAAAGCTCAAACATAAGAATTTGGAATATAGTAGAAGGAGAAGAATTTAAATCCAAAGACATAGTAGGTGTTTTCAAAAAATTATAGAAAAAAATTTCCCCCTCTAGATGCCAATATAGATACAGGAAGTTTTTAGAGCATCAAACAGACAAAACTGGGAAAGAAACTTTCCTCATTATATTATAATCAAACTACTAAGCACACAAACCAAAGAAAATATATTGAAAGCAGTTAGAAATATCCAGTCACATATAAATACAATACCAGGATAACAGCAGATTACTCATCACAAATGTTAAAAGCCACAGGGCTTGGCATGATGGTTTTGAAATATAATAACTTTCAACCAAGACTACTTTATCTATCAAAGCTGTCCATCCAAACTGCTGGATAAATAAAGACATTCTACAACAAAAGCAAGCTAAAGGAATATATGGCCAGTAAGTCAGCTCTACAGAAAATACTTGAAGGGATTCTTCATGGCAAAGAGAAAGGAAAGAACACACATGAGGAAACAGGAAAAAAAAATACTAAAATAATAGTTAATGAAAAGGTAAAGGAAAAAACACGGAGCACTTAAAAGCATAAAGAATGGCAAGAATAAGTTCACACCTTTCATTAATAACTCACTATCAATGGTCTTAATGCCCATCTAAAAGACATGGGTTTACAGATTGAATTAAATGTACATGCCTTTAATCCCACCACCCAGGAGGCAGATATAAAAGGATCACTGTGAGTCAAAAGCCACCCTGAGACTACATCGTAAATTCCAGGTCAGCCTGGGCTACAGTGAGACCTAGAACAAAAAAATTTAAAAAAAAAAACACAAACTATTAGACTTAAGGCCACAGATAACACCACGTACAATTATACTGTACTGGGTGACTTCCAACTGACAGGTAATCCTAGCAAAAAAATAAGCAGGGAAGCATCTGGATTAAATGAAGTCATAAAAGAAATGGACCTAACAGATATTTACAGAATACTCCAAATGCTACAGAATATATATTCTTTTCAGCATCACATATAACATCCTCTAAATCAGATCATATATTAGGACACAAAGAAAAATCATAAAAATACAAGAAAATTAAAATATTTCTTTGTACTCTACCTGATCACAATGGGATTAAACTACAAATCAACAACAAGGAAAACTATAAAGCACACACAAACTCATGAAAACTAAACAGTAAACTATTGAATGATGAAGGGGTCAGTGAAGAAATAAAAAAGGGAATAAGGTAGGTGTGGTGGCACACACCTTTAATCTCAGCACTTGGGAGGCAGAAGTAGGAGGATCACCATGAGTTCAAGGCCACCCTGAGACTACATAGTGAATTCCAGGTCAACGTGAGCTAAAGTGAGACCCTACCTCGAAAACCAAAATTTAAAAAAAGGAAATAAAAATTCATAGAATCAAATGATAATGATAATACAACACACCAAAACCTTTGGGACACAATGAAGACAGACCTAAGAGGGAAATTTATAGCTTTAAGTGCCTATTTTAAGAAATTAGAGGTAGCGCACTCCTTTAATCCCAGCACTTCGGAGGCTGAGGTAGGAGGATCACCAAGAATTTAAGGCCACCCTGAGACTAAATACTGAATTCCATGTCAGCCTGAGCTGGAGTGAGACCCTACCTCAAAAAAAAAAAAAAGAAATTATAAAGGTTGCAAGTCAACAACTTAATGCTTCACCTTAAAGCCTTGGAAAAAGAAGAACAAGGCCAACCAAAAATCAGTAGATGGGAAGAAATGATGAAGATTAGGGTAGAAATTAATGAAATAGAAACCAAAAATACAATACAAAGAATCAATGAAATGAAGAGTTGGTTCTTTAAAAGGATAAACAAGATTGATGAACTCTTAGCAAATATGATTAAAAGAGAGAAGAGACACAAGTTAATAAAATAAAAATAGAGATTAAAAAGCACCATTGCAACACACACCAATGAAATTCAGAAAATCATAAGTACATACTTTAAGAACATGTGTTCCAATTAAGTTTGAAAATCTGAAAGAAATGGTTGATGTACCAAAATTAAATCAAGATGATATAAACCATTTAAACAAACCTATAACAAGCACAAAGCTCAAAGCAGCTATTAAAAAAAAAAAAAATCTTCCAACTAAAAAACATCCAAGCACAGATAGATCCACTCTTGTGAGTTTTATCGGACCTTCACAGAAAAACTAAAACCAGTGCTTCTCAAACTTCTCCATAAAATAGAAAAGGAAAGAAGACTACCAAACTCCTTCTATGAAGCCAACATCAATCACCCTGATACCCAAACCACAAAAATATAGAACAAAAAATAAATGATACACCAATCTCCCTCACAAACATATCTCAGCAAAATACTGGGAAACAAAACACAAGAATATATCAAACATCCTGGCCAGGTAGGCTTTATACCAGAGATTCAGGTATGGCTTAACATATGCAAACTGATAAATATAACATACCATATAAATGGACTGGAAGACAAAAGTCACATGAGCATCTCAATAGATGTAGAAAAGGCATTTGACAAAATCTAACATCTCTTCATGATAAAAGTCCTACATAAACTGGAACTAGAAAGAACATACCTCAACATAATAAAGGCTATTTATGACAAACCTATAGCAACATAATACTAAATGGGGGAAAACTTGAAGCTCTTCCACTAAAAATTAGGAACAAGATAAGGGGTGTCCACTCACCTGGATTTTATTTATTATAATACTATAAGTCTTGGCTATAGCAATAAGACATGAGATACACATAAAAGGGGTCCAATTTGAAAGGAAGAGATCAAAGTATCATTATCTGTAGATGATATGATTTTATAGATAAAGGATCCTACAGATTCTGCCAGCAAACTGTAAGAGCTGACAAACACTTTTAGCAACATAGCAGAATACAAAATAAACACATATAAATCAGCATCCTTCCTATACAATGATAACAAACATGCTGAGGATGAAAACAGGGAAGCACTCCCATTCAGAATTGCCTCAAATAATAATGATGATGATAATGATAATAATAATGATAATAATGTACCTCAGAATAAGCTTTACCAAGGAAGTAAAAGATCTCTACAATGAAAACTTTAAAATACTTAAGAGAAAAGTTGCACAAGAAGCTGGGTGTGGTGGTGTATGCCTTTAATCTCAGCACCTGGGAGGCAGAGGTAGGAGGATCGCCATGAGTTCAAGGCCACCCTGAGACTAGATAGTGAATTCCAGGTCAGCCTGAGCCAGAGTAAGACCCTACCTCAAAAAACATAAACAAAAAATAATTGCACAAGATATTAAGAAATGGAAAGACATCCAATGTTCTTGGATTGGAAGAATCAATATTGTGAAGATGTTAATCTTACCAAAAGCAATCTATACATTTAATGCAATCCCCATCAAAATCCCAATGTCATTCTTCATGGAAATAGCAAAAACAGTCCTAAAATTCATTTGTAAACAAAAAATCTCAAATAGCCAAAACAAGTTTGCACAACAAAAATAAGGCTGGCAGTAGCACCGTACCTGATTTTAAGCTTTATTACAGAGCCACAGTAACAAAACCAGCATGGTACTGGCACAAAAACAGACATGTAAATCAATGGAAAAGAATAGAAGATCCAGATGTAAATCCGGGCAGCTATAACAATCTGATTTTTTATAAAAATGTCAAAAACATTCACTAGGGAAAAGACAGCCTCTTTATCTTATTTATTTATTTATTTGCAAGCAGAGAGAAAGACAGAAGAGAAACAGAGCATGGGCATGCCAGGGCCTCCAACCACTGCAAACAAACTCCAGACATATGTGCCCCTTGTGCATCTAGCTTATGTGGATCTCTGAGGAATTGAACCTGGGTCCCTTGTCTTCACAGGCAAACACCTTAACCACTAAGCCATCTCTCCAGCCCAAAAGACAGCCTCTTTAACAGATGGTTCTGGGAAAACTGGATATCTATGTAAAAGGATGAAAACAGATCCTTATCTAGTTCCATACATAATGATCAAGTCCAGTTGGATCAAAGACTTATTATCAGACCTGAAACTGAAACTGCTAAAGGAAAAAGTAGTGGAAAAACAAACATATTGGCATAGGCAACAACTTCCTGAATATAACTCCAGTTGCTCAGGAAATAAAACCACAAATCAATGACTGGCACCTCATGAAATTAAAAATCTTTTTTACAGCAAAGGACACTGAACAAATCCTTGCAAACCAAATTCAACAACATATCAAAAGCATTGTCCACCTTGATCAAGATGGGTCAACATATGGAAATTGGTCAACATAATACACCACATAATAAACTTAATTACAAGAACCACATGATCATTTCAATACATGCAGAGAAGGCCTTTGACAAAATACAACATCATGTCATGATCAAAACACTAGGGAGAACAGGTATGGAGGGCTTCTATCTCAACACAATAAAGGCTATATATAAAGCACCTAAAGCGCTGAGAACAAGTGCCAGAGGAGTGCTCAGCACTGAAACATCTCTATCACACCCTCCAAGGCTCAGGTTCTGTTGTGAAAGAGATGCCAGAAAGAATGTAAGAGCCACAGGAAAGGTAGGACTCCTTACAATACAATCTTCCAGACACAAATTGGCCTTAATATACATGGCCTTGCAATGTCAAGTACTACCTACACAAGACCATCAGAATAGGAGAAAAAGATGACATCAAAATAAAAGAGAGAGTAATTGAGGGGGGAGGAGATATGATAGAGAGTGGATTTGTGAAGGGGAAAGAGGGAAAGGGGGTGGGATTATCATGGATTATTATCTATAATTATGGAAGTTATCAATAAAAAAGTTTTTAAAAATAATAGAGCATGAGAGAAACATATGACACTTTGAGAACATCGAATTCCAAATTATGGGACTACAAGAACTTCAAACCAATGATATAAAAAATATTTTAGTAAAATTATAGGACTTCCAGTTAATATGGAAGAATAGAAGTATCACAAAAGAAACCCTGGGGGAAAAGGGCAAGATAACACACAATACACTCTTCTTCCAAAAAGTTAAAGTAAGAAATTATTAACCCAGGGAGACCCCTGCAGAGAAGCAAAAGGGAGCTAGGAGCTTCCAGCAATCAAACAGGCAGTAAAAATTGGGTTCTAGCCAGTGGCCACTAGGAAGGACTTTTATTCACTAGGTCCAGCCTGAGCCATGAAGAACAGAACTACTGGAAAGGGATTCTCCCATTCCAAAACAATCCCTTGAAAAATCAATAAACCTAAAGAAGACTATAAAGTCCAGCTGATAAGCTCTGGAACAACTTCAGCCAGCTTAATGTACCCTCTCCTCCCCATACACAGCACTAAGAGCACCCCTAGAGATCTCAGGACATCAAGGAATCCAAACCAGCCTTCCCACACAGCATCCAGCACAGCTGATCTGAGGAGCAGACTGACCTAACCAGCTGGGCAAAGCCTATAATGCACCAGCTTCAGAAAGTCGCCCCAGGTTGGAAAGATGACTTAGCAGTTAAGGCACTTGCCTGCAAAGTTGAAGCACCCAGGTCTGATTCTCCAGAAACCTTGTTAACCAGATGCACATGATGGCACATGCATTTGGAGTTTGTTTGCAGTGGCTAGAGGTCCTGGTGTGCTCATATTCTCTTTCTCTCTCATAAACAAAGAAAAAGAAAAAGAAAAAAGGAAAGTCACCCCAAAAGGTAACTAGGCTATTTAACAATGGGGAAATATATACCCCAATGCCATTATTTAGGCTTGCAATGGAAGTGCTAATTGCACCTTCCCTAAGGGCAGGTTGCTAAAAGCAACAAAAAAAAAAAAAAAAAACTCAGGGAAGGATACAGATACAGGAGGCATTTAGAACACTGAAAAGACAAGGCCACAAAAGAACCTCTCTTCAACATATTATTATTAAACTACTAAACCAAAGAAATTATATTGAAAGCAGTCACCTATATATATCAGAATAACAAGAGATTACTCAACACAAACTATGTTTTGCACTCAATATATTTTATTCTGATGAAGTTACAAAAGTAGATACAAAATACTTTTTTTAAAAAAAGCACAGTTAACTGTCTTAGAAAAGCAGGTAAAACCCTAAAGGTTTAAAAACACAACATAAACTTTTATGTGAGGAACATTTAAAAATATTTTCAATGGTAACCTATGCAAACTATATCTGATGTAGACCAAACATAGGATTTGTTCTACAATCACTATGTAGCACACATTTAGGTAATCCATCTGGATTTACAGAATACTTGTTTGAAATAGAATGAAAAAACCCAAATATAAATTTCAATACAGTTGTTTCAATAAAGTTACTGCTGTAACATGCAATATTCCCTTGAACCTTTACACAACCCAGTATCAAAACTAAATGCAGAAATAGTAAGACCAAAAGATTTCTATTTTTCCTCTTTTTCAGAATTCTACAATAACAGAAACCAAATCCACATGCTGACCTTGGAAGGAAAGAACATGCTTACAGAAGGTCAGTGACAGGCTGTCCAGCTGCTGGCACTACTAAGGCCAGGGTTCCAGCCTGAGAGATGACAGCGTCCCCAGAGTGAGGCTGGCTAGTTCCAGCACCATGACTGGGGCTGCAGAGAAACGTACTGCTAGGGCTCACATTCTTGGGGCTGATTTGTTCATGCTTCTGACATATCTGAGAAGCTCTACTCCTGGTGTAACCTCCCTGCTCAGAGAGAAGGCAGCAGTGTAGTCAGGAAACCTCAACAAGGTTTGTAAAAGCTACTATCACCGCTACTGCAATCTGCACTACCTGTTACCAGAGTGAAGGACAGTTCAAATCTGCAGTTCTCTGGGAAGCAGTCATAAAAACTAAAGCACTGCAGCCTAAGATGAAGGACTACTTGTCACTGGCCACTTTGTTCAGTCAGAAGAATATAGTATATATTTGGCCATCAACATGAGAACTGTATTACAACAGTTTTTAAAATGTGTGGCACATGCCTTTAATCCTATCAATCAGAAAGCAGAGGTAGGAGGATTGCTGTGAGTTCGATGCCACCCTGAGACTACATAACTCAGGTCAGCCTTGGCTAGAGTGAAACTCTACCTCAAAACAACAACAACAACAAAAAAGTGTATGTCGTTGTCCAAGTTTTTAGAAGATCTGAAAAGTAAAGCACCACAGGATGAACAAGGTAATTTAGGAGACACTCTCCACTCCAGCATTGTAATCAAGTGCTAAGAGCAAACATTGGGGAGGTAAGGGAAGGGAAGGAGCATGTGGAGCAAGCAGTCCTAGGCATGAGCAAAAAAAAAAGTGAGGAGTCAAGACAGACTGATTTCTTCAGAGGATTATCTAAGGAGGCCCTCTAGCCAGACCAGGGAGGTACCATCCTTTTTCTACTTTCCTCTTCCTCTAATTCTCCTGGCTCAGAAGTAAACAAATAGCACAAAATTTAGGTGTTACTGTTGGTTAAGCCAGACTAGCTCATGAATTTTCACTAAAAAGAAAAAGCTAAAAAGTTGGGAATGGTAGCACATACCTTTAATCCCAGCACTTGGGAGGCAGAGGTAAGAGGATAGCCAGTGAATTCAAGGCCACCCTGAGACTACCAAGTGAATTCCAAGTCAGCCTGATCTACAGCAAGACCCTAGCTCAAAAAAAAAGAGAGGCGAGGAATAACAACCACAAAAGAGACATTCTAGGTTTCAAATTACCAAGAAAGTTTTGCCTTCCATCCCATTAAACTGCTTTATTGTCCTAGACCAGAACCATCTCAGATTCTGTTTGAAGCTTTATTTAGTAGAGGGAATTTTATCATTGCAAATAAATACAGAGGGCTGGAGGGATGGTGTAGCAGACAGCTTCAGGTTCACTGAGATGAACTTCTAGACCAAGCACAGTTATGGAGGAATGGATATTTATTGAAGCTTACAGATCCAGGTGAAGTTCCATAATGGCAGAAGAAACTGGCCTGCCTTCACAGGACCAGGCAGAGATAAAGACAGAAGCACAAGCCAAAAGCCAAAAGCCACACAGCACACTTTAGAAGCTCCAGCTAGGCACACTTTGCCTATCTTTAGATTGAAATCTGAAACTCACCACCACACCTTAAAATCCACCCAGTGACACTGCCTCCAGCCAGGTGGCTGCAGATGCAACCTACAAACAAATAAAAAACTGAATATATTTGGGGCCATCTATTCAAACCACCACAGATGGCTTAGCAGTTAAGGCATTTGCCTGCAAAGCCAAAGGGCCCAGGTTCAATTCCCCAGGACCCACATTCGCCAGATGCACAAGGTGGCACATGCATCTGGAGTTCGTTTGCAATGGCTGGAGGCCCTGGTGTGCCCCTCCCCACTTTCTCCCTCCCCCCCCCCGTCTTTCTCTCTCCCTCTTTCTCTGTCAAATGAATAAATAAATATTTTTTGAAAAAAGTAACAGAAATGCAGACAAGTGAGAACTTTTCTCTTTGAGATTTCTGAATATTTAGAAATGATGAAAAAAATAAAATACAAATGGAAAACACACACATAAGAAAATGCTCATCATCCCTAATCATCAGGGAAATGCAAATTAAAACAACTATGAGATTCTACCTTATGCCACTAAGGAAAACAAACATTAAGAAATCAAATGAAAACAAATATTGGTGAGGATATGAAGAAAAAGGAACCCTCATTAACTGTAGGTGGGAATGTAAGCTGGTACAACCACTAGGAAAGCAATATGGAGACTCCTAAAAAAGTTGGCTATAGAGTTACCAACAGACCCTGTTATTCCCTTGCTGGACATTTACCCTAAAACTGTGAACCTCAGTTCAGAGAGATTTGCTCAGCCACATTTGTAGCTGCTCAATTCATAATAGCTAAGAACTGGAATCAACCCAGGACTTTGGGAGTGAGAGTTGTATTTGGGAAAACAAAACTATAATTTACTATCAATATCCAACACTGAAAACTCTGCATTTAACAATAACCACTTAACATAAACTAAGTTGTATACCTGATGCCCTTGTTTTTCTAGCCCTGGGGGAAACATGCTGCTGTAGTGACTTCATGTTGCTAGGATGAACATCTAAACCAGACACGATTTATAGGAGACAAGAGTTTATTTCAAACTTATGGATTCAAAGGAAGTTCCATCTATGGCAGATAAAAGGCTGGTTCCCATTAACAAATCAAAGCAGAGAGAGAAAAACCATTACCAGCAAGCAAACACCAAAAGCAGCAAACACAAATGGACAACAAGCAGCAGGGACCCCATCAGAGGTCAGACTGCTCTCCACACCTTTGGGCTGGAATTCAGATCCACCCAAACACACCTTTGGGCTGGATACCAGGATCCACCTCCAGTGACACCTCCTTCAGCCATATGACTAGAGCCCCAAGTTACAAGCTATAATAAAATCAACTGAGTCTATGGGAGACATACATTCAAACTACCACATTCCACCCCTGACCCTCAACAGACTCATGACCATCTCACTATGCAGACTGTACTCAGTCCAACTTTAAAAGTCCCCATAGTCTTTACCAACTTTAATATTGTTCCAAAGTTCCAAGTCTCATCTGAGATTCAAGACTGTCTTTTAGTTGTAAGTCCTGTAAAATCAAAACAAGTTACATACTTCCAACACATAATTGTACAGAGTAAACAGTTTCATTGAAAAAAGGGATAACAAGGAGATACTGGACCAATATAAAATCAATAACCATTCAGATAAACATCATAAAACATCTGTAGTTCATGTCCAACATCCATAATCAGTAATGAAAGGCTCGGGA
Source organism: Jaculus jaculus (assembly GCF_020740685.1). Lineage (NCBI taxonomy): Eukaryota > Metazoa > Chordata > Mammalia > Rodentia > Dipodidae > Jaculus > Jaculus jaculus. The sequence continues at coordinate 59,214,600 of NC_059103.1, read as the reverse complement.
TTTCCAATGCTGCCCCTTCAGCTGGGCTAAGTAGCTGGGGAAAGCTTCTATGCTGAGCCAACAGTGCTCCACAGTAGCCTCTGCACAGTCCTGCTATATCCAAAACATGTTTGTGTCTCCACTGCAAACCATGATCTATTTTACAATGGCCTCACTGGTTCTCCACCAGGGACATCACCCTGCTCTGCTTGCTGCATCTCAGCAGTGGCTCCTGGAACCATGTGCACTTCATGATCCACTTCCACACAGTTTTCATGCTTCCAAAACCAGTACCAGGTGTGCAGCCATACAGCAATATTGGTAATCCAAGGAGGAAATAAACCATGACTTTGAAGAGCAGGTTACTGCCTTTTAAAAGAGTTTGTATTTCTACTATTCAGTCTTTCCTGGGTGGAATCATCTCAGGCACCTTTCCAGTGTTTTAATGTAAGGCAGTTAACTGACCCTCAAGGGTAGGAATCTGCTTGACAATAGCAGCTTCGATAACCTAAAACTTATCTCTGTACCTGTAACTTTAAAATTGCTTAATTTTTCAAACTTAAATCTTATATCTTTTAGTTCTATATCTTCTGACAAACACATCAGTCCATTAGTTTAAAATTCAACCTTGATCAAACTCTAAGGATGAGCAGAAGAATTCAGCCAGCCTTTAGGCCAGTTGCCCAGTTCCAATAAAGTTCTCGGTGGTCTTTTCTTCCCCTTTGAAAGTTAATAAGCAAAGCCTCCAAGTAAAATTCTCTCTTCATTTAGTATTTTCAAATGCTCACCCAAATACCCCATATAATTTGGCTTACCATGCTGTGAGACTTCTTCAGTCATAATTTCCAAGTCCATACATATCCTCCAGCACCCAAGTGCCAAAAGACTAAAATCTACAAGGTCAGATTCATCTCAGCAATACCCTACTCTGCTGGTACCAAGTTTCTGCTATAGATAATTTCATGTTGTTAGACTGAACATCCAAACCAGATACAGTTTGTAGGAGGGATTTATTTCAAACTTACAGATCCAGAGGAGTTCCATCTATGGCAAAATAAGCTGGCTCTCATTCATAAATCCAAGCAGAGAGAGAAACTATCACTAGTCAGTAAACAACAAAACAACAAGCACAAATGGTCAACAAGTAGCAGGAACCCCACCAGAGCTTAGACTTCTCTCCACACCTTTGGGCTGAAATTCTGATCCACCTTCAAATATACCTTTGGGCTGGACCCCAGGATCCATCCATAGTGACCCCTCCTCCAGCCAGAGGGCTAGAGACCCAAGTTACAAACTTTAATAAAACATCTGGGTCTGCAGGTAGCATACATTCAAACCACCAGACATTCTATGGACAACAGTGCAGAGGCTGGATTGCTTCTTCAGAACAAAGGTTTAAGAGAAGAAAAAACATGAAGCATTTGAAGGTCTGAGCACAGAGAAGGCAATGAACAGGAAAACTGGCTGTCCTGAGGAAAGAGAGAAGAGAAAGGGAGAGGGAGCAGGAAGAGGAGAAGGAACAGGGAAAGGCTGAGGACAGCTGGTCAGGCTAAATCAAGCATTCTGTCTCTAAGGAGCTATGGCAAGATTGGTTTGTTCACAAAGAACTAAACTCACTTTATATGTCTTGTTGCCCGCTGATATGTTTGCCACCTGGAAGGCACGTTGATGTCACAATGTACCACTGGCTTGATCTGCAAAAGAAAACATAAGTCTCAGAGTTCACATCAGATGAGCAAACATCAGGCATACAGCAACCCCAAAGCACACATAAAAGGGGTGCTTGTTAGAGACCACCAGGATAGAACCTGGGAGACTCAGAGGCGGAGCAGGTGTGTTGGAGGCCTTTCAGTGGGGCAACAACTAAAGGTAATGCACTCTGAGCGGTGGGAAAGCTGGGGTGGGATTGCGCAGTGCCCAGGAAAGGATGACAAAGGTTAGGTGGGCTGTATGTCTCACACTGAGGATATACCTAGAAGGTGTACATCAGTGATTATGATGACCCCTGCTCTGCTGGGCAAATTATACAGTGATGAGAGGTGGCAGGGTGATACACACCTTCAGATCACATGACTAGAGGATCCTGGCCAGCAAGTGGGCATTACCCTACTCTCTCAAACCCTCCTCAGCTCCTTCCTGAGTCTGACAGACTGAGGCAAATGTTCCTTGTGACTTCAGTTCAGTCCATGGGGTCAGAATATTCAAGCAGTAAGGAATTTCTGAATCATGGTCCCAAGAGAGCAAAATATCTCATCTCCCACCCCCTGGCCCAAGGTACACAGCATTGCAATTGATGAAGCAGAGATCACTTCACTGTGCTGGGCAATAGACTCGCCCAGCACCCAAGACCAGAGTCTTTCAAGTGGGCCTCTCCACTGTTCCCATTATGGGGTACTCTGAAAGCCTTCCCTGACCATTGGTCTCTGTCCCTCTGTCACCTCATACTCTTTCATCTGCCCACTCTGGCCCAGCATTTGTCTCTGCTCACATCCCTCACCCATCCTGAGGCCTGGTGAAAATTCTCTCCTCCTTCATGTGGTGACTGAGACATCCTACTGGGGTCTCTCTTCCATCACCTCCCACAGATACCAGCCAGAATGCAACATATTGGACAATTCCTCCCTTCACCCTCATCCACAGAGCAAAGTGCAGATCCAGCCTGAAGGGGAAAGTTTGTAGTGTGTATTGTGCCTTCCAGCCCCATGCACATGCTCTCTTCACACCCTCTATTTCAGTATCCCTAACCCTAGAGTCCTTAGCCAGTCCATACATAGACCTCCTGCCACCATATTATACAGAAGACCTTGGCTCAAACTATTCCAGCCTCCCTTCTCCCCATGCTCTCTGCCTTTCCAGGCCCAAGGGCTATCTCTAGAGCCACACAGGAAGGACCACCCTTGTGATACTCAGAGGAGAAGGTTTCCTTCCCATTGCATACTGCATCGTACAAGGCTGTCTCCACATGGATGCTCTGCACACCACCCTCTCTTCACATCTCACATCATGGTCATGCCAAGTGGGCTTCTGCCACACCTCACACTACTAAGAACCATGCCTTCTCAGGCTGCTACCCACTCTCTTCCCAGCCAAGATCCACGTAGAGGTAGAAATGAGACTCCCTGATCTGGCAAACATTTCTCTCTGATGCTTCTTGTGTCAACCTTGAGATCTGACTGACGCCTTACTTCTGATGGACCCAAGCCCACCCCAAGTTCAGACCCAGCCAACCTGTGAAGTTCAGCTCCCCAAGTTAGAAAGTTTCAGAGGTACTTCTGTGTCCCTGGCCTATCTGCCCTGCCTGAATGCTTCTCAGGCTCTCCCCTCCCAGCTTCTCCCCAGCTTAGTATGACATGACACATAGCCTGCTGATGTAGGAGGATAGGTGCAAGAGACTCGTATGAACACACGTTGAGCCAAAAGTCACTGAAAAAATGTCTTTGTGGAAAGTAGAAGCCAGTCTGGGACCTTGGGTTCTCAGTTAGAGATGAGGGCTAGCTGCACACCAGACACACAGGCAAGAATGCACTGAGCCCTTACCACAACAGCCATGGTTCACAGAGGAGAGGGAAGGAGAGTGGTGTGCTGGGTCTGGGGGAAGGAGAAGGGAAACCAGGAACTGAGAAACATAGAGCTCCTAAGATATGTCAGATTTAGCATCTGCTGCAATTCTGGGAAAATAGTGGCCAGAAGAGACATGTATAACCAGGAGGCAAAAATCAGGGTGAGGTTTGGTACAACCTAACAGGTAGGAGCTGGACAACCTCTAGGTACCACAAGCTCTGTGATTATGGGAGAACTACCATACATCTTAATAGTAGCTTATTAATTCTTAAAACAGTATGACATTTTTTTAAAAATTTGTATGACAGTTAAATGGCAGACTATTTTATAAAATATATACTGCCTATCATATTGTAGTAAGTATTCAATTCAGATAATATGAGAGGAGAGAGAGAGGCTATTTAAGCATCTTGATCATTTTTTGCTGACCTCACTTACAGAGCTACCCCAAACCTCATCATCTCAGAAGATGACACCACCAAAATCATTTGTGCTGTGACAAAATCATCAAGATGTTTGGCATCGGCCCACATCTAGCACTCCCCAGTGAAACTGTCAGTCCTTCCTCAGGACCACAACAGGGTCCCTTCACTTCTTGCTTCCCTACTGCTCCTAGCTGCTTCGGCTGCTCCCACCTCTTCCCAACTCATCTCTTGCCGTCCAATCCCTTCTTCACAATATGCAGAGCAGCACTTGAAGACATCAACAGAACAGACTACTCTCTGTCACTGCCCCTCCTCACATGCCCATGCCAGCTGGCACTTAGAGCCTCTGTGGTCTGTCTCCACCTCTGGCCGCACCCTGCCCCTGCCCCATCTGCATCCTTCCAGATCTGCTATCTCTGCACAAGCTACAGGATGAGCACCGGGGTTGCCCTGACAGATCCCTGCACCGAGAGCTCCCTCCCACATCAAGTCACCACTCAGCTGTCAGCTCCTCAGAGGCCTTCTGCCACCAGCCATGCTTTTAGGCCCATTTTGTCGTGGAACTCCATATTTCCCAAAGTTTCCCTGTTATCATTGCTTGCACTGTCTTTTAGAGCATAGCCTCGTGAGGCAAGAAGTCACTTCAACACAGTGTCCTCAGTACTGAATCGTGAGCAGTCCATGGGCTTCCATACCATTCATACAACATGAAGGAATAAATAAAGGATGAGAGAAAGTGGATGACAAGCACAAAGCAGCTCTGATACTGGGGAATTATGATTTTTTAAGTGGGGGCAATCATTGAAGAGTACAGAATGTATGCACATATCTGTTGGTATTCTAATGTGTAATACATGAAAAATGACACATATCTACATGCTAATAGTGGGGAGAACCAACACTGTAAGTATCAGCAACTGGCCTGAGTTTAAAGACCTAGTTTGAAAACTAAACAACAGAAATTATTACCTGATAGTCTATTACAGTACAGTCTCCCAAGAACAGCTTTCTGCTTGGTTGCATAAAATTACGGAAACAATGAACTAATTACGCTTTTGATGTGCTAATGACTTGTTAATCCTGGTATCGTCTGCCTAATTAAACAACTACAGCTATTTAGTACATGGTTCTGGGTTTCTTATTCCCTATACTCTACATAATCATGTCCTAAGAGGTGTCTAACAAATGAGGCTGTTACTGTCAGGTGGCAAAAACAGCCTCATTCACACTTGTCAGAGCCAATGACTTACATGTCACTCAGGCTGAGGCTGAAGGATCCAACAGCCTACAAACCTGGCGGACCATCATAATGAAACCAAGCCTAGATCAACAATGGAGACATGAAGATGACTACAAGTGTGTTTCCTACCCAGCACAATGATGGTTTGCTGAACACAGACTGGTCTCAAGGTCTGTGGTGGTTTCTGTAAGAGCTCACAACTGACTTCAACAACAGCCAGGCCAAACATCCAAGTAACAAAGGACCAGCTTCTGTCACCTTCCCAAGAATGCACAGTAGCAAGACTTTGCCACAATAAGCCATCCAAAAATATGTCCTTGTCATTTGTAGTACAATGGATTCTGAACAGTCTGGAACACACAGATTCATTCTCAGTATACCACAGCTGCCATGTAGCATAGTGCACAGGGACCCCATGCTGGCTCTGGCACTTGCCACCTGTATCACCTTGGACCCAGCTGTTGCCTGTTCTTCAAGTATGTATTAACCTAACAGGGGTACATCCCTTATAAGACCACTGCCTTTAATATGAACAATACAGAAGCAGAGCAGTCTTGCCAGGGGCTTGGCAAATGCCTAGACCAGGTAGTAGCCATGGTCATTTTGTGATGGTTAAGCTACTAAGTCCTTCTTATGCTGTTACATCAACCCTCAGGGAACATTCCCTACAGCCCTGGCCATGCCAGAGCTCAAGCAAAAAGACCCAAGAGAATCTGGTAGTAAGAGCAAACCTCCTCACATAACACACGCAGGAAAGGAACAAATGGTGGGCCACAGACCTTCTGTGCTGTGTGTAGGTTCTGGGGGAGCTGAGCCTGTGAAATGCTTGGCAGAACCACTCAGCAGAGGCACCTTGCCTGCACATCTGAACAGATCAAACCTGGAGACATAGATGCCACAAAGCATGAGGCCCTTGTGACACATGCCATTGTGGTCTTTACATTCCCGGTTTTATTCATGAAGAAGAAAGGTCACGCTAAGGTATTGTAAGGTCAATTCAGATACTTCATCTACAATACTGTGACAGGCAATCTGCTTCTCTTTCTCCCTGTTGCAGTCAGGTTCCCATTGCTGGCAGAAAGCACCCAACTAAGAACAGCTTGTGGGGGAAAAGAAAACGGTTTATTTTGGCTTACAGACTTGAGAGTAAGCTCCATGATGGCAGGGGAAAATGATGGCATGAGCCAACAGTGGACATCACCTCCTAGGCAACATCAGATGGACAACAGCAACAAGACAGTGTGCCAAACAGCAGCAAAAGGAAGCTGGCTATAACATCTATAAGCCTGCCCCCAACAATACACTGCCTCAAGAAGGCTTTAATACCCAAATTGCAATCAGCTGGGGACCTAACATTCAGAACACCTAAGTTTATGGGGAACAGCTGTATCAAACCACCACACTCCCCAAATTGTGGGAGAGTCTCACCAGGTCAACTGCTAAGGAGAGTGAGGTGAAGCAGAGCTCAGCCAGAAGTCTTGTGCTATCTGCTGAAGAAGAGGCTGCTGTGGGAAGCGGCTACCCTCTGCAGCCTGTTCATATGGCTTCCTGGGCTCCTGAGGGGGAGACTGGCAGATGCTTGTATCACTTTTTGTGTCTGCCTTTATGTGGGTGTTGGGGAACTGGATCCAGATGGCAAGATTTGCAAGCAAGCACCTCTAACTGCTGAGCCATCTTCCCAGCCTATGGCTTCCATCTTTTGGGAAATGCTGCAATTATTTTAATTTAAAAATAAGTTAATGATTAAGCTATAAAATCCCATCATGATTCTCAAAGGCTGAGAAGGATGCAGGGGTCACTGCTCAGCCCACTTGAGCCTCCCACCCGGGAAGGTGCCTGTCATAGTCACCCTTCATGTCCCCACAGACAGTACCTGAACTTAACCATGTGGTAGGACTTAGAAGGAAACTATCAGAGCATGAGACAGAGTCACATTTCTGATGAGGAAACAGGGGGACCTACAAAACCACATGGTTGTTCTACTACAGCTGAAGCCGTGAGCCCCTCCCCTGACACTGGCCACCTGCTGTGCCTCAGCACCCTTCTCAGGGCCACCTACCTGCTCTGTGGTGCAGTTGGTCCTGGGAAAATGCTTTCTCTCTTCCAAAGTATTGTGAACACCAGTGCCGCCTAGTCCCCAAGTTTCTCGGTCTTGCTCTCCTCATCACTTAGCAACCTGAAGCCTCTTTCTCAAACAGTGGGAAACACACACTGAAAGACTAACCAGCAATCTTCTTGGGGGGAGCTCAACCTCAAGAACCTCTTTAATCATGCCCTTTGTAAAAAGAAAATGATTGTAAATGAGACCAGCCACTCCTGATTCAGTGATAATCACCACCCTATCAGGCTCTAATGACTAGGAGAGGTTGAAAAGATTCAGTTTAAGTTCAAATCAGTGAACAGGTTGCCAAGGTAAGCTAACGCTTTCCCTCCATGTGGTCAAATCACATAACAGAGTCATGACACTGCTGACAGCCGCTTCGAGGCCAGTCTTCCAGGATAAGGAGACTAGAGTAGGGAGCAAACCAGCTAGCCAGGCTGAAAGCGCAGAGGGCATCTCTCCATCAGCCCGACACCACACCTGGAACCCTCACTGATCACACTTTGGGCCAAGATAGTCCCCAAAACAGCTCTAACAAAAACAGACATGGAACTCATCCTTCACCAGCCTAGCTTCAGAGGTCACTGGCAAGGGAAGTGAACAGAAAGGAACAAAATGTCCTAAAAGAGAAAGGGAAGAGGGGCTACAGAAGGTTACCAAAAGAGACACATCCTTACACAACAGAAGAGAATAAAACTTAGAAGCAGTGCGCTGCAACTCCTGGGAAGGAGAGGCAAGGAATCAAGGGGTCACTGGGACTTTTAGGGGAGAGCAATCTCTAATACATCACCAGTGGGAGGGCGTGGAGGGGCAAAAAGGGAATCTAGTGATTCCCAGCTCATGGTAACCCACCAGTCCCCCAATCAGCCCAAGGCAGTCCCAACCAGAGTCCCAGCCTCAGGCTACTCTTGCAGTAACTGCAGGCAAGGAGACCCAGGCCAGTAGTCCCACCTGCGCCCCCAGGCACAGGCAATTGCCTGGATACACACACACACACACACACACACACACACACACACACGCACGCACGCACGCACGCACGCGCGCGCGCGCGCGCGGTCACAGATTTCCCATACACACACCCCAAGCACCCCACATGCCTTCAGACCACCCTCACCCCCCCAACTCCGATCCCTCTCCACCCCCGCACCCAACGCAACTTCGCCCCGTTCCACTCTGCCCCACCCCCTTGACTTCCAGGCAGCCAGCGGCCTGCACCCCCGCCCCACACCTTCCTTTGACCAGCTCCACTTGGCCCCAGCAGCCACACTAGGGACTTCAGATTGACCCTTCCAGCCCCACCCACACGCAAATTCTGACCCCCTCCGCTCTGCCTGCCCTAACCCCAGCACCTTCAGACCTGCTGTGCCCCACTCTGCTCAGCCGCCCTGCCCCCTGGGAACTCAGACCTGCTCTGCTCCACCCCACCCCCAGGTGAGTCTTGACCCTCCCCACTCTGTCCCCCCACAGGACACGCCCCCAAGGCTCCACCCCAGCCTGCCACGACTTTGGAATCTCCCGCTCCAATCTGCCCTGAGCCGCCCCCCTCGGCTTCCACCCCTCCACCTGCCCACCCTACCCCGCCCCGCCCCACCCCTGCGACTTCCCTGACCCACTCCACTTGGCTCTGTCCTCACTTGGGAAAAGCCCAGCCCCTGGAGGCCCAACCACCCCATGTCTTTTTTCAATCCAATCCCCTCTGATGACCTCAGATCCCATCCAGTAGGCTCCGCCCACACACAAATTCGGACCCCCCCTGCTCTGCTCCACCTGGGACCTGCTGGACTTCAGACCAGCTCTGCCTCACTCTGCTTGGCCCTCCACCCAGTCCCTTGCAAATTCAAACCTCCTCTGCTCCATCCTGCCCAGCCCCAAGTGAGTCTTGACCCTCCACTCTGTGCAGACCCTGCACTACCCGCCCCCACACTGCACTCTGGCCCCCATGCCTTTCTCCCCTCCTATGAAGCTGCACCACCTCCCCAACCCATGGCAACCACAGTCTATTCCTCTGCTCCCACACAGTGATGGGAAGACCACAATGCAAAAAAATCACATATGAATGCCTCATAAATCACTGACTACAAGCCAGAGAGACCCTACCAGAGACACAGACATGGGGCCTGATGGCTGACTAGGGAAGTTCCACCCAGAAGCAAGGCCTCAGCTTAACCAAGCCTCACAAAAGTGACAAGGCAAAGAAAAGATCTGTCCCCAAAGTTAGTCAAGGCACCAGCCTTCGTGTAAGGGCACAGTCATTGCTTCTTTCATTTATTCAAAATCTATATTGGACCTACAGTGGGTAGGAACTCAGCAGTGGTGGAAAGATCAGTACGACCACACCTGGCCTTGGGGAGCTGGAGGTGTGGGACACAGAAAAGCAAGCAAGCTGTGGTGGTTTGAATGTGAGTGTATCGCCCCATAACCTTGAGGAATTTATTTTTTGAAGCAAGCCTAGCAGACTGGTCTTTTTTTAAGCAAGAGAATGAGAGAGTGTACATCCACACACAAGAGCGAGAGAGATAATCGGTACATCATGGCCTCCAGCCACTGCAATCAAACTCCAGACGCGAGTGCCCCTTTGTGTGCAAGTGCAACCTTGCATGTTTGTGTCAGTATGAATCTGGCTTATGTAGGACCTGGAGAGTCAAACACGAGTCCTTAGCTTCACAGGTAAGTGCTTAACTGCTAAGCCATCTGTTGCAGTCAGGTTCACATTGCTGGTAGAAGTCACCCAACCAAGAGCAGCTTGTGAGGAAAAAAAAAAGAGGTTTATTATGGCTTACAGGCTCAAGGGGGAAGTTCCATAATGGCAGGGAAAACGATGGCAAGAGCAGAGGGTGGACATCACCCCCTGGCCAACATCTGATGGGCAATAACAACAGGAGTCTGTGCCAAACACTGGCATGGGGAAAATGGCTATAACACCCATAAGCCTGGCCCCAACAATACACTGCCTCCTGGAGGCTTTCATTTCCAACTGCTATCAGCTGGGGAGACAAGCATTCAGAATACCTACGTTTATGGGGGACACTGGACTCAAACCACCACAGCATCTCTCCAGCCCACCTTGGGGATTTTTGATTAAAGATTGAGCAGCCTGCTGGAGTAGGTATCACTGGGGGAAGATCTTTCCAGCCTTAAACTCACAGCTTGAGCTCTGGCTGTTTGTGTTTGCTGGTTGTTGGTGGTGTCTCTGTCTCTACTATGAATCCATGGAAGTGAGCCACTTCTTCCACCATGATGGAGCTTCCCTTGGAATGTGTAAACCCTCTCCTCCCATAAACTGCTTCTGGTCAGGTGTTTGTCCAGCAAGGAGAAGTGACTAACACAAACCATGGCCCAGCCTATGCCAAGGACCCTGTGAGGCAGCATGGACACTGAAGTTACCCAGGGAAGGAACATGAGCCTCATAGGGAGAAGGGGCTTCTGGGGGAAGGGCACCAGGATGAGATTAATAACAAGGTCTCAGTCAGCTAAGTTAACAAGGCAAGAGGAACAATACATGCAAACTCGGGCTAGGGGAGGGTGGGACTGAATACAGGTCTTTGGGAAACAAAATTCCCTGTGAATTGGGTACCAGACCTATATATGTACAGCAGGGCCTCCAGCCACTGCAATTAAACTCCAGACGCAAGTGCCCCTTTGTGCACATGTGCAACCTTGTGTGTGTATATATATATCATACAGAAAAGCATGGCTGTTAATCTCTGGATGATAGGATTAGGAGTATGTTTTCTTCTGAATTGTATGTATTTTTCTCCAATGAGCATGTGCTGTCTAGTACTGTCTTTTTTTTTTTTTTTTTTTTTTTTTTTTTGCCAGATTTGTTTTTGACAATACTGGATACTGAACTGATCTTGCTCATGCTAGGTAAATTACTCTACCACTGAGCTCCATCTTCAGCTGAAATACCTTATAGAAATCTATATAGCAAAGGATAATTTTAGCCAGGCATGGTGGCACACACCTTTAATCCCAGCATTCAGATGGCAGAGGTAGGAGGATTGCCATGAGTTCAAGGCCAACCTGAAACTATACAGTGAATTCCAAGTCAGCCTGGGCTAGAGCAAGACACTACCTCAAAAAACAAAAAGAAGGGGTTAATTTTAAAACATTCTTTGTTAAATTCATTAGTAGCTGCTGTTTCCTAGAAGGCTCATTTTGTCAAATTATGTCCTTCTCTTTCCTGACAGCTAAAAACAGTCTTGATTTATAGTGGGCTGTTTTCAGTCTGGATGTGCCTGCTGGAAAGGCAGAATTAGAACACTGCATTCACAGGGAGGAACACCAAACTGGAACTCAGCAGCTCCTGGAAGCCTAAAATTATCTGGCAAGCTCCTCTACAGTATGCCTGCTGTGAATCTCGGCTACAGATCCAAAGAGCAGAGTGCTGCAGGAGACGATGGTAGTGAGACCAAGAACACTGGATTCATGCGTGCCAACACATCACTGTCCTCAAGAGCTAACATCCCAAGCATCGACTTCAAAGCCAATTGTCCTGTCCTTCCATTTAACAGACTGTGATGTAAAACTCATCAGAAATATCTATGGCCATATTAAAGGTATAATGATGTTCTAATTAAGTCAATTTCTATACTCAGCCAAGACCCTGAGTAGCTTCTTCAACTTTTCCATTAATATATTTTACCAAAACAGGGATTCTGTGAGAGAATAATCTACAGAATCCATATATTTTGCTTGTTATTACCATATCACAAAATTAGAGTAACTCAGTAAAGCATTTAAACATTGGGCTTTTGGCTTTATCAAGATCTTTACTATATTTAGTTTAAAGCAGATTGCATTAGTATTCAAGTTCTCCTTGAATACTAAATCCCCTATTTATTGAATTCTTGCCATGTGCCAGACAACATACTAAACACCTTATATAGATAATTTATTTAATCCTGTCAACATTCTTTTTTCAAATAGCTTTTATTTGTGTATGCATGTATGTGTGAGAAAGAAACAGGACACACCAGGGCCTCTAGCTGCTACAGACCAACTTCCGTCACATGCACCACTTTGTGCATCTAGCTTTACATGATTACTAGGTAATCAAACCCCGGCCAGCAGGTTTTTCAAGCAAGTGCCTTTATCTGATGAGCCATCTCCACAGCCCCAATCATGACAACATCCTGAGACACTGTTTCAGATTGATTCCTGAGTATACACAATATGGCATTCAGTCATCCCCATGATAATGGTCATTCCTGTTGTTTTGGTATTTATAATTACAAAAGCAAAAGAGTTTCTATATACACTCCTCTGCCCCCGTATGTGAACAGACTTATGGACTATTTCTACCCACATCCTTCTTCCATGTTACATGAGCAGACCATAACTATTTCTACTGAATCCTCTGCTCTGGTACAGGAACAGACAGACATGGGCTACTTCCACCCAAACCCATTTGCCTGGTTATGTGAACAGATCATGGACTTCTATGCACAATTCTGTACCCAGTTATATAAATAGACCACAGACTATTTCTACATATACCCTTTTGTCCTGGTACAAGAAAAGACCAAGGATTATTTCTACATACCCCTCTCGGCCAAAGCATGTGAAAAGACCATGGACTATTTTGCTGTGTCAGGTACAGAAAGAACTGAGTGTAGCTTCAACCCCACAAGATTTCCAGGAGCTTTGAGGGACAAGGTACATACTTCCTCTGTTCCTAGAAAGCTGTTCTCGGCTTGCCCTAGAATACGGTGGAACAGTAGGGATAGCAGGTCCTGCATTAAATCAATTCAGGATGCAAAAGTCACTACATTATAATACAAGACACTCAAAGAATTAAGACAATACAGTCCAACCAAAAACTATAAATCCATCATAAATGATCACCAATGAGACTGTTTTAGATGAAATGCCTAACAAAGATTTCAAGAAAATGATGGTATCCAAGCTGAGTGTGGTGGCACATGTCTTTAATCCCAGCACTCAGAGGCACAGGTAGGAGAATGGCAATCGGTTGGAGGCAACCCTGAAATTCCAGGTCAGCCTGGGCTAGAGTAAGACCCTACCTCAAAAAAAAAAAATATATATATATAAAGCCATCAGAAATGATTACCATTGACATTGTTTTAGATTAAATGCCTGACAAACATTTCAATAAAATGACAGTATCTATACTCAAAGAAATCAGAGAATGAGAGGAATCAAAGAAGAAAACAAAGGAATAAAAGAAGAAAACAAACTTCTCAAAGGGAACACAGGAAACCGGTTTAATAAAATAAGAAGGTCATGACTAGACATGAGTAAGGAAATAGAAATACTGAAGAAAAACCAGGCTGAAATCCTACCTCTGAATAATATAGCCAGTGAAATGAAATACACTGTGGAAAGTCTGACCAGTAGAATGGATGAAGGAGAGAACAGACTATCTAAACTAGAAGACCAGGTGGCAGACCTACTACAGTCCAACAAAGAGAAAGACAAGCTAATAGCAAGGTATGAATGGGAATTTCAAGATATCTGGGACACTATGAAAAGATCAAACATAAGAATTCAGGGCATAATTGTGGAAATCAGTGTGGAGGTTCCTAAAACAGCTAAAGATTGATCTACCATATGACCCAGCTATAGCACTCCTAGACATATATCCTAAGGACTCATCTCATTTCCTTAGAAGTACATGCTCAACCATGTCTATTGCTGCTCAATTTATAATAGCTGAGAAATGGAACCAGCCTAGATGTCCCTCAACTAATGAGTGGATAATGAAGATGTGGCACATTTATACAATGGAGTTCTACTCAGCGGTAAAGAAAAATGAAGTTATGAAATTTGCAGAAAAATGGATGGATCTGGAAAGGATTATACTAAGTGAGGTAACCCAGGCCCAGAAAGCCAAGCGCTATATGTTCTCCCTCATATGTGGATCCTAGCTACAGATGATTGGGCTTCTGCATGAGAAGGAAAATACTTACTAGCAGAGGCCAGTAAGTTAAAAAGGAGATATAAAGGGAAGAGAAAGGAAGGGAGGAGGGTACTGAATAGGTTGGTATTGTATATATGTAACTACAATGATTGAGATGAGGAGGTAATATGATGGAAAATGGAGTTTCAAAGGGAAAAGTGCGGGGGGGGAGGGAGGGCATCACCATGGGATATTTTTTATAATCATGAAAAATGTTAATAAAAATTTTGAAAAGGAAAAAAAAAGGAAATAGAACAAGCCATGGAGAGAACCTTAAAAAAAAAAAAAAAAAAAGAATTCAGGGCATAATAGAAGGGAAAGTATATCAATCCAGAGGCTTAGTAGGGATTTTCAACAAAATAATAGAAGAAAAATTTCCCCAAATTGAGAGACAAATTCCAATGCAGATACAAGAAGCTTTTAGAACACCAAGCAGATAAAACCTGGTAAGAACCTCTCCTAGCCATATTATAATTAAACTACTAAACACATAAACCAAAGAAAATATATTGAAAGCAGTTGAAGAGAAGAAGCCAGTCACCTACAAAGGCAAGCCCATCAAAATAACTGAAGATTAAGCAATACAAACATTAAAAGCCTGAAGGGCTTGGAATGATGTATTCCAAGTTCTGAAAAATAACAACTGTCAACCAAGATTACTTTATACTGCAAAGCTATCTATCCAAATTGATAGAGAAATAAGGACATTCCACAACAAAAACAGGCTAAAAGAACTTATGACAACTAAACCAGCTCTACAGATAATACTTGAAGGAACTCTTAATGCTGAAGAGAAAGCAAAACACACACAGGAGGAAACAGGAAAAAAATAAACCACTCTCAAATAACAGTTAACACAAATGAGTACAGGGAAAATAGGGAACTCTACAAAATAAGAAGAATGGTAAGAATAAATGCTTACCTTTCAATAATAACTCTTAATATCAATGGCCTCAATGTACCAACCAAAATACACAAGCTTGCAGACTGGATTAAAAGTCGGGATCCTGCCATTTGTTGCCCCAGGAAAGTCATTCCTCAATAAAAGACACTGTCTTAGGGTGAAAGGATAGAAAACAGTATTTCAAGCAAATGGGCCTAGCAAACAAGCAAGGGTTACTACCTTAATATCTAACAGGATAGACTTCAAACCAACATTAGTGAAGAAAGATAAAAAAGGTCATTTTATATTGATTAAAGGCACACTCCAACAGGAGGACATTACAGTCCTAAAACTATATGCACCTAACATGGGGTTCTCAGTTTCATCAAAAAAACACTATTAGACTTAAGGTCACAGATAACATCAAAAACAATTGTAGTGGGAGACTTCAATACCCCACTCTCATCAATTGACAAGTCATCCTAGCAAAAAATAATGAGAGACATCTGCATTGAATGCTGTAATGAAACAAATGGACCTAACAGACATCTACAGAACATTCCATCCAAATGCAACAGAATATACATTTTTATCAGCAGGACATAGAACATTCTCTAAAATAGAGCATATATTAGGACACAAAGCAAATCTCAACAAATACAGGAAAATTGAAATAATACCTTGTACCCTATCTGACAACACTGGGATTAAACTATAAATCAGCAACAAGAAAAGTTACAGAGCATACAGAAACTTATGGAAACTAAACAGTACAGTATTGAATGATCAATGGGTCATTGAAGAAATCAAAAAGGAAATCAATAAATTCATAGACTCAAATTATGATGATAATACAACATACCAAAACTTTTGGGACAAAATGAAGGCAGTCCTAACAGGGAAATTTATAGCTTTAAGTGCCTACATTAAGAAATTAGAGGGCTGGAGAGATGGCTTAGCGGTTAAGCGCTTGCCTGTGAAGCCTAAGGACCCCGGTTCGAGGCTCGGTTCCCCAGGACCCACGTTAGCCAGATGCACAAGGGGGCACATGCGTCTGGAGTTCGTTTGCAGGGGCTGGAGGCCCTGGTGTGTCCATTCTTTCCCTCTCTCCCTTTCTCTCTCTGTTGCTCTCAAATAAACAAACAAAAATTTAAAAAAAAAAAAAAGAAATTAGAGAGTTCACAAATAAACAATTTAATGCTTTATCTTAATGCCTTGGAAAAAGAAGAACAAGGAAAACCAAAATTCAATAGACAAGAAGAAATAATAAAGATTAGGGTAGAAACTAATAAAATATAAACCAAAAAATAATCCAAAGAATCAATGAAATGAAGAGTTGGTTGTTTGAAAGGATAAACAAGATTGATAAACCCTTAACAAATCTGACCAGAAGAAAGAGAGAAGTGACAAAAATGAATAGGATTAGAGATGAAAAAGTCATCATTACAACAGATACCAAAGAAATTCAGAAAATTACAAGGACATACTTTAAGAATATATATGCCTCTAAGTTTGAAAATATGAAAGAAATGGATGATTTCCTTGGATGATATGACCTACCAAAATTAAATCAAGATGAGATAAACCATTTCAATAGACCTATAACAAGTACAGAGATCCAAGCAGTTATAAAAAGTCTCCCAACTAAGAAAAGTCCAGACCCAGATGGATTCACTGGTGAACCTGACCAGACCTTCATGGAAGAACTAACACCGCTGCTTCTCAAAGTTTTCTGCAAAATAGGAAAGGAAGGATTTCAACCAAACTCGTTCTATGAAACCAGCATCACCCTCATACCAAAACCAGACAAAAACATAACAAAAAAAAGAAAATTAGAGACCAATTTCCCTCATGAACATAGATGCAAAAACTCTGAACAAAATATTGGCAAACATAATACAAGAATATGTCAAAAGTATTATTCACCCCAACCAAGTTGGCTTTACCCCAGGGATGCAGGGATGGTTCAACATATACAAATTGATAAATGTAATATATTATATAAATGGTCTGGAGGCCAAAATTACACAATCATCTCAATAGATGCAGAAAGGGCATTCAACAAAATCTAACATCCTTTCATGGTAAAAGTATTACAGAAACTTGGAATAGAAGGAACATATCTCAACATAATAAAAGCTATTTATGACAAACCTACAGCCAACATAATACTAAATTGAGAAAAACCTGAAGCTTTTCCACTAAACTCAGGAACAAAACGAGAGTTTCACTGTCCCCACTTTTATTTAATATAGCACTGGAAGTCATAGCTATAGCAATAAGGCAAGAGACACTCATAAAAGTGATACAAATTGTACAGGAAGATATCAAATTATCACTTATTTTCAGATGATATGATTCTATACATAAAAAAACCCTATGGGCTGGAGGTATGGCTTAGGGATTAAGGTGTTTGCCTGCAAAGCCAAAGGACTCAAGTTTGATTTCCCAGGACCCACATTAGCTAGATACACAAGGGGGCACACACATCTGAAGTTAGTTTCCAGTGGCTGGAGGCCCTGGCATGCCCATTCTCTCTCTCTCTCTCTCTCTCTCCCTTCCTCCCTCCCTCTTTATCTGTCAAATAAATAAATAAAAATAATTTTAATTTTTTTTAAAAAAACCTAAAATTTCTACCAGCAAACTGTTCAAGCTGATCAACACTTTTAACAACATAGCAGGATACGAAATAAATACACAGAAATCAGTAGCTTTCCTATATACTGACAATAAACATGCAGAGGTTGAGATCACAAAATCTCTCCATTCATAATTGCCTCAAAAAAAAATAATAAAGTAAGAGAAAGGAGGGGAGGAGGGTACTTAATAGGTTGATATTGTATATATGTAAGTACAATGATTGTGATGGGGAGGTAATATGATGGAGAATGGAATTTCAAAGGGGAAAGTGGGGGGGGAGGAAGGGAATTACCATGGGATATTTAAAATCATGGAAAATGCTAACAAAAAATTTTTAAAAATAAATAAATAATAAAGTATCTTGGAATAAACCTAACCAAGGAAGTGAAGGATTTCTACAATGAGAACTTTAAAACACTCAAGCAAGATATTACAAAAGACACAAGGAAATGGAAAGACATTCCATGTTCTTGGATTGGAAGAATCAATATTGTGAAAATGTAAAGCTTACCAAAAACAATCTACACATCTAATGCAATTCCCACCAAAATTCCAATGGCATTCTTCACATAAACAGAAAAAAAAAATCCAAAAATTCATTTGGAAACACAAAAATCCTTGAACACTAAAACAATTTTAAGCAACAAAAATAAGGCTGGTGGTATCACCATACCTGATTTTAACCTATACTACAGAGCAATAGTAACAAAAACAACATGGCACTGGCACAAAAACAGACATGTAGATCAGTGGAACAGAGGACCCAGATGTAAGTCCGGAAAGCTACAGCCATCTGATTTTTTATAAAAATGCTAAAAAATACTCATTGGAGAAAAGACAGCCTCTTCAGCAAATGGTGCTGGAAAAACATCTGATTTTTTATAAAAATGCTAAAAAATACTAATTGGAGAAAAGACGGCCTCTTCAGCAAATGGTGCTGGAAAAACTGGGTGTCTGTAGAAGGATGAAAATAGTTCTTTATCTCTCTCCATGCACAAGAATTAAGTCCAAAAGGATTAAAGACCTCAATATCAGACCTGAAACTCTGAAACTGCTAAAGGAAAAAGCAGGGGAAACCCTGCAACATGTTGGTCTTGGGAAGGACTTTCTGAATATAACCTGAATCGCTCAGGCAATAAAACCACAGATTAACCACTGGAACCTAATAAAATTACAGACCTTTTTTTTTATTTTATTTTTTATTTATTTATTTGAGAGCGACAGACACAGAGAGAAAGACAGATAGAGGGAGGGAGAGAGAGAGAGAGAGAGAGAATGGGCGCGCCAGGGCTTCCAGCCTCTGCAAACAAACTCCAGACGCGTGCGCCCCCTTGTGCATCTGGCTAACGTGGGACCTGGGGAACCGAGCCTCGAACCGGGGTCCTTAGGCTTCACAGGCAAGCGCTTAACCGCTAAGCCATCTCTCCAGCCCAAATTACAGACCTTTTATATGGCAAAAGACACTGTGAATAGAGCCAAGAGGAAAGCCTACAGAATGGGAGAAAATCTTTCCAGCTATACATCTGATAGAGGATTACCATCTAGGATATACAAAGAACTCAAAAAAGTAAATAATAAGAAATCAAATAACCCAATTAAAAATGGGCTATGGAAGCAGAGAGTTCTCAAAAGAAGAAACACAGATGGCACATAAACATCTAAAAAAAAAAAAGTTCTATATCCCTAGTCATCAGGGAAATGTAGATTAAAACTACATTGAGATTCCATCTCACTCCTGTCAGATTGACTACCATGATGAAAATAAATGAACACAAATGTTGGTGAGGATGCAGAAAAAGAGGAACCCTTCTACACTGTTGGTGGGAATGAAGTCTGATCCAGCCATTGCGGAAATCAGTGTGGAGGTTCTTGAGACATCTAAAATAGATTTCCCATATGACCCAGCTCTAGCACTCCTAGGCATATATCCTAATGAATCTTATCACTACCTTAGAGATACTGCACAACCATGTTTATTGCTGCTCTATTCACAATAGCTAGGAAATGGAACCAGCCTAGATGTCCCTCAACTGATGAGTGGATAATGAAGATGGATAATGAGTGGCACATTTATACGATGGAGTTCTACTCAGTAGTAAAGAAAAGGAAGTTATGAAATTTGCAGGAAAATGAATGGATATGGAAAGGATTATACTAAGTGAGAAAACCAAACATCGCATGTTCTCTCTCATATGTGAATCCTAGCTACAAATGACTGGACTTCTATATGAGTAAGAAGAAAACTCAGTAGCATAGGCCAGTAAGCTAGAAAGGATATATAAAGGGGATATAAAGGCAGTGAGGGGGGACCTAATAGGATGGTATTGCATATATGTAAGTAGAAGAACAGATTAATGGGGGTGAAAGGACCTAATTGAGGTCAGGAGAAGAGACTGAGTAAGGAAAGGTGGAGGGAGGGCTAATCAAAATCTAAGAGGATATAAATGGAAGTCATATGGAAAACTACTCTTTTGGACAGTGAACACACAGGAGCCACAGATTGTTACTAGAAAATTTTCAGTGCCAGGAATGGGAAACCTTCCCTTTGAGTTGTCGCCCAGGGAGGTCCCTGATACTCCCAAAACATTGGTATATATGGAACATGGAGTGACCTGGCTGAAATCTGAGAGAGTCCCCAGTTAGCTTGTCTAGTGGCAGAAGGTGCTATATGAGCGACTGGGGGAAAGTGACCAACATCTGTCTAAGAAACTTGTGGTATAAGCTACTTAACAGCAAACAACCTGAAGTGATGCTCACACAAGTGCAATAGTGGCACATAGCCATGCTGTGTAACCAAATGATTTGGCTAATGGATCCACTTAGTAGAATGGAACCTATAGCTGGAACTGGGAAACAAGTCAGAACCACATCCAAAAAATGAGACTGCTCTATAATATTAAGCTCCCACTAATCGTGGGCTACAAGGGCATACACCTATTAAATTCTCTCTAAAATAATAATGGTTATTCCATTTATCTGGTGCTGACTTCACTCTCCATTGGAAAATTTGCTTCTCTTTTTCAGATGGATGCAAAACTTGAGGACAGAATCAGCCCATCACTCCTCACCAGGGCCCCAGCTGAAACCATAGAGTAATTGGGGAAATGAGCAAAAGTGCTCCTTTATTAGTGAACCTGGTACCAGTACAAGGGTGAAGAAGATAGACACAAAGAATTCTCAGCTCCTACAAAACCAGATATCCAGAGACACAGAGGCTCCCAAGACCTCATCACTGAAGTATACCTAACACAAACCCAACATGTCTCAGGGAAATTTGCAGAAGAGGGGGTGGAAAGATTGTTAGAGCCACAAGTTGGGACATTATACACAGAGACATTACCTCTTCCTCATAACTGATGGCTAACCCCACAATGCACAACCCACATTCCCCAATGAGGAGGGTCTCTTTGGAGAGAGGAAGACAGAGAAAATGCTAATGATGGTACCAACATGGCTATATACACACTGTGTACATAACTAATTTTAAAAAGAACAAGTAGAGCTGGAGAAATGGCTTAGCATTAAGGTACTTGTCTGCAAAGCCTAAGAATGCAGATTAAATTCACCAGGACCCACTTATGCCAGATAAACAGTGTGGCTCATGTGTCTGGAGTTTGCTTGCAGTGGCCTTGGTGCACCCATTCTCTTTGTCTATATGCCTGCTTTCCTCCCTCTCTCTCTTTCCCAAGTAAATAAATAAATAAACCAGAATAAAAAATAAAAGAACAAATAGCCAGAGCTCAAGCTGGCTCAGAACATACCTTAAGGCTGGACTCAGGATCTTCCCTCCTTAACATACCTCTTCTAGCAGCTGAAAGCTCCACCAGCTGAGGACTAAGTAGGACGCTTAATCACAAACATCTGAGGCTATGGGGACACTTGCATTCAAAGCCACCACAGCATCCTAACCCAAAATCCTAAAGTTCAAAATGCTCCAAAATCAATCATGTTGAGCACCAACACACCACCACCAGTGGAAAATACCACAGCTGACCTCATGTGATGGTCACTGTCAAAACACAGGTGCACACAAAATACTTCACTAAGTATCCATGTCCCAGCCCCCCAGCACACAAAAACATTGCTGTATGTACAGAATATTAAAAATGCTGTAAGGCTCAGGAGATGGCTCTGTCAATAAAGAGCTTGTTACCCAAGCATGAGGACTGGACTTCAGATCTCCCTAGATCCCATGAAAATGTCAGTTGTGACATCTGACATTGTGACATATGTGCCTATAATCTCAGCACTCAGCACTTGGGAGGTGGAAAGAGAGAATGGGGCAAGCTGTCTAGCTAGACTATCTGAATTGGTAAACTCTGGGTTCAATTGAGAGACCTGCCACAAAAGTGAAAAGTGATCAAGGAAGACACAGGAAGTTGATCCCTGGCCTTCACATGTGTGCATGCACACACACACACACACACACCACATGCAACCCCCACACACACACATATGCATACATACACACATATTCACACTAAAAAAAAAAACTGTATAAGGGCTGGAGAGATGCCTCAGTAGTTAAAGGTACTTGCTTGCAAAGCCTGATGACCTGGGTTCAATTCCCCAGTGCCTACATAAAGCCAGATGCACAAAGTGGTGCACACATCTGGAGTTCATTTGCAGTGGCAAGAGGCCCTGGAGTGCCCACTTCCCTTCCTCCACTTCCTCCTCTTCTCCTCCCTCTCTCTCATTCTCTCTCTTTCTCTCTGTCTCCTTGAAAATAAATAAAAAATATTTTTTAAAAATATCACTGTAGGGCCGGAGAGATGGATTAGCAGTTAGCACATGCCTGCAAAGCCTAAGGATCCAGGTTCAATTCTCCAGGTCCTACATAGGCCAGATTCACATGGTGGTGCGTGTGTCTGGAATTTGTTTGCAGTGGCTAGAGGTCCTACATGCCCATTCTCTTTCCCTCTCCCTCTCTCTCCCTCCCTCTCTGTATCTCTAATAAATAAATAAATAGAAATAAAGTCTTAAAAAATACATCACTGTAGATAGGTACAGTGATGCACACCTTTAATCCCAGCACTCAGGAAGCAGAGGTAGGAGGACTGCTCTGAATTCAAGGCCAACCTGAGACTACATAGTGAATTCCAGGTCAGCCTGGGCTAAAGTGGGACCCTACCTCAAAAAAACTACCACTGTTTTAAATCATCATTAGACTATTAGAGCAAGGATATATGAAAGATAAGTGAATTTCATGTTTAGACTTGAGTGTTATCCCCAAGATATCTTATTATATACATACAAGTAATCCAACATTTGATGATAAATTCCAGAACTGGAATAGATTTGACAAGTCAGGTCTGGAGAAAAAAGGTTTATAGTGGCTTTTTATTTTCATGACTGAATTCCTCTGAACTCTTATCTGTAAGAACTACTTTTCCAATTAGATCTTTTTAAAAACAAAATGGAGATTTCAAAATAAAACTAACACAACTCTTCTGAGCAGCATAAGTGACGGCAATCTAGAGTGCAGAGAGGCGGTGCTCACATGCTGTGAATGTGCAAGCACTCAGGCAATGCTACACATACCACCTAAGCTCTCTGAATTAACTAGAAAAAATAAGGGCACATGAGAAAGCAGAAGTGGAAAGGTTATAGAGAGAGGTGGGGAATGGGGAGAGAAGAGGGAAGATAATCAATTTAAAGAATGTATTTGTGTCAGGTGTGGTGGTGCACACCTTTAATCCTAGAACTCGGGAGGCAGAGGTAGGAGGATTGCCATAAGTTCAAGGCCACCCTGAGACTCCATAGTGAATTCCAGGTCAGTCTGGGCTAGAGTGAGACTCTACCTCAAAAAAGCAAAAAAGAAAAAGAGAATGTATCTGGAAATGCTAGAATGAATAACACCTAAAACTCTGTTATCTAAGTGAAAATAAAATAATGAGGATTGACAAGTATGGTAATTTAAATGTACGTCCCCCAATAGACTCAGGTGTTTTATTAAGGCTTGTAACTCGTATTTCCAGCCATCTGGATGGAAGAGGTGTCACTGTGGCCAGGTCCTGGGGTCCACCCCAAAAATATGCAGAGAGGTCTGAGCTCTGCCTGGGTCCCTGCTGTTTGCTTTCTGGGTGTGCTTGTTGGCTGCTGGGTGGTGTCACTGCTTGGATCTGTGAAAGGGAGCCAGTTCCTTCCACCACTGGTAGAACTTCCCACTGGATCTATGAGTGGAAATGAAACTTTCCTCCTATATAAACTGTATGTGGTCTGGATGTTCATTCTAACAACATGGAGCCGTCTATAACAAGACAATCTGGAAGTTTTCCTGATCCCCAAATGCATCATTTGTTATTTAAGTCACTGAAAAATGCAAGGAATAACCATTGGCTCGATCTCCAACATGTGTCTTCAGAGACAGTCTTCAGAAGTGGTGCTGACCCCACTTCCAGCCCCACACACAGTAAGCAGGACCAAGATGTCGGCAGTAGTTTTAGACTTCCTCATCCTTATTGAAACAGCCCTGAAATTCCAAAATTGCTTTCTCAGTGGAAACCAGCTCTTCTGCCCTGAAAGTTGCCATTTAAGCCAGGTAAGTAAGCCAGGCCTGATGGTACAGGCCTATAACCCAGCTACTTGAGAGACTAAGACAAGAGGATCACAACTTGAAGGCCTGCCTGCGTAACTTAGTGAGAGTCTGTCTCAAAATAAAAAGTAAGAAAAAGAACTTAGTATGTTGCTCAGTAGTACTGAGCTTGACTAGCATGTGCAATACCCTGGGTTTTATCCCTGGTACCGAAAATTAAAAAAAAAAAAAAAAAAAAAAAACGGGATGAGTGGTAAAAGTGACTTAATTCACTGTCATGAAGAGCAAACACTAGGAAGAGGTACGTGCTCCTGCAAGCTGTTGTCTGTGAGCAATGCTGGAGTATCCTTTGGATCCTGGATGATGATCCAAGAACAGAATGACTGCTGTTTTAAGATGTGGCACAAAGAAGCTGCTTTTCCACACATCTCGTCATCTAAGCCCTGCAACTCTAAGATGAATATGGCCATCTCCACATTACAGAGGAGCAAACAAGGACAGATGGCAAGACTATGGTACAAAGCAGACACCCCCATAACACCCCACCTGGTGACACTCCACAAAATGATTAGTCCACTTAAAACAATTAAAAATCATGTTAACGTCTAACTATCAGTGTTCATAATGTTCAAAAATGGGGGGTATCTTTTTCACTTACAGAAAAGGTAAGAAACAAGAAAGCTATATTTTCTAAGAACCAAGTGATGTGAGTAGAAAAATGAATGTCTCATCCTATAGACCTCACAAATACGAGGATAAAAATGTTCAAAAGTTGGGAAAACCTTTAAAGTCAGCCTTATAATTTGCTTCAAAATTGCATAACTTAAAATAACTTTTTTTTAATTTTGTTCATTTTTATTTATTTATTTGAGAGTGACAGAGAAAGAGGCAGATAGGGAGAGAGAGAGAGAGAATGGGTGCGCCAGGGCTTCTAGCCACTGCAAATGAACTCCAGATGTGTGTGCCCCCTTCTGCATCTGGCTAACATGGGTCCTGGGGAATCGAGCCTTGAACCGGGGTCCTTAGGCTTCACAGGCAAGTGCTTAACCACTAAGCCATCTCTCTAGCCCTTAAAATAATTTTTTAACAACCATCTTTCCAGATACATCAAAACAAAAAAATGAGAGACTTAAGAAATAATTGCCTTAAAGATAACTCTCTCCCTAGGTGTCATCTTAGGATATTTATAATAATTCCGAACATTTGACTGCCTGACAGCTCTGACAAGTTTAGCCAGCTTACACCATGGATTCTGACTTCAAAAGCAACATATCTAGGGTGAAAAGATGACTCAGCAGAAGAAGTGCTCACCACTTAGTAACCAAGTTCAATCCCTACACCCTACATAAAAAGCTGGGATTACACAAACCTACCATAGCTCCTGGCTTTTTAACAGTTGGCAGTGAGGTGGGAGGCAGAGACACTGAGAGAATTTCCTGGAAGCTCAGCCAAGTGTAACAAAGAAAAACAGAATAAAATCCAGAGGGAGGGCTGGAGAGATGGATTACTGGTTAACGTACTTGCCTGTGAAGCCTAATGACCCAGGTTTGATTCCCCAGAACCCACATAAGCCAAATGCACATGGTAGTGCATGTATCTGGAGTTCATTTTCAGTGGCTAGAGGGCCTGGCACACCCATTCTCATGCATGTATTCTCTCTTCTCTCTCTCTTTCTCCCTCTCACACATAAATTAATTAATTTTTAAAAATCTTTTTAAAAGAATCCAGAGAAACCCTGCCCCAAATGAGGTAGACAGGTAAAAACCAACAGAAGAGTTGCCCTCTGATCTACACACACACACATATGTGCCTACACTCATATACACTCACATGCACACAAATATATACATACGAATAAATAAAGAAAAAGAAAAAACTTTAGAAAGCAACATTTTATAGGGGTTTCATACTTAATACTGTTGTAAAACTTCAGTTATTCAATACTGAGATTTAATTTTTACCCAATCTAATTTATTTCATCTTTATTAGAAGTGAACACTTACTTCCTTCAACTTTCTCATCTTTGTAGGCTTTCTAGGAACTATATGAATATAACTGCAAAAGAAGAAAAGAGAAACATAATTAGGTCAGTATGTACATAGAAGTGTAGAGTCTCTGAGGAGATTCATCCTTCTCAGAGTGGAAGCTGACAACCCCAAAGCAATTCAGGAGACTTTAATCAATATGTAACAGCAATACCATCATAGGCCACTCTTCCACCACTAGCCTTGCCCTGTGGAAACCCTCCTGAATATAATTTAATTTATCAAAATAGCCTTAGTAATAAATGCTCTGAGGATCCAATGACGGCTCAATGGTTAAAGGAACTTGCTTGCAAAGCCTGATGGCCCCAGTTCAATTCCCCATACCCACGTAAAACCAGATGCACAAGGTGGCTCATGCACCTGAAGTTCATTTGCAGTGGCAGGAGACCCTGGCACATCGATACACAATCCTTTTCTGACTGCCTCATATTCATTTATATTCATATTGTCCCTCCCTCCCTCCCTCTCTCTCTCTCTCATAAATAAAAATGTTTTTTAAAGTCTTTTAAAAAAATAAATTATCTAATTCAATGGCCCTCTGATTTGCTGTTGTTTGGGTTTTGGCTAGTTGGTTTTTGAGACAAAGTCTCACTCTATAGCCCAGACTGGCTCCTGACTTGGAATCTTCCTGCCTCTGCCACTCCAGGTCTGAGATTACAGGCATGTACTACAATGCCTGGTTAATTTTTTTTTAACAACTTGATTGTAAACAATATCCCATGGTAATACCCTCCCTCCCCCCTCCAGTGTTCTTTTCTAAGAGGTCCCTAAAATACCAGGATCCTGGGGCTCACTGATGTTCCCACCTGGCCTCGAGTATCAAACCATGTCACAGGACTGCATGGTGAGTCACATTTTGCCAGAACTGGATTTACCAGGACAAACTTATACCCTTGGATCTTTTGAAGATCCTTTTATATTCTTACACAATAAAAGAATATGTTTGTAAATAACAAACAATGGAATTTTCATACCTTGTGTTAAGGTTTCTTCCTGTCATTAAAAAAAGTATATATATTTTTTAAAAAGTATGTATTGCTGACAGAAAGCTGGAAAAGCTGCACTGGGAGACAGAAGTCATCAGTGGTGAAGACAGTACACGCTGCAATCCTCAAGTTTGGTCAAGCAGGCCAAAAGACTGAATGAGTACAATAGTGGCATGACTGTTATGGGGGAAACTAACTGCTCTCTAATTGGACTGGAGGCCCGCTCTATGGGAGAAAATACATGTGTGGTACTGAAAACCTAATCAAAAGCATGTAGTGGTGGAGGTCATGAGCATTAGTAATAATGCCTGCTCTTGTCTGGTTAATGCATATATTATGCTCATCAAACTGCCCCATAAGCAATTTACTTAATGTCCATACCTGTATATGAACACTACCCTCACTTTTGGTTACAGAAGCTTCTCTTTTCAGACAGTGGTGACCACTGGGATGACCCAAAAGGCACCATAGTGTAAAGAAGTGTCAGAGGAGTGTTTGGTACAGAAACATTTCCTTCATACCCTCCAAGGCTCAGGGTACACTGTGGAAGAGGTGGCAGAAAGAATGTAAGAGCCAAAGGAAGGGTAAGACTGCTTACAATTAAACTGTCCAGACAGAAACTGGCCTTGATATCCATGACCTCACAGTGCCTAGTACTACCTCCACAAGACCCTCATAATAGGAGGAAAAGATGAAAACATCAAAATAAAAGAGAGATTAATAAAAGAGGGAGAAGATATGATGAACAGTGGATTTGTGAAGGGGAAAGTGGGGAAAGGGAGGGAATTATCATAGTTTATTATTTGTAAATATGGAAGTTGTCAATACAAATACCAAAAAAAAAGAAGAAATGAATAGTTTGTCAATTAAATAAAATGCATCTAATTCATCAGACTAGCCATAATCCAAACCAGGCTGTAGGCTGAGGATCTTGTGAGAAAATATATAGTCACTACTTAAAAACAAACCATACCTTTACTTTTAAATATTGAATGGACAGGTATCAAGTAGATAGCAACTGTTTCTAAGAACCATATGTGTTTCTGAAATTATTAATACTTGTTTGAAGTTAAGCTTAGAATTTCTTCAAATTAGAACATTAAACTCATTGCTTAATTATTGTCAATTACTGGCAGTTTTAACAAAATTCAGAGAAGAATTAACTTAGAATTGGTAGGTAGAAGGAAAAAAGAAATAAGTATTACAAACAGAGTCATAAGTCACAAACTCAGATCCCTGCAGACTAACTAAGCAAGTAAAAGATGGCTTTCACCAAGGGGAGTATTAGAGAATGCTGGGGTCTGTGAACAGCAAGAAGGAACTTCCCCATCCAAAGTAGACAGAACCTCTCTGTTCCACCACACATTGTTCACACTTGGAAATGGAGCTACTAAAGCAGTCCTTTGGAACAATCAAACCCTGTATTTTTTTAAACAAAAAGAAAAGTTTGCATTATTACATGAATTCACCCAAGTACAAAACATCACAGGCAACTCAGCTCTTTGAAACTTGTGTAAACCTAATAGGCCACAGACCTCTGGCTGAGGTCAGCCCAAAAATCTCTATTCTACCACCTCTGGCTCACAGCCCTCATGGCAACTCTTCTCAGCCTTCTTCCAGCCTCCATATTTTTCCAAGCAGGTATTTCCAGTGAGTTCTAACTTACCAACTTCCATACTGCTCATGAACACTAACACTCCAGCTGGAACAGTTTATTGCCATTACGTTTCACAAGAAGTGAGAATGGATTCAGAAAATTACAGCCTAAGAAGATTCTACACAAACACCAAGTACCATGTGTTATTGCCCTCCCCATAAAGTATAAACAAAGCAGAAAAAGTGACAGATAGCTCCTCAATGATCCAGTGAACAGTACAGTTGAAGTGTGTGTGTGAAGTCAGTAGTTGTGATAAGTGTTCTTGGAGTGGCAGGGCATGGCATCTGAAGCAGAATGGTCACTGTGGGACCTTCTGCCTCAATACCTCCAGAGGAAAAGAAGCCAACTGTGGCAACCAGCACCAAGCATTTTGCAGAACATATCCATTTAAACACACAGTACCATGCAGTAGACATTCACCAGCCAACTTTGCTGATGAGAAAACAAGACCCTGAGGTTTCTTAGGTAGGGATGCCAGGATTTGATTCTACCCCTCACCCAACATAACCTTCCTCCTTCCCACCTTCCACTTTGTCTTGTCACCCCTAGGTTCCAGGCTACACATGGGTGGAAAGGGAGACCAGAGGAAAGATCCAGGGCCATGAATGCACCATCCATCAAGCTTTGCTTCCAAATCCAATTAAGGTCTTATTCCCTGGTGAATATTAGTTTTAACTGCTCAAAGTCTCAACAATTACAGAATATAAATCCTCACACAAGATGCCTTACACCACCAGTGGAAATTGTTTCCCAGAGCTTGATTCACCAACACTGGAGCTGATTTCGCACTTCACTGACCTAAGAAGCAGTGACGGCACTTTGAACTTCACTGGCAAATATTGTGCATCTATTTTCACATCAATAAAAGTGCATAAATAATGCACATTAGCCAGCACCATCTGCTGTGGGAGGCCCTATACAGGGATCACCCTTCCTTCCTCAGAAAATGAACTCCTACTGTAAAGGAAAGAAAAACACCTCAACATTTTTCCCAATATTTTTGCCAAAAGTCCAAAACTTTTCAAATTAAATTATGAGTAATCCTTCACAAAATTAAACAAATAAAAAGATGTATAGAAGCCGGGCGTAGTGGTGCACGCCTTTAATCCCAGCACTTGGGAGGCAGAAGTAGGAGGATCGCCATGAGTTCGAGGCCACCCTGAGACTACATAGTGAATTCCAGGTCAGCCTGGGCTAGAGTGAGACCCTACCTCAAAAAAAAAAAAAAAAAAAAGATGTCTAGAAACTGCCTAGATCCATTAAAAAGAGAGAGAGAAACACCCAAAGGAAAATAAGTCATGAGACTTAGGCCCGGTACCATGGTAGGTGCCTTTCACATAGGCTAATACAGAAGTTACGGCTATCTATAACATAACGTCCATCAGTCCCTAAAAAAGTAACCACAAAATAACATATCTGCAAACAAATATGTTGTCAGCGAACTCTCTTACAGAACAGGATTAGCACAGGAATAAATTTCAGCCTCAAATAAAAGTTAACCAAGACCTCTCAGCAACTGGGATGTGTGTGACTTAGGATACTTTTCCTCAAAAGAAGGAAGCTAAGTTTGCTTGTCTCCAAACGCCGTCAAGAACTGGAATCATCCTGGGCACGGTGGTACATGCTTCTAATCCCAGCACCAGGAATGCTGAGGCAGGAGGATTGCTGAGAGTTCAAGGCCTGCCTGCTCTACATACTGAGATCCAGGGCAGGCTGGGAAACACAGCATAGCATGATGAGAACGTTTCTCAACAACAAAAATGTGGGGGAATGGGAGGGTAGCTCACTGGTAAAGTACTAGCATAGCATGCCCAAGGTCCTGGGGTTAATCCCCAGAACCACAAAACAAAGAAAAAACAAATAAACAAAATGATAATAAATAGATACACCTTCTTCAGCTGCTGGTCTAATCAGCGAATCCTGCTGTTTGGAGAGTCCCAGTTCTTGCAAGGAGGAGAAACATGAATCCTTTCTGGAGACTCACACTAAGAAGTTGCCCACGTAAAACTACAAAAATGGAGTGCTTCACCAGAAAGCGGGTCACACGGAAATAAAGAACCACCAGGGAAAGGCCGGCCGACGGAAAAGCAGCCCCGCCCTGGGCCCCTGACGCCTTCCTGGGCCTTCCGCGGGCCGCTGGGACCCCAGGGAGGGCGCCCGCCGCCCCGGACGCGGAGGCGGAGGCGGACGCGGACGCGGGGAAGCCCGGGCGGGCCGCACTTACTCCAGCTTCTTGAAGCGCTCGCGGCCGGCCGCCACGTACTTGCCGCCCGCGTGCAGCGCGTCCAGCTCGCGCACGGGGTGGCCGCGCGTGGGCGTGTAGAGCCGCCGCACGCCGAAGGGCACGTCCACCTGCTCGGTCAGCTGCTCCAGCAGCGCCTCGAAGTTGGCCACGCGGCGCCGCGAGAACACGAACTTGCGGCCCACGAAGAACTGGTCCCCGTTGCGGTACACCAGGATGGTCTTGGCGGGCGTGGTGTCCACCAGCGCGTAGGGCCCGCGCGTACCCATGGCCGCTGCTCGCTCGGCTGGCTCGCGGGCAGTCACCTCGGGCTGGCGGCGCGGGTGTGACGCGCCCCGCGGGCGATTGTGACCACCAGGGGACCCGCACACGGTGAGGGACGGGCAGGCGCGGGACCAGGGCGGCGGAGAGGGCCCGGGGACGAGTGAGGAGACCCTAGGAAGCCAGGACAGATGAGAGGCGCCTAGAACGGAGAAAGATGAGGGCGGAAACACCCGGGGCAGGTGAGTAGGCCAGCAGGTATCCCGGGCAAGTGGCTGGCAGACAGAACTTTGAGGGAGAGCTTGCAGAGAGACCTCGGCCCAGGTGGAGAGGGTGGCAGAGAAATAGGACCAAAAAGGGCTGTAATCCGTGAGGTGGCAGAGCTCAGGGAGGAAGACAGAAGTTGCAGAAATGACTGCCCACCATGCCACTGTGGAAGCTAGGGGTCAGGACCATCAGACCTCCAGCTGGGTGGGTGCTGACAACTGCATAAGCCTCTGAACTTTGTTTCTTTTGTCGGCTCGGTCCACATGGCCACAGGCCTCCACTATCACAACCAGTAATTTGTCTGGAGCTATCTATATGAGATCTATATGATCACTAGCTACTACTGCAGGGTATCCCAAAGGCATAATATTCAGAATGAGTCCTCATTTGTGGAAGAATGATGAGGGAAGAGTCTTGGTCAGAGGGGATGGACAATTCTACAAATATGCTTTCCCAGTGGATTTTTTTTTTTGCAATATTTTATTTACCTATTTATTTGAGAAACAGGCAGGTAGAGAATGGGCACACCAGGGCCTCTAGCCACTACAAATGAACTCCAGACCCATGCACCACCTTGTGCATCTGGCTTACATGAGTACTTGGGAATCAAACCAGGCTAGCACCTTAACTACTGAGCCATCTCTCCAGCCACCACTTTCCCAAAAGTTTTGACGGGCCCAAACAAACTCTCAAAGATCACGGGCTCCACACACATAAGCTAAAGAAAATTACTATTGTAAAATAACAGTGACTTAATGTTTTTTCAAAAAAGTAATTCCTCAGGACACCAGCCACCACGCAAGGATATGGCCAGTTTTTAGGGTAGCAACATGAGTCAGAGACCAGTTGGTGGAATGACTTTATTGAACCACTAGGTGTTCATAACACTGAAGACATGAGTCCACGATTGCTGCCAGGTAGACATGTTGTTAAGTGTGGGATTAAAGGTTCGTCTTGAAGCCTGTCTTAACCGAGAACTTCAGCATGGGCTTCTCCCGGGGCCGTAGCAAGCAGATGGAGCTGGGGAAGCCCTTTAGCCGGAGGCGGCTCACACCCCCATCAGGAATGATGGTGAGTCTCGCATGCGTGATGACATCTTGCAGCTCCAAGGTTAGACTGTCCAACAAATGATTTTGGTTGGGAGATAGCTGGAAGACAAGTAGGTGTAAGGTCCTTTTTAGCCATGCAAACATGGATCATAGAGTATATCTGCCTTTTGTGAATGTGTACAGATGTGGCTTTTAAAGTGTAATCATTTTACTGTTAAACTTAGCAGCGATTGAAATGTTTCCCAATACTGCAAAACTGAACTTGAGAAGTTAGGCCTGGGGCAAAGACCTGTAATCCCAACTGCTCAGGAGGCTGAGAAAGAAGAATCACAAGTCCAAGGCCAGCCTGGGCAAATTATCAAGACTCTCTCAAAAAGTTGAAAGAGGACCAGGGATATAGATCAGTAGTAGGATACCATCTAGCATATATGAAGCCCTGAGTTCACTCCCCAGTTCTGAAATTTAAAAAGTTAACTCCAAGCTGGAGAGATGGCTTAGCGGTTAAGCACTTGCCTGTGAAGCCTAAGGACCCCAGTTTAAGGCTCAATTCCCCAGGACCCACGTTAGCCAGATGCACAAGGGGGCGCACGCATCTGGAGTTCGTTTGCAGTGGCTGGAGGCCCTGGCACGCCCATTCTCTCTCTCTCTCTGCCTCTTTATCTGTCTGTCGCTATCAAATAAATGCATAAAAATAAACTAAAAAAATTTAAAAAGTTAACTTCATGGGCTGGAGAAATGGCTTGGCAGTTAAGTCGCTTGCATGTGAAGCCCAAGAACCCAGGTTCAGCACCATAGTACCCACGTAAACCAGATGCACAAAGGGGCACATGCATCTGGAGTTTGTTTGCAGTGGCTAGAGGCCCTGGCATGCCCCTTCTCTCCCTCTCTCTGTCTCTTTCTCTTTTAAATAAATAAAATATTTTTTTAAAGTAAACTTGAAAACAGCACTCACTGTGGGCTTGTCCTCTCTCTGTACCCCACAAACCTTGGTAGTGGGAAGCAGTGGCTTCCACTTATGGGCCGGCAGAATCCACTTATGCTTGATCATATCTTCCTCTTCCTGAGTAGTCAAGATGCACCCATCCACTTTGCAGCTGTCAGGAGAATTACCTATTGAGCAAATACAGACTTGAGCACAGAGCACCTCAGCACAGCTTAGCTTATGAGATCAAAACCCAGAAAGAATAAGCCATCTGGGATGAAGTTGGACTGCCTCAGGAAGGAGAAGTATGTGTACTGTTAGAGGAATATGAACAGCTGGCTGTGTGCTAGTGAGCTGGCTAACATATTTGGCTAGTATTCTAACTTTGAAAGCTGGAGGTGTTTGATAAATTTTGTGGGCTGCAATTCAAACTGCTTGCATACCACCATGTAGCACCTCTAAAATTATGATGAAACTGGGAAATGCTTTCTTTAGGGTGTCATATTGTAATGTGGCAATAAAAACAAAAACTCTTAGCTGGGCATGGTGGCTCATAACTATATTCCCAAAACTCTCAGTACTCATAAGGATGAGGTAGGAAGATTACCATGTATTCAAGTTAGCCTGTACTACTAGAGAGTTCCAGATCAGTCCGGGCTAGAGTAGACCTGCCTCAAAAAAAAAAAAGATGGCATCCGACTAACACACCGCACCTCCCCAGGAAGGAAAGGCAAGGCATTAAGGGTTCACTGGGTCTTTTAGGGAAGAGCAATCTCTGATAGAGCACCAGTGAGAGGGAAGGAATCAGCTGATTCCTTCACTCTTGGGTAGTCCACCAGACCCCAATCCCGCCAAGCACCCTCCCTAGCCATAGTCCCAGCCTCAGGATACTCCCACACTTACTGCAGGAAAGGGGACCCAGGCCAGCATAGTTCCACTTGCCACGCTGCGCAGGACTGATCGCCCAGCTACCCCTGCCCACCGGCCAATGCGAGCTCAGGCCCGATCTGTCCGTCTGCCCACCACGCATGCACAGGCAAGCTCATCCTGCTCTGCCCATCTCCTGCAAGTGCAAGCTCAGGCACATTCCACCTGCCTACACAAGATTAGGCCTGCTCTGCCTGTCCACCTCCCGTGCAAGCTTGGGCCTGCTCCGTCCATCCGCCTGTGCCAGCTCAGGCCAATCCCCTGTCTGCCCGCTGTGCGAGTGAGCTCAGGCCAATCTGCCCACCCACATATGAGCTCAGGACCACTCTCCCCATCCACTTATCAGAGTGCAAGCTAAGGTCCACTCTCCTGAAGAGGCATCACTTCCCCCACCAATTGAGACCACAGTCCTACTCTCCCTGCCCTTACACTGTGATGGGCAGACCATAGCGCAAAAGAAATAACATGAAAAATCAAATGCAAGTAAGTCCAATAAGATCGCAAAGTACTACGATGGATGTATCTAATCAAAACATAGAAGAGACATTAGGATCAGAACACTAAACTGCAGCTATAAGCAATGCAACCCTGACCAAGCTTCTGGTAGAACTTCCAGAAAAGCAACAAAGGACTGATAATCATGTGGATGCTGCCATCACTAGACTAGACCTAATAGATAAGAAAATGGAAGGAGTTCAAAGACAGTTAAGAGATATGAAGGAGAGTGAAAAAGAAGAGGACCTCAAAAATCAGCTGGTGGGGCCGGGCCAAAAAAAAAAAAAAAAAATCAGTTGGTGATGCTATATTAAGACCTAAAGAAATGCAAGGATGAATTCCAAGAAGCATTAAAAAAATCAGAAAATGATGTAAAAAGGTAACATGACAGAGGGTTGGAAACTATGCATAGAAAAGTAATAGAAAATGCAAACCTAATTGAACAAGCCCAAAACTCTTCAGAAGCTCTCAAGAATAGAATCAGCTATGCAGAGGATAGAAGCTCAGATCTGGAACACTAAACAGAAAAAACAGTTCAAGAATTCAAAAGTTTCAGTAAGTTCAAAATTTTCTGTGAACAAAACATGCAGGAATTATGGGATACCCTTAAACATCCTAACATTCAGATCATGGGAATACCAGAAAAGGAAGAAATTGAGACCAAGAGCATGGAGAATTTATTTAACGAAATAACCAAAGAAAACTTTCCCACTCTCTCAAAAGAAAGGCCCATCAAGATACAGGAAGCTAACAGAACTCCAAACAGATTAGACAAAAGGAAAAACTCTCCAAGACATATTATCATAAAGACTCCAAACATTGACAACAAAGAGAAAGTCCTAAAAGCAGCTAGAGAAAAACAGCATATCACTTTTAAAGGTAACCCCATCAGAATTACTTCAGACTACTCAATAGAAACCCAAAAAGCCAGAAGGGCCTAGAATGGAACACTGCAAAGTCTAAGAACCTATGGCTTCCAACCCAAACTACTCTATCCAGCAAAAGTATCCCTCATAATAAAAGTGAAAGAAAACACTTCCATAACAAAACTCAACTTTACAACTATATGAACACAAAACCAAACATACAGAGTATTTCAGTAAATTTTCTACACAGAAGAATCAAAGAATCAACCTTATGTACCTACAAGAAGCAGATCACAATAACCTAACTCAGAAAAGGCACAAAAAACTTTAAAGTCCATGAAAACACCAAACCACATAAACCAACATAATATGGCAGGGATCAAATCAAACCTCACAGTCATTACACTGAATATCAATGGCCTTAATTCACCCATCAAGAGACACAAGCTAACAGGATGGATCATAAAATTAGACCCCTCAATCTGTTGGCTTCAAGAAACCCATCTCACCACTAAAGACAGACATATCCTCAGGGTAAAAGGGTGGAAAACAATATTCCAAACAAATGGGAATAAGAAACAAGCAGGCGTATCTAAACTAATATTGGATAAAATACACTTCAAACCAAAAATAATCCAAAAAGACAAGGCCACTTCCTACTTATCAAGGGAATGATCCATCAAGAGGACATCACAATCATAAATCTTTATGCACCAAACACAGAGGCACCACAGTTTATAAAACAAAACCTACTTGACAATGAAGCAGAAATAACCACCATCATCATCATACTTGGGTGCTTCAATATGCCATTATCAGTAATAGATCATCCAAACAGAAACTTGACAGGGAAGCAAGAGAGCTCAACAAAACCATAGCTCACTTACACCTAATGGACACCTACAGAATATTTCGTCCCAGATCCACAGACTACACATTCTTCTCATGGAACATTCTCTAAAATAGATCTTATACTGTGTCACAAAGGCTGCCTCCATATATTTAGGAAGATTAACATAATTCCCTGCATGATATCAGATCACAATGCTATATTGCTAAAAATTAACAACAAGAGACCCACCAAACCCTAGAAACTGAAAAGCACACTTTTAAACAATAAATAGGAAATGGATTAAATAAAAAATGAAATTTGTGAAATTTCTAGAAAATTAGTGACAATGAGAACACTTTGTACCAAAACTTATGGGACACAATGAAGACAGTCCTCAGGAAAATTCATAGCACTAGATGCCTTCATAACAAAGACAGGTCCCAAATCAACAAGATTGACAAACCCCTGGCCAATGTGATCAAGCACAAAAAAAGAGATGCTTCAAATTTACAAAATTAGAAATGAAGAAGGGGAGGTCACAACAGACATAAATGAAATTGGGAGAATCATCAGGATTTATTTCAAAAAAAAAAAAAAAAACTCTACTCCACAAAACTGGATAATGTGGAGGAGATGGATAAATTCCTGGATGCATACCATCTATCAAAGCTAAACTCAGAGCAGATTAATCACCTCAATGAACCCATCACACTCATGGAGATTGAAAAAGTAATTTTAAAAAACCTCCCCAAAAAGAAGAGTTCAGGACCAGATGGCTTCTCAGCTGAATTCTACCAAACCTTCATGGAAGAACTGAAACCAGTCTTTCTCAAGCTGTGCCACACAACTGGAGAAAGCTCCCCAACTCCTTCTATGAAGCTAGTATCACCCTAATTCCAAAACCAGGCAGAGATGCCACAAGAAAAGAAAACTACCAGCCTATTTCCCTAATGAACTTAATCCTGAACAAAATCCTCGCAAAGTGAATCCAACAACATATCAAAAGCATTATCCACCTTGATAAAGTGGGATTCATCCCAGGAACACAGGGATGGCTCAACATAAGGAAAGCAATATGGAGACTCCTTAAAAAGCTGACTACAGAGTTACCAACAGACCCAGTTATTCTCTTAGCATTTACCCTAAAACCTCCAAGCTTCAGTCCAGAGAAATTTCCTAAACCATGTTTATAGCTGCTCAATTTGTAATAGCAAATAGCTGGAATCAACCTAGATGTCCATCACTAGATGAATGAATAACTAAGATGTGGTATATCTACAAGATGGAATTCTCCAAAGCAGTAAGCAAAAATGACACAATGAAATTTGAAGAAAAATGGTCAAACCTGGAACAGATCATTTTCAGTGAACTCACCCAATCACAGAAAGATAATCACCACATAGTCTCACTCATCTACAGCACCTAACCTGAATCTACCTGAGATACTAACCTAGCAAGCATCTTAAGGACTGGACAACAGGGTGGGTGGGGAGGAAGGGGAGGGAAAGGTAGGGGTGGAGGACACAAATCTGGACCCAAATGGCAATGGTACCATAACATTCTACATCCTAAAAGACAGACCAAATGGTTGAGCCTTCACCAGGCCCTTAGGTGGAACACCTGAGTCACAAGACCCTACAGAGCGTATGATGAAGACTGACCTTAATCTTCTACTGCTTCTCTCCCCCCCCCCCCACTTCTCTCTAACACTTTTATATTACTTATCTTTTTCTTCCTTCTCTTCATGGGCACTGACCTATAACTCCTGTAACTGCAGGTGGCTATCATCCACAATGAGCTTTTGATCAGAAAGACCTACAAAGTTTCCTAAAAGAATGACAGATTTTTGTCAGAGTACTTGATGACCCACCCAAGGTTAGTGGTAAGACCCTACTGCTGAAGACATCATATGCAGTTGACACATAACATGGAGTGACATGGCTGGAAGCTGGAAGAGAGTCAGTTCCCAGATAGTGAGCGTGTCTAGTGCCAGAAGGTGCTACGTGGGCAAATGGGGGAAAATGACCAATATCTGTCCAAACAACTCATGATCTAACCTACTTAACAGCAAGTAACCTGTCGTGATGCTCACACAAATGCAGTAGTGGTGCACAGCCATGGTGGGAAACCAACTGCTCTTGATTTGGCTAACTGATCCAGTCAGTGGAACAGAACCCATAGCTGAAGCTGGGAAACAAGTCAGAATCAGATCCAAAAATGAACCCTCTCTCCATTATCAAGTTCCCACTAATTGTGGGCTACAAGAAGGCCTACACCTATTAACTTCTCTCTAAAAAAATAATGGTTACCCCATTTATCTGGGGCTAACTTTACTCTCTGTCAAAGAATCTGCTTCTCTTTTTTAGATAGACACAGATCCTAAGGAGAGAACCACCCCATCACACCTCAAAAAGGGCCCCAGATGAAACTAAGAATAATTGGCAAAACAAGCTAGTATGATGTTTTATTGGTGAACTGGGTACCAGCACAAGGGTGAAGGAGATTGACACAGACTACAATCAACTCCCACCACATCAGATATCCAGAGACACAGAAGCCCCCAAGACCTAATCACTGAAGCAAACCTAAAATGAATCCAACATGGCTCAGAGAAATTTGCAGAAGAGGGGGCAGAAAGAATGTCAGAGCCACATATTGGATCATGATACACAGAGACATTTCCTCCTACCCATAACTGATGGCTAACCCACAATGCATGACCCATATACCCCATCAAGGAGGGGCCAGGTGGAGGGGGAAGTACAGGGAAGAGGCTAACAATGGTACCAACTTGACTGTATTCACTGAGTACAAAACTAATTTTATACACACACACACACACATACACACACACACACACACACACACACACACACACACACACACACACATATATATATATAAAATAAATAAAAGGAAAACAAAAGCCCTGAGCCACAGTAATGAATGCAAAGTCCCAAACATGCCATACCCCAGAATTTCTGAGTTGTCTCCTGGTGAAAGAATACAGCCCTGAGTTTCTTTCCTTTCTGCACAGGGGAGTAAAAGTACTATAGCAGACATGTTCCATGGTCTTGTGAGGAAAATTCTAAGACTGAAGGACCAGTGAGGAGTTATAATCCAAGACTCAGTCACAAAAGCTCATCACTGCCAGTATGCCCTCTTTGTGGCTCATGTTCTGTGACAGTGGCTTCTCACAAGTGGCTGAACATGCTCTGAGTTGTGTGCGAATTCAGGGATGCAGGAAATGATCATTAGAGCTGCCATTTCTGTGTGTGTGTGCATGCATGCATTTCCTAAGTTCTGCATACTCAATGTGAGTGAACCTAATTTAGTACATCATTGATAATTGTGGATACCTGCATGCTCCTTCATTCCCAAGATAGCTATCATACTGTTCCAGAGATCTTCCTACCTTAATGTGGCTTGGAGTGATAGCTGAGCAGATTTTACTGCTTGTTGTCAGCTGTTGACTAAACTACCCTTGGTGAAAATAGGTTATTTGTACCGGTCATGAAGAAAACTAAAGATGCCACTGAAATGCAGGCATACACAAACATCAAATAATAATTTTAAAAAGACATTCATAGTTGGTGTTTTATAGGAATGTTGAGATGAGCTAAGCCATGCAGAAAAGTGAAAACAAAAGTAAGCCAAAGTTAGTAGGTCTCTTAAAAATCATCTGTACCCACTAAGCTACAGTAAGTAAATCTGGCCTTCATTTTATAAGATGCTGTAACATAATAACTAAAGTCCTAATGATTTGGAAAACCAGCCATCCAGGGCCAGAGAGATGGCTCCATGATTTAGAGAGCACTTGCTGTGCAAGCCTAAGGAGGCTTGAGAGGCCTCTCAGATTTGATACCCGAGACCAACATAAACAGCTAGGTATGGCCACAGGTGTCTTTAATCCCAATTCTATGAGGAGCAGAGACTCAAGAATCACAGGAACTCATGGGGAAAATAATGATGAGCTCTGAGATCAGCAAGAGATTGAGGCTTAAAAAAAAGAATGGGCAGGTGTCTGCAGAGATCCAGAGGCTCCTAAAAGCCCACCACCAAAGTAGACTTAAAACACACCCAACTTGGCTCAGGGAATTTTGCATAAGAGGGGGTGGAAATATTATTAGAGCCACAAGTTGGGATATTTTGCACAGAGACATTGCCTGTCCCCAATAACTGACTGCTACTCCCACAATGTGTAACCCACAGGGAAAACCAACCCCACTGAGGAGGGCCCCCAGCAGAATAGGGGCAGGGACAAGGGAAAGGATGGTCCCAACACATGGTGTATTCATTCTTAGTATGTTCATAACTAATTTAAAAAAAAAAAGAATGGACAGAAGAGTGACAGAGCAAGACACCCAACATTCTGTTCCAGCCACCACAGGCGAGTACATGGGTACATACACATGTGCACATTCACACACACACATGAACACACTCTCACAAGCAAAACAAAAGCTACCAAAATAATAAATATAAACTGCCACCATCCATTAGAGACAGCTAAGCAATTGAAAATATCTAGTCCAATACTTATGTCCCACAATGATTATACAATGTCACTCAACATAATAAACTATGTTATATTTCCTAAGAAATAAGATCAAGAATAAATGGGCTGCTTTTCCAGCTTGTCTTACTACTGGAAGTAAACTGGAGAAGAAATAGTCATCCACCCAGTTAGTGTGCTCAGGCTATTCCCGTAACAAGAGGCTTCCCTGCTTTTTGTCACAGGCTCTTTGCACATTGGATGCAGAACCTCCGAGCAACCTGGATTCTTGGATAACCTTCAAAGCCACTCATTCCAACCCTAGCCTTCATAAACAGGGCACTGGACTGCAGCATTAAGGTAACCTGCTCAAAACTACACTGCTGAGAGGAAAAAAAGAAAAAGAAAAAAAAAAAAAAAAACAAGATCCCCAGCCCTGCTCCCACAGAACGCATTATCTGTACAGTGAACACACCACCTGGACAGTTCTTCCTGTGGCTTGACACTTACCTTTAAAGTATTTGGTATCAATTTCAATTTGAGTTATGACTCCAGGATGTGCCAGTCGGAACAGTGCCCACTCACAGCCTGGGACCTGGAGGATGCCATTCTCATCATTCTGGAATTTAAAAATAAGAATAAATAAGCAGGAGAGATGGCTCAGTAGTTAAAGGTGTTTGCTTGAAAAACCTGACGGTCCAGATCCCAGTACCCACATAAATCCAGATGCACAAAGTGACACATGCATCTGGAGTTCATTTGCAGTGGCAAGAGGCCCTAGCATACCCATTCTTTTTCTTTTTTTCTTCTCTCTCTCTCTCTCCCTCTTTCCCTCTCTCCCTCTCCCTCTCCCTCTCCCTCCCTCCCTCCCTCTCTCTCTCTCTCTCTCTCTCTCTCTCTCTCTCTCTCTCTCGATAAATAAAACTATAAAATAATAAGAATAAAAGGTACACCAACGCAGATTCAGGAAAGCCATCCTAAACATCAGCAGGTGAAGGAGATTGACATTTCATTTTATGCTCTTTTATGTCTTACAAAAACGATATGCTGGCATATGCTATAATCTCAGCACTGGGGAGGTGGAGGCAGGAGGATCAGGAGTTCAAGATCATTTAGTGTGTTTGAGGACAGCTTGGGCTACTTGAGGCCTTACCTCAAATATTTTTTTATGATCTAATTAATATGTGATTCTTTTGTTTGTAAATTGTGCCTTTGCTCTTAACCCTTTAATTCTTTGTTCTGCGTTCTGATTTCATTGGGTACTTGATAAATTTCTATAAATTCCTAATATAATTTCTTTTGTCAATTATAAGTCTATGCAGAATGATGTAGACAAAAATATCTTGGGCTGGAGAGATGGCTTAGCAGTTAAGGTGCTTGATGGGAAAGCCTAAGGATCCATGTTCAACTCTCTGTCCCACGTAAGCCAGACACACAAGGTGATGTAAGCATGCAAGGTCACACATGAGCTCAAGGTGGTACACGTGTCTAGAGGCCCTGGCATGCCAATTCATCCCCTCCCCACCTCTCTCATTTAAAAAAAAAATTAAAAAAGATCTTTATTCACAGATCCTCTAATCAGTTTGTTTGGCCTTCCAAAGCAAGCATCTTCCTGATCACCGTCTCTTCTGACAGCCTGTCTTCCAATCTTGGTTTGCAGGCAGGAGAGTATCTATTTACACCTGGAAGGACTGTGACAAGAGGTCAAAGCTATGAGTGGGTCTAGCAACTGCCTTTTAGTGGAATTTGCAAGCTAAATATGGTTTTGCTTTGGTCTTCTTATCTCCAGTTAGTTACTGGACAAACTGAACAGCTGAGTTGACTCTTGCAGCATCTGTCAGCCTAGGAAACATCTTAAAGCATACCAAACTGTTGTTTTCTCCAGATCTACCAACATTATTCATAGAGTTGAATCATAAACCATAGATTCTTTTGTTTATTAAAGAAATAAAATATTCCAAAACTTTTATTGTTTTCATTTTGGTTTTTATGGACAATTTTTACACACATGTATATTTTGATCATAATCTCCTCATTATCTTCTCTTGACCTTCCCATCCCCTTTCCTCTGAACCCCAACCCAACTAATCTCTCTTCTATTCTGATGTATTTTTTTTTCTTGTGTATTTGTGCAACATATTGAGTTTACTTAAGGTTTGCCTGCATGAGCATGGGTGGGGATTTACTTACCAGAGCACATGTAACTTACAGGGTGTTCTGTATCCCAGACTGGCCCAAAACGCACTGTGTAGTTGTAATAGCTTGACTATAAATGCCCTCCTCCCTGCCCCATAGCCTCATGTATTTGAATACTTACTCCCAGCTGGTGGTGCTGTTCTGGAAGATGATGGAACCTTTAAGAAGCAGAGTTTTTCTGCAGGAAGTAAGTCACTTGGGGCAAGTCTTGAAGTGTTATAGTCCAGCCCTACTTGCCATTCTCTTGCTCTCTAATTCCTCCCTGATGTTGTGATAATGTGATGCCTGCTTCCTTGCTCCTGCCGTCTGTTTCCCATCATGATAGAATCTGTCCTCTGAATTGTAAGCCAGAATGAACCCTTTCCTTCCTCAGTTGCTTCTGGTTGGGTACTTTGTCCCAGCAATGAGAAAATGACTAATACAATAGTTAAGGATGACCTTGAACTCTAACCTCCACCACCCTAGTGCTGGGATTATAGGCATTTAACACTATGCCCAGCTCAGGAGGTTTCTTAATGAAGTGAAAATTTCTTTGATGTGAAATGAAATAAGTGTTTTAAAAACACATTGTAGAAAAATGTAAAACCACAGTCGTTTCTAGTCTTACTTGTAACACTGGGGGCCTGTCCAGCCTTCTTGCAGTTTCCCAGCCATCTGCCATGGACTTGGGCTTGCCAACACCTACCAGAGATAATTGGGGTTAATGGTGTCAGCTGTGATTTAATTTCAGTGCAGGAATGAGTGTCTGGTGTCATTAAATTTCACACCTATATTCATGAGCCTTACTACACAAATTATTTTCAGTACAAGTGATACTTCAGAGAATTTACAGCCACAGAGTTGGCAAACTTTCATCTTATAGCATCTTCTCAGGCCAGAGTTTAGGAAGGACCACAGTTAGTACTAGCCTACTCCATGTCATAAAGACATCGAATTATACCCATGGACAGCTAGCTCATCTTTATGCCATACTTCAAAGAGACCCCTCCTCTGGTATTATTTTGGTCATATCAAGAATTCAGTGCTGGTGCCCACACCTCTTCATGATGCCCAGCTCCTGGGACAACCTCTTACCTATTATATTATTTGGGTGTCCAAAATGTGCATTACTAAATCCCACACAAACACCCCCAGATGCGATGGCCACCAAATCTACAGGCTCTGAGGAGTCCATTGCAGCCCAGTCCCTCTGTCCAGTGCCATAAACTCTAAGGCGTGCGATACCACCATCT
This sequence comes from Jaculus jaculus, assembly GCF_020740685.1. Taxonomy (NCBI): domain Eukaryota; kingdom Metazoa; phylum Chordata; class Mammalia; order Rodentia; family Dipodidae; genus Jaculus; species Jaculus jaculus. The sequence continues at coordinate 59,169,839 of NC_059103.1, read as the reverse complement.
GTAAAAAGAAAGGAGTCCTAGTGACTGTTTGAAGGGTGGATGCTGGGGTGTCATGATCCCTGGTCCACTTGCCTGATCCAATCTCCTCTGCTGCGGGGCACCCCACACCTACCAAGTTGTATTCCTTAAACACAGCACACCCACTGCCCAGGCCCCTGCCCTTACACAGCCTTATACTTCAAGACATTGTCATTCTTGACTCTCACCTCATGGTTCCAGAAAGGTCTTCCCTCACCATCAGAGCTCCTCACCTGACCTCCAAGGTCAATTTTATATAGCCCTGCTTCTTTGCTTCATAGCTGTAATCACAGTCTAAAGCTAACTTTTTTAAATTATTTTACAGAGGAAGACAAAGAATGGGTGTGCCAGGGCCTCCAGCCACTGCAAACGAACTCCAGATGCATGTGCCCCCTTATAAATCTGGCTTACGTGGGTCCTGGGGAATTGAACCTGGGTCCTTTGGCTTTGCAGGCAAATGCCTTAACTGCTAAGCTATCTCTACAGCCCTAAAGCTACCTTTTTGTTTTATTTTTTTCTATTTTATTGAGAATTTTAATACATTAACATGCTGTAATTGGATCATAATCCCCTTCTAGCACCTCATTAGTCCCCTTCCCACCCCAATCCCAGTGAACCCACTCCTCTTTCAATGTAGTCCCCATTCTATTTTGATATCTTTTTTTTTCTTCCCTCCTCCATCATGTATGAAAAACTTAATCAAGATGCTGAAAACAAGAGACTGTTAACTCTATCACACCCTCCCAAGTTTCATGGAACATTGTGAAAAAGAGGACATAAAGTCAGGTGTGGTGGCAACGCCTTTAATCCCAGCACTTAGGAGGCAGAAGTAGGAGGATCATCATGAAGTTCAAGGCCACTCTAAGACTACATAGTGAATTCCAAGTCAGCCTGGGCTAGAGTGAGACAGTACTTCGAAAAAGATGACAGATGAGGTGAGGGAGACATGAGAATAGAAGAATGGGGAAGAGGAGTGCTTTGCAATACTGTCTTCCAAACACAAAGTAGTCATGACACTCATGACCTCACAGTGGCTGATGCTGCCTACTTAGGATTTGCATAATGGGGAGGGGGCAGTGATTACATCAAAATAGAAGAGAGGCTACTTGGAAAGAAGGGATTCAGTGGAGGAGATTTGGAGAGGGGAAGGGAGATTGGTGGGTGTTGATTAGGATCATGACATATTATCTATGTGCTGAGATTGTTAATTTAAAAAACTAAAAAGGCCATGCACAAGAATTAAGTCCAAATGGATTAAAGACCTTAACATCAGACCTGAAACTCTGAAACTGCTAGAGAAAAAAGTAGGGGAAACCCTTCAACATATTGGTCTTGGCAAAGACTTTCTGAATACAACCCCAATTGCTCAGGCAATAAAACCACAGATTAATCACTGGGACCTCATGAAATTACAAAGATTTTGCACTGCAAAGGACACAGTGAAAAAAGCAAAGAGGCAACCCACAGAATGGGAAAAAATCTTCGCCAGCTATATATCTGATAGAGGATTAATATCTAGGATATACAAAGAACTCAAAAAGTTAAATAATAAGGAAGCATACAAGCCAATCAAAAAATGGGCTATGGAGCTAAATAGAGAGTTCTCAAAGGAAGAAATACGAATGGCATATAAGCATCTAAAAAATGTTCTACGTCACTAGTCATCAGGGAAATGCAGATTAAAACTACATTGAGATTCCATCTCACTCCTGTGAGATTGGCTACCATCATGAAAACAAATGATCATAAATGTTGGCGGGGATGTGGAAAAAAAGGAACCCTTCTACACTGCTGGTGGGAATGCAATCTGGTCCAGCCATTGTGGAAAACAGTGTGGAGGTTCCTAAAACAGCTAAAGATTGATCTACCATATGACCCAGCTATAGCACTCCTAGGCATATATCCAAAGGACTCATCTCATTTCCTTAGACATACATGCGCAACCATGTTTATTGCTGCTCAATTTATAATAGCTGAGAAATGGAACCAGCCTAGATATCCCTCAACAGATGAATGGATAATGAAGATGTGGCACATTTATACCATGGAGTTCTACTCAGTGGTAAAGAAAAATGAAGTTATGAAATTTGCAGAAAAATGGATGGACCTGGAAAGTATTATACTAAGTGAGGTAACCCAGGCCCAGAAAGCCAAGCGCCACATGTTCTCTCTCATATGTGGATCCTAGCTACAGATGATTGGGCTTCTGCGTGAGAATGAAAATACTTAGTAGCATAAGCCAGTAAGGTAAAAAGGAGACATAAAGGGTAAAGAAAGGAAGGGAGGAGAATACTTAATAGGTTGATATTGTATATATGTAATTACAATGATTGTAACGGGGAGGTAATATGATGGAGAATGGAATTTCAAATGGGAAAGTGTGGGGGTGGGGAGGGAGGGAATTACCATGGGATATATTTTATAATCATGGAAAATGTTAATAAAATTTTTAATTAAAAAAAATAAATAAATAACTAAAAAGTATAATAATGGGGCTACAAGAGAAGAGAAGCAGGTTCACTGGAATTGAAGTGACAGAGAAAGTAACTAACGAAGGTAACAGGAGGATATTATGATCAAATTACAGTATGTTCATGTATTAAATTTCTCAAAAAAAAAAAATTAGGGCTAGAGAAATAGCTTAGTGTTTAAGGCACTTGTCTGCAAAGCCAAAGAACCCAGGTTCAACTCCCCAGGACCCACATAAGCCAGATGCACAAGAGGGCGCATGCATCTGGAGTTCCTTTGCAGTGGCTGGAGGCCCTGGCACATACATTCTCTCCCTTTCTCTCTCTCTCTCTCTCTTCCCACCTGCCTATTTCTGTATCTCTCTCAAATAAAAATAAGTAAAGTTAAAAAAAACTTTTGGGGCTGGAGGGATGGCTTAGAAGTTAAGGCATTTGCCTGCAAAGCCAAAGGACCCAGGTTGGATTCCCCAGGACCCAGATTAGCCAGATGCACAAGGGGGCACAGGTGTCTGGAGTTCATTTGCAGTGACTGGAGACCCTGACGTGCCCATTCTCTCACTCTCTCTCTCTCTCTCTCTTTCTCTGTCAAATAAATAAATGAAATATTTTTTTAAAAAAACATTTGGTGTCCAAAATGTGTGTTCCTATCTCCCACATAGACTCATGCTGCATTGCTCAATAATGCAATTGAGATAACACTTGCAAAACCAAATCCCTGAAAAAGTAAGTCCACATCTATCTAGATTGGATTCTCACAGAGCCTCTCCATTTGTCTAAAAGGAACTTTCTAGAAGGTAAAAGCCAAGGTTTTGTGCATAGAAGCTCAAAATTATTTAATAGGAGCCCAGCATGGTAGTGCATGCCTTTAATCCCAGCACTGGGGAGGCAGAGGTAGGAGAATGGCTATGAGTCCAAGGCCACCCTCAGACTACAGAATGAATTCCAGGTCAGCCTGGGCTATAGTGAGACCCTACCTTGAAAAATCAAAGAAAAAAAAATCAGAGTAGTCTACTAAAACTAAACCATATGTATTTTATAAGAGAACTGATGAAACTAACATGAAAATATATCTGGTAGCCAGGCATGGTGGTACATGCCTTTAATCCCATTACTTGGGAGGCAGGTAGGAGGATCACCATGAGTTTGAGGCCACCCTGAAACTACACAGTGAATCCCAAGTCAGCCTGGGCTAGAGTGAGACTCTACCTTAAAAAAAAAAAAATTAAAATACATCTGGTAAAACAGTGGACATCTTGCTAGTCTCAATCTATAAAACCAGGTACTGTTGGCATAAAATCCTACAAAGACACAATGTGAGTAATTTGGCAAGAGATGGACCAGGAAGTTAAAAACATTGTTCTGGTATATCAGGTACTGTGCTATTTTTTTATTTATTTATTCATTTGACAGTGACAGACACAGAGAGAAAGACAGATAGAGGGAGAGAGAGAGAATGGGCGCGCCAGGGCTTCCAGCCTCTGCAAATGAACTCCAGACGCGTGCGCCCCCTGTGCATCTGGCTAACGTGGGACCTGGGGAACCGAGCCTCGAACCGGGGTCCTTAGGCTTCACAGGCAAGCGCTTAACCGCTAAACCATCTCTCCAGCCCGGTACTGTGCTATTAATGATGTAACAAAAAAAATCTGTCAAATGTCAAGCCAATTTTATATCTTAAAAGGTAAGGTGTGTCTTCCCAGAGTTGATATCTAGCCTCACATTTAACCAAACACATTGAGGAATTCCAGACATGCCTCTCTGTCTTACATGTCTCTGTGACAGCATCCTGGGTAGCTACTATTTCCTATCCCTTTTGCTGTTGAATCACAGGTAACCTCATCTCAAAATAGGGTTACCATTAAGAGACAGGGAGGACAAAGTAGCTCACAACAGTGCCTGCTTCTCATCTTCAGCCACAATGGGTGAAGGTGAATTGCAAAAGAGTTCAGAGACTCTCCAGATCCAACTGAGTAAGGGTTTTCCCTGTGCAATACCTGAGATTCTTCCCACAGCTCCTGTTCAAACTGGGTTGAATAAATGATGTTGCTATTTAAGCAGATCAAAAATAGACCTTTCTAGGGCTCAACTGTTAAGGTGATTGCCTGCAAAGCCTAAGGACCTGGATTCAATTCCTTAGTGCCCATGTAAAACCAGATGCACAGAGTAATGCATGCATCTGAAATTCATTTGCAGCAGCTGAAGGCCCTGGTGCACCCATTCATATTCTCATTCTCTCTCTATCTGTCTCTCTATATCTGCTTGAAAAATAAGTAAATTTTTAAAAATTTCATTTGCAGTGGCCCTGGTGTGCCTATTCTCTCTCTCCCTCCCTCCCTCTCTCTCTCTCTCTTTCTCTCTCTCTCTCTCTCTCAAATAAATAAATATTTTAAATATTTTATTATTTATTTATTTAACACAGAAAGAGAGGGAGAGAGAGAGAACAAGAGAATGGGCATGCCAGGGCCTCCAGCCACTGAAAACAAACTCCAGAGACACGCGTCCCCTTGTGCATCTGTCTAACGTGGGTCCTGGGGAATCGAACCTCGGTCCTTTGGTTTTGCAGGCAAAAGCCTTACCCACTTAGCCATCCCTCCAGCCCTAAATAAATATTTTTTTAAAATGAAATATCTCTCAAGGGCTGGAGGGATGGCTTAGTGGTTACAGTGCTTGCCTAAAAAGCCTAAGGACCCATGTTTGACTCTCCAGATCCCTCATAAGCCAGATGTACAAGGTGATGCAAGCACAAGGTCACACATGTGCAGAAGGTGCTGCATGCGTCTGGAGTCAACTGCCGTGGTTGGAGGTCCTAGCACACCAATTCTCTCTCGCTTGCTCTTTCTCTCTCTCTCTCTCTCTCTCTCTCTCTCTCTCTCTCTCTCATAAAATAAATGAATAAATAATAAGTACAATTCTCTCAAGATCTGGCTGGAATCTGGAAGGAAGCCAGTTCCCAGATGGTCTGCCTATATAGTTCTGGAGAGCACTACATGAGCTACTGGAGGAAAATGGCCAACAATCTTATATGCTGTCAGGGCACACTGCTATACAAAAGCAACCAGCCTGACAAGAAGGACATATCTATATAGTAGCACCCAGCCTAAGTGAGTAACCAGTGACTCTTGGATTGGTTAAGAGATCCACTCAGTGGAAAGGAACCCATAGCTGGAACTAGAAACCAAGTCAGAATCCTATGGAGACCATGATCGTGGACCCCAACAAGACCCCACTAGTCTTTAGCCAAAAGAGAGGCCATACCTGTCAAAATCTCTCTTAACAATGTTTATCCCCTTGAACCTGTGCTGACCTCACTCTTCACTGGAGAATCTGTTTTTCTTTTTCATAAGGCAGCTAGAAGGAGATTAGCCACCCCTCACACATCAGCCAGGGTCCAGGTAAAACCACAGAGGAATTGGCAAAATGAGCAAGAGTGCTGTTTCAATGGCAAGCCTGTCAACCAGCATCAGGGTCATGGAGACAGGCACAGAGGATACTCAAAACACACCAAAGCAGAAATTCAGAAGCTGCTGAGAGCACAACACCAAAGTAGACTTAAAAACATACCCACCACAGCTCAGGGAAATGCAGAAGAGAGGGCAGAAAGATTGTAAGAGCCACAGAGTGGAAGGGAATGTCCAAAAGCATTAATGTCCTCCCCATTACAATGACTGATGTTCACATCTCATAACCCATGACCCCATGGGGAATACAAACAATTTCACTGAGGAAGGCAGAATGGAGGCAGTGAGAAGGGAAATAATGGTACAAACACATGTATCCATACAAATTTTCTACTTAACAAACAAACAAAAAGAATGTACAAGCCAGAGGATGGAGAGAAGTACTTTGATGTTGTCATCCAGACTTGAAGTGGTCAATACATTAATGACCTTACAGTGGCCAACATTACCTGCACAAAATGTGTACAATATTGGGCCCATCAGCATTCCATCATGGATGGTGAATGGCAAAAAAAAGAAAGAAAAAGACATCAAAGTAGAAGAAGTACTAGTTGGAAATGAGGGGTTTAATGGGAGGAGTGAGAGCAATAAGAAGGTAATGAAGGGATTGTGACCAAAATACATTATTTATATGGAAGAAAACTGTCAATAAAAAAAAAATACAAAAGAGAAGAGAAAGAAAAATCTCTCAAAGCTGGGAATGATGGCACACACCTTTAATCCTAGCACTTGAGAGGCAGAGGTAGGAGGATCACCATGAGTTCAAGACTACCCTGAGACTACATAGTGAATTCCAGGTCAGCCTGAGCTAGAGTGAGACCCTACCTCAAAAAAAAAAAAAAATGTCTCTCAAATATTTATGCTTAAGCCTTAAGGATACATCAATACAACAAGAATACAAGAATGGATAGCTGACTACCTACCACACAACAGGTCATCTCTACCACATCCATGAGAACCCATGAGACATTGCAGAAGTGGCTATGGAGTATTGCTGTTACTGCTAGTCTGACAACCAGCTCCAGGGAGACTGTGGTCACTCAAAACTCATCAAAGCAGAAGTCCAGAGGCCACTGAAGACTTAGCACTGAATCCCCAACAAGGCTCAGGGAATGTTGCTGAAGAAGGGGTGGAAATATTGTTAAGAGTCACAGGGTATGTGGGGTTAGCCTAAGGCATGGTCCCTTCCCCAAGGAGACTGACAGAGGCCCTCAGGTCCCCCACAACGTGTACCAAAAACCCCACTGATGATGACCCTTAGTAGAATGGAGGCAGGGGAGAGGGGATGTGAGTATAACCTCTAATTAAAAAAAAAAATTTAATCACAAGAAAAAAAAGTGTTTAGTATCCTTAGCTATCAGAGAAATACATGCTAGGAAGGCAGTATTCTGCTGAGCTACATTCCCAGCCTCAAGATGTTTTCTCTTTGTTGTGATAAAATAATCTAAAATGAGTTGTATTACACATATCTGTGCCTGTACATCAATTGTACATTTCAAATGAGTGAAATGCTTGTTACTGTGACATTACAGTAAAATTGCCACAAAACAGTCAAGAGTTTTATGTGTGTAACATGCCAATTGTTAATGCACTTGTGAAATACAAAACATTAGGATATAGTGAATTTAACACAATTCCAACAAACCTTAATTTACTTGATAAATTTTCATTACCAACTGATAAGTAGGTTAAGAATTTCTTGGAGGGCCAGGGAGGTGGCTTAAAGGTTAAGGTGCTTGCCTACAAAGCCAAATGACTCAGGTTCAAGTCCCCAGGACCCACATAAGCCAGATGCACAAAGGGGAGCATGTGTCTGGAGTTTATTTGTAGTGGCTGGAGGCCCTGGCACACATATTCTCCCTCTCCCTGTCTCCCTCCCTCCCCCCCCATATGCCTATTTCTCTCTCTCAAATTAATAAACAAACATATTTGTTTTAAAAAGAAGGCAGCTGGGCATGGTGGCACACGCCTTTAACCCAGCACTTGGGAAGCAGAGGTAGGAGGATTGCCTTGAGTTCAAGGCCACACTGAGATTACATAGTGAAATCCAGGTCAGCCTGGACTAGAGCAAAACCCTACCTCAAAAAAAAAAAAAAAATGCACCACGGTGCTGAGAAGACACAGAGGAGTACTCAGCACTGAAATATCTTCTACTGCTCAGGGCCCATTGCGGAAGAGGTGGTGGAAAGAATGTAAGAGCCAAAGGAAGGGTAGGACTCCTTACAATGTGCTCCTCCAGACACAAAGTGGCCTGCATATCCATGACCTCACAGTGCCTGACTCTACCTACACAAGACCATCATAATAGGAAGAAAACATCATGACATCAAAATAAAAGAGAAACTGCTTGAGATGGGGAGGGGATATGATGGAGAGTGAAGTTTCAAAGGGGAAAGTGGGTGGAGGGAGGGAGTTACCATGGGATATTGTTTACAATTATGGAAGTTGTCAATAACAAAGAAAGAATTTCTTGGAGCACAAGAAACCACAATGATAAATGCTACTGAGATCACTTGCCAGGGAAGGGTGGTTTACTTTGTATTTCATAAACATGACAACAAAGGGTGGAGGTCCACAGAACTACAAAAGGTCCCTGCCACACATACCTGGGAAAATGTTGAGTCTTATATGAGTCCATCTCTGCTGAGAATTGACAAGAAAATAGTTGTGGCTGGAATGAGGGTTTCCAGGCTTCAGCTCTGACATGGGAACCAGGTAATCCCAGGCATCAGATTTCAACTAGCAGTAAATACAGAAATGTTAGCAACAGCTCCTGAGAACTAGACATTCTCTTATCCCAGTGGCTCCTGGCCATAAGGGATAGAGACACTTTGAATAAAAGTTAATGATGCGGGGGCTGGAGAGATGGCTCAGTGGTTACAGAACTTGCCTAAAAAGCCTAACAAACCAAATTCAATTCCCCGGTAACCACATAAAGCCAGATGCACAAAAAGTGGCCCATGAGTCTGGAGTTCATTTGCAACAGCTAGAGGCCCTGGTGCACCCATTCATTTTCTTTCTGCCGGGCATGGTGGTACATGTCTTTAATTCCAGCATTCAGGAGGCAAAGGTATTAGGATTGCTGTGAGTTCAAGGCCAGGCTGAGTCTACATAATGAATTCCTGGTCAACTTGGGCTAGAATGAAACCCCTGCTCATAAAAACAAACAAAAAAATTCATTTTTAAAAGTTAATGATGGTGAATGGAATACGTCAATTAAAACACTAAAAATGATCAGCATCATGTTTAATAATAAATAAAATAGAGACTTTATTGAGAATTCTTCCTTCTGTATTGATCAAAATGATAATTAGGGCCGGGCATGGTGACACACGCCTTTAATCCCAGCACTCAGGAGGCAGAGGTAGGAGGATTGCTGTGAGTTCGAAGCCACCCTAAGATTCCATAGTGAATTCCAGGTCAGCCTGGGTTACAGTGAGACCCTACCTTGAAAAACAAACAAACAACAACAAAAAAAAGATACTTAGGTAATAGTGGTGGGGGCTTGTGAATAAAGAACAAGAGTTCAGATACCTCCAAATACCTGTGTGTATGTGTGTGTGTGTATGTGTGTGTGTGTGTGTGTGTGTGTGTGTGTTTTGTTTTGTGTGTTTCAAGGTAGGGTCTCACTCTGGCCCAGGCTGACCTGGAATTCACTATGTAGTTTCAGGGTGGCCTCGAACTCACAGCGATCCTTCTTGTGCCTCCCCAGTGATGGGATTAAAGGCATGTGTCACCACGCCCAGCCCAGATGCCTTGTTCTTGGTTCCTAGAAAAAAGTGGAGTGGGGATGTGAGCACTCAGATAAAACCCGGGGCTGCTCCCTGTGGACAGTGCATGAGGTCTGGGAAGTCGATTGGCTGAGTTTGGCAACAACTTTTCCTACACCCACACTTCTCAGAAAGCTGGCTGTTTCACCATTGCTGCTGCTGTTCACTTCCCTGTCAACTGCAGTCAACACTTTGTAACACAACACAGACTAATTACTAGTCAGGCTTAAAGCAAGAACGTGGAGAGTGAGAGATTTCTGGTCAAGATGGTGTCCTCCTAACCACACTTCAGCTCCCAGGGCAATATCAGGCAAGATCAGTGAGGCTCCAGTGTGAGTGGGTCTTAGCAGACCTCCCGTGGGTGGGAACAGAGGGGCACAGTTGGTACTCTCCTGATCCCCACATTCTAGAGGTGACCACTAAACCCTCCGGTCTCCCCAGCCACCTACCCCAGCTGCCACTCCCTGACCAAGCTCTCTGCTGAGCACCCACAGTAGCCCTGGGGCCTTCCCAGTCGGCCTGAGTGCCCCTCTACCACTGCTTCTGTTAGTGAGTGAACCTTCCCCCTCTCAGCTCCTGCCACTGCATCTGTTGGTTACCATGCACCTTCCCTCTCTTGGCACCTACCATTGTGTCTGTCGGGGTCTGACCTAGAGCAGATCATACTCAGTGAACTCACACAATCTCAAAAAACAATTGGCTGCATGATTACACTCATCTGTGGTTCCTAATCTGGACCAGCTAGAGTTGCAACTCAAGGCCCAGACAATTGGGTGGAGGGGAAGAAAAAAGTGGGGGGAAAAAAACAAAACTAAACCCAAAATGAACTGTACCATAGAAACCTTTATCTTTGAAGATAGACTAAAAGATTGAACCTTCAACAGGAGTACAAGGGGAGCACCTGAAAAGAAGGGCCCTGGAGAGGGTAGGACGAAGCCTAGCCTTCAAATTTTTTTTTTTTTTTTTTTTTTTTTTTTTTTTTTTGCCTCTAGCCTGTTATTTCCACTACCAGTAAGTGGTTGCTACCCACCATGAGCTATTGCTCAGATAGACTTATGAGGTACCCAAAACAAGAAAGGCTTCTGTCAAAGTACTTGATTATCCACCTGTGGAAAAAGGTAAGACCCTACTGCTAAAGACACCATATACTACCAGCATAGAACATGGAGAGACCTGGTTGGAATCAGGAAGAGAGGCAGACACCAGACAGCCTGTCTGGTGCTGGAAAGTGCTACATGAACAACTGGGGAAAATGGCCAACAATGGTCTGACCAACCAGGGGTCTAAGCTACTCAGAAGCAAACACCCTGACAAGATGTACACACCATTGCAATAGTGGCACACAGCCTTGGTAAATAACCAATAGCTTTCTGAGTGGCTAAGAGATCCACTCAGTGGAAAGGAACCCATATCTGGATGTAGGAACCAGGCTAGAATTCTATGGAGACAAAGATTGTGTTGTCCAATGTCAAGCTCCCACTAGTCTTTGGCTAAAAGGAGGACTACATCCATCAAGTTCTCCCTAAATTAATAATGTTTATCCCACTTAAACTGTGCTGACTTCACTCTCCATTAAGAATTTGTTTTTCTTTTTCAGAAGGAAGTGAGATCCCTTGCACTTCAGCCAAGCCACAGCTGAAACTACAGAGGAATTGGGGAGATGAGCAAGAGTACAGCCTGACAATCAGCACCAGGGTGAAGGAGACAGACCCTGAGGACACTGAACACCCACCAAAACAGAGACCCACAGACTCCTAAGAGCTCATCACTGAAATAGACTTAAAATACACCCACCACAGCTCAGATAATTTAGCAGAGATAGGGCAGAAAGATTGTAAGAGCCACAGGTTGGGCCATCATGCCCAGAGGCATTGCCTCCCCACAACAACTGACTGCTGTTCCCACAACACATAACTCATAACTCCAGGGGGAATACCTGCAACCCCATGGAGGAGGGTCCCCAAAAGAATGGGGGCAGGGATATGGGAAAGGATGGTACCAACACATGATGTACCCATACTAAGTATGTCTGTAATAAAAGAATTAAGAATGTGATAAACACAAGCCCTTTTTTATCATCAAGTTCATCAGACACCAAAGTTACTCCATCATGTTGCTGAGAAAGGCAAATGCCAGCTGTTTCTAAGCCTGCAGAGCCAGCAGCTATTGAGCAGATGGTATTGCCAGGCTATGACTGGCCAGACTGCTCTCATTCAGGAGCGAATGAACCACTAAGGAAGCATTTACAAGGCCATTGTATGTAGCCACAAGGGGCACGGGATGCCAAGTGTAAAGGCTGGAAAGAGGGCTCAGTCTGTCAGTGTTTTCCATGCCAGTGTGAGGACCTAAGTTTGGATTTTCAACATCCGTGTAAATGCCAGGCAGTTGTGGCAGCCAGCTTACAACCACAGTGCTTGGGAGACCAAGACAGAATTCCAGGAGCAAGCTGGCTAGCTAGACAGACTAGCCTAATCTGTGATCTCTGGAGAGACACTGTTGCAATAAATCAGATGGAAAGTGATAAAGACACCCAATATCAACTTCTGGCCTCTATATTATGCACATGCACACACATGTACCCACACACCTGTGAGCATGCATCCACATGTACTCACACCATACACATATATACACACATATAAACAGAGGGGTTAGGGAGGTGTCTCAGTGGGTAAGAGGGTTTGCTGCACAAGTATGAGGACCTTATTTCGGTGCCCAGCATCCATGTAAAAATCCAGGTATGGCTGTGCATACCTATAACCCCAGCACTGAGTCCAGGTTGGAGACAGGATCACTGAGGCTTACTGATCAGCCAACCTAATTTAAAAAAAAAGTGGAGTGTTCCAGGTTCAGGGAGAGACTCTATCTCAGGAAAATAAAGGAAAGGGAAATAGAGGACACCTGGCATTTTCCACTGGCCTCTACACACATACTTACATATAACACATGCTCAAAAGGCACAAAAAAAAAAATTCTAAAAAAAAGATTTCAGGTGAAGTGTCTCATAGACACGTGTGCAATAGATAACCAGGTCTGAAGCAGTCTCCTCACAATCCTCACACTCAGATCCAAGATTTACCTCAGCAATAGCTTCAAACTCCTCAGGTGTCGCTGCAGCTCCTGTCCTGACTCCTCTCTGTGGGATTTCTGGAAGTTTCTCTGAAGCAAGAGTGATGAGGATCAGGGTAGAAAAGCAAATGGGATAGTCTGTCTCAGGAATTGGCAGTATTTATCTGCCCAACAGCCAAACATCACTGCTTAACCATAGAATCAGGTGATCAAGGTAACAGATACACAGCTAATTTCATGAACCAGTGTAGTATATTCAATATCACATTACTGATGAAAACAGCACATATGATTTAAAGTTAGGGCAAGTTTAACAGCTTCACCATAGCACTGGACTTCTTAGAAATTGGATCCAGCAACTGGAACATGACAAGGTCAGTTCCAGAAACACTGCCCCCCACAGTGGATGCCTCAGAATTGGAACTGTGTCAGTTCAGAAACAGCAACTCAGCCCTACATGGGACATATACATCACCCCCTCCAGGGCTCTTGGAAGATCTCAAAAGATGAGACTGAAAGGATGTAAGAGCTGGAGGATGGGGAGGAGTGCTATGGAACTCCAACACCCAGATATAACAAGGCCACTGCCTCATGAACTCACTACCAGAGCTTGGCAGGCCACGCCCCCTCTTGATGAGCTAATGGCAGTTAATGATGCTGGGAAGGGGGAATGTCTTTTATGGTATAGCCACCAGTAAGTGTTGAGAAGAAGGAGTTCAATGACAATAGGGAGAATAAGGAAAAGGTAATGTGGGGTACATAATCAAAATGTATTATGAAAATGTTAAAAACTAATTAAAAATAGGATGATAAAAATGAAATAGCAACACCCATGGACAGTTGAAGTAATGTTCCTCATGTGCCACTCATGTGTTATTAGCCATTTTCTGCATGTGCTAAGCACATAGCATTCTGTGTACAAATGTGTTCAGTGACATACTAACCCTACAAACGTACATAAGTATATATACACATATATGACTCTTTCTAAAGTAAGTAATTCAAAGGCCACATCAGATGATGAAGTTAAAGGAATAATTGTCTCTAAATTACAGTACCTGTGTAAGTCACAAGGTCCAGTGTTCCTGGATACCAAAGGGGGCTCTTCTAGAGAACCCCATAGCTGCTTCATTGTTCAGACCATGGACAACTAAAAGTGCTGGAGCTACCAACCTGTAGCTGTCCTGGCTCTACCCATCAGATCCCCTGAGGCACAATCCACCCATCCACCTAACTCACCCCCACACACTTCCCCAAAGCTCATCAACATAGCAACACAAAGTTGTGCCTCTTGGAAGCCTGGTGACTTTAGAAATAACTCTATTTGGCAAGTGATTATTGTTAAGCTGAAAACCCTTGGGGAGACAAGATTTCTGGGAAGATTACTCTATAGTTAAAGGTACTTGCTCTTCAAGCCCATGCACAGAATTCAGATCCCCAACACCCCCTCTAAAGTCAGGCATGTATCTTTAATCCTAATGCACCCATGACAATGGGGAGTGGAGTTAGGAGAATCCTGAAGCTCAGGAGCAAATTACTCTGACCTTTCCAGTGGCAAAACATGACACCTGTCTCAAAACAGGTGGAAGGGACAGACCAGTACCTATAGGTTGTCATCTTCCGACCTGCACCTATGTATCATGGCATGAACACACCTATAAACATATACATCTTACCAAAAAAAAATTTTTTTAAATAAGCTTGGCATGGTAACACATGCCTTTAATCCTAGCACTAAGGTAGAAAGATCTCCATGAGTTCAAAGCCAGCTAGGGAATACAGAGTTCCAGGTTAGCCTCAGCAAGAGTGAGACTTCACCTTGAGAAAACCAAAAATAATGAAAATAATAGTTAACTCTCAGGGCACTCTCCTGGGATTTCTAGTTCTAAGACTTTATCATAGCCTCAGACAGTGCTGATCTGTCCAGGTCTTATAGAAAGTTCACAGTCAGTGTGGACCAGAGGAGCCCCTACCCAATAATTCTCACTCCTAGGACCTCAGCGCCTAACATACTTTCCTCCAAGTTTGTTGCTTGAATTGACATGCGAGGAGCATAGTTTCCTGAGAAGAAAGAGATGTCCACATCGATGCCACGGATAATGCCCTCTATCCCCAGCTGGATGATGCACCAGTCGTGACCTGTGCAACGGGACCACAAAAACACACCATAAGGATCTGTGTGGGAGACCATGAGAGTGAGCTGGGAGGATTCATGTGGGGAACCACAAGAGTACTCCATAAGGATCCATGAGGGGGACCATAAGAACACCCCTTAAAGTCCCATCTCCTTCCACAGAAACACATAAGCAGATTCTAGCTAACATGAATAAGATCTCTTACAATATGGCTACGCAAGACCAGCATCATGACCTAATTCTTATCAGACCAATAACTGCATGGGCCTTGGATTCAGAGAGGTCTGGCTCAAATTCCATGCCTGCCCTTTCCTGTAACTGTCATAGAAAACTTCAGGACCTCTCTAAGGATCAATTCTTCAGCTCTTGGCCAGGGATGACGTTCACTTCTGAAAGCTTCCATGTGATCATCATGAAGCCTTTCTTCCCTGGCTCTCCTTCAAGCCTGGTCGCTATTTCTCAGACTTCCCTGCAGCTCCCAGCCTATCCCCCCCCCCAGAGTGTTTGCCCATGCCTGCTAGGCCTCCAAAGTCTGGAAGTCAGCATGTAACTGTGCAAGTTAAAATTATTGCCAACAGTTATAACCCCTCCTTAAAATGTCCCTATTTATTAGAAACCAATGCACCATGAGTGATGTAGAAACATAAAAATCTCAAATGTTGCAGGATGTGGTGGCACACGTCTTTAATCCCAGCATCTGGGAGGCAGAGGTAGGATGATCGCCATGAGTTCGAGGCCACCCTGAGACTACATAGTGAATTCCAGGTCAGCCTGAGCTAGAGCAAGACCCTACCTCAAAAAAAAAAAACAATAGCTCCCCTTTATAGACATCTGTCCAACTTCAAAAGGCATATTTTCTTTGAAACTGGCTAATATTAATAAATAAAAATAGCATCTTAAAGTGGCATCAAAGGGGGTGTAGGATGTATCTTGGTTCAGGTCCAGGATTATCTTGCTTGCTGTGTGGCCTGAGCTGGATTAACGAGACTGCTTCCCTGACAACTGAATAGAGCTACAACACTCACTTTGGAGAGCTGCTGAAGGTCAACACTGAACACACTTACCAAACCATGTCACATCTTTCTCATCCACACCCTCACTGAGATCCTCATTTTTCTCCCACCTTCTTTTGTGCATGGTACTTATTAGTGAGCAAAATCATGCCACCACCACTGCCAACTCCTCAGAGCCCACTTCTCAGATGTGGACCTTGAGATTATAGAGCATTCCAAGGGCTCCATGATAAAATTGACCCCTAAGTGTGGAATGAACAATCATCATCTCCTTACCTGGAATCCGCTTCCTTCTGGTCTCCCATCCATCCATCCATTTACCAAATTCAGTGTATTCATGTTCCTTAAAGCTTGGGCTGTCACTCTAGGAAAATATGCATGGTGATGGTTTACACTGACACATAGCCTGGGCTGCCAGTATATCAAGTTTTATCCCCGCGAGAGGGTTGAGCAAAGCAAACAAAGGATTCTCATGGCACATCTGCTCCACCTTCACACCCTACTCTTCCACCCAGCCAAGGGAATGCCTCCTTATTATTGTATCATCTGAGAAAGAAACTCTCCTTGCCTGTGACCCTCAGTACACAGAATGAACTGTCAGCAGCAGGCAACAGGGAAGACCACATCATGTGGATTCCATGGACCCTACAAATGCTACCACTCCCAGCTGTGTTTGGGGGGACAGTGAGCAAGGTGAAATAGACTAATCAGATTTACAAAGCAATGTAAGAAACATAACAAGTTCCCCAGCCAAGTACTAGGAAAGCAGGTGGGAAGCTTGGGGTGTCGATGTACCCTTGTGCCTGACATCGCTGGTACTTGACACCTACTCAAGGAAAAGCAACTGCTCCTCAGGACAGCAGGCCAGTATAGTCTCCTCACATGAGCTACTGAGCAAGCTCTTTCACCTTTAAGGAAGTCAAGGATGACAGGTACAGCCTTGGGGGAGTATAGTGACATTGAAATGACATGGATAGGTATGACCCTGGGATGGTCAAGATAGACAAGTGTGGTATTTAATGAGTGGCCCCACATGGAAATGTTTTCACTTGTTAGATCAAATGTGAATGCAGAGATATTATTTAACTGCTTAGGAAAAGCTTCACAGAACAGGGCAGAGTCCTTGGACACACAGTAGTAGGGTTGTACAGGCCCTAAGGTGAGCTTATGTCTGTGACACTTACCAACTAAGGGCAAGTGGAGACCCCCAAGCCCCTAGGCTGGGCTCAGGGAGAAGGCATGCCATCTATACCTGTTTGCTTCATCTGTCAGACAGTTCTGTCCCCAACCAAAGCCATCATGGGCACAGAAATGTGCTGCTTACTTGGCTTGCTTTCTCTAGGACAGTTACAGGAAAGGGCAGGCATGGAATTTGAGCCAGTAAGCAAGCCAAGTAAGCAGCACTTGTCTAGCATTGTATGACAATTGGCAGCATCCTGACTCTCATTACAGACTAAGCGCCCCTAACCTAAAAATACAAAATGCTCCGAACACTCTCATTACACTCTTAGATGTTTTGTTTGTTTATTATTTGTTATTTTAAAGGTCTTATGTAACCCAGACTGGACTGGAACTATGTAGTGGAAGCTGTCCTTGAACTCCTGATCCCTTAGTGTTGAGTGCATCACCAAACCCAAGCCAAACTTGGAGTCCTGAGGTGCTTGATCAGTAAAGATTATAAATTTTGAAGAAATCTAAAAGGAAACACTGGTTCCGAGCATCTCAGGCAAACAGCACTGAATTCTCACAAGTCACATCCAAAAAAGCATACTCAGCTCTTGCAAGTGCATCAGGTGCCGAGGTGTTCTGCACTGAACCAGTGGTAAAAGAAAGGGGGTATATCACCCACTTAGCCCTCATGTATCACAGGCCCCCTAACTTTTGGCATGTAGTTTAGCTTTGTTGGCAAATGAGTTGGCTTAGCACAGCGGTATCTGCCATTTTCACATGACAATATCATGTTGTCATCTACAAATGTGTTGGCTACATTCATGGCTATCCTAGGATACATGTAGCCTCAGACATCAGGTTGGACGTGTCTAGTAGTGTGTTCTGGCTCCTGTCATGTGACAAGACAGATTGAAGGTACATAGGAAGTTAAAGAAACGTGTCACTGAACAGGTGACAGATAAAGAAAGTACTGCAGAGAAACAGTGTGCTCCCAACAATGACAAATGGGGCCTTCAAAAAACGAGAAAACCCCAGGCTGTCCATGGCAATCTCACAGCCAGATACCTGCCCTACTGGGTGGGAACATAGTTTAATATAATCCACCTAAATATGCACATACGTGTACCTCAGCAGGTAAGATGACATGCATGGACCACAGACAGAGCTTGCAGCAGTGAAAAGAACATGGTAGCAGAGTGTCAGGAATATATATATATATATATATATATATATATATATATATATATATATATATAGAGAGAGAGAGAGAGAGAGAGAGAGAGAGAGAGAGAGAGACTTAAAAATGTAGGGCTGGAGAACTGGCTTAGTGGTTAAGGCACTTGCTTGCAAAGCCTTAGGACAGAGGTTTGATTCCCCAGTACCCACAGAGGCGAGATGCACAAGGTGGTGCAAGCATCTGGAGTTTGTGTGCAGTGGCTAGCTGCTCTGGTGCACCCATTCTCTCCCTCTCTCTCTCTCTCTCTCTCTCTCTCTCTCATAAATTAATAAAAACTATACACACCAGAGGCTGGAGAAATGGCTATGCAGTTAAGGTGCTTACCTGCAAATGCTAATGACAAGAGTCTATTCCCCAGTACCCACATAAAGGCCAAGTACACAAAGTGGCTCATACATCTGGGGTCTATTTACAGTAGCTGGAGGCCCTAGCACACCCATTCTATCTGTCTCTCTTCTGTCTCTCTCTGATTGCAAATAAATTAAAATTAAATACATACATACATACATACATACATACATACATCAGGCATGCTAGCAAACACCTTTAAATCCCAACACTCAGGAGGCTGAGGTAGGAGGGTCACTGTGAGTTCAGGGCCAACCTGGAGCTACAGAATGAATTCCAGATCAGCCTAGGTTAGAGTGAGAACTTCCTCAAATAAAATATATATGTGTACACACATATATTTCATATACTTATAGATATGAAAATACTTATTTTAAAGTACAAGCTGCATGGAAGAATTTTCTACCTTAGACTGAATATTTGTGCTCCCCTCAGATTCTTATGCTGAAGCCTGCCCCCAAGTGTAGTGGTTTTAGAATGTGGGGATTTGAGAGAGACTAGGTCATGAGGGTGGACCCTGTGACAGCTGTTAAATGACTCTGAAGACCATCCTGGGAAAAATGGATTTGTCCCCAGCTTCATACCACTCCAAAGAGGCAAAAACTGTGAGAGGTGGTGCCTGAGGGAAGGTCTGCTGGTGACTGAGGCATGCTAGTAAAGGAGATACTGATGTTCTGGCCCTTCCTCTTGTGTCTCTTGGTTGCCCTCCACATACTCCCACCATGGTATGCTGTGCCAACACAGGCCCACTGCAAAAGGCTGAACCAGCCATGGCTATAGACCTCTAGAACCATGAGTCTTTCTCATTCTTTATTTACTTATTTATTTCATATCCCCCTCCCCCGTGTGTGTGTGTGTGTGTGTGTGTGTGTGTTTCTTTAATGTTTTTGAGGTAGGGACTTACTCCTAGCCCATGCTGACTGTAACTCACTATGTAGCCCACAGTAAACTCAAACTCCCATAACCCTCCTACCTCGGCCTATGATGGGATCATGGGCATGAGCCCCACACCCAGCTATCCTTTCCTCTTTATAAGCTCATTTGTCTCTGTAAGCAGACTGGCAGAACCCATAGGATGGGGCCAGCATATTATAGAAGACCGGCTTCCTCTCCACTTTGCACTGTGTGGATACAGTAAGAGGCAGCCGTCTGATGTGCCCATCACCAGGCAACATCTCTCCTGGCACCATGAACTCAGACATCTGGCATGCAAGCTGTGGAAATGCATGTTTGCTGTTTAAGCCTCCACAATGGTAGTCTGTAACAGAACATGGAGCAAAACCACTCCATAGATCCGTATCCACTATGCAAAGGACAGGTGTAGGCCACTGGGCTTGTACACCATGGTATAAAGAGAGTGGTTTTCAATCTGTCACATTGTCTTGTTTGTTTTTTACAATGAAGAGGGGGGAAAGGAGCTAAGCACATTAGTGCACACTTGCAATTCCAGCACTCAGGAAGTTGAGGCAGGAAGATTAGTGCAAGTTTGAGGCCAACCCAAACTACACAGTAAGTTCTAAACCAACCTAGGCTATTGGGCAAAACTATCTCTTAAACTTAAAAATAGGATAAAAATATAAAATATACATCTTATGTTTTTAAGTGTGACTATAGACACACATATATGTGATTGTGTCAGTGTGTGTTTTGTGTCTGCATGTATACATCCAAGTGTAAAATACAAGAACCAAGGCCTGGATCTCTCGCTGTCCTAACCAAGCCTGCCTCTTGGGCTCCACAGGGTAGCATGTGGCCCTCCAGACCCCGTTCAAGCTCCAACAGCATAAGTGGGCCCCGTGCCGGTCCTCATGTTCCAGGAGCCTCTCTGTGCCTGAAGAGCCATGGAAAAGCCACGCTGTCTTCATCTAGTTCCCTATTGCTTTCTATTAAGGTCCATTTTCTCCAGACAACACCAGGATAAATTTTTTTTTCTATGTGCTTGCCTGCTTGTGCAAATAGCATAAACCTGTGGACTAGCTAGGTCAAGGTGCATGCATTTAAATTTATGGGGGATGACATGGAATAAAGTGGTAAGAACTTTGACATTCACTCGCTTGTAACCTCACATACCTGGCCCTCATTTTCTTTTCATTTTCTCCTGAGAAACAAGTAAGTTAATATACAGACAGTATATGTCACGCATCAGTGTGCTCTGGGGCCAGCCAGGCCTGCTCTGACAGCAAGTAATTTCTCCAGGTAGCCAGAGGGTCACTGCCTCTGTGGAGGGGGGAGGGGTTGCTGCTGCAATCACACACATTGCACACCTGCACCCAAGTTTTCTTCTCCACTCCCATGAGCCTTCATGCCCCTGTGGGGGTGACAAGAAAGCAGGATTCCAATGCAGCTCTATTTCTTCCCCTTGTTTATCTACCTTTAACTAAGGACGACCTACACTTTTGTAATTACATTTCCCAAAGAAATTTAAGATGCATAAGTTTTCTTCCCAACCCAGCATAGAGAGTTCACATTAATCATGAGGGCAATACTTGTGAACCTCAGTACCCCCCGCTTCCTCCACAAGCTAGGTCTGTCTCCATGTGCTCCCACATGAGCTGGCACTGACGTGTGTTCCCACAGCTGATTCCTGGGACACCGCACAAGCTTGTGCCCAGATTCATGGCAGGTTTCAATTCCCGTAGCTGCAGAGCACATGCCATGCTGACCTTTTACGCTACAGAACGCTAGTTTACAATACCTTTATGAGATTTTCTGCAGGCGCAAAAAAGTCGTCTGTTGAAAATATAACCTAGACAAAGAGAAAAAAAGAAGTCAAAAGGAAATTACCATAAATTAAAAACCATTTTATTTCATTCCCTGGTGAGACATCTAAAAGCAGTTAAGCCATGATATATTTTAAATGTTTCTTCCTTTTACTTTTAATCCCTTTTACTATCTTAGTGAAAAAATACTAACTTCTCATACTTGGAAAGCAAAATTTTGCTTAGCCTGGTTCTTTCATAAGCAAAGCAATGAGAGAATAAAAGTGAGAGAGCATTGGGAGATAGCTTAGTTGGTAAAGTGCCTTCCTTGAAAGCATGAGGATCTGAATTTGATTCACAGATGTTTTAAAAAAGTTAAAACAAGAAGTGATGGTGCACAATTGTAATCCTAGTGTTGGGGAAGCAGAGATAGGAGGATCTCTAAAGCTCGCTGGCCAGTCTAGCCTACCTGTCAAGCTCCAGGTCAATGAGAGACCCTTTCTCAAGAGAGGTGGGTGGATAACATGACCCACAATCCCATGAGGTTGACCTACATCTCCAACGACGAAGGCCTCTTCAGAAAAAAGACAGGGAGGACAGAAAGGATGGTACCAACATGTGTTGTTTACATACTAAGTATGTCCATATCTAATGAAAATTAATTATTTTAAAAAGATGGGTGGGACTGGAGAGATGGCTCAACTGTTAAAGGCACTTGCTTGCAAAGCCTGACAGCCAAGGTTTGATTCCTATTACCATGTAAAGCCAGATGCACAAAGTGGCATATACATGTGTAAGAGGTCCTGCTGTGCCTGTTCTCTCTTTCATAAATAAATAAATAATGGACTGGACCTGAGGAACAAAAGCTGAGAATGTCCTCTGACCTCCATATGTACTTACATACATACATGTGAACCTGAGCACAAACACACATGTATGTATACACACATTTAAAAAGCCCACTTGTTCATACCTGTGGTTGAGTCACTCACCACTCCAAATAGCTCCAGCACAGTGGCGCTGCAGGAAAGCTGCTGTGGTAATGTACCAGTAAAGCAGCCTATTTCTGAGTGAGGCCACATTTTCAGAGAAAAGCGTGCTCTCGGGCTACCCAAGCAAACCCCAGCCAAGTAGCTGCTGCAGCCTGGGGGACAAAGCCTCAGACTCTGGCTCTAGCACAGGAACCCAAGGGACAAAGGGGAGCCCCACTATGCCACCTCATAGCCTTTCTGTCTTTCAGGAAGGTTCACGGAGGCTGATGGAGCTCACACTGGTGCACACCCAGCACCTTGTCCATGCTGTGGTCATGGTGCTGATTTAAACTTCACATCCATCTCCATGGAGACTGAGCAAGCTGGAAAGCCTTGGGGCTTCCCTTCCCTGTGCTCCAAGTGCCTCTGCCATGGCCTGCTCCTGGAGTTCACCACCACACAAGGACAAGGACAACTGGCCTATTCAGTAAAAATGCACACAGAGGCCTAGTGAACTTTCCACAAGTACAAATGCCTTTAAAAAGCAAAAATACCTGGGCATGGTGGTGCACGCCTTTAATCCCAGCATTCAGGAGGCAGAGGTAGGAGGATCACCATGAGTTTGAAGCCACCCTGAGACTACTTAGTGGATCCAGGTCAACCTGAGCTAGAGTGAGACCCTACCTAGAAAAAAAAAAAAAACAAAAGCAAAATTAGCTAAGTGTGGTGGCACATGCTTTTAATCCCAGCATTAGTGAGGCAGAGGTAGGAGGATCACCATGAGTTCAAGGCCACCCTGAGATGACATAGTGAATTCCAGGTCAGCCTGGACGAGAGTGAGACCCTACCTTGGAAACCCCAGAAAAGAAGGTGAATTAAGGTGCTGCTGCCCTTTCTCAGAATTGCCAGGATTTCATGTCAACTCTTAGGCACCAAAACACTGCTGGACCTCCTTGGAAGTGCATTGCTTTGGTATGAGTTGGCTACTCAGAACCAGCACTCCTAAAGATGAGCTTCTCCCCCAACAGTAGCACTTACCTTTCCTCCCACATTCTCAGAGGCCAGGTCGATCAGCTGGGTGAAGTCCAGAAACCTAGTCAGTTTCCCTTCCGCTGGAATGTCGGCCATGCTTCCTAGAAATAAGAAAGACAGGCTCCAGTAAGCAAGATGGCTATGAGTGCTGAGGCCCCATTCAGGCCATCAAAGGAGAGCCAATGACAGGACTGCATATATATCGCCACAGCGAAGCAAAAGCCCATACAGGCAACGAATGACAGAAGAGCTTTCTTTTGAGGTATGTAAAAATAAAGCATCACTCAATACACAATTTTTTTAATTTTTATTTTTTATTTATTTGAGAGAGATAGAGAAATAGGCAGGGAGAGGGAGAGAGAGAAAATGGGCATGCCAGGGTCTCTAGCCACTGCACATGAACTCCAGATGTGTGTGTCCCTTTGTGTATCTGGCTTACATGTGTCCTGGAGAATCAAACCTAGGTCCTTTGACGTTGCAGGCAAGCAAGCACCTTAACTGCTAAGCCATCTCTCCAGCCCCTCAATATATAAATCTTAAACCACCAAAGTCCAGGGTTTATTTTAGTTACCCAAAGGGAGAGGTTAAGTTAGTAAAGTGACTGCTTTTAATAGTCTGGGTACCCTCAGCGAACACCCCTGGAAGCAGTCAAGTAGCAGGCTCTGGCTAGACATGGGGCAGAGAGAGAGGCAGGCCTCCTGCAGGAATCCTCCACAGGGAGGCAGATGCAGTCTCCATGCCGAACTCAGGACCCTGCACTGGTGTCACTGGGGCAAATAACAGGCCTCCCCTTATTTGGGTGGAGAAAGAAAATACCTATAGAAATGGGTTGAAAAAGAAAATATCTATAGAGACTTCCGGTTAAGATGGCAGCATAGGTACCATGCCAAAGCAGCCTGGGGGGAAAAAAGACCAAAAAACCTCAGCAAAATACACACTTTTACTAAAAAGTGAGGTGTATAGGAAACTAAAGTGTCAGCAGAGAAGTAGGAGAGATCCAGAGCATCCAGAGCCCGCACAGGCCGGCAAAAGCAGCCCCGGCAGCTCCGCCAACTGCGGCAGCGGCGGCACACCAGAAAGCCGCCAGACTCGGCTCGAGCCGCAGGGAAAGCCAGGTGCGGGAGCTTCCCCTCACACCGCGCTCTCCGCAACTCGGGAAACATGAAGGGAGGGCGGCAGTGAGCAGTGGAGGAGCAGAATGCGAGGTAGAAGAACACGTGGAGCAGCGAGAGAACCGGAGCAGCTGCGGCTCCCTCCCCTCCCCCACCACCTGAGCCCAGCTCCAGCAAACAGAGCAGCGGCCCGGGACCAGCCACGCCAACTTGAGCCGACAGCGGGACCCAAGCAGGAGCAGAGTTCGGCAGCAACATCAGCAGCTCCGGAACCGGTACCAGCGGCCCCAGCAGCAGCAGACCCAGGAGCGGCAACAACAGCAGACCCAGAAGCAGCAGCAGTTCCAGCAGTGGGGGTGCTGATCTGCAGAGCCACAGTTGCCAGGCTTGGTTTGCCCCGCAGGAAAAGCAAGTGCCCAGCTCCAGAAATCAGAACAGCAGCCCGACGACCCAGGCAGCAACTTGACTGAGACCAAACTCATCCAAGGTAACTGGGTTTGCACCAGGGAAGGGTCTCACTTGGTCACAAGCTGACTGGGATCCCTCAACAGACCAGAAATCTTAACCTCTGTGTTGATAGAGGATCTGGTTGTTATAATAACTACTCTGGCATACATACTTGGGGCTGTTTTTGACTGAATGGGTACAGTATTTAGTTAACTTTTAGAATCTACCGGTGTTTTATTCCACTCAGCCTACTTGAATACTCCCATAGCAGGGAAACTCAACCCCTAGGAGCACCTTTGTAGATACTCTCAGAGTCTTAAGAGCCACACCTAACACCTTAAGCTCCTACCCTGAAAATATATAACATCAAATCAATTGATACAGCTAAGAATACCCAGATAGCTAGAAAATCCAAGCATTAACTTAATCCAAGATGCAAAAATATATACATTATAACATAAGAAACACTAAAAAGCAAGACGATGTAAATCCACCTAAAAATATTAGTGCATCAGAAATGACCTCCAGTGAGAATGAGTTAGAGGAAATGCCTGAAAAAGATTTCAAAAGAATGATTGTAAATATGTTCAAAGAAGTCAGAGAACAAATCAAAGGAGTCAAAGAGGAACTTAAAGAGGAAATCAAAGGAATCAAAGAAGATGCAGAACACCAATTTCATGAAATAAAGAAGGCAATACAAGTCATAAATAAGGAAATAGAAATAATAAAGAAAAACCAGTCAGAATTACTAGCAATGAAGAACACAGTTAATGAAATAAAATACTCTGTAGAAAATCTCACCAGTATAATGGATGAAGGAGAGGACAGAATATCTAAACTAGAAGACCAGGTGGCAGATCTAATACAGGCCAACAAAGAGAAAGACAAACTTATAGAAAAGTATGAGTGGGAATTTCAAGATATTCGGGACACTATGAAAAGATCAAATATAAGAATTCAGGGCATAGTAGGAGAAGAATTTCACTCAAAAGGCATAATAGGTGTCTTCAACAAAATCATAGAAAAAAATTTCCCCCAAATTGGGAAAGAGGTGCCAATGTAGATACAGGAAGCCTTTAGAACCCCAGCAGACAAAACCTGGAAAGAAAATATCTATAGAAATGTAAGGAGGTCCCAGAGTAGCCCAGTACTTCCCTGGCACTAAGCCAATGAGCAACTTTTTGCTCCTCTCATTTTTCTGTCCTACATGGAGAAAAGAGAAAACCACAGAAAAAACTAATACAGCCAGGCATGGTGGCCCACGCCTTTAATCCCAGCACTCAAGAAGCAGAGGTAGAAGGATTGATGTGAGTTTGAGGACACCCTGAGACTACATAGTGAATTCCAGGTCAGCCTGGGCTAGAGTGAGACCCTACCCCGAAAAACCAAAAAAAAAAACTCATGCATTAGTTACTCTTGCATTAATTATTGTGAACACAAAATCTAACAAGAGCAGTTTGGGATTGAATTTGGCTCATGGTTTCAGAGTTTCCATCTATCATGGTGGGAAAAGCACAGCAGGAAAGGCATGGCGGAGCAGCTCGGGACAAGGCATCAGGGCCATGAAACAGGCTGTTTATACATTATGGATCATGAAGCAGAGA
This sequence comes from Jaculus jaculus, assembly GCF_020740685.1. Taxonomy (NCBI): domain Eukaryota; kingdom Metazoa; phylum Chordata; class Mammalia; order Rodentia; family Dipodidae; genus Jaculus; species Jaculus jaculus. The sequence continues at coordinate 59,143,291 of NC_059103.1, read as the reverse complement.
GCTAGGACAGTAAATAGAGGGTAACCTTCCTCCCAAGGACCCACCCCCAATGACCACTTCTAGCTAGTCCTACCTCCCAAGTTTCCAGAACCCCCCAAAGGAGTACCACCAGCTCAACCCAAGTGGTTCGAAACATGGACTTGTAGGGAGCATTGCAGATTTAAACCAAAGCAATTAAAATCTTGTCATAGGGGCTGGCGATACGACTCAGCTGTTAAAGTACTTGTGTGCAAAGCCTGACAGCCTGGGTTCCCCATGTAAAACCAGATGTACAAGGCAGTGTATTCGTCTAGAGTTCATTTGTAGTGGCAGGAGGCCCTGGAGTGCCAATACCTTATCTATCTATATATCAATCTTTCTCGCTCTCCCTTCCCCCACTCTCTTTCCTCTTGCAAATAATAAATAAATAAATCTTGTCAAGAATTATTCTTAATATGATGGAGAATGGAATTTCAAAGGGGAAAGTGGGGGGGTGGGGAGGGAGGGAATTACCATGGGATTTTTTTTATAATCATGGAAAATGCTAATAAAAATTTTAAAAATTTTTAAAAAAAAAGAATTATTCTTGGGGTTGGGGAGATGGCTAAGTGGGTAAGTGTGCTTGCCTCTTAAGCATGATAACCCAAGAGATTCCAAGACCACTCAAGTTCACTTCCCCAGCACCCATGTAAAAAGTTATACAAGCTATAACTTTTTATACAAGTATAAAATACACATAAGTTATACACATCATAAAAATTATACACTGCCATGAATCACAGTCCCATGGGAGGCAGAGGCCGGAGCATTGTATTGCTCAGGATTCCTGGCTGAAAACAGTATATCAAGCTGAGTGAGAGACTTCATCTCAAGGAAATATATGGATGAGTGATAGAAGTGGGCACCCAGCATTCTCTGATCTCCACATGCACACAGGCATGCACACGTACATATACCAAATACATCACACACCACACCTCGCATACTCTCTACTCTCACAGACACATACCAAAAAGCTGGGCACCCCAGTGCTGAGGTGAGGAGGATCATTGGGGCTCACTGGTCAGCCAGCATAAATAGTGAGCTCCAGTTTCAAGTGAGGTTTTGTCTCAAAGAAATAAGGCAGAATCAGGAGGCAAAGGCAAGAGGATTGCTGTGAGTTCAAGGCCAGCCTGAGACTACAGAGTGAATTCCAGGTCATCCTGGGCTAGAACGAGACCTTACCTCAAAAACAAAAAAAAAAAAAAGGAGAAAAATGAAATAAGGTAGAAAAGTGATAGAGGAGGACACCTGCCATCCTCTGACCTCTACATGTGTCACACAGGACGCATCTGCATGTGAATGTACCACCCACACCACATATACACATACCAAAAACATTATTCTTATTCACAAAAGAAGGAATGAAGAAATGCAGACAGTGGATAAAACAACTCTCCTTAAATACATAAATATGACCAGTATAAAGCAGAAACTGCTTAACAAGCAGGCATCCCCAGAATCTGCAAACAGAGGGGAACATGAACAACCAATCCAGACAATGCTAGGTGACACCCCACCTGAGATGGCCACTCCCACCATCCTCCATGGCTGGCTCTTGTCTCACTCTTTGTATGAAGTGGCGCATACCTAGGAGTGTCCCTGTGCTCGACCACCTCCTCCCTCCCCAGTGACTCCTCCCCGGCTCATGGATTATCATCACCCAGGCTCCGCCATCTCCACACATGTCAATTTGCCCTAAGAAGCAGGCTGCCCATTCCAAACAGCTGAACTCCAGCTCCTGTTCCTCCTAAGCTGCCACTCCCACCTCCCATCCCAGGTCAGTGGCACTCCACCCTCCCAGTAGCTCATGTGCACCCTCCAACTTCTTCATTCACCTCCTCTTTCTTTTCCTAAATATTTTATATATTTGTAAGCAGAGACAGAGAGAGAGGGGTAAAGATGGAGAGAAACAGAGAGAATGAATGTACCAGGGTCTCTAGCCACTGCAAACAAACTCCAGATGCATGCACCACTTTGTGTGTCTGGCTTTACATGGGTACTAGGGAATCAAACCCAAGTTGTTAGGCTTTGCAGGCAAGCACCTTAAACACTAAGCCATCTCTCCAGCCCTTCCTCCTCCTCTTTCTTTATGCTACATCCAGCCTGTGAGAAGTGAAGCCTGCTTTTAAAGAGAATCCCCACTAAAGACAATCTGGAATTGTCTTCTATCTGAGAAGGAAGGACGTGGGCAAAGGCACAGGTGAGTCACTGATGGGCGATTGTTGATGCCCTTATCATAGCTGTGTGGAGAGTATGTGCAAGGTCTACATTCTATGTTTACCGATTTATTTATTTATTTATGAAAGAGAGAGAAAGAGAGCAGGAATGAGCACTCTAGGGCACTCTAGGGCTGCTGCAAACAAACTCCAGACACATGTGCTACTTTGTACTTTTTGTGTGGCTGTATGTGGGCACTAGGGAATCAAACCCAGGCTAAAAGGCTTTGTAAGCAAACACCTTAACCACTGACCCATCCCTCCAGCCCTAAATTAACATTTTTCTCCAAGAAAAGGTCCACTCTCTCCCAGGCTGGCCTGGAATATACAACACACCCAACCTTACACACTTTTATATATGTTTGAAATCTTTCAGGACAAAAGTCATACAGATAATTCATACCACATATACATGGAGAGGTGAGAGAGGTGAGAGAAGCCAGAGTCGTCCCCTAGTGGGTTGAGATCCCTGATGTCCTCCACCACCCCTGGCCTCTGCAGTCTAACCTCAACCCAGCACCTGTAGCATCCTTAGAAAGCCAGATGTGAGAGCCCTCTCCCACAGAAGGAAGGCTGGTCCACTTCCTGCTCTTGAGAACTGCATCTGGTGCCAGGAGCAAAGGGCTGAGATTCAGACTGTTCCCAACACGGGAAAGATGCGCTGAGCCAGCCAGGAGAGCTGGAATGTCATGGGAGAAGGCTGAGCTCTAAATGCTGAAGAGGTGTCAGCCATCCTGGGGAAGGGATCTGTATCAGTCCAGAGTGGGACAGACAGCCCTGAAGACAAATGGTGTCTGGGAAGATCAGGCCTTGCCCATCTTTCTAGCCAGGAATGTTTCATAGTATGCATTTCAGCAGCAGAAGAATTGTCAGATGTTTACTGTCCACAGAGCCACCAAGGGGAGGGTGGACTAGGAACAGTCAGAGGCAAGAGAACATTCTGGGGTTGCTGGAAGAATCCAGGCAAGAAACGCAAAGTCTGGCAAGAAGCAGCTTGGTCCTGGGACTTGGGAGCTGGGCAAAGAGCAGGCACTGGAGGCCCTGTGCTCCAGGTGGTGACTTGGGGTAAGGGACCAGTAGGGAGGAGGAAAGGCACTCTGGGAGCTGAGATGGATGAACTTGTCCAACAGGAGGTGCCTGGCTAGCAGCAGGACCCGAGGGATGGAGCTGGGAGTCAGGCATCTTACCCTGAGGGCAAGCTGAAGCCATGGGGTAGCTGAGTGCTTCCAGAGGGAAGGGCAGATGAATAAGGCCACACCTGAGGATGCTCAAAGCAGGAAAGGAGCCATCTCTCCTGCTTTGAGGAAGGGAAACCTAGTTTCAGAGAGACATGGTCTGACTCATGGGCTCTGCAAGCCCTGTCTAGAGAGAGTTGCTGGCATGGCCACAGGAATCATTTCCACAGATGAGGAAACAAGGAGCTCTTCACTCTACCCAGTGAAAGGCACTTCTAGGCCTTCTGGGGTAAGGTGGCAGTTGGATGTGGGCTAAAAACTGTGCTCAAGCTGGAGCTGGAGCAGGGGACAGAGGAAGGAATTATTCACTGTAGCAATTTTCCTGCATGAGACCAGGTGACTGCCCCCTCCTTTTATAGTCCTAGGTGATTGACATCTAGGTGGCATCTGGTCTGATTGATAAGCTCATGTGTCTGGTATTTTTATACGATTTGACATATTTCAGGTGTCATTATTTATTAGCACAAATAGATTATCATCTTGTGCCTCTGGTGTGCTGGAAGGTGGTGATGTTTACCTTGTGTAAAAAGGAGAGACTCATTCTTTCTTGGCACTTGTGTTCAGAACAGAGTAACTCTGGTGAGATTGTTACTTATAAAATAAAATCATTAGAGGCTGGGGAGATGGCTCTGCCATTAAAGGTACCTATTTGCAAAGGCTGCAAACCCAGCAATTCCCCAGTCACCATGCAAAACCAGTTGTTATTTGCAATGGCTCACATGTACACACACACACACACACACACACACACACACACACACACACACACCTAAATTAATAAATAATTAAGATAGTAATTCAAGGTTACTAATAGCCTAAACCCTGATATTTACACAACACAGAGGAACCTGGAGGAGACCCTGCCTGTCCTCAGCACCCCACACTAGCAATCAGGATAAAGTGAACTTCATGTCAGTTGATGCCACAGGGATCCCCACTTGTGTCATTCTAAATCACCTCCAGCTTTTAAAGCCTCTGGTACTGAACCCCAGCACATGCTCAGAATCTACAACAAAGGCTGACTGGGGGGTCAGCAGAGACAGTGACTGAGAGTCTGTAACTTCTTGGCTCTGCATTCTACAGAAGTGCCTATTGCATGTTCTCCATCCCACCAGAGAATAAGAACTGCAAAACACCCCTGGCCTGAGGAGGGACAGGGACCTGAAAAGTATTTCCAAGGAGTTGTTCTCATTGCCAGGCCACTAGGTGGTGATGTCCACCACAGTGTTCCTGATCCCTCTTGGACTGTGTTCAGCCTAAGTCCAAAAACACCTGAACTTGAGAAATATGAACCCAAAAAATGCTGCCTCATTTTGGCCATGTATTCATTTCTTTCCTTTTAGAGGGTAATATAGGGGCTGGAGAGATGGTTCAGCTGATAAAGGAACTTGCTTGTAAAGCCTGATGGCCTAGGTTCAATTCTCCAGCACTCATGGAAAGCCAGATGCACAAAGTGGCACATGTATCTGGAGTTCATTTGCAGTGGCAGGAGACCTTGACACACCCATGCTCTTCCCCCCTCTCTCAAATAAATAAATAAATAAATATTTTTTATAAAATAACAGGTAATGTATTAATGCAAAGAAAATATATCACCTAGTCATATCCATCTCCTACTACAGACAGCATACTTCTGCCACCAGAAAATGTCCCTCTCTGCTGTCCTCTCATGTGCCTCATTCCCAGTCTCTAACCTTATCGTCACTGACACCTGGAGTGTCCACTGACAGCCATCTGTGGGCACGAACCCATGCTGAACAATGAGGCAGATATAAAAATAAATTTCTACACCCTTCTCACTGTCCACACCAGAGTCCCCAGTGTGCTTTGCCTTCAAAGTTCAGGGCTCTGTGTGGACAATGAAGAGGGAACAGAAACAAACCACAAAGGCAGTGTGACACATTGCTTCTGAGAAGACACATGGAGCCAGCGATACACATTAGGAGAAGGACACTTCAGGGCTGGAGAGATAACTTTGTGGTTAAGGTGCTTGCCTGCAAAGCCAAAGTACCCCGGTTTGATACCCCAGTACCCATGTAAGTCAAATGCACAAGGTGGCACATACATCTGGAGTTCAGTTGCAGTGACTGAAGGCCCTGGCATGCCCATTCTTAGGGTGGAAAAAAAGGAGAAGGATGCTTCATTTTTCACCCCTGTGTCCATTGACTGTTCTCATGTTTATTTCCCCTAGTCAAATGGACTGTGCCCAATTATACCCACACTCACATTTTCCAGCTTCATGGAATGTTAATCTAGAGGAGAGATGATCCAGGCACATCCTGATAAGTGGGGTGTCATGGTGCATTTACACCATGGTGAGCAGAGGAGGCTACCTGGGGAATCCACTCCCCAGTATCTGCTGCCTGCACTGTGCTTCCTCTCAGGGCAGAGGGAATTTGCATTGTGATTAAGAACTCAGGAGCTGGAGAGATGGCTTAGCAGTTCAGGCATTTGCCTGAAAGCCAAAGGACCTCTGTTCGATCCCCCAGGACCCACATAAGCCAGATGAACAAGGGGGTCTGGAGTTTGTTTGCAGCAACTGGAGGCCCTGGCACACCCATTCTCCCTCTCTCTCTCTCTCTCTCTCTCTCTCTCTCTCTCTCTCTCTCTCTCTCACACACACACACACACACACACACACACGAATAAAAATAAAGTTTACATGTTTATAGCTGCTCAATTCATAATAGCTAAGAGCTGGAATCAACCCAGATATCCATCATTAGATGAATGGATAACTAAGATGTGGAATATCTACATGATAGAATTCTCCAAAGCAGGCAAAAAAATGACACAATGAAATTTGAAGAAAAATGGTCAAAACTGGAACAGATCACTCTCAGTAAACTCACCCAGTCACAGAAAGACAATCACTGCATAGTTTCACTCATCTTCAGATCCTAACCTGAATCTACCTGAGATGCCGACACACCTAACAAGCATCTCGAGGACCAGACAATACGGAGGGTGGGGAGGGAGGGGAGGGTAATGGTGAGGGTGGGGGGACACAAAACTGGACCCAAATGGCAATGGAACCATAAAATTCTACTTCCTAAAAGACAGACTAAATGGTTGAACCTTCACCAGGCCCTTAGAGGGAACACCTGAATCACAACGCCCTGGAGAGGGTATGATGAAGACTAACCTTAAACTCCTGTTTCTGTTTCTCTCTTTCTCTCTCTCTCTTTCCCTCCCTCCCTCTTCTCTTTCTTCTCTCTATCTCTTTTATATTACTTATCTTTTTCTTCCTTCGCTTCTTGGATGCTGACCTGTCATTCCCAGTACCAGCAAGTGGCTATCATCCACAATGAGCTGTTGATCAGAGAAACCTACAAGGTTTCCCAAAAGAAGACAGATTTCTGTCAGATTACATGATGACCCACCAAAGGTTAGTGGTAAGACCCTACTGCTGAAGACACCATATGCTATTGATACGGAACATGGGGTGACATTGGAAGCTGGAAGAGAGTCAGTCCCCAGACAATTAGCTTATCTAGTGCCAGAAGATATTACATGAGTGACTGTGGGGAAATGACAAATATCTGTCCAAGCAACTCATGGTCTAAACTACTCAGCAGCAAATAACCTGATGCGACGCTCACACAAGTGCAATAGTAGCACAAGCCATGGTGGGAAACCAGCTGCTCTTGATTTGGCTAACTGATCTGCTTAGTGGAACAGATCCCAAAGCTGGAGCTGGGAATCAAGTCAGAACCATATCCAAAATGAGCCTGCTCTCCATTACCAAGCTCCCACCAATCGCAGGCTACAAGAGGGCCTACATCTATTAAATTATCTCTAAAAAAGAAAAGTTATCCCATTTATCTGGAACTCACTTCACTCTCCATTGAAGAAGTTGCTTCTCTTTTTCAGGTGGATGCAGTTTCTAACAAGAGAACCACTCTATCATGCCTCAAAAGGGCCCCAGCTGAAACTAAGAGTAACTGGGGAAATGAGCAAAAGTGCTGCTTTCTTGGTGAACCTGGTGTCAGCACAAGGATGAAGGAGATAGACACAGAGAACAATCAACTCCTACCAAATCAGATATCCAGAGACGCAGAAGCTCCCAATACCTCATCACTGAAGCAGACTTAAAACGAACCCAACATGGATCAGGGAAATTTGTAGAAGTGGGGGCAGAAAAGATGTCAGAGCCACACATTGGGTCATGATACACAGAGACGTTGCCTCGTACCCATAAGTGATGACTAACCCCACAATGCACGACCCATATTCCCCAATGAGGAGGGTCTCTGGGGAGGGGGGAGGACAAGGGGGAGGCTAATGATGGTACCAACTTGCTGTATACACTGAGTACATAACTAATAAAAAATTAAATAAAGTTTAATATATATCTTAAAAAATAAAAATAATAAAATATTTTTTTAAAAAAAGAACTCAGGCCCTATGGTAGGCAGGTCATTCTGAATTAGGGTGGGGAACAGCATCTAATCACATTTTCAGCTTGTAAGCTGCTGCGCCAGGCATCAGAAAGGACATCCAAGAAAAGCAAAGCTCTTTGATTCGCACTTCAGAAGAGAGAATGAGCTGCCCATGGTATTGGACACACATGCAGGGGCCTGAGAGAGCCTGGGGAGACCAGGGTAGCCCCTGCCAGTGTGACTGGCCCTCCTTAACTTGGATCTCTGTCCCTGCACCCATAGACTGCTGGTAAGAATACAGCCAGCCTGTACCTAATCTCAGCCTTATGAAATGCAGGGCAAAGAAATGACTGGCCTAGCTTTCCAGCATGCAGTGAGGTTGTAGATGTATATTGTTCATGACACTGTGGACTTGTGAGAGCCACACCAAAAAAAAAAAAAAAAAAAAAAAAAAAAAACCTGACACATACCCAAATTTCTCATCCCAGAGGAGTTGTGTTGCCTAAGTAAAGGGCCTCCAGACATGCAGAATTCAGGCCCCTGGGAGAGACTAAAACTTGTTGCCTCCCCAAAGACCAGCAATTTCTTTATGACTGTCTGAGGAATGCTAGAATCCTTCTGTGCCTGAACTCCAAGGAAAGAACCACAGCTGCTCTGTTTATTGGGGTCACCATTCCCTGCGCACACCCTGAGGTGCTAAGCTCTCTAATAATGGTACCAGGCTGACCACTGATGGAGCCCACACAGCAACCCCTACTGCTCAGGTCAAATTAACCACCCCCTAGGGGAAAGTTTCTCTGCCAAACTGACCCTGAGCTATACCTATAGGCTTGGGTCTTTTAAACATCAGGTGTTTGTGACAGTTTTCATAAACACAGTGAAGTACAAGGAAGGGGGTTGGCACCTTTAACCACCAATTTCATATTTCCACATCTGCTCTCATGCCTGCCTCATTGCAAGCCTGAGAGCAGGCCCTTAACACCCAAGACAGAAAAGCTCAGAAAGAGGAGTCACCAACCCAAGGGCACAAACTAGTGAAAAGGAAAGGAGACAAGTTTGGAATGCAAATAACTTTGTGTGTGTATGTGTGTTATGCATGTGGGTACATGTGGGGGGGGGTGCACATGCATGCAAGTGGAGGTCAGAGATTGGTATCCTCAATAACTCTCCACTTTATTTGCTGAGACAGGGTCTCTTCACTTGAGCCAAAAGCTCACTGGCTCAGCTGGTCTTGCCAGCCAGCCTGCCCTGAGATTCTGTTTCTACCTCCCGAGCTCCAGGATGACAGGCAGCCACCACACCCACTTGGATCCGTACTGGAGATCGCATCTCAGGTCTTCACACTTGCACAGCAAGCACTTTATCCACTGTGCTATCTCCCCATACAAGAATTCAAATAATTCTGACTTTCCCGGAATGGCACAGTTTATTATCTGAGGCAGTCACCTCACTCCTACCACAGACTCCAGCCTGGGCATCCTGTCTCTGGAGCCGGTGCTGCCAGAACCTGCTGTGGATAGGGACTTTCCAGTGGTCTTCCTCCTCAACCACAAACACTAAAAGTATTCACTGGGCATCCGTACTGTACAGGGAGTCTAGAGGCCCCCAGGGACTGTCAGAGAGCAACCAATGGCTTTTAACTAAGGAAGCCAGTGCATCCTGGTGGACAGTGGTAATGCCTCCATGACTTTAGGGTCCCCAACTTCTGTGCTCAGTGTTCCTGTCACTTCGCTTCATATGACAGCCAAAGTACTGGAGAGAAAGAAAAAGAAGAGAGAAAGACATGCATTGGCAAGGGCTCCAGCTCTCCCAAAACTGGGGCTGGCGAGATGGCTCAATGAGTAAAGTATTTACCATGCAGCTATGAGTACCTGAGTAGGGGTCGCCAGTACCCATATGTTGCAGTAAGCTTCTCTTTGCTGGTGCAAAGCACCCAACCAAAAGCAGCTTGTGGGAAGAAAGGGTTTATTTTGGCTTACAGACTCAAGGTCTCAATGATGGCAAGGGAAAATGATGGCATGAGCAGAGGCTGGACATCACCTCTACCACAGCAGGTGGCAAACAGCCTCAGGAGGATGAGACAAACAGTGGCAAAGGGAAAAATAACTGGCTATAACATGCATAAGCCCACCCCCAACAACACACTTCCTCCAGGAGGCTCCAATTCCCAAACTGCCACCAGCTTGGGACCCTAGCATTCAGAACACATCAGTTTATGGGGGACACCTAATTCAATCCACCACACCATGTAAAATGTTAGGTGTGGTGGTGCACACTGTGACCTCACCACAGGGAGACAATGTCAGGAAGTCCCTGGGACTCAATGGCTAGTTGGTCTAGCAGAATTGGTGAGTTCTGGAATCAGTGAAAGACCCTGTCTCAAAGAATAAGATAGAGAGCAAGTGGGGAAGATAACGAACTTTGACCTCTGTCCTCCACCACATGTACACCCACAAAAAAAATGAAGCCTTGAATTCCATCGTATAGATATACCACATGGCTCAGGGAAATTTGTGGAAGAGGGTATAGAAAGATCATTAGAGCCACACGTTGGATCATTATGCACAGAGACATTGCCTCTTCCCCATAACGGATGGCTAACCCCACAATGCACAACCCTCATTCCCCAACAAGGAGAGTCCCTGTGAAGGGGGGAGGATAGGGAGGAGGGTAGCGATGGTTCCAACATGGTTGTTTACACACTGTGTACATAACTAATAAATAAGCCTAAAAAAAATCTTGACTTACAGGTAAGATGGCAGCATAGTAGCCATGCCAAGGCAGTCTAGGGAGGAATAAAAAGAAAAAAAAAAAAAAACAGCAAAATATACTCTTCTACCCAAAAGTGAATGTGTATAAGTTATTATCAACCACAGCATAGAAGCAGGAGGGTCTCAGATCTTCTAGGAAGGAGGAAAATGGCCAGAATCCTGCCAAAGCAGCAGTGGTTCCAGTCCAGGTACTTGCCCAGCCGGCCGGCAGGCACAGAGCTGCAGAGCAGAAACCAGGTGGAGGGATTTTTCACTTACATGAGCCTCCTTGAAAAGTCAAGAAACCTGAAGGGGAAGACAGCAGGGACCAACTGAGAACTGCTGAAGGAAAACACAAACAGGATGAGCTGAGAAGCTCTGGTACAACTCCAGGAAACCTGCACAGCCAATCAGAAAACCAAATCTATAGTGCAACAGAGAGGGATCCAGGTGGGCACTCAGCATTGGTGAGAGTAGAAGCAATCCCAAAGGTAACAAGGCTTACTTTTACAAAGACAGGTACAAAGGCCTACACTGGAAGTGCTAATCTCTCTTTCCTGTCAGGGTGAGTTATGTGTTACATATTCTTGGTTGGCTTTACCATTCTCAAATAAGCTGAAATTTGGTGTTGACTACTGTTGCCATAGATGCTTCCTGATTTATAGGACTTTTGTCTTGTCTTCTGTCATTATTGGGGGCAGGGCCTGACTCAGTCCCAGGCTGACCTGGAACCCATTTCAGACCAGAAATCTCAATCTCCAAGTTGAAAGTACTAAGAGTATGGGTCCACACACACTCTTAGGAACGCTGGCTTTATTAGATTATCTATTTGTTTTAGGCCCCACTCTTGCATAAATACTCTGTGCTTGTTTGGATTGAATATGTATATTGCTCAATTGAACTTTAGAATTTACCAGTAAATTGATCCACCCAGACTACTAGAATACCAGGCAAACTCAATACCTAGGGTCACTTCTGCTGTTTCTCTTGGAGCATAACAGCTATACCTGGCCTCTTAAACTCCTAACCTGAAGATATAAAAAGTCAGAATTACACAGCTAAAAATACTGCAGATAATTAGAAAACCCACACATCAAATTAACGCAAGATGCAAAAATCTCTACAAGATAAGAAACACAAAAAAATCAAGACAATACAATCCCACCAAAAATTATATATCCACCAGCAATGACTGCCAGTGAGACTGTCTTAAATGAAATGCCTGACAAAGAGTAAAGGAAAAACTGGAAGAACTACAAAACAAGAAAAATGACAAGAATGAATACTCACCTTTCAGTAATAACTCTCAATATCAATGGCCTCAATGCCTCAACCAAAAGACACAGGTTTGCAGATTGGGTTACAAAGTAGGATCCTTCTATTTGTTGCCTCTAAGAAATTCACCTTTCTATGACGAATAAACAGAGAAGCATCTGGATTAAATGAGCCTGTAGAACAAATGGGTCTGACAGATATCTACAGAATAGTTCACACAAATGCTGCAGAGTACATTCTTTTCAGCAGCAAATGGAACATTCTCTAAAACAGATTATATATTAGGACACAGAGCAAATCTTAACAAATGAAGGAAAAATTGAAATAATCCCTTGCATGCTCTATGATCACAATGTGATTAAACAACAAGTCAACAGCAAGAAAAGCTATAGCACTTACACAAAATCATGGAAACTAAACAATACACTACTAAATGATGAATGGGTCAATGAAGAAATCAAGAAGGAAATCAAAATATTCATAGGATCAAATGAGAATACAAAATACCAAAACCTGTGGGACACAATGAAGGCAGTCCTAAGATGGAAATTTATAGTTTAAGTGACTATATTAAGAAATTAGTCCTAGCTACAGATGATTGGGCTTCTGCGTGAGAAGGAAAATACTTAGTAGCAGAGGCCAGTAAGTTAAAAAGGAGACATAAAGGGAAGAGAAAGGAAGGGAGGAGGGTACTTAATAGGTTGATATTGTATATATGTAAGTACAATGATTGAGATGGGTAGGTAATATGATGGAGAATGGAATTTCAAAGGGGAAAGTGTCAGGGGGAGAGAGGGAATTACCATGGGATATTTTTTTTTTTATAATCATGGAAAATGTTAGCAAAAATTTAAAAATTAAAAAAATAATAAAAAAAAATTAGAAAGGTCACAAGTAAACAACTTAATACTTTACCTTAAGGCCTTGAAAAATAACAAGGCAAACACAGAAAATCAGTAGATGAGACAAAGCATGGTGGCACACACCTTTAATCCCAGCACTCGGGAGGCAGAAGTAGGAGGATCACAGTGAGTTCAAGGCTACCCTGAGACCAGAATCCAGAACAGCCTTGGCTAGAGCAAGACCCTACCTCTAAAAAACAAAAATCAGTAGATGAGAAGAAATAATAAAGATTAGGAAGCCAGGCGTGGTGGTGCACACCTTTAATCCCACCACTCAGGAGGCAGAGGTAGGAGGATTACCATGAGTTTGAGGCCAACCCTGAGACTACATAGTGAATTCCAGGTCAGCCTGAGCTAAAGTGAGACCCTAACTCGAAAAAACAAAAACAAAAAGATTAGGGCAGAAATTAATGAAATAAAAAAAAATGCAAAGAATCAATGAAATGAAGAGTTGGTTCTTTGAAAGGATAAACAAGATTGATAAATCCTTCACAAATCTGACCAAATGAAAGAGAAAAGAGACACAAATCAATAAAATTAGGGATGATAAGGTACCATTTCAACAGATACCAAAGAAATTCAGAAATCCTAAGGACATGCTTTAAGAACATATACTCCAATACATTTGAAAATCTGAAAGAAATGGATGTTTTCCTTGATTTATATGACCTAACAAAATTAAATCAAGATGAGATTTACTGCCTAAATCAACTAATAACAAGCACAGAGATCCAAGTAGTTATAAAAAAAAAAAATCTCCCAACTAAAGAGTCCAGACTCAGATGGATTCACCAGTGAATTTTATCAGACCTCCATAGAAGAAATAACACAAATGCTTCTCACACTTTTCCATAAAATAGAAAAGGAAGGAATTCTACCAAACTGCTTCTACAAAGCCACCATCACCCTGATACCAAAACTAGACAAAGACAGGAAAAAAAAAATGAAAATAAGGGGCTGGAGTAATGGCTTAGTGGTTAAGGCATTTCCCTGAAAAGTCAAAGGATCCCAGTTCAATTTCTCCAGGACCCACTTAAGCCAGATGCACAAGGTGGGCACATGCATCTGGAGTTTGTTTGCAGTGGTTGGAGGCCCTGGCATGCTCTCTCTCTCTCTCTCTCTCTCTCTCTCTCTCTCTCTCAAAAATTTAATTAAATATTTTTAAAAAAGAAAATTACAGACCAAACTCCCTCATGAACATAGATGCAAAAATTCTCAACAAAATAATGGCAAACAGAATACAAGAATATATCAAAAAGGACAGTCATGGGCTGGAGGGCTGGCTGAGCAGTTAAAGCATTCACCTGCTAAGCTAAAGGACCCAGGTTCAATTCCCCAGGACCCACGTTAGCCAGGTACACAAGGGGGTGCATGTGTCTGGAGTTTGTTTGCACTGGCTGGAGGCCCTGACCCACCCATCCCCATCCTCTCTCTCTCTCTCTCTCTCTCTCTCTCTCTCTCTCTCTCTCTCTCTCTCCATATATATATATATATATATATATGGTCAAATTAATTAATTAATTAAAATAAAATATTTTTGAAAAAAAGGACAGTCATTCCAAGCAAGTAGGCTTTATTCCAGAGATGCAGGGCTGGTACAACATATGCGAATTCATAAATATATGGACTGAAGGAAAAAAAATCGCATGATTATCTCAATAGATGCAGAAAAAATCCAACATCCCTTCATAGTAAAAATTCTACAGAAACTGGAAATAAAAGGAACATATCTCAACATAATAGAGGCTATTTATGACAAACCTACAGCCAACATATACTAAATGAGTAAAAACTTGAAACTTCTCCACTAAAATCAGAACAAGACAAGGGTGTCCATTGTCCCCAGTTTAGTATAGCACTGGAAGTCTTAGCTATAGCAATAAGGCAAGAGACACACTTAAGAGGGATACAAATGGGAAAGGAAGAGATCAAATTATTTTCAGGTGATATGATTCAATGCATAAAGGATACTAAAGACTACCAGAAAACTGTTAGAGCTGATAACACTTTAGCAATGTAGCAGGTACAAAATAAACACAGAAATCAGTAGCCTTCTTATGTACAAACAACAAACTTGCTGAGGATGAAATCAGAGAATCACTCCCATTCACAATTGCATCAAATAAATAACTAAATAAAGTGCCTTGGAATAAACCTAACCAAGAAAGTGAAGGATCTCTACAATGAAAACTTTAAAACACTCAAGGCTGAAATTACATCCTATATTCCCACCAACAGTGGATGAGTGTTCCTACTCCTCCACATCCTCACCAGCATTTATTTTCATTTGATTTTTTGATGTTTGCTATCCTTATTGGGGTAAGGTGGAATCTCATAGTGGTTTAAATTTGCATTTCTCTGATGATTAGGGATGATGAACATTTTCTTAAGTGTGTGTTTGCCATTTGTGTTTCTTCCTCTGTGAACTGCCTGTTCAGCTCTTTGCCCCATTTTGTGAGTGGGGTGTTTGACTTCTTACTGTTTAGATTTTGGAGTTCTTTGTAGATTCTAGAGATTAGGCCTATATCAATTGAATAACCCACAAATATTTTCTCCCATTCTGTGGGTAATCTATTGGCTTTGCTTATTGTATGCTTGTCTGTAAAGAAACTCTTCAGCTTCTTCTGATCCCATTGGTTGAGTGACTGTTTAAGATCGTGAGCTACTGGGGTTTTGTTCAGGAAGTCTTTTTCCATTCCTATATCATGGAAAGTACTTCCTAAATTTTCTTCCAGTAGTATTCGAGTTTCTGGTCTTATATTGAGGTCTTTGGTCCATTTGGATTTGAGTGTGGTGCATGGTGAAATGTGTGCATCAAGTTTCTGTTTCCTGCATATGATTATCCAGTTTGTCCAGCACCATTTGTTGAAGATGCTGTCTTTTTTCCAGCCTATATTGTTCGGGCCATTGTTGAATATCAAGTAGCTATAGTTGCTTGACCCAAAGTCCATGTCCTCAAGTCTATTCCATTGGTCTATACTCCTGTTTTTATGCCAGTACCATGCTGTTTCTATTATTATGGCTTTGTAATATAGCTTTAGATCAGGTATGGTGATGCCACCAGAGGTATTCCTTTTGCTGAGGATATGTTTGGATGTGCGAGGCCTTCTGCCTTTCCATATGAAGTTGGAGATCAGTTTTTCTATCTCTGTGAAGAACACTGTAGGGATTTCAACTGGAATTTCATTAAATCTGTATATTGCCTTTGGTAGGATTGTCATCTTCACAATGTTAATTCTGCCTATCCAGGAGCATGGGAGGTCTTTCCATTTTCTAAGGTCCTCCTCAATTTCTTTTTGAGTGTTTTTATGTTTTCGTTGCATAGATCTTTCACTTCCTTGATTAAGAAATTACAGAAGACACTAAGAAATGGAAATGCATCCCTTGTTCTTGGATTAGAAGAATTAATATTGTGAAAATGGCAATCTTACCAAAAGTAATCTATACATTTAATACAATCTCCATCAAAATTCCAATGGCATTCTTCACAGAAATAGAAAAAAACAATCCAAAAATTCATTTGGCATCACAAAAAATCTCAATTATCTAAAACAATACTGAGCAACAAAAATAAGGCTGGTGGTAGCACCATACCTAATTTTAAGCTATATTACAGAGCCATAGTAACAAAAACAGCATGGTACTGGCACAAAAACAGACATGTAGATCTTTGACCAAAATGCCAAAAATACTGGAGAAAAGATAGCCTCTTCAACAAATGGTGCTGGGGAAACTGGATATCTATATATAAAAGGATGAAAATAGATCCTTATCTCTCTCCATGCACAAGAATTAGACCCAAAGGGATCAATAACCTTAATATCAGGCCCAAAACTCTGAAACTGCTAGAGGAAAACATAGGGGAAAGCCTCAATATATTGGTATTGGCAAGGACATTCTGAATTTAACTCCAGTTGCTTAGGAAACAAAATCACTAATCAACTGCTGGGACCTCGTGAAATTACAAAGCTTTTGTACAGCAAAGCCACTGTGAATAGAGCAAAGAGACAACCTACAGAATTGGAGAAAATCTTTTCCAGCTGTGCATCTGACAGAATCGATGGTAAGACCCTATTGCTGTAAACTCCACATACTTGGGGCTACAAGGTCACTGAGAAATCCTTCTGGAGCTGAGCTAAAGACTCCCTCCATTTATACCAGATGACAGAAAACTGGAAAAAGCTATACTATATGCAGGTCAAAGGGAGAGAGATAAATCACCAGTTAAGATACTCAACAGTGGACACTGAAAGCCTTAAATTTGGCCAGCCAGGCTAAATGAGCCAATGGGTAGAATAGTGACATGGGAGAAACCAACTTCTCTCTAATTGGACTGGAGGCCCACTCCATGAGAGGAGATACATGCCTGATACTGAAAACCTATGATGGGCGAAGTCATGAGCCCTAGAGGTGTAACCCCTTCTGATATCTGGTTAAATGTGTATACTATGCTCACCAAACTGTCCTATAAGTACTTTTCTTAATGTTCATATCCATATATTAATGCTACTCTCACTTTTGGCTAGAGAAGCTTCTCTTTTCAGATGGTGGTGACCTCTGGGTTGGCTCAAAAGTCACCATATTGTTGAAAAGAAGTGACAGAGGAATGATCAACACTGAAACATCTCTATCATACCTTCTAAGGCTCAGGGTCCATTGCAAAAGAGGTGGTGGGAAGAATGTAAGAGCCAAAGGAAGGATAGGTCTCCTTACAATGCACTCTTCCAGACATAAATGGCCTCAATATCCATGACCTCACAGTGCCTGGCACTGCCTACACAAGACCAATATAATAGGAAGAAAAGATTATGACACCAAAATAAAAGAGAGACTGATCGGGGGGGGGGGGGGTATGATGTGGAGAGTGAACTTGTGAAGGGGAAAGTGGAGGGAAGGGAATTATTATGGTTTATTGTCTATAATTATAGAAGTTGTCAATAATAAAAAAAATTAAAACTTGGAAAAAGTTACACTGCAGGCAGCTCCATGGAAGAGAGAGAAGTCATCAGTGGGGATGAACAACAGTGTATACTGTAAACCTTAAGTTTCACCAACCAGGACAAATGAGCCAATGGGGCAATAGTGGCATGTCTGTTATGGGGGAAAGCAACTGCTCTCTAATAGGACTGGAGACCCACTCCACTGGAGGGAATACATGCCTGATACTGAAAAACCCGTGATAGGGGAGGTCATAAACCCTAGGGGTGTAACCCCTGCTGGTGTCTAGCTAAATGCATATATTACATTCACCAAACTGCCATATAAGCACTTTTCTTAATGTTCATATCCATATATTAATGATACTTTCATTTTTTTGTTAGCAGAGCTTCTCTTTTCAGATGGTGGTAACCTCTTGGATTACTCAAAAGGCACTGTAGTGCTGAGAAGTGATAGAGGAGTGCTCAGCACTGAAACATCTCTATCACACCTTCTAAGGCTCAGGGACCTTTCAGAAGAGGTGGTGGAAAGAATGTAACAGCCAAAGGAAGTATAGGACTCCTTACAATGCACTCTTCCAGACACAAAATGGTCTGCATGTCCATGACCTTGCAGTGCCTGGCACTGCCTACACAAGACCCATATAATAGGAGGAAATGACACTGACATCAAAATAAAAGAAAGACTGATGAAGGGGGAGGGGATATGATGGAGAGAGGAGTTGTGAAGGGAAAGTGTAAGGGGGGAATAATTATCATGGTTTATTGCCTATAATTATGGAAATTGTCAATAATAAAAAAAATTAGCTGGGCATGGTGGTGCACGCCTTTAACCCCAGCACTCAGGAGGCAGAGGTAGGAGGATCACCATGAGTTTGAGGCCACCCTGAGACTACATAGTGAATTCCAGGTCAGCCTGAGCTAGAGTGAAATTCTACCTCAAAAATAAATAAATAAAACATACTCACCTTTCTCCCCTATACCTCTTTAAACCAAATGGCTGTGGGTGTGTGTAGCAGTATATGTGTGTGTGTGTGTGTGTGTGTGTGTGTGTGTGTGTGTAGTTTTTTGAGGTAGGGTATTGGTATACCATAGGCTGATCTGGAATTCATTATGTAGTCTTAGGGTGGCCTCTCAACTCACAGCAATCCTATCTCTGCCTCCTGAGTGCTGGTACTAAAGGCATGTACCACCACACCTAATGAGCAATTACTTTTTATTTGCTGGGACAAAACACCTGACCAGAAGCAGCCTAAGCTGAAAAGGGTTTATTTCAGCCTACAATTCCAACGGAATGCTTCATAATGGCAGGGAAAGCATGGCATGAGCAAGAGAGCAGATCATCACAACTTGTCACATCTGAGTGACCCCAAAGCCCACCCCCAGAAACATACCTCCTCCAGCAAGGCTCCACCTCACAAAGCTCTCTAGCTGGGTATTGAGTATGAGGCTTAATTGCAAACACATGAAACAATAAAGGACACTACATTCTAACTACCACATTCTGCCCCTGGGCTCCATAGACTCTTAACAATTTCAGGATGCAGAATACAATCAGTCCAACTTTAAATGTCTTCATAATCTTTATTAATCCCAACACTGTTTAAAATGTCCAAAATCCAAAGTCTCATTTGAGACATTCTCTTCATTGTGTAATATAAAATCAATACACAAATTACATACTTCCAACACAGCACAAAGTAAACATTCTCATTTCAAAAAGGAGAAATTGGGTATAATGAGAAAAGATTGGAGCAATGTGAAATAGGAAAGAAGCAGGACAAACATCAAATCCTGCAGCCCCATGTCTGGCATCTGGGACCCATGACCAATATTTAGGCTGCAAACTCCACCCTTCCAGCCTTAGCTGCTTTCTTTCCAGGTAGATCCAACCAGGCCAGAGTGAGCAGCTTTCCTTGGTAGCCATGCTATCATCTCCAAAGACCTGGTATTTCTGCTGCAACCTATGATTCATCTTCACAGCCCCATGCCATGGCCTCACAGGGCCTCCATGTAGGGACAACAGCCCTTCTTTCCCACTGTCTGCACCTGTGTTTCATGATCCCGTTGCCTACATTTGTCATACTCCCAAAGCCAGTACCGAGTGGAACTACAAATTTGTAAATCTAGGTAGGATAAAGCTAACTTCTGAAGATAAAATTCCTTTAGCATACTTCATTCAGGTTCTCTCCTTTCAAAAGAATTAGCACTCCTGGGCTGGAGAGATGACTTAGCAGTTAAGGCACTTGCTTGCAAAATCAAAGGACCCAGGTTCAATTCCCCAGGACCTACATAAGCCAGATATACAAGGTGATGCATATATCTTGAGTTCATTTGCAGGGCTAGACACCCTGGTATGCCCCCCTTCTCCCTATCATAAATAAATTAAATATATTTTTTAAAAACATTAGCACTCTTTCTGTTGTCCCAGTGCAGAACAGCTGGCCCATCCTCAGTGATGGTAAACTCTCAGACAATTGCAGCTGAAGCAGCTAGTCTTAACCAAGACTTGGGATTTTCAATTCATCCTCAATTCACTCTGCACCTGTATCTTTCCTCTGTATGTTTCCTCTGCCAAACACACCAATCCATTACTTTTAATTTCAACTTTGCTCAAGTTCTAAAAACACAGACAAAATATAGGCAGAGTAACAAACAAACTGCTTCTGTCATAGTCCTGATAGTCCTTTTCCCCTCTGAAATCTCAAAACTAGCTCTTTGAAGCCCACAGTTATCACCGCATTTAGGACTTTCAAACTCTCACCACATGGGTCCATCAAACTCTACTTTCAGCATTGTAAGGATTCTCTAGTCCAAGGTCCCAAATCCTTCCATGTTTATCTCACAAATCAGTTCCAAATGATCAAAAAACACAGAGCTGAGTTTATCATAGCAATTATTCCACTTCTGGTACCAGTTTTCTATAGCTGTTACCTTCTCATTACTGGGACAAAAGCACCCAGACAGAAGCAGCTTATGAAAGGGAAGGGTTTGTTTCAGCCTACAACCTAAGGGGAAGCTTTATCATGGCAGGGAAAGAATAGCATGAGTAAGATAGCAGGGCATCACATTTTATCATATCATCTGGATGCAAGGAGTTCTAAGAAGTTCTGGGCTTAGAAATGGACTATATTTCCCCAAAGTGCATCCTCAGTGACACGCTGTCTCTAATAAGCATCAACCTCCCAAAGGCTCTACCAGCTGGAGAGTGAGTGTGGGGCTTAATCACAAACACATGAAGCTATGGAGAGCATTTTACATTCAAACTGCCACAGTCTTCTTCCCACTTGGACTCTTCCTGACACCTATTAAAATGCCATGCTAGGGATGGAGAGATGGCTTAGCAGTTGAGACACTTGCCTGAAAGCCTAAGGCCCCATGTTCAACTCTCCAGATCCCATGTAAGCCAGATGCACAAAAGGTGAGGCAAGCACAAAGTCACACATGCCCAGTAGGTAGCAAAAGTGTCTGGAGTTTTATTACAGTGGCTGAGGCCCTGGTGTGCCAATTCTCCCCCCCCCCTCATAATAATTTTAAAATAAAATTTAAAAAGTGTCATGCTACCAGAAAGACAAGGCAGCCTCTGTCCCCATGCCCAGTGACCATCCTAAATCTAGTGTTGTGAATCCTCCAGCTGCCCAGTGAGAGGATCAGGCAGCCTCTCTGGTGAAGTATCAGCCCTTTGTGACTTGCCTTAAAATAAGGAAAGGGATGCCCAGGAGGATCTGGGAAGAATGGACTTTCCCCCCATGATTAAGGGATGAGGTTCCAGCCCAGGAATCTTTCTCTGTTAAAGAGGAAATTTGGGGGCCTTTGTCCACTGACTAAATTCTAAAAAGCTTTTGGCCAGAAGCATGAGCTTTGATGTAAAATGAAGATCACTTTGTTCAATGTAGTACAAGCTACTAAAATAACCTAAGGCAGAAATCTAGAGGCACCCACAATGAAGGAGTGAAGTGTCTGGCTACAAACAACACAGGACCATCTTTCATTTCTTCTCTAGCCAGGTATGGCAGCACACACCTGTAACCCCATCACCCAAGAAGCTGAGGCAAAAGGATCATGAGTTCAAGGCCAGCCTGGCCACAAAGATAGCCTCTGTTTCGAAACAGAAAGGTGGGAAACTCTGCACTTATTTGTGGCTCTTCTTTGAATATAAGTGTGCATTAATTGTCTCCACCTGACAGAAGTGACTTAGGGAGGCAAGGCTTATTTTTGGCTCGGTTTGGGGGGATTTAATCCATGGTAGTGGAGAAGGTATGGTGGCAGGAGTGGCTCAGTCCATGTTAGCAGAAGTCTGTGGCAACTAGTCACATCTTGGCAGCAGACAGGAAGCAGAGATTAGACCCAAAGCAGGACCAAGATATAACCCTCAAACCTTACCTTACAACCCTGTATCCACCAGCCAGGTCTCATGTCAATAAGGTTCCACCACCTCTCAGGACACACTACTAGCTAGATAAGCCTGTAGGGGGTAAGGACAGATTTTACATTCAAGCCACAACATTAAGGTTTACTTCTCTAGATTATCAAGGTTTTCCTTTTTTAAAGACCAAAGTTACATGAATTAAAACCCCAGTAGAGCACAGGCCAGAGCCAGAGCAGGAAGCCTCCCTCAGGCCTTCTCAGTTTGGACCTTGAGCGGTCCCAGGGAAGCCTGCCCAGTCTGCCCCACCCCATGTGCAGTGCTGCTGGCGAGGTTTACCTTCACCTCTACTCCCACCCTGTGGCCTTGACAATGCCAGTGTTAAAAACAGCAACTTCTTTAACAGAATAAGCAGAGTCCAACCTCACCCAGAAGTCCAGAGCCAAGTGTCCAGGATTGGATTTCTGGAACCCCACAAGCCAGTTCCCTTGGTGCTCAGCAACAGCAATGAAAGCATTTACAGAAGCCAGAGGTAGAGAGAGAATCTTCTGGATGGTATGCCTGTATGATGTCACAAGAGGTATGGAAAATGGAGCTAGGGTTGCAGTTTCTACCTGGACATGCCAAGCATATTTCTTGTGGTAGCTATTAGAGGCCTGCTCCCTCCTGCAAGTGTAACCCTGCCAGTCTCAGGCCCTGCACCAACTTTAATTAATCCCCTTCCCATCCTGACCTGGGCCCATCCAACCTATACCCTCCCTTTAACTTGTATGCCTTTTGCAGCAAACATGAGCACAGTCAGCAATACCCCTGGTCTTTCAGCAAAAACAGAGCCTTTAGAGGAATTGGATAGAGACCAAAGATCCCCAGCCCCAAAACAAAGATATACATATATGTACACAAAATGTTAACATAGTGTGAAGACACCCATGAACCTTTGAGGACAGCATCCATCCATGTGGATGTTCTATCTTGCCTTCTACAGCCCATCTCAAAGTGCCCATGCCCTGTCAGAGCCTGCTGTCCAGAGAGGAGCTGTCAGCAGAGACAGAAGGCCCTGGACAGCTACTCAGAGATGCCATTAGCATGTGGCCCTGTGTCCTGATTGCTTCCCTGGGAAGAGGTTTATCACCTCTGCAGAACCCAAGCCTATAAAGACAGGAGCCTCATCCAAGATCACCTCCATCATAATTAGCTGAGCTGAGACAGAAGTGTGCAGTCATGTTACAAAGTAGGAAATTTAACCTGGGTCCTTTGTCTTTGCAGGCAAGTGCCTTAACCACTACGCCATCTCTTCAGCCCTTTTTGTGTGTGATTTTTTTCAAGGTAGGGTCTCACTGTAGCCAGGCTGACCTGGAATTCACTATGTAGTTTCAGACTGGCCTCGAACTCACAGGCAGAGGAAGGAGGATTGCCATGAGCTTGAGGCCAGTCTGAGACTACATAGTAAATTCCAGGTCAGCCTGGCTACAGTGAGACCTTACCTCAAAAAAAAAAATAAATAAATAAATAAATAAGGAAAAAAATCTTCTCTTTGATTTAATCAAGCATTTAAGACTTAACCATTCTATCTCAATATAAATTTACAGACCCAGCAGCAAAAGCTTTCTTTAAAAAAACTTTCTTTTAATAGAACCATTTGAGAGACTATTAGTATTTATTACCCAAACTTTCTTAGCATAAGTACTTAAAGTTCTCTCTTTTATTATTCATTACTTATATCACCAAGAAGCTATTTAAAATAAGTGCAACCTAAGAAAATGACAACCAGACAGCTTTATATAAGTCCTAAGCAAATCTAGTAATTGTCTTTTGAAGGTTTTTATTTTATTTATTTATTTTCAAGCAGAGAGAGAGAAAACATACCAGGGCCTCCAACCCTGCTGCAAATGGACTCCAGATGCATGAGCCACTTATTGCATCTGGATTTACATGGGTCTGGAAAGTTGAACCTGGATCCTTTGACTTTGCTGGCAAGCTCCTTAGTAGCTAAGACATCTCTCCAGTCTGTCTTTTGTACTTTAAGGTGTTTTTAATTTGATTAAGTACTTTAAGACTCAGTTTACCCATTTTATCTTTTTGTCTAGAAAAATCCTTAATTGATTCCAGTCATTTCCTTGAAAAGGAAATACCCACCATGGGAGTCCAGAGGTACTGGATGTAAGTAGGGGCCCAGCAGTTGTTTTGATATTTTATGATGGTAGAGAAAGCAGACTTATTTTTATCTGTCTGTATCTGATTTATTGAGCTCTCCTTTGGGTTTCTCTTTTTTTGGTCTCCAAGGCTTGACTCAAGAATGCTGAATCCAGTTGGGTGTGGTGGTGCATGCCTTTAATCCCAGCAGATGTAGGAGGATCACAATGAGTTCGAGGCCACCTTGAGAATACATAATGAATTCCAGGTCAGCCTGGACTAGAGTGAGACCCTACCTCAAAAAAAAAAAAAAAATGTTGAACCCAGTATTTGACTCTGGACACTTTGATAGCAAGTAGGATGTCTAAAATTACACTGTGGGGTCTCGTGCAGGCAGGTTCTAGAGATAAAAGGAGATTTGACCCACGTCTGTTGCTTAGGATGTAACAAACAAGAGCCAGTCTCCCAATTGTAGGTCATCTGTAGGTGTTTCAAGAGTCTTTTGACTATCTGAGCAGCAGTTTCTCTATCAAGAAGAAAATTGGTAGTGAGAAATGATGGTCTATATCACATTTAAGGCATGCTTTATTTTCTGGCTATATTTTTCTTTCTGCATGCTTAAGACAAAACAGTAGGCAAAATTTAGTTCAATATGTACTTTTGAAGATCTGCTGTGTCTCTTTAGGAGAGACTTTTAGGAACCTGGGAAGAGCTCTGTGACTCAGCATTTGTAGCACCTACTAGGATGAGCAGGGCTCTGCTGAGCATGTGACTTCCTAGGGAAGCACTGAGGACCTTTCCCTCTGTTTTGACTCTCCTCTTACAGACTGAACACTGTTCGGAATTCCGCCTCTGAGTCTCCATAATCTCTCTGATCAAGAGAATAGGTAATTTACCAGAATTGAAAGACATGCCAGGAGTGTCCTGTCACCTCCTGTGGCCTTTGTTTCCTCAGGTTCCCACTCCCATCTGAAAAAGAGAAGCAGATTCTCCAACAGTGAGTGAAGTCGGCACCAGTTAAATGGGATAATCATTATTAATTTAGAAAGAAATTAATGGGTATAGATCCTCTCATAGCCCCAGATTAGTGGGAGCTTGACAATGGAAAGAAAAATCATTATCTGGATATGATTCTGACTTGTTTTCCAGTTCCAGATATGGTTTCCTTTCCACTGAGCCAATCCAAGAGCAGCTGGTTACCCACCATGGTTGTGTGCCACAATTGCACTTGTGTGACCATCACATCAGGTTGTTTGCTTCTGAATAGCTTAGACTTTGAGTTGCTCAGTCGCATGTTGGCCACTTTCCACAGTAGCTCATGTAGCACTGTCCAGCACTAGATGGGCTAATTATCTGGGGACTGGCTCTCTTCTAGATTCCAACCAGGTCACTCCATGATCCGTACCAACAGTGAATGATGTCTTCAGCAGAAGGGTCTTATCATTAACCTCTGGTGGGCAATCACGGCTCTGACAGAAGTCCATCTTGTTTGTTTTGGGAGACTTTGTAGGTCTCTCTGATCAACAGCTCATTGTGGATGTAGACCACATCCTAGTACAGGGAATTGCAGGCCAGTGCCAAGGGAAAAGAAAAAAGCCAATGACAGAAAAGAAAGAGAAACAGGAGAAATTTAAGGTTAGGCTTTATCTCACCCTCCCTGGAAATAAGTTTTACAACAAACTTAAAACATCTGGAAATTGTTTTATTAAAAGCAAAATAAGCAGAATAGAGTCCTGACATCTCTGTTTTAAGACCTCATGAGAAGGGTTCCCAAAGTTAATTTGGTACTAAGAGAATTTCTGATGTTTGCTGAAGATAGGCTGGCCTCAAATTCCTGATCTTGCTGCCTCCATCTCTCAAGTGCCTCGTGTTTATGTGTGTGTGTGTGTGTTGAATATTTATTTATTTATTTATTTGCAAGTAGAGAGAGAGAGAGAATGTGGGTGCACTAGGGCCTCCAGACCCTGCAAACAAACTCTAGATGCAAGTGCCACTTTGTGCATCTGACTTTATATAGATACTGGGGAAACAAACCTGGATTGTTAGGCTTTTCAGGCGAGAGCCTTAACCACTGAGCCATCTCTCCACCCCTGATGTATTTTTGATCATGCTTCATACTCATTTCCCAGCTAGTAGAGCCATTGGGAAGTAGATCCTTGCTGGAGGAGATATGTCATGGGGGTGGCGGGGCAGTCCTTGAAGTTTATTAGTCTAGTTGTGAAGAAAGAGCTTCCTCGGTCTTGCTGCTACCTTATATCTGATGTCACAAGATATGATGCCCAGCTTCTGCTCTGCCATGCTTTCTCTGCCATGATGAAACTTCCTCTTGAGTCTATAAACTGAAATGAACCCTTTCTTCCTATAATCTGCTTTTGGTCAGATTTTGTCCCAGCAACGAGAAGGTAGCTGCTACAGATGGTGCCACCCACATTCATAGTGGATCTTACACCTCAGCTAATTCTTTCTGGAAATGCACTCACAGATACACCCAGCAGTGTGCTTTGTTCATCTCCTGAACTCTTCTCAATCAACATTGACCATCATACTCAGCAACTAAAGTGCTCTTCACTCACAAACTCAAATAAGTCACAAAACTGCAAAGGTACAGAAGTATCCTCTGACTTCACCAAGTCTGGGCCTGGACATGTGGAAAAGCCATAGAACAATGTTTGAAGCTAGAGACAGCCACCAAGTTATAGGCAGTGCACACAGGAGCTGGTCCCTACAGTCCAATGTGCATTCAGATCAGTAGATTCCTGTTAAAACAAGCTCTAAGAGAATGGAGAGATGGTTCAGTAGTTAAGGCACTTGCCTAAAAAGCCTAACAACTCGAGTTTGATTCCTCAGGACCTATGTAAAGCCAGATGTACAAAGTGGCACATGCATCTGAAATTTATCTGAAGTGTCTAGAGGCCCTGGCATGCTCGTTCTCTCAATATCTATCTGTCTATTTATCTATCATCTACCTACCTCTCCTTGCAAATAAATAAATAATTTTTTTAAAGCTCTAAGGAACTCCAGGTGCTACTGGTACAGACAGTATACTGTTTTTCTTCCTTTTTTCTTTTCCTTTCTCTGTGTTTTTTTTCTTTTTCTTTTCCCTTTTTTATTGAAATTTTATATTTATTTATTTTCAAGCAGAAAGACAGAGATACAGAGAAGAGAGATAGACAGAGACAATGGGCATGCCAGGGCCTCTAGCCACTGCAAACGAACCCCAGAAGCATATGCCACATGGGTACTGGAGAATCAAAAATGGGTCTCTCTCCTCTCCTCTCCTCTCCTCTCCTCTTCTCTCCTCTCCTCTCCAGATAAATAAAGAATATGGGAATCTTGCTAGGTGTAGTGTCAAACACCATTAATCTCAGCACTCCAGAGGTTGAAGTAGGAAGATTTTCAAGAGTTCGAGCCCAGTATAAGATCAGCCTGGGCTACAGAGAGACCCTATCTCAAAAAATAAAAAAGAAAGAAAAGAAAAGGGAAAAAAAAGTTATATAGGCATTTACCCATTCCTTTAAAAAAAAAAAAAGGCACTTATGGAATATCTGCAACCACACTGAGAGGGGTCCCCAGCAGAATAGGTGCAGGAGCAAGGGGAAAGAGGGTACCATACGTGATGTATCCATACAAAATATGTTAATAATAATAATAATGGATGAGGAAGAGAAAAAAGGCACTAAGTCACTATGGAAATCAGTATGGAGATTCCTGAAAAAGATGAAAATAATCTACCATCTGTCACAGCTATTCTTCTCCTGGACATTTACCCTGAAGATTCCACTCTCTACTTCAGAGATAACTGCTCAACCATGTTTTTTGCTGTTCTACCCACAATATCTAGGAACTAGAATCAACCCAGGTGCCATCAATTGAAGAATGGATAATGAAGATGTGGTACATTTACACAATGGAATTCTACTCAGCAGTAAGAAAAAATGCAATAACAAAATTTGCAGGAAAATGAATGGCCTTGGAAAATATCATCCTAAGCAAGGGCACACAGTCTAAGAAACACTAATGCTGCATGTTCTCTCTCATATGTGGCTCCTAAACTGGACCAGCTGAGGAGGAGGGCAAAAAGAAGTAAGCCCTAGGACTATGGGCATAAAACAAGAATGAGACCAGGAAAAAGTAAGAGCAGAGAGGAAGGAGAGGAGGCAATACCAAGCAAAGAAGTAAAGGGAAAGAATATGGGTGGTGGCAGGAAGGGGGGGGGGCGTTGATGGTAGAAATGTTGGGGCAAGGAAATCTGGAGAGTGCACTACACAAAACTAGAGATTATGGTAGCTAGTACATTAGGTACCTTCCTCCCAGATAGCAGTATACAAGATGTAACCCTAAATTAAAGATGGATGGACCAGACATATGCCCCGTAGAAAGCGGAGAAAGCTTAATCTTAAACTCCTTGGCTCTAGCTGGTGAATCCAAGGGCCAGAACTGGGTTACCTTCACACACACAGTGAACAGTTGGCCATGGAGATCCATGAGGTTCCCAAAACAATGTAGACTATTGCCAAGCATACGGATATCCAACAGAGCTAAAAGGTAAGACCATATTGCTGAAGACACCATAGGCTGCCATCCCAGGACACCGAGAGACCCTCTTGGCACTGGAAAGTGCTATGGGAGCTACTGCTTGACAAGGTCATCAGCAGCACAAATAAGTAGCAGACCCTGCAAGCTGCACAATTCTACCACCTGGATAAGAAGTATGCATTGTGCAATAGTGGCACACAGCCTTTGTGGGAACCAACTGACCTCTGATTGGATACAAGGTGGTTCAGTGGGACAGAACTCATAATTGGTATTGGGAACTAAGTCAGCACCCCACAGGCAGGAAAGTCACAACCCCCAGAAAGAAACCCCCATTGTTCCTGGACAAGTTCAGTGGGTATCCTTATCACATGACTCTCAAAATTATATGTAAAAAAAATTATATGCATACTCCCCTGAATCAAAACTGCTCTCACCCTTGGTTAAAGAATTTATTTTATATTATAGACAGCAGAAAATACTGGGGAGATCCACGATCCATCAGTACAAGAAAAGACAGCTGACTGCCCATCACAAGATGTGCCACCTCTGCTGCATTCACCCGAGTCCAGAAGAATCTGTAGAGGAAGCAGTGAGGAACGTTGCTCCCAATGCTCGTCTGACAACCATCTCCAGGGAAACAGCAACAAACACAGTGGCGAAGTGAAACACATCACAACAGAAACGCAGCTTCTACAGAGAACTCAACGCTAAAAACAAACTGCTAACACTCCCACCATGGCTCAGGGGCTGTTGTGGAAGAGGGGGACAAAGACTGTAGCAGCTACAGGGTTGGTAGAAATTCCCTGAGGTACAGTACCCATAGAGATTGACAGAGGCCCTAATTACCCCATAGTGAATATCAAGGGAGGCCCTCAGGGAAATGGGGACTAGGAATGAAAGGATACAAGACTATAAACTATGTCAACATAAACATATATTTTTTAAGGCACTTGCTTTCAAAAGCCCAGGTTCAATCCCCTAGCCTAGCACCCACATAAAGCCACATGCACAGGCACACAAAGTGGCACATACATCTGGAGTTTGCTTGCAGTGACAAAACCATTCTCTCCCTCTCCCCCCCCCCCCGTAATAAAATAAAGAAAGAAAAGTTGATTTTAAAATATTTCGTTTATCCAGGTCTGTTGATTCATGCCTGTAATCTCTGCACTCAGAAGACTAAAGCAGCTGGATATGATGGCACATATCTTTAATCCCAATACTCGAGAGGCTGAGATAGGAGGATCACTTGTACAAGGCCAGACTGAATTACAGCGTAAGTTCCAGATCAGTCTGGGCTAGAGTGAAAGTCTACTTCAAAGGAGAGAAGGCTAAAGCAGTCAGATCCCCATGAGTTCAAGGTTAACCTGGTCTACATAATGAATTCAGGACAACATGGGCTACAGAGAAGGCCCTGTCTGGGGGTAGGGAGATGGCTTATCAGATAAGAGCACTTGTCAAGGGTGATAGCTAAGCTCTGTTGTCAGCTTCATCAAATCAGGAATCAAGTAAGTGATATACTCCAGTGGCGGTGGGGGAATCTGTGTGGTCATTTCCAAAAAGTATTGATGGAGGAAGAAGACCTTTCCCCGGAGTGGGCAGCCCTTCTGGTGGTGGATTATATATAGAAAAGCTCCAGCAGGGGCTGAAGAGATTGCTTAGTAGTTAAGGCGCTTACCTGCAAAGCCTAAAAGCCCAGGTTCAACGCTCCCCAATACCCATGTAAAGCCAGATGCACAAAGTGCTACATGCATCTGGAGTTTGTTTGTAGCCACTGGAGGCCCTGGCACACCTATTCTCTTTCTCTCTCTCTCTCTCTCTCTCTCTCTCTCTCTCTCTCTCTCTCTCTCTCTCTCTTTCTGCTTGCAAATAAATAAATAAAAGTATTTTTAAAAGAAAAGTCCCAGCAGGTCACAGTGCCTTTTGCCAGGTGGCCTGGCTGCCTGTGCTACTTGCTGGTGTGTGCATCCATACCGTGTAGCTGCTATTGTTTGTGGACACAGAACCCGACTTTAACAGCCTTCCCCGGGAGTCCTCCAGGCCTTCAGTGCCAGATTGGGACTGCTGCGGCATCCAGCCTTGTAGACTGAAGCAGGTTCCTTGACTCTCTGCCCTGTAGAAATCATCTAATAACTCCTGAGGTAAAGAGCTTGCCACATAAGCATGAGGACCTGAGTCTGGGTTTCCAGGACTCACATAATATCCAGGCATAGTGGCGTGCACCTACTTAATACCAGCACCAGGAAACTAGAAACAGGGGGATCTTCGGAACTTGCTGGCTAGCTATTCTATCCAAAGCAGTGAGCTTCAGGCTGAATAAGAGACCTTTTCTCACAAAGTAAGGTGGAGAGTGACTGAAGGAGATACCTGACTTTGACTTCTGGTCTCTACACACCCAAGAGCGCACATGCATGTGCACCCACACACAAGTGCACCAGCATGCATATGAACACATACACACCACACGCAAAAGAATTTAGATCCCATCTCCTGAGCTGTTTCGCATCTTGGTGGTCACATGCTTGACCATACAGACAAATCCATCTCTATCAAGGACATCTTGTGATGGAGCTCTGGAGGGAATGAGGAGGAAAGAACAGGTAGAATGGAGGTCCTGGAGGGCTGGCCTGAGTCAGACAAGCCACTCCTGAGCCACATAAGTTATCCACACTCCCATCTCTGTCATGTCAAGACTCAAGGACTTCTGAAGTTAGGGACTGGAGCGCCAGTGGATCAGGAACAGTGTCACCCTCCCTGGCATTGCCCCACTTCCAGGAGAGCTCAGACACGTGCATGGAGTGCATGTCCCCAAAGCTGCACAGCCCCAGGATGAAGTGTGCTTCTCTCACTGGGCATTGCCTGATGCTGCCCATTGTCTGCTCTTCAGACTGCCAACCTCTTTTATTTAAAAAAAGTTATGTATTTATTTGAGAGAGAGAGAGGAAGAGGCAGAAAGAAAGAGAGGATGGGCATGCCAGGGCCTCCAGCCACTACAAACTCCAGACACATGTGCCCCCTTGTGCATCTGGCTTCTGTGGGTCCTAGGTAACCAAACTGGGGTCCTTTGGCTTTGCAGGAAAACACCTTGACCACTAAGCCATTTCCCCAGACCTTTTTTAATTTTTTTTATTGACAACGTCCATAATTGTAGACAATAACCCATAGTAATTCCCTTCCTCCCCTCCACTTTCCCCTTTGAAATTCCACTTTCCATCATACCCTTCCCCTCTCAATTAGTCTCTCTTTTAGTTTGATGTCACCATCTTTTCTCCCTATTATGATGGTCTTGTATAGGTACTGGCAGGCACTGTGAGGTCATGGATATCCAGGCCTTTTTGTATCTGAAGGAGCACTTTGTAAGGAGTCCTATCCTTCCTTTGAGTCTTACATTTTTTCTGCCACCTCTTCTGCAATGAGTCCTGAGCCTTGAAAGATGTAATGGAGATATTTCAGTGCTGAGCACTCCTCTGTAACTTCTCAGCACCATCGTGCCTTCTGAGTCATCCCAAGGTCACTGCCATCTGAAAAGAGAAGGTTCTCTAATCAAAAGTTAGAGCAGCCTTAATATAAGGGTATGAATATTAAGAAAAGTGTTTACCAAGCAGTTTGGTGAGCATAGTATATACATTTAGCCAGACAGCAGCAGATGTTACACCCCTAGTGCTCATGACTACCCCTGTTGTAGGTTTCCAGTATCAGGGATATATTCCCTCCCATGGAGCGGGCCTCCAGTCCAATTAGAGAGGAGCTAGCTTCCCCCATAACAAACATACAACTATTGCACCCATTGGCTCATTTGGCCTGGCTGACCAAATTTAAGGCTTGTAGTGTTCACTGTTGAGTATCTCCACTGGTGATAGCTCTCTCTCCCATTGAATTGCATGCAGCAGGTGTGCACTCACTGGCCTGTGGCAAGCAACCACCAACCAACTGTTCCCTGTAAGTGGGCCATAGGCTTGGCTGCCCCAGAGAAAGTCTAGGTTCAGTGCTCAGAAGACAGCCCTCTATCACCACCCTTCTGGGCCTAGCTTTGAGAGGGCAGTGGCTTCCTGGACCCATTCCTGTAATTAGGCAAGTGCAGGGAATTTGCCTTCCTCTGGCCATGGTCTAAATCTTACAATCTGCACCTGTTCCCACCCTCACCTAGTGTAGCTGGGGTGTGCATACCAAGGAGGCAGGCAGACCCTAGGTTCTTATACTATCCCTCTTCCTGTGTATGGGTAGAGTCCAGGAAAAAAAAAAAAAGTTACTTTTAATTAAGAACATTGCAAGACTGATAGGGAGTCACTTCACAGATTAGACTTCCATGAGAGATGTTCTCATATTCTCATTTTCTCTCTCTCTCTCTCTCTCTCTCTCTCTCTCTCTCTCTCTCTCTCTCTTCCCTCCCTTTCTCCTCTCTCTTGTTGTTAACCTGAATGTGTGGTTCAAGAAATGAAAACCATAGGCCTGCAGAGTAAGCAGGGCAGTCTGGAAGCCAGCCTCCTGGGACTCAGCTGTGGGCAAAGCCCTCAAAGCTATGCAGGGCTAGCCAGCATAGTCCTCAGGCCAGGACCTGTGCAGTGTCTGGAGCTGGGTCATGGTCTCAGCACAGCTACTGTCTCCCTTCATGTGCATGACAGGTCACAGTGATGGCTTCACAGCTCCAGTCCTCCCCTCACCCATGCCTTTCGGCATAGGCTATTCAACAAGCCTGATGGAGAGAATTACTTGGCAAGGAGCAGAGGCCTCTTCTCAACAGCAACCCCGTGGCCACACAAGTGCACCACCTTGGTGGCTGACTATGTGGCACTGACACAGCCTTCACATGAAACTGGAACCCTGGAAGACCTCATGACTGATCTCAGGGGTACCCCTGAGCCAGAGCCACCCAGCAGGACTGCTTTCAAATTCCCAAGCCAGAGAAATCATGTACAATAATAGGTACTAATTGTACTATGACTCACTGTACACCAGAGCAAACGGGGCCATGAGAGTCTGAGGCAGCCCGGCAAGCATAGGAACAGCTCAGCCACCAGAGACCCTGCTTGGCTTGAGCAGTAAACACACAGCCTTCTCCCACACAATGCAACTGACAGCCTGGGACCCTGCCTGTACTGAATTGGAAGCATATAATGAACTAGTTTTCTTTTCCTCTTAGAGACCCTTCTTCATGATCAGTACTCACTGAAATATAGTTTTAGATCCACAATCAGAGAGTAAGGAGCCATCCAGCCTGGACTGGTTTGGAGTGCCTGTGGAGAAAGACAGGCTGTGACCTATTAGTGAACTTTTAGGGAGAAACCCCAATTCACCATCTTAGGTTCAGATATAACTTGTAATACACATTATTAAAATCAGATGCACCATGGGAAGGAACAGCAGAGAAAATGCTATATAATAAAACATGTCAACCAACTATAAGACCACCCAAACTATATTCCTAGCAACAGGTCCATGTGCCCTAAAATTCTTACAGAGAAAAGCCCCAAGGTGCCGAAATAGCCCGGTTGGGAGAGCGTTAGACTGAAGTAAAGCCCAGCCCATTTCCTGTTGTCCTTGAGTACTCTCCACTCAAATGAACCACTGCCGCTTTGGCAGTGTATTCAAACCTTTACTATCACTTTGCTCTTCATAAAGTGTCTTTCTAGCCAAGCATGGTGGTACACGCATTTAATCCCAGCACTTGGAAGGCAGAGGAAGGAGGATCTCTGTGAGTTCGAGGCTACCCTGAGACTATATAGTGAATCCCAGGTCAGCCGGGGCTAGAGCAAAACCCTATTTTGAAAGAAAAAAAATGGAAACCACCAGTAACAGGTGAAACAGCTGAAGATCCGGGGCAGCTGCATCCCAAAGGTGCCAGGGAGGAGGGGGGAGTAAACAGGAGGTGTTCACCCAGGCTCAGTCCCTCTGAGTCAGCCTCAAGCCAGGCTCACACCATTGCTGCTGATGAGGGGAAAAGAAGTGCCCTCCAGGAGCCCAGGCAGAGCACAGCATCTCAAACATGGAAAACAGCAAGAGTCCTGGGACACCCCATTGTACGCAAAGACAATGTCAAAAACATTGTCCCAATGTCAGGAAAAATGTCCCAATCTCCTGCCATCCTATGATAAAAATTCTAAGCAGAAGGATGAGCTCAGCACACAGTGGCAGTCATAGTTTCAGGGAAGAGTCAGGGATCTGTCACAGCTGCTGACCACTGTGCCCTCTCTTCCTTTGGCTTCACAAATACCCAATTTCTCCCTGGCCACCCATCCTGATTTTCCCTCTCCTCCAAAATTCTTTCGTGATGGACAATCTCTTCATTTTGGCCAGCTCTGACTTCCTTTCCAAGTGGGACAGATTGCAAATATGGCCATAACCCCACCCATCCCTGAGCAATGGGGCCCTTTTCCTCCCACCAAGCATGGAGTCTGTTTCCCAGCCCCTTGGCTTTTGGGGTTACCTGATGGCTGTTATGGACTATGACAAAGAGGGCTGCTCCTGTCTGTGTTAGGCCTGAGAGTCCTGTGTGCACTGCACTGTCACTGACTTTCTAGCTCATGCTGAGTCCCCACAAACATGTTCAGGCTGGGTTCCAGAAGAGGAGACAGGTGCCGAGCAAACACCCCACTGAGGTGCCCCAGATCAGACCAGCCACTCCAGTAGCTGACAGAGGCAAGTTCCCGAGCCCAGTAAGACTGATGAATGGCCAGCTGACCTCCATCCCAACCAGTGACCCACAGAGTTACCGTTAGGGGTGAAGCAAACAATTAGTGTTTGGAGTGACTGCATTTGGGGTAATTTGCTTCACAGTAAAAGCTGGTTGATAATGGCTATTGAGTGTATGGCTATTGCCATCCCCAGAAGCAGCATTTCCTTCCAAGGCAGAAACTGGGAAGAGCATCTTTTCCAGGCTCCTTTGTTTCCAGGGCACAGAGGCATGCAGGATGTCACTGGTTGGATTTGTGCAGTGCACAACCTGTGTAGACACCAAACACAGCCCTGACCCCAAGTACCTAACCAACCTGCTGGCAGGATCCAAATGGAAAACCAGAGAAGCCCAGACACCTCAGCCAGCCAGCTTCCATGGCAACGGAGGCAGCAGCCTGGCAACCACACTGCAGCAGAGGGACTTACACACCCATCGGCAACATGATTCATGGGCTTTGTTTCCTCCACAAAGCTCCAAGGCGGCCCTCTGGTGTTTCCTGTGACTTCCCGAAGGGTTTTCCACAAATTCCCTTCTTGTAAACTTGCCAGACCGATTTTCCTGCCTACAGTTGAGCAGAGCCAGCCCTTGGTTTGGGTTTGCTGAATTGAGTTGGGCTGGGCCTGATGATGCTGCGTCAGTGCCCAGCAGGCTGTCTCCTACCCCCTACTCCTGCGGGCACACACAAGGAAGGGGATCACACTTCCCAACCAGCAACTGTAAGGCACCGTGTGAAACCATGTGACTTGTGGGCGGAAGGGTAAAGAGAGGTTTCAAGCCTGGGAGTGCCAAGAACAGCCCGAAAAACAGCTGATGCTGAGCGAGACTGAAGGAAAACCAGCTGACATCTTTCAGGAGCCAAGACAGAGGGGCAGAAACACCTCCATCCATCTCTCCCGGCCTTTCAGCCTGGGTGGAGGTTTGTGGTGGTGCTTTGAGGTGCCATGTCGCTCTGCACAGGGCTCCAGAGTTGGTGCTTTCCTGGCTAGCATTATGTTTCCCCTATCTAGATGGCCACTGTCCCACAGGGAACACACTCTGCTTGGTACTTGAGAGCCGGAAACCACAAGGGGCGTGGCAGGAGTGTGTTCTGAAGGGCTGTATCTTCACCTTGGCCTTACCTTGGACTATAGTCCTCCTTCACCACCTCCCTGCCACTCATTTTTCTTTCTGCCTTTCCTCTTTCCTTCCCTTTGTCTCGTACTGACTCTCCTTTCCCTCTCTCCTCCATTTTACACACACACACACACACAGAAAGAGAGAGAGAGGGAGAAAGAGAGAGGGAGAGGGAGAGGGAGAGTCTCTACCCCACCCCGCCCGCAGCCTCCGCAGCCTCCCGCTAGATGGCAGTGTGGCTCCGGGATTCGGCGTCCCGCCCCGCAGCTCCAGGCTGGCTCCGCTCATCCGTCTCCGCCCGAGCTTCACCCTGGGCTCTGCGGAGAACACCCACGCCAGCTTTCCGGTCACGCCTCACTGCGACACCTAATGAATCTAAGCTTTCTCCGGTGCCTGACCGTCGACCCCACCGTGCAGCCGGTTCCGCGGTGAGCAGGCCGGGTCCCATACTGAGCCCTGCGCGGAGAATTCAGGGCACAGGGCCTGGCTAGGCGCCCAGGCCGCCTGCGCCCGACCGGATCTGCTCCCAAACGGTCAGCGTCCATTGCCCGGAGCACATTCGGGCCATGCTTTGCTGTGTGCACGATCAACACAAATTCGCCTTAGCGCAGGACACTGCAATGGGGCCATCACAGCAGAGGACCCTCACCTCCCCTGAGATGGGAGGCCGAGTACAACGTTCTGCTGCCCGCCCTCCTTCCCAGAGTGAAGCCACCCCGGGCCCCCGGCTGGATTAGAGAAGGGCTGTGAGCTCAGGGAGTGCCAGGCATGTCCTTGCTCCTACCAGGACGCCACTCTGCTGGCCCTCGGCACCTAAAGCATGCCTCCCCTCCCTGCTAGGAGGTCCCCTCTGATCTCGCCATCACTATATAAAGGTTTTCCTACAAGCTTCAGGTATATGAGGTGGAGAAAAGGGGCTAAGGCCCAAAGAGGACCGCCCTGTTTATGTGATGAAAAATGCCAGGGATGCCATAAGAAACGTGCTAGGTAATGTTGAACCACGATGTGGCTGGGAAAGTCTGCACTATGTTTTCATCCCACTGGGAACTCAGCATTGTCCATGACGCTAAGTACTCAGTACTTAGGTGTGCTGGGTACTCCACGGGAATGAAGTGCCCAACGCTTAAAGAGTTATGGTAGGGGTTGGAGAGATGGCTCAGTGGTTGAGGCACTTGCCTGCAAAGCCTAAGGACCCATGTTCAATTCCCCAGTAGCCAAGTAAAACCAGATGCACAAGGTGTCACATGCAGCTGGAATTCATTTGCAGTGGCTGGAGCCCTAGCACGCCCATTCCCCCTATCTGCCTCTTTCTCGCTCGCTCGCTCGCTCTCTAAAATAAACAAAATAAAATAATTTTAGGAGCCAGGCGTGGTGTCGCATGCCTTTAATCCCACCACTTAGGAGGCAGTGGTAGGAGGATTGCTGTGAGTTCGAGGCCACCCTGAGACTACATAGTGAATTTCAGGTGAGCCTTAGCCTCGAAAAAAAACAAATTAAGTAAGTAAAGTAATGTTAAGGGCTGGAGAGACAGCTTAGCCATTAAGGCGCTTGCCTGTGAAGCCTAAGAATGCTTGCTCCAATCTCCAGGTCCCCCATATAGCCACACAGAAAAAGTGACACACGCGTGCAATGTCTCATATGTTCACAAGGGGGCGCAGGGGTCTGGCGTTCGTTCACAGTGGCTAAAAGGCCTTGGCGTACCCATTCTCGTTCTCTCTCTCTCTTTCTCTCTCTCTCCTCCCCTCCCACTTTCTCCCTGTCTGTGTCTCTGTCTCAAAAACAAAATAAAATAAAAATATTTTTTAATTATTTATTTATTTATTTGAGAGCGACAGACACAGAGAGAAAGACAGAGGGAGAGAGAGAGAATGGGCCCGCCAGGGCTTCCAGCCTCTGCAAACGAACTGAAGACGCGTGCGCCCCCTTGTGCATCTGGCTAACGTGGGACCTGGGGAACCGAGCCTCGAACCGGGGTCCTTAGGCTTCACAGGCAAGCGCTTAACCACTAAGCCATCTCTCCAGCCCATATTTAAAAATATTTTTAAATAATTTTTTTAAAGAGAGGCTAACTTAGTCAAAGTCACATCATTTATAGAAGGCATGTCCAAGCTATTGGCTGTGCTGCATCAAATGTGATCTGTAGGACAGGGGTTTGTTGTTCGAGTGGAGAAGGGCGGCAACAGGATAGTCAGCTTAGAGCCGGCTGTGAACCATGACTGAGGTGCTGCAGGCAGGCAGCTCATGGGCTTCGAGGATGGTGCTGGCCAGGAGACTCCTCATCCCCTTCCACGACAGCATCCTGACTGCAGGATCCCAAGGCTCAACTTTAGAGCAGAGGGCTGCATGCACAGCAGATGCCTGTCACATGCATGAGGCTGGTCCCGCTTTTGTGTGCTGTGGAGTCTTTGACGTTGGGAAGCAGTGTTTCCCACACTCCACACCCAGCCAAGCAGGATTGCACACGATGGAGTGCTTAAATAACCTTGGGCAGAAAGAATCTTCTTCCAAGGCCTGGGAGATAGCTTAGTGGGTAAGGTGCTTGCCTTGCAAGCATGAGGACCTGAGTTTGATCCCCAGAATCCATGTAAAAATGAAGAGGACAATCAAGTCCAATGGCGTTTCAAAGAAACTTCTGTTAGGACCTATGAGGGGCTGAGGTGGCCCCTTACAAACCACTATGTCAGACTGCCACAAGTTCACGGATGCTGACAGGGATCATGAGATTCCTGGGTCAGAGACAAAGGACTTTGCTCTTGCAGCAACAGCGTCTTGAAGCAGGGCTCTGGCCTGTCCCTGCAGCATTTGTGATGAGGGTACAGTGCCAGCACCTGCAGCTAGCTGCATACAGTAGGGCTGAGTCTAATGAAGTGGTAACCTTTGCAGCAGGCAACTGCATGCCCACCCTTGCCCCTGGAGGCAGACACCATCTCTAGGATGCTGGGCAGTGGGCACATCTACTCACTGGCCCCTAGGATGAAACCATCTCTTCTTCTAAGGCTCTAAGCAAGCCTGCCCACCCTTTTCTTCAACAAGAGGAGGGTGGGCACCATCTTCATCTCTCCAAGACAACAACCTTAAAAGCATAAGCCAATGTCAGTGATCTCTGGGGTGACTCAAAGCTCACTGAAGTTCCAGGCCAGTGAGAGACCCTGCCCCATTAAAGGTGGACAGCACCTGAGGAATGACACGCAAGGTTGTCTTCTGGCCTCCGTACCCTCGTGAACACACCCAAAGCAGGAAGAAAGGGAGGGAGGGCGGGAAGTTAACCCAGAGCAAAGAGGAACAAGAGCTCTCCTAGAAAGGTAAGTTGCCCAGGGAGCTACCATCACATCACTCTCACCCTGGTCCCACCTGGTATGGCATGTGACTGTGCTTTTTTTTTTGGGGGGGGGTTATGGTGTTGATTATTTTTTACTAGGAATTCTGAAATACAGAAAGGAAATGAAGCATGAGTCACTGCAGCCATGCTCTCTGTAGCCCCTAGTTTTCCCTCCTGTGTGGGGGCCTGGCCTGGTGATTGACTTCTAACACAGAAAAGAGAGGAACACAGCAGAGATGGGGAGGGGGTCCCCAAGACTGTGTTAGAAAGGTCCATGGCTTCGGGCTCACTGCTCTCTGAAGACGCCACTGCCATGATGAGTTGCCACTGGAGGACGCCCACCTGGCAAGAATGGTTGGTGGGAGGCCTCTGTCCCCAGCCAGTGAGAAACTGAGGCCTCCATCCTGTAGTGGCAAGTAACCAGCTTCTCACTTGTGACAGACCCTGACAAACAGGACCCTGTAAGCCCCGCATGAATTCCTGACCCAAAACAACACCTCAAGTTAATAAACATTCCTTTCCTTTTCTTTTTTCTTTCTTTTTTTTTTTCTTTGTTTGTTTTGTTTTGTTTTGTTGTTTGAAGGAGGGTCTTTCTCTAGCCCAGGATGACCTAGAATTAGTCTCAGGTTGGCCTCACACTCACAGCAATCCTCCTGCTTCAGCCTCCTGAGTGAGCCACCACACCCAGCTCAACATTCCTTTCTGAGTCACTATGTTTGGAGTGATTTGCTTTTCAGTAATGGACATAGGTACTGAAGAAATGAGGAAAACAAAATGATAACATACATTCCACAGTAAAGTTCAGAGAATTTATTTGTATTTTCCTGAAATCTGGATTTGAAGCAAAGCAGCATGGCTTGGTAATAGTGCAAAGGAACTGAGTGGGTTCTCTTCACATGGAGATTAAAAGGAAGGTAGTAAACCCAGGCCCACTTCCATGGTGTGCCCTCAGGCTGAATTATTTGAAGACTGGACTTTGTAGCTAGACCAAGGCAAGAGCTTTATGGTTGAGCAATTCTGAGTAATAATTCCATAATGAACATTTTGGCTACAATACAGGTAATAAAAACTTTACTTCTTCAGAACAACATCCAGAAACAAGATTTTCCCTCTTCTAAGGTTCAGACAACGGCCCTTGAACCAGTGAACCTCTCACTTCCATGTGGAAATAAGACTGGCAGACATGGCTGGTGAGGTCACCAGTGGTGCCTTGGGGACGGCCTGTTCACAATACTATAAAAAGCAGGGTTCAGCTAGCTGTCACCCCTAGGTGTGTCCCTTCATGGCTCACATATTCTCCTTGTCAAACTCACACATGAAATACATGGTGATGTGGCAGGCCACATCATTCCAGCCCCCAGAAGCCACCATCTCTACACAGTCTTCCTCATCATAGGCATTGTTGGGCTCGCCACTGCGCCACTTGTTGAAGGTCTGTATGGGGGAGCGGTCAGAGTACACAAAGGCGCCCTCTTTCTCCAGGTCATTGATGCCAATGAAGACACGGGCCAGGCCAGCTTGCGCCAGGTATGCAGCCATCAGGCCATTGGAGGCCTCATCCTTGGGCATGCTCAGTGTGCCTCCCCTGCCTTGACAGGCCAGCTGGGCATCCATGTAGCGCTTCTCCTCCTTCACCAGCAGATAGATCTTGCTCTCGGTCTCACGCACACCGGCGACAGCTGCAGGGGAGGGCAGTGCTGAAAGGCGAGCACTTGCATTTCTATAAATAAACTCAAGGCACACCACAGGCCACAGACTTGGCAGCGGCCGGCACACGGCCATGAAGAAGACACTGCGTGGGGACTCCAGGGCAAGGGAGGAGGGCGGGGCAGGGAAAGGGAAATCCTGGGCTTAACATACCATTTTTTATGAATTTTAACTCGGTTGTCAGCTGGGTGACTTGGTTGTCCATCTCCCCAATGGCTTTCCTCAGCTGGCTGCACTCGCACGGGATGCCTGCAGGAAGCAGCTTGTTACACAGGGGACCAGGCTCAGAAGAGAAGAAAGCCCCCTCCTTCCAGACACAATGCCATGGCCAGAGGTATGGGTAAAGGAAGCCCACGCTTTAAGGAATGCATGGCTGAAGATACGATGCAGAACAAGGCACTGCCGTGACACCGACCACAATTCTGAGAAGGGGAAACCCTTCCACT
The DNA here is from genome assembly GCF_020740685.1 of Jaculus jaculus. NCBI lineage: Eukaryota > Metazoa > Chordata > Mammalia > Rodentia > Dipodidae > Jaculus > Jaculus jaculus. The sequence goes on along the minus strand of NC_059103.1, from coordinate 59,101,283 downwards.
AGAGCTGGACAGACAATAAAGTGCCTGCCACACAAGCACGATGATCTGGGTTCGATCTCAAGAAGCCAGGTAATAAGAAGCAGCCAGGCATACATGATGGCTCACACCTGTAATCCAGCACTGAGGAAGAAGAAACAAGCACTTTCCCTGGGGCCCACTGACCAGCTAGTTTAGCCTAATTGGCAAGCCACAGGCCAATGAGACTTTTCTTAGAGGAGATGGATGGCATTCCTGGGGACATTTAAAGCTGTCCTTAGGCCTACACACACACGTACACACACACACACGTACACACACACACACATACATGCACACACCTTCATAGAAGTGCACCTGGACACTTGTACACACACACTTCCAGCACAGGAATGAAGGAAGGGCTAAAGTGAACCATAGCAGGGTAGCCCTGATGAGGAGAGGGCTTCAGTAACCAGGATTCCATGATTTCTAGCCCACTGCAGCTTTAGTTATATATATATATGGTTTTGTAAGGTAGGATCTCACAATAGCTCAGGCTGACCTGGAATTCACTCTGTAGTTTCAGGGTGGCCTTGAACTCACAATGATCCTCCTACCTCTGCCTCCCAAGTGCTGGGATTAAAGGCATGTGCCACCATGCCTGGCTTTGAGATATATATATACACTTTTTTTTTTTTTTTTGGTTTTTCGAGGTAAGGTTTCACTCTAACCCAGGCTGACCTGGAATTCACTATGGAGTCTCAGGGTGGCCTTGAACTCACGGCAATCCTCCTACCTCTGCCTCCCAAGTGCTGGGATTAAAGGCGTGTGCCACCACGCCCGGCTTGATTTATATTTTTTAAGGACAATCTTAGCCAGGCATAGTGGCACACGCCTTTAATCCCAGGACTTAGGAGACAGAGGTTGGAGGATCACTGTGAGTTCAAGGCTAGCTTGGGACTCCATAGTGAATTCCAGGTCAGCCTGGGCACGACTCAGATCCTACCTCAAAAAATATATATATATATTCTTAGTACATGTATGTGTGTATGTGGTATGCATGTGTGTGTGTGTGTGTGTGTGTGTGTGCCCACATGTTCATCTCTTTTTAAAAATTTATTTATATTATTTATTTATTTATTTGAAAGAGATGAAAAGTGCACACCAGGACTGCAAATGGCCTCCAGATGCATGTGCCGCTTTGCACATCTGGCATCATATAGGTATTAGGAAGCTGAACCTGGACCAGCAGGCTCCTCAAGTGTCTTAACCACTGACCCATCTCTCCAGCCCATCACTCTTATCCTTATTTTACTGAGGCAGGGTCTCTCACTTGAGCCCAGAACTCACCTGTTTAGCTAATCTAGCTATCCAGATTGCCCCAGGTGTTCCATGTCTCTGTAGCCCGAGCACAGGGAAATACAGGAAGCTGGGAAGCAGGGAAATACAGGAAGTCCTGGGATTAAAGGCGTGTGCCATTATGCCTGGCATTTACGTGGGTAGTGAGGATCCAGTCCTCGTGTTTGCACAGCAAGAGCTTTATCACTGAGCTACCTCCCCAGCCCTTTGACGTAAAATCTTAATAGAACTTACTAAGATTCTCCAGACTGTTTATGTCATACCTGGTTCTCCACTAGGGCCAGGGGGTCCCATGTCACCAGAATCTCCTTTTTCACCTGGAAAAGAAAAGTAAAGTCGTCATGCAGAAGGGGTGTGTTCCTTGGGTTAAAAAGAAGGTTTACCTGCCAGAGCTAGAAGATAAGACTCCATTGCTGAAGACACCCTAGACTGCAGTCACAGGACATCAGAATACTGAGTTCAAAATGGAATTTAGTTCCCCCCTGGCTAGCCCTTATAGTGCTTCAGAGCCCTATGGGAGCTGTTGGAAGAAAATGGTCACCATAAGCATGAATAAGCAGGGACCCTGGAGACTACGAAATCAACCATCTGGACAAGAAGTACACACTTGTATAATAGAGGCACACAGCCTTTGCAGGTAACCAACTGTTCTCTTATTGGACATGAGGCTCACTCAGTGGGAGAGAATTCATAACTGGTACTTGGAACCAAGTCAGAATCCCATAGTCAGGAAGCTCATAGTCTTCAGAGAGAAGCCCCCACTGCTATCTGAAGAAGAGTGGGCTTGCACACCAAAAATCTCTCAAATAACTTTGCATACCTCCTTTCACCTGAGCTGTTCTCACTCTTGGTTGGAGAATCTGCTTGATTTTACACATGACAGAGAAAACAGAGGAGAGTCAAGATCCATCAATAAGACAACATGATAACTACTACAAGACTTGCCACATCTTCCACATCTGCCAGGGCCCAGGGGAACTTGCAGTGGAAGCAGCACCGTGAAAAATGCTCTTACTGCTAGCCTGACAGCCGGCTCCAGGATGATGGTGGCACACATGGTGATCAATCAAAACCTATTCAAGCAGAAATCCAGAGGCTACAAAGAACTCAGCACTAAATCACACTGCCAATAGCCCTGCCATGGCTCAGGGAACATTGTGGAGAGTGGGTAGAAAGATTGTAAGAGCCACAGAGTGTGTGGGAATACCCTGAGGCATGCTCTCCCCACTACCCCATAAGGACTGACTGAGGCCTTCCTGACCCCACAGTGAATCCCACAACTCCACTGAGGAGGGCCCCAGGAAAACGGGAACAGGGATGAGGGGATAAAAGAGTATAATCTATTATAATATATATATTAACTGTTTTTAAAGGGGTGCTGGAGAGATGGAGAGTTATGGTGTTTGCTTGCAAAGCCAAAGAACCCAGTTTCAATTCCCCAGGACCCATATAAGCCAGATGCACAAAGTGGCGCATGCAACTGAAGTTCATTTGCAGTGGCTGGAGGTCCTGGTGCACCCATTTTCTCTCTCTCCCTCTCTTTCTCTCTCTCAAATAAATAATTTTTTAAAATATTTTATTTATTTATTTATTTGAGAGAGGGAAACAGGCAGAGAGAGAGAGAATGGGCATGCCAGGGCATCCAGTCACTGCAACAAACTCCAGACACATGTGCTACCTTGTGCATCTGGCTTATGTAGGTCCTGAGAATTGAACCAAGGTCCTTTAGCTTTGCAGGCAAGTGCCTTAACTGCTAAGCCATCTCTCCAGCCCAAATAACTTTTTTTTTAAGGACCAATGGAAGCCGGGCACATACCTTTAATCCTTTAATCTCAGCACTTGGGAGGCAGAGGTAGGAGGATCACCTAAAGACTCATGTTCGACTCTCCACATCCCATGTAAGCCATCAGACACACAGTGAAACAGGCATTCGAGGTCACACATGTGCACAAGGTGGTGTATGCATACAGAGTTCAATTTCAGTGGCTGGGGTCCTAGCAAACTAGTTCTCTCTCTACCTCTCTCTCTCTTTCTTTCACTCTCTTGCATAAGAAAGAAAGAGAGAGAGAGAGAGAGAGAGAGAAAGAAAGAAAGAAAGAGAAAGAAAGAAAGAGAGAAAAGAAGGAAGGAAGGAAGGAAGGAAGGAAGGAAGGAAGGAAGGAAGGAAGGAAGGAAAGAAAGAAAGAAAGAAAGAAAGAAAGAAAGAAAGAAAGAAAGAAAGAAAGAAAGAAAGAAAGAGGGGACATGGTGGTGCACACCTTTAATCCCAGCCCTCGGGAGGCAGAGGTCAGAAAATTGCCATGAGTTCAAGGCCACCCTGAGACTATATAGTGAATTCCAGGTCAGCCTGGGCTAGAGTGAGACCATACCTTGAAAAACCAAAAAAGAAAAGAAAAGAAGAGAAAATAAAAGAAAGAAAGGAAGGAAGGAAAGAAGGAAGGAAGGAAGGAAGGAAGGAAGGAAGGAAGGAAGGAAGGAAGGAAGGAAGGAAGGGAGGAAGGACTAGGGCTGAAGAAATTGTACAGTAGCTAAGGGGCTTGCCTGCAAAGCAAAAGGGCCAAAGGACCAGGGGTTTGATTCCCCAGGACCCACGTAAACCAGATGCATAAAGTAGTGCATGCACCTGGAGGTCATTTGCAGTGACTATAGGCCCTGGTGCACCCATGTGCTTGCTCACTAGTGTCCTCCCTCTCTCTCTCTCTCTCTCTCTCCTCACAAATAAAATATTTTTAAAAATTTCAAAAGGGCCAGGGGTTGAAGGGATGGCTTAGCGATTAAGGCATTTGCCTGCAAAGCCAAAGGACCCAAGTTCAACTCCTCAGGACCCACAGGCAGATGCATCTGGAGTTCATATGCAGTGGCTGGAAGCTCTGACGCCCTCTCTCTCTCTCTCTCTCTCTCTCTCTCTCTCTCTCTCTCTCTCTCCCTCCCTCCCTCCCTCCCTCCAGCCCTTCCTCTTTATCTGTTAAATAAATAAAAATAAACAAATATTTTTTAAAAAGGGTCAGGCCCTTGGTTTCCCACCAGGTAAGACCCTGATGGTAAGACCCTGTTGCTGAGGACTCCACATACTTGGGTTGCAAGGCCATTGAGAAATCCTGCTGGAACTGAGCTCATAACCTCCTCCATGTAGACCACCTGATAGAAAGCTGGGAGAAGCCATTTTGCACGCAGTTCAATGGGAGAAAGAGAAATCACCAGTGAAGATACTCAACAGTGGACACTGCAAGCCTTATATTTGGCCAGCCAGACCAAACTAATCAATGGGTACAATAGTGGCATGTCTGCCATGGTGGAAACTAACTGCCCTCTAATTGGACTGAAGGTCTGCTCCATGGGAGGGAATACATCCCTGATACTGAAAACTTAAAACAGGGGTAGTCATGAGCCCTAGGGTTGTAACATCTGCTGATGTCTGGATAAATGTATACACTGTGCTTATCAAACTGCCCAGTAAGCACTTCTCTTAATGTTTATACCCTTATATTAATGCTACTATTCTCACTTTTTGTAGAGAACCTTCTCTTTTCAGACATCAGTGACCTTGGGATGACTCAAAAGGCATCATGATGCTGAGAAGACGTGACAGGAGTGCTCAGCACTGCAATATCTCTATCATACCTTCAAAGGCTCAGGGTCTATTGTGGAAGAGGTGGCGGGAAGAATGTAAGAGCCAAAGGAAGGGTAGGACTCCTTACTACATGTTCCACCCAGACACAAAATGTCCTTGATATCCATGACTTCACAGTTCCTGACACTACCTACACAAGACCATGATAATAGGAGGAAAAGATCATGATATCAAAATAAAAGAGAAACTGATTGAGAGGAGGAGGGGATATGATGGAGAATGGAGTTTCAAAGAGGAAAGTGAGGGGGGAGGGCATTACCATGGGATATTGTTTATAATCATGGAAGTTGTTAATTAAAATAATAATAATAAAGAAATGTGACACCCTCAAAAAAGGGGGGGACAGGCATGGTAGTGCATGCCTTTAATCCCAGCACTTGGGTGGCAGAGGTAGGAGGGTTTCCATGAGTTCAAGGCCACCCTGAGACTACATGAATTCCAGGTCAGTCTGGGCTAGAACAAAACCCTAACTTGAAAAACCAAAAAATAAAATAAATAATAATAATTAATTAATTTTAAAAAGGATCAAGGTTAAAAATCTTGTTTCTTGAAGCTGGGCATGTCACTCAATGGTAAAACAATTGCATGGCATGCACAAGACTTTGGTTTTGATCTTTAGCACTCCCCCCAAAAAAGTCTTATTTATTTACATACAAGACCTGAGGTTGCCCCAGCCCTCCTTTGTGTGAAGCAGGGGACCTGTGTTCTACAGATAGCTCTTCCTACTGATCATGGGTATGAACACAGCCTTGTCACAGGCATCAGGAAGCATCGAAGGACCAACCTCTGAGTCAGTTTTGGAGAGATCACTATATGGAGCACTTTGCAGATGCCAAGAGTAGATGACAATACAAATACCAAATGCCACATGCCTTTAATCCCAGCACTCAGGAGGCAGAGGTAGGAGGATCACTGTGGCTGCCCTGAGAATATTGAGTTAATTCCAGGTCAGCCTGGGCTAAAGTAAGACCCTACTTTGAAAAACCAAAGGAATGGGTGGAGAGATGGCTCCGCAATTGAGGCACTTGCCTGCAAAGCCTAATGACCTAGGTTCAATTCTCCAGTACCCATGTAAAGCCAGATGCGCAAAGTAGAGCATGCGTCTGGAGTTCATTTGCAGTGGTTGGGGACCCTGGTGCACTCATTCTGTCTGTCTCTCTTCTTTCCATCTCTCTCTGCTTGCAAGTAAATAAATAATTTTTTTAAAAAAAGGAAAATCTGGGGCTAAGGCAATGGCTCAGCAGTTAAAGACACTGGTTTGCAAATCTTGTTGACCTAAGTACAATTCCCCAGCCACCCACATAAAATTGGATAGGCAATTGTTTGCAGCAGCAAGAGACCTAGGCACATGCTCGCACATGTGTATGCATGCACACACACACACACACACACACACACACACACACACATGCACACATGCGCAAGTATAAATAATCAAAAGAAATTCTAGGGCTGGAAAGATGGTGTAGCCATTAAGGCACTTGCCTGCACAGCCTAAGGGCCAGTTTTGATTCCCCAGTACCCACAAAAAACTAGATACACAAAGTCGTGCATGCATCTGAAGTTCATCTGTAATTGCAAGAGGCCCTGGCATGCACATTCTCTCCCTTTCTCTCTCTCTCTCTCTCTGTCTCTCTCTCTCTCTCTATCTGTGTGTGTGTGTGTGTGTGTGTGTGTATCAGATTAAAAGAAAAAAAGGGGGTAAAAAAATCAACACTCAAAGTAAAGCTGGGGGGATGAGTAGACATAGGAATAGGATTTCATGGCAGCCCATCCTCACTTCATGAGGCTCTCATCATTCTATCACACTTGTTAGGAAGTTGTATTTGGTCTGTTGCAATTAGCTTTTTGTTGCTGGAAGAAAGCACCTGAACAAAAGCAGCTTGTGGAATAAAAGGGTTTATTTTGGCTTATAGACTTGAGGGGGAACTCCATGATGGCAAGGGAAAATGTGGAATGAGCAGTGGCTGAACATCACCTCCTGGCCAACATCAGGTGGACAAAAGCAGCAAGAGGATGTGCTAAACACTGGCAAGGGGAAGCTGGATATAATACCCTGAGCCCATCCCCAACAACATACCTCCTCCAGAAGCTCCAATTCCCAAATTGCCATGAACTTGGGACCTAGCATTCAGAACACATGAGTTTATGGTGGACACCTGAATGAAACCACCACATTCTGCACCTAAAACCTGATAACTATCCATGGTGGGAAATGCAATGCATTCAGTTCAACTTTTAAAATCCCAGCTGAAGAGATAGCTTAGCAGTTAAGGCACTTGCCTGAGAAGCCTAAGGATCCATGTTTGACTCTCCGGATCCCACATAAGCCAAACACACAAAGGTGAGGCAAGCTCAAGTCGCACATGCCCTCTAGGTAGCACAAGTGTCTGGAGTCCTACTGCATTGGCTGAGGGCTTAGCATGCCAAAATTCTCTCTCTCCCTCTCTCTCTCTTTTTCTCTCTCTCTCACTCTCTAAAAATAAAAAATAAATTTCCCCATAGTTTTTATCAATCCCCATAGCCGGGCCTGGTGGTGCACGCCTTTAATCCCAGCACTCAAGAGGCAATGATAGGAGAATCACCATGAGTTTGAGGCTACCCTGAGACTACATAGTGAATTCTAGGTCAGCCTGGGCCAGAGTGAAACCCTACCTTGAAAAACCAATATGTATGTCCCCATAGTCCAAGGTCTCTTAACTGAGCCATAATAGCAAAAAAAAAGAAAAAGAAAAAAAAAAGAAAGAAAGAAAAGAAAAGAAAGAAAGAAAAAGAAAAAAAATAATGGTACAGAAAAAACATCATTCACACTACAAAAGACAATACTGGACATAGCAAAGAAAAATTAAACCAAAACAATATTTAAAACAAACAAGGTGGGCCTGGGGAAATGGCTTGCCTATGAAGCCTAAGGACTCAAGGTTAGAGTTCCCAGATAACACGTAAGCCAAATGCACTTGGCAGCGCATGCATCTGGAGTTCATTTGCAATAGCTGGAAGTCCTGGTGTGCCCATTCTCTCTCTCTCTCTCTCTCTCTCTCTCTCTCTCTCTCTCTCTCTCTCTCTCTCTCTCTCTCTCTCTCTCTCTCTCTCTCTCTCTCTCTCTCTCTCACATAAATAAATAAATAAGATATAAAACAAACAAGGTAAACATCAAATTATGTAACATCAAGTCTGACAACTCTAACCAGTGACAAGTCTCTGAAATTCAAATTCCACCCTTCCAGCTGGGCTTCTCACAGCCTGGGAACCATGAATTCCAAGTTTTCAGCTCCCCTTGGTGGCCATCTCATAGTCCTGGCATTTCAGAAAGTTCTAGGGCCGCAACTGAAACTCATGGCTCATCCTCATGGCTCCTCTACACAAGGGCTTCCAACAGCCCTGCTTCACAGTACCCATGGCCATTAAAAAAAAAAAAAATTCCACATTGCAAAATCAGTATCCCTTTCTCTCCTGCATTTTTATACTCCATACTACCAGGTGGGCTACCAGTTTGTTAATCCATGGGAAAATAAAGCTGACTTTAAAGAACAGAGTAGTCTTTCAGAATTCAGACCCCTTACTTTCAAAAGTCTACATTCTTCCTGGTGTCCCAACCTTAATGGTTGTAATCTCCCAAACAATTGTAGCCAAATGGGTGGTGTTTTCAGCCTGAAACTTTCATTTCTTTCTGTGCCATATCCTTCTGCTCACACCTGTCCATTTTTACACAACACAACCCTTAACAAGTTCTCAGGACACAGGTAGGCAGAATGCAGCAAATCTCTCATGCAAACTGCTTCTAGCCCAGTCCCCACAAAGTTCTTTTTTCCACTTATAAGCCAAACCCCACAGTCCATAGCTTACTGCATTTAGGTCTTTCAACTCTGACCAGAATGGTCCATGAAACTCTGCCTTCAGCACTGCAAGGTGTCTCTTAGAACAAGGTTTCAAATCCTCCCACATTCCTTGCACAAATCAGTTCCAAAAGGCCAAAAGTCACACAGGTTTCTAGCAGTAATGGCCCCACTCCTGGTACCAATTAGTGTTGCAGTTACCTTCTTTTTGCTGACACAAAACACCTCACCAAGAGATACTTATAGGAGGAAAGGGTTGTTTTGGCTTGCATATTTGAGGGGAAGTTCCATGATGGGAGAGGAAAATGTGGCATGAGCAGAGGTTGGACATTACCTCCTGGCCAACATCAGGTGGACAACAGCAGTAGGAGAGTGTGCCAAACACTGGCAAGAGGAAGCTGGATATAACCCATAAGCCCACCCCCAACAACACATCTCCTCTAGGATGCTTCAGTTCCCAAAGTGCCATCAGCTTGGGATCAAGCATTCAGAACACGTAAGTTTATGTGGGATACCTGAAGCAGACCACCACATGGACCAAGCATGCAAGCTCTAGATCCTGCATAAAAAAAGGTGAAAACCCCATAAGCCCTTCAGATGGGGTGACTCTACCAACCCTGGTGCACTCAGAGAAGGCAACTCCTCTGATCCATAGCAACTGAGTTTTTCAGAGTGATATGAGTAACAACAAAACCATAGGACATGATAGATCAGCCAGCGGTTAAGACCACCAGGCAATCCTAGCACATGGGAGGCTGGAGTAGAAGGACTGCCATGAATTCCAGGGCCAGCCTAAGTTAGAGAGAGAACCTGCCTCAAAAATAAAATAAAAAGACCAGGGGACAAGATGGCTCAGTCAATGATTATTCTCAGACACCATGAACCTGTTAGGAAATATGAGGCAAGAATCACAGCTACCTTTAGCACCAATGGGACCAATTTTTCCATGGCGGCCCACACTGCCTTTCTGTCCTTTGTCCCCCATGTCACCTGTAGAAACAATAAGATAAATCAAAGTTAGTTTATGAACAGATGACTCCTTCTCATGCATACACATGTACAAGAAGAGACTAAAAGAAATAATTGCTCTTAATCTCTTGAATATCACATATATGATTGTCACTGGGTGGTTCTTTCCACTAGTATAGTTTCCAAGGGAAGACACACTGGCCCCAAAAGTCATACAGGCTGCAGAAGGGAGTAAGGCAAGAGGAGCATTCTTGAGCCCTCCACTCTGCCAAGGCCCACTCACTTCCATGTATGAGTAAGGAGAGGGCAGGTGCCTGTCCTGCATTCCAGCTCAACAGGGCATCCCAGTTCTTAATCCCACACCCAAACCAAAGACTGGCACCACAACTCTAGGAACACAGGCACAGCTAGGTACTCCTGGGAACCTAGCGCATGTGTCACATGGCAAAGACTTGGGTGCCTCCGGCTGCATTTGAAGGTGACTGTCCGGGGAACACAGGGTTCTAGGAAGGAATGCCCAAACGCTTCCTTGCATACCTTATGACTTGGCCAGTTCTACAGCCAAGTGCCTGCCCTGTGATTCCTGTCAGCACATGTCAATACGGCATGGAATCCTGTTCGCATGGTCTCTAGTCCTTCTGCCTGCACTCCTCTCATCTATTGCAGGATGGAGCAGTGACTGGTCTTGCATCTGCCATGACCTTGGGGACTCTCTCTCTCTGGTCACTGGGATGGGAACAGTTGTCTCCACCCAACCCCAGAACAAATCAAAGCAGAGGACAGCATTGTTCAATGCCAAGTTTTTCCACTGAGTGTCCCCACTCCTTGTCAGCTGCTCCTGCTTGTCCTTAAGGTCCCCACAGACCAGGCACCAAACCATGAAAAGACAATAAACAGTGAAACCCCAGAGAAGAGGCAGTCATGTGTGGTCAGGATAATGGGACCTTTCTTAGCTCCCAGCACTACTGAGATGAACCTACTCTGTGCAAGCAGCTCTCAAGAAGGGGAGGACTCTACTGCATGCCAAAGAAGCACGTCCCAGTAGAACCTCCCAGAGTTGAGTGCTGAGTAGATGCAAACGCAAATTCCCTAATGTCAGCATGGACAGAGGACAAACACAGGCTCCAGAGAGCCATGGCTATAAGAAAACTGACACATTGCCATGGAAAGAGCATAAAAACTGAGTGTTTGTGGGCTATAGAGATAGCTTAGTGGTTAAGGCACTTGCCTGCAAAGCCAAAGGACCCAGGGTTGTTTTGTTGTTGTTGTTTTTGGGTTTTTGTTTTGTTGGGTTTTTTTGGGTTTTTTTTTTTTTTTTTTTTTTTGGCTTTTCAAGGTAGGGTCTCACTCTAGCACAGGCTACCCTGGAATTCACTATGGAGTCTCGGGGTGGCCTCGAACTCACGGTGATCCTCCTATCTCTGCCTCCTAAGTGATGGGATTAAAGGAATGTGCCACCATGCCTGGCTAGGACCTAGGTTTTATTCCTCAGGACCCACATAGTTTAGATGCATCAAGAATTTAGTTGCAGTGGCTTGAGACCTTGGCATGCCCTCTCTCTCTCTCTCCCCCCGGCCCCAACCCTCTCTCTTTAACAAATATAAAATATTTTTTTAAAACAGAGTACTGGATTACAAAGCACATTCACACACATATATTCTCCTATCTGGTTATAAAAACGACTCACTGTTTTGTATATATGTAAGTAGAAGAACAGATTAATGGGGGTAAAAAGGCCCAAGTGAGGTCAGGGGAAGACACTGAGTAAAGGAAAGGTGGAGGGAGGGCTAACCAAAATCTAAGGGGATATAAATAAATCATATGGATTCCTCCGGTTTCGAACAATGGAACACTCAGGAGTGGTAGATCGTTGCTAGAAAAATTTCAGTGTCATGGATGGGATACTTTCCAGTGAGTTGTTGGCCAGGGAGGTCCCTGATGCCCCCAAAACATTATAGGCCATTGCCGAGGCCCTTGGTTTCCCACCAGGAATAGATGGTAAGACCCTATTGCTGAAGACGCCACATACTTGGGCTGCAAGGCCACTGAGAAATCCTGCTGGAACTGAGTTAATAATCTCTTCCATGTAGACCAGCTGACAGAAAGCTGGAAGAAGCCATTCTACATGCAGTTCAATGGGAGAAAGAGATACCACCAGTGAAGGTACTCGACAGCCTAATAATTGGCCAGCCAACGGGTGCAATAGTGGCACGTCTGTCATGGTGGAAACCAACTGCCCTCCAATTGGACTGGAGGCCCACTCCATGGGAGGGAATACATCCCTGATACTGAAAACTTAAAACAGGGGTAGTCATGAGCCCTAGGAGTGTAATGTCTGCTGGTGTCTGGCTAAAGGTATATGCTATGCTCACCAAACTGCCCAGTAAGCACTTCTCTTAATGTTCATACCCATATATTAATGCTACTCACACTTTTGGTAGAGAACCTTCTCTTTTCAGATGGCAATGACCTTGGGATAACTCAGAAGGCACCATGGTGCTGAGAAGTGACAGAGGAATGCTCAGCAGTGAAATATCTCAATCACACCTTCCATGGCTCGGGGTCCATTATGGAAGAGGTGGCAGAAAGAATGTAAGAGCCAAAGGAAGATTAGGACTACTTACAAGACACAAAATGTCCTTGATATCCATGACCTCACAGTGACTGACACTACCTACACAAGACCATGATCATAGGAGAAAAAGATCATGACATCAAAATAAAAGAGAGACTGATTGAGAGGGGGAGGGATATGATGGACAGTGGAGTTTCAAAGGGGAAAGTGGGGGTAAGGAGGGAATTGCCATGGGATATTGTTTACAATTATGGAAGTTGTCAATTTAAAAAACAATAGCCGGGCATGGTGGCTCACACCTTTAATCCCAGCACTTGGGAGGCGGAGGTAGGTGGATTGCTATGACTTCAAGGCCTCCCTGAGACTACATAGTGAATTTCAGGTCAGCCTCAGCTAGAGTGAAACCCTACCTCAAGAAAAAAAGAAAAACTCACTGCCCAGAAGCAGTCCAGGAGCTAAATAGCCTGCCCAGGATGGACTCCAAAAACACAGTAGAGCCATGAAAAGAGCCATGATCTGCTGGTCAGAAGCCAGGGCTGCTGCTTTCTAGTGCTATGGTAGCCGGGAACATGTGCAGCCAGAGTTGTAGAAAGGTAGGTCAAAGCCTGACTATCCAAGCAGGATGTCCATGTGGTAAGTCTATGCTCTCATACAATGCAGGGAACAAGAGTATGAGCTGAGGACACAGGAACAATCTGACCATTGCAACCCAGGAAAGTATAATCACAGGGAAAGTAAAAGGTACTGAGGAGGGCCAGGCAAGAGGCCCGGACACAGAAGGAGGCTAAGGAGGGCATCTGAGAGTGTGCTGCAACCTCAGAGCAGTGGAAGCCACTGGAGAGCTGGGAAGAAGAGAGAAGTAGATTAGATTGCACATAGGAAGAACCTGGCCACACTTAAGAAAAGGAGTAGGTGCAGAGGCTGTCTGGGGAAGGCAGAGAGTGAGACAGTGGTTAAGATTATGGAAAGAAGCCTCCTGATTGGCAGGTATCTGAGAGACAGAGCTGGTAACATTTTGCCAATGATGGGATGTAAGGGATGAGGGCATCCAGGCAGCGGGGGCCACTCTGAAATCAGAAAAGCTGACAAGGATTCCAGGGTCCAGTGTCTGCAAGATAAACAAGAAGAAAGCAGAAGATATGAGGTTGGTCCAGGTGGGACTGGACACAGAAAAGAACAGAGAGCTGGAGGGATATGAGGGAGCCAAAGAGAGGGGTGGCATAATGCCCCATAACAGGGAGTGTTCAGGGAGGGAAACCAAGGCAAAGGCAAGCCTAAACAAGGCCTTAGTGGGCCACAGTGGGTCCCCCAGGCAGTAAGCTGAGGAACAGATAAGGAAGGGGAGGTCCCAGATGAAGATGACTGCTCAAGGGCTGGTGAGATGGCTCAGTGGTTAAAGATGCATGTTTGCAAAGCCCGACATCCTAGATTCAATTCCCCAGCACCCATGTAAAGCTGGATGCACAAAATAGAACATGCATCTGGAGTTCATTTGCAGTGGCAAGAGGCCCTGGCATACCCTTATTCTCTCTCCTCTCTTTCCTTGAAAATAAATAATAGATAAAAATAAATATGTTTTAAAAAATGATTCCTCAAAACTCCCCAGGAGATACAAGCTCACAACAGCTCTCCACATGCAGGATGCAAGCTCCACTGATTCCCTGTGTCAGACTACATGTCCCTGCAGCAGCCCAGTGACCAAGGACATGCCACCATCAGATCTACTCTTTCTGCCAGGAGTTCCGTGGAACCTGAGCTTTGTGTGTTGAACCTTCTCTATTCCACTGTATTCCAGCACAATTGTTTCTCTATCAGGCAAACATGTTGCCCAGAGAGAAATGGACACAGACATATTCAAAAAAGAAAAGTGCTGCAGTTGGTGATGTTCACCAGTACGTGGGCAAAGGGATGCTGGGTTCAGCTCCTAGAGCCTGGTCCAGAACTCACTCCACCATAGAGGAAGGGACTGACAAAACTTCTTGCTAGAAGGGGAGCATCGCCTGTGATTACACTGCTGCAGTTACCTGACCCATAGTCACATACCCCCCAGTTTCCACAGCCCACTCTCCAGCACTATGTACATGTCCTTCTGCCCTTTCCATGGACCAACTTGGTTTTGCATCCAAGGAAATGCAAGACTGGTGTAACCTACTCCCTACAAGGCATGCCTCCAAACATTCAAATCTGCTCTCCCAAGTCCTCCCTTCTCCTGCCACACCCGCGCCATTCCCCCACCCCCATCAAGGGCTGCCTTCCCTCCAGGCTTGCTCAGGCTCCTCTGTTGACTGGCATGGCCCACCCACTCTGAGTGTCCATGCAAGGCTGCCCATCACTACCTCCCACTATGGGCTGACTATAGAAGCCCAGCAGGAAGGCATTTGAACTCAGGGCCTTGCAGAGGCAACTGGGGTTAGGTGGCGTCATGCAGGTGGCATTCCCATCATGATACTTGAGTCCTAACAAGAGGAAAAGACCAGAGCTCTCACTCTGTACCACAGGAGGACTCAGTCTACAAGTCAATAAGAGCTCCCCCACCCAACCAGTACCCAACCACACTGGCACTCTACGTGCAACCTTCCAGTCTCCAGGACTAGGAAGGCAAGTGTCTTTGGTTAAAGCCACTCATCTGTGGTACTTTGCCATGGCAGCCTGAGCTGATTAATTTACCTCCCTTGCTCTGGACTCACTGCCTTTGTTAACAATCTCGGGAGCTCAAAGCTTTGCTCTGCAAAGCAAGCTATCCTTGAATGCATGCTGATGTACAGTATCCTGGAGCCACCTGACCACTCTTCTTCCCAAGCCTGGTTGAACAGGCCATCTCTTCCTGCCTGGATCCCCCACATCTCCCACTCACAGCTCCTGATGCTGCCCCCAATGTGGACAGGTCACCTGAATAGCAGGAGATATGTCAAGGTCACACTTCCTTATTTTCTACCTCCTAGATCTTGGAGTGCTTCTGTGGTTCCCATGTTAGTCCCCATGGAGGGTCTGTGGAATGCTGTGACACCCATACATGTTAAATCACAGTAAACATGTGCTCAGCGCCATACTCTCCAGAGACCATCCCATTCAGTCACAGTTCCCAATGGAGGACACAGACCTAGACACCTCAGGATGGGCCCAAGTTCACACAGCATGTTCACGGGAGAGCTGAGCCAGTTTGTTAATTTGTCAGCTGGGCCCCTCCACTGCACAGCACTGCCTCAGAATGTAAGATATGGACTAGATGGGTTGTTCCAGCATCCAGGGCCTTCCCAGCTCCAGGGCCATGGTTTCCAGGGCCTGGAAATGGAAATGAAGGTTCCCTCCTCAGAAAGGCCTACTCCATCAACAGCCCCAACACACAGGAGACTGAGGCTCTTCCAGTGAGGAAGACAGGGTTGAGGATTCTCCTGCTCACATGAGGAGGAAATAACTGTGTGAGAAGTCCTGCTGGGAAAAGATGGCAAGCCAGGGTCCTTTTGTCCACCTTGGGATTGCTTTTCTATGAGGCCTTTGAGAAATGTGCAACCGGTTCAAGGACATGGTGGGGAACAGAAGCCATGCTATTGTCTGACTTCTCCACCCTCTCATGCAGGCATGGCAGAAGTCAGGCCCCAAGATGACAGGATCAAGAGGTCAAGATCCCTGGAGGAAGAGGATGGAGCAGACACCGAGGACACTCAAAATGTGTCAGAGCGGAAATCCAGGAAGCTGCTGAGAGCTCAACACTGAACTAAACTTGAAACACACCCAGCACAGGACAGGGAATTTTGTAGAAGAGCGGCTGGAAAGATGGCAAGAGCCACAGAGTGAAAGAGAATGTCCAGAGGCATTGCCCACCCCTCACAACGACTGCTGCTCTCACAATGCATAACCCATAACCTTATGAGGAATACCAGCAACCACAATGAGGAGGACCCTCAGTGGAATAGGGGCAGGGAGGAGGGAAATACTGGAACCAACACATGATGTGCCCATTGTCCATACAAAGTTTCTACTAATTTAAAAAAACAAAAAAAGATTCCAGGAAGGAGAGGAGGGAGAAGAGAAGATATGATGGAGAGTGGAGTTGCAAAGGGGAAGTGGGGGGGCAGAATTACCATGGTTTGTTAACTATAATTATGTAAGTTGTTAATAAAAAAAGAAAGATCTCTGGATGGAGGAGAAGCACATGCCATCACAAACGTCCTTGAGTGCCTTTCCTTCCTGCAGATTCCACCACAAGGATCAATGAGCATTCCCCTCCCACAGCTGAAGAGTGCAGTGAGCATCCAGCTGTCCTAAATCAGCCACACCTGCAGGTGACTGGTGACCTCTTGGCTTCTGCCCATCTCTAACTTGCACAGCCCAACATTAACAGATATGTGGGTCCATTGCTGACACAGTGATCATCACCAGCTGGCATTGAGCTCAGCCCCTGCCCTTGGAGAAGCATGGTTATCAGTCCTTGATACAGAGAAACCTGGTACAGAGGAACAAAGAGCAAATATGGAAGACAAGATGACATGGATAAAGCTGTTCAGCACATAGAACACAAAGAAGACAATGAGTTCCAAGCCAGGCAAACAAACCTTGTCAGCAGCTTGTAGCCTTCAGGATCCTCTGGCTCCTGGTTAAGTCTCAGGAGGCTGGGCCTGACCCTAGAGGATGACTTAGTAAGTTTCAGGTGGGAATTCCTAGCAAATTCCCATGGGATGATGCCTGTAGCCCAAGAAATTTGAGGTTGGAACAGGAGCGGCTCTGTGGCAGTTACCTTCTCCTTGCTGGGACAAAATACCCAACCAGAAGCAGCTTATGGGAGGAAAGGGTGTATTTCAGCTTACAGCTTTGAAGGCATACTTCAATGGAGAAGGCACAGTATGAGCAAGATATCAAGGGAAGAAAGTAGTCTGGGTGCAATAGCTAGCTAACACCCAATATGGCTGTATGAATAAACTTCAAAGTATGCCCCCAGTACTACACTTCCTCCAGCAAGGCTCCACCCCTCAAACTACCACAAGCTGAAGATTGACTACGAGGCTTAACCACAGACACATGGGCTATGGAGGACACTTTATATTCCAACTACCACCAGCTCTCAGGAGCAGCCTTTACCAGAGAGTGAGGCAACCAAGTCTGCATTCCTGAGCTGCCTGAAGTTGCTGGGCACGCCTGGTTTAGTTGTTTCTTCTCTTGGTGTCTCCCTTTTTTCCTCTGCTAAGGTATAACCCAGAGTTGAGGATGTAGCTCAGTTGGTAGATGGTTTGCATAGCATGCACAAAGCCCTGAGTTCAATCCCCAAAACTGTATAAAACAGGCATAGGGATGCATGCCTATAATTCCAGCACTAGGCAGATAAATACAGAAAGATCAAAATTTCAACATTCAGCACTCGAGAGGCAGAGGTAGGAGGATTGTTGTGTGTTTGAGGCCACCCTGAGACTACCTAGTGAATTCCAGGTCAACCTGCGCTAGAGTGAAAACCTACCTTGGGAAAAAAAAAAAAGTTTAACATTATCCTTGCCTACATAGCAACTTTGAGACCAGCCTGGTCCATGTGAGATACTGTCCCAAAAAGTAAAATAAAATAAAATAAAATAAAATAAAATAAAATAAAATAAAATAAAATAAAATAAAATAAAATAAAATAAAATAAAATAAAGAGCTAGAATCCTACAAGTAAAGATTTTGGCCCAGTTTGGCAGCAAATGTCTTTGATTCCAGCACTCAGGAGGCAGAGGTAGGAGGACCACAATGAATTCAAGGCCACCTTGAGACTACATAGTGAATTCCAGGTCAGCCTGGGCTAGAGTGAGACCCTACCTCAAAAAAAAATTTTTTTTCAGATGACAAAGTCTCTAATAAAAAAAAGATTTTTAAGGGAAAAGAAAGCATTAAAGTTTTTGAAGATAACACACAGATCCCCTCACACAGATTCCTGCTGTCCTTCCTTGCAACACAGGATTGGAGCCTGACTCAGTCCTCCCTGGTTACCTGCATTGCTCCTGTACCAAGTGTGTACCTATGAAACCTGGTTGGCAGCATGCCATCATTGGATGCTGTGGAACTGCAAGCATCATCCAGAACGGCACCTGGTGCATGGCAGGTGTAATGTATTTGTCCCATCGACAACCATCCATCATAGGCAGAGGTGCTCAGAGTCAGGACGTGTGACAAGATGTACACACAGCCCCAGGGGTGAGGTGGATGTGCACCTGCGTTTTACCATGGACTCTGGGTGACTGATGAGCACCAAAACCAGCAGGGACTGTCATAGACCTTGTGGCAGCTTCTTTGAATCTGACTGAGATTCTGCCATTGTCTACTCCTCAAAGGAGCAAGCAAGAGGTTGTTGGTGGGTCTGCTCACTTTTCCACCATTGGGAGATAAATGAAGACACTTCCAGTATGCTGTGCCAGGACTGCACAGTCACAGGTAGCTGTCGAATTCAACCTCACATCATTCTCATGACCATCATTTATGAGCAAAACTATCTCTCCAAAAAGTCTATACTAAGTCCTATGGAAAGTGTCTTTAAAAAGGTAGCTGGATGAAAACAAAAATTAAAAAATAATAAAAAATTTCAAAAAGGTAGTTGGAGGGGGCTGAAGAGATAGCTTATTGGTTAAGGTGCTTGCCTGTGAAGCCTAAGAACTCATGTTCGACTCTCCAGGTCCCACGTAAGCCAAACACACAATAATGCAAGGCTGCACATGTGCACAAGGGGGCATACATGTCTGGAGCTTGATTGCAGTAGCTGGAGGCCCTGGAATGCCAATTCTTTCTCTGCGCGTGTACACATGCACACACACACACATATAATAAAAAGGCATCCATTGTGGTCCTCCTGCCACTGCCTCCTGACTGCTGGAATCAAAGGCATGTGCTGCCATACCAGGCCAAAATCTTTACTATAAAATTCTAGCTCTTTATTTTATTTTATTTCATTTCATTTCATTTTATTTTTTGGGACAGGATCTCACATAGCCCAGACTGGTCTCAAAGTTGCTGTGTAGCCAACACATAAGAAATAAAGAAAATAGTTGGGGGCTGGAGAGATGGCTTAGCAGTTAAGGCACTTGCCTATGAAGCCTAAGGACCCAGGTTCAATTCTCCAGGTCCTACATAAGCCAGATACACATGGTAGTACATGCGTCTGGAGTTTGTTTGCAATGCCCATTATCTCTCTCTCTCTTTCTCTCTCTCTCTCTCTCTCTCTCTTTCTCTCCTCTCTTTGTCTCAAATTAATTAATTAATTAAAGAATTCCTGAGCAATCAGGCTTTTAAAAATAGTAAAAAAGACAGTCAGGCCAGCCATGGTAGCACATGCCTTTAATCCCAGCACTTGGGAGGCAGAGGTAGGAGGATCACTGTGAGTGTGAGGCCACCCTGAGACTACTACATAGTGAATTCCAGGTCAGCCAGGGCTAGAGTGAGACCCTACCTCAGAAAAAAAAAAAAAAAGATAGTTTGGAGTGGAGAGATGGCTTAGCGGTTAAGGTGTTTACCTGCAAAGCCAAAGGACCCAGGTTCAAGTCCCCAGGACCCATGTAAGATGCACAAGGGGGCACATGCATCTGGAGTTTGTTTGCAGCGGTTGGAGGCCCTGATAAGCCCATTCATATCCTCTCTCTCTCCCTCACTCCCTCTCTCTCTCTCTCTCATAAATAAAGAGGGGAAAAAAGTATTGTTGATTTTGTTTTTTTCTTTTTTTAAAAAAAAAAAAAAAAAGATAGTTGGAAGGCTGGGGAGATGGCTCAGCATTTAAAGGCACTTGACTGCAAAGTTGTTGATTCCCCAGTACCCATATAAAGCCAGATTCACAAAGTGGTGCAAGTGTCTGGAGTCAGTTTTCAGGGACAGGAAGCCCTGTTGTACCATTCTTTCTCTCTTTCTCTCTCCTTTTGCAAATAAATAGAAATTAATTTTTTGTTTTAAAAAATAGGTAACTGAGGCTGGGCATGGTGACACACACCTTTAATGTCAGCACTTGAGAAGCAGAAGTAGGAGGACCACTGTAAGTTCAAGACCACCTTGAGACCACACAGTGAATTCCAGCCTGGGCTAGAGTAAGACCCTCTACCCTGGAAGAAAAAGGAAAAAAAGAAAGAAAGAAAGAAAGAAAGAAAGAAAGAAAGAAAGAAAGAGAGAGAGAGAGAGAGAGAGAGAGAGAGAGAGAGAGAGAAAGAAAGAAAGAAAGAAAGAAAGAAAGAAAGAAAGAAAGAAAGAAAGAAAGAAAGAAAGAAAGAAAGAAAGAGAGAGATAACGAGTCCAGTGAGGTCATGGGTTGGGCCCTGGTCCTAATAGCACTGTTGACCTGTCAGAGAAGAAGCCTCCATGCCTAGAGAGGAAAGGGCACATGAGAATCCAGCAAGAAGGCAGCTGTCTGCAAGTCATGTTGAAACCACTATCCCAACTTTGATCTTGACTTCCAGCATCTGGAACTTTAAAGGGATAACTGTCTGTAGTTCAAATAATCCTCTGTGGCTTGTTGCATTAGGCTGAGCTCACTGATTCAGCACTCCTCTGCCCCAGAAGAAGCAAGCTCAGAGTGAGGTGACCTCTGCAAGCCACACAATGAGCTGGTGAAAACTGTTTTTCAGGGACTTGAAGCCCTGACTACACTCAGAGAGACCTGGTCCCATGTCCCATTCTTCACCCACTGGAGACAAGTTATAACCTTCTTTGACTGTTTCTTCATCTGAAAATGGTGTGGAATGATCTTCCAGTGGTCATCAAAGCCAGGTCATGGTGACCATCAGGTGCAGGGAATGCCATGCACATGCACAGACAATAGGACAGGCACCAAATGCCTAGGACTCCACTCACACCAAGATCCCGACTCTAGATCCAGGGCTCTAAAGCCCACCCCTCAGCTGTATGCAGGAACCTCACCTGGAAATTTGCCTCTGTACTATCCCTGCAGAATGCAGCAGACTGCACAGGATCATGAAGGACTGGAGGCTGCATTCTAAGGAGCCCACCTGCTGCATCTACCATGCCTGAGAGCGCATGGCCAGTGGGAGTCAAGATCGTGGTCAGGCAGCCCTGCCTCTCTAGTCTCCCTTCATAACCCTTTTGCCTGAAACCCTCCACCTAGACCACCAGGCCCCACTCCACAGCACCTCCAGTATGAGAGGACTGGTATACTCACAGGAAGGTCTTTGGGGGAAGGGCTGAGCTAGCCAGATGGAGCTAGAACTTTCCCAGGAATAGCTCTGTCCCACCCCAGTCCTGCTCTACTCCAGAAGAATAAATTTATCTTCTGGGCATGAAGCACTCACTGTGGGTCACATCTGGAGCTAAGCACTTCACACACACACATTAATATGCACATGTATGCATACACATATGCATACTACATATATACCATGCAGATATGTTCATGTGTACTATACATAGGTATTGTACATCTCAACATCCACACTATATGTGCACATATACCTGCATGTGATTTATAAGCACATAGGCATGTACATGCATACATGTGTACATATATAATATACACATATGCACCATACTTACAAACATTCATACAAATCACAACCACAAATATTGTACACAATCATGTGTACATGCAAGTGTGTAATATATACAAACATACATACAAATAAAAACCTATCACAGACATGTGCAAATGCATGTGTACACATGCACACATGCATATGCATTCATACATTTGTATACATAGATGCATTATGTGCATATAAGAATACATGTGTGTTGTACACCAGGCACAAAAACAAACATACATGTGAATTCAAGCACACATGCATAGTATATATTTGTGCACACGCACAAATACTGTACACATAAATGCACGTAGACACAAATATACAATACTTTATATGTGCATACCTGGATATGCAGGCTTACATACAAACAGTAACTTTAACATACATATCTGGGTGCACACACTTGCCTATGTACACACACATCCCCATACAAGCATACAAGCACACATATAACACATATGCATGCTTGTATGTGTATGCATGCTATGTGCATGTGTAGTCACATGTGCATACTCATGCCTTTGAGCCTCACACAACCCTACGTTGTGAAGCTGGTAACCACAGAGCTGGGTTGACTCCAGCTCACCTGAAGCACTCTCTTCACTGGCCTCTCCCATACCAGCTGCACACAGGGACCTACTGCTGCAGTTGCTGATAGAAATATCCTGTCATTTGGGGTTGAGGAGGAAAAGAAAGATGAAAACCACTAAAGCCTACTGAAATTGTCTATGCATCCTCTGCTGCAGCAGACTTCTTGTAGCTGGCAGACATTTCTTGAGAACTAACCTTGGGCAGAAGAATGGATGGCTACAAAACTACGGGTCATACTAGGAGATCAAGGAGCTTGACATTTTCTTCCTATTTCCAGAAAGGGCCTTGTGATCCTCCAGAAGACAATAAACTTTCTGTAAGATGCATACAAGACTTCTTTCCCCTGGCTGTGCCTGACGCACTGAGAACCTGTGCCTTTAAACTGAGGAGCTTGGCAGAGGCACCCAGAGCACTGGGAGCTGCTGTTGCTACCATCTTCATCGGATCACACTAAGCAGGAAGAGGGTGGCTCCCCATTTGTCCTTTGGGCAGGCAGGAGGAACAAAGAGAGTGGCAGCTCCCAGCAGGCGCATGATTCTTATTAATTTTAATGAAGATCTCATGGGGTGCTTTGAAGTAGAAATGGGCAAAGGAAGCGAGCTTTCTCAGTGATGTTTGCTTAGGATGACTGTGCATATTACAGAGCACAGGCAGCCTGATCCTGGCGCGGCTACCCACACCTTCTGTGCCAGGAGGGTCCCTAGCCTCTAAGGCAGAGGGACAGGGCAGCTAGCTGCCAACTCTTGTCACAACATAGGTCTGGGAAGCAGACAGAGAAAACTGAGACAACACATTCTTAGCAGATCACATCAGTGCAGCCACTTTGTGACTTCTATATTGCCTACAGTCTAGAAATGTGTACTTGTCTCAATAAAGGGCAAATGACAGCAGGTGGCTCTGCTGGCTCTGCAATGGCCTGGCTTTATTTCAGGAAAGTCAATCTGCCAGCAGGAGCTTTTGCCCCAGCAGGAGGCTGCTCACTTTGCAAGCCAGCCAATTCCAGGCAGGCCCTCCTGAAGGCCAGGCCCCCGGGGCGGGGGGGGGGGGCACATTTTGCACTGTGTGGAAGTTGAGCTGTCCAGACTCCCCACCCTGCACTAGGCAGCACAGCACTTCAGCAGCTGCTGCAGCACCTGGGCCTGGTGATATACATGCAGGTCCCCCAGACCTTTCTGAAACTGGAGGGGCAGTTTGCAGGAGTCTATCTGCCAAGGCCCAGCAGACTGCACTCCAGCATGATGGCCTGGAAGCCTCCACCCATAGCCCTCCCTGAACTCCAGTAGGACAGCTCCCTCACCAGGAGGTGTATCAAGCACCATTAGTCGTAGCTGAAACCATCCAGGGACTTCTAGATGCTCAAAGATATATTAAATCTCAAATGCAGCTAGGCTTGGTGGCACATAACTTTAATCCCAGCATTTTGGAGGCAGAGTGTGGTAGTTTGATTCAGGTGTCTCCCATAAACTTAGGTGATCTGAATGCTAAGTTCCCAGCTGATGGAGATTTGAGAATTAACCCCTCTTGGAGGCAGTGCATTGTTGGGGGTGGGTTTATGGGTATTATAGCCAGTTTCCTCTTGCCAGTGTTTGGCACACTCTCCTATTGTTATTGTCCACCTAATGTTGGCCGGGATGATGTCCACCCTCTGCTCATGCCATCATTTTCCCTGTCATCATGGAGCTTCCTCTTCAAGCCTGTAAAACAAAATAAACCTATTTTTCCCACAAGCTGCTCTTAGTTGGGTGATTTCTACCAGCAATTGAACCTGACTGCAACAGAGAGGTAGGAGGAGCACCATGAGTTTAAGGCCACCCTGAGACTACAGGTCAGCTTGGGCTACAGCAAGATACTACCTTAAAAAAAAAAAAAAAAAAAAAAAAAAAAAAAAGAGGCCAGATGCAGTGGTGCACGCCTTTAATCCCAGCACTAGGGTGGCAGAGGTAGGAGGGTGGCCATAAATTTGAGACCCCACTGAGACTACATAGTGAATTTCATGTCAGCCTGGGCTAGAGTGAGACTCTACCTCAGGAAAAAAAAAAAAAAAAAGAAAAGAAAGAAAAATGAAAAAAAAAATCAAATACCTTTCAAACAACTAATTGAGGGCTCTTGGTGTGCCAGTTTCTTCCACTGTGTAGCCACTGGTAAGTAGCCCATGATTATGCAAACAACCCTAATTTAATTCAGCAGATCACAAGAAAAAAAAAGAAGACATGAAAATAGGAAGGGGGATTTGGAAGAAGAAGGGAGTGGTAGGGAGAGAGAATAATGGGAGGGTAAATATGATCAAAACACATTATATTACATATATGAAATTGCCAAAACATAAATTAAAAATATTTTTTAATGTGTTCACATTTGGGGGCTGGAGAGATGATTTAGCTGTTAAGGCATTTGCCTGCAAAGCCAAAGGACCCAGGTTGGATTCCCCAGGACACATATAAGCCAGATGCACAAGGTGGCACATGCATCTGGAGTTTGTTTGCAGTGGCTAGAGGCCCTGGTGCTCCATTCTCTATCTCTCTCTCCCTCTCTTTTTCTCTCTCAAATAAATAAATATGCTCACATTATAAACATAGCATTGGACACATGAAAGGTACCCCAAAAAATTAAAAGTTAGAGCCAGACATCGTGGCACATGCCTTTAATCCCAGCACATGGGAGGCAGAGGTAGGAGGATCGCCATGAGTTCAATGCCACCCTAAGACTACATAGTGAATTCAAGGTCAGTTGGGTTAGAGTGAGACCCTACCTCAAAAAACCAAAAAATAAAAATAAAAGTTAAATGTCCTTAATCCTATAACCAGCAGCATCTACAAATATTTTGATGGATGTATTGATTTTTATAATTTTTTTTAGAATTTATTTATTTGAGAGAGAAAGAGGCAGGGAGAGAGACAGTATGGGAACACCAGGGCCTCTAGCTACTGCAAATGAACTCCAGACACATGCGCCACCTTGTGCATCTTGTTTCTGTGGGTACTGGAGAATCAAACCTGAGTCCTAAAATTCACAGGCAAGTGCCCTAACTGCTAAGCCATCTCTCAAGTACAAAATATTTTTATTTATTTGTAAGCAGCGAGAGACGAGATACAGACAGAGAAAATGGGCACTCCAGGGCTTCCAGCTACTGCAAAGGAACTCCAGATGCATGCACCACTTTGTGCATCTGACTTTACATGGGTACTGGGAAGTCAAACCAGAGTCATTAGGCTTTGCAGGCAAGCACCTTAACTGCTGAGCCATCTCTCCAGCTATTTTGATGTATTTCTTTCCAACTTTTTCTTATGCCTTTTTAAATTTTATTTGATTATATACATGTTTTTGCATCCTGCTTAATTTACTTATTTACAGCCTGCCATGTCCAATGTTTTTTCTAAAAGATCACCTACAAAAGGATATTTCCAACATTCCTACATAATTATTTCTACTGTTCAATAATCCAAGTTACTCTATTACAGTAACATGTCCTCAACTTACTATAAAGTACAGATTCCAGACTGAAGCTGCTCACTTTTGCAGTGCCAACACCAGATGTTGGATAAACTCAGTAATTACTGACCAACACAGGACAGGCTTCTGTCCTTGCTAAGTATGCAGCCCCAAATGAGACTTCAAAGGACGCTGTGCCAGCCACTCGCCCTGTTCTGCAACTTACAGGGACCATAACAGACAACATTCTGATGGTCTGCAGGACTTAGCTATCCATTTATGTTAGGCAGCCATGAAAATGATGTCACTAAAATTAAGAAACATGAAATAAATTTATATATAAGGATGACAGAGGAAAATAGGTAACATACCAAAACAATGGCTATCTTTAGATGATTTATTATGGATGATTTTCTTGCTAGTTATTTTCTTTTTTGGTAGGAGGAAAGTTAGAAGTGGGGATTTTTGCATATAAAAAATTAAAAATTAGCCATGGGGGTCTGGAGAGATGGCTTAGCGGTTAAGCACTTACCTGTGAAGCCTAGGGACCTCAGTCTGAGGATTCCCCAGGACCCACGTAAGCCAGGTGCACAAGGTGGCACATGCATCTGGAGTTTATTTGCAGGGGCTAGAGGCCCTGGCACCCCTCTCTCTCTCTGTCTCTCTCTCTCCCTCTTTCTCTCTCTGTCGCTCTCAAATAAATAAATAAAAATAAACAAAAATTTCTTAATAAAAATAAAAATTAGCCACGCATGGTGGCACACACCTTTAATCCCAGCACTTGGGAGGCAGGATTAGGAGGATCACTGTGAATTCAAGGCAAACCTAGAAGTACAGAATGAGTTCCAGGTCAGCCTGAGCTAGAGTGAAACTCTACCTCAGAAAACAACAGCAACAACAACAAAAATTAAAAAGAGCCAAGAGTAGTGGTGAACGCCTTTAATCCCAACACTCAGGAGGTTTAGGAGAATATTTAGGAGAATCTCTGTGAGTTCCAGGACAGCCTAAGACTACATAGTGAATTCCAGGTAAGCCTTGGCTAGAGTGAGACTCTACTTTGAATAAACGAAATTTAAAATTAAAAAGAATTAAGGGCTGGAGAAATGGCTTAGTGGTTAAGCACTTGCCTGTGAAGTCTAAGGACCCTGGTTCGAGGCTCAATTCCCCAGGCCCCACATTAGCCAAATGCACAAGGGGGCACACACATCTGGAGTTTATTTGCAGTGGCTGGAAGCCCTGGTGCACCCATTCTCTTTCTCTCTCTCTCTCTCTGTCACTCTCAAATAAATAAATAAAAATAAACAAAAACAATTTTTTAAATGAAAGAAAACAAAAAATTTTAAACAAAGCTATACCTTAATCCATAATCCAATCCAAATTCAGTTCTTTGTACACAGCATTCTACCTCAGTTACCCTCACTAGGTCCACACATGCATCTCTGGGCTATAAAGGGCCTAGGTCCAAGAACTGAGTCCAGGTTTTGTGATCCCCTACCCCAGGTGCTTAGCACACACTCACTGCAGGAGACACATGAAGGAATGAAGCAGGGTGCAAGGCTACTTCTGCACCCACCACCATTTGTTTTGAGAGATCTACAATGAATGCATTCATAGTTCATAGCCACAACACATATTGGTTTTTGAGGGTAAGATTAGTAGACTTCACCACCTCACTGAGCACCTCAGCACCTCTGTACCTCAACATCTCATCACCTCTGTATCTCAGTGCTTCACCACCTCAGAACCTTTGTGCCTCAACACTTCAGTACCTCACTCAGCACCTCACTACCTCAGCAATTCAGCGCCTGACTCAATTCCTCTACATTTCTTCACCTTGGCACCTCCCTCAGCACTTCAGTGCCTCAGCATCTCACTCAGTACCTCAGCATTTCAGTACCTCAGCAACTCACTGAGCACCTCAGTGCCTAATCCAGCAGCCCTCTGAGTTGGGGAGGTTACAGGGAGCAGCTCACTGACAGTCACATGGTTCGAACATGAAATGTCTCCTGCTGGCCCACAGTAGTGGAGACTAGGTTGCCAGCTGGTGGACTTTGGAGACATGATTGCATCCTGAGGTCTCTCATATAATGAATGGATTAGTCCTTTGATGGACTCATTACATTATGGTATTATTGAAAGGCGGTAAAAGGTATGTGGCACCTACTTGGCAGAAGTAAGTCCCTGGGGGCATGTCCTTAGGCTCTATTTCACTACCCCTCTCTCTTTCCTTCTTGTCCGACAAGAAGTGAAGAACAGCCTTTACCACACACGCCTGCCACCATGATAATATTTTGCCTCACAATTGGCCCAGAAACAGCCATGGACTGAGCTCTCTGAATGTGTGAGCTGGAAACAATCCTTCTTGCTTAACTTCTTTCTGTCAGGTGCTTGGCCACAGAGATGCAAGGTCTAACTGCTACAGAGATACCTAATTTGATCTTCTTTGGAGTAATCTGGCAGTATCTACCAAAAAATAGTTTCATTTTATTTTTGCAGTTCTAGAGACCTAGCTTATGATCTTGCATATACTGCACAAGTACTAAGTTACGTCCCCAGTCCTTGCTTTTTGTTTTGTTTTGTTTGCTTGCTTGCTTGCTTGCTTGTTCGAGAAAGTGTTGATATGACACACAGGTAGACCTCAAACTTCTGGTGCTCGGTTTCTGCTTCCCAAGTGCTAGCAGTCAGGCATGTGCCAACCCACTGTGCCAAAATTTCAAATACACACATTCTATTGAGCAAGTCTACCAATAGAAATAATTATTTCTCTTTTGCTTGTTTGTTTATTTGTGTGGTTGGTTTTGTTTTGAAGCAGGGTCTCACTGTAACCCAGGCTGGCCTCAAACTCATAGCAATCCTTCTCCCTCAGCTTCCCAGCTCTATCCAGTTTTTAAAAACTATTTTATTTTTTATTTACTTATTTGAGAGACAGAGCAAAAGAGAGAGGCAGACAGAGAATGAGCATGCTAAGGCCTCCAGCCACTACAAACTAACTCCAGACGCATGTGCCACCTTGTGCTTCTGACTAATATAGGTCCTGGGGAATAGAACCTGGATCCCTAAGCTTTGCAGGTAAGCGCCTTAACCGCTAAGCCATCTCTCCAGCCCTCTATTCAGTTTGGGGTTTTTTTGTTGTTGTTTTTGTTTTTGTTTGTTTGGTTGGTTGGTTGGTTGGTTGGTTGGTTGGTTTTCCAAGGTAGGGTCTCACTCTAGCCCAGGCTGACCTAGAATTCACTCTGGAATCTTAGAGTAACTTCGAACTCAGCAAACCTCTGCCTCCCAAGTGCAGGGATTAAAGGATGCACCACCACACCCAGGCTCTATTCAATTTTTAATGGTAAAAATTTAAAGTAATAAAGATGATTGTAACCTAAAGATGATAGCCACCACCTGCTAGTCACTGTGTACTGTTTTTCATGCATGATCTAGTTCATTCACACATATGTGCAAGTTCCCACATCCGTGTAGGACTCCTGTACATGTGTGACGTAGCTCCCTTGTATCTACTGTCTGGTTCTCTGCAGGTATGCGCTCATTCCTATGCATGCACCTTCTGGCTCATGTACACATGTACTCTCGTCTTTCACTAGCTTCTTCGCAGTACCATCTAGCTGCAGCCTCCTATTATCAGATAGATAGACTTCGGTTGCTTAGAGCTAGCTGCAGCTAAGCACCCTACTCTGTGCCCTGCCTCCTCCAAGCCACCTTCTCACATGTGACTCTGAGCCCCAGAATTCCTGTTTCACAAATAAGGTTTAACAAAGCTGTTTTCAAGGCAAGGTTTTTTGGGGGGTGGGAGTGCTGCCGGCTACCAAAGGCCGATTGGCAAAGCTCCCTCCCTCCCTGCTCGCAGGCTGCCTCTGCTCTCTGTCCCCTCCATTGCCCACCCTTCTCCTCCTCCCCAAAAGGGCTGGGGTTGCGGGTACCTTTTTCTCCCGTGGGGCCGACTCTTCCAGGCCGTCCTGGAGCACCTTTCTCTCCCTTCTCTCCTGTGTCCCCTGTGGAAGAAGTCACATCTGTTTAGCCACTACCTGGCCAGCACGGAGCGGCAGCTATGTGTCCACAAGTAAGAATGAGGACGGCTGTCATCCGTGGTGCCGCCAGCCCGGCCCCGCCCTGTCCTCCCTACCCAGACCTGCGGCAAATCCACCGAGCAAGCTCACCATGGCCCAGTTCAGTCTGCAGGGAGTGTTTCCCCGAAAGACTTCTTCCGGGAATGGAACTTAGCCCTCCCACCAGTGCCCACACCCCCGGCTGGATCCCAACCCATCCTTGTGCTCACAGGTCCCCCAACCCACCCGAACACTAACAAGGCTCATTGTCATACAGTCCCAGGGGAGTATTCCTTAGCCTTGCAACATGTTAGGAAGGACAGACTGGGGTGTCCCCTGGACATCGTCTTCCCCAACTGCCCCCAGCATGAGCCATGGACGACTGCACACTCCTGCGTGGGAGCCTCTACGTGGCTGTCTGGGACCAGAGGAGCACCCTTGCCCTGTTCTGGGGCTCCGTGACTAGGTATAGGACACAGAGCTGGGGATAAGTAGTCAGGCACCCTGCAAGATGGGTCCACAGGTGTATATGGAGGGGTGGTGCAGAAAGCCAAGAGGCCACCTCTCTTCTGTAGCTTCATGGCCCAATCTAATCCAAAGGACTTTCCTAAAACACAAATCTGATTATAATGGACACAGAAAGCAACAATTCCAGGCTGGAGAGACGGCTTGGTGGTTAAAGCGCTTGCCTGTGATGCCTTAGGACCCATGTCTGATTCTCCAGCTTCCACATAAGCCAGACGCATAAGGTGGCACCTGTGTCTGGAGTTCGTTTGCAGTGACTGGAGACCCTGGCACTCCCATTTTCTCTTCTCTCTCTCCCTCTCTCTCTCTCTCTCCCTCCTTCCCTCCCTCCCTCCCCCCTCTCTATCTCAAATAAAAATAAATAGGGCTAGAGAGATGGCTTAACAGTTAAGGCATTTGCCTACAAATCCAAAGGACCTAAGTTCAATTCCCTATGACTCATATAAGCCAGATGCACTTGGTGGTGCATACATCTGTAGTTCGTTCACAGTGGTTGAAAGCCCTGGTATGCCCATTCTCTCTGTCTCTCTCTCAAAAAAAAAAAAAAAAAAAAAAGAAATCTCCAGTGTCTACTCTGAGTCATAGATAAAGCCCAGTTTTTAAGAACCTTATCAATACTGCTTTTCTTTCTTTGTTTTGCTTGCTTTCTTTCTTTTTTTCTCTTGCTTGCTTGCATTAGTTTTCTTTCTTTTTTTTTTTTGCTGTTGTTCAAATAAAGTTTACTTTAATAGATATTTATTAGTCTTTCATAGTTAAAAATACCTTGTGCAATAGCACAAAAGTATAAAATGTGTGTAATTTGGGGTGAAACACATGATTCTGATGATTTTGTTAGTTTTTAATTGAGCCCTTAATATATGAATATATTGCAAATTGGTCATCTTCTCATTGGGTTATTGTCTTATGACCCTCCTCCCTACCCCCAATATTGTTTTTCTGGAACTCAGATCTTTTCTTGCTGACGCGTGATCCGTAGGTATGCCTGGCTGGCTCCTCAGCAGCCTGTGCCAAGGCTGTGGCTGGACCTCTCTTTCCTTGTGCTTGGGAGCCTGATTCACTCAGCTGCGTCTATCATAGTGGTCCTCCTACACACAGCTACAGAAAGTGAGGTGTGAGCATTTCTGCATATGGGAAAGAATTCCAATCCTCTGCCATTCTCCACTGACCATCACACTTGACCTGGTGAGATGCCCAACTGAGATTATGGGTTCCCTAAATAAATCCCCAAATGAACAGCCTGACCTGATAGACATGCTGTCTACACAAAAGCAAAAGAGCAAAGCAAGCAGGGCAGAAGCTTTCAGAGGACAGGGATGGAACATCCTGATGTCACCTGGGCCTCAGCCACAGGATCCCAGACCTTGTGCTGAAGAGCCTGTGAGCTCTGTGAGGTGGCACAAAGCCAGCCTGCACACATGGCCCTGAAGCTGAAAGTGGTTTCTCTCTCAGCTTCTAAAATGGCAGCACTCCAGCAAGAGAAATGTCACTAACGATTAATGTGCCATCAAGAATCACCACACAGGGATAGAGGATAGCTTAGCAGTTAGGGCACTTACCTGCAAAAAGTAAGGTTCAGTTTCCCAGTACCCACATAATCCAGGTGCACAAGGTGGTGTATGCATCTGTAGTTCATTTGCAGTGGCTAGAAGCCCTGGCATACCCATTCTCTAGCAATCATCTATCTATCTATCTATCTGCCTCCCCCCCCCCTTTCTCTCTCTCTCTCTCTCTCTCTCTCTCTCTCTTTCTCAAATAAACACATAAATTATTTAGTTTAGTGGCTAAGGCATCTGTCTGAAAAGCCTAAGGACCTAGATTCAATTCCCGAGGACCCACATAAGCTAGATGTACAAGGTGGCACATGCATCTGGAGTTTGTTTGCAGTGGCTGGAGGCCCTGGCACACCCATTCTCTCTCTCTCTCTCTCTCTCTCTCTCTCTCTCTCTCTCTCTCTCCCTCTCCAAAATAAATAAATAAACAAAATATTTTTAAATAGCCAGAAAAATAGATTTACCATGTGACCCAGTTATAGCACTCTTAAGCATATACCTTAAGGACTCTTCTCACTATCTGAGAGATACTTGCACAACCATGTTTATTGCCACTCTATTCACAGTAGCTAGCAAATGGAATCAGCCTAGATGTCTCTCAACAGATGAACAGATAATAAAGATGTACATTTACACAATGGAGTTCCATTCAGCAGTAAAGATATATGGAATTATGAAATTTGCTGAGAAATGAATGGATCTGGAAAGGATTATACTAAGTGAGGTAACCCAGGCCCATAAAGCCAAATGTCATATGTTCTTTCTCATATGTGGAACCTAGCTACAAATGTTTAGACTTGTGTGTGAACTGAAACCAAAAATTGGTAGCAGAGGCCAGTAAGCTAGAAAATGACTGCAGAGGAGGGAGGACATAAGGGGATGGCATTGTATATATGTTAAGTAGAAGAACAAATTACAGAGAGTAGAATGGCCTAAGTGAGGCCAGGGGAAGAGATAGGAAGAGAGGGAAAGGAGGGAGGGGTCAAAAGAGATGGGAAAAGGCTGAGTTCAGAGTCAGCCTGTGCTGCAGAGTAAGGCCCTATCTCAAAAAATATTATGGCTGGATGTGGTGGTATACACTTTTAATCACAGCACTGAAAAGGCAGAGATAGGAGGATCACCATGAGTTTGAAGCCTACAACTACATAGTAAATTTTAGGTCAGCCTAAGATAGAGTGAGACTGTACCCTCAAAATAAACCAAAAGAAAAAAAAAAAAGAAAGAAAGATAGATCTGGGCCTAATGGAACATGCCTGTAGTCTGTACTCAGGAGGCTGAGGCCGGAGTATTGCTGTGAGTTCAAGACCTGTCTGGCCAATATAATGAGTACTAAACCATCTATGGATACACAATGAGACTCTCATTAAATAAACCCAGGTTGGAGGGATGGCTTGGTGGTTAAGGCATTTGCCTACAAAGCCAAAAGATCCAGGTTTGTTTCCCCAGGACCCACGTTAGCCAGATGCACAAGGGGGTACATGTCTGGAGTTCATTTGCAGTGGCTGGAGGCCCTGGCAGGCCCGTTCTCTGCCTCTCTCTCTCTCTCTCTCTCTCTCTCTCTCTCTCTCTCTCTCTCTCTCTCTCTCTCCTCTCTCTCTCTCCCCTTCCCTCTTTCTCTATCAAATAAATAAACTAAATTAATTTAATTTAATTTTTTTTAAATAAATAGACCCAGTGTGATGGCACACACCTTTAATCTCAGCACTTGGGAGGCAGAGGTAGGAGGATCACCATGAGTTTGAAGCCATCCTGAGACTACACAGGTCAGCCTAGGCTAGAGCAAGATCCTACCTCAAAAAAACAAAAATAAATAAACAGGGCTGGGCGTTTGCTCAGTAGTTAAAGTACTTGCCACACAAGGTGGAATACCTAAGTTTAGATCCCCAGAACCCATGTAAAACCAGATACTGGCTGGGCATGGTGACACACGCCTTCAACCCCAACAATTGGGAGGCAGAGGTAGGAGGATCACCATGAGTTTGAGGCCACCCTGACACTACATAGTGAATTCCAGGTCAGCCTGAGCTAGAGTGAGACCCTACCTCAAAAAAACAAAAAAATAAAAATAAAATAAAATTTATAAAACAGATTCTGTAGTGAGCAACTGTAATCCCAGCATGCCTGCAGAGAGAAGGGAAGAAGAGGTGAAAGGCTGTCCCAGAAGCATCCAGACCAGTTAGTCTAGCAATTCACTGGTAAACAACAAGACCCTGCTTCAAACAGAGAACAAGGTGCGAAGCTTTCCTCCACCTCCGCCACTCATGCTGTGGCATGCACATGCCTGCACATCCACGCAAACACAGACAGAGAGGAATGCTGAGAGTGAGCGTAAACAGCAAGGGCCCACCTGAGAGCGTGTGTGTAGCACTCACCCTTGCAGTGAGCCCTCCATGGAGAGGTGGAAGAGCAGGGCCAGCAGTACAGTTCTCCACCACCCGTGAGGCAAAACATTAGTACAAAAAAGTTCTTCACAGAAAGGCCCAGTAATAAGAAACTGTGACGTTTTGCTGGGTTTGTCTTGATATTATCAAGTTGAGATTAATTTACAAATGTCCAAGTCCATCTTATAGGAATTCCAGAAACAGAATGACATGTGGAGCCTGACACAAGGTGAAGCATCACTGGCCATGCTTTCCCAGAACTGAGGAAAGAAAGGCATGACAGAAAGAAGACAATGAGGGCTGGAGAGATGGCTTAGTGGTTAAGTGCTTGTCTGTGAAGCCTAAGGACCCTGGTTCGAGGCTCGATTCCCCAGGACCCACGTTACCCAGATGCACAAGAGGGCGCACGCGTCTGGAGTTCATTTGCAGTGGCTGGAAGCCCTGGCGTGCCCATTCTCTCTCTCTCTCTCTCTCTCTCTCTCTCTCTCTCTCTCTCTCTCTGCCTCTTTTTCTCTCTCTCACTCTCAAATAAATAAATAAATAAATAAATGAACAAAAAAAAATTTTTAAATAAAAAAAAAAAAGAAAGAAGACAATGAAAGGCCCAGGGAGAACCACACAGGAAAATCAGCGGCAAATAGTGAAATGTTTCAGGGGACACTGCCAAGCATTAAGAACAAAGTAAATGCTCCTGGAGCTGCCCAAGAGGAGGCATATTTAAAGTCAGATTGACATAAGAATTCTCATTACGTAGCACAGGATGCAGAATAGAACATTTAATTTTATTATTTATTTGAGAGAGAGAGGCAGATAGAGAGAAATAGAGAATGAATGACCATGCCAGGGCCTCTAGCTGCTGCAAACTAACTCCAAATACATGCACCACCTTGTGCACCTGGCTTTACATGGGTACTGGGGAACTGAACCTGGGTCCTTTGGCTTTGCAGACAAGTGCCTTAACTACTAAGCCATCTCTCCAGCCCAGTACTTACTTATTTGAAACAGATGAATGGCCACAGATGGAAACATAGGCTATGAAAGCTGTGTGAGTGGCATGTCCACATGGAGATTCCAGTCTTGACCACAGCCTCCCCAGGCACCAAAACCCAAGAGAGGGCTGGAGAGATGGATTAGTGGTGAAAGTGCTTGCCTTCAAAGCCTAACAACCAAGGTTCTATTCCCCAGTATCCTCATAAGCCAGATACACAAGGTAGCACATGTGTCTGGAGTTTATTTGCAGTGGCTAGAGGCCCTGGCATGCCCATTTTCTCTCAAGAGATCTCTTTCTCTCTCTCTCTTTCTTGTTCTCATTCTTGCTCATGCTCTCCCAAATAAATAACAAATAAACAAATATATTTTTTAAATGGCTCCACAGTTAAGGCACTGGCCTGAAATGCCTAATGACTACAGTTTGATTCCTCAGTACCCATGTAAAGCCAGATGCACAAGGTTTCACATGTGTCTGGAGTTTGTTTGCAGCAGCTAGAGGCCCTGGCATGCTCATTCATTCTCTGTTTCTCTTTATCTGCCTCTCTTGCTCTGTCAAATAAATAAAGTTAAGTATTTAAAATACAAACAAACCAACTCAAATAAGTAAGGGCCAGGTACACATTCTAGGAACCTTTTTGAGCAGTTTCAGAAAAGCTGGCAGATATGTTATAGCTTCTTCTTTGTGGGCACTGATGGAGCCAAGGACACCAGAGCTGAGTCTTCATGGAGCTTGTAGCTCATGGGAGAGAGGGGACATGGCAGCAGGTTGCTGTGATACTCTCTTCACCCTCATCCTAGCTGCAGTCATTTTTGGTGGCTTCTAGAGTGGTGGGCTTGCTGTCTCTATGGTGGCTAGAGGCTCTAACATGCCCATTCTCTCTATATATCTACCTCTTTTTCTCTCACTCTTAAATAAATAAATAATTTTTAAAATGGGGACTTGAGAGTTGGCTTAGTGGTTAAGGCATTTGCCTGCAAAGCCAAAGGAACCAGGTTCAATTCCCCAGGACTCACATAAAGCCAGATGCACAAAGTGGCACATATATCTGAAATTCGTTTGCAGTGGCTAGAGGCCCTGGCATATCCATTCTCTCTTTTCTCTCTCTCTCTATCTGCCTCTCTTTCTCCTTCTCTCTCTCTCAGAAATAAATAAAATTTAAATAGATAGATATATAGATATTGGTTAAAAAAAAAAGAAAAAAAATAAAAAATAAAAGAGAAAACAAGGGGCCTGAGAAGGTGGTTAAAAGCACTTGCTTACTAAGCCTGCTAATTCCCCAGTCACCTATGTAAAGCCAAATAGGCATTCATCTGCAGCAGCAAGAAACCCTGACATGCCCATATACATGAATGTATGCATGCACATGCACAAGCAAATAAATAAATAGTTTTGTAGAAGAGAGAGAGAAAGCCAAGCATAGTGGCACACACCTTTAGCCCAGCAGTCTGGAAGCTGAGGTACGAGGACCACTGCAAGCTTGAGGCCAGACTCAGGATACAGAGTGAGTTCCAGGTCAGCCTGACCTAAAGTGAGACCCTGCCTTGGGGAAAAAAAAAAAAAAAAAAGAGGAGGGACAACAGATCTGCCACACAATTTCTACCTAACCTCCTCTTCCACCATTTACCTGTCTCTAAAATGATTTAAAAATGGCTCAAAAAGATCCCAGCTCATAAAAAGATCCTGAAACAGCACAAAGCATGCTCCCTAACAGCGTTCAGTGACACTAAAATAGAATGAAGAATAAAGCATCATTGAAGACATTAAGACCTTTCAAAAGATGAGAGCTGACATGAGGATCTTTTTTAATCATTCATCTAATCAGAAAAGTCTCTTCACATGAACACCAATCCCCTGGGGCTTCTGCTCACTTGACACCCCTATGAGAACAGGGCCAGCCGCACCTGACCGAGAAGGGGTCATGAAGGGAAGGAGTCATCCTGAGCTTCCCACTGCTGTCCCTGGGAAGTATGCTGTTACACAAAATTGTTTCAGGGCTATGAAAATGGCTCAGTCTTAAAAGCACTTGCTGTGCAAGCCTGATGACCAGCATTTGAATCTCCAGAGCCCATGTAAAGCTGAACTCAAGTAGCACATGTGTCTGTAATCCCAACATGCCTATGGTATTGGGAGGAGTCAGGAGAATCCTGAAGTTTGTGGAAGGTGAGGATTGATGCCCCAGTGTTTTCCTCTGAACTCCACATATGCACCATGGCACACACATGCCCAGACATGCATACATATACACATTCATACATATACCAAATAGATAAATAAGTTGTTTTAGGGCTGGGAGTATAGCTCAGTGGTAGAGCATTTGCCTGCCCCTGGGTTCCATCCCTAACATCAAGAAACAAAACCTTGCAATTTATAGCCAGGAGTGGTAGCTCAGTGTCTATAATCCCAGCACTTTTGAGGCCAAAGCAGGAGGATCACTGCAGTTCCAAGGCCAACATGACCTACATGGTGAGTTCCAAGCCACTCAGGACTACATAATGAGGCCCTGTCTTAAAAGGAAAACAAAGAGGCTGGAGATATGGCTTAGCAGTTAAGGAACTTGCCTGTGAGTGAAATATAAGGAACCAGGTTCAATTCCCCAGGACCCATGTAAGCCAGGTGCACAAGTTGGCACATGCAGCTAGAGTTCGTTTGTCGTGACTAGAGGCCTTGGTGCACCTGGTTTCTCTTTCTTGATCTCTTCCTCAATCTCTCTGCCTCTCTCTCTCTCTTTCTCTCTGTCTCTCTCATAAATAAATAAATAAATAAATAAATAAATAAATAAATAAATAAATAAACAAACTTTTTAAAAAACAGTAATTTGTTGTGGCCTTTGCCTCTGAAGGGGCAGCACTCGGGACCACGGTAGCCCTTCCTGACAGCCTGCCTCTGACTTCCGCTGTCCCTGGCGCACAACACTGAGTGATCTTCAAGACCAATGGCTGTTGAAGTCCCTGCTCCCAGCTAAGCAGGGCTTGAGGGATTCTGTGAGTACCATCTCAGGGTATGCATGCCCCTGCAGGCAATGGTGGGATTCCTGCAAAGCTCTCCACTTACCCAGGGACACAGTGGCACATAACCTCTCCTTTGTCAGGGATTGATTTCAGTCTAACTCACTACACAAAGTTCTGACAAGTCATTTCTCTAATCTTAAAGGCTAACATTCAACTGCTCATGTTCCATCATCATTAGCACTTCTGTCTCCACTCTCAAAGAACAAAGAAAAAGAAGCCAGTGTGCACAACTTTCTTGCCTCACTGTGAGTCTGTGAACACAAGCTTTTGCCTGGGATATATTTAGGGTGATATCTGACCTGACTGTGAAAGTTCATGCCCATTATTTTCATGCTGAACATGAGGCTGTCATGCTTGCTGCCATACTTTGACTATCATTATACCTGTTCCTAAGACTGAGCAGACATACCTACAAGCAGACTTCATCCCAGTAGGCCACAGGATGAGAACACACAAATATCACAGTGCAGGAAAGAGATCTATCTCAGCCTACAAAACAGCCAATGGGTCAGGACTTCATGTAGGATTCCCATTGCTGACTTCAGAATTATCTAATTCCTTAATTCCTTGGCTGCGAAAAGTTTAGACAGCACGTAGACCAACCCTTGGTTTTTACAGACAAAGAAAGCAAGGCCGAGCAGATGGGCAGATTTGCCCAGCTGCACTGGAACTAGAGCTAGTCTTTGTGTACCTCTGCTGAACTGCCAGGCTGCCCCAGAGACTAAGCCACCTGAAGGCAGTGAGCAAGACCAGGGCCAGAGCAGCGGAGCCATTACCTTTGAGGCCGGGGACAAGAATCTGCACAGAGCAGGCATCATCTACGGTCTGTTGAGGACAACCAGACGGCAACAGTGACAGGAAGGCCAGGCTGATCAGCATGCCTGCAAGAGCCAGGTCCCTCATCATTGTTAGTGCAGGCAGGGCATTGACTCCTGAAGGAAGGAAGGCATAAACAGTGATGGGAACTCGTTGCAGAGCAGACCACCCTTGAGGTCATGCTTGTGGCCCTCCCCTCTGAGTTTTGGTGCCTCACTCACTGGCTCACTCACATGGAATCACAAACCTCCACTGAGAGTCTCCAAGGTCCCTGGCTAGCCAGGGCACTTTGTGTGCCCAGGCTGCCATGCCTGAGCCTTTGCTGACAGCCACCTGCACTGTCTGACAGTGCTTGGGACCTGCCATTGAGTACAGGAACTTCCAGGAGTTCCACCTGGTCCTCAGAGCAGACTCTAGTACAGACATGACAGGGGACCCTGCACAGGGGACATAAGCATGGGCCTCCTGCAAAGAAGGGGGAAGTCTATGAGGACACAGTCTGGTACCAAGAAGCTTCTTGTTGAGTAGTATAATTCACAGTTAAGGAATCCATGCCCCATTCGTAGAGAGACCAGGGTACCAATGGTCAGCAAGCCATGGCTTCCTCATGAGAGCCCAGGAAGGAGAGGATAGTACTGCACTTGAAAAGCAACTGACCTGGAGCGGGACATATAGTTACAAGTCGCTTCAGGAAGTTTGTGTCTCACTGGCTTGGGAGAGGGGGCATTCACACCTTGAAAGAAAAAGGACAATGTGAACCACCGGACTCAAAAGAAGAGAGGCATAGAGAAAAGAAGGGAGTGGAGAAGGGAAGCCAGGATGAAGGCTGGAACCCAGTGGGGAATATGATGTGGACCTGCACACAGGAACAGGCGGCTCCTCTTGGAGCATCAAGCCATGAGAAAGCATTGCCATAGCTCACTCTAAATGGCTTCTGATAGTGCCCAGCACCCATTTCCTGAGTCAGTCAGATATTCAGCATTTCTGGGTGCTAACCCTATGTCAGGCATGGGTCTAGGTGCTGGAATGAAGCAAGAGCTGTGAGTTATCATTCTTGTTGGGAGAGAGATAGACAGATGGACAGGTGAAACCGAGGGTATCAGGGAAGCGCAGTACTCTCCAGGCAGAAAAAGATAGACAAGTTGGTCTGGACATGTGGGTGCTGCTGTATAGAGACAGGGACTGGGGTCGACCTCCTCGATGAGGCAACAGGAGGTTGGGTCACCGCACACATGGGGTCTGGGGAGATAGACACAAAGAATGCAAAGTCCTAAGGGAGCTGTGAAAGAAGCCCAGGCTTGGTGTCACTGTGACAGTTTTTGGGTCAAGCAAATTGAGACAGAAGCTTTGGAACTAGAGCTTTATAAAAGGGCCACCCTGCAGGATGTGATGGTGCATGCCTTTAATCCCAGCACTCAATATGTAGAGGTAGAAGGGTCATGGTGAGTTTGAGGACAGCCTGGAACTAGAATAAGTTCCAAGTCAGCCTGAGCTAGAGTGAGACTCTACCTCAAAAAAAGGGGGGTGCACCCTGGCCCTTCTTTGGAGACTGGATTTATGGGACTAAGAATAAAAAAGAAAGCAAGTTGCAAACAAATTTCAGGCAAATGCGCCCCCTTGTGCATCTGGCTTACTGGGTTCTGGGGAATTGGACCTGGGTCCTTTGGCTTTGCTGGCAAGTGCCTTAACTGCTAAACCATCTCTCTGGCCCCTAAAATTTTTATCAAGATAAAACCAGTACTGTTCACAAAAATCAAGGTGTCTGTTCACTGTATTATTAGACTTAATATTTATGCCTGTAACTGAAAATGTTCTTACGATATGTGGTATGATGCTGTGCAACTCTGACAGATGAAGCATAATGAAAATGTTATTAGGAATATGTTTGCTGTTTTGATTTTCAAATACATTTTAGTGAATATATAATGATTATATCTGTAAATGCTATCTGTAACTTGGAGTATACTAATAAATTTGTAAGGCTTATAAAAAAAAAGAAAGAAAGGAAGGAAGGAAGGAAGCTGGGAATGGTGATTCACACCTTTAGTCCCAGCACTAGGGAGGCAGAAGGAAGATCACCATGAGTTCGAGGCCACACTGAGGTTACACAGTGAATTCCAGGTCAGCCTGAGCTACAGTGAGACCCTACCTCAAAAAAAAAAAAAAATGATAAAGGATGGAAGGAAGGAAGAAAAGCAAGGAGACTACACAGAGCAGACAGCAACATGCAGCATGCAGCATGCAGCATGCAGCAGCAAGGTGTAGCAAAGGTGCAGTGCATAAGTGGAGATGAAGAAGAGCTAACAGTTTCATTTTCGCTGATGAATTGTATAGGAAACAAGAGAGAAGGGGCCCACTAAGGCTTCTGAGCAACTGGAAAAGTACAGGTGCTACCAGGAAGAGAACCAATGAGGGTGGCAGTGTCAGGGTCAGGTTTGACTTTCCAGTGGAAGGGAACCATGAGGCTCCCATGGACTGGCCAGTAGGCAGTGAGACCTGGGTGAAAGAGCAAGGGTTTTGCTCACCTCAAAGATGATTCCCTGCATTTCTCACCACCAACTCAGAGTCAGCCCTGCAGACCCAAAGCAAGAGCCATATGAGCTGCCAGAGCAAAGCCATTGGAGATGAGGGACTGCATACCAACAGCCCAACAAGATTGTCCCTTGTTCATCTCCCCATACAGAAACTAGAAAATTGGTTGGAAGTCAGGCGTGGTGGTGCACACCTTTAATCCCAGCACTCGGGAGGCAGACGTAGGAAGATCACCACGATTTCAAGGCCACCCTGAGACTACACAGTGAATTCCAGGTCAGTCTGAGCTACAGAAAGACCCTTCCTCAAAAAGAAAATTGGAGTGGGAGAGAACCCATATTTGGTATTGGAAACCAGGTCAGCATCCTATGGTCAGGAAGCTCATAGACTTCAGAGAAAAGCTCCCATTGCTCTCTAGAGAGAGTGGGCTTGCACACAACAACTGTGTCCC
Organism: Jaculus jaculus; assembly: GCF_020740685.1. NCBI lineage: Eukaryota > Metazoa > Chordata > Mammalia > Rodentia > Dipodidae > Jaculus > Jaculus jaculus. The sequence continues at coordinate 59,059,156 of NC_059103.1, read as the reverse complement.
AACTTTGCATATCTCCTTTATCCCAAGTTGTCATTCTTTGCTGCAGAATCTGTTTATTTTACAGAAGGCAGACAAAATGGAGAAGAACCAAGTCCATCTATAGAGCAAAAAGACAGCTGACTGCCCATCACAAGATGTGCCACCTCTACCACATCTGCCAGGGCCCAGAAGTTGCAGAGGATTCAGCAACATAAATGCTGTTCTCACTGCTAGCCTGACAACCAGCTCCAGGGTGAAGGTGACAGACACAGAGATCAATCAAAACCCATCAAAGCAGAAGTCCCGAGGCTACAGAAAACTCAACTCTAATCTGACTGCCAACAGGCCTGCCATGGCTCATGGAACATTGTGGAAGAGGGGGTAGAAAGATTGTAAGAGCTACATAGTGGGTAGGAATGCTCTGAAGCATGGTCCTCCTGCTACCCCACAGGGACTAACTAAGGTCTTCATGACCCCACAGTGAATACCATAACCCTACTGAGGAGGGCCCTCAGGGTAACAGAAGCAGGGAGGAGGGGATAAAAGAGTATAACATGTTATAATCTAAATAATAAAATGAAATTTAAACTGAAAATAAAAAGAAAATTGGTAGGCACTGATGACCTTGTAGTCCAAGTCCCATGGAGCCCTCATAATCCATGGGTACCCCATGTCTGGCTGTGCTGACATCCACTTTGACAGTATCAAATCTGCTATCCTTGCTTCCCAGGGTTCTCTCAGAAATGTATGGCAGGGTCAATCCCCATAGACACCCCATCACAGTCATGTTCAACAAAAGAAAGCTGCATCTTATGATCAGGAGCAAGCCAGTCCCTTCAGCAGAAGGGAAGCCATCTGCAACTCCTCTCCCAACTCTGAAGAGTCTCTGTAAATGACAGTAGGAAGCCAGGTATGCTGGTGCACACCTTTAATCCCAGCACTTGGGAGGCAGAGGTAGGAGGATTGCTGTGAGTTCAAGGCCACCCTGAGACTACATAGTAAATTCCAGGTCAGCTTGGGGTAGAGCAAGCCCCTACCCTGATAAACTAAAAAAAAAAAAAAGAATGTTTTTTATAATCATGGAAAATGTTAATAAAAATTGAGAAAAAAATGACAGTAGGAGAAAAATCTATATGAGGATAGCTTTTTGTTGGGCATGGTGGTGCACACCTTTAATCCCAGCACAAGAGGCAGAAGTAGGAGGATCATTGTGAGTTCAAGGCCATCCTAAGACTACATAGTGAATTCCAGGTCAACCTGGGCTAAAGCAAGACCCTACACTGGAAAAAAAAATAAAAAGACTGCTATTCTGTCATAAACTCTAGATGTTAATGGTTCATCTGAAACCAAAGAAAGGCTTAAGGAAGGAGACAGAATGGGGAGGATACAGGAGGGGAAGGGAGGCCAGGAGTGGACACAGTCAGGATCAAAGGGTCTGACATGCCACTGGGGAATTGAAAAGAGTTTCACTCACCAACCCCAGACCTTAATGAAAACCTAGTGATATGAAGGAGAAAGCTACCTCCCATCAGAAGGCTCAGGGAAGGAAGTCACCTCACAGCTCAAATCACAGAGCTCTCAACATGCTACAGACTACAGACTTCCCTGACCTAAACAGTGATCTGTTCTTCATTCAGGAAACTAGCTTATTGACAAAGTCAGTCTGGATACATGCATGCACACAGGGCCGCAGCAAACACAGAACTCTGAGGGAGCCAGGGATTAGTTGATAAAATACTACCACATGGTCACATGTTTAAAAGCTGAAAGAAATCAGCAATGCAAAAAATTTCATAGAGGGCAGTTGGACTTAGGAAACAGAAGCAGGAAGACATTAAACTGCAAAAGTATGGTAGCCCTTACTGTTGTTGCTTTCCTGGAAAAAAGTAATAATAACAAGAACCAAACCAGATTGCCAGGCATGGTAGCACATGCCTAGAGGTAGAGAAGATCACTGAGAGTTCAAGGCCATCCTGAGACTACATAGTGAATTCCAGGTCAGCCTGGGCTAGAGTGAGACTCTACCTTGAAAAAAACAAAGAAGACTACAAAAGATCTCAGTTCTCATCATGAAAGCAGAGGGAGGCATGTGTGGCTGAGGAAAGCACCTACTCAGGCTCCTTGGGGTGGGGCACTCCACAGGCGTGAGGCCACAAGGCAGTCAGTGCACACAGCACTCTCCCAGGCAGATGAGATGCTTCACTTTCTGATGGAAATCTTCAAACACATACAAACTAGTACAATGATGTGCTCACTTCGGAAGATTAGCACAGCCCCTGTGCAAGGATGACACACAAATTCATGAAGCAAACTACTGCTATGAACCTCTTTGTGCACACAGCTCAGCTCCAGCAAGGACCAATATGCAGGCAGGATTCCTCAGATTCTCTTCCAGTTTCTTGTTATTATAATTAATGTATATCAAGGCATACACATAAATATATAAGAATTATAATACTAAGCCATAAAGAAAACCCACTCTGCTCACAGTAAAATATTGCCAACTCAAATTTCTCCTGTACCACTTTCCTAATACTGCACCTTCCCAGAGTGATAGCCATCCTGAATTCTATGTGTTTGTTGGGTTTTTGTTGTTGTTGTTGTTGTTTGTTTTTGTTTTTATTTTTTGAGGTAGGATCTCACTCTAACCCAGGCTGACCTGGAATTCACTATGTAGACTCAGAATGGACTCAAATTCATGGCAATCCTCCTACCTCTGCCTCCCAAGTGCTGGGATTAGGGCATACACCACCACTTCTGGCAATCCTGAATTCATAACTTGCTCCCTGCAGTGGTTTAGGTAGCACTGACTGACTTATCTCAAAGAGAGGGAGAGGAAGAGGAGTAGGCAAATGTGGAGGTTCACGCCTTTAATCCCAGCACACAAGATGTTGTGGTAGGAGGGTTGCTGTGACTTGGAGGTCAGACTGGGCTAGAGTGAGTTCTGAATTAGCCTGCTCTAGAGTGAGACTCTGCCCCCCAAAATAAAGGCAATAACCCTTCTGCACACACTATGTGCCAGCCCCATGTCACTTCTCCCCTATCCATGAGTATCTTTTCTGTCTGCTTTTGTCTGGGCCAGCGAACATGAGATGGGGCCCTGTCCTCCAGACCTTTCAGGTCTTTGCCCAGGATGTGAATCCTGCCTCAGAATGGTGGGCACGGGGAGCTGGAGAGGACACCACACCCGCCACAGAGCCCCAACCCCAGAACCCTAGCTCTCAGCTGTCTCTCAAAGAGGAATTTGGTTCTATAAACGAAGACTCTGCAGCAAGCTCAGGGTCGCTTTAAGCACAACATTCTTATCTCCCAGTCAGGGACCAGGGCCTGAGGCCCCGGGTCCACGAAAGAGAAGGCTTTCTGGGAAGAGGGATTAAATGTGGAATTCACTGAAGAAACATATTGTAAGAATGAATTGGTAGGAGGAAACGTATGCCCTGTACTACCAAGCACACAATTCTACATGTTTAGTAAATGCTCACCCCAGGGCCCAACATCTTATAGACACTGTAACAATCAGCTGAGAGAGAGCACTGGAGAGTTGACAAAGTGACCCTCCCACCCCTGCTGTTTTTATCCTCCAGTGGTGATGTGACCCCCTAGGAGCTACAAGTAAAGATTTCCACCTTTTCCGGTTCTTACCAAGAAGCCAGTAAGAAGTTTGTCTTCTGGCACAAATATCTCAAAGTCATAGATAAAACCGCAGAGTTGTGAAGGTTTAGGTCCCTCCTCCAGTTGTGAAGGTTTAGGTCCTCCTAGGCTGAGCAGGGTCTCATGTCAAATCAAAACCCAGGTGTGGTGGCCCACACCTTTATTCCCAGCACCTGGGAGACAGAGGTAGGTGGATCACTGTGAGTTCGAGGCCACCCTGAGATGACACAGTGAATTCCAGGTCAGCCTGGGCTAGAGTGAGACCCTACCTCGAAAAACCAGAAAGAAAGAAAAAACACAAAAACAGTTCCACACAAGCAATGTCTCTGAAGCCTAATCATTTAAGTTTGGAGATATCACCTTGCAGCAACTAACACAACAACCAGTTCCCCAGCCCGGTGTCGGCTGCCCTACGGAATTGCTCTACTTTCTGGTGTTTGAGACAAGATGACCCGCGGAGCATTAGACCCTCTTGGGAGAAATACCCCTGCCTCCCTCCTGTGCTCCCCGAACAGGGTGCTTGCTCGCTCTCTGCTAATCCCTACAAACACTGCTCGGGAGTAGCTGGGCTCTGGGGCCAATGATTCCCCAGATTGGAATTAGAAACAAGTGTTCCACCTTTTGGGCACTCAGTAACCTAAAGTGGTGGTAACTCGTTCATCTATATCCACCATAATGGATCAGAATCTGCTCCTCAACAGGCCTCCTTAAGTTTTTACCATTCACTAGTAAACTAACCAAACTCTGGAATCCTGGTTCGTGACTTAAGACTCTATGCTGCCTGGATCTAAGAACAAATTCCTACCTGGCCCCTGCACCCCAATTCCACTTCTAGCTCGGTTTGGAATTCTGCCTTCCTGTCAGTGTCTCTCCACATCTGTCCAACCCTGGTCCAGAGTCCCCGGGCAACATCTCCTACCTGAACTCACACTAGGCGAGCGGGCCGTGCTGACAGTCGTGGGCCCGTGGGGACACTGCACTGCGGAGCCTCATGACTGCTATATACAAAGGCCCTCCACAGCCCAACACTCTGAGAAAACCCCTGCTCAGGCCATCAGGCAGTCCAGCGAATGCACAGGATGGCTGCAGCCTTATCTCCAAGAGCTTCCTGTCTGAACACATCAGCTGGCCTGCAGGGCCAACTGGAGTGTGGGAAGACTGCAGAGCTGGGATATGCCCTACCAACCCCCACCCCAAACACCCTCCTGTCCTCACTTTTGGCTTTTCCTGGTTTTTTGTTTTTTTTTTTCCTTTAAATGTGTAGGCATTCCTTGAATGCAAGAGCAGTTTGGATTATGTAGTTAGTTCCCCAGCCAGGGCTATATAGAGACCCTATCCCCCCAAAATAATTAGTAAATTAAATTAACAAGCAGAGACTGGGGAGATGATTCAGTTGTTAAAGGCACTTGCTTGCAAAGCCTGTTAGCCCAGGTTCGATTCTTTAGTACCCACATAAAGCCAGATGCACAAAGTGGCACTTATATCTGAAGTTTGTTTGCAGCAGCATGAGGCCCTGGTATACCCATAACCACAAAAAAATTTAATTAATTAATTAATTAGCTGGGTGTGGTGGCACATGGCTTTAATCCCAGTGCTTGGGAGGTAGATGTAAGAGGATCACCATGGATTCAAGGCCAGCCTGGGACTACAGAGTGAGTTCCAGGTCAGTTTAGGCTAGAATAAGACCCTACCTCAAAACAAAACTAATTAATTAACAAGCAGTCATACTACAGAGATTCAAAGGTATAAAGACTCTGTGGTCAGCTGGGCAAGCTTAGCTTCTGGGCAGTTTGGGAAATACAATCCTTTCTTCTTCTTTTTTTATTAATTACTTTTTTATTAGTTATGCACACAGTGTGTATACAACCATGTTTGTACCTCCCTGTCCTCCCCCCTCCACCAGGACCCTCTTCATTGGGGAATGTGGGTCTTGCATTGTGGGGTTAGCCATCAGTTACAGGGAAGAGGCAATGTCTCTGTAAGATACATGAGTCAGGCATGGTGGCGCATGCCTTTAATCCCAGCACTTGGGAGGTAGAGGTAGAAGGATTACCATAAGGTCAAGATCACCCTGAGACTACAGAGTGAATTCCAAGTCAGCCTGAGCTATGGTGAGACCCTACTTCAAAAAAAAAAAAAAAAGAAGAAGAAGAAGATGCATGAAACCAGGCTGGAGAGATAGTTTAGCTGTGAAGGGGCTTGTCTTCAAAGCCAAAGGAACCAGGTTTGATTCCCCAGGACTCATGTAAGCCAGATGCACAAGGTAGTATATGCATCTGGAGTTTGTTCGCAGCAGCTAGAGGCCCTGGCTCACCCATATTCTCTCTCTCTCCCTCACTCTCTTTCAAATAAGTAAATAAATTTAAATTTCAAAAAAGATATATGAAACTATGAACAAACCAGATGTGGTTGTGCAGACCTATAATCCCAACACACAGGAGGGTGAGGCAGGAAAATTGTGAGGTCCAGGCTAATTTGAGGTACACAATATGACTCTCCAGCAAAAGACCTCTCAGGGCTGGAGAGATGGCTCAGCAGTTAAAGTCACTTACTTACAAAGCCTGATGGCCCTTGTTCAAATCCTCAGTGTTCACATAAAGCCAGATGTACAAAGTGGCACATTTGTCTGGAGTTTGTATGCAGAGGCAGAATGCCCTGACACATCCATTCTCTTTCTTTCTCTCTCTCTCTCTCTCTTTCTATTTTTTTCTTTTTGGTGGGGGGGTTCAAAGTAAAGTCTTGCTCCAACCCAGGCTGACCTAGAATTCACTCTGTAGTATTGGGGTGACTGACAACAATCCTCCTACCTCAGCCTCCCAAGTGCTGGGATTAAAGGTGTGAGCCACCATACCCAGGCCTAAGCTTTCGTTTTTGCTCTCAAATAAATATTTTTTTTAACAAGACTTTTGAGAGAGAGAGAAAGAGGCAGAGAGAATGAGAGAGAGAATGGGAGTGCCAGGGTTTCCAGCCACTGCAATCAAATTCCAGATGCATGTGACCCCTTGTGCACTTGGCTTATGTGGGTCCTGAAGAGTTGAACCAGTATCCTCTGGCTTTGCAGGCAAACACCTTAATCGCTAAGCAGCTCTCCAGCCCTATAAACTATTTTTTAAGTATTTATTTTGGGCTGGAGAAATGGCTTAGAAGTTAAGGTGCTTGCCTGCAAAGCCAAAGGATCCAAGTTTGATTCCCCAGTAGCCATGTAAAGCCAGATGCACAAATGGTACATGTGTCTGGAGCTTGTTTGCAATGGCAGAGGCCCTGGTATGGTCATACCTATTCTCTTTCTCTCTGTGACTGCCTCTTTCTCTCTTTTATAAATTAAAAAATTATAAGAATAAAGGTTTCTCAAAAATTTAAAAATTAAAATTAATAGCCAGGTACAATGTTGCATACCTTTAGTCCCAGCACTTGGGAGGCTAATGTAAAAAAAAATTGTCATGAGTTTGAGGCTAGCTAGGGCTACAGAATGAGTTCCAGGTCATCCTGGGCTACAATGAGACCCTGGTTCAGAAAACCAAGAATAATAATAATAATTAAACTAGAGAATAAAATTGTAATTGCAAAAGGCAAAGTGTAAAGGTGAATATTTATATAAAATCCATAAAAATCATTATGTTATTAAAAGCGTTTTGGGGAGAGCTGGGCATGATGGCACATGCCTTTAGTTCCAGCACTTGGGACGCAGAGATAAGAGAATCATGGTGAATTTGAGGCCACCCTGAGAATTCCAGGTCAGCCTGGGCTAGAGCAAGACCCTACCTTGAATAGGCAAAAGGAAAAAAAAAAGGTATTGGGGGGACTGGGTGTAGTGGCTCATGCCTTTAATACCAGCATTCAGGATGCCAAGTTAAGAGGATCGTTGTGAGTTCAAGGCCAGCTGAGACTACATAGTGAATTCCAGGTCAGCCTGGGCTACAGTAAGACCCTACCTTCAAAATAAACAAATAAAGAAAAAGGAATTAGTGTTTAGCCCTTAACAATACATACATATCATCCCTCCAGAGTTCAGGGTACATCATGGAAGATGATATGAGCTGGAGGAGGAGGAAGAGGGCTTTGGAACTCTGGCATCCAGACATGACAAAGCCATTGTACTCATAAACTCATACCTGATGTGGTTACCTCCTCCCCTCTCTAATGAGCTAACGATAGTTAATGATTGCTTGGAAGGGGGAATCACTCTCCTCAATGGCATAGCCAGTAGTAAGAAATAGAGTACAGTAGAACTGAGGGGGGGAAGATAAGGGAGAGTAATGTGGGGTACATATAATCAAAATGTTATATGTATGAAAATGTCAAAATGCAAATTAAAATGTACTAAAGCTACTCTCTTTATTTATTTATTTATTTATTTGGCAGAGAAAGAGGGAGAGAGAGAGAGAATGGTATATAGGATCGAATCATAAGTGCTAATTGCACCTTCCATGTCAGGATAAATTATATGTTAAATCTGATGGATGGCCAGATTTGCCATTCCTAAATAAGCTATATTTGGATTGTCATTTGTTGCTTCCTGATTTATAGCGGCTTTGTTTCCTGTTTGTTGTTCATTAGGAAAGGGTCTCACTTGGTCACAAGCTAACTAGGAACCCTCAACAGACAAGAAATCTTAGCCTCCTAGTTGACAGGATTAAGTGTGTGGAGCAACACACATCCTAAGGGACAGTGACATTGTTAGAGGATCTGGTTGTCATAATGCCTACTCTTGCATAAATACTCTGTGCTGTTCTTCATTGAATGTGTACATGGTTTAGTTAAATTTTAGAATCTGCCTATATTTTGGTCCACTCAGCCTACTTGAATACTCTCATAGTAGGCAAAACCAACATTAAGGGTCACTTTTATAGATACTCTGAGAGTCTTAAGGGCCACAACTAACACCTTATTCTCCTACCCTGAAGATATATAACATCAGATTGATTGATACATCTAATAATACTGCAGCTTATTAGAAAAAACAAGCATTTAATTAATCCAAGATGCAAAAATATGTACATTATAACACAAAAAACACCAAAAATCATGACAATATAAATCCACCAAAAACTATTAATGCATCAGAAATTATCTAAAGTTAGAATGAGTTAGAGAAAATGCCTGTGAAAGATTTCAAAAGAATTATTATAAATATGCTCAAAAAAGTCAAAGAGGAAAACAAAGGGATCAAAGAAGATACAGGACACCAATTTAATGAAATAAAGAGGTCAATACAAGACATAAATAAGGAAATAGAAATAATAAAGAAAAACCAGTCAGAATTACTACCAATGAAGAACACAGTGAATGAAACAAAAAGCTCTGTAGAAAATCTCACCAGTAGAATGGATGAAGAAGAGGACAGAATATGTAAACTAGAAGACCAGATGGCAGATCTAATACAGTCCAACAAAGAGAAAGACAAACTAATAGGAAAGTATGAATGGGAATTTCAACATATTCAGAACACTATGAAAAGATCAAACATAAGAATTCAGGGTATAGTAGAAGGAGAAGAATTTCACTCCAAAGGCATAGTAGGCATTTTCAGGAAAATCATAGAAGAAAACTTCTCCCAAATAGGGAAAGAGATGCCAATGCAGATACAGGAAACATTTAGAACACCATCCAGACAAACCCTGGAAAGAACCTCTCCTCACCATGTTATAATTAAACTACCAAACATACAAACCAAAATAAAATATTGAAAGCAGTTAGAAAGAAAAATCAAGTTACCTACAAAGCAAGCCCATCAGTATCACAGCAGATTACTCAACACAAACTTTAAAAGCCAGAAGTGCTTACAGTGATGTATTCCAAGATACGAAAGATAACAACTGTCAACCAAGGTTACATTATCCTGCAAAGCTATCCATTCAAATAGATGAAGAAAGAAGGACATTCCACAAAAAAAGCAGACTAAAGGAATATTTGAAGACAAAACCAGCTCTACAGAAAATACCTGAAAGAATTCTCTGTGCTGAAGAGAAAGAAAACCACACATATAAGAAATCCTGGGGGGGGGGGGAAGCATACTCAAATACTAGTTAACACAAGAGAGCAAAGGTAAACCAGAAGAACCTCAAAAAATGACAAAAATAAATATACACCTTTCAATAATATCTCCTAATGTCAACGAGCTCAATGCCCCAAACAAAAGACATAGGATTGCAGAATGGGTTAAAAGGCAGGCTCCTTCAATTTGTTGCCTCCAAAAAACTCACTTTTCTACAAAGGATAGACACTATCTTAGGGTGTAAGGTTAGAAAACAGTGTTTCAAGAAAATGGGCCTAGAAAACAAGCAGGAGTTGCTATCATAATATCTGACAAGGTAGTCTTCAGTCCAACATTAGTTAGGAAAGATAAGGAAGGTCACTTACAAGATTGATAAACCCTTAGCAAATCTGACCAAAAGACAGAAAGAAGAGACACAAATTAATAAAAGTAGAGATGAAAAAGGCACTATCACAACAGATACCAGAGAAATTCAAAAAATCATAGAGACATGCTCTGAGAACATATACCCCACTAAGTTGAAAAACATGAAAGAAATGGATGATTTCCATGATTTATATGACCTACATAAATTAAATCAAGATGATATTAACAACTTAAATAGACCAATAACAAGCATGGAGATCCAAGCAGTTATCAAAAATCTCCCAACTAACAGAAGTCCAGGCCCAGATGGATTCACTGGTGAATTTTACCAGACCTTCAGGGAAGACCTAAAACCATTGCTTCTTAAGCTTTTCCATAAAATGGAAAAAGAAGGAATCCTACCAAACTCCTCTACAAAGCCAGCATCACGCTGATACCAAAACCGGGCAAATATAGAACAAAAAAAGGAAATTACAGACCAATCTCCCTCATAAACATAGATGCAAAAATTCTCAAAAAAATATTGGCAAAGAGAATACAAGAATATATCAGAAAGATCATTCACCCAGACCAAGCAGGCTTTATCCCAAAGATACAGGGATGGTTCAAAATATGCAAATCTATAAATGTGATACATTATATAAATGGATTGAAGGACAAAAGTCACATAATCATCTCATTAGATGCAGAGAAAGTGTTTGACAAAAATCCAAAATCCAATTCCTTCATGAAAAAAGTCCTACAGAGACTGGGAATAGAAGGACCATATCTCAATATCACAAAGGCTATTTATGACAAGCCTACACACAACATATTACTAAATTGGGAAAAACTGGAAGCTCTTCCACTAAAATCAGGAACAAGACAAGGGTGTCCACTATCCCCACGTTTATTTAATATAGTTCTAGAAGTCTTAGTCATAGCAATAAGGCAAGAGATACACATAAAAGGTATACAAATTGGAAAGGATGAGATCAAGTTATCATTATTTGCAAATGACATGATTCTATACATAAAGGACCCTAAAGACCCTACTAGCAAACTGTTAGAGCTGATAAAAACCAACACCATGTAGCAGTATATAAAATAAATACACAGAAATCAGTAGCCTTCATATATGCTAACAACAAACACACAGAGGATGAAATCAGAGGATCACTCCCATTCACAATTGCTTCAAAAAAAATAATAAAGTACCTTGGAATAAACCTAACCAAGGAAGTAAAGAATCTCTACAATGAGAACTTTAAAACACTCAAGTGAGAAATTGCAGAAGACACTAGGACGTGGAAAAACGTCCCTTGTTCCTGGATGGAAGAATCAATATTGTGAAAATGGCAACCTTACCAAAAGCGATCTACACATTTAATGCAATCCCTATCAAAATTCCAAAGGCTTTCTTCATGGAAATAGAAAAAACAATCCAAAAATTCATTTGGAATCACAGAAAAACTCGAATATCTAAAATTATACTGAGCAACAAAAATAAGGCTGGTGGTATCACCATACCTGATTTTAACCTATACTACAGAGCCATAGTAACAAAAACAGCTTGGTACTGGAACAACAGCAGACATGTAGATAAATAAAACAAAATAGAGGACCCACATGTAAGACTGGGTAGCTATAGCCACCTGATATTCGACAAAAATGCCAAAATACTCATTGGAGAAAAGACAGCCTCTTCAGCAAATGGTGCTGTGAAAACCAGATATGTATCTGTAGAAGGATGAAAATAGATTCTTCCCTCTCTCCATGCACAAGAATTAAGTTCAAATGGATTAAAGACCTTAACATCAGACCTGAAACTCTGAAACTGCTAGAGGAAAAAGTAGGGGAAACCCTTCAACATAGTGGTCTTGGCAAAGACTTTCTGAATATAATCCCAATTGCTCAGGCAATAAAACCACAGATTAACTGCTGGGAGCACATGAAATTACAATGATTTTGCACTGCAAAGGACATTGTGAATGAAGCAAAGAGGCAATCTACAGAATGGGGAAAAAAATCTTTGCCAGCTTTACATCTGACAGAGGATTAATATCTTGGATATAAAAAGAATATAAAAATTAAGCCGGGCGTGGTGGCGCACGCCTTTAATCCCAGCACTTGGGAGGCAGAGGTAGGAGGATCGCCGAGAGTTCGAGGCCACCCTGAGACTCCATAGTGAATTCCAGGTCAGCCTGGGCTAGAGCGAGACCCTACCTCAAAAAAATTCAAAAAACCAAAAAAAAAAAAGAATATAAAAATTAAATAATACAAAATCATGCTGACAGAAAGCTGGAAGAAGCCATTCTACATGCAGTTCAATGGGAGAAAGAGATACCACCAGTGAAGATACTCAACAGTGGACACTGCAAGCCTTATAATTGGCCAGCCAGCCCAAATGAGCCAATGTGTGCAATAGTGGCATGTCTGTCATGGTGGAAACCAACTGCCCTCCAATTGGACTGGGGGCCTGCTCCATGGGGGAAACACAACCCTGATACTGAAAACTTAAACACTGGTAGTCATGAGCCCTAGGGGTGTAACATCTGCTGATGTCTGGAAAAATGTATATACTATGCTTATCAAACTGCCCAGTAAGCACTTCTCTTAATATTTATACAATTATATTAATGCTACTCTCACTTTGGGTAGAGAATCTTCTCTTTTTAGATGGCAATGACTTTGGGATGACTCAGAAGGTAACATGGTGCTGGAAAGAAGTGACTAAGTGAGGCTACCCAGGCCCAGAAAGCCAACATTGCATGTTCTCACTCATATGTGGATCCTAGCTACAGATGACTGGGCTCCTGAGTGAGTAGGAAGAAAACTCTGTAGCAAAGGCCAGTATGTTAGAAAGGAGATTTAAAAGGAATAGAAAGGAATGGAGGTTAATAGGATAGTATTGTATATATGTAAAGAGAAGTATAGTTAATAGTGGAGAAAAGGCCCAAGTGTCATGACATCAAAATAAAAGAGAGATTGATTGAGATGGGGCTTCAAAGGAGAAAGTGGGAGGAGGGAGGGTATTACCATGGGATATTTTTTCTAATCATGGAAATTGTTAATTAAAAAATTGAAAATAAATTAAATTTAATTTAAAAACAAAGATACTCAACTTTGTACACTGCAAATCTTAAATTTTGCCAGGCAAGCCAAATAAGCCAATGGATGCAACTGTCATGGTGGAAACCAACTGCCCTCTAATTGGACTAGAGGCCTGCTCCATGGGAGGGAATACATCCCTGATACTGAAAACTTAAAACAGGTGTAGACATGAGCCCTAGGGGTGTAATGGCTGCTGCTGGCTGGCTAAATGTATATGCCATGCTTATCAAAATGCCCAGTAAACAATTCTCTTAATGTTCATATCCATATATTAATGCTATTCTCACTTTTGGTAGAGAACCTTCTCCTTTCAGATGGAAGTGACCTTGGGATGACTCAGAAGGCATCATGGTGTTGGAAAGAAGTGACAGGAGTGCTCAGCACTGCAATATCTCTATCACACCTCCCATGGCTCAGGGTCTAATGTGAAAGAGGTGACAGAAAGAATGTAAGAGCCAAAGGAAGGGTAGGACTTCTTACAACATGCTCCCTCCAGACACAAAATGGCCTGGATATCCATGACTTCATGGTGCCTGACACTACCTACACAAGACCATCATAAGAGGAAGAAAAGATCATGACATCAAAATAAAAGAGAGACTGATTGACAGGGGAAGGGGATATGATGGAGAATGGAGTTTCAAAGGGGAAAGTGGGGGAAGGAGGGCATTACCATGGGATATTGTTTACAATCATGGAAGTTGTTAATTAAAAAAACTTAATTCTTTGTGTAAAATTAAATAAATATATCCATAACACTAGTATACAAATATGCTTTTATCCTTAATAAATGGTAAAAATCATATACATACCAAAGAATTGTTTTGAAATAAATTTCTTTATGATTTATCATCATTTAAAAAAATAAAAAATACTTTAAAAAGGGCTGGAGAGATGGCTTAGAGATTAATGTGTTTGCCTGGGATCCCAGGTTCCATTCTCCAGGACCCACATAAGCCAGATGCACATGGGGGCATAAGCATCTGGAGTTCATTGCAGTGGCTGGATGCCCTGGTATGCCCATTCTCCCCCCCCACACACACTCTCTGCCTCTTTCAAATAAATAAATTAATTAAATATTAAAATTAATAAATAATACTTAGGGCTTGAGGGGTGGCTTAGTGGTTAAGATGTTTGCCTGCAAAGCCAAAAGACCCAGGTTTGATTCCCCATGACCCATGTTGGCCAGATGCACAAGGGGGTGCACATGTCTGGAATTCATTTGCAGTGGCTGGAGGCCCTGGCGCACCCATGCTCTCTCTCTCTCTCTCCCTTTTTCTCTGTCAAATAAATAAATAAGTAAAAATAAAATATTTTAAAATAAAAAAGCAAAACAGGCCAAATATGGTGGCACACACCTTTAATCCCAGCACTTGGGAGGCAGAGGTAGGAGGATTGCCATGAGTTTGAGGCCAGCCTGAGACTACATGGTGAATTCCAGGTCATACTGGACCAGAGAAAAACCCCACCTCAAAATACCAAAAATAAATAAAAATAAAAAAAGCAAAACAGGCCGGGTATGGTGGCACATACCTTTAATCCCAGCACTCAGGAGGCAGAGGTAAGAGGATCGCCGTGAGTTCAAGGCCACCCTGAGACTACACAGTGAATTCCAGGTCAGCCTGAGATAGACTGAGACTCTACCTAGAAAAAACAAAAAAAAAAGGGCCTGGTTTGCGTCAGCCCCTCCCATCTTTGCCTCCTCCCCTCATGTGGTAAAGATGGAGGCTCCATGTTATCCCCTCAGTGAGCCTCAAGAGGAGCAGTGCTGGGGATGGAATCCAGGAGTTACACATGCTAAGCAAGGGCTGAGGTGAATGCCATGGAGAGCAGAAAGCCTGGTCTAGTTAGGGTGGTTTTGGTTCAGAAAGACCAGCATTCCTTTGCCCTAGAAGAGAAAGCCTTGGCCAGCATCCTCCTGCAGGACTACTTCCGAGATCTTGATGTGGTGGTAGTATCAGTGGCTGGTGCCTTTCGAAAGGGAAAATCCTTCATTCTGGACTTTATGCTACAATAGTTACATTCTCAAAAGGAAGGTGGCCATTCAAATTGGTTGGGTGACCCAGAGGAGCCATTAACAGGATTTTCATGGTGAGGTGACTCTGACCCAGAAACCACTGGGATTCAGATCTGGAGTGAAATTTTCACCATGGAGAAGCCTGATTGCAGTTGTTCTAATGGATACTGAGGGAGCCTTTGATAGCCAGTCAACTGTGAAAGTCTGTGCTACCATTTTTGCTTTAAGCACCATGTTCAGATTGACAATTTGTCCCAGAACATTCAGGAAAATGATCTTCAGCAACTACAGCTCTTCACAGAATATGGTCATCTAGCAATGTATGAAATTTTCCAAAAACCTTTCCAGACACTGATGTTTTTGGTTCAATACTGGAGTTTCCCTTATGAATACAACTATGGAGAAATGGCATTTTTAGATAAGTGTTTACAGGTAAAGGAACATCAACATGAAGAAATTCAGAATGTTCAGAATCATATTCACTCATGTTTCTCCGATGTGAAGTGTTTTCTCTTACCACACCCAGGACTCCAAGTAGCCACAAGCCCTGACTTTGATGGGAAATTGAAAGATAAACTGGTGAGTTCAAGGAACAGTTGCAGGCATTGACACCATATGTGTTAAACCCTTCTAAGTTAATAAAAAAGGAGATCAATGGCTCAAAAGTCACTTGCTGGGGACTATTGAAGTATTTTAAGGCATATATTAAAATTTACCAAGGAGAAGATCTGCCTCACCCTAAATCCATGCTTCAGGCTACCACTGAAGGTAACAACTTAGCTGCTGCAGCCTCTGCCAAGGACATCTATTACAACAACATGGAAGACATTTGTAGGGGAGAGAAAGCTTGTATGTCTCCAGACATTTTAGAGAAGCACTGTGAATTCAGACAACTTGCTCGGGACCAATTTTAGAAGACAAAGAAGATGGTTGGGAAAGATTTCAGCTTTCATTACCAGCAGGAGCTGGAGGAGGAAATCAAGGAGCTCTATAAGAACTTCTGCGAGCACAGAGGTAGCAAGAACATCTTCAGCACTTTCCAAACCCCCGCAGTTCTCTTCACTGGCATTGCAGCATTGTACGTAGCCTCGGGCCTCACTGGCTTCATGGGTCTTGAGGTTGTGGCCCAGCTGTTCAACAGTATGGCTGGACTGCTGTTACCAGCGCTCCTCACCTGGGGGTACATCAGGTATTCTGGTCAGTATCGTGAGCTGGGCAGAGCTATTGACTTTGGTGCAGCCTATGTGTCAGAATAGGCTTTGTCTACTATCAGTTATTCTACTCAGGCTGCTATGACGGATGCAGTTATTGGGAGACCACTAGTGGATTAAAAAAAAAAAAAAAAAAAAAAACCTCAGTAACTTCATAGCAAGAGGCGCAAACACCAGCCCAAGCAGCCCTTAGAGTTCTGAGTTTCTGCCACTGCCACCACGAGGCCAGTTCCAGAGGAGTGGCAGATCTGGGACCATCTGGGAAGAGCTGGAACAGAGCACTATAATAAATGACTGACCTCTCCTGTGGTTTCCCATTCCATTTCTCTTGGAAGCAGTTCTTTCCTGGCTGTTACAGACTCAATTTGTGTTTTCCTATTATTTTCTGCTTTGTGCAGTTTATTGGGAAGGGTGGGGGAGCTGAAGGGAAAACATGGAAATGCACTTTTCAGTCTTTTATGTGCCACTTAGTGCCTTTTCAGATCAAATCCATGCTTGAGCACACATGAAGGGGAAGGGGATGGAGGAAAACTCATGCATTATGTTGTTTGGGGGGTTAAAACTTATTAGTTCTTTTGTACCATATGAGGATTTCATTTTTAAAGGTTTACAAAACTTGGGGCTAGAGAGCTGGTTCAGAGGTTAAAGGCGCTTGCTAGCAAAGCCTGATGACCCAGGTTTGATTCCCCAATATCCACGTAAAGCCTCATGTATACAAAGTGGCACATATATTTGGAGTTCCTTTCCAGTAGTAAGAGACTCTGGTGTGCCCATTCTCATTCTCTTTCTCTCTCTCTCCTTCCTCTCTCTCTGCTTGCAAATAAATAATAAATGAATTTTTTTAAAAAAACTTTATAAAAGAAAAAAGTTGTGTCTCAATAAATAAGGTGGAGACTGACTGAGGAAAATGCCCAAACATCAGCCTCTGGCCTCCACACACAACACAAACACAAGAGCCAGGTGTAGTGACAGCACAAATTTCTAATCCCAGGATTTGGGAGGCTGATGCAGGAGGATCCTGAGTCAAGGCCAGCCTGAGGTACTTGAAAGCCTGTCTCAAGAGAAGAGAGTGTAGTGGTGCACGCCTTTAATCCCACAGGAGGCAGAGGTAGGAGAAGCTCTGTGAGTTCAAGGCTAGCCTGAGACTACACAGTGAATTCCTTATCAGCCTGGGCTAGAGTGAGACCCTACCTCAAAAAGAGAGAGAGGGGTGGGGGGAGGACTGGAGAGATGGCTTAGTGGTTAAGGCACTTGTCTGCAAAGCCTAAGGGCCAGTGTTCAACTCTACAGGTCCTATGTAAGCCAGACACATAAAATTACACAAGAGCAAGGTTGCACATGCACACAAGGAGGTATATGCATCTGGAGTTCAATTGTAGTGGCTAGAGGCCCTGGCATGCCAACATGCCAATTCACTCCCTCCCTCCCTCCTTCTCTCTCTCCCCACTCTCACACAAAAATGGCCAAGCCAAACGTGGTGGTGCACAACTTTAATCCCAGCACTTGGGAGGCAGAGGCTCCAGGTCAGCCTGGGTGAGAGTGCAATGACACCTTGAAAAAACAAACAAAAAAAGGCAGGGCTTGCCTCAAAAGACAAAGACCTTGACACAGGCCAGTTACAAGAGAATGTTGGGGTGCAAAGCAAGCCCAAGGCTCTCTCTTTAAAAAAGAAGTGGGTCCAGCAAGCCTAAGGGCCTCTTTCTGTCTTTCTTTAAAAGACAAGGAAGCCAGGCATGGTGGCACATGCCTTTAATCCCAGCACTCGGGAGGCAGAGGTAGGAGGATTGCCGTGAGTTCAAGGCCACCCTGAGACTCCATAGTGAATTCCAGGTCAGCCTGGGCTGGAGTAAGACCCTACCTTGAAAAACCAAAAAAAAAAAAAAAAAAAAAAAAAAATTAAAAGACAAGGATTCACTCTATAGCCCAGGTTGGCCTTAATCTCAAGGCAATCACCCTGCCTCAGCCTTCTAGTGTGGATGGTATGAGCTACCACTCTTGGCTCCTAAAATGCATCCCTTCCCAAAATGGGGATTGAATTTAGTACCCACTGAGCTGTGTATAATCCCAGGCTATCCAAAAGGTTTAAGGTTTGGTTGGTTGGGGTTTTTATATTGTTTTGTTTTTCTTTTTGAGGTAGGGCCTTGCTGTAGCCCAGGCTGACCTGGAATTCACTATATAGTCTCAGGGTGGCCTCAAACACGTGGCCATCCACATACATCTGCCTCCCAAGTGTTGGGATTAAAGGCATGCGCCACCATGCCCAGCTGGCTTTAAGTGTTTTTTTTTTTAAATATTTTTATTTATTTGCAAGCAGAGACAGGAGACACAGAATTGACATGCCAGGGCCAGTAGCCACTGCAAATGAATTCCAGATACATGAACCACTTTTGTGCATCTAACCATTGGTGGGCACTGGGGCATCGAACCTGGGTTAAGTTTTGCACCACCATTGAACTATCCTTTTTTTTTTTTTTTTTTTTGAGGTAGGGTGTCACTCTAGCACAGGCTCACCTGGAATTCACCATGTAGTCTCAGGCTGGCCTCAGACTCATGGCAATCCTCTACCTCTGCCTCCCAAGTGCTGGGATTAGAGCGTGCCACCACACCTGGCTATTTTTAAACATTTTAATTTATTTGAGAAAAGCAGGTAGGGAGAATGGAACCCAGGGCCTCCACCACTGCAAAAGAACTCTAGACACATGCATCACTTTGTGCATCTGGCTTACATGGGTGCTGGGTAATCGAACCTGTTCTTTGGTTTTGCAAGCAAGCACCTTAACCTCTAAGCCATCTCTCCAGCCCTAATTTTTTAAATATATTTTGTTTCATTCATTTGTGTGTGCGCATGTGTATGGGCTCGCAGGGTCTCTTGCCATTAAAAACAAACCCAGGCTGGCAGGCTTTGCAAGAAAGTGCCTTCAAACACTGAGCCATCTCCCCAACTCCCTAATGGCTTCCTAAAATGTGCCAACAACCTCAGGAAATACTCTCCCATCACAAAAACTAAGTGGTCACTTAACTCACGTATGTTGATAGTGTGAATTATAACTTTCCTACTATATTTACCCGTACTTCGCAAATTAGTACCAAGTCACAAGGTAAACACTGGTCCCTCTTCCATTGTCAGCTCTTCTCTCACGGACCAGACAGCATGAGACCCTGGACTCCCGAGCAGTCTTCTGCCTTGGGAGCTCTGACCCATTCCATGGCCCACATCCAGTGAGTATTTACATTCCTGAGATAGCTGAGGAGTTTGAGTAGCAACAGTCAGATGAAAACTGTTCAGCCTCTGGATGGGAAATTTCACTGAGGTCACACCGGATATGCTTCTGTATCTCTGGGACACTCTGTCCTTAAGGACATTAACCACTGCTACCTCCTCAAAGGCGCTTATCACCAAGGGCATTTGAGTTCCTGGGAGTGCACAGCCACCCTCCTCCACAGTGCAAGGCTTGTTTGGCCCACGCTGTCCTAAGCACACTTCTCAGCCTAGTCACTATTGGATACACAGTAAGCAATCCAAGGCACAGGCCACTACTGCTGAAGGATTTAAATTTTGTTCTTGCCAAGTAGTTAAAAATCCTTTGATCCAAAAATATAAGGATAGTTTGTTTACTCAATGTTTATTTAATGAATGAATGACTTAAACATTGATTGGGAACCTACTGTCAAACCTATTAAATATTGCTAATGGTTCAACTAAGTAATTTTTTCATGACAAATTACTGGGCTTGCCTTGTAATCAACTGAGCTTGAGTTCAGCCCCCAGACCCATATAAAAATGCCAGGTCAGGGACCTTGAGATGACTCAGAAGGCATCATGATGCTAAGAAGTGACAAGGAGTGCTTAGCCCTGCATTATCTCTATCACACCTTCCAAGTCTCAGGGTCCATTTCAGAAGAGGTGGCAGAAAGAATTTAAGAGCCAAGAGTAGGACTCCTTACATGTTCCTCCAGACACAAAATGGCCTGGATATCCATGACCTCACAGCGCCTGACTCTTACCTACACAAGACTATAACAGGAAAAGATAACATCAAAATGAGACTGAGAAGGGATATGGGGTTTCAAAGGGTAAAGTGGGGAAGGGAATTACCATGGCATATTGTTTACAATCATTGAAAATAATTATAAAAAATAAATATAGCCAGGTATGATGGTGCACACCTTTAATCCCAGCACTTGGGAGGCAGAGGTAGGACTGCCGTGAGTTCAAGGCTACCCTGAGATTAAATAGTGAATTCCAGGTCAGCCTGAGCTAGAACAAGACCCTTCCTTGGAAAACAAAATAAAAAATAAAATGCCAGGCATGGTGGCATACCATGTAAACCCAGCACTGGAACATCTGACATGACGAGGATCCCTGGAGTTTGGGGCCAGCCATCTAACCTGATTGGTGTGCTCCAAGCAAGTAATGACACCTCTATTCCACATGCACACACAGAAGCATAAAAATAATTGTCTTACCAAATTTTAAGTGTTTACAGACTTGGGAAATTTAGGATTTTACCCATGAGCCCAACTTCTTTCCCAGAATTATGGGTTTTGGTGTGTTTTTGTTTGTAAGTACTTGATTTGATAACTTCTGCATCTGTTAATGTGTTTTGGTCATATTCACCATTACCCTCTTCTACTCCTGCAGAACTCTAGGTGCACCAGTAACTCCAGATGCATGTGCCACTTTGTGCATTTGGCTTTACATGGCTACTGGGGAATAAAACCCAGCTCGTTAGACTTTGGAGACAAGTGACTTAACTGCTGAGCCATTACTCCAGCAGGACCCATTTGGGTCAAATCAAATCACAGTTGTACTATTCCTTTACAATGCTGCATGATTATATTTATTTCACATTATTGGAAAGTGACAGAGGAGTGTTCAGCACTGAGACATTTCTATCATACTGAAGAGGTGGCACAAAGAAAGGGGGCTGAAGATGGTACTTGCCTGCAAAGCCTAAAGACCCAGGTCCAACCCTCCAGAACCCTCATAAGCCAGACACACAGGTTGTGCAAGTGTCTGGAGTGCAATGACTAGAGGCCCTGGCATGTCAATTCTCTTTCATAAACTAATGAAATTTATACGAGATACAAGCATCTTCACCTCTACCAGTTCTTGGTATACACAGTACCCTCTGTCCAAATCCTCTATTCAATGCAGGAGGCTACTGATAATGCATATCTATGTTTTTGGGATTTTGGAAAAGATGTCTCCAACAGACTATTGTGAATAACTTTATTTGGTCATCTGTTTACAACTGAAACTCTGGGAATTCAAAATTAACATCTTTGCCTGTGAGCTTCTTATAGACACCAGAAAAGGTTTCAACCTACAAGAAAGAAAGGGAAAATTCATCACAAAACTTTAAAGTGTACAAGTACCTTAAACCTAAATACCCTCAACAACCAGGCACTAGCCAACCAAACCCATCCTCAACAAACACAGCCTGCCTGGGGACAAGCTGAACACCAAAGCTGTGGTGGGAGAGGACAGGGGGTGCCAGTCCTCCCCAGATTCTAATGTGTCACCAACCCACCCATACTTCAATGACCTTCCTGAGTCAGGCCACAGAGCCCTTTTGCTTCAACAGGTTAAAAGTTAAGAGTTTGCTTAGCAGCTAAGGTGCCTGCCTGTGAAGCTTCAAGACCCAGATGTCCTTCCCCAGTACCCACCTAAGCCAGACGCACATGGTGGCACTTACATATGGAGTTTGTTTGCAGTGACCAGAGGACCCAGCATGCCAATTCTCTGCCTCTTTTTCTCTCACATATATGTATTTGAATGAGAAGAGGTAGCTGGATATTTACCTTAATTAGACTGCCCCTGGTGCCACCTAGGTTCCCTAAGAATGACCCTCCCACAAGTTGCCAACCTGTTACCTTGTGCTCCACGTTGTTCTGCTGGGCTTTGTCTAAATGAACCTTTATGAGCCGGCTGCCATCCAGTTTCACACGGATCCTCTTGCCCACAATTTCACTTGGGAAAACCAAGTCCTCAAGGATAGCATCATGCACAGCAGTCAGAGTACGGCTGAAAGAGAAAGGACAAGAGTAAGGAGGGACCTCTTGGGAGTCCAAATGAAGTTCAAAATTAACACTGAGCCATGTAGAATAGTGTATGCCTATAAGCTCAACAACCTGGAAGCTAAGGCAGGAAGAAGACTGCCACAAATTCTGGGCAAGCCTGGACTACCAACACCATCAAAAAATACCACATCCCTAGTTTCCAAGAGGCTAGACAAAGTCAAGTATCACATGAACTATAACAGTAGCTTACCCATTTATTTCAAAAGTTGTCTTAAATATGATGACACCCTGCTAATCGACACACACCAAGATAAGAGCACTTGCCCCTGGAGAACAGGGTTAGCTTTCATACACATTATTTCTAAGTCAAAGCAATGCAATAACCTAACTTTATAAATCTTGCTCGCCTCCAAAACCATCTCGTTCAAGTCATCCTGAACCCCTACCTAATCACTATTCAAGATCCCACCCAATCTACTTTTCTCCATGAGCTGCTAACACTCCATCCCACAAGACACCCTTCCACTTTAGGACAGCAGCTGCCATTATGCAAACTTATGTCTCAGCACTGTCACAACCTCCCCACTCCTTGACTTACAAGTGTCCCAAGCAGAATATACACTATTAAGAAGCCATTGATTGAATACACCCAACCTACCAAATGCCCTAGTTTTTCAACAAATCATAGCAGGGGCCAGCTGTTTTTCCTGGTCATTGTATATAGATGCCTGGAGCCATAGGGCACCAAACCTGGAAAAAGATCCTGATTCAAAATTCTAGCCATTGCCAGGCATGGTGGTGCATACCTTTAATCCCAGCACTTGGAAGGCAGAGGTAGGTGGACTGCCATGAGTTTGAGGACACCCTGAGACCAAAGGGTAGCACATGCATCTGGAGTTCATTTGCAGCAGCTGGAGGCCCTGGCATGCCTATTCTCTTTCTCTCAAATAAATAAAAACAGGGCTGGGGGACTGGAAATATGGCTTAGTGGTTAAGCACTTGCCTGTGAAGTCTAAGGACCCTAGATCGAGGCTTGATTCCCCAGTACCCACGGTTAGCCAGATGCACAAGGGAGCACACAAGTCTGGAGTTCATTTGCAGTGGCTGGAGACCCTGGTGTGCCCATTCTCTCTATATATCTGCCTCTCTCTGCCTGTCACTCTCAAATAAACCAACAAAATATACATATACATACATACATACACACACACACACACACACACACACACACACACACACACATATATATTTAAAACAGGGTTGGGGAGTTGGCTCAGTGTTTAAAGGGGCTTGATTGCAAAGCCGGCCTGCTGGCCCAAGTTCAATTCCCCAGACACCCACATAAAGCCAAACTGGCATTGTCTGCAGTACCAAGACTTTGGTGTGTCCATGCACATGAATAAACAAAACTGTCTAAAAAAAATCCTGGCCAAGCTTCTGCGTGAGAATGAAAGTACTTAGTAGCAGAGGCCAGTAAGTTAAAAAGGAGACATAAAGGGAAGAGAAAGGAAGGGAGGAGGGTGCTTAATAGGTTGATATTGTATATATGTAAGTACAATGATTGTGATGGGGAGGTAATATGATGGAGAATGGAATTTCAAAGCGGAAAGCGTGGGGGGTGGGGAGGGAGGGAATTACCATGGGATTTTTTTAATAATCATGGAAAATGCTAATAAAAACATTAAAAAAAAATCCTGGCCAGGGAGGTCTCTGATGCCCCCAAAACATTACAGACCATTGCCAAAGCCCTTGGTTTCCCACCAGGAACAGATGGTAAGACCCTAGTGCAGAAGACTCCACATACTTGGGCTGCAAGGCCACTAAGAAATTCTGCTGAAACTAAGCTGATAACCTCCTCCATATAGACCAGCTGACAGAAAGCTAGAAGAAGGCATTCTACATGCAGTTCAATGGAAGAGAGAGAAATCACCAGTGAAGACACTTCAAGCATTATATTTGACCAGCCAGGCCAAATGAGCCAACAGGTGCAATAGTGGCACATTTGTCATGGTGAAAACCAGACTGGAGGCCTGCTCCATGGGAGGGAATACATCACTGATAGTGAAAACTTAAAATGGGGTAGTCATGAGCTCTAGAGGTGTAACATCTGCTGCTGTCTGGCTAAATGTATATACTATGCTTATAAAACTGCCCAGTAAGCATTTCTCTTAATGTTCATATCCTTATATTAATGCTACTCTCACTTTTGGTACAGTCTTTTCTTTTCAGATGGCAGTGACCTTGGGATGACTCAGAAGGCATCATGGTGCTGGAAAGAAGTGACAGGAAGTGCTCAGTACTGCAGTATCTCCATCACACATTCCAAGGTTCAAGGTCCATCGAAGAAGAGGGGGTGGAAAGAATGTAAGAACCAGCCGGTCGTGGTGGCGCACGCCTTTAATCCCAGCACTCGGGAGGCAGAGGTAGGAGGATCACCATGAGTTCAAGGCCACCCTGAGACTACATAGTTAATTCCAGGTCAGCCTGGACCAGAGTGAGACTCTACCTCAAAAAAAAAAAAAAAAAAAAAAGAATGTAAGAGCCAAAGGAAGGGTAGGACTCCTTACAACGTGTTCCCCCAGACACAAAATGGCCTGGATATCCATGGTCTCACAATGCTTGACACTACCTACATAATACATAAGACCATCATAATAGGAGGAAAAGATCGTAACATCATAATAAGAGACTGATTGAGAGGGGAAGGGAATATGATGGAGAATAAAGTTCCAAAGGGGAAATTGGGGGGAGGGAAGTCATTACCATAGGATATTGTTTAAAATTATAGAATTTGATAAAAATAAAAATTCCAAATCCTAACCATGGCTTCTCTTTCATGCTTGCTACTTTTGCAAAGAAAGCCCTAATATCTAGTCAGGAGCCACTTGCATCCCCAAATTGTAGGGCCTATTTTACACAGGAGATTAAGGCTGAGCAGGAACAGTTTTTACTTTTTCAACAGATCACAGTCATAGTTGATGAGGTCTAGTTCACCACAGTGCCAGTCGACACTGTATTCCCTCATTCCCCTTCCTATGTATCCTATATATCTGGCAGTAGCTGTACATAAAAGAAGCTTCCTGCAGTGGCTCAAGTTGACCTGGATGCCACCTGGAAGGAACCTTCATATAGGCACATTTTTTACCACCCTAGGAAGAGACAAAGAACACATGATATTTGTTAGCTAATTTCTTTAAAGTATTCTAAAGTAACAGATTCAAGCTAATTCTAAGATTCTAATACTAGCTAAAATCAGTTCAAGGAGTACAATGGAGCTGGACATGGCCCACAGGTTAAAAGTACTTCATTACAAAGCCTGCTGGCCCCAGTTTAATCCCCAGCACAGTGATCTCCCTACCTCAGCCCCCTGAGTAGAGGTTAAAGGTATATGCCACCACACTCATTATATTAATTTTTTTAAAATACTTGAGCTGGGCATGGTGGTGCATGCCTTTAATCTCAGCACTTGGGAGGCAGAGGAAGTTAGATTGCCAAGAGTTCAAAGCCACCCTGAAACTACATAGTGAATTCCTGGTCAGCCTTGGCTAGAGTGAGACCCTACCTTGGAAAAAAAAAAAAAGGGTGTGGCAGGACCTCCTGCCACTGGCAAACAAACTCCAGACACATGTGCCACTTTATGCATCTGGTTTTCCTGGGTACTGGGAAGGTTACAGTCCATTCTGATGAGGAAAGCATATTAGCAGGAGCTGGAGACAGCTGGTCATATTTCAGGAAGCAGCGGCAAATGCGAATGTGTGTGCAGCAAGCCAGCTCACCTTTTCATTCAGGCCAAAGAATGGTACCACCAGTTAGGGTGGGATTTTCCACCCCAGGTAACCTAGCTGAGAAACTCCCTCCCAGACATACCTAGCAGTTTGTCTCCTAGATGATTCTAGATCCTGTCAAGTTGACAAAATCATTATTAAGCACAGAGTTCCTCAGGAAAATCATCTCTACTATAGCCCCAAGTGAAACTATGGCATTTTGACTAGTTGAAGTACATTAACTATACTTTACGTAAACTTCAAAGCAAGAGGCCAGGTGTGGTCGTGCAGGCCTTTAATCCCAGAACTCTGGAAGCAGAGGAAGAGGTACCATTGATTGAGTCCACCCTAGGCTACAGTAAGACCCTTGCGTGAAAGAAAAAAAAAATAGAGGAAACCAAACACCACATTATCAGATGGTTGGGGAAACCAAGAGCCAATTGAGTTGGACTCAACATCTGAGACAGCTAAGACTCACCTTCTGGGACGCTTTTGCTTATTTTTCGTGCGGCTTTTTCTTGTTGGCTTAGGCAGAATTCTCCTCTGTAAACCAATAGTCATGCAAAACAAGTAGGAACTGTAAATTGGCATAAAGCTAGGAAATATCAAACTGCCTTAAAAGCAAAGACCTCACTCATCTTTGTACTCTAAATAACCCACTGCCCAGCACACACTAAAATGCCTCCTGACTCAATACAGCTAACTGCACTAATTGCACATGTTTGTCTATCCATTTGGGCACACCAGGACCTACTGCTACAAGAGGCATACACCACTCTGGCATCTGGCTTTACATGGGTCCTGGGAACCTGAACTTGGTCCAGCAGGCTTTGCAAGCAAGTGTCTAAAGTGAGCCAACATCCCAGCCCACAGAATACAATTTATTATTCTTAGTCAACCCTGGCATCCCAAGCTGCAATTTTGCACCAAAGCCTCATCTAATTTCAAAACCACCTCTCTTGACTTTTGTCTCTTTACATACAAAGTACCCCTTAGCTCTCTCTCCTGTCTACATTTGATTCAGATAGTGTCTCACTCTAGCCCAAGTGGACCTGAAATTCACTACGTAGTCTCAGGGTAGCCTCGAACTCATGACAATCCTACCTCTGCCTCCCAAGTGCTGGTATTGTAGGCATGCTTCAAATCTTAACTTCTTAGAACTCTATCATTTACTTTCCCTACATTCAAAATGGTTGTTTTCATCATTCTATTATCAACCTATACACAAATAATTTTAACAAATTCAAGGAACAGCACTAAGCAGTAAGTAGTACAACAAATTGTACCTGAGCAATAAAAACTACATGCTTCCCACTGAACTTTTTCTCTAATTCACGCACTAGCCGAACTTGGATCTTCTGGAAAGATTTCAGCTGAGGAACTGGAACAAAAATTATGATAGCTTTCCGACCACCACCAACTTCAATTTCCTAATAGGGAGGAAAAAACTCATGTTCAGAACTTTTTTCTCCCCCCTCAGAAACAAGTAATTCCCTTCAAAAAATTTCATTCTTCTAGGGTTTGGATACAGCTCAAGCTTACCCCTTCAAGTGTTTAAGACTAACCCCCATCCTGCATCAGTGAGGGTGGGCTTAGGAGCAGCAGGTAGTGATCAGCATGACGGCAACATTAGGAAGTAACCCCAGATTCAAATCCAGGTAGCTCTACAAAAGCTGAGAATGTAGCTTAGTTGGTAGAGGGCTTGCCTCAGAAGCACATAAAATTGGACATGATGTCAGGAGCCAGGCTGGATTACAAAAGTCCCTGTCTCATATAAAAAATAAAAAATAAATAAAAAAAAAGAGTGCTAGGCTCTGGATGCAGAGACAGGATGACTGTCATGAGTTCGAGGCCACAGAGACTAAATAGTGAATTCCAAGTCAGCCTGGGCCAGAGTAAGACCCTACCTCGAAAAAACAAAAACATGAGTGCTGGGTGTGGTGGCTCACACCTTTAGCCTTAGTACTCAGCAAGTTTGAGGCCAGCCTGGGGTTACGATGAGACTCTGCCTTGAACCAAAAAAAATTAAATAACCAAGATAAATAGAGACGCTGAGAGAAGTAAAGAGTTCCCTATCTCTAGTCCTGCATATGTACCACCTCAGAAATCAGTAACAGATGCAGGATCTCAATCTTGGACCCTCACACTAAGTCAAAACAAAACTCCCTTATTTACAACTAATTGAAGATGTGGGGTTGTGTTACTGGCAACAGTATACAGTTAATTTTCTGTCACAGCTTTTATTAGAACTGACAAAAGTCTAGCATACAAGTCCTCAACTTCCGAACCTGTTAGAACTCCGGCATGCATGGCATCCTCTACGGAAAACAAACTTTTTACAACCAAACATGATGGCTGACTGTACTGTACACTGACTGTACTGTACAGGACCTCCCTGCTGCACTCTGAATGGTTCAAATGCACTCTAACTTTGAAAAAGAAAACTAATCCTCAGGTGAACAGTGCCGAACCCAGACACTACTTTCAGAAAGTTAGCAGCAAGGGAAAATAAGTTCACAGGAGATGCTTCAAGTTCTGGTGGAAACCCAGTGCGCTGGGGGCTTCTCATGTGTCTGGCCTGTCCCATTCCTGATTCCAGGGCCAAGGCCTCGTGCCCGAAGCAGAGGCAGGTCCAACCCGGGCCCCGCGGTGCACACGGCGGGACCCGCGCTCACCTTGGCCGCGGTGATGTTGAGCTCCCGCAGCTGAGCCTTGAGGTCCGAGTTCATCTCCAGCTCGAGCAGCGCCTGGGGACAGACACGGCGTTTTTAACGCGCTCGGGCTGCGGCCTCCCGGCACCGCCGCCCGGGGCCACCAACTCACCTGGGAGATGCCCGACTCGAACTCGTCCGGTTTCTCGCCATTCGGCTTCACAATCTTGGCACTCGAGCTGAACATGGCTTTGTCCTGGGGTCAAAAAGTGCTGTCAACACGGCCCACCGGAGCCATCGGCGGGCGCAGGCCCCGTAATCCGCCGCATCCCTACCTGGGGCGCGGGGCCCGATGCCCAGGAGGACCCTTAAAGAGTAATTTTCCCAAACCTGGCAGAAAAGCCCAGATGTAGCACAGGCCACAAACCTACCTTGAGGAGCGCCGGATTAGAAAGAGGCCCCACTCTCGCGAGAATTCCTCATATCCGGGAGGCTGAAGAAAAAGGCGGGAACACTGTGAGTAAAGGGGCGGAAACCGGAAGAAGCCCTAAGAAGCGGCAGGATTCCTAGAGCGTCTCCGGAAATGACTCCAGGGGGCAAGTGTGTTGGTAACACTTGTCCACGGTAGGAGCTGACATTTAGTTCCGTTTATGAACCTTCGTAAGATGGCTACCAGGGAGTGTGTCATCTGTCAGAGAGCCCAGAAAGCAGGCGAGGAAAATGGGAGGGAGAGCCCGGCCAAAGCAATGCAACTTCGTCCAACACAGGATGTTTGAGGACTAGAGAAATTGCTCGATGGTTAAAGGTCTTGCCTGCAAAGCCTCACGACCGGGTGTCAATTCCCCAGTACCCACATGAACCCAGATGCACAAAGTGGCAGATGCATCTGGAGTTCGTTTGCAGCGGCTGGAGATCCTGGACGCCCATTCTTTCTCTCTCCCTTACTCTTTCTCTCTGCTTGTTAAATTAGAATATTTAGCTTAGCGGTTCAGCTGTTTGCCTGCAAAGCCAAAGGACCTCGGTTCAAATCCCCAGGACCGATGTAAGCGAGATGCACAAGGGGGCGCATGTGTCTGGAGTTCGTTTGCAGTGGCTGAAGGTCCTGGCACACCCATTATCTCTCTCCCTCTCTCGGCCTCTTTCTTTCTCTCTCTCTCTAAAAATAAATAAATAAAAATTTGGGCTGGAGAGATGGCTTAGCGGTTAAGCGCTTGCCTGTGAAGCCTATGGACCCCGGTTCGAGGCTCGGTTCCCCAGGTCCCACGTTAGCCAGATGCACAACGGGGCGCACGCGTCTGGAGTTCGTTTGCAGAGGCTGGAAGCCCTGGCGTGCCCATTCTCTCTCTGTCCCTCTGTCTTTCCCTCTGTGTCTGTCGCTCTCTAATTAATTAATTAATTAATTAATTAATTAATTAAAAATACTAAAATAAAGATATTTAGCCAAAGCCGGGTGTGGTAGCACACACCTTTAATCCCAGCCCTTGGGAGGCATAGGTAGGAGGATTGTTGTGAGTTCGAGGCCACCCTGAGACTCCATATTGAATTCCAGGTAAGCCTGGGCTAGAGTGAGACTCTACCTCGAAAAGCCAAAAAAAGAGAAGAGAGACGGGACCTGGGCATGATGACACATACCTTTAATCCCAGCACTGGGGAGGCAGGGGTAGGAGAACTGCATGAGTTGGAGGCCACCATGAGACTACCTAGGGAATTCCAGGTCAGTCTGGGCTAGAGTGAGATCCTACCATGAAAAAACAAAAACAGAGAAAGAGAGAGAGAGATGGGCTGTTTGAAGCATTAAGCTTAATTCCAACAGACTTGGAAATCAACCAATGAAATGTTAGTCAAACGTTCTTTGAAGCCAGGCGTGGAGGCTCAATCCCACCCTGAGACTATAAGTGAATTCCAGGTCAGCCTGGGCTAGAGTGAGACCCTACCTCAAGAAAAAAAAAAAAAAAAACAAAAAAAACAGGATTTGGGGCTTGGTGGCGCTTGCCTTTAATCCCAACACTTGGAAGGCAGAGGTAGGAGGATCACTATGAGTTCATGACCATCCTGAGACAGGTCAGCCTGGACTAGAAAAACAAAAACAAAAATAAATTTAGAAAATGAAAAATGGGAAAAAGATAGCTTGGTGTTGTGGTTAATTCTAGAATGTCAAGAAAATTGTGTTCAACTCAGAAGCTAAAAAATTTTTGGTGCCAGGGATGAGATACCTTCCAGCAAGTTGTTGGCCAGGGAGTTCCCTGATGCCCCCCAAAATTATAGCTCATTGCCGAGGCCCTTGGTTTCCCACCAGGAACAGCTGGTAAGACCCTATTGCTGAAGACTCCACATACTTGACCTGAAAGGTCACTAAGAAATCCTGCTAGAACTAAGCTGATAACCTCCTCCATGTAGACCAGCTGACAGGAAGCTGGAAAAAGCTATGCTGCATGCAGTTCAATGGGAGAGAGAGAAATGACCAATAATGATACTCAACAGTGGACACTGCAAGTCTTATATTTGACCAGCCAGGTAAATGAGCCAGCAGGTGCAATAGTGGCACGTCTGTTATGGGGGAAATCAACCGCCCTCTAATTTGATGAGGCCCGCTTCATGGGAGGGAATACATCCCTGATACTGAAAACTTAAAACAGGGGTAGTCATGAGCCCTACGGTTGTTAGGTCTGCTGTTGCCTGACTAAATGTATACACTGTGCTCATCAAACTGCCCAGTAATCACTTCTCTTAATGTTCATACCCTTATATTAATGCTACTTTCACTTTTGGTAGAGAATCTTCTTTCAGATGTCAGTGACCTTGGAATGACTCAGAAGGCATCATGGTGCTGGGAAGAAGTGACAGGAGTGCTCAGTACTGCAATATCTCTATCACACCTTCTAAGGCTCTGGGTCCATTGCGGAAGAGATGGTTGGAAGAATGTAAGAGCCAAAGGAAGGGTAGGACTCCTTACAATGTGCTCCTCTGGACACAAAATGGCCTGGATATCCATGATCTCACAGTGCCTGACACTACCTGCACATCATTAATAGGAGGAAAAGATCATGACATCAAAATAAAAGAGAGACTGATTGAGAGGGGGACGGGATATGATAGAGAATGGCGTTTCAAAGAGGAAAGTGGGGGGAGGGAGGACATTACCATGGGATGTTGTTTACAATCATGGAAGTTGTTAAAAAAAAACAATCAATAAAAAGAATTTAAAAATACTTTTAGGCATAACTTCGATTTACTTATTCATTTACTTCCAAGGAAAGAGAGAGAATGGGCATGTAGGGCCTCTAGCCAGTGGCTGAAAAAGAACTCCAGATGTATGTACAACTTTGTGCACCAGGCTTTATGTGGGTACCAGGAAATTAAACATGGGTCTTTCAGCTTTGCAAGCAAGCGCCTCAACTATCAAGCCATCTCTCCAGCCCTAGATATAACTTCTTTCATTTTTATTTTTGGGGCTTTTTTTTTGTGGTTTTTCAAAGTAGGGTCTCACTCCAGCCCAGGCTGACCAGAGTGCTGGGATTAAAGGTGTGCACCACCAGGCCCAGCTGGGCTTTTTTTTCTTTTTTTTTTCAAGGTAAAGTCTCACTCTAGTCCAGGCTGGCCTGGAATTCACTATGTAGTCTTAGGGTGTCCTTAAACTCTTAGTGATCCTCCTACCTCTGCCTCCCAAGTGCTGAGATTAAAGAAATTCTTAACTAACAATTATGAGCATAGTGTTACTGAATATTACTTTTCCTGGATTCAATTTTGTTTGTTTGTTTTTGTGAGGTAGGGTCTCACTCTAGCTCATGCTGACCTGGAATTCATTGTGTAGCCTCAGGGTGGCCTTGAACCACAGCAATCCTCCTACCTCTGCCGCCCAAGTGTTGGGAATAAAGGCATGCACCACCATGCCAGGCTATGTATTCAGTTTTTTTGATGTAGGATCTCTCTAGCCCAGGCTGTCCTAGAACTCTCTCCTACCCTCAGGCTGGCCTTGAACTCAAGTCATTCCTATATCTGCCTCCTGAGTGCTAGGATTAAAGGCGTGTGCCATCACACCCTGCAATTTTCACTTTTTTGTTTAATTATACATTTTTAGGGTTTTTGCTTTTGTTGTTGTTTTTTGTTTGTTTGTTTGTTTTGAGGCAGGGTCTCTTTCTAGTCTAGGATGACCTGAAACTCGCTCTGTGACCCTGGCTCTCAACCTCTTATCACAGCCTCCCAAATGCTGGGATTAAAGGTATATGTCACCACACCTGGCTAGTTATATTTTTTAAGCTTTTATTTATTTGCAAGTGGGCGGGCATGTCTCTTGCCACTGTAGACAAACACCAGTTTCTTGTGCCACTTTTCACATCTGGCTGTATGTGAGTGCTGAGGAATATAACCCAGGCCAGCAAGCTTTGTAGGCAAGCACATTTAACAACTGAGCCATCTCCCTAGCTCATTTATTTAGTTATATTTAATTACTTATTTTATTTATATACTTAATTATTTATGGAGACAGGGTCATGTGGTTTCTGTATGGAAGAGGCAAGTGAACACTCTGAAACCTCTTTTATAAGGGTACTAATCCTGACCTGAAGACTCCATCCTCATGATCTGATCACCTCACACACTTCACAAAACAATCCATTACTTAGATAGTTGGGATTTCACATCTGCACTTTCAGTAGACAGAGACAGGAAGATTCTAAAAGTCACAAGACAAGTAGCAATACCCTGTGGCACAGTTTCCCCCAGAGACAGAGGTCCTGCTTACCCCACAGTGAATACCAATAGCCCTATTGATGAGGGCCGGCATGGAAATGGGGTCAAGGGAGGGGAGTTAAACTACAACCTGTGTAAATGTACATATATATGGTTGGAGAGATGGCTTAGCAGTTAAGGCACTTGCCTGCAAAGCCAAAGGACCCAGGTTCAATTCCCCAGGACCCATGTAAGCCAGATCCTCAAGGTGGTGCATGCATCTGGGGTTCATTTGCAGTAGCTAGAGGCCCCAGCATACCCATTTTCTCTCTCTCTCTCTCTCTCTCTCTCTCTCGTAGATAAAAATAAAGTATTACAATTATATATATATACATATATATGTTAAATAAAAAGAAAAGATGTTTATTTTGGAGCCAGAGAGATGGCTCAACAGATAACACTTGCTCATAATTGTTAGTTAAGAAGTTATATCTAAGCTGAACAGGGTAATACACACTTTTAATCCCAGCATTTGGAAGGCAGAGATAGGAGGATCACTGTGACCTCAAGGCCTCCCTAAGACTACATAGTGAATACCAGGTCAGCCTGGGCTAGAGAAAGACCCTATCTTGAACCCCCCCCCCAAATACAAGAAAAGATGTTTCTTCTGCTACTAGAAGCCCAATACCTCCAACAACTTACACTTCTAAATAACATTTCACACTGGTACCTTAATTTTTATTTACTTGTTTGTTTATTTATTTGCAAGCAAACAGAGAGAGAGAGAAGAGAGAACAGAGACAGAGAATGGATGTGCCAGGGCCTCCAGCTACTGCAAAGGAACTCCAGGTTTTTGCACCACTTTGTGCATCTGGCTTTATGGTACTGGGGAATTGAACCTGGGTCACTAGGTTTTTCAGGCAAGCACCTTAAACACTGAGCTATCTCTCCAGCCCCAGTACCTTAATTTCTAAATCCCCAGGGCTGCTAAGGATTCTGCTCTGAGGATCACAGAAGGCAAGAGGAGATCAGCTATGTAAAACTGGGAACCCATGATAACTGGGCATGAAGATTTCTTTTCATGAAAAGGGAACTCACTGCAGTGTGGAGAATGAGAGGCTCTGTGTAGCTAGCTGGTCCAAGACACAATATTCATGGGCTGGAGAATAGATAGTTACACATCATCTGCTACAAGTTACTTCTTTTTAAAATTTATTTATAGGTTGGAAAATGGTGTTTCAAGCAAATGGGCCTAGAAAACAAGCAGAGGTTGCTATCCTAATATCTGACAAGGTAGACTTCAGTCCAACTTTAATTATTTGGATTGTTTTTTTGTTGTTGTTGCTTCTATTTAATTAATTTCTGCCCTAATCTTTATTATTTCTTCCCGCCTACTGATTTTTGGTTTGCCTTGTTCTTCTTTTTCCAAGGCTTTAGGGTGAAGCATTAGGTCATTTACTTGTGACCTTCCAAATTTCTTAATATAGGCACTTAAGGCTATAAATTTACCTCTTAGAACTGCCTTCATTGTGTCCCAGAGATTTTGATATGTTGTGTTCTCATTATCGTTTGACTCTATAAATTTTTTGATTTCCTTCTTGATTTCTTCATTGACCCTGTGGTGGTTTGATTC
Organism: Jaculus jaculus; assembly: GCF_020740685.1. Taxonomy (NCBI): domain Eukaryota; kingdom Metazoa; phylum Chordata; class Mammalia; order Rodentia; family Dipodidae; genus Jaculus; species Jaculus jaculus. The sequence goes on along the minus strand of NC_059103.1, from coordinate 59,024,104 downwards.
AGGTGTCCCCCATAAACTTAGGTGTTCTGAATGCTAGCTCCCCAGCTAATGGAGATTTGGGAATTAATGCCTCCTGGAGGGAGTGTATTGTTGGGGGCGGGCTTAAGGGCTTTATAGCCAGTTTCCCCATGCCAGTGTTTGGCACACCCTCCTGTTGCTATGGTCCATCTTCTGTTGGCCAGGGGGTGATGTCCACCCTCTGCTCATGCCATCGTTTTCCCCTGCCATCGTGGAGCTTCCCCTCGAGCCTATAAGCCAAATAAACCTCTTTTTCCCAGAAGCTGCTCTTGGTTGGGTGATTTCTACCAGCAATGCGAACCGGACTGCAACAGACCCATTCATCATTTAGTAGTGTATTGTTTAGTTTCCATGATTTTGTGTATGCTCTATAGCCTTTCTTGCTACTGATTTGTAGTTTAATTCCATTGTGGTCAGATAGAATGCAAGAAATTATTTCAATTTTCCTGAATTTGTTAAGATTTGCTTTATGTCCTAATATATGGTCTATTTTAGAGAATGTTCCATGTGCTGCTGAAAAGAATGTATACTCTGCAGACTTTGATGAAATGTCCTGTATATATATATATATATCTGTTAGGTCCAGTCCTTCTATGACCTCATTTAGTCCAGATGCCTCTCTGTTTATTTTTTCACAGGATGACCTGTCAATTGATGAGAGTGGGGTGTTAAAATCACCCACCACCACTGTGTTTGGTGTTATCTGTGACCTTAGTTCTAATAGTGTTTGTTTGATGAATTTGGGAGCCCCCATGTTAGGTGCATATATGTTTAGGATTGTAATGTCCTCCTGTTGGAGTGTGCCCTTAATCAATATAAAGTGACCTTCCTTATCTTTCTTGACTAAGATTGCACTAAAGTCTACCTTGTCAGATATTAGGATAGCAACCCCTGCTTGTTTTCTAGGCCCATTTGTTTGAAACACCATCTTCCAACCTTTCACCCTAAGATAATGTCTATCCTTTGTAGAAAGGTGAATTTCTTGGAGACAACAAATTGTAGGATCCTGCTTTTTAACCCAGTCTGCAAACCTATGTCTTTTCGTTGGGGCATTGAGGCCATTGATATTAAGAGATATCATTGAAATGTGTGTATTTATGTTTGCCATTTTTTTTTGTGTGTGTGTGGTTCCAGTTCTACCTGTGCTCTCTTGTGTTAACTAGTATTTGAGTATTGCTTGTTTTCTCCAGGTTCCCTATATGTGTGCTTTTCCTTTTCTTCAGCATGGAGGATTCTATCAAGTATTTTCTGTAGAGCTGGTTTTGTCTTCAGGTACTCCTTTAACCTGCTTTTGTCATGGAATGCCCTTATTTCTCCATCTATTTGAATGGATAGCTTTGCAGGATAAAGTAACCTTGGTTGACAGCTGTTATCTTTCAGAACTTGGAACATATCACTACAAGCCCTTCTGGCTTTGAAAGTTTGTGTTGAATAATCTGCTGTAATCCTGACGGGCTTGGTTTTGTAGGTAACTTGATTTTTCTCTCTAACTGCTTTCAATATTTTTTCTTTGGTTTGTGTGTTTGGCAGTTTGATTATAATATGGTGAGGAGAGGTTCTTTCCAGGTTTTGTCTGTTTGGTGTTCTAAAGGATTCCTGTATCTGCATTGGCACCTCTTTCCCAATTTGGGGGAAATTTTCTTCTATGATTTTGTTGAAGACACCTACTATGCCTTTGGAGTGGAATTCTTCTCCTTATACTATGCCCTGAATTCTTATATTGGATCTTTTCATAGTGTCCAGAATATCTTGAAATTCCCACTCATACTTTTCTATAAGTTTGTCTTTCTCTTTGTTGGACTGTATTAGATCTGCCACCTGGTCTTCTGGCTTAGATATTCTGTCCTCTCCTTCATCCATTCTACTGGTGAGATTTTCTACAGAGTTTTTTATTTCATTAACTGTGTTCTTCATTGCTAGTAATTCTGACTGGTTTTTCTTTATTATTTCTATTTCCTTATTTATGTCTTGTTTTGCCTTCTTTATTTCATGAAATTGGTGTCCTGAATCTTCTTTGATTCCTTTGATTTCCTCTTTGAGTTCCTCTTTGACTCCTTTGATTTGTTCTCTGACTTCTTTGAACATATTTACAATCATTCTTTTGAAATCTTTCTCAGGCATTTCCTCTAACTAATTCTCACTGGAGGTCATTTCTGATGCATTAATACTTTTAGGTGGATTTATATCATCTTGCTTTTTAGTGTTTCTTGTGTTATAATGTATATATTTTTGCATCTTGGATTAAGTTAATGCTTGGATTTTCTAGCTAGCTGTGTATTCTTAGCTGTATCAATTGATTTGATGTAATATATTTTCAGGGTAGGACCTTAAGGTATTAGGTGTGGCTCTTAAGACTCTCAGAGTATCTACAAAGGTGTTACTAGGGGTTGAGTTTCCCTGCTATGGGAGTATTCAAGTAGGCTGAGTGGTATAAAATACAGGTAGATTCTAAAAGTTAACTAAACACTGTACCCATTCAATCCAAAACAGCCGCAAGTATGTATGCCAGAGTAGTTATTATAACAACCAGATGCTCTATCAACATAGAGGTTAAGATTTCTGGTCTGTTCAGGGATGCAAGTCAGCTTGTGACCAAGTGAGACCCTTCCCTGGTACAATCCCAGTTACCTTGGATGATTTTGGTCTCAGTCAAGTTGCTGCCTGGGTTGTCGGGCTGCTGTTCTGATTTCTGGAGCTGGGCACTGGCTTTTCCTGTGGGGCAAACTGAGCCTGGAAACTGTGGCCCTGTAGATCAGCACCCCCACTGCTGGAACTGCTGCTGCAAAAGCTGCCTCTGCTGGGTCTGTCAGCAGCTGAAGCTGCTGCTGCTGGGCCCACCACTGCTGCTGCCTCTGCTGCTGCTGCTGTAGCTGCCACTGCTGGAGCCAATGGTGCTGCTGAAGCTGCTGCTGCTGGGTCCACTGCCGCTGCTGCCACTGAAGCTGCTGCTGCTGGGTCTGCCGCTGCTGCCATTACTGGATCTGCTGCTGCTGGGACCACTGTTACCGGTGCAGAGGCGCTGATGTTGCTGCTGGACGCTGCTCCTGCTTGGGGAGTCCTGCTTGGGTCCCACTGTCGGCCCAAGTTGGCGTGGCCAGGTCCCAGGACGCTGCTCTGTTCGCTGGAGCTGGGCTCAGGCAGTGGGGGAGGGGAGGGAGCCGCAGCTACTCTGGTTCTCTCGCTGTTCCACATGTTTTTCTACCTCATGGTCTGCTCCTCCTTTGCTCACTGCTGCTCTCCCTTCACGTTTCCTGAGTTGTGGGGAGCGCCGGTGTGAGTGGAAAATCCCCGCACCTGGCTTTTCCTGTGGCTGGAGCCAAGTCTGGTGGCTTTCTGTTGCGCTGCCGCTGCCACGGTTGGCGGAGCTGCTGGGGCCACTTTTGCTGGCCTGTGCAGGCTCTGGATGCTCTGGATCTCCTCTACTTCTCTGCTGCTGCTTCAATTTCCTATACACCTCACTTTTTAGTCAAGGTGTATATTTTGCTGAGTTTTTTTTGGTCTCCCCCCCCCCCAGGCTGCTTTGGCATGGTACCTACGCCGCCATGTTAACTGGACCCATCCAACTTTAGTCAAGAAAGATAAGGAAGGTCACTTTATATTGATTAAGGGCACACTCCAACAGGAGGACATTACAATCCTAAACATATATGCACCTAACATTGGGGCTCCCAAATTCATCAAACAAACACTATTAGAACTAAGGTCACAAATAACACCAAACACAGTGGTGGTGGGTGACTTTAACACCCCACTCTCATCAATTGACAGGTCATCCTGTGAAAAAATAAACAGAGAGGCATCTGGGCTAAATGAGGTCATAGAAGGAATGGACCTAACAGACATATACAGGACATTTCATGCAAATGTTGCAGAATAAAATTTATTTATTTATTTATTTATTTGAGAGAGAGAAAGGCAGAAACAGAGAGAGAGAGAGAGAGAGAATGGGTGTGCCAGGGCCTCTAGCTGCTGCAAACTAAATCCAGTCGTATGCACCTCCTTGTGCATCTGGCATATGTGGGTTTTGAGGAATCAAACATGAGTTCTTTGTCTTTGCAGGCAAGCACCTTAACTGCTAAGCCATCTCTCCAGCCCCAAAGTACTTCTTTTAAAAAGACTTTTTTTTTTTTTTCCGTTTTTCAAGGTAGAGTCTCATTCTGGCCCAGGCTAACCTGGAAGTCACTATGTAGTCTCAGGGTGGCCTTGAACTCAGTGTGATCCTACTGCCTCTGCCTCCTGAGTGCTCAGATTAAAGACATGCACCAACACACCCAGCTTAAAATATATATATATATATTTATAAGCAGATATGGAGAAAGAGAAAGGAAAGAAGGGAGGGAAAGACAAAATGAGAATGGGCACACAAGGGACTCCAAACAAACTCCAGACATATGCACCACCTTGTGTATCTGGCTGTATGTGTGTACTAGGGAATCGAACTCAGGTTGTTTGACTTTAAAGGTAAGCAGCTTAACTGCTGTGCCATCTGTCAGCCCTAAAATATTTTTTTATTGATTTTTGTTTTGTTTTGTGGGTAGAGTTTCACTCTAGCTCAGGCTGAACTGGAATTCATTATGTAGTCTCAGGGTGGCCTCAAACTCATGGCAATCCTCCTACCTATGCTTCCTGAGTGCTGGTATTAAAGGCCTGCACCACCACACCTCGCTATAAAATATTTTTGTTTATTAACATGAGAGGGAGACAGAAAGAAGCAGATAGAGAATGAGTACAGGTGTCAGGGCCTCCTGGCCCTGCAAATGAACTCTAGACACATGTGCCACTTTGTGCATCTGGTTTTATGTGGGAATGGCAGAATCAGTCAGGACATCAGGTTTTGCAAACAAGCGCCTTTAACCTCCAAGCTGTCTCTCCAGCCCTACAAATAACCTCTTCATTGTGTGAAAATGCCATCAAAATAGGCCCCTGTGACTTCCAGTTAAGATGATTACATAGGAACCACAACAAAGCAGCCTAGGGAAGACAAAGCCCCCCGCCCCCCCCCAAAAAAAAACCAGCAAAATACACTCTTTTACTAAAAAGTGAGGTGTATAAAAAATTGCCAACTGCGGAGACTTCTGGTTAAGATGGTGACGTAGGTACCATGCCAAAGCAGCCTAGAGGGGAAAAGCCACACATACACACACACACACAAAAAAAAAAAAAACAGCAAAATACACATTTTTACTAAAAAGTGAGGTGTAGAGGAAATTGAAATGGCAGCGAGAGAAGTAGGAGAGATCCAGAGCATCCAGAGCCCACACTGGCCGGCAGAAGCAGCTCTGGCCGGTCTGCTGACCACAACAGCCATGGTGTGCCAGAAAGCCACCAGGCTCGGCTTAAACCACAGGAAAAACCTGGTGAGGGGATTTTTCCACTCACACCGGAGCTCTCTGCAAACTCAATAAATGTGAAGGGAGAGCAGCAGTGAACAATGGAGGAGCAGATCACAAGGTAGAAGAGCATGTGAAAAAGTGAGAGAACTAGAGCAGAATCAGCAGCCTCCACTCCCCCACCACCAGCACCCAGCACCAGCGAACAGAGCAGCAGTCCAGGGACCCAGCAACACCACCTTGAATCGACAGCAGAAACTAAGCAAGAGCAGAGGTAACTGGGATTACACCAGGGAAGGGTCTCACCTGGTCACAAGCTGACTTGGAACCCTCAACAGATAAGAAATCTTAACCTCCTTGTTAATAGGATTAAGGGTATGGGTGGTGCTCTGAGCTGTATTTCCTGGAAAGTTTACATTGTTTAGTTAAATTTTAAAATCTGTCTGTATTTTGTTCTACTCAGCCTACTTGAATACTCTCATAGCAGGTAAACCCAACACCTAGGGTCACTTTTGTAGATACTCTGAGAGTCTTGAGAGCCACACCTAACGCCTTAAGCTCCTACCCTGAAGTTATATAATATCAGATTGTATGATACATCTAATAATACCCAGCTAACTAGAAAATCCAATCATTAAATAATCCAGGATGCAAAAATATATACATTATAACATAAGAAACACCGAAAATCAAGACAATATAAATCTCCCAAAAAGTATTAATGCATCAGAAATGACCTCCAGTGAGAATGAGTTAGAGAAAATGCCTGAGAAAGATTTCAAAAGAATGATTATAAATATGTTCAAAGAAGTCAAAGAAGAAATCAAAGGAATGAAAGAGGAAATCAAAGGATCAAAGAAAACACAGGACACCAATTTAGTGAAATAAAGTGGTCAATACTAGACATAAATAAGGAAACAGAAATAATAAAGAAAAATCAGTCAGAATTACTAGCAATGAAGAACACAGTTAATGAAATAAAAAACTCTGTAGAAAATATCACCAGTAGAATGGATGAAGGAGAGGACAGAATATCTGAGCTACAAGACCAGGTGGAAGATCTAATATAGTCCAACAAAGAGAAAGAAAAGTATGAGTGGGAATTTCAAGATATTCGGGACACTATGGAAAGATCAAATATAAGAATTCAGGGCATAGTAGAAGGAGAAGAATTTCACTCTAAAGGCATAGTAGGTGTCTTCAACAAAATCATAGAAGAAAATTTCCCCCAAATTGGGAAAGAGGTGCCAATGCAGATACAGGAATCCTTTAGAACACCAAACAGACAAAACCTGGAAAGAACCTCTCCTCACCATATTATAATCAAACTGCAAACACACAAACCAAAGAAAAAATATTGAAAGCAGTTAGAGAGAAAAATCAAGTTACCTACAAAGGCAAGCCTATCAGGATTACAGCAGATTACTCAACAAAAACCTTAAAAACTATGGGCTGGAGAGATGGCTTAGCGGTTAAGCGCTTGCCTGTGAAGCCTAAGGACCCCGGTTTGAGGCTGAAGTCCCCAGGTCCCACGTTAGCCAGATACACAAGGGGGTGCATGCGTCGAGTTCGTTTGCAGAGGCTGGAAGCCCTGGCGCGCCCATTCTCTCTCTCTCCCTCTATCTGTCTTTCTCTCTGTGTCTGTTGCTCTCAAATAAATAAATAAACAAAAAATATTTAAAAAAAAAAAAAACCTTAAAAACTAGAAGGGCGTGGAGTGATGTGTTCCAAGACCAGAAAGATAACAACTGTCAACCAAGGTTACTTTATCCTGCAAAGCTATCCATTCAAATAGACAGAGAAATAAGGACATTCCATGACAAAAGCAAGCTAAAGGAGTATTTGAAGACAAAACCAGCTGTACAGAAAATACTTGATAGAATCCTCCATGCTGAAGAAAAAGAAAAGCACACATATAAGAAACTAGGAAAAAACAAACAATACTGAAATACTAGTTAACACAAGACAGCAAAGGTAAAACTGGAAGAATACAAAAAAAAATGGCTCTTGAGTGTTCCATTGTCCGAAAATGGAGGAATCCATATGATTTATTTGCATCCTCTTAGATTTTGATTAGCCCTCCCTCCTTCAGATGCTTATACGCCATCCATATTTCTTATTTTGAGAACTCTGTATTTAGTTCCATAGCCCATTTTTTAATTGTCTTGTTTAATTTCTTATTATTTAATTTTTTGAGTTCTTTGTATATCCCAGATATTAATCCTCTATCAGTTGTATAACTGGCAAAGATTTTTTCCCATTCTGTAGGTTCCCTCTTTGCTTTATTCACAGTGTCCTTTGTAGGGTCACTTTTGTATATACTCTGAGAGGCTTAAGAGCCACACCTACCACTTAAACTCCAACCTTGAAGAGAGATAACATCAGATTGATTGATACATCTAGTAATACTGAAGCTAATTAGAAAATCAAGGATTAAATTAATCCAAGATGCAAAAATATGTACATTATTACACTAGAAATGCAAAAAATAAAGACAATAAAATCCACTAAAAAGCATTAATGTGTCAGAAATAACCTCCAGTGAGACTGGCTTATAGGAAATAATTAATAAAGATTTTAAAAGAATGATTATAAATATGTTCCAAGAAATCAGGGAGGAATTTGAAGGAATGAAAGAGAAAATCAAAGGAACCAAAGAAGACACAGGACACCAATTTAATGAAAGAAGTCTTTGAGATGGGGAGGTAATATGATGGAGAATGGAATGTCAAAGGGGAAAGTGTGGGGGGAAGGAAGGGTATTACCATGGTATATTTTTTTTATAATCACAGAAAATGTTAATAAAAATGGTGAAAAGAAAAAAAATAGAAGTCAATACAAGACAAATATAAGGAAATGGAAGTAATAAGGAAAAACCAATCTTAATTACTAGCAATGAAGGACACAGTCAATAAAATACAAAACTCTGTACAAAATCACACCAGTAGATTGAATGGAGGAGAGGACAGAATATCTAAACTAGAAGACCAAGTGGCAGATCTAATACACTCCAACAAAGAGAAAGACAAACTAAAAGAAAAGTATGAATGGGAATTTCAAGATATTTGAGACACTATGAAAAGATCAAACATGAGAATTCAGGGTACAGTAGAAGGAGAAGAATTTCCCTCCAAAGGCATAGTAGGCATTATTAGCAAAATCATAGAAGAAAACTTCCTCCAAATTGGGAAAGAGATGCCATTGCAGATACAGGAATCCTTTAGAACACCAAACAGACAAAACCCGGAAAGAACCTCTCCTCGCTATATTATAATTAAACTACCAAACATACAAACCAAACAAAATTTATTGAAAGTAGTTAGACAGAAAAATCAACTTACCTACAAAGGCAAATCCATCAGGATCACAGCAAATTACTCAACACAAACATTCCAAGCCAGAAAAGCTTGGAATGATGTATTCCAAGTTCTGAAAGATAACAACTGTCAATCAAGATTATTTTTTCCTGCAAAGCGATCCATTCAAATAGACAGAGAAAGAAGGACATCCCACAACAAAAGCAGGCTAAAGGAATATTTGAAGACAAAACTAGCTCTACAGAAAATACTTGAAAGAATTCTCCATGCTGAAGAGAAAGAAAAACACACATATAAGGAACTGGGAGAAAACAAGCGATACTCATTTACTAGTTAATACAAGAGAGCAAAGGTAAAAACCGGAAGAACTACAAAAAAAAAAAAAAAAAGGCAAGAATAAATACACACCTTTCAATATTATCTCAATATTATATAAGAGGCCTCAATGCTACAACAAAAGACATAGGTTTGCAGATTGGGTTAAACAGCAGGATCCTTCAATTTGTTGCCTCCAAGAAACTCACCTTTCTACAAAGAATGGACACTATCTTATGGTGAAAGGTTGGAAAATGGTGTTTCAAGCAAATGGGTCTAGCAAACAAGCAGGGGTTGTATTCTAATATCTGACAAGGTAGGCTTCAGTCCAACATTACTTAGGAAAGATAAGGAAGGTTACTTTATACTGACTAAGGGAACATCCAACAGGAGGACATTACAATCTTAAGAGTATATGCACCTAACATGGGGGCTCCCAACTTCATCCAACAAACACTATTAGAACTAAAGTGACAGATAACACCAAACACAGTGGTGGTGGGGGACTTCAACACCTCACTTTCATCAATTGACAGGTCATCCTGGCAAAAAATAGAGAGGCATCTGGATTAAATGAGGTCATAGAACAAATGGAACTAACAGATACATATAGGACATTTCATCCCAATGCTGCAGAATATACATTCTTTTCAGCAGCACATGGAACATTCTCTAAAATAGACCATATATTAGGACACAAAACAAAATTTAGCAAATACAGGGAAATTGAAATAATTCCTTATACTCTCTCTGATCACAATGCGATCAGACTACAAACTAATAGCAAGAAAAGCTTAGAGCATACACAAAATCATGGAAAGTAAACAATACACTACTAAATGATGAATGAGTCAATGAAGGAAATCAAAAAAATTCATAGAGTCAAATGATAATGAGAACACAACATACCAAAAGCTTTGGGATACAATGAAGACAGTCCTAAGAGGAAAATTTATAGCTTTAACTGCCTATATTAAGAAATTAGAAAGGTCTGAAGAAAAGGACCTAATGCTTCACCTTAAAGCCTTGGAAAAAGAAGAACAAGGCAAACCAAACATCAGTAGACAGGAAGAAATAATAAAGATTAGGGCAGAAGCCGGGCGTGGTGGGGCACGCCTTTAATTCCAGCACTCGGGAGGCAGAGGTAGAAGGATCGCCGTGAGTTCAAGGCCACCCTGAGACTACAGAGTTAATTCCAGGTCAGCCTGGACCAGAGTGAGACCCTACCTCGAAAAACCAAAAAAAAAAAAAAAAAAAAAAAAAAAAAAAGAATCAATGGAACAAAGAGTTGGTTCTTTGAAAGAATAAACAAGATTGACTGACCTTTAGCAAATCTGACCAAGAGATAGAGTGAAGAGACACAAATTAATAAAATTAGAAATGAAAAAGGCACTATCACAACAGATACCAGAGAAATTCAAAAAAATCATAGGGACATACTATACGAACATATACTTAACTAAGTTTGAAAATCTGAAGGAAATGGATGATTTCCTTGACTTATATGACCTACCTAACTTAGCAGTCCATCGCCTTAACCACTCATCCCCCTTGTCCTTGACCTATCTAAATTAAATCATGATTAGATTTACCACTTAAACAGACCTATAACAAGTATGGAGAGCCAAGCCGTTATTAAAAATTTCCCAACCTGGGATGAAGAGATGGCTTATCAGTTAAGCGCTTACCTGTGAAGCCTAAGGACCCCAGTTTGAGATTCAATTCCCCAGGACCCACGTTAGTCAGATGCACAAGGGGGTGTATGCACCTGGAGTTCATTTGTAGTGGCTGGAAGCCCTGGCATGCTCATTTTCTCTCTGCCCCTTTCTCTCTCTCTCTGTCTGTCGCTCTCAAATAAATAAGTAAATAAAAACAAACAAACAACAATAACAAAAAAAAAAAAAGAAAGAAAACCCAAAGGGAGAAAAAAAGTTTAAAAAAGATTCCCATCTAAAAAAAGTCCAGGCCCAGATGGATTCACTGCTGAATTTTACCAGACCTTCAGGGAAGAACTAATACCAATGCTTCTTAAACTTCTCCATAAAATAGAAAAAGAAGGAATCCTACCAAACTCTTTCTACGAACCCAGGATCACCCTGATACCACAAGCAGGCATAGATAGAACAAAATAAAGAAAATTACAGACCCAATCTCCCTCATGAACATAGATGCAAAAATTCTCAACAAAATATTGGCAAACAGAATATAAGAATATATTGGAAAGATCGTTCATCCCAACCAATTAGTCCTTATCCTAGAGATGCAGGGATGGTTCAACATATGCAAATCAATAAATGTAATACATTATATAAATGGACTGAAGGACAAAAATCACATTATCATCTCAATAGACCAAGGAAAGGCACTTGATAAAATCCAATATCCCTTCATGGTAAAAGTCCTACAGAAACTGGAAATATAAGGAACATATCTCAACATAAAAAAAGCTATTTATGACAAACCAATAGCCAACAATGGAGAAAATGGAGAAAAATTGAAGCTTTTCTATTAAAATCAGAAACAAGATAAAGGGTGTCCACTGTCCCCACTTTTATTTAATATAGTGCTGGAAATCTTAGCCATAGGAATAAGACAAGAGGCACACATAAAAAGGATACAAGTTGGGAAGGAAGAGATCAAGTTGCAGATGACATGATTCTGTACATAAAGGACCCTAAAGACTCTACCAGCAAACTGTTAGAGCTGATAAACACTTATAGCCATGTAGCAGGATACCAAATAGGCACACAGAAATCAGTAGCCTTCCTATATGCTAACAACAAACACACAGAGAGTGAAATCAGAGAATCACTTCCATTCATATTTGCACCAAAAAAATTAATAAACTACCTTGGAATAAACCTAACCAAGGAAGTGAAGGATCTCTACAATGCAAACTTTAAAACACTCAAGCAAGAAATTGCAGAAGACACTAGGAAATGGAAAAACATCCCTTGTTCTTGGATCAGAAGAATCAATATTGTGAAAAGGGCAATCTTACCAAAAGCAATCTACACATTTAATACAAACCCCATCAAAATTCCAATGGTATTCTTCATGGAAATAGAAAAAGCAGTCCAAAACTTCATTTGGAGGCATAAAAATCCTCGAATATCTAAAAAAAATTTGAGCAACAAAAATAAGGCTGGTGGAATCACCATGCCTGATTTTAAGCTATACTGCAGAGCCATAGTAACAAAAGCAGCATGGTACTGGCACAAAAGCAGGCATGTAGATCAATGGAACAGAATAGAGGACCCAGATGTAAGCCCAGGTAGGTATAGCCACCTGATCTTTGACAAAAATGCCAAAAAATATTCATTGGAGAAAAGACAGCCTCTTCAGGAAATGGTGCTGGGAAAACTGGATAAGTATCTGTAGAAAAATGAAAATAGATCCTGATTTCTCTCCATGAACAAGAATTAACTCTAAATGGACCAAAGACCTTAATATCAGATCTGAAACTCTGAAACTGCTGGAGTAAAAAGTAGGGGAAACCCTTCAACATATTGGTCTTGGCAAGGATTTTCTGAATATAACCCCTATTACTCAGGCAATAAAACCACAGATTAACTGCTGGGTACTAATGAAATTACAAGCCTTTTGTATCACAAAAGACACTGTCAATGAAGCAAAGAGGCAACATACAGAATGTGAGAAAATCTTTGCCAGCTATACATCTGATAGAGGATTAATATCTAGGATATACAAAGTACTCAAAAAATTACATTATAAGAAATCAAACAGGCCAATTAAAAAATGGGCTATGGAACTAAATAGAGAGTTCTCAAAAGAAGAAACACAGATGGCATATAAACATCTAAAAAAATATTCTACATCCCTAGTCATCAGGGAAATGCAGATTAAAACTGTTGTGATTCCATCTCACTCCTGTCAGATTGGCCACCATCATGGAAACAAAGGAACATAACTGCTGCGAGGATACAGAAAAAGAGAAACATTTCTACACTGTTGGTGGGAATGCAATCTGGTCCAGCCATTGTGGAAATCAGTGTGGAGGTTCCTGAGACAGCTAAAAATAGATCTACCATATGACCCAGCTCTAGCACTCCTAGGCATATATCCTAAGGACTCATCTCACTAATGTACAGATACTTACTCAACCATGTTTATTGCCACTCTATTCACAATAGCTGGGAAATGGAACCAGCCTAGATATCCCTCAGCTGATGAATGGATAATGAAGATGTGGCACATTTATACAATGGAGTTCTACTCAGCGGTAAAGAAAAATGAAATTATGAAATTTTCAGGAAAATGATGGATCTGGAAAGGATTATACTAAGTGAGGTAACCTAGGCCCAGAAAGCCAAATGTTGTATGTTCTCTCTCATATGTGGATCCTAGCTACAGATGACTGGACTTCTCTGTAAGTAGGAAGAAAACTCAGCAGCATAGGCTAGTAAGCTAGAAACGAGATATAAAGGGAATAGAAAGGGAGGGAAGGGGGGACCTAATAGGATGATATTTTATATATGTAAATAGAACAGATTAATGGGGGTGAAATTGTCTAATTGAGGTCAGGGGAAGAGATTGAGTAAGGAAAGGTGGAGGGATGGCTAATCAAAATCTAAGAGGATATAAATAAGTCATATGGGAACCTACTTTTTCAGACAATGGACCACACAGGAGCCATAGATTGTTACTAGAAATTTTCAGTGCCAGGGATGAGATACCTTCCAGTGAGTTGCTGGCCAGGAAGGTCCTTGATACCCCCCAAACATTACAGGCCAATGCTGAGGCCCTTAATTTTCCATAGATGGTAAGACCCTATTGCTGAAGATTCCACAAACTTGGGCTGCAAGGTCACTGAAAAACCCTGCTGGAGCTGAGCTGAAAACCTCCTCCATGTAGAGCAGCTGACAGAAAGCTGGAAAAAAGCTATGCTGCACACAGTTCAATGGGAGGGAGAGAAATCACCAGTGAATATACCCAACAGTGGACACTACAAGCCTTATATTTGGCCAGCCAGTCCAAATGAGCCAATGGTTGCAATAGTGGCACGTCTTTTATGGGGGAAATCAACAGCCCTATAATTTGACTGGAGACCCACTCCATAGGAGGGAATACATTCCTGATACTGAAAACCTACAAGGGTAGTCATGAGCCCTAGGAGTGTAACATCTGCTGTTGTTTGGCTAAAAGTGTATGTATATATACATACGTATACACACACATACACACATATACACACACTATGCTCACCAAACTGCCCAGTAGGCACTTCTCTTAATGTTCACATCCATATATTAATGCTACTCACACTTTTGTTAGAGAATCTTCTCTTTTCAGATGGCAGTGGCCTTGGGATGACTCAGGAGACACCATTGTACTGAGAAGTGGTGACAGGGGAGTGCTCAGCACAGAAATATCTCAATCTCACTTTCCATGGCTCAGGGTCCATTGTAGAAGAGGTGGCAGAAAGATTGTAAGAGCCCAAGAAAGGATAGGACTCCTTACAACATGCTTTTACAAAATGGCCTGGATATCCATGACCTCACAGTGACTAACACTACCTACACAAGGCCATCATAATAGTAAGGAAAGATGAAGACATCAAAATAAAAGAGAGACTGATTGAGAGGGGGAGGAGATATGATGGAGAGTGGAGTTTCAAAGGGGAATGTGGGGGGAGGGAGGGAATTACCATGTGATAATGTTCATAGTTATGAAAGTTGTCAATATAAAATTATGCAATAAAAAGAAAAAAAAAAGGCCCCTGTTTAGGGACTGTGTCATCTCAGGACCTGAGAAGTGGAAAGCCCAGAAGTCAGAGAAACTTTGAGACTTTGAGGTCATCCCCATTCCACCATCCTCAAGACATAATGAATTTGAGTCAGTGATGAGTCTTTGCTCAGGAGAGGGATTTATGGACCTGTCAGTCTGATTGAGAATTGATGGAGTGAGTTTTGCACATGCTCCCTTCTGTTCAGTCCACTTAGGGCTGGCAAGTTTTCATCAATCTTATCAATCACTACAAGTGAAATGAACATGCAAGCTCAGGATAAAGATGGAAATCCTGGGCTAGCAAGGTGCTCAGTGGAAGCAAGGTTACTGGCCTGTTCTGTTAACCTTCAAGGTCACTCAGTCTGAACATCTATTCATGATTTTCCAACATCTGAACCTGCCAGGTCGATGGAAGGTAATTATTCATATATTAATGCATAAAATACATTAGTACAAATTTTTATCATCAACTGATAACTTGCTGATGTCTAATCTATTTTATCAAAAGCAATGAAAGTTGAGCATGGTGTTGCCCACTTTCAGTCTTAGCATTCAGGAGATTGAGGTAGGAGGATTACCATGGAATCAGGGCCATCCTGAGTCTACAGAGTAAGTTCCTCTTCATCAAGGGCTAGAATAGGTCCCTGCCTCATAAAAATAAAAACAAAGGGCTGGAGAGATGGCTTAGCAGTTAATCACTTGCCTATGAAGCCTAAGGACCCTGGTTTGAGGCTTGATTCCCCAGGACCCATGTTAGCCAGATGCACAAGGGGGCGCATACATCTGGAGTTCGTTTTTAGTGGCTGCAGGTCCTGATGCACCCATTCTCTCTCTCTCTCTCTTTCTCTCTGCCTTTCTCTCTCTGTCTGTCACTCTCAAATAAATAAATAAAAATAAAAAGTTATAACTCTTTTTATTAATTTTCATGAAACATGTATGGAGAAATGGCTCAGTAGTTAAAGGTGCTTCCTTGTAAAACCTGATGACCTGCATTTTATTCTCCAGTACCCATATAAAGCCAGATGCACAAAGTGGTATATGCATCTGAATTTTGTTTGTGGGAGCAGGAGGCCCTGGTGATTGTTATGCCCAGTTCTTGGCGGCCCTAGTGACCACCAAGGAGAACCAAACACGCATGCAAAGGCAAGGAGCTTTATTTTGGGCTTAAGCTTGGACTCTTGACTTCACCAGCACAGTGGATCAGTACAAGAGCCCTGAGCAGCAGGGGGGCAGGATTTTTATAGGGGTTTGAACAAATTAGTAGGGGAATGGTTACATGATTGGTAGATTTAAGCAGTAACTGCACTTCTATTTTTCTAATAGGCTTAGGATGCTGGAGGGCAGAGCTGGTGGGCAGGGGTCTAGGGGAATTTCAAGCAGATTAGGTAACCTTTATTGTGATTTGCTATGTGTGTTTGAGGAACTTAAGCAACTTGTCTTATGATTATAAAATGTATGATATAAGCAGTTTGTGATCTTTTTTCAATAACTTAAATTCTTATTTAAACCTTGCTGGGAAACAGAAACTTAGGCCTACTGGTGACTCTGAAGCCTGTCCTGGCATCTCTCTGGTTCCTGAGTCCTTCAGTGATCCTATTCCATCTCCTTCTCTCTCTGCTCTCTCTACTTACAAATAATAAAAATATGCCAGGCATGGTGGCTCACATCTTTAACCCCAGCACTTGGGAGGCAGAGGTAGGAGGATCACTGTGAGTTCAAGGCCACCCTGAGACTCCATAGTGAATTCCAGGTCAGCCTGAGCGATAGTGAGACCCTACCTTGGGAAAAAAAGACAGAAATAATAAAAATATATAAGTAATTTTCATGAAAGAAGAGTAGGATGAGGAGGAGAAGGCCATCAGATATGAAGTGTATTGCACATACTACCTTTGTTAATGTCTGGCAACTTTACAGAATATTTTTCTCTGTTTTTCACAGAACAGTAGAGAGTAAACAACTCAACAGCTTAAAGAGCTGGTGAATTGTCCAGCTGGACTTTGAGGTGGATGTCTGTGAACTTAATATCTCAGGGACAGTGTGAAAAATGACTCCCACATACCCTTACATTTTCACCACGTGGTTCTCCAGGTGTTGGCACAGAAGACTCCACAGTATTTCTGTAGCTGTGGAATATCAGCTACCTGATCCCTATTTTTTCAATGAAGAAACTGAGTTCTGAAAAATAAGTCACTTGATAGTACCTCACTGAAAATAACACACATCAGGTTTTGGGGAGCATTGCCCTTAGGTTGTGTTACTGAACAGGTTAAAAAACAAAATACAGCCGGGCATGGTGCGCACACCTTTAATTCCAGCACTTGGGAGGCAGGGGTAGGAGGATTGCCATGAGTTCCAGGCCACCCCGAGATGACATAGTGAATTCCAGGTCAGCCTGGGCTAGAGTGAGACCTTACCTTGAGAAACCCCAAAACTGAAAAAAACGAAACAAAATGCATTGCCTTTAAAAGGTCATTAGCATAACATAGCAATATATCCATACTTTCTCTGCTCAGTCTGAGAGGGTAGACTGGACATGACTCCAATATTAGCAGATCCCAGGGGTGGCAGGCATGGAAGGATAGGCCAAGTGACTCCCAGTATATTTGATACCCAGAGTGTTTACAAGTATTTTCATGGACTGCCAATATAGCTCAGTTATAGAGTGGATGCCTAGCATGTAGTAGGCCCTGGTTCAACAACTCAATCTCCAGCACATGTGCACGTGCACACACACACACATTTTATGAAAGAGGGTACTTGTCACTGGCGCAGCTAACTCCATCTTGTCCTTCCCGTACTCTGTGTTTGCTTCTTACCCCTGCCTTCCAAGTGCTGGGGTTAAAGGTGCTTGCCACCATGCCTGGCTGGGTTTGCCTTTTGAATCACTCTGTCCTGCAAGTCAGCTTGGATTCCAGGAAAGCAGGCTGATAGATAAATATCTTGTGACAAGGAACTAAAGCAATCCACAAACAAGTATGCCTCTCAGGACAATTTGTGCCCAAATGGGGGTAAATTGTCTATGTTGTTGAAATTGCATCCCGGGGCAAGAGTCATCACTTCATGGGAACCAGACTGCTCCCTTCAAGAAATGACAGGAGTAACAACTTCAAACTACCTTGTAGAAGCAGAGTTGAAATAACCAGGCATCACCCTTGACCAGTACTATTTAATTGTATGGACACCTGTCCTCATCATAATTCCTTCTCTATTTAAACCTGAGTTCAAAACCATAGAGTGAAGTCACAGAAAGATGGTTCCCCGAGAACCAGGCCGACCTGATGCCCAGCGCCAAGCTACCCTCACACTGGAAGCCTTCTAGAGGCTCTGGATCTCTCCTTCAAAATGGAGATACTGTCCTCAGTGAGGATGAGTCTGAGCTCCCAAATGCTTCTGAATTGTAGGGCCACATGCAGCTAGATTCCCAGGGGCAGTTACATACTGTTGTTTTTATTTTTTATTGTTTGTCTTTTTGGCTTTGTGTTTTAGTTTAATCTGAGATAGTCACATATAGCCATAGCCTTGAGATCACTGGTGTTTGTTAGGAGACTTGTTGGATTGGGTTTTATTTTTGTTTTCCAAAGGGTAGTGTCTCATGGGACGCTGCTGACCAGCTGCTCTTTTGTTTGTTTTAATATATTTTGGTTTATCAGTGGCAAATTGACAATAAAATTATTTAATAAAAATTGTAAAAGCCCACCTAAGTTCTGCCAGGCTTGGTGGCTCAGGCCTATAATTTCTGGCATTTTGCGGGGGTCTGAGGCAGGAGGGTTAAGTTACACAGTAAGTTCCAGGCCAGACCCTTTCTCAAAAAAATAAAAACCTGGGGATGGAGAGATGGCTTAGCAGTTAAGGTGCTTGTCTGTGAAGCCTAAGAATGGGAGTTTGGCTCCTTAGTACCCATGAAAGCCAGGTACACGAGATGGTGCATGTGTTGAGTTTGTTTGCAGAGGCTAGAGGCCCTGATGCACCCATTCTCTCTCTCTCTCTCTCTCTCTCTATGTCTCTATTTGACTCTCTCTGTGTCTCACTCAAATAAATAGCCTGGCGTGGTGGAGCACACCTTTAATCCCAGCACTCGGGAGGCAGGGGTAGGAGGATTGCCCTAAATTCAAGGCCACCCTGAGACTCCATATTAAATTCCAGGTCAGCCTGGGCCAGAGTGAGGCTCTACCTGGAAAAAACAAGAATAAATAAATAAATATATAATCATGGAAAATGTTAATACAAATTGAGAAATAAATAAATAAATAAAAACCCAAAAAATAAATAAATAAAAATAAAATAAAATAAATATATAACATAGATCTGGAGATATGGCTTAACCGTTGCATTTACTTGCACAGCCAAAAGACCCAAGTTCAATTTTCCAGTACCTAAGCCAGATTCACAAAGTGGCACATGCATCTTGAATTCATTTGTAGTTCTATCTCCTTGGAAATGAATAAATAAGTAAAAATTTTAAACATCTGCGTGTGGTAGTGCTGAAAGACCCGGAACCAGACTGGCGCCATGACAGGGTTCAGTAAGGCGCTGGCCAGGCTAGGCCAGTTTCAAATTCCCTGCTTAGGCAGAGGACCTGAGTCAGCCCTTAGGCATGTCCAGGCATGTCCAAGACTTGTCCCTTCTGCCTCTCTGCGCCAGCCAATCAAAATAATACAAATACAGTTATTGTTTAAACCAACCAATCACATAACCACCTCCTACTTCTTTGTTCAAATCCCTATAAAAACCGTGCCCTCCCTCTAATCGTGGCTCTTGCATGGATCCCACTGTGCTGCAGAAGTGGAGAGTCCAAGCTTAAACCCAAAATAAAGCTCTTTGCCTTTGCAAGCCAGTTTGGTTCTCCTTGGAGGTCACTGGGGCCTCCGAGAACTGGGCATAACAGTGCACACCTTTAATCCTAGCACTTTGGGAGACAGAGGTAAGAGGATCTCTATGAATTTGAGGCCAGCCTGAGGCTACATGGTGAATTCCTGGTCTGCCAGGATTTGAGCAAGAACCTACCTCAAAATAAGTAAATAAAATGTGAAATCCCAGGGTTAAACTGGGTGTGGTGGCGCACGCCTTTAATCTCAGCACTTGGGAGGCAGATGTGGGAGGATTGCCATGAGTTCGAGGCCACCCTGAGATTGCACAGTGAATTCCAGTTCAGCCTGGACAGCAAGATCCTACCTCAAAAAACAACAACAACAACAAAAACCCAGCTCATAACCATGAGCAGAATCTTTGATTTAGACCAAGCAGAGATTTTTCGTGAGATTGTATTTATCACAGATTGCTGAAGTACAGAAGTGTTGGTGCTTGGAGATAATGAACACAGGCTTATTATCCTTGGACTTTTCCCCCTTTTGTTAATTTTTAATGTTATTTATTTGCAAGCAGAAAAAAAAACAAAAAAAGTGCATGTTTAGCACACTGAAGTATACACATGATACCAGATCACATTTATTATTATTATTATTATTATTATTTTGCATCTTCGTTTTTTTTTAATTTTTATTAACATGTTCCAGATTATAAAATATATCCCATGGTAATTCCCTCCCTCCCCACCCCCACACTTTCCCATTTGAAATTCCATTCTCCATCATATTACCTCCTCATTACAATCATTGTAATTACATATATACAATATCAACCTATTAAGTATCCTCCTCCCTTCCTTTCTCTACCACATTTATTATTTTTTTTAAGATAGCCAGACCCTCGCGTTTCCCGCGTGGCGGCCTCCAGTCGTCGTCGTTGCTCTCGCGTGCCGGTCGCGCGGGCTGCCCAGGTGCGAGGCGAGGTCTGGCGCGGCGTGTGGGACGTGAGCACCGTGCTGGTCCTGCAGCTGCATCACCGGGCCGCTCGTCCTGCAGCTGCATCACCTGGCCGCTGGGCTCGTGGACCGGCAGCCGCGGGGCCGTCCGCTCCTCCAGCAGCGCCTCGCTCCGTGCGCCGTCGTGGCCGCTCGCCTTGAACTTGTACTTGTTGAGCTCGGCCGCGACGCGCGTGGTCTCCTCCAGGTCCTCCGCATCAGCTCCGTCCCGTCCTCCACCCGCTGCAGGCGCCGCCGCAGCTCCGACAGGGACTCGCTCTGCTCCGCACCCGCTGCTCGTCCAGCTCCGCCGTCAGGCCGCGGTTCTCCACCTCCAGTTCCACGATCTTCCTGCCCAGGATGTTGGCCTCTTCCTCCACCAGCCTGGTGCTGGGAGGGCCCCGGCTTCTCCCCTGGGCAAAGGACTATCCAGGTCCCGGCAAAAGGATCTGTACTAATGCAGCTAGTGTTCGAATCTGGCTTTTTCCTTATCGATCTTGGCTATTTTCTTTCGCATCAAAGCGGCCTCTGCCTTGACAAACTGCAGCTGGCATTTCAGATCTTCGTTGTCTTCCTCGTGTAGGGTCAGATGGGACATCTTTTTTTTTCTTCTTTTGTCTTCGAGGTAGGGTCTCACTTTCGCCTAGGCTGACCTGGAATTCACTATGTAGTCTTAGGGTGGCCTCGAACTCCCACCTCTGCCTCCCAAGTGCTGGGATTAAAAGGCGTGCGCCACAACCGGCGGGACATCATTTTTATATAAATGAAGACAACTGCTAAGAAAGGACATCCGCAAAAATCATCACTTTTTCTTGTCTTAATGGCTCACATGTTTTTTGTTTTTTGTTTTTTTTTTGGTCCTCATCACTTACATAATTTGGCCAGTTAAAGACGAAGATGACATCACATTCTGGAAACAAAAAGGAAAAGTGCAGGAGCAGAGGAAGCAGTTGGTCATCACTATTCAGAGGTGATTATATGTGGGAACTCAGAGGACTGCTTCACGGTCATCTCCACATTCCTTCTGTTGGTTTACTTTGCATGTGTACCGGTGCTTGTGCACATGGGTGTGCCGTGTGTGTGGAGACCAGAGGACAACCTTGGCTGTCATCCCCAGGAACACCATTTATCTTTTTGTTTGAGACAGGATCTCTCATCGGCCTGAAGCTTGCCAGTGAGGTCAGACTGGGTGGCCAGTGAGCCCCAGGGGTCCTCTCTGGCCACTTCTTCAGCGATGGAAGTGCAGGTGTGAGCAACTCACAACCACCCCTGGCAGGACATGGGTTTAGAGGTCAATCTCAGGTCTCATGCTTGCCTTGATCGAACAATCTCCCCAGCCCCAGTTCATTTTTTTGAAAACTGTTCTACAAGGGCATACAGAGGCAGCCCTGTAAGAGGCTGTGTTGAGACCACATTGACATAGAGAGCAAGGAAATGCTGAAGTTCTGAGCATCCATCTCAATGGATTTCACCAATAACAAGGACAGAAGAAACAAAGAGGAACAGGGTTTGGGTCCTTAGACTTTAAAGATGCTCTCTTTGAAGGACAGCAGTGGAAAAAGACTGTGTAAGAATGTGTAGCAATAGGCATGAGGAATTTCAGAAAGGTAGTTAGAAAGGAAATGCTCAAAAGTTTGGGAGGTCATGTAGACTAACAGAAACAATGTTTGACTAGACAACATCAAATATATCTTCGCATAGGCCAAGTTATATTAGAAAGCATAATTAGACAAGACTACATAGCTGGGTAGAGTCACATGTGTGATGGAAATTCTATATATTTTTTATTACAAAAAGTGTTGGCAGGCCAGGTGTGGTGGCGCACACCTTTAATCCCAGCATTCAGGAGGCAGAGGTAGTAGGAGTGCCGGGAGTTCGAGGCTACCCTGAGACTCCATAGTGAATTCCAGGTCAGCCTGGGCTAGAGTGAGACCCTGCCTCAAAAACCATAAAGAAGGAAAAAAAGTGTTGACATATTGATATGAGTTGCAGTTTTAATTTAATTTGAACAGCAGTGGGTGTGACATAAGCCACAGACTAGAGCAGCACAACACTTACTTGGGCTACGTCAAACAAATGAAAGACAGAGGAATGTCCGATGTGAATGTATATGAGCTCTCCAACACAAAGGAATAGACAGAAATTGTTTTAAGCCTTGGAAATATTCTGCATGGGACAAAGTCATTTTAAAGTAAGTGATGTAGCAAGGAAATTAGGGGCATTGCAATTAGTTTACTTCTTTAAAAGTAAATATTTTCAGGCTGGAGAGAGAACTGAGTAAGGCATTTGCCATGTGGGCAGGAAGATCTGGGTTGGATCCTCAGGCTGCCTGACTGACTTGTCTAGCCGAATTGCTAAGCTCTGGGTTCGGTGAGAGACCCTATCTCAAATAAAGTGGAGAGTGATAGTGGAAGACCCCCAATACTGACCTTTGACCTCCATACACATGCACACACAATGGTACACACACATACACCTGTGCAACATACATATGGCGCTGTCACACATATACTTACACCACACACAGAAACATGCAAAAAAAAAAAAAATGTGCTGGAGAAATGGCTTAGTTGTTAAGGTGCTTGCCTGCAAAGCCAAAGGTCCCCAGGATCCATGTAAGCCAGATATACAAGGTGGTCCATGCATCTGGAGTTCATTTGCAGCTACTGGTTCTGATGCACATGTTCTCATTCTCTCTCAAATAAATAAAAATAAAATATTAAAAATGTTTTCAATAAAAATATTAAGATGGCCAGAGCCAGACATGACAGTGCAGATCTTTACTTTTTTTTAATAGGGCATTGTGGCTCACACCTTTATTACTTTATTTAATTTTTTGAAAGAGAGAGAGAAAGAGTCAGATAGAGAGGGAGAATGGGCATGCCAGGGTCTTCAGCCACTGCAAACGATCTCCAGATGCATGTGCCACCCTGTGCTTTTGGCTTGCATTGGTCCTGGAAAATTGAACCTGGGTCTTTAGCTTTGCAAGCAAGTGCCTTAACCACTAGGCTAAGCCATTTCTCCAGCCCCCCCCCTTTTTTTTTGTTTTGTTTTTGAGGTAGGGTCTCACTGTAGCTCAGGCTGACCTGGAATTCACTATGTAGTCTCAGGGTGGCCTCAAACTCACAGCGATTTTATTTATTTGCAAGCAGAGAGAGTGACAAAAGAGATGCAGACAAAGAAAATGAGAACACCAGGGCCCCCAGGTGCTGCAAATGAACTCAGATGCAAGCATCTGGTGTTATATGGGTAGTGGGGAACTGAACCTGGGTCCTTAGGCTTTGCAGGCAAGTGCCTTACCTCTGAGCCATCTCTCCATCCCTTTCTTTGTTTTGTTTTGTTTCTGAGGTAGGGTTTAGCTCTAGTTCAGGCTGATGTGGAATTCACTCTGTAGTCTGAGGGTGGCCTTGAACTCACAGCAATCCTCCTACTTCTGCCTTTTGAGTACTGGATTAAAGGTGAGTGCCAGCATGCCCAGCTGTTTGTTTTTGAGACAGAGTCTCCCTGTTTAGCTCAGGCTGGCTTCTTGTATTAGCCTTCCAAATACTGCTACTACAGGCTTGTGTCACTACACATGGCCAAATGTATTCTTCCTGAAGAAAGGAATGATTCTAGGGACTTTTCTAGCCTTTAAAACTATACAATTTGGAAAACTCTAGTGTTTAAAGAAACATGATATTAAGTAGTTAAAGTTTTTATTAAAGATATAATTTCCAGGAAAATGTAAATTATTTTTTTCATTTCCTATGTTGCTTTATAATTATGTCCTAAGTTGGCAGCTTTAAATTTTGGTCTTGGGCTGGAGAGATGGCTTAGCAGGTAAGGTGCTTACCTGCAAAGCCTAAGGACCCAGGTTTGATTCTCCAGGATCTGTGTAAGCCAGATGTACAAGGTGGCACATGCATCTGGAGTTTGTTTGCAGTGGCTGGAGGTCCTGGTGCACCCATTCTCTCCCTCTCTCGCCATCTCAAATAAATAAAAATAAATCTTTAATAAGAAATTAGTCTTTATATACTACCTTTAAACTTTTAAACATTTTGGAGACCTTGAAGAATTCTTTTTTTGTTGTTTTGTTTTTTCGAGGTAGGGTCTCACTCTGGCCCAGACTGACCTGGAATTCACTATGGAGTCTCAGGGTGGTCTCAAACTCAAGGGCAATCCTCCTACCTCTGCCTTCCAAGTGCTGGGATTAAAGGCGTGCACCACCACGCCCAGCTTGAAGAAAATTTTTTTAAATTTTGTTTATTTTTATTTATTTGAGAGTAACAGAGAGAGAAAGAGGCAGAGAGAGAAAGAATGGGTACATCAGGGCCTCCAGCCACTGCAAATGAACTCCAGATGCATACGTCCCCTTGTGCATTTGGTTTATGTGGGTACTAGGGAATGGAGCCTTGAACTGGGATCCTTAGCTTCACAGGCAAGCGCTTAACCTCTAGACCATCTCTCTAGCCCAGAAAAAATTTTTTTTTAAATGTCTACTGATACTACATAAAAATGAAATAAAAATAAAATACAATGGCTGGGAGGGGGGGCAGCTGAGTGACAGAACATGTGCCCATGAGGCCGTAAATTCAGTCCTTAGCACCACAATTTACTATGGGGCCAGGATAGCCCTGTACTGAGACAATACTTCTGAGTCAGTCTCAAGAATGCTGTGTTTATGGGTAAGTCACAAGGTCTGGTCATGTTTTGTTTAAAGTAACTGTTTTCAAAAACAAGAGCAGCAGGGTGTGATGGGGCACACTTTTAATCTCAGCACTCGCGGGCAAAGATAGGAGGATCACTGTGAGTTCAAGGCCAGCCTGTAACTAGAGAGTGAGTTCCAGGTCAGCGTGGACTAATGAGACGCTACCTCCTAGAAGAAAAGAAAAAAGCGTAATTGTTTTACATTTTGCAAACCTCACTGATGTTTGGGTGAACAGAAGACAACCTGAGGCAGCAGTTACAGAAATCCAGTTTTCCCTTCCCTTCTTTTTCTTTTCTTTTGACTCAGGACTGAGAATCCAGGGTCTAAGCCCAAGAGACATCTGAAGCCTCAGCTCCTGGTGGTAAGGAGAGTGACCTAAGAAAACACAAGCTGCCTTCAGATTCAGCACCCTGGAGGCAAAGGCAAGATCACCATGAGTTCAATGCCAACCTGGGTCTATAGAGTGAGTTCCAACAGCCTGGGCTAGAGTGAAACCCTATTTCCAAAAACAGCAAAAAAAAGGGGGATTTCATAGCTGGGCATGGTGGCGCATGCCTTTAATCCCACCATTTGGGAGGCAGAGGTAGGAGGATCGCCAAGAGTTCGAAGCCACACTGGGACTACGGAATGCGTTGTATGCAGTCTAGGCTGGAGTGAGACCCTACCTCAAAAAAAAAAAAAAAAAAAAGGATTTCATATTTTTGTTTTGTTTTTTCGAGGTAGGGCTTCACTTTCGCTCAGGCCTACCTAGAAGTCACTATGCAGTCTCAGGGTGACCTCGAACGCAAGGGGACCCTCCTAACCTCTGCCTCTTAAGTGCTGGGATTAAAGGCGTGCGCCACTACCCGGACTTGCTTCATTCTTTAATTGTAGCGCTAGGACGAAATAGTGACGCTTGACAGACGTCATCTCCCTGCGCCACCAGGCTTACGTCATCACCTCGCACCGGAAGTGTGCTCTAAGCCCGGCGGGACTGTAGCCGAGAGCCCGCAGCCGAGATGCTGCCGGCTGGGAGCGAGTGAGCGATGCCCTGGCTGCTGCCTCTGTCCTGCAGCGTCTCCGTGGCCGCCGTGCGCTGCAGGCGCGGCCTCTGCCGGCTCGGGATGTTCTATGCGGTGAGGAGGGGCCGCAGGACCGGCGTCTTCCTCACCTGGTGAGTCGGCCTTGCGGACGGAGGAGGCTCCGCGGAGCCCTGGTGTGGGAGGTCGGTGCGTCTGCCTGACGCTGGCCGGGAGGCTCCACTTCGCACGCCTCACACTCCGTGTGGTGGCACGCAGAGTTGTTTGTTCTTGGTGAAATGACAGGATTCCCTACAGGGAACTCGTAGTCAGCACCAATCAGGATTCTTAGGATTTCCCTGCCTCCTAATCTGTATTTCCCCATATTTTCCTTCCTTCCTTCCTTCCTTCCCTCCCTCCCTCCCTCCTTCCTTCCTTCTCCTTCCTTCCTTCCCTCCTTCCCTCCTTCCCTCTTTCTTTCTTTCTTCTTCTTTTTTTTTTCAAAGTAGGGTCTCACTCTGGCCCAGGCTGACCTGGAATTCACTACGTAGTCTCAGGGTAGCCTCGAACTCACGGTGATCCTCCCACCTCTGCCTCCCGAGTGCTGGGATTAAAGGCGTGCGCCACCACGGCCGGCTCCATATTTTCTTTTTTTAAATATTGCATTTATTTATTTAAAAGAAAGAGAATGGGTGTGCCAGGGCATCTAGCCACTGCAAATTAGGTGCGTTCTGGGGAATCAAAGTTAGCCCTTAGACTTCACAGGCTAGCTCCTTAACTGCTAAGCCGTCTCTCCAGCGCCCTCCCCCTTAAAAAAAAATAAGTCACATGTAGTTTAGGCTGGCATCTAACTCCTGATCCTCCTGCTTCTACCTCCCAAGTGTTGGGATTGCAGATGTATGCCACCTTGACCAGTTTATGTGGTACTGAGAATCTGGTCTAGCCACTGCAAATGAACTCCAGACGCATGCGCCACCTTGTGCCTCTGGCTTATGTGAGTACTGGGGAATTGAACCTGACTGATATACTTTGCAAGCAGGCACCTTTAACACATTGAGCCTTCCCCCCTCTTTGACGAGGTCTCCGTACATAGCCCTGGCTAGCTTGCAGTCCACTATGTAGACTAGTCTGACCGCAAACTTGCAGTGATCCTTCTGCCTCTCCTCCTGAGTTGTGGGATTACGGGTCTACACGACCATGCCCATTCTGAAACAGGATTTTAAGGCAAAGGAGCGCTTCTTGGTGGTATAGGAATGGTGGGTGCATGCCATTTTCTGTTATATTTGTTCAACTCCATAGGCTACATCGTGATTAGTGGGTTCTACTCTAAACAGTGGATTTTAGGTGAAGATGTAACCTGTTTTGCCAGGCATGGTGGTGCACGCCTTTAATCCCAGCACTCAGGAGACAGAGGTAGGAAGATCACTGTCAGTTTGAGGCCATCCTGGGACTACTGAATGAGTTTCAGATCAGCCTTTGGTTAGGTGAGACCCCACCTCCGGGAAGAAAAAACAAAAGGCAAACAAAAAAGAAAAGATGTAACATGTTTCATGCTTGCAGGGCTATGGATAATGAAGAGATTGTGTCAGGACAGAGCATAAGGGCACTACTTTCTGGGAACCTAAAATTTCTTTGAAAAACAAAACTTTAAAAAAATGATACTGACTGGGCTCAATGGTTAAGGGCTCTTTCTTGCAACCTGAAGGCCTGTGTTCTATTCCCCAGTACCCACATAAAGCCAGATGCACAAAGTAGCACATGTGTCTGGTGTTGACTTGCAATGGCACTAGACCCTGGTGCACCAATTCTCATTCATTATCTCTCTCTTTCCAAATAACGAAATAAATAAAATATTAAGAAATTATACTGGTAAGAACTATATGAATGAAAATAGTGAAAATTAGAAACATTACATAGAGGTAAATTGAAGAGAGAAGGATGAATTAATGTGTGCATTTTTTCCAGGAATGAGTGTAAAGCCCAAGTAGATAGGTTTCCTGCTGCCAGGTTTAAGAAGTTTGCCACTGAAGATGAGGCCTGGGCCTTTGTGAGGAACTCTGCCAGCCCAGATGGTGCAGAAGGTAGGTACTTGCCTCACATCAGTTCAACCCTAACCCATTCAAAGCCTATAGTATCCCAGGTGTTGGTGGGATACACACGTAGAAGGGATACAGTAATTGTGTCCACTTTCCCCTTGTACAGATTAGAGTGAAGGGTACTGGTTCATTGTGACAGTGTATGCCTGGAGAATTTAAGGGAAGTCTGGAGTACATAATGATGTAGGCAGGGTTTGTTTCTCCTCCTGAGTGTTTGGAAGTGCTGATGGTATTAGCCCATAATCCATGGGCTGTGTTTATTTGGTGGCTTGTTTTAGCACTTCTACTATTGTTGGGCCAAATAAGCCGTGGTTTAATTTTTTGTTATTATTTTCTGTTTTTGTTTTTCAAGGTAGGGTCTCACTCTAGCCCAAGCTGACCTGGAATTCACTATGTAGTCTCAGGCTGACCTTGAACTCACAGCCGTCCTCCTACCTCTGCCTCCCGAGTGCTGGGATTAAAGAAAGGTGTGTGCCTCTACACCTGCCTTTGTTCAATATTTATTTATTTTTTGACATAGGGTCTCACTGTAGCCAGACTGACTTGGAAATCACTTTGTAGCCCACACTGGCCTCAAAACTCATGTACCTCCTTTGCCATTTTCCCAGTACTGGGATTATAGGGCATGCATCACTATGCCCAGATGGGCTGTGGTTTTAAAGTTTCTTTTCATTTCATGGGTCATAGAAATTACTGGAATTCGAAAGCTTGATATAAGGATACCATACTCTGATACATAGAACTCAGACAAGGAAACTGACTCTAAAACATAGAGGTTTAAAAATAGATCAAGCTGGGGTGGTGGCGCACACCATTAATCCCAGCTCTCAGGAGGCAGAGGTAGGAGGATCGCCATGAGTTTGAGGCCACTCTGAGGCAGCATAGTGAATTCCAGGTCAGCCTGGGCTAGAGTGAAACCCTACCTCAAAAAAATACAAATTTAAAAATACATATGAGGTCATACTTTGGGAAGTGAATATTCAAGAACTGTTTACAGAGATTTAAAATAAGATTTAAGACTGAGCAGAGCTGAATTTCCATCCTTTATTGAGCCCCTGAGATGCTTGGACTTTGAACACAGCTTCTTTGTGATATAAGAACAGTTCTGGATGGAGCAGGTTTCTTTCTGGGTGAGGTAGGTTGTGCTCAGATTCAGCATTTCCAAAGGGCACATATCTTTTTTTTTTTCCCCCTTTCAAATTTGTTAGAGAGAGACAGAGAGAAATAAAGAAAATGGGTGCACCAAGGCCTCCAGTGTCTGCAAATGAACTCCAGACACATGCACCACTTTATGCGTCTGGCTTACATGGGTCCTGGGGAATCAGACCTTGGTCCTTTGGCTTTGCATAGCACTAAGCCATCTCCCCAGCCCTTGTTTGGTTTTTATAGGTAGGGTTTCTGTAGCCCAGGCTGACCTAGAATTCACTATGTAGTCTCAGGTTGGCCTTGAACTAACAGCAATTCTATCTTGTCCTCCCTCATGCTGAGGTTAAAGGCATTTGCCAACACACCCAGCACATATCCTTTTAATTTTTTTTTTTTTTTTTTTTTGGAAGCAGAGATAGAAGAGAGATGACAGAGAATGGATTCGCCAGAGTCTCTAGCTGTTACAAATGGACTCCAGATGAATGCATCACTTTGTGCATCTGGCTTTTTTATGTGGATATTGGCGAATTGAACTCTGGTAATTAGGCTTTGCAGGCAAGTGCAAAGGGCATGTTTCTAAGCACGGAAACCTTCATTCAGTATTCTTTCTTACCTTCTTGTTCCCAAACACCATGAGTGCTTGTGAGTTTGTTAATTTGTAACAAAGTCTCACACTGTAGCCCAAGCTGGCCTAGAACTTACTATGTTGCCCAGGCTGGTCATTTCTCCTGCCTCAGTCTCCAGAGTTCTGTAATTACAGATCCTGTAATCCCAGCAGCTTTTCATTTATTTATTTACTTACTTATTCATATATATGTGGGTTGGGGACAGGATTTCTTGCCAGTACAAATGAATGCCTATCTAGCATGGGTGGCTGGGGAATTTGAATATGGGCCAGCAGGCTTTGCAAGAAGGTACCTTTAGCCACCAAACCATCCTCCCATCCATGGTTTTAAAATTTTAATTTAATTTTTAGAATCATATCATCTACAAATAATGATGATTTGATCTCTCACTTTCCAATTTCATCCATTTTATGTGTGTCTCTTGCCTTATTCCTATGGCTAAGATTTCCAGTACTGTATTAAGTAAAAGTGGGGACAGTGGACACCTTTGTGTCCTTATTCCTGAATTTAATGGAAAAGCTTCAAGTTTTTCCCCATTTAGTATTATGTTGGCTGTAGGTTTGTCATAAATAGCTTTTATTGTGTTGAGATATGTTTCTTCTATTTCCAGTTTCTGTAGGACTTTTACCATGAAGGGATATTGGATTTTGTCAAATGCCTTTTCTGCATCTATTGAGATGATCATGTTATTTTTGTCCTTCAGTCCATTTATATAGTGTATTACAATTACCAATTTGTATATGTTGAACCATCCCTGCATTTCTGGAATAAAGCCTACTTGGTCATGGTGAATAATCTTTCTGATACATTCTTGTATTTTGTTTGCACATATATATATTTTGCATATATATATATTATTTATTGATTGATTGATTGTTCATTCTTATTTATTTGAGAGTGACAGAGAGAGAGATAGAGAATGGGGACCCCAGGGCCTCCAGCCACTGCAAACAAACTCCAGACGCGTGCGCCCCCTTGTGCATCTGGCTAACGTGGGTCCTGGGGAACCGAGCCTCGAACCGGTGTCCTTAGGCTTCACAGGCAAGCGCTTAACTACTAAGCCATCTCTCCAGCCATACATACATACATACATACATACATACATACATACATATATATATATTTTTTTTTGAGGTAGGGTCCCACTCTAGCTCAGGCTGACCTGGAATTCACTATAAAGTCTCAGGGTGGCCTCAAACTCACAGTGATCTTCCTACCTCTGCCTCCCGAGTGCTGGGATTAAAGGCGTGCACCACCATGCTTGGCTTATTTGCCAGTATTTTGCTTTCAGAATTTTTTCATCTATGTCCATGAGGGAGATTGGTCTGTGATTTTTATCTGTTCTGTCTTTGCCTGGTTTTGGTATTAGGGTGATGCTGGCATCATTGAAGGAGTTTAGTAGAATTCCTTCCTTTTATATTTCATGGAAAAGTTTGAGAAGCAGTGGTGTTAGTTCTTCCATGAAAGTTTGGTAAAATTCACCAGTGAAGCCATCTGGGCCTGGCCTTTTTTTTAGTTGGGAGACTTTTTATAACTGCTTGGATCTCTGTACTTGCTATAGGTCTACTTAAATAGTTTCTCACCTTGATTTATTTTTGGTAGGTCAAATGGATCAAGGAAATCATCCATTTTTTTCAGATTTTCAAACTTAGAAAAAATATATATATATATTGGTTTTTTCAATGTAGGGTCTAGCTCAGGCTGACCTGGAATTCACTCTGTAGTCTCAGGCTGGCCTCAAATTCATGGCAATCCTCCTACTATATAGTCTTAAAGTATGTCCTTATGATTTTCTGAATTTCTTTAATTTTTAACCCTTCTGTCTTTTGGTCAGATTTGCTAAGGGTTTATCAATCTTGTTTATCCTTGCAGAGAACCAACTCTTTGTTTCATTGATTCTTTGGATTATGTTTTTGGTTTCTATTTAACTAATTCCTGCCCTAATCTTTATTATTTCTTCCTGTCTACTGATTTTTGGTTTGCCTTGTTCTTCTTTTTCCAAAGCCTTAATGTGAAGCATTAAGTTGTTTACTTCTGAACTCTTCAATTTTTTTTTTTTTTTTTTAATTTTGGTTCTTCAAAGTAGGGTTTCACTCAAGCCCAGGCTAACCTAGAATTCACTGTGCAGTCTCAGGCTGGCCTCAAACTCAACAGTCCTACCTCTTTCTCCTGAGTACTGGGATTAAAGGCATGCGCTACCACACCTGGCTTCTAATTTCTTTTTTTTTTTTTTTGGTTTTTCGAGGCAGGGTCTCACTCTGGCTCAGGCTGACCTGGAATTCATTATGTAGTCTCAGGGTGGCCTAGAACTCACGTGATCCTCCTACCTCTGCCTCCCGAGTGCTGGGATTAAAGGCGTGCGCCACCACGTCCCGCTTTCTAATTTCTTAATATAGGCACTTAGAGCGATAAATTTACCTCTCAGGACTGCCTTCATTGTGACCCAGAGGTTTTGGTATGTTGTATTCATTTAATTCTATGAATTTATCGGTTTCCTTAATGACCCCATTCATCATTCAATCATGTACTGTTTAGTCTCCATGAATTTCTGTATGCTGTGTAGTTTTTCTTGTTGTTGATTTGTAGTTTAATCCCATTGTGGTCAGAGTAAAAGGGATTTTTTTCAATTTTCCTGTATTTGTTAAGATTTGCTTTGTGACCTAATATATGGTCTATTTTAGAGAACATTCCATGTGCTGCTGAGAATAATGCTTATTCTGCAGCATTTGAATGGAATGTTCTATAGATACCTGTTAGGTCCATTTGTTCCATGACATCAGTTAATCCAGATGTCTCTCTGTGTTATTTTTTTCCGGGATGACCTGTCACTTGATGAGAGTGGAGCATTGAAATTCCCCACTAAAATTGTGTTTGTTGTTATCTGTGACCTTAAGTCTAATACTGTTTGTTTGATGAAATTGGGAGCCCCCATGTTAGGTGCATATACGCTTAAAATTGCAATGTCCTCCTGTTGGAGTGTTCCCTTAATCAGTATAAAGTAACCTCCTTTATCTTTCCTCACTAATGTTTGTTTGAAGTCTGTCCTGTCAGATATTAGGATAGCAACCCCTGCTTGTTGCCTAGGCCTGTTTGCTTGAAATACCATTTTCCATCTTTTCATCCTAAGACTGTCCCTATCTTTTATTGAGAGATGAGTTTCCTGGAGGCAACAAACAGCAGGATCCTGCCGTTTTATTCAGTCTCCAAGCCTGTGTCTTTTGGTTGGGGCATTGAGGCCATTGATATTAAGAGCTATTATTGAAAGGTATGTGTTTATTCTTGCCATTCTTCTTGTTTTGTAGTGCTTCCTGTTTTCCTGTTACTCTCTTGTTTTAACTATTAAATCAGTATGGTTAATTTCTTCCTGTTTCCTCATGTGTGCTTTACTTTCTCTTCAGCATTAAGAATTCCTTCAAGTATTTTCTGTAGAGCTAGCTTAGTTGTCATAAATTCCTTTGGCCTGTTTTTGTTGTGGAATGTCCTTATTTCTCCTTCAGTTTGGATAGATAGCTTTGCAGGATAAAGTAATCATGGTTGACAGTTGTCATCTTTCAGAACTTGGAATATGTCATTCCAAGCCCTTCTGGCTTTTTTTTTTTTTTAAGATTTTTATTTATTTATTTATTTGAGAGAGGGAGAGAGGGTCACATGCCAGGGCCTCAGCTACTGCAAACAAACTGTAGATGCATGCGCCCCCCCCCCTTGTTCATCCGGCTTATGTGGGTCCTGGAGAATTGAACTGGGATCCTTTGGTTTTGCAGGCAGACACCTTAACCACTAAGCCATCTCTCCAGGCTTTTTAAAAATATTTTTACTTATGTATTTGCAGAGAGAGAAGAGATACAGACAGAGAGAATGGTTGTGCCAGGGCCTCCAGCTACTGCCAATGAACTCCAGATGCACACATTACTTTGTACATCTGGTTTTATGTACATCCTGGGGAATTGAAGTCAGGTTGGTAGGCTTTGCAGGCAAGTTCCTTAACTGTTAAGCCATATCTCCAGTCCCCCTTTTGGCTTTTAAAGTTTGTGTTGAAAAAAAAAAAAAAGTTGGTGTTGAGTAATCTGCTGTGATCCTGATGGGCTTGCTTTATAGGTGACTTGCTTTTTCTAACTACTTTCAATATATTTTCTTCAGTTTGCATGTCTAGTAGTTTAATTATAACATGGCTAACATAGGTTCTTTTCAGGTTTTGTCTGTTTGGTGTTCCAAAAGCTTCCTGTGTCTGCACTAGTGTTTCTTTCCCAATTTGGGGGAAATTTTTCATCTGTGATTTTGCTGAAAACTCCTACTTTGCCTTTGGATTGAAATTTTTCTTCTGGTATACCATAAGTTCTTATGTTTGATCTCTTGAAATTTCCATTCATACCTTCCTATCTTGTCTTTCTTTGTTGGACTGTAGATCTGCCAGCTGATCTTCCAGTTTAGATACTCTGTTCTTTCCCTCATCCATTCTACTGGTGAGACTTTCCACAGAGTTTTTTATTTGACTGACTGCATTTTTTTTTTAATTTTTATTAACATTTTTCATGATTATAAAATATATCCCATGGTAATTCCCTCCCTCCCCACCCCCACACTTTCCCGTTTGAAATTCCATTCTCCATCATATTACCTCCCCATTACAATCATTGTACTTACATGTATACAATATCAACCTATTAAGTATCCTCCTCCCTTCCTTTCTCCACCCTTTATGTCTCTTTTTCAACTTACTGGCCTCTGCTACTAAGTATTTTCATTCTCACGCAGAAGCCCAGTCATCTGTAGCTAGGATCCACATATGAGAGAGAACATGTGGCGCTTGGCTTTCTGGGCCTGGGTTACCTGACTTAGTATAATACTTTCCAGGTCCATCCATTTTTCTGCAAATTTCATAACTTCATTTTTCTTTACCGCTGAGTAGAACTCCATTGTATAAGTGTACCACATCTTCATTATCCACTCATCTGTTGAGGGACATCTAGGCTGGTTCCATTTCCCAGCTATTATAAATTGAGCAGCAATAAACATGGTTGAGAATGTACTTCTAAGGAAATGAGATGAGTCCTTTGGATATATGCCTAGGAGTGCTATAGCTGGGTCATATGGTAGATCAATCTCTAGCTGCTTTAGGAACCTCCACACTGTTTTCCACAATGGCTGGACCAGATTGCATTCCCACCAGCAGTGTAGAAGGGTTCCTTTTTTTCCACATCCCCGCCAACATTTATGATCATTTGTTTTCATGATGGTGACCAATCTGACAGGAGTGAGATGGAATCTCAATGTAGTTTTAATCTGCATTTCCCTGATGACTAGTGATGTAGAACATTTTTTTAGATGCTTATATGCCATTCGTATTTCTTCCTTTGAGAACTCTCTATTTAGCTCCATAGCCCATTTGTTGATTGGCTTGTTTGATTCCTTATTATTTAACTTTTTGAGTTCTTTGTATATCCTAGATATTAATCCTCTATCAGATATATAGCTGGCGAAGATTTTTTCCCATTCTGTAGGTTGCCTCTTTGCTTTTTTCACTGTGTCCTTTGCGGTGCAAAATCTTTGTAATTTCATTAGGTCCCAGTGGTTAATCTGTGGTTTTATTGCCTGAGCAATTGGGGTTGTATTCAGAAAGTCTTTGCCAAGACCAATATGTTGAAGGGTTTCCCCTACTTTTTCCTCTAGCAGTTTCAAAGTTTCCGATCTGATGTTAAGTTCTTTAATCCATTTGGACTTAATTCTTGTGCATGGTGAGAGAGAAGAATCTATTTTCATCCTTCTGCAGATATTTATCCAGTTCTCAAAACACCATTTGCTGAAGAGGCTGTCTCTTCTCCAATGAGTATTTTTGGCATTTTTATCGAATATCAGGTGGCTATAGCTACTTGGGCTTACATCTGGGTCCTCTATTCTGTTCCACTGATCTACATGTCTGTTTTTGTGCCAGTACCACACTGTTTTTGTTACTATGGCTCTGTAGTATAGGTTAAAATCAGGTATGGTGATACCACCAGCCTCTTTTTTATTGCTCAGTATTATTTTAGATTTTCGAGGTTTTTTGTGATTCCAAATGAATTTTTGGATTGTTTTTTCTATTTCCATGAAGAAAGCCTTTGGAATTTTGATAGGGATTGCATTAAATGTGTAGATTGCTTTAGGTAAGATTGACATTTTCACGATATTGATTCTTCCAATCCAGGAACAAGGGATGTTTCTCCACTTTCTAGTGTCTTCTGCAATTTCTCGCTTGAGTGTTTTAAAGTTCTCATTGTATAGATTCTTTACTTCCTTGGTTAGGTTTATTCCAAGGTATTTTATTTTTTTTGATGCAATTGTGAATGGGAGTGATTCTCTGATTTCATCCTCTGTGTGTTTGTTGTTAGCATATATGAAGGCTACTGATTTCTGTGTATTTATTTTGTATCCTGCTACATTGCTGTAGGTTTTGATCAGCTCTAACAGCTTGCTAGTAGAGTCTCTAGGGTCCTTTATGTATAGAATCATGTCATCTGCAAATAATGATAACTTGATTTCTTCCTTTCCAATTTGTATCCCTTTTATGTGTGTCTCTTGCCTTATTGCTATGGCTAAGACTTCCAAAACTATATTAAATAAAAGTGGGGACAGTGGACACCCTTGTCTTGTTCCTGATTTTAGTGGAAAAGCTTCCAGTTTTTCCCCATTTAGTAATATGTTGGCTGTAGGCTTGTCATAAATAGCTTTTATTCTATTGAGATATGTTCCTTCTATTCCCAGTCTCTGTAGGACTTTTATCATGAAGGGATGTTGGATTTTGTCAAATGCTTTCTCTTCATCTAATGAGATGATCATGTTATTTTTGTCCTTCAACCCGTTTATGTAATGTATTACATTTATAGATTTGCGTATGTTGAACCATCCCTGCATCTCTGGGATAAAGCCTACTTGGTCAGGGTGAATGATCTTTTTGATATACTCTTGTATTCTGTTTGCCAATATTTTGTTGAGAATTTTTGCATCTATGTTCATGAGGGAGATTGGTCTGTAATTTTCTTTTTTTGTTCTATCTTTGCCTGGTTTTGGTATCAGGGTGATGCTGGCCTCATAGAAGGAGTTTGGTAGAATTCCTTCTTTTTCTATTTCCTGGAAAAGCTTAAGAAGCAATGGTGTTAGCTCTTCCTTAAAGGTCTGGTAAAATTCAGCAGTGAATCCATCCGGGCCTGGGCTTTTTTTAGTTGGGAGATTATTGATAACTGTTCGGATCTCCATGTTTGTTATAGGTCTATTTAAGTGATTAATCTCATTTTGATTTAATTTAGGTAGGTCATATAGATCAAGGAAATCATCCATTTCTTTCAGATTTTCATACTTTGTGGAGTATATGCTTTTGTAGTATGTCCCTATGATTTTTTGAATTTCTCTGGAATCTGTTGTGATGTTGCCTTGTTCATCTCTGATTTTATTAATTCGTGTCTCTTCTCTCTTTCTTTTGGTCAGATTTGCTAAGGGTTTATCAATCTTGTGTATCCTTTCAAAGAACCAACTCTTTGTTTCATTAATTCTTTGGATTGTTCTTTTTGTTTCTATTTCATTAATTTCTGCCCTAATCTTTATTATTTCTTCCCATCTACTAATTTTTGGTTTGCCTTGTTCTTCTTTTTCCAAAGCTTTAAGGCAAAGCATTAGGTCGTTTACTTGCGACCTTTCTAATTTCTTAATATAGGCACTTAAGGCTATAAATTTACCTCTTAGAACTGCCTTCATTGTGTCCCAGAGATTTTGGTATGTTGTGTTCTCATTATCATTTGACTCTATAAATTTTTTGATTTCCTTTTTGATTTCTTCATTGACCCACTCATCATTTAGTAGTGTATTGTTTAGTTTCCATGATTTTGTGTATGCTCTATAGCCTTTCTTGCTACTGATTTGTAGTTTAATTCCATGGTGGTCAGATAGAATGCAAGGAATTATTTCAATTTTCCTGAATTTGTTAAGATTTGCTTTGTGACCTAATATATGGTCTATTTAAGAGAATGTTCCATGTGCTGCTGAAAAGAATGTATATTCTGCAGCCTTTGGATGAAATGTCCTGTATATATCTGTTAGGTCCATTCCTTCTATGACCTCATTTAGTCCAGATGCCTCTCTGTTTATTCTTTCCCTGGATGACCTGTCAAATAATGAGAGTGGGGTGTTAAAGTCACCCACCACCACTGTGTTTGGTGGTATCTGTGACCTTAGTTCTAATAGTGTTTGTTTGATGAATTTGGGAGCCCCCATGTTAGGTGCATATATGTTTAGGATTGTAATGTCCTCCTGTTGGAGTGTGCCCTTAATCAATATAAAGTGACCTTCCTTATCTTTCTTGACTAACGTCGGACTAAAGTCTACCCTGTCTGATATTAGGATAGCAACCCCTGCTTGTTTTCTAGGCCCATTTGCTTGAAACACCGTCTTCCAACCTTTCATCCTAAGATAATGTCTATCCTTTGTAGAAAGGTGAGTTTCTTGGAGACCACAAATTGTAGGATCCTGCTTTTTAACCCAGTCTGCAAATCTATGTCTTTTCGTTGGGGCTTTGAGACCGTTGATATTAAGAGATATTATTGAAAGGTGTGTATTTATGTTTGCCTTTTTTTTGTGTGTGTGTGTGTTACTGGTTCTACCTGTGCTCTCTTCTGTTAACTGGTATTTGAGTATAGCTTGTTTTTTCTAGGTTCCTTATATGTGTGCTTTTCCTTTTGTTCAGCATGGAGGATTCTATCAAGTATTTTCTGTAGAGCTGGTTTTGTCTTCAAATACTCCTTTAACCTGCTTTTGTCATGGAATGTCTTTATTTCTCCATCTGTTTGAATGGATAACTTTGCAGGATAAAGTAACCTTGGTTGACAGCTGTTATCTTTCAGAACTTGGAATATATCACTCCAAGCCCTTCTGGCTTTAAAAGTTTGTGTTGAATAATCTGCTGTAATCCTGATGGGCTTGCTTTTGTAGGTAACTTGATTTTTCTCTCTAACTGCTTTCAATATTTTTTCTTTGGTGTGTGTGTTTGGAAGTTTGATTATAATATGGCGAGGAGAGGTTCTTTCTGGGTTTTGTCTGGCTGGGGTTCTAAAGGCTTCCTGTATCTGTATTGGCACCTCTTCCCCAATTTGGGGGAAATTTTCCTCTATGATTTTGTTGAAGATGCCTACTATGCCTCTGGAGTGGAATTCTTCTCCTTCTACTATGCCCTGAATTCTTATATTTGATCTTTTCATAGTGTCCCGAATATCTTGAAATTCCCACTCATACTTTTCTATAAGTTTGTCTTTCTCTTTGTTGGACTGCATTAGGTCTGCCACCTGGTCTTCTAGCTTAGATATTCTGTCCTCTCCTTCATCCATTCTACTGGTGAGATTTTCTACAGAGTTTTTTATTTCATTAACTGTGTTCTTCATTGCTAGTAATTCTGACTGGTTTTTCTTTATTATTTCTATTTCCCTATTTATGTCTTGTATTGCCTTCTTTATTTCATTAAATTGGTGTCCTGCCTCTTCTTTGATTCCTTTGATTTCCTCTTTGATTTCTTCTTTGATTGTTTTCATGTGTTCTTTGACCTCTTTGAACATATTTATAATTATTCTTTTGAACTCTTTCTCAGGCATTTCCTCTAACTCTTTCTTTCTGGAGGACATTTCTGATGCATTAATACTTTTAGGTGGATTTATATCATCTTGCTTTTTAGTGTTTCTTGTGTTATAATGTATATATTTTTGCATCTTGGATTAATGTAATGCTTGGATTTTCTAGCTAGCTGTGTATTCTTAGCTGTATCAATTGATTTGATGTAATATATTTTCAGGGTAGGACCTTAAGGTATTAGGTGTGGCTCTTAAGACTCTCAGAGTATCTACAAAGATATTCTTAGGGGTTGAGTTTCCCTGCTATAGGAGTATTCATGCAGGCTGAGTGGATTAAATACAGGTAGATTCTAAAATTTAACTAAACTCTGTACACATTCAATCAAAAACAGCCCCGAGTATGTATGCAAGAGTAGTTATTATAATGACCAGATCTTCTATCAACAAAGAGGTTTAGATTTCTGGTCTGTTGAGGGATCCAAGTGAGCTTGTGACCAAGTGAGACCCTTCCCTGGTGCAATCCCAGTTACCTTGGGTGATTTTGGTCTCAGTCAAGTTGCTGCCTGGGTCGTCGGGCTGCTGTTCTGATTTCTGGAGCTGGGCACTTGCTTTTCCTACGGGGCAAACCGAGCCGCTGCTGCTGCCTCTGCTGCTGCCATAGCTGCCACCACCGGAGCCACCACCGCTGCTGAAGCTGCCGCTGCCGTGACCACCGCTGCTGCTCCCCCCGAAGCCGCTGCTGCGGGATCTGCCGCCGCTGCCGCTCCTGGGTCCGCTGCTGCTGGGGCCGCTGGTACCGGTGCTGGAGCCGCTGAAGTTGCTGTCGAACTCTGCTCCTGCTTGGGTCCCGCTGTCAGCCCAAGTTGGCGTGGCCAGGTCCCGGGCCGCTGCTGTGTTCGCTGGAGCTGGGCTCAGGCGGTGGAGGAGGGGAGGGAGCCGCGGCTCCTCCGGTTCTCTCGCTGCTCCACGTGTTGTTCTACCTCGCGGTCTTCTCCTCTGCTGCTCGCTGCCGCTCTCCCCTCACGTTTCCCGAGTTGCGGAGTGCGCGGTGTGAGGGGAAAATCCCGCACCTGGCTTTTCCTGCGGCTCGAGCCGAGAGACTGGCGGCTTTCTGCTGCGCTGCGGCTGCGGCGGTTGCCCGAGCTGCCGGAGCCGCTGGAGCCGCTTTTCCTGCCTGTGCGGACTCTGGATGCTCTATAACTCTTCTACTTCTCTGCTGCCGCCTCAATTTCCTATACACCTCACTTTTTAGTAAAAGTGTGTATTTTGCTGAGTTTTTTTGGTCTTTTTCCCCCCAGGCTGCTTTGGCGTGGTACCTACGCCGCCATCTTAACCGGAAGTCTCGACTGACTGCATTTTTCAGTGCTAGTATTTCTGCCCATTTCCTCCCCCCTTTGGTATTTCTTTTTTTGTTTTGTTTTGTTTTGTTGTTTTTTGTTCTCTTCAGTATTTCTGTTTCCTTACTCATGTCTTGTAATGACCTCCGTGTTTCATTAAGCTGGTTTTCCTGTGTTCTCTTGGAATTCCTTCAGGAGTTTGTTTTCTTCTTAAATACTTTTTTTTCTTCTTTGATTCCTTTGGTTTCTTTCAGTATAGATAAAATCATTTTTTTTTAAAAAAATCTTTGTCAGGCAAAGTATTGTCTTGATTCTTTGTATCTCTTGTATTATAATATAGCGATTTTGCATCCTTAGTTGATTTGATACTTGGGTTTTCTAATTGTCTGTGGTGCTTTTGTAAGACCCCCGGAATGAGGACCCCACACTCTGCCTGGAAATGGCGACACCCCAAATCACTCACGAGAAACGGTCTTGATGCAAACAGCAAGAGAGTTTTTATTCCAAGCGCGCTGGGTCCCACAGTTGTACACCGCACAGGGGTAGAGGACTGCAGAGCCCTGAATGCAGGAACGGGACAGTTTTTATAGGGTTTCTAACAAAGCCTGTGCATTAGACCAATCATTTTTTTAACATCAGGAGCCCGTGGGGTGCGAGCCAGTCAGTTTGTGCCACTCCATAGTTTCTAAGCCAATTAGTTTAATTTGTTCAAGCCCCTCATGGACCAGTCAGTCTCTTATGACCTTGGTGGTCAGCATTTGCGCAGGTCCTTGGGTGGGAGTAGCAGAGTGTGGTATCAGTCTCCTATGACCTTGGTGGTCTGAGGCAGGCTGCTACGGCTTATGGTGCGGGCTACTAAGGCTTACGGTGCAGGCTATTAGGGCTTATGGTGCAGGCTATTTACAGAAACCAAATAAGTGGTTCACTTTATTATTCATTTCCCATCCTTGAGGGCTATCTCATGCCCTTTTTACCTAGTTTTATATTAGGAGCGGGCTCTGATATAATGAGAATAGGGATTCTTTACTTGCTTCCAACAGAGAGTAAAGCTTGGAGTTTGAGGTATGCAGGGGCCCACTTAAGCTCCCTTTGGAGTGTGATAGTATTTCTGGGCTTCTGAATTCTTGGGCCTTTCACTTTTAGATTTGGAAATCCAACTTTATGTACCTTCTGAGTAGGAGCTTATGGTGCCAAGTGTAGCTCTTGTTCTGCAACCCAACTGCATAAGTAATCCTAGGTGTTGAGTTTGCCTGCATTCAAGTATTCTGCTGAGATGGGTGGAGCAATTTACTGGCAAGATTCTAAAATTCACCTGAGCAATATACACATTCAATAAAAACCAGCACAGAGTATGTAAGTATGGGTATTTAAACAAACAGATAACCTTATTAAGCCACAAATCCTATGGGAGTGTGTTGCTTTACACCCTTAATCCTGTCAGCTGGAAGATTGAGGTTTATATTCTGAAATGGGTTCCAGGTCAGGCTGAGTCTGAATTAGATCCTGCCCCGAATAATAACAGAAGAAAAAGACAAAAGCCCTATAAATATGAAAGCATCAAAGGCAACAATAGTCAACCCCAAATATAGCTTAATTGAGAATGATAAAGCCAACTAAGAATATATAACCCATACCCTGCCCTGACATGGAAAGAGAGATTAGACTTCCAATGTAGGCATATGTACCTGCTTTTTTGTCAGTGGGCCTTGTTATCTTTTGGGGTGGCTTCCAATGTCACCAATGCTGAGTGCCTACCTTGTTCCCTCTGTGTTGTGCTGTGCATCTGGTGTTCTGATCAGCCATGCTGGATGCCCTGCTACTGGGTCCTGAACGAGTTCTCTAAAGATTTGTGGTTTTGATGGTTGGGGGATGGGAGAGTGCAGGAAGCCTGTACTGGAATGTTCAGCTGGTCTCATTTGTATCCCCTTTAAGCTGGTCTCTGCAGTCTCTCCTTAAAGTTTCTAGACTTTGCAAGGAGGCTGATGAGGTTGGAAAATCCCCTTATTTGATCTCTGCTCCTGCAGCTTGGCGGTGCTGTGCCTGGTGGGCATGTGGGTCTTCGGGGATCGGGCCACAAGCACCTTGGCAGGATCATAGCTGGTTTCCTCCTTTCTGGTAGATCTTGGTCTCTCCTGCTTCTCCCCTATGGCTGTTAAAAACCTATAAAGCTTTATTTTTTTTTTTTAATCTTCCCACTGTCACTTTATTTCTTACACTTGTTAAGTATAAAAATTACAGGTATTAGAAAAAAGCTATGACATTAAAATAAAAGAGACCAGGGAGTGGTGGTACATGACATTAACCATAGCACTTGGGAGCAGAGGTAGGATTGCCATGAGTTTGAGGCTACCCTGAGACTACATAATGAATTCCAAGTCAGCCTGAGTTAGAGTGAGACCCTACTTTGAAAAACCAAACAAATGAAATAAAATAAAAAGAGAAATTGAATGACAGGGAGAGGGCATATGATGCAGAGTGGAGTTGTGAAGGGGAAAGTGGGTGGGATTATAGTTAATTTTTTATAATTATGGAAGTTATCAATAATAAAAAAATTAAAAACATAAAATAGAAGGTTCTGAGGTGTTGGAGATATGGCTTCACTGGTAAGGCACTTGCCTGTGAAGCCTAAGGACCCAGGTTTGATTTGCCAGTACCCATATAAACCATATGCACAAAGTGGTGCATGGATCTGGAGTTCATTTGCAGTGGCTAGAGGGCCTGGCATGCCCATTATCTTTCTTTCTCAAAAAAAGTTATATATATATATGTATGTATGTATGTATATATGTATGTATATATATATATATATTTGTTAAAATGCTGGGCATACTGGTAAACTACACAGATAAGAGGGTCTCTGAGAGTTCGAGGCCAGCATGCAACTATACAGTGAGTTCCAAATCAGCCTGGGTTAAAGTGAGACCCTACCTTGAAAAATGAAACCTACAGGTAGCCACTGTTTTAGGCTGAGCCCCAAAAGACCAGGCTGATAGTCAAACTAGAGTCACTCAGAGGAAAAATCCAACAGAATTTTTTCTCCCTTGGGAAATTTTTTTTCCTTTTTTTTCTCAATTTTTATTAACATTTTCCATGATTATAAAAAATATCCCATGGTAATACCCTCCCTCCTCCCACTTTCCCCTTTGAAATTCCATTCTCCATCATATCCTCTCCCCATCTCAATCAGTCTCTCTTTTATTTTGATGTCATGATCTTTTCCTCCTTTTATGATGGTCTTGTGTAGGTAGTGTCAGGCACTATGAGGTCATGGATATCCAGGCCATTTTAAGTCTGGAGGGAGCATGTTATAAGGAGTCCTACCCTTCCTTTGGCTCTTACATTCTTTTTGCCACCTCTTCCACAATAGACCCTGAGCCTTGGAAGGTG
Organism: Jaculus jaculus; assembly: GCF_020740685.1. NCBI lineage: Eukaryota > Metazoa > Chordata > Mammalia > Rodentia > Dipodidae > Jaculus > Jaculus jaculus. Next base: position 58,979,715 of record NC_059103.1, on the reverse strand, counting down.
TGATCGAGATACTTAGTACTCCAGTCACTTCTCTCCAGCACTGTGATACCTTCTGAGTCATCCCAAGGTCACTGCCATCTGAAAAGAGAAGATTCTCTACCCAAAGTGAGAGTAGCATTAATATAAGGGTATGAATATTAAGAGAAGTGCTTACTGGACAGTTTGATAAGCATAGTATATACATCTATCTAGACATCAGCAGATGTTACACCCCTAGGGCTCATGACTATCTCTGTTTTTTTTCTTTTTTTTTATGATTTTTTTAATTTATTTTTATTTATTTGAGAGTGACAGAGAGAGAGAATGGGCACACCAGGGCCTTGTGCATCTGGCTTACGTGGGTCCTGGGGAATTGAGCCTCGAATCAGGGTCCTTAGGCTTCACAGGCAAGCGCTTAACCACCAAGCCATCTCTCCAGCCCTGTTTTAAATTTTCAGTATCAGGGATGTATTCCCTCCCATGGAGCGGGCCTCCAGTCCAATTGGAGGGCAGTTGGTTTCTACCATGACAGATGTGCCACTATTGCACCCGTTGGCTCATTTGTCCTAGCTGGCTAATTATAAGGCTTGCAGTGTCCACTGTTGAGTATCTTCACTGGTGTTATCTTTTTCTCCCATTGAACTACATATAGAATGGCTTCTTCCAGCTTTTTGTCAGCTGGTCTACATGGAGGAGGTTATCAGCTCAGTTCCAGCAAGGGTTCTCAGTGGCCTTGCAGCCCAAGTATGTAAAGTCCTCAGCAATAGGGTCTTACCATCTATTCCTGGTGGGAAACCAAGGGCCTCGGCAATGACCTATAATGTTTTGGGGGGCTCAGGGACCTCCCTGGCCAACAACTCACTGGAGGTATCCCATCCCTGGCGCTGAAAATTTTCTAGCAACAAACTACGGCTCCTGAATGTTCCAAAAAAGTAGGTTTCCATTTATTTATATCCTCTTAGATTTTGACTAGCCAGCCCTCCTTCCACCTTTCCTTTACTCAATCTCTTCCCCTGACCCCACTTGGGCCTTTTTACCCCCATTAATCTATTCTTCTACTTACATATATACAATACCATCCTATTAAATACTCCCCACCTTACTTTCTCTTCCCTTTGCTACTGAGTTTTCTTCCTATTCACACAGAAGCCCAGTAATCTGTAGCTAGGATCCACATATGAGAGAGAACATGCAACGCTTGGCTTTCTGGGCCTGGGTTATCTCACTTAGTACAATCCTTTTCAGATCCATCTATTCTAAAAATACCTCTGACTACAACTCCATTGTATAAATGCACCATATCTTCATTGTTCACTCATCAGTTGAGGGACATCTAGGCTGGCTTTATTTCCCAGCTATTGTGAATTGAGTGGCAATAAACGTGATTGAACAAGTATCTCTAAGGTAATGAATGAGATGAGTCCTTAGGATATATGCCTAGGAATGCTATAGCTGTGTCATTGGTAGATCTATTTTTAGATGTCTCAGGAACCTCCACAATGATTTCCACAATGGCTTCACCAGATTGCATTCCCACCAACAGTGTAGAAGGTTTCTTCTTTTTCCACATCCTCACCAGTATTTATGGTCATTTGTTTTCATGATGGTAGCCAATCTGACAGGAGTAAGGTGATTTTACCTTTGCTCTCTTGTGCTAACTAATATTTGATTATTGTTTGGTTTTTCCAGGTTCCTTATATGTGTGCTTTTCTTTCTCTTCAGCTCTGAGATTCTTTCAAGTTTTTTCTGTAGAGCTGGTTTTGTCTTCAAACATACCTTTAGCCTGCTTTTGTTGTGGAATGTCATTATTTCTCCGTCTATTTGAATGGATAGCTTTGCAGTATAAAGTAACCTTGGCTGACAGTTGTTATGTTTCAGAAGTTGGAATACATAACTCCAAGTCCTACTGGCCTTGAAAGTTTGTGTTGAGTAATCTGCTGTGATCGTGATGGGCTTGCCTTTGTAGGTAACTTGATTTTTCTCTTTAACTGCTTTCAGTATTTTTTTCTTTGGTTTTTGTGTTTGGCAGTTTAATTACAATATGGCAAAGAAAGGTTCTTTCCAGGTTTTTGTCTGGTGGTGGTTCTATATGATTCCTGTGTCTGCATTGGCACCTCTTTCCCCATTTTGTGGAAGTTTTCTTTTATGATTTTGTTGAAAACACCTGCTATGCCTTTGGAGTGAAATTCTTCTCCTCCTTCTATACCCTGAATTCTTATATATTTTTTTCTATTTTAAATTTTTTAGTTTATTTTTATTTATTTGAAAGTGACAGAGAGAGCAAGAGGCAGAGAGAGAGAGAGAGAGAGAGAGAGAGAGAGATTGAGAGAGAGAGAGAGGGTGCGCCAGGGCCTCCAGCCACTGCAAACGAACTCAAGACATGTGCTCCCTCTTGTGCATCTGGCTAACGTGGGTCCTGAGGAATCGAGCCTCGAACTGAGGTCCTTAGGCTTCACAGGCAAGCGCTTAACAAGGTTTCATGCACTGAATTCTTGTATTTGATCTTTTCATAGTGTTCTGAATATCTTGAAATTCCCATTCGTACTTTCCTTTTAGTTTGTCTTTCTCTTTGTTAGACTGTATTAGATTTGCCATCTGGTTTTCTAGTCTTCTAGTCCTATCCTTCATCCATTCTACTGGTGAGATTTTCTACAGAGCTTTTTATTTCATTGACTGTGTTCTTCATTGCTAGGAATACTGACTGGTTTTTATTTATTATGTCATTCTCACTCGAGGTCATTTCTAATGCATTAATACTTTTTGGTGGATTTATATTGTCTTGATTTTTGGTGTTTCTTTTATAATGTATATATTTTTGCACCTTGGATTAATTTAATGCTTGGATTTTCTAGCTGCAGTATTATTAGTTGTATCAGTCAATCTGATGTTATATATCTTCAGGGTAGGAGCTTAGGGTGCCATGTGTAGTTCTCAGTACTCTCAAAATATCTACAAAAGTAACCCTAGGTGTTGGGTTTGCCTGCTATGAGAGTATTCAAGTAGGCTGAGTGGAACAAAATACAGGCAGATTTTAAAATTTAACTATACAATGTACATATTCAATGGAAAACAGCAGAGTATTTATGCAAGAGTAGGTATTATGGCAACCAGATCCTCTAACAAACTCACTGTCCCTTAGGGTTTGTGGTGTTCCATACCCTTAATCCTGTCAACAAGGAGGTTTCTGGTCTGTAGAGGGTTCCAAGTCAGCTTGTGACATAGTGAGAACCTTCTCTAATGTACAACAGAAGAGGAAACAAAGCCACTATAAATCAAAAAGCAACAAATAACAAGCCCAAAATATAGCTTATTTAAGAATGGCAAATCCTACCATCTATCAGATTTAACATATAATTTATCCTGATATGGAAGGTGCAATTAGCACTTTGGTTCAGGCCTGTATACTAGGCTTATTTGGCGGGTACTGACCTGGTGTAATCCCAGTTACCTTTTGGGATGGATTTGGTCTCAGTTATGCTGTGCTCCTGCTTGGGTCCCTCTTTGGTGCACTGTGGGTTCAAGGAGGCTGGCTGGGTTGTTGGATTGCTGCTCTGGTCATGGTGCTGGATGCTGTGAGCTCCCTTTCCCTGGTCTCTGGTGCTTGCTGGCACTTGTGCTGGTTGTGGGGAAGGGGAGGCTGTGGATGGTGGGTCTAGTTCTCCCACTGGTCCACGTGATCCTCTGCTCCTCCATTGTTTGCTGTGGTTCTCCACGTTTCTTGAATTTGTGAAGAACTCCGATGTGAGTGGAAAATCCCCTCAACCTGGCTATTCCTGCAGCTCAAGCTGAACCTTGCAGCTGTGGCCTTGTGGACCTGGTGCCACTGCTGCTAGAGTGCTTCTGCCTGCCTCTGTGGGCTCTGGATCTCTCCTACTTCTTTGCTTCTATTGGCAATTTCTTATACACCTCATTTGTTAGTAGAAGAATGTATTTTGCTGTTTTTTTTTTTTTTTGTTTGTTTGTTTTTTGGCTTTTTCTCTCCTAGGCTGCTTTGGTGTGGTTCCTATACTGCCATCTTAACCGGAAGTCCCAGCTTCACTGGAAGAAAAGTGTATTTTGCTGTGGTTTTACTTAAATCCCTCCATCAGCTTGTTTGGCATGACTACTATGCAGCCATCTTACCTGGAAGTCCCTCTTGTTTTTCTTTTTAAAGAATATTTTATATAAACATTTGCAGGAAGAGAGGAAGGAGGGGAGAGGGAATGGGCATGCCAAGGCCTCCAGTCACTGCAAACACCAGATGTATGTGACACTTTGTGCATTTGGCTTTACATGGGTACTGGGGAACCAAACCTGGATCCCTAGGCTTTGCAGGCAAATGCCTTAACCATTGAGCAATTTCTTCAGCCCTTTCCTTTTAATTTTATTTATTTATTTGCTTGTGTGTGTAGGCATGCCAGGATCTCTTGCTGTTGGAAGTACGTGCCTATCTGGCTTTACATGGTTGGCTTGGGAATTGAACCTAGGCTGGCATGCTTTGCAAGCAAGCACCTGTATTGGTTTGTCCCATGGTTTGACTCTGTCTTTCAGTCCAGGAAAACTCCGGTATGCTTGAGAAGATCAGCAAGAGACCCCGGGAGCCTGTGGATGAAGGTGAAGAAAGTGTGGAGCCCTGGGCAAAGCACATGAGACAGACCACAGAGGCAGCTCCTGTAGTGAGCAAGGACACATTTTCTTATATGGGTATGTCTGGTTTAGGTTTAATTTTTTTTTTTTCAAGGTAGTGTCTCCCTCTAGTCCAGGCTGACCTGTAATTCACTATGTAGTCTCAAGGCAGCCTCAGATTCACAGCTGTCCTCCTGCCTCTACCTCCTGAGTGCTGGGATTAAAGGTGTGCATCGTCATGCCCAGACAGGTTTAAAAATTTTGTTTTTAGGTTTAAAACTTTAAATGTAATAATTATGAAAATATATCACTATAAAAACTTACCCTGCTTTCAAAATGGGAGGGTTTTCAGAGCTTTATTCTTTTCTGAAAAGGTTCTCTAGAACCCCTAGCTTCTCGTTTTGGTGTAATGCTAAGGATTGAAACTAGGGCCTTACCTATGCTAGGTATGCTAGACAAGTACTCTACCACTTCTACCACTAGTTATATTCCCAGCCTTCTTTTTCCTTTTATTTTGAGGCAGGATCTCACTGAGTTGCCTATGCTGGCCTTGAATATACTCAGAAGCCCAGGCAGGCTATGAACTTGTAATACTTCAGCCTCAGCCTTCTATCCTTCATCCTTAGCTACTGGGTCTGAGAGTGGTCTGTGTCCTTCTTTCCCAGCTTGATCCATACAGTTCCCATGTTGTTCAAACCCCATCTGGAAGGAGGGTGGCAGAGGTAGACCCACTGTACCAGAGACATATGTGCTGAGAGGATTTGAGGAGATTGTCGGCAGCCTTAGCCTTTGGGCGGTGGGAGGAGGGAATAAGCATCAAGCTAAGCACTGCCTTCTCATAAAGGACAACTTTCTGAGAGTGCATGTGATTCCAGCACAAAGAATGTTTAATTGTCCTGTGACCCCTTTACTATGGAATAATAGCAGGTCTCACTGTGGCAGGTTTTGTCCTTAGAAAGTAATCACCTTCACCTTTTAACTTGCCTGGCACATGAGACCAGCAAAAAATGGTCTCATATAAGGAATTCACATTGTCTTAGACATTAAACTATGGCATTGCAAAGTTCCCTCAGTTTGAGTGGTAACTCGGCCATGGTAACTGTTGAGTGACTTTCAGTTTTTATCAGAGTCAGTCCAGGCTCACTGTTTTCTCTCTCTCACAGGTGAATCGGTGGTTGTCTACACAGATGGCTGCTGTTCCAGTAATGGGCGAAGGCGTGCTCGAGCTGGAATTGGTGTTTACTGGGGGCCAGGCCACCCTTTGTGAGTCAAAAATATAAGCTGACTGTGTAGCTCAATTGTTTATTGGTGGATTCTTTGGGAAATCTGCCAGATGAATGACACTGGCCTTGAGAGCAGAAGCAACTTTGATTTTTCTGCTACTAGACATCTAGGTACTTGACTTTGCCAAACACGAAGCCTCTGCATTATCCCCAAGCCCTAGCTCCTGGGAGGCTCTGTCTCCCTGTCTCTTAGTGTAGGAGATAAGAGGCATGTGGGCTCTAGGAACCTGTTTGGAAGGGGATGCTGGGTGAGGCAGCAGCTCAGACTATCTCATCATAGGTCTCTTCTGAAGATGTGTGACCCAGAAGTATGTCAGAAAGCGTAGTCAGGTGATTGTTCAGATATACTTCACCTCTGAAGGTGTAGCAGACAGCCCTGTGGCTAACTTTAAAGTTGGGATTTGAGCTCTGTGAGGATTGTATAAGGCAGTTTTGATGTTCATCTTCAGTATTTATACATGTGCTAAATAAATGTCTCCAGGCACAGTTAATATAAATTGTTCCCTAGTGAATTACTATTTTTTGCTTTCCAAATATCTTTGTTTTTTTCATTAAAAAAGATTTTGTTGATGGGGCTGGAGAGATGGCTTAGCGGTTAAGCCCTTGTCTGTGAAGCCAAAGGACCCTGGCTAAAGGATCGATTACTCAGGACCCACGCAACCCAGATGCACAAGGGGGAACCTGCATCTGGAGTTTGTTTGCAGTGACTGGAGGCCCTGGCACTCCCATTCTCTATCTGCCTCTTTCTCTCTGTCTGTTGCTCTTAAATAAATAAAAATAAACAACAAATTTTTTAACAAGTCTTGTTGGGTGAGGATGTGCATGCCTTTAATCCTAGCTGAGATAAGAGGAGCTCTGGGGGTTCAAGGCCAGTCTCAAGCTACAGAATGAGTTCCAGGTCAGCCTGAACTAGAGTGAGGCCCTACCCAAAAACAAATGAACAAAAAAATTGTAAATTTTGCTGGGCGTGGTGGTGCACGCCTTTAATCCCAGCACTCGGGAGGCAGAGGTAGGAGGATCACCGAGAGTTCAAGACCACTCTGTGACTCCACAGTGAATTCCAGGTCAGCCTGAGCCAGAGTGAGACCCTACTTCGAAAAAAAAAAAAAATTGTAAATCTTAGGTGTATTGTTTAGAGACAGACTTTCATGTAGCATAGCCTGGCCATGAATTCCTGATCCTCCTGCCTTGGCCTCCTCAGTGCTAGGATTATAGATGTTTATCACCATGCCTTTCTCCTCTTCCTCTTCTCCCTTCCTCCCTCAGTCCCTTGTGTATGTTAGAGAGGGTCTCTCCCACTGAGCTACACCCCCAGCCCTGGTTTGGTCTTTGCTGCTTTGTGTTTAAGCCTGAACGCTAGTTTGTAATCCAGTGAGAGAAATCACTTTGAGAATTAGCTTTATATAAGTTTTTCTTTTGTACTTCTCTGAAATAGAAACCTAGGCATTAGACTTCCTGGACGACAGACAAACCAGAGAGCAGAGATCCATGTAAGTGACCAGAGAAATGTGTTTGTCCTTCCTTGGTGTTGACTGTGAGCATGTCAACTTTGTCTCCTCTTGTTTTACTGTCTCTGTATAGAAAGTATTCAAAGCCCACAAGAAACTCAGGGATAGTAACAGTTCTGGAAGATAGTAATTTTCTAGAAATAGTCAAAAACTTATTTCAAGTAGGCACTAACAGGAGAATTAAATGTTTAGCATTACTTCACATAGAGAATATAATCATGGTATGTCCACAAAAAGAAGCGTTTCAGTTTTGAAATCATCTTGATCATCAGTGATATAGAAAGTTGAGTATTTTCCACATAGCATGACCATGGACTTGTTTTTTTTCAAGGCAGCCTGCAAAGCCATTGAACAAGCAAAGGCTCAGAACATCAGCAAGCTGGTGCTATACACAGACAGCATGTTCACCATCAATGGTGAGCTTTCGTGTCCCATTTAGTCTATTTTCCCAATCACTGTGAATGGAAGTAGGCTTTCTTTCCTGATAGGAGATAGCGTAACACAACAGGACACAGATGGTAGTAGGGATGACATTGGGTTTGTCAGGTTTAGAGGAAAGAGGGAGGTTGGGGTCCAGGTCTGCTTGTCCTCAAGTAGATGTGGCCTGGTTCTTGTGGCATCCAAGACTGATTCATCCTTGTATAACTTAGTATCCCAGCATGCTGGCTTTTGGGGTTAGGGATAGTATGCATAGGAACACGTGGGGATGCTTAAGAAGCTGCGGGAGATTTCTTAGAGGATGTGACATTGTAAGCTTAGAGCCAGCCACAGGTTGGATACAGCTAGCAACAAGAGGAGAGATAGGCTACTTCAGGCATGAGCTAAAGGCCTAAGCAGCTGAAGCTAACTAAGGAAGGGAAGTGTCTGGGCTGCAACTGGAACCCAGGAAGAGCCATGTGAGTAGAGAGTGCTGGGAGCCTTCTGCATGGATGAGCCTGAGAGTGCATTCTCCTAGGGATAACTAACTGGGTTCAAGGCTGGAAGAAGAATGGGTGGAGAACAAGTGCTGGGAAAGATGTGATCAACAAGGAGGACTTCATGGAGCTGGATGAGCTCACCCAGGGCATGGATATTCAGTGGGTAAGTCGTGTATATACATCATATGGCTACAGTGATGAGAGTGTCTAAATGAATTAAGAATGGCTTACAGAAAGGACATAAGCAATGTAGGTTAAAGTGACAGCTTCCATTACACTAATAACATAATGTACATCAAAAGTGTTTGACTCTTAGGGTCATCTTGAGTGGTGCTTTTTAAAACAATTTTTTAATTTATTTATTACCAACTTCCATAATTATAAAAAATACCCCATGATGACACCCTCCCTCTCCACACTTACCCCTTTGAAACTCCACTCTCCATCATACCCCCTCCCTATCTCAATCAGTCTCTCTTTTACTTTTGATGTCTTGATCTTTTCTTCCTCTTATGATGGTCTTATGCAAGTAGTATCAGGCATTGTGAGGCCATGAATATCCAGGACATTTTGTGTCTGGAGGGAGCATGTTGTATGGAGTCCTGCCCTTCCTTTGGCTCTTACATTCTTTCCGCCACTTCTTCCACATTAGACCCTGAGCCTTGGAAGGTGTGATACAGATATTGCATTATTGAGCACTGCGGTCATTTCTTTCCATCACCATGATACCTTCTAAGTCATCCCAAGGTCACTGCCATCTGAAAAGAGAAGATTCTCTACCAAAAGTGAGAGTAGCATTAATATAAGGGTATGAACATTAACAGAAGTGTTTACTGGGCAGTTTGATAAGCATAGTATATACATTTGGCCAGAAAACAGCAGATGTTACACCCCTAGGGCTCATGACTACCCCTGTTTTAGGTTTTCAGTATCATGGATATATTCCCTTCCCATGGAGCAGGCCTCCAGTCCAATTAGAGGGCAGTTGGTTTCCCCCATAACAGATTGCACCCGTTGGCTCATTTAGCCTGGCTGGCCAATTATAAGGCTTGCAGTGTCCACTGATGAGTATCTTCACTGGTGATTTCTCTTTCTCCCATTGAACTACATGCAGAATGGCTTCTTCCAGCTTTCTGTCAGCTGGCCTACATGAAGGAAGTTATCAGCTCAGATCCAGCAAGATTTTGAATGGTGCTCTTTTAACCAGAGTATTTCTGGATGTAAGATTCACTGATGTTTGACTTGAGGGCTTCTTTGCATCCTTACGTTTGGTTAGTTGAGCAGAGTAATGCCTGGCCCAGGCATACCTTGTCATTATGAAGTGAAGAGGAAGTTGGCCTCTTCTGTGGAATTAGCCAAAGTTGCAAATAAAATTAAAAGAACCTTTAACCCTAGTACTTGGGAGGATCACTGTGAATTTGAGGCCAGCCTGGGATTACAGACTGAACTCCAAATCAGCCCCAGCTAGAGTGAGACCTTGCCTCCAAAAAGAAAAAAGAAAAGAAAAAAGTAGGGTGGCTATTTTTAGTTTTCCAAAATGAGTGCTTTAAAAAAAAAAATTATTTATTTGAGAGAGTGAGAGAGAAGTAGGCAGATAGATGGGTTGGGGATGGGGGAGAAAGAATGTGCATGCCAGGGCTTCTAGTCACTACAAAGACCTCCAGACACATGTGCCACCATGTGCATCTGAGTTACGTAGGAACTAGGGAATTGAATCTGAGTCCTTAGGCTTTGTAGGCTAGTGCCTTAACCACTAAACCATTTATCCAGCCCAGGGAGTATTTTTTTTATTATAATATTTTTTGGTTTTCTGTCCTTTTTTTCTTCTCCAGGGAGTATTTTTTAATAAAGTGATGATACTTATTATAAAGCTTTTTCTCTAAACAGTACAGTGCAAGTTAAACTTACAGCCATGGTCTCAGCCCTGCCTTGTTCTGCCTCAGAACACTGATAATGATGGTCCCTGACTTGTAAATTTGCTGTAGCACTGTTGGACCAGGGATGGTGACTCAGTGGTTGAGCTCTCCTCGTGTGCACAATGTCCGTTGTCTAAATGCATTACAATATATAGATAGGTAGGTAGGTAGGTAGAAAGAAAGAAACATTCCAGCATTTGGGAAGCTTAAGTAGGAAGATCTCTGTGATTTCAAGGTCAGCCTGGACTAGAGTGGGAACCTGCCTTCACAAAAAGGGCACAGGGGCTGGAGAGAGGGCTTAATTTTTAAAATAAAAATAGCACGGGGCTGGGGTTCAGTGGTTAAGCCTAATGATCACAGTTTGACTCCTATGTATCCATGCAAAGCCAGAAGTACAAAGTGGCACATGTGACTGGAGTTCATTTGTAGTGGCTAGAGGCTCTGGCATATCTATTCTCTCTCTCTGTTTGGCATGGTGGTACACACATTTAGTCCCAGTACTAGGGAGTCAGAGGTAGGAGGACCGCTGTGAATTTGAGGCCATCCCGATACTCATTGTGAATTTCAGATCAGCCTGGGCTATAGCAAGATACTACCTTGAGAAAACAAAACAAAAGCAAAACATTTCAGCTTCTCAGGAGGCTGAAACAGGAGCATCACAAGTTCAAGGCTTGCCTAGGCTTCAGAGTAAGTTCAAAGCTAAGCTGGATAACTTAGTGATACTTTTGTTTATTTATTTATTCTCAATTTTTTAAAACATTTTCCATGATCATAAAAAATATCCCATGATAATACCCTCCCTCCTCCCACTTTCCCCTTTGAAATTCCATTCTCCATCATATCCTTTCCCCATCTCAATCAGTCTCTTTCTTATTTTGATGTCATGATCTTTTCCTCCTCTTAGGATGGTCTTGTGTAGGTAGTAGCAGGCACCATGAGGTCATGGATATCCAGACCATTTTGTGTCTGGAGGAGCATATTGTATGGAGTCCTACCCTTTCTTTGGCTCTTACATTCTTTCCGCCACCTCTTCCGCATTAGTTCCTGAGCCTTGGAAGGTGTGATCGAGATATTACTCAGCACTCCAGTCACTTCTTTCCAGCACTATGATACCTTCTGAGTTGTCCCAAGGTCACTGCCATCTGAAAAGAGAAGTTTCTCTACCCAAAGTGAGAGTAGCATTAATATAAGAGTATGAATATTAAAGAGAAGTGCTTACTGGGCAGTTTGATAAGCATAGTATATACATTTAGCCAGACAGCAGCACACATTACACCCTTAGGGCTCATGACTACTGCTGTTTTAAGTTTTCAGTATCAGGGATGTATTCCCTCCCATGGAGCGGGCCTCCAGTCCAATTGGAGGGAAGTTGGTTTCCACCATGACAGATGTGCCACTATTGCACCCATTGGCTCATTTGGCCTAGCTGGTCAATTATAAGGCTTGCAGTGTCCACTCTTGAGTATCTTCACTGATGGTATCTCTTTCTCCCATTGAACTACATGTAGAATGGCTTCTTCTAGCTTTCTGTGAGCTAAAATATTTTTTTATGGGCGAGTGAGGGGGAGAATTGGTATGCCAGGACCTCCAGCCATCGCAGTCAAACTCCAGATGGTGCTCCATCTTGAATACTTGTGCAAGTTTGTGTGCTTGTGTCACCTTGTGCATTTGGCTTATGTGGGATTGGGAGAATTGAACAGAGGTCCCTAGGGCATGCAAGTACGTTAACCACTAAGTTATCTTTCCAGCCCCTCTCTTTCTCATTTGCACCATGTTTTTGTGTTCAGCTTGAGAATTAAACTTGGGTCAGCAGGCTTTGCAAACAATTGCCTTTAACTACTGAGCCATCTTCCTAGCTCCCTATCTACTTGTTTATTTAAGTAATATGTGGGGACGTGTTTCATGATAGGGTTCACTCTAGTCCAGGCTCACCTGGAATTCACTGTGTAGCTACAGAGTGGCCTCAAACTCATGGTGATCCTCCTACCTCTGCCTCCCAAGTGCTGGGATTAAAGATGTGTGCTACCATGCCCAACTAAGTAATTTTTATTTAGTTTTTACACGTGTGTGTGTGTGTGTGTGTGTGTGTGTGGGTGGGTGGGTTTTTTGAGGTAGGGTCTCACTCTCGCCCAGGCTGACCTGAAATTCACTTGGTAGTTGCACAGTGACCTTGAGCTCATGGTGAACCTCCTACCTCTGCCTCTCAAGTGCTGGGATTGAAGGCATGCGCTAGCACTCCTGGCTTTTCTTTTCTTTTTTTATAGTTTTTGTTCTTTTTTTTTTTTTTTTTTTTTTTTTTAATTTGAGAGTGACAGAGAGAGAGGGAGAGAAAGAGGCTGATAGAGATTGAATGGGCGCGCCAGGGCTCCCAGCCACTGCAAACAAACTCCAGACGCATCCACTCCTTTGTGCATCTGGCTAACATGGATTCTGGGGAATCGAGCCTCAAACCGGGGTCCTTAGGCTTCACAGACAAGCACTTAACCACTAAGCCATTTCTCCAGCCCTCTTTTCTGTTTTTTAATGAATGAATATTAGACTTAAATTAATTGACAGCTTCCATTAATTATAGATAATAATCCATGATAATTCCCTCCCCTACTTTTCCCTTCACAAATCTACTCTTCATCATATCCCCTCCTCCTCTAAATTAGTCTGTTTTATTTCGATGTCATCATTTTTTCCTCCTATTATGAGGGTCCTGTGTAGGTAGTAGTATGCATTGCAAGGTCATGGATATCCAGGCCATTTTGTTTCTGGAAGACTGCATTGTAAGCAGTCCTACCTTCCTATGTCTCTTACATTGTTGGCCAGTCGTGGTGGCACACACCTTTAATCGCAATACTCGGGAGGCAGAGGTAGGAGGATCACCAAGAGTTCGAGGCCACCCTGAGACTACAGAGTGAATTCCAGGTCAGCATGAGCTAGAGTGAGACCCTACCTCGAAAAACAAACAAAAAAGAAAAAAAAAACATTGTTTCCATCACCTCTTCCGCAATGAACCCTGAGCCTTGGAAGTTGTGATAGAGATGTCTTAGTGCTGGATACTCCACTGTCACTTCTTCTCAGCACTGTGGTTCCTTTTGAGTCATCCCAAAGTTACCACCATTGGAAAAGACAAGCTCCTCTAACCAAAAGTGAGAGTAGAATTAATACATGGGTTTGAACATTAGGAGAAGTACTCACCAGGCAGTTTGGTGAGCACCAGACACCAGCAGGTTGCTATAGCTGTCTGGACTTATATCTGAGTCTTTTTATTCTTTTCCATTGATCTATGTGTCTGTTTTTGTGCCAGTACTCTGACTCTATAGTATTGGTTAAAATTAGGTATGGTGATACCACCAGCCTTTTATTCCAAGGTAAATTTATTTATTTATTTTTTTAAATTTTTATTAACATTTTCCATGATTATAAAAAAATATCCCATGGTAATTCCCTTCCTTCCCCCCCCCCCCACTTTCCCCTTTGTAATTCCATTCTCCATCATATAACCTTCCCAACTCAATCATTGTACTTACATATATACAATATCAACCTATTAAGTACCCTCCTCCCTTTATTTTTTTTTTAAATTTTGTTTATTTATTTGATTGAGAGCAACAGATAGAGAGAAAGAGGCAGAGAGAGAGAGAGAGAAAGAGAGAGAGAGAGAATGGGCTCGCCGGGGCCACCAGCCACTGCAAACGAACTCCAGATGCATGCATCCCTTTGTGCATCTAGCTAACGTGGGGAGTCAAGCCTCGAACCTGGATCCTTAGGCTACACAGGCAAGCACTTAACCGCTAAGCCACCTCTCCAGCCCTATTTATTTATTTTTGAGGCAGTTGTGAATGGGAGTAGTTCCCTGATTTCATCATCCTCAGAATGTTTGTTGTTAGTATATAAGGAGGCTACTGACTTCTTTGTGTTTATTTTGTATCCTGCTATATGGCTGTGGTGGTTTGATTCAGGTGTCCCCCATAAACTTAGGTGTTCTGAATGCTAGGTTCCCAGCTCATGGAGATTTGGGAATTAATGCCTCCTGGAGGGAGTGTATTGTTGGGGGCGGGCTTATGGGCTTTATAGCCAGTTTCCCCATGCCAGTGTTTGGCACACTCTCCTGTTGCTATGGTCCATCTTATGTTGGCCAGGGGGTGATGTCCACCCTCTGCTCATGTCATCGTTTTCCCCTGCCATTGTGAAGCTTCCCCTCGAGCCTGTAAGCCAAAATAAACCTCTTTTTCCCAGAAGCTACTCTTGGTTGGGTGATTTCTACCAGCAATGTGAACCGGACTGCAACAGTAAAGTGGTACCAAGGAGTGGGGTTGCTGCTAGACACCTGACTATGTGGCTTCAGCCTTTTGTAGCTGATTTTCAAGAGGAAAGTGGAAGGAGTAGAAACCTTGGCCTAAGAGATGACTTGCAGTGCTGTAAGTACAGCTTAATGGACTATTCTGGTCTGAGCTCTAAGACCTGAATGCAGTAAGAACTATGGACTGTGAGGTTTGGCTTATGAGGGTGAGAAAGAGCTGTGCCTGGACTGGGCTAGCAGTTTGTGTGAGAAGCTTGCTGTTATGCCCATGTCCTGAGAAGTTGTGCAGGGTTGCTTTGCGTAGAAATGAACTGGTGTGTGCAGAGGGATATGGCACAGAAAGAAAAATCTTTGGGTGAACTACTGCCAATTCAGCTGCAACTGAGAGATTACAACCTTTGAGACTGGGCTAGCTGACCTGCGCTGCGGCAACAAAAAGAATGTCAACTCTTTTGAAGGGGCCTGAGTGCTCAAGGAGTGTCCTGTTCTTCAAAGTCTGCTTTATTCCCCCCTGGATTAACAAATTGGCACCCTACCTGGTATCGTGGAGTATAAGAAATGCTGGAAAGAGGGTCATTGAGTTTGCAACACGGTCTTGTGTTTTGGAAATGGCCATGGGCAGTGTGAAACAGGTTTGTTGGTTGCCTGCATAGAGACCCCATGGGGCCATGAGGATGAACCGTGGCTTGCAGTGGAGACCCAGTGGAGATGCCGGGACCATGAGATGGCTGCCAAGGAGCTGCCAGCCCCGATGAAGTTTCCCAGGACTGTGAGTAGCCTAGCTGGAGGAGCGGAATTGGAATGCCAGAGACTTGTTGCTGGTTAGAATTATCGGACTTGAAGACTTGTCACTGGCTAGAGTTGCTGGACTTGAAGCTACCGAGTTTGATGTTTGCCCTGGTTGTTTTAAATCTTGTATTGGTTGAATGTTTCTTTGCTATGCCCAATGTCATCTTTTGCAGTGTGAATATTTATTCTGTGCCATTATGGGTTTTTTGAGGTTATATTTTGGTTATTATGGCTCAGTTAAAAGATCTTGAACAATGGGGATGTATGATCATCATTGAGATTGATAAAAACTATGGGGACTTTTAAAGTCAGACTGAATGCATTATATTTTACATCATGTATGGATATCAGTTTATGGGGGCCAGGGGTGGAATGTGGTGGTTTGATTCAGGTGTACCCCATAAACTTAGGTGTTCTGAATGCTAGGTTCCCAGCTCATGGAGATTTGGGAATTAATGCCTCCTGGAGGGAGTGTATTGTTGGGCGCAGGCTTATGGGCTTTATAGCCAGTTTCCCCATGCCAGTGTTTGGCACACTCTCCTGTTGCTATGGTCCATCTTATGTTGGCCAGGGGGTGATGTCCACCCTCTGCTCATGTCATCGTTTTCCCCTGCCATCGTGAAGCTTCCCCTCGAGCCTGTAAGCCAAAATAAACCTCTTTTTCCCAGAAGCTACTCTTGGTTGGGTGATTTCTACCAGCAATGTGAACCGGACTGCAACAATGGCTAAAAGTATTTATCAGCTCTGACAGTTTGCTGGTAGTCTTCAGGGTCTCTTATGTCTAGAATCATATCATCTGCAAATAATAACTTGATCTCTTCCTTTCCAATTTGTATCCCTTTTATGTGTGTCTCTTGCCTTATTGCTATGGCTAAGACTTCCAAAACTTTATTAAATAAAAGTGGGGACAGTGGACACCCTTGTCTTGTTCCTGATTTTAGTGGAAAAGCTTCCAGTTTTTCCCCATTTAGTAATATGTTGGCTGTAGGCTTGTCATAAATAGCTTTTATTATGTTGAGATATGTTCCTTCTGTTCCCAGTTTCTGTAGGACTTTTATCATGAAGGGGTTTTGGATTTTGTCAAATTCCTTTTCGGCATCTATTGAGATAATCGTGTGATTTTTGTCCTTCAGACCATTTATATGATGTATTACATTTATTGGTTTGAATATGTTGAACCATCCCTGTATCTCTGGGATAAAACCTACTTGGTCTGGATGAAAATCTTTTTGATATATTGTTGTACTCTGCCAGTATTTTATTGAGAATTAAAATTATCAGTGAGAGAGAGAGAGACAGGGAGAAAGAAGTGGCATGCCAGGGCTTCAGTCATTGCAATCAAACTCCAGATGCTTGCGCCACCTATTGGGCATGTGCAACCTTGCGTTTGTCTCACTTTTGTGTGTTTGGCTAATGTGGGACTCTCAGAGTTGAACATGGGTCCTTAGGCTTTGCAGGCAAGTGCCTTAACCACTAAGCAATCTCTGCAAATCATGATTCTATAATTTTTTTATTTCCTTCTTGATTTCTTCATTAACACATTCCTCATTTAGTAGTGTACAGTTTAATTTCTATGATTTTGTGTATGCATACAGCTTTTCTTGTTGCTGATATATAGTTTATTCCCATTGTGATCAGATAGAGTGAAGGAATTATACCAATTTTCCTGTATTTTTTAAGATTTGCTCTGTGTCCTGATATATGATTTATTTTACAAAATACTGCATGTCCTGCTGAAAAGAATGTGTATTCTGCAGCATTTGGATGAAATGTTCTGTAGATATCTGTTAGGTCCATTTGTTGTATAAACTCATTCAATCCAGATGCATCTCTGTTTTTTTTTTTTCTCAATTTTTATTAACATTTTCCATGATTATAAAAAGTATTCCATGGTAATATCCTCCCCCCCCACTTTACCCTTTGAAATTCCATTCTCCATGATATCCCCTCCCCATCTTAGTCTCTCTTTTATTTTGATTTCATGGTCTTTTCCTCCTCTTATGATGGTCTTGTGTAGGTAGTGTCAGGCACCATGAGGTCATGGATATCCAGGCCATTTTATGTCTGTAGGGAGCACATTTTATGGAGTCCTACCCTTTCTTTAGCTCTTACATTATTTCCGCCCCCTCTTCCTCAATAGACCCTGAGCCTTGCAAGGTGTGATCAAGATTACTCAGTACTCCAGTCACTTCTTTCCAGCACTATGATACCTTCTGAGTTGTCCCAAGGTCACTGTCATTTGAAAAGAGAAGATTCTCTACCCAACGTGAGAGTAGCATTAATATAAGGGTATGAGTGTTAAAGAGAAGTGCTTACTGGGCAGTTTGATAAGCATAGTATATACATTTATCCAGACATCAGCATATGTTACACCCCTAGGGCTCATGGCTATCTCTGTTTTAAGTTTTCAGTATCAGGGATGTGTTCCCCCCCCCATGGAGCATGCCTCCAATCCAATTGGAGGGCAGTTGGTTTCCACCATGACAGACGTACCACTATAGCACCGGTTGGCTCATTTGGCCTAGCTGGCCAAATATAAGGCTTGCAGTGTCCACTGTTGAATATCTTCATTGGTGGTATCTCTTTCTCCCATTGAACTACATGTAGAGTGGCTTCTCCCAGCTTTCTGTCAGCTGGTCTACATGGAGGAGGTTATAAGCTCAGTTCCAGCACCGTTTCTCAGTGGCCTTGCAGCCCAAGTATGTGAAGTCTTCAGCAGTAGGGTCTTACCCTCTATTCCTGGTGGGAAACCAAGGGCCTTGGCAATGGCATGTAATGTTTTGGGGGCCTCAGGGACCTGCCTGGCCAACAATGCATTGGAGGTATCCCATCCCTGACACTGAAAATTTTCTAACAACAATCTATGGCTCCCGAGTATTCATTGCCCGAAATCAGAGGATTCCATATGATTTATTTGCATACTCTTAGATTTTCATTAGCCCTCCTTCCACCTTTCCTTTACTCATTCTCTTTTCCTGACTTCACTTTGGGTCTGTTTGTTTTTTGCCAGGATGACCTGTTGGTAGCTGAGAGTATGTTATTGATGTCACCCACTACAATTGTAATTGGTGTTATCTATGCCCTTAAATTTAATAGTGTTTGTTTGGTGAATATATGCTTAGCATTGTAATGTCATCTTGTTGAATTGTTCCTTTAATCAGTATAAAGTGACCTCCTTTATCTTTCCTAACTTACATTGGTTTGGAGTCTACCCTGTCAGATATTAGGATAGCAACACTTGCTTATTTTCTAGATCATTTTCCTTCCTTTCACCCTAAGATAGTGTTCTTCTTTTATGGAAAGGAGAAATTTTTGGAGTTAACAAATAGAAGCAATCCTGACCTATCCCAGTTTGCAAACCTGTGTCTTTTGGTTGAAACATTGATTCCATTGATGTTAAAGAGTTATTATTTTTTAAAAAAGAGTTATTGAAAGGTGTTAATTTATTCTTGCCATTCTTCTCGTTTTGTAGTTTTTCCTGGTTTCCCTTTACCCTCTTGTGTTAACTATTTGAGTATGGTTTATTTTTTCCTGTTTCTGTATGTGTTTGCTTTTCTTTCTCTTCAGCATGAAGAATGCCTTCAAACATTTTTTGTAGAGCTCGTTTAGTGGACATATGTTCCTTTTGCCTCTTTTTGTTGTGGAATGTCCTTATTTCTCCATCAATTTGGATGGATAGCCTTGCTGGATAAATTTTGGTTTACAATTGTTATCTTTCAGAACTTGTGATACCATCATTCAAATCCTTTCTGGCTTTTAAGGTTTGTGTTGAGTAATCTGCCATTATCCTGATGGGCTTGCACTTATATCTGACTTGATTTTTGTTTCTAACTATGTGACCATGCAATGTTCTTTCTTGATTTTGTTTGGCATTCTAAAGGCTTCCTGTATCTGTATTGGTGTCTCTTCGCCTATTTGGAGGAAATTTTCTTCCAAAATGTTGTTTAAAATACCTACTATGCCTTTGGAGTAAAATTCTTCTCCTTATACTGAATTTTCTTTTAAATTTTAAAATTTCAATTGGGTCTATAGTTGAGTATGATTTTCCTATAAGGAACTCTATGTTTAATACTAATTGTCAACTTGACAGGATCTAGAATCATCTAGGAGACAAACTGCTGGGTTTGTCTGTGAGAGATTTTCTTAATTAGGTTACCTGGGATGGGAAATACACCCTAGCTGGTGGTACCATCCTTTGGCCTGGGTTCCAGCTTGAACAAAAAGAAAGGTGAGCTGGGCATGGTGTACACTCCTTTAGTTCCAGCACTCTTCCTTGGAAAACAAACAACAACAACAAAAAATGTGAGCTGAGCACCAGCATTTGCCTCTGCTTCCTGAAATATGACCAGCTGTCTCCAGCTCCTGCTGACATGCTTTCCCCACCAGGATGTACTGTAACTGTACCTAGGGAAAGCCAGATGCATAAAGTGGCACCTGTGTCTGGAGTTTGTTTGCCAGTGGCAGGAGGTCCTGGCACACCCCATTCTCTCTTTCTTGTGTGTCTCTCAAACTCAGAAATAATTAATTTTGTTTTTTCTTTTTTTTTAATTGACAACTTCCATAATTGTAAACAATATCCCATGGTAAATCCCTCTCTCCCCCCACTTTTCCCTTTGAAACTCCACTCTCCATCATATCCTCTCCCCCTCCCAATCAGTCTCTTTTATTTTATTTTATTATTATTATTATTGTTTGGTTTTTTGAGGTAGGGTCTCACTGTGGTTCAGGCTGACCTGGAATTCACTATGTAGTCTCAGGGTGTCCTCGAACTCATGGCACTCCTCCTACCTTTGCCTCCAGAGTGCTGGGATTAAAGGCATGTGCCACCATACCTGGCTTATTTTGATGTCATGATCTTTCTCTTCTGTTATGATGATCGTGTGTAGGGAAGGCGCTGTGAGGTCATGGATATCCAAGACATTTTGTGTCTGGAAGAGCGCGTTGTAAAGAGTCCTGCCCTTCCTTTTGCTCTGAAAAATTTTCTGCCGCCTCTTCCACAATGGACCCTGAGTCTTGGAAGGTGTGATAGAGATACTAAAGTGCTCAGCACTCCTCTGTCACTTCTTCTCAGCATCATGATGCCTTCTGAGTCATCCCAAGATCACTGCCATCTGGAAAGTGAAGCGTCTCTAACCAAAAGTGAAAGTAGCATTAATATATGGGTATGAACATTAAGAGAAGTGTTTACTGGGCAGTTTGGTGAGCATAGTATATACATTTAGACAGACACCACCAGGCGTTACACCTCTAGGGCTCATGACTACACCTGTCATAGGTTTTGAGTATCAGGGATGTATTCCCTCCCATGGAGCAGGCCTCCAGTCCAGTTAGAGAGCTGTCGGTGTCCCCCTGAGAGATATGCCAGTATTGCACCTGTTGACTCATTTGGTCAGGCTGGCCAAGTTTAAGGCTTGCAGGGTCCACTGTTGAGTATCTCCACTGGTGATTTCTTTCTCTCCCATTGAACTGTGTACAGTGTAGCTTTTTCTAGCTTTCTGTCAGCTGGTCTACAGGGAGGAGGTTTTTAGCTCACCTTCAGCAGGCTTTCTCAGTGACCTTGCAGCCCAAATATGTGGAGTCTTTAGGATCCACATATGAGAGAGAACATGAGACATTGGGCTTTCTGGGCCTGAGTTACCTCACTAAGTATAATGTTTTCAAGATCCATCCATTTTCCTGCAAATTTCATAATTTCATTTTTCGTTACTGCTGAGTAGAACTCTATTGTATAAATGTGCCACGTCTAAATTATCCACTCATCAGTAGAGGGCCATCTAGGCTGGTTCCATTTCCTAGCTATTGTGAATAGAATGGTAATATTTACCCTGAATTCTTATGCTTGATCTCTTCATAGTGTCCTGAATGTCTTGAAATTCCCATTCATGCCTTCTTATTACTTTGTCTTTTTCTTTGTTGGACTGTATTAGATCTGCCACCTGGTCTTCTGTCCTCTCCTTGATGCATTCTACTGGTGAGACTTTTTACAGTTTTCTATTTGACTTACTCTGTTTTGTATTGCTAGTATTTCTTATTAGTACTTTTTAATTATTTCTATTTGCTTAGTCATGTCTTGTATTGACCGCCTATTTCATTAAGTTGGTTTCCTGTGTTCTCTTGGGATTCCTACAGGAGTTTTCTTCTTTGATTCCTTTGATTAGTAAATCAATCTTTGATTTCTTTGAACATAGATATAATAATTTTTAAAAAAATTCTTTGTCAGGCATTTCATGTAAATCAATCTCACTGGACATCATTTCTGATGGATGTATAAGTTTTGGTAGAATTGTACTTTCTTAATTTTTTGTGCTTCTTGTATTATAATCTAGAGATTTTTGCATCTTGAGTTAATTTGATGCTTGAATTTTTCTAATTATCTGCAGTACTCTTAGACCTTAAATCCAACTTCATATATCTTCAGGGTAGAAGTTTAAGGTGCCAGGTGTAACTCTTATTTTACTCCCAGAATAACAGCAGAAGTGACCCTTGCCTTTGCTTGCTATGCAAGTATTCCAGTAGGCTGGGTAGAATAGATTCATGGGAAATTCTGTAATTCAACTGAGCAATATACACATTCAAGAAAAACTAGCAGAGAGTATTTACATAAGAGTATGTATTAAAACAAACAGATAATCTAATTAAGTCAAAGTCCCTAAGGCTATCAACTGGGAGGCTGAGATTTCTGGTCTGAAAAGGGTCTGAGTAAGAACCCGCCCCCATAATGACAGAAGAAAAAGGAAGGCCTTATAAATCAGGAAACATCAAAGGAAATAATAGTCAAACCAAAATATAACTTACTGGAGAACATAAAGCCGACCAAAGTATACCAGTTAGTTCTAACACATAACCTGTCCTGACCTGGAAGGTGAGGTTAGCACTATCACTTCAGGCTTATGTACCTGATTTTGTGGAAGTAGGCCCATTTCCCTTTAGTCTCAGCAATGCTGAGTGCCCACCTCGGTCCCTCTGTTGTGCTGTGGTTTTGGTTAGGGTGTTTGGATCACTGGATCTGGTGTTCTGATCTGCTGTACTGGATACTGTGTGGCTAGAGTGTGGATGACTTCTTGGGTGGTTGAGGGAAGGGAGGCTGTAAAGTGCCTGGAGTTGTACTGGAATTGCTTGCTCAGCTGGTCCCTTTCGTGTTATTCTTTAGCATCTGCTCATCTGGTCCCTGCTGTCTTCCACTTTTCTTCACTTTGTGAGGAGGCTGGTGTTAGTAGCCTAGCCTGGCATGGTGGCACATGCCCTTAATCCCAGAGGATCACCATGAGTTCAAGGCCACCCTAGCCTGGGCTAGAGTGAGACCCTACCTCGAAAAACAACAACCCCCCCCCAAAAAAAAAAAGAAGAAGGAAAGTAAGAAAGAAAATCCCTTTACCTGGCTTCTGTTCCTGTTCCTGCAGCTTGTACCAGACAGTGGCAGGAACCAGTTCTGGCTGGCTGCCTGGTTGTTAGAAGCTCTGGGTCTCTCCTGGGTCTCTGCTATGGTTGATAATTCCTTATATATACTCACTTTGATCTCTTCATAGTGTCCTCATCATCTTACCCACCTCCTCTAATTTTTTTTTTGTTTGTTTGTTTGTTTAGGTAGGATCTCACTGTGGCCCAGGCTGACCTAGAATTCACTCTGTAGTCTCATGTAGTCTCAGGGCGGTCTCGAACTCACAGCAGTCCTCCTACCTCTGCTTCCAGAGTGCTGGTACTAAAGGCGTGTGCCACCATGCCCAGCTCCCTGTATTTTTTTGTTTTCAAGGAGCCTGTTTTTTAAAAAACTGGGGGCTTAGGGATATAGTTCAGTGTGCTTGCTTCAAGAGTGCTTGCTTAGAATGCCTTAAGCATAGATCCATCCACAGCACCCCATGAACTAGTTGTAGTGGCAGATGTTTGTGATTGTAGCACCTAGGAAATGGATACAGAAGGATCAGGAGTTCAAGGTGGCCTTTGGCTTTATTGCAAGTTTGGAGCCAGACTGGACTGCATAAGGCTCTGTCTCAAAATAAACAAATGCCAAGCATGCTGTTTGACACCAGCTTATAACCTGAGCACTTGAGAGATGGACACAAGAATCAGATGCTCAAGGTCCTCCTCAGCTATATAGTGAGTTCAAAGCCAGTATGAGATACATGTGACCCTACCTCAAAAAGGGGCTTGGTGGGCTGGAGAGATGGCTTAGCAGTTAATGCACTTGCCTGTGAAACCCAAGGACCCAGGTTCAGTTCTCTAGTACCCACATAAGCCAGATGCACATGGAAGTGCATGCATCTGGAGTTTCTTTGCAGTGGCTAGAGGCTCTGGTGTGCCCAGTCTCTCTCTCTCTCTCTCTCTCTCTGCCTATCTATGTTTCTCATAAATAAATAAAAATAAAATATTAAATAAAAGGGGCTTAGAGATGTAGCTCAGTGGTAGAGTACATATCTAGCTTATGTGAGGTGCCCTGAGTTCAATATCAAGTATCACCAAGAAAAGAAAAGGCAAAAATAAAAGTTAAAGGCTATGACTCTTATATGTCAACATATATCAGGGGCGGGGGGTGCTGCAGAGGTGAGCTTTTGTACTTAGTCTGCTCTGAATGCTTAAGTTTCAGTGAGAATGTCGTATATTACTTGTGTCAAAATCAAAAATAAGGACATTTTTATTTTAACAGATGCACATTCCTGGTCACTCAGGATTTGTGGGCAATGAAGAAGCTGACAGATTGGCTAGAGAAGGAGCGAAGCGGTCTGAAGATTGAATGAGATCACTGAACCCTGAACCAGCGGTTATTCTTCTGCCCCTTGTGTGTATTGAGACCACAGCTCAGTCAAATGCAGTAGACAGGCAGGGGCAGTTTTCCAGCTGAAGCAGGAGGACCCCATGGTTTCCTTTAATATCTCGATAAAAAATACTTAAATGTATCAGAATGAGAACATTGAGCTTTGGCAACTGTTAGATTTTGGCTTTAAGCTTTTTGGACTTAATATCTTGCTTTTTTTTGCAGGCTGGCCCAAAATGCTTAGGCTTTGGTTTTAATAAGAAATCAATAAAACATTGGTTAAATGATGCAGACAGGGCTAGGGAGATGGTTCAGTGGGTAAAGTGCTTTCCTTGCAAGCCTGAGAACCTGAGTTCAGATCTTCAGCACCCTTGCAAAGCCAAATGTGGTGGTGGTCACCTGTGATCCCATCACTGGGGAGGCAGAGGCAAGAGAACTGCTTAGGCTTACTGGCTAAGTAGTTTAGCTAAATCAGTGAGCTTTGGGTTCAGCAAGAGACCCTTTCTCAAAAAATGAGGAGGAGCTGGGCATGGTGGCACACACCTATAATCCCAGCACTTAGGAGGCAGAGGTAAGAGGATTGCCATGAGTTCAAGGCCACTCTGAGACTCCATAGTGAATTCCAGGTCAGCCTGAGCTAGAGTGAGACCCTAACTCGGAAAAAAAAAAAAAAAGAGGAAGCCAGGTGTAGTGGTGTAGGATTCTAAACCCAACACTGTAGAGGTAGCCTGGGATTACATAGTAAGTTCCAGGTCAGCTTGGGCTAGAGTGAGACCTTTCCTTACACAAAAATCCCAGGAGGTCTAGAGATAATCCAGAATGATCAATTTTCCTCTCAATATACAAGATTGAGTCTCCTCCCGCTGCCTTATGACTATGTGCACATTAGAGAAGATGTTGCCCTGCCAGGATAGGATGTTGAGGTCTTGAGTAGGGCAGAGCCTGCACACAGGTAACCTTGCCTCCTGACTGTGTGGGAGCAGCTCTGACCTTTGAAGACCAAGATATTGGGCTAGGGAGATGGCTGTGCAGTTATAGGCACTCGCAAGCCTCTGGTCAGAGTTTAATTCCCCAGCACCCATGCAAAACCAAACACAAAGCCAAACACAAAGCAGCACACATCTGTGATCCCAGTACCCCTTCAGCAATGGGAGGTGGAACCAGAACATGGAAGCTCCTGGACCACCTAGTCTGGTGCCCATGTGGTGGAAAAACAAGGGAGTTCCTGTCTTAAGCATCGTGGAAGGAGAGGACAAACATTCTAAGTTGTCCTCAGACTGACACATGCATACCCTTGCACATCATATACACACTTTAAGCAGTCCCACTGAAGTGGGCCCTCAGTGGAATTGATACAGGGAGAAGGGGAATGATGGTGCCAACACATGATGTGACCATACAAAGGTTCTACTTAAAAAAAAAAAAAAAAGACTAACATTCATAAATATATCTCTAAGAAACTTCTTTGGCTCTTTCTTTAAATATTGTGCAAATTTGAAACACATGTTTGACATTCTTTATTTGTTCTAATATATTTTTATAATAAAAATACAGGAATGGCATAAAACATACATAGTTTGTTCTATTATTTGGTAAATGCCCTTATATCCACTGCCCTGGGTAAGGAATAGTGCTTTGCTAGATATTCTAGAGGACTGTCCTGGAGCCTCTCCAGTCAGCCCTCCTTTTTCTTCTCTCCTTCCCTTCAAAACTAATGTTGGGTAGCCAGGCAATCCCAGCACTCGGTAGGTAGAGGTAGAAGGATCACCATGAGTTTGAGGCCACCCTGAGACTACATAGTGAGTTCCAGGTCAGCCTGTGCTAGAGTGAAACTCTACTTCCAAAAACCAAACAAGAAGTAATCTTAGGCTGAGGAGATGGCTCAGCTGTTAAAATGCACATAATTGCAAAGCCTGCTGGCCCAGGTTCAATTCCCCACCACTAAAAGTCAGCTATAAAAAGTGATGCAAGCCTTGGGCTTTCATTTCCAGCAGTAGGACACACTGGTATGCTCAAACATAAAAAGCCAGATGCAAAAGGTGACACATGCATCTGGAGTTCGTTTGTAGTGACTAGAGGCCTGGGGCTCCCATTCTTGTCCTCTTGCAAAAAAAATTATTTTATTATTATTTGATTTTTCAAGGTAGGCTTTCACTCTAGCTCAGGCTAACCTGGAATTTACTATGTGATCTCAGGGTGGCCTCAAACTCACGGCCATCTTCCTACCTCTGCCTCCCAAGTGCTGGGATTAAAGGTGTGTGCCACCAGTCCAGCTAGTAAATAAAGAAAATATTTTTATTTTATTTTATTTATTTATTTGAGAGGGAGGAAGGGAGAGAGAGAGAGAGAAAGAGAATGGGCATGTCAGGGCTTCCAGCCACTGCAGATGAACTCCAGATACATGCACCCCTTTGTGCATCTGGTTTACATGAGTCCTGGGGAATCAAACTGGGGTCCTTTGGCTTTGCAGGCAAACATCTTAAGTGCTAAGCCACCTCTCCAGCCCCAAAAATATTTTTAAAAAGCTTTTTAAAAGAGCTGGAGAGATGGCCTAGTGGTGAGATGGCTTAGTGGTTAAGGTGTTCGCCAGTGAAGCCAAAGGACCCAGGTTCACTTCCTCAGGACCCACATAAGCCAGATACATAAGGTGGCACCTACGTCTGGAGTTTGTTTACAGTGACTGAAGGCCTGGTGCACCCATTCACTCTCTCTATTTTTCTCTCAAATCAAATAAGGTTAAAATTTTTTTAAAAAGGGCTGGAGAGATGTCTTAGTGGTTAAGCGCTTGCCTGAGAAGCCTAAGGACCCTGGTTCGAGGCTCGGTTCCCCAGGTCCCACGTTAGCCAGATGCACAGGGGGGCGCATGCGTCTGGAGTTTGTTTGCAGAGGCTGGAAGCCCTGGCGCGCCCATTCTCTCTCTCTCCCTCTGTCTTTCTCTCTGTGTCTGTCGCTCTCAAATAAATAAATAAAAATTAAAAAAATTAAAAAAAAAAAAAAGCCGGGCATTTCAATCCGAGCACTTGGGAGGCAGAGGTAGGAGGATTGCTTTGAGTTTGAGGCCACCCTGAGACTATATTGCAGGTCAGCATGGGCTAGAGTGAAACCCTACCTCAAAAAACAAAACAAAAAAAAATTAAAAAAAACTTTTTAATATTTATATTTATTTATTTGAGAGAGACAGATAAATATGGAGAATGGGCACACTAATGCCTCCAGACACTGCAAATGAACTTCAGACACGTGTGCCACCTTGTGCATTTGGCTTACGTGGGTCCTGAGGAATTAAACCTGGGTCCTTGGGCTTTGCAGGCAAGCAACTTATCCACGAAGCAATACCTCCAGTGCCTCCACCCCCCAAAAAAGCGGTTTTAAAGAGTAAATTTGGATTTGAGAAGATGTCTCAGTGGTTAAAGGGCTTCCCTGCAAAGCCCAAGGACCTGAATTTGATTGTCCAGAACCCACATAAAACCAAGATGCACAAGGTGGCGCATTTGTCTGGTGTTTGTTTGCATTGGCAAGAGGCACTGGTATGCCCATTCTCTCCTTGCCCTCCTCTCCACCACCACCACCCCCACACCCTCATCTATCTGTCTCAAATTAAATTTGTTTTTGTTTTTCAAGGCAGGGCCTTGCTCTAGCCCAAACTGACCTGGAATTCACTATGTAGTCTCAGGTTGGCCTTGAACTCATGGCTATTCTCCTATCTCTGTCTCCTGAGTGCTGGGATTAAAGGCATGTGCCACCAGGCATGGCTGGTTTTTGTTTGGTTTTGTTTTTTAAGTAAATTTGAGGAGGGGGCAATTTGTTAAATGGCTCAATGGTTAAAGACATTTGCTTACAGAGCCTGCTGATCTGGATTTTGTGTTTGTAGCAGGAGGAGGTCCTGGTGCACCACTCTCAAATAAATAAGAAAATGTAATCTTGAGTGTTAGTTATAGGGATGGCTCAGCAATTAAGGGCATTTACTTGCAAGGCCTAATGGCCATAGGTAGGATTGTGAGTTTGTGTCCAGCCTGAGACTACAGCATGAGTTCTAAGTCAGTCTTTGTTAAAATAAGACACTATCTCAAAAGAAAACAATTTTTTTAAAGTAATACCAGCCAGGTGTGGTGGTTCGTCTTTAATCCCAGCACTTGGGAGCCAGAGGTAGGACTGCTGAGTTCGAGGCCAGCCTGAGACTACATAGTGAATTCTAGATCAGTCTTGGCTAAAACAAGACTCTACCTCAAAAAAGACTTATATTGTGGGCTGGGAGTTGGCTCTGTGGTTAAAAGTACTTGCTTGCAATACCTGCCAGCCTGGGTTTGATTCCCAAGTATTCACACACAGCCAGTTGCACAAGGTGGTACATGCATGTGGAGTTTGTTTGCAGTAACAAGATGCCCTGGCATGCCCACAGTCACCCTCTCTCAAATAAATAAATAAAATTTATAAGTAATATTGAAGCTCGGCATGGTGGCACACGCCTTTAATCCCAGCACTCGGGAGGCAGAGGTAGGAGGATCGCCATGAGTTCAAGGCCACCCTGAGGTGACAGAGTTAATTCCAGGTCAGCCTGGACCAGAGTGAGACTCTACCTTGAAAAACCAAAAAAAAAAAAAAAAAAAAAAAAAGTAATACTGAATTTGAAGTATGATC
Source organism: Jaculus jaculus (assembly GCF_020740685.1). Classification (NCBI taxonomy): domain Eukaryota; kingdom Metazoa; phylum Chordata; class Mammalia; order Rodentia; family Dipodidae; genus Jaculus; species Jaculus jaculus. The sequence continues at coordinate 58,951,040 of NC_059103.1, read as the reverse complement.
TCATGTAGTCTAGAATGGCCTTGAGCTTGCTATGTAGTCAAGGATGACCTTGAACTTGTGATCTCGCCCCAGCTTCAAGTGTTGAGATTGTAGCCATGTACCGCTACACCCAGTGCAAGTCTCATTTCCTATCCTGCAGGCAAATTCCTCTGCCATCGGAGGCAATGTAATTTATTTCAAGTATCTGCTGGAGTGAATGAGTGAAGGATGAAGCTCTGCCCAGCTAGGTGACTTTATTTCTTACAATGTAATTGTTAAATTCATAGGATCCACCTTTTTCCTAAGATGCAGGTCTGCCTGGGTAGGTGACGTGGTTTCCTAAATATAATTGTTAAATTCATAGGATCCGCATCTTTCTATTTATTTATTCATTTGAGGGAGAGAGAGAGGTGCACTAGGGCCTGTAGTCACTGCAAAGAAACTCTAGACACGTGCACTACCTTACACATCTGGCTTTACATGGGTATTAGGGAATTGAACCTGGGTTTTGGCTTTGCAGGCAAGCGCCTTAACCACTAAACCATTTCACCAGCCCCTCCACAACTTTTTCTAAAGCCCAAAAAGTTGAACCCAAAGTTAAGAAATAATAACTTTGTGGTTTTCTTTTTCTGTTTGATTTTTTCAAAGTAGGGTCTCACTCTAGCCCAGGCTGGCTTGGAACTCCCAGTGAGCCTCCTACCTCTGCCTCCTGAGTATTGGAATTAAAGGTGTGTGCCACCATACCCTGCAAACTTTTGGTATTTTTTATTGAGTTATTTGAGAGAAGGAGAGAGAGAGAGAATGGGTGCGCCAAAGTCTCTAGTCACTGCAAACGACTTCCAGACGCTTGTGCCCCATTGTGCATATGGCTTACATGGGTCCTGGAGAATCAAACCGGGATCCTTTGTCTTTGCAGGTAAACTTCTTAACCACTAAGCCTTCTGTCCAGCCCAACTCTTGGTATTTTTTTTATTTTTATGTACCACAGAATCTTGGTATCTTTTTTTTTTTTTTTTTGGTATCTTTTAAAAACGTATTTTACTTTATTTATTTATTTGACAGAGAGAAAGGGGATGAGACACAGAGAAAAAATAATGGGTGCACCAGGGCCTCCAGCCACTGCAAACAAACTCCAGGCGCCTGCGCCCCCTTGTGAATCTGGCTAACGTGGGTCCTGGGGAATCGAACCTGAGTCCTTTGGCTTTGCAGGGAAATTTTTGCAGGAAACCTGCTACACCATTCCTCCAGCCCAACTCTTGGTATTTTTAAATTTTTATTTTTATTTATTTTTTAAAAATATTTATTTATTTGAGAGCGACAGACACAGAGAAAGACAGATAGAGGGAGAGAGAGAGAATGGGCACGCCAGGGCTTCCAGCCTCTGCAAACGAACTCCAGACACGTGCGCCCCCTTGTGCATCTGGCTAACGTGGGATCTGGGGAACCGAGCCTCGAACCGGGGTCCTTAGGCTTCATAGGCAAGTGCTTAACCGCTAAGCCATCTCTCCAGCCCAACTCTTGGTATTTTTGAGGCAGGGTTCCAATGATGGCTTTGAACTCCTGAACCTCCAGTCTCCACCTCACCATCATTGGGATTGCAGGCATGTGCCAGTATACCTAGTGTTATTATATTTATTTGAGAGAGATTGCACAGGTGTGCCAGCGCCTCTTGCTGCTGCAAACTTCAGATGCATGCACCAGTTTGTATGGCTGGTTTCATATGGGTGTTGGGGAATTAAATCCAGGCTGCAGGCTTTGTAAGCAAGTTTCTTTAACTAACCTCTGAGTCATCTCTGAAGTTCACCCCCTACCATTCATGACTTTTTAAAAGGGAAAGAGAATCCAGAGCTGACAGGTTCCCTCTCATGAAATGCACCTCCCAGCTCCACACCCACCCACTACCTACTGGCACAGCAAGAAGGCTTGTCAGAAGACCTTTACATTTTGGGCTGGAACTGTAGGTCTCATACATGCTAAGAAAGCCTTCAACTGCATATCCAGCCTAATCTACTCCTTAATGCAATTAATTATGAAGATGGGGTATTGTTCAGCTATAGAAAAGCCATAGTCTTTTGTAACATCAAAGCCACAATACTGCTTCTTGAGCTCTCCTAACACTTCACCCCTTAATTGCCTTGCATTTCCCAAACACACAATCTCATCATCTGCTGAGAACACTTACCTCATTCCTCTTTCCTGTCCTTATGTCACTCATTACCGTCTCACGTATAATTGCCCTGTCTAGTGTGCCCTGCACTTCCCCACTTGGCTGGTAAATGGCTGGAGTGCATCCGATCAAAACACTTTGAGTTAAATGGTCTCTCAACCGTTATCACTTACCATGCTTCCTTGGGCTGCTCTGGTACCCACCATCCAAAAGTATACTGCGTTTATTGTACAGTTGCACTACAGGAACAATGACTCATTACATACTTGTGCATCTCTTTCCCACCTATCACCAAAGCTCTGCTGGATGTTCTGACCCTTCCCTGCACCTGTCCAGATGCCACATGGATTCCAGATTGTTCTTTCTCACACCTGCTCAGTGGGAGATCTTCTGTGTCAGCCGTTTCCGCATTCCTTCTACCTGATACAGTGGCTTGGGCTCTTAATTGTGCAACGAGATACTCCATTGTGCTGCATGAAATCACAGGGTTCTCAAGGCCTCTGGAGCTGAGGAAAACTGTAGTCTAGAGCATTGGATGTCCTCAACATCAGGCCATGTTCTTTTGATGTCATTGTTGTGTGAAGCAGGTGTTTGTGGGTGGCTATGATAAAAGTAACTTTTCTGGTTTTTTTTTTTTTTTCAAAGCATGCTAGGTGTGTTAGCACACGCCTTTTAAAAAATTTTTATTTTATTTATTTATTTGGGAGCTACAGACAGAGACAGATAGATGGGGAGAGAAAGAGGGAGAGAATGGGCACTCCAGGGCTTCCAGCCACTGCAAATGAACTCCAGACGCGTGTGCCCCCTTGTGCATCTGGCTAACATGGGCCCTGAGGAACTGAGCCTTGAACCGGGGTCCTTAGGCTTCACAGGCAAGTACTTAACCCCTAAGCCATCTCTCCAGCCCTATTTTCTGTTTTAAAAAATAGGGGGCTGAGCCGGGCATGGTGGCACACGCCTTTAATCCCAGCACTTGGGAGGCACAGATAGGAGGATTGCCATGAGGTCAAGGCCACCCTGAGAATACAGAGTAAATTCCAGGTCAACCTAGACTAGAGTGAAACCCTACCTTGAAAACCAAACAAAAAAAAAGGGGGGGGGGGAGCTGGAGAGATGACTTAGCACTTAAGGCATTTTCCTGCAAAGTCTGACTCAGGTTCAATTCCCCAGCACCCATGTAAGCCAGACACACAAGATGGTGAATGTGTCTGGAGTTTGTTTGCAGGGTAGAGGCCCTGGTGTGCCCATTCTATCTCAAATAACTTAAAAAATCCTTAATATATATAGACACGGTCCAGGCATGATGGTGCACACCTTTAACCCCAGCACTCAGCATTCAGGAGGCAGAAGTAGATCACTGTGAGTTCTAGGCCAGTGTGGGACTACAGAATGAGTGCCAGGTCAGTTTGGGCTACAGTGAGACTCTACTTTGAAAAAAACAGATTGTGTGTGTATATGTGTGTGTGTGTGTGTCTGGAGAAATGGTTCAGGAAAACCTGAAATCCTGGTGGCCTAGGTTCTATTTCCTAGTACCCCTGTACAGCAAAATACACAAAGTGGTGCATGTGTTGAGTTTGTTTGCAGCAGTGGAAAAGCCGTGGTGTGTGCATATTTACTCTCTCCCCCACTTTTTTTCCTTGAGGTAGGGTCTCGCTCTAGCCCAGGTTCACCTGGAATTTTCTATATAACCTCAGGGTGGCTTGTAACTCATGATAATTCTCCCACCTTTGCCTCCCAAGTGCTGGGATTAAAGGCATGCACCACCACGCCCAGTTTATACTTACTCTTTTTCATTCTGCCTCTTTCTCTCTGTCTCTCAAATAAATAAGTAAATACACTAATATATATTTGAATGTGTGCCAGGGCCTTTTGCCACTGCAAATGAACTCCAGATTCCAGCACCATTTGTGCATAGAGCTTTACGTGGGTACTGGGGAACTGAACCCAGCCTAGCACATTGTGCAAGTATGCACCTTTAACCACTTAGCCATCTCCCTGGCTGTGTTTTATTTTATTGGGGGGGGGGGGTCTCACACTAGACCAGGCTGACCTGGAACTAGCTCTGAAACCCAAGCTGGCCTCGAACTTATGATGATCCTCCTACCTCAACCTGAGTGCTATGACTAAAGGTATGTGCCACCACACCTGGCTAAAAGCAAGTAACTTTATTTTTTCTTTTAAAAATTAAAAAAGCATTCGGGAGGCAGAGGTAGGAGGATTTCTGAGAGTTCAAGGCCACCCTGAAACTACATAGTGAATTCCAGGTCAGCCTGGACTAGAGTGAGATCCTACCCCAAAAGACCAAAAGAAAAAAAAGAAAAAAAACTCATGGCAATACTCTTCCTCCCTCCACTTTCCATTTCCATTCTCCATCATATCCCCTCTCCCTCTCAATCAATCTTTCTTGTATTTTCAAGTCATGATCTTTTCCTATTATGATGGTCTTGTGTCAGGCACTGTGAGGTCATGGATATGCAGGCCATTTTGTGTCTGGAGGAGCACGTTGTAAGGAGTCCTACCCTTCCTTTGGCTCTTAAATTCTTTCCATCACCTCTTCCGCAATGGACCCTGAGCCTTGGAAGATGTGATAGAGATATTACAGTACTGAGCACTCCTCTATCACTTCTCAGCACCATGATGCCTTCTGAGTCATCCTAAGTTCACTGCCATCTGAAAAGAGAAGGTTCTCTACCAAAAGTGAGAGTAGCATTAAAATAAGGGTATGGACATTAAGAGAAGTGCTTACTGGGCAGTTTGATAAGCACAGTATGTACATTTAGCCAGATAGCAGCAGACATTATACCCCTAGGGCTCATGACCAGCCTGTTTTAAGTTTTCACTATCGGGGATATATTTCCTCCCATGGAGCGGGCCTCCAGAAAAGCAAGTAACTTATGATTCCAGAGTGGAATAGGACATGAAATTAAGACTGGCCATCAGGGCTCTGAGGTCAGAAAATTTGCACTGGAAGGCTGGGGATATGGCTCAGAGGTAGAGCACTTGCCTAGTATTACAAGAAGATTTGCACTGAGTTCAAGAGTTCTACACCCAGTAGTTCACAATAGGTTATTTAGGAAGGAAATCAAAACATGTTCCTTGTTGGGTGTGGTGGCACATGCCTTTAATCCCAGCATTTAGGAGTCAGAGAAAGGAGGATCATTGTGAGTTTGAGGCCACCCTGACACTATAATGAATTCCAGGTCACTCTGGGCTAGACTGAGACCCTTCTTCAAAAAAATATTTTCCAAGCTGGGCGTGGTAGCGCAGGCCTTTAATCCCAGCACAACGGAGGCAGAGGTAGAAGGATTGCCATGAGTTCAAGGCCACCCTGAGATGATAGAGTTAGTTCCAGGTCAGCCTGGACCAGAGTGAGACCCTACCTCGAAACCCCCCCCAAAAAATTTTTTTTTCCTTTATATATACATTGTATTATTTGCTTTAATTTATTTTGTTTTTTAGTACTACTTAGTAGTTTTTTTTCTTTTCAACTTTTATTAACAACTTCCATGATTGTAAACAATAGCCCATGGTAATGCCCTCCCTTCTCCCCACTTTCCCCTTTGAAACTACATTCTCCATTATATCCCGTCCCCCTCTCAAACAGACTCTCTTTTATTTTGATGTCATCATCTTTTCCTCCTATTATGATGGTCTTGTGTATGTAGTGTCAGACACTGTCAGGTCATGGATATCAAGGCTATTTTGTGTCTGGGGGGAGCATGCAGTAAGGAGCCCTGCCCTTTCCCTTGGCTCTTACGTTCTTTCTGCCACCTCTTCCTCAATAGACCCTGAGCCTTGGAAGCTGTGATAGAGATATTGCAGTACTAAGCACTCCTGTCACTTCTTCCCAGCACCATGATGCCTTCTGAGTCATCCCAAGTTCACTATCTGAAAAGAGAAGATTCTCTACCCAAAGTGAGAGTAGCATTAATATAAGGGTATGAACATTAAAAGAAGTGCTTACTGGGCAGTTTGATAAGCATACTATATACATTTACCCAGATAGGAACAGATGTTACACCACTAGGGCCCATGACTACACATGTTTTAAGTTTTCAGTATCAGTGATGTATTCCCTCCCATGGAGCGGGCCTCCAATCCAATTAGAGGATAGTTTGGTTTCCACCAATACAGACGTACCACTATAGCACCGGTTGGCTCATTTGGCCTTGCTGGCCAAATATAAGGTTTGCAGTGTCCACTGTTGAGTATCTTCTCTGGTGACTTCTCTTTCTCCAATTGAACTGCATACAGAATGGCTTCTTCCAGATTTCTGTCAGCTGGTCTATATGGAAGAGGTTATCAGTTCAGTTCCAGCAGAATTTCTTAGTGGGCTTACAGCCCAAGTATGTGGCGTCTTCAGCGATAAGGGTATTACCATCTAATCTTGGTGGGAAACTAAGGGCCTCGGCAATGGCCTATAATGTTTTGGGGGCATCAGGGACCTCACTGGCCAACAACTCACTGGAAGGTATCCCATCCCTGGCACTGAAAATTTTCTAGCAACAATCTATGGCTCCTGACTGTTCCATTGTCCAAAAAGGTAGGTTTCCCTATGATTTATTTATATCTTCTTAGATTTTGATTAGCCCTCCCTACACCTTTCCTTTACTCAATGCCTTCCCCTGACCTCACTTTAGGACTTTTCACCTCCATTAATCTATTCTTCTACTTACATATATACAATACCATCCTGAACTTCCGGTAGGTACCATGCCAAAAAAGCCTAGGGGGGAAAAAGGCCAAAAAAAACTCAGCAAAATACACACTTTTACTAAAAAGTGAGGTGTATAGGAAATTGAAGCAGCAGGGGAGAAGTAGAAGAGATCCAGAGCATCCAGAGCCCGCACAGGCCGGCAAAAGCGGCCCCAGCAGGTCCGCCGACTGCGGCAGTGGGGGCAGCGCACCAGAAAGCTGCCAGGCTCGGCTCCAGCCACAGGAAAAGCCAGGTGCAGGGAGCTTCCCCTCACACCAGCGCTCACCGCAACTCAGGAAATGTGAAGGGAGAGCAGCAGTGAGCAAAGGAGGAGCAGACCACGAGGTAGAAGAACACGTGGAGCAGCGAGAGAACCAGAGCAGCTCTGGCTCCCTCCCCTCCCCCACCGCCTGAGCCCAGCTCCAGCGAACAGAGCAGCGGTCCCAGGACCCGGCCACACCAACTTGAGTGAACAGCAGGACCCAAGCAGGAGCAGAGTCCGGCAGCAACATCAGTGGCTCCAGCACCAGTAACAGTGGCCCCAGCAGCAGCAGATCCAGTAATGCCAGCAGCGGCAGACCCAGCAGCAGCAGCTTCAGAGGCAACAGCAGCAGATCCAGCAGCAGAAGCTTCAGTGGCAGCAGCGGCAGTGGACCGAGCAGCAGCACCTTCAGCAGTAGTGGTGGCTCCAGCAATGGCAGCTACAGCAGCAGCAGCAGAGGCAGCAGCAGCGGTGGACCCAGCAGCAGCAGCAGAGGCAGCAGCTTTAGCAGCAGCAGTTCCAGCAGCAGGTGTGCTGATCTGTAGGCCACAGTTGCCAGGCTCGGTTTGCCCCGCAGGAAAAGCCAGTGCCCAGCTCCAGAAATCAGATCAGCAGCCTGACAAACCAGGCAGCAACTTGACTGAGACCAAAATCATCCAAGGTAACTGGGATTGCACCAGGGAAGGGTCTCACTTGGTCACAAGCTGACTTGGATCCCTCAACAGACCAGAAATCTTAACCTCTTTGTTGATAGAGGATCTGGTTGTTATAATAACTACTCTTGCATACATACTTGGGGCTGTTTTTGATTGAATGTGTACAGTGTTTAGTTAACTTTTAGAATCTACCTGTGGATTAAATAATAAAAATTCCACTCAGCCTACTTGAATACTCCCATATCAGGGAAACTCAACACCTAGGAACACCTTTGTAGATACTCTGAGAGTCTTAAGAGCCACACCTAATACCTTAAGCTCCTACCCTGAAAATATATAACATCAAATCAATTGATACAGCTAAGAATACCCATCTAGCTAGAAAATCCAAGCATTAACTTAATCCAAGATGCAAAATATATACATTATAACACAAGAAACACTAAAAAGCAAGATGATATAAATCCACCTAAAAGTATTAATGCATCAGAAATGACCTCCAGTGTGAAAGAGTTAGAGGATATGCCTGAGAAAGATTTCAAAAGAATGATTGTAAATATGTTAAAGAGGTCAAAGAACAAATCAAAGGAATCAAAGAAGAAATCAAAGGAATCAAAGAAGATGCAGAACACCAATTTCATGAAATAAAGAAGGCAATACAAGACATAAGTAAGGAAATAGAAATAATAAAGAAAAACCAGTCAGAATTACTAGCAATGAAGAACACAGTTAATGAAATAAAAAACTCTGTAGAAAATCTCACCAGTAGAATGGATGAAGGAGAGTACAGAATATCTAAGCCAGAAGACCAGGTGGCAGATCTAATACAGTCCAACAAAGAGAAAGACAAGCTTATAGAAAAGTATGAGTGGGAATTTCAAGATATTCTGGACACTATGAAAAGATCCAATATAAGAATTCAGGGCATAGTAGAAGAAGAAATCCACTCCAAAGGCATAGTAGGCATCTTCAACAAAATCATAGAAGAAAATTTCCCCCAAATTGGGAAAGAGGTGCCAATGCAGATACAGGAAGCTAAGAATACCCATTAGAACCCCAGCCAGACAAAACCTGGAAAGAACCTCTCCTCGCCATATTATAATCAAACTTTCAAACACACACACCAAAGAAAAAATATTGAAAACAGTTAGAGAGAAAAATCAAGTTACCTACAAAAGCAAGCCCATCAGGATTACAGCAGATTATTTTTTTTTTTCAGTTTAAGAGAAAAATCTATATTTTATTTTAAAGATGTGACCATGTGTTTACATTGTGGAAGAAAAGTGAATATGAAAATGAGTAAGCCAGGCGTGGTGGCGCACGCCTTTAATCCCAGCACTCGGGTGGCAGAGGTAGGAGGATCGCCGTGAGTTCGAGGCCACCCTGAGACTACATAGTGTATTCCAGGTCAGCCTGGATCAGAGTGAGACCCTACCTCGAAAAACCAAAAAAAAGAAAAGAAAAGAAAATTAGTAAGACTCATGAGTTCAAATTCTATCAAACTTACTCACCCCATGCAATAATCGCTTTTCCCATTTCAGCTTGGTTTTAATTATTTCTGGTAAGACTACACCTGTCAAAATAAACGCTGAACGCAATGGCTGGCCATGCCATAAGGTCATGTCTAGAATGTGGCCACACCACTCTGGAATGACTGTACGTGTATAACATTATCTGTCACTGTCTTTAAAACATTTATTTCCTAAATAAATAAACAAAAAAAATTTTTAAAAGGAGAGATGGCTTAGCAGTTAAGCGCTTGCCTGTGAAGCTACAGCAGATTATTCAACACAAACTTTTAAAGCCAGAAGGGCTTGGAGTGATATATTCCAAGTTCTGTAAGATAACAACTGTCAACCAAGGTTACTTTATCCTGCAAAGTTATGCATTCAAATAGATGGAGAAATAAGGACATTCCATGACAAAAGCAGTTTAAAGGAGTATACTTAGTGGAGTATATGTTCTTAGAGTATGTCCCTATGATTTTTTAAATTTCTGTGGTTTTTGTTGTGATGCTGCCTTTTTCATCTCTAATTTTATTAATTTGTGTTTCTTCTCTCTTATTTTTGGTCAGTTTTGCTAAGGGTTTATCAATCTTGTTTATCCTTTCAAAGAACCAACTCTTTGTTTCATTGATTCTTTGGATTGTTCTTTCGGTTTCTATTCCATTAAATGTTTGTTTTAAGTATATAATTTTTGATTTTACAGGACTCACAGCTAAAAGACAATCTTAAATCTCAGAGGAGACTTGGAACTTTGGTACTATTTTAAGTTGGTAAAGACTATGGGATCCTTTGAAGTTGGACTAAATATAATTTATAGCATGAGATGATTATGAATCTATTGGGGGCTAGGGGCATAATGTAGTAGTTTGAATGTATATCCCCTAATATAATGCTTATAATTTGGTGTCACTGTGGACAGATCCTAGGGTTCAGCTCTTAAGGTATGGGGCAGACCTGGAATTCCAGTCTAAAGGTATGTAAAGTCCCTGAGCTCTGCTTAGAGTTCCTGGAGTGTGCTTGCTTGTGCTGGTGGTGCTTGCTTCTCTCTTTTCTGCATGGATCTGATAAAGGGAGCCAGCTAATTCTGCCATTATGGAACTTCCCTGATCTGTAAATCCTCCTACATGTCTGCTTTGGAAGTTCATTCCAGCAACATGAAGCTTTTTACTACAAGGTGATAGTTTGCAAGTCCTTATGGCCAGAGTTCAATTCCGCAGTACACAGGTAAAGCTATGTGCACAAAGTAGCACATGCGTCTAAGTTCATTTGCAGTGGCAGGAGGCCCTGACATGTCCATTCCCTCTCTCTGTTTACAAATAATTGATTTTTAAAAAGACAATAAAAAGCTGGGTGTGATGGTGCATGCCTTTAATCCCAGCACTTGGGAAGCTAAGGTAGGAGGATTGCTGTGAGCTCAAGGCCAGCCTGCAACTACATAGTGAATTCTAGGTTGGTCAACCTGCAAGTCCCTACATCAAAACAACAAAAAAATAGGCACGGTGGTACAGACCTTTAATCCCAGCACTGGGGAGGCAGAGGTAGGAGGGTCGCCATGAGTTTGAGGCCACCCCGAGAATACATAGTGAATTCCAGTACAGCCTGGGCTAGAATGAGACCCTGCCTTGAAAAAACAAAACAAAACAAAACAAAACACAATAAAGCAAGTTAGGCAAGTGGCAGAAGTGGGAGGATCTCCATGAATTTCAGATCAGCTTGGAAGTATGTTCCAGGTCACCCTGGGCTAGAGTGAGACCCTGCCTCAAAGCAAACAACAACTTACAGTCTTACCTGAACAGAGCTGAGACTTTAGGCCATGTGGGACTAAGTTAATGCCCTTCTCCCCAGGTGGCTCAAAACACAGGACTTTGTAATGCTGGATGAGCATCCAAACCAGGCACAGTTTATGGCAAGGAGAGATTTATTTCTAGCTTATAGATCCAGAGGAAGTTCCATCAATGGCAGAAGAAGCTGGTGCACTTTCACAGATCCAAGCAGAGAGAAACCACCACTATCCAGCACACTCCAAAAAGCAGCAAGCACCCTACCCACCACAGCTCAGACAGCTCTCTTAATCCTTTGAACTGGAATCAGATCTGGCTCACAAAACACTTTGGGGATGGATCCCAGGATCCGCCCCCAGTTACTCCTCCAACCAGGTGCCTGAGACCTAAGTTACAAGCTAATAAAACACCTAGTCTAGGGCTGGAGAGATGGCTTAACAGTTAAGGTGCTTGCCTGCAAAGCCTAAGAAAGCTTGTTCCAATCTCCAGGTCACAAGTAGCCAGACACAAAAGTGACAAAAACATGCAATGTCATGCAGGCACACAAGGGGGCACAGATGTCTGGAGTTCATTCACAGTGGCTGAAAGGCCGTGGGGTGCCCATTCTTCCCCACCCATCTCTCTTTCTCAAAAAATAAAGTACTAAATAAAACACTTATGGGGGACATACATTCAGACTACCACACCCAGAGTGGGGCTATTCCTGAAACAAAGCAAGTAACAACAGAGAGCATAGGTGCTGCTTTGTGGATAGAATTATGGGATGGAGAGGTCCCTGAATGTGGGCAGAGTGAGCTAGACACAGAACTCAGGAGAACTGTCCATCATACCTGAGGGAGGCTAGGGCTAGGAAGAAGTTAGCCATGGAGGTCAGGCACTTGGGAAGCTGTGCTCCTCGGGACTCAAAGCTGAGTTAGGAGATGTCTAGTTTCATGTGTGTACTGATACTGTTCAGGGCTAAATTATGCTCCCCACCAAATTCATGAGTTGAAGGCTCAGCCCCAGGGACTACATTTTGAAATAGAACTTTACCAAGGTGATTAAGGCAAGTGAGGTCATTAGGGTGGTCTTCATCTTATCTGCTGCTCTCATGAGAACAGATCTGTACACAGAGATGTCAGGAGCCTGCACAGAGGAAAGACCACACAAGAATCCAATAGGAAGGTGGCCATTTGAAACCTCAGGGGAGAGGTCTCTGGAGAAACCTAGCTGGTCAGACCTTGATCTTGGACACAACCTTCAGGAAGGTAAGACAATATAGTTCTATTGTTCAAGCCAGCAGTCTGGGATGCTTTTTTTGTGGCAACCCCCACAAACCAACACAGATATATTGGCAAAGTATTAACAGTAGTGACCACTATTGGCATGGCACTGTGGAAGATTAAAAGTCATTCTTTTTAAATTATTGGAGCCAAAAGCTGGGTATAGAGATGCACACCTGTAGTCCCAGCACCAAGGAGGAGGTGGAGGCAGAAGTATCAGGATTTCAAGTCCTAAGAATTTGAGGCCATCCTGGGCTACACGAGGCCCTTTCTCACACACATAAAAAGAAATTAGAGTTGTTGGGTGTACTGGTGCACACCTGTAATCCCAGCAGTCAAGAGGCTGAGGAAATAGAATCACAAGTTTGAGATTGAGCCATATATGAAGACCCCGTGTCAAAAATGAAACCAAAAATTATTGGCTATGGTTTTTCTGTTTTTTTTCTCAATCAACTTGTGCTCAATACAAATACCTACAGTCCCAGAAATTTTGGCTGGCTGGAATATCTTTCTTCTAATTTAAAAAATTTATTTATTTAGCCAGGCATGGTAGTACACGCCTTTAATCCCAGCACTTGGGAGGCAGAGGTAGGAGGATTGTCGTGAGTTTGAAGCCACCCTGAGACTACATAGTGAATTCTAGGGCAGGCTGAGCTAGAATGAGACCCTACCTTAAAAAACCAAAAAGAAAAAAAGAGAGAAAAATAATTTATTTATTTATTAGAGAGGGAGAGAGAGAGAGAGAATATCTTTTACTGACTTTGGTTGAATTCTTGGTCCTTAAAGTTATGCTAGGTGGCTCTGCTGAAACCCCTGTCGAACTAAGCTGCCAGTGCTGGAGGTCCCTCAGGAGAGTGGAAGGAGACCCTGGAAGTGAAAGAGTGGCCACAACCTGATGAAATGGGTGTCTGGAGCATTGTCGATCATGCATGGCAGCCTGATGGGAGAAAACAGTAATAACCAAGTGCTAGGTTTTTTAAAAGAATATTTTTATTTATTTATTGAGAGAGAGAGAGAGAGAATGGGTACATTAGGGCTTCAGCCACTGCAAACCAACTCCATATGCATGTGCCACTTTGTGCTTCTAGCTTTGCATGGGTACTGGGGAGTTGAACCCAAGTTGTTAGGATTTGCAGGCAAGTGCCTTAACTGCTGAGCAATCTCTCCAACTCCCCCAAGTGCTAGGTTTTATTGATTTATTTTGTTTTTCCAAGGTAGGGTCTCACTCTAGCCCAGGTTGCCCTGGAATTCACTATGTAGTCTCAGGCTGGCCTTGAACTCACAGTGATCCTTCTACCTCTGCCTCCCAAGTGTTGGAATTAAAGGCATGGACCACCATACCCGGCTTCAAGTGCTAGGTTTGAAAGCATAAATGGGACAAGTAATACCTGCTGATATTTTCTTGGGCAAAATAAACAATATGGGCTTGCCTGAATCTCTAGGGTTGCTCATGGGGTACATGGTCATCTCACATGAAACAACATTGAGAACAAGTGGGCAGGGGTGACTCTATTCTAGGGTTTGTCTCCCTCTCAAATGATATCAGCTCATTCCTCTTCACGGAGACAGCCTCTAAGTTCCCAGCTGTTCTTCATTTTGTACTAGAAGCCTGTGATCTCTAAATGATATCAGGAATCTCTATCATTTTCACATGTGACTTCTCTGGATAAAAGACTTCTGTGACTTAAAAGCGAGTGTCAGCATATTCCATTTAATCATCTAGTCATGAGTCAGTATTGTTTTGGGCATTCTGTGTCTTTTCATGCAACTTTAAATCCCCCCCCCCCCAGGTAGGGTCTCGCTGTAGCTCAGAGCTGACCTGGAACTCACTCTGTAGTCTCAGGGTGGCCTTGAACTCATGGCGATCCTCCTACCTCTGCCTCCCGAGTGCTGGGATTAAAGGCGTGCACCACCACGCCTGACCTCATGCAACTTCTTTTGGTTGTTTTTGAAACACAGTAGTAGTCCTGGCTATATGTAGTCCTGGCTGGCCTGGAACTTGTAAAGATCCTCCTACCTCTATCTCCTAGGTACTGGTTTTAGAGGTGTGAGCTACCATGCTTAGCTTTATACACATACATACACACATATATCTGCCTCTGTCTCTCTTTTAAATAAATAAATAAATATTAAAATGTTTGAAAAACCTCAAGATAGCATTAATTTGAAGAGCCAGCAGAAAATGAGATGCGGGCTTTTAGTTGGAGGCGGAGGCCCTGGGTAGAGTGGGGGACTGGGCCGGTTCTGATGGACAGAAACAAATCTTCCTTCTGGAGCTCTTGGAACAGGTATGGAAGGAGCTACTGAAATCCCAATGTGGGGTCCTTGAGAGAAGGAAGGTGGTCCCAGGATGAAGAGCCTCCTCAGTGCAAGGAATCGTGAGGCTCACAGAGGCCACGTCTGGGGGACAGTTGCACAGAGGGTGCCTTTGCCACTTCAGATCCAAATATGTGGGAAGCTAACACTTCGAGTGCTGGAGACCTGCCAAAGTCATTGACAGGCAGCCAGGCAACTGGCAGGGGAAAATGTGTCATGTGGACAATAGTTTCCTTCCACCAGAAGGAAAATCTATTCTTCTAGTATACATTTGGTGTCTATTACTTTGACATCCTGGTTGTTATTACTAAGAAGTTGAACACGGACCAACATATCTAATTCCTAAGTACTTATTTTAGTTAGTTGTTCTTAAGTTTCTGCTTTCCTGACTGGGCCCCACCTCCCACCGCCCCCAGCATTGGTGTTCACTACAGAATATTCCATGGAACACTCGGAATTAGGAGACACCTCCTCCCTAATAACAAAATGTGTTGTCAATGCCAAATAATGTTTTTTTTTTTTGTTTTGTTTTGTTTTTTTTTCTGGGAAAAAGAGTTTTATTTGGCTTACAGGCTCGAGGGGAAGCTCCACGATGGCAGGGGAAAACGATGGCATGAGCAGAGAGTGGACATCACCCCCTGGCCAACATAAGATGGACCATAGCAACAGGAGGGTGTGCCAAACACTGGCATGGGGAAACTGGTTATAAAGCCCATAAGCCCGCCCCCAACAATACACTCCCTCCAGGAGGCATTAATTCCCAAATATCCATCAGCTGGGAACCTAGCATTCAGAACACCTACGTTTATGGGGACACCTGAATCAAACCACCACATTCTGCCCCTGGCCCCCATAAACTGATATCCATACATGATGTAAAATACAATGCATTCATCTCATTTTAAAAGTCCCCATAGTTTTTATCAATCTCAATGATGATCATACATCCCCATAGTTCAAGATCTTTTAACTGAGTCATAATACCAAAATATAACCTCAAAAAACCCAGAATGGCACAGATTAATATTCACACTGCAAAAGATGGCATTGGGCATAGCAAAGAAACATTCAACCAATACAAGATTTAAAACAACCAGGGCAAACATCAAACTCGGTAGCTTCAAGTCCAGCAACTCTAGCCAGTGACAAGTCTTCAAGTCCGATAATTCTAACCAGCAACAAGTCTCTGGCATTCCAATTCCGCCCCTCCAGCTAGGCTACTCACAGTCCTGGGAAACTTCATTGGGGCCGGCAGCTCCTCGGCAGCCATCTCATGGTCCCGGCATCTCCACTGGGTCTCCACTGCAAGCCACGGTTCATCCTCATGGCCCCCAAATAATGTTTTTCTTCCAAGCTACTATGGTTTGAATGTGTCCACCAGTTTGTGTTTTGGGAGATGTGGCCTTTGGGAGAGTAGGGGACTAGAAGAGGTCATGGGAGAGAGGATTACGTTGCCATTAGTAGCTTTAGAAGGAGATGAGAGACCTGACATATTTTTTAAATTTGCATAACATGGAACATATTTTGGGAACTATTTGATGATAAATGAAGAATGAGGACACTGGCTTCACACTGGGATAAACAAATGTTTGGTTTGATTTTTTTGTCCTGGGAACATAGAGGTTTGGGATCATTCAGCTATGCTATAGATACGTTTGTTTCCCCACCCCCACCCCCCTGCCCAGGGAAAAGAGCCTACACTTGAATATATGCCTCCCATGTTTGTTTCCAAGATGTATTAGGTTTTGTTTATTATTATTATTTGGTTTTCAAGGTAGGGTCTTCCTCTAGCTTGGGCTGACCTGGATTCACAATGGAGTGTGCTTCCCCTTTAATTAGTTTAAACAAAATTTTGCAGAGTGTGACCTCCAGGCAGTTGTTTTTAGGTATGTCTTCTCTGCTAAGAAATCTAGAACCATATTCACTTTATTTAGATAAGAAAAGTTTACATGCATAATGGCTGTTTTTGGTTTTTCGAGATAGGGTCTCACTCTAGCTCAGGCTGACCTAGAATTCACTAAGTAGTCTCAGGCTGGCCTTAAACTCACAGCAATCCTCCTCCCTCTGCCTCCCAAGTGCTGGGATTAAAAGTGTGCGCCACCACACCCGGCAATAATGGCTATTTTCTTAATTCATGGGTAATAAGTGTAACTTAAATCGTTTACTTGAAAAAGTTCAAATGTACACACATAAAACAGAATACATACATACATACATACATAATTATAAACGGTAAACCATGATAATTCCCTGCCCTCTCCCACTTTCCCCTTCACAATTCCACTCTATTGTATCCCCTTCCTCTCTCAATTAGTCTCTCTTTTATTTTGATGTCATCATCTTTTTCTCCTATCATGATGGTCTTGTGTAGTAGTCCTGTCCTTCCTTTGGCTTTTACATTCTTTCTGCCACCTCTTCCGCAATGGACCCTGAGCCTTGGAAGGTATGATAGAGATGTTTCAGTGCTGACTACTCCTCTGTCACTTCTCAGCTCTATGGTGCCTTTTTTTTTTTATGGGAAGAAGGGGTTTATTTCAGGCTTACAGATTCTAGGGGAACACCATCAATGGCAGAAGAAGCTGGCTCACCTCCACAGATGCTAACAGAGAGAGACACCACCAAACAGCCAGCAAACACCAACCGCTAGAGCTCCAAGCTGCTCTTTTCACACTTTTGTAAGAGTGGACAACAAGATCCACCCCATTGACGTATTTATCTTCCCCATCAGGGCTTTGCCACTGGAGATTCAAGTAGTAAACTCAATACTAACAAAACGCCTGAGTTTATGGGACCATACATTTCAACTGGTTCCTTTTTGCCCCTTTATTTCCACCTTGCTACCTGGCTGACCTGAAACTCACTCTGTAGCTCCAGGTTGTCCTTGAACTCATGGTGATCCTCCTACCTCAGCCACCCCAGTGCTGGGATTAAAGATGTCTACCACTATGCCCGCACTGTTTTCTTTTCTTTTAAAAAATATTTATTAGAGGGGGGCATGGTGGTGCACGCCTTTAATCCCAGCACTCAGGAGGTAGAGGTAGGAGGATCACCATGAGTTTGAGGCCACCCTGAGACTACATAGTGAATTCTAGGTCAGCCTGGGCTAGAGTGAGACCCTACCTCGAAAAACCAAAACAAAAAAACAAAAATATTTATAAGGAGAGGGAGAGAGAGAGAGAGAGAGAGAGAGAGAGAGAGAGAGAGAGAGAGAGAGAGGTGTCCCAGAATAAACTCCAGATGCAAGTACCATCTGGGGGGGGGGCAGGTTTTTGAGGTAGGGCCTCATAGTCCAGGCAGACCTGGAATTCACTCTGTAGTCTCAGTGGCCTCGGGTACACAGTGATCCTCCTCCGATCTCGCTATGTCCTGTTCTGGGACTAAAGACATGCACTACCATGCTGGGCAAAAGGTGGTATAAGTTTTCACTGAACATCAAGACCTCACTGAGGTGAGCCCTTGGGGAAAGGGGACTGAGGATCCCCTATCTCTGCCTCCCAAGTGCTGGTGCCTAGTGGCAAGGACCATTTTGTGCATCTGGATTTACATGGGTACTGGGGAATTGAACATGGGCTTTCAGACCTTGCAAGCAAGTGCCTTTTAACCACAAGCCATCTTTCCAGCCCTGTTTTCTTTCTTTTTTTTTCTTTCAAAATTATTTTATTAACAACTTCCATGATTATAAAAAATATCTGCCAGGCATGGTAGCACATGCCAGCACTGTGATACCTTCTGAGTCATCCAAAAGTCACTGTCATCTGAAAACAGAAGAGAAGATTCTCTACCAAAGTGAGAGTAGCATTAATATAAGGGTATAAATATTAAGAGACATGTTTACTGGGCAGTTTGATAAGCACACTATATACATTTTTCCAGACATCAGCAGATGTTATACCCCTAGGGCTCATGATGATTCCTGTTTTAAGTTTTCAGTATCAGGGATGTGTTTCCCACCATGGAGCAGGCCTCCAGTCCAGTTGGAGGGCAGTTGGTTTCCACCATGACAGACATGCCACTATTGCACCTGTTGGCTCATTTGGCCTGGCTGGCCAATTATAAGGCTTGCAGTGTCCACTGTTGAGTACCTTCAATGGTGGTATCTCTTTCTCCCATTGAACTGCATGTAGAATGGCTTCTTCCAGCTTTCTGTCAGCTGGTCTACATGGAGGAGTTATCAGCTCAGTTCCAGCAGCATTTCTCAGTGACTTTGCAGCCAAGTATGTGAAGTCTTCAGCAATAGGGTCTTACCATCTATTCCTGGTGGGAAACCAAGGACCTTGGCAATGGCCTATAATGTTTTGGGGGCCTCAGGACCTCCCTGGCCAATAACTCACTGGAGGTATCCCATCCCTGGCACTGAAATTTTTCTAACAATGATCTATGGCTCTTGATTGATCCATTGTCCGAAACTGGAGGATTCCATATGATTTATTTGCATACTCTTAGATTTTGATTAGCCCTCCCTCCACCTTTCCTTTACTCAATCTCTTCCCCTGACCTCACTTTGGGTCTTTTCACCCCCATTAATCTATTCTACTTACATATATACAATACCATCCTATTAAGTACCCTCCTCCCTTCCTTTCTCTTCCCTTTATATCTCCTTTATTTATTTATTTTTTTCCTCCCAGGAAACATTTTTAATGAATTACAGACTATCTGAACAAATTTCAAAGAAGTCGTTCTAGAATGAAAGGCAAACAAAGAGCAGTAGACAGGAAATCTTTTGTTTTCAACACTCAGTTCTCTTTTTTCCTGGATTGTAGTAGGATTACTGCTTCTCTCTGTCCAGGGGTCTAGTGTGATTCCTGGCTTGCTCCATTCAAAGGTCCTATGGTGGATGTCTCATTTTCTGGGGTGCTTTCTTTCTTTTTTATTATTTTTAAAGTATTGTTATTTATTTATTTGAAAACAGAGAGAGATAGAGAGGAGACAGACAAAGAGAATGAGCATGCCAAGGCCTCCAGCCGCTGCAAATGAACTCCAGACACTTTCCCCACTTTGTGCGTCTAACTTTACATGGACACTGGGGAACCAAACTCAGGTTGTTAGTCTTTGTAGGCAAGTGCCTTCACTATTGTGCCATCTCTCCAGCTCCAAATCCAGTTTTCAAATGTCTGCAAGACTTGAAACTTTTTCAGCTCAGCCCTCTGAGACTTGCTATTGTCCACTATACCAGGGGGAGAGAATCTATATCCTCCACCCTGGGCTTTTTTTTTCCCTCAATATTTATTAACATTTTCCATGATTATAAAAAATCTCCCATGGAAATACCCTCCTTCTCCTTCCCCCACTTTCCCCTTTGAAATTCCATTCTCCATCATACCCCCTCCCCATCTTTCTTTTATTTTGATGTCATGGTCTTTTCCTCCTCTTATGATGGTCTTATGTAGTGTCAGGCACTATGAGGTCATGGATATCCAGGTCATTTTATGTCTGGAGGGAGCACGTTATAAGGAGTCCTACCCTTCCTTTGGCTCTTACATTCTTTCTGCCACCTCTTCTGCATTAGACCCTGAGCCTTGGAAGGTGTGATTGAGATGTTACTCCAGTCACTTCTTTCCAGAACTATGATACCTTCTGAGTCATCCCAAAGTCACTGCTATCTGAAAAGAGAAGATTCTCTACCCAAAATGAGAGAAGAATTAATATAAGGGTGTAAATATTAAGAGAAGTGCTTGCTGGGCAGTTTGATAAGCACATTATATACATTTTTCCAGACATCAGCAGATGTTACACCCCTAGGGCTCATGACTATCCCTGTTTTAAGTTTTCAGTATCAAGGTTGTGTTTCCCCCCATGGAGCAGGCCCCCAGTCCAATTGGAGGGCAGTTGGTTTCCACCATGACAGATGTGCCACTATTGCACACGTTGGCTCATTTTGGCTGGCTGGCCAATTATAAGGCTTGTAGTGTCCACTGTTGAGTATCTTCACTGGTGGTATCTCTTTCTCCCATTGAACTACATGTAGAATGGCTTCTTCCAGCTTTCTGTCAGCTGGTCTACATGGAGGAGGTTATCAGGTCAGTTCCAGCAGCATTTCTCAGTGGCCTTGCTGCCCAAGTATGTGAAGTCTTCAGCAGTAGGGTCTTACCATCTATTCCTGGTGGGAAACCAAGGGCCTTGGCTGTGGCCTATAATATTCTAGGGGCATCAGGGACCTCCCTGGCCAACAACTCACTGGAGGTATTCCAATCCCTGGCATTGAAAATTTTCTAACAACAATCTATGGCTCCTGAGTGTTCCATTGTCTGAAACTGGAGGATTCCATGTGATTTATTTGCACACTCTTAGATTTGATTAGCCCTCCCTCTACCTTTCCTTTACTTAATCTCTGCCCCTGACTTCTATGATTCTTTTTTAAAGAAGAACTTATTGGTGTGTATGTATGTGCCAAGGTCTCTTGATGCAAACTGACTACTCACCCATATTTATGTGGGGATGGCTGGAGAAGTGAACTCAGGTCAACAGGTTATGTAAGCAAGAGCCTTTAACCACTAAGCCATCTTCCTAGCCTCCACTGAAGTTCTTATAGTATAATGATGCTTTAAGTGAAAAGTTCATGACAACTCCAAGAAAATATTTGTTGTCCTACTTACCATTTCCTAGCTAGCACAAAGCATGCAGTCAAAAGCAAGTGATAGTGAGGCATGGTGATGCACACCTCAACCCCAGCACTCTAGAGGCAGAGGTAGGAGGATTGCTGTGAGTTCTAGGCGAGCCTGAGACTACATAGTGAATTCTAGGTCAGCCTAGGCTAGAGTAAGACCCTATATCAAAAAAAAGGGGGAGGGCTGGAGAGATGGCCTAGCAGTTAAAGCACTTGCCTGTGAAGCCTAAGGACCCCGGTTCGAGGCTCAACTCCCCAGGACCCATGTTAGCCAGTTGCATAAGGGGGCACACGCGTCTGGAATTCGTTTGCAGTGGCTGAAGGCCCTGGCATGCCCATTCTCTCTCCCTCTCTCTATTTGCCTCTTTCTCTGTCACTCTCAAATAAATAAATAAAAATGTTTAAAAAAAAGCAGGCCTGAACAGATGGATTGGTGGTCAAGGTGCTTATCTACAAAGCTAAAGGACCATGGTTTGATTCCCCAAGACCCATGTAAGCCAGGTGCACAAAGTGGAGCATGCATGTGGAGTTTGTTTGCAGAGGCTGGAGGCCCTGGCATGCTCCTTCTCTTATTTTTTCTTTATCTCTCAAATAAGTAAAAATTGAAATATTTTTTAAAAGCAGATAGTGGGAGGAAAGATGTTTATTTTGGCTTACAATCTTGAGGGGAAGCTCCATGATGGTAGGGGAAAATATTGCATGAGCACAGGCTGGACATAACCTCCTGATGTGATGTACACACATGTGTATGTAGATGCATCTGCCTCTTGCATATGCATGTGGAGGCCAGAGAAGGATGTCAAGTGTCCTCCTCTATCACTCTTCCGGCTTTATTTCCTTGAGACAGAGTCTCTCACAGGACATGAAGCTCCCTCATTTTTAAAAATATATTTCATTTTTGTTTATTATTATTTATTTATTTGAGAGTGACAAAGAGAGAAAGAGGCAGAGAGAGAGAGAGAGAATGGGCACACCAGGCCCTTCAGCCACTGCAAGCGAACTCCACATGCGTGTGCCCCCTTGTGCATCTGGCTAACGTGGGTCCTGGGAAATCAAGTCTTGAACCAGGGTCCTTAGGCTTCACAGGCAAGCACTTAACTGCTAAACCATCTCTCCAGCCCAGCTCCCTCATTTTTGGTTCAACTGGCTGACCAACAAGCCCCAATGTATTAGTATTGTGGTTTGAATTAGATGTCTCCCATAAACTCATGTGTTTTGAATGCTTTCTTCCTAGCTGATGGCAATTTGGGAGTAGAGACTTGCTAGAGGAGATGTAGTTTGGGGGACAGGTTTATGGGTGTTATAGTCACTTTCCTGCTGCTATTTGCCACCTTCTCTGGCAGAAGTGATGTCCAGCCTCTGTTCATGCCGTGCTTTCCCCTGCCATCATTGAGCTTCCCTTCAAGACTATAAGCCAAAGCCAGGCATGGTGGCATATGCCTTTAATCCCAGCACTTGGGAGGCAGAGGTAGGAAGATCGCATGAGTTCAAGGCCACTCTGAGACTACATAATGAATTCCAGGTCAGCCCGGGTTAGAGAGAAACAAAATACCAGATAAAAATCTGTTTAAGGGAGTGTTGTTGTTTGAATGTCCAATGATCCCCATAGCCCAAGTGTTTGTGTTTAAGCTTCATACTTAGTCTCCAGCTTGTGGAGCCTTTGGGAAGTGGAGCTTGCTGGAGGAGATTTGTCACTGGGAACTGGGCTTGAGGATTATTAGTCCAGCCTATTGGTTGACCAGGCTAGCTCACACTTGCTGCTTACTCTGCTGTGGATGTATGATGTTGTGAGCCAGCTATCATATTTTTCTGCCCTGATTAAAGTGTGCGTAGAAACTATAAGTCAGGCTTCCAGTTAAGATAGTGGTGTAGGAACCACACCAAAGCAGCCTAGGGAAGACAGAAAGAAAAAAAAACAAAACTCTTCTACTAAAAAGTGAGGTATATAAGAAATTATCAACTACAGCAGAGAAGCAGGAGAGATCCAGAGCATCTAGAGTCCACAGAAGCAGGCAGAAGGCTCCACTCACACCAGCCTCGCCCCATACTCAAACAACATGAAGGGAGGATGGCAGGGAAGAACGGAGGAGCAGCTTGTGAGGAAGGATCACGAGGACCAGTGGGAGAACTTCAGCCACCATCACAGCCTCCCCTCCCCCACTGCCAGTGCAAGCGCCAGCAAACACCAGAGACCTGGGGAGGAGAGAGCTCACCTACACAACAGCTGGCACAGGTGATCAGAGCAGCCATCCAGTGGCCCAGCCAGCCTACCTGAGCCCACAGTGCAACAAAGGGGGACCCAAGTAGGAGTGCAGCATAACTGAGACCAAAACCATCCCGAAAGGTAACTGGGATTACACCAGGTCAGCACCCGCCCAATAAGCCTGGTATATAGGCTTGAATTGGAAGTGCTAATTGCACCTTCCATGTCAAGGTAAATTTTATGTTAAATCTGATGGAAGGTCAGATTTGCCATTCTTTTTAAAAAATATCTTACTTTTATTTATTTGAGAGATGGAGAGATACAGAAATAGGCAGGTAGAGAGAGGGAGAGAGAATGGACGTGCCAGGGCCTCAGCCACTGCAAACAAACTCCAGATGTGTGCATCTGGCTTACATGGGTTCTGGGGAGTCAAACCTGTGTTCTTTGGCTTTGCAGGCAAATGCCTTAACTACTAAGCCACCTCTCCAGCCCAGCCATTCTTAATATTTTGGGCTTGTAATTTGTTGCTTCCTGATTTATAATGCCTTTGTTTCCTTTTCTGTTGTTCATTAGAGAAGGGTCCCACTTGGTCACAAGCTCACATTGAACCCTCCACAAACTAGAAATCTTAGCTTCCTAGTTGACCGGACTAAGGGTATGAGGCAACACACATCCTAAGGGACTGTGACTTTGTTAGAAGATCTGGTTGTCATAATACCTACTCTTGCATAAATACTCTGTGCTGTTTTTCATTGAATGTCTACATTGTTTAGTTAACTTTTAGAATCTGCCTGTATTTTGTTCCACCCAGCCTACTTGAATACTCTCATAGCAGGCAAACCCAACATCAAACATCACTTTTGTAGATACTCTGGGAGTCTTAAGAGCCACACCTAACACCTTAAATTCCTATCCTGAAGATATATAACATCAGATAGATTGATAAATCTAATAATACTACAGCTCATTAGGAAATCCAAGCTCTGAATTAATCCAAGATGCAAAAATACGTACATTATAACACAAGAAACAAAAAATCAAGACAATATAAATCCACCAAAAACTATTAATGCATCAGAAATGACCTCCAGTAGAGAGAGAAATCACCAGTGAAGATACCCAACAGTGGACACTGCAAGCCTTATATTTGGCGAACCAGACCAAATGAGCCAATGGGTACAATAGTGGCACATCTGTTATGGGGGAGCCAACTGCCCTCTAATTTGACCAGAGACATACTCCATGGGAGGGAATATATCCCTGATACTGAGAACTTACAATAGTGGTCGTCATGAGCCCTAGGGTGTAACGTCTGCTGTTGTCCAAATAAAAGAATATATTATGTTAACCAAACTGCCCAGTAATCACTTCTCTTAATGTTCATACCCTTATTTTAATGCTACTCTCACTTTTGGTTAAAGAACCTTCTCTTTTCAGAGGGCAGTGACCTTGGGATGACTCAGGAGGTACCATGATACTGAGAAAAACTGACAGAGGAGTGCTCAGCACTGAAATATCTCAATTACACTTTCCATGGCTCAGGGTCCATTGTGGATGAGGTGGCGGAAAGAATGTAAGAGCCAAAGGAAGGGCAGAACTCTTTAAAACATGCTCCTCCACACACAGAATGGCCTGGATATCCATGTCCTCACAGTGTCTGCCACTACCTACACAAGACCATCATAATAGGAAGAAAAGATGATGACATTAAAATAAAAGAGACTGGTTGAGAGGGGGAGGGGATATGATGGAGAGTAGAGTTTCAAAGGGGAAAGTGGGGGAGAGGGAGGGAATTACCATGGGATACTGTTTATAATCGTGGAAGTTTTCAATTAAGAAAAGAAACTGTAAGTCAGAAATAAACCCTTTTCTTCCATAAGTTGCTTCTGGTTGGAACTCATTGCAATCCTCCTACCTCTGCTTCCCAAGTGCTGGGATTAAAGGCATGTGCCACCACGCCTGCCTTGCTTGATTTTTTTTTATGGTTCTGGGGGTCTTAGGTTATCCTTATTCAGTAAATGGCCTTACCTGCTCAGCCTTCTCCAGCAGTCTTTCCAAAGATCTGAACAGTTTGTCCCAAGTGTCTTTACTGGGGCAATAAATTCTGGTCATGAAACATAACTCAGGGTTGCTGCTGGCTATTCTGGAAGAAACAGTTCAAGTTCAAAAGCTCCTCCTTCAAAGGAACACTCTCATGGGTAAGCAATGCCCACAGGAAAATAATAAGTGCTGTTTTTATGATTCTATCTGTTCCAAAGAGGGGTTCCTGCACAGCAGTGCTGGGCATCTTGACCATCCTGCTTTTTATAAGTATGCTTTTCTTTGAATGAACCTGCTGCCCTCCCTCCTCCCCAATTGGAAAGGAAAAGTTATCTGCTTAAGATGGAGGCCAACAAATAGTAGCTGTGTAATTGTGTAACTGGGATGCAGAAGTGGAAATGGAAGCATGCTCCCAATTTTATGACATTTGCTCAATAAGAGCAGCAGCTTTTTATGTGCACAGACTGTTGGGTTAGGCTCCATGAGTTCCTACTCCAGCCTGTGACAGTCTGGCCCTGTGAATAACCTCTCTATGCCTCATTTATTTCACCTTTAAGAGGATAGCTGGGCATGGTGATGCACACCTTTAATCCCAGCATTTGGGAGGCAGAGGTAGGAGGATTGCGATGAGTTTGAGGCCATCCTGAGACTACATAGTGTATTCCAGGTAAGTCTGGGCTAGAGTGAAACCCTACCTCGACCCCCCCACAAAAAGAGCATAAGTAATCAACCTCATAGAGTGGTCAAGAGATAGAATATGTATGCAAAATACTTAAAGCATCATCTTGCACCTTATTATCATTATTATCATCATCATTTTAAGGATTGAAGCAGGACTGGAGAGATGGCTTAGCAATTAAGGCACTTGTCAGAAAAGCCAAGGGACCCAGGTTTGATTCCCCAGCACCCACGTACAGCCACATGCAAAAGGTGGTACAGGTATCTGGAGCTTGTTTGCCATGATGAGGAGGCCATGATTCATTCTCTGTCTATCTCTCTCTCTCTCAAATAAATAAATAAATAAAATATTAAAAATTATATGGATTGAGCTGGGTGTGGTGGCACATAGCTTTAATTCCAATATATATATTGGATTGAAACAGGCAGCATTTAAATTGGGACAGAACTGTACTTATAGCAATGCTGTGAAAACTATCTGCAGTGTTCTTCATCCCAGCCCCTCAAAATAACAAACTCTTATATTTTATTTATTTTTATTTTTATTTTTTTGGTTTTTCGAGGTAGGGTCTCACTCTAGCCCAGGCTGACCTGGAATTCACTATGTAGTCTCAGGGTGGCCTCGAACTCATGGCAATCCTCCTACCTCTGCCTCCCGAGTGCTGGGATTAAAGGTGTGCACCACCACGCCCAGCTTATATTTTATTATTATACATGCTGGTCATGCTCTACTGGAAGGTACAGCAGCCATGGCTGATAAGTAACACATAATCTCTGATCCTCAAGGCATAAGTAGTGCTTGATAATGCAAATACTCACCTAGCAAGTACCATAGTCCTGAGGTTGGTACCCGTATGGTGGAGACAGATCTTAATCCACCATTAACACAAACCTTTCAAGCAGACAATCAATGATCAAACAGAGCTCTGGTTGTGTAGGAAGTAATCAGGGAAGACTCCTCCCAGGACAGGAAATTCCCACTGAACTGGATGTATGTATAGACACATATATGTATGAATGTGGGACAGGAAGAACATTTTAGATGGAAAACATGCATGGCAAAGAGTCTGAAGCAGGTGACCAGGTCAGGGAGGTGGCCAGAGGTCAGGGTTCAGAAATGAGGGCTAGAGCCCAGCATGGTGGAGCACACCTATAATTGGGAGGCTGAGGTTGGAAGACTAGGCCATCCTAGGCTACTGCATTCTAGGTCAGCCTGGAGTGAGACCAAAACTAATAAAAACATAAACAGAAGGCTAACAAAGGGATATTGTATTAAAGGGTTGGTGGCTTTAGAAAGCCACATGGGTGCTGTGCAAAGCATGACTGACTGTACTGGGGCAAAAACTGGGTACAACTTCAGTAGTTAATGCCATAGGCAAAAAGATGGGAAAGAGAAATGGAGGGAAGTGAATGGATTTGTTTCTGGTCAAAGCTGCATGTTGGGCTGGACATTGAGGGTGAAAGAAAATAGGAAAACACTGACACATTTGGATGATGGCACTGGGCAGTTAGGGAAGGTTAGGAATAAAACGTTTGGGTAAGTTCATTTCTGGAATGTGGTAGTTTCTATGTTAAGGTTATAGATGCATAGCCACAGTGGCAACACCACCTTGGGAAGTCTGAAGTTCCTTCAAGAGGGCCAGGATGGGACGGGAAGTGAAGGACTGGAGATGGTAATGCAGTTTTATTTTATTTGAGAGAAAGAGAGAGAGAGAGAGAGAGTGCCACTGCAAATGAACTCCAGATGCATGTGCCACCTTGTGCATCTGGCTTACATGGGTACTGGGGAATCAAACCTAGGTCCTTCTGCTTCCCAGGCAAGGGTTTTAACTGCTAAGCCATCTCTTCAGCCCCCACCCTTTTATGAGACAGGTGTAGCCCAGGCTAGTTAATCTTAATTCAGCCTCCCAAGTTCTGGAAAGATAAAGCTGAAAATTTCAGTCTATTTTAAGTATGTATCTGTATTGATACATTCGTTATTGCACAGGAGAAGTTGTTTTTATTTTAGGACATTTCATATGTGGAAGGAACAAAGAGTATAGAGGACAGGGAAGGTTTAAGGAATGATGGGCTTACAGGTTCAATTCCCCAGGACCCAGGTAAGCCAGATGCACAAAGTGGTGCATGTGTCTGGAGTTTGTTTGCAGCGGCTGGAAACCCTGGTGTGCCCATCCTTTCTCTATTTGCCTCTCTCTTAAAAAAAAAAAAATGTAAGATAAGAGGGTTGGCTGGGCAAGGTGACGCATGCCTTTAATTCCAGCACTCTGGAGGCTGAGGTAGGAGGATCTCCGTGAGTTCAAGGCCACCCTGAGACTACATAGTGAATTCCAGGTCAGCCTGAGCTAAAGCCTGAGACCATACCTGGGAAAACCAAAAAAAAAAAAAAAAAGCAAGCAAGCAAGCATGTTAGTTTCTGCAAAAAT
Organism: Jaculus jaculus; assembly: GCF_020740685.1. NCBI lineage: Eukaryota > Metazoa > Chordata > Mammalia > Rodentia > Dipodidae > Jaculus > Jaculus jaculus. The sequence goes on along the minus strand of NC_059103.1, from coordinate 58,922,465 downwards.
TTAGGGAGGGCAAAGTCCCACCTGAAACCCGGGCCCTCTGTGTGACCCGATTTAACAGCTGTGCCTGTAGAGTTTGGACGGATGCCACTTTTTGTTTTGGACTTTTCCCTGCCGTGAAGTATGAACTGCTAGGTCCTCGGCCTCATAAACTGGCGCTGAAGGTTCAAGGACAGTCTGCGGGGTGCACGCCCGACTCTCCCGTCCCTGCGGGCGGCGCTCGGTTCGGGACTGCCCCTCCCCGGATGTAGGGCGCGCAGCTCCGTCCGCCCCTTGTGCCCCGCCCCCAGCCCCAGCGGACGCTGCCCGCAGCCATGGTGCAGGCCTGGTACATGGACGAGTCGGCTGAGGAGCCGTGGCGGCCGCACCGCGCCAAGCCCCACCGTCCCGTGGGCCTGGAGCAGCTGCGCGCGCTCGGCGTGCTCTACTGGAAGGTGCGGCGCGCGTGCCGGGGTCGGGGGCTTGGAGCGCGGCTCCTGAGAGCTCGCCCTGCGGAGGGCGCTCGCGAGCTCAGGCTTGCTGTCTGCAGAGCGCGGCCGGCTGCCTGCTCGCCCCGCCTGTTTGGGAGTGGAGATTACAGAGCGGTTTCTGGCCATGGCTGAGGCCGGATTGGACTGTCTTTGAGGTTTTTTTTTTTTCTTTTTTCTTTTAGCTAATCTACATTTCTGTAGACTGTAGCCCACCCTGGACCCACGGTTGAGGGACATTCTTTGTTGCTTTATTTTTTATTTATTTGCAAGCAGAGAGATAGAGAAGAGAGACAGAGAGAATGGGTACACCATGGCCTCCAGTCGTTGCAAGTGAACTTTGTGCATCTGGCTTTATGTGGGTACTGGAGCATTATTTATTTATTTGACAGAGAGAGGAGAAAGAGAAAAAGGAATTATTTATTTGACACAGAGAGAGACAAAAAGGAAGGCGGGGGGAGCTGGAGAGAAGGTTTAGTGGTTAAAGCGCTTGCCTGCAAAGCCAAAGAACTCCCGGTTAAATTCCCCAGGACCCACGTAAGCCAGATTCACAAGGTGGAGCACGCTTCTGGAGTTTGCAGCGGCTGGAGTCCCTGGCACACCCATTCTGTCTGTCTGTCTCTCTCTCTGCCTCTCTTCTCTCTGAAATAAAAATATAATACAAAAAAAAGTTGTTAAAAAAGAAAGGAGGGAGGGAGGGAGGGAAAGGAAGGCAGGCAAAGACATAATGGGAGCCCAGGGCCTCCAACCACTGTAAATAGAGCTCCAGACGCATGGGCCACCTTGTGCATCTGGTTTATATGGGTACTGGGGAATTGGTCCTGGGTCCTTAGGCTTAATAGACAAGCATCTTAACCACTACATTATCTCTCCAGCCCCTTATTTTTTATTGTTTAAATATTTTTAGCTCTTGTGTTGGCGCATGCCTTTAATCCCAGCACTCAGGAGGCAGAGGTAGGAGGATCGCTATGAGTTCAAGGCTACTTTACAACTTAGAGTGAATTCCATCCAGGTCAGCCGGGGCTAGAGTGAGAAGGTAGGATCTCACTCTAGCCCAGGCTGACCTGGAATTCACTATGTAGTCTCAGGGTGGCCTCGAACTCATGGTGATTCTCCTACCTCTGCCTCCTGAGTGCTGGGATTAAAGGCATGTGCCACCATGCCCGGCTCTGTTTTTTTCTTTTTAAGTTACTTTTTAAGAGAGTGAGAATGAGTCCCAAACACATGCTTCACTTTGTGCCAGCAAGCATTTTAACCTCTGAGCCATCTCTCTAGCCCCTCTGTCTCCATAACGATTGAATACTACATATTCCGATCAGGCTGGTTTTGTCCACCACGGTATGTCAGTCACTGAAACAAGGTTTTTGAAAGTTGATTAGCCAAGCAGCAAAGAGAGATGGTGGCAGATGCAGGTCTGCTAGGATAAGAGAGAGATTTATGGGATGAGGCAGGGTGAGAGATGACAGGGAGTGAAGGGGTCATTGACTTCATGTGTAATCTAGGCAGTTCTTGGGACCTGTGTTCAAAACACAGCTGTTAGCATGACCTGGGTGGACTTTTTTGTCCTTCATCAAAATGTCACCCAAACTAGGTGTGGTGGCTCACTCCTGTAATCCCAGCATTACAGAGGCTAAGAATTCCAGGGCTGCATAAGCTAGTATGAGACCCTATCTCTCAAAAAGAAAGAAAAAGGGGAAAAAAGGGGGAATTGTGCATTATTTTATTGCAAAACAGAAGCTAAAGTTCATTAAATTCATTGCAGTGATTTTCTTAGATGCATAGTTAGGTTTTACCAAAGACATCTAAAATCTTTTATTTATGGGCTAGGAGATGCATGCTTGCAGAGCCAGCTGACTTGGGTTGGTTCCCTAGTGCCAATGCAAAGCCAAATGCCCAAAGTGGCACGTTTGTTTGCACTGGTAAGAGGCCCTGTTGCCTGCCTCATACTCTGTCTGCTGGCAAATAGAAACAATAAAATTTAAATCTGGGTGTGGTGGCACACCTTTAATCCCAGCACTCAGAATGAAGTCCAGGTCATCTTGAGCTAGAGTAAGACCCTGCCTTGAAAAACAAAGAAACAAACAAAAAAAAAAAAAAAGAAAGAAATTTATTTTTTGCATGTAAACAAATGCTTGTCCATCTTTATGTGGGTGGCTTGGGAACTGAACCTGAGTTAGAAGGCTTTGCAACCAGGTACCTTTAACTGCTGAGCCATCTTCTCAGCCACAGTAAGACATTTTTGTTTTTATTTTCTGTATTCTCTTTTTTGGTGTTTTGAAGCAGCGTCTTACTCTAACCCAGGCTGACCTGGACTCCCTTGTAGCCCAGGCTGATCGCTAAGTATCGTGATCTTTCTACCTCAACTTCCTCAGTGGTTGGCATCCAGTAAGACGTTTTTGTTGTTTTATTGAGGTTAGGGTCTCACTCTAGTCCAGGCTGACCTGGACTATGTAGTCTCATGCTGGCCTGGAACTCAAGCAATCCTCCTACCTCTTCCTCTGAGTGCTGGGATTCAAGATGTAGGCCATCATACGTTTTGAAGGAGGTCACCTTGCAGGTCTGGAGGGAGCATGGTGCTGTACCAGCAGTGCCAAACCACACATGCTAGGCAAGCCTTTGGCCACTGAGCCATCCTCCCAGCCCAGTTGCTATACCTCCCTGTGCTAATATGACCCCCTTTTGTGTTTCGACTTCTGCAGCTGGACGCTGACAAATATGAGAATGATCCAGAACTGGAGACGATCCGGAGAGAGCGAAACTACTCTTACATGGACATCATCACCATCTGCAAAGACAGACTTCCCAATTACGAAGAAAAGGTGAGGAGGCAAAGAAGCCCCCCTTTGGAAAGGGACATTGTTTCCTTCATTCTTAAAACTTTTCATCCTTTATTTGGATTTTGAGGCAGAGTGGTCTGTCTCCATGGAAAGAACTGGGGGGAGTTCCTCCTTGTTTAGGGTAGTTGTGCCCCCCTTTCAGATGGTAGGCTCACCAGGGAACTCATCTGGGCCTGTGGGATGTTCACAGCCCTGCATCCAGATCCTCCTTGGAATTCTCGTATTTATTTATTTATTTTTGAAATATTGTTTCACTCTAATCCAGACTGACCTGGAATTCACTATGTAGTCTCAGGGCGACCTCGAACTCATGGCATTCCTTCTACCTCTGCTTCTCTAGTTCTGACATTAAAGACCATACTTGGCTGTTTATTTTTTTTTTAATATTTTTCTTTATTTATTTGCAAGCAGCAAGAGATAGAAGAAAAGCAGAGAATGGGTACACCAGGGCCTGCAGCTGCTACAGACAGACTCTAGATGCATGTGTCACTTTGTGCATCTGGCTTTATGTGGGTATTGGGGAATTGAACTCAGATCATTAGGCTTTGCAGGCAAGTGCCTTAACTACTAAGCAATTTCTCCAGCCCTCTTTTATTTATTGTTTTTTTTTTAAAGTATTTTTACTTATTTATTTGAGAGTGACAGACACAGAGAGAAAGACAGATAGAGGGAGAGAGAGAGAATGGGCGTGCCAGGGCTTCCAGCCTCTGTAAAAGAACTCCAGACGCGTGTGCCCCCTTGTGCATCTGGCTAACGTGGGACCTGGGGAACCGAGCTTCGAACCGGGGTCCTTAGGCTTCACAGGCAAGCGCTTAACCGCTAAGCCATCTCTCCAGCCCTATTTATTGTTTTAAGATGTAGGGTCTCATACAAGTCAAGGCTGACCTGGAACTTACTCTAACCCAGGCTGGCCTCCTACTCAGTACTGGGATTAAAGATGTGTGCCAATACACCTGACTCTTCTCTAGAATTTTTGCTGCTAAAAAATGCTGGGTTCTGAGGAGCTCTGGGGCCTGTGTCTTCAGGGCACCTGTCTGGATCATCTGGGCCATCAGATTTACTAGCAGAAGGTTCTTCAGAATGTTCCCACTGTCCTTGACAATGGGATGTGTAACTCCTCTTCCTGACTCCTGAAGCTGATAAATTTCATGGAGCCTCTGAAGATTGTTTGGTCTCATGGACTCCTCCCACCCCTGCCTTTCTCATTATTTAATCAGTTCTGTCTGAGTTTTGCTTTCTTATCTATACTTTGGGTTTTGTTTGTTCTTTTTTCCTCATTTTTTTTGTTTTTGGCATTGGGAGTTGAGGCTGGTTGCCTTGTGCTTGCCCACCTGAATGATATTGTCAGCCCTCTTTTTACTTACCTTGAGACAGGATCTCACTTAAGCTGCCTAGACTTGCCTTGAACTTTCTTTGTAGCCAAAGCAGGCCTTGAACTTGTCATCCTCCTGCCTCAGACTTTCAAGTAGTTAGACAGGATCTCACTTAAGCTGCCTAGACTTGCCTTGAACTTTCTTTGTAGCCAAAGCAGGCCTTGAACTTGTCATCCTCCTGCCTCAGACTTTCAAGTAGTTAGGATTACAGGTGCTAGTGGCCTGGCTGCCCAGACTTTCTTATGAGAAACTTTTTTTTTTTTTTTTTTTTTTTTGCTTTTTGAGGTAGGGTCTCACCCTAGCCCAGGCTGACCTGGAAGTCACTATGGAGTCTCAGGGTGGCCTCAAACTCATGGCAATTCTCCTACCTCTGCCTCCACGCCTGGTGAGAAACATTTCTTTTATTACTATTATTATTTTGTTTTCTTGATTTTTCGAGGTTGGGTTTTACTCTAGCCCAGGCTGACCTGGAATTCACTATATAATCTCAGGGTGGCCTGAGCGATCCTCTTACCTCTGCCTCCTGAGTGCTGGGACTAAAGGCATACACTACCACACCTAATTAAAGTTAATTTTTTTATGATAAACATTTTTTTGAATTTTTATGTATTTATTTGACAGAGTGAGAGAAGGGTGCACCAGGGCCTCCAGTCACTGGAAACGAACTCCAGACACATGTTCCCCCTTGTGCATCTGGCTAACATGGGTCCTGGGGAATTGAACCTGGGTCCTTTGGCTTTGCAGGCAAGTGTCTTAACTGCTAAGCCATCCCTCAGCCCCTGATAATGAACATTTTTTAAAAACATTTTTATTAGACTGGAAGTAAATAAATATATAAATAAAAATTTATTTAATTGCAAGCAGATAAGTGGAGAAGAGAGAGACAGAATGAGTGTGCTAGGGCTGCAAACAAACTCCAGATCCATGCACCACTTTGTGCATCTGGCTGTACATGGGTATTGGGGAATTGAACCCAGGTCATTAGGTTTTGCAGGCAGATGCCTTAGCTGCTGAGTCGTCCCTCCAGCTGCCACTGATACATTGTTATTGAGAACTTTTTTTTTTTTTTCCTGAGGTAGGATCTCACTCTAGCCCAGGCTGACCTGGAATTCACTATGGAGTCTCAGGCTGGCCTCAAACTCACAGCAATCCTACCTCTGCCTCCCCAGTGCTGGGATTAAAGGCATGTGCCACTGTGCCTGGCCTTGAGAATGTTCATACATGAGCAAACTCTAATTTGATCCTGTTTGTCTCATTACCCTCTTTTGTCCCCTCCCCGCCTCCATTTAGCTGAGCATCCTCCTCTGTCTTCCATGTCAAAATGTTGATGGGCTCAGAACTCTACAATTCCTGTGGGGGTAATGGTAACCTACCATGAGGTCATGAGTTCACCAGCCAGTTCATGTCTGGATGACAGTGCCCCTTGTCATCAACCTGTGGTTCTTACATTCTTTCCATTGTACCTTGTGCAATGTTTCCTGAGCCTTGAAAGGTATGATATAAATGTCTCATTTAATGATAAGCTCTCAACAGCCTCTTATTTTCAGCTTTCATGAGTTTTTTGTTGTTATTGTTTGTTTCTTTGTTTTTTCCAGGTAGGGTCTCACTCTAGCCCAGGGTGACCTGGAATCCACTATGTAGTCTCAGGGTGGCCTTTAATTCATGGCGATCCTCCTAGCTCTGCCTCCTGAGTGCTGGGATTAGAGGCGTGTACCACCATGCCCAGCTAGTTTTGATGAGTTTTGAGTCTCCTCAGTTTCTCTCTCTCCATAGAGAAGCTTCTCTGGCTAGATAGATCTTGAACATATTTTCCCAGATTTATATTTATTTAATTTAATTTCATTAATTAATTAATTTATTTGAAGGGCAGGGAGGTAGGTAGGCAGAGAAAGAGAATGGCTGCACCAAGGCCTGTAGCCACTGCAAAAGAACTCAACACATGTGCCACCATGTGTATCTAGCTTGCATGTGTACTGGCGAATCAAACCTGGGTCCTTAGGCTTCACAGGCAAGTACCTTAACTGTTAAGCCATCTCTCCAGTCATAGATTTATGTTTAAGCATTACATTTGTTTGTTTATTTCAGACATGGTCTTGTTATGTTGCCCAGGCTTATCAGGTTCTTTCCATAGGGCCCATGGGGGCCTGGAACTCCTTGTATGACCCAGGCTGGTCTGGATCTCACTGTGTAGCTTAGGCTGGCTTGTAGCTGAGGATGACCCGGAACTCAGCCTCTAGTTCCCAAGTGCTGGGATTACAGATGTGCACAACTGTCCCTAGCTTTGTAGGTTTTCTTTTGTTTTGTTTCTTTTTTTGTAGGTTTTGCTCTAGCTCCGGCTGACCTTGAACTCACTGTGTAGTCCCAGATTGGCCTCAAACTCACAAAGATACTCCTACATCTATCTACCTTCCAAGTGTTGTGATTATAGGCATGCACCACTGTACCCAGTTTGTCTTTGTGCCTCCTCCACCCCCACTAACCCAGGCTGACCTGGAATTCACTCTGTAGTCTCAGGGTGTCCTTGAACTCACTGCAATCCTCCTACCTCTAACTCCCAAGTGCTGGGATTAAAGGCATGTGCCACCACAACCATTGGCTTTGTGTTTTTAACATCAAATTTTACCTGTTCATTAACCTTTTAGGGTTAGGGTATGAACATTTACTGTCAAAGGCCTCAAACTTTTCTGTGCATTGAGATATTTTGATTATAAAACATTAGGGACAAAGACCTTTAGAAAAATATAAAGGCAGATTAGAACTCAGAGATGATTTTCTTGCAATGGTAGCTATTGTCCTTCCATGCACGGATCCCTTCCTGGTCCACTGTGACTCCATGGCCCCACATGGGAGGGAGGACAAGCTAGAGTTGGCACGTCTTTGTGGCAGTCTTGCTGTGATATTGTGCCACCATTCACTCCTCTGTGGAGTCCCTTTGTGGGGCTGTGAAGATTCAGTGAGTTGTGTGTTTATCAAGAATTGGGAATAATAGGTTGATATTGTATATATATAAGTACAATGATTGTGATGGGGAGGTAATATGATGGAGAATGGAATTTCAAATGGGAAAGTGTGGGGGTGGGGAGGGAGGGAATTACCATGGGATATATTTTATAATCATGGAAAATGTTAATAAAAATAAAAATTAAAAAAATTAAAAAAAAAGATACACATATGAAAAAAGAATTGGGAATAATGTCTGACACATGGTGCTATGCAATTTAATTCTCATACTGATGTTTGTTACGGGTTTCAAAACAATCTGGTTCCTCCTTTGGTACTTTTTTTTTTGTTTGTTTGTTTTTTGGTTTTGCGAGGTAGGGTCTCACTCTAGCCCAGGCTGACCTGGAATTCACTATGTAGTCTCAGGGTGGCCTCGAACTCATGGTGATCCTCCTACCTCTGCCTCCCGAGTGCTGGGATTAAAGGCGTGCACCACCACACCCGGCTCCTTTTTTTTTTTTTTGAGGCAAGCCCAACAGACTAACCTTTAAAAAAAATTTTTTTTTGTTTATTTTTATTTATTTATTTGAGCGCAACAGAGAGAGAGAGAATGGGCATGTCAGGGCTTCCAGCTACTGCAAATGAACTCCAGATGCATGTGCCCCTTGTGCATCTGGCTAACGTGGGTCCTGGGTAATTGAGCCTCAAACTGGGGTCCTTAGGCTTTGCAGGCAAGCGCTTAACCGCTAAGCCATCTCTCCAGCCCCTAACCTTTTATTTATTTATTTACTTACTTATTTATTTATTTATTTATTTTTATGAGAGAGAGTGGGAACAAGAGAGAGAGAGAGAGAGGCAGAATTGGCATTCCAGGGCCTCCAGTCACTGCAGTTGAACCCTAGATATGTACGTATGTGCAACCTTGTGCATGCATTACCATGTGTGTCTGGTTTATGTGGGATCTGGGGAGTTGAACATAGGTCCTTAGGTTTCGCAGTCAAGCACCTTAATTGCTAAGCCATGTCTCCAGTCCCAAAACTGTGTTTGTGTGTGGTGTTTTTGAGGTAGAGTTTCACTCTAGCCCAGACTGATCTGGAATTCATTCTGTAGTATCAGGGTAGTCTTGAACCCATGGTGATCCTTATACCTCTGCCTCCCAAGTGCTGGGATTAAAGGTTGTGCCACCATGCCCAGTAACTCTTGGTATTTAAAAAGAATATTTAAATAAGAATTTATTTATTTATTTATGAGAGAGAGAGAGAAAGAAAGGAAGTGGATGTGTCAGGGCCGTTAGCCACTGCAGACAACTCCACATGGACGCCACCATGTGCATTTGGCTTATATGGGTTCTGGGGAATCAAACCTCAGTCTCTAGGCTTTGCCAGCAAGCATCTTAACTACTAAGTCATCTCTCCAGCCCTCTCCCTTGTTGCTGCTGCTTTTTTTTTTTTAATTTATTTATTTATTTATTTGACGGAGAAAAAGGGAGAGAGAGAGAAAGAATAGGCATGCCAAGCTGCTGCAAATGAACTCCAGGCGTGTGCACCCCCTTGAACCTGGGTTCTTTGGCTTTATAGGCTAATGCCTTAACTGCTAAGCCATCCCTCTAGCCCTCCCTTGGCACTATTTTGTTGTTGTTGTTGTTTAGTTTCATTTATTTATTTGAGAGTGACAGACAGAGAAAGAGGCAGATAGGGAGAGAGAATGGGCGTGCCATGGCCTCAGCCACTGCAAATGAGCTCCAGATGTGTGTACCTCCTTGTGCATCTGGCTAATGTGGGGCCTGGAGAATTGAGCCCCAGATTCCTTAGGCTTCACAGGCAAGTGTTTAACCACTAAGCCATCTCTCCAGCTCTCCCTTTGTACTTTTAACAACAATCTGCAGTGAATGTAGTGTTTACCATGGTTCTGGCCTATTGAGAGCTGGGGCTATGTCATGGTCTCTAGCAGACTCACAGGCTTTTCTCCCACGTAGATCAAGATGTTCTTTGAAGAGCACCTGCACATTGATGAGGAGATTCGCTACATCCTGGAGGGCAGTGGGTATTTTGACGTCAGGGATAAGGAGGACAGGTGGATCCGGATTTACATGGAGAAGGGAGACATGATCACACTTCCTGCTGGCATCTATCACCGTTTCACACCGGATGAGCAGGTGAGGAGGAGGGTGTGTGAGGCTGTGATCTGGGGTCTGCTCTGTGCATACAGAGAGAAACTGGTGGACCATGCCACTTGCTGAGAGTGTAGCCCACTAGCTGTGCTGTGTGAGGACTATCACCTGTGAGACAGGCAGTCACGGCTCACAACCCTGAAGCTTTGCTTCATGGAGACAACCTGTAGCCCCGCTGCCTGGGACTCTGGGAGCACAGGCAGTCATAATTCATAGCCCTGGAGCTTTGCTCCACCAAGGTAGCCAGCAAGTCCTATGGCCCAAGAGCCCGTGGGGAGAGTCCAACCTCAGCTTTGTTCTTGACATACAGTGAGTGATTCAGCATACGCTTTTGGCCAAATGGAGGTTGGTGTCTACAGGAGAATGTTTTGCTCCTACTGAGAGGCAGCCTACACTTTGTTACTGATGCAGGGTCTTGTGGCTGTGAGGCACCTGGAAGGTGGAACTGTCATTTGGATATGGATCTGTTCAGCAATAGTGTAGTCATTAGGACTGCCAATAAGCAAGGAACTCTTGGGGTCTTGGGTTGTGATTTGGTTTAAGCCTAAGATTTCAACCTTTTTTTTTTTTTCTTTTGGTTTTTCGAGGTAGGGTCTCACTCTGGCACAGGCTGACCTGGAATTAACTCAGGGTGGCCTTGAACTCATGGTGATCCTCCTACCTCTGCCTCCTGAGTGCTGGGATTAAAGACATGCGCCACCATGCCCGGCTTGAGATTTCAGCATAATTAAAAAATATATTTATTTTCTGTTTATTTATTTGAGAGAGAGAGAGAAAGAGGCAGATAGACAGAGAGAAAGACTGGGTGCACCAGGGCCTCCTGCCACTGCAAACAAACTCCAGATGTGCCACCTTGTGCATCTGGCTTACATGGGTTCTGGGGACTTGAACCTTAGTCACTAGGCTTCGCAGGTAAGTGCCTTAACTGCTAAGCCATCTCTCCAGCTCTCAGCATAATTTTAAAAAGGTTCAAAAAAATTTTATTTGCAAGCAGAGAGAGAGAGAAAGATAATCATTAGGCTTTGTATGTTAGTGCCTTACCTGCTGAGCAACCTTTCAGTCCAGAATTCTTTATCTTCTTTCCCATGGGCAATTGCATGCTGTAGTTCTCTGCATGTCACTTTTTCTCACTTGGTATACTTTGGGGATGCTCCATGGCAGTTGGTGCAAAACCTCAACACTTGTTTATGGACTCATTGTAGGATGTACTTCTGGCTTTATGTGGGTACTGGGGAATTGAACCCTGGCTCACAGGCTTTGCAAGCAAGTACCTTTAACTGCTGAGTTATCTCCCTTTCCCCTTAACTTTTTATGTGGGTTCTGAATTCAGGTCCTCCTGCTTGTACTGCAGGCCCTTTACTGATTGAGCCTCTTTCCAGACCTGCATTTTTATTATTTTATGAGAGAGAGAGAAAAAGAAAGGGAGAGGGGGAGGGGGAGGGAGGGAGAGAGAGAATTGTCATGCCAGGGCCTCCAGCCATTGCAGTCGAACTCCAGATGCATGCAGCACCTTGTGCACATGCACAGCCTTACACACTTGTGTCACCTTGTGTATCTGGCTTACATGGGATCTGGGGAGTCGAACATGGGTCCTTAGGCTTCACAGGCAAGTGCCTTAACCACTAAGCCATGTCTCCAGCCCTCTTCCTCCTCCTCCTTTTCCTCCTCCTTTTTCCTCCTTCCTCTTTCCTTCCTCTTCCTTCCTCCTCTTTCCTTTTTCCTCCTTCCTCCTTCCTCCTCCTCCCTTTTTCCTCCTTCTTCCTCCTTCCTCCTTCTTTCTACCTCCTCCTTTTTTTTCCCCCTAAAAACATTTTATTTATCCATTTAAACAGAGATAGGGAGAGAGAGAGAAAGTGAGAATGGGCATGCCAGGGCCTTCAGCCACTATAAACGAACTCCAGACTCATGCACCACCACGTCCATCTGGCTTACATGGGACCTGGAGAATCAAACCTGGATCCTTAGGTTACTCAGGCATTTACCTTTTAACCATTAAGCCATCTCTTCAGCGCCCCCTCTTCTTCTTCTTCTTTTTTTTTTTTTTAAATATTTGGGGCTAGAGAGATATCTTAGTGGTTAAGGTGCTTGCCTTCAAAGACAAAAGGCTCAGGTTCGACTCCCCAGCACTCATGTGAGCCAGATGCACAAGGGGGCATACATATCTGGAGTTCGTGTGCAGTGACTGAAGGCCCTGGCATGCCCATTCTCTCTCTCTACCTGCCTATTTCTGTATCAATCTCTCTCTCAAAATAATAAGTAATATTTTTTAAAATATTTAGTTAATTAATTATTTAAGAGAGTGAGATAGAAGCAGATAGAATGGGCACACCAGCTGGGCATGGTGGCACACACCTTTAATCCCAGCACCTAGGAGGCAGAGGTAGGAGGATCACTGTGAGTTCCAGGCCAGCCTGAGACTACATAGTGAATTCCACGTCATCCTGGGCTACAGTGAGACTCTACCTCAAACAAACAAACAAACAAACAAACAAAAAGGTGATACCAGGGCCTCTCTCCACTGCAAATGAAATCCAGACACATGCGCCACCTTGTTCATCTGGCTTTATGTGGGTATTGGGGAGCTGAACCTGGCTCCTTTGGCTTTGCAAGCAAAAGGTTTAGCCACTAAGCCATCTCCCCAGCACTTCTTTCTTTGTTTTGTTTTGTTTTGTTTTGTTTTTTCAAGATAGGGTCTCACTCTGTCTTGCCCCAGCTGACCTGGAACTCACTCTGTAGTCCCAGGCTGCCCTTGAACTCAGGGTGACTTCTGCCCTTCTTTCCAAATGCTGAGGTTAAAGATGCGTGCCGCCATGCTTAGCAAAGTGGTCCTTTCTTACCAGCCAGGACCACTGGCCCTGTGATGATTGCTAGGATAGTGTACCCAGAAGAGGCAGAAAGGAGAGTGGGCGTGTTTGTGCAGGTGGCAGTGCTTGGGCCTGAGCCATGTTTGTGCACAGGGCATGGACACAGTATGAGCCACAGACACTCCTGCCGCCTGGCAGCAGCCGCAGCGTCTGCTCAGAGATGGGGAGACGAGTGTTGAGATGAGAGCAGAAGGTGATGGATGTGTTCATTGAGGTGTGGGTTGTGTTTGTTTTCTAGAACTACGTGAAGGCCATGAGGCTGTTTGTGGGAGAACCAGTGTGGACAGCATACAAGCGGCCAGCTGACCACCTCAACGCCCGGGAACAGTACATGAAGTTTTTGGAGCAGATGGCATAGTGGTGCCTCCTGAGCAGTGACCGTGCCTTATGAGATCTCCACTATGATTATCATTCCGGAAATCTCTCTTCTGTTTTTACCAAATAGGCTTGATGCTAGGTTCTCTTTCTTGCCAAGATTATCTGATCAGAATACTTTTAGTGAAGGGAACTCTCAATGTGATTCTCATACAGATGCTACATAAATAATAAGTCACATTCATTTTCCCTAATTCAGTCTAGATTAGAGGTGTGGGAGTCCTAGATTGATGTATACATTCATCTGTAACAAAATTCATGCTTTCATTAACTGCAGAGTAAGTATATTTTGTAGGTGTGTGTCAGGGTGGGAAACCACACCCATCCTTTGGGAGTGTATAGTTGTACACAGCACAGCTAACCGGATGAGAGACCCTTTTCTTCAAAACTATAAAGGGGTGGGGAAATGGTCCCATGTTAGGGGTACCTCTACATTGTTTGTGTCTTGTTCAAAATAAAGTAGTTTCACTTTAACTTGATGCTTGTGCCTCTAAGTTACCTTATTCACATACACATAAGATATTTTGCCATTTATATTACCTACTTGAGTTTATATATTTACTTAATTCCTACATGTCTGTGATAGTATTTTTTTTTTTTCAGTGTGAAATTTCTTTTTTTCTTTTTAGTTTTTTTCAAGGCAGGGTGTCACTCTAGCACACACTGACCTGGAATTCACTCTGTATTCTCAGGGTGGTCTTGAACTCATGGTGATCCTCCTACCTGTGGGATTAAAGGCATGTGCTACCACGCCCTGCTTCAGGGTTGTATCAGACAGATTTAGGTTCACTGAGATGAATTTCCAGACCAGGCACAGTTATGGAGGAAGGGATTTATTGAAATTTACAGATCCAGGGGAAGTTCCATAATGGCAGAAGAAGCTGGCCTTTCACAGGACCAAGCAGAGAGAGGGAAGCACAAACCTAAAGGTCAAAAGCCACACAGCACACTTCAAGAACTGCTAGGCACACTTTGCATATCTTTAGATTGAAATCAGAAACCCACCACCACACCTTAAGATCCATCCAGTGACACTGCCTCCAGCCAGGTAGACAGCAGATGCAAACTACAAACAGACGACTGAATATATTGGGGGCCATCTATTCTATTCAAACCACCACAAGGGTGAAATTTCTTTCACAGTCAAGATTCAAGAGAAGTAGTACATGATTTCTCTCTCTCTCTCTCTCTCTTTTCCATTATTTTATATTTTATATTTATCCTGAAACTTCTAGTCACATTTACAGCAGAAAAAAAACAGGAAGAAGCCAGTTTATACTCTAATGACTTGCTGGCTCTACTTTAAACAAGAGGTGCATATAAAGTACTTAGAGCCCTAGACAACAAATGTTGTCACTCTGAGGTAGACACTATTTATCATTTCTCCACATTTTACATTTAATATCAACAAAATATAGTGACAAGCTAGTCAGTAACAAAGCCAACATTCTGGATGCAGCACAAAAATTATTCATTGATACATAACTCAAACACAAATTGTTACTTTATTTTTAACAACAAAATAGTAGCAGTAACAAAGTAACTTAGCCATCAGCAGAGCAAAACAAGGACAAAACTAATGAACAGGGGTTAATCAGCTCAAATTAGTCATCACCTTTAAGTAGGAAAAACTGTCATTGGTCTAGTGGTTCTCAACCCTGTCTGCACATTAGAGAAACGAAGGAGAGGACTGGTGTGTGAAGTAACAACATGTAAGGCCCACTTCCAGAAGATTTAAGGAAATGTCTTGAATGGGGCTCATGTAAAGGCTTTTAAAGTGTTGAGAACTACAGGTCTAAAGTAGTAACAAAAATGCCCTCAAAGTAATTAAAGTCAATAAACTGATCATAGAATAAATTCTTTTCTTTTTATCTTAGGAGGGGGAGGGGCAAGCACCCACTTCCCATTGTTTTGATTGCCATAGCAGTTTAACAGACATGAAATATCGAAAGTTAAAATGCTTCCCAAATTGAAATTCTCACGAGTTCAATCTACAAAGTTCTTTTAGAACATTATCAGCTTTCAGAGAGTATCTCCCACATGGTAATTTTGCATAGATATTCAAGTCACCGATTTGTTCAGCTGAGTCAGTAGATGTACTAGAAAAAAATTTTTTAAAAATATTTTATTTATTTATTTGAGAGTGATAGAGACAGAGAGAAAGACAGATAGAGGGAGAGAGAGAGAATGGGTGCGCCAGGGCTTCCAGCCTCTGCAAACGAACTCCAGACGCGTGCGCCCCCTTGTGCATCTGGCTAACGTGGGACCTGGGGAACTGAGCCTCGAACCGGGGTCCTTAGGCTTCACAGGCGAGCGCTTAACCGCTAAGCCATCTCTCCAGCCCTAGAAAATATTTTAATACTAGTTCTATAAAATGATATTCACTGCATATTCCACAAACTTTTTTCCCCCCACAACTTTTTATCAGTGCAAAGATTTAACAGAGGGAGACAGGTAGGTGTGCTTCCCATCTATTTCTACAACTGCCAGACTCCTTTCTGTAAGACTAGTGTATCTTCACAGTTAGATCTCGAACAAAACTATCTTCATAAAAAACATGTACAGAAAATATTTCACCTATAACTCTACCATATCCTTGATAAATCCCCACTGGGAGTTCCGTAGTAACTATAGTTAATTATTGTCAAAATAGTTTTTACTTATTTTCAGGTCTAGAAACAATGTCAAGTATGGAAAGTCACTCTTTCCTTAGGACTCTGCAAATTTAGTAAATTCTATTTTTTTTAATTTTTTTTAAAATTTTTATTTATTTATTTGAGAGAGACAGACACAGAGAGAAAGACAGATAGAGGGAGAGAGAGAATGGGCGCGCCAGGGCTTCCAGCTTCTGCAAACGAACTCCAGACGCATGCGCCCCCTTGTGCATCTGGCTAACGTGGGACCTGGGGAACCGAGCCTCGAACCGGGGTCCTTAGGCTTCACAGGCAAGCGCTTAACCGCTAAGCCATCTCTCCAGCCCTAGAAAATTCTATTTTGTCAGCAGTTCTTGTCAAGACTCCATTTCGATCTCAGCCACTCCGTTCTTGTCCTGAAGTGTTGCCGGCCAGGCTGGCTTCACTCGCTCCCTGGACACCTGCCCGGTCCACAGGTGGTAAAGGATTCCTCCATGCCAAAACTCTTCCTCCCTGCGCCCCGTCGTGGGCCACGCCCGTGAGCGGCCGGGCGACGCGGGGCTCCCTCCCGTCCCGGGGCTGCGCGGTCGGCGTCCCGCCGGTCCGGCCACGGCTCTCGGGCTTGGCCGAGGCGCCCGCGTCGATTCCGCGCTTCTGGGCCGCGCAGCCCGGCGAGCGGAGTCCAGAGCGGCCGCGGCTCCTGGGGAAGCCAGAGCAGAAGCCGCTTGCAGGGCACGTGCAGCGCCAGTGGCTCGGCCAGGCGCCGCTTGACCATCCTCTTTTTTTTTTTTTTTTTGAGGAAGTGTGGTGGTTTGATTCAGGTGTCCCCAATAAATTTAAGTGTTCTGAATGCTAGGTTCCCGGCTGATGGATATTTGGGAATTAATGTCTCCTGGAGGGAATGTATTGTTGGGGGCAGGCTTGTGGGGGTGTTATAGCCAGTTTCCCCATACCAGTGTTTGGTATACTCTCCTATTGCTAGTGTCCACCTTATTATGTTGGCCAGGGGGAGATGTCCACCCTTTGCTCATGCCATCCCCCTTTCCCTGCCATCATGGAGCTTCCCCCTTGAGCCTGTAGGTCAAAATAAACCTCTTTTTCCCATAAGCTGATGTTGGTTGGGTGATTTCTACCAGCAATGGTGAACCTGACTGCAACAGGTAGGGTCTTGCCTGACCTGGAATTTACTATGTAGTCTCAGGCTGAGCTTGAACTCACAATGATCCTCCTACCTCTGCCTCCCCAGTGCTGGGATTAAAGGTGTGCATCACCATGATTGGCTTTTTATTATTTAATTTAATTAATTATTTTATTTTTTGAGGTAGGTTCTCACTTATCGAGCCCAGGCTGACCTGGAATTCACTCTGTAGTACAGGGTGGTCTTGAAGTCACAGTGATCCTCCTACCTCTGTCTCCTGAGTGCTGGGATTAAAGGCGTGCACCATCACACCTGACATGATTGGCTTTTAAAAAAAGATACTTATCTACTTATTTGTAAACACAGAGAGAAATACACAAAGAATTTCTCCCTGCTGCAAATGAACTCCAGATGCACTTGGTACATCTATCTTTTTTATTTTTTTTATTTTTTGGTTTTTCGAGGTAGGGTCTCACTCTGGTCCAGGCTGACCTGGAACTCACTATGTAGTCACAGGGTGGCCTTGAACTCACGGTGCTCCTCCTACCTCTGCCTCCCGAGTGCTGAGATTAAGGTACATCTATCTTTATATGGGTACTGGGGAATTGAACCCCAGGCTTCTAAGCACTGAAAGCAAGTGCCTTAATCATTGAGCCATTTCTCCAGCCCTTTTCTTTCTTTTTAAAAATATTTTATTTACTTATTAGAGAGGGAGAGAGAATTGGCTGCAAAGGAACTCCAGATGCTTGCACCACTTGATACATCTGTCTTGTGGGTACTAGAAAATTGAACCCTGGGCTGCCAGACATTGCAAGTAAGTACCTTAATCACTGAGCCATCTCTCCATCCCCTCTTTGCTTTCTTTTAAAAAATATTTTATTTAGCTGAGCGTGGTGGCACACACCTTTAATCCCACCACTCGGGAGGCAGAGGTAGGAGGATCGCCATGAGCTCAAGGTCACCCTGAGACTACATAATGAATCCCAGGCCAGTCTGAGCTAGAGTGAGACCCTACCTTAAAAAACAAAACAAAACAAAAAAAACCAAAAAATATTTTATTTATTTATTAGAGATGGAAAGATAATCAGTATGTCAGGGTCTTTGGCCAGATGCATGCACCACCGTGTCTATCTGGGTTATGTGGGTACTGGGGAATTGAACTTGGATACTTAGGCTTCATAGGCAAGTACCTTAATTGCTAAGCCATCTTTCCAGCCCCCTTCATTTCTTTTTTTAAAAATATTTTTTAAATGTTTTTTTTTTCCTATGTACTATTTTTTTAAAACTTTTATTAACATTTTCCATGATTACAAAATATATCCCATGGTAATTCCCTCCCTCCCCAGCCCCACACTTTCCCATTTGAAATTCCATTCTCCATCATATTACCTCCCCATTACAATCATTGTAATTACATATATACAATATCAACCTATTAAGTATCCTCCTACCTTCCTTTCTCTTCCCTTTATGTCTCCTTTTTAACTTACTGGCCTCTGCTACTAAGTATTTTCATTCTCACGCAGAAGCCCAGTCATCTGTAGCTAGGATCCACATATGAGAGAGAACATGTGGCGCCTGGCTTTCTGGGCCTGGGTTACCTCACTTAGTATAATCCATTCCAGATCCATCCATTTTTCTGCAAATTTCATAACTTCATTTTTCTTTACCGCTGAGTAGAACTCCATTGTATAAATGTGCCACATCTTCATTATCCACTCATCAGTAGAGGGACATCTAGGCTGGTTCCATTTCCCAGTTATTATAAATTGAGCAGCAATAAACATGGTAGAGCACGTACTTTTAAGGAAATGAGATGAGTCCTTTGGATATATGCCTAGGAGTGCTATAGCTGGGTCATATGGTAGATCAATCTTTAGCTGTTTTAGGAACCTCCACACTGACTTCCACAATGGCTGGACCAGATTGCATTCCCACCAGCAGTGTAGGAGGGTTCCTCTTTTTCCACATCCCCACCAACATTTATGATGATTTGCTTTCATGATGGTGGCCAATCTGACAGGAGTGAGATGGAATCTCAATGTAGTTTTAATCTGCATTTCCCTGATGACTAGTGATGTAGAACATTTTTTTAGATGCTTATATGCCATTCTTATTTCTTCCTCTGAGAATGCTCTATTTAGCTCCATAGCCCATTTTTTGATTGGCTTGTTTGATTCCTTATTATTTAACTTTTTGAGTTCTTTGTATATCCTAGATATTAATCCTCTATCAGATATATAGCTGGCAAAGATTTTTTCCCATTCTGTAGGTTGCCTCTTTGCTTTTTTCACTGTGTTCTTTGCAGAGCAAAATCTTTGTAATTTCATGAGGTCTCAGTGATTAATCTGTGGTTTATTGCCTGAGCAATTGGGGTTGTATTCAGAAAGTCTTTGCGAAGACCAATATGTGAAGGGTTTCCCCTACTTTTTCCTCTAGCAGTTTCAGAGTTTCAGGTCTGATGTTAAGGTCTTTAATCCATTTGGATTCTTGTTCATGGAGAGAGAGAAGAATCTATTTTCATCCTTCTGCAGATATATATCCAGTTTTCCCAACACCATTTGATGAAGAGGCTGTTTTTTCTACAATGAGTATTTTTGGCATTTTTATCGAATATCAGTTGGCTATAGCTACTTGGACTTACATCGGGGTCCTCTATTCTGTTCCACTGATCTACATGTCTGTTTTTGTGCCAGTACCACACTGTTTTTGTTACTATGGCTCTATAGTATAGGTTAAAATCAGGTATGGTGATACCACCAGCCTTATTTTTGTTGCTCTGTATTATTTTAGATATTCGAGGTTTTTTTTTTGATTCCAAATGAATTTTTGGATTGTTTTTTCTATTTCTATGAAGAATGCCTTTGGAATTTTCATAGGGATTGCATTAAATGTGTAGATTGCTTTAAGTAAGATTGCCATTTTCACAATATTGATTCTTCCAATCCAGGAACAAGGGATGTTTCTCCACTTTCTAGTGTCTTCTGCAGTTTCTCACTTGAGTGTTTTAAAGTTCTCATTGTAGAGGTTCTTTACTTCCTTGGTTAGGTTTATTCCAAGGTACTTTATTTTTTTTGATGCAATTGTGAATGGGAGTAATTCTCTGATTTCACCCTCTGTGTGTTTGTTGTTAGCATATATGAAGGCTACTGACTTCTGTGTATTTATTTTGTATCCTGCTACATGGCTGTAGGTTTTGATCAGCTCTAACAGTTTGCTAGTAGAGTCTTTAGGGTCCTTTATGTATAGAATCATGTCATCTGCAAATAATGATTAACTTGATCTCTTCCTTTCCAATTTGTTTCCCCTTTATGTGTGTCTCTTGCCTTATTGCTATGGCTAAGACTTCCAAAACTATATTAAATAAAAGTGGGGACAGTGGACACCCTTGTCTTGTTCCTGATTTTAGTGGGAAAGCTTCCAGTTTTTCCCCATTTAGTAATATGTTGGCTGTAGGCTTGTCATAAGTAGCTTTTATTATATTGAGATATGTTCCTTCTATTCCCAGTCTCTGTAGGACTTTTATCATGAAGGGATGTTGGATTTTGTCAAATGCTTTTTCTGCATCCAATGAGATGATCATGTGATTTTTGTCCTTCAACCCGTTTATGTAATGTATTACATTTATAGATTTGCGTATGTTGAACCATCCCTGCATCTCTGGGATAACGCCTACTTGGTCAGGGTGAATGTTCTTTTTGATATACTGTTGTATTCTGTTTGCCAATATTTTGTTGAGAATTTTTGCATCTATGTTCATGATGGAGATTGGTCTGTAATTTTCTTTTTGTTCTATCTTTGCCTGGTTTGGTATCAGTGTGATGATGGCCTCATAGAAGGAGTTTGGTAGAATTCCTTCTTTTTCTATTTCCTGGAAAAGCTTAAGAAGCAATGGCGTTAGCTCTTCCTTAAAGGTCTGGTAAAATTCAGCAGTGAATCCATCCAGGCCTGGGCTTTTTTTAGTTGGGAGAGTATTGATAACTATTAGGATCTCCATGTTTGTTATAAGTCTATTTAAGTGATTAATCTCATTTTGATTTAATTTAGGTAGGTCATATAAATCAAGGAAATCATCCATTTCTTTCAGATTTTCATACTTTGTGGAGTATATGCTTTTATAGTGTGTCCCTATGATTTTTTGAATTTCTCTGGAATTTGTTGTGATGTTACTTTGTTCTTCTCGGATTTTATTAACTTGTGTCTCTTCTCTCTTTCTTTTGGTCAGATTTGCTAAGGGTTTATCAATCTTGTTTATCCTTTCAAAGAACCAACTCTTTGTTTCATTAATTCTTTGGATTGTTTTTTTTTTGTTTCTATTTCATTAATTTCTGCCCTAATCTTTATTATTTCTTCCTGTCTACTGATTTTTGGTTTGCCTTGTTCTTCTGTTTCCAAGGCTTTAAGGTGAAGCATTAGGTCGTTTACTTGCGACCTTTCTAATTTCTTAACATAGGCACTTAAGGCTATAAATTTACCTCTTAGAGCTGCCTTCATTGTGTCCCAGAGATTTTGATATGTTGTGTTCTCATTATCATTTGACTCTATAAATGTTTTGATTTCATTCTTGATTTCTTCATTGATCCATTCATCACTTACTAGTGTATTGTTTAGTTTCCATGATTTTGTGTATGCTCTGTAGCCTTTTTTGTTACTGATTTGTAGTTTAATTCCATTGTGGTTAGATAGAATGCGAGGTATTATTTCAATTTTCCTGAATTTGTTAAGATTTGCTTTGTGTCCTAATATATGGTTTATTTTAGAAAATGTCCCATGTGCTGCTGAAAAGAATGTATATTCTGCAGCCTTTGGATGAAATGTCCTGTATATATCTGTTAGGTCCATTCGTTCTATGACCTCATTTAGTCCAGATGCTCTCTGTTTATTTTTTCCCAGATGACCCTTCAATTGATGAGAGTGGGGTGTTAAAGTCACCCACCACCACTGTGTTTGGTGTTATCTGTGACCTTAGTTCTAATAGTGTTTGTTTGATGAATTTGGGAGCCCCCCTGTTAGGTGCATATATGTTTAGAATTGTAATGTCCTCCTGTGGAGTGTGCCCTTAATCAATATAAAGTGACCTTCCTTATCTTTCTTGACTAACGTTGGACTGAAGTCTACCTTGTCAGATATTAGGATAGCAACCCCTGCTTGTTTTCTAGGCCCATTTGCTTGAATCACCGTCGTCCAACCTTTCACCTTAAGATAATGACTATCCTTTGTAGAAAGGTGAGTTTCTTGGAGACAACAAATTGTAGGATCCTGCTTTTTTTTTTTAAAAAATTTATTCAATTTTTATTCATTCATTTGAGAGAAACAGAGAGAGAAAGAGGCAGAGAGAGAGAGAGAGAGGGAGAGAATGGGCATGCCAGGGCCTCCAGCCACTGCAAATGAATTCCAGACACGTGCGCCCCCTTGTGCATCTGGGTCCTGGGGAATTGAACCTCGAACCGGGGTTCTTAGGCTTCGCAGGCAAGTGCTTAACCACTAAGCCATCTCTCCAGCCTGGATCCTGCTTTTTAACCCAGTCTGCAAACGTATGTTTTTTTTTTGTCAGGGCATTGAGGCTGGTAATATAAAGAGATATTATTGAAAGGTGTGCATTTATGTTTGCCATTTTTTTTTCGTGGGGGGGGGTGGGTTCTAGTTCTACCTGTCCTCTCTTGTGTTAACTAATATATGAGTATTGCTTGTTTTTTCTAGGTTCCTTATATGTGTGCTTTTCCTTTTCTTCAGCATGGAGGATTCTATTAAGTATGTTCTGTAGAGCTGGTTTTGTTTTCAAATACTCCTTTAACCTGCTTTTGTCCTGGAATGTCCTTATTTCTGTGTCTATTTGAATGGATAACTTTGTAGGATAAAGTAACCTTGGTTGACAGTTGTTTTCTTTCAGAACTTGGAATATATCACTCCAAGCCCTTCTGGCTTTAAAAGTTTGTGTTGAATAATCTGTTGTAATCCTGATGGGCTTGTTTTTGTAGGTAACTTGATTTTTCTCTCTAACTGCTTTCAATATTTTTTCTTTGGTGTGTGTGTTTGAAAGTTTGATTATAATATGGCGAGGAGAGGTTCTTTCCAGGTTTTGTCTGGCTGGGGTTCTAAAGGCTTCCTGTATCTGCATTGGCATCTCTTTCCCAATTTGGGGGAAGTTTTCTTCTATTTTGTTGAAGATGCCTACTATGCCTTTGGAGTGGAATTCTTCTCCTTCTACTATGCCCTGAATTCTTATATTTGATTTTTTCATAGTATCCTGAATATCTTGAAATTCCCACTCCTACTTTTCTATAAGTTTGTCTATCTCTTTGTTGGACTGTATTAGATCTGCCACCTGGTCTTCTAGCTTAGATATTCTGTCCTCTCCTTCATCCATTATACTGGTGAGATTTTCTACAGAGTTTTTTATTTCATTAACTGTGTTCTTCATTGCTAGTAATTCTGACTGGTTTTTCTTTATTATTTCTATTTCCTTACTTGTGTCTTGTATTGCCTTCTTTATTTCATGAAATTGGTTTCCTGCATCTTCTTTGATTCCTTTGATTTCCTCTTTAAGTTCCTCTTTGACTCCTTTGATTTGTTCTCTGACTTCTTTGAACATATTTACAATCATTCTTTTGAAATCTCTCAGGCATTTCCTCTAACTTGTTCTCACTGCAAGACATTTCTGATGCATTAATACTTTTAGGTGGATTTATACTGTCTTGCTCTTTAGTGTTTCTTATGTTATAATATATATATTTTTGCATCTTGGATTAAGTCAAAGTTTGGATTTTCTAGCTAGCTGGGTGTTCTTAGCTGTATCAATTGATTTGATGTTATATACTTTCAGGGTAGGAGCTTAAGGTGTTAGGTGTGGCTCTTAAGACTCTCAGAATATCTACCAAGGTGTGCCTAGGGGTTGAGTTTCCCTTCTATGGGAGTATTCAAGCAGGCTGAGTGGAATAAATACAGGTAGATTCTAAAATTTAACTAAGCACTGTACACATTCAATCAAAAACATCCCCAAGTATATATGCAAGAGTAGTTATTATAACAACCAGATCCTCTATCAACAAAGAGGTTAAGATTTCTGGTCTGTTGAGGGATCCAAGTCAGCTTGTGACCAAGTGAGACCCTTCCCTGGTGCAATCCCAGTTACCTTGGATGATTTTGGTCTCAGTCAAGTTGCTGTCTGGGTTGTTGCGCTGCTGTTCTGATTTCTGGAGCTGGGCACTGGCTTTTCCTGTGGGGCAAACCGGGCCTGGCCAAGTGTGGCCCTGTAGATCAGCACCCCTTCTGCTGGAACTGCTGCTACTAAAGCTGCTGCTGATGGGTCTGTAGCTGCTGCTGCAGCAGCTGCTGCTGGGTCCACTGCTGCTGCTGCCTGTGCTGCTGGTGCTGTAGCTGCCACTTCTGGAGCCACCGCTGCTGCTGAAGCTGCTGTTTGTGGGTCCAGTGCCGCTGTTGCCACTGAAGCTGCTGCTGCGGGTTCTGCCACTGCTACTTTCCTGGTTCTGCTGCTGCTGGGTCTGCCATTGCTGCCGCTACTGGATCTGCTACTGCTGGGGCCGCTGTTACCGGTGCTGGAGCAACTGTTTTTGCTGCCGAACTCTGTTCCTGCTTGGGTCCCGCTGTTGGCTCAAGTTGGCGTGTCCATGTCCCAGGACGGTGCTCTGTTTGCTGGAGCTGGGCTCAGGCAGTGGGGGCGGGAGTAAGCCGCAGCTGCTCTGGTTCTCTCGCTGTTCCACGTGTTCTTCTACTTCGTGGTCTGCTCCTCTGTTGTTCACTGCCACTCTCCCTTCATGTTTCCTGAGTTGTGGAGAGCTCCGGTGTGAGTGGAAGCTCCCACACCTGGCTTTTCCTGTGGCTGGAGCCGAGTCTGGCGGCTTTCTGGTGTGCCCGCCGCCGCTGCGTTTGGCGGAGCTGCGGGGACCGCTTTTGCCAGCCTGTGCGGGCTCTGGATGCTCTGGATCTCTTCTACTTCTCCGCTGCCGCTTCAATTTCCTATACACCTCACTTTTTAGTAAAAGTGTGTATTTTGCTGAATTTTTTTGGTCTTTTTCCCCCCTAGGCTGCTTTGACGTGCTACCTGTGCCGCCGTCTTAACTGGAAGTCTCCTTTTTTGCCTTTTTATGTTGAGATATGTTCCTTCTATTCCCAGTGTTTATAAGACTTTTATCATGAAGGGGTCCTGGATTTTGTCAAATGGTTTCTCTGCGTCTAAAGAGATGATCATGGGCTGGAGAGATGGCTTAGCAGTTAAGCGCTTGCCTGTGAAGCCTAAGGACCCTGGTTCAAGGCTCGATTCCCCAGGACCCACGTTAGCCAGATGCACAAGGGGGCACATGCGTCTGGAGTTCGTTTGCAGTGGCTGGAAGCCCTGGCGTGCCCATCCTCTCTCTCTCTCTCTCTCTCTCTCTCAGTCTCTCTCTCCTCCTCCTCTCTGTCACTCTTAAATAAATAAATAAACAAACAAAAAAAATTTAAAGAGATGATCATATGATTTTTTACCCTTCAGCTTATTCATAAAATGTATTATGCTTATTGATTTACATATGTTGAACCATCCTTGCATCTCTGGGATAAAGCCTAGTTGGTTCGGGTGAATGATCTTTCTGATAAATTCTTGTATTCTTTTTGGCAATATTTTGTTAAGAAATTTTGCAATGGGGTAGGAGACCAATGCAGATAAAAATCAACTCCTACCAAATCAGAGAGCCAGAGTCTCAGATGCCCCCAACACCTCAGCACTGAAACAGACCAAAAATGAACCCAACATCGCTCAGGGAAATTTTGCAGGAGGAGGGGTGGAAAGAATGTCAGAGTCACATGTCGGGTCATGATTTGCAGAGACATTTAGCATACCAATAACTGGGGATTAACCCCACAGTGCATGACCCATTTACATCAACAAGGAGGGTCTAATGGGAGGGGGTAGATCATAGATGAGCCTAAACAATGGTACCAAACTGCCTGTATTTGATGAAAAGAAAACTAATAAATCAAATTAAAAAAAAAAGAATTTTTGCATCTATGTTCATAAGAGAGATTGGTTTGTAGTTTTCTTTCTTACTTTCTTTCTTTTTTTTTTTTGTTATATCTTTGCCTGGTTTGGTATCAGGGTGATGCTGGCTTCTTAGAAAGAGTTTAGTAGGATTCCTTCCTTTTCTATTTTATAGAAAAATTTAAGAAGCATTGGTGTTAGTTCTTCTCTGAAGGTCTAGTATAATTCACCAGTGAATCCATCTGGGCTTGGACTTTTTTTATTTGGGAGATTTTTGATAACTGCTTGGATCTCCATACTTATTACAGGTCTATTTAAGTTGTTAATGTCATCTTTATTTAATTTAGGTAGGTCATATAAATCAATGAAATCCATTTATTTCATATTTTCCAACTTAATGGAGTATACATTCTTAGTTTATATCCCTATTATTTTTTGAATTTCTCTGGTATGTGTTGTGGTGCTGCCTTTTCATCTCTATTTTTATTAATTTGTGTCTCTTCTCTGTCTGTTGGTCAGATTTGCTAAAGGTTTATATATCTTGGTTATCCTTTCAAAGAACCAACTCTTCATTTCATTGATTCTTTAGATTTTTTTTTTTTGGTTTCTATTTCATTAATTTCTGCCCTAATTTTTATTATTTCTTCCTGTCTACCGATTTTTGGTTTGCCTTGTTCTTCTTTTGCAAGGCTTTAAGGTGAAGTATTAAGTTGTTTACTTGCGATGTTTACAAATTTTTTTTTTTTTTTTTTTTTTTTTTGCAATATGGTCTCACTCTAGTCCAGACTGACCTAGAATTCACTATGTAATCTCAGGGTGGCCTCGAACTCACAGCGATCCTCCTACCTCTGCTGCCTGAGTGCTGGAATTAAAGGTGTGCGTCACCATTCTCAGCCTGTGTTTTTAAATTTGGACAAAATGACAGTCAGTGTCTGCCTCAGCCTAGACACTCCTGTCCTGAAGTCCCAGTCACTGTTGCAGACCTGGTTTGGAACCTGGACTATCTAGAGCCATGAAGTAGGTTCTCTTTGTGTCTGGTTTCTTCAGGTTTTGTTTCACCCTGATCCCTTATTTGATTTTTTCCCTTCCATGTAGTCTCAAATGGGGGTGGGTTTTCCGTGTGTGGAGGTGCCAGGATTATTCTTGAACTCTTGGGCACACATGCTCCTCACCATCAGCCTTCTGAGTTGCTGGGTCTGTAGGTGTGACCCTTGCATGGCTGTGGGATGATTGGTCTCTTGGAAGGCGAAGGAGGGAACAAATGCCTGATACTGAAAGCTTGTGACAGGGGTAGTCATGAGCCCTAGGGCTGTAATGTCTGCTGCTGTCTGGCTAAATGTATATACTATGCTCACCAAACTGCCCAGTAAGCACTTCTCTTAATGTTCATACCTATATATTAATGCTACTCTCACTTTTGGTTACAAAATCTTTTCTTTTCAGATGGTGATAATCTTTGGGATGACTCAAAAGGCACCATAGTGCCAAGAAGAAGTGACAAGAGAGAGCTCAGCACTGAAACATCTCTATTACACCTTCCAAGGCTCAGGGTCCATTGTGAAAGACGTGGAGGAAAGGATGTAAGAGCCAAAGGAAGGGTAGGACTCCTTACAGTGCACTCTTCCAGACACAAAATGACCTGGATATTCATGACCTTGCAGTGTCTGGGACTACCTACACAAGACCATCATAATAGGAGGAAAAGATGATGCCATCAAAATAAGAGATACAGAGGGGGTGGGGATATGATGGGAAGTGGAATTGTGAAAGTGAAAGTGGGGCATTTATCATGGTTTGTCTATAATTATGGAACTGGTCAATAATTTTAAAAAATAATGTTTTATTTTGTTTTTGCTGGGATGGAATCTGGGGCCTCACAAGTACTGAGCAAGCACTCTCCCACTGAGCTACAACCAACTCAGACATCCCATTTTCATAATGCAGTTCTTTTTATTTAATTTTAATTTTATTTATTTATTTATGAGGGGGGAGAAGCAGATAGAAAGAATGGGTGCACCAGGGACTCCAGCCACTGCAAATGAACTCCAGACATGTGCCACATTGTGCATCTGGCTTATGTGGGTTCTGAGGGATCCAACCTGAGTTCTTTGGCTTTGCAGGAAAGGGCCTTAACTGCTAAACCATCTCTCCAGCCCCCTTTTCTAACTTTTAGTGACAACTTCCATAAACACAGATAATATACCATGATCATAATACTCTCCCACCCCCATCCCCCTTCCAATTTCCCCCTCAATGAATCCCTTCTTCTTTCTTCTGTTTTGATATCTTTTAAAAAATATTTTATATATATTTAAACATTTATTTATTTATTTTTTATTTATTTGAGATCAACAGACACACAGAGAGAAAGAGGCAGATAGAGAGAGAATGGGCATGCCAGGGCCTCTAGCCATTGCAAACAAACTCCAGATGCATGCGCCACCTTGTGCATCTGGCTTACGTGGGTCTTGGGGAATCAAGCCTTGAACTGGAGTCCTTAGTCTTCACAGGCATCGCTTAACCACTAAGCCATCTCTCCAGCCATATATTTATTTAAACAGAGAGAAGGAGAGAGAGAAAGAGAAAGAGAACTGGCATGTCAGGGCCTCCAGACACTGCAGATGAACTCCAGACGCATGTGCCCCCTTGTTCATCTGGCTAATGTGGGTACTGTGGAATCAAACCTGGGTCCTTTGGCTTTGTAGGCAAATACCTTAACCTCTAAGTCCAGCCCTGATATATATATATATATATATTTTTTTTTTTTTTTGAGGTAGGGTCTCTTTAGCCCAGGCTGACCTGGAATTCACTATGGAGTTTCAGGGTGGCCTCAAACTCATGGCAATCCTCCTACCTCTGCCTCCTGAGTGCTGGGATTAAAGGTGTGTGCCACCATGCCCAGCTCCTGATATCATTAAAAAATTAAAAAAAAAAACAAAACTTTTTTCTTTATTTGAGAAAAAGAGTGAGAGAGAGAGAGAGAGAGTGTGTGTGTGTGTGTGTGTGCATGCCAGGGCCTCCAGCTACTGCAAACAAAGTCTAGACATCTGACATCTGGCTTATGTGGGTACTAGGGAATTGAACCTGGGTCCTTAGTCTTTGCAGGTATATGTCTTAACTACTAAGCCATCTCTCCCCAGCCCCTGATTTCTTTTTTTTTTTTTTTTTGAGTCCTTTGTATATCTTAGATATTAATCTTCTGTCAGATGGATAACTGACAGAGATTTTCTCCTATTCATAGGCTGCCTCTGTGGTCTATCATAGTATCCTTGGCTTTACAAAAGCTTTTTCTAGATGGGCGTGGTGGCGCATGCCTTTAATCCCAGCACTTGGGAGGCAGAGGTAGGAGGATCACCATGAGTTCGAGGCCAGCCTGAGACTACAGAGTAAATTCCAGGTCAGCCTGAGCTAGAGTGAGACACTACCTTGAAAAACAAAAACAAACAAACAAACAAACAAACAAAAGCTTTTTCTGTGTTTTGTCTTTTAGAAAGGTGTTTTTTTTTTTTTTTTTTTTTTGTAGGGTCTCACTATAGCCCAGGCTGACTTATGTAGTCTCAGGGTGGCCTTGAACTCATGGCAATCCTACCTCTGCCTCCAGAGTGCTGAGATTGAAGGAATGTGACACCATGCCTGACTGAAATAAAAAAATATATATTTGGAGCTGGGTGTGGTGGTGCATGCCATTAATCCCAAGCATTTGGGAGGCAAAGCTAGGAGGATTGCCATGAATTCAAGGCCACCCTGAGACTTCATAGTGAATTCTAGGTCAGCCTGGACTAGAGTGAAACCCTACCTTAAACAATTGTTTTATTTGGGCTGGAGAGATTCCTCAGTGGTTAAGGCACTTTCCTGCAAAGCCTAAGGACTTTAGTTCAACTCCCCAGTAACTATGTAAAGCCATATGCACAAGGTGGCACATGAATCTGGAGTTCATTTGCAGTGGCTAGAGGCCCTGGTGAGCCCATTTTCTCTCTCTCTCTTTCTCTCAAATAAATAATTTTTTTTGAGTGTGTGTGTATGTGGTTTTTTGAGGTAGGGTCTCGCTCTGGCCCAGGGTAACCTTCAAGGGAGACCTGAAATTCACTATGAAGTCTCAGGGTGGATTCCAATTTATGGTGATCCTCCTACCTCTGCTTCCCAGAGTGCTGGGATTAAATGTGTATGCCACCACAGCTGGCTTAAAATACTTTTTAAAAAGTATTAAAAAAAAACAAGATGAATTCCCATTAAAACAAGAAAAAAGAGAGATAAGATAGCCTAAAGGACCTATTCTGTCTCTCTCTAATATATGTGTGTGTGTGTGTGTGTGTAAAGACTGGATAACACGGGGCAGAGTGTGGGGTCCCCATTTTGGGGTTCCTTCAGCACAAGGCGGCGCATGCATATGGAGTTTGTTTGCAGTGGCTGGAGGCCCTGGCACACTCATTTTCTATCTGCCTCTTTCTCTCTCTGTCACTCTTAAATAAATAATATTAAATAAAAAAAAAAAGACTGGATAACACAGCACTGGACACACCCAAATGCACTATCCTTTTAGCCTCCCTATTTCACTGACATGACGTGGCACCAGGGATGAGGACACTTGACACAAAAACACTCAAGGCCAGGCATGGTGGCACATGCTTTTAATCTGAGCACTTGGGTGGCTGAGATAGGAGAGTCACTGTAATTTGGAGGCCATCTTGGAGTATAGAGTGACACCAGTTCAGCTTTAGGCCAAGCCACTGTTACCTTATTTTTTGCCTCAGTTGTTCTGCAAGTTCTGTTTTGTTTTGTGTCAAACAGGGTCTTATGTAACCTAATACTCAAAGTTGCTATGCAGCCATGGATACCCTTGAATTCCTGATCGTGCCCCAAGAGTTATAGCAAGTGTGTACCAACCTGTGCCCAGCCTATTCTGCAGCCTCTTTAGGATAGAAACTCTGCTAGGAATATGGCATATGGGACAGAGGTAGTACCAAGAGCACATTCACTGTCACCAAGGACAAAGATTCATAGTTCACCAAAAAGCAGTTCCTGTTTAGGGGCTGAGACCTGACCAGAATGCCTTGCTTGTGTCAGGCCATGAAAGTGGGATCCAAGCCACCAAGGTTCCCATCGGGTCAGAGTGGGCACCCTGCTCATCTCAGGCATCACACCATCAGTGCCAGGGGCCACTGCATGTCCTGGCAACAGAAACACCAACCTCTCCGGAGTCCTGGCCTCCTTCACAGGGGACGAATGCTCAATAAGCCCCACTGGATGACAGTCAGAGGTCAGAAAAGATCAAATGACTATCTTCTGCCTCTCAAGATTGTGGCCAAAGATTTATGCCACTCATATGGTCAGCTTTGGTCTTTGCATTATAGCTACCATCCCAAGCCAGTCCCTGGCCACAGTGGCAGGCATCAGTCCTTCATGCTGTCTCCATGGCCTGGCACACAGTACACTCAATATTGCTCTCCTGATCAAATGAAAACAGACATTATTGTGTACTGTTCCCTTCTCGTGAGTGAAGGCACTAAAGCAAATGTATAAACGTGTGCACATGCACACGCATGCATGTACACACACACGAGCATAAACATTCGCGAGTGAGTTCCAACTATCCCAGGAAGCCAGACTATTCTCACTCTGGTATGTGAAACCAGGAATGATAGGCTATTTGCAAGTTTATGCAAAAAAGCACATTGCCAATTTCCTTACCAACCATTATTGTTCTAATCACTCATAATAAATTATCATGCACCTGCTCAGAAACAAGTTCCTTTTGCATTTTTCTCCTGAATTAAGGGGTCCATACACCTACGCATTTATCTACTCACCTACCACCTATCTACCTACCCAACCATCCACCCACCCTTCAGCCTCTCTCTTTGCAAATAATAAGGTAGGTTTATTTTATTTATTTATTTGAGAGAGAAAGAGGCAGATAGAATAGGCATGCCAGGGCCTCTAGTCACTGCAAATAAACTCCAGACAAATATGCCATGCCTGGCTAGGTTTATTTTATTTTATTTCCTTTTTTTTTTTGGTTTTCGAGGTAAGGTCTCACTCTAGCCCAGGCTGACCTGGAATTCACTATGGAGTCTCAGGGTGGCCTCGAACTCACGGTGATCCTCCTACCTCTGCCTCCCGAGTGCTGGGATTAAAGGCGTGCGCTACCACGCCCGGCTTTATTTTATTTTTTGAGGTAAGGTTTCACTGTAGTTCAGGCTGACCTGGAGCTCACCATGATCTTCCTACTTCTGCCTCCCATGTACTGGGTTTAAAGGCGTGTGCCACCGTGTACAGCTTTGTTTAACCATTTTTTTTTAATTAAAATGTGGCACATGCCTTTTAATTCCAGCACTCGGTGGCAGAGGTAGGAGGATCACCATGAGTTTGAGGCCCCCCTGAAGCTACATAGTGAATTCCAGGTCAGCCTGGGCTAGAGTGAGACTCTACCTTGAAATCCCCGCATCCCCCAAATAGTTCCCTTCTTGAGGGACCAAAGATAGAAGTCCATGCAACCAGGCTCTGTAAGGATACTTAAATAGTTGCAGATTAATAAGGTCCCTCCTCAAGATTATATAAGCAGTAGCAATTATTGGGGAGTGGAGACTAGCTTGCTGGTTCCCAGCTGCTTGCAGAGTGAGCAGGGGACTCCAGAGATGCAGTTTGTGAGCTGCCATCCACCCACACTGGGGTAGGCCTTTTGATGACGCAGCTGCCTTTAATCATGTTCCTATCACTGCTCTTCTGTGCTCCCGGAAGAAATACCATAAACTCCCTGGGTCACTAAGATGGACTTAGGTGGAATTGTTTCTTTGGTCTGTCTATCTGGGGTAATTAGACGATTGTTCATGTCTTCCCCGGAAGTCACACAACACAACTGGCACACATACATACAGGGACAGACAGAACTAGGGATCAGTTGGGGTGGAACAGCAGTGGCATGGCCCAACAATAGGTGTTAAAATATGCAACTGCGACTACTCTGAGGATTTGTAATGGGATACAGGAACAATCTTTGAACCCCAAATCCCGAGTTCATGTCTGCTTTTTTTTTTTTTTTTGAGGTAGGGTCTCACTGTAGCTCAGGCTGACCTGTAATCCACTATGTAGTCTCAGGGTGGCCTCTAACTCATGGCAAGATCCTCCTACCTCTGCCTCCCGAGTGCTGGGATTAAAGGCATGTGCCACCACGCTCTGCTCACAGGGACAATCTTGATAAGGCTTCCTTTCCACATGTGGTATGGGATGGTGGGTTCCTTGCATGCTTCCAGAGATAGGATAAGACATTCAACCAAGCTGTTTGAGAGTGGACTCCTTAGGGGGTCAGCTCCTATATATGCTATGGGGTGGCATCGCTCTTTGATGACGAGGGTCTGCTTTGAGAGTATGAGGATACCCTCAGAATAGCTGACAGACTAGAGAATACATTAAGTTTCTAAAAGTAGCACATATTTTGTGTGGCATTTGCTGTGAATAGACATGCAAATGAGGCTGAGCTGTCTGCCCATGAAAAAACTTGCCCATAGAAGGAATTACAATGGGAATAAGAATTAGCCCGGTTTTTGCAGGCAAGTGGAAGGGAAGATGAAATGGAGGTGCTGCCTTTCCACTTATAGCTGGCAGGATGCAGGGGAAAAAGAGAAGTTAGATCTATGCTAAAGAGCCATTCCTGTGATCCAAAAATCTTATAATCCATGGGAAGAACTGGACCTTGAGAAGGGAGTGAGGTAGAAGTGACAGAAAAGATGCGTCAGGTCCAACCTTCAATACACAGGAAGGGGGCATGGCCCAGTACAACACTGATGACAATCAGGTAATGCTCTGCATCTGACTTAATTACACTGGGCTGGCGAGATGGCTCAGCGGTTAAGGCACTTGTCTGCAAAGCCTAATGATCAGGGTTCATTTCCCCAGTACCCATGTAAAGCCAGATGCACAAAGTGGCACACATATTTGGAGTCTGTCTGCAGCAGCTGGAGGCCCTGGTGTGCCCTTTCATCACTTTCTCTTCTATCTCTTTCTACTTGCAAATAAATACAAATTTTAAAAAATTACTTAAATTAGGGAAAACTAAGCAAGGAATAAAAGAGCCCGTCATGGCCTGGCTCTTGAGGCTGTGAGGCGTGGGGGTGGATGGGTTCAGTTTGAGTGCTGTGGAAGCAGAGAAACTGATCTAAGCACTTTTTAAAAAAATTCGTTTTGGAGACAAAGTCTGCATAACCTGAGGAATATGATGGGACTTAGTCCTTGAAGGACTGGCTTATAGGAGCCACAAAGGACGCCTGGTTATGGTTGGCTGAGGTTCCCATGAATATAAGGGACTGGGAGACAATAGAGGAAGCACAGGTATTATTGAGGGAACTGGGTATGACCAGCTGTGTTTAATGCCCTTCGCTGGGCCAGATGGGACTGTTCATAGGAGTTAAGAAAGAGGTTGATTGAGCAAGGACCTTGAGACCAGTATGGGATTCTAGTTGCTTTGCTGAGCCCCATGGTAGGACATGATCTTTACAAGGTAAGAAAGGTGGATCTGAATAATTTAGACTGATGTGTACACTGGGTTTATAAAGTGCTAAAGCAGTTGTAGTGGTTTGAATAAAATGTCCCCTACAGGCTCACATGCTTTGAATACTTGGTCCCCAGCTGGTGGCAATGGGAAAGGTGGGGCCTTTGGGAGGTAGAGCCTTGTTGGGAGTGTGTGTGTGTGTGGGGGGGGCTTTGGGGTGATAGCCCAGTAGATAGCTTTCTTTTCACTCCTGTGGAGATGTGACTTTGGTTTCCTGGTTAGGCCTGTCATGCCTGCCCTACCATGATGAAACTTTTTCCCTTGGGACTGTGAGCTGAAATAAATCCTTTCCTTGCATAAGCTGCTTTTGGTTCGGTGTTCTATCCCAGCAACAATAAAGTAATTGCTATAGCAATCAAGGCTGAGGAGATGGCTCAGTGGTTAAAGGTGCTTTCTTGGTGGCTGAGGGTTCAACTCCCCAGCCACCCACATAAAGCTGGATAGCATTGGGTTTGATGGCACATGCCTTTAATCCCACCACTCCAGGGGCAGAGGTTTGGAGTACTGCTGATGAGATTGAGACCACCCTGAAATTACATAGTGAATTCCGGGTTAGCCTGGGCTAGAGTGAGACCCTGCCTTATAAAAACTGGTGGTTTGATTCAGGTGTCCCCCATTCATTCAGGTGTTCTGAATGCTAGGTTCCCAGCTGATGGAAATTTGGGAATTAATGCCTCCTGGAGAGAGTGTATTGTTGTGGGAGGGCTTATGGGTGTTATACCCAGCTTCCTCTTGCCAGTGTTTGGTACACTCTATTGCTACAGTCCACCTTATGTTGTCCAGGGGGTGATGGCTCAGGCTATCGTTTTCCCCTGCCATCGTGGTGCTTCCCCTCGAGCCTGTAAGCCAAAATAAACCCCTTTTTCCTACCTGGGTGGTTTCTACCAGCAATGTGAACCTGACTGCAACAGTGGTCCCAGGAGTGGGGTTGCTGCTAGACACCTGATTGTGTGGCTTTGGCCTTTTGGAACTGATTTTCAAGAGGAATGTGGAAGGATTTGAAACCTTGGCCTAAGAGACACTTTTCAGTGCTGTTTAAGTATAGCTTGATGGACTATTATGGTCAGAGTTGAAACACCTGAATGCAGTTACAACTATGGACTGTGAGATTTGGCTTATGAGGGTGAGAGATTTGCTTGGACTGGGCTAGCAGTTTGTGTGAGAAGCTTGCTGTTATGCCCATGACCTGAGAAGTTGTGCAGAGTTGCTCTGTGCAGAAATGAACTGGTGTCAGCAGAGGGATATGGCACAGAAAAAAAAGAAAAAATCTTTGGGTGAACTGCTGCCTTTTCAACTGCAATTGAGAGATTACAACCTTTGAGATCGGCCAGCTGACCTGCACTGAGGCAACAGGAAGAATGTAGACTCTTTTTGAAGGGGCCTGAGTACTCAAGAAGAGTCCTGTTCTTCAAAGTCTGCTTTATTTCCCCATGGATTAACAAATTGGCACCCTACTTGGTATTGTGGAGTATAAGAAATGCAGGGAAGAGAGGGTCATTGAATTTGCAACACGGCTTGTGTTTGGAAATGGCCATGGGCAATGTGAAACAGGTTTGCTGGATGCCTGTATGGGGCCATGAGGATGAGCCGTGGGTTGCAGTGGAGATCCAGTGGAGATGCTGGGACCACAAGATGGCTGCTAAGGAAAGCCGTGGGCCCCAGATGAAGTTTTCCAGGACTGTGAGTAGCCTAGCTGGAGGGGTAGAATTGGAATGCCAGACTTATTGCTGGTCAGAATTAGACTTGTTACTGGCTAGAATTGTTGGACTTGAAGCTACAGAGTTTGATGTTTCCCCTTGCTGTTTTAAATCTTGTATTGGTTGGATGTTTCTTTGCTATGCCCATTGCCATCCTTTGCAGTGTGAATGTTTATTCTGTGCCATTATGGGTTTTTTGAGATTACTTTTTGGTATTATGGCTCAGTTAAAAGATCTGGGACTATGGGGATGCTTGAACATCATTGGGATTGATAAAAACTATGGAGACTTTTAAAGCTGGACTGAATGCATTGCATCATAGATGATTATCAGCTTATTGGGGCCATGGACAGAATGTTTGATTCAGGTGGCCCCCATAAACTGTGTTCTGAATGCTAGGTTCCCAGCTGATGAAGATTTGGGAATTAACGCCTTCTGGGGGGGCGTGTAGTTTTGAGGGTGGGCTTATTGGCAGTTTCCCCATGCCAGTGTTTACCATGCTTTCCTGTTCCTGTTGTCCACCATATGTTGGCCAGGGGGTAATTTCTACCCTCTGTTCCTGCCATTGTTTCCCCTGCCATCATGGATCATCCCCCTAGAGCCTATAAGCCACAATAAACCTCTTTGTTCCCACAAACTGCTCTTCGTTGAGTGATTTCTACCAGTAATGCAAACCTGACTGCAAGAAAAATGAAACACCAAAAAAATTTCCTTTTGTTTTTTCTGGACATTTGTAATGGCAAGAGACCCTGGCATGCCCATCCACAGACTAGCCTCATACTCAGAATCATCATCCACCTCTGCCTCACAAGTGATGAGACTAAAGGTGTGTATCACCACATCTTGCTCATCTCTTTTTTTTTTTAATTTAAATTTTTATTTATAAGCAGAGAGAGGCAGGGAGGAATGGGCAGGTCAGGGCCTCTTACCACTGTAAATGATGCATGTGCCTCTTTGTGCATATCTGTCTTTATGTGGGTACTGAGGACCTGAATTGGGCTGACAGGCTTTGCAAGTGCCTTTATCCACTGAGTCCCTTTACTCTTTTTTTTTTTTAAATTTTTATTAACATTTTCCATGATTATAAAATATATCCCATGGTAATTCCCTCCCTCCCCACCCCCACACTTCTTTACTCTTTTTAGTAGTAAAAACAACAGTAAGTAACAAAGTCACTCATAGGAGCCTTAAGGATGAGTGAAACTCCCAGTGTCAAGGTTTGACTACCTTGCTACAAGATGCTGGTAAGGGTGCCCACAGGCCCTCACAAACCATCACGACTATTGCATAGGCATTGGTTGCATGCTAGAACTAGATGGTAAGACTCTATTGCTAAAGGCATTTTGGCTGTAGGACATGAAATCAAATGGAAACAGCCTGGTAGCATTTATTATATAGAGTGTCAGAAGGTGCTGTACAGGCTGCTGGGGGAAAATGTCACTGACAGTCCCATTTGATTATGAACTCCAGGTGCTGTACTACCAACATGCCAGGCAGATGTACTCAAATGTGTAGT
This sequence comes from Jaculus jaculus, assembly GCF_020740685.1. NCBI lineage: Eukaryota > Metazoa > Chordata > Mammalia > Rodentia > Dipodidae > Jaculus > Jaculus jaculus. Next base: position 58,884,936 of record NC_059103.1, on the reverse strand, counting down.
AGTGACATGATTATTATGAGTGCAACTATTTTCTGACTGGAAGGTCTGTGACACAGATGGGAACTTAAGTCTGGTTCTGTAGGGTATGGCAAAGACCACTGCTGTGCAGAGCATGCATCAGTAGGAGGCCACTATTGTTTTGTTTTGGAGCTGGGTGTGGTGGTGCATGTCTTTAATCTCAGTACTTGGGAGGCAGAGGTAGGAGGATCACAATGGGTTTGAGGCCAGTCTGAGACTATAGTGAATTCCAAGTCAGCCTGGGCTAGAGTGAGAGCCTACCTCGAAAAACCACAAAAAAGCTTTAAGATTCATATAAGCAGTACTATTTGCTGGGGAGAGGAAACCTGCTGCTAGGTTATAAACTGTGCTGGAGCTCCAGCAATACAGCTTGCATGAACTGTCACCCATGCCAGGATGGGCTTTTTAGTGATGCAGCTTCCTTGGCAAATAACCTCACCTGTGGTCCTGTAAATAACCCCAATAAGTTCAATGATTCTCTAAGCTAGATTTGGGTGTAATATTTTTTAGTTTGTTTTTACCCTATCAGGGTATAGGCATTTGTCATATCTCCTCATAAAAATCACACAAGTGTTGTATCTTTTCACTTTATTACAACAGATCACTACTCATTTCTTCTTTGCTTGGCGACACAGACATTTGCATCTGAGCCTTTTGTCTGAGGTGCTCTTGCAGGCTAGGTACAAGCTATGTTCTACCACATCCCTAGCCCTGTGTGTCGCAGCCTTTAAAACATCTTTTCAGGCATGAAAGAATGCACAAATGCTACATGCCTGTACTCACAATGCCTCCCCCTCCTGGCCTGTGTTCCTAACGACTCCTGTTGGCTAATTTATGCTGCTTGGGCCCACAGTTGCTTCTCTGCCCTGCCCTGTGTTCCAAGTGCCTCTTTTTTCTTCTTATTGGATTATTATTGCACAGCTATGTGTGAGTGTGTACACCAGGATCTCTTTCTATTACAAACGAATAGCAGATAACACTCTTTGCTTCCAGCATTTTGCAGGTGCTGGGGAATTGAACCTTGGCTGGCTAGCTTTGCAAGTAAGCACTGTTAACCTCTGAGGCATCTTCCCAGCTCCTTACCCAGGGCCTCTGGCTGGGCTACACAGTTTGATTCTTCTGTTTTACTCACTCTACTAAAGTATGCCCCCTTGTGCTCTCAAGATAGTGTGTAAAATGCAGAAGCAGTAATGATGGGCCTCCACCCATCCCTCGGCAGTGCAGGGTGGTCTGCATCAGGCTGGAAATAGCTCAGCTGAATGAAAGTGATGTGTTTGGTTTGGGATGTGGAGGATGGAATGATAATGAATGATGATCTGTTTGGTGTTTCTCTTAACTGATGTACAACATTGAGTTCTTATAGCCAGAACAGGTGATATATCTAGCATTTCTCCGAGGATATTTAGAATTAGCAACTGAGCAATTAGGTTGCAGGAACAGACCAACGAGACCCAGTGTCCTGTGCTCCTCATCCTAACATGTACTCCTCCCCATTTCACAAACAGGCAGTGCTATGGGGGTAGTACAGTGGCCCTAGCTGAAGATATGTTCCTATTCACCAGCCAAACAGGCTTTTATTGAGTCCACAAGAGTGGCAGTGACACATCTGCTCCAGGGTTCCTAGGGGAGAGACCTGGTAGGACCTAGGCCAGCTTGAGGCACTGGGTATTGAAGCTATCCCCTTCCTTGCTGGCAACTGCCTCAAGCAGGCTCTGCTTCTTCTGCATGCTCCGTGAGGATTCTAGCTCATACATAGTGGTCAGGTTGAAGAGCACACTCTCGTGCAGGTAGTGCCGGGGATCCTGTTGCACCATGGCCTCCAGCTGCCGCAGAGAGTCCTTGAGCTTGCCCAGGTACAGCAGACACACAGCGGCATTGTTGTTGGCCTGGAGGAGAGGACATTGCTCAGTCAGGATGGGCAGAGATGCAAGCTTGCCTGCTCCTGGCCTTATGCACTGTCAGCCCCCTCGCTTCTGAAAGTGTCTGTGGCCAGGACTAGATAGGAGTGAGGACTTGAATTTGCTGGCATGCAGGTTTGTAGCATCTACAAGATGCATAACATAGAGGGACCTGTGGGCACTGATTATTTTTCCTTGGGTGTCTTACCACTGCATTTGTGGGGTCCAATTTCAAAATCTCTGTGAAGAATTTATGAGCTTCTGCAAAGTTATTCTGGCCGAGGTGCAAGAAGGCTCTGTAATGTAAATGACAGAAAAAGCAGTTAAGTCTGGAAAAGCCAGGTCTAGTGCACACCAACCAGGCACAGGGGCTTCCACATGCACCACAGGGATATGTGACACACACCAGAGTAAGATGCACACTCTCAGGAGGAGGCAGCGACCTTACAGCTGACTAAAACATCATGTAGGCTTGCTAGCACGTCAGTTCAGACAGGGTAATACCACTCAAGGTTACTTTCCACCCTACCACTAACCTCTGTCCTGTGTTCACTTAAAAAAAAAAGAGGCAGAAAAGAGAAAGTGAGTATGGGTGCACCAGGGCCCTCTGCCACTGCAAACCAACTCCAGACACATGTGCCACTTTGTGCATCTGGCTTTATATGGGTAACAGAGAATCACACCTGGGCTGCCAGGCTTTGCAAGCAAGCTCCTTTAGTAATGGAGCTATCTTTCCAGCCTGTGTTCACTTCCTGAAGTCTATAGCTTGTCTTGATGCATGGACACACTCAAAGCTGCTTGTTATCCTGGAAAGTCTGACTCAGGTAAAGCAGCCTGCGAACAGGAACGCTGTGAACCACAAAATGGCAGGGGTGAAACATTCATGTGTACTGTGTACTGCATCTACACTGAAAATGGGCCACAGGTGGTATTCTTTTTTTTTTTTTTTTTAAAGCTTCAACTGATGAGTGAATAATGAAGATATGGCACATTTATACAATGGAGTTCTACTCAGCGGTAAAGAAAAATGAAGTTATGAAATTTGCAGGAAAATGGATAGATTTGGAAAGGATTATACTAAGGGAGGTAACCGAGGCCCAGAAAGCCAAGTGCTGCATGTTCTCTCTCATATGTGGATCCTAGCTACAGATGACTGGGCTTCTGTGTGAGAAGGAAAAAAACTCAGTAGCAGAGGCCAGTAATCTAGAAAAGAGATATAAAGGGAAGAGAAAGGAAGGGAAAGGGGTACTTAATAGGATGGTATTGTATATATGTAAATAGAATAGATAAATGGGGGTGAAAAGGCCCAAAGTGAGGTTAGGGGAAGAGATCGAGTAAAGGAAAGGTAGAGGGAGGGCTAATCAAAATCTAAGAGGATATAAATTAATCACATGGAATCCTACTTTTTTGGACAATGGAACACTCAGGAGCCATAGATTGTTGCTAAAAAAATTTTCAGTGCCAGGGATGGGATATCATCCAGTGAGTTGTTGGCCAGGGAGGTAGGTCCCTGATGCCCCACAAACATTATAGGCCATTGCCAAGGCTCTTTGTTTCCTACCAGGAATAGATGGTAAGACCCTATTGCTGAAGACTCCACATACTTAGGCTGCAAGGCCACTGAGAAATCCTGTTGGATCTGAGTTGATAACCTCCTCCATGTAGGCCAGCTGACAGAAAACTGGAAGAAGCCATTCTGCATGCAGTTCAATGGGAGAAAGAGATACCACCAGTGAAGATACTCAACAGTGGACACTGCAAGCCTTATATTTGGCCAGTCAGGCCAAATGAGCCAATGGGTGCAATAGTGGCACATCTGTCATGGTGGAAACCAACTGCCCTCTAACTGGACTGGAGGCGTGCTCCATGGGAGGAAATACATCCCTGATACTGAAAACTTAAAACAGCAGTAGTCATGAGCAGTAAGGGTGTAATGTGTGCTGCTGTCTGGCTAAATGTATATACTATGCTTATCAACTGCCCAGTAAGTACTTCTTTTAATGTTCATACCCTTATATTAAATGCTAATCTCACTTTTGGTAGAGAATCTTCTCTTTTCAGAGGGCAGTGACCCTGGGATGACTCAGAATGTATGGTGCTGGAAAGAAGTGACCATAGTGCTCAGTACTGCAATATCCATATCACACCTTCCAAGGCTCAGGGTCTAATGCGGAAGAGTAAGTTCACTGAGAATGATCTGTTCCAGGTTCAACCATTTTTCCTCAAATTTCATTGTATCATTTTTTCTTACTGCTGTATAGAATTCCATTGTATAGATATACCACATCTTAGTTATCTATTCTTCTAGTGATAGGCATCTAGGTTGATTCCAGCTTTTAGCTATTATGAATTGAGCCACTACAAACATGGTTGAGCAAAGCTCTCTGGCCTGTGGTTTGAAGGTTTTAGGGTAGATGTCCAGTAAGGGAATAACTGGGTCTGTTGGTATCTCTATAGTCAGAGCCAAAGGAAGGGTAGGACTCCTTTCAATGTGCTCCCTCCAGACACAAAATGCCCTGGATATCCATGACCTTGGAGTGCCTGACACTACCTACACAAGACCACCATAATAGGGGGAAAATATGATGATATCAAATTAAAAGAGAGAATGATTGAGAAGGGGAGGGGATATGATGGAGAATGGAGTCTCAAAGGGGAAAGTAGGGGAGGGAGGGTATTACCATGGGATATTTTTTATAATCATGGAAGTTAATAAAAATTTGAAAAAAAGCTTTTTTTTTTAAATAAAAAAAACACCCAACTTTTATTTGTTAGATAGAGAGAATGGGTGAGCAAGGGCCTCTGGCCACTGAAAACGAACTCCAGACACATGCGCCACCTTGTGCATCTGGCTTACATGGGCCCTGAGGAATCGAACCTGGGCCTTTTGGCTTTGCAGGCAAGTGACTTAACCACTAAACCATCTCTCCAGCCCCACGGGTAGTATTCTGAAGAATGGGTCTCTTCTGCAGAAGAGATGATGAAAAGAATATAAGAGCCAAAGGAACAGGAGGAGTACTTTGCAATATTGTCTTCCAGGCCCAAAGTGGTTGTTATGTTCATGACCTCACAGTGGCTGGAGTTACCTACACATGACCTGCGTAATAGAGGTGGGGGGAGGGGGAATGCTGACATCAGAGTAGAAGAGGCTAGTTTTTTCTTTCTTTCTTTCTTCCTTCCTTCTTCTCTTTTCTCTCCTTCCTCCCTTACTTCCCTTTCTTTCTTTCTTTTTGAGGTAGGGTTTCACACTAGCCCAGACTAACCTGTAATTCACTACATAATCTCAAGGTAGCCTCAAACTCATGGTGATCCTCCTACCTTTACCTCCTGAGTGTTGGGACTAATGGTGTGCGTCACCATGCCTGGCTGAGACAGACTAGTTGGAAAGAAGAGGAGATTCAGTGGAGTGGCAATTGGGGAGCAGGGAAGAGAAGGTGGTGGATTGAGATTCTGATTATGGTATACTGTCTGTATGTATAAAGGTTGTCAATACAAAAGTAAAAAGAATAGGGTCTCTTTAAATCAGTTCTTGGGGGCTAGAGAGATGCTTAGTGGGTAAGGCACTTGCCTATGAAGCCTAAGGACCCAGGTTCAATATTCAAGAACCCATGTAAACCTGATGCACAAGGTGGTGTATGTCTGGAGTTTGCAGGGGCTAGATTCCTTGGCGTGCCCATTCTCTGTCTCATTCTCTTTCTCTCTCTTGAATATATAAATAAGTAAATAAAATGAAACATAAAATAATCAGTTCTTGAGTAAGAGTAGGCCTTCAATTCTGGGAGGCTATCATGTCTCCTGGCTAGAGACCCACGGTCTTAGCACTGAGGTCAAGGCTGGTAGAAGAGTAGAGAAAGGATGCTTTTTTGGATAAAATGCATACTGAAAGTTTTTACCTGTTCATCAAAACCATCATTTTGCCCTTCAGTCCATCCAGTCTCTGAGTCACTCTTTCAACATCCTGGAAATACTTTTCAGCGGTTTTTATGTCCCCAATCTGTTTTGACAAAGTTATCTCATCAGATTAGTTGACACATTGAAAGAGATACTAAATCTATACCTCCATATATGGTTCCCTGGTATCATTTCAAACTGTGAAGCCTCCTATGGGTCAGGCAGAACACAGTCGCCACTCAGTGATCATTATCTTCTGTAAACAGGCAGGGATACATCAGATACAGTGAACCATCAACTTCCTGTTAGAAATTACATTAACATGCAGTCTTTTTGTGTGTGTGGTTTTTCAAGGTAGAGTCTCACTCTAGCCCAGGTTAACCTGGAATTCATTATGTAGTCTTTGGGTGTCCTCAAGCTCAAGGTGATCCTCTTACCCTGCCTCCTGAGAGCTAGGATTAAAGGTGTGTGCCACCATGCCCAGCTTAACATGAAGTCTTGATTTAAAAGCCCAATAGCTTAGCAACTTGTCTCTCTAAAATAAATTCTGCTATAGCATTATGTAAAAATAAACCTTTGGTATAACATGTCAGGGCCAAGTTAACTTTTTGGGTATTTGAGGCTAGTAATATAGTAGATACTATCAAGTTTGCAAATTAAAAAAAATTATTTGCAAGCCGTTGGGTGGGGTGTGGAGCAGAGGACAGGCAGAGAGAATGGGCACACCAGGGTCTCCAGAGACTGCAAGTGAACTTCACATGCACGTGCCCCTTTGTGCATCTGGCTTTACGTGGATATGGGGAATCAAACCTAGGTCATTAAGGCTTTGCAGGCAAGTACCTTAACCACTGAGCTATTGCTCCATCCCAGGTTTGCAAATTTTAAAGTAACATTTTCATAAAATAATACAATTTTTTTTTGGGGGGGGTTTCGAGGTAGGGTCTCACTCTAGCCCAGGCTGACCTGGAATTCACTGTGGAGTCTCAGGGTCGCCTCGAACTCATGGCAATCCTACCTCTGTCTCCTGAGTGCTGGGATTAGAGGCGTGCACCACCACGCCCGGCTAATACAAAATCTTAATGAGAATCCACAAACTCTTATCCTATGTGAGGAAACTATCAGTTCTCTTAAACAAGCAGGGCCCCTTAGCGTGGGCAGTGAGGGAGATAAGGTGACCATATGCCTGGATATATAGCCAAATCCTTCTAACCATATATCCCCTGTCTTGTCACTGATGGGGACAGTCTGGATTTTAAGAGGAAGGTCAGGACTTCATTTGCCATCTTATGAAAAGGGTAATCTATGCTGTAAGTAAGGTGGTAATGAGAAGTCTAAGAATATAAAGAGAAATTTTATTCTGGTAAACACTCTACACACCAGAATAAGGTACAAACCCTGTGTTCAGGGGCCTCCTGAAGGAACCATACTGGAACACTTGGTTCTACATGCAACAACAGCTCAAGTCCCACACAAAACTCTCTTTTGAGCACATCCCAACTTTATCCTAACAAGCAACTTGCACTGGGGCTGTTGTCTTTCAGATGAGTGGAGGATCCCTGAGGAGTTGAGCAGCACTGGAGAATGGTACATGCCCACGCATTACTGAAGGAAGAAATCCTGCTTTGATCTTCAAACAAGGGGCCTTTTGTGATTCTGCCTATTTTGAGGGCATATGTGCTAAGTGCTTACTCTCTAGATGACCTTTCAGAAATGTCTGTACGAAATGTGTCATTCTGGCCAGGGTGGTGGCACATACCTTTAATCCCAAGCAGAGGTAGGAAGATTGTTGTGAGTTCAAGGCCAGCTTGAGACATCATAGTGAAGTCCAGGTCTGCCTGGGCAGGAGCAAAAGCCTATCTCAAAAATCTAAAAATATAAAAGAAGTATCCATCTGACTAAAGGGCAGCATGCTTATTGTCCAGTATGCAAGAGCTGGGTGTGTTCAAAGCCCAGGATTACTCTCCAGAGGGGCAGTCTGCCCTCCTCACAGAACCCTGAGGAAATGTGGCTCAGTGTTTGGTCAACTGCTGCTGCTCTGATATGGTGTCTACATTCTTGAGCCTATGTTCATGAGCACAGCAATTGATTCATAGCCTGTAAGCAGGACAAATCCTGATCCCTTAGTCGTTAATGCCACCAGGCAAAAGGTAAAGTCCCATTAGGAGGATTAAATCCCTACTAGGATGAGTTGCAGGGGACAAAGTGGCAGCTGGGCATGGTAATACATGCTTGCACTCACAGCACTCAGGAGGTGGAGGCAGAGGACTTCAGCTCATCCCAGGCTAGCCTGTGCTCTGGAGAGAGGTCCAGGGCTTCCCTCTTCTGCACTAATGAAGTGTGAGATACATCTCTCCCTGACTTACTATAAAAACCCAGAGCAACACGGCTTGATGACTGGTACTCAGCTCTAGCATGCAGCCTGTCACTGTCATATTAACTGAAATCCTGTGCAGCAGGATACCACTGAATGCTGACTTGGAGACTATTGTAGCTAATGGTTGAAAGTTGTTTATGGCCAGTCTGTGCTGCCAGTGGGGCTCTTCTGACTCTCCTAAGCACCTGTGCCACAGACCTCTCCAGCTTCTTTCTGGATTTAAAAAAAAAAAAAAAAATGAGGCTGGGAATGTCGCGACAGTTTTGCTAGGCTGCACTACTGATGTGTAACTGCTGGGGCCCAGAACTGGGTCTTTGCAGCTCCAGGGCCACACATTATCCTCTGCACCAGAAGACTCACAACACTGACACAGGACGGTCATTGAAAGGGTTTCATAGATGCTGTAGAAGTCAGCCTCACATTGCTGGGATGAACTTTCAAACCAGACACAGTTTATAGGAGGAAGGGATTTATTGAAGCTGAGATCGAGGGGAAGTTCCATAATGTCCGAAGTTGGCTCCACTTTCACAGGTCCAGGCAGAGACAGCAAAGCAACCACCACCACCAGCAAGCACACTCCAGGAACTCCATAATGGCAGAACTCTAGTACTCTGCACAGCTTTTGTCTGGAAACAGATCTGTCCCCAAACACACCTTGGGGTTGAACCCTAGGATCCTCCCACAATAAAACCTCCTCTAGCCAGGCAGCTCGAGGTCTAAGTTACAAACTTGAGTAAAACTTCTACATTTGGGCTGCAGAGAGAGCTTAGTTATTAAGGAAACTGCTTGCAAAGCCTAAGGACCTATGTTCAGCCCCAGGTCCCACATAAGCTAGATACACAAGGTGACTCATGCACAAGGCCATGCATGCACACAAAGTGGCCCAGACATCTGGACTTAGATTGTAGTGGTTGGAGGCCATGGCATTAAAAAGAAAAAAACGCACAAAACTTCTATATCTGCTGGGCATAATGGTGCAAACTTTTAATCCCAGCACTCGTGAGACAGAGGTAGGAGGATCTCAGAGAGTTTGAGGCCACCATGAGATTACATAGTGAACAGCCTGAGTTAGAGTAAAACCTTACCTTGAAAAACCAAAACAAAAATACAAGCAAAACAAAAAAACCCCTTCTTTATCTATAGGGGGACATCAACTCAAACTACCAAGATGATAACAGAAATTACAGGTTATTCTTTCTTTGTCACCCACTAATTTAACTGGTGATCAGAAGGTAAGTTTAAGTTTCTACATTATTAAAATGTAATTAGGAGCCAGGTGCGGTGGCTCATGCCTTTAATCCCAGCGCTTGGGAGGCTGAGGTCTCAAACTCATTGCATTTCTATTGCCACAGCACCATGAGAGGTAGGGTTTCTGGTGTGAGCCACCATGCTTGGCTTAAGAAAACCAGGTCAGCCTGCAATAGTGAGGCCTTGCCTTAAAACACCAAGCCAAATCCCCCCAAACAAGTACTTAGGGTTGGGGAGATGGCATGGATACAGCATGTAAGGTGCAGGTGGGAGGACCTCACTTCCACTCCCCAGCATCCACATAAATGCCAGATGGGCATAATGGCTATTTGCAACTGGGGTGTCAGAGATGGGATCCCTGGGCAAGTTGGCTAGCTAGGTTCTTGGAGGTTGAGACCCTGCCTCAATCAAATAAAGTGGAAGTAATTGAAGAAGACACTGGAAGTAAACCACTGGCCTTCATGTGTACTGCACACACATGCACCCAAGACACACATACGCACACCCCAACCAAACAAAAAATGCAACTAGGATTTTAAATTCTACTCATTTTTAAGAGTTACACAGTTGAAAAATTAAAAAGGTGGCTAATAAGCATGAACATAAAAACTCAGAAATGTTAGTATAGAAACAGACACAGGTAGGAAGGAAACTGAAGTAACCGCAAAGGAGGTCTGTGGTTTACAGAACCCTAGGCAAATAATGTGTGAAAACAAGGGCCCAGGAGGAGATTTTCTAGGAAATTCTAAGTAACTAAAATTGATTCCAGAAACAGAAAACCTCAGGCACAGAACACTGTGACAGATTATTATGAAAAATGTTCAGTATCCTCCAAGTACCTGGCAGAAGAATCTCTTAGGAGACATATCCAAATCTTCAAGGAACAGATAATTACAAGTTATTAAAACAATTCCCAGGGAACAGAGACAGAAGAAAATCCTTGACTTTGGCTTCATGACTCGCTGAGACCCTCATCAGTGGAGCAGAGACCACACACCCTTGAGCCTGTAGAACTGTGTGCTCAATAAACCTCTCTACAAACTAAGAAAGAGGAAAACCTCTACTTTATACTTATGACCTTATGGCCACAAAAGTCACTGCAGGCTTTTGAGAAGTTGCCTGAGCATACACAATGCCAAGAGGAACTTCATTTATGGTCATGAACACAAGTTTGTGGGAAGACAATCCTCCCCGCAGCTTCCCACTGATAGCTGACAGAAGTGCTCTGGCTCTCTGCAGGAGCTTAAAAGAGCAGGACTTTTCTTTCCCTGCTGCAGCAGGTGCAGACACAGGTTCCAGGTGGTGCAGGACAAACAGGGTCTCTACTTTCCCACACAGGAAATGAGCTGCTATAGCTGAGGCTGGGACCTCTCCAGGGCTGGAGGCGGCAGTTCCTATTCAGTCCAACACAGTGAGCCTCTGCAGTCTCCTTCACCTGTGTCTCCTTTATCACAGTTTCAGACTGCTTGCCATGTTGATGGCCTGGAGGCTGTTGGAGTTGATCAGTAACTGACTCGGACTGTCCTCAAGATGGATGATCTCATTTTCTGCAGTTCTGAAACTGTTTTGTGAGGGAGACAGGCACCAGATGATCGCAGACACACCCAGAGATGGCCCAGCTGTTTTAATAGCCATTTTAGGTGTCCATGTAGATCACATTTGTAGTCTGCTGAAAATCCCAGATATTTTCATGTTTATTATGGTTAAACTTTAGTTAGAGAAACATAGGTCTAAAATTGGTAACATTTTAACATTTATCAGGAAAACTGTGGATCCAAATAGGCAAACTCCCAGTTACCATACACAAGCAATAAAAAACCAAAATGCAACCCCTGCTGAGCACACTATGTTACATTAATGTTACAGCTCTTGTACTGGGATCAAGACTGGAGTGTTAGGCTCTAGTGTAGGCTTGCAAAGCATGGGTCCCTCAGCCCTGGCACAGCAGCTTCAAGGCAGGCCTAGGTATCTAGGATTCCTATAGCTCTTGGCTCGGTCTAAGACTCTTGGCCCTAAGGACTTGACAATTCTCCAGCAATCAGGGCTTGTAGTTTCTCTTCTTTGACTCCATATGGCCTGTTTTTATTTAAGACATAGTCTTACTCTGCAGCCCAGGCTGGCCTTGAACTCTTGGTGACCCTCTTGCCTCAGCCTCTTGGTGCTGGGATTACAGGAGTAAAACACCACGCCTGGCTTCCTTATGGCTCCTCTTCAGCCTCAACTGTCTGCTCTTCCCACCGCCCTTCTTCCTGCCTCTTAAACTGCTGGACAGCCAGATGCTGCGCTGCTTTCATAGCTCACCTGCCACTTAAGTTCCTGTGCTTCTGTTGCCATCATGTACTCTGCTGCTTGTTTTGTTACCAGCTCAGCCTAAAAGACCACTAGAGAAGCGTCTTACTGGGCCTAATGCAGCAATACCAGAGAGCACCTCTCAGCTGATTGACCAAACAAGCCTGAGGAGGGGTGTTTGCCTCAACTATAGCCTTGCCTCTAGTGCACCAATCACAGACGTTGAGGGTTGTGTTTTGTACCAATTACAAGTTTCCATCTTAGCACAGGGCACAGCAGTCCCTCTTCCAGATCACAAGGGGCAGCGCTTCCCTTATGGCACAGGTGGGAAGGGGCTGCAGGGTCATTTAAAGATGAAGGCTTGTGATATCAAAATGTCAGGTTCAGAGCGTTTCAAACACTCCTGATGGAGGCTGTGCCATTAGGAGCTGGGAAAACCAGCTGCAGATGGCTGGTGTAGTTGGCTATTTCACTGACAGTCCTTTTGTTCAAGGAAGCCAGCGTAGTAAGGACAGTCTAATAGCTGTCTATTAAGGAGTCAAAAATGTTCATCCCCACGGGGCTGGAGAGATTGCTTAGTGGTTAAGGCACTTGCCTGCAAAGCCCAAGGACCCAGGCTCGATTTCCCAGGACCCCCATAAGCCAGATGCACAAGGTGATACATGTGCACAGGATGGCACATGTGTCTGGAGTTTAGTTACAGGGCTATAGGCCCTGGAATGCCATTTCTCTCTTGTGGAAAAAAAAGTTCAGTCTTCTAAGATCCTTTCTTATTTACAGAAAACCAAAATCAGAAAGTTTACAACAAGGACTTGAAGATCTTAACACTAGTAGTGACATCAACAGATTTTAACATTGCTTAATATTGGCCCAGTGACCCAGGAAGAGGTGAGTCCCTTGCATCTGTCTCATGATACTTTGAAATTCTGAACAAAAGAAAAAAAAAAAGAAAAAACCCCAGCTCTAATAGTCAGCATGATGTTATGGCTCGGGGAACTGGCTGGCCTGCAGTGCTTCTTTGAGTCATGTTCTCATGTCGACTGTGACACATACTAGGAGTTCGTTTTTCTTTAACAGCATCAAGAGTTCTTTGTATATTCTGCATGTGTCATCGTTTTGCATTTGTAAATTTTCCCCCTTGTAGGTGTCTTTTCATTTTCTTCACAGTGGTCTTTGAAGCACAAAATTTTGATTTTGTTTAGTCCAACTTATGTATTATTTTCTTTTCTGCTCATGCTTTTGGTGTTAAGTCCAAGATCACGAGGACTGGCTGGGAAAACAGCGCCTCTTCTCTCCTTCCCTGACCATGCCCCTGAACTCCAATGCTCAGCTGACCACACCATGAACTCAACAATGCTCTGTAGGCAGCTGTGGTACGTTTCTATCCCAGGAAAGGTTGTCTTGGCTGTCTCAGCATGGTGGCTCTCTCCTTGGCTGCACCCTGTCACCTTCTAGGCATACCCTTGGGTCTGACCTTTATTCACGTTGCAAGCGGAGAAGTCAGAACCTTTGGGAAAAGATCAGGAGCTGCTTACTTGAAGGATTATTTTAAAAGTTGGGGTGAGACCCAGTCACGTCTCTTCCACATGGTGCCAGCATGCTCTAGTTGGAGGCAGCAAAGCCTGAGGTCCTCCATGATGGGACAATGTTTTACCAGGTAGCAGAAAGAGATGGCCAGTTAGCCAGTACTCTGTGCCTATAGTGGCCTTGAGGCTCTAGGAAGGGTAGGGAGAAGCCCCTCACTTCCTGCCAAGCACCTGGACTCTGCCTACCAACAGGCATTATTAGATCCAAGTAAAAGGGGCCCCTCCCTAGGCTCAGATCACCTCCCCCTCTGAGTTAGGAGGGAAGAGCACACTAAAGTTTTTTTTTTTTTTTTTGTTAGTGTTCTCAAAGAGATCTCTATTTGGTGTTTGTCCTTTAAGACCATGTCTAGGTGCTGAAATGGTTAAAAAAAAAAATGAAAGAGCTTGTGCTCATGCTCATCTAGGAGAAAGTAGGCATGGCATCAGCATGCAGAATGATACTGGTGAGTTTGTGGACCTGCATGTGCTGCGGTAATGCTCCATGAGCAAGGGCATCATTGGTGCCAAGGACCTCACATCTACCCAGATGAATGTGGCTGAGGCTGCCAAGGTCACAGGCAAGTTTAACACACAGATTTAAAACCTACACCCGGCCAGGTGTGGTGGCACATGCCTTTAATCCCAGCACTTGGGAGGCAGAGGTAGGAGGACTGCTGAGTTCAAGGCCACCCTGAGACTACATAGTGAATTCTAGGTCAGCATGGGCTATGGTGAGACCCTACCTCGAACCCCCCCCCCCAAAAAAAAAAAAACTATGCCATCTGTGGGGCCATTCACAGAATTGGTGAGTCAGGTAATTCTATTCTGTGATGAGCAAAGGCTGATGGCATTGTCTCAAAGAACTTCCGACCTGGGAAAATTGTGGATAGGGATATTCATGGAGTATTTGTCATAACTAAACAGTGGGAAGCTAAAAAAAAGTTTCTGCATTTCCTGGGGCAGGTTGGTATAGCATCACAGGCTGTTCAGCACGCCCCTCCTTTCTAAGTAACTTCCTTGAGGTGTGACTGGTGCCTACTGAACTGCACGAAATCAGATACAAAGCGGTACATGCATCTGTGAGTTTAGCAATACAAGGGAGCACAGTCAGGAGAACCTGAAGCTTGCTTGCACTTCACTTGCATTGGTAAGAGATCCGCATCTCAAGGAGGTACAGCATAGATACTTTGAAGTTGGCGGCTGACTTCCACATGTGTGCTATTATATATACGTGTGTGTGTGTGTGTGTGTGTGTGTGTGTGTGTAAAACAACACAAAATTCTAATGGAACTGTATGGAATGATCTAGAAACCCAATGTGTGGTTTGGGGAAATCCATCCTTAGGGTTATTAGGAGTTCCTCTGCATACTGTTTTAGTCAAACCATTTCTTCTATTTTCATTCTTCAGAAAATGAAAAGTAGGGCTGGAGAGATGGCTTAATGCTAAGGCACTTGCCTGTGAACCTAGGTTCCATTCCCCAGCACCCACGTAAGCCAGATGCACAAAGTGGCACATGCATCTGAAGTTCATTTGCAGTGGTCTAGGGGCCCTGGTGCATCCATTCATTGTCTTTCTTTAATAAATAAACAATAAAAAAAAAGAAAATGGAAAGTACCATTTTGAGAAAGAGAAGTATCATGCCTCCTTTTGGTTAGTGAGATAGAGAGAAAAGGGGGACCGAGAAGGAAAGATAAATTGCATGTCAGGTTGTCTCGCAAATGAACTCCAGATGCATGTGCCACTCAAACTCATGGCGATCCTCCTACCTCTGCCTCCCCAGTGCTGGGATTAAAGGCGTGCATCACCACACTCCGCTTGAGGCCCATGTTTTAATAATTGGATTGCATATGTCTGCTGAAGGTGTGGTCTCTTAGGCTTTTTTTATTTGGAGGGGGTGTTGAGGTAGGGTTTCACTCTAGCTCAGGCTGACCTGGAATTCACTATGTAGTCTCAGGGTGGCTTCAAACTCATGGTGATCCTCTTATCTCTGCCTCCAGAGTGCTGGGATTAAAGGCATGCACCACCATGCCCAGCTGGCTCTCTCTCTCTCTTTTTAATAAATGTTGTTTATTTATGTGGGGGGGGGGAGGGAGGAAGGGAGGAGGAAGGGAGGAAGGGAGGAAGGGAGGAAGGGAGAATGGGCATGCCAGGACCTCTGGCCACTGCAAATGAATTCCAGACAAATGCTTTATTTTGATTTACTGGGTACTGGAGAATTGAGCCCCAGGCGGACAGGCTTTGCAATCAAGTGTTTTAGGTTCTTCTTTTAAGAATGTACCATGAGCCGGGCATGGTGGCATATACCTTTAATCCCAGGAGCAGAGGTAGAAGGATTACTGTGAGTTTGAAGTCACCCTTATGCTACATAGTAAATTACAGGTCAGCCTAGGTTAGAGTGAGACCCTACCTTGAAAAACAAGCAAGCAAAAAAATCTACCATGACTGACTAAAGTTATGTGTGAGCCCAAGGGCTTATCCAGCTCTTTGTTCCTTCAGAAATAAAGCTTTTTATGTGTTCAGTTTGAGTTCTTTTGCTCAAAATAGTGAATTGAATCTCAGATACAATCAATTCCAGCATGTTCTTTAAAATCTAATCACAACCCTCCCACCCCTGTAATCTTGCACTGTGGGGTACATTCTGATCTGTATTGAGATAGGACAATGAAATAAACATGGCCCACCAAGTAGGCAAGCTCTGGGCTGCTCAGCAGGTCCCTGACCACAAGCATGTAGCTAACTCAAAGAGCAGGCAGCATGCAAACTGGATCAGTGTGGCACAGGGACAGTCCCACCCCAACCCACCAGCCTGGGGAGGCACACAGATCACATCCCCGAGCTCTCGTGTCCCAGGCACAGTGTGCTGCACAGACCATCACCCTCCAGGCGCTCCTTCAGATACTGCATGGTGACTGTGCTCAGAGAGGAGACTGGTGCTGGCCAAGGTGTGATGCTGGCAGAGCTGCCTGCCACAGTGATTGTGCCAGAATTTGGTACAGCTCCTTGACCCTAGGTACTTCCCCTATTGATACCTGGGGTGGGGTAGAGTGTGTGGAAAGTGTCAAGGAAAGATGCAAATGACAGCTGGCTGGGCTCACTCTCATGTCCCTTTGCACTTGCCCCTAAGTATTGCAGAGTCACCTTGCAATGCTCCACAACAGACCCATTTGACCTGTGGACTTGAACAAGACCACGTGTGTTTGCCCTTCTCTGACACTACTGTGTCCAGGGTCAGCATCCAAAGAAGGGAGCAACGGAGGGAGAATCATGTATGCACGTGTGTGTGTACACAAGCATGAGATCACCTGTTTAGACAGCACTGTTCTGGGCTCACATTCCTGCTCCACCATCACAGCTATCTGGCTTCCTGTTGCCAGATTCCAGGGACCTTGGGAGGGTGACTTAACCACTTGGAAACTTCTGTTTTCTGCTCAGTGAGATAGCCAGTAACACCAAGGCCACAGAGCGCAGCAGAGAGCCAGACTCCTGTGAGTGGGCTTGTGTGTTGGCTCTTCTCTCATTGTTAGCTGTCCCAGACCCAAATGCCTTCCTGGGCTCAGAAACCCTTAGGGGGCTAGGAAACAGAACACATAGGGCCCATGTGCTGCTCAGCCTGCAGTGGGTCATCACCATCCTGGAAGTGACAGAAATGAGGACAGGCTCCTTCTTGTCACCAAACATTGTAGGGAAACACATTCCCAATTTTGTGAGGGTCTTAGAAAAAGCAGTTGAGGCACTGTCCAGCCTCTTTGTTACTGAGGTCATCTCCAGGCTGTCCCACCTTTGTCATAGGATACAACCCTAATAACTGTCCCTAGCAGGACAGCAGTGAGCTGAGCAGAAATGTTCCTAATTGCAGTGGGGCCCTTTTTGCAGCACCCATCTCAGGCATCCCTCATGAAACACTGCCCATTCAATTTGAGCAACTGACTTAGTAAGTATGTCAAAGCCAGCAAGAAAGAACTAGTATCTTTTCTTTTTTTTTGAGATAGGGTCTCGCTGTAGCCCAGGCTGACCTGGAATTCACTCTGAAGTCTCAGGGTAGCCTTGAACTCACAGCGATCCTCCTATCTCTGCTTCTCAAGTGGTGAGATTAAAGGTATGTGTCACCATGCCTGGCTTTGTTAAGAACTAATATTTTGATGGCCACAATTAATTTGGACAGAAACATTTATGTACTATTCCTGTATTTGTGAAGCTAAATTTTGGGTGATGGAATTGCTGAGTGGCTTTGCTCGGTACCTGGAGGAGGATGCGGCCAATGCCGCTCAGCAGCTGTGGCTCTTGCTCTGGATGGTACTTGATAACTGCATGGTATGCATCCATCGCCAGCACATAATCCTGCAGGAAGAGAACCCAATGCATGTGATAAGCTGAAGAAACTGCCCTGGTTTATAGGTCAGGAGTCACACAACTGTCCAGTGTACTGTGCAGCAAGGATATAGCACCCAGCTGGCATAGGGTGGGAGCCAGTGCAGGACACGAGGTAGACCCTGCGGCAAAAAGCTGAAGCCGACAAGAACGACAAAGCCGTCAAGGACCTGGTAGTGCTGCTGTTTGAAACGGCTCTGCTGTCTTCCGGCTTCTCCCTGGAGGATCCCCAGACGCACTCCAACCGCATCTACCACATGATCAAGCTAGGGTTAGGCATTGATGAAGATGAGGCGGCCTCAGAGGAGCCCAGCGCTGCTGTTCCCGATGAGATCCCCCCACTGGAGGGCGATGAGGACGCATCCCGCATGGAGGAAGTAGACTGGAGTCCCCGTGGGAACTCTGCCCTCTGTATAGTTGCCCGAGCTCCTGCAGTAACCGTGACTGGCCCTGCCCCACCTGGCTCCCTCTGCTGCAGTCCAGTGGTCTTCTCTCCTGACCTGGTCTAGGCAGGAAGCCCCTCCCCCACCCGACAGCAAGGTTGGGTGTTGTGTATTGTTTTTGTTGTTTATTTTGTTCTGAAATTAAAGTATGTAAAATAAAGAAGATGCCGTTTTATACAAAAAAAAAAAAATAGTGGAGTGAGGACTCAGTTCTGTGTGGAATTCTGCCACTGAAGGATCACAGGGACTCTGGACCCAGATTTAGGCCCGAGGAATGGCTTCCCGCTCCCACATTCTATGTGGTGGCTCAGAAGTCCCTGAACTGGATCTACTGATCTTTCCTGGCAAAGTCATATGAAGTGGTTGTTCTGGGCTGTCTTATCTTCCAAATACATAAGCCATACTTTTTTTTTTTTTTGAAGGCAGGGACTTATTCTAGCTAAGACTCACCTACAACTAACTCTGAAGCCCAGACTTGAAAATTTATGCTTTCACTATGCCTTAAATGCTTTCTAGGTTAGATGTAGAGGTGAAACTATACTGAAACAAACACCTGGCAGCCAACTTTGCCAGGACAGCAAGACTATATTCTAGGCCACCCTTCTAAAGAGGTCTCATGGACAGCATATGGGCACTCTGCTGCTTTAGAGATGACCGCACAGGGGCATTTAAAGGCGCCATAGGCTTTGTGTCTCCATACTGCACAATGTCTCCTCTTTCAATCTTGATCTTTATGTCATCCCAGTAGTATTCCCACGTGGCCTTGTACCCACTTTGTACACAGTTCCTCCGTGACGCAAGGCCTGTCCCACTCTCCCCTTGCCCCCGCCTGTGTGAGGACAGGAAGCTCTTGGCACACTATAAGAAAGTAGGACCCTCCTCAGTTGTGAGTTGGTCTCAAAGAAAGGGTGCTGTCTGTCACCTTGGGCAGTGGTCAGCTCCTCTAATCCCCCACCACACTCATGTCTTCTGCAGTGACAGTGAACACTGTAACCCCGTATCAGCTGAACAGGCTGTGTGGTAGAACTGTGTGGAACACTGCCTATTGTCTCACTTGCAACACGTAGTAAGTAACCCACGGCCACCAGCAGTTAGGAAAACTAACTAATCATTATAAAATTCCAGAAGGCACTTTATTTCTATATTCTACATTTTCAGTTTCCTCCAAGCTGGGACTGTAGTCACTAGTTTGCTAATTGGGATGTTATAAAGACAGACAGACGACAAGGAAGACTCTCCATTCTGGTACCTTCAAGCACAGCTCATTAAAATTAATTTTATTCAAGGCCTGATGCTCACAAGGAGTGACTGCACATGCCATGGTTTCTTCTCCCATCACTTCTTGCTGCCCATCACTGCTGTCTATGGCAGGGCTGTTCTGTGTCTAGTTGTGTGAGCTGAGCATATACATGTATAAGTTGGAATAGCTTTGTGGCTAGATTTCAGGCCCTCAGGAAGCCAAGGTCATGGTTGAGGACGATGTGCCACTACTGTGCAGTGTCTAGTTCCTGCTTGCAGTTAGGGGCACTGCCCCTGGGTTAAGGTCTGCTCCATAGAAAAGCAACAGCCAGTCTACTTCTCCTGGGAGGGTCACAGTCCCTTGACACTACCCTGTTGTTTAATCTGACACTTTACTTGTCATGTGCAGTCCTGGCCTGTACTCCCCTTCTGCTAATGACACTCCTGGTAGGCAGCCACTAAGAGCATCCGGGTGGGAGTGTAGAGGGCAGTAGACCCTTTGGGGTAGCTTTCTGGCCAGCATAACTGCCTTGCAAACCTTCTGTTTCAGAGCTTTAGGGCCTAGGGTTCATGTTTCTGAAGATGGTCAGATACAAAAAGGTTATGCTTTAAAAATACCAGTGACTGCTAGGTATGTTGGCACATACTTTTAATCCCAGAACTTGGGAGGCAGAGGTAGGAGGATGACCAAGAATTCAAGGCCACCCTGAGGCTACATAGTAAATTCTATGACAGCCTTGGCTAGAGTGAGACCCTACCTCAAAACAAAACAAAACAACAAAAACCAAAAAGACCAGCCAGTGACCTTTGAAGAGATTTTACTACTGACCCACTGAAACACTGCTATAGGAGCCAGGGGAGACTCCCAGGCTCGGGAACCCTGAGAGAAGCAGCAGTACAGTAAGGCCTGTCAGGTGTGGTCAAGACTTTTGCCCCGGAGGTGATGGATGACAGAGAATTGATTTCAGCACATTTCAACAAGCCCATGTTCACACAGAGGACATGAGGGTTAAGGTTGCATATTCAAGTGCTTCCTTCAGCCCCCCTCAACCCCCTAGTTTTCCAAGGTAGGGTCTCGCTGTAGCTCAGGGTGACCTGGAATTCACCATGTAGTCTCAGGGTGGCCTCGGACTCATGGTGATCCTCCTACCTCTGCTCCCCAAATGCTAGGATTAAAGGTGTGCGTTGCCACGCCTGGCAAGTGCTTCCTCCTGTTGATCATTATTTAGTGAAATAACCACTCCTTGAATCTGGAGGGCCCCTTTGAAGGGACATGGCTGACAGGAGCTCTTTAGTGAGTGCCCACTTTACTCTCTTGATCATACAGTTCCAGCCCACCCATACCAACAAAGGAATCCTAGCCCTATTTCTACCTTGGCCACTAGACATTCTGACATCAAGGGGCTTCCTGTGAGACCTAAGCAAGGAAGAGGTAGGTTTATGTGCTATAGCTTTTTCTCCACGGGGGAAGACACGAAAGGTGGTGTTGGAGTGGGAAGTAGGAGGACATGGGCCTGGAGAGATATGTAGAAAGACTAAGCACCACAGGGCCACAGACACCGTAAGGCTGCTGTGAGGCCTGGGCAAGTAATGCTTACAAACAGCATGAAGTTTCCAGGGCTTTGTCAAACAGGCAAGTGTGCCCAACAGTACAGCATATAGGAAAGATTTCAGGGCTGGAACATATAAGCGAATTTCCCATCATTAGAGAAAAAAATTAACACAGATATGTCACTATAACAGAAATTTTACTCAAACTAAATGGCTCATTAAATAGCTCATTGTTAGTTGATACATAGAATAAGACTATTGCAGTACCAGGTGTACCCAGTAGATGGCAACAGAATGCATATGCTTGGATTAGCTAATTGAACTGCATCATTTTTACTTCTTTTTTAACTCATGAAAATGAAAGATTAAGCTAAACTTTCAACTTAAATTATATCCATTGTAAAAATATTTTTGAAATATGGTAATACGTCCTGTGCTGAGTTCCAACCACACAGACATAGGCCTTACATTTGGTGCTTGATGGTGGCATCACTAATACAGTACAACAAAGAAAGGGATTTATGTTCCATAAATTTCTATTAATGTGTCTTAAAAATGCAAGTGAAAACCTGGCTGTGGAACTTCTCTCCCGGAATCTGCAGTCTGCTTTTCATATTTGGCCTAGCAATGCCTGACAACCAGAATCTGGAGACTTACAGGTGAAACTGACAGGATGGAGGTTAGTTTTGACAGAACAAAAACCTGGCTGGGGAAGGGGTGAAGGTGGGGGCTCTGTGATGCTATCACAGGGGAGGATGGACAAAGGGAGAGAAAGAACAAAGTGACCCTCCAGGCAACAGGCCTCATAGAAATATCTCAAGATACAGAACTCCTTAAAACTGCATTTTCCTTTATTAGTGTGTTGCAAGGCAGGAAAGCGCTGAATGAATGTTAGAGCTGGGAGGGTTTCCAGAGAACCATTCCTCCAGCATGAAGGTCACCTGCCAGAGCATGAGCATAACCTGCCAGCACTATGCATCACGTAACATGCCCTGCAGAGGTGTTTTTGCATATCTTCCTATACCGAGTCCAAGGACAGGGCCATGTAGAGAGCCACCAGTTAGGCTAAAGTGGAGGTAGCCTACTGGTGGTTACTCATCCAGGTCAGGGTGACCTTAGGTGTGGGAGGAGTGATGAACTGTCTTACACTGGCCTGGGGGGGGGGGGCTAGCTGCACTGCTCTGGGTGTCTGCTGCTGACAGATTCCTGCGTCAGCTTCAGTGCCTGCAGCTGGTAGCAGGGCTGCCAGCTCTGCGGCAGGACACTTGTGCCCAAGGTGGGAGATGAGCCAGGCGTGGAGTGTCTTTGAAACAACAAATCTAAAAGCACGGCCGCACTGGCTAGAGGGAGAAAAGGCTGGAAAACAGTGACTGACAGCTCAGCTTGAAGAGCTCGGGGCAAACTTGTCAGAAGAGGGTCTGGTGGGGACCCTGCCTTCAGAAGTCATAAGCATCAATCATAGAAGAAAACCTATGCTCATACTGAGACAGGAGAACAAAAGACACTTCTGGGATGGAATTGGGAGGAAAATAAATGATTTTAATGAAATCATTTAGTCCAGTGTATGCACAATTATCCTTGGAAATGTATATCTACTTTCTGTGGAAATCTGCCTGAATGTCATGAACTCTACTGAGCAATCCAGGCCACGCTGAACTTTGCTAGGCCCACAGCCCACTTCCCAGCAGCTTGTCAGAACGCACAGCAACCCTCTTGGCAGCTTCCTGCTGAGAAGGAGAGGCACTCAGCAGCTTGGCCGCCTACATACCTTCATCAGGAGCAGACAGTTCGCCATGGAATACAGCACACGGCCCAGACGCGACCTCCACAGCTGAATAGAAGCTGCAGGAGAGAGTGGTGTGAGTTTGTACAAACCAACCAGATGCTCCTTATAGCCAGCAACCAATGGCCCTGTGCATTCTGAATTCAAAGGATCCTCTGGTTAACTCCATGAGGTTTTTCCCAGACTGTCTAGTGTGCTGTGGGCTGCACCAGAGACAGAAAATTGCTCTCACTGGGATGGCTATGATGGGCTCTCACCAGAGACCATCAGCATAGATGATGCAGCTAGACCATAGCCCAGCTCAGACAAAAGGGCATACATACATTCTAATCAAGCACTCTTTTCCAGGTTAGAGCCCTAAGAAAACCAGCAAGTTTGATGCAAATGTGGCACACTGGCTTGCAGCTTAGATCTGCCTGGGGTGGTTGCTCACTCATGGGAGGCAGCCACATGGTTCCTACTCCTATCCAGCTGCAAAGCTTCTACTTGTCTTCTGGACCCAGGGTTGGTGGAGAAGCAGGTTCTGCACAGAAGCCAAGCTTAGGTATCAGAATGTTGTTGGTTCAGCTTTCATTCCTGTGACCTGGGGCAGTGGGCCAACTTCCCCAGACTTTAATCTTAAATGAAAACATTTCCTGGCCTATCTGCTTCACAGACTTAGTGGCAGGCACAAAGTGCTATGCAGAGCAAGGCCAAGCACCTGAGGGTATCTGCAGACAAGCAAACTGCTTCTGACATCAGTCAGTTTCTTGCTGAGTCTAGATCTTTAAGACCCATCTCCTCTCTTGTTTTTCAAACTGGTTCTATGAACTTCCAGGAGCCTGGAAAGATCCCTGGAAGCTTCCTGCTATGAGGGAAGGGCTGATGGATGGTTCTCAAGATTATTACTTCTGTGAAGTATGGGTTGGGGGCTTTGCTACTTCAAATTTATATTCTGTTGATAGCTAGGCTTCCACAGAAGCAAGGATGTGTAAGCCTGTCTTGGTTGGTGCTCTTCTAGCTGGGCTCAGCCCACCCCTTCCACACTCATGACTTCAGACAGACAGACAGACACACACACATGACTGGAAGGTGGGTGGATAGAAGGGCAGCTCTACCTTCAAACCAGCTCCAAGTGCAAACCTTAGCACACCCTAGGGTAATTAAGGTCCTCCTGGGAATGACCAACCTGTGCATAAAACCTGCCAGCACTATAGTTATCTGAGGTCTGGAAAACTGGAAGTTATGTTTCCCTATCCTGGAGTGCTTAATAACACAAAAATTCAGCTAGAACTAAGTGTTAGTTCAAGGAACCTCCTTAGTAATCAAAATCACATCAGCTGCTCATATCTCCCATATGTATTCAGAGCTTCTGAACAGCTTCTAAATTTGTATGACAAACTAGGCTCAGTGAGCTGCCTGCTACTCAAGGAGCTTTGCAGTATCCACTCTAGTTCCAGTACCCTGTACAACCTTTCTGCAGAGACTCAACAGTGAGATCGCCTGTGCTGCTACTGGCCACCTAGGAATGATGTACTTATTCCTAGTTAGCCTAGTGTACCAGGAGAATAAAATGACCATGGTTGGAAAGCATGGGAGAATGGGATGTCCAAGAATTAAGGATGATCTCTCTACCCCTGCCCACATAGTGATTTGATGTCTTCTAATGAAATTACTGAAAGGAGTACACATACATATCCAACATGTCAAACATCCACATACCAAATACCCACACCACACATCTATTGTAGTTGCCTTCTTCTTCTTCTTTTTTTTTTCGAGGTAGGGTCTCACTCTGGCTCAGGCTGACCTGGAATTCACTATGTAGTCTCAGGGTGGCCTCGAACTCACAGTGATCCTCCTACTCTGCCTCCCGAGTGCTGGGATTAAAGGCGTGCGCCACCATGCCCGGCTGTAGTTGCCTTCTTGTTGCTGGGACAAAGCACCCAACCAAAAGCAGCTGATGGGAGGAAAGTTTTTATTTTGGCTTACAATCCTGAGGGGAAGCTTCATGATGGTAGGGGAAAACATGGCATGAGCAGAGGCTGGACATCACCTCTACCACAGCAGATGGAAAACAGACCAGGACCGTCAGCCAAATTCTGGCAAGGGATGCTGGCTGTAACACCCCTAAGCTTGCCCCTAGCAACACACCTTTCAGCAAAGCTCTACCTCCCAAGCTGCCATCACCTGGGGTTCAAGCATTCAGAACACATGAATTTATGGTGAACGTCTGATTCAAACTACCACAACATCAGTCACCCATATATAGACCACATTCAAACACTACAAACCTGTGCATGCACATCCACATGCCTACATCTTCAAATCTAGCAGTCACATGGGCTTTCTCAAAGGACACACTTAAGGCAAAATGGAACCAAGTGACAGACCCTATCCAGGGCATGGGAGTTTACCAAAAAGAACAGATGCCTGGGGAAGGGGAGCTGACTAGGCAACAGGCCTGTAGGGTAAGCTGTACTGAGTAGTGAGGAAGGAAGGCGAGAAGAGGTCTTACTGGGAGAAAACACAAGTCAGGTTCGAAACTTGGTTAGAAGTTGGCTTCTCACTATTACACTCAGTATATGTAGCTAAAGAAACTGCTATGGCTTGAATATACCCCTTCAAGTTCCTGTGTTGGGAACTTGGTATGTTAGGAGTGGAACATTTGTGAGGCCTCTGAGATTAAATGAAGTCCCAAGACGGGACTCTATTTTGGCATTAATACATTCGTAGGAGAAAGACAGACCAGAAGAGGCACACTTTCTCTGTCTCACTATATCCCATACCCTGTTATAATACAACAAGAAGACCTTTCTTCATGCTAGCTCATTGACTTCATGCTCATTGACTTTCCAGGCTCTCCAGCCATGAGTCAAATAAAACCCTATTTTTGCCGGGCATGGGGGTGCACACCTTTAATCCCAGCACTTGGGAGGCAGAGGTAGGTGGATCACTGTAAGTTCGAGGCCACTCTGAGATTACATAGTGAATTCCAGGTCAGCCTGGGCTACAGTGAGACCCTACCACGAAAAACAAAACAAACAAACAAAAAACCCCCTATTTTTCAGGGATGTCCCTGAGGCCCCTTAAACAATTCAGGCTCTTGCCACTGCTGTTGGTTGCACACCAGACTAGATGGTAAAAATCTATTGCTAAAAACGTCATGTTTTGGCTGTAGAATATAGAGACAGTAAACTGAAACTGAGCTAGAAGCTTCCTCTTTATTGATTAGCTTTGATAGTGCTAGAAACTGCTATGCAGGATGCTGGGTAAGAAATGTCAACAGGGCTGCAGAAATGGCTTAGCGGTTAAGGCACTTGATTGCAAAGTCAAAGGACCTCGGTTCGATTCCCCAGGACTGATGTAAGCCAGATGCACAAAGTGGTGCATGCGTCTGGAGTTAGTTTGCAGTGGCTGGAAGCCCCGGCATCGCCATTCTCTCTTTCTCTCTCTCTCACTCTCAAATAAATAAATAAAAATAAACAAAAAAAGAAAAAAAAAGAAATGTCAACAGTCTTGCTCATTGGCTATGGATGCTGTGTGCTACACTACAGACCTGTCAAGCAAGATGTGCCCACTGGTGCGATAGTAGCATGGTTGCTATGGGGAGGGGGTTTAACCAACCACTTTCTGATGAATTTGATGCTAGTGCCACAGGAGGAAATTCATATTTGGTACTAGAAGCTTGGTCAAAAAATCCTAGTAGGGGCTGTAGAGATGGCTTAGTGGTTAAGCGCTTGCCTGTGAAGCCTAAGGACCCCGGTTCAAGGCTCGCCTTCCCAGTACCCACATTAGCCAGATGCACAAGGGGGTGCACGTGTCTGGAGTTTGTATGCAGTGGCTGGAAGCCCTGGTGTGCCCATTCTCTCTCTGTCTCTCTACTCTCTCTCTGCTTGCAAATAAATAAATAAATTTAAAAAACCCTAGTAGAGGGCTGGAGCGATGGCTTAGTGGTTAAGGTACTTGCCTGCAAAGCCAAAGGATCCTGGTTCAATTCTCCAGGACCCATGTAAGCCAGATGCATATGGGGGCACATGCATCTGGAGTTCATTTGCAGTGGCTGGAGGCCCTGGCATGCCCATTCTTTCTCTCTCTCAAGTAAATAAAATATATTAAAAAATAATTGTCCAACCCTTTAAAAGGTTTGTCGGTAGGTATGGAAGCTGTTAATAAAAATAATAATAATAAACCCTAGTAGAGAAGTTACTGCTATTGTTTTTTTTTTAAAAATTAATTTATGGGCTAGAGAGATGGCTTAGTGGTTAAGCACTTGCCTGAGAAGCCTAAGGACCCTGGTTCGAGGCTCGATTCCCCAGGACCCATATAAGCCATTTGCACAAGGTGGTGCATGCATCTGGAATTCATCTGCAGTGGCTGGAGGCCCTGGTGCACCCATTATCTATCTGCCTCTTTCTCTCTCTGTCTGTTGCTCTAAAATAAAGAAAAATTAACAAAAAATTAAAAAAAAATAACTTACTTGCATATGTGTGTGTGTGTGTGTGTGTGTGTGTGTGTGTGTGTAGGCACACCAGAGTCGCTTGCCATTTGAATTTGTATTAAAAAAATTGTTTTATTTGACAGAGTGAGATGGAGGGACACAGGGGGGATAGAGAGAGAGAAGGAAGGATGGAGGGAGGAAGAGAATGAGCACTCCAGGGCCTCCAGCCACTGCAAATGAATTACAGATGCATGTGCCACCTTGTGCCTCTGGCTTACGTGGGTCCTGGGGAATCAAACCAAGGTCCTTTGGCTTTGCAGGTAAATGCCTTAACCACTAAGCCATCTCTCCAGCCCTCTTTTGCCATTTGAATGCTCATTACTAAAGAGGACATCTATATCACCTTCTCCAAGGATCAGGCAATCTCCCAGAAGGAGTAGAAGGAATATGAATAGCCAAAGGTAGGGGTCAATTGTCATGGAAAGTGATCTTCTGGCATAACATGGGTATTATACTCTTAACTCTCAGCAGATGTAATTACCTGCACAAGATTGAACTTGTCAATATTATGTTATGGAGGGGAGAGAAGCTCATGGGCGCTTTTAGGCAGTTAATGGTTTTAGGCAGTTAATGGTTGAAGGAGGGGTACTTTTTTTCAGTGGTGTAGTCACTGGTAAGTTGTCCATGCTCCTGTAAATAACCACTTACCTATATACATCCCTAATGAAACTCATTGGGTCACACAGACAAACCAACCAACCAACCAACCAATCAACCCACCCAACCATTCCACAGACATAAGTAGAAGAGTGGCAATCTAGGAAGAGGAAGAAGATCAGAGGGTAAGTGGGGCAAGTATGATCAAAATACAGTACAGGCCAGGTGTGGTTGCGCATGCCTTTAATCCCAGCATTCGGAAGGCAGAGGTAGGAAAATTGCTGTGAGTTCAAGGCCACCCTGAGACTACACAGTGAATTTCAGGTTAGCCTGAGCTAGAGTGAGACCCTACCTGAAATAAACAACAAAACAAGCCGGGCGTGGTGGCGCACGCCTTTAATCCCAGCACTCAGGAGGCCGAGGTAGGAGGATCGCTGTGAGTTCCAGGCCACTCTGAGATTCCATAGTGAATTCCAGGTCAGCCTGGGCTAGAGTGAAACCCTACCTCAGAAAACCAAAAAAACCCCAAAACAAAAACAAAAACAAACAAAAAAAAACCCCAAAACAACAAAACAACAAAAAATATAGCATATATGTCCATGAAAATATCATAAAGATACCCATTATCACATATAATTAATATATATTAGCAAAAAACTTAAAAACTCAACTGTATTATTGTTATTATTTTTTTTTTGGCTTTTTGAGGCAGGGTCTCACTCTGGCCCAGGCTGACCTGGAATTCACTATGTAGTCTCAGGGTGGCCTTGAACTCAGGGTGATCCTCCTACATCTGCCTCCCGAGTGCTAGGATTACAGGTATGCACCACCACACCTAGCTCAACTCTATTATTTTAAAAATTAAATTATTTGTGAGCAGAGAGAAGGTGGGGGAGGGAGACATAGAGATAGAGAGAGACTATAGGTGTGCCAGAGCCTCTTGCTACTGCAAATGAACTCCAGATGCACGTGCCACTTTGTGCATTCTGCTTGACCTGGGTACTGGGGAAATGAACTCAGTTATCTCTCTAGCTCCTAACTCTACTTGTTTTAAGTTTCCTTTGCTAATTTGACTCTTTGTGTCACTTTTATCTGCCATTTATTTATTTATTTATTTGAGAGACAGAGAAATGGTAGAGCAGAGAGATAGGTAGAGAGATAGAAAGAAAACGAATGGCAGGGCTTCCTGCCACTACAAAGAACTCCAAACTCATGTGCCTGCCACTTTGTGCATATGGCTTTCCATAGGTAGTGGGGAGTTGAACCCAGATAATCATAAGCAAGCACCATTAACTGCTGAACCAGTTCCTCAGTCCTTAACTCTATTTTTAATAAATAAATCAGTCTTAAATATTTCATTATAGCAACAGAAAAAGAATTCTTCTGGCCCTGGGCCATAGGTCTGGATGTGTGAGGTACCCTTCCCACAAGGAAGGTCACCATAGTACCCAAGGGTTGGGCCAGGTCCCTCTGTTTACATTCTTTTAGAATTCCACTTGTCTGTCATCTTTCCTGTAATAGGTTGAGGGCTACATTTGTCCAGAGTACATCTGCAGCATAGCCACAGTGCTTGACCTATCAAGAACAGAAATTAGGGTGAGCAGAAAAGCTCTTAGTTGAGAAAGAGAGAGAGAGACCAACCAGGGTGGTGGTGGGGGGGGAGGGGTTGAGAACAAGCCCTGTGGGTCAAACTCTGTAACTCTTTAACTTCTGAGGGCTGTTCAACTAACACAAAGGGACAGGCTCACCTTGTCTGCTCTCTTGTGTGACATTGCTTAGGCCTCCATCTTCAGCTAATCCTTGCTCCAAGTTGGCCAGGATCTGTAGTCATTTCAAACAGAACAGACAAAAACACAGGCAGATTCACTTATAGACTTTATCAAAATGTATGTCAGGACTAGCAAATTTCTCTATACAAAAACCAATCTATCAAGAAATATCACACACACTTAACTCACACACTGATGACTACCCCCTGGAAGTGATGGTGAATGGACAGGCCTTGTTCTCTAGCAGAGTTGGATAAATGGATGGGCCCTGCTCTCCAGTGGAAGGTGGGTTTGGGTTTATGATGGCCATAAAGCCTTCTTAATAGAGCACTGGGGGCATTCTGTTTTCTTCTTACAAAAAGCAGTGAGTACATTACACATGAGAGCAATTATTAACTTCCACAGAAATATCAGTCCCATTTTTCCAGGATACTGTGAGGGCCTGTGGCTTTTAAAAAATATATCAAATAAATTTTGTGCAGCTGTCACTTTGCATAGTCTTACTGTGTGGTCCACAGTGTCTCTGTGCATTGGTTTTCTCTGAAAGAAAAGCTGTTGCTGGCCACTGTGGTTTAGGAAGAGAATTTATTATTTTTTGTTTTGTTTGAACGGCAGCATGAGACTATGTGTTACGATCGCTGGGCTGAGAGATGGCTTAGCAGTTAAGGCACTTGCATGCAAAGCTAAAGGACCTAGGTTCAATTTCCCAGGGCCCATGTAAGCCAGATGCACGAGGTGGCGCATGCCACTGGAGCTCATTTGCAGTGGCTGGAGGCTCTGACGCACCCATTCTCTCCCTCTCTCAAATAAATAAATAAAAATATATTAAAAAAAAAAAAAAGAAGATTGCTTCCCATGCCAGCCCACAGTAGAGAGGACTAGGCCCACCTGGCTCTGGTCCTGCTCCCCTGTGTGCCCAGCTGAGATGTGTGCATAGAACATCTGTCCATACTGGCCCTAAGCAAGGCAGACTAGACACCTCAGGTCCCAGGTCCTCAGCAGCAGTGCCCAGGCTTACTTCCGTGCCCAGCCCAGATCTGCAGGCAGACCAACACAGCCCGCCTGCCTGGATGGAGCAAGGTGGACGAGGCTGCTCAGGTCATGGGTGAACGAACACTCCCTCTGACCCCAAATAGTCATGCGTGTAAACTGCCTAGGCTCACTCGGAGTAGGAAGGACTAGACCCACTTGACTGTGATCTCCCAATGGATATGTTCTGTTCACGCCCCAGAAGACTACCCCATTCAGGTCCCAGGTCAGCACTCCTCCTGTGACCAAACTAGTTAACCCTGCAGACCACCAGCCTGTGCCAGCCTGGAGGAGTAGGGTAGACTAGGCCTACTTGGCACTATCCTACTTCCCAATTTTCCCAGTCTAGGCAAGCATGTGGACTGTCTACCCACTCTTGCCCTGAGCAAGGCAGACAGGGTCTCTCAGATCCCAGGTCCCCAGCAAGGAATAAAATAGCCTAACCCCAGCCCAGGCCTGCTTGTAGCTGCCCACTGGGAGCAAAACAGACCAGGGCGCTTAACATAAGCCCCACAGCAACCGCTATTGCTGCATTCTTGATAGACACCTTCGTGACCCCACACTGAGTAATACCATAACCCCACTGAGGAGGGCCCCAGGGAAATGGGAGGAGGGGTGAGGAGATAAAAAAGAGTATAATCTGTTATATATAAAGTAAAATAAAAAGATGCTAAGTCTAGTAGCTTGAGGCTTCTAACAACAGCTACTTAAGAGGAACTTCCTGAAAAAGAATTCCAAAAAACAAGCCTCTGACAAATCAGCATATACAAAGAATTTAAAGAGGGCTTGGAAAAAAAATGGCTGAAGGAAATCTAAGAAAATCAACTAAATCAAAAGATACATGAATGGATTCTAAGAGGACACGAACAAATGCTCAAATGAATTCCAAGAGAGCAATGACAATCAACTAAATGCAATGAAGAAGTCAAACCAAATAAGGAAAATTAAAAAAAAAAAAAAGAGGAAAATGGAACACAGAGATAGAGATGTTAAAGAAAAATCTAGTTGAAATGAGAAAAAAAAAATGAAGAACACAATTAAAAGGCTTTCAAGGAAACTTTATAATCAGAATATATCATGTGGAAAATAGAATATCAAGACTTGAGGACAAGGCAAAGGAATTAGATTGAGAGGTCAAAATCAATGACAAATTCAAAAGAATGCACGAATAGAATACGAGAGAAATGTGGGCATCTTAAAGAGACTAAATGTTTGAATCACACACGTACAAGGAGGGGATGTACTACAAGTTAAGGGCATATAAAAGTACAGAAGAAAGTTTTCCTAACCATCTGAAAGAGAGGTCCATGCAAGTACAAGATGCACACAAAATGGAAAAATAGACAAGACCAGAGAAGAATTCCTCACAACACATTATCATTAAAACACTAAACACAGAAAATAAAGAGAATACTAAAATCACTTTGTCACTGTAATATTTGACTTGTCAGTGTAAATATCTAAAAGCCACAAAAGCTTGAAACAGAGTGATTTATAAAACTGAAAGACCATGGCTGCCAACTCAAACTACTACACCCAGCAAAATCATCCCACATAATAGAAGGAGAAAGAAAAGCTTTCCAAGATAAAAACTGGCTTTATGAATATATGAACACTAAGTCCTACAGAGAATACTGCATGGAATACTTTATGAAGAGATGAACAAACATACTTAAGAGGCTTCAGGAGGGACAAAACAATAATTTAAACTGGAGTAGTACTTTTTTTTTCTTTTTTTGAGGTAGGGCCTTACTCTATTGCAGGCTGACCTGGAACTCACTCTGTAGCTCCAGGATGACCTCCAGCTCAGGGTGATCCTCTGATCTCTGCTTTCTCAGTGCTGGATTAAAGGTGTACACCACCACACATGGTTCACAACAGTTTTTTTTTTTTATTTTTAAATTTTTATTTATTTATTTAATTGAGAGCGACAGTCACAGAGAGAAAGACAGATAGAGGGAGAGGGAGAGGGAGAGAATGGGCACGCCAGGGCTACCAGCCTCTGCAAACGAACTCCAGATGCGTGCGCCCCCTTGTGCATCTGGCTAATGTGGGACCTGGGGAACCGAGCCTCGAACCGGGGTCCTTAGGCTTCACAGGCAAGCGCTTAACCCCTAAGCCATCTCTCCAGCCCTCACAACAGTTTTTAAAGCAAATGAAGATCAAGAAAACATCAAACTCCACAAAGTCTTCAATGTGACAGGGACTAACTCACAACTCTCTATTATTAACTCTGAAAAGTTGGAAAAAGATATTCTAAGCACATGCAAATAGGAAACAAGCAGGTGTGGCCACACTAATCTTACAAAATGAACTTTAAACCAAAAGTAATTAAAAGAAGACCACTTCATACTGTTGAAACAATTCAACAGGAAGATATTATAATCTTAAGCATTTATCATCAAACACAGGTTCACCCAATTTTTAAAAACTTATTTTATTTATTTGAAAGAAAGAGGGAGAGAGAGAGTTATAGAGAGAGAGGAAGAGAATGGGCATGCCAAGGCCTTCAGCCACTGCAAACGAACTCCAGGTACATGCGCGCCCTTAGGCATCTGGCTTACATGGGTCCTGGAGAATCGAACTGGGATCCTTTGGCTTTGCAGGTAAACACTTTAACCGCAAAGCCATCTCTCCAGTCCAGGTTCATCCAATTTTATAAAACAGAATTTACTAGACATTAAAGCAAATATAAATAACAGCAAAATATAAATGGTCAACTTTAATACCTGATTCTTGTTAATAGATTATCTAACCAGGAAATAAATAAACAATGGAGCTAAATGATACCATAGATAAATGGACTTCACAGATATCCACAGAATATTTTATCTATGCTCTACAGAATACATTCTTCTCAGTAGCTCACAGAACATTCTCTCTTTTAAAAATATTTACTTATTTGCAAGGAGAGAAAGAGAGAGTGAGAGAGAGAGAGGGAGGGAGAGAGAGAAATACAGAGAAAAGAGGCACACAGAGAATGGGCAACACCAGGGCCTGTATCCACTGCAAACAAACTCCAGAAACATGTGCCACTTTGTGCATCTGGTTTATGTGGGTACTGGAGATTCGAACCCAAGTCCTTAGGTTTTCCAGGTGTGTACCTTAACTGCTAAGCCATCTCTCCAGCTCTCATAGAACCTTCTATAAAACTGATGACACAAAGCAAGTCTCCACAAATTTAGGAAAAAAAGAAACAACTGCTTGTATTATATCTGATCACAATGCAATAAAGCTAGAAGTCAATAAAAACAGAAACAACAGCCGGGTGTGGTGGCGCACGCCTTTAATCCCAGCACCCAGGAGGCAGAAGTAGGAGGACTGCCATGAGTTCAAGGCCACCCTGAGACTCCATAGTGAATTCCAGGTCAGCCTGGGCTAGAGTGAGATCCTGCCTTGAAAAAACAAAACAAAACAAAAAAGGATAAAAAGAGAAACAACAGAAAATAAAGCAACTCCTGGAGATTTAACAATGTAGTACTGAGCAATGATCAATTCATTAAAGAAATGAGAAGGAAATGAAAAAAATACATAGAACTGAATGAAAATACAACATAGCAAAATGTATGGAACACAATGAAGGCCGTACCAAGAGGAATGTTTACAGCTTTAAATGCCTACATTACAAAAATAGAGAGATCTCAAATAACATAATGATCCATCTGAAGGCCTTGGAACAACAAGAACATTTCAAAATCAAAAGTACCAAACAAGGGCTGGAGAGATGGCTTAGCGGTTAAGCACTTGCCTGTGAAGCCTAAGGACCCCGGTTCGAGGCTCGGTTCTCCAGGTCCCACGTTAGCCAGATGCACAAGGGGGCGCACGCGTCTGGAGTTCGTTTGCAGAGGCTGGAAGCCCTGGCGTGCCCATTCTCTCTCTCTCCCTCTATCTGTCTTTCTCTCTGTGTCTGTCGCTCTCAAATAAATAAATAAATAAACAAATTTAAAAAAAAGTACCAAACAAAAAGAAACAATTGGGCTGGAGAGATGGCTTAGTGGTAAAGGCACTTGCCTGTAAAGCCGAAGGACCCATGTTCGACTCTCCAGATCCAATGTAAGCCAGACACACAAAGAGGCACAGTTTAAGGCTGTACATGCTTACTACGTGGTGCAAGCATCTGGAATTTGCCTGCAAAGCCAAAGGATCCAGGTTTGATTCCCTAGTACTAATGTAAAAGGCAGATGCACAAGATGGCGCCATGCATCTGGAATTTGTTGGCAGTGGCTAGGGACCCTGGTGTACCCATTTTCTCTTCATTTGCCTCTGTCTCTCTCAAATAAATAAATATTTAAAAGTTTAATTTAAAAAAAACTGATGAAACAAAGAGGTGGGTCTTAAAAAACATAAAGAAGCCAGTTGTGGTGGAAAATTGCTGCGAAGTGAAGGTGGAAGGATCAAGAGTTCAAGGCCAACCTGGGCTAAAGTTAAAAAAAAAAGTAAATAAAGATTGATAAACTCCCACATGAACCAAAGCAAAGAAATAAATGACACTAATGAACAAAATTTAGAGATGAAAAGGGGGATATAAGAGCCAAAGGAAGGGTAGGACTCCTTACAATGTGCTCCTCTAGACACAAAATGGCCTGGATATCCATGACCTCACAGTGCCTGACACTACCTACACAAGACCATCATAAGAGGAGGATAAGATCATGACATCAAACTAAAAGAGAGACTGGGGCTGGAGAAATGGCTTAGTGGTTAAGTGCTTGCATAAGGACCCTGGTTCAAGGCTTGTTTTCCCAGGGCGTACATAAGCCAGATGCACAAGGGGGCACACGCATCTGGAGTTCATTTGCAGTGGCTGGAGGCCCTGGCGTGCCCATTCTCTCTCTCTTCTGCCTCTTTCCCTCTCTTTCATTGTCAAATAAAATAAAACAAAAAATTATTTAAAAAAATAAAAATAAATAAAAGAGATTGAGAGGGGGAGGGGATATGATGGAGAATGGAGTTTCAAAGGGGAAAGTGGTGGGTTGGGAGGACATTACCATGGGATATTGTTTACAATCATGGAAATTGATAATAAAAAAATGATGAATGATGGGCTGGAGAGATGGCTTAGTGGTTAAGCGCTTGCCCGTGAAGCCTAAGGACTCCGGTTCGAGGCTCGATTCCTCAGGACCCACGTTAGCCAGATGCACAAGGTGGCGCATGTGTCTGGAGTTCGTTTGCAGTGGCTGGAAGCCCTGGCACACCCATTCTCTCTCTTTCTCCTCCCTTCTCTCTCTGTCTCAAATAAATTGCTCTCAAATAAATAAATAAATAATAAGATAAAACTTTAAAAAAATGCCTCCAGGAGGCATTAATTCCCAAATCTCCATCAGCTGGGAACCTAGCATTCAGAACACCTAAATTTATGGGGGACACCTGAACAAACCACCACATTCCACCTCTGGCCCCCATAAACTGATAACCATACATGATGTAAAATGCAATAGTCCATCAAGCTGTACTTACAGCGAGCTTCTCACACAAACAGCTAGCCCAGTCCAAGTAAAGCTCTTTCTCACCCCCATAAGCCAAACCTCACAGTCCATAGTACTTACTGCATTCAGGTCTTTCACCAGAATAGTCCATCAAGCTCTACTTACAGCACTGCCAAGCATCTCTCAGGCCAAAGTTTCAAATCCTTCCACATTCCTCTGGAAAATCAGCTCCAAAAGACCAAAGCTACACAGGCAGGTGTCTAGCAGCAAATGACACCACTCCTCGGTACCACTATTACTGTTGCAGCCAGGTTCGCTTTGCTGGTAGAAATCACCCACCCAAGAGCAGCTTGTGGGAAAAAGAAGTTTATTTTGGTTTACAGGCTCGAGGGGAAGCCCCACAGTGGCAGGGGAAAACAACGACATGAGCAGAGGGAGGACATCACCCTGGCCAACATAAGGTGGATAACAGCAACAGGAGAGTGTGCCAAACAGTGGTACGGGGACACTGGCTATAGCACTCATAAGCCCGCCCCCAACAATACACTGCCTGCAGGAGGCATTAATTCCCAAATCTCCTTCAGCTGGGAACCTAGCAGTCAGAACACCTAAGTTTATGGGAGACACCTGAACAAATCACCAAATCTACCAAGGCCCAAGAAATATTACAGAAGAGGTAGAGGATTAAATATGAATGCTGCTCTCATATTAGCCAGAGAACCTTCTCCAGGGAGATGGTGGCAAACACTGAGAAGGCTCAAAACACCTGAAAACAGAAAATTAGAGTCTATTGAGTGCTCAACACTGAAGGACATCTCCAACATGCCCTCCAAGGCTCAGAAAACATGACGGGAGGGGGCAGAAAGAATGTAAGACCACAGAGTGGGAAGGTGTACTGTGAGACGTTGTCTTCCCTACAGTGTTTACCCATACTTCCACTGGGGGACCTTGTGGAATGGGGGAGGAGGAGAGGATATTTTGCACAACGTTCACATATTAAAGTTCTCCATAAAAAATAAAAAATAGGGCTGGAGAGATGGCTTAGCGGTTAAGTGCTTGCCTGTGAAGCCTAAGGACCCCGGTTCAAGGCTTGGTTCCCCAGGTCCCACGTTAGCCAGATGCACAAGGGGGCGCACGCGTCTGGAGTTTGTTTGCAGAGGCTGGAGGCCCTGGCACGCCCATTCTCTCTCTCTCCCTCTATCTGTCTTTCTCTCTGTGTCTGTTGCTCTCAAATAAATAAATTTAAAAATAAAAAAATAAAAAATACACCATTGTAAGATGCTAGTGAAGTAATTCATTATTGTGAAGATGACTAACAAACCAAGAGTTATTTAAAAAAAAAGAATGGTAGCTACCAATCAGAAAAATGAAGCAATGTGAATTGCAAGGGCTTTCATATAAATCCCTCCTTCATGACATCACTCGCCTGTTGACATTTCCTCAGGGGCCTCTCCGAGAGGCAGGTGGGGTGGGCAGTGGAGCAGGACACCACTGTGGATCTACTTGTCTCACTTATCCACACTGGAATGAGGACTGCAGTTGTACCTTCTCTTCTGAGGTCATTATTTCATAAAGGGAGAGAACACATGTATTACAACAATGTGACCTTAGATAAAGGTTGGCTGGCCCAAACCAGGTCAGGTGAAAATTTTCAGCTAATCTGTCTTCTGGTAAGTAATCATAACAGAAATGGACAAAAAGGAAAGTTGCGGTGTTGCCATTAAATTAAATTCCCTCAGGCTAGAGTGGGGGCAGTTGAGAAAGAAAGGGAAGGGCCCAGGGGACAACAGAGGGTATCAGCAGTCTAGAAAGGGGCCTGTGATGTTTTGACAACAGCCAGCCCCACTGGGATTCAGTAGTAAGCTCAGTGAGAGGGAGGAAGGGAGAAAAGAAGGGAGGGAGGGAGGAAGGGAGGGAGGCTTCTTCTGTATCAAGAGCAGACACACACTCCAGCAAGTGGATGGATCCCTGGGGCTGGGGCTGGGGCTGTGCAGTGTGGGAGGGCAAGTTCCACACTGCTCTATAGTCCCGTTGACTGGCCACCTCTATGCTAGTCACCATAGAACATACTTGGAATGCTAGTGGGCTCCCAAACTTGGGGGAAGACCTGAACCCATGGAGCCCTGGCTAGCCCAGCCTGCGTCCTCAGGAGGGGATGAAGCAGCCTTTCTGGAGGAGGAATGGGGCACTTCAGAGGAGCTTTCCACGGCAGAGGCCATAGCTGTGCCAAACAAGTTCCACTGGCAGCCGAGGCAGTGAGAACAGGGCAGATGGGGTGGGCTGCCCACTGTGCCTCAGGCCTGTGCCCTCTGCTTTGGGGAGTCATAGGATTTATGGCTTAAATGTGAAATGTCTCCTGGCACTGCTGTGGGAGGCTCTGGAAACTTCAGGAGGTAGGGTCTAGCTGAAGGAGGTAGGTCACTGGGGGTGGGCCCTTAAAGGTATCTTGTCCCTGCTTACTTCCTGTCTTGCTCTTTGCTTCCTGTCTGCCACAAAGTGAACAGCTTCTGTCATATGACCTGCCACCATGATGTTCTGCTCAAGCATGTGTGGCACAAGAACAGCAATGTCAGGCACCAGAACAGAGATTGGTTTAAGTTCTGAATGACTTTATCTTCTCTTAATTTTTATTTCCTTGGCTGAAAAATCCTCGCCCCCCACTTTTCACATTACTTACATTACAGGTTATGGTGCTGTAATATGAGCATGCTTGCCGTGTTTTGCAAACTTTAAAAGTACAAAGTAAAGATTAATTATAAGGAGGAAAAACAGTAAGAAATTAAAAAAAATAACCCTTCTACTGCCTCAGATTTTTACTGTGACCTCTCTTCTATCTTCATCTCTATGATAAACTACAAGACTTATATATGTGTAATTTGGGAGCAATCAAGTCAATACTGTGGTACTGTTTAATATTAAGTGGGTCTCTGAAACTTCTGTGAGCTTTCTCAGCACTGCTGTATGGGACAGAGTGGAGGAATTTGACATGCTCCAAGGCTGGTGGGGGCCAGGTCTCCAGGCACTGACCTCAGGCTCCACTCGTTCTAGGCTATGAGCTTATACCAGAGAGCCAACTCCTAGGAAGGATGAATGGAACCAGGTGGAAGTAATCTTGGGACCTCTAAGATAGGTCATGAAAGGATCTGGGCTTCTTCCTCTGTGCTCTTCTTCTCCTCGCTGCCCTACAGAAAGGCCATGGGGCAAGGAACAGGCCTCCTATGAAAAAGTAGCACTCAACAGGCATGAGGGAGCCACCTACCTGGTAGCCTCTGCTTTAGCCTCAGCAGAGCCCATGGTGATGTTTGAGCTGCTCTAGACACCAGAACCATGGCCAGGGTGAGTTTGGAAAGTGCTGCTATTAGAAACCTTATAAGGCCAGGAGGCTCACTGAGGCTTCAGAGAACCATTCAAAATTAAAACAGGAGTGACATATTCCAAGTCTTTTTTTTGTTTGTTTGTTTGGTTTTTCGAGGTAGGGTTTCACTCTAGTCCAGGTTGACCTGGAATTCACTATGTAGTCTCAGGATGGCCTCGAACTCACAGTGATCCTCATACCTCTGCCTCCCAAGTGCTGGAATTAAAGGCGTGTGCCACCACGCCTGGCTCATATTCCCAGTTTTGAAATAAAATCACCATCAGCAGAAAAAATACTATATTCAGCAAAGCTAACCTCATTAATGAGGTAGAAATGATGATGTCCCAAGACAACTAAAAGCCAAGAGAATTTGACATTAGCACACCAGCCTTCTAAAAGAGGAGTTCTACTTCCAAAAGGAAAAGAGGAGTTCTACATCCAAAAGGAAAAGAAAGGTCACTACTATACTGAAAACCTAGACACCCTTGAAAGTAGACACCAGAGGAAAGCAAAAAAGAACAAAACCTTAGCTAGCCACCAAACCACACCTATGACCACCATAGGAAACAGACAAAAAATATTCAAAACAAATAAAGGAAATTTTTTTTCTTTTTTTATATATTTTTTGTTCATTTTTATTTATTTATTTATTTGAGAGTGACAGACAGAGAGAAAGACAGATAGAGGGAGAGAGAGAGAATGGGCGAGCCAGGGCTTCCAGCCACTGCAAACAAACTCCAGACGTGTCGCCCCCTTGTGCATCTGGCTAACGTGGGACCTGGGGAACCGGGCCTCGAACTGGGGTCCTTAGGCTTCACAGGCAAGCGCTTAATGGCTAAGCCATCTCTCCAGCCCAAATAAAGGAAATTTAATAAGATGACAAGTCATTACATACCTATAACCTTCAATGTAAATGAATTAAATTGTTCAATTCAAAGATCAGAAATGAGTTAAAGAAAAGCAGAGAAAAAAAGAAAGAGAAACAAAAACAAAAGTTCCAAGCTAAGTGTGGCAGTTCACTCATCCATTATCTCAGCACTCTGGAGGCTGAGGCAGGAAGATCACTGTGAGTTTAAGGCTTGCCTCGGCTACAAATCCCAGAGTATACTGCCTACAACAAAGTCACTTATGGGAAAGACACCCAAGGACTGAAAGCGAAGGGATAGAAAAAGATCATTACAGCTTGAACATAAAATGCCCCCATAAACAAATGTGTTGAACAATGGGTCACATGCTGCTCCAACTTACTTGACTTCACCTTGAAGACTAAATAAAGTTCTCGCAATGTGAGTTGGAGTTCAATGGAAAAAAAAATATCCTATTTAGAATTTTTTCAGTATGTAATATGGTTCCTGTTTGCATTTGAACAGTTTTTGTCTGTTGTTTTGAGACAGGGTTTTGCTATGTAGTCCAGGCTGGCTTTGAACTTGTAATCCCTCTGCCTATTCCTGAACTCAGGGCTCTAGGCATCCGAGTGCTCAGATTAAAGGTGTGTGCAGATAAGCTTGGCCTTGCATTTTAAGAAAAGATTTGCCATGTGAAAAAAGTTGGTGACATGATTTCTCTACCAAGAGATCCAAGTTATATAAGAAAGCAACCAGTTTTCTATGTTTTGGTTCCTTTTTTTTTTGTTGTTGTTTTTTTGAGGTAGACTCTCACTCTAGTCCAGGCTGACCTGGAATTCACTATGGAGTCTCAGGATGACCTTGAACTCATGGCGATCCTCCTACCTCTGCCTCCCGAGTGCTGGGATTAAAAGCATGCACAACCATGCCTGGCAGGTTACTTTTTCTAAAAGACATTTTTATTTTTAGTTATTTATTTATTAGAGACAGAGAAAGGGAGAGAGAGCTAGAGAGTGCGTGAGAATGGTAGTGCCAGGGCCTCTAGCCACTGCAAACGAACTCCAGACGCATGCGCCACCATGTGCCTCTGTCTTACGTGAGACCTGGAGAATCAAACCTGGGCCCTTAGGTTTCGCAGGCAAATGCCTTAACTGCTAAGCTATCTCTCCAACCCTGTTTTGGTTTCTTTTTGAGACAGGGTTCCCATATACACTTAAGTCTGGTGACTAGCCTGCTTCAGACCCCTGAGTGCTGGGATTCTAGCTGTGCTGAGCATGCCCTGCTCTTTTTCAACTGTCTAGGTTCATGCATGAACAGTGCAAGTGGATTCAAAGCCAAGGAGTGAGGTGCCAGAATCCTTGTGCACACTATAGCAAGGGCCTCCCTACAGTCAGGAGGGCTCTCACTCTCCTGCTAGTAGCAATGATGTTATTATCCTGGGATGCTGCCTAGCTTCCACAAGAATAGCAAGGAAGCAAAAAGAAATTTGGTAAATATGACTACACTTTCCCCAAAAGTTATAAGCTATGCTGCCATTCCTAACAGCAGTATATTCTTAAAGCACTTCAACACACATTTTTTTCCTTGAGCCTACAAAACTACTGGGAGTCAGGTGGCAAGAGTAATGTCACTCCTAATCTAAGGCCAAGGCAGAATTGAGTGTGGGGCTGTCCACAGCTTATGAACAATAAAGGTTCTAAGCTCCACATTTCTTCCTAAAGTCACTACATGTGATGGTTCTGTTGACATAAAAGCTACTTTTCAGGGGGATGGGGAGAGAGCTCAGTGATTAAAGGTGTTTATTTACAAAGTCGGCTAAACCAGGTTCAATTCTCCAGCTACCCATATAAAGCTGGATGGGCATTCATATGCAGCTGCAAAGAGATCCTGATGTATGTGCATGCGTGCACATGCGTGCGCGCGCACACACACACACACACACTTCAAAAACTTAAACTTTGAGTTGGGAACAATTCAGAAAGTACTTTGAGCCTCTGGGTCCTTTGGTATGATGCAATGATCACTGTCACTACCCAAATGGCTATACAGCTCTGTCTGGCATAGGGCAGATGCTCCTAAAATTGTGTGGACACATACGTAGTCAGGCCCTCTTAGCCCTTTGGGACAGATGGGTTCCTGATAATTTGTGTG
Organism: Jaculus jaculus; assembly: GCF_020740685.1. Lineage (NCBI taxonomy): Eukaryota > Metazoa > Chordata > Mammalia > Rodentia > Dipodidae > Jaculus > Jaculus jaculus. The sequence goes on along the minus strand of NC_059103.1, from coordinate 58,842,616 downwards.
ATTTCCACATGAGGAAATGTTTTTGCTTCTCTTACACAATGAGTACTAAGGAAGTGGCTTTCATAACTCAGTCTCTGCCTATAATTACCCTTCAGCCCTAAAAATGACCTTGGAAGAACAATGAACTGCAGTTACACTACCATGCCCTTGTGCATGTAAAGAAGGACTTGGTGATGGTGACCCTGGGGGCCATGGGTGGAGAATGATATGGTGTGGGTGCCAAGAGGAAGTGGACTGGAGACTACAATGGTTACCTTGCTGCAGACAGTCTTGACCTGGTGTAGTCTGTCCAGAGATTCCTGCGGGTTCCCCAGATACTGCTGCAGCTCTGCGTGTAATATGCGCATGGAGAAAGGGACCATGGAACCTAAAATTGAAATAAAAACTGAGTTAGTGTGCTTCCTGTGACTCTGTGTGTTTTCTGATTGAGCATATATCAGAAGGCAGCACTTGCAGGTATCCCAGTGGAAATGAGGACAGAAGCCCTTTAGTTCTTTGTCTAGCTCTAAAATGCACATTGTCTTTCTCTGTAAAGCTGCATTTATGCATATGCAGACACTATTAAAGGAGGCAGTGGAAGTCCCCACTATTCCTTCAGCTCTATGGCACCCATGGAGATGCACCACCAGTGAATACAGTGGTAGAGAACAGCCGCCCTAAGACAAAAGACAGAGCAGAGTGCTCTTCTGTGACAAGCCCATGTGGAAGACTTCACAGGAAGCCCTAACTGAGAACTGGAAAGCAAGCAACTGGTTTTGAAAGTGCTTTCGGGGTCTGGTAGCTCAGTGAGGTTATATTTCTAGCCTGAAATGGATTATGCATCAGGACTTGAATAAGAAATATTCCCAACAGGCCCATATTTTGAACACTTGATTGTCAGCTCTTGGCACTATTTTGAGAGGTTAGGAGATGAGTTGACTGGGTAAGTCCTTAGGCTTATCTTGTCCCTGACTGCTTCTTGCCTCACCTCTGTTTTCTGTATACTATGGGGTGACAAATCTCCATAGCCAAACATTCTCAGTGTCACAATGTTCTGCTCAAGTCCATGGCAAAGAGACCATGGACTGAACACCCTGAAGCCATGAGCCAAAATAAATCCTTTCAATTTGTTTCTGTCAGGCACTTGGTCACAGAGAGCAAAGTCTGACAATGTACCATGAAAATAGCAGACAGCAACTGCATGGTTAGAATGAAGGACTTCCAAGATAAACATATGCAGATCTGGAGTGCAGTTTGGAAGATGGTCAGAAAACAACCTGTGTAAAATTTGCAAGCCACTGAACCTCTCTACACTTCAGTTTACTCATTTTCTAATTACTCAGGATTACCAAGGGTATGTCATGAACCACACTAAGACAGGCTTCAAGTCAAAGCTTCTCTTTATCCTTAATAAGAAAGGACAAAAAAGGATAGTCAGAAATAAAAATATGGGCTGGAGAGATGGCTTAGCGGTTAAGGCGTTTGCCTGCAAAGCCAAAGGACCTTGGTTCGACTCTCCAGGACCCACATAAGCCGGATGTACAAGGTGGCACATGTGCCTGGAGTTCGTTAGCAGTGGCTGGAGGCCCTGATATGCCCATTCTGTCTGTCTGTCTCTCTCTCTGTGTCTGCCTGCCTGCCTCTTTCCTCCTCTCCCTCTCTCAAATAAATAAATACATAAATAATTTTTTAAAGAAAATAAGCAACACGTGGAAAATGGGTTCTGTTGTGGTAATGATGGAGAAAAGAGTGATAATAACTGTTGAGTTGAAAGTGACTGAACTTTCTTTTTTCTTAATTATTTATTTGTATATGTGTGTATGAACTCCAGACACATGTGCCACTTTGTGCATCTGGCCTTACGTGGGTACTGGGGAATTGAACCCAGTCATTTTGCTTTTCAGGCAAAAGCCTTCACCATTGACCCATTTCCCCAGCCCCTGTTTTATTTATTAATTTATTTTAACATGGTTCTGGGGATCACATGCTTATAGTGCAAGTACCTTACCATCTGAGCTATTTCCCCAGCCTGAATAACTGAGTTTAAAATTTGGTACAAGCCATTTCACTTTTCTAGGTAAAAATAGTGAGTGATGTGCAAGTGGTGTCTCTTCTATCCCTAGGTATCAGGCAGGCAAGAGGCAGTAATCATCCCATACGGCTCAACAATATGCCTTGATGAGAATGCAACAGCCCTGAGGTCTGGAGAGGCACAGAATCTAGGACTACTGGACATTTTCAATTCAACTTATAATAAATCAGCTATACATATTAAATATGGTGGGCATCACTTGCACTGTGTCCACTGCCTGGGGAAATTTCTACATTTGGAATGCCATAAAACATACCATAAAAAATGAAGACATGGGGGCTGGAGAGATGGCTTAGCGGTTAAGCGCTTGCCTGTGAAGCCTAAGGACCCCGGTTCGAGGCTTGGTTCCCCAGGTCCCACGTTAGCCAGATGCACAAGGGGGCGCACGCGTCTGGAGTTCGTTTGCAGAGGCTGGAAGCCCTGGCACACCCATTCTCTCTCTCTTCCTCTATCTGTCTTTCTCTCTGTGTCTGTCGCTCTCAAATAAACAAATAAATAAAAAAGAGAAAAAAAAAAGATAGAAAGCCAACTTGGCTTAAAAAAAAAAAAAAGAAGACATGCAACTTCCCATTTTTCCTGGGAAGGGAACAGAACATGTAAGTTTCAGCTCCCAATTTCTGTAGAGACCCTGTCCCCTTCACCCTGTGGTACCTCAGTCTTGTCTGGGAAGGGCATGCATGAGCTCCATCAGCTGGTTCCCTATAGAAACTTTGCCCTGCTCATCCTATGGGACCTCCCATCTTTTGGGAGGGTGTGTAAGTTCCAGCTGGTAATCCTTTATAGAAACCCCACTCCATTCATCCCTGCAAGTGCAAGGGACCTCCCATGTTGCCTAAGAATTCCCTTGAGAAACCCTACCCATCTCACCCAGTAGAACTTGTAATGTCTGGGAAGGGCAGAGTTCTGGCTATTGGTTCTCCTTAGAAACTCTGTCCCCCATCACCCACTGATACAGATTATAAGCAAGGTAACTTTCTTTTGCAGGTAGTCAGCTAGGGACATGGGCCCAAAAGAACATGGATGCCACCCTGCCCTGGAGAGACTAGAGGTCCAGACTGATTCAGTCTTATCTAAGATGGCAATAAAGAGCAGCATCCTGAATCTTCCTCCTGTTCCTAGGCTTGTCCCAATCTTGGAAGGCACTTTTTGAGTCTCGGTTTGTTTTCTGGTCCACCAACCAATCAAGGTCTTTCATATACATTTGAACTTGGTATTGAAGCTCATCCTATTTGGATGCTTAATTTATAAAAGTCCTGTTTTGTGTTCTGGTTTTTTGAGATAGGATTTCACTTTAATCCATGCTGAATTCACTATGTAGTCTCAGAGTGGCCTTGAACTCATGGCGATCCTCCTACCTCTACCTCCCATGTGCTGGGATTAAAGGCATGTGCCACCACATCCAGCTATAGAAAATTCTGATTCAAAAGCTGCTACATGCATCTCCCTGGGTTGTCCCTCTGAGGACCCCTCCCACCCCAGAGGAAGAAACCCCTCTGAGCTTTTCTGCCTTTCTTCTTTCTTATTTCTACCCTCTATTAAAATAAATCTTTAGCTGAGTGTGGTGGGGCATGCCTTTAATCCCAGCACTCAGGAGGCAGAGGTAGGAGGATTGTCATGAGTTCAAGGCCACCCTGAGATGGCAGAGTTAATTCCAGGTCAGCCTGGACCAGAGTGAGACCCTACCTCAACCCCCCCCCCCAAAAAAAACCAAAAAAAATCTTTCATAATTTACTCTTTTTTGTGCCTGCATTAAAAAGTATTTTATTTTTACTTATTTATGAGACAGAGAGAGCGAGAGCGAGAGAGCATGCAAGAGAAAGGGAAATAGACTTGAGAGCCACTGGTTTATGAAATTCTAAGCTCATCCAGACCCAAGGCTCTCAACTCCACAATATCATGTAATGCACAGGACTTGCTATCTTTACTGGTACCTAAGTGGGACAGGTTGCTTAACTTCCAGTAGCTGAATTCCCATTAGGAATCCTCTTCCCTTCAACCTTCAATCAGTGGGTATAGTCTCCCTTACAATGGGGCTAAGACTCCACTTGAACCCCAGCCCTCAGAGTATACAAGAAGTAGAACTTGAGGTCTGGTCTCATTTGATCTTGGTAGGTAAGCGTGGTCAGGTTTGGTGAGTACTTGGATGAAAAAAAAATGTGTGTGTGTATAATTTATTTACTTATTTTTAAGAGGGGGGGGGAGGGAGGGAGGGAACTGGTATGCCAGGGCCTCAGCCACTACAATCGAATGCCAGACTCTTGTGCCACCTTGTGCGCACATGTGACTTTGCGCTTGCCTCACTCTTCTGCATCTGGCTTATGTGGGATCTGGAAAGTCGAACATGGGTCCTTAGGCTTCACAGGCAAGTGCCTTAACCACTAAGTCATCTCTCCAGCCACAAAAAATTAATATTTTGTTCATTTATTTACTTGAGACAGACAGAAAGAGAGAGAAAGTGGGTACACCAGGGCCTCTAGCCACTGCAAATGAACTCCATATCCATGTGTCACTTTGTGCACCTGGCTTTATGTGGGTACTGGGGATTCCTACCTGGATCCTTTGATTTTGCTAGCAAGCACCTTAATTGCTAAGCTATCTCTACCCTGGATGAAAAATATTTATTTATTTTTTTTTGTTTATTATTTATTTATTTGAGAGTGACAGGCAGAGAAAGAGAGAGAGAGAATGGGGCGCCAGGGCTTCCAGCCACTGCAAACAAACTCCAGATGCGTGCGACCCTTGTTCATCTGGCTAACATGGGTCCTGGTGAATTGAGCCTTCAACCACGGTCCTTAGGCTTCACAGGCAAGCACTTAACCGCTAAGCCATCTCTCCAGCCCCAAAAATATTTTTAATAGAATTATAGAAGAAGGGGCTGGAGAGATGGCTTAGTGGTTAAGGTGCTTGCCTGCAAAGCCAAAGGATCCAGGTTCTACTCTCCAGAACACACATAAGCCAGATGCACAAGGTGGTGCATGCATCTGGAGCTCATTTGCAATGGCTGAAGGCCCTGGCATGCCCATTCTCTCTCTCTCTCTCTCTCTCAAATAAATAAATAAATAAATAAATTAATTAATTAATTAAAATATATTAAAAAAGAATTATAGAAGAAAAATTTCCAAATCTATGGAAAGAGAGATCTGTTACAAGAGCCATAAAGCACACTAAATAGGGAATTCCGGGTAAGATGGCTGCATATTAGCCACACCAAAGCAGCCTGGGGAGGGAAATACAGAAACACAGCAAAATACTCTTCTACTGAAAAGTGAAAGTGTATAAGTTATTATCAACCACAGCAGAGAAGCAAGAGATACCAACATCTTCCAGAAAGAAGGAAACAGCCAGAATTCCACTGAGGTAACAGCAGCCCTGATCCATGAGCATACCCGCCTGGCGGCACATAGCGGTGGGAAAAGAAATGAAATGAGGGGATTTTCCATTCACATAAACCTCCTCACAGTTAAGACACCTGAAAGGGAAGACAGCAGGGACCAGCTGAGCAGCTGCTGAAGGAGAACACAAACAGGACCAGCCAAGCAGCTCTGGTACAACTCCAGGCACCCTGCAAAGTCTCCCATCCCCTACCCATCAGGGCCATGAACGTTGGGAGGACTCATTCATCCCCAGTCACCTGACACCGACAAAGATCAAGGTGAGCACTCAGTGTTGGTGAGATTGGAAGCCATCCCATAAGGCAACAGGGCCTATTTATACAAAGCTATACACATAGGCCTGCACTGGAAGTGCTAATCTCTCTTTCCATGTCATAAAAGGTTACATATGATATTCGAATGATATATTCTTGGTTGGCTTTACTCATCTCAAGAAAGCTGTATTTTGGGGCTTCACCCAGTCTATTATAATACTTGAATAGCAGACAAACTCAACACCTAGGGTCACATCTGCTGTTTCTCTTGTTGTATAACAGCTAGACCTTAAACTCCTTCACTGAAGATATAGAAACTCGGATTTACAAAGATAACAACACTGCAGATAACTAGAAAACCCAAGCATCTAATTAACTCAAGATGCAAAAATCTCCACATTATAAAATGAGAAACACAAAAAAAAAAATCAAGATAATATAATCCCGCCCAAAATTATAAATCCATCAGAAATGACCTTCAGTGAGACTGCTTTAGATGAAATGCTTAACAAAGATTTCAAAAAAATGATTATATCTATGTTCAAAGGAATCAAAGAAAACAATCAAAGAACACAGGAAACCAAATTAATAAAATTACATTACATTATCAAATATGCATAAGGAAACATAAATAATGAAAAAAATATCAATCAGAATTACTAGAAATGAAAAACAGAGTAAATCAAATGGATAACTCTGTAGAAAGCCTTGCCAGTAGAATGAATCAAGGAGAGGATGGAATATCTAAACTAGAAGACCAGGTGGCAGATCTAATACAGACCAACAAAGAGAAAGACAAGCAAATATGAAGGCATGGAAGGGAATTTCAATATATTCGGGACACTATGAAGAGATCAAACATAAGAATTCAGGGCATAGTAGAATAATTTCACTCCAAAAGCATAGCAGGTATTTTCAACAAAATCACAGAAGAAAATTTAGCCCAAGGAGGGAAAGTGATGCCAATGCAGATACAGGCAGCCTATAGAATGCCAAACAGACAAAATCTGACCAGGAAAGAACCTCTTACTGTCATATTAGAATTAAATTACAAAACACATAAACCGAAGAAAATACATTGAAAGCAGTTAGAAAGAAAAAGCATCACATACAAATGCAAGCCCATCAGGATCACATCAGATTACTCAACACACACTTTAAAAGCCAGAAAGGCTTAGAATGATATATTGAAAGTTCTGAAAGACAGCAGTCAACCAAGATTACTTTATCCTGCAAAACTATACATTCAAATAGATGGAGAACTAAGGACATTCCACCAAAAAAGCAGGCTAAAGGAATACATGAAGACCAAACCAGCTTTGCAGAAAATGCTTGACAGGATCCTCCATGTGGAAGAGAAGGAAAAGCACACACATAAGGAGCACCCCCCACCAAAAAAAACCCCTCAAATACTAGTTAATGTAAAGAGAGCAAAGGTATAATCTGAAGAACTAGAAAACATAAAAACAGAAGATGAACCTAGACTCTTATTCATCATCATGCAGAAAAATCAACTTCAAATGAAGCAAAGACCACACAATGTAAGACCTGAACCCTGAAATGACTACATGAAAAAGTTAGAAGAAAACTCTAAGGTATAGGTGTAGGGAATAGGATTCCAGTAGCCCATGGACAAAAGACAATTAATAAACTGGATCTTATGAAACTAATAAATTTCTGTACAGCTAAGGAAACCATCAGCTGAATTCACATACAACCTACATAATGAGAAAAAAACTTTGCCATCTAATCATCTGACAGAAGATTAAAATTTAGAATATACAAAGAGCTAAAAAAAAGCCAAGCAATAAAATAAAAACAATCCACTCAAAAAAGTACACCATGGCACTGAACAGACAGTTCTTAAAAGAAGAAATACATGATAAAACAAATCAAGACAAAAAAATCTAATGAGTACCAAGGATACACGTGCAGAAGTCTGTTCTTTTTCAAAAGGCATTGAGACTGGAGAAGATAAACTACCCCTCACACTTCAGCCAAGCCACAGCTGAAACCAGAGAGGAACTGAGATGTGCAAGAGTGCTACTTCCATGCTGAACCTGATAATCAGTGTCAGGCTGACCTGGAATTCACTAAGTTATCTTAGGGTGGCCTTGACCTCATGGTGATCCTCCTACCTCTGCCTCCCAAGTGCTGGGATTAAAGGTGTGTGCTACCACACCCCACTCCAATGCAGTCTTAAACAAGGTATTTAGTAGATATAAATAAATGACAAATGTATTTTGTTTGCATTTAGAAGTGAAAGACTCAGAATATTTGTCACAATATTGAAGAGAACAACAATGCAATATTACTTAATGATAAGAAATGTATGTGAGAGCTGGAGAGAGAGTTCAGCGGTTAAGACATTTGTAAAACCTAATAACCTGAGTTCAGTCACCCAGTACCTACATAAAGCCAGATGATCAAAGTGATGCATGCATCTGGAGTTCATCTGCAGCAGTTAGAAGCCCTAGATGTGCTCATTCTCTCACTCTGTCACATGGTGGCACAGGCCTCTAATCCCAGCACTCTGGTTTTACTTCTTTTTCAAATTTTATTTATGAGAGAGAGAGAGAGAGAGAGAGAGAGAAAGAAAGAAACAGAGAGAGAATGAATATGAATGAATGGGTGCACCATGGCCTTTAGTCACCCTAAATGAATTCCAGATCCATGAGCCACCTTGTACAACTGGCTTATGTGGTCCTGGGGAATTGAACCAAATCCTTTGGGTTTTGCAGGTAAATGCTTTACCCACTAAGCCATCTCTCCCAGCCCTATCCCAACACTATGGAAGCAGAGGAAGGAGGACTTCTGTGAGGTCAAGGCCAGCTTGAGACTACATAGTGGATTCCAGGTCAGCCTGGGCTATAGTGAGACCCTACCAAAAAAAAAAAAAAAAAAAGAAAGAAAGAAAGAAAAAGAAATAAATGTATATATCACAGTGGTAGTAAATGTGTCTATTATGTTAGGTAGGCCTTGGGTTCAATCCTCAGCACTACAAACAAGCAAACAAATCCCCCCAAAACAACCTATAAAACCAGAGACACTGAAAAATCATAAATGCATACTGCCAGGCTAAAGAAGCAGACCTGAAAAGACCATATATTGTAGGATTCTAATTATATACTATAATGGTTTATGTGCGACCCCAAAGACTCTTGCGTCTCCTGTGAGCACAGCCCTACTGGGAAAGAGGTAGGCCACTAGGAGCTGACTGGAGTTCATGCCTTAGGTGTGTTTGGGGCAGATCTTCAGTGTAGCCCTAAGGTGTGGAGACCAGTTGGAGTTCTGATTAGTTGTGTTTGTTGGTGTTTACTGGATGTTTGGTGATATCTCTCTGCTTGGATCTACAGAAATAAACGAGCTACTTCCACCACTGATGACATCCCTTGGAATTTGAAGCCTGAAATAAACACTTTATTACCATAAGCTACTTCTGGTTGGATATTTGTCCCAGTAACTAGAAGCTGACTGCAACACAGGCATAGCACAGAGGAGTTTTAGGGCAGTGAGACTATGAACATCACTGTAATAACGTTGGGTATAGTGATAATTGAGAAGTATTTCTCTTACTCATGACTTCTCAGATGTAAACTTAGTTTACTAACCAAAGGTTAATATTTAAATATTTTTTTATCATGCCTCAAAATGCACAGTCAAGTTTATTCAGATCAAATTAAAAATATGTAATCAGTACTATTATGGTTGTGTTGTAACACTTGATTCTCAACTGTTAGGAAACTTTTCAGAGGCAGTCTATTGGAAGAGGGCCTTTGAGGGGGATAGCCTGAGAACTTGTTTCAGTTCCTGGTTCAGCTACCATGTGAACAGCTCCACCACACATTTGAACAGCTTTGGAACCGCTCTGCTGTGTTCTCTGTGCCATGTGTATTGTACCTTCTGAAACAGAGTCAAAACAAACCCTTCCCCCTTTAAGTTGTTTCTGCCACAGCAATACAAAGTTCTGTGTGAAGTATTCATTTATTTCTACACTGTTCCCTGCTGGGGTATCAGATGTCCCCCATAAACTTAGGTGATCTGTGTGAGGTATTCCTTTAATTCTATATTGTTCCCTGGTGTGCTGGTGTGAGTCAGGTGTCCCCCATAAACTTAGGTGTGTGTGAGGTATTCCTTTACTTCTATATTGTTCCCTGCTGTGCTGGTGTGAGTCAGGTGTCCCCCATAAACTTAGGTGTTCTGTGTGAGGTATTCCTTTACTTCTACATTGTTCCCTGCTGTGCTGGTGTGAGTCAGGTGTCCCCCATAAACTTAGGTGTGTGTGAGGTATTCCTTTACTTCTATATTGTTCCCTGCTGTGCTGGTGTGAGTCAGGTGTCCCCCATAAACTTAGGTGTTCTGTGTGAGGTATTCTTTTACTTCTACATTGTTCCCTGCTGTGCTGGTGTGAGTCAGGTGTCCCCCATAAAATTACGTGTTCTAGATGTTACATAATTTCAACTGCTGATGGCAACTGAAATTAAAGCTTCTTATAGGTGGTGTATTGTTGGGGCAGGCCTAGTTCCCCAGGCCAGTGTTAAGCACAGTCTCCTATTGCTACTCTCTGTGTTATGTGGGCCAAGGTGATTTACACCCTCTGCTCATACCATCGTTTTCCATCATGGAGCTTCCCCCTTGAGCCTGTAAGCCAAAAAGCCTCTTTTTTTCCACAAGCTACTCTTGGTTGGGTGATTTCTACCAGCAATGCAAACCTGACTAAAACACTTGCTATCTCCTACTTCTTTAAAACAATCCAGGTATTGAAAGACTATTATGAGATTAAGGGGAAGTAAAGTGCAGAAGAGGTGAGGATACTTCTCTCACTTGGTGAGGAATACTATCTCTTGGGGACTGTTAGAACCTCTCACCTGCAGATATTTGGCTCTGTTCTGCATTCCATTGGTGAGGTTGACTCCAGTTAAGCTATTCTGCTTCCATCAGATATCATTTCTCAAAGCTGGGCATGGTAGTACTTGCCTTTAATGCCAGCACTTGGGAGGCACAGGCAGGAGGATTGCTGTGAATTCAAGGCCACCCTGAGATTACACAGTGAATTCCAGGTCAGCCTGGGCTAGAGACCCTACCACAAACAAAACCAATACCAAAGCAACAAACAAAAACCCATCCCTTAGCTCCCTGGCCTCTGAGGTACTAGAGAGCTCCCACAGTTACTGCTGTTCATGGAGATGGAGGAAGGAAGGTTAGAAAGTAAAGGTCAAGGTCCTTGGCTACACAGCAAGTTCAAGACTAGTTTTGTATATATAAGATGCTGATTCAAAAGATAGCAATGGAAAGGAGCCAATGCCAATCTCTTTTTATTAAAAAGATATTTGAAAGACAGAGAGAGAGAGAGAGAAAGCAGGTGAAAGGAGTCTTTGAAGACAAAATCAGCTCTACAGAAAATACTTGAAAAAAGTATCTTCAATAATGAAGAGAAGGAAAAGCACACATATAAGGAACCTGGGAAAAACAAACAATACTTAAATACTAGTTAACACAAGAGAGCAAAGGTAAAACCAGAAGAACTACAAAAAAATGGCAAAAATGAATACACACCTTTCAATAATATCTCTTAATATTAATAGCCTCAATGTCCCAACTAAAAGACCCATAAACTTAGGTGTTCTGTGTGAGGTATTCCTTTACTTCTACATTGTTCCCTGCTGTGCTGGTGTGAGTCAGGTGTCCCCATAAACTTAGGTGTTCTGTGTGAGGTATTCTTTTACTTCTACATTGTTCCCTGCTGTGCTGGTGTGAGTCAGGTGTCCCCCATAAAATTACGTGTTCTAGATGTTACATAATTTCAACTGCTGATGGCAACTGAAATTAAAGCTTCTTATAGGTGGTGTATTGTTGGGGCAGGCCTAGTTCCCCAGGCCAGTGTTAAGCACAGTCTCCTATTGCTACTCTCTGTGTTATGTGGGCCAAGGTGATTTACACCCTCTGCTTAGTTTATAGGTTTGCAGACTAGGTTAAAAAGCAGGATCTTTCAATCTGTTGCCTCCAAGAAATCCACCTTTGTACAAAGGATGGACACTATCTTAGGGTGAAAGGTTGGAAAATGGTGTTTCAAGCAAATGGGCCTAGAAAATAAGGAGGGGTTGCTATACTAATATCAGACAAGGTAGACTTCAGACCAACATTAGTTAAAAAAACATAAGGAAGATCACTTTATATTGATTAAAGGCATACTCCAAAAGGAGGACATTATAATCCTAAACATATATGCACCTAACATGGGGTCTTCCAAATTCATCAAATAAATGCCATTAGAACTAAGGTCACAGATGACACCAAACACAGTGGTAGTGGGTGACTTCAACACCCCACACTCATCAACTGACAGGTCATCCCAGGAAAAAATAAACAGAGAGTCAAATGGATTAAATCAGGTCATAGAAGAAGTGGACCTAACATATATATAGGACATTTCATCCAAATGCTGCAGACTATACATTCTTTTCAGCAGCACATGGAACATTCTCTAAAACAGACCATTTATTAGGACACAAAACAAACTAATAAATACATGTAAAATGAAATAATTCCTTGCATTCTATCTGTCCACAATGGAATGAAACTACAAATCAATAGCAAGAGAAGCTATAGAACATACACAAAATCATGGAAACTAAGCAATATATTACTAAATGACGAATGGGTCAATGAAGAAATCAAGAAGGAAATCAAAAAATTCATAGAGTCAAGTGATAATGAGAACACAACAAATCAAAATCTTTGTGACACAATGAAGGCAGTACTAAAATTGAAATTTATAGCTTTAAGTGCCTATATTAAGAAATTAGAGCCGGGCGTGGTGGCGCACGCCTTTAATCCCAGCATTTGGGAGGCAGAGGTAGGAGGATTACTGTGAGTTCAAGGCCACCCTGAGAATGCAGAGTGAATTCCAGGTCAGCCTGAGCTACAGTGAGACCCTACCTTGAAAAACCAAAAAAAAAAAAAAAAAAAAAAAAAGAAATTAGAAAGGTCGCAAGAAAGACCTAATGCTTCACCTTAAAGCCTTGGAAAAAGAACAACCGAAATTCAGTAGAGGGGAAGAAATAACAAAGATTAGGACAGAAATTATTGAAATAGAAACCCAAAGAACAATCCAAAGAATCAATGAAACAAAGAGCTGGTTCTCTGAAAGGATAAACAAGATTGATAACGCCTTAGCAAATCTGACCAAAAGAAAGAGAGAAGAGGCACAAATTAAAATTGAAGATGAAAAAGGCAATAACACAACATATAAAAGAGAAATTCAAAAAACCATAGGGACATACTAGAAAAACATACTCCAGTAAGTGTGAAAGAAATAGATGATTATCTTGATTTATTTGACATACTTAAATTAAAACAAGATGAGATTAATCTAAATATGGAGATCCTAACAGTTATCAAAAATCTTCCAGCTAAAAAATGTCCAGGCCTAGATGGATTCACTGGTGAATTTTACCAGACCTTCAGGGAAGAACTAACAGCACTGCTTCTTAAGCTTTTCCATAAAATACAAAAAGAAGAAATTCTACCAAACTCCTTCTATGAAGCCAGCATCACCCTGATACCAAAACGAGGCAAAGAAAGAATAAAAAAAGAAAATTACAGACCAATCTCCCTCCTGAACATAGATACAAAAATTCTCAATAAATTATTGGCAAACAGAATACAGTAATATATTAGAAAGATCATTCACCCTGACCAAGTAGTCTTTATCCCAGAGATGCAGGGAAGGTTCAGCATACGCAAATAGATAAATGTTATACGTTATATAAATAGACTGAAGGACAAAAATCACATGATTGGGTTGTAGAGCTGGCTTAGCAGTTAAGGCACTTGCCTGCAAAACTAAAGGACCTTGGTTCCATTCGCCTGGACCCACATAAGCCAGATGCACAAGAGGACACATGTATCTGGAGTTTGTTTGCAGTGGTTGAAGGCCCTGGTGCGCCCATGCTTTCTCTCTTTTTCTTTCTTCTGCCTTGTTCTCTCTCACAAATAAATAAATTAAAATAAAATATTTTAAAATATCACATGATCATCTCATTAGATGCAGAAAAAGCATGTGACAAAATCCAACATCCCTTCATGATAAAAGTCCTACAGAGACTGGGAATAGAAGGAACATATCTCAATATAATAAAGGCTTTTATGACAAGCCTACAGTCAACATATTACTAAATGGGGAAAAGCTGAAAGCTTTTCCACTAAAATCAGGAACAAGAAAAGCATGTCTACTATACAGCCCCCCACTTTTATTTAATATAGTACTGGAAGTCTTAGCCATAGCAATAAGGCAAGAGACACACATAAAAGGGATACAAATTGGAAAGGAAAAGACCAAGTTATCATTATTTGCAGATGACATGATTCTATACATAAAGGAACATAAGACTCTACCAGCAAACTGTTACAGCTGATAAACACCTATAGCCATGTAGCAGTATACAAAATAAATATACAAAAATAAGTAGCCATCCTATATGCTAACAACAAACACACAGAGGATGAAATATGAGAATCACTTCCATTCACAACTGCACAAACAAAAAGTACCTTGGAATAAACCTAACTAAGGAAGTAAAGGATTTCTACAATGAAAACTTTAAGACACTCAAGAGAGAAATTCCAGTAGACACCAGGAAATGGAAAAACATCTTTCATTCCTGGATCAGAAGAATGAATACAGTGAAAATGGCAATCTTACCAAAAGCAATCTACACATTTAATGCAATCGCCATCAAAATTCCATTGGCATTCTTCATGGAAATAGAAAAAACAATCTAAAAATTCACTTGGAATCACAAAAAATCTTGAATATATAAAACAATACTGAGCAACAAAAATAAGGCTGGTAGAATCACCATACCCGCTTTTAACCTATACTACAGAGCCATGGTAACAAAAATAGCATGGTACTGGCACAAAAACAGACATGTTGATCAATGAAACAGAATAGAGGACCCAGATGTAAGTCCGGGTAGCTACAGCCACCTGATAGTCAACAAAAATGCCAAAAATACTCATTGGAGAAAAGTCAGCCTCTTCAGCAAATAGTGGTGGGAAAACTGCATATGTATCTGTAGAAGGATGAAAATAGACTCTTCTCTTTCTCCAAGCCCAAGAATTAAGTCCAAATGTATTAAAGACCTTAACATCAGACCTGAAACTCTGAAACTGCTGGAGGAAAAAGTAGGGGAAACCCTTCAACATACTGGTCTTGGCAAAGACTTTCTGAATATAACCCCAATTGCTCAGGCAATAAAACTATAGATTAACCACTGGGACCTCATGAAATTACAAAGATTTTGTATGACAAAGGACACTTTGAATGAAGCAAAGAGGCAACCTACAGAATTTGAAAAAAATGTTTGCAAACTATACATCTGATAGAGGATTAATATCTAGGACATACAAAGAACTCAAAAAATTAAATAATAAGAAATTAAACAAGCCAATGAAAAAATGGGCAATGGCCGAGGCCCTTGGTTTCCCACCATGAATACATGGTAAGACACTATTGCTGAAGACTCCACATACTTAGGCTGCAAGGCCACTGAGAAATCCTGCTGCAGCTGAGCTGATAACCTCCTCCATATAGACCAGATGACAGAAAGCTGGAAGAAGCCATTCTGCATGCAGTTCAATGGGAGAAAGAAATCACCAGTGAAGATACTCAACAGTGGACACTGCAAGCTTTATATTTGGGCAGCCAGGCCAAATAAGCCAAAAGGTACAATAGTGGCACGTCTGTCGTGGTGGAAACCAAGTGCCCTCTAATTGGACTGGAGGCCCACTCCATGGGAGGGAATACATCCCTGATACTTAAAACTTAAAACAGGGGTAGTCATGAGCCCTAGGGGTATAACATCCACTGCTATCTGGCTAAATGTATATACTATGCTTATAAAACTTCCCAGTAAGCACCTCTCTTAATGTTCATACCCATATATTAATGCCACTCTCACTTTTGGTAGAGAATCTTCTCTTTTCAGATGGCAGTGACCTTGGGATGACTCAGAAGGCATCATGGTGCTGGAAAGAAGTGACTGGAGTGCTCAGTAGTATAATATCTCTATCATACCTTCAAAGGCTCAGGGTCTAATGCGGAAGAGGTGGCAGACAGAATGTAAGTGCCAAAGGAATGGTAGGACTCCTTCCAATGTGCTCCCCCAAGACACAAAATGGCCTGAATATCCATGACCTCACAGTGCCCTACACTACCAACACAAGACCATCGTAAGAGGAGGACAAGATCATGACGTCAAAATAAAAGAGAGACTGATTGAGATGGGGAGGGGATATGATGGAGAATGGAGTTTTAAAGGGGAAGTGGGGGGGGGGTATTACTATGGGATATTTCTTATATTCATGGAAGCTGTTAATAAAAAGTTTCAAAAAAGGGCAATGGAACTATAAATAGAGAATTCTCAAAAGAAGATATATGGATGGCATGTAAGCATCTAAAACAATGTTCTACATCCCTAGTCATCAGGGACATATAGATTAAAACTATGTTGAGATTCCATCTCAGTCCTGTTAAGTTGGCTACCATCGTGAAAACAAACGACCATAAATGCTGGTGAGGATGTGAAAAAAGAGGAACCCTTCCTTCTACACTGTTGGTGGGAATGAAATCTGATACAGCCATTTTGGAAATCGGTGTGGAGGTTCCCAAGACAGCTAAAAACAGACCTACCATATGACCCAGCTATAGCACTCCTAGGCATACATCCTAAGGACTCATCTCATTAAATTAGAGATACTTGCTCAACCATATTTATTGCCATTCAACTCAAAATAGATGGGAAATGAAACTAGCTTAGATATCCCAAAACTGATGAGTCAATAATGAAAATATGGCACATTTATACAATGGAGTTCTACTTAGTGGTAAAGAAAAATGAAGTTATGAAATTTGCAGGAAAGTTGATGGATCTGGAAAGGTTTATACTAAGTGAGGTAATCTATGACCAGAAAGCCAAGCATGGAATGTTCTCTTTCATATGTGTATTCTAGCTACAGATGACTTCTGTGTAAGATGGATGAATACTCAATAGTAAAGGCCAGCAACCTAGAATAGAGATATAAAGGGAAGAGAAAGGAAGGAAGGGGGTACTTAATAGGATGGTATTTTACATATGTAAGTAGAATAGATTAATGGGGGTAAAAAGCCCACAAGTAAGGTCAGGGGAAGAGACTGAGTAACTGAAAGGTGGAGGGAGGGCTAATCAAAATCTAAGAGGATATAAATAAATCATATGAATACCTATTTTTTTGGACAATGGAACACTAAGGAGCCATAGATTGTTGGTAGAAAATATTCAGTGCCAGGGATGGGAAACCTTTGGCCAGGTTTGGTCCCTGATGGGGGCCAGGGAGGTCCCTGATGTCCCCAAAACATAGGTCATTGCTGAGGCCTTTGGTTTCCCACCAGGAATAGAGGGTAAGACACTATTGCTGAAGACTCCATATACTTAGACTGCAAGGCCACTGAGAAATCCTGTTGGAACTGAGTTGATAACCTCCTCCATGTAGGCCAGCTGACAGAAAGGTGGAAGAAGTCATTCCTCATGCAGTTCAATGGGAGAAAGAGAAATCACCAGTGAAGATACTCAACAGTGGACACTGCAAGCTTTATATTTGGCCAGCAAGACCAAATGAGCCAATGGCACATCTGTCATGGTGGAAACCAACTGCTTTCTAATTGGACTGGAGGTCGGCTCCATGGGAGGGAATATATCTCTGATACTGAAAACTTAAAACAGGGGTAGTCATGAGCAGTAAGGGTGCAACGTCTGCTGCTGTATGCCTAAATGTATATACTATGCTTATGAAACTGCCCAGTAGCACTTCTCTTAATGTTCATACCCTTATGTTAATGCTACTCTCACTTTTGGTCAGCCTGGGCTAGAGTGAGACCCTACCTCGAAAAACCAAAACAAAAAAAAAATTGGAAAAAAAAGGAATTCTGGGCAGGGGTGGAGAGATGGCTTAGTGCTTAAAGTTTTTTCCAGCAAAGCCAAAGGACCCAGGTTTAACTTCCCAGGACCCACGTAAGCCAGATGCACAAGATGGTGCACGTTTTTGTTTGCAGTGGCTGGAAGCCGTGGCATGCACATTTTCTCTCTTCTGTTTCTCTTCTTGCAAGTAAATAAAATTTTTTCTTTGAAAAGAAAAAGGAAAAAAAATTAAGAGAAAATGAAAGAGGGATGTCAACCAACAGTATCAAAAGGAAGGCTCTCAAAAACAAACAGTGGGGCTGGAGAGATGGCATAGTGGTTAAGCGCTTGCCTGTGAAGCCTGAGGACCCTGGTTCTAGGCTTGGTTCCCCAGGACCCACGTTAGCCAGATGCACAAGGGGGCGCATGCATCAGGTGTTCGTTTGCAGTGGCTGGAGGCCCTGGCACGCCCATTCTCCTTCTCTCTTTCCCTCTTTCTCTGTCTGTTACTATCAAATAAATAAATAAAAATAAACAAAAAATTTTTAAAAAGTCTGTATTATATATATTAAAAAAAACCAAACAGTGCATAGGGTTGTTGAAAGGCATCTTGAAGCACTGACATGAACTATAGTTCTGATTCTGAACAGACAAACCAATAACACTAGCAAAGCCAGAAGATGACAAGCCCCATTCATTTAGTCTCTCCTGGCGAGGAATGAGGGATGGCAGGAGGCTCCTAGGAGGTTGTGATGAATCTTAGGGCTATAGAAGTCACAGTGGGAGCTAGAGAGATGGCTTAGCAGTTAAACACTTGCCTGTGAAGCCTAAGGACCCCAGTTCTAGGCTAGATTCCCCAGGACCCATGTTAGCCTGATGTACAAGGGGGCACATGTGTCTGGAGTTTGTTTGCAGTGGCTGGAGGCCCTGGCACGCCCATTTTTCTCTTTGCCTCTTTCTGTCTGTTGCTCTCAAATAAATACATAAACAAAAAAAATTGGAAAAAAAAAGAAGTTGCAGTGGTTGGCTGAAGTATGGGGAGATCACGGGGGTATTTCCAGGGTCAAAGATTTTGTAGGAGATTTCTGAGGCCGGTTTCCTAGAAAGAGCCAAAGTGGTGAGTCTACTGTGAGGGACCCTGCCCCCCAAAGTGAGCATGGGGCTCTTGCAGCTGTTTGCAGCCTCAGGGAAACATTCTAATCATGCACTCCTTATAGCTATGCCCATGCCTGGCTGATGGTCTGGACTGCAGTATATTGTGGCTTCTAGTTCGGAAACCATTCTAGACAGTTGTCTGATAGACATCTTCATGTGCCTCAAAACCTGGTCTGATCTTAACAACACAGGCTGAGTGCCTGCACTTACTATTCCTGGTATAAAAGAGTCAAGCAGGAGATTCTTCCTAAAATATGTCAGGCTACAAATGAACAAGGTTGTGTTGATCTTTGTAAAATCAGAAAAATCTTTTTTCAGGTTGGAAACAGCTCTACAAACAGTAGACAATATTTCTACAATGTAAAGAAAGGATTAAAGCCAGGCATGGTGGCTCATGCCTTTAATCCCAGCACTTGGGAGAGAGAGGTAGGAGGATCGCCATGAGTTTGAGGTCACCCTGAGACTACATAGTGAATTCCACGTCAGCCTGGGCCAGAGTGAGACCCTACCTCAAAACAAAACAAAACAAACAAACAAAAACAAAAAAAAACAAAAAAGGATTAAATAGTACAATATAGGAAGAACTTCAATGAAACAGTAGCAGAAAGATAACTAGGTAAAAATACAGACACTGTAAAAGTGAGTCACTAAGGAAGAAGTCTCATAGAAGCAGGAATCAGGAAGACCCAAGTGAGGACAAGAGGAGGGAGTGTCAGGCCCACCAGATGAAGGTATGACAGTGCTACTGATACAAGTAAGGAAAGAAAATGTGCTCATGAATAGAGACTGGGAGGGGAAAGCTGATGGCTCTTTTGTTTTTGTGGTTCTGGGGACTGAATGTAGAGCCTTGAATATGCTAGACAAACACTCTACTATTGAGCTATATAACCAGCCCCTAATGGCTATTTTGGAAAGCAATCTGGCTGTTCCTTACTGAAAACACTAACAACATACACTCTAGCAAGGCCACTTTTAATTTAGACCCCAAAGAGCTAACTATGGCTACATGGTGGGAAAGGGAGGAGTCCCATGGATAGGTGCAGATAGTAGGGCTTGAGTGATGACCTCTTAACCACAGCATGCAGTCTGCTAAGAAGCTGCATGCAAGCAGGTCATGCCAGCATCTCTGAGCTGACCTCATGGGTCCTCTGTTTGAGGGAAGGCACACAGCCTAGGCAGGGCAGAGCAGTGAGTGAGATGGAAGAGCACAAGCAGAGGAAAGGGGGCACAGCCAGAGGAGCAGCAAAGCACAGCAGAGGTAGAGCTCCAGGTAAGAGGCACTGGGGATCTTTTGGGCTCTGTCTCCAAACCACTAAGGCCTCAGCTGTGGGCCCTGGTGCTGCTCTTGCCCCTACTCACTGTCCTTGCTATACTTCCTATGAGCAAAAGAGACACAAAGCGGTGCTAAGAGTCTATAGACAAACCTAACTATACTTCTAGGGGATGGAAACTGTTAGAAATGTCACAGAAATGTATCAAACACAGTACTGTTCCTTTAGTGCATTAGAAAAAAAATAGCTTCATGATCTTTACACATAATTCATCATGTCATTATGAATATACTGAATGGATAAATATTATGCCCAATATTTATGCTTTTAACATGTAAATTTTTTTTCAAGGTAGGGTCTCACTCTATCTCAGGTGATCTGGAGTTCACTCTGTATCCTCAGAGTGGCCTTAAACTCACAGCGATCGTCCTACCTCTGCCTCCTGAGTGCTGGGATTAAAGGTGTGTAACACCACACCCAGCTAACATGTCATATTTAAATGAAATCTCTTAAAACACATTCATAAAAGTTATTTATTTGTATTGCTATAACCTCCTTAAAAAGCACATTCTGGGCTGGAGAGATGGCTTAGCGGTTAAGCGCTTGCCTGTGAAGCCTAAGGACTCTGGTTCGAGGCTCAACTCCCCAGGACCCACGTTAGCCAGATGCACAAGGGGGCACAACGCGTCTGGAGTTCGTTTTCAGTGGCTGGAGGCTCTCTCTCTGTTCTCTCTCTCTCTCTCTCTCTGTGTATTTGCCTCTTTCGCTCTCTGTCTGTTGCTCTCAAATAAATAAATAAACAATAAAAAAAATTTAAAAAAAAGCACATTCTAACGACTTGCTTTGCTTATATATTGTGAACTAAAATGAAATTAATGAATCAAAGTCTTACATTTATCCTTGTTACTCCACAAGATAAGAAGAAAAATTAGGAAATAGCATATTATTGTGGATGCATGTTAATATACATTAGCTGAAATATATGTATGATTTATGTCTATTTCCTAATTGGAATTAGTTGCTTAATGATGCAGAGCTCCTGTATTCCCTTTTATCCATAGCCCGGTGCAATTAAATTTCAGGCAGCATCAGAAGCATGCTTTGCAGACTGCACATCTACATGGCTTCAGAGTTCTGGTGAAGGGCTATAGGCAGGTGGCAACTCTATACCTCAGCTCAAACACTGTATCCTATTCTTTTTTTAATTTAAAATCTATTTATTTATTTGTAAGCAGAGAGAGAAAAAAGAGAGAGGAAGGGAGAGAAAGAGAAAATGGCAGATAGAGAAAATGGGCACACCAGGGCCTCTAGCAGCTGCAAACGAATTCTGGATGCATGCACCACTCTGCATCTGGCTTTATATAGGTAGTGGGGAATCAAACATGGGTCCTCTGGCTTTGCAGGCAAGTGCCTTAACTGCTGAGCCATCTCTCCAGCCCCTACTTTAAAAAAATATTTTGTTTGTTTGTTTATTTGAGAGAGAGAATGGCAGATAGAGAGAATGGGTGCACCAGGGCCTCTAGCCACTGCAAATAAATTCCAGACACATGTGCCACCTTTTGCATCTGGCTTTATGTGGGTACTGGGGAATCAAATCTGGGTTCTTTGGCTTTGCTTGCAAGTGCTTTAATGCTAATCATCTCCCCAACCCCTATTGTTTTATTTAAATAAAACTGATTAATTTATTTGTGTGTATGTCTTGGAGTTTGCATGTGTGGTGTATGTATGGTGGTCAGAGGACAACCTGGAGGTATTTGTGCTTTTGCTTGAGACAGAGTCTCTCACTGCTGCAAACAAGTATTAATCCAGCTGGTCTACAAGCATCAGATGCTCCTGGCTCAACCTCCCATTTTGTAGGTATGTTGGGTTCACAGACACGTGTGCCACTTTTGCATCTGACTTTACATGGGTGTTGAGTAGGGCCAAACCCAGGTCTGCAAGTGAGTGCTTTAACTGCTGAGCCACCTCCCCTACTTTGTTTCCCTTTTTTTTGGTACCCTATTCTTCATGGAAGCTCTGCACTGTCCCTCAAGCTCCCTATTTTGAGGAGATGTACAGAAGAAGCCTCAGCCCATTACAACTAGGATGTCCAAGGCAGTGCTAGACACTAGGACAATGAGTGCCAGAAGTCAATGGGAGTCAGGCATTTTATAAGCCTCCAGAGAAAACATCTGCCTTTTAGACTCACTCACTTTACCTAGCCTTCAAACGTTCAGAAGTTGCTGATGTAAAAACAGTCATATTGGATAGACCCGTCACAGGAATCTCAACAACTAGCCTAGAGATTTTCATGCAGCTGTACACTTCAGGACACTTGGTAATTTAGTACCATTAAGAGATGGGTCTCTCAGCTATAGCACTCCTAGGCATATACCCGAAGGAATCATCTCATTGCCTTAGAAGTACGTGCTCAACCATGTTTATTGCTGCTCAATTTATAATAGCTGGGAAATGGAACCAGCCTAGAATGTCCCTCAACTGATGAGTGGATAATGAAGATGTGGCACATTTATACAATGGAGTTCTACTCAGTGGTAGAGAAAAATGAAGCTATGAAATTTGCAGAAAAATGGCTGGACCTGGAACGTATTATACTAAGTGAGGTAACCCAGGCCCAGAAAGCCAAGCGCCACATGTTCTCTCTCATATGTGGATCCTAGCTACAGATGACTGGGCTTCTGCGTGAGAATGAAAATACTTAGTAGCAGAGGCCAGTAAGTTAAAAAGGAGACATAAAGGGAAGAGAAAGGAAGGGAAGAGGATACTTAATCGGTTGATATTGTATATATGTAAGTACAATGATTGTAATGGGGAGGTAATATGATGGAGAATGGAATTTCAAAGGAGAAAGTGTGGTGGGGGAGGGAGGGAATTAACATGGGATTTTTTTTTTTATAATCATGGAAAATGCTAATAAAAATTAAAAAAAAAAACATAAAAAAAAGAGATGGGTCTCTGTGGTCCAAGTTTGAGCTTTTTTGGCAGCAAACAAAACCCAATTAAAATCAGCTGCCAACACCCAGGCCATGGCAGAGTATAAGAGAGGCGGGTCCAGCCTGTGAGAGGAATGAGCTAAGCTGTATCTAGGTGGAACAAGGAGGCTGTTTTTATGCTGAAGGAAAGCATAGCTGTTCTTTATGAGAAACACCAGAATGGTTGCCTTTGATCAGAGTTATCAGGCAAAATTGACTAGCCAGAAACATCCCCCAATTTCCCTACACAGTGATGCCTCTAAACTTCCCTACTCTTCCTTCCCACTACTCAGATTTGAGTAGAATGATGGTAAATCCTCATTCTCAACTTGACTAATTTCGAATCACCTAAGAGAAACACTTATGTCTGTTTCACAGAGGTTTAACCAAAGGAAGACCTAACATGAATGTGAGTGGCATTATCCTGTGGTTTGGGACCCTGGGCTAACAAAAGGGATAAATAAGAAAGCAAAATGGGAAAATGTGGGGGTGGGGAGGGAGGGAATTACCATGGGATATATTTTATAATCATGGAAAATGTTAATAAAAATTAAAAAAAAAAAAGAAAGCAAACTAAGCACCAGTATTCATCTCTGTTTCCTGCCAGTAGATTCAATGTGACTAAAGGCCTTCACATTCCTATAAGCCAAAATAAATATTTTCTTCCTTAAGTTACCTTTGCCAGATATTTTGTGACTGTAGCAGTTACTTTCTAGATGCTGGGACACTGGTGACAAGCAGCTTATGGAAGGAAAGGGTTTCTTTCTGCTGACAGTTTTGAGGGTTTCATGATGTGAAAGACATGGCACAAATAAGAAGCTGGCTCATATCCTCTAATTAGCCAGGAGGTACGCAATGGACAGAGTGAATGGAGCTCAGGGCCCACCCCCAAGTGACTCACCTACTCCAAGGTATCAACTTCCCAAGGTTCTACTAGCTGGGAATCAAATAATTAATCAAAAACACACTATGCCATGGGGGACATTTTACATTCAAACCACTACAGTAACAGATACAGGCCATTAGTTTGCTCATTGTCTTATATAGTTAAAAAAACAAAACAAAACATAAAATGTATCGGTATTAGGAATTGAATCCAGGACCTTGCATGTGCTAGGCAAACACTCCACCAATGAGCTGACGCTCAGCCTTCACTGCCTTACACAAAAAGCTGAACCTCAGCTGTGCAAATGTGTGGATGTGAAAGTAGGTAGCATTAGAATGGCTAGTCAAGTCACACGCTGGAAAGTATCCCTGGAATCCCCAAAGTAAACTGTACCTTTTTAAGGGCAGGGAGACCTGGCAAGAACTGCAGATGCAGAATGAGCTGATGAACCTCGAGGAGGTGGGGATGAGTTATTCACAGAGGGCAGATGGACAAGCTTGCTTGCCAGTGGCAGCTCTCACGGCCTAGCAGGTGGCTCCCCAAATGCGGTATGGGAAAATGACCCAGGGCAGTCAGACTTCTGGAGAGGAGATGCCCTGGTTGTCCAGTGCACACCCCAGGAAGCCCACTGAACCTCTGGACGCCCCACCTCCTGGGGCTTGGCTAGGGTCCTTCCTCACCCTTCTGCCTGCTGTACAGAGGCTGCGGGGACCTGAGGGGCCCATGGCTGAATGAAGAACTGGAGGCTATGCCCTTGCTCACAGACCCTCTGATCTGAGATCTGCCTGGTTTGCTGAGTGGAGTCCTTTGAATATACCAACCCAGTTATGGACAATTGCTTGGCTTTCAGCTTGATTTTCAGTATCAAAACCTATGTTTCCCACAAGGTGCAAATTCCATTTTATCACAAGGAAGAAACACTTAATATTCGTGCAGGTGAAGGTCAAAACCCACCATGTACTATAAATTGTAAGAACCCACCTCAGATTTTATGGTACCTCAGGGCAATAAGGACCAATTCCTCCGATGTCTGTTTTCTGAAAAGTAAAGATGATGGGGGGAGGGGAGCAAAGAACACAGAGAGCAACTTCCCATCTTTCTTCAGACCCCTCAAAAGCCCAAAAGATCTTTTTTTTTTTTTTTTTTTTTTTTTGACGTAGGGTCTCACGCTAGCTCAGGCTGACCTGGAATTCACTATGTTGTCTCAGGGTGGCCTTGAACTCACGGCAATCCTCCTGCCTCTGCCTCCCGAGTGCTGGGATTAAAGGCATGCACCACCATGCCTGGTGGACCTGGGTTTTAAAAACATAAAAAGTAGCTGAATACTTGGTTTTTATGTCTAGCCTTCTTGGTTTATTTACTAGCTAACTAGTAAGAACCAAGTGAAACAAGATATGAATTTAAGTTCTGGAAACTTCCACAGCTATTTTCTTTCTTAACAGCCAGGCCTTTGTACTCTCTAGTATTATTATTGCCTATTTCCTACCTTCAAGGTCAACAGTTATATATTTCCTGACAATCAGGACTGTTTTTTAAAGCTCCAACAAATGATGGCCTGATGGTCTCATAGGAAGATGGCATGATACTAATGAATTCAAAACAGCACAGAATAGCAGATGTAGCCAACATTGTATGCCAACCACAATAAGTAAAGCCACCTACATTTATGATATAATTTAACCTTAACATCACCACAGCAGGTGAGCAGATCGCCACCTTGTTTTGCTAATAAGGATATTGGGGCACAGAAACATCCCTAGCTTGCCAAAGGCTGCACAGTACATTAGAACCAGAATATGGCTGGGCAAGTCTGGCCAAAAGGCCCTACGGTTTCTTAGGAGACAGCTTCCCAGGATGGTTTCTTCATGTTTTGACACAGGAGAGCTTTCAATCTCTCTGCAAGGGCTTACCTTTCAAAGATACGACTTTTTCTCCCTCCAGCCTACTTTTTCCTCTGTCCTGGTTCTAGCTCAAGCAATGGCCCAGTGTTTACAAACCATGTGTGTGACTCTGACTTCTTGGTAGGTTATAACCGGACTTAAATTAAGGACAGACTCATAACTCATCACAGAAGAAATCCAGAAGCTGCAGAGAGCTCAACACTAAGGTAGACTTAAGGCTAAGGAACACTAAGGAAGAGAAGGAGGAAAATTTTAACAGCTATAAGGTGGGAAGGAATATGCTGATGTACTGTCTCACCTTCCCCACAGAGACTGACTGATGCATTCATAACCCCACTGTGAATATTAGTAACTCCAGTGAGGAAGACCCCCAGTGGAATGGGGACGGGAAAGAGGTGATATAAGAGGATAACACGAGGGGAATGGGAGTAGCACATGATTTGTTCATATAGTAAGGTTGATTATTAGTAATAATAAAAAAGAACAGACAGCGGGTTATGGTGGTGCCTGCCTTTAATCCCATCACTCTAGAGACTAAGATAAGAGGATTACACTGTAAGTTCAAGGCCAGCCTAGGGTTACAGAGTAAGTTCCAGATCAGCCCAGGCTAGAGACCCTACCTTGAAAAAAGCAAAACAAAACTGGGAGATTGTTTAGTGGTTAAAGGCACTTGCTTGCAAAGCCTTCTGGCCCAGGGTTCAATTCCCTAGTACTCAGGTAGCCAAATACACAAAGTGGTAAATGTGTCTGGAGTTCATCTGCAGTGGCAAGAAACCTTGGAATGCTCATTCTCTCTCTCTTTCTTTCTCCTTCCCTCCCTCCTTTCAAATAAATAAAATAAACAAACAGAAACTTAAAAAAAATCCTACAAGAACTGGGCGTGGTGGCGCATGCCTTTAATTCTGGCCCTTGGGAGGCAGAGGTAGGAGGATCACTATGAGTTCAAGGCACCCTGAGATTACATAGTGAATTGCAAGTCAGCCTTGGCTAGAGTGAGACCCTACCTCAAAAAACAAAACAACAACAAAGTAAGTCCTACAAGAATCATTTAAGAAAACAAAACAAAATAATAGACTCTCAGAGCTTCCCTGGTGGCCTCACATGGAAAGGACAAGCCTGTCTTAGGTCAGGAATGCTTCCATTTGATTACAGGAATACATGCCCATGTGCTACATCATGGCACAACAATAGTTTTCATGTGGAGCACAGTGGTGAAAGCTGGGAAGTCTACCACCCAGTCTCTCTGCCAAGTATGTTACACACATCAAGTTTATACAAGCGTATGAGCTCATTTTATGTTATGATCTGTGCTGGGTTACTGATTTGACTTTTCAGAACTGGATTGGTAAACTCCAGAGTACCTAATTATGTATAAGCCGCAGCAAAGTAGCACAATACACATACAAATGTACAAACATAAGATGGCACTGCCTTACCCCTGCGTCCCGGGTAGACGTGTGGGTAGTATTCGTAATACAGATCTGGTTGGTCCAGATTTCCAAAGGGCTCAAATTCCATTTCAGCATTCTGGAAAAGGCCTAGCTTCACCAGCAGTGCCAGGCGCACAAACCAGAGCTGAAATGAGGAACACAGAAAAATGGCTGGTCACCCCACATGTCAGGTCAGACATGTTCATTAGGCTGCCATGGAGCCTGCTTTCAAACACATTAAAAACAAGGGCTCAGTTAACTTCCCACCCTTGCACACTTGTAGTCACATGTTCTAAAAAGCACTGCTGAGCTCCACAGTCACAATGGAAGGCCTTCTGATGAAATCTACCTCAGCAATACTCATGGAGACAGAACGTCCCAATGCAGGGTACCATGTGGTGGTGATGGAGAAATGATGGCTGGGGGATGAGTGGGTGAGGGCTGGTAAGGAAGAACAGAAAGGATATATGGGTTGTGTTGTGGATGGCCCTGAAGAACCAACATTTAAGGTCCCAGGTTAAGGAAGGCCTGAAGATACAGGGAACTGAGTCTCAGAGAAGACAGTCCAAAATGCCTGTGAGCACAGTGAGCTCCTGCAAACAGAGAGATTCCAGTTAAGAAAGTGGCAGCTTACAATTTTAGAACTAAAAGACACCTCATAAATAACCAGGGCTAAGGAAATATCTCAGTGGGTAACGTGAGTCCCCAGAGCCCATGTGAAAATGCTAGGTGTGGCACCCACATGCAATCACAGTGCTGGGGAAGTAGAGACAGGTAAACCCCTTGGGTTCACTGGCCATCCAGTTCTAGTTCTAGTCTACTTACAAACTCCAGGGAAATGAAAGATCCTATCTCAAAAAACAGGTTGCTAATATTCCTGAAGAATGACACCCAAGGGTATCATCTGGCCTCCACATGAATGCTCTCTCATTCACACACATGTACGTACACACATGCAGACAGTTAGAAAAAAACTGGGGTGGGGGGGCGCTAGGGAAATGGCTCAGTGGGTAAGATTGCTTGTTGCACAAACATGAGGACCTGAACTTGATCTCTAGTGCTCACATAAAAAAAAAAAAAAAAAAAAAAAAAAAAAACCATGCATGGTCATGCATGCCTGTAACTCCAGGGCTGAGGGAATAGAGAGGAAGATTGTTAGACCCCCTGGTCAATCCAATATAATTGAAAACTGGGGAGCTTCAGGTTCAGTGAGATACTCTGTTTCAGGGAAGTAAGACCAAAGAGTGTGAGTGAAGGACACCGGATGTCTTTTTCTGTGGCCTCTTCATGTGTTCCTGCACTTTCTTACACTGCATATATGTACTCATACACATACACCAATATTCTTTTCAGTTGACTGCCATAAGTATCCAATTTTTAATTAAAATAAGTGAAAAAAATTCTGAAATAAGCTTAGAAAAACAAAACAAAACAAAACAAACAAACAAACAAAAAAAACAAAATAAAAAAGAAGCCCTCAGAGCAACTGCCTAGGATCGTTCAGTGAGTAACAGAATGGAAAGCTGGGTACCAAACTGTGTCTGAACCCTCTCCATGATGCCTTCTGAGTGCACTGTGTGTGCTGGGAGGCTGCATACAGGGTGGGGAGACTGCTCCACTCAGATGGCAGGAAGCTGCTGCCAACCTGCAAGTGAGGATTTAGCTACACTTCAAGATGACTTGGTGCTTGTTGAATGGATGGGATACAGGTTCGATCAAGTAGGCTCACACAGGATGTCAAGTCACACTTCTAATACAGGGAGCTATAAGTGTGAGACATACAAGAAAAACATCCTGTGCATAAGACATGGAAGTGGTAAGAGTACTGGGCAGGGGGGCATAGCTACTGGTGTCCCCATTTCCAGCACACAGGCTCTTGGTGGAAAGAACTGGAGAACAGGCTAGGTGTGGTGGCACATGCCTTTAATCACAGCACTCAGAAGGCAGAGGTAGGAGGATCGCCATGAATCCGAGGCTACCCTGAGACAACATAGTGAATTCTAGGTCAGCCTGAGCTAGAGTGAGACCCTACCTCAAAAAACAAACAAATAAAAATAGAACTGGAGAACAGGAAGCCTGGAGAGACACCCATCAGGCCTTCCCATGGCCACTCCTCGTAAGAGCTCTTCTCAGCTGAGGAGGGTCTGGGGAAGTTAGAAGTGAAGTTGAATACTTCTCAGGGAGGGGTCAGACTTGAAGGACTTCCAAAGCAGCTCCTTCTCATTACAAGTTTCCTTCCATTCCAAAGTCCACTTCCACATTTCCCTACTTAATAGCAGGTGAGTGAACTTCAGGGAATACACACTGGGTCAATGAAGCCCGTTCCCTCTCTTTGTTCTCCATGGCAGAGATCCCAGAGCCACTGCCCTGCCAACCACCTGCTGGGCTGTACAAAGACTACTGTATGGTAGAGCAGAGAGAGACTCCCAGGTGTTGTTGGCAGGATTAACATACACAGATAAAGTAGAAAAGCAGAGTGTAAAAATTTATTTCTTGTTCTTATTGGAATCAAAGGCTATATTGCCCCTTCTATGTACCCAAACTATGGTAAAGGAAGTACAACAAGCAGAAAGTGTTCAAACCTGCAAAGAGTCTGTCGTATGGCTGGTAGGCAGCCCACTCTTGCCATAACCTTGGCCATGGGCTGTGAGCAGGCGTCCACATAGGTCGACTGCTGCCCTCCAGTTTTTGCAGTTCTGTAAGATAAAACAAGATCTGTAACCATACATGCACTCACTTGCTTTGCTGGAAGCAGCTCCATCTAGCCCTTAGAAACCAATCTCTCAGGCTCACAGTTGGCTGAGTTTATGAGCTGAAGGCTACATCCTACTGAAGAAAGGTTACATGGAATTAAGGAAGTGCAGTTAAGAAACTCCAGTGTTCCTGCCCCTCACTGTCAGCAAAGGCCATTTTGCCACCGTAGTCTACCTTCTTACAGAAGAAGCCACTCTTCTCTCCCTTCTGGACACGTGTGTGTGTGTGTGTGTGTGTGTGTGTGTGTGTGTGTCTGTGTGTACACTGAGACTGTGCAGGCAAGGAAAGGAGAGTGTGGGACTAGAGCTCGAGGGTGGCTTATGCTCTGAGTGGACCAGCTATGTGTCCCAAAACAAGCTTGACTGTCTCAGGTTGCCTGCAGCTCAGCTCCTCCAGAGTTCTAGGGTGGTTAGCTTTTTTTCTCATGGCACTGGATGGAGGTACATTTGTTTTTTCCATTCACCCACTGAAGGACATCTTGGCTGCATCTAGCCTTGGGCAATTATGAATAAAGCTGTCATAAACATTCAGGTATAGGTTTCTGTATAACTTTAAGTATTCAATTAATAGGATAAAATACCTATCAGGGCAAAGTACAGCTTAACTGTTGGATTGTACAGGAGAAGTGAACTCAGTTCTGCAGGGAATGGTCCAGCTGCTTTCCAGAGAGGCTGTCCCACTCTGCTCTATCAGCAGTGAATCAAAGTTTCCATTACACCACAAACTGTCCAGCACTTGCGATTATTAGGGTTTTGGATGTGAACCATCAACAAAGGATACTGTAGTGCTCATTTGTTGGATGTGCTTCTCAGTTTTCCTCTTACTTGCTCCTGCACAGCCTGATAGCAGACACCCACCCCACTAGCCAGTAACCTGAAAATACAAGCTGGCTGATGCAATGCGGTTTCTCAAAATACTTCCTATAGCTTTCCCTATGTTATTTGGTGATGAGACTGGAATGTACACAATGCAGTTAGGCTTTCTACTGTGAGAGCTGTCCCTGGACTGTGTACTACCCACATGCAAGGAGTCTGTGGACTTCCTCAGAGTTGTTCACAGCCCTTGGAGGAAGTCTGAGAACCTGTAACTCCTGAAACTGTTCAAAGTATAGCACAAATTTCAAGTAATATAAGACCTCCATGTTAGACCATTTCTAAACTGGTTGACAGCTTAGAAATATTTTTAGACCGGTTAAGATAATTTAGCAAAATGATCTCCAAATGCTTTCTCTAGTCTAAATTCAGCAGTGACCACATTATGCAAGTGGCTATGTATGTTCTGTTTGAATTGCAAATGTGAAAAAGAGGAAAAGATCTGCCAAGTGGAACCAGCTCTGCATCTGTGTGAGCGTGTCCCAGGCCAGCACATTTCAGTGCTGCTCTGTTCTGGGCCTCCATCAAGTACATGGGCCTCGGGCCTTATTCTAGTAACACTTGGCATGTCCAACCTTTTGACATTGTGACAGAATGTTCTCATCTACAAAGTTCACATTTGAGAACTATATAGTTGAGTTATTAAAAAAATCCTGTTTTAAGTAAGTTTATGATTTTATGTTGGCCACATGCATTCTGTCCTGGGCTGCATGGTTGGATACACCTGACACAGCTGGGAAGCCTTCCCTCAGGAAAGACATGAATTGTGGATAGGTAAGGGGAAAGAAACTAGAAAGACGGCAAAGAGTGACCTTGTTGAGAGTGGTTGAATGGAGATAGTGCTGGAAGTCAGATGGGAATGATACTTGTAGAAAACGAAAACCAGACAGCAGAGAGATGGAAAGTTTGGAAATTACCGAGGTGTCGAGGGCACAAGAGAGATGAAGCTGGAGAGAACCAGTATTTGTTTCTAACTAGATACTTATATATAAGGAGTATCCACCTGGAAGAAGGCTGACAACATACTGACCTCAGCTCTATGACTGGAGGGTCTGCAGGGAGGGGCCCTGGAGCCATGGGCTACAGATTTGCCTGGCACTGAGAAAGGGAGGAAGGTCATTCTTTTCTGGGTGTGGAGAGGGGTGAAGGAAACCAGAGATACCAGTAGGATAGACCACATACTGGAGACCTGCAAGCTGACCAGAATCCCTTGGCAGAGGTCTAGATGACAGACTTTCTCTAGCAGGTTTGGCTGCCTGTGGGCTGGGTATAGCAGAAATTGGAGGCTGAATAGGGTCACTGAGTGGGGATTTTGTTTGCAGTGAAACAATAAAAGATCAAACATATTTGGGGTTTTGAAAATGTTGAAGTGCAATTATGGAAATTGAATTGGGATAAAAAAAAAAAAAAAAAAGGAAGTGGCTGGGCATGGTGGCACACGCCTTTAGTCCCAGCACTTGGGAGGCAGAGGTAGGAGGATAACCATGAGTTAGAGGCCACCCTGAGATTACATAGCGAAATCCAGGTCAGCCTGAGCTACAGTGAGACCTTACCTTGAAAAACAAAATAACAACAATAACAACAACAAAAAGGAAGTGTTTCTTCCATCTTGTCTTCCAGATCACTGCTCTTGATTTGGCTAACTGATCCCCTCAGTGGTACAGGACCCATAGCTGGAGCTGGGAAACAAGTCAGAACCATATCCAAACATAAGCTCACTCTCCAATATCTCCAATATCAAGCTACCATCAATCATGGGCTACAAGAGAGCCTACACCTATTAAGCTCTCTATAAAAAAAGTAAGGGTTATCTCATCTGTCCTGGTGCTAACTTACTCTCTGTTGGAGAATCTGCTTCTCTTTTTCAGATAGATGCAGATTCTAAGGAAAGAGCCACCCACCCCATCATACCTCAAAAGGGGCCCAACTGAAACTAAGGAAGATTAGCGAAACAAGCAAGGGTGATGTTTTCCTGATGAATCGGATACCAGCACAAGGGGGAAGGAGACCAACACAGAGAAAAATCAACTCCTACCAAATCATAGAGCCAGAGCCTCAGAGGCCCCCAACACCTCATCACTGAAGCAGACCAAAAATGAACTCAGCATGGCTCAGGGAAATTTTGTGGAAGAGGGGGCGGAAAGAATGTCAGAGCCACATGTTGGGTCATGATATGCAGAGACATTTATTGTACCAATTAACTGTGGGCTAACTCCACAATGCACGACCCATATACCTCAACAAGGAGGGCCCAATGGGGAGGGGGTAGGTCACGGATGAGCCTAACAATGGCACCAAACTGTCTGTATTTGCTGAATAGAAAACTAATAAAAAAAAAAAAGGATATTAGCAGGAAGATACCTGTTAATTTTTTTTAACTAAAAAAAATGGAAGTGGTGCTAATGTATAAGAAGAAAGCCATATATTTGGGCTGGAAGGTGCTATCTGGTAAATGTGTGACATTAAGAGACAACATGTTGGCTGGCAGGAGAACAGGTTGGGGATGGGGGAGAAAGAGTGGCTTGGGAAGTGAATGATTGCAAGACTTGAATGTGTCTGGAGAAGTGACTATGCACAGACAGGAGATGCCAGCAGAGAGCAGGAGCCTGCTGGCCAGGCATGCATGGAACTGGCATTTCCTGAGCCTCAGTTTCCTTCTCTAGCTCATTGTGCTGTGTCCTCATGAGGGTTAGCAGTCTGTGCCCACAAGGTTCCCTGGCACAGTGAGTGGCAGGCTTGCACTCCAGTGATGTGCTCTTGCCCATCTTCCTCACTACTCTGCCAGCTTTTCTGATGTATGGTCATGTTAACAGCATAAGTATCATGTGATCATTTTTAAAATGATAAACTAAGGTTTTAATTTTGCTGTGAGAAAGGAGAAGGGCACAGGTGATGACTAAATGTGGGAGGAGCCTGAATCCTCTCATCACTCACTCTATAAGTACTTATCCATTGCTTGCTGTGGCCATGCACAGTGCCAGACTCAGAGAGGCAATGTCAGGAGAGTGAGGCCACAGCAAGTGTAGGGGGCAGGCCTCCAATGCCAAGTTATGCTGGTTGGAATTTACTTCTGGGTAAAGGGGGCAGTTAGTTGCTTCAGAAGAGGAATAAACCTGGAAATGAGATGTTTGGCACATTCACCTAGAAGCAGAAAACGGGCTGAATGGGATGAACAAAAGTAGTGCTTGGGGTTGCTTTAAGAGTCAGTATGTGGGAAAGCATGACACATTCTGTACCATCTCAGTTCCCGAAATGGAATGCAGTGTGTATACATATAAGATCCAGGCGTATGTATTTCCAACTGAACTGCCTGTGACTAGATGGCTGCTTTTTGCTTGTGTTTTTGTTTCCTGTAATGCACATGTTAAGAAAAACAATAAAGGTTCTTTAAAAAAAAAAAGAAGAGTCTAGGCAGGTGTGATCAAGGCTGAAGCCAGTGGAAGAGGGGAGTAGGACCTGGATGAAGGAAGGCAGAGCAATGCAGCCACCGTGAGAAGGTGACAAGGTCATACTTCAGATACTGAGCTATGTGGTCACTACTCAGGCAGAGGGTGAGAGGTAGAGAAACAAATGAGCAAAATGTACATGACAGGTGAATCTGTCATTTTATGGAAAGCATATTTGCTATGGCAATGTGCGGAAAAGGTCAGAAGTGGTAGCATATGTTTGTAATCACAGCACTTGGGAGGCTAAGCAGGAAGATCCTGAATTTGATCTGCTACAAAGTGAAATCCTGCTTCCAAAAAACGAGTAGCATCCAGATATGTTGGCACACAAAAACAACTGTCATTTCAGCACATGGAAGACAGAGGCAGGATGATCAAGACTTTAGGGCTAGCCTTGGCTATACAAAAATTTCAAGGCCAGCCTAGACTACATGAAAGCCTGACTCCCAACCAAACCAAAACAGAAACAACATACCTGCTTGTATGCACACATAAAGGAAATATACTTGTACACTATTTACATCAGTCACCCAGATATGGAGAAACTATCTGAGCTGGTGGGGCCAGTGTAGCGAAAGTCTTTGGAGAGCAACAAGTGATAAAAGTGATTGGAAAAACACAGTCTATGTGGACACTGAGGGCCCTGTAGCTGTGGAGCTTGGGAAGCTGCAAAGCTGTGTGACTGGAGCTGGGGTGGTGGTGGTAGAAAATGAGGTGAGGCAGGGCTGGAGCCAGAAGCTGACCCAGGGCACTAAAAAGGAGCATGACAGGGAACTGAATGATTGTGAGGACTCAGGGGTGACTCAGAGTGCAACCAACTGCAGTAGGGCCATGTTGTTTATCATATGGATTACACTGGAGAGTGAGTATACTCGGGTATGGTGGTACATGCCTTAATACCAGCACCTGGAAGTTGGAGGCAAGCGATTACAAGTTTTAAAACCAGGCTGGGCTATATAGCAAGATTTGTCTCAAATAACCTAAATGGTTATTTTAACCATTCAATTACCACACACAAATAACAACAAGGTACAGGCAACCTGAGGTAACATGCACCTGGATAAGACCTAGTTGTCCCAAGACAACAGAAACCCAGATCTTGTTCTATTGAGCCTAACAATCAACTTTTGGCTATCACAAACAAGCTGTGTGAAAAGTTACAGGGAATTAAAGGTTCTAGATAAAGAGAAAAGGTATGCAATGGTAAGACAAAGTAAAATTGCCAGTTCTGTCAGTAAAATTTACTTGTAAAAGTTAAGAACAGAAACTAAACAGTAAATAAATATTAAGTAGCTCCAGGCAGCTTTGTGATGTATGTTTCCTATGAAGGATCCAGGGGTTATCTTCTGGACAGGTCCCAGAGCATAGATGGCTTTTACTTTGGCATGACATAGAATATCACCCTCTCTACACAGCAGGCACTTACTAAGTACATGGCACAGTCTCATTTATTTTCCTTACTCTACAACTCCTACCTGGTGCACACAGCCTAGCCAGCCCTTTCGTGCCTGTCTCTGTGTGAGAGACACACCACACCTGCATCAACCCTCTGACTGTTGCCTAGGGCTGAAGCAACAGCTCAGGCAGCACAATTACATCCATTATTCAGAGCAGTTTCACCTGAGACTCTTGAGGCAGTCTGCCTGTCTCTAGCCTCACACCTGCTGCTGCACACTCAGTCACCTGCACACTGCTCCTTCTCCAGTGGAAACCAGCAAAATACTGGCACAGGCCTCATCCAGGAAAACTTCCCGACCTTGTCCCAGGTGCCTATTCTTCATTCCCTAGCACACGCTAGTGTAGCTGTGATGCCTCTGAGGATGGGATTTAGTTTGGGGGAATAAGAGCATCTTGGGTGTCAATGACCAGTGGCTACTCAAAATGAACAGCATTCAAGATATTTTATTCCTTAGTTTTTAGTTTCATGTAGGGCTAAGGATACTCATAATGGACTAGGGGAAAATGCCTAAAATCACTCCTCAGTGGGCCCAATTATCAAGGGCTATTAGTCCTATTTCAGCATTCATTTGGTCTGTCCTCTCCATCCTATATACCTGTGAGATCTGGCCTGGTGCTTGAATGTTAGTTTAGTCAGGACCATGACCTATCTGCCTCTGGTTGCTTCTTGGGGCAGCAGTTTGCATAGTGTATTGCTTTTTAACTTCAAAAAGTATTTCTTTACTATAAGACTTAGTATGCACAAACAAAGAAGTATGGCACAGATAGTAAGTTGTTTTAGTATCTCCTTGTCTACCCTCACATTTATCTTTTTGCAAGTTTTTTCCTGATTTTTCTTTTAGGCTAACAGAGGCATTTGCTGTTTTTGAGGTCACTTCTGTTTTATTCTTTTAGAATAGATAATAATAATTATTACTACTTTTTTTTTTTACTTGCAGTCTGTACTGAAGACTCTTTAGGGGGTTTGGGCAAGGTGCTCCCACTGTTCTCCTGGGCATCATAGCTTTATGATTAGACTTTATGCTATGTTGTGAACATCATTATCACATTTGATTATCTTTATCAACCAGCATTTTACAGGCAGCTATTTTAAGTGCTGACTTAACTAGGACCATTGCTTCGGTTAGTAAATAAATATGCCTGTGCTTAAAAGCCTCTTTAACAAGGGAAAATGTTTCAGATATAATACTTGTTAAAATCCAAAACTATAAGCATAAAATGCAATTTGTGTGTCTTTGTTAAAGGACAGTAGTTCTGCATGGACAGTTTTTTAGATTTTTATGAAGCAAACATAAACATGCCATTTGTAAATGTGGGGTAATGGCGTGAGCTATGAATGACAGGGCAGGCTGTACTCCTCCTGGAACAGCCTGTATCTTCTGGACATTTAGAAATGGGCATGTGCATGTCTGTCTTTCCACTGTAATGATGGCTCCTAGGAGACTCCCCTTTGCCCCACCTCTCTATCCAGGCCAGTGTTTAATATGAGGAAACACAACTGATACCTGTTGAAATACTGCACTTGAAAACCAAGTACAGAAAATGCAACTTATTATTAAAATATACCAGCTAAAGGAATTTTCCCCTGAAAGATGTAAAGACTTAGATCTAGGGAGCCTTTTGCATGCACAGGTTCTACATTCTCAGATCCAAATTCAGAATGACACTATTCAGAAACATGCACAGACTTTGTTTTCATGTCATTATTTCCCAAACAATCCAACAACTGCTTACTGAGTATTTACACAACAGGTATTGTAAGTAGTGCAGAGGTGACTTAAAGTACACTAGTGGCTGCGAATAAAGATATTCACAGACACTAGGCCATTTTATAGAAGGGACTTGACGTCCACAGATTTTAGCACTCTTAGTATTGAAACCAATTTCCAAGGAGGACTGTAGTAGACACTGAGTCTCCTAACATTCAGTTCCTTGGTGCTGTACAGCTCTAAGAGTACCCACTTTGTCTATCTGATACAGTTCAAAGGCGATCAGAATTTATGTGGGTATAATAATATATAAATGAGGCTGGATGTGGTGGTGCACACCTTTAACCCCAGCACTCTGGAGCACAGGACTGCTGTGAGTTCGAGGCCACCCTGAGAATACAGAGTGAACAGAGTGAATTCTAGGTTAGCCTGGGCTAGAGTGAGACCCTATCTCAAAAAACCAAAAAAAAGTATGTATGTATATATATGTGTGTGTGTGTGTGTATGTATGCATAAACATAAGTGAGAAAATTTGATTATATATTTCTAAAACAATTATTGTATAGTGAAGGCTCATATCTTATTTTATAAACACTATGTGTAGATATCCACCACCAATAAAACATTTAAATGTGTAGCATAATTATTTGAAAGGACTTTGCAGATATGAAGGGTATCATAAATGATTAAAAATAATAAAATGCAGGCTGGAGAGATGGCTTAGCGGTTAAGCGCTTGCCTGTGAAGCCTAAGGACCCCGGTTCGAGGCTCGGTTCCCCAGATCCCACATTAGCCAGATGCACAAGGGGGCGCACGCGTCTGGAGTTTGTTTGCAGAGGCTGGAAGCCCTGGCGCGCCCATTCTCTCTCTCTCCCTCTATCTGTCTTTCTCTCTGTGTCTGTCGCTCTCAAATAAATAAATAAAAAATTTAAAAAAACATTAAAAAAAAAATAATAAAATGCCTTAAAAGTCCTAGGCTTACTATGATTTGATATGCTAAGACATCTTTTCTATGTCTCAAAGTACATTATTATTAATAAAAATGAAACAAAGCCTATCATCTTAATTATCCATCTTTTTAGGAAGTATAAATTTTCTAACGAGTGGCTTCCTTCCTGGATGAGCAGGAAGCAGAAATGTTTATACTGCTATGAGTCTCTGCAAACATAATTTTCCCACATATGCCTGACTATGGATTTACATGTTAACATTACTCCTGACTCAGTGTGTGCTACTCAGCTACATGCTCATCTGATTAGTACTGAATGGTCTCTATGTGATATGCAGATAAACCTGAACTTACAATAACCAGACAATATTCTAGTAGTCAGAATGACCCATTACCTCATGACAATAAACAAAACAGCTCTTGGCAGAAGCCTGTCAGCTCTTGCGTTCTTCATGTCTTAAGCGGGCAGATTCAGGCCAGCTAGAGAACAAAGCTTGTAGGAGATGGTCAAGGACCAGGTTCAGACATGGATCTTACAGGTAGAAAGAAACTTACTATGATTTAGGACCAAGGTGATTAAACCCAGCTTTATGATTGTTAATTCAGATTTGGACTATGTAAGTGTGAGTCAGCAGGGAGATAGGAAAATGGAGATGGGTATGATTTTCCATGTATCATTATTTAAATAGAAAAAAATTAAGGAATAAAAAAAGAAAGAACACAAAAAAATGTATGTATGTTAGAAAAGCTCACCATTTCCAATCTGTACTTCCCCCAAGTCTTTTTTCCCTGATGAGAAAATACAATACGTATTTGGTGAGAGTTCAAGTTTACTTTGTGTTTAAAGACATTAACAGACTTCCGGTTAAATTCGCAGCATAGGAGCCACGCCAAAGCAGCCTAGGGAAGAAAAAAACCAAAAAAACAAACAAACTAACAACAACAACAACAAACCCCAACAAAATACACTCTTCTACAAAAAAGTGAGGTGTGTAAGCAATTACCAATGGCAGCAGAGAAGTAGGAGAGATCCAGAGCCCACAGAGGAAGGCAGAAGCGGCTCCAGCAGTGGGGCACGAGGTCCACGGAGCCACAGTACAAGGCTTCGCATGAGCCACAGAAAAAGCCAGAGGAGGGGATTTTCCACTCACACCAGGGCTCTTCGCAAACTCAAGAAATGTGAAGGGAGGACCTGAGCGAATAACAACAGAGGAGCAGATCATGAAGTAGAGGATGATGTGGATAACCACATGCAGAAAATTGAAACTTGATCCACACATTTCGCCATGTACTACATTCAAGTCCAAATGGGTCAAAGACCTCAATATAAGACCAGAAACTCAACTACTACTGGAAGAAAATATAGGAAGTACTTTCCATGATATAGGAATGGAAGAAGACTTCCTGAACAAAACCCCAGTAGCTCACGATCTTAAACAGTCACTCAACCAATGGGACCACATGAAGCTGAAGAGTTTCTTTACAGACAAGCATACAATAAGCAAAGCCAATAGATTACCCACAGAATGGGAGAAAATATTTGCTGGTTATCCAACCGACAGAAGCCTAATCTCTAAAATCTACAAAGAACTCAAAAATCTAAACAGTAAAAAGTCAAACACCCCACTCACAAAATGGGGCAAAGAGCTGAACAGGCAGGTCACAGAGGAAGAAATACAAATGGCAAACACACACTGAAGAAAATGTTCATCATCCCTAATCATCAGAAAAATGCAAATTAAAACAACTATGAGAATCCACCTTACCCCAATAAGGATAGCAAACATCAAAAATTCAAATGAAAATAAATGCTGGTGAGGACGTGGAGAAGTAGGAACACTCATCCACTGTTGGTGGGAATGTAAGATGGTACAACCACTGTGAAAAGCAACATGGAGACTCCTGAAAGAGCTGACTATAGAGATACCAACAGACCCAGTCATTCCCTTACTGGGCATCTACCCTAAAACCTTCAAACCACAGGCCAGAGAGATTTGCTCAACCATGTTTGTAGCAGCTCATTTCGTAATATCTAAGATCTAGAATCAACCCAGATGTCCATTACTACAAGAATGGATAACTAAGATGTGGTATATCTACACAATGGAATTCTATACACCAGTAAGAAAAAATGACACAAAGAAATTTGAGGAAAAATGGTTGAACCTGGGACAGATCATTTTCAATGAACTTATCCAATCACAGAAAGAAAATCGCCAGAGTCTCACTCATCTACAGCACCTAGCCTGAATCTACCCAAGATGCCTTACATAACCAGCAAGTATTTCAGGGACTAATCAATAGGATGGGTGGGGAGGGAGGTGAGGGCAATGGAGGGGTGGGAAACACAAATCTATGCCCAAACAGGAATAGTACCATAAAACTCAAGTCAAAGAAATATTTGATTTCTGATGTAACCTTGTCTAAAATATTTACTTTAGAAATAAAGATTCCTATTTTGTTATATCACTTTAAGTACATGATTAAAATCAATATTTTGTAGAAAAAAAAAAAACAACTCTACATCCTAAAAGGCAGACCAAATGGCTGAACCATCACCAGGCCCTTAGAGGGAACACCTGAGCTACAAGACACCAGAGAGGGTATGATGAAGACTGACTTTAATCTTCTACAGCTTCTTTCCCTGCCCCCCCCAACTCTTGTATATTAGTTATCTTTTTCTTCCTTTTCTTATTGGGCTCTCACCTGTAACTCCTAGTACCAGCATGTGGCTATCATCCACAATGAGCTTTTGATCAGAAAGACCTACAAGGTTTCCTAAAAGAAAGACAGATTTCTGTCAGAGTACTTGATGACCCACCAAAGGTTAGTGATAACACCCTACTGCTGAAGACATCTTTTGTGATTGACACGTAAAATGGAATGGCATGGCTGGAAGCTGGAAGAGAGTCAATCCCCAGACAGTCAGCACATCTAGTGCCAGAAGGTGCTACATGGGTGACTGGGGGAAAAGGACTAATATTTGTCCAAGCAACTCATGGTTTAACCTACTTAGCAGCAAATAACCTGTCATGATGTCCACATAAGTGCAATAGTGGCACACAGTCATGGTGGGGAACCAACTGCTCTTGATTCGGCTAACTGATCCCATAGCTGGAGATGGGAAACAAGTCAGAACCATATCCAAACAAAAGCCCGCTCTCCATTATCAAGCTACCATCAATTGTGGGCTATAAAAGGGCCTACATCTATTAAATTCTCGATAGAAAAGTAAGGGTTATCTAATTTGTCTGGTGCTAACTTACTCTGCATTGGAGAATCTGCATCTCTTTTTCAGATAGATGCAGATTCTAAGGAAAGAGCCACCCCATCATACCTCAAAAGGGGCCCAACTGAAACTAAGGAAAATTGGCGAAACAAGCAAGGGTTATGTTTTCCTGATGAACCGGATACCAGCACAAGGGGGAAGGAGACCAACACAAAGAAAAACCAACTCCTACCAAATCATAGAGCCAGAGCCTCAGAGGCCCCCAACACCTCATCACTGAAGCAGACCAAAAATGAACCCAATATGGCTCAGGGAAATTTTGTGGAAGAGGGGGTGGAAAGAAAGCCACATTTGGGTCATGATATGCAGAGACATTTATCCTACCCATAACTGTGGGCTAACTCCACAATGCATGACCCATATACCTCAACAAGGAGGGACCAAGGGGAGAGGGTAGGTCACAGATGAGCCTAAAAATGGTAATAAACTGACTATATTCTCTGACTACAAAATAATTAATAAAAATTTATATAAAAAATATACACCTTTCAACAATATCTCTTAATATCAATGGCCTCAATATCCCAACCAAAAGACATGGGTTTGCAGACAGGGTTAAACAGTAGGATCCTTCAATTTGTTGCCTCCAAGAAACTCAGTTTTGTACAAAGGATGGACACTATCTTAGGGTAAAAGGTTGGAAAATGAAAAGGTTGGAAAACAGTGTTTCAAGCAAATGAGCCTATAAAACAAGCAGGGGTTGCTATCCTAATATCTGACAAGGTAGACTTCAGTCCCACATTAGTTAGGAAAGATAAGGAAGGTCACTTTATGTTGATTAAAGACATACTCCAACAGGAGGACATTACAATCCTAAACATGTAGGCACCTAATATGATGGCTCCCAACTTCATCAAACAAACACTTTTAGAACCAAGGTCACAGACAACACCAAGCACAGCTGTAGTGGGTGACTTCAACACTACACTCTCATTAATTGACAGGTCATCCTGGGAAAAAATTAACAGAGAGGCATCTGGATTATATAAGGTCATAGAACAATTTGACCTAACAGATATATAAAGGACATTTCATCCAAATGATACAGAATATACATTCTTTTCAGCAGCACATGGAACATTCTCTAAAATAGCCCATATATTAGGACACAAAATAAATCTTAGCAAATACAGGAAAACTGGAAGTAATCCCTTGCATTCTACCTGACCACAATGGAATCAAATTATAGATCAATAGCAAGAAAAGCTACATAGAATACGCAAAATCATGGAAACTAAACAATACACTATTAAATGATGAATGGGTCAATGAAGAAATCAAGAAGGAAACCAAAAAATTCATAGAGTCAAATGATACCAAAACCTTTGGGACACAATGAAGGCAGTCCTAAGAGGGAAATCATCACATGTTCTCTCTCATATGTGGATCCTAGCTACAGATGATTGCA
The DNA here is from genome assembly GCF_020740685.1 of Jaculus jaculus. Taxonomy (NCBI): domain Eukaryota; kingdom Metazoa; phylum Chordata; class Mammalia; order Rodentia; family Dipodidae; genus Jaculus; species Jaculus jaculus. Next base: position 58,799,460 of record NC_059103.1, on the reverse strand, counting down.
CTTCAGTGTGAGTAGAAGTAAACTCATAGCAAATGCCAGTAAACTAGAAAAGAGATATAAAGAGAAGAGAAAGGAAGTGAAGGGGTACTTAATAGGATGGTATTGTATATATGTAAATAAAAGAATAGATTAATGGGGGTGAAAAGGCCCAAAGTGAGGTCAGGGGAAGAGATTGAGTAAAGTAAAGGTGGAGAGAGGGTTAATCAAATTCTAAGAGGATATAAATAAATCATACGGAAAGCTTTTTTGGAAAATGGAACACCCAGGAGCCATAGATTGTTGGTAGAAAATTTTCAGTGCCAGGGATGGGATACCTTCCAGTGAGTTGTTGGCCAGGAAAGTCCCTGATGCCCCCAAAACATTATAGGCAATTGCTGAGGCCTTTAGTTTCCCACCAGGAGTAGATGATAAGACCCTACTGATGAAGACTCACATACTTGGACTGCAAGGTCACTGAGAAAACCTGCTGCAACTGAGGTGATAACCTCCTTTATGTAGACCACCTGACAGAAAGCTGGAAAAGCCACTCTGCATGCAGTTCAATGGGGGAAAGAAAAATCCCCAGTGAAGATACTCAACAGTGAACACTTCAAGCCTTATATTTGGCCAGCCAGGCCAAATGAGCCAATGGGTGCAACAGTGGCATGTCTGTCATGGTGGAAACCAATTCCCCTGTAATTGGACTGGAGGCCCACTCCATGGGAGGGAATACATCCCTGATACTGGAAACTTAAAATAGGGTTAGTCAGTCCTGAGCCCTAGGGGTGTAACATGTGTTGCTGTCTGGCTAAATGTGTATCCTATACTTATGAAACTGCCCAGTAAGCACTTCTCTTAATGTTCATACCCTTATATTAATGCAAATCTCACTTTGGGTAGAGAATCTTCTCTTTTCAGATGGCAGTGACCTTGGGATAACTCAGAAGGTGTCATGGTGCTGGAAAGAAGTGACTGGAGTGTTCAGTACTATAATATCTTCATCACACCTTCCAAGGCTCTAGGTCTAATGTGGAAGAGGTGGCAGAAAGAATGTAAAAGCCAAAGGAAGGGTAGGACTCCTTACAACGTGCTCCCCCCAGACACAAAATGGCTTGGATATCCATGACCTCACAGTGCCAGACACTATATACACAAGACCATCATAAGAGGAGGAAAAGATCATGACATCAAAATAAGAGACAGACTGATTGAGATGGGGAGGGGATATGATGGAGAATGGAGTTTCAAAGGGGAAAGTGGGGGGAGGGAGGGTAATACCATGGGGTATTTCTTATAATCATGGAAGTTGCTAATAAAAATTTGAAAAAAAAAAAGAAATTAGAAAGGTCTCAAGTAAATGACCTAGTGCTTCACTTTAAAGCCTTGGAAAAAGAACAAAGCTAATTGAAAATCAGTAGATGGGAAGAAGTAATAAAGATTAGGGCAGAAATTAATGAAATCAAAAAAAAAAACAAACAGGAGGTTGGTTCTTTGAACAGATAAACAAGATTGATAAACCCTTAGCAAATATGAACAAAAGAAAGAGAGAAGAGACACAAATTAATAAAATGAGAGATGAAAAAGGCAGCATCACAACAGATACCAGAGAAATTAAAAAAATCATAGTGACATACTATAAAAACCTATACTCCACTCAGTATGAAAATCTGAAAGAAATGGATGATTTCCTTGATTTATATGAACTACCTAAATTAAATCAAGATCAGATTAATCGGGCTGGAGAAATGGCTTGGTAGTTAAGTGCTTGCCTGTGAAGCCTAAGGACCCTGGTTCAAGGCTCGATTCCCACGTGAGCCAGATGCACAAGGGGTGCATATGCATCTGGAGTCCATTTGCAGAGGCTGGAGGCCCTGGCGCATCCATTGGCTCTCTCTGCCTCTGTCTCTCTCTGTGTCTGTTGCTCTCAAATAAATAAATAAAAAATAAACAAAAAAATTTTTTTGAAAGATGAGATTAATCACTTAAATAGACCTATAACAAGTATAGAGATCCAAAGAGTTATCAAAATCTCCCAACTAAAAAAGGACAGGCCCAGATGGATTCACTGCTGAATTTTACCAGACTTTCAGGGAAGAACTAATACCATTGCTTCTTAAGCTTTTCCATAAAATACAAAAAGAAGGAATTCTACCAAACTCCTTCCGAAAAACCGGCATCACCCTGATACTAAAACAAGAAAAAGATAGAACAAAAAAAGAAAATTACAGACTAATCTTCCTCATGAACATAGGTGCAAAAATTCTCAACAAAATATTGTCAAACAGAATATAAGAATATATCAGAAAGATCATTCACCCAGCCAAGTAGGCTTTATCCCAAAGGTGCAGGGATGGTTCATCATATACAAATCGATAAATGTAATATATTATATAAATGGACTGAAGGACAAAAATCACATGATCATCTCAATAGATGTAGTGAAAGCATTTGACAAAATCCAACATCCCTTCATGATAAAAGTCCTACAGAAACTGAAAATAGAAGGAACATATCTCATTAAAAAAGGCTATTTATGACAAGCCTACAGCCAACATATTGCTACATGGGGAAAAACTAGAAGCTTTTCCACTAAAATCAGGAACAAGTCAAGGGTGCCCACTGTTCTCACAGAAAATACTAGGAAATGGGAAGATATCCCTTCTTGGATCAAAAGAATCAATATTGTGAAAAGGGAAATCTTACCAAAAGCAATCTACACATTTAATGCAATCCCCATCAATTTCCAATGGTATTCTTCACTGAAATAGAAAAAAACAATCCAAAAATTGTGTGTTAGACTTTTTTTTTTTTGAAGTAGGGTTTCACTGTAGCCCAGGCTGACCTGGAATTCACTATGTAGCCTCAGAATGGCCTCAAACTCACAGCAATCCTCCTCAGCTTCCTGAGTGTTAGGATAATAGGCGTGCTTTGTTTTATACTTTCTTGATCCCTGGCAAGGCTGAGCACATTTCTTTTTTTACCTGTTAAAACAAACATTTATTTATTTGAGAAAGAGAGAGATGGGGGGGGCAGGGAATGGACACACCGGAGCCTCGTGACATTGCAAATGACACATGTACCGCTTTGTACATCTGGCTTTACTGGGTAATTGAACTTGGGCCATCATATTCTGTAAGCAAGCACTTAAACTGCTCAGCCATCTCTCCAGCTCAATTTTAACTGTTAAAAAATATTTTATTTATTTGAGAGCAAGACGGATAGAGGAGAGAAGAGGCAGTAGAATGAGAGAATGGGAATGGCAGAGCCTCCCAACTATTGCAAACAAACTCCAGATGCACGAGCAACCTTGAGCATCTGACTTACATGGGTAGTTGGGAATAAAACCTTGGTCCTTAGGCTTCATAGGCAAGTGTCTGAACTGATCAGCCATCTCTCCAGCCCTCCATTTTTACTTTTGGTAAATAAAATTCTTAGGATTAATAAAAAAAATCCCTTAAAATTAGTTTTATTGTAATTTTGTTTTTGATGCCATGAAATGATGGCTATTGATATGGTTGAATACATTTTACATGTTTGTTGGCTTTCTGGTTTTTATGAATTGCCCCTTTATGTCTTTTGTTTATTTTTCTACTAGGCTATTTTTTCCTTAATTTGAAGAAGTTCTTTATATCTATGAATATAAATCTTCTGTCAATATCAACTATGTGTACTTCAAATAATCTTCTATCCATTGTTCCTTTTAAATGCTGTTTATAGTTTTATAGTCAAAGGTTTCAAGGTTTAGGTTTTTTTTTGTTTGTTTGTTTGTTTTTTTGTACTGCGGATGGAACCCAGTGCCTTCCATATGCTGGGCAAGTATATCACTAAGTTACACTCCCCAGCCCTGAAGTTTAGTATTTTGTACCTTATTTAAGAAGTGTTTCTCAAGCTGGGGAAATAGCTCAATGGATAAAGGTGCTTTCTTGCAAAGCCTGGTGGCCCAGGTTAGATTCCACAGTACGCATGTAAAGCCAGATATACTAAGTGGCACATGTACCTGGAGTTTGTTTGTACCAGCAAGAGGCTCTGGTGTGCCCATTCTCTTTCTCTCAAAAATAAATAAATAAAAATATTAATAAAAGAGCCGGGTGTGGTGGCACAAACCTTTAATCCCAGCACTCAGGAGGCAGAGATAGGACGATTGCTCAGAGTTCAAGGCCACCCTGAGACTACATATGAATTCCAGGTCAGCCTGGGCTAGAGTTAAACCCTACTTTGAAAAACCAAAAAAAGAAAAATAATAATAATAAAAGAAATGTTTTTGTATCCTGAATCATTGTCATTGTTAGCTTACAAAAGTCAAAGACTTTGAGATCCATTTTCCCATCTAATTATCCAATTAAGTCAGTACCACTGTTTATTGATTACTTCATTATTTTCTTAATACCTTGCAATTCTTTATTTTTGTGATGCTGTGTGTAAAACCCAAGGCATTGTATATGCTAGAGCCACATCCCTAGCCGTTGATTTTTCCAAGACATGGTCTTTCTATGTGGCTCAGGTTGGCTTTGAGTAGTGATCCTTCTGCCTCTTAGTCACCAGAGTGTTGGGATTACAGGCAGGCAATGTAACTTACACTGACATGCACAGGAGTGCATCTGGGCTGTGTTCTGCATAGCTGTTGCACTTTTTAAATTATTGTTTTATTTGTATGTGGTCCATAGCATGTATGTGGAGGTCTGATGACAACTTTGAGTTTGAGATATGTACTACATCTTCTTTGAAGCAGGGTGTGTTACCACTGCAAATGAGCTGCTGGACTTCAAGACAAAAAAAAAGTTAGACTGACTGGCCACAGGTTTTAGATTCCCCTGGGACATTGAGAGCACAGATGGGTGTGACACTTTGCATCTGGTTTTATGTGGGTGCTAGGGAAATGAACTCAGGCATGCAGGCTTTCCAAGCAAATTTCTTTAACTGCTGTGTCATCTTCCCAGCCCTGTTGCTTTTTCCAATGTGTGACCATGGGGACTGAAAGGCCTTGCCTTTCTCCTGGTGCAGGACAGCTGAGCACTTCCTGCTTTTAGATTCCCTCTTCTCCAGCATTTCTCCCAGTTGCAGGCACAGTGGAAGTTTCCTTGGCCATTGATCTGAGCAGCCCTGTTATGGGCTGACTTTATCATCCTTGTGTGGCCTCAGTCTTTTTATCTTCACACTCACCTGAGGTTCTGTGGAGCTAGCTGGGCCAGAGCTTCTCTGTTAATGGAGAAATGATGGGAAGGAAAGCATAACGTACATACCACTACTTAATGCAGACTAGCTTTGAACACATGATCTCCTCCAGCTCAGCTCTAAGCAGCCTCTTAGGAGAGTCAAGCAGGAGCTTTGCCTGAGGCATGAGGAGAGCTGAAGGCAGGCAGCAGGGGCCAGCATGTCTTCTTTCACAGTGGGACATAATTTCAGCCTCTTTTGAAAACCAGGACCACTTCTTAGTATCTATGCTGCCTGTTGTTTGAAATTGTTTTCACTTATTTTCTCAGTGTGTTCTTTTTCTATTTTTGTCTCACCATTTCCCACCTTGCTGTTCCTTTTCTATTTTCAATGTTAGATGTCAGAAATGTGAAGAGGGGCTGGAGAGATGGCTTAGCGGTTGAGCGCTTGCCTGTGAAGCCTAAGGACCCCAGTTCGAGGCTCGGTTCCCCAGGTCCCACGTTAGCCAGATGCACAAGGGGGTGCACACATCTGGAGTTCGTTTGCAGAGGCTGGAAGCCCTGGCGCGCCCATTCTCTCTCTCTCCCTCTGTCTCTCTGTGTCTGTCGCTCTCAAATAAATAAATAAATAAAATTAAAAAAAAAAAAAAGAAATGTGAAGAGACTGTTTCTCAAATTAAGATGCAGTCTGGGGAGATGGTTTAGTGGATAAAGGTCTTATTGCACAAGCCCAAGTACTTGAATATAGTTCCCCCAAGCCCTTGTAAAAAGCCTACCTTATAGCCAGTGTCTGCATTCCCAGTGTGTCTGTGGCAAAACTGAAGGCAGAGGTAGGAGAATTGTGTGGAAACTGGTAAGCAGCTAGCTTGGCAAATGCAGTGGTGAAGAATCAAACACTACTTCAAACAGGGTAAAAGGTGAGGATACACCCAAGGTTGTTCTCCAACCTGGACATGTCTATAGTAGCACATGCATGATTAGAAACACACACTCCAAAGAAAAAAAGTATTAGAATTTACAGGATATCACATAAGACTGTTAGTTCCATGGAAGAAATCGTATGAAAATCCCTAATTATTGTAATATATATGCTACATAGAACTCTGATAATTATGTTAGTCTGATATGAGAAAAAATGTATAAATTAAAGTACTTTAAAAAAAATTTTTTTTTTAGGTAGGGTCTCACTCTAGCTCAAGCTGACCTGGAATTCACTATGTAGTCTCAGAGTGGCCTCAAACTCCTAGCAGTCCTTCAGTCTCTGTCTCTCAAGTGCTGGGATTAAAGGTGTGCACCACTATACCTGGCTTATTTCTACTTTTTTTTAAAAGTAGTATTTAAAGCTGGGTGTGGTAGTGCACGCCTTTAATCCCAGCACTAGGGAGACAGAGGTCAGAGGATCACCATGAGTTCGAGGCCACCCTGAGACTACATAGTGAATTCCAGGTCAGCCTGAGCTAGAGTGAGACCCTATCTTGAAAAACCAAAATTAACAACAAACAAACAAACAAACAAACAAATAACCCTATAAATAAAGACCCTTTGAAAAACTGAATATAGGCATTCCATAATTTTCAAAAGATAAGAAAACTAGTCCCATAGAAAGTCACTCAAGTAACTAGTAGCATGTGCATAACTTTTCTCTATCAAAGACACAAAGGGAATCATTAACTGTACATATGATACCATTAAAGTGATTAAAATGTCCTTCTCCTCAGGCAGTGACATTCATTTCCCTATAAATTACAATCTTAGAACATTCTGATATGACTTAGGAAAATATATTCAGAAACTCTTTCCTGCCCTTAAATACAGTAGGAGCTATTTTCAGATGTAATTAAAATGCCAGGACCAGGTAATGATCTTTTAATAAATACATTCTCACCTTAAATAAGCTCCCTTATTAGGACTTGTAATAAAATCTCTAATGTGTTCAAGTATTCTCAATGCATCAGAAAAAAAAATCAAGCTATATATGTATTTATTAACACTAGGGATAATCAGAGAAGGTACAAGGCCTATAGACCAAATTAATTACAATCAGCATATGGCTTTGTATGTGACTTAAAAATTTATTTATTTGAGAAAGAGGGGGGGGAGAGAGGGAGGGGGAGGGAGGGAGAGAGATTGGGTGTGGCAGGGCCTCCAGCCAATGCAAACAAACTCCAGACACACGTGCTACCTGTGTCTGGCTTACATGGGTCCTGAGGAACTGAACCAAGGTTCTTTGGCTTTGCAAACATCTTAACTACTAAGCCATCTCTCCAGCCCTTATGTGTGATTTTTTTTTTTTTTTTTTTTTTGGTTTTTCGAGGTAGGGTCTCACTCTAGTTCAGGCTGACCTGGAATTCGCTATGGAGTCTCAGGGTGGCCTTGAACTCACTGCGATCCTCCTACCTCTGCCTCCCGAGTGCTGGGATTAAAGGCGTGCGCCACCACGCCCGGCTGTTATGTGTGATTTTTGAAGTCATTGTTGCAAATCATAAAGTACACAGACACTTGTCCCTTTACTTTATTGCTCCTTCACAGAGTTTTTTCGTTTTTTGTTTTAAATTTGAGACAGTCTCACTATGTTGCTCAGACTAGCCTTGAACACATGATCTCCCTGCCTCAGCCTCAGTCTGTTGAGATTCTAGGAATGTGCTCCACACTGGACTACAAAAAAAAAAAAAAAAAAAAAATCCCCTCCCCCTCCCCCGCCAAGGTAGGGTCTTGCTCTAGCCCAGGCTGACCTGGAATTCGCTATGCTCAGGGTGGCCTCAAACTCATGGTGACCCATTTACCTCTACCTCCTAAGTGGTGGGATTAAAGGCACGTGCCACCTTGCCTGGCTTGAATTAATCAAAACTTTTTAAAAAATTTTTTTGTGGTTTATTTTTATTTATTTGAGAACAACAGAACAACAGACAGAGAAAGAGGCAGAGACAGAGAGAGAGAATGGGCATGCCAGGGCTTCCAGCCACTGCAAATGAACTCCAGATGCCTGCACCCCCTTGTGCATCTGGCTCACATGGGTCCTGGGGAATCAAACCTCAAACTGGGGTCCTCAGGCTTCACAGGCAAGCGCTTAACTGCTAAGCCATCTCTCCAGCCCGAATTAATCAAAACTTTTAATCAAAGGAATAATTATAGAATTGTTTTAGGAAGAGAAACTCAATGAAACATTTGTCTGGCATTTACTAAAAGTAAAAATTTCCTTGTACAATGTACCCAAGCATATGAGTCTTTTCCCTTTCTGAGAATACTGCAAGTGTAATGTAGAAAACATATGAGAGAAAAGGCTGCTGAGGGCATTCCACCTCCAGCAGTTCAGACAACTGATAGCATCTGTGTATCCATGTTACAATGTCTGCCATTAAGACCAGGTTTCTTGGGCTGGAGAGATGGCTTAGCGGTTAAGGTGCTTGCCTGTGAAGCCTAAGGACCCAGGTTCAATTCCCAAGTACCCAATGTAAGCCAGATGCACATAGTAGCACATATGTTTGGTGTTTGTTTGCACTGGCTAAAGGCCCTAGTATGCCCATTCTTTCTCCCCCCTTCTCCTGTAAATAAATATAATGAAAACATTCTTTTTAAAAAGACAGGGTCTCTGCAGGTTATTGCACCCAATCTAGTTCATAAGACTTGTGTGTGTATTTGGTGACCATGTGAATTGAATGTTCAGGAGCTAGGACATAGTGTAGCAGAGTGGTGAGGAGAGAGCAGAGCTGGATGACCTCCTTAGTTCCTTTAAGGGTGAACAGCTGGGAACTCCATTCTGGGACAAAAGGCCCAAGGGATTCCTGTTGGAGCCTGATCCCTAGCAGTGAGAGGAGGACTTGGGAACAAGCAATTTGTCTATGGGAGGGGAGGGGACAATGGAAGACACAAAGCAGCTGGTGGAGCTGGATTACTCTGTGAGGGTTAGAGATGCTGAAGAGTCCCCTCAGGTTATGCTAAATCAATGAGTCTGGGATGTGAACTTTTATTTTACATAATGGCAGTATATGTCTAAATCTAAGTAAAACCCGCAAGTGGTTAAGAGAGCAGGCCTTCACAGAGCAAGAACTATCAACATTTACTGTCACAACTTAGAGCCAAAAGAGCTGAAGTGTGTGAGCTGGGCATGGTGGCCCATACCTATAATCCCAGCACTTGGGAGGCAGAAGTAGGAGGATCACCAAGAGTTCAAGGCCACCCTGAGACTATATAGTAAATTCCAGGTCAGCCTGGGCTAGAGTGAGACCCTACCTCGAAAAACAAAAGAGCTGAAGTATGTTTGCTGAATAAACGGTGTTTGGAATTTGTTTCAAGTCCATCAGATATAATGTGTTGGTGGTGGGGAGTTTATTAATGGCTCAGAGGAAGAGTCTTTTGGGTGAGAGCTGAAGAATCAGAGATGGGTTGTAGTGCTGCCAGCCAAGAAGCTATAATGTGTGCTGGGTCAGCAGATGTGAACCTGGCCAGAAGAGAGGAAGAGAGAGACAGAGGGAGAGGGAAGAGAAAGGTATGTATAAGAAAGCAAACAGAATAGGAGGCTGAGGCCAAAACAGATATCTCTGTCTTTGTATCTCTATACAAAGACAGAGAAATAGATACATCTTGTGTTAAGGAAGAGGTCAGAAGATAGACATGTATACATATATTTAAATAACAAATCCCACTCCTACATACAGCCTAGTTCTACTGTTTAGCAAAGCATAAAAGTATCCTACAATGCATATACTCAGTAGTTCAGAAATACTAAGTCATGTGAAAGGAAGTAATCAATGAACAAGACTCCACTGGAAAGCATGATTGTCATAGGCCATGTGGTGATGGGAACTGCACTGGTGAGATATTATAATAAATGGGATGCTACCTTAGGGTCTTAGTTTTCTAACATGGAAAGTGAGGACTTCTAGACAATTTCAGATTCTAGTCCATCATGGTGAGGAAGACTTGGCAATGGGGGTGACTCTGTTCTTTGTGGTGGAGACTCTTCCTTCCATGGTGGACCTGGAAACAGCCAGTTTTCCACATTTTAAAAAAAGAAAAACTCACACACTTTATCTCCAAATGCAGAGTTCAATATATTGAATGGACTCAAATGAAATGCTCTACCCAGTACTGGCCTGTTGACTCTTTGTCTATGTCTGCAATATTCTGAGGTCCCTCCAGTAACCCTTGGGTTCCTGGAGGCAGTGTGAACACATGCTATGTTACAGGCCAAGTCTATCTGACCTTTTCCTTACCCCTCATAGCAGAGGAAGAATGTTCTATCTTCCTTCAGTAAGATTTTCCATTTGTGGCTCTTCTTAATTCTTTCAGATACTGTAATCACCCCACTCCATATGTCCCCTCATGTGAGCTCTTCATCCACATATTTCCTTTTTGTCTGTATACATGTGTGTGTTTGTGTGTGGGGGGGGTGTACATACACGTTTGTCTATCTGGGTGCATGTGTGTAGGCTAGAGGTAAATGCTGGGCGTCTTGATGGCTTTCCACCTTGCTTTTTGAGACAGTGTCTTTTACTAAACCTGGAGCTCATCAATTGATCCAGACAAGCTAGCCAGTGAGCCCTGGGGATCCTCTTGTCTCAACCTAGTGTTGGGACTATAGATGCAGGCTGCCACATACAGCATTTTATGTGGATACTAAGGATCTGAACTCACTCCTCGTGCTTGCATGGTAAGCACTTTTCACATTGAGCCATTTGCCTAGCCCCTCTATCTTGCTGCCCACACCCCCATAGAGTTTCACTCTCATTCTGCAGAGTTACCTCAGCCTCCCAGGGCTGGGATTAAAGACCTGCACCTCCACACCAGACTCTACTTCTTTGTTGCTGCTGTTGTTTTACCGAGACAAGGTTTTGCATGCAGCCTAGCCTTCCCTCAAATGTGTAATTCTCCTATACTTCTTTACTAATAGCATGACACCTTCCACACACCACTATGCCTGGCTCTTCTTCCTTCAATTCTTTCAACCAGAATTCCGACTCTAATTCTGTCTCACAAGGGGAGCTTCTTGCCAGGGCCCCTTCTCTATTCGCTTACTCATTTCCTTATTTTGATTATGCGATGTGCAGATTCCCTGTGAATGAGACAGACAGTTCTTAACTGTCGCAGTGCTTACTATGGATTCTTAGTTCTCATGATGTGGCTTTGCCCGCACCCTAAGCTACAGCACTACTTACTGACAATGATGACCCAGGCTATCTTCCAGATTACATGTATCCATCAAGGCCAAATCTGAAAAACAGTGTACTCTGACAAGGTTCATATGTTATCAAAACTAGACATTTTATTTTTGCAAGATACAAAAGGTTTCCCAAGCTTGATCTGAAATCAGAAGGATAACATAATATAAAGGATAAGAAACAAGCCTGGCGTGGTGACACATGCCTTTAATCTCAGCACTAGGGAGGCAGAGGTATGAGGATCACTGTGAGTTTGAGGCCACCCTTGAGAGTACATAGTGAATTTGCGGTCAGCCTGGGATACAGTAAGACCCTACCTTGGAAAAAAACAAAGAAAAAGAATGGGGAGGTAATATGATGGAGAATAGAATTTCAAAGGAGAAAGTGGGGGGGGGTGGAGAGAGGGAATTACCATGGGATTTTTTTTATAATCATGGAAAATGCTAATAAAAATAAAATAAAATCCAAAAAGAAAAAGAAACAAAGCTGGGTGTGGTGACACACACCTGTAATTCCAGCACATGGGAGGCTGAGGTAGCAGAATTGTTGTGAATTGGAGGCCAGCTTGAGACTACATAGTGAAATCCAGGTCAGTCTGGTCTAGACCAAGACCCTACCACAAAAAACTGAAAAAAGGGCTGGAGAGATAGCTTAGTGGTTAAGGTGCTTGCCAGTGAATCTTAAGAAGCCAGGTTTAATTCTCCAGTACCTATTTAAGCTAGATGCACAAGGTGGCACATGTATCTGGAGTTTGTTTTCAGTGGCTGGAGGCCCTGACATGTGCATTCTCTGTCTATCTGCCTCTTTCTCCCTCTCTCAAATAAATAAATTAAATGAAAAATAAAAAAGAATAAGAAACGAAGCTTCCAGTGGAAGGGTTTGTTTTCCCTTGGCTCTTAATGGAGGGCACATAAAATATGTGCTGCTAGGAGGACTATAGGAAGTGAGAACTGGGGCAGTATTTAAAAGGAGTCATCACAGCCTCCAAGGCTCTGGGTCTGTTGCGGAAGAGATGGTGGAAAGAATGTAAGAGCCACAGGAAGGGTACCACTCCTTACAATGCAACTGTTCAGACAGAAACTGGCCTCGTTATCCATGACCTCACAGTGTCTAGCAATACCAACATAAGACACTCATAATAGGAGAAAAAGATGATGACGTCAAATTAAAAGAGAGACTAATGGAGAGAGGAAGGGGAGGGAAATACCATGGTTTGTTATCTCTAAGTATAGAGGTTGTCAATAAAAAATATATATGGAGAGAGTCCAGGGCTGGAGGGATTTCTCAGTGGTTAAGGTGCTTGACTGAAAAGCCTAATGACCCTGGTTCCCTATGTAAAGCCAGATGCTCAGTACTCATGCATCTGCAGTTAGTTTGCAGTGGCTGAAGGCCCTGGCATGCTCCTTCTCTCTTTCTTTTAAAAAAATATTTTAATTAATTTATTTCAGAGACATAAAGAGGCAGATAGAGGGAGAGGCAGAGAGAGAGAAAGAGGGACAGACAGAGAGAATAGGTACGCCAGGGCCTCCAGATGTTGTAAACTAACTCCAGATGCATGCACCACCTTGTGCATCTGGCTTATGTGGGTCCTGGGGAATTGAACCTGGGTCCTTTGGCTTTGCAGACAAGTGCCTTAATTGCTCAGCCATCCCTCTAGCCTTTCTTATCTCTATCTCTCCCTGTTTACAAGAAAATAAATAAATAAAATGATTAAAAATAAATAAAAAGAAGAAGAGTCTAGAAATCACTGGTGAAGTCCTGGTCAATATCACCACAGAGAATGGTTCTTTCCAGGTTCCCGAAAGTCACCTGTGTGTCTACACTCTATGCCATGCTTTGTCACTGTTGGAGGTATCCTAGCCACAGTGGTAGCCTGACTCCTCCTAAACCAGGAAGACTTCTCATGAAGAACAGAGCTCATAAAACCACACATGGATATAAGGCATCTGAATTCATGAGAGCTAGTCAGTGAAGAAAAGGAGCTATTCTGCTTTGCGGAATGTTACTGTTAAAGGTGGAGAAAACACTCCTCTCCAATTTCAATTCAAATCATCGCCTCTCAAACACCAGAAATTTCTATAGAATTAGGGCAGGATAAAATACCTCCCTTTCCAGTCAAAGCTAAAGGTAGAGCTGAAGTGATAAAAGAACTAGGCATATTTAATTCTGATTTCTGCCACAAGCTGCTTTGCCACTATGGGATTTATGTAGTACACAAGCGAGAGCCCAATCCTAACCTCTACACTGAGTCTGAGTCTTAGGCGTCTCCAAAATAAACTGAGAAAACTATTTTTGTTTGTTTTCAGTTCATAGAATAGCCTTCATCACCAATTTATTTATTTTCTTTTAAAAATATTTTATTCAGTTATATTTTTATTTATTTGAGAGCAACAGAGAAAGAGGCAGAGAGAGAGAGACAGACAGACAGACAGAGACAGAGACACAGACAGAGAATGGGTGCGCCAGGGTCTCCAGCCACTGCAAACGACCTCAAGACGTGTGCGCCTCCTTGTATATCTAGCTAACGTGAGTCCTGGGGAATTGAGCCTCGAATCAGGGTCCTTAGGCTTCACAGGCAAGCGCCTAACCACTAAGCCATCTCTCCAGCCCCTTATTTATTTTCTTAAAACTGCTTATTTTACTTTATTTTTATTTTTGGTTTTTCGAGGTAGGATTTTGCTCTAGCCAAGGCTGACCTGAAATTCACAATGTAGTCTCATAGTCGCCTTGAACTCATGGCAATCCTACCTCTGCCTCCTGAGTGCTGGGATTACATGTATGCACCACTAAGCCTGGCTTCATCACCAATTCAAATGGCCTGCATGGGCACTGGGGAGATGGCTCAGAGGTTAAAGGAGCTTGCTTGCAAAGCCTGCTGGCCAGGGTTCAATTTCCCAGCCACCCACATAAAAGCCAGATGCAAAAGTGGCACAAGCATCTGGTGTTTGTTTACAGTGACAAGAGATCCTGCCATACATGCATGAAACAGGTGAAATCTGAACTCAGCTTAAGAAGACTAAGTTATAGCCAAGAACATGATGAGAAACTCCTAAGAAACAAATGAATGAAGTAGGACACTCCCTGCCAACTGTCCATAGTTAAGGAAGGCAGTGCAGGGTCCGGACACCTTCCAAAAGGTGCTCCCGCTGATCACATTCACACATGAGCATGGTTCCCAAGGCTGGACCACTGAGGAGCAATGCCAGCATATATGAGTAAGGCTAGGGGTGGAGAGATGTGGCGATGGCTTAAGAATACTTGTTTACCAGAAGGAGAGATATATGATAAACTTCTAGGACTTCCCTCAATAACTTAGAACTGTAACCTGACACTTTTAAAGCTCCCTCACAGATCTAGAGTTCACACAAGCTAACCAGCATTTTGGTCAGCATACTGGTCACCTTGAACAGATTAGTTACAGACACCTGTTTACAGAATTTATGATAAAGTCTAATGTTGAGGAAATCTATTCACTAGTAAATCCTCTCTACCAAATGGAGAAAATGGAGTATATTTAAAAAGAGAACAAAACTGGGCAAGGTCCATAGTTGTGCTTGGGAGGCTGAGGTGGAAAGATAGCATGAATTTGAGATTAGCCTAGGAAACATAGTGAGATTCTATCTCAAAATAAGTAAACAGGGGCTGGAGAGATGGCTTAGCAGTTAAGCGCTCGCCTGTGAAGCCTATGGACCCCGGTTCGAGGCTCGGTTCCCCAGGTCCCACGTTAGCCAGATGTACCACGGGGCGCACGCGTCTGGAGTTCATTTGCAGAGGCTGGAAGCCCTGGCGCGCCCATTCTCTCTATCTCCCTCTATCTGTCTTTCTCTCTGTGTCTGTTGCTCTCAAATAAATAAATAAAAAGTGAACAAAAATATTAAAAAAAATAAGTAAACGGGGCTGGAGAGATGGCTTAGCAGTTAAGGTGCTTCCCTTCAAAGCCAAAGGACCAAGGTTCAATTCCCCAGTACCCACATAAAGCCAGATACACAAGGTGGCACATTCGTCTGGAGTTCGTCTGCAGTGGCTACAAGCCCTGTCATGCCTATTCTTTCTCTCTTTATCTGCCTCTTTCTCTCTCAAATAAACAAAGATATGAATTTTTTAAAAAGCAACAAAAATAAGCCAGGCCTGATGGTAGATATCTTTAAAAATATTTTTTTCGAGGCAGGGTATGGTGGCACGTGCCTTTAATCCCAGCACTTGGGAGGCAGAGGTAGGAGGATCGCCATGAGTTCAAGGCCAGCCTGAGACTACATAGTGAATTCCAGGTCAGCCTGGACTAGAGTGAAACCCTACCTTGAAAAACCAAATATACATATATGTGTGTGTGTGTATTTTTTTTTTTCTGAGCTGGGTGTGGTGGGTGGTGCACACCTTTAATCCCAGCACTCTGGAGGCAAAGGAAGAAGGATCACCACAAGTTCAAGGCCACCTTGAGACTACATAGTGAATTCCAGGTCAGTCTAAACTACAGTGAAACCCTACCTCCAAAAACCAAAAGAATTTTTTTTCCCTTATTTATTATGTTTGGGGGGGGGGGGAGTAGGGAAGGAGAGGAAGAGAATAGGCACGCCAGGACCTCCAGCCACTGCAAATGAACTCCAGATGCATGCGCTACCTTATGCATCTGGCTTATGTGGGTCCTGGGGAAATCAAACCTGGGTCCTTTGCCAGCCTACTGAAAGTTGGAAAAAGCTGCACTGCATGTAGTCCTATGGGAAACAGAAGACACCAGAGGTGAAAAAAATGGACACTGGAAGCCTCAAGTTTGGCCAGACAGGCCAAATGACTGAACAGGTGCAAGAGTGGCATGTCTGCTCTAGGGGCAACCAACTGCTCTCTAATTGGACTGAAGGCCCACTCTATGGGAGGAAATACCTGCCTGGTACTGAAAGCCTAATCAAAAGTCTATGGCAGGGGAGGTCATGAGCCTTAGGGGTATAAAGCCTGCTCTTGTCTGGTTAAGTGCATGTATAATGCTCACCAAACTGCCTAGTAAGCACTACACTTAATGTTCATATTTATATATTAATGCTACTCTCACTTTCGGTTAGAGAAGCTTCTCTTTTCAGATGGTGGTGATCACTGAGATGATGCAAAAGGCAACACAGTGCTGAGAAGTGACAGAGGAGTGCTCAGCACTGAAACATCTTTATCACACCCTTCAAGGCTCAGGGTCCACTGCAAAAGAGGTAGCGGAAATAATTTAAGAGCCAAAGGAAGGGTATCAGTCCTTACAATGCAACTTTCCAGACAGAAATTAGCCTCAATATCCACAATCTCATAGTGCCTTGCAATACCTTCACAAGACCCTCATAATAGGAGAAAAAGACAATGACATCAAAATAAAAGAGAGACTAATGGAGAGAAGGAGGGGATATGATGGAGAGTAGAGTTGTGAAGGGAAAAGGGGGGAAGGGAGGGAATTATCATGGGTAATTTTCTGTAAGTACAAAAGTTGTCAATAATAAAATTATATATTAATAAAAAAAAATCTGGTTCCTTTGGCTTTGGAGGCAAGTACCAACTGCTAAACCATTCCCGATGCCTTTAATCCTAGCACTTGGGAGGCAGTGATAAGAGGACTGCTGTGAGTTTGAGGCCAGCCTGGAACTAAATAGTGAATTCCTGGTCAGCCTGGGCTAGAGTGAGACCCTACCCCAGAAAAACAGAACAAAACAAAACAAAACAAAACAAAACAAAACAAAACAAAACAAAACACCTCCCAAATAAGGACGACAAAAAAATAATAGAACAAAGAAATCATCCCTCTTTATTTGTTATATTCAATGCAAGTATGAATGTCATGTCATTTGATCATTAAAATAATGGCCTTTTAAGTTAAAATCATCAGCGTGCAATACAAAACTCTCTGCTACACGTGACTGGTATTTAATCCAACAAGACTACAAGAGCTTCAATGATGTATTCAGAGTAATTAACTTTTGGGGAAAAGACTATAAAGGAAGAAAGGACTTATCAAAAGCAGTGCTGAAGATCAGGGCATTGTTACTTACAATGAGCTGTTTCAGGCCCACGAAAGACTGCTCCACTGAGTTGGCATTTAAGACTTGTCTCTTTGCTGCAGCTTTCTCACCCAGGAAGCGAAGCATCAAGTCTTTAACTGCATCTCCCTAGAGAGAATATAGGAAAAATATGTGGAGACAACAAAACCTTAATTAAATGCAGCTAACCAGAGCCCATGGCCAACTAAAAGTTCCTATCACTCCCTTGACTCACGGAAGTGAGAACAGCAGCTCTAATACAGAAAAACCTTAATTAACCAGAGGCTAAGTTACCATACCTGTTAATAAATGTGCAGTTTTAGAATTGCTCTTTTTTTTTTTTTTTTGAGGAGGAAATGGAAAATCACCATCACCTGTACAAGGCTTCCAGTGAGAGGCTTTTGGTGATGGGCTCAGTGATACTCCCACAGGTGTGAGGTGACAGGGAGGACCAGGGGCTTGTGATCACAGGAAGAGCACCATGAGGACTCAACAGAGCTCTGCCTGCATCCTGCAGTTTCAGTTCTCTAGGCTAGCCAGGACTGCCAGGGAAGTCTGGGGATGGGGTGGGACAGGACAGCAAATTGCCACAATGGCCTGGGGATACCACCTGCTTCATGGCTAAGTTAATAAACCCAGTTCAAAGGGAACAAAAGATTCCTGTCCTAGCCTTGTTCCAGGGCCTGCAGGAAATGGAGCTGTGTTTTAAAACTGCCTTTGTACTGAGGAAATTTCTTTTTTTCTTTTTTTTTGGTTTTTCGAGGTAGGGTCTCACGGTAGCCCAGGCTGACCTGGAATTCACTATGGAGTCTCAGGGTGGCCTCGAACTCATGGCAATCCTCCTACCTCTGCCTCCCAAGTGCTGGGATTAAAGGCGTGCGCCACCACGCCCGGCTGTACTGAGGAAATTTCTATCTCCCACTGACTCCTCAGATTATGCTTATCTGGAAAAAGGCTAAAGGACATTAAAAGAGAAACTTGAAACATGCTAATTACTACTTTAACAGGGAAGATGCACAAGGAAGAAAAGGTGCACTTATGTGATCTGGTGAGCAAGATACCAAGGACTTTGAATGACCAGAGAGAAATCTAGCACAAAGCAAAATGTAATCTGCATGCCAGGAGGACAGATTTTATTCTTCCATCCCTGTGACACTCTCAATTAGATCACACCATCAAAGTCTTATGTCCTTAAAATTCTCTTCACCAATAGTTTAGTTATCACAGGAGGTTCTTTGGGTGGAAGTGTAAATTAAACAAAGCATGCCTGGAGAGATGGCTTAGCGGTTAAGCGCTTGCCTGTGAAGCCTAAGGACCCCGGTTCGAGGCTCGGTTCCCCAGGTCCCACGTTAGCCAGATGCACAAGGGGGTGCACGCGTCTGGGAGTTCGTTTGCAGAGGCTGGAAGCCCTGGCGTGCCCATTCTCTCTCTCTCTCCCTCTATCTGTCTTTCTCTCTGTGTCTGTCGCTCTCAAATAAATAAATAAAAAAAGAACAAAAAAAAAAAAAAAAGCAATGTCTCATCTAAGAAAGCTCAAAGATGTGGCCAAATGTCGTACAACAAACTTTAATCTTGCTGTGTACTTAAACTGAAAGCAAGATGGCATGGAGACTTTGGAATTGCATGCTTTAAACTCTCATGGCCACTAAGGTGAGAGGGAAGCTTCCCTGGGCTCCAACCAGCCTAGTTGCTCCAATCAGCAACACAGGATCTATTCTCTCCCAGGATCCTGAGCTGAGGATCTATTCTGTCCCAGGCAAGGCTGGGGCATACAGAGGAAAAGCTATGTGAATGAGCCAAGGTCTTGCTCATGGTGAAGCCATGGTGAATGCCATCCTATTCTCCTGGTTGGGGGGTCAGTGGTTCTCACAGTTCAAAATGGCCACAGGCTTGTCACTACTGCAGCACAGGGAGTCCCATCAATTTTCACTGGACTATAGCAGCAGGAGCAAAGTTGCCAGCTCACAGTACAGGCCTTGCTGTCAGAAATACTACATAACCAAGCTGCCAGAGTTGTCACTGTAAAGTGGGCAGTACGTGCCCTTGCCCCAAGACACACTGAGTTTTCTGCCACAGTTTCAAGGAAGGAACATGACCAGTGATCCAACAGCAGCCTGCTCTCTGCCTAGAGTGTGCTTTCTCCCAGCAAGTGGAAACTGCCTGGACCAACAACAAACAACCAGCATGGGTATCTTGTATATCACTACTAGGTGTGAAAGAGGAGAGCCATTATGGAAAACAGTCTGGAAGTCTAAGTGTCAGACACAGTTAGCACACAACCCAACAGAGCTTAAAGAGCATGCACACACACACACACACACACACACACACACACGCACACAAATCTGGACATGACTACTCACTGCAGTATTTTTCATAAGGGCAAAAAGATAGACATGTCCCAAGTGGGCATCAGCTGGGAAGATATGGAATATCCATGCAAAGGAATATTGTTTGATGCATGAACTCACACATGCTACAACATACTGAAAATGTCATTCGAGGTCCAGAGGTGACTCAGTGAACAAAGTAGTTGTTGCACAAGGCTGAGTACCTGAGTTTAATAAAAGCAGTCACTGTGGTGGGCATCTGTAATACCAGTACATCTATCTGAGAAGGGAGGTGGAGATAGGACAATTTATTAAAAGTTCAATATGGTGGTAAACAATGAGAATAAAACCTGCTTCAGGGCTGGAGAGATAGCTGAGTGGTTAAGGGGCTTGCCTACAAAGCCCAAAGACCCAAGGTTGATTCCCCAGGACTCATGTAAGCCAGATGCACAAGGTGGCACATGCATCTGGAGGCCCTGGTGTGCCCATTCTCTCTATCTACCTCTTTCTCGGTTTCTCTCTCAAATAAATAAAAAAAAAAAATTAAAAATATTTTTTAAAAACTGCCTCAAATAAGGTAGGCGGTTAAGTGAGGACTAATATCTGAAGATGTCCTATGACTTCCACATGCACAAATGTGGTGGTTTGATTCAGGTGTCCCCCATAAACTTAGATGTTCTGAATGCTAGGTTCCCAGCTGATGGAGATTTGGGAATTAATGCCTCCTGGAGCAGTGTACAGTTGGGGGCAGGCTTATGGGCATTATAGCCAGTTTCCCTTGCCGGTGTTTGGCACACTCTCCTGTTGCTGTGGTCTACCTAATGTTGGCCAGGAGGTGATGTCCACCCTCTGCTCGTGCCATCGTTTTCCCCTGCCATCGTGGAGTGTCCCCTCCAGCCTTTAAGCCAAAATAAACCTCTTTTTCCCAGAAGCTGCTCTTGGTTGGGTGATTTCTATCAGCAATGTGAACCTGACTGCAACGTAAAGTGGTACTGAGGAGTGGGATTGCTGTTAGACACCTGACTATGTGGCTTTGGCCTTTTGGAGCTGATTTTCAAGAGGAATATGGGATGATTTGAAACCTTGGCCTAAGAGATGCCTTGCAGTGCTGTAAGTACAGCTTGGTGGACTATTCTAGTCTGAGCTGCAAGAACCGAATGCATCCATGGACTGTGGGGTTTGGCTTATGAGGGTGAGAAAGAGCTTTGCTTGGACTGGGCTAGCAGTTTGTGAGAAGCTTGCTGTTATGCCTGTGTCCTGAGAAGTTGTGCGAGGTTGCTTTGCATAGAAATGAACTAGTGTGGACAGAGGGATATGGCACAGAAAGAAAAATCTTTGGGTGAACTGTTGCCTGTTCAGGTGCAACTGAGAAATTATAACCTTTGAGACTGGGCTAGCTGACCTGTGCTAGGGCAACAGGAAGAATGTTCATTCTTTTGAAGGGGCCTGAGTGCTGAAGGAGAGTCCTGTTCTTCAAAGTCTGCTTTATTACCCCATGCATTAAAAACTGGCACCCTACCTGGTATTGTGGAGTATAAGAAATGCAGGGGAGAGAGGGTCATTGAGTTTGCAACACAGTCTTGTGTTTTGGAAGGGGCCATGGGCAGTGTGAAGCAGGTTTTGTTGGATGCCTGCATGGAGACCCCATGGGGCCATGAGGATGAACAGTGGCTTTTAGTGGAGCCCCAGTGGAGATGCCGGGACCATGAGATGGCTGTTAAGGAGAGCTGCCGGCCCGGATGAAATTTTCCAGGACTGTGAGTAGCCTAGCTGGAGGGGCGGAATTGGAATGCCAGAGACTAGTACCTGCTTAGAATTACTGAACTTGGAGATTTATCACTGGCTAGAGTTGTTGGACTTGAAGCTACCAAGTTTGATGTTTGCCCTGCTTGTTTTGAATGTTTCTTTACTATGTCCAATGCAATCTTTCACAGTGTGAATATTCTGTGCCATTATGGGTTTTTTGAGATTATTTTTTGGTATTACGGCTCAGTTAAAAGATCTTGGACTACGGGGATGTATGAATATCATTGGAATTGATAAAAACTATGGGACTTTTAAAGTTAGATGAATGCAATGCATTTTACATCATGTATGGTTATCAGTTTATGGGGGCCAGGGACGGAATGTGGTGGCTTGATTCAGGCGTCCCCCATAAACTCAGGTGTTCTGAATGGTAGGTTCCCAGCTGATGGAGATTTGGGAATTAATGCCTCCTGGAGGGAGTGTATTGTTGGGCACGGGCTTATGGGTGTTATAGCCAGTTTCCCCATGCCAGTCTTTGGCACACTATCCTGTTGCTATTGTCCACCTTATGTTGGCCAGTGGGTGATGTCCACCTTTTGCTCATGCCATCATTTCCCCCTGCCATCGTGGAGCTTCCCCTAGAGCCTATAAGCCAAAATAAGCCTCTTTTTCCCAGAAGCTGTTCTTGGTTGGGTGATTTCTAACAGCAATGTGAACCGTACTGCAACACACCAATATACCAAAAATGAGTATGCTATTCTAGGTGAAAGAAGTCAGATCTGAAAGACCATATCATGTATGATAGCACTGACATGAAATGGCCAGGAAAAAGTCCATAGAGACAGCAAGTAGATTACTGGTTTTTGGAGTTAGTGTGGCGGAAAATGGGTAGGGAATAATTGGGAGTGATTGCTAATACATATGAGGGTCAAAATTATTTTAAAAATAGATCATGGTCATGGTTACAAAATTATCAGTGTCACAGAGCCCATGTGTCTTTGTATACATGTGGGTATAGTGTGTGGTGTGCATGCACACATGTGTGCATATGCATGGGGATGGACAGAAGTTAGTGATGGATGTCTTATTTAACCATTATGCACTTTATTCTTGAGAAATGACCTCTTTCAGAAGAACCTAGAGCTCACCAATTTGGCTAGACCAGCTAGCTAGTGATCCTCAGGGATTCCCTGTCTCCATTTCCCCAGTGCTAGGATTACAGGCATGTACTGTCACAGTCACATGGTGCTGGGGATTCAAACTCAGGTCCTCATGCATATATGGCAAGCACTGTACCCACTGAGCCATTTCACTAGTCTTATATATTTTAAATCTGCTACTTGTATGGTATGTGAATTATATCTCAAGAAAGCTATAAAGACAAAACAAATGTCAACTCCTTTTGACGAGGCCCTAGGGAAATCAGATTTTATGAGAATGCTTTCATGGGCTTGGGGGCTGCTACAAAATGGCTTGGATTAGCATCTCTACCTTCCCTAGTTTGCTCTCACGTGCTTCAGATTTTTATTGTTTTCTTTGGTTAGGGACCAAAAACGGGAAGTGCCCTTCTGTGGGCATGGCGAGAAGCATCATCATCAATTTTTGCTTCTGTCTGCTGCAGAACACCTGGGCTGGATTTGCCATCCAATGAGGCATCCAGAATACTGAACAAAATGTGATGATGGTAACCTCAAAGAAGGGGCAAGCTGTGCTCTGGACACAGACTCCCAAGCAAAGTGGATGACCCTGCTAAAGGGAAGAGGTCCAAGGAGAATGAACTGGGAGAATGTGATAAGCCAGAGATGTAGGAGAGAGCTACACAGATAAAGGGCTCTAAAAGTCTCCGGCTGCTGCATGTGAACTCTAGATGCATGTGCCACTTTGTGCATCTGGCTTTATGTGAGTACTAGGGAACTGAAACCGGGTTGTTAAGGCTTTGCAGATAAGTGCCTTAACCTCTGAGCCATTTCTTCAGCCCACTTTGTTCACTTTCTTTTTTAGCTGACAGAAAGCAGGAAGAAGTCATTCTGCATGCAGTTCAATGGGATAGAGAGAAATCACCAGTGGAGATACCCAACAGTGGACACTGTAAGCCTTATATTTTGCCAGCCAGGCCAAATGAGCCAATGGGTGCAATAGTGGCACACTTGTCATGGTGGAAACCAACTCCCCTCTAATTGGACTGGAGGCCTGTTCCATGGGAGGGAATACATCCCTGATAATGAAATACTACAAAAGTGGTAGTCATGAGCCCCAGGGGTATAACGTCTGCTGCTGTCTGGCTAAATGTATATACTATGCTCATCAAACTGCCCAGTAAGCAGTTCTCTTAATGTTCATACCCATATATTAATGCTACTCTCACTTTTGGTAGAGAAACTTCTCTTTTCAGATGGCAGTGACCTTTAGATGACTCAAAAGGCATCAAGGTGCTGGGAAGAAGGGACAGGAGTGCTCAACAGTACAATATGTCTATCACACCTTCCAAGGCTCAGGGTCCATTGTGGAAGAGGTGGTGGAAAGAATGTAAGAGTCAAAGGAAGGGTATGACTCCTTACAACATATTTGTCCAGACACAAAATAGCCTGGATATCCATGACCTCACAGTGCCTGACACTACCTACACAAGACCATCATCATAGGAGGAAAATATTATGTCATCAAAATAAGAGAGAATGACTGAGAGGAGGCAGGGATATGATGGAGAATGGAGTTTCAAAGGGAAAGTGGGGGGAGGGAGGACATTACCATGGAATATTGTTTATAGTCATGGAAATTAATAAAAAAATAGAATATAAAAAATTATTTTTATTAGCTATGGACCTACTTAGTATGTAAACAACACATGTTGGTACCATCATTTCCATCAACCCTGCCCCTTTTCCAAAGAGGTCCTCCTCATTGGGAATGCAGGTCAACACCATGGAGATTGTAGGTCATGCATTGTAGGGGCAGCAGTCAGTTATGGGGGAGCGTCAATGTCTCTGGGCATAATGTCCCAACTTGCACTTCTAACAATCTTTCCGCCCCTCTTCTGCAAAATTCCCTGAGCCAGGTTGGGTGTGTTTTAAGTCTACATCAGTGATAGGCTCTTAGGAGCCTCTGGATCTCTGGTTTGGTAGGTGTTGAGTGTCCTCAGTGTCTATCTCCTTCTCCCTTGTGCTGATATCAGGTGCACTGAGAAAGTGGCACTCTTCTTCATTTCCTCAATTCTTCTGTGGTTTTGGCCAGGGGCAAGGTGAAGTACATTGGGTGGTTTATCTCCTCAGGTCCTGCTCCCATTTCATGCTGCCACGCCCACCCACACACTGTCCTGCACAAGAACCCCTTCCCAGGCAACTGGGAGGTACAGGAAATGGGTCTGGACTACTGCTGCACACCACATTGTTCATTTTCTAATAAAAAACGACCAGATGTGGGGCTGGAGAGATGGCTTAGTGGTTAAGACATTTGCCTGCAAAGTCAATGGACCTCAGTTCGATTCTCCAGGACCCACGTAAGCCAGATGCACAAGGTGGCGCATGCATCTGGAGTTTGTTTGCAGTGGCTGCAGGCCCTGGCATGCCCATTATCATCCTCTCTCCCTGTCTCTTAAATACACAAAATTAAAAAAAAAATTAAAAATCCCTACCAGATGTGAAAAAAGCACTTATGACCCATAACTAAGAGAAGTTAAGACAGGAATGGCCAGAGAAGTTGCAGACAATGAAATTTTCAGCTCTTGTAAATGTTCTCAAGGACCTAAAGTCAAACTTAAATGTGATGAGAAGGAAAAAGTTACAACAAAAGAAATGAATGGAAACTGGAGACAAAACCATGGACAAGGCAGTGAATAGCATCAGTGGTCATCTAAAAGGTGCAGAACAAAAGAATGAAATTGAGCCAGGTGTGGTGGCACACGCCTTTAATCCCAGCACTCTGGAGGTAGAGGTGGGAGGATCACTAATGAGCTCAAGGATACCCTAAGACTACACAGTGAATTCCAGGTCAACTTGGACTACAGCAAGACCCTAACTCGAAACACCAAAAGAAAAGCGTGAACTTAAAGAAATGGCAACAAGGGGGACTTCCAGTTAAGATGGCGGCGTAGATACTACGCCAAAGCAGCCCAGGGGGTGAAAAGCAAAAAAAAAAAACAACCCTCAGCAAAGTACACACTTTTACTAAAAAGTGAGGTGTATAGGAAATTGAAACAGCAGCAGAGAAGCAGGAGAGATCCAGAGCATCCACAGCCCACAGAGGCTGGCAGAAGTGCCTCTGGCAGGTCTGCCAATGGTGGCAGCAGCAGGCTCGGCTTGAGCTGTAGGAAATGCCAGGTGAGGGGATTTTCTACTCACACCGGAGCTCTTCGCAAACTCAAGAAATGTGAAGGGAGAGCAGCAGTGAACAATGGAGGAGCACATCACAAGGCAGAAGAACACGTGGAACAGCGAAAGAACTAGAGCAGCATTGGCAGCCTCCCTCCCCCACCTCCAGTGCCCAGCTCCAGCAAACAGAGCAGTGGTCCAGGAACCCGGCCACGCTAATTTGAACTGACAGTGGGACCCAAGCAGGAGCATAGGTAACTGGGATTACACCAGGGAAGGGTCTCACCTGGTCACAAGCTGACTTGGATCCCTCAACAGATCAGAAATCTTAACCTCTTTGTTGACAGGATTAAGGGTGTGGGTGGGGCACCACACACCCTAAGGGACAGTTAGAGGATCTGGTTGTCATAATACCTACTTGTGGAAAATACTCTGAGAGTCTTGAGAGCCACACCTAACACTTTAAGCTCCTACCCTAAAAATATATAACATCAACTAACTAGAAAATCCAATCATTAAATAATCCAGGATGCAAAACATATACATTATAACACTAGAAACACCAAAAATCAAGACAATATAAATCCACCTAAAAGTATTAATACATCAGAAATGACCTCCACTGAAAATGAGTTAGAAGAATTGCTTGAGAAAGATTTCAAAAGAATGATTGTAAATATGTTCAAAGAAGTCAAAGAAGAAATCAAAGAGGAAATGAAAGGAATCAAAGAAAACATAGGGCACCAATTTAATGAAATAAAGAGGTCAATACTAGACATAAATAAGGAAATAGAAATAATAAAAACCAGTCAGAATTACTAGCAATGAAGGACACAGTTAATGAAATTAAAAACTGTAGAAAATCTCACCAATAGAATGGAAGAAGGAAAGGACAAAATATCTAAGCTAGAAGACCAGGTGGCAGATCTAATATAGTCCAACAAAGAGAAAGACAAACTAATAGAAAAGTATGAGTGGGAATTTCAAGATATTCAGGATGCTATGACAAGATCAAACATAAAAATTCAGGGCATAGTAGAAGGAGGAAAATTTCACTCCAAAGGTATAGTAGGCTTCTTCAAAACCATGGAAGGAAACTTCCCCCAAATTGGGAAAGAGGTGCCAATGCAGATACAGGAATCCTTTGGAACACCAGCCAGATAAAACCTGGAAAGCAAATCTTAATAAATTCAGGAAAATTGAAATAATTCCTTACATTCTATCTGACCACAATGGAATCAAGCTACAAATCAATAGCAAGAAAGGTTATAGAGGGCTGGAGAGGTGGCTTAGCGGTTAAGCGCTTGCCTGTGAAGCCAGAGGACCCCGGTTCGAGGCTCAGTTCTCCAGGACACACATTGGCCAGATGCATAAGGGGAGGTACACGTTTGGAGTGCAGTTTTCAGTGGCTGGAGGCTCTGGCGCACCCATTCTCTCCCTCTATCTGCATCTTTCTCTCTCTCTCTCAAATAAGTAAAAATAAACAACAAAAATTTTTTTTAAAAAAGAAAGGCTATAAGAGCATACACAAAATCATGGAAATTAAACAACATACTACTAAATGATGAATGGGTCAATGAAGAAATCAAGAAGGAAATAAAAAATTTATAGAGTCAAATGATAATGAGAACACAACATACCAAAATCTCTGGGACCCTATGAAGGCAGTCATAAAAGGTAAATTTATAGCTTTAAGTTCCTATATTACGAAATTAGAAAGGTCGCAAGTAAACGACCTAATGCTTCACCTTAAAGTCTTGGAAAAAGAAGAACAAGGCAAACCAAAAATCAGTAGACGGGAAGAAATAATGAAGATTAAGGCAGAAATTAATGAAATAGAAACCAAAAAACAAAAAAAAAAACCATTCCATAATCAATGAAACAAAGAGTTGGTTCTTTGAAAGGATAAACAAGATTGATAAACCCTTAGCAAATTTGACCAAAAGAAAGAGAGAAGAGACACAAATTAATAAAATCAGAGATGAAAAACACAACCGATTCCAGAGAAATTCAAAAAAGCATAGGGACATACTATAAAAGCATATACTCCACAAAGTATGAAAATCTGAAAGAAATGGATGATTTCCTTGATTTATATGACCTACCTAAATTAAATCAAGATGACATTAATCATTTAAATACACCTATAATAAGCATGGAGATTCAAGCAGTTATCAAAAATCTACCAACCCAAAAAAGCCCAGGCCCAGATGGATTCACTGCTGAATTTTACCAGACCTTTAACGAAGAACTAACGCCATTGCTTCTTAAGCTTTTCCATAAAATATATATAAAAAAGAAATCCTACCAAACTCCTTCTATACAGTCAGCATCACTCTGATACCAAAACCGGGCAAAGATAGAATAAAAAAAGAAAATTACAGACCAATGTCCCTCATGAACATAGATTCAAAAATTTTTAATAAAATATTGGCAAACAGAATACAAGAATATATCATAAAGATCATTCACCCTGACCAAGTAGGCTTTATCCCAGAGATGCAGGGATTGTTCAACATATGCAAATCGATAAATGTAATACATTATATAAATGGACTGAAGGACAAAAATCATATGATCATCTCATTAGATGCAGAGAAAGCGTTTGACAAAATCCAACATCCCTTCATGATACAAGTCCTACAGAGACTAGGAATAGAAAGAACATCTCAATATAATAAAGGTTGTTTATGACAAGCCTACAGCCAACATATTATTAAATGGGGAAAAACTGGAAGCTTTACCACTAAAATCAGGAACAAGACAAGGGTGTTCACTGTCCCAACTTTTATTTAATATAGTACTGGAGGTCTTAGCCATAGCAATAAGGCAAGAGAAGCACATAACAAGACTGACCTAAATCTCCTACATCTTCCTTCCCTCCCTCTCCCCCTCTCTCCTCTATCTCTCTCCTCTCTAACTCTTGTATATTAGTTATCTTTTTCCTCAATTTCTTAGTGGACACTGACCTGTAACCCCCACTTCCAGCTTGGGCCTACAATCCACAATGAGCTTTTGATCAGAGAAACCTACAAGGTTTCCCAAAACAATGACAGACTTCTGTCAGAGTAATTGATGACCCACCAAAGGCCAGTGGTAAGACCCTATTGCTGAAGACTCCATACGCAGCTGGCACGTAAAATGGAATGACATGGCTGGAAGCCAGGAGAGAGTCAGTCCCCAGACAGTCAGCGTGTCTAGTGCCAGAAGGTGCTACATAGGCGACTGGGGGAAGTGACCAAGATCTGTCCAAGCAACACATTGTTTAACCTAAGTAGCAACAATTAACTGGATGTGATACCCACACAAGTGCAATAGTGGTACACAGCCATGGTGAGGAATCAATTGCTCTTGATTTGGCTAACTGATCCACTCAGTGGTACTAGACCCTTAGCTGGAGCTGGGAAACAAGTCAGAACCATACCCAAACACAAGCCCACACTACAATATCAAGCTACCATCAATCACGGGGTATAAGAGGGCCTACTCCTATCAAACTGTCTATCAAAAAAGTAAGTGTTATCTCAATTTTCTGGGTGCTAACTTACTCTCCGTTGGAGAATCTGCTTCTCTTTTCCAGATAGATGCAGATCCTAAGAAGAGAGCTGCCCCAACATACCTCAGAAGGGGCCCAACTGAAACTAAGGACAACTGGCGAAATAAGCAAGGGTGATGTTTTCCTGTGAACTGGATACCAGCACAAAGGGGAAGGAGATCAATGCAGAGAAAAATCAACTCCTACCAAAACAGAGAGCCAGAGCCTCAGAGGCCCCCAACACCTCAGCACTGAAGCAGACCAAAAATGAACCCAACATGGCTCAGGGAAATCTTGCGGAAGAGGGGGCGAAGGGATAAAAATTGGAAAGGAAGAGAACAAATTATCATATTTGCAGATGACATGATACTATATATAAAGGACACTAAAGACTCTACCAGGAAACTATTAGAGCTGATCAAAACCTACAGCCATGTAGCAGGATACAAAGTAAATACACAGAAATCAATAGCATTCCTATATGTTTACAAGAATCCCACAGAGGATGAGAATCACTCACAATTGCATCAAAGAAAATAAAGTACTTTGGAATAAACCTAACCAAAGAAGTAAAGGATTTCTACAATGAAAACTATAAAACACTCAAGTGAGAAATTGCAGAAAACACTAGGAAATGGAAAAACATCCCTTGTTTCTGGATTGGAAGTATCAATATTGTGAAAATGGCAATCTTACCAAAAGAAATCTACATATTTAATGAAATCCCCATCAAAATTCCAATGGCATTCTTCATGCAAATAGAGAAAACAATCTAAAAATTCACTTGGAATCACAAAAAATCTTAAATATCTAAAATAATACTGAGCAACAAAAATAAGTCAGGAGGTATCACCATACCTGATTTTAACCTATACTACAGAGCCATAGTAACAAAAACAGCGTGGTACTGGCACAAAAGCAGCTATGTAGATCAATGGAACAGAATAGAGGACACAGATGTAAGTCCATGTAGCTATAGTCACCTGATATTCAATAAAAATGCCAAGAATACTCATTGGAGAAAACACAGCCTCTTCAGCAAATGGTGCTGGGAAAACTGGATATGTATCTGCAGAAGGATGAAAATAGATTCTTCTCTCTCTACATGCCAAAGAATTAAATCCAATGGACTAAAGACCTTATTATCAGACCTAAACTCAGAAATTGATAGAGGAAAAAGTAGGGGAAACTCTTCAACATATTGGTCTTGGCAAAGACTTTCTGAATATAACCCCAATTGCTCAGGCAATAAAACCACAGATTAACCGCTGGGACCTCATGAAATTACAAAGATTTTGTACTACAAAGGACACTGTGAATAAATCAAAGAGGCAACCTACAGAATGGGAATCTATATATCTAATAGAGGATTAATATCTAGGATATACAAAGAACTCAAAAAGTTAAATAATCAGAAATCAAACAAGCCAATCAAAAAATGGGCTTTGGAGCTAAATAGAGACTTCTCAAAAGAAGAAATACGGATGGTGTATAAGCATCTGAAAAAATGTTCTATGTCACTAGTCATCAGGGAAATGCAGATTAAAACTACACTGCGATTCCATCTCACTCCTGTGAGATTGGCTACCATCATGAAAACAAATGATCATAAATGCTGGAGGGGATATGGAAAAAGAGGAACCCATGTACATTGTTGGTGGGAATGCAATCTGGTCCAGCCATTGTGGAAATCAGTGTGGAGGTTCCTAAAACAGCTAAAAATTGATCTACCATATGATCCAGCTATAGCACTCCTAGGCATATATCCTAAGGACTTATCTCATTACCTTAGAGATACTTGCTCAACCATGTTTATTGCCACTCAATTCATAATAGCTGGGAAATGGAACCAGCCTAAATGTCCCTTAACTGATGAGTGGATAATGAATATGTGGCACATTTATATAATGGAGTTTTACTCAGAGGTAAAGAAAAATGAAGTTATGAAATTTGCAGGAAAATGGATGGATCTGGAAAGGATTATACTAAGTGAGGTAACTCAGGCCCAGAAATCCAAGTGCCACATGTTCTCCCGCATATGTGTATCCTAGCTACAGGTGATTGGGCTTCTGTGTGAGAAGGAAAAAACTCAGTAGCAGAGGCCAGTAAGTTAAAAAGGAGATATAAAGGGAAGAGAAAGGGAGGGAGGAGGGTACTTAATAGGTTAGTACTGTATATATGTAATTAGAAGAATAGATTAACAGGGGTGAAAAGGCTCAAAGTGAGATCAGGGGAAGAGATTGAGTAAAGGAAAGGTGGAAGGAGGGCTAATCAAAATCTAAGAGGATGCACATAAATCATATGGAATCCTCTGGTTTCGGCCAATGGAACACTCATGATCCATAGATTGTTAGAAAATTTTCAGTGCCAGGGATGGGATACCTCCAGTGAGTTGTTGGCCAGGGAGGTTCCTGAGACCCTTGACTTCCCACCAGGATTAGATGGTAAGACCCTATTGCTGAAGAATTCACATACTTGGGCTTAAAGGACACTGAGAAATCCTGCTGGAACTGAGCTGATAACCTCCTCCATGTAGACTAGCTGACAGAAACCTGGAAGAAGCCATTCTACATGCAGTTCAATGGGAGAAAGAGATACCACCAGTGAAGATACTCAACAGTGGAACTGCAAACCTTATAATTGGCCAGCCAGGCCAAATGAGCCAACGGGGTGCAATAGTGGTGCATCTGTCATGGTGGAAACCCACTGCCCTCCAATTGGACTGGAGGTCCGCTCCATGGGGGGAATACATCCCTGATACTGAAGACTTAAAACAGGGGTAGCCATGAGCCCCAGGGGTATAACATCTGCTGATGTCTGGATAAGTGTATATACTATGCTTATCAAACTGCCCAGTAAGCACTTCTCTTAATATTTATACCCTTATGTTAACGCTAGTCTCACTTTGGGTAGAGGATCTTCTCTTTTCAGATGGCAGTGACTTTGTGATGACTCAGAAGGTATCATAGTGCTGGAAAGAACTGGCTGGAGTACTGAGTAATCTTGATCACACCTTCCAAGGCTAAGGGTCTAATGCGGAAGAGGTGGCAGAAAGAATGTAAGAGCCAAAGGAAGGGTAGGACTCCATACAACATGCTCCCTCCAGACATAAAATGGCCTGCATATCCATGACCTCACAGTGCCTGACACAACCTACACAAGACCATCATAAGAGGAGGAAAAGATCATGACATCAAAATAAAAGAGACACTGATTGAGATGGGGAGGGGATATGATGGAGAATGGAATTTCAAAGGGGAAATTGGGGGGGGGAGGAGGGTATTACCGTGGGATATTTTTCATAGTCATGGAAAATGTTAATAAAAATTGAGAAAAATAAAGGAGGTTGAAGAAAAAAAAAAAAAGGCAACAGGGGGGTTGGAGAGAAGGCTTAGCGGTTAAAGTGCTTGCCTACAAGACCAAAGGACCTTGGTTCGATTCCCCAGGACCCAGGTAAGCTACATGCACAAGGTGGTGCATGCATCTAGACTTCATTTGTAGTGGCTTAGAAGCCCAGGCACTCCCATTCACACACTCTCTCTCTCTACCTGTTTCTTCCCTCCTTCCTTCCCTCCCTTTCTTTCTCTCTTTCAAATAAATAAATAAAAACAAAATTTAAAAAAATTTAAAAAAAGGAATGGTAACAGGAATACCAAGCTTAGCCACAAAAAGAAAACCGCTAAAAATTTACTGCAAACAGACTGTTAATATTACTTTAGCAATATGAAGCTGCATACATAGTCAGAATCTATACAAGTAGGGCGAGAAGGAAGACTCAAAAAGTATTTAGAAAAACAGTGACTAAAATTTTTCAAAATTCATATAAATCAAAAGCTAATGAATCCTAAACAAAATAAATTCAAAAATATGTGAAGTCATATCAAAATCAAACTCCTAAAAAACACTGGTAAAATCTTAGAATCAACCAGGGAAGAAATACACTTGACTACCAAAGATAAGTACTATAGACTTCTCTTAAAAAAAGAAATACAGCCGGTTGTAGTGGTGCATGCCTTTAATCCCAGCACTTGGGTGGCAGAGGTAGGAGGATCGCCCTGAGTTTGAGGACACCCTGAGACTACATAGTGAATTCCAGGAGCCTGAGCTAGAATGAAACCCTACCTTGAAAAAGCAAAAAAAAAAAAAAAAAAAAAGCAAGTCAGAAGACAAGGGGACCATGTCTAGAGCAACAAGAAGTAGCAACCTTTAAAAATGAAGATGCAGCTCATGTACAGTGCTTGCTAAGAATGCATAAAGGCTTGGGTTTAATCCCCAGAGCCACATAAATCCCTGTGCTAGGGAGGTAGAAGCAGGAGGATCAGAAATTCAAGGTGTTACACAGTTACAGAGTGAGTTTGAAGCCACCCTGGGATACAAGAAACTCTGCTGGTCTCAAGGAGAAAAGAAAAATAATAACCAATTAGTTGATCTGCATCAAGAAATTAAGATTCTACCCTTCAAAAGATACTGGAAGAAAATGCAAGAGCAAAGCACAGAATGGGAAAAGTATTTCCAATAGATATGACTTACTTCTATCCAGAATATTTAATCAGTATTAATTATTAATCCAGAACAAATAAATTTTGTGTGTGTGTTTTAGTGCAGGTTGACCTGGAATTCACTATGTTGTCTCAGTGTGCCCTCGAATTTTTTTTTTTTTGGTTTTTCGAGGTAGGGTCTCACTCTAGCTCAAGTTGACCTGGAATTCACTATGTAGTCTCAGGGTGGCCTCGAACTCACATTGATCTTCCTACCTCTGCCTCCCGAGTGCTGGGATTAAAGGTGTGTGGCACCACACCTGGCTTTAGAGCAAGTAACTTTTAAAGTATAATAATAAGAAAAAATTGGAATTTTAAATGACGTGTAAAAATATTCAAGAGATAACTTTTTAAAATGATATTAAAATAGCCTACATATAAAAAGATATTGAATATCATCAGATACCAGAAGATGCAAAATGAAATTTCCACAAACTAGTACTGTATCATCAGTAGACTTGCAAAAACCCCCCAAAAAACCTGTGTATAAATCATTCAGTATTAAGTAGAAGAACAGATTAACGGGGTGAAAAGGCATAAATGAGGTCAGGGGAAGAGACTGAGTAAAGGAAAGATGGAGGGAGGGCTAATCAAAATCTAAGAGGAAGGCCGGGTGTGGTGGCACGTGCCTTTAATACCAGCACTCGGGAGGTAGAGGTAGGAGGATCACTGTGAGTTCAAGGCCACCCTGAGATTACTTAGTAAATTCCAGGTCAGCCTGGGCTAGAGTGAGACCCTACCTCAAAAGAAAAAAAAAAAAGTATATATATATACATATACATACATAAAAGGATATAAATAAATCACATGGAAACATACTTTTGGACAATGGAACACCCAGGAGCCATAGATTGTTAATAGAAAATTTTCGGTGCCAGGGAGGGGATACCGTCCAGTGAGTTGTTGGCCAGGGAGGTCCCTGATGCCCCCTCCACACATTACAGGACAGTGCTGAGGCCCTTCGTTTCCCACCAGGAATACACTGCTAAGACTCTATTGCTTAAGACTGCACATACTTGGGCTACAAGGCCACTGAGAAATCCTGCTAGAGCTGAACTGAAAACCTCCTCCATAGAGACCAGCTGGGAGAAGCCATTCTGTATGCAGTTCAATGGGAGAAAGAGAAATCGCCAGTGAAGATACTTCACAGTGGACACTGCAAGCCTTATATTTGGCCAACCAGGCCAAATGAGCCAATGGGTGCAACATCTGTTACGGGGGAAACCAACTGCCTTCTAATATGACTGGAGGCCTGTTCCATGGGAGGGAATATATCCCTGATACTGAAATCCTACAACAGGGGTAGTCATGAGCCCAAGGGTTGTAACGTCTTCTGCTATCTGGGTAAATGTATATGCTATGCTCATCAAACTGCCCAGTAAGCACTTCTCTTAATGTTCATACCCATATATTAATGCTACTCTCACTTTTTCATTAGAGAACTTTCTTTTTTCAGATGGCAATGACCTTGGGATGACTCAGAAGGCATCACGGTGCTGAGAAGAGTGACAGAGGAGTGCTCAGCACTGCAATATCTCTATCACACCTTCCAAGGCTCAGAGTCCATTGTGGAAGAGGTGGCAGAAAGAATGTAAGAGCCAAAGGAAGGGTAGGACTCCTTACAACATGCTCCTCCAGACACAAAATGGCCTGGATATCCACGACCTCACAGCACCTGACACTTTCTTTTTTTTTTTAAAAGGCCAGCCTGAGCCGGGCAGGTGCCGCAAGCCTTTTTTTTTTTTTTTAATTTATTTATTTGAGAGCGACAGACACAGAGAGAAAGACAGATAGAGGGAGAGAGAGAGAATGGGCGCGCCAGGGCTTCCAGCCTCTGTAAACGAACTCCAGACGCGTGCGCCCCCTTGTGCATCTGGCTAACGTGGGACCTGGGGAACCAAGCCTCGAACCGGGGTCCTTAGGCTTCACAGGCAAGTGCTTAACCGCTAAGCCATCTCTCCAGCCCTGCACCTGACACTTTCTACACAAGACCATCAAAATAGGAGGAAAAGATTATGACATCAAAATAAAAGAGAAACTGATTGAGAAGAGGAGGGGATATTATGGAGAGTGGAGTTTCAAAGGGAAAAGTGGGGACAGGGAGAAGGAATTACCATGAGATATTGTTTATAATCATGGAAGTTGTTAATGATAAAAAATTTAAGCCGAGCGTGGTGGCGCACGCCTTTAATCCCAGCACTCGGGAGGCAGAGGTAGGAGGATCACCATGAGTTCGAGGCCACCCTGAGACTCCATAGTGAATTCCAGGTCAGCCTGGGCTAGAGTGAGACCCTACCTTGAAAAACCAAAAAAAAAATTAAAAAAAATCTGATTAGAACGAGGATGTGAACAAGGATGTGTAACAACTGAACTCACACTCTTGAAGACAATATTGGATGGCACATCTCTGGTGGATGTTCAGCTATTTACCAGAGCATTAATTATACATTCATTATAAAATTAAAACTAGCTATGCATTATTTTTTTTAATCCAAAAGAATGGAAAACAGTGGCGTAGATTAACATGCTTTACCCCTTTTTTTGTTCATTTAAAAAATATTTTGTCGGGTGTGGTGGCACATACCTTTAATCCCAGTACCCTGGAGGCAGAGGTGGTAGGATCACGAAGAGTGTGAAGCCGCCTTGAGACTACATAGTGATTTCCACGTCAGCCTGAGCTAGTGTGAAACTCTACCTCAGAAACACCCCCTTCAAAAAAAAAAAACCTAAAAAATATTTTTAAAAGTTTTTTAAATGTTTTATTTTTATTTATTTATTTGAGAGTGACAAAGAGGCAGAGAGACAGACAGAGAAAGAAAGGGGGAAGGAGAGAGAGGGAAAGAGAATGGGTATGCCAGGGCCTTCGGCCACTGCAAATGGACTCTAGATGCATGTGCCACCTTGTGCATCTGGCTTACGTGAGTCCTGGGGAATGGAGCCTCGAACTGGGGTCCTTAGGCTTCACAGGCAAGCACTGAACTGCTAAGCCATCTCTCCAGCCCCTCCAACTTTTTTTATGTATTTATTTTCAGGCAGAGAAAGAGAGAGACAGACAGAAGAATGAGAATGGGCACACCAGAACCTCTAGACAGATATATCGCTTTGTGCATCTCGCTTTAGGTGGGTTCTGGGGAACTGAATCCAGGTCATTATGCTTTGCAGGTAAGTACCTTAGCTGCTGAGCCATCTCTCTAACACTGCATTTTGTTCTTGAGAAAAGATCTTATTATATGGCTCAGGCTGGCCTTGAACTCAGTCATCCTTTCCTCAGTTCCACTAGTTCTGGGATTACTTGCATGTGCCACTACACTGGGCCCCTAGAATTATTGTGAATTTATAGCAGCAATGTGGAATGTGTAACAAAGACTACAGCACTAGTTATAGAAAATAACACAGTTTCACGTAAGCAGTTCTTTGTAGTCTGAAACCCACCTACAATTGACAAAAATTTACTAAAGGATGGATATGAAATCCACTTACAAGCATGAAAATTCTTGAGGATGCAATCGCAGGGGATACTTATCAGCAATAGTTCAGAGACAACAGTAATTACAGATTACGAAATCAGAGACTTTCTGTGCTAGAGGGACTCATGGCAGAAGAGACTGAGAGCCACTCACCAACCTCTCTCTGATCTTGCCTTTGTTTTTCCCCCAGTGATAGAGCATCTCAGTTTGGCCTGGCCACACAGCTGCTTAATGAAGGACACTATTTGCATCCTTCCTGGAAGCCTGCTCTGGTCAAATTCTTTATTTTTTTTAAAATTTCTTTTATTAACAATTCTAATGATTATAAATAATATCCCATGGTAATGCCCTCCCTCCTCCCACTTTCCCTTTTGAAACTCCATTCTCCATCATATCCCTTCCCCCGTCAATCTTTCTTTTATTTTGATGTCATGATCTTTTCCCCTGTTATGATGGTCTTGTGTAGGTAGTATCAGCACTGTGAGGTCATGGATATTCAGGTCATTTTGTATCTGGAGGATCATATTGTAAGGAGTCCTACCCTTCCTTTGGCTCTAACATTCTCTCTGCCACCTCTTCTGCAATGGACCCTGAGCCTTGGAAGGTGTGATAGAGATATTGCAGTGCTGAGCACTCCTGTCACTTCTTCCCAGCACCATGATTCTGGCTAAGTTTTAATGAAGGTACACAAGTGGACATATTCTTTTTCCTCCAGGAGATATGCCTTTAAAAATTCCTGCTGACCTTTCCAGCCTATAGACTCATGAAAGCTTTACTTTTACAGGTAAGAAATCACATTGCAGATGTTTCATGAATCCTCCGAAGTCACACAGATGACTGGAAAGGCAAGTACTGGAAGTCAGGCCCTCCACATGACAGCTCTCTCTACATTTACATACTGATCAGGAAATGTCTATGTATCAGGTAATTTTTGAGGCCCCTGAAACAGTTTATGACCCTGTAAGTACTTTACTTACTCTTTTCTAAAATTAAATCATTCGTTTGATTTGTAGTTTTGCCTTTAAGAGAATGTAGGTAAATTGAAAACATTTTTTAAAAATATTTTATTTATTTATTTATATTAGAGAGAGAGTGAAAGAGGCAGATAAAGAAAGGGAGAGAATATGCAAGCCAGGAAAGGAACTCTAGTGACTGAAAATGAACTCCAGATGCATGCACCACCTTGTGCATCTGGCTTAAGTGGGGGAATTGAGCCTGGCTCCTTAGGATTTGCAGGCAAGTGCCTAAACAGCTAAGTCATCTTTACAGCCCTTGAAGCATTTTTAAATAATATTTTAAAAAATATTTTTTGTTTATTTTTATTTATTTGAGAGTGACTGAGAGACAGAGAGGGAGGGAGGGAGGGAGGGAGGGAGAGAGAGGGAGAGAAAGAGAATGGGTACACTAGGGCCTCCAGCCACTGCAAATGAACTCCAGACGTGTATGTGTCCTTGTGCATATAGCTAACATGGGTCCTGGGGAATCGAGCCTCAAACTGGGGTCCTTAGGTTTCACAGGGAAGTGCTTAACCACTAAGCCATCTCTCCAGCCCCCAATTTATTTTGTTCTTATATTTATTTATTTATTTATTTATTTATTGACAGACAGAAAGAGAAAGAGAGAGAGAGGGAGAGGGAGAATGGACACGGCAGCGCCACCAGCCACTGCAAACGAACTCCAGATGCATGCTCCCCCTTGTGCATCTGGCTAACATGGGTCCTGGGGAATTGAGCCTCGAACCGGGGCCCTTAGGCTTCACAGGCAAGTACTTAACTGCTAAGGCACCTCTCCAGCCCCATTTTATTTTTTTTATTTATTTTTAATTTTTTTTATTTTTTTTGGGTTTTCGAGGTAGGGTCTCACTGTAGCCCAGGTTGACCTGGAATTCACTATGGAGTCTCAGGGTGGCCTCAAACTCACAATCCTCCCACCTTTGCCTCCCGAGTGCTGGGATTAAAGGCGTGCGCCACCACACCTGGCAACCATTTTATTTTTTTATTTGAGAGAGAGAGGGAGAGGGAGAGGGAGAGGGAGAGGGAGAGGGAGAGGGAGAGGGAGGGAGGGAGTGTTGGAGAGGGAGGGAGGGCACACCAGGGCCTTCAGCTGCTGCAAATGAATTCCAGACACGTACACCCCCATTGTGTACTTTACTATGTGTCTGGCTTACATGGAACCTGAAGATTTGAACATGAGCTCTTAGGCTTTGCAGCAAGTGCCTTAACAACTAAGCCATCTTTCCAGCCCTCTTGAAAACATTTTTGTCTGTTTATATTGTGCTACCACACCTAGCTTAAATATTTTGTTTTGATTTTAAAATATTTGACACAAAAATTATGTACATTTGGGCTGTCTAATGTGATGATTTATGTGAATATGGTATAGTGAATAACAAGTTATACAACAGTCAGCACCCATAGCCACCAACTGTGTTTGGGAGTTGCATGGACATGCTCTTAATTTCATATTAATATAGCACTGCAATTTTAGTCATGATGCTGCACCTTACAGCTTTAGCACTTATTCACCTGGCTTAACTCAAGCTCTGAACACACTGACCAGCATTTTGTTTCCTACTTCATCAGCCCCTGAAAACCACACTGGATACTATGAGCCCAGTCTGACCTGGAATTCACTATGTAGTCTCAGGATGGCCTCAAACTCATGGTGATCCTCCTACCTCTGCCTCCCAAGTGCTGGGATTAAAGGTGTGTGCCACCATGCCTGGCCAAGTTCAGCTTTTTTAGATTTCACAGGTAACTAATTTTATACAGTGTTTATCTTTCTCATGTTATTTCACTTAACATGTTTTCTAGGCTTTTTCCACATTGTCAAAAATGATAAGATTTCCTTCTTTATTATTTATTTACTTATTTATATTTATTTATTTTCAAGCAGAGAAACACACACACACACATACGAAGAGACAATGGGCAGAGAGAGGAAGAGACAATGTGCACACCAGGGCATAGTGTCATTATAAATGAACTCCAGATGTATGTGCCACTTTGTGCATCCATCGTTATGTGAGTGCTGGGGAACTGAACCTGGATCGTTAGGCTTGTAGGCAAGCACCTTAATGGCTAAGCCACCTCCCCAGCCCAGATTTCCTTCTTCTTCTTTTTTTAATGTACTTTTATTATTTATTTATTTGTCAGAGAGAGAGAGAGAGAGAGAGAGAGAGAGAGAGAGAGAGAGAGAGGGAGGGAGGGAGGGAGGGAGGGAGACGCGCAGATAAAGAGAGACTGGGCACGCCAAGGCCTCTAGCCACTGCAAATGAACTCCATTGTGCATCTGGCTTACCTGAGTTTTGGGGAATTGAACCGTGGTCCTTAGGCTTCACAGGCAAACGCCTTAACTGCCAAGCCATTTCCCCAGCCCAGTTTCCTGTTTTTAAAAAACTGAAAAATAGTCCAATGTGTGCATGCATGTACGTGTACACACACACACACACACACACACACACACACACACACACACACACGGAGACAGAGACATGCGAGTGCACGCTCACAATGTTTTCCTTCTTCACTCACCCAGAAATTGATACTCTTTATCCTCTGGAATATATTCTTTTTTTTTCTTTTTTCTTTTTTCCCTGAGGTAGGGTCTCACTCAGGCCCAGGCTGACCTGGAATTTACTATGTAGCCTCAGGGTGGCCTTGAACTCACAGCGATCCTCCTACCTCTGCCGAGAGCTGGGATTAAAGGAGTGTGCCACCATGCCCGGCCCTGAAATATACTCTTAAGAGAACACTAACTTCTACCAACCCAAAAGCTAAGAACGTCAACAGATAGCAGCTAAATCCTATAGCTGAAATACCCTGCCCCTGATTTTGTTGTAACCTGTTTATCCGATGTAATTACCTATGTGTTTGGTAAATGCCTTAGTTTATGCCTTTTTTGAAGCAGGCTCTCAGTGTAGCCCAGGCTGGCCTTGAACTCATGGTGATCCTCTTATCTCAGCCTCTCAAGTGTTAGGTTTAAAGGTATAAGCCACCAGCTGGTTTATGACTTTCTTTTGTTCTATATTACAAAAGTTCATATGATATATATGCAATGGAATTCTATTCAGCAGTATGGAAAATGAAATGACTCAAACTCAGACAGCCCAAAACCACTTGCTCTCTGGTATGTGGGTAGGCATCAGCTTGTAATATATATAAGTGTGTACGTATGGGGGGGGAAATGTGCATAAAACCTATAAACATAGAATTATAATCAAAAAAGTTGCAAAGAGATGAGCAGGGATAGGGATGAGAGAGGGCAAAAGGGGATGAGAGAGGGCAAAAGCACACATGTGACATGTAAACAGAAGGTGGAAGGATACTAGGGAGGGAAAGGGACTTTTAGGGGAGGGAATTGGGCATAGGATTGGGGGGGATGAGAATTAACCAAAAAAAAAAAAAATGAAAATACCAGAAGAAATGATACTAAACCTTTATATGCTATAACCTAAAAAAGCTGATGTAACTGCTTCTATATTGGAACACAGTATCTGTGGCAACTGTTTCCAGGCCATGGTCACTCACCTACAGCTGAGAACAAATTATCCTTTATTGTCTTTGAGGTGAGAGCTAAGTTTCATGTCGAAAATCTTAAAAACCTTGTATGCATAAAAAGTCAACTGAAAAATGATTGTTAAACTAATATTCTTTAGCTCTCTGCAAAACACTACCACAATTACCACCACCGAAGCCCACAGTATTTCCATTTACAGTGTATCACATTTTCTCTTTAAAAACATTTTTATTTATTTGTGAGAAGAGATAGATGGTGGGCAGAGCAGTATGGGTATGCCTGGGCCTCTTGCACATGAAGCTCTGCACACGAAGGTGCTCCTATATAGTCTGGCTGACCAGTGACTGCCCCCACCTATTCCCTGGTACCCTAGAGGAAGGGCAGGTACTGATGCTGAGGAGGGGCTATGGCAGGGC
Organism: Jaculus jaculus; assembly: GCF_020740685.1. Lineage (NCBI taxonomy): Eukaryota > Metazoa > Chordata > Mammalia > Rodentia > Dipodidae > Jaculus > Jaculus jaculus. The sequence goes on along the minus strand of NC_059103.1, from coordinate 58,757,311 downwards.
CTCCAAATTTAACCTCATTAGAGTTAAACTGGCTCAAGTCACACATTTGGTGCAAAGATCTTCCACTGTGTGACTTCCCAGCAGCTGCAGGATACTTAGCATTCTTGGGCACACCCACTGATGTCCTGCTCACTCAGCCCTCGGTCAACCACAGTGAACCTCTGCATCTCCCAAAGCACCTTCTCAAGAACCACTGGGTTAAGTCCTCCTGCTGCAACTTTCACTGTTGCAGAGTTCCATGCAGAGGGGGAGCTCAAGGCAAATAGCAGAAGTTGGAAAGGGACTGCTGACCACCAGACCCACTCACAGCACAGGAACTCAGGAGCAGATAGCACCAACATACCATTCAACACAAAGCAGAAGGCTCAAGCTCCCTTGAGATTGCAGAACCAGGGAAGAGAATGGGTAAGGATTCAGTGAAAAAGTAAATCAAATTCTACATATCCAAATATACTTTGAAATTCAAAACTGGAATTCATCAAAAAGAGCCTGAATGAGTAAATGATGGTTGGCATTTTCCAACTGTGAGACAGCTGCCTATCATGCCTGGCAAATGGTAAGCCACAGTAAATACAGGTTTAGTAGGTGAATATTCTGTAAAGATTACTATGTGAAATATTCAGTGTCTGGATGCCTATAGGCTTGCACTTGATTTACCTGAGAAAGTCATCTCAGTTCTCTAGTGAGCTGTCTTCTTTTCTAAAGAATTTAGTTCTCAGATTCATGTAGTTGGCTATTTATATGCTATGTTCAAAGACAAGGAAGAAATTTTCTCAGAAGCTGGATATGAGTAATCCTTTCAGGTCCAGAAAGGCAGGTCTGTCCGGCACAGGAGGCCAGTGGACTGGTGATGTGCTGTTCGATGCACAATGACATGAACATAGTAATCCTATCTGTAATCTGGTGCTATGTAGCCAAAATTGATATATAAATTGCGATGGGCATTCAGCACTGTTTTTGCAAACACACCACGTATTCACTTGGTTCTGTAAATGCCCAATTTGTGGCTAAAAGCAGAATAAAGCCTGGCATCTCTGCCTTCATTTTGCATCTGTCTCTTTTATCAGTGGCAGTGGGAGACAGCTCTATGCTGCCGCCTGCAGCAGCCTGAGTTTTCTGAGTTCTTTTTAGAGATGACGCCCTAGGTGAAGCATTTCTTCTTATTTTTGAGACAGGGTCTCATATAGCGCAGACTGACCTTGAGTTCTCTAGGTAAGTAAAACCGACCCTCAACTTCTGATCCTTCTGCCTGTACCTTCTAGTGTAATCACAGGCATGTATGACTGCCCCTGGTAAAGTTGGGATTTTTGTCTAAATCACAGAAAAGAATTTCATTTGGTATGAGACAGAATTGGAGTTAAGAAAAAGGTTTTAAAACACAGATTTAAGCAAAGGTTTTAAGGGTAGGAGAGAGGTGTTTAGGAAAAGGATAATACACACTCAATTATGGGCATGGTCTTTTCAAGACAATCTTTTGCTTTTTTAAAACTTTTATTTCTGTATGTCTGTGTGTATGTGGGTATAAGGGTGTGCCAGGGCTTCTTGACCACTGCAAATTCCAGATGCATGTACTACTTTTGGCATCTGGCTTTATGCAAATACTGGGGAACTGAACCTGGACCAGTAAGCTTTACATACAAGTGCTTTAATTGTAGAACCATTTCTCCAGCATCTCAAGAAAACCTTGATGGGGGATGGCTCAGTGGTTAAGAGCATTGCTACACAAGCATGAGGTCATGAGAAAGAATGACATTCGATTTCCCATCACTCACCTAAACACCTGGGCATGGTCAAGGACATCTGTAACTTTAGTTCTGTGAGGGGCAGAGATGGAAAAATTCATGGAGCCGGGCGTGGTAGCACACGCCTTTAATCCTAGTGCTTGGGAGGCAGAAGTAGGAGGATCACCGTGAGTTTGATGCCACACTTAGACTACATAGTAAATTCCAGGTCATCCTGAACTAGAGAGAGACCATACCTCGAAAAATCTAAAGAAAGAAAAAACTGGCAGCCTGAATAGGTGCCATGGTCATGGCTACCTTAGGATTCGGTTCCTTGTTTCCTGTTCCCAGCTATGGCTTAAGCTAAGCACAAGTCATTCAGCATACCTTAGTGGCATCTGCATGGTCTTTACAAGTTTGAGGAATGCAAGAGCTTTGAGGTCACAGTGACTTCCAGTAAGATTTCAAAAGGAAGCCTACAAAGCAAGCTACAGGGCTGCCAGAGTGGCAGGGCTGGTGCAAATTCTCCAGAGAATTTTTGGAGGCGCTATGGGAATGAAGCTGTAGCAGGGACCCCAGGAAGGTAGACACAAGCAGCATGGAATGAGGCTGGAAAAGCTATAGGTCCTACTGGGTGGCCATTAAGAATAGCCATGTGACCTACAACCAACAAAACAGGGGTGGGATTACCCAGTATCGTATGGACCCACCCACCATGAGAGTGGATGGGTTTTGGTCTTGCTGCAGGGAGGTGACTCCTTTTCTGTTTTCCCTTCTCCCTCCTTCTGTAAATAGGAATGTTTAACCCGTGTTATGTCCCAACACTGTCTGAGGCATGTATAACTTTTTTTTTTTGTTTTTAAAGATTTATTTTTATTTATTAGAGACAGAAAGAGAGGGAGAGAGAGAGAGAGACAGAGAGTGAGAATGAGCATGTGAGGGCTTCCAGCCACTGCAAATCACCTTGTGGTGGTTTGAATAGAATAGGTGGCCCCCAATACATTTAGTTGTTTCTTTGTAGTTTACATTTGTAGCCACCTGCTGGAGGCAATGTCACTGGGTGGATCTTAAGATGTGGTGATGGGTTTCAGATTTCAATCTAAAGATATGCAAAGTGTGCCTAGCTGGAGTTCCTGAAGTGTGATGTGGCTTTTGACCTTTAGGCTTGTGCTTCTCTCTCTCTCTGCTTGGGCCTGTGAAGGCAGGCCAGCTTCTTCTGCCATTATGGAACTTCCCCTAGATCTGTAAGCTTCAATAAATCCCTTCCTCCATAACTCTGCCTGGTCTGGAAGTTTATCTCAGCAAACCTGAAGCTGTCTGCTACACACCTCCAGATGCATGCGCCACCATGTGCATCGGGTTTACATGGGATTTGGAGATTCGAACCTGAATCCTTAGGCTTTGCAGGCATGTGCCTTAACTGCTAAGCCATCTCTCCAGCCTGAAAACTTGTTTTTTGACTTCACACTCATAACAGAAAGAGGACTTCTGGGAAAGATGGTGGCGTAGGTACCGTGCCAAAGCAGCCTAGGGGGGAAAAAGACCAAAAAAAAACCCAGCAAAAAACACAGTTTACTAAAAAGTGAGTGTATAGGAAATTGAAATGGCAGTGGAGAAGTAGAAGAGATCCAGAGCATCCAGAGCCCAAAGAGGCTGGCAAAAGCGGCCCCGGGAGGTCCGCTACCGTGGCCACTGCGGCGCACCATAAAGCCACCTGGGTTGGCCTGAGCCGCAAGAAAAACCAGGTGAGGTGAGTTCCCACTCACACCGGAGCTCTCCACAAACTCTTAAAACCGTGAAGGAAGAGTGGCATTCAACAACTGAGAAGCAGATCACAAGGTAGAAAAACACGTGGAACAGCGAGAGAACTAGAGCAGCATTGGCTCCCTTCCCTCCTCCACTCCCTGTGCCCAGCTCCAGTGAACAGAGCAGTGGTCCCAGGACCTGGCCACACCAAGTTGAGCCGACAGTGGGACCTAAGCTGGAGCAGAGTACGGCAGCAACATCAGTGGCACCGGCACTGGCAACAGCGGCCCCAGAAGCAGCAGATTCAGCAGTGGCAGCTTCAGAGGCAGAGGTGGCAGATCCAGCAGTGGCAGCTTCAGCGGTAGCAGCAATGGTAGCTTCAGAGGCAGCAGTGGCGGATCCAGCAGTAGCAGCTACAGCAGCAACAGCAGCGGCGAAGGATCCAGCAGCAGCAGCAGCTTCAGCAGCAGCAGCAGCGGTTCCAGCACCAGGGGTGCCAATCTGCAGGGCCACAGTTGCCAAGCTCTGTTTGCCCCGCAGGAAAAGCCAGTGCACAGCTCCAGAAATCAGAACAGTAGCCCAACAACCCAGCCAGAAACTTGAATGAGACCAAAATCATTCAAAAGGTAACTGGGATTGCACCAGGGAAGGGTCTCACTTGGTCACAAGCTGACTTGGATCCCTCAACAGACCAGAAATTGATAGAGGATCTGGTTGTTATATTACCTACTGTTACATAAATTCTCGGTGCTGCTTTTGATTGAATGTGTACAGTGTTCAGGTAAATTTTAGAATTTACCTATATTTTATTCCACTCAGCCTACTTGAATACTCCCATAGCAGGCAAACTCAACCCCTAGGAAAACCTTTGTAGATACTCTGAGAGCCTTAAGATCCACACCTAACACCTTAAGCTCCTACCCTGAAAATATATAACATGAAATCAATTGATACAGCTAAGAATACCCAGCTAGCTAGAAAATCCAAGCATTAACTTAATCCAAGATGCAAAAATATATACATTATAACACAAGAAACACTAAAAAGCAAGACGATATAACTAAAAGTATTAATGCATCAGAACTGACCTCCAGTGAGAACGAGTTAGAGGAAATGCCTGAGAAAGATTTCAAAAGAATGATTGTAAATATGTTCAAAGAAATCAGAGAACAAATCAAAGGAGTCAAAGAGGAACTCAAAGAGGAAATCAAAGGAATCAAAGAAGACACAGGACAGCAATTTCATGAAATAAAGAAGGCAATACATGACATAAATAAGGAATTAGGAAAAAAAAAGAAAAACCAGTCAGAATTACTAGCAATGAAGAACACAGTTAATGAAATTAAAAACTCTGTAGAAAATCATACCAGTAGATGGATGAAGGAGAGGACAGAATATCTAAGCTAGAAGACCAGGTGGCAGATCTAATACAGTCCAACAAAGAGAAGGACAAACTTATAGAAACATATGAGTGGGAATTTCAAGATATTCAGGACATTATGAAAAGAACAAATATAAGAATTCAGGGCATAGCAGAAGGAGAAGAATTCCACTCTAAAAGCATAGTAGGCATCTTCAACAAAATCATAGAAGAAAACTTCCCCCAAATTGTTAAAGAGGTGCCAATGCAGATACATGAAGCCTTTAGAACCCCAGCCAGACAAAACATGGAAAGAACCTCTGCTCGCCATATTATAATCAAAGTACCAAACACACAAACCAAAGAAAAAATATTGAAAGCAGTTAGAGAGAAAAATCAAGTTACCTACAAGGCAAGCCCATCAGGATTACAGCAGATTATTCAACACAAACATTAAAAGCCAGAAGGGCTTGGGGTGATATATTCCAAGTTCTGAATGATAACAACTGTCAACCAAGGTTACTTTATCCTGCAGAGCTATCCATTCAAATAGATGGAGAAATAAGGGCATTCCATGACAAAAGCAGGTTAAAGGAATACCTGAAGACAAAACCAGCTCTACAGAAAATACTTGAAAGGATCCTCCATGCTGAAGAAAGGGAAAAGCACACATATAAGGAACCTGGAAAAAACAAGCAATACTCAAATACTAGTGAACACAAGAGAGCAAAGATAGAAACAAAACTACAAAAAAAAAAAAATGACAAACATATATACACCTTTCAATAATATCTCTTAGTATCAACGGCCTCAATGACCCAACCAAAAGACATAGGTTTGTGGACTGGGTTAAAAAGCAGGATCCTACAATTTGTTGTCTCCAAGAAATTCACCTTTCTACAAAGGATAGACATTATCTCATGGTGAAAGGTTGGAAAACGATGTTTCAAGCAAATGGGCCTAGAAAACAAGCAGGGGTTGCTATCCTAATATCTGACAAGGTAGACTTCAGATCAACGTTAGTCAAGAAAGATAAGGAAGGTCACTTTATATTGATTAACGGCACACTCCAACAGGAGGACATTACATTCCTAAACATATATGTACCTAACATGGGGGCTCCCAAATTCATCAAACAAACACTATTAGAACTAAGGTCACAGATAACACCAAACACAGTGGTGGTGGGTGACTTTAACACCCCACTCTCATCAATTGACAGATCATCCTGGGAAAAAAAAACGAACAGAGAGGCATCTGGACTAAATGAGGTCATAGAAGGAATGGACCTAACAGATATATACAGGACATTTCATCCACAGGCTGTATATTATACATTCTTTTCAGCAGCACATGGGACATTCTCCAAAATAGACCATATATTAGGACACACAGCAAATCTTAACAAATTCAGGAAAACTGAAATAATTCCTTGCATTCTATCTGACCACAATGGAATTAAACTACAAATCAATAGCAAGAAAGGCTATAGAGTATACACAAAATCATGGAAACTAAACAATACCCTACTAAATGATGAATGGGTCAATGACGAAATCAAGAAGGAAATCAAAAACTTCATAGAGTCAAATGATAATGAGAACACAACATACCAAAATCTCTGGGACACAATGAAGGCAGTCCTAAGAAGTAAATTAATAGCTTTCAGTGCCTATATTAAGAAATTAGAAAGGTTACAAGTAAACGGCCTAATGCTTCACCTTAATGCCTTGGGAAAAGAAGAACAAAGCAAACCAAAAATCAGTAGATGGGAAGAAATAATAAAGATTAGGGCAGAAATTAATGAAATAGAAATAAAAAAAAATCCAAAAAATTAATGAAACAAAGAGTTGGTTCTTTGAAAGGTTAAAGAAGATTGATAAACCCTTAGCAATCTGACCAAAAGAAAGAGAGAAGAGACACAAATTAATAAAATTGTAGACGAAAAAGGTAACATCACAACGGAGTTCAGAGAAATTCAAAAAATCATAGGGACATACTATAAAAGCGTATACTCCACAAAACATGAAAATCTGAACGAAATGGATGATTTCCTTGATGTATATGACCTACGTAAATTAAATCAAGATGAGGTTAATCAATTAAATAGACCTATAAGAAGCATGGAGATCTGAACAGTTATCAATAATCTCCCAACTAAAAAAAGTCCAGGCCCAGATGGATTCACTGCTGAATTTTACCAGACCTTCAAGGAAGAGCTAACACCATTGCTTCTTAAGCTTTTCATAACAGAAAGAGCCTGCCTGAGTCTCATAGGAGATTTTAGATATAGACTTTAATTTTAATTTATTTATTTTAGAGCAAGAGGGAGAGAGTTGGAGACAGAGAGAGAGAGAAAATGTGGTGCCAGTGCAACCAGCCACTGCAATCAAATTCCAGTTGCATGCACCACCTTGTGCACCTGCCTTACATAGGCTCTTAGGAATCAAACCTGGGTCCTTTGCTCTATATTAAGCACCTTAATGGCTAAGCCGTTTCTCTAGCCCTAAATACAGATTTAATTTTTTTTCTATTTATCAATTTTGAGAGAGAAAAGAAAGAGGAAAAAGGCAGATCGAGAGAGAGAATGGGTGCACCAGGGCATCTAGCCACTGCAAACAAACTCCCGATGCATGCCCCCCTCCCCCCAATGCATCTGGCTTACATGGGTACTGGGGAATCAAACCTGGATCCTTAAACTTCACAGGCAAATGCCTTAACTGCTAAGCCATCTCTCCAGCCTCAGATATAGACTTTTGAGTGATGCTTGAACAAGTTAAGAGTATAGGATTATTGGGGATAGAGTTATATCTTTCATTGTGAGACAGACGTGATTCTTAAGGTCAGGGATGAAATGCTATTGTTTGAATATGGTTAAATGTATCCCCCATCCAGTTTACGCACAGGAAGATTGGTTTCCATTGTTGTAATGTTAAAAGACAGAAGGTCCTTAGAACTACCCTCAATAATTCTCAGAGGATGCTGGTAGTTCTTGTAGGGGGTTGTTTTCAAGAGCAACAGCCCTTCTCTGTCCTGTGATCTTTGCCTCTTTTGTGTGCTTCTGCAATGATGTGAACCCTCATCAGGGCCAGATCCAAATCCATGGTGTCTGGACTATTAGAGTTTTAAGAAGTGTGGACTAAATTAACCCTTTTGTCTTTATACATTACCAAGCCTCAGGTATTTTGTTGCAGTAGTAGAAAACAGACTAATACATATCTTTAAAAAATTCTTTCTAATCAGGCGTGGTGGAGCATGCCTTTAATCCCAGCTCTTGGGAGGCTGAGGTAGGAGGATCACTGTGAGTTTGAGGCCATCCTGAGACTACATAGTGAATTTAACGTAAGCCTGAGCTAGTGCAAGACCCTACCTTGAAAAAAATACAAGAAACCCACAAAAAACGTTTCTGCATCAAATTCTGTTATAAAGAATATAAACATATTTTCCCACATTTAAAAAGAGAAGTAAGTTTATCATTTACTGGAACTCAACTATCAGAAATAATCTGGCTACATAAAGTACAGATCTAAACCATAGAATTATAACAATCTACTTACTAATACTGATATAACTCACAAGTAGTACTTTTGAATACACTGTATTATGGAAATCAACAAAGTTCCTAATCACCTACAGACAAAATAATATCGATTTTCAGGGCTGGAGAGATGGCTTAGCGGTTAAGCGCTTGCCTGTGAAGCTTAAGGACCCCGGTTTGAGGCTCGGTTCCCCAGGTCCCACGTTAGCCAGATGCACAAGGGGGCGCATGCGTCTGGAGTTCGTTTGCAAAGGCTGGAAGCCCTGGCGCCCATTCTCTCTCTCTCCCTCTATCTGTCTTTCTCTCTGTGTCTGTCGCTCTCAAATAAATAAATAAAAAATGAACAGAAATATTTAAAAAAAATATATTGATTTTCATAATTGTGTTGTTATTGTTATTTTGTCACAGGGTCTTGCTTTGTAGCCCCTGTTGGCTGTGAACTCACTATACATCCCCTGCAAGCTGTGGACTCACTGGATCTCCCAAGTGTTAGGATTATAGGTGTGTCCATTATGTTCAGCCACCACCAGAGTCTACAGACATAAGAATCAGGATTTTCCAATTGTTTGAAAGCTAATGTATGCATTTTATATAAACAGACTAGAAGGGATGAGATATGAAGGCAGAACCACTCTGTCTTACCTGAATGTTGTCAAACTTGAGGCCTGGCATGGTGAGGTTCTCCTTGTCTATGAACACAGTGCTGTATTGCTGGGTTGCCACTGACATCAGGGCATCTTTGGTCCCCTGGCTGGGAAGCCACGCATCATTCCTTCGGTCCATCTCACTCATGCTCAGGGCTGTGGCAAAGGGGTCATCACTCCCTGCAAACACGGCCTGTATCTGGGAAAATGGCTTTGGAGACTCAGGGATTTCCAGAGAGCTTGTGGAAATACCTGATTCTGATCTTTCCATCCCTGCAGAGTAAGATGGGCTGGTAGAATCAGGGGACTTTTCTCCCACAGGAGCAGTGTGTGCTGACAACTTTTCAGGACCTGAAGAGCCTGCATTGGGATTACTGACAGAAATAAAAGTGGAGGTGGTGAAGGAATCAAAGAAGTCAGAGGCCAAGGAATTAGTGTTCATTGTATCTCCAAAAAATTTACTCAGGCTGGGACTGGGCTGGACTGTCTGTGGAGGGGTCTTAGCTGATGATTCACTTGCACTGCTAAAACTAGGAGACTTCACCATTTGGGACTCGAACCCATCCTGCAGAAACAAGTGTGGCTGGGAAGGAGCTGAGTTTGCCTGGCTGAATATGGTGCATACAGGTAAGGGCTCATCTTTGGAAGAAGACTGACTGGAGGACACTTCTGACACCTGCTCTTCTGGGTGAACTTTGTCATCATGGGGTACCAAGTCCTCTGCACCAGCATTCTCCAGTGCGGGAATGTTGGTCACATCGTCTTGTGTTGAGTCTTCTTTCAAAGATGCTCTGCTACCAGAGGTCATGCTGTTGGAAACATCTTTGGGAGCCTCATCTCCATCGTTTTCACTGTTGTGACTCAGAATGTGCAATTCTTCTCTACCTGTTGCATTAGCCAGTCTGTGAATAGTGTCACTTTCTGCGGGCTCCACAACATCCTGCAAACAACCAAGGTCACCTACGTCATCTTCGCTGTTATTAGGAGAGTCAGAAATGAGGACACTCTCCATCATGTGCTCATTAAGCTTATCTATGAAGTTATTAGAGTCTTCTGATATGGTCTCATTTTCTTCAGAGCCAAACTCATCGCCGCCAAGATCAATTGTTTCCTCATGGTACAAAAGTTGGTCCTGCTCTTCCTGAGACACCTGTTCAGGGATGCTTTCAGATCCTGCCTGAGCTGCAAGGGTCTCCTCACCTGTGCCCACATCACTATTTTCAGCATTCTCCATACTTCCTAAAACCAAATGATCATAATATTGTATCAGCTACTTGCTTTTATTTTATTTTTTCGAGACAGGGTCTCACTACATAACCCCACCTGTCCTTTTTTTTTTCTCTCTTTCGTTTCTTTTTGGGTTTTCAAGATAGGGTCTCACTCTAGCTTAGGCTGACCTGGAATTCACTACGTAGTCTCACAGTAGCCTTGAACTTCCCATCATAGGCTCTGCAGTTCGGAGATTATAGGTGTGTACCATCACACTTACCTAAGCTGTTTTTTCAAATGGACAATACAGTTATTAGTTATATATTCAAATGGTCCAAAAACTTAAGTTTTCTCTACCCTTTCATCTACTTGTTTTCAATTGTGGTAAAATACACATAAAATTTCCCACTGACCTTTTTTTTTCTTCTAGGCAGGGTCTTACTCTAGCCCAGGCTGACCTGGAACTCACTCTTTAACCCCAGGATATACTTCAGTCTCCTGAGTGTTGGGACCAAGAAGTAGTGTACCACCATGCCCAGCTTCAACCAACCAGGATTTTTTTCCTTTTTTTTTTTCTTTCTTTCTTTCTTTCTTTTTTTTTTTTTTTTTTTTTTTTTTTTGGTTTTTCGAGGTAGAGTTTCACTTTGGTCCAGGCTGACCTGGAATTAACTATGCAGTCTCAGGGTGGCCTGGAACTCACAGTGATCTTCCTACCTCTGCCTCCCGAGTGCTGGGATTAAAGGTGTGTGCCACCACGCGTGGCTTTTTTTTTCCTTTTTTTGAGTTAGGGTCTTGCTCTAGCATAGGATGCCCTGGAATTCACTATGTAGTCTTAGGGTAGCCTCAAACTCACAGCAATCCTCTTACCTCTGCCTCCTATGTACTGAGATTTAAGGCATGCACTACCACACCTGTCTCTCACCACCCATTTTTAAGTGTGCACATAATTCAGTATTGCTAAGTATAATCACAAAGCTACCCAACCAGCCTTTGGAATTCTTGTCATCTTGTAAAACTAAAATTCTGTACTCAGTAAATAACTTCCTTAGTACTCATCCTCAGGCAACCACTGTCCTATATCCCATTTCTTTGGATTTGTTACGGACCTCATGTAAGCAGAATTATAAAGTACATTGTTTTGTCACACATTTTACTTGGCATATGTCCTCATGGTTACATGTATCAAGTGTCAGAATTTCCTTCCTTTTTACAGGTGATATCCCACTGCATCTATGAAACAATTTATTCATTAATGGACACTTGGGTTTCTTCCACTTTTTAGCAATTGTGAAGACTGCTTACAAGGATATGTGCCTACATCTTTAGAGACTGTGATTTCAGTTCTCTAGGTGTTATTCTGGAAGTGGAATTACTAAGTCATATGGTGTTTTTATTTACCAAGGAAATGACAATTATTTCACAGCAGAACTATTTTACACCCTTACCTACCAACAGTGTACATTCCTTCAGACCACACCACATCCTGGCCAAAAAGCGTGACGGGTTTGTTAAAAATGTCAGGGTCTCATGGCCTGGAGAGATGGATTAGTGGTTAATGCACTTGCCTGCAAAGCCAAAGCACCCAGGTTTGATACCCCAGGACCCACGTTAGCCAGATGCACAAAGTGGTACATGGATCTGGTGTTTGTTTGCAGGGGCTGTAGGCCTTGGCATGCCCACTCTCTCTGTCTGGTCCCCCCCTCTTAAAAGAAAAAGTTAGGGTCTCAAAGCCCATGCTGGCCTTGAACTCAATAAGTAGATCATTTTAATTTGTCTCCAACCCTCAAAGTGTTGGGTTTGCATACAAACACCACTTTTCTTTCTTTCTTTTTCTAAGTAGGGTCTTGCTCTAGCCCAGGCTGGACTGGAATTTGCTATATATTCTCAGGGTGGCCTCGAACTTATGACGGTCCTCCTACTTCTGCTACCAGAGTGCGGAGATTAAAGGTGTGCACCACCACTCTCAGCCCGAATACCACTTTTTGTCGGAAATACTCCTTATTTTTGTTAAATGAGGACCTTCCTATTTATTTGGCCCTGAGTGTCCGAAAATCCACAATCCTCCTGCCTTAGCTTCCTGAATGCTGTTTACAGGCATGTGTCACCTTGTACAAAGTCAACACTAATCTACCACTCACTGGCAGCGTCTCTTCCTGAAATCCCCCGAAGCATCCAATATCTCCAGCAATCTGTCACCTTCTCTGTTCATCTTGTTATTTAACTCTGGGCAAATGCGGCCCAAGTTACACAGAAAACGAAAACGTGTTCGTTGACAACTGGACCACACTTACCAGTACCTACAGTGTGCCTGGCGCCCAAGAGACAAGTGTACCTGACCCTCAGTACGCTGCCAGGGAGGTTGAGGCTTGGAGAGAAGTATGCAGCGTGTCCACACCCACAGCTAACAGGGGGCAGGGCCGGGACCCCGGCGGCCCTCGGTCGGCTCGCCTCCCACCCCGCGAGCCCGACCCCACACCTGCACGGGGACACGCTACGGGACAACGCCCGACCCCGCCTGGCTACCCGGGCCCAGATCCTCACCTGCCACCCTCCCCGGACGCTTGGGGTGGGGGGATGGGCTCAGCGCTGCTCTGACGAGGGCGGGGAGACGACCGAAGACCGGAAGAAGGCGAAGAGCCCTGCCTCCGCACGCTTGTGCGCCTGCGTGCGCTGGCTCGCAGCGCGCCCACTTCCGCGCATGCTCAGTGCGATGCAGCCGGCTCGGGACCCAAGACCGGAAGTGCGGCCACTTCCAGTTTGTCTACAGTGGGCGGGGCGGGAGGACAGGTCTTGGTCTGACATGATTATGGGCGATCCTTGGGGAAAGGGCAAGTGCAGTTTAGGAATGGTGGTTGCTAGGAATTTGTCCTTGTTTTCTACGTTCCCCTCCCCACCATGCTTTTGTGGTACTGTGTAGCAGTGGAGGTGAAGATGGTACTAATAATGGTGGGGCATGGCTTTAATTGAAGAGTATGAAGATTCTGCTATCACTCAGCTCTGCTTGCTGATCTTGTTGGCTGAGTCAGGTCTTCTGCTTTTTTGATTTCTAAAGTCTCAGCAAAAGCTGTAGGGTCTAATGTCTGGGACTCTGCTTCTTTAGTTTCTGGTGTTTGCAAGTCTTGGGCCGTTTATTCAACCAAGGTTCTTGGTCAGCTATATATCCTTAATGGGCACTGTGTTAGTCAGAAAAAAAACAGCTCTAGCTGATTTCTTTTGTAAAGTGTCATGACTATCTTTTTACTTTAAAAAAAAATTGTTTGCGCGCGCGCGCGCGCGAGAGAGAGAGAGAGAGAGAGAGAGAGAGACAGACAGACAGACAGACATAGAAAGATTGATAGAGAATGGGCGCACCATGGCCTATTGCCACTACAAACGAACTCAAGATGCGTGCGCCACCTTGTGCATCTGGCTTATGTGGGTCCTGGGGAATTGAACCTGGGTGCTTAGGCTTTGCAGGCACTCACTTTAACCACTACGCCATCTCTTCAGCCCTACTTTTAAACTTTTTATTAGCAATTTTCATGCAGGTGTATAATATGTTTTGATCATAATTCCCTCCCACTTTTGTCCTTCCTCCCCCTTATGAACTCCTTCTTTCCAACTAGTCCCTCTTGCATTTTGATGTCTTTTAAAAATTATTTATTTAGCCGGGCGTGGTGGCGCACGCCTTTAATCCCAGTACTCGGGAGGCAGAGGTAGGAGGATTGCCATGAGTTCGAGGCCACCCTGAGACTCCATAGTGAATTCCAGGTCAGCCTGGGCTATAGTGAGACCCTACCTCGAAAAATCAAAAAAAAAAAATTATTTATTTATTTGACAGAGAAAGAGGGAGAGAAAGAGAGAATAGGCGCGCCAGGGCCTCCAGCCACTGCAAACGAACTTCAGACACATGTGCCACCTTGTGCATCTGGCTAATGTGGGTCCTGGGGAAATGAATCTGGGTCCTTTGGCTTTGCAGACCTTAACCGCTAAGCCATCTCACCAGGCCCTTTATGTCTTTTCCCCCCATTTGTCACACATATTGATGGCCCCAACGATCTGTTTCTGTTATGAAGCTCAGATATGCGGACACGGAAAAAGAGTTACAGAGTTGAGGACTGTGGGCCCATAAGCTCTGGTGGATTCAGGCCAGTGAATTCCACACAGTACTATTCTATCACCAATGATTACTGCCTACTCAAGGGAAAGAAAGCCTATAGTCCTCGGAGCTCTGGACCTGTGGCATGTGACTCTATCCACAGAGAAGTTTGGTCCAGTGTTGCTGTCAGTGAGGCTTCTGTGCATGACCAGCTCCTGGGCTAAGGCATCTTGCCATGCAGGTCTGGGAGCCAAGGCGTGTGCACTAAAGAATTGGGCTGGAGAGATAGCTTAGTGGTTAAGGCTTGCAAAGCCAAAGGACCCAGGTTTGATTCCCTAGTACTCACATAAAGCCAAATGCACAAGGTGGCACATGCATCTGGAGTTTGTTTGCAGTGGCTGGAGGCCCTGGTGTACCCATTCTCCTCCCTCCCACTCCTTGTGCATCTCTCTGTCTCTCTCTCTCTCTGTCTCTCTCAAATAAATAAATGAAATATTAAAAAACAAAACAAAAGGAGGTCTCATTTTGGGCATCCCAAGCAACCTGGGGGACCCTGGTGGAGCACACATATCCCGTCATTAATCACCACCATGACTGCGCAGGGTGCCTCATCTGTAAGATGGCAATTTAAGAATCTGAGTATGGATTGGGGTGAAGGTCCTGGAAGTGTGTCTCAGCAATTGACACTAACCGTCTGGTCGTATAGTACTGATGGAAAAATGGCTCATTGGTTTAAAGGTGCTTCCTTGCAAAGCCCATTAGCTGGAGTTCCAGGTGGGCACTGAGGTCGATTCTCAGTACCCAGCAGAACCAGGTGTACAGAGTGGCACAGGCATATGCAGTTCGTTTGAACTGGCAAGAGGCCCTGGTGTGCCCATCCCCTCTTCTCTCTTGTTGCTTGCAAATAACTACAATATTTTTAAAGTACAGTAGTGTCCTAGCTCTAGTACCAGCTATTCTTTTCAGTGTGAGGTGAAGGGAAAGCTCCAAGAGGCAAGCAGTGAAGCAGCTCCAGAGCGCCGCCCTAGCGGCCACACAGTTTCATCGCTTTTGCTCCTTGTCTAACCGCGTAATTTCGAAAACCCTCAGCCCTGAGCAGTTATGAGAGTCCAAGTGGGCATGCGCGGGAGTCAGACATTCCCCCACTACCATTGGTTGCTGTCTAGTAGCGTCCTGATGACGCAGGAGAAAAAAAAAAAATCAGGAACTGAGCCCTACGGGAGCTGGTCTGGGCCACAAACAATGCGGTTTTGGAGTCGTTTTCTCGAATGGGGAATGAATGGGTTCTGGGAGAGCGCTAGTTAGGTGGGCCCTGACCTCTCCGCGAGGGTCTGCGCGCGTGCGCCTTCCGCAGCATGGAGGACGATGCGCCGGTGATCTACGGGCTGGAGTTCCAGGTGGGCACTGCTCCGGGCGCCGCCAGGACTGGGGCGTGCGGGGCAGCTCCCGCCCGCGCCCGCGCCGGGTACGCACGGAGCGCTGGTCCCCGGTTCTGGTTCTGAGGAGGAGACTGGCGCTCCCAGGGCGAGCCCGGTGCCGGATGGGATCCAGAGAGGCCCTTGCGCTGGCTCTGGACAGCAGAAGGTGGGCAAGTTCGCCCTGCCTCCTTCTGTTCTACTACCTGTGGGTGTCGCTCACTCGGGGACACGTTGGCTTACTTGTCCACCATGTCCCGAATTCAGGCTCTGTATCTGATATTTATTTATTTATTTATTTAGAGACAGGGTCTCATGTAGCGCTGGCTGGCTTGATACTTGCTATGTAGCCCAGGTTGGTTTTAAACCTTCTCGCCTCCACCTCCCAAGTCCTGGGTTTACAGGCATGCTTGTCTGGCTTACATCTATCGGATTTTTTTTTTTTTTTAAAAAAGAGTTACAGAGATACACAAAAAGTTCTTGTCACTTCTCTCATCTTTTCCTAATGTTAACATTTCCCACATACCCATTATCAAGGCTTAGAAATTAACGTGACACAGTAGCATTGCCTATTTACTCGAGTTTCAACATTTTCCCATGGCTGTCCTGATGTCTTCTGTATTACTTCATTATGAATGTCACATAAGTTCAACAGACCATCACCAATGGACTTGGTCCCATCGATCGAGCAGGAATAGCTGGATGGTTTAGAAGCTGGGCAAGAAAGCTAGTGTTGATGGAGTGAGTGAGTGGGAGATGGGGCAGGAGAGGAGATGGGGGTCGAGTTGGTAGGGAATGTGAAGGCCAGAAAAAGCCTGTCCTGGTTTTCATCAGCACAAGTAGGTTTTTTTCTTTTCTTTAATTTTTTTTTTTAAATTTATTTGCAAGGGAGAGGGAAAGTAAGTAAGTGTGTGCCAAGGCCAGGGTCTCCTGACACTGCAAACCAACCCCAGACTTATGTGCCACTTTTTGCATTTGGCCTTAAGTGAGTACTAGGGAATTGAACCCAAGTGGTCAGACTTTGGAAGCAAGCACTTTAAGCGCTGAGTCATATCTCCAGCCTATAATTTGCTTTTGAGAACCTGTTATGCTTAAGGCACTGAGGGGCAGATCCAGAAAAATGAATTGCCATAGGAAGTATCTGATGCATAACTGTGTGCACAAAAATTCCTGAAACATATAAATGATTCTTGTTTTCAAGTTGTTTTCAGTGAGAGAGGCAGCAATGTTAGTTACTAAAAACATCGATGCCACCAACATTCCTGCGGTTTATATTCCTGATCCAGCACACAGTAACACTGTGTTCTTGGACCTCAGTTTCCTTGCCAATACAATGGGAAAATATGTATCTCCTCCCCGTGGCTGTTGTGAACATGAGATGAATTAGTATATTTAGTTCAAGCACTTAGAACACTGCCCATTTCATAGTAAGTACTCAAATGTTTTAACTATAGTAAGCCAAAATTCTCTTTTGGAGACAAGAACCTTACTAAGTAGTCCATGTTGGCCTGGAAATTCTTGTGTATCCTCGACTGTTGTGGAATTTACAGTCCTCATGCCTCAACCTCCTAAGTGCTAGGCTTATAGATGTATGTCACTAGGCCCTGACAATGAGACCAACTTCTTAGAAATAAATTCCGTACAAGGCAGCAATTAAGTGCTTTGAATATAAACTGTGTTATAAGGTTTGGGAGGAGGTTTGTCACATGCACAAGACTGATGCCTTATGTAGCAGTTTTATTGAGCACTGAACTGTGTCTCAGGCTGCTCAGCAAAAGGCCAACACAGAGGTACTTGTATGATGAAAATGTACTGATTCATTTTATTGTGCCTAACTGTATTATATGGGTTCTAGGGATTGAATTCATGCATTTATGCTTGTCCCAACCCTTAGTTTTATAAATTTAAAAAGTTAAAACCATTTACATAATTCTTATAAGAAATTTAAGAAGTTTAATACATTTAGTACCAAACCACCCTAAGGGTCTCTGATATAGAAGTTAAACAGGGTTGAGCCTGGTAGGTATTTGGATGGAGAACTGACTAAGAATACCTCCCTCCCTCTCTTTCTTTTTTCTGTTCTCCCTTTTCTTTAAGGTCAAGCATATTGGCATAGGCTTGTAATCCTAGCAATTCTGGAAGCTAAGGTGGAATGATGTGGCCAGTCTGGGTGATAAAGACCTTGTCTCAAAAAGATGAAAAATGAAGTCTAGTTGTAGGAAACTTGATTAAAAATAACAGGTCCTCGGGCTGGAGAGATGGCTTAGCGGTTAAACACTTGCCTGTGAAGCCTAAGGACCCTGGTTCGAGGCTCGGTTCCCCAGGTCCCACGTTAGCCAGATGCACGAGGGGGCGCACGCGTCTGGAGTTCGTTTGCAGAGGCTGGAAGCCCTTGCACGCCCATTCTCTCTCTCTCCCTCTATCTGTCCTTCTCTGTGTCTGTCACTCTCACATAAATAAATAAAAATTAAAAAAAAAATAACAGGTCCTTTAGTGCTCCATTCCCATCTGATGGACTACCTGAAACTTTCTCTTTCAATTTTGTGTGTGTGTGTGTATATATGTGTGTGTTTTGAGGTAGGGCCTGACACTAGCCCAAGCTGGCCTGGAATTCACTCTGTACTCTCAGGCTGGCCTCAAACTCACAGCACTCCTCCTACCTCTGCCTCTTGTGTACTAGGATTAAAGGTATGTGCCACCACGCCTCGTCTCTTTTAACTTTTTTTTTTTAAAGGTGTACACCACCATGCCCAGCTTATTGTATTTTTTATTTATTTACTTGACAGGGAAAGAGGGAGAGAGAGAATGGGCACGCCAGGGCCTCCAGCCACTGCAGATGAACTCCAGACGCATGTGCCCCCTCATGCATCTGGCTAACATGGGTCCTGGGAAATTGAACCTGGGACCTTTGGCTTTGCAGGCAAACACCTTAACCACTAAGCCATCCCTCCAGCCCTCTTTTAACTTTTTTTTTTAAAATATATTTTATTTATTTATTTGAGAGCGACAGACACAGAGAGAAAGACAGATAGAAGGAGAGAGAGAGAATGGGCGAGCCAGGGCTTCCAGCCTCTGCAAACGAACTCCAGACGCGTGCACCCCCTTGTGCATCTGGCTAATGTGGGACCTGGGGAACCGAGCCTTGAACTGGGGTCCTTAGGCTTCACAGGCAAGCGCTTAACCGCTAAGCCATCTCTCCAGCCCCCTCTTTTAACTTTTTAAAAACTGTGCTCTTTAGTTTTACCTATGTGCCTTATAATCCTGGGCATCATCTATTGACTGGATGTCATGTCACACAGGGATTCTTCATTGTGTGGTGATGAAAAGATACCCCCAAGTCTAATGCTCTTCTACAACTGTGTAGCTTTGCTGTCTGAGACATGGTATGTGCTTAGACCTTCTCTCCTGCGCACTGACTGTTACTCTCCAGGGCTCCATCAAGTGCTGGAATGAAGTAGTATGAGTGCATGCTCACTAATATCACGCAGGTCTGTGGCTGTATTTGCCAGTTGCCCCTGTTTATCAGGCTGGCTGCAAAGGCAGGTTATTTATTTTTGGTTTTCTTATTTTTATAAAGTGATGACATTTAATCGTGCTTTCTGCCTACTGCTGAGCCAGAGGGGACATTTTATTAAATGTTAATTTGTTATTATGGTCTGTGCTAGTGTCTTTGATACTTAATCCACACAGTTTGTCGTTTGCTTTCTGGGCCTCACACTGCTTGGGCACTTCCATAGCATCTACAGAGCAGAGAACACACACTCACATGTACTTGTCATAGTCAGTCTTTCACCACCAACTTGAAACATAGAAAAGTCTTTTAATGTAAAATAACCATTCTCTTTCAGGAGGGCCTTCTCCTGGGTTCTATTTTTGGGGACTTTGGCTTTATGTCATTTGGGGTGACCTCATGTTGTTGCATTTGAAGATCTTTGTATTCTGTTTTTAAAGTTCATGTCTGTCATCTATATGTGTTTTAAATATATATTTTATTTTTCTTTATTTATTTGAGAGAGAGAGAAATAGGCAGCGAAAGAGAGGGAGAGATAGAATGGGTACACCAGGGCCTCCAGCTGCTGCAAACAAACTGCAGCTTGTGCAGCTGGCTTACATGGGTCCTGGGGAATTGAACCTGGGTCCTTTGGCTTTAAGACAAGCACCTTAAACACTAACTAAGCCATTTCTCCAGCCATATATATGTATGTATGTATGTATGTACGTACGTATGTGTGTGTGTGTATATATATATATATATACACACACACATGCATACACACATATATATATATAATATATATATATTTTATTGATACATATACGTATATATTATTGACAGTTACTATTCTTACAGACAACAAACCATGGTATTGCCCTCTCCTCTCCTGCTTTCCCCTTCATAATTCTACTCTCTATCTTATCCCCTTCCTCTCTCCATTAGTCTCTCTTTTAATTTGATGTCATCATCTTTTTCTCCTATAATGAGGGCTTTGTATAGGTATTGCTGGGCACTCACTGTGCAGTCTTGGATATTGAGGCCAATTTCTGTCCGGACAGTTGTTTGTAGGAAGTTGTTGTGGTTTGACTCAGGTGTCCCCCATAAACTTAGGTGTTGTGAATGCTAGATCCCCAGCTGATGTATATTTGGGAATTAATGCCTCCTGGAGGGAGTGTATTGTTGGGGGCAGGCTTATGAGCTTTATAGCCAGTTTCCCCATGCCAGTGTTTGGCACACCCTCCTGTTGTTGTGGTCCACCTTATGTTGGCCAGGGGGTGATGTCCACCCTCTGCTCATGCCATCGTTTTCCCCTGCCATCGTGGAGCTTCCCCTCGAGCCTGTAAGCCAAAATAAACCTCTATTTCCCAGAAGCTGCTCTTGGTTGGGTGATTTCTACCAGTAATGTGAACCGGACTGCAACAGGAGTGGTACCCTTCTTTTGGCTCTCACATTTTTTTCTGCCACCTCTTCCACAATGGACCTTGAGCCTTGGAGGGTATGAGATGTTTCAATGCTGGACACTTCTGTGTCTCTTCTTCTTAGCACCATGTTGCCTTTTAGGTTATTCAAGTGGTCATTGCCATCTGAAAAGAGAAGCTTCTCTAACCAGAAGTAAGAATAGCATTAATATATGAATATGAACATTAAGTGTAGTGCTTTCAGGGCAATTTGGTGAGAGTAATATATGCATCTATCCAGACAAGAGCAGGTTTTATACCCCTAAGGCTCATGACCTCCCCTGCCATAGGCTTTTGATTAGATTTTCAGTACTAGGTTTATATTTCCTCCCTTACAGTGGTCCCATCTGAGAGCAGTAGGTTTCCTCCAGAGCAAACATGCCACTCATGTACTTCTTCAGTCATTTGTCCTGTCTGGCCAAACTTGAGGCTTCCAGTGTTCACTGTTTTCACCACTGATGATATCTGTCTCTCATAGGGCTGCATACAGTGTAGCTTTTTCCAGCTTTCAGTTGGCTGGTCTACAGGGAGAAGGTTTTCTGAGCATCACCAGCTTGATGTCTCAGTGACTTTGCTGCTCAGGCATGGCATGTGAAGTCTTCAGTAATAGGTTCTTACCATCTCTTTCTCATGGGAAACCAAAGCCTTGGCAATAGCCTCTAATGATCTGGAGGCAACAGGGACCTCCCTGGCCAACAACTCACTGGAAGGAATCCCATCCCTGGCACTGAAAGTTTTCTAGTAAACATTTTCTGGTTTCTGGATGTGCATTATTCAAGAAGGTAGATTTTCATATGCTGTATTCAGAATCTCTTGAATTTTGATTGACCTCTATCCCCCCTTCTTTTACACAATCTCTTCCCCTGACCTAGTTTAGGCCTTTCCCCTCCCTGTAAACTGTTCTACTTGCATACATACAATATCAGCCCCTTAAGACCCTCCCTCTCCTCCCTCACTTACAGCCATTTTCTAGTTTATGGGCCTCTTTGTATTCTTATCAGAAGATAGAAGCTCAGACACCAAAAAAACAAACAACAAAAAGTCACATTGCAAGTCAGTTAACTTCCTCCTTTTCATAGACAGAATAAGTTCTTTAGTAAGTCACTCATACTTATTTTATTTTGGTTCTGTTTTAAAATATTTTTGTTGTTTATTTTTATTTATTTAAGAGCGACAGACAGAGAGAGAAAGAGGGAGAGAGAAAGAATGGGTGTGCCAGGGCCTCCAGCCACTGCAAACGAACTCCAGACGCATGTGCCCTCTTGTGATATTGCTAACGTGGGTCCTGGGGAACCGAGCCTCGAACTGGGGTCCTTAGGCTTCACAAGCAAGCACTTAACTGCTAAGCCATCTCTCCAGCCCCTATTTTGATTCTTACTGGAGCCTCACCTTTTACAATGTGGTGGTTTGAATATAAGTGTCTTCCATAGTTTATGTATTTTTTAAACTTATTTATTTGAGAGAGAGAGAGAGAAAGAAAGAATGAATGTGAGTCTACCAGGGCCTCAAGCCACTACTACAAACAGACTCCAGAAGCATGTACCACCATGGGTTTTGGGCAATTGAACCTGGATCCTTAGGTTATGCAAGCCACAGTGCCTTTACCACTGAGCCATTTCTCCAGCCCTCAGGGAAGTGTGTGTGTGTGTGTGTGTGTGTGTGTATTTATTTATTTTATCCACACTAATTCCCTCCCCTCCCCCAGTTTCCCCTTCACAACTCCACTCTCCATCATATCCCCTCCCTCTCTCCCTTAGTCTCCTTTATTTTGATAATAGGAGGAAACTCCTATTATGAGGGTTTTGTGAAGGTATTGCTAGGCACTTTAAGGTTGTGGATATCGAGGCCAATTTCTGTCTGGATGATTGCATTGTAAGCAGTCCTACCCTTCCTTTGGCTCTTAAATTCTTTCCACAACCTCTTCTCAATGGATCCTGAGTCTTGGAAGGTATGATGGAGATGATTCAGTGCTGAATAGTCCTCCATCACTTCTTCTCAGCACTTTGGTGCCTTTTGGGTCATCCCAGTGGTCACTGCCATCTGAAAAGAGAAGCTTCTCTAACTAAAAGTGAGAGTAGCATTAATATATGGGTATGAATGTTAAATAAAGTGCTTATAGGGCAGTTTGGTAAGCATAATATTTGCATTTAGCCAGAGAAGAGCAGGCATTATACTCCTAAGGCTGATGACCTCCCCCATCATTGACTTTTGATTAGGTTTTCAGTACCAGACATGTATCCCATAGAGTGGGCCTCCAGTCCAATGAGAGAGCTGTTTCCTCCATAACAGACATGCCACTATTGCACCTGTTCAATCATTTGGCCTGGTGGCCAAACTTGAGGCTTACAGTGTCCACTGTTTTCACCACTGATGACTTCTATCTCCCATAGGGCTGCATGCAGTGCAGCTTTGTTCAGCTTTGTGTCAGCTGGTTTTCCAGGAGGAGGTTTTCAGCTCAGCTACAGCTTGATTTCACAGTGACCTTGCAGCCCAGGCATGTGGAGTATTCAGCAATAGGGTCTTACCAGGTTTTTAAAAAATTAATTAATTTATTAAATTTTTTTTTTGTTTAGTTTTATTTATTTATTTGAGAGCGACAAAGAGAGAAAGAGACAGGGAGAAAGAGAGAGAGAATGGGCACACTAGGGCTTCCAGCCACTGCAAACAAACTCCAGACATATGTGTCCCCTTGTGCATCTGGCTAACATGGGTTCTGGGGAATTGAGCCTCGAACTGGAGTCCTTAGGCTTCATAGGCAAGCGCTTAACTGCTAAGCCATCTCTCCAGCCCTTTATCAGGTATTTTTGATTGGGCTTTCAACTTAGTGCCCAGCTGGTGGAATGTTTGGGAGGTGGAGCCTTGCTGTAGGAAATGTATTGCTAGGGGCAGACCTTGGGGGGTTATGAGTCTAGCTAACTTTGTGTTCAGAGCCAGCTTGAACTTACTGTTTTCTCTCTGCTGTGATGTGTGATGTGGTGAGCTACCTTCCTCCACCATGATGAAACTTCCCCTCCAAACTGTTAGTCTGAAACCAGCCCTCCCCCCACCCCCTCCAAAAAAAGATGGTAGAGCCTATCCCTTGTTTTCTTGACACCAATGGGGACCTTGGCCCTTGCCTTGGGCAGCTGCCTCTTCCTAGAGTCATTGTTTTCTAAGGATTTAAGTAAAAAAGAGTTCAGAGGTCTGAGAAATTGCTGATATGCTTCATTTTTTGCATATGTAGAAGATTTCTTCTTTTTCATTATTTGAGAGAGGGAGGGAGGGAGAGAGAGAGAGGGAGGGAGGGAGAGAGGGAGAAGAAGGGAGGGGGAGAGAGAGTGGGGGGAGGGAGGGAGGGAAGGAGAGAGAAGAGGCAAATAGAGAGCATGCAGGGCTTCCAGCCACTGCAAAAGAACTCCAGACACATGTGCCACCTTGTGCATCTGGCTTACATGGATCCTGGGGAATCGAACTATGGTCCTTAGGCTTTATAGGCAAGCATCTTAACTGCTGAGCTGTCTCCCCAGCCTGTAAATGATTTCTTTATTGGCAAGAATTCATTAGTTTCCCAGATAGATTTAAAGCTTTCAAAGAAAATTCAATCTGCAGTAGAGGGCACAATAGTATGGCCATGGGCCTTAAGGATGCTTTGAACAGTTGAATGGATGTGTTCTCTCCATATCTTAGTAGCATGTATGCTGCTCTGGGACCCACTTTTTTTCCTCCAGTTTATGGTTTTGTGCTGCTTTATATTTGCAGAAGGGTAAGAACATAGTGTGATTGTGTTTTCTAATATCTAAAATTTGCTATAGATTTGGAAACAGTGTCAAAACAAGACTGAAAAGTCAGGACAGCTGTTTTCTTTCCTTTTTTTTTCCGAGGTAGGGTCTCACTCTAGCTCAGGCTGACCTGGAATTCACTATGTAGTCTCAGGGTGGCCTCGAACTTACTGCAAGCCTCCTACCTCTGCCTCCTGAGTGCTGGATTAAAGGTACGTGTCACCATGCCTGGCTTAGAAGAGCTGTTGTTTCAAGTTTTTTGGAGTTGATAATTTTCATTCATATACATAATGTATTTTGATCATAATCCTCTTCCACTACCTTCTTTTGTTCATCCCTCCCCTCTCCTCCTTCCATTGAACTTCTTCTGTCCAGCTACATCATGTTGATGTCTTTAATTTTTGCCCTCCTCTACCATACATGATGGAATATTGATAGGTCTAATATTTTATAGGCATTGTATAGGTGACAGTAGCTACTTTGAGATTATGAATGCAATGATCACTTCATATCTGGAAGACAGTGTTCCAAAGCATTTCTTCCCATCCTCTGGCTCTTATATTCTTGTTGTTGTGTTGTTTTGTTTTTCCAGATAGGGTCTCACTCTAGCTCAAGCTGACCTGGAATTCACTCTGTGGTCTCAGGGTGACCTCGAACTCACAGCAGTCCTCCTACCTCTGCCTCCCGAGTGCTGGGATTAAAGGCATGCGCCACCACGCCTGACATGGCTCTTATATTCTTTCTGTCCCCTTTATCACAGTGTTCACTATGCCTTGGAGTGGGCGATATAGATGTCTAATTTATATTTTTTAATTTATTTAAGCATAGAGATTGATGAGAGACACGGGCGGGGGGGCACACCAAGGTCTTTAGCCACTGTAAACAAACCCAGATTCATGTACCACTTTGTGCTTGTGGCATATGTGGGTCCTGAGGAATTGAACCTGGGTCCTTGGACGTTGCAGGCAAACGCCTTAACTGCTGAGCAATCTCTCCAGCCTGTGGATGTCTAATTTAGTATTAAGTACTCAGCAATCACATTTTCTCAGCACTTTGGTAAGTTGTGAGTCTCCCTACTAGTCACTGCCATCTATAAAAGGCAACTTCTCTGACTAATGGTGAGAGCAGCACTAATCTATGGGCATAAACATAAATATTTAGAGGGTAATTTGAAATGGGCACAACATATCTATTTAGTCAAGCAACAGTAGTATCCCCTCTTTTAGAGCTCATGACCTTCCCAGCCATAGGCTTTTTTTGTTTGTTTGTTTGTTTGTTTGTTTGAGGTAGGGTCTCACCTTAGCTCAGGCTGATCTGGAATTTACTCTAGTCTCAGGGTGGTCTCAAACTCAAGGCAATCCTCCTAGCTCTGCTTCCCGAATGCTTGGATTAAAAGGGTGCACCGTCACACCCAGCTGTCATAGGCTTTTGATTAGGGTTTCACTACCAGGCATGAATTCCCTTCTAGGGAGTCGGCCCTAAATCTAAGCAGAGAAGCAGAGAGCTGTTGATTATCCCCATAACTGACATGCCACTATTGCATTGGTGTGAACATCTTGCCTGACTGGCTGGTTGCATAGCTCTCAGGGTCCGCTGCTGCTTAAGACTATTCAAAGCTTTTTCTCCCAGGAGGCTACATGGTACTATGGCAGCTAGTCATGGGGAGGGGACTTCTAGCTCTGTTCCAGCCTGATTTCTCAGAAACCAGCTGTTAATCTGTTTCTCTTACTAATTTTGAAAGGAATGATTTAAGAAATCAAGGAAAGAAATACAAAATATAAAAAAAATCTAGGACTCAGCTGTGGCAGCTGAGGAAGTTAGACATTCATTCCACACATTTCTAGCTTCGTATGGGAACAGAGGATGTGGACCAACAGGAGACATTGAATGAACTGTGTGAGGGAGAGTAGTTTTGTGTCACTGGCATAATAAAGTCATAGAAATATGGACGCTTAATATGATTTTATTATTTTACAGATCTTGAAGTCAGAAGCTCTACATGAGTCTTACTGGGCTGAAATATAGTCATTGGGAGGTCTTTGTCACTTTGGGGCGGCTCCAGGGGAACATCTGCATCTTTGCTTTTAAAAGCTACCCATGCTTCTGGGCACATGGCTCTTTCCTTGATCTTCATTCACCATCCTGTCTGAGTCCTCAGGGCTACCCAAGTCTGTCTGTCTGTCTGTCTTTCTTTCTTTCTTTCTTTCTTTCTTTCTTTCTTTCTTTCTTTCTTTCTTTCTTTCTTTTTAAAGAAATGTTTGTTTTTATTTATTTGAGAGAGAGAGAAAGTAAGAGAGATAATGGGTGTGCCAGGGCCTCTAGCTACTGCAAATGATTCCAGATACATGTACCACCTTGTGCATCTGGCTTACATGGGTACTAGGGAATCGAACCTGGGTTCTTAGGCCTCACAAGCAAGTGCCTTAACCACTAAGCCATCTCTCCAGCCCTACCCAAATCTTTCTTAAGCTGCTGTTACTGAACTTAGGTCTGGAAGCTCTTTCCATAGATAAACAAGTGTCCGAAAAAGGAATGCTGGGGGAAATGAATGGATTTTTTCAGAGCTAGTGAGAGGAGAAGGAAGAGCTTGCTCACAAGTCAGCATCTCTACACCAGAGCTTATAGATATAGGCTGGGGATGGTGAGGGAGACAGGTAGAAAGTAGGCCTTTCATACTGTTCCAGTCACCCATAAATATCTGCACACTCAGTGAAGAGCAAGTTTTTAGTTAAAGTGGCCTTCCCGTCCCTGAAAAGTGACCCAACACAACAGCGGTATTATCTATAGAAAACTTAATGGGAGACTAATAATGAGACAACTGTGGGACCTCCGGATTTAGTAATTTCTTTTAACTTTAACTTTTATTTATTTATTTATTTTAAATTTAAGGCCTTATTACCTAGCCCAGGCTAGGCTTGAACTCAAAATGCTCTTGCCTTAGCCTCTTAAATGCTAAGATTATAGTAATGTACCACCACATCCAACCAGGAGCAAGTGAAAATAGTTTATTTATGTTTTTTCTATGTAACTCTGCCACTTCCAATTTTTTGTTGGGTTTTCATATGTCCTTTACAACAATTAAGGAAGGTTTTGTGGTTTCAAGGGCCCATATGATTCCTTGCTTGTCTCCCCAGCTTCAGAGGCTTAAGTAAACCTGCACAATCCCTTCTCCTTGTATGTTATTTAGTACTATGTTCTGGAAATAGGATAAAGGCATTTTATAAATATAGGGCCATAATTGCACCTATCACAAATAGTAAAACATAAATTATAAGGACTTGACCTGGGTCCCAATAAGCCACTGGACAAAAGAGAGCAGCTTTAAATATACAAACTTGTAGTACTAGTCACACAGCTCTGCTAACCACTGTGTAATCTTTTCTTCTCAAAGTTTCCAGTTCATCACCTGAAGTTCTTAAATTTGCCTTTTAATTGTTGAATGCATTAAGTCTAGTTATGGCAGCCTATGCTTTTTTGTATCTCTTAGAGTTCACTTTCAAGAAATCCAGCAGCTCTAAGTTTGTTGATAGTTTTCAGTTGGATCTTGCTCACCTGCAGAACCACTTTGCTCAAGGTCAAACCCTTCTCCAGGTACAATTTGAATTCACAACTGCGGTGTTGGAATGGTAATTTAGCTCATCTTTGAAGGGCCTTCCAGTCTCAAGCTCTCCATCAGTGTGGCCAAGCCTCTGTTACAGATGTCATGAGTTCCACCTTTCCCTATGAATTGCTTCTCAAGTATTCACCCCAGAAATTTTGGTGCTCACATGTCAAAGGCTCATTTTCCAGGGAACCTGACCATTTTAATTTTCAGGTCCTTTTCTGTTTCTTGAGAAAGGAAGAGAATATATGAGAATATGAATGGGCACAACAGGGCCTCTTGCCAGTCAAACCCAGACACAGGTGCCACTTCGTGCATCTGGCTTTATGTGGGTACTAAGGAATTGAACCTGGGCTGTCAGGCTTTGCAAGCAAGCACTTTTAAGTGCTGAGCCTTCTCTCCAGCTCCTGAAGGGCTATTTTTGATTGAAGTTAGGTTTATGATAAGTTTGCATATTATCTTTTTGTAGAAGATTACTAGTGTATTAGTTACTTTAATATTATTTTTTATTTTTAAATTTTTTAAATTCTATTTAAATGGACGCACCAGAGCCTCCAGCTCTTGCAAACGAATTCCAAACACATGCAACACCTTATGCATCTGCCTTAGGTGGGTCCTGGGGAATTGAACCTGGGTCCTTTGGCTTTGCAGGCAAGCACCTTAACTGCTAAGCCATCTCTCCAGCCCTACTTTCATATACTTGTGAACAAATACTTGACCAGAAGCAACTTAATGGAGGACAGGGTTTATTTCAGCTTACAACTTTGAAGGGGAAGTTTCATGGTGGGGAAGGATAGCATGTTAGTTCGTCACATTTCAACAAAGGGCAAACAGAGTGGGGCCAGGCTATAAAATCTCAGGGCCTACCTCCAGAGATCACTCCTTGCAGTAAGGCTTCATTTCCTAAATGTTTCATAACTTTTCCGAACAGTACCATCACC
This sequence comes from Jaculus jaculus, assembly GCF_020740685.1. Taxonomy (NCBI): domain Eukaryota; kingdom Metazoa; phylum Chordata; class Mammalia; order Rodentia; family Dipodidae; genus Jaculus; species Jaculus jaculus. Next base: position 58,728,347 of record NC_059103.1, on the reverse strand, counting down.
TGGAGACCGAGTCTTCAAACACTTGAGCCTGTGTGGGACTATTTATATTCAAACCACAAGGCTGGATCTTCACAGCCTAGGATCAGTGGTCTGCTTAGTCCCTTCCATGAGGTCAAGACCTGAGAACATGGACAGTGTGTGTGCTGCTCTCATCCCACTTCCTTTACCTGTCGCTGTGGCTCAGTGGGGCGAATGCTTTGCCAGCCTATTCTCCTGCACTCCCTCCCTTCACTTTGGCCACTTGCATCCCAAGTCCCATAACTGTCACAGCTCCCTGCCTTTCAGCCATACTTTGCAGACAACTGTCTGTAGGTGGGAGGTAGCCAGATGCTGGATTTGTTCTGCTGTGCATGCTCTGAGGTCTTGAGGCAGATCCAGGGTATTTTGTTTGGCGTTTCTAGTTGTTCTCTGCAAGGAAGTTGCTTTAAACCACCTATATTGCTATTATTGGAAGCCATTTTTTTGTTGTTTTATTTGATGAAGTAAATTTGTTGAACCATCTACTTACTGCTGAAATAATGGCCTTATTAAACAACTTCAGTATTGTGGTATAAATAATTTGTATCTTTATTGCTTATATTTTGTTCCCACTTACAGTTATTTTATAAACAAATTTGAAGTAGAATTGTGTTAACACATGTGTAGTTGCCTCCCAACACGGTACTGACTTGTCCTTCATCAACATTAGAGGCAATAAAGTGCCTTTTCTGTCTTTATTAAGCCTAACTTCGTAAATGTGTATGCATTTTCTTTCCTTCTGCAGGCACGTGCTCTAACACCTCAAACTGCAGAAACAGATGCCATTCGGTTTTTGGTTGGGACGCAGTCTCTTAAATATGATAATCAGGTAACTATTTTTGACAAATGCATACATGTTAATTGCTAAGCTTATTCTTAGTTTCATAACCATTTTGCTCTTGATTTTTCAAGCAACATTTGAGAAAAAATTTAATGCCATATAAACAAAATAAAACTTTCATTAGATTTAAATATATCTTTTCATGTCAAAGACCCAACTATGCATAATGATGGAGTGCAGTAAAGTTAACATTCTGCTTAGCGTTACTTTTATAGTTTTGTTTTGGTTTTGCAGTCACTTAGGTATAACTATGTATGTATATATGACTGAGAAGCAGTCTGGGGACATGGCCAGTGGGTGACCTCTAACAGCTCCTAGTGTGTAGCTGAGCCTGGATCAGGTCACAATCCCATCTCAATGTAGAGTTCTAGGCTGTTACTGCCACTTGGTCCAGGTGGGTATATAATGGAAGAAACTCATTTGCTGCTGTGGCCATTACGGTGGGCACTCAGGAACTCTGGGTTCCATTTATGACTTAGTATTAAATGTGTGTTGTTGAACAAAATTTCTCACTTTTTAAAAAATTTTTATTAGCATTTTCCATGAATCATTTTCTATATTGCTAAAATGGAGAGTGTTTTAGTTACGTTCTCATTGCTGGGACAAAGCACTTGACCAAAAGCAGCTGGTGAGAGGAAATTTTTTTTTTTTAAATTTTAGCTTACAGTCTTGAGGGGAAGCTTCATGATGGTAGGGGAAATCAGAAGCTGGACATCATTTCTGCCACAACAGGTGGAAAACAGTAGCAGGAGAGTGAGCCAAGCTCCGGTGGGGGAGGGGGGGCTGGCTATAACATTGTTAGGCCCACTTTCAGCAATCTACTTCATATAAAAAGGCTCCACTTCTCAAATGGTGCCACCTGCGGGATCAAGCATTCAGAACATGTGAATTTTTGGGGAACATCTTGATTCAAACCACCATGAGGCCAAGCTGCATGTGATGGTACACACCTTTAGTCCCAGCATTTAGGAGGTTGAGGTAAGAGGGTGTCTGTGAGTTTGAGGCCAGCCTGAGGCTGCAGTGGAGGGAGACCCTGCCTTGGAAAACCCAAAATAAAATAATAAAATGGACATAAACACATCTACTTTAGGCCCCTCACAGAAAGGCTATGGATATTCTAAGTCTGTGCTGGAAAAGTGTACATAAGTGTACATGTCGACACTTCTGCCCAGTCAGCATTCTCAACAGGGCAAAGTCATTACATTAGCTATCAGAGAATATTCATGCTGGATAAGGCACAGTGAAATTGTCACACATACAGTGCAGAGGGGTTTAAAATTGACATAATCATTTGGCAACTAATTTGATGATGCATATTTAGATAGAGCTTTTTTTAATTTTTTAATTTTTATTTTTTTAAATTTTTTATTTTTATTTTTATTTATTTGAAAGTGACGGACAGAGAGAGAGAAAGAGGCAGATAGAGAGAGAGACAGAATGGGCACGCCAGGGCCTCTGGCCACTGCAAACGAACTCCAGATGTGTGCTCCCCCTTGTGCATCTGGCTAACGTGGGTTCTGGAGAATTGAGCCTTGAACCAGGATCCTTAGGCTTCACAGGCAAGTGCTTAACCGCTAAGCCATTTCTCCAGCCCGAGCTTTTTATAAGTAAATATTTCTATTTTTAATTTATAATTTCTATATCTAAAGCCTAGAAAAAAATTTACACATAAAGAATGTTGCCGGGTGTGGTGGTGCACACCTTTAAACCTAGCACTCGCAAGGCAGATGTAGGAGGATTGCCGTGAGTTCAAGTACAACATGAGACTTCATAGTGAATTCCAAGTTAGCCTTGGCTAGAGCAAGACCCTACCTCAACCCCTCCTGCCAAAAAAGGAATATCAGTTATGATGGTACTTATAATTAGAAAAAGTCCAAGTAATTAGAATTTCAAAATGTGCAGATATCAGATTGAACAAAACAAAATTGCTATTTCTAGCTGGAGAGATGGCTCAGGAGTTCAGGTGTTTGCCTGCTGAGCCTGATAGCCTGGGTTTGATTTCCTTTTACCCATATGAAGCCAGATGCACAAAGTTGTCACATGCACCTGTAGTTCCTGGAGTTCATTTGCAGTGGCAAGAGGCTCTGTGTTTCAGTCAGGTTCACATTGCTGGTAGAAATCACCCAACCAAGAGCAGCTTGTGGGAAAAAGGTTTATTTTGGCTTACAGGCCCGAGGGGAAGCTTCACAATGGCAGGGAAAATGATGGCATGAGTAGAGGGTGGACATCACCCCCTGGCCAACATAAGGAGGATCATAGCAACAGGAGAGTGTGCCAAACACTGGCTTGGGGAAACTGGCTATACCATCCATAAGCCCGCCCCCAACAATACACTCCCTCCAGGAGGCGTTAATTCCCAAATCTCCATCAGCTGGGAATCTAGCATTCAGAACACCTCAGTTTATGGGGGACATCTTACTCTAATCACCATACCCTAGTATGCCCCATTCTCTCTCTCTTTCCTGTGCAAATAAATAAAATATAAAACAATTAAAAATTGCCATTTATGATGCATTATGTCTTCTTCCTGGGAAAAAATGTTATTAAAGGCTGACTCAGAGATAAGACCCACCATGACAATAGCATACATCTTTTTCAAAGGAGATTAGGGGAGTCAGAGCCATGTACACTGCCCAGGTGATAACTATACAGGGTCATGTGGAGTCCATTGCTGGCTGTGCTCTGAGTGCCAATGGTGGGAATGCTCAGTTCCCTGCCCTCTTGCTGCCCCAGACTGGAAGGCAATGTGAAACTCACTGTTGGAGTATGGCTCAAATTTGACCTCCTGACTTATCCATGATTATTCTTCCAGCGTGGGTGGGGTAGAATTTAATGTACACTACTGGTTTTGTTCTGTCTTCAAGGTCTTTTTTCTCATCTACTTACTTACTTTTTAATTCTGCCTCTTTAATGAGCCTGAGCTAGTCTTTAAAAAAATATTTGTGTTTGGAGTTGGGTGTGGTGGTGCACGCCTTTAATCCCAGCACTCAGGAGGCAGAGGTAGGAGGATCGCCGTGAGTTCGAGGTCACCCTGAAGTGCAGAGTGAATTCCAGATCAGCCTGGGCTAGAGTGAGACCTTACCTCGAAAAAAAAAAATTGTATTTGTGTGCGTGAGAGAGAGAGAGAGAGAAAATATAAGAATATGGCCTCCTGCCCTGTAAACAAGCTCAAGATACATATGTAACATTGTGCATCTGGCTCTGTGTGGGCACAGCAGAATTGAGCCTAGGCCATAGGCATTGCAAGCAAGTACCTTTAACCTCTGAGCCATCTCTCCAGCCATAGCCTGCCTGCCTGCTTGCCTTCCTTCCTTCCTTCCTTCTTTCTTTCTTTTCTTTTGTGTAGCATCACTTTTTAAAAAATTTATTTATGTATTTATTTGAGAAAGACGGTGGGGGTGGGGTGGGGAGAATGGGTGTGCCAGGGCCTCCAGCCACTGCAAATGAACTCCAGACGCATGTGCCCCACTGTGCATCTGGCTTATGTGGGTCCTGGGAAATTGAACCAAGGTCCTTTGGCTTTGCAGGCAAATGCCTTAACCACTAAGCCATCTCTCCAGCCCATGGATCTTTCTCTCTATCTGACCACCTCTGGGCCTTGGCTTTCAGCTCAGCTAGGCTCTCCAAGTTGGAAGGAAGGAGGAGGGCAACCTTATGTCTCCCTGGCTCAGTAGGTGTAGAATCATTTTTTGAGCATGTTGTGAATAAAGGGGACCTTCTTAGTTTTATTAGTGAGAGGTACATATATAATTTTTCTTATAAAAGGTAAAAATTTCTGGGTGTAGCAGTGCATGCCTTTAATCCCAGCTTTTGGGAGGCAGAGTAGGCAGATCACTGTGAGTTTGAGGCCACCCTGAGACTACATCGTGAATTCCAGGTCAGCCTGGGCTAGAGTGCAACCCTACCTCAAAAAAAAAAAAAAAAAAAAAGTAAAAACTAACAGAGGTACATTTAAAAACTAAGTGATATTAAGAAAGAATCATTCCAGAGACAAAGTTCATCAATCTGGTATCTAATTTTTTCTTAATTTTTTTGATTTTTTTTTTTGTGATAGGGTCTTGCTCTATCCCAGACTGAACTAGAATTCACGACGTAGTCTTAGGCTGACCTCAAACTCACGGCGATCCTCCTACCTGTCTTATTTTTAAATATTTTATTCATTTTGTAGACAGAGAGAGAGAGAGAGGGAAAGAGAAAAAGAGTAGCATAGGGCCAGGGCCTCTGACACTGCAGAGGAACTCCAGAGTCATGCGCCACTTTGTGCATCTGGCTTTATGTGGGTACTGGGGAATCTATCCTAGGCTGTCAGGCTTTGCATGCAAGTGCCTTCAACCACTGGGCCTTCTTTCTAGCCCTGCCTTCAGTTCTTTCTGAAACAAAGCACAAGCTGATTCATCATTTTAAAAGGTCTTTAAAATTTCTCCCCTCTTTCTTCAAAATTGAAAAATTCTGATCTTACTCAGGTTAGTTTCCTAGAAGCTTTTATAAGAGAGTCAATAGTATGTTTTATGATACACCTTGAATTAGCATATCTCATATAAGCTGGGTGTGGTGGTGTAAACCTTTACACCTTTAATCCCAGCACTCGAAAGGCAAAGATTGGAGGACTGCTATGAGATTGAGGCTACCCTGAGACTAAATAGCGAATTCCAGGTCAGCATGGGCTAGAGTGAGACCATCTCTCGAAAAGGCCAAAATTATATACATTTTTTATTATATGCTTGCCTAGCTTTATTTTATGTATAGTATGTTGTGGTGTGTGTGTGGTATATGATGTGAATGAATGCACATGCATGCACTGTGTGCACATGTTTGCAAAGGCTAGGGGAGGACATCCTCCTCTTTTGCTTTTTCACCTTATTTCTTTTTTCTTTCTTTTTAAAAATTTGACTATCAACTTTACTGAGGTATAATTTTTTTCTTTTTAATTTTTTCAATAGGTTTTTTTATTGACAACTTATGTACTTACAGACAATAAACCATGATATTTCCCTCCCTTCCTCCACTTTCCCCTTCACAGCTTGGCTTGCTCTCCATCATATCCCCTCCCTCTTTCCATTAGTCTCTCTTTTAATTTGATGTCATCATCTTTTTCTCCTATTATGAGGGTCTTGTCTTTCACCTGGAGCTCACCATTTACACTGGATGACCAGAGCCTCAGCAATCCTCCTGTCTCTATCCATCTTTAGGGTTACCTGTGTGCATGTGGCCATGCCCAGTTTTTCACGTGGGTGCTGGGGATTGAATTCAGATCCTCATGTATGCGCAAGTGTTCTTTCCAACCAAACCATTTCCCCAACCCTTAAAGCTTAATACAAAGCTAAAAATATATACACAGCAGTGAACTTAGCTGGAGACAGACATGTGCTTCCCCAGCACGTGGTGCGTAGTACAGGGCTGTCATGTGCAGCTCCGTGATCATAGCTTCCTGCTGGTTGCAAACAGGTGCAGAAGAAGAACTTGTATTTTCTTAGCTTTTAGGACATACAGGTCTTTTCTTACTTAATACCACTGTCACCTGAACTGATCTATGATTGGCAGGGATCACGAGCCTTACAGGATGGACAGTTCTGAGTTTTCTCTGCCTGTTTCATTAGTGAAATTTCTAGAAAACAGATGCCAGTTCTTGGATCTTATGAAATATTTTCATATTAAGTGAGTTTTTATCCTATGAATCAGCCTTATATAAAATCTCAACTCTTGAAGGTAAGCAAAGCCATATGTATAACTTAAATTTTATAGAAATGTGTGTGAATATTTGATATGCATGTGATTGTTTAGTATTTTTTTGAGTGTTTGGTATTTTTTTTTCTACACTCCAGTCAGTGATGGACATGGATGCTTTGCAAGACTACTGTGTGGCCTATGGTCATTTTCCTTTCCAAGTTGCTGTTTACACAGCTAATGCAGGCTGTGGTTTCCAGCTGCAGCTGCAGCTTTCTCTCATGGTTGGAGGCAAGGCGAAATCTGATAACATGTGTCTCTGAGCTTACCTGCCACTGTCTTTGTAGCAGAGTATATTTCCGAAGTGCTGATTGTTCCCTTCTGCTTCAAAGAAAGCTGGGTGCCCTTATACATAGGTTCAATTTGTATAATAGAGAAGTCCTGAGTTCCTTGCTAAGCACACAAGAATGAACCGATATTTGTGCCCTGAGTCATGTGCACAGTGAAATCGTGTGCAGCTAATCACGGCAGGCTATGAAGGTGCTGTGCATACTGCAAGGGATAGGATGGATGGGTGTGGAAGCTCAGGCAGACAGGCAGGGTTTGGGTCAGAGGGCTTTGTGGTAGTACACTTTCCCCACACCACACATCTCCCTATGCTTTCATAGGTAGTTCCTATTGTTTATGTAGAATAGTCGCCTTCCTCCTGAGGAAGTCAGGGTGTGCCAGGTGATGAGGACTGGGGTTTGTCATCTCACTGCTTGGTGAGGATGTCATGATCAGTGTCACCATAAAGGATGACAGAGCAGCTCCCTTCTTTCCTGGGATGACTTTAGTTTTTTTTAGCCACAGCTCTGTTGTCCATATTTATGTTTTTATGTGTGTGTGTGTGTGTGTGTGTGTGTGTGTGTGTGTGTGTGTTTTGTTTTTCCATGCTAGAGATTGACTCTAGGGCTCGGCACCTAGACAAATACTACCACCAAGCTACATTCCTGACTCTTCTGTGTTTGTGTTTGGATTCATGATCAGCTTTGCTCTCTTGGTCCTTCTGCCTTAGTTACCCTTGAAATCTCCTGGGTGCTTGGCAAAAAGCCAGATTTCTTCTTCTACTCCAAGTGATTGAGCCTAGGTTTCTGTTGGCTTATCTTTTTCTTAACTCTCTTCTCTTCTGTCTCACTTTATTGGCTCTTTCTCTTCCTTTAAGAATAAAAGGACATGATACCCTAGATGATTAAAGCATGCAAGATTGTCTAGCTCTCAGTGAGGCTGATCAGAGGCCCATGCCATGCACCTTGAACACATCTCTAGGTCATACCTTCATTAGTGTGGGCTGATTTTCCTACAGGGCCCACCCTAGTTGAAGACTCTTTCTAGGTTCTTTCTAGCTCTGAATTTCCACAAGTCTAAGATGCATGTCTATGACACCTAGAAAATGTGTGACCCATTCTTCCTAGGTTCCTCTTTTGAAAACCTCCCTGGTCCACTGACATTCCTACTGTAGTTTAGCTAAGCAGCTTCTTCAGCCCTGGGCAGAGATTTATAATCTGCTGCCTGGGGTTTTTGAGTCTTTGTCTTCACATGTGTTGCTTTCTGTGGTGGTTTGATTCACATGTCCCCCATAAACTTAGGTATTCTGAATGCTAGGTTCCCAGCTGATGGAGATTTGGGAATTAACACCTTCCAGAGGCAGTGTATTGTTGGGGGTGGGCTTATGGGTATTATAGCCAGTTTCCTCATGCCATTGTTTGGCACACTCACCTGCTTCTGTTGTCCACCTGATGTTGGCCAGGAGGTGATGTCTACTCTCTGCTCATGCCATCATTTTCCCCTGGCAACATGGAGCTTCCCCTCGTGTCTGTAAGCGAAAATAAGCCTTTTTCCCACAAGTTGTTCTTGGTTGGCTGTTTTTCACCAGCAATGTGAACCTGACTGCAACACCTTTCTTGAGAAGACTCTCCTTTTCCCCGTCTTTTCCTCCTTCCTACAAAGAAGTAGTTTCATCTTTGCTCTGTTCTTTGGATCTTTTGTTTTGTTTTTCAAGGTAGGGTTTCACTCTAGCTGAGGCTGACCTGGAATTCACTATGTAGTCTCAGAGTGTCCTCAAACTCATGGTAATCCACCTACCTCTGCCTCCCCAGTGCTGGGATTAAAGGTGTGCGCCACCATGCCTGGCTGCTCTGTTCTTATCTAACCTTCCAGATATATCTTTAATGTAAGGCTTACATGTAGGACTTAACTTCATTCTTTCCAGTATGTGTGTTTCTCTAATTCATCTTTATCCCTCTTTTAAAAAAATTATGTGTGTGTGTAAGAGAAAAAGAGAGAAAGAGAAAAAGGAAGAGAAAGAGAAGATGAATGAACATGGGTGCATCAGGCCTTCTTGCCACTGCAAATGAACTCCAGATGAATGCAACCAATACTTTATGCATCTGGCTTTACATGGGTACTGGGGAATTGAACTAAACCAGTAGGCTTTGCAAGCCAGCACCTTTAACTATGGTACCATCTTCTCAGCAACTGTCCTCTTGAAAATCGCTCCAAAAGGCAAAGCCACACAGTCAGGTGTCTAGCAGCAACCCCACTCCTGGTACCACTTTACTGTTGCAGTCAGGTTCATATTGCTAGTAGAAATCCCCCAACCGAGAGCAGCTTATGGGAAAAAAGAGGTTTAGTTTGGCCTACAGGCTTGAGAGGGAAACTTCATTATGGCAGGGGATAAAGATGGCATTAGCAGATGGATATCACTCCCAGGCCAACATCAGGTGGACCATAGCAACAGGGGTGTGTGCCAAACACTGGCAAGGGGAAACTGACTATAATACCCATAAGCCCGCCCCCAACAATAATAATGCCTGTAGGAGGTGTTAATTCCCAAATCTCTATCAGCTGGGAACCTAGCATTCAGAACACCTAAGTTTATGGGGGACACCTGAATCAAACCACTACACCTTCCTAGAGCTTATGACCTCCTCAATCAGAGTTTTGACCAGGTTTTCAGTACCAGACACGAATTCTCTCCCATGGAACAGGCCTCTACTCCAATCAGAGAACATTTGTTTTCCCCTATTGAATCTTTTTGTGTATGTCTGTGTAGTTTTGCGAGGTAGAGTGTCTCTGTAGCCCAGGCTGACCTGGAATTTATTATGTGGTCTCAGGGTTGCCTCAACTCATGGCAGTCTGCCTTTTGAGTGCAGGGATTAAAGCCATGCACCACCATGCCTGGTTAAGTTGTTTTCCCCCATAACAGACATGCCACTGTTGTGCCAGTTGGCACATTTGTCTTGCTGGCCAGCTGTAAGGCTTTCAGGGTTCTTCTGGTTAAGATAGTTCATCACATCTCTCCCTGAAAAGGCTGCATGCTGCATAGACCTTTTCAGCGTCTTGACAGCTAATCAATAAGGAGGAGGCTTTCGGCTCAGCTCCAGCTTGATGTCTCAGTGTCCTGCAGCTCAAGCATGTGAAGTCTGCAGCAGTAGGGTCTTACCATCTAGTTCTGTGAGCAACCAAGAGCCTTGGCAATAAGCTGCAATGTTTTTGGGGCAATTGGGATCTCCTTGGCTAACAACTCAGTGGAAGATGTTTTACCCATGGCTTTGAGAATTTTCTAATAAAAGAAATCTATGACTCCTGGACAAAGCATTATCTACCTGCATAAGGTAGGTCTGCCCAAACTTTCTTTTTCAACACATATATTATTAACTAGTAAGAAGTAGGTTTCTATATAGCTTATTCATAACAATGTAAATTTTGATTTGCCATCCTCCCATCCCTTCTCTACTCTATCCTCTCCCCTGACTGTACGTATACCATTCCACCCCCAGCATTCTGCCCCTCTGCCTACATATCTACTGTAAGCCCTCCCCTCCCTTTCCTCCCTCATAGCTTCTTTCTAGCTTCCTGGCCTTGACTACTGACTTTGACTCCAACTCACATACAAATCTAAAACCATGTTTTTCATTTCATTTCATTTCATTTATTTGAGAGAGAGAGAAAGAGGTGGGGGGGGAGATAGATAGATAGATAGATAGATAGATAGATAGATAGGGAGAGAATGGGCACGCTAGGGCCTCCAGCCACTGCAAATGAACTCAAGATGCATGTACCCCTGTGCATCTGGCTTACGTGGGTCCTGGAGAGTTGAACTGGGATCCTTTGGCTTTGCAGGTAAATGCCTTAACTGCTAAGCCATCTCTCCAGCTCTGTGTTTTTTTAAAATAATATTTTAAAAAATTTATTTGAGAGAGAGAGAGAGAGAAAGAAAGGCAGATAGAGAGAATGGGTGCATCAGGGCCTATAGCCACTGCTGTGCATTCCAGATGCATGTACCACATTGTGCATCTGGCCTATGTGGGCTCTGGGGAATCAAACCTGGGTCCTTAAGCTTTGCAGGCAAGTGCCTTAACTGCTAAGCCATCTCTGTAGCCCTCACATACAAATCTAAACATTCAATTTTGTATCATAATTTTAAACTTGAGGGACTGTTATCAGTGGCCTTAGCTCAGCACAGTTAAGTTCTACCCTTAAGCATTTCATTATTGGTGATTTGAAATACATGAGTTTGATTTTTATTATAAACAAATAATGCCTTTTTAAAATCCAGATATGACATAAAGACTTCATAATAATGGGTGAGGCCCAGCTATCTTTTCTGCCCAGCTTGTCCAACAGCATGGGATCTATGCTGTGCCCTTTGATCTATGCTTACCTTGGCAAAAGAACATCTTCATGGTGCTGCTTTGTTTGGGAACAGGCCTGTGGCTGCATCAGCTATTTAATCAACCTTTCTTGGTACTTCCACAGCGGTGGGGTACAGGGTGGTGCCCTGAGAAAAGAGAGTCAGTGCTATCTCCTGTAGTCAGGAGCTACCCCTCTCTCCTTGCTGAGCTGCTGCACTGCAGCACACCTGTGTTGCTGGAGCACTTTGGTGCAGTGAGCTGCAGAGCTGTGCTGTAGAACCCAGAGGCCTCCTGATGACCCTGTCTTGCTTCTGTTCAGCTGCATCAGAAGAGGGACCTTAGTACTTTGAATCTTGGTTTCATCACCTATAGATTTGGTTCGGAATGCTGTTTATAGGATTGTTTTACAGAGTAAAGGAATTGAGGCAAGTAAAAGGCCAGGAGCATTGTACATGTCAGCCATGTTGCTTTTGCTGTGATTTTTGTATTGTGGTGAATATTCCACCAACCTTGTTAGTATTATTTTTAACTTCAAGTGAAACTTTTCATGAAAATATATGCTTAGGGATTGTCCAAAATATACAGGAAAGTGTCAAGACTAGAGATGAATTTAGAAGTGAAGCTTAGGGGCTGCTGTCATAGAGTGTGTCAGACCAGAGGGAGGCTTTTAGGAGTAGTGTGCATTTACTGCTGTTCATCCTGTCACCATTAATGGGCAGTCAGAAGGCCTGTGGCGTTGGAGGGACAGCCCCTCATGCAGGGTGCTGTCCTATGTTGGGCAGACCTGCCCAGTGGAGGCTCTGCTGCTCTGCCTGCTGCACTCCTAATGTTGTAACATCCTCACAGATGTGGCATAATGGAAAACATAAATGCATTATTTTTTTTTAGTATTAATGGATTTCTGATAATAGGAAATTGTCAAATACTGAAAGAAAAAAAAATCCCTAACATCACAAAATTACTTCTGATTTTGTACATTATCTTTCTAGCTATGTATACATGTGATGGGTTTATGTAGTTGCCTGCCTCTTACATCTGCTTTTAAAGTTGAATACATTTTTTTGGCATTTATAAGCATAATTTTTTAAAGACACATACTATTCTGAAACACAGCTTTTTTTTTTTTTTTTTCCTTTTGAGGTAGGGTCTCACTCTAGCTCAGGCTAACCTGGAATTCATTATATAGTCTCAGGGTGGCCTCGAACTCATGGTGATCCTCCTGCCTCTGCCTCCCAAGTGCTGGGATTAAAGGCGTGTGCCACCATGTCTGGCTTGGCTTATTTATTTTTAATTTTTTGGCAGATCTGAGGAAGACAAGTGATTGTTTCACTTTTAACAGTTATATGGTTCTAATTTCCATATTATAATAGACCTCCTAAAAACATTATACAGATTACACCATCCATAGCTTTTCTGGGATTAGTTGTCACCACTTAAATAAAGTTGGCTAAAATTTTATTTGATAGCAGAAAGTTTCATTTGAAAAATTTTAAGTCATTGGTTATAATAAAGTGTGATTTCTGCTCACTTATTTTGTTACTTCCATCTACTTTAATGAGATCCTGTTAGGTGGAACATACATATGTCAAAGCATATATATGTGTACTATAAAGCTTGCCTTATACTCAGGGTACATGTTCCTTGACATCCTGCATACTCAGGTAACTGTCACTTGGTTGTCTTAAGCCCCATTGTAAGTGGTCCAAGCAGCTGAGCTTTGTATTTTCACAAGACAGAAAATAGATCTATGGGCATGGAGTAAGAAAAAAGCCCACCTAGCTGGCGGCCTGGGCTAGGGAGCTAGGGATTTGTCTGAGCCCTGTGTAAAAGGAAGATTGCCCCGTGGTCTTTTCCTTGTCACTCATCCCTGACTGTGTGTCCTTTCATTGCTGTTTCCATTTTGTGACTGTGCCACAATGTACTCACCCATCCTATTGTAGGTGGCACTTGGACATTTGCTGTTTTATTCTCTTGAGTAAACCTGCTACAGACTTTCTTACACCTGGCTGTTTTGGTGTTTGGTGTTGTATAACCCATTATACCATATGATTGTACGCTTTAGGGGTATGAGATGTTAGAATACTTAGCTTTCATTAAGTACTGTCAAATATTTTTCTCTGTAATTAATGACCATGTAATGCTTTATAACTAATAATTGGTGGTTATTTTATTTTATATTATTTTGGTTTTTCAAGGTAGGGTCTCACTATCCCAGAGCTGACCTGAAACTCACTATGTAGTTTCAGGGTGGCCTCAAACTCATTGCGATCCTCCTGAGTGCTGGTATTAAAGGTATGTGCCACCACGCCCAGCTTAATAGGTTTTTATACATATAACGGTGGACACAGGAAACAAAAGTTCACAGGTAAAATATCCTCAAATGCAGAGTGTTGCATTGATCTTAGATGTGTCACTTGCAATTTAGAAGCTGCCCACCAATGCATATTTCTGAACCTTTTGTGAAAGCTAGCTACACAGGACTCCGAGGACAGAAGATCTCACTGACACACTGCTTTTAAAAGATAAGAGTAGTCCTTGTTGGATGAAGGTATGGCTTAGCAGTTAAGGTGCTTGCCTGCAAAGCCTAAGGACCCAGGTTTGATTCCCTAGTACCCATGTAAGTCAGCTGTACAAAACAGCACATATGTTTGGAGTATGTTGCCCATTTTCTCTTTTTCTCTCTTTCTTTATCTGCCTCTTTTTCTCTTCCTCTTTCACACATAAACAAATAAAAAATATTTTCTAAAAAAGAATCATAACTGTTAGTGTCCCCCAGGAGAAGGGGACAGCACCTGTGTGCACCACATTCTTCTCGTGCGTGGCTGGACTTCTCTTGTGCCTGTACATAGCTGGCACCAGCCTCTTCACTGTGAGTGGGAAGCTGCAGTACAGAGATCTTAGGCCATTCTGGGCTTGAATTTTACACTGAGTGCAGAAATGGGGCCTCTGGCTGCAGAGGAGAAAGAATCCATAGTAAAGCAAGAAGTCATTTGAATCACCATGTGGACATGCTGTTAAGTACAGAGGAAACATTCAAAATAGTATTTAATGTTTGTTTTGATAATAAAAGTAATTCACATTAGTCACAAGAAAATGTTAAAAATACAAACAAAGGGAGAGTGAAAGGGAAAGGTCCTCTGGTACAGTCTTCAGAGTGGTTCCTTTAGTCTTCTTGGTGGGACATGTGCTTTTGTAAACAAAAAAAGAGATGTTGTAGTTGGGTGTGGTGGTGCATGCCTTTAATCCCAGCACTTGGGAGCAGAGGTAGGAGGAGTGCCACAAGTTCGAGGCCACCCTGAGAGTACATAGTGAATTCCAGGTCAGCCTGAGCTAGAGTGAGACCCTGCCTCGAGAAAAATAAAAGCAATCTTGTATTTGCGATTTTTTTTGCATGTTCCCTTTTCTTTAAGTCTGTATTATGAACATCTTTCTGTGTTATCTTGTGGCTTCATAGGATTATATTGTAGTAAACACCAGCAGATATTTGAACAGTTCCCTGTTGTTGAGCATTTAGGTAGCTTCCACTTCACTACAATAAACAATGCCAGAATGAACTATCCTGGATATGTATCTTTGTGCTGATCTATTAATTTTTTTAAATTATGTTTTCTCATTGGCGTGAGTATTGATAAGAGATTGAATTTAACAGTCATTTTAGTTCCTGTAAAAATTTCAGAAAATCATGGAAAGCATATATAACCTTTTCACTCAGAGAACTAAATTTTTTTTTTTTTTTTCCCGAGGTAGGGTCTCACTCTAGCCCAGGCTGATCTGGACTTCACTATGGAGTCTCAGGGTGGCCTTGAACTCATGGCAATCCGCCTACCTCTGCCTCCCAAGTGCTGGGATTAAAGGCGTGTGCCACCACGCCCGGCTGAGAACTAAATTTAATTCCATGAAATTAATATTATGTTATCATAAACTTCTGACAGATGCTGGCCTCATTTAAAAAAGAAGTTGGGGTGAGTTGAGGGGGTGGGGGAAATAAAAAATAAAAAAGAAGTTGAAAATGTGCTTAAAATACAATCCTTTTCCACTTCAATTATTTTTGCCTTGATTTGAGTTTTGCCTGCAGAGAGGGCAGTCATGGTGCATACAGTCTTTTCTAGGCATTAGTCCATATGGACACTTTCCCTCTTTGGGCAACAGTTCCTGTGACACTCAGTGGGTACTCAACTTTACTGGTCAGCTATCTCCATGAGCACTCACCGAGCACAGGTTCCCCTAGAATACTCTAGGCCTCACTGGACAACAATCCCTTGCCACTTTCTTTTTTTCCCCTCCTGAAGCCACACAGCACGTTTGAAAGTCTCCTGTGACCTGGACAGCGTTGGACAGCTCGGTCTGACACTAGCATGTCTTCACCTGGACCACTTGGAGACAAGTGTGTGGATGGGAGAAGACTATAGGGCAGGAATCTATAGCTTGCCGTTGAAAAGTCTGCTTGGGGACTTGCCACTTTGCTTTGTGAAAGTAAGAGTTGCACCACAGGAGTGTGTACTGTCAACAGAGCAAGAGCCAAAGGTGTATCTGCCACAAGTGTGCATGTGGTTCTTGCATATGTTTAAGATACTGAGGGAAGAGTTGGAGACCCTGATGTGTTCTCTTCTTATGTTTGTAGATCCACATCATAGATTTTGATGATGAAAATAACCTTATAAATAAAAATGTCCTCCTCCATCAAGTGGGTGAAATCTGGCACATGAGTGCCAGTCCCTCAGACAAAGGCGTGCTGGCCACCTGCTACAACAAAAGTAAGTGCAGCTCTTGTGAGATATTATGTATCAGCTACAAGTATCAGGGAAGATGGATGTTATATCGCTGATGCTTCTGTGGGTGATTTATAAATTTGACCATTAGTGAAGGTGCTGCTTGCACATAGAGGCTGTGACACTGTGTTTCTGGAAGTTATAGTCCTGAGGTTCTAAGATTGGAAGCTGGGGTTATAACTGTTTTGGAGCATTGGCTCCATGTCAAGGTGCCCCACACCAGAGATTCCCAAATGTCAGGCTCTGTGCTGGTGAGCCACACATCCCAGCTCCCCAGGGATCTGCCTTCTTCCCACTGCCCAAGTACAGAGAACATAAGGAGAGTCCTCCTCTTCCTTCCGGTCCTTTCATGGCGGCCATGCTGTGTGCACATGCAAGTTGTGTATTTGTGTACCTTGGTAGGCTTCCTGTTGCCTGCCACCTGGCTCTCCAGTATATGGGACCTTCAGCATTTTTGTTAGTCAGATACCAGGAACCCTGAACTGACACGACATCTTCCTTAACTCCCTTTGTTCTATCTTTGTCAACTACTACTTTCTAAGTGCTGATTTTAGGGGAAAATAGCCCCTTAGCTCTCTTCTCATTATGTAATTCAGAATAAGGTCTTTTCACTATATAGTCTTTAAAATGTCTGCTTGGGGCTTGAGAGAGAGCTCAGTGGTTAAAGGTGCTTGTAGGCAAAGCTTCCTGGCCTGAGGTTCAATTTCCCAGACCCACTTAAAGCCAGATAGAGTGGCAAATGCGTTTGGAGTTTGTTTGCAGAGGCAAGAGGCCTAAGCATGCCCATGTGCTCTCTCAGTAAAAATATTTTTTAAAAAATGCTAGCTTGCTTTTTTTTTTTTAGTTTTTCTTTCTTTCTTTCTTTCTTTCTTTCTTTCTTTCTTTCTTTCTTTTGTCTTTCTTTCTCTCTCTCTCTCTTTCTTTCTTTCTTTCTTTCTTTCTTTCTTTAATTGACAACTTCCATAATTGTAGACAATAACCCATGGTAATTCCCTCCCTCCCCCACTTTCTCCTTTGAAACTCCACTCTCCATCATATCCCTTCCCCCTCTCAATCATTTTCTCTTTTAATTTGATATCATCATATTTTCCCCCTATTATGGTGGTCTTGTGTAGGTAGTGTCAGGCAGTCCAAGGTCATGGATATCCAGGCCTTTTTGTGTCTGGAGGAGCACATTGTAAGCAGTCCTATCCTTCCCTTGGCTCTTACATTCTTTCTGACACCTCTTCTGCAATGGACCCTGAGCTTGGAAGATGTGATAGAGATATTGCAGTACTGAGCACTCCTCTGTCACTTCTTCTCAGTACTATGGTGCCTTCTGTGTCATCCCAAAGTCACTGCCACCTGAAAAGAGAAGGTTCTCTAGCCAAAAGTGAGAGTAGCATTAATATGAGTATGAATAGTAAGAGAAGTGCTTACTGGGTGAGCATTGTTTATGTATTTATTTAGCAAGACAGCAGTAGATATTACACCCCTAGGGCTCATGACTACCGCTATTGTAGGTTTTCAGTATCAGGGTTGAATTCTCTTCCATGGAGTGGGCCTCTAGTACAACTAGAGGGCAGTTGGTTTCCCCTATAACAGACGTGCCACTATTGCACCCATTGGCTCATTTGGCATGGCTGTCCAAATATAAGGCTTGTGGTGTCCACTGTTGGGTTTCTCCACTGGTGATTTTTCTCTCTCCCTTTGAACTGCATGCAGTGTGGCTTTTTCCAGCTTTCTGTCAGCTGGTCTACATGGAGAAGGTTGTCAGCTCAGAGAAAGGGGGGGTGGGGGGAGAAAGAAAGAAAGGAAGAAAGAAAGAAAGAAAGACAGAGAGAAGGAAAGAAAGAAAGTGATAGAGAGATGGGGTCTTTATGTGTGTAGCCCAGGCTGGCCTCCGATGTGCTAGTGTTATAGGCATGTGCCACTATGTCCAGTGTTCCTACTATGATAGTTTGAATGTAAGTGTCTCCCATAGCCTTAGGTATTTTTGGTTAAGCTTCCTATTTAGTCCTCAGCAGGTGGAGCCCTGCTTAGGGGAGTTATGTCACTGAGGGCAGATCTTGAGTCCAGTGCTGCAGTTTGTATAAAGCCAGCTTGAGCTCTGGTTGTTTGTTCTCCCACTTGTGGATGTATGATGAAGTGAGCGAGGTTGCTCTGCCATGATGAGGCTTCCCCTCAAAACTGTAATCCTAAAGTAAGCCCTTTTCCTCCCATCAGTTGATTTTGCTTAGGTATTTTGTTCCAGCCACAAGAACGTAACTGCAATGCCTACCCTGCCTGCTGTCTCCTACCTGCTGTAGCTGCTGTTCCCCATATCCTACATCTTTTACTTTATCTTTTACTTGGCATCACTCTATTTATTGGGAAGAACCTCTCATGCGAACATTCCAGTTTCTTCCCTTGACATCACTGACTGACCTGTGCTTCTTATACATGGTGACTTGGCTCTTCCTTATGTGCCCCCCACCCCAGCATTTCTGAGATAGCAGTATCTGTTGAGACTCCTGCCTAGTCACTGTGTTGAACATCTAGGGCAAACACTGTTCAACATGATAGGAATGGACTCCCCAGTTGAGTTCCTTGTTTGGCACTTTGGTTTCCCTGGATCTCTGAAGGTATGTGTGGCCACCTGATTCTGTTTGTGGCAGCTGTCCCATGGCTACCCCATCCATTCTGGCTTTTGTGGTCCTTTTGCCTCCATTTGTCTAGTCCATTATACCCCCTTCTCTTCTTGGAGGAGAGTGCATCCATTATTGCTTGGAGAGAGCCACATATTACTATGAATGAAAACAACTGGCATTTTCTAGAAAGTTCTTTGGGAGCTGATGGGCTTTTTGATTAACTCAAATCAAGTGACCTTCATTCTACCTCTGTGTCATCCCTTCATTTACCCTGTTGTGGAGCCATCACATGGAATCCCTTTTCTTGGCCATATTCATCCAGTTAGAAGCAGACCATAGGTCTTGTGGCACTTAGGAGAAATGGCATAAAGGTGAGTCTTGGCCTATGTGCTTAGAGCCACTTTTCCCCTTCCTTTATTGTTTTTAAACCTTTTAAATTATTTTTATAATTTTTTGTTTATATGTTTTTATATATTTTTTAATTTATTTTAGAGAGAGAGAGAGAAAGTGAGTACACCAGGGCCTCTAGCCACTGCAAACTCCAGACACATGTGTCACCATGTGCATCTGGCTTATGTGGGTTCTGGGGGATCGAACTTGATCTTATGCTTCACAGGCAAGTGCCTTAGCCACTAAGCCATCTTTCTAGCCCTTTTTAAACTTTTCATAGACAACCTCCTTAAATATATGCAATATACCCTGATCATTACCTCCTCCCATCAGTTTCCTCTGTTTCCACCTCCCCTAACCCCCTCCACAGGATACCTTCTTTCCAACTAGCTTTTTGTTCTAGGATATTCCTCTAGCCCAGGCTGACCTGGAATTCACTGTGTAGTCTCAGGGTGGCCTTGAACTCATGGCAATCCTACTCTGCCTCTCAAGTGCTAGGATTAAAGAAATACTCCATCACGCCCAGCTCATCATTTTTTCTTTAACCCTCCTATTATGCAGGTCTTGTGTAGATGGCATCAACCACTGTGAGGTCATGAATATTAAGGCCACTTTGTATCTGGAAAACAATATCCCAAAGCATTCTTCCCCTTGCTTTGGCTCTTACTTTCTTTCCACCCCTCTTCCACAGTGTCCCCAAGCCTAGAGATAGCTCAGTGCTTAGCACTATCCTGTCACTTCTTTCAACACTTTGATGAGTTTTGAATCTCCTAATAGTCACCACCATCTGAAAAGAGAAGTTTCTCTAACACAACTGAGACAAACATGCAACCAGACACAGCTTATGGGAGGAAAGGGTTTACTTCAGGCTTACAGATCTAGGGAAGTTCTATCAGCGATGGAAGAAGCTGGCTCCTTTATGTGGGTCCAAGCAGAGACCCCACCAACAGCCAGCACCACCAGCAAGCAGGAACCACCAGAGCTTTAACTGCCCTTAACATTCCTGATAGTACTGGACTGGAGATGTACCCCCAAGCACACCTTAGGGTTGGTTCCCAGGATCTGCCCCTGGATCTGCCACTTTAGCGGAGATCTCCTACTAGGGTCTCAGATAGGAAGTTCAGTCAAAAATGACTATGTCTGTGGGGTCATATGTTTACATTGAGGTATTCCAACTACCACAATAGCCATAAATATAAATATTTAGAGGGCAGTTCAGTGGGCATAATTAGCTAAACTACAGTGGTAGTCTCCCCTAGGGCTTATGACCTCTCCAGCCATAGGTTTTGATTATATTTTCAAGCAAGTGCCTCTAACTGGTGAGCCATCTTCTTAGTCCCTGATTAGGTTTTCAGTACCAGGTATAAATTCCCTCCCATGGAGTAGGTCTTAGGTTCAATCAGAGAGCAGTTGGTTTTTTTCGTAGCACATATGCCACTACTGCGTCATTTGGCACATTTTGCCTGGCTGGCTTCCATTTACATTAGCACTGAGGAAGTGAAGTTTACAGGGTCGATTGCTGGTTAAGACCTTTAATGACTTTTTTTCTCCCACAGGCTGCATAGTTCTTTCTAGCACATTGACAGCTAGTCAACAGGCAGAAAAGCTTCTAGCTGAGCTCCAGCTTGGTTTCTCAATGTTCTGCAGCCCAAGCATGTAGTATCTTTAGCAATAGGGTCTTATCATCTAGTTCTGGTGGGCAACCCAAAGCCTTAGAACCAGTTCTTGACCTGAGAGTCTTGGCCGCAGTGCCTGCTGGGCATCCCAGGTGCATTGTCTGAGCAGGTGAGTGTGAGTGTGCTCTGATGCTACTGTTCTGCTCTGCAGGTCTCCAGCTTGAGTTGGGGTACTAGACAAGTTGCCTGATTTCATATGCCTCCATACCTTGGTAGCTGGGCAAAGTAGCTGTGGACATTGGAGGTTCCAGTGCCCACCAGGTGTCTCTCTGGAGGCTCTGGGTGGGCCTCAGGGCAGGATTCTCCCTAGTCTGGTTGCCATCTTTTTTTCTTCATTCTTTCTTCCCTCACGGTAGGGATCCATATGTGAAGCTGAGTCATCTGTCAGCCTGCTTCCTGAAAGGGGAGTTGGGCCCAAGATCCGTCTCTTTCATTGTCTGCTTTGTCATTTGGCCAGGTTGGCATGGGTACCAAATTGCATTACTTAGGAACCTTGTAGTCCTCAATGGACTGCATGGACACTTGCCCTGTTGTCAAGAGCCCACCCACCACAGGCCTTTGTGGGATGATCTCTTTCCTACCTTGGCCTCCTGCTGAGATGGCTAGTGACATTATCTTTACCCTTGAACTTTGTTCTACCTTTCACCTTCACTTTCACCCTACACCCTTTGCTCTTTAGTCCATTCTTCAGCCTTAACCCTTTCCCTTCATCCTGTCTCCTCTCACCCCTCATCTTTATCCTCACCTATCATTCTGTACCTTTCATCTGTGCTCTCTTTTTAGTGTGGCTGGGTCTGTGAGGGTCCTTCACTGTGCCTCCTCATCAGATCCCTAGTCCATGCTAGTCCTGAGACTTTATTTAGCTTTTCATGTGGTTGATTTTACCACTTCTTTGTGCACTTTGCCCCCTGCTCATGCCTTCCTCAGCTTGTGCACCATCCTCAAGTTAACCTCCTCCCGTAAGCGCCCTTTACCATGAGGCCAAGCTGAGGGTCCAGTCTCCATCGTCACTTCTTTACCTTGTGGACAGGCTGAGGGTCCAGTCACCATTGTCATTCCTTTACTGTGTGGACAGCTGAGGGTCCAGTCTGCATCGTCACTCCTTTACCGTGTGGACAGGCTGAGGGTCCAGTCTGCATCGTCACTCCTTTACCGTGTGGACAGGCTGAGGGTCCATTCTGCATCGTCACTCCTTTACCGTGTGGACAGCTGAGGGTCCAGTCTCCATCGTCACTTCTTTACCTTGTGGACAGGCTGAGGGTCCAGTCTCCATTGTCATTCCTTTACTGTGTGGACAGCTGAGGGTCCAGTCTCCATCGTCACTCCTTTACCAAGTGGACAGGCTGAGGGTCCAGTCTGCATCATCACTCCTTTACCGTGTGGACAGGCTGATGGTCCAGTCTGCATTGCGATTCTTTTCTTTTTACTTTAAAAAAAAATAATATATATATTTTTTGGCTCTTTTCAGTTTATTGCATGAAGTTACACTTGTCCAAGTTAAAAGTGGACCCCAAATGGTTACATTATACAAGCTGTGAGGTTTTTAAACTTGTGACAAGTGACAGAAGGGACATTCTACTCATTGCAAGGAAATCCTCATACTTCAAAGAGCCACAAGCACTTAAAACCCATGAACCTTCAGCTGATCGTCCTTAGCCAGTCCAATTTCTATTAGGAACTGGCATATGTTCTTGCGCTGGTCACCCTGTAGCTGAATCACTTCTCCATATTCTGGATGTTCAATTATAGTACCATTGCAGGCAAATTTCTTCTTGAACACCTTCACTAGTTTCTTTTTATCATAATCATCAGAGATCCCTTGGACAGTAGTCAGGGTCTTCCTGCCGTTCCTCTGTTGAATTCTTATATGGATATAATCCTCAGTGCCGACAGGAAGCAGGTCATCACCCTTACTTGCATCAGCAAAGGGGTCGAAAGAGTGGAGGTTCTGGATAGCGGACATACGATACGATTCCTTTGCCTCGGTGGAAACGGCCTGCGGAAGGTGGCTGTGGGAGAAGGCGGGCAGGGGTGATGGAGTGTCGGGAAGCGAGGGGGCTCGAGGGGGAGGCAGCTGAGTCCTCAGCGGCGGCTCACTGACTGGGACTTAAAAAATAATTTTTAAAAATTTATTTTTAAGCAGAGAGATATAGAAGAGAGTCAGAGAGAATGGGCACACCAGGGTCTCCAGCCATTGCACAGACTGAAGATGTATGTGCCACTTTGTGTACTTGGCTCTTTGTAGATACTGGGAATAGAACTCAGATCCTTAGCTTTGCTGGCAAGTGCCTTAACCACTGTCCATCTGTCCAGCCCTCTTTTAAAAAAATTTAATATTGTGGTAGTTTGAATATATGGCCCCCAATATATTCACTGTTTTATTAGTTTGTATTTTGCATCTGCAGCCACCTGGCTGGAGGTGGTGTCACTGGGAAGATCTTAAGGTGTGGTGGTGGGTTTGAGATTTCAATCTAAAGATATGCAAAGTGTGCCTAGCTAGAGTTCCTGAAGAGTGCTGTGCTGTGTGGCTTTTGCTTATGCTTTTCTCTCTCTGTGTGTTTTTTCTATGAAAGCAGGCCAGCTTCTTCGGCCATTATGGAAAGATTTCCCCTGGATCTATAAGCTTCAATAAATATCCCTTCCTCCATAACTTTGTCTGTTCTGGAAGTTCATCTCAGCGAACCTGAAGCTGTCTGCTACAAATATCTTTGCAAGTACAGAGCGATAAGAGAGACAGACGGAAAGAATGGGTGTGAGCTTCCAGCACTACAGACAAACTCTAGATACATGTGTCACTTTGTTTATCTGGCTTTATGTGGGTACTAGGGAGTTGAAACTGGATTGTTAGGCTTTGTAGGCAAGTATCTTAACCACTGAACCATTTCTCCAGCCCTCATTTCTCCTTTTGTTTTTTCTTTTTTTGAATTAGGGTCTCATTGTAGCCCAGGCTGTCCTAGAATTCACTATGTAGTCTCAGGTTGGCCATGAACTCACAGCAATCCTCCTACCTCAGCCTCCTGAGTGCTGGGTTTAAAGTCATGACCACCACGCCCAGCCTCATTCCTTTCTTTTAATTGTGGTTCCCTCAGTTTGTCTCTCCCATCTTGTTTCCTCTGCTAGAAGACCCTTGGTGAGGGACCAGATTCATAGTTCAGGCTCTGTGTGTACCAACCCAAGGATGGGCTACCACATAAGCACTTCTCACATCCTTCTGGGTCTTAATGTTGTGCCTTCTTGTTTGGGGTTCTAAATAACTGCCTGCTTAATCTATTCTTTTTCTACCTATCTCTACTTTTCACTCCTCACTTTTGAAAAGTTTACCAGCATCCTTCTTTTGGGATTCAGAGCAGTGCCCCCATTTTGGGACTGTGTTACCACAACACCCACTTCCAGTTTTTTTTTTTAAATTTATTGTATTTATTAGAGAGAGAAGGAAAGAGAGATGCAGTAGAGAGAGAGGGAATGGGCGCTCCAGGGCATTTAGCTATTGTAAACTAATTCCAGATGCATGCATTACCATGTACATGTGGCTTACGTGGGTACTAGGAAATCAAATTTGAATCCTTAGGCTTGGCAGTCAACTTGCCTTACCTGCTAAGCCATCTCTCCAGCCTACCACTTCCAGTTTTATATGCTATGTGGGAAGTTATCACAAAGATTGACTCCATCTAGCACATGCCTGTGTGCCTATTGTTCAGGGTCCTCACACTGTCCAATGTTAGGTGTTGGCTGGCTTAATGGGGTCTTCTTCTGGGTCTCAGGGTGTCAAGAGGGCTGTATTTCCATCTGGATTCTGAGTTTTGTAAGCACCCTTGTGGGCAAAGTTCAGTTCCTGTGTTTTGAGGCCTGGATGCCAGTTTTCTTGTGGGCTGGGGGTGGTGGGAGCTGCTCAAGTGGTTGTGGTTTGCAGCAGCAGCTGCCGCCGCCACTGCTGCCGCCGCTGCCTCATGATGACTCCTCCGTCTTGGCGGTCTGAATGCATGGGGTTATGAGGATGGCTCCCTTCCCTTTACCCTGAATTTCAAGTCAAGACTTTGCAGACAGTATTGCTTGTCTGTTCAGTGTTTTTTCTCATCTGTTACCCTTTCTTTAAAGAATTCATGTCTGAGTTCTCTTTTGTCCCCACTATAGGAAGAGCTGGAGGGTTTTAGTCTGCAGAGAGGGTTTTCTTCCAATGTGAGATGAAATGCTTAGCTCTTTCTCTCTCCAGCCAGCTGGGAGCTGCTTGATTTGGGCTTCACCCCAGCTCTTTGCCCTTGTAAGCCATGCATGGTGTCAATCTCATCTATTCCAATGATCTGTAATGACAGTCACCCTCATGGGCCAGGTGCCAGCTCTTCTGGTTCAGATGCCTTCAAAAAGCCTTGGAATTACAGAACTCAGGTTGCTGTACATCACTTAGTACAGACAACCGTTTTAGGGAGAACTAACAGATTTTCAAAATGGACACATGTTCTTTTTTGCATTTAGATTGCCTTACATCCATAATGCAATAAATTAAGTGGAATTCAGCCTGAAAGCACTACGACTGGGATTAAAACCTGTTGCTCATGTTGTCCCTTCATGCAAACCTTTCTGTGATAAGCAGAATGTTTTCTTATCCTCTCTTTTCAGTGGTGATGATCTTTTTGTTTTCTGAACTATGTGCTTGTATTTTTTGATTTTTTTATTGACAACTTCTATACATACAGAAAGTAAACCATGATAATTTCTTCCCCTTCCCCATTTTCCCCTTCACAACTCTACTCTCCATCACATCCCCTCCCTCTCTCTGTTAGTCTCTTTTATTTTGATATCATCATCTTTTTCTCCTAGAATGAGAGTCTTGTGAAGGTATTGCTAGGCACTGCAAGGTCATATATATGCAGGCGAATTTCTGTCTGGACAGTTCCATTGTAAGGAGTGGTACCCTTCCTTTGGCTCTTACATTCTTACCGCCACCTCTTCTGTAATGGATCCTGAGCCTTGGAGGGTGTGATAGAGATGCTTCAGTGCTGAGCATTCCTCTGTAACTTCTTCTCAGCACTTTGTTGTATTTTGGGTCATCCCAGTGACCATCACCATCTGAAAAGAGAAGCTTCTCTAACCAGAAGTGAGAGTAACAGTAATATATGAATATGAACATTAAGTGTAGTGTTTAAAGGGCAGTTTGGTGAACATAACATGTGCCTTTAGCCAGACAAGAGCAGGCTTTATACCCCTAAGGCTCATGACCTCCTCTGCCATAGGCTTTTGCTTAGGTTCTAGGTTTAGTACTAGGCATATATTCCTGCCCATAGAGTGGACGCTCAGAGAGCAGTTGGTTTCCTCCAGGGCAGACATGCGACTGTTGTACTTGTTTGATCATTTGGCCTGTCTGGCCAAATTTGAGGCTTCCAGTGTCCACTATTTTCAACGATAACTTCTGTCTCCCATACAGCTGCATGCAGTGCAGCTTTTCTAGCTTTCAGTTGGCTGGTCTACACGAGAAGGGTTGTGGCTCAGCCCCAGTTTGATTTCTCAGTGACCTTAGTACCCAGGCATGTGAAGTCTTCAGCAACAGGGTCTTGTCATCTGTTACTTGTAGGAAACCAAGGGCCTTGGCAATAGCCTGTAATATTTTGGAGGCAACAGGGACCTCCCTGGCCAACAACACTGGAAGGTATCCCATCCCTGGCACTGAAAATTTCCTAGTAGCAATCTATGGCTTCTGGATGTGCCATTATCCATAAAAGTAGACTTTCATATGTCTTATTCAGAATATCTTGAATTTTGATTGATCCTCCCCCAACTCTTCTCTTACTCAGTCTCTTCCCCTGGCCTCACTTAGGCCTTTTCCCTTCCTGTAATCTGTTCTTCTGCTTACATATATACAATACCATCCCCTAAAGGCCTTCCCTCTCCTCCCTCCCTTATAGCCTTTTTCTAGCTTATGGGCCTCTGCTACCAATTTTTGGTTGCAGCTCACAAGTCTAAACATTTGTAGCTAGGATTCACATATAAGAAAGAACATGATGTTTGGCTTTCTGGACCTGGGTTACCTTACTTAATATAATCCTTTCCAGACCCATCCATTTCCCTGCAGATTTCATTTTTCTTTACCACTAAATAGTACTCCATTGTATAAATGTACTATATCTTTATTATCCATTCATATATTGTGGAACATCTAGGCTGGTTCTATTTCCTAGCTATTGTGAATAGAGCAGCAATAAACATGGTTGTGCAAGTGTCTCTAAAGTAGTGAGGATAGCCCTTAGGATATATGCCTAGGAGTGCTATAGTTAGATCATATGGTAAATCTATTTTTAGCTGTCTCAAGAACCTCTACACTGATTCCACCAACAGTGTAGAAGGGTTCCTCTTTTTTCCACATCCTAGCCAACATTTGTTGTCATTTATTTTCTTTATGATAGCCATTCAGACAGGAGTGAGATGGAATCTCAAAGTAGTTTTAATTTGCATTTCCCTGATGGCTAAGGATATAGAACACTTTTTTAGATGTTTATATGCCATCTGTATTTTTTTCCTTTGAGAACTCTGTATTTGGTTCCATAGCCCATTTTTCTTTTTCTTTTTTTCTATTTTTTTAAATTTTTATCTTTTAATTTTTATTAATATTTTCCATGATTATAAAATATATCCCATGGTAATTCCCTCCCTCCCCACCCCCACACTTTCCCATTTGAAATTCCATTCTCCATCATATTACCTCTCCATTACAATCATTGTAATTACATATATACAATATCAACCTATTAAGTATCCTCCTCCCTTCCTTTCTCTACCCTTTATGTCTCCTTTTTAACTTACTAGCCTCTGCTACTAAGTATTTTCATTCTCACACAGAAGCCCAATCTCTGTAGCTAGGATCCACATATGAGAGAGAACATGTGGTATAGCCCATTTTTCATTGGGTTATTTGATTTCTTATTGTTTTGTTTTTTGAGTTCTTTGCATAGTCTCAATATTAATCCTCTGTCAGATGGATAACTGGTGAAAATTTTCTCCCATTCTGTAGGTTGTCTCTTTGCTATCTTCACAGTGTCCTTTGCTGTAGAAAAGCTTCATAATTTTATGAGATCCCATTGGTTGATTAGTGGTTTTCTTTCCTGAGCAACTGGAGTTATATTCAGAAGGTCATTGCCTATGCCAATATGTTGAAGGGGTTCTCGTACATTTTCCTGTAGCAATTTCAGAGTTTCAGGTCTGATATTAAGGTCTTTGATCCATTTAGACTTGATTATTATGCTTCATCCTTCTACATATAGATATCCAATTTTCACAGCACCACTTGTTGAAGAGGTTGTACCATGCTATTTTTATTACTATGGCTTTGTAATACAGCTTTAGATCATGTATGGTGATGCCCCCAGAGATATTTCTCTTGCTGAGGATATGTTTTGATATGCGAGGCCTTCTGCCTTTCCATATGAAATTGGAGATCAGTTTTTCTATCTCTGTGAAGAACACTGTAGGGATTTTAACTGTAATTGCATTAAATCTCTATATTGCCTTTGGTAGGATTACGATCTTCACAATGTTAATTCTGCCTATCCAGGAGCATGGGAGGTCTTTCCATTTCCTCAAGTCCTCTTCAGTTTCTTTTTTGAGTGTTTTTATGTTTTCGTCATTCCTTAGTTAACATTATTCCAAGGTATTTTATTTTTTTGTTGTTGTTGCTATTGAAATGGGACCATGTCCCTTATTTCTTTCTTTGTATCTTTATCATTTGCATATAGAAAGTCTACTGATTTTTGTGCATTGATTTTGTATCCTGCTACTTTGCTATAGGAGTTAATTACCTTCAGGAGTTTTGGGATAGAGTCTCTCAGGTCTCTTACATATACAATCATGTCATCAGCGAATAGAGCTAACTTAACTTCTTCCTTTCCAAATTGTATCCCTTTTATTTCCTTCTCCTGTCTTATTGCTTAAGCTAGGACTTCCAGTACTATATTGAAACACAGAGGTGAGAGTGGACAACCCTGTCTTGTTCCTGATCGTAATGGGAATTCCTCCAGTCTCTCTCCATTAAGTATTATTTGGGCCTTAGGAGCTTTGTATATTGCCTTTATTATGTTAAGATATGAACCAACCATGCCAATTTTCTCCAATCTTTTGATCATGAAGTGATATTGTATCTTGTCAAAGGCCTTTTCTGCATCTATCGAAATGATCACGTGGTTTTTGTGTTTAACCTTGTTTATGTGGTGTATTACATTTACAGATTTCCGGATGTTGAACCACCCCTGTATTCCTGGGATGAATCCCACTTGGTCAAGGTGGATAATGTTTTTGATGTCTTGTTTGATTCAGTTTGCAGGATTTTGGTCAGGATCTTTGCATCTACGTTCATCAGGGAAATAGGCCAGTAGTTTTCTTTTCTTGTGGCTTCTCTGCCTGGTTTTGGAATTAGGGTGATACTAGTTTCATAAAAAGAGCTGGGTAACTTACCCTGTTCTCCAGTTGTGTGACACAGTTTGAGGAAGATTGGTTTGAGTTCTTCCATGAAGGTTTGATAGAATTCAGCTGAGAAGCCATCTAGTCCTGGACTCTTCTTTTGAGGGAGGTTTTTATTACTTTTTCAATCTCAATGAGTGTAATAGGTTTGTTTAGGAGATTAATCTGCTCTGAGTTTAGCTTTGATAGATGGTATGTGTCAAGGAATTTATCCATCTCCTCCACATTATCCAGTTTTGTGGAGTAGAGGTTTTTGAAATAAGTCCTGATGATTCTCTCAATTTCACTTATGTCTGGTGTGATCTCTCTTTTTCATTTTGAATTTTGTTAATTTGAAGCATCTCTTTTTTTTTGCTTGACCAAATTGGCCAGGGGTTTGCCAATCTTGTGCTGTAAGTAGGTTAGACCATGAGTTGCTTGGACAGATATTGGTCATTTTTCCTCCAGTCACCCATGTAGCACCTTCTGGCACTAGATGCATTGACTGTCTGGGGACTGACTCTCTTCCATCTTCCAGACATGCCATTCCATTTTATGTGTCAACCACATAAGGTGTCTTCAGCAGTAGGGTCTTATCACTAACCTTTGGTAGGTCACCAAGTACTCTGACAAAATCTGTCTTTGTTTTAGGAAACCTTGTAGGTCATTCTGATCAAAAGCTCATTGTGGATTATAGCCACATTCTGCTACTGGGGGTTACAGGTCGGTGCCCACTAAGAAAAGGAAGAAAAAGATAACTAATATAAAAGAGTTAGAGAGAAGAAAGAACGGGGGGGGGGGTGAAGAGAGGGAGAAGCTGTAGGAGATTAAGGTCAGTGTTCGCCATACCCTCTGTAGTGTCTTTTGGATCAGGTGCTCCCTCTAAGGGCCTGGTGAAGGTTCATCCATTTGGGATGTAGAATTTTATGGCACCATTGCCGTTTGGGTCTAGATTTGTGTTTCCAACCCCTTCCCTTGACTTCCCCTCCCTTCCCACCCATCCTGTTGTCTAGTCCATGGGATGCTTGCTGGGTATGTAAGGCATCTTGGGTAGATTCAGGTTAGGTGCTGTAGATGAGTGAGACTCTGGCGATTTTCTTTCTGTGACTGGGTAAGTTCACTGAGAATGATCTGTTCCAGGTTCAACCATTTTTCCTCAAATTTCTTTGTGTCATTTTTTCTTACTGGTGTATAGAATTCCATTGTGTAGATATACCACATCTTAGTTATCCATTCTTGTAGTAATGGACATCTGGGTTGATTCCAGCTCTTAGATATTACGAAATGAGCCGCTACAAACATGGTTGAGCAAATCTCTCTGGCCTGTGGTTTGAAGGTTTTAGGGTAGATGCTCAGTAAGGGAATGACTGGGTCTGTTGGTATCTCTATAGTCAGCTCTTTCAGGAGTCTCCATGTTGCTTTCCACAGTGGTTGTACCATCTTACATTCCCACCAACAGTGGATGAGTGTTCCTACTTCTCCACGTCCTCACGAGCATTTATTTTCATTTGATTTTTTTGATGTTTGCTATCCTTATTGGGGTAAGGTGGATTCTCATAGTTGTTTTAATTTGCATTTCTCTGATGATTAGGGATGATGAATATTTTCTTCAGTGTGTGTTTGCCATTTGTATTTCTTCCTCTGTGAACTGCCTGTTCAGCTCTTTGCCCCATTTTGTGAGTGGGGTGTTTGACTTTTTACTGTTTAGATTTTTGAGTTCTTTGTAGATTTCAGAGATTAGGCCTCTGTCGGATGGATAACCAGCAAATATTTTCTCCCATTCTGTGGGTAATCTATTGGCTTTGCTTATTGTATGCTTGTCTGTAAAGAAACTCTTCAGCTTCATGTGGTCCCATTGGTTGAGTGACTGTTTAAGATCGTGAGCTACTGGGGTTTTGTTCAGGAAGTCTTCTTCCATTCCTATATCATGGAAAGTACTTCCTATATTTTCTTCCAGTAGTAGTCGAGTTTCTGGTCTTATTTTGAGATTTTTGATGCAGTTGTACTTGAGTTTAGCATATGGCGAAATGTTTGGATCAAGTTTGAGAAAACCTCTCTTCTTGGTCTTTGCTCTCCCACTTGGGAGGGATGGGAAAAGCACTATTTCCCCTTGTACGGTTGAAATATGTGTTACAAGCAAAAATCATGCCAATAGATCTGCTTCACACATAGAAAATGGCAGGAAAAATCGGTAGAAAATTTGCAATGGGTTAACATAACCTGAAATCAGATATCAAACTGTGACCCATCTCTCTCCACTCAAATATCCATGTTTATTCATGTAAGGAGTGAGTGACACATGCACATTATGTCAGTCATTGAATGGGTTTGTATACTGTGCTTGCTTGTTTAGCTCTTGCCTGTGAAGACTGTGAAAAGGTGTTCTTGAACTTGGGGTGGTCATGTGGAATTTGTATATACAATAAATTCTTGAAACATTTTCTGTGTAGATGATGAAGATTTACAAGTAAGCCTTTCATTTTGTACTGATGATTTGATGTGTACCTGAAGGCCATGTTATTGCCACCTGGAAAAAGCCCAGTCATCAAGGAATTGACACAGATGTTGTGTACTTCATATAGTAATTGCTGCCTTTTGGCTGCCAGGCACTTACAAGCACCTCCTCCTCAGTTTGTCTGAATGTTTCCTGGCAGGTCTTGAACTGAGGGATTTTTCTTCCCACATTGTTCACTGTCCTCCTACAAGGTTTTATTTCATAAGGTTCGTGGGAGAACAAAAACACAAGAACCAGATAAACGTTAGTAGTTGAACTTGAACAGCATGACTTCACTACTTTAATATATCTTGAATTTTTAGAGTACTATACATGAGTGTTCCTACTATCCCTGGGAGTAGATGTGTGCTATATAAGCTTACACTGTCCGCATGTGTGTGATATGTGTGGTGTGTGAGCTTACACTGTCCTTGTGTGTGTGCCGTGTGTGGCGTGTGAGCGTACACTGTCCCCGTGTGTGTGATATGTGTGGTGTGTGAGATTACACTGTCCCCGTGTGTGTGCCGTGTGTGGTGTGTGAGATTACACTGTCCCCGTGTGTGTGCCGTGTGTGGTGTGTGAGCTTACACTGTCCTTGTGTGTGTGCCGTGTGTGGTGTGTGAGCGTACACTGTCCCTGTGTGTGTGATATGTGTGGTGTGTGAGCTTACACTGTCCTTGTGTGTGTGCCGTGTGTGGTGTGTGAGCGTACACTGTCCGCATGTGTGTGATATGTGTGGTGTGTGAGCTTACACTGTCCCTGTGTGTGTGCCGTGTGTGGTGTGTGAGCGCACACTGTCCCCGTGTGTGTGCCGTGTGAGATTACACTATCCCCGTGTGTGTGCCGTGTGTGGTGTGTGAGCTTACACTGTCCCCGTGTGTGTGCCGTGTGTGGCGTGTGAGATTACACTGACCCCGTGTGTGTGCCGTGTGTGGCGTGTGAGATTACACTGTCCCCGTGTGTGTGCCGTGTGTGGCGTGTGAGCGCACACTGTCCCCGTGTGTGTGCCGTGTTTGGTGTGTGAGCACACACTGTCCCCGTGTGTTTGCCGTGTTTGGTGTGTGAGCACACACTGTCCCCGTGTGTTTGCCGTGTGTGGTGTGTGAGCGCACACTGTCCCCGTGTGTGTGCCGTGTGTGGCGTGTGAGCGTACACTGTCCCCGTGTGTTTGCCGTGTTTGGTGTGTGAGCACACACTGTCCCCGTGTGTTTGCCGTGTGTGGCGTGTGAGCGTACACTGTCCCCGTGTGTTTGCCGTGTGTGGTGTGTGAGCGCACACTGTCCCCGTGTGTGTGCCGTGTGTGGCGTGTGAGCGTACACTGTCCCTGTGTGTTTGCCGTGTGTGGTGTGTGAGCTTACACTGTCCCCGTGTGTGTGCCGTGTGTGGCGTGTGAGCGTACACTGTCCCTGTGTGTTTGCCGTGTGTGGTGTGTGAGTTTACACTGTCCCCATTTGTGTGCCATGTGTGGCGTGTGAGCGTACACTGTCCCCGTGTGTGTGATATGTGTGGTGTGTGAGCTTACACTGTCCCCGTATGTGTGCCGTGTGTGGCGTGTGAGCTCATACTGTCTTGTGTGTGTGCCGTGTGTGGCGTGTGAGCTCATACTGTCTTTTGTGTGTGCCGTGTGTGGTGTGTGAGCTTACACTGTCCCGTGTGTGTGCCGTGTGTGGTGTGTGAGCTTACACTGTCCCATGTGTGTGCCTTGTGTGGTGTATGAGCTTACACTATCCCCCTGTGTCTGTGTGTGGTGTGTGAGCTTCCATTGTCCTGTGTGTGTGCCGTGTGTGGTGTGTGAGCTTATGCTGTCTTTGTGTGTGTCATGTGTGATATGTATGCTCATACTGTCCTGTTTGTGTTGTGTGAGTGTGATGTGTGCTTACAATGTCCTGATGTGTTACCTGTGCATGAGATATGTGTTCACACTGTCCTACTTTCATGTTATATAAGCATATTTTGTGTTCTGCTTCTGCTGACCCTCTCCTTTCTGACATCCATGTGGATGTGGTCTCATGGTCAGCAGAGGGCACCAGCAGCCTGACTCTTTGTCCTCCTTGCCTCTGGCCCATCACAGGGTCCCTTGTTACTTGTTGAGGTAGCCTAATCCTTACCGATACACTAAACAGTTAGGTGTCATTCTAAAGCCTCTCCCCTTTTTCTTGTCATTTCTTTGGGTTCTCTCTTCAACTCTAGGCCTTGCTGTAAGACACATTTGCCATGTTGAACTTACTCCTGTCACCTTAGCATAGCTGTCGGAGTCTACATCACAGGAACCTGAACTAGGGTCCTTGGGTTTCTACAGAGAACTCCTTCTTGACTCCTAAATCACAGTGACTCACAGAGAGGACCTTAGAGCCAGGGGGACTAGTGGTACCTGAGATGGAAAGGGCATAGTGGGCCAACCTTCCAGTTTAGGAGACTGGGTGGCACCAGGTGGTCAGAGAGTTGTACCTGTGGTCATCAGGCAGTAGTGGCCAGTTCCCCACCAGCAGGGGTTCTTAGAGGGGATATTTAGCCCTGGAGTTCTGACTTTGAGAAGTTATAGCCATAGGAACCCTTGGTCAGCTATGGCTCTGAGCCTGCCTTCCCCTGGCTCCATGCCACTGTTCCTCCCTCATGTCCACACCAGGCCCACCTGCTTTGCCCTCAAGTGTGTCCTGTTTGTCTTGTCTGTCTATAAGACACTAGTAGATGGAGATGCAGAGCAAGACAGTACCCAGACACATATGGGTTGGGTCAAGGTGGAAGATAAGTAGAGGGTACTCAAGTGGCAGGTGTGGTGGCAAGTCTGGAAATGAGCTGGACAGTGCAAGGGCTGTTACCAGTGCTGTGCTGTGTGAGGGTTGTGCTGAGTGAGGAGCCCACAGCCATGCCTGGCACACTTGAGCAGGTCTTTTGTCTGTGCACATGACGGATGGATGTGCATGTGCTTTTCATTTCTCTCTCTCTTTGTCTCTGTGTGTATATGTGTGTGTGTACATGTGTTCATGGATATACCTTAGATACAGGCAGTAAAATTTATAAGAAATGTGGTGGGGCTTACCTGTAACCCCAATAGTTGGAAGGTGGCACAGAGGAGTTCAGGGTTATTCACAGTGCATATCAAATTCTCAGCCAGCCTGGGCAACATGAGACCCTGTCTCAAACAAAAAGAAAAAGCTGTACAGGTGAGGTTGGCTCCTTCAAGCCATGCTGAAATGCTCGTCTTGTTGGGTTTAAGATATTGTGGACTTTTCTTAGGAACAAGGGTGGTGAGATGTACTGAATAAACCAGTAGGAGGAAACAAGAAAAAATGACACAGAACAGCTGAATTAATCTTAATCTGAACCCTAAGGGAAGACACTGTTCTTGAAGTGAGTAGACACACGCAGCCTGAAACAGGTTTCCTGACCTTTCTTTCTCTGGCTTCTCATTACACACCAGACACACAAACAGATGCCTGTGCCTCACAAAGGGATTTTGCAGGTTCAAATGATCTGTTGTCACTGTGCAGTGGAAACTTAAAAAGGGAGTTGAGTATAAACAGTGGCTCAATTACTTCCCCAGACCTTCCCTCACTTCTTCAGCTAGTCACTGGGCATCAGGGCAGCCAAGCTTGGGAAAACCTGGCCTCTGGAAGGGGCACAGGGAAGAAAGGGCATTTGGAGAACTGGCTGCTGCTTATCCATGTTGCGTGCTTGCTGTCTGACCTTGAGCCAGTCAGGCACCATGTGGGGTAGCCTGTGCAGCTTTGCCACAACTTCACAAATATTGTATCTAAAAAGAGCAGTGAGGGGCTAGAAAAATGGCTTAGTGGTTAAGTGCTTGCCTGTGAAGCCTAAGGATCCTGGTCCGAGGCTCAAGGCTTCCAGGACCCATGTAAGCCAGATGCACAAGGGGGTGCATGCATCTGGAGTTCGTTTGCAGTGGCTGGAGGCCCTGCCGTGCTCATTCTCTCTCTGCCTCTTTCTCTCTTGCTCACTCTCAAATAAATAAATACAAATAAAAGTAAGTTTAAAAAAATAAATAAAATGAGCAGTGAGGACAGCATTACATGGGCTTTCAGCTATGTCTGCTGAGACAATCCTTGGGCATTCATTCTGACAAGGAGCTGTAGGCGTCCTTGGTACATGGCACACCTGATGAGTGTGTCTGTGTTAGGAGCACTTAGGGGTATGTTGGAGAGCACAGGCATGTGTGTACCCAGCCTACAGCAGCATTGCCACATGCCAAGTCCCTCTTACACCTACTTATATAGCCTTTCTGAAACGTTGGCAGGAGCTTCAAATATAAGCACAGAGCCCTTGGGGGCTGCTGGCTGGTGGGGGTAGCTCGAGCCACAGGGTAAATACTGCATGTCTTTCTGTAGTGTCAATTTTATTTGATTTTAAGCAACGAAAGCATTATTTATAGCCTCAAATGAATGTAGTTATGTCACCACGCAGAGTGCAGGATTTGCAGAGATCTCATGAATAAAACATGAGACTACCAAGGGTCCCTTCAGATAATGCTGCGCTCAGATCTGTTAGGCAAACACTTAACAGTTTGTAAAGGACCTTGCCTTGTCAGGACACACTTTCTCTTTGCTTCCTTCTGATGAGCTCCTGAGGACAGGGATGGCAGCTCTGCTCTTGATGATGGGGAGTTGTGAGGTCATGTGCGGAGCTGCAAATGTGAACTGGAAGATTTGTGGTGACAGGGCCCTCTCCTAGGCTGTTTAGGAACCAGTGTGACTACCCTTGCTTTCCTCTGCAAATTAAGGGAGCTAGAGATGACAGAAGGGTGGTCCTCTCACAGGGCCCTTCTCTTTGTGTAGGCTTCTCTCTGTGGTGGGAGAATCCTCCTGTAGACTCACCTCTGACCCTTGTGTGGAAATCAGACACAGTTATAGGGAGGTAACCCCAGGACTCAGGTGGGGGCTGTATATGACTCAGGGTGTCAGCTGGGGTGTTCTGTATACCTTTGTCCTTGCAGTGAACCTGGAGTAGTGGTCTCCTTATCTGTCAGTTTCCACTTCTGGTCCAGGTTTGAGTGTTTTTTTCTTAAACATTGGCGGTGTTGAAATGTTGCTAGATGAGACTGCTTATGGTAGACAAAGAAATTCTGATGTGTCAGCTGTATCTGCATGGGGACTAGGACTCTGAATTCCTGAGGACCATTCCTGAGCTACCTTAAAGATGATGGTGTTTGGGCTGAAAAGAGGGTTTAGCAGTCAAGGTGATTGCTGGCAAAGCCAAAGGACCCAGGTTCAGTTCCCTAGTACCCACATAAAGCCTAATGCACAAGGTGGTCCATGTATCTGGAGTTTGTTTGCAATGGCTAGAGGCCTTGGCATGCTTATTCTCTCTCTCTCTGCCTCTCTCAAATAAAACAATTAATTAATTAATTTATTTATTTATTTAAGAAAAAGCGATAGCTCTTGTGATTGTTGCTGTTGCTGCTCTTAAGAGTTGCTGCTTCTCATGGGAAGCTCAAGGATCTTAAACTTTGAGCCTTTGCAGCCTGATGAGGGCCGGGACCTGCCATCTGAGGGTGCTGGAGCTGGCACAGGAGCAGGTGGCTGGCAAGTCTTCTCTGCTGCCCATGCATTCTCCATGGATTTATGCCACATGTGACCAGGGGCTAGGGCTTTGCAGTCACAAGCTGTTATGGTGGAACACCCTCATCTACCAGTCAGAAATGCTGTAATGGAGGCCATTCACATCTGGGAAGTGCAAGAGGAGCTAGCTTTTGCAGCCAGGAGCAGTGTATTGCTTATCTTGTTACTGTGAGCAAATACCCAACAAAAGCAACTTGAAGGAGGATTTATTTTGACTCATGTATTGAGAGGGCAGCAGTCTATCGTGACAGGGAAGTCATGACACTGGTAGTGGCTCCTGTCCGTGGCAGTAGGAGCCAAAGGCTGCTGGCTCACATCTTGGTGAGTCAGGCAGCAGAGAACTTGGGCTGGAAGTGGTCCTGGGCTTGCACTGGAGCCAGGCTAAAACCCTCAGAGCCTATACATATGGCCATACATCTGTCAGCTAAGCCCCATGTACAGAGGTTCCACATCCTCCCAAAACCACATTACCAGCCAGGGACCAAGTGTTCAGGCAGACACATGACTCTATGGGGTATATTTCACATTCATACCATGACAAACAATCATTGACTTCTTCACAAATGGTCCAATCTGATGTGGGTTGTAGTCAGCTCTCAGAATGTAATTATGTGAGTGAGGGTCAATGTGCATTGGGCAAGTAAACCTGATTCATGTGGTAGGAGGCTCTACCATTGCCCACTTGTTCAGAGCTGATAGTCCCAAGCAAGTGGCCATGAAGATTTTGGATATGTGTGCAGTCGTGGCTGGAGGATGCCAGCCTGAGTTCATTGTCCTAAGAATGAGCCTTTGAAATGAGCAGAGATTCAGCAGAGATGCTCTGCAGTGATGTCTCATTTTGTCACCCCCCTCAAGGAGATGGTGAAGCTGGAATTGGTCCCAAGAACATCAGCAACAATTCCTGTAACTTGCATTAGGTACTTCCTCCCAGTGCCATTAACTAAGTGTCCAAAGGTGATGAATTCCTTTCCTGTGGAGTGGCCCTCAAATCTAATCAGAGAGTAATTGCTTTCCCCAAAACAGACATGCCACTGTTGTACCCGTTGGTTCCTTTTTTTTTTTTTTTTTAGGCAGGGTCTCACTATAGCCCAGGTTGACCTAGAATCCACTCTGTAACTCAGGTTGACCTTGAAATCATGGTGATTTTTTTTTTTTACCTCAGCCTCCCAAGTGTTGGGATTAAAGGTGTGAACCACTGTGCCTTCTCTTAAATTATCTCTTTCAAAAACATTTGTTTTATTTGGGAGGCAAGCATTCTACCACTGTACCACCAATGTTCTGTAATTTAATTTATTTGGTGTGTATGTGTTTGTGTGTGTGAGTGCAGGACTGTGTGTGCCGTAGCACACACATGGAGGTCAGAAGACGACTTTCAGGTTGGTCTTTGCCACCTAACACATTAAAATTTTTTTAAATTTTATTTATTTACTTATTTGTATTTTGTGTGTGTGTGTGTGTGTGTGTGTGTGTGTGTGTGTGTAGCAGACAGCTTCAGGTTCACTGAGATGAACTTCCAGACCAGGCATAGTTGTGGAGGAAGGGATATTTATTGAAGCCTACAGATCCAGGGGAAGTTCCACAAATAGCAGAGGAAGCTGGCCTGCTTTCACAGAACCAAGCAGAGAGAGTTCTAGAAGCACAAGCCAAAAGCCAGGAGCCACACAGCACAGCACACTAAGTTATTTTCAAGCAGAGAGAGACAGAAGAGAAACAATTAGAAAGAATGGGTATGCCAGGGCCTCCGGCTGCTGCAAATGAATGAACTGCAGATGTTTGTGCCACTTTGTGCATCTGGCTTTTTGTGGCTACTGGGGAATCGAACCTAGGTTATTAAGCTTTGCAGGCATGTACCTTAACTGTTGAGCCATCTCTCCAGCCCCAGCTTCTTGCTTATATGTGGGGTCTAGGGATCAAAACTCAAGTACTAACAGTTGCAAGTGCTTTTATCCACTGAACCATTTTCCTAGCCCCAATTTAATCGTCATATTTATGCCAACTTCAAATCTAGTGAGGACTTAACATTGTCCCTTTCTGTGTGCTGTGGAGCTATCAGTGTCCGAAGCTCTTCAGTCCAGTCTCAGGCAGTAGTGGTGGTCTGTGCTTTATACTTTCTGCTCTGCTGTTCACATAGGTTTGAACCACTGGCTTAGCAGAGGGTATCACAATCCCCATTTTCCAGGGAAGAATCCAGGTGTGGGTTGTAACTGGGCCTGGGATGACAGTTTGAAGCTCAGACTGCCATCTCTGGACTGTATCCAGTATCTTCAACTACAGATGCTTTCATACCCAGTACCTCTGCACTGTAGTGATGAACTGAACACAGTCATTGTGGAGGAGACTGATAAAACGAGCCTGTGTCCTAGACAGTGAGCATGGTGAGTACATGCTAGGCAGAGACCGTGTTGCATATGGGTAGGATAACAGTGAATTCTGTGTGGCTATCTATATGGACAGCGATATGCTGACTTGAAGTGCAAACAGATGTAGGAATTTGTGTGTGTGTGTGTGTGTGTGTGTGTGTGTGTGTGTGTGTGTACGTGTGTGTATGCATGCGCATCCATGTGTCCTGCTGAGTCTGGCAGCATCATGAAAGGATTGTGGAGGGACACCCCAGGGGTTTGCTTGTGTGAGGAGGTCTTCATTCTCCCTGTTCAGCTGTGACATGATGGTGCTGAGGCTGATGGTGCCTGAAATCCTACTGCCTCTAGCACCCTAAGTCTTCTGATTATAGCAACAGCCACATCTATGGGCCAGGATATAACTATTTTTGTTTTAAAGCCATAGTTCCCCATTTATTGCTGTACCAATTTAGGGGGGAAAAGGCATTTTTTTTAAATTAAATTTATTAGTTTTCTTTTCAGTAAATACAGGCAGTTTGGTACCATTATTTAGGCTCATCTGTGATCTACCCCCTCCCATTAGACCCTCCTTATTATTGAAAATGGGTCGTGCATTGTGGAGTTAGCCCCCAGTTATTAGTATGATAAATGTCTCTGAAAATCATGACCCAACATGTAACTCTGACATTCTTTCCGCCCCCTCTTCCGCAAGATTTCCCTGAGCCATGTTGGGTTCATTTTTGGTCTGCTTCAGTGCTGAGGTGTTGGGGGCCTCTGAGGCTCTGGCTCTCTGATTTGGTAGGAGTTGATTTTTCTCTGCGTTGATCTCCTTCCCCTTTGTGCTGGTATCCAGTTCACAGGAAAACATCACCCTTGCTTATTTCGCCAGTTGTCCTTAGTTTCAGTTGGGCCCCTTCTGAGGTATGTTGGGGCAGCTCTCTTCTTAGGATCTGCATCTATCTGGAAAAGAGAAGCAGATTCTCCAACGGAGAGTGAGTTAGCACCCAGAAAATTGAGATAACACTTACTTTTTTGATAGACAGTTTGATAGGTGTAGGCCCTCTTATACCCCGTGATTGATGGTAGCTTGATATTGTAGAGTGGGATTGTGTTTGGGTATGGTTCTGACTTGTTTCCCAGCTCCAGCTAAGGGTCTAGTACCACTTAGTGGATCAGTTAGCCAAATCAAGAGCAATTGATTCCTCACCATGGCTGTGTACCACTATTGCACTTGTATGGGTATCACATCCGGTTAATTGTTGCTACTTAGGTTAAACAATGTGTTGCTTGGACAGATCTTGGTCACTTCCCCCAGTCGCCTATGTAGCGCCTTCTGGCACTAGACACGCTGACTGTCTGGGGACTGACTCTGTCCTGGCTTCCAGCCATGTCATTCCATTTTACGTGTCAGCTGCGTATGGAGTCTTCAGCAATAGGGTCTTACCACTGGCCTTTGGTGGGTCATCAATTACTCTGACAGAAGTCTGTCATTGTTTTGGGAAACCTTGTAGGTTTCTTTGATCAAAAGCTCATTGTGGATTGTAGGCCCAAGCTGGAAGTGGGGGTTACAGGTCAGTGTCCACTAAGAAATTGAGGAAAAAGATAACTAATATACAAGAGTTAGAGAGAAGAGAGATAGAGGGGAGGGGGGAGAGGGAGGGAGGGAAGATGTAGGAGATTTAGGTCAGTCTTGATCCTACCCTCTCCAGTGTCTTGTGGTTCAGGTGTTTCCTGTAAGGGACTAGTGAAGGTTCAGTCATTTGGTCTGTCTTTTAGGAAGTAGAATTTTATGGTACCATTGCCGTTTGGGTCCGGATTACTGTTTTCCACCCTTTGATTCCCTCCCCGCCCTCCCATCCATCTTATTGTCTAGTCCATGAGGTACTTGCTGGGTATGTAAGGCATCTTGGGCAAATTCAGGTTAGGTGTTGCAGATGAGTGAGACTATGTGTCGATTTTTTTTCTGTGATTGGGTAAGTTCGCTGAGAATGATCTGTTCCAGGTTCAACCATTTTTCCTCAAATTTCTTTATGTCATTTTTTTCTTACTGCTGTATAGAATTCCATTGTGTAGATATACCACATCTTTGTTATCCATTCTTCTAATGATGGACATCTGGGTTGATTCCAGCTTTTAGCTATTACGAATTGAGCTGCTACAAACATGGTTGAGCAAATCTCTCTGGCTTTTGGTTTGAAGGTTTTAGGGTACATGCCCAGTAATGGTATAACTGGGTCTGTTGGTATTTCTATAGTCAGCTTTTTCAGGAGTCTCCATATTGCTTTCCAAAGTGGTTGTACCATCCTGCATTCCCACCAACAGTGAATGAGTGTCCCTGCTTCTCCACATCCTCGCCAGCATTTATTTTCATTTGACCTTTTGATGTTGGCTATCCTTATTGGGGTAAGGTGGAATCTCATAGTTGTTTTAATTTGCATTTCTCTGATGATTAGGGATGATGAACATTTTCTTAGGTGTGTGTTTGCCATTTGTATCTCTTCCTCTGTGAATTGCCTGTTTAACTCTGTGCCCCATTTTGTGAGTGGGGTATTTGTCTTCTTATTGTTTAGACTTTTGAGTTCTTTGTAAATTCTAGAGATAAGGCCTCTATCAGTTGGATAACCTGCAAATATTTTCTCCCACTCTGTGGGTATTCTATTGGCTCTCACCTCTGCTTTTCAATATAGTTCTGGAAGTCCTAGCTCAAGCAATAAGACAGGAGAAGGAAATAAAAGGGATACAATTTGGAAAGGAAGAAGTTAAGTTAGCTCTATTCGCTGATGACATGATTGTATATGTAAGAGACCCGAGAGACTCCATCCCAAAACTCCTGAAGGTGATTAACTCCTATAGCAAAGTAGCAGGATACAAAATCAACGCACAAAAATCGGAAGCATTTCTGTATGCAAATGACAAAGACACAGAAAAAGAAATAAAGGACATAGTCCCATTTTCAATAGCAAAAAATAAAATAAAATACCTTGG
Source organism: Jaculus jaculus (assembly GCF_020740685.1). NCBI lineage: Eukaryota > Metazoa > Chordata > Mammalia > Rodentia > Dipodidae > Jaculus > Jaculus jaculus. Next base: position 58,685,889 of record NC_059103.1, on the reverse strand, counting down.
AATAACGTTAACCAAGGAAGTAAAAGATCTTTACAACGAAAATATAAAAACTCTCAAAAAAGAAATTGAGGAGGACTTGAAACGATGGAAAGACCTCCCATGCTCCTGGATAGGCAGAATTAACATTGTGAAGATGACAATCCTACCAAAGGCAATATATAGATTTAACGCAATTCCAATTAAAATCCCTACAATGTTCTTCACAGACATAGAAAAAATGATCTCAAATTTCATATGGAAAGGCAGAAGGCCTCGCATATCCAAACATATCCTCAGCAAAAGAAATACTTCTGGTGGCATCACCATACCCGATATAAAGTTATACTACAAAGCCATAGTAATAAAAACAGCATGGTACTGGCATAAAAACAGGAGTATAGACCAATGGAATAGACTTGAGGACCCGGATTTTGGGCCAATCAACTATAGCTACTTGATATTCGACAAAGGCCCAAACAATATAGACTGGAAAAAAGATAGCATCTTCAACAAATGGTGCTGGACAAACTGGATAACCACATGCAGGAAACTAAAACTTGATCCACACATTTCACCATGCACAACACTCAAATCCAAATGGATCAAAGACCTCAACATAAGACCAGAAACTCGAAAACTACTGGAAGAAAATTTAGGAAGTACTTTCCATGATATAGGAATGGGAAAAGACTTCCTGAATAAAACCTCAGTGGCTCAAGTTCTTAAACAGTCACTCAACCATTGGGATCATATGAAGTTGAAGAGTTTCTTTACAGATAAGCATATAATAAACAAAGCCAATGGAAAAGGCATTTTTAAGTTTAAATTATGACTGTGCTTTGTGAAATCAGCTAAGAGAAGAAAGAGTTTTCCTGGACGAGAATATTTTAAGGTTCTTTTTTTGTGATATCAGAGTTAGAGATGAAATGATTGGGAGTCCTTTGAGAGAATGGAGTGAGGGAGAGGCAGGGAGAACAATTAGAGTCCACCAGGATTCCTGTCTGGGGTGCACTAATTCAATGTAGGACCAGAGGATGCCCGGCTGCATGTATGGCCCTGTTGCTGTCTCTGAAGCTCTCTGGCTTCCTAGCTCTAGCTACTTTTCTTTGTGCTTGCTGGGCAGATATTCAAAGACTGAATACTTTGTTTTAGGGTATGATACTTAGGAAAGGTGGCATTTGCTTTCCTTATGACCCTAGACCAAGAAATAGCTCTTTGAAAAGAGAGAGGATTGAAGGACTGGCTGCTGTCATTTTGTCAGGGGGCTCTTTGCAGGCAGAGGAGCCTTGACATCCTTCCCATTGTTCTATTAGTGGCAGACTTGGGCTGTATGCAAAGCACCTCAACATTGTCAGCCTTATTTCTAATTTTCATACTAGAATGTGTGTTCTGAAGTGAAACATTTTGTATTCCATATTAAACTTAACTGCCGACATCCTGAGAATCGTGTCATTAGATGACTTTGTCATAATGCAAGTAAATAGGGGGTGCTTGCATAACCTGGATGGTGTGCCTCCATGACATGCATGTGGCATAGCTTGCAGCTGTTAGGCATGACTAGGCCAACATGAAGCTAAAGCCACTCAAGAAAATGTCCAACGCAGAGACCTGGTAAACCTGAGATATGCAAGGCCTGCCAACATGACACACTGTTAACAATGAGCTTTTTCCTTTGGTAAATAGAAAGAACACACCCTAAAGCAAATGATAAAAATCTAGAGTAGTAATATTTTAACAAGTAAAAGTCATTTCTTATCATTATCAAGTATGATACATGCCTACTATTATATGCGACATGCTTCTGTATACTGGTAATGCTGTGTTTACTCCAGTACCGACACACGTGAGCAGTGGGTGTGCTATGTTACCATGGCTCCCTTATCACTAGGTGGTGGGGATTTCTCAGCTCTATTATAATTGTACAGAAGCACCCTCATATGTGCAGCCCATCATTGATTAAATTGCCACCACTCAGTGCATTTCTGCTCCTCCTGGCCCTGGAAGAAAGCAAGCTCCTTTTCTTTACAATGTGAGACATTTTATTATAGCTACTGGTGTGACTGTCAGCTGGCCTTTATGTCCTACCTCCAAGCATTGCCTATAAGCCATCTCTGTAGCACTTTTTCAAAATCAGTCTAGTTGTATTTTTTGTCTTTCTTTTCTTTATTAGTCCCCCTCCTATATTTAGGATTTCAGCTTTAATTTTTTCCTTTTTTTGTTTATCCAAGGTAGGGTTTCACTCTAGCTCAGGCTGACCTGGAATTCACGATTAGTCTCAGGGTGGCTTTGGACTCATGGCGATCTTCCTGCCTCTGCCTCCCAAGTGCTGGGATTAAAGGTGTGCATACCACACCCAGCTCAGAGTTAATTTTTGTAAATCACTATGCTAGATATCTTTCTTCCTGGCAACATTCTCATTACAGAAGCTTAAATTCAATACTCTAAGCGACTTCTCATTTGCTTTATGCCTCTTTTCCAAATTTGACTTCAAATTGTGCATTATAATGTTGGCTTTGTGTGTACACACCATGCTTGTGTGTGCACTGTGCATATGCATGTATAAACATTGATGAAGAGATGTCCCCTTTGAATGTTAGCTCTTGTGAAAGATAAAATGTCTCAAGATCTTGGCTCTTTGGTTACTGCAGTGCAATAGTGATCCTTTGTGTTTTCTGATCATTTCTTCAAGAGATGTGGGTTGTCTGTCTTGCATTTCAGATGACTGTTGTTACAAAGCTGCATGCAGTCACCAGCCTTAGTGGTGTACATTTGTGTAACTTTTTGACCCATTGCTTTATGAATATGATTATCCTGTTTATGAGTTCTATACTTGTGTCACTGTTCTTATACCTGACAAGTTATGCTTTGTAGCAATCAATAACTTAGTTGTATAAAGTGGCCTGTGCCATGTTCTGTCATGATTTTATTTCCTCAAATACTTTAAAAATATAAATGAATGCTGTGTGTGTGGGGGGGTGTTTATTTGCAGATGTGAATGCCTCATGTCCATTAATGTGGAAGCTGAAGAAGAATGTCGGGTGTCCTCTTATCATCCACCTATGCATTTCCTTGAGACGGTGTCTCTGTTCACCCACCAAGCTCCAGTGAGTCTCTGCCTTTGCCACCTGTTCCCCTCTCACAGACTGAGGCATAGATGTGTGAGGCCACACCCAGGTTTTTAAGTGGGTTCTAGAGAATCAAACTTGGTGATCTCTGACTAGGCAGGCCCTCAACAACTGCTCTTAGTCATTGAGCCATCTCCCTAGCCCAGATATGTCTTTTAAAAATTAATTTTACACTGGATGTGGTAGTGCATGCCTTTAATCTCAGCACTTGGCAGGTAGAGATAGGATTGTCATTGTGAGTTCCAGGTCAGCCTAGGCTGGGGTGAGACCCTGCTTCAAAAAAAAAAAAGTTAATTTTACTATTACTTTTCTAGAACTATCTTTGTGATTTGATTTTTCTAGATTTTTGGACTTTTGTTTCATGATCTTATTATTTAGGATTTTGGCATTTGGGATTCAGGCACCACCACCTGGTAGGCTTTAAGAATGTTGCTTCTTAGGCTGGAGAGATGGCTTAGTGGTTAAGGCACTTGCCTGTGAAGTCTAAGGACCCATGTTTGATTCCCCAGAACCCATGTAAGCCAGATGCACAAAGTGGAGCATGTGTCTGGAGTTCATTTTCAGTGGCTGGAGGCTCTGGTGCACCTATTCTCTCTCTTAAATAAATAAATACATAGAAAAGGATGTTGCTTCTGGGGCATGCATTTTATAAATACACCTTGTTCTAAAGTAGTTCCTTCTTTTTACAGATCATAAGTTTCTTTCCTGTAGGCTAGAGATAAAGCTCAATTTGTGTGATATTTATCATGATTTTCACATATTGGAGTTTAGAGGTCATGACATAAGAAATCTTATAATCATGTCTCCTTTGCTTTCTTTAGAAATATATATTTAAATTTTATGGACCCAAGTGTTTTGTTGCTTGGACGAGTCCTGTGAGTGTTAATTCTTGTCTTTCTGAGTCTCTGTCTTGGCATCTTTGTTTTCCCACACATGGCTGGAGGCTTTGCAGGGAACCTGAAGGTACACAGGTGCCCCTCCTGAGTTTGGATTGCAAACTGGGGAATTGAGGAGTGGCATGTGACCAGAATTGACTTAGCAGGCCAGAAGGATTTGGGCTGCCAGGCACTCAAGTGAGCACTGTTGAGTTCACTAGTGCCTGGTTTTAGATGAGGAGACTTGACTTACATGAATTAAGATGGTGTACAGCATCTGCCTGGCCTCACACCTGGGAGTGGGATGTTCTTCCAGAGCATTAGGATTGTTTTCATTGGCTTTTTTTGTTTTTTTTTTTTTTCTGTGAGATTGAGTGCTGGCTAGTTTCTTACACTCCCCACAAACGTCACTAGGTCCCATTTGCATCATTTCTCTGTCCTTATTGACTTTGTGCGGCACCTCCAAATTCAGCATCATCTGGATATGTAATTAATGTGCTGTTTACTGCTCCTTCCAGATCACTAATGAAGATGTTAAATAAGGCCTGGTCCCCAGAGCATCCTGTGTGCTCCTCACAGCTCAGTGCTCTGCCATATATCAGTGTGCTTTGTTTATGGTCCTTCCTCTAGGACTCACCCATGGGGGTGCTTTGACAAAACCCAACCTGAGTTAATTTTTCCAGTAAGACTATAAAAAACACTGTGCTAGCTTCCTCCCTCAACTCCAGATTGGTTGTTGGCTATGCTGTCCCATGGCCTAGTGGTTTGCTATTTGTCCTTGGCCCTGACCTCTCCTAATGCACCCACAGTTCTGTTTGGGAGGTGCAGAGAGGGAACACTAGCACCCCCTGGCTTGTTGAGACCTGGGTGCTGCCTTGGGAAGGTGGCCTTGAGGTGGTTCCTTGCCTGAAGTGCTGTGCATCCTACCGTAAAGGTCCAAAGCCTCTGCTGCTCAGCAGGAGTTCACGAATAGGCCTTTTTCTCATTGTTCTGGAGGCTGGAAGGCCAAGATCAAGACCTGGACATGGGATTTTCCCTGAGGCCTCTGTGTAGCTTGCCTGCCCACTTTCTTGCTGTGTGCTCAGCAGCCACCTACCTCTGTATACTTTCCTAATGGTTTCATTTTCTTTTCTACAGATGCCAATCATGTCATATCAGGGCCCCACTCACGTGGCCTCATTTGACATTCGTTCTTCCCCAGAGGCCCTTTAATGCTCCATATATGGTCCCACTGGGTCTTAGAGGTTTAAAGATGCATGTCCATAATAGCTATAAAGTCCTTTATTAGTTTATTCATGAAGAGGTTTGGGGTGGGGCTACTGTCTCTGTTAGGTTCCCACACCACTGTGAGGCTGTCCTCATTTCATGCACTCCTTGTGTTCCCATCAGCTCAACCCAGGTGTATGTGCACTTGGACACTTCAGCCCCGCTTGCACACACCCTGCTTTGTGTTTCTGTCTAGAGGAGACACTATAAGCTCTGTTTTAGCTGTTTACTGTTGGGACTGTCTTGGTCATGACAAGATGTTGGCTTGGATAGAAGAGATTGAATACAGAGCAAGTGGCCCTCCAAGTGAAGGTGCTTGGCTGAGCAGCCAGTATTTGTTGGCATTCTGCTTTGTGGTTCTTGAAGTTATTTCTGTAATAGCTCTGTGGAAAAATGTACTAATTATGAAGCTTCCTTCATAAACAGCAAATCCCAATTAGGACAAAAAGCTTGGTAGAAGTTGAAGAGCAGTTAACTTGAGGAATGGGGCTCTGCTTGCAGCCATGTGTTTCTGGACTATGAGTAGGTTAGATCATGCTTACAGGTCCTGGGTGGTATGGGTCATTGTCACTGATGCAAATAGGAGACCCCATATATCAAAGATAAGAGGCTGTTGCCAGTGGAATATGGCATGTGCTTCATAGAAAACTGATCATCCTCTGATGACCTGGAATAGAACTTCTGTGTAGCCCTGACTTGCCATAAGCTCATAATCCTCCTGCCTCAGCCTTCCCAATGCTGAGATCATAGGTGTGTACCACCATGCTCAGCTCTAAACTTTATTTTTTAATAAATAGAAGGAATACACTGTAAAATAACAGTAAAAATTCAGTAGAATAAATACATGATACGATGTGTTACCATTGTCATGTGTGGTATATTATTCTCTGTGCTGTATTTGTAGATTGGCAGTGCAGTAGCTTTACTTGCACCAGGATCACCACAAATGTGGGTAAGGAATGTTATACAGTGTTGTGATGGCTGCACTGTAGCTAGGTGATAGGAACTTCCAGTTCCATTATATTCTTATAGGACCACTGTGATGTATATTGTGTGCTGTTTAGCAGATTGCCACATGACTGATATATATATATCTGCAAAATCAGGTATAATAGCTATCCGTGAATCCAGTCTGGTTGGTCATATAATTTTAATTTAAAATGTGTAACTTAAATATGTACTCAAGCCAACTGGTATTCATGGCGACCTACAAAAGCAAGGTAAACAGGAGTGGGAGGTCTTTCTCCTGCTCTGGTGGTTAGTTGCTCCGTGTCCTGTGCCTCCTTTGGGGTATGAACACCAGTGTGGTGATGGTACAAGGATGCTGATGGTGAGGTGGGATAGTGGTAATGATGGTAGGAATTATGGGATCATGTGAGGGTGATTGTGGTGGGATGGGAATGATGATGGTGGTGGTGGAATGGTGGCAATAATGGGAATGGTGGAGTCAGGGATTGTGGTAGTAGAGGTCTGTAAGTGTATACTGACATGGGTCTCTCATACAGCAGTAGCTGAAAATGTGTGCACATAGCTGGTCACCACCCTACAGGGAGGTTTTGATGACCCAACTAGTTGCTGGTCCAACTAGTGGAAAGTCATTAGGCAGTCTGTAATGAGCACCTCAGACTGGGCGAAAGCATCTGCTGTTGCCTGTGACTTGTGTGTCCAGGGGAATGACTCCCTCAGAGCTCAGAGCCAGGGGCTTTGGAGTCTGGGCTGTGTTTTCAGGGGGCTGCTGAGGGATCAGGGAAGAGAAATAGTAATGGGCAGAAGACTACCATGGTTTGCAAGCCCATGACTAAGGTTTCTCAGTCCCCATTTCTGCCTGTCTGTAACTGAGTGTCACTCTAGACCCAGAGCTGCAAGCATTGCCTGTAAGGAAAAGCAAGGACCATGAAACAGGAAACACCTCACTGTGTGGTAAGATTAAAGATTAAGAGAGGGATTATGTCCTTAAAAGTCATAGCTATTCCTCATGCTGGGGGATAAACATAGTTAGTCATGGTAGACAGTTGGTGATAGGTGTTTTAATGTCTGCAGTATGTGACAACTTGCTGGGCTCCATCCATGTCCACAGGAGGGTGACAAGGGTCAGCAGAGATGAGTGTGGCCAGCATCCGTCTCCTCCCCTGTGTTTGGGTGACAGTACCCCATGCGAGGACTGGCATGAATTTTTTAGCAGAGGAAGGTGAAATGTCAGGAAGGCCATAGATCATGCCAGCACTGCATCCTCAGGAAATTAGAACCACGGGGAGCTGACAGCATGCTGTCCAGATGAAATACGGATGAAAGCGTGCTGTGTGCAGGTCCTCCTGCTGGAGCCCCCCTGGGTGTGCAGGGTGGGACTGCGTGCTCTTAGTGCCGGCAGTTTTCTCTCCCTGGAGATATAGACTGAGGACATTCAGGCTATTATTGTGGTACCTCCTAACTGAGACTCTAGGGTGAGAGTCCATGCACAGACCAGCCCTGTCTGCATGTTCTCCTTGTCTCCTTCCCAAGACCCAGCTTGGGCCTTTGGCACTGACATGAAAAGATACAAATCAACTCCTTCAATTACTTTTCCCAAGGTTCGGGTTAAAACACCCAGTTCTGCTTCTCTGCAGCCAGTATGATGAAGCCCCAAGTACTTCATGTGTATCAGTGTGGCTCTGAGCAAGTGAGGATTCTCCCTTAGTCCATCTATGCTGTGGAAGGCCCCTGTGCAGGCTCAATGCCATGACCTGTGAAAGACGGCACTGCTCTCCCTCTGAGCTGTATCCTTGGGTCCTTCCCACCCTCACCTCCCATCACAGATTTCCACAGTCCTTGGGATCCAGATGAGCCCAGGCCTCTGTGTGGTTTGATAACTCCTATGCCAGTCACCCAATTTTATATGTTTTTCCTCAGCTCTCTGCCTACTAAAACCAAGAGCCAAGATTCCTCAGAGCCCTCTCATCCCCACATGTTGACTGAGGGTCTGCCTTCTAGCCCATGGGGTAAAGTAGAGCCCACCCCACCTCTGTTTCCTGTTGGCTTCATGAGCCACAGCTGGTCACTCAGCCCTGGTGATTGGGTCTCCTGCTGACTGATTGGATTGTTTCCCTTGGCTTCCCTGCAGGTTTGTGGTGAAGGGGCAGCTGAGCCAGGTATGTGCATCAGAAATAGAGTTGCAAATTTGTGTATGGTATCCTGTGCCTGTAATTCTAGCACTCAGAATGCTGAGGCAGGAGGATTGCAATGAGATCAAGGCTACTTGTGAACTGCATAGTGAGTTTCAGGCCATTTTGGGTTACCGAGTGACACCCTGTTTCAAAAATGGGGAGGGCAGCCAGGCGTGGTGGCACATGCCTTTAATCCCAGCTCTTGGAAGGCAGAGATAGGAGGATCATCATGAGTTTGAGGCCACCCTGAGACTACATAGTGAATTCCAGGTCACCCTGAGCTAAAGTGAGACCCTACCTCAAAAAAACAAAAAAAAGGGGGGTTTCTGGGGAGATGACTCAGAGGGTACAGTACTGGCTTTGTAGTAAGCATGAGGACCTGAGTTTGGATCTCTAGCACCCACATAAAAAGATGGGTGTGGGGTACACACCTGTAATCCCAGTGCTGGAGAGGTAGAAACAGGAGGATTCCTGGAGTTTGCTGGTTAGTCTAGCTGAAAGAGTTCTGGGTTAAGCAAGAATTCTATTTCAAAAGTAAAAGGGTGATTAAGAAAGGTATCCTATGTCAATCTCTGGCCTCCACACACGTGTGCAGCCATACACATATGAACATACATACACGTGCATGAACATATGTTGCAGTCAGGTTCACATTGTTGGCAGAAATCACCTGACCAAGAGCATCTTGTGGGAAAAAAGGTTTATCTTGGCTTATAGACGCAAGGGGAAGCTCCATGATAACAGGGAAAATGATGGCATGAGCAGAGGATGGACATCACCCCCTGGCCAACATAAGGTGGACAACAGGAACAGGAGACTGTGCCAAATACTGGCATGGAGAAACTGTCTATAATACCCATAAGCCCACCCCCAACAATACACTGCTTGTAGGAGGCTTTAATTTCCAATTGTCATCAGCTAGGGAGACTAGCATTCAGAATACCTAAGTTTATGGGGGACACCTGAATCAAACCACCACAACATTCATGTAAAAAAATTAGACAAAGAAAGATGTAAAGTTGCCCCATAAGACAGACACAGGACTGTGCTTAAACTTGAAATTACATAAAGTGTGTCTGTCTTTCAGTCTGGGAACCCTACTCATTGTGTGCACACTGCAGACATCTCTTTCAGAATAGGCCACGGTCCTGGCCAGGCAACAAGGCACTCATGTCACATAATCACAAAGGCCAACAAACAACTTAAACCATCTTGGGCTGTTCCAGACACCACGGATTAAGCTGAAATAGCCTGCAGTGGCTGAGCCATCCCTCTGAGAGTGCAGTGTGGGTAGCTTCCTGGTTCTTCTTCAGGGGCCGCAGCTGGAGCTTTCCTAGTCACCATGCCTCTCATAGTCATGCCCTGACTAGAACTGGTGCTCAGCTTCCCTTCAGCCCCCATCAATAGTCGTGAGAGAAGTGGTTTTCTTATGTGTCTGGTGCCCAGCTCAGATCCTAGAAGGAGCATGTGACATTCTAGTCTGTACTGGAGGACAGGGTCCTATTTACCCTGGAGATCTTCCAGTCCATAGGGAGTCTTCCTGCACTCAGTTGAAAGGACTGTGTATGTGTGTATGTGTGTGCATGTGTGTTTATGCATGTGAGTGTACATGTATATGGAGACCAGATAGTGTCATTCTGCACATGTCACCACCCTCTTTTTTTTTTTTTTTGTTTTGAGGTAGGGTCTTGCTCTAACCCAAGCTGACCTTGAATTCACTATATAGTTTGAGGCTGGCCTTGAACTCACAGCCCTTCTACTTCAGCCTTCTGAGTGCTGGGATTAAAGATATGCACTACCATATCTGGCCTTTTTTTTTTTTTTTGAGACAATATTTCTCATTGGCAAAATAGGTTAAACTAGCTGAGTTCCAGGAATCTACCTGTCTCTGCTCCGTGGGGTTGGGATTATAGGCACATGCTACCAGGCCCAGGTCTTTTTATTTTTTTCTTGTGAGTGGGAGGTTTTTTTTTTTTTTTTTTTTTGGTTTTTCGAGGTACAGTCTCACTCTAGCCCAGGCTGACCTGGAATTCACTATGGAGTCTCAGGGTGGCCTTGAACTCACAGCATTCCTCTACCTCTGCCTCCCGGGTGCTGGGATTAAAGGCGTGCACCACCACGCCCAGCGTGAGTGGGAGGTTTTGAGGTAGGATCTCACTGTACCCCAGGCTGGCTTGGAACTCACTCTGTAGTGCCAGGCTGGCCTTGAATTCCGAGTAATCCTACCTCTGCCTCCTGAGGGCTGGGGTTAAAGGTGTGTACCAACACACCAGGCCCAGGTTGTTCATGTGAGTTCTTGGAATCAAACTTAGATCCACATGCTTGCTTGCATGGCTAGCCCTTTACCAAAGGAGCTGTAGCAGACAGGTTCAGGTTCGCTGAGATGAACTTGCAGACCAGGCACAGTTATGGAGGAAGGGGTATTGAAGCTTACAGGTCCAGGGGAAGTTCCATAATGGCAGAAGTTGGCCTGCTTTCACAGGACCAAACACAGAGAGAGCAGCACAGGCCTAAAAGCCTAAAGCCACATAGCAGAGCACACTTCAGGAACTCCAGCTAGGCACACTTTGCATATCTTTAGATTGAAATCTTAAACCCACTACCACACCTTAAGATCTGCCCAGTGAGACTACCTCCAGCCAGGTGGCTACAGATGCAAGCTGCAAACTAATAAAACACTGAATATATTGGGGGCCATCTATTCAAACTACCACATGAGCTATCTCACCAGCAGCTCCCTGCCTGTGAAAAACCTTCACATTTAATACATTGTCAAAAACAATGATTAACAAGTACCAAGTGGTAGGGGTCAGCACTGGAGAAGATGTGGGGACCTCCATTTGTGACTGGAGGTCAGCTATGCTGCTTGAAGCCTTTGGCCTTAGGGGACTCTATAGGGAAAGTTGCATGTGCAGAAGGCTTGATGGAGGGAGGAGGAGGGTGGCAGCTGTCAGGTCACTGTCACCCTGGCTGCTGGAAGATTGGGGCTGTGTGATTGCAGTTCACTTAGTACCAGTCTGTGCTGCACCTGCTTTTGCACAGGGTCCTCCAGCCGACACCATGCCCATTTCTAAGTGATAAGGATCAGAATGGGAGCAGAAGTTAGAACTGCAGAAACAAGATTGCCTAATGAGCAGTGATTTCAGAAACCTTGGGCACTGTGAACGATCCCTGCCTTCAGTCCTTAGCCATTGCCTACTGTGGTGTACTAGGGTCATTTCTTGCTGTTCAGCAGCTGCTCTTGGGCCTCTCTAGCACTGCACAACACCTGTCCTTTGTGCTGACTCCATGAGCCCTTGGAGTGGCTGCTTTGCCATGTGGTCTTGGGTGACAGTTTGCTTCCTTACATCAGTTCTTGTATTATAAGATGTATATTTTAGTTATACATATATTTTTTTCTTTTGAAATTTTTTAATTAACAACTTCCATAATTATAAAAAATATCCCATGGTAATACCCTCCCTCCATTCACTTTCCCCTTTGAAATGCCATTCTCCATCATATCCCTACCCCATCTCAGTCTTGTTTTTATTTTTATTTTTTCAAATATTTATTTGCAATTTTTTAAAATTTTTTAATTTTTTTAATTTTTATTAACATTTTCCATGATTATAAAATATATCCCATGGTAATTCCCTCCCTCCCCACCCCCACACTTTCCCATTTGAAATTCCATTCTCCATCATATTACCTCCCCATTACATTCATTGTAATTACATATGTACAATATCAACCTATTAAGTATCCTCCTCCCTTCCTTTCTCTACCCTTTATGTCTCCTTTTTAACTTACTGGCCTCTGCAACTAAGTATTTTCCTTCTCACACAGAAGTCCAATCATCTGTAGCTAGGATCCACATATGAGAGGGAACATGTGGCGCTTGGCTTTCTGGGCATGGGTTACCTCACTTAGTATAATCGTTTCCAGATCCATCCATTTTTCTGCAAATTTCATAACTTCATTTTTCTTTACCACTGAGTAGAACTCCATTGTATAAATGTGCCACATCTTCATTATCCACTCATCAGTTGAGGGACATCTAGGCTGGTTCCATTCCGCGGCTATTATAAATTGAGCAGCAATAAACATGGTTGAACATGTACTTCTAAGGAAATGAAATGAGTCCTTAGAATATATGCCTAGGAGTGCTATAGCTGGGTGATATGGTAGATCAATCTTTAGCTGTTTTAGGAACCTCCACACTGATTTCCACAATGGCTGGACCAGATTGCATTCCCACCAGCAGTGTAGGAGGGTTCCTCTTTTTCCACATCCCCACCAACATTTCTGATCATTTGTTTTCATGATGGTAGCCAATCTGACAGGGGTGAGATGGAATCTCAATATACTTTTAATCTGCATTTCCCTGATGACTAGTGACGTAGAACATTTTTTTAGATGCTTATATGCCATTTGTATTTCTTCCTTTGAGAATGCTCTATTTAGCTCAATAGCCCACTTTTTGATTGGCTTGTATGCTTCCTTATTATTTAACTTTTTGAGTTCTTTGTATATCCTAGATATTAATCCTCTATCAGATATATAGCTGGCGAACATTTTTTCCCATTCTGTAGGTTGCCTCTTTGCTTTTTTCACTGTGTCCTTTGCAGTGCAAAATGTTTGTAATTTCATGAGGTCCCAGTGATTAATCTTTGGTTTTATTGCCTGAGCAATTGGGGTTGTATTCAGAAAGTTTTTGCCAAGACCAATATGTTGAAGGGTTTCCCCTACTTTTTCCACTAGCAGTTTCATAGTTTCAGGTCTGATGTTAAGGTCTTTAATCCATTTGGACTTAATTCTTGTGCATGGCGAGAGAGAAGAATCTATTTTCATCCTTCTACAGATATATATCCAGTTTTCCCAATACCATTTGCTGAAGAGGCTGTCTCTTCTCCAATGAGTATTTTTGGCAATATCGAATATCAGGTGGCTATAGTTACCTGGACTTATATCTGGGTCCTCTATTCTGTTCCACTGATCTACATGTCTGTTTTTGTGCCAGTACCACACTGTTTTTGTTACTGTGGCTCTGTAGTATAGGTTAAAATCCGGTATGATGATACCACCAGCCTTATTTTTGTTGCTCAGTATTATTTTAGATATTCAAAGGTTTTTTTGTGATTCCGAATGAATTTTTGGATTGTTCTTTCTATCTCCATGAAGAATGTCTTTGGAATTTTGATAGGGATTGCATTAAATGTATAGATTGCTTTTGGTAAGATTGCCATTTTCACAATGTTGATTCTTCCAATCCAGGAACAAGGGATGTTTCTTCACTTTCTAGTGTCTTCTGCAATTTCTCGCTTGAGTGTTTTAAAGTTCTCATTGTAGAGATTCTTTACTTCCTTGGTTAGGTTTATTTCAAGGTACTTTATTTTTTGGTTTTTTTTTTTTTATTCAATTGTGAATGGGAGTGATTCTCTGATTTCATCCTCTGTGTGTTTGTTGTTAGCATATATGAAGGCTACTGATTTCTGTGTATTTATTTTGTATCCTGCTACATATCTGTAGGTTTTGATCAGCTCTAAGAGTTTGCTAGTGAGTCTTTAGGGTCCTTTATGTATAGAATCATGTCATCTGCAAATAATGATTAACTTGATCTCTTCCTTTCCAATTTGTTTCCCCTTTATGTGTGTCTCTTGCCTTATTGCTATGGCTAAGACTTCCAAAACTATATTAAATAAAAGTGGGGACAGTGGACACCCTTGTCTTGTTCTTGATTTTAGTGGAAAAGCTTCCAATTTTTCCTCATTTAGTAATATGTTGGCTGTAGGCTTGTCATAAATAGCTTTTATTATATCGAGTTATGTTCCTTCTATTCCCAGTCTCTGTAGGACTTTTATCATAAAGGGATGTTGGATTTGTCAAATACTTTCGCTGCGTCTAATGAGATGATCATGTGATTTTTGTCCTTCAACCCGTTTATATAATGTATTACATTTATAGATTTGCATATATTGAACCATCCCTGCATCTCTGGGACAAAGCCTACTTGGTCAGGGTGAATGATCTTTTTGAAATATTCCTGTATTCTGTTTGCCAATATTTTGTTGAGAATATTTGCATCTATGTTCATGAGGAAGATTGGTCTGTAATTTTCCTTTTTTGTTCTATCTTTGCCTGGTTTTGGTATCAGCATGATGCTGGCTTCATAGAAGGAGTTTGGTAGAATTCCTTCTTTTTCTACTTCCTGGAAAAGCTTAAGAAGCAATGGTGTTAGTTCTTCCTTGAAGGTCTGGTAAAATTCAGCAGTGAATCCCTCTGTGCCTGGGCTTTTTTTAGTTGGGAGATTATTGATAACTGTTCGGATCCCCATGCTTGTTATAGGTCTATTTAAGTGATTAACGTCATCTTGATTTAATTTAGGTAGGTAATATAAATCAAGGAAATCATCCATTTCTTTCAGATTTTCATACTTTGTGGAGTGTATGCTTTTATAGTATGTCCCTATGATTTTTTGAATTTCTCTGGAATCTGTTGTGATGTTACCTTGTTCATCTCTGGTTTTATTAATTTGTGTCTCTTCTCTCTTTTTTGGTCAGATTTCTAAGGGTTTATCAATCTTGTTTATCCTTTTAAAGGACCAACTCTTTGTTTCATTAATACTTTGGATTTTTTTTTTTTTTTTTTTGGTTTCCATTTCATTAATTTCTGCCCTAGTCTTTATTAGTTCTTCCCATCTACTGATTTTTGGTTTGTTTTGTTCTTCTTTTTCCAAGGCTTTAAGTTGAAGCATTAGGTCATTTACTTGAGGCCTTTCTAATTTCTTAATATAGGCACTTAAAGCTATAAATTTACCTCTTAGGACTGCCTTCATTGTGTCCCAGAGATTTTGGTATGTTGTGTTCTCATGGTTTTACTCTATAAATTTTTTGATTTCCCTCTTGATTTCTTCCTTGACCCATTCATAATTTAGTGGTGTGTTTTTTAATTTCCATGATTTTGCGTATGCTGTATAGTTTTCTTGGTATTGATTTATAGTTTGATTCTATTGTGGTCAGATAGAATGCAAGGAATTATTTTAATTTTCCTGTATTTGATAAGATTTGCTTTGTGCCCTAAAATATGGTCTCTTGTAGAAAATGTTTCATGTGCTGCTGAAAAGAATGTATATTCTGCAGCATTTGGATGAAATATACTGCATATACCTATTAGTTCCATTTCTTCTATGACCTCATTTAATCTTGATGCCTCTCTGTTTATTTTTTTCTGGGATGACCTGTCAATTGATGAGAGTTGGGTGTTGAGGTCATTCCCTACCACTGTGTTTGGTGTTATCTGTAACCTTAGTTCTAATAGCATTTGATGAAGTTGGGGCCCCCCATGTTATGTGCATATATGTTTAGGATTGGAATGTCCTACTGTTGGAGTGTGCCTTTAAAGTGATGTTCTTTGTCTTTCCTTACTAATGTTGGACTGAAGTCTACCTTGTCAGATACTAGGATAGCAACCCCTGCTTGTTTTTTAGGCCTATTTGCTTGAAACACCGCATTCCAACCTTTCACCTTAGGACACTGTCCATCCTTTGTAGAAAGGTGAGTTTTTTGGAGGTAACAAATTGAAGGAATCCTGGTTTTTATCCCAGTCTACAAACATATGTCTTTTGGTTGTGGCAAAATCACTGTTCCTTAGGTGTCCCACATCCTTAATCCTGTCAACTAAGAGGCTAGGATTCTGGTCTGTTGAGGATTCCAGGTCAGCTTGTCACCAAGTGAGACCCTTGTCTAATGTACAACAGAAGAGGAAGCAAAGCTAGTATAAATTAAGAAGCAATAAATGAGAAGCCCAAAATATGGCTTATTTATGAATGGCAAATCTGACCATCCATCAGATTTAACATATAATTTATCCTGCTATGGAAGGTGCAATTAGCACTTCTGGTTCCGGCCTATATACCAGGCTTATTTGGTGGGTACTGACTTGGTATGATTTTGGTCTCAGTTATGCTGTGCTCCCACTTGGGTCGCTCTTTGGTGCACTGTGTGTTCAAGTAGGCTGGCTGGTCTTTGGTTTGCTTCTGTGGTTGCTGGTGCTGGGTGCTGTGATCTCCCTTCCCCAGGTCTCTGGTGCTTGCTGGTGCTTGTGCTGGCAGTGGGGAATGGGAGGCTCTGGATGGTGACTCTAGTTCTCCAGCTTGTCCACATGATCCTCTACCTCATGATCTGCTCCGTTGTTCACTGCGGTTCTCCATGTTTCTGGAGTTTGTGAAGAGCTCTGGTGTGAGTAGAAAATCTCCTCACCTGGCTTTTCCTGGAGCTCAAGCCAAGCCTGGCAGCTGTGGCCCCATGGACCTGGTGCTGCCACTACTGGTGCCACTTCTGTCTGCCTATGCAGGCTCTGGATGCTCTGGATCTCTCCTACTTCTCTGCTTCTGCTGGTACTTTCTTATACACCTCACTTTTTAGTAGAAGAGTATGTTTTGCTGGGTAGTTTTTGGATTTTTCTCTCCTAGGCTGCCTTGGCATGGTTCCTACGCCGCCATCTTAACGGGAAGTGTAGTTTTATATTTTTGTGATTTATTCATTTTGTTTGTTTTTGTTTACATAAATGTTTGTTTATGTCTCTGCCTCTCATCTTGCTGTCAATGTGCTGCCATTGCAGAAGCCCATCACAGCTTCCAGATTTTTACGTGAGGGTCTGGGGATCAAACTCATGTACTACAGCTTCAGCAGCTAAAAACTTTATCACTGAGTCATCTCTTAATTCATGAAATGGGTGTTTTGTAATTCAGAATGTTTCCATTTTAAACCATGGCTGGCTAAAAATTATTATTATCATTATTATTAGTTTTGTGTGTGCACACATACCATGGTGTGTGTGTGGATATCAGAGGAAAACTTCAAGGTGTCTGTGTTCCCTTTTCCTCCACCTTCTGTGAGACAAGGTCTTTTGCTATTGCAGACAAACTGCTAGATTGCAAACAGACATCAGACTAACTGGCAAGCTAATGTGTGATTCTCCTGGCTCTACCTCCTGTCATCACAGTCTTGGGATCACAGATACATGTGTCAAGCTGCATTCAGCATTAATGGGTGCTTGGGAATTGAGTCCAGGCCAGCAGGCTTGCAAGCAAGTGTCTTTAACTAATGAGCTCTCTCACCAGACCTTAAGCTGTGATTATTGCAAATAACTATTTAAATTTTTTTTTGTTTATTTGTTTATATTTGAGAGCAACAGACATGGAGAGAAAGAGGCAGAGAGAGAGAGAGAAAATGGCCGCACCAATGCCTCCAGCCACTGCAAATGAACTCCAGACGTGTGCGCCCCCTTGTGCATCTGGCTAACTTGGGTCCTGGGGAACTAAGCCTCGAACCGGGGTCCTTAGGCTTCACAGGCAAGCCCTTAACCGCTAAAAGATGTCTCCCAGCACACAAACAACTATTTTGATTGGCAGTTTTGTGATAAGTAATTGTTATTATTCAATATCAATTGTGTAATAAGAGTATAGAAATGACTTTCTATATGGGTATGTTCTTTGTTGTTATTTGTGGTGCTGCTTTTCTGTTTGGGTTGGAGGGAGACTCCTCCAAGGTGGTGGAGGCCCTTGCAGGGCTGTGCTGTT
The DNA here is from genome assembly GCF_020740685.1 of Jaculus jaculus. NCBI lineage: Eukaryota > Metazoa > Chordata > Mammalia > Rodentia > Dipodidae > Jaculus > Jaculus jaculus. Next base: position 58,667,942 of record NC_059103.1, on the reverse strand, counting down.
TTCTGTAGTCTTGTGTCCATGGGCCTATGTATTTTGTGCAGGGGGCACTCAGGGTTGCAGAGTGGGCATGTGATATGTGTACTGTGAGTCACCTTTGAGTATGCACAGAAATCTCTTTAGTCATCAATCCTTTTCCCATTTGTAAATAAGGAATTGACTTTTCGTTGTTCTGTGACAAGGAGCTAGCATGTGATCTAGGGTTTGGAGACCAGTTCCGCAGAGTCAGCATGGAGGACAGTGATAGCTGTGTGACCCAGCACCTGAGGCAGCAGGGGAACTGTGGGTTGGCTTTCTGCCTGGCTGACACCCTGGCAAGGCCCTCCTTTGATATGACCATGAGCTGCCTGGGCCTTTCTCCTTCTCCTTTTCTGTATGATCAACCAGAGGTGGCTTTTGTGGATTGAAAATGAAAGAGACAGACATATTCAGTATCAAGCCATGTTTGATTCCATATGAGGTTGCCTATAAAGTAGGCTTGATGATGATGTTGACTGTATCCTGCCTGCCTAGGTACCACTATGAGTGGGACTGTGTTTGAGGCACTTCAATTATGACCCACCTTCACAGGTGGAGAAGCTGGGTCACAGATCCTTAGTCAGTTTTGTGGGCATCCAGGTCCTCCCTTCTTCCACCTTGCTCCTGGAAGTTTGCTGCCTCTCCCATTTCCTTTCTCACCATTGATTCCTGTGGGCCAGTGCCAAGCTGTGGTGTCTACAGGTCAGTCATGCTGTGTGAAGCACCTGTGGAGGTTGAAATCGAGTGGGGAAGACAGGGCTAGGCTGGGCTAGAGAGCAAGGACACAATACAGAAAAGCTAATGTCAGTGGATGGAAGGATGATATGACAAGGCATATCATGGAGCATGTGCCTTTCTGCTGCCTGAGACTGTCCTGTCCCCACTTTTACTTGCATATGCTTTGTTTTGAAATTTTTATTTATTTATTTTTATTTGCGTGAGTGTGCATGTGTG